>NC_083349.1:89270935-94070935 GCF_030254825.1 Meriones unguiculatus | reverse complement strand
GGTTTCTCTGTGTAGCCTTGACTGCCCTGAAACTTTGTAGACCAGACTAGCCTTAAACTCACAGAGATCCACCTGTCTCTGACCTTCAAAGTGCTGGGATTAAAGATGTGTGCCACCACCACCTAACCGGGTTTTTAATTCTTACTTTAGTTGATAGAACACAAATTTCTAGACGTTTAGCCTAAATATTAAAGCTCTTTTGAGGATTAATTAAAATTCAGTGAGTCTTTTTGACACACATTTGTTAGCCAGTGCATTCGTGTCTGTCAAATTCTATTTAACTTGAACTGTGCACAAGGGAAAAATGATGCTTAGGCAAAGAGTTCAGTCAGATGTTCTGCTATCACCGATATTGAATACCAGGCATATGCTAAGATGTAACGTTTCATGGCACATACAAGTCTTTTTTGACAAATCTGTGATGTCTCTAGCAAGTAGCACACACTACTGAAATACCTATAATTGACCAATAAGTACAATACTATAATATTGGCAATCTGTTGACCTTCTGTCTAGAAAGCCATAAGTGTAGATAGTACATACATTGTCTTCATTTCATATGCTGCGGTTTGGGGGTAATGCTCAATCTTAGTTACTTTTCTATTACTGTGAAGTTACACCATGACCAAAGCAACTTATGAAAGAAAGCATTTAATTGGAGGCTTGCTTACAGCTTCAGAGGGTGAATCCATGGAAGGAGCTTGGCATAGACAGGCAGGCATGGCACTGGAGCTAAGTGTTTACATGTTGAGGCAACCATGAGGTAGAGAGAGAGAGAGAGCTAACAGGGAATAGTGTGGAGTTCTGAAACCTCAAAGTCTGACCCCAGTGACACACCTCCTAATCCTTCCCAAACAGTTTTACTGAGAATCAAACTTTCTAATATAGGAGCCTATGGGGGCTATTCTCATTCAAACTACCACACTGCCTATAAATAGAGCTAAGAAAAGAGAAGTTGACTTTAAAGCTCTGTGATGGATTCTTCCACTGAAATGATATAACATCCTGTTTTCAGAAGGAGACGTAATGCTTTCCTTAAAGTTAGAAATGTGCTTTGAGAATGGTAGTTCCTCTCTGACTTATCAGTGTGTGATAAGATACCCAGCAGTCAAATCCTTCTTCATTTTGTTCTAATAAACTTTATAGTCATTCTTATGGATAAGGTAGAATTCCTAACTGTTTTTTATACTAAAATATGAAGAATAATTTGCCAAAGGCATATATTAACGAGTTTAAATTTTATAATGTCACTCTCATAAAGGTTCTTGATTTAAGTGCATATAGGTTACTTTTGATGTCTGATTGGGTATTCTGGTCCTAAAAACCCATTCTTTTTAACATACTCAACGTTAATATTATGTTGTTTGCAGATAATTATAGAGAATCTCAGAAAATGAATGCTTGTTTATTTCTTCCAATAGCACAATTCTAGAACTGTTGTTCCTCGTGACCTTTTTTTGTTGCCTCATTAGTTCCTTCTTTAATGTCCACTTTCTCAGGGGCTGTGACTGGAGTAAGTATTAGACATTTAAAAAAATAAAATATTTTCTGTCTTAAAGAAGCTGAGTGTTTCATGGAGAAGATGGGGAGAGAGTAAGGAAATCCAATGGTCTAGTGTTAGGCTAGAGGTATGCATTGGATACATGGGAATGACCAAATTCCAGTGGTGGACACTTTACCTAAGATCCAGTCCAGTCTCTGCAGCTTGCTCCTCAGCTGTGTGGCCTTGGACAAGTCATGTGACTTTCTGCTGCTTTTTGTTTTTTTTTTTCTCTTTCAGTCTACAAAATAAAGAAAATACCTACCTGGTGGGTTGTTATGTGAACCAATGAGTTAGTATTTATAGAGCCCTTAGAACAGTGATAAGTAGACACAAGGAAATACTGCCTTGGGGCTCTGATAAATATGAGCATTAAAACAAAGCAGTGAGAATCAGCCAGAGGAACAGCTTTAGTTAAAGATGGGAGGAAGGAAAGTCAGACGGTTCCCACAGAGGAGACAGGGAAGAATCTTGGAGATACAGAAAAGGATGGGAAGGGGGCGGTGGTGAGAAAGAGACTATAGATTTAAGCAGGAGCCATCTTGCACAGTCTTACATGAAAGCATGGCAGTGAGTTCCATGTTCAGACTCTTATTTTGGCCTTGATGTTGGCAAGAAGGGTTAGAAAGGGGAATGTTGCAGAGGTAGGTGAGAGGTTGCTGGTGCAGTTTCAATTAAACAAAAACTGTGGCCGTATTCGTAGTAGGCATGGAGAACAAGGACATTTATTAGAGCAGCCGTTCTCAACCTCCCCGGTGCTGCAACCCCTTAATACAGTTCCTCGTGTTGTGGTGACCCCCAACTAAAAAAGTGCTTTCATTGCAACTTCATATCTGTAACTTTTCTTCTGTTATGAATAATGATGTAAATGTCTGATATGCCGAAGGCCTTAGGCAACCCCAAAAGTCATTCAGCCTCAAAGGGATGGCCACCCACAGTCTGAGAACCACTGGATTAGAGGATAGTATGGAAGCTGAGTTAGGATTTGGGTTCTGAAAGTATAGGCTAGGGAATAAGCAGGAATCATGTGTGATTTGCAGGTCTCTTGTTTCTTTCACAGACCACGAGGAAGCAGAAACAACAGAGAAAAAAAATTAGGACAGAGAAGGAGAAGGGGGAAGTTGGCTTTGGATATTTTGAGTGTGAGGAGACCAGCTGCCCCCAAAGGTCCCTGGCTGGGGGAAGATCTCAGGTCTTAGTTGGATTTGAGTCTCCCCTGATGAATGTAAAGTAAAGCTGAGAATGTAGGTAAGACTTTAAGAAGAAAGAATAAAGAAAAAAAAAATAGACATCCTGATGAATTCCTAGTGATCAGGAATTTGTAAGGTGGATAGTGGTGGCAGCGGGGGCAGGGTTGGGGGAGCCACAACAAATAGACTGAAAAGTAATGCCCTGGGAGGAGGAAAACCAGAAGGTGTTGTCATAGAAACGGAGGGAGGAAAAACTTTCAAGAGCAAAAGAGTGGTCAACCATGTCAAATCCTGCAGAGCTGTTGGGTAGGATGAGGACAGAAAAGTGTCCATTGAATTTAGCAACAATGAGGTCATTATTGATTTTGGCCAGAGAGGCTTCCAGTGGAATGAGGAGTGGCAGCAGGCTTGCAGGAGGCTGGGAAGTGAGTGAGTGGGAGGAGCGAAGTGGGGTGAAGTGGGGCTTCTATACAATGGAAAATCAAGTAGGCCGGCAGCAGAAGAGAGCTGCAAGGTGGTACCTGCCTGTGTCTTTGGTGGTATCTTTGTTGCAAAAGGCCCCCAGAGAGCAGACACAAATTGGGAGGGGCTGTTGTTTTCAGGGAGAAATTGTACAGCAAGTGTGCCTTTCCACAATGTGACAGCTTGAAAAATTTTGACTGTCCCGTACTTACCCTCAAGTCTTTGCTGATTGTTCACTCATAATTGACAAGAATCTGTTATGTAAGCATATATCTATCTGCCACAGAAAAGCCTAGAACAAATGAGGGGGTAATAAATAACTTGTCCTCTTTCTGGTATAATTTTAATCTTGTCCCTAGTTTTGTGGGAGGCTAGCATTGAAAGGTAGGCACTTAGTATTTCCTGGGGTTTGTAGCTCCTTCTTCCTTCCTTCCTTCCTTCCTTCCTTCCTTCCTTCCTTCCTTCCTTCCTTCCTTCCTCATTCCTTCTTTCCTTCCTGACCTATAAGAATATCTTGAGGAAATCAACTACCTTTCTTCTTCTCTCCTTCCAATCTTCTTTCTGCTCTTTTCCCCCTCCCCTCCTTCTTCCATGTGTTAGAGGAATTACAACAGCAGTAATCTCCTTTAGGAGAAGTGTGTGTGTGTGCTTTGGGGGAGCTTCTAAAAAACATTAAATGGTGGTAGTGTTTTCTTTTTTGGGGGGAAAGGGGTGCTGGGTCCAGCACACTGAGTCTCCAGCATGCTGACCAAGCACTAGTACCCTCCAGTACCACATACCTGAGTCATCACCTATTTGCTTGCTACCAACATGTGATCATTTTAGATAGATAATTTTCAAAGGCACTTTAAACAGTTTTCTAGATTCTTTCACTTCATGGTGCTATTTTTAGGGTATAAGAGATAGACAAAGGAAGAACTTTAAGAATTAGATTAGCCGTTGCTGGAGAAAAATGATATAGAGACGGAAGCTCTCTATTAATTTAGGTTGCTCCCCCTTGCCACCCCACATGTCAGTCAATTAGAACTGTCGGCGAGCATTAAAGGAAAACTTAGGTAATGCATTTCCCTTGGGGTGATCAACTGCAGCACTTCTGTCAGCTCTTACACAGTTCCCTTGCACTATCACGGCTTCCGTGGTGCTTGCTAAATTTAGATCTTGGGATGGGCCGATTTACATATATGGGAGGATACAGAGAATGCTTTAATCTCCTGTTAGCCTCTGAGGATGCTTCCTAAGGCAGATGTCCCTCTTCAATAGACAGGGTTCTCATTAACTAATTCTCAGTATCTATCACAGACGAACCTCAAAGATCTGAAGCCACTGAAGCCATCAACTTGGGCACTGTTGGATTAGAGACATGGTAATGGTGTCGTTGTTGGAACTGGATATGTCTTCCCAGAAGCAGGTGATGTCGGAAGGTGCTGTGCTGTCATCTAGTCTAGCTTCCTTTCAGTGGACAGACTCCTCTGGAAGATTTGTGAGCACCTTCACCAAGAGGAAGTGCATTATTTCTGAGGTCATGCCAGTTAAATGTGCAGACGTGAATAAAAGCTACCCTCTGTTCGGATGTAAAGAGCACTTCCCCATTTTCTCGAGGGCTCTCTGAGGATTCGGTGATAATACTATGGTTTTTAAAATCATTTCTTCAGGCTAGAAGTTTCTATTATTTAATTTAATTTTTGACACTCCTGAGGTTTCAGAGGGTAACAAGGACTCTCCCAGGGACTAGAAAATGAGCTTTGTGTGACATTTTGGCCAGGACTATTCAATGCATTCTACCTGTGTCCTGAGTGCTTAGGTGACTTTAGTTTGAAAGTGATGGACTGGTTAATTTGGTACAGGAAATTTCATGACAGGATGTTGTTCAGCTTGTGAAAAGAAGCAACTGTGACAAATAAAGAAATTGGCACCATTATAGAGAAGACTCTGGCACTGCGCTGGGAGAGGTAGGTACCCTGATGCCAAAACTCAGTCCTCGGATGAGACTCCATGTGAGGCTCCAAATTGACTTAAAGGAAAGCAGCTTAAGCTGAAGGGGTTCCTGGCTCTTCCAGGGCTACTGCCTAGGAAGGTAGCCCATTAAAAAACAGGGAAGCTCTTGTAGCTGTGGTCCATGGAGGCGGCGCTGCATCGTAAGTTGGCAACAGATACAGATTTAGGGAGTCATGGAGAGCAACCGAGGACAGATAGCGGGTGGCAGGGGCAGAGTCCCTGGAAAGAGGCCTTGGGAGGTCACTACATGAAACTGTGATAGGGAAGCTTCAGTTGCAGTGGAAACTCTAGGATATTGGAGATGCCAGGACCATGGGACATCTGCCAAGAAGAGCCGAAGATGTGGAGTGGAGACAGCTGTACGTGCTGCAGCTGGTCGAGCTGGTGCTGGTACTGGCCAAGCCTTTTGCACCCAGCTGATTATATTACAAGCTCCACATGCTGGATACGGAGCTGCAGGACTCAGATTTACTTTAGTGCTGTTGTTCATTTGCTATTCTTCCATTTTAGGATAACAGTGTTTATACCATGGTATGTTGGAAGTCTGTAACTTGTTTTTGATTTTATATGAGCTCAGAGTTAAGAAACTTTGGACTCATAAAGTGTTGTAATTTTTAGGAACTTTTTAAAAGCTAGACTACATTTTATATTATGAGCTAAATGTGAAATTGGGGGACAAGGGATAGAACGTAATGATTTAAATCAACATGTGGGCATCAATTTGACGGGATTTACTTGTGATGGTCCATTTTAATTATCAATCTGACATGATCTTGAATAACCTGGGAAAAGAACCTCAATGAAGAGACTGTCTAGTTAAGGTTGGCCTGTGGGCATATCTATAGAGGATTGTCTTGATTAATTAATTGAGGTTAGAAGACTCTGCCACTCTGGGCAGCACTATTTCCTACATTGGGATCAAGAAAGGTGAGCGTACGTGCATGAACCCGTTGTTTATCTCCTTTTGACCATGGATATGACTTCGTGCTTCAAGTTCCTGCTGTCTTGATTTCCTTGCTATCATGGACTGTAACTTCCCAGGACTATAACCTAAAATATACTCTTTCTCTCCTAAGTTGCTTTTGTAGGGGTATTTTATCTTAGCAACAGGAAATAAGCTCTATATCTTGCGTGGTGAATTTCATTAGAATTGAAATAATCCTAGTTTTAAACTCAGTGTGTGTGTGTGTGTGTGTGTGTGTGCGCGCGCGCGCGCTAGCCAAACTGCAATCTATATCCAGATTCTTAATGAGCCATGGGAAAATGTGATGTTTGCCTTTGAAGTCTCATTTAAAGTTATGGATGAAATATTTGAATGTTCTAGTTCTAACTGACCGCCCAGTAAATTTCTGCTAAGACAAGGAGACAGCTACCAGCTGACTTGGCTGCTGTTTCTGATCTCGTCCTTAATGGTTTTCCTGATCTTTAGCAAAATACCTTTTTGAAATGAGTCGATACTCAAATATTTTTCTAATGATATCCTGTTTGATCTGTCTAAAGACAAACAATGAACTCACACAATGCTAAGATGGGTGAGTGGGTAACTGTGCGCCACCAACCTGAATTCCATCCCTGGAACCCACATAGTGGGAGAGAGCTGACTCCCAAAGATTGTCCTCTGGCCTCTACACACATGTCATGATATGCAAATGTGTATGTGCACACATACATGAGTGTACAAATGTGTAAAATTAATGTACTTTTGTTCATTAGTATCTGCAGCTTAGAGAATAAGATAATTAGGCTCTTTAGGACATAGTTACATCCAATTACTTTTAGTATTTGTTTGTTTGCTTGAGGTGGAGTTTCACTGCATGTCTTAATCTTATTTCCGGTTTCCAGTATCAAGCTCTCCTTTTGCCTATGCTACCCTGAGAGCTAGCACTACAGGTGTGCCATACACTTAGCTACTTTATCTTTAAAAAAAATGTGAGCAAAACGTATGCTCACCTCCATTCTCCTGGGAATTCCTGTTCTTCTGGGTGTCTCAAGGTTGCTAATATTAATTCTGCCATTGTCCTCAAATTCCCTCAGTACCCCAGGTTGTAATTTGTCTTAGCTTGCAAACTTGAATTCGCTTGAAGTTACTTCTTGCTGTTTTCTTATCATCTTACATCATAGACAGAACTTCTAGTCCTCTTTGATTCTTGTTCTAACCTTTGCTGAGAGGAACTTAAATCAGAGCCAAAGGGACTTGATGGGTACTGCCTTCTTCCTGCCATCCTTTATGATTGCACCCCAGACTCTCTAGCACCCTTATCTGCTTGTCCAACCAGCCTTCTTATAATAGTTATCATTTTATTTCTTTAATGCAGGGCTCAGCATTCTGGAATTTGGTCTTTCTGACACTCTTCTGTGGACTCCTACCTGCTCTGCAGCCCAAGCCTGGTGAGGCAAAGCTCTTTGTAGCTATCGCATCTCACCAGAATGTCGATTTTGTGTATAGATTTAGGAGTGAGCATGTAGCTCATGTACAAAGCCCTGAGTTCAATCCCTGGTACCACTGGGTGTGGTGGCCAAAATCTCCAGCATGTAGGAGGAAGAGGCAGAAGAACCACGAGTTCAGTGTCAGGTCAAGTGAGGTGGTTCAGTGGGTAAAGTCACTTGCTGCCAAGCTTAAGAATCTAAGTTTAATCTCTTGAAACTCCATGGTAAAGGCAGAGAAGCAATTACTGCAACCTTGTCCTTTGACCTCCATAGGTGTTAGCTCAAGTCTAGCGTGTACACACACACACACACACACACACACACACACACACACTTCCTTTCCATACAGAAAATAGATGTAAACAAATAATTTTTTTAAAAACAAGTTTAAGGTTGTCATTCTCAGCTACAGAGCATTTTGTAAGCCACCCTGAGCTTGTAGAAGACCATCTCAATTCTCCAGGAGGCTTTTGATTTAAAGTGCACACTTCCGAAGACCTCTAGCACACTGTTATTTTCCTTTCTGTTTCCCTTCCATTTTTGTCCTTCCATTCGTCCATGTGTGCGTGCATGTGTACATGCGTGCATGGGTGTTTAGGCTGGAGTTTGTGTCAGGAATCTTCGTCACTGCCTACCTTACTCACTGAGGCAGGGTCTTCAAATCAATCCAGAACTCACTGTGTGACTAGTCTCACTAGCCAGCTTGCTTGGAGGGAGGTGCAGGGCTCTATCTCTACCTTCCAAGGCTGGAATTCTAGGTTGGCTGCTACACTCACCTGCCAATCATATGGGTGATGTAGACTCAAACTCTGGTTCTTTGGGTTCTATGGTGAGCTCTCTAACCACTGAGCCACCTTTGCAGCCTTATCGGCATGTCTTATTCTCCACTTTCTCCTTTTCATTACTGTAAATGAGTACATTTTAATCAAAAAACTTATTTATTCCTCTCCATCCATTGGAATATGAATGTTCGACTTTCTTTTCCTTCATACACTCTAGAATGGTTACTTTGCTCAATAAAATTCTTCTAAGTCATCTGTATAGGTCTCTTCATTAACATTCCTAATTTATTAGTAGTCCCATTTTTCCGTCAGTCAGTTGAGCCAGTTTTTATTAGACATTTTCTCCCACCCACCTCCTTTTTAGGAGATCAGTGAGACATCTCATGAGGACTTCTTTTGACCCGAAAACTTAAGTTACACACAGAAAGCAATGCAATGGGGCAACCAAGACGCTGATGGTGTGCTGTACCTTCGAGTGTCTTTGGATGCCCTCACATTTGTGGCAGACAGGTTACGGTTGATGCCTCAGATAGAGAAGCAAGTGCATGTATCTGTGAGAGGGGCTAAGTGGGTGGGCTGGTGAGTCAAGAGACAGTGGACCAGCAAGGGTGAACCCTGGGCAGGGCTGGAGAGTAAAACGGAGAAAAGCTAACCTCTCTTCAGAGTGCTCACGGCGGTGGCATTGCTTGCTATATGAAAGGTCACTGTGATGCTTGGGGCCTGGACAGGAGGCTTCCTGGGGTGTTCTGTCAAAGGCTTTGCTTGTCACCTACCATGTCTCTTGAGTAGATACCTCCAATTATACTTAGCTAATGTCCCCTCCGACTGTAATTTGTGTTAATAATTTTTGCAAGAGAACAATTATGTTTGTTTTCTAATATCCGATCTTTAGTTTGCTTTTTTTCTTTAATTCATTTGCTTAGTGTATTAGTCAGTGTTTTCTAGAGTCACAGAACTTATGAAATGAATCTTTCCCCCTCCATATATATATATATATATATATATATATATATATGTATTTATTGGAATGACTTACAGGTGGTAGTCCAGCTAATCCAACAATTAGCTGGCTGTGAATGGAAAGTCCAACAATCTTGTAGTTGCTCGGTCCCACAAGGCTGAATGTCTCATCTGGAATCTCTAAGAAGTAGACTCCAATGCTAGTGAAGAAAGGGATGTGTTACCATGGGTAACCAGGCAAAGATAAAGAACTTCCTTCTTCCACGCCCTGATATAGGCTTCCAGCAGAAGGTGTGGTCCAGATTAGAGGTGAGCTTTCCTGCATCAAGGGCCAGAGGCCTGTATTTTCCAGCCTTAAGATCTGAATCAAGGGTGTATGTTCTCTAGCCTCAAAGGTCGGGACAGTGGCTCTCAGCCAGGCATTTTTTTTTTCCATTTGACAGGTGAGGAAACTGAGGTATAGAAAGGCTGAGTCATTTGCTGAAGGGTACATAGCTAGTAAGCTAGGTATTGCATCTGTATCCGAACTCATGCTGTGAATATTGTAATGGCCACTGTGTCAGTCCTGTATAAGAAAACCTGAATCTAGCAGTACTACTAGGGCTGGTATTGATGGTTAACAATAGATGTTAACAACATGATAAAGATGAATACTTTATGAAATGTACAATTTTTCTTTTGACCATCATTTGATCTAAATACTAGCTTTGTAACTAGTTGTCACTCCTATTTTACAAAAGAAAAAATGTGTTGAAATATTAAATTAAACCCCACTGCTACAGAATTACATTTTTTCTTATAAAAATAACCCTTTGGTATCCTACTGCCCAGCAGTGTGACGATAATTAACAATAATGTATTATATAGTTCTAAATAACCAGAAGAGAGATTTTTTTTTGTATCTCACTACAAAGAAATGTTAACTGCATGAGGTGATGGATATGCTAATTACCCTGATTTGATTATTACATAATATATGCATGTATGAAAAACCCACATTGTACTCTATAAATATGTATAGTCATTATGTGTCAATAAAAATAATCCTATAATCCTGCTTTTAAGAGGTATCCATTCCTAACACTTGGGGACATGTTTCCCATAGGTATGTATAAAATGTGTATTTCAAATAAATAGTATATTATATAAAGTATTTCAGACTATGAAGGCATTATATGAGATGATTTTTCAGAATTCTTCCCAGAAGGGATGTTTAAGTTTATTAATTTTATAATGTAATATATTTGTTGAAGATTTATCTCTTTTTTTATTCATGAATGTGTGTGTTCATGTAACACACATCCCATGTGTAAGGATACTTGAGGAGGCCAGAAAAGGGCTTCATATCCCCTGAAGCTGGAGTTACAGGTGGTAACTACAGAACTGCCCAATGTGAGTTCTGAGAACAAAACTCAGGTCCTCTGGAAGAGCAAGAAGTACTCTTAAAAAGATACCTTTTCCAGCTCCATAATGTAACTTCCTAACTTCAGAATATTCTATAAACATCTTCAGTGCAATTGAATATTCTTCTACAATATTATTATACCACTTGTTGTATTGGTTTTCATCGTGTAGACATTATGTACTGTACTCCTGATACTTTCTCAGGCTGGGGCTGGGGTGATAATGAGGATAATACAAACGGAGAGTAGAGATTCAGTAGTTTCACATCATTCTCAGAGAAAAGATTCAAAGCACAGTAGTTATCATCACTCTCTTCAGATTGAACAAAGACCCACAGTTCTCATAACTTACCAAGCTGCTAACACTTTAATTTTTGGTTGGACTTTGCAGTATCTGTACCTCTGTGTAGGTGTCTACCGTTACCTATAAAGGAAGCTCAGAAACTAGGCTGCCCCACTGATTAGGGCTGTGAAACACAGAATCAGTCCAAGGAGATGTTCAGGGCGCTCTGGGGTTTCCTCGCCTTGTTGACCTGGAGTCAGAGTCATTTGTGCTCTTTGGTTAATGTTTTGATTGAGAAGTCTTTGGAAAAGACATCATCTTTCACCTTTTTATTTTTGTTCTATTTCCTAGCACAGTGTTGGTGAAAGGGTCTCTCCTCCATGTGGTTTAACTTTTACTTGTATCCACTTAATATGGCAGACTCTCCAAATACTTTTACCTGTAAAGTGTTTGCCATGTAAGCACAAGGGCTTTGAGAACAATCCTCTAGAACTCACATTTTCAAACACAGCCCTGGTTGTACACACTCGTAATCCCAGCCCCGGGCAGAGGAGACAGGAGGATCCCTGGGGCTGGCTGACCAGCCAGTGTAGCTTGAATTGGCAAGCTCCAGGTTCAGAGAGAGACCCTGTCTCAAAACATAAGGTGGAGAGCAATTAAAGAGGACAGGCAACATCTGCCTCTGGCCTCCAAACACACATGCATGCACACCCTTCCACACACACGCCCACAGGAATGTCCACAAACACACAAAGAGTACTCAGAAAAGTGAGTAAGACTTAAGCACATGAAGATATCTGTGGTGGTTAGTGTTAATTGTCAGCATGAAAGAACGATTCCAGAATCCTTTGGGAGACAGCTTCTGGGCACACCTGGAAGAAACTAGCTTGACTGCATCGGTTGAAGCAGAAAGACCAGGCCTCTATGTGTGGCACCAGTTCCTGGATGGGATCCTAGACTGTTTGTGTGGTAAAAGGGAGCTGACATCCTGCATCCCTTTTACTTCTTGATTGTGGATGTCCTGTGACCAGCTGCTCCAGGTTTCTTGCTGCTTTTGCTTTCCCCATGAAAAACAGCAATCTTGAACGCTGAGACAGAATGAGCCCTTTCTCTCTTAAGTTGCCTTTGTCAGAGTATTTTATCACAGCAGCAAGAAGAAAAACTCTAACAATGTTGTGGGTCATCTTGGAAAGAAGTGAATCAGGTAATAACTGAAACTTTGGTACCAGCTTGCTGAGAGCTTAGCTATTGACAGGTCTGTTTCCATCTCTCTCCTAATGTAGGGGGGTTCTGCATAAGATGACTTTTAGATCCCTCCCAAAAGGAGGCTCTTGTGGGAACTGTTGTTTAGTATGGCTTGAACTTGTTCTCTGTCTCTTTTAAGACCCAGGAATCAGCATATGCTAAAGCAGTTCTTCTGCAATTTGGTTGCACTTGGAATTCCCTTGAGAAGCTTTAGAATAAAACAAAACTGATGTTGAGATCTCACCTCAGGGAATTTGATTTAAGTGACTAGCATGCAGCATGCGACTTAAGCCTAGAAGTTAATCTCTTAACTCCCCAGTGAGTCTGAGTACAGCCCAAACTACTGTTTTCAAATGTTTCCCTTTTTCTTACTGATAGATAAGTGATCAATTACGGCTCATGCCTGAGCAGTGCTATTCTGACCCTAAAAATAAGTGAGACGGCTAAGTTCTCCAAAGTTGGTGACTCCATTTTGGCTGTATTCACACAGAGATCATCTGCCATACAGAAGTGTCCTGTCATGTGACAACTCGTGTTTGTGTTTGTCTGTACTTGTACGTGTGGTCTTTTAGACCTGTTGCAAAGATTAAATGGTTCAAAAGAGCATTTGATGATTAAAAATTATCTTGGCTAGCTTTTGAATCTTTCATATTTAAACATTCGTAAAAGTCAAATATAGTATTACGGTGCATTCATAACTTTAAGAGAGTGACACAGGCCCACAAGGTAATGGCCGTTGCTGGCTCTGCTCTACCACCATGTGGTAGAGCCACAGTGAAGTGGGATCTCCCTGACATAATGAACAGTAACATAATTTTGCTATTCTCCTAGTATGATGAAGCAGCAAGCCAAAATGTGCTTCTAGATACATTTTGACATGTGGGCCTTATTCCTAAAGAAAAGAAGCTATTGTGACTTGGGCTGTGTTCCAGAGTTCTGCAGAAATCCACATGGCAGCTTATTGTTGTGTTACAAAAGGTGCTCCAAGTATTTTTATTGAAGAGAATGAAATGCTAAGTTTAATTAGTCCTTTGGGCAGAATTTGGAATTTCTTCTCAGTGTGGCTGCTGGATCCAGTGTGAGCTATTGTTTGACACAGGTAGGGGCAGCCTCAAAGGGCAGAGAACTACAAGCCCACCGTAAGGGTTTCTAATTGATGCTACAGGGATCAAAAAATCCTCTTCCCCGTATCAGCAAAACACGACGTTAACATCACTAAGACAAACCAACAAGCAAACAAAGCCAGCCATAGAATGGAAGGTCTAGAAGTTGTAACAAGCTTGAGTCAAGTCAAGATCTTTTAACTAATGATCTGAGAATGCTTGACCCTTATGAGTAGATGTGGTTTGAGAAACTGTGTAAGGCTAATTTATTAGGATGTTTTTAATTTTAAAAAAGGATAAACTGAAAATATACATGCAAAAACATCTAAATTGACATTGACTGATGCCTTAATAAAGATTAATGTAAATGTGCTTTTAAGACTTGGGCTCAGAAGGCTGGAGAGATGGCTCCGCAGTTAAGAGCACTGTCTGCTCTTCCAGAGGTCCTAAATTCAATTCCCAACAACCAAATGGTGGCTCCCAACCATCTCTACTGGGATCTGATGCCCTCTTCTGGCATGCAAGTGTACGTGCAGGTAGAGCACTCAGTTACATAAACTAAATTAATAAATCTTAAAAAAAAAAAAAAGACTTTGGCTCTGGTCTTGGAGTTCTGCTCAGAGAAGGAAGATTCTAGGGCAGAGCAGAACACCCCAGGATTGCAGAAAGCAGAAGCAGAGGTCCACCATGAAAGGAAACATACTTTGGAACTAGTATTAAAGTTCTGTGTAAGAGACTGGTCAGTTGACCCACAGGTGCCCACGAGGGCCAGTAAAGAACATCGATTCTCAGTAGGAATCCCTGAGGTGACAAGAGCAGACATTGTCCTGCTGCTCTTTCAGTAGTGCTGTTTCCAGAGAGCCCTCGGCCCTCACTAACATCGCCTCAGCCCTTCTGGTAGCTTATGTGACTCGTATCCTGCAACCACCATGCAGTGGCAACATTAAAATGGCCTCCCCAGGACGCTGAGCAGGTTACCTCTGCACAGACCTGAGGTTTGCCAAGCCAGGACACTCATTTGTGCCATCAGTCCACAGCAGGTACTATCAGCTGTGCGTCGGAGACAGTGTGTTCATTGAGGACAGTGTTGTGCCTTTCCTCCCATCCCATTTAAACCAAGGCAGCGACAGCAGCACACCTATATTTTTGTGTGCCGGTTTCCATGCACCATGAGTATGGTTTCTTTTTCCGGAAGCAAATGGTTAGTGTCCTCGACAGACATGGGAAGAAAGAGAGCTGGAAATCTGAAAAAGAAAAAAGATGAAATTTCAGGGTGGTTTTTCTTTTCCATGTCAGGTTTCTTCTGCACTTCTTTCTGTGCAGTAATCTGTAAGAGCTGTTCCCCATAAACCTTGTGTATTTGAATACTTGGTCCCCAGCTGGTGGCTGTTTGGGAGAGACTAGGAGATGTGCCCTTGTTGGAGAAGGTGTGTTACCGGTGGAAGGTCTTAAGGTTTCAAAAGCCCCTGCCGTCCGCAGTGCACTTTCTCTGCCTCCTGCTTACAGAGCAAGATGTGAACTCCCAGATGTTTCTGTCGCCAATCCTTTGCTCCGCCATCAGGGCCTCTAACCTTCTGAAACCACAAGCCCAATGACATGCTTTCTTTGGTAAGTTGCCTTAGTCACGTTGCTTTGTCCCAACAATTGAGAAGTAATTAATACATACAGCTGTTTTCCTAACATACAGGGGCAGCACATCTTTTGGTAGGACCTCTACTTTGGTAACCAGACAAGGCAGTGTGTGCCCTCAACACCGCAGCCATAGAAGGTGTCTTCACAGCTGACATTCCCTCCTCTCTGCAGCTGTAGAAGCATCTGTTCTGGGGTATTTATTGTGTTGACTCGGCACGAGGGAAGCTGCCTGGGGCAGAGTACTGCTCCTGCTATAGAGTTTCCAAGTAAGTCCCCAAGCTGCTGTTAATGTGTGCCATTGCTGGTTTTAGAATGAGGAGACCTCCCTTTGCCTGGATTGGGACGGGGGTGGTCAGTGTGCATCCTCAGGGAAGAGTGAAGAGAGAGGCAAAGGGGTGAATGAACTACTTAAGACAATGGAACGAGCATGCGCAAATGTACTTGAGGCAGCTACTAAAGGAACTAACAGTTTCGAGGGCTCTGCCCAGCACTAGGGAGCCCGAGGCAGGCAGATCTGAGTTGGAGGCCAACCTGGTCTACAAAGTGAGTTTCAGTACAGTCATGATTACACAGAGAAACTGTTCTGCCTGGGTTGGTTAGCAGAAAAGAAGGGGCCAAACTGTGCAGAGCCTCATGGGTCATGGCTGAGCTTTGGGCCTTTATCCTAAAAGCGCAAAAAGACGCTGAAGAGGCAAAGCTAGGGAAGTAATATGTGCCGCTTGATAGTTTTAAAGAATCCTGTGGCTACAGATGGCACTGCAAGAGTGGGGCCGTTGTTTAGCTGTCAACACAACCTAGAATCATCCGGAAAGAGAATCTTAATGAAGAATTATCTAGACCAGATTGACCCATGGGCATATCTGTAGGGGGTATCTTGATTGCTCTCATTGATAGGAAAGACCCATCTTCAATATGTGCAGCTCCATTTGTTTCATGGCCGGACACTGAGCTGTATGCGAGGGAAGAAAGCTCGCTGAGCAGAAGCTGGCAGGCAGCGTGGGTGCTTTGTTCCCCTCTGCTCTTGACTGTGGCCGTGCTGCGACTAGCTTGAACTCCTGCCCTGACATTCCCCAAAGTGATGGACTGTAGCTAGGAATTGTAAGCCAAGTAAACCCAGAGGTTTTGTTTTGTTTTCTAGGTATTCTGTGACAGCAAAAGGTATTTTGTTTTGTTTTGTTTTGTTTTGTTTTCAAGGTATTCTGTGACAGCAAAAGAAATGAAACACAACAGACCAGGATGAGGCATGGATTCAGATGTGCCAGGCCAGAGGACTGGGCTGAAGACAGAGCAGTATGATGGAGAAGAATGGAGCATGCAGGCTGCATTGATAAGGCTCAGTGGCCAGCCTGGCGTGGCAGCAGTGGTGGTTGAAATGCCTGTCTCTAAGCTGTCTCGGGAGTTCACCTGACTGCCCTGACCATCTTATCTCCATTTCTGGATTATTTGAGTTAATGCTAGACAGACAGAGCCCCAAACTAAGTGTGTGCTCAGAGAGAGTCTACCTCATGAATAAAAATCACACTCTCCTGTGATTTTTTATTCATGGAGCAATTGTACCTAGAGACAACTCAATAGGAAAACTATTAATAACTGGTGATAATATCATCTCACTGCTTCAAAATAAATGTTTTTCATTTTCAGAAGTTCTAAGTTCAGTTACTTGCAATATTTCTGCTTATATGGTAGCAAGGATCTATAAAATCAAGATGCAAATATCTTAGGCTTCTTATGGCTTATTATAGGAATGGTTATTTTCTTGGAATTATTTCGGTAAATTTACATATGTAATCCACTGGAATATATTCATTTCAAATGACTGAGAGTGATTTTCACTCTTTTTCCTCGTGGAGTAATGAGTTTTGTTTAATGACCTGGCATCGCCATCTCTAGACTGTTAACAGTTGTTACCTGCCTCAGCAGGTCAAGGTTCTGAGGGAGTGTGTGACACCTCTTTTCACTTCTAAATTTCACTGCTTTCCTTTATGTGACACTCCCCTTCCCGTCTTTAACCCCATCTCTTCTCTCAGGTTCCAGCTTCCTCTCTCTCTCTATGGAGGCTGCCTTGATGGAAGTCAATGAGAATGTTTAGGTAAAGTAGCTATTAAGGGGAGCCAGGTCCCTGAAGTCCTCCTCCTGCACTTTCCGCTGTGCCTTTACTTCAAGTGCAGTCCTTTTGCATTTAGTCCTCAAATAAAATGCTCTTTGTTACAATGACATGTCTTTCTCTAGGATAAGGCAGAACAGTCTATCAGTCTGATGTGGATTTTATGGCAGTTGGCAGATTTATTTGTGTGGGAAATTTTTACAGTGGTTGGTTACCTTTTTTTTTTTAAGTTTCCATTTGGATCAAGAGGGATTTTATTTCTTAACTAGGATTATTTCTTTATCGGATATTAATTTGGAAGTATTTTTCCTTTATATATCAAAGTCATGGAGATGCTACATGGTTAATTTTTTTTCTTTTTAACTAGATTATCCCCATATCAGGTATTTCATAAAGCCAGGATAAATGTATTTAAGAGAAAATATCCATCTTATAAGTAATAGTTTCTCCAAATATAATGAGGTCCATTTAAATGAATACCTGAAATAAAAATAATCCCCACAACAGTTCTAATGCACTTTGTATCAGGCCCGTTGAGTTCTTTTAAACCCTATTTAATAAATGCCTGATTAATAAATAATCCTGTTAAATGAATAAAGCCTGGTGTGCCAAATGGAGGCATACAAAGCAATCATGATCAGACTTGTTATGGCCGAATGATAGATGAATAAATCTACTGTGCAATTAATCTATGACTGAATTATGATGAAATCCCCGTGAATATTAAATCTGTTAGAATAGATTTATCATCTTTCAAACAATTGTGTTCTAGGAACCTAACAAAAATACCATTATCTGCAGCTCATCAGAGCACGGAGAGATCTCTTATCTGTTCATTTACTTTGGGAGAAATGTCCTTCTGTGTAGTCAGACCCAAAGGTTTATTGTCACTGGGGGCAGACCTCAACCAGAGTGATGTGTACTAGACTGCTAATCAGGGAGCAGTCAGATCCGCGTCTGTTTGGTCAGACTCCATTACACTGTTGTGAACAATTCTACTCTTTAAAGAAGTTGGAAAGCAAGCCACAAAGACACACTCTATGCTATTTTGAACTATTGTGCAATGTGGTCCCCCCTTCCATTTTGAATGCCCATGTGCATTGAGGACTGTTTTAACGTCCTGAGGACCAGTAGGGCATCACGCTGATGCAGCTTTTGTTCTTCAGTCTTGTATTTTCATGTTGTACTTTTAGACAGGTATGTATTTACTGATTTAAAAATGTCCCTCCCATTAACTCAGCATGTTTTGAGCTGAGTGTTGGATCATGAATACTTAGATCAGGGCATAGTGAAGCCAACAGAGACTTCAGGTCAAATAACAAAGCCATGTAGAATGCGGTTTAAAAAAAAAAAGTTTGTTTTGAGGGAGCTATAGCTGATATTTCAAAACCAGTCCTTTTCTCTTTTAAACCAATGTTAGGAGATTTAAAATACAAGATTTTAATAAAAGGTAGATATACATAATGATTAGAAAAATGTGATCTTCAATCGAGGACTTTATTTTGATAGTTTTTTCTAGATATTAGAAGAAATTATATATAGTAACAAATAGGAAGGATAAATAGGCATCTCCTTAAATACACACACACACCACATTTGAATATGAATTCAAGTTTTAGTATTTGTTTAAGTATGAACTATGTTGATAAACCTAAAACATTACTTTACATTAAATCTAGCCTGTTCTTTTCACTCTGAGTAGCAGGGCATCGTAAGCTTGTAGGTGTGTGTGTGCATGTGTGTATACCATATACTTTGTGTATGTGTTTGTGTGTGTACTCTTAAGCATTTGCTTCTAATACTGAGTAACAAATGAGTACTTTATATATCCGCATGTACATCAGACCTTTTTTATTTGCATAATGATTCATGGCCAGTATTGTATATCTAGCAGTTCTAAGGAATTCTTTGGTATGGGGTTTGGAGTATAAACAAAAAAAAGAAAGACAAGTTATAAATTCTAAGACTTACCATTTAGAGGAAATACTTGATTAGAACATTATTCTAACACACCACTTGGCCATTTAAAAACTTCTTTCTGGGGGCTGGAGAGAATACTTAGCAGTTAAGAGCACTTGTTTCTGCAAAGGGCCCAAGTTCAGTTCCCAGCACCCACATGATGGCTCACCACTCTAGTTCCAGGAGATCTGATACCCTCTCTGGCTTGTGCAGGCAACAGTTATACATGCAGTGCACAGACACACTATAAGCAATACATATATGCATAAAAGAAAATAAAATTGCTTTTAGAAATTAAAGAAATGTTTCTGAGGGTTGGGGAGCTAGCTTAGACATAAAGAAGGTGCATGCGGTGTGAGCATGAGGCCTCCGTCAGGCCCGCAGACAAGTGTAGTGCTTCATATTTCTTATCCCAGTGATGGGAGGCTCATGGGGTCTCGCTTCCAGCCTTGCCTAATCACTAAGCTCCAGGCCAATAAAAGACTCTGTTTCAAAAATTAAGGTGAATGGCTTCTGAGGAATGACATCCAAGGTTGGCCTCTGGCCTCCACATCCGCACATTCTCATAATCATGACATACGGTATGATTAGTGGAAAGTTTGTTTTTCTACGTGGTTATTATTTGCGCAAGTAAAATGCATTAAATAGTTTGTCTTTTATTTCCTGTCTTTACAAAACAATTGCCTCAATCGTTTATCCATATGGTATATAGCCACAGAAAATGAAATCAATATGAAGTGTGCACTCCCATGCCCATTGTAGAGCTGTTCACAATTGCCAAGCATGGCGGCAACTTAAGCAGTTCACACATGAACAAGAAAAACATCCTGTCATCCATGACAACAAGGATGGAACTGGGGATAATTATGAGAAGTAAAATGGGCTAGGTGCAGAAAAAAGAGGCACTGCCTGATGTCACTAATATGTGGAATACTGAAAAAAAAAAAAGTTGATCTAGTAGAAGTGGAGAGGAGAATGGCAGTTACTAGAGGCTGAGAGAGTAGGGAGCAGGGAGAGATGGGAAAAGGTTCGTCAATTGGCATAAAGTTCAATTAGAGTAAGAATTTCTGGGGCTGTTTAACAGTAGGCTAGTAGGCAGTAACAACCATGTGCTGTACACAGCAAAAAATTAGGAGAAAGGAGTTTTTAATGTTTTTACTAGGAAGAAATAAATATTTGAAGACTTAGATGTTTAACTTGTTTTAAAGGTTATATGATGTATATGTATACCAAAATATCACATGGTGCCCCATTAACATGTGTATGTTTATGCTTTCATGTATCTATTAAACGTAAGCTTTATTAGGACTCCCTATAGTAAAGTACAGTGTAAAAAAAGAAATAGTCATAAGGGAAAGGAGGACAGAAGCAGAGGAGTTCAGGTCTGAAGGAGACAGAGGTTTTGAGGCAGACTTGAGTTTCTGTTAGCAGCCATCTGCTAAAAACAGGGTACAGGGACTAGTTTGAATGTTGAAGAAAGAACGTCTCTTGTGATCGGTAGAAAGCTTGGGGATGGACAGATGGCTCAGCTGTGGAGTGTTTGTTGTTCTTAACAGGGAACAGGAAGTTTGGTTTCCAGCACCCACATGGACTGCTCACAACCACTTCTAACTCCAGCTTCCTGGAATTCGGGGCCCTCTTCTGGCCACTGCAGGTACCATTACACATATGCTCATTCAGACATTTGCACGGGCACACACACACATAGGCACACACATACACACACTAAATCTTTAAAAAAATAATGTCTAAAAAACCAAAAAAGTTAGGAAGCTTGTTGGAGTTCATGAGAGTCCAGCATGGACTTGATTAACAGTCAAGGTCCTTGTGACTTCTTTGATATCCCCTGAAAGCAGTGAGTAGCCGTGGAAAAGACGATATGGTTGGTAAGATTATCCAAAACTCAAGGGTAGGTTTCGTGAGATGGGGCTCAAAAATGGTCATAAGTGCACTACTGAGACTAGAGGGCACCTACACTCTGCTCCCAAATAGCTCATTTACAGTTTTTAAAATGTGGCTCAAAAGAGAGGCACCAACACTGAAATGGCCTTACGGCATGAGCGCTGATCAGAACCTGTGCCAAAAGGGCCAGTCACTCAGCTTCCGCAGGAGTGCGCCTCTGTTCACCATGTAGCTTCAGTTCGTGAGTTTTCTTTGCAGACATGCTTTACTGGGTCATTTCTTCCTCGCTGTCTGCTGCTCAGGTGTGCAGTACTCTCCTAAGCAGTCTAGTCAAATGACTTCAGGTGTGTGTGTTGGGGAGCGGAAGTCACCTTGACACTGGCTGTCTGAGGGACATGCTATGGATTCCTGGCTGCTTTTTAAATACAGATGAGCTATAGTGACAAAAGTAATGGCACTTTTGGAATGCTTCATTTTTTTTTTATCATAGCTTGATGTAAATTCAGCATATGAATAGTGCTTGCAGGTAAATTAGCATTGTGAAGAAAGGATATACCATAATATAAAGTAATTTAACATTTATAATGCGAGAGACCATTTATTAAAGAAAATACCATTATGTAATAATGAGGCTCATAATTTCTTATGGAAATAATACTGTATTAATTTGATGTATTCATACTAACAGTGAACATGATATTTAAAATTTGGCTGTCACATAATTATGCTGCTACTTTGTGAAATGTTATACTGTCACCTACAAAAAGCCCTTCTTTGAGTGAAGATCCGAGATCTTTAGCTTTAGATGGCAGGTTGTAATGTGCTCCTGAGGTATTTTTAAGTGAAGAGGTGGGGGGAAAAAAGCCTCCTGGCTGAGTCATGAGCTGAGAATTCTTTCTTCCTGATCCGCCAGGGCAAGGCTCTCTAGGATCACACTGGCCTTCAGCAGAGAACGAGGGGACATTCCCTAGTTCCACAAATCGGAAGAGTCCTTGGGTCGGGGTGTTAGGCCTGGAAGGAAAAAGGCCAACGGACAGGCATTGGCTTTGTTGTTGTTGCTTAAACAATGAGGTGTTCAAAGGGAGAGCAAAAGCTAAAGGTGGTAAAGATTTAATTCTGTTCTACTCAGCAAACAGCAGTGTTAGGGCTGTGAGCGACCATTTGACACAGACCTTTTAGCTCCTTGGCTCTTTATTTTTCTGTAGTTCTTTAAGAAGTATGTTTCGAGGAAGCTGTGCTTGAGTCTGGTGCCTTAGACCTCTCCACCACTCTGGCTAGGGTCAGAAGGAAGGGGAGGAAGACTGCCCCTGTCAGTGGACTGGAGAAGGGGCATGGGAAGAGATGAAAGAGAGGAAGGTGGGATTGGGAGGGGGCTACAGCTGGGATACAAAGTGAATAAATTGTAATAAATTAAAAAAAATTGTTAAAGAAGTATGTTTCTCTAGGTGGTGTTGGCCACACCTTTGATCCCAGTGCTCAGAAGGCAGGGGCAGGTGGAACTCTGATTTCAAGGCCAGCGGAAATCAGGCCTTGAGAGTGTGTTCCAGGACAGCAAGGGCTACACAGAGAAACCCTGTCTTAAGGGCCGGGGGTGGGGGTGGGGGTGGGGGTGGAGAATATGTTTCCAATAGAAAAATGATGTAATATTAAAGGGCCTGAAAAGGTTAGGGCCGCTCCAGCCGTGTGATAGAGCACTTGCCTCACTGGTGGGAGGTCTGGGTTTACTGCAAAAGAAGAAAAAAAAAAAAAAAAAAAGGGAATCAATTTCCCATATGTTGGAATAAATAATGGCTCCAAGTTTACTAATGGATAGGAAGGAAGCCAGAATGTACAGATATATTTTTGACTGGCGTTTGCTAACATTTCAGAAGTGAGAAGAAGTTGATAGTGGGTAAGGCAGAAAAGCAGACATATTTCTTACCGCAATATTTTCTAGCTGTCACTGGCAGTGTGTTTTCTTAAAAACTGATAGCCAGTACTATTTATATACTTACAATTTCTGGTCAGATTAGGGTGGAAGGTTGTGGTACCTCCGTATATAAAATAGTATAATAATGTTCTGTTCTTTTTAGCACAAATTTGTTACATGAAATGTCAGATGAGTCACTTTGCTCATGTCAGCTATCTGAAAGTAATGGAAGGATGGCACTGTGGAAGTCCTGTAATTCATGCGCTGGTGTAATGGAGCAAATGAAACGCAGAGCTCTTGTACAGGTCCAATTTCAGCACCTCACGCTTACCTGTCAGTCAGCAAAATTGTCCCTGAATAAAAATGAACCCCATCTGAGAGGAAGAGCGTTTTAATATACATCATATTCTTTGACTCTGTTGTGAGGGAGAGGCTGCGTGGAAAGAGAGAGAATGGTGCAGAAAAAGACATTGAATAGCACCCCCCTTCCTGAGGGTGCTCAGAATCTTGCTTGCACCGATGCCCACAAAAAGGTTTGGGTTTGCCCTCTCTGCCCTGGGCTGTTGACAAACTTCAGCAGCGCTGCCTTCCACACCTCCGTATCCCTCATCGCTGTGGGAAGGTATGCTTCATCCCAGACAGTGAGAGATTTGTCCACTTGGGATGTGGAGACCTAGTTTCAGACAGGAAACTTTGTCTGGGCGCAGCTGAAAGACTTTGTTTATAGCTATGACAATTAAAAATGGGCATCACACAAAAGTCAGAAATGCTCTTCCAGGAGTAATTACCGTGGCCCCAAAGCAACTGCTATTCTTTGGGAAAACCTTTCTCTTTGAATGGGCTCCCACCTATTGAATTGCTTCTGTATGAGCAAGCATCTTACAGAAGTGAAGTGTCTTTTTTTTTTTTTTTTTTTTTTTTTGACAATTCCTTGTGGTTTTTGAAAGGCAAATGGGAAACTTGGGAATTTGTGTGCTTCAGTGCCCACGCATCTGGGTTCCTTGTGCCCACCTCTAAGAGTCAGGATTTGTTCTACCTTTAAAATGTCTTGTTTTCCATTTCTGTGTTTCAAGACTCAAAGTGCTTACAGGAACCCAAGAAGCTATTGAAAACCAGTAATGACTAGTTCTTCTAAATGCTAATGATTGAGAATGAACTAGCAATCAGAGCTCAAAAATAAAATAAAACAAAACAAAGTGTGCCGTATTAGATGCGATAATAATTAAATCAAGCCAAGGTGCCCTGTACTTACAGCTCCACTAATGCTGAAAAAATTATGAGTATGTAGAAAATTTACATAAATCCTCTTTAAATGATGTATGTGGGGGAAAAAGAAAGAAAGAAAAACCATGGTCACAGGACTGAATTTATTTTAATCCCCTGGTTCAAGTGGTCCTAGAAATAATCATACTTGTATCAATCTATATTGCATGATTTTTGTAAGATGTGAAAATAGTGTTTTTCACTAAATTGTCACTTATTATTGTTCATTTAGGGCCACTAACATAGAAAAATTTCTCAGCTACAGTGTCAAAAGAATAGGGACAATTTGATGTTTTCTTTTGATGCTGTTTGTTGATATCTAGACCACTGTAGCTTGATTGCCTAACATTAAACCTGTAATAACAGCGCAATCATAGCAGTATCATCATGAATGTTGTTACAATGGAAACAACATTTACGCGGCCTCAGGATGGTAATTATCAAACTTTTTGTCATGAAGCGCTTATTTGCCAGCATTGATCTGCCCCGGCCGGTTGTTAGCTCTCCCCATCTGAGGCGCATTGATTGTATAATCAGTAGATAGAGGCTGTGGGCAGATGAAATTCAGTGTGGTTGGGCAAATTATTGGCTGCTTGCCTGTTGACCTGGACCCTGCTGGTTATACCTTGGACGCTGGTGGGATTATCACTCATTTCAGTGACCCTACTTTACAGCAGAGCACTTCGTATTATTATAAAAGATAAATGCCATCCTGCTTGCTGCGGTTTGTGGCTGTCCACACAAATGGCAGAAGACAGCCAGTCTGAAGACTCACATCGTAAATGTGTCGCAGAAGAAATCAGAAAGAAATGCTTCCAAACACACCCTGTTGTAGATTTGCCTCTCCATATGAATTTAATAACTAAAACTTGTGTTGCATCTCTCTGATGCTAATGAAGAGATTTCCTAAATAGAACTCTACATTGTGTGCTAAGTAAGGATCATGACAACATATCAGTTAAGAATGCCACTGAGATGTAGATTGAGCTAGGCACTCAGGCTAAGATCATAGTGACTTAATGGCAAGGCTAAAAATTACATTTGTGTCCTCTGTCTGTGGATTCAGTTTATCCTCTATTGTTACGCCTTATTGAGTTATCTAGCCAAACTATTAAATATAACTGTCCAAAAGATCTAAGATTGTATTTCTTGATTTAAAAAAAATCCCCCAGTGTTATTGAAATAAATAACTATGTAGGATAATTTTGAGACTGTTTGAGTTATTAAACGTAACATTCCAAAGGCCAAGGTCTAGCAGGGAACCATATGCACAAACAAAATAATTTTAAATAGAGGGCAATAGAAATTTTATTTACAGCTTGAATTGCATTTTATATAAAGGGCGGTGTGGGTTTAATTCCTCTAGCCGTGTTTTGTCTTCCTGGTTCCTCTTTCCCCACATGTAGGATCATTCTACCCAGTAAGTCTCTCAGTGCTGACATTGCATCTTAATGCCAAGACCAGCTCTTCAGACACAGCATGGGAGCACGGGACCGGTATTGATAGCCTATTTTTGATAGTCAAATCACTCTACCAATACAAATTTTAAGCCTGACATTGTTTGCAATAGCTAGTCATCCTTTCTCTCTGAAAAGAAAAGGGCATATCTCCCCAACAGTGCAATGCCATGAAACTCTTAATGTTTTGAAAATGATCATTTGACTTTCCAAATAGCAATAAAGATGAAGGGACATTTACATACAGTCCCATGTTTCTAAATGCCCCTGGTTGTGCCTGAGAAACGGTCTCATTCTTTTTGCCAGCCCCTTGCCCATTGTTTCATAAAGGTCAGTGGTTACCTGCTCATTGTATTTTAAAGGCACACTCGCAGCAAGCAGCCTTATAAGCAAGTCTAGAGGCACTGCATTCCTCTTTGAGCTTAAGTTCTGCAGCTACTGAATTGTGATTGGGCAGTGATTTATGTTTTATTCCTTGGAAAGCATTTTATATTCTTATTTTTAAAAAGCAGTGTGTGAATTCTGATCCTAAATAGTGCAGAAGAAGATGGGTGAAGAATGTGAAAGTGGCATACAGAGCTGTTTGCACACTGACATAATAACGCTTCATCTCTTTGTGAGTACCAGAGAAAATGGCTGCTTGAGTTCTCCTTTCACACATTGCCAACTACACCAGGCAGATAACTACAAGGGTTTCTTGAATTTTAAGCTGTTAAAAAAACAAAACAAACTATGGGAGACCATTTTAAAGTGAGGTTTTGCAATAGGCCCTGGCAGACTAGACCACACCAAAATGGAGTCACTCATGCTAAATGTTACCTAATCAAACTGAAGCTTTAAGAAAGCAGATAGATCCACAGACTAGATTTTCTTTATAGATAGGGGATTCCAAATATCTGAGCCAACATAATAATGAAGTACACCTTGCTTTAATTAAAAATAAATAAATAAATAAAAGAAACCAAATGTTAACAGTCCTCCTCCTTCTCTTTTTCTTCTTCTCTTCCTCCTCCTCTTACTTCTTCTCTTCCTCCTCCTCCACCCCCTCCTCTTGTTCTGTTGCCTTGTTTCCACCTTTAAAAATGTACAGATCTGGGGCTACAGAGGTGGCACAGTGCTGCTGAGAGGTGGCACTTGTTGCTCTTACAGAGGACCTGGTTCAGTTTCCAACACTCAAGTGGCAGCTCCCAACTGTCTGTAAAGTAACTCCAATTCTAGATGATCTGATGTCCTCTTCTGGCCTCTGCTGGCACCAGACACACACGGTGCACATACATATATACTGGCAAAACACTCGTGCACATAAAATAAAAATAAATTAATTTTTATAATCCAATGTTCTGCTACTGTTCAGGCAGAGCTCATTCTATTTTGTAGGGTGGAAGTTGCCCGGGTACACAAATCACATATAAAAACCAATTGAATCTGTGCTTAAATTTATAAGATCATCTTTTACAAAGGCTTCCAAAAGAATTCTAAATCTGTGGGCACATTCCTTTCCTTTATCTTATTGCTGCTGAAATACTATCAGTAATTTCTAAAAGAACATGGTTCTCTGAAGTTATAACTCTTCTGGTATCCTCTTCCTAAATTAACATGAAGGAAACTCACGCAGTCAGTTATTTGTGTGTTGACTCTGGTATACTGTTCACTTTCTGTGTCTGACCTACTTCAGTGGTTTCTGCATTGCTCAGTGTTATTCCCTGTGTATAAAGGGAACTTAAATACTTGTTACAATGGGATGGACATTCAGTTAGCAGGTTTTGAGTGCCTACTGCATGTGAAGCCAGCCAGTAAGCATCACATGTGGTCCCTGCTCTCAAGATCTCACAGTGGGGGAAAGAGGCAGGCATGCATTAAGTGACTAATTAAATGATTTCAGTGCTATTTTCATTGCAACAATGTGTGCGTAAATGACATTTAAGGCTTTTCCAAGAAGTCTGATCAAGAGATAGGGATGTAGTCCAGTGGTAGAGCACTTGCTTTGCAGGCACTAGTACCTGAGTTTGATTCCCAGCACACGCACACGCGCGCGCGCGCGCGCGCGCACACACACACACACACACACACACACACACATAAACACACACACACACACAGGAGGGAAAAAAACTACTTTCATGCACACAGGAGGAGAAGAAACTATGCTTCTTCAAGACAAAAAATTTTTGAAAATCAGTTTGTAGGACTGAATTTATCTTTCTAAAAGAAAATGTACACATTAAAAGTACACATACCAGTGAGTTTAGACAAGTATATAAAATACATCATCCACACATTAGTGCAGAGTTAAGTTTGTATATAAGCATCTACACAGACACTGTTATATTCTCATCATCACCTCAATCAAGATATACTATATCACTGAAGAAACATTCATTCTCTTTCCCAGGTGCAATGCTGAGCTCTTCCGGGCTTCCAGGAGTTCCAGATGAGTGAAATCATGCAGCAGCCATTCTCTGTGTCTGCTTCTTTAGCTCAGTCTGCTGTTTTTGAGGTTCATCTCTGTTGTGTCTGCATTAGTGGCATTTTCGTTATTGCTGCTGGCTCACATTCTCTTTTTGTTTTTTGTTGTTGTTGTTGTTGTTGTTGCTGTTTTGAGACAGGGTTTCTCTGTGTAGCCTTGGCTGTCCTGGGTTCTTTGTAGAGTGTGCTAGCCTTGAGCTCACAATGGTCTGCCTGCCTCTGCTTCCCCAAGTGCTAGGATTACAGATGTGCACCATCATGCCCAGCTAACTCTGATTCTCCTGATTCTCTTTTATGAATATGAGACTCTGAGTCTCGTCTCATATTCATTTTCTCAGCCTGTTGTTGATGAGATTAGGTGAAAGCAGTGCGCTGTCCTTCTTTTGACTGTAGAAATGCACTACAGTATCAGGGACATTGCCTTACATTCACCCCATTAATTTTATCCTCAAATCAAAGTCTGTTAGAAAGACATGCCCCACCTATACAAACTGCTTTATTGGGAACTTATGGCTAACATTAAATGCTCTTTAAATTGTCATTAAAAAAAAAAAACAGACACTAGGATTGTTATCATGACTCTATGTTGTGGGATAGTTAAGAAATATAGCAGCATGTTGGATTCAAAGTCAAGGAAAACTATCTTTGTGTGCTACACACAGAGCACAGTTCTGTGCATTAAAGGTGAGTGAGACAGAATTCCTTCCCCAGAGGTGCTGTGGCTGAGTAGCCCTGCTCTGTATGAAGGGAAATAAAACAATGAGACGGCCTGGGGGCTGAGCCAGGGCAGTGCTAGTGTCCATCCTCCCACAGGGAGCAGCCTCTACCTCCTAAAGCTGGTCAGGTTAGGTGTGCTACCTTTAAAGATCCTGCGCTAGATGAAATCATTGACCAACCAATTAGTCACTGCACAGGCGAGCGCACAGCACTGGGTACTCCCTATCTTGGCTTTGCAAAGAGCAAATTGTACCAGATCGATTTAATTTCCTCTTCAAGAGATTGACAGTTTATAGCGACATTTAGGGAAGCAGGATATGTAATTTATCTGAACTTCAGAAAAGATGTTTGCCTCAACCACGTGTGACATTTTAGCACGAGCTCAGATGATCTGGGGCCATCCAGGCTGTTCTGCAGCGAGGGCCCACTTCACCAGCCAGTCACCTTTCTGAAACATCGTAAATGGCTCTTGTTTTGTCAGTGTGTGCCCTAGCTCTGCAGTTTCTACTTGTGTCATGGATAAATAGCTGAAGACCACTGGCTAGAACTCAGTGAGGTACTTGCCATGCAAGCATGGGACCTGAGTTCAGATCCTCAGCCGTGGTCGTGCTGTGGGATGGAGACAGGCAGATCCCTGCAGGCCAGCCAGTACAGCTGCACTGATGAGCTCCTATCTCAAAGGATAAGCTGGAAAGTGACTGCGGATGACACCTGATGCTGGCCTCTGACTTCCACGTGATGCTCACTAGTGTGCATGTCCACTCACAAGCAAGCACTCACATCAGCAAGTACTTATACCACACAGTACACACACAGAAAGGAAACTCGTGTGTTGTGTTTCAAAAGAAACCTTTGAGACAAATACTTTGCGAGACTGTTTGGTTGTTAGATTGAGTGAGCTTTAAACTATAAAAACAAGCCATTATATACTTTTTAAAAAGCAAGAGGCCCACAGTTGAAATAATGTGCTATAGTTATCATAAACAGTACCAAAGAGAGAAGCAAGATGGGAGAGACGTGGTCATAAATATGATGGAGAAAGGCTGGGGAGCCACAGTTGGAACTTCATATGTATTTCACAAAGCAAACCTGTTGTTAGCTAAGATCAACACAGCATAATCACGGGATGGGTAAAGAGCGATATAATTTGCAAGCACAGGAAATAGAGAACTAAGAACTTTGTAATATTTAGTCAATCATGCTCACACTGTTCAGCTTTCACACTTTGGAGAAGCTAAAGAGTCCAGAGGAAAAAGGTTCTAAGTACGTAAGAAGATCAATAGTTTTTTTTTTTTTTTTTTAATTAGGCCTAGACAAGAGTTTCATTCTTTAATTGGGGGTGCTGTTGCATTTTATAGTAATTTATTGACTGGACAGGTAAGTGTCATCTCAGCATGGAAAGCATGTGTGTCACCTCACCATAGAAAGCTTGCATGTCACCTCACTGAAGAGCAATTGTTTTGTTTTGATTTTCACAAAGAATGCCAAACAAATAAGAAAGATTTATTTAGTTAAATAAAGGTAGAAGTCTCAGTACTGGAGTCACAAAACACTAAAATCTGTTGTCAAATGGTTCTGAAATGTCTTCTTCTTAGAAGCTGTTTGAAAACATAATGGCACCCTCTGTCCAAACAGTGTAAGTGTTGACGCTTTTAGATTTAGTCTGGTGGATCCAGAATCTTGACAGTGACAGGGTCACTTGGATTCCTCAACAACAACAAAATACTTGGTGTCTTGGTTTGGATTTCTATTGCTGTGAAGAGACACCATGACCACGGTGACTTTTATAAAGGAAAACATTTAATTTGGCTTACAGTTTCAGAGATTCAGTTCATTATCATCATGGTGGAAACATGGAGGTGTGTAGGCAGACATGGTTTTGGAGAAGCAGAGAGTTCTGTATCTTGACCCACAAGCGGCATAAGGAGACACACATGGGATCTGCTGAACTAGATGATTATGAGCCACAACAGGAGTGCTAAAGATCGAACCTGCGCCCTCTGGAAGAACAGCCAGTGCTCTTTACCATTGCTCCATCCCCGGAGTTCTTTGTATGTTCTAAGTATTAATGTCTAGCCTTTTGTCAGATGTGTAGCTGGTAAATATTTTGTTTTTCCCCATTCTGTAGTCTGTCTGACCACTTGAACCATGGTGTCCTTTGCTGTCCAGAGCTTCTTGGTTCCTGTAGTGGGTTTTATATTGCGAGTGGTTTTTCCTCTCGTCCCTTAACTCCTGGAATAACAACTCATGAGACTCAATTATTACTTTACAAATACCTAGGCCGTATAGCTAGGCTCTTCTCTGTCTAGCGCATAACTTAAAACAGGCCATTTCTACTAATTTACATTCTGCCACGTGGCTGGTTACCTCAGTTCAGGCACCATGTGTTCATCCTCTTCATTTCTTTCTTTCTTTCTTTCTTTCTTTCTTTCTTTCTTTCTTCCTTCCTTCCTTCCTTCCTTCCTTCCTTCCTTCCTCCCTCCCTCCCTTCTTTCTTCTTCCTTCCTTCCTTCCTTCCTTCCTCCCTCCCTCCCTTCTTTCTTCTTTCTTTCTTCCTTCCTTCCTTCCTTCCTTCCTTCCTTCCTCCCTCCCTCCCTTCTTTCTTCTTTCTTCCTTCCTTCCTTCCTTCCTTCCTTCCTTCCTTCCTTCCTCCCTCCCTCCCTTCTTTCTCCTTTCTTTCTTCCTTCCTTCCTTCCTTCCTCCCTCCCTCCCTCCCTTCTTTCTTCTTTCTTTCTTTCTTTCTTTCTTTCTTTCTTTCTTTCTTTCTTTCTTTCAAAAAAAATACATGCGCTTCTTTTAATTGCAAATCATTACAAGCTGCAGCTTGGGCCCACACCCCCCACTCCTGAATCGGTGAGAGCTGCATCCTCTTCATTTCTTGCCACTGAATCTTGCATACCTGGCTCTATGCCAGAATCCCTTCTGCCTGCAAGAAGTTCTACCTATTTCCTGCCTCAGCCACAGGCCATGGGTTTTTTTAATTGACAGGTGTTGGATCTATGTAATACACAAGAGATTACTTCTACAGGTTTTATATGGTCCCATTTATCGCTTGTTGGTCTTAATGCCTATGCTACTGAGGTCCTATTCAGAAAATCCTTTTCTGTGGCTACAAATTCAAGTGTGTTCAGTATTTTCTCCCTTAAGAGATTCTGAGTGTAAGATCTTATGTTGACCTCTTTGGTTGGTCCATTTGAAGTTAGTATTCTGCAGGGTGAGAGACAGGACTCTAGCTTCATTCTTCCACATGTAAGTATCCAGTTTGACCAACGCTATTTGTTTAAGATCCTGTCTTAACTCCAGTGTGCATTTCTGGCCTCCTCAAAAACCAGGTAGCTATACATATGTGAACTTACAACTACATCCTCAATTCTATTCTATTTTTCAATGTGCTTGTTTTTGTGCAAATACCATTTTTGTTTTCTTATTACTTTAGCTCTGTAGCAGAACTTAAAACATGCGATGGTGATACTCCAGCAGCTCTTTTATAATTCAGAATTGTTTGGGCTTCCTGGGCCTTTGTGTTTACATATGAAACTAAAGTTTGTTTTTCAATTTCTGTGAAGAGTTGATTTAGAATTTTGATGGGGATTGCATTAATCTGTAAATTGCTTTTGGTCATTTTCACAATATTAATCCTACCAGTTCATGATACATGGGAGGTCTTAGATTTATTTTAAGACTTTTTTGGCAGGCATTTGTGAATGAAATTGTTTTCCTAATTTTATTCTTGGTGTGTTCATCATTTGTATACGAAAAGGCTGCTAATTTTTGTGTGTTAATTTTGAATCCTTCTTTTTTGAGGAATATATCAGTTTTAGGAGTTTTCTCAAAGACTCTATGGGTGTTTTATGTGTAGAATAATATCATCTTCAAATGAGGAAGCTTTGACTTCTTCCTTTTGTATTGTATCTTTATCTCTTTCATTTGTCTTATTGCTCTAGGTAAGAAGTGATTTATGTATGTTGACCCATCCCTGCATCTCTGGGAGGAAGCCAACTTGATCATGGTGGATGATCTTTTTGATGTGTCCTTGAATTTGGTTATTCAAGTATCTTATTGAAAAGAAAAAAATTCATCTATGCTCATCTGAGAGACTGGCCTGCAATTTTTTTTTTTTTTTTGGTTGGGTCTTTGTTTTGTTTTGATATCATAGTAATTCTGGCTTGATAAATCAAATTTGGAACTGTTCCTTCCTTTTCTGTTTGTATAGAGTAATTTTAGGCATATTTGTATTAGTTCTTTGAAAGTGGTAGAATTCTATGCTGTATCCATGTGGTCCCCCCACCCTATTTTGTTTAGAAGAACTCAGCCTAATATTCTATATAGTAGCATCAAATGGATAAATACAGTGTCCTTACTAATTTCTATCTGCTTGTTAGATCAATCATAAGTCCAAATCTCTGTCTATCATACATTTATTGATAATAGTCATTATCTTTTAGTTTAGTAGCAGTACACGTGTTATTTAGACAGAGCTTGATCTTTTGAGATGCTGCTTTTAAATTTGTTTGGTGGGATCAGGGAAGTGTTGTGCAGAGCTATTTTTTTTTTCAAACTCCTGACAAAATTTTCTGTATATTCAACATAATACTCATTGAACTGTGAATGTTTTTCCACACAGCTAGCAGAAACAAATGGTTCCTATTCTGTGTCCACTCTGCACACAGTTCAACAGGAATCTGTTGAAATATGCTCCCCATCTGGTTCTGTGGTCCTTCCAAACTTTAGAGCCACAGTTGATGAAAATGTGATCTCTTAAAGTTCAGTCCAGTCCTTGAGTAGCCAGGGCCACAACATTTCTCAAGAACCAATGAAGTCGTTATCAGCTGGTGAGGCTTGGTTGTAACTGTGCTCACATCACACACCCGAAAAACTGAACTGTGGGACACCCACTCCAGAAAATCCCACGAACACTCTAGAAGGAAGACACTGATTCTGTTGTTATGTGCCTCTGTGTATGCACATGAGTGCGAAGGTACAACTGTATATTTGGGCTTGTGAATGTTATGGCCAGATGTTGCTTTCAGATTTCTTCTTCAATTGTGGTTTCTCTATCTCTGTCTGACTCTCTCTCTCTCTCTCTCTGTCTCTCTCTTTCTCTCTGAACTCACAGAGCTTCACCTGCCTCTAGCCCACAGGTGCTAGAGTTTAAAAAAGGCCTGTACCGCACACCTGGTGCCTTTCATTGACTCTGGATCTCTTCTCTTTGACTATGCTAGCTGGACAGTAAGCTGCAAGGACCCTCCTTTCTCTTTTCCTACCAGTGCTGAGGTTGCAGACAGGCACTCTTATACGTGGCTTTTCAGGAGTACTGGGTACCTGCAGCAAGCTTCTCATGCTTATATGATAACCACTTTGCCAGCTGAGCCATGGTTCTAAACTTCTAAGGTCTATATGGTAATCAGAATTATGCATATTCAGCCTATTCTATTTTTATAACCAATAGAAAACTGAACATTTACTCCCACCTGCCACAAAACAACTTTTCAAAAAAAAATATCACATTTTTATAAGGAACATGAGTCTGTTAGCCATCAGATCTTACCGAGTAAAGTTTAGAATGACTAAAATTCTATTCAATAATTAAGCAATATCCAATGTTAGTTTCTTTTATGTTGCTGTAATAAAACACCATAATAAAGGCAACCTTTAAAAAGAAAGGCTAATGGTTCCAGAGGGCTAAGAATCTGTTACCATCACAGCTGGAAGGCAAGGCAGCAGGCAGGCTTGTGAGCAGTGTAGGAAGCTGGGAGCTCACATCTTGGACTGCAAGCCGGAAGCAGAGAAAGCAAATGAAGTAGGCAAAGCCTTTTCCTCTCAGAGCCTGCTCCTAGCGATGGACTTCCTCACCCCCTCAAACTGCCCAATACCATCACCTGGGAGCAGAGGTTCCAATACTCAAAACTATGGGGTACCCATCGTCTTCAGAGCCCACACGGCTCCTTAGAAAATCACTTTCGAGGGTTTATTCCGCAAGCGTCTCTGTTTGGGGCTGTCAGTGTGGCGGTCCCCGGAGTGCATAGTGACTGACTGGTCCGTTTATCTGCAGTGCTTTGATGAGCTGTGGTGTGACTGTTCATAAAGGTTCAATTCCCCGCGGACTGGTTAAGCATGTGCTAAGTTCTGCTCTTAGAAAAGTGGTATAATCTGTGAGAAGTGGATCTCCCTTAACTACTGCACAGGTCTATTTTGATTAGCTGGGATGAAATAATTTTAAATCTCTTATCTAATTATTTGCATTGTTTCTATGATCGGTAGCTCACCAGCTAGGGAGAGCACCATCTTACCTAGAAAGAAAGTCACTTTATGGGCTCTTTGTAGATTGTAATTTACGCTCTATTAAAAATGAGAATGTAGTGGATCACAGGTGGTGAGTGTGTGTGTGTGTGTGTGTGTGTGCGCGTGCGCGTCCGTGACCGTGACAGAGAGAGGAGGGAGGGAGGGAAAGGATCGTGTAGCTCTGATGTTCTCAGCCCTTGTTGTGAAGGGGCTATGAACACCTTTGATGTTTGATGCTACCGTTTATGTTTTCTTCTCAAAGTAATGTTTCAAATATATTAAATTTAAATGCAGTAGTACCAAAAATGCACTGAAATAGAATTATAAAAAGATGTGCAAAATGGTCCAGGGAGCTGGTTCAGTCAGTGAATGCTTACTGAGTAGGACCTGAGTTGGAGCCCTGGAGCTGGTATAAAGGCTAGGCATGGTAATATGCCTGTAATCCCAATGCCGGGAGGCAGAGGCATGAGGTCCTCACTGCCCTGTGGCCAGCCAGCCTCCGCAAGCAGGTGTGTTTCTCAGAGAAACTGTCTCAAAAACTAAAATTGGAAGGTATCCAGGAAGATAACCATCATCAGCCTCTTCCCCCCCCCCCCGCACATGCGTACACACATGCACATACTCTCTCTCACACACACACCTAGGAACATGCATGCCAAAATGTGTATATTTTAAAATTAAGTCGTGCTATCATAATACAGATGCATCCTTATTAACATGATAAAACGGAAGGGTCTAAGAATCCCTGTTAGCTATGGTAAGTTTAATTTTGAATAAGCTACTAAAATCATTTTGACCTTTACAATAAAGAATTAAGTTTTTTTCTACATTTTGTTTATTGAGACAAACTAATTAAAAAGCACAAACATGGGGCATGTTTGCATGGACATTATGACAAACATATACATTAAAATTGTAGGAAATTGTTGCCTTTCTGCTAAACAGAAATTTCCTAAGCTTTATGTATACAAAAGTTGTACAGTTTAATGTCCTAAAGTACAAAAGATCATTTACAAAATTATTTTATACCAGGTACTGTTTATTTTAGTTTTTTTCTAAGTAGTTCATCCCCCTAGAACTGTTTTGTATAATGACACACAGATACCTGCTTTAGAGGCAAGCTATTTTGATGTTTGTGCTGACACAGTAGGGTAGAAGCGGAAGTCATCTTTACAATCAAGTTTTAATCAAAAGAGAAAAAAAGTAGCTCATGGGCTCCATGGATCCCTCCATGATTTCCAAGAATGTTTTCAAATTTCTGTGAATTTTTAAAGAGAACTTATCTCTGAATCACAGAAGAATAAACTAGGTAAAAATAAAGCCTAGAGGAACCTGAGTGGAGAGGATGAAGGTCCAGCTTGGTCGTGGAACAGGTGTAAGACTTCGCTAAGTGTTGAGATATGCATCCTTCCACTGCATGATTGCGGAGTCCACACTGTGCTCTTCAATGAGCCACTGAGGAAGAAGACAAGCATGGCTTGATCGTGCGGCACTCTGAACTCACAAAACTTATTTCGGATGTTAACCATGGCAACCACAGCCAAAACGGAGTGATGTAAGGGGATTTTTATCTGCCACCATGAAACCGCAGTTCAGAAGGACCTGCTCGGCACAAGTTTGGATGCTTCCCATCAGTTCCCCTTTGCGTTTTAGCTTAAAAACCTGTCAACAGCTGTGAGTGGTGAAAAGATAGAAGAAAATGAAAAGGAGGAATAGAGTCGGGGTTTTAAAACACAAGGTTCAAAAGCTCTATACCCATCACAGGTGTTCAGTACATATGCCAAACCTCATATCTGCGAGTTGCTAACTGGAATGCATGATTAGATTGGGTAATTGCACATGTCGGTAAAAAGCCATAATTACCCAAGAAAAAATGTATGCATTTTATCTGTGTAGGGCTCCTCCATTTAGTATGTCTTTTAAATTTTGATCAATTATAAATCTATTAGCATCTTGGAGAATGAAACACTGTATTTTCTAGGGATCTTGACACATATGAGTTCCCCATCATTGTTTACTGAAACTCAGCTTTAATCTTTGGGGCAGAGTGGGAAAATACTTTCAAAGTCCTGGTGAGAATTGCTAAGAGTGGAGAGCTCCGGGACTTTGTTAGAAAGTCTGTTGTTATCTGTTTCTCAGAGATTGTGACAGTAACCCACAGCTTATTTATACATGGAAAGTAACACTTCATAATACCTGGCAGCTTTCAAAAGATTATATCTGTCCTCATCTGAAGGGCTTCATAACACTCTTGTAAGATCTTTTCTCCTGACCATCTGGCAGTTGTGAGGAGCCAGTTTCTCTCAATGTTTTATAGCTACTGCACTGGTTACAGCTAATCCTTTCAATGAGAGAGCTGAATGGGGTAGATACATCAATATCATATTCTTTTAGAGCCCATTTAATCCATGCCCTATTATTATTTCGTTTAATAGGCCCATTATCTTCTGCGAGAATGAAAAGTAATTTGTCAGAGTCAGTTTTTAAAATTTGAAGATTAATCTATGTAAATTTTTAAAATAAAAGAAACCATAAGGTTTATTATTATTATTATTCCAAGCATACTCATTAAGAATCTCAAAAGTGGAAATCTGGGACTTAAGTTTCACATACTTTTTAGGAATTGTTCTTCTGTTCAGGTTCTGAATCTGTGCAGCGGCCAAGCATGGCTGGGCAGCCATAACCCCAGGAAAAATATTGCGGTTGGTTCAATAGGCTAATAAGAACATCTCGTGGTTTCCCTGACTCTTTGATTTGAGAAGCTAGAAGGAGATTTATCCTGGGATGGAGATTTGCAGATTTTCTTTTTAAAAAATTGTCACTTTATGAACTAGTGTTTTAAATGCTTTACTTTGCAATTTGTGAAACAGTCACGTTCTCATTTTAACCTGTTTTTCTTCATGATAAACTCACCGTGGTTGAGGAATTTTGTTAGGAAGCCTGGTGTTACTTCCATACTGTGAAATCTACGCTTATTGTCAGATTAAAATGTCAAAAACTATTGATCCTTTTAAATTCACAGTTTAAAGCTGTTCACTGTCCCTAGCTACACCAACTGCCATCATGAGAGCAAGGTTTTCACAGAAACGTCCTTTTCCTCCCTAAATGTTTGATCTTTTGGGTTTAGAAATCTTGATTTGAACATGTTTTCCTCCTTGCTGCTCACTAACATCACACACACACACGTAAGGGGAGACTCAGCAGGTGTGTGCAGGCTAATTGGATGGAAGTAGTAGTTCTACTTTGGATGGGTGCTAAAGTCGTTCTTAAAATTGTTTTCTAGAAGGTTTTATGGTGATTTTTGGAAATTTTTCTAACAAATGAGGATGGTAAAAAAAACCTCTGCTTTGTATCATGATTTTGAATAGACACTGGAGTTTCCATAAGGTTTGGCTAAAGAGTTAGCTGTTGTAAATTAGAGTTTTTTAGTACAACAATCGTGTAACAATCTGCTCCCGGTTATCAGGATTCTGTTATATCCCAAATTTAAGTCTGAGTTGTGAATGATACAGTTAACTTTAGTGTTTATTATATTAGTGATAAAGAGGCTCAGGGGAATTGCTGTTCTTTGTTAGCCTGTTATTACCATAAACGTCTCAGGGCCTGTGTCTTCCTTGATTCCCACCTAGTCGTAAAAATGGCGCGCACTGCGTGGGTCGGGGCGCGTGCCGTTGTCCCTCCTTCTAAGTATTATTGTTGGCTCTCCATGGGTTTATGATAGAGTTGCTAACTGTCATTATCTGAGCCATCCTGGTTTCGGAGAAAGCTGAACAAATAGTGTATTTGTGGCTTACCCTGTTTAACCTACCTGAGCAAGTATTTCTCTCCCGTCATCCCAGCCTGAGTATTCTATTGCTCGGGTCCCAGTGTGAGTTCTTCAGCCACGAGCAGACTCAGCTGAGTGTTCAGGAAATGCAATTCCACAGCCCTCAGACCTTTTCTCACCTTCTTGTGCCTCTCCTAAGAAAACTGTGGCAATAATTCTACCCTCTGCCGTGTTCCCTTTTGTTCCTCTACAGTTTTTTTTTTCCTTCTGAATTATTTGTAGGACAAGGAGACAAAAACATCTGAAGATGAAGAAGCCATACTTAAAGGAGAATTCCGCTGAAGTGAAACTCCAGGTTAGGAAATGATTATCGTATTTCTGTAGGAGCACTTATCTTTACAAATGGCTTCTGTACTATTCCCATTACTAATCTTAGCCCGGCTCTGCTGTTACTGCCTTTCCAAACTGTTGCATTTTGTCCTGAATATATGTGGTGGCAGTGCATCTTTCTTTAGTTGTGGGTTATATTCTGGGAAAATATTCAGGTTATTTGCAACTGATTTTGGTGATTTCTGCAAACAAAATTATGCCAAGTAACATGCCTTAATATAAATACTCAGCAACACAAAGGTTATACATATATACTGAGAATAACTGTGATTTGAGCTGGGGATATAGCTCAGTGGCAGAGCCCTTGCCTATCATCCCTGATTTCACACAGAGGCACACAGGCACAGGAACGCATATGTGCGTGCGTGAACACACACACACACACACACACACACACACACACACACACACACACAGTCATTGAACAGTATCACTGAACAAATGTAGTTCCCTTAAGTGTTTGGAAGAACAGCATTTTACATATTTTAGATTATTGAGTCAGACTGAAGAAAAGCCTTGGAGCTTTTATGAAAAAGCCTTAAAACCCAGAAAGATGGAGTGACTCACCTGAGTGCTCATGATCAGTGATTGAGAGTGAGGCTGAGTGTCCTAAGAGAAATCCATTTTCTTTTCTTTGCTCCCACCAGTGAGTCCTGATGGTGGAGTTCAGTCTTGTATGTACAGGCTCTTAAGAAATTGTTGTGACAGCCATAGAGAAAACATTTTCATGCAGAGCACTTCTTAAATCTTTGATCAGCTCCAAATTCTGTTGGTGAATTATGTCTATAGGCTAATTGTTTAAATCAGAAATACATTCAAAGAAGTAAAAATCTGATGTACCTTTTGAGCCATTTGGACAGTGAGGCTACACTCAATAGTTTATGAGAATACTGTCCAAAGTAAAGGACTGTGGAAGCACCAGGCAAATTCAGTGTTTGGATCTTTCTTTCAAGTACATTTCTTTTACCAAATCACCTGTTTACCACTTTCCCAAAGCTGAGCTTTAAAGACATTACTGAAGTATATAAGTGAGACCAGTTGTTATCAAAATGCTGTCCCTAAAGTACGTATTCCATAAAGTATTCGGAAAAGAAAGCCACAGGTGAGGAAATTAAATAATAGTTATCATTTGGAGAACCAGACTGTATAGAAAAGGGGGTGTGCCTCAGAATTACAAGTGTCTTTTTCTATTTAAATAACCTTGATGTGCTAACAGAGAGGAAAAGGTCTGCAATTGGTTTTCATTCAATATTTAGTTAGATGATGGAGTAATAGTGTTGAAATGTCAATCCCCAAACTGTATCAGCCTGACATAAGCAGGCAGTGGCTACATTTTAGTTGAGAGGCTATCCAGGCTTTTGTTACTAAAGTGCCATTCTTTTTTAAATATTTATTTTGTTTTTAATTCTGTTGTGTGTGTATGCGTGCGTGTGTACATGTGTGTGTGTGCATTCGTGTGTGTGTGTGTGTGTGTGTGTGTGTGTGTGTGTGTGTGTGTGTGTGTGTAAATATGTGTATGTAAGTGCAGAAGCCCTCAGAGGCCAGGGATGTGAAGCTTCACAAAGGTGTTTGTGAACTGACTGACGTGGGTGCTGGAGACCAGTCCGGGACCCCTGCTAGAGCAGTGTATACTGTTACACAGAGCCATTGCTCACCCCCTCCAAAATGCCATCCTTGATATAGTGATATTACGTCTTCACTGTTGTTTTTAAGTTTTCTTACACAGCAAAGTTTGGTCCCCAGACTGTGAAAGTTATCCAGTTCAATGCTTTACCCTTTCAGACTACAAAGTACTCATTACAGAATTTGAATTTAAAGTAGGGTCAGATTTTGAAGGTTTTTCATTTTGACCCTTCAAGATGGCTCCGAGAGTCTGCTCTTCCAAAGGTTATCTTTAAAAAGTTACTGATGGCTGATTCTGAGCTTCCATCTCTTTGTGAGAGCATCCTGAGCCTTCCTCTCAAGCTCCGGCTGCCTGTGTAGACTCTGATTGTCAGCGGTACTGGCTCGTAACGAATGATGTACTGTGCAGCACCTCTTGCAGCACAGCCCTGCAGTCTCAACCATCAATCTGGGGGAGGTTCTTTTATGATCAGAACAACATTTGCCTGGGCTGGAAATTCATTCTGTGCACACAGGCTGTAAATTCCCATGGCAGGGCAGGCTCATCTGTGAACAAATATTTTTATTCTCATTTACCTTTTTGATTACATTCAGAATGTCCCAGCAATGCTGATGAGATCATTCTAAATTGTAAGAACATTTTATTTTGCTGATGCTTCCATCATTTCCAATAACATATAAAGGCTTAACTCACAGTGGAAATGGCAGAGAATGCTCTTCCTTTTCTCATCGGGAAGCTAATTTGGGGAAGGAAGGCTTATATATGGATCTTTCAAATTTTTTACAATTAGCAGTGTCTATGTTTATTTCTTAACTGGGCACTCAGCTGCTCTTTCATATACTGTGGGTACTATGCACAAGCATTAAAAGCCACCCATGAGTTACATGACACACAAAACAGACTGATTTATTTTAAATTTGACCAATATTGGACTAAAATAATAGAAAATGTTGTAAGTTATTGACACACGTTTACTGAAAAATAGCATTTTATGAGAATCAACACAGGTAAACACTTGACTGTCATGACTTACGTGAGGAAATGTGTGATGATGCAATTAGATGTCATGTTGGCATTTTAAAAGAATTCTCTATGTGTGCATATGTAATTGTAACTTGGAAATATTCTGATTTTATAATAGTCAATTTTTCTAAATGTGTTTTCCAAACGAATTATAGAAGTGAGATTTTTAGTTTTTATTTTGAAATTTAAAAGCCAATAAAGTAATGAAAATGTCTGATGAAAAGAAGGTATTCGTTACCTACTTCAATAATCAAAGGATGCTCAGTCTTATTTATGTCTCCATATATTCCCCCTTGTCCCACCATTAGTTTATTTTTTTAAAAAAAGTCAAATGCCAGATATCATTTCATTATGATATCTCTCATGATGAATACCTTCTTTCCTAATTTGTGTATGTATTTTCCTAATCACATCAAATTTGAAAAGCTCACATCTTTCTACCTTTTGATTATCTCACAGTGGTGTTGAATCTACTGCTGGTGACAAAACCTTCACTTCCTTCTGATGTGCTGGGGTGGGGGAAACTTTGAGGACGTCTGTCAACAATAGACTTAAGTCTTACAGGAAAGGAGCTATGTAAAGCTGAAGATTGGCTAGCGGGCACCCCACAGCATCCTATTTTAAGATGTTAGGTACCAAGAAGACAGAAAAGTCCCTGATCTTTCCCTCCCCACCAATAAAACAAGCTTATTTTATATAGTTAGATTAGAAGTACCAATACTTTTCTTCCCAGAGAAGTGTTGTTTGTTCCATCAGTGGTGGTTTATTGAGCATCCATTTGTTAGGAAATTGTGCAAGTCTCTGAGGACAGACAGAAGTAAACACTGTAGTCCCAGAAGGCGTATAGTTCAGCTGAAAATAAAAGACATGAAAATAAAATAACTAGCCTAAAATGAAAGACAATAGATGATTAAACATTAATACTTGGGATGTTAAGGTCTGGGTAGAAGTGAGAACAAGAAGATTTCTGAGGAAGTTTGGGGCCTCTCTTACTGGGAAAGTAGTAATTTTATCAGGTAAAGTGAAATTGATAATTCCCAGCTTCTAAGTTTCCTCCATATTTGTGATTCACACTAGAAAATTACTCAAATTACTAAAATCTACAGTTCCAATGAACAAAAACTGTCAGTACAACCAAAATAATGTAACTCTTTCAATTAAACTGACAAGCTACATTTGCAGTATATTTGCTAAAAATAAATGAAGATGAAATATCTCAAAGTGAAAATAGGGTGTGACTTGCTAGCTTCAGTTGTGTTCTGTTACTTGTGTGAGGGTGGAAAAGACTCTTAATAGTTCTGAACGGTTTTGTGTAGGGAGAACTGAAGAAAGCTATAGAGCCCCACCCTATAAAAATCCCTTTATTCCCATAAGAAAAATTGAGAATGTTTTGAGACTTTTTGTGTAGAAGAATGAAACAGAGCCAAGGTTTCCAACCTTTTTAAGGGGTTAGGGTAGCAGTAGGCCCACAACTGAAGATGGTTCATCATTGAGCCCAATAAACTGTGCCGAAGGGAAGAGAACAGTAAGTTGGGTACAGGAAGGCTTAGCAGGGCAGAGGGGAGAGAGAGTAGGGAGACTGATGGTCCCAGGATGTTCTTTCAAACTGAGTTTTCAGAAGCTCTTGAGAGGGCCGGAGAGAAGGCTCAGTGGTCAAGAGCTCTGCTCTTTCAAGGAGCCAGGTTCGTTTCCCAGAACCCACGGGGCAGCTCACAACTGCACTTCCAGGGGGATCCAATGTCCTGTTGTGGCTTCACTGTGGGCAGCAGGCATGTGGTGCACAGACCACCTGCAGGCAAAGTGCCAGACACATAAAGCAAAATAGTACCTTTAAAAAGACGCTCACGAAGGCTCATCAGTGGCCAGGTGGTGCACACAGAGAGCGTGGCATATTCAGGCACTATAAGGAAAATATGGAGCATTTCTACTTGAATGGTAAGAAGGAGGAGAAGGGAGGAGGAGGGATTGCAAAGCATGGAACAGTAGCCCCAGTAGCTTTATTTCAGGATCCTGTGCCCTGAGGAACTCACAGAAAGTAGTTCTTTTCTTCAGCCCGTAGAGCCTGGATAATTCAAATAAATTATGTTTCAGAAACATCACATCATAAAAAGCCCTGTACTTAGCATCTGTGACCTGGAGTTATACTTTTAGCCTAACAGAAGCCGTTGTCATTAAAATGATCAAAACTTCATGCTGTCAGAAAAAAAAAAGAAAGCCAAGTTTCATAGGAATAATTATTCAGAAAACGGAATAACCGTCATGCATAGCATTGCTGTCTTAAAGAGGAATGGCTGTAAGGGTGTGTTACCACTATCTAAAGAATTTCTAGAGTATCTTTGTTACATAATAAAAATTCATCACTGTAGCTGTTAAAAATGATATGTTATTGCCTAAATTCAGTACCGTAATTTTTGACTCATGTGCTGTGCTGTGTGTGGGATGCTGTGTGTGTGCATGTTCACCAATGTTTAGGTGCATATAGAGGCGTAGACCAGAGGTTGATGCTGAACATCATTCTCAGTTGTCCTATTGAGACAGGTTCTCTTGTTGAACCCAGACCGTCAAGCCAGCCAGCTTGCCCCACAAACCCCGTCTCTACCTACTCTTAACCACTGAGCCGTCTCTCCACCTTCTGGGATTACAGGTACCTCTGTGCCCACCCAACTTTTTGATAAGGATCCTGGGGTTCTCATGAGGAGTGGCAAGTGCTTTATCCACTGAGCCACATCCCCAGCCCCTAAGCTCAGTATGTCGGAAAGTGAAAAGGAGAGTTGACCCTGAGGAAGTGTGATCCTGCAGTTTTACTCACTGCATTTTCCTCTTCATGGAGTGACATTCTGCTTGTGAATACATCCCCACTCTTACTCAGCTTTGGAAGGCTAGCACAATGCTTTCCTAGTTCCTCTTATAATAAGGCTCCTCTGTAGAAAAATGACTTATGTGTAATTGGGCGTGCACACACAACATAAAGAGCAACACAGGTCAAGTGCCACTGAGAGGCACATTCTAGAGTTTAGATGAATTTATTAGAATGTGCTTACCAGAGTCATCTCCAGACTCAACAGTGATGCATAAGCCCATTTGGTTGATAATGAGCAAGACAACTTATTTTTTTTTTGTTGTTTTTGTTTTGTTTTAACTTACTTTTCATCCCCTTCCCTCCTAATTCATGACACTGAGTTTTAAAGCCCAAATCAGGATTTTCTGTTGACTAGGTCTTTGCCAGTTTACTATGTCTGATATCTGCATAAAAAATTCTCCCAGACACAAAATGGCCAAGAGAGGTAATGGCAAAAAAAGAAAGATGGATGGATATAAGAATATTTAAAAATTCATAGTTCTCATTTTACACTCACATTTCATTAATGATTTCTTTTTTTGTAATTCATTTATTTTTATGTGTGTGAGTGTTTTACCTGCAAGTATGTCTGTATACTTTCACATGCCTGGTGGAAGATGGTGTTGGATTTCTTGAATTGGAATTACAGCTGGTTGAAAGCTGCCATGTGGATTTGGGGAATTGAACCTGGGTCCTCTGGAAGAACAGCCGGTATACTTAACCACTGAACCATCTCACTAGCTTTTGGTCACTCTTTTGGGGAATCATGTAAGATTTCTGTCTTTGACACTATTTTGGTAACATGAAAATATCATTAACGTGAAATTTTAACTCGTGTAAATTTTTTTTTAATCAGTTAGCATCAGAGTAGCTACTGTTAGCAGCAGTCCGCTGGTTCACAACAGAGCACAGCAAGCATGGCTGGATCTTAAACTGTGAAACAGATCTATAATGAGTGGGCAATAGGACTTCTGGATGCCATCTCCTGTCTCCTCTGTTCTGGCTGTCCACTTCTGGATCAGATCCTCCTCCAAATCCCAAAGTCTCCTGTGATCCAGTAAATGGGAGAAAAATGAACAACACGATAGAGGGGTTCCAGGGCCCTGATGTAGCACCAGGGTGGCATCCTGCCGATTGGCCGTGACTATGCTGTACTCCTTGCTAAATTACCTTAAGTTTGATATTGCCTTTGGCTGTGTCAGAAAGTTCTGAGTCACGCCCTTCCTCTTAAGGAGCTCACAGATGATTCAGTAGCCATCACAGCAATGTCTAACATTTGCTGAGCACTTACTAGAAGCCGGCATTATTCTAAGTTCTTGTCATGTCATTAAGTCTTGTGAAAGCCTGAAGAATTGCTTCTGCTCTTTCACAGGTGAGAAAACTGAGGTTTAAGTCCTATTTCTAAGGTCATCTAAACAATGACGGGAATGGCCACAATACATGCTGAGCAAGCAGTTAGACTCCATAGAGGGTGCATGCCCTGTTCTAACTTGGTACCAATTTTTAGGTCCCTTGTTTGTGGAATGAGGAGCTTAGATTACAGCTGTTGAACAGTCTGGAAAATCTGTGGTTCCATAGAAGGATTAAGACAAATGTAAACAATCAAAGTTACAGGTAGAACACTGAAAACCCTATAAAACAGATAAGTGTGAAGTATGAAGAGTATACATAGTTTTGCTTTTCTTTCTCCCATACCTTCTTTTCAACCAACCAAATCCCAGAAAGAAGGCATACTAGGTCTTCCTTTCAAAGGTGGCACTTGAAGGTAAAGAAAATGGGGAAAGTACGCTGGTGGGGCTGAGAGACACAGGAAGTGTCTCATGGTGGAAGGGTGAGGTGGGTCATGGGATTTGTATGTCTTTTCTGTGCCAGGGGGTGTATCAGTGCTAAGGGGAGTAAAGCTGACTGAATTCGCCTCCTGTCTAATGTGGGTGACAGAAGTAGTGAGCAATAGTGACGTTTTAACTGGGGCAAGGGCCATTGCAGCCTCCATATCCATAGGGAGTCACAGAGATATGCCCATTTTCCAGGCAAATGGAAGGCCTATGTCTCTGCTCTCACAGAGGCTAATTTTTATGAGTAAGATAAGGGGGAAATAAAATAAATAAATAAGGAATGTGACCAATGGTGATATATGCATGAAGACAAAGAAGGACGGGGATGAGGTGTGCTGGAGCTGCGAGGACTGTGATTTTCAATACGTAGATCAGGAAGTTTCACTGAGGAGACAAAGTACAAAAAGTCACATAAGGGTCCGACTCTAGTGTTCAGGGCAGAAAGGGTACCAAATGCAAATTCCTGGAGGTGAAAGTCACATTCCAGCAACAGGAAGGAGACAGAATGGCAGGTTGGAATGAGTTGGGGTCACTGGCACAGATTGGGGGTATGAAAGGGCAGTGAGCTGTTGCTTTCTGAGAGGCATTGCGAAGCATGACTAAGGATATGGACACCAGGCCACGAAGGGTTGTGTAGATCATTCTAAGGAACTTACTTTTCATCTAAATGGCACTGGGGAACCACTGAAAAACTCGAAGCAGTGATAGATCGGGGTGTCATATAAAGAGTGAATTGAAAAAATGGTGGCCCAAAGTTGAGGACACAGTTTGGAATGAGGAAAGAGCAGCCATCAAGGAAAGAGAAGAGACGCGTCTGAATGTTGGTTTTAGGTGAGGGGGTAGATCAATGTGCGTCAAGAGAGATTTAGAAGGAAGTCATTAAAACAGTGACTGCTTGGGTAAGTAACCGAAGATGGGTGAAGGCTCTCAGGTTCCTCTCTAGAGGATCCAGATATACGGTGATTCAGGATAGCTGATGGAGTGCCTAAGCTTAGTACATTTGAGACATCAGAGTGGGACATGATCTAGCTAGGGCCCAGCATGTATGTTAATGGAGATAATGGTCACGTCGTTTGTCATTAGTACCTTTAAGGTGTCATAATCACATTTCATAATTGAACATTAGGGTCTTGAGAGAGAATACTAGGGGAACCCATGAGAAGAAGCCCCCACTGTGGGCTTAGAAAGGACTCCAGGCAGGGCTCAGCTGGCCTGTGGCCATTCACCCTTGGCTTCAAAGACTCCAATGCTCACGTCATTACAGCTGTGCTCTGCCACTCACTCTCAAGGATACGAGGCCAACAAAGGAACCATCTATGTCTAGCAACATTGGACCAGCACAACCTTTGTCCTCTGACCTCCAATCTCCAGTCCTGTGAGGTTGCAATACAGCTACCACCGCACTGCCATTCTGCCCTGTTGGCCGTGAAGCATGCAGTAGCAGCCCTCTGGCTCCCTGCTTGCATCCCTGTACCCTTCCAGGTCAGCTTCCTTCTCCAACTAAGCAGTCTTGGAAAAATGCAAATCTACCCCCAATACATTTTTATGAAGATGCTTAATTAAATACCAACTAATTTTAGATCTTTAAGGTTTTTGCTTCAACTAATTGTCCCCTGGGGAAGATGGGCTCTAGTGACAACTACTCACTTTGTTGACTCAGATTCTGATATTTCATACTGCATGCGTATTTTTTAAACTATTGTTCTTTGATTTAGATGATTTAAAAGCTTTTTATTATAAGTCAACTCACATATATCTTAATTGAAAATCCTTCCATATTATATATATATATTAGTTATCTAGGAAAGGTGATCATTTCTTGATCACAGCAGTCACGTCTCTTGTCCTTAGTTCAGCCTCACTCAGGTATCCCCTGAAATGAGTAACCTCATCCCAGGAATCAACGCACATGAAGAATTCCCTTATTTTTAAGGTTGGAAAAACTTAATTAGATTAGGTTGGCCTTTCTGAACTTCATGCGTTGCTACATCCAGGAGTGATCTGTGTATCACATCAGTCAAGAGAAAACAAGAAAGCACAAGTGAACTCGTGCGTCTGTATGCAGCTGCTTTGATGAAGGCATTGCCAATAGAAACCAGAAGCATGAAACTAAGGAGATAATAGCCAATGGAGGGGAGAAGTGATTAACTCAGATCAGGAAAAGCTTCGGAGTTCAAAGAGACGGTGATGAAATTATTAGGGGCTGTTGGAGATGTAATCCATATCTCCTTGTCGCACGTGTCCATGTGATAGTGCTGAGAATGTCATGTGAAGAAATTAATGCCTTAGAAAATAACCATACCTAGAGCGTGTGGAAAAGGCCCCCACATGGGACTGAGGCGCGTGCATTTTGAGGTGAACGTGTTTGCCTCTGTGAGGAAATTTGTGTGCTTCGTGACGATGGAAGTGGTCAAGAGTGCCATCACCTGAGGCACATGCCAGCATGACCGTTCCTGCTGGGCCAGAAGTGTTGCTCCATCCAGTTTCCTCTCACTCTACTTACGTAATGTCCACTGTCACATGACAGTACACTTTCATAAGATGAATTTCAACAAAGCACGTCCTGAATACATCCTCCTTAGACAAGGGAAGGGCCCTAAAGATGTTAGCCTCTGCTGCTGGCAAAAAGAAAAGGGAGCTCTACTGTGTACGAGTTTCTTTTTTTTTTAAGAGAAAAATTCCAAGACTCTCATAATATTGATTCAACTTGGAATTATTTCTTAGTTCTTTGTTACTCCAAGAGTACAGTCTTCAAGAACAGAGGCTTGAATATGAGATGGAAATACATGGTTCTCTAATTTTGCCTAATCAGTTACACTGCCCCCCTGGTTTTACTGAGCTTTGTTTGGTGAGTTTGAAGGTACCTGGGGTACCTGATGTGAACATTTACGTCACTTAAATTAAAAGTGCATGGCTTTAAACAGGGCCACTTTCTCCCCAAATATGCACTCAGTTTTCTGCAGGAAAGAGGATGACATAAGAAAGCAGATTGCTTTGTTTTGCTTGGGAGTTGAATTAAGGTTGCAATGCCAAGGCTTTGACTGTATACACAGTCAGCAAGTACATGAGTGTGTGGTACTGAAATGCAAACATGGCATAAATCGGCTTCTATAAGAAGCAAGTGGAAACCCACAACCACCAAACTTTATTCAGGCATCAGGAGAGCATCGCATCTGAAATGTTGTTTTTATCTCATTCCCACCTCCCCTGTGCAATTCTTCATGTATATTTCTAATAGCTAACCTGATTTTTAATGGATAAACCTTCATTTAGAAGTGGAAAGAAAGATGTCTGGTTCAAGCAGCAGGTGTGTTTTTAATCTTTAATAGGTCACCTTCCCAAGAGCAAGCAGCAAGCTGTTATTGATCAAAGAGGTTTTGTTGGGTAGCTCTCAGATTATTGAGTGACAAACTTTATTGAATTTGACTTAACAGAAGTCAGGAGACAGCTGAAGCATAAGAGCCTGCACTGCCATCAGAGTCATTTTACGACAGCCAGGGAGCAAAGCTCGGAGATGGATACGGAGCTCTTTGCTGGCCCTTGGAGATTAACTGAACAGCCTTCCTACCAATTCCCAAGCCTGTCAGCAGAACCAATTAGATTTTCAACCAGTAGACAAGAAGGGTGGCACTTGGGGACCTTTTTGCTTTAGGTCGAAGGCTTTTCAGACTGCGATGAGATGACATTGATGATGACACGTTGAGCATTGGTTGGTTTTAAGACAAGTTAAATTAGCAGTCTTGAAATGATTCCAACTGTCTCCTGACTTCTCACTGTTGCCATATTCAGTGGATCCTGTCAGGAGCAAGTTGATGACTTAATAGTCTTTCTTGAGTGGATTTGAGCACTTTGGCTGTGTGTTTATGTGTAGTTGTCATGCTTAAAATATTCATATGGAGGTTTGAAATATTTATTTGAAGGCGCCTTCTGCAGAGTTCAGCAGTAAGGTTCCCATGCTTCTACTTACTTCTGTTTCCTTTATTTTTTTTTTTTCTTCTCTGAGCAGTTATTTTGTACAACCACCCTTTATTCTATTTCATATTTAATTGATGAAAATGTTTCACGTAATTCTTGATAGCTACATTTGTGATAAAGTTAGAGCCTTTTGGCATCATGTATCTCCTCCCGACTGCTGTAATGCCATATCTACTTCTCAGAATAGTTTGGGACCCACTGGGGATAAGGAGGGGCACTGTTTTCCCCCTGTGGTCTTAGGACACTGAGGCAGCATTTGATTGAAGAGATGTAACCAGAAGGCTAGAAGCATAGATGTTGAATTCATGCTATTAAGATTAAATGATGCAAAAAAGGGAATCTTTAAGAAATTTTATTTTTTACTCTAGAAAAATTATACAGGATACTTATCCAGAGTGTAGAAGGAAGCTCTTGTATATTGTATGGATGCAACACTTGTCAATTAAAAACAAACAAACAAACAAACCTGTGGCCTATAGTGTAGGCAGGAAATATGAGTGGGACATCGGTAGGCAGAAGGGATTCTGGGACAGAGGCAGGAGCAGATGTGAGGAAGATGGCTGCATGGTGCTTGAGCTCAGGTAACCAGCCACATGGCAGAATGTAAATTCGTGTAATGGGTTATTTAAGTTATCAGCTAGTCAGAAAAGAACCCAGCTATATGGCCTAGGTATTTGTAAATAATTAGCTTGAGTCTCATGAGTTGTTTTTCTGGGAGCTAAGGGGAAAACACCTAAAACATAATGGTGTCCCAAGGTGTTGGAATATTATTGCTGGGCCTGGAGAGATGGCTCAGTAGCTAAAAGCGCTTGCTGCTCCTTCAGAGGACCAGAGATCAGTTCCCAGTGCACACATCAGGTAACTAACAATCACCTGTAACTCTAGTTCCAGGGGATCTGAGACCCTCTTCCAGCCTCCTTGAATACCTGCACACATAGGTACCTACCCATGTGCTCTTACACATATACATAAATAAATAATAAAATACATTAAAAAAAAGAAAATATTGCTAAGTTGATCTTCATACTTAAAGTATGTGAGAATACTCCTCATATCCACTGGTCTCAGAAAGTTATTACAAATGTACTTCTACTTTATATGGACAATAGAGAATGTGTTTTTGTTAGTGTGTGTGTGTGTGTGTGTGTGTGTGTGTGTGTGTGTGTGTGTGTGTGTTTAAGATAGTGTCTTCACTATGCAGCCCTGGCTGGCCAGGAACTTTCTGTGTTGATCAGACTGGCCTCCAATTCACAGAGATCTTCCTGCCCCCTCTGCCTCTGCTTCCCTGCCTCCCTGCCTCCCTGCCTCCCTGCCTCCCTGCCTCTGCCTCTGCCTCTGCCTCTGCCTCTGCCTCTGCCTCTGCCTCTGCCTCTGCCTCTGCCTCTGCCTCTGCCTCTGCCTCTGCCTCTGCCTCTGCCTCTGCCTCTGCCTCTGTGTGCCACTACACCTGGCAATAACAGAGATTTAAAAAAAAAATGGTCCAAGTTAAAGTTTTTCATCATTAATTCACTTTTGTACTGACTTGCACTGCATTGAACCCCAGGCCTTGTACGTGACAAGCCAGAGCTCTATCACTGAGCTACATTCCCCTAGTTTCCAATATTTAGCAGAGTAGCTGTCATATAATTCATTTAAGATGATTTGCAATTTGCTGCTCTGAACTCCTTTAAATTTTCATAAGTGAGAATGACTTGTGCAGGTATGGAGTTATGCACATGTAAACATACGTGCTTATGTATGTGTCTAGGATAGATAAATAGTCAAGTTTTGTAACAAAGGTCTGTGTTTTGTGTAGTTACTATATGGTGCTACTACTTGGCAGTTGTCAACCCTCAAAATCAATAAAAATTAAATAATCCACAGAGAGAGGGTGTACTTTAGAGAGTCCTTTTGTCGACCTACACTCAACATTTTGTAACTAGCTCTTTGGTGACCTAGAGTGCTTACGTCCATTTTGAAGAACTTGCTTTCACTTGTAACAGATAAAAACAGAATGATTCAGGATGTAATTTGGAAGTAAAACTGAGGACCTAGTGAAACATTAGAAGTGGGACGTGGTGAAGGGAAACTAAGAGTCAGGAAGACTTCTAAGTTACTGGCTTGAAAAATAAGGTGTATGGTGGGCTAATTTATGTTATCCTCCAGAAGTGTCAAAAACCTCCTTGTAAACAAAGGTTTTAAAAGTAAAACAATCCTAGAATATGGTACTCATCTTTGTATCATGATGACAACATACGTGAGATAATCTGCCTAAACAGAGGAAAGGTTTGGGCTCCCGGCCTCAGCAGTTTCCGTCATAGCCACTTGACCTTGTGGTCTTTAAGCCTTCTATGGCGCATTATTATCACCCTGGGAGTGTAGAGTGGGAAAGTGTTTACCTGGTGGTGTATGAGAAGCAGAAAGAAAGGAATAAGGCTCCAGTAGTCCCTTCAAGGACATAGGTCATGGCGTCACTTCCTCCTCCGCCTTTAAAGGCTCCATGTCCCCCTAGTAGCGGCAGAGGCTGGTGATGGAGCCCTCAATGTAGAGCATTTGGAGAGAATCAGGATCCAAACTATGAGGGACAGCTACAGAACTATTCATGTTTTTTTCAAATGTCTTTGATTTCTCATTTCTCAATATGGTAAAGGGAATGTCCTTTTATTTAGATCTGGTGCCTTTCTAAACAAACAAATTAACCTTTTAGGAGGCAGAAGCAATGGGATCTTTGTGAATTTGAGGCAGCCTAGTCTACATAGCAAGTTCCATGCCAGCCAGAGCTACGTCATAAGGCCTGAAGATAGATAGATAGATAGATAGATAGATAGATAGATAGATAGATAGACAGATAGACAGACTGACTGACAGATTAAATGGGGCTGAAAAATGGATGGTCCGGTTATTAAGAACACTGGCTGCTCTTCCAAAGGACCCATGTTCAATTCTGAACACCCATATGGCTGCTCACAGTCATCTATAACTCCAGTTTCAGAGGAGACCAACTCCCTCTTCTGGCCTCCATGGGCACTAGGTATACACACGGTATATGGGCATGCATGCAGGTAAAACACCCATACATACAAAAAAATTAAATTAAAATTGTAAAGCACCAAAATCAAGTTTTTGGAGGTTACCATTTGCTTGCTGTCAATACTGCCATTTTAAATTTATTTCAGGAGTTTTAACAAAGGTGTGGTTTCTCTAACCACTGTTTCTCTGACATACTCAAGGTGTATCATGTTTCTGTCACTCTGAAAAATGACATTGTTAGTAGTATTATGTTTTCATCTCATTTTATGCCTGCTCATTTCTAGAATACGTTGATTTCTATATACCTGTCTTGCATGTTGAAACATGGCTAGTTTCTCTTACTGAATCTAATATTTTTATTATGTAAGAATATCTTTATTCATTTAATTGCTATATTAAAATACTATAAACTGGATAGCTTAAAAACAACAGAAATAAGGGGCTAGAGATATGGCTCAAAGATTAAGAGCATTGGCTGCTCTTCCGGAGGTCCTGGGTTCAATTCCCAGCAATCCCATAGTGGCTCGCAACCATCTATAATGAGATTTGCTGCCCTCTTCTGGCATGCAGGCATACATGCAGGCAAAACATTGTGTACACAAGAAATAAGTAAATCTTTAAAAACAAAAAACAAAAACACTCCTGACAGATACATCCACATGTGGTAAATACACGCACAGAAGAAATAATAAAACAAATTAAAATAAATTAAAAAAAGAGGAATATATTTCTCATTCTGGTGGCTGATCAGATTTAGTCTATCAGAGGCCCATTTCTCATAGTTGCTTCTCAGTGCATCCTCTTTAGTGATTTGTCTGCTGATACCCACTTCAGCTGTTTCCATATCTTAGCTATTGTGAAAGATGCTGCCATCACACTAGAAGCACAGATACCATTTGACATATTGATTCAGTTCCTCTGCTTATATATCCAAGGTTGAATTGCTGGATCAGTGATATTTTCTGTCATGAGTGTTTTGAACTTTGTGGAATTACATTCCTACATCTTCTGAGATGATTATATCATTAAAAAAAATTGTTTTATTCATTTATGGCTCTGGAGCTTGAGCACAGGGACTCCCACATGCTAGGCTAACAATCTAGCCTGAGCTAGACCCTCAGCCCAATTCTCTTCTTTTTAATATAATAGGTTACATTGACTTGTCAAGGTTAACTTACCCTCCGGAAATAAATAAGTCCTGTTTTGTCATAGGTTACTGTTACTTTAGGTGTTGACACATTAGATTTGCTGCTATTTTCTTTTCTTAAGCATTGGTTTCTGTGTCTATATTAGTCACAACCACCTGTGTTTACCTTGTAGTCTTATAATAAGGTCTTTCTCTAGTTTGAGTATTAGGATATTGTATTTATAAGATAGCAAGTATACTTTCTTCTTTTCTAAAAAGTAAAATTCCATAGATGTCTAATAATGATTTTCCACATTACAGATCTAACCAGGAAGGCCATCTGAACCTGAAATTTTCTTTTGAAAAGATTTCAATTTTCAGGTTCAATAAAATACAAATAGGGTGTTTCAAACTTTTATTTATCTCATGTCCATTTTGAAAGTTACAACTATTTGTCTATTTCTTGTACTTTTCCAAACTTACTGGGATGTATTTACTTAAAATAATGCTCATTATCTTTCGATATCTGTGGATTTGTAGCAGTGTCCTCTGTTACACCTGGAACCCTGATGATGATGCTTTCAGCTCTGCTTTTTCTTTTTTTCCCTTAGGCAGCAAGGTAGGGTTTTACTGATTTCATTGATCCTTTCAAAGAACTGAGTTTTTATTTGATTGGTTTCTTTTCCTAGTACCCATTTTATATTTCAGTGCCTTCTCTATCTTATTTATTTTTACTTTTTTTGATTTGCCATGCTCTTCTTTTCTAACTTCCCAAAGGTGAAGCTAACCCTTTTGCTTTCCTAATATCATCATTCAAAACCAACAATTTCCCTCCATGGCAGTACCGACTTAGCAAATTTCGATATGCTGTATTTTAATACTCATTGATCTGGAGATTATATGTCTGGTTTTGTGTTGCTTTTGGAGATGGGTATGAAATTCAAGTCCTCCTCCTTAGGAGGCAAGGGTTCTTGTGAAGGGTTCTTGTCTCCCTGTGTGATCCTGACTGGCCTCAAGCCTGGTGGAGTCTAAGCCCCAAGATGTAGACCTCAGTATGCAAGGGAAGACTCACAGCTCTTGGTCAGTGTTCTGAAGCTCTGCCTCTGTATTTAGTCTAAGACTCCTCTCTGGTAGTCTGCCTTAAAATTCCAGCATGCCAGCTTCCCCAAGTCCTCATCCATCTCCACCTCCTCATCCGTCTTTGCGTAGCGCTTATGCTCACTTCCTTTGGTTCCTTTACTCACAGACCTCAGCCCTTCACTGCCTGTTGACAGTAACAGAAATCAATGGCCTTGTATTGCTTTGTCCACTTTTCTAGTCTATGATTTAGAGTCTGGTATTAGTTATTAGTTGCTGGTAAAGCCGGAAGCATTCTAATGTCTTCAGATGAATAATTTGTTATCTACAGGTTCACTTATTTACTATCTCACTGTGGTTTCTTGCTTCCTGTGTTTAAGCAATCCGGGCTATTGAAGAAGACAAACATATAATATAAAAAATTAGGTATACAAGAATTCAGGAGAGGGGCTGGAGAGATGGCTCAGTGGTTAAGAGTACACGTTGTTCTTGCAGAGGACCCAGGTTCAACTCCCAACACCTGCAACCATCCATAACTCCAGTTCCAGGAGAGCTGATGCAGGTAGCAAGCGCAGACATGGTGACATAAATACATCCAGGCAGAACATTCACACGTAAAATTAAAAAATGAATAAATCAAAGAAAAGAACTCCGAACCATATATAGGTAACCCTGTGGTATAATGTGGATGCACAGATGAAGTCATGAACCTAGTTTTCTAGGTTTCTCTGAGGTCGGCATAAAGGAAATTCTAATCAAAGATTAGTAAGCAGACTTCTCTAGAGATATGAAGTAGCCTAATATCTTTATAAAACTAGCTTCATTAGCCAGCCATTCACTTAGTAATACATATTTAGCATTTGCTGCCTGCTATGTAATACATTGAATATTGTACATGCAAAGGGTGAGAGTCAACGTTTCCTAGTTTTAGACAGCATGTAATCTAATGGTTCAGTGTGGTATGAAAGGAAAGTAGGATGCTTAGATAAGGCTGAATTGTGAGCAGGGCAGCAGGAATGAGTCACCTTAGATACTGTGTATGCTTAGGGGTTATTGAATGTGGTCAAAAGCCACTGGCTTCCAAAATGATTTATTTTAGTCCCACCTGAACTTTTATTTCATACTTATGGTATATATACATTTTTATTATTTGTACTGCTAAGTTAATGTATATACTCTAAAATGTGTTTCTCACCAGAATGGGAAATGAGATTACAATGGATTTCTTCTTGCCTTCCATGCCTTCTCTTGCATAGCTTGGGCATGGTCTTCCTTTGTAGACCATTAGGCAGTAGAAAGAGTCTATGCGGGGAAAGAAATTGGTGAGAACCCTGTTTCAGATTATGAACATGACTTTCATCCTAGTCAGGTGGAATTCCGCTTTCAAAAGCAGAGGAGAAGCTACACTAATATGCTTGTGGTTCCTGGGTGAAACAGTAGGGGCTGCTCCTTGGAAGTGGTTCCAAATCTAACCTAGGATTGTCATTAGCTACATTATTAAGACCCCATACATTAGACTGACCATGTGGACCTGGTGCCAAGGCAGCCTTCCCTGCAAAGAAAATGACTTACGTGCAAACTGTCCCTTCCAAGCAATAGTTTACAGCAGTCTCAAGTAGACTAATTGAACTTTTCTATAGGATACATCTGGGGGGTTGGGAGAGGCAGAGCCAGAGAAATATAGACAGACAGAGAGCCGTACAGACAAATGGCAAAAGAACTTGACACTTTTTTTTTCCTTAAGTAAAAGTGGATAAATTACTTTTTGACTCACATTTGTTATATCCAGAGGTGGAAAAATGAGGGCTGAGCACGTTAGACAAGGAAATGGACCAAGGAAACAGAACCTCATCGTTTTCAAACTCCCAGAAATCAGTTGTAGCAGCTAGCAGGCAAGACACAGTGGGCCAGTTGAAGATACCAGTCAGGTGTGCAGCCAGGCGTGTAGAAGGCTAGCGATGAGAAGAGTTAGGATCCAGATGTGCAGATGCCTGGGGAGTGGATATGAAGAAACAGTTGGGAGGAAAACCTCAAGGATTGAGGAGGCGGCTTGCTTCAGTCTCTGCAAACACTGAGGCTGTTGCCAGGGCAACTTAGGTGCAGCTAAGAGCTACAAGGGTAAGTTGGGTGCAGCTGAGAACCTGACTGGAATGGGGCATAAAAGAGCTGAGGGAAAGATGGTTTGCAAGTAGTTAGTACGTCTAGCTTACCTAGGGAAACATTGCTGTCACATGCTTAGGAACTCTCACCAGGTCTAATATGGTTTTTTAATTTTTTTTTCAAAGTAATTGGAAACTCCTTCCCAAACTATATGAGGGTATAGTAACTGTATCTTTACAGATAATTTGCCAATGGAATTTAAGAGCAGAGAATGTAAATTTCTGTGTTGCCAAGAAAACTTCTGTCAGGTGGGTTAGAGTTTAGCTGGCTTTCCCCAGCTTTTTGTTCCCTGCCTAAATAATTATTTTTAACGAACGCACCCCTTTCTAGCGCTTTTGTATCTAACTATTCCAAAACAGAGATAACCTCCCATGGAAGGCCTAGAACATTCTTCGCTCTGCATTTACCGAGCAGTAGATAAAGCGGTACTCTAAGCTGACAGGCATCGGAGCAAGCAGGAGGAAAAAGCCACGTTCCTGAAGCAGCTGACACAGCTGCTGGAAGCTGTCCGGAGGCTGGTAGGTGTTCCGTCAGACCAAAATGGGCCATGGCCGGGGGCACCTGGAGAACAGTTAATGGCAGCCATTTAGCTGTCACTCATTCTTCAGTTCAAATTATTGTAAAATACTTTGTTAGTTCAGAATATGTTTGCTTAAGTCGTTTTGGTAGTAATACTTTTCTCTGGGAGGCAATTAGGTATTCTTCATTTTACAGCTCTTGAATAATAGCAGAGAAAGCTGGGACTGCACACGCAAAGCACAGATAAACACCAGATTATCATATTAAAGTCCTTATTAATCTGTCAGAAGAATGCTGTGGACTTCCCCCCCCCTTCTTTGTACTGAATGTTTTTTACGTTGTTATTTTAAAAAAAAATCAAGAAATCTCTGAATGTTGCTTTGGTTTTAGAGACATTGCTCAGATCTTCATTTTTAACAGGAAGCTACTCTTTCCCTCCCACCTCCACATTACTTAAGCCCAAAATAGCAAATTTTCCTTATAATTTTTAAAAATATGGATTACTTTCATTTTTCCCTGAGCCATCCAAATGCCTGCATTAGAAAAGTGCAAACCCCTTCTTTCAGATTTCATTGTGGCATTAAGAAGTTTTAGTAATACTAAACGCAGTGTCAGAGGTTTTGTCCACGTGACAGGAACCTAGACATGGCTTGAAAGAAAGAATCTGAACTGAGGAATTGCCTGTATTACACTGGCATGTGGGCATGTCTGTGGGGCATTTTCTTGATTGTTAACTGATGTAGGAGAGACCAGCTCACTGGGGGACACTGCCCTTGGACCAGTGGGCCTGGGCTGGGGATGAGAGGTAGCTGAGCAAGCCGAGAGAATCAAGCTAGTAAACAGTACCCACCATCCCATGAACTCGGCTTTACTTCCTGCCTTGAACCTTTGCCCTGGCTTCCCTTGAGGATGGACTTTATGTACCCTGTAAACTGAAATATGCCCTTTCCTCCCCTAATTTGTTTTTGGTCATGGTGTTTATCACAGTAACAGAAAACAAACTAGAACACCCAATGTGATGTGGTTGTTTAAATTAACGTGTCCCATTTGTTCATGGTTTCTTTTGCACTTGAAAAGTCACCAGCTCAATGTGTTCTTCCAGCTAGTTCTGTGTTTCTGCTTTGCCTATGTAACTATCAGTACTTTCTTTTCAACCATGCTGCTTTCCATAAAAAGAGAGAACCCATGTCAGTGACCACTGTCTCTCTTTTGTCACTTTCAAGTCTAGAAAATCAAGCAGTCACCCGACAGTGCTCAATTTCTACTTGAAACAGGGATGCTTTTCCCAACATTTGAGGCAAGTACACAGCCACCTCCCTCCCACGAAACCTGAAAGCTACCTTTCCCCTGTGCAGCCACTGGGCCAGGTTAAAAGTGGAAGAGACGGAAGCTACTTATTTAGAGAAAGGACTGAGAACTATGAAATCCTCAGAAAATACCCCAGGGGCTCCCAAACTGAGTGTTTCCCTTGAGACCTCACAAACACCTGTCACCTTCCACAGGGAACCAAGTCTTCTCAGAGAGAAGGAAGTTTTCTTCTGACGTAAAATCAGACTTGAGAGTTTCTCTGTTGTGATGAAATCACAGAGCATCTATTCCACCTGCTCATTAACTGGGTAGGCCCCTCCATGAGAGATGTTGTTTGTTCCATGCAGAAAACAGACAAGTAGGCGGCAGGCTTCACCCTTTGAGGTTTCATCTGATGAATTGCCTCAGACAGTGTTTGACCTTTGCCTGCCCCGATGCATGTGGTCAGTGACAGGGGCCACCGGCTGCTGTCTCTGCTCCCCATAGGTCAGATGGACATATTCGTAGCCCCTGGCAATCCCTCAAGGAGTGGGGAGATTTTCTCTGGGTTGTCCGAATTGCCAAGTTAGCTCGCAGGGTGGTTCATTCACAGCAGTGTTGATCTCTTGAGTACATTCTGCACTGATTTGCTTTGGCTCTTTTACTTGGAGAAAACAACATAGATGTTCCTTGATTTGCTATGGAGTTGTATCTTCCTAAACCAATAGTAAATTAAAAATTGTGTGACACACACACACACACACACACACACACCCCTCTTTAAAGGACTAAGAATGTAGTTTAATGAGAAAGTAACAGGCACAGTACAAGATCCTCAGTTTGATCACCAGCACCGTGAGGGCATACATTTCCAGTCTCAGATTTTTAAAAAATATTTTATAAATTTTATTTTGTTTATGTATGTGGGTGTTTTGTCTGCGTGCACATCTGCACACCAGAAGAGGGCATCAGATCCCATGGGACTATAGTTATAAAAGATTGGGAACTGCCATGTGGGTGCTGGGAACTGAACTCAGGATCTCTGGAAGAGCAGCTAGTGCTCTTAACTGCTGAGTCGTCTCTCCAGCTCTAAAGATTTTTTGTTGTTGTTGTTGTTGTTTTATGGGTATGAGTGTTTATCTGCATACATGTATGTGTTCCACGTGGTTGCTGGGAACTGAACCCAGGTTCTCACAGGAGCAGTAAGTGCTCTCATCTTCTGAGCCATTTCTCCAGTCTTCCTCCCCAAAAGACATGCAATCCTTCCAGCCTTCCTGGCATCCTGACTTAGCAGCACCACATGCTAAGGACGAGAGTTGTCTGTGGTTTCTTGTCATGATTGTGTGACCGACTGGGAGCTGCCTGCCGCTTGTTGCCCCCACCCAGAATCTTGAAAGGGATTACACTGTATATCAACAGCTCATGGGAAGGGGGGGCATTTAAACTTTGAAGTACAGTTTCTGATGGCTGTAACTCACATGACACCAGCATAAAATTGAGAGATCCGATTATAAGCTGGGCACAAGAAAATGAAGACTGGTTCCCTGGTGTGTAAGAAGTATCCACATCGACATAGGCTAGGTATGTTAAGAAAGGCCACTTGGAATTCACAAAGGTTGTCAGATTTGGATGCGCCACTGAAATACATTGGTGGGAAAGCTGTTAGCATCCTGTCTTTATCTGAGCTTCTGGTGGCTCATGGGAAGGTAATGGATACAGCTCCATCATGGTTTGTCTACTGCACCAATGCCAAGTCTCCTCTTTTGGGTTCCCCAGGAGGTCATCTTCTGTTCTTGGACAGGTTGGCAAGGAGCTGGAGACATACTGGATAGGCTAAGTTGTGTTGCTGCCTTTTTCTAACAAGCCTGAAGGGATTACTTAATCGGTGCTTTGGCTTCCTCATCTGTAAATGCAGAAGATCATGGTACTTACCTGTGTGGTTGTACTGGTTTCATAAATGACTAGGCATGTAGATGTACGTAGGATAGTCCCTGCTAACCACTATGCACATGTAGCTGGACTGGTGGACGAGGGCAGCTTTCAGTGTCATCTCCTGGGATCAGAGTGGCATGGGATGTTCTGCTCTGTTTAGCCTGTTTCCCAGGGTGCCTCATTTGCTATAATTTGCTTCTATACTTTGAAAATAAAGAATAATCTTAGGAATTATGTAAGGATTAGTTTCCTTTTACATAAAACAGAGATGGTTACCTCATACAAGTGTTATGAGGGAGAAATAAAGTACTGGTATAAATACTGCGTACCACGAGCTGTCTACATCTGAGCAGAACTTAGCCGCCGCTGCTGCCGCCACCAGCACTATGGCACAGTGTCAGTATTGCTCACTAGCAATAGTACACTTTTTCAATGTCCTTATTCGTCCCAACCAACCTTTCTTTCTCACACAGTCACTAGGAAACAGTTGGCGGTGGTGCTGGTCCTATGATGTGTTGATATTGGAAAGCTTGAAGTATTCCCAAATTTTCTTTAAAATCCCAAAGCTTCTTTGGACCTCTGAGCATGTCCAGCCAGTGTCACTTGATGGATAATGTATTGCTCATGTCCATCCAACTATGTGTCAGTGGCTGAGACCACCAGTTCTAGTTCCAGAGAAGGGCCTCCTCCTGTGTTTCAATGTTAGAGGTTTGGGAAATAGATCACTGGTATTTATCAGTGATTTACTGGTCTTCAACAACAGTTTTCCAAGTGTAGAAGATATGATAGAAGAAATAGATACATCTATCAAAGAAAATGCTACAAAACATTCAGAAATACTCCTCAAAGTATTTCACAAAATAGAAACAAAAGGATCATTGCCAAACTCATTCTATGAAGCTACAGTCCTTCTAGCCAGATAGGACTTCTAGTGGAAGGAAGGGAGCACCAAACCACCCATTAAAAAACTGACACAAAATTTCCCCTGCCTACAAGACGTACAGGGATAAAGTCAGAGAAGAGATTAAGGAAATGGCCAACCAATGCCTGGACCAACCTGAGATCCACCGCATGAGGGAGAGCCAACCTCTGACACTTAACAGTATTCTGCCTTGCTTGCAGACAGGAGCCTAGCATAGTTTGTCCTCTGAGAGGCTTCACCTTGCAGTGGCTGAGACTCACAGCCAAACATTAGGCAGAGCATGGGGAGCCTTGTGGAAAAGTGGGGGAAGAATAGAAGGACCGGAGGGGACTTCACAAGAAGACCAACAGAGTCAGCTAAACAGGACAGAGGGGAGGTCTATGGAGACTGAAGCACCAACCAAGGGCATGCATGAACTGGACCTAGGCCCTCTACACATACATAGCTGATGGGCAGGTTAGTTTGAATCTGGGTCCCTAGTAAGGGGAGCAGGAGCTATCTCTGACACGGACTCTGTTGCCTGATTTTCAATCACTTCCTTCTGGTGGGGCTGCCATGCCCAGCCTCTGTGGAAGAGGACACACTCAGTCCTGATGCAACTTCATTAACCAGGGTGGGTTGGGGGGAGTGCCCCTTTTCTGAGGAGTAGGGGAGGAGGAATGGGGGTAAGAGGGAAGGAGGGTGAGATCAGGAAGAGAGGAGGGAGGGGCTATGATCAGAATGTAAAATGAATTTAAAACAATTTTTAAAGGAAAAAAATAAAGATAAGAATGTTAAGGAGTTTCACATCCAGATCATATGGGAGGAGGTCCTCCCCTATCAGTGGACTTGGAAAGGGGCAAGGAGGAGACCAGGGAGGGAGTGTGGGGTTGGGGAGGGAATGAGGGAGCGGGATACAGCTGGGACACAGAGTTAACAAAATGTAACTAATAAGAAAAATAAAATAAAATAATTCTTTTCTCAAAAAAAAAAAAAAAAGGATCTCACATGCTATCTTTAAGCCTAAAGAGTGTTTGAAGTCATTGTATAAAAATACAGTATCTTCTGAAATGTCAGTGTTGCGCCTGGTGAGATGTAAGGTGGGTGGGAGTTCTCCTGATCCTTTTTGACTTTACAGGCAACTCATGTTGCCTGTTTGTGTCTAACTTACCTCTTCCAAGCTCCTCCCAACCAGTTGTGCAAGAAGATCTTAGGAGCTTGTTCAGTCTGGTCCCTTACTTGGGCAATGCGCTTTCTCTTCATTAGGAGCAGCAATTTTCCCAGCTGGGATGACCGCGTAGCCAGACAACCCCAGCCCTAAGCCAGTAGACTCACATACCAGATAATCACTTATTGTTGCACATATAAACAGGGTCAAGTCCCATTGCTGAGAGTGGTTGGAGAAGTATAGTTGTCTGATTCCTAAAATGAGGTAGGAATTAAGAAGGAGCATATTGTCCTTGTGCAAATGTGGACAGTCACCTTCCCCAGTATCCTCTGAACTACACCTTAGCTTTCTTGCACTCCAGACTCCTGAAGCACAATGGAAAGGTTTCTCTGACATTAAATTCTCATAAAGGCTTGTGTTCTTTCTAGACTGCTGATTTTAATAGCTTGTGTCTCTCATAAAAACACATGTCACCATCATGATGTGCTGCTTTTCTTTTCCTGCCTCCATACAACAGTATTAATGGAAAATGTTGGTAGAGAAGATACTTTTGCCTTTGTTGGCTCAAACTCCTTTTCATTGTCATCTGAATACAGCTGCCGTTGGTGTGGGAGCTCCATAGGAGGAGATGGAAAAAGCTTGAAGGAGAAGTGCAGAATAGGCAAAGAGAAAATAAGAGGGTAAAGGAAACAGAGGCTCATCTGGTGGAAGGGATTAAAGTGCCCTTGGAAAGGGTCTCAAGTGCTTCCTAGTTGCACTGGTGCCAAAAGGCAGCTGCTTGGAGTCCCGGCGAGTGTCTTCTGAGCTCCAGTGTTTCCTGGAGCTGAGAGGGGTGCTGCAGGTCCCTTGTGCACATGTTCTGACTTAGGGGATGCTTGTGATGCAGGCATTCAACTGAGGACATGGTCTGAAAGGATCCCTCCTGCTTCCTTGCACTGTGTGGGTGACCGTATGTGACTTGGTGACAATCTCTGACCTTTCCTCTGGTGGAACCTTACTTTGTAGGCTAAACTGCCACCTGGCTGGCTGGGGCGTAGGCAAGCCTGATGACTGTGCCTGAAGGACTTCCAGAGGCACATTGTGGGGGTGGAGCGGGTACCCTGGGGACCCATTTCTCCAGAACACAGAAGGATAGGACCCAGCTGGAGCAAGGCTGTGGGACCTTCACAAGGTCCACTGCATGAGACAGTTACTCTTTCTCTGTCAAAATGACCAGTGTGCTCCCACCCGTAAATGACGCCTGTTGAGTGTCTGCTGTGCATATGGCATGGCTGTAAGCACAATGGGTCTTAAGACAGGATTCCTGATCTTTGCTCTGAGGGTGATCAGGGTGGAGTGAGTGGGGGGGGGTGGCAAACACATGCATTGAACCCTATAACCGAGTATTAATGCCAACAACATGTCTTACTTCATTTGTTTAGTATCCATGATACTTTTCAAAAGACTTCCAATTAAATTATTTTCTTTGAGCATGTTCAATTTCATTTGCAAAATTAATGCTATTTCATATTCATAGAAGATATTTCAATCAGACAAGTAGATTGGTACGATAGTGTCAATAGCTCCATACAACAGTATGAATCTACTAATGAATCTGAGAAGATATACAGTTATCAGCGGGAATGAACTACGCTGCAGTTATTTGAAGGAGAGGAGTATGATAATGACTTGGAAAGAGGAAGAAAAGCAGGATGAAGGAAAGGGGTAAGCTAGGTCTTGAAGGATGGATAAAAGCTGATGGGTACCAGTGAGACTAGAGATTGCCTGGCCAAAGGAAGCGATGACTGAGTTGCCAAATTGTTAAGAAGTTAGTGGTTAAGAACCATGCTTGTGGGGTTAGCAATATAACTAAATGAGAAAAGGCTCTTGCAAAAAGCCTATCAACCTGAGTTTGTTTTTTTAGAGCACACGTGGTGGAAGGAGAAAACCAATTCCCAGTGGTTGCCACCTGGCCAGGGTGTTGGCAAGCCTGATGAATATATCCCCCTCCCCATATGAGCTTAGTGCACACACACACACACACACACACACACACACACACACATGGGGGGGGGCAAAAGGAGAGACAAAGAGACAGAGAGCAGATTGGGCAAGGTTTTAAAACCAAACCAAACCAAGGCTGGAAAGAGAGCTCCATGGTTAAGAACACTTGCTGCTTTTGAAGAGGACTGGGGTTCAATTCCCAGCACCACATAATGGTTCACAACTATCCTAACTCTCTCACCCTCTTCTGACCTCTTCAGATGCCAGCCACATATGTGGTACATACATGCAGGCAAAACAGTCATGCATGTGAAATAAAATAAATAAATCTTAAAAACAACAACAACAACAAAAAAAAAAAACTCTACTCTCAACTTTGCCTGGTGGGAAGGGGCGGGGGGGAGAACCTATTTCCAAAAGAGTTTAACAACATTTTAAATCACAAAAAAAGTTCTTTATTTTTCTCAAAAAGGAAAAAAAACAACATTTATTGAAAGTAACTTTTGGAGCCAGGTGTGATGGCACATGTCTTTATTCCTAGCACTTAGGAGATAGAGGCAATCAGATGTCTTTGAGTTTGAGGCCAACCTAGTCTACAAAGCAAGTTCCAGACCAACCTGGGCTATTAGTGAGACACTGTGTCAAAACAAAGCCTAAAGAATAGAACAGTGACGTTTGAGCAGGAGCTGAAGCTCAGTGCGAAACTGCTCGCTTCTTGTGCCCTTTGTTATGATTCAGAAATGCTTCTGGACGGAGCATCCCTGGGACTATCATGGTGGCCCTGGAGTGACCCCCTCCTCCCCACTGTGAGCCTGGAAAGTTGGGATCCTAGTGCCATAGCTGAGATCCATCAGCACTTCCACAGTGTGCAGACGTGATTGATGTTAATACGTTATGATAAAACAGACCAACTAGAGATAGTGACAGAGTGTTGAGATGCAGGTTATTGATGTGCTGTTATCTCTGCCCCCTGCAGGAGAGGTGCAGCAATCCTGTGTCGTGATTACCATTGTGACAGAAGACACCATCTTCATATTTTTTCATTTTAAGTCAAAGCATAAAAATAGGCAGAGATGTTTTTAGCTAACATGACTATGATAGTCTCTGTGCTTTGATTTAATTGTTCGTAGAGATCAAATTGTACTAGAGCAGAGGAATCTGAATCCTGTCTTGAGCTGTCAGTGGAGAATGTCAGGCATCTCACCAAATCGCCCCCTTAGTGTCATCCTGTATAATTCCTTAATTTTAGGCCTGAAAACCTATGTAAGAAACACTGTGAAATAAGCCGGCAAAGAACTGCCCTGGTCATACATTTTCTACTGTGCTGAGAAATAAAAACAGATCCCACGACACATACACTTGTGGTCAATTTTATCAACATATTTAGTTGGGAAGGTAGCCACCTAACTAGGCCCGCGCACTCTTCAAAAACAGCATCACATTTTCAAATTATGCGTTTAATTTAACCTAGCTCAACACATACAAGTTTTTACATAGTTCATTTCTCAGCCAGCTGCAAAGAGTCAAAAGTGATTATCAAGGCTGAAAAGGCTTTTTGTGTTTTCTTCAAACGATACAGTCACGTCCGCGAACAACAAGGCTGATGAATTTACCGTCTTATTTAGTTGACATTTTAATTCAAGTAGCAAACTGAAGTTTCTTTTCATTTCTTTGCATTATTAATATTATTCTGTTTTTGGTTAGCTTGGGTAAAAACTGTTCGCTGGTGTCATTTTTGATAATTAGCCTTTTATATCTTGGGGTCTGGGGTAAGCAAATAAATATTTTAAATGTAATTGGTGCAATTACCATATGTGCATTGAACAACTTTATAGGGAGCTTCATGCCATGTCATATTTTTATGCTGGTGGGTTTTTTATTATTTTTAAAATTGTATGCAGTATTCTTCTGAAATATATAATTACCATCTCAACCTTGAGGTGGAGAAGCAAGGGTTCTGTCGTTCTTGCAAACATGCTTGTATTGAAAGATACGAAAAGCTTGCCTTCCCTTCAACATTTTTACCGTATCTATAGGAATAGTTTGAGTCTGACTGTTGATGTTATTTTTACATCGTGTACAGTCCCACCATCATACTGTCCTAGTAGGAGTCTAAGCAAAGCACAAAAGCCCATTCAGACTTGGCTGGGAAGATGCCAGAAGGCTGGGGAGTGGAAGGTGGTAGCGATCAGGAGGCCAGGAGCTGCCTCCCTGTCCTGTCTTCATAGCCTCAGACACCATGAAAAGGCTCCAAGCTGCAGTTTTCCTCTAACTCTTCCTGTATCAAAATTCTACCTGCAGAAATCTGGACCACAAAGGTGGAAGGTTTGGTAATGGGAGCACCGCGCAAGGGAAAAGCAATCCCTCCCCTGGCTCTAGGCAGCGTAGGGGATGATGGCTGAACGGAAAAGAAATACTAAAAGCAACATGCTTGAAGGAAGTGTAGTTTGCTACAAAAGTAGTGGTGGTGGTGGTAGTAACTCACAGACAAGTAGGGAAGAGCAAGTGGGCAGCTCATTGTCTCCTTCCTGTTATTTGCTGTACCCTCAGGGAGGGACCTTTTGCCTGCTGAGCACCCCCATCTGCTAGAGGGAACACTTCAGTCAGAGGAAATTGTACCTAACACCACAACTGTGGTTTCTGAGCTATCGTTGTTAGGGTTTCTTTTAGAGATAGGATCTTGTGGCATAGTTCTCATTGGCCTCCACCTTGCAGTCTTCCTGCCTCCCCCTCATCGAGCTGGACTAGACCTGGGATTACAGATGTGCCAGCCTTAGTTCTTCCTGATGGGCAGGAAAGGATACTCCGATTCCCCTTGGATGGAATCACGACTTCTTAAAGGGGAAATTTCCCAGTACTTATCAAAATAATAATAATGTATGTACTCTTTGGCCCAATATTCCCCCTTTATGGGTCTAGGCGACTGGACTATTCGAGTTAAGTACAGATGGATATAGGTAGAAGTGGTATTCATTTCCACAGTATGTGAGACTGTAGAGCTACAGTACAGAAAAAGTTAATCACCAGGAAAAATAGGATTGTTTCTTGTCTTTAAAAAATTTTTGTCAAAACATTTAAAACTTTCTATTGGCTACAAGTATATAAGAAAAAGGAGAGAATTGTAAAACTAATACAATAGTTCACTGTAACTTCAAACATGAGAAACACTTAAAATTAAGTTTTATTTCTTTGCAAATAGCTTATCAAGAATAATTTGATCAGAACTTTCATAGTCTCATCAGATAAGTTATCATCCGAAGCAAGCATCTTCCCTACACCTGACAAATTGTCATATTCATTTCTAAGTTTGGATAAGCTTCCAACATTTTATTCTTTGTACTTTCAATATTGTAAAATATCTTCAAAAATTCTCTTAATGTGAAGTTTTTGGCAGACGGTACTTCCTCTGGGGCATCCTCATTCTTTTTGATACCACCTTCCTCATTTATGTCAATATGCCTTTACCAGGTTCTTCTAGCTCCATTCCCACCCAGAGCCACTCTCATGGTAGTAATTGTTAATGTTCCCACCATCAGGTACTTCTTGATAGCTCCCTTGACGTTCAATTTAAATTTCACTTCTACTATTATTGCTTTTTGTTTCTTTGTTACACTTTAATTTTTGTCAAGTGTCACAAGGGTTTCAGCTTCGAGACAGAGAAACAGCACAACTCTGTACTCTGCCAATTGTGCACAAACCGACTAACAGTGAACAGCGGGGTGGAGTTCCTTAAGCATATGCAGGCTGCTTATATGGGCTGTGGGAAGAGTGATTACATTTGTCCCGAAAGACATTGAACTGTAGGAATGGGTGCAAGGATGAGATTTAAAAAAAAAATCAAATTTTTTATGAAGGTTAGACCCAGTGGGCTTGGAATCACTTTAGGGAATACTTGGTTCAAAAATTCTTCTACACTGTGTGACTGGGGGGTGAGGCACGACAGTAGCCATGACTCAGCTCCTTTATGGAGAATGGATGGTTTAACCTCACTTGTGAGAGTTTGCTGTCAACAACTTCCTGTCTGTATAGGATTCAGAAAGAGGATTCTGAGTTAGCCTACACCATCTTACTAGTAGCCACTAGCAGGTACTTTCTAGCTCTTATGTTTCTATCTGTAAAGGGCAGTGATCAAACTACTAAATGCATTTGAAAGCGGCGGTATCTTTGAGATAGGGTGCTGGCTCCGTGTCTTCTCACAGCTACTGTCAAGCTTATTTCTCCAGGCACCCCAATAGACATAGATATCTAGGTTTTAAACTGTGGACGAGCTACACAAACACAGTTCCAGACAAGCATTTCAGTTATCTACTTCTAACCAAATTACTCCTGAAAACCCTTTTTTTTTTTAAAGTGATCAGGAAGAGGTAGGGTGTGCCACCACAGGCCTGCAATCCCAGCACTTGGGAGCTAGAGCGGGAGGATCTTGAGTTCAGGGCTAGCCTAGGCTCCATAGTGAGCTTGACAGCGCAAGGTCATTGAGATTAAACAAAATAATTACTGTAAGACTTTTACCACAATGCCTAGCAATTAGTAAATAAGAATTGTGCATGCATGAATCCCAGTGAGTCATAATTTTATTTAAAGTGATGATATTTGTCAAGTTTTCCATTCAGCGAGGGTGTGTGTGTAGAATGACTAGTAAAATAAAAGCCTCCCACACTCTTGCGTTCTTGGACTCTATTTTCTTTCAGTTTTCAGGTTCAGTGGCTTTTCTCATCTCATTGTTCATTCTATAATCATTTATTGAACTCCCGCTGAGATCCAGGTTCAGTCCTAAGGTGCTGGGAGCACTCAGGGAGGGTTTGGGGGGAGGGGAGGACAGGGTCCCTGGGCTCAGGTCTTTCAGATCAGCAAGATAAAGGAGTTCAGGTAATTGCAATGTGGTGTGATTCAGGTTAAAAACAATAGTGTCCAGGTGATACAAATAGAGCAAAAGGGAAATCATACAGAAGTCTGGGAGGGGACAGAGCCAGTGGAAGCTTTGACAGAGGAGTCACCTCAATAAAGACGTCAGCCATCATGGGACACAGGCAGATGCTTGGTATTTGGAACAAAACCCCCCAAGACTGTTTGCAGGGCTGAAATGGCAATAACTTTGGTTTCTTTCTTTCTCTTTTGTCCTCAGCATTTGGCTATAGTGACAGCAAATCAAACAAGTAATGATCCACAGCGCGGCAACCCTAACCTAACCACCTGGCTTTCACTGCCCTTCTGCCAAGGCCTCCTCCCTTATAAGCCTTTGTGACTTTGTCGCGAAGGAGAAACCCTTCCTCAAAATTCAGCATATCTCATTAGACAGATGCTGTCCTACAGTCCTGAGCTGTGAGGGAGGTTTAACAGTCCCCTGGTAAAAGGTAAAGACTGTGAATGGCATCCATGTAAGCTCTAACAACTATCATAGCAGGCGCCACACTAATTCCTTTTCCTTGTAACCATTCGGATTAGTTTCTCAGAGCTTCTGTAGTAAGGTACTGCAGAGCAGTACTTAAACAATAGAAATGTCAATACATCGCAGTTATGGAGGCCATGTGCTCCTTCTGGTGGGCCTGGGTGCATCCCTCCCTTGCCTTTCTGTAGCTTCTGTTGCTTTGCAGCAAGCTGACACCTCTTGGCTCGAAGCTGTAAAACCCCTGCTCCTGTCATCACTGTGCCCTCCCCTGTGTCTGTCTGTCTTCACATGGCAAGTCATTCTGGATTGGGGGCCCGCCCCAGTGTAACCTCATCATGACCTAATTATACCTACCATGCCTAGTAACGTACCTACCAGCACTCAGTTGTTGTAGGGATGGGAACAGCCAGCACCTAATCCTTTGCGTCACCTCCCTGCACTCAGTGTCTAAATAAGGGATGCTTTGTTTCCACCCTGTCTTTCTTTGTTAGGTTTTGAATACGTTTTTAAAAGCCCTATTTTATTCCTAGTTTGAGAAACAGTTGTTTCAATTACACGACTGTGACAAAAAAGAAAGACTACTTGAGATTTTGTTTTCCAAATATGGTGGGAGCTCTATTCCATTCCTTATACCATAAAAAAAAAAAAAAAATGTACAACTGTGAAGAGCTGAAGATTTCATAGAACTTCTGGGGGGAAAAAACCCTGCTCTTTGTGGTATTTTTAGAATAGTAATAAGCAATAAAAACTATAATAAAACAAACAAGAATTCCGACAGCCTTTGTGTCCTCCAAGCAGTCAAAGGATTGGCCAGTCTTTAAGAGCACATTGTTCAAAGCCAGGTACAGTGGTGCGCACCTTTAATCCCAACTCTAGGGAGACAGAGGCGGCCAGATCTCTGTGAGTTCAAGGCCAGCCTGGTTTACATACCGAGTCCAGGAAAACCAAGGCTACACAGAGAAACCCTGTCTCAAAAAACAAAAACAAAACAACAACAAAAAAAGGGTGCTCTTTGATGGGCTTAAGGGGAAAATACTCAGTAATTATTAAAAACACTTAAGTACAGAGTAACTGACAGATTATGACCTCCTGGTGATATGAATTGATTGATCCTCTGGAAAAGCATTTGACAAACATATCTAGAGTTATGAGACTGAAAGGTTGAAAGAGCCAGAGGATCATCTCAACATGACTACCCAAACAGGAGCTGAACACGGACAACAGCAATCGACATGGCAAAGTGGACTAGGGAACCCCACAAGGCCTCAATCCTATGCAAAGCCACAGGCAACTTAGAAATGCTCAGAAGGGGAGAAATAGCCTCCCCCAGGGCAACAGCCTCCAAATTACGTATGCACTACCTAATGGTCCACCCTGAAAATATATACATGCAAATAACATATGCCAGCTGAGTGGGTTCCGTCTAGGAAGGTATATGAACGCACGCATATATTTATGCATGTAACAGCAATTTTAAAAAGAGGCTGTGAATCTGAAAGAGAGCAAGGAGGGGTTTGTGGGAGGGTTTGGAGGGACAAAAGGAAAGGGAAAAATGAAATTATAATTATGCTGTAATTTCAAAAATTAAAAAAAAATGAAGAAAAAAGTGCAATTAGTACCTTTAGAAACTTTTATCCTAAAGAGAGAGGCTAAAGAAGAAAAGGATCTGTGTTCCTGAAGCTGCTAATTGCAGAATCATTTGTAATAATGGGAACTTGTGAGCAATCTGGACTACTGGCTAAAGGCATAGTTGGCAGGATTATGAGGCATCATGCTTTTGTTGGGATATACAGCTATCAAAAGGTGTAATTATCGAGACCTGCGGTAACATGAAGAAATAGTTATTCTTTGAGCTTGTGTGGCTTGTCTGTGTGGGTGCATATGCTCACAAGTGTCTGTGGTTGCATGTGGGCATGTGTGAGTGTCTCTGTGGAAGCCAGCGGTCAACACTGGGTGTCCTTAATCCTTTTCCCCGCCCCCTGAGTCAGGGTCTCTCATTGGACTTGAGGCTCTCCAATTTGGCTCTGGTGGCTGGCCAGAGAGCTCTAGGGATCTACCTGCCTGTCTCCTCGCCAACACTAGGATGGCAGGGGTATAGAACAATCATGCCTAAGTTGTCATGGGTGTGCCAGGGATGCAGACTGAGGAGCTCATCCTTGTCTGACAAGCACTCTGCTGATGGAGCATCCCAGCCCCAAAACTGAATGACTTTAAGCGCAGTGTGTATATTTGCAGCTATGTAAAGTTGCCTGTGGAAAAATCTCAGCAGCAATGACATGGAGAAGTAAAAGTTATCGGGAACATGAGCGTGTTGTAAAGTGATATGATTATGGATCATTTTCCCATCATATTTGAAAGTTTCTCATAATTTAAAAAGCCTTAACATACCCAACTTTCTATGAACTTAAAAATCCTCTTAAAACTCTTGCACATTAATGAAACTTTTAGGGCGATCTCATGAACTTTTTGAAAAAAATTTGTTTTGGCTTACCATAGTAGTATAAATCCCACCAGACTCTTTCTTCCCTAAATAAGTCTTGTACTAAGTGGTTGGATTATCCTGATCTGAAAAGTGACATTTGATGAAAGCATTCCAGTATAGTATAGGTGCATTATATAATTAACGGTGATGCCTTTGACTGGCAAAGTAATTATTTTAATCCTGTCTCATCATTCACTTCAGTTTGGGTTTGTGGCTTGGACTTGAAAGCTATGTTTTCAGAGAAAATAACTTATCCATAGGCTAGAGGGAACTAGGCTTCCTTGTACCATGGCAAATGATCTCGTCTGACTTTGTAGTAATCTGTGGGCTTGATGCCAGGTAATCAACACTGTTGAGCTATCATAGCAGTCTCTTCGTTTGCATCCTTGTAAAGAAGACTAGCTCCTTCCCTTCTTGGGCAGAGTTTAAGAACTCAGCCATGCCCCTTCTCCCTGCTGCTTACTCCTGGCAGCGGTTTGCCGGGCTAGCAGGACAGCTCACTGTCCCTGAGGGAACAGAGTGCTGCCTCTTTCCAGGGCCTGAGAGACCAGGATGGCAGCCCCTCGGGCTCTCCCCTGCGAGTAGCTGATTAGACTGTGCCTCTGTGGCTGACAACACTTTGAATTCGCTGCTCTCGGTTGCCTACCTGAAGATTAAATTCGGGTGGTAGTAAATCTCACCGCTCTCTGGCTCCCTAAGTCATACAGTCATGCACACATGCAATATTGTTCACTCGGGCTTACTGTGACTAAAACAGCGTATGCCTTTTAAGAGAAGAGAGGAGTCTGAAGGGGTGGCTGTGAGGGTGACAATGGAAAGGAGTTAATCCGTGTCTCCAGAATAAAGACTAGACAATGGGGATCCATGCAAAACGGCAGTGGACAATTGACATCCACTGACTCCCAAGGGAAATGCACCCCTCCCTCCAGTATTCAGGGACCAGATCATCCAGGGTGTGGATTATCCAGGCCATATGCTTCTCTTCCTTTGCCATCTGGCTGATTGCCTGCTTCTCTTCCTGTTAACATAGAAAATACTCAAAATACTCCAGTTCACGTCTGCCAAGCCATTTCTATTGCCTCATCATCCCCCCTTTTAAGCAGACCCTGTGCACCTCCTGGCCAAGTCCAGTCACTTGCCATATTGGGATTCATCACAGGACGAATGGGTGAGTTCCTAACCCACACTCCTCTGCTTGTTGAACCTAGCTTTGTAAGAGTCCTTTTCTAGCTCTCGCGTTTATTATTTATCACTTCAGCCAGCCAGTGAGCACCTTTGAAGCAATGGGCATCTCTGCCTTTAATACCCTCTTCAACTGGCCCAGAGAGCTCTTCTTCACAGGCTGGTGTAGGACAAGAATTGTAGGCTAAGTACCATTCATCCTTATTTCAGACAAATATTTCATGACAAAGTCACAGCTGTAAGGAGCAACAAACTGAAATGCCGTTTGCTATTAAAAAAAAAAAAATCAACCAAAAGAAAATTCCAGGCTTCCAGAAGACACATTGAAATAATTTTATATTATTGCTAAAAAAGTTGAGATAGAAAATTTTCATCTATCGATAGACAAGTCACTTGTCTTTGGTCACCCAGTGACAAGAGTCAGGAGTAGAAATCACATCTATGCAGCCATTTCTGTCACTCGGGCTTCTGGGGGTAGACAGAAATGGTACTTTACAGAAAGGAAGGGGTTTAGATTAGAGTGACAGAAAAAAAGAGCTGTATCCATTCCAAACAATCACAACTCCAGAAAAATCTTGCTTCCTTTTTGTGGAAACTTTTTTAGGGTTACAGTTATGATAGCAATCATTTAGAGTTATCTTTGTTTTAAAGATTAGGAACTGAAAATACTTCACCCGTTGTCTGCAATACAACCGATACAGCAGGCACCAATCAATGTCTATCGACTGCAGGAGTGAATACAGCATTTTATCATTTTCTAAGGACGAGCTCTAGTCCTACTGCAATCAAACCCACTTTTGAAACAACTTTTTCCACTAGTTTTAATTGGCCCTAGACAAATAATGCTGCCAGAAACAACAACGAATGCATTAATTTCTTGTTTGCGGGTGTCAGAAATTACCAGAGAAGAAAAGTACTCCTCTGTCACTTAAAAATAAACTTTCATTGACTATTTTAAAATCATAACCTGAACACTACAGATATGATTAAATTTCCAAGTTGATTCTCAAACATCAGATAACAGTTTCAACTCTAGTTATAGGATGGGTGGGGGACTCATGAACTTTACATAGAATTTCAGTTTAACGTTCTCTAGTTACAGACCTTTCATGAAAACAAAATTTTTTATTATATTGCCTTCTTTAAACTTTTTAAAAAGACTACTCAAACAATGCATGTCCATTACAGGAAAATTGGACAATAAAGGCAATCCTTAAGAAGAATAAAATTGCTTAGTCCTGGGAGACAAAGGCTGTTGACATTTAGTTGTGTCTCTGTCTTGACCTTCTTTGTGGGTAACTCATTCGTTCATACGACATACTATTTAGCACAACTTTCTGCACATGTCACAAGCATTATTCAGCATCAATAAACATTTCTGGAAACCGTTTTTAGTGATTGCAGTAGTTGATGCAGATGTAGCATACCTTGCCTAACTCCCTGTCTGGGCTTTTTTTCACATTGTCACTGTAATAGATAATATCCACTGTTAGTCTTAGAATTATTTTGAAGTGTGCCAATGCCACACTGAAAATACAGATAGTGTACAGTTGGAAAATGTGCGATTTTTAAGTTGGAGAGAAAAGTTTGGAAACTTTGAACTGTTAGCTTTAAGAGACTTGGTGCTTGTTTCTTGGTTCTTTGTGGCAGAAATGAACACTTTCTTATTCTGTATTAGTACAGTTGTTCTTGACAATTGATAAACTCCAAAATGCATTGTTTTAGATGGTCCATTGGATAGTTAAATCCTTTAAAATGGTGGTGTTGTCCAGGAATGGTAATAATGAATTATGCTGATGAGTTCCCATCCTACTCTGTGATGGAGGATGCTTTGTGCGTCTGCTTAACATGAGGCACTTTCTTGCTGGGAGCAAAATGTCACTAGACCGTGTGCTAATCTTCCCCTAACCCCTGATTCTGCCCATTTTTAGGCTGATTATAAAAACAATAGAGTATTGTGTCTTCAATTAAACGGGAGTGACTCATTACAGGTACTTTCCCATTATCTGAACCCAAATAGATCTCGCATTATCTATCCCCAAGTGAGGACAGGATTACTCCAGTGATTCCTTTCTAGAAGAATATTTAAAGCATAGGGTCCAGAGTCTCCTCAGGCTTTGCACAGGATAGGACTAGGATGTAAGAGAAGTGCTGTCCAATTAGGAGGAACAGAGGCAGGGGGCGGGGAGAGAAGCCTGCTTACAGATCTTGTCCAATTTGATGATGTCATGGTTCTCAAAATAAAGTTTCCAGTAACCTTTGTCTTTTGTGTTAAACTAAATGCCCTTGGAATCTGGAGAAGCAAACATCAGCCTCTTCCCCATACAATTTTTATACTAACTAAAAGAGACATAAAGTTAAAAATAGATCAGGAGGCTTTCTACTTCGCGCACCTCAGGCTGGGACAGAGGACAGGCAAAACAGTCCTTTATGTGCTATCGAGAGACTGTCATGAACAACAAAGAGGCTCAAGCACTGTGCAACACTGAGGACTGAGTCTCTTGAAGTGAGTTCTTTCTAAAGCATCAGAGAAGAATTAAATTAGCAAAATTATTTCAAGTATACACAAATGGTTTTTGCTTGGAAGTAAGAGAATGCTGTTTAACATTTAGACAGGTCCATTGTCTTTACATAAGGCATAATAGAAGAGATGAGTGTGTGTGTCATCACTCATAAGAGAGTATTTTAAGTCCAGAGAGAAATTAGTTATTTGCTGGATGTTATTTTTTCTTTAAATGAAACAGATGAACAAAAGTAAATGGTATTCTTCTAAAAGTATGTTTAGAAGGCCCTGACTTATCAGTAAGAGTGGATAAATCTAGAAATTTCAACTTTTCTCAAAAAAAAAAATAGGTGGAGGTGTAAAAGCATCCCACCGAGGCTGGTATTGACTGCAGGAACGGTCGGTAACCTGGGACACTGCTGTCCATGTGCTGTGGTTTGCATGCAGTTTGAGTGCCTCCCTCAAACTGTGACCCATACCGGAAGCTCTATCCTGCATGTGCCGGTGTTGATGTGGGGGAACCCTTAAGAGGTAAGACCTAGCAGAAGCTGGTTGAGTCAGGGAGACACTTCCTTCAGAAAGAACCTAATGCTGGTCTTATCGGAGGGAATTTTTTAAAAAAGCAATTTGTTGTATCTTGCTTTCTCACCATTTAATCCAGCTGCCTCTTGCGTATACCCCACCATGTTGCCATCACCATGCTGTGACGTAGCCAAAAAGACCTCATCAGAGCCAAACAGATGTCAGTGCCGTGCTTTCAGACATCCAGGATTGCAGTGTAAATAAACCTCTTTCATTTGTGAAGTCCCTGCCTCCAGTGTTTTGTTAAAGTCGCATAGCATAGGCTAAGACCATGGAGAACCTTGAAGCGTGGTATGCTGGGATCCCCTCTAGTTATTAAATAGAATAACCTCTAGGAAGTCTTATTTTTATGTTTTATTTTTGTCTTGTGTAGTGCATGGCAAGCACGTACCAGTTATAGATCCCTCACCACCATTACACTCAAAATAAGAAGAAAAAATAGGGACCACCAAGATGGCTCAGTGGTTATGAGCACTTGTTGCTCTCGAGGACCTGGGTTCAGTTTCTAGCACCCACATGGTGGTTCACAGCCATCTATCACTCCAATTCCAGGGGCTCTGATGCCCTCTTCTGACCTCTGTGGGCACCAAACACAAAGGTCATACACATACATATATACACACACATACACAACATATATACATGTAGGCAAAAGATTCATACATTAAGGTAGGCGGAAACACCCATTTTACCTGATAGCACACACTTAGTGCCAAATGATCAGATACCTTGCATAGACAGTAAATAAATTCTCTTCTATCCCAGCAAGCAGGTTGGTGAGCATCCTCTCGTGGACAAGACCTGTGCCTTCTCGAGAAGCACGTGACACCTTTGGGCTAGTTGTTTTCATAAGGAGTCACAACCCTGAAATGACTGGTTTCTGACCAGGACATATGACACTGATGGGTACCAGGCTGTGCCGCCCAGGTTAACTCACTTCAGTATGTTTCTGATATCTGAGGCCAATTGGTTCTAGTGTACTGATCAGGGCATTCACACCACCTCCCAGTCCATCCTGTGTGAGGAGCATGCGAAAGCTCCGAGAGGGGTGATGGGCCCACAGAATGGCGTGTTAGAAGAAAACTCAAAAAGACATCTGCATTTTTGAGGTTTACAAACTAAGAACAGAGTTGTAGGAGGTTATTGATTTGCTTTCTATATTTACATATAACAAATGAGAAACTGAAACTCATGCAGACAAAATACAATGCCCGTTGTGTCTAACCTAACTCATTTGTAGAGAGCTTTAAAAAAAAAAATCTCACAAGAGAGACTGCTCATGAATATCATGATTTTGATGTTAAGGACAGAGTGGCGCCTCTTCCCATAAGAGGATGAGGCAGATCAGAAGTGTGTTTACTTGGACCCGTCAAGTATTTCTTCCTAGCCAAGGCCATGCCTCCCATGTTCTTGGTGCATGTGTTTGGAAGAAAATTAAGCCTCAAGCTCATGAATAGATGCGCATGGAACTTCCCTGCAGACAAGCCTTGTACCTGACTACAGGTGCCAGGAGGTTTCTGAAAGGAGGTCAAGGCGCTTCCATTATAAACTATGTCTTTGCCGGCTCCATACTTTCTGCTTTGTAGATTTTTACAATAAAAATATATTTACAATAAAAATATATAACACAGACTTACTGATGATAGATGTTTCAAGCATGTCTACTAACCAAAGAAAGAAAATGAACCCGACTCCTTAGGATCAAGAGTTCAAACTAGCATAACACATTCAACAGCTTTTTAAAAAATAATTTATTTTATTTTATGTGCATGGGTGTGACGGTGTCAGACCACCTGGAACTGCTTGCAGACAGTTGTGAGCTGCCATGTGGGTGCTGGGAGTTGAACCCAGGTCCCTTGCAAGAGCAGACAACATTCTTAATGAGCAGACAACACTGAGCCATCTCTCTAGATCCCATTCAACAGCTTTTTAAGATCTTAGATTTTAGCTTTAAAACTCGTATAAATGTTACATTCTTCTCCATACTATAAAATAAGAGTATCTCTTCTCTCAAATTATTTTTCATAGTTTTACACTGTGAACTTTCCTAGAAACATAACTACCGTGAAAACGTTTTTAAAGATTTAAAATTTTTTATTTTATGTGTACGAGTGTTTTTTCTTCCAGTGTATCTGTTCATCACTTGTACAGTGCCCACAGAGACCTGAAGATGGTGTCAGATGCCCTGGAACTGAGTTACAGATGGTTGTGGGTTCCCATCCGAGTGCTGGGAATAGAGGGTCCTCTGGCAGAGCAGCTAGTGTTCTTAACCACTGAGCCATCTCTCTAGCTCTGAAACATGACTTCTTTTAAATCGAAAGAAGACTACATTTTGTTCTGAACTTTGCCTTTCCAGAAAATCGTGTCCATTGTCTGTAATGGCACTTGAGCCTTTAGAATGGAAACAACATCGCTCTGTAATTGTCATCACTATGTCCTGAGTGATTCTTCTGTAGGAGCAAATGCCTGTTTTATGTCTTCTGAAGTTGTCTCATTTGGTTTTTACACATTCATATTGTACACATTATTTGTTATGAATTTTTTCCTGTTTTAACCTCAGGTGTGATAGTCTGCAAGTGTGGCTATGTGCAGTGGTCTGGCTGGCCAGTCAGTAGAGCTGCCACGTGCACAGTTGCTTGCTGACCTTCCAGAGATTTTTTTTTTCTTTTTACAAAAATGTCATTTAATGTGAAGACCTTGACAGAATTAGCAAAGTGGTTGAGACACTCACTTCTGAATCAGACAGACTCTAATTCCCATCTTGGCTTTGATACTTAAAGCTAGCTGTTTGACCTTGAGCAATCTGTTTGCCCTCCCGATAGACTCTGTTTCCTCAATTATAAAATAAAATAACTTGCGAAATTCCTTCCCCAAGGTTACCGTGAGCTTTTCTTCTTCTCCTCACTCTCCAGGAAGAGAGTCTCATGCCTGACTGCTTTCAGAGTTCATTCCCCAGGAAGATCATGCTGGTCTGCTTCCTTCCAGACCGTGAGAGCCAGTCGATTCAAACCCGGTTTTCCTTCAGCCTGCCTGCTAGCAAGAATGGAGCTAAGCCCCGTGCTCTCCCGCTGCAGCCTGCCCCTCAGAGGGCTTCATCGCCCCACTCCTCCCTCCATTTTCTCAAGCCGCGGTCTGGGGCTCTCCTCCTGTGGTGTAGCTGTTGACCTCACTGTTCTCGTGGCTTGATGCTAAGCTGTTTCACATCATTGAGAACCTTGGTGGAGATATAAGAGGGAAATAAGACTCCTTGAAGGCACTTTACAGTGTTTATTTCTGTAGGTGTCAAAGCTCCTTTGCCTCCTCAGTCCCACAGCATTATTGGATCTTTACTGTGCCACCGCTTTCCTGGGAAAATGGGAACATAAGAAGATGACATTTTACCCAAACTACCCACTAAGAAGGTTAGCTCACTGTAAATGACTTCTATTTTCTAGCAAAAAAGAAAAAACAAAACAAAAAGCTTGAAGAAAATATACATTAGTATGACTTAATATTAATTATATTATTATTAAATAGTGATTCTTAAGATTTTTTATTTCAGGGTCCTTTTGCACTTTCAAAAATTATTGAAAATCAAGTTTCTGTTTTATGAGTTATACTTGCCTCAATTGTAATATTTTTTAAAAAATCAATAGAAAAAATTAAATATCTGCTTAAAAGCTATTTAAAATAGTAAAACTTTTGTGTTAATATGAATAACAAATATTTATAAAAATAATATTTTCCAGACATTAAGAGTAGTAACACATTTCAGTGAGAAGAAGGGTATTGGGGATTTCCTTTAAATTAATTTCTGTCCTCATGTCACAAGTATTCCTTTGCCCTCCCTTCTCCTCCATCTCACAAGAGCCCCTCTTCCCTTATCACATCCTTGTCATGATTTCGGATCACCTCACAAACAACAATACCATCTCTTCCACTGCAATGTGTTGTCGCCATTGTCTGGACATCAGTGTATAGCCAGGGAGCCTCCACAGAAATTCTTACACTTCCATGTTAACTGCCACAGTGACTAAGCAGTAGAAGGAGCCTAGGTGTCCATCGATAGGCGAGTGGATAAAGAAAACGTAGCACTAGACAATGTGCAGAGAGTGAGAGATTTTGGAACACTCAGTCCTAAATGGGATGTTTTCATCATGATTAAGCCAATGATTAAGAAAATGCGTTTGTCTTCCTCAACACACCTTGTTTCACTTAACGTGCTTTCCAGTCGCATCATTTCCTGCACATGTCAACAGTTCACTTTTCTTCGTGGCTGAAGAAATTCAGCTGTATATGTTTCTACCACATTTTCTTTGTTATTCTTTTACTTTTTTTAAACAAAATTGGAAGCCATAATATACAAGAAAAAAAACCAATATAAAGAAAAAAGACCAATAAAAAGAAAATGTCCAAACAAAGCAATATGAGACAAAAGTCTACAAAAATACCATTGAGTTTATTTTGTGTTGGCCATCATTGGGGGGAAAAAACAACTCATTTTTCTTTTGCTATTGTCAATTGTAAGTAGCTTCTTGGCTACGGGTAAATGTTCTTGCCCCTCGCCCCTCCCCCTGCTTCTCAATGCTGGAACCCAACCTGGCCTGAACCTGCAGGGCCCTGTGTATGCTGCCACAGTCTCTGTGAGTTCAGTTGTGTCTGGAAGACACTATTTCCGTGGTGTCATCCATCCCCTCTGGCTCTTGTTCCCTGAGTCCTGAGAGGAAGGTTTGATGAAAACCTTTAGAACTAAGTGTTCCAAAATCTCTCACTGTCTGCACATTGCCTAGTGCTAGGTTTTCTTTATCCATTCATCTATCAATGGACACCTAGTCGTTCCACTTCTTAATCATTGTAGCAACTAACATGGAAGTGTAAGAATTTCTGTGGTAGTTCCCTGGGTACACACTGATTTCCAAACAATGTCGATAACACATTTCAGTGGAAGAGATGGTATTGTTTTTTTGTGTGGTCACTTACTGCCTATTAAAGAAGGATAACTAGAGTCTCATATCTGATTCTACATCCGGTTTGTCACTATATCATAGAAAACAAAGTCTTACGAGAAAATGAGACTGAAATGTTATTGTTGTTGTTGTTGTTGTTATCATTATATTATTTCAACTCCCATGGACCTCATGAAAGGACCTTAGGGGTATTCAGGGACCTTACTTTGAGAATTACTATTATAGAACATAGTCAATAAAAATAGCAACATAAGAAACAGAAATAATATTTTACTTATATGGAAATTTTTAGACACTTCAATGAGCTACTGTTTTCTAAAATTGTTCTTCTCAATCTTTCTCCCAGTTAAAGTCAAATTATGGTAAACAGGAATGTTTAGATTTTTTTAAAAGCTAGGGATCTATGGAACCAATGCTGTGTTTTTGGCGTTTGTTTGTGTGCCTAAGAAAAGATAATTATTTTATGTAGCATATAGCTGTTTTAAAGCCTTCCAGTTTATAGTGGAAAAGCTCATTTTAGTAAGCCATTAGTTTTATTTGTATATGTTTTGTTGTGTCGTCTGCCACTCAATAAGGAGAGCAAATTGATTTCTGTCATTCATGTCATGAGGGACAAGTAGGTGGCCTGTCTATTTTACAGAGTGGTTAACACAAAAAAAGGACACATCTTATTTTACTCTATTTTCTTTCTTTAAGTGATAACAACAATGGTGATGGCAGCTTCTGAGCTTAGTGTTCTATGAAGTTATACCAAGGAGATCAGTATGATGGACTCTCCAGCTCAGGGTTACCTGGCTGCTTCAAGTACACACGTGTTGCTCTTGCAGAGGACCCAGGCCAGGTTCCCACCCACGTCAGGTGGCTCACAACTTCCTCTAACTCCAGCTCCAGGGAATGCAGTGCCCTCTTCTGGCTTCCACGGTCAGCTGCGTTTACATTCACAGACCCACACACAGACACACACATAATCACATAATCAAAAATAAAATAAGCGTTTAAAAGGGATAACAAGTTTTTTTATTTATTTTTCTGTGAAAGAAAAATGTCAAACTCTCAAACATTTAAACAGAGGAGATGAAGGCTTTCAGTGAACGACTTGCCCAACAGGGTATTACAGTTGGATTTAGGATATGTTGAAGTACATTTTTGCTTCTGAGGAATAGCCCAGAATATTTCTTTGGGTTTTCAGATGGGGGATGGTAAAGTGAAGAAGTCTGGCAACCACCTTTGAGACTAGGAGTACACCACTCTGTGCCCCTTGAGTCTTCTTTTACATCATGCCATCACACTCTCCAGAGATAAGAATGTGCCTGCCTATGAAACAGCTTGCATGTACATGATTATATATATATATTGTTACATATGCTTTTCTCTTTATATTTCGCCAAGCTTTTAGAGATTAAGTGGTACACATGCAGAAAGGACTTGCAGAGATGATCTAGCCCTTCCACCACCACTGCCCACTCCCTTGTCTGCTCGAATGATTCTAATGGAATCTGATGATTTCTAAGCAAGACTCTGGGTTTTGGAAAAGACCAATAATCAGAGAGCTCTGATTATTGGAAAAGTTTTTCTCAGTTTGACCTGAAACCAAAAGCAATACTGATGTCTATATGAATGTACTTCAGAAATTCAAATCCGCCCACTCCCACCGTGGTTCACTCTCACTCTCTTCGATTCTTTAACCTGAAGAATGTTGTCAGCCCTTTGTTCTCTTCTGTGCTGTCTTACTTCAGTTTTAGGAATCCTTTTTAAGTGTGTGATACCTAGAAGAACATAGCATGCTTCGGATGCTGAATGACCATTACAGGGGAATATGGAACCATGAGTGCCTGGTTTCCACAGTCTGCTGTGGGGCTGAGGAGCTTCTGGATTCTTTGGCAGTTCTGTGGCATGACAGTGCACTGTGCTTACGATTAATGGTAATTGTAGCTTAGCCATATAGACCTTGGATAGATTATGTAAGTTCTTCAAGACTAAAGTTCTGTGTTGCGTAAAATGAGGCTCATAATAACTGCACTTTATAAGCGTGTTGAAAGGATTCAATGAAACAGCAAATAAGCCCACCTTACTTTGCTGGTCTCATAGGTCATTCAGAAATGCAGCAATCTTCTGTGTGCACACCCATTGGTATGAGCTGATCGGTGCTAACTCACTACCAGGCATAGAACAGATGTGTAATAAACATGTGGATTCATCCCCATTCTTACTGACTTGATTTTCATTTCATTAACTTATTCATGTAATATTTACTAATTTCATATTATACATAAGGTGCCATGAGAATCATTACAAACCTAAAGTATTGATAATTCAACCAAAGGAAGGAAGACATATACATCAACTAAACTAGACAAACAAGAGGAACACAGAAGGTTATTGGTATTCAAACAAAACTGCCCTCTCAGAGGAAGAGAAGTTTCAAGAACAGACAACATGGGAATGGTCCCTGAATTCCTAGTGGACAATCCAAAGGGAGGAGCAAAAGAGACAGGCAGGGAAAGTTACAGCGCTTCTCAGCCCTGGCTGTATAGAATTATCAGATACCCTCTGAGAAATGCTGACATCCTGACTGACCTCCAGGGATTCCGAATTAGGGTTTCTAGCATGGGGCCTATCTGCTAATGACCTGTTTAATGTGTAGCCATAGCTGAGAACGCCTAAGCTAGAGTGAGGAAGTTTTAAGGTCAGGCAAGAACAGCGTGTTGAGGCTGTACTGTGAAGCTTACACTTCAGATTAAGGCGTTTGCTTTTAAGTTAGCAAGTTTTTGACAGACCATGATAGCCTGCCTACTTCTGAGCCTCCTTGGTGGTTTAGATGTTTGAGACAAATGTCTTTTACCATCCCCATCTTCGTTGCATTCTTTAGATTTAGCTATATTTCTTATATGCCCATAAAACATCTTGAAGGCAAAAGATATAGCGGTCCTTCTGACCTTCTTGGTACTCAATAGTCTTTCTCTTTCTCTCTCTCTCTCTCTCTCTCTCTCTCTCATTCTTACACACACACACACACACACAAATAGACACACACTAGGTTTGTTACTGCAATTTGAGATCTGCTTGCTTCTTTCTCCCCAGTATTTGGGTTTTCAGGTACACGTGGCCATACCAAGCTTTTCACATGGCTTCTGAGGATATGAACTCATGTCCTCTTGCTTGCTCAGCAAGCACTTTTACCCACTGAGTCATCTCCTCAGCTCCTGGAAGGTTACTATGTGCTCTTCTACAGCTTCTTTAGCCACCCGTCTTTAGGTTAATAGAAACCCCATATTGTGTGTGGCCATCCATGCTCGCTCTACTGTAGAGCCTTACTGTGATTTAGCATCCCCATTTTACTATTGATGGGCACGTGGGTTACTTCTGAACCGTCTGCTACTCCTAATGGAGTTCCTGTAGGTTATTTTATACCTGATGCCTTATCTGTGCATGCAAACATTTCTGTAGGTTATATAAGCAAGACTGGAATTATTGTGGTAATTTTACTAGATACAGTTTTCTAGAGTGCTATGAAATTATATTGATGTGGACACCTGAGGAAGTTTTCTCTGTTCCACCATGTCTGCCGAAACTTGGCACTAACTTTTAATTTTTAAATTAAAAAAAAAAATTTTTTTTGTAGCATTGTATTTAGGTAATGGCATCTCGTGGTTTTAATCTGTATTTCTCGATTGCTAATCAGCCACTTTTCAATAATTATAGGCTTTCATTGTCTCTTCGTTGAAACGCCTGCATACTCATATTTTTTGGCCCATTTCTCTCGTGGGTTAATTGCCTTTTTCTTACTGACTTAAGAATCTCTCCTATATTTGAAATACTAATCCTTGGTCAGTGATGTGTTACAATTGTCCGAGCTTTCAACTGTCTTTTTAAACCAATGTTCCGGTGACTTAATGCACAGACACTTCTAATGTTTAGTTACTAAGTTGAAGTACAAGAAAATTTGACTTACAAAAATAGTTTCATGTTCTTCCTGAGTGTTCATTAAAACCATTCAGCTCCGTAGCTTCAGATTTCCTGGGTCTGGAGCAGAACCTGGTCATTTGCAATTCCAGTAGGTTCCCAGGAGCCAGGCTTTGAGAAACTACCTCAGCCCTTCTGTGTCTCTACACTGTTCCCTCTGTGTAGCTCTTTAGATGTTATACCCCAATGGCTAAAACATAGCCAGGCTCCCCTGCTCATTTATGCTAGGTCTGGCTCAGCTGAATCCAGCCTTCACCATCCTCCCAGGGCCTACTGCAGTCTAGCAAACGCTTGCAGTAATAATAGGTTTTCTCTTCACAACTAACATGAAGCTCTCCAAATGCCCAGGATTATTGATTAGCTGACTTTGTAGTCTCCTTTATAGTATACCGTGTGATGAACTTATTTTGACACGATTTTAAATCACAAACCAAACTCATCGTCTCCTTCCACTCCAGCACCAAAAATTCTACCATATTTAATCCTTTCAAATTTTCACTTAAAATCAGTACCGTTTTCTGACATCAGTTAGTTCCCTACATCTCTGGCCCCATCTGTGGATTCTCCTATTTTCTTCTATGACATTTTAATAATAAAGACTTAGGAGAGTAGTAGAAATACATGTAAATATCACATTAATGTACTTAGATCTCCCCTCTCAGTTATCGAGAGCCAAGCTTTCCAGCAGTGACACTGTTAACTTTTAGGTGGCTTCTGCTCATCACACCAGGATGTCCCCAGACAGAGCCCAATGTCCCCTGAGAGCAAAACTGAGAACCACTGATTTTTCTCATGCTTAGCTGATATCACTCCTGAGCTGTGTATGTGTGGGACACTCTGTCTCTATGCCCAACCATTTTAATCTTCTCCCTTTCTCTCCTATCACATATTTGCTTTTGTTTTCCACTAAAGGAAGGGATTGCATTTTCTGAAAAATCACTTTTACCATGACAAAAGGCAGCTGCCACCAAACACACAGAGGCAGAACTGGGGACAGACTTCAGAGTCTACCCCTGCCCTTCCGCAAGTATGACTCTCACCATAGGATGGTGGTAGTTACTATGATTAATATACTTTTAACCATAATGTGATTATAGAAAATCATGCCAAAATTGCTGGAGCTAAAACTTGACCTGCCCTGACAGGATGATGAAAACTCAATACCATTCTCCCTGACCCTCCCCACCCCCCTGCTCCCCAAATAGTCTTGCTTCTTAATGAGCAAGAGTAGTTTAAGCTGCAATTATTTCCTCTCACACTGACTGTCCTTTTCACCCTGATTACTCTTTGGATGTATAATGGCGAGATAGCTGCTTGCGGGCTAGCAAGGAGGTCTGCTGACTGGCAGCAGTGCACACTCACTGGGAAGACTGAGTGCATTCCACTCTCAAACCAACTGCCTTGCTGAATGCCGTCCCTAGTGGAGTGAGGAGAGCGTTTTACAGTTTCGATTTTGAAATGCCATGTTTCCTGTTTCTCTGGCCAATACGGTCAATTTTTATAGAGTTAAGGTTTTTTGTTTGTTTGTTTGTTTGTTTTGCCCTTCTGTCTGCTCTAGGCCCAACATTCACTGGACCCCTCTGGAGTCTCTTTTTGTGGAATCAGACAAGCAATTGGACAAGCACAGGCCAATTTGGTTGAGTTGTGATACCTTCTCTAATTTAGTGTCTGTCAACATGAGTAAAGAATCTGTCATTCAAAAGGATCACCATGACACGGTGGGCTTTGGGGTGCAGAAGGCATTGTCCCATTTCAGAAACACAGTGTGGTGTTACTGGCCAGGCCATCAGCTAAGTTCTGGGTTTTCAGACACTTCTGTACACTCCCAGCTTTATCTGAGTTGAGGAAAGTAGTAGCAACCCTGAAGTGCCGTGAGGCCTACCACGGCCCAGCGCTAATGGCATTCTTGTATGGTTTGAGTGCCAGGTGAATTCTATTTGCAGCCTCCCCCACCCCTTCTTTTAGTAACAGTTCTTGTAAATAGATATTTCATAACCACTCATCAAAATAAATCAATGCCTTGGTTATGTGTAATTTTCTTTTAGAACAACTTTAGACCCTGGAATAGTTCTGAAACAAGGAATAATGATCTTAACCAATTGCATACTCGACAGACTTCAGAGTACTTCCTTATATACACATGATCTTTTTTGATGTTGAAAATTTCTGTTGTGGGCAAAGAAGGAGCCCTGGGACAGTGAATCGCTAAAAACAGGGAGCTGGGGAGATGGCTCAGTGAGTAGCGAAGGCTGAGGATCTTAATTCAGATCCAAAGCATCCAAGCCAGGCACCGTATGAGCATGTGCACCTCCGCCTCCCCGCCCCCAAACATGTACGCACACGCACACCACACACATATTCAAATAAATAGATAAAACTTACATATTTAATTTACAAATATGCAAGCACCCCCAAACTAAAGCACATCCGGGCCAGTGTGATCAGCGGGTTTGCTGCTCAGTAGGAAAAAGAAGTGTTCTGTTGGAGATAGAAGCCCTGTAAAGCAAGACATTTGCTGCAAAGCTCCATCTCTAGAAAAAGAGATAAATGAAGGAGGCAAAATGAGAACAAAAGAAAAGAGAAGAAACAAAAATCTAGAGGCTGGAGGACAAAAGAGGAAAATCATTAGAAGGACAGCTGAAATTGAACCGCAGTTGTAAAAAAAAAAAAAAGTTTGGGTTACACTGGAAGAGAGGACGGTAAAGTCATGTTTCAGGTAGAAACAAATGGCCTTGTCTCACTGAACAGCTTTTTGGGACCCACAGCCCCCAGGGGTGGCAAGACTCCAACCAGAGCCTGGTTGGCTCTTGGATCTTCCCATTATACCACCACACCGGTACAGCTTAGCCGCACAGAAAATCCCTTCCAGCAAAAGAAACGGTTGGATCTTGTGTGCTGTTTCTCATGCACCAATTCTTCCAGCAATCCTGAAATATGAAAGAAAGCACCTACGCATCCCAGAAATGGAAGAGTGTGCAGGATCATGCCTTGTCTGCCAGGGCTCACGGGGATCTGGCAGGTGATCCTCGATCCACCTCACTGTGTGGAAACCAGCCAGATACATTAAATTGTTTGAGCTATTGAGGAAGGAGGAGTTGATCGCCAAAGACAGACTGCAACCCATCACGACTTACTTATATGAGGCTGTTTGCTCTCCACGTTAACATTGCAAACTGCCTTCCTTGTGGGACCAGAATCTTCTCCCCCAGTATCCTGTCTCGACTTTGGGGACCATCTTAACATTCAAGCACTGGAGCACAATCTCGGGCACGTAGCTGGGGTTCAATAACTGTTGAATAAGGGGCTAAAGAACACACACACAGACATACACACACACACATCTGATATGGGGAATCATGGCAAACAAAGTACCTATGCTATGCAATAGAAAGCCACTCAGCAGCACCTGGAGAGCTTAACTGCTTGTCCCTCAGACTGCCGCAGAAGCCCCCAAGCTCAGCCCAAGTGTCCTATGGTAGGTAAACCCTTCCCCAACCGTGGAAGTTAAGTGTTCGGGTGTCAGGGTGTCACCCCACTGGGCTGCAGGCCACATCCACCCTCAGAGTAAGTTGAGTTTGAGACGCTAACAAAGCAAGTAATTAAGATGAGTGAGGGCTAACTTGCTTAAAAGCAAGTTATGAAGCTGATAGACCAAAATGCTGATAATTAAGAGTTGATTATACAGCTTTGTTGTTTCTCTACCCTGCTAATAGCCTCTCATTCTTGGCATGTAATTTCTTTCCCACAAGGGGAATGGGGTTGGGGGGAGAAAGAAAGAAAGAAAAATCCAACCATCAGTCTTCTCCACTCTTCTCCTATCCTAAAGTGTAACCATGTTCCCTACACTAAACCCCCTTTGTTCAGTCTGTGAGGGCCCTCACCTCTCCCTCTCTACCAAACTCTCTCTTCTGTTTACAAAAATGATTAAGATTTGACACCTTAAAAAAAAGCCAGCAGATGCTAGTGTGAGAGCCCCCCCGACATTTTCTTAATCCCCACACTTTCTCTTCTGTATTTCCTAATCTCTTAGAAAATGAATCCATAGGCTTTGCCTCTTCTGTTTGCTGGTTTGCTACTTTTTCCCTTAAACCAGTGGTTCTCAACCTTCCTGATGCTGAGACCTAATACAGTCCCTCATGTTGTGGTGACTCCCCCAACCATAACATTATTTTCATTGCTACTGCATAACTGTAATCTTGCTACTGTTATGATTCATAATGTAAATATTTTGTGAAGATAGAACTTTGCTAGAGGGTTCACAACCCACAGATTGGGAACCAACTTAAACTCATATATAGGGTTCAACACTCTAATAGGGTTCTGTCACAAGTTTTCAGTAATTAGATGGCAGGTAGGTAGGTAGGTAGGTAGGTAGATAGATAGATCTATCTACACTCTAACAGGGCTCTGTCATAAGTCTTTAGTAATTAGATGATAGATCAATAGATAGATAATTTAAAAATTACTGAATATATATGCCTTATACTCACACACAGTCTTTTGTTTTGTTTTGTTTTGTTTTGTTTTGTTTTGTTTTGAGACAGGGTTTCACTGTATAGCACTGGCTGTCCTGGAACTCACTTTATAGACCAAGCTGGCCTGGAATTCACAAAGATCCACCTGCCTCTGCCTCCTGAGTGCTGGAATTAAAGGCGTGCACCACCACTGCCTGGCAAAAGATTTATTTTTATCTTTATTTATGTATATGTGTGAGAAGTGTCTAACTGTATGTCATATGTGCACAGTGTCCTCAGAGATCAGAAGAGGGTGTCATATTCCCCTGGAACTGGGGTTATAGTTGTTGGGAGCCACTTGATGTGAGTGTTGAGAGCTGAAGTTAGGTCCTCTAAGAGAACAGGAAATGCTCTTAACTGCTGGACCATCTCTCCAGACCATATACATACATACATTCACAGTAAATATATTTTTTTCTTAATTCTCTGAGAAGCATATAATGTATTTTTTCACATTCACTTCCAGTCTTCTCTCTAATTCCCTACTCTCCTCAACTTTATGTCTCCCATTTAATCTAATTTGTACTGCCCATATACTCATGGTTTGACTCTCTTACTAGGAGGTCACACTTTAAAGAAAACTGACTCTTCTCAAAGAAGCCATGAACTGCCAATAGCTCCCCAACTAGGTGTGGGGACTTGAATGTTGTCAGGTGGATCTTGAGCAGGTCTTGTGCAGACAGCCATAATTATTGTGAGTCCATGAAGACACTGTTCTGCCAGGTCTAGACGACACTATTTCACCGACCTCTGGCTCCTAATATATTCACCATCTTCCTCAATGGCCCCCGAGCTTTGGAGAGATAGTTTACTTGTGCTGAACATGCTACAGACACTCCCTACACTTTGGCCAGCTCTTAGTTTCTACGTTAACCTCTGCCCACTATGTAAAGAACTTCACTTACACTGGTCTCTGTTACAGACACTAATTTAGAGAGCAGTTTATTATGTCCAGTTTAACAACATAGGTTCAATCTCCAGAATCTGGGAACTCCTTAACCATGGGTTCTTAGCCATACTTATAGCCTTGAGCATGCCTTATGCACTCAGAAAGTGGTTACCTCTCGATAACATTGCTACTATTAGACCCATGGGCATATCCTGCCATGCTGGTCATTATTATAGTTTGCAGGGCTCATACCTGGGTAAGACTGTTAATGACTTTTCCCCCCAGCAGCTTACATAATAACTTCCAGTTTTATGACAGCTAATCATCAGGATGTCAACTAGTCAGTACTAACTTGATTCTTCATGTCCTATCCAAAGCGTGTGTCTTCAACAATAATATCTTCCCATCAAGTTCTGACGTATAGCCAAGAGCAATGTCAATAGGCTATATTGTTTGGGGGAGAGGGGTCTCCAGGACACTCCTGATCAAAAATGCAAAGGAAAGTATCCCATACCATACTGGGCTTTTTATCTGACATCCTAGGGCTTCAGGGAGTGACATCACCTCTGTGTGGCTGTGTGTGTGTTATAAAATAGTAAGTTTCCATATGGCTTTTTTTCAAATCCTTACTGTTAGTTTTCCTCTCCTACATTCTCTTCCATTCTACTTTTTTATCCTTCTCTCAAATTTCTCTCTCTCTCTCTCTCTCTCTCTCTCTCTCTCTCTCTCTCTTTTGTTTTTTTGAGACAGGGTTTCTTTTTGTAGCCTTGGCTGTACTGGATTTGCTTTGTAGACTAGACTGGCCTCTAACTCACAGAGACCCGCCTGCCTCTGCCTCCCCAAATGCTGGGACTTCAGGCTTGGGCTCTCAAACCTCTCTTAAACCTCCTTCTCCACTAACATACTACTGTCACTCACTTCCTTAAGTTTTTATCCCCTCTCCCACCAATGGTCTCTGTGCCGATTAGTTTTTCATCGGTTTGACACAAACTAGGATCATCTAGGAAGAGGAAACTCATTGAGAAAATGCCTTCATCATATATGTCTATAGTCTGTAGTCTGCGGAGGGTAGCTCAGCCCACTGCCAACACTGCCACCGCTGGGCAGGTGTTTGTGGGAGGAAAACAAAAGATAGTTGAGATGAGTGTAGTGACACACACCTTTAATCCCAGCAGTCTGGAGGCAGGGGTAGGCAGATCTCTTGTGAATTTAAGGCAGCCTATCAAGGTCTAAGACAAGCAAGGCTAGGGAGACCCTGAGGAAGGAAACTGAGTGCAAGTTCAGAGAAGAAACTAGTAAGCATAGTTCTCATGGCCTCTGGACCTCACAGTTCCTGCCTTCAGTTCTAGCTCTGACTTGCACAGTAGACTATAAACTGTAAATTGAAGTAAAACCTTTCCTCCTCAAGTTGCTTTTGGTCATGATGTTTTGTAAAAGCAATAAAAGGCAAACCAGTATGAACTCTCTTTGGTTTCCTAGATTCTACAGGTACTTCAAGTTAAATACACAAATATAAAGGTGCAGAATTAAAATCCACTGAGCGATAACGTGAAATTTCTCTTTCTGGTTCAGCTTACCTCATTTAGGGTAATGTTTCTCAACTCCATTTACCTGCAAATTTCATTTAAAAAAAAAAAAGCTAGATAGAATTCCATTGTGTATAGATCCTACATTTCTATTGTCCATTTATCAGTTGATAGACAACCAGGTTGTTTCTATGACCTAGATACTGTCCATAAAGCAGCTGTGGATGTGGGTGAGTGTATGTCTCTATTGTAGGAACTATAGCCCTTGGGGCAAATGCCCCAGGAGTGGTGCAGCAGGGTCATATGGAAGATCAAATAGTAGTCTTCTGGAATTGCCACACTCATTTCCACAATGGCTGTAGCAGTGCATGTAACAGTGCAAGAGGGTTCCCCAGTCCCTACATCCTCATTAGCATTTGTTCCCTTTTGTTTTCTTAATCTTAGCCATTCTGACAGAAATACAGTGAAATATCAAAGCCCTTTAAATTTCCAACTCCCTGATAGCTGAGGATGATGAACACTTTTAAAAAATATTTTTTAGTTATTTGTATTTCCTCTTTTCAGAATTCTTTGTTCAGTTCCTTTTATTTGAATTGTTTGTTTTCTTGGTATTTAATCTTTTGAGGTGTGTGTGTTCTGGACACTGATCTTAATCCTTTATCACTCCCCAACTTCCGTAAACTGCCTCTTCAGTTGATTAGCAGTTTCTTCTGAAATACAAAAGTTTCTCAATTTCATGAAGTCCCGCTTCTTGACTGTTGGATGTTTCCTGGGCAACCATAATCCTAGTCAAAAAGTCCTTACCTGAGCCCATATCCTGATGTGTACTCCCTACTCTTTCTTTTCAAGTTTCAGAGGTTCAAGTCTAACATGAATATTTTTGATCCATTTGGAACTGAGTTGTGTGCAATGTAAGAGAGAGGCATCAAGTTTCATTCTTATACTAGAGTCTTCTGACATCATTCGCTAAAGATAATGTCTTTTCTCCAATGCCTATACATATATCCTTAATGAGATTCCTATCCCTTAAATATTGGCAGTGTTACACACTGCTGATTTGCCTTTTGCTAGAAACACATCTTCCAGAACTTCCATGATATTTTATATTTCTGGTCTTTTTCTTTTGATTCTTTTTTCCCCTTTCTCTTCTTTTTTTTCTTCCTTTCCAGTAAGAGGAAGAGATCAATTTTATTAACAAAGTATACAGCATGTGTCTTAGTCACTGCTCTGTCCCTGTGAAGAGACACCATGACCAAGGCAACTCTTAGAATTTAATTGGGGGCTTACTTGCATTTTCAGAGGTTAGTCCATATCATCATGGGAGGAGTATATTGGCACACAGGTTCGAGAGGAGTAGCTGAGAGCTTTATATCCTGATCTGTAGGGAGCAAACAGAGAGGGGGAGGTGGGCTTTTGGAACCTCAAAGCCCACCCCAAGTGAGCTCCTCCAACAAGTCCACACCTCCTAATCCTTGTAATCTTTTTAAGCAATTCCACTCTCTGGTGACCATATATGTATGGGGTATATACATATGGGGGCCATTCTTATTCAAACCACCACACCAGGTATTTCAAACATTGGCATGTTTTTTTCTGTGGAACTCTGCTGGATAAGGTTGAAGTCTGACCTATCCAGAGAGCCAGTTTAGTTTGGTCTATTGGGACAGAATCTGTTTCCACAGTGGGGTTCTCTCCCCTCTTCATCTGGGTGACCCCAGATTTTATAAGGAAGGTCACATAGCCCTCAGAGCAAATTATAGGCTGGACCCTTTTCTGATAAGAAAATCAGCCCAGCAAGCATCTGGGAATTCCTGGAAATGCCCCACCCTGCTAAGGAGATCTTAATTTTCAGAAGTGACCTTCAATTGTACTTGGAGATTCTCCCATCCATAGGATTATTAAGTACTGTCTTCTCCTTCTTGTGATAGGACTGTGCTACTGCATGTAAAATGAAGCACTGTACCACTACATGTAAATCAAATATCCCTGACCCCTTGACCCCAAACACTTTTACCCTCAAAATCCCTCCCACTGCCCAAGGTTTATAAATCCCAATTTCAAATAAATGTGCTGGCTTCTTGTGTGTTATATGATACAGTCAGCTTTCCACCATGGCTGCCTGAGAGTTGTCATTTCTCCTGAGTGGGAGGGCTCCCCCGATTCCTGTGGATTCGACACCTGACCCCACCCCCAAGAGCTTCTGGACTGCCCTGGGGCTTAACCACTGGCCAGGGCTTGACTGCTCATCAAGGCTTGACTGCCAGTCAGTCTGCCATGTGCTGCTGGCATGTCAGGCAGCTGATGAAGCCTGCCCCATCTCTGCTAGATTGGTGCTGACCTCCAGCAAAGCACCTGTCAGTCCGGCATTAGGCCCTCCGGGCTTGCATCACACTGGACCTGCCTCTGGCCACTGGGCCTGGGCCTCGCCAGGCCTGTGTCTAGACTGCAAGCTCACCAGACATGGGCTTTTGCCCACATCCTCTGCTGTGCTTAGCGCAGCAGCTTAACCAAGAGCTGTGACACTTTGGTGTCATCATGGGCTTTGGAACAGCCAAGTTTCCACTGCCTCTGATAGGAGTGATCCCATTCTAAAAGAGCTAGCTAACTGTAATACTCCATGGAAAATTCTTTCTACACCCTGGCCTAGCACACACAGGCCTTGCCCTAAAGCTCTTTAGCAGTTCCTGAGAGAAATGGAATGCGCTTTCTCCATCTGGAAGCCGAGTTCCAGGCCCTTGATAAAATCCAGGCCCCTGCCAAGTGGAATACGGCATTTTTCTCACACCAGTCCTAGGATATAAATATTCTTGTTGCCTTTTAAAATTGTGTTATTTACCTTTTGTAAATTGTGGTATATGCATGTAACAGAAAATTACCAGGTACATGCATTAATATATTAAGTATGTTCATATCATAGTACAATCTTCAGCACCATTCTCTCTCATAGCCTGAAAGTCTATACCCATTAAACAGCAATTCCTTATTCCTCTCACTCCAGCTCTTGGCAGCCATCATTCTTTCTGTCTATATGGATTTGACTATCTAGATATGCCATGTAAGTACAATATTATAGGATATCTTTCTATGACTGGCTTATTTCACTTAGCATAATGTCCTCAAGGTTCACCCATGTTGTGCATGCATCAAAATATCTCACATGTTTTAAGACTGAATAATATTGTATTGTATATATCCCTTATCTTGTATGTTCATTCATCCATCCAATATACTCTAAGCAATAAAGGAATTTTCTGAGATTACATAGCTTTTCCCTGTGGGAAAGGAGTCTTCTAAATTCTATTTTTAGTCTTACCACGTTCTCCCTTATCCATGCTTATCTGTTTTCATATTTTTAAGTATTACCCATATATGTATTTCTTAAGCCTATATCTTATGCAGAATCTTGGAAGTGAATATAGTTCTATATTTCCATTGGATCCAACATTTCCCTAAAAGACTCTGGATTCTCAAAACACAGCACTTGGACGGTTGCTCTCGAGAGTTGCACTCCATTCTTTTCATATGCTCCAAATTCAGTCAATCCTGAAGCTCGTCTGTTAGGGCTCCTTGATTCCTCTCCTAGATCTTCCATCCTAGCAGACCCAGTACAGTATAAGTGACCCTTAGGTCAGATAGATCAAAGATCTCAGGCTGGGTTCTAAGTTCTGCCTGTCCACTCACTGACCTGAGAAGGACGGTAGTGTTGGACTAGTTTCCTGACCCCACTGGGTTTAGTTTCCTCATCAGTAGTAGAGAGCCTAATATAGAGGATATTCTGACCACTTTAGTAGGCGCAAAGTCAATGCTAACTCCTCCTTCTCACTCCTTAATTTCTGTCTCCCTACTTCTAGTCATCAGCCTTTTCCCCCATAAGGCTTCATCTCTGCTTGAAGGGTTTTCATCTTTAGGAAACAAACTACTGTATTTTACAGTTATTTTACTTTACAGTGTTCTTGATCCCAGATGCTAATCAAAGGGTGCTGATTGTTGACCCTTCACACTTGAATTTGGGATGTGATTTGACTTAGAATTCCCAAAACAGTCTTGGAGGGGAGTACCGCTGTTTCACCTCTTTCCAAACTACAGTTCAGCCAGAAAACAGCCAAAGATGTATGATTTCAGCCCCAGAGACGCCTGGTAGAAATTGTCTTCAGTTCTTGTAATGAGAGCAAGCTAGATCGTGACAGCAGCCTGCACTCCAGGGAGCTGTGCTTAGCACACATGGCATCAAAGTTAGAAATTCCACATACATATTCTCAGCTAGCTGTGCTCTCTACCCAGCTGGTTTTCTGGTATTCATAAAACCCATTAAGAACCACAAAACCCACATAGTCTTTAAGTGTCTTGGAGAAAGACCTCCAAAACAGCCAGATACGGAGGTCACGTTGCCTTGTGACATTGCTCTTGCCATATCTTCTCGCCCGTAACACTTGGAAACCAGGGACAGCAATGGGTGCTCATTTCATGTTAGACATCCAGACTCAGGTGGACATGTGATGCCCTCATCACTACTGGGCTCTCCCTGAGCTCGCTGCAGAGCCTGCCTGAGATCACGTGGCTGCTCTCTCAGCAGTAAGACCACCCTTATTACTACACTCAGTTTCCAGCTAATTCAGACATGTCTACAGAGTGGCCAATCTGCCACTTGAGTTGGATTTGTTACTCTTGACTCATTCTTGGGCTCAGTAGTCACCTGAAGACCATTGTTTTGCTGTGACTTTTCTTTCCCACAGCAGGGCTAACCCAGTAAAAGCAGATGATACCACTCATTGGCTAACTTAGCTGGTACTTTGTACCTGTTATGTTTTCCTCTCTGGCTAAGAGTGTATGTATAGTTGCATTTGTAATGAATTCTTGGTGTTTTCTTCTGATCCCTGCCTTCCCATCCCTTCTTAACCTCTCTTTCACTGATCTGGAAAGTGGCAGCCTTCTGTATTCTTGCACAAGGTTTGAAAATGGTGACTCCTTCTGCCAACTTTTCTTTCCCTGTAAGTAGCTGCGTTGGCCTCAACAATAGCACTTACCTTTTCTTTGTGTCCTTATCTTTGATAGGGTGAGTCCTCTGCTCTATATGTTTAGTAGAAAAGTCCCTGGAAAAGCAAAAGCAGACTTGTGATTGTGTTGGTGTGGTGCCAGAACTGTAGCAGAATTCCCTTTCACTCCTGTAGGATCCTGATGCCCCAAGCTAGTGTGAATGGCCAGCCCAGTTTCCTATAAGCTGACTGTTGGAGAGGGCGCCATGAACTCAAGAGGAAAGTCTACGCTCTGAATGTTGAACACAAGGATTTGGAGGAAATTCTTAAAGAATGTTGTAACTGGCTTGGCAGTTAAGAGCATGTACTGCTCTGGCAGAGGACCTGGGTTTGGTTCTCAGAAACCACGTCAGGTGGCTGATAATCACCTGTAACTCCAGTTTAGGGGACCAGATACTCTCAGGCCCCTGTGAGCACCTAAACACAGGTATCACACACAAACTTAGGCAGGCACAAACACATAAACTTAAAAAAATAAAGCTTCCTTTAAAAAGAATATCATAACCATTTCTTTGTTTATTCTCTTTGCTCCTGCTCCAACAACTGGACATAGGAAGGCTAAGTTTTATTAATATGGCTTGAGGTTTGGGCATTTATTACAAGGCTATGACAGTGTGACTACTGCCACAATCTCAGCCACCTCTCCCCCGGGTGTCACTCCGAGTATTTGACTCAGAGCAGACAGTTTAAGAATACCACACTGCCCAAACCAAGGGCAGTGGTCTTTGAAGTTCTGTATGAAGAACCATAAAGTGATGAACACTTTGATTCCCAGTCACTGCTAGATGGCTTATTAGTGAAAGAATGCATAATCCTCAAGGAGGAAGAAGTCCCATTAGCGGTCTACTCTAGGCACGGAAGTTCCTATTTAAGGAAAAGTAAATGCATAACATGTACCATGTCAGAAAACTAATTTTAATGTTAACAATGAGTTGGCTATTCTTGTAGTTATGACAAAATATTCCAGCCTTCATTTCTTCCACAAATAAGTTGCTGGAAGTAAAGGAGGTGTGCTATTTCAGTACCAATTTAGCAATTCCTCTGCTCTATTATCAGCAACATGCACAGTTGGTTCGTGGCAGAATGCAAGCCACTCTTGTCTGTGAATAAGCATCAGGCTGACTGTGCAAGACGATAATTGCTCTGCCTGCACTTGCTTCGGCACCTACTGATCTCTGCTAAGTGGTTAGTAAAACACACTTTTGAAGGAATGTCAAGCCCTTCTAAAAATTTGAAGGACTCGGTTTTCGATTGTTCTTTTTCTCATGTTCAAGCTGGGGAGAGTTCACATAAAGCCACCGCAAGACTGACATTATCCCTAGCTAACGTCCTAAATCGTAGGGTGCCATCGTATCTGTGCCGGGCATGTTTTAGTCAGTTGCGTTTTCTTTTGCATGCACTGTGCCACCGGCTGGACGTGTTGGGATATCAAGTGACTGACTTCAAATGGATGGCAAATTCACTAAAGTAAAATGATTGTGATAGTTTCTTCATTTCCCCCCACAGTGTATGTAAAACTGACTTTTTAAAGTGTTTAGTGGATAATGGATTGTGTAAGGTCACTGCTAGGCATGGCAGCCATGGCTATTATTTTCCCTTTTCATGGGAGGGTGCTCAGCAAAATGAGATTGTCACAGTTTTTTTTTTTTTTCCTTTTTTTTTTTTTTTTTTTTTGAGAGGACAGCGACAGACAGTTAAAAGCCTCTTCATGTAAGGATGTTATTTCATGAAGACACCAGCCCTGGATTATCCCCTTCACTTTAAACTTCTGCCAGCTTGTACAAAGAGATAAAACAAAATAGCCCGGGTCCCAGGGGTGGGGAAGTGCCGGCCAGCTCAGCCTGGGTCCGTGAGCTTTCGTTTTGATTAGTCACATGTGAGGAAAATTCACTTAGGCTGAGAGGTAAATTTAATACCAGTTATGCGCACGCTGTTCCCATCCCAGCCACTCTTCACGTGATGCCACTCCACTCCCTGAGAAGCAGAAAGGTAACCGGTGGCTGGCCAGCAAAGGTGTCACAATGCATTAAGCCCAGGACTCGCTGCAGGGGATAATGGCTCTGATTGCTGTTGACTCATGTCTCTACCAACCGCCTCATGTAAAATAAGTGACATTTAAAAGACATCAAGATGTGAGAAGAGGCGAGGGAGAGAGGGAGGAAAGGAGAGGAGGGGAGAGCGTGCGCTCCTAAACTTACCTCGGGAACGTGCTGTTTCTTTCCACCCTAAGTGGTAGGAAATGATAACGCGACATGCCATGGCTGACCTGCAGTAAGCTTTTAACTTCCTGTCTTATGTTTTTAGAGAAAAATCCGTAAAATTGCTTCTGGGAACTGCTCCAACATGTTATCATTTATTTCCAATTTAATTTTTTTTAACTTTTATTCTTTTGCCCCTGCATATCAGCCTATTCATCTCTTTAAAAGCTCTAGGCTGAATCAAGTTAGGCAGTGGTAGACAACAAGAGGCAGCCTACTTTCCGAGGGCCCATTTATGTCTGTTTTCATAAAGAGAATCAGATTCCAGTTTACAGTAAGCATATGCTTCACTTGACATCTGCTTCTAAGACTTGGATGCTTTGTTTGCATAACAGTCGCCAATAAATGGCCTTGTTTTAAGTCTGCTCACTGAGTTGTATGTGGGTTGTTCAGCTGGGGATTTTTGTCGCAGCTGATCCCCTACCGCTGATGGCTGATAGGAAGGGGGGAAAATCCGAGCAGCCCAGTCCTGTTTATTAATGCAGATTTTAACATTCTCAATGAACCACTTACCCAGTGTGGTTCGGCAACCAAATCCTTATTTGCCCAGGCAGAGGAGGGGATTCTCCTCAATGTGCTGAATTAAAGCTTACCAGCTTCTTCTTCTTCTTTTTTTTTTTTTTTTTTTTTTTTTTTTTTTTTTTTTTGAGGGTAAGACGGATAGGAAGGAAGGAATGGGAACAAGATCCTTTCTCTAGCCAGTCCAATAATTCAGAGTACAGACGGAATCTTTAAATGGGATCTCAGACCCGAAGCCTGTGTTTAATGAGTTAGTCAGAAACCAAGAATGCCAGGTGTCTGTAAAACTGTCCAGGTCACTCTTGTGTGCAAAGTCTTGATGGCGTGTGCTGTGCTGTGTATGTGTGTGTGAGAGAGAGTGAGAGAGAGAGAGAGAACAAGGTTAGCATCTTTCCATCCACCTGCTTCAGCTGTGTTTTAAAGCATATGTGATTCCCACATGTATGGGAAACGGGCACAATGTTGAAATATTTCAGCGTTCTCATGTGACTGACTGCCTTCCGCATGCATTGTTATTGCTAATCAAAGAAGTCACTACTCAGGTTGAGCTGCTTCCAGCCCAAAGCTAATCCACAGACTCTGTAAATCTGTCCTTTCCTGCCCTGCCCCTGCAGAGCATGCCAGCAGTTAAAAACACTAACGTCCAGATATGGGGGTGGGGTGGGGGCTTCCTGTGTGCCTTAGAGATCTCAGAAAGCTAATGGAAGGTGTCTTCGAATTCTCGGTTTTTCCTAGGTGAGATAGAACTTTACTGTATTTGAAAATACAGTGTCCGCCGATTTAAGCATGTAGAACTTTTTCTCTGGCATTACTGTATAATATTCAGGAGTCATTTATGGAATGTGTAACATTTCTCAGGGGGATTTACATATCAACTCTTTGCAGTGGAATCAACAACAGTAGCATGAAATGTATCTACTCCATTTACTCTTATCTATTGCACCTACTTTCTTTTTCCCTTTAATTTATATATATGGTAAAAAAAAATTCATTGAAGAGAGATTTTTAGATGACAGGACTGTAATTTTAAACCCAATAGAAGAGGTGTAAGCAATTTGAGCTTAGCTGAAGCATAATCTTAGGTTGTCAAGAAGAAACCCATTCTCCCCATGCTAATCAATCAGTGTATCACCAGCCAGTCGTCTCTTCAGCTTAGCATATATCCCAAGGTTTGATATATCTATTAACTGCCCATCATGCAGCTGGTCTCTGGATGATGAGATTCTCCTATCTTGGCATTTGGTGGCAGACGGCTGAGCTATCACAGTCCCAGATAAATACCAAAGTGGAGATTTCAATCCCGCTCCTGAGAGCAGAGACAATCCAGAAATACTGAAAATATTCTTAGAAGAGAATACAGCGAAAATTACATTTCTCTTTTCCATGGTGCGGGTGAAAATTGTATATATTACATGATTCCCCCTCCCTAGACACAACAGTGTAAAAGAGAATTAGTCTTTTATTATGTTTGGAATGCTGGTAATCAAAAGAATTGTTGGGAGCTGCTAGGAACTCTTAATTGCAAGACAAATGACATGTAGATATTTGAATAAGTAAGACTAATGACCGTTTAGAAGATATATTTCCTGAAAACAAACAGCAGCTCAATTACAGAACGCAAGGCACACAATCATTGTAATTCCAGAGTCGGGATGCGTGCGATGGGGACTGTGTGCTCTATTTGTGAAGATTGTATGTTGTTTCCTGGCCTCAATTCAGAGATCCTGGTATTGCGTGAGCTGCAGCTGAGTTTATCTATAGCCACTTCCTCCAGCCGTGTGTCTACCCATGGAAATAGAAACAGAAATCAAAAACCACTTCAGTGAATTGCTAAGCACCTATGACTATATGGAAAGAGGAATGAGTCGTATCCTTTTCTTTAAACTCTGATTTTTCACCTCCAAGGTTAAAAAAAAATCTCTGTATAAGACACAAACTGAAATCATAACATAATTTTTTCTTATACAGTTGCTCAAGTCACTTATTCCTGAAAGAAAATTAAGGTGAACTATTTGGTTATTGAGGTTCCAACACCAACTCAACTACTAATTATCTGTACTGTGTGCCGAGAAAAACCCTTAATTTTTCAAAGCTTTCCTCTATTAGTGGGGATTTCTCTGACGTGAACATGAAAAGTAATAAAGAGTTTTTCTCATGGGATGCAAACAGTATCTCATGTTCTTCCACAAGGTAGCTTTTCTTGTCAATAATGGTAAAAATTTAGATTAGTGCTATACAATTTGCTCAGCAGAAATCACCTCCATGCTATTTGGTAGAAGAAGTAGATGAGAAATACATTTTAGCTGGCCTGCAACACTCTGGGCTCAAAGCCGCCATTGTTTCAATCATCCATCAAGGGTAGAGAAATGATGGAGTTCACAATAACATGAACTCTGCGGCTGGAGAGAGAAGGAAATCTGTTTTGTGTCTTGAGAAGTCTGGTGTGAGCCCATGGGGACTGTGATAACTTCTTTGCTCTCAACAACTCAGCCCAGGCACTCTGACCTCAGCTTGCAAACACTCGGGTGTCCTGGTGTGAAAAGGCCAGTAACAGTATAAAAGACTCTAGAAATGTTGTGTCTTTCCCAACAGAAAGATAATTGTGGCATCAGTTCGGAGCAAGTGTTTGGTTTAAATAGTGTATTTTGAAGGCACTTCTCATGGAGTTGTGATTCTTAAAGAAAGTTGTATAGGCTAAGGTTACAAATTTTGTCATAGCAGAGAGACATGGACAAGAAAAATAGCCAGACAGAGGGTCATATCCTCTCTCTTAAATCACTTAAAGAACTCCCTCTGACACTCATTCCAGGATCCTGTGATTAGAATCCTACCTGTTTATAGATAACAGATAAGCCCAGATAGGAGAGCCCATAACATAGGCTCAATGGAACAAAGAAAAAGGATTGACTTGAGGAAAGATGGTCTATTGAATGTGGAGTCTGTTGCTGGCCTGGGAATGTGTAAGCCCGTACCCTTCTGGCCCAGTGCAACCTTGCTCCCCAGAGCATCTATCCTGTTTTCTTGTGATAATTGTCTTTCCAGGTCTACAGCTTGTGCAGTTCGGTTAAAAGGCGGGTGAACATGGCTTGAGTGCAGTGAGACACATCCATACAGAACCTGACCTGTGGCTGTATTCACGGGTAGCATCAGATCCTGAGGAAATACAGCATATAAAGCTCGACAAATTGGTCTTGGTGGCAGGAGAGTAATTCATCTCTCATTGTTGTGAGTTACAGGGTCGAAAACTGTTTGCTATTGCTCTACATAATTACATGACCACACAGATCATGTAAGCTGGCTCCAAGAAGGAAGCGCCAAGCTCTCTCCCCTCAAGAAGTTTATGTTCAAAGGCAACGAGACTATAGGAATACATTAGAGTTACTTTGTCAGACACTAGAGGTGTTATGGACACTATTTCTTCACCAAAATATGATTGGTGTATGCTTTTGAAAGGAGGGCTTACATTATAACTGAGATGAAGATTATTGTGAAGAAGAGAGAAGATGGTATGAAGAGAGAAGAACTGGAAAGAATCAAGGGAAGGGAGAGAGTTTTGGGTTCCATTGGTCCTGGAGCTGTGCTGCCTGCTCCCTGGGCCTTGTCTGTATTTTAGGGATGGAGAGGAAGTGTATACCCAGATGCCGGGCACTGGCTTGGCCACTGGCAGAGCCAGTGAGAATCTCTCCGAAGTCATTTTTGCTTCTTTGTTTTGTTTTGTTTTACTACTGGAGGTGGCACTTAGTGTTAGCTAGCCTGTGAGTGTCTGCAGGGCTCTGGAAACAGTGTGCTCAGCCCTCTGAGCAGTGGGCAGAGGGGAGGGAGCTGGACAGGGAAGAGAGGGCTGAGAGTGAACGCTTTAGAGACACTCTAATGGGTGGAAAAGGCCAGCCCCTGACTTCTTTGTGGATCTTAGCTCACGCTGCCATGAGACTGGTAGTAGGGCCCATATCATACTGTGATATGAAAGTATTAATTGAATAGGGCAATCTGAATTTCTACATGAATAATGACTTAAATAATATTCTTCCTGGTTCAACAATGGACTAGGAAACCAAGGCTTCATTGGCTCCAAATTTTCTTTATGAGGTCAGATTTTTTTTTTCTCTCCCTAAACTCTAAGGCATATGTATTTTGGGTCCTGTTTTAACTCTTAATGTAAATTTCTTTAGTTAACTTAAGAACAATTAAGGGAAGGGAAGGTATGATAGTTGCTACTACTGTCCTTTAATTTGAGTCTGGTGGCTTTCTGGTGGGTACCTTCAGCTCCTGGCAGAATCATCTGGTCTTTAAGACAAGCACTTGAATTTAACAGTTCTGGAGGCTTGAGAAGGAAGATGTTAACAGTAGTACAAACTAGGAAAGACTGAGGTACTCTTTGTATATCTTGCAGCGTTTCTTCTGTAAAGCTAAAACAGCAAACAAACAGAAAAATACACACACACACACACACACACACAAGCATGTGATGTGTTTTACAACTAATATGCAACTCAGAAAGCTTTCTGCTTCCCACTTATAGGAAAGTTTCTCTCTCTCTCTCTCTCTCTCTCTCTCTCTCTCTCTCCCCTCTCTTTTTATTTGTTTTTGGTTTTGTTTTCAAAACACAGTTTCTCTGTGTGGCCCTGACTGTCCTGGACTCTCTTTGTAGACCAGGCTGGCCACAAACTCACAGAGATCGGCCTGCCTCTCCCTCCCCAAGTGCTGGGATCGCAGGTGTGTACCATTGCACCCAGCTTGCGAAGGTTTTTTTTTAAACATGTGTGCACATGTGTGCTTATTTAAGTTGCTATCCCAAGAAGCCGCTGGCTAGCCTAACAATGATGTTTGCCATCAGACAGCTCGCTTAGCCAGTAGTCAATCAGAAAAGGGAGGTTTGAGAATTATCGGATTCCTTGTAATGCCACTCAACACTAAAATAAAATGATCTCTTAGCATGTTTTCTAGCCAAGGCTCATTGTTTTGCAGTGCAAGTTGCTTCAAAGTTTGTATTTTGTGTTAGACTTGCTGCTTGGTATGTTCATGCTCTGTAAGCATGTCTAATGGTTACTGTAAAATTAGAGGCTGTCCAAACAAAAGTTAAAATCCTAAAACTTTCTCTCCAAAGTGTGGTAATTCTTGGCTAGCCTAGTAAACAGTTTGACATGTGTTTCAACATAATTCAATTTTTTTCAATCAGATTCATCGTTTCTTAAAGGGATGTCTAATGAAGTGTGTGACTGTATAATAGAGGAGACAGCATTTGATTTTTAATTTTTATGTTAAATAGCTTCCACTGTGTTGCATGCCCATTTGAATTTTCTCAAATAAAAGGCGAATGTTAAAATATGCATCTGTAGCACTGTGCTCGAAACCTTGTTCTACTTGAGTGTTTTGTGTTCATCTTTTCTCCTAAAGAAGAAGGAACTTAAGAAGGAGCTGTGGGCTCAGTACCTGTCTGGCCCAATGATGTGTGTGTGTGTGTGTGTGTGTGTGTGTGTGTGTGTGTGTGTGTGTGCGTGCGCGCACATATATATATATACATGGAATAAATATTCATCTGATTGAACAAGTGAATGAACTCACACTCAAAAGAAGTACTCCCATTTTTACAAGAACAGATAACTAGCTGCCTCTCACTCTGCTCTCCTCACAGCCCTGGTTTTGGATGTCATTGCAGTTTGGTCTGTTCCTTATCGCTGCTATCATTTAGCTACACATACACCTTTCAAATCTGTGGAAAGTATTTAAAAGAAAGAGAAATTGTTCGTGTTTCCAAACCTATTATAATGCATTTTCAAATATGTCAGACACATCTTTGTTAAAATTAAACCAGGGATTGGTTTTGAGCGAATAGCCCTATATCCTTACAGGCGCTGTGGATGGATGCATCTAAGCTGCTTATTATATTGATGGGTTTTGCTGCTCTGCAGCAAATGAAAACAGGCAGCTGCTTCCTCCATCAAAGCAAAAAGGCAGCCTGAGTTTTTATTAACCGAGTGTTCATTTCTTCTATTGCCAAAATTCTTACACAAAACAAAAGAGCAGTTTTAGCACATTATTGCTTAACTAGACATGAACAACTGACAGCAAGTGATAAGCCTGTCTGCTTTTCACAACTGGTAATCATTTTTGGAATAGATGTTTTAATATAGTTGAATATAAATTTTGTAATTTACATCTACAACGGTACGTGAATTTATAGATCTAGGTTGTTGCAGGAAAACGAAGGCTGTAGTCACAAAAGGTTCTTCTTGGTGTTGTTTAATTTTTAATGACTATTTGAGAACTGGGGAAGGAAAATGAAATCAAATTCATTTCTTAAGAAAAAAGTGTTAAAGACAATCATGCAAGTTTGTTGGAGACATTTGTGCAAGTCCCTGACTGAGCAAGACCGCTGTGTTTACAGCCAAGATGTACTTAGCACCACATTTCCACATTATTTTGTGGTGAGAAGCCCAAGTTTGTCCAGAAGCAGAAATTTCTGGGGGGGGGGGGGTCGCAGAACATCATGCTGCCTTCATATCAATGAATAATGATAAATGGGGAGGCAGGAAAGACAGAGCCCTGGCCATTTTGCACAGCTGATGTTCTCAGCTTACTCTTACATATACTGTTTACCTCTTCCTTTCTCTCTTCCTCCCTCCCTCTGTCCCTCTCCCTCTGTCCTTTCCCCTCACTCCCTCCACCTCTCCCTCCTATTTCAATGTGAACATCACAGATGTACTTTCAAACGAAATAGCAAAGAAGGCTTTGTTTAAAGTAGGGTTATCCTTAACCTCAATAAGATGTGGCTTTATTACAACATCAATTAGCTCGGTGCTGTTTCAGGTTTTTGGAAGTTGCTAATAGAAGTTTCTTCACTGAGGAGGAATACATGGGCTGGGGATGTAGCTCAGTTAACAGAGTGCTTGCTCAGCATGCACAGAGCCCGAATCCAATTCCCCAGCATCATGTAAACAGGTACATGGAGGAAGGAGATTAAAAAATTCAAGATCATCCTTAGCTATATTCATTCAAGGCCAGCCTGAGCCAAATGAGATCCTATGTCAAAAAGAGAGAGTGGGGAGACAATCAGCCCACTTCCCCCTTCCCCACAAAGACATTTTTCTTTCTCCAAGGCCGTAGTTGGGGAACTTACATGAAGGCAATGTTGGTTTACCAGGAGCCCTACTTTCCACACAACAACTTAAAAAGGAAGTTCCATTGTATTGCAGGCCTGCCCCCAGGGCTGGTTAATGAATATTCACCAATGCTCCATCATCACTGTGTACCCGTTCAGCACCATTTTCTCTCTTGGAAGGCTTGCGTGAGGATGTAGAGCCCTCCTTCCTCACGGGAACATGCAGCCTCTCCTGTGTTTGGAGTGGAGCCACAGTGCTTGCCAGGAAGTAAGAAAAGCTAGACTCCATGGTAGGAATCTGCTTTATGAGTCGGACATAGATCAATGGTGACTCCCAGAAGGAAGCCCGTTCTTGGTATTTTGGTTTGCCATGGTATGTCCATGTTAGTGAAGTGGCCCAGAAGCTAAAATTAGGAACAATTATGACCACCATTTTCTTCTTTGTTTCTTTCTACTGGACTCATTGCCTTTTGGGGCTTTTCAAGGGAGACAAGTGATGTTACCTAAAGGAGTAGGCCTGGCTGTTCAATCCTTAGTGTACTCAGCCCAGCAGGACTTTGGGGAAAGGTGTTATTTTGAGGACAAGTTGGCAGTAAAAGCCCTGTTACTCCTCTCCTCACTGCAGAAGGGATGCTCTGCTTCTGAGGAAGTCCAGGCCTGCCTTCCATCTTTCCTCCTGCTAGGAGCTCCTTGATCTCATTTTCTAGAGTCCATTTTCTCCTAGAAAGGATTCTTCTGATACCCTCTGACTAGGAACAATGGAATTGTTCTCCTCAGGGTCCCAGTCAGCTCTCGTGGAGGGAGGTTTCCCCTCTGCTTATCTTTTCTACCCAAAGGGGATTCTTATTACTCCAGCATGGAGGAAATCTCCTTGAGTAAAACACCCAACAGAGGACTTTGTTCACATTGGGAGAGAGAAAATTTCACTTTAAGATGGGTTCTGTTTTAACATGTTCTATTCTCTAGATCAAAATATCATTTTTGTAGCCCATAAAGAAACACTGTCATCGTTCATTAATTTAAAAATTAGCCAGGAAAACTAGTGTATATGGCTGTTCTTTTCTGAAGCTGGGAAAGTTAATTAACCAAAGCACTTCCAACTCAATTAAAACTGACACGTACGAAAGATTTGACTCCCAGGACCATTTAAATCCATCTAAAAGATTTCCCAGTAGAGGTTTACATTTGAGTGCTGGTAACAAGAAAATGTTTTAACCAGTCTTCTTTCTTGAAGATGTCACAGGCTATGGCCCACTGACAATCTTTGAAGCTTTTATCTGGGAATGTGTACAGATATAAAACACCTACATCCTGGGGAAGAGACTCAGAAATCAATTCAACCCTTTCAATTTATTCTTGAAGTTAGAACCCAAATATGATTTGTCCAAGGCTGGGGAATGTGGCCCCGAATCCCATCCAGGTCACATAGGCTCACTGTCCGCCTGTACACTTCATACTGATAGTATGTGTCTTAGGGCTAAGCGAGGTAATCCATACTAAGTGCACAGCCCACTGTTGGGCAGGTAGCAGGGGCTTAGTGAGCGCCGCACCCGCTCCAGTAGTGAACATAGCAGTGCCAGCAGTGAGCGAGCCCCCTCGTCTACTCCTCGGTCTGTGGTGTAGAATGGGCAGCAGCATTCTTATATTCAGACAAGGGATCGAGGCAATGGGGCGCACGTGGCTTGCTGAGGTCATAAGGCTTGCACGTTGGGGATGTCTTTCAGGTTCACAGCCTTACCGAGTGAGCAGCTGCAGCTGTGGCCACCATGCGTCTCTGTGTCTCACAGTAGTCTCATCGTAGGTCTCATTTCTGGCACCTGTCCCGAAACTGACCATCAGGCCCACAAGCCAGAGCCCTGGGGATGTTCTCAAAAGAGTGTCTTTCCTCCTCCGCCTTCCGGCCAGTCTCCTTCCATCTTTCTTTCCCCCGTAGTCCGCACCTCAGTGGGATTCTGAACAAAATATGTGGTTCACTTCTTTCTGCTTCTTAAACTTGAGCCACACCTGAAAACCCATCTTGCAGTCTGGAATGCATTGAAATCCTCTTGACATCTCCTCCTCCTTGTTTGTGCTCATTATTGCTTCTTTCATACAGTTTTGTTGGCTCTTCCAGGAACACAAGCAGTAAAACTGCAGCCCAGTTCACATAGCCAGCCCTTGGCATATCACATCTAGATGATAGGAGCTACCTGGGACCAAGTTCCAGCTCTGTGACAGAGTATTTATCTGACTTGGGCCTCTGCAGGGTGTTCCCCTCTGCAAGGTTGTTCTAAATAGTATTAGCATTAAATACTCTAACATTTGTTAGCATATCGTGGGCAAGTTCCCACCTGCCTGCTGTTCTGGGCTGCAGAGGCATTCCCTCCCACCCAGATCTACTTGTGTTCTCTGTGATCTGGATTCGCAAACATAGGGTGGCTTCTGTTTAACCCTTTATGGTACAGACTGAGCCTTTCAATGTCACAGAACGGGACAGCAGCTGTAGAGCTGTATCGCACACACAGCATATACATATTCGCACACAGAGATGCATAGATATATGTACGTATCTAAACACGTCAGATACATACATAATACACGTGTGTGCGCGCGTGTGTGTGCGCACATATTTGTAACTCCTGTTTCAGACTGAGGTTCAAAGTCTCAGAACCAGGACACATTTTTCCAAAAGCAGTTCTAACATAATTTCATGGGTTATTAATTAAGAATGAGTCGCTCCATGAAAGTATCATATAAATGCCCTCAAGATTGTATAGAAACGTCAAAGTAGTAACAACAGCAGCCCCAGTGACAATGGCTCCTGCCATCTATAATGAATCTGCTGTGCCTGGCATTATTTTAAGTGTCTTACATGCATACTCATTTAGCCTTCCCAGTGCCCTGTAAAGCAATATTTATTTCATGTATTTAACAAATGAGTGACTTGAGGCATTGTCCAACAGTGCTGGCTAAGGAGGCAACAACCCCACCAACGGTCATTGCTTTCTGTTTCATTGCCATGTTTTCTTTTCCTTATAGCACCAGTCAGTACCTGAAATTATCTTTATATTGTCTACTGCTTCTATTAAAGCCATTTAGGGAAGGGCTGTGTTTCCATTACTATGATATCCTGTCTTCTAGACAAGGCATGACTGTTAATAACTGTATGTTCCTGAGAGAATGAAGATGTTTAAAAAGGTTAAGCACCTTGCCAAGGTCACAGAGCCACAAGAGCGAGTATTCAAGCTGAACTCTATCTAACTCTGGAACATGAGGCCTCTTTTCTTTTGTAGTTTTTTTTTTTAACTATATATATAGGTTGAAGGCCCCTGGATATAATCTGACTGAAACCCATCATTTTGCAGGTGAGGATTCTGAATCTCAAAAAGGTGACATTACATAAGTCCCAGCATCTCTCTATTTGTTGATGTCACAGTCCAAACCTCCCCTGGCTGGTGTTTAATACACCATGAAATCAGCCACCCCAGCTCAGTGAAAAGGGGAAGAAAGTCCTGTGTGCATCTGTTTATTGTCCACCCTCTTGTTCACGACCCAGACCCAAGTCCCAGTCAATACTTTCCTTAACACTCTCAAGCCACTATTAGCTATTACCCGGGTAGTGGTTAGTAGTGATGATTTGATATATATTTAAGAAGTATTCTGACAGGACCCACAAAATGACTAGCTATAGAGAGTGTTAAGTCTCCAAAGGCAATGACAAGGGGCGAGGGGATGCAGGTTTCCTCCTGCCTCCTCTTGTCCCTTGTCAATCCATCTTCTTTAGGCTGTCCACGATTATCTTCTAAAATGTGTGTCAGATCTACCGCTGTGTTGCTTAAACAATTCTGTAGATTTTAAGGAGACTTTAAGCTTTTAGCATTGCTTTTGGAGCCTCTGTGACCTGGTCCATAACCACCCCTCCATGCTCGTCTCGTCTCTATGCTTTTCTCTTCTTGATAGAGCTCTACCCCTAGAACATCACCTCCCTCTCTTCAAAGCTTTATTTCACGAGGCTGTCCTTGAAGGACCATTCCATCCATCCTTGTCCCCCTTCCTCCTCTGTTTTGCTCTGTGTCCTCTGGATCTCAGCTTCTGCAGTATTTGTATGGGGAAACATCCTGTTTGGGGCTCTTTCCAACCTCTTCCCACTAGACAGGGTCCTCTGAGACACATTCTCTTAACCGCCCTCTGCTTTTCCTCTACAGATTACCACAGTTTTAACTGGCACACCAGGCTTCCTTCTCCAACTAGTTGGAAGCTCCATCCTTTGACAACCCCGCCCCCAATCTTAAATTCAGTACTTATCTAATAAGTATTTTGGAGGCATTTTGTAGTCCTCTTCTTGGTTCCTATTGTGGACTGACCTATCAGTGATAGAAGAAAAAGGTGAGTTGGATTAAAGAAAAAGGAGAGACAGTACAAGCACTGAAAATGGCCTACAGAACTTCACTACTCATTCCCATGAAAGTAGCTTGTCATTCTGCCAGCATCTACCTGTGTGTGTCTTCTTCCAGAGGTTTAAACAGCCTTGCTAAGACACTAAGTAACTTCTGATGCTCCGTCTTCCTTACTTTTGACTCTGACATAACACACATGGTAATTTTGCTTGAGGAAGTAGGGACAGGTGCTTTTTGAGTAGGTACAAGCTGATCACAGCAAAGCCAGATGTCTGCTGTGAGAGCTGGCCATGTTGTTACCAGAGGGTGAGTACCCACTACTGAGATGAGCTGTCTGTCAGAGCCTTTGCACTTCCCTTTTATGTGATCTATGCACAAATAGAAAGCCCTGAAATAGATGTAATCTAGAAGGATACCCTTGTAGTCTAACTTTAGGATTTGTTCAACCATCAACTCAGTCATGGATGTAATTGATTCTAGGCTAACCACAGCACTTGGCATTTGAAACAGTTCTAAACTAGCTACTTCACTTACAGTAACAACAAAAAGTTGCATACTTCAAGTTCATCCTGTTGTCGGCATTCCCTATCACTTATCACTACGCAGACATCTGGGGGTTTCTTGTACTGTGGTGTTTCTTGGCTATAGGCTATCTGCAGTATATCAAGTTCAATAGGTCCAATTCTGATAGAAACATCTCTAGGGAACCAAGTAGGGAACCAAGCCTTTCTAGAAGAAAAGTATGACAAGCTCAAATGACCATGGAAATCCAAGATTCTGAGACCTCCTTCCAAAGCAGAGTTTTTTCAGCTGGGCATAGTGACTCATAGCTATACTCCTAATTGGGATAATGAAGCAAGAGGATTGCTGCAAATCTGAGGCCAGCCTGGGCTACATAGTGAGTTCCACATAGTCTTGGGCTACAGAGGGAGAGACGCTGTATCAAATAAAATAGGGTTTCTAAAACAGCACTCTCGTTTAGCCAGTGCTTTTCTGGAGCCCCAGTGGGAGAAGGAGGCCTTTTCTCCTATGTAGTCGACTTACTGGTTTATGTTGAAACCATTAAGGAATAAGATATTTCTTCTCTTGAGTAACATTTGAGGCACGGGTTCTCAACCTTCCTAATACTGCAACCCTTTAATACAGTTCCACATGCTGTGATGATCCCCCAACCATAAAATTATCTTGTTGCTACTTCATAATTCTGCTACCATTACAAATCATAATGTAAATATCCGATATCTGACCCGAAGGGGTCATGATCCATGGGTTGAGAACTGCTTGTTTAGGGGAATGACCTGGGTTTTGAAGAAGAAGCTTTCTAGAATAATCTGTTGATTAAAACGTTGTAGCGCATCTTTTTAGATCAACAGTTTAGCTTCAAATGTCATGTTAGGCGCTGCTGTTCCTGGTTGACAGACGTCAGGAATATAGCAGAAATGCTAATCGTCGATTGATAAATCCCCGCAATACTAATGACATACTAAAATCCTGGGACATTATCATTAATATTCTTGGCTTGCATGTGCTTCTAAAGGCACTTCATCACTTTTCTGATAAGCTTGCCTCTGTTCCATGAAGCCCTGCTATGCACTACTCTTCCAGAATGTTCACTAAAAAAATAAAAATAAAAAATAAAAAAATCTACCACATAGAGCTTAAAGTATTCATGCTAAAATCTACACGGAGGAGTTAAAAGTGGTTGCTATGTGTCTTGGATTGTAGCACAATCCTACAAAGTTATATATAAAAGAGAGCATATTTCTGGGTTTCAGGTAACCTTGATTGACTAATTGCTTAAAATGAATTCCTTTGAGGGACTGAGAGACGTCTGGCCAGGGAAGAGCACTTCTTGCTCTTCCAGAAAGCCAAAGTTCAATGCTAAGCATGCAAGTTAGGCAGCTCACGACCACCTGCCCTTGAGGGTCCAGTTCCTTCTATGGCCTCCAAGGGCAGCTGTGCACACATGGAAAGCTGCACACAGACACATACCTATACATATACATTTTTTAAAAATCTTGAAAAAACACATAAGAATACTATAGAGTTCTATTCTTTGGCATAAGTTCATAAAGACAATTTGGAAGCACATAGCAACAGCATTGTTTTTGAAACTGAAAGGTAAATGGTTGAGAGTCATTAAATTAACAAACGGAGAGAGTTTGGATATGTCACATTTCTTCAGATAGCTGTCATGTCATGTGCTATGTTATATTTTATCATGTTATGCTATGTTATGCTGTAGGCACTGGCTGGGGCATGGCAGGTAGCTCTGGCTTCCCACCCTTCTGTTTGGAGATGGGTGGTAGGCACGATTTCATCTTTCAGTTCCACAATGCTCACATGATCCGGCAGAGGCTTCCTGGGGCCAGTCTCACCACAAGGGTCCCAGGACAGCATGCTCTTCACTTTGATGCCCAGCGCACACTGTCTGAGGAGCACATGGCACACGGCAGTATCACCGTTGTAGTTAACAGGGTCTGTATCATCAGACCATCCACAGACTTCATGGGCCTGGCCCTCTGTCCACCACCAAGCCTTGAAGCCCTTGGCCCAACTCCATAATGAACCAAAGCACACTATAGTACACTCTTCACACAGCAAGCTCTCCTAGGAGTTTGTAACATAGAGACTGCCTGGGCAATGGCACAAAGACCTCTAGTGGCCACCTTTTCTGCATGAAGCTCTCCGCTGCCCTCAGGGCAGTCGATCCTCTTCTGGACTACTGCAGTCAACTCTCTGATCCAACCACCCTCTTCCCCAAGAACATTCTTGGGGAAATGTTTTCTGATGCTAAAATAATGATTTCTGTTCTGGTTGGCGTAACTCGGACTTCGACTCCAGAGTGGCCATCTTCAGCCAGCTGCTGAGTGAGAAAGCCATTCAGTTCAGTTTTGAAGGTGCCATCAGCCACAGACTTTCTCTGCTTGGAAATCTACACCACCATCTCAATGCTGTGAGCCGCCAAAAGGAAAAAGTTCATTTAACCTTTCCATCCTACTTTTGGTGATACCTTGTTAGAAATGTGAACATCCAGCGCATGGTCCTTTGTATATGGCTTCTTTCGCTTGGCGTGCTTTTAAGTTGGGTCCCTGTTGCAGCATATGTCAGCACTCCACCCATTGGTAATGCTGCTTATTTTAAACATGTTTTTGCATAAGTTCTGGACCCATATAGTCCTCTAAATGTAACTGTTTCATTCTCTGAGCAACTGCAGGATAATTTTGCAAGATTGTATCACTTTACATTCCTACATAACCTCTCACACCTCCTCACTATCAAACTTTTTTATGAGAGCCATCCTCGTTGGGTTGAAGTATCTTGTCACAGTCTTGATTTGTAATGAAAATTAAAAAAAAAACAAAAAAAACTTAACATCATTTAAAATAAAATGGCAGGCTTTTGCCCTAGCTGTTGATTGGCTACCAGAAATAGGTAAGACCTAATTGCTAAAGATGTGATGCATACACTTTGATTTTAGGATATAGAGAAATCAAACTAGAACCAGGATGGAATCCTGATCCCTGCTAACCAGCTCTCACAGTGCCTCAGGGTGCTGGTCAGGCTGCTCCAGAGGAATTGTCATCAATTGTCTTACTCGGCCATGGACCCTGAATGCTCCACTACTGACCAAGCCAGCAAGAAGTGCCCACTCGGGCAAATTTGTAGCAAATTTGTGACAAGGGTAACTAGCCCCTCCCTGGTGACATCTGCAGTCTGCTCCTCAGGATGGAATCCACATCCTATACTGTATTCTGATCAAAGATTAGGGCTGTGCAGGTTGTAGGTCTTATCGGGAAAGCTACGACTGTTGTTTTGCTAAATGAATACCATGTGTCTATCAAAGTAACTTTGAAATAAGTATGTTCATACCCTAGATTAGTGCAGAAAGGCTTCTTTTTACAGCCGGCCATGGTAACTGCATGGCTCGTTAGTAGCCAAAGTGCTGGCCACTTTGGATGCTCAGCCATGAATAGAACTTTATATCACTCCCTCTAAGGATCACTGCAGAACACTGAAGAAGATGGGGCAGGAAGGATGTGAGAGGTGGAGGAAGGTGTGATGTGATGTCTTCAGAGCTTGACATTGCCATTGCATTCTTGCCCTCACAGCAACTGAGATAAGTTGCAGGAGACCTGTGCAAGACTGGCTCTGTGGGCTTCCTGCTGTGTGGGTCTCAAAGAGGCCTAAGGACCTACAGGCAGATAATAGTAGCTAATGAGGAGATACCCCAGTATCTATGGGGACTTAATGATGCTGAGGGAGAGAGATTTTTTTTTTTTTTTGTCAGTGGTGTAGCTGCTAGTGGAGAGACCATGCTCCCATGAATAATCCCTCATCCTGAGCCCTGTACACAACCTAAATGAAATTCACTGAGTTTTATCAAGAGCTTAAATGAAATGAAAGTAGAAGGACCAGAAAGAGAATCTGCAGTAGCAGAAAATGAGATAGGGTGATAGAGCCAGTATTTAAAAAAAAAAAAAACAACAAAACCCATATATATATATTTCATATATATATGAAAATGCTCTAATGAACCATTATGTATATAATTAACATACATTAACAAAATTTAAAATAGCTCAATAAAGCCATGTCTTGGTAAGGCTTTGAATAAACAAATATGCATGGTATATGATGTGGAGCACATGTACCTCAGTCCACGCGTGGAAGTCAGAGGGCAGTTCCGTGGAGTTACTCCACTACCCCCTTTTACTTTCACATATAACCTGAGACTTCTGTCATAAGAGCCAGCCAAGAGCAAACGTGCTTATTGGGGATGTATGGAGTGTACAGATTTCCCGTGGGACAGTTACACGTAGCTCCAGCGACCCTCCCTTGTCCTAAAAGCTTGTAACAAAAGGTACTTTAGGGATCATTTTAAATTGCGGAAACATAATAGCCTGTAAATAAAGTCCAAGTAAAAACATGAAATTCATTCGCTTCATACGTATTTTCTACAAGTCTCCCCAAGTTAGTTCTATACGATGCTTTTAGCACAGCTGTGTTTTGACTGACGTCATCTGAGAGCGTGTGACCATTTGCCATCATGTGGCCACTCAGAAAAATATCAGATTTTGAAGTATTTTGTATTCCAGATTAGGGACACTCAACCTGTCTATCAGAATATGGACTATATTTCCTTTTTTGAAGGATTTGTTTGTTTTTATTTTCTGTGTATGAGTGATTTATCTGTGTATGTATGTACAGCGTCTGTGTGTGCCCTGGTGCTCTTGGAGGCCAGAAGGGGTCAGTGCATACCCTGCAACTAGAGTTAGAGATGGTTGTAAGCCTTCGTGTGGGTGCTAGGAATTGAACCCCAGTAATCTGCAAGAGCAGCAAATGCTCTTGACTAATGAGCCCTCTCTCCAGACCCTGTCCTTAATTTTTGACCAGGTGTTCCATCTCTAAGTATGGGAAAAACATGTTAGGAAAAGGTATATCCTTCTGCTACTGCTGCTACTACTACGGCTACTATTTATAACTTATAATAGTACAAACTTTGAGCCTAATTGAACTGTCTGCTAAAAGGAAATAGGCTAATTGAATGCTGATGCAAAGTGGAGTATCTAGGCAGTCAGTACAAATGGCACAAATGGAGTGTAGGTTCAGTGCTGTGGAATCTTTCTATACCTTATTGGATGGGGAAAAATCAAGTTACTGAGTCCCTGCATGAGAAGATCCCAACTGGGAAAGATACCTTTATGACTAGAAAGGGCTCTGCAACGATGTCTAAAACATTAGCAGTGAGTGGATTGCTAATGGTAGAAATTTAGCCTTTCGATCTTTGTATTTAACTTAGTTTAAAAATCACTCTATAATTTCTTGAAAAACTATAAAATGAGTTGAAAAGACTATGCATTTTAGAAGTCACATTCATTTTTCACTGGGGCCTAAGTTTTAGTTAAATACCTTTCCCCTATCATTACTTTTAAAAACCCCACAGCCATGTACTCAGGATATAAAGGAAGCCATTCTTGTGGTGATTCTATCCACTCAGTGAGAACAGTGTCTCCGCTCTTCCTTCGGAGAATTTTATTATGTGCTTTGGGCTTTATGGAGTTCTTTATATGTAGAAGTGCACAAGGCCTGTGACTCTGGGGTCCTGACAAAGCAAAGGTAAAAAGGGTTCTCCACCTGCTCTGGTCCATATACGTTCTCTCTTCTGCCCCACTTTGCGAGAGATCAACAGTGACAACCTGCTTTCCCTTTGCGCTTATTATGAGTTCAGAAGTGTCCCAAGCACACTGCGTTACGTCACTCATCCAAGCCTCACAGTGACCCTGTGAAGCGGACGTCATAGTTATTAAGGTTTACAGATGAAAAGCCCAAGGCACAGAGAGTCAGGAACCCAGCCAGAGTCTCAGCAGCAACGGGAGCCCAGTTTGGCTTCAAAGCCCTTGTGGCCTTACCTGCTCCACTCTCCCACCTGTCTGCCTCCCTCTAAATGTGTTTCCAAACACCTCGTTGGTTTTCCTTATTTTTATTTTGTTTCCCCAAGTTGTCCTTTCTGCTGGAAATGCTAGGGGGTTAGTGTGTTAAGTTTGCCTGCCTGGGCTTTCCTGCAGACCTTCTTCCTCTTCAAAGTAGGAGATCCATCTAGCGAGAAAAATCAAGTATTTTCAATGTGTTTAAGTTGTGCCTACCGGCTCTTTCCCCGGGCCACCTGGAGTCCTTAAGCTTATATGGAAGGGCTGGTAGGGGTTGGGGGTGTGTGTGGCTGACAGATGGATGGCTGAGTCTGATCCTTTGGAGGAAACCATTACTTTTATGAGGTTATTTATTCTAATCATATAGAAGGTGTTGTAGGGTCATTCTAAAAATTTTGGAAAATACAAAAAAGTATAAAGAAAAAATTAAAAGCACAGATGATCTGACCATCTGATGACAACCACTTGTAACTATGAGTTCCAACATATTTGCCTGGAAGCAATTTATATCCATTCTTGAACATTAGGTCTTCTCAATAAATGTATAGGTGATGACTTTAGGAATTGCCTATCCATGCAGTTTAGTGTGTAGCAATACTGTTTGATTTAAAGGCATGCCAAAGTTGGTGAAAGTAATGTCTCGTAATTTTATAGAGCAGTTTGATTTTTAAATTAAAGAAATGAAGGCATTGTGGATTTTTTAATACATTAATCTGAAAAGGTATAGAAAAATAGAATGATCTCAGCAATTTTATTTGCCCCTAAAAGTTATTTTTTTCCATTGTTATTTTATTTTACTTTTTGCCTAACAGGAACTGCATATATAGCAAGCCTTCAACAGACGTGTATTAAGTTCGCATAACTAAAATTAAGATCCACTTGAACTACCATCAACATTTCAAAATTTTTATGTCTGTATTGTTGGTTTTTAATGGTTTTTCTGTTTTGTTGTGATTGGAGTTTGGAAAAGTTTATTGAGGCTGTTCTATTGGGAAAAGTCCCAACTCCAACCATTATTAAAAACAACAGCCAAGGAAACTCATGATCTGGCACATGGCAAGGAACCAGGATGTTAATTTCAGTTTGAGCTGCAATGGCTTGTGCTGAGCTTAGTATTGAAGACAAAGCCCGTCTAATCCCAGTATCTCCTCCTGTGCTTTCAGGCATCTGGCCAGCTGAGGAGGTTTTGGCGTACTACTGCCTCAAGCACAGTAATATATTCAGGTAAGAGTCACAGTTAACAGGTATCTGTTTAGCCCATGATGGATGTTGAATTTGCCTATTGAAAACGGCCCGCTCTACAGCCTCCAAACTGTAAATTGTTCAAAGGAAGAAAGAGGAAGAAAAAGGAAACAAGTTCCCCAGAACACATGTTGCTTCTGAAAAGGGATCTGCATTGCCTTTGGGTACACAGCAAGCTTCTGCTGTGTGTCAAAGGCTTTTGATTTTCACTCAAGGCATTTTATTTCGCTTTGATTTGGGGGAAACAAAAGTGAAGGTACAATCAATCCTTGCTGATTGTGAAGGTCAAAAAAGAAAGAAAGAAACACGTTCTGTAACCTCTGCTATGGAGGTCACTAACACATTTGCTAAATGCCTCCCCATGATTAGCCGAAGACGCTCTGGCTTTAAAGGTAGTTCTTGTGTCATTGACAATATGTCAGTATTATTAAATGTCAATAATAATATAAATTACTGTACTAAAGAAATTGATAATTTTAGCTGTTACATGTGTTATGTATGAAACCATAGGTGGGATTTAGGAAAGAAAAAAAGGTCCTTTATTTAAAAATTCTGGGGATCTTTGGTACAACCAGAAAGTAGAATTTGCTTTTTTTTTCTTTCGTTTTAATTATGATTTTATGAACATCTTTATATATATTTCCCAAATAGTCCATTATGTTTATAATAAGCCATGATGTGTTTTAACCACATATTCTTAAAAGATTGGGTTGATACCAGGTAATTTTCGAAGCTCTGTGGGTCCATATTTACCAACAAATCTGTGATTGCTTTGAAAAACCAAATATACATCAAAATAGTTTCTAGTATGAATGTCCTCTTTTGTCACCACCCCCCACCCACCATCACTTTAATTTTGCTTTCTCTCTCTCTCTCTCTCTCTCTCTCTCTCTCTCTCTCTCTCTCTTCTCATCACCTTCCCAAACTGGGAAGACAAAACAATGTTAAGACTCTAAGCATGTAACATATGAAGAGGGCAGGTCTGAAGCAGGTCTACACAGCTGCCCTGAGGGCTGGCATTTGCTCATCTCACTGTGCTTACGCTCCAATCAGCAAGCAGTGGGCCGGGGCGAGAATGGCACACATTGAGGGCTGATGTTTAGGCACAAAGGGGGAAGGTAAGTGTAGAACCACACACTCAGCTTTAACTCTGAGCCCAGTCATGACATCAGTCCGGGTTTGCTGGTGTAACCATTTATGCCCTTGTATTGTTTATTCACTGTGTTTTGCTGGGGTCAATTGTAGTATAAGTGTTAATTGCTAAATGCTGTCTGTGTGATTGTGCTTTATGGGGGTGGTTCAGCTTTCCAAAATGTTTCAGCTTGTTTGAAGAATTAAAAACAAAAACAAACAAACAAACAAAACAACAACAGCCACCTCAGGGTTGCGTTTGTTTGTGTGTTTGTGTGTGACTCATGTAAGTTCATACTCACTCATATTTACTCTTCATTTACTTGCCTAACTGTTTTTGAAGGCATGAATGTGGATTAACAGTGTTATCCTTTCCTAACAATTATCTTTCGCTACTCTAGCTAGTTTAGTTCCAAAAGACAGCACCATTGACAAGGGAAAAAAGGGACCTTCTCAGATTTTTCAGCTCAGCGGTGGTAATGTTGCAGTGAACGCTAATGAGGGGACCCCCACTGGTTTGCCTGCTTTGTGACTTTTCTATTTCATAATTATTTTTAAAACGCAAAACGACATGAGGTAGCCCAGTCGTGTCTCCGAAACTCCCCGGTAGTGTCGGGCTCGCTGCAGATGGCAGTTTGTTCTGGTAACATATATGTGGCTGTGACCATTTTCATCTAATTTGTATGGGTTCTACCATTTCTTTCTCTCTTTCAGGGACCTTGCTGTGTGTGAGCTAGGGGGTGGCATGACATGCTTGGCTGGGCTCATGGTAGGTCTTTTCTCAATTCCAATCCCATTCAGAGGGAGGAACAAAAGGAAAAATGTTCCAGGGCCTCCAACTGCTGGGTCAGAGAACCGTCAACAGCATCAGCTGCGGTCAAGCTGCCGGGCCTTGAGAGACCTTCTAGATTGACTTACTTTCGGATCATATTGATTTTAGGGTTGCCTGGATGAGCAGAAACATTTTACCTCAGTGTAGTCAATATCGCTTGTTGTGACATTCCAGGCCCCGCACAGTCTTTCTTTGCTGTAGCGAAAGCATTTTTTTTTTTTTTCAGATTATAGTCCCATTTGCTAAGATACAGGAATAGCCTGGCGAATCACAGTTGGAGCACCATGAGATAGCTGCTAATGTTTTGCCTGCATTATTACACCAACAAACATGATCCAGAGCGCTCAGTAATTAGATTCTTTTGAATTAGATTGGCCATTCAGGAACGTCGTTCCCCATTCTCTGGGTTCTGAGTCATGTATTCAGGAGATATTATGTAGCAGCACAGTGCATTAGACAAGTTTTTATGTCTCTACAAATAAAAGCATATTGTTACACTGATTGGCATTTGACAAACCTGTCGCTCTTATACAATGTGGCGAGGTTACAGCCCAATGTGCGAGCATGTCAAAGCTCACAAAAAAATTACCCTCACAAAGCCATCTGCCTGCAATGCAAAGTTATATGAAGGGCATCAGGCAGCCAGACAGAAGCAAGCTGAAAGGCAGAGTGACAGCCTTGTATGATGGCTCTACTAGATAAACAGAAGCCCACAAATGAAAGCCTCTCAGAATACCATCATCCGCTGTCACAATGCAATTACCGAACAGAATGATAGCAAGATAGAGGCTCCCGCAAATGGAATGATAAAAGTATTGACTGATTTGATTGAATGATTAAAATAATGCAGACATAAAATGAAAAAAGATTGAAGATTGTTACAGAGAAATAGGTGAGGAAGCATGATACTGAAGGCTTGTCACTCCTGTCTTCACTTCCACACAGACAAGCATATTTGCTCATTGTTTGCTGTGCTCCTTTTTTTTTTTTTCTTTCTTTCCTTTTTTTTTTTTTTTTTTTTCAGGTTGCTATTTCTGCAGATGTCAAAGAAGTTCTGTTAACTGATGGGAATGAAAAGGCCATCAGAAGTATCCTTATTCAGATAGAAAGCCGGTTTGTTGTGCTCATTCCTGTCCCCCTCCCCGCCGAGTAACAATTGATATAAAGAAAGACAGCACGGGGTATTAAAAAAGAGCTCTTCATACACATGACCAGTAATTAAGAAAAACTAGAAATATGTGAATTCACTGCGGATGACTGTGTGTACTTCTTCCTTCTCGTAGGGTTGCCAGACACTTCTCACTGAAGGAGTCTATGCTTTCTGAGCCTCTTGAGGCAATTTGAAATTTTATTTCATAATTTTGAAGCATTCTTGCTCTTTTATTTTCATTGAGATCTTCCAGCCCCAAGCACATTAAAATTATTATTTACTGTATCCAATGTTGCTTGTAAATATTAATGTCTAGCGTCTATGCATGTGATATTACACACGCCAGTCATATTGTACCTATGCTAATTGCTAAGGAGTTGCCCGAATCCCCTACTGGAAACAGCTATCGCTTCTTCATTATCTCCTTTTATTTAGGATTAAAAAGCTCTCTCTCTCTTTTTTCTACTCTGCTATTACAGTTCAAACCCCATTATATTAGATTATGCTTTACTAATATGTACATAGACTTCAGAAAATTGAACTGTACTTTAACTAAGAAAGCAAGCATAATTTATGGCTACTTTAGCAGGCTAGCTGATTTGCTCAGGGGGCAGTTAGCAGCAGTTAGAAATTGAGAGGAAAAGTGGAAGATCTGTTTGCTTTGGATTATTATTATTTTTTTGACATGGCGAGGAAGACAGGACCAACCCTTATTTTTTTCTTTTTTTATCCCTTCAAAAGCTTGAAGCAGCTTTGAATTTTGTGGCATTTTACATAAAGCCTATTTTTCTGTTTTTGATTTTCTTTCCCTGCTTCCTCCACTGTGTAATTTTTTGAGAATAAAATCCACAGCAGCTCCATCAGCTGCTCGGATAGGAAGCAGGAGGACTGAGAAGCACGGTAGCTAATATTGCTCGGCAGCTGGGAGCTCTGCAGAGCCCCACCCAGCTAATTGCCTGACAGCCCTTTAAAAGAAAAAAAATTCAGGAAGGCAAAACAGCCAATCACAACCTTGGCCTTTCACACCCGGAAAAGAGATCACAAAAGGTGCTTCTTTTCTTTTTTTAAGCATAGGATTTTAATCATGATCTTGAGAATGTGGCAAGTTTTTCTAAATATTCCTGAAGACGGCTGCTGCTGCTCCCTTCACTGCTTTATTCTGCGTTCTTCTGTGCCCGTATCATTTCACTGTTCTCCTCCTTGTCAGGGAGCATGAGAGAAATGGGAAGCTCTCAGGTGTGCCTGTTCAGCCCCACACGGTGTTTTTGAGGGAAGGAAAAAAAAAAAAACAAACAAACCAGGAATATTGAACAAGAGAGAGATGTTTTTGGTACAGAAACTTTCAGATTGGGCCCAGTACCCTGAGATCTTTTTGCCCCAGAAGTCAGCAAGTGACTTTATTTAATAGCACCGGAAATCAATTAGAACTTTTTATCATCAGACTGTGGGAAGCATCTGGAATCAGTATGTAAATTTAATTGTTCTAAAATTATTATCGAGCTAAACTTCAGAGTCCAAAGAAGGGAAGCAAGGCTAGTGTCATTAATTATTGTCGCACCTTTGCTTTGCACAGCAGAGATGCCGTGCCAGCCCCTGGAATCAGAGAGGAAATCTCAGATTCTGCCATTCACTCTGCTGGCCTTTCAAAGAAATGATTGGTGCAGCCCCCTCCCAAGAAAATGGATTTTTAACATTTGGTCCTCGGAGGCCCAGCCCTGAGAGTGCTTCATTGTGCTGGTTTTACAATGGGTTTAATATAGGGGGGGTGCCAAAGGGCAGGAGGGGAGAACCTTACAATGTAGATGAAGTAGGTCCTTTCAGGATGCAGACCCAAACTGGCCGTGTGTTTTATTTCTCCTCTTAGGGCCTTCCTGATAGGGCTCGGTTTTATGGTGTGCTCTTCCATGTTTGTGTGCCTTTTTCTGTTGTAAGTAGATCTAATTTATTTTAATTAAGAGAAAAAAAGCATGCAAAAGCCTTAAAATTGGCAATGCAGTTTCCTGCTTTTAATACTAATGTTGTTCTTGCTTTGCAAACAGCTTACGGCAGGCATGCTTCATAACCTGTTTTGCTGAGTGGGATTAAGATGAGTGACTCCCCTCCCCGCTTGCGTGTCCCCTCTCTGTAAGAGTAAATCATTCCACCAAATCACATACTGTCGATGCATATAGATCAGACAACTCATTAGAAATCACTGCTTCTGTCTTTCCTTTAAAATCTTAGGAAGCCCAAATTAGACAGCAGTTGTAAAAATATTATCCAAAAATTACTTTCTAAAAAGTAAAAGTCATTTAAAAAAAAAAAAAAGGGAAGAATCATTGCCTGAAGCTAGCACGTCTCTAGGCAAAAGCTGCTAATTATTCTTAATGGACAAGATGAGCACATTAAGAAACAAATGAACATACCAGAGAAATGATAAAAATCGACCTGGCAGTCACTCATCATCGCCTGTGTATTAGTCTCATCATTCTAAAATTGTTTTTGTTGTTCTTGGCTTCTGAGTGGAGTAAACCCAGCTAGGCTTATTTACTACTCTCTTTAAGTTTCTGTCATTCTGATTTTTATCTTTTAATTTTTTTTTTTTTTTTTAGGAAAAATAATGTATGTTATTTCATTTTTAGTTTCTCCAGTTTTCAGCATGTGAGGCAATGGGGAGATTAGTTCTGTACCTTTATAGCACAAAAGCAGGTTGGCCAGTTGTGTGGCCATTTCCCTTTCTGAAACGTACCACCGGTCAGCTCTGTCTCTGTGTCTTGACCCTGGAAAGCTAGTTGTTGATATGAGATTTACTGCAGAGAGATGTCTAAAAAGAAGTTAAACCTGAGGCAAGAGGAATTTTATTTCTTGAATATTTTCTCAGACTCATGAGTAGGCTTCCTTAAATTTCTCCATGGTCCTGAAAGTGACTCACTGGCTTTAATCCAGAGATTCCCCATCCTGACAACCATCTTTTTCTAAAAATACCATGTCATCCGAACCTGTAAGAATTCAAAAGATAAATTAGAAATGGACTCATCTGCTTTACCGGCCCTCAATTTTGTTTTAATTATTATTTTTATTTTGTAAATATGGGTGTTAGGCCTGCATGCATTATCTGTGCTCCATATGCATACTTGGCTCCCAGAGAAGCCAGCAGAGGGCATCAGATGCCCTGTAACTAGAGTTACAGGTGGTTATGAGCCACTCTGTGGGTGCTGGGAATCAAACTAAGCAGCCAGTGCTCTTAACCACTGAGCTCTCCAGCCCTCAAGTTTATCTTAAAATAACATTCAAAAAAATACTCTTTGTTGTTTCTCTTTTAGTACAGTAAAGAAATAAATCCCAGAGCCAGGCGAGGTGTTGCACGCCTATGATCCCAGCACAGGCAGAGGCTGTTTGTGAGTTCAAGGCCAGGCTAGTCTACAAAGTGAGTCCAAAAAATAAGAAGAAGAAAAAAGAAAGGAAAAGATGAAAGAAAGAAATTCCTAAATATTCACATATAATAACTACTCAGTAAGGTATATCTGGTGATGGCGATGAGAAAATAAGAGCAAGAAATGCCAAGCTTAATTCTGATTTCTACAAAGCCCTCTCCAAACAATAACGAGTAAAAGTATGGGGAACTGCCTATAATCTTAGCAGTTGGAGGTAGAGGCAAGAGGATTAGGAGTTCGAGGCCAGCATAGGTTACATGAAACTCTGTCTCAAAGCAAAGGAAGAAGGAAGGAGGGAGGGACCGAATATAGGAGGAGCATGTATGCATAAAGCTATCAGGTGGCTTGCTGACAGACCTGTGCCACCTACGTGTCATCTCTCAGATTGTTGGAGTAAGGGACAGAGTCAAGAGTAGTGTAAATCTGGGCAGTGGTAATATCCACCTTTCATCCCAGCACTCACCCAGGAGGTAGAGGCAAGCAGATATGAGGCCAGCCTGGCCTACAGAGTGAGTTCCAGGACAGCCAGGGCTACAAAGAGGAACCCTGTTTCAAAAAACCAAAATACATAGATAAATGGATAGAGGGATGGATGGATGGATGGATGGATGGATGGATGGATGGATAGATAGATAGATAGATAGTGGGTGGATGGATAGATGGATAGATAGGTAGGTAGATGATAGACAGATGATAGATAGATAGATAGATAGATAGATAGATAGATAGATAGTAACTTTAAATCAGAAAAAAAAAAGATTGCTGCTCTCAAACATTTAAAAAGTCATTTAGAGATCAAAATTAGGGCTGGAGAGATGAGAGATGGCTCAGCCATTAAAGGCCAGTCTCATAACTGAAAATTTAAGAGATCCAAATTAATAGGATTTATGTTATAATCTTAGTATTCTTTCCTCCCTCTTAACCCACCAATAAAACTGAAGATAATATAAACTAAAAAAGCAATGCCAGGGCTTACAGTGTTATTAGTGCTTAAATATTTTCTGGTTCAAAGAAGAGTACTGGGCTGCAGAGACATCTCATATACTGCTTTTTCATTTTGGTTCCTGGCTCCAGGAGTGATCCAACACTTCTGGACTTTGCAAGATTCATACACATATCCACATACCCACACACAGGCACTCACACATACATAGTTTAAAATGAAATCTTTTTTCTTTTTAAAAGCAATACTGGAGCTGGACAGGTAGCTTATGGGTCATCAGATGACTCAGGTTCAATTCCCAGTGCTCACATGATAGTTTACAAGTGTCACTAACTTCAACCTTAGGAGATCTGATGTCTTCTTTGGTCTCCAAGGACACCAGGTGCACACACACAGTACACATACACATATGTAGGCAAAACACCCATACACATTAAACAAATAAATTTTAAAAGAACAACCTGATTCAAAATGTATATACAACTGATAAATACAATTTCTGACTACACAGATAGATTAATATTGTCAGCAGTCTTTTACATACTTATAATATATGCAATTGACCTAAAAGACTTTTGCTGCTATTGTATGAGTATATATATTTAAAAATAAATAAACTGGTAATAAAAATGGAGCATCACTCCTGACACGTGCTCTGTTCAGAAAGGAAGCTGGAGTTAGAAGTTGGGCTCCCTCTGAGCTGCAAGCAGCTGTTCTGACAGGGGACTGAGACAGCAGCGCCTTCTCCATCTCATCGTGAAACTACAGGAAGGCTTTTCTGGAGTCCAGAGCCCCAACGACGACATCTGTAAGGTGGATGCAGATCACAGAGCATGAGGGAGTCTGTTGTGTTGAGCATTATCCTGGTCATATTGACTCAGTTTGATTGGATTTCCTTTATTACCCTGAGGTGACACAGGGAGATGATAAAATCTGTTATTGGACACAGTGCCATCCAGAAAGACCATCAAAATCTTAGCAAAAGGGTGGGAGGTAGAAAATCATAGCTTATATCTTAAGGTAATGTTTCTAAAAGAACACTGCCATCTTTTTCCTTTGTGCTTCTTTTAATATATTTTTAAGCCCTTCTACACCACAAATTATATTTCCTGCCCAGTTCTAAAACTAAGGCAGCCTAAATACTGCTGTGAATTTTTCATTACAAAAAAACCTTCTAGAATATAAATATCCATGCTTGCTCCAGCCTGACCGCCCAGAGTCACAGGTTTATAAATTGTATAAAGTATATAGTGTTAAGATGTTTACTAAAAATTATTAATAGGTTTTCTGAGTTATATAATTTAACTTCCCTGTGACTATTTTATAAAAAGTATTACCTCCACTAACAAAATAATATGTTTTGCTTGATAGATTAGTCATGTACTCATAGGACGCTACAGGTGTGCCAGGCACATTATGGCAGGCAGTTGGATGCCATGGAAACGCAGAGTAGGGTGTGGCTAGGGGAGGGGACTTAATAAAAAACAGTTGTCAGTTGACTCTACCAATTTTGCTTCTCAGAATGAAGATGTCAGCCGTCCTTTCCTGCAAGATATTTCCTCTAGAACGCTCCTGAAATAGACAGGAGCCGTAGGCCGATGTGTCATTTTAGTTAATCAAAACAAGTAGGCAAATTAGTCTCTTTTATTTTTTTTAATGAATGTAATTTAACGGTATTTAATTTGCATACAGGAAAGTTCACCCAGGAAAAAAAAAGTCTGCATTATGGCACTTTTGTAAACCTCAACAAAAGCCCGTCATTAGGAGACCTAATTGATTTTTCCTCCCCACTCCTGAGGGAAGAAAGCTATGGCGGTACCTGCTTATTCACTCAGAGAAGAATGGGTGTGCCTGGTGGTTCAAGCAGAGATTTGGGTTTAAGAATCCTGTGGTTCTGTTCTGGCAGGGAGAGCTTGGCCAGTGTTTGCTTTGAGCATGCAGGAAATCTGTTTTTCAGAGCAATAGGAGAGCATCGCTGTCTGCCTGGTGTCCTCCCCATGGGCCCAAGTTCATTTAGCTTGCAGCCTTCACTAGAATTATTTTATTTCTTGTTTATGTAAACCTGCCTTATTCTAGGAGAGGGGTTGTGGGGTTCTTATGTCAAATAAAGGAGAAGGGGAGAGTTCAGAAATCAGAAAGCCAGGGAGGGGGCTGTGGGGAAACCAGGGACAGAGGTCAGAACAGAAAATAAGGCCACAGGAGCTCTTCCGGGTGTCAGAGTTAGTGTGTTCATTAGGCTCCAGCAGTCCAGGGGTCAGAGCAAAGAGAGAAAGAGCAGCACTCACAAAACCTATACCACCCATTGTGGACCTGAAGCCCAGCTTGTGTTTCCTGGTGTTGAAAGTAGACATGGTTTTCCGGAGGATCTCCAGATGCCACATCCTCTAAGTGACTCTAATGTAAATACGCTCTTCTGCATGAGCCCTTTCACGCCTGCACACAGCCAGCGCAGGTCTTCAAGGGGCCTTCCACTAGACTGACTTTCTTCTTCAGTGTTGAGTTTTCTCCCAAAGATGCTCCAAGCCTCTCTCCTCCTTACACTCTTTGCTTGCTCCCATCAGTCTCCCTTCTGCTCATCTCCATTCCCATGACAAGCGATTAGAAGATTGGAACCACTTCAGTTTGCAAAGTCAACAAAGGCTGGCATTGTCCTCCTCACTGACTGACGGACATCTGTCTTTGGATGCCTATCCCCAACCATTCCCCCCTCACCCCCAGGGAATTGGTGCAACAGCTTATGATCCTCAGTGCCTACCAGCATTTATCCTCTGGGCTCTGCCATGATCCTACCCAGATGTTCCTCCCACGGGTGGTAAAATTACAGGCCAGGGCATGAAAAGACCTTGCCAGCGGTAAGTCGGCATTTCATGGCAGAACATCAACAGCTCCCTTCCTTCCCTTGTATTGATCCCATAGTGATAAGAAGTCAGTGTGTTTGCAGGTTTGGTTTTTAAATCCGTTGATAATCACTGTAGAAGTTTTCTTAACTGTGCCCTGTAGATGTAAACAGCATCATCGCAAGCAATAAGAAGACTGGCGTGTTTAAGACTCAGAAAATATCAAGCTGGTAAGATACCTCTCTGCATCCTGTCTAAATTCAAACATCCCGGTTGAAACTGCTGCTTCTTGATGCTATGGATGATTAACCGTAATACAATGATGTTAGTAACGTTAATTGAGCACTTACTGCATGTCAGTCACTGTTCTGAGCATTTCCCACCTATCATCTCATTGAGCCTTGTGAGACTCCCATGAGGCAGGCAGATACTCCAGTCAATAGATAAGAACACCAAAACACATATAGCATAGAACACTCAAGGTCATGTATTATACAGTGAGTTAGGGTCACTTCATGGCTAGGATTATTCAGCATGAGGTTGGGAAAAGCCTAGCTTGAAGCCTTCTTAAACAGCTTTGTTCCAGTGGTCCTCAGCATGGCGAGTTTTGATTCCCGAGGGGATTCTGGCAGTCCTGGGGGAACGTTTTTGATGCTGTTGTTGTTGTCATCAGGACTTGGGGTCAGAGGGCACAATGGCAGTACTGCTTTCTGTTGGTCCTGATGTCTAATGGTAGGGATTATTCATAGCCAGCTTTCAAAACACAGCAAACCTTGATCTAGCAATGGTTTTCACAGACCAGATGTGTCCGGTCCTCTGGGTTCTGTTCACTCTTTTCCAGGCTAAGAGAAATGCTTTCCGTTGGCAAAACCAGTGTGTATTCTGTGATGCCCTACCCTGTGGCCAGGAGCCTACAGGGGGGGATGTCCTCATTTAGTACTTTTCACAGGACGCAGCTGTATCGGTGCATTCTCCTCAGTGCATTTAACCACAGATGGCGCTATCCCTCATCTTTCGCCCTTACTCCTTCATCCTCTGCTATTTTAAGTTTTCTCTGTGTTGAGGACACTTGCCAACCCTGACTGTGTAGTTTGAGAAGAACAGTTGGATGAACAGAGACAATGGATGAAAACCAAAGTGAGGCTGGGCGCAGTGACACGCATCCGCAATCTCAGCACTCAGGAGGGACGCTTAAGAGAGCCCTTCCTCCGTGGCTCATACGGCATCTCCTTCTGGGAAGGGCTTCATTTTGGTACATGCTTTTCAACCTGGTCTTTTAGTTATCAATCAAAAGTGCATTTTCTATGTTGTTCTCATTTACATTTATTTAATGCCTAAGGTCATTTGTGACCATTTGAGTGTATTTCAGCATATGGAATCAGGGGATAATAGACCTGAGCTTCATGCTGTGCAGCGAGATTGTGTTTTTACAAGACATAATGTTGTTTACTGAGTGTTAATAATCACTAATTAATAAACATATCTAGGCTTCTAAAATGTTGCATTTTTAAGGAATAAAAATGTCAAGTGTTTAACTTGGGGAGTGCAATAGAATTTCCTGCTATCTCTTCATAAAATAATTAAGTTACATAAAGAAAAAAAATGCTGCCGTTCACCACAGGGCAGATCCCAAATGCTTAGTGCCTGGCCTTTGTTCAAATATGTCTGTTCTCAAAACTGCTACTTCGAAATTTTTCTTCTGATACATGGTGGGACATAAAGACTTACAGACAACATTTCAATAACGACACAAGACTCCCTAAGAGGGGCTTGGTTTCCCCCCTCCCTTTTTTACCTTTATCACAGACTCAGTTTTCTCCTTTTTAAAAAATTAAGAGCATTTTTATCCAAAGTCTTCTAATCAAAGCCAGGGAGCAGGTGCAGGGAGGGGCTGGCAGATGGCTCATTTGGTGAAGTGCTTGTCATGCAAGCTTGAGGACATGAGTTCAAATCCCTAGCACCATGTCAAGATTTAGTGGTGTGTGCCTGTAGCTCAAGCACCGCAGAGGAGAAGGCAAGAATGTCTCTGGGCTTTGATGGCTAGCCAGTCTAGCCAATCAGAACCTGGGCCTCAGGTTCTGTTTCATCAAATAAGGTAGAGAAATGACTGGGGAGCGCACACACACCCACGGGGTGGGGCTGGGACAGTGGAATGACTCAGCAAGTGTGAGGCTCTGCTTGACCACTTAACCTCCAGCAGCTCAGGAAGCAAAGCCACCAGCCACTGTCACAGTAATCAGTGTCCCTCTGTGCCATTGCTTTCCCACCCATAACCAGTACAATGTGATGAACAAATTAGTTCCATGAGAAAAGAAATAAAAGGAACCCATTCACAAAGGAGCTCAGATATAGTTCAATATTCTTTTCTAGCGCCTCAATGCATATGCAGAATTTCTCCTCCAAATTGGAGGTGTGGAATAACAGTAGCGACAGATAACTAAGAGGTATTTACCATAGCTACAAAGCCTACACGTGAGCCAAATATTTCTGCTATTAAAAAGCACTTCAAAGCTTGACATGAAGTTTGTAACAGCTGAATGTCTCCTGTGACTTCATTTGCACAGGAGATGTAAAAGCTGAAAGGGAACTCATGATACAAGAACTGTGAGCCTACAAAATAGCGTTTTTGGAAAGGAACGAGAAGCTGCCCAGAAATTTGACTGGCACCCCACACCGTGGTTCCCCCCCACTCAGTGTCCTTAGTAAGTGCTATGGTTTGAGTAAGTGTCCTTTAAAGGCGTGGAGCTCTTGGGAGGTGCTGGAACCTTTAAGAGGCAGAACCTCTTCTTTGGAGGTGTGCCCTAAGAGGAGATTCAGAGCTACCCCACCCCTCTTGCTTCCCAGTGAGTCACTTCCTCTGCCACACACTCCAGCACTGTAGACTGCCTTACCACAGTTTCAAAAAGCAATGGACCATGGACTGAAGCATATGAAACCAAACCAAAATCCTTCCTCTTTAAAAGTTATTAGTCTCAGGTATTTTGTCATAGTATCGGAGAGCTGACCAGCACAGTAACCATCAGTCTTTCTCCTGTAAATATCTGATGTGCAGGATATTATATGCGACCCCTGTGACAGAGTCGTTCAACAACCCCCAAGCGGTCAGGACCCACAGGCTCAGATCCACTGCTTTATAGACTCCTATGACTGTGTAAACACAGTATTAGTGCTTATTGGCAGGGGCCTCTTGCAAGTGAGGGTCTGTGACAGGTGCTTCATTTAGCCTTGTAAATCTGCCCTGCTCTCACCAACACCTCCTTCCTTGTCCACCAGAACTTGTTTGTATTTGAAACAGGGTCTCACTATGTAGCCCTGGCTATCCTGGAACTCACTATGTAGACCAGGCTGGCCTTGAACTCACAGAGATCCTCCTGCCTCTGCCTCCCTCATGCTGGGATCAAAGGCATGTGCCACACACACCCAGCATTTTATTTTATTTTTTTAAATAACTGTTAAATAGCAAACCACCTTGCTCCCTCCGATCCAGCTTAATCCTGCCTCACCGTGTTGAACATGAAAGCCTTGCTTGGGGAGGTGGGAAACCATAGTGCTGGCCCTTCAGGGATCCACATACATGAAGATGCTGTATTTCACATCTCCAGGATCTCAGCAGCCATCTGATAGTTCCGTTCATCCATCCATGCAGCCATTCATTCATTTATCAAATGAGTCCAAGGTATGCCTTTGGGAATCTAAAATACAGAACAGTTGGGAGCAGTTTGTGAACAAAGAAAACTGTACTTCTAAATATAGTGAGAAATTTATGAAAGAGCAAGGATATTTACAGCAGCTCAATTGTTGGGTTTATCTGAAGCTGTCTTTAAAATTGTGACTCTAACAAAGAACTACTTGGAACTTCTGACGTCTGCATATTTCTGGGTCTTCCAGAATCAGTGAATACCATCATTCTTTGGTTAACATTAGTTAAAAGTTACAATTTAAAGAACATTAAACTAGCCCCTCTGTGATGGTAAAAGTAAATTTCCCTTAAGGAAAAAATGTTTGTGTTTGTGGGAAACTTGTCACTGAACTTAAGTTGCAGCTTTTACTATTGCTCATTAAGCTACATGTGTTTTGTGAACTAGTCAACTTGTTTTTAGGATTTCTTACCTATGTGTGGGACAGCAGGGTCAGCCAGTAGCACCATCTCTGTTCCTGCCTAAGATCTGTGCCTGCCCTGTAGTCTGTTTCCTGTAGACGTTAAAATTGGAGTGATGAAAAATTGTTTTTAGATGTATATCCCCACCAACCAGGATCCAGTTGTTACCTTTTCCAGGCTTTCTGCCCTGCCTCTCCCCATCCCATCCATCCTCCACATTCCCAGCCTTGACCTTCTACTTCCAGGGCCCATACCTCCTGTGTTTACTCTCTGTCACTATCACAAGACCTACGACATTCTTATACAGAGAAAAAGGTTTATTGTTCGCATTAGTTGGTTTTTTCTTTAACTCTTTTATTTATGTTTCTTACATCTTTTTCTCCCTATTCCACCCCAATCCCTTCCAACACCCCAACATCAGGTAGGAGAGAAAAAGAGTAGGAGAAGGGGCACAGTTCTTTCTTAGCTGCTTCCTGCTGGTTAGAGTCATTGGGTTCCCTGGAGCCAGTCCAGTCCTCTTTTCAGGAGATCTCCAACCTCTTGTGTCACAACAGTAACCAGGAACAGCAAGGGGGAAGCAGGAGCAGCTTTGTTCTTTCTTGAATCTTCTCACTCTCTGGGTTCTGGCATTTATTCTCTCTCCACAGTCCTCAGATTTAAACTCTGCAGCTGGCAAAGAGCTCCTCTCAGAGCCCGCACGAAGCAAATAGTCTGCTGCTGTGGACCATCTAAATCAGTCCCACATCCCACACCTGGGACCAAAACAAAAACATGTTTCTATCTACAAAAGTTTATTCGTGGCTTACCTTTTTGCAGGGTCTATCCAATGGGTGATTGCATTGCTCTGGGTCCCTGAGGGTTGCGACACACAGCAATGGCAGAAAGCATATGGCGGACCGTACTGCTCACCCCATGGTCAGGAAGAAAAAGAAAAAGAGGGGGTGCAGGATCCCATATTATGCTTCAAAGGCATGTCCCAGTGACCTAAGGCCTCCCACCAGGCCCCGCTTCCTACAGGCCCCACCACCTTTACCATGCTGGGGACCAAACGTTAGCACACAGGCCTTCAGGGGACACCACCCAGGCATAGCATCTTATCATTCTTAACACGCTTCATCAAGCTCATCCCCTATTTGTCCATCTAAATCCGTCCTTCTGAATGACTCATTCCGTCTGTCCACTCTGCCTGTTTCATCTCATTCTGTTCTTTTTAACTGCTTTTGGTCTTGGACTCATACCTCAGTCGAATGACACACACGTGGTTAGTGCTAAAGTATGCTGGTCGTCTCCTTGCATATTGGTCTGTTCCTTTGCTGACAGGTATCTTGATCACTTTCTGTTCTCCAAGCGCTGTCTGAGTGCCAGTGACACAGTGGGTTACAGACTGCACCCAGGAAGTCCGTGTGCACCTTCTTGCAGTTGACACGCTAGGGAGGGAGGCAGCTGATTTTCTTGAAGACAAGGATTCTGTTTAATAGGTCTTCTTCATTCCCTGAAGTAATCAGTGTATGTACTCCCCAGAGCGTGAGAGCTTTTAGGGTTTGTATTTAAAAGACGTGGATCCGTAAGGTTTAGGGAACTGAACAATTTTTAGTGGAAGAAAAGTCAAACCCCTGAGAGTCAGACAGCAGCTTCTCCATCAGATAGTGGCTTTCATTTCAGGATGGCTTCTCGGGCGGGCATGTGCAGTGTCTGCAGACAAACTGACAGCGTGAGTAGGCATTTATCTGCTCTTTGTCAGGTTGAAGAGGAAGGTTAGGAGAAGGTAACTGAGATAAGGGAGCTGAGGGCTCTTTGAGAAAATTTCTGATAAAATATACCTGTTAGTGAGTTTTAGGGTAACAGAATCTTGAGAGGTGCAGAGAATTCTAGAAATGCTGTGCTCCTATCCCCTTCTTTGTTATCTGGCATACAAGAAAATGAAGTTGCCATGTGCAGTCCTTTCTGCTCAGTTAGCATTGTAGCTTCCTTGCTAAGTTTGTGGAGGAACCCCGGGCCTTACTAGATCAGTTTTACCTTGATGAGAGCATCCCCCAGAATGTTAACCAATGTTTACAGATTTTGATACAATCCTTTTTTAATGAGAAGGAGCCAGACTTTAACATTTGGGGACAGTTTTTCAGGGGCACTCCTAAACTGCAGTAAGTTAAAAAGCGAGGCCTTTTCTTCTAAGATAGCATTGTATTGATTCTTTGAACTTTCTGGTCCCTACTCATTGCTAAGGGCAGGATCTCATACCAAGAAACGGGCCAGACAGTATGCCAACAGTCACATATGCATGGGCAGACTGCTGCATTCCCTGAGGAAATGCCTCCTACTTGAAGCAACAACTCTTCTTCCTTTTCAAAATTCACTCTTATAGAAAGAATTTATCTAGGCCTGTGGACAAGCTCACTTGATAGACTGCTTGGTATATAATACGCATGAGGAGCTGAATTTGATCCCTGGGACCCTTGTGGGGGTTGGAGGAGCACAGAGGCATCCTTCTTTTTTTGTTTGTTTGGTTGGTTGGTTTCCTGAGACAGGGCTTCTCTGTGTAGCCCTGGCTGTCCTGGAGGGAAACTCTACACTCTGTAGAGCAGGCTGGCCTCAAACTCAAGAGATTTGCCTGCCTCTGCCTCCAATGCCCAGCTGAGGCGTGCTCTTATGATCCCAGGGGAAGTGAAGACAGGTGGTTCTCTGTGCCTCACTGGCCAGCCAGGCACATCTGTGAGCGCCTAGTGAGGGACTCTTGTCTCACAAAACACAATGAAAACACACCTGAGGAGTGACACCCAGGCTGTCCCCTGCCTTTCTTATGCCCGTGCACTCACATGCACGCACACCTTCAGAGCCACACAAAATAAATACACGCCAATGAAAATCTCTTTATTCTCCAAGGAGCGCACTTAAAAGAGGAAAGAGACCATCTTCAAGACACTTGAGAGTGACTCCATGGCAGACTGTTCTGAAACACTAATCTAACTTCAGCTGAACAATGGGCACTGATGCTCAGTGCTCCGCTCTTACAGATGCTCCAGAGGCACAACTGTTCCTGTGCCACACATGTGAGACACTCTCAGAAGTGGACTTTGTGTCCACTTATAGGCATGCATTTTCATAATCTTTTAAGGCCAACCCCTTGGTTTCATTCCTTTTTTTTTTTTCTAGAAGTTTTGTTGGCAATTTTCCAACATTGGCATTTTCATTGTGAGATTAGAAAATTTTAGAAAAACCTTGACATTTTAAAAACTCTGAGTCTTCCTATTCAATAATGAGGAGCTTTCTTTCTAAGATGTCTCACTGCATTTCCAGTTCACTTGCTCATTTTATTTCTGGAAACTTTTGTTGGGCCTTTAAATAGAATCTCTGCTTCCATTATATTTTCCGTTCTTTCTTTCATTCATTCTTACTGTTTATTCATTTAAGACAGAGCATCATGTAACCTTAAGTTCACTACATAGCCAGCAATGACCTTGAACTCCTGTCCTTCTGCTTTACCTCCCAAGTGCTGGGATTATACTTGTGCATGACTACACCTAGTTTGTGAATTGCTTTGTTTCATTTGACACTGTATTTCCTAACTAGTTAAGTTCATTTGCATAGAGAGACATAGAGGTTGTAGGGTTCTGTGTGGTACGTGTTCAGTCTTCGAGTGATGATCAGTTTTTCAGTTTTCTGATTTTTTTTTTCCTTTGGTACGGGGTTTCTCTTTGTAGCCCTGGCTGTCCTAGAACTCACTCAGTAGAACAGACTGGCCTCAAACTCCCAGAGATCAGCCTGCCTCTGCCTCCCAAGTGCTGGGATTAAAGGTGTGCACTTGGCTAAGCTTTCTGATTCTTTCACTTCTTCTCGTGTGTAATATTATTTGATGAAAACACCCACCATGATGAGCACTTGGTGACTGTGTTTGGAAGCCTGCAATAGTTCACCATTGAGCATGCTTCCGGCTTTCAATTGGGGCATTTATTCACTGGTTCCTGTTTTGAGTTTTTATTATATAAAAAATATGCAACTTTATCAGATGTCTGGGCAGCATCTGTGGAGATAATCAAATTTTTTCTCTTTCCACCTATACCTATGACCATTAACAGCATTTTAGCAGTAAAATACATCTGCCTTTCTAGTTTCTTGTTCATAGTGTGTGAGTTGTCTTGATGTGCTTTTGCTGCTGCTGGTGTGTGTGTGTGTGTGTGTGTGTGTGTGTGTGTGTGTGTGTGGTGACTGCAGGCTCACAGATGACACTATAAGCTTGTGAAGGTCAGAAGACAACTCTTGGAAGTTGGTTCTCTCCCTCCGCCCTGCCCATGCCTGGTCTTCTCTGCCGTTTCTACTGTGCTTCATACTAGCTGATCCTCAGGCTCCCGGTAGTTCATCTGTCTCTATATCCCAACTCATATCAGGAATGCTGAGGCCAAGGATATGTACCGCTGTGCCTCACAATTTTGCATGTGCTCCGGGGACGGAACCCGAGTGGGTAGGCTTGCGTAGCTGGTGCCTATACCCACGGGTTACCATACCATCCGGAACCACCTCCTCTTTGTGAGCTGTCCATAGTGCTCACAGTTCTAAAGCAGAACAGCTTTTGCTCCACCATTTTGTCTGTGACAGTTTGAGTTATAGTGTCAGGAAATAACAAATTCCTGTATTAATAAAACAGTGGAAATGAAAGGATGTAAATCTGAAAAAGAAATAAAAACACAAAAATGTAATAATTCGCTATAGCAAATGGCACATGCTTATAATTTCCGATTCATTATTTGTAGTATTTTGTTGTCGCTTGCTCAATCAGCTGTCATATTCGTGAAGTTGTAGGTATTTGAGATAAAGAATGTAATTAAGTCATTAGTACTTTTCATCCCAAGACCTGCCTTCTCTAAATAATGCAGAATATACTGGTTACCAACATGGGGTCTGGATGTTAGATAAATCGGTCTTCCTTTTGGACTAAAATGACTTTATTTCAGCTAAATTCCAGGTAAACATAGCTGAGATGAGGGTTTGTTTGTTTGGTTGATTGTTGGTAGGTTGGTTTTTCTATGGTAGGACAGTGTTGCCCTGACTGCCCTGGAATTCACTCTAGAGACCAGGCTGGCCTCGAACTCAAAGAGCCTCCTGCCTCTGCCTCCTGAGTACTGGGATCAAAGTGTGTGCCACCACTTCTTTCTTTCTTTTCTTTTCCTTTTGTGTGTTTTTAAATCTGTCCAGAAACATTTAAGCATTAAGTTGGAACAAGATCCCAAACTTTGGAACCAGGATCATCCATAGAGCTTCCTGGGTCACAGACCCTGGTTACAGCTCTGCTGCTGCTCTGGAAACCTCGACTGAGAACTACAGAATGAAGGCTGTCTTTGAGATTCTTGTTAAGTTCTGCTGTGCTTCCCACTTTTGAAGGCTTCCATTCATTAAAGCTTATTCTAGGCAGGGAAATGACTCATTCATAAACCGTTGACCTTGTGAGCACCAGGACCTGAATTGATCTCCAGAACTCACATAAACCCTCATAATCACAGCACTCTAGAGGCAGAGATGGGCAGATCTCTGGGACTCACTGGCCAGTTAGCCTAGCCTACCTCTGGTAGATTCCAGGCCAATGAAAGAGCCCATCTCAACAAAACAAACAAACAAAAAAACAAACAAAAAAACCGAGGTTGTCCTCTGGCTTCTACTACATGTGTATGTGCTAAACAATCACATATACACATACACACATGTATACCATCTACTCTATTCTCCTGTAAGTTGTAGATGTCATAAACTTTTTTAAAAACTGAGCCCTGATTCACAGATAGCTCTTCGTTGTCTGCAGTTTGTTCTTATGTAGTAGAAAATTCACCAAGATCTAATTTTACTTTCATTTGCTCTTTCCCTAAGCCTTATTCCTTGTGTAGAAATATAATCATGTCATGATAAAAATCAATGAGCTAGTTAAGTAATCTCAGAAGAAATTTGTTTACATGACATCCTGTTTTAATTTTCCGTGCTATCACTCTTCTTCCCTTTAGCTAAGAGAAATGCTTTCAATAAAATCTTAAAGCTGGGCAGTGTATCTCAGTGGCAGAGTGAGTACTTAGCATATGAGTGGCCCTGGGTTTGATCCCTAATACCTAAAAGTCAAGTATGTCTTTTATTTTCCTGGAGTGACATGTTCTTTATAAGTCCCCTTTGGAAATAAATCTTATGCTTGGAACTAAAACCAAGACTTGTAGCTAAAGAACACTCTAACTCTAATGCTATATAGACACCTTTTGGGGCAGTGTTTTCCAAAGTGGTCCATGACCCATTCTCATAGAATTTCCTCTGGCAACTTATTTTTAATGTGCAGTTTTCCAGGTCTCACACAAACCTAGCTTAGCCATTCCACAGAGTCCAGTCTCTCAAATATGACATCTAAACGATGTCCTCAGTTGATTCTCATATATCTAGAGCGCAGATCATACTTGGATAAGCCCATTTTTATCCTGAGATTATTGCTCAGATTAGTAAACTGAAAATGCAGATGTAAATCTGTAGCTGTCCTCTGCTTGTCCCTAGGACATTTTGCTTGAGGCCTGTGCTCCCCACAGTGGACTAGAGAGAACAGTATAAATCAGAGAATAATTCTGATTAGCTATTAGTCTGCACCTCAGCCTTAGTTAAAAAGTACACATCAGAGGTAGAAAAGACTATAAGATAACTTAGCAAGAAGGTCCTAAGTAGAGGTAGACTTTCTGCCTCTACACTCTGTCTGTAACTGTGTGAAATATTTTTGTTTCATTGTCATAGTGACTAAAGGTTATTGGGGAAATGGAGAAATCCCTTGATACTAATGACAGTCTACATCAATGAATTGTCCTGTCTTACTGTCTCAACTGCTCACACTGTCTTGGTAAAGAAACAATAATGACAGACTAAGTGAGAAAATGGAAATCGAGAAATATGCTCACCTTTTTTTTTATAGCATTGTCATACTCTCTCTTGTGTGTGTGAGAGAGAGAAAGAGAGGAAGGAGGAGGGAGAGTGTAATGTGTTTTACAAACTTCTTTAAAAATATTGGTATGCATCTTAGTTATTATTCTGTTGTTATGAAGCGACACTGTGACCAAGGCACCTGATGAAGGGAAGCATTTACTTGGGGCCTTGCTTATACTTTTAGAGGGTTATCCGTGATCATCATGGCAGGAAGCAGACAGGCATGGTACTGAGCTCTTGCTGAGAACATTACATTCTGGTCTGCAGGCAGCAAGCAGAGAAAGAGACAATAGGCCTGGAGTAGACCTTTGGAACCTCAAAGCCCACTCCCAGTGACACGATTCCTTCAACAAGGCCACACCTTATAACTCTTCCCAAACAGTTCCATTAACTGAGGACTAAGCATTCAAACATATGGGCCTGGGGTAGCCATTCTCTTTCAAACTGCCACAATATGGAAACAATTTTGTTAACATTTTTAGTCTGATTTGTTTATTCAGTTCAATGCAATAAAATAGAATTTAGTGCCTTCCATAGTTACTTTGGCCTTCTAGAGGATATGAAGATGAGTAAGGCAAAGTTTGCAAAGCTCTATGTTTGCAAAGCTCAAGATATTTGGACAAATAATAGACCAGCCCCCAATATGTAAGTGTGAGTAAGTCTAAAGAGATCAGATTGGGGGCCGGGGGGAGTGAACTATTTCATGGAGGAGACATCTACTGACCTGTGCTTTTGTAAGGAAAGGGCAAGGGAAGAAAAGCAGTTGAAACAGGATTTTTGAGGTATAAAACCAGGAAGGAAATAATTGAAGATATAGGAGTAGAAAAGATATGTCCAAGAAAATTAATTATTTCTGATGAATTACGAAAGGCTAAAGAGAGACAAACTGGTTGAAAGTCCTTATTTGGGGCTATTAAGAGTAGTTGATGCTCTTGCAGAGCAGCCAGGTTTCATTCCCAGCACCCACACGGCAGCTCACAACCAGTTCCAAGGAATCCAGTATCCTCTTCTGGACTCCCCATGCACAAGGTATGTACATGGTACTCAGATACATGCAGGTGCTCATGCACAGGAGTAAATGTCACTCTATAGCCAAGAGAAGAGATGACTACATACAATCCCAGCATTCGGGTGCGTAAGGCAGAAAAATCACGAGTTTTGACTACAAAGTGAGTTGGAGTCCAGTCTGGACTATGTATCAAGACTCAGTCTCAGAAAAATCAAAACAAGGAAAGAGAGAAAAGAAGGAAGGAAAGAAAAGAAAAGGGAAGAGGAGAGAAGACACTAGGCTAGGGTGGTACAAAGCGCATGGCGGGAGGTGTCGGGCAGCTGCGCTCTTGGTCTGGGTGGTGGCCACGGCATGTTTGCCTCGTCACGATGAAGAAAGATACATTCACTTCCTGTGTTGGTGTTTTCTATGGGAATGAAAGGTCTTCTTTTGTATTTTATCGTTTTTGAGGCCATTACAATGATTCCAGGTGAGAGAAAGGGGTGGTCCAGGCCTGAATAAGCAAATCTAGAGCCACTCAAGAAAAAGGACTGCAAGTGGGTAGCAAGAAAAGAAGAGAGAACAGTTCTGCTGTGGTTGTAAAACCCATGGGTGACAGCAGCTAGAGGTTAGGTACAGAAGCTCAAAAACACGCTGGGAGATTTGGAGATGAAGATCAAGAGGTAGGAGCCTGCCTGAGAATTGGAATGTTGCTTGGAAAGGCAGAGTCCTGGGAAATGTCTGTTCTGGAGAGGTTAGGGAGTCTAGGAAGGGGTGCTGAGAAGGGGGTGAGAGCAGGAGCGATTGTTCCAGGTGGAAGTGGTGTTTTATTTGAAGAAAGAGGGTAGTCAGCCGGCCTGGAGGTGCAGAGGGGAACGTCAGTTTGTTACTGTGAGTAAGGTGACCCCACAAGCAGTGAAATGGTAAGGGTCTGTCCCCACAAGAATGTCAGTGACAAAAAGGAAGGCAGAGACTGTGCAGAGGAGAGGAAGCTGCCTCAAGGGAAGAGGTAAGTATGTGCACAAGCAAGCCGGGGGCGGGGGGGTGGTGATTGGACATTTGTTGGAGCAATGACTTCACTTAGTGCTTCTCAAAGCATGTTTTCCCCACATCATCTACAGATCCAGGAATCATGTCAGAAACACAACTATGGGCCCCACCCAAAGAAACACAATATCAGAAAAGCTTGAGTTTCAGTTTGGCAAATAATTTTAACAAACTGAAATGTCTTATACCTGGTCAATTTGAACACAAGTTACAGAGAGGGAAGAAGAGGGATTAGTGTCCAAGACACAGGAAGGGTAACACTATGTGTGTGTGTGTGTGTGTGTGTATAAAGTGTATGTGTAAAGTGTATGTGTGTGTGTGTATATATATAAAGTGTATGTGTAAAGTGTATGTGTGTGTGTGTGTGTGTGTATATATATATATGTATATATATTAAGACAGTAGGAAGGGAGAAGCAGATGAAGAAGAGGGGAGAGATGGTTTTGGCTATCAGGCTTTCAGTAAGCCTCTCTACTGAGGATGGGCATCTGGTATACCCTAGGAGGTCCTGGCACTGTTGCCATCACAGCCTCTGAACCGTTGCCTCTTGGAATGTCTAATGCATCTTACATCCTCCTCTCTCCCTGTCCAAGTCCTATCTGAAAATCCTACACAGTTCTCCCTCCTGGATACTGCCCCTTACACATCCAGGTGCTCAGGATTAGGCTCAGTGTAGATCCTTCTGGCCATCTGCAGTTCTGTGCTTCTTTCAAGTGTCTTATCTTCCAAGTAGACCCTGTGTCCTCTAGGGCAGTAATAATTTTGTAACTCTAAATCGGATCCACGTTGCGTTTTTGTTCTTGGCATCCAGTGAGGCGCTACTAAAGTTCTGGGGTGAGTTATAAGTCCTAGATTCAGATATTGTCTTTTTCCCTAAGTGTGTAGGAGACTTTATTATAGACCCTTTTACCCCATGGCAGTTTAAAGTCTATAAAGGGGGCCAGGATGGAGGGACAAGTGGCAAGTAAGTTGTTTAGAAGAACAGCAGCAAGCCAGAAGTCATTATCAATGACTTGAGTAAGTCCTCTATGGCAAGCTATGACAACACAGTCGTGGAGAGGTGAGATGAATGAAACTGCAGGAAGGGCCTGCAGATTCCTCTAAAGAAGAGTGTCTGTCATGTCCATTCAGAGAAGGCTGCTGCCTCCCCTGCTGATGGGAGAGAACTCAGACACTATCAGAAGCTGTGAGAGATAGCTCAGCAGTTAAGAGCACTTGCTGTTCTTTACCGAGGAGCTGTGTTCAGTTTGCAGCACCCACATCAAACAGCTCACAGACATCTGTAACTCTAGCTCCAGGGATCCAATTCCTCTGGTCTGCATGGGGGCCTGCATTCATGTGCATATACACCTCCACATAATTAAAGGTATTTTAAAAATGTTTTAGAAAAAGAATTCTGTTAGAACGCTACTTTTGCAAATACACAAGAAACTTCTTTTTTCATTTTGAGACATGGTCTTTATGTATGTAGTCCAAGCTAACCCCAACTCACCCTGTAGTCTAGGCTGACATCATACCATACTTGAAGCAATGCTCCTGCTGCTGTCTCCATAATGATGGAATTAAATGCATATGCCACCACACTTCACAAAAACTGCCTCTTTAGCATAAAAAATGTCCAAAACAAAACGACTGCCTACAGATTGGGAAAGAATCTTCACCAACCCTATATCTGACAGAGGGCTAATATCCAGTATTATATAAAGAACTCAAGAAGTTAAACAGCAACAAATCAGGTAATCCAATTAAAAAATGGGGAACAGAGCTAAACAGAGAATTCTCAATAGAGGAATATCGAATGGCAGAGAAACACTTAAAGAAATGTTCAACATCCTTAATCACCAGGAAATGCAAATCAAAACAACCCTGAGATTTCATCTTACACCCATCAGAATGGCCAAGATAACTCAAGTGACAACATATGCTGGAGAGGATGTGGAGAAAGGAGAACCCTCCTCCATTGCTGGTAGGAATGTAAACTTATACAACCACTTTGGAAATCAATCTGGCGCTTTCTCAAACAACTAGGAATAACGCTTCCTCAAGATCCAGCTATACCACTGCTAGGCATATATCCAAAAGACACTCAAGTATACAACAAGGACATCTGCTCAATCATGTTTGTAGCAGCTTTATTTGTAATAGCCAGAAGCTGGAAACAGCCCAGATGCCCCTCAGTTGAGGAATGGATACAGAAATTGTGGTACATCAACACAATAGAATATTACTCAGCAATAAAAAACAAGGAAATCATGAAATTTGCAGGTAAATGGTGGGAACTGGAAAAGATCACCCTGAGTGAGGTATCCCAGAAGCAGAAAGACACACAGGGTATATAGTTATTCATAAGTGGATACTAGACATAAAATATAGGATAAACATACTAAAATCTGTACACCTAAGGAAGCTAATCAGGAAGGAGGACTCTGGCTAAGATGCTCAATCCCCATTCAGAAAGGCAAAGAAGATGAACATTGGAGGAGGGAGAAAACAAGGAACAGGACAGGAGCCTACCACAGAGGGCCTCTGAAAGGCTCTACCCTGCCCGGTATTGAAGAAGATGTTGAGACTCATAGCCAAACTTTGGGCAGAGTGCAGGGAATCTTATGAAAGAAGTAGGAGATAGTAAGACCTGGAGAGGATAGGAGCTCCACAAGGACAGTGACAGATCCTAAAAGTCTGGGCACAGGGGTCTTTTCTGAAACTGATACTCCAGCCAAGGACCATTCATGGAGATGGCCTGGAACCCCTGCACAGAAGTAGCCTATAGCAGTTCAGTATCCAAGTGGCCTCCATAGTAATGGGGACAGGGACTGTCTCTGACATGAACTGATTGGCCTGCTCTTTGATCACCAATTCCTGAGGGGGGAGCAGCCTTAGCAGGCCACAGAAGAAGACAATGCAGCCACTCCTGATGAGATGAGACCTGATAGACTAGGGTCAGAGGGAAGGGGAGGAGGAAGGGAGGTACAGGGGGGATACAAAGTGAAAAAACTGTAATTAATAAAAATAAATATAATTATAAAAAAATGTCATGGTCATGTTCTGCAAATTAGGGTGAGCCCAGGCCACATGAAGTTTGACATTTTTCAAAATTGAGAAAGGTTTTCCGTGGAATTCTTTGACCATGATTTTTTTTCACAAGGTGATGCAAAACTCTTTCTAGAAGTTGACTACATTTTGTGTTACTACCTTAAACTCAAAACCAGAAAAAAAAAAGAGATGGATGATGCGTTAATGCAAGTGTAAGGAAAGGAAAATTAATATTTTTGAGCACTTACACTATACGTTTTTTAGAAGCAATGCTTTTATATGTGCTAATAATCTATTGTCTCATGTGCTTTGGCAGGGAGCCTATATTATGTTTGTTTGTTTTGAGTTTAGGGGTTGGACAGAGGGCCTCCTAGATGTCAGTCAAGTTCTCTGTCATTCAGCTACATCCCCAGCCCTCAACCAGTGCTCAGAGTCCTCTAGTAAATAAACGGCTGGCTCAATTTGACAGGTGAAGGCAACGATGCCCAGAGCATCTTCAGCTTCTTTAGTGTGTAGGAGGATGCTGGTACTTGAACTCAAAGCTCTCTAACTACAAAACCCATGCGCTCTTTCTGTGGATATACATCTTCTCGTGGTGTGGCCTACCGGGCTTCCACGTCTATGGCTTTTGTGGTTTTTCTAAAACATGGGAAGTTCTGTAAAGGTGGGTTTTCAAATATGTCTATCTGAAAAACTGTAACAAAATAAAAACATAGGATTTTTTATATTGTGATAAAAAATAGAAACAACAAAAACTTTACTTTGCTTTCAAGAGAATCACAAGAAGGACTTGGACATAATTCAGCTGCTTGGTTTGAGCCATTTTTACAAATGCATGTTCTACTTTAGGAAATCAGTCAGGCTCCTGATTATATCTTACATGAACCCATCTCTGCCACTTCTTTGCTCTCTACTCTTCATTTGAACCCCATTGTGTATGGGACTTACACATCTGTCTTAGTTAGGGTTTCTGTTGCTGTGAAGAGACACAGTGACCACAGCAACTCTTACAAAGGAAAACTTTAACTGGGGCTGGCTTAGAGTTTTAGAGGTTTAGTACATTGCTGTCATGGTAGGAAGCATGGTAGCGTCCAGGCAGACATGGTGTGGAAAAGGAGCTGAGAGTTATGCATCTGGATCCGCAGGCAGCAGAGAGAGACTTTGAGTCACTAAGCCTGGCTTGAGCTTCTGAGACTCAAAGCCCACCCCATAGTGATGCATATCCTCCTCCAACAAGGCCACGCCTCCTAAGAGTACCACCCTCTATGTGCCTATGGAGCCATTTTCATTCAAACCACCAATGTATCATTTCATCCTTTGATGGACCTCTGATTTGTTGCTGGTGTCAGACTATTACAGATAAAGCTTCTGAGAATGTTTGTGTACCAGCGTGGATATGTGGATATGTGGATAAGAGCCTTCTCTAGGGTACATACCCATCAGAGAAACAAACCATATAGAGGCTGCCATTTGACTTCTTAAGGGATTTGCCAAGCTGTTTTCAAAAGTGCTGGCTGTGTTACGTTTCCACGGAGCGTTGGAGAGCTTCCATTCCCTCCAAATTCTGTCCAGCTCTCCATGTGGTTGATCTTTTAAATTACAACCATTCTAAGAGTATAATGGAATTTATTGGGGTATTACTTTTAATTTCCTTAATGGCTACTGAATAGATTTTCATGTCTTTATCTTTGTTGAAGTGTCTCTTCAAAGGCTTTGCTGATTTTTTTTTTAAATTGGGTTGCTTTATTTTCTTATTATTGACAAGTTCTAAGAGTCCTTGGTGTGCTCTGGATATAAACTCTATATCAGATGATTCACAAATATTTTCTCTCAGCCTGTGGCTTGTCTTTTCATTTCCTTTTATTGTGTTTCAGAGAGCAGAAGTTTTTAATTTTAATTTTAACCTAATTTATCAATTTGTTCTTTGATGGGTCATGTGTCTTGTGTGTATCTAAGGAATCTTTGTTTAATGCAAGGTTACAAAGATCTTTTCCTATATTTTCATCGACACATTTTATAATGATAGGTTTTACATTTGGGTTTATGATCTATTTTGAGTTAATTTCTACATGTGGTGCAAGATATAGATTTAAATTATTTTTTTTTGAAAATATGAATAACCAGTTGTCAAAACATATTTTATTCTCTTCCCATATGAATTGCCTCCATTTATTTAGGTCTTATTTAATTTCTGTCATCTTTTGTGAGAATTACGTCTCTTATATGTTTAAGCTATTTTGAAAATTTATGCTATTGTAAATGGTATAGAATTGGAAATTCCAATTTCCAGTTATTTGTTGCCTGTATAAAGAAATACAATTGATTCTTATATTGATCTTGAATCCCACAAGCCTGCTGCACCCACAACAGTGGCTTTGTTGACTCTCCACAGCGCATTCTATATAGATTACTGTGCTGTCTACCAAGAAGCACATCTCTCAGTGTGATGTTAGCTGTAGACTTCTCATGGATCATGTTTTTCAGGTTGAGGGAGATATTTCTTTGCACACTGAGCCACCTTGCTGGCCTTTGAGGAAATTATTTCTAATCTTGTATTGTTGAGTTGTTCCTTTTTTTTTTATTTTTTAATGAAAAACAGATGTTAGACTGTATTGAATGCATTTTCTGCACTGTTTGAGGTGGCCTGTTTGTTAGTGCTGTGGATTATATTTATCAGTTTTTAATATCAAAATAACTTTCTTACATTTTTGTGAGAAACCCCCACTTACTATAAATAGCTGTGTATGTGTTTATATGTGTGCTATGGACAGCGATGTAGGTGTACATATAGAAATATAGACCCAGAGATACGTGCCTCTTATCTCTCGAATCTGGAGTGATGCCATTTCCATCATCCATGACATCAGTATTCCCTGCTTTATATCCGTGTGTATTCCTTGTTTTCTCCTTCTGGCCAGTCTGACTAGAGGATTATCAGTTTTATTGATCTCAAAGAACCTTGGTTTCATTGATTTTTTTTCCCCTATCATTTTTGTTTGTTTTATTCATTTCTCTTCTAATCTTTATTACTTTCTTTCTTTGATTATGTTGAATTTACTTTACTCTTTTTTAAAACTTACTTGGCTAGAAACTGAGTTTGCTAATTTGATGAATTTTTTTCTAATGTAGGTATTTATTGCTGTTAATTTCCTTCTAAGTACTATGTAGCATCCCGTAAATTTTCATGTTTTATTTTCAGTTTTATTCAGTTCAAAATGCATTTCAGTTTCTTCTTTGGTTTATTTTGGGCTCTAGGATATTTATAAGTATAATATTTATTTTCTCAATATTTGAAGATTTTATAGCATATTGATTTCTAATTTATTGGTAGCCACTTTTCCATTGTGGACAAGGATAATATTTTTTGTATGATCTTGATCCCTCTAAACTTATTGAGACTTATATTATGATCCAAAATAGATCTATTTGAAAAGAATACGAATTCTATAAATGGAATATTCTATAACTATCAGTTAAATTGTCTGATTGATAGCATTAAAAGCCATCTATACCAGTAGTTTTTATCTACTGTTCAGTTAAAGAGAGGGGGATATTAGAATCTCTGACTGTAACTGGACTTCATCTGTTCCTTCACTGCTATCCATGGGGCTTTCTGTCACTCAGAGCATAAACTTGAGAGACCCAGAGCTAGCCTCCTTAACTGGCCTTAGCAGGATGAAGCAATGTCTTTCAGCCCAAGTAATAATTTTACTCTAAAATCTACTGTCTGTGGTTAAAATGTATATCCTTTTAAAATGTCTTTTGACCAGCATTCCTATGTCATTTTCCACATTTTCACCTGTAACTCCTGTGTGTTTTTATGTATAAAATGCTTCTGATATAAGCCCCGTGTGCTCGGACCTAGATTTGTCTTTGTTTTTTGTCTTTTTGAAGCCCTGGTGCTTGATCCAGAGCCCTACTACTCTATAACTGAGCTGTGGCACCCAGCTTTTTGCTGTCTGTCTCATCTAGTTCCTAACCATTTTGCTCTGCCTCCTATTGGATTAGTGTGCCTTGTTCTAGCTTTGCCACTCATGCTGTCTTATTAGCTATCACTTTGTTTCCTTACTCTGATTCTTGCTTTAGATTTTATAGTATAGCTTTTGGGGGAGAGGGTGCTGGCCCGTGCACATGTTAACGGCCAGGAGTTGACGACAGTGTGTCATCCTTGATTTCTCTCCTGGCGTGTTTTGAACCTGGGATTCATCATTTGGGCTCCACTGGCCAGTGAGCCTAGAGATCCACCTGTCTCCAGCCTACCCTCCAACACTGGGGTTACAGCCACATGTTGTCAGCACCTCCAACTTTTATGCGGGTGCTGGGGATTCAAACCCAGGTCCTCATGCTTTCACAGCAGTCACTGTTCCCACTGAGCCATCTTCCCAGCCCCTGTTGTATACATCTTAAACTCACCAAAACCTGTCCTCAAACAATATACCGCTGCATATTGGTATGAAACAATCATAGGATCGTATGGTCATTCTTGCCCCCATCTTTATGCTCTTTGACATTCAACTTGTTTGTGCATGCTGGAAACCTCCCAGTAGTTTGTATTTGTTTGATTAGTCCTCCTAGTGTAAGGAGGTTTAAGTAATCTTTATGACACATGTACTCAACTGTACATATCTGTGACACATATATCTAACTACATATATTTATGACACATATTTAACTGTGTACATTTAAACAGTTTTTATGACACATATTTTTAACTTGACCCTCACCATTCCTTGTGTGGCTACCTATCTCCGTGTACCATTTTTTGTGTACCAAAAGGACTTTCTTTGATATTTTCGGGGGAGTGTAGGTCTGGTGGTGATCAGTTCTTTCAGCTTTTTTGTTTGTTTGTTTTAAATATCTAAGAGCACTTCTTCCCTCTTTCTCTGAACTATATTTCCAATAATCACACAATTCTAGGTAGATTGTCTCCATCCCTCCAGGGGACTGGTGCTGTGCTGTAGTCTGACCTTATCCTCTTTATCTGTCTCTGGGATACACCTTTTCTTCCTCTGGAAACTTTGTAATTAGCACTTCTTTTAGTCGGTTTGGTTATTATGTGGCTTGTATTTTTCCTCATGTTTCTTACGTGTGAGCTTTGTTGAAATGACTTCAGCTTTGTATTAATAGTTTACACTAAGTTAATAAGGTCTTCAGTTATTGTTTCTTCTAGTAGTTTTCTGCCTTCTCTCTTTTCCTAGATTTTAAGAATTCAAATATTAAATCACTTTAATTTGTCCCCCAGCTTGCTTTCATTGCATTTTCAAAAACTAACTTTTTCTCTGTATTTTTTATTTTGGATAGCTTTAAGCTTTTTATAGTTGTTTCTTTATTTAATGTCTATTTGTACATGCACTAGCCTCCTCAGAGGTGAGACAACAACTTGAGAGAATTGGCCCTCTCCTTCTACCGTGTGGGTTCTGGGAACTGAACTCAGATTGTCAGGCGTGACAGCAAGCGGCTTTTCATACCAAGTCATCTTGTCAGCGCCTGTTGGGGTAGTTTTTATTGCTATGTCTTAAAATTCTCTAATCTTTTCCTCTGAAATTTCTAACCTTGATAATTGAGTCTAGTTTGATTTTTCTCATATAATGTATTTTCATCTTAAAATTTTTAGAAAATTTAAAAAAATCTGCTGTGTCTCTATACCACATTTGAAATACATCTACGTGCTATTATGATACAGAAATTAATGCCCTTCTTGACTGTCTGACACCTCTGTCAGTTCTAGATAGAATTCCCATGTTCTTTGTCTCTCTATCAATCTTTGATTACACACCAAGCATTTCGAATTTTAACTTACTGGGATCTGAGTGTCTTTGTATTCCTGTAAATATTTTTGAGTTTTGTTCTGGGATACAGTATATTAACGTGGCACTCATTCCCTTGTTTTTTAAATCTGCTTCATCCGGCAGATCAGCATTTTCTCTAGGACTAATTATTTCCCACTTCTGAGGCAAGATCCCTCTGAGCACTCAGCCAGCGCTGTAAATTCTGAGATTTTGTGGGCTGTGTGCTGAAATCAGGCACTGGCCCTGCCCTATGACCTCTGGTGTAGTCCTCTCAACACTGTCATATGGTTTTTACCCAACCTCAAGTAGTTTACATGCACGCGCGCGCACACACACACACACAGAGTTTCTTACAGATCGCTCTGTGGGAGCCATCCACCGGAGCCCTGCATTCTCTCTGTACAGCTTTCTTCTTTATGGTCCTCTGTTCTAGCCACCTTGGCTTCCCTGGTCCCTGGATTCCATCTCAGTTTTTTTTCTCTGCTACAACCCAGGATCTCCTCAAAGGCGTTACACTGGGGTAACAGTGGGGCTTATTTTATTCATTCATACTCTCTCAAGGATTAATGACTATTCACTGTTGTTACTAGCCAATGTCTTGGAAATGTGTGTGTGTGTATTCTCTCTAAATATGTTTTTAAAATTGTTTTTGTTTACAGTTATTTTTGGTTAAGATGTAAAAGAGGTCCCTGTTATACCATCTTTGCTGGAAGCACAAGTCTTCAGAAAGCATTTTCAGTAGCTTTCACATATATTCAGAGAACAACTTAAGAACAGCAACCTCTAGTTATTGAATGCCTTCTGTGTGCTCATTCAGATGTTATATTAACAGAGCAGCTATCGTGTGTTGTTCTAGGCACTGGAAATACATCGCTGCCCCAGAGTTTAAAGATCGACGTCTGTGGTGGTTTGAATAGGGATGCCCCCCATAGCTTCATATATTTGAATGCTACATCACCAGGGAGAGGAACCATTTGAAAGGATTAGAAAGATTAGGAGGTGTACATCTCCCATTTACACGAGTAAAGAAAAACCATGAATGAAGCATACAGGGACAGAGGATTAGGAGTTCAAATCTGGACTTGTGAAGTTTGGGTATCCATGAGAAATCCAAGTGCAGGCATTAAGATGGGGGGCGGGGTTGGATCTGAAGCTCAGGCTGGTAGGTAAGGGAGGATGAAGACAGAACTGACTTGGATTCAGCAATGTGGAGATCTTGGGTGAGTTTGATGGACCACTTGGGGTAGAGTAATTTGGTTAGAGTGAAGTAGACTTAATAGAGAATGAGAGAAGAAGACCTGGACACAAAGTACAAACAACATTTTTGAGGAGTTTGGCAATAGGGCAGTAGCTGGTGTGGTAGCATCCAAAAATGGTGGTTCATGAAAAGGAAAAAATTGCCCAGCTGAAGACTGATGGGAAGAATCCAGAGAATAAACTCCTGGCAGGAATGGACAGAGAAGGGAAACTACTGGAGCCTCATTCTAGAGGAGATGAGAAGGGGGATCTCCAGAAGAAAGTCCTGGTTAGGGAAATTAGTGAGAAAATGGGCAGAAGACAGAGTCGGGGGGTGCAGGTACTGCTAGGAGCATTGTGTGCATTGGTGGGAGATTAGGGACATCCATGTCTGATTGGCAGTCTCAAGGGTAATGTAAGAAGCAGGATATATGTTACAGTTATGTAGCTTTGTGTTCTTGTGCGACTCCTAACAGTGGAGTGTGGGGCAGTCTCTCACTCTTTTGCCCGCACCTGAGACCCTTTTCCTTCTACTGTGTTATCTTGCCCAGTCTTGATATAAAGGTCTGTGCCTAGTCTTCTTGTAACTTACTGCACTGTGTTCATTTGATACCATGGGAGGCCTGCCCTTTTCTGAAGCAGACAAGGGAGCATGTGTGGTCTGCTGCTATATTCAGGCACTTGGGTACAGACTGGACTAATCAGTGATCTGGACAGCAGCTATAAGGAAGGCAGAAACGAGGGAGTAGAGAATGTACCCAAGGTACTGACTAAAATGGAATTTAAGCTGGACAGGAAAGAAAAGTAAGCATTAAAGAAGGATGGCAATGCCACGTTGACGGGATCAGGAGACTGTGGATAGAGAGATTGAGGACTGGTTGGGACAGAAAAACTTCTAGAAGTAAGCTGGGAAAGATAGTAAGGACTAGTCTGACAGTGCGTGAGGGTTTATTGATAAAGATGAAGTTTAAAACAAGGCTGTTCAGTGAGGTCCAAGGGTGGGAGCCAGGTTGTAGGTTGCATATGCAACAAGCTATGCTTAAGAACTGAAAGTAAACATTTTAGAAACATGAGTGTAGCAGCCAGTAGACTTAGAGTGCTGTTGAGTTGTTCTTGTTATTTTGGATACTAAGGACTGACCCCAGGGTCCTGTGCCTGGCAGAGGCTCTGCCACTGAGGTAACTCTCAAGTCCCGTCCGCACCCCTTTAAACCTGAGACAGGGTCTTGCTGAGTTGCCCAGACTTGCCCTGGTCTTGTGAGCCTCCTGACTCACCTTCTCGGTAACTGGGTTCTCACCCCCATTTTCTCCAGTTGACTGCCATTTTTTGTTTTGTTTTTCCCTTTAAAATATAATTTACTCATTAATTTTTTGTACTGACTTTTGCAAATTCGTGGTTCTGTAACAAACTGGACACAAACGTTAAAAATATTGGTCCTTCTCCCATAGCCAAAAGGTGGCTTGTGTGAGTGTGTGTGTGTGTGTGTGTGTGTGTGTGTCCATCCATATTTGGTAGTCTCTGCATGGAGAGAAAGAGAATTGGAAGGAATGAGTTATCATGTGCCTTTCCAAGATAGAATTTGGACTAACCAAATCTAGGGGGCACCATTCTCGGTTATGCAGTGTGCGCACAGTACAGCATCAGGTGCTCTTCAAGAGTTCAGGGAAGTGGCCATTCTAATCCCCATTCTACAGAGAACAGACCCAGTGTGGCTGAGCAACTGTGCAGATGCACACTGCCACTAAAGGTCAGAACGAAGGTCTGAGCCTGTGTGTGTTTCTTGTACCAAAGCTGAACTCCACCGCCACTCTCTACCTCATGCTCATAGTTAGAGAGACAGCCTGGCCTAAGCCTTGGAAACCAAGGACTGTGCCCCTTGGAAATGTTCTGTAGGCCATGTGGCCACATTGGGTGTTTTGGTTTCTTTTACAGAAGCTGTGACTCAGGAATCCAGTGTTCAATACCATCACAGTGTGCCCTGCCCTTTGTCCTCTCCTACCTTAGTAATCACATATGAATTAGAAGCATCTAATAGTCATTGGCAAAAAGGGTAAATTGCGAGTGATTTAAATACTTTCTGTCAAAACATATATGTTGAATATATTGAGTTTATGACCTATGAAGACCTGTTATGGAACTATACTTCGTGATGCTGTTGTCTTTTGAGACAAGGTCCTGCTCTGGTACCCAGGTTAGCCTCAAACTCACCATCCTCATGCCTCTGCCTACTCCCAGCTGCTGTATTTTAAACCATCATGTGTACAGACTTGTCAACTCCTGAGGCCCTCAAGTGTCTGCTATGGGCTGAGCAGGTGCACTCTCCTCCAAGTCCGGGAAAAGCTGGTGTTGGCGGGTATGTGGAGTTCCTGAGGAATCCAAAAGTAAAGTAAGCCTTGATCTCTTAGGGATTTGCTGGCCTTCTATGTCACTTGGCTCTTCCTCTGCCTAGGGAGTAGAAGAACACAAGAGCTATTTGTAAAGCTCGCCCTTGTGTCATAGGAGGTAACCTTCCCTGGCATGTCTGGAAGGCTTGCCAGACTGCCTCTGTACTGAGAAGGCTGGAGCACAGCACAGGGCCTGACACACAGTATGCAGTAGGTGCTCAGTAACTGTGAGTCAAAAGAATGAGTGGCCAGCTGGCCCTTAGCCTCCTTGGTGATGAGTTGATGTGTTTAACCTTGTCTACTTTAAGAATGTCATTACTGTTTATGTCCGTCAGTGTGTATGAAAAAAATTTTTGGACTGACCACGGCTAAGTCTCATTTTTTTACTCGAACATGACTGTGTCTCTGGGAAGACAGAAGAAACGAAAATTCCGCCCAAATAAGCAAATATAATTGCCGCAGAAATTTACTTTTAAAATATAGTATCACAAATCACAGTTTTGGTGAGTGGGAGAAACATCCTTAAAAATGCTTTATTATGATAAATGTTAATCATCGCAGCTATCAACTGAGGGGAATATAGAACATGATTTGCTTTGTAAGTGTTGCTAGAGTTCCCCGATGTATGCTATCAGCTGTTGTTATCGATGAAAGGTTTAATGTGTGAGCCTCCTTTTGGACTGTCGGTAGGGAGGAACTCTAAGTGTATTTAAAGGCCTGAGAACTTCTGCACACAGTGGGCTATTCTCTCCTTCCATCTTGCCACATTGTTCATTGCATCAATGAGAAATGTGACTGACATGGCAGGCAAGATAGATGCACAATAAATTTCACATGACTTGTTTTTATAAATTTTTATTCCCTTATAAATTCATATTTCAGTCAGATGGAGAATGTTTTGATTTCAGTTTTTTTCTCATTGTTGATAAGGGTTAGAAATCATTCTAACAACTGAGGTAAGAATCTACTTTGTCTACAAAAGCTTGTAAAACCTAGCAAAAACTCAACTTTCCCATTTCAGTAGAGAATACTTCCTCTTTTACATTTAAAGACAAAATAAAATATAGTAGACAGTTATATCCTAGGTTTTTTTATTATATCTTTTGAAATAATTTGTATATACCTTTTAAATAATTCCAAGTGCCACAAAAAATAATGTTAATAGCTCAAAATCAAAAGTTAAAAAAATACCCTAAGTATAATTTTTAAAATCTTTTTCTCCTCAAGCGTTTTACGATGGGATAATGAGACAGATGTCTCTCAACTGGAAGGACATTTTGACATTGTTATGTGTGCTGACTGGTAAGTATATAAAAATCATAAAACTCCTGTTAGGGGGAAAAAATAGCTTTGCTGGAGTAATTGGGCCGCGCTGCTTTTCTGATGGCTAAGCCAAGTCAACAAATGAAGCACAAAGCCACCTTAACCTCAGCGAATTAATATTCATCTCCACGTGACAGTTAGAAGGTACTCTTCTATCACACAGTAACTTCTACCACATTATTTCCCAAAGATTGATTTTCAGAAGCATTTCCATTTTCTGGAATTGCCTCTGTTTCATGCTTGACGTATCAGTAAATGGACGACTTAGGCAAATTGCAAATAATTATGGCTCGGAGAGGAACAGTCTGGAGAAAAAGGAGTTTATCAACACAAACAGCTCAATTAGCTTACTTCTTGGGGTAGATCTGGCCATCGATATGTGGGAATATATATGTGTACACACGTATATACTCTCTGGCAGATAAACATATCCTGGAGTATCTTGGGGAAAATAGCCTTTCTTAAAGTGTGTTTGATATCTGATGTTTTCAGTTCACTCAGCGCTGATATTTAGTTATACAGAACACAGTGATTACACAATCACATTTTGTTCTTATGCAAATAATATCCAACTCTGTCAGGTGTCTGAGTTTTTTAAAAATAAATTTACCCTAGACATTTTGCCTTCTGCCTTAGCCCAGTCTACTTATTTGTTAATGGAAGTGTGATTCCAAGTTACACAATAAATGTGCTCAGACCTTTATAATTATTTCAACTAATTTTGTGCATTTCTTCATTCAGTCTGAGTGATTATTTCAGCTTATGGAAAACATGGGCCATAAGCAGGTACTGTCTGTTCAGCGTAAGCTCTTAATTGTAGTTTTACCATCATGGTGACTACTTTAGATTTGAAAACAGCAGGTTCAGAGTCAGACCTCAAGTCACACTGATGAGCCCAAGCCCAAGACCCAGAACCCAGAACAGACTTCAGCAAGAAGGAAATAGTTTTCCAGGAAGTTACCTTATGATTCAAATACAATTTCCAATGTACAACTCTCCCATCAAAGTCAATGGGGTTAGCTTTGGTTTTTCTTAACCTCCCTCCCTTCTCCCTATATTATCACTATTATTTGTGTATGTGTGTGTGTGTGTGTGTGAGAGAGAGAGGGAGAGTGTGTGCGCATGTGCGTGCATGTGTGCATGTGTGTGTATGTGTGTCTGTGTGTGTGTGTGTCTGTGTCTGTGCTTTGCAGTAAACAGTACATATTTTGTTCTACTTTTAGTTGAAAATTTCTACTTTTCCAAGACCATTTTGGTTTCCCTGCACTGATGGCTAACCCCCCCTTTTCCAAATATGGGAAAAGCCTATATTCCAGATTGATCATGACAACGTGCCTCCCCCATCTAATCAAAAAGGAGCTCAAACCAACCCACGTGATCTACCAAGTAATTTGGTAAATGCCTTTCCTCACGGAATATGAGAAAGGATCCTCCAGGTTTCATTGCACAGATGAAGATAATGCAGGCAGGATTAGATCAGATTAAGCTCGGGAGTGAGATCAGAGAGCAACAGCAAGAGGGACAGGGGCAGTGTCTTCCCGAAGGTTCAGATGAGGGTCACACCCGACGAGCTCTGATGATTTGGAAAAGGCAGCTTTGGTCAAGAGATTTACAGTTAAATTGTCCTGCACACAAATATCAGAATGGCCTGGCTTGGTCAGACTTGTGTCGTGGACACTCACACCATGTCATCCTATTTGTACCAGAGGAACCAGCAGAGGAAATAAGAGTTAAGCCCCTCCTGATTAATGTTCTCAGTTGGGTTAAAAATAGCTGCACAACATGTTTGAAAAATAGTCTTTTTTTAAAAATACCTAACCGACAACAGTCTTATAGAATTAATAAACATAGTTCATATTCAGTCTAAGGCTTTCATTACAGATATATAACACAATGCCATCTTATACGCATGCATCTGGTAGCTACGTAAGAATTATTTATGGATTCAAATGAACTAAATACCCGAGGCTTCATTTTATAAATGGCTTTTCTATGCATGAATCGATGGTTAAGTTTTTTTTTCCCCCTGGTGTTATAAGTGCCAGAATGTCAGCCTGTCTGTAATTTCCCATTTGTAAATGTAAAACATTAAGCTACTCTTACAGTGATGCTGATATTATTTCCAAAAGAAATGCTTTGGTAATGGTCTCCCTTCGCATTCATGGAGACGGGTAAGCTGCTTTGAAACTTGGAAAGTACAGTGAAGTGTAGTATCCAGGCTGGACATCTGGCAGCGAAGTGCAGGCTTCCAAGTATTCCTTACATCCCGCTGGCTTGGTGGTGCTCCACGGGGGTTATTGCATGATGCTGCTTCCATGGCAGGCAGGCCATGCCGAATTATTTAGAAGGTCGCAAAGAAGCTAAAGAAAGCTCTCTGTGGACACTGCCTCCAAGATGAAACCCGAAATACTCAATGCCATACTGAAGTGCCAGCACACTTAAAAAGATCACGCTAAGTCTCACCATCCTTTCTCATTGTCAGTCAATGAGATCTGCAGTGGGCCACAGGAATGAGGCATGAGTCGACTTTTGAATATTAGGTCTGTGGATTAAATTCTTCCTCAAGCATTTCCAGCGAGGGTGGCATTGTCTGATCCGTTGAATAGCTAACCACTGGTACTTCTTGATCCCATTTCCATGAAAACCCGCTCCATTCACAAACCTGTTCCAAACCCACATTGTGGTTCAAGTAAAAAGCACATGACTATGGCAAGTGTTGATATGTTTATGTTCCTAAATCATTCATATATTCCTGTATTTACATTCAAATGTTCATAAACCTGTGGGCAGTGGGGGGAAATAACTCATTTCCCACAAGAGAAAGTCCCTTACTCCAGATCCAAATTTAGTCGCTCAACTAGATTATAAAATAAAGAGGCAAACTGTGAAAGTAGTCATTATTTCACCGTTCAGCATTTTTGACAATAAAAAATAGTTTCATGGTTCAACAGTTCCTAAATAACTTGTAAAATGTCAACTTTGAAATAAGCAGAAAGAAACATGAAGGTAGAGTCATACCTACCAAAAGGGTGAGGGGGAGCTATTGACAAACATCAAAATATTAGAATATTTAACCACAGGGGTCGGAGAGAAACCTGCCTATTAAGCTCCTCCATTGATTTATTCTGTATTGAGTTTAATAAAAGCATTCCTTTCTGCAGGAATGCAGTCTGGCCCGTCCTTGCTGTGTTAGGAAGAGCAAGCACTTGCTAATTCTTAGCCCGCCTTTCCAGACCCTGGTTCAGTCATACTCATAATCTAAGAGTCTGGAAGTAAGATTTTTTTTTTCCCAATACAATGACTCCTTCCGTTTATCTTTACCATTTGATGGCTATCCAGTTTATTGCAGTTCTGCAAATATAGAAATGACTTTGTGCCTTTGAATTCTCACAAGGCTAGGAAAGCATGTCTGAAATGCCACCCACTGTCTGACCCATAAAGCTGGATATACAGGACAGTCAGGGCACATATGTGTCTGAAGCTGAAGGCTCGGAGAGGAATGGGAGAGAGCCCAGGGGCTTGTTACCCTGCCTTCACCCTCTGCCAGCATCTCCACACTGATTACACACCACAGATTATTTATAAGTTGTTTTCCTCTTCCCAATTCTCTTTCCTTTCTTCTAAATGATGAAGAAATATTAGGCTTTTAAGTTGTTTTGTGAGAAAGGTTTTGGTTTTTTTTTTTTTTCCTCCCTCAAAATGGAAATACCATGGGCCTGAAAAGTCCGTTGTTTTGCAGCCTAATCACAGTTCACAGTCCCTGTTCCCTGACAAGGTCTCTAGCTCGTAATCAGCGCTTTTGCCTCACCTGAGAAGACTCAGCCTCTGCGACATCCCCGAAGAGCCCAGAATCTCACAGCTAAAGGGGCAGAGGCAAGTGAGGTTAGAACAAAGCATCACTGGGCAGTCCCTCCAAAATAGGGTCAGGAATGCAGAGAGAGAGACCGTTCCTTGTTGAAGGTAAAAGCTAAAACAACGGGTCTCACCATGAAGGCTGCATAGGGGTCTTCTTTCTGACAAAAAGAACTATCTCCTAATGTTCTGTATGAATCAGTTGCTCCAGGAGAATACCTGTAGCTGCTCTGAGCTCTGCATACAGCTGGGATTCTTAATTAAGGAAGTGATGAGAAGGATTGAACACCTCTCCTTTGTCAGAAAATCTGATTCGGATCAATGGAACAAAGCGATTGTTGCTGCCATGGGCAATGGCCCAGAGGTGTATGCATGCAGGAGAGAGTGTGTGTGTGTTAATGGCCAAACTGGACTGTCAGGGTATTTTGATCTGCAACTGAAGGGAGAGTTGAAAGTTATCTCCATCCCCATCACTGACCCACTCAGCCTTTTTAAATAGATCCACTTAAGCGACCGCTGTTCTCCAAGCCATTAGGACTTATTTAAGGGGTGAATTTTCAGGAGATTACATATCACTCCCACTAAAGCTCATTGAAATTGCTCATATGACGTACCCCACAAAGCGTTATGAATTCTGCATGGAAGCTAAGTAGAAAAGTGAGCTTGCATGGAATAAAGATCTTTTAGAGGACTACAAGAATTACTTTTGGGAAATTTGATTTGGAACGATGGGGTAGATGCCATTACCTTTGAAATGACTGTGTTCGGAATGCATTCCGGGTGTTAAAGCTGCACTTTGCAGTTTGCTGTGATGTTAACCTCTTTGTCACCTTTACCAGCGCTCAGTGGAAAGAGTGCTTTGAAAGGGCACACTGGAGGCCCAGCCCGCGGCGCTGCGCTGTTCATCTCTTCCCAGCAGTCTCGCCAGCTCTCAGGAGTGCAGAAATAAGCCAAGAAGAGTCCTTTGCTTAGCTGCTGCATATCCAGCCATCCAGAGATCTTTTGTAGGTCTCTTGTAGGCCTACATGGCCAACACAGTCAATATGTCAACAATATCAAACTGCAGATATTATCTAACTTCCTGAAAGAATAAGATTAAGTGTCATATCTAGGTGTGGTGGCACACGCCTGTAATCCCAGCACTCGAAGAGGCAGAAGCAGATAGACCTCTGTGAGTTTGAGGTAGACTAGTCCAGGACAGGCAAGGATAAACAGAGAAACTCGGGTTCAAAAAAAAAAAAAAATGAGTGTCCTGAAGAACACAATTTGTAAAAGGCAGTTCCAATCTGATGTGCTTCTCCTCAGTCTTTAATGATTGTGAATCACCGCATACCATGACTTAGTGAAACATCTTTGCAGCATTTAAATTAAACATATTCTTTCTTGAGGATTTAAGGATACAACTTTGTGAAAGACCATGTTTTCCCAGGTTATCCTGGCTGCTAGGTGAAAATGATGTCTGTGCGTAGTCAGTAGCTCATCAGAAAAGGCTCTTGTTTCCATTGCCCAAAGCACCTTTCCAGGGCAGGAGTACAGCTTCATAATAGAGGGCTTGCTTAGCCTGTGCGAGGCCCTATGTCCTCAGCATTGACTATTTCAGAATCAATCAGTGTCTCTTCCTCCTTTCTCCCATCCTTCCCTTCTTCCTTCCTTCAGACAGGGTAGCATAGACTGGTCTCAAATCCATGATAGTCCTTTGACCTCAGCATCCCAAGTGCTAAGAGGTACTACCACACCCAGCTCTTGCTCTCCCTTCTCAAAATGACACTCATGGGAAGAGCATCTGTGTGGGCAGACGTCCTATGTTGATGCAGCCCAGCAACACTGGCCAGGCCTGTGCTCAAGGTGTTCAGGGTCACTGCTGTGAACACTGGATATAAACTTCCTCCATTTCAAGGACCATGATGAGCTGCCTCAGGCAATGGAGAAACAGTTCCATTTAGGTATGCTGTGAGCCATGAATGAACGAAAGCTCCTTAAGAGTTGAGCTTGATCTATTTAAAGCTTAGCCCCAATGCATAACACTACTTTTCATGTCATAAGCTGACAATTATGAATTAACATGTATTAATTTGATGTCCCCCACAACCACATAGTTGGGCCTTTATTGACAAGAAAACTGAGGCCTAATGTAAAGGGAATTACCCAAGGTCACATGGAAAGGTCAAAGCCAGAATTTTATTAAACCTGAATCACACACTTCCACTCCCTGTTAGCCTTCTTACCAACAGCCAGTACTCTCCGGTACACAGAAGGCATCAAAGACACTCCAGAACTGTATATGTTTCAAAGTTTCTGCCACATATCCTGAACTTCACAGTTTATCCGCACCAAACAGTGGACCCTCCTGTGGAGTTCAGAGAGAAGCGGCCCCCACCAGTCGGTAGAATTGACACACTCCAGAAGCTGTTTTGTCTTGGAAGGGTGCTCTAGCTATGCCCAGAGCCCTCCTTTAGATGCCAGGAGGACCACACGGCAGTGTCTGGAAGTGAACTCTACTCTGTGTTCCTCTAGCACTGGCTGCTTTCACCCCTCCATGCCACAACCCCACAGGAAATCCGTTTTGGCTTTCATAAGCACTCTGCCAGCTCACCGCAGTCTATGCGGTTGCAGGGGAACACAGACTGAACAATTTATAAAGAAAAGAAAAATATGGATCCCAGTTTGAGACTCTAGGACCACGGTTCTCCCTTGCTAATGCTGCAGCCCTTTACTCTAACCCCTCGTGTTGTAGTGACCCCCAGCCATAATTTTTTTTGTTGCTTCTTTATAACTGTAATTTTATTCCTATTATGAATCATAATGGAAATACCTGTATTTTCTGATGAATGTAGGGGACCCCTGTGAACAGGCCAGCCCACCCCCAAAAGGAGTTGAGACCCACAGGTGGGATGAGTGCCTAATCTTTTCTTCTAAGATAGTGCCTTGAATGTTGAGTCTTGCAATAGGGAGGGACCCGTATCTTCTATAGCAGAAGAACAAGATAGCACCAACACAGTCACATCAGAGGTCAAGTCTGTAGGCCACGACTGTAGAGGGGATACATTCAGACATAGAACTGTGTGAGTTAACTTGCCATCAACTGCTAGGTGAGCCAAACTTGAGTCGTGGATACATCTGTTTAGATGAAGTAACTGTATTCCAAACCTGTTAGAGAAGATGTGGTGAAAATGGGATCGGAGAAACTCAACCATACAGATGACAAACAAACAAACAAACAAAAACCACACAGAAATACTCTAGAGACCCAAGCAGAAAAACAAAACAAAACAAAAAAATCCCAGTGGATAGGAAAGAATCAACTTGGAGGTCAAGGAATAAAACCCTTGGGTTACCACAGCCTCATGCTCGCATCACCTGAGCTTTGCTTAGGAAGGTGTTGGCTCCTGGGTCATTGGTTGGTTGGGTCTTACCCTCAAGCTGTTGGAAATCACTAAGACATATCCTCTTTCACCACCAATATTTCCCCAGTGGTTCAGGTACATAGAACTGGTGGTTTGCTTTTCAGAGGACAGCCTCACAGTGGTCCTGGCAGGCATAGAGCCCAGGTCTACTAGAAACTGGGCTCTAACGAGGAGAGGTACCAAGTGTGCCATCTCCAACAGATGACACTCATTTAAAAAAAATCATCTTGTAAATTGTCTGTGTGACATTAACACATCACAGTCAGGTGTGAACCCTGGCATTGACAGCCTGATAGTCATTGGATAACTGATCACTCTATCTCTTTTTAAAATTTCCCCCTAGCAAGACCCTTGAATGGAAGGGAACAATCCTTCTCGAGTGTTATATAAATGTGTAATTAGCCTTGTGCTTATCACCATTGGTATCATTAGGCTTGGAGGCCCCGTTTAATCTGGATTGTGCTCTCTTCTCAATGTCAGCCTGTTTCTGGACCAGTACAGAGCCAGCCTTGTTGATGCAATAAAGAGATTACTCCAGCCCACAGTAAGTATGTTTCTGTTTTCTCCTGAATACTGGCTACAGAATAATTAGTCTCTGCACAAGGATGGGGAGAGTAATGGAATGGCAGGATTAATGTCATGTAATACTTTAATGCTTATTATGTCCAACTTCAATTGGGTCTTCTGATCTATCAGGTTCTTTCCTAATCATAACTAGGAAACTTCTTACCCTTGGCCTTCTGATAAGGAACACTGTGGGTAGTAAAATAAATGAAACCGCTTCAAAGATAGTGTGAGATTATTTTTATCAAAGAATTTCTGGAGTCTTTCCCTTTGATAACAATATCTTCATATTAAAGTAGAATTATGATATTGAAATTTTTATGTTGACTTCTGTCGTTTTAAATCCCTTCAGTGGAAACCTTTGTCGTTGGGTATTTATTTATTGCATAAGAACACTTTTTCTTTTTATTTCTGTTTATATCAAAGAAAAAAGGGACTTCCAGATGAATCTGTATATTAAAAGTTCTTTGCTTTAAAAGGAAGCCATTATTTACATATTATAAATATTAGGTCACAATGAAGCCAAGCATGGCATAAAATATTGTGCACATTTTTACATTTATATATCCATTTATGCCTGTGAGTAAATTACAGAGTTTGTATCCACTCTTATTTTGTTGAGCTGTTATACTAGGCTAGGAGGTCCTGTAGACTGAACGGAGAGTTAATATACATCTATTTAAAGTAAGAAACGAGTTTAAAGCTCGTGCATTTAAAAAAAAAAAAACTCACAAGTATGTAGGACTGTTTGCTGTGCCACAGGAATTTAAAATAGGCCAATGATCTGAGTACAATTGAAGATAAGAACTCACAGTTATCTGATATGACTGCTGTATATGTGCCTGTGTATTTTCTAAAGTTTTGTTTCTGAAGTCTTTTGTGAATGACTCTAGCCTCCTGACCTCAGTGAGACTTATAGACTAATACCTTTCAATCTTCCTTTTATATCTTTCTCACACTGAAGGCTCCCAGAGCAATTTGATAATCATCCATCGCCTTACACTGTTGCTTTTTATTTCATTATCTCTCTGTAGTTCAGAAACTTTAAATAGGCCTCTCGGAGGAGTAGCCGCAGCTTTGTAAGTGGCAATCAATTCAATTAAATTGGCCTTCTCGATTCTGCTCGTGAAGTGGGGAGTAGGTCTGGAGGCAAGGAAGGGGCATGTGCCAAGCTGCTGCTGGCTGCTGCCTCATGGCAGAGGCCGCCCAAGTTGAGGGCAGCAGAAGGAATGCTGAGCCTCTTCATCTCCCCTGTTAGCCTTGGAGGATGCTTGCAAGCATTTGCAAGACCAGGATTCTCAGGGAGGGCACTGAGATGCTCGGATGCAGAGCCTCTATGAAAATGTCTCATGCAGAAGCACAATGCTTTCAAGGACTCCCGGATCTCACACGGCACAAACAGTACTCCACTCACCACCAACACCCCTTCAGAGCCTATTTGCGGCAAATACTCCAGTTTGCAGCAGATTTGCATGATTTACAATAGAAAACTGCCCAAGCTATGAATAGACCTAAATGCAGATTGGACTGGAATCTCTCGAGTCTCTCTGTACTGGCTGTTAAACCCTGAACTATGCTCTGCCCTGTCTGAAGTGTGGCTTCAGACAGCAGCCCCGTCCGAGCCAGGACCGCAACCCACTGACTGACTGATAGCCAGTTCTTAACCTTGTGGCAGAAAAGGACAAGGACAGGCCCCGGAGCAGGTGACACTTCCACATGCTACTCTCGGAAGGCGAAGGGCAAACCCAGCCTGCAGCATTAGAAGTGGGAATAGGGTACCTCACTTAGGCTCATCAGAGGACTGCTGACACCCAAGGCCACTGAGCGCTGTAGTTTAAAGTTCAGGGGCCACTATCAGAGAGGAAATCTGAAATAATGAGTAGCATAAGGACTTCTTAAAACTGCCACTCAGAATCTCAGGTCTGTGAAGACAGGGGACTTGCCCCCTGGGCCTCCATCCATTGGATCCTAGAAGGGTCACATGAACTAGGCAATAAGGAATCCCAGGGCTGGTGGGCCTGAGGGTTCCCACATGGTAGTGGGAAGTCTTTTATCTCTCAAGGCTGGCTCTTCCAAAGGACTTTCCCACTGAGTAGACACATACTTCGAGACTGAGATCACATACAACAGCTACATTACAGTTAAAGCTAAGTGTAGACTTATTTTGAATCTCGACAATTCTTTCATGATTCTGTGGGCCAGAGTATGAAGATAATAAAAGTGTCCGTCAAGGACATAAGATGGGGGCTGCATTGGTGGGTTCTGAGTTTTTAGTGGTTCAGTGTACCGGAATGACCTCCTAGAAGAGAAAATATAATGGCTGGAAAGAAAGAAAGAAAGAAAGAAAGAAAGAAAGAAAGAAAGAAAGAAAGAAAGAAAGAAAGAAAGAAAGAAAGAAAGAAAGAAAGAAAGAGAAAGAGAGAGAGAGAGAGGGAGGGAGGGAGGGAGGAAGGAAGAAAGGGAAGAAAGAAAAAGAAAGAAAGAAAGAAAGAAAGAAAGAAAGAAAGAAAGAAAGAAAGAAAGAAAGAAAAGAAAAGTCTGTGCTCACTAGCCACCTAACTAGGGAGTGTGGTGGCATATGCCTGGGATCCCAGCATTTAGGAGGCTGAAGGAACAGGATTATGAGTTCAAGGGCAGCCTGGACTACATGGCAAATGTAAGGCCTGCCTAGACTCCATACTAAGTTTCTGTAGTGATAGCCAGCCTTTTCTATTACTCTCCCAGCTTCTGGAGATTAATAAGGAGGCAGAGGTCCTGGGAAGGAATGACAGCCTCACTGTTGGGAAGCTGAGTTTCAGATCCAGTTCAGCACTATTGGGCTCTGAAGCGTCCTGTCATGGCGCATGTGGCCCCAACCTAGGCAAAGTTAGAGTTCACCCACACTCATATGGGATTTGTCAGCTCTGGGACGCTAAGTCCCACCTGCCAGGGTAGGTAGGCACAGTTAGGCTCTGGAAACAGAAAGCAAAGGCTGGTGGCTTTCATCCTTAGAAACCTCAGTGTCTCCTCAGTCTCGTCTCTGCAAAACCAGAGAAGCCAGTTAATTCACTATGGTACATGTGACCAGCGCTTGTTTCCTTGTGGAAGATTTAGGGAGACTTTTTGACCATATCAGGGACGAGGTACAAAAGGTCCTTTACAAGCACTTGGGGAAATGCTGGCAGGAAGGGAAGACTATTTTCCTGGCCCAGGGATTTCATAGTCATCCACCCCTGCTGCTTTCCTCCATACATGAACCCCCACGACAGCAGAACCTGACACTTTTTAACCACACATAGTCCTGCTATGTAGAAAGAGAGCCAAGGCTACATAGGTGAGACCTAAATAATTGCAACATAAAGACTAGGCATCAGGCCATGGGAAGGAGCAACCAAGCCACTTTTGAGATGAGTCTTTACTTGATTTCTGATTTGACCAAATCAGTATTTGGGGGTCAGAGGGTCTAAAAACAAATAAAACAGACAAAGAGGAAGCATTTCCCTGCTTTTCTGCTTTTAGAGAGAGAGAGAGCCTAGCCTTCCAGGTGGGTCTGTGGCTTGTCCCAACAGCAATGTTTGATTCTAAGGCTGACCTCAGGTCCTCAGCCAAATAGTTCCAGAGCCTGGAAAGTCACCACACCACGTCCCAGATTCCATTTAAAAAAAAAAAAATGTCACCAGCCTGAAACAGGCATTTTCTTCAACTCTAGTAAAAACTACACACACAGTTACTGTCTTCTGTCAGGAGGTATGAGGAACTGTCTAGAAAAGAGAGAAATTAAAAAAAAAGTGATATCAGTAAATTTTACTCATCCCAAGAAGCAATGTCCCTCACTCCCCTTTCCCCTGCTAGTGAGTGGTTTCTCTTTGCTGATGATTGATGGGGTGTCTGCAGAAGGCCATGTTCCCTAAAGTCTGTGACAACAGCCACGTCCTGTATCAGAAGACCCAAAAGCAATTTAAAGTCTGGCCACAGCAGCCTGCAAGTTGAACAGCAATGACAAACAGCAAATGACATCTGCTAATATTTTCTCTAAAGTGGCTGTGTATTCCGGAGGGGAGCCTGGGCAGCCAGGCAGGGGGACCTTCCACAGGACCCACAAGGAGGCAATGCAGATAGCACTCCAGCTGGTTAGCAGTGCCTGCCAGTTGTCCCCAGCTCGGAAATACTGCTGCGGCCAGCGAGACAGTTCAGCAGGAAGAAGTGCTTGTGGTGCAAGCCTGCTGACCGGAGCCCAAGCCCCTGAAATCCCAGTGGAGAGAGAAAACCAGAAAGTTGTCCTCAAAGAAGAACAACAACAACAAACAAACAAAGCCTAGAGGTGGGGGTGCACGTCTTTAATCCTAGCACTTGGGAGTCAGAGGCCAGCCTGGTCTATATAGAGAGTTCTAGGACAGCCAGAGCTATGCAGAGAAACCATGTTGTCAAAAACAAAACAGGAAGTTGTCCTCTGACTCCAACAACACACAACAACAATAGCCACAACAACAATAATAATGATAAATACTAATCATCTAAGTGTGGCTGTGGAATTCACATAACCTTCTTCAAAAGCAGGGCCTACCGGTCACAAGATCCTAGGAGCCTTGCCTGTGTCCGAGGAGTCCTGGAGTTGGAAACTGTCTGGCCCCCATTTTTAGAAGAGCAATTTCTTCTCATTGATGGACTTCCTCATCTTCTTAAAATTCTAGCATCTCTGTTTACATCTGTACACACATGGTTTTCTGCCTATCTCAGGGAAATTGCCATGTGTGAGAAGTGGACCCCATGTGGTGACTGCAGCCATACTGAAAACCCCTTGCTTTCGTGCCAGGTCAGAGGCCCAGAGACTCCCCCTAAACCCTACCCCCAGCTCTTAGTGAAAGGCCATTCAGCCGTCCCTTGCTCAGCTGGTGGTAGAAATGGGCTGTATCAATCGAGAACTCCTAGAAGGCTGTAAGGCCCTCAGAACATGGACCCAGCCCTGAGAAGTTCTCTCTGAGGGCTCTGGGTACTGATTCGGCATGAAGAGTACTGTGAGCTCTTCACAATAAGCAGTAGATAGACCCTGGGGTGCCCAGGAATTGAAGATCTGTCTGTAGAGACATGTTCACAGTGATCAGTGAAAAATACAGCCTGGTGTTGTTCTTACCACTTGTATGAAGCTTTTGAATTTCTGTCTTCAGTAAAATGTGAGATGTTCTAAGATACAGGTATATCCAGGTAGCCTGGACTGTGCGGCACATTCAAGGCCTGCTTAGACCGTGTAACAAAACACTGGTGTACAGGAAGTACTCCATAATGATGGCTGACCCCTTCTTTTGTTTTACTCCCTAACACCTACTTGGTCTCTTTTGACATTGCAGCATGAAGTCGTCGTGTATAAAATTCACTCTCACGAGCTGCACAGTCAAGTCCTCCACCTCAGAATGTTCTCATAATATTTTAAGAAAGTGTATGGGTTTTCTGTTGGGCTTCATTCAAAGTTGTTCTGGGCTCCAAGCTGCCGCAAGCAGCCCACAAGCCACAGATTGGTCAGGCCTGATGGTTTGGTTTCATCGGATGCTTGCTAAGTAACCATGGCCTGCCTGGTACTGTGCTACAGAGCATGAACGTAGAATGAGGGACACTCGAAGGCACAACGGCAGAGCGGCATCACATGGGTGCTAACTGGCAATTATAACTCAGCATGGCCAGACTAGGAGAGAGGTACCAGGCGCAGAGTGACAGGAGGCCTTGGAAGGGTTGCCTAAGAGGTCTTTGTTTGCAGCTTAAACCTAGAGTCATCAGGATGTTCTGTACCTCAAAGAAAAGGGAGAGAATTAATTAGCATATCTAGTGGACTGAGCAGGGATGCACATGGAGGATAGAAAAGCATGGTGGAGTAGGAAAAAAGCATGGTAAGAATGGAAAAGCATAGTGGAGAATGGAAAAGCATAGTGGATATGAAAAAGCATGGTGAGAAATGAAAAAGCATGGTGCTTGCCTGCAATGTGCTCGGCTTGACTGTCTACTTTGGAGCCTGAGCAGAGGCAGAAAATGAAGGTAAAGAGTTCCTTTTGGGTACTGAGAAGCTGACTGTACTGTGATGAAGAAACAGGGCCTGACGAGAGAGCCATTGAATGTGTATTGCAGTGGTGTGGCCACTCCGATACTGCCACGGAGCAGATGGCAGTAAAGGAGTGTTTGAGAAAAGCAAAGCTCCTCAGCAGTCCAGCATGGTCAAGTTCTAAATGGAATCATCCATCTAGGAGCTAATGACACCAAAGAAGAAAGTATGGAGTCGACGTTTACTTTCTGCATGCCTCCTGGATGCTCAGCACATAATAAGTAGGAGCAGAAGATGGAGGAAGAACATAGCCCTACCCCAAGGAAACAAGCAGGTGCACATGCTCGGTCAAGAAAGAGCAAAAGTATAGTAACCCACAGGGGCAGGGAGTGGAAATGACAGCTTGGGAGGGACCTAGTGTGGAGGCCAGAGACAGTCAGAAAAGGCATCGAAGGTACGGGGTGTCTCATCCAGGTGCTGAGGGGTGAGTAAGAGCTTGCCAGGCAGGAAGAAAGGAGTGGAGGTAGAAGGACCCTGTAGCCCTCAGGGATGTTCGCAAGCTTAAAGACAAGGGGATGCATGGAAGAACATATCAGCTGTAATTAGTTCAGATTGACTAGAGGGCAGAGCATGGGAGGCCCAGAAACAATGGTAGGTGATGGTGCAAATCAGGTCACACGGGGCTATGTCTGCCATCCCAAAAAGTCAGAACCCATCTCAGGAATTTCCAGACCCCATTTTATTGCAAAGACTGTCTAGCCAGCATCCCAGTAAGGTTAAGGTGTGGCTCAGTGCTAAAGCATACACCATTCACAAGATCTAGCACCAAAAAAAAAAAAAAGAAAGGAAAGAGAGAAAGAAAGATGACAGATGGAGGGAAGGAAGGAAGGAAGAAAAGAAAGAGAGAGAAAGAAAAGAAAGAAAAAGAAAGAAAGAAAGAAAGAAAGAAAGAAAGAAAGAAAGAAAGAAAGAAAGAAAGAAAGAAAAGAGCAAAATGGAAAACTGCTTCTAGCCCTGTTCTCATTTCGTCCCTTCGGTTTCCCTTCAAAAGCAGTTCAAAACACACTTGAAGGTAGGAAGACGCGGCAATGAGGTTTCGAAAGACCTTACCAGGCGTGGTGGCACGTGCCTGTATTCCCACTACTTGGAAGACAAAACAAGAGGATGGGTTGGGGTGGATGTCAGCTTGAGCTGTGTGAGACCACTCAAAGAAAGTGACGGGGCTCTCACCACCATGTGTCTAGCTGGGCGTGAGTGTGGGAACATAGCACACCACATAGGCCCTGAGCTCTGTATCTGGGCATGCGTGTGGGAGGGTGCTGCGGTAGGATGATGGTGCTTTGAGAATGGTAAGGTTTGGAGCCAAGGCATAAGACAGAATGGTTACAGATATTTTCAGAATGTCCACATGCAGAGATGAGGAGGCACCTGGAAAGATGGGTGTGGACCCTTCACCAGGGTGAATGCTGCAGTTATGTACTTGGGAATGATTGATGTTTAAGTGATAGTTAAAGCTGTGAACTTCAGTGCAATTGCCTAGAATTATGCAGACCATGAAGAAAAAGTAGGCAGAAGCCTGGGGGGGGGGGCACTGACAATTAAAGAGCTAGTGAGAGAGGAGGAGCCAGGCAAGGGGGAAGAGAGAGGGAGCCAGAGAGGCAGAAGGGAGTGAAGGCTGCATGTCAGAAACCAGGTAAATAAACCAAAAATAAGCAGAAGCTTAACCATGTCATCGGTATTTAATAATTGGTTGCCAGGAAGAGGAAGGGGGTGAAAGTCTTTCAGTGGCATGGCACATTTCTTTCTTTAAAAAATTTGAAGCACCCTCATTTTCCCACAAGTGTACACCCTTTTATACCTGAGCGTGGAGCAGCCCAGCGGAGCTCACCGTAGGTGTAAACAATGCCGTTACTGCCGAGTGGAACTTCTCTTGTCTCTCCAGGAATAAGTGTATTCTTTGGAATTCCCGCCCACCAGTCAAATTTTACATTCAATTGAGTGTCCATTGTGAGTTTTAAGAATGACTCCGTGGCTGAATGCTTAGGGCGTTGCACTTCGGTAAATTGAAAATAATTTCTCTAAGGTAATGTGCCAATTTGAAATCTATATTGTTTTCCTTGTTTTGATTTTTTTTTTGCAGCTTAAATTGTAAGGCACATCTATTGGTTGTACCTCTTCACAGGCATGCCCTGCTCCCCTGGGGACACTGGGAGCAAGGGTGCCTGCCCTTAAAACTACACATTACAGCATGGGACAGAGACTGGCACCCGATAGGGCTTCGTAGATGTCATTAAATGGATGAATTGTATACTATCACCCTCATGAACATGAGTCCATATCACAGAGTACCAACAAAATGAAATTAAAAAAAATTGTAAAACTCATAACTAATCCTGGGCCAAGACTACCACCCCCTCTTTCTCCTTCTGTGGGTGCTGGATTGGGTAGTTGGGTGCCCTCTGCAGTCCCGCCCTGGAGCTAGCTTCTGTGAAAGCCTCTTGGAGAAAATCTCTTCAAAAGAATAAGCAATAGAATGCAGCCTTCAGATTCTCAAAGACTGGTGTTTTTCAGATTATTCAGTACCAGGATTTAGTTTATTCTTTCAACAAATATTGACTGAGTACCTGCTATCTGCGAGGCACTGAGGAAGTGCGGTGCAGGAAGCGTCAGAGGCCCCTGTTGTCATGGAGCATGCGATCCGGCCAGAGGAGACCAGAAACAGCAAACAGGCTGTGTAGTGTGTGTCTGTGATGATAAGTACTAAGAACAAAACTAGAGCTGCAACAATGATGTAGAGGCTTGCGACGGGAAGCAGGGTGCTTGCTTCAATCCTGGATGCATGTGTTAGCAATAGAGGGTAAACTGAGCCTTAAGCAGAAGAATTGTGTCTCGTCAGAAAACACTTCTTAGCTAACCACCCACTCCCAACCCAGTAGTGAGTGGGATGTGGGAAGCATGCACTTTGTGAATGCAAGCATCAGCCCAACCAAGAATCCTGTCACCCTGAAACACTATGATATATAGCTTAGATAATAGCTGTAAAAAATCAACTCCTCAATTGTAACTGTATGACAATCTTTGCAGGTGACTTCAAAATGAAACAACTTCCATTATTCAAAATTCTAAGATGGCAACCAGTCTTTCGAAATGACTGAAATGACCTACTGGTATTCCCTCCTTTCCCCTGCCCCTTAAAAAAAAAGAGAGAGAGAGAGAGAGAGCCATGCTTTCCTGCTGAGACCGTGTATTATATCTAGTTTCACATGAAAATGAATTTTTGCTGCTAAGTTTGAAAAGTGCCTGAAAATAGCAATTAATATTGGAAAAGCTGACAGAACCTTAAGTCTAGTGGCATGATTGGTGCTGCTGTAATTATGTGCCTGAGTGTGTGTATGTCTACGTAAACACAGTGTGAAAACACACTTGATGTCCAGGGCAGTGTAGCAATGTCTTCTCTTGCAGGTAAATGGGGTGGGGTGAGGATTCGTATAGCGTGGTTGAGTAATATGGATTTTTCCCAATCTTATGTCTGAATAGCCCTGCTTTTCAAATTATTTTTACATTCACTTCATTGGAGCCTCACAGCTTGCTGGAAGGAAAAACAAAGGGCTGTGCGTCTTGGTTCTTCCCATGAGGTGGATGAGCAAAGCCAGCAGGTCAGCCAGGAAGGCTGCAGGTTCTTGTGTGCAGAATCAAGAGATCAGACTAAACCAGCTCCAGAACCCCTCCCAGCTCTGAGTCTGATTGCCCTGAGATGGCGCGACTGTCTGATGGTAGGCATGGATGGCAGGTATCCGTGTTCAAGTCTGGGATGCCTTCTGCCCCATGCTTCCTACTGTTTTTCAAACCCTCCACCACTTGCTTACTCATCAGTAAAGTACGAGGTCTTCTGTCTGCAAGGTTGTGGAGAAGGGTGTTGAAGGGATTAAAGAGGGTCTGTGAAGCAGCTAGCACACTGGTAGCTGTCATTATCATTGTCATCACTGTGGCTAATAAGGACACTGTGGAATAGAGAGAACGGGCATCCATATTGGAGGCGGGTGGATGAGTGTCTTCTCCAACCTGTGTTCTGCCCCCTTGGCCAGTTATCCAACTTTCTGTAGCACAGGCCTGAGAATACATTCATAGGGCGGAAACTAGAGGAGGTGATGTATATGTAGCTGAGCCCATTGTCTGGCACACCCAGAGTACCAATAAATGCCTGGTAGGTATGAACGAGAACTTTCTGTCATAAGAATCTGGAATATGTTTGGCATGGTAACCCATGCCTGCAACTGCAGATCTTGGGAGATGAAGGCAGGAAGAATGCAAATTTGCTAACCTGGACTACGTAATAAGACACTGCCTCAATCAAACAGCAAGCAAAAAAAGGGAGCTGGAGTATATTTCATCATTTTCTCAGAGCCTAGGATGGCATTTCACAGATGAAAGTAGCATGGAACTAGCAGAAGCAGGTAGGTGCCTGTTTCTGCTTGATGGGAGGAAAATAGATGAAGAAACAAGCATGTCAGGGCAAGGGGAGATCCACACCTCTCCAGGCATTAGTAAAGGGTCATTGTGAAAGGTCTTGTCACACTGGCTTCTGAAGTCCGTTGTACATTTTACTCAGATTCTCCTCATGACCACAGTCATCTTCAGATTATGGGGCTATTCAGAAATGCCTGCTTGCCTGCAAAGTGCCACTCCCACTTGCTCACTGTAGGGAGTTGCCCTGTTACAGTGTGGACCTTTCAGAGGGAGTCCCTGGAGATGGAAACCTAGATCGTGGAATTGGAACCTTGTCCCAGACCAGGAGGGTCACAGAAAAGGCTCAGGAGCAGGACTGAAATGTGAGAAGGCTCCAGCGTAGACTGTGGTCACTGGTCTCTATGGAGAGTAGCTTGGCACCTGATCTTCAGGGCATAATAAACTACCATGTACAGGCGTCGGAACCCTGCTGTGGCTGTGTTGGCAGGTATGAAGGAGCCACAGGCGATAGCAGCCACCCCAGACTCTAAGATCCATGACTTAAAACAATAGACCGGCCATATGGCATTGTTCAGCAGCTTTTGATCACATATTGTTTATTACATATGCATTATTTGGAAATCGTACAATATAGCATGGCAACTTGGGTATGAAATATTCTTTTCCTTATCTGTGCTTGAAAGGCTTCTTCCTATGAATGTTCATCCCCCTTAGGTCTCCAGAGCAGTTAAGGTTCTGTACCTGAGAGGTGAAGGTAAATGCTTTGACTGATGTCTGTTGGGTCTGGTTGCTTTCCAGGTTTAAACTGTGGGAATTTCTTTTTTAATGTTCTAGGGGAAAGCAATGGTATTTGCCCCACGCCGAGGGAATACTTTCAACCAGTTTTGCAGTCTAGCTGAAAAAGCTGGTTTCTCTCTCCAAAGACATGAAAATTATGATGAACACATTTCAAACTTCCACTCCAAGGTTAGTTTTCTGCTTTTGCTAGATAACACTTTAATCCTCGTTGCATTTTGAAGAGATCATGGACTTTTTGGCAGGTAACCTAAATATTTGATTAAAGTACTCTTTAGGTATGTTGCTTCCGAACAACTGTATGTATCTGATGATTTTGTGTGGCAAAGCCATCTTTTATCTTTGCATGTCTAGGAGGATTTTACAGACACCATTTCTGTTTACCCCTTTCTCTGAAACAAACTAATCTTTCCCATTCATAATGGACTAATTTGCAAGTTGTAAGAGGAGGCGGCTTAGAATGAATGACAAACATGCATTTGTTTTCTAATGAACAACCTTCGGCTTTCAAGTAGGTTAAATGCTTAGCCGAACTGAAATAAATAGAAGGTGACTGTCTAATTGTATCACGTTGGACGGTAAATCTCTATCTCCGCTTGCTTTATGGCCGGGTCAGTTGACAGTTTGAGACTGTTAAATCTCATACAGAATTTCACAGTTGCGAGGTTATATGTCAGATTGAGGCGCTACAAGATTTAGGTCAAAAGCACTTATCTGAGAGTGATTTCTAAGCCTGCTTACATAAAGCAGTGTTATCAGCCTTTTTATTATTTATGGGTATAGGGCAATATAGGACACCAAGAGGCAAGTATTTCATGGAAAAGTTTTTAGGATTCTCACGTTTGCTAGTGCCTGTCACAGGGACTAGCCTAACACGAATTTCTTGTGTAATTTTGTGCCTTACAGAAATCTCCCTCTGCTGAGCTCATCTGCCCTTGGTGAGAGATACTGACTTGTCATGCTTCCACAAGCTATGACTGCAGAGAAGCAAAAGCCTGACCTTAATTTTCCCCTGGGACAATGTGAATAGCATTCTTTAATGTAACGTAGAAATAAGTATGTTGGCTACCGAAAAGTCATATTCAAACCGGATCAGCTCTCCCAAGCTAGAGAAAGGACCCTTATTCTCACTTCCTTGAAATGGGTTGTTTTCTTTGTATGTCTAGGGCTCCGTTTAGCCTGTGGGTTGGGAGGGAGTGGATGATGTGTTGAGAACTGGAAGTTAAATAGCATCCTCTCCCTGGTGGAATCGGAAGGACGCCTTACAATCAGAAAAGAGGAACCAAATGGCAAGTCAGTCACGTCTCACCTGCTTCTCTGTAATAAGGCTCCCCCCACCCCCACCATTAACCCTCTCCCCAGAACAAAAGAAATAGCTCTGAGGGGTTACCTGATAGGGAAGTGTCTCTCCTGGCCCCCTGAGCGCCTTCAACCAAAGCAATGAGGTGGCCTTCTCTAAGGGTCAGACTGGAACTACAGGGGTCAGGCTGATGCTGCTTTGACATTCTGTCATCTACTTGCTCCCTGGAACAACAGATGCTTTTAGTTTCTTAGTGCCAGCTCAGGAGAGCAAAGGTGTGGGTCCTTCCGCCAGCAGAGATGGTTGGCACTGCCTCCTGAGACCCCTGTCTCTTCTCTGAAACATCTGAAGTACGATGGGACAGGCAAGGCACAAGGAGTCCTTGGTGCCACCTGTCCTTTGTGTAGAACTTGAGTGTCAGTCTGTAGTGGCTGGCAGCTTCCTCCTTTGATTTCTAGTGCTGTGCCCTATCCCGCTAAGCACAGCACGCTCAGAAAACCTCTGAATGTGTTTCCAGCATCACATTGTGTACTCTACCCAGCTTGCACTTGGTAGGTCACCACTGACTGACTAACTGGCCCAGACACAAATACATCTCTTTGAATAATTAAATGGCCTTAGGTTTGCTTACAAGTCAGATTCCTTCCCCTGCTGACGATGGGCTTAAAAACAGTCTTCCTTGTGGTTGACATTCTCAGGAAGTAGAACCCAGGGGAAATACTGTGCAGTCCTAGGACAAAGATATAAATAAATAGTGTGTGTGTGTGTGTGTGTGTGTGTGTGTGTGTGTGTTTAATGAGTGCTATTTCGATTAGTTTGACATCTTTCTTCTAGCGCAAGGATGCTCATCCCTTGTGTTTCTTTTTCAGCAGACTCACACCTCACCACCATCACCACACACACCCCAGCAGAGCAGGGACCCGAGGGACCCGGTGGAGTGAGTAGGGGAGAGTCCTGTTCCTGCTCACCCAGCCCCAGCCCAGTGAGGTCAAAGGCAGTGTCCTGTCCCTGCCACCTCCATGCGGCTCCAGGAAGCCAAGGGCTGGCTCGGCTGAGGGAGCCTCTTCCGTGGCGGCTTTTGTTGGCCGCCTGCTAATAGCCAGGGCTTAAAAGTTTTCCATCTTGAGCAGCAATCAGCTTTCTTCCTCTGCATCTCTGGCCAAAGCCCACCGTCCCTGGGCTGCGCCTGCTCCCCATCGGAGGAGCAGCTTCCCTTCGGGCTGCGTGTTATCCTCTTAGGCCTACTGTGTTGGAATAGAGCGTAAGCAGCTGGAGGACTGTAAGACGCCTGATAATGCCGCTCTTTTCCGCTGTCCCGTCTTAATCTTGTTACACAAATGGTTGTGAAGAGATTCATGAATTTTAATTTTGCCCTCTGCATTAGTGCCTCACGTCACTCATACACAGCTGCCTCCTATGCCGAGTTTTCACCCCTCCTCTTACAACAGGGGAAAAAATTAGTTACAATCTTGGCAGTAGTGCAAGGTAAAAAAAAAAAAAAAAATCTACAGATTTAGGCAACCACCCATGAAGCTGATTAACAGTCAGCGATCAGGGGGAACAGCTCTGCCTCTTAAACTTTTCACCTCTCATTGTTAACTGTGAAATTTTATTTCCGTTAAAAAGCAAGCCTGTAATCAAAACGGTGCCATTCTGCACTTTCTGCCCGTGCCTTTGTTAAGCCGTGCCCACACCATGCAGCCGGCATGCTCAGGGACAGGCAGCCAAAGGTGTAGCACGGGTTTCAAATACTCCCTTTCTGTTTGTCCGGGCAGCAGGAAGAAACAAATAAATAAATAAAACGCTTCCCTCTCCTTCCCAGACTCTTCTTAGCCTCTCCAGGCTGAGCATCAGACATACTGCCCTGTAGAGTGGGGCAAACCTCTACGATACAGGATTGTTGAGCTGGCGAGAGGCTTAGCCCAGGAGAGCGGCGGTTTAGACTGAGCGCCGGCCTGAAATGAGCTGATGAAACCACTCAGATGTTCTCCCGAAATATAATTTTACGAGCCAGGAGTTGGTTGTTGGTTTTGCTTTTTTTTTTTTTACTTTGACACAAACCACCAGAGATTTTATTTTCTGGTGGGTTTTTTGGTTTTGTTTTGTTTTTTTTTACTTAGCCCAGAAAAAACGGGGGTGGGGCAGGGGGCTTGGGCTGCGAAGTCAGTACATTGTGTGAAATGCACGGCCATATTGCACTTCTGCTTATCTATTCAAAATGCCACGTTACAAGTGGCTGGTGCTTGTAATCTGTGCTGTTGATAATTGTGGCTACTGTAAAGGGTAAACAGTCTGAACTCCACTCCCGCTGCTGTTCCCTCTGCACCGAGGCCGCGTGTGCTCCATCCAATTATGAAGGGAAACAGAATGCTGCTAATAACAGCTGTATCATTCAGTGCAGTCCTCAAAGACCCTGTTTTAACCTATGAAATTGAAAAAATGTTTTATTCACAATTCGCTTTTTGTCCCCCCCCCCCAGGTGCTTTCTTACTTCTTAAAAATTTTAATTATTAATTGAGCAAAGAAGTATAGCCTGGATGAATGGAATGATTCTCAAGCCTTGCAACATCCCTCCCCCTCCCCCGTCCATGCCAGTATTCCCTAACACATTGTGTGTGTTCAAGGACTCTACTGTAACAGGTTTTCTCGGTTCAGAGATAACCAGGTGGGTGTTTGTGAAGTGGGGAGCACCCCCATTTCCAGAAAGGCTCAGAGGAAGGACTCCACTGGCCCCTGGCCCCTTCCGGCAGCCAAACCTCTGCTTTGGCCTCCAGAGGTCAGCACAGAATTCAAGTTAAAAGTGATTTCTAAACCATATTTACAGAAGAATTATTTACCCTGTAAATTGCCTCAGGGACTTTATAAAGAGCTCATTTGAGGCTCTGGATATTATTGCCTGGAGAGTGAGTAGGTCAGCTGACTCGATTGGAGTGATCAATGTTCCCTTATCCCAGTCCCCGAGAAAAGAACTTAGCTCCCATGGCCCCCTCTCCTCTCTGAGAAACCTTTCAATGAGCTTGTTCTGTTGCTAGGGCGATGTGTGGCTAAGGTGTATCCGTTGAGCCAGCTCAGGCAGCAGGCTTGGTGAAGCCAGTTCCTCCGAAATTTCATGACTGTTAGACCAGAGAGTGAGGGACACTGCTGATGCTCTGGTGGCAGGGTCTGTTCTAAGCAGACGTCCAAGAAAGCAAAATGAGGTCACAGCAGTAACCACACCACTCCTCTTAGGAAAGCAGCTTAGAAAGGAGTGAGGCGTGGTGGTGGTGGTGGCATATGCCTTTAATCATAGCACTCTGGAGGCAGGAGCAGGCAGATCTCCAGTTCAAGGGCAGCCTGGTCTGCAGATCCAGGACAGCTAGGGCTACAAACAGAAACCCTGACTTAAAACAAAACAAAATAAATGAAGAGAGAGAGAGAGAGAGAGAGAGAGAGAGAGAGAGAGAGAGAGAAGGAAGAAAGAAAAAGAAAGAAAGAAAGAAAGAAAGAAAGAAAGAAAGAAAGAAAGAAAGAAAGAAAGAAAGAAAGAACAAGAAAAAGAGAAAATGAAATTGGCTTTAGGCCTCAGTGGAGAAGGTAGGTTCATGACTCCTATCTTGAATACTGAAGACATGTCACCATTTTGGAATAGGATTTAGAAAAGACAGGTACTTCAAAATGATGCCCATGAACATATGGGTTGCAGAGTATTATAGTGGAGTCTTTGTGGGATGTTTTAGGGTGAGTAGTAGTGACTGATTTGAAGTAATAAAAGAATTGCTTTCCTATATAGTGAAAAGATTTCTGATCCTGAAAAAGCAAAAATAAATTAACAATTGGCTCAAAAATGCTAGGTGTGGTGGTACAGGCCTTTGAACATAGCACTCAGGGAGGCAGAGGTAGTTGGATCTCTGAGCTCAAGGCCAGGCTGGTCTACAGAGTGAGCTCAAGGATAGCCAAGGTCACATAGAGAAACCCTGTCTCAAGAGAAACCGGAAGAGGAGGAGGAAGAAGAAGAAACAAACTGCTATTTATATAATAAATATAAATGTGACTGTCTGATTTATTCTAGCCAAATGGGGGAGAGGGATAAAGTCTACCCCTCCCCCACATTTCCCAGAATGTGTGCGTTAGGTTTGAAGGTTGGCTGGGATTTAAAATTGTATCACAGAAGGCGGTCAGAAATCCACCTTAGCACCATCAGGTGTTGGTGCCCTGTTGGGATATGTCCCTGGGAGTGGGGGTGGGGTCCTGAATGGCTCACTGCCCTTAAGGGCCCCAAGGAGGACCTAGGTGGCCTTTGACAGGTCTGAGCCCACAGACCCACAGTGCCCGGATGTTGCCATGGTCTCTGGGCAGTCATCCAGCACCCCTGCCTGAGTGGAGCAGTGTGGCGCTGACCAGGGCAGCAAGGACCGGACTGAGGTAGACATGCCTAGTGATAGTCTGGGAGAGAGGAAGTGCAGTTTGGGTACTTTCTTATGGAAAGAAACAAACAAACAGAAAGAAACACCCAATCTTCACTTAAAACAAAACAAAACAAACAACAACCCCCCCAGGGTCTTACTTTAATATCACCATCATGCCAGTACCACTGGAAACTATGCTGAATTGCTTTTCTGTGATTCATTTCCAGAATCATAAATTCAGGACACAAACATAGTAAAATTAACATTAATGCTAAAATGAAAATTCCTTACTTGACTCTTCTTACTTTGTATTTCTGTTATTTTCAGTTGAAAGAAGAAAACTCGGACATATATGAAGAAAATCTCCATTACCCACTTCTGCTTATTTTAACCAAAAAGGGGTAGAAGGCCGAGGGAACGCCGCACACACAGGGAACTCTTTCCACCAGATGAGGCCTCTGCCACGGGTGCCCCAGGCTCAGGACCACAGCCACTCTTCCACATTCCACACCTTGGTTCTGGGACTCTGCCCCCCTGGCTTGTTGCTCTTCTGTCCCTAACCTCTGTGTGTTTTTATGTGTCAGCAGCCTGTCTGAGATCAGAGTTGGACTTGCGAGCAATCTAAATATTTTTCTCTCTAAAGCAGAATTTCTTTTGATAATTCCCACCTGTCCCCCTCTTTTATAATTGTCTTTGTTCTGTTTGTTAATAGTAGTCTTTCCCTGTAAACACAGAAAACATCACTCTTTCTGGTTAAATAAATAATAAATAAATAAATCTTTCTCATGTCCCAGTTACTTGTTTCAATCCATCATCTCTTGCTCTGTCTCTCTGTCTCTGTCTCTCTCATTATTTTTTCTTTTTAAACAGGATGCTTTTTTTTTTTCTTTTTTCCCCTATAGATGTATAAGAAATGACTGCATCAGCCCAAAGCCTCATAAACTGACCGTTTGTCCTCTGGACACAATAGCGTGGCCAGCCCTCTGCTCCTCCTCTCCAATTATGTGTGATTAGTCTCAGTGTGCTGTGTCAAGGAGGGGGAGTGCTCGGAGTGCTCATTATCTGTTTAGGTACAAGAAGAGCACATTCAGGCTCTGGCTATGAATGAAATGTGAGTCTTTATCAGGGCTTAAATCTAACTGCCTCTCTTCTTCAGGCCTCTCCCAGACTGAGTCTCTTCCAGAGAAATGTTCAATAAATGTCGGATAAACTACACTGCAACCAGGGGGATTTTAAAAAGAGAAAAATCTAATTACACAATTATCTTATTTAAAGTAAGTACATATTGTTAGTCTCTGAGATTCCAGTGTGTAGTAAACATTTCCTAGGTGCTACTCAGGTGGAGGCTTTTCTGCAGGGACCTCAGCCCATCCTGCCTGGCTTTCATGGAAGTGCTGAAATGCCTTTTGTAGCAATTCAGATATTTATCTGCAAGGGATCGTCTGTGCCCACTTTGGCAGGAATGTCATTAGGTGGGTTAGCTGTGTACCCTCAAGTCGTTAGCAGAAGAAAAATGTGTATTGAATGTGATACAATTAAAGTGATAGCTGGGGGCGGCTTGGGGAGGCCCATCGTTTTGCATGTTAAGCAAACTTAGCTGTCATACAAGTAGCGACTCTCAAATGTCTTCTCTGCCCAGTTCTATCATCAAACAAAAATTTTACCATCAGTTTGCATGTCCCCGCATCCCCCACTTCTTCTGCTCCATTAGAGCACCTAGATGGATCTCAGAAGGCATAGGTCAAGTCGCAGTTAGATCATACATTTCTTTCTCACAAAAACTTGAATTGCAATGCCAAGTGATGGGCTAACATCACAATAACAGCAATTTATTCCTCTTTGGATAAAACAGCAGTCTATTCTCAGTGCTAGATAAAGACCAGGGCAATGCAAACCAGCCATTTAGCTGAGTAGTTCAGCTGGTGGCAGCTCTCCTTTGGCGACTGTGTGAGTGGCACACTGGCTTCATATTTTCTTGTTTGAAAAATTAGAATTTGGGATGTTTTAAAAGGCAACACAAGTCATTCCGCTCCTACCGACGAAAATTCAACGAGAATTATTTCCCAGGTAAAACCTGCAACTAAGTCTGGCAGACAAAGGACGCTTGTCTCTGTGGTGCTGCCTAAGATGATCATTTCCCCCCTTTTAAGTATAGAACAGCAGGACCATGAGAATATTTCCTTTCTTTTCAACCAGAAAAATACACGAACTGGCAGAAATTCAATTTTTATTTGTGTGCTGCAGATATACAAACGCAGTGATTCTTTCTTTAGGAGAAGTTATATTTCTTTTTTTTTTTTTTTAAGCAAACTAGCAGTGGGGTTTTAGAAATATCTGAGAACAGTGTATCAGAATTGAGCTATTCCTACTAAGAAATACCCAGTTAAATATATAATAAAGAAAATATCATGGCATGATTGTGGCCTATAGACACACCTATTGCATGTTCGGGGGTCCATGGATGTGTTTTTTTGTTTTGTTTTGTTTTGTTTTGTTTTTTTTAATTGAATCCTTACCTGGAAATAATTCTGTGCTATATAAGTTATAAGCAACTAATGTTACATTTTTTAAATATTTTCAAAGTTTTAAATTAAATTTTCACATTTTTGATAGAATGTAAATATCAAGAAGGAAAGATAAGGCAACTCTAAAAAGTTTTTCATATTTATATTTCTTCATGAACTTTGATTATGTCTATGCATTAGTATCGTGTAAGTAGAATTGAAGTAGTCCTTTCTACAGTTTTCTTCATAATTATGCACGTGTTTGTCTCCAAAAGCACCCTGCGTGCCGGGGGAATCATAAGACCTAGGATATTCTGGGCCAGTGAGATGGTCCAGCAGCTCCACATGCTTACATCCAAGGCTGACACCCTGAGTTCAATTCCTGGACCCGGAGGAAGGAAAAAACTGACTCGCAGAAGTTGTCCTCTGACCTTCAAGTGCACACTGTGACACGCACACTCCAGGAAAATTTTTTAAATGGAAAACAATGTTAAGAATTAGTATTTTTAATAGATTTTTTTAATATTCTTACAAAACGCTTGATTTTTTTTTTTTTTGTAGATGTGGGGGTTTGGGTGTAAGAATGCATCTAATACTGTCCACTGGCCATTGTAAAGCAGTGATATGAACAGCCACGTCCAAGTTGGTTATGAGAAATATGTTTTATTTTATAGCAAGACATACGCTGTGAATTGGGATAAAAGTGCTCAGAAGGACTACCTGAGAGGTTGCTGCTATTTTGTATGAATTGTGTATTTTGTTGGCTTTTTGACTGAGCATGAAAATGTAACTTCCATTAGGGAAGGGTAATTTAGGTGCTCAGTATTCAGCAGAAAACTTGTCGGGGCCATAAAAGCTTTTCTGGCTGGTTCCTCGGGTGTTTTCAGAGAAGAGCTGCCCGCCCCTTGCTGATTTTCCCTTTGGCTTCAGTAGAGGCTGAATTTACCACTGCATACCTGTTGAATTTAGTTTGGGGGATCCAGCAGTTAACTGAGTGAAAGGAAGGATTAGTGGCCCTCTGGAGCCTGCGCCAACGGCCAGGTGTCTGTCCTAGCTGGTTAAGTGCCTTTGACAGTTAAAGAACCTGGTAAATGCAAGAGGTGGGATGTGGGAGTTCTTTTCTTTTCTTCTTCTTTTTTAAATCCTTTCCCCACTACTAAAGTAGGGCACACCTTTTTCTAAGAGATGGGTGTGTTTTGTTTGTTTGTTTGTTTGTTTTGTTTTGATAGGAGTGGGCTGTCTCCTTCCCTCTACTCAGAATCTACTTCTGTAGATTTTGGCTTTGTGCTTAGTCAGTGTTTGATTTGGTTCCAATCAATGCCAGACAGTTGGGAAGCATTGTGTGGCAAACTCTTTGGTTGGACTTTGGGGGAGGGGCAGGATGCCCACATGGTCAAGAGAGGCTCGCTGAACATATGTGGACATACCACACTCGCTGGGACAGTCAGGCTGCTTGGTCCCAGACCCTTACTCCAAACTCTCCTGTCTTCAGAATGCAGAAACATCATAATTACACTGCCCCTATCTCACGGAAGAAAGAAAGGTGGTTTGAAAGGCAGACTGGCTTTAGCCAGAGCGACTGTGTTTTCCTGAGTGGACTATTTCCCAGTTATAAAGGAGCCCAGCACGCTGGTGTCTGACCAACCATCAGGCCTGAAATGCCACTCTGAATTCTTAGATTCCGTTTACCCAGATTGCCTGCTGCCCAGGCTGTGACTAAAGGCTTTCTGTGTAGCCTTCAGGAAGTCTGTACATTTGGAATCTGTATTTATTTATTTATTTTTGTCTCCCTGACTTTTCAATTAATACATTTTTTAATAGATAAAACAGATCATACTGTGACTTTTAAAATGTCAACAAGCTTGTAAACAGAAATGTAATAAAATGGCTAATAGGAGATTCAATAGTTAATGGAGGGCCTGAAGTGTGAGCAAATACAGTAGCTGTATATTGGAAACTGTGCAAGTGAAGATGGCTTTAGTATTGCAAACTGAGGAAGAAAATTGTTTTTAATTAGCACCTTCATAAGAACTGCTGATTAATACTGTTTTGTTTGGTGAAAAGCTTTCAGCTGAGTAATTTGTGCAGCCATTACAACAGTTTTGTTAGAGCGGGACTCCTGTTGTTAAACACAAACAGCAGATGATAATGGTGGAAGATGAGTTTGTCATGTAACAATTTACCTTATTGAAAAAGCTTTATATAAAACCCAATACTGTAGGTACCGGCAGAAATCACATATTTTAAATCCTTCCAAAATTGCAGTGTGCCATGCTTGTAGTTCTTTTTTTTTCCCCCCTAGAGCCTAGAAGCAGATTTTATATCATTTATAAAATTATATACACAATTTAAAGGTAGCATGGACAGGCCACTTTCTCAACAGCAGCTTACAGAGGAGCAGTAAAGTGGACGTGTATTTAAACACTCTCTAACTATACAAAGCAGGGAGACAAATGGAAGCCTAATTAAATAATGTTACTCACATGGAAATTTGCATTGGGCTTGGATGCAGGGAAATAAGAGCTGGTGGCTTTGCATGGGATGGGTTCATCATACATGCTATACACAAAAAAACAAAACAAAACAAAAAAACCCTCGAGTTTAATTAACCTTTTTTCTTCTTCTCTGTCACTGTTTTAACTGGTCAGAATAAACAGTATCCAATCAGTAGAGCTGACCAGGAAAAACCAGTTTCAGTGAAGACGGGAGAATGTTCACTAGCCAGCATCATACATGGGAAACTGGAAAAATAAATAAATAAACAGAATGCAATAGTAAAGCATATTTGCATTAAAATATTACACGACCCAAGGCTGGTAAGAACTGCAAATTATTGCAGTAGCGTAATAGAGCATGAGATTTTTTTTTTTAGACAGGCCTTCGGGGTAATAACCAGGGTTGAGGCTCACGACAGTGCCAAATAAGCTTTAGACAGCATAATAGTCTGCAAAGAAAGCCACAGAGCACTAATGTGGAGGAAGAGCTGTCCACCACATGCAGCAAAAATCACCAAAGGTCATTTTATGGTAGCAATTGTGACATAAAATTGGTGGTCATGCTACATGTCTAATACCGAGCACAGCTTTATAAATGATGGGCCCCTAGCGATGGCTGTCATTAAGTGCTTTCATCATAATAAACTTTAAACTGTTGGCTTTATGAATCGCCAGCTAGCTTCAGCTGTTCGTTGGATGGAGCTTGCAGTGCCTTAAGTGTGACAAGACCTATTAGGAATTGCAACCATGTTTCAAGCGTACTTGGCTTCCCCACTCCTGGGGTGATTGCTGCCTATTAAACGGCGTCTGGGAAGATTTTCCTCCAGCAATCTCTGATCAAGAGCTTTTTTGGGCTTTGACCTGCATTTCCTTCAAGACTTTTTCTGAGGAGTTTTATAAGAGCAAAACTCCAGAGGATTTATAGCCACTTCTGATTAATACCTTTCCCGTTTTTCTAGCAACTCTCCCACTGCTGCATAGAGAAAAGCTTTCATTGTTCCTGAGGCGCTTATTTGTGACCTTTTCTCTGCTTCCTGATTCCCTCTAACGTGTTCTCTCTGTGAAATCCTCGGGGTGGAACCTAGACAGTTGGTGAAGTTGTTACAGCTGGAGAGACAGAGAAGGAAAGAGGAAGGCTTTTATATTTTTTAAAGGATTGCTTGCAGAGCGGCCTGGCCCCGCCCATTTAAATACCCGTTGTGACGTCACCCGCAGCCCCCGGTACCAACCGCATCTTTAATGAGCCTTCGGTGTAAAATTGAGCGGACACATAAAGATTTCATGATTCAAATTACACTTTTATTAACCTTTAGCACGGGAAGTCTTTTTGTTTCCACACAGTGGCCTACCGGCCGTCCTGCTACCATGAATAATAAATGTTTGGAGACCCACTCCTTCAAAACCTAGGTATTTAAGGTACAAAGGCTAGATGCTTAACTCGGGCTCACTTAGCAAGAACTTGAGATCTCCTCGCCAGTCTCCAGCTTGAAGGCCCCGCCGCCACCCCTCCGATCTGTGTTCTTCTGCTTACTAGGATGTTCTAACGAGGGCAAAAAGCTTTCAGTGAACACCCTGTCTTAATATTCTCATTTGTCTTCCGTTTTTGCTAAGAAATGCCCTAATGAGAGCGAAGGGAATGTCTCAGGTGTGCCCATTACACAATTAAATTAGCAAACCTCGGAGGGATTGGATTAAAAGCCGGCAGGGCGCATCTGGAGACCATGGGTCCAAAAGGACAGAGGCTCTAAGCCTCCCTGGTAGCCTGGCTCCCAAACTGGTCCTCCCAGATGAAGTTGGCGGGGTCCACTCCCCCCATTTCCCTTTTGGGAGTAGGTTTCCACCGCCGCTAGAGTGGAGCCATTGGTGACTGTCCAGCCCAAAGCAAACGGGAGGAAGAGCAGTGGCTTTCGGGGTACAAAGGCATGCCCGGTGCACCCCGCGAGAGGCCGAGCGTGCACAGAGCCGGGGCCGCGCAGGTGCAGGCGGCGGCGGGCGGGCCGCAGAAGGCCGGGAACAAAGGCGCCTCGGGGGCCAGCGCAGAGGTCACCTGCTGCCTCCGGGGCAGATTAAGGAGGCCTGGAGAGGGCATTGGGAGGAAATGGTGCCGAGCTTCTTTGGAAAATCAATTCGTCCCACCCTTAATAAGGCATTTCGCTCCCCCTCTTCGGGAGTGGCTGGGCAGGTGTGCTTCCAGGAATGGGGATCCCGAGGGAGGAGGTGCCGCCCCGTCCTGCGTGCGCACCCTAAGAACCTTTCTGCTCTCGCATCGTCCCACTTCCTTTTCTCTCAGCTCCGGGCTCTTCCCGCCTCGCTCTCTGCTCGGGCCTCTTCCTTAATGAGGCTGGAAGTGGAACTTTCCCTCACTCCCTCTCCCTTATTTGGTGATTTTTTTTTTTTTTTTTTACCCCAGTGACCTGGCTGCACTTTGCCCCCGCTCCCTGCCTGCCAATCTTTTCTGGATAGGGCCCCTTTCCATTCTTGAGGCTCCCCCTCCTCGCTAACCCCGGGAGGCCCAGCCTCCCCCCGCCCCCCCAACCAGATCTCCAGCAACACAGCAGCCCCCCGCGGAGCAAGGAAGAGGCCTCCTCCGAGTGAATGGCTGGTAAGGAGGTTTTTAATTTGTCTGGAGCCACGAGGAAAAGGCCTCCGGGTAGCGTCCCCCAAGCCCTCAGCAGGCTTGGCAACGCCTGTGGGTATCGCTCAGAGCCCTTCTGCCTTCCTGGTGGGCGCCGTCACCTTGCGATCCTTGGCCAGGTTATTGGTGACAACTGGACTGAGGGAGTTAGAAAATGTTGAGGCGCTGTGTGCAAAGTCACCTCTGCCTTCCAGAACAAGGACTCTGCTTGGCCAAAGTCTCTGCTTTGTTGTTCCAAACCTACCAATACGAGAAATTTAGAGGCTTGACCTGATGCTTCTGTCAGACAGGGTTAGAAAAGGCTGTTGAGGCCACCGTTGACTTGATTTGCAGCCGCCCGCTCACGGTGGCGCTCTCCTTGAGCTTAGGGGAATGTCACCAGGCTGTCTCCCACTGAGGACCGTACAAGATGGTGCATTTAAAAGCTTTGCCCACCTGACCTCTGGCTCCACCTCCAGGTGCACTAGCCTTCCCTTTCTTCATGGGCTTTATTTTTAGAGCAAGCAGAGGCTGCAGCCCTGACCCAGCCTGTTTTGAGTGCATCTCTGCCTTTCCCTTCTCCAGCAGCAGACTCTGATGCCGTGGGAGGGAAATGAAGCAGCTGGCACTTCCTGGGTTTTTTATTTTTATTTTTTTATTGTTTTGCAGGTCTTGCTTCTCTCCATGGTCCTCCTGTCTAGCCAATATGCCCTTCAGACCAGCACTCGAAGGGATGGGGTGACAGTTTTCAGGGTCTCTAACTTGCACCCCCCTGGACCTCATGTCACTGCCAGGAGCTGGCTGCCCTGATCTTCTTCGCACACCCCACCATTGAGATAGATCAAAGGATGGTTGTAGTATTCTCCACAGGAGACAACCTTATGAACTGAAGGGATCGTCCAGCCCTGAACTTGTGGCAGACTGGCAGGAAAATGGCAACAATAATGTCCAACTCATCCCACCAAGAAAATTATGTTCATTTCTTTGTCCCTTGATTCTGAATCTTGCTTGCTTGTGCCAACCAGACATTAGTGAACATTAGAACAATCATTGGTCTTTGGCCTCTCTTCATGCTTCTGGAACCCAGGTACTGTTGTGGTGTATCTGCCAGAGAAGACTATGGGTTTAAGCCAATAGAAATATTAGTCAGACAGCAACTACACTGGGCATTTCTGATCCCCGTGTAACCCCAAGCCTTTCTCAGGGTGAGCTTTTAAGCACAAAAAACATATCTTGGGTTGACCTACTTCAGTTTTAACCAGCAGTGGGACTACAAAAGCCAAAAAGCCCAAGTGTATTTAGAGACTTTCCCAGAACTATGGACTTTGATGAATTAGATCTTTGTTTTCATTTTGGCAGGTGGTACTGTCTCCATGCTGGGTTTTATGACCTGAATGGTACTTCCATCATGGTGTCAGTTGTGTTAAGGTTTGGGGGCCTACTGAGGACTAGGGGCTCTGTTACACTACCATATGAAAACATTCAGACTAACTTGTCACTCTCTGGAGATTTGTGGCCCAGTTGACATGCCACTCATGAACAAGCAAGGATGTCCATGAGCAAACAGGCCCTTCAAGACCTGGCTGATGACTTTTGAGAGAGAGCAAAGGGGGCAAGCAAAACAACTAAGATTGGTCAAAATTGCCTACTCACTGCATCCCAAGCTTAAAGTGGGGGTTTTAAGCAACTACGCCTTGAAGGGTAGTTTGTTACACAGCAACAGAAAACCGAAACAGCCATTCTAGTCTCTCTGAGAGACTCACCTTCATCTTTAACTGTAGGTTTAGATACCAAAACTCTTCTTGTGTTTGGCTTAAATGGGCTGGATTACATTTAGGAAACACAGAAAGAGGAGGTAGTTACCACAGTGCTCACTGGCCTTTAGAAACCAACCTATTATAGAAGCAAATCGCTCTGAAGCCGCTGGAAGAAAAAGGTTGAAGGAAAGATAGGTGACAGGGAAACAAGAAGGAACAGAATCAGACGAACTCAGTACTAGACCATTAGCAAACTGGTCATTCTAGGCAAGCACCCATACTTCCCTTCTGGAATACAAGGGAGATGGACTAAATGTTCTGAAGTTTTGAAGTCTGATTTCACGCTAACTTCTGAAGTATTTAACAAAAAAAAAAAAAAAAAAAAACCTTCTACTGTTAGTGCTAGAGATTTGGATCTCCTGGGCAATTAGTCTTTGGTACCAGCAATATGCTGTCAGCCATTAGCTTGCCCCAAGAGAATAACTAATTAGTTCTGCTCAGAGGACTTTGTGGCATGGGCCTTAGGATGTTCCCTTCCTTTTCCCCAAGCTGAAGGCTGGGGAGTAGTCTTGGATCCTACTGTGGAGAAAATGAGAGGAGAAATGGGAGGATGATGCCTGAGCTCCATCTTTATCTGATCATCCCCGCTGGGTGCTATGGTAAATGTCCACAAGATGTAAAGATGAACACAAAAACTCCATTATATATGGGTGCCTAGTAAGAAAGGCAAAATGGCCCTCTATAGGTAACTCGAAACAGTGGCTAAGTGTGCCAGTGCATTATAAAGTAACTGTGTGTTATAATAAAGCCTATGAAGGACAGAGAAGGACCAGGTGGCTGAGAGGAGCCCGACACAGTCAAGATGGTCAGTGAAAACCTCCTTGATGGGGCTTGCCGTTATGGGAAGGAGCCAGTCATGCAAAGGAGAATGGTAGGGAACTGAGTATACATCGGGAACCCAGACAGTGGCTCTGAGGGAGGACGAGAAGGTCAGTGTGGCTCAGCCTCTGAAGGATGTGAGTAGGCAAGGAGATGGAACCCAGGGCCTGAGCCCAGTGCTCTGTCACTAAGCTATACCTCCAGCCCCAAATGTCCAACTTGTCAAAGGCCTCTCTGAATGCTGATGGAGAGCATATTAGGAGAAGCAGAGTCCAGTGAAAAGACTCGAATACGGGGGCCCTGGTGAAAGCATATGCCAGTCCTGTGGGTGACATCAGGGTAAGGGGAGCAAATCAGCCCCAACCATGCATTGTGTCAGGAACTGATAGAATTCCTGTGGCTTCCTCATTCAATTTTAGGTGAAACTATGGTGTATCAGCTAAAAAGTCTGAGTTCTCTGCTGTGGGAATTCAAGTCCTTTGGCCCCTTCCCATCATCCCACCTTACAGACCTGATCTGCCTTTTCCAACCATGATTGTAAGGCCTGGACTGTGAGGAAGTAGGGGTGGGCAAGCCGGGGTTGGGGGTGGGGGGAGTAGGTGTCCTGCCACTAACACTTCCAGCTATACCTTGGGCAAGATGGATGGTAGCACAAAGAAATGTCCTGAGGCCTCTGCATCCTCTCATGCTCGCAGAGAGAGGCGGGCTGTGGCTGGGTAGGAGGACCAAGCTGAGTCCACATCCATTCTCTTCCTGAAGCTCCTAGATTCTCTCCTGCACTGTTTAAAGATATCAGCAATGTATATAGGAATATCCATTTTGAGGGCACTCAGAAAAAGACCCCAAGAGGCCGAAGTTATCAGCAGTAAAGTCCTCCCAGAAGACTGACCCTCTGGCCCTTCACCCAAGGACACCTATTGGAAGAAGCACCTTTGGGAAAGGGCATCCTTCATGGTCTAAGTGGCTAAGACCTTAGAACAGATTGTCCTGGGGTTCAGGTATGACACAGAACAGGAAGGGACATTGAGAACCTGCATGAAGCAAAGGGGCCTAAGAGTAGGAAGAGCAGCAGACATGGGAGGGACCAAGTGTCAAAAAGCCATTTGCCCATCTCAGTATTCAGTGGCGTCAGGGAACTGTCCTCACCCCACAGGGGGCTTATAGCCACACAGAGCTACAGGAATAAGATATCTGTGGGTCCCTCCCACAGCAGGCTTACAGTTTAGTAGATCAGGCAGAGCAAGGCCTCCAATAAGATCCTCAGGAAAGAGCCCAGGGTCTCAGGAACCATTGCAGATGTGGGGAGATTGTAAGAGCCAGAAGTAGGGAAGGGGGAAGAGGGAAATGGATAGGGCAGGACTGGTGCCCTCAAAGTCATGGCAGCTGGAGCTGCTTGCATGAGGCATGCATAAGATCAAGCCAGTCAGTATGGAGAAAGATGGGGGGGGCTCACAGTTCCTTATCCCTGACTTCAGTATTGGTAGTTGATGGGTTTTGAGGGAGGAGAAGTCAGTTGTTTTTTTTCAGGGCCCCTGGTAGGTTGACCATGCTACAATGGATGGGCCCACGCCCTGGAGTACATGAGCTGCACAGATTCGACTCAGCATGGTTTTTAACAGGTTTTATCTTTAAGTTGGAGAGCTGGAGAGATTACTAAGGTTAGGAGTACTGACTGATCTGCTGGAGGACTCAGGTTCAATTCTTACTACCCAGACAACAATTCTCAACTGTCTATAACTCTAGTTCCAGGAGATATGATACCCTCTTCTGGCCTTCAGAGGCACCGCACACCTGGTTCACAGACATACATGTAGACAAAACCCCTGAACACACGAAAAAATAATTTGGGTTGTTGGAAGATGAAGGTGGATTGAAGAGGAGTTAGGGGGAGGAAGGAGTAGGGAATCAAAATGATCTAAATAAATTATATGAAATTCTCAAGGTATTAATAAAAATATTTTTTAAGAGGGGTGGAGAGACAGCTCAGCAATTAAGAGTACTGGCTGCTCTCCCAGAGGACCTCAATTCAGTTCCCAACATGGCAGCTCATAATTGTAACTCCATTTCCAAGGGACCTGACACCCTCACATAGATATACATAGAGGTAAAATACCAAAGCACATAAAATAAAAATAAATTACATATATATGAAAGTCCTGGTTAAAGGGCAGTTAGAGAGCTGACATTATGTGGAGGAGTATGGGGATAAGGGACCTTCCAGGGACAGGAGGCTGAGGAGCTATCAGGCACAGGGGCAGGTTCAGGGAGTGTTAGCCTCAGCAGAAGAGATGGCTTAAGTGAGGGAATAATGCGTGCATTCAGTCAACCCACAGGCATGCTATAAGGTAGAGCAGGGAGCTCGTCAGATGCAGCCATTCCATTAGGAGGAGAGAAATCACAGGTTCGTCAAGAAATGAAACCAGTGTGTGTTAGGTGGGGTTCTTAGGGAAGTGACGCCAGGTGCAAAGTTAGGAAGCCCTGCCTAAGGAGAGGAAACATAGCGATAAGGAAGAGCCTGCCTCTTAAACAGAACATCCTCAGCTGTGGCTCCAGCACGCGCAGAGGGCCTGAGGCGGGTAAGCACCAGCGCAGAGCCCAGCAGGCAGAGGGTGATGGATGATGGAAGTATGGTGTGAGGAAGGCCTATGGAGGGCCTTGCAGCCCGCGGTGAGGAAGTTGGATTTCATTTTGAACGGAAGCCCCTGGGAGGATCTCAAGAGAAATGGCATGGTCTTATGTTTCTGTGTGAAAATTCCCTCTGTCTACTGTGGGGAAAATGGGCAGGCAGGAGAGAAAGTGGGAGGCCTGGGGAGAGCCCCACTTCCGTTCCCGTCCAGAAAAGAGCAGGCCTCCCAGGAATAGCAACTAAACAAGGTAAGGCTGGACAAGGCAACCCAGTAGAAGGGAGAAAAACAAAACACAGGGTCCCATGTAGCACAGGCTAGCCTCAGATGCACTCTGCAGCTGAGGATACCCCAAGCTTCCGATCCTCCTGCCTCTGCCCCTAGCCTGCTGGGTCTCCAGGCAGGTTCTACCCAACTTGATGTCATGTGGTGTTCATGGTCAAACCCAGGGCTTCATGGGCACGAGGGAAGCACCCTGGCTGAGCTGGATTCCCATCCCCTAGTGGGAGCTTCAGTGCTGCCTTTGTCTTGAGGCTTGATCGCTAGCCCCTGGGAGGGTGCCAGGAGCTAGGCAACCATTGCTCCTGTCATGCTGAGCACTGTGGTGCCAGCAGCTGCTTCTGTGTGTGGGGTCATTTGTGTCTTGCTCAGTTGGGCAGAGCCTAGCCTAAAGGCTCACCAAGGCAGCAAGCCCCCCCCCACTTCCTTTGCTTCTCTAGTGAGATAGAAACCAAGGTTTTGACAGAGAAGTGAGGTGTGTCAGTATGAGTCACCTTCCACAGTGATGAAGTGGCTTCTTCCCGTTCGGCTCTGCTGTACACAGAGACTGGGAAAAGACAGAGCAGCTATATGCCAAGGACACACAACCAGCACTAGGGGTGTCTGATCACTGCCTTTGGAGGGACAGGGCACAGATGAGTCTTCTCTGTGAACCCAAGGTGGCCTTGTACCTGTTGTGAGCAGGGATTAGAAAGGCCTGCAGATGGTCCGGGACAGTGGTTCTCCAGTGCCAGAGCCTCTGCAAGAAGAGCCCCCACAACTCCACTTCACAGCCTGTCGCCTGGCTGCCTGGTTGCCAAGTAGACAAGGCAGGCACAGAAAATTCTGTTCCCACTTCCAGGGCATTTGACGTCACTGCAGGCTCTTTTCTTTTCTCTTTCTTTTCTTTCTTTCTCTTTTTTTTTTTTTTTTTATGAGGCATTTGCAGACATCTCTTTTCTTTCAGAGCATCTCTAAGGAGTTGTCTTGTGTCTTGGATGACAGAGCAGTGCGGGGTGGCAGCGGGTGGAAAGAGCTGCCAAGGGCTGGAAGAGACTTCAGGTGGTCTTATCTGATCAGTATTCACTTGCTAGAAGTTTAACAAATGAGGATTTTAACACTCGGTAAACAAGCTATCAAGACTGGAATCTTCTCCCCTGTGAAGTTGCTAGCCTGAGGTCCACAGCTCGGGTGCCAGGAGAGGGGCTGCAGGCAAGGTGTTTACTCAGCTCCCTCCAGCCCAAATTAAATATTCAAACTCGGTTTGTTCTGGGGTATTGTCAAGACTTGAGCTGTAATTTAATGGAAATGGCATTGTCCCCCAGAATAAAGGTTTCATTAGCCCAGCTCCCAAACTTTCCCCATTATCCTCCGGAGGAAACAATCTGGGGACAGCCTGCCTGTCATAATCCCCCGCTTCAGATTTATGCTGACAAAAGACTCTTAATACCGAAAATGTTCGGAGGGAGGAGAAACACTTCCCAAACAAGAACTCTCTCCCTCCCAGGCCAGGTAACAAAGGGGCCAGGAGGAATTTGGTGGGGCCTCCTGGCCACCTGCTGGTTAAACCCATGGTCAGTGGATTAACTGCAGCTCTGACTGGGTGTTGAGAAAGCCAGGTTACATGGCAGAGCAAACAAAATTCAGACTGTGCTTTACACATGGTAATCCCAAATTTAATAAGAGTCTCGCCACTAGGAAGCCCTGAGCCCAGAGGTAGCCGAGGTGTGGGGCTCTGTTATTCTCGGCAAGCAATATTGCCGCTGGTTGGCTGGGTAGCCTGGGCGCCCATCCCCGGGGTAAGGGAACATCTGTAGCCCAGGCTAAGAAAATCCTAACTGGCTCCTTAGGTGCAGCTTATTTTCGTCCCTCTAGGCTTGAAGGGCCTTGTTTGGAGACGGACCACACATTTGTTGACACTGAAAGTTCCTGCAGAAGGTGTATGTGGTCAGAGGCCACTTGGCTTCCGTAGCCTGCAGGCTACCCCAGAACCTGCTCCTGTGACCACCAGGCCCCAGGCACGTGGAACTGGGAGTTGTAGGCAAGAGCTGTGGGAAGGTGTAATATCGGCCATGGTCAAATCAGAGAGAAGGCCTCTGAGGAGGAGCCTGTTTGTGGGTTGCATCCTGGGGGCTTCACAAAACACAGCTGAAGGAATATTTTCTCATAGCCAGTGATGCCACTCATCAACTCATTCAACAGGTATTTACCGAATACCTTGCTAGATGTCAGGGCTTGGCCCCAAGTGCTTAAGACATCAAAGGGAGCAGAAATACACCCGATCCTGCCTCACAGGGATTACAGTCTGAGGTAAGCGCTGTGAAAGGAGAGAGCCATGTTCCACAAGCCCATATGATAGAGGATAAAAGCAAAGGCTTTTCTGCGTCCATGATGCTAGAGGGCAGATCTGAAGGGCAACCGAGGACAGCCCAGCTGAGGAGGGAGCTGCAAGAGGTGAAGAGGTTTCATTCATGTTATAGAGCACCTCAGGCCCCATGGGGAGGGTTAAGATGGAGTAGTCAAGAAAGCAGCGATCTTTATCCTGTCCCATGGGATCATAGACCTGAAGAGGAGAAACTGAAGAAAACTAAGCCTTGTTTTCTGTATGCCCCTTGTAAGTCATTGTTAAAGATACTGGAAATCTGAATAGCAAACTCCTGGGATAGTGGGTAGATCTCCTGGCTCAAGGGCATCAAGGCACTGAAAGATAAAGCAATTACAGCTAAAATAAATGAGGAAAAATTATGAAACAGAGTTAAAAAAGAATAAACTCATAATGCTAAAGAGAGAAGGTCACCAACTAAGTTGTGTCAGCGAGTTTCTAGAATGTGCCAAATGAAGAGGGCTTTAGAAAGGCTAGAACTGAAGGTTCTAAAAGGGATGGAAGCCAACTAGCCCTGGGAGACCTCAGGACGGTCCAGGAAGTCCATTCAGGGCCAGTGTTTGCATCATTACACAGCAAGACCTGACCAAAGAGGGCATCGAAAAGGGAAGAAAACAGTCAGACTTGGGCATGTAACTCAGTGCTAGAATGCTTGCCTGCCATGTATAAGACCCCAGCCTTAGCCCCCAGAAACTCAATAATAATAAAGAAAATAAATAAGCAGAACATGCTTCTTTGGGGACTAAAATTTAGGAGACAGCTTACTTTTAAGTCTTTTGAAGATTCTCAAGGCTTGGCAGATAATTGGTTAATGCTGACTGGCAGTTTGATGACTCTGGGAAGGCTTGATTGAAGGGAGAAAACCCTCTTCCCGATGGGGTGGCACATGGATAAAAAGTCTGAAGGAAAAAGTAGTGTTGCTTGCTTGCTTGCTTCTTGCTGGTGAATGTATCCATCCAATTGTTGTTAATGCTGCTGATTCTACAAACATCCTTTGATGACATTAACCATCGTTTTCTTCAGCCTTATAACATGAACTGAGGACCATCAACTGTCCAGGAATCCTCACACTTTCAGTGCTCCATGGGAACTGTGAAGGTAGCCAATTCTGGGTGACTGAGCAGCTGTTCTCAGCCTTGCTACTATGCAGATGTCACAGTTAGCCTACCAGCCCCCAATAGCTACATACAACCCATGGCCCAGGGCTTCACCCATATAGCTATGAATGTGTCCCCAAACACACAATCACAAACTGACTTACTTAATGTTATTGAGTTTTTTGTCTTTTTTTGGGGGGGTGGGCGGGGGTTGTTTTGTAATTTGATTGTACTGTTCTCCAGTGTGAGCTTCGTAGAGGACAATGTCATGTCCAATGTCAAAAGGTTGGATACCCTGGAAATCACTGTAGTAAACCTTATTTTTAATCTATATTCATATATGTGTATATATATTATTTCACACACATTTTATAATTTTGTTCCACTTAAAGGACCTTGTATAATACAACAATACAGTCTAAAAAACAGAATTTTGAGAAGACTGAGTTCTTTGAAACTAAAAGTACAGTTGGTGAAATAAAACATAAGGATTAAAAACTTGAAATCCTTCAGGACATGGTGGTGTACACTTTTAATCCAAGTACTAGGGAAACAGAGGAAGTCAGATCTTTGGGAGTGCCAGGCCATCCAGGGCTACAGAATAAGACCTTGTCTAAAAAATAAACTAACAAAATTAAAATCCCCGAAAACATAGCCCAAAAAAGAGAAAAACATGAGAAGCAAATAACTTAAAGATATAGCCAACATAGTTAAAGCCAATATTTAACTAAGAGCAATCCTAGAAATAAAGAAAACAAACAAACAAACAGGTAATTAAAGTAGATAGAATTATCCAAGAAACACAAAGAAAATCTCGAGTGAAACAAAGAATTGCCCTAATATCAGAAGGGCTTTCTGATTATTTGGCAATGAACGACAAAGACCCTCGAGTACATACATCCTGGGAAAAGGAAAGGGTGGCTTGTAAGAGGGTCTGAAGAGAAACAGGATCGCCCGCAGGTGAGCAGGAGGCAATGCACAACCTAACCGTGCAGCTGTGGACAGCGGTCACTCATGGAGGAGCTGCGGGACCCGGGAGATAGGCGGACTAAAGTCTCATATAATGGACAACTTTATTCAGTCGTCGGACAGTTTATGCTCCGAGGTTAAGAACAGTCACGAGTAAAGCGTACAACCACAAGGACAAGCCCCACGTGGCAAAAACATGGTTTTCCATTGAGGCATATAATCAAATAACAATAGCCAGTTGTGACATGAACTCACTCCTATCTGCTGCACCTGGGACGAACACGAAAGCACATGCCAAGAACAATTCTGTGTTTTGGAGAAACTGAGGTCACAAGTCTTTTGCTTTCTTGGGATTTTCTCACAAGCACTCGGAATTTTCCTCACAGGATTCCATTCTTGGAGCGTGTTCCAACAGCCAATAAGAGGGTTTTCAGGAAGGGAAGCGTTCAAAGAGTTGCACGTTCTTTCCTAGGGAGATGGTGGGCGGAAGGGTTCTAACTAGGTTCTAAGAGAACAGGAAGGCTCGGGTGACTGGTGGACAGAACCTGCGTGATGATGCGTCACAACAGAGATTGGTGATGACGCAACCAGCGCGTACCGGAACAAGTCGCAGAAGAGCTGGAGGAAGAAGGGTTAGCGCAATCCTCCGTAGATTACATAACACAGCTCATAGGCTGAAAAGAAGAATGTAGCAGCAAGTAATGTGATGGGAAATAAAGATGACCGGAAACTAGGGGAAGAATTGTTTTGTTGTTGTTTGTTTGCTTGTTTGTTTTAAATCCACGATCTGCCAGGTGTGGCGGCACATGGTTTTAAAACCAGCAGAATCAAGGGGATCTCTGTGAGTTCCAGGCCAGCCTGGTCTACACAGTGAGTTCCAGACCACCCAGGGATACATAGTGAGACCCTGTCTCTAAGTAGATAAATAGCAACAAACTGAGCACTCAGCACTCAGGAGGCAGAATCAGGCAAATCTTTGTGAGGTTGGCACCAACCTGATCTACATAGCAAGTTCCAGGCCAGTCAGGGATACACAGTAAAACCTGTCTTGAAGAAAGGAAGGAAAGAAAGAAAAAGAGAGAAGGAAAGAAAAAGAAAGAAGGAAGGAAAGAAAAGAGACGAAAGGAGAAAGAAGGCCATCCAAGATTTGAATATAGAGCAAACTAGAAGTGACGTAAGACTAAGCAAATGATAAGTGAATAGATAAAAAAGATAAATTTAGATAAAAAAGAATTAATGATAAGTATAAGTTTTTGAAAATCCACTTGACAGCACTGGAAATACTCTATTTTGAGAGACCTGGAGACCTTGACCCTGAACTTGATTAATAGGGATGTGATCTTAGCATTAGTAGTAGTAGTTTTAAAGTAAAATTACATAATGACAAACCTCAGTAGAGGTTTGAGGCTATCGGTGAAGCCCTGGGTTTATTCCCCAGCACTGTAAAACTGGGCATCACTGAGAACACTAGATCTTCAAGGTCAGCCTCAGCTACCCAGTGAGTCAGCTTGGGCCTGCATGGATTGCTGTTAGGGAAAGAAAACACTTTGCCTTCAGGCAGAGTTTGGAGAAGAAGCATGTGTGAGAACAGAATGCATCTTAATCACATAAGAGTACAAGTACAGTGGACGTGGAAGGAAGTAAAGTTAGAGGGAAGGAAAGGATGTTTGCAACAAAATTCTCTACCTACAAAGTGCAGTCTAGAGGCACCACTGGAAGTCAACGGATCAGTCCTGGATCAGATAAAGGTGCCTGCTGCCAAGCCTGACAACCCAGTTTAATCCCTGGCACCCACCTGGTGGAAGGAAAAAGCCGACTCCCACCTGTTGGGGTTGATCTGGAGCTACTATATATTCAAATGTTAGGTGTCCCCCTCCCCCAAGATCCTTACTGTCCTCTGAGCAAATTCTCCTGTATCCAAAATGATGTGTGACCTTACTTCCCAAATTATCCCTGATTGGCTAATAAAGTTGCCTATAACCAGGTGTGGGCAAAAAGAGGGAGGTCGATGAGGGTTTGCAGGCTTGTGAGGTCACAGAAGGAGCACGAGGTGGAGGAAGCAAGGAGGAAGAAAGGAGAAGGTTGCCAGGAGCACATGGCAAGAGCAGCTTGCTCTGAGGACTGGCCTGACGGAGCAGGGACAGCACAAATGGAGCATGTGCAGGTATTTATGGGAATTTTGATGGGAAGCTGACTAGATAGAAGGTTGACATCTGCCCAGGCCTAGTGTTGTTTTAAGGCTTATTATAAATCTAACAAGTTTCTGTGTCTTTTCTTTATAAAATAGTGGGTTAAGGAATAATTGCCACTGTAATGATTTCCTGCATTTGATTAATATGTACAAAATAATTAATTCTTCTTACACCCACTCTAAATATCTGCTGACCTTCACACAATGCTATGACATAGGCGTATGCAAAATAGATAGATGATAGATAGATGAAAGATAGATAGATAGATAGATAGATAGATAGATAGATAGATAGAAATTAAATTATAAAGACTAACCATAGAAAACTGGAATGAATGAATCTTTTTTGGTTTTGGCTTTTGAGACAAAATTTTAAATCTTTTTCCCAGGCTGCCTCAAACTTGTAGCAATTCTCCTGCCTCAGCCTCCCAAAAACTTGGATCATGGATGTAAATAAACTTCCATGCTTACCCTTGGTTAACGTAGGAATCAATCTCTAACTTTGAATTTTTGGAAAGAGGCATATGATTATGTTAATAGCATTCCACATTTCCCAATTCCTCTTAATTCATGGGTTTGTTTTTAAAGATTTGATTTTTAAAATGTCTGGGCATGTGTTTGCAAATATAACTCCACTAGTTACCTCTGGAAAAGAGTAATAGTGCTGTAATAGATAAGTCCCTTTGAGACACAATATATATGGTTCCGTGCATCTTCTATTGTAGAGGTGATCCACTGGAGTTGCTAGATTAAATACAGCATTAAATGTAACATTTGAACATAGTTTCCCCCCTAAACCTCACAACCCTAGATCCACTGAAAGGCATAAGAGTCAAATAGATCAAAAGAATCCTCTAATCCCTGAGCTAAGAGTGGGAGAAAATTATTCATTCTTCTTAAGTAATATGATCTGATATGTGACCATATGTGTGCATTATTCCAAAGATCAGAAATATTTCAAATGTGGTCATGTAGGAATCAGTCTCTGACTTTGAATATTTAAGAAAAGGCCTATAATTATATTGGCATCACTCAGCATTGCCCTCTCTCTCAATACATCGGTTGGTTGGTTTGTTATTAAAGGTTTATTTAAGTTTTAAAATGTACATGTCTGTGTGTGTACCTGTATGGTTTATGTGCACTATATGTGTGCAGGAGTCTGTGGAGGCCAGCAGAGGGAGCCCTGGACCAGGAGCTCTAAGTGGTTGTGAACCTATCTGTGCGTTCTGGGAACTGCTTCTCCACAAAAAGCAGAGAGTGCTCTTATCTGTGGAGTTGTTTCTCCAAAGCCCTCATAGTTTTGTTGCTGTTGTTATTTGTTTTTAAGTCAGAGTTTCATTATAGAGCCTGGGCTGGTCAAGGACTTGCTTGCCAGACCAGCAAAGATTGTAGAGATCTGTTTCTGCTTTCTAGATCACCATAATGGCATGGTGGCTCATGCCTCAATGGAATATACTTTGAGCCAATATTTAAAGACTTGATTTGACAGGATTCCATGTGACAAGCCTGAGAGGCATGTACAGATCTTGGGTATTCTAAATATGTGCCAGATGCCTATGGGTGCCTGACTCTAGAAACATGGTTTTTTTTTGTTGTGGTGGTGTTTTTTTGTTTGTTTGTTTGTTTTTTGTTTTTTGTTTTGTTTTGTTTGAGGCAAAGTTTCTCTTTGTAGTCCTGGTTGTCCTGAAACCTAATCTGTAGACCAGGCTGGCCTCAAACTCAGAAATATCCACCTGCCTCCTGAGTGCTGGGATTAAAGCCGTGCACCACCACGGCCCATCAGGAACATGGAGTTATATGAAGGCCAAAGATACAGAGTAGAGATACTGAACAGCTAGTAAAGCTATTGCCAATAACCATATAATTTTTAAAAATGGTGATGATTGTTTGATGTTTACAGGAACTCCCAGGGGGAGAAGACTCAAGGCAGGGTAGAGTGAGCAATGGAGAGGGGTGGGACTTGTTAAAGGTGTGGAATTTAGAAAAGGAAGAAGGAGAATGTCCAATGAGTTTTTTAAAGCAGTGGTTCTCAACCTGTGGGTGGGGACCCCTTTGGCAATCCTCAAGCTCCCAAAATTAGTTACATTACAATTCATAACTGTAGCAAAATTATGAAATAGTAACAAAAATAATTTTTGGGTGGCTAGAGAGGTGGCTCAGAGTTTAAGAACACTGGCTGTTCTTCCAAAGGTCCTGAGTTCAATTCCCAGCAATCACATGGTGGCTCATAACCATCTATGATGAGATCTGGTGCCCTCTTCTGGCCTGCAGGCACACATACAGGCAGAAAACTGTATGAATAATAAATAAGTAAAATATTTTTATTATGATAATTTATGGTGTGGTCACCCCAACATGAGGAATTTGTATTAAAGGATCACAGCATTGCTTCTAAGTCTTCATACCAAACTCCACCTTTGGGCTGTGATGTAGGTCTGTGGAAGAGCAAGTGCATAGCATAATGAGACCCCAAGTTCAGTCTTCAGCACCAAAACTAATAACTAGGCCCCAACAATAGAGCCACTCACTCCTCTACCCCAACTGCCATGTCTGTCCCCAAGAGGCACCCCTCTGTGTGGACCTTCACACACTGAGTAGGGAACTCAAGCAATTATTAAATGTCTATATCAGTAAATGTCATCATTTCCAAGATGATGAAGCAAGGTTCAAAAGATGCTGGGGAGGAGCCACCATTCTTGTTGGGTTGGCAGGGTCTCCCAGGCTGAGGGCTTAAGTTCTCGCCTGATTAACAAAAAATGCAAGGTGTCAGCCATGTTTGGATCCTGATTTGAAAAAAACACCTGTAAAAGCCCATGTGGAAGGCAAATGAGGAAATTAGCACACTGGCTTGCTATTTGACAGTATTAAACAAGTGCCAGTTTTTGTTTGGTTTTTGACATGGGGCCTTACTAGGTGGCCTAGGCTGAGCTGGATTACAGCATGTGCCACCATGACTGGCTCTTGTCAGTTTTTGTAGGTGATAATGGAATTACGGTTACATTTTAAAAGTCTTAACTATTCTGAAATATTTATAACTGGAAGGATATCTGTGGGCTTTGTCCCAGTTTAACCCAGTATGACCTTGGCGGGGAGGAGGGTGGAAAAATGGGAAACATTAGGTTCTTTTCCTTCGGTGTATGAAATTTTGAACAATGAAATCTCTCACTTAATATTCCTTATGTGAGATAACAATCCCCAGGACTCACTTAACGTGTATTGCACTGATGTCAAATAAATCTTTTGATCCCTACACTAAAGCTAAGCATTTTACTGATTAGGAAACAGAACAGAGGTCCATGAAGAACTGCACATAAATAGAGGTCCTGGCCTCCTCTCCCAGGAGTTTATGTATTTTACTTTATACCTCCTTTGTTCATTCATTCAGGTGGTAGCCACTGCAACTTTTCATATCTTAAGGGTTGCCAGAGATAGACACCAGGACTGCCCCCCACCCAGGCCACCCCATTTCTAGTTTCTTAGATGGAAATTTTTTGCCCTAAATCCCAATACCCTTTAGCTGAAAATTTCCTAAACAAACCAACCACAGGTAATTTATCTATTACTTTGGTTGTCACCACCAAATACCCAAGAGCTCCAGCTCATCACTAGAGACCAAATCCAGGAACTGGGTATCCAGTGGTTCAGGCTGATGCAGACCTGCCTTTCTCTTTCAGGCAAGGGGTTTACACTAGGCATGAGAACATGTTTCCCGTGGCCTTTGCTAGGGGTGACAAACCCAGAGCCCGAGTACCCTACAAGTCTGCCACTATCTTTTGGGGGGTTGTCCTGGGCCTGGAGTTCTGCACCCGGACATGCAGCCCCCCTAGTGGCTTCTGTGTCCTCAGCCTCACTCGGCTTGTGAACTTTCTCTACCTTGGTGAGATGTGTCTCTGTGCAGATGGGTTTCCATTTTGGACAACCTCCTGTTCATCAGGCATTTTGGGGGTTCTCCTCAGCATTTTATCATATGGTGCCCCTCTTTTTCTCCAGGAAGCTAGAATCACAGCTGAGATCTCTGGGGACAGCCTCAGTGAAGACAGTCTCGTTATGGGGTGCTTGTGGGCCCCATGTTTTATCCTGCCCCTATTTCCTTCTCTCCTCATCGCTTACCTCCTTTTGACCCACAAGCCAGCCATGGATTTCCACGCCCATGCCCTCAGCATTCACAGCCAAAGAGCTTTACTGGTGGACTCTGTTCCTCTACCCCCGATCCTCCAGCTCCAAGGGGTTGAAGGACTCTGTCTGCTCTAGCACAATCAGCATTCAAGCCCAGACAGCCTGAGTCCAGAGGGGGCCAAAGGCCTGGAGAAAGAGTAACAGTTATGTGTACATCCGCTGGATCATTTTGAGTGTAAGGTGATCCAAGCGCTGGTTCCACCTTGCCAGGAGATAAACACACGGTGATGTGACGCACACGGCACTCTGTGTTCAGCAGCTTTAAAATGCAGTGTGGCAAGAGGCAGAGGCTCAGGAGCCCAGGGCCAGCTCACCGGAGTGTAAAGACAAGCGTTGCTGCCTGCAGCTAATGTAACCAAATGGCCTCGCACCTCGTTTGTACGGTGGACCCGATAACACCAGGACGTACCTCTCAGAGTTATAGTGAGAGATGAAGTGAGTGCTTAGTGCCAACCTGGTGTGCCATTGCTCTTACTGTTTTTATTACCGCTAACAATCTTGTCCATCGTGTTGATATGGTAGACGTCCCTGGGCATGCCCACACATTTCAGCACCGTTGTTAATGCGGCCAAGAATTTCATGTTCAGAAACTGAGAGTCATAGCTCGGCAGTGGTGGCGCACGCCTTTGATCCCAGCACTTGGGAGACAGAGGCAGGCAGATCTTTGAGTTCGACGCCAGCCTGGTGTACAGAGTGAGTTCCAGGACAGCTAGAGCTACACAGAGAAACCCTGTCTAGAGAAACAAAACAAGACAAAAAAGAAATGGAGAGTGATGGGCTCTCATCTTTTACTTATAAGAGTCCCCACACACCTTTCAAAATCTACATGTATGCAGTCTTTTTTTTTCCTAATTATTATTACTTCTTTTATTTTTTGAGATCATAGCAGAACCTTGTAACCCTGGGAGATAGATTGCCAATAAAGCTGTGTGTTTGAAGAGCTCTGCAGAGTGATCAGTGCATCTGAACCCTTTTGGGCTACCCCGTGAGACAAACAGGAGAGGTTATCGGTTGCATCCAGAAGAGACGGGGAGGTTTGGGTAATACATTCAAGGGCTCACATCATGGGACCCAGATGAAAGATCCTCACTTACAATCTAGAAGAAAAAAGAAAAACTGTTTTGCCAGGTTTCAGTGTGAAGCCAAGGCTGGCCCAGAATGCTCGCAGGCTGTTCTTGAACTTGCCATCCTCCTATTCCAGCCCTTCAAGGATGAGATCGCCGGAGTGAGCCGTTACTTTCCCTGCAACCTCTCTACTTGCAAAGTACTTAGCACTTAGTACTTGGGTGGGGGTGGTTATTGCCATACGTCTGAGCATGAAGGCCTGTGGAGATTGCTCTGGCATTTTATTTTTTTCCAGTGGCAAAAGGACCCTGGTCTATACCCAAGGCCCTGCTGCAGACAGTCTATAACCAGAATGGAACCCCTTCTCTGCAGAGCTGTAGCAATCTGGATCACCAGGGCTCGACCAAGCAGCAGAGATCCCCAGGTTCTGTCCCTACCCCGACCCTTTGTGGTTTGCACAGATCGCTAAACTACCTTGCAGGGAAGTGGTCAGAATTAGGTAGAACCGGGGGGTTGGCATCAAGGAAGTGATTTTTGTTTTTAATCTCCTTCCTCTAAAATGCCAGCGTGGCTGAGCCAGCTTCTGACTTCTCTTGGACTCCGGGAGGACCTAGAGGGCAGAAAGGCGTGGGACAGAGAAGACTTCAGGTGGCTTCTAGCCAGGAGCTACATATTCTCACCTTGGGCACCTGCTGTTTTTAGCGACGAGGCACCCATCCTCATATATCCATCATTTAGCAAATACCAAGGCTGGTTATTAATTTTTTAAAAAACCTGTTCAGACTTGTGCTTACAAAAACTACCTTTTTCCCCCCACGGGAATGAGTTTTTAGTTATGTTTTTAAAATTAGCTGGCGCTTGAATTCCATTTCCCATCCAAGCTTCCCCGTTATCTTTAAGGTCACAGAAACACGTAGGCCGCGGACAGTCCAATCCCAGATATTATTAGGTTCTCGGAATTAAAAGCCCAAGTAGGTAAATAAAGAGAAAATGTCGGGGGATTTTCCCATGCCGAACGCCAAAAGCCGGTCCCCCTGCCTGCACTGAGGGCTAGGCTTCCTCCTTAAGTGGTTCACCCCTTACACTGAGAGGTGACCGCTGAGGAAGAGGAGGTAAAAGGCTTTCACCCTATGTCGTCAAGGTCTGTTTCTTCGTTCAGCAACAAGGAAGAATCAGATGCATTCTGGAAGGAGAAGAAGAGGAGGGAAGAAAAAAAAAAGCAACCCCAGCGCTGATTGTCCCTTTAAGCCATTCCAATCACAGGCTCGGCGTTAAAATAATGCTCGCCTACTGCGTTTCCAACCGGGCCATCTACCTTTTTCGCCGGCGGGGTCAAGCCCAGTCAAGCCTGATGAGGCTGCCACCGCCCGAGAGAGCCAGCCACCAGCCTGCTACACCTGTTTATCGCCGGATCCCTTCCCTCCCCTTCCTTCCCCTCCTCCCCGCTTGAAAAGGAGCATTAATTAAAGCGGTAAACAAGCCGGCTCCCACTCTAAATCAGAGCTGCAGGCAACGGGGAGATAACTTGGGCTCCGGAGAAGAGGGATTTCCAGCTAATTTATGGAACCCACCGTCACTCTCCCTCCGAGCAGCCAGCTCCCCGCTTAACGGGGAAATTGAAGCAGACAGCCTTTGTCTAAACACTTCTTTTGCCCAGAATATCTTAATTTTTTTTCTATTTGGATGTTTAATAAGGTTTGGGCGCTCCTGTTTTAATTGCCACGGTGCAGGCGTTTGGGTGTTATTGTCTGTAGCTGCCGGGCACGGGTCTTTGCTGGGCGTGGAGGGAAGGACCAGCCTTCCCAGGTTTGGCTCCAACAGCCGGCGCCACGCTGCTGCCTGGGGACGGGGTACCCCGAAATCGGGGTTGTCCAGAAAGGCTTGGTCCAAAGCCACCACCCTTTGCTTTCCCCCCCAGCACTCCTGATCCCCGCAGGCGCCCTGGTTCGCAGTCCTGGCCCGGCGCCTGCTTTCCCTCTCTCCTTGTTCAGCAGCGGCCGTCAGGCACCAGGCCGCGCCTTAGCGAGCCTGCACCCTCCGTCCTAGACCATCTTGGGGTATCCTTGTCCTGCTAGAGTTGGGCCCTGGCTCATTTCCGGCTGCTGCAGCGAGCCACCGCTCTGCCTAATTAATTCTAGAAGCAGGCTCACTGTGGGTCTCTTTCTCAACTGATAGCTGGAATTCCTAAATGTAAGTGGGAATCTACTGAAATTACAGTCTTGAGAGATCATGGGCAAGTTAAACCCTTGTCGTTTCATAGGTAAACCTTCATGAAAAACAAAACAAAAACAAACAACAACACCCCCCTCCCTCCAAAATGTGTTATCCATATTTCAAGGCAGCCTGCCTTTCCGGGTGCCACATCCAGTAATCATGTTGACAAATTAATGGCAGAGGATTAGTTGTACATTAAAGATTTAAATGATATTATGCAGCACATTGTCATAAAATGATATAAAACAATAGGAAAATAAATGTAAATGAATTCAAGTTACTGACATGTAAAACACCAGACTGACATCTGTACACTTAACGCGGCGATCAGGCGCGGTGGCAGAGCCCTGGACGCTGGCGTCCCTCTGTGAAGACACCCGCAGGGCCGCGCGGTCCGGGCGTGGGAGGTGGGGGCTTGAGGGGGGCGGCGGGCCGGGCCTCGGGCGCCCGGCGTGCCAAGGGTTAAGTGCGCCGATCGCGGCTCTGCCGGCTCCCCTCCCCTGCGTCCTGATTTTCAGGCCCACCGAGCCGCCCGAGAAAGTTTTCAATTCGACGAGGCTGGCGCGTTTCAGGGGCTGAGCTCCTTAGAAAGCTTCGGGGGCCCCCCAAGGGCGGACACGCAAGGGAGGGGGCGACTTGCCCCGTCCTGGACACGCTAATTACAAGGATTCGGTTTCCCGGCTCTGAAGGAATGCATTACCTGCAGCAAAGCAGGCCCGGCCTCTCAGGAAGGCCCCAGAGGAAGCTGAATGCCCCAGTGAATTCCAGCCCCATCTCTAGGTTTATACCCACAACCCCAGCCCACGCTGAGCGACTAATCGCTTGGCCATTGTCAGGGCTGTTGTCCAATCAACCCCTGAATGGCCAAACTTCACAATGCCGAGTATGAATTAGAGGGGAACAAATGTGGACGCAGACTTTTTTTGCAACAATACCTAACTGAGCCTTTCAGACAGGACAAGGGATGGACAAAAGCTCGACGGAAATTGGAGTAACTTTTGGAGGCCCTTGGAGCTCCCGTCAGTAAGCGTTAGCTCCAGAATGGCGTCCCGGACCTCCTCCACCAGCCTTCCCCACACCACTTTTTAATTTTTTTTATATTTTATTTATTTATTTATTTATTTTGTGAGGTGGCTCAGTTGTTCGAGAGGTGGGGAAAAATTATCATAAAAATTGGATATTTTTGTTGTACTTGTCTCAAAAACGGTGGCTCTCTGTTGAAGGAGGCCAAATGGATTTCTCGGTCTCTCTGTCTCTGTCTCGGTCTCTCTCTCTCTGAATTGTAGATTTGGTCATTATTTAGCCTACCGTAGTACTGACAATGTCCCCTCCCTCCTCTGCCCACCCCCAAAAGAACAGAATGGCTTCTTGAGCTATACAAATGTCAGGTCTCTGTTTTAAAATTTAGCCTTGTTTACCCAACAGATTGGAATTCATTACTGTGTAAAAGTGGTTCCATTTTCTGATCTTTTTATTCAAAATGTTGAGAGTATCAAAAAGCTCATTTGAAGGTCACAGGTTTATGTATCTATTCTCTTAAGTGTTTTAGAAATTCATATGGAGGACACAAAAGGTGGAAAATGTGAAAACATACTGTTCATTGTTTATCCTAACCTTGCCATGGTTATTAGATAAATGAGTGTGGGGAGGAAAAATGGCATTAAAAGCCATTGGGAACTGGGGCTTTTTTTTTTCCCCTGAAGACTGTTAATTTTAGCCCTTGATCTGTAAAGGTCAATTTCTAATTCTTTTTACTGCACAGTTTATATAACTTCTGCATTTCAAGTCTATAAAAAGCTTCTGCAGACTTTTCATAATGTAGGTAGCAATTTATTTCATTATGGTTTGAATTTTTTATGTAAGTCCCATGGACATTTTGATGAAATTGTCAGGCTTAAAAGCTGTGGTGCTTTTCATTGGGGGGTGTGGGGACTTTTCCCCCCTCTGATCCATTCTTGCTGGATAATTTAAAATTAGTAAGATTAATCAGTTCAGTGATTTAAAAGAACATACGCTTCGGGCCGAACAAGGTCTGAAGCAAAATCATTTTATTTTATTTTTTTTATTAGTAAATGATTTAAAAGGTCTTTTCAACTAGTTATCTGAAGCCGATATTTAACTGTTACTTATTCCACTAATTTCTATCTTTTGTTAAAAGAACTTCCCAGCCTAAATCTCCTCGCTCTGTCCCATGCTAATTGCAGCTTACATTATATAAATGGCTTTGTAAAGAAAACTATAACTCCAAGCCTTGAAAGTTGGGTGTTTCTATTTGCTCAAACCTGATGCACTTGTTTGAAGAGGGTCATTGCAGGGAGAGCTGTGTAGCCTGGAAGAATGTCCTGGATAACAAGCTTAAACAGAACCTTTTGTTGTGCCTAGTATTCTCAGGACTCCAAAATGAGGCCTTCTTTTTCTAACTGTGGCCTGAAGTGGTTCATTACTGCTGTTTCCTCGCCAGGCCAGGGCTCAGCCATTCCCGCTACTGAAGCTCTGTAACTTCCTTAAAAAGGAAGAAGGAAAACATGGCCCACAAAGGTCTTGCTAGCACTTCCTATGTGAAATTAGCAGCTTTCTAAAAGGTACAACTCCAATTACCTCACACTGTGGAGGCCAGCACAAACTCAACAATGCGCACAGCCTAGCAAGTGACATCCTGTCTTTCTAGAGTTACTTCCCTAATTAAGAATGAAGAAGCTCTATTCTGCTGAGTGCATCTATTTACAGTGGCCACAATGCTTTAACTTGAGCATCCTTCTCAAAGACCAGTGTTAAAAAACACAAGTGCTCTTTTCGCCGAGCAGGCTATGGTGAGGCGACACATTCCTAACGGTTACGCCCTCAGGAAGAAAAAAAAAGTGTAGCCGCTTTGGCAGGATTGTTAACACTTCAGGATTCATTTTCCACAATAACGCTTCTGCCCAGAGAGCTCTGGGAATTACAGTGGACAATGGGGAGGCATTCTTAGGAGGGTCTAATGATGGAATAAAAAGAAAAATATTTATTGCTTTTGACAGTTCCACAAGGGGCAAAAATCCTTGTCGTGGCTAAAGTTTCCCTAGCTGTTGGAAGAAGGCGGCTCACAGGGACTCAAACAGTTCCACTTTCTTTGTTAGGAGGCTGAGGACCAGGGCCAAGCTGGGAAATTAAAGATTAAGTTCATTAAGGTAAGATAATTGTGCGGAGGCATTGTTGTTGATACAGGTGGAGCGGTGGGGGCTGGGGTAGGAAAGCCATTTACATGTAGGGACGACCCATTAAACAGGCTTAACAGACGTGCAACGCAAGTATGTTTATTATTTGCTTGATGGCTGACCTATGCTTTCTTTCACTGTTTCATTAGTCAACAGATCCCCAAAGGAGGGCCAGGACTCCCTGCGGGGAACCAGGTGGAAAAGAGAGCAAAGCCGGCTCCAGAAAGCAAAGAGGCGGTCCTGGGGGCCAGAGGACAGTCTTCCTTTTCCAGCGCCTTGTTCCTACGTCTGAGTTCCTTCCATGTCCACCTTAGAGGACTGGCCAGCTCCCGCCAGGCAGAGGGGACAGTGCTCTCCCGGGCGAGGTGCCTCTGGACGTTTCTGGACGCTGATAGGAAACAGTGCGGAAGCCCAGGGGCTCCCCTTTTTAGAGAGAGCGTGGCGCTGGCTGCTCAGTAGACCCTGTGCCTGAGTCTTCAAGCAAGGAGCTTTCCTTCCCCAGAGACACTGCCCTCCCGAGAAACTGCCCTTCCAGAAAACCTGAGCTGCTTACGTTTCAGCTTGTTCTGAAAAAAAAAAAAAACAAACAAACAAACAAACAAAAAAAAAAAACAAAATACACACCCGTCCCCCCATTCGACCTACAAATCCACCCAGTGTGGGTCCTTATTGTAAATTGTAATTGTCTTTGTTGGGAAAGAGCCCCTCCCTGCTCCACCCTAACTTGGAGATCCCTAAGTGCCGAGAACTTGGGGGAAAAAAAAAGCATGATGGAATTCTGGGGTGCACGGGGGATTCTGGGTTGCATAGGGAAATTATGGGGCACATGGAGGTCACCTTTGCAATCTCTCTGAAACTAGAAGGTGAATGCTAATACCCAAACTATGGCCCAGTGGCTAAGACTGTCTGGGCCGTCCTCAAGCACAGCATTTCCTTGTCAGCTGCGCCCACAGGCCCCGTGTCCTAAGCGGGAGCAAAAAGAAGGGCACTACAGGGTGTGTAGTTGTCATCCCTGGTGCCTCCCCTTATTTTGCTGTTGTTTATAGCGAGAAAGGGCGACACTCAAGAGTTGGAGGTGCCTTTAATAGCAGATATCCTGGATGTGGGGGGACCTTGTTTGTGAGATAGGGTCATGTGTTACACAAAAACTCCTACCTTTCTGTCCCCTCCTGCACTCCTCCTAGCTCCCTTTTGAGAAAAATAAACGCTGTCATGATTTGGATAAATAGAATCCTTTTGGAAATCACCCAGTCATGGGGAGACATTCTGAGATCCAAGGATTTAGTTAATACCCTGAAGAAAGCTAGCTAGCAAGCAAGCAAACAACAACAACAAAACCGTGTTAGAGAGATTTTAAAATACACAAGGAGAGATACGGCCCCACAGTGAGATGATTCTTCAGAGCTAAGAGTGACCATGTTTGATTTATTCAGGTTGAATTCCCCTCAATCTTCCTCCCCCTGTTGTCTTTTGAAGGAAAGGTTACATAAGATTGTTGATTTCCTTTAGCTTGCCGGGGCAGCTAAACTGTAACAGAGGGACCTTTGGTTGTTTTCTTAGATTACATCAGAGAACTTTGTGAATAAAACATTTTCAGTGTAATGCGTCTATCGATTTGAACAGAACTTGAAGTAATTCTGAAGCAACAGTTACCAAACTTGTGTGTCTCTCCTAGTCTGCTTATGTGAGGACTTCTCCTTATTTATTTCCGCCCAGTGTCTTTGTCTTGGAGACTCTTGAATAGACTGCTTTCAAAAGTTATCAGAGACCGGTCTGATAAATCAGAGGAGAAATTAGGAACATCTGAGTTACTTTCTAAGGTGGGTTAATGAAGAGCAGAGGATTTGCATTTTCATTTAAAGACCTAATGAGCAAATAAAACAGAGAGGGAGGTCGGACTTCTCCTTAGCCATCGAATTGGGATTTTTATCAGAAAGCAGAAAGGAAAGTTTGATACTGACCAACTTCCAAGCTGCAGCTTCCTCAGAATGTTTTAACTTTGTGAGAGAACAGTTGAGCAATCACTGGTCTTTGACAATTTAGAATATCTCTTGCTTGGAAGCCATGCTCAGTGCTCACAGACTGACCATCTCTCCAGATGGCCTCTCAATGAAGAACTAACTAAAGGGCTGTCGGTAATCAGAAAAGAAAATAATGCCTGTAAACTGAAGAAATTACATTTGTATTTTCAGTGCTGCTTAATGAAGAGGATTTTCTTTATTGCTTAAAAAAAAAAGCATTGTCATAAAAGGAGAACCTTGTTTTGGAAATTCTAAGAATGTGGCCCTTAGAAACGACACCTTGGATTTTAAACTCTGATTACAGGATGGAAGTGGAGGGATGGGACTGCTGACTACCGCCACTAAGCCTTTCTCGAGGGGGAAATAGATTGCACCTTCACTGAGACTGAACTCCATCCTTGCCCCAGTCCCAACAGGGGACTGGGAAAACCCAACAAGGAGCAGCAGGTAGAGCCCAGGAAAACCCTGGAAAATGCTTCCCTATATGCCCCGAGGACTATTTCCAGAGATTGCCTCATGATTCTGCTGCAACTTTTAATTAAAAGAAACTTTCTACTCATAAAAATATTTTTTCACTCTTGTGTTTTATGGTTGATATGTAAATGTAAGAATGTATCATACTGAATTTTAGGGACAGGTTGCTATTCTGTTTTTTTTTTTTTTAATTGAAGCAAATTTACATGGTGTAGAATTAACTATTTTCAAGTATATAATTCAGCTGTGTTTCTATATGCACAGCACTGCATGTACTTTACTTTTTAGTAAGAATTTCTCTCATTTTCAGAATCACACATAGGTCTTTGTAAGGAAAAAAAAATACAGATATCCCCTCAACAAACATTTGCTCACGGTGGCATGAAAGCTAAATCTTGTTGGGAATTTAAAAAAATAAAAATAGACTGTAAGGCTCTCCAGAAAAAAAATAAACAAAATAAAACTTTTTTTTTTTTTTTAGAGACGTAAAACATGTACTAAATAAAGGCATCAAACAACTTTAGTCAGGGAAGATTTCTTGATTTTTATCCATAAACATCATTCAGCCTCACAGAGTTTTAGCATCCTGAAACATCACAGTACTGCTAAATATTTCTCAGCAACAATAGCAGTATAATTAGACTACAAAGGGCTCGGAATATTTACTGGGCTAGTTTTCTCAGGGTGATTTTATTTCCTCTGATGTGTTTGTTCCAAAGTTTTCGAAACTTACAGACTCTGAGTTGAACTTGGTTCAACATACTTTCTTTGGTGGCCGCTTACTGTATTTGGGTGGGTGTACTATTTCACTGTGAATTTCTCTGTATTACTTTCCTGAAAATTTTAGCTTATGTGACTAAAACAGACAGGGTAGCCTCCTTGGGAGGTACAAATTGCTTAACTTGATTAGAAAAGTTATTCATGATTCTCGAGGGACTTTGAGGTAGATGGCTAAGCATTATGACGAATTACTAATGTACTCATACCAAAAGTATACTTAACTTAAATAGACTTTAAAGATTAAAATTGGGGGGATGTTATGCTGGGTGTGGTAGCATATGCCTATACTCCAGCACTTAAGGGGGGTAGATTTAGGAGGATCAGAGCTCAAGGCTAACCTCAGCTATGTGAGACCTTGCCTCAGAAAACCAATAGGAATATTAATAATAAGAAAAATAAAATAAAACTTAGTGTAAAGAAACCAAACAAAAGAAAGCATGATCTACTGATATATAATATTGTCATATTCTTGACAAACATCCTTCAAGTCAAATGTGTATTTTGATGATGATTATCGTGGTGATGGCAGTTGTGAAGGGGATGAGAACTGGTACAGAGAAAGGGTGACAAAGAATTGTCTCTGCTAAGTTAGTTCCAGCTGCCTTTGATGGTCATTATTGAAGAGTCTTCTTTGGCCTCGCATACAAGGGGAAAAATAACAAATCAGTAAATACTTACCTAGTACCCCCCTTTGTCATGAATTTTGTGCTTTGCATCATTTGGAAAGCAAAGAGCTTGACTATTGTGGCTTCCAGTCCTGATTCTTATCTTATAGCTGCATGCCTTTGGCAAACTGCCCCACTGCTCTGAGCCCCCATTCCCTCATCTGGAAGGAACAATTTCCTTGAACAGTGGCCATGAGGATCGGCAGTACTGTAGTGCTGAGTCTGACCCTCCAAGCTCAGACAATTGGTAATTGCTGAGACTAAACCAAACCAAACCAAAAAACCCATGACACCCTGCTTGCTGTACTCTTCAACCAGAGAATGAAGTGTGACAGTCTACCAGGGAAAGCAAACTCCCTTCTGGTGTGAGTTTTGTAAACCACAAAACATCATATTAATCCATCATAGTCTGTATAAGTTCTGGAGAGTTCATTCTGTGAGGCCTGCCCATGGAGGAAGGGAGACTGCAGAATTACTATTTTGAATGGGTCTGTCTACAATCTGTAACTCTGATGTTGAATACCATTTCTGGTTGCCACTGAACGCTTACAAATATCACCAGAAAAATTATTTCAATTTGCCATCAGACTGGAACTATCAATTTATACCTGAAATATGTCAAAATGTTGGGTATTTCTATAATGATAAAACTGATTAGAATTGCTGTGTTTAATTAAAATGTTAATCCACTGTCATCTCACTTGATCTCTGTGTGTAGGAAATTTTGTATTTGCTATTAAGATGTCTTATTATTAAATGAAAAGCCTCCTGAATAGCCAGTGTCTGATAGCAAAGGAAGAGGCAAGTGTAGCTGGGAGTGGAAAGAGGTGACCGTTATCAGGAGAGGGGCCTCAGGGGTTGAAGGAGTGACTGTGGGAGAGCAGGGGATCATCCTTGTCTCTAAAATCCTCCTCAGCCTATTCCCCAACCTTCAGGCTATTTCAGCAGCAGATCTGGCTGAAATACAAATGCCACTGGGAAAAATGAACACAATTCACAAAAAGGACCAGACTTCCTGATAGCAGCTCCTGTCTTAAGAGGAACAGGCTTGAGGGTCTCAACATGAGAGGAGGAAAGCTGGCTTTGCTCAATTTATGGTATTCTGAAATTGACCTCCAGTTCAAGGAAAACTGGTTTTTCTGTGTGGCATGGGATGAGGAACTGATAGTGTCTTTCGTTGCTTGCCCAGTGTTATGGGTCAGATCTGCACTCTCCCCCGAAACTCCCGTGTTGAAGGCTTGATCCCTGATGCATTGGTGTTGAGATGGAATTTGGGGAATGATTGGATCGAGAGTGCTCAGACTCACCACTGAGTCTGATTAATTCATCGATGAATTAGTAATTAGGTGGTCTGACGGGGAGCGGATAGAGGCTTTCCAGGTGGAGGAACCAGGTTACTGGGGAACAGGCCACACATGGATGTTTTGGTCCCAGCCCCTCTTGGGTCTCTCCCCTTCCCTGCTTTCATGAGGTGACTATCTGTTCCACTGCATGCCATCTGACATATCCAGAAATACCGGAACCAAGTGAACACAGCCTGAAGCTATAAGCCAAAATAAATCTTCCCTCCTTGGCCTGACTTTCTCAGCTATTTTGTCGCAGACATTGTAAGTGGGGTGTGACCCCGCTTTGACAATGTGGTTTGGAAACCTTTGGAAATTATTTGGAGGAGAAGTTTGGAGACTAGAAAAAGATCCACACATTACAAGTAGAATCTCATGTGACTTGGTGGGATCTCAGAAGACCAGGGGTTGGTAGGAAAGCATCAGCATGATGTTTCAGATAGAACTGAAGCCTCCTCTGGGTTAGACAGAGGCCAGTAAGTGCTTACAGGGTGTTTGTTTGTTTGTTTGTTTTCATGCCCTAAGACTTTGTATCAGGCTAATCTCAAGGCAATAGATTAATTAATCTGGCAGAGAAAAGTTCAAGACAGCATGGCCTTCAGGCCATGGCATGAGAGTTGACAATTGCTTTTAGCCAGATTTGCAGTAACTGTCAGGAAGAGAAAGCAGAGCAGGAAGACTTGAAAAACCTATAGTTTGACTTGAAGAGCTAGGGCAAAGGGAGATGCAGTTGCCTAGGAGATTAGGACCATTTCAGAATGAAATGAGCTAGTCGGGAAATGGCTCATGCAGAATTCAGAACCTGGCCAGATCTGACCCATCACATGTTCCAGGATATACATGGGCCCACTGTGCTCACACCTAGGATGTTGTTTCTGTCTGGGTTTTAACCTAATGTTCAGCCATCTAGGCTCTTACATCTTATTGCTGCTGTGATTCTACTGCTTCTGCCATTTGACATCATCCAGAAGACACCGGGCTGAAAAGCTTGCAAAATATAAGAGTTATAGGATCATGGAGGCTCCAGCAAGATTTTGAAGGAAAACCTGGGAAACCAGGCACTATATGGCAAGGTTAAAGCCCTGTAGGTGTCCCCTTGAACAGTAGCGTTTGAGAGGGAACGAGACAGGACAGATGAGGTCTCAGGAAGGTACACATGTCAGGAATGTAGAACATCTGCCAAGAAAGTGTCAGGCAACAAGTGGAGCCAGCCTCGGGGCAGCCGGGTGACTAAGGCGAGGAAGCCTGTGGCAGTAGGGATTCCAAAGCCCTGTGGCACTCCCATCGCACCACATGCTGCCCACATCAGGCAAGGAACTGTGCGTATTAGTATATACCCCACTGTTTCGTTCTTGCTTCTCCATTCTTCCACTCACGTGCTACTCCTCTCCTTTAGAATGAGAATTGCCCCTTCATATTGTATGTTGGGAGTATTTAAATTGCCTCTTAATTTTCGCAAGCTCACAGCTAAGAGCTTGCCTTGCATCTCAGAAGAGACACTGGCCTTGGACTTCTGAGCAATGCTAAAACTATTGAGACTTTGAGTGCTCTTTACAAGGGACTAAATGTGTTTTTCATTATGAGGAAGATATGAGCCTTTGGGGACTTTGATAGAACATGATAGTTCGGATTCGGAATGTCCTCGGAATTCAAGTGATGGAGGCTTAGTCCCCAAGCGCAGTGCTGTTCAGAGGTGAAGCATTTGGGAAGATTGGATTGTGTGGACATTGACCTTACCATTAGGCTGCTCCCTTGATGAGTTCATGCTGAGTGCTCTACTGGGTGTACTAACCAGATTTGACCTCAGTGGATGACAGAGATTAACATTCTTAAATGTTAGATCTTGTCCCAGGTCCCTTGCTTTTTCTCCTGTTTTCTGGCTTTCATGAGGTGAGCCATCTCCTCTGCTGTGAGCTCTCTTCGTGGTGTATTCTGTCTCCTCCCAAGTCAAAAGCAATGGAGCCAGCTGACCACAGACTGGGATGTCAGAAGCCATGAGCCAAGAGCAACCTTTCCTCTTTTAAATTATTTTCTCTAGCATGTTATCACAGCCACAGAAAGCTGACTAAAGTAGCCAGAGTTGGCCGAGTGCACCAGCAGTACCATGAGGTAGAAGAACAGATTCCAGGAATTGCTTTTGGGACTTTAGCAAGAGCTTGGAATCACCCGCTGAGCCTCTGCGTGACGTGGTTGCCACCACAGACTGGATTCAGCCGCTGTCTAGGTTCCTCTTCGTCTTCAACCTTCCCATGTGACTCATCCAGGGCCAGGAGGATGCTCCTTCATATTTCCCTCACCTGTACCCCTTGCCCCTGACCACCCCTGCACACCTTTGTTGATGAAGGTCCTGGTTCTTCTTCTCCATCTACTAGTGAACAGCTCCTCTGACTTTCATTTGCTCTCTGCAGAGGCTTCACCTTCCTTGCTAGGCCGGAGCTTGTCCAAGTGACATTCATGATGGACACTCTCCACCCACATCCCCCTCAAGCCTCTTCCTCGTAGCCCTTGGTGACTCATCAACACCACCTGTGTGACTTGCAGGGTAGCTCCGTCCCGCTGGGCGTTGACTCACCTCAGCTTAAAGCCTTTATCTACTTGCTAGAGCTACTTGTCCCGTGAGGCTGGTGGGCCCTGCGCTTGCTTGGCCCTGCTTCGGACTTCACCTCTACAGCCAAATCCTGCTTGAGGATTATCTCCCCCACGACACCTTTCCTGACCACTCCAGCCTCCTCTAGATACATGTTTAAAATTAAGGTAATAAGGTATGACAAAATTGATCATTTTTAACAATTTTAAGGAAACAGTTTGGTCTTACTACTGGTGTTTGTTGGGGGGAGGGTGTGTACTCTGTACTCAAATGCTGCTTCCTGTGCCCAGAGATCTGGTTTCCGTCAGGACGTTGGGGCAGGAGCAGCCAGAGCGAGATTAGTTGGCAGGTACTGGGGCAGGTGGCTGGGAAATAGTCCAGGCCAGCATCGTCAGGTTAGGAGAGGCGAGTATCTGCTTAACTATTGTGCTTGAAGTTTATTAATAAATGTAATAGGTCTCTGTGCCATTACTCGGGAGCTAGAACGGGCTTAGAAAAACCCTAATTTTACAGATGTCCACAGTATTGTGGCCGCATCACCAGTACACAGCTCCAGAACTCTCGTCATCCCACACAGGACCCCGGGCCCATTAAGCACCAGCTCCTCCACACAGCTCCTCGCAACCTCCATTCTAATTCTACTTGCTGCTGCTGGGACTTTGTTCTAGGCGCCTAGCGTTTGTGAAATCTGAACTCGTTTCCCCTTTTGTGTCTGGAGTGTTTCACTTAGCACTGTGTCTTCAATGGCCAGCCATGCGTGCCATGCATCAGATTTTTATTCTTGAGTAGAACTTAATGGCATTCCATGGTATGTCCACACCGTGGGTTCACTCATTTGCCTGTGTTGGACAAGGGGGTGTTTTCACTTGTACCTGTTATGAATGATGCTGCTGTGAACATTGATGTACAAGCATCTGTCAAAAATACATTTTCAGTTCTTCTGGGTATATACCAAGAGTGAAATTACTCGATCATATGGTAATTCTATGTTTAACTTTTTGAGGAACTGCCAAACAATAATCATTTTATAGTGAGTGATAATTCATTTACATGACACTTCATGAGTTACCAAGTGCTGGCTGTTCCATTAGCTTCTCAGAACAAGCCTTCCAGACAAGTACTGTTATTAATGTCACTTCTCTTCAGGTGAAGGATATGAGACTCGGAGGTGCGGTGACTTGATCACAGTCACTCTACACTAATGGAGACTTCGGCCTCAAAATAAAATCGTGAGTAACAATCAGCTTTCATAATAGACTCTGTGATGTGGCATGATCCCATCTTTGCAATGCCCCCAGTGCTAGAGGGCCTGTGGGCACCATGACTGTGAACACGTCAACTCCAAGGACAGATGATCTTTGTCTTCCCATCCTGTGAGTGGCGGGTACTGGTAGACGTTAGTAGGTTGGGTGAGCTATGGATAGACAGAAGATACCACGACAGGGAATGGGCTGAGAGGGTCTTCTCGCGGAGCTCCCTGAAGCAGACACAGATGAAGATGGCACTTCTATGTTGGGGGTGCCGCCCCCCCATCTGAAGTATGATCCCCAGCTCTGACTTCCCTGGATCCAGTCTCACTCGTTATCACCCAGGCCTGTTTTGATGGCCGATTTGCTGCTCTGTTTCCCCAGGAGGACTGTAGGTTCTGAGGCCAGTCATGAGCATCAACCGTGGCACCAGGCGCAGAGTAGGGGCTTCAGTGCATGTCGTCATGGTAAGAAAGGCTGTTGCTGCTGTCTTGGTGTGTACACATGCACGATTATGGAGGACAGTGGAGGGTTTCAGACATTCTACTCTATTACTCTGTGCTTTAGTCCCCTGAGATGGCGTCTCTCCATGAAACGGGAACTTGGCTGGCAGCCAGGAAGCCCGAGCAGTGCTCCTCTCTCCACTCCCTGTAGCCCTGGCATGACGGGAGCACGCTTGGCCACCCTGGCTTTTTGACACACAGGGCTGGTTTGATTCGAACCCAAGTGCCCATGCTTATCCACTGGCCTTTCTTGGCACCGTGGGAATAAACTTTGGTGTGAACCGGTCTCTGGAAGTTGCCTTTCTTTCCTTGCACACTCATCAGCTTCTTCGCTTGCACACTCAGCAGCTTTTCAATTGCCTGCTCGTCAGTGGGAAGGTGTCAGAGCATGCGATGCTCTTTTGAACTTGAATTTCAGATAAACAAGAAATAAGCACTTGTGAAGTTAAAAATTATTCATTCTTTATCTGAGGCTCAAACTTGACTGGGTGCCCTGTATTTCCATTTGCTACATTGGCAACCCTAATCAGGGATTGCAGTCATGTCCACAGAAGCCTCAGACATGCCGAGGACAGCACAGGGAGCTGATTTCCCACAGCTGAATTGCTAACTACATTTTAATTTAAAAAAATACCAGTGGTGGGGACATTTTCTCCAATATGGAAAACAGCCCTCCATCTGCAGCTAATTCCCATCTGGAGTGTGAGTTTGGCTCTGCCCATGGCTCTCCTCTGATATGTCTACTTTGGCTGTGGCTAGCCCTTGCTGCCCACTCCTCCCATTGGTGGGAGGGAAGAACTCTTGAAGGCTGACGCTTATCTCCTTCCATTTCTCAAAATTCTTTTGGCTTCTACTGGTCCAAAATCCAGCCCTCCATGCTTCAGAACCAATGTGGAACCTGACTTGGTTTCCCCAAGTCCACTTCTGACTATGGCCCTGGCAGAGATGCCACCTACTCTCCCTAAGCTGAGCTCCCCCCCAACACCCCAGCTCTCCTGGAAGCTTAGAACTGTTCTTTGCACTCCAGAATGCTCGGAATGAAGATGGTGGGGTCCAGGTGGGAAGCTGGGTCACTGTCTCTGACAGGGTGCTGTCTTCTGATGCTGAAAAACTCTGGGGTTGAGCCCAGGGGTCATGAATCATAAGGGCTATCAGGATGAACCGAGGCGAAATGAGACTGGTCCTGTAGTTTACTTCATTCTTACTGGTCCTGACCCATGACACCCCAGCAGCCTTCCTAACCCACTTACTCTTGCCAGGATGCAATGACCTGTGTATCTCAGAAGCAGCCAGGGGGATGAATAGCCACGCATGTGGGCTAGAGGAGTGTCTGATGAAGGCTGTGGTGGAGCGCACAAGGTGTTGTTAACCAGATTCGTGTGAACAGAGGCAGAGAGCAAAGATCCGGGGGAGATGGCGTGGGTAAGCGGCTCAGAGGCACCATCAAGGGTGTTGGGTTCCACACACCATGGAAGACAAGAAAGGGCACAGAGGCCACACAGCCCAGAAGCACTGACGTAACCTAGCAGCTGAGTTTGGCACCTTCGATTTGGGAAACTGTTGGGCTAAGGGAGCATAATGTCTAGGTCTGTGCAGACTCAGTTTCTTCCAGAGTAAAGGAACGTCTGCTACAGATAACTGCCGGGAGACGGGAGGCCGAGGGAGGAAAAGGCTCCAGCCCTGCGCGCGGTCACGAGGCAGGCGCCATCTGAAAGTCAAGTTGGAATAGGTCCAAAGCAAGCAGGGTTGCAGAATGCCCTGCTAGGGGTGTCTGTGCATGCATGTGTGGTGTATGTGTATATGTGTGTGTATGTGTGTGGTGTGTTCATGTGTGCATGTGTGTGCATGTGTGTGTATGTGTGTGTGTGCATGTGTGTATTGTATGTGTTGGTGTGTGCCTATGTGTGTATGGTGTGTGCGTGTATGGGCATGCACATGTGTGTTCAGGGAGTCTTGGTGGGTGGGTGGGTGTGCATGTATGTATGTGTGGTGAGATGCGTGTGGTATGTACATGTGTGTGATGTGTTCATGTGTGTGCATGTGTATGTGTGTGGTGTGTGTGGTTGTGTGTGTAGTATGTGTGGTGTGTGCATGTGTGGTGTGTGTGCATGTGGTATGTGTGTGCATGTGTGTATGGTATTGTGGCGTGTGCATGTGTATATACGGTGTGTGTGTGCATGCATATGTGTGTTCGGTGGGGGGGGTTGAGGGAGAGAACTGCATAGTACATCCACGGAGGGTCAGGTTCAGTCACCTTCGAAAGCTCTGCTCTCTGGAAAGGAGCTTGAACTCAGCTCATTTCCACATCATTCATTTGAGGGCCTTGGTGGAAACTGGTGATCCAGGGCTAAGTGGTCCAGGGGAGATCACTCTCCTCCTCCTGAGGGGCTTGCCACAAAGTCTCCAAACACAACACGCCACAGGGACATCAGCACCCAATGCCTTACTTCCCCGTCCTGTCCCCACAGGGACTGTCTTACGGGGAGCAGCAGCCCGAGGCTGCACTTTAGAATCTATGACTAACACAAATATTTCTTTTTCAATCCAAAGACACGAGAGCGGATCGCTGGAGATTTTCTTCTCTGATTACAGCCACTTACAGGATTATATGGACGACTTGACATGTGAGCTGCCCTCTGGCCTTGCAGTCAAGGAAGGAGCTGAGAGTGGTGTGAGACACAATGAAGAGGAGAAAGGACAGGCCAGGATTGGCGGAGAATGCTAACTCGGCCCTCCAGCCCTTTCCCCACACTCGGGACCTCTGGGTGGGCACCGGGAATTAGCTGGTAATATCCAAACCTCCAGGAAGGTCTAAGAACAGGCAAATCCCAAACATCCAGAAGCCTCAATCCAACGACCACCATGTATCCCGTTCCTTGACTTAGAACCCAGTTCAGGTAGGACTTTCTTTTTCTATAAAAAAACATTATTTTGTCAAGACCTAAAAAACCAAGTGTTAGGATTTTGTTTGTGTCTGTTTTGTTGTTGCTGTTGTTTTATTTTTGTTTGTTTGTTTGTTTGTTTTTCTTCACTGTTTGGGGAGTTATGTTCCTTTCAAGTTGTGACTGCAGGGGTGCTTTGGTGGTGCCATATGGTGCTGGTTCCCCTCGATTTGGCCTTGAGGGGAACGATAACCTGGTCACACGTGTGTCTCGGGAGCCACGTGGGTGAGGCGTGCAGCGGGCTCCAGGCTGATACTATGAGTAGGCAGAAATGGGGGGGAGGCAGGAGGAGAGCTTCCACTTCTCATTCCCTCAGCTGGGCCTCCCCTTCGGACCCTTACTTCTTGCCATTTGTGTGTTCGTGATGTGGGGATGGCCAGAGGGGAGCCAGCATGCTGGCCTCTGGTATAATCCAATAATTGGCTGTAATCCGCATATGAAATATTTGGAGATCTGCCTCCTCATTAACTCCTACTTGAAGAATAATCGCGTCTCCACGTCCAGGCCTTTGGGCCAAGTTCTCCCCTCCCAGCTCCCTGTGGGCCTATCACAGCTTCTGCTCCACCAAAGGCTCCTGTAATTGCCACACTCTATGGCATTTTTAGCTCACCATATGTGTATGTTAAAAATCCAAATTCAAAGAGTAGGCCCTTCATTGATGCCCTCAAGTTAAGATGGCAGGGAGAGTCTTAGCAGTCGTCAGGAAGGAGGTCTGCTAGGCACAGCGTGTGTGTCCTCACAATGTGATTGGAAGAGAGTCTGGAGAAACCTGGGCGTGGGGGTAAAATGTAGGGAGGGGGGTAAGAGAACTGTGTTAAAGGTGTAAAACTACAGCAATGTTTCCAGTTGTCATGGAAACAGCACATGGAGGCTGTTCAGAGTGGGAGGGTCGGGGTGGGAGCCCCTGGTACTCCTAGGATGGCGCTACAATGAGCCAAGGACAGAGATGTGTGTGAAGAGGCTGGTTTGGATCTCCTCTCTCTGGGAGCTGGCCTCTGAGCATTGCTTAGACCTGTCAGCTCTGGGTGGGAAATCATTCAAGGAGAGGCTGGAGAAAGGCTGGAATCAACACCGCTGAGACTGTCTGAGCTCTTCAGGATGGTGATGTCTGCACAATAGAAGCTTGTCAGACCCTCAAGGGCTTCCCAAGATAGGAAGAAGCAGCCTGAAGCAGGACAACCCCAGAGAGCTTTGCCACAGGTGGGGATATTGTATTTAGAGTAATGCTAGTTTGCATTCAGTTACTGATTTTTTCAGGCTTTCCAGGACCAGTGGCCCAGGTGGAGACAGAGCACAGACATCTGGGAGAAGTTCCAAAAGACCTTCTGTTGCCAGATGTGCCTCTAGCCCTGTCACCAGGTGTGGAAGTCCACCATCCAAATGCTATGCTTTTGTGAAGCAACCCCCCTCCCCCAACCAGGCTCTTCCTGCCCATTGCAAGTGCTCCTGGGAAAATCCCACATTGAGTCACTTGGTGAGGACAAGCTTATCAAATGCTCCCAGCACCAAGAAGCCCCAGAGCCTCTGGGAACTTTCTGGTGGGAAAGGAAAGGGAAAACTGAAGAATCAAGGCGTGGCACATTACACACACACACACACACACACACACACACACACACACACACACACACACCCTGCCCTGTGCTGTCCAGACCTGACCTGGCACTTGTCACACAGCATTTACAGAGCTTTTTCTGCCCTTTTTTTTTTCTGTCACGTGCAGCTCGGCACCTCCAGAGGCTGAGGGGCACATGCATGGAAAGGGTGGCATATCAACTTTATGATCCCAAGCACAAAGGATGGAGGGAAAGAGATGCTCTGTCTTCTCTCCAGAGATACTCTGCAAGTGTATGTGGGGGTAGGGATCGGGGGTTCTGATTAAATATGGAAAACCAGTTAAACTGGAATTTCAGATCAACACCAGTGGTTTTCTTTAGTGTAAGTACGTCACATACATTGCATGGGGCATCATTATTATTATGAATTGTTTATCAAAAATTCAGATGTAGCTGAGTCGTCCTATGTAATTATTTGCTGGATTTGGCAACGACAGCTGGGAGCAGCTGGGGATTCCATGGCTCTGCCTTCGCTTCTCTAAACACAGGGCTCCAGGAAAGACCTGTGGCTCTTTCATCTCCATCCCTCTTCACCTCTATCTCCTGGTGCTTTGTGTACCTCCTCAACCCTTTCCCTACTCCTCTTCCCTTCATTGTTTTTGTTTGTTTGTTTTGTTTTATTTTGTTTTAGTCAGACACGTCTACATACAATCTTTGCTCTACTGTTTCCTGGCTTGTGATCCTGGAAAGGTAGTTTTCTGATCCTGAAGTCTTTCGAGTCCCATGGAGATTCGTGAGGGCTGGGAATAAAGGCATGAGCCACCATCACCTGGCAAGAAGCTCTTTAGAAAAGACCAAATACCGGTGGTGCACACCTGAAATCCCAGCGCTCAGATAGGCAGAGGCAGGGGATTTCTGTGAGTTCAAGGCCAGCCTGGCCTGCAAAAGTGAGTTTAGGACAGCCAAGGCTACAGAGAGAAACCTTGTCTCAAAAAGTAAACAACAAAAAAGAAGGAAGAAAGAACCAGACATCCATAAATTCAGCAAACAGCCATTGAGTTTAATCACTTCTTCCAACCCCAGTTGTATGCTGTGTCGTTCTGTCACAAGCCCTGTTTCCTATGTCCTCCCCGAGCACACACCCTGGCATTTCTTTTAGTGCCAAAAGGCCTCTCATATGTGTGTGAGGCTTTAGAGGAAGTGGATATATTGCATGATCCACACCTTGGCGAGCCCTTTCTTCTGGCACCCTGTGAGGTTTCTGTGGTGTTTGCTGGCTTTAGTTTTTCACATTCCCTTTGCGGTGCAGAGCCTATTGGGCTTTCATTGTTTATAAGCATCTTGGGGCTCCCTTTCTATGTCGTCTGGAACATTATTTTCTCCAAGCACATACAACACACTCCTGGAGAGGAATTCTGGGAACTCTATTTCTCTGTCTGAATTTAGACTCGACGAACTTCATAATTTCATTCCTTCCTTCTTTCTTTCTTTTTTTTTTTTTTTTTGTTTGTTTTTATGAGACAGTGTTTCTCTGTGCACCATTGGCTAGCTGTTCTGGACTTGCTTTGTGGACTAGGCTGGCCTCGAACTCACAGAGCTCCCCCTATCTCTGCCTCCCTAAGTGCTGGTATTACAGGTGTGCACCACCGTGCCCAGCTTGATGGACCTTATTTTCATGGAACATTACAGCTACCTGCTAACTTAGAAAGTATTAGTATTTCAGTTTGCAGCTGAGGAAAGTGGGGCTGAGAAAGATTCTCTAGGAGCTGGTGAGATGATTCAGTGGCTGAAGACTCTTGCTTCCAAGTTTGATGACCTGAATTTGATCCCCAGGACCCACATGGTGGAAGGAGAGAACTGACTGTCCCAATCATCCTCTGACCTTATATAACACACACAATTAAAATAAATAAACAGGATGGTTTGTTGTAAGGAACCCTTACAAACCAGTAAGAAAATGGCAATCCCATAGAAGAAATGGGCAGTAGATAGAAACAGGAAACTCATCAGTAGGCATGGAGAAAGTTCTCTACCTCTTAGAGCACTGAAGATTGAAACAAAATTAAGATGTCAGTTTCCACGCTGTTAGGCTAACTGATGAGGACTGACAAGAGCGACAGAGAGCTGGTACTGGAAACTTAGCAACCGCTCGTTCGGTTGAAACCATGCCCTAGGACACCAGAGGGCCACAAGCAGTGGCCCAAAGGTTCAGATGATACTCAAGGAAGCCGAAGCTCACAGACTCCCACGGCTGTGCCGTTTGTGATGGGAGGAAAGAGGTATGAAACCACTAGTTTCTGGCCGACCACACAGGTTATGAATTAAGACAGGGTGGGGGCAGGAAATTAAAAAAAAATGTTGTGGGACATGACTTAGCTGGTTTTCTTTGCAGAAACACAGCTGCACTCTGCTAGTTTATCCTAGCCGTCTGTACACATACTTTCTGTCTACAGCAGTAGAGTCAAGTGATAGGTAGAGAGAAATTATTACAGTAGGTATAAGACCTAAACTGTTACTGCCTGACCCTTGACAGAAAAAGACTTCTGACCTCTCCTCCAGAAATATGGTACCCTTAATTTTTATTTACTTACCCTTTTATTTACCCTTAATTTTATTTACTTATTTAGTGTGTGTGTAAGGGTGTGCATGTGTGTATAAGTCAGAGAACAGCTGTGGAAAATCGGTTCTCTATATTTTGTGGTTATGAGGCATGAACTTGGGTTATTAGACAAATCAGCAAGTACTTGTACATCTTGCAGGCCTCGTCATATACAATTGTGATGCTGTTGGACTTGATGCTAATGATAAAAACTTGAGTGCTTTTATATAAAACTATGAAGACTGCATGAAGTAGTTTATGAGTAAGCTAATACATTTTGGGAATGAAAAGAGACAGGGTTTCTCTGGGTAGTCCTGGCTATCCGGGAACTCACTCTGTAGACCAGGCTGACCTTGAAATCAGAGATATGCCCATCTTTACCTTACAGGCATGAACTCACCACTGACTGGCTCATAGTTCATATTCTGCACATATTAATTTGCTGGCACAAATGCTTACTACTGAGCTTTCTCTATATACCTTTTATAGTTTATAGATGAGAGTAGAGGCTTTCATCTCTAACCATATATGCACACACACACACACACACACACATATTAAAAGTGGGTCCAACTGCTGCAGCCATACCTTGGGCCTTGTATACAAGGCAAAGTGGTTGCATGCCACATCTGATCTTGAAAGTCATAGTGATGCAGTCTGGACACTTACAATTGAGGTTTGCACCTCTTCACCCTCACTCCCATGCTCTGCTCACCTCAACAAACCGCTTGTATTTACTCCTCACTGTCTTTCTATCCATCTTCTTACTGCCTCTCCCCAAGGGAGACATAGTGTTCGTTTACCCAGAATCCTCGTAGATTCCCAGTGTGTCCCATTGCATTGTGTATTCTGTTGCCCCAGTCAGCGTGATTAGTAAGCGACTCCATCTTATGATAGCTAACGCAAGGCTGGGCACACAGTAGGTATTCATTAAGCCCTGGTGAATAATCTATGAATGAGTGAAGAAAATGAAGCATTACCGAGTGGAGTGACATTCCTGAGAGGGGACAGAATCCCAAACTAGGCAAGTGAAAATCAGTCAACTTGGGCCTGGCTTTCAGAAGGCCCCCTCACATTCTCAGCATGGAGGAGGCGCTGCTGTCTGGTGGTTGGGTCTGTGGAAACAGAGAGGGCCATCCAGCACTTACTGTGAACGGAATATGCTGGGATCCAGTTGGGCTGGGGTGGGTGGGCAGGGTGGGGGAGGAACACCATGGCATTGACCTCCCTTCATTATATTTTGTTTATTTTTCTTGTTTTGCTCAATTATCTCAGCTAGTACCCCTTCAGCAGCTATGAAATGCGAAAACAGCCAAAGAAGAAATAAATCAAAAGAGAAAAACGAGGGCAAGATGGTAAACAAAGACAGAATTTACCTTTCATTGGTTTGCACGGTTGGTCCCGGTTGGAGAATGAAGTTAGGACACAAAAGCTTTGCAACAACAACGTTGTGGGGGGAAGGAACAAGAGGAAAGCTGAGCAGCCATTAAAGCAATTAAGAAAAGATTAAGGTCGCTGGTGGTGGAGGGAGAGAGAGAGAGACCCATTAATCAATAGGCCAGAAATCACAGCAGGCTACAAAATTATAAAACTAGGCAAACGGGAGACCCACACAGGCTCACCTCGACCAAAGAGGCTGAGAAACTTAACATCAGGAGCAGTATGTTCCTTTCTGAGATTTAGGGGGAACAAATGATTCTCAGAGGAATCCTTCACTTCAGAGTAGCTAATAGGGGCAGCCGATATTGGTGGAAGAGCCGCAGTGATTTCAAAGCAAATTCTGAAGAATTTGTAATAATGGACGGTGAGCTGTGTTTTCAGGAGAGCCACGTGATCACAGGGGTGGGAATTTAATCCTAAATCCCTCTGGGGTTGCTATTATTATTTAAAAATATGTGTGATTCCCTTCCTGGGAGGACCACCCATCCCTGCCCATCCATGGCTGGTATAGTGGCGGCACTTGTTTTGGCCGATGCGAAATGTCTCATTTCTAGGCAGAAGCTTCAAGAGCCAGGAACACATGACTTGTGACAGCAGAAAAAGAGAATGTTCCAGATAGAGTCTACAATTTGAAACCAAGATGAGACAAGGGTGCAGCTGACAGGATCTAGAGTGATTTTTTTTTTTTTAATTAAGCTACTAAGAAATTTGGAATGTTTGTTATTCCGAGTGTCCTGACTGATACAATCCTTACAATATGTCCCTGGGGCACTGACCTTTCACTGGCTCCCTCTCTCTTGTGAGAAGTTTAGTCCTGAGATCAAATGTTCCACTCTCATCCGCCCTTTGGAGAGTCTACCATTCTCTTTGTCTCTTTCATGATGGATTTCCTTGACACAAAACCCCACATCTTGTGTTCTCTCTCCTCTCCCTCTCTCATCCTTGATCATGTGTTCTCTACCTGCCGAGTGAAGCCACTGTCAATCCTCTCCAGCTTGATTCCATCTCTGAGCCCCTCTAGCTGTGGTCTGTGCTATTTGAATCCCACTGGCTTTCATCTAGATATGTCATGAGTGCTTACAAAAGTGGCATTCCGATCTTTCCATACACTTACACAGTCAATTCTTATCTAACTCTATTAAAAAAAAAAAAAAAAAAAAAAGAGGAGGTGGAAAAGGATTTGGATACACACCTCTGAGATGTATTTCCTTGCTGTAGGGAGCCATTACTGATCGTTGAGCCTTCTAACAGCCTATGATATAACAAAGGAGCAGATCACTTATATAATCAGAGATGCTTCGAGGTAAAGCAGTTCAGGCTTTGGCACACCGGGGTCAGGTAACTTGGAATATTATCGCGACAGGAGGGTGTAGCACTGAGGCTTGGGGGCTCAGGGGCGTGTGCACTGGAGAGCATCACCAATCTGCATGCAGCTATCTGTTCACCTAAAGTTGCTTGTGAGAAAATCCTGGTGGGAGCCCCCCTTGGACCTGCTCTGTGATGTAATGAGTAGCCGCCTGTGACAATATTACCACCCTCCCATGATCAATCTATGTCTATGGATTACGGGAAGGCCCAGAACCTGTAATCGTGTAAGGCTCCCCCGACCTAGCCTAGCCAGGTACAAGTGAATTTTCCAGCCCGGAGGGAAAAGAGGAATCACATCCCTAATAAATAAATTCAAGGGCTGGGGAGACCAACTCTGTGGGTAAAGTACACGCCGTACAAACTAGATGACCTGACTTCAGATCCCTAAATGCACAGAAAGGCAGTTGCAATAGTTTGTATCTGTAATCCTGGCATTCCTACAGCAAGCTGGGAGGTGAAGGCTGGAGAAATCATGGAAGCCAGTGGTCCAGCCAGCTTATATAAACAGCTGCAAGGAAGAGAGAGCCTGTCTCAAGCAAGGTGGGAACAGATTATTGACATCCAGGCTGTCCTCTGACCTCTGCATGCGTGTTGTGACCCCTGGATGTCTCCCCAGACAGGGAGAGGGGGTGTAACTGGCATTTCCTTCTTTGTGGGTTCTTCTTTTCTCCACCCTCTCCACACCTTTCTTTCAACCCTTTCAACCTCCTAACACTAGATAAGAGAGAAAAAAAAAAAAGGATAGAAAGAAAAGGAAAGAGATCCCCGAATAAAGTCAGGGAAAGAAAGGGGGTGATGTTATCCATAAACTACTTCCTGCTGACTAGGGGCATAGAGTTCCTTGGGGCAAGTTTGATCTTTGTTGTCAGGATATCTGATTTTTTTTTTTTTTTTATTTGCACAGGACTACTTAACAAACCACAACCAACAACCCAACAAACAATTCACCCCACCTCTTGGGGCCCTGGCATTTACATAGCCTCTGAAAAGTCCCAAGAGTTCCAAACATCACACAATCGCAGAGGTTCTCTGCAGCTGACAAACTCGCGTCTCTGCTACGTCTCTGCTAGAGCACGAGGCAAATCGCAGTCAGCTGCTGCAAATTGGCCCCATAACCCCACACCTGGGATTAAGGTGAAAACTTATTCTTATAATATTTCTGTGTGTTTTAGAGAAACCAGAATTCCAAAATTGTCACTACAAGGGGGCATTCAGTATATTTCTTCTTGTGGTTGAGCCTGAGACAAATAAAGACAAAGTGTGTTGTGAGGAGTGTGGTGCCTGTTGGGAAACTGGGAGGGTCGCCAATATATCTCTGCTCCTCATGAGATTGACAAGGCAGCCAAGTGGAGCCAGAGTTGCTCCCACAAAAGCTGAGGTAATCAACGAATCATTTATTGATTTCCATCTACATCCTCTCCAGAGGGCTGGAGCAGACCCACTGCTCTTTGGGACTGACTCGGGATTCAGCACATGGTGATACAACAGAGACTCCTGGGGTCTGTCCTGCTGGAGGCAAGCCAGACTGTCTAGCCTAAAGGATATTTAGGGCAGGTTTAACCAGATCTGCACTCCCACACCCTACCAAGAAAGGACTGGAGAGTGTTTGCCCAGACTGTCCACCCCACACTTCCTGGTGTGTCCCCTGGATGCACTGCACGGAAATAGATACCACTGTAAACCCGTGGCGTGTGAAATAGAGGTTTTATAATCGGCTCGTGTGGATTTCAGAGGGTTTGCCCTTCTTCCGGTACTCATGGTGATAACTAGCAATGCAGACCAATCGCCTGCACAGGCTGCTCCCAAAACACAACCCCAGCCCTAAACCGGGAGCAAGAACTTCTGGAGCCAGATTCCAACCCTGCCACCTCTTAGGGCGACCGATGACTTTAGCTCACTAAGCTTCCACTTGGCTTCTCTGAGGAGCAGAGGGAACGTTGACATTTGCTAGCACACTTGCCTCACTCGGTTTTTGTTAGGCGATGCTTTTGCGAGCTGGTGGTAACCATGAACATGCAATACTATCATTATTTGTGTGAGTGTGAAAGCGCCTCCTCCGTGGAATTCTTCTTCCTGCCTCCCCCGCCCCCCAACACACACAAACCTCAGCTCCTCTGGAACCTTAACCTCCCAATCTGGAAGCGCATGAATTGATTTGACTTTTGTGGCACCAGCCCCTCACAAGTGCGGTGTTTGAGCCCAGGCTACCCCACTCTTTGGACTGGGGTTCACAGCCCTGGGATGCTTCCGCTACAGCCGCTTTCTGCATCGCCCTCTTTTCCTCTCGACTGACTGCTATCTCCAAGGAAGAGTGACAGCTGAGATCAGCTAATAGTGGAGGAGCCCATCTGTCTTGGGACCTTGGCTCAGTTCTCCCTTTGGAAGATGTTTTTCTGGGCTGAGCTGAGCTGCTTGCTGGGTTGGTGAAGCTGTGCGGGATGAGACAGGTCATTGCTGAGGTGATAAGAACCAGCCCTCTCTAAAGGAGAGAAGGGGACGCCCGTTCACCCTGGCGGGAGATGTTCCAGGGACCGGTTAAGCTCCCTTCCCCTCACAGCTGCACAGCCCTCATTAGCATGCAGGCAAGGAGGGCCCCTGGGAGCCACACTTATGGATTATCTGGAGCTAAAAGTAATCCCAAAATTCATGAGCACAGGCTCCTCGAATAAAGAGAGATGGAAATTGGGCAGGTAGGGGGATGGGACCCTGACTACCATCCAGGCAGACAATGTCTCCATCCCTGTGAAAAAGCTCCTCTGGGTTTTTAAATCTTGGAACAACTTTTAACAAAGTATTTAGAGCCCCAAATAAGTTCCGCTGTGTGGACTGCCTCTGTTGATATTTGTTGCATTAGAACTATAGTGGAGAAATGGTACATTTGTCAATTGACTCTAAAAATAACAAAAGAAGCCTATTACATGGTAGTATAAACAGCATGTTGTTACAAACAAACAAACAAACGACTTTCCATGGGGAGTAACAGTCAGTGGGAACAGTGGCATTGTTTCCTAGTTTGCGCATTTCTTCCCTGCGTGACTTAAGGACAGGGCATGCTGCTGTCCGCTGCTGCAATGGGTCTTTTGAGAGATCATAATTACGGAACATCTGGAGAACGCTGGTGTGTCTTCCAGAAGGCGGGAGGGTGAAAATTACGTCTTAGTACTGAAATGAAAATAAAGCTGACCGCTGAGCCTCCAGAAGCGTTCCAGTGACCCTGGGGTCTCCAAACCTTTAGTATGTAAGATACTGGGACCAAGCCTGTGTATGCTAGACAAGTAAGGACTCTACCTCTCAGTTACAACCCCAGCATTTTGATTTTTTTTATTTCTTAAAAATTTCATTGTGTGTGTGTGTGTGTGTGTGTGTGTGTGTGTGTGTGTGTGTGACTCAAGAGTGACTCTGAGTGTCCCATTCCTGAATTCAGGGAGCTACATGCCCTCAGGGTCCTACCTGGAAATCCCAACTCAGTTCTTCAACCCAGTTTGCAAATTTTTCTTGTCCGTCCTTTGCACTGATGAGGTAGGGTCAGGCTGTTGTAAATCGTGGGAGGAAAGGAGAAAGGGACAGGCTGCCATGGAGCCACAGGGCACGAGTTCTTAAATCCCTGTAAACAATGCGATGTTTGGTCACCTTGCCTCTTTCCATGATGTCTCTTACCGTTGCCTGGGACAACTGAGCACAGGAATCTCCCCTCCCCCCTCATCTTATCTAGGTGCACACTTAACCGCGCTGGGTCTCAGTTTAGTCACTTGTAAACTGAGGGAGGCTGTAAGTCCCTGTACCAGTCCTATGAACAGCCTCAACAGAATCAGGTGTGGCCCGGCAGCTTTGTCCCGGGACCTGGGAAGCTAACTCACACCATTCTCCAGATATTATACCCAGCCTGGGCTATGGGATTAGATGGCATCGAAGGTCCCTGTTCACTGTCCAAGTCCGAGGTTTAAAGGGAGCAAACCAACTCTGACTTGCATCACTGGAAGATCTGGAAGAACTTTAGGTGAAGTAAAGAGTCTTTTGATCGGTTTCCAGTCTAATTTGCAAATTTGGATTTCCAGGATTAAGTGTTCACAGTTTAGTTTTCTTTGATCCTTTTAAAGTCTTATTTTGATTTCTTTCTTTCTTCCTTCCTTCCTTTCTTTCTTCCTTCCTTCCTTCCTTTCTTTCTTTCTTTCTTTCTTTCTTTCTTTCTTTCTTTCTTTCTTTCTTTCTTTCTTTCTTTCTTTCTTTCTTTCTTTCTGAGGAAAGATAAGAATGGACCAACCTGATCTGGGTGACTTTGAAAAATAAAGGGAAAGATGGATAGAAGATAGGGGAGGAGAGCAGAACAGCTCTCTTGGACAGCCAGACAAGAGCTGTCTTTAAAGTCCTGTACTGGAAATCTCATGCCCAGTTTGCGGGGTGCAAGGGGAAGACCCTGACAAAGTCCTTGGTTGCCACGCCTGGCTGAAGTGTTTGCTGCATATTCTAAGCACAGTCCATGTCCTCTATGAATTACCCACTGCATGCTAGAGCAAAGACTTCAGGGATGTCACAGTTCCCAGCACTCTTCAGTGAGACCAGGAGAAGCTTCAAAGAAGCCAAAAGGATGGCACTTCTTCCCCTGGGGCTACTGTGTCCTTTTCCCTCGCTGCTGTTTCTCTTCTTGTGGCTCCATCCCTGCATTCCAAGCCTCAGGCAAAAAGCCCCAGGTGAAGAGAAGGTTCCATATGGACCCCTTTGCATCTCCTGCTACAAAGTACAAGACTGGTAATAAAGGTGACACCAGTGGTGCACAGAAGAGCAAAAGAATACTAAGAATAACCAGATCAGGCAAGCTGGCAGGAAAGTGGGCTGGGGTGGAGAACCTCCAAGGCGGGAGTGAAGCTGGCTGGAAGGTATTCCCTGCAAATTGGGCCCCCGTTCTTGTTGGAGGCTCAAGTCAGTGAACACTGCTATGGAGTCTAGGGGACACTATCCTCCTCACAGGCTGGAGAAAGACACTGAGATTGTGTGTGTGTGTGTGTGTGTGTGTGTGTGTGTTGGTGGCTCTAGATAAGAAGAAAATTGTACAACCAAGGACCATGCATAGACTAGACCTAGGACCCCTACACAGATGTAGCAGATGGGAAGCCTGTAGTTCAGGCTTCATGTGGGCTTCCTAGTAAGGGGTTAGGGATGGACCTGTCTCTGAGAGACTCTGTTGCCTGCTTTCCGATCACTTCCCCTGTCAAGGCTGCCTGGCCACAGGGGAAGAGGACATTCTCGGTACTGATTCAACTTGATGGGTTGGGGTGGGCTGGTAGGGCTCTCCTTACCTGAAGAATAGGGGAAGGGGGATTGGGAGAAAGGAAGGGAAAATGGGACTGGGAGGAGTGGGGCTACAAGAGAGATATAAAGTGAATAAATAAATTAATTAAGAAAAAAAAGAAAGAAAACATAAAGCAAGGAACAAATCAAGGAATACTGAGGGGCCATTGCTTTTCTACCTTATTCTGGTTTTTTTCCTGGGGTTTCTGATTAGTTCTGTGGCTTGTTGAGTGATCTAACAAATTTCCAGCCCAATAAGGAAACTTCACATTTCCAATGAACCTGCCACCAAAAGCCAGGTGGGGGTGGGGGAGGGAGCCTCCGGGGTGTTTGTGAATGCTCAGTTCTCTAGGGAAACCTTGGGGGTTAGTATGGTAGTAATTTTTTTCTGAATGTTTCCTGTTACAAGATGGCTGGACTCAACTTACCCCAAAGGACAGTGGGACTTGGGTCAGAGGAATCAAGGAAGGAGACAGAGGTGGGGTTGAGTATGTGATCTAGTCTAAGTAGGAGCAAAGGCTTGAGCTTTGATTATTAATAGGAGCCTAAACCAGGACCAGCCCAGGATGTGTCACTGCACTAGCCCATGTTGCTAGGAGCCTGGGTGTTGGAATCAAATGATTCTTTTTGCCAAGGAGTTTCAGGCCCAAGTAAAGCCATGACCCTTAGAGATAGAGCCAACTACCCATCATTACCCACCTCCTTATGTCTTCAGTCTCTGTTTTCTGTTACTTAGGAACAGAGGTGAAGCCAATCGCTGTCAGGGGATGGGAAACAGGCCTTCTCTTACTCTGCTGTGGAGATGTGGTAAATTCTGGTGAGGTGAATTACAGTAAAGACCTTAAATAACTGTGTATGCTTTTTCCCAACAACCATGTGTTGCAATAAAATAGCACCTGGAAGTGAATGTACAACAGCATTTGAACTCGGGGAAAACTCAAATGGCGGTTAATAAATGAAATTGAGGGCAGGCCTTGCAACGTCACAGAGCCGTTCAAAATGAAGCTGTAGACTCGTGGCACACGGCAGGCACAACCACACGCAGCTTGTTCTTAGCCTATGGACGGCGTGTTACCAGAGAACATTTTATTTTATGATTCCTGCATTTGTTTTGCAAATAAACACCATACATATGCATGAAGCAGTCGGAAAGGACGCGGATCACCAATATTAACAGCCATCCTTCAGCATGGTGAGAGGTGAGGGTAATATTCTCTGGGTTGATTTTTACTTCTGAGGAATGAATGTCTGTTTATGCAAGAAATATTTTAAAAGGGTCCCTTGGGGACAGGTAGGGATGGAGCTGCGAGTGACCCACAGATAGTTCTGCTGCAGGTGGGCGAGGCCCAATGGGGCTGAGCATAGGCAGGGCTGACTCACCCACCTTTCTGATTGGTTGCTGGGAGACACAGTTGAATACCGATGACACGTGGCTCTTGGGAGATGGGTGGGTCCGGTTCAATTCTAAAAACTCTTCTCAGTACAGTAAGGGTCTCAGAGCCCATCTCATCTTTTTCCGATGAAAAAGAAGATGTTTGCCAAGGCAAGGGCCTCTAAGACCACCTATATTGTTGCCTTTAAGGTGATGAAAAACAGTTTAACTACCTGTGGCTCTGAATACTTTTAAGCAGAAACTAACAGGTATTAAACCAACTTCTTGCATTCAAAGAGAACATTCACTTTCAGGGACATTCTTGGCTCTTTTCTTCCCCCATCAAGGAGTAATCAAACCAGAAGTCCCTAAAATATCCCATTTTTTCACGTGTGAGGATTTGAAAGAGGATAGAGTGAAGCCATGGAGAAGGAAACTTAAGAGTTCCTTTCCCCCTTTTGTAGGTTAGAGGCCCGGCTTTAGGGGAATAACAGACTACAGGCCTCCTTCCTCTCTGAGACTCCAATGTGCTCCAGCCCAAGGATCTGTGGCCAATTGACTTCTTTTATGATTTATTTATTTTTATGTGCATTGATGTTTTGCCTGAGTGCATGTTTATGTGAGGGTGGTGGGAATTGAACCTGGGTCCTCTGGGAGAGCAGCCAGAGCTCTTAACCACGGAGCTATCTCTCCAGCCCATTCATTGGATCTTTGGTTGTGAGCCTTTCACGGCTGAGCCATTTCTCCAGCACACTGTCTGGTCACTTGTCAAAGTCCAGCTTTAAGAGGCTCTGGGCAAATACCAAATCCTCTCATAGCAGGCTTTTGAACAAAACCAGTTAACTCCAAATGCATGGCTGGAGAACATGGTTGGCAACTGCTATTCTTTTCTCCCACGGCTCTATGTGTTCTGTGCCCAGCGTTTATGGATATAGTGCCAGAAAGGGCCAACCTAAAGCATGTGCACTAGAGCTAGAAGACCCATGCAAGCAGTAGGCAAACCTTCAGCACCTGGCTGCTCTCCCACCTGGGCCACCCACCCTCCCGGCCAGGTGTATACAGGGCAGGAAGGGACCAAGGAAATGAGCCCAGTGGTCATGGGCCTTTCATATGTAGTAGCCAATAAGCTCTGCGTTAGGTCCCAAGGAAACCTAGGACAAATGGCTAACTGACCTGCCTAGTAACACGTCAAAACAGCCAAAGCAGCCGCTGGCCACCAGGCTCTCTCAGCATCTCAAGTACCTGTTACAGAGTCCTGGCTCCTCCCAGCACTTCTCACCGCCCCCTCCACCCACTACCTCCACCCTCTTCCCTAAACCTCCTCAGCCCCCCCACCCCCGACAGCTTCTCTTTCCAATATAATCCAACCATTTCATCCCACACTCTCATGGCCTCTTGGTTCGTTTTGCCCTCTTGGTCTTCTTCTGTCTTCCTTTCTTGCCTTTATTCTGTTGGCCATGTTCATTTTGGATCCTTCCAGATGCCTCTGACTGGTCTCTCCCTCATATCTACAACAAAAATCTTCTCCTCCACCATGGAGTGGTCATTTCCTCAGTTTTGTTTCCTTTGGAAGCTGTTCTCCCTCCTGTGGAGAGAGAACCCAGACAAAGAGCACAGAGCAGGACACTTCCCTCAACATTCACCTGGGGACAGCCAGGATGAGGTCTGTCCTCCCTCTAGACAAGGCAGAAGCAGGGGAAGAATGAGCATCTTCTTCTCCCACCTTATGGGAAGTGGAGGCTGGGATTGCTCTTGTGACATAACCTCTTTCCAACCCACCTCAGCTCCAGAGGTGACCACGGAGACTCATCTGCTCTGGCTGAGAAGCCATGTTGGAAGTTCGTCCTCCTGCCTGTTGATTGGCTCGGCCCACCTCTCCATCTTCCTAGATGGACAGTTCTCTGCCACATAAACTCTGAGGTAATAGTTTCCTGCCTTCAGCCCACTGTAGCCTCTCTGTGGGAGACTGTTGTCTTTGATTACCATCCTTCCAAGCTTCCTGGAATGCTGATGAGAGACTGAGGCAAGCTCAGGCCAAAGAGGAGAAACTGGGTCAGTGGGTTCAAAGGTCCCCAGGAGACAGTTCTAACCCCCAAAAGTGACTTTCCTATTTTCTCCTGTAGACAACAAAGCAACATGGAAGGCTGAATAAGGGTCCTGAAGCCAGAGAGTTTCCCCTTATTTCAGAGTATGGCCTTAGTTGTGAAATGACTATAGATACCATACTTTAGGGGTCTAGATCCCTGTCAGTGAACTGAATTTTGCCTACCACCCTCCTGGAGAAGGCTTGGAGGACCATGAAATGACCTCCTTTCCTTCCCTCGGCCACCCAGCTGTGGTGGTGGGTCCAGGGCCCCTGATTTCAGAGAGGTGCATGAAAGCAGATCCAACCAGGTTCTTTTTCGTATAGATAAACTCCAAGCATTTAGTAGTAGGCATTTAAGAGAGAGGCCCTGGAGAATGGAAGCTAGAACAAATGCCAGGCAAAACTGAAGGGGCGAGGCTGGCCCAGGGAGGCAAACCAAGAAAGCTCGCAAATGCAGTAGGGTAGACTGAGAGAATTGGAAGGAAGGAGGGGAAGGAAGACGGGAAAAGAGGAGGAGAAATATGGTGGATCAAGAATAAGGTGGAGGGGAGACAGAATAGGTTGGAAAACTTCTCAACTCCCTTTTGTGCTTTAGTGCCTGCCTGACTTCCCAAGAGTATTCATTTCCATTTCTGTGAGCAGATTTCGTATTCCTTTGATGATGGTATCTGCCCCTAACCACTGAGTTCTGAATCAGATGTCATCAGCCTTGTGATAGATGGATAGTTTGACTGGGTTGGGATCTGCCACTGGATGAGCAGCAGGAAATGAAACAGGTACTGAGCGACAGGGCCAGGGCCAGGAGCCATGTCTGTATGTAGAAGTATGTAGTACATAGGCTGCAGATGCCTGGGAGGAGGAGCAATTGTCATCTGAAAGTAGCTGGCAGGAGGTTGGGGGGCAAGAAAGGATAGGAAGAGAGAGAGAGGAGCTGGCCTGGTCAAAGCAGCATCCTGTTTCTGGTGGTCCTTGGCAGGGACTTATGGATCCTAGAACCAGATTTTGGAGCCAAGATCTGAGGACTCAGGGTGGGTTGTGGCAGATCCATAAATGTTTGTACAGAAAAAAAAAACAACATTTAACAACAACAACAAAACCATCTGTGTGTGTTCAAAGGCCCCACATACCTTGATTCTTCGTATGTAAGAACGGCTATTGCTGACACAAACAAGTTCAGGGAGGAACGGTTTGTTTTAGCTCATGGCTTTAGAGAGCTTTCGGGTTGCCACCACAGAGAAGGCCTGGCAACAGGAAGCAGACAAATGTCCAGAAACACAGCTAGGCTCTAACCCTCCAAGGCCAGCCCCTAGGGGCATCTCTACAACCACAACCAGGCTCAACTTCACGATTCCATAACCTCCCGGACAACACCACCAACTCCCCACCAAATCTTTAAACACGGGATGCTGCAGGCGTCATTCTTACCTAACTATAACTTGGAGGCACAGGGTTAATCTGCAAGCCTCTGGTCATTATCAAGTCACAGCCCTGCTTCATGCGTGTTTATGCTTAATGCCATTATGTAATATATATTGTCATATATGTAATACATACATATATATATATATATATATATATATATATATATATATATACACTTGTGAACATTGGATAGACCCACCTTTATCTGATGCATAGTTTTCTATCCTGCCCTCTGTTTCTGGGTCTTGCTGTTATTTCCTCTCTGAATGTCTGTTTCAACTCTTCCTCCTTACACTCTTTATAGAACATGCTCTATCCTTGTTGCCTTGGTTCGTCAGGATTATCTATGTATTGTCTGAGCCTGGCTCCATCATTACCTGCTCCGAGAAGCTTCTGCTGGAAATCCTGGGAGATCTCAACCCTGTCTCATAAGCTCTTTCTGCACCAGTGCTAGGACCTTTAGCATACTGGGGATGAGAGTCTTTATGCGTGCTCTGCCCCCCAAACAATGAGAGCCTTTGGGAGAAAGAGAGTATTATTATTAATGCTTGTAACCGAAGGGGCTGGTTTGAATGAGAATGATCCCGAGAGCTACATATGTTTGGTTACTTGGTCTTCAGTTGGTGGAACTGTTTGGAAAATGTTAGGTGGTGTGGCCTAGTTGGAGGAGGTGTGTCATTCAGGGCAGGCTTTGAGGTTTCAGAAGACTAGGACATTTTGAGTTAGCTATGCTTCCTGCTTGTGGTTTGAGGTGCAAGCTCTCTGCGGTTCTTGCCACCATGCCATTGCTCTATCATCATGAACTCTTACCTGATGGAACCATAGTGTTTGGTTTATTTCTTGTTTGTTTGTTTGTTTGGTTGTTTGGTTGGTTTTTTTGAGACAGGATTTCTTTGTGTATCCTTGGCTGTTCTGGACTCGCTTTGTAGACCAGGCTTGCTCTGAACTCAGAGATCTACCTGCCTCTGCTCTAACCCTCCAAGGCCAGCACACCGCCACACCCCACTGTGATTTCTTTTTATAAATTGCCTTGATCATGTTGTTTTATCATGGTGATAGCAAAGTAGAAGTAATGTCAGTGTATCTGACGCTCAGTGTAATATAACTGTTTACATATCCAATGCAGGAACCACGGATGAGCTAAGGATACTCAGCAATCAGCATTGCACTAAGCAGCAACTGCAGACTTTCATCTGATTCTCAGTGAGTTGCTCTGCCATGGATCAGACTTGCTCTTTCCAGAGGTTAGGCTCACAGGGAGGAAAGCACTTAAAAGGATGACATAGGGTCTGGAAGCTTCATTCTTACAGACATGAAACCCAGGGGCCTCCCCTAAAGGAGCCTCCATAGTCACTCAAAACACGGACAGCCAGGTTCTGGACCTCAGATAGTCAAGCTGAACCGAGAGGGAGACATCCCCTCGGAAGACAAAGAAGATGCCCATATGCCAAGCACTTACATAAAAATGGAGAGGAATAATTTGCTCACAGTGACGACAGACCGCTGTCCCCACTAGCAAGTGAGAAGTCTTGAATGGCTTTTTGCCTTGTGGTTAGCGCTTGCCAGCTGGATATTTCTATGCCCTGGATGCCTTCTCTGCCCCTAGGCTTTCGTCCTCCTGCTACCCAAGACAGCCTGTTGGCTCACTAAGCCCAATGGAAGCACATTGGCCGAGGGCCTAGTGAGGCCTTGAGCGTTGATGCCTTGCAGCTGCAGCCCAAGGTTTACTCCAGCTCCTACATAAGCTGATCTGCGGGCTCCTGAAGCCCACCCGCTCTGAGGCCTCAGGCTCTCCTCCCAACGTGGTTCCGTCCATGCAGTCCCTTTTTATGTGGTCCTGGGTCACTTTCACTTTCTCACCGAGTCTCCAACGGCCTCTGAGAACTGTCTGGAAGGCCTCCTAGGCTGTTGCTCCCTTCTTTGATTCCAGGCCAGTATCTCCCTTTGCCCTCTGTCCTCCCCAAATCTTCAGCCTTGCTCGTTACTCTCAGTTAGTGTTTCACTCTTTCTTAGGAAATCAGCTAATCCAGAACCGTCTTCTGGAAAGCGTCTTCTTTGTGTTGTCATTATTTTCTTTCTCTGCTGAATCTCAGTGGCACATAAACCTGCAGCAAACTTGAGTGTCTCTAAATATTATTGCTAGGCCTCATTTCCCTCAGCCACTGTGCTGTTCTTTGACATTTTAGCTAAGCTGACAGTCAGCCAGGCCCATCACCAGGAAATCTCCTCCTGCTCTAACACAAGCACCTACCCTGAGAGCCGACCCTAATGGGCATTCATGATGGCTCAAGCCAGGATCAAAGCTCCTCCCATGAGAGCTGGGCATGTGGGCATCTAATGCATAGAGGTCATTCAGTTATGCGTAGGTCACACGTTGACAGCAGGTGCCTTGCTCCCTGATTCTGTGCAAGCCCATTTTCTAGAACATTAGGATCAGAGTAGGAATGCAATACATGCTTGGTGACTAAGAGAATAACTAAATCTAAGACAAGCTGCAGTCCCAACAACTTTAGCCACGTAGGTCTAGCTCTTCTTTGAATTCCCAAAGCAGTTCTCTTCCTCTCCTCTTGCCTCTGTCTCTTTCTTTCTGTTTTTTGAAACAGGGTTTATTTATTCTAAGCCCTGTCTTGGAACTCGATCTGTAGGCCAGGCTAGCCTCGAACTCTGCCTTTCTCTGCCTCCAGAGTGCTGGGATTAAAGGCATGCACCACCACCACCCAGCTCTTTCTTTCTCTTTTGTCAATGTTGTCCTTGTTTGGCCCATGTTTGGGCAGCATGGTGCTTTGACTTTTGGATGTAACTTCTGATGTTCCTAGGAAACAGAATCTCTCAGTTACCCGACTCTCTGCATCTTACAATCTTTTTTCCCCCTTTTTGGAATGTTCTCTGAACCTTAGGTGCTGGAGCTATGTTGTTGATGTATCCATTAGGACTAGAATCCACAAATCTGCATTTTGATTGGTTGTGTTTTTTGTTTTTTTTTTTTTTTGAACTGGTCTCTATCTGAACAAAGGAAAGTTTCCTTGAAGAGCGGTGGGGCCTACACTTAACTGTAGCTACAAGGCAGTGGTTCTGAACCCTCCTAATGCTCTGACCCTTTAATACAGCTTTTCATGATGTGGTGACTCACAACTATAACATTATTTTTGTTGATACTTTATAATTTTGCTACTGTTATGAATCATAATGTAAATATCTGTTTTCTGATAGTGACCCTTGTGAAAAGGTCATTCAAACTCCTTCCCAAAGGGGTCATGACCCACAGTTTGAGAACTACTGGTATAAGACTAAATATTTAGAATGTAGTTGGGGATTATGCTAGTTAAGGGGTGAGTGTAGGCACTGGCGACCAAACACTTCTTGCCTTGGCTGAGTCATCAACACTTAGCTGCACTTCCGTGTCTCAGCTCTCCATTGCTGTGTGACAGTTTATCCCCTGTAGCACAGCCTTAGGGTTAGTCTTAGTCTTCTCATATAAGACTGTCTGGTTCTCTAGAAGCACCCTCTACAGCATCCAAGCACTCAGTAGATACACACTGAACACATTAGTCAGTGGGTAGACATGATGAGGTCCCTGACTGGAACTCTGTTCTTCATGCTCTGTGGGTCAGACAGAAGAAAGACTTGGCTCCTTACAGGATCCTATAGTATTAAAGAAAGACAGAGAGGGGAGAAGAAGAGCAAAGTCCATTTTTCCCTGATAGGAGCCCCACTCTTTCTTACCTGCCCCCAGACTCTGGAAAGACAGGTTGTAGGGCATCTAGGGAAAACTGGAAGCCAGCCCTGAAGACATTGTCCGGTGCTTGGAGGTGATAGCAGAAGATGGGGTGGACCTGATCTTGGTGTCCCTACATCTCTCTCTCTCTTGCAATGTTTGGTTTGGGTAGAACAGCTTATTCCCCACCAAAGAGACTCTGCCCGGTAGATTGGCCTTCTCCAGTTCCGTCCACCTCCGACACCTGCATCTGCTCTCCTCCTCCCAGTTCCCACCGAGTCACTTGGATACCAGCTTCCAGCAGCCTTTTAACCTCCCCTTTCCACACACTCCATTTTCTCTTCCCCTGGAAAGGCACCTGCAGTCCTCACAGAATCACGGAAGTCAATTTGTGCCGCTAGTGCCAGCGTTTTAGCATATTGAGTGGTCCAAATATTTAAATATCTATGATATAGGAAGCATGGAGAACATTAAAAACCATTTTCTCCCTGCTGATTGCAAGAGAGGAAATATGCGCAGCTCCTGCTCTCCTGCACGGTTGCAAAACTGCTGGCCTAATCATATTGCCTTATGTAAAGAGCCTCTCCTGCCTCCCCCAGAATGGCTTTAGGTTGCATTGACTGTAAACAAAGATGTATGGGGGGGGCCTGCTGTTGGATGGAGTTTATTGTTTATGTAAATCTCTCAGAATGTGACATAGCAAGATAGCTTCCTATGTTGTGCTGATCCACATTTTAGGCCAACAGCCAAAGTATTTTATCTTTTCCTTCATTATAGTGATCTTCCAATTAGCCGTGGTCTGTAATACCCTGATTTTGGTGGCAGTGGTTTGGACAGGATTGTTTGATAGTTCTGCTCGAGAGGCAAAATAAGGGGCCTTATTAGAGAAGTGCAGAGGTTGTGCAGAAACTGAGTTCTGTTGCAAAGTTTGCCGATAAGGGGGAAACCGGCCCTTAAGCGTCCATTCTGTTCTGTATATTAACACTTCTAATCTGCTCTGCTGATAAAACTGCAAGCCATTTGCCTTTGGAGGAATTAGTTCTGCCTCACTTGTGTAACCAGGCGATGGTGATTAACCTTTAAACTGTCCAATATTCCCAGCAGCCTCCTGCTCCAGATTAGAAACTATTTAGTTATGACCAACTAAATTAACAACAGTCCCCCTCTAAAGAATGAGATTCAGAAGGTGGGTGCATTTTAAGGTGGAAATGTGTTTTGAATTGGTGATCCATCCTTCCAAGGTGTTTATTTCCCTGTCCTTCGTGTCCAAGCTGCCAAAATGGGAATGGAAAGCTTGGCTGGGGGTGGGGGCGGGGTGGGGGGTGGGGGTGAGATGAGGGATGGGGGTGGGCGAGGGTGTGTGTGTTCAGGGAGGGAAGGTAGGTAGCAAGGGAGGAGGACTGGTTGTCCTGGTTGGGTTTGCAGATGCAAGGGTTCATGGACACAAAGGAAACTTGTCTGGGTTTAGGTTTCCTTGCTCACTAAAAAAAGTCTTTATGAGCAAAAGGCCCTGGGTTCAATCCCTTGGAAAAAAAAAAAAAGACAACTTTAGCTCTTCTGCCAGATCCAAGACTTGCTCACAGCAGGACTAAGCAGTTATTCCTAATGGGAAGATTAAGGAATAAAGCAGCTCCCTTCCTCCCCATTTCTTCCTGGAGTTGAATGTCAGAAAACGATGCTAACTAACTTTCATGTTCCAGACCTAGGCATCTGCCCACCGCAGTGGGTCTACCTAAGTGAACTGCAACCAGCTAGCAATCCCAGTTCAGCCCTCCCCTAGCTGCCCATTTCAAATGTGTCACTTATCAGCGGACGCGTACCCTCGGTGGTGAAGGCCAGGCAATTATGTAATCGTGTCATGCCTTAAATCCCCAAATTGTCGGTCCTCCCTGGATAACACATAAGATGGAGCAGCAATCCTTACCCCCCCCCCATGTCAGTAGCAACCTTTTCTGTTTTACCAGTTTCGTATCAGCTACCTCCTTAAGAACTGCTAATCTAGATACAGCACTGGCGGGACGTCAGTCAAGCCGCGGTGCACGGTGAGGCCTTCTTCATACACCAATTTAAATCATTCATGGTCTTTTCTTTGGCATTATTCAAAAGATCATAATAATTTTCTTGTGCCCACAGCACAAAAAAATCAATTATTTCCCCACAAAGACTTGAAAGTACTTAGCGAGTGGGGCAAAAAAAGCTGAGGGTGATATCAAATTGAAATTGCACTCATTACACACAGCACAATTAGTTGCCACTAGCCTGGCCGGGCTTTAATTCTGAATGGCATATCTTTATTATTACAGAAACAAGCATGCAAATGGCATTGTTCAGGATTTGCCGAAATCAATAGGATATAGTGCTGTGTGTTTGGTGGCCACTGTCACTCACGCTGCTGTGGATGCGAGATAATGTGTGTGTTTGAATTAATGAAGGGAGCAGGCAACATCATAAGTGACACCCAAATAAAAGAAATGGGTACATGATATTTGTAATTATTCTACTTGTGTTTTCGTTGTAAATACTTGTGCTTTTTGTTTTTTAATCAAAGGATTAATTGCATTTTAATAAGGCATTATGATTTGCAGAGCTTTAGTTAATTAAAACTTGTAGTATATAATTATGAAGTGATGCTGAGTCTTTCTAAAGATCACCCATATGTTTAGAATATGTATAATTTTTCTGTTAAGCAGTAGCAACCTCCTCCCTCCGCCCCCTTTTCCTTGTTTTTCCCTCAGCAGCAGAAGGGCATGGACAACTATGAAATGTTGGTGAGCTAACAATCCCACGTAGATTTCTTTGAAGAGTAACTGGAACTCCATTCAGGAAGTTGCCCTTAAAACAACTCCGAAGCAGCACCATGGGATAACATTCCACTGAAAACTTTCTTATTGACACTCACCTCTGGTTCATACTCTTGAGAAGCAGCCCTGAAAAGGTTTGAAGAGATGCTGTGAATTTTTGACACTGGCAGTTTAGACCCAGGTGAGATCACACCAGTGAGCTGTAGACCCTGCCTGTTTATCTGGGGCGCGGACACCAACCCAGAGGAACTGCTAAGATCCAGCCTTATCCGTTGTGATGCCCGAGACGGATTTGGAAGGGATGGGATGGGAGAGGGATGTTGAAAGTCAAGGGAGCTTGGAATTCCCCAATGTTAACACATTAGTAATTCACAACGGAATCGAGCCCAGAGACATGTAATCGTGTTTCCTGTAGGTGTGTATTATGTGAAGGCTGATGGATTAATTGCTAGATAGATGGAATAGAGCTAAGGTAAAACATGATTAAAAAGTTTTAAAATCTTAATGTAACATTTTGAAGTTTGCTTTGGGGAATTTCTTTCATTTGTGTCTCCTTCTTTTTCATTCTCTCTGGGATGGAGCATTTCAGTTGTCACCAAGGTGGGACCCACCTGCTGACAGCTTCCCATGTATGTCCTTCATGAAGGCCTCATGAAGGCAAGCTGGATGCAGGAGCAGGTGGCTGGACCTCATATGGCCAGTGTTATGTTTGGGTAAACTGACTACAAAGTGCTAGGCTCCCAGTACCCAGTGGGATATCATCTGGGCACCCAGAGGCTAATGTTTTCTTTCTTCTAAACAAACAGACACTGTTAAAAAAAAAAAAAGGCATCAAGAACACTACTCCCACTGACAAGGCCAAGCAAAGAAGGGTGAAGTTAAGAGAACAAGGCTCCAGCGACATATTCCTCCCCAAACCTGACTTTCTGTGATGTCTACAATAGTACCCTAAGTAGGATGGCCCAACGTTGATTCAAAACCTATTATTAGGTTTGTCATGGCTTCCTATTTTAACTCTGAAAACCTTGAGCTTGAAAAGGTAGTTCATTCAAAGCTTGCTAAAATATTTGCTCAGCCGCACAATGGCGTGTGATGAAAAATAAACTCTTGTGGCTTGCCTCATCCTATCAGCCCCGGCCTGCAGTGGAGAAAGAATGAGGGAAGGTCAGTCAATTACGTGTGGTAATCACCGTAAGCATATTATCTGAGACACAGATGTCTTCTATGACCCCACATGACATGGCTATTAACCTTGGAGCAATATAAAATTGGAGTGGGCTTGCGGGGAGGAGTGAGGTAAACCAGGCTTTCAGTCCATCCCGTGCAATAGGCTCGGGGAATAGAAAGTTCTGGATGTGAAGACTATATTTAGGAACTTGAGGAACCTGACCCTTGTTCACCCCTCCTTGATGGAGCCCTTTCTATGGGCCTCATCAAGTGAATAAGCACTTGCTATACCCGAAAACGAGACTAACCAAACGACCTGGGAGCTATCGCAGACACATTGTGATCTTACCATTCTATTCTCTGTTCACCCGAGAGGAAGTGAGAGAAGACAATCTGAGTATGTGGTAAATAAACTCTCCTCCAATCTCGGGTATGACTGGGGAGGAAGGACAATGGGTCACTCAGGCCATCAGGTGGACCCAACAAGGTTACCCAGGGACACAGACTGAAAGAAGGGGTTTTTATATATTCAATGGCACTTTGTCTCCATGGGCAGGCCTGATTCTGTGAAGAGGCTGGCACTGAGCTGGGCACAGGGTGATGTTCTACAAAGGTTGCTGAAGGATTGCTAGCAGCCCCAGGATGCATACGCATTTAGGAAAATGGCTGCCCTGTGAAACACCTGGAGCCAGGCTCTGAGGATTCAAAAATGAATACACAGGGGTCCTGATCTCCAGGAGCTTGCCCTGTGTGAGAAAGAAGATGGGGAAATCCTAAATAAATTTAAAGATATATCCTAGCTAGAGGAGCAGTCCTAGGTAAAGGGTGGGTAGAAATGATGAAGGTACTGTGCTAACAAAGGGGCATAAACAATTTTCCTTGGAATGATGCTTGGGCAGGAATGCATGCGCTGGTAATAACTATCTTTTTGAGAACTCACTAGAGTCAAGACACTGTCCCAGGCCCTTTCTGGGATATTGTCTGAGTCTCACAACATCATTAGACTCACCAGGAGTGTAAGGTTCACAGGATGGAGCTTGCCGGATGCCCCCTGGCTGTTTAGCAGTAATACAGAGCTTAGAATCTAGAACTAGCAAACCACTCTTTTAAAAGGAGAATGTGGGGCAGCCTTACCAGGCCACAGAGGAAGACAATGCAGCCAGTCCTGATGAGACCTGTTAGGCTAGGGTCAGAGGGAAGGGAAGGAGGACCTCCTCTATCAGTGGACTGGGGAAGGGGCATGGGAGGAGAAGAGGGAGGGAGGGCAGGGCTGGGAAGGGCTCAAGGAGGGGGCTACAGCTGGGATACAAAGTGAATAAACTGTAATAAATAAAAAATTAAAAAGGAGGAGAATGTTTTAGCTTTCACAAGAGGAACAGCATCTGGGGTACAGAAGCATGGTACACCCCAGAAATGTAGGGACAGTGGAAGTCAGAGTCATGAAGGACACGCATGAGGAACAAGTGTGGCACATTTCCTCCAAGGTTGGGTATAGATGGTGATGGAAGACAGGGGTGGAGAGACAAGGACGGACATCCAGGCTCCAGGAGGTTTGCACAAGAGGCGGGCAGCTCAGGGTGATGATGGCAAAAAGTCTGGGCGACAGAGGTCCTCCGCAGTTCCTCGGGTGTCTTGTGGAGGACTCTGCTTGCATCTCTCTCACTGGATAAGAAACAGAGACTCAGAAAATTATGAGATTAAGTCACCTCATGTATAAGGCTCATGGCTGTATCCAGGCGGGCTTGGAATTGAGTCTTTGAGTTCGCAGCCAGGGCTTTTGCCCATGCCTGCTCCTCTGTGTGGGGGTTGGAGTGGGGGGATGTGCCCTATGCATTTGAGTGTGCATGTGAGTACACACATTTGTGTTCATGTGAGCGTAGTTAAGAGGCATCAAATTGCTCCTCGGAGTCTTTTACTCAAGTTTGCTTGCCTTCTCTGTGTCCTCCCCCACCCCCTACTCCCTTCCCTCTCCCCAAACTCTCTCCACTGAAAAACTCTCAGTGATGTGTGATCAGTGGTAACTCACCTACATTTACACTTTTAAGCCATTAGCAGCAGGTAACTGTACCAAAGGAATGACAAAAAAAATGGTTGTATTGGGATATATTTTAGGAGGAACTAAATCAGTGTAAGCTGGCAGGTGTTGATGAGACATGCTATCGTGAATGTGCCGTCACAACAGCGCATATGACTTACATGTTACTGTATGAAGTATTCTTTTCAACCCACAGCAGACACGATTGGGTGTCTCTTCAGCATTCTCTCTACCAGTCTCACCTCCCTAACAGAGGGGAATTTGTTCAAGGATGTCTCCTACTTTTTGTGGCTTTCTGTTTCAGTGGAAGAACGGTCTGAGCTCAGGTGCAAAGGGCAAGTCCTGATGGGTCCAGGCTCCTCGTTCTGGATCCCCTTAGACTCGAGTGGGTGGCAAAGAAAACGGCCAGTGAAATGTGCGTAGCTATGCTGGTGGCCTTCCGGGAAATGCTTCCTCCCTTCCAGTGAATTCCTTCCGCTGTCAGTTTGGGTTGGTCTAACATGACAACGGGTAACTAACAAACAATACCTGTCTGTTGCTTACAGGTTCTAGGGGTTGGGACGTTCAGGGCAGGGCACCGCTCTTCAGGTCCTCACACACAGTGCTTTCATAGCAGAGGTTCTCGACCTGTGCGACCAATTCCAGGGGAGGGATGTCCTACAACCCTTTCATAAGTGTCGCCTAGGACCATCTGAAAACACAGATACTTACAGTACAATTCCTAACAGTAGCGAAATTACTATTATGAAGTAGCAAAGAAAATAATTTTACGGTTGGGAATCACCACAACACGGAGGAACTGTATTGAAGGATTGCAGTTGTTAGGAAGGCTGAGAACCACTGATCAATAGGTTAAACGGAAGGAAGGCAATGGGAGCGCCTCCAAGAAGTATATCAGTCCCACTCATGAAGACCCAACCTCATGAAGGCCCACCTAATCACACACCTAAGGCCTAACACCATCATCTTGGACATTACGTTACACCATATCAATTGGAGAGTGGAGATATAACAGCCACATGGTGCTCTTTCTCTGTAATATGATGTGCTGGGATGTGACGTCTCTAACTGCAGTGATCTACCCTGTGAGCATGAGCTGAGCAGAGTACATCTTCAGCAAGGGCCCAAGAGAGAGATGGAGTGACTTGGGTTATCAGTGATGTAGGAACTGAATGCCAGCTGTGGTTTTCTCTGAATCTTATGTGCTATGCTACTGTCTTCCACTTCCTCAGCCATTTTTTTTTTTTGGTTTGTTTTTTTAGTTGTGGTAAAATGCATATAAAATGAAGTTTGCCGTTTAATGTTTAATTCTAACATTTACATAGCATTCAGTACATTCATATTGGTGTCCAGCCGTTACCACCAGCCCTCGTCAGCAGTTTACTGCTTCTCAATGAAAAGCAGCTCCTCAGCTCTCCTCCCCCAGCCCTTAGCAATCACTGTGACACTTTTTAAAGATTTATTTTCTTTTATTTGTATTTAGGTTTTGCCTGTAGGTATACACCACTTGCACTCCTGGTACCTGAAGAAGCCAGCAGAGGCTGTCAGATCTGCTGGAACTGGAGTTACAGATAAGCATAAGCCACTATATGGGTGCTGGGAACCAAACCTTGATCCTCTGCAAGAGCGGTCTAGTGCTTCTAACTTCTGCCCCATCTCTCCAGGCTCCATTCTGATTATAGATTTGACTATTCTCCATACCTCATAAATAAAGAATTATACAAAACTTGTCCTTTGTGAATTATCTCATTTTATTTAGCATGGTATCTTTTTTAAAGAGAGAGATTTAGCCGGGTGGTGGTGGAGCTCACCTTTGATCCCAGCACTTGGGAGGCAGAGGCAGGCAGATCTCTGTGTTCAAGGCCAGCCTCGTCTACAGAATGAGTTCCAGGACAGCCAAAGCTACACAGAGGAACCCATCTTGAAAAAAGAGAGAGGGGAGGAAAGAGAAGCAGTGGGAGAGAAGGAGAGAGAGGGAGAAGGAGAGAGAAAGAGAGATTTATTGCTGGACAGTGGTGAAGCCCACCTTTAATCCCAGCATGTGGGAGGCAGAGGCAGATGGAGCTTTGAGTTTGGGCCAGCCTGGTCTACAGAGTGAGTTCCAGGACAGCCAGGGTTACACAAAGAAACCCTGTCTTGAAAAACCAAACCAAAAAGGGAGAGATTTCTTCCTATATTTATTGTGCATTCGTGTGTGTGCCTACATGAGCCTCTGCCCCACATGCTTGCAGATGCCCAAGGTGGTCGGAGGACCCCAGATGCCCTGCAACTGAAGTTTTAGGCAACTGTGAGATACCTGGTGTGGAGTGCTGGAAACTGAACCTGGGTCCTCTGCAAAAGCAGTGAGCACCCTCAACCCCTGAGCCACCTCTCTAGGCCTTAGCAAGATGTCTTCCAGGTTTACTCATGCTATGTGTCTAAGACATTCTGAAATGTGCAGCTGAAGGTATCCCAAGTCCTTGACTGCCAGGTCAAGAGATCAAGCCTAGTACACAATGCACTGGCTCTACCACTTAGGATCTGGGTGAGCAGAAATCAACTGGTTTCTTCGGTTTGCCTCAGTGTTTCTAACTATAATCAATGCATTGGGTGACTGGAGAGCAAAGTTAGTTATTGCAGAGAAACATACGCAAAATCACTTCAGAGTGTACCTGACACTAATTCTTTTTATAATAACTGTTATTGTTATAATTATCCATGAACAGGCAGGAGTTTTTATGCCTTTCCCAGAAAGCTACATGTGATTTTTTTTTTCTACCATCATCAGCCATTATAGGAGCTTTGGAATGGTTCCCCAGCACCCCATTGCTGCTCTCTCAGATTGAAGTCTCTGAGCCCTCTCAAACTGTCTCCTACTTGACTTCTGCTTTTGTCTGAAAGACATTTCAGCTTTCCTTCAACTTCAGAAGGAACAGCTCCTTAGGGTTCCAGGACTCCAAGGTGAGGCTGTGAGCCCGAAGCCCAGGTAGGCAGACAGCCCAGTCCTCCATGTACCAGACCAAGGGGAAGGACTTGAGGCATTGTGTATAACCACCACAAAAGGCATACCACAAGCCTGGATTCAACATCGCCGTGGAAATCTGAGGTGAGGTGAAGCTAGGACCCGCAGGTGAACTGAGAAAGAGACCAGCGGGCATAGATGGCTCAAGAGGCCAGGGTGAAGGCTCAGACCCACTTGCTTTGCTCCTCGACCCCACTCCCCTCCCTGCAGCTGTTACAGAAGGAAGTCCAGTAGACAGTGCTCTGAGCCCACTGCTCATAGCAGAGTGAATTTGGGTAAGACTGAGGAAGGAGAGCAGAATAAAGTTTCTTGAAAAGGTGGAAGGTGGAAACCAGAGACAACTAGAAAGATGTGGTGTGTGTGTGTGTGTGTGTGTGTGTGTGTGTGTGTCTAGAATGTGACTGAATTTCTACATTTTCATCAAGAGATTAAGAGAAATACCTGCCCTTCTTATGTCATCAAGATTTTTGTCAAGAACAAATGAAAAACTACATTAGAAACTGCTTTGGAGAGCACTGTGGCTCATACCTGCAATTCCAGGACTCAAAACACTGAGGCAGGAGGATCACCATGAATTCCAGGCTGGCCTGGGCTACAATGTGGGCCCCTGTCTCAAAAAAGCAAAGCAAAACAAGCATAACCTGCCTGGGCAAGACGTGTCTTCGATGCAGGACCTTGCTAGCCTGCTTCTTCAAGGCAATGTTTGGACCCACCTCTTAGCACATGGAAAGGTAGCCTGGGTGTGAAGACACTGCTCCGGTTGTGCCACCGTTAGCTGACAATGGCGGCAAGCACAGGGGGGCCTCTGTGGGGAGCGGTTCTGCAGCGTCTGCTTCCCAGAAATAATGCTCCCATCTGCAGGGTCGGGACTGGAGTGTGGGCTGAACAGAAGTCCTCAGATACCCTGGCTGGACAGAAGGGAAGACAGACCCGGGTTTTATTTGTGGGAGGAGGAACTGAGTATGCCACGAGACAGGGTAGCTGCCTGATAAACTGAATATTTGGTGGAGGGACAAGGGGGAGATAAAAGATTAAAAATGTAATAGAAGATTTGCTTACAGTTCTCGGAACGGTAATTAAATTTATTTATAGTTATGGAAACTTTGGGGAAGGGTGGAAAAGCAATTTAAATGCAGACTTTTCACAGGGTAACTGCAAATGGCTTGCTTTAACAGCGCCACGGAAGGTTAACAGACAGGCAGGGAGGTCGGACCGAAGTGCATATGATAAGTGACAAGTGTTAGCATGGCAAATCATGTATTTAAAATTACTCCGAGCTTTATCAAATGCTTCCTCTTGAAAATAAGCTATCCTGGAAGGAAAGGTTAACAGAGGAAAGAGTATTACTTGAGTGTTCCCGTGATGGGAAGCAGAAGGAAGGGGAGCTGTGTAATGTAGGAGAAGAAGGGGCAATAAATACAAATAAGTGGTGATCTTATTAACGGTGAAGAAACAAAACACATTCCAAACTCACTCTGTGCTGTGAGAAGAGGCAAGTCCATCCATGTCCCTTCAGCTCTTATTCCTCTCTGTCATTGTGAGCCAAGCCAAGCCCAGTCAACCCCCAGCACGGAAAGGGGGAAGAAAGAGTGGCAGCTGGTGCTTCCTTCCAGAGCTGTAGCTGTCCACACCAGTTGTGCTCAGTAAGAGGACTGGGTAGAATTCTCCATCTACTTCCTCACCAACTGTCTTGATTTTCTGCTGCTGCTATGACAGAAGGCGAATGACCAGCAATAGTTCACTTAGCTCATAGTTCTGGAGGCTGGACCATCCAAGATGGAGGTGCTGCAGCTGGTGAACGGCTTCTTGTGTGTAATGATGCGATGAAATATGCCACAGGAAAAGAAGACACTCAGGGCAGAAAGCTTGTGAAACTCATTCCTGTAATAACTAACCCACTCCCAAGATAACAGCATCAATCCACCCCACTAGACTAGCACAAGAGCAATTAAACTTCAACGTGGTTTGGAGGCGATGTATAAATCATGCCTCTGGTCTCCATCTTTCACAGGATCCCCTAAGACCCCGACTGAGGAAAAGGGAAAAATGGAGAGCTGAACAAAGCAGGGACATTGCTATAAGCCAGCCTAGCCAAGAATAGGAACCATGGATTCTTAAGTAAGGTCATGGACTCACCACCACCCTTTCCCCACAGTCTCTGTGTCATCTATATTATTGAATCAAAACCTTAAGTGACTAGATAGAACAGCAGAGATTGTTTCATTAAAGTCAAGCAAATCACAATTGAGCGTTTAAATTCACTAATAATATTGCCTGCGAGAGCTACTCCATACACGAGGGCAAGAAATAAATGAACAGCATTCCAACATTACATGATTTTTTTTCCTCACTGGGGTGAGTAAATAAAAGAGAACCAATCGAGAAGCTGCTACGTCAGCAGGAGCATAGGTGAGTATAAAATAACATAAAGAAATTGGCTGTGTAGTTCAGGGGCAGAATGCTTTTCAAGCATGTGCAAGGTCCTGGGTTTAATCCCCAGGTGCATAAAAGAAAAAAAAAATCTGTGGTGGTTTGAACAGGTATGGCCTCCATAGATTCAAGTATTTGAATGCTTGGCCATAAGGAGTGGCACTTAGGAGGTGTGGCTTTATCGGAGGAGGTGTGTCACTGCGGAGGTGGGGCCTTGAGGTCTTAAGTGCTCAAGCTATGACGTCTCCTCCCTGCTGCCTGCAGATCAAGATGTAAAACTCTCAGCTCCTTCTCCAGCAGCATGTTTTTCTGGGTGCTGCCATGCTTTTTGCGTGACAATAATGGACTAAATCTCCAAACTATATATAATCTGGCCCCAATTAAATGTTTTCCTTTATAAGAGTTGCTATGGTCTTGGTGTCTCTTCACAGCAATAAAAGCTTAACTAAGACAATCTCAATAAACTATAAAACAACAACAACAACACACACACATACAGAGAGACAGACAGACACACACACACAGAGAAAGAGAATGCACCATATTCTTCATATTCTTTTTTTACCCAGTGGGACTCAGATCCAGAGCTTTGGCCATCACTGCAACTGAGCTGCATCCCAAACCCAAAGAAAGAATACTTTTATAAGGAAAAATTTGATACAAAAAGATGTTAATTTTTTTTATAATAATATGTGCATTCCAATAAAGTCATTTTGGCAGAGGGAACAGTACGGGATGCCTGGCCTCAGTTCTCACATGGAAAAGTAAACCAGAGCAGCCAGTGAGAATCTGTGCTCCTATGCAGCCTGACAAGGCCAGCTCATCCCCCTCATCAAGGAAGCTTCTTTTCCCAGTATAAGGGTTCTGTTAGAAAAAGCAGTGACTGGACAAAAGGCAGAGAATGGTTGACCATGGTGTGCCCAGCCCCAAGTGACACATCTAGAACACAGCTCCTACACACCATGCTCAGAGAACACCAGGAAAAGGAGGCAGAAAGAGCGTGAGAGCCATAGCACAGGAAGTCTGCTGTGAGAGTGTGCCTCTTAGCTATGGCAGGGGAGCTACACCCAAGAACGCCTAACAATACGGCAACCCAAGCAAGACCTGAACAATGCCAGCACCAGATGACATTCCAGCGAAGCTGGAGGAAATCCCATGGGACTTCACCCTTAGACGAAGAGCTACAAGCAGTAAGTATCTGTTAACAGAGAGAGAGTCAGCCTGCCTCAGGGATGAGCTGCATAACTGATTACCTAATACCAAAGAGTCTGTCCTAAAAATAGTCACATACAAGCAATGCTGAATAGACTCAGGAGGTTTGATTTATACACTTATTCCTGTGTGTGACAATAATTTTTTAAAAAGAAGACACAATTTGAGAGAGAGCAGGAGGGAGGAAGAAAATTGGAGGGTAAGAGAGAGGAGAGGGAGGGAGAAATTATGTAATCTAGTTTTTTAAATAGCCAGAAAAATAATAAAAATGATGGCAAAATAGACCAACCAAATATTAAATGACATTATAAAGCCACAGAAATAAAGTGCTGGGACATGAATATATGTGCTTGCACAAGTATGTACATGGATAATTCTGGAATCCTGCTTGCAATAACAAAAACAGAAGACTACCCAAATGGTGAGCCCCATGATATCAAGTGTATACACTGCTGTGTTTACATGTGGCATGCTGAAACAATCTTCAAAACCTGTTTGCTAGTGAAAAACGCCAAGTGTCCTACACCAATGACACAGGTAACATACCATATGGTTTCATTAGCACAATGCTCCAAATCATGCTAACGTAAACTTCATGGCTTGGAGTTACATCTAGAGGAGAGAAAACTGAAGAGAACAGCAAGAAGATAAAAATCACAAAAATTGCCCTTCTGCAAGGTTATGGGAAGTAGATGATGAGTCAGAGCAAACATGATTTTTGGGGTGCCGGCAGTGTCTGGCGGTGCTATTTAGATTCCTCTGTATTGGAGTATCGCTATTAACTGGGGTAGGTAAGTTTGCGTCACTGTGACAAAATACTTGAACAAACAACACAAAAGAGGAAGGGTTCGTTTTGGCTTTCAGTTTAGGGAGGCTCTAGTCCTCTGTGTTGGGGAAGGCACAGCGTTGCAGGGACGGCTCAGCCTGTGGCTACAGGAGCTTGTGGATGCTTCAGTGAAGGGGCGGGACACAGAGCGCTCGGGCCTGGACCAGAAGTCCATGTATCCTTTCAAAGTTCTACTCCTGTGACTACTTACCAGGCCCTACCGCCTTCGGAATAGTGCTGTAAGCTGGGAACCAAGCATCCAAACCATGAGCTCATGGGAGGCCACTTCAGGTTTCAGCCCTGACATTAGCCTCTACATATATGTTTTTTGGTTTTTTGTTTTTGTTTTTGTTTTCGTTTTTGTATTTTGTATGTCTGTGTTATTTTCTTTGATAATTATTTTACAAAAGGCAGGCGCGCCTCCATGTCTATAGGATGACAGTGTTCGACTGAAAAGCAAAATACACATCAATGACCGTGAATGCTTGGCAAGAGCTCACAACAGATTGGCACAGACTTGATGCGGTGCTTGCTGCTGGGCACCTGGGCTGCTTGGAAACAGAGATCCCCTGACAGAAGGTAGGAAGGCGTGCTTTACCCATTAGTGCTGTTTATTAGGCATTTATTACCTTACAATGAATAAGCTAAAATGATGATCATAATAAAGGGAAGGTTAAATTTTTTATGTGGACGGTTATACAAAGGACACAAAGTATAATGCACCCGAGTCTACGGAAATAGCTAAGAGCAATTATTGTAAAGGCTGGGGCATTGCTGGGAACAGCGTCCACACTACAGTGGTTAGCAGAATGTGGTTATTTACAGTATATTGAATGGTGCAGAGAACTATTGCCCTGAGAAAGACACCAAGTTGGGCTCTGAATCAGTTCCCAAAGCAGCCAAAGTGACTTCTGCCTCTTATATTGATTCGGAGCCATCATTCTCAGGAGGCTGATTATGGTCAGTACTGAGAAATGGAAGTTGAGTACCACAGGCAAGGTCCTAGTCCCTGGGTCTCTGCTATTCTTGCCACAGAAACCACAACCGCAGTCTTTCACAACTGTGCTAATTTGCAACCACACTCAAGACATGGTCTCAGTCTCACTTGCACGTTCCAGATTTCACGCAAGCACAGATCATATCTGAAAACCTGGATGCAAGTGAGTCTGAAAATGCATCAAATGCATGCAAGTCAGCACAACCACTGCACACAAAATTGTCATCCTGTTTAACAGAATTGAAATTGTACTTACCCCAGGATAGAAAAAGTCTGCCTTAGAGTAACTATTCAGAGGATCCTCTCTCACAAAAACTGCATCCGTGAAAGTCATTCCTAAGGCCAGCTGTGGCAGTGCATACCCATCATCCCCACACTCAGGAGGCAGAGGCAGGAGGATCATCACAAGTCGGAGGGAGCCTAGTTTATATGGTGATTTATCTGTAGGCCTTCCAGGGCTACACGGTGAGACCCTCTTTCAGAAAACCAAGTCAAACCAAATCAAAGAAGGAAGAGGCAAAGGAGGAAGAGAAAAGAAAGGAAATGTATTTGACAGTGAAAAGCTGAAAACAACCTTTAGTATAATAGACCACAACATTTTCATTCAATTGACACACTACAACCATTAACATTATGCAAGACAGCCACTGGTGAGAAAATAAATAAATCTCAGTTTAGCAACATTGAAAAAAAAAAAACAGTGTTGTCCATTAAACCATCATCTAGTTTTCATATAAAAATGGTAAAAGACAAACTAATGCTATATATTTGTTGGGAGACATGGGTGTCACATGGAAATGACAAATGGTATATATAGTGGGTATAGTTGGAGGGGAAAAAGAAGGGAATTAGAAAGAGGCACGCACAGCTTTCAACTCTTCTTCCTGTTTATTACATGCAAACAAACCCGGAAGCAACCACGATCAAATGTTAATATCCCATGAAGCTAAACGAGGGTCTTGAAGGCTGTGTTATCATTTTGTACCAGTGCCCATGTGCTTTAAATTTTTCAGTATATAAAGACTTCAATTTGTGAATAACTATTAAAATAAGCAATTTATAAAACATCAGGTACAACAAAAGAAGTCAGAACATAGAAAAAGAAGAAGGAGCAGGAGCTGAAGAAGAAGAGAAGATGAAGAAGAAAAAAAGAAACAGAAGATGAAGACGAAGAAGGAGAAAGAGGAGGAGGAGGAGGAGGAAGAGGAGGAGGAGGAGGAGGAGGAGGAGGAGGAGGAGGAGGAGGAGGAGGAGGAGGAGGAGGAGGAGGAGGAGGAGGAGACATCAGTCTTAACAGTAGCCAGGAGAGAAGCAAAGAGGAGACTTAAAGAGATAAAGTGGCTAAGTATTATTTTCATGGCTGATTGAATTTACTCCCGAAAGTTAGTAAAGCCATTCTGTTTTTGTCTGTTTCAAAATATCTTTATAACTTAATTGACAGTGTCATCATGCCTCACTTGTGTTATGGATATTCTGCCATTGTTTCATTTTTGAAGGTGCTGCATTTTCAATAAATTTATAAATTACTCAAAAAATAAACAGAAAAGAAACTTAAGAAGAATGTCATAAAATAACATCGATGTCTGTGGTCATCATAGTGCTCAGCTCTGCTAGGAAAAGAGCTATCATGTTATTCATTTTTCTCAGATGGGATCTCTCTTTGGTCTTGAGCATGCCGTATAGGCTGGGCTGGGTGACCAGCATGCCCAGGAATCTGCCTGTCTTCACCTTTCCAGCCCCTGTAATTCCAGTGTGGTCACATGAAACTTTGTCCTGTGCTTGCTGGGGGCTTTGCTGGTGGAGCAGTCTCCTAAGTCCCACATTAAATTTTAAAATATTTTGTGATGTATTTGGGTGTTTGGGGGGCCTATATGTCTGTAAACCATAAGAGTGCCTGGTCCTCCAACGAGGCCAGAGGAGGGCGTCAGTTATGGTTACACTGTAGTTCCAGGCGGTTGTGAGCCACCACGAGGGAGCTGGGCACAGAACCTGAGTGTTCTGGAAGAGCCACCAGTGCTCTTAGTCACCGGGTCTCCTCTCAATGAGTTCCACATTAGATTTCTAAAATAGCAATGTGTGTCTCAAAGTACAACCCAAGCCAAAATTATAGGTGTGTTGAAATCAAATTGATGTTAAAAAGCACAAAGGGCAAATATCAGTCAAAATAAGTGGATCGGACAGATCATGAGTTCAGTTAGGAAGCATAAACAGCAAGTGTGGTTACACAGTGGAAAAATAATTCACAAGCGATGCACAGGCCGAGGCTCCTTCATCTACTTCAGATTTCAGGTTGGTTTTGTTTTTCAGATAAGAAAAATGTTTGCTCATGTCTTCTGAAACGTATTAATAAAACCCGAGTCTAAAATGAAATTTATTTATACTTTGTATGCACCTTGTATACACGAATGGGGTGCTATTTGTACACATTTTCAGTGTGCTTATATATTGACTGTGACCATCACAGGACATGGGGTGTTAATTTTTTCACCTTGGCATCATGTTGGCATTTTAAACATTTCACAGAGTCTTTTCTTGGGTAACATCAGAATCTAAATTTAGAGATTTGAGACATTCAGCTTGTATACAGATCATAGAGGGTATGCGTCTAATAAAATGGTTTCAAGTATATATATAAAACAGCTATTTTAAAAAGCCATAATTTGGGAGTTTTTAGTAAACTATCACATTGAAGATTAAAAAGAAAATGGGAGAGGCAACAAATTGTAGTTGGAGGTAAAAGGGACATAACTACAGATACAACAGCAAACTTAAAATCATATATATTCTTAAAATCATAAAATAATTTCTACTCATTTTTATGCCATTAAATTAAAAATATAAATGGGAAGTCATCAAAACTGACTCAAGAAAAATTGAACATTTTAAGGGATCTGTATTCATTAATAAATAAATACATAAAATAAAAGTCACCATGACTACCATCCAATGAAACAGTTTTAGAGGACAGAAAATTAGAGAACGCTAACTTACTATACAGAGTTAGTTTCACCTTGGTGCTGAATAAACCTAGAGCGAATTTAGGAGGAAAATAGAAAATCAAATATGTTGCTTGCGAACATAGAAGAGAAGTAAAATACTAAATCAAGTTAAATTCAGAATTGTTTAAAATCAGTACTATGCCCATCAGAAGAATTCATCTCAGACATCCCTCACTGACAGCTGCTATCTCTGTGTAGTGTACATCATACTTGATAAAGTTTTCTTTAGTAAGTAAAATAAAATGCCTAATTAAAAATAAAAAGGACCTCTCCTAATCTAATAAATGATACAGTCTAAAAATCTATAATACCTGGAGGGAGAAAAGGATAAATGATGTAACTATAATCTCAAAAATAAAAGAAAAAATCTGGAGGACTATATTTCTATTTATGTATTTATTTTTATTTTATACCGGTGTTCGCCTTTGTGTAGCCTGTGTGCAAAACAGAGTCAGAGGTCCCTTGAAACTGCTGTTACAGACTGTTACAAGCCTCCTTGTGAGCTGAGATTCAAACCTAGGCCTTTTGTGAAAGCAGCCATCTCTTCGGCCTCTTAAAAAGTGTGTGTGTGTGTGTGTGTGTGTGTGTGTGTGTGTGTGTGTGAGAGAGAGAGAGAGAGAGAGAGAGAGTGCACACATGCATGGGTATGGAGGTCACGGGACACCCTCAGTCCTTGGTCCTCACCCTCCGCATTGCTTGAGGCAGGACCCTTTCCTGTTTGCTGTTGTGTGTGCCGAGCTGGTTGGCCTGGAAGCTTCCAGGATTTCTCCTGTCTCTGCCTCCTGTCGTGCCGTAGCAATACTCGGATTAGGAGCGTGCGCTACCTCATCTGACGCTATGTGGCTTCTGGGGAGCTGAATTCAGTCCTCAGGTTCGCATCACAAGTGCTTTAATCACTGAGTCGCATCCCCTACCCCAACACCGTATTCTTCAGGACTTTTTAAAGTCAAGAGCAAGGTAGGAGGGCTAGAGTGTGTCTGGGGGGATAGCTTGCCCGTTAAGAGTGCGTGCTGCACAAACCTGTGGGCCTGTTTGCTTAAGCACCCGTATAAAAAGCTGGGCATGGTGGCACATGCCTGTAGCCTCTCTGCTATGGGGGACACGGACAGAGTGCTTGAGACAGTTAGTCAGCACCCTGGCTTTGGTCCTGTGAGAGACCCTGTGTCAGTGGAGTAAAGCAGAGAGTGATCGATAAAGCTGGACTCTTGGCCGCCCTCTCCTCCTCTACCTCCTCCTCTGGCCGCTACATATGTGCAAGCACTTGAATACCCGCACACACATGTGTGCATACACCACACGCATGTGCATACACACTCACCAAAAATAAATAAAAAGAGAAAAAATAATTTAAAAAAAGACATGGTGATATGTATCAGTAATCCTACACTCTGGAAGATGAGGCAGGGGCATTGCAATTTCCAGTTCAGCCTAGGCTGCGCAGCAAAATCTTGTTTCCCTTTCCTCCAAAAACGCGTAAGACTTGAGTTCCCACCGCTGCTCCTCTTACACGACATTGTACTTGGCGTCCTAGAGAATGCAGCAATGTGAGCAAAGGAGTGGACAGAAGACAGACAAACACATTACTTATAAGCTATAATTGTAAGTGTCCACATAAAAGTCCAGCAGTCATCTCAAATGAAACTCGGGGCGTTTGGCAGGGCTGCTGGAATCAGCACCAACACACAAAGCACCAATTGTTCTAGACACAGTCAAATCTGTTGGTGGAGACTTTCTACTTGACATAGCTCCAAAGTTCCCATGGGATTTCTTCCAATATTTAATCTGATTCTGAGAGTCATAAGTACATCTGAGCAGAGGTGGCACACATCTTAAATCCTGACACTCGGGAGGCAGAGGCAGGGGGATCTCTGAGTCTGAGGCCAGCCTGGTCTACAGAGGGAGTTCCAGGATAGCCAGGACTACACAGAGAAACCCTGTCTCAAAAAACAAACAAAAAAGATTCATAACTATGTAAGTATCTATGATAAATCTATAAAAGGAGCAAAACAAAGGTTCAGGCCTGCAGGCTCTCAGGACATGCAATGTGGGCTGCCAACACTCTTTAAACACCAGCCCGGAGGCAGCCAATTCACTAACCCGACAGTTTGCCAAGGACCAATTTCCCCAAAGCCAATTTACTGAAGGATTAATTGCACAGATGACTGACTCACAGAAAACGTTTTAAGAAACATTCTTGACCTTTTAAACACTAAGCAATAATAGAGGAGAGCCAACTCCTGCCAACCCTGACCTCCACTTGCACATCATGGTGTTTACACACATAGAAATAAATAAATAAATAAACAAACAAACATATTAAAAAAGAACAGATCCAGCAATAAATATAACCAAACATATACTCAATATGTATTTCAAATCCTTCTTTTTTTAAAATATCTTTGCGTATGGCTGTTTGCCTGCATGTGTGTCTGTTTTGCACTTGTGTGTCTGGTGCCTAGAGGCCAGAAGCTTAGGGCTGTGGCAGTGCGAACTTCCAAAACCAAAGCTCAAAGAGAATAGACCCAAAGAAGAAAACAGAAACCCTACCCAAGGCCCAAGAACTGCAGAGAAACCAGCAGTTACAGGAGAAAGAAAAGAACAAAACCGCATCTGAAGCAATAACCACTGAGAATTTCCCCAAGTTAATGCCAGACACCAAACGTAGTTCCTGGAAGCTCAGAGGAGCAAAAGCAGCATCAAGGTCCCCCAAGCCAAATGCAGCCAAAGACAGGCTCGGCACCTAGGAGACCACATTCTGGCTTTCTCCTTTTTTCAGCAGGGCCTCAGTGTGGTGTAAGGCGACCTGGAACTTTGTAGTGTAAGCTCACTACGAAGTCTAAGCTGACCTGGCAATCGGCAGCCCCAGCCTCTTGAATGCAGCAGTTGCAGAGGGCACCCCTGTGTTCTAATCCTAGGAAATCAGATGGATCCGCGGTTAAAGGTGCCCTCCACCAAATCCGGTGATCCCACACCCTGAACAAAGCAAATAATGAATAAATGTAAAAAAAAGACAAACCGAAAACAAACAAGATCATGAAAAAAGCCATGGTGGGGAGTACCCATCAACAGAAGGGGAAGAAGATAAAAATGAAATCAACTTTTCCTCAGAAACCTCGCAAGAAGACAACAATGGGGCGGCCGGGGGCGGGGGAGGAGAAGGGGGTGAGTATGGGAAGAAGAGGCAGAGAGGAGCTGGGCTAACCTAGAACTTTGTATTCTGTGCAGAAAATCTGTTGCCAGTTATATCTGTGAGTAGATCTATATGCTTCCAGTTGCTAAGGACTAGAACGTAATGCAGGGTCCGGAAGCAAACCGGGGAGACGGCACGTGGCACACCTCTGTAACCTCAGAACCTGGAGGACTGAGGCAGAGTACGTTCGAGAGTGGTCTGGGCTCAGTGGCAAGTTCCAGGCTAACTTGGGATGCCTAGTGAGACCCTCTCTGAACACAACCAAGACAAAAGACAACAAACAAATCAACTCATCCTGGATAAACAGAGGTGGGACAAATGAGGACCAGCATCTTTCCAGCAGATGTCATAAAAGGCTAACAACACGCAAGTAGACCAAAAAAAAATTTTTCTTTTTTAAAAAAAGGGAGGCTTCTACTCAAGTTAGAATGCAGCTCAGTGAGCTGAGTGTGGTGAACGTCTGTAATTCCTGCGCTCGGGGAAGGTGGAGGCAGGTGGATCTCTGTGAGTTCAAGGCCAGCCTGGTCTACAAAGGGAGTCCAGAACAGCCAAAACAAAAAGAGAAAAAAGAGAAAGCCTGTCTTGGGAAAAAAATAAATATAGCTCAGTGGCAGAGCACTGCCTAGCATGTACAAGGCCCTGGGTTTGATGATCTCCAAAGGAGCAAAATAATAATAATAACAGCAACAAATTATTATAATAATTTATAATAAATTTATATTGTAAAATGATACATTTATATAGATATATTTATATTTAGAAAATTTATAAAATTGTGATTCTAAAGCAAAAATTATTTCAGAATTACCTAAATTAAAACTCCAAATTACAAAATTTCTAGAAGGTAACATACATGCAAATCCAGATGAGCTTGGGTAGGGCTATACTTTTAAAACATAAACATGGACATAAAAAGTGTCTACTTTTCACCATCAACATGAACTACTCTAAAAAACAAAACAAACAAACAAAAAACCCAGCTAAAAACACTGATAAAGTATAGGAGAGCATACTTATGATCTTATCCAGGGAGTGATTTCTAATTTTTAAAACTTGTGTCATTCCACTGAGTCTTTTAGATTTATTTTTATTTTATTTCATTCTTTTTTATTGAGACAGGGTCTCACTATATTGCCCCTGTTGAGCTTGAACTCATTATACAGCCAAGGCTGGCTTTGAATTCATAACCCTTTGCCTGCATAGCAGGGCTAAAGACGTACAATATATCCACTGTGGTCATTATTGGTGTTTATTTTAAGGGCACACACATGCACACATTCACACATAAATGAAAGGGCTGGAAAAATGACATAAAAATGAAAAGCTTTGTGGCATAAAGTAACTACAGAGAAATCAATGCTCACAGGTACAATGAGAAGGTATACTCTCATACATAAGAAGCAAGAGATTAATGTTCACAGCAGGGCAGTGCTGGCACACGCCTTTAACCCTAGCACCTGAGAGGCAGAGGCAGACTGATCTTTAAGTTTGAGGCTAGCCTGATCTACAGAGTTCCAGGACAGTCAGGGCTATACAGAGAGACCCTGTCAAGAGAGAGAGAGAGAGAGAGAGAGAGAGAGAATGAGTTCTAAACCACCATACAGAAATATGTGTAATTCATGTAAGAAAAAATCTGTGTACCCTAAAACTACACTCCAAGAGCCTCAGTCAAAGGATAATCAAAGGCTTCAGCAATGAAAATCACAGTGAGAAATCATCTTACATACATCAGATGAGCTAGAAATAAATTCTGACTGGTGAAAAGGAGTCAGGGACCCTGGGAGCTCAGGCACAACACTGGGGGAAATGCAAATTGACACAAGCATTTTGTTAATGGTCTTGGCAAAATCCTGCAAACTGTGAATAGAGAGTGTCTTATGCATTGACAGATCCACCTGTCACATGCACATGTATCCCGTGCACATGTGTTGAAGGAGATGTTACAAGAAAGGCCACTGTAGAGCAACGGTCCAGAGTTGACCATGTTAGGGAAAAGGATGCACTGTATTCTGAAACCACTGGATGGATTCAAACAAATGGACTTATAGTTAAAGATATTAGCAAGGTAACAACAAAAGATGGCAGAGGAACAGAAAAAGCAGAAAAAGCACATGTGCTTTCACTCCAGTACATTTTAAAACCACAAAACAATATGATAATATTTATGGGCACATGTATGTAATGAAAAATACAGATATCCCGCAAGTTAAGATCTTCTAGAGTTTTTTGGATTTTGAGGCAGGGTCTCACTATATAGTTCTGGCTGGTCTTGAATTCATAGAATTCTGCCTCTCCAGTGATTGGACCAAAGGTGTGTGCCACCATGTTCAGCCTTAGGATCTTCTCAAAGCAGAGAAATGAAATCCAAGCTCACAAGGTTCCATAAATGAGATATTTATTGCTTGTAGTGGTTTGAGGGAGAATGGTTCCCATAGGCTCATATGTTTTTCTGCTTGGTCCCCAGTTAGTGGAAATGTTTGAGAAGGATTGGGGTGTGGCCTTGTTGGAGGGGGGTATCGCTGGGGGTGGCTTCAAGGCTCACATGAAGCTCAGTCTCTCTCTCTCTCTCTCTCTCTCTCTCTCTCTGTCTGTCTGTCTGCTACCTACAGATCGGGATGTGAAGTTCTCAGCTCCTGCTCCAGCACTGGGCTGGTCAGCCTTCTGCTATAGTCTCTACCATGATGTATGGACTCGGCCTCTCCGTAAGCAAGTACCCAACTAAACGCCTTCCTTTATAAGCTGCCTTGGTCACGGTGTCTTTTTGCAGCAACGGAGCAGTCACGAAGGCATTGTCTCACTCTGAAATCCAATATCAGGGCAATTGGCAATTTTAAGGTATTTTGTTTATCAGTTTAATTTTATTATACACAATTTAGGTTTCTCTATACTTTCAGTCATGGGTTTTAAACAGGTTCTCTTATTTTGACCATCACTTGCTTTCCACTATCCCCAGCTTCATATGCGGACATAGAAGCATCCAATGGCAGAGAAAGGGCCATCTCATTCTTAGCCCCTTCTCCCACAAAGTGGAGGTCCCTTAGCCTGGTCACTCAGGAGGTGTCCACTAAAAAGTCTTTAAAGCCCAGAGAGGTACCAAGTTATGAAGGACATGGGGTCCTGAAGATTGGTTTAGATCATTGACTTGGTTGGGGAACGTTGAACAACAGAACAAAACTAGGGTTCTGCACAGATGAAGGAGAAGTGTCTGAGCTACAGGCACTCATGATAGCCAGGAATTAGGAAATAGGTACTTAGCACAAGAAAGCAGGTGCCTTATAACCTTTGGCAGGCTGACTGAAGCTCCAAAGATAACTTCTAGACTGTCATTATCCAGTTAATGCCATCTGAGGCACAAAAGGGGAGGAAAAAAAAGCTATCAGGAGCCTACCAAGGAGATGTCAAGTTCAAGATCACTATCAGAGCTGTGATTCAGAAATCTGGGGTTTTACATCCAGGAGCCACTGCAATAGTTTAAAAGTCTGGACATCAGAGTGAATAGGCCATCCTCGCAAATGTCTTTTAAAAAAAGACCTCTGTATGGGTGCGTTTGTATGCTGTGTATTGCTGTATGAGAATAGGCACATTTATACCACAGAGTGTGCACGGAAGCCAGTGGACAGCTCTGGGTGTTCATTCTCGCCTTCTCCCCAGTTTTGAGACAGGGTCTCTATTGTTTGCCACTACGTAGATCAGGAGTTAGCTGACCTAAAAGCACCCAGGCATGGTCCAGCTTCCTGCCTGCTCACCACCGAAGCACTGGGCTTCCAAACACACATGACTGTTGTCTGGCTTTTATATGGGTTCTGAGGATCCAAGCTGGAGTTCTCATGCCTGTCCGGGCAATCTCTGACCCTCCCAGTCACTCACCAAGCTCATGCAAGTGTCTTTCAATTCTCCTTTCTTAGTAACAGCTGGCTCACCACAGTGGGATTTGATTGCCTGGAATTTTCATTGTCTAGAGACCCTGGATCTCCATACTGGGAATGGCTGAGTGAGATTCTCAGTTGTTTCCTGTTTGATTCGTCAGATGAATGGCCGCGGTAGCCAGCGTCTCTTCTTCTGAGGGACTAGTCAGCAAATACACTGCATTCTTTCCCAGCTCCTTCTGGGTTACCAGTGCGTGCTGCCAAGCTAAACTGCCTGGCCTCTTTTGCAGCTAGCACCGGGGGAAATTAAGTGCCATCAATTATATGCAATCAGGGCGAGAGGATAGTGTGGTAGAATCTGTCTTCCGAGCTAGTTTTGGCTCTTTCCTCCTGGCAAGGAAGGTTGTGGGGATGTCCTGGCCCAGCATCTGCTGTGCATGAGGAAGGGGTGTGAGGAATACTAGAAAATATTTGCACAGGTGTTAACAACTGCACTACATCTATTTCTCAGGCGTTTACGAGCATGGCAGGCATTTCCAGGGGCTAAAACATATTGCCCATCTTCAACCATCTAATATAAGAGTTTAAAAACCCCCAGCATGCACCTCAGCAGCAACAGTGAAGGTAGAAGCAGGAAGTCAGAATTTCAAGTTCATCCTTGGTTACATAGAAGTTCAAGGTCAGCTAGGGATACAGGAGACTGTGGGGTGGGAGAAAAGGGGAGAGAAAAGGAGGGAGGACAGGAGGGGGAGAAAGGGAAAGAGAGAGAGGATGAGAGGAGAGAGAACAAGCTCTCAACTGGATAGCACTTAACTGGAAGATAGGCTGGGAAGAACAATGGGGAATCCATTATTTGTCAGATTCATCTTACTACATAAACATGTCAATCCATATAGTAAAATCTCTTCCTTTTAGGGATGGCATGGGATGGCATGGGCATTTGTCATCCTATTCTCTGTGACTTTAGGTGGTTTTTAAGATGTTAAGGAGGGCCTGGCATGATGGCACATACCTTTAATCCCAGCACTCAGGAGGCAAAGACAGTCCGCTCTCTTGTCAGTTTAAGGGCAGCCTGGTTTACGTGGAGTTCCAGGACAGCCAAGGCTAAAACAGAGACCTTTTCTCACACACCAAATATACACACACACCCCACACACATAACACCCCACACCACACACAAACACACACATACACAGCACACAGCACACACACACACGCACACACACACACCACATGATGTTAAGGATCAAGTGATACAGAGCCTATGACCTGTGAGTGAAAAGTCATCCAACTGATGAGTCTGGCACCAGCAAGGAGCTTGGCAGCTAAGATGTCCCTAAGGGGATGGTCTCCCTGGACCAAGTGAGGACTGCGTTTGAGATGGGAGCACACACATCCAGCTTACAGTCAAGTTCTGTCTCTGTTCTCTGCTCTGCTCATCTGAATCTCAGGCGCCATTTCATGCCTTGCGGAAGCTTCACTCTTCTTCAATACCCTTTAGTGTATTACTTTCTAATCTCTATTCTTCATTTTGTTAAAAAAATAAAAATAAAGCACTTTGTTTGTCCTTTTCTTCAATGATGAGTATGGAACTTGAGCTTTACACATGCTAGACAAATGCTCTAACACTGACCTGCATCCCCAGCCCCTGTGAGACTTAGTGCAAAGCAGTGAGGCCCAAAGCCCATGAGAAACACTACAGATGGACCGGGACTGCATCCCAAATACCCAGGCTTAGCTGGGAAGCCTGGAAAGAGGTCTAATTCTTTATGGGGCCTTACTTTTCATCGTGTGCCATCAGCGAGGGTGCCCAGGGCCTTTCCACTGCTCCCCAGACCACAAGTCCATTAATGGAAGGCAGGCTCGAGCACCACCGGGCCAGCAGCGTGCAGCTGGCAGACACGGGCCCATTTGCCACCATTCATCGGGTCCGGCTCTCAGCTCGGATGAGCCCGATCCCCGCAGAATGCATTTTCCTTTTGTGTGGTGTATGTAAAGCACTGCTAATGTGAGAATCCTCGGAGAGAGCTCACACTGCCCATCTAAGTGTTTTTTAAAGAATTGAGCTCTTACCTTTTAAAATTACACCGGGGTGGTATTGTTCAAATATGTAAGACTGACTACTCCAGAGAGCGGCGACAACAGGATACAATGCACTAATTTTACCCCACTTTGACTTAGAAAATATAATCGGTACTTAGAAAAATTGTAAATACTAAAGAATCAAGGGAATAGGATTATTCTAAAATAGGGCGCTAATACATCAAGCAAAATAGCTTTTGCTAGTCTTAACTGAGGGCCATTATCTATCAGAGAAGATATACCTCTGGCCTTGATAATGTAAAGAAACACAAATGACTAAAGAGCCTTGCCAATATTCCTGGGAGGGGGAGGAGAGGGCAGAATCTATACAGGGTGGAAACTTGGAGAAGCTGAGTGTTCCCACAAGGTAGACGAACAGCTTCCAGCGTACCGGAGAGCATGGCAGCCTTGTCTGCTGCCGCCGCCATCATGCTCACGGAATCTCTGACCTTTTCTCTCTCAATTGCTCTATGCTTCCCCATCCTTCACGGTCACATCCGATCAGGCCACATATCTTCCCAACTGAAATACTGCATTTGAAAGAGAAAGGATGCTCACTCTTTCTTCTATGTCATCCTACCTCCCAGCCTGCAAACCCAGCTCAGCCTGATCCACACAATAGCCTTGGAACATGGCTTTTATTTCCATCTTTGTTCTGCCTCCAATGAAAGGACTTTGAGACCGTCTTCCAAATAGCCATGGTAGGAAGGAGCTCTGTTGTTTCTCTGTACAGGGAGGAGTGCCAGACATTTGTTTCGGATTTGATTCCAAGACAATGAGGTAGGATATTTTCAACCTAAAATATTTCAGCTAGCAAGTGTAACTGAAGGACATCTAAGATTTATGTCCAGAAGACACAAGTTTGACTACAGAAGGCATAAAAACTGGAAGAGAAATGGCCGTGCATGGGGAGGGGCTCCCAGCCACCTTGTTAAGGACTCTGAGCAAGCAAGCAAGCAAGCAATGCTTAGCTCTGGAATCCTCACCAGATGGGCACCATGTGGTCTTGACAGGACTCCCCACAGCCAGTAGAACCATCCTTCTGCCTCTTAACAGCAACCTAAACAACCCCAAGAACATGGCAAAGAGAGTCGGTTCTGGTGGAAGCCACTTTTTGTGCTTCTCACCCTTTGTGTGATTCTTAAGAAAATGCATAGTAAAGCTACCATTACACATGCATACATATGCATTTGTGTATAGGTACTCATATACATACACACATATATTAGTCTTAGTTAGGTTTCTATTGCTGTGATAAAACACTGCTACCAAAATCAACTTGGGGAAGAAAGGATTTATTTAACATATTTCCACCTCACAGTCTATCAAGCAGTCCCCTTATTTTTGTTCTTTATTTCCAGCTCAGATCATTTTGTTTGTTTTGGGACAGGGCTACTCTATGTAGCCATAGCTGTACTGAAACTCACTCAGTAGACCAGGCTGGCCTGGAACTCAAATATCAGCCTGCCACTGCCTCCCAAGATCTAGAATTAAAGGTGTGCCACCATGCCAGATAGATTATTTTTTATCTATAGGTACCTGGATACAATCCTACCATAATTTTTCAACAAACAAAGGCAAAATATGTATTGGCTCTTACTTGTAGAATAAAATCACAAATAAGAATTAATATTGTCTATATCCTGTATCCATAGGTCATATTCTTATCACTATTATGTTTACTAATCATACAAATAATTGTGGTGTACATCTTTAATCCCAACACCTGGGAGGCAGTAGAGTTTGATGTCAGCCTGATCTACATAGTGAGTTCCAGAGTCCCTGCTCCTGGCTCTAACTTCTGTCTTAGGTTTTGGTAGCTGTGACAAAACACGACTACAAAAATCAACTTTGGGAAGAAAGGGTTAACTTGGCACATTTTCACATCACAGTCTATCACTGAAGGAAGTCAGAGCAGGAACTCAAGGCAGGAACCTAGAGACAGGAGCTAAAGAGCCATGCAGGAATGCTGCTTACTAGCTTGCTCTCCTGTTTTATCCACTTTGCTTTACTATACATCCAGGACCACCCGCCCAGGGATGGCACTGCCCACGGTGGGCTAGACCTTCCCACACCAATCATTAGTCATGAAAATGACCCTCAGGCTTGCTATAGGCCAATCTTATGGAGGCATTTTTTTTAAACCAAGATTTTCTCTTTTCAAGTTGACAAAACAACAACAGCAAAAACTAACCAGCACAGTACCACTTCCAGTAAATGACGATTAATCATATATTAAATGAATTACTCTTGAATAATTTGTTGTTCTTTTGTTTGTTTTGTTGGAGACAGGGTTTCTCTGTGTAGCCTTGGCTGTTCTGGACTCACTTTGTAGACTAGGCTGGCCTCAAACTCACAGTGATCAGACTGCCTCTGCTAGGCTTACAGGTGTGCAACACTGTGCCCAGCTTAGACAAATATTTCTAAGAAACAATCTTAAGGTATAAAAACATTTATGGAAAATTTCCACCCAGAGAACAAACACATGTATTTTGCGTTAAGTGAAGTGGAGAAAGTCCTCACTGCATGAGCATAAAGAGCTGCGTTTGGATCCTTAGGGTCACGTAAAAAGCTGGGACTGTGGATGTACACCTGCAGCCTTAGCTCTGTCTTACTTAGGGCTGGGTCCTGGGCTCTCACTGGCCAAGCACCAAACTGGTGAGCTCCAGTGAGAGACACTATCTCAAAATATGAGGTAGAGCGTGGCAGAGGAAGACACTCAAAGTCAACCTTTGATGTCTACACATGTGTAGAGGAACACATACACACACACCCATACACATACACAATGTATATTTTACCCTTCCATCCATTTTTTTTTAAAATACAGAATAGTATTATTTGGCTCTATCTGTTTTTTTTTTTTTCTTGTCCCTGTCATTTTTAAGGCTCTTGATTATTTGCTCTGGGTGGATCCATGATCGATTGAGTCTTTCTACTCTTTGCCCTACGATAGCAAGCTTTGTAAAGTACAGTTTGCTTTCTCTCACGAGTTGAACTGAGTACTTAATGGGACCTCAGAATGAATTTCCCTGGGTGAACTAAAGGACAGAAATCTTCATGAAATACTTCATTCAAAGCTATGCAAAGTCATGCTTTCAAACCCCATTTTTTTTTTAACTGGGAAAGTTAATGTACCCAACCAGTTAAGTAGAAGTGCAGGATAAGAGGAACGGAGAAATGTGAGTTTTCATACATCACTCATCTTAGTGTCAAAGTCACCCTAAGAAATGCAAATGTCCTTAGCTGCAGAAAGTTTCTGCTAGTCTAGTTTTCACCTCTATGCCTGCAGCAAATTGTTGATCACAGACCATGAGCTATTTTCTTAAGGCAAACAATTCCCAGCTAGCTATCTCTAACACCATACTTATCCTAAAACCATTAATAAGCTTGTGGTGACTTGCACCCATAATACTAACACTTGGAAGACAGAAAAAAGATCAAGAGTTCAAGGCCAGCCTCAGTCACAAAGCAAAGTCAAGGCAGGTCTGCTACATGAAAGCATGGCTGAGAAAACAAAAGCAAAATGAAAATAAAACAACAACAATCAAACCATTAATGGACATTATTTCTCCCAGTTGTTTCATTCTTTTGTATTCTGAGACCAGCATTAAGTTCACAGAAAGACAGAAACTGAGACCATGACTTGGAATAACTTTAGCTTTGAAGCTTTAGGTTCAAACCAGCTCAGTCAGATCAATGACTGATTGGACAAATTGCTTTATTTTTCTCACAGTTTCCTTCACCAAATTCAATTCATGGTACATGGTACATGGTGTGGCTTAAAAAAGTATTCTTGAAACCAGTTGGCACAGTAGATGCCAAATTGGACTTGGATGTCTTGATATCACTGCTGCTTCTGGTTCTGCTTTTGTCTGCCCACTTCACCTCCTCATGAATCTTGCTGCAAACGTAGTCAGCAATCATTTCAAGAATTTTGTTTTGAACCAATGAGTTAGCTATTTTTGTCATATGTGAAAGAGCGCCTTATTTGAACTGAAATGGAGTGGCCATGGGTACTGGCTGGTTTTGTGTGAACTTGACACAGGCTAGAGTCATCAGAGAGGAAGGAGCCTCAGTTGAGGAAATGAGATCCAGCTGTAAAGCATTTTCCCATTTAGAAATGAGTAGGGGAGGGCCTGGCCCTGGTGGGTAGTGCCATCCCTGGGCTGGTGGTCCTGGGTTCTATAAGAAAGCAGGTTGAGCAAGCCATGTGAGCAAGCCAGTAAAGCAGCACCCCTCCATAGCCTCTGCTCCTGCCTCCAGGTCTGTGCCCTGCTTGAGTTCCTGTCCTGACTTCCTTTGGTGATGAACAGCAATGTGGAAGTGTAAGCCAATAAACTCTTTCCTCTCCAACTTGCTTCTTGGTCATGGTGTTTCATCACATCAATAGAAACTATAACTAAGACACCATGTTAGGGAGGCAAACAGTGAGAAGATGCTTTGAGGGCTGCTTAGAAGAATCCAAACTTGATCACATAGACTAGGATTTGAGGTGGTGTGTAGATTTAAGCTATTTTCCAAAGACTACCTGGTAAACAAACTGTAAGATTAACTTGTCTGACTGGAGAACATGTCCTTGACCTGTCAGTCTCCCTGTATGTCAGAGGTGACACAAGGTCAGATGTGTCTGTGTTCTCCAGAGAGTAATAGGCCTTTCCAAGCTCAATTTGGGGTAATGTACTAATGTTAGGAGAGACTCATAATATTCATAACGTACACTCATGTATCCAGCAAACTGAGCACAACATGCAGCAAGAGAAGGAGAGATGAGGGAATCTCATTTCTTTTTTTGTTTGTTTGTTTTTTGTTTTTTGGAGACATGGTTTCTGTAGCTGGTCTTACTATTCTGTGGGTTCTTCTTTTCCCTATAATTTATCCCCGCCAGTTTCATCCCCTATCACTAGGAGAGGAAGAAGGAGAAAGAGATTCTTGAATCCAATTTCTTTTTTCTTGTTTCTTCTTTGACTACTAACAAACTGCCACCAACCCCCCGAGCAACCAACACCCACCACTCCAACACCTCTCAGGGTCCTAGCATTTCTATAGTCTCTGAAAAGTTCCCAGAATTTCAAGCATCACACAATCACAGAAACTATCAGCAGCTGGCAAAACCACGCCTCTGCTAGAGCACGAGGCAAATCATCCTCAGCTGTTGCAGTCAGCGGTCCCATATCCCCACACCTGGGATAAAAACAAAAACATGTTTTTATAACATTTCTGTGTGTTTTAAAAAAAATTCAAGAATTCTCACTACAGATTTCTCTTTGTAGCCCTGGCTGTCCTCAAACTCAGAGATCCACCTGACTCTGCCTCACGGGTGCTGGGGTTAAAGGCTCGTGAAACCACCGCTTTCAAAATCAGCAAAAGAAAAGAGTCACATCCAGGCAGATCTGGGAAGATGACCCTTAGCTGTGCTACACAAGGCTGATTAAACATTACTGTCCACTTCTGCTATCTCTCCCCTTGACTATCACCGTAGAGGACTGTGGACTGCCTTACGATTGGCTTACTGGGACTCTTTTTCCTTTTCCTTTTCTTCTTTCTTTTCCCTTCTTTTTCATTTTCCTTTTCATTTTATTTTGGGTTGAAGTAATGAGATCTTCTGCCCTTGAAATATCTACTTTTCTAATTTTTCTAGTAGTTTTCTAGAAATTATTAATTCTTCAATCAGCAAACATGTATTCAGCAACCAATTAATAAAGAAGTAGGTCCTGCTTCAATCAGGAAGTTCACCCGATTTCTCCTGAGCATGGAAATTTTTTTCTTCTCTTTTTGTATCATTTTTTTTTCCTTCCAAAGTTATGGTAAGTAACTGAATACTAAATTCTAAATAAGTTTGATTCTAAATATGCTGTAGGTATATCTAGTTAGGCGGAGCTAACTTCAGAGTCCTAGATAAAAGAAAATTTGAGAAATTTACTTTTTAGCTTTCTATTGTGTCCAGTTCCAAAGAGGATACATGGAATGTGGAGTGAGCCAATAAAGAGTTGGGTTTTGAAATAGGCTTCAAAGTTGTGTTGGGCTTGTTTTGAGAGTAATCTTCCAGAAGAGAGAATTCCTGGCTGATGAAGAAGAAAACAGAGAGTGACAAGAATGGTTTATTTGAACTAGACTAGAGGAGCAGCTAGGATGGAATGGGGTGAGTAGGAATTAGAGTGGTATTTAGAGGAATCCAAATTTTGTTATATAGGCAAGAGAGTGAAGGAAATAATTAATCTAAACAAGCATTTTGAAGAAGTAAAAGCTCTCATTCCTATCGTCATAATCAGTATGCACCTATGAAGTACTGGTATACATGCCAACTTCTCTCCAGTTAAAATCTTCTTGTTGGTTACTATGGTAACCATTGATATAATATTATTGACTTGTTTCTGAACTCAGGCTGCAATCCTAAGAAACAGATTTTAAAAGATAGAAAAAAAGCATTTCTACCCTTGAATTCTATACCTAGCTAAATTATCAATAAAATAGCAGTGTAAAATAATGACATCTTCATTCATACCAGACCTCAAAAATTTTATTTCTAGTTTGTTCTTTGGGTAACTCACTTATGAGTCTGTCCCCCAACCACACAACAAGCTGTAGAAAATGGTTTTGGATTATTTGTTTGTTTGTTTGTTTACTTCTTAATAAACTTTGCTTGAAAAAAATGACTTCTACTTCATCTTATATATCTTTCTAAAATAAAGCTTCTTTCATGAGATGCAAAGGTCTTGGATTCTAGAAAAAGAGAATTCAATGTAAGAGAAAAGCCAACAGAATCACCAAAATCATCTTAAGAGAGAGACCAAAATGATAATGATACATTGCCAAAGGAACTAGTCCAAATTGAATTAGGGGAATCAGTGGCTATGCAGTAGCAGTCTCTAGGGGAAAATACAATGTATCAAATTTATAATATTTTGAGCATATTGAGATACGATTGCAATATTTAGGAATGAGTGACAAGCTTACTGAAACTGAAAAGGGGTGATAATAAATCTACCAAAAACAGAGAAAAAGACTACAAAAAAGTAGTTTACTTTTTTTAGTAGCTCCAGAGTAAACAATGTATTCACAACCATAGTCATATAAACAACAAATATTGGCCAAGTGGAAAGTTATTATATATTGTGAATGTGAGGTAAAGAAAGTGTTGATGAAGCGGGATGGAGCATGAATGGGTCAAGTGGTAGGGAGATAGGAAAACTAAATCCCAGCACTGTCAAAATGAGTCAGTGAGTAAAGGTAGTTGTCTCAAAGCCTGATGAATTTGATCCCTAGAACTCAAATGGTGGAAGGAGAGAACTGATTCCCATGAGTTGTCCTCCGACACTGTAATTTAGGACCTGGAGAGATGGATCAGCAGTTAAGGGTATTTGCTGCTCTTACAGAGGACCTGAATTCAGTGCTCAGCAGCCAGGGCAGGTGGTACTTAATCATCTGTAACTACAACTCCACAGGATCCAAGTCTCTGGCCTCTTCCAGCAGCTGCACTCTCGTGAACATACCCATTTGCAGACACCTACCCACCAATGTATAATTAAAAATAATAAAACCAAATCTCTTTTAGATGTATTTTTTTTTTGAGACAGGGTTTCTTTGTGTAGTTTTGGCTGTCCTGTACTCAATTTGTAGGCCAGGCTGTCCTTGAACTCACAGAGATCTGCCAGTCTCTGCCTCCCTAAGTGCTGGGATTACAAGCATGCACTACCGCACCCTGCTAAAAATCTAATCTTTGATGTTTTAATTAAAACAGAATTATATCACTTACCCCTGACTTTCTTCCCACCAGCCCCTCCCAGAGATCCTCCCTTGAACCTTTCCTGTGTACTTACCTCTGTCAAATTGATAGCCTTTTTTTTATTATATTGTTACATACATGTTTATGCATGTATACGTATGCAAACATATATAAATGCAACCTGCCGAGTCATTTTTATTGATGATGTACACATGGTTTCAAGGCTGACCACTCTATACTGGACAGCCAATAAGAAGCTCATCCCTGGGAGATATTAATTCTTCTTCTCCAGCAGGCAGAATACCAGGAAGTCTGCTGTGAAACAGTCTCTCCTAAGTAAAAGAAATAAGAGTAAAGCCAAATATTTAGCAGGGAGTTATTAGGCACTGTGGAAAACTAGGAAAAAAATCTAGAAATAATATGTCGATATATGAGAAGGAACAACAGAATCCTCTGGAGGATGTGAAAAGGAAGTTGAGAGCAGGCCTCATAGAACTGTGTTTCAACTCTGTGCTCCTGTGCCTTCAGCAATTCTGAAAAGATCAAAACCAGAGATGCACAAACCTCTGGCCATTGCTGACTGTTGGAAGGGCTAGGAACGGCCATGTGGACTTGCTTTACAAAATGATACTTTACGAAGACTGACAGCAGCGTTTCTCAGTTTCTCAACCTGCGGGTCAGGAGGCCTTTGGCAAACCTCTACCCCCAGTATTTACATTATGATTCGTAACAGTAACAAAATTACAGTTATGAAGTAGCAAAGAAAATAAGTTATGGTTGGGGGTCACCACCACACGAGGAACTATATTAAAGGGTCATAGTATTAGAAAGGTTGAGAACCATTGGTTTACAGTAAATATGAAATTCCATTCTCATTGAAGATTTTTCTGTCCCCAAATCCCTGCAAATTCTAAGACATGTCCGCTCACCAACTGTCATTTACATGAACCTATAGCCTCTCACTGGCAAAAGGGCAGCTCAGGGCTTGTTGAATTCTGTGTTGGCTGCAAAATTAGAAGCTTCAGAAATCTCCTGAAAGGATACTGCCACCAATGGCTTCACTTATCATGCGCAAGAAAGGGCTGAGCAGATGCCATGGAGGGAGCCCATGGCACCAAGAGAGCTTTTTCTCCTGGAGAACCCTCCTGGACATGGTTATGTTCTACATAGTGAAAAGACAGTTAAAGAGCATCCTAAATGTGATAGGAACAAAGATGTGATGCCATCTATAAAGCAGTGTGCGCCTCTAACTTCAAGTTCCAAATTTGCCCTTCCAAATGGAGTGCTTGCTCAGGGAAATCATTAAATGCACTGGTTTGGATGGGCATGCCTGAAAAGAACTCACCTTCCAAACCTTCTCCTGGCTGTGTTCTCTGTGGCTTCCAGTGGACTTCCTGCCCTTCCCCTTTGTTGTTGTTGTTCTTGAAGCAGGGAAAGCCATTTGTTCAATAGCATAAATTTAGAAGATGTTTCATTTTTCTGAGCACCCAGTTACAATTGTATTAACTTCCCTGGGGAACAAAATTCCCTGTGTGGTTTTCTGTCAGTTTTTTTTTTTTCTTCCTAAGTAGCAAAAAGCTCCAGTAGAATGCAAGGATATTTCCTTCTCTGAATTACTGCCACCATGAACTAGATTGAAAAAGTATATATCATTTCATATCAACCAGTAGCATCCCCATCTGCTGAGATGTGTCTCCGACAGCCGTCAAGATAGTGTCAGGCTGTTAATCATTTCTACAACAGCGAGAGCCCCAACACCAGCCAGCACCCACAAAGACTGCAACCTCAGGGCTGCAGCTGCCGAGACAATCTCAGAACTCTGTGACCAAGACATGTGACAGGCGTCCTGGCTCCTGCTTACTTAGACAAAGGACTGAGACCAGGCAGCAATTCTGAAAAGATCAAAACCAGAGATGCACAAACCTCTGGCCATTGCTGACTGTTGGAAGGGCTAGGAACGGCCATGTGGACTTGCTGCAAATACCAGCCAGGGTTCTGATGTGCAGTGGAATCTGCACCCAGACACCCTTTCGCTTAGTGATGCGTCCACACCTAGCGCTGTGTGAAGCCTTAGACAGTGAAGCTCCATGGTAGAAGACTTGCTTCATAGGTATATGGGGAGGTATATGACAGAGACAAAGACAGAGAGACAGAGAGAGAAACAGAGAGAGGGAGAGACGGAGGAGGCAACTTTAGTGTTAGATGGTTGTCAAACTCTGGCTAAGTAAGTTCTCTAAGCCTGTTTGCTCATCAGAAGAAAGGGGGGCAATAATAGTGATCACCCCAGAAGGTCTTATGAGGATTGGATGGAACCCTGAAGCCCAGAATCTAAAAATAATTCAAGTTGTCTGGGTGATGGGGAGCCAGGGGAATAATGCCCCTTTGTTTGACCTATGCTTGATACATGGCCAGAGCTCAGGGGCCAGGGTGCAGGGTGAGAGGGGTTCTTTTTGGTGCCCACAAGACAGAATCTGGAGACCAGTGAGGAGGTATTCACCAAAAGGAGCAGGTCGCTTATGATGCACATCCCCTCTGCCTTTTCCCCAATGTTTCTCTGCTGTCTAGGACCAGGGTACCTAAGGAGATTCTTTCCCATCCCAGGCATGGCTGGCAGATCTGGGCTGTAGTTGTGCAATGATCAGTTCATTTGATGATTCACTATAGGAAGCAGCTTCTCTTCCTCAGGGCAGAACAGAACACATACACATTAGAAGATAATAAGCCAACTGTTACTCAGAGGACAGTGACACAGCCTCAGCCGAGGGCCGTGTTGTTGGGACAGCACTCTGCTGTCGGGAGCTCCCACTTTACACTGTCCAGCCGTCACCATGAATACAGGTAAAAGGTCCTCCATGGGTGCATGAGGCACAGAGAAGCATGCCAAGGCTGGCAGAGTTCAGCTTCAGGGAGTGACCAGCTCGAACAGCTAAACATCAGTATGAGCCATTTCTGGGGGCTCCAGGTTTGGAGAAGATGAGAGCGAAATTCCCTGCAGAGGCTACTGAGCACTAGGCTCAGCATCCAGGACTAGAAGTTTCCTGTGAGGACAAGGTGGGGGGTGTGTAAGGATGGGCCACCAGGGCCAGTCAGTGGAGGTGGAAGAGGGCACTCAGCACCTGCTGACAAGGGAAGGAGCAGAAAGGTAATGCAGGACAGCTTGGAAGGTAATGCAGGACCAGCTGTGAGGTCATCACCATGAGCAGAACCGATGGGGACATGGTCAAGAGCTGTGGGGCAGCCAAGACATAGGAGAGGTTAGTTTATGCTTGCTGGTTGTCTTAGGGTTTCTATGGCTGAGCAAAAAGCAACTTGGGGAGGAGAGGGTCTATTTGGCTTATACTTTCACATTGCTGTTCCTCACCAAAGGAAGTCAGGACAGGAACTCAAGCAAGGCAGGAACCTAGAGACAGGGGCTGATGCTGAGGCCATGGAGGGGTGCTGCCTACTGGCTTGCTCCCCATGGCTTGCTCAGTCTGCTTTCTTATAGAACCCAGGACCACCAGCCCAGGGAGAACTGCACATACAGCAGGCTGGACCCTCCCCTCTCAACCCTTAATTGAGAAAATACCTTATAGCTAGATCTCACGAAGGCATTTCCTCAGCTGACACTCCTTCCTCTCTGATGACGCTAGCTTGTGTCAAGTTGACGCAAACCAGCCAGTACAGTGGTGAAGGGGAGTGGCAAACCCAAGTATGACAATAGCTGTCTAAACCAGGTGTTTGACTGCCTCAGTCAGCTGCTGGGGAGTTCATAAGGTGCAAAGCATCTAAGGAACTAGATAGTACCTGGCACAGAAGATCTATTGTTAGAACATATGAGCTGTTCTTGTAAGAACCATCTGAGCGTCCCTCACTTGACAATCCAGTGTCCAAAGAGGCCCCAAACCTAAAACTTTTTGAGCATAAACATGAAACTCAAAGTGGGAAATCCCACACAATTGGCCCCCTTTACAGAGCTGCAGTGGAAATACAGTACACTAAAAGATTGCTCACTACTTCTAGGCTAGATGCACAAGGAGAATAGGAAACACAAACAAATTTCATCCCGACTGTGTCCCCTCTACAAGACATCTCATTATATGTGTGCAGATATCCCCCAAAAAAAAATGATCTAAGACTGTATTTCTATGGATTTTGGTTGGGAAGGGAGAATTAATGTCCCTAGAGTCTCTGAGCCCAAGGAGTAGGATATATAAAAGCCAGTTAGCAGCACCCCTCCATGGCTTCTGCATTACATACACACACATGCACACACACAATGACAGTCTCCATGAGCCTGTGGGAAGGTGAGAAGGGATGAATGTTCTATGGGCTGAAGTCCTTGGGGTGCCTCTGCAGAGCGGAAGCCCTTTCCCCAACTCCCTAAAACAAGCTTTTCTCACAGGAGCACAGAGCTTCTTGGAGGAATCAAATCTCACACAGAGAGACCTCACTCTTCCTTCTTCTTTTCTCCCCGCACAAGGCTATGATGGGGTTGAAAGAGGGCTGTCCCCAGAACCTGGAAAACACAGAACATAGGCAGCCCTGGGCTTGGCAGCCTAGCTCTCAGAGGCAGCTGGAGCGCCTGGGCTGCAGGCTTTTTCCCTGGGAGAGTCAGTTTCAAATATGAGGTTGATTTTATTTTCCTCCGTTGCAATTAACTGAGAAAAATATTTCAAAGCTGTATAATTAAAGGCCGGCATTTTATTAGGGTTTAAAATAGTCGCTATGAAATTTGTTCCTGCCACTGGTAATTACAACGTACATCTTAATATGCCCATGCTTGCCAAGCCCGAGATAACAGCGCTGTGTGCACTGCTTTCGGCTCAGCAGAGAAGGTAAAATCCCTATCTTATCTCCATCTGCACACAACAACCAGCCTCTCTTCCAATTCAACCCTAATCTTCTTAGTAAATAATACTGATATTTTCCACCACAACAAAATGGAGCTGGTGCCAGATTCTCCCTGATAACACCTCTCGTTTACACACTATTCTCTGTCAAAATCGGCCTGATTTTTCTTAATCTTTTTAACTTATCAAAAAAAGGGGGGACTTTTTACATTTGGCCATAGTAAGTTCTTTTCTAGCAAATAATAATATTATTATAAGTAAATCCCTTTGCCTACAGCTGGCTCATTGAAAAGACACTCGGCCTCCTCGTTTTCTTCATGAATGGAAGCTGTTCTGATCTTCAGTTTTCTTCCACGTTTGGAGTCTGCACTTGTTCCCAGGCAGGCCCTGAACCATCTTTGTATCTCACAGGGAAGCTGGGTGGTCCACAGGGCACACTCTGTGCTTTCTTTCCATCATCCTGGCTTCCTGGTTGCCTTCCCTATTCTCCTTTCCGTCCATCTCCAACAGGAACCTCCCAGACTTCAGACTTCCCGGTGGACCCTTCTGAGGAGCAGTCTCCACAACATGGGGGTCAGTTTTTGCTCAGAGCCCCAATTTGGCAAAAACCAGAACAAACTGCCTTGCCCTGCTACTTTCCAATATGAATTGCCAAATTGTCACACAACCCTGGCTAGGGCGGGGGAGGGGGGACACAGAAATGTTTATCATATAGCAAGCATTTATTGATCACTTAGTGTTTGTGTTCCAGGCTCAGCCTGAGTGGAGCTTCAGAGATGGAAAATGCAGTTATGACCCACTAGGTATACAGTAGATGCTCTTGGCTTATGAAGATAACTTCCGACGTAGAAAGACTGATGTTTAAGGAACTTAAGATGTAAGCAGTGAAAACAAGATTGGAGCAACGAGTGGGAAGGGGCCCCCAGGAGCCTTTTGAATATTTGCATGACCAATAAGCTAACTCAGAGAGAAAGACAAGGTGACAGACACTATCAGTAACGTCCTTCATAGTGCCAGTGAATAATGACCAGCGCTGGAGTGGGAGCTTCCAATTTCCACTTCCAATTTCCTTGTTCACTAGAACCTTTCTGTGCCTGCCCTGTCCTGTGGCTTCCATAATATGCTTGTAGATTTGCTTTGCTTTGTGGTAGATGACGCCCACTGGTCCTGCTATGTATCCTGCACTTCCCATTTGGTCACCTCCTGGTTAGCTTCTCTCACTACAGCCTGTCTTTCCTTGAGTCGGCGCTCCCCAGCAAGACCCCAAAGAATGCAGAAGCTTTCGGATGGCACCTCGGCCTTTCTCCATCCCTCAGGCACCTGAGTACCAGGACCGCCAGCTGGTGGGATCTGTCCATGGTAACTGCTCTGGCCCGTGCGCCTCAGCCCTCTCCACACAGTCGGGGGAGGGGCACGTGAGCCTCTGCAGCACTGTGTGCCCCCTTTATCTGCCAGAGCTGCCGTAGAGAAGTCTTTCAGATGGGGGGGAGTCACCCTCCTCCTTCTCTCATCCGACTGCATTACAGGTCCTTTAATTCTCTGTACCCAGCTGCTTCATCACCTAGGATACGTACTGGGAACCAGGACCACACAGTCTGTGATTTAAGTTCTCATTTTCACATTTGCCAGCTGAGTGACTTCAGGCAAGTTCCTTGACCTCTCTGGATCTGCTTCTGTTTCCTTGTCTACAGAATAGAAACCATAAGCCACGTGGTGGTGGCGCATGCTTTTAATCCCATCACTCAGGAGACAGAGGCAGACAGATACCTGTGTTCTAGGCCAGCCTGTTCTACAGAGTGAGTTCCAGGACAACTAGGGCTACACAGAGAAACCTTATCTCAAAAAAACAAAAATAAAATAAAGTAGAAATAGTAGAACCTCCCGTGGTATGTTTTGAAGTTATCTAACAACCATCTATGGTCCTGGGTTATGGTGAAGGTCTAGGAAGTGAAGCATTGGAAACTGGTAGTACTGCCATCACAGAGGACAGTTTTCCTGTGACTCTCCTTAGCTGAAAATCTGTGCAGTGTTATGGATGGTGTTAGGCCAGGCAAGTTCTTTTTTAAAGTTCATTATATTCATTTGTGTATGTGTGTGTGTGCACACGTACCGTGGCACAAACACGGAGGTCAGAGGGCAACTTTTAGGAGTCAGTTCTCTCCTTCCACCATGTAGGTCCTGGAGACTGGACTCAGGCCATCAGGCTTTAGAACAAGCACCTGCTCTTGCTGAGCCATCTTGACAGCTCTGGGCAAGTTTGCATTACTTTTAAGATTTACTTTATTTTTAACTATGAGTATATGTATGTGTCAGTGTGTGCAAGCCAGCGCTGTTTCAGCAGAGGCCAGAAGGTCCCCTGGAGATGAAATTATAGACAGTTGTGTGTTTCCCAGCATGGGTGCTGGGAACTGAACTCTGCTTTTCCTCGGGAACAGAAAGTGCCTTTTCCGCTAAACTGTCCCACCAGCCATCTAGGCAGGTGCTTCTGGCTTCTGAGCATCGTGGTCTGGGGACAACTTTAGGAACTCTGTGAACACTGGACCCATTGGTACTTGGAGGTACACACATGGCTCAATAAACCTGTGATCCTGTCGATGACAATACAGGCAAAACTGTGCTGTGGGTGGTGTGACAGGAGCTTCTTTGCAACCGTAGCAAGCCGTCCAACTTGGTGGAAGCCTGTCGGCCGCGAAGCTCTTCAAGCATTGGGACTTCTGTTGGTGTAGACCTTGAGGGCAATTGTTGATTTGTAAAAACAAAAAACATCTAGGTGGAGGAGCTAGGTCTTGGTGCCATATCTCCTCTCCCCTCCCCCAAGCACTCCCCCAGCACTGTCTCAGAGATTCCCTCCCCCACACAGCTGAAGCTGGCCATTCACTCTCCAGCCACTGTCCCTGGACACGGAGGTGCACGGCCCACTCTGGGCACTGCATTAAGCTGTGAGCATGCTACATTATCTCACTTAGTTGCCCTAAGTTTGGTGGGTGCCGCTACTGTCCCATTCTACAGACGAGAAGACCCTGAAAGGGGAAGGTCAGTAATTCGGCCAAGGCTGAGAAATTAGTAATTGGTTATGTGAATCCAAGACAGAGCCTCGATTTGAAAAGTCAATAAAGGGGAAATATTAAAACAGATTTTAAAAAAGACCCTAAAAGTAATAACATTTGTACTCTCAGCAGGACCCTATATCAGAAGCCTGTCTCCAAGAGATTGAAAGTGTGCTTGGATTAGTTTTAGAGGGAAATTTCCCCAGGTCAGTCAGGCTGGAGAGCAGCGCAGGACCCCGTAGGGCCATCATCAGTGAGGGAGAAGCCTGTCTTCCTCACAGCACACCGTCTTCCATACTGAGTGTCCCTGTGTTTTTCAGGCACACTGGAGGTTGTCTTGCTGAGCCCCGCCCAGCCTCTGCTAAGCAGTCTTTCTTGGACCAGGACCTGTTTGATGAGCAACTCCTACCTGAGCTGGCGGAATGAAGGTGTGGAAAGGGGTAGGCTGTGGGTGTCCAGGTGAAAGGTTAGGGCAGCTGAGTAGAACGAGGTCCCACACAGGGACAGCCCTACCACATGGCCACTGGCTCCCACTACAGCAAAATAATATGCTCCCCCACCCCGCTTCAAGACTGGCGAGGAGGCCTCAGCGGCCTCTGCTCCTCTCCTTCCTTTGGCGCTGGGATCACCGTGTGTTCAGGGACAGTTGGCCAGTGGGGTAGTCAGGCAGAGGACTGGGCCTACCTGGAGAGTGGTGCTTGCTTAGAGCCAAGAAGGGCAGCCCCAAATGTGAGGCTGTTACTGTCTGGGCAGCAGCTGCAGCAACCAAAGCCCAAGTGCTGTGCGGTAGCAGGGATGTTGCCGAAGGTAGAGCCTCCTGAGCACCGCTTTCCCCAGCCTCCCCTCCCCACCCTGCACGTGGAGGCCTTAATTGGACCCTGGTTTATTATTCTAACGAGGATCCCTCATCTAATGTGTTTTCCTAGCCCTCATGTGGCTGAGCGGTTATTTTTCTCCTTTGACTTTTTTTTTTTTTGCCTACAAAATGTTTTGGATAAATATGCAGCTGAAATGGCTTGTTACTGACTGTGTACATTTTCAGCTGAATGAAAAGTAAAGAAATACAGCATTTCGCATATAAAATATTCTGTTAATGTTATATAATTTGGCTGTGGAGTATCATTTTGCTTTTATGAAAGGGTTCGGAGGAACCCTGGGGTATAGCAGATGGCTAACATGTAGTAATTATCGGTTACTAAATATCACTCATATCATACTGATCTATTCATACAGGCATTACCATGTTGAATATGGATATGTTTTAAGGAGAATGTGTCATGGGAGTGCAGAGCTTAAGAAACGCGGAGGACCTGTCTAAGGTGCAAACTGTTCTTAGAGCCTGCCATCTCCGCTCCGGGATGCTGGGGAGGGAGCTGGGCTCTGCTACTGACCAACAGCTGGGCAGGGTGGGCACATGAGGAGGGCCGTGGTGGGAAGGTCAGCACTTGGGCAGATGTTTTCAATTCCCTGCCTGGACTCAGGCGTGGAGGACCAGGCGTGACTGCCACTCCTGGCATGCTTTCTGTTTGGCGGAGAGTCGGTGGTAGGTGCCATGTGACTGATTTTTCCTCCCCACGTGACCCCTCCCCTCGACGTCCACACATCTTCCAAGTCCCCGTCTCTTCTTATTGCCTTGTATCTGGAAAAGAAATTGGCATACGGGCAAGCCAAACTGCTGTAGACAGGAGGCAGCAAACTATCGGGGGCTGCTATCGCTCCACTCTAGAGGCACCTGATGCTCCTATTAAAGTAGATTTTGGTCCTGTGTAACTCAGGCCTGTAATTCAAGCATTCAGGGGGCAGAAATAGCGTTGTTGTCAAGTTCAACATCAGCCCAGTCTACTAGTCTACACATTAGTTAGTTCCAGCTTAGCTCCAGGTTCGTTAGTTCCTGGTTAGGTCCAGGCCAGGCAGAGCTGTATAGGAAAACCCAGTCTCAATAAAAGAAAAACAAAACAAAGCAAAGAAAGGAAATTTTGTTTTTCTGCTAGCTGAGTATTATCGAACCCAGGTTGGTAAATAAGTCTTGACACTTGGACCAACTCCTGTCAATCAGGAGGGATATCTGGATCATTCTTTTTGAGGAATCTTAAATTGAACCCTAGGGGAAGAAAAAGGTACTGTGATTGATTAGTGATGTCTGTCATGAACAGGCATGAGAGAAACAGACACATTTTTGCTACAAATTTGTGAATTGCTCTTAATATCCTAGATTTGACTGCACTTGTCCTTCCTCAACAAAGTCAGGCACCACTTCGGCTCAGCAAATAAAGAAAGGCACAGCCCAGAGCCCACTTAAAGGCAGAAGGAAAGAACTAACTTCCAAAAGATATTCTTCTCAGGGCATGGTATGGACATTCCTATATGTGCACATGCACACACACACACACACACACAAACACACACACAAGAAATAAACAAACATTGACAGAGAAATCCTGCCCTTCCCTCTCAGCCACCTGGCCCCCAGGATTACTGCTCCGGCTCTAACAGCTACCGTCAAGGTCTGACTTTGAGCTGTGGCTTAGACATACATGGTTTGCAGGCATACTTCCCACTCCCCGGCCCCAAACATACACAGTCTCGTGTTCTGGAAGCTTGGTCCCCAGAATGAAGACACTTGAGCCAGTGGGACCATTAGGAGATGGGGGGGTCAGAGGAAGACAACTAGGTCAGTTAGGTCACAAGAGCACCTTCCTCAGGAGGGGTTACCCTAATTCTCCTAAAAGGTTTGTATAAAGTGAGCAAGCCTGGCCTCCTCTCTCTTGCTTCCTTGTTTCCTCACATGTCCCTTCTGCAGCAGTCGCTTCCTCTTCACCCCTCTGCCACTTCTCTGTGGCACAGCTGGAAACCAGACTGCGGTGGTTTGAACAGGTATGGGCCCCCATAGACTCATGTGTTTGAATGCTTGGCCATGGGGAGTGGCACATATTAGGAGGTGTGGCCTTGTTGGAGGAGGTATGCCGCTGTGGGTGTGGGCTTTGAGGTCTCTTATGCTCCAGTGCCCGCCCAGTGTGGCACACAGTTTCTCCTTGCTGCATTCAGATCCAGATATAGAACTCTCAGCTCCTTCTCCAGCACCATGTCTGCCTGCAGGTCACCATGCTTCCCACCATGATGTTAATTAATGGACTAAACCTCTGAGACTGTAAGCCAGCTCCAATTAAATATTCTCCTTTATAAAAGTTGCTGTGGTCGCGGTGTCTCTTCATAGCAATGAAACCCTAAGACACTAGCCCAGCAACATGCACTCTGCAGCCACCCAAGTCAAGGTCCAAACAACCCTTTTTTCTTTCTAGTGGACCTAGCACTAGGCATTTTGTTATAGTAAAATAAACAGGCACTTTGCTACTTACTAGCTTCCTGACCATGATCAAATCTTTTAGCTACTCTTTTTACCCGATTTTCTTTTATTTAATTTTATTTTTAAGCATCCCTATATGTATACATTACATACTGATCATATTTCCCTGATTCATTTGACTTCTTTATGGCATAGTTTCCTCATTGTAAAGTGGGCCCAGCAACAACACCATACATCAGGAAATCATGTAGTATTAAGTCAATATCCTACGCCATAAACATTTGGCCTGGGTTTGATCCTCAGCACCTCGTAAACTAGCTGTTGTGGCACACACCTGTCATCCCAGCACCTGAGTAGAGAAGCAGGAAGATGAGTTCAAGGTCATCCCTAAGTGCACACAGAGTTCAAGGTCAACCTGGGCTACACGAGACTCAATAAAATCAGATAAAAATCAAGTACATTGTGGGGATTTAATAAAGTGAGCTTAGTTGAGGGAGGACTGGAGAGTTAGCTCAGCTGGTAAAGCTCTTGCTTTGTGCAAATGAGGACATGAGGTCAAACCTCAGAATCCACATGATATTGGCCGCAATGACATGCACTAGTAATTCTAGCATTGTGGTGCTGGAGGCAGGAGGAGTCTAGCTGCACTGGAGAACTCTGAGCCAACAAGGGGTCCTGTACCAACATTTCTGAGCATTTCCAAGGAGGATGCCTGAGACAGTCCTTTGGCCTCCATGCATACCTGTGCACACAGGGACATGTACACATGCCAAAATACATGCATTTTTAAAAAAATTAGTTAAGGAAGGGGCGTCTAGACAGTTACTAAAGGTCTAGGCAGATGGCCCTTGATGGAGGGAGCATCACACTCAGGCTGCCTGGCAGTGCCCTTGGTCCTGGACAGGGCGCTTCGTAAACCAGCCGGGCAGGGGAATCTGCTTCTCCAATAAGAGCTGCCCTCTGAACTCACACTGCCTAGACTTGAGTCCTGCCTCCCTACTTCCCAAATAACTGTGAGCTAGCCACCTATAAATCTATGGTTTGATAAGCAAGAGAGAAAAAAGGACCTTGCATAAAAATCATTGTGTTATTGAAATAAACAATGGAAAAAGTTAAATTGGGGCACACAGTAAGCTGTCACTGACTCATGACAACAATGATTATTGTTGGGGAGTGCCAAGCAGGTCTCGCCCGTGTGTGTTGAGCACTGTGTATACCATTGGGGAGCGCTGAGCACGGAGAGCTTGCTGTCCCCAGGATTCTGGTCCTCTTAGCACAGATAACCCCAACACAAAAAGTCCCAGAGTTCCCTTGTCAACACTTTTATGACCCCAAAACCACTGTTAGCCTCAGTCTCTCTGATGACATTGGGCTTTCTCACAGCCGCTGCCGAGGCAGGGCTCCCTCCTTGAAGAGGGGGACTAGTGGGAAGGCAGGGTTCTGACTGTCACACAGTGGGTGCCAAGGTTAAGGGCAGAGATGCTGGTGGTGAGAAGTCCAAGTTCTTTCCTGAGATCTCTCGAGGAAACACTGAGAGACTTGGGGGGAAAAAGTTCATCTCCTTCCAAATCCCAGATCCACTCTTTTTCAATGAAGGAACCTGTGGCTGCTGTCACTGATTTCAGAGACTCCCCAAAAAACTTTTGAAAAGAGAGGGTTCACTCCTGTGCCCAGGGATGATTTATTGGTTCTCAAAAAGATGATAACCTCTCATGCTGTAATAGATAATCATTTGGAGAGCTATCCACCCACAGAGAGAAGGGCCTGCCCCAGCTGGTGCAGAAAACCAATATAAACAAGGATCAGGTGGGCAGATGGAGTAGAAGCAGAGAGAGGGGCTGGGGGCAAAGGTGGCCGGATGGTCTGCAAATGGTGAGATGAGATTGAACCTTTGCCTCTCTCTGAACTTCCTCCTTCAGGGTCGGGACAGGAAGACAAGATCCTGAAATACTCTAAGAATGGAGTTTCTCATCCCTCCTCAGTCCAAACAAGGAAGCCAGGAAATGCTGCCAGGGCACGGCTTAGTTCAAAGGGCTCAAGTCCAAAGAACAGAACGAGTTCAAATGCAGTGGAGGGTCAGGGCCTTGAGAGTCCTGGTGACCTAGCGCTGGGCCTCGAGATTCTCCCAGAAGCTTTCACTCTGAGAAGGCTTTCACCGCATCTTTCCTGCTGGCTCTGGAACAAGAACCCTGTGGTTGACACAGGTGTCCACCACATCAGAAAGAACTGAACCAAGCAAGATGAACCGAGGGCAGGGATGCATTTGTTCAGCCAGGAACTCTGTTATCACCTCTTCCCCGTTACTGACTCGAGAGGGCTAATGACTTGAATGGACAGTGACCAGAATGCTGGGCTTCTCATATCTATACTTATATGACCATAAAAAGTGTTTTTGTTTTTGTTTTTTGAAATGTGAAAACGAAGAATTAGAGGAACTCGACATTTGTACCATACGGAAGCACTTTTCAGCCGTGTGGTGGTGTATGCCTTTAATTCTAGCCCACAGTAGGAAGAGCCAGGTGGAGCTTCATGAATTTGAGGCTAGCCTGTTCTACATAGTAAGCTCCAAGACAGCCAAAGCAACACAGTGAGACCATATTTAAAAAAAAAAAAAAAAAAAAAAAAAAAAAAAAAAAAAGCTGATAATACTGAGCGTCACAAACGTTCCCTCAGCCTTCCTCCCAGTCAGTACTGTCTCCTCCCCCAAAAGGTGACTTCTGTCCCCAAAGCCCTGCTTTTGCCTGCCTACACTCTTCACACCCGAAGCACACCTTGGATGCTCTGTTGTATCTGCCACATTTCCTCAGCCATGTGTTGTGGCGTTCTTCCTGCTCCTTTGCACAGCTGTGAAAAACTCCATTGCGTGACCATGGCAGATTGTCTTTCCGCGCTCAGCTTCGGGTGGACATTGAAGTCAGGTCAGCTTTGGAACCATTCTGAATAAACATTGTGTCTTCCTGTCCAGGTACCTGCTCACTCATGTCAGACACACACTCCATCTTAATTTTCACCAGGCTGAAATGTATCTTTGAGGAATCATCAAAGGGTCTAGGCCTGGAAGTTACAGAGGTGATCAACAGAATAAACAGACTTCCCTTCCTCTAGAGAGACATGAAACTGGAAAAACAACAACAACAAAACCGAGGCTATGCCCACTGCTACGCCCCCTCCTTCCCGCAATCAAAACTTGCTCTCCTGGCATACTGTTCTGTTCCTGTCCTTTGAACGGTATTATGTGGTACTCATTGAGAAGTGCGTGCTCTTTGAAAAGTACAATGTTCTGTTTAAATGCAGGATGGCGGCCTCGTTGTTGTCTTCGTGATTATTTCTGCAGGGGAAGAGGAGGGGCCGGAGGAGCTGAAGTTCCATCCCCAGCCTCATCCCTCCTGTGGTGTCTGCTAACTGATCCATGGGGCACCACGGTTAGGTGTCGATAGTCAGGTCTGACCGGAAGTATTGTCTGAAGACATCAGGAAGAACGCAGGCAGAATGATTCTAAAAGAAATCAATCCTCCTAAAAATAGCAAAGAGAAGCTCCTAGAATAATGCCTTCCTGAGGGAAAGAGGGCTGGCTGGGGAGCTACTCTGAAGAAGTTGAGTGAAGACGGTGACAGGCAAGGAGACAGGCTTCCACACTCCTGCCTGTCAGTGCCCTGAGAGAGCTTCGCCTTCTGCCAGCACCACTTCCTTCCTAGAATGTGGCGAGGAAGGCGGAAAAAGTGTGGGAAGGGAGCAAATCTGATATAGTAAGAATAACCCAGGAGCTGGGCATGATAGCAGCTGTCTGGAATCCCAGCACCCCGAGGCAGGCAGATCTCTGTGAGTTCAAGGCCAGCTTGATCTGAATAGGCCGTTCCAGGTCAGCTATGAGATCCTGTGCCAAGAAGAGGAGAAGGAGGAGAGGAGGAGGAGGATCGCCCAGGGAACAGGCCTGGTTGCGCATGCCTAGAATCCCATGCCCTAGACCTGTCTGCGCTACAGACTGAGGCCATGTCTCAGATGAATGAGTGAAAACATACACACACATAAAAGTCACTGACAGATCAGACAGGCGCTGTCGTGGGGCTCATCCCCGAGCTCGAACTCTTCAGAACTCTGTCCCTGCACACTGCTGCTTACATGGTGACTGTTCCCTGGAGGAATGCTGGGAGGTCTCCCCTGGACAGTGTTCTTCAGACGTTCTCAGACGCTGCCTGTGCCCAAGCCACACAAACAGACCTCCCTACCGATTCTGGGCAGAAACTGGGCTCGCTTTCATTCAGGGTGACACAGTTGAACTACTGGCTATCACCACAAAAGATTTTTCATACTCATATTCCTAAAGATGTCAGTGTTGCCAAGTTTTCTAAAATAGCAGACCAGACTGTCATTAGGAACCCAATGAGCAATCAGAATTTAAGCTTTTTTGTTTGGTTGGGGTTTTTGTTGTTGTTGTTGTTTGTTTGTTTTGATGGCATTTCTCTGTCTTAGCCTTGGCTATCCTGGAATTTGGTCTGTCGATCAGGCTAGCCTTAAACTCACAGAGATCCACTTGCCTCTGGCTCCCGAGGGCTGGGATTAAAGGTGTGTACCACCACTGCCCAGCTATGTTTTAGATTATTTTTATTGCTAAGGAGCAGGATGTGTGGCTACCTAGTGGGTGAGGTTTTGTGTATGTGTGTGTGTGTGGTCTATATGTCCATACTGGCACATACATGTTTGCGTGTGGGAAGGACAACCTCAGGTACCATACACTGGTTTAGCCATTCTGTGTGTTCCAAGTTATGTGAGGAATTAAAAAATATGAGATAGAGAACAGTTGGTGAAGATATCTAATCTGGTCCTTTGGCCCACAAACACACATGCACTTGCACACACATGCATACATGCATGCAGGCCCTCTCACGCACACGAAGGCGCATACACACACACAGCCCTGTAGAAGCTTCATGACCTTTCACAAAGACACGCAGGATCAGGGAAGGTAGGGAAGTCACCTGTTCACCAGCCTGCCTTTGCCAGAGGACAAACCCTGCTGTTTTCCGGCTCTGCTCTGAGTTTGAGGGGACGGTAGATCTATTCTAGGGCCTGCCTCTGCGGCAGGCAGGTAGAGGAGGGCAGAGAAGATGGCACAGGCACAGGAGCCAGCCTGTCAGTCTTTGCCAAGAAACTTGGCAGCGCTGGGCCCTAGAAAGCCCCATGTGGCCTGGGCTTGGCCAGGGACCTTGAAGCTGGAGCAATAGAATATCCAGTATGGGTAACAAAGTGACAGGTGGGGGATTTCTGCTCAGCCTCAGACAGGGATCTCCACAGGCGTGGCCTTGCTGTTTCCGGCAGGATTCACACTGTCCACCACCTGCATTTCGCTGTCAACCAGCGACATGGCTGGCAATTCACTGGGCTGGCCCCCGCACCAGCAAGGACAAGCAGGCCCAGAAAGATGTACCTGCAGAGTGCATCATCGGGTTAAAGGCAGACAAAACTTCCATTTCCCCCTTCATTAGTGTTTGCAGCCCAGCCGTCGGACTCAGGCGTGGCTCACAGAGGAACGTGATAGGAGGATGTGACACCTCGTTTTAAATTCCTTCTCTGCATTTCTGAAGTTGACGGAGTGTCGGGAAGGGAGGCTGATAAAGTCCTCGGTCCCCTCCGAGCGGACTAATCAGACGTGAAGTCTTGGCGAGAGATAACCAGGGTCTAGAAGAGTCAAAACGACATCACATCAATTCCGTTTCAGATCCTGTCCACACCAGTGCCTGTCACTGCTCCAGGTGGCTAGCACCCTTGACACACAAGAGGTATTTTCAAGCCAGGATGTCTGGCCCCCTTGACCCTGGAGCTGTCACTCTGGGGTATGCCTGGAACATTGTCACTCTGTGTAAGCCACACACATTAAAGGGGCAGTCACTCCAGAGGTGAAGCGGCTTTGTGTTACCCTGCTCCCAGCATCCTTAACAGGAAGTTCTTACCACGGGCATCAGAGACAGGGCCAGAGCCCCCACCCAAATACAGGACAGTGATTTCCATCTCTTGGTGGCTCTTCCTGAAGTAAGTGGCCGGCATACAACCCTTACCCACTGGTTTGCAGACATAATCGAGTTCATGTGGGTGAAAGAAACAAATGACAACTGGAGCAGATTTGGGGGCTATTATGAACTGCTATCAGTTTAACTACGGCTCCATCTTTAGCTGACACGGGTTCTTTCCTCTTCGAATGAGAATTTCCAAACAACTTGAAATGGACGAGTGATGAATTTCCCTTGCTTTTGTGCCCCGCCTTGCCTCCTGGCTCAGGGCACCGTTACCAGCACACTTTGAGCTTTCTTCAATAGCTAGTCAACGAGATGTGCAGGAGTCGTCTGTGTGCCACAGATAACCCAGGCCAACAGCACCACGGAAATGAGATGCACCGTGTGTGGATGGAGCTGGAGATAAAAGTTCTCCGAAGTTCTTGTTTAATTTATAGCGACGGATTTCCCTCCTGTGCTTAAGATTTCAAAACAGTAATCATATTCTGAAGAGGACATGTCCACTCCAGGTACTAATATCAATATGTAAAAGAAAACCATTAACTAGATGTGCCTCTCAGCGGCTCCTATTATATGTCAACAAGCTAACTGAGGTGATAAAACAAACTGTTAGTGGAAATTTAATTACTAACCATTGAGATTTGGGCAAGAGCTGGGAATTCTAGACTCATTACTCTGGCACCGGAAGCTGCTGGAAGCAGCCATCCGCCTGGAACGAACATTTTTAATAGGTGTTTTCCTTCTCTGGGAGCCATCAGTGCAAGGAAGGCCACTCGGAAACTTTTCAAAACTGGTCCTTCCGTGATTGCAGGGGTAGCATGCAGTGGAGGCTCCAGAGATGAAGAAAAGCAAGTGGAACTGTCTCCGGGTCCGAGTCTAAGGCCATGCGGGGCCTGCAAGGTCATTTTAGGAAGTAATTTCTGTGTGTTGAATTGTGTCAGGTTTCTGGCCAATGGCCACTTTTCCAGCTGGCATGATCTCTCGTTTATAATATGATACAAAACAGAGTCCTGCAGCTTGTTCCCCTCTTCCAGATGCCTTGGTCTAGGCCAGTCTTGATGCCCAACCCCGAGCACCCCTGAGAGTCCTCTCAGCACCATAGACTCCTCCCTCCCACTCAACCCCCCATCTTTCCTCCTTGGCATATGTGCAGGCCTGGTATCCAAAGACTGACTAAGTGTCGGGTGGATGCCAATATGACTCAGCTGTCACCTGTGAGCTGCCATGCTCCAAGGTCTGGATAAAAACGGCGTCAAATCATACCAGTTCCATGCAGCCCAAAGCCCTCTACAGAATATCTGCAAACTATTGGTGGGCTTACCATCTCAAGGCTATGCTAGCCTCAGGGGACTGGTGACATCCTCTATCTTTTTCAGCCATGGCATGAAATTCAGCCACTTCCTCAGTTTTTCAGAAAAAAGCTATATTCAGCTGCAGTAGTTTGTGTGTGTGTGTGTGTGTGTGTGTGTGTGTGTGTGTGCATGTGTAATGTTTAAAGGGCGTGTGTTCACCTCAGACATCAATTCCTGCCTTTCACCTAATTTGAGACAGGGTCTTTTCTTTTTGCTGTTTGCTGCTGTGGAAGCCAGGCAAGCATGACCACTGGGTCTTTCTCTAGTGCCTGCTTCTCATCTCACTGTAGAATTGCTGAGATTACATTTGTGTGCTACCATGCCAGCTTTTATGTGGGTTCCTAAGATTCAAACATGGGTCCTCCTGCTTGTTTAGTAAGAGCTTACTTTATCTGCCGAACCATCATCTCCCCAGCTCTCATATGCAGTCATTTTAAATGGGTAGACTTTCATGAAATCTGAGGGCTGTGAAATGAAATGTGTCCACCAAGGGGATGCCTGGCCCAGCCTACCCTCCCCTGCTTGGTTCTCCTCTCCGTGGTCCTGAATGTGGGATGCTCTTATCTCCACTCCTTGCGCTGTGCTGAAGACCCAAGTCAACTCTCTGAGGAGAAAACAGTGACAGATCCTCCCTGCTTGGCTGGGAGGGTTTTCCGGGGCATGCCTAGCTCCCGATGTTAAAATGACATACAGAAATCGGAGGTGGGCCACCTGACGGGGCTGTTCCCCACTAGAAAGGAGAAAACTTTTTCCTCATTGAGAAGGGTCATTCCAGATCATTGTTCTCAACACAGGCTGCCCCTGAGACGCGTCCACAGCCATTCAGACATCTCTGCAGCCAGGTCTGAACTTATGATAACTAACTCAGGAGCTATAGGGTAGGACTTGGGCAACAGAGCTCATAAGGTTCCCAAGTGGTGCAGGCTGCAGGCTGCAGGCTGCAGGCTGCAGGCTGCAGGCTGCAGGCAGAGAGCTAGACGCCCATGACAGGAGAGCACAGGTTACAAGAAGTCCCTAAGGGTCTCACACAGCCCAGGCTGGCATCAAGTTCCCCCTTTAGCCAAGGATGGCTTTTTAATATCTGTTTCTCCTGCTTTTACATCCCCAGTACAGGGAATACTGGCATACACCATCATACCTGCTTTATGTGGTACTGGGATTAAACTAGGGTTTCGTGCATACCAGGCAAACTCTACCGAGTGGCCTGCCTGACCCTCTGCCATCTATCCAAATCTACTGGCTGGTTTTTGTTTTGTTTTGTTTTTTCCAGACTTGTTAAAATAACAAAAGTCTTTTTGTTGTACCCTCTCTCCTTTAAGGGGTGGGGGATTTGGGGGAACAGATAGAATTTTAATTTTCTTGGCAGGTGCTTAGAACTCACTGACATCTTAACAGCCCCAATTCAAAGGAAACTCAGCCCCAAGGCCCTGCCACCAGGGAACGCTGATAAGGGGAGGTGTCTACACCGAATTAATGCCCTGGAGAGCTTGACCAGCTTATACAGCTGTCTCACCTGGTCCAGCGGCAAAGCCTCTGCCACAGCTAACTAGATGGACTTTACCAAGCCCTCCCTGCCAGGTCTTCTGAGTTCTGGGGCTCTCCACTCTCTTCGGGAAGCCCCACAGACATCCTGGGACGTGGGAACCTGACATCACCTTTTTAAGCGGAGGAAATGCCTAACTCTATGCCTGATTCTGATGGAGGCTTCTGCCATGGTGGAGAGAACAGGAGTTTCCAATCAAGGCGTGTGGATGTGGGCAGAGACTGCAAGCTGCTTAAATTCTCAGTCTGACCTGTTAGGTGCTCGTGGAGACCTGTCCACACGGACACAAAGATTGTGGTGACGAGGGCCAAGGGGATAAAGCTTCATCTTTCAAATATTAATTCCATAAAGATTTATTATACTCTTCTCACATAGACCCATACGAGTGGGAAATGGTTCTAACCTTCAAGGGGCTGGCAGTCTAACAGGTGTCTAGAAAGAGCCATCGAAGGATTCTATACGGTGGAGGGTGCCATACAGTGTTGAGACCCGGTGGCTGGAGAGATGGCTCAGAGGTTGAGAACACTAGCAACTCTTGCAAGTGACCAGTGTCAGATTCCCAGCACGCCATGTCAGCACACAACTGTCTGTAACTCCAGGTCCAGGGCGTCCAATACCCCTGCTGGCTTCCACAGGTGCCAGGCACTCATGTGGTACCCAGTCATACGTGTAGACAATGCGCCCATCCAAGTTACGTAAAATTTTGTTCTGGTGGTGTCGCCGAAAAGATTTTTATGAAGCTGGCATCATGTGGCAGCCAGACCATTTGGGCAGCCAGACCCAGATAATGGGATTAAAGCACCTGGCCCCGTGACTCTCTGGGTAACACCCTCCATAAAGGAAACGGTGCTCGGGAGGTGGCTCTATAGGCAGGAAAAGCATGAAGACCCGGGTTTACATCCCTAGAACCCATGTAAATCTGCACAGCACACACCTGGAGCCCCCTCTCCTACAGCGAGGTGGGAGGCAGAGACAGGAGAATCCTTGCAAGCTCGTGGGCCAGCCAGCCTGACACACGGAGATGAACATCAAGGCGGCCTGACTGAACGTGGAAGTGAGAGCCGATGCCTGGTCAACCTTTGGCTTCCACACGGGCACCATGATATATGCACACTCATGCTCACACTTACACACCAGAGTTGTTAAGAAAAACAATTAGGAATTAATATGTACTGCTTCTAAAAATTCTGTGACCGTTAAATAATAGTGGATAGATAGCTTGAAAGTAGTGCATACAGAAGCAGGCAGATCACTGTGAATCTGGAGTCAGCCTGGTCTACCTAGCAAGTTACAGGCCAGCCTAGAGGTGTCTCAGGAATTAATTAATAACGAACTAATTAATTATGTGACCACCGTTTGCTGATACAATTGGAGAGCATGTCTTTACCACACCACAGACCTTCCTGGGGCATGCCATTGAAAGTTTCTACATCAGTGACGGACACCATTGTGTCCATTTCATAGGTAGGTAGGTCATCTTGGAGTGGAGGCATAAAGAAAAGGTAGAAGCCTGGAACGAGAGAATGCCATCCATGGGTGGCATTTCCAGGCTTCACAAGAGGGCAGCCTTTTCCACACCTTCCTTTTTCAGCCCCCAGAGACTAGAATCACAAAACAGATACTATCTCACACTCATGGCTCCCTTCTCCTTCAGGCAGCCTGTTCTTGGCGCTCAAGTAGCCTTTTGATATTCAGGCCTCAGCTCAGCAGGCACCTGCTCAGAAAGCCTTCTGGGTTCTCCTACCCCCACACATAGACCAGTCCTCTCTGTCCAGCCTGAATTATGGTCTCCACAGAGCAAACCGCAATGTTCCCATCTTATTGCTCTGTGTATTGTCTTCTATTTATGTGGAACTGGTGGAAACATACAGCAACACCTCATTCTCAACTCTACCTGCTGTAGAGTGGTGACTGGCACATAGTAGGTGTGCAGCTAAAATGACGCTGAATAATGAGTAACACTACCCTCTCTGATACACAGAGGGAGGAAATGACAGGAAGAGTAAGCAGTTCAAGGGGAAGCGAGTGTGAATACTAGTTCTCACACCGAGGCTCCAGGCCTCAGTTTCTCCTCTGTGAACTCGGAGAGCTGCATCCGCAAAAGGACCCGAGGAAAAAGGTGCCAAGGACCAAATAAGAAATGTGGTGAAGGTTCTTTGACAAGTGAAAATGCGAGTTAAGTGGGAGATGTTATTATCTTCCGCCATCTGCTTGACTCTAATCTTTTCCCTCGGTGAGAGGACCTATTGATTGTAGCTTGCTGGAGGAAGCTCTCACTGTCTAATTACTGCCCAGCTCAGCCTGTCACCGTGTCCTCTACAGTCAGCACGTCCTGACACTGACCCCTGATGCCACAGCCCTCTGCGTGCGGCCAACCCAGCTCTCTTCACCTAGCACAGAGGGGCAGATCTCCTGGGATGTGAGAGGATGCTCTTCTTTTGGCAGGAGCTAAGTCCCCGCTAGGTACGCAGACTGGATAGGGAGAGGCCAGGGCCCCCATGCTGGCTGAAGCAGACAAAGACGCAGGAGACGCCACCAACTGCAGAGTCAGGGCCTGCAGCAAGCAGGGGTATGTCTGTGAAGATACAGTAATTAGGCATCTTGAACCCTGGTGCCCAATAAAATATTCCTTGCAAACTTCTTCTGGCCTAGATATAAGGAACGAGAACAAACAAATTCTTGGCCTGGGCAGCAATCATAAGTAATAGCTGAGCATTCATAGTCAAATGCTGAAATGGTAGAGAGAAGAAATACACCCGCTTTGCCCAACCCTTGAACGACACAGACAGCCACATCCCTCACAGAGCCAGATCTGGCTGTTGAGTTTAAACTAGCCCCAAAGGTATTTAGGCTTTAAAAGTGCATGCAAGAGAGAGACAGACGGACAGAGACAGAGAGATAGAGACACACATGCAGAGACAAAGACAGATACGCATAGACACATGGAGGTCAGCGGGCCACCTTGTGGGTATTGTTTCTCAGACTTACTGTTTGTGTGAAAGCCGGTCTCTCTTTGGCCTGAAACTTGGCAGGCTAGGCTGGTTGACCTCAGGGATCCAGCAGTCTCCACCTACCATCTTGCCATTGCTGGGGTTACAGGCTTGCACCCTGCTTTTTATGTGGGCTCTGAAAATCTGAACTCGGGTCCTCAGGTTTTCAGGGCAATCCCTTTCCAATGGCCTTAGTTAGGGTCTCATTGCTGTGAAGAGACACCACGATCACGGCAACTCTTATGAAGGCAAGCATTTACTGGGGGCTGGCTTACAGCTTCAAAGGTTTAGTCTGTTATCATCGTGGCGGGAAATACGGCAGCATCCAGGCAGGCAAGAGTTCTGCATCTTGATCTACAGGCAGCAGAGGGAGACTGGGTACCACACTGAGGGGAGCCTGAGCACAGGAAGCCCCAAAGCCAGCCCCCACGGTGACACACTTCCTTCCACAAGGCCACACCTCCTAATAGTGCCACGCCCTATGGCCAAGCACTCAAACACGAGTCTATGGGAGCCATTCCTATCCAACTACCCCATCAATGGCGTCATCGCCTTAGACCCTAAGAGCACTGCTAGGGTTGGAGATTTGTTAGTGCGGGGCAGAGCACTTTTCTAATAGCAGTGAATCCCTGGAGTTGATCTAAGTATTGAAAAAAAATTCTCTTGAAAAATTAAAATAAAGAAAAACCTTTGCCAGCAAAGTAAATAAATAAACATGATTTTTTAAAATGAGGCTATGCTAGAGACTGTGTGCCAGTTGTGTATCTGTGATTTTTGTCTTGAGTTCAACGCTTAGGAAATAAACAACTCAGGTAAAACTTAGCCTAGATATTGCCATAGAGAGGGGCCTGGCAAAGATTTGTTGAGTGACTAGATGAATGCTGACCTGAGCTAGCAAACAGCCTGAGGCACCTTTCTTCACTCATCTAAATCATCGGCTATGGAGTCACAAAGTGTCCTGATAGTGTTATAGTGCTTTACTTTTCATTAAAAAGATGTTTATGCCAGGCAGTGGTGGTGCGCACCTTTCATCCTGGCACTCAGGAGGCAGAGGCAGGAGGATCTTTGTGAGTTCAAGGCCAGCCTGGTCTACAGAGTGAGTTCCAGGACAGACAGAGGAAAACATACAAACAAACAAAACAAAAAATAAAAACAGAGAAACCCTGTCTCGAAAAAAAAAAGATTTTTATTATGCAGTATCTTTACTCTTAAATAACTCTAGGAAATAGGTAATTTTCTAACCTTGGAGGCTGGGGTTCATAGACACGGATTGTTTGCCCAGGGGAGTAGAATTGTAGGAAGGTAGCGAGGTAGTTGATGACGTTTCTGGTTTTGTTTTTAGAGACGGGTGACCTCATTATGTTGCCAATAGGCTGAACTTAAACTTGTAGACTAAAAACAATCCTCTTGTCTCAAGTAGTTTTACAGGCATTTTCATCAAACTCTGTCTCTGTCTCTCTGTATCTCTGTGTGTGTGTTGGCTTGGAGGTTTTGAGGGAAGGGGCCGGTGTTATTTGTTTGGAACTGGATCTCATGTACCCCCAACTAACAGCACACCCTAACATACTGATGTTAGAGAGAAACTCAGTATCAAACAACTAAGTGAAAGTGGAATTCTGGGGAAATAACCTTCACTTTGGCCTTGGGGGCATTTGCTAGATCAGATTACCTTTTTTATAAGAGATACATATCTTATATAAAAGAGTTTAATTGGGGTTGTCCTACGCAGGGGACAATGCTCCTCCCAGAAGCCGTAGGTTGACAAATAAAAATCTTAGTGACAGGTGTGGGATAGCTCCCTCAATTTTTCGGTCAGTAATATCTCAGAGATCCCCAAAACAATACAGGCTGTTGACCTTCGTTTTCCACCAGAACACGATGAAAATACAGCATACTTCAGTCACAGGACATAGAGAAATCAGACTGGAACTACCCAGAATGTTTCCTCCTTACCAGCTAGCTTTCATGGTTCCAGAAAGTTTGATGTCGGCTTTTGGGCAGAGATGGGTAGTCATCAACAGCCTTACTCAACTGTTAACTACAACAATGCCCAGCAAGGCAAGATGAGTCCAATAATATTCTGGGCTAAGGGTTTGCGTTCTGGTTGGATTTAGGGCTCTCTACACAGGAGCACACATATGCCCACAACTGTGGATGTGGCCAAGAAGCCATGGTTGGGGAACTCACAGGGCCCGGAAGTTCATTAACTATTACTAACCTGCTAAATGGACATAGTGCCACACTGCTCTCTGAATACATGTCTGTATGTCTATACCTATCCATTAGAAGGTGGTTTATGCAGGAACTCAGGGCCTGTCAAAGCACAGAGTGTCAATGGGCTGTTCAGCCACAGAGAGGACATGCTTGCTAGCCCTTCCTCCCTGAAGCTCAGGACCACGGCAGAGAGAGAAACAGCAATATCGTAAGAACCAAAGGTCGGAGAGACCCTAAGTGAAATAACACTTTGTTTGTTTCATTCATTTATTTATTTATTTTGATTTTTGAGGCAGGGTTTCTCTGTGTAGCCCTGGCTATCCTGGAACTAGCTCAAGGGCCAGAAGCATAGTTTGTGGTAGAGCATTTGCCTAGTGTATATAAGGCCCTGGGTTTGATCCTCAGCACTTCAAAAAATTTTTCTTCCCATACATTTTCAGATCAACTGATATTTTCATTTATTTTTTCTTTTTCTTTTTCTTTTTCTTTTGGGGTTACGATTAGAGAGTGTGTTTTGAGACAGGATCTCACATAGCCCAGACTAAATTCCCTGTACATTCAAGGATGGGATGGCCATGCACTCCATTTTTTCTGCTTATACCTTCCAAATGTTGGAATCACAGGCATGCGACAGCATGCCTGACACAAGTTAACAGATTTGTTGGCGGGGGTGGGGTGCTGTGTGGGGAAGCCTGCCGAAGTTAGAGGAGAGCCTCGGGGGTTGTTCCTCAAGCTAGATCCAAACTTTTCTTTTTTCTTTTTTGAGACAGGAGACTCTTACTGGCCTGAAATATTTCCCCAGAGCTGGAATTACAGGCAGGTGCCACATGACTAGCTTTTGGTTGCTGTTTCTTTGGTTTTTGAGAAAATGTTTTCATTGGCTCTCCTGGAACCCACTCTGTTGAGCAGGCTGACCTCAAACTCAGATCCACCTGCCTCTGTCTCTCGAGTATGGGGATTAAAGTGGTGTACCGCCACGCCCAGTGGGAATTCGAAATTTAAATAATGTTATATTAGTTTATTCATTTCTCCTAGGAAACAAAATACATGTATTGGAAAGCAAGTTAATGGGTCTATTTTAGCTTAAGGGACACAGTCTGTCATGGCAGAGAAGGCAGATTCATAGCAGCAGTAGGAGGCTGCTGGCCTGTTGTGTTGTAAGAAGGAACCAAACTGAAGCCATTTGGAATAGGGATCAAATAAAGTGTAAGTTCCCAAGATCTCCGAGGGTAACTGATATCCTACATGGCAGAGACATGTATCCTAGTAACTGGCATCCTGGCTGGCAAGTCCCCTTGTCACAGTTAAATAACCCAGCCAATGGGAACAAGATTAAACGTACCTTAAAGACATGTTCCTAAGGAGGTCCTCCATCCCTAAATCCTGATTGGTCGGTAAGTTGGCACAGGTGTAGCATTCTGGCCTCAGGGTCTCCCAAATGTGTTCTGCAGCCCTGATCGGCCAGTAGTGGCCTGAGTACATTAAATACTTTACTAAGATGAACGTTCAAAAATGCTCTCAGCTCCTGAGTCTGTGCTGTTGTCCCTGATTGGTCAGTTTCTGCTGCCTAATTCAATAAAGATCTTGCTTTGTTGGACTCTTACCACTGCTTGGGTTGTCTTGGATTTTTGGACCCCAGCAGTATCTGCAGTCAGCAGCAGGGAGCAATGGATGCTGGTGCTCGCTAGGACCCCAGTGCGGTGAGATCCTGTGACCCACTTCAGGACCTAATCTAGACAACCCTCACAGACGCTGCCTGAGATTTGTCTCTATGGAGAGTCTAGGTCCTGCCACATTGACAACGGAAACCATCACAGATAAAGGTTAACCGTTGACAAAGCTAAGCACATGACTTTAGGTTAAATTTAATCTGAATCAAATTGAAGTGGATTTAGAGAGATGTAAACAGAAGTAGTGATGAAGTATGAAATGACACTGGCACTATTTCCATGATCAGTGAGACTTCATTCCTAGAGATTGATTGGTGTGGCAGGGACAGATAAACAGGAAATGAAGTTAAACAACGGGCCAGAGGGTGACCAGTCTGTATCTGCCTGTGTCCTGGCCTCTTTGGCCCCAGGTGTCCTACTTTGCTAAAACCAATGAGGCCTATAAGAAAAGAGACAATTTAGAAGGACACTTATTAAATGCAGCATGAAAACAATGAGGTACAGTTTCCTAAGGGTCAGAGCCTCCTTTAAGGTAATTATTGCACAGTAAGGGAACTGTCATGACCAATTTCAATTGTCAACTTGATATCTAGAAGTACCTTGGAGACTGGCCTCTGGGTGATGCCTAGTGGGGATTATCTTGATTAGGTTAACTGAAATGACATGACTTACTGTGGGTGACACCATTCCCTGGGCTGAGATCCTAAACTATAAAAAGGAAAAAGTAAGCTGAGCACGAACATGCGCTCATTGATCTAAACTTCTTGACACTGTGATTGCAACTTGCCCAGCTGCCACAAACATCTGTGGCTGTAAGGTCCCACCTCGAGGGACTGGAACCTCAACCCCTAGGTCAAAAGTAACCATCCCTTCCTCATGTCCTATCGCAACTGCACAAGAGAAACTAAGACACAGGCTTGGTGGCACACACCTTTCGTCACAGCATTTGGGAGGCAGAGGCAGGCAGAGTTCTAAGTTTGAGATTAACTAACTAACTAACTAACTAACTAACCAACCAACTAACTAACCAACGAACCAACCAACCAACCAACCAACTAACTAACTACATAACAAACTAACTAATTAAAAGCAACAAAGGCAGGAACCAAACCTCTTTCTGCGGCATTCAGGATAAACTTCGCTTTGGTCCTCTCCGATGAGTGTTTCAGTGAATTCCCTTTCACCTTTGGATAGAAACCACAAACCTGACAAGACCCACCAAGTCAGCAGGGACTCTCCATTTGTCTCACACCCATTGTCTGGGTACTTCAGCCTTGATGTTAATTGACTATGGAGCTTCAAACAAAATTGTGGTCTCCCATGGACTGTCCGTTGTTGACCTGGCTGACAGTGTGACCGTAAAGGAGCTGGGTATGTGCTTTGGTGAGAAGGGTTTGTGAAGTGCAGAATGCCATTTGTCATCCAAGACAGTTTCCTCTCAGGGCCTGGTGGAAAGCCTGCACTGTCCACTGGCATCCTGCAAACATTGCCATCACAGCCAGTAGCCTGAGCCAACCATCGGAGTAAGAGTGAACTTGGGGAAATATAACTGTGTGTGATCCAAGATCTTCAAGATCTCTGACTCTCTAAGATGTCTATCAATTTTTTTTATTTTTATTTTTGAGTGCTAACCTATTTTTCCTCCTCAGTTACTCTGTATGCTGAAGGATTGTGAATGGAGGTATGAGTCTCAACCCTGGCTTCATTTAGAATCACCTGAAAGAGACTGAAATACCCTGTTGAGTGGACCTTGCCAAAGCTGATGGAGTCTACCCTGGGGTCCTGGCTGCAACACGTTTCTGAGCTCCCCAAGGAATCCCGATGAAGAGTGAGGGCTCAAGCTCTGAGTCTTTTCTAGGTCTGCAAGTCTGTGTCCCCGGTTGTGAAAGACTGCACCCGTGGCTGCAGGATCCACGAATGTCCAGAATACATCACGCTCACATCAATCAAAGTTCTATAGTGACCATTAGCTCAGACTGTCCCAGTCTCACAAAACTGCTTCGTGGTGTACCAAACCAGAGGCAGGATGTGCACCTATGAGAACATTCTGGTATTTTAAGGGGAAAGCTAGATCAGAACTCATAAGCCCAGACTTGAGATACATAATTCTAACCCTCACAATGTATGATTTCCATTTTTATTTCTTTTCTTCTTTTTTTCAAGATTTTTAAATGTGCTTTGGTGTTTTGCCTGTGTGCGTGTCTGTGTGAGGGTGCAGGATCTCACGGAACTGGAGTTGCAGACAGTTGTGAGTTGCCATGTGGGTGCTGGGAATTGAACCCCGATCCTCTGGAAGAGTAGCCAGTGATCCCAAACACTGAGCCATCTCTCCAGCCTTTATTTTTATTTTTAAAAAGAAACAAGGTAGGATTGGGAATGTAGTTCAGCGGGAGAATCCTTACTTCGCACGCACAAGGCCCTGGTTAAATCCCAGCACAAGAGAGACAGACAGAGAGACAGAGAGAGAGACAGAGACAGAGACAGAGACAGACAGAGAGAGAGAGAGAGAGAGAGAGAGAGAGAGAGACAGAGACAGAGAAAGTAATAACTATAAAACAAAAGAAACCCAAAGGACCCGGAGGGTTAAACAAGCTGGCTAAAGCGGTAGCTAGTGAGTTGTGAATCAGTGTTAAGTTTTATATCCATCACAGCCTCTTGGTCCAAGTGAGAGCCGGGTCTCCAGCAAGGAAAGGATAAGGTTACCCAAGGCAAAGCCCCAGTTGGAGCACAGGCTATGGAGATCCCCAGAGAAGACTCCCCAGCTCCCCAGCTCCCCAGCTCCGAGGGGAGCTGATGGATGCCTGCTGAGCTCGGGGCCTCCTCTGCAGGGAGATGCTGCTCTTGACGAACACACACCAGGCTGCCAGCCTCAGTTGGTATTTTACAGTCCACTAATTAGGCCATTTTAACTAATTTGTTTGCATTTTGTATGAGCAAGTTGGGCTTTTGGATTGACTAATGTAATTGCAGCTGGTTTCTGCCAAATACAAATTACTCAGTCTAGTGTGGGCTAGAGAGAAAAGCAAATATTTAATAGATATCAATACCCTTGTAGCTTTTTAGTGGCGCCTTTCCCCCCTATGAAAGTTGAAATAATTTCTTCAGCATCTGATTGAACTTTCATGTTAGAGAATTATTTTTTAATCATTTTTTTAAAAAAATAATGAGACAAAGGCTTTAGTGCCTCTGCTGGGGTTTATCTCTGATCCATTTACCCCTAAGCTTGGGAAACTCACAGGATTTTTCCATTTTCCAGGCCAGCTACCCACCATCTCTTTCTGCTTCAGCTCTTCCAGGGACCATCAGGCAATCTGCCCTGTAGATAGTCGCAGCTAGCAAGGACCCAAGAGACCACCTGGTGTGGCACCTCTCAAGACAGAGCCCTGGACCAGCGACCAGCAACTTCAGCCTTGCCTGAGAACTTTTTAGAAAGATGGCACCTTTGGGTTTCCTGAATCAGGAACTGTGGGATGGGACCACCAGGTTCCTTTAACAAGCCTTCCAAGGAACTTTCATTCATGCTAAGCTTGGAAAACCATTGATGTGCTTCAATCATCCCATTTTACAGATGAGGAAAATGAGGTGGGGAAGAAGTCTATGGTTTCAGTCAAGACAGGGCCTGAGCCTGTCTCCTGTATTTGCATATGCATGAGTTTAGCCTCCCTGTAAGCTCAGCAGTCATTGCTGATTGAGTGAATGATAAATGGATAAATGTAAGTCTTGGAATTCTACTTTGCTCCCTGAGAACATTCTTTTGTTGTGGGGACAGATGTGAAAAACAGGAATCCCCTAGGAATGGTAGTGCACACTTTTAATTCCAGCACTCAAGAGGCAGAGGCAGGCAGATCTCTGAGTGTGAGGCCAGCCTGGTCTACAAAGTGAGTTCCAGGACAGCCAGGGCTACACAGAGAAATCCTGTCTCTAAAAACAAACAGATAGATAGATAGATAGATAGATAGATAGATAGATAGATAGATAGATAGATAGATAGATATTAAATAGAGGTTTCTGGCTTGTGAGTCAGGACACAGTTGGGACTTAAAACACCCAAGGCTGAGGCCTGGCCATTAGGAAGATGACAGTCCCTTCACTGCCTTGTTCCCAAGCCATGGGAATGTCTAGTTTCCCTGTCCCTAATCCAGTGGCTTGACCAGGTCTCAACCACACTAAGAATTGTGTTGCTCTTGGATCCTGACATTATCTAAGTTCAGGCTTCTCTCTAACCAGAGACTTTAGCTCACGCATAGAAGGGGAGAAGGGAGCTAAACTCTTTTTTATGAATAAAAAACAAAAACTTGAGGAGAAATTGCTAGGAAGGTAGGTCAGGAAAAAAAATGTAGGATTTGTAGTAGACTAGCTCACAAGTGCCAGCTGTGTGAAGCCTTCAATCCTGCGAGGCCAAGCTGTGACTGACTAGCCATGTTCTCATATTTTACAGACAAAAAAAAAAAAAAAAAGCTCAGAGGAGCCTGTAGGAAATTAAATGGCTTCCTGAAATGGGGAAAGCCTGAGTATATCTTTCTTCCATGTGAACAAGGAAGTAGGAGAGAGGAGAGTCAGCAGAGATGTGTGACTGAGCACGGGAAAGGAGGGTGCCTCTGTTTCCAGTCCCAAGCTTCCTTTAAAAAAATGTATTTATTTATTTTACCTGTTTGTCTGCATGTATGTGTGTGCATTGTATGTGTGCCTGATGTCCATGGAGGTGAGAAGAGGACAGAGAATCTCCTGGGACTGACGTTACAGACAGTTGTGAGCTGCCACGTGGATGCTGGGAAGCTAACCGTCGGAAGGGAAACCAGCACTCTTAACTCCGAGCTGTCGCTCCAGCCCATCTCAGACCTTCTTTGGTGTTGCTAATTTAAAAGTGTGCTCTCATAATGTTTATTATTAGCCCTAGAATTATTTCGGTAGTATTATCCAACCCGCTATTATGACCAATGAAAGACACCAGATAGATCTTAAAATAGCTTTATTTCACTTGGGGCTGGGCTCCAAACTACCTTTACCTGCCAAGCCCTCACCCCTACCATCTGCTCTAATAATTTCTATTTGAACTACTTCCCATCCATAATTCCATAAATACTTGCTTGTTCTCTCACCTGAGCCGTCTTCTCCATCCATGCCAATCCGGCCTTGTGCTCCTCTTCATGCTAACCCATGGCGGCTGTCTCCTCCTTCCCAAGACTCTTCTGTCCCCAAAGCCCGAAAACTTTAGGCACGCCTACCTAACTTCTGTTTTGCCCAGGTGTGTAGGCATTTTAATCAGCCAATCAGGGATAGTTGGGGAACACTTCTTATCATCACAGGGGTACAGGAAGTAGTTCAATGTTAATAACAATGCCCCTGGCTGGGCGAAAACCAGATCTCAAAGCACTGAAATCAGCATTTGAAAACAGAGTTGGACCTTCCTTTAAAATTCTTAAGCAACTGTGCCTTCTACCATACACTCCCTGTATTTTTAATCTCATTTTTAAATTCTTTTTGAGGTGTAACAGAAAAAAAACAGGGATTTATATATGCTACACTAGCACTGTAATCACAATCCAATCTGCCAATTTCCAGATCTTTCTCTCTTTCATTTGTTTTTTGAGACAGGGTTTCTCTGTGTAGCAATGGCTGTCCTGGAACGTACTCTGTAGACTAGGCTGGCCGAGAACTCAGAGGTCTGCCTGCCTCTGCTTCCTGCATGCTAGGATTAAAGACAAGCACCACCACAGCCCAGCTTCCAATCCTTCGATTTTTTTTTTGAGACAGAATCTCACTGTAGAGCTCAGGCTGGCCTTAAACTCACTAGGCAATCCTCCTAATTCTGCCTTCTGAGTTCTAGCATGCACCTTCACACCCACATAGAGTCTGGTTTTTCATGCTGCTCTTGACCTAGTTTTTCTTTCTTGAAAATCAGTATATTGCCCGACTCCCTTTCAGAGTTGTTCTGCCAAACAACTGAGTCCAGAGCTTTATAAAATGCCAGCCCTTTGCCAACCCTTGCTGGCTGCTACAGACTGCTCTTCTGCTTTTTCAGCAGTCTCCAGTTCCACCACGCCCTGAGGATTCTGACTTAAACAAGTTAGGCTTGTACGTTAGTGCTTTTCGCATGCTTCCTAGAGCTTCCCTGTGGATATCTGAAAAGGTTTCCAGCCAACCCCAGCCAACAGATCCTCACCTCATGTGTTCTGGAGTTAAGGAGTTCTAACGCTCGTTTTACTAACTAATGATTGTCACCAATGAGGAGCAAGGCAGTGTTCTAGATGCCAAGGATATGACGCTGAAGCAAACAGTGACAGTAGTGTCCCTGCTCCTGTGGACTTGCATGCTAGCCCAAGGAGATGGAGGCATATCAAGAAGATAAGCTTCAAAGGGTGAAAAGTGAGACAGTGAGACATGAGGATAATGGGGTGGAGTGACTTCAGGGGACAAGTCAGATGGGCTCCTGGCAGCAAGTTCAGAAGTAGGATGCCTTTGATGAGCAGGAGCTGGTATGGAGGTGTGAGGAAACAGCGTCCAAGGCTGAGTGGAAATGGCTCACTGGGCTTAGGGTGGGGTGGAGTCTATGTGTTCAGAGATAGACAAAAGGCCTGACAGGCTAGTACACCCTATCCTTGAGACCATGATCTTACTGCAAGGGTTGGGGTGATGTAGACCTTGACAACAACCTCATTTGTTCTTTGGATCTGTTTATGGTCAAGGGAAGCTGGTAGGTGAGGCATTGAGTAGAGGGGACCATCAGGTCCACAGGAGCTAGCTGTTAGAGGGGTTGGTTAGGTTGTTTTTATGAGAACACATTGGATGTGAGTAGGAATGAGTTATGCTAGGGGCAGGGTGAGCCCGCTCGCTCTCCACATGAGCCAATCAGCACAGAAGGAGCTGTATGACGCTCTCTGCTCCTGCTGACCTGGCCCTCTGTAAGAGTGCATTGCCTTCCTGCCTGCTGGGAAGGATAAGGGTTCTCCCTCTTCTTACAGCTCAATCCTGGAAGCTCAGTAGCAAAGCACCCTCTCCTTGCTTGTTCACAGCCCTGGGTTTTATCCTCTGAATTGAAAGAATAATCAAGAAAAATCACCTCACTTGGACTTGGAAACATTTTTCCTGCTTCCTTCTCATGGATTTTGCTCTCGTAGTGCCTTACCTGGTCCCTCTAGCACCAGTAACACCAGTTAGTTCTTCATTTATATTCCATCACATCCTCAGCACGCACATCTTCTATAATCTAAAACAGGAGTAAACTCTCTTGGTAAAAGGCCAGATAGTAAATTTTTTAGACCTTCGCTTGCCGTGGTAGTAAGAAAGTAGCCACAAGCTTATGTGAATGGATGACAGGGTTGTACCTCAGAAAGACAGTTTATAACTCCTCCAGGTGGCCTTCAGAGTTGGACCATGAACCAGAGTATGAATAACCTCATACTGATCTAAACAACGTTTGTTATAACAGTGCCATTATAATGGAACTTCAGATATGAAGTAGAGAGGCATGAAAAGAGAACACAAAATAGAACCCAAGGAGAGAGCAGAGTGATCATGAGTCTTGAAGACAGAGCCTCAGGAGCGACTTAAGCTAAAAAGTGCATGAGATGCTGTCTGACTGACAGCAGACTTGGGGCCAGACATGCAATGCCAGAAATGTAGCATGGGGGAAATTGGGAGGGAGAGGAAGAAAAGGTTTTCTGAGAGCGAAGAAGACAGGAGGATGACCAAAAAGGGCTTGAAACTTGGGGGAATGGATTCAGGCTGCACTCCTTGTCCCCACGATATGCCTGAGCAGTGTCTTCTTTGCCTCTGTTGTTCCCAAGCAGTTGCTCTGCATCATTCTTTCTCTCAGGATGTATGACACAACTGGATGTTATTCCCGGCACTGGGGGCAGAAGCATAATAACAAAGAATTCCTTCACTTGTGCTCAAGACCCTGTTGCCTGTTTCCCCTTCATGAATGAATCCTGGAGGAGTGGATGCCCCACAGAGTCTGGACAAAGGTGAAAGGTGCCCAGGAAGGGGGTAAGGGTCAGAAGGAAAGGTTTGGAAAGTTTTTACCCAGAAACCAGCACATGAAAAGGCTAGGATGTAGCTGGGTGGTGGTGACACATGACTTTAATTCCAGCACTTGGAAGGCAGAGACAGGCAAATCTGTGAGTTTGAGGCCACCCTGGTCTACAGAGTGAGTTCTAGGACAGCCAAAAGCTACACACACATAGAAACCTATCTTGAAAACCAGAGGGGTGGAGAGACAGGGACAGAGAGAGAGAGAGAGAGAGAGAGAGAGAGAGAGAGAGAGAGAGAGAGGAGGCTAAGATGAAGACATGGTCCAGTTTTTTTCCAAAGGAGGTCTTTAGTTCTGGAGAGATCATTGGAGAAGGCAACCCACATCCCAGCATCCTGCAGGTTACAGCTTCACAGAGGAGAGAGCATCCTACTGAATGATTTCAGCACTTCAGCAGGGTTACTCCTTGCCTGTGCTTGGAGACAGTTAAATCAAAGGAAGACCTTCTGGAATACATGAGGAAGTCTGAAGAGCAGCCTTCCATTAACTATTCCATGTGCACTTACATGGGAAGGCAGGTTTGTCAGTAGGAAAAGGGAACGCTGGGCATCCTACCCTTTCTCTTTTCCAAAAATGCTTCTCTGCCCCAGCCCTTCCTTCAGCACAGCTGAGTATGCACACACTTTATACTCTCACAAAATATCACAACCCCCGCCCCCCCCCAGACCCATCCCAGAGATCTCATCCGTGGTCCTATCCTTAACATCATGTTCATCAACAGAGAGATGAGATTCTTCATCTATCTGCGGGGGCTGGTGGTGCTTGCTGGTTTAGACTAGCCTTGCAGAAATCATGTGGGGGTGACCGATAATGAAAGTTGCATGCACCCATCGCCTATCTTTTTGTTTGTTTGGGTGTTGTTGTTTTGTTTCTTTATTTGTTTGTTTGTTTGCTTTTAGAGATGGGATTTCTCTGAGTATTAAAGAAAAAGAGGCTAAAGGGGTTAGAGTAAGTTGCCACCACACTCAGTGCTTATCTTTTGACCTGCACATCTCAAACTCCTTAAAGGTCAAATAATTAAGCAGCCAGGTAAATATACATATAACCATTGTCTTTAAAAGTCACCCCTGGGTGCAGGGTGTGGTGGCCACTTTAATGACAGTGCTCAGGAGGCAGAGGCAGTGTATTTCTGTGAACTCTAGGCCAGCCTGACCAACATAGTGAATTTCGGGCCACTCTGGCTACATGATAGACCCTGTCCACCCCATCCCACCCTACCACACACCCCCTCCCAAAAAAAGGGAAAGAAAACTGGTCCTTGAGTAGGATGCCCGCCTAGCATATTTGGAGCCCTGAGTTCAATCACTAACACTTAAAAATAATTTGAATGAATGAATGAATAAAGTCACCCCTGATCTATACTTTTGTGTGTTTGGGGGGGTGTGTGACTCCCGCCCCTTCAGCCATCTGGGTTGATTGTCTGCCCTGTCAAAATTATACACACAACTGTCTTGTTTTGTCTTGTTTTGTTTTTTTCTTCTGTGCCTTCCAAGAACTATGGGTGCAGACATTACTGGCCCTGACGCAGTCTGTGAAACAACCCATTCTCAGGGGTCAAGCCTTGGCACGCTACTTCCTGCTCCTGTTAGTCAGGTGCTTAACATCTGTGTACACGTGCTCTGTCCTGCCATGCCTGGCCACTGAGGATACACCTGACTTCCCTTCTTTGTTTTAACTAGTATGCCCACTGAGATAAAAAGGTTTCATCCAGTTCTGGAGAACTGCCTTTCAGAAGGGACTGAAAACAGATACAACAAGCAGAAAGAACAGCACAAACAGATTGGGTCTATGGATTTTAGATGATTACAAGTATTATACTGCTAAGTCTCTACATGACCAAAGCTCTGCGCTTATTAAGTGGGTCCCAAAGGGCTAAAGACAGAGGAGACAATAACTGATGTAAAGAGACAGGGGGACAAATAGAAGGGAGAAGGCCAAGGATGATGTTAAATGGGGGAGGCGGGTGGTGGGTACAGCTCAGTGGTAGAGCCTAACAAAAATCTTCCAGCCGTTAGTATCTGGCCCATGACAACCACGACAGGTAGAGTTTTGAGTAATACAATTCTTTTTCTTGGACTCAGAATTCTCCCTCCCCCACTCTTTGACCTTTAAACATTGACTACAGAATCAATATGAATTGATTATGGTGCATTCATTAGGATACAATATAGACATGTACAAATCAGTCAATTCTCCCGACTATGGTGATGCCTCAGTCCATTTGGGCTGCTATAACAAAATACACTAAGGGGCTAGCATGTGGTTCAGATGGACCCACACACCATGGGTCCAATCTTCAGCAGGGCATAGCCTGAACATGTTAGCACATACTTATAATTCCAGTGATGGGAAGGTCGAAGTGGGAAGGGCAGAAACTCAGGATCATCTCTACCTACATAGGAAGTTTGGAGCTAGTCTGGTCTTCATGAGATCCTTTCTTAAAAAATAAAATAAATAAAAATGCAAGCTGGATAGTTTCTTTTAAAAGGAGAATTTTATTCCAAACAGTTCTAGAAGCAGGAAATCAAAGGTCAAGAGTCAGTACTGGTGAGAGCCCACTTTCTAGCTTACATTGTGGAAGGGCCAAGATGTCTCTCTGAAGCTCCTTCATAACAGCCCACCTGCATGAGCTGATAGCACTCTAGAAAATCCATCCATTAACACTATCATATCAGTGATGAGGTTTCAACATGTAGATTGGGAAGCAGGGGCAAAAAACACTGAAACCACAGACAATGAACTATGGGTTGATTTGCCCTTGGGCAAAGCTGTGAGCTGAGTCCATTCAAAGAGGTAAAACCAGAGGGAGCAAGGCTTAGTGGAAGTGTGTAGGCCACCATTGTAAATGTGGCATGGTCCTGTCCAGGCGTGCAATAGGGGAAGAGAATGCAGGCTTATTAGGTGGTGATGTGAGTCTCTTGGCTCCCCTAGATGGCCATGTGCTCTGATGAGGGACAGGAGAAGGGACACATCTCAGGTACCTCTCAACTACTCCATTCTGGCCAACCCGGAGGCACCAGGATTATGATTCAGAGTCAGATATTTTGGAGGGGAGAAGCCTACGTGATTTTGAGTCTTGGAGGAAATGATGAAAAGTATTATGGAGAAAGCTTAGTATATATGGAGAGTGTGAGCCTGCATGGAGAGCTAGTTAGGGGCTGTCACTCAATTAATTAGACTAGCAGATTGCTCATACCTGGCATATTCTCTGAGTAGAAAAAGAAGTAGCAAAATGGAACAAGAATAATAATAATGATGATGATGATGATAGTAATAAAGAATTAACTGATAGCAAATGTTTTCTCCTTGGTCTCTGCTTGCCCAGCTCTGACTGGTACAGCTTGTAATTAGTCTCTACCTGCAGATGTGTGGTTCCAATGACTTGTGGATTAAGGAGAAACTCTAGAATTTCTCAGTACCTGACAAGTCGTAACGTGAAAAGCTACACTTAGTCCATTAAAGATTTTTCACAGTGACATTTGAGTGCAGCTTGAGAAATACGCCACCTTGCCATTTATCATTTTCAGGGCACGAGTGTCGGGAAGGAGGTTGCTATGAAGAACAAAACAAAATGGATTGCATGTGTGGAGGTGAGCTAGTGAATGCTGATAAATGTACTTCACTGAATGTCAGCAAATGTCACCTGAGAAGCCATTTGCAGCTACCATAACACTCCCCAAAACAACAAAGAGTGGCAAAAACAGGCAAAATGAACTGGGCGCCTTGCTTCCACATGAATAAGCAATCAGCCCTCTCAGAAGTTACACCAGAAAGCTGTTAAACTTCATAGACGTTGCTTTTCAGCCATACTGACATATGTCTATATGGCTGCAGAGAGCTGGAGACCTGAGGACACCAGGGCTGGGATTCCTCCAGGTTGGGCTTAAGAGCCCCTTTAGCCCTGTCCGTGCCTTTCTTTTATATGTGGACAGAACTGACTGTCTCTGAGGCAGGTTTTCTGGGCTTTTCTTGCCCAGCATATTTTTGCAAATTCTAAGAATTCTACCTCCTTTTAATCTAGCTCTCCTTGTAGTGTAATCCAGGTGGTTGAAGGAGGGAGTCAGTGAATGCTGCTCTCACCTCAAACACTCCTGACCTAACATTTTAGTCCCTCATTCAGAGAAAAGATTTGAGTGATGATCTCAGTTTTTGTTTCATTCATTGTGACTGGTCAATACTTAGTCCTTATGTGGTTTGGGATTGGAACTTCCAGAAATTCCTTCAGAATTCTGCTTGGGCCTGTATGCTCTTCCTCCTCAGCTTGGTTATTCTCCACAGATCACTGCAAGGAAGCAAATGGAAAAGAAAGATCATGTTCTCGGGACAATTATCCAGGGAAATAAGAAACTCATTAAAATGAGATTGCAGCCCCTCTTCATTTCCTAATCTCTGTAGACTCCTTCCTCCCCTCCAACACCTACACACAAGGTCACCCGATACCTACTTCCTCCTTTGTACCTAGACTCCCAGAGCAGCCTGAGTTGGATGACCTTGTAAACAGGCCGAGCATGTGTGCTTGGTGCCTGCACAAATCGGGGTCAGTTGTGAGAGCAATGCTGAGGAATGGAGCCCTTCCTGGACTCTGTCCTGAATGTGGCAAGGGACGAACTTCCCTCATCACACTGTCATAGTCTGCATTCCAACCATGTATTTGCGCTGAACACATTTTACAACCAGGAAAACACAGGCTCTTGGGAAAGCACGCTTCCCTTGGATGAACTCGGAGGGTCGGTACCTGTAGGAGTGGCTGGGCAGGTTCCTCTTTCACACTCATTGTAGAGCCCTTCATGACCCTGCTGTTTCCTCCCTTTGAATTAATACTTCCCATGGAAAGGCTTTGCTTCAGTCCTGGACGCCCAAAAGATATCTGTTTATTATTGAAATTGAATTGCTCTCAACTTGTTGACTTCCATGCTTAGTTTGGGCAGAAACAGTGGCTTGTTTAAGGAAAAGGGGGGCGGGGGAGAAGGAAAGGAAGGAAGGGAAAGAGAGGGCTCTGGAGGTGAAGGTGAAGGTGAAGGTCACAGCCAAGTGGAAAGATCCTGCAAAGAGAAATGATAGATGAAATGTCCTGTTTAGGGGGAAGATTTGCTGTACTATCTATGGCTTTCTTTACTCAAGTAAAGTGCTTTTCTGAACAGCCAGTGCCTGCTGTGTCCCAGTGTGGGATTGTGTCTCAGAATCAAAGACTCACAATAGCATATGAACATATTCAAAAAGGAAATCAGGAGAGGTGTAGATGTCTCATCTTGCCACGATTATTCATTTTTTCTGCTTTCAGTTTTTCCATCTGGAGATTTCTCTTTTGAGACATGGTCTCATGCTATCCAGGCTGGCCTTGAACTTGCTATGTAGCCAAAGTTGACCTTGAAATGCTGACCCTCATGCTTGAGGATCACAAGTATAGGCCAACACACCCAGGATAAACATATCTGGTTGGCCTCTGGGGAGGGATCCCAAACATTAACATTGAAGTGAAAGAGAGGTAAGTAAGCGACCATTAGGCTAATAGACCGGCCAGGTCAGCCCCAAGGCAAAACGTTCAGAGGAATTTTAAGGTTTGTTTGGTTTTTTGTCTTTTTTGTTTTTTAGTGTCATTGGCTCATTTACTCAATTGTTTGAATAAACACTTATTTGCCTACCTTAGGTCAGATGTCATTTTATGGCTTAACTGGACACCAGCTTCTCTTTTGGACTGTATTTCTTAGCATTTAGACTCAAACTGGACCTTCCGTGTCCAGGTCAAGCTCCACCTCTTCCAGGAAAGCCATTTGAGATTTCTCCTATGCTGGACTCCTGTTTGTTCACAGCAGGGCGTCTCTGTCTTCTACTGTACCTGTCCTCCCACCAACAAATGCCAGTGCCCTGAAAAAAAAAAAAAAAGAAAGAAACCTATTCTATCTCTTCATCACTGAGTTGGTCTCTCCTAATCAGGTCTTTGAAATGAGATTTAAGGCTAGTGTAACCCGGGTTATCTTCCACACACAGAGAGATTTAAACCATTTGGGTTTAAATACATGGAAAACAGTCTTTGTGGATGCTGGTGATATTTACATTCAGTGTACAATAGGAAAATGCACTTGGGGAGAGGCATATAGGTAGCCATCTGGATTATTTGGGCACACCCTGAGTAGGGGAGAAATCAGGAAGTGTTGGAGGAGGCTGAATTAGCCAAAACAACTGTGTAGCTCTGCCCTTTGCTGTCAAGTGTCACTCTTCAGGCTGCACTTAGGTACAAGAAGCCATTTCCCCAACCTCTGTATCAAGTATGCCTTAGAGATATATGGGTGACACCTCACACAGACAGAATGGGGTAGACATGAGACAGTTTCCATTCGGTTTGGGGTCTTCCAACCTCAAAGCAGCCAGGTTTCCTCAGTACGGCGAGGGGACTTGCACGGTTCCTGTAGGGGAAGTTTGGACAGGGATCAGCCCCGCTCTCTTTTCTCTCTGCTCAGGTGGCTGCGCGGCTGTGCCCACTTCAGCAACTACACACCACTACTTTCTCCGTTGAAAACAAAGGTGCTCCAGAAGGTTTACAAATAATAATGGCGGCCGCTGATAATGTTCTTTTCTTCCCTTCTTTCTTTTGGGAATTCCGTTCCTTTCTTCTAAGATCTGCTGTTTTTCATATGGCCTTTCAGAGAAGTGTCTTAAAGCAAATTGTCAACCTTTTTTAATGGAAGAAGTCTCCTAAGCAGGCAGAAGACTTTGTGCCCAAAATGAATTATAATCCAGAAGAAATCATGGTTTTAGCTCACTTGAAAAGTGTAGGATTTGAAAAGCTTGGAAAACCATTAATGTGTTTACTAAAAAATCTTTACCTAATAGAATTCAAAATAGCCCTCTCTTATTATTTTGAATGTTTCACTTCAATTTTGTAAGATGTACTTATTTTCCTGCCCAAATAGCAGATTTAAAACTTTTGCCTAAATTTTAAGAATATGATCTTTAAAGTTTTTAAAAATAAGAATGGCTGGAAAAACTTTCCTTTCAGACAGCTGTTCAAAACACATGTATCACCCACTTACTTCCAGAGAGAAGAAGAGCCATGTACACTCAAAAACTGTTTTCTAAAATGGCACAAACCTATATGTGAGCCTTTCTAGAATTATGATACAGTAGAAGCAGTGGGATTTCCTACCAAGGGGCTCTGCATTGGGAGAAGTACCCAAGTCTAGGGAGCCCTGAAGGGAATTCTAATATCCAAACAAAAGCAACATTGCCATCACCATCCATCCTCTCACCCAGAGGAGAAACAATTAATAATTTGCATATGCTCATGACACAAATTAAAGACAAAAGGCCCCTCAAGGGCTGTGGTTACTCTGCAGCTCTCAGCATGATGCAAGGTTTCAGCCCTGCACTGTTCTAGCTTCCAAATGAATAGCATTAAGCTCCATAACCAAAAGTAGGGGTTGTGGGCCCTCTGGCCTGTTCCCACTGTAGAATCCTGTCCCCCAATCAGAAACATCTCCCAGTCTACCCGCGAGCGTCTAGGCAAACAGAATGTATAGTCCCAAGGGGAAAAAAATAATGTATATACTTTGCCCTTTTTATTTTAATGGCCAAACATTGTAATGCTAGCTAAATAGAAATTCTCATCTGTTAATAGGTTCCTTTAGTTTGTAATAAATAGGAATGCTAATGACTAAAATTTGGTATTTGGTATGCATTAGCTTTTGTGAGCTTTTCTTTACAGCCCTCATTGACATGCAATATGGCAAGCTTCCTTTGAAACATATTTATAAAATAACTACAGTATAATTAAACCAACAAAGCCATCTTTTAAGTACGCTTAATAGCTCAGGTTTTTTTTTTCATCTCAGTAAAATTTTTATTTTAAAAAGAAAAATAGTTATGCCTCAATCCCACTGTACATTTTATTCTGTGCATCTAATATTTCCTTTACAGCTACAATCTGTGCATATTTAATTCTTCTTGACAACCATGATTATTAATAAAGAGCTCATGAAAGATATACTTCATAGCTTCTTCAACAAGAATAATGTGTTTTTTTGTTAATGGAAATTGTAACATATCTTGACAGATACAATATATAAGATGTGCTTTTTTTTCTTAATTGTAATTTTGCTGTGCTGAATACAGCCGATATGGCAGGTAATAATCAGAGTGGATGCTATTTTATAAAACGTAACCAAAAATATTTTAATGGTATAAAAGCAATAGATAAATAAAAGGAATTATGTTTAATTTTTTTTTTTTGCGTCCCCCCCCCCCCCCCGAACACGCAGTTCTTGTTGCTGCTGTGGCTGCGGGCTTGTTTACCAGAAGAAACCACGAGTTGCAATTCGGTCCTTCTCTGCCCTTGGCCCTTCAGCACTCAGGGCGCGCAGGGCCCGGCTGAATGCAAAATCGGGATACCTAGTGGTTCAAGTTCACCGAGTTTTGTGCGGTTTGTAAGCCCTTCCCCTCTCCCCAGAATTCCAAAGATGCCAAGCCCGGAGACCCGAGCCGCTGGGGCTTCCCCAGGCCGCTGCTTCGCCCCTCAGCCCCCTCTCCTCTGCCTTCCTTGGAAACTCCGTCCCGGCGGCCGAGGAGCTGCCGAGTCCTCTACGCGCCCCCCTGCGCAGAGAATAAACACCATTGACGCCACTGTTATAATCTTTATTTAAAACAGTTTCCAAGGTTACAAATTGCAGGGCCTCGTATGCAACAGGTTCATCCGAAGCGGTATCATTGCAGATTAACTGTAACGTGTAGGATTAAAATAAAACATAAGGGATTAGGCAAAATGGGTTGAAGCTTGGGAAATAACGGCCAAGCGCGTCTCGACCGCGAGTCCGCAGAGGGAGCCTGCGAGGAAGCCGGGCCTTTGGGAGGTCGCGACGCACAAGGCTGGACCCCGCGAGTGGTCAGGGCCGGTGGTTCTGGAAGGAGCAGGGCGGCCGGCGGCCGAGAGGTGAGCCTTTCGGGGCGCCTGGGAGGAGATCCCGGGGTCCTGAGGATGGGGAAGGCCCCGGGCCGGGCAGGCGGGCCTGCGGTCCGGCTGGGGGCGCCAGGCGGCGCCGGGGACACGGCCCCGTCGCCCTGCGTGGCGCCCTGCGAGGCGTGAGGGGGACAGGGTACCTGCAGGGGCCACCGGGGGTGTGCGCACGGCCGACTGACGCGGCCTTCAAGGCCCAGGCCTGAAGGGGTCCCACGTGGGATCCTTCTGTCCATCCCCACGGTTGTCCCCTCTTCCTGGCCGCGTCCGAAGCGCCACGTGCGGCCGTCTGAGCGCGGGTCCTGGCCCCGAGCCGTCCCGGCCACCTCCCCTGCTCGGTGCGCCCCGCGCCCCCCGGCTCCAGGAAGACCCCGGGAGCCCCTCGGTCCCCTCCGCTTCCTGCGGAGCCGGAGCGCGGCGGCCCAGCGGAGGCTCGCTGGGGGCGGGGAGGAAGTGTGCAGCGTGGCCCGGGAGGGAAACAAAGCCCGACCCCCCCCCAGCCCGGTCACCCCGCGCTGACCCCAGACCCACCCCGCCGAGGCCCGGGGCTCCCGGCCGCCGCCCCCCGGCGTCCACGGAGACCCGGCGGGCAGCCAGGCCCGAGGGCGCGACGGCCAGACCTGCAGGCGGGAAGCCTCGCCCGGCGAAGGGACGCCGACCGGCCAAGGCTGGGAGGAGAGCGGGTGGACGGGCGGGAACCCGGCCACTCCGGGGCTCCCCGCAGCCACCGCGGTGCGAGCCGTCCGGGAAGAGCGGAGCGAACTTCCAGGAGGAAGAAACTAGGCGCACAACTTCCCCGAGGCCTCCACCGGCGAGGGAAGGGCCCCGGCTAAGGCGGCGGCGGGAAGGGGCTGGTGCAAACAGCTGTTCCTCATACATATTTCATTACACAATCAGATAATGCGTCCCACTACCTTCTCAATTATTCACAGATAAACATTTTCAAGACGTTTTGACATCTGTCTTGGTGCCTGCTATTAATTTAGTAATCACTGTAGTTAAAAATGTATGGGATTTTCCCCCCACCGTCGGAGTACCTCCTTTCTGAGCCCAGTGTTGGGCTGCGGCAGAGAGCCCGGGCCCTCTAGGAGTGAGGACACCTTAGGAGGTGAGGTGACGTCTCCGGAGCGATGACACTGTTGCGGAAAGGATTAAAGGGGTATCTGGTTATTTTAATTCACGGTTGAAGGTAATGACTGTCATATCACACACACACACACACACACACACACACACACACACACACACTACCCTGTGATAACTCTAGACCCACAAAGATGATCAGACCTTTGCCCTGGGCAGTAGAAATGGTTCGCTTCATGTAAGCACAAGCGTTTGTTGAAAAAGCATGGGCAACCTACCTAGGAAAACATACACGCCTATGCATTGACATATACGGGAGAACTTCTCAAGGAACAATAACAAAAGCCTAACAATTATGCGTGCTATCGAAGAGGCCACCAGCCTCCGAGGGCCCTGGTTCTGCGCCCTGGGCAGAAGGCACAAGAATAAGAAAGAAAAGTAAATTATGTCCTGTGCAGTACGTGGAGCCTTGGGGGTTATGAGGAAACAGTTGCTCTCTCCTTGGGAGGCAAGTGTTACAAGTGTCCTAGCTAACTCCACATAAACATTTTTTTTAAAAAGCTGGAATTAAAAAAAAATTGTTCAGACTGGAAAATCAGGGCAAACATTCCCAACTCTAAAATGCTGTGATTCGTTGCGAGAAATTTTCTAAACTACCCAGAAGGGTAGAGAACGTCGGGTGGCCAGAAGCTCATCTCTTTGTGTTCTGAGTTTTAGCTAGAAGGAACAAAAGTTACACCGTGGATCTGTGGATGACGAGACCTTACTCATTTCACTATTTTGGTCGAGGTCTCTTCCTGAGGTGCATCAGCAGGTGATTCGCATTTCGAAGCAAGAGAAAAGAAGACCTGGAGAAAAATAGCTTTGGAAGAAACTGCCCTCCTAACGGAAGAGTAAGATTACATAAACTCTAAAGTGATTTTCACAATTTATTGTTCAAAATACAGACAAGAACAAATTCACTAAAATGTCTAGGAACTAAATGTGTCTTGGGAAAGTGAAAGGGAGAAAAAGAGGAGAAAATTCTTCCCTAGCCACACCCCTACATCTCTTCAGGGGATCAGTGTGCCTGTTGCAGTTTGGCCTGCAGCAGTATTGGGGAGTCACTTTACAACTCTCTCTTTCTCTCTCTTGCTCCTTGAAGAGTAGTTATTGGACTTCTTGGCCCAAGAGCTAGCACTCCCCTCCACTCTCTTCATCCCTTCTTTTCTCCCTCTTTCTTGCCATTCTTTTAAAGAAATGGTCCAAGACTCACCCCTACTGCTTTCAGAGGGAGAGGCTCAGAAAATGCATTCAAGAGGACAAGTTGGAAAATAAGGTGATGTGGGGAAAGGCACCATTTCTCTGGAAAGTCCCTGCCATTGTCTGGGACTGTTCCCCAGGACTCAACAGGCAAAGGAGGTGTCAGAGAGAACAAGCCAGCACACTTACTAGCCCCAGAACAGCTGTGGGCAGCCCTGTTGGTACACTCTGACCCACGCCAGCACCTCAATCTCTGTCTGGAATAGAGGAGCAGTGGTCGAAGACCTCTCAGTATTCCGCAAAAGGAAATTACTCAAATAAATAATTCAGCTTGGTGTAGCATATTCCTTGCAGATTTATTTGATGTACACGGGGTTGGGGAGGGCTACAGTTGTTTTTCTTTAGGTCTCAGAGGAGAAAAGCAAAAAGGGCACAAAATGGCTTTTCCATATCTGGAAACGTTCTTAGAAATGAAATGTCCCCATTGAAAATTAAGTCTCCTGTTGTCTGGTGGAGGCCTTCTGGGCTATCTGTTCAAGCTCTACTCCAGAGCACAGTCTCCCAGGCAGAGGATGAAAAAGCCAACCGAAATAACCGATGAAGGAGAATCTTTCCTGTGTTGCCCTCTTCTGGGAGTCTCCAACAGAGCAGGTAGGAGAGTCCTAAAGCAGACTCTGGGAGGATGATTCCTTGGTCTTCAGAAAGTGGCCTGAAACTTTTCATGCCGAAGATTCAACAAAGTTTCCTCCTCCAGGGTCAATGTACCTCTTACAGGAAGTGTTGCCTTCTAGTTGAGCCCATTCTCCCTGGCTTCCTGTACATCTGTGTGCCTGTCTGGGGTCACTCCATGTGGGCACCGTCGCTTTTGTCTGCATTTGGACAACTGGGTGTGTACCTACGTATTGGACCCATGCCTTGAACAAGCCTTTATTCCTCCACTTCTGCTGTTAGGGTTCCTGTAATTCTCCTACGTGTGTTCTCGAACAATTGCTGTGCGCAAAATCCTTCTGTGAATACCAGAATACCAGATAGGGCGCGACCCCAGAGATCTGCGTTGAAGAGAGGAGGTGGGTACAATGGTAGTTCCGGACTTTGGGCGGGCTGTAAGGTTGCTAAGTTCCCCAGTTCTAGGGGCCCTAGGCTTTCCCCACCCCTTCATATACCCTAACAAGTAGTAAGTGTTTACAAGAAGAAGCGACTGTCTTCCATCTCACCAGCCTCTGGACCTGTAGACTGCAGCTCCAAATAGCCAAAACGGGAGGCAAAGTGAAGTCTTAAGACCTTAGACATCAGCTGGCCTCCCGGCCACCTTCGTCCCAGTGTCGCCTTGGGGCTGGGAGGGAGCAAAGGCCCCGTAGGTACCTAACCTCAGGGAGCCTTTAGGCCAGCACCCCGAGCGTTAGGGGAGCGTTAGGGGGCGAAACTCTCCTTGCTGGCACCCCTAGAGCAACAACATTTACAATTGCAAACTTGCAGGGCCCGCCCCCTCGGCTCCTCCTCTGGCCCTCACCCCAACTTTAAGCTCCCAGCGGGAGAGCCAGAGCTAGAGTCACAGTCTCCCTTAGGCACCCTGGGGCCAAGCCACTTCTCAGGGTCCCTAGAGGGACCTAAGGGCCTGGATAGCAGAGGCATAGTAGTGAAAACTGTGACCACGGCTTTCTAAACAGCCGGAGGCGCTGTATTCCTCCGCGACCTCTCTCCCCCGGCCTGGGCAGCCGCAGTCCCACTCGCCCACCCTAGAGCCGGCGAGCAGGCGCGGGGAGCGCGCCGGGAAGGGTGTACGCGCACGTGTCCTCGTGCGATTGGAAGTGGTTACACGGAATCTTCCAGAGGATGTTTTTTTCCCCGTGATTGAAGATGACTTGGTATTAACTTCAGGTGGTGTGTCCCTAAGGACCGACGCCAGTCCGGCTGTCGGCCTGTGGGTGTTTCCTAGTTGGCACTGAGGGCAGCCACCGCCCCCCCCCACCCTCGAGCAGCCCCCAAGGCCCGGTGAAAGGGTCAGGCTCCGGGCCCTGAGATCTGTAGGGCTGAAGTTCTTAATGTTCGCCCCAGAGATCTGATTCAGAGGTCTAAGCTGTTGCGTGCCCTCGCAGGTTCAGGAGGGAAACCTGCGCGGGTGAAGGAGATCCTGATAACCACCCCATCCCCACGGCAGGGAGGAGTTCTGACCTCTACACACGGGACCTTCGGACCTACTTACTGCCTTGCCATCTCACTCCAGGCCCAATCTGTGATCCGGATTGGCGGCGGCGGGGTGGGAGGGCTGCTGGAGGAGTTGGGTTGACACCAGGGTGGAGGTGGAGATGCAGAGAGGGAAGAAAAAGAAGCAAGACTGGGTGAGGATGTGCAGATGGGTGAGGATGAGGTGGAGATGGAGTTGGGGGTGCACCGCGGGGCACCAACTATTCACCCTTCCGTGGAGAGGTGCGTCTGGCTGCTCCGTTACTCCCCCCCCCCAATAAGGCTAATGATGTAGTAATTTAGGAGGGGTGAGGGGCTGGGCGAAAGGAGGGAGGGGAGAGGATGGGGAGAACGCGCGCCCCGGGAGCGAAAGCATACAGCTAGCTCTAGAGGCGCTGCCGCAGCTCGCGCTTCCCAGCAGGTTAGCTAGCCTAGGATCCACCCGGTATTTCGCAGGAAGGGGGGGGGGGGGTGCGTTGAGATAGCTAGAGGAGGGGAGAGTCTTCCTGGAGGACAGGGGGAGGGAGAGAGAGCTCGGAGCGAGAGCGCGCGCGCAGAGCCCTTTGAAAGGACTTCCACTTCCTAATGAATATTTATCCGCCGCTGCTGCACTCTCCCGGCTTCTCTTACCTTTCCGCAGGTAAGAGCCTTCCTGGTCCCCTACCCTAGTAGCGGCGGGGGTCATCCCAGCTCCCCCGACCCTGGCGCGGGTGGTGCGCCTTTGGACCGGCGGGGTTAGGGGTGGGGTGTGGGGCAAGGTGGCTTCACTGTGTGCGATGGGTTCCGCACGACCAACACAGAGTGTGGGAGCTACCTGTGTGTGCGCGCGCGCGCGCGTGTGTGTGTGTGTGTGTGTGTGTGTGTGTGTATGTGTGTGCGCGTGTGTGGAGGGGGGGAGAGAGAGAGAGGAGGAGAGGAGAGGAGAGCGAATGTGCGCCCCCGAGCGCGCATCTGCTCTAGGCGCGCATTAAGGACATTTTCGGACTTTTCTCTCTGACGTCCTGGATCTCTCGGCTTTGCCTTTCTTTGCCCCCAACCCCGGCCTCTTCACCCCCCCCACCCCCCAGCACTACCCTGGGTTGTAGACCACTCCCCTGGCCGGCTTTGTGCCGCCGGCGCACAACCCTCCAGGCGGGCCCTCGCGCCTCTCACAAAGAGGACCAGAGCTCCTTTTCCGCTGTAACCTTTACCCTTTCTGCCGAGACCGCGGTCAGGGCACCCCGACCCCCTTCCCGCCGGTTCAGCTCCCGAGGGTCTGCCGCGCGCTCTGCCGCTGCCCCCCTCTTGGGTCTGCCGCGCGAGGAGCTGAGAGTACTGATCGGTGGTCGGGACTCCAGGGTACCACTGGGCGGAACTTCACAGGGTCTACTAACCTGGAACCCGGAGCCAGAGACCCACCCCCAGTAGGGCGCGGGTACCCGCCGCCCCCCCACCCGCGGCCGCACCGGCGGGAGGAGCCCAGCGAGCTCGGACCCGCCTAGGGGGAAAGAGGGAGGGGAAAGGGAAGGGGTCAGGGAGGAGCCGACGGTGTACGGAGAATTCTCGAAACAGACTCACCCAGCCACCTGTTGCGACTCAGTCTGGGGTCGGGCAGCTCCAGATCTGCTCCAGGTGGACACGCACGAAAGCAAACACCCAAGTTTGGAAAAGAAAAGTCTCTGGCTTCGCCGGGCGCAGCCGGTTAGACTAGCAACCCCGCGCCGCGCGCTGGGGTCGCGAGGCTGTAGGTTCCAAGAGGGGGCTTGAGGCCAGAGGACCCGCCACTTCGGGGTCGGCTCCCGCCGCATGCCCCTCGTCCGGGAGGCCAGGGGCTCGAGCTCGGGAAGCCGGCGCTCAGGGCTGGCGCCCTCGGGGCGGTTGCAGCCGGAGCAGGCCCCGCTGAGCCCTGCTCAGAAGTCAAGAGCAGCGGCGCGGCCGCTCGTCGCAGCCTTTCACGCTGCAGCCGCTCCTCATTCTTGTGCCTCGGACCCTCTGAGCGCCCCCGGACAAAGCCCCCACAACCCGGCCTCTCCCTTCCCGCTAAATCCCCTTCGGGGTCAGTGCGCTACCGGCACCGGGCCGCGCGCCTCTCCTGCCAGCCCTGTGGCTCTTAAAGAGCCCCACACCCCTCCGCCCCGCGCGCTCCTCCGACCCCCCCCGCCACCCCTCCCCTCTCCTCCGGATCTCGCCCCCCACGCCAACGCCTGAGGTCCCTACTGCCCCGACCCAATGCCCGCGGACTCCCAGCCTCCTCCTTTCGCCCCCCTCCCCTAAGCAGCCGTTGCCCCCACCCACCCCACACACAACCGAATTCTACTCTCCATTTCGGTTCTCCCTTCTCGCCAAAAGCACCCACCCCTGACTTTTTTTCAGCCCCTGCTTTGCCCTTTAGATCATGACCTGGCACTACCGTTTCCCAGCTCAGAGCTGATCCTCGTCGAGTTTCTGCCTGGGCTTGGTTTAGGGGGTCTTGGAATGGAAAAGGGGCTGGGCACGGGAGTGGAGCTGAATGGAAGGAGGGAAGGGAGGAGGGGCAGGTCAGATAGACTGACTCTGAGGCGCTTCTATCTGGGGCCTACACTGGCCTTCAACAGTAGTTGAACGCTGGCATTGAATGGGGTCCTGGGGTTAGAAATCTCACCTTGACCAGTGTTGGGGAGGGGGGGAACCTGTGGAGAGGGGCTTCCAGAAGATCCCAGCGGAGAACTGTGAGCTCCCTGCTCCCCAAACTCAGTTGTGTAAAGACCCAAGAACTAGGTGCACAAGGAGGACGTGAAAGGGGACCTTAAGCTCCAATTGTCCAGGAGAAAGGATAATGGAGGAGAGCGGGCAGGAAGACAAGTCAGCTCTTTCTGAGGAGTGGAGGGAAATTTCTAATGTTTTCTTATATTAACTGGTTAACATGTTCCTTGGCCCAAGAAGAGGAGGAAAGGAGTAGATGATTGTCACAGTGGATGGCTGTCTCCACTCTCCTTTCTTCCAGAATTTTCCCTCTCTTCTCCAGGCTTGTTTTGATTCCAGTGTTGCCCAAGGAGAGTGGCCTTCTTTGGAATGCCTTCTTTAGGCCTCTCCTGGGCTAGAAACACGATTGAAGAGAGCCGGGGAAGGGACAGTGTGAAGGCAAGTGTGAGCCTTTAAGTCAGGCTGTAGTACCCTGGTTTCATCAGTGCCAACCGTTACATCATTTCACTGTTTGGGCTCTGGAGGAGGTGTGTGCGAGCCGTGGCGGTTTGGTAGCTGAACCTGTCCACTCTTTCTCAAATACAGACTAGACCCAGGGGTTCTAGTTGCGGGAAGGTTGGTTGAAAGAAGGGTGAGGCCTCCTGGTGAGATGAGGCAGAAGGAATTTGAGGAAGAGGGGTGGAAAGCTGACCCTCCCCTGTGTGTCTGCCCTTCTGCCCCTCCAACTCTAGTCCAGACGCACCTTTTAGGAAGTGGAGTGGTTAATTGATTTACAGCTGGCCCTGTGGGGGAAAGTTCATGGTACAGAGGGATGAGCTAGATCCGAAGGCTGTAAAACCCACCTCTCTCCTTCCCCTTGGTACAACCACTGTAGCTCTCACTCCCCCAAGTACCGGGCTCCTTTCTCTTGGGACTACAGCACTGTGCAGCCAGCTAGGCTGGGGTTGTGCCCACCCTCCCGGGCCTGGCGGTGGGAGGTGTTCAGGTCCTAGACAGAGCCAAACCTCTCTTGTTTAAGGATGTGGGGGGTGGAAGGGCCTTTAGCGGGCGGCGGGGCTCATTAGGCAGAGCGGGGTGCCGAGAGGTGCGCGCTGCCGGCCCCAGAGGCCTCCTTTGAGGCGTCGGGGCGGCTTCATTAAGCAGCGCTAACAAGGCGAACAAATGCCGGGCCTAGCAGCTTTCTCGCAATGGTGGGGCCTTAGCAGGGCGCCAGGCTAATGAGGGTCACTCAAAGAGGCTGATCAAATATTCAAATTTCCCCTCACGCCAGGAACTTTTATGCACCGGGAAAGTTGAGGCAACTGAGCTGTGTTTACTGTCCTGAACGACAATTGCTTGAAGCCCGGGTCCGCAGAGGCTAAGGAAAGGAGGGGAGCTAAGGGGGAGGGGGAGCAGTTGTTGTTGTTGTTGTTGTTCAAAAGAAAATAATCGGGGGTCCTTGAAGGGCTTCTAGGCCTCCCAGCCCGAGTACTGCGCTCCCCTACGCCCTCCCTGGCGGCCTGCGCCAAGCTCCTTCTTTTGCAGCTTGCGGGGAGGCCCAGACCACCCGCTACCCAGCCATCTCCTTCTTCCGACGTCCCAGAGAGCCCGGAAGAGGCGTTTCCCCCTGGACCAACCTTCCTGACCGTTTGGGTCGACTGTTCCGGGTTGAGCCAGGCGACCCCGGGGGTAGCCGTCCCAGGCCTTCTGGGGCGCACTCTCCCGCAGACCCGCGAAACCCTTGGCTCTCCCTGTAATCCAAAGCAAGGAGTGTGGTTCCCGCAAAGCCCCCCGACCGGACTGAGAGGTCCTCAGTGCTAGGGTTGGAGCTGACGTCTGTAAATAAATGCCCGGGCAGAGCACGGTAGAACACTACCCATCCAAACGCTCCCCTTTCCCCCACCCCACGCCAACTGAACTCTGACCCCACCCCACCCCCGAGCCGGCAGGACAGGATTAAAGGGTGGCGGCAAATTTGTCTGTGCAGGTGACCTCTGTGGGTACCGAAGCCGTAGGCACAGCAAATTCCCGGTCCTTGAGTCTGAGAGGCGAGATAGAGAGGGAAGTCTTGAGGCCCTCCAAGGTGATCCCTCGGGTTTTGCAGCCCCGGGAGAACCCGGGTGCGGGCGGCCCTCAGCGTCCCATCCATTCTGGAAGCGCCCCGGGCACAGTCCCCTGCCCTCGCACCACCCGCCCTAGACCGGCGAGGAGGGCAGCCCGGGTCCTCTGCCCCAGCCCCTCTCCCCAACGCCCAGAGCACGGGAATTCGGAGAAACTCCAGAGGTCCACGGCCCCCCCACCCCACCCGGCCCCGCAAACGCACACACCCCAAGCCTTTAGATCGAGACCCCGCAGAGCCTCAGCGGGATCCTGGGCTCCGCTAAGCATCGGGGACCACCCGCCCCGCCTCTCCGCCCTGCTCTCGGGACTCTCGACTTACCGGCTTCGGGGAGGCAGCTCAGCGCTTCCGGCCTGAGCCGCGGAGAGGCTGGCGGCGCCGTGGCCTGGAGGCGGGCTCGGAGGGCGGCGCGGAGCCCAGCTCGGCGGAGAGGCTCTCCCGCGGCCGGCCGGGGCGGCTGCGGCCCCCTCGCCTGCGCCCTCCTCCCGGCTCGGCGCGCCCCGGGCGTGCCTGCCACCCGGCCGCCGAGCCCGGCGGGCCCACGAGCGAGCCGGCGCTGGCCGGAGCGCGGGGCTATGCCCGAGCAGCGCCCGTGATCCCTTTGCCTCGATTCTTCTGGAGTGGCGAGGGTTTTCGATTTCAGCGCTTTCGGCACGGCCCGCGGCACCTGCCCAGCCTCCCTCCAGGCCCGGGTCCCCCCCACTCGGAGGCGGGGGGCTGCGGAGATTGGGAGGGACCCGCCGGGTTCACCCGCCCGCCTGGCGCCTGGGTCCCCGGCTCCGGGGGGATGCAGTTTCGGGGTCACGAGCTGCTTTCAAAAAGTTGAACACAATATTCGGAAACCCACCCGTAGGAATTCTCCCCCTCCACGCGGCACAATACCCACTCCCCTCCCCTTTTTCATTCCTGCCTCCCCCGCTTCCTCCTCCTGCCCCTTCTCCCGCCCACCTTTCAGCCTATAATCCTTCCCCTACGAGAGAAAGGGGTCGGGAAGAAAGGATGAAGTGTCTGTTTTTGTGTCCCAACCTTTGGGCCCTTTCTGGTCCCGCAAGGAGCGACCGCCCAGAGCTTCGCAGCTGAGGAGGAGAGGACTCCCGGGCAAGGGAAGGAGCGTGGAGAGAGGGAGGCCGTCAAAGCGGGGCTCGAGGGAGCCACCTTTTAGGGGAACACAGTTTCCCCGTCCTGGTCGGCGGGTTCAGGTCTCCCACCTGCCTCCAGCTGAAGAGCCAGTGTAGTCCCCAAGCCCAACCCAAACCCTCGGTGTCGCCCTCAAAGCGGGTTTGCTCTTCAAAACCTGGCACGGCCGGATCGAGGCCTAGGAAAGACCCGGGCTTGAGGTTTAGGGCCTGCGACCATTTTAGCTCCGGCCTCCGGTTAGGTTCACATTTGAATTCCCCCAGAACCTCTTTTCTCACTCCTCCCTCACTGAGAGCTCCAGAGTGGTGTGTACCCGGCGCCGAGCCCCCAGATCTGCATCGGAATGTAGAAAAGATCTTAAAAAAAAAAAAAAGTTTTGAATTCCTCAATGATTTTTTCTTCTGGAAAGGCAGCTTAGGATAATTATTTCAGCTTTATTGAGGGCAGATTAGTTGAAGTCTGGGCGCTGCGTTTCAATACGCGTTGTACATGGGCCGACAATGTGGGCATTGTCGGCTACTGTGTGTGAATCCATTCAACATATACACTTTTTAACACCAACCCGAATCCTGTCTAAATATACACAGTGCGTAGGGAAAGATGTCTCTGACCCGGACAAATCCGGGTAAATCACACTTCCATAGTTACAGAAGGCTCACAAAGGAAGCCTGGACTCTGAGATGCAGACTACAACTTCTCACGAGCAACCTACCTAAGAAGTAAATGCCCGTGGGTGGGGGCTGTGGGGGCTGTGGGGGCTGCAGGCAGGAGGCCCTCTGCATTCTTTGGGGGGGGGATCTGTTTCAGGGTTACCATACTACCTTACGTAAAGAAAACCCCGGCTCTAGTTGTTTGTTATAGTTGTTTACCTTATGAGCAGACACCGAACTCTCGGGCCTTGGGTGCTTACTCCTGGTGGCCTCTAAAGTTTCTGTATCTTTCTGGGGATGTTGAGCAGACCCAAGGGGTTGTGACCCTGGATGCAGGAAAAGTGGGCATCCACCAGACTTCCCAGAGGCCAGAGAGTTCCTAGGTTTCTGGGCTCCTGTTGCTTCTCCACCACTGTGGGAGGCAGCTGAAATCTGGGGACGGGGAACAAAGAATGGGGTTGCTTTAGGAGACGGTGCAATGTTGTTTCCACTGTCTAAAAATACACGGTAACGGAGGGGCTCGCCGATCCTTGGTTGGGAGCAGCACCGTGCTGAAGGAGCTGGGGATGTAGTCCAATGCCAACTGACCAGGGAAGTCCTCACAGCTTCATGCTCTCTCCGTCCTGGCTGCAAACTCCAGGTACCAGGTTCCGTCTCCCAAACCTAGGCTCCCCCAGCGGCTTGCTGGGAATGAGTGTGCAATGGGCCTCGTGATCTCCTCTCTCCTTTCTTCCTGACCACTCTCAGCGCTCACACAGGCAGAAAGAGGCGGTTGAGATACCGCGTGCAGACCTTGCCGGGCCACCTGGCCCGCAGCCTCTCCTCAGACAGGCTGTCTGCCGCTCCGAGGCCGGCAGCCTCTCCCTGACCCCAAAACACTCCTGGAACTAATTGCCTATCCCACTCAACTTCTCCTAGGCCTGTTCCTTTTCGAATTTTTGGATCAGCTTCTTTGAGCAAGAGAAGAGAAAAGGAGAGAGAGAGAGAGAGAGAGAGAGAGAGAGAGAGAGAGAGAGAGAGAGAGGATATTAAGAGTTGCAAAGATTTTTTAAAAATTCTGTTTCACCCTCTTCTCCCTCCTTCTTCTCCTCCTCCCCCCCCCCCTCCGGCTAAGTGGTAAAACCGTCCTTACGTTCTCGGTATTGATTGGCAGGGCTGACAGTGATTGGCAGTGGTTGCCGTGGCAACGACACAACGACACGTCACAGACCAATAGAAAAGCGAAACAAAATGTTTCAATGCTGCACTCACTGTGGATTTAGGGGAGATATTATGAGGCTGTTGTCATTAGGGCGATTGCTGTGGAATCGCTGAATCTTGACTCGGCGGTGGTTGGCTCTCGCTCTCCTCTCTCTCTCTCTCTCTCTCTCTCTCTCTCTCTCTCTCTCCCTCTCCCTCTCCCTCTCCCTCTCTCTATCTGCCTCGGGTTCTCTCTCTGCGCGCGCGCACCGGGCCGCTCTCCTTCCTCCCTCTCTATGTGGCTGCGCGGGTGTGTGTGTATGTGGATGTGTGCGGGGTGTGGGTGTCCCTCGCGTCCTTCCTCCTCCCCCTCCTTCTGCTCCCCCCTCCTCTCCATCTCCTCCTCCCCCCTCTCCTCTCCCTCCTCCTGGTCCTCGGCGCCCCTCTCCTCCTCTTCCTCCCCTCTCTCTTCCTTTCCCTGAATTTTCTCCTCTCCTCTCAGGTCGGTCCATGGTCTTCCGCTCCCCCCTAGACCTCTATTCCTCCCACTTCTTGTTGCCAAACTTCGCCGATTCTCAGCACTGCTCCCTACTTGTGGCGAGTAGCGGCGGCGGGAGCGGTGCGGGCGGCGGCGGCCCGGGCGGCGGCGGCGGCGGCGGCGGGACCCGTGCGGGCGGCGGCGGTGCTGGCGGAGCGGGCGGCGGCGGCGGCGGCTCCAGGGCCCCTCCGGAAGAGTTGTCCATGTTCCAGCTGCCCACCCTCAACTTCTCGGCGGAGCAGGTGGCCAGCGTCTGCGAGACGCTGGAGGAGACGGGCGACATCGAGCGGCTGGGCCGCTTCCTCTGGTCCCTGCCCGTGGCCCCCGGGGCGTGCGAGGCCATCAACAAACACGAGTCGATCCTGCGCGCGCGCGCCGTCGTCGCCTTCCACACGGGCAACTTCCGCGACCTCTACCACATCCTGGAGAACCACAAGTTCACCAAGGAGTCGCACGGCAAGCTGCAGGCCATGTGGCTCGAGGCGCACTACCAGGAGGCCGAGAAGCTGCGCGGACGCCCGCTCGGCCCCGTGGACAAGTACCGCGTGCGCAAGAAGTTCCCGCTGCCGCGCACCATCTGGGACGGCGAGCAGAAGACGCATTGCTTCAAGGAGCGGACTCGGAGCCTGCTGCGGGAGTGGTACCTCCAGGACCCCTACCCCAACCCCAGCAAGAAACGCGAACTGGCCCAGGCCACCGGCCTCACCCCCACACAAGTAGGCAACTGGTTTAAGAACCGGCGACAGCGCGACCGCGCCGCGGCGGCCAAGAACAGGTCAGTGGCGGGGACGGCGGCCGGGCCGCGGCCTCCGGGGCCGGGGAAGGGGAGACAGGGCGAGCCGCGGGCGACCGGGGCCGAGCGGCGGCGGCTGACCCCGCGCTGGAGACGCCGGCACCCTCTGGGGAGTTGGGGAAAGTTTCTGGCTGCCCTGGAACCCGGGCCGGCCGTGGGCTTGCAGCCGGCTTTGCCCAGAGCGGCTTTTATCAGGGCGGAACTGTGTGAGTGGGCCTCGGGCGTCCTCCACCCACCGGGCCGGTCTCTGGGCCTTAGCTCCCTCGCAGCTCTGCTTCAGCCCTGACCCCAGCTCTGCGGCTGGGAGGGGAAAACAGCACTGCTTGCTGTCTCCTTATTTCTGTGCATCGTCAGAGGCCGGGGAAGGCTGAGAGGAACCCAAGCCTCAAAGGGGGGAAAGTGGACCCAGGGCTCTCGCCAGAGAGGGGAGAAGGCCCAGGACCACCGTCCACGGAGCTTCTTTCCTGACCCTTAACAGGAGAGGCAGCTGTGGGCTGCGAGCGAAGAGGCCTCGTGTGTTCAGTGTACACACACACACACACACACACACACACACACACACACACACACACAGTGTGTTTGCTCCCGCTGCTCTTCAGCCACTAAGGCTCCCTGTATCCTCATTTAAGCAGCATCCAGCCCTTTGGTGCACTTAGTCCGGAGGCAACCCCCCAGGTGCCGTTCTGTTACAGATAAGTTGGTCACAAAGTCACAAAGTTGTTTTGGTTCTGGTGTATCTGATTTAAGAAGCCAGGCTGGGAGAAAGTAAGGAGAAAAAGGAGAGGGGCGAGAGAAGATGAGTCCAAAGGGAAGGGAGAAAGGAGTGGGAGAATTGAGCAAAAGCTCTGATAACAGAGCTTTGCTCAGTTTGAACGGCGCTAGGCCTGGGACACTGCCAGGAGCAGGGGCCTCAGCTGCTGACAGATGCTGGTGGCTGGAGTCTTGGGGTGTGGTGGGTTTAAGTGGCCGGGGTCTGAGCCACTTCCCTCGCTCTCTGCCTGCGGAGGCCACTTTTCGCCAGATGGGGGGAGCGCCCAGGACCAGGGAAAGGCTTCCTTGTGGTGAGACACTAGGTTCAGGTAACTGCTTCACCCAGAAAGAGACAGTCTGTCTTTTTCCCTGCCTTGTCTTTCTTCCCCTTTCTTTCTTCTTCCTCTTCCCCATCTTTTACCTTCCAGCTCCCCTGTTTTCTCTTCCCCGTGTTCTGCGCCCTCTGCGTAGGGATTCAGAAGGCAGAGCGGCGGCGGCTGCGGGGAGGACCCCCACAGCTCTGGGTGTGTGTTTGAGAAAGCCGTGGCAGACGGTTCTGTGGAATCCCTGACTCTCCGAGCCTGGCGGGTTGCGGAAAGGCACAGCTCTTCCCCGCTGTCTGCTGGTCGGCGGCCTTTGCCGCCTGCTCAGTTCCCTGCAGGCACTGGCCTGGCCCGGGGTTGGCTCTACCTCTCCTCTGAGGCCGTCCCTAACTGGACCGCTTCTCAGGACCAAGGAGCCGGGAGCTCGGACTTCGTTAGGAAGTGTCTGCGGCACTCAGTGGGCAGCTGGGTGCCAGGAAGAACCCTGGGCTCAGCCGTGGGGCCGTGGCTAGGGGCACGCGCGACGTGGAAGGCCGCGGAGGCAGGGGAGTGCCGGCCCAGCCGGGCCAGGCTCCCCACGGTGCGAGCGAGGGGAGCAGGGTGGCGGGCCCTGGAGTCAGGGCGGGCACGGCTCTCTCTTTCCCGCAGGCTCCAGCACCAGGCCATCGGACCGAGCGGCATGCGCTCGCTGGCCGAGCCCGGCTGCCCCACACACGGCTCGGCAGAGTCGCCGTCCACGGCAGCCAGCCCGACCACCAGTGTGTCCAGCCTGACGGAGCGCGCGGACACCGGCACCTCGATCCTCTCGGTAACCTCCAGCGACTCGGAATGTGATGTATGATAGCCAAGGCCGCCCTCCTCCTCCTCCTCCTCCTCCTCCTCCTCCTCCTCCTCCTCCTCCTCCTCCCCTCCTCCCCCTCTGCCTTCCCCTCCTCCTTCCAGCCTCGCTCCCCTTCCTTCTCTTCTCCATCCCTAGAACAAACCGAAATCAGGATACACAGCCACATACACACACGAGTCCATACACGCTCCCACCCCAGCCAAAAAAAATATATTTAAAAAAAAAAACAAGAAAAATAATTAACCTCAAACCATCAACAACCCCCCACCTACCATCACGGCCACCCCAAAGGACCGCGACGCCAAAAGACAGCCACAAACGCTGATGTTGCGGGCTGAGAACGTAAAAGAGGTGACAATTGTATACTTTCTAGGACAAGCACGGCTTCTCCTTTTGGTTCCCACGGACCCGGCACCCCACCTGCATGACGATTTATTTGTATCTGGGAAAATATTCTCTCTAGTTTAAAATGATTTAAAGAGTCGACTATACAAAAAACCACCACCACCGCGACAAGACGACAAAAGCAAACAGACAAAAAGAAAAAAAAAATCTGACCTCTCCATTCTGAATTTGTTTTTTTTTTTAAAGGAAAGAAAGAAAGAAAAAAAAGAATGAAAAAAAAAAAAACTCCTTGAGAGAAATAGCAAATGTTTCTTCCTTCTGTTGCTCTGTTCTCCTTTAGCTTTTTCTCTCTGTTTTTAAGTCCAAGTATTGGTCAAACAGGATGCGATCCTCTGTTTTTTGTTCAGCAGACAATCATTTTCTTCTTAAGCACCTTTTCCTCTCCACTCTGTCACTGCCTGTGTGGGTACTGGTTATAAATGTGGAAAAAGAATAGTTATGACTGTAACAGATTTTTATTTTTATTTCAAAATTTTATATGAATTATGTATATCTTAATGATCGGTCATTTTCCCAGTTTGTAATATATGTGTAGAAATTGCTTGTATATGATACCTGCTTTTTCTCCTCTCCCTCCTCTCTCCTTCCTCCTTCCCTGCTCACTCACCTCTTTCTTTGGGGGGGGGGGTTTCCCGGCGTCGACCTAGCAGTCGAGGCTTGGTGAACTGGCCAGGGTTAAGGCGAGAGAGGGACCCTGTAGCTCGCGAAAGCAAAGAGTGAGACCGTAGTATTCTTATGCAAAAGCTATTCAAGTTTTTCCTAGCCGCTTTGGAGGCCTCGTTCACTCCCGTAGGGCGCTTTTACTGTTATCTTAACTGCGTGTTTATCTATATGTAAAAACTTTCTAAAGCAAATACAGTATTCTCCATTTTCTTATCACTCCCAGAGCCCTGTTTGTGTCCGCCCTGGCCTCCGGCTCCCGGGGCAGCAGCCCAGCCTCGCGCCTGCTCTCTAGCTCTGCGGCCGCCAGGGCCGGGGAAGGTGTGAGTGTGTGTGTGTGTGTGTGTGTGTGTGTGTGTGTGTCAAAGCTGGGGTTCGAGACTCTTCTGGAAGTTGAGTCGAAAGCTGGGGGCAAACACTTGCTTGGAAAGGGAGCCCAAGCAGAAGCCTGAGAGGCAGGCGGAGAGGGCGCGAGGGATGGGAGTCGTGACTAGTTTCTTCCCCGGAGAGATGTCAGGCCTGAGTCCGACCGGAAGAGCTCTGCCCTGAGGTGCCGGAGGCCCGCGGCCCCTCGGGGTCCTCGGGATGTTTCGGTAGGGAAACATGTTAGGACCCCTGAGCCCCGCCACCACCCTGAGCACAGCTGAAAATTTGTCTTTGTTGCCTCCCCCCTCCTTTTGAGAAGGTGTACGGTAGTTAAATGAAGATGGGGTGCGGGGGGGGGCTGCAGCTTTCTGACTTAGCGGCCTAAAATCAGGATGCCCTCCCCATCCACCTTCGCCATCACGTCTTGCCCGGCCGGGTCACTTGCCTTAAGAATTTAGATCTATCTGTTTAGGGGGAAAAAAAAGTCCCTGTCTTTTGGGATCACCTTAACTTTCCAAGGGATTCTGGTTGGGTTGCACGGTTAAAGGAAAACCAGAAGCAAAACAAAAACGCTGCCCCTTGCTAACGGCGCTCTTCTGCGGGCCCCAGGCTTCCCTGGCCTGCTGTGGCCTCGCCGTTCCCAGGGACGGCTGGCCGGCCGGAAGCGGCTCTGCGGCTGCAGGCGAGGACAGCCTGCGCGAGGAGGGGCCCGAAGAGGTCATTTCAGAAAACTTGCCTTCGCTTGAAAGTCCAACTTCCAAGCTAGGAGGATTAGGGGGAAACAAGCCCGAAATCTCGCGCCCACTTCTAACTAATTTTGACTTCCGATTTCCTTTTGTCTGTATTCCCCGCGGCACCAGGGGGGTTTCCGTGGCCTGGCCTGGGCAGCGGGTCTGACCAGCCTGGAGGTGCCCTAGGTGCTCAAGAGCGCATGCGCGCTTCCACGAGCATGGGGGCGGGTTCCTTGGGGGTCCCTTCTCAGCACCGGGGCATCCAGCCGACCTCCCCAGCTGGCCTGGCTCACAGTGTCAGAATCTCTGTGTGTGCCCACTGCTCTTAGAAACAGTCCAGCGCCGCCACGTTTCTGACAACACGAGGAGTTTGGGAAGAGGCACGTTAAAGCCCACCAGCTTGGACCTCCAGTCTATCACCTGCTCCTCATACACTTCACCCAGAACTTGGGCCTTTCAACCCAAAGAAATGGCTGCCTCGGTGTAGACAACGTAGATGGACTCAGAGCAGCCAATAAACACTGGGGGTGGAAGGAAGGGGCTATCGCTGCTGCCTTCTGGAACTGACTTCTGGAACAGACTAGGCCGGTGACTTCAGGAGCAGAGGGCTTTTTGTGTGAGGACAAAGGGAAAAACTTGAGTTACACTTCCTTCACTCATCATGTCCCGCAGAAAAGGCTGGTTGGGTCTTCTTCCCCTGCAGGAAACGGCCACTGGACCCAACCAGAAGCTTTGGCTTTGGAGGGCCTGGGTCCTGTTGTGCGTCACCCCTGTATCTCTACATAGGTCTTCCACAAATGCCATTGCGGTGCGCTTTGCATTTTTCTGACTTTCCCTCCAGGTTTTTGAATATGTGTTTGGAGTAGCTTGTGTGTGCACAGTTCTGAAAGCTGGGCTCTCATCATTTCATCAAGTTCTGCTTACAAAAGGATGTGTGTGCGTGCGCGCGTGTGTGTGTTCGCCATAAATGCACGCATACTTCATTGGTACGTGCCTAGTGCGGGCTTTCATGTATCTGCATAGCTTAGGTTCAGTACTTAGGTACAGCATGAGCATGAGCGGGTTGCAAATTCCTAGTCTTGCAGGGAGAAATACACCTACTGGATGTTGTATGTAGGGGCTTTCTGCCCAGAGAACGTGTGTGTGCGTGTGTGTGCGCGTGTGTGTGTGTGTGTGTGTGTGTGTGTGTGTGCGCGCGCGCGCGCGCGCGCGCGCGCGCGTGTGTGTGCTCCCACGAGTGTGCATGCCCACAACAGATATTCATTGTCTAGAATGAGTAAATGGGCTTTTTGACTTTTTCATTCATCCTTTCCCTTGATATACTGGGGCTGTTTCAGGAAATTTAGCCTGCTCCCTCTTAAACAGAGATCTTTTCTGACCAGATCTCTCTTTCACCTGCTGCCTGACTATTCTCTCTTTAGACCCCAAACGATGGCCAAAGCAGTCAAGGTCATGTGGGATCGCTGAGGCAGAGCTGGATGTCAGAGCTGAAACTCTGTACAAAAGCCACCTCACCCTCAAGCTCCTGGAAGCAGAGCAAAGTGCACCTGGGCTAGGGGAAATCTGGCCCTCTGTGGGCCTGTTAGCCGCAGGAGCCCTCTGCCTGGACCACCCAGCAAGCACTGGGCTGGCTCCTCTTGGCACCAGAGGATTGAGGCTCCTTCTCCGTGTGCTGTGCACTTTTTCTTGCCGCCCTTTCTAGTGCATTTGGTTGGAAACGTTCCCAGTGCTAGGCCTCTATATACCTAGGTAGTTTCTCTAGGGTATACAACTGGAGGAGTAGACTCCAGTTTTCTTCCTCCCTGCATTCCTCAAAGGAAAACAACGGTGTTTAGGATTTGCCTTGGAAACCCAAACAGCAGATTGGATTGTAAAGCTTTGAAAAGCTGTATCAACGACCCCACCCCTGAAGTCCCCCTGCCAGAGGAAAAACAGACCAACATGACTCTTGCTGGTTTGCTCACCTCTGAACACGCTGTCCTTCTCAGACCCATCCCAGAGCTCCTGTTCAGCCCTTCTTTTTGCCCTCCGAATCCTGCCAAAATTGGCTGCCCAGTGCCAGTGAAGTTATTATCCCTGGTGAGATGCACAACTGATGTAAAAGAAACGACCCGGAAGCTGCCACGGTACCAGGCAGGGATGCTGATCCATAGTGGTGCGGGAGGCCTGTGAGTGGTGGTATGGCCGGGACTGGGCTCGGCGGGACTAGTGGCCCAACTTTGGCCCTGGAGCTGGTTCCAGCACAGCGCTGGGAAGGCCAGTACAGGGCCTAGGCCAGCCAAGTGGGAGGGATGGTGGAGGCAGAGTAGTGACTCGGGCCTTTAATAGCCTATTACCAGTTTGTCATGGACACCTGTGTACCTCTTTAAACATGGAATGGAACAGCCTAGCACACTTTGAAGCTGGTGCCTTGCAGAGATCACTGAACCTGTAGATCAGGCCTGTGGAGCACTGGGCATGCCCTAGTTCCCCCAGGGCAGGAGGAGTCTCAGACCCTTCTCCCTCTCCTCGGCTCCCTTTGCTTGCTGCCCTGACCTTCCTGTACTGCCTAGACCATTGTGCGGCTGTCACCTGGAGTACTGGCTGCCACCTCTGAGGCTTTTCAAAATCCTGCCTGGGCACTGAGGCCGAGTCTCCTGCCTATCAGGACCATTGAGCTACAGGTCCTCAAGCGTGGGCCCCCTCACCTCCTGCTGCCGGGTCTCTTTCCGGGCTCCAGCTGAGCTGAACTGAGCCTTCCTGGTCCCAACCAGGCTGGGATGGCTGTCTGGCCTGAGGGGTGGGGGGTGTGAGAGAGTCTGGGAGGAGGGTAGCAGTCCTAGCCCCGCTCCAATTTCTCCGGTCAGCTGAGCACAACTTTCCATTCGAGTGTATTCATGCAGCGGCTGATTGAGCTCTGCAGTGTCAGGCACGACTCGGCGGGAGGGGGTAGGCACAGCCAGGCTGACAGAAGCTACAAAACACACACACACACACACACACACACACACACAAATATACCCCAGACACATGTATGCACAGGTTGCTTTCATCCATTTCTGCATGAATAAAGCTCTCTCTCTCTTGTAAACACACACAAACACACACTCACACACACACCTGCCACCAGAACACCCGTAGATCTTCCTTACACAACACACGGCCAGTCTTTCTGATTTACCCCTTACAGAGTCTCCACGAGTACTCAGACACAAACGCAAGCATCTTTCCTCCCTGCAGGCATTCTCTCCAGGACACGCATACTCAAAACCTGCATGGCTGCACACACAAACCTGCCCGATCTTAAAGTCTTCCTCCCACAGAGCTATCTGAACTCACGACACAATAGCACTGCATACCAGCACCCACAGGCTGGTAGCACACCGTCTGGTCTGTGTGAGGGGCTGGGACTCACCCAAAGTTCACACACGGCAGAAGCCTGGGGAGAGTGACCCACTCCCTGAAGAGCACAGCCATGGCATGTTCCTGAAGACAGAGGCCATCCGAGGACCCTTCAGGTACCTGCTGACATAGGAGCCAACCCAAAGACAGTGGCTACACTCTGCAGTCCCTCGGCTCCACCACACGGCCTGTCTGGGCACCTCAGGGACCTCTTCTGTCAACCTCATCCACTTCCAGAGGGACTCCTCGCAAACCCCTGCAGGCGCCGGAGATTAGAGAAGACAAGTTGTGTAGTAGAAACAGCACCAGCTGAGCACGCTTTCTATTGAGAGTAGAGCAGACCCTCTGCTTTGAACACCCCCCCAGCCCAAGTGCCCAGGCGTGCGATTCTGCAGAGGGAGAAAGGACAACAGAATGGAGAGACATCATAGAGCAAGGAGGGACAGCAAAATGGAGGGACACCACAGAGGGATAGCACAGTGAGAAGAGGAGAGAACAGAGGTGAATTGAAACAAAAAGAGATGGGCCAGACACATGTCTGTAATACAGGCAGAGAGGCAGGAGGATTACCATGAGTTCAAGGTTAGCCTGGCTATAGAATGATGCTGTCTATATGACAAGAAAAGGAAAAGACAGAAAGAAAGAAGTGAGGAGAAGAGTAAGAAGGGGGAGAAAAAGCACGGGGTAATTTAGAAAACTCTAGAAAAGCCAGCTGGCCTCGGTCATGGGCCCAGGCAGGTTAGATGTGCTGCAGTGGTGGGGAGTGTCTGAGGGAGTTCCAGACTCGTGCCCAGCCTGAGTACTGTGCATGTGTGCCAGCAGCCTGGAGCCCTAACATGCCCATTTCCCCTGGAGAGTGGTTGGAGTTTGGACACCTTTCTCTGCCCCGAAAGCACGAGCTGCCCCTTCCCACAGCAGGCTCTTCGCAGAGCTCACCATGCCCGCTCGCTCCGCAGGTGAGCGTGTGGTGGACAGAGATCTCCTCCAACGGGCAGTTGCGTCCCACACTCTCCTGGGCAGGCCTGAGTGGGCCAACAGCACCACACAGAAGCACGTTTGCACTGTCCACATTTTGCAAACAAGCCTGAACCTCCCTCCCACTTGCACAGTGTCTTTAAGCAAAAAAGAGGTGGAGCTTAAACCCGAAGGAAACTAATTCAGCCCCGTGGGATATTACTGAAGGGTGTCGGTCAAAAGGAATCACAGACCGGTCCTGTGCACATATGTTCACATCTCCTCTGGCTGTGTCCACTCGGTAGCAGCTGGGTGACCCTTGGATGGTCAGGAAGGAGAAAGACTTACCTGAGCTTGCGAAGAGCTGCCTGCCAGGCCTGCACACACACATACATGCACACTTTCTAGCCAGCTCTATACAAAGCTCTGTATAGAGCCTTGGTGTCTAGAGGAAAAGGTGGGGCTTTGGACCAGGGATGAGCGCCCTGAGGCTTTTCAGATCCCTGGGTGTGAAGGGGCTGTTGGGGAGGGGTTTCCAGGAATCTACAAGCAAGGCCAGAGGCAAGGTCTGCGGTGAGGACTGAGGACCGGTGTGTGGGAAGGTAGGCAGCCCTCTGGGACCGTGTGCTGTCACCCAGACAGAGCTCCACCTCCTGGCCCTCTCAGAGCGCCTGCTAGTTGGGCCTTTGTGCCATCACCCTTCCTTCCACGGACCCATTCTCGGCCTCACTCTGCCTTTCTTCTTTCTGTCCGCTGGGGGGGGGGGGGTTGTGATCCAGCCCTGGCAGCTCCAGGCCTATCTTCCTCTTGTCCCCTGGTGCCCGGGCATCGAGGCTGTGCCTGAGGGTGGTCTGGAGCGCTTTCGGGTCCTCAAAGGCTTTGTATTGTTGGATTTTGAGGTGGGTATTTACCTATTTACCATAATAATTAATTTGTGACTATTATTCGACACAAGTTCTTAGCTATGTGTGAAGCATTTTCCGGCAGCGTGCATGCCTCTCGGCCTGCCTGCAGTCCGGAGGCCACCCGGCCTGCCCTCAGGTCCTCCACACCCTGGCCCAGCTGAACAGGATCAAGGATGTGGATAACCTTGATTGCAGGTGGCAGCCACAGCTACTTCTCTCCAGGCGTATCTGAACCCAAGAGGCTCCCATTAAAGGTGGAGGAGAAGGAAAACTCAGAAAGGACGGTGACTTGGCCACTGTCACACAGCTACCTTTGCACACTCAAAGTCCCAGTCTTTCTCATCAAGGGTTCCTGGTAGCTGAGTAAACAGATTTCTAAGATCTTTTGCTGGTACTCAGAGCAAATTCAAGAGCAGGAAGTTGGTCAGGGAGTGGCCTGCTCCAGGCACTTGACTCTTTGGGGATGTAGTCTTGCAAGAGACTGGGCTACTAAGCACCTACTTAGGACCAGGTATTTGCAGAGCACCCAGCTAGGGGCTGAAATCAGCTGTTACTACAAGGCCCTGGATCAGTAGAGCAGGCTCTACTCCCAGAGAGGACACACCTCGGTTTGTAGGGCTTGAAGTATTGGAGTGTCCCGGTGGATATATGTGATCCCGACCTTGTCGGGTGTCACTCAGGGGACACAGCAGCTTCTAGATGTGTCTAGGGTTCTAGTCATCGCCATGTAGGTAGGCTATCCAGCTTAGTCCAAAACTATCCCAGAAGTTCTGTAAGAACCAGGGAGGAGGAGGAGGAGAAAGAGGAGGAGGAGGAGGAGGAGGAGGAGGAGGAGGAGGAGGAGGAGGAGGAGGAGGAGGAGGAGGAGGTCAAGTGCAATCCAAAGCTGACTTCAGGCTGCTTCCAGTTTTAAGGAACCGTATGGGAAGGAACAGGCCATCAACTGAAAACCAGTGCACACAGCATACACGGGCATGAAGAGAGGGAAGGATAACGTTGACCCAGACAAATGGATTGGATTCATCGGAAGGGATTCCAGGCAGGCAGAGTGGGGCCAGGGCGTGGAGGCAGAGTTGTCTCCAAGGTGCAGCCGTGGCAAGACTGGTTCCTGGCAACTGCAGGGTGTCGCCCATGGGGTGTGGAGAGGCTGACAGGTGAGTCAGAGGGAAGGAGGCACGAGGTTAGGCACAAGGTTCCAGCAAGCTGTGGAGTCTTGACCCCATACCCACTGGATGGCCAACACAACCCTCGGGTCCATTCTCAAGGAACCATTCTCAGAGCTTGTCACTAGTTTGTGGACTTATGACTTAATGGTCCTGATCCCCACTCCCTGTGACTTCAAGAAATACGACGACCTTGAGCTCTTCCACTTCCTGTCAGCCAGTCAAACTGAGTGTGCCTGGAAAGGCCACCCCCTACCCAGACTGCGAGTCCTCGTTGGTTCTATTTCCACGCCCACCCATTCTGCCTAAACTCCACCGTGCAGGAACACCCTAGGGGAGGGTGCTAGGATGAGAGCCCTGAGGGGGGTCCTGGAGGAGTGGCTGAGGGGGCTGAAAGGCTAGTACACCAGGTCATTGGGAGCATGGCCCCCAAGGGCTGGAGCGTCAGCGGCCAGGCAGGAAACCCAGGGTTTCCTGGACTCCCAGCTTCCGAGGAGACTCGGGTTTGAGCTCTGCCTAACGCCAGTGGGCACTCTTGCTCAGCTTCCAGGTCTTCCAGTTTGTGACCACTAGAATTTCAGAAAGGTTTCCTAGAAGGCAGCAGCCGTTCAGAGATGTGGGCTTCAGAACCACCACTCGGTGAGAATATGTTATCAAATAAAAGCGGGTTTTCAGACCCAGAGAGAACACAATTTGAGCTCAAGTTTCTGGGCTTTTTACCCTGCCTTTTCCACTGCATTTAAAATTTTATTTATTTATTTTTTATTTTTTTAGGAGCAGTTATAGAGTAGGCTCAGCTTGCAGGGTCATTCTCAGGACCTAGCAGTAATAGGAATGGAAGGCAGCAACCATGTAAGGATGGCTGTGGGCCCAGTTGCCACCAGAGTCAGCTACCTGTTCCAAAGGGAACAGAGGAAGCAGGAGAAGGCTTTCCCGGAGGTGGGAGCGCAAAGAGGGGTGCGGGTCACAGCAAATAGGCTCTGCGACATTCTCGAAACGTTTTCACGTAACATTTAAATTATTAGCTGGAGACCTGAAGAAACTACTCTACCCTACGTCTCAAGGAGCATCCAAAAGTTCTCCAGGCACTCAGTCCTCTGCTGAGTCCTCTGCTCTGCTCTTTGGCATTGGCGGGACACAGGCACGCGGAGGTCCAGGCAGGCAGCGGCTCGCTCAGGGAACATTGACGGGTTTTTGCTGCCACCTCGCGGCGGAGCGCAAAATATCTGAGCTGGTTGCGGAGGCGAGAGGATGCAGGTTAGTGTCTTCTTCCTCTTGAAGTTTTGGAGCATCATCTCCCCTGTCCAGCTTCCTGTAAACTGTTTGATTTTCTGGCAGCCTTTTTTTTTTTTTTTTAACGCTGGTAAGAAAACCCTGTGCAACACTAAGCTCTGCCTTATGAAGACTTTCTGCCTGTGCAACTTGGGTCCGCCCTTACCTGAACCTGCAAGCCTCTTGCAGAGGCTTTCTTCTCCAGCGCTTGTGCCCATGCCTCCAGGGCTCCGTATAGATGCCTCCGGTGGCTCATTTCCTCAGGGATTTTTTGGCGGGAAGTCGTCACTGCTTGATGAGTGCTGGACAGCTAACGGCAACCCAGACCCTAGCCCTGTGGTCATAGTTAAATGGAAGCAGAGAAAAAGCAAGATGGGAGTTACCATTTAAGCTACTGTACCAAGCTATGAATAAAGAGGGAGTCCAATGAAGGGCATTCGAGGGAGAGCTTGATCGGGATGTGTGAGTTTTCCAGGCTAGAGGGGAGAGACGGACAGCACAGGGACAGCATATTCGAACACTCAGAAGTAAAGGACATCATGTGCTGTTTATTAGGGGTAGCTCCATGGTCTAACAGTGAAGACAGCGCCCCCCTCTGGCAGTATACCAGCTTTTGGCTAGTGAACTGAGTTAGTTAATAAGCTTACCTAACATTAAGTGTTAGACTTTGGAAGCTCTCCAGTCTCCATCTAAATATGTAAGAGAACTAGCAACGCCAGTGTTGAAGTCTCTGTCATAACAGCTAGTTATGTGGCCCTTCCCTTACAGAGGACAATACAATACACAAGGACGGCTGGCCTCCAAAGCGGTCTGAGGTAAGATGGTCGTGGAGGACGAGGCTCCTCCTCCTCCTCCTCCTCCTTGTCTTCTTCCTCCTCCTCGTCCTTCATGTTGTCTTGGTAGGGTTTCTCTTATGCCACACACATATAGATCCCCAATATCTTCTCTACACATCTGAAATTCAAAAGGCTTTGGGTTTTTTTTTATTGTGCGTTGGGTGGGGCTGCTGCCAAAATGACTTGGCAGCAAAACCTTACCTAAACTGTATGAAGCTATTTAGAGTCCATTTATCCATTTGATGTAGATATTAGATGTTTCCCTGCAAGAAGGATCAACCTACTGGTTACAGGTGCTGCTCCAGACCCACCAGTGTGTTACTAAGTAACAGACAATATACGTACCAGGCCCCCACCATCTTGACACCAATCTCAGGGTCTCACACATGCTCGACACTCTAACAGCAAACTTTATCCCCACCTCAGCGGAACCTTTCTAAATAATAGCCAAACTTCTGGGATTTGCAGAGCGTTGAGCAATGGGATTTTGCTCTGCTGAACTGAGCTTATGTTGGTGCTGGGACAGGAAACTGGGAGAGCTGGAATTGAAGTCAGGATGACAAACCACGAAGGGCAAGGTCCACAAGAACGGAAGTCAGCTTGGCTGTGGGACAGGGCCACACAGCCTGTGAGGAACCGGGGGCATTGTGGAAGACTTAGGAGTCTGAGTTCTATACGAGCTGGGGAAACAGGTAAATCCTGCATGTCAGTATTAAGTCGGTATTTCTGGGTATATTCTGCTCTCACCGTTGTTGGAAAATTTGTCCGGGCCAACTCTTGTCTCTAAAAGACCCTTTCTCCTAACAAACACATCCAAGCTCAGGTCAACTTCCTTTGTTTGATTGATTGATTGTTTGATTGTTTGTTTCTTTTATTTTGAGACAAGGTCTCTCATTGTCTGGCTGGCCTGGAACTCTATATAGCCCAGGCTAGTCCCAAATGCACAGAGATCCACCTGCCTCTGCCTCTCAAGTGCTGAGTTTAAAGGTGTGTGACACCATGGCTGGCCCCCAGAATCATTTTCTACTGTATGGTGAAATATTGTCATCACCAGTGAGTGACATCTCAAGTTACCTTCCAGATCCCAGATTGTCTACAAGGAGGAAGACAGTAAGTCTTCCCAAAGAATAGCGCCTCCTCTCACCAACTAGTGGCCAGCTGTGCCTGCCCCTGCCTTCACTATATACTTCTCCATCAGTCCAGACGAGTTGTCAGGCCCTCTGAGTGTGGTCTGGTAACTGAGTCTCCTGTAAACACAGTTCCATCCTGCCTGTCTTTCTGTAACTGGGACCACCAGTCTCTCAAGACAAAGGAGATACATCCCCTGCTGGTGGCCAATTTGCAAGCCCCATGCCAGGTGGCTGAAAGGGTAGGAACACAGTACGGGAAGGAGGCTGTTAGGTTTCATTATTTGGCCACAGACTTCAGGTCTGAAAGTAACACTGCCCCAGCCAAGGCCTGTGGGAGCAGTCCTGGGTGAGCTTTCATTGGACAATATCTCCCCAACAAAAGAAATAGGAATTTTGCTTTATACACAGTGAACTCCAGAATGCTTCTTCCTCACAGGACAGGGACTGGAAGGATGGGAGGAAAAAATACCCAAGGTTTGTTTTTCCTTTTGTTTTTTATATGTTGGAGTTGTGGCAAAGCACCCATAACAAAGTCCAGCATTTTAACCATTGCCAGGTGCCTGCTCAGGGAGGTTGTGGATCTGTCAGCACTATATAATTAGTCTCAACATCCCAAGCACCTTCAGTGGTCTCTTTCTGGGTACCCTCTTCTCCTGCCCAGACCCTGACAACCATCAATCGATTTCTGTCATCATGAGGACAGAATGGTGAATTTTTCTAAATGGTTTATGTTATATTTAGCCTTTTGTATCTGGCTTTTTGTTTTGCTTGTTTTTTGAGACAGGATTTCTCTGTGTAGCCTTGGCTGTCCTGGACTCATTTCATAGACCAGGCTGGCCTTGAACTCAAGGAGATCTGCCTGCCTCTGCCTCCCAGAGTGCTAGTATTACAGGTGTGTGCCACCATGCCTGGCTGAATCTGGCTTTTTCATGAGGTCCATTCACTCATGGCATGTGCCATTCCATTTTACAGCTAAATACTATTTCATTATATGAATGTGTTTGGTGAGGCTCACATCACTACAATGAAACACCTAACACAAGCCAGTTATGGAGTCAAATAAGTTTACTTTAGCCCATGGTTCTGAATCCAAGATTTGGACATCCCATTGCTTTGGTGAGATTAGAATCATAATAATTTGTGCTATAGCAAGCACTCACATAGCAAGCTAAGATGCAGAGGAAGAGACAGAGGAGGTGAATGTGTAGAGTCCCATAATCCTGTTCAAGGACGGGCCTCTAACCCTAAGAATCTCTCCACAGTAGGCCTTACCTCCTAAAGAGCCACATCATTTCCCAATAGCATCTCCCTAGGAACCAACTCTTTAATACACAGACTACAGATGTGTACTTTGATATCTTACTAATGGTTAAATCTCACATTGTTTATAACTTATTTTTGAAAAGAGGTTTATTTATCTGTGTGTGTGTGTGTGTGTGTGTGTGTGTGTGTGTGTGTGTGTGTGTGCATGTGTGTAAGGGCATTTTCTTGCAAGGATGTCTGTGCACCATGCTCATGCAGTGCCCCCTGAGGTCAGCAGAGGGCACTGGATCCTGTGGAACTGGAGTTCCAGACTGTTTTGAGCTGTCATGTGAGCTCTGGAAACCAAGCCCTGGTCCTCTGAAAGAGCAGCAAGTGCTCTTAATGGCTGAGCCATCTCTTCAGCCCCTATCATCTTAACTCTTGATGAAAATGCTATTGTTATTATTGTTGTTGTTATTGTCTCCTCAGAGTTGGCTGGAGGCAGAGGAGAACATGCTAGACATAGTAGGACCACCGCTAGTTGGCGTTTTCTTGTAGCTTTCCTGACATAGCCCCGTCATTCTCAACAAATATTCATATAGGATATTTCTGCCTTGATCCCGAATGGAAAAAGAAGAGGTGGGAGTGTCAAAGTGATCCAGGGACATTTGAAGCCAGGAGAAAAGGTGGTAGCAGAAACCTGCCTGGAGAAGCAAAAAGATTCCTGGAGCAGCCTGGAAGCAACATCAGTTAACTCAGGAGCAAATGTCCTCTTTTCTCTGTGTCCCAACCCTTTCCCTCTGCCCAGGTTGATGCTCTTTTCTGCAGAGCCCAGGAAAGAATGCAGCCTTAACCATCGATGGAAAGAAGGAGTTCTGTACAAAAAAAAAAAGAACAAGCTTCAACGTTGACAAAACAAAATGGGATTCTTTTAGGAAAGTCAGCAGTTCAACTTCCAGATCTCAGACTAAATGCCCACCTCCAAATCTTAGCTGGAGGTAGCTCTCATTTGTCATGGCTGTTCTTTCCAGGACTGGCCTTCTTCCTTGTTGGCAAAAATCTATGCCTTTTCCGGATCCAGCAAAGCAGTTAACTCCATCATGCCTCAGGTTTGTCAGGTGGGCTTAGCCAAGGGGTCCTTCACCTCACTGGATGCCTTAGAGCATACTCCTCTATAACAAAGCCTCGAGTAAGCGTGTAAGGTTTTAAACCTTGACAGTCTGCAGAGGAAGAAGAAACTGGACTTTATGGCACTTCCTAGGCATCAGGTTGGGTTTCAGGGTCCTCCACCCATCTCCTTATTCTCACACTGTCCTGGGAAGACAGTACTTTTGTCTCATTTTTCAATTTGAGGAAAGTGAGAGCCTGGAAAGTCAAATGATGCTTGCTCCTCATCTCTGTTGTTTCGGAGTCAGCCAGCAGTAGAGTAAAGGATTCCAATACGGACTGTCCTCTCTGCCTCTTTTAGGAAGGTGGTAAGCTGGAACTCTGTGTGTGTATGTGAGAGAGACAGACAGACAGACAGACAAACTTTTCATAAATGAGTAGCTTAGGAAAGCTGTTTTGAGGATAGCCCTGTGGACCTCTTTTTTATGAGGTTCTATCATGGACCAGGGGATGTTCCGTCATCATCCTGGAAAGAACATCCCCTGGTCTCCTCAGTAAGGCTGCCTCCTCCCCATCAGGGCTCATCCGCAGCTGTTCAACTCTTCCTTCTGGTCAGAATCTTCCCTCATTCCTCTGTGAGAACTTTAGCTGTATTGTCTTTGCGTTTATTTGAAGTATTGTAACACTAGGAACTCGTGTGCTGGTAGTCTGGAAGGGCACTGCCCTGGAACATCTGGGCCCCTGAGTCACTGCGAAAGTACTTGGAGACAGGGTGGGGATGGTGACCTGAGCTGGGGAGGGTGATGTGGAGTTAGGTGAGTCATTCTGGCTAGCCTGAGCAGAGAGAACAGGAAACCCATCGGTGGGCACAGAGGAGCTGAGGTTTAAAAACGGAAATAAGGTCTCAGCCATCAATCATACAGAGGTTACCGTAGAGAACAGAAAGTACCAGACTAACTTGGTCTCCTCATCCAGATATTTTGGCCCCATGGAGCCCAGAAGCTTTTTTTTTTTTTTTTTTTTTTTTGCCTGATAGCGATATGGATGCATGGCTTATTTCTCCTGCTGGTTGGAGGTGGGGCTGCGTTGGATGCACTTCCGTACTGCCCCTGGCACCTATGACAAATCCAGGTACACATTATTGGATTAATTGGTGAGCAAACAAGTATGTACCCAGAGCCGTCGGTGAGGAAGCCAGGCATTGCTACCCTGCTACAGCATATGCCTGGAGAAGTGAGCATGGAACCTGGAAGGAACCGGCAGAACTGGAGCAGTGGAGGAGCGTGGAAGTGAGGGTTGCCTGAATGATGGGGACCACCCAGAACCAACAGGACTCTCTGGCCTCAGATGTGAGGAAAACAACAAACTTGCAAGAAGTAAGCACAAGCCAGGCAAGGTCAGGGGAGTAAAGGCAACATAGTCATCAGCCTTCCATCACGATGACTAATACAGTCGATTTGTAAAGAGAAAAACAATGTGTTTGGACCACGGTGCTATAGGTCTCAGTCCTGTTGTGAGTCCACTCACTATGCCTGTGCCTTAAGGTAGGGCAAAGCCGCCCACCTCATAGCCAAGATGGGGAGTGGAGTCTTACAATCCCCTTCCAGGGCACACCCTCCATGGCCTGGAGGCCAGGCTCCTCCCTGGCTTCTTAGGGCTCCACTACCTTCTAGAAATGCCTCTCTGGAGTGCCTTTAGCACTTGGACCTTTGGGAGACACTTATAAGGAAAACTGTGTGGGTGGGCATCCTTGAGGACAAAGCTACAGAAGTCTGGGTGAGTGCAATAGGAGAGCCTGGGAGCAGAGCAGTCTTGGGGGGCTTTGCTTTCTTCCTTGGGGTCCATTTGAACACTGTGACACCAGCTCCATCCTTCCCATTTGGACCTTCTTTAGCTTAACTCTCATGGGTCTCTCTAGTCCCTGAGTTTAAAATCCAGCCACTGAGGCTGGAGAGGTGGCTCAGAGGTTAAGAACACTGGCGGCTCCTGCAGGGGACCCTGTTTCAATTTCCTAGCACCCACATGGCAGCGCACATTCCTTTCCCAGAGGGTCCTAAACCCTCTTCTGACCTCCATAGGCACTGCATCCATGTGGTACCCAGTGACAGACATGCAGGTGAAAACACCCGTACACAAAATAATTGCACACAAATAAATAAGCAGGACGACGGCCCACGCCTTTATTCCCAGTACTCTTGAGGCAGAGGCAGGCAAATCTCAGAGCTCAAGGCCAGCCTGGTCTACAGAGTGAGTTCCAGGACAGCCAGGGCTACATAGAGAGACCCTGTCTTAAACAAACAAACAAACAAACAAACAAACAAATATTTTTAAAAATCCAGCCATTTGAAACACACACAAGCACCTGAACACGCCACATGGACTAGCATGTCGCTCAGTGGTAGAGCACTCGTGGGAGGCCTTGAGTTCAATCCCAGAACTACAGGAACATAACACGTCAGTCATCTGAACACAGGCCTTCAGGTCCACCCGTCTCCTCTAAGCATGGTAAACATATGTGATCAAATTGACACTCCTATTTTCTCAAGTGGACACGTGGGCCGAGCTGGCTTTTCAGGGTAATTTCTGATTCATGATTGTGCCCTAGAATAGCAGGTGATGTATTTCATGGAGAAAAAAAAAGAAAAATAGAACTCAAGACGACTTGGTATGCATTAGGATGAAAGCACTCTTTGTCCACTTCAGTAGAAGGCAACTCCATTTCCAAGAACTAAGCTGAGGATTGGCACAAATTAATTAACTCATTAATTTTGAGACAGGGTCTCACTCTGTACCCTTGGCTGGGTTTGAGCTCACAGAGATCTAGCTGCCTCTACCTCGAGCGTGCTGGGAGTGTATCTCCACACCCAGATAATTTTTTTTTTAAAGATTTAAACACCGTACTTGTTTGTGCACGCACATACTTGTGTTCTACTGCTGTGCGTGCACATACACATGACATCCACAGTGTTTTTGTGGCAGTTAAAGGGCAACTCTCAGGGGAGTCTGTTCTCCCTTTCTCCCACGAGGATCCCAGAGACTGCATTCAGGTCGTCAGGCTTGGTGGCAAGTGCCTTTACTTAAAGATCTGGCCAGCACACGAGCTAACCGTTTGTTTGGTTTTGGTTTTTGTTTTGTTTTTTGTAAGTCAGCATGTTTCTTTATAATGTTTCCACCACTCAGCCACAATGATCACTCTCATAGCCTTTCTTTCTTCCCTTTTTTCTTTTCTCAAATATATATAGCTCAGGTTTGCCTGGTACTTAACTACTGCAGTCTAGGCTGGCGTTGAACTCTCAGCCATCCTTCTGCCTCGGCCTTCCGAGGCCTGGATTAGGGGTGAGAAATGGCACACTCAACCCTAGTATACTTTCAAGCTGATTTTTAGGGAGAGAGTACATATGTATTTGGTTCAGTTGTGTTTGTACTGCATGTGTGAACACCCTTTCCTCTGTGGACCCACAGAGGTAGGGCGTATGTCTCATCCTGTCTGTCTTCTCACTTGCCGCTCTACCTCAGTACCTGGGTTGGTTCCTCAGTCCCCGGGGTGAGGCTTCTCAGGTTCTTCAGGTAAACCCCAAAGGCCCTGGAAGTGGATGGCATCAGGAAGGTCTTCACCCTGGTCACGCTCACAGCTCTTCCCACCTCCACCTCTGGCCAGGGAAACCAGAGAGGGCATCCCTCAGTGGACAGATTCTACCAGGAAATACGGAGGTCAGACCCACTGCCAATGCCTCTGCCCGGTGTGACTGGAGCCACACATGGCACGCCACAGGGGTAGGAAAGGTTCCTGGAGCCGCGGTGTGTGGCGAGTGGAAGCATTGTGGTACCACCAGAGACGTATTGCCTGAGCAGTCAGCTGGCCTGACTGTGGGTGGAGAGCAATAGGGGTTCCTGACAACCTTTCAGAAGCCACAGCAGGTGGCTCCATGCGCTTCCTCATCTATGAAGATCGCTCCAGCAGGGCCGATCCAGGTGGGTCTTGAGAGCTCTTTGGTCTGCCCCTGTGGCCGCGACATGCTCTAGATTATCCCGCCTGTCCCATCAATTTTATACTGCCTGCCATTTGTTCCCCAAGTCAGCCACCTGTGCTGCAGGTAAGCACTTGCCACCTCCACCCTTTATCTCACTATCAGTTTTATTAGTGTAACGGTTGAGTTTTATTTTGTAAAAGGCATAAACAGAGCACAATTGGTCACGTTGTGGCTTTCCACTTCTGTCTTACCAATTGCAAATATTATCCACTCTGCAACCATGATAGCATATGTGTCTTCAGTCAAGGGTTCTAAGTTACACCAATTCCTTTCTTTTTCTTTCTTTCTTTTTTCTCTTTCTTTTTCTCTTTCTTTTTCTCTTTCTTTCTTTCTTTCTTTCTTTCTTTCTTTCTTTCTTTCTTTCTTTGGCAGGGTATTTTGTAGTCCAAGTTGACCTTGAACTTGATAGGTAGCCAAGAATAACCTTGAACATTGGATATTCCTGCCTCTGCCTCTCAAGTGCTGGAATTACAGGTGTGGGTCACCACCCCTGGTTTATTCCATGTAGGACTCAAACCCACAGCTTTTTTCACTTTACCAACTGAAATACACCTCTAGCTTCCTGTTTTTGTTTGTTTGATTTGAGAGAGTGAGGAGATGGCAGGATCTGCCTATGTAGTTCAGGCTGAACTTGAACTCACAGAGATCTGTCTGATTGCCTCCTAAATGCTGGGATTAAAGGTATGTGTCACTAGGATTGCCTTAAATTTTTGTTCTTAGTGTGTGTGTTTTGCCTGTACATATGCATGTATGTTTGTATGTGCACCATGCTTTTGCTCTCCCAGGCCAGAAGAGGGCGTGGCATTCCCTAGAACCAGAGTTACAGAGGTTGTGAGCTGCCTTGCGGGTGCGGGCTGAGAACGGAACCCAGGCCTCCTGCAAGGGCAGCAATTAACAGTGCTCTAAACCACCGAATCACTTCTCTAGTCCCAGCTTCCTGATTCTTAAGCCACTGTATGTGTGTGTTTCATAAAGCCACAGTCTGGGATTCCGGGATGCAGCCCTGCCCCCTCCTGTGTGAGCGCTTCTCTAGGTCACCTTGTGGAAAAGGCAGGCCTTGTCTTCTGTAATCTGATGTGAACAAGCCTTTTGGGGAATAGACTTCAGGATGATTCCACAGCGATCTGTAAAGAGTTTTCAAAAGTCATGAGTCTAAAACCAGAAGCTTAAAGTCTGGGAGAACTGACCCGTGGAGGAGGCTCTGCTGAGAGCCGTGCGGGGACACTGCATCCAGCATCCAGGGCGACCCTTGTCCGGACAAGCCCCGCTGCTGTAAATCTCGGCAGTGATATTGCAGGCCCATCGTGTAGGTTTTCTTCCAGCTAGGCCTGGAACCTTTGTCCCAGTCGCAATGTGAGGAAACAGTGGTTGAAGACTAGGGTGCTACCAGCGAAGGCCGTCCACTTGGGAGATGACCCAAGTTAAATTCTTCTCCCCGGGCCGGCAAGCTCTTCCCAGGGTAACTGCGGCCCCTGAGTCCTTCCTGTCTCCTTCCCTCTTTCCCCCTTTCTTCTGCTCCCTACCCTCTTAATTTCCCTCCCCTCCCTTTTCTTTCTGTCTGTTGATTGCCTTTCTAAACAGTCCGGGGCGCAGCGTTCCGGCTTTCAGGGGGCTGGGTACAAGAGTGACAGGCCCCTGGCGGGCGCAGGAGGCAACACTGAGTGTCCCACCCCCCTGAGCGCGGCGGCCTCCCTGCCTGGGCAGAGGCAGCACCTCCCGCTTTGTCTGGTCCTGAGGACGAGCAGCTGCGGCGTTAATTGCCACCAGCAGGGGGGCCAGGCCGCGCTCACCCTCACCCCGCCGGTTAGGAGGCCGCCCAGGAGGGAGGTTTTCAGGAGCCAGTGTTGCGCATTATTCCAGGAATTTTAAACACTCGTTAAAGGCTTTGCCATGTCTCACTTCAGTACACATCATGCTCCAGTTACTGCGCGCAACCGCGGGGGCATCAGCTCGGGCAGCACTTATCAATATTTTAGCAAGAGAAAGGCAAATGATGTTGAAACATTGAACTATATTTCCATCTGTTCAAACTGAAATGGGACAAGTGCAGCTCAGGAAATGGAATACCACCTCCCCAGCTGCCTGTGAGGCAGCGATACCTACCAGCCTGGCCTCAGCCCCCACCGGCCTGGCCTCAGCCCCCACCGGCCTGGCCTCAGCCCCCACCGGCCTGGCCTCAGCCCCCACCGGCCTGGCCTCAGCCCCTGCCTTTATTTTGCTTCCATCTTGTTTCTCACTTGGCCCCACCGTTCACACCCTGTGGGTAAAGTCCAGGCAGTTGCATGTTGCGTAGGTGATGGCTTGTCCGTAGAGCAGAGGGTTGTAGCACCTGGAAGATTCTGGACGTGAGCAGTGTCAACACGTGCCTTTGCCACGGACTGAAGAGAAAAGCAGGTCCAGTGTGGTCTGCCTCTGTGGTCCGTCTGTACCCTCTGCACTGGCCTCACTCAGTGCCTATAGACTGACGCCACACCCCCCCCCTCCGGGGTGAAGCCAGGCGGTGATAGCTCAGGCTTCTAACTCCAGCTCTCCCGAAGGTTGAGGGTAAGGAGTAAGGCCTGCCTGAGCCTAGTTCTGCTTCTCACTTGGTCCCACCATTCATACCCTGTGGGCAAAGTCCAAGCACTTGCATGTTGCTTAGGTGATGGCTTGTCTATAGAATTAAACTTGGATCATCTCATTCCCAAGTGTGAGACCCCGCATTCAAGTCCCAAACTTTAGAAGAAAGCACACAATATCCAGGAGTAAAACCTCCAGGTAAAGACTGTTAGAAAAAAAAAATTTTTTTTCTGTGTGTTGTACTTCTATTTTTCCTGGAATAAAACAAGGTTGATTGATAGGTAAGGCTCCCAAGGGATATTGACACAGTCTCTAAGAAATGGAGAGGTTTCTATACTATGGAAAGAAGAATGTCTGTCATGAGTCCTGAAACAGGTTATCTCAGAGATTTAGGGATCCCTGAATATCTCCATGAGATATTGGGGGGACAGTGGGGGGCCCCCAAAGGCTGGAGAATTGCATGACTCAAGAAGTCCTCTTCCCTTTCGTTCTCGTATCTAACTCAGAAAGGGGAATGTCATTACTAATTTTCCTTCAGACTCTTTGTGATTCTCCCTTTGAAGATGTTTACTTTAATTTGATCCACATCCAGGGTAAGGATGTGGAGAGGGGGCGTCCAGAGCCTTCAGCCCTAGGATTCACATCGCTGAGCAGGAGCACTGTGGGTGGCTGCCAAGCCTCGGTTTATTTCTGGCACCAACAGAAGAATAACTGAGGACATTCCTGGTGCTGGCCCTAATGCTTGCCGCGAGGCTGGTGGTACCTTGCCCTGTGATGAAGGCGTTCCCATCATGGGATTTGGAATGGCAGCTGTAGCGGGCTCATGTAGTGAGCGAATGAGGTAGAATGAAGGAGACTTGAGCTGTGAATGGTGGAGGACACACTGATTTCACCCATCCTTCATTTGCAGACAAAGCCATCCACATCCCAAGCCAGCTGGAGGTGAAGTCTTTAGAGATGAATGCCTTCTCTTTAGCAAGCCTCTGTAATCCGAACAGGGAAAGAATATTTGACTAGGCAGGAAGGTGAGGTCACAAAAGACCACCGCAAAGGCTGCTCTCGAGCTGAACCCAGCGCTGTCCAAGGTACTCCGTGCGACGTATTTCCTTCAGAGCCGGAGGCATAAATAGTGTTAAACCCACTAAACTTCTGAGAAAACTGAGAGTCTGGCAGACTATGTGATGTGCCAAATGACACACTCAAGGTCACTGGGTATCACATTCAGAACCAGAATCTAAATTTATGTATCTTCAAGCTTTGTGGTTTTGTTTTTGTTTTTGTTTTACTTGCACGCTGCACCTCAATGTCAGAGGCCAGAGTGGGGGGACAGCGGGCAGAGGAAGGGTGGAACTTTATGTAGCCCAGCGGCAGGAGGCATGATGAGGTAGTAGCGTCGTTCTTGAAAAGGTTCTAACATATGGCTGGTGCACAGGTAGACAACTGTGTAAGTGCAGGAGAAATGACCTCTTTAAAGCAGGAGCATCAGCTAGCTGCCCAAGAGGACAAGGACAAGCGAAGGATGAGTTCAGGCCATCCTCAAATTGAAGATGCAAGGTCAGGTCCAAAGCCTAAAGAGCATCATAGCCTAAAGAGCATCATACAGGTGAGGGACTGATTGGTGGCCAGCATTCCAGGGGGTCATCAAGGGTGAGGGTGGGGGGGTGTAGTTTTCCTACTCCTGAAACCTGATAACACTGTTAGTACACCAACCTGTTCATAGTTAGGAAACAACAAATACAAACTCCGTCAGCAGCCTTTGAGGAGCTTTATGTCAGTTGGAGTGTGTGTGTGTGTGTGTGTGTGTGTGTGTGTGCATGCGTGTGTGTGCAAGCGCGCATGCACATGTATGTATTCTGCTCAATGTGTACACATCTCATGGTAGCAAGGATTGCAGATCATAAAAAAAATGAGGGTACCAAGACCCATTCAGCATCCTTGCCTGTGAAACGAAAGGGAAGCAGGTCCTCGAGTGTGGAGAGGGCGGCGGATTTTTATTTTTAACTTCTTGGATGACAGAGTCATATCATTTTCTCAGAAAGCTGACTTCACGGTATGTGAAAATGAAAACAAGAAGAGCTCAGGCCCAAGGCTGACTTCTGGAGATTGCAGGAAGCTGTCTGGGCAGGCTTCACGGATAACAGATATGTTGCCCAGAAATCAGGAAGCTGTTCACATTTGAAGGCATGTCCCAGTTATGTGACTGTTTCTTAGTAGGTATGACTGGTATGTACTTCCTCTCCACTGCTAACATCCCCATAATATATATATATATATATATATACATATATATATATATATATATATGTATGTATATATTTAAGTTGCTAGGGTTACCAGACCTAGGACCTACAATCTTGCAGATACATTTTGGTTCCAAAATCTGAAAGAGAGACTACAAAGATTATACCAAACACATATTTTATTGGTATCTAAAGTTCATTAAATTAATATTCATAACTATTTGTAAACATATTGCAAAGTAAAGACCCAGGTTTCTCAAGATTTCTGAACCATGCCCAATAATCAAGACATCAAAGCCATCTAAATAAAATGTATCAGGATGACATAGACAGGGAATTTTAAGCAGGAAATTTAATCTACTGACACCTCTTTTTGTTTCAAATGCAGCCTTTGAAGTGCTTCTGATTGGCTTGAAGGAGAATCAGCCTATGGCAGGCAATTCAGCACCATGTGCTGAGGATCTGCTGTGCACGAGACATTGTTCCAAGAACTTGGATGACATCAGTGGACACAAACAGCGAAAGAGCTGTGTCTTCATGTCAAGGGAAATGGGAAGAGAGAAATGCAATAAATAAGCAGAACACATGATGTGCTTGCAGATTATAGAGAATGATAAAAAGGGCTGGAGAGGTGGCTCGGTGGCTAGGAGGGATTGCTGCTTTTGCAGAGGATCTGAGTTCGGTTCTCAGCACCCACATAGTGCTCACAGCTGGTTGTCAGATCCCAGGGGGTCTGACACCCTCTTCTGACCTCCACAGGCTCCTGAACACAACACCCAGGACACATAAAATAAATGATGATAATTAAAAGCAGAATAAGGAAGGGAACCAGGAGGGATGTTTGGAAAAGTTGTGGTAAGAATACACACGTATCTAACACACATGCATGTGCGCAAGCACATGAACACACACACACAGAGTTGCTTGCTTGGGCCTCAGTGAGAAAGTGAGATGTGGTAAGTCCCAGAGGAGGCCTCTGCTCCAGAGAGTTCCATCTGGGCCTGGAGACATGCCTGCTGTGTTTGAGAGACAGCAAGGAGGCCAGTGTGAACTCAGGAGCAGGCCATTCGAGAAGTGATGCAGGGTCAATGTGCCAGTTTTCCAAAGTCCTGTGGGAGCACTGGTGTGTGGAAAGAGTTGTCTTGCTCTGGAAGACAGCGGGAACTCTTGGTGATTCTGAGAACCTATAAGGTTGTTGCTCCCGCGCTCAGGCTGGAGAGCCTTCAGGTAAAGGTTGCTTGGGGGTGGGGTGAAAACAGGGATCATCAGTTCAGTTTGTACCTGTTGAGGCTGAGGGTCTATAAAACACCAGGCAGGAAGCTGAGTGGGCAGCTGGATATATAAGCTGAAGCTTGGGAAAGATGTAGGGATAGAGTTGTTGATCTATCCGCACTATCTCAAGCCATACACTGCTATGACTTCAGTGGGAGGGCAGAGATGGAGAAGAGAAAAGCAGCATGGCAGGGCTCGAGAATCCAACTTGCAGGCAGGTGAGAATAAGCAGAATAGTTAAGAGGCCAAGGAGTGACAGGAACACAGGAGGACCAACTGAGGATGGCTATCATGATGTCAGAGGAATGTCTCGAGGCAGCCGTCTGTCCATGATACCTTCCTTGTGTTGTAAAAGAATACTGGGCAGATACGAGGGAGGAGAGATTTATTCTGACTCATAGTCCATCATGGGGCTGGGGGTAGGCGTGGAGGCTGTGGCGGCTCCACCCACAGCGCCGGGAGCTGTGGCGGGGCTTGCTCACATCTTAACGGGTCCGGAAGCGGAGAGCGCTGCCTACAGCCAGAAGCAGATGACAACCTTTAAGGCCTGCTGCAACCATCTCCACCTGCTTGCTGGACCACAGCTGCAAATCCACGGCTTCCCAAAATAGTGCCATCTTCTGGGGATGGCACAGAAGCAAACACAGGTTCCTCAAACACAGGAGCCTACAGGCAACATTTCACACCCAAATTACAAGGCCCATTGTGGAGCTTCAAAGCAGCTCATGCAGAGTGCAATGGGCCACACCACCTTTGGACTTTTGAATTACTGTTCCTTGTTGTTTGAATATGCAATGTCCCCCCTAGGTTCCCATGTCTGACCAGTTGGTCTCCAGCTGGTGGCAGTGTTTCCAAAGGTTATGGAACCTTGAGCAGGTAGAGCCTTGCTTGAGGAAGTGTGTTACTGGGGGCTTTGCGGTTTTACAGCCTGGCCTCACTTCCTGTTGTCTGCCTCCGGACTGTCAATGCTACACAACAGGCTGGCATCCTCCTCCCACTGACCTGCCTTCCCTGTTATGCCCACCTCTCTTGAACTGTAGAAGCTGGAACCCTTTCTCTTAAGTTGCTTTAGTTAATGTGTTTCATCACAGCAACTGAAGGCAACAAGCCAAGACACTGTAAGGATGGTGGCGTGTGAGCTCTGGAGAAAGAAGGACGGTAGGGAGAAAAGCTCCATGTTATTGGCTCGCCATGCCTAAGATTTTATAATTAGCCATAATCTAATGGAGGGAAATTCTCATTCATTCATTACCAGAATAAAGCAACTCTATCTCTCATATAAGTCTAAGTAAAGGGCCTCAGGTCTAGGGACAGGGATCATTCTATAGATCGCCAGTCTTTGGATACTCTCCACAGGGGGACTGTAGCCAGGACATAGTTCTGATAATGTTGGCTTATACACCTCAGCATGGGTTCTCCAAAGACTTTGTGGATGTCTTTTGACCTCCACCCTTGAGCTGGGGATCAGATCCTCTGGCAAGCTCTCCACAGTCATGTACACAGAAGCAGGTTTGCATATCCTTTGACGTGATTGCTCCCTTTAGCTCCTGGCTTGTGTTGGTCTGTCACCAGGAGAAACAGCCCCTGCTGTGTTCTCTAAACATTCGTGAGCTTGGAGTGACCTGGCCTGACACAGATGTAAAGAACAGCTGAAACAAGGCGTGGTGATGGCTCCAGCAGAGTCTGGGAAAGGACTCCTAGAGAGATGCTGATTCAAGCCAAAGCCACTGCTAGAGGTTGGTTGGTGTGTGGTCATCTGCTGGGCCCTGGGGTGCTAGGACCTGGATAAATCATAAGGTTTGCTGGCTGTCTTGTGAGGCTGACTCCTGTCCCCCATCCATGTGTCCTCAGCAGCTAACACATGCTTACTGAATGTTCCATGAAGGATGCTCATGAGCCCATGAACACATGCCTGCTGTAGACACCTCATCCTTAACCACTAGGTGAAGACTCCAGCTGTGGAGATTTCTGCTTCCTGCTCTCATTTCTGGGTCCATCCATCTGCTATGAAGCCTTTGCATTTAATTCCTGAGATGGTCCTTGTTTGCAAAATATCTTGACAGGCAGGAGTCTGTGTTTTTAGCATGCCTTGCAGATAACTGCTGGGATAGTCTTTTTGTTCATTGGATAAAGTTTCTTTTTGTATTATTCAAATGTTGTTTTTTGTATTAGTAGAGATTTTGAGAGGACCAAACCTACTATGAGGTAACCCTCTCTCTCTCCAAAGTGAGAGCCAATACCAATCAGAGTCAGGTAGCCTCCATGGGCACCAGCCAATCCCAATCGAAGTCACGTAGTCACAGTAGAAATTCCCCTAATGCCTTTAAAAGAGCCTGCTAGCTCACTTTGGGGTTGCCATTTTGTATGAACGCATGCTGGTTGTCTCTACAGAATAAACCCTTTTTGCTTTTACATACTATTTGCATCTGAGGTCTTCCTTCAGCCATTCTCTGACCCCTACAAGGTAAGTAGTGTCTGAACTTTGGTGCTGTTATTTCTACAGCTCATCACCTGCCTCATACATCCCCATCTCCTTCTGACTGGTTTAATAAAGAGCTTACGGCCAGAGAGGAAAGGTGGGACTTCCCAGAAGAGATAGAAACTGGGGAAAGAATTGAGAGGAGAGAGATTCACTATTGGACACTGAGGTGAAAAGAACAGGTGCCAGGACTGAGTGTCCAATAGTTAATTAAGCTAGCCAGGCTAGCTGGGAGGTAGCAAACTAAGAACAAAGCTATAATAAATAAGAAGTCTGTGTCATTATTCGGGAGTTGGCAGGGTTAAGACAGTCTGAGGACACAGTTCACAGTGAAGTGATGACTTGTAGTCTCAGTCATTGATTTGTGGGTCAGATGGGCCCAAGGTGGGTCAGGCAGAAGGTTGGAGTGAGAAAGTCTGTCTTTAACCACTTTTGCCCAACTTAAATCTCTCTATGGAGTGCCAATCATGCCTTTGAATTATGTGCTGTCCCTTCAGAACCTCTTAAAATGCTCTTGAGATTCCCTCCTTCTGGCCCAGTGGTTCTCAACCTTCCTAATGCTTCAACCCTTTAATACAGTTTCTTATGCTGTGGTGACCCCCCCAGTCATAAAGTTTTTTGTTGCTACTTTGTAACTGTAATTTCACTAGTGCTATGAATCATATGTTAACATCTGTGTTTTCTGATGGTCTTAGGTGACCCCTGTGAAAGAACCATTCCACACTCCACAGGGGCCCAGCCCACAGGTTGAAAATCAACATTCTAGAGGGTGATGATGGGAAAATTTGCTCATGTCAGGTCCCAGAGATGGTCCTGACTGTGTCATGAATAGCACTCCTGTGTCTGCCATACACTAGGATCCCAAGGTCTTTACCTTCCAGCCTAGGTCACATGCTTTTAGTTTTTATAGAAGTATTTTGATTGGGTAAGAGTGATCTCTCCTTCTCCACTCCCTTCTCCTCCCTCATCTTCCTGCCTGCTGCCTGCTCACCCGACCACTCCAGGGAAAAGCACTGGGAACCACATGGTTTCACCTGCCTGGCACTATAGCCAGGAGGCATTGGCTCTGCTTCCTCACCCCTCATGTCAGGCCATGACAATCCCAGACTGATGTTATCTAGAGAGGGCTCATCCAATAGGGCAGGGCCGCATGACAAGGCCAAAGCTGCTGTTCTGGATAATTCCTTCCCTTTGGGGGAATCTGCTGCTGGTTCTAGACAACCATCCTAGCCAGCACACAGAGGAAAGCTTATCTCGGAGCACTTCTGGGATTCGGAGCCCTCTACCTCCCAAAGCCACCCCACCCACCTGTAATTGTGCTAGGACATTCTTCCCAGCCATGACTCAGGAACAGTGACCCTGTGTGTTCTCCTGAGTCTTAGAGGAAAGCCTGCTGCTGCTTTCTGGGACACCGGGTTCACAAAACCCTACTGTTGAAGTACAAAGAGGGTCATGCTCCACGTTCTTCCTCCACAGGGATCCTGGAGCCAGTACTGCCACTGTCATGAACACCTCCTGGGATAAAGAAGACCTCTTCCTAATGAAGGACACCTTGTGGACTGTCCTTCTTTCCTCTCTCTGCAGCCCCTCCCAGGGCCTCAACCTGTCAGCTCCAGGGTCCATCCAGCCACCACACTAGCTAACATGGTCCTAGTCCCATCCATTCCTAAGCCAGGGTTGATGTTGTCCCTGAAACCTTACACACAGCTTATCAGGAAGTCTGTCTAGTTAAGTTTTCAGTGATTGTCTCTATTGATTGTCAGTTTGACAGGCCCTACTCCCCTGTGAAAGGAGCCTTCTGCCAGGCTTGTGAGGGTTTATCGAGACTACGTTAGCCTCTGGGAGTGTTCATGAGGGATTGTGTTGATTAGGCTAACTGTGGTGGGAAGACCTACCTCAAGTGGGCAGCACCATTCCCTGGCTAAAACCCTGTCCCACCTGAAAAAGAGAAAGCCAGCAAGGCGGTGGTGGTGCACACCTTTAACCCCAGCACTTTGGAGGCAGAGGCAGGTTGATCTCTACAGAGAGAAATCTTATCTTGAAATATGGGATGGGGGAGTAGGGGGCTGCCAACCAGCATTTATCACTCTCTGCGTTCTGACTTTGGATGCAATGTGACCTAAAGCTTCCGACACTGTGATATTCCTACCCTAAAACTGAGCCTCTGGGAATGACCCGATTGCATCCTTGACCTGTGAACCCAAACAAACCTTTCTTCTCTTAAATTGCCTTTTGTTTGTTTGTTTGTTTTGTTTTGTTTTTCGAGACAGGGTTTCTCCGTGTAACAGAGCCCTGGCTGTTCTAGACTTGCTTAGTAGACCAGGCTGGCCTTAACTCACAGAGATCTGCCTGCTTCTGCCTCCACGCCCCACCTTTTGTCAGGGTACTTGATCATATTAATAGAAAAGTCACTAGTATACATTCCTGGTACATCTTTTCTCTTGAAACCAAGGCCTGGTCTCAGCCACCACTTTCGAAGCACTAGGGCTCAGTGCATAGGTTCCCATTGAAAAATGCTAGTAGGCTTTATGTTTGGAAACTGTTATAAAAATCTCCATCATTTTGACTCACTGACCCCCAAACTCCAGTGTGCAATTGTTCCTTGTTATGAAGTGCATATGGCATACAGCTTATAATACTAAAATCACCTCCATCATCTTCAGAACCATCTTTATAACTGAATCTCTGTACCCACGGAGCACCAGCGTCTTATGTCCCCTCTCTTTTATCTACATGAATCTGACCAGTCCAGGTTCCCTCATTTTCAGGCATTTGATTAAAAAAAAAATGCCTGACTATTAGCCTGTTTCAGTTAGCCTTGAGTCCTTAGGCAGATTCGTGTCTGCACACTGAAGGGCTCTAGCAGGCCCAAGATTGGCAAACATGACTCTGGCAGGCCATGATCTTCTCCATTCCCTCTTCATTGCTAAAAACCATTATGTTTTGTTTGTTTGTTTTTCAAGGCAGGGTTTCTCTGTCCTGGAACTCGATTTGTAGACCAGACTGCCCTCAAACTCACAAAGATGCTCTGTCACTGCCTCCCGAGTGCTGGGACTAAAGGTGTGGGCCACCAAGCCTGGCCAGATTACATTCCCAAAGCTAGCTACCAAGATCTATTAATTTGTTTGGCAACTTCCTCCTCCTAAAGCTGACTACCATGGTCCAGCCTATCAAAAGTATTGAAGTCCTGCCATCAAAAGCCCCCTTTCAGCTACCCTACTTAATATATCCAATTAAAATTAAACATCTCATCCTGACACAGGGTTTCTCCTTTCACCTTTATAAACCGCCATTTGCCTATGGATCATGCCTGTCTCCTCTCTATCCAGAGGCTGTCCTTTGTCCCTCTGGGGCGAATATCTCTTCCCCTTCTCCCTTGTTCCCTTGCCTTCTCCCTCATGATCTATTTCCTGTCTTTGTCTCTTATTTTCTGCCTGTTGTTCCTCTGCAGCAAATAAATCTCCTTTGGGCCGAGAACTTGATCTTATGGAGACCTCAAGGTCCTTTCACATATAACACTACATTTTGCTTATCTTTTCATCAACTATGGGCATTTGTTGTCTTGGTATTTTTATAAACATCTAGAAAAATATCATGAAGCAGGTCATTTCTAGACAACAGTGACTTATAACTCACAGCTCTGGAGTCTAGAAAATCTATCCGAGGTGGAGCATCAGGGGTTTTGGTGTCTGGGGAGGGCTTGCTTCTCACCGGTTATGCTTTCTTTGAGGAAGGGCAAAAGGAAGCTAACAAGTCTTCAAGCTTCTTTCACGAGGGGACTAACTCCATTGATTGGGGCTCAGTCCTCCTGACCCAGCCACCTCCCAAAGGACTCTCCTCTTGATGCCATAATGTTGGTGATTAGATCTCAGCGTATGAATCTGTGGAGTCCATGCATTAGACCACAGCCCTTGGATAATTTCTTCATTTTGGCTGTTGAGTATTTGGCGTGATACTGCTGTGACTATGGGTGAACTCATCTCTGCTCAAGTAGTGTGTATTCTACACCTTGATCAAACAGTTTCTCATCCTTCTTCCATAGCACCACGTGTCTCTCTGCCAGACAGTACCCCCAGGACAGTGATTCTCAGCCTTTCTAGGGCTGCAACCCTTTAATACAGCTCCTCATGTTGTGGTGACATAAAATTATTTTCTTTGCTATTTTATAAGTAATTTTGCTACTTTTATGAATTGTAATGTAAATATCTGATAGCGGATGTCTGACCCCTGTGAAAGGACCGTTAGATCCCCAAGGAGTTCAAGACCTACACGTTGAGATGCACTGCTCCGGAACATAGCAGAAGCCACGGTCTTGGGTCTCTTTGTGTCTGTCCCTAAGTCTAACACAGCCTGGCACAACAGCAGTACTTGTGGCACCCACTTAAGACCCGGGAAATGGATGGATGTCACATTTCAGTGATAGAGGACATAAGTGCTAGCTCTCCGGGTCCTGCGGCTAGTCAGTGAGAACTGCTGTTCAAGATGACTGTCAGTGTACCACACAGAACGTGATCCGACCCCTCACTCTGAGTCAGCTTTGTCTCAGTGCAGGCTTTGCCATTTGTAAAATGAAGACAATGCCTGCTTTTCCAAATGGTTCTGACTGTTGAAATGTCCTGTCATTTCAAAATGCTGTCACTGTCAACCCTCTTTCTCATGACACTGACCCAGCGCACACATGGGAATTACTGCTGTGGGCGTTACTAGTAGCTTCTTACCCTCTGTCCTGCCTCTTGAGAACCAGGGCCTCAGCTTTTTTTTTTTTTTCCACATCTGTAAGAATGCAGGTGAATGTCAGCAGGAGGTCTGTTACAGCCCAAATCTCCCCAGGGCCCCTGACAAATGTGGTCAAGTCTGGGCCTCAACTTTCTTGGGTCCCTGAGTGTCTGGGATCTGGGCGCTACAGCTAGAGGATGGATCTGCCACCTTGTAATATACACGAGCATTTACGAGCTGCCTCCTTTCTCCACCTTTCCCTCTGGGGCCCTTCCCCAGGGTGGCTCCGTTCTCATCCCGATCAGAGGCGTCAGTGGGGCTCTGAGAATCTGCGTGAAGCCACCCAGCACACTGCTGTTGCACAGGGCGGTGCCCTGACTCAAAGCATCAGCTCTATAAAAACTACCCAGATATTAGCATGGGCGGAACAGAGATGTAGGGCGAAGGGCCCTCAAATCTCACCTCTTGGCAGCATCTGTTGTCACTGACCCTGGAGCCTCAGATTGGGGAGATGGAAGACGATGTGCTTCAGTTTCTCTCTGGTCCCCAGCCTGCTGACCTCACCCCGTGCTGCCTGAGCTGTGGCTTGGGAGAGTCCATGCCACCCCAGCCACCACCTCTGGTCTGGCAGTGGCGAGTCCTTCCTGGCTAACTGTCTCACTGTAGTGCCTTCTGCGGACCCACTATCTGCTCTCGGGGTTCCTGTGGATCCCCAGGTCCTGTTTGTCGGAGTGCAGCATCTCTCGAAAGCCAGTGGGCAGCACCCCCGTCCAGGGAAACACCTGGCTTTGAAACACTGCCTGATTTGGGCTATTTTGTTATAGTTGTTCACGCGTTGATGTGACTTGTCCTACGCAACCTGCTAATCCTGCTTCACTGAGGAAAACTAGTCATGCCCGTGTTCTTGGCCCCTGATACAAATTTAAGGTAAGAATCACTGAAATCCAGTCTTTTTTGTTTTGTTTTGTTTGTAACAGCCCTGGATAACCCAGAACATTGATTTGTGGATGAGGATGGCCTTGAACTCACAGAGATACATCTGCCTCTTCTTCCTGAGCTCTGGGATTAAAGGTGTGTGCCACCAGTGAGTTAAAATCCATTCTTCTAAAAGCTGTATTGGAAAGGAGCTTCTAATAGCTGCCTTTTTCCTCCAGATTGGGAGGAAGTGGTGGAGGGAGAAGGTGATCCTCACAGTGTCAGAGCTGCCTGAAGGGCTTCGTGAGATGACGGTGTGTGTGTGTATGTGTAAATCTCTGCTCTCAAAGAGGATCTTCTGGCTGTGAGAAATATCTAAGGTAAGGATGCATATTAGCAGCCACCAGTCCTGGTCTAGCTGAGATTCTTGGGTGCTTAAGACACAAAGTTCTTCTCTTCTCCTTCCTGGGCACTCTGGACCAGCTGTCCAGGATGCTGGTTGACCTTCAGCTGTTTCCAGCTTACCTGTTACTTGCTCTTCTGACCTAGTCTGGGTCCAGGGGCATTCAGAGAAGGTAAGAGGCAAGTATTGTGGAGACCAACTTCTAAACCCTCTATTCCCCCAACACATACACATACTACACACACACACACACACACACACACACACTACACACACACCACACATACATGCACACTATACACATACATCACACACATATATGCACACATACACTACACACACACTATGCTACACACACTACACACATGCACACTACACACACACACACACATACACACACACACACTGCAGGACTCCTACATGTGAGACTCAGCTATCAAGCCCGATAAATTAGCAGAAGAGACAACAGAAGGGATGCTGGTGGCTCCTCTCTGCTCCATATCCTGGCACCCCATCCCCCTCAGTGAGGGATGAGGACCCTGGGCAAGGACTTGGCTTTCCTAGTGAGATCAGAAGCCAGGCGAGCTCTGGAGGAGCGCCCTTTCCTCTTCTGTCCTCCTTCTTTGCTTCCCGAGGTGTGAGGCTTACACACCCATAGCCAGGTAAGGCGGGCCTGAGCCTACGGTTGGGCTGGCTCAGCTGTGGGCCTTACCTATTATAAGACCTGTTTTCCTCTACTGCAGCCACTATGGCTCACAGCCCACGTGAAAGGGGACCACCTCATTTTGTCCATGGTGGCTCCAGGCCTTGTGATCTTAGACAACCCCCCCTGTGAGATCCCATCTGGCTGTCTGGGGAGCCACAACAGAACACTGGCATATACAGGATGCACTTGTGAGTTTGTGCACTTGAAGATTCAGTTTTCCTAGCCATAAAATTGGGGCAGATGCCAGGTGTGGTGGCACACACCTTTAATTCCAGCACTCAGGAGGCAGAGGCAGGTGGATCTTTGTGAGTTCTAGGCCCTGGTCTACACAGCAAGTCCAGGACAACCAGGGCTCTGTTACACAGAGAAACCCTGTCTCAAGAACAAAACAAACAAACAAACAAACAAACAAACAAAAAAACTTGGGCTTGCTGCTAACCTTGTGGGTTTGCTATTTGGACCAAGTAATAGTAGAGCCTCTTAGCAGGTTCCTGGCACATAGCACAGGTTCAATAAATGCAGCTTGCCATTGTAGTTACTGTGGTAATGATTATAGCTATGTTATACAGATCTAGCTATAGTCTTGTGTTCTGAGCACACACACTTCCCTTGGGAATACTCTGAACCGCTGGGATTTAGAAATTCTTAAATTGTGGTCCTTAATCACTAGATTCTAGTTGATAACACAAGGCCTGTCTACATCCACACAGATTATTATTTATTATGGTTTTTATTTTTGTTTTTGGGACAGGGTTTCTCTGTGTAATCCTGGCTGTCCTGGAACTCAATCTGTAGACCAGGCTGGCCCTGAACTCAGAGATTTACCTGCTTCTGCTGGCTTGAAAGCATGCAGCACACCACCCACCCACACAGATTTTTAACTTTACTTTTTGAGGAAAAGCTGTCTCGTCCAGGCTGCTCACAGTGTCACTGATTATTATTGTACAGACACGTGGGGGTTGCAGCCTGAATATGTTATTGTCTCTGTGATGTCTCTCCTTTTCCTCATCCCACTACTATCCAAGTCCAAGCTCCCTCCTCCCTTCAGGAGGGATTGGCCACTCCTCCTCTGTAGAGATACAGTGTTTACATAAGTCCAGAACAGGCCAGCCAGGTCAACAGTAATTGCTTCTGCATGCCTTTCTGTGCTGAAGGCTAGGCTCATAGTGTCTCTTTCTTTAAAGCCAGTATCAAGGCTTGACAGACAGAAAAGAGGATGTGGAAAAGCCCTGTGAATCTTGGGTGCAACAATGTAGCCAGTATCCTCTTTAAACTTTAACCATCCCTTTCTAGGGTATAGAAGAGCCAAAAACAAAAACAAAAAACAAAAAACCAACCAACCAACCAAACAAACAAAGAAACAAAACAACCAAAAAACAAAGGCAAACTTCTGGGAACACTTGTGAGAGAATATCCAATCAAATTCACTGAGATAGGGGGACCCACTCACGATTGTGGATATATTGTAACCAGATGCCTCAAGATGCTCTTCATGATGGAGCTCAGTTCCCTTGAACTGGGAATGGAAGTGAACCCATTCTTAAGAGCCTTTGGTCAGGTAACTTCTCACAGCAACAAGGCCATAGCCAACCCTGGAGGCAACCAAATCCTCCTTCACCCCTTCTGGACACTCAGGGAAATGGCTGGCTGCACTGGAACCCCACCTCACACACCAGGATGTTATTCTAAACCCAATAAGGCTGGGGACTTGCCCGGGGACACAAAGCAAACAAAAGGATTAGTGCCTCAGAGTGCAGCTCTTTGGGGTGTGGCCACCGGCCCAGCCAGTTCTTCCTAGTTCTTACACAGGCTTCCTGCCCTTCTCTGAACCATCGAAAAGGGAGGGGAGACAGAGAAGCGAGGAGAGTGGTGGAGAGCACAGAGCTCCCGGGTTGCCCTCAGAGTCACTGCTTTGGGAGACTTGTCTCAACTCATACAAGAGAGAGGATGAAGAAGCCCAGGTCCCAGCAGGTCCCAGGCAGGTTCTGCTAGCAACAACCCTGGAAGGACCTGAACGGCTCTGTGTGAAACCCTTTGTCCCTGTGACCAGGCACAGCCTTCAAGGGGGGCATGTGCAGAAGACCTGAGGTGAGCTGCCTCAGGGGTGAAGGATTCGGGAGCAGAGTTAGGATACAATGAAGGAGACTGGCCAAGGCAGGGACAAGGACTGCAGGGGAGGGGAAGGAGTGGCTGGGCAGGGACACAGGAACACAGATAGTGTCAATGCCCTGACAGCTTATTTTCTGCTTAGCCAGTGTATGCCGCCCGAATGGTAGGTGGCACTATGATGAAGGCAGACACAGTGGCAGGACCAGCATCAGTTCCAAGGTTTCTGTCCCAGGATGCCAAGCTCTTCTCTGTGTCACACAAAGAGGAACTTCGGGCTTAAGCCACGGCAAACCCTCTGCTGTTGACTCTTCTCATTCCCTCTTGAGGAGGGTACTGCACTGCGCTGGGCGGTGCCCCCAACGTGTGCGCCCCCACAGATCTGATGGCACTCCAGTGACTTTTCCAGTTCTGCTTTCACACCTTGGTGCAAACAACTGGCCATCACGTCCATTCTTGCCTCTGAATCCCCCCTCACCCATCCAGAAATTATCACTTACAAACTTATCCTTAAAGGAACTTCTAAATTCCTCCTCGTGATTAATTTCATGCATTTAAAGCGAGTGTGTGTGGGTGTGCACATATGCACATGGCTGGGAGCAGGCCGGAGGTACACATGAGGTGTCTTCCTCAACCACTCCACACCGTACGTGGCCTGGCTGGCCTAGAATGTATTGCAAGCTCTTGGCCTCTGGGATTAAAGGTGTACACCACCGTCTCACCCAGTTCTGCAGGGGGCTTTATTGCTGTTTGCTGGGATTTTGTTTGTTCCCTGGGATTTTGTTTGGACCCTTTTGAGAGAGGGTCCCTCACTGAACCTGGAGTTCAGCACTTTGGCTAGGCTGGCTGGTCAGCAAGCCCCGGGGACGGTCCTGTCTCCCCCTCCATTGCTCCGATTGCTGGGGCATGGCTCCTTGTCAGTGGATGCCTGGAGGGTTGGAGTCAGGTCCTGATGCTTGTGGGGTAAGAGCTTTACAGCACGAACCATCCCATCACACCAGCCCTAAAACAGAGAAGCAAACTTTACACTCCCTCCCCCGCCTCTTTTCATTCCATGGGCCAGTCTCCCTTTCTCCCCCTCCCTGGGCAGTCTGAATAACGTTTTCAAATGCATAAAAGAATATACACAGGACCTCAACGGAAACCAATCATTTTGAAATACAGTGATCACAATATTTTTTTTAAAATAGTGATATAGTAATGTGTGCTCCTCCATTAATGGATTAAAGAATAAAATCCACGGGCAGGACTAAGAGCCGTCAGAATTTTGAAACAGGGATGGGCATAGATAATATTGCAGATATCTGCCACAGCTGTCGCAGGATTTTAAAATATCTGTTAGCCCTGCTAAATATTACTGTGATGTGTTGCTAGCATTCACAATGTAAGAAAAGCTACATTTCAGTTGAGAGCCAGGGAAGATAAAGATGTAAGGTCCCTCTATCCCCAAAGAAGGCATCTTTGCAGCCAGGCATGGTGGCACAAGCCTTTAATCCCAGCACTCAGAGAGGCAGAGGTGGTTGGATTTCTGTGAGTTTGAGGCCAGCCTGGTCTACAGAGTAAGTCCAGGACAGCCAAGGTTACACAGAGAAACCCTGTATCAAATAAGCCCCCTCCTCTCCACCCCCCACCAAAAGAAAGCATCTTTGGAATTCTGCTTGGAATTTTCTTGGTGGGGGAAGAGAGCACCTGGAAAGTTCAGCACACTCTTTTCTTAGAGCACCGATCCAGACAGCAAAGTCCATGAGCCAGGCAGGTTAGCATCACCCGTGAGATATAAAAATAATCTCCCAAGGGAAGCCCTGGCCTTGGCGCAGGAGTGCACACCTGAGCAAAGCCTTGTGGGATTCTTCCTTATGCTCCCCTTAGGTAGACAGCGGTAGAATTTGTGGTTAAAATAACCACTTACCAGGAAGTCCTTTCCCCTTTGCTCCCAACTCTGGGGCGGACTGTGGTTTAGGCCTAATCCTCGTTAAATAATGGAGTGTTAGGCTGTGGCTCCTGTCATGGGTGCAGGGTCGGATGCTGCTGCGGCTGAGGTTTCACTCCTTTGTGTACATAAAAAATAATTGGCCTTCTAATTACCTCCATAAAAATGAGAAAACTTGGTCTGCTTTTTGGCACCTTTATTAGCACTAGGAAATAATTAGACACCTTAATAGCGCTCTAATGATCCCTAGAGGAGGGAGCCATTTTAGAGTGTCTGCTCCATTATTGGGTCATTACCAAGGCTTTCAAATGCAGTGAGCGCAGAGTGGGGCCATAGGGGTCAGGATTCGTCAGCCTTGGTCTGGGACAGCAATGTCGGTCCTTTGGGTAGGAGGAGCTGGTGAAGTGGAGAAGTACGCCATCTGTCTCTACTCCTGTGTTTTGAAAAGGACTTAGAAGGTCGCTCATAGGATATCAGGCCGCTGGGAAAGACTTGTAGATTTCAATGCTGAGACTCCCCTCCCCCTTTGCAAAAAAACATAGGTTTGCAAGAGTCGCAGGAATATGAAACAGAACAGTGGTTTCCCACGAGGTTGGGACTCTACCCTTCTGCAGATTTTTGCCATCTGGAAGATTGAGCTTTGGCGCTGTTTTAGGAGCTCCAAGAGGAGCGACGCCAAGCCTATGTTTCTCCAGCAGGTGGCGCCATCACTTTACCTTCCGTGCTGCCTCGAGTGAGATGGGTGATGCTGGTTTGCAAACTGAGGATGGCTTGTTTACTTACTTTTCCCCATACCACTCTCCCAGGCCATTATTTCTACGTGTGCAAATATCACAAATAATCCCTGAAAACTTGTCAGAAATGCAAATTTGCCTTTCTAGATCCAAACAGCCAGAAAGAATTCTGGCATGTCCTAAATAATTATGGTCTCGATGGCCATCACATCCCCTGACGGCCAGTGGTCCCGAGATCTATCGGCCTCTGCCGCAGTGATCTGCAGTGACTTATAAAATCTTCACTTACTTTCGACCCAATCATGAGATTGGCTTGTCAGGATGACTCTCAGTCTCAGAGGGTTGCGGAAGGGAAGCTGAGCACGCTCAGCTGTACCGCAAAGCAGCCTTTGGGAGGACGAATCGCTGACACCCAGAACATACACAGCATCACACATCTTTGCTCCTTACTTCAATGAAGTAGGACAGCTCCCCTTTTCCAGACTCACAGAAAGAATTCATACGCATCAACTGCCCATCCAAGACAGGGCTCTGTAAAGACCCTTCCAGTTTACAGACATTCAGATCCATTTTAATGGTCATAAGAACCCTGTGAAAGCCAGGCAAGGTGGTGGATGTCTGTAATCTCAACACTGGGGGGTGGGGGGAAAGGCAGGCGGATCTCTGAGTTTGAGGACAACATGCTCTACAAAGCCTGTCCAGGACATCCAAGGCTACACAGAGAAACTCTGTCTCCAAAACAAAAACAACCGCCCCCCCAAACAACCAAAAACAAACAGAACTTTGTGACATACACAGGTGAGGCAACTCACTCAAGGGGTTGGGGCTCCTGGGCAGGCAGGATCTCAGTGGGGCTGACTCAGTGGGGCTCAGATCTTCCTCCCTTCCTTCCTTGTTCCCTCCTTCCCACCCTCCCTCCTTCCTCCCTCCCTCCTTCCTTCTTTCCTCTCCTTTCTCTCCTTTCTGGCGCTAAGGAAGGAACTGGCCTGTGCTGCGCACTCACTCTACCCCTGAGTTGCACTCTTAGCCTCTCAACACTCCTCTCTGCACACACTGTGCCCTCCAACAACTCACACATATTCAGCTTTTATTGAATACTGGCATAGTGAAGCACTGGGACTATAAAGCGCAGTGCTAGAGCACATACTAGGCCAAGGTCGCAGGTCAAATCTCCAGACCCCGAAACAAACCTACCAGAAACGCAATGCAGAGCCAGGTGTGCTGGCAAATGCCCTTAATCCCAACAGAGGCAGGTGGATCTCCATGAGTTCCAGGCCAGCCTGGTCTACAAATCGAGTCTAGGACAGCCAGAAAAACCCTGTCTCGCTAAAACAAAACAAAACAAAACAACAACAAAAACACAATCCACACAAAACAGGGAGAAAACCCAACCCAACGAACAACAAAAACAGAAACCCACCATGACTTGGTGGTACAATCATTCCTGTTTGTTGTTTGAAACAGGGTTGCTACAGCTCAGGCCAGCCTGGAACTCGCTATGTACCCCAAACTGGCCTCAAACTCCTAGAAATCTTCTTGCCTCAGCAGGCCGAGCGCCGAGCTTCCAGGCATGAGCTAGGATGCCTGTTCCACTCTCTGCAGCCTCTGGTTTCCAGGAAAAATGTTGCTTTTGTCTGGCTGCACTGCCGAGTAACATGCTCCCCCAGTTCTGTGGCTCCACACCCGCAGACCCCCAGCTCACACATTTGTGCGATAGGAACCCCGGGACTCGTGCTCCGCATAGTCTTCTGCTCCATGCAGCATCCACAAAGGTCACATGGTGGCATTCCCTTGGCTAGTGGGCTGGAAGAGGCTCCAAGACCCTCTCTTGCTTGTCTTGACCTTGCTGAGGGGCTGCTGGGAGGGAGAACGTGATCAGCTCCGCTTGGCCTTTCCAGCACTGAGACTTCAGGGCAGCGGGGGTGGTGACTCAGGTCGGTGAACAAGCACCCCAGCAATAAGCGGAAGCCATATGGCCCTTTATGCTCTAACCCTAGAAGTCATGAACACTGCTGTCGCTCTAAGTTCTTTGTCCAAGTACTTAACGTCCTGCTCAGACCGGAGGGGAAGGAAGATATAAATGCCGTCTCCTGATGAGACGGGGTGGGGGTGGGGGTGGGGGGTGGGGGGTGGGGGTGGCTTACAAGGTTTTGAAGCCATGCGATTTAGTTGAAATCACATTTTCTGCATCTACTGGAAGGTGGACATTTACTAAATCTCCTCTTTTCTTATCTGATCAAAATCTCTCTGTTAGCCTGTATGTGTCGGACGTGGGAGGCCCCGGGCTTCATTGCCATCAGGACCACAAGACAAAACAAAACTACGCTCTGAGGATCATAGGCAACTTTGCTAAACACCGAAGAGCCAAGACCGGAGCTAGGAAACAAACTTTGGGGCAGCGAATGACGTAGCAAAGCCCACAAAACCCGAAACAGCAGCAACAGAACAAAACACCTTCCACTTAGGTTTACATTTCTCCTTTAAACTTAGAAGGAAGCTGACTAATGCCTCATGTGTGGGTTGGTGATGCCACCTTCCTTTGGCCGTCTCTCACTGGGGCCTTAATAGCTCTCAATAGCTATCCTATCGACAGGAGACACATGAGTCTCCTGTCACCCCACATACCAGAGAACACTGGGTATCCCCCAGTAGGGTCAGCAGGGAGCTCTTAGTTACTCATGAGCTGCATGCTGCAGGAAGCTGGGATTTATAGGTGCCGGGATAGTCTGGCTTTAATGAAATTATATATCCTTACTGTTAAGAAGCTACAGAGATTTTATTTGTACATTTTTTTTATTTTGAACACTAAACAGTTAATATAAGCAAAATGATATAACACTCCAAAATACTGTAAAACCCCACTTCTTTTTTTTTAATATTTATTTGACTTTATGTGCATGAATATTTTGCCTGTATATATGTCAATGTACCTCATGCATGACTTTTGAATCCCCTGGAATTGGAGTTACAGATGGCTATGAACTACCATATTAGTGCTAGAAATTGAATCCCGGTCCTCTGCAAGAGCAACAAGTGCTCTGAACCCCTGAGCCACCTCTCCAGCTCCCCAAACATGCACTTCTTTAACTGCTGGCTGATACGCTTCATCTACCATGCTGAGATAAAAAACAATGGTATCCTAATCTGGTCACAGAACAAAACTAAAAGTCCATTTACTGCTGTTAGTGATGTACAATTAAAATAGGGTATGAAAAATGTTACAATAAATTTTAATAGGTCATAGTTTGAATTATGTTTATACACCTAACCAGAGTACAGTATCAAATGTATTTAATATATATATATATATATATATATATATATTATATATAAACCGAGTGGGTACAGCCTGGTGGCACAGGCTTGTAACCTCAGCTATGTAGTCGAGACTGAGGTTAAAAGATCTCAAGTTGAAGGCCAGGCATGATTACATGGTGAGACTGTATCTCAAGAGAAGAAAATACAGGACAGGAGAGATTGCTCAAAGAGTAAACTACTTGTTTTGCAAGTGTGAGAACCTCAGTTTGGACCCCCAGAAACCATTAACGGAACCCACATAAAGCCTTACATGGTAGCACTCCCCTGTAACCCCAGGAGCTATTCACAGCTCTAGTGATCTGACCACCGCCTTTCAGGTCACTTAGGAAAATCAGATAGACTAGTTCTGGACAAAATCTACCAGGGATGAAAGGGGAAGAAGTCAGTGTGCTCCTAGTAGCTCAGCCACAGAAAAGGGGGAGCTGAGAGTGGAATGTCTCCGGACAAATGCAGCCAGGCATATATGTGGTTGGAGGCAGTCTTCCTGGGGTGCTCAGGCCATGCTCTGATTTCCTTCTTCTGAAAGCTCTCCTGGGAATCTAGGAGTGACACTGCTTTCAGCTAAGCCACTCCATTGCCTTGAGCAGTACTTTGAACTCAGTAATGTCATTTTTAAATACATTTGTGAAATAAAAATACTCAGATTTAACAGTGCAGGCCAGGTAAACATTGAGGAAAGCCATGCAAATCACACATAAAAGGCCTGCAGGGTTCCAAGAAGAAAGACTATGCTCTTTGAATAAGGACAGGCATGTTTTGGTTTTCGGTGTTGTTGTTGTTACTGTTTTGTTTTGAGGCAAGGTTTCTCTGTGTACCCCCGACTGTTTTGGAGCTCAGCCTGTAGACCAGGCTGGCCTTGAACTCGGAGATCAGCCTTCCTCTGCCTCCTGAATGCTGGGATTGAAGGTGTGCACCACCACACTCTGTGGATTTATTTCTTTTATTCTCTTTCTTCCCAGTTACTCTGGACCTCTTGATCTTTTTACTGTCAAAGCATCAATTCTTCCTCTCAGCCTTTAGCCCCAGAGGATGAAGGTCATTTTCCCCAACTTAGCCTTGAAGGGCTTCGGTCCGAGACCGTTGCTCAAGCCAGTTGCATTGTGGAGCACCTCCTGGCTTTATCACATCACCAACACCTGCTAGCACGTCCCTAATTCAGAGAATTGCTTTTCCCACTCAGTTACTAAAAAGCAAAACCTGTCCATGTGGGCCGTCCCAGTCACCTTTGAGAAGCCCTCGCCCCACTTCCTGCCTGGTAGGATTACTTGTCACATAGGGTCTGATGACAGTACATCCCGGAAGTAGGAGGCATTTCTCTAAATAGTGGCCGTGGCTGCGGGAACACTCACTCAGCAAGAGAGTTTCAGTCTTGGGCTTGACAGGGATCAGAGCTGAATATGCATTTAATCTAGGACAAGACCCCTGCTTGCCATTGGTGTTGGTGTGGAGCGTCATGCCTGGAGCCCTGTGGATGGGTACCCTGGTTCCACGGAGCTTCACTCCTTCATGGAAGGAAGCAAGGGCTGGAGGGTCTGTAGTAGTTCCTTTTCTCATCACTGTAAAATACAGTGACAACTTACGGGGTGAGAAGCAGGGGGGAGTTTTAGTTTGGCTCATAGTTTTAGTGCAGGCCAGGAAGACCCGGTGATAGAAGCGGGTTGGCAGGGGTTGACTGTAGCTTGTACCAGTGAAGTCACATGGTACTTTTCATAGCCTGGACCAGGAGGCAGAGAGCCCCAGAGAGACCAGAATAGCCAAAGCCTTCAAAGGTCTTTCTACAGCCAGTCATCCCTGCCAAGTGGGATGTGTTGGAAAAAGGTTCCATGACCTCCTAAAACTGACAACAGCTGCGATCTGGCGTTTAAGCCTCCAAGACTGTGGTGACGTTTCCCAAACGATGACAGAATCCCACAAGACTGAAAGCCAGTGGAACAGAGTATCCATATGATGCTTTTGGTCCCAATTTCCAATAATGAAGAGCTTCCTTTTCCCAGAAATAAATGTCCAGAAGCAGAGCAACCTTCGAGAGTTGCTGTTTGAGGCTCCAGCTCAGCTCCTCTGGAATCCCCCAACGTTTGTCTTCCTTGGTGTTCTCCCTCCCTTCCGAACACTCTCCCACTCCACATGGTGGCCCAGTGGTCAAAGCACTTCCAGATCATAACCTCATTACTCAAAGCAGGGGAGACCGTGGTCTTGTCTTCCTTTATTGGGCTATAAGTCCCACACTTTCTTTGTGAGTCAAGAAGCCTAAATCATGGCCCTATAGACCCCATAGACATAAACGGGTTACAAAACCATCATTTTAACCATAATGATGGCGATGTTGATGGAAGCCATAGAGTCAGGGCTGTTCATGAAGCTGGAAACATCAGTTCTCTCGGAGGAAAATCTAGGCTTTTTTAGGAAGAGGCGGGAGATGGTGTTTGCTGTAAACACCCCTGGCAGGATCATCTAACTCTGGCTTCTTCCCAAATCAAGGGACATCGATAGGGAAGAGTGGGGGCCCATCAGCTGCAGGCACTCAGAGCAAGTCATGGGCCCAGACTGGCTCAGAGCCAACAAGACAAGAGCAGAGACTATTAGAAGAGTACATTTGAGCAAAAACCCTTCAGAAAGCTAGTGAAGCTTTCGCTCTGTTATGAGAACAAAGATAGTGTTCATTCTGGGCCAATGCATTAGCATCTGGAGTTACCAGGATAGGGTTTTCAGCAATGGAAAGCACAGTGGAATAAAGTTGGGGTTCTGAGGGCCAGAACTTCGCCTCCCCTCACCCAGAGAGCCAACCTCTAACATAAAAATCCACATTCCACAGTGCAAAAGAAAATGACATTTCTTTGCAGCTTTTGCAAGGTGTAGAAAATATGGCACCGCCCAATTTGGGGAAACTGAGAGCTGCTTGGAGATGAACCTGGACTTCCCTTGGTTTCCAGACCTCCTATGCATCCTCTCTTCTTCTCATGTTCTTTCTCTCTTTCCTCTTATCCCATTAGCTGGTCTCCTATCTCTCTCTTCTTTTTGGCTCTCCATTTCCTCTTTCATTTTTTTGTTATAGTCCCTTCAAGTCCTTATATTCTCTTCCTGCTCCATTTCCACAGTCTTTTTTTTCCTTCGCTCCCTTTCCTTCTTTCTCATATTTGACATGTCTTTATGAACAAAATTTAAAAATTAATTATTTGGATTTTCCTTTTCCATACATATTTCAAGTGTGAAGAAAAGAGGGATCCACAAATCCAGGAGGTTCCAGGACAGTCATGCCCCAAGGCGGGCCACTCAGAAGTAACCTTACTTGTGGAGAGCTCTCAGCAAAAAGCACGTTTTCACCCTGACGTTACCTGGAGACAGGGATAGGCAGGATGTTTTGCCAAGACCACTTCATTTTGTTTGTGAGAGGATCACACAGACAAGTGGCCAAGGTTTCGACTTCTCCATGAACCCCTTCATTGTATTGAGGAACTTTGCTCTGACTATAAAAAGGAATTGTAGAATAAAACGTGTGTGAGTTTCTACTGACAGTCCTCTCAAACTGACCCTGCTATAGGGTTGGTATAATGGCCTTTTGGAACGTATACACCTTACCCTTGTTCATTCAAATGCTGATTTCTCTCCCCCACTATCTGGTTTCAAGTGGACATTTAGTCTAAGCATTACCTGTCTCAAGTTTGTGTAACTTGCCACCATTTTGTTCTCTAAAATGTCAATTAAAACAACCAGCCACAATGTTGATCAATGGAGAGGATAGGGTGGGACATCCTGCTTCAGAGTGGGAGGGGAGGAAGGTAGAGGAGGACAGGAAGGAATGGGAGGCAGAGGAGGAGGAGGAGAAGCTGCAGAAGCAGAAGCTGGGAGAGCAGAGGCTGGAGGAGAGGTCCATGGAAGGACGTGGAGAAATGAACCGGACCTAAGATATCACTAATAGCAAGTATAATGTCTGAATCTGAGTGGTAGGAACTATGTGGGCTTGGAGGTTTAGGATGGAGTAACTATTGCCCAGCATTGCGTTCTAGGTTAGCTAAATAAATCTTAGTCTCTGTGTGGTGATTTGTATTAACAGCTGTTTAGGATTAACTGCAGCTTTACTAAAAGATATATCAATAGTAAATATTAATACAATAATACAACAGTATAGTGTGGTCTTTCTTTCTTTCCTTCTTTCTTTCTTTCTTTCTTTCTTTCTTTCTTTCTTTCTTTCTTTCTTTCTTTCTTTCTTTCTTTCTTTCTGTCCTTACTCCTCACTCAGGAACTGTTTAACTCTGCCGGTAGGCTCTGGAACTTACTTATCTGAAATATTCTTTTTAATTTTTTTATTTTTATTTGTACCCCCTGTGGCTCCCTCCCTCCTCCCCTCTCAATCCCACCTTCCCTCCCCCTTCTTCACCCATGCCCTCCCCAAGTCCACTGACAGGAGAGGTCTTCCTCTCTTTCCTTCTGATCCTAGTCTATCAGGTCTCATCAGGAGTGGCTGCATTGTCTTCCTCTGTGGCCTGGTAAGGCTGCTCCCCCCTCAGAGGGCTTTGGAATATCATTCTTAACTAGAAAATAGCGAGATGAATAATGGAGATTTCAGATTTTTTCCCGGGTCCTTGCAGGGTTCTCTGAAATTCTGTAGAGCTCCTCTAATGAGTTTGGCATTTCAGTTCCTGCACCTTTTAACTTCAGAGTTTCTGCCTAGGTCCTTTTCATAGTTTTTCTCTCTCCTGATGCTCTCTGTTTGGTGAGACATTATAACATTTTATTTAATTGTTGAGCTGATTTCGAAGCCCTTGTCTACTACTTCCAGTGTCTGGGTCTCTTCAGGGACAGTTTCTGTGGATCCTATTTTTCTTGTTTATGGGATTGTCTTAGTTAGAGTTTCTATTGCTGCGATGAAACACCAGGACCAAAAGCAAGGTGGGGAGCAAAGTTTTTATTTGCTTTATGCTTAATCTTAAACACATCATAGTTCATCATCAAACGAAGTCAGGGCAGGAGCTCAAACAGAGCAGAACCTGGAGGCAGGAGCTGACGTAGAGGCTCTGGGGAAGTGCTGCTCACTGGCTTCTTCGTCATGTCTTGCTCAGCTTTCTTATAGAACCCAGGACCACGAGTCCAGGGATGACCCCATCCCCAGTGGGCTAGGCCCTCCCCCATCAATCACTAATTAAGAAATGCCTTACAAGCTTGCCTACAAGCCTGAGCTTATGAGGGCTTTTTCTCAATTGAGGCTCCCTCCTTTCTGAGGACTCTAGCTTGTGTCAAGTTGACGTCAAACTAGCCAGGACAGGAACATACCTTGTCTCTTCGTATGCTTCAGAATTTTTGTTGAAAACTGAACAGTATTACACTGTACCAACTCCGGACATCAGATATTATTAGCCCCTGGCTTTTCTGTCTGTTATAGCTGTAGTTTGTTTGTTTGCTTCCTAACTTTTCTGAGCTAAATCTAGTTCAGGAAAGTCTATATTCCTGTCATTAAAATATATCCCATTAAGTTTACAAGCCAGCTAATGATTAGACAGGTATTTTCTTAAACACTTGGAACCAGAAGTTGTGCCTTTGAAGAGGGATTCTGGGTACTTGTGAGGTGTATCTTCAGTCAGAAATCTGAAAAACAAGCCTGTTTTACCCTTCACATCGTTCTTATGTAGACCCACAGGGCCAACCAATGCCAGAGCCTAAAGCCTCCTGGTGCTTTCTGGGCACAGCCCTCTAGATGTCTAAGAACATGTTGGCTTTTCAGAACCCCTACTTCCACAAACCTGCTATCCCAGCCTTTCCTCTCCAGGTTTTGGTTATTCTGTCATTTGCCCAGTTGTTATCCAAGAGCCTTGGCTGCAGAAACTAAAACATTTGCTAGGGGAGGTTTTTGATAAATGCTCCTTGACAGTGGCTTTGACATACAAGTTTCCATCAAGCAGACTCAAAAGAGACAAGCCTTTAGAACAGAGGTCCCAGGGAGAGGCAAACAGACCAGCTGGAGACACTTCGCCATGGAGGTGCGCCTGCTCCTCCTGGACTTTGACTTCGAAGGTAGGCATTTGTCTGCATGACTGCCACCCCATAAGTGGGAGATGGGAGTAGAATGAGTTAAATCGCAGGAAAGCTTGCTGTTGTTACTAAGGTGCGGCTGTCTTTTAAGAAAGAATAGCTGCTTCTAGGGTTGCTGTGTGCTTTTAGTATTAAAAAGTTCTGAAAAAATTGGTTATAATAGTTTCCTCTGTTTTTGTTTCATCATGTTTTCAAAAGACTGGGTTTTTGGAGTTATCAGTTAAGCCATTTTTAGTAGTGTTTTGACAATTGCTTATTAATTAGTATTACTGTTTGTATATATGATATATGGAGTCAATCCTGAAAGCTGGTTCTCTTCTTCCGTCTTTATGAAGTTCTAAGCATTGAACTCAGATTGCCCATCTTGCATAGCAAAGCCGTTACCCACTGACTGATTCTAAATGGCTCCACAGAGGTTTTCATTTGTGGCTGGATCTGTTTGTTTGTTTCTAAACTCACTTTAAACTCTCAGCAGCTCAAAGACAGAAGGTTCAAATAAATGTCTTCCAAGCCAGATTTGAGTATAACAGCATGCTGGCTCTCTTCTCTTTCTGGAGGAACAAAGTTCTCATCGTGTCCTCATTCCCAACATCTTCCCAATGAAGGCTTCAGACTGCTTCCTCTGCTGTCTGTGGAATGAGAGGCGATGGACAGTCTTTTCTCTCTTACTGTCAGAAGAATTGAAGTTTGAAGAGTCTTGCTGACCCGTTCAAGATCCCACAGCTGATAGAGGTAAAATTATAAATCTTTGGACAACCCATCTAGGGTTCTTCCCAGCACAAAGCTCTAGAGGGGAGAACCAGAATCCCATGTCCTTGCAAATGCTGGCTTGACTTATCTCCTCTTCCTTCCTCTCTCCCCTTCCAACACATCACAGGGAAGGCAAGTCTTAGGATACCGGAGCAGACTGATTCCCAGGGACAGCTCAATCTCATTCGAAGCACTGGTTCTGGAAGTGTCCTCTATCTGTGTTTGTTTTCCACTCTTCTCTCCTCCCTGATATGGTCCGTGTCACCAAATGGCACACATAAGAGCTGGAGGCACAGAGCCCACCACCTGCCCACATTGGACTTTGTCTACCTGGCATGACCTTCATCATGCTGCTGTGTCCCAGCATGGGCTGGTGACACCAGGAACTGATTTATCTGACTTGTTTAGACAAATAGATTTCCAGATGTGCTGGATCACACATCAGTGAAGTTTATTCCTTAATCTGGAGCAGCTATTCTAGGGTGTTTTTTGGGCAGTGGGTGGGTGGGTGCTATAGTCTACCAGTCATTTGGGACTCCAGGTTAAACACTTCCATGAATGACTTAGTAGGTGACTCTGGCCATTGCCATGCAAGCAAATGGAGGGAGCAGCAGCATGCCGCTGCTGAGTTTACAGTGCTCTCTCATACCAGTGAGCCCAATGCAGGATGAAATATTTACAAGGTGAAAGCTTCCACTGCATGTAACCTACCAAATGTCCTAGAGCAACAGCACAGCCTACTGCAGTGTTGCGTCTCCTTGGGGTGAGCTGAGAGCATTATCTACGCAAATGAGAACAACACTGTATGTATCTAGCCTGGGTAAAGATCACACTCCAACATTCAAAGTCTGCTGAGTGTGTGTTGTCTTTGCCCCACCAAGGAACCTCGGTGGGCCACCATCCTCACAGTCTCTTTTCCTGCTCCTGACCTCAGCTCCATCCACCCTGGAAGAAGCTGCCTGGTGCTGAGCACGCTAGGCGGTAGGTGCAGAGTAGGTCCTGGGTGACGCAGCTAACAGACGTGGCAGATTTTCATCCTCTTGGTGTCCAGTTTGGTGTTTACACTATCACAGTTGCCTGTGGACCTGAGTCCTTGTTCTTTGGAGTATACAGACAGCTGCTGCCTCGCTGAGCCCTGCTCAACTCTGTGGATGTCTTGGCTCCATCTATCCTAAGCATCACTTCCTTTCCCCAGAGCCCTGTTTTCCACCTAGTCCTTGGCCCTCCTCCAGATCGCTTCCTGGTAATTAGTATTTGCCTTCAGAGTGACTGCTTTATCTATTCCTTTAAAGCAGTGGTTCTCAACCTTCCTAATGCTGCACCCCTTTAATACAGCTCCTCATGCTGTGGTGACCCCCCAACCATAAAGTTATTTTCATTGCTACTTCATAACTGTAATTTGCTGCTGTAATGAATGATAATGTAAATATTTGTGTTTCCCAATGATCTTAGGCAATCCCCGTGAAACAGCCATTCAGCCCCCTAAGGGGTCGACCCACAGGCTGAGGACCACTGCTTTAAAGAGTTATAAATACACGACAAAGGGAGGCTTGATTACTGCACATAAGCTTCCAAATGGCATTAGGGTCCAGTTACTATTAACGAAACTCTTACATCTCTGCACATTTTCCCTAGCTGAAAAAACAGTCAATCAAACAGACAAACAACAAAACAAACTACAGCTTTGAGCTGTCAGGGAATAAAGGTCCATAGCCAAGCCTTAGAACCTGAGCTCAGGTCCCAGAATCCACATAGTAGGAGAAAACCAGCTTCTACAAGCTCTCTCTGATCTCTCTGTACATGAATGTGATGGCTTGCATTCTTACACACACACAACACCCACACACACTAAATAACTATAAAGAAAACAATTACACCCAAATCCATAGGCCTTTGGACATTATTCACAGGATTTTTGTTTTGCTTTTGTTTGTTTTTGTTTGTGTGTTTTTCTTTTTGAGACAGAGTTTTTCTGTGCAGTCTTGGTTGTCCTGGAACTCAATCTGTAGACAAGGCTGGCCTTGAATTCAGAGATCCACCTGCCTCTGCCTCCCGAGTGCTGGAATTAAAGGTGTGTGCCACCACCATCTGACTTGTTTTGTTTTTAAATTCACAGACTAAGCAAATCCTTGGTTCCCAACTAATTGCTGAGAACCTTAATTGACAGGCCCTCAGTCAAATAAGAACAAGGCTCTAGTTTTCAGTTCCATCTGCTTCCCATTGGCAATCCTTTTAATTGTCTTATGGGTCCATTGTTCTGATTAGAGAGGCATTAATTTGAAGTCTTTATAGCATTCTGTAGATAGACCTCCAAGATGGCAGCTGTTTCTGTGAACCCTTGCCCTAACCCCAAAGGATACAAACTTAATCCTTTGGTCTGGTTTGGGATCTGGTAACTCCTCAAAACTCACCTCAAAAATAGAATATAAAGAGCATTCTTTAGTCCTGTTGCTTCAGGGGAAGCACCCATAAGAATGCCCTGAGTCAAATGAAGGTCACAATCACCTGCCTCCCTAATTGCCCTGGCTAGTTTTATATCAGCTTGACACAAGCTAGAGTCAGCTGAAAGGAAGGAACCTCAAGCAAAACAAACAAACAAACAAAACAAAACAAAACAAAAACCATCTACATAAGATCCAGCTCTAAGTCATTATAAAAATTAGTTATTGGTGGAGGAGGGCCCAGCCCATGGTCAGTGGTGACATCCCTGGGTTCTATAAGAAAGCATGCTGAAGCCTGGTGGTGGAGGCATCCCAGCACTCCAGAGGCAGAGACAGGCAGATGGCTGTGAGTTAAGGCCAGCCTGGTCTACAGAGCGAGTTCCAGGACAGCCAAGAGCTACATGGAGAAACTTTTTCAAACAAACAAACAACCTCCCCCAAGAAAAAGGAAGGAAGGAAGGAAGGAAGGAAGGGAGGAAGGGAGGAAGGGAGGAAGGGAGGAAGGAAGGTAGGAAGGAAGGAAGGAAGGAAAGGAAGGAAAGGAGGAAGGAAGAAAGGAAAGGAGGAAGGAAGGAAAGCAGGAAGGAAGGGCTGAACGAAGCCATGGAAGCAAGCCCAGGCCTCTGTATCAGCTCCTGCCTCTAGGTTTCTGACTAGCTTGGGTTCCTGTCCTGACTTCCTTCAATGATGAACAGTGCTGTGGATGTACAAGCCAAATAAACCCCTTCTTCCTCCCCAGGTTTTTTTTGGCCATGGTGTTTCACCACAGCAATAGATACCCTAGCTAAGACACCAATATAATGTCAAATGTCAAACCGCAGAATGCTCAGGAGACTTAGGCCAATCTTCCTATAAACTCTGGAAGCTGTGTACACCATGTTGCTTTTAGAAGCTGTTCCAGTTGTCCTCTTGTTCTTCTGTGCCCCCTGGCCACCTCCTCTATTATGGAATCATTAGGGCCCCTGCGCTGTGGAGAGCTCGCTTGCCTAGGGAGACACCTGTGCAGGAAAAGGAAGGCGCTACTCCTGTTTCCTGGCTCCATTCCTTAACCTTTCCACCTACTTCTCATTTACTCTTTTCCTTACGGACTACTGCCCTCCTTCTTCGGCTCAAGCGGCTCCTGGTGGCTTTCCCGGGACTCTGGTGGGTTTTTCTCCAAAAAATAAGAGACTGTTTTGAAACTGTGAGAATCCGGCGGGCGAGCGTGATCCACGAACGCGCCCCTGCTGGCTGAGAAGGGAATGGGCGACTGCGTTCAGAGGGGCCGGGGCCGGGAAAGCGCTCGCTGGGAAGGGCCAGCCGTCTTCTGGCCGCCTTCACTTCCCAGCGGAAAACAGTGTGAACGGAATGACAGCTTTAATGTACTGCCTGCTGGAGGAGGGCCACGTCTCTGACCAGGGCCAGAGTAGCAAAGAGGAGACTCCTACAAAGAACTCCTGTCAGAGTGAGGTGGGAGCCATCGCAAAGGGAGCGGGAGGGGTCTGCAGGCTCAGCTGGGGTCTCAGGGTTTAGTTTTTGCACTCTTATAACCAGCAGTGGAGAAAAATCTCCTGTGTACCTCGGCATGCTCGAGGGCTTCGGGAGAGACTGGCAGTTATCAGACTGTTACCGAGCTAAGTGAGTTCTTTCCAGTGGCTTTAAGCAGCCGCACCTCGGGCTGCCGCTGGCCCTAAGTGACGGAGCCAAGCGCCAGCCCTGCCTCTCAGAGCCGAAGGGCCACGAAAGCTGGCTCCTCTGACCCGGCACTGTGCTCCCACGGAGGCCGCCCATCACCCAGGCAGGCCGCGAGCTGCCGTTTCAAAGGTCTTATCCACGCCGGGAACCTGTCCCACGCTGAGAAATTCCCTAACCTGGGGCTTCAGTTTCTCCGACTCATAACGACAACAAGGTGCTTGAACGGAGCAGAGAGCACTGCCGGGGAGCAGCGGCTGCCCAGGTCACTCGCTGACTCTGCGACCCCTGAGCGAGCGAGCCTGGCTAGTCACCTCCGCCCCGGGTTCCAGCCCAGGGGAATAAAGGGCCGTGCTACTGCAGAGAAAGATCCTTCCGTGGCCGCGGCCGCTCGCTGTTTCGCCAGACGAACCGCCACTCCAGTTATAGGCCCCTCAGGCGGTCAAGGCCGACTCCCCGCGTGGGCGCGCAGTCCGAAGAAGATCCCCATCCCGAGACACAACGCCCGAATCCCAGGCACTGGACTGTAGGAACCTAGTACCTTGGGAAGGCGGAGGCAAAGTCCTCCGCGCCCAGCTGCCCGCCTTCCCCCCCACCCCCCGACGGTCAGCTTGTGGCAGCTTTCTTCTGCCTGTCTAAAATGGCTAGGCCTTTGTGCTCCCGTGGGCTCAGAAGGTGGAGGGCCTGGAGCTTCTCCGGCTGCTCACGTCCAAATACAGGTTCCTTTTATTTTGGGCCAACTCAGGACAGAAGACATGCGTGCCGAGCCACGTGTCAGACTGCCTCTGCCTTCGATGTGGTCCTCGGAACTCAGGCGCCCTGGGTACCATGGGTCTGTACTATACCTCCTCTTAGCCCAGAAGGCAGCAACGGCTAGAAGCATCTAGAGAAGGTCTCTTTCCGAATGTCCTTCCTTGTGTTGGGTGGCCTTTGCTCACCACCCAACTACCTAAGCAGGCAGGGAGGCTGTTCTGCTGCTGACTCCACTGGAGGCACCCCAGATTTGCCCTCGGATTTCACCCTCCACCCTCCTCCCAATTCCAGTCTCACCGGTACCTATGGGAATTTTCGGGGCAGCATAAAGTGGCCTTAGCCTTGGCACCAGGGTGCACCAGGCTGGGATCGCTGCCTGGCTGGAAACTCCCACCTCTGAACACTTTCTTACTTTTCTCCCCCTCCCCGCCCCCCACCGCGGGGAGGTGGCCAGGAGCAGGCCCAGCAGAGAGGGCTGGCTAACAGAGAGGCAGCCGGAAAAGGAAAGGCTGAGTTGGGCCACCCCGGCTCATTGCTCCTTGATGGAGGCTCACCCATTTCAGACTCTCCTAGTTCTCCAAAGGCTCTGGGCACTTAGGGGCTCTTCTGCTGGTCCTCCTGCCCGTGGAGTCGCTCTCTCAGCTTACAGCAGGCGTGCCTGGCCATGCCACCCTCTCGCACACAGTTACCTTTCAGTCTCACACCTTTCAGTCTCAGTCACCTCCCCCCTCCCCAGAAAGCTGAGGTCACAAGGATGGCATGAGGACAACTCCAATTTGGTCCTTCCTCATGGGTCTTTCAACAAAAGTGTTGGTGTCTCTTCCAGAGTTCTGCACAGTTATTCTGAGAGCCGCAGAGCAGGTGGGCTCCTGCTCCTGATGTCCTCACCCATGTTCTCACTACAGGGTCCTATAGATATAGTACCTGCTTCGGGACACTGTCAGGGGAGCAATAAGGGACACTTAATAGTCCCAGGTTCCAGGGTAAAACCCCTTACCTGCTGGGGAGGGGTGGGATATAAGAAGCAGCCGAAAATGGCCCCTAAGAAGATTGTTCCACAGAGCCTGAGGAGACCCCTCAGTGTCTATAAATTCTGTTCTCATGTTCTGAAGAGGGAAACAGCCAGGAGTGGCTTATGCAGATGGATACAGAAGACTTCGGCATCTCCCCCCGCCCCACAGCGTTTAAATACATATTTTCCAGGCTAGCTGATGGAGGAAGAATGAAAGAAGGGCACCCCAGTAAGTTGAGCTGCTCTGAAATCACTTTACAGAATGTCGCCTTAGAGCTGGTCCCCTGCCTCCTACTGGCATGCAAAAGCTTAGGGCAGGGATGCCACTCTGGCAGACTCTAGAGAGGTAGTACCTCTGGTAAGGTCAGATGCCACCTCTAGGCTGGGCTCATCTCCTGCTCTGGGACCAAGTACGTAGTGCAGGGGCCGTTCCAGTAAGCCCCTCTACAAAGCATTGCCTTGGTGTCAGCGGCTCACCCTGCAGGGTGGGCAGGGGCAGCCGAGGGCAGCCATGAACTTTAACATTTCTTGGGGAGAGGCCCGATGTGGAGGAAGCTTGATGTAAGCTTGTGTTGTGTGTTCAAGTTCACACATGCTAGACTGGTGTATGACCCTACACGTAGATCCAGGAGGGAGAGTGCTTGTGTGACACCATGTTGAGAGCTCGGGTGCTTGTCCCTGTATTTGGGTGTGGGTGTTAACAGGGATGCGACAGTCTGTTTCCCTGGGAGGCTATTATTGCTATAGGTTTTGGTGATATACAAAACGAGTGGAATAGAGCAGCCTCTCGAGAACTGTGACTGGAACCAAAGTTAAATGTGCATCTTCTTTTCCTTTCTGTGTGCTAGTTAACAGTCTGCTTCCTGTGAGCGTGGGACGAGGGATGAGCTGGAATAGAGAGGCGACTGGGTTTTCTTTATCCAGCGAAGCGATTATGCAGAAGTGTGGGCTATGACATCACCACGCAGTCTGGCCAAGTGAGCTGACGGGGGGCAACTCCGTTTGGAACTCTCCAGTTAGATCTTCAGGCAGAAGCTGCTAAGGCTGCACGCCTTAAGTCTGAGGAAGTTGGGCTGCTCAGGCCAGACCAGAGCAAATCAGTTCCAGGGAGCGCTTGAGACATTTTAGGATCCAAGGATGCTCCTGCCATTGGGATTTCTCTTTGGAGAAGCGGGAGGGGCCCTGAGTGTGGGCCCGGGTGGAGGTATCCAGCCTCTAGGAGTCTTCTCAGGTTTGTGTGTTCCCCTGAAGTTCAGGCTGCTACAAAGGTGTAGCCCCCGGTACTGGTAGGATCCTCCAACTCCCTGAGTCATAGGTGAAGAAATTCTTGATAAAAAAAAGTTCTTGATAAAAAAGAGTTTTTCTGAGTTTATGGTCAAAACAGAAAGTGTTGCTTTGATCAGAAAGGAAAAGGCCCCAAACGTCCTAGCGCCCAACAAATGCCTCTTCCCCTCCACTGCCCTTGCGGTCCCTCTTCGTCATTGCGAATCAGTACTGAAAAGCCGTGACTTTAGCCTGAGTCTTGCCTGGTTTGGATCGGCCTGGACCAGCCTGGGCATGTTGGACAAAAGGGGACTAAAACAATATTGTAGATTTATTTACAGCTAGGGTGGCCATCGCGGCGCACCGTACTGAGGACCCCCGGTGCCAGGTGCCCACCTGCTCGGAAGCGCAGCCCCCGCCCGCCGCTAGCCGGCCTCTCTGCGTCTAATCCACCGCGCCAGCCCGACTCAGGTTGCCGGAACTCCACCGGTTCTCCGTCGCTAGTCAGGGCTGGGATCTGGGAACCCAGGTCTCAGCCGCTGCTACGGGTAACATGATTCTACCCGGAGTTTCATTTCCAGTTCTTGTGACTTCGACCTCACGGAGGAGCATTAATTCCGACTGAAAACTTACCAAATTTCCTCTCAGACTCCACAATTCCAAACTCATTAAACACCTCTGCACGCAGGTCTCACCTTCGACACGTCAGGTGGGGGCATCTTGAGGTGGCTTCGGGTGGAGAGAGAGAGAGAGAGAGAGAGAGAGAGAGAGAGAGAGAGAGCTGGAAGTCTGGTCCCTGTTTCTGAAGAACGCTCTGTAGGGAAAAGAAACTAAGGTCTCCAGGGAAAGAGGTTTGCGAGTTTTCAGTCCCATCCCTTCACCTTGCCAGAGACACACTGTGTCGGAAGAGGCTGGCCCAGGTTTCCAGGGCTCTACTAGAGCATCACTGCCCCGACCTGCTCACTCCCTGTAGGGAAATTAGACACTGTTACACGGGAGGCCAGCGGGCCTCCGGGCATATATCCATATATTTATGATTTCTAATTTTATTATAAAATAAAAGCAGAAATATCTCCCGACGAACATTCACATGAGGGCATAAAAAGGAACAGGCAAGGCGGCGGCTGCAGAGGCATTCTGGGCTGGGAGCACTCAGGCCACAGTCCCAGGAGGAACAGGAGAACCAGCTTAGTGGGGAAGAGAGGAGGGAGGGAAAGAGAGAGGGAGAAGAGAGAGAGAGGAGAGAGGAGAATGAATATTCTAGTGCTTCTGGGGTGCAGCCATTTCTTGCTCATTTATTAGTCAAAAGCTGGCACCTTAGGCTCACGCGGAGAGGGGGAGAGTCTTTGAGGACCGAAGGCCCAGAACGTTTACCTCCCTTCACATGACATGGACTCTTAAAAAGGTAGAGAAGGGACTCAAATAGATAACCAGAAGGAAGAAAGACTGAGGGTACAATGTGAGAAAAACAAGGAGGGAGGGAAAGAGAGAGAAAGAAAAGAAGTGAAAAGAAGAGAAATGAGAGACCTGAAAGGGAAGTGAAGGGAGAAAAAGGCGAGAGAAGGGAGAAGAGATGAGGAAAATAAGGTGGTGGTTGTTTATAATTTATTCCCTTGCCTGGCTTAAGACCCGGTCCCTGGCCTCCAAAGGATCTCAGAAGCAAGTCGTTAAAAAAGAATCCCTCAAGGATCCCGAGCAGTCCGTTGTCCACTCTGTCCCGCCGCCGGTACTGCGGCCCCAGTGTGCCAGGGCGGCCGGTCCTCCAGGCCCCGGTGCAGACTCCAGCGTCCACCGCCCTCCCGCACCGCCTCTCACGTCCCCGCACCGAGCGCGGAAGCAAGCGCCGGGAGGCGAGCAGGGCTCTAGGAGCCCAGGTCCACGAGGCTGGCAGACATGGGGTTGAGAATGGAGTCCTGCAGGCCGTGGCGGTGCTGCAGTGGGTCCGCGCCGCCTGCCCCGGGCACGGGGACGGGCACGGCGCTGGGGCCGGGAGGGTGGCCCAGGCTGTGCAGGGGCGGCAGCCCGGGGGGCGGCGGCGGGCTGAGCAGCAGCGCGGGGCTGGACGAGGTGTGGTCCGGCGTCCCCGACGGCGTCTTCTCGTCCTCCGAACTGCCTAGCACCGACTTGCCGCTGCCGTTGAGCGAGGAGGCCAGCGGGTTGTGGCTGCTGGAGTTGGAGTTCTCGCTGTTCTCCCTGCGGGCGCAGGAGCAGAGGAGCGGGGTCAGCGCGAAGCCAAGGCCACCGCGAGCCCCCCCTCCGGACGCCAGCGCCGCTGCGGCTGCTGAAGGGTGTCTCTGTCATTCTCCCAACGCGTCAACCCTCTAGTGTTCCCGTGTCTTCTCCCTGAACAAGCCCCTCTCATAGCTGGCCTCCCCTCTGTATGTCTTGTCCCGTCTCCGGGCCCACTCCTTCCCTGGAGCTGAGGCACCGAAGCGGGACGCCTGGAGGTGGAGGAACAAGGAGGACCTGGACTTTTCAAACCGCTTGGGCTGGGTAGATGTCCGGAATAGAAGCTCCAGGCACAGCGAGCCCAGGCTGGCTGAGGGGCCCACTCAGCACGGGGAAGCGCGGGCCTAGTTTCCTTTTGCCCGTCTCTGCTGGAGGGAACCCCCCCCCCCCCGGTTGCAGACAGGTCACTGAGAACAGGCCCCTGACTCCACACTGAGCAGCCTCTGTGAGCTCTACGTGACGGGGCGTAAAGATCCCACTTTGGGAATGAAAAGTTCAGCCAGGTGACTGGCGGCTCAGTGTGGAGAGCAGCCCCCCCCCCCCCGGGGGGAAGCTAGAAGGAAGGGCAGGATGGTTAGAGCCCCCATCTTTCTGGCTTAAGCAGAAACAAGAGGACAAGGGGGCGCAATCTGCAGCTCCCACATGGGGCCTGGTCAGGAACTATACCTGTCCTCAGTGCCAGCCTAAGGGAGGGAACCCGGCACAGAGAAGCCACCTCCTGCCCCGGGTATCTGAAACCCTGGGTAAAACCTCTTTGTGGATTCCCAGCAGCTGGTCTGATTTCTCCAGCGGAATGAGCGAGACCTCCCCGCCACGGGTAGCACAACTTGAAAGTTTCCAACACCCAGGTCCCGACCGTAGCCTGTTCATCTGTCACCCTGGCTGGGGCCATTCAAAATCACCCCACGCCACCTAACCCAGGTGTCTTGTCTTGCTGTTACCCGAAGAAGAGATTCTGTCCTCTTAACCCGTTTCCCCCCTGGAGATGTCAAGTCCGAGGGGTTTGCGGGCGGTCACGGGAACCTCAGGGGTTAGGTTAGTTCCGAGCGTCTTGGATCCCGAGAGGAAATACAACCCTTATCCCTTCCACGATCCCCCGTTTACCTCACCAAAGAGAGCAGGACCAGAGGAGAGAAAGGTCAAGGGTCTGGCAAGCCCTAACAAAGGCTCCCTGGATCCCGCAGGCCAGAAAAGGTGTGTGTGTGTGTGTGTGTCCTTTCTCCCACAGCTGACACTTCCTCTCCGAGGGAGGCCTTTCATCTCGTGGTCTTTTCCACGCGGGACAACTCCCAACTCCCTTGCCCCCAGCTCTCATGTCCAGACAAGGAATAATCTTGCCCAGATATTGCCCAGATAATGCCAGGTAGATCCCAATTCCAGCTCTGACCCCTAAAAAGAAAGCTTTGACTTGGAAGTGACGTCCGAGAAAGCCCCTGATCCCCCAGGCCTTGCGAAGACCGTCAGGCCTCGAGGCTACGCCTGCCTCGCAGGGGATTTAGGCCCATACCCTGCCCTCTCTGTTTTTTTCCAATCTAGTCCACAAGCGACCAGGGAATTAATTGAGAACTTATGCACTGCTTTGCCCGCTTTAGACAAATTCCCGGCCGCAAAGTCTCCAGCGAGCCCCAAGAGCAGGACTGGGTTGCAACAGAGGTTCTCAACGCAGCCCCGGGTCCAGCTAAATCCAGAACCCTCCCCTCCTCCCCCCTTCCTCCCATGACCAGGGGAGCCGGCGCCGGCGCTCTACTTACTCGTACCTTTCCTTGGCCTCGGCCGCTCGGTCGCGCTGCCGGCGGTTCTTGAACCAGTTGCTGACCTGCGTGGTGGTGAGGCCGGTGGCCTCGGCCAGCTCGCGCTTCTCCCGCGGCGACGGGTAGGGGTTGTGCGCGTACCACTCGCGGAGCACGCTGCGGCTCTTCTCCTTGAAGCAGTAGCTGGTCTCCTCGCCGTCCCAGATGGAGCGCGGCAGCGGGAACTTGCGGCGCACGCGGTACTTGCCCACGGCGCCCAGGGGCCGGCCGCGCAGCTTCTCCGCCTCGATGTAGTGCGCCTTGAGCCACAGCTGCTGCAGCTTGGCGTGGTTGTGCGGCGAGAACTGGTGGCCCTCCAGGATCTTGTAGAGCTCGCGGAAGTTGCCGCGGTGAAAGGCCACCACGGCCTTGGCCTTGAGCACGCTCTCATTCTTGTGGAGGTGCTCGCAGGCGGGCAGCGACCAGAGGAAGCGGCCCAGGCGCTCGATGTTGCCGCCCTGCTGCAGGACCTCGCACACGCACGCCACTTGCTCCTGCGTGAAGCCGAACGTGGGCAGCATGGACATGGTGGCGGCCGCGCGCGCGCGCGCCCTCACCGCGCCCCGCGGCCCCGCATAGGGGCGCCTCCCCGCCGGCCCGGGCGGCCCCCCGGCCGGGCGCCGGCTCCCGGGCGCCTCCCGGCTCACTGCGCCCCGCGCCCGCCCCCGCCGCCGCCGCCGCCGGCCCCGCGCAGCTCCGCGCCCCCGCCGCCCGCGCGCCTCGCCCGCCGCGCCCGCCTCGCCCGAGCCCGGGGGCCGCCCGGGGCGCCGCTCCGCATGCTCCGCGCCCGCCCGCCCTCCCGTCCCTCGCTCGCCCGCCCGCCCGCCCGCCCGCTCGCTCGCTTGCTCTCCCTCCCGTCTAGCTCGCTCGCAGCTTTTTTAATAATATTATTCTAAGCGGGCGCGAGGCGCGGCGGCCCGCGCCCTGATTGGTCGGGTTATCTGACCCGGGGCCTGGCCGCGCCAGACAATAGTCGAGGCAAATTATTCGCCATGGAGACGCTGTCAGTCACGGGTAACCCGAGCCTCGGCCGCCCGGCCGGCTCCCCCCACACCCCAGCCCCCGGCCGGCTCCGCTCACACAGCGGCCCGGCTCTGCACACGGCGGAGGCCGGCCGAGACGGCAGCCCCGGGCGCTCCCCGAGCCTGGGAGGCGGAGATGGGCCGGGCCGGGGCCCAGGACGGCACTGATTGACGGGGCGGACGCCCAAAGAACACACGGGGAGGAGGACCCCGGAGGAGGGGGAGCCTGGGAGGGGGTCGCGGAGAAAAGGGGACTGAGGTGGGAAGGGGAGGAGGAGAGTGGGAGAGGACACTGAGGGCCTTCCAGGAAAAGGAAAGAGGGGGACGGAAGGAGCCTTAGGGGGGAAGAAGTGTAGATGTGGGACCCCTAAAGAAAGGGGGAGGGGCGACCCAGCGGCTCGCCCGGCCTGGCCAGGTGCTTGGGCCCGGCCGGGCCGCCCCGGCGCTCGGAGCCTGCAGCGGTCAGACAGACGCTGTAACCGGGAGGAGGTCAGTGGGATGCAGAGTCTGGGTTCTCCTACGGGGAGGGAGGGAAAGGCTTGGCTTTTCTAGCTGGCAGTGCCCCCTCCCCATGCTGGAAACCCGGGGCCCGAGCTGTCCTCCGGGGAGAGGGGAGGAGGTGGGGGAGAAGCGGGCGCGGCGGCGCTAGACTCCGAGGATCCGCTTCCCGGAGGACCCCGCCTCTCCTTCCCCCGTACCGCCCCCGCCCGGCGCGGCTCGCTCCTCGCCAGGCCAGGCGGGGACTCAGGCTTTAACCCCGCGGGGCCCGGGAAACTCCCGACGGAAGTTGACTCTCCCGGAGAAGGGGACGCGAAGCCGAGGAGCCGCGGAGCCCGGCAGCTGCGCTGGGGGAGCCCAGGGCGGCCGGCGGGAGCGGCTGGAGCGCTTCCCCGATGGTTGGTGCGCGGGACAGAGGGCGCAGCATCCACTAGCCTCCTGTCTCCCTACTTCAGGCCTCGGTTCCTGGTCGCCGCGGCCTGAGACCCAGAGCTAAGTTCCTGCACCGTCGCCTTAGAGAAGGGGGTAGGAGGTGGTCCTGCTTTTTGCTTCTTTGTCAGAACACCCCGGGAAAACACGTGGTGCTGGTCCTTTGGCAGAAAAGAGCAATGGAAGGACAAGGGGGCACTGAGGCTTTCTAGGGTTTGAAAAGTCCAGGGCTTTTTTTCTTGCCGGACTTGTCCATTTTACGTCCGGTCCTCCTTTCCCCACCCAGCTGTTGCGGGCTGCAAGCTCCTAGTGACGTTCTCAATGCCAAGACTCGAGGCAGCACAGATCACACGCTAAAACCTCCAGGCCTCATTTCTGTTAGCACCCCTGTAAACTTTCTAAGGGGATGGAGACACAGATACTGAAAATGGGGGAGTCCAGAACCCCAGCTTTTTTTTTTTTTTTGGTTTTGCCAGTTGTTTATGAGTAAGGTACTCATTTATTTATTCATTTATTTATGAAGCCAGCACGATTCCCTAAACTTCCCCTCTGTCCCAGAATGTCCAAAGTCTTTGGTGGCGATGCGAGCGTGGTTGAGTGAGTGGTCCGGCTCTCCCTAAGACTTCAGCTCCTCGAGGCCTGTCTTCTAGAGTTGAGGACACAAGCCACCACCAGGAGAGTAAGTTCCCGCACCTTTGTAGACTTCCCCTGTGGGTAGAGCAGGTCCTAGTGTACCAGGCCACTTTGTCTAAAGACCCAAGACAAGGCATTTGTCCTCCAGTGAGCTGTGAGCATCCTGGGAAACCTGGAAAATCTGTTACCCAGACTGCAAGGATGTCCCCCAGCATACTTTGCTACTAATGGCGGACTTACCCTTTCCAGGGGTCTCTTCAGCTGACAGGCAGTTCCCAGCTCTGGTCACAGCCAAAATACTTTTTTGGTAAAAGAAGGCCAGAGAAGGAAAGACACACCTGGCTGGGTGCTGGGCCAGCCAGTCACTTTGGACCTATTTCACCATTAGCTGGGGTCTCAGTGAGGCCCTTAACCCCAGTGCCGGCCTTCAGTGGGTGTGAGAGTGCTAACATTGCCAAGGATGGTCTCTGCGACCCCAGCCATGGCTTGGCCACAAACCTGCCCCTCCTTGGGCCTTTGAAGCTTTCCCTGTTGGGGGTGGGGGGTTCTCCCAGGATTGGGCCTTGACAATCCTCGCAGCAGGCAGCTTCTCTGCCCTCCTGGAGCCTCAGAATTGCAGCTTCTCTGTCCTTCTGGAGCCCCACAATTGTGAACCTCCCCATGGCACAGCTCAACCACCAACTCCGCCTGGAGCCGACAGGCGTCTCTCAGCAGCAGACAAAGCAGAGTGGATCAGGAGCCTGCCACCCAGAGTGCCGGATGGAAAGCCATTACCAAGCAAGCACAGGAAAACTGTAGTCCTGTCACCCAAGGCGCGAGCGTGACGTGACATCAGTTATCATCTCCTTCCACCTCTGTCACAAACCAGTCCTAGCAGGTCTGGGCCAGAACCTCTTGGCAGCTGGGAGCCTGGCTGGATGCCTGCCCTAAAAAGGTTAGAATCTCAGCGAGGGTCTCTCCACTTCCCGCGGTCTCTGTCTGGCCCCTCCTTTGCGGAATTTGCTACAGGACAGAACAGAGGTTGTCAGCCCTCAGCCCCATCACTTAGAGCAGCTGCTTGAGACACCTCCTGTAGTGTCAAGGGCCTTGGGTCTCGATTTGACCTCCGCCTGGGCGGTTTCCCCTCACCCAGCCTTACCCATCCCCCTGCATGCCCCCCCCCCCGAGGGGGCGGTTATGGCCAAAATGGAAGAAACTTTTGTAAATGTTTGGGAACTTGCGCTTCACTGAAATGTCTCCTTGCACTCCCAGCTGCCTTGCAGAGTTCCCTGGGAGCATCGGACTTTCCGGAAGGCACTTCTGGGTATGCTCCGTGAGCCGACAGGATTTCTTTGCCCCAAATCTTCGGACAGGGATGGTCTAAGGCCTTTACGCCTGGAAATGGGCTGAAAGCTCGGAGGAGGCAGCCCGAAGGCCGCCTGCACCCACTGACCAGAGGACTTCTTGCACACCACACTCACGCGTGGCCCCATGGGTGTCCCAAGGACATTCTCGGCTAGGGTTGGGGGCATTCGAAGTGAAATCAGATGATCCACCGGGAAGAAAGGACTTGCCGCGCATTTCCAAGGCCAGTGGACCAAGACACCTTGGCTCTGGGCAAACCTTGTGGCTCAATAGAGAAGCAATGGGACCGGGTCCTTCGTCCCCAGTCAGGGAAGCTGAGCTTGCGCGCGAGCCCAATCTTTATCTCCCCAGCCTCTGAAGGGCTGCAAGAGATCTCCAGGACTGACTCCGGCTTTAAGCGAGGCTCGGGGATGGGGCGTCTGCAGGTCGGGGTGCGCCGCTGGACGCCGACTCTTGTTCTCTCTCTGCCGCCAACTCTCCCCAACCATCTTGGGCCTGAGCGGTGCGCTTCGTTGAAAGCGGGCCAGCGGCAACAGCGGACTCTGCGCCTTCCCACCCACCGGCCTCTGGCAGCCGCCAATTCTGCCGTGTCCTCGCAAGTGCTGTGGCATGTGCAAACTCTGACACCCCGCGGCTTTCTGTGTCGCTCAGCGCGTGGGAACTGGTCAGGTGCTGGTCTACTGCTCGCCAGCACTTGGCCGAACGGTTCGGCACCCTGAGCCCAGGCAAGGGCCCTGGGCTCCGGTGACTTCACTCTGGAAGGGGAGTAAACCGCGTTGTCGCCTGCGCCGCACGTGGCCGGGACTGTAACAGGCCCCAAGGATCAGGGCAGCACGGATCCCAGGGGATCTGTGTCTCTGACCTGCGAGCCCTGGGCCAGAGACCCACGCGGGCAGTCTGGAGGCTCGGCTTTAGAAAACGATTTGGAGGCCGCGGCCCCACCAGGGATCTTGTGCAAACGAAAAGAGAAAGCGCCGGGGCTCGAAGCGCCTTTGGGGGCCCTCAAGGCCGCCGACCCGCCGGGGAGGTGCCAGCAGCGGGCGGGGTGTGAGGCGACTGCCAGGCCCGGCCGCCTCCCTGCGATGCCCGGCCGGCCCCCGCCCGCGCTCGCCGCTCAGGCCTGGTGCGCCTTCCGACGGCGCTGCGCCCCGTGCGGGGCCCCTTCGCTCGGAGTGGGGGCCGCGGGCGCAGGGGGCCCGGCATCCGGCGAGGGGCCGGCTCGTGCAGTTTCTCAGGAAGCTGCTGAACCGGGCCCCGGGGTGCTTTTTCCGCGGGACAGGAGGGTGACTGTGCGTTCCCGGGCGGTCTGCTGCGGACACCACGCGAGCGCCGCCACGCGTCAAGTCCCCAAGTTCAGGTCCAAGGGTGGATTTACTTAGTCCTCCCCGCCCTCCAGGCCTCTAAGAGCAGGAGGAAGACGGCGCCTTGACAGATCGCTAGCTCCTTCCGGGCCAACCTCGCAGCACTGCCCCGCCTAAAGGCTGGCTGAGAAAGAGAAAAGGAAGACGGTACGTGTCGGCGAGGAAACACACACACACACACGCATACACACACACACACACACACACACACACACACACGCATACACACACACACACGCATACACACACACACACACGTATACACACATACACACACACACACACACCAGTTATCAGCAGATGGGGTCACAAGATCATAGGAGCGTCCCCCTACCTCGTCCCCCTCCCCCCACACAAGGACCTGGGCTCCTGGGACGCGCTTAAACGGACGCCTGAACGACCACAGGGATTTGACGGACAGCAACAGCTGGGGAGGTGTAGGCCGGTCGACGACTCCCCCCCTCTTCGCTTTAGTCCTAACGCGTTCATTAAAACCCTCCTCTTGTTTAGAGCGGCAGAATCGGGGCCTGGAGTCTCAGGACCGAAGAAGCCACGGGCTGGATGCTCTTAAAAAGTCAGGACTCATGCCTACAGCACCACCAAGTTTTCCTGGGTCACAGGAGAGTTTTCTCGGTTATTCCAGCTTTTTTTCTGGAGAGGCTGACTTGACCTGTATTTCCTCGGTTTCCTTACAAACATTCTCTATAGGCAAAGGGTAGGTCACATTTTCTGGAAGAAGTGAGTTGTGTGTGTGTGTGTGTTTCCTCCCCTTCTTCCTTTTCTTCTTTCCATTACAGAGAAACTCTGTCTGGGGCTAGGGGTTCCTTGCTCAGCATTTCTCTCTTAAGTGGTATCTATTTTTTTTTCTTTAACCAGTAATTACAATGCATCAGCCCCGCTCATCAGTGACTACCCTCCCTCCAGGTGGCGACTACCGCTGGCAGTCCTAGTTTGGGTAGCACCCGGAAGAGAGTCTCCTCCAGCTGGTGTCGACTCAGGGCGTCCCACCAAGCCCTGCCCTTTGAAGGAGACCTGGAAAAGGCCGACATTGTTCTTACCTTGGAAACCCAATACCTTGTTGTCATTTTGAATTAAGACTAAAATCCCCAGGCCAATTCTTATAGAATGATGTGCACTAATTGATTTATGCAGAGGGCTGTAAAAACACTTTGATGAAGTAGGTAGAAACGAAATCCGGGGAAGGCAGATAGCGCAGGGACACGGGGGGATGCAGCTGCCACAGAGGGAACTGGTCAAAACCGGCCTTAAATAAGTGTCTTCTACCATCAAGGTGGCCCTCTGTCTTGTGGTGACATGCATGGCTGGCCCCTTTGCAGTGGCTGTCTTCATCCCAGCCATCCTAATAGAGCTGCATCGCCAGCAGGTGGTCACACACGCAGAATTGTGAGGGGTGTGGAACAGAGGCTGTGGGCTTTGGCCTCAGGCAGCTATGGGCCCTTGACTCCCGAGAGTAAGCTACTTAAGCTTGAAACTTTATTTTGCTCATTTGTAAAATGGGTTTAGGAGACCAACAGCAAGCAGTTAACAGCTGTTGAATTGAATGCAACTACTTGGGAGATTATAGGTTAACTCAGTAAACCTCTGGTTCATAGTAGGTGCTTAATAATTGCGGCTACTGTCACTAGGTCTACAATTGTGAAAGTGAGTTCAGAATTGCATGTAATTAGTGTCACGTAACCTCTGAATATCCTTAGCTTCAATGACTAATGACAACTGAACTTTTAAAATATTGCAAAGACGTTTTCATTTTTTTTTAAAGATTATTTTAAAAAGTTACGTGTTTGAGTGTTTTGCCTGCATTTATGTAAGAGCAGCATGTACATGCAGTGCCCTTGGAGGCCAGAAGAGGGAGTTGGAGACTCTGGAACTGGAGTTACGAGTGGTTGTAAGCCACCCCGTGGGTGCTAGGCGCTGGACCCCTGTGCTCAGGAAAAGCAGCCGCGCTCTTAACCGCGGAGCCATCTTCCCAGCCCCACATAGATATTTTTAGAATAAAGAACTGACCAGTTTTATGGTGTACACCCCTCTGCTCCTGTCCTGCTGTGACCCACCCGGCTGTGAATCCCCTCTTTGTTCAGCACGTCCACGGCTTACACCACTCAGCCCCAAGTCACCCTGCAACTCTGCACCACCAGATCTTCTGTTGTGATGTTGTAGAGCTTTTGCCCGAGCAACCCTTATTTGTGCCTCGAAGCACAAGGATAATGATGATAGCCTTTTATCCAAACATACTGTCATACCCGTTTCATGTGATCAGATGCTATTGCTGTTAACCTCCTACTGTGCGTAAATAAATTAAACTTTATCATAATATGTTTGCATATGAGAAAACAGTCCATAGAGAGTTCAGTACTTGCTGGGATTTCGGGCATACATGCATTTGGAGTCTTGGAACATGCTCTCTGCAGACACTGTGGAGACTATCGAATTTCAGCAAACTTCCGGGTTGAGTGTCAAAAGGATTTATTTTTCAAACAACAAATTCCAAACCTACTTGACTGGAGGTTTTTCAGGGGAGGTTGGAAGATGGGGGGTTTTAGGAGAGACTCTCTGTGTTTCTGGTGCTGGCCATCCACACTTGGAAGTACTGTGGGCTTTGGGGCAGCTAACTGGGTTAGAGTCTCCTCTGTGGCTCAGTAATAAGCAAGAGCAAGCAATGTAATCATCAGAAGTCGCTTTCCCTGTCTGGGAGAGGAGGGCATTAGACAACACCTAACTCCTGGGGTTTGGGAAGAGGAAGTGAGCTAATGCATTCAAAATGGCTGGATCCCTGTTTTGAGACAAATAGGAGATTCAGCTGCCAAAATGTTTTGCATTATCTGATGGTGTTTCCAGGATTTGGGTCTCATTAGAACAATTCTCAGAAAGCAAAAGACAGCTGTGTGTAAGCGTGACATTGCATATTCCTGTGGGCTTGAGACAACGTTGCTCCTTCTGTTGGGGGCGTTCCCAGGACTGAGCACAAAGGATTACATTAAACATTCTATAGCCATGAATGGACTGTGATGGCTATAACTTGAGTCCACTCTCCTTTTCTTTTGTATTTTCTTCATCAGCCCCTGTGCCTTCAAATAAAGCCAGATATATCCATTAAGATGTAAAAAAGAAAAAATGAGTTCTTCATGAATAGAATATTTTGTGTGATATTGTACCATGCTAATGTTTAGTGCGTGTAATAATCCTATAAAGCGGGTATAACTAGCATTTTCAGATGAGAAGACAGGCGCAGAGAGGTTAAGAACTTGACCAAGGTTACCCAGATAGTACCCAGAATGCCACCTTTGGCACCACTTCTTGCACTGTAAGCCCCAAGCTTTGCTAGTTTAGCTCCTCTGTAACAAATGAAATAATACCAGGAGAGTTTGGTGGCTGTCCTTCAGGTGTCATCATTTCACACTCACTCAAACACTCTGTGAGATGGGCACAGCTGTGGTGCTGTGACTCAGAGAAGCTGGGTACCCACCATGCAGCCACACCAAATTCAAAACCCAAGCTGCCAGGCTGGCAAGCCTTCCCATCATGCTCTTCTCACCCAGTGTCTAGAGGCTTCTCTGTAGTTGAGAGTTATGTAGGAAAAGTCATCCCTTGCCCTCCTTCAGTCTCAGTCCCTCAGTCCCCAACCCCTGGGATTTCCTGAGTTTTGTGCTCCTCAGTCCCTGTTTGCCTCTGCTAGGCCGGAGGCAGCATCCTCAGTTCTGCTTCTTGTGAGGCCTGGCTTTGCTCATTGCCCTGCTGAGTTCTTTTCTATTGGGTTAGGGTGAGTCCGTGCATAGTGTTTTAGTCAAGATACCTTAGGGCATAGTTTGCAGAAATCTACTCAGATTGCAGAAGAAACAAAATAATGAACATATAAGAATGGGGTAGTGGGCAGGGGCAGGACTAGCTTGCAGGTTTGGGAGGGGTGGTAGGTGGGCTTGAGAAACAGCTGAAAATCAAGGCAGCTGCTTTCCCCCACATTGGAATGGCAGCCTTTCTCTGTGCCCCTGGGCACCTCTGTTCTATCTCTGAAGAGTCATTTCCCCAGTGTTCACTGCTTTTGACCACCCTTCTGGTTAGAACAGTCTTTGCTACTGTTCCAAATGTGTGTGTGTGTGTGTGTGTGTGTGAGAGAGAGAGAGAGAGAGAGAGAGAGAGACAGAGAGACAGAGAGACAGAGAGACAGAGAGACAGAGAACACCTACCTTTTGGGTCAGGTGATTTCCACAGCGGTCAGTGTGATGCTCAAAGGAACAGGCAGGTGGGCAGACAGGTGGTAGGGGTGGGGAAGGGGGGGACTGGGTTCATATAGGGAGGATGACAGGAGAGAGAACTGGGAAGGAATACTGGAATCAGTGGTGGTGGTGATGGGACATCTCTAGGACAAGCTAGAAATTTAGGACCATGGAAACTCCCAGGAATCTATGAGGGTGACCCTAGCTGAGCCTCCTAGGAATACTAGCAATAGGGGGTATGGAGCATGAAATGGTGACCTCCTATAATGAAGAAGCACTTCTTATGGAGGAATGGGGATACCAACCCAGCCACAAAACCTCCAACCTGCAATTTTTCCTGCACAGGGATAAAGAGGGAGCAGAAATTGAGGGAATGCTCAACCAATGACTGGCCCAACTTGAGTCCCATGCCAAGAGAGAACCCACTGGGACACTATTAATAATATTCTGCTGTACTTGCAGACAGGAAACCACCATAACTATCCTCTGAGAGACTTCACCCAGCAGCTGATGAAAACAGATCCAGAGACCCACAGCCAAACATTAGGTGGAGCTTGGGGAGTCTTGTGGAAGAGGAGGGGGAAGGATTAAAAGAGCCAGAGAGGGCAAAGACACCACAAAACAAAACAAAACAAAACAAAACAAAACAAAACAAAACAAAACAAAAAAACCCTACAGAATCAAGTAACCTGGGCCCACAGGGGCTCACAGACACTGAACCACCAACCAGAGAGCATGCATGGGACAGACCTAGATCCCTTACACATATGTAACAAATGTACAGCCTGGCCCTCATGTGGGAGCTCTAACAGCAGGAGCAGGGGCTGACTCTGTTGCCTGCCTTTGGATCCCTTTCCCCTAACTGGGCTGCCCTGTCTAACCTCAATAGAAGATGTGCCCAGTCTTACTACAACTTGATATGCCAAGGTGGGTTATCCATGGAAGCTGTCCCCTTCTCAGAGAAGAAAGGGAGTGGGCATAGGGGGAGGTGAGGTGAGAGGGAGGGACTGGGAGGAGAGAAGGGAGGAGAAGCTTCGATCAAGATGTAAAGCAAATTAATTAACAAAAAAATAAATAAAGACTGAATGCAAAACAGCAACATCAACAACAAACTTCCGTGTTTCATCCAATGGCACCCACCAGCCCCAGGATGATATGTGGGCTCTAGCATGGCTTATGAGGCCCTTAACCAGTAAGCTTTTCATGTGTGTCCAGGTAGTCACCCCATGCTGCCCACTTCTTACCCCAGGCTTCTGCCATCCTGGAGTTTACAGCTCATGTCCCCTTCCACCCTCTGGTAACTGTCCTTCTTCAGCTGCTCATGCTCCTGGAGGAGCTCCACAAATCCCAGCTTTGCTGGCCTTGAGTTTGCCTGTGTGACTGGCCTTGACCACTGAAGAGTGGGTGGACGCACAGAAGCTGAAGGACACTGGGGCTGGGCTGAAGCTCAAGGCACTTCTCTCCCAGGACTCACGCTGTCACAGGACTGGATTGGTTAGCTTACAAGTGGGTAGTTCTGAAGAAGGCAGGCCTTCAGATTTTGTCTTCACTCACTGCTTTGTCTCCTGGACCATCAGGACATACAAAACCTCTTTTCGTCATGAATTACCCAGTTTCAAGCATTTGTGTTACAGCCTTGGAAAATGAGTTAAGACATAAGCAGTATATTCAGTAGCCCTGAGAGACATTTAAGGGCATATAGAAGGACACAGAGGTGCATGCGTGCATACATACAGACAAATGTACATAGAACTAAACAGAAATATCCATGAAGACACATATAAGTAACATGTATACAGTCAGCTACCTGTCCCTACATGTATGCCTGTGGATGCACATTAATCTATCATGCTTATAGTTCAAAGGTGCACATATGAGTACGTATGTTCAAATGTAGAAGTAATTCCTGAAGTCACGACAGTGGCAAGTTCACCATTAATGCACTCCATGATTTTGGATTCTCAAGTCAGTCCTTCAGAAGGGGCTTCAGTCATGATTTATAGCCATGGCTTCAGGGGAGGGCCTCTCAAGTGGTAAGAGGGGAAGTTGAAAGTAGAAAATGTAAATAAATTCAGTTACTGAATAGCATGCGTTCTTAATTGGAAAAATTTGTGCTCTCAATGTGTTATAATCTCTGTGGCTACTGCGGCACGTGGCTGGGGCCGAGAGCTTTTATGAGGAATCTGCAGCTTTTTTTTTTTTTTTTTTGAGCCTGTATTTCATCTGAGACGTGGCAGAGGGTCACATATCACCCACATCAATCCTGACAGTGCTCAACAGTCCTTCCATTCAACCTAAGCTCATGTGTTCTGGTCAGTGAAACAGACACGCTCCCCACCCCCCATCAATACAAACAGGAAAATTTAAGGTGCTTTGACTTAAGGTCCAGGTCCATGCAAATCAAAGTCACTGTCTAGGAAACAGAAAAGGGCCAATGATGATAATTGTTTCTCTTCTCTTTTAGGAAGGGTGTCATGTAGCCCAAGCTGGCTTTTAATTCGTCATGTAGCCGAGGATGTCCTTGGAATTCTGATTCTTCCGTCTCCATCTCCTGAATGCTAGGATTATCGGCATGTGCCACCATGTTTGGTTTATACAGTGCTAGGAACTGAACCCCGAGCTTCATGCGTTTGACAAATGCCCTACCCACCGAGCTGCACCTCGATTTCTGTCTTCCTTCCTTCCTTCCTTCCTTCCTTCCTTCCTTCCTTCCTTCCTTCCTTCCTTTCTTTCCTAAGATTTATTATCATTTATACAGCATTCTGCCTGCATGTGGGCCTACATGCCAGAAGAGGGCACCAGATCTCACTATAGATGGTTGTGAACCACCATGTGGTTGCTGGGAATTGAACTCAGGACCTTTGGAAGAACAGCCAGTGCTCTTAACCTCTAAGCCACCTCTCCAGCCCCCTGCATCTCTATTTCTAACAATGACAATCTTATGATGCAGAAGGAAACAAGACATCCATCAGCTACTTATCATCAGACTCTGGCCTAAAAGTGACAAGGGCGAACATTGCCTGGTGGGCAAGGAAGGCTTTTTGGAGGGAGGTGGCCTTGATGAGGACCTTGGATTGCAGGGATAATTAGGGGAGAGGATCTGAGGGGACAAGGTGAGACCCACAAGGTAAAGACAGGCCTATGTAGTGACTGGAAGAGCAAGAGGAAATTTTGCTATTTCCCATTTCTGAGCTCTGGGACCCTCGGTGCTTCAGCCCACCATTTGCCTCAGAGGCAGGGAACCCTAAATTAAGACCCAGAGCACCACAATGTCAGGGCCTGAGACTGTCTTGTTCATCATGGAGTTACCGGGCCTGGCTTGGTGCCCAACATGTGACTTCCCAGCTTTGGTTCCTTCCCACAACTTTCTCCAGCCGCTCCAGCAATTTCCCAAATGGGCCACGACGCTGTAACGTTAGAATTCCCCAGTGGTTCCCTAGCGCACCCAGCACAAGTCCTAAGCAAGATCGCAAGGGCTCGTGTGATCCCTGCCTGGCTCTCACACCACACTTGGCCCTCTGTGCTCTCTTCCCACTATAAAAACATGCAAAGCCCCATTCACACTTAGGTGCATGTATGCATCCTGATTTCTTCATAGCTCTAGCCACCATGTGAAGACATCATGCCTACCTGATTGCCTGTTGCCTGTCTCCTTCCCAGAGGATAAGTTCTGGGCCTGATCAGTTCCTGGCTGGATCTCTATCGCGCGGAGCAGTGTATGTGGTCCATGCCGTGCTGTATTGGCATGCATGCAGTGGGTCTTCAGTGAATGCTTGTTGAAGAGAAGCATGAGCGACAATGCCGCCGTTCACAACGACCCCTGGGCCAGGTGAGGAGCAAGCGCTGTGCCTGAGGAGGCTCACAGCCTTCTAAAAGGAGAAACCGAGGAGAGACGGCTCTGCAGGGTAAATGCAGTTCTGCTGCAGGGAAACACATGGCATTCGCCATATTGTCAGAGCACCACAGAAGGTTCTTAGCTTAGATGGGGTCTGTCTGGCGTGTGAAGAGAGCTGACATCCCACATGTACATACATGTGAATTCATCCCTGGATCAGCGGTGTGGACGGGCTGCAGCATGGCACTTGCCTCCTGGGGGCTCTCAGCACCTTCATACCTAGAACATGAATTCCATCTTTGTTCATAGCTTGAGGGTGGATGGGAGACTTTCTGCGCTCATTTGTCCCATCCTCCTGCCCCAGGGGGTCTCCCTTCTCATCAAGAGCAGACATCATTATCAGATGTTAGTCAATATTGTCAGTTTCCTTAGATATCAAATCTGTTTGCCGTTTCTATTTCCTTTTTTTAACAACTCTTCATAATTTGCTGGATTAAATAATTTCTTTCTCCTTACCTCTACCTATCCTAAATAAAGGTGGAAATGGCTAATTGTGGTGCTTTGAATGAGAAATGTTCCCCATAGGCTCAGAAATTTGAACACTTCCGTGTCACTGTTTGGAAAGGTCCAAGAAGTGTGGCCTTGCTGGAGGAAGTCTGTCACTGGGGGAAGGGTTTGGGAGTCTATAGCCTCCCCCTACTTCTGGTTTGCTCCCTCTGCTTTGTGCTTGCATCTGAAGATGTCGGCTCTTAGCTTCCTGCTCTTGCAGCCATGCCTGCTACTTGATACTATGCTTCTCCACCATCATGGACTCTTAACAGTCTGGAACTGTAAGCTCAAATAAACCCTTCCTTCTGCAAGCTGCTTCTGAGCATGGCGTTTTTCACAGAAATAGAAACGTATCTAACACAATAACAGTGTTTCTATATTCAGTTGAGGCTCAATAAAAATATGCTTTTTCAAAAAGATTTATTTATTTATACATATGAGCACAGGTATGCCTGCATGACAGAAGAGCATCAGATCCCATTATAGATGGTTGTGAGCCACCATGTAGTTGCTGGGAATTGAACTCAGGACTTCTGGAAGAGCAGCCAGTGCTCTTAACCACTGAGCCCTCACTCCAGCTCCCAAAATGATTCTTTTGTTATTTTGTAAATTACGTGAAGCTTTAATTGAATGCTTACTATGTGTAGACACCAAAATCTGCACATTTGAAGAAGGAATTCACAGACCCCCTGAAAACTCCGTGAGGCGGGGTCTATTGTTAGGCTCATGCTATAGATTGTAGAGTTTATTAATGTAGTGGTAGGGAAAGGGAGTTGAAGCAGAGTCCGACCTGAGGCCTTTATCTTACATTGTGCTTTAAGCAATGGCAATGTTGGGTTGACTGCACTGGCCCGGGATTTGGGAGAAGACAAATGGAAGAGGGAAAGCCAAGACCTACCTGCCTGATCTTCAGGCAAGCTTGTCATTGTGGGCCAGACAGTGACGCTTTAAAGCCAGGCCCTTCACCTGGCCTCCTGGTGTGGTCCTGACTTTTCTAACCGTTGGGATATAGCCAGGGCAGGAGTTTGGAGACTTGCTTTCATCTCCCATTCTGTGCACCTCAGAACTGGCAGGTGTCAAAGGGAGGGTGCTTTCCTAAGGGTGAACTGTTTCCAAATGCTTCCAGCCTGCCCGGGTCTCCCTTGCAGAGTCCCCATGCCAACAGTCATACTCCAAAGAGAGAAGCAGGAGCTAGCTCCTCTGTAGAGACGTCTGACCTTAGGAGCCAGCTGATGTGAAGCAGGCAGACAGTGATTCTCCCACAGCTCACAGTCAGCAGAGGCAGGGGAGAGGAAACTGACAACCATTCATGGAGAGATTTTGAGTGCCTGGCAAACAGCACTTGAGGTTAAGGCTTTTTTGCACGAGCTCTCACCATTTGAAGGGCAATGTCACTATCATTGTGTAACCTCTGTGACAATGTTACCCAGGGCTCCAAAGCTTCTGTGAATGTGGATGGGGAAAGGGCACCTTCATTTTCTATAACCTCAAAATGAAAAGTAAGAGGCCTTCTGAGAATGCAGGCAGCAGCCACAATAAAGTGAGCGACACGCTCAAGTACTCAAGTATTTTTATCTCATTCAGCACAGTTGTTGTGATGTAGTCATGCCCATCACTTCTGATATTCTGACTTTCTAGACTTGCTACAAAAATTAGGATTATTTATTTTATTTTATGTGTGTGAGTTTTTGCCTGTATGTATGTATATGTACCATATCCATCCTGGAACCCTGAATGTTCAGAAGGTTGGATCCTTTGAACTGAAGTTATGGATGGTTGTGAATCACCACGTGGGTGCTGGGAATTAAACCCTTACCCTCTCTGGAAGAGCAGTCAGTGCTCTTAACTGCTATGCCACACCTGTAGTTCTAAGTCTGCATAAATTGGATATACTAGTTCATCCTGTAGTCCCAGTATTTAGGAGGCAGAGGCAAGAGGACCTTGAATTCAAAGCCATCCTTGGCTGCATAATGAGCTCAAGGTCATTCTATGCTACACAATAAGGTTAGCCTGGGTTATATAGTGAGTTCTAGGCTAGCCTAGGATACACCAAACAAAGAAGCATAAAAAGAAGTTCATACATGGCTATACCACAATTTAAAGACAGTTTTTTTGTAAACTGATTTAACATAATTAATTTGTTTTGTTGTTTTTTTTTTTTCAAGACAGGATTTCTCTGTGTAGTCATGACTGTCCTGGAACTCACTTTGTAGACCAGGTTGGCCTCGAACTCTCAGAGATCTGTGGGCCTCTGTCTCCTAAGTGCTGGGATTAAAAGTGTGCCCCACCACAACCAGACGATGAATTTTTTTTTAACATCATGAACATTTTATGAATTCAAACATATTATTCTGATAAGATTTCAAAGTGCACAGGCACAAACATCAGTCACGGACCCTGGAAGAATCAACATGTATTTAGAGGTCCTTTCTTTCTTCAGTCATCTATTTCCTCATCTTCCCTCTGTGGAGAGATGCTACAGGCAGACATCAGGGAGAAAGAGAGGCAGCCTGGGAGCTCTGTCTGGAACTGCTTGTCGGGTTAGCTGGGCCGTTCACACTTCAGGTGCCCTGATTTAGTCTGGCAGGGAACTGAGCCTGGCGAGGCGGCATCGCGGCATCAGCTGGGCCCTCGGTGCTCTCCTGAATGCCGGCATGAGAACAGATGTTCACTGCGAGTCATTTGCTAACTCAGAACAGTGCGGTAAAGGACCCCAGGAGGCTCATCCCCCAGTCTCTGTTCAGTTCTTTAGCTTCCTTAGGGAAGCCTCCAACGAGGTAACAGAGAGTAGAGAAGGGAGGCTTTTCAATTCCCCAGGGGCGAATCCCAGCCAGGTTCTGGGGACCCCTCATCCCTGTGTCTTCCAGATAGGATGGTGTTTTTGAAGTCTTTAGTGATCATCTGTTGTGTGCCCAATCACACGCTTTAGTTTATGGCGACACTGGAGGGTTGAGGACAATGTCTATCCTGGATGACCTGAGTGTTTAATGAGGATGAGGAGATATAGCTATCTTAACAGGCACAGTCCAATTCTAGTGCTTAGGTGCATGCCAAGACAGGTGTGGTGTAGAGAGGGGGTGCTGGCTGGAAGGATCAGAAGAAGCAGAGTGCTGGGTGCAGGAGGGTAGGTGTGTGTGGGGGTGATCTTTTAGGAGGAGGTGTGAGCCTGGGTAAGGGGCATCGATGGTTTTCATTAGTGGTAGTGCTGGGGGAGGGGGTGCTGTGTTGAGATTAATGAGAACTGAAGCAAAAGACACTGTATTCGAGTTAGGTTTAACGGTTAACTGGACGCCGCCCAGAGTCATCTGAGAGAAAAGCCTTGGGAGAGGATTGCCTAGATTAGATTGGTCTTTGCGCTTGTTGGTGGAAGGCTGTCTTGATTGTTGATACAGGAAGGCCCAGCCCTTTGCTGGTGGTGCCATCTCTAGGCAGATGGTACTGGGTTGTATAAGAAAGCAAAGGAGGCCTGAGTTGGGGTGAGCAAGCCAGCAACCACTGTTCCTGGTTTTCTGCTTGGAATTCTTGCCTTGAGTTCCTGCATTGATTCCCTTCAGTTAGGGACTGAAGCCTGTAAAATGAAACAAACCTTTTCCTTCCTTAGGTTGCTTTTTACAACAGCGACAGAATGGCAACTAAGACACAGTGACTGGAGCAGAACAGGTGCAGATTATGAAGGACTGGCTGTGCATTTAAAGTTTTGGGAGCAGAATAACTGATTAGAGTTGATTTTAGTTGCAATGTGGGCTTATAGAAGAGTGGTAACCTCCGCATTCCCCACCTCCTCCTCCCCGCCGCCAGCCCTTTCCTACCTATCCACTCATCCACTTACCCTGCACTCTCTCATCTTCCTTCGACCCGCTCTATCCCTCTCTATGTAGGGACCCTGTTCTCTGCTGTCTTCTTACATAGAGCCTGTATGTGATGGGCTCTGAATAAATACCTCTGAACAAATTACGCTAATTTAGCTTTCACACTGGCACGGAAATATTGAGTCCATTTGACCTTGCTCTTTAACTGGATTCACATCTACTTCTTGGGGGGGGGGTCGTTTTTTTTGGAATGCTCCTTCAGTATCCCAATAGGGCCCTGGAGAATCCTTTCCCCTCTCTAATTTAGTCAAGAGTCTGGCCTTTCAAGAAAGGAGTCCTGGGTGTTAGTCCAAAGTCAAGGTGTGTGGCCTTGAGTACTGACATTCTCTCTGTTTCCTTGGCAGGGGAAGGACAGGCTTGGGCCAGGACAGCACAGAGCTTCAGATCCTGCCAGGCTGTGACTATAATCTTCCCACTGTAGGGCAATTGAAACCATGCTCAAAGACATCTTGGCTTCCATCAAAGGGGAGTTCCCCAGACCCAGAGATTTAGGTATGTTTCTAGGCAACAGTCTCCTTCGAGAAGCAGCTGAACCCTTATCCAACTCAGGGATCAGTTCTCTTCTGGAGAGACTATATCATGAACACATTCCACACCCATCAACAGGGGACTCAGGAGTGCCCGGAAAGGGACTTAATTGCTCTGCGACTGAGTTCCTTTTCCTGATTAAGCCACTTAATAAATGACCACATCAAGTAGCCTGAAGCAAGGCATTTCCTAGGAGGATCTAAATCACTTTTAATTTTCAGAGCTGTGTGTTTTCCTTTGGCAGCCTGGAGCTGTGGTGCCCAGCCTGCCATCTGAGAAACATTTCTTCAAGGTGTCAAAAGGACGTGTCATGCATTTGGAATGAGGACCAAATTAAGAGGCCATACAGCACATAGCTACATAAGTAGTCAGACATTCCGGGCTGTTTCCAGTATAAACTACTCATTTGGCGGTCTTTTCTGGAGCAGAGACAGATAGGCAGAGGGACACTTGCATCCCCTCAAAGGCACACGCATGTACCAGTGCACACATACACACGAGTGTGCATATGCACATTTGTACTTTCGGGCAGGAAGGGAAGCAGAGGGCTTCTTGAATTGGGCACACACACTGAGCCACCTAAATTCTGTTGCTGCAGGGAGTGTAACAATTGGCCATTGATTTTCTAATTTTCATGCTTGGTTCTGAGTGGCCTTGAGTCTCTCTGTCTCTGTCACTTTGTCTCTCTCTGTCCATCCCCTCTCAACTTGGGTTCTGTGATGAATCCATGAATATGTATTACTTAACTCAGAGGAGAATGGACACTTTAAATGATTTCCTGCCTCGCTCCTGAGCCCACACAGGTTTTGTGCCTAGGTCCCCACACATAGGAGACAAATTCCCTGCCACTGACTGTGCTCTAAGCCTTCTTTCTTTCTTCCCTCTCTTCCTTCCCTCCTTCCCCCTCCCTCCTTTTCCCCTTTTTACTTTTCTTCCTCCCTCCTACCCTCCTTTCCTCCCTCCCTCTCTCTTCTTTCTTTCTTTCTTTCTTTCTTTCTTTCTTTCTTTCTTTCTTTCTTTCTTTCTTTCTTTCTCTCTCTCTCTTTCTTTCTTTCCTTCTTTTTTTCTTTCTTTGTGAGACCCATGTTAGCCATAAAAGTCACTATTGCAGCCTGGAGAGGTCTTTTAATCACTGTTAGTTTTCTATTGCTAAAACAAAATAGCTGATGCAACTGGTTTCTTACAAGAGAAAAGGTTTGATTTGGCTTACCACTTCACAGTAACAGTCAGGTGGACCTATGGCTTTGGGGGAGGGGAGGAGGGTGCTGGATAAAGGTGCTGGATGGTGACAACTGGAATAGTGGCAGAACTGAACTGCTCACTGAACATGGTAGGAAACAAAAGAGGAAGAAAAAGGGGCAGAGTCCCATCATCCTGCTTAAAAGGCATGCCTCCATGATGATCTATGAAGCCCGTCCTTAAAGGTTCCAGCCTGTCCTGGCACCAAGCCTTTGAAGGACCGTCAACATCTGAACTGCAGCAAGCACACACCAGCTCTGAGGTCTAGAGGTCCACCTTTGTACCACGGAGCCGCAATCCTCAGCATCTGGCCTTTCATGCCCTGGCAGTTCTCACTGCAGCCCAGCCCCAGCACAAGAACTCTGTGGTAGCTGGTCTCCACACTCCCTGAGGTTCTCTGGGTCTGAATCCAGCCTGGTGCTTCCAGTCCGCAGAGTACAGCAGAGGTAAGTAAAGTCGGCACCTTTTTTTTCTTTAGAAATTCTATATTTGTGAGCTGGACGGATGGCTCAGCAGTTACGAGCATGTTCTGCCCTTACAGAGGACTGGGATTCAGCTCAGCGCCCACATCACTCAGGCGGCTCGCAGCTGCCTGTGATTCCAGCTCCAGGAGGACTGGACACCTCCAACCGCTGCCTGTGATTCCAGCTCCAGGAGGACTGGACGCCTCTGGCCCTGGGACACCCACCTGCCTGTGTACATATTCACATACAGACACACAACCTAAAAAATTAATCTTGCTGGGCGGTGCTTCCGCACCTTTAATCCCAGCCAGCACTTGGGAGGCAGAGGCAGGTGGATAGCTGAGTCTACAGAGAGAGAGTTCCAGGACAGCCAGGGCTACACAGAGAAACCCTGTATAAACAAAACAAAACAAAACAAAAACCTCACCAAAACCCCCAAAACCTTAAGAAAAGAAAATTTTATGTTGTATGCAATACACCTTCATCCCATCAACTCTTCCCCCAGGATACCATCACATCTTCCTCTAAACTTCATGTTCTTCTTAGGTATATGTGTATGTATGTATGTATATTTTTAACATGCTGTGTCCAATATGTGCAAGGACATACTCTTCCTGAGTGACTTCTGAGATCAAGCCACAGAAATAACCCTGTAGCTTCTGCCGTGACTCCAGACATACACCACACTTAGGGGTAAGCACCAACCAGATAGAAATCCACTAAGCTGAGACTCCCACATTATGAAGAAGCCCCAATTGGTCTCATAATTGTGGGTACACGGAGGCTACTACCTAGCTTACTTATGGTCCCTGCCAAGGTGTGCGAAAGGACCTTTAGGGATACTCTGTCTAGCCAAGGCTTCATGTGGCTCCAGAGACCCAAGCGAGTACTACCCAGTCCACCGGCCCAGTCCACCCACAGACCCATGAAGAATGGAAGTAATCCGCATGGCAGCTGCTTGGTTTTGAGAGTGGTTTGCTGCCCTGCTATAGATACTGGGGTGGGCATAGCCGTAACTACGGTGTTTCCAGCTCCTCTCTGTCTCTCCTCTAGGGTCCCATTTCATCCTTACATTTTGATATCCATTCCCCCTCTCCCTTACCCTGAAGTTGTCATAGCTTAGATAAGCCACAAGACAGGTAATTGAGAGCAGACTGCCCAGACTACTGCTCTCTCCCCAGAGAGAAAACAAATGCTGTGGCCAGCTGAGCTGTCCCAGCTGCTCTCAGCATGAACCAAAGCTGGGGAAGCTGGAGGTGCTGGGGGATGGCTTCTGCTGCCATTAAAAGCCCATTTCCAAAAGCTGCTGGGAGCTTTTGACCATATTGTTGTTCCCATTTCAGCTTTGTATCTAGCTTTAGGATTGGTTTTTCCATCTATTAAAAAGTGTTACCCCTTTCCCCAGTTAAACTCTTAGTGGGTAGGAGACCCCCCCCCCAGAGCTGGGTCTTTCGAGGCGAAAGAGCTTTGGGGCCAGACTTTGCTCCGAAGCAAGGAAGAGAGCAGCTTTGGAAACAAAGCCATTCATTCTGTGATCTTGGGGCTTGGTTCAGATGTTTGACTGACCTCTTCCTGGGCTGATGGGACCACCTGGGCTTAAAGGACAAGGGTGAGGGGAATAAATGGATTTTTTAAAAATACAAACTCCCACATTGGATTTTTGTTTTTGTTTGTTTTTCAGTTACAGGATCCCACACAGTAGCTCAGGTTGGCCAGGAACATACACACGATGTAGCCCAGGTTAGCCTTGAACTGATGGCAAACCTCCTTCATCAGTCTCCCAAATGCTGGGATTACAGGTGTAAGCCACAGTCCCTGTCTAAAATGGCTCTGAATTGTAATTCGTGAGTTGCATTTTGTGCATGTGCTAGGAATCGTGCCGAGGGCTTCACACATGCCAGACAAGATACTGAGCTTTACCCCAAGCCTGCATCACCTATTTCTTTTTAAAGATGTTGCTTATGTCATTCGTGTGTGTGTGCGTCTGTCAGTGTATGCACATACATATGTGTGGGTAAGCACTTTGTGTGCACCCTCAGAGGCCAGAAGGCTCCAGGCATCTCCTCTACCACCCTCAACCTTTTCCTTTGAGTCAGGGTCTCTGTCTGAACCTGAAGGCTTGTGCTCATTTTAGTTTGTTTTATTTTAGTTTAGTTTGTGTGTCTTGGAAGCAAGCAAGCCCAGGTTATCCTCCCGTCTCTGCCCATCACTGAAGCTGGGGTTACAGGTATGTGCTGGATGAGTGGCGTGTTACATGGGTGCAGGAATCCAAAGTCCGGTCTTTGTAGTTGTGCCACAAATGTTTTAACCAGCTTCTGGCTCACATTTAAGGAGGATAGAAAACATGCAAATATGTAAAGGCAGAATCTAGGGAGACACCACTCAAAGAGCAAGAAGTCTAAGGTGGTTTTCCAGAAAACGAGCCCCTGACAAAGCCCTTTTCTCTGAGACCACCAGGGCCCCGTGCTGAGCTGCATACCTTTGTTAGGTATTTGATAGAAACCTCAGGTTTGCCTCAGGCTGAGAGCTCTGGAATGCAGGGGTCCCCATCCTTCTAATGGGGATTATCCATCACAGTCTCTTGGAGATGGCTCTGGTTCTGTCAACAGGGAAACTGAGGCCCAAAGAGGCTGGCTGTAGAGCTCTTGAGCCCTCATGCTCACCCCTTTGTCATCTACAGTAGACTGTGCAGCTTAGCAAGTGGAAACACAAGGCATTCAGTCTAAGTTGAAATTCAGAGAAGTGAAAAAAAAATACTGGATAGTAAAGGTGGAACCACTCATTATTTAGAGCATCGTTATGGTTTAAATTTTGTTAATTCATTTACTTAAAGCTCAGATTGTCTGAATATCCTCTACACCCTTCCTCTCATATCTCGGATGGCTAACCTATGAGGCTCTGGATAATTCTTCATTTCACTGAAAGGGAAACATGTTTGAAATTTGCTTATTTTAATCAATCCTGCTTGTTTTATTTTCTCAAAAAGCCCTGAGAAGAAAAGTGATTTTTTCAGGCTCACCTAGGAAACCAGTGCAAGCTGGTATTGGGAGGTGACCTATATAGTCTTTGCTCGAGTGCCATATTCTCAAGAGGCCAACTGTGGTCTTAGCGTTTGAAATATTGCACCTCACCAGTTCTTCCTTCCACTCCACCCCGACTCTTCTAGAATCCAGTCTCTGTAATAGGATAGACCTTGCTCTGCTCACGTCCAGAGCCCTACTGCTTAGAGCTAAGGAGATGAACCAGGCTCACAGTGGAGAACTTCCCAGAGTGCCTGCCAAACCTTCAACAGCCTACTGCCCCTCAGGTCCAGGGCATCTGCACCATTTGAGGCTGGGGAAATTTCACGAAGACGCATGTGAGAGGTGGTGCTGGAGAGAGCTGTCCTTGGTGATCTCTTGTCCTACTGAGTGTCAGCAGCTGCTGTGAGAAATAGCAGGGGGAGAGAACACGGAGTAGGGATGGGGGGAGATAGTGTGATCAGAGTGTGAAGGGGGCACTTTCTCTGTAATGAGAGAACTGAGCTGACCACAGTTACTGATGGCACTTCCTTCTGCTGAGGACTCAGAGGCAGAAAAAGGTTTAGACCAAAGGTCCTGCCTCCCCTCTGCTGGTCACTCCTCAACTTATAGTGGTGAGATGATAAGTTTCTTCTCTGACCTTATGCTGAGATAGACCTCATTCTCCTCCATATCCCCTTTAGCTTTCTGGGCTGGACCCTGTCAACACGCAGCACATAAACCTAATTCCTGCGTGGCTACTTTCCTCACAGGACCTCTCTGGGCACTGGATTTCACAGACAGCCCCTCAAGCACAGGGAACCAAACAGGTGGACAAGGAGAGGAGCTGCAGACACATCTCAGAGCCCTGCTCATTAGCACATGTGTCTCCTTTTCCTAAAAGAATCTCGAACGCCTCCAATATGCCCATGACTCTGTAAAGTAAAAGCCTGGGGGACACTTTGCATTATATAATGAAATAAATGCAAAATAAATACAGAAATAAAAACAAAATCACCTGTGACACAGCAATTTTAAAAATCTTTCAACCAGCCCTTGTTTACTTAGGAAACCAGAATGAGAGAGACTGAGATAACCCAGTTCATGGTGGGTACAAGTGACCTGAGGGAAAGTCAGGCTCCCTTCCCCTCTCTTGCTACCCACACATATCCAGAAGTTCATGATGGGTGTCTTTCAAAAAAACAGTCCTTCAGGGGTCGAATTGGTTTACTATTTAGAGGTAGTCAACAGCCTCTGAGAGCCGTGCTCTAGGGTTTATGGTGAAGGTGTTTGCATGTGGACATAAAGCCAGGCCTGTTAAAGGGGGTCAGCACTCAGTGCTGAGCATCTCCTGTTCTAGGCAGGCCTGGGCTGCATTGTAAGACACTGACTCAGAAAACAGCTGTGGTGGTTTCAACGAAAGGGGCCCCCATATGTTCATAGGGAGTGGCACTGTTAGGAAGCGTGTCACTCAGGGTGACACACTTTGAGGTTTCAGAAGCTCAAGCCAGCCCCAGTGTTTCTCTCTCTTCCTGCTGCCTGCTGATCAAGATGGAGAACTCTTGGCTCCTTCTCCAGCACCATGTCTGCCTGCAGGCCGCCATGCTTCCCTGGTGATGATGGACTAAACCTCTGAACTGTAAGCCAGCCCTGATTAAATGTTTTCTCTTATAAGAATTGCTGTGATCATGGTGTCTCTTCACAGCGATAGAACCCTGACTAAGACATCAGCCAGACAACAAAACGAAGGTGGCGGAGCACCAGGGGGGAGGGGAGTGTTCTTCATCTATGATACTGTTCGATGGGTGGGATCTTCGTTTTCCTTTAGCCTCCATCTCTGTATTTGGTAATAATGAAGCCTTTCCAAACTGTAGCCTTCTGGCTTGACAGGAGACAGATGTTCCCTTGGCTCTGGCTGGAGGTCCCAGTTTCTTGGGTTTGTCAGCTGCTTCACTAGCTTGGCTTCCAAGCATCTGGATTACAAAATGTATGCAGATTTTCGCTCCTAATAGAAATGTATCAGTAGATTGCAAGTGACAATGACTTCATTATCCCATCTTTCAAAACGGAAGTTGACACTAATTGTGAAATATCACATATTCTATGCATCACACGGGACCCTCAACTTTGCCTTGAAGAAAAGGGAAAGCAGGTCTGTGGCTACATGACTGTGTTTGTTTATTATCTTTTGAGATAGACTCTCAGGTAGTCCAGATTGTTCTTGAACCCATGATATAACCACAGATGAACTTGAACTTCTGATCCTCTAGTCTCCCGCTCTTCAGCTTTAGGGTTAAAAAGGTATGTGCCACTATGTCCAGTGTTAGGATCCAGCCTTATCCTAGCCCTAAGCCCACCTTCCCGCTCTGACCTCAGCCTCTCTGTGTGCTCATAGACCTGGCCATACATGCTCTCTAAAGGTGGGTTAGTACAGGGCACATACATCTGACACCAGTGCTCTCAACTTTATTTGTTTCCAGATAACAAAGAGAGCTCATCTTCAGCGCTGAGAGCAGACACCTCACCTCTCAAATTGCCCCTGGAGGATCGCAGGTACTTGCTGATTCTGAGAAGGTGCAGAGCGACCGCTGGCCTTGATTCCTTGCTCTTTTCTTGGCCTTACCGCATGTGTCCATAGATGACAGGAAGAAAATAATCCCAGCGCAGAGAGCACAGGTGACTTCTCACTGCTGGTTCCTGTTTTTTTTTTTTTTTTTTTTTTTTTTTTTTAGAGAGAATATCATATAATCCAGGTTTCTCTCAGATGTTTCACATAGTGACGGCTATGAACTCCATATTCTTCTGTCTGCTGGAACTGCAAGCATGAGCCACTTAGCTCCATCTCCACCTCATATATGTATAGTGTGTGTGTGTGTGTGTGTGTGTGTGTGTGTGTGTACGGTCATATGTGTGAGTACAGGTAGGCTTGTGCCATAGCACATGTGTAGAAGTCAGAGGACAATCTTTTATGTCAGTCCTTGCCTTCCCCCTCGTCTGACAAAGGATCCCTTGCTTTTCACTTCCAGCATATGCCAGGCTAGCTGGGCCCTGAGCTTCTGGACATTCTTCTGTCTTGGCCTCCTCTATTACCATAGCAGGGTTGGAGTTATTACGCACTGCTGCATCTGGTGTCACGAGGGTTCTGGGGCACTCACTCAGACCCTCACATCTGTGTGGTAGGCTTCTGACTCATTCTGGCTGCCTTCTAAAAAACCAGTTCAAGATTGGACTGAGACACTTCAAAACCACGTTAGAGAGAGTCTTTGACACCCTTGCCACCAAGCAATATACCTACTTTCACGTGTGAATGTGAGCCGAGCTTAGTGACGATCAAAGGCGTCTGGAAGGGATATGACATGATCTCAGACACAAGAGTAGAAGAGGCTGCCCAGCGGTGGCCTGATTCTTCGGTGCAAAGCACTCACCTGTGGAGCCTTGAGTCACCAGAATAAGTTTGATGAGCCCAGACTGTCCTGCCATGAGGAACCCAGATCCACCTACACAGAGATGCACTAGCTAATGGTCCCAGAAGTCTCAGCTGGCACCAATACCAGCCACTAGATGACTCTGTCCTCCAGTGAGGGCCTCAGGCATCAGGCAGCAATGTTAGAGTGTAATATCCTCACAGGGCTGTTGGGAGGAAGACAAGAAATAATGCACAAAGAAGCCCTTTGACAAGGCTATATAAAGGTAGTTATTATTTTTGAGGGTCTTTTTTTTTTCACCATCATGTTCATTCATATACTCATGTATGCAAGGAAAACATAAAAACACAGAGAAAAAAAAATCTCCAATTTTTTTCTGGTTGGCAAGACAGAAAGCCAGAAGTGGAAAGCATTTCTGAACTATCATAAGAGGGTTAGTATAGAATACAGCTCAAATACAATTGAGATTAATGGCTGAAGGTGTTTATTAGAGGAAAAGAATATGGGAGGGACAAAAAGGCTTCTCCGGGGCAGGGGTGTTGGATATACACTGAAGAAGGGACCTGGTTTCCTTCTTGGCATGCTGCCCCTGAGCCTGCCCCTACTGGTCAAGACCGAGTGGTCTAGGCTGAACCCAAGCCCGGCGTGGGCTAACGACCTCGGGTTCTTCTCCAGGCGGTGGTATTGTTCCGAGGAGTTCTATGTTTCTGAGATAGTAAAGATTAGAGTTGGCAGTAAGTATCTTAGCCAGATAGGTGGTCCATAGATCTTCCTGCCAGGTACATTCCCCACAGGCTCTGATGTCTTCCTGCCTTAGTGCAACCTTCCTCTGGGATCTGCTGCCTCTTCCAGAACTTCTCCAGTAAATAGGAACCCGTCTCCATAGCCTGGGAGTTACTAACTTGCTTCTTTAGCTTGCTGCTGTCTGTTCTGTAACAGCAGCACAGGAAGGAGCAGCCGCTGGAAAGGGCGGCTCAAGTACGCAAAAAAAGCCAAGCTTGCACTTGAACCCACTGCCACATTCACATACTCTGTGACTTTGGACAGGTCATTTTCTCTGGGTCTCTATTTCCCTGTCAAAATAAGAAAAATAAGACCAAATGTATAGAGTGATTGTCTTGATTTTGTGAGATAATTTATGCTTGGCAAAGTTTGCACTTTGAGATAAAAAAATGATTAGTTTTTCTTATTATGTTGTGAATCTTTAAACTCCTGTGTACCTAGGAGCAGGCTGATGGAAACTACAAACCCCCACTTACCCTGCTTGGTGAGGCACGCAGATCTCAAACACCGATGAGAAAGGAGGTCATTCTGATCATGAAGTGGCCTTTTGACATTTAATGGGAAGCACTTGACCCCTGACAGCAAGGTGTCTACAACAGGCTCTGTGTCGATTTAGGATTATTCAGCTCTTTACATCACAAAGCTCCCCCTCCCCCCCGCCGGGTGCTGGCCAGCAGTTGATTGGAGGAGCCAAGTCTCAAAACGATGAAGTTAGGATCTGAGCAGCGATGTTAGAAGAATTATTTCCCAGGCTGCCAGCTGCATCACTTTTCTGTCCTCAGTCGGTACATGTAGTTGGAACTCCAGCGGCTTGGGAGAGGGTGTGGGAAGCTCTCTACAGCCCGTCTGCATTGTCAGAGATGACTCAGAATGCCTAGCTCCAGCGGAAGGGAGTGGCAAATGGGTCATAGGTTGTAGGATTTTGGGGAAGGAGACCTGGAAGGAATGTGAGAGAACTTGGCCCTTTGTGCTTAAATTAAACTCCACATATGTTAAGATGAGAGAAACAAGTGGTCCTGGTACCATGGTGTGAGTCAGCCTCGGGACTGCCTCCTTCCATGCCGGTTCCCTTGCTGCTCTGTGTATCTGGGGCTGCTTTTCTAAATGTCCTAGCCCAGTGGAACACAATCCCTAATTCTTAGTTCAGCTAAGAATTGACAGTTGGGGTTTCTCCAAAGTTTTCTGGAAATCTTAGGGAAGTCCCAGAAAAGAAGAAGAAGAAGAAGAAGAAATAAAAACAAACAAACAAACAAACAAACCCCCAAACACTTTACACCCTCAAAACTTAAGGCTGATTTTGAGAGAAAGGGATCCAAGCCAGGCCTCATCCTGGGAGGGACTGAATCAGTGTTTGTTCTTTCATTTCCATCTAAAGGATTCAAGCAGCTCTTCAGGACTCTTGCTGACTCTAGGACTGACTATCAACAAGGCAGCATCAAGAGATACCTAGGAGACAAGTCTTCAGGAATCTTATTGACTCTAAAAAATCCCAGTGAGGGTTACTTAGGATAAATTATGTTTGGGTTAACTGAGGTGGGGCTAGCAACCACTCCCTGGAGGTTGGGTCTTGAAATGTGTAAAAAGGAGGAAGGTGGCTGACAGCGGCAATTGCACTCTGTGCTTCCTGGCTTCGACTCGATCTAACCAGCTGTCTCAAGGACCTGCTGCCTTGACCTCCCTGTCATAATGACCTATATTCTCAAACTATGAGCCAGAAGAAACCTTTGCTTTCTGAAGTTGCCTTTGTCAGGATACTGTGTTGCAGCAAGGAGACAAGTAAGTAAGGGTCTTAGTCTTTGACTCTGGACTTTGTCTGGGTACCTCGATTTCCACCCTCTCCAGAAGGGCCCTCCTGCACAATGCTACCTTCAGTGGCTCTCATTAGAATTCCTCAGGTTCCTCCTTTATCTGAAAGACCTCGGCTTCTCAGAGGAATGTGAAATGTGGATAAAATCTTGAGTGAATGTGTATGGCTGACATGGCATGGACGTGTCAAGGACCCCAGTGCCTTAGACCCATGGGAATGGCAAGGCCTTCCTCTGGTCCGGGTATGGATGTTGGCAGTTTCTGGGTGACTGTGCCCTAGACTGCTCCCCTAAAGAGAGCCCCACTTCAAGATTAGCTAAACTCATTGTTTATATATGCTGAGTTTCTAGACTGCTGTTGGTTCACAGCACAAAGTCCATCTGATCCCAACTTTTCTGTTACATGTGTCTATCATTTCTTCATTCTCCATCTCCCCAGCAAGGCTAATCCCAAAGCCATGCAGGTCTCGGCAGAGAAATTTCATCTTCTACAACAGCCCTGCGCAAGTCAACCAGGGAGGCAGCTACTCTGCAAGTGTCATCCTCTAAAGCTGTGGGTCTCTGCTCTTTGGGGGTCGAACAACCCTTTCGCAGAGGTCGCCTAAGACCACTGAAAAACACTACAGACTCATAATAGTGGAATTACAGTTATGGAGTAGCAACAAAAATGGTTTTGTGGTTGAGGGTCACCACAACATGAGGAACTGTATTAAAGGGTTGCAGTGTTAGGAAGGTTGAGAACCACTGTGGTAAAATGTCCAGAGAGAGGGTTTGCTCAGGGTGTTCAGTATGCCCCTGTTTCATAGATAAAAAACAAATTCCAGTGAAGTGCAATGTCAGGGTCCCTGATGGACGTTAAAATCAGGATGTAGTTCATAGGTCTTCTCTTCTTTAAACACATAACCCAGTATTGCATTGTTTCATGCCTTCCTTCTCTACTCCTCTCTTCTCCTGTCCCAGAATGCACTGCTGCATGACCAAAGTCAGGGGGATTGCTTTCTTTGATTTAGAGACAGAGGAGATGTTTACAGAAAGTCACTGGGTACCCAGTGAGAGTTGGTGGAATTACATTGACAGAAAAGCTGAAGATGATCACAGTGGTAAGAACGTAATGAAATGACCTAATTTTGAGAGGATATTTTTTTCTTTTCTGAAAAGAAATAAACATATCACTGATTTAAACTCCCAACAACTCTGCAGGTTCAAGTTTTTTGTTTTTTTTGTTTTTTGTTTTTTTTTTTCCTGGAGTTCTATTTTGGCTTCTACAAGAGCTTTTGTGGCATGTGGGGGATTGGGGATGTAGGAGAGGGCTTGCACCCCTATGTTGCCAGACAGAGAAATAAGAGCATGATAATATTAAGTATTTTCCTCATAGAGTTTTGCAGTCAAATAACTCAAAACAGTGAAGGTTTGGTGCAAGAGGCTGGCAAATGTGGCCATAGAAATATCGCTCATATTTAATTGGTTTAAGGGACAGCCTCAAATACAATGCGATTAAAAAAAAAACCACCCCACACATGTGGTGGGGTTTAGAGCATCTGGGACTGTTTAAATTGCTCTTGTTTTTAAGATCAAGGGTATTATTGATAAAAACAAAAATCTCTGTAATCACTAAATTTAATCCAACTAGCGCTGATGAGAAGACCGTTGTAAACATGAAACATGACTTGGGAACTCAATCTCACATGTTCCCTCCTCCGCAAAGGCATGTGTTCAGGCATTTGTATCGGAGAATGGTGCAGGACCAGGAGGCAGGGCTTGGGGGCTAATCAGTTACCCAAGAGAGCCCTGCTGAGCAGCTGTGAGCACTGCCTTGGCCTCCTGCAGCCCAGAGAGCAGAGAGAAGCCAGTGTGCCTTGGGTGAGGACAAAAGTGAAAAGTCACTGGAAGAAAAAAACCATCTCCTGGGGAGAAACATCACCTTACGGTGAATACAGCCTTGTTTGCTCTGAGCCTCAGCTGCTCCCTCAAGTTTTAGATCTTGATTTAAATTGGCATGCTTTCCTCTTCCTTGAAGGAACTTATACCACCAATTTTTCACAATTTAATTCTTGTGCCTAGTAGAGAGAACTTGTTACTGTCCACCTACTTATGTTTGGACAGCAATAAACGAGCTAGGATGCCATCACCCTTATGTGTTATATGGAAGCATTGATCTATGGGTGTGGGTTTAGAGGCTGAGGAGGAGAGAAAACTCATCAGGGAATTATCTTACAATACCATGGCACTAGAGCTGGCTCTGGAGGGTAGAGCCATATTGGAGACTCCCAAGGTCAGCGGTCTGAGCCAGGCAAACATCAGCTGCTGAGCAATACTGATGTGGTGTGTGCTGCAGTTATTTAGAAACTACAAGAAGGAAACAGCAAAAACAAAGCACCACCCATCCAACCCTTATTGAATGTTGAGCACCATGGGGATTAGAACCTGACCCCTCCTTTTGCTTGGGTGAATAATGCATAGCGGTGAGCTCCTATGGGTGTGGGTGAGCATGAGTATCAGATGCTAACAGCAAATGTTGCTTGTCCTCTCCGTTCCTACCTCCCTCCTCAACCTGCCCTCCTCCTAATTCACATACCTATTTTTAAAATTTTCACGGATTCACTGTGAGTTCCAGATAACGCACCCCAATCCATCTCCTCATCCCTTCATATCCACCCTCGACACTTGCACCTTCCCCCAGTAAAACAAACAAACAAACAAACAAACAAAAGCTAGTGGCGAAGGCTGTAGCGTGTCACAGTGCCCCACAGTGTACTTGTCTGTCCAAACATCTTCGCTTGCAAATGTTCATTGCAATGAGTCACTGGTCAGGTTCGAGGCCTCTGCCTTCGGCTGCACCATCAATACTAGATCCTTACTTGACTCCTCTCACATATCCTGCTGTTGCCCTATGTCATGGAGATCCTGCAGCTTTGGATCTGCTCTTTCTCTGTGATGCTGGGGATGGAACCCAGGGCCTTGCATTTGCTGGGTTAATGTTCTACCATTGAGGTGCATGCCTGGCATTCTCTTTGTGTGTCTGTGTGGAATCTAATTCATATATCTAGCTACTATATCTACATATAACTACCTATATATGAGTGTTGATTTTAAAAAAATCCTCAAAAAAGAGCGACTGTGTTTTCATGTGCATACTAAGGGAATAGTTTCTATCTTTAGGGCTGTAAGATTTTTGCAACATTTTCTTTATACTTCATAGATTCAAACCTTATTTTAATCCTGTTTTCTCTTACTGACAACTTATTTATTTCTTACATTAGAAAACCCACAAACAATAGTAACAATTTTAATTTAGGTGTATGTGTGTCTGTGCACATAAGTTTAGGTACCTGAGGAGAACACAGGTGTCTGATCCCCCAGGACTGGATGTACAGGCAACTGTGAGCTGTCTGACGTGGGTGGGTGCTGGGCATCAAACAGGTCCTCTTAACCACAGAACCATCCCTTCAGACCAATGTTAGTAATTTTAAATAAGAGTCCGTAAGACTTTAGCCAGCATCTGAGCCCTGGGTGGGCAGCAGTGACTTTCAGATTATTACCCATCATATTCACTATTTTGGCATCACTGTGACCAAGTTACTTAAGAGAACAAATTAAGGGAAGGAAAGACTTACTTTGGCCAATGATTTCATCATAGCCAGAAGGGTGTAACAGAGCATGGGAGCGCACATAACGATAGACAGGAAGTGGAGGGGGTGACTTATTGGTTTAGTCTCCACGATCAGACGAGGTGGCTTGGCAATGTCTGTTTGTATGCTGGAGAGGCAGGGAACCCAACAAGCTGGAAGCCTCAGATCAAGGGGGACTGTCTCAGAGTTTCTATTGCAGTGAAGAGACACAATGACCACAGCAATTCTTATAATTAATTGGGGCTAGCTTAGAGTTCAGAGATTTAGTTCATTATCATTACGGTGGGAAGCATGGTGGTGCACAGGCAGACATGCTGCTGGAGAGGTAGCTGAGAGCTGTACATCTGGATCAGCAGGAAGAGAGGGCTACACTGGGCAGGCTTGAGCCTCTGAGACCTCAAAGCCCACCCCCCAGTGACACACTTCCTCCAACAAAGCCCTACCCCATAGTAGAGCCACTCCCTATGAGCCAATGAGGTTCACCTTCATTCAGACCACCCTAGGAACCAATGAGACAGTTTCATTTGAGGTCAGGGGCTTGCAAGCTCTTTGGAGAGTTCCTGATTTGAGTCCATGTTTAAAGGCTGAAGGAGCTGGAGCCTGATGTTCGAAATCTGTGTCATCAACCACAGATACACTTGTTCAGGAGGAATGCAGCTGGCAGAACTGGGAGGTGTCCACACTGGCCTTGTAGACATCCTGTGCTTGGTTCCCAGCACCCCTATTCGAAGCTCGCTTGGCCTGTAACTCTAACTCCTGGTGATCCAGCGCCCTCTTCTGGCATCTACAACACTGAAAATTGGTGACAACATTAATGATTATGGGTCTTTTTTTGTAAGCAGCCTTCAATGAATACTTTTCCTTTAGATAAGCTAGGCTGCTGGGGCTCAGGCTTGTCAGACCCTTTGATGGGCAGCTGTCAATCCCTTTTCATCATAGTTGTCTTGAGTGAAGAGCTGGCCTTCTTTTGGTGACCAGCCTGTCACAGCAATGTGGCCACTTTCAACCCTTCACAGACACTTTGAGGATGCTCCACTCCAGCTGCAGAGAATTCTGCAGAACCCTGGTTTCTGCTTTGGAGACTTTGCTCGCAGTCAGCACTGCTCCAGACAAACTGCACATACTTTGGAAGATTTCTCTTGAGCTCAGCCACCTGTGGGGAACTCTGTATGATTGTGAGGCTATGTTCAGTCAAGGCCAGGGGGCAGAAGAACACTTCCCCTGTGGTGTCACGGAAGGCTGTTATTAGGGCCATGGTGGGTCCTCACCTAAGGGTTGGGTCTCAGTGATACTGGAAGTTGTGGTGTGACTGGTGAAAATCATCATCCTATATTAACATGTTGCATTCATGCTATGCCCACTTCTGCCCATGTAATTAGGCTACTCCCCTTATTTTTTTTTTTTGAGTCAGTCAAAATATTATGACCAACAAATGTTGAGGTTTTGCTTTTTGTTCTGTGTCTGTATCACTGGTAGAATGGGATAAGCAGGTGACAGGAAGAGAAAGCAGTCACTGTACTGGCAGCAGCAGTAACAGCAGTAGTAGCAGCAGTGGTATCCTGGCTGGTTTTCTGTCAACTTGACACAAGCTAGAGTCATCAGAGACAAGGGAGCCTCAGCTGAGAAAATGCCTCCATGAGTTCAGACTGTATGCAGGCCTTGTAGGGTTTTTTATTAATTAGTGATAGATGTAGGAGGGCCCAGCCCATTGTGGGTGGGGCCATCCCTGGGCTGGTGGTCTTGGGTTCTATAAGAAGTCAGGCTGAGCAAGCCATGAGGAAGAAGCTAGTAAGAAGCACTCCTCCATGACCTCTGCAGCAGTTCCTGTATCCACGTTCCTGCCCTGTTTGAGTTGTCCTGACTTTCTTCAATGATGGACTATGATAAGGAAGTGTAAGCCAAATAAATCCTTTCCTCTTCAACTTGCTTTTGGTCATGGTGTTTCATTACAGCAATAGAAACCTGACTAAAATAGGTGGGCATGGCAACAGCAGCAACACTGCCAGAGCAGCAGCGTCGTAGCTATAGCTTCGAGAAAGCAGCCGAAGAGTTCTAGAGAACATATTGGCAGAAAGTGCAGGGAGAAGAGACAGCCAAGAGAGTCAAGCATAGAAGAAAGAAGGTAAAGTCAAGACCATAGAAGGCAGGAGACCATGAAAAGCCAAAGACAATTCTGAGAGAGCTGTCTAGCCTTAAGGACCATGGTCCTAACACCCAAGGCCTGAAAGCTGTAACACTAGCTCTTGCTGTGGCCTGAGGGTCTCAACAGGCAGTGCTTGGAAGATGCTACATCAGCTGAAGCTAACTGTTGCTGAGAATCGAGGCCGTAAGGTGTCAGGTCACTGGAAATCAAGGCTCAGAGAAGTAGCTTCTAAGATGAGCAAGTATGTCTGGAGTCTCTAAATTGGGAGCCATAAGCCTGTTCAAGTCTGGGAGTTGCAAAGCTCTATAATGCTGAGTTCATAGCCACTGGCACTCAAAGGGCCCAGGACTGCCAGCACTAAGAAAGCTACTGCTTGTCTAGATGATTTCAATCTGAGTGGAGGAAAATAACCCCAGCCAGCTGATTGGTAACAGTTTGGAACAGAATACGTGGTCTAGAACCCAGAAATCTGGCCCATGACTTTCTCCCACGGGTGGTCTGTCTCCTTACATCATTGCGTATTCTGCTCTTTCTGTGTGTTTTCCATTCTCCTCCTGATATTTCTGGCTTCTGTTTACTTCTAATTCCTGTTCCCATATAATTTTGGCTTACATGAGAGTATCATGGCTTCTTTGGTTTTAATACTTACTGTACAGTGGGACTTTTATGGCATGGAAACAGTAGAAATGAGACCAAGCCACATATTACAGACACTACTGGCAAGGATTCTGTATCGGGGCATCAACTCAGGCTGGCCAACTAGTATCAAATGCAGCCAGTACTGAGCAGGCTACTTACTTCAACAGTGCAGCCAGTCAGGCACTGCTGAGCCTGCTGTTGCTGGTGTCATGGTCACGCCTAAACATCCTGGCCTTGTGACAGGGCTGGGGCACTTTCAATGCCCGAGTTGCTGAGGAAGCACAAGGGCGGAGTAGAAGAAACATCTCTGGCTAACTCCGCACTGTGGTCTTGGGGTGAAGTGTTTCTCAAACCATCAACAGATCTACATTCAGAGCTGAGGACAGAAGTTGCTACAGCAAAGGAGACAGACATAAATATAAACACAGAGATGCCAGGCTTTTAAACCAGTATGAGCTTCAGAAAAAAGTCAGTGTTTATTTTGTTTTTAGTTGGACTTTGTAGGTAATATGCCTGTATGCGTGTGTGTGTGTGTGTGTGTGTGTGTGTGTGTGTGTGTGTGTGTGCGTGCTGTGCTGTGCATGCTATGTCATGTGTCTAGGGGTCAGATGACGAGTTTGGGAGTTGGTTTTAGATTCCACTTTATGGAGTCAGGCTCCCACTTGGTTTTTAACCACCGTGTGGTGCTTCCAGGCAATCCTGTTTTTTTCTGCCTCCCAGACTGTAGAAGTGCTGAGACTGGATTTTTATGTGGCTTTTATTTATCAGATGGGTTACCAGGCTCAGGCTCACTCAGTGATATTAGCTCCTTTTTTTCTTTTTTTTTTTGTCACTATGATAAAACATTCTGACCAGACTAATCTTGATGGTCAACTTGACTACATCTGTGATCCCCGTAAACCCGAGCACCTGGGCACACCTATGAGGAATGTTCTCGATTGGATCATTTGAAGTGGGAAGGCCCACCCTAAATCTGGACCATAATTTTTGATGGCAGCCCACCTAAAAAGAAGCTTTTGCCTGCTCGCCTTTACTTTGCTGGCATGTCCATCTAACCTGTTGCTGAAGTACTCCTTCACTGCTATTAGAACCCATTTCTTTGGGATTCCGGGATAGACTCTAGGATCTAGGAATTCCTTGGACTTCAGCACCAGATTGGGACTGCTGAGTCATCCACTCTTGTGAGCTGAATGACTACAAGGAAGCTTGCATTTCTGTTGGGAGACAGCCATTGCTGGACTACCTGGACCACAGCCTGTAAGCCACTGTGATAAAATTGCTTCGTATCTACACACTCACAGGCATATATATTTACCCTATCAGTTCTCTTCCTTTAGAGGATCCTGATTAAGGCAGTGGATTGTGGAAGAAAGTTTATTTTGGCTTTCAGTTGCAGAGGGAGAATCAGCAATGGCAGGAATGCATGGAGCAGGAGGCTGAGAGAGCACGCCGACAGCAGTAAGGAGAGAACACTGGAAGTGGAGTCAGGCTATGAACTCTGAAAGCCCCACTCAGCTGATGTGTTTTCTTCAGCAGGTCTCTACCGCCTCTTACAGACTCCACAATCTCCCCAAGTAGCACTATCAGTCAGGACCAAGGGCTCCTGAGCCTATGGGGGCGGGCATTTTCAAGCAAATCACCCTGCTTGGCTAGTATTTTTATCTGCTGAACCGTCTCCCTAGGCCAAGAGTCAGTGTTTTTAGAAAAAATAAGGTTCACATTTCTGCAAAGTCACCTGTGCTGCTGTCAACGAGACTCACACAGAAATGTTACCTCAAGTAAAACTAGAGGAATTGGGATTCTACTCTGAAAGATCGTCTGACATCTACACTGATGCTGAGAGCTTAAATTCCCTGAAGCCTTTCCTTAGTTTCAATCCCCCCTTGAAGTGTGATGCTTTGCTATAGGTTGGCTTGTGAGAGGGCACATGTTTTGCTGTGAGCTCTCTCATGTGAGGGATGTGACTTTGGCCAGCCGAGAACATCTGTGGGTGGACTCTGAGGAGAGGAGCTATATAGAGGCTTATGCACAGCAAGACATGGCTTTTTGGATTGACATCATCACACTGATCTTCATGTTTCAACACTTGGTTTCACAGAGAGAAATATTTCAGAGAGCTTCTCTGGGCAATCGAACTGAGTCTTGTGGCTTTTGCTGACTTCATGTTGCTGTTTGGTGTTGGCCTTTGGACTGACTTCAGGTATCCTGAAGACTGAGTTTAGTAATCCCCTAAAGACTCATCAACCCTAACCAGCAGGAAGTAGATAAAAGAGGTCTACAACCCTTTTCCCTACTAATCTCCTATCTAAGGTGGAGGGAAGGCTTGGCAGGGCAGTGAAGGTGTTTAAGAACCCCAAATAAAGTAGATTTGGTGAAAAACTAAGCTTATGTCCTCTTGTCTTTGTTTTTGATTTCTGTAACCATCTCAGGTCTTTCTTTCTTTTAAAAATTTTTTTAAAAATTTATGCATTATATATCTCAATTGAAGCCCCCTCCCTCAACTCCTCTCACTCCCATCCTCCCTCCTTCTTTGATCCTAGCCCTTCCCCTAGTCCACTGAAAGAGTGAATTCTCCTCCTTTGCCATCTTTCCATAGTTTATCAAGTCTCATTAGGACTGCCTGGATTCTCTTCCCCTATGGCCTGGCAAGGCTGCATTGACAGAGTCAAGCGATCAAAGAGCAGGCAATCAAGTTCATGACAGAGGCAGCCCCTGCTCCTCTTACTTGGGAACCCACATTGGGAACCTGATTGGAGATTGAGCTGCCAATCAGCTACATCTGAGTAGGGGTCTAGGTAATCTCCATGTATATTCCTTGGTTGGTGTACCAGTCTCTGAAGGACCCTCTGGGCTCAGATTTTTCAACTTTGTCCGTCTTCTTGTGGAGCTCTGGACACAGAAATTGTGGCACATTTACACGATGGATTACTACTAAGCTATTAAAAACAGAAATAATGAAATTTGCAGGCAAATGGAACTAGAAAAGATCATCCTGAGTGAGGTAACCCAGAAACAGAAAGACACACATAGAATACACTCATTTATAAGTGGGTATTAGCTGTATAATATAGGATAGTTATACTAAAATCTACAGACCTAAAAAAGATAAACAATAAGGAGGACCCTAGGGAAGATGCTTAAATCTCATTCAGAAGGGCAAACAGGTAGACACTGGAATCAGTGGAAGAGAGGGAACAGGCTGGGAGCCTACTATAGAGGGTCCCCTGAGAGGATCCACCCAACAGGGGATTAAAGCAGATGCTGAGACGCAAGCCTAGCTTTAGGCAGAGTGCAGGGGGTCTTATGAAAGGAAGGCACCTCAGTTCTTAAGTAGTTCTCGCCTGGTCTAGTGAATCCTTTTCTGTAAAAATTCTGGCCCTGCAGCTTAATCTAGGGTTTTACGGCAGTGTTGTGAGCATATAAAGATGGAGGCATAAGAAAGCACAGACATGCTTTTAAAGTATGGTGGGCTAAGGGCCCATGGCTTCATCCCCCTTTGTCACCATGTGTTGGTCTCTGACTGTCTCAGTTTCATTTCACCCCACAGGCTTTCTGTCCTAGTTTTATGGCTGAAGACATCCTTCACTTGAGATTTCATGATTCAATTGCTTTGACAAGAAAATCTGCTGCACACATCTTATCTTTTAAATGGTCTTCCCTTGATTCAGACCTCTTATTCTGGCCCAATCTGTCTTCTGGGGAGGTTCATTCAGTCTGTTATAGCTAGGGAAATGACCATCCAGTCCTTGCTACTGTGCTGAGAACCAGATTTAGGAATGGTCAAGAAAAAGCACCTCTTAGCTGGAATCCCAGGCTCCTCCTTGTACCTCCCATTCCCCCAAACACACACTATCACCAGATTAGAGCACTTCCTCACAGGCGAAGCATGTAGATGGAGAAGCTGCAAGGAAATGAGCACATGAAACAGTCTTGATACCAATATGAAGTAATGCTGTGAATTTTACAAGTTGGAACACCAGTCTCTTCTAGGAAGATCACAAAGAGAGAGAGAAAAGATGGAACCAAGCAGAGAATTTGATACCCAGTAAATTAAGAGGGTGAAAGAAGCCAGGCTCTCAGGATGCTGAATTGAGAACCTAATAAAATGGCAATTGATGCAATCAAGAGTAACTACATGGCTGGATGTGAGAATGAATTTGAAAAGTCTGGGTTCTGGCTCTCCAGCGCTGGCACACAGCAGACCCTATTCTTTCTATTTGCAAATTCAAGTGACTTTCATGGTTTGTCAATAAATACATACTTTCTGCACTGTTGGCCCTTTCTCTTGGTGTGCATAAAGGGTAATTTTAAATGACACTTTAATTTATTTCGTGTGTGTTGAGAGCCTACACATGCCAGAGCGCACACATGAAGTCAAAGGACACCTTGCAGAAGTTAGTTCTCTCCTTCCACCATGTGAATCACAAGATTAGACCCGGGTCATTAGGTTGATGCTAGGTGCCTTTCTTTACCTGTTGAGCCATCCCATCAGCCACAAGGGTATTTTATAAAACAAGAACACTTAGCTATAGACCAATTTTTATTCTGACTTTAAAATGCTTCCTTCTTCATTCTGATTTTTCTTCCTTCTTTTGATCTTTTTTCTTTCACTGAAATTTTATCTATCATTTATCTATCATCTATCTAGCTACCATCTATCTATCTATCTATCTATCTATCTATCTATCTATCTATCCTATATGTATGGGTCTTTTGCCTGTGTGTATGTCTGTACACCACTTGCCTGTGGTCCCTAAGGAGACCAGAGGAGGGTGTCAGATGCCCTGGAACTGGAGTTACAGATGCTCTAGGAGAGCAGCCAATGCTCTGACATGATGAGCCATCTCACCAGCCCCTACTTCGTCAGTTCTTCTCACCGGGCAATCAGCTGTATCAAGATGAAGTTAAATATCTCCTGCCCAGCCACTGGTGGCCAGAAACTCAGAGCTTTTCAGTCCTTCTAAAGAAGGTGATGCCCACATGTATGCTGTCAGAAAGCCCCTTGATCAGGACCAAAGCTCCCAAGATTCAGCATCTTGTTACTTCGAGTGTCCTGCAACATAAATACTGATGTGTTACAGCTCCAAAGAAACAACACACTAGGAAAAACAAGGAGGAGACTGCAGAACATGCTGAGCTTTTGGCCAAGAGAATGAAGGAAGCCAAGGGAAAATGCCAGGAACAGATAGATTGCCAAGAGACACCGCCTGTCTTCGCTGAGAGTGTCTACTTCTAAATCTGAATACAGCCAAAAACAAGTCTTCAGGAGTAACAAATAAGTGATCATATCTTTAAGAAATGTTGTTTGTTTTTTGAGATTGTTTGAGAACACCACGTGTTTATCTTGGATGATAAACTGAGGCACAAGCACACACACAAACACACACACACACACACACACACACATAGCTCTCTTTATGAGCTTTCTTTAAATCAACTTAATTCTCCCCCTAAGCCTCCATTTGATAGATTCTGGGAAACTCAGCCCTTACTGGTTCTGGTTCAAGTTGGCTGTAGACACCAGCAGTGCCTAGGAGATTTATGTGGTACCTGGAGGACAGTGAGTGCTGACCCAAGTGGGTCAAACTTCAGGTTCCCAGTAGGATTCCTGTGTTAGGAAGGGGCTCGGTGTCCCCTAAAGAAGTTTCACCATCTCGCCACAAAACTCTCAGCTAAGCAGGAACTAGCTGATACTGTAAGATGTATCCTAGCTGTTTGCGCTTATTGGTGACCCATTCTGGGAGCTATTTGAGGGCTCCTAAGAAGGTTCACAGGCTCCAAAGTTTAACAACCTCATCAAGGTAGAAATGTAGAAACCTTTGTGTTCACAAAAGCTAATCTTGTGATTTTCATTGATTGTCAGTATCCTGGACTCCTCATTCTATTGGAAAATAATTCATTGTCTTATCCCACTTTGCAAGAATTACTGAATGTAACAGTGGCTACTAAGAAGTCATTCTTGGCCAGGAAAACACAAATAAAAATAAACACCTGCTAGGGTCAACCTTGGAACAACCTTGAGTGACATTCATGCTAGGCCAGGTTTCTTTTCCTTTATTTTTTTTTTTAAATAATATTTTAATCAGTTATTTGGGAATGTCACAAAATATACCTCAATCAACACTCACTTCCCTATCCTCCCAGGTCTGTCCCTCAACCCTCAAAAAAATACCAAGTGCATCTTGTGCTGCTCACTGGATCATAGTGGCCAGCCCTTTAAAGAAAACTGAATTCTCTCTTACAACTGCCCCTGCCAGAAACCATCAGTCGTGGAGAGCTACTGTGCCTCAGCATTCTTATCACACTATGCAAAGGGTTCTTATCGATCTTCTCGATGGCTTCCTGTCTAGGATGTTACTTTGGGGCCTGGGGGTTGGGGTTATCACGGAAGCCGCCTCTGTCTCCCTTTCTCAACTGTGAGTCTGCAATTGTCAATAACACTGCAAAAGAAGCTTCTTTGTGTTTGCAACCAGGAGGAGCACAGATCCCACTGGATTCCACGTGGTTTCTTTCCAGGTTCCTCAGAAGAAGACTTCTCAAAGTCTGCTACGAGACACATGGAAGTGCATGCTGATTCTGTGAGTCTCCTGGAAGGCTGCCGCAGCATCTCCCAGATCATGAAATCAAGCAGGATTTCTTCTATTGCTTCTTTGTTTAAAAAAAAAAAATCTAGAACCTTCAGTTAATCTCAGTGTGGAGCCCAGAGTCTCCTGAGCCCATCTGATGATATTGACGCTTAGCTTAGATGTCAAGCCCTCCTTCCCACTGGAGTCCAGTGACCTGCTGTGACCAGGCCAGGAGTATCCTAGGTCTTGGGGCTTTGCAGGGAGCTTCTTTGACTGTGGTACTTTCCTGAGAATCCCTGCCAAGCAAGAGGCCAAGTTCTCTTCAGCCTCCAGCTTTAACCTGTCACATCTCTGAGAGCCGCCAAACCTGCCAGCCAGCGTTGCTTCCTTCTCCCCCAAACCCAGCTCCTGACACTTCACACAGCACGGCCAGGCTCTCAGCTTTTTGCAAGGGATCTGTCTTTCCAGCTCCGAGCCCTGGCAGACAATGTTAGCATTTTCCACGATTTGTGAAGTTTAGACTTGGCTTTGCCATGAATTAGCTACATAATCTTAAAACAAAAAACAGAAAAGAAAACAACAACAACAAAACCTACCTTACTTCTCTAGGCCATGGGTTTCCTCATTTATAAAATGAGGAGTTGAACCAACCCAGGACTGCCAAAGGCCTAGCTGCCTTTAACATTCCTTGGTTCCATATGGTTCTGACTGCCCTATGTGGTCCAGGACATGGTTGACATCCAAGAACACACCTAGTGGATTTAATTAAATTGAAATTTTAAGCAAGGAAAGGACATATATCCCCAGAGAGGTTCTGGATGAATGGCCTGGGGCATTGTGTAACAAATCATGGTGTTGGAGAGGTTTATTCTTTGGTGCCTCACCCATCTTTCCCAGACCTGTCCTCTCTGGTTGCATTTTACCAGTTCTTCTCAATGCTAGAAGCTTCTCTCCTTCCATTCGCTTCCAGGAACATGAAGAAAACAAGATATACCAAGGAAAATATAGGTCCAAGGGCATGGGAGGAAAGAAAGAAAAAGAAAATGGAAGAAAGAAGGGGTCTGCCAAATAGGGCTGGGTTAGAAAAGGATGAAGAAGGGAAGGAAAGAGGAGAATATGAGGTCATAATTTGGAGGGACCAAACTCTTCAGAAATCATTTGTCACAACAACCCAGTCATCAGAAGATGTAAGTAGATTAAGATGGTAATTCCATCTCAGATCTGTGGTGCTGTGAGCAGCCATTCTGGGCACATCTCTCACAGTCTGTGATGGCCCCCACAGGCCTTGATGGAATTAAAGCCCTAATTTATTTATGCTTGGGGATATGCAATTCCTCATGGCATTGCAATTGCAATTTTATAGGCTGCTTGAAGCAATTTACTACGGTGGAGCCCTGCAGAGGCTGCATACTGACAGGCATGCAACGAGTGGGCTTGGGTCAGGTAGAGACACTTCAGAGACCCTTCTCCTTGTGGGCCTCCAGGTGTGCAGGGGTTTGTCTGGCTATGGTTGGGGTGTTCATATTCCTGAGGACGTCTCCCCCAAAGAGCTTGGCCTCTTCCATAGGGTAATGAGAAACTGTTAGACTTATCCAAGCCTCTCAAAAGCAAGTCTCAGAAAGAAAATTCAGGCTGAGAAAGAAATTAGGGAAACAACACCCCACATAATAGCCAAATAATATAAAATATCTTGGGGTAACTCTAACCAAGCAAGTGAAAGACATGTATGAGAAGAACTACAACTCATCGAAGAATGAAACTGAAGAAGATATCAGAAAATAGAAAGATCTCCCATGGTCATGGATTGGTAGGATTAACATAGTAAAATTTGCCACCTTACCAAAAACAATCTACAGATTTAACACAATTCCCATCAAAATTCCAACACAATTCTTTACAAGAACTTGACAGAACAACACTCAATTTTAGATGGAAGAACAAAATACAGGGTAGCTAAAACAATCCTGTACAACGAAAGAACTTGTGGAGGTATCACCAGCCCTGATTGTGAGCTGTACTACTGAGGAATAATTCTGCATGGTATTCAGAATTCTCAACAACAGAATCTCCAAAGGCTGAGAAGCACTTAAAGAAATGTTCAACGTCCCTAGTCATCAGGGAAACGCAAATCAAAACAACTCTAAGATTCCATCTCACACTGGTCAGAATGGTTAAGATCAAAATTCAAGGGGTAGCACATTCTGGTGAGGACATTGAGCAAGTGAACATTCCTCCATTGCTGGTGGGTATGCGAACTTGTACAATCACTTTGGAAATCAACTTGGCGATTTCTCAGAAAATTGGGACTAGTGCTACTTCAAGACCCAGCTATACTACTCTTGGGCATATACCCAAAAGATGTTCAACCGTACAACAAAGACACTTGCTCAACTATATTCATAGCAGTTTTATTCATAATAGCCAGAAAGTGGAAACAACCTAGAAGTCCCTTAACAGAAGAATGGGTAAAGAAACTGTGGTGCATTTACACAATGGAATACTACAAGTGGATGGAACTAGAAAATATCATCCTGAGTGAGGTAACTTGGACCCCAAAAGACACACATGGCATGTACTCACTTATAAGTGGGTGTTAGCCATAAAGTACAGGATAACCACACTACCATCCACAGACCCAAAGAAGCTAAGTAACAAGGAGGACCCAAGGTTGCATGTTTGAATCTCACTAAGAAGAGGAAATAAAATAGACACTGGAGGTAGATGGAGGAAGGGTTTGGGTGGGAGAAGGGGTGGAACAGGAAGGATCAAGCACTGGGAGGACTGAGGGAAAGCGAACTGGAAAGGAGAGCTGAAATTGGTGGTGGTGGGGGCGGGGCAGCTCTGGACCAGCCAGAAACCCAGGACAAAGGAACTTTCCAGGAATCTAAGAGAATGACCCTCAACAAGACTCCTAGCAACAGGGGATATGAAACCTGACATGGCCACCTCCTGTAACCGGGCAGGGCTTCCGATAGAGGGATGGGGACAACAACCCACCCACAAAACCTTTGGCACAAAGTTTGTCCTGCCTACAAGATGCAGAAGGATAAAGATGGAGCAGAAATTGAGGGAATGGCCAACCAATGTCTGTCCCATCCTATGAGAGCTAACCCCTGTGACACTATTAATGATACTCTGTTATGCTTGCAGACAGCAACCTAGAAGTCTTTTGAGAGGATTCACCCAGAAACTTATGGAAACAGATGCTGAGATCCACAGCCAAACATTAGGGGGAGCCTGGGGAATCTTCTACAAGAGGAGGAGGAAAGTTTGAAGGAGCCAGAGAGGTCAAGGATGTCATAAGAAAACCTACAGGATCAACTAATCTGGGCTGGTAGGGTCCCACAGAGACTGAACCACCAACTAGAGAGCAAGCATGGGACAGACCTAGACCCACTACACATACTTAACAGATGTGTAGCTTGGACTTTTTGTGGGCCCCTAACAGCAGGAGTAGGAGCTGTCTGTGGCTCTGTGGTCTGCCTTTGATCCCTTTCTTCTAACTGGACAGCCTTGTCTAGCCTCAATAGGAGAAGATGTGCCTAGTCCTTGTGCATCTGATATGCCAAGACCTCCATGGAAGGTTTTCCCTTTTCTGAGGAGAAAGGGAGGGGAAAGGGGAAGTGAGAACGAGGGACTGGGAGGAGAAGAGGGAGGGTAAGCTGCCATTAGATTATAAAGCAAATAAATTAATTAATGAAAAAAGGAAAGAAAATTCTAGAAGATCAAAGGGTTTGTGACAACTCAATTTGCAGAGCTGAAGCAGGATTTTGTTCAAATTGCTCTGTGTCAGGGGTGGAGGGACCCAGTGCATCAAGGGGCTGTGGCACTAGGCAATGTTCTGGAGTTAGAGGCTTCTGGTGCAAACCCTAGCTCTGGAACCTGCCTGTGTCGTCTAGAACACTTCACCTAACGAAACTTCAGGCCTGTGGGTAAAATAGACACCTGACATGGTGTCTAGCTCAGAAGGCCTTGGTAATGAGCAGTAGAGCCTGTGGAAAGATGGCTGGATGGTACATAGAGGGAGTAAAGTGTGGGTGACCATCCTGTAGCAGTCTCTCTTCTCAAGAGGGAACTAAACCAAGAGGCAATGCCAGTAGCCTCTGCTAATGCTCCCCACTTCTCTACCCCTGATAAAGAGACATCACGGATGTTAATTTTCCCTTGCTCAGGTACCTGGGCTGTAGACTTCTCTGGGCTGTAGTGTTGAAGGCCAGAGGCCCTTCACGGTTGTCATCTCTCCCTTCTTCTGTAGGAGTACCACACATGCTTTGTTTGTTTCATGGGCTTGCACCTCAACTAGTCTTTCTTCTTCGTGTGTATGGACTATGTGTGAATCAGTGTGTCTGAGGGTGGACATGTGTGTGCCACACAGGACTTGCATGTGGATGTCAGGAAAGAACTTCGGGTCTAGGTCTTCACCGTCTCCCTTTGAGACAGGCTGGTCTTAAGAACGGTTAGCCTTGAGGAGGAGTGCAGGAATTTTGTCCACATACGTTTCATGTGTTTTGAAAGACTCCAGTTTCAAGTCCCTCTGGATTTAGGAACATGGTAGAGCTTGGGTGTATTCCTTTACCCCCCCCCCCCCCGTTTCCTCTTGTGATCACTGAATGCAGGCTTGCCCTTGCTTGGTCAGCTCTGACCAGTGGACCTCTCTGTTGGATCAGACACTCTGATGGCTCTTAGTGTTGCCTTTGCCATTTGTAGAGTGTGGGGGTTGTGTGCCTGGGGGAGGAAAGGCCAGTGTCATTGCTCATTCTTAGCTTTTGAACTTGGGATGACTCCCCATCATGCTCAGAATAAAGCCTGCAATCCTGAAAACAGTCTTCGTCTCTGCACCCTCTAACCTCTGCTCAGGGCTCTCTGACCTCTTTCTGGGGTCTGCTACTTTCCAAGCACTCTCTTGTCTGGGACATTTTGCACCTGCAAGTGTCTGCACAAAGCCACATCGCTCACCCCTCATCTCCTCTAAGTGTTTCTTAGGCACTGTCATTCCCATCCCACTCCCCTTCCCTTATTCTCGCCGGTGATCATAACCAGAGGCCTGAGAGGGAAATCAAGGCAGGAATGACCAGGGGCTGCTGGAGGCCTCAGGTGGTGGGTGAGCATGATGAGAAATAGACTTCTTATGAGCAGGTTTCATTGAACAGACCGTTTAATTTGGGGTGGCGTGGTGGGGGTGAGAAGAACAAGGGCTATTTAAACCTTTGGGAAGTGGGTAGAGGCTTTCAGGGTGAGCGGACATCATTGGCCAGAGCTAAGGTGCTGGAGCATCGTATTTGCATGAGGAAGAATTCCAGCTGTTTGCTGGACATGACCTTGTAAGGACGGAGGAATTTTAACCTGTAACCTGTCTGCCAGGCCACATACCTCCTCAAGGATGGCAGAGGTGTGGGCCCCAAAGGGCACGTGCAGGCCCAGGGCGGAGAGGGAAGAGCCCTGTTCTTGCTAGTCTGAGCATGTGAGTTGCCAGGTTTGGACATGCCTCGACCTTACTCTTGCTCCAGGCCGGCTCCCCCAGTTACATGGCTCCCCTGGCCCTACAAGACATCATCTTTCTAGAAACCTTCTGAGCCGCAATTTCTGAAAGCCCCCCAGCATTCTTCCTTGCCGACCCTCCTTCCCGACTGGTGTTTTCTCCTCAGCCTTTCTCTTCATGCAGTGTGCCTTATATTTTACTTAATTTGCCGATTTTTGCCTCATGTCACTTATAAAAGCCCACAATGCCTGGCATTTAACAGCATGCGAGCTATCTGTTGCGCCAGGAGCCCAGGTCTGTTGCCGAGAATGGTGTCAGCCAATGAGTGTGGTGTCAGCCAGTTCTTATCTTTGGCCCTCAGTTTCTTCATTCTGAAGCAGACATTGGGAGTTGGGTGTGGTGGCACAGGCCTACAGTCCAAGCTTTTGGAAGGCTGAATCAAGAGGATTAGGAGTTCAAGGTCGACCTTGATGACCTTACAAAATCCTGGCTCAAAAACAAACAAACAAACAAACAAAACAAAACAAAACAAAACAAAAAATCCCAAATAAATAAATAAATAAATACAAATGAGCACTTGGATAGGTGATTTCTCTCTGTTTGTGTTTCTGTGAAGAGACACGGAGTTCTTCTCTTCATGGGCCTTGGAGTCTAAATAAGGAGGCTCAAGAGCAGCGGAAGGGTCTGAAGCTGTGTGGCCCAGACAGAGAACCCGAGGACGAGGGGTTGCGCCTGACAGGTCTGCTGTGGTTTCTAGAAGTCTGAGCTGGGGAGGAAGCTGTTGGAGCAGGATCCAGGTTTCTGGCCGTGTTGTACTTCACAGGCTCTAGGCTGCCTGGCCTCTTCCCGTACTTGCAGCAGTGAGGGAGGGGCTGTGGGCCCAGAGGCCCTGCATCCCATAAGAAGGAGCCACAGTCACAAACCTGCAGGCCCAGAGAGGTGGCTCAGCCCACATCTTGAACTCATTTGCCAGCACAAGGGAGTCTGGTTTTCTGTCACAGTCCAAGGCACGTGTTTACTCAGCTTCTCCTCTCCCCAGCCCAAGGAAAGATAACTGAACTTGATGGATAGCCACTAATTGGACCATTACCTTCATTTCGAAATGATTGCCCCTGGCCACTGGGGGCATTCATTCTGTGCCTCGGCCCCTTGGTCCCATAGGTCCTCACCAGCTCAGACCCCAGCAGGACTATGACCCCGCAAGGGCTCACAGCTGTGCTCTTCCTAGCCCCTCCCCCAGCCAGCTCCTCCCTTCCTAGCCTCCACATCTAGCCTGCCCTGGTGCACCTTGCTTCTGGCTGGGGCGCCTTCTTGGCCTTTTTTCCTCAGTGGCCCCAGGGAACACCAGTTGCACTCACCCCTTCCCTTCCTTCCTGAGTGCTGCCTCCTGAGTTTTCTCCTGTCTGACACGCACAAAGCTTGCCTTTCCTGGAAGAGAAGCCAGTCTTTTTTTCTTCTTAAAGATTAACTTTTTTTTTTTTTTTAAATTTATGTGCAAGTGTGTGCCCCTGTGGGAGTCTATGTGCACCACATCATGCATGCAGAAACCTCCAGAGGCCATAGATCCCATGTGGATCCCTTGGAACTGGAGTTAAAGGCACTTCTGAGCTGTCGTGTAGGCGCCGGGAACAAAACCTAGGTCCTCGGCAAGAGCAGTAGGTGCTCTCGACCACTGAGCCATCTCTCCAGCCCTCCATCACCAGTTTTGAAGGCAAGGTGCTATCTCTTCTTTCAGGCACCTGCTGTAGGACACAGGGATGGGGACACTGTGATAGCTGTTGGGTGGTTGACGTTACTGGGCAGTAGGAAAGGCCAGGAGGGGAGGACAATTGATTCCGGCTGAAGATGGAGAGAGGACTGCATAGGAGGAAGAAATAGATGGCGGGGGGTGGGAGCAGAGACTCAGCAGCTCTTAAGGAGCATCCAACTCACTGCCCTGCCTGTGGCTCCGACCTGGGAGCTTGGGTCTAAGGAGATAGTTTATAGAAGTAATCCTTCTGAGAGCGGCTAAATAAGTTACCATAACTCTCAAGGTGAAATAGTTACAGCCATTAAAGATGCTCTGAAGAACACTGAATGATATAGGAACATGCTCCCAGTAAATTAATATAAAGTTATAGAAGAATGTATGCTATGTCACCTCCAGGGCTATCTACACACACCTGCAGAGCAATAGACAGCGGCATTCACGGAGCACTTCCTGCGGGCCTGCATTGTGCTTGAACTTCCTGACTGTTATCTCATGAAATCTTCACATCAATCCTCGGAGCCTTTCCTACTCTCATTTTACATATGTAAAACTGAGCCGTGAGAAGGAAGTAAATCTCCCAAGACCATATTCCATAGTACGTTCTTAGCACTGTAAGTTTGAGGGGTTAAGAGCTAAAGTTTTTGGAGCCCAGCTACCTGGGGAGGCAGGGTGCTCTCAGGTTAAAAACAGGGCGAATAGTTAGAGACCTGCAGTGAGGAAGCCAAATCAGCCATGCACGGTTCCTGTCCAGAAAAGGAGATAATAGCGATGTGTTGGGTAGACAGGGATGAAGATTTCTAAAGAGCACTGAAGAGGGCAGAGTGAGTATCATAGAAGGCCACTGAGACTGAGCTGGCCAATGTTTCAGCATTGTTTGGCATGGGTGAGGCCCTGGGTTCAATTACAAGCACCCCAAAAGTTTTGTCTCTTTCTTTCTTTCTTTCTTTCTTTCTTTCTTTCTTTCTTTCTTTCTTTCTTTCTTTCTTTCTTTCTTTTTTATTTTTTTTGGAAGAAAGATTTTTGATACTATAAAAAAGATTTTAGGAGCTGGAGAGGTGGCTCATGGGGTAAGAGCTGTTCTTCCAGATGACCAGGGTTTAATTCCCAGCACCCACATGGCAACTCACAACCGTTTGTAACTCCATTTCTAATAGCTTGAACACCCTCCTACAGGCATATATCTAAGCAAAACACCAATGAATATGGAATTAAAAAATACTTAAAGCCGCCATGCTTTTATCCCACACCTATCTTTCTTAAAATAATTTTAAAAGATCAAGCATGTATTTACCTAAAAATTCTGTAGCTTTGTAATGATAAACTTCTTCAGTTTATGGTGAGGCTATTACTATGAAGCCTAGAGTGTGTTCAGTTTTCTCTTGGGCTGGGGAATCCTATAAACAATTTTTGAATTCTATTTTTGATATGTCTTTTATTAAACTGCACTGTTTTGTTGAGTCACGGTAAATAGATATGTATATGTTGGTGTGCCCTGAGTGTGGTGACTTGAATGAAAATGGCCTCCTTGGGCTCATAGGAAGTGGCACTATTTGAAAGGATTAGGAGGTGTGGCCTTCTTGAGTAGGTCTAGGCTTGTTGAAGGAGGTGTGTCACTGGGGGTGGGCTTTGGGGTTTCAAATGCTCAAGCCAGGTCCAGTGTTTCTCTTTTTCTACAGCCTGTGGATCCAGATTGTAGAAGTCTCAGTTTCTCCAGCACCATATCTGCCTGTGTGCCGCCATAGTGACAATGAACTCAACCTCTGAAACTGTAAGTCAGCGCCAATTAAATGTTTTCCTTTATAAAGAAGGTCATCCTGTCTCTTCACAGCAATAGAACACTCACTAAGGCACCGAGTGTTGTGTTATGAGCATTGTGGTCTTGCTACTCTAATGAAGTATGACTAAAAATGTGTTCCCCCCCACACACACATATCATGAGCTGGTGACCATTTCACAGAATGACCTCTGGGGGCTTCCCGTTCTCACATCCTATGAGCAAAGCCAGCCTCGGAATGAAATCTAGAGTTTTTCTTGGGCAGGGTCTTGACAGAAAACACAGGGAGGTGAGTGGTGCCCTTTGTGGCCCCTGAGAAGGAAGGAGGGAACCCTGTCTTCCAGATACCCTCCTGAGTTCCCCCTAAACTCTCTTCCAAACCTTTTGTTCTTGTAAGCACATACAAATATTCCATGTGTTAAAGACCCTGAGGGATGGGCCATGAGGGATCTGTCACCACAGGTAGGATGAATACCATCAGTAAAGGGTGAATGTGGCTCCCCTCACCTCTGTGCCCTTCCATCTTCTGCCATGTAACTATTAAGCATGTTAGATGCCATCTTGGAATCAGAATCACTCAACCTGCTTTGCCTTGATGCTGGACCGCCCACTCCCAGAACTGTAAACTGATAGATTTATGGCCCCTTTAAATTATAGCTATGAAGCATTTTATTAGAGCAGCATAAGACAGACCAAGGCATGTGCCATTAGACCCTGGAAGATTGATATGAAAACCCCAGTGCAAGACTGAACCCGGGCAAATGGCCAACTCCTCCAGCAAGCCACTCCTTTTTACTTTATCTCCTTGTTTTACTCCTTTCTTCCATTGCCCTCAACTTAAGCCTATGGGGAAAATACTGCTCTAATTCTGCTCCTTTTTTTAATTTTATTTTTGGGAGATATTTAGGGATAAGTGAAAATGGAAGGAGTTGACATTTACTAGTAATATCTTAGCATGAATGCTACCTGGAGATCAGGAGGCAGAAGGTTGGGAAGACATTTCCTTACGGAGCTCACAAATGTTGTCCCAGTGGAGCCCCAGGCTGTGAAGTGCAGGCCTTGGCAGGGGCACTCAGAGAAGGCAATGAGGCCTCACCCATGTGACATAGGCATGCTGTGAGTAGAGGTTTGAGGAATGAGGGCTAAGGATGAAAGATAATTTGGGAGTATGTAGGTCCGGGGTTGCCCAGGCTGACTTTTGAAGTTGAACAATCACCATTCATTCAGACAGAGCAAGGTAGCCATGAAACTGTCTTAGCCGGGTAGAGTGACTTGCCTGAGGGATTTAGTTTAGCCTTAGAGTGGCCCCTATCTTCTGTTCTCCCTGTTCTATATTGCCCAGAAATCCAAACACTACTGGTGTCTTCTAGCTAGTCATTAATGTCTTCCTTGGCAGTACCTTAGCCTATGCATTCAAGGATTTCAAAATCAGAATGATGCTGAAATTACAGTGACACTCTGCAGGGGTGGTTCTTTTCTGCCAGTGGAGAATACTGCTCTAATTCTGCCCCTGGAATATCCTAGACCAGCCAGATTTGGTTCTGGCCCCATTTGATGAGGCCCAGTAGAGCAACACTAGTTTCTCCATGACCCCTAGAACAGCCTGTCCTTCTCTTCTGGGTCCAGGAGGAATAATTAAATTTTAGTATAGACTCTATGGGCTTTAGGCATGGGCTAATGTATAGGCTTTGCCAATACTGCCTTTGATGTGCCAGCTTGTTTTAACCACAAGAAATCAGCCATTTCTAGGGTCTACTTCCTTCGCTCTCCCTTTTACATCAGTCTATTGGCTGATCCAAATCTTTGGGCATCACTCTCATCTTGTTGACCAAGACAATAGCTTTTATCCTCTCTCTCTCTCTCTCTCTCTCTCTCTCTCTCTCTCTCTCTTTCCTCAAAGAGCATCTGCCCTTCTCCCTCTCCCACATTACCCCAAGGTCTTTCTTGGTACCTAACTGGAAAAGAAGGGAACATATCTGCTACATTGGATCAGCTGGTTTACAATTGTTTTCCTCACTCAAGCATCTCTACCTGTCTCTTATGCGTCTTCCCTGGGAGAAGGAATCTGACGCTCTGCTGAGCAACTTCAGCTATGAGAGATCCAATGGCTAATGGAGCCGAATGGTATAGAAGCTAGCCTTTTCAGCTGCAGAATTTCTGCTTTCACTGTGGGTTGAGTTGTGTCATACACAACGCTGATGTCCCAAATCTAGTACATCAGAAAGTGACTTTATTTTGAGATAAAGTCTTCACAGAGGCCGTAAAGTGACAATGAAAGCTATGCTGGGTTAATGTGGGCCTTAGTTCAGTAACTAATATCCTTTTAAGAGGAGACAATTTAAATGCAGAAACAAAGATACTGGAAGAAAGAAAGATGAATGTGGCACCATGAGCCCAAGGATGGCCAGGATTGCTGGCAGCTTCCAGCTACCCAAGGAGAGGCACAGAATGCAGTCTCCCTGGGAGCACCAACCTAGATCCAACTCAGCCAACAAGGTGGCTTTGAACTTTTAGTTTCTGTAAATAAATTTCTGCTGTAATCACCCAGTTTGTGATAAGTTGCTGTGACATCCCTGGGAAAATAATAATCTCATGATGCCTTACTCTCTCCCAAGAGATTTCTTTTCTCCTTTCTTGCTCTAAGACTAGGCAATTCCTTCAGAAACTATTAGTTCCTTCTTCCTGGGGCCAGTGTGGGTCTGGCTAAGAACATGTCCACCTGGAAGATGTATGAGGTGATCAAAGGCCATGAAGATCAGCTTCTGCCTCATGAAGAAACCAGGAAAACCTGGCAGGAGCATGACAGGAAGAGAAAATAGACATATAGGATGGCAAGTTAACAGGAGGGAAAGGTAGAAAATACTGTTAAAGCAATTGACATGGAAGACATGGTGGCTGTTATGTTGCAGGCAGTCACCTCACGTCTGTATTTCCTGATTCAGAATCCACATTTACTTTTTAAGGGCAGGTTATATTTGGTTGTAAAACAAACAGATTGTGGTAGACAAACACATAGCCAGTCCACAGAACTCACAATTCGCATGAGGGAATCAAGCTGAATGGGTCATAAGCTTGATCCCATTTAATCCACACCATAGCCCCATGGGCTGGGCACTCTCACTGTGTGAGCACCTCAGGTGGGATGTGCCCCAGATGTCATAGCTGAAGTTCCCTGGGTAGGGAGCTCTAGATGTGCCTTTGATGTGCCAGCTTGTTTTAGCCACAGGAAATCAGCCACTTTTAGGGTCTACTTCCCTCACTCTCTCTTTCACATGAGTCTATTGGCTCATCCAAATCAATAGGTTTGCAATGAGAGGGCAGGATGCATGTTAGAGGATATCTGTCGGGGGGAGATTTGTGCCTGGTCAAAAAAAGGATAGAAGAAAAGTGAGGGAAGAAAAGTTGGGCTGGGATTTAATTCCAGTAAATGTGCCAGTGGCTCCCCAGTGAACTCTGGAACTAGGAGAATTTTGCAGGTCTTTTTTGAGTTGGCACCCAGGGTATTTCTTTGTCATCCAGGCTGCCCAGGAAGAGACTGACCTTTAACAAATCATCCTCTTTGTCTGAGGTGGTTCCAGAAGAAGAGGGATTCCTGAAGATTCCCCCACCCACAGCTCTCCCCAGGGCTGTAAATGGGTCCTGAAGGGACCAGAGCTCTCCCTACATAAAGTTGCCTGACTAAGCTTACACCAAGATGCAAGAGAGACAGAACTAGTACCAGAACTTCTGGCCCTGGCAATTAGAACTTTCCGTGCTTAATGGTGGTTAAAGTTACAACTCACAAGCAAAGTTCCCAGATTGAAGCTCTTTTCATCTACACCCTAAACTACAGCTTAAGCTGTGGGTTGTGGCCTCACATGGGGTCAGAAAGCTGAACATGGGCTTGAAAACTTTGGCAACATATTGGTATAATGTTCTTTTGAAATGTATACACCTTACCCTTGTTCATTTAAATGCTGATTTCTCCCCTCCACTCTCTGGTTTCAATCCAGATATTGCATTGTGATACTTATTCTAAGTATCTTGTCTTATCTTTGTGTAAACAGGCCAAATAAAGCAACTAGCCACAATGTTGAGCAGGGAAAGGAAGTAGGCGGGAGAGGGGAGGAGCCAGAGTATAGGAAAGAGGGGAGGAGCTGGAGGACAGGAAAAGGTGGGAGGAGAAAAAGGAGAGAGAGCTAAGAGAGGGAGCTGGAGGACAGATCTTGGAACGACTTGGAGAGATGGATTGGACCTAAGATTTCACTAAAAGAAAGTATAATGTGGGAAATCTAAATGTTAGGAAACTATGAGAGCTTGGAGGTTTAGGATGGAGTAACTATTGCCCAGCATTGTGTTCTAGTTTTATTAAATAAATCCCAGTCTCTGTGTGGTGATTTGGGTATACAGCTGTTTAGGATTAACAGCAAGCTTTATTAAAAGATATATCAATAGCAAATATTAATCAACTCCACAACAGCAACAGCAGAAGCTTTCCAAATGGGCCATGGTCAGAAATTAATTCCAAATGAAATGTGTAATGTGCCCAGGAGTCTGACATCTCTCTCTCTGGGGCTGTGTAGCAGGACTTCAGTACAGCCTCAGTTCTTAACACACACTGTTTGTGCCCTTTGCCCTGTGCATGCCACCATGCCACAAATGGTACTCAGTGTTCCTAGAGCCATCTTGGTTCAGATTTCAGCCTGCTGCACAGTAAACACATCGCAGTGTTTCCCCTGTACAAACGGAGTTTTCCTGTTCTTATAGAGACATGATGGTTTAGTTAAGAAAAAGGCTTTTTACTATTTACCCATCACTGCTCCTGAACATGTAAACATCAAATTAGCTTTATCTTTGGATTTTATTCCTAAAATGTTGTAGTTAAAATTATCGAGCTTCATAAAAAATGTCAAATATATTTTAACTTAAGACAGAATTTCTGAGATGGCCCTGTACTAGTGACATTTCACATTGCTGCAAAGAAGAAAATGGAGGAAGAAGAAGAAATGTGGCAAAAGCAAGGTAAGGAAGGAAGAGGCATTAGGCTCACAGTTTGCAAGGACACAGTCCGTCACAGCAGTAAGCATGAGGCGGCTGATGGCAGTTACCACACTGATGGATGCTGGTGCTCAGCCTGCTTTCTCTTTTATTTGGTCCTCCATAGAATGACTGATGCTTTCTTTTAGGATCAAAATATCTGTTAGCTCTGAAAAATGTTGAAGATGCTTCATGACCTACATTATCATATATTCAGCCAAGATTTAATTCTTCATGTTAAGCAAACACACCTCCCCCATTAGTAACAAATTAGGGTTCATCTATAATAAATGGCAAAATTACATGTTTGCCAAAAAATTAAAATGCATTTCTTTATAGTTTATTATCAATAATTGCTTGACTTATATTTCTATTTTATAGAGCTACAATGCCTGGGGTCACAAAAAAGTGTCTTGGGTTTTCACTTATTCCTCTTGGCGTCATGAGCAGAATAGGTTTAATAAGCAATACACTACTGGGCTATGCCACTTTCCTGGCACCTACTGTTGAGAAATTTTCTTCCATGTTTCCTAGATTCCACATTCATTCTTCTCTCTACACAATTTCTGGCAGTGTCTGTTACTCTGGTCTGCTAGGGTTTCAGCTCTCCAGCATGTGGAATGGGGTTCTGACAGCCTAGCTTCGCTACCGACATTTGAGGAGTGAAGCTGGTTAGCACCTATGGTGATGCTGGCCACTGTGGCATGGGAAGCTGCTGTAGCCGGCCATCTCTAAGTACTATAGGGTCAAGAGGAAGAGAAGAAGGGAAGACGGAGTAGGGCTGGATCAGAATCTATGCTATGCCTCTTCTACCTCAGTTGCCACTGGCTCCTGACGTCAGGCCACAGTTTCTCCTTTTTGAGAGCCAATCAAGTGCTTAGAAATTGAAAGTGAACGAAGAATAGTTACAACTTGAGAAAGATGGTGAGATTTCTTGAGATGAGAAAATAGAGGCCTAGAACGTATCCTGAAATACACCCCACCCCAGGTCACGCAGCCAGTTAACAGTAGCACAGCTGATTTGAGGACCTGAATATCCGCAGGTCTTGGCTTGTCTGGTCCCCTAAGTTGCCTTTTCTGGATGTGGGGTGTTCAGACAGGCTGGGGACAGGCTCCAGGGTGCCCCCATTTCCTGGCTTCCCCAGCAGAGGACTCAGAACCATAGCATCTCAACAGGCGATGTAACAATGCATTGCATGGGGCCTAATGGGCCCATGGAGATCCCCTAAAGAACTCTGTAATTGATCGCCCTTAGCCAGGCTGCCTCCCTGATAGTCTACGGCAGTTGCCCCAAGAAAGGGGGGTCAGGGTAAGAGAATACAAAAGTCCTTTTTACTTGGGTTTACCACCTGGAACTTCAGATAATGCCAAGTGGGCTGAGAAGATACAGGAACGATTCTGTAGGAAGTCGGATGACAATAAGCCTTACATCAGCCTTTCAATATGCAGAAATCTCCCACCACCACCACCCACGGGAAGCCTAGACTCTGCAACCGCATCTTCCCCAGAAACATCTTAGCTCCATGAAGCAGTAAAACAGTCTGGCCTAAGTTACAGAACTTCTTTGAAGTCCCAGAGAGGCCCATAAATAAGGTTGGGACTTCGGAAGGGCTGGGGGTGCTCGTTTCGAGGGATCCCTACACAGCTCTTTCAGAACCACATTGATTTGTAGCTGCCTCTAAGTCAATTTCCTGGGGCTCATAAATCTTGATTCAAGCAAAACTAAAATGTCATCAATATTTATTTAAGGTATTTCTTACCACTCCGTAGGAAAGGAAGAAAAAAAAAAGTCAAATTCTTATCCGCCACCCCGGAGATGATAGGGACCATGGCCACTCCTGAGCTGCTCCTACACCACATCGTTGTGAACCATAAACCCCCGAGTAACAAATGTACCATTTCATGGTCAGCAAGAGTGGTAACTGTCACTGGAGAAATAAAACTGAGTTATTGTTTCCAGTTTCAAAAGAACAGCAACAAGTATTTAAAAAAAAAAAAAACAAAAAAAAAAAACAACTATACGATTCCTGTCCTTCTCCCCCCTCAGACACCTGCAGCCGGCTAACGTTTCACCGAATCCTGCCACATAAATGCATAGCTTCACTCACTAATCCATATGGCTCCAGAGACCCCTGTCACATGAGAACTTAAACTGATGGGGCCAGGCAGCCCAGGGCAGCTTAATCTTTTTTAATTCAAATCGACTGAGTCCCATGTGGCCAGGAGATGATACGTTATATGCTGCAATCAGACTGACCTAGACTTCTCGGGCTCTAAATGATTAATGAAACTGCCTCCAGTTTGTTTCTATGGTGATTGGAAACCTGACCCGGACAGAGGAATCTGCCATTCATGGGGAACAGAATGGAAAGGGGGGCACAGGGGGATCCTGGCGGCTGGTGGCAAGGCAAAGGTGCCCACAGGCCTTGAGCACCTCCCCCGGGCCTGCTGGTGCGGTCTCAGAAATCAGGGTAGGGGAGAGAAAGGAAACAGTGCTCAATCCAATGCAGGCTTGTTTTTCTCCTCCAGGGCATCAGTGACTCTTAAGAGAGCCAAAGCAAATGACCAGAGACGAAGGAAGGCATGACAGCATTGAGACCACACTTGGCTTCCCAAGGTTAATGAAACAGAGCTATGACACATTTGTTTCTGGTTTCCTTTAGCATGGATGACTTTGCCTGTTACGGACCTGACAACAGTGGGCCTTATTTTTACCTGATTACTCTCTGGTCCTTTAAAAATAAGTTATTTCTTCTTTTTCTTTGTTATTCCAAATAGATCGATCCTGAGCTTTGTATAGCAAAATGTTGTCAGAACAGAGGCTGGATGAATGGCACTTAAGGGAGACTTGGTGGTGATTACAGAGACGCAACAGAGACAACAGTTAGGACCAACGTCACCAGCCACTGTCAAGTTGGCCTGAGAGTTGGGCCCAGCTTTAAGATATGATTTTTCCAAGCTTTCCACTGGAGCCTCTGAAACAGACCCGCATGTCCCAGCTGTGTGGATTCCTGAGCCTGGGGTCTGTCCTCCTTCAAGGACCAAGCAAGATGTACTTGCTGCTTTAAAGCCTAGAAACTCATGGTCTATATTGTCTACATCCGCTGAGCAAGGACCAACTCTGAAAACTGGTGAAAGCTGTACCTGTTCTTTTTAATTGTCCAACTAATAACGTCCAAGTTCCCCTCCCACCAAAGGTCTCTACTTTATATGCAAGGCCCTCTAAGGCTTCTGCCCATCTCCCACTCATCCCTCTGCCACCTGAAACATTCATTCTCCAACTTTTGTCCACCATATCTGGTTCTCTGTCTGCTACAACCTCTCCATTTCCACCTGTAGAGAGTCTCCTGATCCCCAGGACCCAGTTTGGATACATCAGAGCAATGATCCATCCATCCTAGGCCCAAGGTCTCTTCTTCCCAGCTTCATTTCCATGGGGTTATGTCTTTGATAAGGAAGAGAGTGTCTGAAGTGCTGCCTTGCATGATGGGAAATCATGTTCTCCATTAGAGTTTAGCAGTGTCTGCTTAGCTTGTGTTCATTAAGTTGGACTCCCCAACTTACTCCTAGCCTGGAGGTTCATTTGGGTGTCACATCTGTTGTCCTCTTCATACTCACTTCTGGTTGTGATTGATGAATCAGGCTTTCAGGACCTGGCTCAGCAATGACCCAGGGATGCTTCTGGAAGTTTAGCTTCCAGCAGCTCTTAACTCAGTGGTTCTCAATCTTTTAATACACTTCCTCACTTTGTGGTAACCTCCAACCATAAAAGTATTCTTGTTGCAACTTCATAACTGTAGTTTTGCTACTGATAAGACTCATAATGTGTGAAGAGCTGCTTGTTTGTCAGGCTGCTTTGTTTTTGATTTCTCAGTGAAAAATGTGTTTTCATCCTGGCCTTCACCTGGAAACAGGGATTGGCAGGATGTTTTGCCAAGTTCACTTCCTTTTGTTTGTCTGAGGATCACACAGACAGATGGTCGAGGTAAACAAGTTTGACTTCTCAATGAACCCCTCATTGTATTGCTTTGCTCTGACTATAAAAAAGAATTGTAGAATAAACCAGGCACAACAATTTCTACTGGCAGCCCTCTTGAACTGATGCCATATGTAGTGTGTTAATTTTTTTTTTTTTAATTTTCTTTCAGTCTTCACTCCTATCTCAGGAACCATTTGACTCTGCCTGCAGGCTCCAGCAATAATATAAATATCTGTGTTTTCTGATGGTCTTAGGGGACCACCGTGAAAGGAGTTGTGACCCACAGGCTGAGAACCGCTATCTTAACTGGGAGTTCCTGTAAAATCTTCCCAGTGGCAGGTCTTGGGGTGTCTCAACCAGGGTGGAGTGCTGTGTGAGGGATGTGTTGGAGCCCAGTCACGCACTCTGACCACTTTGCGGTGCTCTCCCGCAGACCGTAGTTAGCCAGTCTACACCTTTGAAGCATGTTCCTCCTTTTGCCCTTGATTCTGAAGGAGAACCTAGGTGACAACAGGCCTCAGCTTGCCTCTCAGCTGTGCAGTCAGGCTACCTCACACACCTCACGCTATCGAGGATTCCTGTGTCCTTATCTAACGCCTTCACAGAGATATCACGTGTACCTATTTTGTTTCCTGAAGACACAAGGTGGTGAAACTCGGGAGTGTGACCCTAGAAGGGAGGGAAACTTGCCAGCTACACAAGAGCAGATATAACTGGGTGATGTCAACACAGGGTGACTGTGCTGGCACGCCTGAGTAAGGCGTTCTCCCACATAGCTCCTATAGCCATCTCTTGTCCAGAGGCCTTGCTGTTGAGAGCAGGTCTCCTAGAATGTGCCTGTCACCGCTGCACCTCTGTTCTCCTACTTGGGGCAGGGGCAAGTCTGTGAGCCCCACTCCCATCACTCTTGTGAGTGGGAAGTCTCTCCACCTTCTCTGTGATGTCATCCCTCACCCATCCCATCCCCTTTTCATTCAAATGGGACTGGTCGTGGTTGTACTGGTTTCAAATAACATTTTATTTTTTCAAGGATTCAAAAAAAGACTCATTTCTTCTTTCTTGAAGGTTTTTTAAGGGATCTGTGAGGCTCCAAGTTTGGCAGCTTTGGCCAACGATCTGGGGCAGGAGGACTTGAGGACAGAGTGAGACACTAAGGTGAGGAATGCGAGACTTGCAGAGGAGAGGCAACTAGAGCCGTGAATATTTAGACAGGGAGAGTGGAATTCAACCTGCTGCTGATGCACAGGAGATTGGATTGACAGCAACAGCCTAAAATTAGAAGCAGTCTGGTGTGTGTGCATGTGATGTGTGTTGCAGGTAAAGCTCAGACTCTGGAGACTGGCTGGGTTAAAAACTTGGAACTGGCCTCTTATCAGGCAAGCAGTCCTTAGACAAGGAGCTTTCCTGTCCGTGCTTCCTCTGGGTGACTTGTAAGTTCATTACTGATACAGTCACTGAAGGATGGCTGTTGGTGAACAGAGATCCCTTGTTAGACCCATTGGGATCCTTTTTTGACCCATAGGTCCTTCACTACTCCCTGCTCCCACCTGGAGGGTTGGATAAACTGAAAGTTGGCATTGCCCCCAACTTCCTGTTGAAATTATAACCCTGATGTGAGAGTAGACTAAGGCAGGGCAGGAACCCAACCCATCCATAGGAATGGAACTGTCACTAATGGGATTAGTGTCTTTAGGAAAGAGAATCAAAGAGTTTGCCAGTTCTCTCTCTACCGTGTGAGGACAATGTAAAAAGTCAGCTCTGTGTGAAAGAAACATCACTAGACATGACCATGGCATCACCATGATCATGAAATATTTAGGGTGACAATCTATAGAAATGTTTCCAAGTAGTCAGAAGAAGTGAAGCAAAGGCTCAGATGCCAAGGGTGCTCCATGCTGGCTAGCTCATCATAGCCTGAGGCCCAATGACAAGGCTTGAAGCCTTTTAGGCTAGGAAGGACCATGACAGAAGACACGCAGACAGAGCAGAGCCACAGAGATGGCAAAGGATCCATGCCCAGCTCTGTAGATGCAAAGGCAGCTAAGAACTCAGAGAAACAGAAGATGTCTCAGAGTAGAGAGACAGCCAAGTACCAAATAGATGTGAACTACAATCATACATGCCCACACACATACTCACACACATAGACACATGCTCACACACACAAAGACACTTACCCACACACAACACACACACATACACATACACTCACACGTACATACACACATAGACACACACACACACACACACAGACTCTTCTGCTGGCATTGGTTGTGAAGACATCCGTCTCAACGGATGCTTCTTGCTTGCTTGCTGGAGGATAGTTACAGAGGCAACAGCCAGCTGATTTACAAAGCACCCCCCAGTGCGGTGGGTCCTTGCATAGCTGGGATTGAAGGCCCAGGCACCTCCTGTTCTTGCACCTCTGAATAAACAGCATTTCCTTTCCATTGCCCAGTTTTGAGTCTTAGGTAGTGGGTTCGATCCAACTCCTTCAGGGCACTCTCCACAACGCTTCCAGCCCCGTGCCTGCTCCCCACACCATAAAGACTCCCCACCCCCCATTCTGCCGTAAGCATTGGCATGTGAGCACTGCAACTCAGTTTCACACCCAGAGCCACAATGGTCAGTGGCCCTGTCATGCTTTGGGTTGCCAGAACAAAAATGCTGGTTTCTGTGTGGAGGCCGGCCAGCTCACCAGCACATCATCAAAGGTGTGAGCCAAATTCTGTTAAATATGAAAGACAGATCTCCAGCTGCATTGTCAACAGTAAATGGCCAGATTAGATTAACATATTGAATGAGTAATTTCATCAAGCAGTTAAAAAGCTAGACACAAATAAAGACATGCAGTGCAGCCGGCTTCCCAGTGTGGAGCCTCCTCTGTTTAACAACAGCAAAAATGTGGCTGTGGTCACTAGGTTTTAATCACTTAAAGAGGCTTCTGTGTTAACCAGTTTTTCAGCCCTGTGACAACACAGAAGGAAAACAGCTGAAAAGTAGAAGGATTTATTTTGGCTTACGGTGTCTGAGCTTTCTGTTTCATGGTGGGCTGCCTTCATTGCTTTTAGGCCTATGGTAAGGCAGAAATGTCATGGCCACACATACACACACACACACACACACACAGAGAGAGAGAGAGAGAGAGAGAGAGAGAGAGAGAGAAAGAAAGCAAGAAGGAGGGAGATCACACAGGGACAAGATGCACCTTTTTAAGGCCACACCTTTAGTGACATGCTGCCCCCAAAGCTCATTCAGCTATGAATTGAATAATGGATTGATGAAATAAAGCTCTCATGGTCCGATTGCATCTTCAAAGTGACACTAGCTAGGGACCAGGTTTCAGCACATGAGCCTTTGGGGAGCCTTCACATCCAGCAACAGTAACCAAGTGAGTTTTTAGCTTTCCCCAAGATTTGTTCACTGTTTACTGTATGTATGCCTGGTGCCCATGGCCATCTGCAGAAGACCCCAGACACCCTAGACCTGCAGGTACAGATGAATGCGATCCACCTTGTGGGTCCTAGGATTTGAACCCTTGTCCTCTGAACAGCAGCTGGTGCTCTGAACTACTGAGTCACCTCTACAGTTCCTCTGTGCACCTCCACCCCAAGTAAAGTTCTTTTTTTTTTTTTTAAGACTTATATTTCACCTGCATGCATATGCATATCCCCTGGAACTAGAGTCACAGACAGTCGTGAGCTGCCATGTAAGTGCTAAGAATTGAACCTGAGTCCTCTAGAGGAGCAGCCAGGGGTCCCAACCCCTGAGCTATCTCTCCAGCCCCCCAAGTAAGTTATATTTTTCTACACACATCTGCTCATTCTGTTTTGTTTTTCACCGAATATTATGGCTTTAAAAATCCTTCTACACCAGGACAAAAAAAGAACTTCCCCATTTTCTTGTAAAGTGGCATAACGTTCCAATTAACACATAGGATTTGTTTGCCAGAATCCTAGTGATGGACACTTCAGTTGCTTCCAATCTTTTGCTCACATAAGCATCGATACAATGAATGATCTGATTGGTAGGCAGTACTCCATGCACCTCAAGAACTGTTGATTTAGAGCTAATACTTCACACACAGGTACACAATCATGCATACACAGACTTTTTAAACTTGAAAAATACTCACCTTTTTGTTTGTTTTGGCTAGTTTCAAATTAAACATTTATTTTGATGATAATTACAGAATTGCATGCAGTTGCAAAAAAAAAAACCAATAAAAAAAACCAATAAAAAAAAAAAACCCAATAGCCTTTACCCAATTTGGGCTAACTGGGTGCCAAAGTATGTGTAGTATTACTAATAGAACCAGGAAATTAACATGATACCATCCATTCATCGTGTTGATTGAGATTTGACCCAGTTTTGCACGTGTGCATGTAGGTGTTTGTTTTTATACAATTTTACTCAGCCTCTTGCACCATTACAAGCAAAGCACAGACAAGAATGTGGATTGAACACAGGCTCTCTTACTATGGCAACCTGGCAACTTCATAATTAAAGCTCTTACCTAAATGGGACCATATGCTACCATATGTGATATCTTTTGGACCTGATGCTATAAAATCAGCGTAATCCCTTTGAGAGTCCTTAGGTTCATGCGTTAACAGTTGGATCATGTTCACTATTTTGTAGTATTCCATTAGTAGGGGCACACCACAGTTTGCTTAGCTCGTCAGCTATTGGAGGATATCTGGGGTTTTCCAGTTGCCACCTGCCCTTCCAAGTCCCGAGGCTCTGCCTGAATTGAGAATGGGTCTATATGTGGCAGGATCCTAGTCACCTGCCCGAGAGCCCACCTTCTGGCAAGCGGAGTTCTAGATCATTCCTAGGTCAAGAGCTGAATCCACACACCGACCCAAGAGCATCATAGAAGGAATGATCTCATAAAATCTTAGGGGGACGGCGAGAGGCAGTCCACTGCTTTTCAGCTGACAGAAAAGCCTGGTCAATTTGGGTAGGCCATGCTAATCCATCAATAAGCCAATCAATGGCATGAGAAAAAATAATCCAGTACCTTCTATATAAGAAAACATTACACAGAAAGTTGAGTGGAAAGAGACCTTGAGGCCTTAGTGGCAATTTCTACTCCCCCTCCCCTGCCACTGTGTCTCTCTCACAAGGTGTCACTGTGTATGTAGCTCAGGCTGGCCTAGGGTGCTGGTCTCAGACGTCTACAATCTTCTTGCCTTGGCCTCTGCTTCTTCATTTTCTCACCAAACGCTGACCTTTACCATTAATAATAATAATAATTTGAACGTTTGCACGGGGAAGCTGATACGCAGAGGTTTAAGGGATTTCCAGTGTTCTCTAGGTCACTGGTAAGGCCATCAAGGTTTGGGGAAAATCACTTTCTTGGCTCCTGCGCTTGCTGTAGCAGGCCAGGGATGTAGCAGTGACTACCCACAGGATGTGTCACCTGACAGGTGACTGTAAACAAGCCACCCTTGCTCCCCAGCCCTCTGTTCCTTTATTTAGCGATCGATGTAGGAGAAGGTGGCCCCACTCTCCCTTCTGCTCTCACATGCCCGTGGTGACCTGATTAAAGGAGCCCGCAAGTGATCTAGCGAGGGCAGCATGCAATGCGTCAGAAAGCCCAGCAATGACGCTTCTGAAATCCGGAAGGCCGTCTCAGTTATATGGCATAGGAAATGTCAGAGAGGGCTCTGGAGGGTGTCTGAGCTGCGACACTCCAGTTGAAACACACGTATCTTGCCTCAGAGTTAGAAGCACCTGCTTTGAACTCCCAGAAAAATGTCCCATTCTCACTGAATTCTGCCCACGTGGGCTTCCTCAATTCCCTCATACAAACTCCTTGGAATTCTGTTTTAGAAAATTACCGGCTTCTATTCCTTCTTCCCTTTGTCTAATGCTACCCGCCCTGACTCCTCAGAAGCCCACGAATACCATGGCAAGACTGCTGTCCCAGAGACCCTTAGACACAGGACATCATATCTGCAGCCATACCACCCTGAGCACATGCGTGCTCATCTCAGATTGAACCATGAAAGTGAAGCGGTCTTGAGAACTGGAGGGAAAGAAAATCTCATTTTTTCTTTATGAGGAACCTGTATCCATAGGAATATGTAAGACTTGATATCAAAGTTATACACAAAATTATACCTGTATACACATAGGCAATTACAACCCCTAGAAGCCTTTGTTTGCTTCTTAGCTATGTCCTCTGCACCAAGAATAGTGACAAATAGTAGGTACCCAATACATGTATGCCAGCTGAATGAATGGTATTTTACAATGGTGAACAACAATGAGTAGATGTCTGAGAGAGGGGTGGGGCCTGTGCAAGACAACTGAATACTGCTGGCCATAGGTGCCATGTTTCAAATAAACCAATAGCCTCACACAAAGAATATCTATGTGTCTGTGGGTCTGTGCATCTGTGTGTCAGAGGCAGAAGAAAGCCTGAGGTCAAACAATAGCAGAATGAAACCTTGGACAGAAAGCTGGCTGTAAGGAAAAAAAAAAAAAAAAAAAAGCTTTTTGCAATAGTTTAAGGTGAGGAAGTGATGCAAGCTACTTTCAGTAACTTTGTTAATCAGAGTGATTGAAATCATTTTACAGGATCTCCCGGAAGCTGGAAGCCATTTAAGAGCAGACTTGAACTGACTTGTAGGTAAATAAGGTCTTTATACCAGTTACTGAGATTATCATAGCAAAGATGAGGTGGGTCGTGCTGGAAGCGAGGCTGAGAGAGGGAGAAAAAAATATGGGCAGATTCAAGATGCATCTGGAGGAAGACTGGAAGAAAAACTCGACTTTAGATCTGATGTAAGGTATGGGAGAAGTGGGGGAATTGTGGGAATGACTCTGAATTACCTGGGAATAATGGCAAGTTAGTAACTGGGGGAGATGGCTGGACAGGTGTGGGCCTCGCTTTGAGGTGGGCAGGTCTGAAGTGGGCAGGATGGAGCATGCATGTGTGTGTGTGTGCATGCGATGTGTGTGTGCACACTGGCCTCATGGTTTGAGAGGATGAGGCTCACAGTGGCAGGGCATGTCAGTGGGGGGTGACATGGTGGTCCCATCGCACCTGCTTTCAGGAAGCCACACAGGTGAGTTCTGGGGCCTGGATGGCTTTCTCCTTCCCCCCTTTTATCCACCTGGGACTCCAGCTCACAGAAGGGCACTGCCTATGGTCAGGACAGGCCTTCCTCTCTCAGTTAAAGCTCTCTAGAAACGCCACTCCTATACCCTGTGACCTGAGTTCTATCTTAGTCTATGTTTAATGATCTTGACAAACCTGAATAGTACTCCCTAGCAATTTGTGGAATGGGTCTCAATTTGGAATCAGATAAGAAATAGTTTATAAATATTTTTACAAAAATATATACTGGAGAGATGGCTCAGCAAGTAAAAACAGCACTGGCTGTTCTTCCAGAAGACGCGGTACCCACATGGCAGCTCAAACTCTCTGTAACAACTCTTCCAGGGATCTGGCACACTCCCATAGACACACATGCAGGCAAAACATAAAATAAAAATAAATATTTTAAAAATAATTTATATCTATTTATTATAGGAAAAGATAGGAATAGCGAGTAAAGAAATTCATGGAGTGAAAAAAAAAAAGAATCATAGACGGCACTTCAGAACAGAAATGGGAGCTTATATAGAATCTAATGAAAATGCTGCTTCTGAAAACTCCAGTATCCTAAGCCATCCACTGGATGGCCTTAACAACAGTTGGGATAGACGTCGGGCACTGCAGAGCAGTGAGTGAACCTGCAGCATAAATTACCCAAGTGAAGCAGAAAGAGAAAGAAGACGTTTTAAAAATGAACTCACCTCCAGTGACATCTGGAATAATAGCAAGAGAACAACCTGTATGTAACTGGAGTCGTAAGAGAGGGAAAGCAGGGCAGAAAAAAATTAAAGGGAAGGAGCCAAGCATTTTTTAAACTTGATGCAAGAACCTGAGCTAGTTCTGCATGGAATAGATACTGACAGCCAGCTACATCGTGGCCAAATTGCTCAGAAGGATCAGGAGGAGGCTGGGGATGTAGCTTGGTTGCCAGCACTTGCTAGCTCTCATAAGGCCCCGAGCTAAACTCCCAGCGCCAGGAATAGGACAGCCGGCTGTGGTGGTGCAGGCCATTATCCTAGGACTTAGGAGCTAGAAGAAAGAAGATCATGTTCTCTGTGTCATCCTTGGCTACAGAGCAAGTTTGAGGCCAGCCTGAGCTACATCAGACCCTGCCTCAAATGAAAGCAAAAGCAAAAGTACAGAAGAAGAAAAAAAGCATTATGTATAAGGTAAGAGGTGAGGAATATGGTTGGCTTTTCAAATTAGACATGGCACAACGCTGAAAATGATGAAACAATACCTCTTAGGTGCTGAAGGAAAACAAGAACAACAAAAATACCTTTTACCTTGAATTCTAGAGCCGTGGAATTAAATATTCTTTAAAACTTAAGGTTTTCACTGTAAAAGACATTTTTTCTAATCAGCGATAGTTGAGAGAGTAAGTGTAGCCAGCACATGCCTAAAGGTAATTAAAAGAAGTTCTTCAAGTCAAAGAGGACAACACCAGATGGAAACACAGATGAGGGCTGGCTCGGTGGCTAAGAGTGCTTGAGGTGTGAGTCAGGAGCTTCACAAGTTCAAGGCCAGCTCAGACTAAAGCGTTTGAAGCCAGCCTGGGAAACCTAGAAAGATCCCGTCTCTAAAATTAGGCGTAGAAAAGAGAGAGGAAAACAGATCAGAGGAAGTGCACTCATGTACAAAGCTGTCAGTTCAAGGCCAAGCACTGGAAATGAATAAATAATAGGGTTCCAGATACAGCAAGCACGTGAGTAAATAGAAAGGACCTTTTTCTTCTTCTCTAAAATTTAAAAGTATAGCTGACAGTTTAAAGCAAAGTGAATAAAATAATCATGGGGTTCATAAATGAAAAAGTGAAATATATGACCAGCACGGCGCAACGCACAGGGCAGCTAAATGGCGGTCTCCTGTTTCACAGGTTCTCATTACATGTGGAGTATCGTAATGCTAGAAAATTGCAGTCTGTAAAAAGCAAAAGTCGGATATTGCAATCCTTAAAGAACCAGAAATAAAACAAACAGGTCTAACTAGAAATCCAAGGAGGGCAATAAAATGGGATTTGAAGAAATAACCCAGAAACAGGAAAGGGGGAGAAATGAACGAATAGCCAACTGGGAGAGGCAACACAACACAAGAGAATTATCTGCCACCGTTGCATGCACGCAGAGGGTAAGCTCCTCAGAGGCCTTCCTGCCCTGACCATTTCTCTGGTTCTAATAATATCATAAGCCATGGGGACATGGCTCGGTGGCTGAGAACACTTGCTGGCTCTTGCAGAGGACAGAGGCTTCATTCCCAGAACCCAGGTTGGGCAGTTTACATTGAGGGGCTGTAGAACACAGACGGGGCAGGGAGGAAATACATTGAAGTGTTCATCTTGACTGATTTTTACAGATCTGATCAAGATACTGAACTGTTTTTCCAAATAGCTCTTTTGTTATTTGTAGATCAACAAGGAATAGATTAGCCTGTTTATCAATTTAATATAAATCAAATCATGCAATATGCATTTTAATATCTGGATTCTTTCACTCAATAAATCTTGAGGTTCATCCATGTCACATATATATGTTGCATGTATTTTTGCTTTATGACATTCCATCGGCCTTGTATGTGCATATGTGTCCATGTATACATTTATGTGTGCATGCACACATGTGTACATATATAAATTTTGCATACAAATGCCTACTGCCTCAGTGTATCAATTTATGTATCCATTCTTCTATTGGTGAGATTTTTGTGGGGTTTTTTTCTTTCTGATTTTTAGTCATTACAAATAAAGCTACTACAGTCTTTTTAAAATGTCTTTTTGTGTATATATATGCGGTTTTCTTCTGGCTTTGTAACTGTCTTTGGCTTTCCTGGGTAATACAGTAAGCATGTGTTTGCTTTAAATAACTACATATGCCCTCAAATTAAAGATGCTAATTCTGCTTTCAAATCCCACCATCCGTGATAGAGAGGTCCTCTCTTCCTCATCCGTGTGGTCTTGCCTGTCTTTTTTAATCTTGGTCGCTGCTGACAGGTGGCACTTGTTTGATGGGTGGCAGTGCCAGGCACCTTTCCTGGTTGACACTCGGCTATGCTTTCAAGAGTGTCAGTTCGACATTTTTTGCAGTTGGATTGTTTGATTTTTCTCTTTGATTCATAAAAGCTCTTCATGCATTTCAGAGAGGAACCTTTTATCCTTCCTGTGCCAAGCAAGATATTGGTACAGGCCCCTTTTTAATTATCATCACCATTCCTGCTGGAGGACGGAAGTCTTCCATCTTAGTATAAAAATTTCAATTTTCTTCAAGACTACAACTATAATTTTTTGTAATAGGGGTTGAATTTAGAGCCTCATTCATCTTTGACAAGTGGTCTGTGATTAAATTACATCTCCAGCCTTTTAAAGACTGTTTTACTTTCAGATAGGTTCTCACTGAGTTGCCCAGGCTGGCTTTCAACTCCTGCCTCATCATCCCCAGACACTTGGGATTACAAACTCAAACCACAGACACAGTCAAGGCTTATTTGTTTATTTATTTTTAGCTCTTCTGAGTCCTTTGCATTGTCTTATAAAAATTAGAATCTACTATTCAATTTCAACAATCGAACTTTCTGGGAATTTGATTGGGATGTCATTGCACTTATTAATTATTAACTAATTAGTTAATCAACTTATTAAATTGTCAATTCAGAAAGTATTGAGTCATCTTATCCCTGAACTTGTGTGTCTCATATATTACACTTCTTTTGACAATTTTGTCTGTTGTGTTTTTAATATACAAGTCTTTTTTTTTTTTTTTTCTGAGACAAGGTTTCTCTGTGTAGCCTTGGCTGTCCTGTAACTTACTCTATAGACCTCAAACTCACAGAGATCCGCCTACCTCTGCCTCCCTGAGTACTGGGATTACAAGTGTGTATCACTGTGCCTGACAGTGTACAAGTCTTGTGTGTGTGTGTGTGCATGCATTTTGTTAACGTTATTACCAGGTATTGATTTTGATCCTATCTTAAAGTCATAGTATCTTTAAAAGTTTTCCTTGCCATGTCTTTGTGGCTGCTTCATAAAAATGCAAACCTGTGGTTATTTAGTAGTTGCTTTAGTTCTTCCAGAATACAGCATATTTGTTGGCACCCATGAATAAGGTTTGTTTTACTTCTTCTTCACACATTTTTATGGCCATCTATTTACTTTTTCTTTTGAAAAAGCTTCCAAATATTCATCCTTTGGATGAATCATCCCAATTGAAGCCGCATGTAAAATGAGCCATAAAAAAATAGCCAGACAAGAAGGCTTCTTTAGAGAAAATACTGGATAATTTAATTGGAGAAATGATTTGAATATTACTTCTTCCCAAATGCCCCCATTGTTAGAAAATGTTTACCTGCACAGAAATGTACACAGCACATGTACATAATGAACAGATACATCAATGGTTATATATTGAATCATCTTCACAGCAAAGGCAAAAATAGCCTTGCTGGGAGATAAATTTTGGTCAAGTTATTACAAAATGTTCATGAGCTTGAATGCAAAGTCTCATCTTTGCTTATATCAAACTTTGCCTCTTGATGTCTTGGGGTGTTTTTAAAAGGCAAATTTATACTTGTGTTTATTTGTATAAGTGTTCATGCGATAAGGGCAGGATCTGGCTTCCTGTTTGTAAGCTGTACTTTGCTAGCGCAATGTTCTCATTCAGTGACTGTGTTACTAACCGCACAGGTGGCTGAGTCCACTGAGAGGGTCCAGCCCAGTCTTCAGCTGTACCAGACAGCTCACTAGATTAACCTCGAAATCATCCGTTATTTTCTGTTGATAGTCAGGCAACCTGGGTCCCCGTTTATCTTCTAGTTCCATTAAAGGAATAGTTCTGATTGTGACGGACTATTTTCCAATATGGCCACATCAGTCTCTCCCTCTCCAGCACCGCTTCGGCCTCACTGATCAGAGGGTGTCACTGCTGACAGCTGGACAGTGAAGGAGGAGACGTGGATGTGGGGAAGAATTTGGATTAAGAAAACCTGAATTTGGTTGTGTCAACCTCTGTGCATATCCTGTATAATTAAGGTCATAGGAGATATGTTGTAACCATCGTGAAGCTTTGATTAATCTCACTCCATCATCTGCCTACTCTGGCCTCTGTACTCACTGTCCTTTTGTCTGTCTTAAGACAGGTGCTTCCAATCTCTGTCCACACAAGACATTATTGCACTGCTAGCTGTCCATTGCCTGAAAAAAAGAATGTTATACTCACTTTTCTCGTGTCTCTACCTCCATTTAAATTTTTCCCTAGATTCCAATGTGTCCAGCGCATTGGAATAACTAAAAAAACAAACAAAACTAGGATCTGGGAGTGTGGGGAGGAGAGGAGAGGAGGGAGGGGGCTGCAATCAGATATAAAGTGAATAAATAAATAAATTACTTAAAAACTTAGGGCCATGAAACAAAGTCTGCTTGATACACAAAAGAGAAGGGGGAAAGAAAAGACAGGTAGATGTCAAAGACAAGATGCAGCTAAAGAGACACTGATGTTGCAATCTGAAGGGTGTCCTGTCTCTTCGTTACATCACATTGGATTGCTTTCTAGCAATTACAGCTCTGGGCTTAGAATATTTTGTAAGAAAGCATTAGAAATTCCAAATTCAGCCTAACCACAGGGCTTAGTTTTCCCCTAGAAGGGACCTTATTTACTTACTGTCACAATACGAAAATCATTCTATTCTGCAGTGTTCAATAAACAGAAAAAAAAAACTTAACATCTATATTAAATTGTTGCTACGAAAGTAAACATTTCTCCTCCTCTTTTCTCCAAGCTGATTAAGAACCAGTATGTTCAGAAATGTTTCCCAAGTCTGAGGAGGCTCCCCTCTGTTCTTAGAGCCATTCAGCATGCAGTGTTTTTCCTACCACTTGATTACAATTTGGCAGTAGTTTTTGAATAATTTACAAATTTTAAAGTTCTATGCCCTGAACACATGTGTTTGCAGCTAAACAGACTTGAAAGAATATGCAAATTGTTCTTTTATGTCAAAAATGAGTGAATGCAGCTTCATGCTGGAAAAAGCAAACTGTCACCCCCCGTGTTTTTGTTTAGACTAATCCGTGCGCCATCGCTCCGGCATCAGAGGGCAGACATTTTCCCTGGGATATTAGACATAAATGTTTATGACTACAGATAGCCTGGGAGGGATAGGCATGTATTAAAAATGACCCGGAGTGTCTTCTTTGGTTCTCACATAAATACCTCAGAGTAGCAGACAATGGAGCCAGGTGGTGAGGCAGAGGTACTGAGCATCGCAAAGGACACTGGGTCTCCTGGCCCTGCCATGTGAGAGGGGTTCCAGTAAGGTGATGAGGAGGTCAAGTCCAGAGCACTGCTAAGACTAGCTCCTGAGTGTGGAATATGATGCTGACGATAAGAAATGTCTTCCTAAGGCCAAGAATCTCTATCTCCCCCATTTCTTCCCCCAGATCTTCATAGTTTAAAATACTTGTTTACTCTTGCATGAAAACTGCCTGTGCAAACCAGTACATTTTATTAAAAGATTAGCAACCACACGAAAATTTCATCCTGTCCTCCACCGTGGGGACCAAGTTCTGGTGCTTTATCCAAACGGGATGGCTTTGAACACCACACTCGGCATCTTCTGTGGGTGAGACAGGGGAATGGCCACTGCCTCTTCACAAAGGACAGGAGTGGGTTCTTAAAGTGGAGAATGAAATTCTAGCATCCTATGTTGAGGGGGCTGATCTCGTCTTCACGCTTAAGCCAAGCACATCTAAAACCCGTTACATGGTGACCTGCTGAGTTAGTTTTCCTCTGTGTTTACCTCAGCACCTAGGAATCCAGGGACACTTGTCACACTTCCAGGGGCATTTCACAGCCTCTCCTTCCCGGCCCTCACTGAGGTCACAAACATTCTCACGGTGTGCAACGCCCAGCTCCTTCTTATCTCACTTCTCCACAGTGAGGATGCTCTTGACCGCTCTTCCATCCCAACACCCCCTTTTTCCACTGCTCCCATGACAGCACCTTCGCTTAGTTTCTCCCATGTCTGGCCACTCTGTCTCTCCTTTCCTTTTACTAGGTAGTCTTTAAATGTTGACTGACAAAACTTACATGATAATGTCGAGAGGCAGAAAAATTGTATGTGTGTGTGTGTATGTCTGTAGGTTTGTGTGTATATGTGTGTGTTTGTGTATGTCTGTAGGTTTGTGTGTGTATGTGTGTGTTTGTGTATGTGTTTGTGTATGTATATGTGTGTATGTGTATGTTTATATGCGTATATGTGTGTATGTATGGGTGGGTACATGTGTGTTTGTATGTGTATGTGTGTTTGTATGTGTGTGTTTGTGTATGTCTGTAGGTTTGTGTGTGTATGTGTGTTTGTATGTGTGTGTTTGTGTATGTCTATAGGTTTGTGTGTGTATGTGTGTTTGTATGTGTGTGTTTGTGTATGTCTGTAAGTTTGTGTGTGTATGTGTGTGTATGTGTGTGTTTGTGTATGTAGATGTGTGTATGTGTATGTTTGTATGTGTATGTGTGTGCATGTTTGTATGTGTATGTGTGTGCATGTTTGTATGTGTGTGTGTGTAAGTTTAAGTACTTGTGACTGTGTAGATGCATGTCATAGCATATTTAAAGGGGACAACCATTCTTGTCATCCTCACTCACCATCTTGTTTAAGGTAGAGTCTCTTTTTCACTATGGCACATCCTCGCAAACTCCTGGGGACACCTGCATCTTACTACAGGACCACTGGCCTTCTAGAAGTGTTGCTATGCCCCGCTTTCCTCATGTTCTAGGGATTCAAACTCAGGTCATCATGCAAGAGCTGTACCCACTGCACCCTCTCTCTCTCTCTTTCTCTCTTCTCTCTCTCTCTCTCGATCAAATCTAACACAATTTCTTATTTAAAACATTCACCTTGGGAGAGGAGGGATCTTCCATGGCCTGACAAATGGAAGGAAATGGAACTCCCTTAGAGTCTTTACACCCCTCCTTGTCCAAACTCTGGTTTCGCCTAGTGACGCCAATGCTGGCTTCTAACTTATGGATGGGAAATCAATGTGAAAGTCAGAACACCGGTCACAATTGGTTGCAGCAGTACGATGTAATGCTTTCCCTATGAGACCAGGAACGGGTCCAGGTGCCAATCTACACTCACCGTCTGTACCTAGCATTGCACTGGAGGCTCTCGTCACAGTAATTAGGCAAGAAAAAGAAAGAAAAATCATCCAAATCTGAATGGAAAACTATAATTCGCTCTATATTCACACATCATTTTTCATGTAGTAAATTCTAAGGAATCCATAAAAAAAGTATTAGAATTAATTATAAATGAGTTTAGCATGGTTTCAGGATACAGAACCAAGATAAAAAAAAATCAACCAGACTTCTATAACACTGACAAGAACAATAATTAAAACAATGCTCCCATTTATGATAGTATTTTTAAATGTAATGTTTTAATAAATTGAAAAGTAAATGTGAGGGATAGCAAGATGGCTTAACAGGTAGAAGCAGTTTGCTGCCAACTCTGCTGCCCTGAGTTCAATCCCTGGGCCCCACATGGCAGAAAAAGAACTGGAATTCCATAGGTTGTCCTCTAACCTCTATATACACGCCACCATGTGCACATGCCTGTACATGAAATAAAATGTACACACATGAAGTAAAATGTAATTAAAAATAAATAAATGTAAAGGAAGTTGAGATGTATACACTGAAACTACAACAAAAATCACTGAAAAAAAACTTTAGGAAGATCTAAATAAGAGGAAAAGCATCTCATATTCATGGACTGGGAGGTGCTGGGGTGTCAATAACCTCCCAAGTTCATCTAAGCAATAGGGAGAAAGGATTGACTTTAGCTCACAATTCAAGACTACAACCCATCACGCAGGAAAGTTGAGACCGGGAGGCCTTGAGGCAGCTGACCACATCAAACCCATGGTCAGGAGACCTCTGCTCAGTTCACTGTGTCTTTTGAGTAGTGCAATACCCCAGCCCAGGGAACTGTGTCACCCACAGCAGGCAGGTCTTCTCACCTCACTCAGCCTGCCAAGAGACTCTCCCAGGCATGCCTAAGGGCCTGTTTCCCAAGATGCTAGATCTCAGTAAGGTGACACTGGAGATTAACAAGCATGGAAAATTGGTGTAACATTCCTATAGAAATCTGAGGGGTGCAGAAAAACTAAATCAGTCTTGGAAAAAGACAAACCGGGAAGACTTTTAAAACACACCACAAAGCTTCGGTAATCAAGACAGTGTAGTACTGACATAAAAATCATACATGCAGTTCACCGGGACAGAGCCAAGGGTCTGGTCAAAAGCCTCTTGACATTGTTGGTTCTTGGTTTTATTTCCACAAGGGTACCAATATAGTTCAGTTCAATTAATACCATCACTTAACAAGTGCTGCTGAGGCCACTGATACACAACGCCAAAGTCACTTTATCTCGTTCTATGCTTCAACTGGTCCCTCTGCTGCAGGTCTCCCTGAGTTCCTCTGCTTTTCTTTGCTTGAAGGTTTCAAAAACACCTATAACCCATCATGATCCAGGAAGGGACCCCCTCTGCAAGATTTATAGTGAAGGGAAGCAAAAAATGACATATATTTTCAACAGACCGGGACCCAGAAGAGGATTGTGGGATTGAAGGACGAATTAGAGCTTCCACAGTGCTGCACAACGGTTGAACCATAGAAAGGGAGATGGCTGTTGGAGAGTCAAATGGAGTTGGACTTGGAGCTTGAACTTCCGGGAGTTTTCCTTTCAAGAGCCTCTGTGGAGATTATCCTGCTGAGGAAGCTGACCTTCCTGGAAGACTTTAAGAACCCACACCTGCAAATGGAAAAGCTTTTTTGTGCCTCTTGAGTGTTTAGTGAGTGACACTGAGTACTTGACAGTGGAGAGGGATAGACTCTCCTCTATAAAGATTTTAGTGGTGACGATGGAGAGAGAGTATTTCTCACATGGCAGAGCTGTCTCATGCCATCCTCCCCATGCTGCTGGCAACAAGCCTTTGCAGTGGTCTGTTATGCTGTGCTCCACACAACCTTCTTCCACCAACTGAGACACCGTTCAGCATCATCCTGTCCTTGAAGGAAAGATGCGATGACCTGTCTCAATTAGATGTGTGCTTGTAAGAAATTTGTAAGCCAAAGTCCTCCTAATGTTTGCAGTTTTCTCTACAGGCTAGATTGATGTCGGGTGACTCTAGCTGTCCATTAGGAATGTGCTGGGATCTTACATGCCCACAGCTGTGACTTCATCCACATATTGTGTATTGGGTGGTGATAAAAACTTGTTCTTGGCCACTCTCAAGAACCATCTGTTCTTTCTAGGCCTTTGCTCATTATCAGGATGGAATTCAATGGCAGTGGAAGCTACTCTATATATCTGCTGAAAAGCATAGTCCAGTGAGCCCTCCAGAAACACTGGAGGCAAATGCCAGAACTCACAATTTATCCTTTTTTCCAAACTTTGGCTAGAGATGATCTCACCCAGAATTAGAGAAGGAGACAGAAAGGGAGGAATTTCTGGAAGGATTATTTTGCCCTTTCTCCTCCTTTAGTAAGGATGGACAGGTGTCTGGTTGAAAACTTTACATTCTGTTCATCCCAACTTTGCCCTTTGACTTTTCCTTCTCTTCTAAGAGCTTTGATTGTCTCACAGTGACTACCTGAACACTACCTAAGCCCCATGCCTGTGCTCTTGGTGGCTAATGAAATAAGCTTAGCAGATGTGAACACAGACTTAAGGAGCTGATAGACTGGGACTTGAGTACTTTGTGACCTTGGATAAGTGTCTTACTTTGCGTTTATATATCTATGTATTGTTTATTTGTTTGGTATAGGCAGAGTCTCCTTAACCAAGGCTGCCCCAGACTTACAATTATGGATGACATGGCTAGCTGCCATATGGTTCAGGGATAGAGAGCACGTGAAGCTGTAGTTTTGCTGCCATATTTGTTTAGGGCTTTCAGCTGAGTTCAGTTACACGTGGCCAGCTGCCATGCTGGTCCGGAGATAAAGTGGGTGGAGCCATGAGTTTACCACCATTTTGTTTAGGTCTCTCAGTTATGTTCAGTCCTCTAATTAGTGTTAAGTGCAAAGCTTTTTACTGTTCAATTTTAATACAAAGTGGTAGGATCAGCAAGATTTACTAGCCCCTCTATAAACTGTATCTGATTAAAATGTTTGCTTTAATTTTAGTTCAAAAAGTGAAAGGGTTAGGCTAACTTTGTAACCTATATGTCCTCTAAAGCCTATAGTTTTGAGTTTTAGGTCCAGGTTAAGCTAAAGCCTCTTAGTACCTTTCCAGAGAGTGAAGGAATGTGACCCTATCTGTGAGGACAGATATAAAAAAAGGGCAAGCAAGCAATGACCTTCACTCAGCAAAAGAACGACCAGACCCTTGTCCTTGAGATAGCATTTCTTAGCAACAAACCTAGACTTCTGAGTAGCTTTTGACCTCCAGCCAAGAGCCCGCAGCCCTAATCTTCAAGGATGAGCTAACCACCCCCACCTTCAATTGCAGCTGCATCCACACTTGGCAGGACTGGCCAAGCTTGAGCACCTAGGACTAACCAATTATCTTACTTTATAGCTTCCTCATCTAATCCTAAATTGCCAAAACTAGAACTTCAAATCTCCCGCAATTTTTCTTTTAAAAACCTAAAGGCCTTTGTCTCCCGGTGCCACTCTTTGCTGACCAGCAGGGGTGACCCCGTTGTACAATGGTTAATAAACCTCTTGCTTTTGCAACGAGTCTTGGTCTCGGGGAGTTTCTGGGAAGGGCGCAATTGAACTCCTGAGCTGTGAGACCCCAGGTCTTACACAATGTAGCCAAACATGACCTTGAACTTCTATCTTCCTCCCCTCCCCCCTCCCAAGTGCCCCCCAAGATCACAGGTGTGCTCCTTTAATTTGGCCTTTCTGAAGCTCTTTTTCCTTACAGAGGGAAACTGGGATAACACCTCATGACAGAGCACAGGAGCAGTGTAATCTGTAAAGCTTTAGACTGTCATCCTTACCATGTCATCATAACTTTATAATGCCCACTCCAGATGAGTTTATATGAAGAAATGAAATCCCCTAGCCTGCTTAAAGAGCCTGCAAAACTCCAGCCTGTGAGCCAACTGGCATCCACAAACTTGTCTTCCAGCAAATAGCCCCACATTGGTTACCCCTTGCTATTAGAGTAGTGATTCGTAACCTTCCTAATGCTGTGACCATCTAAAACAGTTCCTCATGGTGTGGTGACCTTTAACCATAAAATTCTTTTTGTTGCTACTTCATGGCAGATATTTTGCTATTGTTATGAATCACAATGTAAATATATGATAATCAGGATATTTGCTATACAACCCCCAAAGGGGTTGCAACCCACAAGCGGAGAACCACTGTGATAGAGAGATAATCCTGAAAAGAGGCCTTCATAGTCCTGGAAAAGGCTCCATCAGTTTGAAAAAGAATTATCAGGAGCATGACCTGAAGGAAAAAGCAGGTAGAATGCAGGTTCAAGATGGCTATGCTCAACTCTGTCCACAAATCTGAGGAGAAGAGTGGAGCCAAATGAAGAGCAGGACAGAGGCTTCTAACAGTCAGGGGCCCTGATACCAGGTTTATGCAAAGGGTGAGTATATTGAAGAGCAAACCTTTCATAAGTGTTTGCTGTGAGACAGTCTAAACCTATGTGAGACAAGCTATGACTGAGGGTCTCGGAGGCTGAAGGGAAGAGAGTTGCTGACAGCAAGAAGAAAAGAACTGAGTGGAGGGCCTTGGGGAGAAGGGAGGTAAAGGTAGACTTAGGCCCTTCCGGGTGAGGAAGGAGATGTTGAACAAAGGCTTTGAGGTCAGAATAGAGCTGCTGTGTTGGGCGAACCAGTGGGAACCAGCCCAGAGGATGGAAGTTTTATAGAATAGGTGATGGTTAAGAGAGGTTGTTGCCTGGAGGGATGTGCTCTAAGGTGATGACTCTGGCTCTAGATCCGTAAGAATCCGGGAGCTTTGAAAGCCTTAACCAGAGGATTACAGTTGAACGTGGGAACTGAGTGAAGAGCTGGGACTACTAAATGGTACGGAGCTGCGCTCTGGGTTAGCGAGTGAAGGAGAAAGCCAGGGATATTGTAAGGATGAAGCACCGAGGCGGGTAGGAAGAGAATCCATGAAAGATGCTCACCTGGCAGAGTGACAGATCCAGAAGTACCATCACTAGGAGGAGCAAGTGACTGTGGCCAGAACCTTCCTAGAATCATTGAGCATTTTATTTTGAATTAAGTGTTGATGGCTAAGTGTTCAGAAACCCTTTTACAGCTTCCAGAATTTCCCTTACCACCACATTCAGCTCCATAAGAAAATGTTCACTTGGGGGCTGGAGAGATGGCTCAGAGGTTAAGATCACTTGCTGCTAATCCAAAGGTCCTGAGTTCAATCCCCAGCAACCACGGTGGCTCACAACCATCTACAATGAGATTGGGTACCCTCTTCAGGTGTGCAGGCATACATGCAGACAGAACACTGTATAAATAATAAATAAATCTTAAAAAAAAGTTGCCAATTCTAAACTTTAAAAAAAAAAAAAAGAAAATGTTCACTAAATATTTGCAGCAGAAGTGAGACTTGGGCTTCCATGCCAGCGCAGTATTCATAAGGGCTTTTGCCTTTCCTCTTCTTTAATCTGAGGGATGCTCAGGTAGTTCATTACACTGCAGAGGCAAAATAAATAGTGGATGATGCAGCGTGGTGTCATCAACTTCCACAGCTAAAATGTAAGTGTGAACAGCCTTGCCCAGGGATACAAAGCGCACCAGTGAGCTACGGCCACAGCAAGCTGCATAGCAAACCATTCAAAGCTTGCGTTTGCAACATCTGTGCCATCTTACTCGGAGAGGGTTGGCCCATCTGGGCTTCATGCTAACTTCAGTTTAGATACAGGTCTACTTCACACATATTTTATCTTCCTTAGCTCAGCTGGTGATTGAAACATTTTTTTTTCCCATGCCAGAGGCAGAAAAAGCAAGAGGGAAGTAGACACAAGAGACTTCTCTTAAGATACAGGCTTAGAATTTGACTTCCATCAATACCTCTAATATTTGAGCTGCAAAAGCATTTTCAGTTAACACAACTGGACAGGAAAATGCAGTCTATCTCCGGTGAGAAGAGATTCATGGTCAAGCAGTATTTAAAGAGTTGGGAGCAGCAATGCAATCTTCCCCACAATGTGTCCAGAAATATTATAAAAGTGATTAAGGGAGCCATTAACACAAAATATAGGATCGTGGTTATGGGGGGTTAGGATGGGCAAGAAATACCGAAAGGACTCTTAGTTGTCAAGTGAGGGGTTTACCCTTTTACTATTTTTATACTTAAAATTTACATACGTTTTATCCTGTATTCACAAGTATTATATAAGAAAAACAGTAATCTTATAAAAAGTAAATGAGAGATGTGATTTTCAGACAAGCAAGGTTCTGGTCAGGGCTAACACTGTGTCTTCACAATGGTAGTCAGGAACTGAGTTCCCCACCTTTGGAGATGGGGGCACACGGGGACGTTCAGCAATAACCCTGGTCACCTAGCAACCAAGCTAAGGAAAAGAAACAGACTTGTGCTGATCCTGTCAGGCCACCTCTTTACTTGGTAGATGGACATGGTGTGGAGATGCTCCTGGTGCTGCAGAGGACTCCAGACACTGACGAGATTGCAAGTGCACACAACCTGGTCTGTTTTGCTTTTGCTTTATTTTCATTTTTAAGTAACTGACTGTCAGGACAACCTCAAATCTCCACTGAGACACTGACCTTGAGCTAAGCAGTCTCTGAGTTTATTTCTTCCTCCATAAAGGATGCAGTTCTGATTGGGAGGGTTGCTATGGATCCTTGTGTCTGCGAGTTCCCATTTGTTCTCTGATGCCGAGGGAGAGACGCCGGGGGTGCAGTGTGGGCAACACCTGTTTTTGAAAGTCCCTTGCACAGTCCTAGGGCTGGCTCCTCTGGCAGCAAGGTGCTTCCAGGGCTCTGTGACCTTCTGTTGTGTGAGGTGCGTCTCTTCAAAAGCTGTGCTCAGTCGTGTTGTATACCCGACACAGAGGTGAGGCCTTCATAAGTATTAATCTCTCCACCCTGCCCTTGCTTCCAGGCCCTACACGGCTTCTTCCTGGCCAAGGTACAAAAGGAAAGTCATCAAGTTCATGACCAGGTGTCTTTAGGAGAGGACCATATAGATGTGAATCCTAGGGCTCTGGACTCAGAGAGCAAGAGTGTCTCAGGTGTGGGCACTGGGAGGGGCTGGGGGTCTTGGGAGGGATTATGTTTTCCATTACTCAAACATCTCCAATTTCAGCCTCCAATTTGGGGAAGCAAAATAATTTTGGCCCCCCACGAAGTATCTGTCTCTGGAATAGATTATCTGCTTTGTTAAATTCAGAGGCATTCTGATAACGGTAATTGAATTAGGCTTCTCGGGACTTCCACGGGCAGGCTAGCTGCCTCGGTAGGGGGTCGGCTGGCCAGGTCCCGGAGGCTCCCAGGCTCTCCCTCCACTGCCCAGCAGCCCTCCCCAGGGTCACAACCCCTTGGGCTTGGCCTTTGAAGATTTCTGACTTACAGGGGCTCCCCTATACCCTCCAGAGGCCCCTACTGCTTAGCTGGGGTCTCCTTCAGTCTGTTCCCAGACCTGGCTGGGGGCCTCTGGGGACTCTCTAGTGAGGAGCATAGAAGTCTTTCCTTGAGCCAGAGGAATTTCTGGAGGTCAAGGGAATGTCTGCCTGGGCACGAAAAAGCAGGAGGTCAAGGTGCAAAAGATGTTGACCTAGATTTTCCCCAATTCCAGAGAGGGGGCTTTTCCCAGGGAATCGCTGTCACCCTCCTCACTCTGTGATCAGGACTCGGAAACTTGAAACAGAGCAGTCTGGACAGATGAAAATAGCGTTTTACAGCAGCCAACCAAGTTTTTGCTTTGTTTTGTTTTACTTTTAATCATTGAGCCAAAATGAACTATTTCACCCCAAGGTGTTTCTCATGTCTTGACTATGGTCTCTGCACCCTGTCTTCTCCTCTTCTCTTATGATCAGCATTTAAAAGCACAGTCTGTTTGCCACACAGCTCTTTGGGGTTGACTGTTTTTGTTTGTTTGTTTGTTTTTCTGTTATCAAACCAGTGGTTCACAAAGGTGTCAAAGAGCAGGGCTGTGCAGCAAAGCATTCCTCGTGGCTCTTGCTAAGTTCTCTCAATTCCCTGAAGTCAGCTGGTCTCATCCAACACTTTCCCCTTCTGCCTACACAGCCCAGCCTAACTCCCACCATTTAATGAGGATCCCAATCTCTACCAGTATGACAAACAATGCTGATCCTATTTTTAAAAATCTGTGTGTATGTGTGTGTGAGTGCATGTGTGCATGTGTTTGCAAAGGTGGACATTTATGACAGCATGTTTGGAAGTCAAGGGGCAACCTTGGGTGTTGGCCTTCACCTTCCATTATTTTGACACAGGGTCCCTCGTTGCCAGGCCAGCTGGCCTACAAGCCTCTGAAGATTTTCCTGCCTCTGCCTCCCATTTCACTGTAAGAGGGCTTCGAGTATAGATGTTTACAATCATGACTGGCTTTACGTGGGTTCTTGAGATCTGAACTCAAGTTCTCACACTTGTACAGCTAGCACTTTGCCTACTGAACCGTCTTCTCAACTAAACAGGTGCCATTTTAGGGACCATTTGAACAGATCTAGGTTAGAACCTGCCTCAAGAATTTATCTCCTCTGTGATCTTTGCAGAAATAGCAATTACTCAAAGATACTCATTTTTTCAGTCCTTCATGTCCTTGGTATCTCAATAGTTTGTTGTTGTTTGTTTTATTTTGTTTTTACATCTTCTCTAAGCCTAGAGAAGAACTCAAAGGTTCAGAAAATACATTTGAGAATATTTAGTAAAAACCGAAAAATTGTATTAAAACAAAAAGTCAGTCTGGGGAGATGGCTCAGGGGGCTAGGTGTCCCCCTCTCACAATCTTGAGAATCACAGTTTGGATTCCTAAAACCCAGGTAAATGCCTGGCAGGGGTAGTGGACTGCCCATAATCTCATTCCTTGGGAGACAGAGTCAGGGGATCCCAGAGGAAGCTAACTAGCTGAATTTGTGAGCTTGAGATTTGAGCTTGGGATATAAGATGAATGTTGCATATCAAGAGAGAAATTCAATATCAACTCCTGGCATTCACATATGTTTCCACACACATATATGTAGCTGCTCACAATATATACATACACATTAAAAAAAATAAAAGAAAAGAAGTCAGGAGTACACAACTTAATGAGAACTTATGTGCTAACAAGGCAATTACACATGAATAAAGGAGCAATAATAGTTCAATTTTATTCTTCAATAATGGAGGTGCAGTCACTGTGTAGCTTCTCAAACTTAGGCTCTGATTGGCCCCTGCTTGCCTCATCTCCTGCTGTGCCCTGGCTCTCATATGTTTCTTATTTGCTTATTAAGGTCGCCTCTGAAGGCATAGGTCCACCAAGACATGACATCACCAGGAGGAATGCAGTGTGATCTAATGTAAAAACTGTGAACTACCTTGAGTTAGCAGCGTCTAACAGATGTTAAGTAGCCTTCTGTTTGCCTCAAACATTTAAAATAACCCACAGTCCCCTTATGAGTTTGCTTTGGCACCCCAGAGTGGGAGCTGCAGCAATAATGTTTGAAAAGCACCTGACATAATGTAGGTGTTTAGACGTTCATGGCTGTTATTATCCCCCATTTGAACTTTAAAGCCCTCATTGGTAGCCTTATGACTGAACCTCTCTACTGCCAAACCTGACTACAGTCTGAACGATGACTGTCTTATCCAAGGCGTCCCCATGGCTGGTAAGAGTCGGGTGATGTTTCTTGGATAGATAGACGCCATCTTCTGGTTCATCCACATTCATATGCATGTATACCTTTTTTTGTTTGTGATTGTTTGTTTTTTTGTGGCAGGGTTTCTTTGTATAGCCCTTGTTGACTGCCTGCCTCTGCCTGCCAAGTGCCAGGATTAAAGGCGTGTACTGCCACACCCAGGGAATGCCTATCTTGACCCTTCAGTGCAGCCATCACTTCATCTACATATCTTTTAAGACACAGAAAAATGTCTCTCCTGTAAGTAGTAGCTGCCTCCCACTCTTCCTTCCTTTTATTCTTATGCGTTAGATTGATGATATTTTGATGCCAGCCTCAGAGCTTCTTTCAAGTGTATAGTTTGCTTTCTCAATCTTTCCAAATTCCTCCAGGACAGAAACAGACCTGATTTACTGATAAAGCCTTTCATTTCCTAACAGAATGATCCCCAAAGCTAGGTAGGCACACGGGAAATACTTACAAAATAAACCACTTGTCGGAGGTCCCAGCTGTAGGTCCAATGGATGCTAACAGTTTGATGAACCTATTCACTGATTAATGAATCACAAAATTAGCAGCTCACAAGTAGTCACAAGCCTATTGCTCATGGAAGGAAGATGGCACTGGGGCAATTGGTTGGCTGGTGGGCTTCATCCATAGAAGCTTCTGCTGGTGTTTAAATGGGAAGCCAAAGGACGGTGGTCAGGCATGGCAGGGAAGCAGCCTGGAGGAAGAAAGAGGTTCAGTTTGTGAGGATCTAGCGAGGCAAAGGCTCAGCTGGAGAGAGGAGGACATGAAGTCTTGGGAAATAATGTTAGAGCTAAAATTTAGATGTTGGATGCTCCCCAAAGATACATGTGTTTAAAGATCCCAAGCTGGGGCTACTGGGAAAGAGGAGAATCTTTCAGTAAGACTAGTGGAATGTCTTATTTCACTGACAGTGAGCCTCTGAAGAGGGTTTGTAGGCTCTTCCTATTGTTTGTTCACCAGCCGGTGACGTAAGAGGCCTTGTCACGTGCTCTCATTTTCATGGACTGTGTCACCACAGGACCCCATGGTTCACGGACTGAAAACTCTAAACCTGAGAGTCAAAGTATACTTTTTTTTTCTTTATAAGATAATTATCTCAGACGTTTCATTGCAGTGTCAGAAAGGTGACTAACACAGTTGACTCAAAAAGTTCCTAGATCAAGAAGGTTAGAAAGAACATTTAAAAATGTGAACACTCTCAGTGAAGTACAAGTTATACCACAGAGTTGGTTGTGTAAAGGTGACTGTAGCATATTGAATCACTTTACCTGGGAAAATGGGACAAAGAGCAGAGGGGAAATTAAAATGCTCTGGTTTTTAACAGGAGAGGTCCAAATGAAAACATTTTGCTTGGGTATAGCTGGTCATAGGTCCAGTGGTTTCTATCTACCACTCAAGTAAACAGCTGGAGGGCAGGCTGCCTGCCAGCATGAACCTTTGTGTGGAAAATACTGCTAGTGTGGCTGTGGAAAATGCCCCCTCACTGGCCATAATTGCATAGAATGTGTGCAAATAAAACCTGAAAGAGAACACTTTTGAAAAGGCTTTTTCCCCCTCTCTGTCCTTATTTTGACAGCATGTAAGAGAAATTCACAGACCATTTTCTCATTCTTCCACTTGAGCTCATGCTGTACTCATGGGCTGGGTGGCAGCGGGGGGAGGAAGGCGTTAGAGTTGATTTTTTTTTAATATTCAAAATTAGCTTTATTAAAATACAGCTATTGTTTATTATTATTATTTTTCTTATTATTAGTGTGTGAGCATGCATGTATGCATGTGTGTGTACAGGAACACACACGTCACTACACTTACATAGAAGTCAGAGAAAAACAAGTTTTGTCTGTCTTCTCTTTCCACCTTGTTGGGTCAGTGTCTATCTCGTTTCTGCTGCCTTATGCACTCCAGGCTAGCTGGCCTGTGAGCTTCTGGGTAATTCTCCTGCCTCTGCCTGCCATCTTGCCATTGAAGTGTTGGGAACAGAGGCACAGATGCACATTGCCACATCTGAGGTTGTCAGGTTTGATTGACAAGAGCTGTCCTGAGCCACCTCACTGGTCCCCAAAATGTACTTCTTTGCCTTTCAGTCCTGAGATGGCTTCAGGAGGCACAGGTTGTCCAGGAGGTCACAGAGCAACTGTCCTGTGTAGCTCTAGCCACCCACAAATGTTTGGGTTTATTCAAGCAACGAGAGAAGGGATGTTGGATTCTAAAACATGATCGTTGCCTCTTAAGATTAACCTCAGTGGACAATAGTGCCTGTGTCCTCTGCCTTTCCCTGGGAGACCCGTCAGAGACAACCTTTAATGAGAAGAACTCAGAGCAAAGCAAGTGCCTTGAAGAGAGCCCTCTTCAATAACGCATGAGCTGTTTTTGTTTCTTCAGGTTTCACATCTGCTCTACCAGGCAGCTGTCCTTTGGCTGTTTCCAGAAGACTTGCACCATCCTTAGGCAAAGTGTCCGTATTTGCCAGTCTGGTGATGATGCATGAATGACCTGGCTCCCATCAGACTGAGCTTCAGAGAGCAAAGAAGCAAAGGACAGTTGCTTTGGTCCAACTTCATGCTACAGTGAGAACATGGCTGGGCTCTTAGCACATGTGTGCTGGCTTTGGAAGTGGATCTGGATCTAGAAAAGCAGAAGGATCCACAGAAGCCCTGAGGACTGGCCCTCTTTCCCACATGCATTGGCCTGTCTGTCCTGTTCCATCCTCCTCTCTGCTCAGTCACGGTTGCTTTACCTCGCCTTGCACAAGACTCATCTCGGCTGCTAAGATTTTGCTGACTCTCTGTAAAGCTCCCGGTCTCTGTCCCCAGTGATATGTGGCTGTGTCTCTGTTTCTTGGGAGGAATATAACTGACATGAGTTGTCACAATCCTTTTGGAGAAGTAGAGCACAATGCCCAGTTCAGCTGGCGTGTTGGCCTCAGTTGTTGTAGATACCCATTCTGAGGGCAGCAGCTGAGGGGTGAGTAATTGCAGGGCTCAGAGGGTCGTGGGCTGCACTGGGGACAAAGCAAGCAAGCTTTCCACTGATAATACAAGAACTATTCTGAACACTACTATCAGGCTGTGTTTGGAACAACACACAGTTTTTAAATCTAAAAATACTTTATGGGAAGAAAAATATCGATCACACATATCAAATGATTATGACTTAAGACACGCAGGTATGGAATATACACACAGGCACTTAATGGTACTCAAATAATGTTAAAGACTGTTAATGGCACCTTAACTCTTGGTGTCACCTTGAGGATAGCAAACTTATATTTTATCAAAACCCAAAAAGAACATATCCAGTTAGTTATCTGAATTGTAAAGTTATCTCTAAAATACAATTTGATCTTTCTGAAGGAGGTGGGAGGCATGGTGGCATGGAGATTATACTACATTTTGGGTACTGAACATCCCCCAAAGCCTCACGTGGTAAAGGCGTGGTCCTTTACCACATGGATGTGGAGCCTTACAGGAGGTCTTCCGGTCACTGGGAGCTTGACTTTTCTCTCTAGCTCACGATGTTGGGGTCACACATGTTCCCAACATGGTGTCCGGTCTCACTACAGGCTTGAAGGGAAAGACCCAGTTGACAATGGATTAGAGCCCCAAACACACCTTTCCTCATCACAAGCTGATTATTTCAGTTGTGTCATTGTAATGATGGAAAGCTGACTAGTGTAAATGACGATCCCCACTGCTTTAGAAGCATAATTTTGTGAGAGGATAACCTTACTCTTTTAGTCACTGTTCCATTGCTATGAAGAGACACCATGACCAAGGCAACTCCGATAAAAGAAAGCATTTAATTGGGGCCTTGCTTATGGTTTCAGAAGGTTAATTCATGACCAGGGTGGAAAGCAGGCATGATGCTGGCACAGTACCTGAGGGTCTACATCCTGATTGGCAGGCAGCAGGCAGAAAAAAAAAAAGATGGCAGTGGCTGGTGTGGGCTTTTGAAACCTCAAAGCTAATCCCCAGTGACCACTTCCTCCAAGAAGGCCAAATCCCTTTATCTTTCTTTAACAGTTCTACTAACTAGGGACCAAGCATTCAAATATATGAACCTGTGGAGACCAATCCCATTTAAACCACCATACCTACTGTGTCCCAACCCATACCTTGGGATATACAAACTCAGCAATGACTCTGTGACCCTCACTATAGTACAGATTATACCCAGACACAGCAGAGGGGCACAGAGAAGACTGAGTATATCATTTAGTATTAGATTTGCCTATTAGTAACAAATAGTCCAAAGAGCAGTAGGTTACACAAAAATGTTCATTCCTTTTCCAAGTAAAACTTCAAAAAGTGTACAGTGATTTTGCTCTGTTCATTTCCAGCTTTGAGCTCTTCAGGACTCTCCACCCATGGTCAAAGGCATATGTATTTCAAATCCAGGAATGTAAAAAAAAAAAAAAAAAAAAAAAAAAAAAAAAAAAAAAAAAAAATAGAAGAAGTGGCAAAGGCCTGTGGCAGCTCTAACTTAAGGAAGACCCCTAGAACCTGTCGTATGAACACGTGTTCATACCCCATTGGTTCCTCTTTAGTTACATGCCACACACAGCTACAAGAGGTTCTGGGATAGGTGGTATCCATTGAAGACGACCATTTGCAGGCTAAAATTCTCTCACTGTGTGTAATACAGAAATTGAATCTGTGAATGAACACGTGGAATGGTCCCAGTAAGCCAGTAAGGAGAACTAAGCCACTATCCACAGGGTGGGCTGGCATCTTCTCAGAAGGGGCCAGTCTTTCTCTAGCCGCCTTTCTTCTCAGGAGGGTCCATGTTTTCTCACTGGATGAGATCCACAGACATGGAGGAGGGCCTAGTTTTACTCAATGAATTGACTATAAAACTACTCTCACAGAAACATCCAAGATAATGTTTGGTCAAATTATCTGGAGCAACTCATGGGTCAGACAAAACTGACCACATTATGGTGGAAATGGAGCCAGATGTTGGAGGACAATGGTAGTGGTTATGGCACTGGGACCGGAGTTTTCTGTTGGAAACAAGAATGTGAATCTGTGAGGCTAATGACTTGTCACCAAGCTGTTTCACCAATTTTCATAGTTTGCACAATAGTGGTGCCCCGTGGGCTGGCATTTCCCCTCTTCACACCTACACCAGATTTTGTGGAAATGAGGTCTAATTTCTCCCCCTGGCCTCGGATTGCATCATATGACAACCCATCTATCTTTGGGAGGAATTGGAAGAAGAGCTGTTGCTGCCTTCAAGAGCGTCTGGTTAGGAGTACGCTGAAGATTTAAGGGCAGTGATTCCTGAAGTGGGAACCCCAAAGCTGGGACCCTGTCCTGACTCTGTGGCAATCATGAGACCTGGCACAGGGTGAGTTTGAGCAAGATACTTCCCCTCACTGGGGTTTAGTTTTCACCCAAAAAGTGAGAGAACTCTTCCTAGTCTCCTCTCAGGGCTACTAAATAATTGAAAATTATTATCTAAGGAAAATAAAAATGCAAATATGACATTAAATAATGTGCATAAACAAAATGGAAGAATTCTGCTCCTTCCATGCACCTTTTCCTCTGTACTCTATACAGCAAATGCTAAGGGCCTAATTCTTACTGTAGACCAGAGCTGCACCTCGTCTTCCTGGGGTGCACAGGCAGGTTTCCTTACCTGGATCTCGTTCTGACCCTTACTGCTTGCAGAACCTTTTTCTCTGAATGGCTTACCCCTCACCACCCATAATCACCTCTGGCTTGCAAACACAGCCTCAGGGCCAACAGTAGTTTATCCAATTTCATCTTTATCATGAATCCTCTACATGAAGCCCTGAGCAAGAAAATCAGCTCGCACACTGTGTTTCAGGCCCGCCATTACTCCCAAGTGATGAAATGTACACAGAGACCCTCAAAATTGGTGTTAAAAGCACATAAACCTCTTGAGTTGTTGAGATTCTAGCCCAAGCAGGGTGTATGTGTAATATCACTAAAAGCAGGTATGATGGATAAAAATGAATGATGGCCCCTTCCAAACGTAAACCGAGCTGCTCATCCCTCAGGGTTGTTTATAAATAGAGGGGGGTCCATTTGCTCAGGATCCCGGGGACAGGCCGGCACTCCATTTAGATAACGACCACAGTTCTCACCCAGCCGTCACTCTCCAGCTTGCACGGGGCGATTAATCAAATGGTGTTTTGGTTTCTCCAGATACACATCTAGTCCTTCCGGTGCAGAGTGAGCTGAAGATGGCTTCCAGAGTTTACAGAACATTCTGGCCAGTACATTAGAAGAAGGCAGGCCAAAGAGCGCCCTTAGCCTGTGGGGATGGATGTTGGGATGGAATGTTCCGTTGAAAACAGCTGCATGGGTGGGGATTCTGAAAGCTCACTGCCACATAGGCCTGACCTTTTGGGGTACCACTGGCTCAATCAAAAAGGTTGAGTGACCCTTGTTGTCTAGACATCAATATTTTGAATAGGAAGGACAACAAAACTAGAGGAACTCGAAGCACTGAGTTGCCCAATGAGGCCATATTCAGATACAGAGGAAGGGCACTACGCTCTCCGGACTCCTCACCTCCACTTAGGAGGAAAGAGGGGTCATGGAGTTCTGTGTGCTCCTATAAGGCACTGCTGCCCCCACACTTCCAGCCTGATGACCAAAGTCAACCTCACAGGCCACCAGGCCCTTCATTCCAGGTGTGAACCAACTTCTCAGGAAGCCCAGGGCTCTTGTATCTTTCCGGACTCTCCCCTACAAAATGCCCCAGGAAGTTTCTAACCTTAGCCATCTCCCAGTCTCCCCCTTTCAAGCCCTCTGGATCTTACAGTCTATGATAAGCAAGACTTCCTCCACCTTCCATCTCCCCAAATGCCCCCTTCACTTTTTGTTCCAACCCATGCTGGCTTTCTACCAAGAACGGCATCCTCTACAGCCCTCCGAAGAGAGGCCAATGTCTTTCACTCTCTTTCAAGTTTCTGCTTCAAAGCTTATACCATCACCACAGTGACGCTGCCACAGTCTCTGGTTGTGGTCATTGACTGACCCTTGGCTCTCCTCACTACCCCCACTACTCTGCTGTTAGATTTCTTGGTGGCTTCACTAGCTAGAATGATTACTCTTGCAACATCAAGACTTCACCATGCTTTGACGATTCTCCTCCAATGACCTTGTCCTCTGATCTATCCTGGACATCACACTACCCTCCCATAACAAATGGCTGCCATCTTCTCTCCATCTTAATTCCTCCTCCCCATCATGGAATAAACTTGTTGCGCTCACTCTCACAGTACCCAGGCTTCTGTGTCCAGTGTCTACGTATAAAAGTTCTTAGCCAAAGGAAGAAGTGGGATTTAAAGTCTGTGGCTGGCTCATGGCTCAACCTATGGAAGAGAGGCTATGGCTTTTTCTTTATAGAGTTGTGGAGCCTAGAGTTGGGGAGCATCAGCTCATTCAAGATATTGTGTGGACCAGACTAGCTGTGGTTTAATTCCGCTGGGACCAGCAATTAATCCGTTGCTCTCACTGCCCTCCCAACCAGCACCATCCCTCTCGCACCCTGTGCTTGTTTCCCCACCTTAGATTTGTGTGCTCTCTGTTTATAAATGTTCTTGGCATGTATGTTTTTAAGCTCTCCAGTCCCCTTCTAGTCTCATTATATCGGTTGGTAAAATCCTACCCCTTTTTAACAGGTAATCTTCCACCACTTCATGCCTCTATTCATAGCAGCCAGTAGCCACTGAAACAAAGCATTCATATTTCACATTCATATTCATAACCAATCATCTCAGTTGGATCTATCTGATAACTCCTGTCTATCCATTGTACCCCTCGCAAACACCTCTCAGGTGTGTAGGTCCAGGGCAAACTGGCTTTCTCCAAGCAATCGAAAGAGAAGTCCCACTTGTCCCACTGTCTTCATCCTGTATCTCTGTTTGTGCTTTATAGTCAGTCTTCTTTCTAGTAGCTAGAGAGGACACAGCCCTGTTGCCATGCTGAACCAACCCCTCCCCTTGTACATCCACTCTTATCTCTTTTCCCAAAGTGTGCAAACCATTCATATTCTCACACACTCTCTCCCAGTCAACATTGAAGTTTGAGTTCTGTTATGTTTGAATACTATGTGGAGGATCAAAAGGCTTGTGGGATGCCGGGAGCTGTACAGATCTTAGTGAAGCGGTTAAAAGGGTACCATGATTGGCACCCCTTAACAAACTGGGGTGACTCAGACAGGACAGTTCTAGACCCTCCTTCCTAAACTTACTAGAGATATTTGGGGAATTTGTTTTCTTACTTACAGACTGGGAATTATTTTCTGACCTGAGAAATTGATCACAGTGTGTGACTTCTAATAGGCATCACTAAATGAAAAGTTAAAACATTATAGTAAGTGAGGGCCAGTGAGGTGGTTCAGCAGGTAGCAGTGTTTGTCACCAAGCCTGAAGGCATGAGTTCTATTCCTGTGACCCACATGGTGCAAGGAGAGAGCTGACTGCTACAAGCTGTTCCTGACCTCCAAGTGAGTGCTAAGAGAGGAACCCATGTGCGTGTGCACAAATAAATGAATATGGAAGAACCATTATTAAATTTAGCTGGTAATTTTTACTAAATGTAGGTTTGGGGAAGTGTTTTCTTTCACCAGCCCTGTTCCAACAGATGGACATAATCTCTAGGATTTTAATCTAAGAAATGAAAGTTCCCTTTATCCTTAAATCAAAACTTCACACCTGGGACTGTAGAGATGTCTCAGCTGTTTAAAACAGGTCTTTTAGAAGATTTGTAGAGTGGCTCACAGCTCCGGAGAATCTGGAGCCCCTGGCCCCTCTGGGTACCCTCTCCAGATACCAGTGTGCAAATGGTAGTCACATGAGCACATACTGGGGCACAAAATTAAAAATGATCTTTTTAAAAAAGACAGTATTTCTTGCCCTCTTCCCTCGCTTAGGTACCTGGGATTACAGGTAGACTGGGGTCTCACCTTTATTTTCAGCATAGATGTCCTTACAGCAGTAAAGTGTTAGCTTCTGGACACTGACCAGGGAATGCAGTTCCACAAAGCAGGCTGCTGAGTGAGAGAGTTCCGGTCACGTGACCCCTAGGGAGTCTAGAGAGCAGAAACTGAAAAGGAGTTCCTTTCCAAGTCTACTCTGTTCAGTATAGCATATATAATAACTAAACCCCTTCCTGGTGCTTAGCACAAGTATAGAAGAACTAGACCCCAGACATGTGAATTGACAGTGGGATCACAGGACCTAAGCAAGTGTTTCAAATATTGGAAGGGAAGGGGAGACACTGGATTAGGGAGCTGGAGCCAGAGCTGCCCCCTAAGCTGGTACATTGGTCTGAGAGATGCAGCTTGTCCAGGCACTCAAGAGGCAGATGCTGGTGTCTACCACAGGCTCCTTTTCAGCTCCTCCTTCTAGGATTGCAACTTTCGGGAAAGAAATTGCCAGCCCCACCCATCACAAGGCCTGCCTCACATGCTTTGAGGATTAGCATCGGTCTTATTTAACAATCTAATTAATGTTTTGATAATTTAACAATTTTGTATGCTTTCAGGGGGCTTTCAGGGGGGACCAAAAGCTTTTCCATCATAGAGATGTTTTTTTCTGATCCCATTAATGAGAAACACCCGTGCCGCCACTGCTGAGCCCAGTGCGTGGGAACAGTGTTCCCAATGTTGGAGGTGAGCGATCCCTGGCAGGAGGGCCAGTGTGGAGCTAGGGGGCCAGGGTGGGACCTGAGAGAAGCGGGACATGGCTATCTCATCTGTTCCCAGCCTGGTTTTCCACTGCAACTTCCTTGCACTACGGCACTCTGGAATCACTGCTCCGAATGGCTGGTGTGTGCCCACTTGTTAAGTGCCTCTGAATAAATCCTGTCGTTCCCTGAGATAAGATAGCTCCCATTTCAAATTGATACAATAATCTTGTTTCCTACTTTCCTCAGTGATGGATTAGCCAATCTGCCCCACCTTCAACAGTGAAAGAAGGATTTCTGAAATGCTGAGAGGAAAAAATTGAACTGTATTTGGAAACTCCATATAACCCACAGGTAAGGACTCGTGATAAGAGATGTGCCTTCTGCGTGATGAGCTGTACCTTCTGAGAAAGTGTAGCCACCTTCCTCCTTAGACAAGAGTGCTGGCCCCTGGCTGGGAAAGATAGGTTAGAATCTCCATTCTCGGCTGCTTTGCTGAGTGTCCTTGTACTGGTTAGCTGGCCTCCCGGAACTCCTCACTCATAAATGGGTACATTAATGGCAGTTCCTCTGTTCTGCATGAAGTTATTATGAGGTTGAATGAAATAATGAACAAACAGTCCTTTCTTTATATGATTCAAAAAATAAGCATTTTGGCATCTGGTGAGCGACCAAGCCCACTTCTGTTTTAGAGTCAGTGGCGATAAGTGGCCACCCATCTGATGCTCAGCTTGCACTCTGATGGCAAAGGGCACAGCCCCGCTGTCTCCCACAGTAAACACACAGGATATTTTACAGAAACCCCAGGATATACAAAAGAGGCGAGAGCCAAGAAATATGAAGTCGGCACGTTTGGATACTCGAGGTTTGGTAGAATCTCTCAGATCTCACTTTTCCTTAAAGAGACAGGAGGGCACAAGACCCTGGATACCTGTCCCCCAAAGCTCAGTCTCAGAAGAAGGAGTCTGCAGGTGGTAGTCAAAGGCCCAGAGCACAAAACACTTCTGAATTGGCAGGTGTCTTCAGTTCTTTAGTGAGCTCACCACTGTAAGGCATGGGTTTCCTGCTCAGTTCATGGGACAAAATGGAGGTGAGCGAGGTGGAGAGCGGGGTTGGGGCTCTTGGAAAATGTAGATCCCAAACTCTGGGCCAAACTGCCTGTGTCTAATGCACATTTGCCAAGTTGTATAGCCTGTCCATGCCTTGATCACTTCATTTGTAAATTGAAGATAACAGTATCTACCTAGTGTGAGGTCCACAAGGGGTAATCTGCATAAGTCCTTCGTGAGGTCCTGCACATAGCAAGCTCTCTGTAAATGAGAGTAGAACACAGTTGGTTTTTACAGAGGGAGAAGGAAGCATTTAATCAATCAGGAAGTGTCACAGCACCGGGTTCTCTCCACTATTCCCACCACTAAGTAAATGCATTTGATCCAGATCACGTGGCACAGTGGATTTTCATTGCTGTCATGGGAAAGTGAGGCCCAGGCAGAGCTCTGTGCCCAGCAGAAACTTCAGAGTGCTCTCTGTCTGCATTCCCTCCTCACCAGAATTACCACCCTGCCCTCTGCCCTGAGCACCTAAGAGGAGCTGGGACTAGGGGTGTAGTTCAGCTATATATCATTTGCCCAGCATGTATGACATGTGCAAGCCCCCATATGTGTGCCTCAGCAAACACACACACACACACACACACACACACACACACACACACACACACGAGCTTGCTTTTATCCATTTCCATCCAGACTGTCTACACTGGGAGCTGCTTTAGTTCATTTCCTCTCCCAATGCTCCTTCTGGTTCTTTCTTATCAGTGGTGTCCTGTAGGGACAGAGCCAGCTGGAACTGAGAGGTGGCCTGTGAGAACAAACATGGGGGACTCTGAGGTTCTGTCCAGCACAGCCCATGTGAGCCCTTCTTCCTATCTCTCTTTTGCACCAGTCCTCACTGGCCCTCAGCACGCAGCAGCTCTGTTTGCCAATGGCCAGCAGGAGGAAGAGATGGACAGCTCTGTCTGTTGTGATCCTCCCTGTAGAAGGTGAGGGAGTTACATACATGAGCACCTGCTGGTGGGTTGTAGGCTGGGAGCTCTGTGCTGCGGATCCTTACGGAGGAAGGGTGAGACTTCCACACCCAAATCTGTATCCATCTCAGTTTTAGTATAATTTTTATTTATTTACAGTTTTATTACAGCATTTATTCATTCGTTTATCACACAATTTATTACAGTTTTATAACAATTACCCTGTTAAATGTCATTCTGGAGAGTTAGACATGTGCCACCGGGTCTTCCTGCTGAGACACATGTGGAGGTCTTCTGAGACTTCACTTTCTAAGGAAACAGAAATGGGAGGCCTCTTGCTCAGTGGTTCTTATCATCTTAAGGATGGTGATGAACGCAGAGCACGAGAGCAGCGCGGGTATGTAAGCATGGGCCTGCCTAAGCACAGGGGCCAGCCTCATGTCCTGAAACTTGCCCTGCAGGGAATCCAGAAGCTCTGCAAAAATCCACACCCCCGCATCTGTGCCCTTTGCTGGGCTTGGAAGCCAGGGTGAAGAAAGAAGGGCTCAGGCTCCTTCCTCCTCAGCCACACAAAGGTTGAGGACATAAGGAAGGGTTGCAGGACCAGTTTTCTGTGCAGTGACCCTGGGGACCCAGGAAGGGGAATATGAGACACAGGGGTGTCTCGTATCCTTTTCTCCCCATTGCCATGGAGCAAGACTGAGGCCACTGCGCCTCTGCACCATGCTGCTTGGAAAGAAGCAGGTCTCTGTGATGATGTGTGTGTCACTGTTGCCCCTCGGAGCTTGCCATTCACAGTGGCCTGTTCTAACCCCATGGGCAGTTTCTTTGCCCCATTGTGCTTGGGCCTGGTAAGGTCCAAGTCATCTAGGAGACAAAATCTCAGGAATCCCAGGACCTCTAGTTTCTCACTAGTTTCTCGGTGTGCCAAAGAACAGGAAGACAAGAGCAGGCTGGTCCTCTGCTTCAGCTCTTTGTGCCCTGGTGTAGGCCCTTCCTTTATCCTTCATCTCTGACCCTTCTTATTAGGGACTGACAGAGGTGTTCAGAGGCCCAGGCTCTCTCTGCGTAGGATGTTGGGCTCAGGCGCTGAGAGATAGAGAGCTGCCGAGAGCCAGGCAGGGGGCCTGCTGGAATTCAGGTGTTGACTTTTGCCAAATTCTTTAAGAGGAATGAACACTTACTGGCTTTGTAAAGTTTTCCAAGGGGGCACTGAGGTTTTCCTAAGGATTTACTCTGTCTCCAGCATGTAACACCTATGAAAACTCTGCTATTGAGAGTTATATACCAGAAACGCCAGATAATTCAAAGGCGACCCTCCCGTCTGCAGGAGAAAAACACAACACCCTTTTGCTTCACACAGACACTTCTGATCTCTCTATATTGATGGCCATGTACAGTTTTAGGAGTGACTTCTGTCTTTTTTAAGAATTTATTCTCCCATACATTGCATCCGGATCATAGTTTCCCCTCTGTTCACTCCTCTGAGTCCCTCTCCCCCACCTCTCCCCTTCCCCAGATCTACTCCTCCTTCATTTCCCTTCAGAAAAGAGCAAGTCTCCCAGGAATATCAACTGAACATGGCTTGACAAGATACAATTACACTAGGCACAAATCCTTATATCAAGGCTGGATGAGGCAACGTGGGAGGAAAAGGGTCCCAAGAACAGGCAGGAGAGTCAGAAACAACCTTATTCCCACTGCTAGGGATCCCACAAAAAAACCCAAGTTAAATAACCATGGCACGTATGCAGAGGACCTAGCTCAGACCCATGTGGGCTGTATGATTGTTCCTTCATCTCTGTGAGCCTCCGTGAGCCCTCCTTAGCTGATTCTGTGGGCAGTGTTTCTCGTGGTGTCCTTGACCCCTCTGGCCCCTACAGTCTTTCTTTTCCCTCATCCGAAGGGTTTCAGCAGTGACATATAATATGCTATGTTATTGGCCTTGTCACAGAGGTTATATCTAGTGATCTAAACCAACAATCCAATATGAACGAGCTATAACAAGAAAGCTGGCTGTCTACTTTTAATAAACTTTTATTCTAGGCAATGCAAATGTATTATGTTATTATATCATGTGTGTGGGACATTGTGTTATACATATGTCTGTATTATATATCTTATATGTAAGTTATATCTCATACATCTGTATAAAAGCACTCCATTGACCTTCATTACTTAGAGATGATTTAGATTTCCTTTTCTAGACTTCTAAACACCTTCTGTCTGAATAGGTCCAGATACCTGATATGACCACACACATTCACTGAAGAAGAGAGGTGCAGTTTTTTAGCTGGTGGCATCATCAGGCCATTAGCCATTCCATCCCTTTTAAATGCAACATAATTACATAAAAGCATATATTGACACACTGTCATTTCTTTTCTAGCTCTGCAAATAGCATACCAGTTCACTCGTAAGCAAGCCTACTGCAGACAAGTTCATATTTTCATAAATCAAATGTCTAACAGAAACCATTCATGTAGCATCCAGCCAGTTAAGAACCTTCTGTGCTTCTTGGAGCCAATTCAAGAATAAAGTAAAGTGAACTTGCTACAGGACCAAAAACTCACCACTAAAGTTTACTGAAGTCAGCACTTTCTGTGGTGACTTTAGTAGACATTTATAGAGAAAATATCTGTGTATTATATGTATGCAACACCTGTCAATAAACAAACAAACAAACAAACAAAGAGAAAACCAACTATAGCCTATAGGAAAGGCTATAACAGAAGGCAGAATATCTGATAGGCAGAAAGGATTCTGGGATAAAGCAAGCAAGGAGAGAGTTACAAGGGGAAGATGTGAGAAAGACAGATGTATGGTATCTGAACAGAGGTAACCAGCCATGTGGCAGAACATTGATTAGTATGAATGTGTTATTTTAAGTTATTAGATAGTCAGGGAACAAGCCTAGCTATATAGCCTAGGTATTTGTAAATATATTTTGAGTCTGAGTCATTATTCCAGAGTTTGGGGCCGAGAGGAAAAAATATCCACTCATTATAGACATTTTCAGGTTTGGATTTTTTTTAACTAGGCACTTGATATCTCCAAATTCCCAATCCATATCCTCACACCACAACTTCTAAAACTTATGTTTCCATCTTCATCACTTACTTCACTTTGGAGAACTCTACACAGAGGAAGACGCAGACTATAGTGGGCTCTCCTGCATTAACTCCCTCTGTTGTTTTCTAGTTAATTGCCTACACCACACCACAGAAGTTCAAAATGGTGGCTGAGGCTTGGGCATGTGACTCAGTACTGGCCAACTAGACCTGAGGAAAAGAAGACTCAGGCTTCTGGGAAAGGAGTGTTTCACCAAAAAATCAGTAAAGTGCCAGGCATAGATGCCTACTTGTAATCCCAGACCCTGAGAGGCAGAGGCATGAGATGAGCTATCTGGATTTCAAATGTCATCGCGGAGTCTCTGCTTGGTCATTCTTGTTTCTACCTCACCTCCCAACTTCTTGCCTTGTGAGTTAATAAGTAAATGCCTGTTATGGCTTGAATCTGAAACCCATCCTGAAGGCTCATGTGTTGGGAACTTGTTCATCTACTTATGAGCTTTAGGAATGTTATCGGATTCTTTAGGCTATTCTTAATCAATGGATTAAGCCCATTATAGATTTTTTTGTGATGTGATGGCATTATTAGGACATGAGGTCTAATTGTGGGAAGCAGATCCTGGAGATGAGTTCTGGAAAGGTATCCTAATCACTACCCTCTCTCTGTTCCTCTCTCTAATCCTTCCTCTAGCTGTTCCCATTCTTCCATCTGCTTCACCTTGTCAGTACCAGAGTCTCATGGTCTAACAGTTTTACCTGCTTAGAGAGAGAAGTGGAGTATTCCCTCCCCTGCAAGCTAAGTACTCCCGAGTCAAAGTCACAGCATGAAGCGAGTGAATGTTCTGGAGATGAAAGTCCATGATGAGATGGACTTCTTTTACCCTCCACACGCTGCTCCCATCCATCCCCACCTGGTTCTCTCTCACAGAGGGTCAGGCAACAGCGCAACCAAGGGCTGTGATAAGAGGAGCTCTTGGCAAATGGTGCGCCGATCGTCTTTGAGATTGTAACCCTGTGGGACTGAAGGCTCCATTCAGCTCAGAAGAAAATGAAATGGATACATGCCTGTAATCCCAGAACTTGAGAGCCATGGGCAGGAGAATGGCAGTTCAAAGCCAGGCTTGGCTACATGGCCAAATATGCACTCAATCATCAATCAATCAAGTCAACCTAACTAAAGAAATGAACAAGAGGCATACTAGAAGCCAACTAGCAATCTCCGTCACTGTTTTCTTCAAGTTCTAAAGTCAGGTACCTCTTGTTCCCCTCAGCAGCTTTCCCTCCCAACAGGAAGGAAGCCACTTAACCATCTTACTCCTTGCAAAACTTGTCCAAATAGGCATTCTGCTCTGCCACATACACCCCAAAGGGACTGATTGTGTGTTACTCTTATCAGGATGAATGTGGATTCTCTTTACTACTAGAAAAGCATGGCTGAGAAAAAGCATACACAATCAAAGCTGCTTCTCAAGAATTTAAAACCAACACAGCATACTCTCGTGTGATGGGAGGACAATTTCCTATGCCTTGGCTCCACTTGTTTGGGAACAGTAGGTCTTGTAACTCATGCCGAAGGGACATGGAATCTTTCTTATCCTGTCTGGTCTCACTCTCTCTTTGCTACCCAAAAGAGATGTCACCACATTCTCCTTCCACTTTTTTACATCTCAGGAAACAAAGGGATGATGATGGTGGTGGTGGTGATGATGATGATAATAATGATGACAGTGATGATGGTGATGATAATGGTGACTGTGATGATGATGGGGATGATAGTGATGATGATAAGAATAAAATCACTGAGCTTTACCTGGACTACTTTAAGCACCTCTCACAACCCTTTGAGGTCAGCAGTTCTCCTCAACCTCTGGATGTGAAAACAGAAACTTAAAAAAAAAAAAGTCATGTTACTTGCTTAGTAACATTTAGGATAAAGTTTCCCCATTTAGATCCAAAATAAAATGGGTAATTTTGCTTTGCTGTTAAATTAACAGTTATTGTGGATTTTTCTAATGATCAATTCTCAGTGACAGAACAAAGTTACTTTTCATTTCCTTTCCAAAACGACGGGCCTGCCTGTGTGTGTCCGTGCTTATCCCTGGGTTTCCTTTGCCACCTCGGCACTTCGCGCTCTACAGATATGCTGCCTCTCGATTTTAGACATGCTGTGTTCACCTCACTTTGAACAGCACTTCATCAGAACCTTCAGACTTGGTTTGACCTTCAGAAATCACACAGATTGGGAGTAACTGTGCAGCATGTGGCTCCGGCACCGTAATAATCACACAGGGACGTGTCTGAGGAAGTTTTCACGGCAATGGCAATACTGTTTGGATGTTTTTAGGACATCATCTAACTCTTGAAACGTAATTCAAGTCCTCCCTTGTGGCTGCAGCTTGAACCCCAGTGCTTTTGGGGAGACCGGACATGTGGCTTTAGTCTCCATCTCAAGGCTACAGCTATCAACAAAAAAGTCCCTCAGAGGCAATCCCAGGCTTTTCAAGGCAGGAGCCAAGAAATTGAATCACATGATGACATTCAATAATTTTTTTAAAATGAAACACACGCAAAAGGATAAGGTCCTAGGGCCTGCACCTCAGCAGGTGGTAGGCGTCTCCTGCTCTGCAGGCTGGGGACTTGAAGCAGGAGAGGCGCAGCAGTAGGAGAGATGCAGGCATTCTCTGAGGCCAGTCTTCTCCAGGGATGCTTACGGCACTGCTTGGCCAACCAGATACAGCATCCTCAGCTGGTCTCATTAGAGTACACCAGGAAGAATTTGATTTGTTTTGTTTGGTTTTTCAAGACAGGGTTTCTCTGTGTAGCCCTGGCTGTCCTGGAACTCACTCTGTAGACCAGGCTGGCCTCGAACTCAGAGATCTGCCTGCCTCTGCCTCCCAAGTGTTGGGATTAAAGATGTGTGCCACCACCCGACTGGCACCAGGCCGGACTTTTGAAAAAGCAAGAAATATTCCCAAGATGCCAGAGAAAATAAGGTAAGGGCATTTTCTAGTTCTCTTTCCTCCCTTAATGATGCCCCCTACCCCACCACACACATTATTTATCGCTGACTCTTTTTGGTTCTGAGCTCTTCTCAATATTTATTGATTTTTAACAAATTATTCCTTGGCATATTAGTCATCTCTGAGGGTGTTGGTAGCTTGCATTCAGCACTCATGTGTCTTTCTGGTAGCCCCCATGATCAATATTTATGGAACACTTACAGTGTACTAAGCACACTAAACACATAGAAAACACTGTCCTGCTCTTGAGCTAACATGCTGTAAGGGGGGAAATGCTCCTCTATTTAAAATGGCATTTTTGGAGGGTGGTGTTTTCTGTAGAACACTGAGGAGATACTAGGTAGGGTGTGAGTTCTGGGCATGTTTTAGTGCCATTATTATTTGAGGAGAAGAAGAGGAAGATCTTAAAGGAACAGAGCTTGGGATAGGATTTTCAAGAGATAAACACAGTCTCAAGTGAGAAGAGCTGGGCTGAAAGAAGATGAGGGGAGTCTGTGGGGTACAAGCAGAGGAAGCAGCCAGCTTAGGCTCTAAATGAAGCTGGAACGATCACACAGCTTTATGCCAAGCCCAGGGCCACCTGGTAGGAATGGTTTGTAACAAGACAGAGAATAAAACGGGAGGCAATCTTGAGTACCTGGCAAATAAAAATGAAGGCTCTGAGGCAGGCCGTGAGAGCATCAAGAACTTCTGAAAATCCAAAAGCAAATTAGAGGCATAGAACTTAACAGTTAATGCTACCCAAGGGCATCATGGGTCAAGAACATTTGGCTTCCTAAGTTGGAGAATATGATGGCCTTTCTTACTTTCAACAGTGGTACCCTCACAGCCAAGCACAGTGACTGCTCAACAGGTGTTCTATTTGTTCCTCTGCGAGCAGAAGAGGAAGTGTATCAGATCCCGAGTATTCCAGACTGGCTTCTATGTGACCTTTAAGGCCTCATTAACTCATCCAGGCCCCACCGTTCATGCTCCTGCATCACCCTTTATGCAGAGGGAGCTGCCACTCAGAGCAGTGAAGCTGTTTCATAATTCTCAAGAAGCTACTGGGAAAACCAGGGCCAGAGCGAAGTTGTCTACCCTCAGATGGTATACCTAGCTTGATGTGACCACTGTCCCATGGACCCCTCCTTGCTGCAATGATCAACTGGGCTGTGACAAAACCCCAGGATGTGGGCAAGGGCAGGAATGTGTTGGGGGGTTGGTCTCCATGGTCTCAGGCACTGGTTCACTGTTCTGCACCCAGATGGGCCCCATCCTGTGCTGGGTAGCAGCCTCAGGCGCTGTGTTTTTCTATTGAGGGTCTTTCATTCCTTTCTCCCTGCCCCCTCACCTCTCTATCAAATGCAGAACGGACCCCAGGAATAAAACACAAGAGCTCAACCAACAGAAAGCAAAGGTTAGAAACTGAACGCCAGCCCTCCCGAAGCCAGGAAATTCCAGAGCTGCGGTTCTCATGGCAAGGGACTTCAAGTTACATATTTTGCAGTCTGGCTAACTGGTTGTACTTTTCAGTGTGAGGCTTAAGACAGGGTCTGCCTATGCCACGAGGGTGCCTCTGGGCTCTGAGACCCATATTAGGTTGCACACAGGCTGTACTGTGGATTAGCTGTGAGATTTGCAAATGTATGGTTTACAATGTGGTAAGAGCCTCGCGGCCTGCACGCAAGCCGTTCTGCAGCAGTTACTGGGGCCTAGCTCCCTGTGCTGGGGCTGGGGGAGACCGCTCTTCTGTCCTCTAGGCCACATTAACAACAGCTGGGGCCCACGGGGCTCTAGAGCTCTAAGACTCAGGCTACAGGGCACTTAGCATGATTGTCAGGAGTCCTCCCTCCTCCCCACGTGACTCGGTAGGCTTCCCGGAGTAAAACCTTCAGTGTTTCACAAGGCCAGGCTGACAGGCGCCCCAAGGCTTTGGAATCTGAAGACTGGACTCCAGAAGGGGTTTATTAATCAGTTATGAGCTTGGTTCAGAACTCTAAACTCTCCATACCCATTCTTGTCTTTTGACTCCCAGTGTGTGTGTTAGGGGGCAAGATGGGCACCAACTGCTGACTGCCCCACTTGCTAGAGCTAGCTCAGAGTGCTCCCCCCAGGCCCACGGCAAGGGACAAGGTGCTTCCTAACTGAGCTAGAAGACAGCAACCAGGAAACTAAACTTTTCTCTAAACTTTGTTTCAAACAAGGAATCCGAGAGCCCATGTTTTTCTGTCTCTAGCCTGTCTCAGGGACCGGGAATGTTGTGCTGTGGACGCTGAGCTGATGTCTCAGGCAACAACTTTATCTGGCAGTTCTGTTTGGGGTCTTTATCATTTCTCTCCTGCACCCACTTCTCTCCTCAAGACACCATGCCATCTCCCGGTACCTTACAGGTGCCTCACACCCATCCCCACCAGCCTGCCCTGGACTATATGCCTGGTACAGTGGTTTACTTTTCTCTTCTTTATCCCTCATACACAGGATTCTTGGCAAACTTCCTCCCAGCAAGCTGTCACTATCCAAAAGACATGATAAAGTTAATCTAATAACAATGAATGCACTTGTGTTCTATAGCAAAGAAACATATGTAGCAAATGTTTTTCTTACCCCACATCAGCCCCTGATACTATTCACCTTCTTTCACCAGTTACGGAGGAAACAAATACCCATGGTTCCATGCAGCTAAATGGCCTGCTCTAGATTTTGCATTCAAGGTATACTGGGACTTGAATTCAAGCCCTCTGATTCCAATGCTCGCTACTCATTCCTTTGACTCTGCTGTTTCTGCCTCTGTCCTGCTGGGGGATCATATGGGCCCGCTCAGGATTTAATCTGTTACTTGTCTGGGTGGTGTTTACATCTTAGTACCAGTGCTTCTAACTGGAAGAGGAAATCATCCTGAGAGAGAGGCTGATGGGGGAACACAGAACAGATGCCTCCCTCTTGACCTGCTTGAGAGAGAAATGAGTTGTGCTCATACAAAGAAAGAAGCCAATGTCAGGAAGAGCAGGCATTGCACAACAGTGTCCTGAGTGGAAGGTGGACATCAAAGAGCCTGCTTTTTCTGAGGCCAGCTCTTTACTGGGAGGCAGGCCTCTCTTCCAGATTCTGATTGTACTTCTCACAGAAGCCATGTGATACCCTTCTTCACATTCCCCTGGAAAGCCCCAATTCCCCTCCAGTCCTTCACTAGTCATTGAATTAATTAAATTAAATAATCAACATTGCCCTATTCATCTCTTCATGAAGCCAAGCCACCCAGGCAGCCCATTCTTGAGGATGGGACCTTAGGAGCTGAGACATTACTGTGTGCAGAGCCAGGACTCAAACTTAAGTTTCTATGGCTCTTTGTTTGAGAAAATAAATAGGAAGAAATCATTTTAGCCTGCTCGAAAACTCGTGTGTGTATGAAAATGGATTCAGTCTACATTCTACATAACTAGACTAGATGGCCTTCCTTCAGGTGTAACTGGAAAATTGGCCCTTCAGTCTGAACACCACTCACACTAGTGCCTGAGATTCCATTATCTGAGATGTAAAACTTCATGGTCTTAGGATCTTTTAGACAGGCATTATCAGCAGCTGACATGTGACAGGCATGACACTGCTCACGTATACTCTGTGATTAGGGTTGTGTAACACCACGACACTAATAAGATCAAAGAAAGTCTACTCAAGATGAGCTTCACCTGCTGCTAACTTTCTGGGGCCACAGGCTCTTAGCTGACTGATTCACCCTTTCCCCTTCCCATTGTCTGTGACAGTAGATCCCACCCAGCAGCACTTCCCAGGGGTCTCTGGCAGAAACAAATCACATCCATAGATTCCAGGTGCAGAGCCAAAGAAAGGAAGTGAGTGTATGAAGAAACGGCCCTGAGGACAGAGGACAGGAAGTGTGAGGAACTAGCAAAGAGAGGTGAAAAGGTACTAGTGATGTGGCCAGGAAGGAGACATGAGGGGCCCTCTTCCAAAAAGCAATCATTTGGGCTTCCTGTGCTCCAATCCAAATCTTTACACCCTGGGTTCGCCTTACTTCAGCTTTCCCAGTGCCAGAAATCTCCCCTGAAGTGACCTTTTGTCGACTTGACTCGTGAGCGAGCCTCATCATTTAACTTGGGGCGGGCATCTTCTGCTCCACCAGTTCCAAGTGAGATGGTCAGATTGGGCTGTGCAACTGAGACAGACTGAACAAAACTCAGGAAAAAGGCTGACAGCTTTAGCTTTCAACTATTTTTTTTTCTCAATTTTGCAACACGTGAGGGCAGTGGCCCTCACCCTTTTTTGGTCCTGGACTAATTCCATTTCATATCTGTGCAAGCATGAGGACATGCTTTGAGGCAGGAGTGCTGGGAATCCCTGAATGCCTCCTTTGTGAAGAGGCTACCATGAGCCCCCACACTGTAACTCCTAGAAATACACCATTCCTGAGCTATGTCTATGGTTATATGTTAACATATGTGATAGTTTTATGAGGGAAAACCCTACACATACAGAAGCGGCCAGCATAGAATCTACCGAGAAGCCTGGCATTGCTTTCTATTAAAAAATATTTTCAAGGGCCAGAGAAACGACTCAGTGGTTAAGACCACTGGTTGTTCTTCCAGAGAATCTGGTTTTGATTCCCAGCACCCATACATATGGCAGTTCACAACCTTCTGTAACGCCAGGGCAGAGGATCTGATGTTCTCTGCTGGTCGCCAAGGGCACCAGCCCCACATGTGGCACACAGACATCTATGCAGGTAAAACATACATACATGTAAACTAAAATTTTTAAATTAAAAAATTTAGTATTTGCTTTATAAGACATTATCTTGATTCTCAGCTATGTTTCACTATCTAGCCAATTATATCACATACTATCTAGACTATGGAAAATTCCAGTGTAGGTTTATGGGAGAACGAGGAAGGCACTATCCCTTTATACCGTCAGTTTCCTCCTTTCACATCTATGCATGACCATGGAGACACACACACACACACACACACACACACACGGAGGTGCTTGTTTAGTTTTGTTTTTTTGTTTGTTTGTTTTGTATTGCCACTATGCTCTGACATGGTTGGGGTAACTGAAGACACTGGCAGTCCTTGATCCTAGCTAATCACGGGGTGAACATTATGGGCCCCACTTTAGAGGCACATAGTTCCAGCTTTGGATGCTAGCTCTGTTATTGACAAATTCTGGTCTTGTAGAAAACTGTACAATCTCTTCAAAGCTTGAGTTTCTTCTTCTGTAATGGAAACGATAGTGTCTACCGTCTGTAGACAACATGGGAGGATCAAAAATATAATGTTTGCAAAGAGACAGGTACAATATCTGGTAGAGAAAGGACGGGTGCTCCAGACATAGTGTACGTAGCTGGAATGATTAGAATGCCACTGTCATTATTACCCAGTACTAGTGTGAGCTTCTTAAGTGTGGGGGATATTTGCTTCTCTAAGACCAGGCCTCTAGTTAGTGCTCAAGACAACGCAGAAGCATGGATTTCATACAGATGCGCCTTCTTTCGAAATCAATTAGGCCGACTCTGAGAACACTTAGGCAGCTGAGAGATACAGCTGGCAGGCCCAGCTCTGAGGAGCCTTTGGCCGGATTAGTCTGTGCATGCTGGGGGTAGTTGAGAAATAGCAGCGAGCAAAGGCTCGTGTAAACAGTTAAGTAAACAGAGCTGCCGGCCTCTGCTTACAGACTGAAGGCTTCACACTGTGTGTGACGCTCGGCGTTGATTCTTGGACCATTTGCCTGGCATTGTTTAAATCTTTCCAGAAATTTCCATGCACAAACACAGAGCTGTACGAAGATGAAGTAGACAATTCTAAAAGTTGAAGCCTATCAATTTCTCTTCTACACATGCGTCTACTCCCAGAAAGAGCTTTGTTTTATCTGGGCTGCCTTTGTGACTTGCTTTTTGATTGGTAGAGTTCTAAGACTTGGAAAACAGCTTCTTTTTTCTTTTAAATAAAAAAAAACTTTTAAAATTTATTTTTATTTTACACATTGGTGTTTTGTTGTACATTTGTTCATGTGAGGATGCCAGAGTCCCTGGAACTAGAATTACAGACAGCTGTGAGCTGCCATGTGGATGCTGGGACTTGAATCTTAGTCCCCTGGAAGAACAGCCAGGGCCTCTGAGCCTTCTCTCCAGCCCCAGAAAAGTTTCTGAAGAGTGCGTCTCCTTCCCGATTTTGGAAATCAAAAACTAGGGAAGAAGTCTGACCATCCTAAAGCTATATGTAGGGAGAAAGTGCAGCAAGAGAAAGGGCCGTGTGTGCAAAAGCACTGATGCACCAGATATGGCAAGGAGCTTGACCTTCCAGCAAATCAACTTGACCACATAGGAGCTAAGTAAAGCCAAGAAGTCACCCTCTTGGCACTTATGTGGAACAGAGCTGCCTGGCTGTCCCCAGTCCAGCTGCAGAAGCATGAGAGGTTTTTGTTTGTTTTTGTTTTTAAGAAGTCATTATGTGTTAGGGTTATCATTTATGCATCAACCAAAAGCCTAAACAGGAGGGCAGGAGCCAGGCAAGAAAAGCAGAAAGTGGCAAAGCTGCTGTGTCCACAGTCCCCAGAACCTGGCAGATGGAAGCCTTTGCCTCTAGCCTCTAGTACAACAGAGGAAGAATCAACACTTTTCTAATCACTGTCTGGATTTGAACTTACACCACTGAAACATATCCTCAACAGTTGTCAAGAAGGAAACATGTTTAAGCAACAGAGACAAAGGTGGCCCACGGCACCACTAGTTAATGTACACACTCATCCTCGCGGTAATTCTACCGCGAGGTAGAATTCTACACTGTGATTTCTTGTGATTTTTTTTACTTTGCATTCCATTTTCACTTAAACACACAAATTACTCCTAGGCCTTTGTTTATGGCTTTGCTTCTCTAGACTATGCCCCGTTTACTCTTCTAATCTCTCTCTACCATTCTTTAAGACCCACGTGGTCCAGGGACTCCACTGAAAGACTGTGTGCCTTAGTCTAATCTTTCCCAGAAGATTTGCAGCCCTGGCTTTCTGTAGCATAAAGTGTCACAGCTCAGGCTACTAAAACCAACTGAAGCTCAAGAGAGCTAGGGTGTAGCCCAGTGGTAAGCCACTTCCTTAGCATGTATGAAACCCTGAGTTCAATTCCCAAACACACACACACACACACACACACACACACTTCTATCAGGCTGAATATCAAGATGGCAAGATACTTAAAGCAAACCTCATTTGAGAGGAAAATTAAGATCAAAACCACAGTCTAGATCTAATCATAGCTTATTCTGTGGACAAACAGTTCTGTTATGAACAGTCTCCATGGACCAAAGGTGCCCAAGGAGTCTAAGCTCCTTTGAGTAGCCTCCCTGGGAAGCATGCTGCCTCCGCTGGTCCTCCATCTCCAGTCAAGGCCACCATGTGGACTGCAGACCTTAGCATGGCTAAAAAACTCAATCCTGGCTTATTAGGGGAGCTGAGTAAAAATCACACCTCCTGTGAAAAATGAAGAACTAAGAAATGACCAATTAGGAACAAAGACTAAAGGAAAGAAGACTCACTTCTTAAGTGACTGGTGGTGTCCCTTCTGAGCTGAGTTGCATAAGTAAACCGACGGGTCTTGTAATCATCAAATTATTGCCAATTGGTTTCTCAAGGCACTCAAGCAATTAGGAGAAATTGATATATTGGAACTGTAGAGACCTTAATTGCTTAAGTGTGCCAGAAGTATTTACTTATTGGAGGAATCTAATTAGTTGACATTTTTGAGTTATTAGTTATTCAGTACTATGTGAATATTTTCAGGATGTTAATTGCTTAAAAATTGGAAAATTGGGCAACAGGAGTTCATTGTGATTCATTTTTCCATCAGGAGCCCCTCAGACACTACAAGCTTGGCTCCTCTGTCCGGAGTCCCTACCTCCAAGGCCAGGCTTCCTCACACCTTCCTCCACTACACAGGCCTTGCATTGCTTTCTTCCATGTGTGTTACTTCGCCAGCAAATAGGCAACATATCCTATTTACTTTCCTTCATGCTCAGAGCAACATCAAATTGTTCTTATATTTTACAGAATTACATTTAGCAGAATTGAATAGAACTTTTAACCCAATGGAAGGACTGTTTTTTTATTTTCTGTTTTGTGGTTGTTGTTGATTTCACAACAGAGTTTCCTGTGTAGTCCCTGCTGTCCTGGAGCTCACTACGTAGAGCTTAGTGACAGATTAGCACAAGGAGGAAGACATCAGTGTGGCTAGGAACCATGGCTCCAACTCCTCACATGGAATAGCTGAGTCTCAGGAATAACGGAAAAATGCAGAAGGGAGGTGAGGCAAAGGTCGTGGACCATGAGTTTGGAGCAGGGAAAAAGGCAAAGGGATAACTTGTGAGAGATAGTACTTGAAAGAGAGCTTGGGTGGCTAGGATGCTGCTGAAAGCCCAGTTGGAAACAATGTAAATGATGAGAAGGGTCTGTGAGGCCAAGTGAGAAGAAAAGAGGAGTTGGTGGCTACATGGAGGAGAGAGAGGACCGCTGGGTAACTGGAGAAATGGCTGGTACCATGGGGCACAACAGGAGGCCCAGGGGACAGGATAGGGAAAGAGCTGCTGAGAGGGGTCCTCGCCTCAGTGGAGAGCAGGACGAGGCTGGGGAAACGTGATTCTCCAGAGATCTGGTGACCCGGAAGGCAAGAGGATTCAAACTGTGTCATATGAGGACTTGCCTGAGATGAGAAAAAACACTGAGCTCATTTGCATAAAGTGAAAACAGAAGGTCGGGTTTCTCATACTATGGAACCAGACTTTGTTTGAACCACACATTGGCCTACATGCCAACGAAGGTCTCTACAGTCATTAGAAGGCCTTTAGTGCCTTTAACCGTAGCACTTGGGAAGCAGAGACAGGCAGACCTTTGTGAGTTTGAGGCCAGCCTGATCTACAGAGTGAGTTCCAGGACAGCTAGGGCTACGCAGAGAAACCCTGTCTTGAAAAACTAAAACAACAAACAAACAAACAAACAAACAAAACCTTAGTTCTCTTGCGGTGGAAAAAAAAAACATCTCTTTATTGGAGCAGTCTGCTCTTTTGCACTAAGGGGGAAACACGGAGCCCTGAGTCACCCTGTGACCTCCATCCTGGTGGTGAATGGGGCTGTGCTTGGGGAAGCCAGTAGTCTCTGCAGCTGTGAGCATTTGAAAGGCTGCTTACTGCTTTTTACCTAACAAGTTCATTTTCACCCAGAAGGACTCAGCCACAGGACTGGCGGTTGTCAGCAGGCGGGCCCTGAAGCAAGGCCTTAATCCTGACTATGGCTTGTGAGGTAGCATTGTTTTATCCACAGTTCCAGCCATGTTAGGGTCCTAGTGCCGGTCTCTTGATCTTAGCACAGGCACTGATGGACAGAGGGTCCCAGCAGAGCACCAAGACCTCAGGGACCACCGACAGGCTCAACCTGCAACCAGGGCATGCCCCCCACCCCCAGCAAAGCAGGAGTTTGGTGTGTGTTGTGGCTAAATCCCTTACTGGCTGAGACTTCTTAATCGTCTGTTATTGTTTCTCTCCTTGACTAGATCCACAGCTCCTGAACACGGATACCATCTTCCTCACTTACCTGCCACCAGATTGGTACCCTGGGGAGATTTTCAGTAACAGTGTAACCAATTTGTTTTCTCTGCCTCTTTCTTTATCCTCTTTGTGAATGGAGAGCAGCTAAGTCTCCAACTATTTTAAATGTGGTAAACAAGTTTTATAAACACTCGATTTCTGGTAGAATATTTAGGAACTCTCCCAAATATTCATCTCCTAAATGAATTTAAAGATGTCCCAAATCTTAACAAAACTTTTGCCATGCTATCATGTGGTTTAATTTTTAATTATGTTTAATTAAAAGGGTACAGTACACTTTTTGCTAATTTTTCTTTTATATTCCAAGTAGGTTTTTGTAGAGTTAATTAAAATATATTTTATGACTATGAAATACTGTCTCTGGCTATCTAACTATTCTATAACTTGTTATTATTATTTTGCTTTAAATGACAAAGAGAAGTGTCCTTTAGATTTTGTTGAAAATATATATTAACAATATAATATGGCTAACTGTGTGTGTGTGTGAGACCAAGAGAAGAGAAACAGAGAAAAGAAAATCACCTAGGCAGAATAATGCTGGCCCCCTGGCCCCTAGGTGCACACATCAGCTTACACCAGGCTCTGAAATGGGTGAAATTCCAAGCCAAAGTTGATGACTACCTTATTGTTTTCTTATTGTCTATTGTTTTCTCTTTCTCAGCACTCAAAGGGAGAAAGGACAAAAAAATAAAAATGGTCTAGCTTTGGCAATAATTAGAACGCTTTTTTTTTTTTTTTTCTATTGATGGGAATCCTTTCCCAAAGTGTAATACCAGCTAGGATACCAGAACTACAGATGCCCCCGGGCTCATTTAAGCAGGAATTAGTCTAGGCATTATACACTTTCAGAGGGATTTTTTTTTTCTCCTGATGGAGACTTGGGCAGTCTGCAGCTGATTTCAGGAAAGTCCAGCATTAGGAAGGCCCTGTTTTGTGCAAAATGATCAAATACAGATGTTTCCAGGGGTTGACCTGATCAACTGAGACGTCAATGGAGATGGTATTGCCTTCAGCCAGCTAGTACCAGGGTAAAGGCATGTTTTGGCAGGAGAGTGTAAATGTATTTGTAAAGACAGAATGTGACTGGCACTTAATGAACATCTATTTTATTTATAAATACATGTTTACTTCCAAGATGTTTTCTATCATGAAGATGCAGCAAAAAAAAAAAAAAAAAAATTAGATGTTGTTGCAGGCTTTGCTGGCATCATACGTGTATGTAAAATTTTGAAAAAGATGAAGAGCAGAACGATATTAAAAATGGGCTCAACCTTCCGTCTTCCTGGAATATCAGATTTCATATAAAACTCATCAGCTCAACTAAGCATTAGGCTTGATCAATGGCAGGAAACGAGAGGCTTAAATCAGAAACAGATACCCTGCTCCTGAGCAGGAACTATATCACAGACCTGAAAATAAGAAAATCAGCTGACGACTGTTTTTATGTATCTGTGTAAAGAAAGCAAACTGAGGTGATGGGCGCACCTCAATAGGGACAAAGAGAAAAGAGTCTTAAGCACTTTACTCAAATGCCAACTTTAAAAGCCACCAAAGAAACCAGACGCAGACAGATGCTTCCTGAAGACGGGATGCTGAGGTGTCCTGTGAGGGCCTGTAGGTGTGCGAGATTAAAATGGCCAAATGGACTTCAACCCTTACAAATTACATTGTGAAGATGATTTGTACATTTCTTTTAAGTGTATGCTCAGAGCTCAGACCTCTGCCCTGACCCTCTGTCAGCTGAACCATATATTGTCCGCATTCCATCCCTGCACTTTTCAATATTTAAAAAAATTTTGGAAGCAAATGTTTCGCTGAAATAAAACATAAATCCAGAAAAGCGCACAAATCATAGGTTCACAAGTTCATAAGCTCAGTGAATTTGCGTAAGAAACAAACATGATGGGTGGCCTGGAACCTGCTGCTGAATGTCCGTCTGAGGGTAGCATTATTCTGCCTGCACGTGCTAGAGATGCCCCCTCCCCCCTTAAGCTTCATATGAATGGAACTACTAAGTATGTATTCTTGCAACTAATTTCCTCAACTTCATATTCTACTTACTCATCCATGATGGTCAATTTTGTGCTGATTAATATTTACATTGCATTATTCTAAACCACACAATTGCGTTCATTTCACCCTTGCAGCCATGTGGGTTTAGGCACTTCTCTATTTCTACAAGGTAACCAACCAGTCTGTGTTACCTTGAGGACGAAAACAAAACAAAACAAAACAAAAACCTCCAAGAGAAATCATTAAGAATACACTGAATTATGCTAAAATTCCTGACTTGTCAAGTTTGTAATGGCAGACACACAATTACAGACATCTTTGAAACTTTCATATTTGTTTTTATTTAATTAAAAAAGCCTGCATGCACAATGACTATCTTCTTTCTTTTACCTTTAGCCAGAGTCCAGAGAGTGTGGTCCTGCTCTCAGAACGGAAACTGTGAAAACAGAGAGCTAAATTAAATTAGAAAATCCTGGTATTTGGCAGGACCGCAGGACCAAATTTCCCTTCCTTCCTATTTTCCCATTCCACAATCTATCACCTAGAGTAATTAAGACCAGGGACGTATCGTCTTCACTGGATTAACCTTAACTAAATCGTGCTCATTCAACATGTGCCCTTTTGATTAGTCCGAGCAGGGCCTGCTGTCTGGGATACACCCACCTTGTAATTCTACACACTTAATTAATTTCAGATGAATAGCGAGAGAGCTAAGCTAAATTCTCCTATTAATAAACTATACATCCTTATGTGTGGCAGAGCAGCCTGAGATTTCCATCCCCTTTATTCCTTTGTCTTGAAAAGGCTAAGTTGAGATTGGAGGTGGGGTGACCCCATAGATTGTGAAAGGTTGGTGAAAGGGGTCCCCAAGCTGCTTCATCAGAAAGGGCAGAGCTTAAGATCTGTTGGCAAAATATTCTTTTTCTGCCAAGCATAATTTAGAATGTCCTTCTTCACATGGCACTTAATTTTTATTGGCACATATTTCCGGTTCTATGTATAGATTATTGGTTATGAAAGTGCAATATTAATGTGACTATTTTTCTGTTCTCCAGTGTACTCCTCAGAAGCAAAATATCATTAATGGTCTGAAAGCCTTTCTGATAAATGGTTTGAAGTTATTAGTTTAATCATCAAATTTAACAGCTCTCAAAATTATAATAAAAAGCTGCCCTCATGGGCATCTCTGACAGCAAGGAAAAATTATTATTTCCTTAGAATAAAACAATCTCAATAAGCTATAATTTATTTCACATTGGAAAATCATAGACGATAGATTTGCAGTCTGTCCTTTAAGCCAGAAAATTTATGTATCTGGTTATTAGTGACTTAAAAATTACTAGTGATCTGCATAATTGTATGTAAAGAGTTCCCCAGTAGCTTTTATAGCCTACAAGCCAACTCCATGAGGTCAATTATATTCGGGGAGTTTCAATTACTGATATTTAGAGAATAAAACCAATATGGCCGTTAGTTTCATGTGTTGGACCGGGAGGAATAACAGTTGCATAGAACTAAATGCCTATCTTAACACAGGCTAGTTTACACGTTTTAACAGGGTTTTTAAAGGCCTCTGATTTTTGTGTAGGAAATCATACAAACAACTCACCAATATCCTCAGATATGAATACCAGGATATCCTAATTTTGTTTCCTAGACTTTGCCCTAAAATGATTTTGTAGGAAGTACCTGAGCAGCTGTCAGAATTCTACAAGTTTAGAATATTTAACAGTAAAATTTGTGCATATTATTTTTCACCAACCACGAATTTCCTAGCTACTAAATATCCCTACAAGTTAAATAAGGGTAACAGTTCTTAATGATTCACCATTAAATCAACGAGCATGTAGACTTTACAGATTGTTTTACTAATTGCTTATCTGCGAAAATTCTCAAAATGGTGGAGGCATTTGATTAATTGGGTGCAAATATGAAATAATTTTGATTGATGACATGCGTGCTGATAGACACATCATTTTCCTGGGCCATCGCGAGAGGACTGGTCGGGTCTGCAGTTATCTCCGCCACGCGAGGCTGTGCACACAGGCGGTTTCACTCAGGAAATCTTATTCTATCCACCTCCTCTAAAACCAGATCTTTCACTTGACCCTTTAGAAGAGCACAAAGCCAAGTAATTTGAATCAGCCCACACCTGCACCAGCTTCCAAAATATCCTAATACACACAGCACAGCTCACTCCGGAGCCCTCAGCGGCTCAAGAGGACCATTTATTCCCCTAAGGAACAAAATAAGGACATCGCTGTTTGTCTTCTTTGGGGTCCCAGGAAAGCGGAGATAGTTTCGTAAAAGGGAAGCTATGCTTGGCCTTTTTGATTCAGATTTACCATGCAAATCAGTAGCTATTTTACCGTGTTCAAGCCCTGGGACTTAACCTTCCTTTAGCTTGGTTCTGTTTTGCGGGTTGCACAAGCACAAACCTTAGAATGCTGTTTACCGTGATACGACAGCAAGAGTTCCCCCATGGGGGAAGTCACCGCACACCCCATGTCTGCTGTAAAGAAATCTTTTAGCTTATTTTGCACTTGGAACAAAAAGAAAGCACGGTCCAATAGACCGTCCGCGCAGTGCCCGGCCGCGTCCGGCGTTCTCGTCACCCGCGTTTAATTGCCCTGTGGCGCTTACTCGTGTTGACCTTTTAAATTGAGACTTACACCAATAAATTCAAGTTCTTGCTCTTGCTTACGACCAGCTTCCGGGTCCTGCCGGGTCTGCAGAAAGGAAGGACGGGTTTGGCTAGCCCCTCGCTAAGCTACGGAGCCGTGTCTCACTCGGTCGGGTGAGCTCCGCTCTCCTTTCCGCTGCCCCCTCTCCAGGCCGGGCAGACGAGTCTCCGCCCGCGGCCGGCAGGCTTCCCGGCGGCCGGACCGCCCCATCCGCCTCCGCTCGCGGAGGCCCGCCCGAAGCCGGTGGAAGCCCGCGGCGGTTCCGCGCAGCGGGAAGGCGAGAGGGCGAGGTGGGTGCAGGTGCGGGGGAGCGGCTCCACCAGCGCCCGGGGCGGCGCGGTCCCCGCAGGGTGCGGGGCCCCCGGGGCGCACGTGGCTCCGGGTGGGCTGCACGGGCCGTGGGCGCCTCCGAGCCGGATCCACCCTCCCGCGCCGCGCAGGGAGACGCTCGCGCTCGGCGGGGGCTGGGGAACGGCCTGGCCCTGCGGGACGGAGCCCCGAGGCGCTGGCGGGCGGCGGCTGCGAAACCCGCGCTGGAGCCGGTCACCCACTCCGGGGTGGAGGCCCCGCGCTCCGCGCCTCCTCGGAGGCAGGGAAGGGACCCCGGCCCTGGGGCGGGGGTGGTGCAAGGCCCTGCAGCGGCCCCGGGCTGCCCCTGGTGTTTGTGCAGCTGGGATCTCCGCCGCCCCCGTGGGTGACCCGACTGGCACAGGCGAAGACAGGCGGGGTGGGCGAAAGGGAGGGCGAGAGAGGAGGGGAGGGTGGCCAAGAGGTGGTGAGTGGTGGTGTCCAGGCCTGGGGTGGGGGGAGAGGTGGTTGGGGTCACTGGGAGATGGTTGGCCTCGGGGCAGACCTAAGAGCGAAGGCGCGCACGGGTCCCTTCTCCCAGCTTTCCCGCAAGCCCCCACCCCACCCCACCCCCGGCTGCAGACGCGGGGATAGCGGGGTTCCCGGAGCTTCTAGCCGCCGGGCAGGGTCTCTCCCCTGGGCCGCCTGCCCGGGGCTCAACCTCTCTGTAGCCTGGGGCGCCCTAAGTGCGGGGACACCGCCACGGGCTCAGCATTCTTGCTGTCGGGCTTCACGCTGTGGCGCCCCAGCCTCCAGGTCTGGAGGGGCTCGGTGTCCCCGGCCCGGCGCTGGGAGAGCCAAGCCTCCCGCAGTCGTTGCCGGAGCCGGCTAGCTTGCGGCCGCCTCAGCCAGGCCGGACGGCCTTCGGCTGGCGGCCCGGGCTAGGTCCTCCAGCCTGTTTTAGGAAGCAGCAGCAGCGAGGCCCCACGGGTCGTGGGCGGCCGCGGTCCGCGCCCCCGCGCTGCTTTCAAACCCAGGGCCTCAGCTCCGAGTCCTCCCCACGCTAGTCACTGCCCGCGGGCGCACTGGCCTGTGCAGAGAAGGACCTGTGAGCGGAGGGGCCGGCCTCCTTGGGGTCTCCGCTGCCTGTCACATCTGCATTAATTTAAAGCTCAGCTGGTGGTCCTCCGTTTCTGGAATGCCAATCGCCGGCCTAGCCCCCTACTCCTTTCGGCTTGCGTTGATTAGTGAGCCGTTCCTGAAGGTTGTGCTGTGGAAATTTCCCCATCCTTCCAGCTAACCTAGGCCCCCAGTGATTCCCACCGCACCAGAGAACAGCGAGCCTGACTTCCAGAACATTCTGCGTGAATGGCCATTGACCGTTGACCTTGTGTTCATTAGTAACCCCGACACCAAATCTCTGGAGAGCTCCTCACTGAGTCACCCAGAGAAGGCGATCCGCGGAGTCAGTGGACCTTAAAAGTGTGTGTGTAAGACTCGGTAATTCTCTGTGTGAAACTAAGACATTTTTCTGGCGCAAGTCTATGACAAGAAGACCTTGGCCTGCCTCGCTTAAAATACCTCACACAAAGCGTAAAAAGGCATGAACAACCTGCACTGGAGAGCCAACCCCAGCAGGAAAAGCTGAATCCAAAAGTTCATCAGCGAAAAGCACGCTGACTTCAAACACTGAGACACTTGGGGTAGAGGCACACTCAGGAAGGGAAGACTGGAAACTTTTTTTTTTTTTTAATTCTATAAAGCTCGAAAAGCTTGGTCTGATTTTGCCTTTGGATTTGGTGTAACTAAGGGTAAAAAATAAGGGCCCTCTGTATTTCTATTGCTTTTGGAGAAAAGTTGTTTTAGTAATCTGGGAAATAGGAACCATGGGCTGAATCAGCAAAAATGCGGCACTGGGCCAGTTCAGTTCAATAATACTGGTATGTGTAATGTACACACACTGTACACCTTTGTAGAAATAATAAAAAATATATTGGAATTTTCATGGCATAAGACATGCCCGCAAAGCCTTTTGGCAGCCGAGAAGCTAGGTTGAATAAGAGCTATGTCTTCTGATGCATGAAAATAGGTCCTGAACATGTAACAAATGTCAGACGCCATAAAGGCATTTAATGTGGGCACAAACTGAGAAACACAGCTCTCAACACAAAATATTGTGTTGTTGTTTTTTTTTTCAAAAGGTCATGTTGCACGGTGCTTAAACATCTCCTCTGCGCGTATTTGTGTGACAAGAATTCAAGGTGAATCCAGTGGATGGAATCCTTTTTTTTTTTTTTTTTTTTTTTTTTTTTTTTTTGCATCAATAGAATTGTTTCTCCAAAACATCTTAAAAGGCTCCTCGTAGATCCCACTAGGACTTTGTTGACCTGCCGGGCATGCAGTGTATGCTTGTGTGAAAGAAATAAGTGTGTTTTTAAATTGCTTGGAAGAAGTAACTTGTTTGGGGTGATTGCTTTTAACCGCTCAAGTGTTAACCTGAATTTGAAAACTGAGAGGGTATCTACTGGGAGACAGAGTTTACGCTGTATCTTCAGTCACGGACACTCAGTATTTCCGGGAATATTCTTCACGGTTCTAGTTCTTACAGTACAGTTGCACTGGGGGTGACTTAAAAAAACTAGCATATTGTGTAAAGAAGCACCCCAAAGCTTGCTTCTGTTTCATTTGTTGCTTCAGTTACTTCAAAACTTCAATTAGTGCACCACTTAAGGTCTTGGCGCTTAAGCCGTTTATGGTATAGCTGATTTTAAATTGTTTCAGCATAATCCAAAAACATCAGAATATGAAGTGTAAAATTTAGCCTGTCACCCAGCTTCCAGATGTTTGGTGCTGTATAGACAAAACATCAGAATGACTGACTAGATTTTTTTTCTCTCTCTCCACAATCCAGATGGTTTACTGCCTGGCACTTCCATAAGGAAAAGTAGTTTCCTTTCTCCAGACATCACCTCCTAACCCATCCTACCGTGGGTATCTTACCTAGGGCATGATTTACACTTTTTCATCTACAGAATGCCAGGCCTTTTTGAATGTACCAGAGTAATCAGTAAGGCTGAGGGGTAGAACAGGATGGGATGGTAAAGAGAAAGATCTTTGTTCAGTGGAAGAATGGTGTGGCTAACGGGACACAGTTTTCCAGAACTCTGCTTGTAGCATCCCATAATCTTAACTGGATAAAGCACAGCATCAAGCAGCAGTTTGTTTGGTTTGCATTTGCCTGGGATGCCTCTGTCCTAGGAATGTCACTGCACAGTGAAACCTCTTTCCTCCATTATCCTTCGTGGACCATTCTCAAACACAGGGATGTGGTACAACATTAAAATCATACACGGACATCATGTGGGCAGAGCAGGTGTAACTCTATATTTAAGAGAGAGAGAGAATATCAAAAGAAAAGAGGCCATAAATTTGAAAGAAAGCAAAGGATTGTACATGGGAGGGGTTGGAGGGAGGAAAAGGAAGGAAGGAAGAATGATGTAATTATATTTTAATTTCAAAAACAAAAAACTATCACAAAACAAAGTCTGCTATTAAAAACTATTAAAAGAGCAAGCCCAGGCTTGGGTGGGAACAGGGTTTTCTGTCTCAAAAGTCAGCAGTCTGGTGGACAATACCTTGAAGAACAGTGCTGACACGCAGAATTCACATAGAATGTCACCGTGTTTTACAGTTGTGAAGCTTGGGGGTGATGGCAGGCAGCAACACTTTAATCCTTCCCCCAAAGTCCTGGAGACTTAAGACCACGGGCAGAAGCAGAACTGCTTCAAGTTGTGTGCTGCTTGAAGAAGGGTTGTTCCTCGGGAGAGGCCTTCCACGGAATCAGATGATCAGACCAGAATGGATTCCAGGCCGCTTATCAGCCTCACACTCTCCGACTACAGGAGACTGTTTAGATAATGAATGCTAAAACATCATAAAACCTAGCACTTGACAGTTGCTGAAAGAAAAACATACCATGTAAATGGGCCTTCCCACAGCTCTGAATCTGAGCCTTGGATAATAAGACACAACATTTTAAACTGGCCCCAAACCAATTTTTCAAAAATAGTTTACAGGAAACTCATAGAATTTCATGGGCACACATATTGAGTAGTTAGGAGATTGGAGAGTCAGATGGGGATCTTCAGCACCATATAAAACAGGATTCCATTTGTTTTTCTGGATTGCTACAATTGGATATCTTACTGACTTTTTGGTGATTCATGAACTTGAATACTAAAATGACAGTGCTGGGCCAGTGAGATGGCAAAAGGTGCTTGTTGCCAAGCCTGATGACCTGAGCTAGATCCCAGAGTCCCACATGGTGAGAGAGAACTGACTAAGTTGTCCTCTGACCTCCAGCTGCTACAGCATGCACCCCTCCCCCCCAAAACAGTAATAAAAATTTAAAGTAAATAAATAGCATGACAGAACTAGAACAGACCAAGAGAGTATCCAGGTCTGTTTGCCCTTTTATGGATAAGCAGATTAAGGACCCAAATATGAACTTCGCTAAGGCCTCACATAGGTTAGAGGAAGGGTCAGAAGCAGAGTCATGGAGCTCCAACTGTGACTCACAGAGCCCAAGCCTCTCTCCAGGGCAGCTTGCCTCTGAATTACGGCACTTCGACGAGTTAGACTTCCGGCAGCATCCAAGAATCGGACAGCAATCACCGTGGTTAGGAATTGTTCCAAAGGACTCATTTGTCTAAGAACTATGAACCAAAGCCAGCATGGAGCAGTGTTTTCCCCTCTTTGCCTCTAGAGCAAGACAGACTATTGCAAAAACAGAGCTAATAAAACTGTCTCTTCTTCAACCATTTGGCCAGTGGTCCTGATAGTGGCAAAAGACAGCTTAGCTTTTTATAGGGAACTTACAGTGCTTGGAAGAATGGCATGTGCAGAATGTCACATTCATTTTTCTTTGAAGATAATAAAACAAGTGACTTTCGTGAAGAAGGGGATGGAGGAGAGGCACACCCACCCAACTGTACTCTTTACTGAAGACATAGGTGCCAGGCTTACTTCACAGAAGACAGAGCACCTCCACTCCCTACTCTAGTTGCTTTTGTAAAGTGACAGGATGCATGAGGGACAGGAGGGAGAAGGAGAGAGGTGGATGAGTCAGGGAAATACTGTTGACCAAAATGTAATATGTCAATAGGAAGTGTGCATCGCCAAGTTTGAGGATAGGGTATCTTGCTTGTCTTTCATGTTAGGAGCCAGGAAAATGGACACAGGATGTCACCATACACTTTCATATTCTATTTCATATTTTATTCAGTGTTTTGAGTTTTGTTTGTTTGTTTGTTTGTTTGAAATAAGCTTTCACTATGTAGCCTCAGCTGACGTAGAACTTGCTATGTAGACCAGGTTGGCCTCAGACTTACAGGGATCTACCTGCTCTGTGCCCTGAGTGCTGCGATTAAAACTGCACCACCACACCTGGCATGTTCAATGTCCATGAGAACATAGGGAATTCGCTGACAGGGAAGAATGGCAGCTGTTCTTCAGGAGCTCTGGGCTCAAGCAAAGCGGCTTAATAATTAGAAGAGATGAGGGTGACATCAAGAGTTGAGACAAAAGAATAGTTATGTTTTGATTGACTTGGAGAGAGGTGGTCCTGGCAAGGGTTTTTCTTCAAGCTAATTCCAGGTCAATGCCCTCTAAGAAGCAGGATCTGGTCAGAATCCGGGGGAGGAGGATGCTGGCAGAAGAGGCCTGTCAAACTGTGTTCTCCTTTTGAGATGCTCAGGGGAGTGACCAGAACAGCAGACATTAAACTAAACAAACCCCGTGTGCCTACTTACCTCTTTAATTTACTCTCCCAAACAGATCATCATTCGGGCTATTCCCCTGAAGTCAAGCATGAAATCTATTTAGCTGGATAGCTACCCATTTCCTCTGACCTGAGAAAAAGATGTCCTATTCTTTTAGAATCTCCGGAATGCCAGAATCCAGGGAAAACTGAAGCCACATGCTCTGGCCCACAGAGGTCCACCCCCCTCACCCTTCCGAATGCCAAAGGCATACAGCAGTAGACAGAGTGGACGTTCAGCAGCACCCAGCCCAGGCATGTGGTGCCAGGTCATCGGTGGAGGACACTCACTTGTTTGAATTGGCTGTGGGTTTCAGAGGACTCTTGAGCTGCCCAGAATTTTCTTTAAACCTCTCTTATAATTTTACCTAGGACTCTTTGACAATTTTAGAAAACTATGAACTGCTTCTCAGAATTAAGTGTTTGAAAGGATAAATTATTGTAAAATAAAGTTCCCGGTATAGCTTTAGAAGAAAGTTTGCAATCTGGTGCCTGTATTGTAGTTGCTTCTTTATTAGCACGCTAAATACAAAATCTAGCAATGGGTCTAACATCTGTAATATCGAAACAATGTTAAGTGTGAATAACAATTCAAAATAATGATAATGTTTACAAAGGTGTTCACGATTTCTGTCGCTGACCAAGTTCCAGGTGCTGCTATGCTACTGTAGATTTGTTGTTAATATCCAGTTTAAAGAAATGTTAATTTTTAAACAAGGTCTACAGAAAAGAAGATGTACATTTTCTACAACAAACATTTGGACTTCTGCTGTTCCTTGGTGGTTAGAGCCTCTTAGAAGGAGGAAGATCACTCTGACTGTGCCTTAGGGCTAGGCAATGAGATGACATGGACTTTTGATTGGAGGATCCTGGACCCAAATTTGGAGTAAAAAATATACTGAGCCTGTGCCATAAGATCTTGTCTCTAAGGTGGAGTAACTCCATATTGTAACCATGGAGAGCTGAGAGGAAGACACGAAAGCAGGTGTTAGGATCACCTGTCCCAGTGGGGAGTGGACACAGAGCCACGAAGGACTTGATAAGGATGCTTGAACTTACTGAGTGAGCCCAGTGTGGACTCAGACCTAAAAGTGAACTTTGGATATATCTAGGAAGGAGACTGACCCAACAGGCTGGGCCCCTCCCCTGGGAGCAGAGGAGAGCTCTATCCTTCAAGTTCTGAGTGTTCGGGTACCAGTCAGAAAAAGAGAACTGCCCTTCCGCAGAGAAAAGTCCCAGCCTCTGCTGCCTTGCAGGGATCCCAAGTAGACAAGCAGGGAGGCACATACCAGTCAGTTAGAACAGCCACAACCTGGGAGCAGAGGGGAGCTGGCACGGCAGGAGAGTCTTCTTGAAGGGCAGGTAATAACTGATGGCTGGACCTTCTCTCTGACTGAAAACTTCCATTCTTTCAACACAAATTATTAGGGAAATAAAAGGCAAGATACAACCGAGGAGAAAATAAAATGGCATATATATGTCTGATACACACACACACACACACACACACACACACACACAAATACGTGAGTCTCTCGCAGAATATGTAAAGAGCTCTTGTAAATAAAACATAAGAATACAAATGATAACAATGTAGCCTAAAGTTTATTGGTAACCAGAAAACTCAACAGGAGTTTCTTAAAGAGGGTGTCAAAGTCCATCAAACGTTTAAAAGGCGATGGATGAATGTAGTAATCAGATTCACACAAGAGCTAAAGTTAACAAAAAATCATCTGCAATGTGAGTGTTGGAAAGCATGTAGAATAACAAGGTTTCACACACGGTGTGTGTGGAAGTGTAACCAGACACAAGCATGGAATATAAATATATTCATTTATATGTTAATCACATTCTTTATTATATCACCAGGTTGGAAACAAACAACCCAAATTACAGCCTACTTATACAATGGAGTATATCATACAGTACCAAGACCAGAATAAACTAGCACTGCCCAGAAAGGGGGTGACCTCAGAGAGTGGGTGAGCCTCAGAGATGTTGCAGAGCAAAGGAGCCAGGCGCAGGAGGGCACACCCTATGCCTCCTTCCAGTCCTGGGAAGGGCAAGAGCATGCAGGACAAATGTGGTGAGGGAGGGGAGGACAGAATTCACCCTGACAGGGCTGGGTATTGATTGGGAGCAGGCACAAGGGCACCTTCTGTGCTGCTGAACTGTAAACATTATTGACTTGGAAAAGCGATTTGCAAGCACAGTCCAGTAAAAAAGCAGCCCGTGGTACTATAGATTTCCTCCTGCTCACGGAGGTTTTACGTTACCAAGATTACACTCAGGCCATATCCATGAAGTGGGCACAAGGGAAAGCTGCAGATACACAGATTTTTATAACAGATAGACCCCACAGTACAGCTTGTTAAAAATATACAAAGGGCTGGAGCCGGACTTTGTAAAAGAAGATGGGTAGATGGACAGGAAGCACAAGAAAAAATGTCACTTTTGAGGGAAATGCAAATAAGGACACACTACTAATCCACCCCCAGGAAAATGGCTGGCTCTAGCGGAGGTGGCCGGCATCCTAGGCAATGGCATTCTCTAATGCTGCTACCGAGACCACAAAGTGCAAGCAAGTCCAATTGGAGGCCAGCTGTGTTCACTGAAGCCGAACAGGTGCCTATCGGGCTGGGGCTCTTCTTGCTTGGTTTAGGAACTAAATTAAATAAGAACAGGGAGATTGTTTCATGAGGCTGTCCAGCCCAGGAAACCCTATTCCAAATGCTTTGGATTTTCCTTGGATTTCTACATACTACCTTTTGCAAAGCCTCAGTGTTATCTTGGTTTAATTAAAGAGAAAGAGGAGAGAGAGAGAGAGACAGAATACACCATAGTGACTGTAGCAACAGCAAATTTTGAAAATTAAAAGAGTAGATTTTAAGTGTTTTTAATCACACCACACGCATACACACAAAAAAAAAGAAAAAAAGAAAGAAAGAAAAGAGAAATGAAAGAAAAGAATGACAAGTTTGTGAGGTGAAGCATTTATTAAATAACTTAATTCAGCCTTTCTACAATGTATACTTATATCAAAAGCAAGTGTGTGTGTGTAATTTTTGTCACTTAGGACATTTAAAAATTATATCTTTATTCTTTGAAAATTTCACACATTTATATATTAATGTATTTTCTTTTATTGAAAAATAGATTCTTTTCTTACATAATACATCCTTATAGTTCCCCTCCCTCTACTCTTCCCTGTTTTTTCCCACTTCCCCTCCCATCCTGACCCACTGCCTTTCTGCCTTTCATTAGAAAGGAATAGAATTCGAATGTATAATAATAAAACACAATAAGATAAAGCAAAAACTTTCATGTTGGAATTAGACAAGACAATCAAACAGAAGGAAAAGAGCCCAAGAGAAGGCACAAGAATCAGAAACCCACATGTTAGCACACTGTTTTATGGAATTTCAGGAATTCCATAAAAACTCTAAGCTGAAAGCCATAATATCCATACAGAGGACCTAGTGCAGACCTGTGCAGGCCCTGTGCCTGCTGCCTCAGTCTCTGTGAGTTCGTGTGTGCTTTGATCATGATGATTTAGAGGGTTTTTTTCCTTGGTGTCCTCCAGCCCCTCTCTCTTACACTCCCTCTGCCTCTGCATGGGGTTCCCTGGGCCCTGAGGGGAGGGATTTGATGGAGACATCCGGCTTAAGCCTGAGTGTTCCAAGGTCTTTCACTCAGCTGCACATCATCTGGCTGTGGATTACTGTGTTGGTTCCCATCTGCTGCAGGAGGAAGCCTCTCTGATGATGGTGGAGCAAGGCACTGAGCAGAATAGCAGAATAGCAATACTTTTTTTTTTTTTTTTTTTTGGTGTTAACCCTGGGCCCCTGGGCCCCTGGGCCCCTGGGCTATCTAGTCTGTGGTTCTTGGCCACCCAAGCAGTGTCAGGTACGGGTTCCATTTCATGGATTGGGCTGTGAGTTAAATCGGATCCTGGTTGGTTACCGCTACAGACTTCGTGGCATCACCATCCTAGCATATCTTGCAGGCATGACACCATTGTCACTCAGAGGCTTGTGGCTAGGTTTGCTTCAGTTTCTCTTTTGAGAGTGCAGGTACTCTTCTGTACCAAAGGCAACAGGCCAGAAGGGTGAAGGCTCCATGTAGGCACCAGTCATCGTGCTGTTCAGTGAGGTGTGGAAGCACTGCTTGCAGCAATAGGCCCTTGCCCTCAGTTTGTGGAGAGCAAACTATTGTCTTGGCAACAGCCTGGGTTGTTTGGGGATTCCCATGGGACCACTTTGGCCAACAACTCAATTAGATGTAACCCAAACCCAGTACTGGAAACTTCATTCGGTGACAAGAGATGTCCAGTTGGGGCTCTATTATTTGGCTCTTTCAGTTAGATCACCTTCATACATGAATATATTTTAGGAAGCTTCTACTGCATTAGGATTTCATACTACCCCTCAAACGGCCCTTAATTTTAGTGCCCTTTCTCTCTCTCTCTCTCTCTTTCTGTCTTTGTCTCTCTCTTTCCATATTCCCTCTCTCATCCCCCTCCTCACTATATCCTCCCATTCCAGCCCCCATCCATAAATATCTGTTCTACTTTCCTTTCCTAACAAGATCTATCTGTTCCCTTTAGTCCGTAACTGTATACCTACCCTCTGTGGTTCCATGGATTTTACCTTGGTTGTCACTGACTTAGCATATAATATCTACATATAAGTGAACACACAAAGTATGTGTCTTTCTGGGGATTGACTACCTCACTCAGGCTGATTTTTTTTTTCTAAACAAAAATCCATTTTACTAAAAATTTCACGTCATGGTTTTTGTTGTTGTTGTTTTATTTTGTTTTTTAACATCTGAGTAATACTCCACTGCGTAAATGTACCACATTTTCTTTATCCATTCTTCCATTGATGGACATCTAGGTTGTTTCCAATTCCTGGATACTATGACTAGAGCAGCAATGAACATAGTTGAGCAGGTCTCTCAAGTCCTAGGCGATAGGTGGTAGTGTGAATTGTCCTTTGGGTGTGTGCCCACGATCCAGCATAGATCCCAGTTTCCTGAGGGACCACCACACTGATTTCCATAGTGACTGTACACGTTTGCGCTCCTGTCAGCAGTGAATGAGTGTCCTCCTCCACATCTTCACCAGCATGAGCTGTCACTTTGTTATCAATCTTAGTCATTCTGATAGCTGTAATATGAAATTCCCAAATGGTTTTGATTTGTATTTCCCTGGTGGCTAAGGATGTTGAACATTGTTTTAAGGTTTATTTTTTCAGCCATTTGAATTTCCTCTATTGAGAATTCTCTGTTTAGATCTGTACCCCATTTTTACATTGGATTATTTGTTTTCTTGATAGCTTTTTTTTAAGTTCTTTATATATTATGGATATTGGCTCTCTACTGGATGCATAGCTAGCAAAAAGAAAAAAAAATTTCCATTCCTTAGTCTTGAGCTTTGTTGGCTAAACATGAGGTCCCATTTCTTAATTTTTTTATCTTAGTGCCTGTGCTATTTTGTTCAGGAAGTTTTCTCCTATGCCAACGAGTTCAAGGCTATTCCCCACTTTCTCTTCTATCAAGTCCGGTGTATCTGGTTTTATGTTAAGGCTTTTGATCTATTTGGATTTGAGTTTTGTGCAGGGTGATAAATATGGATCTATTTGGTCCTTCTACGTGCAGACGCCGGTTTGACTGCACCATTTGTTGGAGATGTATTTTGGTCTCAGCAGGCGGTCACTGCAGAAGCTAGGCAGGCTGTGCCTCCCTCGCCATGCCAGGAGCCATGCTGATAGCTGCGGCTCATGTTACCACCGTGGACCATGTAGACGGCTGTGGTCTGTGCTGCAGCTTGAGGTCGTGTCAATGTTTGTGAGCCGTGCTGCCCCTGGGGCCATACCAATCAGAGTGGCCTTCCATGCCCCCTGAGTCCTAGGCGATATGTGAGGCCCTGCTGCTGCTGAGGGCCATGTCTGGGTCCGTGGTCCTACTGTGTCCATGGTCCATGTTACCACCAAAGGCCATGTGGATGTCTGTGGTCTGTGGCCAGAAGCCATTTTGATGTCTATGGGCTGTGCTGCCACTGGGGGTGGGGTGGGGGTGGGGGTGGGGGTGGGGGTGGGGGTCGGGGAGTTGTTGATGTAAGTGACCTGAGGCCATGATTATGTTCTGGGTGTTGTATGTGTGGTCTTTACTGTCTCCAGAAACTATGGGGAGGCCCATGATCCATGCCCCCACTGATTGTGAAAACCTTTGCTGTGATGTTGATGATTGCAGACACACAGTTGAGAGTGAAGGATGCAGACGGCTTCTGTGGCAACCCCTACCCCAACTTGACCCCCTGTCCCCCCCCCCCAAATAACAGCAATTGATGGGTTCTGGTGCTCTGATGCCCAAGGGAAGGACTCAGTTCTACTTAAGGGGCAGGTCACCGACTGTTTGTATGGTAGACTACATTTAACAATTTACATATGTTGTACCATCCCCGCATATCTGGGATGAAGCCTGCTTGATCGTGGTGAATTTTTTTATGTGTTAGATATATGCTCAAGTATTTTCTTTAGAATGTTTGCATCTATGTTCACAGTGTGTACCTATATCAAAAGCATGTTTGTGTGCATGTGTGATTTATGTCAGGATATTTTTTATTTTATTTAGAGTTTGTTTTATTTTACAATGTATGAATGCTTTGCCTGCATGTTTGTCTGTGCATCACAAGCATACCTGCTGCCAGGTAGGTTAGAAGATGGTACAAGAGCCTCTGGAATTTGAGTTACAGACAGTTATGAGCCACCATGTGAATGCTAGAAACTGAACCTGGGTCAGAAATGGGTGCTCTTCGCTGCTGAGCCATCACTACAGCCCCTAGAACTTTTTTTTTTAAGTCAAGAAGGAAGGGAAGTAATGAGGGTGGAAGGAGCTTGTGTTAATCTCAAATATGGGAGGAAGAAGGCCACCGACCCAGTGTCATGGCTAACTTAATTAAAGCAAGCAATTAAAGCAAGTTTTTTTTTTATTCATCTACATGGGCCGCCTCACTCTAAGGTGGGGTTCTAGAGGTCAGCCTCGGATGTGAGGAAGACAAGGATTTTATAGGTCAGGGGTATGGGGATTTCAAATGGGGGATTTGGAAGACAGTGTTACAGGACTAGAACATAAGCATAACAAATAGTCTTAAAGGTCTCCTGAAACAAAGACCTGATTGCAAGGTAGGCCTAACAAGCGCTCATTGGTAGTCATATAACCTTTTGAAACAAAGGTTTGCAAGATGCTTATAAACAACTTTTTGAAACAAAGGCAAGGTTGCCATTCTTGGATCAGGCAGTACAGAACCATGTCTAGTTAAGGTTACAGGTAGGTTATAGCCCAGTCCTTGAGAAACAGAGGTTTAATGATAATCAGGAATGAGCCTAGTATGCTTTTAGTATAAGATGGCTTTGAAGCTCAAGATGGAGGCAGGCTGGTTCTTCGCTTGCTCATGCCATTTGGAAAACTGAGGTGAAAGAAGTTCACTGTGGGTGATAGCTGAGCTGACCAGAAGTCCTGAGAGTACCCTGAGGGTCCGGATGGTGAAAGGCGCTTCTGGGCCCCGTGGGGGGAAACCAGGACAGACACCCACTGCTTTGTACAGCTGTCCATAAACAGCTCCCTTTTTTGAAGAATCTGGCACTCTCAATGGCAAGATCCACAGGTGTACCTTGGGGAGCATTCTGCAGCCATTCCTACCTGCAAGTTATGTGTCAGCATTGTGGGGGACCCACCTATGAGCCCTCCCTCACCAGTGGAGGGCAGGGTGTAGGTGATGGAAGGCAGGGTAAAGGTGATGGAGGGCAGAGTGAAGGTAGCGGAGGGTTAGTGGGGGAAGGAGCCAGCAGGAGTACAAGGCCCAGCCTCCCAGCTTTTGTCTTCGAAGCCCACCCATTAGCAAGTACTCAATGCTTCCCTTTAAAACTGGTGTCAGGATGGACAAGCTCCAGAGTGATTCCTGACAAACAGCACCCAGCAGAGCTGGGGCTCTGACATCTTTTCCACAGTCCACACATAAAACCTCTGTCCCCTATATATTGGTGATAACTATAAGAGTCAACCTCTGCGTGTCACTGTCAAAGGATCGTTTTTTCTGGGTTCTAGATTTTTCTGAGACGATGCAAGTAATGAATCTGTTGCCCTAAAATTCCCTAGGCTATGTGGTAAGGTGCCAAGTTTTCATTACCTGGTGGTAGTTCAGTCCTAATACAAAATACAAAGTACAAGATACTAGCTTTCTTACAAACAGATAAAAGTGAATTAAGAAAAGATACTCTTACGCTGCAATGGTGTTCCTATACTTGGTTCTGTTCCCTTAGCTTTGAGATTTGAGGAAACTGCTTTTCCAACCTCATGCTCACTGCTGCCCATTGGATAGCTACTGTGAGTAGATTGTGGTTTTTGCAGAAGGGCTGTGTAGGAACTCTTGAGATTTATCAGCAGAAATGGCCCAAGTCTTGATACAAAATCCCACCCATAGAATTCCATAGCATTCATTCATTCAAAAAGCATTTGTTGAGTCTTCACCAGGTACCTGGCATCATAAAGCTGTTAATGACACAACCAAGAACAGTGGAGCAGAAGCAGTGGCTGGTTCCCAAAGATGCTCAGAATTCTAATTTTTAACAAACATTCCTCTCTGTGCATCATCCTTCAAAAACCCCAAACTTCCCCAGGGACACTGTGGTTGAACCTTGGAGGAACAGGGACACAGAGTGGGGACATCAACTCCCTGCACTGTAAGAGCATTCAGTTAGTGGGGACCAATGGGTAAAAAAGTCTTCATTGGCCTGGCCAGGGACATCTGTTGTAGTGGGCTATGAGCTAAGAGAGCCAGTCACCGGAAGAAGCGCTACAGGGGTATTGGTTATGAGAGGCTCTGTTGGCCCAGATGGGGTTGAGGATCCCCAAAGCTGATGCCAAAGAAAAGGTGGAATCTGGAGTGGGTGGGGAGTGTGGGATCTGGGCAGGGAGGATTTCTCACTGAAGGCAAGGCGAATTTCTTCACAGGTTCTCTGTCACATTGACCCACAGAGAAAAACAAAGGAGGGAGAGCTCGTTAGCGGTGCTCCTAGTGGGTAACAGACAGCTGTAGGCACCATTCCTGGCCAGCTCTGGGACACCTTCCTGTGTGTGATCAGATCTGTTTTTCTTAAGAGCCTTGAAGGTAGGCAAGATTGACCATTTTACAGATGCAGAACTGAGGCTTCTGTGGCCCAGGCACATGATGTAGCGATGCAGTGATGCAGTCTGGAAAAGACAAGAGTGTAGGGGCCTTGGGTGGGTTCATGTTCTCTTTGATGTAAAGAACTAAAAGGCAGACAAAAATCTGAAGTGCATCAGGTAGCAGCAGAGACAGCTCACATTCCACAGACAGAAATAGCAGTTAAGAAAGATGCTCGCTGGGGTGAGGAAAGACACATGCAGCAGACACGCAGAGAAGAAGACCCTCAGGAGGCTGGAATAGCCAGTCTCTTGACTTCCAAGCTCATCCATTAGCAAGTACTGCTGGCCAAAACTCAGCACTTCCCTTGAAAACTTCTGTCAGGATGCACAGGTTTAAAGCCTCCCAAGAGTCTTCCTCCCCTAGCGCTGCTCAGTTTGAAGACAGGATGGATAATAGTCACGTCTGTCTGTTGGTCTTCAAACCCATGACAGGAGCCTGAGGTGCCTAATTTACATACCAATTTGGACCTGGCCTCCAGGCTCTCCCAGCACCCTTCAGTTCTTACCTGTTACAGGGCATGGCATGCCCAGCCCTCTGCCCAGCCCTCTGCCCTGAGTTTTCCAGTGCAGGGGATGGGCTTCCTCTACCCCAGTGAATCTTCACTCTATAATCCAGACATTTTGGCTCTCTCTCTCTCCTTTCCCTCTCTCCCCTCTGTCTGTGTGCACACTTTCTCTGTCTATATCACGTTGTGTTTTTCTGTCTCCCCCTGCCTGGGGACCCGTGAACCCACTGAGAGATACCCCGAGTAAACCTGCACTTGTCTACTCTAACTTGGCTTGAATTGGCTCATTTTGTTGGGCAGAAGAATGCTTAGCAATGTCAACATGCCAACTGTTCTATGACATCTCCTGAGCAGGCCTTGACCTTGTTGAGTCAGTGGCTTGGCTTCTGGTGGGAGACAAAAGCTGCTCGGTTTTCGTCTGAAGTCAGGAGGTTGAGGAAGAAGCTGGCGGACATGGGAACTTGCCATCTTTATTTCCTAGGCATGGCTTATCTATCTACCTACCAGGGAGTTTGTCTAACTCCTGGTCTCTGGGTAGTAAGCGGCAGAGGAGGATTTGAAGCCTTGTGCTTAACACAGCTACGGATTTACCTTTCCAAAGGCCACCAAGAAGGACCACCATCGCTAAGTGATAGCTTGCATCAAACACGACAGATACCACTGAAGATGCTCTGGGCAGGAGGCTTGTTTTTGAGGCCTGTCCAAGTATGCTAAAGAAACAGCTAGAGTCAGGGACAGGCTCCGAGCCTTCCTAGGCCCCCATAGCCACACCACTCTGTGATTCTCTTCCTCAGGAAGAATGAGATAAAGGGATTTCTGCTTCTCAGACTGGGCCAATTTTCGACACTCAGGAAATAAAATGGCTGTCCCGATCAGGTGATTCTATGGCTGAGGTCAGCTGTAGAGGTTCAGTCAGCAACTGTTTTAGGCTTTTTGGCCCCATGTAAGTCTCTATTACCACTACTTAAGTCTGTTATTAAGGCATGAAAGCCACCACAGATGTGTGTAAATTAATGGGCGAGGCTGTGTTCCAGCACTAAAATGCCTGTCTCTGCGTTCTCAAATCACAGAAGGCTCCTATGTTGATTTTTATCAATCTCTAAAAACTGTAAACATCATCCTTAGTTTGTGGATCGTACAAAACAGGTGTTGGAACCAGGTTGACCCATGAGCAGTAGTTTGCTGGGTCCCTGTTCTGGAAGAATAAAGAGATCTCTCAGTCCCTCCTCCATAGTCTGAGTACCTGGAATTCCTCTACATGTACCTCTTCGCTTTGTGTTAAAGTGTACTTCCTAGTGTTTAAGAAAGGCATTCTGGAAGGAGATGTCTTTTAAATTCCTAACACATTCATCTTGAAGTTGATGAGGACAAATTTAAATTCCACAGTGTCTAGGCCTTTCATCAGTGCCGCTCACTGTGAAGTTCACTGTTAACCAGCCCGATAAATGGAATTTTAGTAATACCCTGTAAATACTGATGGAACAGATAAGTGACCTTTTGTTATGCCCTGAAAGACTGAAGATGCCAGCAAGAGAGGCGGGGACTCAATGATGAGACTAGAGCAGCCACAGAATGACGCTTCTTGGCATGGGGACCAGGGTGACTCTGACGCCCACTAGTGCCTTGGGGAGGCAGTGGGCTTGGAACAGGAAGAACCTGGGGTGTGCCAGTATCCTTGGAAACGGGAAGCGACCCACAAACCATATATGGCACCTGGAAAAGCAGCTTCAAGGCCAGTGGACCCTGCTGATCCGTTTCAGCAGAGTAGTATAGTTCTTGCCAAGGAAAACGTTAGGACTTCACAAGATCTGCCTGTCCCCAAGACATGAGCTTGTCTTGTGTAAAGGTAGAAGGGCCGTTTGGCAGATGGGCTGAATCTGAGCAGACAATGGGAAAGAGTACATGAGGTGTCAAAAGCCATGCCCCCTGCATGGAAGTGCCCAGGAAAGGCTAAAAGAGGGTGGGAAATGAAGACCCTATCCTTTGCCTAGTCTTCCTAAACTGGCCCAATTTCCTGCTTAGGCACATCATAAAATGATGTAGGACTCGGTGATGTGGTATATATTACTAAATCTGATTACTGTTTATCTTTGTGACTGCAATGAAAGTATCAACCAGAATGCTTACCACAGGGAAAAATTCCTGGAGATAAGTAGCCCGACCAAGGGGCTCCAGGCTTGGCTTCTCACCCTGAGATTTCCTGTGCAGAAAAATGTGAAAAGCTAGCCACTGATTGGTCCTCATTTCTTCTTTATGGACATTTACATTAGACTTGGTGGTTCCCAAAATTGCACATGGAGGCACCAAATCAGTAATTTACTGTCTAGTTAGATATATCAAGCTGGGGTTCTGTGAGATCTCCCTAATGATGGTGTGGGGTGGGGTTCCCTGCCATACTCACCCCAGGAGCCCCAACCTTAGAAGGAAGACCTGAGACAAACTGATTTTCCATCCAAGCTAGGGTTCTGTACCTGCAGCAGCATAGAATCACATCTGGGACCAGTAAGACTCTTCAGCTGAGTGTGGTGGTACATGCCTGTAGTCCCAGCACTCTGGGAGACAGAGGAAAGCAGGTCTCTGTGAGTTCAAGGCCAGCCTGGTCTACAAAGTCCAGGACAACCAAGGCTACACAGAGAAACCCTGTCTCAAAAAACATACAACAGCAACAGAATCATTTGCAGGAGAGCCTGAGAGGAATAGAGGTATATTCTGTGTCTTTCTTCTTTTAGATACACTGAAGCTGGGTGGTGATGGTGGTGATGGCACTCAGGAGGCAGAGGCAGGCGATCTCTTGAGTTCAACACATGACTGGTCTCTAGAGCAAGTTCCAAAACAGTCAGGCCTACTACACAAAGAAACCCTGTGTCTAAAAGCCAAAAATGAATAAAAATAAATAATAAAATTAAAAAAAAAATAGAGATACACTGTCCCATCACAGAAGCTCAGGACTGAAGCCCAGAGTTTGACCTTCACTGCCTTTTTGAGTTCAGGAGGTCTCTTTATCCCACATGATTTGATTTCATCAGTCAACAATCAGGAACCGTATGTATGTACTCCATTGATTTCTGAGGGTCAATTGAAATAAAACGTAGAGTTCAATCATGACATTGCAGTGGTTAGCTGCATTAGAGCACACTGTTTACCAGTGTCCCAGGCAGTGTTTGCTATTATTATATTTTAACTGTAGCTCCATAAAACTATTTCTATCTGCTACTAATTAGAAGACTTCTATTCTCCATTGTCCATTTTCCTATGTTTCCTGATATCCCCTTATCACCACTCCTCAAGTTAACATGCTCAAGCTCTTAGTGGGGAGGGCTACAAACAGGTATCTAGGTGAGTATGGCCCAAAGTGGCCTTCCATTTCCATCACACAGCTTTGAAGTTTCAGCTTTAACCATTCTTGGAAATTTTGCATTTTATGCCACAAAAATGTTTTCATGAATGAGGTCTTATAAGATTTCCCCCTGAAATTCCTGAGGAATTTCAAGGCTCTGAGAAGCATTGATCTCAAACACACATCTCTATTGGATCCTAGACTAATAGGACTTCTGCTATGGAAAGTCAGTGGGTCAGGGAAGGAAGACTTGACATTCACCTCAGGGATGGTATCAGGAAGACAGTGGGCCTACTCAGAGGCCTGAGATACGTGGGGATCAAAAAGAGAAATGTCTTGAGCAGAGGTCTGGAGGTAAGATACACAAGTATGACCCTTTGAGGAACCTGGTTCTAGAAACCCATAATGAAATTTCTTTCTCACCGGGACAACAGAGATCTCTGCATCTCATTCCAGTAAAACCCTAATCCCATAGGGGCCAATGTCCATCAGCCACTTCCAGCAGCTCCAAGTCTCTTCCCACCCTCCTCCCTCATCCCCTACACATTTTCCATCCGGACAGGAGCGCCTGTGCAAGCTTGGCTGGCGCCAGGCATTGCTTGCATGCCTCCCTCAGGAGTTATGGTCATTAAGAAATTCTCATAACTAGCACATTGGCTTGAAAGCACCCCTCCTTCCCCGGCTGTCTCAGTAGTCAGCTTTTAGGCTCCACCCTCATCTCAGACCAGACACCTTCTTACTGTGGGAACTGCCCTGGCTTCCCTCCCTCTCCACTTCCTTCCTCTGTGAGCCTTCCTTTCTAGAAGTCTAACAAGGGCCTGAGGCCAAGGGGAAGATAAATTATAAAGCTCAGTCAGTTCTGCTACATAACGTGTGAACTGCCTCAGTCGGCATGCTGACAGAACATGCTTCCTATCCCTAGGCCACTTCCATTTTCCTTTTCTAATTTTAGCCCTCTTCCTTCAGGCTCACACAGTGACAAACAGGCAGCTGGGTGGGGGAGAAAGGGGCTTCATGAATTCACTGGGTACCTAAGAGTTAATGCTTGAGGTTGATTGCGGGTGTTTTTCTGTGTCTCCTAAAGCAGCAGCTGAGGAAGGAGTTCCTGCCTTCTTGCGGTGAAAGTCGCAGTAATACTTGATGAGAATGTAACTGATTTCCAGCCACTGTGTTCTGATTGGCCCTCTTCTTCACAGACACCAACACTGAATCTCAGGACGGGAGTACTACCTTCTGTTTTGGAGACAGAGGTTGCTATAGGGCAGTGGATGGCATGTTCCAGACAGGGAGTAGAGCTTAGGCTCTATCAGAGTTCCAGATTTCCGAATCTGGAAAATGGGGCTGACTGCTACTTAAATAACAAGTAAACTCCAGAACAATTTAGCCAATGGCTTTAAGTATCACAGACTCCGATTCACAGGGACTTTCTTCTCTTTGGTCATCATGTTCACTTGGGTGAAAGGAAATGCCTCATCCAGAAGCTTTGGGAAGGTAGAAGTCTCCAATGGTGGAAAGTCACATGAGGACATACACCTCTTAAAAAGAATGTCCTTTGTTGAGAATTTCATTCAATATATTTGGATCATATTCATTCCTCACTCCCATATGCTTTTGCTAGATGTGGGCCTGATGGAGAATACGAAGAACACAGGGAATATTTCGGTATATCATGATGTCTGATTGTGTAGACACACGGATGTAGCCGTTTCCTTGAATACTTATCTGAGGCTATGATGCACACTCCTCATGGTTCTCTTCCCACTCCTGGGAGTCTCAGCAGTCATGGTGGGCAGAATTAGGGTTGCTGAAACCATGGAGACCTTTCTTGGGTTCTGACCTTCTTGTTCTCCCTCTGACACACTCTCCCAGCAGCATGCACTTAATAGGACATAAGGAGTGGCTTCAGAAATTTCCTTGGGGCTTTGGGAACAGAGATGGAGGTGTTTGAAGAGGATAAAAAAAAATTGGAGCCCATGGAATCCCTACCTCTTGATAGTAAGGTAAGTCAGAAAAGTCAGAATGGATGGCTCCCATGCTACAAGTCTTTTTCACTCCAAAACACTACAATGCTGTCCACCCCAAGCAAGGGGGAAAAACCAAAACAAACAAACAAACAAACAAACAAACACCACAGAAGGCAATTTTACCTGAGGCCAGGATTTTCCATACATGTGGCATACAGTCTAATAGTATCTAATGTCCAAAACCACATGGTAGCAGTGGTTCTCATAAATTTTAATAAACTTGACTGAATATCAAAAACAAATCAAAAGAGCAACAAGGTTATAGCTAAGCTGGATTTGTCTGGTTTTACTGTAGTAGTAGGAAGGCCAAATATATACAGTGTGGTGGAATGAAACCCATCAGTAGCGAGGTGGTCTTCTTCTTCTTCTTCTTCTTCTTCTTCTTCTTCTTCTTCTTCTTCTTCTTCTTCTTCTTCTTCTTCTCCTCCTCCTCCTCCTCCTCCTCCTCCTCTTCCTCCTCCTCCTCCTCCTCCTCCTCCTCCTCCTCCTCCTCCCTCCTCCTCCTCCTCCTCCTCCTCCTCCTTCTTTGTTTTTAGACATAGGGTTTCTCTGTGTAGACTTGGCTGTCCTGGACTCAGTAGTGAGGTGGTCCCCTCCTCCTCCTCCTCCTCCTCCTCCTCCTCCTCCTCCTCCTCCTCCTTCTTTCTTTTTAGAGATAGGGTTTCTCTGTGTAGACTTGGCTGTCCTGGACTCACTTTGTAGTGACGACCAGTATTGCCTCGAACTCACAGTGATCTGTCTGCTTCTGCCTCCCTGAGTGCTGGGATTGTTTTTATTTAAATAGCATCTTTTTTTTCTGTGATTTTTAAAATATATTTATTTATAACAATTTATTTACTTGTATCCCAGCTGTGTCTCCCTCCCTCAGCTGCTCTTTCCCTCTCTCTTCTCTTCCTATGTTCCTCCCACAGTCCACTGATAGACCTTCTCCCCTTCCATTTGACCCTCCCTATCAGGTCTCATCAGGACTAGCTGTATTGTCTTCCTCTGTGGCCTGGTAAGGCTGCTCCCCACTATCAGGGGGAGGTGATCAAAGAGTCAGCCACTGAGTTCATGTCAGAGACAGTCCCTCTTCTCCTTACTAGGGAACCCACCTGGGCACTGAGCTGCCATGGGCTACATCTGTGCAGGGGTTCTAGGTTATTGCCATGCATGGTCCTTGGTTGGAGTATCAGTCTCAGAAAAGACCCCTGTGCCCAGATTTTTTGGTTCTGTTGCTCTCCTTGTAGAGCTCCTGTCCCCTCCAGGTCTTTCTATCTCCCCCTTCTTTCATAATATTCCCTGCACTCTGCCCAAAGTTTGGCTCAGTATCTGTCTCAGTATCTGCTTTGATATCCTGTTGGGTAGAGTCTTTCAGAGGCCCTCTGTGGTAGTCTCCTGTCCTGTTCCCTATTTTCTCCCTCTTCCGATATCTATCCCATTTGCATTTTTGAATGAGAATTAAGCATCTTAGCCAGGGACCTTCTTCTTGCTTACCTTCTTTAGGTGTACAGATTTTAGTATGTTTATCCTATAATATATGTCTAATATCCACTTATAAGTGAGTATATACCATGTGTGTCTTTTTGCTTCTGGAATACCTCACTCAGGATGATCTTCTCTAGTTTCCACCATTTGCCTGAAAATTTCATGATTCCCTTGTGTTTAATTGCTGAGTAGTGTTACATTGTGTAAATGTACCACAATTTCTGTATCCATTCCTCAGTTGAGGGACATCTGGGTTGTTTCTAGATTCTGGCTATTACAAATAAAGCTGCTATGAACATGGCTGAGCAAATGTCCTTGTTGTGTACTTGAGTATATTTTGGATATATGCCTAGGAGTGGTATAGCTGGATCTTGAGGTAGCACCATTCCTAATTGAGAAAGTGCCAGATTGATTTCCAAAGTGATTGTTCAAGTTTATATTCCCACCAGCAATGGATGAGGGTTCCCCTTTCTCCACCTCCTCTCCAGCATGTGTTGTCACTTGATTAAACAGCATCTTTAAGTGTGTAATCATCTTCCACACAGATACCAACATTGAACACAGTCAGTGTTGATGCAGAATAATCTGGAGAGCAATGCTGCTAGAAGGCAGCATACTCCAGTGTTACAGAAAGGCAGTCGGTGAAACACTGAGAGGCGTGGGCTGTTCATCAGAATACAGGTAGGAGGGCAGGGAGGAGTAATGATGGGAAAAGTCTGAATTGATGACCCAGATCACACAGCACAGGAAACCCAAAAAGGAGAAGAAATGTGAGGGGAACTTATTCTCTACCTCCCACTTTACAGTTCTCTCTGCTGGAGGCATGCATCATTATCTCAAACTTTTCATCTCAAAGATGAAGCTCACACATACCACCAAGAGAGCTCCCTGCTGCAAATATCTCCCTGGTTGGCCCTTAAGTTCCTTCGCCTCTGGCTTCCAAAGACAGCTGTGGTGCCATCTCTAGACAGACAACACTATGGCCATGTCCTGTGCTTCTGTTTGCTTTCTGTTTGCTGAGAAAGGCTGGGGCAAATGTCATGACCACAGAGATGGGACTGCCAATCAGGGTTCCATCTTTAGTGGGGTTCTCGGGGTGCTAGATGCCACTATTTGTTCCTGCTTTACTTGCTACCCCATCTCCTATCCACCTCACATCTCTAAGCCACCCAGTCTTCCATCACCTTCATCCCCACCCTCATGGAGAACACGATGTCACAGTTTTTTCTTGAGAAGCTGCCACTGTTCTTGTCTTCTCTTGCCTTTACCTCTGTGTCTCATTGGCTGACACCTCTTCTTTCCTCTGCATTACAAGGGTACTCCCTCCACTTCTTTTTACCTCCGCCATGATCTTACTATCTAGAGGCCTCTTTTTGTGCCATTTCAATCTCTCCTTCTCTATTGATTCTTCTTTGTGGTCCATGGACCCAACCCTGAAGAAGTTTTTCTTTCACAAATCACTGTGAAGTGCCCTGAGAAACTGCACTTTTACCCATGGCCAGGAGTCACAGGGAAGGTGTAATCTCCAAAACCAAATAGTAGAACTGATTTTCTTTACCTTTGATAAGCTTCAGAGAACAAGTCAAAAGGCTGTTTTGTTTGTTTGTTTGTTTGTTTTGCTTTGCCATAATAATGAGAAAGTGAGATGTACAGACTCTTGTGGAATCAAACCTTTCTCGGGTTCGCAGAGAATGCCTCAGCCTCTCTCAGAGCTCTCAGCTTCCCTTTCATGTAGGCAGTTCTTCAGGGATACAGACCAGCCTTTTGATTGCTGAACCCAATGGCCTCACCTTGGGTCGTACCGAAATGCAGCAATGTTTAGCTTCTCTCAGACTTGGCTCATCTGGGCCTAGGGCACTTCCCTGGATGTTGCTGTGGCAGGTTTTGAAGAAGACATTTCTTGGAGTCCCACATTCCACCCATTTTGGTCTATTTCTCCCTCTACTGCTCCTGTGATAATTCTTCACAAATTTCATAAATCCAGCTAGAACTGGTGGGTTTTCCCCTCTCCCAAATTTACTTTGATAACTCAGGAGTTCCCTGTCTGTCCTTGACAGGGGCTTCTTCTGTGGAACCCTGAAGAGAAACTGCTGGCTGGCGGTTCTCCTCTCACTGTGCCAACTGACTGCACCCCGTGTATGAATCCTGTCTCTGCCTTGCGGTCCTCTTCCTTACTGACCTGAGTTATCAACGGAGACTTTGGTCTACTTGCACCCGGTGGCATTTCTCCTCAGCTCACCCTTGTCTGTCAAGGTTTATTAATAAATGCACAAATAAATTACAGCACCACTCCTCAATGATTCACCCCAATCTTTATAATCCTGCTTATGAAGTGGTTTATGAAGACCTTTGTAGCCTGCTCAGCAAGGGCTTCCGTGTTCCCATCTTAATTCTTCAATTCGATTTCACCCCCACCCATCACAAACATCTTACCTTCTTTCATGTAAGACTACAAATCATTCTCCCTTTTTGAAAATTTATTCACCTTTCATGCCTCACTACTTCAATGACACTTTCTCCGATGGCTCCAAACATGTATCACTTTTGACCTCCAAAGCCACATAGTGTTTTGTTTGTGACTGCATCACAGCACAAATTTCCTCAAGAAGCAAGTATGCTTGCGTATGTATGTATGTATGTATGTATGTTTTTGAAACAAGGTCTCAAAACAGCGCCCTGGCTGTCCTGGACTCACTTTTTAGACCAGGCTGACCTCAAACTCACAGAGACCCACCTGCCTCTGCCTCCTGAGTGCTGGGATGAAAAGTGTGTGCCACCACAAACAGCTTGCCAGTATGTTTTTGTGATGTCTATACCTCAAAAGAGTCTAACATGCTTGCATACAGTGAAGACTCATTATTAGCTGAATGTATCACACAGAAAATAGCAACCCTAATGTCAGTGGCAGGCTGACGACAGGTGGCCATGCATTTGTATATTAGTTTCCTAGACTCCCAGTCCTGACTCTGCCAGGTCCACCTGAGTGGCCAGCTCTACAACTTTACTCCTCACTCTTTATTTTCCTTCCTTTTGGGTATTGGCCTATCTGCTTTTGAATAGACAAGGTTAAGTCTTATAAGTATCCTACGTACCATTTTATCAAGAAACTTTCCTTCCTACTTTTCAGATACAAATTAATTCTTGTCTTTTTTTTCTAAGGATGGACGGGTACCTTGCCTTTACTTGACATGCGTGGTAATCTCATTTCTTGTGTCTCCTTCCTGAGTACTGTTGCATCTAAGGCCATGACAATTTTGGAGTTTAGGAAATGGACAGGACAGTCCGGAGGAGCTGGGAGCCTCTCTTGTGTTTTGGAGTCAGAATTCCAACCTTCTCTCTTCCAAGGCAGTAAATTCAGGGAGTGTGGACCCACGCTCCAGGCCGTTCAGCAAACCCGGGGCTGGGGACAGAAGCACAGCAGGAAGGGCAGGACACCTGTGTCGTGTCTGCCCAGGTAGTGAGTCGGCATCCTACGGTCAGCCCTGTGGCTCCCCTCCGCCAGCACTGGGAGAAACTTAGGTGGCCATGGAAGTAGATGGTCTGACTTGCTTCCTGTCCACTGACCCCAGACAACTCGTTAGCCTTGAAACCGAGCCTAGCCTAAATGAAGGGCCAAGCACAGTCCACAACACCCACTAGCCAGCCTCGATGCATCAAGATCTTGGGGGGAAGGGGCGCGCCCTCATACCTGCGCAGGCGCACAGCCCACTTCCGGGCCGCTGGTGGAAGTGGAGCTAACATCACCTTCACTCACGCAGGTTTTCATTCATGAGGCTAACAGAGGCAGGAACGTGGGAGCTGCACGTTCTAGCTGGGGCTTGAATCGGTTTGCATAGACCAAGTGGAGTTATGTCATAGCTGTTCTCTCTAATCTATATGAGAAGTTTTACTCAAAAATTCAGCTGAAAGGAAAAGTAAAACAAAACAACAGCAACTCTGGGACAGCCTTTTTGCTGCCTGCCTGCCTGCCAGGGACTGAGTACCCAGTCCCTTCAGAGGAGAGACAGCTGCATCGTTTCAGGTGAAAAGTCAGCCAGACTCCACAGGTTCTGCTGCCAGAGGCCACAAGACTTTCAACGAATGGCTTTACTTCAGGCTTGTGTGCGGGCACGTACGTGTGTGCGTGAGTGCGTGTCCCGCTTAGATCCTAAGAGGTAAAGGCAGGAGGGTGGACATAATGGGAGCTGAAGTGTCTCACCCCGCCGGCAGAGCAGGCAAGGGCGTACTTACTGCGCAGATTAATGAAAATGTTTCGCTGGCAGGAGGGGTTTGATTGCCCCACTGCAAAATTGCTTGCAGATTCGAAAACAGCCGTGTTTCGTTTCAAACTTGTCCTCTTGCCATACATTAGCACTTGTCAGTGTAACCATTAAGCACAGGCAGTGCAGAAATTTAATTACAAAACCATTTATTTTATTGAAAGGAAAATAAACCCAAGCTACCTCAAATGCATTAGGTAGGTTCAAAACATGTTCAGCTGATAACACCCAAGGGTAGGGAGGCTGCTGCAGGAATAAATGCGTCTTTCATGTGTGCTGAGGACTCGATATTAGAAACAGCTGCCTACAGGTCGCTCTTTATTTACGTTCAATTATGAATTAAGAAACAGCTGATTTAATGAAGGGACTTTTTATATCTGAAGTCACTGGGCTGTGGTATCCATTCTCATTCCAGTTTTGCCTCCTCTTTTAATCACTGGAATTAAAAATGTTAATGAGGCGAGCAGAACTTTTTTAGGGAAGGGGTTTCCCCTCCGTGTGTACCCTCCACCCCCCATCTCACACTTGTCTTTTGTTCCCCTAATGGTGGAGGAATGCAAGGGCTTGTGGTATTAAAGGAAGTCACAAAAAAATGTGCTAAACACATCAAAAAGTCTCCAATCTGTATCTTATTTATGCCTTTCCCTTTCCCATGCATGTCTTCTCCACATTTGGAAAGCCAGGGGAGGCCAGCTCTGGTGAAGTAGTAGGTTTGGGTCAAGCGGCAGGCTGATGTCACCCTGCAAATGCCTCTCTTTAGCACTAATGGGCTGCCAATAAAGAGTCTGTTATAGTCTTCTGCTGGAAGGGAGGGCTTACAGCCTCAGTGGTTTGGACTGATTTGTCCATTTAAAGCCTCCCACCCCTTCCCCCGTCTGAGATAATCTACCCACAATTTGGTGGACATCTCCTCCTGCAGTACACTCAGAGGAGGAGTCTGGAAAGAGAAGTCCCTTTTATTTAACTTCCCTGGTGACAAAATGAATTTCTAAGATTTCAAGAAGGTATTGTTTGCTCGTATGTGGGTGGGGGAAGGGGACTTCTACTGAAAAAAAAAAGTTTTTAGCTCTTTTAACTAAGCCCGTGCCCAGCAGCAGACCCTTGTGACACTGTCCAGTGATGGTCCTTCATGTGTCCTGACCTCCTAGAGGGTTTCAGAGGGTGTTTGGACCTCTAGAGCATCCTGGAGAACCATTGTCAGTGTTCATGAACACCCATGTCAGGACATTGCACTAAGATGCCTCCCCAGTAAGAACAAAGTCTGAGCAGACATTGTCCAGGCAGCTCACGGTGCTACATCCTCTCACCTGGACACATGGCTGCCTCTGGCTCAGCTGGTCTGTTCTTAACATGTGCTCCACAGGCCAAAGACCCTAGGAATCTGGGGCAGGAGAAACACATTCAGAAATACTAGAGCGAAAAGAGACCCCAGGCAGCTAGCTCTTAACAGATAAGCATTTGCTCTGGGGAGTAATAGGAGGGCAAACCAGAGAAGCCGCCAAGTCAAGAGGCCTCCATCAAGAAAGTGACACCCTGAAAACACAGTGGAAAAGAGCACTGGGGAGACAGCAATGGCTGACACACTGCTGCAGACACCCTAAGCATCATGCTCCAGCAGTGAGCGTGCGTACCGGTACCATGGGGTCTGCTGATGTCTCCCACTGCCTCTGCTTGGGATGCCGAAGGGGCTCTTCTGGGGTTCTAACTCCTGTTACACGGTCATTTTCTGTTATGTAATCTATCTTTCTTTCTTTCTTTCTTTCTTTCTTTCTTTCTTTCTTTCTTTCTTTCTTTCTTTCTTTCTCTTTCTTTTTTTGACAGAGTTTTCCTGTATGTAACCCTGCCTGTCCTAGGACTCACTCTGTAGACCAGGCTGGCCTCCAATTCAGAGATCTGCCTGCCTCTGCCTCCTGAGTGCTGGGACTAAAGGTGTGTGCCACCATGGCCCAGTGGGAATGACTTTTTTTTTTTTTTTTTTTTTTTTTTTTTGGTCTTCTTCATGAGTAAGACATCAATTTCCAGGCAACAGGATAGCTTTCTTCTCCTGAAGGTGTGGTGACAAAGTGGATGAAGCAGACAAGTTCTTAAAGAACATCCTGTGGCCCAGACGCTAGAGGAAGAGAAGATGGAATATGAGCCTCCACACACAGAGCTGGCTGGGGAGTGTGGGAGAGAGCACCCCCAGGGAACAGGACAAGTAGACATGTTACTTAAGCATCTACCTCACCGACAAAAATATTCCTTTTTTCCTACAAGCTTTGGAACTCATAGCCAGATCATGGGAGACCCCCTTTTCAGGCAGGTTAGTGGTAACCGGGCCAGCCCATCAAAGGGTGCTCTCTCTCCCTCCTGATCTTTCATCCCTACTCACCTCTCTTCCTCTGTGGTCTGCAAAGCTGAGCTGGTAGCATAATTTTAGTATTTGATTACAGCCATTTATTGACATCTGTATCTTGAATATTTGTTTATATGCTGGGGCACTATGCTTTCACTGAAAGAGCAGTCAAGATGAGCATAGATTTTTTTAAAATCATGTTATATTCAAAATCATGATATTGGATGATTAATATTTATGATCTTATCATTATAGATGTCTCCTGCACTTAAAACCTGAGTGGTAGCCTTAAGTTTGAATGGAAAATAGAGCTAGTAGAACATAAATACACTCTTCTAATGAGTGGCTGAGTTAGTGGACTGGAAGATTAATCAACAGAAATTATCCTGTCTAAAGACCAGAGACAAAAAAGATTGAAAAAAAAGGGCAAGCTTCAGTATATGTGGGACAGTGTCCAGAGTATATAGTTAATTACAGTTCCAGATGGAAAGGACAGAAATAATGAGGCAGAAATCTATTTGGAAAATACTGGCTGAAAAACTTCTATATTGAAAGACATAAATTATACATCCCAAGCCACAATGACCCCCAAACAGAAAAATTATGAATAAAACTTCAACATCATAATTAAACTGTTGAAAACTAAAGAAAATCTTGCAAGTAGCAAAAATAAAAGGATGCACTCAAGGTAATGACACGTCACAGGTAAGGAGCCTTACGGTGGGTATGGAGGAACGGCAAGTTGACCAAACTGTTCATGCTTTCCACATTCTGTGAAAGGAGATACCATGTCAACTCGGTGCACAGGGAAAGCCAAGGATGTTAACTGTAATCACCAGGTCATTTAGAAAGAAACTGAAGATGCTACAGATAAAAAATTTAGCATATAAGTTAAAACATGTAAAATACACTGAAGCCATCCAAAAGAAGTGAAAAATAAGCAGGGGGTAGAGGTAAGGATAGAGAAACTAAATACTGTACCAGTAAAAAGTGTAAGTGCAAAATAAAATAAATTAATTAGCATTAGCTTTGTGTTCTTATGAGGCTCTGATCAGTGGGAGAGGATGTATATCTGCCTCTTTGCCTAGTCTTGGGTCTCTTTTGCCTTGTGCAGCCTCAATATGAGGGCTTCCGCCTTGTCTTACTGTATCTTGTCTTTTCCAGTTTAGCTGTTGTCTTTTGGAATCCTGTCCTTTTTAGAAGAGGAATCAAAGGGGGAGTAGATCTGGAGGGGAGGGGTAGAGAGAGCTAGGAAGAGTAGAGGCAGGGGAAACTGTGGTTGGGATAGGTTGTATGACAGAAGAAGTTATTTTCAATAACAGAAAAACAACAAAAACCAAAATATTCAAATAAAGGCAAGAGATCACCAGAACAAAATTTTTAAATTTAAATTTATTCACTTTACATCCTAATCATAACCCCCTTTCTCATCTCCTCCTGGTCCCACCCTCCTTCCCTCTTCTTCTTTAACCCACCTACCCTACTCCTCAGAAAGGGGAAGCCCTCCTCCCCTAACAACTGACCCTCGCCTATCAAGTCTCATCAGGACTGCCTGCATCCTCTTCCTCTGTGGCCTGGCAAGACCACCATGGAGGGGGACGTGTTCGAAGAGCAGGCAACAGAGTCCATACCAAAGGCAGCCCCTGCTCCCCTTACTAGGGAACCTACATGGACACTGAGCTGCCTATCAGCTACATCTGAGCAGGGGCCCAAGTTCTCTCTACACATGGTCCTTGGTTGGTTCTCCTGGGCCCAGATTTATTGGTCTCCTTTTGGAATTCCTGTCCCCTCTATGTCCTTCTATCCCTCCTTCTTCCATATTGCTCCCTGCACTCTTCCAAAGTTTGGCTGTGAGTCTCAGCATCTGCTTCGATACCCTGCTGGGTAGACATCTAAATAGGCTCCTGTTCCCTCTCTTCTACCACTTCCAGTGTCTGTTCTGTTTGTCCTTCTGAATGAGAATTAAGCATCCTCCCTAGGGTCCTCCTTGTTATTTAGCTTCTTTAGGTCTATGGATTGTAGTACGGTTATTCTGAATTATATGGCTAATATCTGCTTATAAGTGATTATATACCATGCATGTTCTGGTTTACCTCAGTCAGGATGATCTTTTCTAGTTTCATCCATTTGCCTGTAAATTTCATGATTTCCCTGTTTTTAATAGCTGAGTAGTATTTCATTATATAAATGTACCACAGTTTCTTTATCCATTTTTCAGTTGATGGGTTGTTTTCAGTTTCTGGCTATTAGGAATAAAGCCATTAGTAACCAAGGGAATTAACTTAAAGAGTCAATTAGCAAGGAAGCCATGATAATTCTAAGTGCCCCTGTGCCTAAGAATAGATTTTCAAGTCTGGGCTAGTGGTTCAGTCTCAAATCTTAACTACTTGAGAGGCTCAGGTAGAAGGATCATAAGTTCAAGGCCAAGCCTGGGTAACTTAGTGAGATTCTGTGTCAAAATAAAAGTTAAAAGAGGGTTTGGGATATAGTGGTAGAAGTCTTGGCTAGCACATGTGAGGCCATAGGTCCAATCCCCCATACTAGGGCTGGGCCTTAAATATACATGAAGCAAAAGTTGACAAAATATAAAGAGAAGCTGAAAACATTTCAAGTCTAGTAGAGGGAATAAACCCTTCTTTGCGATTGATACAACACAGGATAAAAAGTCACTGAAGTCATAGAGGATTTCAGCAACTTCATCAGCACCTTACCCTAGCTTGTATTTAGGAAAAAAAAAAAAAAAAAAAAAAAAAAAAACCTGACTGCTGAATATGCATTCTTTCCAATTGTACAAACCCATCAGGAGAGATTCGGGACTCAAAGGACTGAAATAGTGGTATTATGTATTTATGATCATAAAGCACTTGGCCCTTTCGAGGTGCTGGCAATGGAGTGAAGAACAAGAAGACAAGGTTCTTGCTGTGGTGACTTATATCCCATCAGGGACAGAAGACAACAATCAGGCACACAAACGAAAGGCCACAGATTGTTAGCGCTTTAAGTGGAATAAATTGAACATTGTGACAAGTTTAATAGGGGAGATTCTCGGGTGAGGGGGTCTGTCAGAGAGAAAGAAGGACAGAAAATAGTATAAGTATAGTAGAACATTTAAACACCCCCTTCTATATAATAAATTATTTAAGGGGCAAAATATTAGCAAATGAAACACACGCCTGTAAGCAATGTATAGGCAAAAGAAGAAATTAGAAGTTATAAAGTATTAAAACTTAGTGGCAGTGAATATACAACAAAAATTTTGAGATGCAGCTACAACTACTTCAAAGGAATTTCATGGCTTTGAATTTTTATGTTAAAAAAATAAACGTGTAAAATTAATGACAACATTTCACCCCAAATTCACGATATGCCAAAGTGGTCAAATAAAGCAATTAAGGTAAGAACAACAAAATCAAGGTAATATGAAACACACAGCACAGCAAAGAAAATTAACAAAACCTATTGGTCCTTTCCAAAGAATTGTACTCTCTTCCTAAAAAGACATTTTATAACACTGCTCAAAAGCAGAGAACACGCAGTAATATCAGGATGAAGAGGAGTCATCACTATTAATTTTTTACAGATCTTAAAACAATAGAGAACTTACAAAAGCTATGAAGAACTTTATACGAATAATTTCTACAAAATTAAATGGAGACATTCAAATATATATGTATAATACTAATGCTTGTACAAAATGAAACAGAAAACTTGAATTCTAGACTCTAGGCAAGTTTGTAAATTTTGTCAACCGTTCAAGCAAGAAATAATACCAAACTTACACAAACTCTTTAAAAAAATGGAGCCAAATAGGATATACTTTGCAATTTGGTTTATGGTATTAACAGTATTCTAGTACTTAAATATAACAGAAAAAAGGGGTATTACAAGCTAACTGCTGTCATAGACACAGATGCAAAACACTAAAAGTCTAAGTAGATTAAATCAAAAAATACATAAAAAATAGTAACGTATCACAATCCAGGAGGAATGCAAGGTTGGATTAATATTCAAGAAAGCTTTCTGATATAACTGACTATACTAACGGAGGAAGGGCAGACAACCATGAAATCATTTCAATACCTGCAGAAAAACCATTTGACAAAATTGAACATGTATTTAAGACAAAAAATCCCAGAAGCCTAGCAAAGAATTTTAATCTAATAAAATCATCTTAAGTAATATAACATTAAACAAAGTTTTCCCTGAAGATTTGGAAATAAAGCAAGAGGGTCCTCTTATCACATCTTTTGGTATTTTTTTTTTTTGACAGGGTTTCTCTGTGTATAGTCTTGGCTGTCCTGGACTCACTTTGTAGACCAGGCTGACCTCAAACTCAGTGATCTCCCGGGATCTGCCTCCCTAAGTTCTGGGATTAAAAGTGTGCACCACCACGCAAGGCTTCTTCTGGCATTCTTAACCTTTGCTCTAAAGCAGTGCTTCTCAACCTTCCTAATGCTGTGACCCTTTAATACAGCTCCTCATGTTGTGGCAATCCTCAGCCACAAAATAATGTCCTTGCTACTTCCTAACTGTGATTTTGCCACTGTGATGAGTGGTGATGTAAATGCCTGATTCGCATCCCAAGGGGTCACAACCTTCAGGTTGAGAACTGCTGCTTTAAAGCAAGAAATTGGAAGCCTGAAAGGCCAGAAAGAAAGAAAAGTGTCTTTATTTGTAGATGGTACCAATTCCTATAAAGAAACGCCTAAAAATTCTATAAAATCACTATAAGATTGTAAATTGTTTTGTTAAGGTCCTACGTTACAAGATGGATATAAAATTTTATTTTTTGTTTTATGGATTCAGCAGTAAGCACTTAGAGGGTGGCGTGTAAAGGTCAGCTGCTGACAAACACTTAGAAAGTTGGCTCTGCTCTCTCTCTCGGCCTTGTTGCACAGTCAAAACTGAAAGCGGGGCAGAGCTCTACATGTGAACACCATAAGGTATACAGTAATGTACACCTTATCTATAAGGAGACATAGGGGAAACTTCATGAACTTGGCAAAGGTTCTGTTTGACTATGACACCAAAAGCACAATCCGTGAAAGAAAAGATGAACTGGGCCTCACCCAAATGAAGCAGGGAGCTGAGTACCATGTTATCAATAGCTTTAAATTTTATGCTTGCAGAAGTTACGCAGCCAGCGAGTGGTAGAGCCTGGAAGTGAACTCAGAGCAGCCTGTCTCCAGAATCCACGGGTGCATGCATAACGCTCTAGAATGAATTATGCTCCAGTTGCAAGCGGCCATGCTCGGAGCAGATGTCAGCAGCACAGCTGTGCCTTGGGACTAATCCGTCCTGGACGCCTTCAGCTGCAGCCTCCTCCCAGATCTGGGGCAGCCTGAGTGCTTGGAGCTGCAGTGACGCCCGGCTTTCAACAGGTCCAGCGATGCTTCATCACCAAAGAAAAATGTTATGACAGAGGTTATGGCTGGCTGTCTTCCCCAAAGCTTGCCGGCCCAATCTTGGTGACTTGTTACTGCTGACCTCACAGGCTATACTCAAGTGAATGCAGTTAGGCAAGAGCCTGCCCCTGGTCAGGGTAGTTCTTAGAGGGAGGACAGGGTTTGGTTTGAACAGGGGCAGTGTGGACCCTGAGACGCTGGATCTGCTTCTACTTCCTTCTTTCCTACAGTGTGAAAAACTCAGGACAAAATGTGTTGTAGGTTTCAATTAAGACTATTTGGTGGAGAGATGGCTTGTGGAAGCCATTCTCGGTATTTCTTATGCCACCTGTATTTCTAAACTCCAGACCTCATATGGTTCCAGTGTCTCCTCTGTGCTCTATAAGGCAACACACAGAAATCACCTTAAAATTAAGGCTCTGCCTCAGTAGATCTGGGGTCAGGAGCTGGGACTGCATGCTTTTCAACAAGCTTCGAAGCCATGCCAATGCTGCCCACGCAGAGACACATTGTGATAGGCAAGGCCAGAGGTCCTAAGTTCCTAGGCACTGTGTCTCACTTCCTTCCAACCAAGTCAGAACTCAAGGCTTGCCTAGTTTATCTCAACTCCTTTGCACACTCATTTGTTTGTGAAAAATTAAGCAAGAGCACGCTGTCTGTGGGAAGGCCACCAAGCCAGCTACAGAACTGGCCGAGGTCAGGCTCATCACTCGCTGCCTGGCATGGTCTGAGTAACTGTGCTTCTCACCTACCTGCTTCCCATATTGAAATATCTTCTCTTTTCTTCTCCTTTTTAGCTCCCCCCTCCTCCTCTTCACTGGGGTAGGTCAGACATGAAGACAAAGCCTTCATCCAAGGAGTTAGTGTGTCTATAGAGCAGGCCTGAGAAAGATCCCTCGACTCTTTGACGATGTGAGGTCAACTGGAGAAGGTGCAGTCTGTGAACCAGAGACACCAGGTACACCATTGTCCTAATCACAGACTTTGCAGCCTCCAGGACTATGAGAAAATGTTCATAACTTACCTGGTTTGTGGCATTTTGTCACAGACTAAGATAGACTCATAATTAAATTGGGGCTGTGCATTTGAAGACCGTGCCAAGCTTTGCCTGGGGAAGGTAAATAGCCCAGGCTACCTTCTGTTGGTCAAACTTGCAACCCCCTGAATAATATTGAAAGTGTCTGTTGAATGTCCTCTGAGGGCCACACATGAAATATTGCTGACACCCTTCCCATGCTCTTCAAAGAACAACAAATAGGGGGCTGCCATCTTGGTATTTGGCCCTAGACCACCCCGGGAGAGGACCGCTAACCCACCGTTATTCAGCGTAGTTGTATTTCACCTGTTGGCACTCTCACCCCCGTGCTGGGAAGACACACTTTTTGTCTCCAGCAGCCTTGCCACCTGCTCAGAGGCAGGAAGGCTGCAGCTGGGCAGTGGGAGTGGGTAGTGAAACCTTGGATCGTGCTTCATAGGCTATAACCACTAAATGAGGAGGTCGGGCACTCCAGCCTGGAGGAGCTTCGTGGAAAGGGCTGGGCCAGGTCTGATGGACAGGAGCATAAGGTGAAACGAGACAGTGTCAACCCAAACCAAGGAAGAGCGCAGAAGGAAGCCTTCAGGAGTTCAGGAGACACTTGCCTGGGTTTCAGAGCCTTTATGGCTGCATGTTTCTCTTAACCATGCCTGGATGAAAGTTCCACAAACATTGCCCTCTTGCTACAGGTCAGGCTGGGGTAGTTTGTTCCACTTAAGGGAGAAGCCAGAGGATTTGACACTAATGCACAAAATGGAGGTAAGAAGCAGAAGCAGAAGAAGAAGAAGAAGAAGGAGGAGGAGGAGGAGGAGGAGGAGGAGGAGGAGGAGGAGGAGGAGGAGGAGGAGAAGAAGAAGAAGAAGAAGAAGAAGAAGAAGAAGAAGAAGAAGAAGAAGAAGAAGAAGAAGAAGAAGAAGAAGAAGAAGAAGAAGAAGAAGAAGAAGAAGAAGAAGAAGAAGAAGAAGAAGAAGAAGAAGAAGAAGAAGAAGAAGAAGAAGAAGAAGGAGAAGAAGAAGAAGAAGAAGGAGAAGAAGAAGAAGAAGAAGAAGAAGAAGAAGAAGAAGAAGAAGAAGAAGAAGAAGAAGAAGAAGAAGAAGAAGAAGAAAGCAGTGCTTAAAAGTTTGCTTCCAAAAAAGGATGCAACCTGGAAATGTAACCTGGAAATTCAGCAGGACAAAGCAGGAACTAGAATAAGATACCTGTGAGGCATCTCCCATCCTTCCTGGGGAAAAGAGCTGGGAGGCGGCCTTAAGAACTGGGTCTGCCTGCAGTAGCTGACATGAGGGCCAAGCTCCAGAAATCACAGCAACACTGATTGCTGTGAGTTGCTGCCACTCTTGTGCCTCAACAAGCTGTGACATCATATGTGTTAATGTGTTTGTGGAATAAAATGCCTTAATTGTTTGGCAGAGGACAGAAGAAAACATGGCAGCAGAGTGGCTGGACCCCTCCTGCCTGATGGGATGCTCTTTACAAGAACAGGGAGGCCTCGGCCTCCTTAGGACCAGCCTCCAGTTCTGGGCAGATGCCTAGAACCTCTACCTGGTAGGTAAATTTCCTTGGCATTGCAGCTGAGCCATGAGAAAGGCCACGGGAATTTACAGCCATGGCAGAGTCAGAGCCACAGTACAGGCAAGCTTTCACAAGGGCAGCCAGGGGTCTAGCCCTCACTGCTCGGAGCTTCTCGGGATGGCTTTGAGGACCTAAAGCTGCATGGCATTCAGAATTAGAAAGCATTACAATGGTAGGAACATCACTGTGGTCCCCTGCCATAGATCCTCAAGGCTTGTGGGACATATTGCTAATCCATAATGATGAAGAATTTAAGGCTTTTAAAATCTGTCTGTCTGCCCACACTAGCAATGCCCCACTGTCTAGCCACACTAGCCGACTGCACGACATGTGGAAGGTCACTATTCCCAGAACCTCACTGTTACTCATCTGCACATCTGTCTCCAGTCCTGCCTACCTCCTGAAGATCCATGATGCTTTCCAACTCTAAAGGCCCATGATAAGCTTGTCTTTCTCCAAGGCTGGATTACCTAAACTGTCAACCCCGGTAGACTTAATATAAGCAGGGCATAGGCAAAAAATGCTAAAATAAACAAAATGGGGAAATATGACCTTTCTTGTGTTTCTATCATTTTATTTTTAAAAATTTATTTCATTTTTATTTTATGTACATTAGGGTGAAGCTGTCAAATTCCTTGGAGCTGGCTTTACTGACTGTTGTGAGCTGCCATGTGGGTGCTGGGAATTGAACCCAGGTCCTTTGGAAGAGCAGACAGCGCTCTTAACTATTAACTACTGAGCCATCTCTCCAGCCCTCTATAATTTGCTTTTATTGCTTATATTCTTGCTTATTTTTTTAGTTATGGAAAGGGACATATCATTTTTCAAGGCTTAAGGCCCTTAGATCTGAACCCAGTCTGTCATTCTCAGATTATCTGCCCAGCAACACAGCTGTCTTATACATAAGGATTTCTTACCAGGTCTTACATGTGGTTATGTAACCATTCCCTGTTTTGATTCTCAATATATTGGAATCACCTTCAGAGCAGGCATGAGTCTTGTGCATGGCTGAAGGACGTGATGCATGGAAAGTTGTCAGAGTAAAGCCTAGAGTGTAGTAATAGCTCGGTACATGTTAGATATTGCTATCATCATCACCATCACCATCATCATCCTTTGCATCACCTCAGAGAGGAGATTTAAAACACTATTAAACACAGGCAATGGATAGGCACTAAATAAGCACTCAAATGTTACTGTTTTAACACAGTACCAAGTGGATTAGAAAGTAGAATAGCATAAAGTTTAAGAGAAGAGTAGCAGTGTGGCCTGGTGGCACATGCTTGTAATCCTAGCTACATGGGAGACTGAGACAGGAGGATCTCAAGTTCAAGGCTGCCTTGGAAAACTTAGAGAGACCATGTCTCAAGATAAAAGGTTTTTTATCTCCCTTCCTTCCTTCCTTCCTTCCTTCCTTCCTTCCTTCCTTCCTTCCTTCTTTCCTTCCTTTGTTTTAGGCTGGGAATACAGTTGAAGTGTTTGAGCAGTTGCCTAGCAGATATGTGTTCTTCAGTCTCTAAGTTTTCCAAGGCAGCCTTGAACTTGAGATCCTCCTGTCTCAGTCTCCCATGTGGCTGGGATTACAGGCATGTGCCACCAGGCCACACTTCCACATTGCTCTTAAACTTTATGCTATGCCACTGAAAACAAGCAAGTGAGAAAGCAAATAAGAAGCAGGGACCTCCAGACCCCATATTTGGGTCCAAATACTGCCTCCACTGTTTGAACTGATTGTCTATTCTTGGGGAATTCTCTGCTTCCCTGACTATTATGTCTCATTTCATAGGTTTATGATGAGAATTAAATGGCCGATTATCTGATGGTGCATCTGGCTGTGCCTGGACCCTAGCAAGTCTCACATAGGTACCTTGAATGAAAATGTTACCAAATACAACAAGGTAAACATTTAAAGAAAAAAAATCCCAGCAATATGAAGAAGATTGGTGCTATGTTCTGATTTAAGAGACTAAATTGCCTTTTCTGTGGTTATCTCTGCAAACAAGTTGCATGTGTTAATTTTGTGGACTTGCAGCTCCTTTTCCAAATGGATGCGGACTCATTTTAAGATCTGATTTTACAGATAGACTTATTCAAGCTCTCCTCTCCCTTAGAGTAGGGAATTTTTGTGATGCTTCCTACATCCCTTTAGGGCCAGGGTGAGCACTGCAGGGCTCAGCACGCATCACAAATTTGATGTCAGCTGGGCAGCTCTCAGGGACAGCTGCATCCAAAGACAGTAACTGTGGAGGGTAAACGCCTGCATGTGTACCCCAGCTTGGAACAACTCTGCGGACCACTTGGCTCCAGAGTACCCTATGAGGTCAGCTGAGGCCATTGATGGGAGAGCATGCTGACAAGCAGCTCCTTCCGGGACCCCTCCCCCACAGTGGGACTGCTGGGGACGCTCCCTCATGAATGCTCCGCACACTAACCATGCTAGGAAACTCAGCATTGGATACCCACCAGGGAAAACTCGTTCGTTCCTGCTCATTCTCATTTTACCTCTAGAGTACACTTACTTGGATTCTGTCTGTGCTTAACCACAGTCTGGTTTTCCTGGGACACTCAGTGATTTTAATTATCACAATGTTTCATTGTATGTAGCAGTGCCTTTTATTTTCAAAATATTCCAAGTCTAAACAACAAATTACGTAGGACACCCCTGTGTCCCCAGACCTCATTGACAGTGGGGGGAAATGAGATCATGTTGACATGATCTGAATTTCTTCAGTTTGCTTCTCTAAGCACATCTTCGAGACCTCAACATCCTTGAAGGCTCTATGGGCTGGCTCTAGCTGGCCTGCTGCCCGGGATACCTGTGTGACCTTAGGGAACCAACCCACTCTTACTTGCTCAGCCCTGCAACCAACTTCCTTTGAGCTTTTGCTGGTGACCCAGTGTTGATGGCTTCCTCCCCACCTCACACCTCTCTAACTGCACAGTCCTGCAGCCCATGGGCATCACATGGCCTCTAACTGCTTTACTACCACACGGCCCAGACAGCTCAGGGGGGCATCCTGAGCACTCTCCCAGGCTAGATTTGCCTTTCTCTATTTCAACTGTTTCTCCAGACATCGAGAGCTCATGGAATAAAGAAGAACTTTGCCTTGTTCAATACCTTTCTTTGCAAAAGAGTAGACTGTGTGTGTGTGTGTGTGTGTGTGTGTGTGTGTGTGTGTGTGCCTCGATTTACCTACAAAGCTCATTCTAAGAGCATCCAATTATATCAGAAAGCCTTATTTCTACCAATCATAATGGCTTGATTTTTTTCTCCCAGAAGTTTCCTCACACTCTTTATAAGTGAGTTGTCACACACACACATGTGGGGAAATTGTAATGTAACTCAACCTGGTCCAGGGCTGTATACAGGCAGACCTTGCTTGGCGCAGAAGTGCAGGGGCCATAAAAACTGGCTGGGTAACTGAAACCACACAAAGCAACCTTAATAATCAGGAGGGGAAATCACAATTGCCCTGTGACCTTTAAAAGCTCTTGTCAAAACATTAAAAAAAAAAAAACAAACCCTTGCTATTGGTTGTAAATGCAGTGGGAAATGAAAAATTAGTAAAAATAATGATGGTTTTATTAGCCTATAACTTAAAACGTTAGAAACGCTGATAATGAAGGTGTTTTATTTCTGTGTAAAAAGCTTATCAAAAATAGTTTGACGAGCCCTCCCTCCCCTCACAGCACCTCCAGCAAGCATCCTTCCCTCACTGTGCAGCAGCCACACTTTGGACCAGCCTCTGAATTGTATTATTTGCTCTTGTGATGCCATAACTCTCAAATCACTGAGCTACAGTTTTCTGCAGGCTACTTCAGTTTTCTGGGATCTCTGCTTGCCTGTCCTTGACACCCACCAATTCATCAATCTTAAAACCATGGGACCAGCTTTGTTTGACAAGGCTCTTCCTCCATCTACCTATAACCACCATTTTCTTTCATCTGATCTCCTTAGACAGACTATCTAGTACTTTTAGATACCAGTTGCTGATCCAAAGTAGAAGGAAGCACTCCATTCTGCCCTCAGCTTTCCCCCGCCCCTGTGATGTGAGCTGTAGGATGTTGAAGAGACTGTGCCTTCTCTGTTACACTCACTGGACTCTTCCAGCGTGGCTTGGACCACACCTTCATGCATGTCTGTTTCATCCTTGCTCTGTTCTCCCCATTTCCAAGCCTTCTAATCACATCCCATTTTCAGCAGCTATTACTTTGTTTCTTTGTTGTGTTTCCGGCTTTGTAAGCTTACCCTCTACTACCCGTTATATATATACTATTTATAATATATATATTAAGCCTTCATATGGCTTTTCCTCTGAGGGGCAAGGTGGTTTTACCAGCCCACATTTTGCTGTCTGTGCTTGAGCTAACACATGTGCAGCAACCAATCACAAGCAGGCTCTGAAAGAAGTGACGTAATTGGTCATGCCCTGGTAAGCCGACACTGTTTGCCTCTTGGCTTGTGTGTTGACAGTGAAGCAAATGGCTAACATTTACAGCACAGACTTGCTTTGCGGGGAGGGTCATGTACAGGTTTCAGATTAGTTAAATACCAGCCCCGACAACTTGGTTCAAATTGCAGTAGAGCTGGTACTCCACGCACTTACACTTGATATAGTGCCGTGACTGCAACTTGAGCAGTTTGCTGGGAGTGTATTGGTTGGCAAAACTGAAACTCATGCATATCAGTGCTGGCAAAGCAAGGAGTGTTTCATTAATGTTATTTACCAAACATCCGTGAGTATATTTACAGCCCTGTGCCACAGCCTCCTTGTGGCTGGGCGGCCAGCCCTGCCAATGGAGAGTGAGCAGAAGTCACATGTAACAAGTGACAACATCTGAGAAAGACATCTGGGTCGCCAAGCAACTCTACGAGGGATTTCCCGGCCAAGCTATTGTAGGTTAGGCTGCACGAGCCAGTAACGACCCTTTATTTCACGGTCCCGAGGCCCTGCTGTTGCTTGAACTGATGTGAAATGCTGAGAAGTCCTAGGCTAGCAGGGGAGAGCCTGGCAGGATTCAGAACCCGGGAGCTGGCAGCTGAGAGTCAAAAAAGCTCCAAATTAGTGGGAGGAGGACAGGAAAAGAATTGGAGTCATATAGTTAAAGCAAAAAGGGAAGAGCTCTTTGTTAAAAATGAGAAAACATTTCACGATTTCCTTGTTTTTAATAGCTGAGTAGTATTCCATTGTGTAAATGTACCACAATTTCTGTATCCATTCCTCAACTGATAGGCATCTGGGTTGTTTCCAGATTCTGGCTATTACAAATAAAGCTGCTACAAACATGGTTGAGCAAATGTCCTTTTTGTATACTTGAGTGTCTTTTGGATATATGCCTAGCAGTGGTATAGTTGGATCTTGAGGAAGCACTATTCCTAATTGTCTGAGAAAGCGCCAGATTGATATCCAAAGTCGTTGTACAAATTTACATTCCCATCAGCAATGGAGGAGGGTTCCCCTTTCTCTACATCCTCTCCAGCATGTGTTGTCACTTGAGTTTGTGATCTTAGTCATTCTGATGGGTGTAAAATGAAATCTGGGGGAGGGGCATAGGAGAAGGAGAGGAAGGGAAGGTGGGATTGGGAGGGGAAGAGTGAAGGGCTACAGCTGAGATACAAAGTGAATGAATAAACTGTGATTAATAAAAAAATATAATTTTTTTAAAAGAAAAAACAAGCAAACAAAAAGAAAATGTCTAATTATACAAAATAGATACATAGTCAAATAAATTATTAAAAAAGGAAACAGCCTTGTAACTTCCAGCCTAATCAAGAAATGAAGTTCAGCTTCCCCGAAGCCCCAGGGGGTCCTGTTCCTCCACAGACCTCTGTCTGTGAGTCACCCCTTCATGACAATATTTCCCTTCCTTTCTTTACGCTATTCCCGGTTCCCAGGCACATCCTTCAGCATTGTGGCTTGGTTGTACTTTCTAGGGCTTGCACACTGTATCCCTGAGCTACACCACTAACCTGCTTTGCTCTGTTTTTTAGCCTTACTTTTTGGATTTGTTTGTTTTATTTTATGTGTCTGCATGTTCTGTCTGCATGTATGAATATGCACCACCTGCACACCTGTTGCCTTTGGAGGTCAAAAGAGGGTGTTGTGTCCCCTGGGACTGAGCTTACGGATGGTGATGAGCCACCATGTGGGTACCCACAACTGATATTGGGTCCCTCCACAAAAGCAAGAGGGTGCTCTTAGCCACTGAGCCACCCCTCCCGCCCACACCAGCTCAGTGTTTATTTTTGAGATCAGGACCTAAATGGCCTAGACAGGCCTTGAACTTATGGTCCTCGTGCCTCTTTGACCACTGCATTTTCTTCGAACATAGCTGGGGTTGCAGGCCCTGCTCTTCGAGGTACTCTGGCCCTACTTCTCCCCACTCCCCTGAACATGTGTGTATCATGTTTGCAGCGGTGCACATGGATGTCAGAAGGCAGCCTTCGCTGTTGTTCCTCATGCAGCACCCGTCTTATCTTCTGAGACAAGTCTCTCACTGGCCTTCAGCTTGCCACGTAGGCTAGACTGGGTGCTGATTGAGCCCCAGGGATCCACCTTCCTCTGCCTCCCCAGGGTTGGGATTATACTTGGAGGCCAGCACAGCTCCCCCCACCCAACCAGGAGACTGAGCTCACACCATCACACTTGCAAGGCAACCACTGTACCAATTGCGTTATCACCCAGCCCACCAAGGCTTGGCTTTAAAAACTATTCTAGGGCCCGCTTACGGTATAGCCATCTCTTCCTGCTTCTCTCTGTTGTGTTTGTTACTTGTTTGTGGGGTCATCTGTAAAGCTTCCACAGTTAGGATCTCGCAGCTTGTGTATCAAGCTGCTACTAGTGTGCTTCCTTTTACTTCCTGTACATCACTCGCTGGGTCTGCAGGTCCAGCTTGGATCTATTCTTAGGGCAAGATGACCTAAAAAATGGTGAGGTACATAATCATCTACAACACAAACGCATATGCATACACACACTGTCATACACATACACACATGCACACACACGCACATACACACGCTCTCATACACACACACACATATACACACATGTACACACACACACACACTTTATGGCACTCCTCATTGTTTAAGTCTAAGAATCTGTCTAGATCCACTAATCTCTTGGGCTTTCTGAATGGGGAAATTCTGGTTCGAGGCATGTTCTGTTCTATTGGATTTGCTGCTACAGTTAAGCAGGAAAGCCAGGAGGAATGCTTGCTTTTCTGGCCTTGCGCTCCAAGCTCTGTCATACTCACATAAGTTTCTGAGGTCTGAATTTGGCAAAACTATTTAATGAAGGCCAAGGTGTTGCCATTGGCCCAGCCTTCTTCCTCTAAGTCCTCTGACCCCTTAAAGGTTCTACCGGGCCCTGAGCACCTTCAGGTTTTTTCCTACCCCTGTCCTCAACAGAGTCTGAATTCTAAGGCCCCTTCACCAAGCATTTCCTCTCGCTGTCCCTTTGGGTTGCAAACAAGTTACCTCAAGCCCAAACCCACCCTGCAGGAATGTCTGGCTCGGGCCAGCACAGACTGCTTTCGCTTCCTGGTTTGTTTTGTTTTTAAACTCAACAAGACTGCAGTTAGGTAGGGGCTGTGTTCTGCAGCTCCCAGTTCCCAACCTTCCCGGCCTCTCCAGCCAGTGTTGCGCAAACTGAAGCCCCCATTCCTTTGTTTTTATTTTTATTTATTTCACGAGGACAAATTAAGGAAGCATGATAAAATGAGGCCTAAGATAATGTCTGGTGGGGCAGTTTATATATTTTTTATATTAATCAAAGGTTATTCACTTTGTATCCCAGCCGTAGCCCCCTCCCTCGTTCCCTCCCAATCCCACCCTCCCTCCCTCATCTCCTCCCATGCCCCTCTCCAAGTCCACTGATAGGGGAGAACCTCCTCCCCTTGCATTTGACCCTAGCTTATCAGGTCTCTTCAGGACTGGCTGCAATGTCCTCTTCTATGGCCTAGCAAGGCCACAGGAAGTTAAGCCACCCAGAGGGGCTTAGCTGTGGAACTTGCTTGCCACTCCTAGAATAAAGACTCAGCTAGCCCAGAGCCGCTGGCCAGAGTCACCGCCTGTTCCCAGTGACCGTGGTGACAAAGGCAAGTAAACCACAGCTTAAGTGTTTATCCAACAGAAAATCCTGTGGAAAAACTGAGCGACATTGTCAAATTAGGTCCACTCGGGAAAAGGGATTTTATTTATTTTCTTAAAACATGCTGTCATAGGTTACTTTTGCCGTGATGAACCACCATGTCCAAAAGCAAGTTGGAGAGGAAAGGGTTTATCTCAGTCATAGTTCCATATCAAAAGCAATGAGGGCAGGAACTCAGACAGGACAGGAACCTGAGGCAGGAGCTGATGCAGAGGCCACGGAGGGGTGCTGCTCACTGGCTTGCTCACCATGGCTTCCTCAGCCTGCTTTCTCACAGAACCCAGGACCACCAGCCTAGGATGACTCCACCCACAATGGGCTGGGCCCTCTCTCATAAATCACTAATTAAGAAAATGCCATACAGGCTTGCCTACAGCCTGATCTTACAGAGGCATTTTCTCAATTGAGGCGCCCTGCTTTCTGAGGACTCTAGCCTGTGTCAAGGGGACATTCATCTAGCCAACATCTCTACTTTTATTTCATTATGGGGCACATGTCACAGTTTCCATGTTGAAGTTAGAGGGCAGCTTGGAGGAGTTAATCGTGCCCTTTAAACATGTGGTTCCTGGGGTTCATCAGGTCATCAGGCTTGGTGACCCACCAAACCTTCTCAACAGCCTTGGTTTGACTTCTGTGTTCTCCCATGAACCCAACTGATGACAGGTTTTCCCTTTCTCTCCCCTGTCACCATGCAGGCCCACAGTTAGCAGATGACTCATTGCAGATGAAGGAGAGGTTGAGAATGTGGGCTCCAGTTATGCATTCTGGGTTTTCAGGTTACTAGCCCAGCTCTGGCACTTCCTGGATTAGCCTGGGCTAATTCTTCATTCCTTGGTTTCCTCACTGGTAAAATGGAGAAACAGTAATCTCTTATGGGCTGTTGAAAAGATTCAACGAAAGAAACGCTATGATGCCAGTATGCAGTGCCAGCAAACACTTGTTACTTCAGAGATCTCGATTTAGTAGATGCTACTCCTTAGCGATCAAGCTCTGTTCATAAAAAGAGACACACGAGGAAATGAGATGCAGTCCTCTCTTGCACATCCTTTGGCACTCTGCCCATCCTCTCTCCCAGTTAGTTTCTGCCCAGCTTCATGGGCAATGCATCATTCCCCTCTCCAACACACCCTGCTTCTCCTGGCACCATACCCAGGTTCCTCCCTCATTCACCTTCATGCCCTCAGATCTAGTTCAAGGTCAGCCCTGCAACAAAATGGTTTCTGTCTCAAGAGGACGGACCGGAATTCACATAAGGACAACTGAAAGAGCAGAAGGGGTAGACCTGGCTTCAGTCATGGCTTCATGCAGGGCCTCGCTCAGAGTCTTCAGGGCCTGGTGTCATCTACTGGCCTTGCCTCGTCTTGCCTCATCTCTTTGGCACCATGTTTAGGGTCTCTCCCTTGGGACAAGAATTGTGTATGTAAAATGGAGTGAAAGTGTGTGTGCGTGAGAGAGAGAGACAGAGGCAGAGACAGCGAGACACAGACAGAGAGCGCTCCCCCAGCAGGCATACCTGAGCTCCTTGGTGGTGCCTAGGTCACAAGCCCACGCGTGGGCTAATCTTACAGTTTGAGAGTTGGAGGACAGTGCGATGATTCTACCCACAATCCCATACGTAGTTTATGGGCCGATGAGTTTATGAGCTTTTTCCAAAATAAGGGAAAATGAATGAAGGGAACAAAGCCCCAGAAAATGCCCACCACACGCACGAATTTTCCATTGTCCCTTCCTAACACTTCCAGCCAGCTTCCTCCCTGAGACTCCTGATCCAGTGCCTCATACCAGTTACATAGAGGCTAAAATGTCCACATCACCTGTCAGACTCTGTCACCTTTCTCTGACAGAACTTCCTGAATATGTGCCTTACGTTACAGACTGCAAACTCTTGCAGAAGGGAACAGGGATATGCTTCACCCGCACTTCACATATAAGTACCATTATACATTCTTGATTGATCAAGAGCTGAATATCTCGTATCCTCCACTTCCCATTGCTTGGATGTCCAGTAAGGGATCAAAATTTTGAGGAAAATTTTGATACTCTTGGGATCAAAATTTTGAGGAAAAGTGTTGAGTTTGGAAATAATCTTATCACGTAAGAAAAGTCTGTCTTTTATAGATATGAAACCAGATGTCCAGAGTTAGTGACGTCACCACGTAAACGAGTTAGAACGAAAGGCAGTGTTGTTCAGAGCATGGTTAGCACTCTGTGGCTTGCTGCTGGACTGAGTGATTGTCAGTTCAGTGCCTTTTCTACTGAACCGTCTGTAAGGTCAGGAATGAGGCAAGGATGTTCACCTCACCACTTCCGCTCCTCCTAGTTAAGTGCGGGAAAACTTAACTAGAGCCATTAAGAAAGAAAGAGGAACTACAGACTAGAGGTGGCTCAGTGGTTAGGGGAGTTTACTGCTCAGCTCCCGAAAGGGCTGCACACACGGGCCTGTAACTCCAGCTTCAGGGACCCAATATCCTCTTCTTGGGTCCCCACTCTCATGTACATAGCCCACACACAGACTCACATGCACACACATAATTAAAGAAGAAAAACAAGTTTTTTTAGAAAAGTAAAAAGCGATTGAAAGCATCTAAATCAGAAAGAATGAAGTAAAATTATTTCTGTTCATAGAGGACATAAGCTGACATGTAGAAAACATGAACTATTACACATGAAAAAACAGCAGGCACAAGGTTGTAATCCCAACCACCTGGGGGAAAGGAGGGGCTCTCAAGATCAAGGTTACTTAGGCTGCGGAACAAGTTCAAGGCCAGCCAGAGCAACCTCTTGGGGCCCTGTCTTAAGATTTTTCAAAGCATGTGTTTGGACATGGCTCCGTGGCGAAGAGCACTAGCTGCTCTCTCAGAGGATCTGGGTTTGAGTGTCAGCACTCATATGGTGGCTTACAACCTCTGAAACTACAGTCACAGGCGTCTGACGCCCTCTTTTGGCCTTCACAGGGACTGCATGCATACAATACACAGACGCATAAAGTTAAAATGGAGGAAAATGTTTTCTAAAAGATTTTTTTTAATGGTAAAAAGAAAGTTGGGGATGTAGCTCAGTGAAAGGGTACTCTGCCTAGTATTTATGAGGCCCTATGTATAATCTATCATTAAAACAGCAAAAACAGCTGTTAGGACTGTTCAGCAAAGTTGCAAGATACAAGATCAGTATTCAAAATTCAAAAATATATTAACAGCAAATATCCAAAGTAAATTAAATATGCTATCCCATTTATTGTAGCATCAAAAAGAATATGGTATCTAAAAGTAAGCTTAAAGTCTGGGAAGCTGGGGGGAGGGGAGGAAGGGAAAACTGTGGTCAGATATGATGTACGAGAGAAGAATAAATTAAACACACACACACCTTATATAAAGGTTTACACAGTGAAAGGTGCAAAATGCTGCTAAAAGAAATGAAGGAAAACACAAAGACGTCATACATCCATAGGTTAAAAGAATTAATATTATTCAAATGTCCATATATCCCAAAGTGATTTACAGCTGTAATGCTTTATTTCTTTATGTAGTGCGTGTGAGTGCCTTTTTCCTGTGTATGTACACACATGTGGAGGCTAGAGGCCAACCTGCAGTGTCTTTCCCCAGGAGCTATCCATGTTGCTTTTGAGACAGGGTCTCTCATTGGCCCGGAGTCCTCTGATTAAGCTAGAGTGCCTGGCCAGTGAGCCCAGGATGTGCCTGCTTCCATCTCTTCAATGCTGGGATTACAAGCATGTCCATGCCTGCCGTGTTTTTTTTGTTTTTGTTTTTGTTTTTGTTTTTAATGTCAGTTCTGGGGTTTGAACTCAGATCTTTATGACTGCATAATAGACGCTTTGTTGACAGCTACTTTACCAGCTCTTACCATAGTATTTTTAAAATCCCAATGGCATTTTGTCATAGTAAACAATCCTAAAATTCATGTGGAACCAAAAAGGCCTCTGAATAGTAAACTTGAGAGACAATCTAAGAAAGAAAACTGAAGCTTTAGTCTCACAGTTGACTTCAAAACATATTTCAAAGCTACAGAAATCTAAATGTTATGGTGCTGACACAGGGAGGGGCATGCACAGCTCAACAGCACAGAACGAAAAACCCAGAACTCATGCACAGACAAATAACCTTCAATAATGAGCCAAAAGGCTGCACTATGACAAAAGCGACCACTTACCAGAAGGGTAGGAAAGCCTGGTTGTTCATACACAAGAGTGAGATGGGACCTTCTTGCTACGCTGTGCACAACCCAAAATGGTTTAAAGCCTTAAACATAGGACCCCAAACCAAGAATTATAAACAAACAAAAATCACTTCATGGCATTGGACAATGAAGCAGTCTACACAACAGCAGAAAATATTTTCAAGCTCTCTGTCTAATAAGGGACTAATTCCTACAACACATGTAAAGAAGGCCTGCAAGTAAACAGCAATAATAAGCCGATTTTGCAAGGAACTTCACTCTATCCTTCTCAAAAAACAAAACAACAAAGCAAACAAATAGCTACCAGTTCTGAGGTTAAAAAATCCTGTAATCACTAGTTACTGGGGAAATCAGACCCACAGAAGATATCAAGTGATGTCACCTGTTAAGATGGCTACCGTTTAAAACATACAACCATAAAAATGGAAACTAACAAGTCCTGGTGAAAATGCGGAGCAATTAGAACCTGGGAGCCCAGTGGGTGGGAATGTAAGTGTAGCTGCCATAGCAAAAGGTATGGTGGCTCCTCAGAAAAAGAAAAAAGAAATAAACATAGGACTACCATAAAATCAAAAACCCCCTTTCTGGGTGTTTATAAAATCATAATCTCAAAGAAATCTCTTCATTCCCATATTCATTGTAGCATTGTTCCCAGAAAGAAAGGAGGGGTGGAAGCAACCATGTCCACAGTCTGAGGAACGGACAAGGAAGCTGGTACATCCTTACAGAATCTTTTCCATCTCCAGGAAGGAAGGAACCATGTCACATGCCACAGCATGAATGAAGCTTGAAGACGTTATGCTAAGTCAAATAAGCCAGTCACAGAGAAGTATCTGTGGTAGTCAGACACCCAGAAGCAGGAAGTGATGGCCTGGGACCAGGAGGTGGGCGACGGAGGGATCACTGTTCAGCGAGTGTAGAGTTCCAGTTAGGCAAGAAGCAAGAGTTCTGAATATCTACTGCGCAACAACGTAGAGCCAACTACCTGTATGTGGCCTGGCTTAATGTCAACCTGACACAAGCTGGAGTCTCTCAGAGGAGGGGACCTCAATCAAGAAAAGGCCTCCACTAAGAAAAGACTATAGGCAAGCCCAGAAGGCATTTTTTAAAATTCATGATTGATGTGGGGAAGGGCCCAGCCCACTGTGGGTGATGCCTTCCCTAGACTGGTGGTCCTGGTTTCTATAAGAAAGCAAACTGAACAAGCCGTGGGGTCCAAGCCAGTAAGCGGCATTCCTCCATGGCCTCTGCATCAGCTCCTGCCTCCAGATTCCTGTCTGAACTTCCTGTGACGGTGAGCTATGATGAGGAAGCATAAGCCGTAAGCCAAATAAACCCTATCCTCCCCAACTTGCTCTTTGGTGGTGGTGTTTCACTGTAGCAATAGAAACCCTAACCAAGACAACATGGACACTGGGTTGTTTAGAATATAAATTATTATTAAGAAAAAGGGGGGGTGCTGAAGAAGGCACTCCACCTTCTTCTGGTGCCATATAGATGTCTTAGACACATGGAGTGACACTTATTCTGGATCAGAAAGTGTCCCAGACTCCTGTCGTCACACACCGACAAAAGTGGGGGTGGGCCTTCTCTTCTAGTAGTTAACATGCTCTTCCGTCTTGGTCCAGCCCAGTCTGCCAGTAGGGCTGAAGGGCTGTGGCCAGAGGGTAGATTAGTCAGACCCAGTGCAGGGGACAGGTTCTGTCCCTAGATCAACCAACCAGCTGGCCTTTAATTTTTCAGGGATGAGAAGCTGAGGCAGAGCAGCTCCCTAACAGGTAAGTAAAAGAAACCCCCAGAAAGAAGCTGCAAAGGATGTCACACAATTTGGCCCCTGCCTGCAGTTGCTTTCTGACAGAGCGCTTTCACTTCTGGAGGGAACCCTGGTCAGGCCCAGCTCTCCTCTCTGAATCCCTGCTTGGCTTGTAGGCCCCTCCAGCCCAAGCTGTGCTCTGGGTAGGGCCAAAAGGGAGCCCTGCCTCAAACTGTCTGCTGGTCAAAAGCTTCCTCAACCCTCAGCTGAGGAAGGACACAAGGTCTCTCCAGCTCTCCTCAACCTTTATCAGGTGGACAAGTCTCTAGGAGGAAAACCCAGGGCAGGGACTCGGGACCCAGGCAACATAGTCCCTTTCCTCGCAGGAAAGTGCCAGTAGGCATGATGTCACCCATTGCCAGGATCATCTACAGCTGGGCACAGGGAGAACTGTGGGCATAGCCTTATTCTCCGAGAGGAAGAGAAAATACACAAACCAGTTGAAAAGAGTTGGTCCGGAGAACGTACATTGCTCTTGTTGGGCTCTTTTCCAGCTCTGTGTCCCTGGGTGACCTCTCCAGGCAGACCTCACCGCAGTAGCATGGGTTAGAGGGCTGGCCAGTCACGTCTGATGACACGCTTTCACCTGCTTCACAAACCACATCCGGGAGTCTTGTGATCCCCTCAGTGGGCAAGGCAGGTCAAAGCCCCACCCTGGGCAGAGAACAGGAAGGGGCCATCAGAAGTAGAGAGGGCCACCCTGGCTGCAAGTCTGTGCTTGCCTCCTTGCTCTGCTCCTCCTGTGCCTCGGTCTCCCCATTTGTGAGATGCACATAATCCCTGGCTTGTCTGGCCTAGCTGTGTGAAATGAGTTAGACACAGGTTCTCAGAAAAGGGCCTTGCTAAGTACAGTTCCTGCTGGCTATTGGTTCCCTTAATGCTTAGGGGCCCACAGAGCTCTCAAAAGCAGTATCTGAGAAAGGAAAAAGTCCAGGCTGCTGCTCCCAAGAATGTTACCTGGGGAGAAGATGCATTTCTTGCCAACCTCTACTTCATATTCCAACTCCAGGGGCTTTGGGAACTGGGTTGGTCCTGAGTTGTCACACCCCACATTTCCCAGGTGTGTCCTGACAGGCCGGATGTGGCCTCATTCTCCAGCAAGCTCATGCCAGGCACAGCTCAATTACCATGGGGTCTGTTACAGGCCTTCTCACTATTATCAGCTTCTCGCTTTCAGCTGCCAGATGAAGCAGGCACCTTCCTTTCCTCCTTCATCCCCTCAGCCTGGTGTTTGCTTTCAGGGCAGCCTGGCCTGTAGAGATGAGTTATCCATGCCCTGTCCTCCTCAGGAAGGCCCTGCTCAGACATACCCCTCATCCCTAAAGTTAGACTCCCTCCTTCTCCCATCCCCACAAGAATCCAGCTTTTAAACAGGGACATTGGGAATTGGGGGGGGGGGGAGGTAGTGTTTGCCTGAGTCTTAACTGTCCAGCCCAGGCCACAGCAGTTTAAGGCTCTGAAGAAAAACAACTTTCCCTGGCTAATGCAACAGGAAAGATAAAGAACCAAGGGAAGTAATAGAACAGTAAAAAATACTCACGTTGGAGACATTGGAGTCACCGATGGGTCACCTTGCCTTGCTCCACTGTGGTGTGGTCCCCTCTCCCCTCACCTTTCACGCCCTCCTTAGCTGCTCCCCCCACCAGATGCAGCAGGCCACCTAACCTCTCCCCCTCCACTCCTAGCTCAGAAAACCTCCTTCTTCCAGATAAGTGCCTTGCAGTAGGCACAGGGGAAACTTCATCTTTGAATAAACAAATCATTCTTTCACTCACTAAAGAGCTCCAGAGCGAGGCCTTCCAGGGGGAGGTGACCTTTTGGTAGCTGATCCCTTCCCCTCCCCTGAGTTTTCTGTCCTCAGGACACTACTCTGCTTTCTCACTGCCACCAGGTCCCCTTGTCTGCCCAGATCTCGGGCCCAGGTGCGTGCTGTCCCCTTTAACAGAGTCCAGACAGGCTGGAATTCTCCAAAAATAACCTCAGAGAAAACCAACAAAATGAACAAGGAGAATGCAAACAACACAACAGCAGAATGCTTACCCAGCTTAGGTACTTAATCCTAAAACAATCAAAGTTGCTCCACCAATGGGCTGGTTCTGGGTCCCTCTTGCCCACTCATTGCCCCTGCTAGTAAGAATATCTGTGTAATAGTTTGTAAAACTGCAGTCTCCTAAGCAGTCACAAGTGTGTGCAGATAAGAGTGGACAGTCGGCCTGTGGATGAGCCAAAGGGTAAAGGGCCCTGCCTTCCTTTGATTTCTACTTCTGTGACCAAAAGCAACTGTTAGCTTACAACTCCCAGCTTTCAGTCCATCAGAGGGAGGTCAGAGCATGGACTCAAAGCAAAAACCCATTCAGAGGCCGGAGAAATGTGTGCTGCTTATGGGCTTGCTCCCCATGACTTGCTGGGCTTGCTTTCTCATACACCAGGGCCACCTGCCTAGGGGTGGCACTGACCACAGTGAGCTGGTCCCTCCAAAGTCAGAAAATGCCCCGCAGACTTGCCTAAAGGCCAACTTACAAAGGTCTTTTCTCAATTGACATTCCCTATTCCTTTGACTCTACTTTCTGTCAAGTTGACAGAAACCTAACCAGCACAGGCCTCCAAACTGCCTCAAGGGAAAAGACGATAGTTTGAGTATAGTCTTTGAAGAGGCTAGAGGAGGGGAAGGGTGAAAGCCAGGCTTCGAGCTGAGGCCAGAAGGCATTGGGCACAGATGCCTAGCTACAGCTCTGCTTCTGTCATTCTGGTCCCTCTCTCCCCTGGGCCTCAGTTTCCTCACCCATAAAAGGAGGAAGTTTGAATAGGTGGCCTCCAATGTCTTTTCTGCCCCTCACAGTTTCAATTTCTCTATGTTCCATCCTCAATCACTGGTGCTCATAGTTTAGAAATCCCACTCTCACTGTTCATGGTAGGTCATCGAGGCGTGGACAAGCTCCCAACACAATGGCAAGAGTCTTCTTGAATGCTGAGAAGAATCAGAAACCATTGGGGCCACTGAGACATTTCCTTCTTGCAACAGCCTAAAACCTGGCACCCCACGTCACAGATGAGAGACAGAAGCCCAGTGGGGTGATGAGTTAAAGGTCAGGGCCTAAGGCAGTGTGGATCCAGGGACTGGGCTCTGACTTCCTGAGTTTACCACCTGGTTTGTCTCTGATATGTTGCTCTAGTATCTATAAGACACAAGAGTCCGAAATAAATGCTCATCAATGGAGAGATGAAGAAAGTGTGGTCTTCACATCCAACGAAATGCTGTTCTGCCTTACAAAGAATGGGAGTTTTGATACATGCTATAATGCAGATGAATCTTGATGACATTATTCTTACTTGAGATAGGACAAACATAAAAGAATAAGGACAGAATGACTCCACCCTATGAAATGGCCAAAATGTTCCAATTCACAGAGACTAGGTTAGAGAATGATAGACACTGGGGGCAGGACAGCAGGGTGGGACAGTTTTCGTGTTTAGTGGCAATAGTGATTCTATTCGGGATGATGAAAATGGTCTAGAAATGGACCAAGGGGATGGCTGTGAGTTATAAATGCCACTGGGTTAAATAATTTAAAATGGCTGAAAAACTAGATGTAATTATTAAGAGCCTGAGAGGACACTATTACATGGAGTGCTTTGTAAGTCAGCTTATTTGACCTTTACTACAGTCCCATGGGGCAGCTGCCATGTCACTGAACCCACATTTCGGTCAAGGGGATAGAGGTTGAGAGAATCAAATCTCTAAGGGCTTACAAGCAGTGGGTGGCAGAGCTGATACCTAAGCCTGGGTAACAAGGACAGTGAACCCTGAGAGACGGTGGAGCAAAATCTGAGAAATCTGAGCAGGCTCTGGACAAGCTGAGCCGAAGCAGGCTGGGGCCACTACACCCACCCCTCGTGCCTGCCAGGTACCCCGAATCCCACATTCGTCCCTTCTCGCATTTCACCCTGCATTTATGTCTTTGTTTTGCCTCTAACCAACACCTCCCTGCCCCATCCCTCTGCTAACATCATCACCTCTGCCTTCCATCTGTCTTTGCCGCTCCCCATGCCATCCAGCCTCTGGGGCGCTCTGGTGAGCGCTGCAGGTTGGTGGAATGTTCAGGCTCTGTGGAGGCTCTGTGCTGAGGGAGAGAGACTATGTACCATGGGATTTTCGGAACAAGCCGGCTCTAGCAAGGTCCTAGAGGGACCTGGCTCATTAGTCGTAGCTCCCCAAGTTTTTCTTTGGGGTGCCTTCAGGGCCTCCCTGGGTTCCTAGCCCAGCCCAGCCTCAGCTCACCACCCCTGAAAGCAAGTCAAGGCATCAAGTTTCCTTGGCCTCTTTAAGAGCGAGGGGCGCTGGGGACAAACACGTCCATATCAAAGCTCAAACACAGCGGGTCTTAATCCCCCGTCCAGGTGCAACTTCTGAGACGCTGGCAGAGATCTGAAGTCTTCGAAACGCTTCCTGTGGGACAGCACAGGTGAAGCCACCAGATGCCACCATGCTTTCTACCTGCGCTGCTCTCCCCGGCCCTGCTTCCCTGGGCATTTTAATCCGCAGCGCCCGCACCCAGACGCTGGCTGTAAATCCCCCCCCCCTGACAATGCCCACCGTCGAGCTGTGCCTCCTTTCACAGGACCCTGAGCAACTGACACCAACCCCAAAAATGAAGCCCATGGGGGTTGCAACCACAGGCAGAGTGGAGGGGGGAGATTTTTAAGTGAACACCCCTTTAATCATGTCCAGGAAACATGATCGCTACCAGATGGTGGGTTCAAAGCACAGGCCCCATGCTCCAGGGAGTCCCTACTGCCTAACAGGGAGGACCCTGGGGTCTGATCCCGCTACTAGCTGACTCTGCCAGCTGTGTGATCTTAAGCAAACTGCGGCTGAGCTCCCTCACTGAAACTAGAGATGACAATGATACCCACCTCCATGTCAACCATGGCTATATTTTTCTTAGCTTGGCATTTGGTGCCCCCCACAAGCTGGGGGACCCAACCTCTCCGCTTCTGTACCTTATTCATTATGATGCCAATACACAGGAGATTCAGAACTGGCCCCTAATTTCCCCATGCATGATTTTAAACAGCTTCGCTGGGACATGACTCTACTGTATAATTTACACCCATTAAAATGTATAATTCAATGACACTCAGTGTATTCTGAATCCATCACCATCATCAACTTTAGGACAGCATTTTCATAACCCTCCAAATGAGGACACCATTTAGACACCAGTTTCCCCACCCCTCACCCCTCTAGTCCACCAAGCGTCAGTGTCTGCAGACTTAACATAGAGTCATATAATACATGGTCATTTGTGAATGGTTTCTTCCACTTAGGTGGGCCGTATACTGATTTCCAGCTTCCCCATGCCATACCAAGTGTCAGAACATCTATTGCAAACATAGCACATTATATGTATCAGTTCATCAGCTGGTGGACTTTTAGGTTATGACAAACAATGTTAGCAAGTTTATTTTTGCTGCTGGGACAGTCTCCTCACAGCATGCCATCTGTCCTGAAACCTGCTATGTAACACACCTGTCCTTGAATGCTCTCTCCTCTTGCCACAGCCTCCCAAGCCCCGGGAGTACAGGCGCTCACCGCGCCCAGTACTGGGCGCATTCTTGTTCAGGTTGATATGGGCTCTTCTTTCTCTCAGGGAGCTATGTAGGGACTGTTGTCAAGTAGGGCAGCTCTTGTTCAGATATTTAAGAAATGTCAGAAGGGTCTCTAAGCCGACAGGACTATTTAAAATACCTCCAGCAGCAGCACACAAAGGCTTCATTTCTCAACATTTTGCCAATGTTGGTTATTTTTTTGGGGGGGGGTTGATTATATAGGTATGAAATATTTTATTGTGGTTTGGGCTTGCATTTTCCTGATGGCTGATGATACTGAGCCTTTCATCATATGCTTACTGGTCAGTTGTGTATCCTCTTAAGAAAGCTGTCTATTTGGATCTTTTGCTTAGTTTCTGTTTTTTTGTTTGTTTGTTTGTTTTTTGTTTTTTTTGAGTTAATAACATTCTTTATTCATTCTAGGTTCATATATCTAGATTAAATAAATTATTTTCAAAACTTTCTGCCTTCCTTCTAATTAGTGTTCATATATATATACATATATATATCAAATTTATTTATTATGTGTACAATGTTCTGTCTGTATGTACACCTGCATGCCAGAAGAGGGCACCAGATCTCCTTATAGATGGTTGGGAGCTACCATGTGATTGCTAGGAATTGATCTCAGGACCTCTGGAAGAGCAGCCAGTGCTTCTAATCTCTGAGCCATCTCTCCAGCCCCTCTAATTAGTATCTTAATATTTTTTAAGTTATGTGTATGTATCTTAGTGTCTATGTGTGTACATGTCTATGGGTACCTACAGAGGCCAGGAGAGGGCAACAGATCTCCTGGAGCTGGAGTTACAGGCAGTTGTGAGCCATCCAGTCTGGGTGCTGGGAACCAGCAGGAGTGCTCGTAAGCACTGAGCCATCTCCCCAGCTTTCAAAATCCTTAAAAATCTGATGTCATGGTGAGTAGCTCCTTTATATGATTTAAATGTCAGAGGCAAGACTATAATGAATTAAAAGTAGCATGATCTCATATCTTTAAAACCCAAGAGAACCTGCTAAAACCTGTTGTAGAGAAAATTCAATAATGAAATTGGTCATGAGTGAACATTGTAAACAATAGCCTTCATACATAAAATAAGAACCAGTTAGAAGGCACAGTATAATGCTTACTAAACATGAAACAGCTGACAATGACCCTGATTATGTGTAAAGAATGTATGAAGAAAACTTTAAAACACTCCCAGAGACAAAAGGGGACTGGAAAAAATAGAAACATATATCATATTTCAGACAGGAAGAGTCATCATCATGGAAATGTCAATTCGTATCTCACTGGAGAAACCTATAGGACCCTCTCTGTGGAACCAGCAGAGCTTCTTCTGACGTTCACGTAGCCGCCAGGTGTGCTGGTGCACAGCTGGGATCCCAGCACTCAGGAGGCAGAGTCAGAAGGACCACTGCACGTTCCAGTGAGCTGTGTCTACAGAGCCAGCTTCAAGTCAGCCAAGGCTACGTGGTGAGACTCTAACCAAAACACTGAGTTAAATAAGTCAAAGAAAGTTCATTAAGAAAAACAAGCAGTGGGGCTGGAGTGATGACTGAGTAGATAAAAGCACTGGCCGTTCTTCCAGAGGACCCAAGGTTGATTCCCAACACCCACATGGCTGCCCACAACCGTCTGTCACTCTAGCCCTAGGGGATCAGATACTTTCTTCTGGCCTCTGTGAGCACTGCCTGCAAGTGATGCACAGATGTATGTGCAGGCAACACACATCTCCACACACAGAGAAGAGGAGGAGGAAGAGGAGGAGGAGAGGATGAAGAAGAAGAAGAAGAAGAAGAAGAAGAAGAAGAAGAAGAAGAAGAAGAAGAAGAAGAAGAAGAAGAAGAAGAAATAAACAAGACTGGTGCCATAACAACTAAGGCAAGAAGATCAGAGACTCAGTAAGGCCGTAGCAAACTGAAGGAGCACCCACCGCTCCTGCTGGGCTTGAATTCTTCCGCACTGCAGGGAGGCACACGAGCTAGAGGATGTGTAATCTAACTTGACTAGGATGTTCTGATTACCTCTATTAGAAGACTGTTACTTCAAATATTCCACACTTAGTTGGCTCCCTATCTCCTCTAAATAAGTCTAGGGTAGCTCAGTGAGACAAGGCTTCTAACATAACATTTGTGAACATGGGTGACTGGGGGACCTTGGAAGGCTCTTGGCCAGTCTCTGTTCACTATGAGGAACTAGCTGAGAAAAGTGACTTGAGAGAGAGTACTGAGTACTAGCTACTTCTCTTAAAGCTGTATCCAAACACCTGACACGAGGCAACTTGAGGGAAGAGGGGTTCATTTTGGCTCACAGTTTGTAGGGTCACAGACCTTTATAGAAGGGAAGGAATGGTGATGGGACTATGAACATGGGGTCACACTGGGTCTCTAGACAGGGTGGAAAGAGAGGACAGTAAAGAGGGCACCACTACAAAACCCCCAAGCCCACCCTACTTCCTCCAGCAAGGCTCTACCGCCGAAGGTTCCACAGCCTAGAAAAATAGCACCACCAGCTTGGGTCCAAGTGGTTAAACACATGAGGCTTTGGGGACATTTTACATCCAAGCCACGAAGGAGAAAGCCTGTGTTTTTGTTCCCAGTGTCTGAGATCTTGCTCCTTCAACAGAGAAGCTCACATCATGAAGTCTGGGAAGGGAAGAGAGAATGGCTGCACTGTGGGATTCCTCCTTTGTCCCCTTGCTCTGCCGGGGACGCTCAGCCTGCAGTGGAGAGTTGCCCCCGTTCACAGTTAACGTGCCTTCACGCACACCCCCAAGTGTCTCTTAGACACTTCTCAGGGCAATCAAGTTGACAATCAAGATTAACTGTTACAGCAGTCCTGCCTTCTCCATCACCTGCCTGCGGAAGAGGAATGGCACGGTCTATCTTAGGAGCCAATCTAGATGGGAGATGGGGAAAGCCAGTGACCAAGAGAGCCACAAAAATGTGAGGCATCCAAAGAAAACAGAAAAGAGAGACACACAGGAAACACTACAGGTATCTTCCTGCTCATATTGAAGCAGAGAACCCAGAGGAAGGTTCAGGACAAACAACCCGACTGATGGGGAATTAAGTGAATCAACAGCCTCAGTGGTGGAAGAGCAAGGGCCTTGTGGACTGAATTTGGTTTTTGTCACTTTTATAGAAGCAAAACAAATTGCACAAGAAGAAAAGGAGAGGGTGGAGAGATGGTGCTTAAGAGCGTTTCCTGCTCTTCAAGAGGGCCTGGTTTCAGTTTCCAGCACCTACAGGCAGCTCACACACACCGGAAATTCTGGTCCCAGAGGGACAAACACTCACTTCTGGCTTCTGCAGGTACATACATGTACACACACACACACACACACAGATACATACACATACTTACAAATAAAAATAAAAATTTAATCACAGCCAGGCACAGTGGCACACGTCTGTAATTCCAGCACTCTGGAAGGCAGAGACAGGCAAACTCTCAACTCTCTGTGAGTTCAAGGCTAGCCTGGTCTACAAAGTGAGTCCATGACAGCCAAGGTTACACAGAGAAACCCTGTCTTGAAGAAAAAAAACAAACAAACAATAACAACAAAAACAAAAAAAATATTTTGTTTAATCATAAAGAAAAAGAAAAAAGAAAACAACTTTGTTCTATCTAGCCAGGAAAGATTTTTCTGGGATGGCAAGATAGGAAAAGGAAAGGGAAGGGGATGTTTGTCAAAAGCTGTTAGAATGTTCTGTCCTCAAAACCCATTGAAAACATGGGAGAGAGGCAGAAAGCATAAGTAGGAAATTAGCCTTTGTGTAAAGAGAGAGAAGGTCTAAAAAACTACAACAGAAACACTGGCCCAGGATGGCCAAGCACAATGGCAGGCTCTGCCTGTGTCCTGACAACACAAAGGACATTGAACAACTCCCAGCGTGGAAGGAGCAGTTGATTCTCTAGGACATGTTTCTGTCTGGGAATTTTGGATATAACATCTGGGATGCAGTATAATTCCCTGTGATAAAGTACATCGGGCATCTGGAGGACTCTTAGTCTAACCACCTTCCATCATGCTTCACCTAACCTCAGAAATAAAAATTTGGTACTGGAAATGTGGCTCACTGTTAAGAGCAAAGTCTGCTCTCCCAGAAGACTTCACTTTGGTTCCCAGCACCCGTGTCAAGTGGCTCAGATTCTCAAGTAGCTCAAGTTCCAGTTGATCCATGGCCCCTGACCACTGAAGGCACCTGCAGGCAAGTGCACAAACCTACATACATGTCCATGCAATTTTTAAAAAGAGAGCATTACAAATCATGGTATTGTTTTGCTAGGGGTTGGGCAACAGCTGGTGTGTGGTTCAACTCAAGTCATCACCAACTCCTGCCCTGAGGCCACCCTCGAGCTCACAGCAACGGTGAACAGAAGGCAAGCCCGAGGAGTGCCCGTGCTGCCAGGGTGGTTATATCTGCAAAAGAATTCCCTTTTGAAAACTGTATGACTTCTATAACCCACCCAAGTCTAGAATTAAATATGCATGCATGGGAAAGAGTGAAGGAAACAGGAGTTTGGAGGGACAAGGGAGGGTATCGTGGGGCATGTGGAGCTTGGCCCCACTATGTACACATCAGTAAGGACTCCCCCCTCCTCCATGGTCCTCCATCCTCCCTGGTCCAGGCACTGGAAAGCTAACCCAGAGGCCTGGGACTGGAAAAAGCAGTTGTCTTCTAGAAGCTTAGAGGCGGAGCCCTGAGTGAGAGCCTTTTCCAGTCCTAGCTTTTCCAGTGCTGTTTGTTTGAAAAGGGAACAGATTTTTTTTCCCTGTGATAACAGCCAAAAATGAGAAAATACATCTTAAAGAGGGGTGGTGAGGATGGGCTGGGAATGAACCTAGAAGAGCCCGCTTGTTGGAGATGGACACACAGTGTGTTTCTCTTTTCCCGGAGGTTCTCAGCCTGGGAGAGAGGGAGAATGTGGCTGCACTAATGGATCTGGGGACTGATTCTGCCTCGACACCTCCACCCTTCCCTCTTCTCACTGGCTCTCTAAAACCCTTTCGCAGATGGAGCCTTTCAGTTCCCAGAACCAGTCTGGAGCAACGATTAAAAGACCAAAATTCCAAGAACCTTCTTTTTTTCCTTCTTTGCACTTTGGCAAACACACCACACTGAGACCCAGTGAATCATTTAAGAGAGGCCATCATGATGCCAGAGAACTAAGGATTCTGCTGGGCATGAGGCCAGTCCTCAGAAATGTGGTGGTTTGAGGGAGAAAGACGGGGTTCTGGAATGTTCTCTTTGGGGACTTTTCACTCCTGTAGGTGCTCAGGCCTCCCTCCTGCCTTACTATCTTCCCTTTCTTTCTCTGTTTCTGTGGGTGAAATAGAGAATTCCTCACATATTACAGAGTTATAATGCCAAACAGAAAAAGAAATGGAAGCTGCCGGACCCTCTAGAGCCAGATGGCCCAATGAGTCTTCCTTACAGCACACGCTGTCCTACCGACAAGATTCTCTGGATATTTTGTCATTTCAGACTCTCATGGTTTGAAAAAAAATTATTATTTTAATGTGTATGTGTGTGCATGAGTGTATACACACATACACACATATATACACATACACACATACACACATATATACATATATGCACTACATGCATGTAAGTGCGCCCAGAGCCCAGAAGAAGGTGTCAGGGCTCCTGTAACTGGAGTTGCAGGCAGTTGGTAGCCCAAACCCAAGTCCCCTGGAGGAGCAGCCCCTGCTCTTAACTGTTGATCCGTCTCTCCAGGCCCTCGCGGTGGTTCTGTTATCTATTTGAGAAGCTCTGTCAGAACGCAGAAAAAAAAAAGATAAAAAATTAAAGAAATTATAAATTCAAGAAAAGAAATAAGACATCATGCCTGCTTTGTCTTGTTTTTTGAAATAGGGTTTCTCTGTGTAACCCTGGCTGTCACGGAACTCACTTTGTAGACCAGAGGCTGGCCCCTAAATCACAGGCCTGTCTCTGCCTCACGCATGCTGGGATTAAAGTCGTGCACTTTTTATAAGCATGACATCATTCGTATTAATTGTATGAGATCTGAACAGGAAATTCAAGCAACAATCAAAGCACTGACTTAGGTGATGACTGAGAATGAACACACTTCTCATCCCACTCTGTCCTAGCGATGCTGTGACAAAGGACCATACACAATCAAGGGGCCTAAACCAACACTTCAGCCAGGCTGTGTGGAAGAAGGCTTCCTGGCCTTTTGGTGGTCCCAGGCCCTGGGCCCGGTGGTGGGATAACCCTATCTGTCCCAATCTTCACCTGGCCTCCTCTGTGTGTCTCTTCTGCTCCCTCCTTTTCCCTCATGAGGACACCAGCCATTGGTTGTAGAGACCACCCTAAGCAAGGATGATGTCAACTCAAGATCTCCTACCCAACTACATCATCAAGATGACTCAGTGGTTGAAAGCGCTTCCTGCTCTGGCAGAGAAGCTGAGTCAGTTCCCAGAGCCCAGTTCAGGCAGCTCCAGAGACTTTGACACCCTCTTCTGGCCTCCATGGATGCCCCACACATAGACTTATGCAGATATAGACATGTCAATAATAATAAGTATTTTTTAATGTGAAGTCTGATCTTTTCTGACTGAAAGTTGCTCTTGATTTGGCCATTTACCTTGACAGTGGTTTTGTATTGACTAAGGAAAATAAAAGGTAAGCAAATATCCCCAAACAAAATGGGTGTAATTTATAGCTCCAATAATGTATATGTGAGTACACACACACTAATACACACATACATACATATACACATATGCACCCACACATATGTACACACACAGACACACTTAGAGACAGATACACAAATACACACATGGACAGACACACACATGCACACATTTTGGTTAAAAGAATTCTGGAGCCAGTATGATGACTTATCAGCTAAAGGCCGCCAAGCCTGATGGCAGAAATCTAATCTCCAGACCTACCTTTGGGGAAGGAGAGAGAAGCAACTCCTACCAGGTACCCCTGGGTCCACCTGCACACCGTGGCACACTCACAGAATAGAGACACAGAATAGACAAATATGAAAAATGTTTAAAAAAAACAACTTTGTATTTGCAAGATACATTAATAACATTTTGATTTTCTAACTTTTTCAGAGCACATTAGGTAAAATAGGGTACTTTTGTATAAGAATAAAATGACCAGATATAACCAAGAGTCGTGCAAATCTTTCTTGGAACTTTCAAATATAAATGTGTGCATTTACTACGAATAACTTTTCTTAGTCATCCAACCAATTGATCTAATTGAATCACCTGATAGGTCATTAGAAATGATGTTTGGTGTGATTTTGTTGTACAGCTGGGCAGGATTGAGGAAGAAAGGATGGCAGAAGGAAGAATTGAGTGTCGCTGCTATAATACAACTTCCTTTATGCCCCTGTGTCTCATGAACACAATTTCTCAGCACGTATATTACTTAGGGACAGTAGAACTGAGGAGTGACACTGTCTCAGGCGGATACTACTAAAATGTAGTCAGGACAGCAAACCGACAAAAGAAAGCCCTCCTGTGTAAAAAGCAAATATATATATAGTAGCATTGTGTTTTAGTTATTTAGTTAAATTTCTGTTATATTTGTAGTATTTTAACCTTATTTGATATTTGATTGAAAATGTTTAACACAGAGGGATTTGGATTACAACATATTTGTCAAGTTAATTTCACTAAATACCTTTATTTTTAATACAGAGAGTATCAAACCGTAAACACATTGTAATGAAACTGTATTGCAGAGTGACTATGCAGATTTAGGGAAAAGGGGAAATTCTGTAAGATGAAAATGAAAGGCCTGTGTTTAAAGAGGTCGTGGTGGGTTAATATTAAATTGCTGTGGTATTCATAGTCCGTTGGCCACAGTCAAAAAGAAATGCTACCATTTTATTTCATAATAAAAATTTCAACAAATCAGAAATCCCCCTGATTGCAATTACCATTTAAGTTTGTGATAAACAAACAAACAAACAAAAATAAAACTAAAAACAAAAGCCATGCAGCAGCCATGCATCTCTTGTGCGTGGCCCCTTTACCTACAATATCATACGATGAGGCCTAAGGGCCGGATACTGAAGTGGTCCAGTGAGAACAGTACTGGTGAGCAACGCCAGAGGGTGAGAGACACGGTCTCCCAGCTTTGCCAGTGAGCTCCCAAGCCGCTGCCATCAAGAGCCAACGAGGGCGGGGATCCTCACCTTCCCTCAGTCTAGCAACAGGCAGCGTCCAAACACAGTAAGGATCCTGATGTCCTTCAGGCCCCTCCGGTGTCCTCTGCTCTCATCAGTGATGCTGCAGTTCCTTAGGGGAGTGGGCTGAGGGGGGCTGGGCCGGACATAGGCACCATACACCATAGCCACCATCTCCGACCTCCCCTCCCACATCTATTTTTATTGACATACCCCTGCACAGCTCACCATTTCCCCCACGAGCACTCGATATGTCTGTTGGAGAGAAAGAGTCAGGCCGGAAGCTCTCACACTGCTAGAGGAGACTGGCCCCATCCAGAGTCTAGCAGGGATGTTAGGATCCACTGCCAACCCTGTGCAAACAGCAGGAAAACTGCCACTTGGCAGAGCCCAGCTGCTGAGCTCTTCCCAGTGTTCTGCAGGGCCAGCTACCACAGATGGAACCACCCATGTGAGTCGCAAGTCCGTGCTTTAAGTAAGCGGCATGTTCGGGAATAGCAACGCTGGAAGGCTGCCTGGAAGAGCGATATTCAACCTGGTTATAAAAGAGCTGAGTCTTCTGAGGCCGTACTCAGTAACACTTCCAGCATTTACTGTCTCTGTGGTAAGGACTTGGAACCTCGAAACGCCGAAGGTCAGCTGGAAACGGAAGCCAAAGTTTGGGGAAAGGAGGTTAGAAGTGGGAGAATGGGAAGAGAAGAGTACAAGTCCTGTTTCACATGCAGCCATACTGGCTGCTTCATCTGGTTACTGAGAACAGGGCGCACGAATGACGGCACTCTAGGCTGAAAGGAGATCTCCGGGAAGGGCCTATTGGCTGCCTCCGTAATTGCAGACCTGCTCCCTGCCCAGCTTCAATGCCCATTTTTGTCAGCTCCTGCGACTAGGCAACACTTTCCACAGAGGCAGGTGACATCTGGCTGGGAAAGGGGTCGGGCTGCACAGCCCTGAACCTCATCTGGTAGCCCTGGCATGGGAACCCAGAAAAGAACCACAGTCCTTGGTCCCACCAGAGCTCAGTGGCAGGGCAGAGGGAGATAGTAAGGCCTATGGTGCGCCCTCCCCTCCTTGGGTGAGCTGTTGGCATCCACGAGCTCTCGGATCCAACTCAGCCACTCCCTTCCAGGCACTGTATGCTCAACGAAGCCTAACTATTCTGCTTGCTCTGCCCCTGCACCTCCCTGCTCTGTGTTCTGCCCAGACTATTCCAGATGGTGGAAAGGGACCTATCTTTAGCAGAACGCAGGCCAGCAGTGAGCGATCATGTGGTCCAGAAAATGGCATTCAACATTTTACTTAGTTCCTGAACACAGGGAAAGGTGAATGTATCCTGTGCCGTGGTATTTTTATCTATATCAAGACCTGAGGGGTCCCTCTGGAAGCCAAGATTCTTGATGGCCCCAAGAGGATACAGGAAGAACATTCTATTCACAAGCAGCAGGTGGTTGTGACTTTTCTGAGAAGCCCATGAAAGTCCTAGATGCTCTCCCTAGAAGTGCACCAAGACACATGCAATTCGTGCCAGTTTTCAGTTCTGGGAGGCCCTCTGGTCTCAGCAGTTCTAATCTAAACAAATGACCCTTCAGTGAGGCTGCTGAGAAAGAGTGTAGAAAGGAGCTCAATGAGGGTGTTTAGGATGAACGATGGCCTTGAGTCTAACCAAGCCATGGTCCTGCTTACTCACAGCCATCTGACAGTGTCAGAGGGAGCCAGAGCCTACCCAGCATTCAGGTGGTCCCCTTTGGTGTCACAGCTGTCTCCAAAAGACTCCCCAGGGCTTAAGAACAAGCATGCGGGTATGAGAAGAGGACACAGAATGAAGGTACAGAGAGAAGAGCACAGAGACTTGCCCTTTGGGCCTTGCCTTCCCAGAAGCGATATTCACCTTGTGAAGACATTCTAGGTCCTTAAGAACTATGTCAAGTCAAAACACTGCCCCTGGACCACAGAGAAACACAAAAACCTTCTAGAAAATCTTCTGAGACTTAATGAGAATTGGCAAGAGCCCTTAGCTTCTGAAAAGTCTTAATCTATCCAAACAGAAAAGGGTTTCCCAAAAGAGGTGCAGAGAGGCAAGGAGGGACATTTGTGTACAGATGGTCCATTCACTCCTCACTCCTGGGAAAGAAAGCATAATTTTCCTTATTAACAAGTGAGGAAACCGAGGCAAATATGCCCAAAATTACAGTCAGTCACAGGTTCAGCCTCAAGAGAGTCAAGCCTCAAGCCTGTGAATGTTCTCAATGTACAGTGAATGGGGGCTTTCAGCCCTGCTTATTCCAGGACACAGATCCGGCCCCTGGACACTTCTCCTGGGTCCAAACCTTTCAGGATCCCAGGGGACACCCATTAGGACACTAGCTCTGGGATCCCAAGAAGTCCAGCTGCTTAGACTTCTGGGTGAGACCAAGGACTCTGCCACCTATAAACTATATGGTTAATATATTTTTATTTATATATAAACACATATTACCTCTGCTTGTATATGTAACATATATATATATATATATATATATAATCTTAGGTAAATATTTGTTGCCAGCACATCCGTTACCTCAGTAATTTATTTTCTTTTTAGAAAGTACCTATTTGCTTCCCCAGTTTTCACAAAACAGAGGTGCTCCCGTAATCATGAAAACTGTTGTTCCTGTAGCAGCTGAAGCTCAGGACTTCTTCTGTAACCTAAAGATGGGCCATCATCAAGGCCTGCAAGGTGGCCAGCTCCGAGGAAAAGATCTTTGTTTCTTACACAATAAACAATTTTGATATGTTTATTGCATTTCATTCTTGGATCTTACCCATCCTCTCTCATGAATAAATTAATGTTTAACTTTATGTTTTTGAACAAATTATTCTTCTATTGACCCAATTAGCCAAGGAAATATGAGCTATCCAGGGTATTTACATGCACATAAATATTTTTTGCACACCAAGATGATGAATTTGAAGTCTGCTTGGAAAGATTTCCAGATAAAAGCCATTTGGATAAACTTGAAAGAAACAGCTCTTTTCTCACTTAATAGAAGGTTTTGCAGAAAACATTTTTGGCACCTCAAGTTGTCTCATGCTAATCAGCTATTATTATAGGGGTTTACAGCAGACTGTGTGCCAGAAGTTCTTTGTCTCAGTTACATAAGCAGAATGGTATTTCAAAACCTCTTTTTAAAAAGGCACTAGTCACCACTATAACAAAACACATGCTCTGGACCAATAAAATTTAATGTCGAATAAAAAATACTTGTTTACATGCATTTTTATTTGTATTTATGTAAAAGAAACCAAGCTCTCCTAAGATGCTCTCCTTAAACCCCTGGGTGCTGTCTCCTACTTCTCTGCTGAATGCGAAACCCACCCATTCCCCCTTCCCCTGCAGAGAAGGCTGGCTTCCTGGAGGGCAGCGCAAACTCGGGAGTGAAAACTTTATGATCCAAAGCTTAGTGATGAAGTTGATGGGACAAATGTTCTATAGACAGGCTGCAGGCATGAGATTTAAAATTCACCTCTCTGTCCAACGTACACTTGTGGACTCCAGGCAAGAGGAGTCATCCCTCTACACCACCGGCAGTGAAACAGATGCACATGGCATGTCAAGCACAGTAACGAGGTAGAGACCTTGCCCCCCCACCCCCCCACCCTACACCCCCACCCCACCCCACCCTCTCCCACCCATACCCTTACCGCATACACACCTCCCCTCCCCTCCCCCCTAGTCTACCTCATCCCTACCACACACACATTCCACCTAACCCCACTTCTGCCCACCCCCACCTCATCCCTACTCCACCCCCCCACCTCACACCCCTACCTTCCCACTCCTGGCTGGCCTTTTGCTTGCTTAGTACATAGGTTTCCACTGAGCTTCCCACTCAAACACACACCCCCTGCTACCCCTGCACCGCCATCATTTCTTTTCTTATGGAGGCGAGGGAGTCGGGGGTTGTAGATGATCAAGAGGTGCCTTTTTGTTGTTTTGTCCTGTTTGTTGTTGTTTGTTTTTCATTTGCCTGCTTGTTTTCTGAGGAGAGAGAAAGATGGTAGGGAGCTGGGTGGGTGGAGAGATGGCGAGGGTCTGGGAGGGGACAGGGGATGGCAATGAGAAGAAACTGTGACCAGAAAACACTGTAAGAATGCTTAATAAAAAGGGATATGGTATATATGTATGAACTCTTAAAAAATAAATAAATAAAAGTTGAAAAGAAAACATTGCTTACCAAATTTAACTCTTTACCTCATCACCAAAATAATGAAGTCCTCAGGGTAGAGCGGTTCTCACTTTAAGACACAGCTGCTCTGTTCCATCTACTCTAAGCTCCCTGCTGGGAGTCACGGGCTAGCCCTCGCTGATCCCCCTCCAGCCCTGGGCGTGCCACGTCTCTCCCACGTCCACAGCACAACACTGTATGCGTCTAGTAGGGCTACTCCTAACAATAGGCTCAACGACAGTTTCTTGTGAGCGGCGTTTCTCTTTCGAGTACTACCGGAATAATTAGGAGCTTAACATTTTATTCAATAGCAGTTTAAACAATTCATCAGGCGTATTAAGTAGACACCAAACTTTTCAAAAGGCAGGAGAAGGGCCGCAACGGCGGAGAAGCACACCCTGCAAGCTGTTTTCCAGTGTGCAAACGAGTGTAGCCACCACTAATTCTTCTTTTCCTCGCCTGGAAGCCTTGCAAATTCTAGACAACCGACTTCTCTGTCAGGGTTCAAAAAGTGAATGAAAAAGTAAAACTAAACTGACACCATTTTTTGCCCATGATGTCATTTTCTGTCTCCCAAAGCCCGTGGGACTGATTTTGATGTCAGGGTGCACAACTCTGCAGTGACAGCCCCAAACGCGGTTGAAGAGGAAAATAACCTTTCAGCTCCGCAGTGCTCATTTTCCCCCGTGAAGACAAATATAGCTTGGGCTGAAATCACTTAGTGTCAATCAAGGTAACCAGATCAGCTCAGCGTTAATAATGAATTTGATCACGTGCCCCCGTGGAGCGAAGAGTGTGAGCTAGCTGAACACTGCTTCCATGTGACACCCACAGGCTCCTGTGTCGGACCATGGTTCTTCCAGCCCAGCTGGGAAGCAACAGGGTAATTTAATCTGCCACCCACTCTAATTGCTAAACTGAGAGAAATATCAGGGTTGCCAGAAAAGGGCTTTCAGAGCCCAGGGTCCAGGCTTGGTAGCTAGCCCAAAAACTGAGTCATTATAAGGGGTACACTTAGGTTTTTCAGGGCCTAAAGCTTGCAGAAATTGAATTTCTTTTTAAGGAAAAAAAATTGCAAAACAGAAAATGAGAAACGGAAACTTAAAGTGGCTTCGTACAATTAGAAACCTGCAACTTAAGCTCTGTTAGCATCATAGGGAAGCCACCCCTGGTTGTCATGGAAACCAGCAGTTGGTTAGTCTCCTGCTTATATCCTAGACTCTGGGTTGTATGAATCATGGCAGTATATCCTCTCTGCTCATGGAATTGCTTGTACGTTTCCACAGTCTCTCAGGTGAAGATGTATTATACTATCTTGGATCACAAGAAGAGCTACTGCCAATCCCTCTTCCCGTCAAATACAATGTTGTGATCTCCAGGCGGTATGCACCTATTATCTGTGACATCAACTTTTAAAAGTTAAGAATACATTCCAAATACCCTTACATCCTCCTATAACTTTCTGTTGACCTCTGAAGAGAATAACTATGTATCTCATCACCAAAAGCCAAACGACAGGACAACAGAGTCAGTGGAGGCCAATGAAGCACTCGGCTTTCAGGCAGCTCAAATACTGCCTGTCTGAGTTAGGATTTATAAGCAAACTAAAATCACTCTCAACACAAATGAGAAAAATCAAACAGAATGTATTTCCTGGGATGTCATTTTGGTTCAACATTTCAAAACAGTGTTCAATTAACATACTAAAAAGAGAGAAAAAAAATCTATGATCATCTCAACAGAAGCAGAAAAACAATTTCATGAAACGTAACACCCACAGCAAGCTGACTCCTACAAGCTGGAAAGACTTTCCCCCCTTGAGACAGACTGTCAGCTAGAAACTTGAGCAAATGTCATACTCAGAGATGAAATACTGTAATTCCCGCTTCTGGTGTTCACAATTAGAAAGAACACCCATCATGATGAAGTCATACTGACCCGGGTAGAGGTCCTAGACAACCCAAAGATGAGAAAAAGTAAAATACAGAGATTTGAAACTAAGCTGCTGGTGTTGGCATACAACAAAATTATATTCCTAGAAAGTTTGGGAGAAGCATCTGGAATAAAGCAGAGTTGATTCAGTTAGATGGTCAAATACCATAGTAACATTTGAACATTCACAATAACTGGTGCAAAATATCATGAAGAGAGACCTGCTCGTGAAAACGCTCTGACTTCAAAACATCTCAAAGTGCTCAAGATCTAACTGAAGGAAGACAATAAAAACGTTATCAAAGGATATACAGGAAAACCCAAATAGTGAAGAGCATGTTTGTGTATCTGCCTCAAAAGATGCTCAGTGTCCTCAAGTCACCCTATAAATTCTGCGAGATCAAGATCAGTTCACAGCAGAACTTCTGAAAGGACTTATAAACAGGGTCTAATGTTCCTCTAGATGAGGAACGCAGACTGCATAAGGACATTTGGGAGGAGCTCTAAAAGAGAACATGCTGTTCCCAGTTTCTGAAACAGACGTAGAGAAGCTGGCTCAAGGGTGAGTGAGAAGGACCCACAGAACACACACTCTGTGACCTTAAATGGCACGAGACGGCATTAAGCACCGAAACATGTCTTTTTGATCTTCCCTAACTCTACCATGAGAACCAAGCTGGCGTGCCAGGCATGGTGAACGGCCAGGGGAAGCCTCCAGGAGATAGGAAGTCCTCAACAGAATTTTTCCAGCGTAGACGTTCCCAGCCACAATACTGCCAAACTCCAGGACACTTTTACAAGCCACATTAGCCAGACCACTATCAAGTTCAATTTCTGCTATATTGCTATCATGCCCAGTGCTGCACTAAACACAAAGGAAACGACAATAAGCAGGCCCAGCACGCCTGCAGGCACTGGAACCACACAAACAGGCCATCTGGGACGCCTGGCTCTCGTCACCATTCATCCTCACGCCCATCTCTTGCTGGACTACTTGGGGAAAGTAAAAGAGCATGTTCTCTCCTTTTGAGTCTATTTTTCAAGATGTCAGACACATCCACTCATCCACTAAGAGGAGCCGAGCAGGACAGACCTGGCCATTGTCTGCCGCAATATCAAAACAAGAGCACAGAATGAAACAGGACATGGCCTTCTTGTGAGTAAATGGGACCATGTGCTTGAGCCACAATGAACCCTCTGCCAGTCTCAGCCCAGGACTGTGGGGCCGGCCCTGTGATGGGTAAGAGAGCAAAATTTACTTCCCATCTCAACTGAACAGACGGGAGACTCAGAAACAAGGACGAGAAGAGAGGGAGGCCTTTAGGCAACTCTTTTACTGATCAAATAAAAGCTCTCAGGACCATCTCTGATGCGGAGGCTGAAGAAAAGTTTTATTTTTGCAAAGGACAGTGTTATCCATGGCTTGTAGCAGGTTTCAACTGTAAGGCAGTTCTCTTGCTAAAACTTTTCTTTCTGACTACAAGGTCAAAACTATACCAAAGTTAGGTGGATGAGGTTTTCAACAAAAATGTCTTTTAAATAGAGGCAGGTGGGGGAGATCTGCAAGACTGTTTTTTTTTTTTTCCAGCACTCCACAGTACTTTAATTACGGTAACAGTATGACAATTCGCAACACCTTTCATGTGAGGTGATCAAAAGCCATTTTATCACACTCGCGCTTTTATTTATATGAAGAAAATCTCTTCAGATTTCAGTGAAGAGGTGAGATTTATTACATATTTGCATCAAAGCTACCAACCCATATACCTGACAGCAAGTCATATTTTACCAAAAATGAAGCCTTAAAATTTTACTGTCATGAGGTTCGCAGTCCTTGCCTGTATGTTAACATTCCTGCCAAGCTTGCCAAGAGGGACGGCACCTTGAACTTTCCTGACCCTATTGTGTCAAACACATCTTCCATGTGCTCCGTACCTTGCCTTGGTTCTTTCTGACAGTTATGTCTGAAGTTTAAAAAATTCTCCACAGGAAAAATCCTCCCAATTCAGCACATGCTTTCTGTTCACATCTGGAGCCAGGCACAGAAACTGCCCGCCCTCCCCATCTTGGCTGCCTTTTCCTGACAGAATCAAGGCAATGTCCATCTCCCGACCTAGGAGCTAGCTCTCCTGAGTCATTCCTAACCCTTGTCTGCCCTTCAGAGGTCTCTTCTCCCTTCTAAGGTTCAGAGTCCTTGACTATACTAGAGTCCTCAGATACACCAAGAACCCCACAAATATTTTTCTCAACCAAACTAGTTTCCCCAGGGCTCATTCAGGGGGTGGTGACCCACTCCTATAGGCCTCTTCTAAAAGTAAAATGGCGCCATTGAGAAAGAAAAGGGATATGTTCAATGCTGAAACCCAGAGACAATTGTAATTCTCAAAACATACCAAGTGTCCTAGTTAGGGTTTTATTGCTGTGAAGAGACACCATGACCACGGCAATTCTTATAAAGGAAAACATTTTACTGGGGCTGGCTTATATTTCATCGCAGCGGGAAACACGGTAGCATTCAGGCAGACACGGTGCTGGAGAAGGAGCTGAGCATTCGACATCTTCATCCACAGGCCATGGAAGTGAACTGGCTTGAGCTTCTGAGACCTCAAAGCCAGTCTCCACAGTGACACATTTTTCCAGCAAGGCCACACCTACTCCAACAAGGTCATGCCTCCTAATAGTGCCACTCTCTGGATACGGGAGTCATTTTTATTCAACACACCGGACCCAAGCAGTTGGGATCTTCAGCCAGGCTTCTGAATCACTGGTTTCACAGCCTCTGAAAGACCCCAGCTCTAGAGACTGCCAACAGGTTACAGGAGTAAACCTCTCTACCGTCCTTCAGTTGACAGCACAAAGTGTGATGGCTAGTTCTGGGACGGCAAAGTTAAGCTGGTGTCTAGAGCTCTGTGCAGCTGTCTTGGCAGAATGGGAAAGAGCTGTGGCCAACCAGCAATGTCCTCAATGAGCAAAGGAAGAGAAAGGCATTGGGGACTTCCCTCAACCCGTCCCAAGGCAAGAAGGAGACCCCACAGGGAAACACTCGGGCACTCTGATTTGAATAGACCTCTCGGCCAATGTGGACAGGGTTGTTAAAAAGACATCTAGCTCTTCTCTTTTCCAAGTATGATTAGCTCTGGTAGATTTAAGATTGTTTCTCATTCTCATGTCTGGCATCTGGTTATTGGAACCCAGAGTTAAGGCCTACATTGTAGGAGGGTGGAGCTGGGATTGGTTAACTGTTTTTGTCTCTTCAGCAAGTTAGTTAGAATTCATCAGTTGATGGTTCAGTGCTTAGAACAGAAAATCACAAGCTTCATACAAGGCTCTTTTACAAGAGAATTCTTTAAGCTACAGAGAATAACAATGGCAGCCAGGTTCAATTGAAGAGGAAGTGGACTCCACTTCTTTAAACTTGTGTCTGTTGTGTTTAAAATTGCATTTATATGTTTATTGTGTGTGTATGTTGTATGTGAAAGAGCATGTTCAGATGCTGTGCCTGGCAGCATGAGTGTGGCGGTCAGAGGGAAACCTGTGGGAGATGGCTCTTTCCTTCTACGGTGGGAGTCCTGGAGCTTGAACTCAAGATGTCAGGCGTGTGTGGCAAGCACCCTTCCCAGCTGAGCCAGCTGGCAAGCCCCAGGCTCTTCGTGAGGGAATGCCCAGCCTGCGCAGTGAAGGGCATTCAGCCCATCCAGTGATCTGAAAAACTGGTCTGAATAATCATACTATGGAATAGGTGGGAAGATTATGTTGTTATTCCTGACAACTCATCGCTAATCTAAACTGTTTACATATTAATATAACCGCACACACTATACCTGGTTATATTCATAACCACATATTTGTGTTACTGCTTTAGTTATATCTGAATGCTGTCAACTGTGATCATTTGTCAGATTACTTTCTGCGCTTGTGGCTGCCGATAAGTGACAACGTTAGAGGGATCTTGATTGTTGTGGTCTTTAAGAATGCAACTGGCAGTAGGAGATTACAAATGCAATGAAAAATAGCGATTTCTACAGTTTTCTCTCCCCTAAACCAAAGCTGGCAGCTAGATAGGCTCTGGGCATTCATTTTCATGATGCAGTCCGGAGCATCACAGTGCAGAGAGGGAAATGACAAGCCCGGAGCCCCCTGGGTGCTGCACACCCCGGCTTGCCTGCTTCCTTTAGGGCAGTCGTTCTCAACCTGTGGGTCAGACCCCTTTTGGGAGGGGGACAAAGACATTTTTCATAGGGCCGCCTGCATATCAGATGTCTACCTTACAATTTATAACAGTAGCAATATTACAGTTATGAAGTAGCAACAAAATAACTTTCTGGTTGGGGGTCACCACAACTGTATTACAGGGTCACAGCATTAGGAAGGTTGATAGCCACTGCTTTAAGAGCTTTGCTCTCTTGTCCATGTCATTTGTACCCAGTCACATCTGTGCTGGAGTTATTCTGAGCAGTTAATATGAGATGACGCTTTGGAACAATGTCTCATTTGTAAGTGTGACATAATTGGTTGTTATTTCTAACACTTTATTACCACAGATTCTTTTCTGCTTTGTCAACGAGGAAACTGAGGCACAGAGAAGCAAGAGGACCAAGTGCCTGCAGACTGGGGTTGCCGCTTTCCTGGTCTGGCTCCCGAGATCATTTTGATAACTATGATATGGCCTGGACAGCAACGTATGAGTGTGGGGGAGCTGAGGACAGGCCTACAGAAGAGTCAGCAATGTTGCAGGGAATAGGAGGGGGCTTCCCAATGGTGAACTCAAGGTCGGAGGCCACTCCTGAGGGCAGATGAGGTCATCTGGGATGTGATAGGAGGGCACTGAGGGTGGAAAGGCCTGTGTCTTTTGATCACACCTGTTAGGATAACCAGCTTCCTCTTTTCAGAGTCCTCCCACCTAATTCAGAATCATGTCTCCAGAGGTGACACAAAAGGAACCTGGAGAGTGAGAAATTATCATAAAATCTCTATGCTATCACTCTTATGTTTCAGTTTTCTGCCTCTCATCCCAGTACTTCCCCCCTTCCCCTCGTGTTTTATAATAGTGAGGAAAGAAGTGTCACCAGGCTGGGGAGAGAGCTCCAAAATATAAAATATAAAAGCTGCCCAAGCAGTCATACCTGAACTCAGATCTCCAGCACCCACACAGAAAGCTAAGAGCTCTAGCAATGCAGGGACAGAGTCTCTGGAGCTCACTGGGCAGTCTTGCTGAATTGATGAGATTTAGGACCAGTGAGAAATTCTGTCTCAAAATGAAAGTGAAGAGCAATGGAGGAGGATGCCCAATGTCAATCTCTGGCCTCCTTGTTCCTGGACACATGTGTATAGAAACACACTTGTGTGCACACGTGCACACATGAACATGAACACATCACAGAGAGAGGGAGGGAGGAAGAGAAAGAAAGAGCCTCATGAAATAAGCCAGTGGCTCAGACCCAGTGTCTGAAAGTAAAACAGTTTATCCTCATCAGTGAACCCTCAGAAATTTTTCAGTGTCCATCCTGCTAGCCCTGAGTCTACAGTGAAACTGTCACACAAGATGGACGGTGAAGCACACTAGACTCTAGAAGAGCAAATGCGCATTGGTCACTCGAATGACACTGGAGTGAGAGCCACTGAACTTGAAATTAAATCTTCTCCTCATCTAAAACCACCTGTAGGCATTGATCCCACCAGTTATGAAACAGAGGAAGAGCCAAGATGAGCTCCAAAGGGCCCCTTCCAGCTGGGACCCCACTCCCAAGAGTGTCTGCACATAGCAGGCCATTCTATTCAAAGCAGGGCTGTGCCGTCAGAGCTAGAAGCTGGGCATCCAGCACCCAGCTTCTACATGCCTGTTTGGAGTTCCTCTTTTCTGTTTGAGCACTTCCATGCCTCCCTGTAGAATCTGCTTTGTAGCTTGAAATGAGATGCCTGTCTCCGTATTACTATCCTCACGCTGTCTGAATGCATTTTCAAAGCTCACCGAGCTCGGCAACCTGTGGCTCTGGCTTTGTTATTGTTGGTTGGAGTCTTGCATATTTGACTTAAAAATTAGCACCGAATGTGGACTTATCTGATCAGGAAAGCATGAAATAGAAGGAATGGGTAAATTTCCTTTGCAAAACAGACAATCTTGAGTGTGTTTTTCAGGCTGGAGATTTGCATCAACTTGAACAACACTGTGGTTCTCAGCAGGCAAAGTGAGTGGCAATGAGGTCGCAGGGAGGGCAAGACAGGAAAGAGCATGGGGAAAATGGCCTCATCACTTGGGCCCCCTGATGACCTCTCACCTCTTCATGATTCTTCAGCTTTTAGATTCTCTCATTCCCTATTTCACTCTATCATGGCATTGCTGGGTAGATGAATGGAGTGCAGACAATTAGGTGTGCTGGCAGGAAGCAGAAGCTCTGGGAGGGCAGGGCTTCCCTACATCGCCCTCCTCAGGCCGAAGCCCCTCCCTCCGGCCGAAGTCCCTCCCTCCTGCTGAAGCCCATGCTGAGATTTAAACATAAGCTTACAATGACAGGCTGCTTTACTCATCCTTGGGGCCTTGGGGCTTGGTATGCAGATTCAAAAATATGTGTTGAATTTCTTAAACTCTAGCTTGACTTATGAGAGGCTGACCTTTATCAATTTAATTAAGCAGGGACAGTAAACAAAATGCCAAAGTCCTCCCAGTACCCAACAGGTCCCATACAGTTTGTCTCCTGCTGGGTTTCAGTTGCTCACCTCACTCTGGCCGCGCTGATGGACCTTTGCTTTGGACCTTCTCGCGCCCTCAGACTCCTCCATCAAGCATTCTGAGCTAACTCTCCCCTTTCCCTCAAGTTATTTGCCCTCTGTCTAAGGCTTGCTCAACATCCTATGCATGCATCAGCTGCCTTCTACTACAACATTTACAGTTCTTGCCTTCTCCGTTCTCCAAGGTGACATTTTGGCCTTCTGCACATACTTCTTATGTTGTATGGTTATTGTTTGTCTTCCATCTATTAGAAGGTAGGCTCTATAAAAGGCATGAGTTTTTAACTTGCTGATCTATTCCAAGGTCTTAGCACAGTGTCTGACGTGAACCAGACATGATGAGTTAGTGAACGGATGAATAAATGGATGAGTAGATTTGCAAAGTCACTCATGGAGAGATTTGCAAAATTATCTCATGGAAACTTTTTTCCTGGCCTACCCAGTGTTGTTAAAACTGTAAACTGAAGTCAGACTACTTGGAGCTACTGGGTCACTGAGATCAGGGGCTATGCTGTCTTTGTCCAGGGGAGAAGGAGAAGTTGTGGCTTGGGTCACTGATCTAGGTGTGGTTCTTGGAGACAGGAATGGAGTGCAGATGGCAAAACAGACAGACTCGTTTCTCATGATAGAGACTCAGAGGAATTCTCCTTTCCATCAGAGCCAGGGTGCAAAATACAGCAATTCTAGATGTCGAGGAAGAATCAAGCTGTGCCCCCCAGAGCTGGTAAAGGACCAGCACGAGAACCAAGTAGGGATACAGGAGCAATCTGGTGGACAGGTGTGGCTTCTTGTGAACCCAAGCAAAGGAAGCACTGAGCAGAGGACAGTGGCCAGGATGGGAGACATTCCCAGAAGGTGTGGAATCTCAACCAGGCTGTTGAGCCCAAATGCAGACAAGCTGTGGGCATCTGTATGGAGCACACCTCGGCTGATGGGAGCTGATGCCTTAGGATGGTCAGCTGGCAGCATCCAAGAGAAAGTAGAGTCAGAGCCCCGAACCGGGTTAGCACAGCCTCAGTGGCCAGGTGAGCAGTAAGATTTAACTGAACGCCTTCCTTCAGCATCTCCTTACCTAGGCCTGTGCTGGGAACTGAAGACAAGGCACACTGAATGAAGGAGGCAGCCGGGGCCAGCCACAGCTGTGGAGAGAGGAGGGGCACAGGCCAGGGCAGCTGGGTAGGGCTGACTCCAGTACCCAGACACTTCTCCTTGGAGAAGATGGCTGAGTCTAGGCCCTCTTTATTTGGCAAGGCATTGCGGAAGCTTGACCACAGGATCTCGGTGCTGCTGACTGAAAGCCTTACTGCATCAATTGCCATCTCCTCCTGATCTTTCCTCATGCAGGAGTCCTGGAGAAGCTGGTGGGGGGGATGCAGGTGACTCCGGCCCTGTGAAGATTGCAGCAGGCATGGACACGGCAGCTCCCTCCTGCCCCATGCCCGGTCGCAATGGTTTGTTGGTACTAAACTTGAAAAATAAAAATGCAGCGTCCCTTCCTCTCTCCTTCCTCTGAACTGGAGGGGGCCCGTGTCCCCACCCGTCAGCTGCAGCAAGACAGCCCTGTGTACAGAGATCCTATCAGCCCTGAAGAAAGCAGAAATATTAGACGCAGCTAAATAAGAAAACACAGATTATTGCCGGAGACCCCTAAGGCCTACTTTGTCTGTGCAATAGTTTGTTTTACTTTTCACAGAATTTATTTTGGCTGCAGCCAGATTGATGGTGATTATATCTGAAATCCCTCCCACATATCTGTCACATAAACACTTCGTTTAACTCAGGTTTGTAAAAATCTACAGGCCAACTGGGAGCCTGCTTGTGGATTAATTAGCAGACATTAATGCAGGGCGTCTTGTCACTGAGATCCAACCTGGTGACTTTTCTCAGGAGTTCGATCTTGTGGGCTGGATAAGGGAAGCCAAGGAGGGAATAGAAAGAGAAGAAAGAAAAAGCTACTCCCTGCCTGGGCTGATCAGGGATACAGATTCCTGCCTGTAGAGTGAACCAATTCTGGTCTGGCCAGAGGAGGAGTGTTCATCGGCGTTTTGAAGTGGATAGAAAATAAACCCTTGCTTCCTCAAAGTTCCTGTTGATATCATCACTAGACCCAACACCTCCCAGAGGGGGAAGGGCCTTAGGGGCCAGGGCCTCTGCGCAAGCAATTAAAGGGAGTTAGGAAATCAGGAGCCCTAACAGCAGCCGCCCTGAAACACAGAGGGCCCCAGATCCTGCTCCCCCGTGGTTACCCTGGATCTGCAAGCTCTGGACAGGATTTCTTTCTGTCTGAAGGGAGCGTGCCCCTAGCAGGCTGCATATGCCTACCAGCTGCTGCTTTCCTTCTGCCTCTGCAGGCCAAGACAAGAAAAGCATTATTTCCTACTGGCCTTCTAATCTGCAGGGCCCTGACTCCACAGGCCTGCTCTGGGCATGGTAACTTAGGGCCTCTGGGGCCAAATTCCCCTCTGCTTAGAAAGGGCTCCTTTCTTTTCCCCGTCCCATTTGCTTTCTATTTAGGGTGGGGCTCCTACATGAAGCGGGCTGTGCTAAAAGCCTGTAGGACTTCATCAGGGCTGCTCGGTTCTCAAAGACTTTCCTACATCCTCTCTGCTTCGGGAAGGTTGTTCTCTCTGCGTGGATAGCCCGGGCCTGGGAGAAATCTGTTGGCCAGAAAATGAAGTGTGTGTGTGTGTGTGTGTGTGTGTGTGTGTACATGTTCACATGCATGGAGTATGTGGGAACACATGCTTGTGTGTGCACATTCATGCATTTGGTGGCCAACGCTGGGTTTTCCCTTGATTGCTTCCCATCCTAGTTTTCTGAGACAGGCTCTCTCACTGAACTTGGAGCTCGCCAACCGGCTAGGCTCACTGGCTGATAACTCCAGCTACCTGCCTTTCTTGCCTCTCTCCAGTGCTAGGGGAACTTACTGATGCATGCTGCAACGCTTGCTTCTAAGCGCATTCTGGGGATCTGAACTCAGGTCCTCAGGCTTGTGCACAGCAGGCCTCTGGACTTTATGTGCAGTGCCTAAACCCCCAAATCCCAGCCACTGAGCTCTGTGTGGGTCCATTTCACAAAGGAGAACTATTAATGGTGAGGGATCCAACACAGGAAGTGGGCCCCGCCTTTACTAGGACGTGCTTCTACACGCCACCCCAACACCACCCCTGCTTTCCCGAAAGGCATGGGGGGGGATGGCACATGGGGAGAATCTGCCACTCACCCTTGTCTTCGCTGGGTCACTGAGACAATCAGACCAGAATCAGGTCCCCAGGCCCCTGTTTCCCTTTGTGTAAGGGAGGAGGGTGCACTGCCCTGGGCCTGGCTCCTAAGGCTGCTTGCCTCTATTGCACCTTCAAAGAACCCCAGAACTGGGCCATCCCCAAGTGTTCAACCTGCAGCAGACCGGAGGCCAGAAACCCGCTCCAGCCCTCTCCAGTTACTAACCAAACACTTGTCTTTCTTCCTGGCTGAAACTGAACGTGCCTGTCTGTTGCTCGGAGTTCTTGACAAAGAAAGCAAATTTTTAACCCTTTCCCAACAGCATTTTTTTTTTCTTCCGCAGCACACAAAACACAAGGCACCAATTTGTCTGGCTGACTCTGCTCAGACCTCAGCTGGGGCTGTCTCTTGCCAGGAGAGAGGCCTTCAGGAGCCCGGAAGAACACCACATTTTTAGCTTAGCTTGCCCTAATTTTTCACTCTGTTTTTTTCTTTTTTAATGTGTCACTTTGGTAGTCTGATTATTTCGCCTCCTTTTAAAACAAAGGATGCCATTGTTTAGCGAGCAGGAAAGGAGGTTTGGAGGTGAGAGGAGGGTGGAGCAGGGATCAGGGTCAGGGGTCACCCTCGGGGCGAGCATAGGTATCCCCTAAGGTGGACACAGAGAGTAGGTAGTGTGTTCACTCCTCAGTTTTTCACAGAGCAGTCTGACCATTAACTCTTCATCTCTGCTCCTGTCTAGAGAGAAGGAGCCTGGTTTAGCATTTTGATCTTCTGACCAAAGATTATTTAAAAGCCATCCCCACCACCTAAACCAAGCCAACTTTAAAAAAGCAACCTTGGTGGGGGGATAGTACTATGGAAACAACGAGAACCCAAATCCTCCCCACCCCAGGGTTAAGGACATTGGTGAAAGTGAAATGGTGAGCCGAGCTGGGCTCTGACTCAGAGACCCAGTTTTCAGACTATGTTGCCAGATGCAAGCTTTCTGCCTTCAGCACAGACTTTTCCTATAACAAACCCACTTTTGGGGTCATCCATCAATACGTAAGTACACACCTGGGAGATGGGGGACAGGTCCCCATTTTTCTGGCTTTGTAAATACGGAACTCATGTTTCTCCAATTGACATTTGCAGAGGAATGATCCATCAAAGCACCGCCCCTCCCAGAACAATTTCAAATAAACTGGTGGTGAGCCCTGCACCCCACGCCCTGCACCCCGTGCCCTGCACCCCGTGCCCTGCACCCCGTGCCCTGCACCTCATGCCCTGCACCCCACGCCCTGCACCCCGTGCCCTGCACCCCGTGCCCTGCACCCCATGCCCTGCACAGTAACAATGCCCTGCCAGCATCTTCCTCCTCTGAATCCTGAGATGGATGTGTTGTAGTTTCGAGCTTTTCACCCATGAGGTGGAGAAAGGAGGGCACAGACTCATTCTATAACCACTCTGCAAACAGGCTGTAAACCAGAACTGCAAACCAGCAGTTCAAGACAGAGCAGCATTGGGAAAACCGTGAGTGTGTGGGAGAAACTGCCGGGAGGCAGGGACCGCGGGCAATCTCTCTGTGCTGCACCAGGAGAAGACTCAAACTGGAAAGATGTGAGCAGGCCACCAGCACTGCCACACGGCTGGAATACCAACTTCCCTATACCATAAAGACCTGTTTCCCTGTGTTAATTTATTCTTCCTAGGGCTGCTCTTTGCAGAACAGATGATCCAGGTAGGCGAATACTCCTTTGACTGAATATGCCCATCAAATACTTTTCACAGAAGGCAAGAGGAAAGTCTGCCAGTCTACCCTTCATTTACACATTGAAGAAACGTGGCTTTAAATGCATGCTGAGCACGATGCTAGCCAGATTGTCTATGAGAATATGAAAAACATGGAGCTGAAGCAGATACGGCCCTGGATTTCATGAGCCTACAGTCTGTCTCCTAGAGAAGATGTTCACATAGTCACTGCCACTGTGACAGGACAGGGGCCTCTGAGAGGCAAGGGCAAGGTCACGAAAACTGCCGCAGGGAGTCTTAGCCAGAGCTACCTGGGAGATGTACCACTCTGGTCCCATAGGACCTCTTCTCGCTCCAAGCCCAGCCTGGTGGTGCCCAACCCAGGCAGTTTCAGCCACTCTTCAGAGTTATGCACAGGCCACTGTCACACTTGCCTCTTGGATGTGGAGACGGAGCTATAAGGAGGGGCTTGTCTGTCCCCAGGAGACGGCTGACTCCTAGGACTGCCTGAGGGAGGTGTGCTCGCTAGTTTTCTGTCAACCTGACACAAGCTAGAAATATCAGGAGAGGAGGAGCCTCAATTGAGAAAATGCCCCCATAAGGTCCAGCTGTAGGGCATTTTCTTAATTATGATTGATGGGGAGGGGGGCTATCCATTGTGGGTGATCCATCCCTGGCTTGGCGGTTCTGGGCTCTATAAGAAAGTAGGCTGAGAAAGCTGGTAAGCATCGCTCTCCATGGCCTCTGCATCAGCTCCTGCCTCCAAGTTCCTGCCCTGCTTGAGTTTCTGCCCTCACTGCTTTTAATGATGAACTGTTATATGGGACCGTAAGCAGAATAAACCCTTTCCTCCCCAGGTGACTTTTGGCTGTGGTGTTTCATCATAGCAATGGTAACCTTAACCGAGACAGGAGCTCCTCCTGAAGGAGGAGCTGGGGATGGGGGAAGCTCCTGAGAGACAGCAGCATGGGGGAAGGTCATGTGAGAAGAGTGAAGGGACTGTGAGAGTCCAGTGTGGACGGGCTGTCATAAATGAGCACCAAACCCAGGTGAAAGTGATAACTGCTGGGTCAGACCTCTCCCGTGCTCAGACAAGCACCTCCTTATGGCACAGTCTCCACATCCAATGGGCAAGTGTGACTGTGGCCTGGGCATAACTCTGCAGAGTGGCTGAAACTACCTGGGTTGGGCACCACCAGGCTGGGCTTGGAACAAGAAGAGGCCATATGGGACCATAGTGTTGCACGTTCCCACAGGTGGCTCTGTCTGTTAGGCTGGCTCATGGCTGCCATCTTTACCTGCTCAAGTTCCCGGCCAGGAGCCTCTGTTCCCTTCATTTATGGCTGACAGAGAAACACATACCTGGAATAGCTGTGCCATGGCAGGCCCACTTCTGCTCACCCACCCACCACCTCAGGCAAGCAGCACACTTCCAGTTTGACAGGCTGCTGCAGCCTCGCACTTAATTATATTGTCACACAAGCTTTCAGAGATTCCACGAGGAGAGTTTTCTGAACGAAACTTAATTCTCCTCCCAGACCATTCCCTGGCTCCACTTGCCCTCCCCTTAACACTCTCTCTCTAAAAAGCTCAAGAGAAAGTCCTTTGAGCCCGACAGCCTGCTTGGTGTTGAAAGAGGGTGACAGGAGGAGGCTCCCCAAGTCATTCCCCTTTGTTTTTCAGTCACTCGAGGCTCAAGTTTCTACTTTCTGAGGCTGTACAAATGACAGAGGTGGAGAAGCCACCATTAGCAAAGTTCTGCAGAGAAGTAGTTTGGGGGGAAATGGGTGAGGAGCGGAGGGGGCAAGGGAGGGAAAGGCTGGCTGAAGCTTGGGTCACTTTTATTCACAGGCTTCAGCACTCTTGCTCATTAATCATCAAGACCCCAGGCCTCTTAATCTATGTGACCTGGCGATGTTTTGAGGTCCCCTCGAATGTGATCTATTACGTAGCCTGCCCAAAGTCCACAGACCTCCCCCAATGCTTCTCTTGATGGTCTAGATAGAGTTTCAGTTCTCTCACCTTTTCTTTATCCCAGACTTGTTTAGGGGAAAGGCCCCACGTACACTCATCCCTTCATGACTTGCAGAGAGGAACAGTTTTGTTGAAGGTGCCTGCCAGTCTCCAGCTTTAATCCCAGAACAGAGTCTACTGGCTCTGCTGAATTTGTCCCTGTCCTCTGGCTCTGCACCTCCTCCCAGCACACTTTCTCATCCTCCTGGTCTGGCCCACATCCTCCTAGTCCTTCTCCAATATCGTCTCCCACCCTGCTTCACCTTCCACCCTGCAACTGTTCAGGGCTCTAACCTTGACCAACCCTTCGTTCATTCGCAAAGCTTTGCTCAGTAGCTGTGGTGCCCCTTAAATAAATACTATTACCACCAACAACAGACACCAGCTCGAATGTGTAGAGATAAATACATATGTGTGTTCTGGCTCCAAGTCATCATAAGTAAAAATTACCACAACACAGCTTAGCTATGTAGGCTCCCCCTCCCCATCAATAGCGCCTCCAGCTAGCAAATGAGGAAGGAAATCACTGGGAAATGCATTATTCATGAGCTCGCCAGAAGCTGATGACTGGCAGCGATAAGAGCCCCAGCGTGAGCTGAGCGCAGTCTGATAGCTCCCTATCAGGTCAATCTATCCAGCTTGCTTCCTGTTTTCTGAGCAGGAGATCGGCTCTCATCACTCTTCTCCTCGCCTTCATTCAGGAGAGTGGGTCATGCACCTGTGGGAACTGAACTTGTCTACTGCCGGGGTCACCACACGTGGGAGAAGGGGGTGAGCAGGATGGAGCTGGGGAAGGAGCCACCGATTTCCTTCAGGGGACAAGCTGATGAGAGCTTAATTAGAGTTCTTTCTGCCTTGCAGCTCTTGAACACATGCCTTCTTGTGAGCACGGAAGACTCCCTCTCAGCTTTGGAGGAGTCCCATAAAGAGATGAAATCTCAATATAGAGGGAGCCTTTCCCCCAGTGGAAAGTGCCCCAGAAGTGTAAACATAGAGGAACAAAGGTTGAGATGTCCTGTCCCTTCTGCTCCCAACTCAGTAGCTGCCGCAGGAAAGAGGATGAAAGGGGAAGAGGGAGAGATGTAGGGCAGGGATGCCTGTTCCCCAAGTAAGACGGAGAGTCAGGAGGCCACAAGAAAAGAGACCTGAATTATTTCTGAAGTGCCGTGTGACCTACAGTGGAAGGGGGAAAACTGAGGAATGAAAAAAATTTGTTGGCTTCAAATTAAATTCCAGATCAGTTTCATACATAATTTATATACACTCCAGAAATGTGTTATGTAAATGAGCACAATGTTTCAGAGAGCGTCAGTCAACACAGCACCACATACACAGTGCTTGGGGATTCCAGGGCCGTGCATGTATATCACAGACAACCCTGCTAAAGAAACAGCAGCATCTGTGTGCTAAGATCTCATTTGCTCCTGAACTTCTAGCATGCTGCATGGTTTGTATTGAGAACGCAGGATTCACATCAAAGATCAATGGGTATCCTGCTGAGAAGAGTCTTCCAGAGGCCCCCTGTGGTAGGCTCCTGTCCTGTTCCCTGTTTTCTCCCTCTTCTGATGTCCATCTGTTTGCCTTTCTGAATGGGGATTGATCATCTTACCCAGGGTCCTCCTTCTTGATTAGCTTCTTTAGGTGTACAGATTTTAGTATGATTATCCTAAATTATATGTGTAATATCTACTTATAAGTGAGTACCATGTGTGTCTTTCTGCTTCTGGAATACCTCACTCAGGATGATCTTTTCTAGTTCCATCCATTTGCCTGCAAATTCCATGATTTCCTTGTTTTTAATTGCTGAGTGGTATTCCATTGTGTAAATGTACCACAATTTCTGTCTGCATTCCTCAGTTGAGGGACATCTGGGTTGTTTCCAGCTTCTGGCAGAGAATCTTACGAAAGAAGGGAGAGATGAAAGACATGGAGGGGACAGGAGCTCCGCAAGGAGAGCAATGGACCAAAATATGTGGCCTCAGGATTTTTTTCTGAGACTGATACTCCAACCAAGGACCATGCACAGGGATAGCCTAGAACCCCTGCACAGATGTAGCCCATGGCAGCTCAGTCTCCAAATGGGTTTCCTAGTAATGGGAACAGGGACTGTCTCTGACATAAACTCAATGGCTGGCTCTTTGATCACCTTCCCCAGGGATGGGGAGGGGAGCAGCCTTGCCAGGCTACAGAGGAAGACAATACAGCCAGTCCTGATGAGACCTGATAGGCTAGGGTCAGAGGGAAGGGGAGGACTATCAGTGGACTTGAGGAGGGGCATGGGAGGAAATGAGGGAAGGAGGGTGAGATTGGGAAGGGACGAGGGATGGGACTAGAGCTGGGATACAAAGTGAATAAACTATATTTAATAAAAAATTAATTAATTAAAAAAAGATCAATGGGTAGAGTTCCAAAGCTAGGGGGCTGGAAAGGAGGACCACATGCAAAGATGCAACCCTCCAGCCTCCTCTGTGGGGTTAGAAGGGAGCCCAAAGTGGTATCCTCGCCTTTTAGTTCTGGAAACAAAGATGCTCAGGTGTGGGTGAGTCAGAGAGCAGCCAAAACAATACAGGGACAGCAGTACTCAGAACAACACGAAAAGGAAAGAACGAACAACTTAGTCCAGCCACTGCTGGGAAAAGCCCAGCTTCTTCATTCTTTCATTTTCGTGCTGTGCTGATGTTTTCATATACACATAAGGCTTAGAGCAAGGACTGAGAGGGAGAAATGATATCCTGCTTAGCAAATAGAGGAATTGTTGGATCAAGTCCACTTCCTCAAGCTTGACAAGGGTCCTCTTGTTTGAGCTACATATCAGTCTATAATTTATTCATACCATAGCAGTTACCCAAAGAAAAGGTCTTGCAGGATTCTCGAGCTCAAAGAACCAGGATCCCTCCCAGAGGGCAATAGCAAGAATATCAGAGGAACACATAACTTTCCCCAAGCCCACGTACCTACAGTATTCTTCAAAAGATGCCGTCTTCTAGCCTCTTGCCCACATGTGGCATCTGTGATACAGAGCCTGGCACCACGCAGAACCAAGGCTGCTGGACTCATGATAGCCCACAGCCCAGAAAGTCGCCGGAGACAGTTCTGTTGTCTCCTTCCTTTGTGGGTCACAAGATAGGTCTATTTTGTGTTACAATGGAAAACAACCATCCAAAGCCTTTCCTTTCCTGAGCAGCCCCATGATACATGTTCTGCTACGAAACAGCACAGGACAACAGAACTATTAAAGTCAGCCTAAAACTGTCTGCTCCCTCACCTGCACGTGGATTTCTTGGAACATTTTTTCCTAAGACCTGTTTACCAGCAGGCAGCAAACAAGGTATCTCATTTTCAAATAAGGCTGAAAAATAGATAGTATTCTTCCTATATATTCAATACACGCTGAACTACTGAGGGCACTGAGAAGTACTGTAATAAGTGAAACTTGACTTTGGTATAGGCAGCATCTAACAATTACTAAGAATGGACATTTTTCTCCCTTAGCAAAGCCAACACCTGCAGACTGAGATCATTTTAGTTAAGTGGATATTGGTCTTCCTCTTCCCCATTTGCCCCCCTAAACTTTCTTTTCACCACCTCACCCAGTGAAAACCAGGAACCAAAAATGTTGGTTGAGTGGCCAAGATAAGACCCTCAGAATGCCTGTGTGACTTTAGCCTGTGATTGATAGTTCTAATGGCCTCAGTTCGTCCATCATTACCTCACAGGTGTTCTTACTCCCTGGTTTGCATAGGCCTACCTCTTCCCTATTCCACCTCATGCGCTTAGCTATGTCCAGTAGAAATGGTGGTGCGCCAGTTTCCAGGCTGAGCCTCAAGGGCTGGGTGGCTCCTCTTTCTCTCTCCCACCCGTGCCATTGTCACAAGACCATTCTCAGGCTGGCCTATTGGCGAGTGAAATGATAGTCAGAGCAGAACTGAGTCATCCTCGTTATCCCAAATGAGGCCAGCCCTGGATCAGCCAGTGACCATCAGCCCACTGCTGAATATATAAAGGAGCCTAGGAGAATGGCTGGTGGCTCTAAGCGGACCCTGAAGGGATGAACAATGTGTACCTATTGTCGAATGTCCCTTGTCATCATCATGCAGCATTCTGGAGGTGATAGGTAGCTGATAGTTCATAATGGAAATACCAAGGACTGTGGAGTTAGCATCAGCCGTGTTTAAACCTGCCTTGCCTGTAGACTGTATGTGCCTGAGCATGATATACAACTTCCGTTGGCTAAGCATCTTCATCTGTTGAACAAGGATGACCTCCCAGCATGAGAATCAGGACCAACTTAGATAATCTACAAAAGCACCAGAATAGGGCCTGTCACGCAGTAGGCGACTGACTTTCTTTGGTCTGGAATCCTGGTTAGCTGAGTGCAGAGAGCTTTTGGCTATGACTGTATCCTTTGGATTCTTTATTCGTAGATTTGAATAACCTGACGTTTGCTGCATAAGCCTGGTGACTAGAGTTAGATCCTTACAATCCATGAAAAGGTAGAAGGAAAGGACCACAGAGTTGTTCTCTGACCTCCGCACACACAACATGGCACAGGTGCCCTCATCCCCCCATGATACATACACATAAGTAATAATTATTATGGCTGAAATTTTTTTTAATGTAATATGTATTTGAAATCAGAGTTCACGTGGATTTACAATAGCAAGAGGCCATCCTGATGCTTCAATTTCAATGCCAGTGGTCCTCTGTGTCACTTCTAACAGCCACAGGGAACCCAACTGAGCGAGCACATTTATATCATTTGGGTAAGGAAAAGTGATACAGACACTAGGATAGACCAGGTGGCAGCACTACCTAACTTTCCTTACCCAACAGGAACAACCTAAGAAAGAAAGACTTACCTTGATGCACACTTCGGAGGGAACTCGTCATGTTGAGTGGCTGGGGTTCCATCCATGGTGACAAAGACATGAAATGGCTTATCTGGAAGTAAGAAAGATTATAACCCCCAAGGCCTGCCTTCATAAGCCTACACCCACCAGCTAAGGCCCTGATCTTCCACAGCCTCCCACATGAGCACACTAGCTAGGGGCCAAGTATTCAAAGCCTGTGGGGGACTTTCCACATCTAAACTCTAGCAATGATGTCATTGTAAAACAGTAGATAATGAAAAATAGGGATAGCCAAGGCAGGTTTCAAAACTGACATGCAATATAATAATTAAGCCCATCAATGAATATTTCGTTTCCTAAGTCTCTGTAGTCACTACAGAGACTGTTGAGGAGGAAACATAAGCAATACCTTTTTAGAAACTGCAGCTCCCCAATGACTAAAAGAGAAGCTTTGTTGCCTAAAGTAAAAAAAAAAAAAAAAAAAAAAAAAAAAAAAAAAAAAGTGTTGTCTAAGAAACTTCACTTCTGAAGTGTGCCAAAACCAGAGGGCTCAAAGTTACTGGAGACTCAAGAGAGCCACCGTTCAAGGCAGTCTTTCAAGGCTGCAACAGTCCAGGGGTTAGCATTGGTGACACTGGCCTCTTTGGTGCCCCTGGCCCAGCTTATTTCTTATTTCTAGTGCTTAAGGGTGTCAAACAGGAGTCGCAGTCTGGCCTAGGAGAAAGCCGGCTGCTTCCCCTCAGCCCCACTGTAAGCTCACAGGCCCTCCATATGCCACTTCCTGTTTCTGAGCCTCCCAGTGAAAACAATGAGGGAGTCTGAAGCAGCCCAGCCAGGCAGTCCTAAGGCGGCCACAGCTTATGAGCACGGAGCCCTGGCTTATACAGGAAGTCATAGGGTCCTACAGCGGAAGTCCATTTCCAGTTATTACCTCTAGACAAATGGCTTTTAAATTACACCCTAAAAGGCTAACAGGCCATTTGTCTTTGCAAGTAATGGCACAGAAATACAGTGCCACTGCTGTCCTCGCTCTTCGAACGGGGGGTGTGGGGAGCAGAAGGCAAAACACTTCGAGGACTGCAGTCAAAAAACAAAACAGAGTAAAACAAAATTTGTTAGCCTCTCTAGAGCTAGACTCGGGCGCAAGGTAAGAGCTAAACCTCCAAGAAGGTGAAACCAAGGCGCCAGAGCTAGGGAAAAGCGGAGCCAAAACCTGCGATGGGGCATAGAACTGAGCTCAGGAGCATGGCAGTGTCGAAGAGTAGACCAGAAAAAGCCATGTGGCAACCATGAGTGGCCCTCAAGCAGGTAGACAACCTGGACTTCAGCCTTCAAGATTCAACCTTGAAGGCCAAGGACTTCCCAAGGCAGCGGCCAGCAGAGGGAGCTGCCCAGATTCCCAGCCCAGCATCTCTCATCACTCTAAGGAGATACTAAAAGCTAAGAACTGCTACCCTCGTGAGACCAGGCGTTAGATCTGTGGCATGTTATGAATAGGGAGTCATTAAACAAAGAATTCTAGCATTCCTCCTCCAAGCTCTGAAGCCTTTGTTTGCCTTATTAGTGGAGGCCTGTCAGCCCCTCAAGAGCTGAAAGGTCCAGAAGGTGAAGGAAGCTGTCACTGCACCGCTTCCACGCTGACAGTCTGCTGCGATGCCATTTCAGCACACAGCCAGCATGGAGGCACCAAGTTGTATTCCTCTTTCAGTTTGTGGCCTCCCCAGGGCACAGCAGCCCTCGGAGCCCCCAGTCTGGAGCCCAGAGAGTCATACCGAGGGGGCCTCTGAGAACAAAAGCTTCCAGCTTTCAAGAAGGAAGTTATCACTGCCTCATATTGCTGGATTCACCTCCTTCCTCGGGGGAGTTGCTACACAAGAATAATCCTCCGTCTCCCTCTTGCTTCCTTTCCTGGAAGGATCCCATAGGAGCAGTTCACAGTGGCTGTTCAAGACACTCTGTGCACTAACTTCAGGTCCCTCAAACGGGACTTACTCACTCACAGCCATGCCTAACATGCAACAGATAAGCAACATATGTATCCAGAAGGGCTGCTGTTAGAAAAAAACAGAGATACACTTAAGAAAACAAAGTATGCAAAGTTTTCATGCATTTGCCAACAGAATGAAAAGTCCAAGAGAGTTGACTCTTCTGGGAGAAGCCAGGTTGCTAGGTCCTTAGACCGATGGTTCTACTTCTATCAGCTATTAGGGACACCTCAGTCAAAGTGTAAGAAATACTTTACCAACAAGACAAGTTGCTAACAGATTTGGGAAGTCTCTCACTAAGCCTCTCAATGTTTTTTCTTTATGATAATAAGAAAAATGGCATTGATGCTCTTGGCTTCATCCTAAGCCCTTCATGTTGGGGTATCTCCTTAAGCATGGCAACTACCCAATGAAGCAAAGACTACTATTATCGGCTATATCAGAGTTGGAGGGACTTGCCCAAGGTCACACAGCTTCAGAGTGCTGACATCAAGACACCAAGTAAATATGACATCAAGTAAATATGATGCCTGATCCTGCTTTTTTCACTCTTCATCTATACAGACTCACATGGTTCCAAAGGTCTCCAAGGCTCACAGCTGAAGAGAGGACCCAAAAGAAATCCTGTTTTCCCATGGACTCCTAAGGGGCTCTGGACAAATTTGCTGTAAGGGACAAGAACTTACTCTCACGTCCAAAAGGTACTTCCTAGAACGGCACGCTAGCCTAAGGCCCTGCCCTCTGCAGCTGCCTTTATACAAAGCAAATAGAGGTTGCTTTGATCCACAGGATCAAGCGAGAAGGTAATGTCCATGCAGGAGGTCCAAGACAAGAGGACAAGGGGAGGATCATGTTACAAGACCATGAGGCTTTGGTGGGAAAGCATATTATGTAGAGAGACCGCATCTTCCCCATGGTCCATGGATGGCTGTGGACAGTAACATGCCAGATCAGAAGTCTTTGGTTGGATCCCTGAGAATATGGGGCTTCTTATTAGCATTGACCTGAGCTTTCTCTCTGAATGCTCACCACCCCACCAGCAGTCATGTCTGCTTTCTTAGCCTCAAAACTTCCCTAAATCCATATCTTCAAATGAGGCCTTCAAGCCCAGGGTACCACTTAGCTAAAGATGTGAAGAAGAGGAGATTTTTAAAAGATGTAAGCATTGCTATGACTTGGATGCAACTGGGACTCCATCACACCCAGTCACTTCAGCCTTTTCATTTTAACCTTAAGCCGGTCATCCCATATTGGACAAACAGTCATTCTCAAACATATGTGCTAAGAAGAGTATACATTGGCTACACGAGCCTTTCAGCCCTTGATCCCTCCTCATACCTCATATGCTCCTTCCAGTTCCTAGGTCCTCCAGCACAGACCACCAAAGGACATAACGTGGAATCACTCATTCCAGCCTCCAAAGTATAATTCCATCTTTTGCCCTTGAAGGTGTCCCCTCTCCTCTCCATCACTGACCACTTCTCTAACACTGACTCCATCAATGCTTCCCTACATCCATCAGTGTTTACATCTCTCCCAGGAAAAGCATCGATGTTGTGAAGCTCAGCTCCTGCCTGCGTTTCGGTATGCTTTGGACTGCTTCAGTCATTAGTTCTACTGCCCACACCTCTCAGGCTGGGTGCTCTTTTCACAGTCTCATCAACCAGGAACAGGCTGAGCACTCCGCAGGAATTCAAACAAATCAACCAGTGGTTGGTTATGAGTTATATCCAGACACTGGCAGTCCCCTCTAAAGATGGGGCCTCATCTTCCTCATCTGTGTAATGAGATGATCCTGAACTATAGTCATCTGTCCACTAGAATCACCAAGGAACATAGTCACAACAGTGAGGGATGTTCCAGGGATTTTGGTTAGATAGTACTGAGTCAGACTCAACACTGATTTTCATCTATTGTTTCCTTTCCTTCCCTTCCCTTCCCTTCCCTTCCCTTCCCTTCCCTTCCCTTCCCTTCCCTTCCCTTTCCTTTCCTTTCCTTTTCTTTCCTTTCTCATTCCAAGTGATTTCAGTGTGCAGACAAGGCTTCAAACCTACTGTGCAAGGTCATCAAAAAGCCCCGTGAAACCCCATGATTTTGTGGGCAGAAATGACTAGGATGGTGTTCCCCATGACATCTTCTTCGAAAGAACAACTAGTTGAGAGCCCTGGTGACACACAGGCATGCAAGGACTGCAGTGCATGCTGTGTCAAAGCTCTGTCAACACTCAGTCCTGGCTGTCACCAATGCCTGTGGCAAGTTTCTCCACGGGCTCTGCTCCAAAGTCAGGCCTATCTCCAAAGGACTCTTAGACCTAAATGAAAGGGTTAAGGCTTCCCACCAAATCAGTCACTCTCCCACATCCCACAACACATTATGTGCTCTTTAAAGTGTCAAAGGAAGTTCAGGATCGCTGCTGGCAGGTTGCGCCAAAATTCTTGCCTGAACATATTGGATTATAAAATATGTGGGCATGACAAGCATAACTGACAGATCGAATGCCTAATACTAAGTGATGTTTAAAAGAAAGACATGTTTTTTCACTGTTGTGGTTTAGGGTTTGGGTTGTTTTGTGTGTTTCCTGGGTGTTTTCATTCTTTGCTCCTTCTTAAAATACGGTCCGGACTTTGAGTTGTGACATCAATTAAAAACTAAGCTAATAAAAACCCTAAACCCACAGGAACACATTAAAGGCCACTTAAGAAAGCTAGTTCCGGCTCCTTTTCAAAGCCAGATCTCAGACACCAGACCATGTCGGGATACACAGGCCTACATTATTCCCTGGGTCTAGAGTCTTTTTGTAACCTTCACTCATTGTGGGGTTCATAAATGGGACAAATTCATATTCTCTCTTTTTCTTTCTCCCCTTCTGCCCTCTCCCCAACGTGTTGAAACAAGCACAGTAATTGCATTACCAGGTTTCCAGGGTTAGCTTTTGGTTCAAGGGGAAGAGCTAGGTTTGAGCTCAGATCTGTAATTAGTGTGGGAGGGTAATTAGTGGCGCACAGCAAGCAAAGCTGCTGTCTACAAGGGGCCCCGAAGACAGTCTATTTGTTCTGTTTCATCAAACAATTTAATCAAACACTGAGTGCTTTGCTCAGAGGCTTCACAAAACAAATATTTGCTGATTGATTGAGTCATTAAATAACTGGTCAATTCAGTTAAACCAGCTCTTTGCTGTCTGGTGAGCCAAGGAAAGAAAAAGAATTGACCTAAGTTTTTGCTTTTCAGAAGACAGCTTTACTGAAGAAGGGCTGGGGGAAAGATGCTGGGAACTCTCTTTTCTTTCCCCTTCATGCCTTCTCCAAAGCAAATAGCATTTAACAAACAACAGGCTACAAAATGGAGCTCAAGAGACAGATCTACAAGAGGTGTTCAGAACTTGACAAAGGCTCACACCTGAGCATCGCGTTCTCTGGGGTGTCCCTCAGGAGAGGTCTGGGGACCATGTGTCCTGCGGTGGAGCAGCCACAGACCCTGAGGCGTGCTCTCTAGGTGCCAAGACAAAAATGCAGTGTACTACCAGGTGTGGACTGGATGCCAACATCCTGGGGCAAAGAGGAAGTCTAGTTGCTGGTGTCTCGCCATCTTTGCTACCTTTGCCACAGTTAGCAGAGTTCCAGGGCCTGGCTGGAGGCCCTCCTCTACCCATGGAGGAGATGCCCAGTGGGGAGCCAAGTGTTTCAACATGCTTTATTTTTCCATTCTGGAGCCACTGACCAAGAATATTTGTCTCTGTTGGGGCCAGAAGAAAACAGTCTGCCCCACAGCAAAGCAAGGACTCCAGCTGCATGCAGAACACCTGCCTGGAGGCTCTCTGCCCAGGCTGAGGAATGGCAGGGTCACAGCTTTCCATAAAAAGCAACTTAAAGTGACACGATGTTAAAGTCCAGGAGTCCGAAAAAGGCAAACAGCCCGTCACCTGTGAGCGATCCCCTGAGCCGGGCACATTTTTGAGAAATCCATCTCACAAATCGCTTAGTGTTTAACTTGAAGTCCATTTGTTAATTTGATAAACACGGACAAGATACTGACAATACTTCCTTAATCCAGGCAGGAAGGAAGTATCTAGTGTCAGCAACTCCAGAGCCTCTCCAGTCCCCCTCACCTGAGGGCTGGCTGGGGTGCACCTGGGGGTGACTGGGAGGGAGAATGACAGCTTAGACAGAAGGTGGAAGAGCAGGGGTCTGTCCAGGGACTGCAGAGCTTTCCATGTAGCAGCACTCTTGCCTGGGGGGTACAAGAAGAACCCACAGAGTCCCTTATAGTGGGAGAGGAGCCTGCGGAACATAGAGGACTTCTCTTATTTCCTGACTAATTAAATCTCCAAGCCTGTCCACTGGGACCTGCTGTGATGATTAATTTTATCTGTCAACTTGGCTGGGTAGGGTGCCTAGATATTTGGCCTAACATTCTGGATGTCAGATGAGATTAACATTTACATCAGCAGACTGAAGAAAGCAACATCCCCTCCAGGACGGGCACAGCCTCATCCCGTCAGCTGAAGGACTCGCAGGAGCAGAGACTCGTCCCCAAGAGCAGGGAGAGTGCCTCCAGGCCAGCTGGGACTCTTCCCCAGTCTTCTGCCCCCTGGCCTACCCTGTATACATACACCCATTGTCTCTATTCTGGAGGGAGACTATGACAAATAGTTGGTGTTTCCAACCTCACCTTACAGATGAGGGGATAGTTTTGTGAGCTTGGGTGCCAAGACTGAGCCACTGTGATACACATTCATAACTCAATTCAAGGTAGGTTAAGCACGAAAGATTGGGTCTCACAGAAACTGAAGGTGGGAAGAGTTGAAAAGATGAGAAAATGGTGGCCATTAAGAAGGCAGGGTAGACATACTTCAGTGCACAGACCCTAAGAATATAAGTCTGATGGGAATCTTAGGCTTCATGTCGGCCCACTAGTTAGGGGAGTAGGGGACATCTCTGACTATGTTGCCTGCTTTTTGATCACTTCCCCTGATGGGACTTCCCTACCAGGCCACAGGGAAGGAAGATGAACTCAGTCCTCATGTGAATAGATGAGCTGGGGTGTCTGTGCAGGGGCCTCCTCTATTCTGAGGAATAGGAGACAGGAGATTCAGGAGGGAGGTTGGGACTGGGAGGAGAGTAGGAAGGGGCCTACGACCGAAATGTAAACAGAAGGGAACAATTTTTCTTTTTCTCCAGTGGATTTATTTCTGTCTCTGTATTAACTCAGTGCGCACAGTGGACAAAGTTTCCTCCTTTAGGCTTCTCCTTTGTTCAGGACTCGGCAAGAACAAGGTTGTTAGGTTTTTTTGTTTGTTTGTTTTGTATTTTGGGTTTTTATTCTAGTTTTTGAGATAGGACTTCTCTGTGTAGTCCTGGCTGTCCTAAAACTCACTCTGTAGACCAGCCTGGCTTTGAGCTCAGAGATCTGTCTGCCTCTGCCTCCCAAGTTCTGGGATTAAAGGTGTATACAAACTCCCCCCAACACACACACATTAAGTTCTTATTATAGACTTGAAAGCAAACAATTCTGATGGTGGGCATGTAATCCAGGTGCCAACCTCTTATTCAATCATGGGATGGAGCTGACATCAGTACTGCTAACATGATGGCAGGCAGAGGCCTACCCTTGTGACCAATGAAGTAGGATGGAACAGGAATGTCAATCCCCAAATTGACAAAAACGCTGCTGTTTCTCAAACCTCTGCTACAGAAACCACAAAGAAGCCTCAGGAAATACACAAACTTCCTCCAGGGCCCTAGACCAGGAGCCTCATCTGTCTGCTTTTCCTGGAATGGCTTAGGAACACAAGCAGACACTCAGTAAACTCAGCCATACACTCCCCACTTCATTCTATGTGCTGTGTAACCGCTGAAAGACCTTTTCTTATGAAATCAGAAGTTGTGGTTTGGCTATGCAGTGTCTCTGAAAAGGTCTGCGAGTTGAAAAGTTGGCTCTCAGATGGTGGATCCAGTCACTGAGAGGATCATGAAGGCTCTGATCTAGGCAATGGATTCATCCCTTGATGGATTCAAAATCTAGTGGCATAGTTGGATGGTGGGTCTTGAAAGAAATAGGTCAGGGGACTGTCTTGTTCTGTAGCCTTCTCTGTCTTGCTCTCTACTTCCTGCTCCACCATGTCCTCTCTGCCTCACAACAGGCCCAAAGCAAAGGAAGCCAAGTGGCCATGGACTAGAGCCTCTAAAACTGAGGCCCACTATATGTTCTTCCTTCTTGTATTTTTGTAAGGTTTTTCTTTGAAAGGAGGTTGGGGGCACTAGAGATTGAGCCTAGGGCCTCGTACCCACTAGGAAGTGCTCTACCATCAAGCTATTATCTTTTATTTTGAGATGGGGGTCCTGCCAAATTTCCCAGCTAGCCTTGAATTCATTCTGTAGCTCAGGTAGGTTCGATTTAATTGATGCTCTTAAACACAGTTTTCTCAGGTACTTGGAATTACAAGCCTGCACTACAGCTGGATCCTCCTTTATGTCAGGTATTCCATCTCAGCATTGAGAAAGGTAACACACTGTTGTTAATATCAACAAGCAATGCAAGTAAGAGGCTAGAAATAGGAATGCAGTGACCCAGTATGACCCTTTCTCTACATAGCTTACACGCTTCCTAATAGCTGGTCACTGTGCTGACTGGGAGAACATCACCTCATCCCACCCTATTCCAGATGAGAACAGTGACATTCAGAGATTTATGTGGCTTGTGTTGACTTGCCCAACATCACAGTACTTGCATTTCTCTCTGTTACTTCCCTTAGGTCAGGAATGATATGGACCTGTTTGTGCTCATCCCAGCACTGAGGAAAGTGGCTCAATAGTTTTCACGGTGAATAGTATGTAAATGAGCAGCAACCTGAGGGTCTCTCGGTTAGACTGTTCCATGTCTACATTTTTCTCCAGCCAATCCCAAATAACTTTACAGGCCCTGATGGGTCATGGGTGGACTATATGACTTATCCTCTCACCCTCTGAGGCAGCCAGAACCCTGGACCAATAGCTTCCTCTGACTTCTTTCAGAGAAGATGCAGTCTTTTTTCCATCGATGCCAAGCAATTATCACTAAAGAGCAAAGACTCTTCCTGCTAATAAAAAACTCAGAAGGTGGCCTGTGTCCTTACCGTAAACCACATTGTTTATCCAAGCCTTATTCGGTGATATTTGTAAAAATTGCTCCATGCCCTCTGTCTCAGGAAAATAACTGCATGAGTCCTCATGAGCCAATGGTTTCCCATCTTTAGCTAGAAAACTCCAAGGGTTGCTTCCTTTTTGTCCAGATTTCATCTCAGGTTGGGGGATGGGGAGGTGGATGTTTCCTCTGGTACAAAGATGCTACTCCGGTAGAGGGCCAAGGCCAACAGCATCTGGCATTCCTCACATGAAACCCAGAGGCTCTAAGCCTGATGCCAGGACTCCGCAATGCCTTTCCTGCCAGGGGATTATGTTCATTTGCACAGGATCTGAGACAGAAATTCCAAAGAGATGATACTGGAAACCGAAGGCCTATATCATATTAATAATACAGACAGGAAGGCTCCCTCGGCAGCTGGTAGCAAACGTATATTAAATAAAGAAAGGAACCTGGCTCTAGCCCAAGACCCAGCAATCCAGCCAGGTCATTTTAGATTACAAATAGAAACAATTAAAGCTTATTGGGTTCATTACAGACTTTGTCTCTGGTTAGCTATTAGGTTTCTGCACTTACATGCTAATTTCTGAGTCAAGGGATCAGAAATCTCCCCAGATTAGGTATCTACCACAACTCAGCAGGCTGCACCAATCAAGTGGTATTTACACTTTCCTGAGTGCTCCCTGCCCATGCGGGGTGCAGCACTGAGCCGCAGCCAGTCAAACGAAGGCCAGGTTACAAGCAGAGAGGAGAAACCTCCACACTGGAGTCACAGGGGGCTGCCGCTGGGAGACATGGGAGAGGCAGAACCTAAGTTTGACCCGTTCTGACAGTAGTCTGCCAGAGTACCTCAGCATTCACCTTCCCTGACTCCAAATCCCACATTCCTATACCCACTATCCCTCAGCCAGCAGACAGCTCACAGTGCTAGTGCCAAAAGCAATCACACAAGTGATGTGAGCTCTGAAGAGGACAAGGAGAACCTGAGGTCTCTCAACTATATCCCCTGATCAGGCGTCAGCTGCTTGGATGAGGCTAGCTGATCAGTGATGGCCCCCACCTGGGCTCTGGGCCCACCTGGGCTCCTCTTCGCACGCAGATCACGAGTTCTGTAATTTTAGCTACTTAGCCTCGGCGGCCTCATCTGTGAAATGGGGACATCCTTCTGAACAGAGGTAATGAGGTGGTATAAGAACCTCCACTGGACACTGCTCGTTCTTGTCTCGTGTCCGCTTTTTCCTGCGGACATTTATTCTCCATGCAGGATCTAGGAAGAGCGTGTCCGCAGGGAGCAACAGCACATTCTGCACTCAGGTCCTCAGGGCAGCACTCACATGGGCCGGGACAGGCATTGCCAGTCCATTCACAATGGAGACCCCGAGGTTTTATATTTTCTTTAAAAACACTAGACAAGCTGGCCACGGTGGCCACACACCTTTAATCTCAGCACTAGGGAGGCAGAGGAAGATAGATCTTTGTGAGTGTGAGGCCAGCCTGGTCTACATAGTGAGTTCTAGGCCAGCCAGGACATAGAGTGAGAGCCTATCCAAAAATAACAATACAAACAAAACACCAGACAAAACCAGGGCAAAAATATGGGGTCTTGATCCCTACCAGTTACACATTTTCTGTGTACTGAGACCATAGCCAGGCAATGAGCTATGAGTCTGTTCTGTCCCCAGTTCCAGCTGCTCTTGGGGTTCCTCAACTCTTCATTTTCCCAGTAAACCCTGAAATTTCTGGAACCAGAGTCTCAAACTGAAAGGACCCTGGCCTCAGTGGCACATCTTGGGGTTTTTGAAAATGTCCCTGTATCATATGTCTAAGAAAATAAAACACTGTTCTGTGGGCAATTCAGCCAAACAGATGGCTACAACAGTCCCCATGAAGTCTCAGCTTATAGGCCATGCAGAATCCACAGTTCATCGGATAACTTAAGAGGTTTGTGCATCTATGAAATACCTTTGGTTTCACTACACCATTTGAAAACCCTTCCACATTTTAGTTCCTGCTAACTCAGCAAGGCAAACATAGTTTGGGTTAGGGCTGGCAGGGAGAAGATACTCCTGTCCTTAAATCCAATTCAACTGGCAGGCAAGATGGTCCCTAGTGGGCTCTATCCATCTTCATTCTTCCCATAAGCTCCTTGCTCCGCACACTTACACCCACTCACACCCATGTGTACAAACGCCTACCCCACCTCAGGGACTTTTGAGCAATCTGCACAGTAGTGAGAGCACAGAGGCGTACGACATAATGCGTGCCAACAGCCTCACGGAGCTCAGTGCTCTGTTCCCCTCCACCAGCCTTGGCACCATTGCCCCGGGAACTGCTTTGTAGGCACACTTAATCATCGGCTCTGTAGTCACTGAGCTCAGACACTGGATCAGATGTCTGGAGGTCCCCTCAGTAAACTGCAGGTCACATAATTCATCATGATCCCTCACTCCAGCCTACACTTTATGTGCTTCAGAGGACACACATCCGATGGCGAGAGAGATAAGTCCCTGCTGGGGGCCTGTGAGGTGAAGGAGTGCTCTAAAATGGAAAAAGTTACTCTGGTCCAAAGAGAAGCAGCTGGTTCAAAACCTCACAGAGGAGAGGGAGCTTCCCAGGGGACTCCACTCCAAGTCTCCATCTCTCTCCTTGTTGGAACCTGTGAGGAAAATGCACATGGCCCCTCTCTGTGCTTCAGGCAGAGTCCTGCACGAAGCTAGTTGTTGGGAGAGGGGCTGAACCCTAGCTCATGGTCTGAATGAGGAGCTAGAGACTGACCAAAAAGCAAAGATGCAAATCCTCTGAGCCCAGATGACTGTACTTGCTTCCAACCTCAGGACTTGGGACTCGACCTTGCAATCCTCCTTGCAGCGTCCTTGGGCCTCAGGGTCGTTTGTCCCCAGGGGCACCATTCATAGTCACCACAGGGCCTGGATCTTTCAAACCTCTCCCTGGCCACACAGACAAGCAGCCAGACAAGCGATGGAAAGGCCGCTGCACAGCACCACGTAGACACATCACTAACTGTTTCCAGCTGCCCCAAGAACCCTGTGCTATATGAGGTGAGACCCGCAGGGTTTCACTGTGGAGGCGAGGACAGCCAAGGGGCATTCTCTAAGCTTTTTTCTATTGTCCCCCACTTGATGAAAGACTTGTGGTTGAACCTTTATCTTCCATAAACATTGAAAATGTGGTTACCTTGATTTCCATGTCTCATTTTCATTTTATTAAAAAAATGGCTTCCTTGCAGTAAAACATCTGATACTCTGGATGTTCTGCTGAAAACAGATGTTTCCCCATGTAATAGACGTTGGCGGGCCTCCGTGTGCCTACCCGCCTCACGCTCACACTCAGACACACATGCACACACATGTATCTCATGAAAAGTCAGGATAGCGTTGGCCCCCCCAAAGGACCATAGAATCCGAATACCTACAGAGCCCTTGGGCTGGATAACCTACAGCCAGGATGCTTTTGAGTCAAGAGGCCGGAGAAAACACAAAAACACCAACCAAAGAGGTCAAGAGGCCTGAAACAGCAGCTGTGGCCCATGGCTTCTAAGCTCCTGTTCTAAATGTGTCTGCTGCAGCTTCGTGTGTCCTGCTGGGTCTTGTCAGACCACAGGGGAGGAGACACAGCCTAGCTCTCTGCTCTTTCTGCTTCTGTGGGAGACAGGACAGGGTTTACAACCAGACAGGCACAGTAAAACCCCATAAAAACCCCACAACTGTTTTCGCCAAAGCTTCAAACAGGTCCCTTTGTCCATTTTTCCTCCCCCCCCTTTTTTTTCATGTCACAGTCTTAAGATGAATAGAAGCTTACAAGGACCCCAGATCTTTAGCAAAGCCCCCCTCTTTTTTCCCCACCGTGGATATGTCGCATCCACCAGCTTTATAGTTCAGACATTGGGATAGATTTGTTCACTCATAGCCCCACGAATTTGGCTCCCCATTCCTTCCAAAGGCTTCCACAGAACTCGCCAAATCACCTGAACCCTGTCCCTTCCTTCAAATAGATGCACGTTCATTGAGAGTCTGAAAACTGAAGAACTATCAAGACCCAAAGGAACCAATCCCTCACCAGTGGCTTGGGCGTTGGGAGGGCTGTTTATGGCAGGAAGGACGCCACCTGCTGGAGGCGGTGCTTCCACCCGCTCTGTGCCTGGTTCCTCCTTAGCCTCCCTTTCTCCGCCATCTGCCCTCCCTGCCTCTCAGGTTCACTTCAGATGTTGCCCATAGCTCCCTCTGAGTGTCTGTTTCCCACAGGCTGACGCTTTGTGCAAGGGGTCCCTCGAGACCATTTTCCTGGAATAAGCTATGTTCGTGTCCATGTAACCTCATTCTCAATAGGATTTGTGGACGTGTAGAGAAGTCCACATAAGATGGGGAGGGGAGCGGGCTGTTACAGCAAACGAGAGAAAAGCAGGTAGAAATGTAAGGTGGAGCATAAATGCTTGCTAAGGAGAACTATAAATTTGACTCTGAGCTTTCAGATGCTTCAGAAAAGAAGTAGTTCTACCAGTTCCAGGACTCACTACAAACCATGTCTCGGAAGACTCACAGCTATTCCGGGTGGGTGAGAGTACAAAGCAGTTTCTCACATGGACTTGCAAAGGGAATCCACGGGTGTTGTGGTACACCAGCGGTTTTCATCTTGAAAAACAAAACCAAAACGCCTCAGCGAGATAAATGTTCAGACTATGTTCATTTTAGGATGTAAAGAAAGGTAACAGACAAAAAAAATTTTCCTGGCTGAAGGGCTCTATTCTGTGCTCAGGATGCCATCCACACCCTGGTCCCTCAAATGGCCCGGGCAGACCCACTGGGCACTGCATGAGTCACTGTATTCAAAAATTTCCAGAGGCATGAGTCCCCGGAGGGCTGGTTAAGTCAGGGATCCCATAGCCTGAGGCAAACAGACTCCCACGGAGCCCTCAGGACAGAGGGAGCCTGGTGTGTGGCCCAGGTGATCTCACGTCCAGGCCACACACTAGCACCTCAGTCATCCACCGAGCTGGGTGGTAAAGCCCTGACCTGGGCATCCCACCTTCACTGAAAGTGGGCGCCCCTGTGAATGGCTCAGGCAAAAGAAACAGTTGAAGACGAGAAACTCTGTGCTACAATTTGGGAATGGGACAGAGAATCCCCCCACCTCCTCCCCAGCAAAATGCCTTCTATCTTTACACAGGCTACCCGCCTCCTCCTGTCCTCTGGGCTGTGGGAGAAGCAGGGATCAGTGGCAACCCCACCAAGGATCAGAAGGGGGCACAGAGCTCCCTAACCAACCGGTCAATAACAGTGTGCTGTCTCCTAATCCAGCCCACCCTTCACACTTAGGCCGGCATGAGCCCCAGGAACCCTGCTCTCAGCGCGGTATCTCTGTAATGCACTTGCAGGATCTCCCATGGACTAAGCTGTTTGTCAGGCTGTCTCATGTGTAAGAGGTTGGGGACTAGATCCTGATTCAGAGCCTGTTGCTCCCACTTACAAGCTGTGTGTCTTGGGAAGTTCTTGAGGTAGCCAGAGGCCCGTTTTCTTCATTTGTAAAATGAGGTGGGGCTCCTGTCAAGGGCAACACATGCCACGCTGTGAGGCAGTAATAAAGAATCCCAAGTGTCAGAAGATTAAAACAAAGCTTCATTGTCTTTATTCAGGCAAAGTCAGATCCTGATCCAGAGACCTCCCCGAGGCAACCGTCGTCCGCACGAAACCTCCACAACATAAGCTGTTTCAAGTATGTGTCTGTCACCCTATCAACTGCATGCTTCCCAGAGACCTCTCAATGCATTAGCCAGGCACATCACTTCCACATCAACCACTGGCCAAAACCAACCACAAGGTCCTGCCTCCAACTAGGGTGTATCTGAGGACAATCATAGACAAGACCCAGCTATAAGGAAGCATTAAACATGGCGATGTTGAATGAGGTGCTGAGAATAAGAAAAAAAAAAACAACAACAACATAGTAATCCATGTAACTCCGTAGTCTGTTTTTTGCCAGAAGCTGGGTGAATGTTCAACTCTTAGCTCTTCTTCTGTTCCGGTTCTCGTCTGTTTTCTTCTCAGCCCATTGCTTCTTTCACTCTCCAGACTTAGGTGTGGCATTTCGCATTTCTATGGTACTCATTATCATCATGAGACTCTACAAGAACTCTAGATGCTACAACAGCAGGAGGCCAAGGAAGAGTCCTCATCTAGCACAGAAACTCTCTCTCTCTCTCTCTCTCTCTCACACACACACACACACACACACAATTTCTCTTTCACTTACACACACACACACAATCTCTCCTCTCTCTCTCTCCCCCTCCTCTCTCTCTCTTTCTGTGTCTCTCACACACACAAAGAGCACACTTACACTTGTCAGTGAGCACATCCCAGAGGCTGACAGTGTTTCATCAGCACTTCCATCATTCCCTGAATTGCAGGAGTGAACGCTAACACAGAGGGAAGAACATTTCTAGGGGCATGAAGTGGTGAATCTTGATTCATAAATGCCACTCTCTTACGTGTGAGAAGGGTGCTGATGCTCCTGCCGAGCTTGTTGGGCGCTGGATGGACCCCTTGAAGAAGGCCAGGATGCTGGCCCTCTTTGCTGTGACATCCTAATGCAGTGGTTTAGACTTGGGCTAAACACTGACAGGTGCCAGATCCTTTGGTATGTGTCTCTAGGAAAACTCATCAGCAGATTCCTTTGAAGATCTCAAATGTTTCTCTCTGTCCCTCGGGGTTTCTCTCTTCAGAGGTCTCTCTCTGTCTTCCATCCCCTAATTCTCTTTACAAGGATAATGGACATACCAGCAGAGTATACAAACCACTATCCTCCTACATCCAGCTCACTGGAAGGAAGCTGTCTGGTACATCTGGGGTTTGCACAGCTTCCGTGGGCTTTCCCGCCGAAGCCGAGCTCTGGGGAACAGCTCCCGGCTGCAGCAATCATAACAAGGCTCCCTCCACCGTTACTCCACTTTAATGCCAGCTTTAATGCGGGCATCTGGGGACATGTGTGCTTACGAGAAATTTGTAATGAAAGAAAAAAGAGACCAGTCTGCAGTGGGGATGGGAGGAGAGGGACCCAGAACACCGGGAAAGACGGGCCCCTTCACAGAGGCCGCCCCAGGCTCTGGGGACAGGGCAGCTGCCCCGGGATGTTTAAGATACCATTTGATCTCTTGTTAAGTTCCACATGGCTTCAATTTCCATGCGCTCTGAAAGAGAATGGAATTAAGAGTCAACAGATCCATCGTGTCTCTCATTAAAGATGGACCCTTAATCTAAAAGGAGAAGAAGAAAGGGGAATTCCACTCATATAAAGCCTACTGTGTGCCAGAACCATGCTGAGAGTTTTACCATCTCGTACAAACACACACAGAATAAAGCTTTGTTATTATCTATTGTGGTAGACTACAACAACAACAACAACAAAAAATCAAAAATAGCCACAGCATTTTGTATTATGTTCTATTAAAAATTAGAGTCGGTTTCTCCATCCTTTGGATCAGATTTGACCATCTTTCTCTAGCAAGTGGGGCTTTGAACACTTCACCACTATATAACTAAGTACAGGGTGGCTTCCTACAGAATGAGTGGTCAAAGAGAGGACACTCCAGCTAGTCAAACCATCACTGCTAGGGTCACAGGCACAGGAGTAGGCTATCTTGGACCACCAAATGCCAAAGAAGATAGCCCGGGCTTAGAACATTGCCTATTCAACCTACAAAATCATGGGAAATACTCCATGCTTATGTCTTAAGCCACTGTGTTTGGGGGAGTTGATTCTTCATCAAAAGCTACTTGATGCAGCCCTTGTGACTGAAATAGCTTGAATCACTTCTCCCAGCTCCCTCCGTTAGAAGAGCATCAGAATGAGGACTTGGATGTGGGTTATACTCCATGCACTGGCCTCCTTGTTTCTTCCCTAGAGCAGTGATTCTCAACTCTCCTAATGCTGCGACCCTTTAATACAGTTCTTCATGTTTTGGTGACTCCCAAACATATAGTTATTTTCATTGCTACTTCATAAGTTGGCTACTATTATGAATTGTTATGTAAATATCTGTTTTCCCACAGACTTGGGTGAAGTCTGTGAAAGGGTCCTTTGACCCTCAAAGGGGTTGTGACCCACAAATTGGGAACCATTGCCCTAGAACAAGGTAACAATGGAAGGAATTCCTGAGAGAAATTTTCCCTGAAATGTGCTAATTCCAAACATGGTAACATGGTCACCATTCCACATTGAGAAGCACTGGCTCTCTGCAGTCCTCTGAGGCTGTTTCTGCCCGGGTGGACTTCCCTTCTTACAAAGAGCACAACATGGAGCTACAGACTTCTTTCTAGGTAGAATTTTCACAATCCGAAATGTCTTCACCACTTCTCCTTTTAAAATTCCCTGTTCTTACCTTAGAAAAAAATCTTCAATGGGATGTGGCAACCCTGGTGAGTTCTCTGGTCCTCAGGCTAAAAGAACCACCTCTGGCCAGGTGTGAAACTGTTCGATTAACCTGGGATCCTCCTTGCTTAACAGTTATTTTGAAGGGAATCATTTTGGATTTATACATTCACCTCCTGAGCAAGCCATTTCCTAGCCTGATACCTTGTCTCAAGAAAAGCTTGCAGATGCATAGATTCACCAGGCTCAAGGACCCCGGTGATGACATAGTTATGTCCCATCAGTAAGCTCATGTGTGCAGATACCCACAGGAAAGTCTGTTACACTTGCTGGCATGACCTCAGGCAGCCTATGCTCCCTAATACAAGCTCTGGACATAAAGCCAGCCTTTGTCCTGATTCGAGGGTGATTTTAAGGAGAATCTGGAAAAAACCACTGGTATGCGTCAGCATGTCAGAGCTCCCTTTCAAACACCCAGTTTCCCCACTTTTGAAGGGACCCTAGCTCTTCTCTCACGTCCCTGCCTCCCACAGGTTTTATGCCCTGAAATCATATTCCCTCTGCTGTTTGACTATGTGGGCAAGACCTCCACGAGGCTTCCTTCAGCTGTTCTCTTTTGGGGGTTGGTGAGACAGGATCTCACTGCAGCCCAGGCTGATGTAGACTCTAGTAGCTCAGGCTGACCCCAAATTCACAGAGAGCCTCCTCTCTCCACCTCCTGAGTGCTGGGATGGCAGGTGTAAGCCAGAACACTGTGCTTTGTTTCAGTTTAATTATTTCTCGTCCTCCACTTAGACTAATCTATGTGCAATGCTAAATCGGACTCTAATCACATCTGGAATTTTAGATAGGAACTCTTTCATCTACAGTGAGGAGGAAGATTGTGCATTAGTCTAGTTCATTACTTAAAAGCTGAAGAGTGAACAGGTTTTAAAATGCATAAGGAGAAAGTAATCTTTTGATATGATTAATGGAGTACATATGGAGCCAGGGATTTATGCTTGAAAGCAATTGTGTGCAAAGAAATTAGCAGCTACTAATTGCTTTCGGGAGAAAATTGCATCTTATTACAAACTATTGGATTTTTTAAAATGAGCTTCTTCCCAGCAGTGTGAGCATCTGGATTCCCAGGAGCCAGAGGCACTGCCAGAGCCTCCTTCCAGCCGGAAGACGGCGTCTGCAGGCTGCTGCTGTACTGTGCGTAAGAGGCACTGCAGATGGAGGCTTGTCTAATGTTCGCTTTTGCACCACAGAGGGCCAGCGGGAACAGCAGTTGTTTGAACTCACTAGTCTGAGCTCAGCATTCTAACTCTCTAAAGCCGAGGCCTTGCAGCCTCCTTTCTCCTCACCTTCTATTTTACCCCCATCTCTGACCCCAACCCCGTTCACAAAGAACTCCTCTACCCCGGAACCACTTCCTCCCCATTCTTCTCTCATCTAACCCTGCAGCTGTCAAAGCCCACTCAGAGCAACTTGTTCCCTGCTCCCTGTAGATCTCATACAGTAGGGCCTGGGCCCCGACCCAACATCAGCCTGGAAGAAGTCCGGCGAGACCTCCTCAGGCCTGCCTCCTGATCACCCTAAGGAAGGAGACGGTGGGGCTAGGACGGTCCTCAAAAGCTCAGACACCTTCCCAGGCAGCACCAGCAGGCGCCCCATGCCTCACTCTGGGCGCTGATGTGCCAGGCTGAGAACGGCGGGGTTTTCCAGAGCTCTTCCTGGGCTCTACAGCATGGCAGGAATCCACAGGGCCTTAGCCTTGCGCGGTTTCTTCGGTAACACGGAATGGTCTCTGAACTGAGCGCATGGGCCCAGCTAGCGCCATGGCCTTGATTTTACGGATAGGGGAGTGTGAATTGCAGCCAGGCCGAGGAGAGGCTGCAGCCACGATGAGGGAGTCTTCTATGTCACAGCACCCCACCTCTCCTCCAAATGACAAGGGACAGACACAGCATCAGTGATGTTAGCCGTCCAAGGCTTTCCTCCTCATCCCTGCAGGAAGAGTGGGCGCCCCCAGCCTCTTTCTTCTGCTCATGGAGAAGACATCAGTTGGCCCCAGGGGACCCAAGAGTTGTGCTCTGAAGCACAGGCCTCGCTGGAAGAGCAGTCACTTGGGCCATTCACAGTCCTACTTCAGGCAGTGAACTGAGCTTCCAAGCACCTGTGGTCACACTCCCTCTCGTATCTGGAAGTTTGTGAGGTCACACACTGGCAGCCCGTGCTCCCGGCCCATCCTGGTCAGCTCTAGGTCCCCTGGGAGCTCCTGCCAGCTGCAGAGGAAGACAGGCTGGACCTCCACAGAGAGCCCACCTGAAGCCTGCCTGAGGCACATCTGACACTCAGACAGTCAACGACAGATGGAGGGTAGAGCCCTTTCCCTCCCTGACTTGCTGGGAAGGATAAGTGAGACAGAGACCGTGGCCAGTTAGCAGAGAGTGAAACTGTAAGGTCACCTGGGCTACCTTCCTCACTCTGGGGTACCATCTGTGCCCAGTGCCCTACCCGCAAGCCTGGACCCCATAGAGAGTGAGCCTCGATCTGGACCCATTTCCCAGAGCCCACCACACTCAGCTAGGTGCTGCTTACCTACTACATCCTCCAATAGCAATGCTCCCCTAAATACCACTGGTCCCCTGTACCTTAGAGACCTCTGTTGTGGACCTCATGTGCACATCTTACTCTTGTCACCCAGGCCAGATGCCTGACAATATTCCCCACCAATTAATGGTTGTAATAAAATTTTTTCTTAACTATTATCAAAAGTTAAAAGTTCTGTATATCATACATAAGTGCTGTACAAACATATATGTAGGCAAACACTCATAAACATAAAATATAGACAAATCTTTAGCAAAGTTCTGTATATCAAAAAATAAAAAAATGATAACCCCAGAAGAAGGGATATACTTGTAAATCACAAATCTGATAAGTGAGTGATATCCAGGATGTATAAAGAAAGAACTGAACAAGCTGGGTGCTGGTGGCACACACCTTTAATCCCAGGGCTTGGGAGGCAGAGGCAGGCAGATCTACAGAGTGAGTTCCAGGACAGCCAGGGCTACACAGAGAAACCTTGTCTCAAAAAAAAAAAAAAATCAACAATGAATAAAAAAAAAAAAAAAAAAAAACAGTTTTTTAAATGGACAGAAGACTTGGAAAAACGCTCCTGTCTGAGAAGCTACAGAAATGGTCAACAAGCACACACGAAGATGTTCAATGCCACCTCAAGATGCCACCCCACAGCCCTTCAGATGGAGGCTACTGTAAATAGGTAAACAGGTAGCCAGGGTGAGTGAGTATATGGAGGGACCAGACCCTTGTCCATTGCTGACGGGACAGAAATGACGGAGCTCGAATGGCCAACAGTACAGTCGTCCAACACACAGTCTGAAGGTGTTGCCGCACCTGGGAATAAACGCAAAAGAACTGAATGACCCTGACTATAGGACTGCCATGCACAGTGGTTCCAGGGTGGAGCGACCCAGCGCCCTCACCAAATGCCAAATACAATCGCTTTGAGGTCAGACTTCCCAACTCTAAAACTTGGAGAAATAAGTTTTTGTTATTTACGAACCACATATTTTATTTTGTTATAGTGGCCCAAGCAGATTAAGACAGATCTGCAAACACAATGAAATATTATTCAGCTTTAAAAGGGAGGAGAACTCTGACGCCTGCTACCACCCAGATAATTCTTAAGGACATTATGAAAAATACAAATGTTGCATGAGTCCATTTATCTGAGGACACTAAAGCACCAAAACTCACAACAACAACAACAAAACGAATGTGTTCTCAGGGGGTTGAGGCTGGAACTAAGGGGTAAAGGAAATAGGACATTTCTGTTTAATAATCACAAAGTTCCAGTCCCAGGTCGCATGCACAGTAACAGGGGCACACCTATGCTCAAAATGAGTATAAATAATAAATGAACCAATGAGAGCTCTTAGGTTGGAGCCTCCACACCTCCACTTCCTACTACCCACACTGTCAGCTTGTGTCAAGCCATTCCCCAAACATGCCTCAGGCACCGCGGTGCGTTCACAGTTCACCCAACTTCTTCCCAGGGAACTGTCTATAGAAACACAGCAGCATGAGTTCAGCACCGAAATGCTTCCATCAACAAGGGTAGAAAATGCCCGACCGGATTGTATGTGAGGACTTAACACCTGCAAACCGGGTCCGGGTCCGGGTCAGCTCTACCTTGGAAATCCCCGTTTTCTGCATGATTTGACACAGGCTTTTGATTTTGAATGTCTGTCCCACCAGAAGGCCTCCCGTTTGGGTTTGTTTGATTTCAGATAAAACATGAGTCATTTTTAATCACGTTCCCGGGATTGCACAGGACAGCACTACCTGTGAGACACTCTCAAGAACTAGAAGAAGCCGTAAAATACAGCCTGAGCTCATTATTGGACATCAGGTTCAGGAGGTAGAGCTGCTTCTGAGATGCATTCATTTTGAGGATTCTCTGATTTCAGGACACAGAATACAGGCCAGTTGTGGAGCCTGACCTCAGCTCCTGATTCATCTCCTACCCTCAGGCCCTGGCCACCCATGACCCTGGCTGTGGTATGGTCTACTTCAGCTCAGAAGCCTCAAGCCTTGACCTTGCTCCCCTCCTCAACACTGCCTCTTAGCCAGGCATTTCCAGAGTGACCACCAGCTCTGGATAGCCTACCTCCTGCCCTCAGGGGTCAGGTCACCTCCCTGTTTCCTAGAGCAATCATCTGACGCTTGTGGCAGTCACTGTGCATTGAAGGATCTGCCAGGACATCAGGTTTCCCCAGAGCAGTGCAGACCCACATCGACTCATAGCAGGCCTGCCTTCCCCCACCCCCCACCAGAATATCTGTCAGGAGAGCATAGGGGGAATCTGTAAATGTGGGTTTCCATCATCTCACTAAGCAGACCCGGCAGACACACCCTGGCAGGCATCTCCAGGCTCTGTGCGACACAGACCAAGGAGGAAAGACGAGCTGGGCCAGGGACGCACAGAGTCAGGGTATGGCGGAAGAAGTGAAACAGAGGCTGAACTGCAGGAATGTTCTCGGCTCTGGGTGACAGAACTTGCGGAAGCAGGCATGCAGACAGATAGAAAGATAAACACAAGCTCATCTTACTCCCAAACTCAAAAGCAAAAGAAAAGAAATTGAAACACATCACATGTTTCTCTCTGCTTCCCCTTAAGACACAGGAGGAGGGTGTCTCCTTAGCACCCAGTACACAGCACCCACTCAGTAAAGAACACACATGCTGTATGTAAATGGACAGGCATATGGGGGTGGCCGCCCCACCAGAACCTCCTCTTCACCTGGAGCCAAAACAATGGCTCAGTCCCAGCACTGTTCCTACGTGCGCTCTGACCTCGAGCAGCTGCTTGTGCTCCTCAAAACCTCAGTCTCTTCAGCTATACAGCGCTGTCTGTACTCACCAGCCTCACCAAGCAAGCACGGCGTGATGGAAGATCCAGCTTCCCTTCAAACAGCTTACTGCCTGGTCCTGTGCTGCCCATTACAGCAGCCACCAGCCACACTATTGACTGCTGGCTGGTACAAAATACACGCTGGGGCCCTGGGGAGATGGCTCAGCTGGTGAAGTTCTTGCCACTAGCACGAGAACCAGAGTACAGATCCCTAGCACCCTTCTGGAAGCCGGGTGCTGTGGCTTACTTACTCCTGTGACCCCAGAGCTGGGGCGGTGGAGACAGCCAGATCACAGCGCCTTGCCAATGAGCAAGCTCTGGGTTCAATGAGAGGCCCCATCTCAAGAAGGAAGGTGGCTGGGTAATGGTGGCCTGTGCCTTTAAACCCAGAAGTCAGGACGAAGAGGCGGATGATCTCCAGGTTTGAGGCCAGACTGGTCTATAGTGCGTTTTCCAAGACAGCCAATGATACACAGAGAAACTTGTCTCAACAAGAAAGGGAAGAAAGAAAGAAAGAAAGAAAGAAAGAAAGAAAGAAAGAAAGAAAGAAAGAAAGAAAGAAAGAAAGAAAGAAAAAGAAAAGACAAAAAAGAGTCATAGAGGAAAACATCTGACAATGGCAACTTTGGTCTCCACACTCGCATTCAGCCATACACACATACACACACAAAAATATATATACTGGGGAGTGTGTGTGTTTTAATAAACACAAAAGACATCTTGTTGCCATGTTTAAAAATAGCATGAAAATTGTATTGGATAAAACATTATTAAAATGTCTCAGTTCTTTTTGCATCTCTTAGTGAGGCTACATTTTAAATTGCATGTTTTAAATTGTATGGTATGTCCCCAAACAGTGTTGGTCTAGAGGACCACAAAACACAGGAATCCATTAGCAAACAATAAAGCGTCACAAAGCACAAAGTTAAGAGCAGGTTACAGCACCTCATGACTGCTTGGTGGCTGAGAGTGATTTATTAGCACACAAATACTGACAAGCCTTGAAATGCAAACCAACTATGCTTTCGTCTCCTTGAATCATTTTTCATCAGCAGAGCCAGCAAACATCAGAACTCTATGCAACTCTCAGGAAAATCCAATCCAACGCTTCATGATTTTTTTTTTCAAAAGAAGAATTTAAGGTTCAGAGAAGGTTGACACTCAGCCAGGATCACACAGCACGCTGTGCATTAGCCAGTGTTTTCCGTTCCACCAGCATGGGTCTTAGAGCTTGTCAAAGCTTTCTATACAAAGATTCCCAAATCAACTTCCATAACATTTCTAGAAAATAACCACACCTACATTAGACAGATAAGAAGTTAAGGCCCGAAGTGACAAAGAGACATGATCTATTGTGTCTTTGAGGTAGCCATAACCCTGACCTTTTACCCCCTCTCCCCCCCCCCCCAGCACAGCCCAGGTTTCCTCCCCAGATTGGATGTACTGCTCTCTCAGTGTGTCCTCCTACCCTGTGCAGGAAGAATTACCCATGAGCATTCTTCCACCTAATTAAATAATGGAACCACACTGATCCTTCCTTCAAGGCCCAGGGGCATGGCTTCCTCTCTGCTCCAGATTTGCTTGGGAATGTTGATTTTTTTTTTTTTAATGGAATGAAAAACACCTCGGCTGCAATTTTCAAATCAGCTGCAATTTTCAAATCAGAAACAGCCTCCAAATCCTCACTTAGCAGAGAGTAAGAGGCCTCAAAGGATTCTGAGAGCCGAGGGCCACTCTTCCCTTAGAAGTGGGGCTTGGAGAGAAAGAGAGATCATCTCTCTATCTCTATTATACAGTCTGCAAGATGGTGCCAGCCAGGTGTCCCAGGATTCAGATGAACGAGGTGAGATTTCTTCTCCGTCACTCCTCATCTAACACGGGGAGATGCCATGAGTGGCTGGACTGCCACGCAGGAGAGGATAGGCACCACACCAGGGACTCGGCGTGGAAAACCACAATCCATGCAGCCTTCCTAGAGGAGCAGTCTGACTTGGGTCTCAGAACAGGCAAAAGCATTGTAGGTTATTTCTGGCAGAAAAGTGAGATCATACCAATTCTGAGGACATGTGACCTGGCCTGGCTGGTCCTTCCTGGGGCGCTCTCCCAGGCTCTCCCTGAGCCCAGCTGTTCCGGCAGCCATGGTAACTCCCTACCTCTCTTGGGATTCTTCAACCCACAACACAAGCACCCAGGAGACAGGCTAGGCAAGCACCACCACATTCACTCTCCAGGCCATGAAAGTCACCCTGTGTCCTGCAGCTCAGCTCTGCCCCATTCACACAGCTCAGCAGCAAGGCATGTGAGGCCATGGTTCTCTGTACCCTCCCTCAGCTAGAGCCAGGTACCACTCGTGGGGCACTTTACATGTTCCCTGTGACTCATCTTAGGGCCTTTATCTTATCTCCATAGAGGATCTCTTCCTTCTCACAATACGAACTACAGTGCTGGGCACACAGTAGACTGACAGGCAGACCAACACAGGTAGAGTTATAAAAGAGAGCTGTGCTAGAAAAGGATTTCAAATACCACCATCACCATATCAATCCACAGACGCTTTCTCTGGAGGCCTTCTTCAGCAGAGCTAGCCCCACTGGTTGTCCCCTCAGGACAGACATCATGCCCATCACTCCTCTACACATACCTTCCTACTTGGCTAAATTGACTTTCTTAATCCCCAGCTCACCTGCCACCCTAGGATTTGACCCTCAGACTGGACAGAAGGTATAGGGGAGTGTCTATCTGTACCTGTAGGGGTGAGCTATGTTACAAAGAATAAAAATAGACTTGTGCTGACCACTAAGCTATTCTTTTATTTTTATTTCTTTATTTATTTTTGAGCCAGGGTTTCTCTGTGTAGCCCTGGCTGTCCTTGAACTAGTGCTGTAGACCAGGCTGGGCTCAAACTCACAGAGCTCCACCTGCCTCTGCCTCCCCATTGCTAGAATTAAAAGAGTGCACCACCATACCTGGACTCACTAGGCCATGGGGGGGGGTTCTTTTCAAGACAGGGTTTCTTTCTGCAGCCTTGGCTGTCCTGGACTCGCTTTGCAGACCAGGCTGGTTCCAGACTCACAGAAATCCACCTGCCTCTGCCTTCCTGAGTGCTGGTATTAAAGGCGTGCACCACCACGTCGGCTTCACTAAAGCCATTCTTAACTGAGATGCACAAGTATAATATACACAACAGATTTCGAAGGCTTAGTCCAGAGCCAAAGAGTTCATTAATACTGAATGTATGTGGAAATGATGATGTTAGACATATTTGGTTGAATAAGGATTATTACCACATTCATTTTACTTTTATTAATAGGGCTACTAGAAAAGCAAAGGTGGCTCATGTGACATTTTTTTCCCCTTTGGTACCATTCTGACTTGTAGAGAGGTCTAATCTGGAAAGGAGAGGATATGAACATCTAACTGAGAGTGGCACATGCATGCGTATGAGTGTGTGTGTGTGTGTGTGTGTGTGTGTGTGTGTGTGTTGGAGATCTAGAAGGGAGGATGTCAGAGGCCAGGTATTCTCCATGGCCTGAAGGCTTCTGATTCTGTGCTGGGAACATATCTAACCAGAGATACTACTGTGGCCTCAGGAGACCCGGACAGGTGCTCATGATGAGGCTGTATCACTAGATAAATTGGATCCCAGGCATGAGGAATGGAGCAGACTGAAGCTCACGAAACCCAGGAGCCAGCCCAGGTCCAAGTCTTGTGCAGACCGCCTCCCGCCCCTGCCCTGATGATGCGATTGCCCGGAGTCCTCAGTTGGAGCAGAGCAATCTGAGTGAGCATCCAGCTAGGACTCAGAACGCCCCTTCACCCACAGTGGGAACAGGGAGCTGGTGTGAGCATGGGGCCAGAATATCCTTCCCACAGCCACTTAACAATGACTGGCCCGGGGACACTGATGTGCCCCATCCAAATTCTGAGGATGCCTGGTCCCTGCCACCATTGTATGAATAGGACGTGCGGAGTTTCCGCACTCCTGCAGCCTGGTCTCTCTGAAGCTTTTCATTTTAGGAAGGCTGGAACCACTTCAGCTGTGTGAGTTTGCTGAGGTGTGGGTACACACCTCTCTGAAGCATTAGAAGGATGTGGGTGTTTATGTTCTATGCTGTCTGCACAGGCCTTTCTACTGAACTTACCACTTTCTGAATAGTTTATGGGAAGTGAAAGAAATAAATGAATGTGCAGTGTGGCATCACTGGCATGTTCGGGGTATGTGGGGGACATTAAAGGCACTGTTGGGATTTGATAACAGCTGCCAAAAAAGCTTTTTAAGAGTCATAAATGAGATAAAGATAAAGTAATAAAGACAACATTTAAAAAAAAAAGCCTGGCAAGGACCAGGGGCAGGTGTTTCCCTTGCTGGCGCTAATGACCTGCCAGAGTCTGCTGCTGGGAAGCATGAAGGCTCGCAGAAGCCTGGGGCTCAGGGGCTAGGAGGCCAGGGAGGCACTCTCTGGCTACCTACATGGTCCAGTCCTACCTGGACAGAGTTTTCCAGGATCCTAGCCTGGCTTGGAAGGCCTCTACTTCCATGCTTCCAGCTGTTAGCATCCCTGCCAATCTTCCAAGCCTAAGCTCAGCACCCTTTTCATCCCGAAAGACCTGTCTTACTTCCGCTCCCCTCCCCCTCTTAAGTGCACCTGGCTCACCCTGTCTCCGACTCTGTGCCTGCTGCCCATGCCCCCCCCCCCCGAATGGCTCGGCCAGTAATGTAGCGTTCCCTGGCTCCCCAGCCAGGAGCTCCGCTCTTCAGGGAAGTGTCAGTTGCACCCTGGATGCCGGCACAGTCAACACTGTGGTTTGTCTCTGCCGAGACTCCTGTTAAAACTCAATCCCCATGTGAAGAACTAGGAGGTAGGGCGCATGAGTTGAGGAAGTCGTGCGGGCTCCGCCCTCCTGGGTGGATTTCTCCATGTGTGGATTAGTAGGCTGATGGAATAATAGGTAGGATGGCTCATTCTGAGACCACAGAGAAGCAAAAGCTAGTTTGGTTCTGTCTCCTGAGTGTGCGCCCCACCACCACCACCATGTGATGACCTGTGCTGTCATGGGACTCTACAGAAACTCTCCACCAGCAAGGAAGCCCTCACTGGATGCAGCCTCTCTGCTTTGGACCTCCTGACCTCTGCCACTGTGAGCTGAGTAAGTCTTTAGTCTCTATAAATGGCCCAGTCTCTGATGTTCAGGTATAGCAACAGAAAATATACCTAGACTCTCACGGGGCCAACAGACCAGACCTTGTAGGTACTACTGTGGCTTCTGCTGCTGTTTATCCTCCAGCTCTCCTCTCTTTCAAAGGGGTTTCATTATGAAACTCTGAGTCAAATTCTGACTCATGACCAATCCAGTCTGTTATCTCAATGGAGACACCCAAGGGAGCAGAATCACAAGAGCTGTGTAGTACACAGAGAATAACACCCATTTCTGTCTTTCTTCACTGGGCTTACTCCCAGCATGCCTGATGCTACACTACCGGGGAATAGTGGGATGGGGTGGGGTGGAGAGGGGAGGGAGAAGGGTTAGTTATCGTTAGCTAGCTAGTTAACCTGAACCCAGGTTCAATGGGGCAGACCCCAGATGTCCCAGGAAACAAACTGTGGGAGCATAACTCCTCATCAGGACCCTCCCCCTGCCCAGGCCTGAAGCAGGATTGGAAGCCAATGAATATGCTCAGGGGACCCAGTCCAGCCCCCTTCTCCAGCACCAAAAGAAGCAAGCGAGAGGCTCCAAGGTCTGGCAAGGGATAAAGCACTTGATGGTCAGAGGCAGGGGACAGATAGAGGGGTGCAAACTAGTTTGCAACTAAGACCTCACCTTCTGCCTAGACCCGTTCCTCTGAGGCACTAGACCCACAGCTCCCAAGAGCATGCAGACCAAGCCAAAAGTAGGGCCACCTGACACCCAGTTCTGAAGGTCTCTCACTGGTTCATGAGCTGGAGCATCCCTCCAAGTTCTCAAACACAGCTGGGGAACCCACGAGTTCTAGTGTTTGGGAGGAAGACGCGTCATGGTGGGAGCCCTGGAGAAGCTCGTGGGAAACAGGGGCATTCTGCACAGAATGCAGGACAGCTTCCCCGAACATTTCTGTCACTAAAGGCACCTATGTCCACCCCAGAGCTGGCCTCTGCCCGATGGTGTACAATTCAACCCTTCTCACTGCCCAGACAACTGCTGCATATCCCCTACCCCACTTCCTGTCAAGGCCTCAGGCTTGCAGCCTCTCCAGGCTTCTCTCCTCCTCACCAAAGCAAAACAGTAATGGCAGGGATGACTTGCGGTTGTCGTGTGGCTCAACCGCAGAGTTGGCCCTTGGGAAGTGCCTTGGGAAGTATTCTGCTGCCACACAAAATCCTGTCTGGATTTTCCATCCTCAGTTCCCTTTTAGGTACAACTGAGGGCCCTGAGAGGCCTGGGGCCAGCATTGAAGAAGAGAGGGAGGAGACACAACCTACGTTGCTGCTGCTGGAATCCTGGCCCCCATCTCCTGTGCACCGAGGACACAGCACGAAACAAGGGCCCACACCCCTTCAGTCTCTGCGCACTTCTGAGCTTCTCCTGAGTGCTCAGGTTCCCCCCCGGGGTTCTGCCCTCAGGGTGTCCAGGCACCCTGCACACTCACATTGGACTTGAAGGAATGAACCTTAGCCAGGTTGGGTGGGTTAGCAGGATCTCGGTCTATCAGTGAGTTGGGGAACGGGGGTGGCTTTTCCAAGACTGTTTTCAGTGAAACACCTTTCCTTTATTTGGGGGGCAAGGGTTAGATGAAGCTGGGGGAGTGGGTTAGGGTTTTTGAGGTGTGTGTGCATCCTTGGCTGAGGTGCTGGGAATGCTTCAGGGGCTAGTTGGACGTGTCTTTATAAGAAAATAGGAAGTTTTAACCTGAAACCTGGCCACCAAAAGAGGTGACTGTCTTGAAGGTGACAGAGGGGTGGGTTGAAAGGCTACCAGCACTGACGCACACGGGTGGAGAACAGAGAAGGGACAGCCCTCAAGTTGAGATTTTTGGGTTTGGACACATCTCGACCTTACTCAACCTCCCCCAGTCGCATGGCTCACATGTCCCATATCCCGGTACAATGATACTGCTGTCCCAGGACCACCCTGTGAACCACAGCTATAGAACATGGCATGCATGGACTTTACTGTGTTGTCACAGTATGTCCCTATCTCCCAGCATGGCGCTTTTCACCAAGGAAGTGGTTAAGAACAACTGTCCTAGTTTTTGTGTGCCTTGATGCTTCTGTGACCACCTGGCACATAGTCTCACAGGTCCCTGGGTGTGAGAAGCCTGTTTTCTAATACACCTCCGCCGCTGGGGAAACCACTCAACCTGAAGTCCCTGCAGACATAGCGCAAGTTGGAGGATAGGTGGAAGATAGCAGCACTGCCCGTCGAAGCTAACCCCTGCCATGGCCAGTGTTATTAACTGGCCTGAGACAGAAAGGAGGCATGAGGTAGGCAGTAGGGTGGAAAGCTGGGCAGTCTAATCCAGAGCCAGCCACCCCAGCCTTTCCACAGCCCACCAAGCCTCCCATCTTTCTGTTGTTCCTGTTTCCTTCTCCTCATCCTCTCTGCCTTCTTTTCATCTACTACTCTGGTTTTCCTTCCAGTATCTTTTGTTCTGTCTTCATCTTTGAAAATGTCTTGAACGAAAACAAGAGCCCCTCCCAAGATCAGTGCTGAGTTTTAACCTCACCTCTGTTTGAGATCAAAACTCTGCAGGTACCACCAGCAGCAGGGCGACCCCTCCCATAGCGTGGCCTCCATTGCATCTGCCCAGACTTAGAGAAAACTCTCCCAAGCCTTCCTTTACAGTCGGCTCATTGCGCAGCCCAGGGCTTTTCTTTCTTCCTTTCTTTCTTTCTTCCTTCCTTTCTTTCTTAGATGAAAAAGAAAGTAAGATTAGAAAAAGAAGTCTAGGTTTATGCAAATTAATTAGGGAGCCAGAAATAAGAGTTTGGAAATAACTTTATTTTACCAAATTTTATTTTAGAATAATTTTAGACTTGCAGAAGTTGAGAGAACAGTAAAGAGAGATTGAATATACCTTTCACTCAGTTTCCCCTGGTGTTAACATCTTATGCAAATAGTGAATATATGTCAGAACTCAGAAATTCATGTTGTTGTATTATAATTAAGTCCATACATTTTTGAAGTTTAAATAGTTTTTCCACTAAAGTTCCTTCCCTCCCTTTCTCTAGGATCCAATTAGGCAAGTAAGTGGCTTCATTCTAACTTTGGTTTTGGGATGCAAATTTGTTCTTAAGAACTTTCTACCACAGCACCTGAGGGTGGTTCACCTAGGAGCTGCTATCAGACAAGGTGACTACCCTGCTGGTCATTTACATTTGTCATGCAGAACAAGCACTTCCAGGGAGGAAGATGGAAGAACATTCCTTCCAGACTTGTGTTCCTGGGAACAGTGTTGCTATATCTGGCTAGCTTACCACTGGACGATTCTGGCGTCCCATGTCCTTGTTAGGACAGTGCAATTCCCAAGATAAAGAACGTGTTTATACGCAAAGTGTACCCCACGAAAGATTCATGTGTTGAAGGCTTGTTCCCTAGAAAACGGGTGATGGAGAGGTGCTTAGAACCTTAGGGGTCTTGTGAGAGCCAAACTTATGTTTTAATTGCCATGCCAGCTCCTTCCTGAGACACTAAGGGCAGGGATTTTCAGAGTGTAGATTGGTGGGATTTCAAGTCCTGAGCTTGGGGAGCTCAGGGGTTGGTGGGCTTTCTTGTACAGGGATTGGTGGGGTTTTGTCCAGACTTTTCACCTCAAATTAGTGTAATCTAGGATGAGTCCTATTGAGTGGCTGGAGATGACAGTTACACAGGTGTGAGGGGAGGAACTGAGCTGCTGGAGCTTCCTCAAGCAGGCGTCTGGCCACTTTTCTACCTTGAGTAAAGTAGGCAAAGAATCTAAAATTTACAGAGTCCACTGTGAAGGCAGCAGACATTATGAAGCAGGAAAGGTGTAGGTTCCCATAGCAGTAGGCTGAAGCAGGGATAGTCACCATGGACAGCTACTGCTGACAGGTGCTGCCATTTTGTCTCCAGCCCCAGGGAGGGAAGGCGGGAATGATTGCCCTGAGGGGGAAAGAAAAGGCTGGCAGTGTGCTGCTTGAAGCTTTAGTGGCCCACTGCTCAAAAGCTAGACATAACTCTTAGGGAAGGGAGGAATCAGCTTTGGGGGGCTGCCTGGATTCATTGTTGTCTCACGGTTTGGGGAGGCAGCAGCAGATCGCCATAGCTTGGGGGTATCCGGACTGCTTGGCTCGGTTTACAGCAGCTTGCCACGGCTTGGGGCAATTTCTCCAACCGCTGCTGTGGGCCACCACTGAGGCAGGCCATACAGATCAAGGTTCCACTGCAGCAGCAGCCTATTTGCTCCATTGCAGCTACAACAGCAGAGCCAGAGGATCTGTCACTGCAAAGGACTGCAAAGTGGCACAGCTGGCCACGGCAGCGATGAAAGTCCTACAGTTCCCCAGCTCTGAAGCTTTCTCACTGAGTTACCCCCAAAGCTGTCCCTATGCTCCAACATCTAATTCACAATGCATGTGTAGGTCACGTGTGTGGAGCTGTGGTGCATGGGATCAGTGTCCTCATTTTGCTTACTGCCCAATTTCTTTTAGCTGTGGATTGCAATCCCATATGAGGTCATGTAATTAAACATAGGCGGTCTCGTCCATGCCACATCATGTGACATCACCGCAGCCTCGGCTAAAGCGAAGCAGAAGCTGTCCGCCCTGTGCAGGTCATCACCACACAAAGCCAGTGAACGCCACCAGACACACCTCAGCTCAGATTTGAGACTATCTCACATTCGAATTGCTGGGCTTTTAGTGTTCATACAAAGGTTTCTGCTGTTACAGAAACCTAACGTTTAACTACAGAAAATGAAGACTTGTTTTCTACCACCTCTTCAAGTAAGCAGCACATTAGCATATCTTAGATTATGTTTGATCTTAAAAATTACTGTTTGAGTTTCTGACTGAAGTTCCATTTTTAAACATCACTTTAAAAAAAATCACTAAATGAATTTTGGCTTGAGATCAAGACAGAATTCCCAACAATTTCTTAAATAACCTTAAGCATCCTTCTGCTATTTTATATTACCTATGAAAAGCAAAATTCTGAACATTAACAGTTATAAAATCAAAATATTGATCAACACTGAAAATCATTGAAGACTCTTCACATCCTGCAGTATCAGATATTTAGCCAAGACTTGACCTTTACATAAAAATAAATAAGTACATCCAATTAGTATGCAAATTTTCTTTTGTCTTTAATAAATGATAAAATTACATATATACAAAATAATTGTTTTAGAATAAGCTTTTTTATGATTGTGGTGGTTTAAATGAGAATAGCCTCTATGGGTTCATATGCTTGAAAACATGGTCCCCAGTCGATGGAACTATTTGGGAAGGATTAGGAGATGTGACTTTATTGGAAGAGCTGTGTCACGGGGGGGGGGGCTTTGAGGTTTCAAAAGCCTCCTGCGATTTGCAGCTCTCTCTCTCTCTCTCTCTGCTTTGTTGTGGGTCTCAGCTGTCCCTTTATTCCACCACCATGAACTCCAAACCTTTAAATTAAATAGTTTCTTTTATAAGTTGTCTTGGTTATGGTGTTTTATCAAAGCAATACAAAAATAACTAAGACAATAATTATTCTCTGTAAATGATTTATTTGCATATTTATTTCTTATATACCCAGGGCCTCATAAAAAGTTTTTTTTTAGGTGAAAAGAGGTCATAAATAGAGAAGGTTAAGGAAACCCTGCCTAGGGCGCAGGGTGGACAGGAAGATGTGCAGAGACAAGGAAATCTGTCTATGATTGGTTGGTCCTGAGGACTTCCCTCCTAATCCACACGTGATTAGCTCCACAGTGCAACAAGGTCCACTCAGAGTGCTGTATGGAAAGGTCAAGGCCAGGGTGAGCTACTCCTTACTCCATGGCTCTCCACACAAAACCGGCTTGTCCAGCAGCCGTAGGCCATGCTCACAAGTGCCCACGGTGGAGGGGAGGTAGGGATATATTCAACATGCTCCCCCCTCCATCCTTTCCAGACACAGCACACCCAGATGTGATGTTATGTGTCGACACCTTCCACCCCCTCAAACCTTCACTGGATGACAAAATAAAGAGAAGCAATGGGGCCAAGTCTTGCTCTTCACAGGAGGCCTGGTTTATTTGTTTTGCTGAGCTGGCCAGCTGCAAGCTGTTTGGTTTGAGGCTGGGGGATTAGTACTGTTTTTCTTTCAGCATTGATGGAGTCAGGTGAGAGGAAGGCTCCAGGGTTGAGGGTCCCCAGGACCTGGACTCTTGCCTCCCATTTCTCCCTGCTATTGCTTAGAATGTCTCTCTCCTCCAAACAAAGTTGGAAGATTCTGATTTTCAAGGGAGGGTGATTCCTGGATACAGACAGCTGTATCTGTCTGTATCTGGTCTGCCCCTAGGTGAAAAGATGGTTAGCCCTGGGGCTCTATCCTCACCGCCAATGACCCCCCCAGTACTGCCACCCTAATACCCCCACACTCAGTACCCCCACACCCAGTCCTTCCACCCCCAATCCCCTCACCCCTAATGCCCTCACTCCCAACTACCCCACCTAGTCTCCCAGTGGAAGTCTCATGGGGAAAGCTGGCAGAGGACCAGGTCCTCTGTCAGGCTGCTGCACTGCTAGGGCTGTCAAAGGCAGACTCTCAGCTCTGTCAGGACATGCAATGAGTGGTGTCCACAACGACTCTGTTCTCAAATCCATGAACTACAACTACCACTGATACCAGTTCTCCAGTGTATAAGATCTATACTTTCAGTCCTAATTTAGATGAGCAGCAGCTAAGTTCTGTTTAATGACTCATCTGTGTTGGTTCTTCCTCTTAATTTGATCAAAGTTCTTTTAGGGTGGACACATTTTCCCACAACCCAAAGAACTGGTTGAAAAATGATCAAATCATACTTGCTGAAACATGAAGCTAGAAAATCAACAGACAAGCGAATAATTGGACAAATGAATGGCATGTATCCTTTACTGAACGCTCTTCACAGCTGGACTAGCCTTTCTGGGCAATCTCCAACAACTTGTGTTGTGTGCTTGCCATAGCTTTAGGTGACTGGGATTCATTAATTAACAAAACAAAAAGTCGAAAGTCCTCATTCTCATGGAACTAATATGCAAGTGTTAGAAACCCAAATAATAAACATTTGAAGAAAAATAAATACATGCACAGGATGTCAAGTGGGAGGAATACCATGGAAACAACAACAACAACACAGAACAGGGTGAAACGGCTCGAGATGTGGAGGGTGGTGCTGTAGATGTGGACATGGCAACATTGAGCAAAGACTTGAGGCAAGGAGGGAGGCAGGCAGGGAGTAGTAGGTCATGGGAATGTCTGGTGACATTCCAGGAACAGAGAATGATGGTGCGGCTTGTCAGTCGGAACATGGCTAGGGTTTTGAAGAGCTGTAAAGGGACCGGTGGCTGGAGTGGAGTTGACAGAGGCAGGGTAGGAAATGGGTTTGAAGTTAGGGTCAGAAGGTCTAGCTACATGATCCCATAAAGCCTCAGGGAAATGGAGAGCGACTAGAGGATGTCGAGAAGAAGGCATGATCTGTTTCTATCTTAAAGCTCGTGCGCGCTCTCTCTCTGCCTTCTTCTCCCTCACTCTCTCCCCTCTCTCTCTCTTTCTCTCATAGACTTCAGAGAGACAGGGGTGCAACACTGCTAAACAGCCCAGGTGAGCAGTGATGTGGTCCCAGCCAGGACGGGAAGCCTGAGGGCGATGAGCCTGGGTAGCTAGAAGAGCGGAACTGTGCCAAGTGAGATAGAGATGGCTGTGGATGAAGGATCAGCCTTAAAGGACCAGGGAAGTGAAGAGGGCCAGCAAAGAAGACCAAGAAGCAGCAATCCTGGAGACTGAAAACAAGGAAGACAACAGCACAGAAAGAGGCCATGAAGTGGACAGGACTCTATCAGTGGGCGCAGCAGCACGCATAACGGCAAATGTGTGATGGAAAAGGCTGGAAGATTCTGTTTAAGACAGACTGGGAGGAGACAAGGGGTAGAAGTGAAACACAGAGAACTTTCTAGAGCAGTTTTGTAGCCTTGGGGAGCACACAAAAAGTTTTAGGTAAATTGGGCCCCAAAGAAGGTGTTCTTAAAACTTAGAAGTCAACTTCCACGTGCATATGCTGTTAGGAATGATTCAGGAGGAAGTGAACAGCTGGAGATGTAAAAAGAGCAGGAAATATTGCTGGAATGGTGTCCTTGACCAGGTGAGAAGGGCTCAGATGAAACAAGTGGACAGACTGGCTTTGCAGAGGCACACGGCAAGGCCATTCTTAATGTCAAGAAAACAGAGGACACAGTGCAGATGAGGGGGGTGAGGGGCGGGAGGAGAGAAAGGGAAGCTCGGCAGTCTATCAGCAGGAGGGATACAGAGGAAGGCATTAGAGGTTTAAAGACAGAGGTGAAGGTGTGGTCCTTCCTCTTGGCGAGTGGGAAGGCAAGGTGTTCAGGCCATAGTGCATGGTAATCCATGGGCACGGACTGAAGAAGAGAACATTCAACATAGTTGTGGTTATCTACCTACCCCCCCCACACACACACCAAACAAACATGGAGTAAAAGAAAAATTGGACTTAACCTTGGGGTAGCTTGACAAGGAGATAAGGGGACGGAGGCGTCAAAGGGACACACAGGAAGGAGAGATTATAACGATTGGCCACTGAAGGTAAGTTTCACTCTAGAAAGAAGGGTTTCCGGCTAAGTAAGTGGGAACATGTGAGGTCTTCTGCTTTGCCAAGACTGAGCTGTGGATGGAAAAAGTCTGAGCCTCATTGCCCGGAGCCGTCATTAGCTCAGTGGCTCCCTGATGACTTCATGGAGGTGACCTGCCCGCTGAACCTGCTCTCCTAATCAGCTCACCAAGAGACGGAATGCAGCATATGGGTTGGCAGAGGAACAGACGTAAGGGGCTGTCATATTTTATTAAACTTGCCATTAGGCCACCATGGAGGACCCCATTCACAAAAAAGAAAAAAATAAGCTTTCCTGCCTCATCAGCCAGTCTGGCCTCAGCAGGAGTAACTCCAGAAGCTGCCTGGACCTTGGCCAGGCCCCTCACTTCTCCCACTAAGCTGAGGGAGCAGCACCGGGTGGTTGTCTGTCCCGCCTTCCTGGAATGGTTGACCTCCCACCCAGTCTGTCAAGCCCAGCACAGTCCATGTCCTCTGAGTTCTTAGGGATGTCAGCATTTCTGTCCTTAGCTGCCTTGCTTCAGCCAGCCCTCCACTCCTCCTTACCTCCCTGGTTCTCATCAGGGAGGTAAATGGACCTCAGCAGCAAGCCTCATTCTTCTCCGTGCACACCAAGGATTGACTGGTTCTGCCTTGCCTACCCACTGACGGACAAGCTATCGAATCATGATAAGGACAGTAAACACGGCAGTGAAACACTGTGAAGATAAAAACCGCATCTCCACAGCTCACTGTTATGCTCAGAACCTGACACACAGCAGCTATCCAGTCTTTCTTTCCCTTTTTCTTTTCATATGTGTGTGGGTGTGTGTGTGTATGTATAAAATATAGATACCTGTACGTGAACTTACAAGTGGAGGTCAGAATTTGAATTTTAGTGTCTTCCTCCATCATTGCCCACCTTATATGTAAAGGCAGCGTCACTCACTGCACACAGAGTACTGCCATGGTTAGACTGGCTGGCCAGAGTGCTCACAGTATCCTGTCTCCATGCCTGTCCCTCTCATCACCCAATCCCACATGTTCTGGGATTCCCAGTGGCCTGCCATGCCTGTGCCAGATCTGTGTTAACACTGGGGATGCTGGTGCCCAGGCCTGCACGGTGAGTACACCACCTGCCGAGCCATTCCCCAGTCCTCCGGGTGTTTAAGTCTTATGAATGAACAAAAGTCTCTCCCACATATTATCTCAATGAATTCTCCCAACAACCACGAGTAAAAGCTGACGCTGTCCTCGCTTTACAGACGAGGAGATCAGCATAATAAAGAACCACACAGTTATCACGTGATCAAAATAGAAGCCAACTCTGCCTCTGAAACCCACACGGGAAGAGCAAAGCCACTCTGGACCCACTAAAGACAGAGCCAGGGGTTACAAATCAAAGGCACTCCCCAGTCAAGCTGTGTTTGCACTTGGTACAGCTCAGAATTGGGACGCTCAAGGCTCCAGGAAATGGCTTTGGCTTACCTTACGCTAGAAAGCAGGCCCATTGGTTGACAGGACCCGACCCCTCAAACAGCTTCACCTCAGGGATGCCAACTGACCGGCTAGATTTTTAGAGGTTCATAAGGTTAGGGTTCAGAAATTCCTCCCACTTGTGGCCATCCTCAGGCTTCCCTCACGGCACATCCATGTGCTCAGGTGCATGACTGAGACACCAAGTAGATACCAAGTAGTCCAACTACCTGCAGCAGGCACAGACGGCACCAGCTGATACCACCTGTCCAGCCACTTCGGGTAAGAGAACCCGTGCCCACACTTTAGAGGGGCGTGACTGTCCCCCTACGTTCTAAGCTGGAGGCCTGCACCAGGAAGTATCGTGTGCTTTCCCACATCAACTTACCTGCACGTGAGCATGGGACAGTGTCTGAAGACTTTCCCCACTGTCACTCCTGGGAGCGGTGACTCCTGCTATCTGTAAGGTAGATGCCAGAGGTGTGAAGCAGACTACACTGTACAAAACAGCAGCGAACACAAAGGAGTTGTTTGGCATAAAATGCCATCGGTGCCACAGTTGCAAAATTCCAGGCAATGCCCCGAAAAGGAATGCGTGTTACCTCCCCTGGTTCTTTCTTCTTCCTCTCCGAGTTGAAGGGTGAGGTTAGTGCACTCTCCTAGATTCATTTATTAGCAGAAAGTACAGGCTTGATGCCATGGCTTGCACATACAGCATCTCTGTGAAATGGCTGGTGTGTTGGAAGTTTAGTTGTAAGCTCGTGAATGCAATCACTGAGAGGTGATTTGGAGAACTCTGATGGAACTGGTGGATGAATCCCTGGATTCCTAGTTTGATAAGATTGCTGGGAAATGGGGGAAATAGCGGGGGAAGCCTGAGGAGAGGAAGCAGGCCACTGGGACTGTGCCTCCGCCTATGGTCCCTTGACTTTTCACTGTGGTGTCATACTCCCGTCACCATGATAGTCAAAAACCAACGGGACTATGTGGTCTTGGACTGCAATGTCTGAAATTGCAAGCCAGAATAAATTACTCCTCCCTTACTTTCTATCCTATATTTTGTCACAGCAATGACTATGTGGTCTTGGACTGCAATGTCTGAAATTGCAAGCCAGAATAAATTACTCCTCCCTTACTTTCTATCCTATATTTTGTCACAGCAATGGCAGGCTGTGACACACCTTGACATGTTGGTGTCATTTCAGCAGCCCTGGCTGCTTACGTCTGCATCTGCCACCAAAGAGAATGACCTTTTTTGCTTGTGGCATTGTATGTAGCAGTCTTTTGTTGTAGTGGCTCAGGCTTCCCCACTTTGCAAAGGACAGTCTGCAATGACAAGTTTCTAGAACTGAAACACCCTTTTGATTTTCACAGTATGCCTTAATTTTATAGAATTTAGGAGAACAGCAATGTGGAAGTCTCTAAAGGCCTTCTAGAGTCATCAAGCAATCTCTGCCCTTTGGCTTACTTTTCCAAACCATCTGGTAATTGTCTGAGGTGGTCTTTCATCCTAGGCACAACTGGACTTCAGATGGGAGTAACTTAGTGTAATTTCTATTCTCCTATTCTTTTATTCCCCCTCTTTCTCTGCAACAGCCCATGGCATGCAGAATAATGCCTAGCCTCCACCAATATGTATATCCAAGCCTCTAAAACTTGGCAATTCCTAGCACTGAAAAGCAGGCCCGGTGACTAACAAGCTAGACTCCTCAGATAGCTCTTACTCATCTAGAGCAGTGGTCCTCAACCTGTGGGGTTGCCTTTCACAGGGGTCGCCCACCTCCGACCATCAGAAAACAGGTATTACATTACAGTTCCCAACAGTAGCAAAATAACAGCTCTGAAGTAGCAACAAAAATAATTTTATGGTTGAGAGGTCACTGCAACATGAGAAACTGTATTAAAGGCCCAAAAAATAGGAAGGTTGAGAACCATTGATCTCGTATTTTGTCAGTCTAGTTACCTGCAACAGGTACAGACACCACCTGAAACTTGTGACTGTTGTTAGGCAGAGGAAGTACCCCTAGATTGTCCAGGTAAGCCTGACGTCATCACAAAGGTGCTCATAAGTGAAGGATGGAAGCAAGGGAAAGGGTCAAAGGAAGTAGTGCGAACAGACCTGGCTGGCCATTGCTGGGCTTGAAGATCAAAGGGGTCTCAAGCTAAGGATGGCAGATGGCTTCTGGGAACTGGGAAAGAAGGAACTTAATCTTTCCAGAGCCTCTAGAAGGAATCGATTCTACTGACATATTGTTACCATGAGACCCACTTAGGATTTTTGACCTCACAACAGTATAATGATGCCTGTTGTTAGGCACCAAATGTAACTCATAACAGCAGCCTTTGGAGAGAAGATTCACCAGACATCCCTTCCCCTATACCCACACACGCACCCACACCCACGTTTTATTCCTCTTTCCAGTTTAGCCTCTAAGGTTCTATTTCTCTGTGAAGGTCTGAGTTCGTGTGGAAGACACCAAAGCTGAGCTGGGGCATGTCTGTGGCCTCTGCAAAAGCCCTACCAGCAGCAAGGAACTAACACTAGAGAGGAGAAACTGCATCCTCACTAAGCTGCAAAGGGAAGGGGTCCGGTGAGTCACAGGTTGAGAACCAATTCCTCTTAAGATGTGCTTTCTGAAACACATCACCTGGTTCCTTGGTTTCGGCTACAAGCTGCTCATCCGCTCAGGCGGAAGGCCGCTCAGCACAGAGAGCATCTGCTCCTGCAGGGATGGCCACTCCTCAGAGGGGCTCAGTCCTAAGCCAAGGGGACCCATCGGAGTGAGCGAAATGGAGGTGGAATTAGCCAACCCTCTAATTCCAAAGTGTTTAGCTTTGGAGCACAAAAAGTTAAACACCTTCTTGCAACACGTTGTAAACATGTCAGTGTGTTTAACATGTTAACTGTGCTCTGTTCCCCTGCCCATGTGTTTAGAAAAGAAACAGGTTATGATGTTTAACTAGTAAATGGATGTATGTGCTCATAGCAGCTAACACTTTTTAAACACTTGTGGATGCTTAAAATTATGATGTGTTTAAGATTCAAACACGTTTGCTTTTCTACACTCTTAATCCAATGAGTGCTGGCTGTGCTCTTTGCTACTCACAGGGCTTGTCCACCTTGCTCCGGTCAGTCTGCAACAACTTCCTCCAGCTGCTGACTGACCTTCTTTTCTTTCTCTTAGCATTTTAGTCCACACATGGACCCCTTCTCAGGTGACAACATCAAGGAGGAGAGTGTAAATAATAGTCATTCTTCAGAGGACGTCTAGAACCTTGTTTAAAAGGGTTTTCCTGGAACCCTCTCTGGGGCCTTACCAACTCCATAGATGATTCCGGAAATGTAAAATGAAAAGGCTTGAAGTCCTGTGCAGGCCACACAAAGTGCAGAAGCAGGATAGGGTGAGGCCAGGCCTCCAGATGCTCTCCAGGCTCTGCTCGATTGTCTTCTCGGCCTAGTCTTTCCAAACCAGCATCCAGAAAAAGGTGTGACAATTAGCTTTCTTCATCCCTGTACGAGCTCTCACACTGCTGTCATGGAAGAGGGCTGGAGGGGTGGAGGGCTATTTCTTTCCTCCGTCCCTCTGTGCCCTCTCACCTCAGGGCTCTTTCTTTTCTTCTCTGAGGACTCCAGGGGTCTTCCCCATGCCCCCTTGCCCCCTCTCTGTCTTGGTCACTCCTCCATGCATTACCCCTGCCTCTAGGTCTGCCTTCGAATACCAACCCTAGCCGTGTGTGTTTCTTGCTAGCATCTCCAGCCACCTTTGCCTCCTCTCCATCCCTCATATTTCCTGCTCTGGGGCATTTAAACTGCCGTTCCCAGGGCCTGAAAACCATTCCTTTCTTCGTCCCCTCCACAGGCAGTTTTGAATAGCAGAGCCTCAGGAAGGCTTTTGGTGCAGGTCAGATTGCCCTTTTCTACGCTGTCCTACCCTAACACCCCTGGAGTCTCCCCTCGTAGCACCTAATTACCATTTATTTAGATTTGTTTTCCACCACTGAGCTCAATTTCCAACGAGAGCTGGTCTGTGGCTTTCTCGTTTACTATTGTATCCCGAACCGATGCCTGACACATAGTTAGCACCTAATGAACGTGTGTCGGATGGCCAGTGGGACTTCCAGCTATCCTGCTAGTCTTGAAGGAAAGAAAGGTCGCATTATGTGTTGGGGGCTGGGAGCGTAGTTTCCCACCTGGTGCAAGCTGTTTAATTTCTCCAACTCTCAGCCTGGCAGCATGCCAGGTGGGAGCTAGCTCAACTGAGCAAATGTTTATGAAGCCGGCCAAGTGGATGAGAGCGGTGCTGGACACCCTGGGGTGGGGGATGGCCGAGATGAGAGTCGGTTCCTCCCCTCCAGGAGCTTTGGGTTTAGTGTGTAAGACAAGACTCCAACAGGACTGACCTTAGTGTAGGCAAGCCCAACAATGCTCCACGGTAATTAACAGGGTAAGGAAATGCAGAGAAGAAAGAAGCCACTTCAGAGCCATACAGGCTGGTACAGAGGGGTACAGAGGAGGGGCATCTGGGCTACATTTACAACAGGCAGGGCTTCAGCCTGGCAAAGTGAGATGTGAGAGGGGATCCTCTCAGTCATGCAGAGAGTAACGACAGAGACAGGGAACAGACCTGAGGCATCTGGACCAGCCTAGAGCCACCTGGGACAAGAATGAGAAAACGAAACTGAGTCGGTGGACTGGAACACCAGTGGGCAAATGAACTCCAAACCCAGTGAGGGGTGGCTAGTGGCAGGCCGGGCGCAGGGAGGGAAGGGTGAGAGTCACGTGTTAGTGTGCATCCATTACTTTCCTACCAAGAACTACCTGAAAGAAGCAAACTGAGGCGGGACTATGGCAAACACCTTTACAGGCAGCAGGAAATGTGGGTCTTGAAACTAGAACCTGGGCTGATATCTCCACACCGTCAGGGGAGGTGACCTGTTACACAGGCAAGAGAAGAGCTGGGCATGGTAGCAGATGTCCATAATGCTAGTGCTCCTACCAGGACACGGGGGACAGAAACAGAAGAATTCTTGCAAGCTAGCTAGTCTGGAGTATGCAGTGGGGAACAATATTGAAGACAGGGATCTACGCCCAAGACTGTCCTCTGTCCTTACAAGAGTTACATGTCTGCAGTTACACTCACACATGCAAACACACAGATACACAGGCATGCACACAGGGACATACACAGGCGCACACACACAGGCATACACACATAGATTTAAAAATAGGGAGGTAAGGGAAGGGGTGGAGGATGAGATCTGGAAACGGTTAAAGACACGGCAGCTAATCAGACAAAAAGGAAAGGGAAAGAGAGGAGCCCAACAAGAATGCCAAGGCCGCAAGCCTGAACCATTGGGAACACGATGCTAAAACACACTTTAAAAGCAGGAAGCATGGGGCCAAGAGAAGTGGTGCAGGTCAGACAGGCTCACCACTACCCACGGATGAAGCCATGGCAAACACCTTTACAGGCAGCAGGAAATGTGGGTCTTGAAACTAGAAGCTGGGCTGATATCTCCACACCGAGGACAAACAAAGAGAGTTTACAAAGCAGTAGGCGCTCTGGACCACAGCAGCCCCTGTGTGCAGGAAAGGCATGGCAGTGTGTACATATATTACTGTATCAGATACACACCTTGATGTCTAAGTTAAAGATGAAGAAAATGTGTCTCATTGCATTTTCTCTCTCCTTAGAGACTAAAGTCCCAACACACAGAGGCAGCCTGTCTTCTGGGTGTTGAAACCAACCGTGAGCAAGCCCAGCGAAGGACAAGACTAAGACAGAATGGCATCGGGGCCTGGAGGTAGTGACAAGTGAGCCAAATTATCTCAGTGACACAGCACAGGAAGACAGGGGAGGCATGGCTGGCCGTACTCGTTTATGTGCTGTCCAGGGAAACTGATAGAAAAGCATCCCCCTCTCCACAGTGATGACCTTTCTCCCCGCACAGCTTCTCACACCGAAGCAAGGTGTGCACACATGCATACACAGTCCCACCCTGCTGCTGACTGGATCCGACCCGCAGAGACGCGGCCCGGGCTTCTAGTCTCATAGCAGCCTGTGAGGATGGCTAACGGCGGTTCCACGCGTGCACGATATACCCACGGCCAGCAAGACCGAGCCTCGGACCCTCTACTAGCAAATCTTCCCAGGGAGTGCTAGTGGAAGAGACATGGGTCAAAGAGAGAGGAATGGGCTCGGGAAGGGAATCTTACAGGGTAAGCGATATCAAGGTCTCCAAAACCAACCTTAAAAATAATTAATACGTAGAGAAACAAAAGAGGCACTTATTTTCCAACAATAGCAGTCAGCCTATTTTTATGACTAACGATTCTCACTAGTCTCAGAGCCTCAGACAGAGGGCGCCACCAACGCTTGAGCATCTTTGAAACGGGCTCTCATTTTGCTCTTCCCCAGGAAGTTTACAACATCCGGCCTTCACACTCACGGCATGTGGGATAACCTCTGTGGGCAGCAGCAAAGCCATACTCTGAGTATGACTTAGACGCCGTTTTTCCTAGCTTTCACTTTCTGTCATTCCGCTGGCATTGGGTGAGTGGGAGGCTGGGTCCCTGCAAGCGCCCCAGAGGCAGCTGGCTCTTGAGCACCCTGTGGATGCTCTGCAGTTTTCCGAACCAGGTAACGTCTTGGGAGATACACTGAAGTGTTTAGACTTGAGATTGAGAGTAAATAAATGGTTCATTTCCTGAGAACAGCATTACTTCTTGTATGGCGTGGGCTCAGATTTCAGCCGATGGTGCCCGCGAGCACTGGGGGATTGTCAGCTGGCAAGTCTCGGGATTGTTGAGGACGCCTGCAATGCACATGGGGTAAGCTGTAAAGGTGGGTTACCATACCACTCAAAGGGCAGTCCAGGGCCAGTGCAGGGGAAACTTTACCATGATTCCCTAGAGCACTGTGTCTGAGAGAACACTGCAGGTGTTTGAAATACGTTTATGACATTTTGATCTGTTTATTTCATTGGAGGGGGTGTACATCATCACAGCGTGCATACAGAGGTTCAAGGACAGCACGTGGGCTCTGGAGGCTGTCTGTATTCTTTGACTTGTGGCACCTTTGTTCATCTTTAAAGTCAATGGTGTACCATTGTAAGACCTGGGGTCTCACAGCTTAGGAGTTCAATCGCACCCTTCCCAGAAACTCCCCCAGACCAAGACTCGTTGCAAAAGCAAGAGGTTTATTAACCATTGTACAACGGGGTCACCCCTGCTGGTCAGCAAAGAGTGGCACCGGGAGACAAAGGCCTTTAGGTTTTTAAAAGAAAAATTGCGGGAGATTTGAAGTTCTAGTTTTGGCAATTTAGGATTGGATGAGGAAACTATAAAGTAAGATAATTGGTTAGTCTTAGGTGCTCAAGCTTGGCCAGTCCTGCCAAGTGTGGATGCAGCTGCAATTGAAGGTGGGGGTAGTTAGCTCATCCTTGAAGATTAGGGCTGCAGGCTCTTGGCTGGAGGTCAAAAGCTACTCAGAAGAAGTCTAGGTTCGTTGCTAAGAAACGCTATCTCAAGGACAAGGGTCTGGTCATTCTTTTGCTGAGTGAAGGTCATTGCTTGCTTGCCCTTTTTTTATATCTGTCCTCACAGATAGGGTCACATTCCTTCACTCTCTGGAAAGGTACTAAGAGGCTTTAGCTTAACCTGGACCTAAAACTCAAAACTATAGGCTTTAGAGGACATATAGGTTACAAATTTAGCCTAACCCTTTCACCATCCTCAAATTGCTTCTGCAATCATACCACCACGTGAAACCCTGACCTTCATGCTTCTGTCTTATAAGGACACTCTGGTGGAGGGCTCAGATGAAGAACACTGGGTATTCTCTTGCCTCTAACTCCTCAACTGAAACCTACCTGCAATGTTCTCTTACTATGCAGAGAAACAATTCATAGGGCCACAGATATCTTTGGGCTACATTATTCAGCCTTCCAGGAGACACATATATTTGTTTGTCCAACCGCTCTCTAACCTCACTGTGCAGGAAGTGGCCAGAAGATGACCTCCAAGTTAATGACTTCCCACACTGCCTACAGTGATACATCTTTTCTTTTGAACTGCGTATGGGAACTGACACTGGAAATATGGTACATTAAGGGAGTATCTAAATCTACAAACAACAATAAGTGTTCAAGGAAGTTCTAGAACATTCCATGTATGAATAACATGCAGCTACTGTGGATACTTGGTACATAACCAAGCAGCTAGACTTTATGGTCATTTTTTAAAACAAACTGCACATTTAAAAGACCTCAACCCTGAGGCAAACACATTAGCAGGAAATAGGTATGTTTATCCCAAGTGTCCACACAGGCTCCTCACTCTATCTGGAGGCTACATGCCTCTTTTTTTTTTTTTAATTATTACTACACTTTTAAATATCTGCAAAGAGCAAAGATGACTCTGTCATCAGGAAGCTCTCCCAGTGAAAATGGGGGTGGAGGTGTCACCAGAGAGTGGTTATCCCTTGGAAGAGAGACTGTGCCAGCTGTCTGTGAGCTCCTGTGGCTGGTAAGTCTTGCTGCCCTGTGCACTCAGGTCCTAGGTCCTTCTTTCTGTGCACCTTCCCTGACAGACAAGTCGGGATTTCTGAGGGAGGTAGGGGGCCCACTGAGCCATCTCGGGTAACAATGCTCACGCTCCAAGACGGCACATTGATAAGCATAGGCTGCTGTTCAGGTCGGCAAGAGATGATGGAGGCAAAGTCTGGGTATGAAAAGATAAAGAAAAGATAAGCCATCTTCCAGTGCGGCAAGGAGACGTGTGAAAAAAACGAATTCCAAGCAGGAGCTCTACAGCAGTGAAGAGTACAGATCTGAGGCCAGGCCATTCCTGGGGTGAAGTGAGTGACAGCTAGTATGTCACACAGACAGACTAGGAAACAGGCCCATTCAAAGACGGCAGACTAGTGAGAACCACGTGAACAGCAGGAGGGAGACTATCCCATCACAGAAACATGTCTAGCCAAGCATTTCCACTTGAAGAGATGCATCTCAATATAAGACAAAAAGCCACAGAGCAAGGAAAGAGCCATGGGGGCGGGGCTTGAAGGGAGAATAGGAGACCACATAGGCTCTGCAGTGGGAGAATATTAGGGCTTTGGTAGTTATATTTACTTAATTAAAAAACTTCTAAACAGAGGTCCCCTGCATGAATGGCCAATGCTGCTCTCAGAGTCAGGTATCTTAAACAAGAATCTCTGGGCTCCCTTTGGGTTATTTGCCAGAGAGCATACACATACACAGAGGTGGTGGGGGTAGAGGAAAGAGAAATAGAGAGAGAGGAGTTTTCGGAACAATGAGGGTCATTGACATTGCTCTTGGTCACCCTCCAGAACTGGATGGTAAGACCCTATTGCTGACGACACCACAGACTTGGAATGAAGGTACAGATGAATCAAGCTGGAGCTGGATGCAAGCCTCCTCACTGCTGGCTAACATCCATGGTGCCATGGCTGCTGGGAAAGAAAAGGCATCAAGCATCTTACCCAGCTGTGGATGCTGGGTGCTACTGACCTGCCAGGCAAGATGCAACCAACCACTCTCTCACTGGATTTGAAGAGCCCATAGGAAAAAGACATACCTGGTACTATTAACCAAGCACACCTCTACGGCTGAAGGCGTTATGAGCCCCAGGACAGAAGTACTGACATTAAGCTAAATAAATACTAGCCAAACTGCCTTCTAAACATTTATGTTCCTAGACTAGTACAGCCGTCCCCGGTAACCAGAGAAGCTTCTTTCTGCAATGGATAATAGTTGTTAATACAGGCACTCCCAACTGGTCAAAATGAAGGGAAAAAATGGCTACTGAGTGTGCAGTCCTAAACTGGACCCAGGGGAAAATCACAGGAAAGAGGTTAGAAGGACGGCAAGACCTGGAAATTGGGGGGAAATCCTTCAAAACATCTTCCAGCCATGACATGGCTGATGTAAGGATGGACACAGAGGGCTATGTCTACCCACACAAGACCTTTCACATAAAAATAAGACATGAAATTAAAAGAGGGAGGTTGAAAAGAAGGGGTCTGCAGGACAGGGAGGTGGGTAAGAAAGGGTAACTTGGGTGGATATGTTTATGATATATTATAATACATGTATATTTGTCTACATATACATACATGTGTACTTATATGTGAAACTGTCAAAGACTTAAATTTTTTTTAAAGGGAAAAAATAATAGTCCTAATGTTCAGGTTTATGAGCTTCATTTGGTGGAATACTATCCATCCTCTAACAATGTGTTTGAGAGAACGTTCAAGAAAGAAAAGATACTCACACTGTTGGCTTTTAAAAGCAGGATATGAAAAGCAATATATAAAATTACTCACATAGTATAATCTAAGTCCACAGCAAATAAGTAAATGTGTAGTTAGATGTCCCTGGGGGGGGGGGAACACTCCACAAAGCTGCGTGCGCTGTTGGGACCCTACCCCTGTGCACGGTCTTCCCTGGCGCCATCTGAGTGGGCAATGGAGAGCATGAGCTCGGGGAGTACTGCCTAGCTCTTCAGGGCCCTTGCCGCTGGTGCCCAGGCAAGAACTGAAGAGCTGAACATGGTTATTTTAAGGCCAGACCTGCAGTTCCTTTTGTTAATTATATATATATATATATATATATATATATATATATATATATATCTTCTTTCTTCAGAGACTTGAAGTTGTTTTTTTTGTTTTGTTTTGTTTTGTTTTGTTTTTTTCATACAAGTCTTTCCCTTGCTTAGTTAGAGTTACACCAAGGTACTTTTTGTCCTTTGTGGCTATTGTGAAGGGTGTTGTTTCCCTAATTTCTTTCTCAGTCCATTTGTCTTTTGTATACAGGAGGGGTTCTGATTTTTTTTGAGTTAATTTTGTATCCAGCCACTTTGCTGAAGGTGTTTATCAGCTGTAGGAGTTCCCTGGTAGAATTTTTGGGGTCACTCAGGTATACTATCATATCAACTGCAAATAGTGATACTTTGACTTCTTTCTTTCTGAATTGAATCCCCTTGATCTCCTTTAATTGTCTTATTGCTTTAGCAAGGACTTCAAGAACTACGTTGACGAGATATGGAGAGAGTGGACAGCCTTGCTTTGTCCCTGATTTCAGTGGGATTGATTTAAGTTTCTCTCCATTTAGTTTGATGTTGGCTATAGGCTTGCTGTATATCGCCTTTACTATGTTTAGGTAAGTGCCTTGTATCCCTGATCTCTCCAGGACTTTAGACATAAATGAATGTTGGATTTTATCAAATTCTTTTTCAGCATCTAAGGAGATTATCATTTGTTTTTTTTTTTTCAGTTTGTTTTTATGGTAGATTACATTGATAGATTTCTCTGTGTTCAAGTACACAACAAGGACATTTGCTTAACCATGTTTGTAGTAACTTTATTTGTAATAGCCAGAATCTAGAAACAACCCAGATGTCCCTCAACTGAGGAATGGATACAGAAATGGTGGTACATTTACACAATGGAATACCACTCAGCTATTAAAAACAAGGAAATCATGAAATGTGCAGGCAAATGGTGGGAACTAGAAAGATCATCCTGAGTGAGGTATTCCAGAAGCAGAAAGAGACACATGGTATATACTCATTCATAAGTGGATATTAGACCTATAATATAGGATAATCATACTAAAATCCGTACACCTAAAGAAGCTAAGCAAGAAGGAGGACCCTAGGTAAGATGCTTAATCCTCATTCAGAAAGGCAAATGGGATGGACATTGGAATTGGGAAAAAACAGGGAACGGGACAGGAACCTACCACAGAGGGCCTCTGAAAGACTCTACCCAGCAGGGTATCAAAGCAGATACTGAGACTCATAGCCAAACTTTGGGCAGAGTGCAGGGAATCTTATGAAAGAAGGAGGAGAAAAAAGACCTGGAGGGGACAGGAGCACCACAAGGAGATCAACAGAATCAAAAAATCTGGGCCCAGGGGTCTTTTGTGAGACTGATACTCCAACCAAGGACCATGCGTGGAAATAACCTAGAACCCCTGCACAGATGTAGTCCACGGCAGCTCAGTGTCCAAGTGGGTGTCCTAGTAAGGGGAACAAGGACTGTCTCTGACATGAACTCATTGGCCTGCTCTTTGATCACATCTCCTGAGGGGGCAGGGCAGCCTTACCAGGCCACAGAGGAAGATAATGCAGCCAGTCCTGATGAGACCTGATAGGCTAGGGTAAGATGGAAGGGGAGGAGGACCTCCCTATCAGTGGACTGGGGAAGGGGCATGGGAGGAGAAGAGGAAGGGCAGGATTGGGAGGGGACAAGGGGAGGGGCTACAGCTGGGATACAAAGTGAATACATTTTAATAAATTTAAAGAAAAAAAATTAAATACATTTGAAATGCTTCATCCTCCAGTCAACCCATGTATAAAACAAAACAAAACCTACCACTAAAGTTCATATAGAGCTGGGGTGTGGTTCAGTGGTAAAGCACTTAGCCAGCATTCACAAGGCCCTGGGTTTGATTCCCAGTTCCACAAGGAAAGACATCAGAATCCCCACACCTAAAGTTCTCACATATTCATAATCCCCAAACCCGCAGACTGTTCCCGAAGGTGCTGGCTGCTGGTTTCTGCCAGGGCTCCTGGATTAGCAGCAATTGCCTTGCAGCCATGTGAAACCAGTCGTAGGTGGAAAGGAAGCCCTCAAAGCCCTCCTCCCCCGTGGGCTTACCACCGTCATGGCAGAACACAAGTCTGAGTCTTTGCTAAGTCAACAGCTGCTTAAATACCGCCAACCCTGTGCTCCACTTTTGGGAACAGCAATGGTTGGTTTATAACCCAACAAGGCTCCAAGCCGACTGAACTTGCACCCCACTTTAGCTCACGCTTCAGGAGGGAGGGCAGTATAAAACGATACTCCTTCCCTCTGTCCTCCCAGGCCAGCTGACCTAGGGCTGACTGTACCTTCCTTTATATGACATAATAAAGACAATGAATGACCCCCCACACATTGACCATCTCCCCAGTTGCCACAGCCTCAGACAGCATATGACTGCTCTTCTAAAATCTGGGAGTCCTATCAGGGGTTTCTCTTCGTACAAGAGGGCAGTAATGGGGCTTTCCTGGCCAGCACACCTGGTTCCTTCTGGAACAAGACAGAGCTTCCGGCAAAGCTTGCACGTCCCGGGGAATGCTGATGCTGCGCGGCGACTACTTTAAACGAGACAAGCCTCCCCTAGCCATGCATGTTTTCTAAACTTAGTTTTAAAGGTGTCTCCTTCACTATCCAGTTAGGCATCTGTGATAATTTACTGCTCCGTGTCCACTGAGGGCCTTTCGAATGTTGATTCTTGGGTGAGTCTCTCAGCCAAACCCAGGACTTAGAAATATGGCAGGTTTTGCTAGCTAGCTTGCTCTGGGGGGTCCTTTGTCTCTACCTTCCAAGGCTGGGTGGGGCACCTTGCATGCCTGGCATTTTTGTGGGCTCCTGGGGATCTGATCTCTGGTCCTCACACTTGCGTGGCAAGCGCGTTAACTACTGAGCCACCTCCCCAGGCCCATTTATTCGTTTGAGACAGGGTCTTACTGTGTAGCCCAGGCTCCTTTAAACCCAGTCTTTTCTCCTCTGTCTTCTGAGTAGCTAGCATTACAGCCATGATCGCCACACACAGCTTGGCACATACGAATCACACCATGCCCACCCTGTCCTTACTGCCCGGCTGCCGTTCACAGCCCAGCAGCCTGCAGCCTGTACCATGGCTGTGTCCTCAATATGCATCTGTCTTGGGTCTAGACCTCTGTTGCAAGGTATTTTTCTCACCTCCCTGTGGTAACTAATGGACTTTGACTATAGCCTTGATTGATTGGGTGACAAAGTAGCCAGGGTCGGAGGCACCCTAGTGACTCTTTGCGCAAGAAAGAGGCGTCCAGGGCACATTCCAGCCCTGTCAGCATTGGCTTAGCCCCTTGCGGTATAAAATCTCACGCCTGGAGCCGTGCGAGCTCCTGGTACCAGCTGCAATTTTATTGGTGGTCTGTGACTTCAAAGGCCTCTCCTTCTGCATGGCTGGGCCAGGCAGTCTGCTGAGCAGAAGGCCCGTCTCTGCCAGGGCACTGGGGATCCCCCGGGAGCTGGACCCAGCTTGCCTTACCTCTTTCTCTCATATCCAAGAAAAATCTTTTTCCCAGTTCACTGTGGCCAGGACACACAGAAGGCAACTGCCTTCTTGGGAGACTTCTCTTAGGCCAGTGTGCACCAGGTTTACAGGGATCTTCTGATCAAAGATCTGTTCGCTATTTCAATTAGCTGAGGCTCTCCTCTTTTCGTAGTAGAGAAAGCCCTTGCAAGGGTGTGGTCTGGGTGACTCCAAGTTCTCACTTGCTGCCTCTTTCTTTCTCATCTAGCAAAGAGGGTGACGCTAGAGCCTGGCCACAGCCTCATGACTGTCTAGAGGTTAAATATGGAGAAGCAGGTGGCAGAGCTCTGGGCAGAAGGCATCAGTCAATCCATACTGCTGGGGCCCTTCTCTGGCAGTCCCAAAATGCAACCAAGAATAGTATTCAATGCTTTCAATATATCCAATGTCTGTATTCAATATATTCAAATATCCAACATCTGAATCTTCAATCTGACATTCCCCAGCCATGATCTTTTGGGAGAGTAACCCAAGCCCTCTGTCCCTCAGTTACGTCATGGGGATTAGTTAACATTGGTGAAACATACCAGTAGTCCCTGGTAGCACAGGTGCTGTGGAAGTGTTTGCTATTACTGTCACATCCACACATATGTCTCGTCTTGCTTATTTATTCCACATGAATATGTATGATCTGCCGATGAATGAGATGGCCACCTTCCAGTGCTTCTGCCTTCTTCCCACTTCTCTACAACACAAGCAGGCACACACATCCCAGGCTGGCATGGGAATTGAGGGCAGCCCAGCTTCTGGCTGTCTTTACTTACTTGTTCAGTGGCCGTGGGCAGGTTCAGTTAAGCCCCTGCGATGCAGTGTCCTCCCCTGCAAAGGGAGTTAAGAGCGACTGGTTCCCCAAGACATAGAGAGTTTACACGGGGTTTCAGTAAAGCCACCATGAAACATGAGCTGAACAGAACACCTGGCCTAGAGTGGGCATCTAGTCAGTATTCGTTCTCCCCAGGACATGGAACATGATAGCTCAGTAAACACTCGGGAGGTTGTGGTCCTTTCTGAATGGCATGTGTTCCCTGCAGATGTGGCATCAGTGACGGGCCCCGCCCTCCATCACTGCCACACTTCCACAGTGGCCTCTCATGGAGTGCACTAGACGGGTTGGTTGGCTTGAGCCCTTTGAGAGCAAGCACTATATCTCTTCCTTCACACCTGGCAGCATCTGGTACAGCTTTGCAAAGCCGCAAGACATAAGCCCACAGAAGCAGCCTTGGGCCATCTGACCTCCTATCCAAGGGGGAAAGTGAGAGAAGCCAAAGAAGGCCGAGCTGCCCTCCCTCTGCCCAGAAGCTTGCCGGAGACGGTGAGTAACGGGAATGGAAACATGACAGTGGGAAAACACACACCATTTTGAAGTCCGCCCGCCTGGGAGTCAAGCCGCATTGAAAATCAATAAGGCATTCAAGGCTGGGAGCTCAGAGCGCACTGGATACCTGTTGGGCCTCCTTTAAAGTAGGGAAGCCTTTGAAGTTGCAGATGACCAATAAAAATACAGCTGGCATTTACAACTTCAACCTTTCTGCCTTTGCTTTACCCTCTGTTGCTAATGCTCCACACGAAGGTACCTGAGGCAAGAATCTTGGCCTGGGACCACAGGGCCCCGGCACATTCTGCCAGCACGGGCAGGCTGTCTCCTTGGCTTCACTGGCCAGGCATTGACTGACTAGGCACCCTGCTGGGGAAAACCTGTCAAGTTTGGGCCATTAGCGTCTCCAAAGCGTGCAGGATAACGTGAGGTAGAAGCACTCTACGTTGTGGCCAAGATCCTCAGAAAAGCTCTTGTCCTTGTCAGAGACCATTCCTCCAGTATGTGGTCTCACCCAGTGTCTCATTCTGCATTTGTTTATGAGATGAAACACAGGAGCCCCAACACGTAATGAGGGTAGTCTACACAAACAGAGAAAGAGTGAACAGAGCTAGGCCCTCAGTCTACACAAACAGAGAAAGAGTGAACAGAGCTAGGCCCTGACTCCCTGCAGGAACACAAGGATTAAGGTGTGCCTTTGGAGGCTCTCTCCACTTCTCCCATTTCCCGCCTCACATTGATAAGAAGTCCGGGGACCTTAGCGTCCATTCAGTGAGCATGTAACAATTCCTTGGAACCAGGGCCTCAGGGCCCAGCCAAGAACATGAGACTCAGAGACATAAACCATGCTGGGGAAAACGTGCAGAGCAACCGCAGAATGAATGGACGTTAATACTACACAGTATATATAGGCGATGTCAGGGCTAATGACCAAGCTGAGCTAATGTCAATAAACAGAGAACTATTAGGAAATTCATTTATCAAGGCCTTGTTTATACTCCTATTTGTCAACCAAATTATTTGTTTGACTTGTGGCCTCCTCGGTTTCTTACCGTCGCTTCTGTCATCAGCACAGCAGAGCTAGAATCTCACACATCGGCCCGGGGAGCCGTGTGGGCAGCACACAGTTCAGCGGAGCTGTGGGGGCCAGCCTTCCTGGGGGCCTGTGTCCAGTGAACAGCCACTCTTTAGAATCGATGACTGGCTGGACCTTGACTGATCTGCTAACTTACTGCTTTCTGCTTCCCGAAATCAGCTGGAGAGTAGGTCCTCCGAGCTCTCCCTCCTGCTAACACAGCAGCAGGGATAACATGGGGATTAGCAACTTTCTGAGAATTCCAGAGTCCTACCCTTACCGATTGTGATCTCCATAACGTCACCTCTCACCGGGCCTCATATCCCCCATGCATCTGTATCTTGCTTTTCTCTGATTGTCCCTCCCCCTCCTCCACAGGGCCCCTTCCTATCCACAGAATCCAGGAAGGATTCAGCACCCCTCAACCTTCTTGGATCTTAGCAACCATCTGCTCCGCTGACATCAGTCAGCCATGGCTTTGCCCCCTATGCTGAGCAACAGGGCAACGGTGGGTAAGTTCCTGGAGGCCTGCTGATCCTCACAGGTCTGTGCCTCAGACTTCTGTGCCTCACAGTTCTGTGTTCCAATCCTCGGCCCTGCTCTTCTACCAATACCCATACATCTGTATGTTCATGGGTAATGCTGGACCAAGAGTATGGTACTCAGTGCAAATGTAACTGTCATGAGGAGGCTGAACCCCTACTGGCATCCCTGCTTAAGGCCCTGCCCATAAAAGGCAAGCAGGGAATGCTAACAGTCACCCTGGTACTGAAGAGGTCCTTTCCCTCCTTCATCTCCTCTATTGCACTAAGTCCTGGGGTTTCCACTCTTCTGAGCTGGGGCTTCCTATTCGGGAAATAAATGTGAAATGATTCCTCCATTCCAAGTGACAGACCACAGTAGGTTTCTGAGTAGCAGGCAGGGGAACCCACCTCACAAAAAGTCAACGTCCTTGATTACTTTGAAGGGAAAGGGGCGACAGGCCTTGTGGGGAATGAGGCTGAGGATCTGATTTCTCTAGAATCACTGGCGGCAACATCGATCCTCAGCGGCCATGCCATGGATTGCGACACATCTCAAAAGAGGAGTCTGGAAAAAGCAACAAGAACCTCTTACCTTCTGCAAAGGGCTACTGTGCAGTGCGTCCCTTTGTAGTTGTGTGTGTTTGGGGCTGGGGGGGAGTCAAGCCATCTTGGAAAAATCAGAAAGCAGATGCGCCTGTAATTGAACTTGGCAAGGGCAATAGAAACCTCGTTATGGGTGTTACAGCCACTCGCACCTCAATTAACCTGGGGGGCCGAGGGGCTGTTGGCTGCTTTGCACAGATGGCTGCGGGAAGAGATTTAGGTGCTCAACCTAAAGGCCCGTCCATGCCCAGCCTGGGTGCAGAATCCCTTCTCCAGGCTTCGGAGACTGAGGCCCAGGAGCGTCTCCTGTCCTTGGCGCCTCTCCGGTGAACTCCCAGTCGCCTGGGCCACCAAGCCCACCCCAGAGCAGACCCAGCGCAGCCCGAGGCTGGCTCTGCTCCCGCAGCCACGACCTGTGCCGCGTTTTACTGTCCGTCATTTACCATTCTGACGGGGAAAACAAATTTAAAACACCTGGAAATTTATGTCTCTGATGGGTCGAGTTGCACTGTTCCATTATATTAAATAATCCAGGCTGTGTGCTTCAAAGGAGGCCGGCCTCCCGGAGGCCTTTGTTAGCTGAGCAGGAGCGGGTGGCCTCACCTGCGCCTGCGCGGAGCCCGGGAGCAACTGGGCCCAAGACTCTTCCCACCCCGCCCCACCTCTGACTGCGCCTGCGCCCTGACAGCTGCAAGCTTGGCCCTAAAGCCCAGGCTGAGGGCCAGAATGACCCCTGAGGCCAGCCATGTCGTTCTTTTCATTCTCTCTGCCACCTGGCAGTCCTTTCCTCTCACCTGAGCACACTCGGAGCTTGAGCGGGTAAGACCTGCCTTCTGCGCAGGCTTGAGTTCCAAGTTTGAGGTCTCATGTCTCAGGGAGGCGTTTACTGGCTCTGAGTTGGAGAAATGGTTTCCTCTCCTGTGTTAGCCGGACAATCCCAGTGGGTAATTGTGTGTATGGCCCTCTTCACTCCCCAGCCACACACCAGCCCTCAGACCTACCTAGGAAGCAAAGCTGGAGGCTCTGAGCTTCTGTGCAGTTGTTTGTCTTGCTATTTAGCTCTTGCTATCCTGGAACTCACTATGTAGGCCATGCTGGCCTTAAACTCACAGAGATCCACGTGCTTCTGCCCCTCCCAAGTGCTGGGATTAAAGGTGTGCGCCGATATGCCTAGCTTGTTCCTGTGGGTTTGATTTCCCCTCCTGGGGTGAGAATTCTAAGAACTGAGAGAGTCCTAAAAGTGATTTGTGTCTTCTGATCCTGGCCCTGGGATTAGGTCACTGGCCGGTGTAGATTCGTCCCGAACAGACCACAGCTGGCTTGGATGTTGATACCCAATCAACACCCCACTGGCCACAGAAACAGGCAAACAAACTGTCCTCGGGGAACCTCAGGAAGAATCAGCGGCTGGAGGCACCTTACCCCTTCACTCAGGTCTGCAAATTGGAGGGGCCGTTTAAATTTCATACCACCCTGAACAGGAGCCCTGACAGGAAGTGCCCACCTCTGTAGGTCCTCGACAGTCTTTCCATGTCTCAAGGAAACCTTGGAGGTTTGAAGTGGTTTGTTCTGATCACAGGCATATGAGAAAATATCCCTCAAGTCACTGTGTGGACAAGGGAAAGGCTATGAGAAGCACCTGGGCATTAGAAGAGAACCATTGCCAGCATCTCGGCATCAGATGGCAGTAGCCGGAGCTGGAAGAGGACTCCAGAGAGCTACTGGTGCAAACCTACTCACAGGCAGGAAAGGTATTCAATCTCAAGGAAAGGGGTGAGCATCGGCAGCCTGTGATTCTGCTCTAACGAACGAGGGCTATCTCTAATCATTCAGACTGTACAGCCGAGAGGGTGTCTTTCAACCTGAGCAATAATGACGATACTTTATTACATGATTGTTTGCAATGCGCTTGCTTGCTGTGGCTCTGCATAGCCTCATGCAGCAGTCGGCAGGTGTTTGTGCCACTGCCTCATAGATTAGGTACCTAGTAGACGGAATGCCAGTGAGACTGTTCTGCGTGCCCTGCCTCCATTATCTTCCATGGGCTTGTCCTCATCCAGGGTGTCCTTACGTGGTTCTTGCTCTGAGTACAAGCAAGTGTTTCTCATTTGCTTTGTCAGCAATTTTATTTTTATTAAAGGCATAGATTGCATTCCCAATTACAACGATAAAACTCCAGATTATAAGATTATGTTTTAAGTATGATTCCCAGCTTTGAAAACAATTAGGTCACACTCACATAGAATAAAATGAGCAAAAGAAAACTCAGGAAACTAATAATCTGTGGTTACCCTTGAATTATGAGAACGTAGGTGACCTTCGCTGTCATCTCTCACCTTTCCATGCAGTTTAAGACCTTAAAACAGCACGTGTTAGTTTTGAATTTTAAAGTAAGATGTTTTACAAATTGAGTTTTGGCTCAGCAAAGCATGCAGGAGTTAAGATTCAGCGTGGCCCCATCTGTATCACTGGGAGTTTCAACATGGCACCAATCCAGTTGGGGATGGCAATTACCAGGGGAGAGCTTGTACTTTAGCACCCCAAGGAAAGCCCCAAATTAATGGCTGTTAGCCATCACAATGGCCGATTTCTCAGGGATCACTCCAATTAGGGTCTTCTCCACGGCTTACAACACCAGCCCTCCAACTTCAGACAAGGAGCATCTGTGGCACAGCTGGAGCAGCTGGGTTGGAAAGTCAATCACTGCCCAACAACTGTGCAACTGATGGCCCATCAATCAGAAACATAAGGCGCCCTCTCCATCTACAAAGCACATACATTTGCTTGCAAATCTGCAAATGTGCTCAGCAGCCTCGGGGCCTCCAGCCCTGGAGAAAATGCAGCCCCAGTCACTTCTGCCCATAAAGAATCACAGCCTGGCACCCCTGTGTGGAATGCTCCCACTTTGGGAGCCTGCCTGGGCAGTCTCCTTGGCCCTCAAATCCCCATCCATCCCTTGGGCCCCCTGATACACTTGGGGTTGGCTTCGAGGGTTTTACAGACCCTGAAAATTGCCCTGCTGTCACTCTGAGAGAAGCTGCACATGCATGCAGAGTTTAAGGCCCTGTAAAATGGCTCTCCTGCCTACCTGTGTCCATTGTTCCTGCTTTCCTTCTAAAATCCCAACTTTAACAGTGGCACCACGCATCTGTGATCCCAGCGCTTGGAAGCTCAGGGCAGGATGATGATGATTTTGGGAATAGCCTGGGCTACTCGGTGAAATGTCAAGAGAGTGAGAAAGACAGAGATGGAGGGAGGGAGTCGAATATTTTTTCTCTAGATCATGGTTGGGTGAAGAACAGACTTATGTGTCTTAAATGCCTATATATGAAGTGATTTCTGGGGTGGATTTATTTTCTCAGCCTCACAGAACATTGCTTTACACATTTTGAAGCCTCCAGGAAGTAGACTCTGAATAAACACACAAACAAAAGACCTCATGTCCAACTCTGTCCACTTGAAGAATATCAGAGCCACCTCTGCTCTTTCTGTCCCCTCCCTGGCCTCTGGAGAAGATGGGCAGACTTGAGGCTTTGGCTCCACTGGCCTGTAAAGGTAGCCCCGCTAAAATCAGCCGAGCCATTTCATATGTTTCCTAATAATGATGATGACAATTATCGTATACTGCTTTGTGATTTCTAAGTTATCTTGTTTGATTCTGAAAAAGCTGTCAAGTAAGCATCATAATTCCTGGAAAAAAAGAAAGAAAACTAAAGAGTAACTAGAGGAAAAGAATATTGGATAAATGTTTATTATTGGTGTGTTTGACCGTATAGTAAGCACTTTTCAAAAGTGATGTCCTTTGGGTAGACTTGCTAAAGTGAGGTGCGAGTGCACACACACACACACACACACACACACACACACACACACACACGAAGGCACGTAGGCACGAATGAACACATGCATAAACAGGGTTAGATTGATTTTACACAAAAGGAATGAAAACGCAGACTCAGAAAGGAGACAGAATCAGAGAAATTGTAGGCATGATAAGTTGCCTCCTTGCTCCTTCCAGTCAGCAGGAGCATGGATTATGGACTTCCACATGGTTTTTGGTGACAGCACAGAGCATGAACACAGCCCCACTGCAGTGGGCTCATGGACCCAGACGAGACCCTTAGAAGCAGCCTAGACTGTGGACATCAGCATGGCTTCCAGTGGCAGCCCAGGCCAGTCATATCAATATGGCCCCTGGCAGAAGCATGGCCCACAGATGTCCTCATGCACTTTGGTGGTAGCTTGTGACATGGACATCAACCCAGACCCTGGCTGCAGGAGGACCATGGGCCCAGACAAGGCCCTCTGCAGCAGCATGGAACTGGACATCACCATGGCCTCAAGTGACAGTGCAGTCCACTCAGGTCAGTATGCCACCCCCTCATCCCCCAGTGGTAGCATGGCCCGTGGAGATCAATATGGCTTCAGGGAGCAGGGCAGACCTCAGACATCATGGCCTTTGGTGGTAACATGGGCCATGGACATCGATATAGACCCTGACGTGGCCCTCGGTGGCAGCATGGAGTTGGACATCTCTATGGCTTTAGGTGGCAGTGTAAGCCATTTGCATCAGCCTGGTCCTCACCACTGTCATGTCCAGTCACATCTCCAGTTTTGCCTCTGTCCACAGCGCATATACAGCTCCATTTTTCTATCTTTCCCAGGGGTGGCCTGGGTGTCTTCTGACATCTAAGCCTCAAAGGCAGGGTGGCCTGGGTCTGGTTTTGTTTTTAATTGACGTGTAATAACAACAGACATTCATGGGGTTCCCGTGACATCTCAACACACGAGCACAGTGCATACTGCTAATCGAATCAATGTAATTTGGACTACAGCTCTGTGAGCCAAGGAGTCCTAAGGAGGACTGGCAAGATGGCCAGTGTGTAAAAGCATTTGCCATGCAATCCTGACTACCCGCATTTGATCCCTGGAACTATGGTGGAAGGAGAGAGCCAACTCCCAAAAGTTGCCCTCTGACCACCACACAAACACTGTGGCATTCATATACTCCCACCCTCATCCATCACAAACGTACACTTTTTAAAGAGTAAGTTAGTAGAATCATTGCTACCATCATGGAAGATTTTCTGGTTGGTTGATGACCTGGAGCTCAATATTTCTTATAAGTAGCAGGATACTGAACCTAGAATAGGCCAGTAGAACTGAGGTCAAGGTTCAGACTGACTCCTTGGAATGTTCCCTGTGCCCCAAACTAGTGCAACATATCCCCAAGACTAAATGGAACTTAAGGATTTTGGAGGTGCCGTTCCACACATACCAAATACAATGCCAGGCCATCTCTCAGTCCTTACCCACTAAGTCTGGAACAGCAAGCTGGGTTTTCTCTAGAGGGGATGCTTCCTGAACCCCAGTGTTCCCCACTACACTGCTTTCAGAGAGGAAGGGCTGAGCTAGCTGCACTTTTGGCTTTAGCAGCTGGGCCCTCAGTGGGCAGAAGAAAGGGCTGTGGTGGATACTTTTCCCACTCTGACAAGCCACCAGAAACCCCCGGGCAAGAGAAGCAGACTGCCAAATCATACGGCTTCTGGGGAAGAGCAGTGAAACCATGGGAGGACCTATGCACAGGAAGGAAGGAAGGAAGGAAGGAAGGAAGGAAGGAAGGAAGGAAGGAAGGAGGGAGGGAGGGAGGGAGGGAGGGAGGGAGGGAGGGAGGGAGGGAGGGAGGGTGGGTGGGAGGGAGGGAGGGAGGGAGGGAAGGAAGGAAAGACAGATGGAAAGAAGGAAGGAAAAGCAGAGAACAACACTCTGAGGAAGGAGGTGCTAGGAATTTTCCAATACTAAGGGGTACTCATAAGATTGAAGTAGTCACTGAGTATAGACAGGCATCCCTGTGGAAATGCAAGCCATTGGGCAATGGGGATCAGAAAAATGTCTTGGACCTGCTTCCAACAAAACTCAGGAAAAGATTATTCTAGTTAGTTCGTGCCCAGAAGCTAGAATCTCTGATCAGTTTTATTTTTTAAATATTTTAAATTTTATTTTGTATGTGCATGGGAGAGGTGCCTATGCATGCCTTCATGTGGTCAGAGGACAATTTGTGGGAGTCACCTTCTACCCTGTGGGTCCTGGGGATTGAACTCAGGTCATCAGGCTTGGCAGCAGGTGCTTTTAGCCTCTGAACCTTTTCATGGGCCCTAGAACTTTTTTTCATTTGTTCTTAGGTGAGGAGTAAGATCAGATCCAACACCAGGAAGGAACAGAGCCAACCAGCTACTGTCACCTGGGGTGGGGTGGGGTAGCTGTCCAGGTGCACAGGGGGATACATGTCCTGATCCGGGACATACCCAGCAGGCCAGTAGGCTCTGCCTGTACACCCAGTTCTGCCTGCTCTTTGCAGAAATTCCCGGATCCCTGACAGCTCTTAGTTCTATTTGCCGTGAACACAGACTGCAGAACTTTCAGTTGTGGAATAAATCCCAAGTTCTACAAGAAACAAGTCTTGTGGAAGGCATCTGATTTCTTTTCTTGCCAGTTGCTGCTTTTCTTAACTTTGTAACTTTTAGTTTTTCCCACAGTTTATCACTCTGGAAAGAATGTGGAAATGGGGCTTTTACATGTTTGAGAACGAGAACAAACTCCTGTTGGAAAAAATGAAATCTCCAACCTGGAGCCCCAAGCGCGAGTCAAACTTTCCACAGTATCAGAGCCTCTGCTTGCAACCTGAGAAGCAAAATTAAGTTGTAATATTCCGGAAAATAGCTAGGGCCATTCAGAATTCTACTTCTGGCTTCTTGGCTGGATCACAAACCAATGTAGAGGCAAAATTTAATTACCTGTCAGGAACTAAATAAAAAGTCTGCTTCATCTAATACTCCCAGTGTGCAGGACAGCTACAAAAACAAGTCTGACACTCAATCGATTGGCTGTTTACAGAGGCCTAAAGAGGCACCAAGACACATGAGCGAGATGCTTGGAGCTGGAAGTTTTCACCGTTGTTTAAATGCATTTGCCAACCGCTCTGTCTTCCTGACCTCCACTCAGAGCCACTGCCTACCCACAAGAGACCTTGCATTTATGTCTTTAAAATATCCCATAATCTTCCTTTTCAGAGGTAAACAATGGCCTCTAAGGTGAGGCCTAGGGCACTAGGTTATATATACAAGAGAACACCCATCTCTCCAGAGCAGGTTCTGCTCTGGGAGAGCTGATGTCTAGCATCACACCCCCCAGGCTGCTCTTACTCTCAGCAGTACCAGCGAGTCACGGTAGAAAGAATATCTTGGCACCCATTTGGGAAGCAACGCTGAAGTCACATCCATCACTTTAGACTTCATTTTCCCCTACTGCCACCTGGAGAAACCTACTCTGCCTACTCACAGGGCAGTGGTGAGTCTGAGTGTGAGTCAACGAATGGAAATACAAAACGCCCCCAACAGGCTCATGTGTTGAATGCTTGGTTTCCTGCTAGTGACATTGTTTTGAGAGATTGTGAAACCTTAGGAGGTGTGCCCAGTGTAGAGGAAGTAGATCCCAGGCAGTGTACATTTGAAGGTGGTACCTTGTCCTTTGTCTGTGCTTCCTGACCTTGTGAGGTAAAGAATGATGGTGCTCTACCCAAGCACACGGTCTTGTACTCCCATAGTCTGAATGAACCCTCTGAAACTGTGAACTAAGGTAAAGCCTCCCACCGGCAAGCCACAGTCTAGAAGTTTGTTCACAACCAGAAGAGTCTCCTCAGACAGGCATGAAAGAGCTGGGCCGCGTAGGGAGGTGCTCCCGTGTTTATCAGTGTTACTTTTATTGTCTGGTGTTGAGGGTCAGAGGTCAGGAAAGCAATTGCCATCTTGGGAAGGTGGTTCCCCACTGGAGAACAGAGACACCCATGTGGACTGCAGGGTGGAGCTGGCAGCAGCTCCCCCGAGAGTCTTCGCAGTGCCCTGCCTCCACTAGAGTTTTGCAGAAAGCAGAATGGCCCAGAGGAGAGCTCAGCACAGCCCCTCAGCTTCAGGACGCCCAGAGGAGTTTCAAAAGCAGCAGCTGGTTAGAGATAAAAATCAGACTCAAGACTAGGGGAAATACGGCTTTTAAAAGTAGGGTGTCCAGCCTGAAGTCAGCAGCGGTGCCTCTCGGAGCCAGGGGTGTACTGATGTGCTACCTGGATGAACCCCTTAACTTCTCCGGGCCTGAGTTTACTTGTAAACCAGACTCTGAAAACCGTCATGTGAACGCTTGAATCATCATAGCTTCAACTTTCTACCCAAAAACCTGAAGGACGTCCCACCCTCATTAGCCTCTCAACACTGGCTCCCTGGCCCAAGTGAGCACATCCATCAACTTAAAGACACCAGGAGCTCAGCAGGAATGTTGGCCAATTAAAGAAGGTTTCCCACCCTCCCCCAGCCCCATGCCTGGGCTCTGTCACCCCAGCGGGGCTCCCAGGATCAGAAGGCCCTAGTACCTCCTCCCCAGCTTGCTGACATGCAGGTGACTAAAGCTGGGACCGCTCTACCTCCATGCTGTCCATGCATCGTGGTCGGGGCTCTACCCATGTCTCCATGCCCCAGCTTCGTGGTTTTTCCTCTAACCACCAAAGACGTGTCCTACTCTCAGTGCAGAAGACCCAGGTGGCCTGAGCATAGCTGGCCCTGAGCTGAGAAAGGGTTGAATGACTATACAGAGCTTCTGCCTGCTCGCTCCGAGAGCAGAGCGGAGGAAGATGCTTCCCACATGTCTTTAAGGATCTGATGATCAAGGAGATACTGAATTTCTAAATTGCTCTCCTTGGTGCTTTTTCCTAAACAGTGCTAATAAAATCTTAAACCACGTGGCAGCCCGCTGCTCATCAGCCCTCCGCTGCCCTCAGGGTGCACCAGTCTGTGTGTGTTATAAATAAAGACTAAAATATGCAGCTCACGCCACACAGGCTCCTTGGGGCCCACGGGAAGAGAGCCAGCCTCCTACCTGATGCCTGCTGCCCCCAGTTGGGGGAAAGCTGTCCCGACAGAGTCCTTGCCTGAAGGAAGCTCCCTTGGACGTTAACAAACCACTACAAGGACCTGCGATCCATCCCTGGAAGCCTGGTTTAATTATTTAGGAGGAAGAGAGCGTTTGCTTCCCCCAAGCTCTGCAGGCCCCCAGAGCCCATGAAATCATTGTTCAATGCTTATTAGCCCTGAAGGCCCCCCAGGCACAGTGTTGCAGAGACCTCATTTCAATATTTACCACTTAGATCACTTAAGGGCTGTCAGCTTTAATAACATTTTATCAATTGGATACTTATATTATTCACAGCTTCATAAAAATAACAAGACCTGCCTTGGCATTTCAATCATACCCGCACTAATTTGGGTGACTGCTCAGGGATTTCATTTTTATTAACATTTAGATCCGAAGTGGCTGGTTCCCTTCCGAGATGCAGCGTCTGGGGCGGGCAGGCTGCGAGGAGCTTCCACAGAGCCCTTGCAGGACTCCGGACTAGTGCTCAGTGCTTAGGATGGCTTGGGGGCTGGTGGTGGAAAACTCCCTGCTCAGACCCTGGAGGATCTGGTCCCAGCTTCTCTCCTTCCCATTCTCTCTGGAGGATCTGCCGCAGGATGCAGTCCAGAGATCTGGCTTACCGTAAGCCCTCCCATGCTCACTGAGAGCCTGCAGCCAGCCAGATGCCCAGCGTGGGTCTGTGTAGTCGTGATGGGCCTGACTAAGATTTCATCATCTTCCTCGGGCCCCACAGCTCTGGCCTCCGCGAAGCCTCCCTTCTTCCTGCCATGACTCGAACCGCCCCAGACTTCCGCATTTTGCTTTCGGAAAAAACTGGCAACCTGATTTCTGACTCAAAGATATTTGCTGTTGCTGGTAACTGTAGGACGGTTTCCTCACTTTTGAGCCTTGAACACCTTGAACAGCTTCAGAGCTGTTGGAGGACACAGCACTTCCTACAGCGGCTGCTCCAGCTCCAGCAGCTCTCAGCGCCACTAACCACCACTGTCCCAGACCTAGGATCCCCCTTTACTCTCCAGTGTTTTTCAGCTCTGCTGAGGCAGCCGCATCTCCAGGCTTGTGCTCCCCTGTGCCCCTCAAATCCACCTACCTCACCGAGACCACGGTGCTACAACCTGACCTAAAGTCCCATGTGTGTGAGGTGCTCTCAGAACCAGCTCTGGGTTTTTCCATAGGAACAAGCCCAATCTTCGCAATCAGGACTTCCGGAAGTCAGTTTCTCCCAGCTGCCCCCAGCGACCGGTTGCGGCATCCCGACAGCCCCACAGAGCAGCCTGTGCCCTGCGGAGAAGGGGCCAGCTTGAGCACCTGGCCGCTCTCTTACCAGAGTCCTCTGACCACAGACACACCCAGACTCAGTTCACCTCCGTAAGTGGTCCTGTCGGTAAATGTCTGTTGCTCTGACTTCTATTTTAGAGATGTCAGCTGCCTCCCACACTACCGGGCTGTGTATGTCCGCCGTGGGGGGTGCCCCAGGACAGACTTATCCCCATGCCACCCAGGTCGCCTGTCCTTCCAAAGGTTACACGTGGCCAGAGTAGTCACAGGACAGGCCCTACCACCCACAGACTGCGCCTTTTGTTACCGACAGAGGTGTTGATCCCTCCCCAGTCAACAGCTTAATTAAGTCCTTGGAGATGAAAGAGACATTTTGACTTTGGAAGCTGATATTTATAGACAAGCCTCTCCCCAGCCCCCGAACCGGAGGTGTTAACAACTTGAGGGCTAAATCAAATAAAAATTATAAAACTCATTTCTTCACTCTACAAAAATTAGCAGCAAACACAGACCTCTCCGGATTCCGAGCTACCCCAGGAAGTGATGCCCCAGCGTCCAGCACAGGTCTAGGCATACAGTGGCTACTTGGGAAGCATTTCCTGAAGTTTTTTAAATTACATTTTATTTCTCTATTTATTATATGGAAAGGGAGGCATTCATGTTGTGTATGTGAGCTCAGAAGACAGCCGCGGGAACTGGTTCTCTCCTTCCACCATGTAAGTTCTGGGAATTAAATTCAGGTCGTCAGACTTGGTGACAGTCACCCTTCCCTGCTCAGTCACCCTGCCAGCCCATTTGTTGAACTTTACATGGCAGAGGTCACTGTGGCATAGCGGTTAAGAGCCTGGCTTGCAGTCACCTTGTGACTCAGCTTCTTGGCCCTGGGTAGGCTGCTCAACACCTTTAAGCCTCGTCTTCCACAGCTGTCCAATGGGACAATAGTTCTACCCGCCTACCCCTCCCCACGTCGGTAGCACTGTGTTTGGGACATAGAAATATACTCAGCATTGGCTATGTTGAGCAAAAGTGGTGCTAACAAACTCAGGCCTTCTGTTTCTGCGGAGGCCTTTTGGTCACGTTGAGGATATTGCCTAGACAGCTCAGTTCTATTTAATTAAATATTCAAGGCCCTGCGTTTGAGCCCCAGAACGGCACACAAAAAGAATATAGCAGCTTCGAATCGGGTGCAGCAGCACACACCAACAATCTGAAAGATCAGGGTTGTTCAAGGCCATATGAAATCTGAAAAACAACAATGTCAGAATGACTGTTGAGAGACTAGAAGCCGAAGGCATGGCTCGGTGTGCTCGGTGGCATAGCTGCTGAGGAAAAGGCTAATGATTCCTCATAAAGGAGCCCGGCTTGGTTCTGGGAGAACAAGGCGGGAGGACTGTGAGGTCAAGATCAGCCTGGTTGTATAGCAAGTCCCTGTCTCCAAGAGAAAACCGTTAACCATCTCAGTGTGCCACATCCAGCAATTCCTCTGTGTGTGTCTTGGCCTGTTCTGATGGAATGCGAAGAGACAAATCCATAGAGAAAGAAAATGGAGTCATGGTTGCAATTTTCTTTCCCTACAGTTTTGGATCACACCAATGGGCACAAGTTTCTTTTTTTATCTTTCTTCTTCTGAGACAGGTCTAAGATCAGCCTAGATTATGTGGCTTCAGATGACCTTGAACTTCAGATGCTCTCCCTTTCATCACTGGTGCTGAAACTTCAGGCACGCGCTACCATGTCCAGTTTATGTGGTGCTGGGGATTGAACCCAGGCTTCGTGCATGCTTAGGGAAGCACTCTGTCAGCTGAGCTACACACCCAGACACGGAACACCTACTTGGCATAACAGAACTGTCCTGGAATTAGTGCTGAGTTTCAAAGCCGCTGAAATACATTCCCTAAAGCAGTGAGTTTTGTACTATGTGAAGTAGATCTCAATTTCCAAAAGGATATATGGTCCTCCCAGGGACCGACTTCCAGCCTTCACTCCTGTTATACCCTCGTGAGCATGCTTGGCACAACCCCCCTTCACCCTTCTGTCTTATGCTTGGTACAACCCCCCTTCACCCTTCTGTCCTACGCAGTATAAAACTTCTGATACTTTACAATTTGCAAATCGCCTTCTCATTTGATCCTTGAAACAGGCAGGAAGGCATCTATTTCTGCAGAGGTAGAAACAAATTTAGAATTATGGAACACCACAGCCAGGATCACTCGGCTAAGTGGACAAGGCTGATACTCTGGCCGCCAAACCCCAGTGTCTTTTACTCTCCCTCTAATCACACACACTCTGACCAGTGGCGCCTCAAGTCAGCCCAGCCTGGAGCCAGCTCCAGAGTCCCAGCTTGCCTCTGCTTTCAGCCCTTCCCATCATCCACACCCACAGCTCTCCTGACTCTGTGGGCCTCCAGAGCTGTGTCCTGTAGGTCAGAGACAGACACAGACACAGACACAGAGATGCTGAGAAATGAACGCCCTGCTGAGAAGTTCACCTGCTGCTGACATTGACGTTAACCGTGGCAAACGCTTGGGGACAAGAAGTCCCTGTTTGTTTATTTCTGTCTCCTTCTTTTGACCTGTACATCTACTCGACTTAGAAGATGGCTTCTCGTGATGGTCTGTAGCTTTTACACAGAAAGGTGAGTGAACGAGATGCTAGGGGAACCCTAGCTTGCTGGGTCAGGGGAAAATGAAGGCCAGATGTAAAGAGGCTGAGGGGTGAAGAGAGCCCTCTGTTCTGGGTGTTGGAATGTAGGATGAGAGAAAAGTAAGAAGGAGGAAGCCAAGGAGAACATATGTGAAGGGGCCATGAGAGTATAGGGGCAGAGATGAAGCAGGGGCAGGAGAATGACCAGGTCACAGGCAGCAGGGTAAGGAGGAAGGGCCACTGTGTGGGCAGTGGCAAGTCCCCTGGACTTCCTGAGTAGAGGTCTGGTAGGAGAAGCTCAAAGGTACAACCAAGACACTTGCTCGTGGGCCCAAGTGCAGTTGGCATGAGCAACCAGGAGGCATGGAGGTCACCGTATGAGGAATGGAGCAAGCGACATGCATTCAGAAGTTCACCTAAAACTTCTAACTGGGAGATGAGAACGCTAGCATTTCTGGTTCTGATGGGACATCCTTGGCAAACTGTTGGCTTGCCTCTGTCTGAACCCCTGCAGAACAATGTTGTGTCCATCAGCTGGCAAAGGCCTGTCTTTAAAGGCTTTTAGGAACCATATCCTTAGATAAATTAAACCTTCCACTCATTGGCTCGTTCTACTCTGAGGGCTGTTCAGAAATGTTCTTGCTCATTCTCCTTCACAGTAGTTGCCGTTTCGCCTTCTATTGTGAGCCCAGCTCTTTCTCAGTGAGTCCTCTTAGCTCTTACAGGACACAGATCTTGACACACTGAACTAGCCTACGCACTTGGTGTGTGTGTGTTGCTGTGTATACCACTAAATGACAGCCCCAGCCCAGCTTGTTCCCTTACAATTCTTATCTTATAACGTACTTTAAACATTTATGTGTATGTGTATATGTGAGAGAGAGAAAATGACAGAGAGGAGACAGACACACACACATACACAGAGACAGAGAGAGAACATGCATGTGGTGGTCAGAGGACAGCTTGTAGCAGTCAGTTTCTCCTTCCATCATGAGAGGTCCAGGAATTGAATTCACATTGCTTGGCACCAAGGTCCTTTCCTGCTGGGCCATATATGTGGCCTTTATAAGGTGTTTTCTAGAGAGAAAAAGTTCATGTTTGTATTTCCTCTGAGGTACTTATTAATGTCCCTTCCTCTGGTTAGCACCAGAGTAAAGGCACAGTTTTATGTCTTCCTCACCTTCCAGGTTATCTGTCTCTGTGCTTGGTCATGGGGACAAGAGAACAGGGGCAGAACCTGGAAGTAGATGCATCAGCTGTGACACAGAAGCTTCTAGGAGGAAACCAGGTGCAATGACAGGTTGTGATGTCTACCTCTAACAAGCCTGAGAATGAGCAGTAGTTATCAAGGAGATAGTTCAACAACAAAGACTGCAGGAGGATCTATGGTTCAGACTAAACACTCTTGGCCAAACAGCCTTGAGCATCACTGGAGCCATTTTCAGGCATGGGCTCTGAGAGGTGACTGGATCGTGAAAGCTCTCATCTGATGAATGATCTGCAGCAATGCCAATGCTAAGAGGGGAAACTGGGCAATTGAGCATGTGCTCTTAAAGAGTACAGGTTGTTCCTGCTCTCTTCCTCATCTCTCTTCCTACTTTCTGAGGGAAGCAGCTTTCCTTGTAACCAGGACTGAGACTTCTAAAACTATGAGTCAAACTAAACCTCTTCTTAAGCTGATCGGTCTGCGACAGCAACAGAGAGACAACACAAGACTCTCTAGAGATAGACCAGGCATCCAAAACACAACCACCCCAAGACCAGGAGACAGTGGCATTGGGGAGGCTCTGCAGCAAGTAACCAACAAGCCTCAGGGCCAGGGGCTTTGTTTGAAGATTGGCATTCTGTGAAAGCATCAAAACAGGCCCAAAGGCACCTGCATTTGGATAAGGGACCTGGTCTTGGGCAGGATGTATGTCATTGTGAGTGTTGGTATAGAGTTCTGGGGCACAGGTTCTTTGGGGAACTCACCTCCTTCCAGTGATCCTTGCAAACCTTTGGCTCCAGGAGAGCCAGTCCCTCCTGTCATCGATGCACTCCCCACTCTGTTCTTCCATTCTCTGCTTCCCTTTCTCTAGGTCTCCACCCCACCATCTGTGCTGGGAAATCCTCTTCACTACCTCAACATCTTCCTTTGCCTTGGTCCAGCTGATGGGTGCTGCTGATACTGTATCCGTCTAGTTTTGAGATGCCAAGTTGCTGAGACCATTTCTAGAAAGGAGTTTCATGGTTGCTTACCAATGTCACTCCAGGTGTGGGAGGATGGGCAGCTGCTGTGACTTCTCAGTGTTTTCAAACCAGCCGCCAAGGCTGGGATCAGAAGGGAAAGAGTAGCACATGGTACTTGAAGCTGCTGAATTCAGCGTTGGAGCAGAGCTGCCTCAGTCCCTCCTTCTGAAGCACAGAATGAGGGCAGACTGCAACGTACCAGGGAGGCATTGCCAAAGGCAGGAAGGCACACTCTCCACGCCAGTGCAAGGCTCTGGTTGTTTACAACTCCTCCGAGCTGCACTGGTCCTTGGCTTTGCTTAGTTTAGGAGGGAGAGTGACAGATTCAAGAATTTGTTCCATGGAAGGGATTTTTTTTTTCAGTGTCAAAAGGAGGATGCCACCTGTCTCAAGTCCCCTCCCCCAAACCTAACAAATACATAGAGGAGCAGGAAAAGGTGACAAAGGAGTGGATGTAGTTAGGAGAGAGGCTGACTTTATACTAAGCAACTGGAAAAAGTATGTGAAATTTCACCACATATTTAAAGAGCTCCTATCGCGACTTGGACATAATCCTGCATATGAAATCTTGTAATAGAAACTGGCTGGGAAAGCTATGTGTGTTCTTATTGTAAAAATACCACACCCTTAACGAAGCACTGGAAAGTCCAAGGAGGCCACCCTGATGGACCACAGCCAAAAGGAGGGCAGACTATCTGGAAAGGATTGGAGCCTATCAAGGCATTTGAGCAGGATTTTATGCAAATATAATCAGCTCCAAAATCAAATCACAATTATTTACTCCAATATCTCTGGCCCTCAGTAATGCCAGCATGTTTCCCTCGCCAGCCCCTTGCCCTGTCAAGAAGAGGATAAAATAGGATTGTTTACTTTTATTATTACACATCCTGTTACAAACCCCACTGTTGCTAAGTATGTACAGAACCTTTAACTAAAGAAACTAATTGCAAGCCACTTTCAATATCTCTTGTTTTTTAATTTAATGCCCTCGGAGAGACATAATTGGGCTGGAGGGAAGAATTTTCACTGAAGTCATGAATTTGCTATATAAATACAAACAAGAAAGAAAGCTAATACAGTAAGGGAATATGGGATTAATTTTGAAATTGTCTGATTAGTGGATTCCTGCCCATCAATAATTGCCTTATATTTTCCCAAGGCCCTCTCTTTATTGGAGTTTGGCACTGCATCTGCCCACAGTCTGTCAATCAGCCTGCGCAGCTGGGAGGGTCTGGAGACGCCACAATTGGAAGCCTGCTGGGGCGCCTTGTTAGACAAAGCAATATATCCCAGACGTGAAAACACCCCCATCTCAGCTCGGCTGCTAACGTCTTTACACTCAGTCCTCCTACACTGGAGTCTGGCCTCCGTGGGACAGGGTCTGATTTATTTATTTATTTTTAAGGAAAGAAAATAAAAAGTCACAGTTGCCGGCTTACATGTATTTTATGGGCCTGGGCTCTGGTGGAGTCTGAGGTCAGAAACACTTCCTTCTCCCAGCAGCCAGGTTGATCAGCACTGTCATTAAGATGAGCTGGACAACAGCTGGAATTCCTAAAGTCACATCAGCTCTGTGGGGGATGTGCTTCCTACATGTAAGACTGAAAGATGAGCAGAAGGACAGGAGCAAGTATGCAGATGGCGGGTTTTTAAGTTAACTAATTCTGAAAATCTGAAATGTTTTTCCAGCCTCCAAAACATTTCCTGACTCTCATCCCTAGGCCTGGAGCTCCAATCATTAAAGACTCTTGATCAGAGAAGGGAGAGACAAGTTTGTTGGCTGACGGCACCATAAACATCTCTTCAGACCACACTTGCTATCACACATACACACAGAGTTGCAGCCTGGCTAATGCTATGTTTATACCATGTTCATTTCCAGAAATATTTATGTCTCTCTATCTTGCCAGCAATCAGTCAAAATATACAAAACGATCCGCATTCAGGGATGCTTCCTCTGGAAGACAAAACAAAATAAGACAAAGATGGCTCGGATCGTGCTTGTTTCTGTTTTGTTTTCTCATTATCTACTGTTTGCCTTCCCTGTTGGGTAAACTGAACATTTGTTTTCAGCAGGGAGTTCGTGCTTGCTAAGTAGAAAACATGCTGACTGGAGCATCGTCCCTGGGCAACAAGGTGAGGTGATTAGCTACCCAAAGGCAATGTCCTCTCAAAGTCTAGGTCTGTACTCTTCCCAGTGGCCAGGACTAGCTTTGGGTAGCATTCTTCATCCTGCAGTGTAGACATCTGTGGTGGTCTCAGCCTACTGGGTACAGGGTCAAGTTCTGGATCTACTGCAGCTCTGGTTGCTTGCTTCAGTGGAACTGATAGCTTCCAACTGAATTCTCTCCACTGTTGCCAACATCAACCCTTGTCATCTCCTCCTCCCCCAGGCCTGTATCATTTGTGGTTGGTAGAGATCACTGCCCACATGGATTGTTCATTTCACATGTATGGAGAATCTCCTAGTGCTATATACCATGCCTGCACAGATCCACATGAGAATATATGCACCTATGCCATTGGCTGTTATGTCCCTGCATTCTGCCTGGTACCTGAGAGATGCTCAAGGAACACCTTCTTTAGGTCAGGTCATAGGAGCTTACAGCAATCACCTTCCCACGAGGTAACGGACTCATGGCTCCAGCATGGCAGAACATCTTTCCAACCTCTAATTTTTCCAATCTACTATCCCTCCAAGATCCTTTGGGCACTGGACCAGTTTCCATTCTTACTAGAAGGAAAACGATTTCTTTTCTTTAGAGGGACTGGCTAAGGACCTTCCTTCGGGCCTTAATTAGTTTCCAGGACTGTACAGTGCGCTCTTCCCCAGATGTGCTCACCCTTCCTCTAAGCTGGTCTCATCACTCCTGGAAAGGCAAGGTTACCCCTTTGATCTTTCTCTTCTCTCTGTTGCTTCTCTTCTTCCTTCACCAGTGACAGTCTGCCTGCCTGCAGAGCCCAGCTATAATCTGATGGCCTCCAACTGTACTCCCTCCACTGTTGTCAACACCAGCACCCTCATCTCCTTCTCCCAAGTCTTGTATAATTAGCATACATCATATCTGTATAAATATCACTGCCCACATGGATTTTTCCTTTCACGGGTACTGAGAAATGCATGTGTACCATGCTTGCACTGATCCACATGAGAAATACACACTCATGTCATTGGCTCTTATGCCCCTAGTACCTGCATTCTGCTTGCTACCTGAGATATACTCAAGGAACACTTTCTTTGGGTTGTTTTGTTTTTTGAGAAATGGGCTTGCTATAGAGCCTTACTTACTTGCTAAGTAGGCCAAGCAAGTTGGCCTTGGATTTGTGGTGATCCTTCAATCTCTACCTTCCAAATGCTGGAACTATAGGCTTCTGTCACCAGGCCTGCCCAAGGAACACCTGTTGAATGAGTAAATTAGTGTGCAAATAGATAAGTGAATAAGTTAGAAGGAATATTGTCCTCATTATCACAAACACAATAACTTTCGTGGGGTAATCAAAAAAGCCTTTGTGTGTGTGTCAGCGGGGGGGGGGGCAGTGATTTGCTGAAAGAAAAAGCACATAGACTGATATCCTCAGTCATAAAGAGAACTTCTGGCTCCCATGACAGGGCAAAACTCCTGTCTAGCAGAACTAGAAGGGTGTGCTATGGGGGGAGAGGGGTGCTGGACCTGCCTTCCTGGTCTCTTCCTGCAAGTCTTCTGGTGGTTTGTATGAGAGTGGCCCCCATTGGCTCATATATTCGAATGCTAAGTCACCAGGGAGTGGAACTATTTGGGAAAGATTAGAAGGATTGGGAGGTGTGGCCTTTTTGGAGATGTCACTAGAGGTGGGCTTTGTGTGAGTGGTTAAAAAAAAAAGGCAAAAGCTTTGAGTGTGTTCTTTCTTGTCGATCAGTCTTGTCCACAAAGACAGGCCGCTTTGGGAAAGAAAGGTACAGTTGGGAAGGCAAAAGGAGGATTTCAAAATGGGAGTTTAGGTGTGTTTGCTCTTGTCAGTCTTATTATTGACTCAGGTTGGACACAAATACCACAAGTAAACATTATGCGAGGAGGAAATAACTGCAATCATGGGTACCAGACAGGAAGACTGAGGGACCTGGAAATAGGTCGCATCTCTGTTCCTACAGATCCCATTGCATTGAGGTCCCATTTTCCAGCAGAAGCCTAAAGAAGGTGGTGTGAGTTCACTTATATTGCAAACACGTGCTGTGGCTTGTCGTAAAACAAATGGTATCACCTTTGATTCTCCGTAATTATCACTCCAAAATGAGAGCAAGGAGAGAGAAAGTTCTGAGGCGAAGCTGCTCCCTAACCAGAAGGCCCAAACCGTGCGTGTGACTGATGATGTGATAAGAGGGTGTGGACCATAAGAAGAAAGCGCGACATCTATTCCAAGGTAACAAGTTGCATATAAAGAGCTGGGAGCAGTCTGCATATTAGAAACAGTTTCCACTCATTCATGTGGAACAGAACAATCTGCAGCATGAAAGGAGGGTAGTAACATTTGGCAGGCTCACTGTGAGCCGGTGAGAAGGCATAAGAGGAGAGATTCCTGAAAGAGACCCTAACTTAATCAATCACTCGTAGCAGGAGGCTGAAGTAGATCAAAAGGGCTGTATTGGCTCAGGCATGCACACACCGTATCAATCTCTGGCCCAAGCGTGGAGGCTCCAGGCATTGCCTCACAAGCATGCCCAGAGCAGCCTGATTTTATTTGTAAACGAATGGGGAAGGCTTGAAACACAATCTCAGGCCAGGCCCATGGGCAGGGGCCACGTGAAGGAGGAGTCAGGACCAAGTGGAAATTCCCTTGGATTTATCCTCCCACTGATTCCATTCCTGTGGTGCACATCTCCAAACTGACAAATTAGTGAGGCTCCATCTGAGTCTTAGATTTTAGGAGGTGGAAAAGGGCCTGAGGCAAAAAAAAAAAAAAAGAAAAAGAAAGAAAGAAAGAAAGAAAGAAAGAAAGAAAGAAAGAAAGAAAGAAAGAGGGAAAGAGAAAAGGAAAGGCCATAGCTGGCCTGTGCCAATGACAGAGGACTAGCCTCATTGGTTTATATCTATATGAACTTGACTCTCAGGGACAAAGAACTTACTTGTCTCCTAGATGAGCATTCAAGGGTCTGGCCCAACAGCCAGCCTTGGCCAACTCCCTGAAGTAAGCAGTGCCAGCCACAGCTTTTTAACTTACATGGGAGGAATTAATTTTCTCTCTTGCTTATCTTACTTTTGCATTTGTATTATATACTTTTAAGCTTTGTACTCTCCCTTGGAAATATTTTCATAGGAAGTGTGCATGCTTTGAGGCGACAATCAATGTCTTCTTGAATTCACTTCTCTCCTCTGAATTTGTAATGACACAGTAGTAATAACCTGGGGAAAACTGAGAAAAGAGCCATCCAGGTGGCCCTGAGGTTTGGGTGAGAATGAACCTTGCACCACAGCTGAGAATGTATTTAACATTCCCTCATTCCTAAGCAGCACACTGATCTTGATTCTGCCTTTTTAAAATTTTCTTCTCTCTTCCCTTTGCTGCCTGGAGTAGTCTTGCTGTGCAAGACTCAGGCTCAGACCAGCAGTGTGACTTTTAAGACTCTGAAGTGTGATGTCAAACATTCAACAGACCTCATTGCAGCTCCCCTCTCACTCTACTCTGCTGGGTGTCTGAGGGTTTTTTTAGGATCTGGCTAAAGCAAAATTAAGTTGGGGTTTGGTGGGATGCATTTGCACAATTCACCATCTCTACAGAGAACTAAGTTCTGACTAGCTGCCCTCATGAAAAAAAAAAAAAGCTAAACTCTTAATTTCACTAAAATTATGTCAAACAAATCAAATAGTTCCAGGGTCCTGGGAAAAGATGGATAATGCTAAGAGACATATAACCAAAGGCAGTCTACCTCAACTGTCCAAGATAATTTCAATTATTTTGACATCTACTCTAACATTCTCTTGACCTTTATCTCCATGCTTTCAAACAAAATTCTAATGCTTCACTTTTTAAATAAAAAAGAAGGCCAAACTTGTGGCTATACAAAACTCCCCTTACACAAGTAATCTAGTTTCTGTATAGGAAAAGATCTCAGTTTGGTTTTGAATATTATAAAATTTAAAAATGAAGGTAAGTATTGTCATATAACTGTAAGTTTGTTGGTTTGTGAATGTTAGATACTGTCTACTTATTTCAGCCTGCCTACTTCTCTCCCATTTTCTTTCTGTGGTTATACTGGGTTGTTTTGTTGTGTTAAATCAATGAACTTATATTTTATATGACAGGACTAATATTTTTGTAAACACTAAGCAGATGCATCATAACTTCCTCTTGTATAATTACTTCCAACTGGAAAGCTGATATATTTTCACCAAGAAGTTAAGTGCAAGAGTGTTGATAGCAAAGTCACAGCACCCTTTTACTAAATTTCACCTCTGACTGTCAGTAGCAGAGTGGGTAAATTGTGATACACAATTAAGCACTCTGTATGTCTGAGAATCCATGAACTACCATTGTGTGCAATGACACAAACTGATCTGAAAAACATAGTTAGCAAAAGAGATAAGACACAGCAGAAGCATATGAACCTTACATGGACACAGGTAATGTGTTTACTTGGAAGTTAGTAAATATTCTAAGGGAAGCTCAATGACTATAAAGAAGCCCAAGGAAGGCCTCTGGGTGCTAGAAAGACCCTATTTCTGGGCAGCTTCTTTTTTACATAAGTATATTTATATGTTTTGCCCTGTGAAATTTAAAGATATGAACATGTGCAATTTCTATTTTTCTATGTACATTTTACTTCCATAAAAAATGTAAATATCATTATAGAAAGATGTTTACATCTGTTATTAAGTGATACCATGTGACCTCCCTGCTTTTAAAGATTTTCATTTTATTTAAAACACATCTTTATCCCTTTTCCTAACCTCTGCTGTTTCATTCCATTTTCAGAGTATATTTACATTCTCTTCTGTAACCAAAATTCCAAGTTTGTTTTGATTTATTCCTATAGTTAGGTAGATCATCTTGCTGATGTCCCCAGTTCTCTCTTAGGGGATTAATATGTGTCTCTTATTTACCAATCAGGTTCAGGGACACAGTCATCCTCAAGTGAGTCTGGCATGTTCGAAACAATGTGTGGGTTGGGTTTTTTTGTTTGTTTGTTTGTTTGTTTTTAAATTTTATTTTAGGGTCAAAGCTTGACCAGCAATAGAAGTCTCAGGTCATACTTTATTGAGAAGGGATATTCTATCATCTTTTTACCATGGTGAAGTGGGTCTGATAAGCCCTATAAGTTACCTTCCCATCAGAAATCATTCTTGCTTGCCAACCTTCCCAAAGAATTCTTTGAAGTTCAGCACTTTTAGGAGTACACCCCTCCCAAGTGACCGTTCTGGCTAAGGATTTCCTAGTGCCTTTTCCTCATAAAGTTTTATACTTTTAGGAAATTTTTCCTGAGTTCTATCTTTAAATATTTGTTCTGTCCATTACTCCTGATGCCTTCTTTGAACATTTTACTTAGTTTGCTTCTCTTGTCTGTCATTTTTCCCTCAAGGCTTTGCTACTTGGCAACTTGTTCTGGTTTCCTTTTGCTCTGGCCTCTCACTTTTAGCTCTGTTAGTAGTCTTAACTGAGTATGCACACACTCAGGCATAGGCTCTCTAAGGATGTGAAAGTATGGGTAGTTTTAAGAGCAAAGATGTCTATGCTCTCAATTTTCATATGTGTTCTTTCCAAAAATTGATCTGCGAGGACACACATCTGAGGTTGAAACGTTCTGTTTCTTATTTTTCACTTTTCTGCCCTTCACCAACCCTGTATCTGACAGAGGGCTAATATGGAGAATATATAAAGAACTCAAGAAGTTAAACAACAACAAATCAAGTAATCCAGTTAAAAATGGGGTTAAAAACAGAGCTAAACAGAGAATTCTCAGTAGAGGAATATCCAATGGCAGACAAACACTTAAAGAAATGCTCAACATCCATAGTCATCAGGGAAATGTAAATCAAAACGACCCTGAGATTTTACCTTACACTCATCAGAATGGCTAAGATCAAAAACTCAAGTAACAACATAGGCTGGAGAGGATGTGGAGGAAGGGGAACCCGCCTTCATTGCTGGTGGGAATGTAAACTTGTACAACCACTTTGGAAATCAATCTGGCACTTTCTCAGACAATTAGGAACGGTACTACCTCAAGTCCAGCTATACCACTCCTAGGCATATATCCAAAATATGCTCAAGTACACAAAAAGGACATTTGCGCAACCATGTTCGTAGCAGCTTTATAATAGCCAGAATCTCTAACTCAGATGTCCCACAACAGAGGAATGGATACAGAAATTGTGGTACATTTACACAATGGAATACCACTCAGCTATTAAAAACAAGGAAATCATGAAATTTGCAGGCAAATGGTGGGAACTAGAAAAGATCATCCTGAGTGAGGTATTCCAGAAGTAGAAAGACACACATGGTATATACTCACTTATAAGTGGATATTAGACATATAATATAGGATAAGCATACTAAAATCTGTACACCTAAAGAAGCTAATCAAGAAGGAGGACCCTGGGTAAGATGATCAATCCTCATTCAGAAAAGCAAACAGGATGGACATCAGAAGAGGGAAAAAACAGGGAACAGGACAAGAACCTACCAAAGAGGGCCTCTGGAAGACTCTACCCAGCAGGGTTTCAAAGCAGATACTGAGACTCATAGCCAAACTTTGGGCAGAGTGCAGGGAATCTTATGAAAGAGGGGGGAGAGAAAAAGACCTGGAGGGAACAGGAGCTCCACAAGGAGATCAACAGAATCAAAAAATCTGGGCCCAGGGGTCTTTTCTGAGACTCATACTCTAACCAAGGACCATGCATGGCAATAACCTAGAACCTCTACACAGATGTAGCCCATGGCAGCTCAGTGTCCAAGTGGGTGCCCTAGTGAGGGGAACAGGGGCTGTCTCTGGCATGAGCTCAGTGGTTGGCTCTTTAATCACCTGAGGGAGGGGGCAGTCTTACCATGCCACAGAGGAAGACAGTGCAGCGAATCTTGATGAGCCCTGATAGGCTAGGGTCAGATGGAAGGGGAGGAGGACCTCCCTTATCGGTGGATTGGTGGAGGGACATGGGAGGAGAAGAGGGAGGGAGGGAGGGTGGGAAAGGGCTATAGCTGGGATACAAAGTGAATAAATTGTAATAAATAAAAAAATTAAAAATTAAAAAAGGAGAGCATTGAAAAGCTGAACTATGAAAAACAAAAGAAAGATGACTCTTCAGTCATCATTTGAAGTTGAGAGTTCTGTCTAAATCAACATATTGTGAATTCACTGTAGAGGAGGATGGCAAGAAAGATGGCAGATTTTGTCTGTGACTCTCACCTTTTCTAATCCATAACTATTGTCAAAGAGTCTTTGGAAGTGAGTCAGGCCAGACAGGTTCAACATTTACAGCATCTGCGCTGAGGAGAACAGGGATCTCACCCTTTATGCTGAGTTGTGCACAATGAGGGCAGAGCAGATACAGTATACAGAGCCCACAGCCTCAGGGATAAGGCTGGCACTGATGAATGCCAAGCTACATTGCCCCTAGAAAGAATCATATGAAAACATTCAGGGAAAAAACATGATATATCTTGTCTCCATTAATCCGAGAATTTTGAGTATCAAAGTGTCAGTCTACAAATTGCTATTTCTCACTCTGCACCAATCTTCATGATGGAACTTGGAGACCCTTCCATCCTCCCATTCTTTGGTCCTCACAGATGCATATCACATGGTCTTGAGAAGGAAATGAAAAGAAATCTCACACTAATTTCCCAATGCTTGTAGCAGGAGAGTGTTGCCTCTGGAGATAAAAATAAAATTATATAAATTAGAATTTAATGTTTCCTTGAACATTTATTCAGACGGATAAGAGAATATTTTCATAATCTTTTGCCAGTAGATTATGAGATGCATTAAGCTCATTTTTGTTTGATTATATGTAGCAAGAATTTTTGAATCTTTGTTAGTTTAAAAACCACAGAAATGTTATAAGAATATGTTTTTGTCTTAATCCCAGGAGTGGGGATATGGGGCTGCTTTGTAGCAGCTGACTGTGATGTGCCTCATGCTCTAGCAGAGGGGTGATTTCTCCAGCAGTATATAGTTTCTGTGAGTTTGTGATGTTTGGAATTCTTGGAACTTATCAGAAGATATGTAAATGCTAGAGCCCCAATTGTTGGTAGTTGGATACTGTTGATTGTAGTTTATCATGAGGTTATGAATGAAGAAATGAGAAGAAATTAGATATCCTGATGGCAAACACCAAACTTACCCCAAGGAACTCGACACACCTAATCAACAGAAAGTAGTCTAACAAAAAGGGTACCTTCTTTCCCCTCTATCCTTTTTTTCTCTCCTATTTCATGTTAGGGGGTTGAGAGGGAAGAAGTAAAGCAGTAGAGATGGGTGGAAGAAAAAGGAACACACAAAGTAGCCAACGCCAGCCACAGGTACATACACGGGCACATAAAGCACATGCCACTCTCCTGTTCTTTTCTCCTGGGCACTTGGTGGATATGGGCGCTATAGAAGGGATATGTCCTCAAGTCTACCGTAGAAATGCACACAGCAACAACTAATAGCACTTTATGAGTCCTCTGCTTATTGATGGCCCAGTGCCTTCCACAAAGGAGTTGAAAATGCAATCTGAAAGAGAACACCTTCCCCATACAGGCCTAGAATAAAATGTTCCCCAAACATATACTAGAACATGGTACCCCAAACTTTCCATGGCAGTTTCACTTAGGGGGAACTCTTCCATCTCCATAGAATGCTTTTCTAATAATATCAGAAGCATAATTACAAAGATGCTCATTTGAACCATTAAGTGAATTACCAACTGCTCTTGTCAAGGTTCAAACTTTCTCCATCTGTCTTTGTGTCCTTTTGAGATATTATGGGATGTTCCAGGAGATGAGAATTCAGCTTGAAGCTACCTCGTTCATAACAGCAGATCATTCTTTCTTGAACTCTGTAAGAATGAGACTCTTCTGAAAATAACAAGAATAATTCATTGAATTTATTAAATTTAAAATTTAAAGGTTTGGAAGAGGGGCAGAGTCGTCAGAAATTTGAAACGACTGGTTGGTTCTAAAGCTGGGGAAGCACAGTCTTTTGCCCAGGTGGGTTCTAATTCTAGATTTTTGACAAACTGGAGGCAGAACTTAACCCAGTCACCAGTCATCAATATTTGAAATAATTGTGATATCACATATGACTTTGGTATGGGGCTGCTCATAGCATTGAAACATTTATGTCTGTCTACCTAAGTAAAACAGGGTCTTATATCTATAAAAGAGGAGTATAATTAATGCTAAGGCTGCATCAGTGTGAAAATCAGTTGTATTTAGTTATAGCTATGTGAAGTAATTGGGAAAAGCTTTATTATCAAAATTTGTAACATTTACTTAGCTTAATTGTATACCAATTGCAGTAATTGGTTCAAAGGAAAAAGAATCCTTAGGAGGCTTACAGATAGATGGAATTATAAACTATTACATTTTAATTAAAATCAATTTAAATAAATTAATTTAAAATAATTTTAATATTAAATTTATTGCAGAGAAATATGACAAGGTAAGCAATAGCTTCTTCTAAATGTAAAGATATTATGTGGGGATAAAACATTACAGAAGAAGAAAGAAAATAAGAGGCTCAAGAGAAACAGAAATTGTATGAACACGGCACCTTCTACAATAAAGAGTTTGTGTGTACATTTTGGTGTATATCAAAGTATTCTGATATTTAATTTTTTGAGACAGGCTTTTCCTGTGTTGCTCTGGATAATCTGAGACTCACTATATAGACCAGGCTGGCAATCCCCCTGCCTCTGCCTCCAGAGAGCCGGGATTCAAGGCGTGTGCACCGTGTTTGGTATACTGTGATATTTATACCTGAATGGAGTTAAAACTTGTGCTGTTCAGGTGGCTCTTGGATTGTGATTTGCTGATCCCTCATCTAGATCTAAGAAAAGGGTAGAAAAAAATGTTGATAGTGTACAGTTGGGAGTCAAACCTGCGTTGTGTCTGTAGCCACCAGATTGTGAAGAGGAAGAGTGAAACAGAAAAAAAAAAAAAGAAAAGAAAAGAAAGAAGAGGAAGGGATTTAATTTAAATTAGTTTTCTCCCAGTAACCCAAAGAAGTGGCCCACGTGGCCGGCAGCTGGTGAGCAGTGACGCTGTGCCCTCTGTGCAGCTCTAGTCTCATCTCACTGAGGGACACAGAACTAATGGTCATGGGGGAGGTCCATCGGGCCAGCCAGTTCTTGTGCATGCTCAGAAGCACACACTAATGTGTGCCTCCTTCTTTAGCCCACTTAATTCCATGTCTGTAAACTCAGGTCAGGCTTGGGAGCTTCCTGCCCCAGCCTGTACCTTTCGCCTGCTTCTGCGCGGAGACCTTAAATGTCTCACTGCAGACTGTTCCTCAGCTCTAGATCTGTGGTGATGGACTTCTCTGCTGCTTTCTGCCTGCTGCCAGCATCCACAGCTTCTGGCTTGATTTTTAATTCAGTTTGAATAGCTCTGCCTTCTGATCAAAGAATATTTTAAGTAATTGTTGATGTTAGGCCTTAAAACTAGCCCACTGTTGCTTTCTATTTGTCCCATCCGAAGTAAGCTTTCTGGTACTCCTTTCTGTCGTTTTATAAGGACATTAACTGAATACATTTACTCTTGCATTTCTTTTTTGATTAGTTTGTTAATTATACCTCATTTATGAGTCTTTTCATGGTTACTCTGAGATTTCAGCATGGATCTTGATCTGTAAGAACCCAACACAAACTCCTGTTTTAATCAATGTAAAGATTATACAGAATTTTTCATTATTCTTCATTTTTCTTACTTTTAGTGCCATTTTCATTGTTTCTATTTCTACATATTTTAAACACCTCAAGATAACATTTTTAAGAGTTTGAGGACAGGAGCTCCACAAGGAGAGTAACATATACTGATTCACATGTTTTTCTGGCTTTCTTATAAAGATATGCTGGCTTCATGGAATGACCTGGGAGATGTTTTCCTCTTTGATCTTCAAGAAGTAATTCTGAGAAATTAGTAGTTTTTCTTCGATGTCCGCCAGACTTCACCAGTAGGACTTAACAACTTTCTTTGCATGAGAAATTTTAAGCTCTAAATCCAATACCATTAACAGATAAGACACAGTTCACATTACCCACTTCTTCTAGAATGAGCTTCTGGACTAAGTTTATGCTCCCAAGGAATTTGCATCTAAGTGTTGAGCCAATGGTCACAATGCTGTCTTTTGTCCATCTCTGCCCAGGGTAGAAGGCAGACAGGGTTTATTACAAACTGAAGTGAAACACTACGACAGGGTAAGAATGGCCAATAGTCAAAGAGACCATTGTCTCAATCCACATTTTAAAATTCATCCCTTGATAATTTCATGCATGTACCTTGATCATAATCACTCCTCATTACTTTCTAGTATCCCCTTCTGAAATGGGATACTCTACACTGCTTCCCAACAACTTTCCATCCTACTTTTATGTGTTGTTAAAAAATAGAATGACTGACTGAATTTAATTAGGATCACTCGCATGAACGTGGGTGTAGGGTTATTCACGGGAGCATGGACTTACCAGTGGCTACATCACTGAAGATAAATAACTGTTAATAGCTACTCAACAGGGGTGGGGTCTCCTGGACACCTTCCTTATTCATGTGGGAATGTTGAAGGGCTTTGCTATACAGGCCAGCCTTGTAGACACTGTTCTGCAAGGGAGCAGCATAGGTGTATGGAAACACGGGAAACAGAAGAGCCTGGAGCGCTGCATCACGGGAGTTCCCCCACATTGGCCCCAAGTGATCTAGGCTGACTCTAAATCTATGGGAAAAAGCAGTCAATAGTCTTTGGAAAATGGCAACATTCACCAGAGTCTCACGGCATAGCTATGGTTTTCATGTATTAGTGTCTAAATCAAGAAATTACCAAACATGCAAAAAATGTAGGGCCAAATGACCCAAAGTGAGGAATAGAGCAAACTGCAGAACCGACTCACAGATAACACAGATCTAGGAGTTACCAGCACAAATTAAAAATTACCAGGTAACAAAGCTCTAGAATCAACAATGACAAAAAGAATCAGAGGTAAAAGCTTGGGCTGAAAAATAGCAACTGACATTAAAAATTCATTAGACTTAAAAACTGAAAGGGCATAGGAGAAAAAAAGGATTTACTAATAGGTCATTAGAAGGTATCCAACCTGAAGCAAATTAGGAATAAAGATGGGTTCATTTGTACACGCAACACTAAAGTTACAAGATTGCATTATAATTACCAAATTGCTCATTCTGAAGCTGTTATTTTTCATGTGCTGATTGTCCTACCATCAGGGCACAGCAAACACAATGGAACAACAGCCACAGAAGAATTCTGTCATGGCCAGCAAATAGCGTGCAATAGCACATTAGAGCAACACTCTCAAGGTTCTCTAAACACTTACAATAATCTAGAATTCTACGTTCAGTTAAGCCATGGAGAGAGGGTAGATAGTGGTAGTTTCAGACATTTAAATATCAAAATATCAACAGTCAAACATTTTATTTCAAGAAAACATTAAGAATATATTCTGGTTAAATAACAACAAAAGAAATGCAAGAAAGAAAACTCCAGTTTCAAGGAACAGTGTCACCTACCTGTGAGCATGACTTAAAGATGTATGTACAGGCTAGCAGATAAGCAGCAGGCTTTGAGGAAAACCCACCCCAGTTGGCCACAAAGAATCTCCTTCCAAAGCAGAGTGGATGTTGTCAAAGGTTAGTGTGATAAAGGGGATGGATGCTTTAATAGTATGGTGAATGTGTGTGCTCTGTGCTATAAAGAATGTATAGACTATAAGCACCAAGAGAAAAAGGTAATTAAGAGGCTGAAGCAGAGGATGATGTGTTAGAAAGACAATAAACTCCAATGTATTACCTTTCTCAGAGCGTATGATGGATAAAGTGGCATTTGGAATGTTCTGCTGCAACAATAAGGGGCACAGGACCTTGTTTCATTCATTCACTGTCATTAAGTTTCCAGAAACAGTATTTGAAGCCACAGTTCATCATATTTTCATAGTCTACAATAATTAAACCAAATACTTTTTATCCAGCTTTTAAAACTGGAGGGAAAAACTCACAGAGAACACAGTTGTCTCAAACCTCAGTGTTGTAGGAATGACAGAGCACTAACAGATGGTGCAAAGCAAAATTTGGACAGGCAGGCAAAAGAATTGTTCATTTTCTTACTTCGAAAAATGATACTTACATGTGCGTTTAAAGGTAGGAATGAGTAATTTGAACTCTACAAGCAAGAACTAGAGGTTTAAATGTTGAGGGTATGAGAAATAGCCAAGAGAACTACAGAAGTAGCCAAGAGAACTAAACTAAACTAAACTAACGTTATCAGGTCTTCATTTTAAGATGGAGAACTAACGCTAGCTCCAACCTCTTATGCCTTCTAAATCCACCAACAGAAGATGAATACAAGAAGGAAGGAAGTCAAGAGACATCTATAACCTTGTACCATAGTGAAAATTAGACCGGGGGCTCATGTCTGTGGATCTCAGGTTATCAACAGTGCACAATTTTTCATGTTAGTGATTTACCCTGAGAAGTTCTTTATCTGAATGGAGTGGGGTACGCCTTCCATTCTGGCTATAGAATTCTTTCTCCTTTGTAAAATCACGTAGCTAGAAGGCCCTTGCAAAGAGAACCTTTAAGCCAGTAGAGAACGGTTATTGAGCAGCCCCAAAGAACGAATAGTTCTTGTAAATAAACTGTTGCAAAGTCTGAATTTATCCTTAAGATACATTCCAGTCAACTTCCACACAGGGCTTCTCTGAGCGTTAGAACTCACTGTTGACCTAGAAAGTGCTTGGAGTCTCTGAGATCCTTTCCATAAGGAAAATCCTTCTTTAACGTCTTTAAAAAAATAACTGAAAAAGAAAGTAGGGATGGTTTTACAACACTGTGGTCCTTTTAAAATACCAAGTTGTGAGGCTGGGAGATGGCTGAGGAGGAAAGTGATTGTAATTCATGTGTGAGGACCTGAGTTCAGATAACCCACACTACACAAAATCTACAGTGGATACTAGAAGACATGTTTGCAAACCCAGAAGCAGGGGCAGAGACAAATTTCCCTAGACCCCCATAGTCAATCAGGTTCAACAAGCGTCCCTGCCTCAGAAGCTAAGAAAGATTGGGACTAGGCAGGCACCTGTTGTTAGCCTCTGGCCTCTAGATGCACGCACACGCTCATATAAGCAAACATACACACATTAGCACACATACACCATGCACACATATTTTTAGATTGTGCACTTTAGGGTGGCAAATTATATTGCATGTGAATTGTGTTTCAATGAAACTTTTAAAAATGAACCAGGAAAAATGCAGAACAGATAAGAAAACAAATCTAGCAAATGTCAGAAAAAAACATTGTGGAACAACAGTTGAAAATGGTGACCAAATAGCTTCATGAAGATTCAAAGGATAGAGCAAGGACATGGCTTCTCTGAGTCACAAGTATAAAGCACACATAAAAAGAGCAAAGAAAGAAATGAAAAGAGGCCACAAGAAGATAAAACTGAACTGAGCAAACCCAAGAACATACGGAAGAGAAAAGTAGTGACCCTACAAAAATGGAGCTTACACGAACAACAGCTAGGTATCAAAAGAAGCTAAAGATGTGGAGGGAACTGAGACAAGTAAAGGGAAAAAGGAAACAGTTTTGAAGAATTCATGTATGTGAGAGACTGATAAAGAGTCACAGTTGAATTACATTTTGTAAGACAGCAGAAAGATCAAGCGCACAACACAAAATTCAAAGGATAATTCAAGAAAGTCTTCTGAAATAAGATACTTGAATCTATAAATTTCAAAAGCACCTCATCTTCCAGGAAGAACTAACAGAGGTTAATCAGCACTAGAACATTTTCTAATGAGGTTACTGCACTTCAAAAACATGATCATTCAGACAGAAAATCAAACCGCTTTGGGGAAAGGGCAAGGAATGAGGTGGGCTTTAAGCTTCATTAAAGCAATACTCTGCATTGTAGAAATTTGCTGTCTTCAAAAACCTCAGGAAAACTATGACTAAAGAATTTTTCTTTCCAGGCAAAGTCCAGTTCAAGCATAAAGAAAATATGTGGTTTTAAACATACAAATCTTCAAGGAGTAAGGAACAGGAATCCTTCCTTTAAAACTTCTTTTAGGGGGCTGGGAAGATAGCTCAGCAGTTAGGAGCACTTGATGTTCTTGAAGATGACTTGGTTCTGTACCCAGTACCCAGTACCCAGTACCCAGCACCCATATGGTGACTCACAAGTTTCTGTAACTCAGATCCAGGGCATCCCAACACTGATTTCTGGCCTCAGGTACACACTGGTAGGCTTATATACATGCTGGCAAAATACACATATGGATAAAATAAACCTTAACAAAAGAAAACAAAACAACTACTTTAGGTAGCAATAGTGCAGGCCTGTAATCCCAGCACTTGGGGAGGCAGAGGCAGGAAGATCTCTGTGAGTTCGAAGGCCAGCCTGGTTTTCAAAGTGAGTCCAGGATAGCCAAGGCTACACAGAGAAACTCTTGTCTCAGAAAAACCAAAAAACAAACAAACAAAAAAAAATCCCCACAAAAACAAACAAAAAAAGTTCAATAAGTTAGAAAAAGAATAGTACCCTAAACTTAAGTACAAAGAAAGAGAGATGACTTGGGAAGCTGAAAAGCAACGATTAAAGAGTTAGAAAAGAGGGAAGCTGTAGTGTTCTCAACAAACACATTTAGCTAAGCTAATCAAATGGTAACAAAGAAAGGACATGTCAAAACCATCAAGTATGAATATGGAGGAAGAAGCATAACTCTGAGAACATCAGACTTGCTCAGCTTTATAATACTGTTGTCCCTCTGTGTCTGTGAGGGATTTGTTCCAGGACCTCTGTGGGTACCAACATGTGTAGTTGCTCAAGTCCATTTGTATCAACTTACACACATCCTCTCCTACACTAGAAGATAGTCTCTGGATTTATCCTGCAGAGGCCATGCTGATAACCGTTACACTGTATTGTTTAGGAATAATGACAACAAAAAGTCTGAACATATTTAACACAGATGAGCTCAGATACAGGAATTGGATATAATGGGATCATTTATTTTATTTTCGTAGTCATTCTTTATAATTAACTTGGGCAAAGGAAGGAAGGAAGCAAGCAAGGAAGAAAGAGAGGAAGGAAGGGAAAGAATCTGTGTTTCTGTGTTCAGCAGGAAAGTCTGTGCTAAGATCAGACTGGAATCACTCTTGGTTCTGTACAGCATGCACAGGCTCGTTGCATGCATCTTGTTCCTGCCTCTATTTTCCTGTTAGTTTGTCTTCAGGAAGTCTTCTTGTTTTGGTTTTGTTGAATGTTTTTAAATTCATGACTCCGATGTAGTCCCTTGAACTTAGTTGAGTGAATTCTTTCAGATTGTGTTCATTTCAGCAGGTGTCAAGAACACAGTTATTTTAAGCTATATTCTTGGCTTGAGTCTGGGGTCACTCCGTCATATGAAACCAGCCGCAAGAAATGGCATTTTTGATAGGATGTATGTTCTTCCTCCTCCTTCTTTTTTAAACTGTATTTTCTAATTTTAAGTTTGTTTTTAATTGAAAAGAATTTAAACCTTTTATGTTACTAGTTGTTTTCTGTTTCCTGTATCACCTTTTGGAGCACTCAACTGCCAAACTTTACTCAGTCCTCAGTTCTCGCTTACTTGTATAGAAGAGTCACTGCACGCTGTCTCCAGGGCCAATGTTGTCACTGCGCTCGGGGTGGACGCTCTTTGTCCTTTTGGTTTGTTTTTGTTTTTATTACACATAGTGGCAGGTCTAATCCAGATCTTACCAAATTACTCCAGAGAAAAATTCACAGACAAAACCTCCTGGGGAGGACATCAATGATGAATGGACTCACCTGAAACAATAGAGCCATTGAAGCAGGGCAGCCAAACCTGCTTCCTCTCAAGACAGAGTTGATTTGTTTAATTTCTGAAAGGTCATTTGCCTTGGGAAGGGGAAGGGAATTCTGCATTCTCTCCCTGGGTTTGTAACTCCATCCTCAACAGCTGCAGGGACACGCGCACAGGGAGCCCCCGCTTCCTTGCTATTCACTCAGAACCACTTGGCAATTTGCTTTCATCACCATGGCCTGCAAAGGGTTTTACCTGCTAGACGTCAAGCTTTCCACAGAGGAAAACTGCTTTCGAGCTTCTCAAATTGCCAAACCAGGCACCATTCCCTTCCCGGGTCCATTGTAGGATTGACCTCAGTTCATCAAAAGTCCTAATGAGGGTAGCTATCCATTGCTGACTCCGAATCAGGGTCTAATCATCTTGATTTTAATGTTGCAATGTTCTGTTCACCACAGCAACTGACCTAGAGTATCATATATATTGAAATGTCTCCCATTTTACAAACTTCAGTAGACCTTCTTAAGGCACAAAGGAAGAGAACCAGAGATGAGAGACACAACAGGTAAGATAACAAATGTGACAGAAAAGCACTTAGTGTCCCAGAGGGATTTTGAATAATAACTACACCAATGTATTATTGGGTTTGTAGCATATAGTTATAACCATCACACCACTGGACAAAAGTTGTATAAAAGAGTATCAAAGAGGGCAGAGTTGCAAAGGAGTCGTGATGTTTCTGTATCTCAATGAGATCAAGTCAGTGTGAATCTGAGGTTGGTTGTGCTAGGTTAAGACTTAGATGGCAAGTGTGGAAAGTAGTACAGAAATCTAAGCAAAACTATCCAATGCAAAGAAAACTACAAGTCAACATCTGTTACAGATACAGACGTAAAATCCTTCAGCCAGCTACCAGCCAAAAGCAACAATATATAAAAAGGATCAGATGGCATATAAGTTCCAGGGATTGCTGTAACAGCATATCAGGAATGGGTATCAGTTCTGGATGCTAAATATCTGTGATGAATGTGCTGCACATCTGTTCTAGAACTCTCTTCTACCATGGCCCCATGGCATCTGCCAGCCTAACTTCCATCTTCACACAACTTTCTCCCTGGGTCCGTCTGTGTGAAAAATCTTCCTCTTTTATAGCAATGCCAGTGGTGCTGCACTGGGATCCACTTTAATTGAATAGGACCTTATTTTAACTAATTACATCTGCACTGACCTTAAAATTTGTAACTGAGGTCATCATATGCTGAGGTACTAGGGAACAGGGCTGCAACACATGCCATGACCAGTGTAATTAAGGTTGGGTTAGCATTTTAAAATTATTTAACATAACACTCCATATTAGAAGACAAGATCAGAACCTGTGTTATTCTCAAGATGCAGGAGGACTACCCAAATTCAACAACTCTTACCAAAAAACAGTTAGTAAAAGAAAGAACTTAAACCTCATAAAGGGTACATGGCCTTACACATATACACACAGTACACACACAAACACAAATGTATGTATACACATACACATGTGTATGCTCACACACACACGAGTTCACACACCAAAAAAACCAAAAAAACAAAACAAAAAAAAAAAAACAAAAAAACTCTACAGCTAATATCATACATAACAATAATAATAAAAAAACCCTGAATGCTTTCCTAAGATTATGAACACAAGAAGAATGACCACTACCATCTTTTTCTCAGCTGTATTAAGGCTCTAGTGAATGTTCCCAAGATGGCGGCAATCAGTGTGTACTGTATCTAAGGGGCAGAAGATCAGAGACTTGGAAAACAGTGAAAACAGGCAGCTGGATCCAAAACACCTGGACTAGAGGAGACACTTCAGGAAACAACCAGATCCAGCCCTCAGTGGCCGTCTCCCAGGCTGGGAGTCATGAACTGTGAACCCTCTGCCCTTCCACATATTAGAGAGAGTGAAGGACCCCAGGTTCAGGGACCCTCTGCTCTAGCAGCCAGACATTGGGTCCCTCCTACTCCCCCCCAACCCCTTAAGGGCAGCATCTGGATTCCTAGGACACCATCCCAACCTCTAAACCTTGTTTCTACTGGTCCCCCTGTGGCAAACAGGTAGACAATAAAATCATATGTAATTCTGGATCCAAGATGGCGGAACCCAGACAAATTTGAGCCCCAGGAGTGCAGTGTTTGGTAGGCCTGTAAACCAAAACAGAGCTGCCTTCTGAGGCACCAATCCCCAGCTATTGCCCCCCGAGGCAGACAGCTCCCCATCTTGTAGCTGCCACCGGAGGCATCCATGCACCTGCCCTTCAAGGCAACCACGCTGGCAGCCCCTGAGGTACCCACACCCATGCCCCTGCCCTTCAAGACACCTGTACCTGGGCCCCTGCCCTTCAGGGCACCTGTGACTGTGCCCCGCTTTCTCAAAGACAGACCCGAGCATGGCTGCATCTGAAACACCAACACCCATTTGTGTTTCCCTGGACCTCTCTTGTCATCCTGGAGACTACTCCAGACTCTAGACTCCAGAGGTGGGTGGAACCCCCTTTCAGTGCAGGTTCCAGAAACAAACAGTCAAGGCTATGAACAACCAGATGTCTAAAGGCCATCATAGGAAGGAAACAGGAAACAGGACAGGAGCCTGCCTCAGAGGGCCTCTGGAAGACTCTACCCAGCAGGGCATTAAAGCAGATGCTGAGGCTCATAGCCAAACTTTAGGCAGAGTGCAGGGAATCTTAAGGAAGAAGGGGGAGATAGAAAGACCTGGAGGGGACAGGAGCTCTACAAGGAGATCAACAGAACCAAAAAATCTGGGTACAGGGGTCTTTTCTGAGACTGATACTCCAACCAAGGACCATGCATGGAGATAACCTAGAACCCCTGCACAGATGTAGCCCATGGCAGCTCAGTGTCCAAGTGGGTTCCCTAGTAAGAAGAACAGGGGCTGTCTCTAACATGAACCCAGTGGCTGGCTCTTTGATCACCTCCCCTGAGGAGAGATCAGCCTTACCAGGCCACAAAGGAGGAAAATGCAGCCAGTCCTGATGAGACCTGATAGGCTAGAGTCAGATAGAAGGGGAGGAAGACCTCCCCTAGCAGTGGACTTGGAGAGGGGCATGGGACAAGATGAGGGAGGGAGGGTAGGATTGGGAGGGAATGAGGGAGGGGGCTACAGCTGGGATACAAAGTGAATAAACTGTAATTAATATAAAAAATAAAATTAAAAAGCCCAGGACATCATGGCTCCACCAGACCCCCACCCCACCCCATGAATAATCTAATGCAGCTGAAACACAGGAAAATGACCTTAAATCTATGTTTATGCACTTATTAGGGGCATATAAAGAGAAAACAAATAAATCTCTCAAGAAATACAGGAAAATACAACCAAACAAATAGAGGCCGTCAAGGACAGACAGGAAAGCACAATCAAACAGATGAAGGAAATGAATAAAATTGTTCAAGACCTGAAAATGGAATTAGAATAAATAAAGAAAACGCAAATGAAGGAAACCCTGGAGATAGAACCATAGAGGTAAACATCACCAACAGAATACAAAAGATGGCGGAGAGAATCTCAAGCGTTGAAGATACGATTGAGGAAATCAATACATCACTCAAAGAAAATATTAAAATAAAAAAATTTCTGACATAATACATCCAAGAAATCAAAGACACCATGAAAAGACAAAACCTAAGAATAATAGAATAGATGAAAAAGAAGATTCCAGGCTCCAAGGTCCAGAAAATATTTTCAAGAAAATCACAGAAGAAAATGTTCCCAACCTAAAGAGGTACATTTAAACATACAAGAGGCCTACAGAACACCAAATAGACTATACCGGAGAAGAAATTCCTCCCGCTACATAGTAATCAAAACAGTAAATCTATAGACCAAAGAAAAAAAAGTATTAAGAGTGGCAAGGAAAAAAGGACAACTAATATATAAAGGTAGACCTATCAGAATCAAACCCGAATTCTCTACAGAAACTGTGAAAGCCAAAAGGGCCTTGGCAGATGTCATGCAAACACTAAGAGACCACAGATGCCAACCTAGACTACTATACCCAGCAAAACTTTCAATCACCATAGATGGAGAAAACAAGATATTCCATATACAAGACCAAATTTAAACAATATCTATGCAGCAAACTAGCCCTACAGAAGGAAAACTTCAACCCAACAAGGTCAACTACACCCAAAAAAAAACCCAGGCTATAGATAACTTCACAACAACAAAGCCCAAGAAAATAAGCATACACACTATCACCACCAACTATACAATAAAAGGAACAAGCAATCATTGGTCACTAATATCTATCAACATCAATGGTCTCAACTCTCCAATAAAAAGACTCAGGCTAACAGAATGGTTGTGGAAATAGGTTCCAACATTCTGCTAGATTCAAGAAACACACCTAATCAACAAAGATAGGCACTACCTCAGAGTAAAGGGCTAAAAAAGGTTTTCCAAGCAAAGAGTTCTAAGAAGGAAGCTGGAGTAGCCATCCTAATATCTAATAAAATAGAGTTTCAATCAAAATTAATCAAAAGAGATAGGGAGGGACACTTCATTCTCATCAAAGGAAAAAAAATCCACCAAGAGGACATTTCAATCCTGAACATCTTTGCCCCAGATACAAGGGCACCCACATAAAAGAAACATTACTAAAGCTTAAATCACACATCGATCCCAATACATTAATAGTGGGAGACTTCAACAACCAACTCTTACCATCATCAAGATCATCAAGACAGAAGCTAAACAGAGAAATAATGAAGCTAACAGAGGTCATGAATTAAATGGACCTAATAGATGTCTACAGAACTTTTCACCCAAACACAAAAGAATATACTTTTTCTCTCAGCACCACATGGAACCTTCTCCAAGATTGATCATATAGTCAGTCACAGAAGCAAACCTCAACCAATACATGAAAATTGAATTAGCCCAGTTCTTTATCAGATCACCATAGATTAAAGCTAGACCTCAACAACAGAAACAACAAAAAGCCTACACACTCATAGAAACTGAACAACTTCCTGCTCAGTGATCACAGGGTAAGGGAAATAAAGAAATAAATTAAAGACTTCCTAGAATTCAATGAAAACCAGGGCACAATGTATGCAAACTCATGGGACACCATGAAAGCAGTGCTAAGGGGAAAGTTCATAGCACTAAGTGCCTTCATAAAGAAATTGGAGAGATTAGCAACTTAACAGCTCACCTAAAAGCTTTAGAAAAAAAGAGAAACAAATACACCCAAGAGGAGTAGATGGCAGGAAATAATCAAACGTAGGGCTGAAATCAATAAATTAGAAACAAAGAGAGCAATACAAAGAATCAACAAAACCAAGAGTTGGTTCTTTGATAAAATCAATAAGATAGACAAACCTCTAGCCAAAATAACTAATTAAAAACAGGGAGCCAGCACCCAAATTAACAAAATCAGAAATGAAAAGGGGGACATAAAAACAAAGACTGATGATATCCAAAAAATCTTTAGGTCTTATTTCAAAAGCCTGTACTCCACAAAATTGGAAAATCTAAAGGAAATGGACATTTCTTAACAGATTTCATAGACCAAAGCTAAATCAAGAGCAGGCAAACAGTTTAAACAGCCCTATAATCCTTAAGGAAAGAGAAGTAGGCAGCAAAAGTCTCCCAAGTCCAGGGCCAGATGGTTTTAGCTTGGAATTCTACCAGAATTTCAAAGAAGAGCTAATACCAATACTCTTCAAACTATTCCACAAAATAGAAATAGAAGGAATACTAACAAAATTATTCTATCAAGCTACAGTCACCCTGATACCTAAACTACACAAACACTCAACAAAGAAAGAAAATTTCAGACCAATCTCCTTTATGAACATTGATGCAAAATTACTCAATAAGATATTTGCAAACTGAATTCAAGAACACATCAATACATCATCCATCATGATCAAGTAGGCTTCATCCTAGGGATACAGGGATGGTTCAACATATGAAAATCCAATAATGTAATCCGCCATATAAACAAACTGAAAGAAAAAAAAATCACATGATCATCTAATTAGATGCAGAAAAAGCCTTTGATAAAATCCAACATCCCTTCATGATAAAAGTCTTGGAGAGATCAGGGATACAAGGCCCATACCTAAACATAATACAGGCTATATACAGCAAGCCAATAGCCAACATCAAACTAAATGGAGAGAAACTCAGAACAATCCCACTAAAATCAGGGACAAGAAAAGGCTGACAACTTTCTCTGTATCTCTTCTAGAAAAGTTCTAGCTAGAGCAATAAGACAACTAAAAGAGATCAAAGAGATACAAATTGGAAAGGAAGAAGTTAAAGTATCACTATTTGCAGATGATATTATAGTATACATAAGTGATCCCAAAAATTCCACCAGAGAACTCCTGTAGCTGATAAACTCTTTCAGCAAAGTGTCTAGATACAAGATTAATTCAAAAATATCAGTAGCCCTCCTGTATACAAATGACAAATGGGCTGAGAAAGAAATTAGGGAAACCACACCCTTAGCCACAAATAATATAAAATATGTTGGCGTAACTCTAACCAAGCAAATGAAAAGAAATTCGAGTCTCTGAAGAAAGAAACTATAGAAGGTATCAGAAGATGGAAAGATCTCCTGTGCTCACAGATCAATAGGATTAACATAGTAAAAATGCCATTTTACCAAAGGCAATCTGCAGATTCAATGCAATCCCCATCTAAATACCAACACAAATTTTTATAGACCTTGAAAGAACAATTCCAAACTTCATACAGAAAAACAAAAATCCCAGAATAGCTAAAACAATCTTATACAATAATAGAATTTCTGGAGGTATTGCCTTACCTGACCTTAAGCTATACTACAGAGCAGTAGTAATAGAAAGTGCATGGTACTGTCATAGAAATAGGCTGGCTGATCAATGGAATCAAATTGAAGACCTAGAAATAAACACACACACACACACACACACACACACACCTATGCACACTTGGCTTTTGACAAAGGAGTCAATATCATATAATGGAAAAAAGACAGCATGGTGCTGGTCTAACTGGATGTCTACATGTAGAAAAATGCAAATAAATTATATATTTATTGCCCCGCACAAAACTGAAGTCCAAGTGGATCAACACCTTGACATAAAACTAAATCTGCAGAGGAGAGAGTGGGTAAAAACCTTGAAATCATTGGCACAGGAGACAACTGACTGAACAGAATACCACCAGCTCAGGCTCTAAGACCTACAATTAATAAATGGGACCTCTTGAAACTGAAAAGCTTCTGTAAAGCAACAATATCAATAGAACGAAACAGCAGTATATAGATTGGGAAAAGATCTTCATCAACCCTACATCCAAAAGGGGCTAATATCCAGAAAACACAAATAACTCAAGAAATTAAATACCAACAAACAAAATAATCTAATAAAAAATGGATACAGAGCTAAACAGAGAATTCTCAACAGAAGAATTTCAAATGGTGGAGAAGCACTTAAAGAAATGTTCAACATCCTTAGTCATCAGAGAAATGCAAATCAAAATGACTTTAAGATTTCATTTTACACCTGTCAGACTGGCTAAGATAAAAAACTCAAGTGACAACACATGCTGGGGAGGATGTGGAGAAAGGGGAACACTTTTCCATTACTGGTGGGAGTGCAAACTTGCACAATCACTTTGGAAATAAATCTGGTGCTTTCTCAGAAAACTGGGAATACCTCAAGACCCAGATATACAAACTCAGTCCTCATGTGAATAGATGAGCTAGGGTGTCTGTGTATGGGGGCTCCCCTATTCTGAGGAATAGAAGAGAGGAAAGGTGGGACTGGGAGGAGAAAAGGGAGGGGCTTGTGACAGAGATGTAAATTGAATTAATAAAAAATGCTCTAGTGAGATCAACTGGTGTTCCACTCAAAATTAACAGAAAGGACTATGTCTATTCATTAAATGCACCATCTTATATAGAGAGAAATACCAAGAAATCCACTAAAATAAGTTAGTTTAGCCAGGTGGTAATATACAAGATCAAGACTAGAATAAAATAATAAAAAGTCAATTATATCTCTACTTACTTTCAGTGAGTGTACAGAAGTAAATATAAGGAGACAACCTCATTTATAATTATATCAAAATGAGTAAAATAGGAGTAAAAGTAACAAAGTTGGAAAAACAACAAAACAGGTGTGAAAGAAAAACAGATGTGAAAGAAACGTAAAAATAAATGGAAAGATCTCCCATGCTAATGACTGGAAATCTCAAAATTGCCAACATGACAGTAGTCTCCAGTTGCTCGAGGCAAACAACAGGACCCTACCAAATCCTCAGCAGATGTCGCTGCAGAAATTCACAAGTTCATTCTCAAATTTGTAAGAAAACACAAGGGTCCCAGAATAATCAAGATATTCTTGAGAATGAGGAACAAAGAGTACTCATATGTCCCACTCACTCTAATACTACAGTACTCAGAAGTATATGCTGCTGAGTACTGAGAACGATATTCCAATGTTCTCTGATGAAGTCGCTGGGTGCTTCAACCTCACTCCAGCACAGGCACCATGCCCAGGAGCCAGAAGTTGGGTAGGTAGGGAGGTAGGGAGGACCTGGGGGATTAGAGGAAAAAAAAAACACATACCCATAATATATTGTATGAAAATTTTAATTAAAATATTAAAATGTGTTATAGTGAAAGAAGGAAAGGAAAGAAAGAAGAAAAGAAAGGAAAGAAAGAAAGGAAGGAAGAAAGAAAGGAAGGAAGGAAGGAAGGAAGGAAGGAAGGAAGAAAGAAAGAAAGAAAGAAAGAAAGAAAGAAAGAAAGAAAGAAGAAAGGAAGGAAGGTACTGACCTAAAGGTCTATAGGACAGAGCACAACACCATGGTCAACTGATTATTAACAATGTCATAAGACAAATATGGAAGAAATGAGTTTGTTTGTTTGTTTGTTTTTTTCAATAAATAGTGCTGAGATAACTAGAAAACCGGATACTGAACAGGCCAAAGAGTCAGTTTAGGCCTCTGTCTCATTCCATGCATAAATAGACACAGAGTTTGAGGACTAGATAGAAACTTGACTGTTTCAGCTGAAATTATTACGTATAATAATTTTATATGTGATAAAAAAGAAAGCTTGCACCTCAGCCCCAGCCTCTTGAACATGAGGATTATCAGGATAGAATCACCACACCTGGTTTAAAATAATTAAAATATTGAGAAGAAAAATATGCTCATAAATCTTTGGGATCTTAGATTTGTCAATAGTTCATTAAACATGACATCAAAAGCTCACAGTAACCAAATTTTAAAAAAATTAAGTAAATTAAATATGAAAACTAAAAACATGATTCAGAAAACATTAAGGCAGGGAAAGGATGAGCAGCAACATGGGATAGTTAGTAAAAGCCGTGTGTCTTTCTACAGAACATACAAAGAACACTTACAATGTAGACAGGTATCCTAACTCAAATGCAGCCATAGACATTTCCTCAAAGCAGATATATGTACAATCAGAAAGCACACAAAAACATTAAAGACATCATCTGTGAAACAAATACATAACACCAAAATCACCAAAGTGGCTACAACTAACAAATGTTGATGAAGATGTGGAAAAATGTAACCTGTACAAAGTGCTGGTAGAAATGTAGGGTGTGCTGGGCTTGGTGGCATTCACCTTTAATCTCAGCACCCGGGAAGCAGAGGCAGGCAGATCTCTGTGCACTAAAGGCCAACCTGGTCTATATATAACACATTCCAGGTCAGCCAGGACTGCATAGTGAAATCCTGTCTCAAAATAAAATAAAATAAATAAAATAAATTCGTACTTTCCAATAATTTTATGCATAGGTATGTACCAAAAGACACACCTGGAAGGGTAGCTACACAAAAACACAAACATGAATGTTTATGAAAGAATAGTTATTAATAGCACCAAAGTAGAATAATGTGGTGCTCATGGACAGAGGGTCAGTGTGGTATACATACACATCACAGATTATTCAGCAATAAATCACAGTGCTCAGTCATGTTCCTCACAGATGACCTCTGACAACATGCCAAAACGGTCATAAAAGGCCACATAGCCTATGATTCCTTTCATATGACATGTCCAGACTGGGCAAAGCCACAAAGGCACCAAGTGGATTTGTCATTGCCTGGAGCTGAGGTTGATGGTAAGATGTGGAATTAGTACTAATATTGGCAAGATTGTTGGGGTGAAGAAAATTCTAGAGAATTTACTGTGGTAATAGTTGCAGAGGTCTGGGAATAGCCTGAGGCCCATCATTTGTACCTTCTATTATTATGTTACTGTCATCTTTTGAGGCAGAGTCTTGCTGTATTATCCAGGCTGGCTTTGAACTCAAGATTTCCCTTTCCTCAGCTTCCTGAGTAAAGAGAGTAAAGGCATTACTACCAAGCCCAGACTGGTTTGTATGGGTATATTAAATGGGTATATTGTGTATATTTGATCTCAGTAAAACTGTTAACTGAAAGTAAAAGCACAGGGTACAGTTTCTGGAGGTGAAGTGTGGCTGCAGACTGTTTTCTTTGGTCCTGGCCCTGTTCGCTGGGGCCAACAGACTGCATTAATGAAGGGTTGGCCAAAACCCAAAGGAACGCTCTGCACTGTGCTTTGCTTTGAGCAATTTATTTTTAAATAACCCTTTGTCAAATTAGACATACACAGTCCAGTTTTGCATATCCTCTCCTAGGGGTTTTGCTGTTTTTATCTTGGGGATAAAATAGGACATGGAGAGTGTTTTCCTCTTTGAAAGATGTGGGTTAAGGGCCATTTGTCAGCTTTAGTTTTCTTGGCCCTTGACTCACATCCATTTTCAGCTACAACAGCTTCCAGTATCAATCGCACAGCAGCCAGACTCCCTGAGCCAAAGCCATCTCCCGACTGCTCCGAGTTTTTCATTTTCCTTCATGGATGTGCAGCAGCTGCTTGGACGTTCTCAGAGGGCTAGGTGGGAGCAAAAGGAATCGAGGGAGCAATGAAGATGGGCAGGTTCTGGGCCTGCACTACCTGGGGCAAGGAGCATGGATTGTAGTTGAGGTCCCCAACTCCAGAATGAAGACAAGGGATGATGGGGAAAACTGGTGTGGTGAGGGATCATGATATACAGAAGCTGATCGCATTGGAGGAGACCAGTCCTAATGTAGTATTTTGTACTGGTTCTGTTCCTGGGGCTCCCCAGGCTTCTGTGGACTTCCTTCATCACCCCCAGTACCACCCCTCTCAGGCAGGTGTTTCATGAGAAGCCCGGATGCTACTGTGGTCACGTGGATAGCTGTTTTCTCTTAGCAGGGCATGAAGACAGGCAACAAGAAACAGACTCAGCACATGACCTCCAGCACAACCATTGCCACAAGCATCCAAAGTGCTTCTGGCACAGTGATCTGGCCCCACTGAACCCACCTCCTCACTTACTGACAACCAAGTAAAGGTTAAAAATATATGGGAAACCTGCGTGTGGTCAGGTGAGCACTGAGCAGTCAGGCAGACGCTCATTTCTTCCTTCCCCAGTTCAGAGCCTCCATCCTTTCAAACAGTGACTTCCAACTTGGTGACTGTGACCTGGCCAGGCTTTCCTATGAGGCCGTGAACAGCTTAGCCGGCAGCTAAGTTTGTTTGTTTTCTCTGTTGCCTGGGCTCTTCGATCATCTCTTCCTGCCCTGGGATTGCAACCCTCAAAACAACCTGGGTATGTGAGATTTCTCTGTGCTCCATTTTCTACAGAGAGAGTCTGAGGGAAACACACCAGGAAGAACTAAAGTAATGGAGAATGCAGGTCATAGCCAGAGCAGTGGCTAAGAGGGTCAGATGTCTGGATTAGCGTCAACGGTGGTGGACACACTGAGGCCACGACCCCCATGGAGAATGCAGAGGAAGACAGAAACTAAATGCTCCTGATTCATGCGAGTGGGTGGAAAGTGAGGGCTTCTTCTGTGGCAGGAGGAAAGCATATAATGGTGAACTTGGTTTTGCCTAGGAGGTCTGTAAAACTTTTCTGAGATCCCAGGTGTGGTGAGATGACTCCAGGGATCTGATGGAGGATGAATGTGAAGACTCCGTAACTGGAAGTGTTGATCCTCCTTGTCAACTGGACTGGAGTTAGAATCACCTAGGAGACACACTTCTGCCTGTTTCTGTGAGGGTGTTTTCCCAAGAGATGTGACTGAGGACCCAGCCTGGATGTAAGCAGTACTAGCTCATGGGCTAAGGTTCCAGGAAAAACAAAGGACAAAAAGCTGAACACCAGCATGCATTGCTCTCTGACACGTGACTCACATTCCAGCCTTTACATCTCTCCACCATGAAGGCCTGTACCCACTTTGAAAGCATGACCCTGAGGTAAATCCTTCCCCACTTAAGCTTTTCATCAGGCATTTGGTCACAGTAAGGAGACTAGTAAGGAGACACAGGAGGCAGCTTCGTTTTCACTCCTGAAAGATTTCTTCCAGGCATGACCTTCTCTTTTAAAATGTCACAAAACCCAATAAACAACACATCATATTTTACATCTTAACCCTTCATCAGCATACAGTGGCGGACATAGAGCACTAAGACCTCGATTCCATAAAACCATATTGATCCTTAGCTCTGGACATCCAAACATGCTTTTACGTGTCAGAGAAAACCTTCAGGACCAGTGTTCCAGCGACTGTTCCCACAGACGGTGCTTTTCTCGCTGCTGTCACACAACTCCTGACGGGACAGTTAAGGGAGGGAAAAAGGGAAGTCTTTTTGTTTGTTTTGGCTAAGGTTTCAGATTTCAGCCCATCACAGTAAGGACCGCCTTACGGCAACCAGGAAGTAGACAGCACAGGACCAGAACCAGGGACAAGTATAACCTTCAAAAGTCCATTTTTAAGAACCTCATAGGCCCCATCTCCTAAAGCTTCTACAGTCCTCACAAGAGAGTGCCACTGTCTGGGAATAAGGGCTCAAACAACAATTCTACCAGGGGCAATTAGACTCCAGTCAGGACCTGTGATAAGGGAGACATACTGGTGTTGATATGGCTCCGGTGTCGATATGAAATTATCATTCAGACTATACATATCATTCAGACTATACAATTTAGCAAAATAGTAGTTAAGGCCCCAAATTATTAAAGTCTTCATGGGAATACATAGGTCTGGGAAGTGCATGAACTATGAAAGTGGCTACATTTTTACACTGTCAATGTTTTAATCTCATTATTTGTACATTTTATAGCACAGTATGTTCCTTTTGTAATCAGGAAAAAAAGGCCATGAAATTATGATAAAATGGCCCTGAAGAACTTCAGGTCCGTGTTGGTTAAAATGACAGTCCACTTAAGAATTCAATCGATTTGGGTTATTAAAGGACCGAATTACACCAACTTGACCAAATGGGCATTTTGTGCTCTAGCTTCATGAACACCTTGACAGCACAAAGCAAAGACTTGAGAAAACGTTTTTTTTTGTTGTTGTTGTTCTTGTTGTTTTCTGTTGCCACCTTCCCTTTACTGAGGGAACTGAACCTGGTGTGCAAGTGTCAAGTGATCCAAGCGGACAATCACTGTGTCACAGCGACATCCATATGCAGGCTGCCATGCAGCGAATTTCACTCCCTGCTGTATGGGGTGGAAGGTCTTGTCCGAAGTGACAGCATTTAGCAAGCATTAGGCTCACACATGTTACTTGGACGCTTTGTAAAACACTGCAGTAAATCCAGAACTGTACTTTGCCTAATTACTTGGATAAAACGGGATTCTCAAATTTCGGTTCTCCAATGACACAAGCCATCACCCACGCACCCCGCCCCCATGTCTTACTCACCATCGTCTTTTCAGCTGTACATTTTCCTGCTCACGCCAGGCTACACAGCATACTAGGCCCCTGCTGGATGACCGTTCTGTTAGAAAAAGCTCCCTCTCACTTCTCTGTGGCACTTAGAGCGGAACTATCCTTACTTCAGTATGAGAATTTTTCTCCTCTAAGATACCTGAGGGGTGGGTATCAGAGTTTTCATGTAGAGACCCTGGAGTGGAGCAAGGCAGCAGTGCATCTTTTCTGGGGGCGATTCTTAACTTCTAAAAGCTAATACGCGTAGCGCTGTTAGGTCCAGAGTCTGCTAATCCTCTCACCTAAATAAGAAATTCAGTCTGTGTGAGCCATCCTATGAGCCGAATGAGAAGAAATCCCATCTTTCTTCCTGTGGAACAGACAGAGTTGGCAAGGAGCCCAGTCATTCAGGGGTTCTCCACGATCTGTTCATAAAATCCAACTCATAGTTATGACTGAATTTAGTCAGGAGGCTCAAAATGAAGAGACAAAAATTTATCTCTGGTTTTTCCATCCTGTGCCTTCTAGCCATTTGCAATTTTGAGGCAAGCGTTAACTCTGAGGTGAGAGTTAAATGCACACCATCCTGTCCTCACCTGAATACTCTATTAACCCAGAGCTAAGCTTTCTAAAGTCCCATGGCTTCCAGAATGATGAGATAACACTAATATTCTTCAGGGGCCCGCAGGCTGGTGAACTCCAAAATGCCCATGATACTGAGCCTAATGAATCTTTGAGTAATGCTTAAGTTCCAGGCCCACTAGGCTGCAGACAAACTCCACTCATACCTGCCTCATCCTAGGTGCCTGGTTCAGGGCCCCATCACAACTGCCTGGGAAATATCCTTCTGATTAGAATTTTTGGTTCAAAGAGTATGCTTTCTTCTCCTATTTTCTTGTATTCCACATAGCTATTCAAAAGTTTCTCCAAGTCCTTCTCTATTTGCTTGTAACCTTTAGAAGTAATTTTATTTATGTTTAACCATCTGGAATTTATTTTGTGTGTGATATGACAATATAATTTTGTCCCAATTCAAAATACCACTTGTTAATGTATACAGATTTCATCAAGTTGTTTTGTTTTGTCCAGCACCACATACTGTTTAAATGAGAGCAGCTTTAGTATATACTTTAATATTAGATGTTTTAATCTAAATTTCCAGCTTAATTATTCTTTCAGAGTATTGTTTTGCTTTCCATATAATCTTTAAGATAAATTTAAACAAATAAGACACCTGTTTGGAATTTGGGTAAATGTGTCAACAGAGTCTGCCTTGTGAGGTGCTATTTTTGAAGCTCTGGAGTTTCTAATAGAAAAAAAAAATCCTTTATGTGTATGGGTGCTTCATCTGTGTGTGCTGGGTACACCCATTAGCCACAGACCCCTGGAGCTGGAGTTACAGGAGGCTACGTGCCACTCTGTGGGTCCGGGGATTAGACCTCTGAAGAGCAACTGGTGTTCCTAACTGTTGAGCTCTCTCTTCAGCCCAGAGCTGGCCTTTTTATTATGTGCAGTGCAGTGCTGACCACTCAGCAACATGGCAAATCTTAAAGTAGCTGATCTTTTTTAAACTATTCAGTAGTAAAGTTTCATAATTTTTCATCTTTTATATTGTTTGTTGAATATTTGATAATTTATAGTGTATTATTATAAACAGGAATCTGTATTGCCTAATTCATTTATAGTTTTATTATATGCTCATTCATTCATTGATTTTTTTTTCCATTTTTTTCCTTTTTAAATTATTTTTTTTATTATAATTTATTCAATTTTGTATCCGGTTGTGGCCCCTCCCTTGTCTCCTCCCAATCCCACTCTCCCTTCCTCTTTTCCCCCTGTGCACCTTCCCTAGTCCACTCATAGGAGAGGTCCTGACAGAAATACCTGGAGGGGACAGGAGCTCCAAAAGGAGCCCAACAGAGCTATAAAAACTGAGCCCTGGGGGCCCTGAAGAGAATGATACCCCAAACAAGGACAATGCATGAAAAGGACCTAAAACCCTGGCTCAGTTGTAGCCCATAGACTCAGTCTCCAAGTGGAGTCCCTAGTATGGGGAGCAGGGGCTGTCTCTGGCATGAACTCAGTTGCAGGCTCTCTGATCACCTCCCCCAGAATGGGGCAGCCTTGCCAGTCCACAGAGGAAGACAATGCAACCAGTCCTGATGAGACCTGATAGGCTAGGGTCATTCATTGACTTTTATTGAACAACTATTATATCCTTCATGAAAAAGATACAGCTGGGACCAGTGGTGTGTATCAAACGAGGCAGTCTGGAGCTACTTTGATCTTCCACAATGCCAGGATGAACTCAGCAATCCTCGCTGAGCTCTCGCCATTGCCCCGCAGTCAGCACAGCCAATGCTCCAGGTAGGAGAGAGCAAGGACAAGGCAAGCGCTTCACCTATTCACCTGCTCTACCATTCCTAGAAACTGCTCAAAAGGTGGATTCTGTCTATACCAGACTACCTTCAATAGCTACAGTTTCCTTCAATCAGCATTCTCTCAGCAAGAAATAAATTCTAGTATTATGGAAAGATTTGAGAGTTTATGATTGAAAGCCATGGATTCTTGGAGCTTTTTTTTTTTCTTCCCTTCTTCATGTTCACCTGTTTCGCTAGTGGTCTTGTCCAGTAATTAGTTATAGGCTTTTCCAGAGTTTTCCCCTGAACTTTAGTCTAAAATAGTTAACTGCCTGTGATGGCCAGCTTTTTAAAATTAATTAATTACAATTTATTCACTTTGTATCCCAGCCGTAGCTCCATCCCTTGTCTCCTCCCAGTGCCACCCCCCCTTCCTCTCCCTCTATGCCCCTTCCCTAGCCTACTGATAAGAGGACCTCCTCCCCTTCGATGTGACCTTAGCCTTTTAGGTCTCATCAGGCCTGGCAAGGCTACACCCTCCAGGGAAAGGTTATCAAAGAGCCGGCCCCTGAGTTCATGTCAGAGACAGCCACTGCTCCCCTTACTAGGGAACCCACTTGAAAACTGAGCAGTCTATGGGTTTCCTCTGAGCAGGGGTTCTAGATCCTCTCCATGCATCCTTGGTTGGAGTATCCATCTCTGCAAGACCCCCTGGGCCCAGGGTTTTTTTGTTTTTTTTTTTTTTTTGGCTCTGATGGTCTCCTTGTGGAGTTCCTGTTCCCTCTTCTTCTATAAGGTTTCTTGCACTCTGCCCAAAATTTGGCTATGAGTCTCAGTATCTCCTTCGAAACCATGATTGGTAGAGTCTTTCAGAGGCCCTCTGTGGAAGGCTCCTGTTCTGTTCCTTGCCTTCTCCTACTTCTGATGTCTATCCTGTTTGGTCTTCTGAGTGAGGTTTCAGCCTCTTTCCTAGGGGCCTCCTTGTTGTTTAGCTTCTCTAGGACTATAAAATCTATAGACTATAAAATCTATAGTCCTAAAGCAGCTAAACAGGATGTTCAGTTTTAACTGCCCACTCAAACCAGTCCACAGTCACCTGGGAAGAGAGTCTCTGTGAGACTGTCTAGATTACGTTGGCCTGTACTCGTGTCTATAAGGAATGTTTTTAGCTGCCCACTGTGGGCAACACCCTCCCTGGGCTCTGAGTCCTGGACAAGATGAGTGAAGCTGAGCTGAGTTAGCATGCATGCATTTATCACTCTCGCCTGACTAAAGGGTAATGTGACCAGTCCTCTCTAACTCCCGCCACTGGGATTTCTCTGCCATGCCAAGATGGACTATAACCTGGAACTGTGGGCCAAATAGAACCTTTCTCCTTTAAGTTGCTTTTGTTGTGGTGTTTTTATCACAGCAACAGGAAGAGAATCTAAGACACTACCTAGCCTAGCACGCCCACTTTGCTGTGCTCTACTGAACTCCTCAGATCCCACTTGTACCAGATGAGCTCCTCACTCAAACTGCTCCTCTCACAGCCCTCCAGCTCAACAGATACCAGCTCTAGGCTCCCGGTGACCAATGATAGAAGCCTTGGAATCATCCTTGACTTATGTCTATTTCATCTGGAAATCCTATTTGCTTACTTCCACATATAGCCAGCATTTTGTGGGTTTTGTGCCATTTCTACCATGTTTTAAGATTTTTAATTACTATTTATGTGTATCATCAGTGTGAGTGAAAGCCCCATTGGCCCACATAGACCAGAAGAGGGCACTGGATCCCTTGGCATTGGATTAACGGGATGCTGGAAACTGAACTTGGGTCCTCTGGAGAATCAGTGAAAGTTCTTAACCACGAGGCAACCTCCCCAGCCTCTATTACAAGGTCGCCATGTTTTATACCTGTACTCCTTTGCAACCACTAAGATCTTTATCCACAGAGAACCCTTTCAGATTCTCAGCTCCTGACGTCTAGTGATCGCATTCTTATCTTGTTTCTACCTGCCATGTCACCACCTTTCTTCCACCGTCACTACCAAACCTTACGAGCTTCAGACTTGGAAGGTTCTGCACCCCAACAGGCAGCTACCCTCATTTCTTCCCCAATGTTCTTCAGCTCACCGTGCAACCCTTTAGCCTGCAGCTCCTCACTGCCTCTCACTTTCCTTTTCACCAGGTCTGAATTTCAGTTACTTCCTTCTTCATCCACATGCACTCAAGTTCCTGCCTTCTCACTTACTGTATACTCACTACTACAAATCCAAGTAGACAGCCTCTCCACCCGACCTGACCCTGCACCCCACAGCTCATGTGGCTGGAGAAAAGCAGACCATGAAGTCAGCCGCCCTTCCTCCATGTGTGAGTACAGGCCTCAGCCTTTTCTTTTCTTTCCTTTTCTTCTCAATCCTCTGACCATTTCCTTATTTTACTAAGAAAAATGGAAGAAATCCAGATACCTTCTGCTAGTTCTCACATGCACCCCTACCTCTGCCCATATACCTCATCCCCTCTCCTACCAATATGGATGAACCAGAGTATTCCTAGCTTTTAAAAAAATTATTTTTTATTGTTTAAAACATTTTTAAAATTTAAACATTTCGATCATATTCTTCCCTTCTTCATCTATCCAACTTTACGTTCTTTCTAAACAAACAAAAAAACAATACAACAGAAATTCCCCAAACCAAGAAAACAATACCATGACCAAAAAAAAAACAAAACAAAAAACAAAAACCAAAAACTATTAAACTGTAACCAACTAAAAGCTCACTCACTCTCTCTCTCTCTCTCTCTCTCTCTCACACACACACACACACACACAAACACACACACACACAAAAAAAACCTCTGTGGAGTCCATTGTTCATTATCTGTTAGTCAACTACTCCTGAACATGAGGCAAACTGATTTTCCCTCTTCTTAAACCACCCGCTGTGAACTGAATTCCATTTGAACTCACTCAGTTGAGGACATCATTCAGTAACTTTCTTGTCCTCTGTATCAAATGTCTGTTTTCATTTTTACACAGTACTTATTTTCTCGAGAAATACATAGAAACTCTCTTGGCTCCATTTCACCTTCTAGCCATTATGCTATTTCTCCCTCCTCTATAGGCAAACTCTACAAAAGTGTTTTATAGTCACTGTCTCCAACCTAACTCCACCTCTTAAACCCACATCAATAAGAATTGCAAGGATGAATGAGATATGGTCTATATTCTCCCAAGTTGGGCTTCACACACACACACTGCCCTAGCCTTCCTCACACTCATAGCACACATAGCTGCTCAGGCTCCTTCACCCAAAGCACCCAGGAGGAGGAGCTCCTTCCTGAGAGCACCCTGGGATGTCACCAGGCACCTATCTGCACACCATGAATCAGAGAACCTTGGGAAGAATGAGTAGGAAGACCAACTCAAAATAACATTAACATTCACTGTCAGGTGAAGACCAGTAAGAAGCAGAAAGAGCACAGGGGAATGAAACTGCCAGGCAAAGAGGACTTCAAAGACACCTGTGTGTGCTGGTTAGAAGTTAGAGAATAGAAAGCCAGCAGGCAGAACTGTCATGAGATACACTACTTCCTGACTACTACCACTGGGTGATCACATGGTCCCAAACAGCATCCTGAGGACAAAAAGCAGCAGCACTGAGATGTCTGCAAAGTTCATGGGTGCTTACTTACAAATTAGGGATTTTCCCAAGACGAACAGACTGGGCTAGCCACACTTCAGTGTTCCCCCTCCACACATTACCCATGGACTGTCAGGCCCTCAGCCACAAAGGCTTTACTGGGTCAACACTGGAGAGGCAGTGGTCAGTGTGGGCTCTACTTACCTCATTTGACCCTGAATTGTCAGGCAACACTTATTTCTCCCTGAACAAGAACAGAGAGTCAGGGTCACTTCCTCCACTGTCCCTGGCCCCTCTTACCTGAGAAAGCATGCCCTCTATGAGCTACTGTGTCAAGTAAAGTCATTTCTTGAAATGTCTAGAATCTCCCCTTTTCCCCAAGCCATCTTCATTTCAGTGTGGATTCTAGCATTCACTCAATAAACACAGCAAACCAAAGTCACTAGCCAGTCCTTTATTGTAGGGGTCAATACATATGTTCTAAGGAACACATGAAATCATTCACTTGAGAGTCATAGACACATGATAATCTCTTTCACTGGTATATTTTTACTTGGTTTGGTAAGCGAAAACGATGATTATTACAAAAATTATGAATTATGAGCAAAAGTCCTAATAACAACTCAACAGAACGGCAGGATTAAAGCCTGCCGGTGTCAATGTGTCAGCCAACACTGCGCACTTCAAATAAAGAAGACACGCTACCCGGGCCCAAGGCAGCAGAAGAGGGCAGGCAGACGTGAAGCACCTGCTTTGAAGAGGGCAGTCAATGAGGGATTCAAAAGGTAAAAGTGCTGCTCTCACAGCAATGAGGACGCCCGTTAGCTTTTTCTGTAGGCGAAGTCAGGATAGTGTGACAGCACTTCCGCCCAGGCTTCCCTCTCCCCCAGTGTCAGGTTCCCTAAGCTTCTGGCTTGTCACGGCCAGGCTGTAGAACGGAGGGGCACACTGGTGCCTGGCCTTCCGTGGGGCACTCACAGCACCCGGAGGAGGTCCAGCGAAATCCTGGACCGGGGGGTGTCAATGCTGAGGACCCTCACTTCGACTCTTTCCCCAGGGCCCAGGCCCAGGCTCCTTCTCTTCTTTGTTTTGGATAGCTTTGCTTCTGTTATGTTTCGGATGGGAATCAGCCCCGACTTTCCCACTCCAATATTCACAAAAACTCCAAACAGAGTGGCATTCTCCACTTTACCTGTAAGAACTGTCCCGACCTGCAGATCTTCCAGACACACTATGCTTCTCTTGAAGTCAGGTTTATCAAAGTCTATGAGGGAAGAGTAGAAACATTAGTGTAACCGAGAAGGCACTGTACTTAGAGGGCTGGTGTTCACTGTGCATTGATTGATAAGGAAGCCCAGATCAATATTGCTCTTTGAGGGGAGAGATAAAGAAGCTAAGGACAGAAGCCTGTCTTGAGAAAAAACACATCCTGGGACAAACAGTTCTTGAGAGAAGACAAACCAGTCAAGACAAACTTCTCAAACATTTTCTTTTCTCTGAATTCAGCCTCACTAACGTGAAGATGAGCTCTGCCTGGGAGGATTTGGTCTAGCGGTCTCATTTTCTGCCCTGTGAAGAGCGGAGTCTATCTTTGCTCAGGGACTACACTAGACTAAATCACAAAAGCTCAGAAAGTAAGAACCCTCTGCAGGGAGAGGGGATCTGGCTTTCAGTGTCTGGATTCTTAAATTGTTTCAAGGTGGTAAAGTTCCACTAGCTTTTGGACAAATGCGGGTGAAGTCAAATGGTTTCTCTCTACTTCTTCCCACAAACTGGGAAGTCAGGAATCAATTCTTTCTGTTTCAAACTCATTTAGTCAGAATGTATAGATTCCCCATTAAATATGGCTCAGAAACACAGCCAGAGCTGGTCTTCCCTCTCTTCCTTTGCTTAAGCTGTCTGTTTACTGACTCCTGTCATTAACTCATGGCCAGCTGCTCTGCTGGGCTCGCCATCTCAGGATCTTTACAGCCCTTTCCTGGCCCATCCCAGTATACGTATTTCTGATCACTGAGGCTAAAAACTGAGCACAAAGCAGGCCAAGGGTCACTATGGCTCTAGATAAAATGGAACAACAAAGGTTCTATGTGAGAGTGAGATGAGGAGTTTACACGGGGCTGTAAGTTATCCGTGGCCTGCATTCACCCCTAGGGCTTAGCTCCCCGCTCTGGGATCACTGACTGTTGACTCTAATAACAAAGAACACATTCTAGCTTGGATCTCCTTTCCTCAGACCTCATTCTCCCCCATCCAATCCAGTTCCTTTTCCTCCACAGCTGTTGGCTTCACCCTGACGACTTGTTGAAGCTATCCTTTACATTTGTACTAACAGCTGGTCACTTTTCTTTCCCTCCCCAGTGCAACCACCTTAAGACCAGGATCTTTGAGAAGCCAAGCTCCCCCACTCCTACAAAACAAGACCAAGCTCCATAAACCCCAAACCTCACTGTCCTCATTAAACACACCTGCATGGGAACTGACACTGGGATTCCACCTGATGCTGAGGCAGGAACCTCCGGTAATTAGAGCCACACAGGGTGAGGCCATGTCAAAATGAAGTGAAACTAGGGTGCCCAGGGCAGAGGCAGGATGGTCTCCAGGCCTATGTGGTGGTTTCATGCTTAGAAATCTCTCCCTCTCCTTTTCTTGCAGAAATCCAGCTGCTACCAATACCCAAGGAGCTCTAATCAGCTGCTCGGTTTAGTTTTGCATGAAAACCAGAGTCAGAAACCACTCAGCATGTTCCCCAAGACAGCCTGGGCCACTGAGAAACCAGAAATCCTCCATAACGTATGAAAATTTTAACACTTCAAGAGCCAAGGCAGCACATACAATTAGGCCACTGTCACCAGCTTGCTCTTAATTAAGGAAACTAACTTGCAAGGAGAGCTTTCATAAAAAGAACTTGATTATGAGAAACAGAATGTTGAGTATAAGGAAAAAATGTGGCCATAAGACAGGACATACTTTGGAGAAAATAGAGAAAAGAGATGCAATACAAATACTCTAATATGCAAATGCCCAAAGTAAAGTACTACCTACTGACCTCACCTCCAAAGTATGATTCATCTGCCTCTCCCTTTGGGAGTGTGTTGTGACATAACTATGGCAGAAATTAGTTGTAGAGTCTGCTTACGGAGAGCTGTTTGACATTGTGCCTGTCACCCTGGAAAGCTCAGGTCCCTGTGCATCCTGCCCAACAGGAGGCTCATGGAGGAGGGCCCACTGCTTAGCTGGTTTAACTGTTAACCCAGGTGCCTTTGTTTGAGTTCCACATGTAGCTGAGCTAATGGAGCAATCAACAGCATGACAGAAAAATAAAGATGGACAGGAAAATCCAGTTCTGACCACCTGTAGCTAAAGCGGCTTTGTCAACAATCCAGTGCAGTGCCCAGGCACATTACCAACCCACCCTGCATGAGAGACACTGATCCGAGAGTCCCTGCAAGAGACAGCCATGGCATCTCATGGCTTCTCACATTTCTGGCACTGGTCTTACTCAATTCTGTCTCAGCGGGTCATTGCTCTCAACAACTATCACTACTGCACTTCCTACTCCCCCTACCTGCACAGAAAGACAATCATCACAGAGGTATCATCTTATTTGCTCAGTGTGCTCAGCAATATGGACTCCAGAAATCTGGAAGGCTGTAATTTAGGAAGAAGACTCACTTTTTGGTGTAAATGGAAACCTTTACCTTCTGCCTCTTCAGATATAAAGACAGTTTAGAGGAGACACAGGGAGAGCAAGGCCTCTGTGCATACAGTGGCACAGCATGGCACGGCACAACACAGCATATCTGCTGGTGTACTGGCAAATAAACATGGACAAGGAGTCAGAAGTCCTGCTTCGGGTATTGGTGCTAGATAGAAATTGGAGTGACTGTGAAGGATGAGCCGACCCTCAGCTCTGTCATGCAGAGTATGAGAGAATCTGTTCTGCTCCTGGCCCCCAGGAGTTCTGAGGACCAAAGGTGATGATGGCAGCTCCATGAAGGCATGGGCTACAATTCAAGCTTAACTTACCTGTTCGGAAGTCAAAGCTTTCGGGCTGGCTCAGACCGTCTATGATGACCTGTAAGGTCTGTGCGGTTGTCTGCAACCTTTCTGCAGTTTTCTCTATGCCTTCTTTTCCAAGATATAAATTTATTTTTTGTTGCATTTCAGGCTTTCCAATCTCACGTAGTGTCCCTCCAATGAATGACAAAAACCTTCATTAGGAAGAAAAGCCCAACATTTATCAGTAATACTACTTTTTACATTTCCTTACATAGGTCATCTTCAAATTCTCTTACCCCACATAAGAGCAGAACAAGTCTCTACTGAGAGTCCACTGTAAGCTCCATGCCGCAGTAAGTGGTTTAGCTAAGGGGCACATGGGCAAGAGGAGGAGGTGGATTTAAGCTCTGTGCTAATTTTCAAGGACAGCACCTGCTTAGAGTTGGCCCGGGAACATTTTACACTATGCTGTTCGTGACAGTTTAGTGTAAAATGTATATTTCCTATGTAAGGCTATCATTATTTATCTCATGTTTCCTATAGTTTTCAGTTAGGAAAACATTTAAATTTAGTTTAATAGTCAAACACAATTTATTGATGATATGTGCCAGGCACTGCTAGCTTCTGACACTTGGCTTGGGATCCATATCCTTTCTGTATGTATATATATGCCTGTGGCCTGTGATGGGAGAGTGACCTGCCACTGCCAGTTCCGATGACATAAATGCCACTTAGCTACACATAAGGGAAACTGCATAAAAAGCACGAAGCATTCAACAAGAAAGTAAATCCCAGAGGGCAGCTAGGGGTGGGGTGTGTCAGTAGTAGCATGAATAGAAGAACCTGGGTACACCCCATAGCAACAGAACACTGCAAAACAGGGTATGTTTTATAGTTATTATTATTTTTTTTTCAAAAGGAGGAAAGTAAAACCGCAAGGCTACAATCTGAAGTTGTATGCTCTGTATATACTCTATACACCACAATAGCTGTGATGTTTCACCTTTGCCATGCTTGCTATGCCCCTCCCCCACTTGCCTGCACAGATGCTGCCCAGTTACTGAGCTGAGGTAAATCCATAACAACACAAAACAACAAATTACAGTTAAGATGCAGTTCGCTCCAATTTCATGTGAGTTCTGGGCCATGGCTCCCTTTCTTGACATTCCTTTCCTGGGTATTTTTCTACATCATTAAGTTCCATTTCCTATGATTAATAGCACTTTAAAAATGTCAACACAGTAATCAGACAGATAGTGATACTAACGCCCTCACATTCTTTCCTCTAAGAATGCCTCTTGAATACAGGAAGGGAAAAGGAAACTGCTGGAGGTTTGTCTCTGCAGCCATCCCACGTGGCAGGCAACTGCACCATGCAGGATGGGTTGCTGGCCATTCCCAGGCTTTGTGTGTACTGTGCTCAAGCAGAGCAGACATCTTCAGGGACACTCGGGGGCTGACAGTCTCATGGCTGGTGAGGAAAGGCTTCTCCCTCACATTTAACTGGGGTATTGCTTGAGTTCAAATGTGCAACCCTTCTACATTTCTAGAGCCATAGTTTTGATTTTTAGCATCCAACAAATTCTTCTGAGGATACATCTTAGCCAACAGTCTAAGAAGACTAAAGTGATGCTTACGTCCTTCTTTGGAAATATGCATCATCCAAATGGGAGGCCAGGGAGATCTGACTCCTTAGTCTGTGGCTACAGCCCTCCTAGAAGGGGAGAGGCAGCAAGCATGTTGTGTCTGTGCTGACTGGTGGACCGCAGCACAGTGGGCTAGTGACAGGGCCCAGCTGCTGGAGCTCTGACTGACAAGAGCAGATGACACAAGGCCGTGTCTGCTCACAACTCACTTCCTTACACAACTTTATCAATGAACCCTGATCCTTTGACAGCTTTTTCTGGTACTCACTGACTTGGTTTTACTGGTGCAACTGATTACTATGAAAAACACCTTCCATATCCTCCATACTCTGGCTCACACCCATTTGTCAATTAGTGGATTTGTTTATTAGCTGGCGATGTGTTAATTAGCCTAAAATTAGTGGTCTTTTAGAATACACATATATTTTAAAATTTGTAACCTTGAATGTACATACATATAGGTTATAAATCTATAACTTTGAATAGCACCTAGCAATTAGCAAAGCTATGGCAAGAAACTCCCCAGAGCACCTAGTCAGCAGGCCCTTGGGGTCTTCAGATTGTACTGTACATGCGTATGCACACACACTCACTGGAGGTGTTAGCTGCCACACAAGCATTTCCTTATTAAAAAGTCTGTTTACAGTGACTGCAGATCTCAGAAGAAAGTCGGTCTGTTTAACCTGGGAGTGTATTTCATATATTATTTTCATCCTCTCAGAAGCCTGAGGGGCAGTAGCCACTGAAATCAATAAGAAAGCACCACGTCTGCTTTCAGCTAATGCTCTGTATCGATCAATCCTATTTTTAAATAATGAAGGAACAAAGTTAAATAGTTTTTTGATTTTGAAAACTTTCTTAAAGCTAACCAGGTCACAGAGAAAGCCAACAGAAGGCAGAGAAACTGGGAAGAGAAGTGGAGCCAGCACTAGGAGGCTCTGGCCCTGACTGGGTCCCAGAGACATTTGGCAGTTCTGATAGGAGATGCTTCCTGCTCAAGCCGCTCCACAGACCTGGCTTCTCCACAGACCTGGCACAGGAAAAGTAGTCCCCAGATTCTAAGCTGCACAACACAAAGAACTTCCTAGCTCCAAAGCACAAAAAGAAGGCACACATTTTAAGAAGCTTGGAGCCCATAATGATAACTATATACCATGTACTGTGCTAGCTGCATATTCTCATTTAATCACAACAGCCTTAAGAAGGAGAAAACAAAAATTGAGGGAGGTTTAATAGCCTGTCCGAGGCCACAGAACTATTCCCATTCACTGGCATTTTATATCAATCACACAGGTGTCCATGCCACTGAGCACATGTAAAATTACTGTTCTATTTGCTGAGACAGAAAACACAATGTGGTGGGTAGTACTGCGCTAACACAATTTAATGGCAGATCACTTCCGAACATCAGGCAGTTCGCACCAAGTAAATTCCACAAAGAACTTACATGCATAAGCTTTTAGGTGGACAGTTCTGAGTCAATGAGTTATTAAACCATAGTCTCGTTTTCTCTACTGTCTCTGGAAGGCTTTTTCCATTTGCTAAGGACTGCTGTTGGAGCTGCTGTTTTTATTTAATATGTAATTTCATCCATCTTACTTAAAGTAAGAAAGTAGCATAAATGCAACAAATGAGCACATCATGTTCTTTTAGCACACATCTGCACAGAGTTAAAACAGAGCTTGCAGCACAGACCATGCTTACTTCTCAAATGCAAAGCTACACAAGCTAACACTGCTCATGTTTTCAAGAAACGCTTGCTACAAAGGCTGGGTCTCTCTCCACGAAGAAAAAGAAAAGTCTTTGCAAAACTTTCCCCCAAAGAGTAAGGAATTCTCCAGATTTGTAGGACTTTGGAAATGGCCATTCAGATTTACGTAATCATTTCCAGCCCAGGGATTTAGGAGCTGAGGGGTTTGTTACAGAGAGCAACATGGCCCCTGCAGAGCTCAGAACCTCTGTGATACAACACCCTCACTTTACAACCCATGGAGAGTGCCGTGCTACCACAGCACAGTCCACAGCTCTCAGACACTTTCATAGTTGCTCCATTTTATCTATTCCTTTTATTGGAATTTTGTCAACAAGCACAAAATTAAACCCAAGAGCACAGCCATTCTGGAAATGAAAGGAAACAGAGAGAGCAGGTCACAACTGCCAGTTTATGGAGAAATTCAGTGACACAGGCACATTTAGCTTTTAAACTGGGGTTGTGTGTGAAACAGTGGGGCGCTGACCATCAATGGTTTGCTACTCTAAAAAACCCCAGATACTGTGCATAGTTTCAAATCCATCACTGTAGAAAGTTGAGAAGAAATTTGAACTCAATGTGACAAAAGATAAGAGCCTGCTTTGCCCCTGCCCAGTCTGCTGTATCCAGGCGCGAAGCATACAGTGAGTTCAGCCTGGCTCGATGGAGAGGGTGCCATCTTGACCCTATCAGCTGTCTTGTGATCATGTCAGGTGAGACATGGGAACTGCACTTTCCTCATCACTAAGACCCTTCCAAGCTTCTCCTGGGTAAACCGACACAGACCTGGCCAAAATTCTTAAGAATCTGGGTTGGTAAAACCCACCAAGCAAGTATAAATCCAACTAAAGTGTGTTTGTGGAAGGCCCCAGAGCTACCAACTGTTCCACAGAAGCAGAAGCTAACAGAGTGCTAGTGAAAATGGTATTTAAGTGGCTTTTCTTAGCATTTAATCAACCACAGAAAGAACAGAGAACTCTCCATCAGAATGCACAGCCAACTAGTTTTAAAAACACAATCCAGGCAAAAACCCTGAAACGTGTAATGGGACCTGCTCTGACGGCTCTCACACACTGCCCTGGAAGCACAGTTTTAAATAGTGTGAAATGAGCCAGCATGAGGCACCTGTAGAGTAATTTTGTGGCGCCATTTGGAATGTCTTCAGAATGTCTCCTGTGTCAGTGAGTAGCAGAAAGTCACCAAGAAGCAAGAAGCTGCCGTGGATGGAGGAATGCAGGCTTCTCTTGAGCACTGGGCTGTCATCTGTTTTCACCTTTGCAGACTGGTAGATGCTTCCTTCTGTTTATGGGCCAGTTAGACAATGCTCAGCCTCACTGCCTGTCCTAGTAACTGCAGTAGAACCTGTCCTCAGGAGCTGCTTCAGTAACACTTCACATTCCTTAGCACTTCAGCACAGAGAATTAACTTTGCTTAAAAAGAAGAGCCAGTTAAATGCCTTCACGTGCCTTCTGAAGTTCAATCAGGATGATCGGACAGTTAGAGAAAGTTGAAGATGACACTCACAGTTTAACCAAAACACTGAAGACTGGTGAGGCAGTAATCAATGCGATTAACAGCAGTAATCACTCATTTGTGAATAGCTTGCTCTGAGCCTCATACTGTATGAGTATTGCAGTTTAACACTAATTTAAAAGCAGTACACATGCACACACTCATACACACAGAAATACCACAATTGATGTATAAATATCCAGACTCCTCTTGTCTTAATAACTGCCTTACAAAAACTTTACAAGTGTTTTAAGGAAATCCATTTTTTCACAATTTTAAAGAAAGCACTCCACTCTCCCCCACACAAGAGAGCCCAGTGAGTGTGTGTGTGGGGGCAGGATGACAGCTTCCCCTGTTTGATCACCTCCTTTCTAGTGAGCCTAGATGTTCTCAAATACACAGGCACTACCTCAAATAATGAAGATTTGCTAAAATCAAAGCCTTGTGACAAAGGAATGTGACAAAATGCTGAGGCCAATTAAAAATACACCAGAAAAGCATGCTTCACTTTCTTTCACACACATTTCTTTTGTGTGGAGGGAGACTACACTGAGAAAGCAGAGCCTTGGTCTTGAACACTCTATCAGAGGACCGGAGGAAGACCAGGCCAGAGATCACTTCACTTCCGCCTGTCCTCTTAGAGGCAGGGTGTCTGTTCAGATGGACACATACCCTCAAAGTGCTCCATAAATCATGCATTTCAGTCTCTGGAGAATCTTACTGTAGACATAGCTTTACACACACGAGACTCAAACCCCGAGAGACTGAGTGATGACCAGACTTAAGTAAAACTTACAGTCCCTCACATCTTCATCCATGCCTCACCCCTTACTTTAGAGGAGCGTCAGTGCAGACACAAGATTGAGACTGCAGATAAAATTTGGCACCCAGAACTACTGTCTGGGAGCAATTTATTATTATTTTTTAAACCAAATTTGAAAGAAAGAAACTTTGGCTCTTTTTGAGTTACTGAGTAAGGGTTGGACAAAATTAAGTTAGTGGTTTCAAAGGCTGCAGCCTCTATATAGTTCAAAAACACTGTGTTTAGAATTAATATAATTTAATTTACTGCCTGTAAAGCCATAATGTGGATTAGTGCCTGTGACTATTTGAAAGAGGAGGGTAAATAAAGCAATGCTATTCAGAAGCACACAGGCAGCTGACAGAAGGAATGGCCGAAGCAAGCCACTCTAGTGCTACTTGGACCAAGCCCAAGTGACAGGGGAAAACACCCAAGAAACAGATTTCATACCACAGGGCCAATCATCAATGGTGTTCCTCTCCAAAGACTAGCAGAGGCTTACTGGCATCCACCATTTCAGCAAGCCTCCTGCCTTCTGAATGGTCGGGGGACACTGTGTTAGAGTGGGGATGTGAGGTTGAAACAGCTCACTTATGATGACGCAGAACCAGAAGACAAGCAGAGACCCAAGGCCATAGCCAGCTGGGAGCAGGAAGGAGAGATAACAGGAGACGGAATCAATACCTTCCTGAGTGTTAGCCTCTAGGGTGAAGGCTCTAAACTTGAGCAAAAGCGGACAAGGAGAAGGACAGACAAGTGCTCATACAATGGAAGATTCTAAAGCCAGCACACTTCCACGGCTGGCTGGCAGCTTCTCTGTTCTCTTCCACGGGGTGTAGTAGATTGTTCTATGGTAGAAGGTAGAGAAACCAGCGTTCTTGGGAGCTGGTATTAATGTGAATTGGGAATGCTAAATGTGCAAATACATCCAGCTCAGATGGTAGTACAGGAACCAGCACCACCTTGGAGAAAGTATTGTGCCTTCCCATGCTTTTTTCTATAGCTTAGCTGACAGCACCTTCCTGATGACAGTAAAAATAACAGTGATCATACAGTCACTACCATGTCCCAGGAGCTGAGTATACAACATGCATTTACTTACCCAGGCCCATCGTGTCAGCACTATTTTACTTAGTTAAATGGACAAGAACACTAAGGCCAGGGAAATTCAAAACCATTCTCAGGTCAAATATCCAGGATCTGAACCCAGAAGAGACCTGAACTTCCTAGGGTTCCCCCCTAGTTCTGTCAGGAGCCTGATGTAGGCTGTGCTGGAACAATGGAATGTTCCACATCATGGCCTGGCCATCCAATTCTTCAGCAGTCAGATTCTCTTTCATCATTTCCTCCTTTTGTGATGACACTTTTGATATGCTGCGTATAATTTCTTGGGAACTACTGTGAGACATTTAGATTAAGTAATTATTATTTATTCTTGACTAAGCTTCCCAGCCTGCCCTCTCTAGGGACCTGTGTTTCCACCTTTCCAGGGCTGGAATTACAGGCTGGTCATTGTGCCCATCCAGAATTTACTTGGTTCTGGAGATGCAGACTCTGACCCTCACTCTTGTGTGGCAAGCACTGTGCCCACTGAATCATCTCCAGACCTCCTGTTTGCTTTCGTCACAAAGAGTAACTTAAACACCCTGTATTACAGTTGCTTGTCAGTTAGAAGCTTCATTCCTAGCTGGGCACAACTTGGTGTACAGTCATGAAACCTCTCTATACAGTTCTGAAAGAGATGCCCTTGCTCAGGGTGTTCAGTGCTGGGGGTTTGTCTTCTGCCTCACCTAGGGCAGGACCTCCAAAGAATTTTCCCAGATGTCCTACTGCTAATCCATAGGCGCCAGTCAGAATCTTCTACGCATCAGATGATTCAGTCTACTTTGGGTCTTAACCCAACATAACTTCTCAATCAATCAAAAGTCAACATTGTTTGGTTTTTTACAGGAGCTCCTCCCCCTTCTGCCAAGCTTCTGGGTCTATTGTCTTAGACCTGAATTCTAAATTTATGGTTGTGGATGCTCTCAAAATACAGTTTGCTGCATGGACTGCAAGAGCCTGTTCTGCAGGCAGATCTGAGGTAATAAGGGAACTTCCATAGCTCTATTATTTCAGCACTGAGCTGATAAAACTACTCTTTGAGATCTGCTTGCCAGGCACATGACAAGAGCACCATATACCTTACTCCCACTATGCTGTCTTTAAAAACTCTCCCTAATGGCCCGAATGGAAATAGCATATACTTTATCCGTGTGCTGAGTGAGTCATGACATGAAATTTCCTGGCATTTTTCAACTTAAGCCGAGAGCACACGGCACTGGCGCTTGACTATCTACCAGCAGTGCATCGAATTCTTAACACAGCGCGCTCCGGGTGAGTGCCAGGTCTCATGTGATGCAAAGGGCACAGCAGAACCTGCAGCCCAGACCTCCCTCCTCTCCTAAGTCAAGGGGAAATCAGATACGTGCTGGGCCCCTAGACAAACCAAAATGGTAAGACAAAGGGAGAGGAGGCATGAACCACACTCTTGACGGGCACACCTCCACTGTCACACAGTGACAGTATCCCACACAGTGAAACCACCCACATGTGGATATGGAAGCATTTCTCCACAAGAAATGCAGGAGGAAATGCCCATGACCTTCCTCTGCCTGTCGATTCTGTAAATTCTGAGAGGGCCCTGGGAGCAGACACAGTGCTCTGGGAAGATGCATGGGGACTCTGTTTGGAGGGCTGAAACCTTTTTGGCACACTGTGATTCTCAAAGAGGTACTTAGTTGGTATGGGGTTGGAGCAAGCATGCCAGGAAAGGATGATCTGTGTGTTCTAGCAATGACTAAGTTTGTACAGAAAAAAGTGTTGGAAGCAAAGCTAAACATTTCACATTGTCCTGCGAAATGTCATTCCACATGGTTTCTTTTCCTCAGTGTTCTCTTTCATTCTCTCTGTCATTTTTCCTGATCAGTCTTTGCAGGGCGCTGTGGATACAGTGTTGAGCCAGATTCTGATAGTCTCTAGCCAACTAGAACTTACAGCCTACAATAACTAATGTTTAATTTAATTGCTACCAGCCTAACAAATCTGATGCCAACTTTTCAGATGCATTATTTATGTTATGGGTTCAAGAAAATTTGTAAGGGGTCACAACTTTAACTAAGCTATTATACTGTGTCTTTTTTTGGGGGGGCGGCATGCAAGTCTATTGTGAATATGCAAGATCAATATAATGTGATTAATGACAAATTTTAAATCTAATCCTACTTTTCTTGATTTTATGTGAAATGAGTCTTTCTTAAGCTCCCTGAGCTCTAGGATCAGCTCAGTAGTTTTGTCTTTAAAGACTTATTTTTGTTTGGTTTACATTTACATGCACGTGCTGTGCATGGTGACCACTGAGGTCAAAAGATCTCCTGGAGCTGGAGTTATACATGGTTGTAGTCACCTGATATGGGTATTGGGAACTGAACTTGAGTTCTCTGGAAGAGCAGCAAGAGCTGTTAATCACAGAGCCATCATCTCTCCAGCCCTGTTTTTTTTTTTTTTTTTCTAATGGTTCCAACATTACCATATGAATTTTGTTACTCATCATCTGGGATGCGTAGCACACTGTGGCAGGGTGTGTAGAACCGATGTGATCCCCATTCTCAAGAAGCCTACCAAAGCAGGGGGATAAAACATTCTCAGATACTAGACTAGAGGTCAATAATTAGTAAGTGTTCATTGTGACGCTCAAAGGTATCTCTATCATACTTGATAAGAGCCATCTTACAAGATCAATTTCTAAACGTTAGTGCTGAGAAGCTAAAAGATGAACTGAAATCATCTGATAAAGAGGGTTGCAGTTGAAGCAAGATTTCAGGGCAGATCAGCATTTTATTTTAAATACACGAGACAGTGCTGCGTAGGCAGCTGGATGAGCTTAGGAGCAGCGCACGGTGATGGTCTTGAGAGCCCTGGGAGTGAAGGCATCACGGGGCAGTACCGACTCCAGCTTTTCAGCTTCTCACTTTGGCACCTCTTCCAACAGGGACTCTCTTAAACTCTGTCCTCCACAGAGTCCCTGGTGTTCATGTTCATATTGTTTTTGTCTTCCATAATTTGTTACTGTATTTCATGCAATCTGTCAGCGAAGCATATAGGTCTATTCTCAAAATACACAGTTGGAATGTACACCTGGCTCAGCGTGGCTGCTGCTGAGTATCAGGTCCCTCTCTTGACTTGAACTATTGCAATGGTCTGACTGATCGCCCTGCTTCTCCCCTCCCCCACCTTACACAGCAGACAACGGCAGCCTTCTCACATGTCTGTCACATCACGTTACCCTACAGCTCCACACTCAGCTGTGATTCTCACTGAATATTAAGACCACATCCTTCTGAGAGCCTTCAGTTGGTGGTGTCAAACATGGCAGAATGGGTAATTGGTTTAAGGATGCTTTTGAGGTCACCGGTTGAGAAAGTGATCTCAAAAGAGGAATAAGGACAGAAAACTAAGAGAGAAAAAGGAGTAAGAATTAGAGGCAAACAGTTCTAAGACATTTGGTGATGAAATAGAGGCACACTGGGCTACAAGTTCTAGGGAGAAGACAATTAAAAGCCATTTGCTGCTGTTAGCTCTTAGAAAGTAGGGAGCCCCTGGATCATAGCAGCAAGAAGTCTGTCAGCTAAACCAGTAAGAAAGGTGGAGGAGACATTAAATACAGAGGCACTCCTAGAATTTCAAAAAGCTAACATACATTATTCATCTAGCTACCACTTCCTTCCTTTCCAGGAAGAACAGTAAGGACACAGGCATCAAGACAACAGTCAGAGTCCTCAACAGTGGCATGGAAGAAGCAAAGTGGAAACAGAGTCCAGAAACAGGGTGGCTAGGAAAAGACAGAGAAGAATGTAGACAGTCCAGGGTACAGCTAAAGGGAGGCGATAGTGGGGAAAGTCTGAAGTTCTTCAGTGAGAAAAGAGGTGAAGTCACCCTGCAAGTGTGAGAGGAACTGGAAACAAGGTAAAAGAATACAAAAGACAGTGTGCAAGGGGCTGAAGGAATGTTGGTTTTCACGTTCTAGATTTGCATCTATCTTTTAGGGCATGTTCATCCACTTGTTTCATTTGAATTATATCAGTCCTCATACTTTCTTCTGGCTTTAGGTCCCTCTATTCTAGTTCCTACATCCTCTCTCAAACAGGAAGAAAGCAAATGTAGGCACTATTGATCTGCTTAGTGTGAAACGCCTTACTCTAAAACACAAGACAAGGGAATTCTTTTTACTGCAGTGTTCAGGAAACACATCTTCAGCAGAACAGTATACAACTCCACTGCTCTAAGAACAATTCATTTCCTGCAGGCCCCTCAATAAAATAAAATAAATAGGCAAAGCTTCACTCAGGAGGGGAGGAGGTGTCCCTTGAGAAGTAGGAAGGACGCTACCAGCCAAGGATGCTGGAGAACATCCAGGACAGATACTCCCGACACTCACTCTCCTTCCGTATGGGTGACCTCATTTTGTCAACACTGCACACAGTCTTTAAGAGAGCAACACTCTTGAAAGACCATGACCACAGCGACATTGTTCAAAACTGGCTCCAGTTTTAAAAGTATGATTCTGTGAAACAGCTCAGGCTTTGAGTGACAGCAGACCTGGCTCAAATCTTGCTTCTACTAAGATAAGTTGTCTCAGGTGATTTATTTTCTTCCTGTGAGACTTGGTCAGCCTGATATGAGAATAGCAACGGCACCAATTTCCTGGGGTTGCTGTGAAGTGTACACACCTTGTTCTGTCTAAATGCCTGGTAATGAGGAAGTAACCAATGGATGTTTGTTCTTCTTACTGGTCTATCAACAACTCCTTAATTCAGCCTGAAGTGCATTCTCCTCTCTAACCTGCTAACCACCCTGTGCCTCTTTTTACTGACTGAACCACCTGACGATGTAGTGCAGATGCCACTGTCTCATCTACATGAATCTGCAAGACATCCCTGTCTGGATATGAGCTCTCCTCCCCACCAAAAAAGCTCCAGGAGTCTTCAAGAATTAACATTGTCCTCCATTCAGTACCTGGGAACTTAAATTCTGTCCTATTTCAGTATGCTCCTGGAGGGGCCCTACCACATTCCAAGTGTTGAATAAAATCACACCAACAAAACCCATAGAGTAAATATTAGAACCATAAGGAATATATTTTTAAAAATAAGGAAACACCAGGCTTTCCTGAGATGAGGATACAAAAGAAGGCCCATCTTACATAAAAGAAAAATAATCAGTTCATAAACATTAAACATTCCTATTTCCAAACCATAACATTATGAGCAAATGCAAAAGGTAAATGATAGAGACTAAGTTTTCAGCTCATCCAATGACAGATTTAAGTATACCAAGAACTGAACAGGCAAATGGGAAAGAGAGAATCACACAAACATGGTAAGAATCGTACAATTAGGCCTCTGCATCTGCTTGTGCTGCCTGCAAAGACTCAATCAAGTACAGACCAAAAACATGTGGAAGGCTGAGAGATGGCTCAGTGGTTAAGACTTGTAGGAACTGTCTATGTTGAGTGTCATTTAGATGAGGTGTGTGAAAGCCAGAGGTGACTACTACAGCTCAGGACCCGACAGTTACACACCAAGGACAGTTCAATAACTACTCATTTCATTTCTAAGTTTCTTAGGTTATGAGGGGAACTATGTAGCAAAGAAATTTCCTATCAGCTAATCTACAAATGTCTTGCTCCTGGACAACTAGGCCACCCTAAAGAAGCACAGAGAACAGCAAGTCACCAGTTGCGCACACAATATTGCATACAAGCCAGTGATATTTAGCAAAGTAAGCAAATACATATGATTTAAAAGCAATCTACAGATCTCATATTTTTGAATCAATCAAAGTTAAAGCAAACTGGTTTTAAAGCCATTACTGTATAATCTAGTCAGAACCTTAGAACGTTTTGGTTATAAAGTATAGCAACTCACAGGTTTTGAACAAACAGAAAAAATTTTAAGATAATTAAATATGTAACTAAAAAGTTGTTTTGGGGTCAATAAGATGGGCTAGTCGGGGAGTCTTACTGTCAAGCCTGATGACTGTTCTGTTCTTGGGACCCACGTGGTAGAAGGAGAGAGAGCTGATTCTTCTTGCTAGCTGTCCTCCAACCCAGCTCCCCACATGTACATACAAATAAATATAATAAAAAAAAAAGTAAAGCTGTTCTCTTTGAATACCTTACATTAAGTTTCTCTTGTACTGAAAATCATCTCAGTATCATTCTCTGTTAATGTGGTCCCACTAAAAGAACATTAGACCCTAATAACCCAACAGGACAGAATTTCTTGGTAAAGTTGGCTGTTTATACTTTCAAAAAGAGCTTTGTCTTTCGAAGAGCAGTTATACCAGGTGCTAGTCAAGTGAGTCATGCTAATTTCCAAAACAAATAAACTGCCATGCAATTTCCACTCCACAGATTTCTCCCCTAGAACCAGGCTTATTGGCTTGACATGGCTCCAGGAATAGCGGCTTCACTTCTCACTGCTGTAAAATAATGTGTGGCCAACTCACCAATGTAGAACACCTAAAAACTGTCGTCATGTCAAACCCAGCCTTGTGTCTCAGCTCTCGTTATGCCCACACAAGGACCATGTGCTGTGCAGAGCTCGCAGGGCAGATAGAGAACTCTGGAGCTGGCCGCTGGCTCACCTGACTGCCGTGTCATAGGATTCCGGATGGATGCAAGTCTGGTCCAGGGGGTTTGGTGTGAAGGTGACATCTGCTTTGTTCTTCTTTTTGCTCGGCTTCTCATTCGTGACCACTGCAGCTCCCTGGCTCTGGCCTGAAGAGTCAGTGCGCTGACTACTATAGTCAGGTAAAACCATGATAAAACACATTCAAAGAGAGAAAGTTGGGCAGAAAAGCAAAGAAACTTTAATCAGTCCTCTACTATGCAAACCATACACAACAATCATTCACTTCACAGAAACTACCACATTTTGCTTAAAATACTATTAATACAATTTTCTGTTACTCAAAGCCAGAACCATTTCTACACAGTTCAGTCCATGCAACTGGTAATCTAGGGGAAATGAAGAAACAAAGTCTTATCATCATAGTAAGATGGCAAAGATGGTTTCTCAGAGCTGAGGAAAATTGAGTTTCCAATAGAACCTACTGAGTGCAGAATGAGACCATGAAGACAGACTCACGTCTGACATATCAATAGGACCCTTCAGAGTATGTATCTGAAAAAAGACAATGGCTGTCAAAAGAATAAAGTATTTAAGTTAAGGCAAGCCAAACCAGACTGGCACCAGGTTTCACACTGCAAACAGGAAACACAGTCTGAACACAGACAAAGTAACCTTGAAGGTGTAAAGAAAATGCCCTGAAATGCAGAGCCAAAAAAGCATTTATTAAGAGGACAAACCAAAACATCTCCAGACATGTAAGAACTTCAGCAAAACCTACTCAGCCTCTCCAGGAGTATCTTACATATGGACCCTCAAGAAGCAGTGACTGAAAACAAACAATAATATGTACTATAGAAACGGTGGGAAGTACAGAATCGAAAAGTGACATTAAGCAGATGCTTATGTTATTAAAATGTATATATATATAAGTGTATATATAAAAATCTAAATAATGCTACCTATGTATGTCTGTATGCATGCATTCGTGTGTGTGTGTGTGTGCGTGTGTGTGAATCTCACCATGCCGTGTGAATCTCACCATGAAGGGAAAACAGAGCTAAAGAAAATCAGGTTAGGAAACTGGGGAAAGTCCTAAGTTTCTAGCCTTTTTCTGGAGGACAGACCTGCTGATTAACTCCAGAGGTCAGTTCAGGATGGAGCAGAAATTGAGGGAAGGGCCAGCCAATGACTAGAACAACTTGAGGCCCATGTCATGAGAGCAAGCCCCCTCCCTTGATACTATTAATGATACTATGCTATACCTGTAGACAGGAGCCTAGCATAACTGTCCTCTGAGAGGTTTCACCTAGCAGTTGATGAAAAGAGATGCAGAGACCCAAGCCAAACATTAGGCAGATCTCAGGAAATCTTGTGGAAGAGAGGGAGGATGGATTGAAGGAGCCAGAGGTCAAGGACACCACAAGAAAACCTACAAATCAACTAACCTGGGCCCACAGGGACTCAATCATCAGCCAACAAACATGCTTGGATAGTAGAGTCCCTACACAAAATGTAACTGAAGTCCAGCTTGGTCTTCACACGGGACTCCTAACAGTAGATGCAGGGCTCTCTCTGACTCTGCTGTCTGCCCTTGGATCACTTTCCCCACTGGGCTGCCTTGTCTAGGCTCAGTAGGAGAATAAGTGCCTAGTTCTACCTCAACTGAATATGCCAAGGCATGCTGACATCTATGGGAGGCCTCCCCTACTCTGAGAAGAAAGGGTGGGAGGGGAGAGGAAGCTGTGATTGGGAGTAAAGTAAATAAACAACAACAAAAAAGTAAAAACAAAAAGAAAAGCTGAGGATAATGACTGGGAGGGCAGAAGGTGTCCAGCTTTGAAGCACCAAGGAAAGATAAAGCTGTGAGAGGAAAACAAGGAGTGACATGAGGAGAGTCTATTCTGTTCTTGGGACCCACATGGTAGAAGGAGAGAGAGCTGATTCTTCTTGCTAGTTGTCCTCCAACCCAGCTCCCCACATGTACACACAAGCAAATACATAGAATAAAATATTTAAAGTTGTTCCCTTTGAATACCTTACATTAAGTTTCTCTTGTACTGAAAATCATCTCAGTATCATTTTCTGTTAATGTCTTCACATGAATTCAACAGAGAACATAAAAGAAGACTCAGAAAGAAGAATGGGAAATATATATAAGACAGAGATTCAGTGCAATTAATTAGTTAATACATACAAAGGCATCAGAGTTGGACTAAGGCAAAGCATGAGGCCACGTTTATAAGAAGCATCAAAAGTTAAATGCACAGATGAATGAAGATAACACCAACACACTCTTGCAGAGGCAAGGAGAGTGGCAAGGCTAGCGGGTCACAAGGTTTCATGGCAAAAATCACCAAGGTAGCAATTTACACGATATTCTCATTAAAGGCATGAAGACTAACAATAACAACTTTTTTGTACTGATATCAGTTGAAAACTATAAAGCTTTACAACAACTCAAATGTTTATCAATAAGGCAATGATTGCATTAAATTATAGCCTATCTGTAAGTTAATTAAAATATTGCATGAGGCTTGTAGAGAATGACAGGAAAAAAGAAAAAAAAATCTGTTTATAATGCTTGGGAAGAGATATGAGTAAAACAAAGTTTCAAATAGATATAAGCACCTGCTCACACTTAACAGTAAATGCCACATACAAAAGGGTGACATAGAAACACATTTACAGTGTGGAAATAAGAACAAGAAACTTAAAGTGAGACAGCAAGGTACAACTCACTTCTTTTTTTTTTTTTTTAAATACTATTTGAATTTTCTGACTAAGCTTTTAAAAAACATATAAGTTAATAAATAATTCTTTAACCTCAACACTTTCACTTGTGGCTTATGGGTTGTGTGTGACATATGGAGGCCAGGGCTGCCTATCGGGCGTCTTCCTCTATTCAACTCACTGGCTCGGACAGGCCGGTGGCCACTCCAGCATAGCACCACAGTGAGCACAGCCTCCCTGGACTTTAATGTGGTGCCAGGTGACAGAACTCAGGTCCCCGTGCTTGTTTGCAGCCTCAGCTTCTGGGTTTTGTAATCTGCCTGGGAAAGTATCCTACCAACCCACTATTCTGTAAGAGTTCCCCACATATTCTGGTATACTTACAGTTTCTCTCTTTACATTTAACTATTATTATTATTATTTATTAAAATGTATTCACTTTGTATCCTGGCTGTAGCCCCCTTACTCATCTCCTCCAGGGTCTACCTTCCCCCACCCTGTGCCCCTCCTCTAGCCCACTGATAGGGGAGATCCTCCTCCCCTTCCATCTGACCTTAGCCTCTCAGATCTCATCAGGACTGGCTGCATCATTTTCCTCTGTGGCCTGGTAAGGTTGCAGCCCCCAGGAGGAGGTGATCAAAGAGCCAGCCACTGAGTCCAGGAAAAGACATGGAACAGGACAGGAAGGAGCCTGCCATAGAGGGCCTCTGACTCTACCCAGAAGGGTATCAAAGCAGATGCTGAGACTCATAGCCAAACTTTGGGCAGAGTACAGGGAATCTTATAGAAGAAGGGAGGTGACACATTTAACCCTTTGAGCTATGTTACTGAAAACAAGTGAGTTGGTATGCATATCCCAACCTTCTGAGTTACATTTTTCTGTGATTTTATGACAATTTTCTACCAGTATATGAAATGTCACTTTATCATAAGCTAAATTCCAACTCTGTGATAGTGCCTTTGAGATTTTATTCTGTTCCACTTACTTATCAAAACCCAACTGTTTCATTATTACTCTTATTACTGAGCTTTGCAATGTATTCTACCATCATACGTAGCTGACTCTCCATTAACCTGTTCCAGAATGAAACTGTTTTTTGCATGACCTGTACGATAATTTTGTGAAGAGGAGAAAATGTGCGTTAATGCGCCAGGAATTCCCAAAGGGACAGATGCATAAAGACTATTCCTCCATGGTTATAAAATGCTATCAAGTTTATCCACGTTCTCTGCTTTTGAGTAACTTGGACTAGAAGGGAAGGACTCGATTCAGCCCACACAGCTGGTGACTGGTGGTTGCTGTGAAGTCAGCAGAGCACTGTGAGCACGTCAACTCTCAGTGCTCCTTCCCTCACCACGCTCCCACCATACAGTGGTTCCTCCCTTTCCCCTGCTGTGTGGCTGTAATGCGGCTGCACCATGTTTCTAAACACATCAAAGCCGGCCCTGCCACAGGACTTCTCACACTTGACACTTGCTCTGATCCTTGTGCAGCTGGCCCCTTCATTCCACTCAAAACTATGCTCACATAATTTTGTAATACGTAATGCATCTAAAGCAGCTGCTTGGCTCCACAGGACAGCAACAAGTCCCTTAATTTTTACAGCACTTATTTGCCAGCTGAGACTACCTGTTTTACAAGTTGGCTTATTGTCCTTCCCAAGCATTAAAATATGACTCCATGAGAACAGGCAATTGTCTGTCTGCTGACAGCTATGTTCCCAGCCTAGCACAGAACATACTCAACCCCCATAGGGTGAAAGAATGAACAACGAGCATCGAGCACTTAGGCTATCAGCAGGGTAACAGTAACAAGACAGGAAGCTGGCAAAGCCACCAGGGGTGTCAGCTTTTACCTGCAGAACGTCTGGATGTAATCCTGGTTGATTCTGATGAAGCCAGCACACTGCTGGAAGGATTTTGGACCAAGCCCTTTAACCTTCCTCAACTGTTCTCGGTTGATGAAAGGCCCATTTTTCTCTCGCCATTCAATAATATTTTTGGCTCTGTTGGCATTGAGTCCTGCAATATGCCTAAAAAAATAAAGAGGTAATGTAAAACAACAGAAATAAGAGTAGGAAAAAAAAAAAAAAGAAAGCTCTCACCTAAAAATGCACTGGCATCAATCACCTGGCTCCTAAAATCAGCTGCAATTACACATTCCTGTATGTCTAAGCGAATGAAAAGCAGGACAAGAGAGAGGGGCAATGCAGAGCAGTTGTTGCTCGTGGCACTGGTGGAGCTCATGCAGCAAGAGCATCTGCACCTGCACATGGCTCACAAGCTTTGCATCTCCTGACTCCGGGAAGCCCTTCTGCTTGGCTTTGTACAGTAGCACGACATTATTAGCATCTTCGGGTCTGCTGGGTCCTCAGATAAGGAAAACTGAAGTACAGAGATGGACTTCCCTGAATGGCAGGGTTGGCACAAAGGCACAAAAACTGTATCAATAAGGAGTTTTCTTGCTTTCAATTAAAAGATTACTGGTACAGAGAACCCTAATTCTACTGTGTAGTTCCAAGCATGGAATTGCGACTTTCACAGATTTGGTAGGTAGTGGTGTCTTAGAACATAGAGGGTCTTTTTCCACCATCACCATTTCAGTGAGTAGGGTCTAGATCTGGGAACTTCACACAGCACCAGTAGACCTGTATATTCAGAACATGAGGTGAACCAAAACATAAAAGAAAAAGAAAAGGGACTCTTCTATAATTGCCAGGAGAACAGTCAATGTTGATAGGTGACTTATGGATCAGGGAGAACCCAGCAAACCACCTTGGACCCTCAGAAGGCCTCCCATTTGGGTTACCTTCAGCTTTGGCAGATGTGTGCAAGAGAAGGGCGAGTGACAGACATCTTCACTCCACCGGGGGCGGCAGCACTTTCTCACGCTAACCTTACTTCCCTTCTGTCAAAGGTTGCCACGAGCCCTTCATTCCAGATGAGCACTACCTTACTCAGTGCGAACTCCTGCAAGTCTTGCCTTAAGCGACACTTTCCTCTCTAGGCATCCCACAGGAACAGAGGAAACTTTATACACATGCCCCCTTCTCTTAGCCAGCAAGTTAAACTCTTGTCTCACCTTAACAAAACCTCAGAACAAATGTTAATATCCACTCCCACAAAGCTGACACATTCTTCTACAACACTATCCAGTGTTGCCTTGAGTAAAGTCTGGGATACATCATGCTGAAAAGACAAAGATGAATAGCAATCAAAATAAAGGAGATGCCATTTGTAGGCTTTTATTTCTGCCCATATTCATTGGTATCCAACTAATACACACCATGGGAAATTCCTTTATTCCTCTTAAGGACACTATTAACAGATGAAATTAAGGAATTTGCTTCTATACATTCTAAATCATGTATACCCCATTCACATACCAAACACTAATGGAAACGGAAAAAACCTAATAGGCTGAAGATGTACTTTTGGTAATGATGTCCTTGTAGATGACGTAAAACTCAATCCCTAGGAACCGACCCAAGTAGAAACAGAAAATCTGAGCAGATCTATCAAGGGTTCAAACTCTAAATCTTCCAATAAAAACAAAACAAAACAAAAAAACCTTGGGTCTAGATGCTTCCTTGGTGAATGTGACTAAACATTTCCAAGAATAATTACTGTCAATCCTTCTCAAAATCTCCAATTACAAGAGAAACTGCTTCTCGCCTCATCCTGCAAGCCCATTATTAACACCAAAGCCAAACAAAGACACAACAGGAAAACAACACCCCTTATGAAAATACGTGTAACACAGTACTAGCAACCCGAATCCACAAGAAAAGTTACAGCAGCTTAACCAGGAATCCTTCTCATTCAAGGCAGTGATAGCCAGTTTGCAAAAGGTGCAGCTATCAATTAAGGCAATGCAGTGTCAAATTAGATGTACAATTCTGAGTCTTTATCTATTGTAACCCTGTCCCTTTCAGGAATATCGCCCTGTAATTATGGTAGTGATACTAGGAATAAAAAATAAAAATAAAAATTAAGGTATTTTTTTTAACTTTTTAAAAAAAAGGTAGCATAACCTTGCCATACATAAAATGTACTTAATATGAATGAACTCAAGAACTGAATACACATATTTTAAATTGCAAATAATCCTTGACATTTAAAAGTTTTAAATTTAAACTCACAAAAAAGAAATATCTTGAGAACAGAATGCCATTTCCTTCTTAATCAGGGCACCAGAGACTGCAGCCACTCCTTCCTGTGCTCTCTTCCAGCTGATGGAATAATTCTCTGAGCTCCCAGTGGTCTTTGGAGATGGGAGTTTTGTGGGGGTTCCTTGTATGCACCTGGATGACAAGGAAGCTGTCATCCATATTTAGGTGAGAGCTTTCAGGGAAGCAGCTGTTTGGGTAGCCAGGTAAGCCCCCGAGTCAGCCTTATTAAATTCACTGCTTCACCATATCCAGCTGGGGTAGAATCTTTACTTTGGTCAGCCACAGGTGCTCTCTCTGGGCTCAATAAATGTATCTCTCCAGGAGAAGTTCACACAAGTAAAAAAAAAAAAAAAAAAATTTATAGTTTTCCATCGAAGACACATCAGTGCGTTTTCCAAATAGTAAGAACATTGTCACACATATGCATATTACAACTATTAAAAACAAGAAATTAACGCATAGGCCCATTCAAGTTTTCTGAAGTATCTTAATTATTCTGCATAGAATTGTGTTACCAATCCAGAACTCAACTTGGGATTATAAACTAAATGTAGTTGTTTCTACATATTTTTGTTATGCATCTTCCAAATGGTTTCTACTGATCCCCAAATCTTATTATTCATGCATGTCTGTATGAGATGCATTAATGACTATTATGTAGACCAATTATTGCTAATATTAGACCAAACGGGAATAGTTATTTTTTTTTACCTTGACTCAATCAAAAATATAAGAAGTGAATGAACAAAGCTTGAGTGTATCATGGAGTCTCACAGCATTGCCTTCACATATTCAGAGCTGGAAAAAGCTCACCAACAACCTACCAACATTATGTGTTTGGCTCCCACATATACATAACGTAGTGCTTAACCTTCTAATAATAGTGTTAGTCACTTTTCCATCACCACGTTAAATAGTTGACACAAACAGCTTACAGGAGGATTTGTTTCAGGTTTCCAGTGTGCCGGGGAGAACATGGTAGAGCAAAGCAGTTCACAGCACAGTAATCAGGAAGTGAAGAGAGATGGAAAGAGACACAGGGCAGGATACAACACCCAAGAACACGCCTGCATTCCCTGCCCCACATCCTACATCTTCTGGCTACGTACTATGTCCTAGTTTGAAGAACCTCCCCAGATGGAGGACGCAGGCTTCAGCACATGCGCCTTTTCCTGTGTACTTCATATACAAACCACAACAGGTGGTAAAGTTAGTATAGTGTTTTCAGGACATTTTTTTTAAAAAATTAGATTCTATTGTAAAGAGTGACATATGCTCAAACACATATGTGATGGGTAATATGTCCATGATACAAATGCACTTCCTCCAATGGGTCAAAGGGAATAAAAAGCAATATTCTAAGCCAACCACGTTAGTCCTACTTCATTTACTTATTGATGCTAAATAAAATGTGAGGGTAAGTCTGTCAGGGACTTAGAGTGAGATGCCACTATCACTCATTTGAGGTAATTGGGAGCTTTGCACCATGTGACAGGACAACCTTGAGAGTAGCTGACTCATTGAGGATGGTCTACATAAAAAGTCAGGAGCTCCAGAATGAACAGGCTCTGTACTCACTCCTCTGGGTTTTGGGTAATGAGGGTTTCCTCATTGCTTGACAAAGAATAATATATGTTTATATATATATGTATATATATATAATGCTGTTCTGCTGTTCAAGCAGCTCTGAGCTGAGACCACTAGTGTTTTTCTAAACAAATGCCTTATCTAAGGACTTAAAGTCTAGCAAGGAAGATAGAGACAATAAAAACTTACTACTAAGTATCTCTGAACCTTTTTTCTCCACTCAGGCATTATTTAAAGTTTTATAACATCATTTAATTAAATTATCACATCAATCTATAGCATGCCTCTATTTCTCACAGTATCGTCACCATAAGAATGTATTCTAAGGAAACAGCAACACAAATAACTGTAAAGCCAAGTGTGTCATTTGTGTGCGCACATGTGTATTCACATGTGCAATCTAAGACTACATCCACAGGGGACTCAGACAGACACATGATCAAGCAGCTACACAGTGTAATATTATGAGACCAAAAAAAAAAAAAAAAATCAATCAACCAACCAAACAGCAGAGGAGACCAGCTATTTCACCAAAATATTTTATACAAAAATATCCATGGCAATCCTGAGCTATAATGTAGTCCCTCAGTTGTATATCACTTATGAATGCACGTGGGTACTGCTGTCTGCCATCATCACAGACATCTCTGATGATTTCCTCCACCTTTCTGCTCAGGAAGGAGTTAATATTCTCTTGTCCATCTGGGGAGGAGGGACTCCTAAAGGCCCCACACAGTGCCCTGACACTGGTTAAAGCAGGAGTGTCCACGGCTACTCCTTCCCAGAAATTGTGCACAGAGCTCAGTGCTGCCAGTGCTGGGAAGTGATGTGCATGCAATATCTCTCAGAGATTCGGTGAAAGCTGCGATCTGACACAGGGCTCTACCTGAAACCACTGGTCCAAGAATTGAGGGCCCCGGGATTGACTGCGAATAATCCCAAGGGCCTCGGCCAGAAAAAGTGGGCCATTCTATTTATTTTCAGAAAGAAGTTACCCAACTCTGCTTTTTTTTTTTTTTTTTGGAAAGTTATGTGAATTATATAAACAGATGCCTTTAAATTTAAGGACATACTTTTTGGGCCATTATATTTTTACATAAAATTTATGAGATTAAAAAAAGGATTATAAATGGTCATTTATACTAGTCAGCTTTTTTTGAGGTCAGAATCCACATTTCTATTATTACTTTACCACAAACTTCAGAAGAACTGCTCACCAAACTGCTAGTTTTATTCTGTCCTGAAGCACCAAAGTTATCTCACAATGTTTCTTTCTTTCTTTCTTTCTTTCTTTCTTTTTTTTAAAGCCTTTCCATATGCAACAAAATTTCACTTTATATATTCCACACTAAACTTCAAGTTTATTCCTTTGTAGTTCTCTGGCACAGTACTCTTTTAGAGTCTTTATTTAATTATCATTCAGGACCTTACCGGTCCTCAAAGATGACCGAAACACGGTTAGAAACTAACTTGCGAAATGAAATGGTGAGGCAACATCAGTTTACAAGGAAAAGTCTACTCGATTTTAAGCAAGGCAAGCTTTTCCTGATTTTCTCACCCTGCATCTACTTTGCTTTGATTGACTAGTGGCAGTTTCTAAGAGTCATCCAGGGGAGTGTGTGAATGACCCATGAATGAAAGAAGTGACAGGAGCTGGGGAACCATTTGCGAAAACAGAATAGAAGACAAAGGTCTTTATGAAACCCCGTGGAAGACAGGACAGAGATCCTTGAGCCACTCTGTTCTAACGCTGGCTAATCACAGATAATTGTTACTGAAAGAAGACAAAAAATGACTTTGCAAAAAAACAAGAACAACAAGAGTTCTTCAAAAGCACATTCCTTAAAACACGCGCACTGAGCACCACAGAGGAATGCTGCGCTTCAAATGAGTAAACCATGCAGTGGCTTACTCACTGTGCTTATGGGGCCCTGGAGTTAAGATGGCAAAGGGCACTAGTCTTTCAGCAACAAAGGGATTTTCAGGATTTGGAAACAGACTGAAATATGGCCAGTGGGTAGAAGAAGAAAACAGGACAGGAAGAAGTCCTTGCAAATCCTCCTGATGAAGCATGTGGAAAGGGAGGCTGGCGACTGCTAACACGGTGGTAAGCATTCATTTTGCATGAGTTTTTACTATTTAGTGGGAATCAATTATTCAAGCCAATTTGACAGAAAAATCCTTGGGACTACAACTTATTTGCTCTGCACAAGACAAATTGATTAATTTTTAAAAGCCTAACCTTTCCGGGCATCAAGTGAGTATCCACAGATGTTTGGTGAGATTTCTTCACTCTGCATGGCCAGACTCCTGTTTCCATGACACAACGCACCTTTGGGAATCTTTATTCAGCTCACAAATCTCCAGCAGCTTTTCTGTGTCTGGCTTGATGGTATCTTATGTTATATACACCTTAACATTTGACAACTGATTAGACAATAGGCAATGCAGTGCTATTATCTGAGACAAAGGTACTAAGTAGGAAAACCACATAGAGCACACCCTCAGTTTCTAGATGTGAGGCAGTCTTATGAGCTGAGGAGGTACACACTGGAGCTTAAGAGTGCCAACAAACTGGGATTTTAGGAACATACCACAGAAAACTATGCCTGAAGAGCAAAGCTCCAGATGTTTGAATATGAGATACCGTACTTAGTTAAGATGAACACAAGCCTAGACCTCTATCTAGGACAAGAGTTTATGATAACACAGAAGAATAAGCTACCCAGAAGACGGTAGGTCACATAGAGATTCCCAACATGACACAAAGCCTGGAAACAGAAGATGCTCTATCCTTATCAATTTATTGAGGGAAGACCATCGCACTCCACCTCTACCCCAGATATTTGGTTGAGATACCCCCCCAAAAAAAAACCCCAAAACTAGTAGGCTGTTAGAGGCCCAGGGTGAGGCTAATGTTCCCATTTCAAAATACCCTTTCCACTTATGGGTCCACGGTCAGTTCTATAAGACATTAAAGAACGAACTACGACTGTTCTTCCAGAGGACAGGAGCAGGCACGGGACTTTGTAACTCATTCTAGCCAACATCACTGCTATACTAGGTAGAGACATTTCAAACAAACTATAAGCCCAAAACTCTCATGAACAGAGATGTAAAAATCCTTACCAAAACATGAACAAATCAAATTTAACAAGTTACAAAAAGAATTATATGCCATAACCAACTGCCATTTATTCAAGATATCAAAGAATAGCCCCACACTCAACAATCAACCAATAAATTCTATCTACCCCACCAGCAAGCCAAACTACATAGTTCTATAAATGGATACAGAAAACATTTGATAACACTCATGATAAAACTAGCATTTTGCATATAAAGGGAACACACTCAATTTGATTAAAACATTTATTTAAAAAATAAAATCACAGTAGAGAAGACACAAGCAGATATATTAACATAAAGTTCTGTCACATTTCAATTAATCAATGAATGAATGACACTTAAAATAAAAGATATCATTTACTTTTGCAGTTCAGAAATAAAGAATGTTAAAACTATATATGTAAGTAGTCTCTGCTTCTCTCTCTCTCTCGTGTGTGTGTGTGTGTGTGTGTGTGTGTGTGTGTGTGTGTGTAGAAAACCACACAACTCTGGCAAAATACACTAAAGAATTCAATGAGTGGAAGCTATTATTGTTCATGGACAGGACAGTCCAAAGTCAGTTCTTCTCAACTTGATCTATAAATTCAAATCAATACTAGTCAAAATTGTAGCACATTATTTTTAGGATACCAAGTTGGTCCTAAACTTTATAGAGACTAGGTAAGACTCAGAGTGACCAACGCAACACTGATGAAAAAGCAAGGTAAGAGGACTGACAAGACTGAACTTGCTATAAAAATTTGGGGAGGGTACAATGACAAACAACAGATTAAGGGAATAGAAACGCCCAGAAAAAGTCTCATACAAATGGAAAGATGCAATCTTTGACAAAGGAACAGAAGCAACAGTGAATCAACAACCATGTTTTCAATAAATTGTTACTACAACCACTAGACAAGGAAAAAATATTAAAAATTAATATAGACACAGAACCAAAGTGAATCATGGACCTAAATGTGAAATCTGAAACTATCAAATTCTTCACCAATCACAAGGGAGAATTCTAAGTGACCTGGCTTATAATGGGAATAAACTGATAAGATGACTTCATTAACTTGAAAATCTTCTGTTCTGAAAAGGACACTGTCAAGAAAGTGACAAGACAAGCCGCAACTTGTGAGAAAATATTTGGAAAAGTCATATCTAATAAAAAAAGCAGATTTCACAGGGATAGCAACCAAACATGGCGTAACAAGTTACGATAAGATTAGATATATACCCTTACATCAAGGCTGAATGTGGCAACTGAGTAGGAGGGAAAAGGCTCAAAAGCAGGCAGAAGAGTCACAGACAGGCCCAACTCCCACTGTTAGAAGTCCCATTACAATACCAAGCTATACAGCCATAATATATATGAAAGGTGAAACCCAAAAACTATTTTTTTTGTCCAAAATAAGCCACAAAAGAAAGAAAGGAGGAACAACTGGCAGATGAGAAAATAAAGGGAACATTCGCCCTCAATTCAGCAATATAAACACACTTACTATATTCTAGTGAAATACTTCAATTAAATGACAAATTTGCCTTTCATCACTTAAAGTCTTTGTATTTTATTACAGAGTTAAAAATTTTTATTAATAGTAAACTTAGCTGAGGAGATGGCTCCATCAGTGTCTGCCTGCTATATAAGCATGAGGACCTGAAAGAGACGCCGGCACCTGCAAAAACAGCCAGGTGGAGGGCTGTCCTCCTGCAGTCCCAGCACTGTGGAGGTGGAGCAGGCAAATCCCTGAAGTTCATTGGCTAGCTAGCCTAGCTACACTGATGGGCTCTGGGTCACTGAGAGATCCTGTCCCAATAAATAAGGTAGAAAGCAATGAAGAAGATACCTGCTGTTGACCTCTGGCCTACATATGCATGTACACAGTACACGTGTGCATGCATACACACACAAAGAAGCAAAACACCAATTCTGATGATCTCAGCTAACAGTTTAGAAGGGAACACTGATATTCCACTACGCTGTCCTTATCTTAGGTTTAATGGCTCTAGAGCAGAAGTCTGGGTATTTGTCCTATGGACCGACAGCAGATGACTTCCTAGATACTTCACACCCCTGACTTTAAAAGAGAATTTTCTTCTATGTGAAGTAATTCTTTTCAGAGCTGGAATCACTCTCATCATAGCCTTCCCAGACTACGGGAGAACTAAAAGAAAAGGAGTACAGGTAGATAGCGTAAGCTTGCTATTAGCTGCTTGTTTGGTCCCAATCCCTTAAAATTTGGATCTCACCCGTATAAGTTCCCTGTGATAATAAAGATTTAAATAAAATAGAGCTTTTTTATGAATCATGAAAATAAGAAATGAGTCTTTTCATATTATCCTAACTGTTCAGTGTTTACATTTTAACCAGCCCAGGCTTTCTCTGTCCTGCAGCAGGTGCTCTTATGTCCCCTAGTGGATACAGGATGATATAGTGGAGAAAAGACAGGCAATGCTGGCTCAGCAAAGACCCACAAATCCAAAATGCCTGCCTTGCCCACAGACCTCTATAACCCAAGGCTCTGTATGATCCACTTGGTCATAACAAGGAAAACATTCACACATCTGAACTGGGCTACACTTCTCTGCCTCATGTGTGGCCACCCAGCTATAACATAATCTTGGCTCATGACATATGCATGAACAAATGTATACCAATTAGTGACAAAGTTTGACATGACACAACACAAAAGAGCCGGCATTTCCACTGTAAATCTTTATTTTTAGTGATTTGTGGCTTAGTCAGAAAAGCAGACTTCAGAAAAAAAAATAGTGAAAAGACTTAGCCACAACAGAGATTTTTTTTCCTTCTAATAAACTAAAAATAAAACCATGTAGAAAATCTGATCTGAGCTACGGGACACGGACACGTCAGTAGCCTGGTGCGTAACTGTCTAAGGTGGAGTCGCTGGAGCGCAAAGAACAAACGCAAGGTTTTTGTTGTTTTTGAATAGAGAAAGTTGTCTGGTGACACCTCTAAGCTCTAAAGATATATATTTTTTTCCAAATCTCTCCCCCTCTCTCTCTCTCTCACACACACACAAGGTCACACACATAGCTGACTATCAATTGGCTGTTATACATTATTATTAGAGATAGCTTCCCCCAACACTGATCCACAGTAGCACATTTCTTCAAAGTTTCGGCATACAGACAGAAGGCCAGGTTCTCTTTGCCTTGTGGATCCCTTTCTTCAAGCTGCCATGGCAGCAGAGAGCCTGAGGCATCATGTGGTCTACAGTAATCCTGCACTCCGAGCTTTCTGCATTGCTAAGGGTAAACAATGAATTCTAACCTTCTGCTCTCTCATTTCCTGTTTTCATCTGTGTTCATATGCCATGCACATACCTGTGAAGAGTGAATACTTCATTTCTTTACTGGCATATTTGGTACACACTGACTGCTGAATCTTGTCATTGTCATTTGTATTTCACTGAGCACTAGATTAGTTGAGGATGTTTTTCTGTGTTCATGAGCCACTTACACTATTCTCTGTATTTCTACTTCCTGAGGCCTTGCTGCCAAGTACATGGTAGGTACTCAATACACTGGAGAAAAGAGGGACAACCGGGGCCAAATTTCTTGCTCTTGGATTCTTCTTACAGAGGCTGAGAAACTCTTCTAAAGAGTTTCCCTAAAGTCAGAAGAGATGCTGGGGCATAGAACAGTCTGACACCATGACGATATTAGAAAGAAAGCCTTTTTTAGCAGTACAACCAACAACAAACTCAGAATGAAGTTGTGCGCTAAAGCATAAGATGTTCTAGCATCCTATATAAGACTGACCACAGGCCCTTGTATTCCACACTCACCATGTCTGAATGAGAATGGTTTCTGGGTGAAGTTCTAGATTAAGGAGTTCTCCTGCTCATTCCCACCTGAGTCAAAACAATTTCTGATGCTCTGCACTGCAAACTTTCATGTCTTTTTCCTGGAGATCAAAAAAACTTAGCACCTATCATGAACTCACTTACCATCTTGAGCTCCACTAATTTGACACAACTTAAGAGACAACAGAAACTGGGGGATCTGAAACCAAAATACGAAGAAATTCTACAAAGCTCTCTCCAGCTCTCAGGCCAGCCTTGAACAGTCTTTCCTAACAGCGCTCATCACAGCCAGATATCACTGTAACCAGCAGCCAAAAGTGACTCAGAGCTGCTGCTGAAAAGGCCAAGTGGCTGCACGCCCTGACAGGCAGCTGACAGGTGTGGACACAGTTTGGTTTCCAGGATGAAAGCGCCACCTTTAGAGCCATTCTTTCGGACACAATCTGTCTGTTATCTGAGCGCTCTGGAGGCCAAGGCAGGATAGTCTCTGCAAGTCCACACCTGGTTTTCGAGAGGTCCAGTCCAGTGAAAGCTGTGTAAGGAGACCATGTTGACTTTCTTCTTTTCTTTCTTTTTTAAAGATACAGTTCAATATATGACAATTAACCCTTCTCCAGAAGTATCTCCATGGGTCATGACAGGATTAAGCAAAACCATACCCACTTGTTTGTTTCACAGAGCAATGGCTTGTAGGATAAGGGTAGCAAAGGAATATAGATGTTACCAACTCCTCAGAAATAAGAACTGAACACTGTCCTTACAGGTCAGCCACACAAGGTTAGGACTCATATACTCACTCACTATATTAATTCTTCAAACCACTAAGGAGAATAGTTTATTAGTGTAAGGTTTGGTTTTGAGCAGCTTGTTTTAAATAAGTTTGGTTTTTAAGATGAATTTGCACTCTGTTTCCAGAGTTGTTTGTTTTCCTGACACTGAGAAGAAACAGAAGGGAAAGGGAGCCACAGAGGGCCCTCTAACAATAGAGGTATTGCTACTGTCTCAGTCATAAGGACAGAACTGTCAGGAGTATGTGCTGTTCTCAACAGAAATTCAAGAGACCAGCACAGACCATTCTAATAAGAAGCAGTGGTAAGTGTCACCCTGTGTAAATGCCACACAGTGGACTGGGCTGTCACCCAGACCTGAATCCAACCCAGCACTGCAAAAAGGAAATCAAGCCAACAAACCCCAAGTCATCACAGGCCACCACTAAGGAAGCTGAAACTCCTAAGGGGACTGTCAGTTATGCCCACTGCCTGTAACCCTGTCCTCCTGATTGTGAGAAAGACCTGTGGTTTGCTTCTGAGTAGCATGTGGCCGTCATTCGTGACTTGAGGTTACATTATGGGGTAAAGACAATTATCTAATGTTGATGAAATAAGTAGTCACCCAGGTGGCAAGGAGTTGTGGGTGGCCTCCAGGAAGAGCTGAGGCTGGTCTCAGGTTTTTTAATACAGAGAAGCTTTAGTGAGGTTTGTAGCTTCACTAATTGGGTAAATGTGTTCAGCTGGGAGTAGAGGGATGCTGAGAGTTCTTTTTTATGCCTAGGTCTGGGCTGCCTCGCAGATTTCTAACTTGTAAACTATAGGTAGCACATATGGAGGTTAGGAGTTCAGAGATCTATAGGACTAAATGGGTGGACTGCCTAATCTACAGGTCAGAGGAACATACTGTCCATGAAAGTCTTGGGAGGAGGACAGTATAGCAGAACAAGGGTCCAGAGCATTGAGGAACAAAAGTGGAAATATAGTCTCTAAGTAAAAAAGTCCTAAGAAACCTGAGTACAACTTTTTATACAGTTGCTCTAGACAAATGATTCTGAGAACTCCACCAGTGAAAGAAGGAAGGCAGCCCTCTACTGCTTTTGCCAGCGCAGTCCCCGGGCCTTTATACATGTCCACCAGCTCTAGGATCAGGTGCTGAGTCTATAAGAGCAGGTATTCTGTAGGTGACTGGGGAGGAGCTAGATTTCCATATGAACTATCATTTTGCTCAGCTGTTTTTCACATGAGGAGCAGAAGGCAAAGTGCTACCAGGAACCCATACAAGGCTGCCCAAGTTCACCCACTTCTTCAGAGAGGATCCACTTTAAGTAGTAACATAGAAACATTAATCCTGGGTACTAGGAGATGTGTACAATCTTGGAATACTGTCTGAACCCATCCCCATAGGCGTTGGTATAAGAAACATTGTTTCCCCATGTTATAGAAGAAGAAACTTAAGCATAGACAAGTTAGGTAAAAAGCTGAAGTTCATACTGGCAATGCAGCTGAACAGAAAGCCTCCATCTTTGGAGCCCAGGCATTTACAACTCAAGCAAAAAACCCCAGCTTTTCTGCTTGAGGTACAAAGGAAACCCTTTGTACCTTAGCTCTCTGATCTTTTCTAAGGGCATGTTTTAAAAGTAATCATCAACATACCTTTTTTTGTTTATACTATTTCCCACTCATTCATACGATTTGCTACGACTAAAACTGTTCTAATTGAACAGATAAACTTTAAAATTCTGTATTACAAATCTTACATAAGTGGTAGCTGTGCGCAATTTTAGGAGAAAAAGAAGGTAAGTGATTTCTAAAGAAATGACATGGTAACTTGCTTTGACAGGGTACTAGTCTGATCTATCATAAAACTATAATTTACTTTCTCCTGTTTCCCTTCCCTCTAATTTTTCTATCCTTCTGTCACTAAGAAGGATCAACTGTACCATTTTATCTGACACACGGAAAATAATTATGCTCAGCCACCTAAGCAACTTGGCTATGAATGACAGATGTACTTCTTCATCCGGGGAAATGACTACTTTGGGACAATGTTCTTTCACAGAACAGTGTATGTGGGGCTGACATGTGTGCATGCACATAGCAGAGCCAGGCAGGAAGAAGGACTGTATCTCATCAACTGGTTTCTATTTGTTGGGCTTTTTTCTGTCTGGAAGAAATATCTAAATCTGATTTTAAACAACTGCATTTTAAGAGATAGGAAGGAGATGTGGTGACACACACCTTTAATCCCAGCACTCATAAGGTAGAAACAGGCGGACCTCTGTTGACAAGGCCAATATGGCCTACAAATCAAGTTCCAGGACAGCGAGGGCCACATAGTGAGATTCTGTCTCAAAAACAAGACAAAACAAAATCCAAATTTGGAACTGTACCTTCTGCCACAAAGAAGAAATAACATTACATTACTTGGTTTCCTTGGTTGAGCTTTTTCTAGAGCCACAATTCAAAATTCAACATTTTTTTTTCCTGTAACTAGAAAATAACTGAGGACAAAACAAGGGCAAAGGTCAAAGTCATCAACTGAAACTCAGCATGAGGTAAATGCCAGCTGATGATAAAGTTGTCAGTGCTGAATAGCAAAACAGAAAAAGGAACAGTGTGACAAGTTTTTCAACAAGATAATTTCCTTTTAAATAACTGTCATTTACTCTGTAATTATGACAACCCTGCTATTTTGATGCTAAGGCAGCCCCTTTACTTTTTCTCATCTCAAACAAGGGAAAACTTTTGAAATGCATCAGCTCTCCACAGCCACACTGCCTTAGTTATCTACTGCTGTGTAACAAATTACCACAAGCCTGGCCACTCACCACAAGCACTTATTTTCTGAGTTTCAAAATGGCTCAGCAGAGCCTCTCAGGAGGGTCTCCTATGAGCTTTCTGTCAAGAAGCAGGCTGGACTACAGCCAGGTCAAAGGTTCCTTGCAAGGTGGCTCACTTAAATAATTGCTGGCAAGAAGTGCCAAGTTCCTCAGAGGATGCTGCCGCCACAAGAGGCTCCCGTCCTCACCGTATAGGTCACTACATGTGGCTGCACATGGGTGGGGAATTTCCTTCCCAGTGAGTGAGACATGAGGATAGATCAAAGCAGCTGTTCACTGAAGTCTAGATTATCTCATACAAATGGGTCTCAGGGATACACCACTAATCCCCCTATAAAGTGCTAGGCAGAAAGGTTAGTACCATGGGGAAAGAGATGAGATCAGGGTATGAATACCAGAAGTCTGGAAACACTGACAAGTATCCTGGAAGCTGTTGCCACAGTAGACTTTTATAAGATGATACTAGTCCATGAAATACTAGAAACTGGCAGTTCAGTGTCCAAGTGGGTTCCATGTAATGGGAAGAGGGACTGCCTCTGTCATGAACTGCTCTTTGATCACTTCCCCCTGAGGGGGGAGCAGCCTTATCAGGCCACAGAAGACGACAATGCAGCCACTCCTAATGAGATCTGACAGACTAGGATCAGAAGGAAGGAGAGGAAGACCTCCCCTATCAGCGGACTTAGGGATGGGCATGCATGGAGAAGGGGGAGGGAAGGTGGAATTGGGAGGGGAGGAGGGAGGAGTTTATGGGGGGATACAAAGTGAATAAAGTATAATTAATAAAAATTAAAATTAAAAAAAAGAAATACTAGAAACTGCTGCTACATAGCAGATATAAAAAACAGTAGGTAAGAGAACACTGTTCTGGTAATAACTGAAACACAAACTAGTTACTGAGCTTTTACCTTTTTTATATAAAGGGGATTGGCTAACCAGCCCTTAGATGTCTTTCTCAATGCTACCATCTTACAATCTATAATTTTATAAAAGGAATGGTGCAGTCAGCATCTGAACTCAAGCAGCTGGGACGCAGAGCCCATGCTACCTGGTTCTCCCACCAGCACTCTTTCACGGAGCTCTGCCCCAACCTTTCCTCCCTCCCTTTCCATTTTATGGCAGAGCCTTGCTGAGCTGCCCAGGCTGGCCTCCAGCTTGGGTGGGCCTTGCCTTAGCCTCCAAAGAGTTCCTGTCATCTTAGTGGCTTCCTCTGAATGTACTTCTCAGTGTCCACCTGAAGCCAGAAGAGATTCTTGGTACCAGTCAAAACCAAGGAAAGGCAGGCCTTTGCTCTGTGGCCCCTCGCTGCGCAGGAAACACACACTTCTGACATAAAAAGCAAAGCTAGAAACCAATCAGAAAGAATGACACAAACTTTCTCAAAAACATTGCAGAGGGGCTGTACAGATGGCTTAGCCGTCAGAGGCACATGCCACAAATCCCAATGACCTGAGTTTGATCCCTGGGACCCATAGAGTAGAAAGGGAAAAGCAACTCCTGCAAATTTGCTTTGACCTTCATATGTTTGTGTGCCCCCCTGTCCACACACATACACACAGACACACAGACACACACACACACGTAATAAATTAAAAGAAAATATTACCAGAGGACAAGGAAAAATAAGAGCAAAAATCACACAGCTAAATTGGCTCTTCATTTTAAGAACTCGAGGCTGCTATTGCTGTTAAACGATACTGAAGAAAAACCATCAACATTTCAGGCTCTGAAGAATGACAACTATCTTTCAAATAGTTGCAAAGGACTTGACAAACACTTGTTGGACTAAATGGAATGTGTCTTAGCTTCTGTGGTCAAAATTTCTGGGACTCAGCTGAATGGTTCTGGCTTAAAACTTCCATGGTTTTCAACACCCCATAAACATTAACATTATTAATGCAGATCTGCCACATGAAATATTCTACCCATGTCCTCTCCGGCAAGGAATTCTCTTTCTACCCATTAGTCTCTAGTGACATATTTGTGGCACTTACAAATTTAAAAGGCTGTTGGAGTCTAATAATGGAGTCTTAAGGAGAGTCGTATGGGCATAGATCAGAAAGAACCAAAATTAATTTCTGAGAATTTACTGCATAGGTGAGGGGTCACAGTGAGGCAAGTTTCTCTCTACAATGTGAAATTACAGAGGCAGTGCCTTACAAGGGTCAAGAGAAACCAGAGGAGGAGTTAGTACTAGTCAAGCCACGAAACCCAAGTTAGAAACACATGAAAGAAACCAATGCATGGACAACATGATGAAATCCACACACTGTCGGGACTTCAAGCATGCCTGGGACATACTTGCTTTAAATAATGGCTATTATTAGGCACCAGACAAAATTCTCAGTCACTGAGAAAATTAACCTATGAAACCTTTCTATCTCAACAAGGACTAAATTTAAAGATGTAAGTTCTAGACTTCTGTCCCAGTGAGGTTTAAGAAAACATGAAGAACAACAAGAAGTAACAGGTTTTTTGTTTTTTTTTTTCCTTCCAAATCTTCTGTGGTGTGCCTGCCATGAGAAAATGTCAGCAGCCTGGGGCAGATGTTTGCTCAGGGCCTCAGTACTAAGCAGTTTGTGGAAGACGGTGGAGGCTTGCACATTCACAGAGGGATGGAATTGAGGAGGGGGCTTCCTAAGTCAGGGAGACACCCTCTCCAGAGCTCTGACTTGGGATATATGAGAGACCATACTGGATAAGACCAGCGGCATTTATTCAAAGTCAGCCTATACATCAGTAGCCTTCCAAGAGGGTAAAAATTAACAGGCCAATGACTGATACCTACTGGCTTCACACAGGAGCCCAGCATCTGAGCAGTGTAGAAACAGAAGCCCAGGACACACAACGATCTGTACAGGGACCATTCCAGGCTCTGTCTTCTCTGCATGATTTTAGTCCCTGTCTTCCTCTGTGTATGTGCCAGGTGGACTATGTTCTCATAAGGACATTGGTCACTAGATCAGGGCCCAATCTAATCTATTATGGCCTTATCTGGTAAGATATCTCAAATAAGATATTTCCAACTGAGGCATGAGTCTTGTCAAGATGCTGCTCAACCATGCTCAACCCAAGACTTAGCCCTGAACAGCATGTAAAACTCTATTCCACCTTCCCCCATCTGAAAGAAATTTATACAGAGACACTTGTCTCTTTACTGAGAGGCTCTATAAAGCCACAGGCAGACACTTTCCCCTCATTTTGTTTAAAAAAAAAAATCAAATCCAATTTGTGTTGCCAAACTACTTATGAGAGTGGGGCCTGCCCTGGAGAGTATCTGACCTACCAGTGACTATAACGTTAAAGAAATTTGCTATCTCCCAAGAGCTATCAAATGCCAACAGCACCTGAGCTAGCAGGACCTTTCTTTGATACTCTTTAGGAAAAAAATAATTCTTTAGCTCTTCTCTCTTCATAAATCACAGAATGATTTAGCTGGATGGAGTCTTACCCCAAGATCACCACCACTCCCTTTTTACTTGGTCTTTCTCTCTCTCTCTCTCTCTCTCTCTCTCTCTCTCTCTCTCTCTCCCTCCCTCCCTCTTGTCAGCACAAGTCTTTAAATTTCCTAATGTTTGTTTTCTCCTCAAACTGCGCTTCTCTTTGCCCCACTTGCTCTTTTTCACTGTAGACCTGCATATGAGTGATCACTAATAACCAAGTGACAGAGTCAATATTAGGCTTTCTTGAAATCCCCTCTGCCAACAAAATGAGTCCAAAACTCTTCAATTTGGCTTCAGACAGATTCTTAGAACAAGGGAAAAAAGCATCTACATTCTTTGCCAAAACATCAAGAATGGTCTCTAGCCCAGATGCTAACTAACATTGTCCCCTCTGAAAGCTCCTGAGCTGGGCTTCCACAGTCCACATTGTTCTCAGTACTATCCCAAGCTCCAACTTGCAGCATACCTAGTACAAAGTCCTACATTGCCCACATTACTCCAAAAGTTGTCCACAGTACTCCAAATATTGGCATGGTCAGGGCTGTCACATACCCAGTACCGATAGCCCATAGTCAGGCACCAGCTTCAGTCTTAAGTCACTTTTGTACTGTGAAAAGACACGGTGAGCAAGACAACTTACAGAAGAAAAAGTTTCACAGGATGAGTCCATGACTGGTATGACAGGGAGCACGGCACTGGAGCAGTAGCAGAGAGCTTACATCTCAAGCCAAAAGCATATGAAGGCGGGGGTGGGCACCCTAACTGGGAATGGCGCTGAGCTTTTGAAACTCCCCCCACTCCCTGCCAAACACACCACCTCCAACAAAGCTACACAGCCTAATCATTTCCAAATAGTTCTACCAACTGTGGCGCAAGTATCCAAATATTTGAGCTTTTGGGAGCCATTCTCATTCAAACCAGCAGAAGCAACAAACAACTTCAGAAGTTCAAAATACAGACTGCTCTTCAAGGGAAATGAAATTCAAATCACCAATGATAGAACTGGCGGTATAAAAGAGAATGAATGCAGAAAAATCTCTACAGGAAAATTATTTTCAATCTGAATATCTGTACCTAGTGAAACTATCATTCAAGCATGAAAGTAAAAATTCTTCAATATGGCATTTACACACCTCCCACGATTCTCGACCAATGCGACCAATGCAGATAGTTAGCTGTCTTTTCCTCCTCCCCAATACAACTGACACACATACTGTATTAAACTCTTCACACAGTCTAGAGCAGAGATTACTTCTGTGGCTTTCTTCTCCTTGCCCTATGCTTTGTAAACAATTACTTTTAAAAGGGTGTGGTACATTTTTGAAATGGGGCTTGGAAAAGACGTGATTTTTGCCTTCATGAGATTGTTACAAATTTTGAAGCATAATTATTTTTTGTTCCATAGAGAAACCAATTTTCTCCCTCTAAACAGAATCACCAAAACAGCTTCTTTTGTCAAAAGAAAACCAAAAGGGAATACTACATACGTATCTGTGATAGCAGGCATTAGGCACACAAGGCTATGGTGGTAGTACAAGAAAGGACTACTAGAGAGTTTATTTTATGTGCTTGTGTCCAGGTTATGATTCCAAATACATGCACAACAACACGGGCTGAATGCACCAAGCTACATAAGGATTAAAACACTGTTCCTTGGAATAGAGATGTGTACATCAGGTTTTTATGGTAAACACCGTTGTTTCTTTTCCACATCTTAATACATATTGAATGATAGTCAGTTGAAAAGCAGTAAGATACTAGTTAATAAAAGTATAAAGAACAGTACCAGGAACCTTGGTTATCATTTGTTTGCAGTATATAAACAAGAGAAGCAAGTATTTTGTTTGGTTGGTTTTGGTTTTTGAGACAGGGCTTCTCTGTGTAGCTCAGGCTGTCCTGGGACTTACTTTGTAGACCAAACTGGCCTCAGACTTAGAGATCCACCTGCCTCTGCCTCCTACACACTGGTGAGGAACAATATTTTAAGGGAAGTTTTCTAGAGGTATTGGTATATACTCACTATACATATAAGTTAGCTTTTAAGTCCACAGATTTTGAATCCAAGTAGACATAGCTTCAAATCTAGGCTCTACTATTAAAAAGTATGGGGTCTGTTGAACTTCTGTTATTTTATCAGTAAATAGGGGAATATAGTCCCTGCCTCTCTACAATTAAAAATGGCACAGAGAGACTGTAGCTTCAAAACTGTATTGCTTTTATTAATAAGGCTTCCCTGATGATCTGAAACCCTCTATAATAATGCAATTGGAAATGGGTAATTTTATTTCAACTATATAAATTGTTGGGAAGCAAAACTTGGGTAGTATACTAAAATCCATGAATATTAAACTTGTCATTTTTGTTCAATACAAGTGTATTTCTTATCTGCATTTCTGCCTTCCACAACTTCAGTTTTGGTGGCTAACCTTGACCCAAAATTTAAATGTAAAAATTCAGGGAAAAAAATAACTTTAGTTTCAAGTTCTACTGTATTCTGCCTGTCCCAGATGTCTAGCGCATCTGACTGTATTTACTGCCTGCCTGTGGAGTCATTCAGTGGGACCTTAGTTCAGAGCTCATCCCAGCACCTCGGTGAATAGAGTATTGATGACAGCAATTTACACATGCCAAAGGGAGGGGATAAAGTATTCCCTTTAAGTGTAAAAACAAATGTGAGAAAGGGAATATAGAAAGACCATGTTCACATTGTGCAGTTCATAATTGGTCTGTACCGTTATTACTGATAATCTCTCACTATGCTGACAGTAGAACTTAAATTTTTAACATGGGTACAGTATATATATTAGGGTCTGCTACCACACGTGACCTGAAGAATCATTTAGGGTTTTTCCAATTTATCCTTGTGGGTAAAAGTGGTAAGAACTACTGTATTCTCAATGAACTTCAACCCTGAACTTGAACTATAAGGGGAAAAAAAAAAAAAAACCCAACACTAAAACATTGTATCTTAGACCAACAATCTTGGAGGCATGCTGTGTAGATCTTGCTCATATTCTTATAGGTATGTATGCTTTCCTTCTAAGGGTAAAACAGCAATGTTAAACAACTTATAGTAATATGAATTAAGTAAGATTTCTGGAGACAGCTATTCCAAGGAAATAAATTTAGGCTTCCAAAGGCAATCAGAAGCTGAACATATGGGTATGTGCCTACAGTCTCAACACTTAGAAACCCAGACAGCAGGGGTGTGTCTGGTTTAAGGCTAGCATGAACAATTGTTGGGGGTTGGTCTGATGCTATGTATTTTAATGCTAATTACTAGCTCCCCAAATCTGGTCCCTGCCTGGAAAAGTACATTCTCATCTACACCTGTCCTTATATAAACCTCAACTAAAAAATTACTCCTGTTTAAACAATAAATAGCAGATACCTGGGCAGGACAAAGGTGAAGGCAGAGCTAAGGTTCCTGGGCTTGGAGGACACAAGAGAGAAGAAAGTCGCCATGGGTTATGCAAAGAGAGATCAGTGTAGGCAGGAAGGCAGGAAGGCAGGAAGGACTCCGAGAATGGCGTAGATGGAGAAAGCCACCCAGATGAAGAATAAGAAAGTATTTATGGAATTATGGATGGTAGGTAGACCAGACAGGAATGGTTAAGGCAGATGGCATGGGATGGGGGCTAGGAGATATGAGATAGTGTAGGTAGAATTATCGACCCAACCAAAAGTGTTATAAGGCAATTATAAAATCTAACAGGTGTCCATGTTTTTATTTGATTGTGATAGTGAGTGAATACAGCCATAATAATTATACGGTGAATAATAAACATATTTAGCCCAACACCTTTTATTACAAGCAATAATGTAAAATTCTATTTAAAACAATAAAAACAAAACTAAAAGATATCAGGATTGACAGTGATAATCTTTCCTAGTACTCTGTCTTGACAGGAACCAAACTGTCCCATAAAGATATTCAAGATAAGCAGCACACAAGTAGATGAGAGGGGAAAAAGTTACTTAAATCTTCCAAAAGATAGCAGATGGCCATAAAAAAGCACAACAGGCATATTTTCATAGTAATCTCATGAGAATGTTGCTACATAGAGATCAAATATAGATACAGTGAGAACCTGAAATGGGAAAAGCCCTTGGCAGCTAACAGCTTTAGGGAGTGGCAGTTACATATAATAAGATACTGAATGAAAAAGTTTCCTTGAAGCACAATTCATGTACTTAGCAATTACAATTCGTGTAATTCATGTACCTACACCTAGTACCCTGTCCTTGAAATTGTCTACTGATTGAATAAGCAGATGAATATTTGCATAGTATCATGTGCAGATCTGTATAACAACATGTAACACACTTTCCCATAAGGAATAAATACATACCACAGTAGGAGTGTATTTCCAAAAATTTCAGATCCTCTATACTAGAAAAAAAGCTTACAATATTTAAAAAATTTTTTGTACTTGGTAACATTAAGTTACAAATTAAGAATTTCTTTTCAATTAGTATTATATTTAAATGAAGGCCCATCCTAGTCCATTAGGTGTTCAAGAGGGGAAGAAGACGATGACTACATATGTCAATTAAAGCAACTACAGAACAGAAGGATGTTGGGATGAATGTCCATCAAGTTCCTTTTAGAACACATAAGAAGCATCAGTCTTGGAGGGAAAATAAAAGGCGAAGTGCCCCATCTTGGCCAAGTAGCACTATTAAATTCAGATGCAGGGTTCTATTTAGTTTGGACAGGTCCCAGCCACAGAACAAAGTCAGTCTGTCTTGGTACCATAACTGAATTCTACAAGTTAACAGCTTTTCATGAAAAGCTGCCATTTCAAAATGTCAATCAAGTCTAAGCATAAGTGGGAACTCCTGCAGAAATAACCAGCTGCAGGTTTGAAAAACATTTTTCACTGAAAGTGGAAACACAAAAGATGTTTGAATGGGATCTCTTTTCATTCCTGTAACAGTAGACGGCCATTTTCACAACATCAAGGACAGAAAGCAGAGGACAAAATTGCAAATAATGTCTTGAAAGGGTTATTTGCAGGGGTGATGACTGATTCAAGTTACAAATGACAGAATTATTGGCAAATGGGTTCTCATTAATATGAAATTGTTTGTTTCTCATTATGTGATCATAGTCTCAGACTGTGTTTTAAATTACACTTGAATGATTGTGCCACATAGAATGTATTGTAGACTTAAGTTTTGACATTTATTTTCTACTTGTTTATAGAAACTGATGATGATATCTCCTGGCTCTCTGGGAGAAAAATGTACTGAGGCTCAGGAACATATAAAAAATATCATTATTTTATTGCTCAGAATACCAAAGACAATAAAAACATTACAAATCAATACTAAACCTGTCTTCAAGAAAGATCTTTATGTAGGCAAATCTATAATACAGTGAGACCAAAGGACCAGTTCTAAATGTAAAACAGAAAACACAGTTAGTGAAGAGCTGCCAACCACGCATCTTCAGCAGCAAGCAACAGTACAAGAGTAAGCAGAAGAGAATGTTCAGAGTAGAAAGGGGAGCCTACTAGTAGCGTCTAGTTTATGCCTTGTTAGTCAAGACCCTGGTTTAATCTCCAAGACACACCCGTACACACATACACACACACAGATATACATGCACATACAGTATATATGAGAAGGAAGAAGAGAAAAAGAGAAAGTTTTTTTTGTCTTAAATAAACTGATACATTAAAGATTTTCCGAACAAAATTTCTTGTATCACACTTAAATATATTTTTTTTTCTCGTCTGTTGGCAGCAATCAGGGCAGTTAGTTCATAGAGATGGTGACCCTCCCAATACCAATCCAACGGCCAGGCTGTGCAGCAGAACTGGCATCAACGTTAATCTTCTTTTATAGACACAAAACAAGACTGATAGTTAAAAAGCACTACCCTGCTGCACACATCCTATTAGGCCCTGTTAGAATTACGTGGGGCCCCAAGTTAACTGTTTTCATGTCTTTCCAAGACTCACAGAACCTCCTGCACTGTATTTACATATTTAGCACACCCTATCTATCTCAGGGTCACTTAAATAAAAAACAAAAAGGAAATTAGAACCCCATCTCCAAATAAATACTACAAACTGTTGGAACCAAAGGAAGCTTTTGTATGGTGGTATAATGCACAGACATTAAAATTTGTGTTTAATTTTTTTCAGCTCAATTTTGTTTTTCACAGATTTGATCTTCTACTGTATTGTCAACACACACGCACACGCGCGCGTGCGTTTGCACAAACTGGCCACATTTACACCAACAGCAGATTTGATTTTCGTAGGTCTGGTCCAATGGACACATCTATCAATTGGCCTAATAGAGATCCTTGGGTTCCACACTTTGGGCAGACGTTCTCGTGGGCTTACACAACAGCAAAGCCCTTAAATAGCATTTAGTAAATTCACAGTATTAAGTACACAATGTGGAAAGAAGGACCCTTCTTTCCCAAAGGGTCACAACTACATGCATCATCCCAAAGAAATCTGAACAAGTGTATCCGATACCAACAGACATGTTTCTAAACACGGACACTTGCATCTTAACACGATGGGGTCTTCTGGTTACCTGAAGAACCTTTCACTTACTGCTGCCATATTCACAGATCTTTCTGTGAGAATATCTAAGATTTATGTGAGTTCTTTGAATTCCCGTGTGTTCAGTTGTATTAGGTTAGAAAGCTTGTTTAAAAAAACGAAAATTGGTCATGGTAGAGAGCATGAGTTCGTTACCAGTGTCACCCAAACACAGGCATTGCTTTCACTGGGATATTACAAATGAAATGGCTAACGCGGCATAAACTGTATACTAGGTTTAGTTAGAATGTCTAAAGCTATCACACTAGGCATCCATCTGCAGTCCCTGTTTATGGGAGAGAAATATGTAGTCATTTGAAGTTCACAATATGTATACTGTGTTTGTAATAACTGCAGATTTTACAAGCACATTATTCTTTCCATTAGGATTAAAACCTCACCAAATAGCAATTTGTGAAAGAATTCTAGCAGGGCCCAGAGCCCAGAACTCTGACCTCTGATGAGATACTTGGCAGCAACAAACTCTAGGTCTAGGCAAAACATCTGGTTTGAGTTACACTTCCTAAAAAAAAAATAGCCCCATGTACTGGGGGAACTGGTATTCACTCAGCTTTGTATATATACTTTGACTGACTTCAACATTTCTACAGGGGGGAAAAAAGAGGAAGAAAAAGAAAAGACTGCACTAGATGCTTGTCAATCATGACCAAGCTCCTTGGTGGCCCCACCAGAGTGAAGCACTCTCACTAGACAGAATAATCGATTTCATTCCATATTGCTCATTATTTTCTGTATAACAGCATACAGTCTACAACAATGATAAAACAAGCCCGACTTTGTTATTAATAAGCAATGTGTTTCTTTAATCATTCTGCTTACATGAGCAGAAGAGAAAAAGGCAAAACCATCACACTTGAGGGCTCTATAGATTTCACAAGGATTAAGATTTTTAAAAAATTAGTTTCCTAACTAGTGTTTCTTTATCTTACAATTTACAAATTCAATGTTAGTGGTGAAGTTTGGGAAGAAGTTCTACTCTGAAAGTCTGATTTATGAAAGATCTCAACTCAAAACTTGTTCCTCTAATATTGTAGGTAAAGGGGGAAAAAAGTGCTGCATCACTCACAAATATAAAACAACCCAGAGACAGGGGATAATCTAAGGGTTTTAGTCCTCTCCCTTTCTGCTGCACAGTGCTAGGGGAACAAATGTGATAATTCACCCACTGCAATGCACAAACCTCTAGCTTACTTTAAGTCAGCAGAGGGCAGTTTTGAAACTGTTCCCACTTCCTGCACAAATCCACAGCTTCTTGAGGATGTTTTAATACACTGGCTGGAAGATGATCCTAAAGCAGAGGGATGCTGTGTGAACAGTAAAGCAGATCTAGACAAGCTGGCTTTTACACCACAGGCTAGTGGGCAGCCTTAGGGGACACAGAACAGTGGCTGTTCAGCACAATACTGCCTACCTTGCTGGCTATTTGATGTGAAACACCTAGTAAAAGTCAATGTACACCATTCCACTGTAACTGTCTAGAATCCAGGTCATACGGGATAATCATGGGAGCGTGATTCAGTCTGAAGAACCTGGGAGAGCTTTGTTAATCTTAGGTGGTAGCAAATGGCCATTTTCTCTTTCTAGGTATCACCTTAATTTAATTATTACTTTTGTGAGTAGAAGCAAAAATGTATTCAAATTCAATCTTTTGAACAGCATGGAATAAAAAGCGAATGAATACCTGGGCAGTTATGTACAAATTAACTTTCTACTCGGTGCCACTCTGAAGGACCCATCAAATACTTACATGTTATGAAACATCAACATCCTTCTCTGACAAGTACCGAGACCTGCAAAACTCACTTTACCATACTTCAGGGAGCAATTCATGAATGAGTATAATTATTTATACTCCGCTACTGTATCAAAAAACAACAAAAACAAAAAGGAAAAAAAGGAAAGGAAAGGAAAAGGAAAAAGGAAAGGAAAGGCGTTCCTGTCCACACTGCACAGACCCAGCATCCAGCATTTGCATGGTCCTCATTTATCACAACTACTATACACCATGTCACAAAATATGTGTCATCTTAACATCATGTAATTTTTAAACATTTATATTCCTACTACAAAGTCTTGCTTTCTTCTATCCTGACCTAAGAATAGAGAATTTTGCTTCTCTGATTTTTTTTCTCGTTGCATAATTTTACATAAACTTTCTATTTGCTAGCTTTAGGCAAATACATGTAACTCAAATTCAACAACTCTTATTTCTACACTCTAAAGACCTGTTTGTACACACAAATTCCGTGTGTGCCTTAGTTCATGATACAATTAATACTTTTCTAAAACATACCCATTTCATCAACAAAAATAAACAGAGACCAACAAGACATATGCCTGTTTTCAAATGAATTTAATTTTATGAGGTTATATTGTGAAAGTTAAAATGCTTATTAATACTTTCCTACTTCAACATAAGATAATGCAAACCTGCTGGTTCATTTCAGAAGAAAGGGTGGTGTAGAAACAGCATTAAGAAATGCATGCTCTATTACAAACATGCACATTTAGCTGTAGGTATATGCTGGGAACGAGTGGTAAAGTTTTAGAATAATCATTGCCCTCAATGCCAACTTTAGTTTTATGTGAAAGATCACTTTCCCTTAGCAACATGAGCATGTAGCCATTTGTACTTGGGTCAGAGCTGACATGAGGAGTTTTCATCTTGTCTGAGGATGATAAAGAGAGCCATACTCCTAGTTCTGAAGATAGAAACCAACTTCCCGATAGTGAGAGCAGCAAGCAAACCACCTTCCTCAACACTGCACAGGGCACACAGTGAACCCTGAGGGCACAGGACAGAGAGCTGGACCTAACACTGAACAGAAGGAACAAGTAACAGCAGCGGTCTGTAGTCTTATACTACTTTTACATTGGAATTAAACAACAAATGTTCTTTTCCAAAAAGCATTAAGAGCACGCCACTCTCAACCTCATGCCTTTTTAAAGCTACAGTAACAAAGGCACATTTATGAAATAAGCCCCCACTTGTTAAAATTTAACACTGCCACCATCACTGGAGTTCACCTTAGTGACTTAGACAAATATAAACAGTTATAAACACTATATGTTTTATGGAGTTCTATGAACCAGGAAAAAAGTCACCTTACTAATAACTTCTGGCAAATGCAAATGGAAGCTAAACTTGGTTTGCTCACATTTTCTGAGTTCCCAAAATATAAGCAGCAGTGTGTGGAACTTAACCCCTTTCGCTGAAAGACGTTTGCTCATTTCATTTTCCACGCTGGCCTTTCTGGGAAGCAGGAGGAAAGGTATTACACGGAAAAGCATGGAAGAACTGAAGGAGCGCAGTCGATATTGGAACGATCGCTTGGGGGTTTACGAGGCACGGCTCAGCTTTTCAGAAGAGCGAGCTACAGCCCTTGCTACCCGTGAAGCTAGAGGCAGAGAGATCCTAAAAACAAGCTCTATGAGACACAGACATATCAGCTAGCTAGCCAAGGCGGCCAAAGTGCCCCACAAGTACGTTTCTAGATCTGCTTTGCTCAGCAAATGATGGTCCAACATCCCCAAATACTGCACCATCTAATACTGTCCTGGAAAATGTTAATTCAGAACATGCTAATGACTACTGTCATTTAAACAGCCTTTCAAAGATATATTGTTTCAGCCGTGTTAATATACTTTGTGGAGATTCTGTAAAGTTTGAATATAATTTTCGAGTCATCACCTGGATGACATCAACAACAACACTTATGTTAAATAAGCCCAAATTTTAAATAAGTCCAAATCATATTCAGTTGAGTAAATTTTAATTTGTTTTCATTTAAGGTCTTCTAAAGTTAAGGCCAGCATGCTGAAGAAAAATATTAAACTACCTAGAACCCTGTGTCAACACATGATGCTACTGGGAATGGTAAGTGAATTAATTTTCCCAGGAAAATTAATTACTTATGACTTACAGTTGTAAAAGCAAACAGCGTAACTGTGGATCAGCCACATTCAATTTCTGTTTGTAGTAGCGATTAAATTAATCTCATATAATTCACGGTATGTAATGGAAAGCAGAGCAAAACTGAAATTCTAGACAATGACTGACAGAGAAAAATGTATATATTTATGAACCTGATTAAAAATTAAAGGCCATAGATGTTATTTACTGGATAATAACGTAGTATATTTTAATGGCCTGAACATAATGGATTTTTAGCTGTTTTTGAGAAGGCATTACCAAACAATACAGAAAATCAAATTAAAAGGTATAATAATATCCTGTGGTGTCTCCTAGTAACCTATTACTCCCCACACAGGCCATTAGAGTCAAGATCTGTACATTTTTCATTTATAAATGATTGATGTTTATCCACATAAACTTGGAGGAGCTGAAATGAAATACAGCATTAAATGATTTGGGGATGAAGGTCTCAAAATTACAACTAAATTTTCTTCCCCTGACATGCAAGCAGAGAATTACCTTAAATGGATCCTCTGTGATTCATTCGTTTGCCTCAACTGTACATCTGAGAGTCCTAAAAGCAACAGGTCCAGGGTCCTGCCACAGGCACAGCTGCAAGCACAGGAAAGCCCCCTCACGCTCCACCTCCCCCTGCGGCCACCATGGCAGGGTCTTGCTCTTGGTCTGGATTCCGACACAGTAGTGCACAGCTAGTGTTTTAAGATAAGGACTAAATGCTGACACTAGCTGCAATCAACAGCTTAAAAGCAGTTAAAGAAATGCCATTTTCATGGTGTAATAAAGCTCACAAAGTCAGAATGTGTCAGAGCTGGTAATGACTCCCAAGTATTAACTGTCACTAGGGACCTGGTGACATCACTAGATGGTCTAATTCCCGTTAACAAGACTCATTTGGCAAGAGGAAGGATTTTGATAAATACTTTTAAAATAAAGTAAAATATTTTTATGACTTATACTTTTAGAAAAGAGATGAAAGAAACAAAATAATGAAAATATATATTATAAAATATGTATTTCAAAATTTTCCACACATTTTAAATACATTCTTTTTCCTAGTCAGTCTCTCCCCCAAAAAAAACAAAAAACAACAACAACAAAAAACTACTATTCACTGTATCTCTTAGAACATGTTTTTATACCGAGAATAACTGTTAATTTATGTAATGCCTTTATGACCAGAGAGAGGGCAAATACTACTTCAAGTATTTTAAACTCCATTGTAATTGCAAATGTATCATGCCAACAACAGAGCAATGAGAGACACACACACAAAGTAAAAGCAGAGCATCACACTGCAGTCTAAAGGGCGTTCTCTAAGGCATGCTGCACGAACAACCAGATGTGACTTAAACAGGGATTGGAAAGCAGCTTTGATTCTTCAGTAGGGTGTCATGAACAGCAGAAGCTCACCTTTCTGGTTTCTGTTCCTACAGCATGTTTCCTCATTTCAAATGGGACTCTCAGCAGCGCGGATTGCAGTCTGTTTATAAAATGGCCTGGAAATGTCTCTGCAGTAAGAGGCACATTCCAGTTCTTTCCAGCTGGTAGAGCTACCCTGGAGGCTGAGCCATCATTGCAGATGCAAAGAACTTTGATTTAACTCCATTTCCTTTCATCCCTTGCTTCACCTAAGTGAAATGAACACCAACTGTGTTCTAGGAGAATATGTCAAGAAGACCCCGGGCAAGTACGAATGGCCTCATAGATCAGAACATATTTTTCTACTGTCTGCATATGTGCAGACTACATCCATGTAAGCAGGCAGGATCCGTGTAAGCGAGCAGAAAACAGAAAGCCTTTCAGGCAATGGGTTCCCAAGAAGGTAAGCATTACACTGAGACAACCCCAGAAAACATGCATAAAAAGCCCCTCTGCGTTCCCTTCAGTTCAAAATGTACTTCAGAAGTTTCCTCAGGCATCTTTATTTTATTACAACCCATATCCATATTTCAGTAGAATGACTACAGGAGAATCACTAATTTTTTATCTAAACGATGACGTTTGGCAAACGTTATGTAACCAACTATAAATCTACAACAAGCCTCAAACACTAAAGAGCTAGTAATTGCATGATTAGAAACAGCTTGGTTATGAGAGAGGAAAGGCAGGCTGTCAACAAACAAACAGCTGCTTTTTATTGCCAATGCATAACCAGATCGTGGGTCCCAACGAACTACGGAGTTTGTTTCTGCTGTAGCTGCTGTGTTTGTTTTTAAGCATTCTGCCCTGTTCTGCTCCCACCTCCAGAAGAGCGAGTCAACTTGTGCACGGATAGCAAGGAAAGCACTATGGACCTGGATAAACGTGGTTAATCACTAACAGGCGCCTCACGCGCATGTTCCATCCAGCTCCAAGAGCCCATCTCTCCCTGTGGCAAGACGTTCCGTCATTACTATTGGTGAGAGGCAGCACAGCCTCATTTCCTCATTCCTGCATTATGACCACAGCAAGGCTGCCACTCTGATCCTTTGTTCTGGAAGTTTTGCCCACAGATTCTTCTGTCCTCCTGCCTTTTGGCAGACAGGAATGAGCATGTTTGTGTGTACCAGTATGAACTGAGTGACCTTGACATTAAATGATTCTATGAATACTGGATAAGCTTAACATATGAATAAATGTTTGGAATAAAATGGACTTTAACAATAACAACAAAAGGCCAAGAAATCTGAAAGTACATGGGATTCATTCAATATCTCCTAAGAAACAAAATCACTTTCATAGCTTTCTTCCAGCACTTACATGTCTACTTTTTTCTTTCTCTTTTTAACATTCTTCTTGAGAACATATAGGTATCCTTATTTTCCAACAAAGCATGAAGAAGTGAAATTATTTCCCCGGGGAGACATGGCAAAGGTAAAGCCAGAGTGCCCCTAGGCTATGTACTCTCCACTGAACCACGCTGAAGTGAGGATGGTGTCATGAGAATGTTTATCCAATTTAAGTTTAAGACAGGCTCTGTCTATGTAAGAATTTTAGCTCTTAGGGAAATTCTGATTAAACACACCCTGAATTACAGCTATTCAACTGCAATGAACATAGTTTTGTGCCCCAGATACAGTGACTAACCAAGAATTTTAATCTAGAATTCAAATTTCCTTTGACAAACTTAATGATAAATGCAACATTTACCACATTTTTTTCTTCTTCTTCCTGTCTCAGTTTCAACTGCAAGGTGACATTTCTGTTAGGCTACGCTCACAGAGCAGACTCAGTACTGTCTGTCTTCTGCTGCTATCACTGGGCCTGGGCTCAGTTAATGCTGCTAACTTTTGTAACATGTCTACAAACTTGTATATTGAAGAACCCAAAAAAGCTGTCTAAATTTGTTAACATGCATCTTTGTAAAGTTCCTGTTGCAAACGATGATTGGATCACTTTTTAAGGAAGACTATGAATATTCAAAGTATATGAAGGGTAAATGAGCCCGGAATGAGGGACTAGGAAACAAACTACTACTCAGGAAGCTACCTGTAGCCGATGAGAAAGATGTACAAAGATGTGCACTAAGCAAGCAGACACAGTGGGGCTAAAGGCAACTAGGGATCAAGCCTTCTCTAGGACAGGCTTTTAAATAGCTGTGATGTTCTGCACTGAGTTGTGGTAGGTATCTAGGTATCTAGAGAAGTGAAAGTAACAGACAAAACAAACAAACAAAAAAACAGCTCCCATGAATAATTGCTAAATTTCAATCTTCTAAACTGTACCAAAAACCAGTATGAAGAGAAGTCCACTTTTACAAAGTCACACATGGTCCAACAGTGTATCTCTCCTAAATGCTATCCTCCCAGTGAGAAGACACGGGAGTTGGAGAGACCCAGCCAGTATGGCTAAGGTAAGGTTTGCCTACTCTCCAACGTCTTTCAAGATTAAATTCCAGCCACAGTTGGGACTGTGGCATATTGCCGAGGACAGCTGAAGCAGCCTGGCATGCCTGGGCACACTGTCACCAGGATGGCTTGGCTGTAATGACTAGGAAGCATCTGTCCAGGTGCCACCACCCTGGCCATCCACAGCTTGCAGAAACTGCAGCCTGCACTACCCTCTACACTCTTTAAACTACACAAAAAATGTTTCTCCTGCCACTGCCAACCCTTCCTGGAAAGTATGTTCTGGAATGATCATTTTTGGAATAAATTTAGGACTCTGAAGGAAAATGGAGTCTGCTAGCCCCTAAAGACAAGACAAAATAGAAAAAGGATTGGTAATCCTTACCCCATGAAAACTGGGGCTGTGTCAGATACTTAACCGCCTTCATTTTTTCAACACAATGCCTGACTGGTTTCTAGTGCCCCTCCCCCCCCCCCCGGTCTATAAATGAGTGGTACTAGGCAAATCTGGAAAATGAAAGAGTCTTTCAAAAATCACCCCGGGAAGATGACCTATTTTCACTCACCTTCTAGGCAGGTTCACATCAGATTATGCCTGACATGGCTCACCTCCAATAAAAACAACCTTTCTCGGCCATTCAATGGCTGTTTATAAGTATACAACAGGAGCTTTATAGGCACTGTGAGCTTGTTAGACGCTCAGGTCCTCTTCCGACCTCACTCTGTAGTACACACACCTCTGTGTGGTGTAACGCCCTCAGCTCCTTCCACAACCACCCTCCAGCTACAAATAAACACTTGTGGGGCTGTTGTAGGAGACTTTGTGTAGCATTTGTGTGTGGATGCTGAGCAGAGAGGGGAAGCCCTCAGATGCCTCACTTCTCCCTAGCTGCTATCTAATTCTACAGTCATCTTCATTTACTGAAGCCTAGAGGTATCCAATTAGTCAATGAAGTCTTCTTCTAAGGCGCACACAGGGGCTTGGAATCTGTTAAGATATGCTACCCATTTTCCTAATGGCCTCACACATAGATTCTCAGCCCCGCTTTCACCTTGAGGTCACTGGCAAGGACTGTTTGGATTAGATTCAGTAAGTGCCCACAATAAAATAAAGGAAAATTTCAAGCTTAAAATTAGACAAAAAATATTACAGAAAGAGAGAGAGAGAGAGAGAGAGAGAGAGAGAGAGAGAGAGAGAATGGTGTTGTAGATAAACTTCACCCTCTGGTGTCGAAAGTTGAGGCCCACAAATCAAACAGCAGACTTGTCTGCAGAGCTGGGCTTTTCCACTGCACTCTCAGGGAATCATGCTGCGGTTAGTTGAAAGTGCTATTCACATAATAAATTAACCACCTCATTTCCTTCATCACCAACATATACACAGCACCCCCATGCAGATTTGTTTTAATAAAAGTAATAAAGCAAGCCCGGAGGTTATGCTGCTATGACATAATCACACCTCTGAGATTTAAAAACACTCACTTGCACATCATTCCTCAGAAGTCTTTGCCCCTCCAACAAAACCTAACTGTACCCATACCTTCTGGGCCCATTTATTCCAAATAAATAATGAAACAAAAGACTTGGTGCATCAGGAGAGACTTCTCTTTCTATTACACATTTGCAAGCGCACACTTTTTAGTAAAACTGAACAACAAACAACTTGGATACCTGATCTTAATTATTAAAAAAATACACACATCATCCTAGTTAACAGCATCCTAAGACTCCAACCAAGTAGCAGTCTCATCCCCAAATAAAGGTGTTTTCTAAAATCAGTTGTTTAAAATGCCAGGCAACAGATGCTTTCCTTCCTGTGGGCTGAGAGATAAATTCTATACAATTCCTAGCAAATGAACTTTCTTGCTAGGTAATGGTATTAAATATTGAGAATAGGAGAGAAGGGGAAATTTTTTCATAAATTCACACAGTCTTTCTTTTCTCTCTTGGATACTACAGTGCAAGTGTCCACAGCAAAGATGGATTTGATAGTGTCTCATGCAGCTGGTGAGCTCACACTGGAACTCAGCATGGCTGGCTCTCCTCTACTGTGTCACATTCTAATCACTTTGCAGAGTCAGGGTTCAGGGCTCGCCTGCCCTCTACACCCAAGTCCTTTCTAAGGGAATGTGGATTTAATATGTCATTATGCTACTGACAATGCCTTTCTGTGGATGTAAAATATAATGGAATCTCATGAACAATTACAATGACTAGTGTTGCTTTTGTAAAGCCCATGACTAATGGCCCTCCACATACACATATAAGCTAATGATCAACATTTCTGAATGTATCAGATATCAAAAATTAAACAGTTTTTAAATGCCCGGTTCACAGTGGCCTTTTTAATATTTACATATTTTCTTTCTTTTCTCAGTCACTAATTAACTAGCACAAATTTATAGTCTTACAGTACTTGGGTTTTCAACTAAATTGAAACCAGGACACATGTGGCATGTATACCACACATGTATACCAACAGCCTCTCAACTCCCCCCCACATGTGAACATTATTACATTGCAGATAGTTTTTTTTTCCTGTCAAAAATTGCATACAAGATTCTCCATGATGTGCCAGTAACCCAGACATAATTATATCTCCAAACTCAGCAAAACAGAATGTCCATATAAATACTCAAACTGAATATTTTTAGAGTAATCTTAAAGCAGTTTAGTATATATACTATTCGTCCCTATCCAACCAATACGAGGTTTAACATATTAAAAACTTCCTAAGGGCTCATATCAAACAAAGATCAGTTAAGAGAGCCAATAAACTTCTATATTTTTATACACTTTTGTTTTAAAGGAAAGATCCTGTTCTGATGCATGCCACTGGAAGGAAGGACTTTCTGATAAACATTGTTAGATCAAAGGCCATAGAAATACTGATTTGCTAATTTCTAACCCTAGAGCAGCGTCCACCCCATCTGTCCTGGTAAGAATTGCTTCCATGGATACAAACACACAGTTCAGAGGAGAGAGAATGAAGAGCGGTGTGCAAAGAGCCTTAGTTCTTCCATCAACAGTAACCGTTTTTTCCTCAGTCATTCTCCAAGACACAAGAAAACAGGGGAGGAGCCAGGTGGGGAAAACCAGCTCTTTCTCGTACCAGTAAGATCCTCACCAGGTGGTGAGAATTGTTAGTGAGAACAATTTTCTGTTCTCACTCATATCAGAAAATCATACCTACTCTAAATTTTCCGCAGGTTCCTTACTCAGCCTCCAGAGTAAGGAACTGATTGGGGTAAGGACTGGTATGAAGAAAACGACAGACTGATTGACTGACACAGAGAAACAGAAAGTTGGGAGTAGGTGGCCTGGGTTCTCTGATGGAGAAGCCTCAGCATCCCTGAACCTCAACATGTTTATTAGGTAGAGTTGAACAGAGAGGTGGATTACTGCATACAGCCCAGCAATGACTATCACATACAGACAGATAGGGAGGCAGGGCTTATGGTATACACCTGGATCAAGGGACAGGCTTATTTAGGAGCAGTCTCTATTAGGGAGCAGTCTTCAATCTATAAACATCTGGTGGGGTAGGGGGAGCTATGGTGGACATTTTCTACATATACTAGCAACATTCACACATGAACCAGAAGGGAACGTTTTGCTCTTTCCCTATGTGCTTCACTCAAAAGGATGGCTCTGCATTTTCCCATAGGTCTGAGGCTAGGGTCCTTGACGTGGCTGGCGCTCATGTCAACAGCACACATTCACTCAGGACTTCACACTCTCAGGGCTTCCTCTGCTCCAAAATTTTTCAATTGCTAATTTGAACTGAATATTACTCTAGGAAAACAGTATTATAGAGCATCTTCTGGAGGTGTTTTATGACCTCAGATTACTGGATAAATGGCATATTTAGAAGAGAAGGAATTACTTTGTTAAAGCGTTAATTAGTATTGCCTCGCTGTACTGGACATAAAGCATTAAGACAAGGAGCTGCAAGAATGTGGCATCAGTCATCAGGTCACTACCCCAGCTTTGGGCCAAATCACATTTACAACAAGGCCAGCAACCTATTATGAACTAAAGCTAAAGGCTTGCAATCCCCAGTAGGGAAAAAACAGCTCGGAGGCTGCATCAGTGTTCCATAGTACATGTTGTGCAAATGAGATAAAATATGTAAATGACAGAATATGTAAATAAGACAAAAATCTTCAGGTTACCAAGGTCTTAACAGTAAGGCTCTACATAAAACCTATATGCCAAATATAACTTACTAAAATGGGGAGTGAGGTGCGGAGGCTATTTATGAAATACTAAAAGCATATCATCTTAAAGAGTCTACTGCAACTATTCAATGAAATGAGTATCAGAGATGAAAATGCTACAAGTGAGGCACCTGCATGTGTGTGCACACAATCACACCAGTATCTTCCCCTCACACATTCCCCTGTGGCAGTGAACATTCTGCTGGAAAGTAGTTCAAGTACCTCTACAGCCAAAGAACTGTGAACTGAACATAAAAAAATGAAACTGAACATAATTTGTAAACTGAACTTAAAAAATGAAAATTTTTAAGAACCAAAATTTAAGACTAGAAGAAAATATGGGAAATTTTTAAGATATTTTCTAGAATGGAGTTTCATAAAGAAGAGAGAGAGAATGGCTGTTGATACAGAGAAGTGGTAGAACATTTGCCTAGCATATATATGGCCCTGGGCTCAATCTCTATTATCAGGCACACCCATGAGCTTCTCCAAGTCTTCTCGTCCATTTCCTGCTTAGGCTCCTTCTGTGGATGTGTATTCCTCACACACTCAATTTTTTCCTCCTCCAGTTCACACTTAAATTATTCTAGTGCTGACCTTTATAGATCTGTAAACGTGTCTCTATCATACACCTCTCATTTAGTCCTGAAATCACTGCTGATTTCCTCCTGTTATTCTAGTCAAACTATTCTTGTCATTGTCACCACTGACTTTTTCATTATACTAATCTTAGATTTTGAAAATATATAAAAATGTATATACTAATGAGGTATTAGATGATGCCTACTATATGTATACATCATAAAGTTTTTTTAATCAGGTTAACTATATCTATCTCTTCAAACATCAGTTTGTAAGGTAAAAGCAGGCAAAGCCCTTGCCTCTGTGAGAATAGCACACAACTGTTACATCCAGTCTCCCTGTGGGCAGCAGTGCACCAGAATTTCTTACTCTTACTTGAATGTAATAGTCATCAGTAACCCCTTCCCCATTTCTCCCTCCTTCCATTTCAACCTGAAATATGAAGATGCACCTTACGTTATATCTCACTTTCTATTTGTGATATTTTATATAATGCTGGTGTTTACTTTCTCGAATGCTTGGCTTCCCTGACTGAAATTTCCTGATCATCCTGTACACACTGTGATGTACACTCAAGGCTCTAGAAGTCTTGTGAAAATCCCATTTTGATTCGTTAGACTTGGGTAAGGCCTGGGAGGTCTTGAGCAGGGTGAGTGTCTCCCCATAATATGGGTGGTTTCTGGGAACACTAATCTCACTGGCCACCTCTGATCAAATGAACCAGAATTTATATTTTAACGAGACCTCCACAGGGATTTATAGCACAATCAAGATGAGAAGCATTAGAGACCTGGGCTCTTAAACCTCAGCTGACTAAACAGGCTCTCCACCCCAAAACTTCTTATTCTATAGGTCTTGAAAGGTCACAAGAATGTGCACTGTAAACCAATTCTAGAACAATACTGAGCAGCTTCTAGGATCCCACAGGACGTGAATACTAGTCATAACGAACTCTGTTGCCATCTGAGGTCCAAACCAAATCAAGCAAAATGAAATCTCTGAGGAGTACGATTATTATTATTATTATTATTATTATTATTATATTTTTATTATTTTTTAAAGCTTTCCTGCTTAACCTAACATTTCTAATTCAGATCACTTTGGAGTAAGAGAAAGGAGTAGTGCCAAAAAAAGCTAACAACAATACAGGATGAGCGGTCAGATTCGGTGCCACTCTGAAGAACGTTATCAGTGGTCCTATAAATGAACATTAGAATCTAATAGACTGTCTAGGCGTGATTTCTACAGTTACCAAGGAAGCAAAAGAAATGACATTTAATCATAAAATTCGCAGATCATGTTTGTGAGGTGAATGTTTTCTCATGACAGTATCAAAGCAAGCATTGAAGACTACTGAACTTTGTACAAGATTAAGTCTCAAAGAGAAACACCTGCATTAGCATTATGAAAACAGATATAACCTATGCGAGTAATTTTTTTCATTTTTTACTGAAAAGTGAAAAATCTTCTGATTATATATAAAAAAAAAAACCTCAACTCTCATACATTTAGACACAAGTGTATGAGAAAAACTGACTGAAAGTTAAAGTTCCCACATTAGGGCATGCTGAGCATGTGACCCAACTTTTGTGCATATTTTAAAGTGTAAAATACTTAACAATTGCTCTGGTGTACAACACTGAGGAAGACACTGTACAGTGCCATTCAGATCCTGCTGCTTCCTGTGCTCCATTCAAAACAGCTGTTGTCTCACGCTCTTGCTCGTCCCTGTATCTTTACTGTTTCGACATCTTCATGCCTGTATAGCCAGAAGGGCCTTACATCTTAGTTTTGTGTCAGCTGTGTGCTCCTATATATACGACACCTCTCCCTGTCTCACTGTCTGTCTCTCTCTCAGTATTATCTTTCATAATACCCAGTAGCTCTTCCTGGGTCATTTCACTATATAAAATATTGAATAGTGTAAGTATATTTGTCTAGTTTTTCTTTCCATTTCAGACAAAGGACGCCTCTGCACATTTTCACTACTATAAACACTGTTCAGGAACTTCTTGTACCTGACTCCTTGCAGCAACATGAGGTGATTTTTTTTTAGGCTCTGCACTTCTAGGAACAGAACTGCTGAGTTCAAGTCTCCACCTCCAACTTCACTGATTTCTAATTGCTCTCTAAGAGATTGCACCACTCTACACACCTACAAGAAATGTTCATGATCACCAATGTTCTCCTTGTATGTGGCCTAATAGTTTTCTGACCCAGAAACATTTTAGACTCAGGTGTAATTTCATCTTTCCCTTTATTGTCACTTTTTAATGTAATGTGCGAGTTTTTCAATGCTCATGTTAAGTAGTGTTAAAACATTGAAAATATCTTAAAGTTTTATAACTCATAATAGATTTGTGCTAATATATAAAAACTAGAAGAAGTTAAGTAGAAAATGACATTAAGTGTGGTTTCAGGACCAAAGTTTATGACATGCAAAGGGCAAGCAAATAACAGATAAAGAAAATTAGACATGTCACTATTTACTCAAAGCATTACTTGTAAGACGTTCTTCAAATAATATTAATAATTTACAACAGGGCACTTGTATGCACTGTCTGAAAAAAAAAGAAGCTAATATTTCAGTGTAGGAAGATTAATTTAACCACGTATAAGAAAACTATGCAAGAGATAATTTTAAAACTGAAAATCTGAGTAAAGATTAACAAATTCTAATATATAAGTTTGGTTCACACTGTTTATCAAGGTCAAGCTACTTGTTTACATGCAGTTAAGTTGTAAGTGACGAAACCTCTGAAATCAGGCTCTTTAAATACCCTTTTGAACTCTGTATATAGAGATTCAATACAGACTGGGTCCTGCTTACTTAAGGGATGAAAATGCAAAGTCATTGAGGCAGGAGGTAATTTACCTACTTAGTTAGGTTTCTACTACTATGATAAAGACCATGACCAAAAGCAACTTGGGAATGAGAATGTTTATTTGGCTTAGAAGTTACAGTCCAAGGAAGGAGAGGGGGACCTCCCCTATTAGTGGACTTGGGGAGGGGCATTTGTGAAGAAGGGGGAGGGAAGGTAGGATTAGGAGGGGAGGAGGGAGGGGTTTATGGGGGGATATAAAGTGATTAAAGTGTAATGAATAAAAGTTAAAAAAAAAAAAAAAACAACAAACAGTTACAGTCCATGATTAGAGGAACCCATGGCAGGAACTCAGAGGCAGGAACTGAAACAGAGGCCATGGACTAATGATGCTTACTGGCTTGCTCCCCACATCTTACTGAATTTGCTTTCTTATACAACCAAGAACCACCTGCCCAGTGTCAGCCCTGCCTCTGTAAGCTGGGTCTTCCTACACCAAGAAAATCTGTCTACAGTCCACTCTGATGGAGGCGTTTTTCCAGTAGAAGTTCCTCTTGCCAGAGAACTTCAGATTTGTGCCAAGTTGACAAAAACCAGTCAGCACAGTGGCTAATGCCTCAGTTTGAACATTTTCTGTTACCCCTTTGCCTTGGTGAATGCACTGGTGATGATGATAGCAATAATCTAAGAAGTCACCCAGATAAGTATGGGTATACTCAGAAGAATCTCACTATCATGACACATTACTCAGCAGTTCAAATGTGTTTTCAAAGATCTGAACAAATGACACCAAAAAAATCAAGAAACCTTACTTTTATACACCTAAATACACCTGGTAACCCCTGCAGGTTAACTGGAAGTGTTCTACTGACCCAACACTTTTCACCATGAAGAGCTGCCTTTGTTTTGTCTTGATTTACTTGTTTGCTATTATACAGGATTTATCCCACAGAGGAAAAGAGAAGATGCAAATTGCTACCTAAGGTTCTACCCAAAAGTCACGCATCTGGCAAGGCAACTTCGCCTTTAGAGTGACTCCTGTCGTTCCCAGTGAGGAGTAAAGACGGTCTAGGTATACAGTCCACTAAGGGTTCCAAAACACAACCATTTCATGCTATATCATTACCAAATGATCTAACAGAGAGGTACAAAAAGAGGAAAAAGGGTTATTTTGAGTCCTTGCTACTTGACTGAACAGCCTCTTTACCAAATGCAGGTGCTAGTGAATGGGAAAGTACAAGAACATAGTCCCAAGAAGAAATAAAGAACCAGTAAATGCAACTTATTTAAACTTAAACTCGGGGTACGACAAGGCCAAGTTAAGCTGTCATTCCTACATCCCACAGAGCCCAACCCAGGCAGCTCTGCGTCATCCTGCTCTCACCCAGGAGTGTTTTCTTGGGAGTAACACCAAGCCACTTTCCAGCAAAGTCTTTAGGGGTCGATCAGGGATATGTTGTCATTCGACCACACTGGCTGCCTTGCTCTCCAGAAATAACGACAGGCATGTGTTTTTAAAATCAGCTCTCCTCATTTTCTCAGACAAGAATTGGAGTGCTGCCGAAAAGATTTTAGCTGCTATTAAACCAAAAGCATTTTAGTTTCCATTGAAATTACACTGTAGTTTCTACTATTTCATTTAACTTTCTTTGTTTGAACACTTTTCACTTTCTCAGTCAGCAATGTTTACCTGGCTATTCTTGTGTTTTACGTCAGGATGAAATTTATATCAAAATCACAAACTGAAAAGTCAGTCCCACTATGGTCATATTGAAAATACACTGTATGAGGCCTTAATATTAAGTGGTCCATTGCCTGGGATATAGAAATAAGTATGTATTTTACAATAAAATTTCAGAACATATTCATTATAGAAAACTCCAAAATCAAAGCATATAAAAATCTCTCATCATGTTTAACCTGCCAGGTGCTGTCTTCTCTCTTTAACAGAAATTCACAGCTGCATTCTGAAACTCAGCTTGCTTCTGTATTAACAACTTTATGTAACTAAAAAACATCATTTCAAGAATAATTTCTCATATTAATAAACCCTCCTCAAAAAAGTGATTTTTGTTGTTTATTTTTGAGACAGGTCTTGCTATGGTACCTAGGGAAGATTGGACTCTTCTTGTTCAGTCATCCCAGTACCGGGGATAGCAGGTACTTAGGAGTTTCTGAAGCTCAAAAGTCTGCATTTTTAATGGTGACGTGCTATGCACAGGCTCTTGATATATTCTATGTAAATGTTTCAAATAAACCAACATATAAACATATATAAATCAAGAAGGAAAAAGACCCTTAAACTCTTAATAGTAAATACATAATTACCATACAACACATATGAATGAATGGCAAATGATTTCCCTAACACATCACCTGGCTTCACGCTTCTGTGTAAATAATGACTTCTACGTGTTCTGGGCTGTGGCTCCACCAGGCTTTTTCTGTATGAGGCTACTGTTTGTATCTTTCATATTCAGTCAGACTTTCATCACTGTGACAAAATACCTGAGCAAAACTGTTTAAGGGAAGAAAGATTTATTTGGCTCAAGATGTCTCACAGACCTTTCTCAGTCCAATCAACACTAAGCATCACAGACTACAGCTGGCTCTACCACCAGCTAGCATAAAATGCTAGCACTCTCAGCTGACTCTCAACACATGTGACATGTCAATCCAAGCCTTGCCACTGTGTGATTCCAGGCCACAGCATTTTGGTTTTGTTTTATTGTCAAATGATGTGGTGGAGCCGAATGATTTCTAGAGTTTCTTCTACTTCGGTAACCACAGAGGCCATGACTTAATATAATACTTCTTTAGAGAAAAAGTATAATGCAACACCACTCAAATCCTATGGAAGTTAGAAAAATACTGTACTTCAGATCTAAAAAGCACTTTCTTGCCAGGAACAGAGTCTATATTTTCAGCACTAAGAAACTGAGGCAGGAGGATTGCCATGACTTTGAGTTCATCCTGGGGTACATAACTGAGCTCCAAGCAGCCTAGGCTACAGTAAGACCCTTTATCAAAAACCAAACAGCAACAAAAAGGACTACTTAGGGGTGGGAAGAGACAAAGTCTTGCACATTGGCCAGGCTGGGCTCAAACTTAGGAAATCAAGGACTTGTCCTGTCTTAGCCTCCAGTAGTTAGAAGTTCAAGTGCATATCACATGGACAGTTTAGAAAAGAACTTCAACAAAGGGGAGAATACTTTTGACATGAACCTTCTGGACTCCATATAGAAGACTTTAGACTATTCTGGGTAAAAACCAAAATTAATAATGACCAAATAGAAATGAATACAGAAAGGTCACAGTAAATACCAGAGGCTCCAGAGAGACCAGTAACAATTGGAAGTTCATTCTGGTTTAAACAAAGAGCCACACAGCCCAATGGTCCACACTCCTTCCATTTTAATAAAATAGTTGAAGAGACCAGCTCTCCAAATCATGTACTTAGTTGAACTTAATATTTTTGTACCAGCACACCTGGACTAATGTTTTCAAAGTCTTTAAATCTGACTATAGTCAATTCAAAGCCTAATCAAAATAATTAAGACAAGAAAAAACAAGAAAGAATTTTTCCTTTCCCTGGCAGCTTTAAACTCTCTTCCTATCAACTGTATAATCTTTAATGATGAACATCTATTTCCAGTAATATCTAAGTACAATGCCAGGCTTAAGCATGTTCTTTGTATTGACGGGTTTCAAAAACTAAACGATCCACATTGCTTTACCTGGTACATTCCAACTCCGATGTGCTTCGGCTCAATTTTCACTAGCTCAGCTAATGGATCTTGAACACGCCTTGCTATGGAAACTGAAAAAACAGAATCAGAAAACAAGTATGACTTAATGTGAAAAGCAGTACTCAGATAATTATGTAGGCTAGTTTCTCATGATACAATCACTTACTCCTATTCCTCTAGTGCCCACCTCCAAAGACCCAACAATTTAATTAAGCTTTCTCTTTTTTTCCAGGCAAAAAGGAATGAATGCAAGATTTCAAATTTAATTGTGTCAATGGGACCCCAGAGATTATTTATTATTTTTGAGACAAGGTCTCCTACTGTGGCCTAGGCTGGCCTGGAACTTACTATGTGGCCATGATAATCCTTCTACCTCAGCCTTCTGAATGTTAGGATTGTAGGCACAAGCCAGCACATCTGACTAAGACTCTAAGACATTATTAAGACAAACCTGGAAAGGACTACAGATTGAGAAGAATAAATAAATATTTTGCTCCTAAAATTACCCAATTATCTGCACATAGGTAGAGAGCCTCCTGGTTTAAAGAGTATGGAGAAATTTGCTTCAATTAATTTTGCACTGTTACCAATATGACACGTCTAATATTCTTTTAAAAACTAGATCCTGCTAATCATGACTAGATGTTAGAATATTATAGAAAGGCATCCAGGTTATGCTGGCCAGTAAATACACTTGGATGATTATAAGATATACAAAGTATGCTCTGTAATCTACATATAGGCTCTAATCACACCCCTTTCCTCACCATTACAATTCAGAATCAAGAAACCTGGAACTATGGAAATCTCCTACTATAGAGGCTTCCTAAAATATATACATGTAAGAAAGGAACCTGAATGGAATGACCAAATAATAGGGGAAAGAATGCCCCACAAGACATGCCACCATGTATAACCTCCAGTGCCAGGAATGGGTCCTATCTGGTAAAATTATTGGCCAAAGGGACCCATGGAAACCTCCAAACAACACAGACTATTGCCAAGGCTACTGGCTACTCTCTTTTCCTGCTGCCTGTTGATCCAGATGTAGAACTCCCAGCTACCTGTCTAGCACCATACCTACCTGCACACTTCTGTGCTTCCCACCATGATGATAGTGGACTAAACCTCTGAACTTTAAGTCAGTTCCAATTTAATATTTTCTTTTATATGCATTATAGTGGTCATGGTGTCTCTTCACAGCAACAAAACCGTATGACAAGTATTTATTTTTAAAGTTTAGCACTCATCTCATTTTATCATTTTCCTTCTTATCAGAAAGTATCCTACTTAGCTTTTGTTGTTGTTTTTTGTCAACCTAACCTAACACCTCCACCAGAGTAGCCTGTAAACAAGTCTTTAGGGCATTTTCCTGAATGTGAGAAGGCCTGGCTCACTAGTGATGCTGGCTGGACAGGTGGTCCTGGGTTGAATAAGGAAGCAGGCTGAGCAAGCCATAGGGAGCAAGCCAGTAAGCAGCACCCCTCCCTGGCCTCTGCATTAGCTCCTGCCTCCAGGCTCCTGCCCTGACTTCCTTTAGGGATGGACTGTATCCTGTGAGCCAAATAACTCCTTTCCTCCCCAAGGGGGATCAGGGTGTTTTATCACAGCAATAGAAACTTAGCTAGGACAGAGGAAACACAGAAAATTAATCTTCCTGGTGTCATAATTTGAATAGTCAGTGCAAACAGATTGTAACCTTGACCTTCTACAATTGTGAACAAGAAGCTGACAATTACAGAAATATGATAAACCGTTTCTAGCTTCACTATGATGATGAGTTTGTTAAAATTCATAGATGAAGTTTCTTAAAAGGGTAGACTTTGGTTTACATAAATGTATCTATAAGCTGGCTGCTGTGCTACTAGGGTGGCTGCAGCAGGAGAGTCATCAGTACCAAGGGCAGAGACCCTGTCTAAAAAATAACATACCTGTGTGTATGTGTGGACATACTCCTCAAATGATGAAAATGTTTTGTTTTTCTGAGAAAATGGACTTCTTCCTATTTTTCATCTGAATAATTTGTTTCCTCCCAGCAACTTCTTTCTTCTACTGTCTTCTGAAAAGGTCTTTAATAATGCAGGGTTTTCTTACAGGAGGTGACCTCTGATTTTCCCCTAGTAGTATGGTTCTAAAAAGCTGACTATAGTATTTTACTCAAAGAAGAAAGGGTGTTGGGACCTTCTTTGGGCAGCCCTGATGGATCGTGAGGAACAAGTCAAGGCCATGAATCTGCATGAAAGCTCAGCTCTCTGCTAAAGTTCTGGGCAGCACACCAACATTTACACAGCTCCCTCCCTGCAACAGCGATTCCCACTCTAATATTTGGATATGCCCATTACTGTAGGGACTTTCCATAAAATCTGCTCAGTGAACAAACCTCCAATCTCACACAAAGACAGAAAAAAAGCAGTTACACTGTATGAAGGCCAATGTCTCCTACTAAACCAAGAAGGAGGCATTTTAAATAAATAAAAAGTCAGTGCAACTTACTGTACTCACAATGTGCAACGACCAACGCTTACCAGGTTCTAGCATGTTTAATTCACTGCACCAAGACAAAACCCTGAACCCATTAAGCAGTCACTCCCTAGTGCCATCTCTCCCTAGTCTCTGACATGCACACCTGGCTGGCTCTCTACACATCTGCCTATTCCACACGCTTCCTACCAGTGTCTCACTATACTGTGTGCTGTCTTTTGTGAGTGGCTCCTTGGACTTATCTGAATGTTTTCAAGTTTCATTCATGGTGTGGCAGGTTTTGGTACCCTGGCCTTCTTATGGCTGAATAATATCCGAGTGTGTGGAAACAATGTATTTTCTTTATTTAGCCACCTGCTGCTGGACACCTGGAATGTTTTGTGGCAAGTACTGCTGAACACTGGAGTTCAAGTACTTGCTTGGGTTTTTCTGTTCTATCCTGGAGTAAACAGCGAGGAGCACAACTGCCAAGTCATGTAGGACTGCTAGGTTTAAAAGGTCTCTTTCAACCAACCCTCTTCCTTGACCAATTCTGAAGCCCTCTCCAAAGGTATTTCACAGCACTCCATGAGTCAGTAGGGGCTCCACCATCTTCCGAATGTGTGTTTTCTATTATGCTATCTTAAGATTCAACTTGGTTGGGGCTGGCTGGTTCACTTAGTGTTCCTCTATCTGGCTTCAAATTTCAAAACATGCGGTAGCATTCTCTCTTCTCATTCTTTTTGTCCTTGTTTCTATCATTTTTAAAAAGAATTTCAGAAAGCAGGGATAGAAGGAAGGCAATATTCACTCTCCTAGGTTAACTCAGAAATCAACTAGGTATAGGAACACAAGCATTTGATACAAGAACAACTGCATTCAATAAGCTGATAAAAACATGTCATTATGAAGGTATTCAGCTAGGTTTTAATGCTTCTAAAATGTTAAGATTCTGTAATATTATAAAAGAGCAAATTAATACAGGATTTATATCAGTCTGTTTACAGTTCCTATAACAAAATACTTGACACTGGGTCATTAATTTTAAAAAGAGGCTCATTCAAATCAGTTGTATTCCATAAGGACAAACTTTGAAGACTTAAGTGTCTTGATAGGATGTTTTGAGTCAGAATAAATGAAACATCAAACTTGCACACTGATGTGAGCTGAGACGGAAGGAAGGCATACTTGTAGTGAGTTACAGACTGAAGACACAATGAGTAACACTGTGAAATCAGAGCAATAGAACCAGGCAGTGGCTTGTCTCTTTTTCATCCTCAGAGGGCACTGTTGGCCACTGGAATCTGGTTTCACCTATAATTTCCTGACCCTGTGCACCTGCACAGGCCAGGAGTTAAAGAGAAACAGCAGTGGGGAGGCCCACGGGATTGTTCCCTCCCAGAAATTATGGCAAAAATATTCTTCCCAACACTCCATTGGAAGATAAAGACAACTTGGGCAGTTCTTTTACCTTTTTTTTTTTTAAATAAAGAAAACTATTATTTATTCACACATTCTATATACAAATATTACAAAGTGTGTGGCTTCTTTAAGCCTTAGTTTTTTTCATTTGTAAAGTGGGAAGAATGACCATGTTTGCGGGGCAACTGTGAAGATGAGGTAATGTCAAATGCAATGTTGCTGCACACTGCGCAGGAAAGACTAGGATGAGCACGTCCCACCCTGCTGCCTCTTCCAGGACCATCACTCACGCTGTTTCAAGGCAAGCGAAAAAGGGAGAACATGGGAAGGAGGCTGAGCTGGTGTGATGGGGAGACCATCACAAAAGAAGCAAGGTTTGCTCTTTACAAGACAGTTTAGCCAGGGACTTGCCTCATTTCAACAATCAACTGAAAAAAGGCAACAGGGTCTTTTGGCTTAAAAGAAGTTTTTAAGCTTTAGATCGATGCAAAAGTTTTCAAAAATTATATTTCCAGGTATAGAGCAAAAGAACCTAAAAGTTAGTGAAAATATTTAAGGACAAAAATTAAAACATGAATTTCTAAGAAAGTAGCATAAAGTAGTCTCCATTACTTAGAAAACTTATCAGTCCAGATGTAAAATTTTATTTGTACCAATTATTTCCTGTAGATGCCTCAAAGTATTTTAATTTTCTATGACAAAATCTGAACTATTCCACAACCTAGACATCAAAGCAATCAAGAACAAATAAAAGAAAGGCATGCTTTTTAAAGCAGTGCATTACCATGACAGCCTCAATCAGAAGCCAAGAGAAAATATTTTCAGTTGCCAAGCATTTAGCAACAAACCAAAAGTGTACGTATGTTTACACACCAGAACCACATGTTTTATGTTTATGTTACTTACTGCCAAGAAAAGACTATAATAATTATTTCATAATTATTCTATTCTCTTTATTATTAAACTCTGGCATGTAATTTTAATAAGACATTTTATGTTAAATTTTCACCATTTCTAGAGTACTGCCAGGTGTTTGAAAACAAAAGAGGCCTCTTCCTCATGGTTTTCATAGTTCCCAGTGTTAGTTTGATCTATAAGTTACAAATGTACAAGTCTTATACATGGGGCACAGCTTTTTCACTTTCATGGATATGTAAGATATTTAGTCTGTCAGATACACAAATCTAAAATATTGCAACCCTGTGCTGGGTGATGCATCCAGCTTCTCACCTGCACTTCTCAAGTTCGGGTCCAGCCCCGGCATCTCTTTGTTAGCTTCGGGGCTAACGCTGTAGATAGAGGCCCCTGCTTCACTGACGATACTGAGAAGACAGAAAATGGCAATGTTATTCTCTATACTCTCCACCTGGTCAAAGAGAATAAACGAAAGTAGACATTACAAGAATAGCAAGGTAAAGTGCTCTCTTCAGAGCTCAACGAGACCTAGAGTATGGACCATTCCCCCATAGAGCGATAGTGAGTCATGTTTACATGCTTTCCTGTACTGCAAGGCTTAAATCCATGATGCATGCATTTACCAGTGAGAAGGGGTTTATAAACGAACACAATGAATACTCTTCCCGGATGCCAACTTCAAAAGTGCCGCAACAGAGTTAACTTCTCTTGTGTTAAGTGGGCTTTCTTGACTGACATTCATGATTTCCATCTGAACCGACCACCCTAAGCATCTTGAGAATACAGTCACAGGTGTGGAAGTGAAGTGCATGGGTGGACATGCAGGAAGAACCACTGCCACAAATGCTGCTCTGTTATTACCTGGTCGAGTGTATTCTATGTATGCAACAACATATGCGGAGAGGAAAGGTCATGGAGGCTACCTCCACGTCTTCTTAGGAGGTCAGTACTGGAAGCTGTCCCTTCAGACAGGTACTAAAGCAGTTGGCTCATCATTTACTGAATCAAAGCACCACACAAATCACCCCCTTGTTTCCCTCTATGCCCCCCAGTTCCTTACAGACCCACAGTGAGGACACTCCTACAGACACCCTTTGTACACTGGCTGACAGGTGTGTGCTTCATTAAGCATTTGAAATTATGACATAAAGCAAAGAAACACTACTTTTAAGCAACCATAAGACCTCCATCCAGGTATGAAGATTCAAAGAGAATCATGTCTTTAGTCCTCTTTTAGCACTTCTCTCATTCTGGGTTCCTCAAACTCCACTGCAACCATCTAAGACAAACTTTGATAATTTTTAACATATTTCTCTTTTCTAATAATAAAAAACTGAGTAATCAAATGGAAAACTCTCAATTGAAATGTGGCAAGTACAAGTCAATAAATGCTTGAGATTATTCCTAGCAGTGGTTCTCAACCTATGGGTTGAGACCCCTTTGGGGGTCAAATGACCCTTTCTCAGGGGTCACATATCAAATATCCTCACATCAGATATTCATACTATGACTCATAACAATAGCAAAATTACAGTTATGAAGTAGCAATGAAAATAATTTTATGGTTGGAGTCACCACAAGATGAGGGACCAACTGTATTAAAGAGTGAGAGCATTAGGAAGGTTGAGAAGCACTGCTCTAGAGCCTGCAGACAGGAAATAGAGCAACTGGATTGAAAAGCATGGCTGCTCTTTGTTCCTAAGTAACACCACTGTCAGAGTAGCATGGGAGGTAGCAGGGCAAACTTCTGAAGCACAAAGACAAGTACTCCACAGAAATACACTCATGGCGAGTTAGGGCCTATGTACATGTAGGTAACACGCTCGAGGTTACAGCTGAGCAACTGGGCTGGGTTTGTGCCCTAACCTGCCTGGTCCCCAAGTGTGAGCTCCAAAACTGCCACAACTGAGTGGCCGCTAATGAGCTACACTACCTTCACTAATGCAGCTACGTAGCTGTGTGCGGCGCCTCCCCGTGAGCTACTTGCCTAGCAACAGGTCCCTACAAACTCTCTCCCCGGCTTCATGTAGGACCCAAAGAGAAACTGAGGTTGTTTCTTTAGAACCTAAAGCATGTCCAACATCAAATGAAACTCCTAACTTGAGACCAAGTTTAAATTGTACTTTTCCCTCCAACATAAGACCCAGATTATCCTCATCTTCTACTACATAATAATCAAAGATAAAATGCAACATAAAATAAAACAAAGTAAAGAAAACATAGGCTGGTGAAACGAGTCAGCAGACAAAAGTGTGTTACCAACCTTGACTACCAACCTGAGTTCAATCCCGGAACTCACACGAGAGAACTGGAAGGAGAGAACTGGCTTCTGAAAAACTTCACTAGTGAGCCTAGGCACGCATGCCTGCACATCCTCACAATAATAATAAATAAAATAAAAAATGTAAAGTCCATGAATTGCAGAATCTTGGTGTGGCACAGCAAGATGAAGCTAATGTCACACTAGGAGGGAGTTCAGTTTTAATATGCAGCAGTTTTGTAACTGGCTTTTGAATGCCTAGGCAGTGAGAAAGAAGTAGGTTTATTTAAAACTACATATGAAATGCTTGAATTTAGGCCCACTTTGCTTTAGGAAAATAGGTTGTAGTTCTCACTGGTTATTTAAGAAAATCTATAATCTCCAAAAAGGTTATGAAACTACCACAGGAGAAGACTATTCAATGCTCAGCTATGGGAAGGGCCATTCCAACACAAACCAACACTGGCTAATAAAGTCCTTTCCAAAAAAATTAACTAGCGACAAAACGCAGGCAGCCAGGACCCATTATATTATGAAAAGAATATTTAAAAAATTTTTCCAGAAATGTATTTCATATCATTTCCAGAAATTTGCAAAGTTACAACAATTTAAGTGAAGGGAACTTAAATGTTAAGTTAAAATTTTAACTAACTGTGGCCTTTAGTAGCCGAGTACCTGAGAATTTGCCAAGTGATTCACTGTCTCTTGGAGGTTATAATTCTCGACAAGCTGAGGGAAAAGTGTTGCAAAGAAAAACACTCAGATAATAAATATTCCTCTAAATTCCATGCTGCCACTTCTTTTAAATAGAAGAATACAAAACAGATGGGACACATTACACCCAAAATTTTAGATTAACAATAATATTAAATCAATATAAAATGTAGTAAATTTATTATGCCAGACTTACTGAACAGTGCCCAATAAACAGTTGGGTACTAATCATGGATCAGAAAGCCAAATAATCCAAACAAACACAGAAACCTCAGTATTGATTACTCCAATATCAAACATATACTGCCTAAGATATGTATGTGCTTAAATAAAAAAAAAAAAAAAACAGAATGGTGATAATATTTTCCATGAGAACAAAAGCTCTGTTGCCCCTCTCCCACCTTTTCATTCCTGTTTCAAGTTCAAGGGCAGACACTCAACAGAATGCACATCAGACTTATTCAGGCATTTTCTGTTTAATGGAAGTCTCCAAGTGAACTAAAAAGAATTACCCCAATGGCCTGTAACATTAAGGAACATAAAGAAAACAACATTGAACTTTGTAAAACATCGTCTATAAAGATGTACTGAGCACTCTATTTAAAAAGTAAATTTCTCTCCAGTATAAACTAACCTTAAAATCATAGCAATCTGATCACTTTATAAACTTGAACATAAAGCCAACAGGAGTAACCGGAACTTATTATTTGGGGGAATTATAAGTGAGAACATTGTCAATGAACTAATGTTTGAAGAATCTCAAAAAATTATGACAGTCCTTCAAAGTATGCAGCTAAGACAAACACTGACCTGGAGACAGCTGACATCTTGGGCTGTAACATACAAAGGCATATTCAGAAGCCAACATGAGTTCCATTTCCCCAGACCCACAAGCAGTATGCTGACTCTCTAGAGTTAAATGTGTAACGTTGGAAACATTTTACCTAAACACTATCTTGGAGTCTTCTGTGCCTTTTTACACTTAAAAATCAAGCTATACCTTCATAAGCTAAAAAGTCAACCATCTATAATACAGAAACAGTTATTTTCAATTCACTAAAAAATTTTTCCTAAAACTATTAAAGTAAAAATGGTCTATTTTGTACTTCCTCACGTAAAATTCAATGATGCTGTTTATATAAAATAAACCATAAATCAATAATTGATTCTTCTTTTAAAGACATGTCAATTTAAAATTGAAGTCTCTCAAGTAGCTCACGGGGAGGCGCCGCACACAGCTACGTAGCTGCATTAGTGAAGGTAGTGTAGCTCATTAGCGGCCACTCAGTTGTGGCAGTTTTGGAGCTCACACTTGGGGACCAGGCAGGTTAGGGCACAAACCCAGCCCAGTTGCTCAGCTGTAACCTCGAGCGTGTTACCTACATGTACATAGGCCCTAACTCGCCATGAGTGTATTTCTGTGGAGTACTTGTCTTTGTGCTTCAGAAGTTTGCTCTCACATGAAAGACTGTAAGTTGATAAAAGCCTTTAAGGCCAGGTTTGTGAGTACTTGTTTTAGTGACTTAGATCTTAAGAGAGTGTGGTGCCTTTTGCTCTCTTTTTTACAAAATGAAGATGAAAAGTGAGACAATCTGCATAGGAAAAGGTTGGTTCCCTAGTGTTTCCAGAAGTTCCTAACAAGTCTCGCATCCACCTAAAAGGCTATTGGAAGCTTCTGCATGAATGTCTTCCTCTCTCGCCATTTTCCAAATATGAAAATAGCTTTGCTGTTTCCTCCGATTTTAAAATAAGTTACTTCCTTCCTTATGCTAATGAAATAATTTAATTCAGCAGTAATTTACTTAAATAAAAATGCAGTTGTGCAGGTAGGATTTATCCATACAGAATGGTGTGTTTCTAATTCTCTCTAAGACTGTAATTCTTTCTTTTTCTCCACCTAACATACATGCACCACACGTTCGCTACACTGAAAAGCTAACATTCCACTCAAGTCTTCAAAACAATTTCTCTAAACGCAGCTCTTCCAACTTTTCAGGCTGTAACACTCATGGAGAGACTGAATGAGTCCATTAATCTCAGTACAAGAAGCATTAGAAATCTGACTCTTGTGCTTCTCTTGGGCTGTTTGTTTGTCTAGTCCAACTCCAGTGCATTGGTTTTATTTTATCTTACTCTATTCTATTTTATTTATTGTATAATTATCCCTTAAAAATACTAACAACACACACAGTGATTCCTGCTCTGCCCATGAGTTAGTCTAGTTATGAAGAATGAATGAATAGTGGCTTATATTTTAAGGACAGGTTATAAACACAAAACTACAACTAACTCCACAAACAGAAGGGCTCCAGGATTCAATGCTTAAGGAATACAGCAAAGCTCTTTTTAACCCCTTTATGTAGTGGAGCTTACCATTTCAGAGAGTTCACACTCACTACTTCAGTAGGTAAACTAGCTGGGCATGGCATTATACCTGTAACTTAAGCATGGGACAGGTGGAGGCAGGAAGGCCACAAGTCTGTTTAGACTATGTAGGGAGAGCCTGTCTCAAAAATCAAACAACCAACTAACAACAAAATCAGAGGTAATCTGTTGATGATCAGGAAGATGATGGTTTAAAAAAAAAAAATCAAACACCAATAAGGATGCTTAACTATAAAGCTTAGTGGTAAATTAAAATTCAAGAAAAAGTTACAAAATTACTCTTCCTGATCTAGTGATTATATTTTTTAATATGACATAAATTTAAGAAAAAAAACACAAAAAATTAAACAGTACTGTTCATAGTCCAAAAGTGACCAAAAATAAATAAAAATCAAATACCTACCATTAAAGGGTTCAATGAATGGAAACCTAGGTTGTCAATGAAAATTACTATCATATTTGATTTCATATAAGATACTTGTGATAAATTAAGTGAAAGACTAACAATAAAGCTGCATGTCCACAAGATGTTGAGCTTTAAAATACATGTGTAAACAAAATAAAAAAAGTTTCACGTAAAGTGTAAGTACCTAAAAAGAAATTATTCCTTTTATTTTCTGCAATAGCCACATAAATACTTATTTGTAATTTTTTAAAAAGCTTCAAATGTAAGTATAGTTGCTAAATGATGAGGAAATATGCTACTAAATAATGGCTAATATTCTGAAATGTTACCAAATTTTAATTCTTGTATTTCAACTTAACTCTGGACAGACATACTTGGTAGTGACCTCTGAACATCACCTTTAGATCACTGTTGACATGGTGTTTTCATGGCTACATAGAAGGAAGGTCACTGAGCAGAAAACTCACGTTGGTTTTACACACAGGCCTGATAAGAAGCAAACACACCAAGAGAACTTTTACAGACAGGACACGTTACATGGCCCTAGGTGTGCCTCTCTGACTTCTCGACTCACTGCTCACAACGTTGAACATGAGAACCCATCTGAAAGCAGCCCAGGAAGGAGAATGAAGAAAGCACTAAGGAAGAATTAGAAAGAAAACACACCTTACCTCCGTGCTCCAACAGCTGGGTGGAGCTGCATTTGCCTTTAGGTGTGTAACACTAGCACCATCTGGTGGCAAGCAAGCCGGGAGCAACTCTTCAATCAACAATTGGGAAAAGTCTTAGCACTGTTTGAAATAACGACCATTTTCCTAAGAATAACAGCAGCAATGGTGCTGGCCTCACAGAGGATCCACCATGCGCCTGGGTAGATTTAGAGCACACCACCCACGAGACCTCCACGTGCTCCCAGGTAGATAGCCTCTCAAATGTCTACAAAGCAATTTCAACAGGACCAAGTTCCCTTGGCTTATTTCCCCGCAGTGCCTCTCAACACAGTGGATGAAAAGAATACTTTCTAGGCACAAAAGAAGCCTTAAAAGGGCAGATCCAGATTAACAGCTATTTGGAGTATTGAGGTTCCTCATAGCACTAGCCACCAATCTGCTATTCACAAACAAAACATAATAAAAACAATAACACACACACACACACACACACACACACACACACACAAACTGGGTATTGTGCTCATGCCTGCCATTCCGCATGTGGGAAGTGGGAGCAAGAGGTAGAGGAGTTCAAGGTTAGCCTTGTCAGCATGGTAAACTGGAACCCTGCCTAAGATACATGAGACTGTCTTTGCAGGGCTGGAGACACTGGTCAGTAGAAGCACTCGCTGCTCATCCGGAGGAATTCAGTGCCACGTCAAATAGCTCACCATGCCTCCAACTCTAGCTCCAGGAAACCTGATGCCCTCTTCTGCCTTCACGGGCACCATTGCATGGTACAGACATGACACCAACACACTTGAATAAAAATAAAATCTACATTTTAAAAAAGAATCAAACAAAAACCTGAATGAAAGCAGAGAATCTGACTCTCCTATACAGTGCCATGGACTTCTGTTCACACACTGAAATGGGTGATGTCTCAACATGTTAAGACACCTTATATAGCTATTCATGGATCAAGACTGATACACTCGTGAGATATGATCAAATGCAATTATAGGGGAAATCAAACCACCAAACTGAAAGAGAAAGGAGATGGGGAGCCTGTCCCCTATTGCTAAGTTGAGCCTCCTCTGACATATAAGCAATTACAATAGAAGGGGCAGAAATAGAAAGTGCTTATCTTCCTTCTGTGTACTTCTCATAGTAAGTATAACAATTCTTTCCCCCAAACCTTCATTATCATTTTTCACTTTGAAAAATCTTTCACACCCAGCCTCCCCCATGTATGAGACCAACACAAACTTGGTCTCATAAGCAAGCCTTAAGGTCCTCCTGAACATAGGACAGAAAGAGCAGCTCTGCCCACTACAACAGAACTGCACAGCTCCAGAGTCATCACCAACACCACACAGAAAAACTCAAGAAGGCAGGAAGCTCTGAAATCTTGAGAGTGGTCTAAGTCTATCATTAAATGCTCTTTATCAATACTTTGAAATGCATGGACCTGAAAACATGTCAACCTACCTGCAAGTCTTCACCACACCTGAAAGTATGATGAGTCTCCTGATTTACAGTAAACTCGAAAACAATAAGTGCATATTGTCTTGGTTAATTTACTTGTTGCTGTGATAAAATACCCTGTGAAAAGCATCTGAAGGGCTTGTTGTGGTTCTCAGTTTTAAGGTACAGGCCCTCATGAAGGGGAAGACCTGGCAGCAGGCCCCAGAAGCAGCATAAGCAATCTGTTGCACTGCATCTGAGTCTGGAAGCAGAGACAGTGGATATAATGCTCAGCTAATCTCCATGAACTTCAGGACCCAGGCCCAGGAAATGATGCTGTCCATTGTTAAGTATAGCTTCTCTACCTCAACTAACCTAATTAAGATAGTCCCTCATGGACATGGCCAGAGGCTCATCTCCTACATGATTCTAGATCCTGTCAACTTGACAATCAATTTACCAGCACAGAATGAATGAAAATCTGTCTACCAGTAAGCACACTGAAATCAGACTGCTATACCCATTCTCGATGAAACTTATTCCAAAATGTTCTTTACTGTGTAGTCAGATTCTAAAACCTCAGAGTCTTAGACAAAGAGAGTATTAATATAATACAATATTCTAATCCTCCAGTAAGAGCCCCATAACCTCATGCTGAGTAGTAAAGGCTCTAGCTAAAACAGCAAAAGCGAAACTCTAAACAAATGACTGGAAGAGACACAAGTCAAAGCGAGTGAGAGGTATATTTTAAGAGAGAGGGAGAGATTGCAAGTGGTTCCTCAAGCAATCTCAGCCCTGGGGAGGCTAACTCAGGGAATCAGGAATGAGGATGAGGCCAGCCTGGGATGTGTGTGTGCGTGTGTGTGTGCGTGTGTGTGTGTGTGTGTGTGTGTGTGTGTGCATGTATATTTGAGACTGGGTCTGAAAAATAACACACACAAAGTGGTAGACACATTAAAAGAGAAATACAGCAAGATACAGAAGAAGATGGAGTTTGCAACAATAGCCCAGATCTTTCATCTGCAGTCAATAAAGTTTGCACCACACTTTTAAATTAATACTTCTTAACTGGAATTGCTCACAACTGTGATTCCACAGACTGGTGACCTGTCATGCTCTGGATACCATACCTCTTTTTCTCTCCCTCACTTAGAGTTGTTTTATCCCCATCAAGCACTTCTATTCCTTCACAAAACAAGCCTCCTCTCAGAGGGGTCACATGTCAACTTCGCCGAGCCCCCAAATAAGCAAGAATCTAGGTACATATTCAACCTACCCGCACTCCAAGAGCATTCAAGTTGGATATCCAGGCCCTTGTGGAGCAGCTTCCACCATCAGAATTCCTTCTGGCCAATGCTGAAGGAATTCCAAAAGCACAAGCCAGGTATAAGATCTGCCCTAGAGCAAGCCTCTCTGTGAGTGTGGTTTGGAAGCATAGCCTGCAGAGTGAATGAAGCAGGGAATGACAGCTCAGTCCAGCCAGCTGCTCCACTTATTCTTTATCAATCGCCAGATCTTCACTTTTCCAGGATCACTGCACACTTCTAGCTCTGCTACATTACACTGTATAAATATTTAGAAGAAATAATTCGTTTCAAGGATCTAAACTTCCACTGTTGTTATGGCAAATGAACCTGTTTATGCTATGTTTGTTAACTAAAGCAAGGCTAAAGAGCACAGGAATTTACTAACATGTGGTACACAAACATTACCATCATAAAGCTTCTTGGGGGAACATATCAAGAACATGAAAGAAGTTTATTTTTACTTGCTTTGCCCTGTAATTTCCTTTAACTCTACTAGAACAGCCCTTAATTTAAACCTTTCTTGCAATTGCAGGAACAGGGTAGACTGAATGCACAAAAACTAGATTACACTCTCCACACATGCACTGCCCTTAATTCTAGAGTAGCAATTCTCAAAGTTCAGCCTGCATCAGAATCAACTAGAAGGCTTGCTTAAACACAAATGGCTGGCCCTCACCCTCACAGTTGCTGCTACACTGAAAATGGGAATTTGAATTGATAACAAGTTCAGTGGCAATGCTTTGTCTAGAGTCCTAACTTGAAAATGTATAAAATGTTCCTAGATGCATCTGATTCAGGAGTAATATTAAGATAGTTTATCTACAAGGTGAAACCCAGAATCACGTTTACTCTTTGATGATTTGTTTATAACCAGTAATGCAAATCCCAAAATGAAGAAACCATAAATGCTATAACTATTACCTAAGATGCATATTCTGGATTCTATAGAAGCTGTTACACTAGGAAGGATCCAATTAAGAGATGAAGAAAGACAGGTTGAGAAATTCTTTATATAATTCAATTCGACCTAAAGCAAGGGTTTTGTTGTTGTTGTTGTTATTGTTTTGTTTTTTACTGACTGTTTTATTACAAGGCTTCCAATATAAAATATTTTCAAATATGTATGATCTATTTCATGGATCTTATTAATGTATAAGTTATTTGTCCTCATTGCTTTCTAGTTTCTAATTATATTTCCACTCACCTTTGTAAATTATACTACCACGAGCAGGCCTGTTGACCAATATTCACTCTTCCTTTCCCACTGTGTCACTCAAAGCCACTTGAGAGACAGTTTCCAAAGAGAAGCCACAGTTTCCCATGTGACCTAGTCTCACCAGTGCTCTGGATCCCAATAATACAGTGTTTACAGGATCTTCTCATCAACTTTTTACTTTTTTTCCCTTTAATTGAAAATGAAGTCAAGGGAGCATCTTTCCTAAATCATCCTGAGAGCGGTTAAGTTAAACTTGAGATTCAAGGTAAATGTAACTTAGGAAATAGTTTACTCAATTGCATAGTCAATTATAATTCACTCCTAATTTTGCACTGTAAGCATAAACAAAGTAATAATAATAATAGTAGTAGTAGCAGCAGCAGCAGCAACTACAGTCTTCTCAACTTTCACTTTTATGCCAGAGTTTAGTTCCTTTCTTTAATCCACTAAACATCAGTAATATGAGGAACAAACTAAGTTATCACTATTTGTGCCTTAACTTAACTGAACAATTATCTGGTCTTCAAACTCTAAACAGTGGAAGGAGAACAACGGAAGCGGAACAAGGACCTGGAACAGGCGCTCTTCCTTCTGGGACTGAAGATGTGGAGCCACAATTACACAGCTGTAGCCCAGCTCCAAAGGCTGCTGTTTCCCACTTCAGTTTTAATAAGCATAAGAGGTTGGGAGGACTCCTGCCTGAACTCTTACACTCATCTAATGAAATCCAGAAATGGTTCTTAAAGTATTTCCTTATCCAAAAAGCATTTTACTGTCATACAAAAGAAGTCCAAGAAAGAACATAAATAAACACACCAAAATCTTGAACACAAATTTTGTGTAATCTCTCTCAAAAATAAGGGAACTGGCCCACTCTTCAATTCACCTACAAGTGTCCTCAGACTCCTTTGGGGATGGGGAGGATGATCAGCGATATCTGTCTTCATCTTACCTGAAACTCCTAACATTTTCCAGCAAGCACAGTTTCCAAATGGCAGGTGTCAGAACACCTTAGCATCACACATGGAGCTGGAGGGCAGAAAAAGCAGCAGCAGCAGCATGTGGCCATAGCACAGCCACAGAAGCTACCCAGAAAGCCTGTTCTGGAAAGAGCAAACCTCAGACTCAGTTAAATCAGCCCAGTGCCAGATGTCACTCTCACGACAAGGCTGCAATGCCTAGGCTTAGCTGCCCAGAGAATCATTCAACTCAAGGCTCTCATAAAAAAGGGGAGGCAACTGAATGCAATGGCAGATGCATGTTCTGTCTACATAACAACTTGGCCCAACTGGATCTTCCTCAGCAGAAGAAAATTGTTGGAGAAGTCTTTGTTTAGTCTACAAGTATTACTCTTTCAAGGCCATCTTCTGTTATTCTAAAGTAAATAATATGAATCTTTCACACTTAGCTAAATGCACTTTGTGTCCCTTGACAACAGGAACATGTGAGAAGTCAGTCAAGTGAGCAACTGTCATTTCCTAAAGATCACAGAGCAAACCTACATGAACTACAGTAGTGATGGCATCAATGGACAACACGACCTATGGCACCACTGTTGCATCGCTGAGCAAAAAGGCTTACTTAAACATGTGACTACATACAGCTTTCCAAGTGTACAGCACGGCCAACGCAAACACCCTTTCATATTCACAGCCTTCGAGCAAGTCTGCACCATACATAACCTCATTTCTGAAACAGAACAACATCAAAAAGGAATTAAATCAGAATCATCTGAAACCAAATGTAAAACCAAGATTCAAAACAAACAAACAAAAAAGCCAAGTCTCTGGACTAGCACATCTCCACCCATGCCTGTCCTCTCAGGCATCTTTCTCCATGATCTTTCCCAAAATAAAACTGGCAAAATGCTCAACTGTGTTTCCTCTCTGAGCAGATCTCAGAAACTGTGACGGTGCTGGAAGAATAATGAAAGCTGAGAATACAGGAAACAAATACATTGTTTGCTCAGGGAGGAGCATTCACCATCACATCAGCAGGTCAAATACATTAGAAATTAAACAAATGAGAACGTACTCAGCTCAGCAGGATTGCCACTGATACAATCCATCCATGGAAAAGTAAATTCAATATAACTTAGGGTTTTGTACCCAACTAGAATCAACACAGACAAGTACCTGCAATCCACCTGATACACCCCAACACCAACAACTCACAAGACAAAGCACACAAAGAGGCAGGGCTCTGCCTCGGTTGAGGTTAATGCTTTAATATAAAGGAGTCTCAGGTAAGCAGCCTTTTGAAGCATCATGATACAGATGGTATTCTCATTCTCTCATAAATTGTTTCTTTCTTCCCACTAACCAGATTTTACCCCATGACTGTATCACTAATCTTCGTACATTTGCCATACATTTGTACCCATTTTCCCACAGATACCACTCAGTAAAGCTTCCATTATCTTGCCTTGCTATCTAAGCAGCTGGCAAACACAGTTGCTGTGCAAACATAAAGACCCTAGTTAAAATCCCCAGCCCCCACATTAAATGCAAGATGTGACCTACATGCCTGCAGTGGTGGCACTGAATAAAGAAAGGAGGATTGCTGGAGAACAGGGGGTCCAAGTTCAGTGAGAGACCTTGCCTCAAGGGAATAAGGAAGACAGTGACAAAAGAGGACATTGTACGTCTTCCTGTTTTCCATACGTGCATGCAAAAGTGCATATCTCTGCATGTACACTACATGCATACACTATATACAAACCACAAACATTCATACATAAATATAATAACATACCATGAAACAAATAAAAACACCATCTTAGAATTGCATTCATGTAAAGATTAAAGATACTCTCATATATATTCTATAGTTCAAAATCAAATTATTAAATAAAATTAAACCTCAGTAAACAGAATAAAGATAATTTTTCTAAATTAATTTAATATCTTGTTCACTATGTATTTTTGCCATATCTGCTGTCTTTTTTCCTATACCCTTTGCTGACTTAAGTGATTCCAGACGTCCCAGAAGTACTTGTTTTTCTGTTTTACACATTAAAATGTAAGGCTGTTTTCTTTCTTTGTCATAAACCTGGAGAAGAACCAGTTTGTGCTCGTTACTAGAAAGATGAGCATGGGTGGAAAGAAAGGGGGATGCTTCTCCTAGGAATATTCACTGTGTAAGCCATGCAAATGATAAACACAGGAGGTGACAACTGCTGTCCTGGCATCAGGCTGATGTCAATTTCAAGTGAAACACAAGCAGGTCAAAGACGAGCCCGATTCAAGTACAAGCCCCAGTGCTGACGCAGGGTTGAAGTAACTAACAGTCAGCAGCTTTCCAGCTTACTTAGAAAAGATGGCGAACCAGGCACTTTAAATTATCACCTGGCACTCCCAGGAAACTCCTGGATCAAACCAAAGCACAGACTGCTGTGCTTATTAAAGTCATTGAACATTCGTGGAAACAAAATTAAATCCACACACAGTCTCAAGCTACCAGCATTTTCTTGGCTTTTCTTAACAATCTTAAAACTTTATTTGGTTGGACCTAACTTTCAGCAAATAATTTTTATCTTAATAAGTCTCAATACTAAAATAAAATCATAAAGTGGCAGGAAACAATGCAAGGAGGGCCGACAACAAAGAGGTAAACCATACGCTGCTGTCCAATCTTACATTTACCTGTCCCTTCTGAGCTTCCTGCTCCAAATAGGTAAAACATGGACAACACACAGTCACAGAACTTTGTTCATATATACAGCATTACTAACAGAAAAAGGTCTATAAATATTCTTGGAATTAACAATATATTTTAATACAAATTTCTGAAATAAAGGGATGTTTCCAAAGGTAAACAGAAAAGTTATAGCTGCCGCTGACATACACTTAACACAATGTATGAAGTAAAATGTATCAGCAGTATAATCTGACTCAAGAATTTAAACTGCAGACTCCCTGAGTCCTCAGAACTGGAGAGCGCTCCAACAACAGCAGTGTGGGACAGATGGGAGAACTTGCAAGATTATTTTATTTCCCTTAAATCTGATTTAAGCATGAATTTCTATTTAAAGTAATTTTTAAACAACCTGATATCTCAGAAACATGACATAACTATGGGCTTCCGTTAATTTTTTTTTGCGCTAATTTCAAGTTTCCTAACTCAAATTTTTAGAAATTTAAGTAACACTAGTCTTTTAGAATAATATTAAAACACTTATAGTCATATTCCAACTTAGTTTTCATGTGCAAATTAAAAAAAAAATTAGGGGGGCTGGAGAGATGGCTCAGAGGTTAAGAGCACTGTCTGCTCTTCCAGAGGTCCTGAGTTCAATTCCCAGCAACCATGTGGTGGCTCACAACCATCTATAATGAGATCTGGTGCCCTCTTCTGATGTGAAGGCATACATGCAGATATTGTACACATATTAAATAAATGAAATTTTAAAAAAATTAGAATATAAACTCAAGTCCATGATACCCTATGTTAACACTGGCATTTTTATGAACAAGTTTAACAAATGGATTGTTAAATGTACTTTAAAAGTGACTCTAATAAAAAAAAAGGTGTTTTTTTTTTTTTAAATATCCCATGTCTTCATGGGAAAAAAAGGCCATTAAATCATAGGTATGTCACAATAGTAACCAAATATGTTAGACCCTCCCCCATATTTACATGGCAGAAAAAAAAAAAAGGAAAGGAAAACAGGAAAGGTGGAAGGAAGGGAGGAGAACAAGAAAAAAAGGGAGGGAGAGAGAGAATAAAAATCCATTAAAATTTTTTAACATTGGCTGGAGAGATGGCTCAGGGGGTTAAGAGCTCTTCCAAAGGACCAGGGTTCAATTCCCAGCAACCACATGTAACTCCAGCCCCAGGAAATCTGAGGCCCACTTCTAGCTTCTGCAGGTACTGCATGTACATGACGCTCAGATAGGCAAAACATCCAAATACATAAAACAAAAATAAATGAACCATGATATATTAATAGAAACTAAGAATGTTTTCTAATGGAAACCAGGGTCAGTCAACACTGAGCGGTCTACTCCCCATCTGCTCATCTCTCTCCTGGAGAGCATTCGGAAGGTATATATATCTTATGGGTGTTTTCTTCACCAAGAACAAATCATGGTCACCGTTGGTAGGTTTGAGAGTATTCTTTTCTAATCACATCTAGTAGACAAGAAACAAAAATTAAGAACATGCAGAGACAGAGAAAACCGTGTCTAATGTATACACTCTGCATTTGCTTCAAGGTTTACTCCATTGTTTTTCCATATTAAGCCACAGAAACACACACAAATAATGTCATTGAAATTAATCTACTTTACCATTTTAAAGTGGGGAGATGTTAAAAGTACTGTTCTAAGAAGACTGTCAGAGCCAAGCTACCTCCTGGGCAGAGTACCTGCTTAGTTCACGCAAGGCCCAGAACTCCATCTTTGTACTACAAAAAGCTTTAAGAACGTAGACTATAGTATATGGAAAACAGGGCATAAATTTCATATGCTGTATACATCAACTTACTGCCCTTCTGGAAAGCTTTCGCCACAAAGAATTTATCACGTTCTGTTCTGCCCATAGTCTAATATCAATAGAAAAATGCCCAGCGATGAAAGTCTTTGAGTGAAGCAACTATACAAAAGCCCGCCAAGCAGCTGGGACTTGCCTAGCAAATGGCTCACAGGGACTTTCAAAGGCAGTTCCCACACTGAGGTCACAGTCACAGTTAGAGAAGCCTCCATTTCAGGCACGTGTCTAAATTCGTTCCCTGAATTGTTTCTTGTCAAATTAAAATGTCAAAAATTATTCTATCAAATGTTATCCCTAAGGAATCTAAGCTCAATCCAAAGAGCAGCTACCAATTAGCAAAGATGGGCTTCTGAAGGGAGGGGGCGTGCATTTCTATTAGTATGTGAAATTAGCAGAGTCCAAAAAGGAAAGTTTCATCTCAGCAGTTAGTTTAAGTGCTACTGATAGCTATAATCACATGCAGGCTGCAATTCCGACTGAAAGGCTTTTCAAATGAACAAACACAAAGAAAATGGAGAAACACAAGTGTTTTCACGGTGAATGACTGCCTAGGATTACAGAACTGTAAGAAGCCAAGGCTAGAGATCCAAGTATTCCTGACTATTGTGAACTAACAAACTCAAGTCAAATGAACCCTCATTCACTCCCTGACAAGGCCAGTGCACCTATCCCTTAGCACAATAACCAATTGAATTTCAAGTTAGACAACGGCTTGGAGAAAATAAAATTCTCCACAAGTCATTCACTATTCTCAACTGCCTTGAATGAACAAATGAATTCCTCTAAGAAAAGCATCTCCTTGACCTGAACTTTTCTCTGCTGTCTTTTAAGGTCCCTTTCCAGGTAACAGATTTCCTGGCTCTGTGGTTCACCTGATGACAAACAGACCATTTCCCATTCAATCTACTTACCTCATCAAGACTGTGAGAACTCAGTTGTGTAAAGAATCATTCTCAACAGTCACCTGCAATTACAAATGTTTGACTTGATCACAGACTTCAAGGCCAATCTCCTTTCATGTTTAAATACCCACATAAGGGCTCTCCAAGAAGCACAGCATGGCTGTTTCCTCTGTTTTCCCTTACCGAGCAAAGGGCCTGAGGTACACTGTCATGTCCATCTCTAGCAGGGTAGCACGAAGACCCACAGTTTTGACAAAGGGGTCTCGTGGTTAGAACATGGCTTTCCTAAGTGACTTTCTAACCTGAAGACTACTTAAAGAAAACATTTTCATGAGATTGACCCCATTTTTCCAGGTTTCTACCTAAAGAAACCATGCATTTTTCGGTTTGCCTTCATCTGCACAACCTGTATGTATTCAGAGGCTTCCTGCTGAACCAGTTCCAGCTGTTCAGTATAGTTTGAGTAAGGGAGGGTAGCTGTCCTTCACACAATGACAAGACAATCTGCATCTATACAAGGCAATCTCATCAACAGGCAAGTTTTACCTACTCAGTAACAAAAGCTACTTTAAACATTTAAAGAGCAACATGGTTTTTGGCACACTAAATCAGGGATTTTTTTTTTTAAGCCAATATGTACCAAGTTCTTTGCTATTTCTGTAGGACAACCAAGACTCTAGACAAAGCTTCCCTTTTATGTTATGGGTAGATTTAGGGACGCTCATTCCTCTGAAGAATTTTCATAATGCAAATATCCTTCTCAATTCATTTTATATGCAACATGGGAGTTCACCAACTATCTGACTAAAAAGCAAAACTTTTACAATGCAAAAGAATATTGGTAAAACAAATGCTTGCCTTTTCTAATGCTTTTAACTTCAACATGTCTATTCAGAATTTATGTAAGTGAACAATACCTTTCCTTATGCCAATGTCATATTTATGCTAATCGTGGAAATACGAGTCCTTCGTGTTGTTGGGAGAGAGAGCTTACCCCTTATGCTAAATGTAGCTTCTGTTGAGGGAAGTGAGAAGCAGTACAGGCCCCATGCTGAGGACCAGCCAAGCACAGAGCCCTCCACTCAGGAAGCACACCGGAAAGTCAGCAGTCAAGCTCCCCTCTCAGATGCCTTCCTTCTGGATCACGCCACTATTTGCTAACACTCAACCTCTGTTCCAGCAGAACCATAAGCCCTGGACAGCACAGTAGCTGTGGCAGAGAGACTTCACATTTCTTCCCCTGCATTCTTCATCAAGTGATAAAGTGTTAGTCCACAGGTAATTCTCAGTGACTATTTCATGACATTGACTAAGATCACAGGCTCAAAAATTCTCTGAAAGATCCATTCACCTAGAATATATCTTTAAAAAAAAAAAAACCTGACTAGTTAATGAAATAATTAGCTTCAAATAGCACAGAGACAAATTAGGTTCATGCTCAATTCTAAAATGTTCAAGAAGATGAATGATTCAGAGGAGGCATTACATTCTACAACCTTAGTAAGTTTAAAAACTACTTGAAAGAGTTCAGGACCTCTAAAAAAACAAAGTATGTATGGCCTGATTTGAAGGTATTGTGGCTCCATTCTCAACACTATTAATGAGTTAAGCAAACTTCTCAATTCTGAGAACAAATTCATCTGAGTCTCACTCAGAAGTTTCTTTTATGCTCAAAGGAAAAGGCTTACTGACTCCCAAGTCAAACCCTCTTGACTCTACTGCCTATTTGAATGGGAAAGGCAAAAAGGCTACAGAGTGTACAGAAATAGCTAGGATTCAGAATCTGGCCTCAAGTCTCCATTCCTGACTCTTTAATCCATATTAGACTGCAATTCAGTTTCCTAGATACAATCAGGGATCACTGTGAGAACTGAATGAGAAGAGGTATACAGGTACTTAGTACGCAGCAGTACATTCACTGGCTATTACAATGTATGCTCAAGTATAAACTACAATATCATCAACTAAGGGCAAGCTTTCTGATTTCTTTAAGCCTTAGTAATCTGTTTATATAACCAAAGAAACAAAGCACCTGAAACTCTCAGTAGATTCCCAGGCATGGAGCATGTGCCTGTAATGCCAGCACTCAGGAGAACCCCCAGTGTGGGCCATCTGGAAATGCTGTCTCACAGTTCCCAACGTGAGAGACAAGAGCACACTCTGCACATGTGAGCTAGAGCTGAACGGAAGAGCAAGTGTGTGTTTACTATGGAAAGCAGTGACCAGTGTAACTAATAAGTCCAAACAATCCAGACAGTGCCTCACAATTAAACAGGAATGCCACTGACCAAGAAACAAATGTGAGAAAAGAGTTATCTCTCAATTCATCTATGAGAGAAAGGGGGAAAAGACTGTTTTAGTGGGACACTTTATCTCTTAAAGCGGAAAACAAAAACAAACACCACTCAGAAACACAGACACTTCAGCTGATTTTATGGTAAAAAGAGGAAGGAAAATAATTTTCTCCCATGTCTACAATAACCCATAGCTGAGATGAAAACAAATATGTCACCCTTCTAGACTGTTCTTGGAAAGAAGCAAATGACTTGGGAGAAGCTGGAACTGTCTCCGCCCTGCTGGCTCCATCATTACTGAAACCAGTGAATTGTCCAAGTCAGACTGTCCAAAGGAAATAATACCTGTTTTCATCTCAGTGTCTCTGAAATACTTCCCGAAATGTTCCACATTTTATTTTAACCACTTCAAAAGTTATTAACTCCTTTACACCTTACAAATTTTATAGCACTGGCAATTTCCAAAGCATTTTTAACCAAATACTCCAAATCCTACATAATAAACAGCTGAGATAGACTATATTCTTCACCACACATCCTTATTCAAACCTCTAGTCTCCTTAATTTTGAAGGGAATTGTTTCCTGATAAGAAAACATCATTAAGCAATATGACAAATTAACTTGGATGTTAATGATAGTTCAAGAAAACAACTTTGCAATACAAAAGGAATGAGAGTACATAAAGTCATATCTTACTAGACATAAAATGTAGAACCTTGCAGAATCAGATTTCCTATTTGGTAATAGCTTCTCAAGTCAGCTATAACTACACAACTAAATAACACACTGGCTAATAGGAATACATGTAAAATAATTTTTAAAATCTTCACAACAAACCTATTATCAGTCTTTGAAACAGTTCAGAGGTCAAGGAACTATGAAGGTTATACCAACAGTTACTGGCACAGGTGGTTTCTACAAGCCTGATTCAAGAGCCTGATTCGTGGACACTACTTTCAACTATTTGTTATATTCACGCAATATAAAGATCCTATGTGGCGCACATACTCTTGAGAAGCAGGTATTTGGTCTATGCTTAGACTGAAAACCATGCCATCTCCTAAGAAGGCAGTGACTCTATACCACAACAGCCTCTCACCAACAGATAGGCCTTCTCCTTGGGTAGCTCATCACTGACTTCATAAGTAAGTGTGGGACCAAAGTAAACTATGCGAGGAAAACAATCAAGAAAGACCTGAAAGATCATATAAATACTGTGATATTTCTGGATTATCTTGACACAGAAAGATCACTGCTAACAGGAGGAGAAAGTAGAAGATGAAGAAGAAAAGGAAAAAGAAAGAAGGAAGAGAAAGAAGAATGAAGGACGGATAAGGAGAGAGGAGGAGAAAGTGAAAGATGATGAAGGAAGAAGAGGAAGAAAAAAGGAGGAAGGAGGATGAGGTGGAGAAAGAAAAAAGGAAGAAGTAGGGAGGAGGGAGAAGAAGAGGAGAAAGTGAAAGAAGAAGATGGAGGAGGAAGAGGAAGAAAAGAAAGGAGAAAGGAAAGAGAAAGAGAAAGAGGAGGAGGAAGAAGAGAAGCAAAGAAAGAAGAAAGGAGGATGGAGAAAGAGGAAGAGAAGGAAGAAGAGGAGGAGGAACCATGAAGAGGCAGGCCATAAACTTATCTCCCCATAATCATCATGCGTGCTTTGTTGGCTGGAGCATGGCCAGTCCCAGAGACAAACTCTAAAGAGAGTCCTTGGGTATACCTGTGATTTTCCTCAGCAACTCTGGACCTGTCTTCAAAGTCGGTTGTCTTTTCTACCCTGCATAAACCACTCCATCCAACCATGCAGCCTTGACTTTGACACCAGTGGAAACATCTCCAATGAGTCACTTTAAAGTAGTGCAGCCTATTATGTTCACTTCAAAAATAAGACTTGAGACTAAACCACTGAATATCCATATTGCATGAAAGATTAAAAGGAGAATCATTAATCCTTAAAAAGAGGACAAAAAAATTCCAGATATATAAATAAGAATACAGGACAGTACACTATTATATTTCAAAAAAACATTAATAACCAGCAATTATTCTGATTGGCAAAATCATGTTCTTAAATCTCTGTCAAAAAGAGTCCATATTAGGAAAAGTAACCATAAAATAAATATATAATAAAATGCTGCTCACAAATCCTTAAAATGTTATGTATGAATCATTAGTAAAGGAAAAGGTGAATACTGCTAATATTAAGTTATATAACAAACACATCCACAGAACAGAGGTAAATCTGGAATCCTATCCACCAATGAAATAATGGTTATTACTCCTGAATGAATTATTATCTACCATTCAAACTACCTGCAAAAGTCCATATCTCCTCAAAAGCAGCACCAACGTCCTTATTTTTTAGTACCATAAGCATAACAGGATACATTCTAAGTTTACCAAAACAAGCAGTTTTTAAAATGCTGAATAGTACACACACACACACACACACACACACACACACACACTCATATGCTGACAGAAATTACAAAGGAGTTCTAAAGAGAAAGGCATTTTGCAAATATAAATGCAAAACAAAATACCCTAGTGCCTACATGCCTTGGTTATGTAGAATACAGTAGCTATCAAATACTCAAGTGAGTTACCATGTGAGATACTGCTCTATCCTTGGAGACATATCAGTGAACATGTGCCCAAATGTTCCTTCTACCTGTAGAGCTCTACGTGTTAATGAGTATTAACTAGTCCTTAAGCTTAATCTACAAAAGCCAACAGTTAAAGCCTACCAGTAATGTGCACTGCAGCAGCAAAAAAGCTCAAACTCGCAGACAGTGAGTGTTCCAGAAAGGTAGGGGGATCCACATATAAGTCATGGGCATCTCCAGCCCACCAATACTCAGCAATAGTAGATATTATTTAAATATGTCATTAAATCAGTTCAGACATCATTAAAACATATTTCCCCCATTGTTTTGCCATAGCAACTCCAACTTTTCAGTAGTTAGTGCTGTTTTGACATCTATTTTATTTGCTACCCTCTAATATTTTTGTGAGTGTTCATGTTGCTTTGTGATATGCTAGCTTAGTTTCAATTTTTCTAAGATTTGACTTCTTCTGTTAGTGAGACTTTTCACTGAGAAATGCTGTGGTGAGAGGCAGTCTAAATAACAAGTAGGTTACAATAGGGTAACTCAGAGCTGGAAAAGCTGTTCAATCCCTTAGAAGAGATGAAAGCTGTTCCAGAGCAGAGAGGGGCTGCTGCCACAGGCTTTGAGCATGCCCACAGCCCAGTTTCACTGCATTAATTTGTCAGAAATCACCTGCTGACTCAAAGGCAAACTTCACTCTCAACCGAGTCTTTGAATACGTATAAAGTTTCAGAAATACTTTGCTTGATCTCATTTTAACATTTTATTATAAGAGTAATCTATGATAAAAATTTATGTCTAGACGATGCAAAAAGCTCTCAGTGATGAGAAAGTACAATGACAATTTAATAGGCAGGGTTTTAACAGTTGTATAAATATAGTGTGTCTTAAATTAATAGTGTCTCAGATTCACTGAAATACATTAATATATTTGGCCTCCAGAATAATCCTATTAGTATTATTATCATCTCGCTTTTATACAACTCAGAAAACTTAAGGTTAGTTCATTTACCCAGGGATACAAAAACTAGCAAACTATCAAAGTTGGCCTGGAATGCAGAACTCTTAACTCTGCTCCATTTTACCTCTCTGTTAATTAGCTCAGTCCGCACTGTCTCTTCAAAGAGTTTCCTAAATATCTAAGCAATTATCACCATTATCACCTCTCAATTTACTTGAGATGATCTCAAGAAAAAAAAAAAAGATTCAAAGAACATGATGAAGCCACATGTGGCCTGTTACATCAACATTGGTTGGGAGGGGAGAGACAGGAGAGGACCAGGAATTCAAGCATAACCTCCACTACATGGCAAACTGAAGACCAGCGTGAGACCTTGCCTCATAAAACAACAGGCAGAGCAGTTTTGTATAGTGATCTCGAGCTAGAAAGGTAACCACTGCCATCAGTTGCTTGCTTTGGGAAAGAGAATAGAGAGCCTGGCAGAGGTTCAGGGCCTCAGGTCACGCCTTTCATTTCCTTAATCCACAGCACCTTGCTGGGAAAGAGAGAGAAGCATATGTAGTCATCTTCCACTTTACACTTCTACAACATGCCCAGGCTTTCTTAGTATTAAAACAAGGAAACAGTCTTTATGTTGAGGATGGATTGTAAAGGGATAGTTTGGAAAGGCACAGACCATAAAAAATGCCCTGAAAGTTTTCTATATAAAGAACTCTGCTATAGACAAAGAACTGGGTTTATTTAAACACAATGTCTGTGTGAGTTATTTGGTTTACATTAATGAACCAACAAGTTACAAACAGTAAAAGTGAGGTTTTAAAAATTCTATAGCTACCATTTTATCATCTTTCTCAAGAAGAAACAGGAGATTTGGTTTTATCTACCTAAGGTGTCAAGAGGAAGAGGAGATGGCAACAGCCTAGGAAAAGCATACAAAGAGACAAAGAATTTATCTGATTTATGATGCTTTCAAGGAACCAAGTGCTGGCATTTTAGGGTTACAAAAGGCATTTTAGTGTTACTTATATTTGATTAAGTATGATTTCATGTGTCCCCCACTTCTAAAGAATAATTCATTCACACTCATTTCCTTACATATACGAAACATTTACCATATATTTTAATCTTATAACTCTAATAACTGTAATGTTTTTTTAAATATACATATATCAGTGCTCTATCTGCAAGTACATCTGCATGACAGAAGAGGGCATGAGATACCAGCATGGCTGGTTGTGAACCACCATGTGGTTGCTGGGAATTGAACTCAGGACCTCTGGAAGAACAGACAGTACTCTTAGCCACTGAGCCATCTCTCCAGGCCCATAACTGTAATGTTTAGTGAGTCAAAAGAAAATTTGAAAGAGCTGGAAAGAGGGATCAGAAGTTAATATAGCATATACTGCTCTCCCAAGGGACCCAAGCTCAGTTTCCAGGACTTGAATTGTGGGCACAAGACCACCTGTAACTTGATTTCCAGAGGAACTGGCCTCCTTGGACCTGCATTCACCTAGAACACATATGCATAAGTTAAAATAAAATATAAAATATTTTAAAGAAAAATTTGTTAATGGAATTGATTCAACCATACACACTAATGTAAGTTAAAATAAAAAACTGCTTGTTTTGGCTGGTGAGATGGCTCAGGAGGTAAAGTATTTGTCATGTAAGCATGAGGACCTGGGTTGGAATACATGTAACACTAAGTACATAATCTCTAATCCCCAGGTTCCTACAACAAGATGGGGGACAGAGAACTGAGAATCTCTAGAAGGACATGGGACCCTGCCTCAAACAAGGTGAAAGGTAAGGACCAGCAGGGGAGGCAAGCTGTCCTCTGGACTTGTTTGTGTTCTCTCTCTCTCTCTCTCTCTCTCTCTCTCTCATCTGCTTGGTCATTTTCCTGGAATTTTAATTCTAGATTCAATATTTTTTCCTCCACAGAATTTACCATGCTGTATGATAGTAGAACCCTTTCCTAAAATAGTAAGTCAAGCTTGCATATGAAGAGAATGAAACCTGTGGGATGAGATGGCCTAATCAAATCTAAAAAGCTATTAAGTGATACAGTAGGATTTAGACTCAGGTAGACTAGATACAAAAGTGACACCCTGAAGTATTTCATTGTACAAGTTCTTCCTGTCCAAACACAAGAAAAAATGATATTTTGACAAAAGCAGCATTATATATGTGTGTGTATGTATATATACGTACACACACACACACACACACACACACACACACACACACAAATACTAAAATGACAAAGGGTCTTTTTCACCAGCATAAAGAGCAAAGCAAGCCGGGCAGTAGTGGTGCACACCTTTGATACCAGCAGAGTATTTCAGGAGGCAGAAATAGGTGGATCCCTGCGTTCCAGAACAGCCTTGTCTACCTAGTGAGTTCTAGGATAGCTGGGCTACACAGAGAAACCCTATTTGGAAAAACAAAAACAAACAACAAAAAAACCCAGAGGAGAGCAAAGCCCCAAAGCTAACATATTTCACAGTAAAAGATTGGCTACATTTCCTTCCAATATCGGAGTAAGTTGAGAATAGCTGTTGTTGCACTAGGGATTTAAGTCAAGGCAATTGGTTAAGAAGAAGAAAAGACGTCCAGTTGGAAAAGAATTGAATCTATTTGTATAGGCAGATGTCAGACTGCATACAGAGAAAACAAAGAAAAGCTGAAGAGACAGCCCAGTAGGTAACATGCTTGCCTTACACAAGCGTGAAGACCAGAGTCTGTATCCTCAGCACCCACAAGTGGGACTTGCCTGTGATCCCAAGCTTAGGAAGTGGAGACAGGAGATCCTTAGAACAAGTTGAAGAACTAGACCAGCTATATCAGTAAGCTATGAGTTCAACATATAAAGTCAACAGCAATGAGGGAAATAACACCCAATGTCATCCTCTGGCCTACACACACTCTCACACACACACACACACACACACACACACACATCCATACACATTCAAATGAGTCCCAAATACACACACATAATCACATGCGTACACATGCAAAAAGAAATCAAATTTTTAGAAAAAGAATAGAGGAATCAAAAAAACACATGACATGCTGCAAGGCTTCAAAATAAATAATCAGTTATAAAAATAATGTATATGTATATGTTATATGTATGATAAATTCAAGGCAACACCAAAAGTGAACAAATCACAGATACAGGCATATACATAGGCATTCATCAAAAAATAAAAATAAAAAGGTAAGATAATCTTCAAGACGAAAACCAAGCCCCAGAAGAGACCAAGCAACTGTGTTCTATTTGTAAAAAGGAATCTTCATCAAAGATAGCACAGGAATCATCAGTACAGAACTTGAGAGATCTCTGTAGAAAAGATGGGAAACGTAAAGGAAGACAGACAGGGGCTTCCAATGGACTGATAATGTTTCATCTTAAACTAAGTGTCAGTCACACAGTTCATTAAACACCACTGTCCTGTTATTGTGGTGACTTTTTTAAAGATAGGAGACGAAGTAGCTCAGGCTGACCTCAGTTCAGTAGCTGAAGATGACTATGAACTTTTGACCTTCTTGCTTCCATCTCCCCAGCAATGATCCTCAAGTACATGCCACCATACCAGTTTATATGAGACTGCAGAGTCAAACTAAGATTATGCATTCTAGGCAGGTACTATACCAACTGAGCTACATTCCCCAGACCCTCTAACCCTCTATGACATTTTCAAAAACATTTTAAAACGAATAAATAACACTAGGTTTTAACCTAGAAGGCATAGCATTTTTTTTTATTCTTCATAGGCCTGTGAGAATGTCTTTACTAAAAGGTGTGTGTGTGTGTGTGTGTGTGTACACATACAATGTACACAGGCAAGACAGGGAGGTAGTTAGCTTAAATGAATTCAAATCTAGGACTATAAATGATCCTCAAGTAACAGCCAATATCAGGTGCAGTATAAAGATCATTACACATGAAGTATATCAGCAAAGCACATACAAAGTTTTGGGAGAATTTAGTGGAGGTAAGTTTAATTCCAACCTGAAATACCTAGTAGGATTTCATGAAGGATGAAGTATGCCAGAGGCTCTGAAGACTATCGTAAGACTGTAATAAGAAAATGATAAAGAAAGGGTACTCCAAGAAAGAAACATTGAAACAATAACATATACTATGCATTAGTCACTATGATAAAAATAATAGCAACTCGTGGTTGGTGGCTACATACTATGTACAAGAACTATTCTGAGTATTTTTAATGCCTTACTCATTTTAATCTGCAAAAATAAAAATCCTAAAAAAAAAAAAACAAAACAAAAAAACCAAAAAAACAGGTAATCTTCAGAAATGAAGAGACTGAGTAATGAGTGGCAGCACAGTAGGGAAGATGATGAAGAAAAGATCTGCAGAGGGACAGCACTTGTGGATGAGGGAAATGCCTGACATGTACATAACCTTAGTAGTGAGGGAGGCTGCATAGAAAACATGCTACCAAACATGTCACACTATCTAAAGGGATTGTGGACAGCCTGAGCTACAGAGTTGTGCTGTCTCAAGAGGGTGGGCATAAGGGGCATGAAACTAATAAGCCAAAACTGAGGCATTGCTGCTGGGCTGAAGTCATGTGGACACTAGACAAGGTTTGTTTACTCTTCAGCTCCTCTGAGCCTAGCACAGCCTCAGGTTCTGAATAAATGCTTGCTTAACTGAGGAGCAGATGAATTTTGATGGTCAAAGGACAAGTAACCAGCAGAAGATTCCTGAACACACGAACAAAGGTGAAAAGTACAGCGCAATGTCGAGCATTCAACTGTGGACAGGAATGCCAAGAAAATACTTCATTCTATGACATGCCAAGAGGACAAGCTCCCAGAAGATACGGAATTCAAAAAGACCAATACATTGTACATCCCCCACTAAGCACAAACCTCTCAGATCTCACTAAGGAAAGTAAGCAAAGAGAAAGAGGGGGTGGCAGTGAAATAAATGAAGACGAGCAGAAAAAAAAATCAAACTTGAAAGATCTGAGACACTGAAGAGGCATTCCTGAGATATCCTCCGATCAGTGTCTTCATCTTCTTCTTGGGTTCCAGAATAGGATATGCAACAGGGATCTATTTGTAAAAAGGAACCATCATGCAAAATAATAGAAGAATTGTTAACACTGAATGAGAGAGAGGGAAATGTCTGTAGGAAAGATGGGAAACACGAAGGGTCTTTCTGTACCCAGCTAAATTCTTTAAAATAAAAAATACTTAGTGTTTGGTTCAAATTTTAATTATTGCTTTTCCCACCAAAATGTAAAACATCTAAAAGTGGCATCTCCTAGTGAGAATTAGACATTAGAAAGTTTCTAAAGCCTTGAAAAGTACGAAACCCCCAAAGGAGGAGAAATAAAGACAACAGGTGTCTGACTTTCTCTTGTATAACTAGTAAATTCCAATTCAAAAGCAGCCTAGAAGCCTGAAGAGAAGGGAGTCTCTGAATGCTAGACGTAGAAGCTATGGTTCTCATAGGATGGAGCATCCCCAAGTATTTCTCATTACTGAAGACATTCTAAAGACTTTGCATTTACAGAAGAACACGTTTTGGCAATACCAACACCTGAATTCTAAGTCAGAAACACCTCAAAAACATTACTGAAAGTGACTAACATACCAACTGGAAAAATGAAAATTTCAGTGAAGACAGCAGCATGATTTCAAAAACTAGAACTACCTAATTCAAACCTGTAATGCATTAATAGGGAGGAGTATCAAACTTCTTACGGTCCTTTGTAGTCCTTAGACTCATGAAAATCACTATGTTGAAAGAAGAAATAAAAATGCTTTTAGGAACCATATAATTTTAAGTAAACACAGCCACTAAATGTGCTAAGTGTCTCAGCTGTGAACTTCGCCATGGTCTGCCACACTGCATGCAGTATGGGCGTGGGAGATCTGCGAGGGTCTGTGGAGGTGTAACTGGGCTGACCCATGTGAGTGTGGGCGGCAGCATCATAGGAATCCAGACCTGAACACAAAGTAAAAAGCCAGATGAGCATCAGCACTTCTCTCTCTCTACCCCGACTGTGGACCTGTCGTTACCAGTCACCTCACATTCCGACCTCCATGCCTTCCAGCTGCCGTAATGGACCCTAGTTCCTCAAGCCAAGAGTTAAAATAACCCTCTCTCAGCTACTTGATAACAGGGTAGAGAAAAGTAACTAAGACACCAAGCAGATATATGAATCAGTCAAAAATATATTGAAAACTGCTAAGCTGACGGCTCATTTGCAAGAAGTTGCTGACTATCAAGCAGTTCATAAATATCACTTCCTGTCCCTGATTATAATAACTTGTCAATCTAGAATACCTTGTAGTTAGAATGTTTGAATAACAACAAACATAACACTAGGGTGAATTTATGTGCTTTCACTGTGTTGATCCTCAATAAGGTAGAACACACAAACCCCAGAATCTTAAATAAATAATCAGTAACAAAAAGAAAAAAAGTGCTTTCAGATTTGTTGTCTGTGACTATAATGAGTCAAAACAACTTCTTGTTAAGCATGATGGAGCACAACTATAACACAGCACTCTGAAGGCTGAAGCAATCCTATCATGTTTGAGGCCAGCCTACATAGCAAGACAGTTTCAAAAGACGTAAAAACTACATATACAAGACTATTAACTAAAGAGGCACAGGGGTTGAAGGGCAATGGAGGCAGACAGAAACATCTGGATCTTCAGCCTTTATTCTGCTCCCTATTTCTTAACAAGTATCTTTTCCTACCCCAGGGGCCATTCTTTGAATGGCAAACAGAAAGCCACATATGAAACCTGGCAATGATAGCAACAACTTCTATGTTGCCTTTATTGGCAAGTGTGTAAGGTATGCCTCTCCCATCTGCCTTTCTTCATCACTAAGTTTGACTCCAAATAAACTGCACATATGTTCATTCTTCACATGGACTAGGCTATACCTCTTCATAAGCTTCCAAAAAGAGATCTCAGCAGTTCATTTTGTATTGATTATTACAGAGTGCCAAAAATAATCTGCCTTTCAGGAAGAAACTATTATTAAACTCCTCCATGTCACTCAAGTGTGGGTATCTTATATTCTACCAAATCTTTAGTCTAATAAACAGCCATGACGAGGGCTCAGTTAAAATTTATTTTCACATCACATATGATTAAAAATAAGCAGATAACTGCATAGAAAATTATAGGATATAAAAATACAGTAATTTGGGGGTTAGAGAAATGGCTCTGTAGCTAAGAAAGCTTACTGCTCTTTAAGAGGACTTGCGTTCAGTTCCCAGTGCCATCAGGCAGCCCACAACCCCTTGTAACACCACTTCCAGGGGATCTGATGCCTTCTTCTGGCCTTCTGGGGAACCTGCATGCACATGGGATATATAAACTCACACAGGCACATAAAATAAATAAATCTTTTAAATGTATCTATTATATATCACACACCAATTTGCAGTATTTTACTTGCATACAAATATACATTAGCATACATTGTTAACAAGCACTCTTATTATAATAGATTGTAAAAGACTTTTGTAAGTCAGTGGTATGTTAACATGTTAAAAATAAAAATCTGAAGACAAACAAATATCACTTTCTAAAACAGGCCATAATTTCTTTTTTCAAGTTGCATGAGGAAAGTCTACAGTAAAGATGACAGTATAAATCCTGAGAAACTGGTGACAGCCTTAGAAGTAAACAGCTTTTAACTGCTTTTTTAGGTAGGAACCAAAATGCAACCAATATTCACAAACGGAAACAAAACAGAAACAAGAATAAGTTCAAAACTTAGCTACAAGAAGTTGCACCCTCAGACATTTGGTCCCAAAGAGCCCTCAGCCCCTAAGAGATATATCTTCGGGAAACATATTCCACAGCACACATGGCCAGCCTTCTATTTTGACCCTACTTCCTTTGTCCTTTCTTCAGATTCTGTTTCTCATGAAGTGGATAAGAATAAACAGGCCATGAAGTTCAATTGTTTATACAATCTCTGGAAAAGATACTGACACTGTTTTTTATTTATTCTGTCACAAAAGTCTGAGAATTTTCTTTGGCCACTCTTTTCAAGTGATAACCAAGGCACATGCTTGCTCCATTGAATCATAGCAGTGTTCTGATCTGAAAGCCCTCAGCACACCAGAAAACATAAAATTGGACTAGGAGAAACACAGCTAAAGGAGCACGCTCTTAGCCTCTCAATTACTCTCCTCTCTCTGACTCAGTACTGTCTCCATCACTACGGTCACCACCACTGCTGCCATTCCTACTACCCACCCCCACCTCATCCCATGAACACTTGAAACAACTGCTTTAAATTTCTTTTAGTGCAGCAAGCAATAGCTTGTAAAAGGATGCAAACCAGCTGAAACATTTGACAGACAATGTTAAATACCAGGGAATTCCTATCAACCATTTTACTTTAAAGGGGACTTTGATGTTGGCTATCTTTCATGTACCTCTTTCATGGCACATTAATAAAGAAAATGGAGCTGAAGTAAATCAAGACCCAAGGTCACGTCTAGAATTACAGCACTGTAGGTACCTGATGAAATGCGGATTAATGCTGCATGAGTAGTGAATAAATAAAAGCACCTCAAGCCACCAATCATACAAGCTTTACAAGTGCTTCTGAACTTTCTTCTGCAACTAGACCTGCGACACCTTTAATCCTCCATGTCCCGGAAACCTCATTATCATAATAGGAACCCAAATGTTAGGGTTCCTTCAATATGCAAGTGCTATGAAGCAGAAAAGTAATGGGAATTAAGTTGGGTGTAACCTTAGAAATGTGCGGATGTGGGGAAACTTAAAAGTGGTATTTCGCTAAGTTAGGAGGACCTAATTCAAAGAGTTAGCCACATAAAACACATTAGAATAATAATAAAAAAAATCCACCATATCATGCCAAAATCCACAAATAAGGTGAAGTCAGAGCTCTTATTTTCAACTCTGAGTTTCTGGCCCCTGAATCAGCAAGTCCCACAGAAACAAATGAAAACTTTCTTAGCAAAGAATACCTATAATTCTGAATTCTTCTAACACAAATTGCAAAGAGAGAGAACCTAGTGATTCTCTGTGACCCAGACAGGAGCAGTAAGAAGCAATTTACATGGTCCTGAATAATCAATGAAACACTTCTTTTTCAACATGCTGGCCAAAACCTATGGAAAACTTAAAGGTATCCAATGTCACAGAAAAGACTATAATATGAATGAGAGCAGACTAAGAGCTCATCTCAAAGTACATGGCTCCATTATTTTGTTACTAGCTCTCAAACGGAATTCACACGGCAACTATGAGCAGAGCTAAAACTACTTGATGAATGTCCCAGTGCTTGGCCTGCCTGTGCTCCCTCTGACACAGAATCCATATAGACTGGACACTACGGGATGGCTATTACTGAAAGGCAGGCTCTACATTTCCTGTAATATGGCTCCAAGAACAGCATGAATGGAGAGGTAATAATTCCACTCATTTATTTGTAAGAGTTTTTAAAACTCTTCTTTTAAACTCAACTAACATCTGTAGAGAAAAAAGTCGTACTTATATGATATATATGTACTTGAAGAAATAAGTGAACTATAGACATAAAAATGGATGAATTCTTTACTATTTTTACAAACACAGGAACACGTCAGTTTAAAGAATGTAAAATTGTGGATGCACAAATTGAGACTATAGAGAAAAATATAAAATAATTGTTCGAAACAGGCACTATTTTTTCCCCATAACCTAAAGGTTATCAGAAACAAAAGTCCAAAGTTCATCACTTACTATAGTAATGTTGAGCACTCTGCTGTTTAATTGACATCTACATTCTGTTACAGCATGTGCACTTGTCTAAATAGAACATCTGTTTTGGTTATATTACACTGTATCTTTGGCAAGAACTTACAATAAAACTAACAAAAACAATCAGGAATCTGAATTGGAACTGGCAACAAAAGTAGATTTGTAACCAAAAACCTTAAGATGCAAAGTGACCATCCCTGGGCTCTAGGCCAGTTCTAATCTAAGTCAATAAACAAAGATCTACAAGAAGGGATGTAGTTAAGGGTGGGTTGGGGCAACTCCTGCAGATATTTAAATTGGACTTGGAGACACAAAAACACATGGGTTACCAAATTGGTAAAACACATTTTATTTTGATCCAAAACTGTCAAACCGAATTCAAATCTAAACATTCTTTTGAAAAACTCTCCCCTTATTACGTATTCCTCATGCCCCCTTTCCCACTCTACTTAGCTGAAGCAGTCTATTTAGCTCCATATGTTTAAAAGCACCCTGGCCTTTCAACAAAAGGAACACAAACTTACTTTTAAATTGACTGACTAGCACAAATATTCCTACAAGAAGCCTTAGTAAGAAGATCCAGCATGTACAGCCATGTGTGGGAATGGAGAGAATACTGAGATGTCAAAGCAAACAACATTCTGCCATACCTTACACCCCAGGTCATGACTACAGAAAATGCAGAATTGAAATACCTTAATGACTTAAAATGACCATGCTGAGACCCATAAAACAACTGAGGCCATCCCAAGTTCCAAGATTAATTCATGCCAGACACGAGACCACATGCCTGTGGTCTTAGCATTGCAAAAGCTAAGGCAGGAGGATCACAAGTTTGAGCCCTGCCTAGGATACATAATGATTTCATCGGATGTCCTTCTTATTTATAGAAAAGGCTCCCCATGTAAAGAAGGGAAGGAAGGGGCTGGAGTGATGGTTCACTGGTTAAGTGCGATAAGTCTTCTCTTCCAAAAGCCCCAGGTTCAACTCCCAGCATCCACATGATAGCTCACAACTGTCTGTAACTCCAGTTCCAGGTGGTCTGACACCCTCACATCAATACACATAAAATAAAATTTTAAATAAATTATTTTAAAAAGGGAAGAAAATACAATAATGAGAAAGAAGTAAGAACGATCACATTTTCTCACATAAAATAGTACTGACTTCATAGCATCGTGGGTTTTACACAGCTAAATATATCTGGGAAGTACAGTGAACTTCAGTAATTTGTTAGAAAGTAAATTTCTCTCAACTAAAGCAAACGGAAAAGGTTCAGATGGTTCATGAAAGAATTGCCCACAATCAGAAATCAAAAAAACCTAAGAAAGCATCCCTTCAAAATCTGCACCAAATACCCTCTAATCCCACAAGAGTCATTTATCCAAATGAAAGTTCAAATAAGACTTATCTAAACCCTAAGATCTTTCTGATTTTTTTCAGGTACTAATTTTAGGAGCTCAGTGTCCACAGACTTGAAAAGCATGCCTCCAAATCTGACTGTAATACCCAGCGCTTGTGTGTGGCAAAGCACCGGGTCCCTTACACCAGATGCTAACCGATATTCCTTGGGGAGCCACACAGCCACATCTCTGGTTCGCTCACAGTGTCTAGAAGCACTAGCAAGAGTGTGGCTGAGATCAGCAGTGTTCACTAGTCTGGTGTTAATTTCTAAGTGCACACTGACTTCCAGAGATCACTGTCATCTTGCCTGACAAGAACACATGGAACAGTCACTTTCAGAACTTTATTTATTCTTTGGCGATAATAAGCGCTTGTCTCCAGTTTCCACAATACCTCAGCAACACTGTGCTTTCCCAGTGTTAATCATAAATCCACCCAGAACATCAGGAAAGGTTTCATCTGCACAGGGTAATGAAATAAAAAACAGAGCCCCCCCCTTATTTTAGAGAAGCCCTATTTTGATTAAGTCCTCTTTTCTTTAATGAAGCCCATTCCTATTTTCAGCCCTAAAATGATTTTATTTCCCAAACCTGAAGGAGAGGTGAGCAACTCTACTTTGTCTTGGCCATGGAAGAGGTTTATGGCAATCAGAATTAGATATAAGCAGTGGGATCCGTTTATCACTCTTTCCCCTAAGAAAATCATTACAGGCCTTTCATGTTATACTTAGCACATCAGAGAAGGAAAGTAACTACATCTGGGCCTTAACTGAGTCTCTGAGAACTATTTCTGATCTCCCCTCCTACACTTACCCTGGTTACCCGCACTTTTATCAGCCGTGTATATATCTTTGCAAAAGTCATTCTTGGTAGGAAGTCTGCAGTCAGGACATATAAATTGGTTTTCACTTTCAGTTTCAATTTTTTTTTTTCCTAGCGGCAAAGCCCTAGAAACCAATGTACTCTATTTAGACCATGATGGAATATCTGCATATAAAACAGCATGATTACATATATAAGAGCTAAATCAGATACTAAACACTAGCAGATGCAAAAGAAAATGTTTGAATATAAAAGAAAATTTATACCAATCTTAGTTTAAGTAGAGAAAATTCAAACTCTTTAACACAAAAAATTACAACACTCTTAATAGATTGCTTAAAGCAATTATCTAATACATTGTAACAAATATAAGAGTTGTATAACGAACCAATCACCCAGTTTTGGTTTTCTATAGTAATTTTATATTCTCCTTTGAATAAAAATCTACTCCCAAGAGTTAATCTCAGTTGGCCTACTAGGAGCCTTCTCTCTTACAATGAAATCACAAAACCCTGACATGTGTCAATAACCAAGTGCTTAGAAAGTTTTCTTAGATACAAGAAATCTTACTGAGAAAATTCTATCATTAATTTAAACTTTTCAGAAAAACTTGGGAAGAACTGTGTTTTATGGTTGTACAGGTGCAACCTTGCTGTCTGGGTGAAATATATTGTGCTTTGTGAACTAGTGCCCTATTTTTTTTTTTCATAATGAGGCTATTTTGTCATTTTCTAAAGTAGCCCATCTTCTATTTCTAAAAACTTTCTACTTGCTCATTAAAGAGTGCTACTGGCCGATTCTCTCTCTTAGCAATTTTCAAGGTTTATAATCTTATTGCCTGATTTCATATAGCAATGAACCTCAAACTTCACTGATTCTGCTACTAAAAATAGCAAAAATGCTGCATATCACACACACACATACATACATACACACACACACACACACACCCCAGACATGCAAGCTAAACGGTCATGAGATGATGTTTGACCTATTGCATAAGACATACATTTTTTGTTCTTTTCAATTAAAATGTTTAACTTTCACCAGTGGACTGTATCTACATTATGAAAATCATGGCTCTAGAAAGCTCACATAAGAATACTGAGAGTAGATATCTAAACGACACAGATAAATTCACACATACCTTCGTTCAGCTTGGGTGGCTTTCTCAAGACCACAAAGAGAGCATTTCCCATCTACCTGAAATCTTCACTGCTTGCTCCTCTGTTTGTTTATTCTTCCTTTGCATTTAATTGTCTATGTGTAATTTATCACTAATTCACATGCCATATATAAATCCACACATATTGATCTGTAAGTTTTCCCTCTAGGATAAAAGCTTCCAGAGCAGTGGTTCTCAACCTTCCTAATGCTGCCACCTTTTAATACAGTACCTTATAACTGTAATTTTGCTGCTGTTATAAACTGTAATGTAAATATTCAGTATGCTGGATATCTGATATGTGACCCCCAAAGGACTCTTGACCACAGGTTGAGAACCATTGTTCTAGATGCTTTGTCTTGTTCACTGCTTTCATTCATAGCATACAAAACTGTGCCTGCGAGTCTGGATGCTAGTGGTATGTCCTGACTACATGGGATAAAGTACCCATTATGGAATGTGTTTGTTAGGATAAAAGCTACAAAGCACTCACACACATTTGCCCTAAGAAATGGCTGTGTCTGGGTATGAGGGCTAGGAAGAAATTGTGTTTAAGAAGGTGGCTGAAATGCTGCAGCTCTTGTTGCACCAACATTTCAAAGGCAGGGGCACCTTAGTTGATGCATGCCATGCTAGAGATCTTCATGTGGGCACGTTCTGAGTTTTGTCTATGTTCCCTGGACTATGGGAACCTTAGAAACTTGATCTGGAGAAGGGGCCTCTCCTGCAAAGACCCAAAGGAAGAAAAATACAGCATGGACTGCAAGACGAGGAAGAAAGGCAATTACTGCAAGCACAAGTTTATGATAAAGGAACTCAAAAACAACAACAAACCAACCAGAGCTATGCGCAGAAGTTAAGGGCCTCCTCCAAGAGGAGGCAAGAATGATGGAATAAAACAGGCCTGAGTGGAAAAGCTTGTGTGCTGGGCTCTAAAGAGATTCTATCTAAGAGCTTTCAAACACAAAAGGCCGAGCCAAAACAGTTAGAAGCCTAATCTCTAAATGACTCATAACTGGCCCCATGGAGAAGACACCACAACTTTCTAGTGAATGGAATCTAAGCAAACAAGCAAAGAAAAGAGTTCTTGAAAATATCATGAAAGAACCGGTGATCGTATTCGATCCACCAAGAGAACCCTATCTCCAGATTACAAACACCCTCGCTTCCAAAAAGCATTTTTATTTTCTTATTAGCCTAAACTCTGACGAATCAACTTAGAGGGATCAAGCTACTGAGATTGGGACAAAGAAAAGAATCACCAAGGAGAGGTAAAGCCACTCACAATAACTGCCAATTCCTAGAGGAGTATTTTCTGGAGGGAAACAGAACTGTTACAGAACAACTCATAAAGCCCTGGTTATTGTATTAGAGAAACATTTCAGTTGCTGAAATGATTTGGTTCTGATGACTGAGAAAGACTAAAAAAGCTGTGATATCTGCCATTATTCAGCCATCAATGACCTTCAATTCATTCAAAGATAGGTTAAATAATGAGCTGGGATTTGGGGAGGAGCTCTCTTCCCACAGCTTGGTGAGACTTGCTGAGTAAACTCAAACTTGGGTGTGAAAATACATGTGGCATTGAAAATATATAGATATATGTATATATATAATCACTTAAAAATCTATTGGAATTTCTGAGTAGTAGAATACAAATTAGTTTTGCTTTCCTCTGTATTAGAACAAAAGCTATGCCTTGTACAAATTTCCTCGTGATAACCCAAGGAAACAAGTAATTCTGTAAAGTGTAAACTGAGATGATTAAAAATGGACATCTTCCAAGAAAACAAACAAACAAAAGCAAAAAACAAAAGTAAACAAGCTGGGCGTGGTAGCATATGCTACCTGCACTTGGGAGGCAGAGGCAGGCAGATCTCTGAGTCAAGGTCGGCCTGGTCTACAAAGCAAGTCCAGGACAGCCAGGGTTTGATACACAGAGAAACCCTACATTTAAAAACCAAAAAAATAAATAAATTTTATTTATTTATTTTATCTTCAAATTTTCTTCTATGATCTGATTTCTTTCATTGGTGCCTAAAATCCAAAAAAATTTTAGACTTACAGGAAATTTTCCTTTGAGCAGTATTAGAGATCACATACCTATGTTGTCTGTTACTTACAACTGAAAGGCAAAAACAAAACATACCATCTTAAAGGCATCTGTAAGTGCGCATGAAGGAAAGACATACTAAAAGAGATGAAATGGATGTATGAAGTTTTCTTTCTGAAGCCTATGCTGAGAGTAGGAGCTGAGAAGAGAAAATATACTCTAAGACAAAAATAACATTTTATGTTCTAGATTCATGGCTTCATGGAGCTTCACAAACCCCAAGGAATGGTAGACAAAAACAAGGATCACCAAAGGTGTTAACTAGAGATTTCTGCCCCAAATCGCTAGTTAGGCCCTTGGCATTATGGTGAACTAGAAATGAATTCACCACATCCTTTACCCCAGAGATCACAATGAAAACAGACTGTCCTAAACCTTGTCACAGGCTAATGCAGGTACCTCACGGATGAGAATACAGAGCCCTACGTCATCTCTCCAGTTTGCAGATTAAGTTTACACTACCTGAGTAGCCAGAAGGAAAAAACAAAACAAAAAACAAAAACAAACAAACATACTGATTCCAACTGATGTCTATAGGAGCCAATAGAAGCATATACAAAAGTTTGAAGGCATACACACTCAATCCAGGGCCTGGAAAGGTCCTACAGAGAAAGGCCCTGGAAAAGCAAGATTTGCAGCAGAGACTAATGGCAAGGAATGTTAGGCTACAATTCTCAGACTATGAAATAGCATGCTCGCGATGACTAAGGAGGAAAAAGCAGGCTGAGGGCATGTTCAGGAAGAACTAAAACCTGTACGAGTGACCAAGCAGGTATGAGAAAAGCACAACATAAGAGACAAAAAAACAGAACTGAAATTTAAAATTAAATGTCAATTCTTTAAGCACTGAATGACAGATTTGGTGAGTGTTATTAAAACTACAAAATTTCTAAGAAGCTTATAGTATCCTTGCTTTTGCTAACTAAACATTTCTTAAATAGAAAATAAAAGGCAAAACTATTTTTTAAATTGATAGATTAAACTTCTGGACTTCATCAAAATTATAAACTATTTTGCTATTCAAAAATTTCTATTAAAAAGCCCAAACTGGCATATATCTTATAAAACATACACCTTGTAATGGACCTAAAGGTAAAAAACAAATATTAATACCTTCATTAAATAACAGAAAGAAAATAATTTAATTTTTACTGAATGTGTATGTGTGTGTGTGTGTGTGTGTGTGTGTGTGTGTACACATAAATAATGCACATATGGAAATCAGAGGACAAACTTCAGACTGAATCTTACTTTCCACTATATGTGGCCTGGAAATCAAAGATTACCAAGCTTGGCAACAAACATCTAACCCTTTGAATGTCCCATCGCTCTAAACATCAGAGCACTAATCAACCAGTATTTTAGGAAGAAGGAGACAATCAACCAGTATTTCTAGGAAGACAATCTAGCACATGGGTTTTGCTATCCCAGCATTCTTCAGATAAAACAATGATGAGTGGCTTCCTCAGATCTATAATCCATTGCTAGAATGTATTCAGTATATAATGCAAGTATATGAAGATGTCTTAAAAACACATTTATTTTTTAAATCTATATTCCATTACTAGAAGGTATCCAAAGAAATAAAGGTAAGTGCAAAGATACAAGCACAAAAGACTTGATTTAGCTTAGTTTAAAATGATCATGATTAGAAAACCTTCAGCTGTCAAGTAGGGATGACTAAAATTGGGTGTAGTCACAGAGACGTCTATCCATAGTGATATTTAAATGTCATGGAGTACATTGACAAGCACAGGAAGATGATAACATACTGAGAAAAAAAAAAAACAAAACATAAATTTCTTACAATTGTTAAGAGTTTCTGGAGGATACATCAACTTATCTCAACTGAAAAAACAAAAAAACTTATGATTCCTTAAATTATTTTTTTCCTCATAATAAAAGTTGATAACACACTAGAATGAAAGAATGAGCATCATTGTGCATTTCCCAGATGTTTACTGCCACGGCCTTCTTCCTAGTGTGATCTGGCCACTTCTGTTCCTCAGTAGCCAAGCCTCAGCTACACGTAACTTTCAAACCCCAATCCCCAGCCTCACCACAGCATCTGCCTTTGCTACCTTCCATCATACACTATACTTTTTCAAGCCATTCCTATTCTTGCTAAGAAAAGCGCTCATTGGAAAGTAAAATTAATTCTTCTTTTTGAGATTTGCCTGCTAATATCCATGTGTATAAGAAAGCTTTCAGTACAGAAATATAAACAAGTCAAATTGCAGCACAAACTGTTCTGCATTTCTAGACATCAGGCTCACAGTGACCTCATGCATCCATGATGCTCCAAAGTATCCACAATGCTGTGACTTAAAGAAATCTTCAGTGGAAAGCTCGCCAAATAGTAAAACATCCCATTATTTCATAATATGCAACTCTACCATATTATAATTTTATTCTCAAAATCAACATCTATCTTGGAAAATATATTAAGTCTATAAAATCCTAAATGCTCAAATATCTGAAAAATTTTAATGGTGACAGGGCACAAGTGAAAAATTCCATATATAGTTTTATGTGACAAGTGCTGGTCAAAGTATAAGGCACATTATAAATATTTTATAATTACCTTTAGGCTTTGTGTATAAGGTTTACATAGAACATACAAAAAGCCTCATGCTTCAGTTTGAGTCTTATCCATAAAATGTTATTATGTATAGGGAAATAGCCCCCCCCCCAAAAAAAAACCCAAACATTAAACATGTCTGGTGCCAAGCATTTTTTAAAAAAGAATTACTTATTTATTACATGTACAGTGTTTTGCCTGCACTCCAGAAGAGGGCACCAGATTTCATGTTGAGCCAGCATGTGGTTGCTAGGAATTGAACTCAGGACCTTTGGAAGAGAAGTCAAAGCTCTTCACCTCTGAGCCACTTTTCCAGCCCGGACACAGGCATTTTAGAAAAGAGATATCTCCACCTATCCTCTTAAGAAAATCTATCTGATAAAGATCAGTTTAATGTTTAGTGTTAATAAAAATAAACGTAGAGCAGGCTACGGCAGGTAAAGTACTTATTGCTCACGCCTGAGAACTTGAGTGCATCTTCCCAGCAATCACGCAGAAGCCATGTACTACAGCAGTCGCTGACGACACTGCGCTAATGCGGATAGCGACAGGAAAATCCCGGTGGTTTTCTAGTCAGCCAATCTACCCCAACGTCCAGCTCCAGGTTTAGTGAGAGTCTCAACCTCAAAAGATAAGGTTAAATAGAGGTTAAATAGATGGTACAGCAGTTACGAGCACTTGTTGCTCTTACAAAGGACCCAGGTTCAATTCAGTTCAGAACCATCTGTAACTCCCTCTTGTGGTCTCTGTGGGTACTTGCATGCATGGTGGGGCACATACATATAAAATTAAAAGAAAAGGAAGAAAAGAAAAAATATAGAAAGAAAAAAAGAAGAAAGGTAGAGAACAAAAGGAAGACCATTAACACTGACCTGACTTCCACATGTGCATGCACACACGCGCACACACACATACACGACTTAGATTTATCAAGGTAGACCTGTAAGTGATGAGCTTACACAGCGTTAGAACATGATCCCTTGACGTGAGGATGTGCCAACAAAGCAAACATTTGCTACATATATGTGAGCACAATGTCTCCTAAGGGCTAAGCACTTGTACATCTTAGCATTGTACCTACTATGTGCGAGAAGACTGAAAACATCACTCTACCAAAAACTATAATGAACTCTATGGACTCTACAATATTTCATGAATTTGCAGTAACACTTCAAACTTCAAATATAAGTGACCAGCTGAACCCCAGTCAAACTCTGCCACTTGGATCCAGTTTAATTTTTCCCCTTTATTAATTACAATTTGACACCCTGGATGATTTTCCCCAGTGTTGGTATAATGTTCTTGTGGAATGTATTATCTGGTTTCAATCTGGACATTGCATTGTGATACTCATCACCTGTCTCAAGTTTGTGTAAACATGCCACCATTTGTTCTCTATAATTTCAATGAAACAACCAGCCAATACAGTGCAATGGAGAGAATAGGGTGGGACATCCTGGTCTGGAGTGGGAGGAGTTGGAAAGCAGAGATCCGCAGGGCAGGACTTGGAACCATGAAGAGAGATGAACCATACCTAAGATATGACTAAAAGCAAGTATAATGTGGGAAATCTGAATGAGAGGAAACTAGGCAGGCTTGGAGGTTTACAATGGAGTAGCTATTGCCCAGCATTGCGCTCTAGGTTAATTAAATAAATCCTAGTCTCTGTGTGGTGATTTGGGTGGGTATACAGCAGGTTTAGAAATAACCACTTTTTAACTAAAAGATAAACCAATAATAAATATTAATTAGCCAAACACCCCAGGGTATGAGAAGTATCAGCGCTTACAAAGTATTTCAAGAATACAACAGAGAAGATGAATGGTTGTAATTTAAGCAGTAAGGCATGATATAAATCATGGCACATCTTGACTTATGCCAGCAAATCAAGATAAAAAGCATTGAACGGTGGATATGTAATGTACTGGAGGCTTCATTAAGATGTTTTGAAAAGATTTAAAGGCAGATGGTAAGTATCTGACAAGATTACAGAAATACATAAGAGAAAGTATGAAAAATGACAGACAGAAAAATCATGGAGACAAATGGAACGTCACAGCAGGTGAGAAAAAGAGGTTTCTTCAGACACTTTAAACTGCCAAATGACAACAAAATGAAATCAAAGACCAATTTTCCTAATGCAGTCACTGTAAACTCTGATCTATCTGCAACACTCAGACTTCAAGAGCCCATAATAAAATGCTAGCAAATAGATCTGAGCAAATAGACAAGAACATGAAGGAACAGTACTATGACACAGAGGTCTAGAATGAGAGTGAGAACAATGGCAACCAAGGAACAGACACTATACCTCACCATACGAAGATTAAAAACCCTATGTAACAGTTTCCCAATATTCTGAAGACAGAATGGAAGAAATGAACAGTGAGCAACATACTATGTGTCATACGTATTCTAATACAGAACAATGCAATTATACATTTCTTCAGTGTCTCTGAAACACTGCAAAACCAAAAATCCATGTGCCCTCTCACTTCTAGAAACTTACACATCGCAACTACTATATACACCAAATGGCTTGAATACAGCACTTATTTTTAATTACTATTGTTTAAAGATCAATCATTTTTATTCAATAGTTTAATAAATCCAGGTTTTTGTGCTCTCATTTTTCCTAATATTATATACTATCTAAAGTTCAATGAAGGCCTGCTCCATGAGCAAATTTGGACCAAATTCAAGATGTTTTCACTGCCTGTATATTTTGGTATTTTTGAAGCAGGGCCTTAGTCTGTAAGCCCAGGCTGTCCTCAACTTGCACCTATCTTCCTGCATCAGCCTTCCAAGTGCTGGGACTACTGGTATATATCATCAGTTCCAAAAGCAATTTTTTATGATTCCTAGGTTGTGTGTGTGTGTGTGTATACATGTGTGTATGTGTGTACATATATTTATATAAATCATTACAACTATTCTTGAGATACTTATACCAAATTAAGATGAACAGATAAGAATGAAATTGGCTGTGATAAACATAATCAGCTATAAGCAAGCAGTACAATCAGCTTCTTAAAGTCCTGGTGCCCATCTGCAGTTATCAGAATAGGGAAGATGTACAAGATACCCAAGCCAACTTCCCAGCACAAGAGGCAGAGGGGAAAATACTGAGGGGAACTTTCAATCTGCTTCTTTCCTGAGCCACATCCCCAAAGCACATAGTTTCCTCTGACATTCTTTCAGCCCTTTTCATTAACCTGAGTTTATTTTGATGGCTTATTTTGATTACATTCTCTGCTAGGTAAGCCCCTCTTTTCAGCCTTTCTTAAGTGAACCCTAGAATTCTTCTTGTGGGGGGCTTACTTTTTATATGCTGTGTTGATCCTGTTTACATCCTGTTCATTTACCGTTCTTAGTTACCGTTCTTAGTAATAAGCACAAGAGGATGGCACCGGAGCGAGCTTCATTAAATACAGACACTGTACTTCTCTATCACACAGCTGAACCCGTAGGACTTACAATGTGCTGAAAGGCAGAAGCAAACCTATGAAAAATGACAGCAGAGCAATGCATGCGCAGGCCTAAGAGGCAGGGACATAACTCCTAACAACTCAAACCAGCTGCCCGCCGGTATGGAATGGGAGCACTTCAGGAAGAGAAAATGACAATGGAACATCAGAAATGCTTTCATTTGCAACAATTATCTTGGCTCTCAGTTCAGCAGACAGAAGGGTAAGGTATCCACAGTCAGTCTTTGCGAATTTGGTGTTCCACCATATTGTGAGTTAATACTTAACTAGAGTCCTCATGTCAAGTATAGTCTGGGAGACTCCAGGTGAGTAAACCAAGCTCTGACAGGCTGCTGCTGTGAGAGCTTCTGACCTGTTCTAGTCACTCCTGTGATGTTCTTATTAACAGCAAGAGGCAGTCTGAGAGGCAAACAAGACATATATTTTCAAAAAGGAAAGAAAAAGTCATCACAAAAGAATCCTGACGTGTCTTATACTCTCCAAGAAAACAAGTCTCCCTATTGTCCTTACCAGTAAACAACATCCAGTGGTGCAAAGTAATTTTTCATTATCAGGTCAGCAAAGTACGCTTCAGTTTCCCGGCAGGCAGTTCCATTTCCAATCACCACTGTGCTGCAGCTTCAAGGGAGAAACAGAATAAAAACCTGGATGAGTTGAAGGCACACTCTGAAGTCGCCAGAGAAAGCTTACGGAGTGCACCAAGTGCCAGATGCTACTCTTACTCTCACATGTGTCCCTGCAGCCTCTCCACTGCTCTAGGCTACCATATGGCCCTGCATTTGGTCAGGGGACAAGGGGAGAAGCAGTTTACTGTCACCTTAACAACAGTCAGGCAGTTTCTTTTCTCGTCTACAAAGAGCCAAAATAAACGTAAGTAAACTCAGGCTCATTCTAAGCCATAATAAAAAAATACAACTAATTATATGATGTTAATTTCTGCAGTTCTAACTACTACAGTACCCCTTCTTCAGGGGAGAAAGGAAGGAAGGTAAGAGGGCTAGGGAGGATCTCCCAAGTACCACATCATCAGCTCTATTTAAAAGAGGGCAGAGAGGGAAACTCACGCCCTCTCCATGTACGCATTCTTAAACAATTCGCCCCAGCATTGTGCCCAAGGTCCCTTCTTTCTCCCCAGGCGTTTCCCTTACTTCCAAACTCCAAATTAGGAGCTACAAAAGTACCTATGATGGCCAAGCCGCTAAAGTACTGAACAGGCTATTTATTTTCTTACTTGAAATCCAGCAAAAGCCTCTTGATCTTCTCTGCCTCTCGGAAGCCTTGCCCACAGTGCAAATAAACCACGTCAGTATGAAGTATCTGACCTTAAAAGGAGGGTAGGAGGTGTAAAAAGATGTTTGCAAAGTATAACTCACTACTGTTTCTATTAAGCAAGTCACAATGGAACTGTCTTATCTTTTCAAATGCAATCTGAGGGTATGTGAGATGCCTCAGAAGGTAAGTATGCTTGGCACCGAGCCTGACACCCTTAGTTGGTTTCTGGGACTCACACAGTGGAAGAATAGAAATGACTACTTCAAGCTCTCCTCTGACCTCCATGAACGAATGGCTGTACATGTTCACATCCACACAAATTAAAATGTAAAAGGGATCATTAAAATGCAGTCTGAATCATCCATATTCACTAGATCAGGTTTTTCTGAAGCATTAAAAAATGCTGTTACTTTCAAAGTCAAAGAACTCCGCCTTTCCACACAAAATCTTTACCAGGTGGGCAGTATGCTACGGCACCTACAGGAGACATAGTTTTTTTCAGTAAGACCTCACAGTAGCTACAGCTCACACTAACTGGCTACCTGCTACAGATCAGGCTCAATTATACTGTTCTTTTTCTTTTCAGTTGTCAATATATGAACCTGTTTATTCTGATTCTCTGAGCTGTAGATTTTAAAACTTCAGGCTTTTTCTATCTTGCATTATGCATAAAGTATCTTATTTTTAACTGAAGTAAAGTTTCAGGGTGATCACTCAATGGACAGAAATAAATGAGCCAAGTAAACACAACAGGGAGCTGATAAAAGAACCACAGGATAAGTAATGCCCAAGAAAGCAAAGGCTAAGAGATCAGTGAGACTGAGCACTGAGAAGGCTGACTTAGGGAGAGTGCTTCAAGTTCTAGGCCAGCTAACCTCACCAAAAATAATTAATGAAAAAAGGGGGAAGGCAAAAGTATAACAAAAAGGAATTTAAAGTAAAATATTTTTTCAAAAAAAATGCTTTCAACAGTATTGATTAAGAAAGGGATGATATAGAAGACCAAAAGAGTCAAATAACCTGGGCCCAGGGGGACTTACGGAGACTGAAGCACGAACCAAGGACCATGCATGGATTGGAGGGAGCCTATGTGCAGCTTACTCTTCATGTGGGTTCCTACTAAAAGAAGCAGGAGCTGTCTCTGACATGTGCTTTGTTGGCTACTTTCTGACCATGACACCCTGGTGGGAGCTCCTTGCCTGGCCTCAGTCAAGAGGATGTGCTTAGAATATGCTGGGGTAGGTTTGGGGGGCTCCCCTTTTCTAAAGGGAGAGAAGGGGATGTAGGAATAAGAGAGAGGGATGGTGGGACCACGAGGAGAGTTAAGGAGGTGGATACAATCGAGATGTAAAGTGAATAAATAAAATAAAAAAGAAAAAGAAAAAGGACCATACAAATATATTAGAAATAAAGAAGGTATATAACCAGGGCTACAACAGCTTTAAAAAAATGAGACTTAGAGTAAATGATGAAACATAAGTCCTGAACAAAACTTTACCAACGCAAACTTGAGAAGAAATTTGTGTTTCAAATTATAACAAGAACACATTAACCACAATACTGAAAACTAATCTACCAGTATGTTCAGAAGATGATACTATCTTAAAACAAGTGTAATCTGATATTCTCTTAACCACTGAGCCATCTCTCCAGCCCCGTAGTCTGGTATTTTCCAAACAAAACTCCTAGCTGGACCCAGAATCCCAACAGTCAGAAAGCTAAGGTAGAAAGATCTCAGTTGGGGTTACATACTGAATTTAAGGCTAGCCTGGGCTATAGACTGAAGCTTGTTTCAAAAATAAAACAGTAAGAAAAACATCCAAATACTGTGATTTATCACAGTGGCACAGTAAAGGACAAGCACCTCAGTGAATACAGGAAAAATAATGATACTGTCGACCCTTTCCATACATGAGAAAAATTAATAAAATAAATGACAACTAGGAAAACAAAAAGCAAAAGCCATGGCTGTATCTATAACAAAGGTAACAAACAATCCCCACAAAACCAAAACCCCAAGCAGGTGGGAATGGCACAGCACAGCTAAAAGACCTCTACAGGAGGGCTCTAAGGGACAGAGTAGAGCAAAGCAACAGAGGTTGTGATGGACTGAGAGAGGCGCTCCCGTACTGGACAGCACAAGAGTCAGTCTGAGAAGGAGCTGACCCTGCACCAACCCAGCACAAAGGCTGCCAGTAACCTTCTGAAGACTGAGAAACTGATCCTCATGAACTCCGGAATCTACAGAAAGACAAAGTATCAGAGTGCAAAGAAAGAGCTGGGACAAGAACTAAACCAAGCAAGTCAAGGACAGACTGAGATTAAAGAGGAGATAGCTACAGAGAGCCTGTCTGAGAAACCATTAGGTCCCCTGTCCACACTTGGCCTACAGGTGACTTTTCTAATCACCGGCACACATTAGAGAAAGCTAGTTTTAAACAGTGAGAAGCCTGTCCTGACCCAGCTTACCTTCTTGAAAGTACTGGAAATATAACCTAAAAGGATGACAGACACAACAAACTGAATACAGAAAGATATTTGCTTTACAGCAGAAAATAAAAGTCTAGCATGATAATACCCACAAAACAGAGCAAGACATATGAAAATAAGATTTTAAAGAGAATGTTAGAGAAACTATGAGGATAATAATACATATCAGAATCATAAAACCACATGAATGAAATATCAAGAATTAATTTCATACGGAATAGAAAACATAGTTCTGGATTTGGTACCACATGTACCAACCCTGGGATAATACAGAGAAGGACAGCATGGACCTGTGAAAGGACAGTATGAAATAAGAAAGCTCCAGAGACAAAACCAGCCTAAAGATACAAAACATATGTCCTCAGAAAGAAAGCAAGAGATATCAAAGATGATAAACTTAGAGTGAAGATCACGTACATCTATATAACTAAAAGAAATTCTAAAAGTATAAAAAACTAAATAAAGAGATATAATACTATAATAACATTCCGTAGTAGAGTTCATGCAGACACATTCACACTGTTTTATGGTAACACAAAGAGAAAATTTTGGCACCAGAAGGAAAAGGACATGACTTTTAACAGGAACACTTATAAGACTCTGAGTTAGACATGCAGGTAGGTAGACAGACAGATGAGTTTTTAAAAAATGTGACATCTTTAATTACCAATAACCAATCCTCACATCTGACCCTAGTTAATGCTCAATATATTTCAATCCACTGACATGCAGGAAGGGGATATACACGTGATGGTACGAGAGTTCTCACCCAGAAATGAGGGAATACTCTGATTCCCTCTGTCCCATGAGAAAACAATTTCTAAACCACAAAAACAAACATTAGTTCCAAATCTTCACGAAATCTATTAAGTGAAACTTAGGGTCAACCGAAAAGCTCTCACAGGAAAAGCTCAAGAACTTACTCGTAGGAGAAATGATCGCTAGTTTGCATCCGTGTTTGTAGCCAGGATCTACTCCCATCAGGGTGCGGCCTGGAACAGGACTTGTTAAAAGGAGTTGGCGGAGGTTCTGTCCAAACAGCATTACTGACTGCTTCTCTGCATCTGATGTCAGTTTGGCTCTTTAGAAATGGAACAGAAGGGGATGACAAAAAAAGTACTTAGTTTTTCATTCATCTAAATTTTCTTTGTAGAAAATGAGCAGAATTTATTTTGTGTGTTCATTCCTCAGGGAAAACATCCCACCCCTGAGTAACACTGGGTCTCCATTTGCTACTTTCTGCCACAGCAATATGACACCACAAACAATTCTGAAGCAAATTGTCTAAGTCTATCAGGTGATTAAAAATATAAACCCAAAGCAAGAATGACAAAGCGCTGCATCACAACAGCCTCCACCACCCTTTAGTTCAGTACTTTGACTTGAGTCTCAATGGCATTGTCTACGCTCCTCTCCACAGCTACTGTCACCTTCAGGCATTCAGCAATGCCACAGACCCTAACGGCTAGTACAGAACCAAGCCGCGTGTAATCATGTCTCTGTTTCATCTAGAAACTGCTAGAAGTATATGTTTAATACCTTGTAGGATAAAAATATAAGTTAATGATAGGCCTAAAGGTAGCTTGGAACTTGAATCCCTCAATGTGTCATCTCTTGAAATTTATAAGAATTATGTCAGAAGAGGCATTTCTTTTCTATTAGGCCAAATAAGACATAAATGTCACGGGCTACAAGAAAACTGAGTACAAAGTAATTCAAAATGTGGTGTGTGTGTGTGTGTGTGTGTGTGTGTGTGTGTGTGTAGGGAGGAATTATGTCAGAAGAGGCATTTCTTTTCTATTAGGCCAAATAAGACATAAATGTCACTGGCTACAAGAAAACTGAGTACAAAGTAATTCAAAATGCGGTGTGTGTATGTGTATGTGTGTGTGTGTGTGTGTGTGTGTGTGTGTGTGTGTGTGTAGGGAGGGAGGGATTTACATATGTGAAGATGCACACTACTGTCTGTTTCTCTGGCTTATAAAGATTTGTTCTAAAGATTTTCTCTCAACGTCTCTTAACACTTCACTGTAATTACCTAACTTCTGCAAAACAGGATAAAAAATATCATTACAAGTATTGTAAATCTCATTTTGAACTTTGCTTATTGTGAAGTCATTGGTCAATAGTCTTTTCAAGGAACAATGATTGATTTAAGAGACACAAAGCTGAAAGAGCACATCCTTGCCCTAAAGATCACTGCATCCTGGAGGAAGCAAAATAACAGACAGAGAAGACTAAAACAATGAGGAGTGCTAAGGTTAATAAGAACCTAAGCCAGGAGCAGCTCAGGCGAACAAGCAGTAAAAGTGTGTAGGGTACACAAACAAAGGTGGGGACAGTAGACTGATAACCTAGAAATGACTCTGCACACAACGAGAGTGGCATAGAAGTCTACAGCATTACAGAAGAGGAGCATGCTCTTGCTTACCCACAATGTAAGCCAAAAAAAGGACTGCTTCCTACAGAATCCTACACCACACAGCTTAGCTGCAATGAAATCATTCCATATGCTATAAAGCAAAATGTCAAAATACCAGTGGATGCTGAATGCAACATGAAAAAACAAGGAAAGAGAAAGAAGTACCACATTGAAATTTTATAAAAGATTATTTTTCCCTTCAAAACAGAATGAATGGGGCCCAACAGTTCACTTGCTGCATAATCATGGCAACTGGAGTTTGGATCCTAGCACCCACATAACAAGGTGGGTATCCTAAAAATTCCTGTTACCCCAGCTCCAAGCAGAGTGTAGAAAAGTACATTGCTATGGCTTGCTGGCTTTCAGCCTAGCTCAGACACAATTCCCACGTTCAGAAAAAGATGTCCATTTCAAAAGGGTACGTGCACACAAGCACATACCTTTCTGCCTCTGCACACAAACACTGCACCATGTATATACATGTATACACACTCACATGCACAGACACACACAAATAAATAAAAGAGCATAGCCCTTAAAGTTCATGCTATAGCAAAAAAAGCCAGAGACTTGACATCACATGGGTAACACAGAATTCCAAACAGAACAGTATCTGTAGGCTACTTAGACTATGGAGGATGAAAAAAGACAACGTGGTACAGAGCAAAAGAAATTGAGCAATGGAGCGCCTCATCTTTAGAGCCCTACTTTGGACACTTTGAACTCAAAAGGCCAAATGTACAAGGGAGGAATAGAAAAACACCAGTCAGCTAGAAATCCTAGTGAGCCGACAGGACGCTGCAACTCCACCCCCCCGACCACCCCCCCCCCGCAAGGAACCTGTCTGAAGCCTACATTAAAAAGTGGGAAAGAAAGTGCTGCTGATCCATGGTCCACATGAAGGACTGCATGAAACCATGCTGGTCACTGGGAACTCAGCTACCAAGACAGCAGTAAGAGAAAGTCAGGAGAGAAAGCAAGGCTCTGCTGCCCTGAGACTGTTCCATGTCTGCTAGCAGCACATCTGCACCTCACGACTTCCCATGAGCCTGCTGGCATGGTTCTTTCAATCACCCCTCATCTGTGCTAGCCATTGCTCATCCAGACAATTCCCACTGGGAGATGAACACACACAATTGCTTTCTCTCCTCAGAAGAGTAAGATCGTCTCGTCCCTCACCAAGTTCCTTATGCTTTCTTTGGCTGTGTTACCTCCCAAAAATGTTTCCAAGTAACCTCTCCATTAACTCCTCAGTTTGTTTTTCCCAAGCCAGATCTCTAATCAATAAAATCATGTTTGGCTTGGTTGTCAAACTGAAACATCAGCAATTCAAAATTGGAAGGGTGTAGACATTAAGTGTTCAGGACAAAAAAGTGTATCACAATTAAGAAGACTGCTCTAAGATATATAATGGGAACAAATCTACAGAATAAAACCAAGGCTCACACTGAAGACCTGGTTTGACTTAGTTCTTTAATGTGGTTCATATTTGCAAACATTTACTCCATATCCCATGAAGACCATACATAATGATAAACAGTTCACAAAATTAAACAAGATGCATACCTGAACTCTCTACAGAGGAGAGGAACAATAAGGCGTTTAAAGGAGTCATCCAGTGAATTATGTAAGATCTTCATTAACTCTGGCCGTGCGAAGCCACGTGGCCTCCACCTACAAGAAGGAAAAGCTTATGATAAAACCCAAGTGACCAGTCAGGGAGGAAGAGGCAGGAGGATCTCTGTGAGTTCAAGGCCAACCTGGTCTACAAAATGAGTCCAGGACAGCCAGAGCTACAGAGAGAAACCCTGTCTTGAAAAACAAAAACAAAAACAAAAACTCTGACGTGACAATGAGAGTCCACAAAAGGGCACCTGAACGAGAGGAGTGGTGAACAGAGAGCGCCTGTATGGGGATCACAGTAACACAATCTGGAGGGAGAGGCTGTCCTGAGGCTGTGGTGTCTGAAAGGGACTACATGTCAGGTGGAGGGGGGCTTCTCTTGAGGAGGAGATTGTTTTGTTTGGGGGTTTTGGTCTGGTTCCTCTCCATAGTATCACTGGTAAAAGTGAACTTCTGAGACTTCTGGAAGACACCAAGACATCCTTACAGCACAACTAGAGGCTGAGTTTCACCTTCCCCAGCCCACATGTGGAAGCCTTACCTAGTGTGAGGCGCCTACAGAGGTACTACAGCAGCAGCAGCATTCGATAAAGTCAAACAGCCATTGCTCTGTCTCCCTATACCCTCTGTGACATGAAAAAGTGGCAGAAGACAGCCTCATGCAGGGCCTGAACTGTTAGCTCCTTGCTCTTCTACTTCCCCACCTCTAAGACTGAAAAAATAAATTTTTGTTGCTCATGCAACCCAGGCTATAGTGTTTGCTTTAACAGCTCTTCTCATTTCCTTATCTCTTCAATGAGATTAAAAATAGACTCCCAAGCCTTGGTTCTAGACACTCTCTTTCTCTTGGTAGAAAACTTTGACTTAAATCTTACATATCTCAAACTTAACAAAAAGTCAATATAATTCAAAGTTAGGTTCTAAAACCCAAAGACTGTAAGCGGACCCTGCTCTCACCAGCTTCTGAGCTCTTAATTTACCTCTTACACAGTCTCCTTTTCCATTTATTATGTGATACACCAGTGAAGATGTGTGTCACTGACAATAGGGTTTATGTTATATTATATCTAATAGTTCTCACTCTCTTCTTCCCCACCTCGTACACCTCAGATGAGAGGGACAATGTGGACTGCTGTCCAAATGCTTGCTATAGTTTAAAAATAAACAAATATGATAAAACAAAATTGCAGCAGATCCTGATGACATACTTTCAAAAAAGCTCAAAACCCATAAAACTAAAGTTAAGGCAAAGTTGAGCATCTTCAACTTAGTGGAGCTCCAACATTTCGGAGCATCATCTGTGCACTTCCAAAGAGAACCTGACCCCTTCTCAGGCCACACTATTCTACCGAGAGCATGTATGCACACTGACCCCTGCCCAGGCCACGCTCTCCTGCCCAGCAGCACGAAATCAAGCTGAACATAACCAACTGGACACTGGAGAAAGAACAGAAAAGTGAAGAGAAGCTGTCAGGGACAAACTCAACCACACAGACTCCAAACCTGCATTCGTACCCAGCATTTCTGCACCCTTCAATGTCTTCTTCCACAGAAGCCATTAGCAAAGTCTGAATAGTTTTTAAGAAAGCTCATGTACCTTAAGGTGATCTCTTTGTAACTTATGCTAAAAATAAAACTTCAGTGGACACACAATAAAGATCACATAATAGCAAATAAATGAATCCCTTCCAAAGGATGTTAGGTCAGCAATGTATAGGTTTTTTTTTCCAACTTAAACAAATGTGCTTTTAAGCAAGACATATATTTCATCATTCTTTACACCCAAATCTCTGTTACTCCTTGGAAGCAGATAGATATGAGTATTCCTCTCCATAACATAAAAAACCGTTGGTGCTGGGGTTCACACTTTCAGACTTTCTGACAAGCCCATTACAACCTACCCAAGCTTCTACAGCACCATTCACAATGAATTCTCTTGGAAGCTCTTTTCCTTTTCTTGCAGTTACTTTTTCTCTTGCTGCTCCTTTAGCTCTGTGCTCAATAAGTAACTGAATTTTTCAATCCCATAATAATTATGGAACCAAAATCATATACATGTTTTGTCTAAGGCTACTTTATAAACACATGACTACTCTGAAGTAAAAGTGCTCTCCTCAGAGACAGTCAGCATTAATAATCTCTTATCACCTTCAAAGATATTTTCTACTTAGGTATATTTCTCAAACATACTTACTTATTTGTTTTGGTGAGAGGCAGAGTTTTTCTGTATAGTCTTGGCTGTCCTGGACTCACCTTGTAGACCAGGCTGGCCTTGAACTCACAAAGATCTACCTGCCTCTGCCTCCCTGAGTGCTGGGATTACAGGTGTGCGCCACTGCACCCTGTGACTTTTCTTTATTCTTTTTTTTTTTTTTTTGGTTCATACTTATTTTGTAAACATTAATTTATTAGACACACACAGAGGATAACTTCTAGGAGTTGGTCTCTCCTACTAGGGACCAACCTGAGGCAGCAAGTGCCACTAAGCAATTGCTCTGCCCCGTGCCTATTGTTTCAGTTCAAAAATGAAATAACATTATTGTCACTTGTTGTCCCTTGCTTTTTTTAACATATTGTGCATCTTTTCATATCAATACACAAGAATATCAGAATGGTATTTCAGAAAGCAAATTTTATGGATAGCCATAAACAGACCTGTTTTGTATACACCACCTACAAAATTCGTTCTTCACTCCGTCAGGAATGTTGACCTTGACTGTCAGTATCTTCAAATTCTCTCCTCGGTTAATGGCCAGAATCTGACACAAACATATGGCAAAGACTGACAATCAATGAAGCAATGATAAACGTAACCAGTCAACATTTATGAAACAGATCAAGCACCTATCTAGCCAACAAGAGTATCATTTTTATTATTTACAAATGATGTATTAAAAACAATGTTTATACTTTCCTCAAGAAACACATCTCTCTCATAAGGAAAATCATAGCAGGGGCTGGAGAAATGGTCAGTTGGAAAAGTGTTTGCCACACAAGCATGAGAACCTAAGTTAAGATCCCTAAATCTACACAGCAGCAGAGAATAAAGGCTTGTGTCTGTAATGACAGCAGCAGGGCGGCAGAGACAGACAGGATCCTAGAGCTTATTGGTCAGCCAGCCTAGCCAAATCCATCAGCTCCATGTTCAGTGAGAGACCTTATTTCAAAATCTAAGATGATAGGCTCAGGGGTTAAGAGCATTTGCTACTCTTTTGGAGGGTTTGAGTTGGGTTCCCAACACCTATGTCAGGCAGCTCACAACTGCCTTTAACTCCAGCTCCAAGGGATCCTACTGCCCCTGTCAAGCAAATGCATGAGCTGCAGGCATGGGCATGTGCACTCATAAACACACACTCCCTAAAACCCATGTATATATAGAACCCATGATTCATGTCAACTGACTAAAATCACCTCCACAGACTTACAAACACCTATAAAATCCAGCAGCCCTTCCTGAAGAAAGCACTCAATAAACTGAGAGTTAAAAGTATTTTCTTAAACATGAGAAATCAGAGCTGGAGGCAGAAACTGAATTTACAACTATGTGGTGGGATAAAACAGAATTATTACAGAAAACAATAGTAAGGAAGAAAGACTAAATACAGCAAAGGATGTGGCTCAACAGAGAAAGAGGCAACAGAAAAAGAACAAGGATTCGAGATCTCCAGGGAGAATACAAAGGCTGAGGTACAAATTCGTGACCTCACGAAGGAGAAAGAAAACAAGATGCAGGAACAAATGAACTTAGTAGAAGAGCAACAGCTGTTGCAGCGCTGCTTTCCCACTGCCATTCATCACCCCATACCTCTATCTGCTGAAGGTTCCTCTGCTGGCCTATGTACATGGAAGATAAAAAGTATCCACTGCACAGAGACCAGAGAGCTGTCTGTTGACCAGCAGGACCTGTCAGGCATACGAGAACCTAAGAAGTTCTTAAAAACCCAGGAGTGTTTTTCCAACTAACTTTCTAACACTACTCTATCTCCTCAGGGTTGAGCACTCTCCTCTCCAGACGCCTGTATCATAATTTCACTTCAGTCACTAACTCAGGTATGACATGTGTGAAATACAATAGTTTAAATATACGCACACAAACAGACACACACAAGGATAAAATTAGATATCAAAGTCATTTCTGCAAAATAAATTTTAGTAAATTTATAGTTTTTAGCAAATTTATATAGTCACTGGTACATTTTTAGATATATTATGTATGTGTCCCTGTCAGCCTCTGTATGTCTGTTTGACTCTGTGAGTGTGTGTGTGTGTGTGTGTGTGTGTGTGTGTGTGGTGTGTGTGTATTACTATGGATTAGAAGCCAGGGCCTCCTAACTCTCTGCAACCACTTTACCAAAATTATGCCCTCAGCCTTCCCCCCAAGCCGTATTACAAACCAATGTTTTATTATCTTACATCTGTAATCTATAACTAGGTAATTGCAGCTGCACTGCATCTACACTTTTTAAATTACTGAAATTTTGCATTTCATCGCTTATGACAAATACAGTGCACAAAAAAGTAAAACAAGCAACTTTAGACATAAGAAAGGAGGGATGGAGAGTGGTTAGATTCCTTGCAACTCTTACTAAGGACCAGAGTTCGGTTCCCAGCACTTACATGGAGGCTCACAACCATCTATAAACTTACTTCCAAAAAATCCGATGCCTTCTTCCGGCCTCCGTGGGCACTAGGCATGTCATGTGATACATATACATACATGCAGATAAAACATTTATGCACATAAAAATAAAAACAGTAGTGAACTATTTCAAACCTTCAAGGGCAGTGGCCATGTCATCTCTATATGGCAAAACCCACTGCAATATAAATACTCAAGTATCTGTGGGATGAGTAAACACTTTTCATATCATGTTACAATGAGAAAAGTAAATTTCAGGTTTATGTAACCATATTTTTTAAGTTGCATTTTCATAATTAAATAATTAACTATCACAGAAAAAGTAAAGAATTCTAACATGTTTCATTAGCCTGTTCTCAGCTGTAAAATGTAAGGAAAATACATTTTGAAATGATTAGCGAGGACTTTCACTTTGGGAAAACACCAGCAGTCTCCTAACTCAAACCACTCCCTTGCCTCCCAAAAGAACCATAAAGCCAATAAAATGAATAACTGAAACAACATAGGACGTCTTTAGCATTCATAGGACACAGAAAATTAGACTGGCATCAGATTTCTCAAAAGAACAACAACAACAAAAAACAAAACAGCATTCACTTTTTGGGGTAGCAGATACATAACACTATGAATCACTAAACATCAAACATGTGGTAAAGAGTGTACATTTTGTATTGTGAACATTTTACTACGGTCAAATTTAGAAAGAGGGGCTGGAGAGATGTCTCAGTGGTTAAGATCACTGTCTGCTCTTCCCTGTCTGCTCTTCCAGAGGTCCTGAGTTCAATACCCAGCAACTACATGGAGGCTCAAAACCATCTATAGTAAGATCTGGCGCCCCCTTCTGACACGCAGGTGTACATGCAGATAGAGCTCTCATATACATTAAATAAATAAATGTTTAGAAAATTTAAAAGGGAAATGAATTATGACTCCACAGCAAAATAAAATCTATAGAAGTCTGTCTCAAGTACATCTACTCCACATGAAATATTAGTGTCCTTTAGGCTAATGAAAGACACTAAACCACAGCTCAAAGCCATATACAGAAATAAAGAACACTGGTTCTGATAACTATTTATGTAAATACAAAAACCAGTGCTATTGTGTTTTTCATTTGTAATGCCTCTCCTGCCCCTGTGCTATTTAAATCAGATTCTGCACAGTAAACAGCCTATGACCATATTTAGTAAAATAGATACTTAGGTAGACAAACTGAAAAATGAAATTAGAAGGCTGACATATAATGAGTATGGTTCAAAAAGCCAAAGGAGACCATATACACTGTATTCTAAGTCAGGCATCAGACCGTGATCTTCTTGGGAACAATTTGTGTTCACACCTAAACACACTGGGAGCAGGGTCTAATGAATGTCACTAGCCAGAAGCAAGTCACCTGAACTATCACACTGTCAGCTCTGTTAAAAATTCTCAGTGTCACTAATTTCTCTGGGCCTTAACTTCTACATTTGGGAAATCAGGAAAATATGACACTATTTTACAAATCTTACACAAACTAGTCAATAAGATACTTGGCATAAAACGTCTCAGTTCCTAGGAAAGTGTTACACTCATCATTACTGTTCTCAGCATGCAGAGGCAGGGCCTTTATTTACCTGGTGATGGTGGATACTCCTTATGTTGCAGGAAAAGTTCTGGTAAAGCTGAAACTTATCAACATCTTTCTCATTTAGGTTTTTTGAGGGTACTTTTGCAAGAGATGACTGAATACAAATATATCTATGTTTGCACCTGGTCAGATACAAAAACATCAAAAATAAGCATTTACATTTATGTGTGTTTTACATTTTATAAATTTATATAAAAAAGACAGAAAAAAAGCTAAACCATTATCAAATGAAATTTGGTTAATGATGCTCAAGTAAGAAATTGGCATTACTAATCCATCAAAAAGACTCTGCCAGCCAGCACCTTTAGTACAGGGGATCTCTGTGAGTTTGAAGCCAGCTTGGTCTACATCGCAAGTTCCAGAGCAGCCAGGGCTACATAGAAAAACCTTGTCTCAAAACAAAATCAAGGTAGCATATACCCTGAGGTCAATTTATGTGTCAACATAAACTGTCCAAAATGCCTGAGTTCAGATTTATCTATGTGCACAAAGGACTGAAATGATTAATGGGAATCAGATCAATCATCTAGTCACCCTTCTCTGATTAGTCAGGCATTCAAAGTCAACTTAAATATAAAAAGGAGAAAAGGAATGAGTACAGGAAAATTCAGAAAACTGGTACAGTGGGTTAGAGAGATGGCTCACAACCAAAGAGGTGAAACTGGTAGAGGAAGGAAGGAAGGAGAGCTTTAAATCACTGTCTCTGTACCCCTGACCATGCCCTACCCTACTTCTCCTGCCTCTGCCTCCTCAGTGCTGGAATTAAAGGAGTATGCCACCACACCTGGCTTAATGTCTCTTTTAAATAATATAATGTAATAATAATAACAATACCCATTTTTAAATGAAATAGTAAAATGTAAACCCAGGCAGGCTCTGGCAAAAGCACTCTGATCCCATAAAACTATGGGCTGTGATGCCACCCAGGGGCAAGCTGTGCTCTCCAAAATGCACTTCTGGTCTGAATTTTCACCCCTACCTAGTATCACACATTGTCACGGCATCCCAACCGCAGGAGCGGTGATGGCTTTATCGGTCTAAGTAGGTTTTGAAACACCCAGTAGGCCAGTGAGGCGCACTCAGGACACTGGCATGCCTGTGAAGGGACTGCCTTCACGGCACCAACGAGGAGGACCAGGAAAGTTCTACCAGGGATGTGGGCAGCATACTGTGATGGGGATGGGTTCAGCACAGTGACTGCAAAAAAGGGGAAAAGAAAGAAAGGTAGCCTGCACTGCTTTCCCTCACAGGTTCCTGGCTGCCATCCTGTGAACTGCTCAGCTCCACCAGACCCTCTCTACTGTGCTGGTCTAAGGTTCGTGAATCCATGAGTGAAAATAAACCTTTCCTCCATTAAGGTGTTTTATGTCTGATATTTCACCACCATGACACCAGAGGAACTAATACAACAGGTAAATACTGGAAATTACTTTTAAACTGAGCACACACAGCACAGTCCACATGTTAAATGAGCAATGCCAGTAGCTCTAGAAGAATTTGAGTCCCCCCAAGCACAGGTTTCTAAACTATTCATCAGAGGCTCCTTTAACTGCCTGAGAATGAAGAGGATAAGAAGGCAGAGTTCCAGGCACCCTGCCTAGACTCCAATTAAAACAACTTTAGCTATTGAAAGGACCAGACTAGCCTCATAAACTCCATTTTGAATTTTAGGCCCCATGTCAAACTAAATTCTCTCGGTACTTTTCCAGAAAGCGAAGGACACAGGCAGAGATGAGGAAGCGGGCAAGTTGAGACAGACCCTTGGACCCATCCTGTTGTAAAAGAATGACTGGCCTGCAATTGCGAGATATCGTTGCCAGGCAACTAACCCAGATAGCCCACCCATGGTTTATGACCAGAGTCACCATAGCCCCGCTTCTCAGAAAAACCACAGGATGTGCTAATAGCTCCCACTGCCCTCACTACAGCAAAATCAACACATAACAGGACATTCCAGGTGTTGCTCAGGATCAGATATCCTCCATGGCAGGGCCAGGACTGACTGGTCTTGGTGCCTAGAATAGACCAATTATTTTAAAAGTCAACTTCCCTATGGTCAGGCCCTTTTACCCAATCATGTAACACCAAGGCATGTAACTCCCTGCTTGCAGTTTCTCTCTATAAAAACCAAAGCTTGTTGTTCCTTCCTGCATTGGCTTGAATAAACCTCTTGCTGTTTGCATCGATCCCACTGCTGAGTCTCCTTCATGCCACTCCGTAGTAACTGGGCTCTTGCTGGGCCTACCACTATTTTAAATATTAGGGTTCTGTTGTTTGAACAAAGAATTCTAGTACCAAAATAAAGAGAGAAAAAAAAAAGCAGTCTGAAAACCAAATTTTAAATGAACACTGGGTTAGCACTAACCATGGGACCTTAACAGCATGAACCCCACAAAGCAGAAAACTACCCAAAAATGTACTTACGTGTCCCGAATGAAGTCAAGTGTATCTTTGTCTTTAGCAATCATGTCTGCTAAAATATGCTGTACTCCTGTTTCAATATCCTTGAGCTCAGAAAGGCCTTGAGAAGGGAGAGGGAGACCAGAAGAAGGTATAAGATTGGCTGTAAGGTCTATAATTAAATATATTAAACTAAATTTTACATTAACAAATTTAGGAAAGAAAGGCATCATGAGTGACTTGCATCCATACCCAAAGAAACAAGTCTCCAGAAGCAGTACGGCAGGCTCTTTCCTAGCACACCACATGCTGGTTGCCCACTCCACCACTTAACACTCTCAGGACCTTGAACAGGTTTTAACTGCCTTCTCAGTTTCCCATAAATATGGAGTAATCATTATCTCCTTCATGTGGTTTCAAAGATTAAATATTGTAAGAAACATGTATGTATCGATCATATCCCAAAATATGTAATTTTATGAGTTACAAAAATTTGCCTATTCAAGCAACTTCATTCATACTGACTGCTATTTAAGCAGGAGGCATTTCCACACTGTAAGTGACCCATCTGAATTTCTGAGATCCCATAAAGGCGATATCATCTACAAAAGCAGCACGGAAATACCTGCAAGCACTCGCCACTCCTGATCTCCAGCCCTGATTCTGACGTAGAATGGCCCCTGTGCTGTCAACTCATACACTGACAAGAGAGTATTTGGACTACTCTCTTTGATTTCTCGGCTTCACTGTTCTACTTGCATTTTGCTTTTGTTGATTTACATTAGGGATTTGTTGGTATAATGTTCTTTTGGAATGTATACAATTTACCCTTGTTCATTCAAATGCTGATTTCTCTACCCCACTATCTGGTTTCAATCTGGACATTGCATTGTGATGCTTACTCTAAGCATCACCTGTCTCAAGTTTGTGTAAACATGCCCCCATTTGGTCTCAATATGTCAATTAAACAACGAGCCCCAATGCTGAGCAATGGAAAGAATAGGGTGAGATATCCGGGTCCAGAGGGGAGAGGAAGGAAGCAGGAGGAAAGTAGGGGCAGAGGTCGTAGGACAGGACTTAGAACCATGAGAAGAGATGAACTGGACCTAAGATATGTCTAAAAGCAAGTATGGGTAAAATATTAATGGTAGGAAACTATGCAGGTTTGGAGGTTTTGGATGGAGTAATCATTGCCCAGCATTGTGCTCTAGGTTAATTACATAAATCCTAGTCTCTGTGTGGTGATTTGGGTATACAGCAGGTTTAGAAATAACCACTGCTTAACTAAAAGATAAATCAATAGTAAATATTGATCATTCAGTGTCATATATATGCTTTTCTGTGAACACAATTTTCATGAGAAAAGGCACAAAAGCCAAAGGCAATAGGACAAACTTATTTTGGCATAATTAATAAAGATAAAAATACCTATTGGTTTATGTATTAAAATAATCTATGGTAACTACTGAAGCAGTACTTATTTTAAAGAAATATGAATTGAAATTAATAGGAATTCTACTTATATATTAAAGAAATTTCCCTTTTAGGAAAATTTCAATGACAAGTTACTTTTACAAATGGAAACCCATGTATGTCAAGGATTTAGAATGGCTATAGCACACAGTATGCGTTCATGTGCTACTAGTTGGATCTTGAGCTAAGAAAACTATTCACTCTGCAGTAACATGTGGAGCCCCAAGCATCTCAGAGCAACATTACACAGAGAAATTACAACAGCAGGGTGATAACTCAGCAATAAAAGTGGCCTACAATGAAAACCATTACTGAAAGCAGCTAACAGAAAGAAAGTACAAATTTGCTACAGCAAAAGGACTTTGGAAAACCCTCATCACATGGGAGAATACCACTTGGAAGTCTTATACACTCAGTGAATGTTAATAATTAAAGTTATGCTAGGCTAAGGACTGTCCTTGGTCAAAAATGCATCCTCTCTGATGATAGGAGCATTCACATATGATTCTGACAAATGCTTTCTGACCACTGCTAGGGAGAGGCCCTGAGTTACCTCTCTGCAGTAGTGGTTCTCATTGGAAGGTAGAAATTACAGTTATTTGGGAAGTCTTTTCATATTGCATGCCTGCCCGACACCCTATTGCTCTTTTAGGCTTAATGCAGGCTCCAAGGTGAGTGTGTCAGTAAAATCAAGAGAAACAAGAAACAGTGAACCAGGAAAGCAATAATAAAATCTCTTCGGGGACAGAATCTAAAACATTTAGGAATAACAATTGTGACTGTAAAAAGAATTAAAAAGCCAACATTTCTTTATACTATATTTATACTTAGACCTTCTTACAGGACCTAACAATTAGGCAATTAGGTGCACCTCAGCACAGGGACGCTGGGACCTCAGGACAAAGCCCATGTATGGTATAGTCTATGTTTTCATTCAGATCAAATTCTTAGTGGCCTTCTACTGAGAAATATTTTATATATATATATATATATATATAGAGAGAGAGAGAGAGAGAGAGAGAGAAAGAGAGAGAGAGAGATACACACATATACACATATACATATATATGGTTTCTAAAAATATTTCTTGGAGGAATGATGGGAATGATTAAAATACTTCTTTGGAAAACCAACAGTAACGAACTTGAAAGTGATCATGTATATGTATGGAGCACAAAGAGTGAGGGAAAAATTAAAAAGAAGAAACATATCAAACAAAAATTTAAAAGCAGGATGTGGTGCTTTGAAAGAGAAATGTCCCTCATTGGCTCAGGCATTTGAACACTTGGTCCCAAGTTAGTGGCCGTGCAGGAAGCTGTATTCACTGGGCCAAATTTTGAGCGTTCAAAGCCTTGCCCTACACTCAGTTTGCTCTGTGCTTCACACTGTGGTTGAAGATGTGAGCTCTCAGGTGACTGCTGCTCTCACCATGCCTACTGCCCGCTGCCATACTTCCTTGCCAAAACAGACTCTTATCCCTCTGGAACTGTGAGCTAAAATAAACTCTCCCAGAAGTTGCTTTTGGTATGGTGTTTTATCGCAGCAACAAAGAGTACGAACACACAGTACATAGTTACAATTCTATCAACTAATTATAACTCTTTGTATTTGTGACTAGAATCAACAAGTGAGTAAAGCCAAGAGACAATCCTGCTGTGCCTGTAAGAACCACAGCAATGATGCAGAGTCCTGAGCTAGTCACACGATCCCAAGTGTCATTGCCTGGTATCAACCATCATGTATCCCATATATCGCCGTATGTGACAATCAAAAGGGATATAGTCAGTATGTATGTTTAAACCATAGTTTAGTGCTGCTTTCAACCTTGGCGAGAGAAGCATCTTTTGTAGTGTGCTTAAGACTCATAACTAATAACTAATAAGACTCATAACAGACTCATAAGTAATCAAAGTGCTGAGAATGAGTGACTATGGGGTGTTTACCCTTAAATAGCGCCTGTATAGCTACCCTACGACTCTCAAACAACCAAAGGGGGGGGGGCAGAAGGAACATGGAAAGATAGGGTAGAGTGCTGTGAAATGGTGTATTTGTGACAAGACATGACCACAACACTCATGAACTCACTGCAACTATGGTTACCTGTACAAGATCTGTCAACATTCCTGCAGGCAGCAGTGACAGATACCGCATGTTATACAACAACAAAAACCGAAACAAAAGGAGGAGACCTGAGCAACCAAGGTGGGAAGAGCACGTGTTAAAGGGTTTCCAGGGGAAGCGAGAGGAGGCAGCTGGGTGGATATGATCACTGCATATATGGATGAAGCTGACACAGAAGAGAAGAATTTAAGAGAGATGATTAACATCTTTCTTAAATTTTTTGGTAGGAATACAGTAGACCAGGGAACCAAGGACACTGGACCAAAGAACCAGCATAAGGAACAACAGGGAGCCAGCCCCCTGGAGCTCTTCTCCACACACAGGCCCTGACCCCAGCTGGGAATCTCAAGGCTACTAAGGCTCAGCTAATATTAAAATATAAAATGCTGTCAGCAAAAGCAAGATCTGCATCTGATGAAGGCAACACATGAAGAGAGCCCTGGGTTGAGTTCCCAGAACCCTGCCCAGAAAGAAAATGGAATTAGACTTTGTAAGATTGTAACTGAATAAAGCAAATTACAGCAAATGAAAAATTAAATGTTGTAAATCATTGAAAATGTAACTATAAATAAGCATTAAAAACTAATATGGATTGTATTCATTTCAATCTATCTCTAACTTCAAATAATACTTTATATCACTGTCCTTTCCCAAACATATTAAAATTATGTTTCTGTGAAAACATAATGTGTATTTTATAGACACATATCTCAGTTTTTAAAAACATAAAATCACACTGGCTGAAATATGGTTGATACACTGTATTTTCCTATAGTTAAATACACAGTATGAATTTTGTAATCACAGACTGGCCCCTGTTGACATGTATGTCTCCCAGTCTGAAGAATCAACACCAAGTCAAAAGAAACTAGAACAAGTTGGAGTGGACTTGCACACTCACAGGCTAACTAAGCCTGGAAATCTAATGTACAAGAAGAGGATTACAACTCATAATATAGCATGGAGTTCGGCAAAGAAAAGATTTGATTCCAGGTCAGTTTTGCTTGACTACAAAACTCATTTAATTATGCATATCAAAGCACTGTATCTTAATACAATTAATCACTTAAACAAAAGAACCAGTTTTTTTGAGAAATATTGTAATTTCAGCTCAAAGATGAGGCAAGAAAAGTGCAAATTCAAGTCCAAACTGAAGAGTAAGGCTAGGAAGAACAATTCTCATTTAAATCCTTCCCCTATGCCATATCATTCTTTTGCACACAAAGGCCAGAATGTATTTGGAAGCCCAGTTTAGAAACAGTCCCCTTATTACTTAGGAAACAGAAGCTAGGATCAGGCCCCAGTTTACACTTTGTGCATGCCAGAAGTATTAAAATGCTTTTTGAAGATATCTGAGTTACATGGTTTTAAAAAGGCAGAAATTAAATAAAAGCTTTGAAAGATAACAGAAGACTCTATTAGACAGTAATGTATAGGATTATTTGGAGTTAGAGATGGATATGGAAGGATTTCATTTAAAAGTACAAATGTCAATTATCTTAAAAGATTAATGAATTAATAATAAAACTGAGACCTTCTATTTACCAAAGATGGTGTTAAGAAAGACCAAATAGAAACTAGGGAAATGTATATTGTGAGAATGTATCTTAGAGATACTTGTAAATGAAAAAAGACACCTGGCAGAGAGTAGGGAGATGATCAAAAGCAAAAGGTTGTCCAGGACCTGTTTGTTATAACCACTTGTTCTTTATCTGCTGTTAACAGATGTTTGTACAGTCATTGGTGAAAACATGTTTAATATAAATATTTGCATTCTAAAAGCTACGCAACATCCAGACTGCCATCTTGCAGGAAGCCAGTACCTTTAACATCAGGTCTCACATAAGACAACAGGTTGAGCTGCCCCGGGTTCTCCAGCAATGTCCGCGCTGCTCCTTCTAGTCCCAACTGTTTTGCTCTCTGGGCTTTGGTGCCCTTGCTCCCTGTTTTATATGGAGCAGACTAGGGGAAAAGGCAAATAACATATCACAGGAGTCTGTTTTACCAAGCCAAAATTAGATTAAAAAAAAAAAAAAAGGATAAGGGGCTAGAGGACACAATGAGAATGCCATGAACATCCTTCTCTCTGCTCTGTCCTCTCCTCTCACAAATGAACTCTATGAACTACCTAAGACTATGGGAATGTCATGTGTTATATCTTTATCTTTATAATTTTCTATGGGCTTAATATATTTTTGCTCGGATTTACTTATCTTAAAAACTCATCATGAGGACCACAAGGTCCTCCTCAAACAAGCAAGCTCCTATCCAAGTTGTTTCGTGCAATGCTTAATCACCCCCCACCCCCCTTTCCTCGACCTACCACCTGCTGGCCTGCAGCTTCCCTTCCTACATAGTTTGCTGGAGTAGTATCTTGAAGATACAAGGCACTACCTTAAGGATAACGATTTTCAGCCCTTATCTTGCTAAAACCCCTCCTACGTTTGCCTATTCATCACCTCATTCACAAATCTCCTTCCTCCTGACCCACATACCATCACCTCCAGATTCTCTTCATAGTTCTCTGATCATTGTTTTCAATGTGTCCTCTAGATTCTCTGGCTCACTTGTATTTCAAAAAGTGCTAGTGGTCAGTCCTTACCTGCTTGTCCACAAACCCCTTTAAAGTGAATTCTTTCAGTCTCATAGCTTCTAATACAACCCTACCAAAGAACCCATGAGGGGCTGGCTTTTGTGAATACCAAATCCCTCATGGAAAATGGCATGGTGTGTCCATACAACCTATGTACTGCTTCCTGTAAACTTAAATCATCTCTAGATTACTTATAACTAAGACAATGTTAGGTGCTATGTAAACACTTGTTACATTGTATTATTCAGGGGACAGTAATTTTTAAAAGTATATACTTGTTCAATATGGATAACGTTAAAATATTTTCCATCCACGGTTGACTGAACACACAGATGTCAAGCCAACAAGCAACCAGAGTGCCAACTGTTCCAGCTACAGGCTGAAGACACTCATGTGTAGGACTCTAGTTCTGCCATCTCCCTTGCATGCCACACTCAAACAATCTCCTTCCCTACTTGACTGGAGATTCCTTGAGGGCAAGAACTATTTACTATATTGCCCATATGTAGAAACCAAAGTTCCTGGCACACACAAAAAGGTATCCAGTAAATATTTATTGATTAAAGGATAAAAAACCTTGATAAATAACAGTGGCTGATGGCTTTAGCATTTTGGTTTTTGTTTGGTTGATTGGTTTTTGGTTTTTCTGTTTTTTTGGAGACAGGTTTCTCTGCAGAGCCCTGGCTATCCTGGACTGGCTTTGTAGGCTGGCCTCAAACTCACAGAGCTCTAACTGCCTCTGCCTCCCTGAGGGCTGGGATTACAGGCATTCACCACAGCACCAGCTTGGTTCTAGCTTTTAATGGCTTGGTCTTCCTTAGTGACAAAAAGATCCCAAATCATAAGCATCTAGGCATTACATTAAGAGATAAAGCTCCTTACCACGTGTTCCAGTTCTTCAAATGTTTTACAGTTCAACAAGGCTTTCAGCAAGCACTCAGACATCTTCCCCTCCTTCTTAATTTTCTGGATTGTACTATGAACCTTCTTCGCAACGGCCCTGAAATTAAAAACATACATAATAAGTACAACCTGTATGTCCAACCTTTCTTCTCAAGGGTATCTCACATTTACAGAATAGTTGCAGGGAAAGTAAAAGATAACACAAAACTGTTTTTTATCTTTGACTCATTTGATAGTAACTTCACCCCAAATACTTTCGTATGCATTTACAAGAAAGAATAACCTACAAAGCACAATCAACCCATGAGTATTAGGTAGTTGACACTGATCTATCACTGTCCTCTCCCTCGTAGACCCGAGGCCCTTTTTAGGTGTCAGCAACAGCACTGGTGATGGCCTCTGTGGATTCTCTCCAGAATATGGGTAGCAGTCAGATGTGGTCTCTTGGAGCTGAATCAATGCTCCAGGCTCTCCTGGATTTCAAAGTCTTCATACTTTGAAATATGTCCTACCAGTTACTTTGTAATGTCTTTTGAGTCTGGGCTCCTGTGATGTTTCCTTACAGCTAAATTCTGGGGCCTCCTGGCAGATATCACACAAGTTACACTGCTCTTTTTACTATATCTCACTGAGGGGGAAATGGTTTCAGTGCAGCCTATCACTCACAGAATGTTACCACTTGAGGAAGAAGACACCTGTGGTTTCAGATACCAGCATTCTCCTTTTCCCTTTGTAACTAATACGTGATTTGTGGAGGATACTTTGAGACTACCTTATTCTTCACCAAGCTTCAATGTATTCACTGATTCATTCATATCACCACAGACTTATGGTTTCTTATTTTTATTTAGTGATTATAACCCACCGTTGTGACATATCTTAATGCTCATATTATCACTGGTTTGGCCAAAAGTATTTCTTTCACGCTACTTGTTATGCACTTCTGACTTGTCCCTCTTATTCTCTGGGCACTTTATTTTTTACTTTCTACAAAATATCCTAACTCATTTTTCACTTTCCCTCCTAAGCACTGAAATCATAAGAATGCCACCCAGAAAGCATTTGACTACTAGGTGTGCTCATTGTTACTAGAGCAAGGCTGCTCTGGATGAGCATACTTAGCACATTTAACTGGCTTCTAAATATTATTCTCCACTGGCAAGGAACTTGGGTTCCATGGAGAAGAGATGATTCAGGAATCAATGTAGATGGGTCAATGTACAGATGGGGCACAAGGAAGGGCAGTCACAGCACTTCCTCTAATTATCAGTAATTCTTTTTCCCTGTGAATATGCAATCCTGCTGTACGTGTCATGCTTGCCATCTTATTTCACTACCTGTTCTTATTTACAAAATGTGCCTAGCAATGATATTGGTAAAGGTGGCATGACAGAGGTGAGTACCAGCATGTACACATTAATCCAAGGCTCTCTACTTCAAGTCTCTATTGCCCTGATTTCCCTAAAATGATGGGCTCTAACGTGCAACTGGGAACAAAATAAGCCCTTTCCCCCTTAAGTTGCTTGTGTTGGAGCATTTATCACAGCATCAGGAGAAGAAATCAAGACAATATCTGTTCCTAAAAGTCACCAGCAATACAGGAGAGAGTTATTTTCCTTCGTGACCACACAGCTGACTGGAGCAGCATCATAAGGGTCACTACAACATCCTGCTAGCCAGGATGAAAAATAAAATTCATAACATTCAAAACAGTTTCTGCTGGTTTTAACTATAATGAAATTGCAATATTAAGTCACTCTATCATAGGTTAAAGGCCGTCTATCCTGGCAAAAACTCTCCATTTGGGGACTGTGGAGTGGTAAGAGTTATGCAAGCTGTTGAAGACATAGACCAACATTTTTAGTTTCCTGTTGGCAGTCTTGATTCTGCCACTATATCTAATCATTTCAATGCGAAAAACAAATGATGGTCAAGTCCTATAGATGCATGCCAAGGTAAGCAGTTAGTAGAGGACTCCATGTGCTAACAAAGTAAACAGACCTGCCTTTATCTGCAGAAGAGGGCAGTACTCAGATGACAACAATTTAAAAAAACAAAGCACCAGAACTGTCCAAACAGTTGCTCACTTGTTTCCTTGCTTCCCCTCATGAGCTCAGAGCCTATGACATCCATCCCTCCCTCGGGTTTTTTACCGTAGCTCATCTAGGGTTTGGCGAACTTCTCTCAAGGAATCAGCATCAAGGTTATTAATAAGCTCTTTTCGATAGCGCACAAGGAAGGGAATTGTGTTGTCATCATGAAAGAGGCATATGATGTTGGCACAAACCCAAGGTTCAATATTAGTTCTCTCAGACAAAACCTGCAAAGAAAGATAAACAGTGATTCAAAATACAAAGGCTGTAATCCCAAAATTTCAAAGGCTGAGACAGGACTCCCACAAATCTAAGACCAGCCTAGGCTATGAAGTAAGATCCTATGCAAAATGATCATCATCACCTGAATAACAAAAGCAATTCAAAACACATGATAGAATTGTTTTCAAAACAACAGATGCAGTAAATGACTGAACTCCAGAGACTAGAAAGATAACTCACTTTCTAGGCATCTTAACTACTGATCCTAAAGCTTCGCAGTCATTCTAATGAATGAATATCAAATCTCTGGGGAGGACAGCAAATTCACATCTCCAGGCTTGGCTCTTCTTTACATTACCACTAGATCTATGAACAATAATTTAAGATAATTTCCCAGGAAACTAATGGGTATTGCAACTCTGAACTTGTAAAGTGAGCTTCTTCCCAAACTTACTCACCCTCCACGTTTCCTCGTGTAACAGTAACTCAAACTAGAAAAGCAGCTGCTTCCAATTCTTCAGCCTGATTCATTATAAGAACCAGTCAATGCCAACCACAAACTATTTCTCTATTGTCTTCATTTCTTCTACCCACATCACTGAGACAGCCTTTAACTGTTCCCCTGCAGGATCTGCAGACTCACCTATTCCTATTTCTAAGAAGAGCACTGTGAATATCTTTTCAAAATGTATGTTAGAACATGTTTAATTGGTGAAAACCATCCCTGATGTCCCACAGTACCTGGAATTCAAACCCTGTTAGACAACTAAACAGGAATTAGTAATGTTGGAAGCCACTGAGGGCAGACCCGTTCCCCGTGGCTACCCTTGGACCCTTCACCCATTTACCTGGTAATCAAAACTTTCCTTTTTTAGGCCTCCTGGCTAAAAGAACAAAATACCTCTGACCCTGGGAGGTATGATATTCTGATCTGCTCCAAAGAGTAGACCATTGCATACTATTGTTTCTTCCAGGAGAAGTTAATTCAGCTGGCGTTATCAATTATCTGGAAGGAATATGCCCCATCACACCCCACCCCCAGAAAAGCTGTTTTACCTGAAAACATGGAAAGAGATAGAAGAATAATTATTTCCTTACTCCTCTCAAAAGCCTCTACCCTGATATACTGACTTACAGATCTTCACTGTTAAGCATTTTTTTAAGTTCTAAAAAGCGTAACTTTTCCTTTCTATGTCTTTTTCTAAAAGCCTAAGCACACTTACTCAGTCTAACCATGTTTCCTTGGTAATCTGGGTTTTCTCATTTATTCTCTGAAACTTACCACATCCTTCAGCCATGAGCTGCTTGCTAATCTTCAATGCTGAGCATGATTTTCTTAAACCGTAAATCAAAAATCATCTTAGGCCATGCTAATGCAGTGATTGTGTGTGCCTGTGTGTGTGTGTGTGTGGGTGTGTGTGTTTGTGTCTGTGTGTGTATTTATGTATGTTCCAGGACTAAGAAACAGCTCAGCAGTAACACACTTGCCTAGTATACATAAGGCCCTGGGTATAATTCTCAGCATCACAGAAAAGTAAAAACCAGCCCTCTCTCCAAAAGCTAGATGGCAAAGAAGCCAGTCAAAACCTGACCTCCCACTTCTGCGGTGCAGCTGCTGATGTACCTTGAACCTGCTACACTGTGAGAATCCATGAGCTCTGTGGACTACAGCCATAGTTCAGTCAGTGGTCCTCAGAGCAACAGCACCATCTACAGCCCCAAGGAAAATGCAGATTATTGGGTCCCATCTAAAATACACTGACCCAGGAACTCTAGTAAAGCCTGACCATCCTGTGGCATAGAAAAACAAGGCAAACAACAACAATAAAAGCAGAGCACAAGCCTGAAGAAGTGGAAAGGCAGAGCAGGGAACTGTAGTCTTTACTTTTAACCTATTCACATTAATTATTTATTAATGTATTTACTTGTTTACTTACATAAACCAGATACGGAATAGTTAAGGAAAAGTCAGAAAGAAGTGAAGAGAGAAAGGGACCACAGGGAGCAACACCATAACTATGTTAAGGCTAACTTTTACTTTGTGACTGCTGCTTTATGCCAACATCTGTAAAAGACTTATTGTGTTCATCATTAATGCTTGAATTATATGAGATAGAGACTAATATTATTCTTATTTTATACACACAAAAACTTGAGCCCAAGAGTAAATTGCCATAAGTCTCACTAGCCATATTACCTCTTCAAAAATTCAATTTGTATACAAGGCAAAAGATTTATCAGGCAAAAGTACAAAGGACTTAAACTGTCCCCTGTCCAGAGTACTAGAGCAAGTGGGACACAGTGCCTTAACACTGCCCTCTAGCTGTCTGTTGCAAACATCAGGGAAGATGCCCTCTCCCCAAGTGTCCAGAGATCTCTTCTGAGCTTGAGGGTTGAGGAAAACTCCCCAATCTTCAGTGAGAAAGACAACATCCTGGCATCAGCCAATCCACTACAGCTTTAATTACTCAGCAACATCTGCACTCTAAAAGAGTTACCACCAAATTCAATGACTCACTAATGAATAAGAGAGAATTTTCTATTCAGAATCATTCCCAAGCCAGCAACTTGAACAGCTCCTTCTGAAGTTGCTGATTCTGACTATTCACCACCTGAACTAAAGAGCTGATTATGTCACTAAGTCACGCAAAATGCTCATGTAAAGACAGCAGTGGGGACAACTATTATACACTGCCTGAAGTCAGAAAAGAGGTTATAGGAGAGGGAAGTGGAGATCAGAGGGGGATTCTGTTGTTTACAGCCTGGAAGTTGTTGCTTGGTTACACTTTTGAATACATCAAAGTGTGCTGACACACCCTAACACAACCCTAACCCTAACCCTAAATCTAACCCTAACAGTAACCCTTACCCTAGCATAACCTTTATCCTAACCTTAATCCTAACCTCTATAAATTCAACCAAATTCTAGGTTATAATAATAAAAAACACTTTTTAATCTAGTCAATCTCTCCCAGAGAAAACAGGCCACATCTACCAAGAAGTGTTGCATCTATAATTAATGCAGAATAGCAGTGTGGTAGCCAGCTCAGAGACACAAAGGGAAAAGTCTCCCTAATGTAGGAAGCCTTACTATGATCCACAGAGCAACTGCACCTGTCCAGGCTCATCCTCAAAATACAGAAACTATATCATATCACAACTTTACACAGTTTAATTCTGCCAACACCTAACTGTGCTGGTCGCCTTTTCAGTTTTTACTAACGTACTGCAAGGGACAAAAGGGGCCTTAAAAAAGACAAGTTTCCCATGGCAGCCATACATTCACAGTTTGGGAACAGGTGCAAATGGGTGCATTACTTCAACGCAAGAGAGCAGTCCTCAGTCCCTGGTCAGGAAATAGACACAAACTATGCCCGTAGGTAAAGTCTAAACTCTAGCTAAGCAATGGAGCTTGCCCACTAACATAAGATGAAGACAGCACTGAAAAGCCAGTGGAATTTCCAGAGTTAAGAAATATACCTCAACAGAAGGACAGAAGACCAAGGAACAGTGTTGAGCGGGGCCATGGGAAACAGCACTCAACTGAGTGACAAATGACACTGCCAAAGTGTTCTGTTAGTAAGAATTAATGATTGTATGCAATTAGTTTATAGCAACCACTCCCTTCTGGAAAGGGTTTGCCTCCAAAACTTGGACATATGTTTTATGGAAGAAGGTATGTACACTGAAGACATTTCTGTCAGCCTGATCTTTATGCAAATATTCAAGTCGCCCCAACCTCTTGAACATGCAGCTGATTCTCTCTCTGCCTTGTATTACTGGCTCTCCTCACGACCATGTTCTCCAACACCTGCACTAGTCTCAGCTACAACTAGAAGGAACAACACAGTTTTAAAGAAAAATTATTTTCTGTCCCACAAAGTTTTCGTGTGTGTGTGTGTGTGTGTGTGTGTGTGTATGTGTGTGGTGTGTGTGTGTTGGGGGAGCTGATATTTAAAAGCACAAAAAAGAAAGTCCACATAATAAGTAAGAACTGTCTGGAGAGTCAGTTAGGGAAGGGTTTACTAGGTTATAAGCATGTAAATTCCCAGGCAATTTCTCTACTTGAAATATGCTTGCCTTTAACAAAGCTGCCAACAACAGGTTGCTCAACAATCACAGACAGAGAGTTGAGATTCCCTCAGGAGAAGACAAGGGCTCCACCCAAAACCAAGAAGCTATCTACAACTGATAACCACTAGCAAAGGAAAAATTTATTTTCTCCGATGGAGTCTCAATTGGTATATTATCCACATTTCAAGGCTGTCACCATGCTCAAGATGAGCAGTTTGGCCATCACAAAACTAACACAGGCTTATTTTTGTGGACTTTCTGTCCCATTTTGCTCTGAGCATTTTTTTTCTTGTCTTACTAGTCTTCTGTATGTATAGTCTGGTTTCTGTTTCTTGTGGTTTTGTGATGATGGGTGGTATTTCTTGGGATCTTTTTGTTTGTCTCTGTTTTTTAAAGAGAAAGGAAGGGTGTGGAGCTGGGTGAATTGCGAAAATCTGGGAGGAGCTGGGAAAGGCACGTAATCAGAATGCATTACATTTAATTTTTTCAATTAAAAATAAAATCGCTTCCTAGTAACAGGAGGGAAAACTGCTTTGAATGTAGAGAGGGGACTAAGTATATCCATATCTTCCAAGTAGGCAAAGGCCATGAAATATTTCAAGGCCTTAAAATGAGTGAACATGTTTCCAACTGACAGTGGAATTAACACTGAATGCTGCTCCTCTGGGTTGCAATGAATCTTTCCTTACTACTTTGCTTCTGCCCCTCACCCTAGCAGTTAGGCACCCATTTCTTATCATGCTTTCCCCTCCTGATTCTCAGCAAGTAAGCTTACCTTGCTCTTGGAATGTACATTACAAAATGCCTTGTCTAATGCGATCTTACTAACAAAGAACTCATCAGCAAACTCAAGTAATCGCCCCTAAAGCTGCTGCTCATGGTGGCTCACACTGACAATCCCAGTAATAAGTAATTTGGGACCAGAGCTAGTTAAGTTCCAGGCCAAGCTGGACTACAGAGTGAAACCCTGCCTCAAAGAAACAAAAACAGATTTAAAACAAAAACAATTAAAGTCCAGGTTAACATATTTCAGAACAAACTTTCTCTCAAAGCCTGGAATCAACTTCAGTGATACCTGTTAGAGAAAGGATACAACCTATGGAATCCTACACTGAGCTAGCTGTCAGTAATTTGTAGCTTTTAGATGGGTTCTCTTTAGCTCCTACTGTTAGTACTTTGACCTCCCTACAGTGTCAGCAGGAAGTAGCCAGAAGAGAATCTATGCCCGTTATTCACTTGTTAACAAAAGGCTGAAATGGTGTGCTTCAGGACCAGGACAAGCAGCTCCAGGTTCTCTCAGCGTTCCCCAGCCCCTTACCCGCTGCCTTGCATGGCTGGCAACCTCTCTATTGACAACCCTCTACCCTAAATTTTCCAGGGTAGAGGCTTCCCTTACTCTTGACCTTGCAATCTGACCATTTTGTTGCTATAATTCTCTCTCTCAAACCCTTGCATGACAACCAAGAGCTGCTTCCAATGAGCCTAAATTTATATACTTTAGCTTACCTTATAAAAAGCAGCCCAAGCTCCCCATTTTTTAATTATAGAAAAAGGGAGGAATGTTAGTATTTTGGAACACAACCTGCTCCTGGGTTACCCAGCAACTTATGATGTCATCATGTGTCACCAGCCAGGTGGCCACACCTGGAAGGCATGCTTACTTTGCCCCTTAAAGGGTTAACCCCAACACGTGGTCGCTCTCGTACTCTCTCTCACACTCTCCTCTCTTTCTCTCTTTCTCTCTTTCTCTCTTTCTCTCTCTCTCTCTCTCTCTCTCTCTCGGTGCCCCTTCCCTTTTCTCTCTCTCCCCATGTACTGCTCCCCCCACCCTCCTAATAAACTTCTTTCAGAGAATATTGGTTGACACCAGCCTCATGCTTTCTAATAAGTAATAACACCTACTATGAAAACAAGAATGTTTCTTATAGTTGTCTCTTGCCATACTACCTTAAAGACACCTGATCTCACCTGAAACTCGACTCTCAAGGACATTTTAGATAGCCTACTCACACATTGCTCATAGACACCTGCCCACCCCTACACACACATACACACACACACACACACACACACACACTAAACAAATGTGAAATCATTTTTTAAAAGCAAGTTCTTGACAGGAACGTTTAATTATGCCGGAGGACTTTAACCAAGATGTCACTAAAGGACGGCAGGGTATTGATAAAAGCCAATACCAGAATGATTTTAGATGCTGCTTTAATCATACAAATCACACAAATATCTAAGAATCACACAGCACATCACACATTTCATGGGGAACACAACCTGATATCAGGTATGGGCTTGGACGCATTGCCTCAGGTGTTTTAGTGTCTTCTGGGCCCCGGAGCTTCTCTGCTCCACAGGCCTCAAACGTGTAGGAAGCCATGGTTTCTTGGATGCCACCTTCCAGGGCCGGTTTGTTAAGGTGGTCTGGGATTGATCAACAGCCATTTGGGAATTGGCTGGTTATTGGCAATCCTGTAGCCTCCAGTCTGCGATTTTTATACTTTATTCCAGGGCATTGCTCAGCTTATCACTCTTTCACATGCATCAGCTGCTAATCAGCTGCCATTACCTAATTTCACTATCTAATGCCTTAAGGGAGCTTACTTAGTTATTGTCACTAAGAGTGTTTCTTAATCTCACCCTGACAGCCTTGCTGTCTTACAAGCTCCTAACGCCTTAAGGGCGTTACCTAGTCACTGTCACTAAAAGTATTTCTTAATTTTACTCCTGACAGCTCTGCTGTCTTACAAGCTCATTACAGTTCTCATCCCTGTAATCTAGAGAAAAATAGTACAGTGGGGCTATATTAATCTCTTCTCCCATGGCAAAGGGTGGGAGACAGGACAAGAAGCAAATTGCCTAGAGAAGGCAGCTCTTCACTATGAATGACTTATTAATATGTCTAAAGCTCAGAGGGCTTCAAGGTCATGGAATCCCTCCTCCCTTCCTCCTGTACACTGTCAACTACCAGAGGTGGACATACCTTTGTAAAAGAAATAAGCTTAGCAGCACTAATAAAGGGCAAGGATAGGGCAGCGACATGTCCACTGACCCTGTGGCTCTGGACCAAGGATGAAGTTTATAGAGGGCCTCAAGGGTAAACTTGGTGCAGGTGGCCTATGATCTACCTATTCTGTGAAAGCATCACCTTGTAAAGCTAAATGAGTGAAGCAAAGGAAGACTTAGAAAGCTATTTACACAGCTTCTTAAGGACTCTCTGCACGGTATATTTCAGTAAAAACAGAAAGCTGAAAGACAACATTCTAAATTCCTTAGCTTGCCAAAGAGAAGAAACACAAAGACTTAAAAACTACTAGTGACACTCTGTAGATAACAGAAAAAACAACAGGCCCAAAACCTGTCCCTCTGAAGAACAAAGGTATCACAAAGTCCCAGTCTTAAATCCCAGAAGCCTTGAGCTCTACAGCAGCAATGTATAACAGAGGAAAGAATTCCTTTCAGAATGTCCTTAGGACAATAAGGAGAAAGATCACCTGTAGGCATAAGGTCACTGTATAATTCAAATGCTGATTTCTGTACCCACCCACCCCCATATCTGGTTTCAACCCTTATTCTGAGAATCTCCTGTCTCAATGTTGTGTAAACACTGCTCTCCAATTGTTCCCCCCCCCCCCAATAAAGCAGCTTACAGCCAATCCTGGAGTAGAGGAGAAAATAGGGCTGGACTTCCTGCCAGAGAGGGAAGGAGGAGCTGGAGGAGGAAGAAGGAGATAACCACAAGGAGATGTCCAGGAGCCACTAGGAGAGTGAGCAGGGAAAGCTACAAAGTAGAAGTATCCCTGGGATGTATGCTAGGAGGAAGCCAAATTAGCTTAGGTGGTTAAAAAGAGTAATAGCTGCTCAGTTGTTTTGTTATGAAGCTTATTATTAAACAAATATTAAAAAGTCTCAAATTATTTAGGTGAAAGCCAGGTTAAGAGAGAAATTGAGTTTTATTGTATAAAAATAACAGTAACAGTTAACCTCATCTAGCCTGAAATGGCCCCAGAATATGTTGGAGCACACAAGGTTAAGGCTCACTGCTCATGAGCCATTCTCAAAAGGAGCTTAAAAAGATGGGGATGGGGGCAGTGGAAAAGGAAAGGAAACCAGGGAGAAATCCTCAAGTTAGGATTCTTAAAGAAACTGTCTTTGAAACATTGCTGGGTCCATGTTCCTAATATACTTCGTGCTTAATAGCCAGGAACTTAATCATGTATACTGCTTTTATAGAGAAATACAATCCAAATGCAAAACAAAAATGTAGAGTGAACCTTTAAGGGCTTCCTCTGTTGGTGTGAAATATTATGATTTTATAATATTTCCCTGCACTGTGATATGCAGGAACACACCAGGGCAACGACCTCCCTTGGCAAGGGCATAGGTCACATCAGTGAAAGAGCTGCTGCTGATGCCAGATTACAAACAGTGGCCACAGCTTGATTCCAGAAATCACTGGCAAACTGAAAAGGGAGGTCAAAACTGCCAGCACTTCCGTTAGTGACCACAGTATGTGTGCCAGTCCAGGACTCACAGCACACAAGTGATACAAGGATGCACTTACCTGCACTATGTCCCAGTTCATTTCCACCTCCTCTGTAATGCTGTCAGGAATCTTGACAGGCCTCCCCTGAGGACATGCTTCGGTCCTGATCCTCTTTAAAGGGGACTGACCAAACGTGAAGTCGTCTTCACCTTCTTCCTTCTTGTGCACACCTTCCCCTGCAGTGCTTGTTGAGGACATCTCCATGTTGCTATTTCCACCTTCCAAGGGGCTAGCATGGCTGCTTTCCTCATCAACTTTCAACCTTTTCTTGGCCCTCTGCACTGTGTTTTTTTGTTTTTTTGCTGCAGTTTTCAGAGTCTTTGTCATATGCAATTCATGATTTTTCTCTTCCAAATTGGCATCAACAATAGGCACCGGGCTATTCTATAATTCACAAAGAGAAAGCATGAGAATTACAAGACTAGAAACCAACTGGTATATTGCTCAGAAGTTAAAAAAAAAAAATTCAATACACACAACAACTTAAATGGACATCAAGGGAACTATGCTAAGTTGGGAAAACCCCATCCCAAAGGGGATTGGAAGTTCAACGTCATCTTCAGTTACATAGCCAGCCTGGGCTACATGAGACCTGTCTTTAAAATAGGCAGATAGATAGATAGATAGATAGATAGATAGATAGATAGATAGATTTGTTTAAGTAAATTCAGACACTGATAAATAACCAATATAATAAGATCAAAGCCAACCATTTAGAAGGAGAAGAACAGCATCCACATACCTGTGAAATTCAGAAGACTACACTACCATCTGCTCAGACAGAAGACCAGGAGTAGAAACAGAGCAGGAGCAGCCAAAGGCAGGAAGTTTACTTTTGTTTTTTCTGAGATAGGGTTTCACACTATATCCCTGGCCACCTAAAACTCATTATGGAATCCAGACTAACTTTAAACTCACAGCAATTCTTCTGTTTTGGATTCCCAAGTGCTAGAATAACAAATGTACAGCACCAGAGCTAGCTTTGAGAGGAGGCTGCCCAGCAGCCTACACAGGTATCTAAGAAGCAATGCACAGCTCCACTGCGTCCTACCAATGTCACTTTACCTGACAGTCATCTCAGCACTGGGGATGGTGGCAATAACGCAAAGAGCTACCCTTAAGGAGCTTAAAGTCACAGGCCGGCTTGTCCATCACTCAAGCAACATAGCACAAACTCAGCTCCCAAGAATGTTTCAGTGAAAATTAAACTTCTATCGGGGATTTTTCCACAATAACTGACAGTGAGGACTGAGAACCATAATAAGTACCTTCTACCCCAATGCCAACCACCACATTTATACTTGAAATGCACAGTAGGCAGCCACTGAGCCTGCACCTGCACTCAAACATAATGGATCCAAGCGGAGACAGGAAGATAAAATGGCTGGGTCTACAACTCACAACCTAATCAAATGAATTGGCATAACTAAAAGAATATACCCATCATAAAGGAAGCCATCCAAGAAACAAAAATAATCTATAAAAGACCAAGTATGACCAGCCTTCTTCTATCTAGAATAGGGCAAATAAAAATCAACAACTAGATTCTGAGTGTCTCAGTCCCCATGACAAGAGAACCTGCTGTGAGATGGTGCTCCAGACTACCTTAACGCCACACAATTACACCCTGCAAGTGTCCCTGAGGTGACCAGGGACAGACCACAGGAGTCAATCAATAAACCCAAACAGGCTTGTCTAATTCCTATTCTCAGCCCATGCTCATCAAGCAAGTTTCTATTTAATGCCCTACTTTGGCCTCTAAGAAGAAAAGTGCTGCCAGTAAGAGTTTCAAGTGCTTGTGATGTAAGTATCAATTATTAAACCAGCATTCAGTGTACATACATCACTCTTGCAAGCATGGCTGATATAAAAGTACCCCTGAGAGGAATATTGGCTTTTGAACTGCTGACTAAGAAACCCAGTTCCATCATTCACTATCTGTGTTCTAGGAGTAAGCCACTTAACATCTCTTGCCTTGGCTTTATCTGTAAAATCAGGAAGGTAGCTGCAGCACTCACAAAGGTTGTAACAATCAACCAAGATCTTCAGACTGAAATGTTGAGCATGCTGCCTGGCTAATAATACACACAGGTATTTGCTGAGATCACCATCCAAACCATCACTTCCACACATAGCACACCTCCTCAGAGAGGACAGTGGAAGAGCTGAAGAAACAGGTGCTGCAATGGTTAAGTATTCCTGAGACTATGACCAGGGAAACCATCACTTTGAAGTCTTTATCATTCGCAAGATCTGTCCTGCTCTGTGTAAGAAACAGCCCCTCCTTGAGGCAGAAAAAAAAGGCCTTCTCACATCTAACACCACCTACCAGCTCCACCTTAACAGCCATGTCTTTAGACACATCATCTATCTGTGGGGTGTTCTTCTTCCCCCTCAACCCCGGCTTTCGTCTGGATTCCTTGGAAGCAGGCTGCTTTCGGTTTCTGGGCACTTTCTTCTGAGGTTCCCAAATGCTATCTTCTTTGTCATCTTCTTCAGAGCCAGACGACCTAGAAGAAAATGACAGGAGAACTTCCAGGAAAAATGAAACTAGATGACAAAGGGAGAAAGAGATATATGCTTCTTAAATAACTGGAAATATGTGATATAAAATGGAGTGATATGGACACAGGCTGTGAACAATTACTCCTAAGAATTGAACAGGTGACTGGAGAGCCTCGTAGGAGTGCCCACTCCATACCACACACACAAATCACAAGTCTCTCCACACTCCTCCCCACACCTGACGAGCATGCACACACACCGGCATGACACAGAAAATCAATCATTACCTTAAGAAACTTAATGGGTCATGTCATACCATTGTCAGCGTGAGCCTTTCAATCTTAACAATAAAAAGCACTTAAGTTCCTAAATGCCAATCAAATCCATTTAAAATGTACTAAGTTATTCAAACCAATGAAAGCACTGAGAAAGAGCCTTTAAAACACCCTAAACTGCATAAAAAGCCAGCACCAAGACCCTTCAACTATTTTATTGAATAAAATAAAATAGTTTTCCTTTCAAAGAACAGACCTCTGCCCTGAACAGATGGGATCAGGTGTAGCTACGTTGCTTTTCCACCAAGAATCAGACTCACATCAAGAGGAATGGCAGCACAACCCTCCAGCCCATCTGATTCACTCTATTTCTCCCCTAAGGAGGCCAGTAGAGGTGGGCAGAAAGACCTGAGATTAATCAATGAGGCTGTCTGGGTTCCTGAATGGTCCCAGCTCTACCCTAAGGCAAGAACCTGACTAAACGACTTCCCAGTTGAATTATGTTCCAAGAAGACATAATGATGGCAGGCCAAACCACTGACATCATCAAAGAGTTCTTTTCAAGGTCTGTAAGCAGCTTGAGACTAAGCAAAACAAAAAACAAAATCACTACTGAGACAGTGGATTCAAAGTGAACTATAATTTAAAAACCAGTGTTCTACCAGATATTTTCTGAGTACTCGGAGTCTGAGGGTAGGAGGGTCACAAGTTCTGACCATGCCTTTCTTCAGTCCTCTTCCCCCTTTTCCTCCCCAACCTTGAAATGTCTTAGTCCTCAGCACTATCTCTCCAGTTTATGTCTTATTCTACAGGTCAATAAAGACACCCCAATTTTACATCTCCAGATGACATTTCCCTTCCAGATCTACATTCAACTAGATATCTAACAATCACTACTAACTTGCTAATGCAAAAAAGAATTCTTGGTTCTAACACTCATATCTATTCCTCTAGTGTTCCCCGGAAGCCTGTAACCATCACCATGTCCTTTCTACTCTACCTTCAGAAATATATCCAAATCAGACTATTTCTCACTTCTACACCAACCTCCTTGCTTCACCTCATACTTCTGTTCTTCTCCCCTTATACTCTGTTATGCACCAAGAAACCATAAAAATATTATACAAACATAAGTCAGCTCAGGTCAGACCACTGCCCACAGCACTCCAGTGACTTCCCAACTGACTTCAAATAAAGCCCTACCACCTCTTCAGAGGCTCTGAGATCCTGTTCCTCAGAGGCCCTTGGATCCCACTCCTCATATAGGCTCTTAGATCCCACTGACACTGATTCCAATCTTACTTTCTACCACTCTCTGATATGATGGCTCCAAACTGGCCGCAGTGCTTTTGCTGCTCCCCAAACACACCAACTTATTGCTGTCTCAGTGTCTTTGTGATTGCTGCTTTCTGTTTGTAACGTAATCTAACTCTTGCTGAGGTACACTCCTTGCTTGTAAGCTTTGGGTCACTAGACTAACATACCCTAACTTAACAAATGGCTTATTTATCTCAGTCTCGGAGGTTCAATTCCAAAATCAGATTGCCCTCTTGGCTTGGGCCTCTGATGAGTCTTTGCAGGTAGCAAAGGCAGGATTTGCTGAAACACATTCACATCTTGAGGAAGAATCTGCTACACTTCTCTTGGTGTAAGAGCCTCAGACTAGGCCCCAACTATTAAAGGTCCCACCACCTCCAAATACCACTACCCTAGTAGTGACATTTGGGGGACATTTATCCAAACCACAGCAACTAGCAAATCTCAAATGGATCTCTTGGTATATCCTATGAAGAACACCATGAACTACTGTATCCAAAATGTCCCTCTACCACAACCACACAGCATGCTCCCTACCCCCTGCCTGCTTTAATTTTATCTTGTAATACTAGTATGAACTAACACTAATCACTTAGTTTTTTAACAAATGTCAGAGGCATATGTTATATAGCAAAGATTTTCAACTGAGGATGATTTTGAGCCCCTGGGACATTTGGAACTGTCTAAAGACATTTTTGATTGTCACATCAAGAACTATTGCCATCTGTTTGGTAAGGGCCACAGATGCCACTACACATCCTACAAAGCATCAGGCAACTACCAACACAAAAGGTGACCCTACACACAGTGTCAATGCCGTATGAGTAAGAGCTACTCTAAAGCAATGTAAACAACAGTTTGCCTTCTTTTACCCCGTCCAGAGTAAACATTAAGTAATATGTTAGTTATCTGCTTTCTTTTTCCTGGATCACAGCATGAGTGCAACAAATAGTTGTTGTATGGATGAAGAACACATGCTTCTTCAATTCAAATGACTTAAGTGTCTAAGTGACAGACTACATTACTTTTAAAATATCCACCATTCCCCCAACAACATATTACACTAATATGCTTACAACTCAGAGAAGAAAGAAAATTCATCTTTGGATTCCACATTCTTGGCCTGTATTTTTGCTCTTCTTGGCAATGAAGACATCTGGAAGAAATGGAACACAAAGTCAGCATAACATGAATAGTTTTATCATTTCGTCTGGCTACAAAATGATTCTCCATTCAAAATTAACACTCCAAAAGCTTTGCTGTTAGAAAATGCTATAGAAGGGAGAAAAACAGAAGATTTATTCACAAGCCCAAACACTGGCTCCTGACAGGATGTAGCCTGCTGATCAGAAGAAGACTGAGCAGCGTTCCAATGGTCTCAAAAGTGGGACCATCTCTTGAAAAACACAAGACCCTACAGGTTTATTTTAGAATTAAAGGTTTAAGTATTCTGCATATGTTGTTTTATGGTGACACTGCCAGTCAAATTATAAAGTTATCTATTAAACTATTTCTTAAATATAAGAATTTTTTCTCTTCTCTAGCTTCTCATAACATTGAAGTGTCTTCACAAAATTAGGAGTCAAACAAATGCCAAACAACTGAGTCAGCTGCAAGCTTATTCCTAAAACAAAACAACATCTTCCTGCAGTATAAATGATTAACCACAATGCCATCACAAATACTTACCATAGTCAAAGGCCCTGCACTAAAAAACAATAAATAAATAAATAGAATTAAGACAAATGACAAGAGGCATCACATAAGTAAATAAATTCACCTAAACTGGTAAGCATTTATTACCCAAAGAATGTCTGTCAAACCATAATACTGCAATAGATGGCATGTTTAGAATCTTTTAAACAAGTTCCTGGACTAGTTGCATATTGTAAGCCTCTGGTTCTAACACTACTTATAAGAGGTGGTAACACCTCACAGAAATACCAAAGAGGTTGAAACAAAGAAGAGCATGCTTTCCAGCAGCTCTGTACAGTGAGTACAGAATTATGAGGCAGACCATTTATATAACAGAAGAACAGTAAAAAACAATCTCCTAGCAGCAGACAGGATAGACACTCTCCCTAATGAATTATAACCAAGGAATACCTATGGGGGGGGGGGTCATGCTTCCTCAAAAAAGTAGTTCTAGCTATTGAGCACAAGAAAAGAGGCAAAAATGACTTCTTATAGACATTTTACCATAATAAAAATAAAATGTAAAAGAGGGCTGAACAGGAATGTGGCACACCTTTAATCCTTGTACTGGGGAGGCAGAGGCAGGAAGATCTCTAAGAGTCCTAGACCAGCCAAGAGCTACATAGTAAGATCCTATCTATAGATAGACAGACAGACAGACAAACAGATAGATAGGGATGGGTGGATGAATGGATGAATAGACAGACAGATAGGCAGGCAGGCGGAAGTTGGTGCCAATTCAAACCAGGTCAGGGAAGATTTTGCATTCACTCTGTAAATGGTAGTGAGACAAATAGCTGCTCCTCTGAAGGAAAGCAAGTTATTTAACTCCCACGCCTTCCTCAGGAGCAAAACCATGCTCTAAGATTTAAACTACACAAAACAAAACTTTCCAAGTTCTTCAAAAAGCAAAGAGACATCTTCAGAATGTTGACAAGGATGAGAAAATGCACGTGTCACTAGGCATGACTGAAAACTCAAATGCAAAAAAAGTAATAGATGTTATTACATAAAAAATTAAAATCCCAAGGAGTCCTTGGGGCATTTGAGAACCAAATCAATTTGTCCTTCAATCTCCTTAAATTTTGATTCTAATTTTTTAAAAAGGAAAGAAGGAGAGAAGGACAGATGGATGAACAAAATGAATAGGAAAGAAAGGTAGATGGATAGCAGAAATGATTGCTGAAATCTTTAGGGGCAAGGGTGAGGGATCTGGGGCTGGGTACACTGTGACAAAGAGTCTTTCTAGGTACCCTAGCCTGCATGTTACCAGGCAACTAACCCACAAAGAGCCTAAAAGTTTATTTCCCAGGACAGAGTCAGCAGAAGACAACAAATGCAACTGTATACAGAGAAAGCGTTCAAACTGATTGCTAATCACCAGTGAGGGCTGGAGATACAGGTCAGCTAGGAGAGTATTTGCCTGGTGTGCATGGAATCCTGGGTTCAATCCCTAGCACCTTAGAAACCAGAAGTGGCAGGGCAGCACTTGGGAGGTAGAGGCAGAAGGATAGGGAGCTTAAGGTTTTTCTCAGCTACAGTGAGTTCAAAGCCACCCTGGCATACAACAGACCCTGTCTCAAAACAAACAAGCCGGGCGTAATGGTGCATGCCTTCAGTTCTTCGAGTTGGAAGCCAGCCTGGTCTACAAAGTGAGTTCCAGGACAGCCAGGACTGTTACATAGAGAAACCCTGTATTGAGAAACAAACAAAATAGCCACCACTTAGATCCTTGTCCTCCAGGAAAGAGAATGGGAAGTCTCTTCCTGGGAAACCTGATCCCTGCATAAAAATCTAAAAGTGCTGGGAAGAAGAGGCAAGGTCAGACAGAAACAGAGGTCAAGACCAGCTTGTGCTACAGGAGACCCTGCCTCAAAAAAAAAAAAAAAAAAAAAAAAAAAACAGTTGGGGGGGGGGATCTAAAGGTGCTAACTTCCCCTTAGGCAACCTTCCCAGGCTCAGCTCACAACCCTGCTATATCCCAGTCTACAGCACACAGTAGCATCAGACCACCTCCACCAAGATCTGGCTTTATACAGTTTGTTATCTCAATCAACTCAAGACCATAAACAGTAAGCAGAAAACTCCAGAATAAACTACTACTACGTTTCCAATTGTACACTATTCTAAAGCAGCAGAATAAAATCTCTATCCTGTTCCACCATGAATTATCCAGTACAAATGATCCCTCTACCCAGCAGTAATTCTGTACACACCAATTTCTGCACGTCAGTGATTTAGCAGTCACTTCAACTGTCACTGTCTCACAGTGCTTGAGTTCAAGAACATGAACAGCAATGCTGACAATTTTATTACAATATTGCTATTCTGTCTTGTTAATGGTTGTTAATCTCTTAATGTATCTAATATATACATTAAGCTATCTATAATAAATATAATATATAAAACAAATATAAAAATAAAATAATACCACAGATATGTATACATAGAAAGAAACATGGGTATATGTAGTTTTCAGTACTGTTAAACATTTCAGACCTCTGTGGGGGAGGGGAGTGCAGCTGAGGTCTTGAAAGGGAAAACTACTACACCTTAATTCAAAACACAGATTATTATATACCAGATTATTATATACTATTGCTCTACTTCAGCCTTAACAGGAAGGTATTTAAAAAAAGAAAGATAAATCCTTGGCCAGTCCATGTCCTAGCTCATTGTCTAATGCTGTGATAAACACCATGATCAAAATCAATTTGATATAGAAAGGATTTATTTCCTTTTACAGGTTGGAGTCAGTCCATCAAGGGAAGCCAAGGTTGAACCCATAGAGGAACACTGCTTACTGGCTTACTCCCAGGCTTTCATTCAGCTACCACTCTTATTCCAGCCAAGCCTGGCTGCTTAAGGATGGCATTGCCCTCAGTGGGCTGGCTCTCCAACATCAATTACCAATCAAGAAAATGTTCCACACACGTGTCCATTGGGCAATTAAATGAAGGCAATTACTCGACTGAGGGAAAGCTCCCTCTTCCCAGGTCTGTGAAGCTGGCAACCAAGATTAAACATCACAGTTAACATTTAGATTAACCTTGGGCCTTTAAAGGTTTCCCTAGAACACATACTTTGGACCACCTCTTTGGTAAATAGTCCAGAGTCAATGTACCACAGAAAATTGGATAAGACATGAGTATCTAGTTACAAACAGAAAAAATATAAGTCAAAAGAAAGATGAGAAAGGAAAATATGTATGGATACAAGCCAATTTCATATAGATCTACTTTTGAAAGCGTATACACAGAAACAAGAAGTTATCATTTGCATGCAACTACCTATGTCAAGTATCTTCTCAGGAACTTGTATACTGCACTTTACCTGCTTCTTCACCTCCATTCCTCCCCATGTCTATAAAACTTGATGGGGTAACCAAAATCTCAGTGACTGACATGTCTCAAGTGCAGATAATGTGTCACAAAACAGGGACACATTCTGAGAAACACATCATTAGGCAGTTCTGTCACCTGAGCATCACAGTGCACATACACAACTAAGACCACTCTATGAGAGTCTCGGAGAAGCACTTTCTGGAGTTGTACATTTCTGTTGGCATCTTGATTAGTTTCTTTAGATGCACAGATTTTAGTAGGTTCATCCTATATTATATGTCTATATGAGTGAGTATATACTGTGTGTGTCTTTCTGTTTCTGGGACAGCTCACTCAGGATGATCCTTTCCAGTTCCCACCATTTACCTGCAAATTTCATGATTTCCTTGTTTTTCATTGCTGAGTAGTATTCCATTGTGTAGATGTACCACAACTTCTGTATCCATTCTTCAGTTGAGGGGCATCTGGGTTGTTTCTAGCTTCTGACTACTACAAATAAAGCTGCTACAAACATGGTTGAGCAAATGTCCTTTTTGTGTACTTGAGCCTCTTTTGGATATATGCCTAGGAGTGGTATGGCTGGATCTCTGACTAAAATGCTCAATCCCCATCCCGAAAGGCAAAGAGGATGGACATCAGAAGAAGAAGAAAACAGGAAACAAGTTAGGAACCTGCCACAGAGGGCCTCTGAAAGGCTCTGCCTTGCAGACTATCAAAGCAGATGCTGAGACTTATGGCCTGTTGGGCAGAGTGCACGGAATCTTATGAAAGAAGTGGGAAATAGTAAAATCTGGCGAGGACAGGAAATCTACAAAGAGAGCAACAAAACCAGAAAATTTGAACACAGGGGTCTTTCCAGAGACTCATATTCCAACCAAGTACCATGCATGGAGATAACCTAGAACCCCTGCCCATGGCAGTTTAGTGTCCAAGTGGGTTACATAGTAATGGGAAGAGGGACTGCCTGACATGAACTGATTGGCCTGCTCTTTGATCACCTCCCCAAGGGGGGAGCAGCCTTATCAGGCCACAGAAGATGACAATGCAGCCACTCCTGATGAGATTTGATAGACTAAGATCAGAAGGAAGGAGAGGGGGACCTCCCCTATCAGTGGACTGCGTGAAGAAGGGGGAGAGAAGGTGGGATTAGAGGGGAGGAGGGCGGGGCTTATGGGGGGATACAAAGTGAATACAGTGTAACTAATAAAAGTTTAAAAAAAAATCCTAATTCCTCTGTCCCAGACTTAGATTCAGATTTATGGGCTGGAGAATTGGCTCAGAGGTTAAGAGCACAGGTTCTCTTCTAGAGGTTTTGAGTTCAATTCCCGGCAACCACATGGTGGCTCCCAACCACCTATAATGTGATCTGATACTCCCTTCTGGCACGCAGATAGAGCACTCAAACATTAAATAAATAAATCTTTTTTTTAATGATTCAGATTTATATAATAAACTGCCTCTGGAGGTCTCATAGTTTCCCAAATTTGACACATACATATTGGGATTCTTGATAATCATTTCTCCCTAAATCCTGTTCCTACTCCTCTTTCCAGTCTCAATATCCATCCATTTGCTAAAATTTTGAAGACTTCTAACAGCTTCCCTGAGCTATAACACAAAATACCCTGCCCATGCTTAAAATGTTCAAATATGCTAAATTTTGATATATGTAGACACATTTTCACACTCAAAATAAGGAGTCCACTGTCCACCAGTGTTACCTGTAAAGCCAAAAATGAGAATCTCTTTTCCTCCATCTCCAAAATCCAGTCCATTAGTAAACTATATGTATTCTTCCTCCAAAACATATCTTACTTCATTAGTAGCTCCAGCTAGCCCCTAGTCTCTTTCTGTCTTCCATTGCTAGAGCAGAGGATGAGACTCTGGGAGGTAATTAATAAAAACAAAATTCTTTTGCATAATTCCAGAAACTGGTAAAAAGGTCTTCTTTCTGCATTATCCGGAAACAGAAGGCATCACATGGCTCATCTAATCTGCATTACCTTGCAAAGGCTCTCCCTCCAAACATATGAATCTGGGGATTACGCTCTAGGTACTTAGGGACACAAACCCCAGTAGTTTCCATCTCTTACCTAGACTACTGCACGGACTTCTCAGCTGACCGTAAGCTCTTCCTCTCTTGCTCCTACACCTAAAATGTCCTGAAAACGTTCAATGACTTTCCACCTTGTGCTTCCAAATGACTCAAACTAAGATGCTCTTCAGGAATGACACATTCCACTTCTACTACATTTACGCCTTAATCTCCCTGCCTGTTTCTAGTCACCATCTTTCCCACACCAAGTTCACTCTACCTGAAATACACTATTCCTATTCATAGCAAACATCTGGCTACTTCTTGCCCCTTAGATCTAACCATTCTTTTACCTAAAATGGGGTTTTGTATCCTGTTTTTCCCCTTCTATCCTGTACACAGTAATATACAAAGGATGCTAAAAGCACATAGCATTCTGGCACTTGGGGACGCAGATGCAGGTAGATCACTGTGAGTTCCAGGCAGGCCTGGTCTACAAAACAAGTCCAGAACCGCCAATGCTACACAGAGAAATCCTGTCTCAAAAAAACAAACAAACAAACAAAATCCACAAAGCATTTTGTTTTCTGCCTGATCCCCTCCATTCAGCAAATTCAGGGAGAAAAGGAATACATTTGTTCTCCTTCAGTACCCAAGAACCTAGAATCTAACAGCTGATCTCTAAGTATTTGCTGACTAAATATTTGTTCAAATATGCTCTCTTGAGCAGGGCATGGTGGTACACACCTTTAATCCCAGCACACATTAATCCCAGGCATGGGGATGTCTATGAGTTCAAGTCCAGCCTGGCTACACCATGCCAAAAAAAAAAAGAAAGGAAGGAAGGAAGGAAGGAAGGAAGGAAGGAAAGAAGGAGGGAAAGAAGGAAGGAAGGAAAAGAAAAATATGGTCTCCATGAAAATAAATGCATTTCGATCACTGTTAGGCAGTGCCATGGATAAAACTGACTGTTATCTGGAAAAGTTGCTGGTACATAAGGCCATTCCTATTCTTTAGTGACTGGGAATATTCTCTCTTCTGAGTTATTTTATCTCTGTGGGGATGAGCACATTTCAAATTTAGAGTTGCTCCGGTGACAGGAGGAGGCACGAGAAACTAGGAAGAAAAGAACACTCACTCACACACACACTCACACCAATATTCTGAAAGGGGAAACCTTCTAGCCCAATGGTTCTCAACCTTCCAAATGCTGAGTCTCTTTAGTTCCTCGTGTTGTGGTGAGCCCCAACCATACAGTTATTTTCGTTGCTACTTTATAACTCTAATTTTGCTACTGTTGTGAATCGTAAATACCTGATAGGCAGGATGTCTGATATTTAACCCCTTTGAAAGGACTGGTCAACCCCCAAAGGGGTCGCGACCCATAGGTTGAGAACCACTGGTCAAAAAAACCTTAAAAGGCATCTGTTTCCCTAAGGGGACCAAAAGTGCTTCAAATGTCAGCAGAGATCCTCACATGATTACAAAAAAAAAGAAAGAAAGAAAGAAAGCCCTACCTAGCAGGAGAGTGGCTGCTGTCACTCTGAGAAACCCTTGCTGTGCTCTTATGAATGAGACTCCTGAGACTCAATGGGATGAAGTGCTTTACTCAAACGGTAGAGGTACAAGACAAAAGTCCTAGAACTCAGGGCCACAGGCACCGAGACTATCCCCGTTTCTCATTGCACATATATTAACGACAAGCTGCCGTGTGGGAAACTGCTTAGCGTTCTCATTCATCCTTTTCCTCAGCTGTCCGAGTGCCTCCTCTGTGCCGGAGCACTACTGGAGAAGCAAGTGCTTCCTCCCTCACCTCAGACTCTATGGTCAAAAAAAATAAAAGTTTAACAAGGCTCGCCCCATTTTCTCACGCCTACCAAGCGCTAACAGCTGGTGCATACAAAGGATTTTCCAGGTGTAGACTGTGTGATAGACAGCTGATACCAAAATGTGGCGAAACTTCATTTTAAAAACTATTCTTTCACAAACGAACACTCAACGTTAAGTGATCCCCCAAAACGCCGGGGTCGAACGCCAACTCGGGACAGCCCGAACCACTGCCGCCAGGGCAGACGCAAAGCTCACCTTCCGGCCTGGGGAATCAGGAGACAGGGGCTCTGTTGCAGAATCTTCCGGTTCCCGCCGGAAGTTTTTTCAAACTCCGGAAGTTCCGCTTTGCTAGCCCCCCCTCCTCACCCTACCTCCGGAGCTGGACTACCAGGGCGGGGCGGGGCGGGGACGGGGGTGGGGACGGGGCGAGGAAACTTGAATCTGTGGGGAATTTGGCCACGCCCTTACCCAAAGGACCGGGTTACGGTTTGGCAAATGTACAACCACCTCTGTGCTTCCCTTTTTCCGACCTCTCTTGGATGGGTTCTTTTCACCCATCCTTTTGTTTTGGGTTTCGTTGTTTTGTGTTTTTGAAACAAACTTTCACCCTGTAGCCCAGTTCGGTCTTAGTTCGCCGCGTTGACTTGCTACAGCCTCGGCCATAAAGCCCATTTCCATCTTTTTTCTTTCTTTTTTCTTTTTCCTTTTCTTTCTTTCTTTTTTTTTTTTTTTTTAATCAGGAACGGTTCTTTTCATTGCATCATTCATTGGTAGTGGTAAAGGAAAAGAAGGTAGGCTCTTGTCACTTTTAAACGTTAAGTGACGTCCTTACTCGTGTTTTCAGTGTATTTCATTGTTTTCTAGACTGAAATAATGGGTTTTGCATCACTTTATGAAAATGTCGGAATATTTCCACCGTTGGTAAATCCTTATTCACATTGATTTACTTGATCAATGTTAGCTGGAGAGCCCTCAACATCTTACTCTGGTCCCAGGCAGTTTAATATACTGCTAAGTACATCCATTTGGAAGCTCAGTCGTCTTAGAAACTTCCTAGAAGATTTGTGCAAATTGCATTTTGACTTTGGACCATCTCCAAAGTTTCCTTAGGTCCCATCTCCAATTAACCCTCTACCTGTTAAGAGACCAGAATACTGGAAATAATAGTCACCTGATCATTAACTTGAGGCAAACACAGGTCTTTCCCAGAGAATAAAAAAAAAAAATAACGACTCCATTTCATATTCAGAGGCATAACCACAATTCTGATAAACTAGCTTACTCAAGTTTTCCTTTATATTCAGTGTCCCTGTTTTCCTTGCTCAAAATGTAAAAATAGCTTGACATATGTACTTGTCAAGGAAGCCTAGCAAGCCAGTTTGGATCCCTGGAACCATGTAAAGAAAGAACCAATTCCACAAAGTTGTCCTCTGACACAAAAATAGCTTCTGCCTTTTAATTAAATTAGGCTTAAATAACCTTTTGTCCAAAAGGAGGCAGATTTTTGTTTTGTTTTGTCTTGTCTGTTTTGGTCACATCAAATGCCCAAGCTGTTGCATAGTCAGTTCCTCGTGAATAGAATGGCAGATTCTGTACCTGGAACCACAAAGAACTCCCCTACCGCTTCTGGGTTAGGAAGAGGCCTGATTTAAACCCTCTGTGACAACCTGAATCCTACCTTTTTCTCCCCCAGTCATTCCAATTTAAAAGCTATAATGAATTCTCCAGCAATTCTTTTTGTTTACATTGAATACACCTCAAAATAAGTTCCCAGAGGAAATTAAAAATTACTTTTCTCTTTCAGTGTCAAACTTTTCATCAGCCCCACTGAACACTAAGCTCACAAAAACAATATAAGAAGTTTTAAATCAGAGAAGTGGGAGTGTAGTTGTCTAGATTAGAATTTCAGCTGTCAAGCAGAGCATGACCTGCAATCCCAGCTTGAGAGCTGCAGGTACAGCCTCAGCTATATAGTGAGTTGGAGGCCAGCCTGAGCTACATACAATTGTGTGTCAAATAACAGCGTCACAGATCAGAACCCATGAATGGACTGGTAAGAGAGCTTAATGAGTAAAGGTGCTTCTGGTAAGTCTGATGAACTCCAGACTCCACATGGTGGGAAGAGGGAGCCTCCTCCTTTAGGTTGCCCTCTGACCTCCATACATATGCACCTGTACATACACACAAAAACATGTAAGTAAATAATACGTAATATAAAATTTTTTAAAGGTGGATTTATTTTAGAAGAGTCTGAAAAGAGCTTTATTCTATTAATCTATCATTACCAGGGACTCTGGTATGCAAGGTATGAAATGATCCAGGAGTGGGCCTTGCTATGGGTCCAAACCCTGTCTTGGAAAAAAAAAAGTATGTTTTTGTTTGTTTGTTTGTTTGTTTGTTTGTTTGAGACAGGACTTCTCTGTGTAGCCCTGACTATCCTGGGACTCACTCTGTAGACCAGACTAGCCTCAAGCTCAGAAATCTGCCTGCCTCAGCCTCCTAAGTACTGGGATTTATGGCATGGCTCTACAAAGTATTTCAACATGATTCATTCCCTGAAGAAATTTGCACATAAGTCTAGAAACTTGATACAACCCAAGCAAGGTAGTGAGATTTATGGCTTGTGTTAAGCAGGCAATAGCCACAGTATACAGTGAGGAGGAGAATGGGAGTTGAGCAGCATATTGTTGGACTTTAACCAACAGCAAGGTTATTTGCCTTTCACATAGGACATAGAAAGAATTACTGTAATTCAGTGAGAATATGGACAACACAAATTGAACTCCTCTTCCTCCTCCTCCTCCTCCTCCTCCTCCTCCTCCTCTTCCTCCTCCTCCTCCTCCTCCTCCTCCTCCTCCTCCTCCTCCTCCTCCTCTTCTTCTTCTTCTTCTTCTTCAATTTCTTCCACTTCCTCCTATTCTTCCTCCTCCTTCTTCTCCTCTTCTTCGGAAGTCACAAGGAGATGAAACTGGGAGGACTGGAAAGTGAGTATGAGCAGAGTTCATGATGTGAAATTCCCCCCCCCAAAAAAAATTACTAAACTAAGCTAAACTTTATAAACTAAATAAATAAAACTAGTAAGGTTTTAGACATGAGACACCTGGGAAAAATAAAAGTTGGGGAAGAATCATCTAAAACTATGCTTGAGGTGGCTTACTCCAAAGGCAAGCAAGATTATCCAAAGGCCATTTCCCTTGGAATTCTGCAAGAGAGCCACTCCCACCACAACTGTCAAGGAGAATTTGTAAACCCTTAAGTATAAAACAGGCCCCTACATTAAAACTGCCTTTTCTCTTGCAGCTATTGTCCAATCTCTTGTTTACCTTTGGGTCTTAAGTACTGAATTCCAAGAAATTCCAACTGGTTTTGACTTACAGCCTGGGATACTTTGGACACTCACCTGAGATTATGTTTTAAAGTAATTAGAAAGTGTTTGGGAAGTGTTAGACTTTGCTTCATTTTAGTGCCCCCAACATTAAGGTCTCCTATGGTACTCACTGGTTCATTACCACTTGTGTGTTATTGCCTTGTTTGTGAAATGTTTCTCTGGGTTTTATATTGCTGGGAAAACATAAAAAACAATTTTAACTATGTACCATTATTGACGACCCACTTTATGCCAAGAATTAATTCTTTTTGCATGTTCCTGTGTATTCATTTCACAAATGAACTAAATGAAATTTTGTTATCTTTTTCATAAATGAGAAAAAGACCAACTATAGAAGGTAAGTTAATTTATCTAGGTTCACATTTGATACTAAGTTGCAGACCCAGGATTCAAATTCACCATCTACTTTGCTTCATAAGAAATCCATACACACTGGGTGTGGTGGCACATGCCTTTAACCCAGCACTCTGGGAGGCAGAGGCAGGTAGATCACTGTGAGTTTGAAGCCAATATAATTTACAAACCCAAGTCCAGGATAGCCAAAGCTACAATGAGAAATCCTGTCTCAAAACAAAAATAAAAACTAAAACAAAAGAAATCCATAGAGCACCAACTTAAAAAGAACCTTTCTTCTTTTCTGCCACAGTTCTCGTAGTTCTAGTAGGTAACTAATAATGTTTGACAAGTAATACTCAATAAAATAGTAGACCAATTCCTAGACCAGAGTAAAGGGAACCTTCCCTCATGCTAGAAGCATAGCTGCAGCAACTGCCCCGCAGAAAATAGGGCCATCAATTAAAACATACTGTACTTTTGAAGATGCATCCAATCTACAGCTGGGCGTGGTGGCCCATACCTGTGATCCCAGTGCTCTGGGAGGCAGAGGCAGGCGGATCACAGGGAGTCTACAAAGTGAGTCCAGGACACTCAAGGCAACACAGAAAAACCCTGTCTTAGCACCTCCCCCCACCCCGACAAGCAAACAATCTCATCCTTAGAGTCAATCACTTACTGTAATGATTCTTTTTCAGTAGATAGAACGGCATTATTTCTGTGTGTGTCTATCAGAGCGTTTCCCAAAGACCTTTGAACTTAGCAGATGAAGGATGATCTCTATATGATGTGGGTGAGCAGTGTCCAGTTGTCTGGGACCTAACTAGAACAATAAAGGCAAAGGAAAAAGAAATGCTGTTTTCCATAGCTAGACCATCCCTTTTATCCTGACCTTGGAATTCGAGGACTTGCATCCTTTTGATCACCAGTTTCTCAGGATAGATTCTGGAGCCCCTGTATTTAGTGAGCCACGCTCCCAGCTTCCCTAGATGGACTATTGCAGGACAGCCTCCATAATTGCACGAACCAATTCCTGTAGTAGATCCCCTCTGTCTGCCTACCTGCTTACCTAACTGTTGGCTTACTTTTCAAAAAACTCTTTAATTTACATTTGTTTTATCTTTTTCTCCTTACTCCACCCCAATCCCTTCCAATACCCCAACATCAGGTAGGAGAAAGGGTTAGTAGGAGAGGGGGTATAGTTCTCTTAGATGCTTCCTACTGGTTAGGGTTGTCAGGTTCCTTGCAGTCAGTCAGTCCTCCTTTCAGAAGATCTCCAACTTCTTGTCTCACAACAGCAACCAGGAGTTACAGGGGAGAAGCAGCAGCAGCCTTGTGCTTTTTCAGAGCTCCATACTCTCTGGGCTCTGGCATTTATTCCCTCTCCAGGGTCCTCAGATTTAAACTATCTGCAGCTGGCAAAGAGCTCCTCTCAGAACCTGCATGAGGCAAAAAGCCTGCTGCTATGGACCATCTGAATCAGTCCCACATCCCACGCCTGGGACCAAAACAAAAACCTGTTTATATCCACAACACCTGGCTACATAACTCATCTATGCATCGATCACATTGGCTCTATTTCTCTGGAAAGACCTGACAACTATGAACAGTAATAATGAAAGTGAGTTTCTAGCTATACAACATACAAATTGAGGTGGTTCTTATTTCATGAATGTGCGTAGAGGTTTCCATTCCACCAGGAGCTCTCAGTCCCAGACAGTAAAACTCATTGACCTCAATGAACTTCTTTGAATAATTCAGCCAGAAATTTACAAATTTATTGAAAAATCTAAGAGATTGGAACACAAAACGGGACTGCCTCTGTTTCATAAATAAAAGGGGGGGGGCGTCCTTGGTATACCTTCCTAAAGTCTTGCTAAGTAACCTAGACTGCTATGTGGAGTTCTCAAACTTAGGACAATGGACTGTCATGTTACTCTTTTGGTCAGACTGAAAGCAGCAGTTGTGAGCCAAAAGTGATAGTCTAGTGTTTAAGCCTGATTTTTAACCAATATAAGTTTGTTAGCCTTGCTTATAAAAGAAGAAAGATTCAATGAATCAAATTCCTGAGGCTTGGTTAAATATCAAACCAATCTGGAGGAGGCATAAATTAAACCTAAAAAAGTTAATTGTGCAGCTTTTTAAAATAACCGAGATCAAAGGGATTACATGTATTTAAATTTCTCACATGAAATAAATGATGAAACCCACACATTGGGTTATATTATAGAATGTAATTTCTATTTTGAGCTGAAATTTTGGAATTGATAATGTTTTACTCCATTTTATTTTTTTATATATCAAAGTATTATTTTACTAGATACAATTAAAAACAAAATTAACACTCAGGTAAGCTGGAGAGATAACTCAGTTGTTACGAGCTGCTTACTGCTCCTACAGAGGACCTGGGTTCAGTTCCTAGGATCCAAGTAGCAGCTCACAACTGCCTATAACTCCTGTTCCAGGAGAGTCAATGCCTTTTTTTTTTTTTAATCTCTATGGGGATCAAATAAAAACATAGACAGTAGATAAATCACTGTACCTACTGAGAGGTTCACTATTCTACTCATCACTTGTCTAGCAAATTCATAAGCCAGGAGTCATTTGGTTGGTTGCAATTAGACCTATTATACAATTTCCTCCTGATAAATGTCTCATCAGGGACTGCCTCAAAGATCTAAATTCACTAAACCAGCTGAGAGCCACGTATGGAAGCCCCAGAGGGCTCATTCAGATCCAAATGCTGCCATCTGGTTGAGTTGCAGGCAATAGATGAATGGCAGCATAGGGAGCTTGATTTAAGTTGGTTTGGTCTAGACTAATCCTAAGTGGACATAGCTATATGTCTTTTATATATCTGAACTTGATCTTAGATAGATCTAGTAGTTTAGGCCCAAATTCTAGCTTAGTAAACAGTGAAAAAAAAATCTGAAAACATTTACTTGAGGGTTAAAAGCCTTGCCACACTCACTGAGGACCTGAGTTCAGTTCACAGTACCCATGCTGGACAGTTCACAATGACCTGTAACTCCAGGGGTGTCCAATACCCTTCCCTGGCCTCTGTGGGGATCTTCCCATGTATGCACACACACACACAGGGAGATACACAAACAGATACATAAATAAAAATGAAGCAAAACTTTTTAAAAAGTTTACTGGAAACATTCAGTAATTCTTACAGTCAAAAATTTAATACTAAAGTATTCTTATAGTAACTTAAATTCTTATAGTATAGAATTTAAATTAAAAACAATTGTTTATCAGATCAGTTCATGTCTAAGTACATGTACACTTTATTTTTTTAAGTCAGGTATAATTTACATAAAGTAAAACTCAACATATGTGTGGTATTTGTGTTTAATTCTTTGAGACAGAGTTTCTCTCTGTAGCTCAGGCTGGTCTTGAACTTGTGATCTCCCTACCTCAGCCTCCTGAGTACTGTACATGAGTACACTACCATGGCAGGATAAAATTCAACTTTTTTATTCTAACAAATATATACAGTTGTGTAATGAACAGCATACTTAGTCAAGTTATGGAACATTACCATCATACCCCACATACACACACCAAACAAAGAAACAAACAAACAAACCAAAAATCCACCAATGCTTTTTTGTAGTTAGTACTCCTACCTGACTGGAAATCACTGATCTGCTCTCTAATCTAACAATTTTACCTTTTCCAGAATCAGAATTTCACAGGCTAACCATTTCAGGCTGTTTTCTGTCGGTGCTTATAATGCCTTTGGGATTAATGCATTTCACTGCATGTGTCAGTAATTCATTTCCTTTGATAACTAGTTAGTTGCATTCCATTGTGTAGCTCACTACAGTTTATCTATTCCTCCTGTGGGCATTTACATTGTTTCTACTTTATGACCATTATGAATAATGCCGCTGGAGCAACCATATACACGTGTCTGTGTGGACAGACGTTTTCATTTCTCTTGTGTAAATAAATATCTAAAATTGGGATTTCTGAGTACATAGTATGTGTGTTTAATTCTATATGAAACTATATTAAAATTGTTTAGCACAGTAGCTGTAATATTTTTCATTCCTAGTGCCTAGGATTTAAGTATGAAAATGACTCCCGTAGGCTCATATATTTAATCACAGACATCTGCACACACACACACACACACACACACACACACACACGTAATAAGTACACAAAAAATTAAAGTATTTTTTAAAGGTAACAAAATAAAAATAATAAATGGATAATTGTAATTCATCACAGGCAACTACCAACATAGCACACAAACACACAAATTCTTTGTTAAGGCAACTTTTATTCGCCTGATATAATTGTCATCTTGTCTTACCGCCTTTGTCTGCTAAGCTAGGCCTAGTACTGGAAGCTTCTAGCCTCCTTACAATCTTATCTAGACCTAAAATGTTTCCAGCCTCTGGGACTTACAGCTGAATAAGCTTACCCTTTCTAGTTCTTTCTGAACTCTGGCTGGCTGGTTCAACTCAGCTGTTCTGGCTCAGAACTCCTCCTTTCCAGATTGACTGATTCAGTCTGGCTTCTCTCAGTTTCTCACTGAATAGCTCTGCTTGGCCTTTAACTCTAACAATCTCTTCTAATTTTCTGGCTCCTCATTCTCTGTCTCATTCTTTTTTCACCTGTATCTGTAAAACTTTCCCAGTAATAAAAACTGCTTCTGAATTCCATGCACTGAGCTGCCATGAACTCAGCTCCACTGCACGGCTTCTCAACTCATTGACTCAACTGAGCCGCCTGAATGGAACTGGCTAGAACTCAGAGATCTGCCTGCCCTTGTCTCCTGAGGGCTGGGATTAAAGCCATGTACCACTATGCCTGGACCTAAGCTTCCCTTTCCCTAAAATTTGCTCTAGGCTAGGCTGGCCTTGACCTCAGAGGTCTGTTTGCCTCTGTCTGCTGGGGTTAAAGGTGTGTCTGTAATATTGTTGTATTAACATCCCTCTACAGTTGTCTTGGTTTATAAAGAAAATGGGCACGTAGCCGAGAATTCTTGAAGAGAGCCACAGGCAGGTGGTATCGAAGCTGCCAACAGCTTTGACATCTATGACTTTCCAACACAAGCATCATTTCAGTCAGAAACATTCTTTATAGAAAGATGACATAAATCTGTGCTGACCTATTATATATACAAGCTTTAAATGCATTCATTTATCAATGCAAAAGAATGATTTAAAGTAGTAAAAGAAAAGCTTCCCTCATGAGCCATGGAAAGTTAGGTAAGTTATGAACTGGGTATGTTCTGAATAGGAAGAAATCCAGACAGGTTACCAGGAAACTGTTTTTGGATGCCAAAGTTAGAACTGAAAGGGGGTATTGCACATGTAAGGGCCATTCATAACTTTCTACTGTGAGATTTGTCAGCTTGGAGGTCCCAGGTCTACAGTTCCTGTAACTGTCAGGCCTGTTTCCAGAAGTCAGAAACTAATGTTTCTCAACCCAGAATCGTCATCAGGATCTCTTTCATATGGTGATTCCCTGCCCTCTAGTTCTTCATTCTGAGCAGGAAGTCTTCAGGCCACTGGCATAAAGCCTTGAAAGAATTACTTGTAGAACTGTGCCCTCTTCCTCTCTCCTTTGCTTGTTGGTCATAACGTTGATAGTTTTATTCCATCACACATTATGATGTGCTGCCTCATCATAATGACCTCACCAGAGGTCAAAATAATGGGTCAACGAGGCATGGAGTTGAACCTGTTAACTGTGATTCAAAGTAAGCCTTTTTTTTTTTCTTTTCTTTTTTGTCTCCAGTACTTACTATGTTATAGACCAGCTGAGAAAGTTACAGCCCACCTTATACATAACACCATGCATCTTACAGTTCTTTATTTAAGCTGGGGACCAAGAGTAGGCTAGCACCTCAGAAAATCTCTTGGTGTGAAGCTCAGAGTTCTTAAAGACAAAACCCACAATGACATTATTGTCAGGTGTAGCTCAGGAGAAGCTGGTAACATTTGTCTGTGCTATGCATTGAACATATATATTTTGGTTATATGTTTGGGCCATGATCAGGGTCACGGAAAGTCCCTCACATGTTGCCAGAGTGGATGTGACCATTCATGGGTTCAGGGACTAAAAATCACCCTAGCACACACAAAATGGACTTAGGGTAAGAGCAGGACAAAATGGTGTGATAGAAAGCTGGTTAACACATGGTAGTTGTTAGGTGCTTTGTGCAAAAACAACTGAGATTTTGTGGTGTGTGTGTGTCTATTGTTCAAGACAGAGTTTCTCTGTATAACCTCCTTGGCTGTCCTGGAACTCATTTTGTGGACCAGGCTGGCCTCAAACGTACAAAGATCCACCTGCCTCTGCCTCCCAAGTGCTGGGATTGAAGGTTTACACCACATGACTGGCTCTACAACTGGGATTTTGTTTGAGTGAGTTCATTTTAAGAATTCAGCAAGAGGCCAGCCTGGTCTACAAAGGAAGTCAAAGACAGCCATGGCTACCCAGAAAAAACCCAGTCTCAAAAAAAAAAAAAACAAAAACAAAACAAAGAATAAAAAAAGAAAAAACAAAACAACAGAAAAGAAAAAAGAATTCAGCAAGACTTCTAGCAACAGTGTTGTAAAAAATTCAAAACCTCCATGAAACCCCTGTCAAACAGGCAGAGAAGCTGCTAGAAAGAAGAGTTTTTAAGGCCCTTTGCTATGTATTTTGAGTCTTTTTCTCAACTTATCCTTTGAGTTTTATTTGTTTATTTTCCTAGCTACGGGCATCTGAACTGACATTTCCTCACAATGATTTTTTCCATCTAAAACTGTTTGCGTTTATATTATCAACCTCTGAGATTTGTGTCCTATTTCTAAAGGACTTTCTCTTCCAGAGAGTGAATCCCTTAGTCACTGAAAGACAAATGCATTATCTTGCATGAGTTTTCTGAGTTGTTCTGGCTGCTTGATGAGATTTGGTAAGAGTCCTGGTGGGAAAGTAGAATGATGTTCCAGGCCCTTGGTTTGGGGAAATTGAGAATGTTTGAAATCCTGTTCTCCTGTGACAAGTTCCTCTGCTTGTTCAGGTGTCAGCTGCACAGGCTTCCAAGCACACTGACACCCGCTCCTCACACCATCCTGCCTGAACCCTGGACCCTTTCTATAAAGGTGCTAGAGTTTGAATCAAGGGCTCGCATAGGCCAGGCAAGCTTTCCGACATGGAGCTGTACCCGCCTACTCCTCTGGGAATATATGCCTTTTAATCAAATTCCAGAGACTGTGACGTGGCTCATTTACTAGACATCCATTTCCAATGCCTGTCTTAGAAGGCCATTCCCCACCCCCCTGATTTGGTCAAATTTAAGCTATATCTGCTATAGGAGAGTATATGAGTCAGAGTCCCAACATGACAAACTATATACAAGAGTCTGGGACTGAGTAAAGAGATCACAGGGAAAGGTGGGAAAACATTATTGCAAGTTCTGGGCAGGAAAGGATGAAGGGAAGGAAGGGAGTCTTGTACAGTTGGCCCCTTTGGAAGAAACAGTGGCTTTTGGTTTAAGGACACAACCAACCAGGGTTTGTAAAAGCAGGCAATAAATGCCACCATTTCATTCCCCTCTGTTCAAAATCTTCAGGAGTTGAACTGAGAAGGTGGACATGAGAGTCCCTGAAGTTTACCAGATGGTAGCTTCCTTGGGTATCAAGGAGGCTGGAGAGAGGTGGCAGGTGGCTCTGGAGGGACAAAAGAAGACACCTGGCACAAGGACTGAGGAAGAATTGTCGCATGGGGTAGAATGTGTGTGACAGAGAAAGGAAAACCACCATGGACCAAGTTATCCAGTTGCAGGAAAGAGGGTTGGGTGTAGCTCAGTTGGCAGAGTACCTGTATGGCATGCATGAGGCCCTGGGGTTCATATCCGATACCACATGAAACCAGGCACAGGAGTATATGTCTTTAAGCCTAGCACTTGAGGGAGAGAAGGCAGGAAGCTAAGAGGTTCAAAGTCACCCTCAGCTATGTATCAAATTTAAGGCCAGCCTGGGACACCTGAGGGATACCTTGACTCAGACACAAAAGAAAGAGTAAGCGAGGGTCAGAGCAATGTTTATGATCTAGTATTTAAATAAGAAAGCTCCATTTTCTGGAGATGGAGACACATTTCTATTCTTTAATTTTGAAAATAACTACAGGAACCACTTGGTGTTTGTTACACATTAAGATATCAACCTTTTTTTTTCAGTGCTAAAAATTGAACCTAAGACCTCATCATGTATGCCTGACAAGCGTTACCTCCCAACCCAAAGTTATCAATCAGGTTAAAGAGTAAATTTATGTAAAATTAGGTTTGTCCTAAGTCTAGCCTTAAAGCACTGGCCAGCTGATAAGAGTGAACCACAAAAGACAACAGAAATTGATGCAAATTACCCCGGAAGCTGCCCCACACACCCAACTAGTATTGACTTGGGTTCCATCTTTGTTAAGTTGGAAAGCTCTGGCCTTGCTTCTACTCTGTATTAAATGTTTTTACTGCTTGAGGCCTAACATCAGCTATTCATACGTCACAGGGTTATTGAGATTAATTTTTCTCACTTTAATATGACCTTATATAGAACCTTCAGAGTGGCTTTGGGAATGGCTATTAGCTCACGTAAATACCACGAACAGTTATGAATCAGCAATGGTGTCTCGGTGACATGCCCGAGTCTTCTAGCCACTGCCTGTGGTCACCTCACCATGTTTGAGTGATCATGGTGACATGACTTGTTGGCACCAATGAAGGTTGTTTTTTTTTTCTCTTTCTCTCTCTCTCCTTATCCCCTTGCTGTTGCAGGATATTTGATCACACTGTGAACCCTGAGATAGGATTATTTACTAGAAAAACCTGTTTCAAGTTGCAGTGTGGCTTAGCCTTAACACACATTTAATCCAAGAGCATTCTACCTGAATATTGTAAACAGGATTAAATAAAGTCAAGAGTCAGAGCAAGCAACCAGTTGACAGGAAGCAAACATAGGATTATTAAGAAAAAAACCATAGAGAGTAAGAGGAAGTCAGGAGGTCAAATTAAGAGATACATAGGAAGTAGAAGAAAGGGACATTCAGTTTGAGGGGTTTCTGAGACAGTGTGGGAGAAGGAGGATTCCTTCAGGAACATTGGCTGAGGAAGAAGGTCAAATGGGTGCTTTCTCTGCTCCTCTGAGCTAGCAGGCTTTCACCCCAGCATCTGGCTCCTGAGTCTATTGGTAAACTTGAATGGCTGAGAGTTTGTTAAAAACACCACCTCACCCCAGTGCTGTTCAAGGGGTCTTCTGGAAGGCAGAATCAAAGCAGAACATCTTAAGTACGTACTCCTTCCCTGTGGCAAAACGCTAAGGTAAAGAAAGCAGGGCGACAGAGTTCTGTTGAACTCAGTGGCAATGAGTGAGGCTCTGGGTAGCGTTTACGGGAAATGGGTGTTTGGGGAGGAAGGGTGATATCACTTGGAGCCAGACTCTGACCTGCTGCCAGGCTGGGCTTTGGATGAGGAATAGTACACCTAATGGCATAGTCCTGCCTTCCCTGTGCTGACTGACCTTCATTAAGAATGAGTGGAACACTGAACAAAGCAGTGGGGTCCAAAGGATTTGTGTTCAGTTGTCCTTTATAAATTGGAATCTATTGTTAAAATGTCTTATTTATTAATATAGTTTTTTTTTTTTTCTAAGACAGGTTTCTCTGTATAGCGTTGGCTGTCCTGGATTCACTATGTAGACCAGGCTGGCCCCATACATCAATCCACCTGTCTCTGCCTCCCAGAGTGCTGGGATTACTGGCAAGTGCCACCTTACCCAGCTTATTTACTAATACAATTATTTCATGCAAATATAAGAAAAATGTCAGAAATTATGTCAGCTCTGGAGTTCCTTACCTATATTCTTATCTATACTTGTATTCTCCAATCTTAGTTCTTGAAATTTTTGTTTGTTTGTTTTCGAGACAAGGTTTCTTTATATCCAGCATTGGCTGTCTTAGACTTGCCCTCAAACTCACAGAGATCCCCTTGTCTCTGCCTCCCAAGTGCTGGAAGTTATATATTGATTCTTAGGTAATTTTCTACCAATTACACTTGACTCTAATCTGACAAGTCAGATTGAATCTGGAAGGTTTGAGGTTTGATGGTGTCGGCAATGATATATTGGTGGAAGTGATGAAATGTGGGTTAGGGTCCATCAGATGACATTTGGGATAGAGGCCTGGTAGAACCATCCAGCTAAGCCATTCCTGGATTTCTTAGTTTGGGAACCATACAATATATGCTTACAGCTTTAAGCTTTAAGGGTTTAGGGTAATGTGTTTCACAGCGACAGGAGACTAACACGTGAACATTTGAAGGGATCTTGACAAACCTCAGAGTGTCCCAAAGACTATCAGGTGTGTTGCTTGGGTGTGGTGGTTTGGATGAGGATGGTCCCGATAGGCCACGTTTGAGTGCTTGCTCCCCAGGGGGTGGAACTGTTTGGGAAGGAGTTACAGCCTTGTTAGAGGAGGTGTGTCGCTGGGGGCCCAGCTTTGAGTTTTCACCCCCCCCCGTTTCCCAGTTAGCTCTCTGCCTGGTGCCTATAGCTCTTAGCTACTGCTCCAGGGTCATGCCCACCTGCCTGCTGCCATGTTCCTTGCCGTGATGATCAGGAGCTCTAAATCCGGAAGTCCCAAATAAATTCATTCTTCTCTAAGTTGCCTTGATCCTGGTGTCTTATCACAGCAATCGAAAGGTGATTAAAATGGTGGGGAGTGCTCTTGAGGTGTCTTGTCTGGGAGGAGGGAGTCTAACAAGGTCCTGTTTGTGTACTGGAGACTTGTAACTGTGAAGGGCAGACCTGTCGTGTGACCCAGCAGGCAAAATGCTAGCAGAAGCATGTTTAGAGTCTCATTTCAGAGTCATTTTCCAGCAACCATAACTGACCCACATGAGAAGGGCATCCTTAGGGAGAGCTGGCAGATGGGCCCTGAAGGAGGCTTCATGATGCTTGACAGTGCTGTTGCTGAGAAGCCTGTGTGGAAGAAATGTAGCTCCTTCAGGACACGTGAAGGGATTTTTTTCCCCTTCTTTGGGATGCAGATTTAGGACCCTTAACCTAGATTTTGGAGTGGATCACAAATGAGTTCTTAATTGAAATATAAAGAAATGTTCTCTCTCCATTAAACTACAGATTACTGACATTTAGGGTCTCTGCCTGACATTGCGTTCTGAACAACAGAGTGACAGCTGTCATCTTGGAGGGACAATTTTTTTTTCCCCCACAAAGCTGTTACATGGGCTCTTGTCTCTAGAGGTTTTAGTGCTTTTACCAGCCGCCTCTGGGCTGAGAGCTGCAGGGTGAGTAGGCGGCTGGGATGGCCAGCTTCTTTTGTAGGATGAGAACGCTGGCACTCACAGATACTAAGGGATTCACTCCAGTTTACACAGCTGGTAACTGGTCAGACAGGGACTTGAAACTTGGCTCCTATCCCTGTTCTAATAGAAATATCACCATGAAATTGAGCTGTAGGTGAGTAGGTGAGGGTGGGAGGCAACCAGAGAAGCCTTTGATTGGCTTCAAAGCTAATTAGAACAAGCAAACCGCTGAAGAGGAGCTCAGCCTTAACTTGAATCCCCAGAACCCTTCCCAAACAGAACCTCTCCACTGCTTCTTCTCAGCCACACTCATTAACTCAAGGAAAAAGTGTGTGTGTGATTGATCTGAAAAATTGGATAGTTGGACAGTTTCCTTTCTGGGAAAAGGACAATTATTGTCTAAAGAAGACAGGAGGTGGTTAGAAGGGAGCATAATTTTCCAAAATGTGGGCTAGAAGAGAGAAAAAGGTGACAATAAACAGGAAATTTGGGGATTTAAACATTGTGTTCCTCTGGTGATATGTTCTTTGCTTAACTTTTTCCCTTAAAAGCTGCTGCTCATTTGAAAGATTTTTTAGAAAGGCTGGAGGGAACGGGGACTCTGGCTTTGTTTCCAGTTAATCGATACCTGAGACCTCCTGGCCAGGAACAAACAGAATGAGCATGCTTTTTCCAGGATACTCTTGTTTTCTGGACCAGGGAGGGTGGGTTGGGAGCTAGGGGATGTAGGCTAGAAAGGGTCAAAAGCAAGAATATCTGCCAAGGTAACTTTCACGCATACCTATGCCAGTCACAAAACCTGGGCAGTGACGAGCCCAGAACCTTAGGAAGGCCAATTCTCTTTCTTTGTAGTGACAGGTAGTCCCAGAGGGAATCAAGCAGCTAAAGCCTCCAGGGAGCCCCATGAAGGCTGTGCCTCTTCACCCACAGGGGAGGCCACCTAAACTGTCCTGATACATCATCTGAGACCTGGTTGTTAGGATCGAGGGATTCTGATGTGCTTCTGCTCTGCATAGGCAGAGAATGGCCGATGTTTCTCATCCATCCTTTGACTTCTTTCTAGAGACTTTTCTGGATTCCAACAGAAGGTAGCAATTCCTAATGTAGAAAACATGGACTCTGGAGTTAAATAGATGACCTGACTCTGCTTCCACTGCGTCAGAACTGGGTGATTGTGGTCTTGAAGCCCTCCATGAGCCTTTGTTTACTTGTAAACCCTTACTTCCTATTCAAGGACAGTGGTTCTCCAAAAGCAGGAATTCCTAACCCTGCCACCCTGTAATACTGTTCCTCATGTTTCGGGGACCCCTGACCATAAAATTACTTCCTTGCTACTCCATAACTGTACTTTTGCTACTGATCTGAATTGTGATGTGAATATCTGATATGTAGGATCTCTGATATGCAACCCCTGTGGAAATGTCATTTGACACCCCCCCAAAAGGGGTTGCAACCCACAGGTTGAGATCCACTGTTCTAGAATGTCCTTATGGGGTCAAGTGAGTTTTTTTTTTTGTTTGTTTGTTTAATTAACATGGATCTAGCTCATGATACCTGCACAACTGGTATTAATTATTTGTCCCCAGCTGCCTTTCCTACCTCTTGTAGATTTTCCATTTACTTGAGTTGCCTGGGAAGATCCATTTGAGCAGATCAATCTGTCAAATGTGTACTTCTGATGAGAACCCAAAAGCTCACGGTGAGGTGCTCTGTATTGTCTCCACAAACTTCCTGGTGCTGTGATGAAATACCAGCGCTAACTTTAAAAAGTGTGAAGTCAGTTCTCTTTCTACTATGTAGGTCTCCAGGATCAAACTCTGGCCACCATGTCTGGCAGCAAGCACCCTGCCAACTCAACCTATGGTGCTTTCAAAACAAACTCTATTACCAAAACAAACTCTATTCTAGATCATAAAGTAAGCCCCAACTTACATATAAAATATTTTATGTGATCATGATATTCAGAAAGAGAACTGGAACTCTATTATTTGTAAATAATCCACGCATCAGAGAAAATATGTCAAGGGACATTTAAAAATGTTTTAGAACTAATGAAGACTATATAACTAAAACGGCCCTCAGAGGGACACTTCAACCAGTAAATGCTTAAATTTGAAAATAAGAATAGATAAAACAACAACAAAACTAACAAAAACAGAACTAAGATCAATATTATCCAGGAGTATTGATGCAAAAATCCCTAACAAAATAATGGCAAATTGAATACAGAAATATATAAAAATCAATGTCTTATGACCAAGTAGAGTTTATTCTGTGAAGACAGGCTTGTTCAATATCTTAAAACTGATCACTGTAGTATACTATTTTAAATAAAATTTTCATTCTTTTATTTTATGTGTATGTGTTTTGCCTGCCTGTATGTCTGTATACCATGAGCATGCAGTTGCTGAGGAGGCCTTTAATGGCACGGACCTTTAATCTCAGCACCCATGAAGAAGAGACAGGCAAATCTCAAGTTCCAGGACAGACTGGTCTATATAGTGAGTTCCAGGTCAGTCGGGGCTACAGACTAAAGCTATGTGTGTATGAGAGAGAGAAGGGGCTGAGGAATCATTGGTTCTTAGCTAGAGAGATGGCTCAGAGGTCAAGAGCAGATACTGCTCTGGCAAAGGACAGCAGTTCAATCTTTAGCACCTGTGTCTGGTGACTCATAACTGTCTGTAGCTCCAGCTCTAGAAGAATCTGTTGCCTCTGTTCTCCTCATATATCGACACCACACACACACACACACACACACACACACACACATCAATTTTTTAAAATATTGAAACCTCAGCAATTATAATTGTTCATTTTTGTTATGGGTTACAAAACATTAATATGTGATTTAAAAATATTTAGGGAAATTTAGCAATAATATTTCTTTGGTTTGATTTAGGAGTTGTTCAATATTAATGCCTGCTTCATAGGTCTCGGCCAATAGTGGTTGGCTATCTCTGCCGTGAAAGAAAAGTGGAACATTTATTGAAATAATTGTAAGATACTTCTCCAACTCCACCCTCCATCAATGTGCCCTAAGGAATTTGCTGTTGATTCTTAAGCTATGACATGTGCAGATACAGAAGAGAGGAAATGAAGCAAGCACTGCTTTTCAGCTCTTGAGGACACACAGCGACAGACAAGGTAAGTGTTGCGGCACCAGGGTCCAGCCCTGCATGGCTGCACTCTGGTTTTCACTAGATAAGAGAGGGGCATGTGTCTCTAGCTTGCGTGGAAGCTTAGGGATGTGATGTCATGCCCAGCAAGGACATGGACTTAGTCCGCCTTATATGGCCACAGTTGTCAGCCCTGGCACCTGAGGCCCATGACTCAGTGTCACCTCTGTTTCAGTTTGTCCTCCATGAGACAGATAACTAAGCACTTCTTTGCAGCCCTGCTAGGGAGACACATCTATTGAAGTTTCTGTTGGTTGAAATGAGGGGAGAACTTAGCCTCAGCTGCCCAAGGAAGCTGGCAAGCCATCTTGGTTCTCTTGTTGTAATTTTCATTATTATTCAGCTTCCTTGAACATTTCCCTTGCAGCCTTGAGTATTATTGAGCAGGGTGTGGGGATACCCAGACCTGGGCTTTCAGCCATTCTTCGTGGGATGCTGGGCCCAAGGAAAATCCCTTTGTGTTCCATGAGTCACCTCCAGGGAAGAGGTTGCTGTCAGCTGGTGAAAAAGGGATTAAGAACGAAATGTTCCCTAGGGAGGGCATTTCCTGAGAATTACTTGTGCCATGTGCTGTTCCTACCCATAATTCCACATGCTTGTCATTCTGTGTCTCCTACACTTGACTGTACTGCGGCCCTCGAAGACACAGGTAGTTTATTCAGGATCCCAGAGCAAAGTCCCCGAGTGTTGGATCCCTCTTGCACACCATGCTGTCCTGGAGAGTCAGGCATGCAGGCCGGCCATTGTATTACCCAGCTGACAGCGCTGAGGAGTCTCTGTGGGAGACATTGCTAACAACATTTTCTTTTCATTCTTTCATCCATATGATGTTTATTGAGAGCCTAGTGTGTGCTGAAGACACTAGCAAGGTCCCGAGGTATGCGGCACATGGCCCCTGATTCAGAGAGCTCGCTAGCCAGTGGTCTAGCATTTCTGTTTTCTGTTGCTCATAACAGGCCGTCACAGGCTGGGGAGGCTGTAAAACACACAAGCTTCTTTGGTCTCAGAAATGCACTCCAGTAGCAGGAGGGTTTCTTGTTGGCTGAGTCAAGGTTTGAGGTGCCACAGAACTTTACTTGACAAGAGACAGAGGAAACGTGTGTGTGTGTGTGTGTGTGTGTGTGTGTGTGTATCCTCTGGTCTCTTCTAAAGGTAACGGCAATGAGGCAGAGACAATGACTCAGTGTGTGAAATGTTTGCTGTAGAAGCATGAGGACTTGAACTCAGATCCCTAGTGCTCACATAAAGCCTGGTGTTCAGGGAGCTCCAGGTTTGGTGAGAGAAAAAGAATAAAGTGGAGAGTAGCAGAAAAAAAAAAATCACCTGATGTTAACCTTAACTTTTGCCCTCCTCATGTGCATGTACCTACATGTGCGTGCACACACACACATACACACGCACACAAGTACACACATCCCACTGAGTTAACTCTCATTTTCAAGTCTTGTGCGGTTAGTTAGCGAGAAGTTTGTCCAGCAGAAATGCTTCTATCCCCTTATTCAGGTCCATTTTCTGACTCTGCTTTTTCAGAGGGCCGTTCCTCATCACCGGAGGCCGAGGGGCCCTGTCTCTTCTCTCTTCAACCTCCCAGCGCATTATGGCCCTGGCTGACAGTTCAGCAGTGTTTGCACTATCATCTCAGCAGTGAGCATTATGCCCACCGAAGAATGATGATGCATTTAAGAGAAAGGCCTAAGGAGAAAAACAAAAGAAACTAAAGAGGAGGTAAGGGGGAAAAGCAGGGAGAGCTCAGATGTCATGGAAACCAGAGAGAAAGAATTCCAGGGAGGGAAGGAGGGGGGGAGGGAACCCTGTACTCCTCTACTGCAAAGCACAGCTCAGTCAGGTGGAGGCTACAAACCAGGGCTCAGGATGGGGGGGAATTAAAGACTGTCCAGTAAGCACAGAGGGTGGGCTCAGGAAGGAGTGGGCAGTGCAGAAATGGAGACAGAAAAAATAAAGAACTTAAGAAATGAGAGGAGGAAGGAGGGGGGCTGAGTGGTGGCAGGAGAGAAATGCGAAGTGAAAGGTTAAAAATACCCTATCTAAAATAGGCGAAAAGCTGCGTATGCTTCATTCTTGTATAGAGTGTGTGGGGTAGGCATCAGGCTTCAGAATTCTCCTAGGACCATGGCCCATAGTATCCTCCTGCTTTCTAAGTTCCTCTTAGGGGCCTTTTCCAAAAACCTAGTCAGAGAGGAGCAGAAACCTTTCCGTTGTCTACCCTGCTGTCCCCATCCAGAGACACTTTGCAGATGCTCAGCATGAGACACCAGAGCCTCTGGAACCCTCTTCAGTCTCAGGCTCTATTCCCCAATCCATTTAGCCTTGGCTTGGATTGTCGTGAGCTGAGGGACTCAGCAGCAACCAGAGAGAAACCAGACCAAACCAGGGCAAGTGAGGGAGGGATGGTCCTCATTAAGTCAGCTCACAAGGAGCAGAGACCTGCAGTGACTACCAATGTCCACTAGAGGGCGCCATGGGCTCACGGAGCCGGGCACGAGGCGAAGGGGCTGACTGCTGCTCAGGCATGAACCATCCTGCTGACTCGGGGCACTCTTTTGGACACACAAAGGAGAATACGCAAGAGAGCCATTTTCTTTTAAATACTTCTAGAGCAAAAGCTATCAATGCAAAAATGTCCTTTCTGCTGGACTCTTTCACCCAAACAACTTAAAGAACCCTATCATTATCATTGCCTCAGAAGAATCTTTCTATTATTATAGTGTGCCCAAGATACCTGGGAGTTCCAAGGTGAGGGATGCTTGAGCCTCGGAACATTTAAACTTTTGAGGGGAAATAGCGGATTAAGATGGGTATCAAATCGCTGTATCATGAAATAGGAGGTACAAAGAGGAAGTGGTAGAGAGTTACAGAAGAGGGCTGCAACTTCAGCTAGGACGGTGATGCCCTGTCCAGGGAGGGCCAGGGAGGGCCTTTACCAAACGTAAGACCTCCCAACAGTGCAGCTGTTACAACAGAGCAGGTGGATTTAACCAGTTCTGGTAATACATTTTATTGTGCCTGATTCTTATCAGTGATAAACAGCAATATTTTCTGCCCTTGAGACCTTGTTGATCCTGAAAGTTACATGAGAAAGTAGAAATGGATCGGCTAAATGTTCAGAGTGTGGTAGAGGCAGGGCAGCCAGCTGAAACACCTATTGCACTTGTACAGGGGTCAAAAGTCACATGCTGACACTGATGTATCTAGAAGGGACAGGAGTCAAACACAGAGGTTAGGCCGGGCATGGGGGTGCATGCCTCTGCTCCCAGCGTTCAGGAGTCAGAAATTGGGTGATTTCTGTGAGTTCCAGGCCAGTCTGCTCTACAAAATGAGTGCCAGGTCATCCAGAACACACAGTGAGACCCTGTCTTGGCATACACACACACACACACACACACACACACACACCTTTAAACACACAAGACAGATAGACAGATGGTACAACGTCCCCAGTGAGAGAAGTTGTGTTCCTGGTTCTAGCTATCGCTAGTGGGTAGCGAAGACTTAGCCATTTCCCAGCAGTATTTAATTGCCTGTGGAAGACCCTGCTCTGTGGCTGTCGCCAGGTATACCCAGGCAGCTTGGACACAGGAACAAGAGTGATGCTATGGGCATTTTGTGGAGGTCTTGCATATGGGGACTACTGATCATATCACAGCAGCATGCCTGAGTTAGTCTCAACTAATGAAGGCTCCACCCTGACTAGTAAACAACTAAATGAACTGATCTAGATATCTCCTTGGCTGAGTAAGAATTCATCAACAACTATTTTCTTCAGAGCACCCATCCTAGAAGTAAGTGTGCGTGTGTGTGTGTGTGTGTGTGTGTGTGTGTCTGTGCATTTTCTTGAGGACTGAACCCAGAGCCTCTCACATGCAAAAACACACAACAACCAAGCTACATAGCCAGTCCTCTATGCCTGATTCTTTTACATAGCACATACTAAGAAAGACCTTTGTGTTAATATGAATATTTAAAGGTTCTAGACACAGCACAACATGTGAGAAAGCAGCAGATATATGGAATGTTATCTTTATGCGGCATCCTAGCTGGTGGAATGTCATCCCAGGGAACTGCGGAAAGAAAGGAACCAGTCCATCACCTCCCTGCAACCATTCTTAATCTTTATGAGGTGACCATTGATCCCTCTATCTCTTTGCAGATTCAAGTGAAAGTTGCCCTCTGAGTCTCCGCAACAGAGTTCAGAGTGAACCAGGGCCAAAATAAGAAGCCCTGGCAGGCCAGGTAAAAACCAGCAGACAGAAAGGGGAGTCTAGGACAGAGGTAGGAGTGTGCTGGAGGGGGCGGAGCTGTGCTGGGGCTGGGTTGGCAGGACCGTGAGTGGCTTTTGTCACAGTGCCGGTGCACCTCCCCAAGCCCAGGAGGCTGAATCCTTATAAGTGGAGCTTGTAGGGGATGAATGACAGCCCCTGACCAGGGAGACCTTTTCAATGCCCATTGTGTCTATAAATGGCAGCAACTTGAACAGCGGGGGTGGGTTGGGGTGGGGGGGTGGACAGAGATATTAGGTGAAGATTCTACCCCATAGCTACATCCCTGACATCAAGCTGTTTTTAAAAGAATTAATTCTAGCAATGCTTCTCAACCACTGGAACAAGCAGGTCAAACCCATCAGCATGTCCGAGATTTTAACTGTTAGATTCCCATGAATCTCATCTCTTGTTCCTTCTTGCATAAGCCATACTAGATAGCCCTTCCCAAGTGCTTCCTGATCTGTTCTCTTTTCCTCCTATGTCTTTCCCTTTCCCCTGATGAACGTTCTGGCTCAAAGGGCCTTGTAGAGATGCTTCCCTAAGCTCCCCCAGGCAAGGGATGCTGCTCCTGTTCCCGGAACTGTTGCAACACGGCTTGTACCGCCCTGGGCAGCCTTGCTGCTCTGCTCCACTCATCCTTTCCCCATGCACCCTGGCTTGATCATCTTCCTTACATTCTTTCATCATTTCTTTTTCTTCCTCTCCTCTGCCCTGTTCTCAAAGATTATGAAATAGCAGAACCATTGTTACAATTCAAAATGGCATTTTACTCAATGTAAAACATAGTTGCCTTCCTGCCCTTTACGCTGGGTACAGGGGCCAAGAGAAGAATGAAATATGCAGTAATTATGATCAGAACTTTTCATTCTAGCTGGCAAGGACCAGTTTTCCTTCCCATCTGGAGTCTGAAGCAGGTTATTTTGGACCCACCTCTCCTCCAGGTAAATTTAAGAGTGCTTCCTTATATGGAATGTAGATATACAGGCCCTTGATCCCAGCACTTGGGAGGCAGAGACAAGAAGATCTCTGTGAGTTTGGGGCCAGTCTGGTCCACACAGTGAGTTCCAGGACAGCCAGAGCTACATAGTGAGACCCTGTCTTGAAATCAGGGTGTGTGTGTAGGGGTGGGGGTGGGGTGTTGACAAGCTGGTGCCTCACATATTAATAGTGTCCCTGGGGGAATTTTCATGTGGCTAAACTGGAGAATGAAAAGGTGAGAGATTCATTTAGGAACAAGGATGTAAGGAGAGCAAGTGTTTGCTGGAAGAGCACCAGCGTCCTCCCTTTTGTTATAAACGTTCATCCAACACGCTACTGGAATTTTGTTTGGCCAGGGTGTTTCATCAAAAAGACCTGCAACCGGAAGCAGACTAATACTGCGTACCCTCGAGACCGCAGTCTGACTGTGCACACGGGCAGTCTCAAGGCCTTCCTTTCTTCTCCTATAACCTTAACCAGGATGCAGGGCAACAATGCTGGGTGTGCGTGACCTATCTGTTTTGGGTTTTAAGCCTTTAACATGCTTGCCTGGTGGAAACTGGGTGTGGGAGGAGAGGAAGGGAATAAACTATCTCAAAAGTTCAAATTCATACTTTAATTCTAAACGTATTTCTTGCTTAGTTGGCCAAAAAGAAGGGATTTGGGTCAAAAATGTTCACTTCCAATTCTATCTGCATGTCAGATAGGGCCAACAGACCACATTAGAGATGGTTGGGAAACAGCAACCAGTTAAGTCAGGGTCTCTTAACCTCAAGACATGCTTGCCTTGCGGGACTCCCCCGCAGGGCCAGGACTAGGGGAGGGCAAAGGAAGCACCTTTTGTGAACCATTTAAAATGATCTAAAATTGGCATGAACGTTCTGCTCATCCTGGAAATTTATATTACCTTTTATTTTTTTTTAAAAAAAAATACGACTGAAACACTTTTTTGCTTAGTGAATTTTTGGCATTCTTTAAACTTAGAAATGTATCCCTACCATTTTTTTTTTTTTTTAAAGCTCTGGGCTTGCTTTCTGAACATATATTCTGAAGATAAAGTCTCACTTGCCATTACTTTTTACTGAATGTCCTTAAAGGAAGTTTTGAAATTATGATTATTTTAAAATTGTCAATATCTTAAGACCATAATTGTTCCAAGGATGCTTTTGTAACACCATCTGTATACAAAGTTATCCAGGGCTCAGGGGAGGGGCGTGGCTGGACTTTGGGAGGAGGAGATCTGCCTGTCAGTGAGACTCCTGAGCTTTATTTATTTATTTTTTTTTGTGGTCGTGGATGCCCTGCACTTGATACGTAGTTCTTGGACGCTGACTCTTTCCTCATCTTTAAACCCCAGGGAATGATAACCCTTTTCCACAGAGGGAAAAGTGAACTGGATGCGGTTTGTACATTTCGGTCATTTGATTTATCAGAGTCGCCAGATAAACACTCTGCTTTGCACGATCCCTGAAACAGCAGGGCTTGCCTTGGCACACGGATGAGGGCGGAGGTTTTCTTTTTCCACTCACAGAGCCCGGAGCTGCGGGACCAGCCCCTTCCCGGGTGCAGCCTGGAAGTTCCCGCTGTGCGGCGCCCCGGGCCTGGCGCGCTCCCCACGGCCCTACTAGGTTCCCGGTTCCCTCCGCGTAGGGCCATCCCACGCCGGCCGCCTTCCCCATCCCGGTCCCCGGAGGAGGAAATTCTTCCCTAGCAGCCTAGGGCTCGCCTCACGTGACCAGCCGCCGCCGCCGCTTCCAGGGAGAGTTTAAAGGTTACGGAGGAAATTAGCATGGATACAGCCACTGGCCCCCAGGAGGGCGCACCCGGCTTTCCCGCAGCCCAGACGCCCGCTGTCAGCGTGGAGACGCGAGCCGCGTCCCCTTAAGGGGCACACACGAGGTCCCGCATATGTAGGAGGAGTCACTTTGAGAAATAAACAGACACTCGAACCGGGCCCGGATTCCACTTGTCAACAAGTTCTCGCAGAACGAGCAAGTCCGGGGACAGATTCCCTGGAGGGGGGAGAGTCTCCCCAAGGAAAAGGAAGAGGAAAATTAGGTTTCAGAACTCACACCCAGCTAAAGAGCTCGGCAGTCCGGGCGCCCCCTCCCCCATCGCGACACAACAGAGAATCCCCGGGCAGAGTGACAGACAGGCGAGCTCGCTGTGGGCGCCTGAGCACTGCCGCGGACCAGGCGGGGCGGGAGGGGAAGGTGCCGAGTCCTCTGGGACCCTGCGACCCCGTCCCTCCTTCCAGCTCCGGCTCTAAACGCTAGCGTTGGCCGCGGAGTGTGCGAGAGGCGCGCCGCCCGCCGTTCTCCGGGCGCAGATCCGAGGCGCACAAGCTCGGCCTGTGACGGTCGCCCCCGCCCCCCCGCGCCGCCACCCCCGGGGTCCCGGGAGGAGTCCTCCCCCAGCTCCCCCGCGCGCCGCCGCCACTGGACAGGGCCGGCCCGCTCTCCGCCGCCTTCTGCTGGGTTCACTTTTCCCGTATTGCTCCCCCAACCGGCAAAACTTTCTATTTCCCCAAACAGTGGCGCGCGCGCGCGCGCGTGCACACACACACACACACACACACACACACACACACTCGCGCGCACACACACACATACACACACACACTGACGTCTTTTGCGCATTTCCTGCATTAGAGGGAGGGAGAATCGCTCCACGGCGATCGAGGGAAGGAGTTCGCAGGCTGGGCGCTCCGGCGGGCGGCGAGCCGGCGGGAGCCGAGAGCGCAGACGCGGGGAGCGCGGCGGGCGGGCGGGCGGGCGGGCGGGCGGGCGCCGGCGGCCGGGAGGAGGGGCCGCGCCGAGTCGCAGTCCCTGCCCCGCCGCCGCGCTGCGCACCGCCGGGTGCCGGCCTGCGCCCCGAGCCCCGAGTGGCGGCCACCTCCACCTCCCCAGCCCGCGCGGATGTGAGATCCCGGGCGCCGGCTGCGGCGCGGCACTGCCTGGCCAGGGAGGCGACGGCCGGGCTGGCTGTGCGGCTTGTGGATTTTTCAAAAATTTGGCTCCGAGGAGGACCATTTCCTCTCGATATGCATCCCTCCGGATAGACTGCACATCCCTCAGTCCGCCCTCCGCCCCGCGCCGTCCGAGGCAGGCGCTGGGTGGGCGAAGAGGATCCGGGTTGAAATCTGCGCCCCCGGTTCTCGTCTCCGCCCCGTCCCGCTGCCCCCTCCCCCTCCGGGAGTCGAAATTGCCCGGGGATTATGTTTCCGAAAGGTAGGTGAGCGCCGGGCGCGGCGCCTGTTTTTCCGTACGCGGACCCGAAGAACCGGCGAGGCGGCGAGGCAGCCCCCGCAGCTTGCGGTGGAGGCGACAGCTCGTCTCCTCCCGTGGAGGTGTCGCCGGTCGTGGTGAGGGGGGAGAGACTTGCTCCCAAAACGGACGTCTCCGGCTCTCCCCCCTCCCTGTTTTCCGTTAGGAATCCGGCGAGGAAATACATGCACTCTCTGAGAATCGCCGGCGCCAGGGCGCAGCGCCACAAGGTGTAGCGAGTGAGCGGGGTGGGGCGAGAGGGGACCCAGGAGTCCCCCAGCGCCTGCTGTCTGCTCTTCATTCTGCCCTCGGGGCGGACGGAGTGACCCCGGCCCTAGCTCCCCGCCCCGACCATGGTAGTGTTCAATGGCCTTCTTAAGATCAAAATCTGCGAGGCCGTGAGCTTGAAGCCCACAGCCTGGTCGCTGCGCCATGCGGTGGGACCCCGGCCGCAGACATTTCTTCTGGACCCCTACATTGCCCTTAACGTGGACGACTCGCGCATCGGCCAGACAGCCACCAAGCAGAAGACCAACAGTCCGGCCTGGCACGATGAGTTCGTCACTGATGTGTGCAATGGGCGCAAGATCGAGCTGGCCGTCTTTCACGATGCTCCTATCGGCTACGACGACTTCGTGGCCAACTGCACCATCCAGTTCGAGGAGCTGCTGCAGAATGGGAGCCGTCACTTCGAGGATTGGGTGAGTCCAGCCCCGCCACGTCCAGGAGTCCGGGGTCCCAGGAAAAGACTTGCTGCCTCAGCGTTGGTCCTGGGGTTCAAGGCTGTGTGTTTCTGTATACATATAGTCTCTATTCCCTTGGGGAGGGATTATTACGATTTATTTCATAGCTGGAGAGACATACACATTAGGTAGATGAGATATGGCAGATAAGCCCTGTCCCCTGTCACCCCTGTTCCCTCCCGACAGGGGGGCTTGCATACTGGGAGAGCCCCAGAATGCAGGTGCATAGGTTGGCGGGGAGGGGATCTGCTGCCTTCCACAAGTGCCTGGTGGGCTGGCGGAGCGCTGTGTGTGTGTGGGTGTCTGTCCTTGGAGAGACACGTGGAGCTCGGACTGGAGGTTTCTTGTGCTTGCTGCTTTAGCCTGGGTAGCCCAGTGAGTGGTTTTATACATCCCTGTGGTGGGACGCTTCCTCCTTCCTAAATCACTGTTTAGCTCATCAGCTGACATACAAGAAGAGGTGTTCACCCCCCCCCCCCCCCCATATCCCCTCTAGAGCCCGGAACATCAGGCCAGCTTGTTTTGCCCATCTATTGAGAATGCTGCATTTTAAAAAGGGCTCTGTTTGAGGTGGTAGGAAGTCGGGACTCTGAATCTTCCATGCTCAGATTGCCAAGATACAGTAGGATCAAACACTATTTCTGAAATTGAGTTAGCTGTTAACGGATCACACTGTCAAATGCTAGGGATTTGGAAATAGGCCTTGCCATACACCTTAAGCCAAACACATTCAACCTTGGCACTTGGACAGTCAGAGAAGCCAGTCCTCCTCCATCCTCTCTCTTCTTGCAGAAACAGTGTTATATTAAGAAATGAATGTCTCTACCTTCAGGTTTGTTACATGTTTCTATCTGGAGCGAGTGTTGCTATGGATGAATATATTTTCAGGATTCTTTGGTCTGCACAGGGAGCTGTCTGCTGCTTCCTGAGGAGTTGTAGAACAGTCACTTTGTGCGGAAAGCACAGAGAACTTCATGACTATGTTAGGGGTCAGAGGGTGCTCATGCCGTTGGTGTATCACTTCACATCATGGTTTTAAACATATGTCCTCAAGGACATGGAGTTTTTTAGGGAGGGGGGAGCCTTGTTCTTTTTACGTTCCTGGCTGTGATAGAGCCTTCTGGAAACCATGGTTACTAAAGGGGCTTTTAGCGCAACCCAGGTAAGCCCCGGCTCAGTGCGAGGAGCTCTGTGGCTCCCACTTTAGACAAGCAGGCAAGCCTTAGGATCCAGAACTTAACGGCCCTCCGTCCCGCTGTCACGTTACAGCTGTCCACGGTGATGTCCAGAGGGGCATGGAGGGATAGCTAACTTCAGAAGGAGTCTTCAATGCTGAACATCTGTGGTTTTGTATAAAAAGGGGAAGCAAACTTTGACTAGAGCATCAGGAAGGTGGGGCCTGTTGCAGGAGGTGCTAGGAGGGGATAAATGGTGGCCAGAGAGCAGGGAAGATGAGCAGCAGGTCTGGCTTTTCCACATACACCCGCTAGTTGGAAGGAAGTACCTGAGTTTTTCTGGTAACACTGTACTGGGGTCTACTCCAAACACAGAGCAGGACGGGATGCTGCTGTCTCTCCTCAGCTTTTCTAGGGAAGTGGCAGCCCAGGCAGTCCAAGGTTCTTACATTTGTGCTGGATTTGGCTCTAGACCAGATCTTCTAGTGCACAGGCAACATTTCCAGACAAGGACATTGAGTTCCAGAGAAGCTAAGTGGATCCCCAAGGTTGCATGGCAAGCACAGGTGGGTTGGAGGCTGAACCCTCACCTTCTATTGCTCACTGTTTGCACAGTGGGGAACAGCCTGTCTGGGCTCCCAGGCTATTTATTAGCCCTGCAGATTCATATGCTGTGGCCCTGACATTTTTATTGTGTGCGATAACATAAAGTGCTTTCAAAATCATTATCTCTTCTGCCTTATAGCAAGTGTGAATTGGATATGACAGGCATTGGACAGATTAAAAACAAGACTGAGAGAAGCCCAAAGAATGAATCAAGTGGCGGAGCTGCTTCTGACGGAGGCATACTGTGGCTGCTCTCTCAAATGAATATGGGGACCACAGCAACTAAGCTGCCCAGCCTGGAAATGGGGACCAGGAAAGGGGCCACCTTCCCCATGTTTGTCACCCAGGTATTCCTGCAGCATCACAGCTGAAGGTGGAATTTTCTTGGCTCAAACTCTTGTGCTACCTTCTTGGAAGAAATGAAGAGACGTACCCTTTGGTAGACATGGCTCTGACGCCCGGCCTGAAGTTAGGGGGTGTGGAGAGCGTGAAGGAGAGTGGAAAGCAGCCACTTCTATCCTTACTGTGGAATACCTCAGCAGGCTCTGAACTCATCTAGCCACTGAGTTCCCCATTTTAACTAACCCAGGGATTAAAAAAGAGGCCACAGGTTACTTTCAAGGGGCTTACATTTCTGTAGGGAAAGGACAGTAACGCACACACACACACACACACACACACACACACACCCCACTTAGTAAGTGCTAATTCAGTTCCAAATGAGCGGTACTGTAAGTAGGTTGGAAGTGCAAAGCCAGGGTGTGCTCGGAGGGCTGGGAGAATCCAGTAAGGCTCCTGGGAGGAGACACGCGCATTGAGGGTAAAGGTGTGGGTAACGTTCAGAGAGGACACGCTGTGCCAGGCTTGGACACCGAGGCAAGAAAGGTACGGAGAGCGCTTGTTTTCAGTGCTGCGGAATGGCTAAGCATGGCTGAGCTGAGGGCAAGGCAGAACAAAGTTTCCCCAATTTAAGACTTTCCATTTGAGTACGACTGGAACCAGAATTTAATATTGAAAACAACAACAATAACAAACAAACGATTTTTTTCCTTTGTACCGTTCTTTCCTCAGGCCCTACTTTTCATAGATTTGGTGGTTTCTGTTTTGTTTGTTTGTTCACATTCAAATACATGTGGATGTAAAATATAAAGAAAGGAAGCTCATCCCGATGCCTTTTAACATCCCGAGGGATGGGGGGCTGAACGTTGGAACTCCAGAGCAGAAGAACATTTAGAAGACTGAGGTAGAAACTGTCGTCCTGACAGTGAGACGAGAGACTCTGCAGGTTGTGACGACAGCAGGGGCTGCTGCAGGCAAAGCTGCTGCAGGCAAAGAGAAGGAAGGGCTTGAGCGAGCCTTTGACGAGCCAGATGAAACGCTGCTGGCCTGGTTGTGCACAGGAGTCATTAGGGGAAGGTTCTGGGATGGTAGAGGCTCTGCCTTGTCTGCTCAGAGATGTTGATTTTGTGGTTTGGGATAATCGGGAGGAATGTGAATGTTTAGTGGTGTGTTTCTGAGATTCAGACCCCGTTATCCTTACTTTGAGAAACAGATCTAGAGGAGGAACTGTGAACAAAAGGACTCCTCATTCTGTGCGGGCCAGAGCTTGATGCAGTGGCTTTCTTTTTTGATGTCCACCTGGCTTTTTCTTTCCTTACTTATTTTTGTTTACATAGCATGCACTCTTGTGTGTGTGCATGTGTGTGTATTATGGATGTATGTATGGAGGTCAGAGGATAACTTGGAGGAGTTGTTTTTCACCTGTCACTCTGTATGTTCCGGGATCAAACTTATAGTCAGTTTAGCAGCAGGCACCTTGACCAGCAGGCACCAGCCATCTTCTTGGCCTTTCACTTTATTTTTTGAGACAGTCTCCTCACTGAAGCTTGTTTCCATTGATTTGGCTAGCCAGCCAAACTATGTTGGAAGACATCTTTGGTTTGTGCCACTCCCTTGATTTTTCTTGTCACACATGTATGTATGTGTGTATTAAATTTGTTTATTTTGGTTCCCTATGACAGGGTTTCTTTATGTAGCTGTGGCTGTCCTGGATCTTACTTTGTAGCTCTGGATGGCTGTGAACGCAGAGATCTGCCTGCCTCTGCCTCAGAGGCAGAGCTACAAAGTAAGATTAAAGGCGCTTGCCAATACACCTGGCATAGATGCATTAATAATGTAGTGGCTATGTCTGAAACTCATCATCCCTTGAGAGGCCGTTCCCCAGAGCTTCTGTCCTAGTTTGCTTTCTGTTGCTGAGACCAAAACCAACATGGAGAGGAAAGGGTTTATTTCATTTTGAAGTCCATCCGTGAGGGAAGCCAGGTAGGAACTGAAACAGAGACCATGGAAGAAGGCTGGTTGCTGGCTTGCGACATCCAGCTCAACTTTCTTATATAATTCAGGACCAAATGTCTTGAGGCGGCATCACTCAGAGTGAGCTAGGACCTCTTGTCAGTTAGCAGTCATGAAAATACACCACAGATTTGCCACAGGCCAATCTGATGGAGAAGAGGTTCCTTCCTCCCAGGTATGTCAAACTGACAACTGAAGCTCACTGTGACAGCTGCTGAAAGTACATGCTGGGGCTATTCTGCCTGGGTTTGAAAGCCACCATACCCTACTTAATTCTCCTGTGACCTTTATTGAGCTATTTAACCTTTCTGAAATTTCATTTCTTTCTCTGTAGAAGGACGATGGTAAAATCATCTGCCTGAAATAGATGTTGCAGGGAAACCGAGTTTATACACACACTGTGCTTGGACCAGTGCCTGGCCCTTAGTTTCTGCTCCAAGGTTGTTTAATAGTTGCCCTGTTGTATACCCCAGCACTGGAAAGGGTAGCCCAGCAGACCAGCTCTGCCCGGGTCAATAAAAATCACTTGGGGAGGATCTTACAGCACCAGTACCAGAGTCCAGCCCCTAGCATGACATTCTGGGTGGATCCTGGGGACACAGCCCTGTAAAGCAGGCCTCCTCCTGATGGTGTCTTTGTGCATCTTTGTCTCCTTAGGGCATTTCTGTAAAGTTTTAGCATCATTTGTTTTTTAAAGACAGAATGAAGTAGAAAAGATCTATAAAGCAGATATGGCTAGGCTGGAAATTTTCCATCCTAGAGGCCTTCCCTATTCCAACAATTTTTAGCATCTAATTCAGTATTGCTCCCCTTGGCATATAGGGTGTTGTCTAGCTGTCTTATTGATTCCTGCTTGGGCTAGGGCTAGCACATCCAGATTCCTGCTTCATGGCTGGTCAAGCATTATCCGTGGTCTGTCTGTCTGTCTGTCTGTCCCTGTCTGTTTGTCTCTCTGTCTGTCTGTCTGTCTGTCTCTCTCTTTCTCTCTCTCTCTCTCTCTCTCTCTCACACACACACACATACACACCTCTACCATGTAGCCAGTCTGGGCTACATGTTAATATTTAAGAATATTTAAGAGTCTGGGCTCTTGCTCCCTGCCGTTGACCTGTCTTCGGAATTATTGAGTTCTCACTGTAAGTCCCAGACACTCACTGGTTATGACTTTGGACATGTGACTTAAACCCCAGATACCTGTTTCTTGGTTTGTAAAATGGGGAAATGATAATTCCTACCTCTTAGGACTGGTGTGTGAGTAAAGTAAGGAAGCCATATGAAGCTCTCAGCAGAAGATTTGGCCACATTGCATTTTAGCAATTCTGTTAATATCTGAAGATATTATATGTGTAGCTGTTCATAGATTTAGCATCTTAAGATGAACAGATGGCCCAGTGAAAGATATTTTTTCCTTGCTTTGTGAATATATTTTTTATGAAAAGTCTCAGATAGTCTAAAAGTAAATTTAACTTACTTATACTTAACAATTTTTTTTCTTTTATTAATTCTTTGAGAATTGCATATGAAATATATTTTGATTATAGTCATCTTCACAACTTCTTCCAGATCTACCTTCTTTATCCACTAAATTTTGTGTCCTTATTTTTCAAAACTCATCAACTACAGTCTGTGCTGTCCTTATACTCTTAGGTGTGTAAACATCCATTGGAGCTTGGTGGACAAGCCAGTGGCCCTACCCTTAACAACAACAACAACAACAACAACAATCCTATTTTCCTTCCCCTTGCTATTACCAATCGCTTATAGCTCCTCAGCTTTTGAAAGCAACTTAATCACTTGTCATTAGATTGCTTTGGAAGACCTAAGAATTGTGGCTGTTGTAGACACAGTTTCGTTAATATGGAAGCCGATTAGTGATTAGAAATAGGAGTATTTAGGAGAGGGTGTTTGGTTTGATTGTATCAGCTTGATTTATCTTGGTGGATTTAAATACAGTTTCAGTGCTGTTACCTTAAATTCCTGACTCCAGGCCATACCAAACTTGAAACTCCAGAATTTATATGTAGGCCTTTCTTATCCTCAGTGATACTTGATTGTGAACATATCAAAATCAATACATGTGGTATTGTTTCTTCCTCTCAATCTAAGCTACTTTTCCTCAGCTCAAGTGACAGCAACTCTGCCTTTCTAGATGGAGGCCAGCAGCCAGGAGGAGCCGTTCCTCACGCCTCTCATTTTCCCCTCTACCCGGTATCCAGTCCATGGCAGCATCTGCTGTATTCTGCAATATAGCCCAAGCGTTACCATTTTCCATGCCTCTCCTGGGCCCAAGTCACTTATGCAGTGTCTGGATTTTCTCATCAGTGCCTTAATTGGTTCCCTCCTTGCCTGAACTTTGTCAAAAGAATCTCTCAGGGAGGGGGGGGGAACCAATTCCTTCCTGTAAGACAACCCAGCCAGGCCTTCTGGACCTTCCTGGCCCTGTTGCCTACTGCTCTTCACCTTGTTTATGAGTCTCTAGTCATAAGGCCCATAGGCCACCTTAGACATACTCATCACATACTCTCCTCAGTTTTCATTCCTCTCTCAAGCATTAATTCAAATGTTACATTCCCAGTAAAGCCTTTTCTGGTGGTCTTGTCCAAAATGTCGCTCTCTTTCAGGATTTATGACTTCGTTTTATTATTTAATTATTGTTTTGAGACCTGGCTTTACGATGTAGCTTGGGCTGGTGACAAGCCCTCAGTCCTCCAGCTTCAACCTTCCAAGTGCTGGGATTACAGCCACCATGACTGGCTTTCCAGATCGTTTTCTTTCTATAGTTTTAAAGGCTTATTAATTTTTAAAGGAGCATACAAGTTCAAGGGTTTATCGTGGCATTTTTATATGTATATTTCATTGCGTTTTGCTTGTATTTTCCTCCCCATCTCCATTTTGTACACTCCTTTAGGTGGCCTCCTTTTCCTGAACGCTTATCTTTGTCTCCTACACTTTCTATTTTATATTATGTGTTCATGGATATGGAACCACACAGAGTCTAGGTAGCCTTTGACTACCTAGTGGCTGCATCCCTGAGGAAAACTGACTTTCCCTCTCCAGCAGCCATCAGTTACCTCAGCCAGGGTTGGGCATCATGGACCCTTTTCCGCACATGCTAGGCTTTTGTCTGGCTTGATCATGTATGAGTCCTATACATATAGTCATAGCCACCATGAGTTCATGTATGCTACAACCCTGCCATGTCTGGAAAATACTGTTTTGCTGTAGGCATCTAGTCCCTTTGGTCCTTACCATCGTCCCTTGCTCTTTTTCCTAGGGATTCTCAAGCCTTTCAGGGAGAGGCTGACGTAGATGGCCCACTTAGAGCTGAGAACTGCACAGTCTGGTGTCATTTGCACATAGACCTGTTGTGGATCTCTGAATTCATCTCTACATACTGCAAAAGGAAGGTTCTCCAATGAGGGTTGAGAGATTCACTAAGTTATGGGTTTGCACAAACAATCCCTTTGTGCAGTTGACAGTGAGGAGGAAGAAGGGAAGACTATTCTGCAGAAGTCTTTGAAGACTGGCCGGAGAATGCTCTGTTGTCTCCACAGGTCAATTTGCACTGTACCAAAGACTTCTTATGAGGTCTGAAGTTTCTAAAAGTGGGAGCTGTGTACCCTGTGGGCACCCAGGGTCCACACAAGGTGCTGTGGTAAGAGGAAGCACAGAGAGCCCACTTGTCCTTGTTTGTAGAGTTTAAATCAAGTGTAAAGTCTTACTGGGGTGTTAGCTATAAAAATGCCTCTTACCGTTGGCAGTGACAGGACGTGAAATGCAAGACGTCAACCCCTGAGCTCGTGGAGCTCACTAAAGCATATGTACCTGCATAGCTTCCAGAGGCTAAGAGAACTCCAGAGCAGCGCTGCACTGTTTTACATAAATAAAAGCCTCACTTGGCAAAACACATTTCTCTTCAGGTCCCTCTGGGTATAGATGGGCTTGTTAAGTAATTACAATCTATTATAATGTTAATCAGCAGGGCTGCACCTGGTTGAAATTTAGTTTTTTGACAGCAACCATATGAAGTGGCCAAAAGCCTACGCTGGGCTGAGAGAACCAAGAGGACAGGAACATACCGTGTCATTGTAACTCACCCATATCCAAACAAAATAGAAACTCCAGGGGGAACAGGTTTGGACTCTATAACATCCTGCCCAGAAGAGAAATTCAAGCCTGCCAACAAACCTCAGAGCTGCAATGACCTCCTGCTTCCCCTGTCTTCCCATCCTATCTCCCTCACCTTGAAGGGTTATGGAGGTCACCTTTAAGCCAGATGTGGCACTGAGCTCATCACCTAGGAAGCATTTAAGGCCAAAAACATAACCATTTCACAAAGCAGTTGGAAAACATCATGGTGGGTGACTCTAGTTTATCATTTAGGGGGAAAAGTGTGCTTTCGTTTTGGCTACATGCATCTTGAATAGAGCTGTTGGTTTGTTTTTCAGACAGTAGCATCCTTTAATGCCAGTCTTCTTGCCAGGCAGATGGAAGCATCTGTGAATGAGAAGTGTCTCTTCTCGCTCATCTGAAGGCTCTCCAGAATGTGAACTGTTCAGGAAGTCTGGGAAGCCCACTCACCAGTTAGTTGATGGACTGAGAGGCTCCCTCTTCCAGGCCTGTCTTGTCGGAGCTCCCCAGTGGATTCTGGGTGTGCTCTTAGCAACACGCCCTCTCAGCAGAAAAGGAAGGTGGTGGGCTGCACAGAATATGCCAAGCAGTGGCCAGAGTGGAGTGTTCATGTTTTCATTCTGGCCTTCCTTTCATCCTCTCCGTGAACTGGATGCCTTCTGTGCTGGGCACCATGTCACGTAAGCAAATAGCCTACTAGGAGACATGGCATTTATCATGGAGTATCAGAAATACATTAGTGTAAACTACCAACTGAGAGGACAAGCCCGGCATGATCTTTCAGAGTGTGCCAACACCTCAGCCTACCTCTGCAGAGATGGGGAGGCTGGTATTTTTTCTGCCTGGGGAACTCACTGACTGGAGAGTCAGGTGTCGCCTATCAGTTAGTGGCACTGCGCTTATATTCCACACGTATAATTCAGGTGTTAGCAAGGCCAGCACTTTTTGGGGTCCTGCTGACGATGGTATTGACTGGGCCCTCGAACCCCACATTTTGGGCTTAGACTATGCTCAGCAGTCTACCTCCCCATTATATTTTGTCTCCCCCCCAAATTGTCTTGTTTACGATAGACAATTGTCCAGTTTTTATTTTCTCCTTCTATTTTTCACCATGTTGTAAGACCACAAAGTTGTTTTCCATAGCTTGTTTTTTTACCGTTTGCACTGACGGTTATTTCAGCCATTTTAGGCGGCTGAGAGACTCATCTGTCAGCCACTGGAGAGGAAACATGCCATCAACCTGTCTTTGTCAACTGTCTCATAAGGGGGAGGAGCCCTGTGATGGTTTCAGGTCTCGGTGATCATGGAGTCTGAGAAGTGTAACAAAGTCAGATGCACCTTCCCGAGACAGAAGAACCATAGCAGGGCTGGAGAGATGAGATAGCTCAGTCGGCACAGTGCTTGCTGTGAAAGCGTTAGAATCCATTTGCTCCGGGAGGACCAGTGTAAATCGCTGGGCTTGGCAGTGCATGCCTGTAGTCCCAGAGTTGAGGAGGTAGAGACAGGGAGTCCCTAGGACTTGATGGGCAGCCAGTTGGGCCTGCAGGGTGAGTTCCGGGTTCAGTGAAAGACCCTGCTCGAAAAAGACAGTGGAAAGCACCTGAGGTAGACACAGCATCAACATATGGCCTACACACACACACACACACACACACACACACACGACATGTATGTGTGTGTCCCTGTGAATACGTGCATGGACACACACATACTCATACACACATTCACATAGATGATGACCCCCAAGCAAAGGGAGTTGTTCACCTCTGCGTAGCCAGACATTTCCCAGGTGTATTTTCTTATAAATACTAGTATTTGTGAAACGTCAAGAACTAGTACTTTGCAGATATAATCTATATGTATATATCATAATTAGATAAAAAATGAGCCTTCCTCAAGTGGACCTCTTGGAAAATCAGCATTAACATCCTGTGAAATAGTGGGTTTGAACAACTGTGGGAATTCAAGGGACAGGAGACGATTTGGGTTCTGGTAGAGGCGATGGGGAGAGCCTAAGGGACCTAGACAAATAGGGAAATATTTGCAGAGGCTATGGGAAGAGCCTAAGGGACCTAGACAAATAGGGAAATGGGGCTATAGGACAAGTAGGTCTCACAGTAGCTGTCTAAGGCAGCTGCAGCTCCGAGGCCACAGATGCAGAGTTTGGCATCACTAGCTCATATGCTTTGCTTAATATCATGCAGTCAAAATTTATGCTAGAATTCAAACCCAGGACCAGGGTTGGGGATGTAGCTCAGTGGTAGAGTGTTTGCCTAGGATTCAGGAGGCTCACTGCAAAGCTGGGACTAGCTGACTCCACAGCCCACATTCCACCCTTTAGCTTCATGAACTTGAACCAGCCAACCTTAGTTTCATTAAGAATGTGCTACTGATAGAAAACCATTTTCTATCCCAGTCAGGTTGTCAAGAAGTATTAAATAAATAAATAAATAGGTTTAGTTGAGGATACTATATGGGGGATTGAGGGCAGCCCTCATACTTGATTTCTTAACAACTAAGAGTTTGATGTATAGTGAGTGACTTGATTCAAACTCTTACCCCTAAAAACATTTCTGGGCATTCCTGTGAGGCTAATTGAGGGGGGAAGCTCCACCTTACATGCATTGTCCCAGGAGCTGGGGTCCCGGAGAGACTGAAAAGGAGATGAGCTGAGCACTAGTATACCTTCTCTGAGCTTCCTCATTATGAATGCAGCAACATGGCCAGCTGCCTCAGCTTCCAGCCATCATGGCTTCTCAGCCATGATGACTGTTTTTTCAAACTATTGAGCAAAATGAACTATCCCTTCCTTTTGCTGTCTTTGACAGGTATTTTCTGGCAGCCATAAGAGCCTTCCCTTTTCTCCTTTGCTGCCCTGAATATCTATTGTTTTTCTTGCAGCTACCCAGAAACAAGATTCCAGATGCCCGGTTAATTTGAATTTTAGATAAACAGTGAAGACTTGGTTTTTTGTTTTGTTTTGTTTTGTTTTTGTTTTTGTTTTTGTTTTTAAACCAAAGATGTGTCCTAAATATTACACATGACATACTTATACCAAAAAAAAAAAAGCTGTTGTTTACCTGGACATAAAATGTAAGTGGGGGCCTTCTTCTTTTACAGTGGTGTTCTGGGTCCATGTATGTTCCCCATAACCCTGGTAATTAACCATGGCCATGAGCAGGAATGGATTGTCATGCTTGTCATCTTGTCTCTCTTGAAAGACAAAGGAGGGACATTTAGCCTTTTGCTGAAATAATTGTATCAGTAATCAAAGTTAAGAGACATTTTTGATTAACAACTCCCTTCCATTGCCCATGAAATCACAGTGGTCACCACTGCTCTCGGATGTATCGTGGTTACTTTCCTAGTGGTTGCGACAAAATAGCTGACAAAAGCGACTGACTTGGTTTCATTTCCTGTTGCTATGTGAAGATGCCCTGACAAAAGTAACTTAAAGGAGAGTTTATTTGGCTCACAGTTTCAGGTTACAGTCTATCCTTGCAAGGGTCAAGGGGGCAGGGTGTCAAGATGGCAGGAATTTGCAGTAGCTAGTTACATTGCATCAAGAGCAGAGAGCTATGAATTAAGGCTCTGGTGCTTGCCTTCAGTTCTCTCTGCTTGTCTTCAAGTCCAGGCCCCACCGGCGAAACCGAGCAGCCCACATTCAGTCTTCCCACCTCGAGGGACGTAATCAAGACAGTCACCATAGGTATGCTGGCAGGCCAGCCTGATCTAGACAAGCCTATCTTGAGACCCTCCTCCCAGGTCATTCTCAACTCTGTCAGGTGGTCATGAAAACTTAACCATCTCAGTGACTTTAGGAGAAAAGCTTCATGGGGCTCATGGTTTGAGGATATAATCCGCCACGGTGTGGAGAGCACGGTGGCCAGAGTGTGAGGCGGCTGGTGACAGTGTGCCTGAAGTCAGGAGGAGGAGGAGAGATGAATGTCTTGGTGCCCAGCTCACCTTCTCTTTTTATTTTGTCTGGGACCCCATCCTGTAGGATGGTTCCTCCAGAATCAGGGTGTCTTCGGAAACTCCCTAGGAGTCATGCCCAGATGTCCTGGGTGATTCTACATCCTGTCAAGTTGACAGCAGGTATCAACCATCCCAAGGTGAGAGGTTCAGTTTATGCATTGCCCTGTCCTTTGCCATGGGACCCTGAACCTCTCTTCCTCCCATGGGTGACTGTCAGGGTTCTATTCCCCAAAGACGCACAGTGCCTGATCAAGGTGACTCTACTGGTTGTTTAGAAAGAATATCTTATTTGAGCACAGGTGACTGAGAACTAAGTCATGGAGAAGCTCTGGAGTTAGTTATTGTATATTTGTTAGTGTATGTCTAAGGAATTTGTGTGAGATTTGTGTATTATTGCTGTAGCATGGACCTTCCCACTCAGGCCAAGGGGTTGTCCTAGCCCAGCCATTCTCTTCACCTGGCCCATTGCCCCCCCAGGGCCTGTGGGGGATACACCCACTTTCTTTTCTTTCTCTTCAAAGTGGTTCCCTTGACTTTCCCGGCAAGAACCTCCCTGATGAAGCCTGGCCTATTGTGTCCTCCCTTTGCCCTCCTCTCTCTACCCCAATTCCTAGAACACCCATCCCAACCACCCTCTTTCTGGGCAGCTCCTGGCTCCAGCTCTTTGGAGTCATGGTGGTGTCTATCTTCTGTCTGTGTCTCTGTTTGGAAGCCTTCTCGTCTGGCAGTTTATGGTGTGGGAGCTTCCTGCCTGTTCTCCAGCAGGAAAGAAAGATTGCTGACAGGAAGAGTCTTGCTTTTGGTGCCATCACTTGACGTATTGCCTTGTGCACGGACATTGGGTTGGTTAGATACAAATTTAACATGGCCACTTGAGCAATATATGAACTTTAGTTACTTCTGCTGAAGTGGTTTCCTTGCTTCCTCCCATAAGCAATTAGAATGTGGTGTTAAAACTACGTTTGCATGCTTGTGTGCATACAGACACTTTAACATTTGAAAAGGCATGGGAAAGTATCGATACTTTGGCGTGACTTTCAATCATTTATTCATAGTCTTGTATCACCTTTAAAGTTATAACTATAATAATAACATTACTGTTTTATAATGCTGAGGGTAGAACCCAAGGCCTTATTTCTGCCGGGCAAGTGCTTTATCATCACCGAGCTACATTCCAGCCCCAATTAAAGCCATATATATATATATATCCGTGAAGCAGAGAGCACAGCGTACTCCTCCAATCCCCATAGTTTCCTCTGTTGTGATTATCAATGGGCATGTATTTTAAAACTTAAAAGTTGAGAAGGATGCGGCAGAGTGCCAGATGTTGAAGCAGGTAACGCTGTGGTTGCCATAGCGCCAGGGTTCACGTTAAAAGGATGTGGGCTCGAATCTCTGCCCCACTCCCTTGCCACTGACCCAGCGACATGACCTACGGACCAGTTGCATAACCTCTTTTATTTCTTCATCGGTAGCACAAAGCCTGCAATCTCTAGCTAAGTGCGTTGTTTGGAATAAATAGCATAGCGTATACACAGTGCTTAGAAAATGCTTGTCGCATGATAAGCACACAAAAATGTTAGTTATTAGGACTCTATTGTGAAATGTAAATAGTGACTTCTGTGGTTTGAGACTGTGTTGTTAAGGAGGCTGTCTGACTGAATTCTGTGGGTCTGACTATCGCGTGGGTTTAGGGGTTGCCTTTCATCTAAGGGCTACTTCTTAGACAGATGCTAGTTCTCATTATAATGAGTTGCATAGGAAATGGCTGTGGTTTGCCAAGTTTGTATTTGCTGCCCGCTTTCAAGCATTTATAGGCCAGTATATATTCACAAAGTGCTCCGTTCACAGCTAGCTTGTTTATTTTTCACCAGCCCAATGCTGCTGCTAATGAGCTCTGTGACCTTATCGAGGAAGCTTAACTTCTCTGAGCTTAGGGGTCTTTCAATGTGAAATGGGACAGTCACATTGGCTCTAGTCACCTCACTGGGTTGTAGACCCTTAAAGAAGAAAATGTGTCACACACATCTAAACTCTAGTGAGGAGCACTCAGGGATTTGGGGGAAAGGGATGATATCTTCATCTGAAGTGTGTTAAGTGAAGGTTTGGAGGTGAGAGAATGTCTCCTTGGTAGGGACCAGATTCAGACTCACCCCCAAGGTTCATCAACATTTAGGTGTCTTAGCCAAACTGTCTGCCTCACTTGGAACATTGCTAGGGGTGAAGGTTTTAAATTTGCTTCTAGGATGCTGCAGAAGGCGCCCTCCCCTCCCCCGCAGGGGACCGTGGGTTTCGGCTTCCTTATCCCTACAGGGCTCTTTAAGAGGTTTTCTTATCACTGCTTATCATGACTGTGTGCAGGCGCCCGTACAGCCGACTATTTCAGGGGAAAAGGGGAGGAAGACAGATAAGACCAGGTTCTGAAACAAGCAGAGGTGTGGGGGGGTGGGGTGGATGGAGTCACAAGGCTTTGGCTAAGGAAGCCTCTAGTGCCTAGAGGCCAAGTTAGGCCCCCGTGAAGGGGATTTACAGCTCAGATGGGTGTCCTTGGCCCTGCTAGGCGTGTGCCAGCCTTATTTTTGTGTTGTATTTTCTGTTGTGCAGGGGGCTGGGTCCTGCTCTGTTCTGCCACAGGGCTGGCACAATGAGGGGTTGTTGCGCCCACATTTGAAAAGACGGGTACATCATCAGTCACAAGGAGGGCAAGATATGAATACAAGTACCTCTTGGCAAGGACCATGGCAATCAGTGGCTTCAAAGGTTAAGATGCTTGTAACGGAGACTACACATTCTGTTTTTAGTATCAGGGACTCTGGGTACGTGTTCGTGTGTTCATGTGTGTGTGTTATAAATAGTAGGTAACATGTCCAGATGCCGTGTGTATTTGCTGGCCAGAGGCGTAGCCTTCTTCACAGTGAGCTTGACGCGTTCCTCTTTAGCGGGATCTGGGTTTTAGGGAACTCAGCAGAATTTATTTGTTCCTTTCCAAATTTAATCTTTCTTTATTCAAAAGCAAAAGAATCTCCTTATTCTTTTGCTACCCCTCTCTCCTGGGGATCGAACTCTGTCGCTTAGTGAGACTCCCGCTCTAATTAAAATAAATCTGAAATGACAGGTTTAAATTTGAAACCGGAATGCTTCTAGGACACTTACCTGCATACAAGGCATTGTGATACTGACAGTATCACGTATGCAGGTAAGTCCTGGTTTCTAAAACTTGTGGCATTTTTCTGAATGTGTTTGTGTGTATGTATTCACACGTGTGGGGTGTATATGTGTATGAGGGGTTAATGTATATGTGTGTGCAAATGCATGTGGAGACCAGAGGTCAATGCCAACTTTTTCCCTGCTTTTTTGGTTTTTCAGGACACAGTTACTCTGTGTAGCCTTGGCTGTCCTGGACTTGCTTTGTAGATTAGGCTGGCCTTGAACTCACAGAGATCTGCTTGCCTCTGCCTTCTCGGGTGTTGGAAGAGCGGCTCTTTCTCTACCGTCTGTGTTGGAGAAGAGTCTCTCCCTAGAGTTAAGCACTCATCTGCTCTGCTAGTCTTGCTAGCCACTTTGTTCTGGGGATCCTTTGTTTATGCCTCCTAGATGCTGGGATTATAGGCGGCCACCATATCTGCCTGACATTCTCATGGACTCTGGGGCCCAAACTCTGGTCCTCACAGTTGCAAAAGTATCCAGCAAGGCATCTCCTCAGCTTCAGTTTTCACCCAGGTGGAGGTAAGAAAATAAAGAAGGGTGCTCTGAACTTAGTACCTCACATTCTGTATCAAACAGTTCCGTAAAGTCTGACATATTAGGACTATCCAGGGAGAGACAAAGAAAGTGATCAAGTAGAATGGATCAGATTTACACGCATGTAGCGTGCTTCTTTGCCTGCCTGCTCTCCAGAACTAACCCTGTAACAGCTAAGGATGCAGATGTACCCCCATGAGCTGAAACCTTCTGTTTTCCAAGAGCCCCCATCTCTTACAGTCCTTGCAAGTGGCATTCAACATCAGAGAGTGATGCCTCTGCATTTCTGGTGGAGCCATTGGCATTCAGGGTTAGAATTCACAGCCTGTAGTATATGGGTTTCCCTAGTGTTGGCTGCATCCCAGCCAGCCTAGCACAGCTTTGCCTCTTCTGATTACCATGCAGAGACTTAGGAGGATGTGGTGTTTTGTCTTCATCCATCATGAGACTATACAGTGTTCATACATTTGCATAATAATATGCATTTTCTCTCTTCAAGCTAGTATGGTGGTTGTCTCAGTCACTGTTCTCTTGCTGTGAAGAGACAGCATGACCACAGCACCTCTTATGAAGGAAAGCATTTAATTGGGGCCTTGTGCACAGCTTCAGGGACTTAGTCCATTGTCATCATGGTAGGGAACACGGCAGCAGCCAGGCAGGCATAGTACTGGAGGAGTAGCTGAGAGCTACATCCTTATCTGTAGGCTGAGAGAGAGGAAGAGAGAAACATCGGGCTGGGTGTGGGCTTTTGAAAACCTCAAAGCCCACTCCCAGTGACACACTTCCTACAACAAGGCCACACCTCCCAGTCCTTCTAATCTTGTCAAAGAGTTCACTCCCTGGTCACTAAACATTCAAACATATAGGCCGTTCTTATTCAAACCACCACAGCAGTAAATATGCTGTCTTAGTTTGACATTTGAGAGCAAGCCCAGGGAAATTATGTGATGACTTGCTGGCTGAGGCAGATGACCAGCACCCAGATCTTTTGGGTTTTTAGGATACTGATATCCAAAGCTATTGATGTCAGAACTGTTGTGTGTGGATTATCATCATTCATGAACACATTGATGCTCTATTCAAAAGGCAGAATGCTGTCTTTTTTCCTTGCTGTCTCCTTTCTTTCTTTCTTTTCCTTTTCTTTCTCTTATGGACAATCAGGTATGGGAAATGCATATTTTCCTTCCAACTGAAAGAATGAAAAAAAAAAAAACAACCACTGACTAGTATCAGATATCATTATTTAATCCTTCATGAATGAAATAAATAGCTCAGAAGGTAAGTTATTTGATCAAGTAAAAAGAATATCCAGTAGACATAGAAGATATGGAAGAAGAGGTTTCCTGATTTCCATGGTGATTGTAGTGTTGTAATCGACTGTATCTACTACCCATCCATCCATCCATCCATCCATCCATCCATCCATCCATCCATCCATCCATTTTTTTTTTTTGAGACAGGGTTTCTCTGAGTAGCCTTGGCTGTCCCAGACTTACTTTGTAAACCAGGCTGGCTTTGACCTCATAGAGATCTGCCTGCCTCTGCCTCCTGAGTGCTAGGATTACCACACCCAGCTCTCATCTATTCATTTTTATCCACCACCGACCCATCCATTCTTATCCATCATCCATCCATCCATCCTTGTCTGTCATCCATCCATTTCTCCTTATTTATCATCTGTCTTTCCACCCACCCAGTCAGTTATTGGTCATATAGTGAGTGCTATGAAATTTGTCAAAATGTTTAGTACAATAGGAATTTTACATATTCTTTACGTTGCTCAACCTTGGCTGAGGCTGTGGTGAGCACAATGTTCTAAACTCATCTTTTTGGTAGCAATAAGCACGTGCCCAGAAGTGGTTGGTTTTTGTGTGTGAAGAGGGTGAGTAAAACTAGCAGAGGGAGGACCTTTGCTTTGGCTTTACTTTTTAGATTTGCTTTGCTTTAGTTGTGCCTTTTCTGTCTCCCCTGCTTCTAGAACTCTGTAGAATCAGGATATGTTTGCTTTTGTGACTCCATCAGCCCACTGGAATGACTTGATTATTGTTTTTTGTGATGGGGTCCATGGCTATCCTAGAATTCACTATGTAGGCCAGGTTGTTCTTGAAGAACTCCACCACCCATTGCTCTCCGAGTGCTGGAATTAAAAGCGTACACCACTGTATCTGGGCCTGGCTTGATTCCTTCGTCACTGAGACAGAACAGTTCCCCTAGAGCAGGGATCCCCAGATTGTGCTCCACACAATCAGAGGGGTTAACGAGACATGCATGGTTAATGCTCCCTCAGGCCGCAGTCAAGCACGGTGGGAAGGTGGTGGGCTGAAGGAGCTCAGCACTCTGGAAATTAGCACAGCCCCCGTCTGACTTCTGCTTTCTCTAGATGACCAGAATGTGAGCAGTGTTTCCAGAAGCATTTCGTCCTGCAGCACTGTTTGGGGACAGTACTCATAACTCTACCTGTCGTCTGGGAAACACTTTCTCCTAGTCTTCCTCCTGTCACTTAGAGCAGATAGTGCATATTTAGGGTGAAGCTAATGTGCTGAGCAGGAAAGAGCCATTGTTTATTGATTGATTGATTGATAGTGTTTTTTTGTTTTTCCTTTTTTTTTTTAACCCTAAAGGCTAATGTTCTGTTCGTTCTGTCTTTCTCATTTGTTCTTTCTTTTCTTTTCTTTTTCAAGACAGGGTTTTTCTGTGTAGCCTTGGCTGTCCTGGACTGGCTTTGTAGACCAGGCTGGCTTCGAATTCATAGAGATCCTCCACCCTCTGCCTCCCAAAGTTCTGGGCTCACAGGCGTGCGCCACTGCACCCAGCACCTGTTTTCTTTCTTTCTTTTTAAAAAAGATTTATTTATTTATATATATGAGTGTTCTGTCTTCCTGTATGTCTGCATGACAGAAGAGGGCATCAGATCCCAATATAGATGGTTGTGAGCCAACATGTGGGTGCTGGGACTTGAACTCAGGACCTCTGGAAGAACAAGCAGTGCTCTTAACCACTGAGCCATCTCTCCAGCCCCTGTTTTCTTTTTTTAAAGTATAGTCCCAGCTAGGTGTAGTGGTGGTTCTAGTTAGTCCTAGCACTCAAGAGGCAGAGGAAGGTGGATCTCTGTGAGTTCAAGGCCAGCCTTGTCTATATAACAAGCTCCAAAACAACCAAGGCTACATAGTGAGACCTTGTCTCAAAACAGAAAGTAGACTGCCATGTGCTGGCCCCCAGCACCTGAGCCTGAGAAATAGAGAAAAGCTTGGACTGTACAGTTGTTCATATATGAAAATAGTGCAGGCACAGTCTTGAGTAGCAGGACTTTGCAATGATAGTGTAGGAGTTCATCCTTGCTGTGTTTTTGGGCAGTGGCATTTATAAAACAAAACCCGCTCTGCCCTTCTGGAGACTGTGCATATAGAATGACACAGGCCAAGGTCAGGCACAGTTCAAACTCTGCCCTGAAGGTGGACCTCAGTATTTGGTTGCAGAGATATGAGCAGAGTCTGACTTGCAGACTGACTTTGGATTCTGGTCCTTGTCTTTTAGCTTCCCAGCTTCTCCTAGCTTAGCACTCATTTGAGATTCTCCATTTCCTTGTGTCTGGGAAACTCATTGACAGTGAGGTGTATAGATGAAAGGCTCTTTCTGAAGCTGACATTTAAAAAGTTTAGATTTTATTTTCTGTGTTTGGGTGTTTTGCTTATGTATATATATGTGCATCACATGAATGCCTGGTGCTCATGGAGGTGTCATATTCCCTGGAACTGGAGTTACAGGAGGCTATGAGCCAACATGTGGGTGCTGAGAATCAAACATGGATCTCTGGAAGAGCAGCAAGTGCTCTTAACTGCTGAGCCATCTCTCCAGCTCATAAGGCTGGTATTTTAGATGAGTTGTGTAGAGGGGCATATTCTTTCTCCCAGAGAGCAGCACTTCAGCCTTTCATGTTGTCACATATCAGTGACAGGTAAAGGGTGCTAGAGGGCATTTGAACCAGATCCTCACTGTGACAGGGCTCTGACTAAGACCTCACTCTGTCAAGTGCTTTAGGGTCTTTACATAAACTTTGTGTGATGGGTCAGGATCCAGCTCTGCTTTCTGGATATATTTCTTGATTGCATCGCATTTAAGGGCTGAAGGATTAGTGCTTTTCCACTATAAAGGAAAAACAGGCCATAAATGACTGAGGAATTTTATGGCTCTGCCCAAAGCTCAGATTGAAAGCCAAGGGAAAAGAAAACTCCAGCTTCCTGATAGAGTCAAATGGAAAAGAGAAGGCAGCTGTTGGAGCCAGAGAAGGGAGTCTACAACAGTGACTGTTCTGGGGTTCTCAACAATTCAGGTTGCATCCTTCCTTCCTTTTTTCTTCCTTCCTTCTTTTCTTCCTTCCTTCCTTCCTCCCCTCCCTCCCCATCTCTTCCTCCTCCCCTCCCTCTCTTCTTTCTCCCCTTCCTCCCTCCCTCTCCTTCCCTCTCTCCCTTTCTTCTTTCTTTGACCTTTGGCATTATTTCAAGCCTCATCTTTCCTTCCTTTCTATCCTTTCTCTTTCTTTCTTCCTTCCTTCCTTCCTTCCTTCCTTCCTTCCGTCCATCCGTCCCGTCCGTCCGTCCGTCCTTCCTTCCTTTCCTTCCTTCCTTCCTTCCTTCCTTCCTTCCTTCCTTTTCTTTCTTTTTTATTTTGAAATTTTCATTCATGATACTGTGTTTGTATAATTTCCACTCCCATCCTCTAACTTCTCCCACACCCCTCCTCAATTCATGACCTCTTATTCAATTACTATTACATATACAGCTGGCTGATCCCATTTAATGTTGCCTTTGTGTGTTTTAGGGTTGGCCTCTTAGGACTGCATGACCTATCAGGGGACTTGTCCCTAGAGAAGACTGATTGTCTCTCAGCAAACATTAATTGCCTGTAGCTCTTCATCTAGGGATGAGGCCTTGTGAGACTTCCTCTCATGCATGTTGGCATGTCATCTGGCCTTGCCATTGAGCAAGGCAGGTTTGGGTGACCGTATTGTTGAGGTTTCATGGATGCGGCTTCCCTGGCATACATAGAAGACACTATTATAGCAGATGTCTTTGTCCTCTGACTCTCCCAATCTTTCTACACCTTCTTCCACAATGCTGCCTGAACTGCAGGTGTAGTGCTTGTGCTGGTGGTGTATGAGTTGGGGTTAGACACCTCATGGTCAGTTGTTCTCCATAGCTGGCCAGTTGTGGCTCTCTGTAATGGTCTCTGCTGCAAAAGAATAAGCTTCTTTGATCAAGGGCAGTAACTACATCTGTGGGTATAAGGGTAAGGATTCAGAAATTATGTTGGTTTTGGGAAGGAGCGCTAAGTTTGCCTCTAGGGTCCTTAACCTCACGAGCCACAGGTAGTTGGCTACCTGTCATCCTCATGACCTTGAAGGCAGAGTAAAGCAGACACTGAACTTTCAGTCCGAGAAATGAATGACAGAAGTAATTCTCTTTGGTAATAAGATTTGTGTGTGTGTCTTTAGATTATGACTTTTATCAATCTGTCTTCCCCACCCCCACCCACTGGTGTGTGTTTGTGTGTATATGCAGGTACATATACCTGTGAAAGTGTGTGTGGAGGTCATAGGTCACCTTCAGGAACCTTTATCATTTTCCATGGTTAAGATGAGGTCTGTCATTGAACACGGAGCTCACTTTACCCCCTGAACTGTGTAGCCAGGAAATGCCCAGGATCTCTTTGTCTCTGCCCTATGCAGGGCAGGGGTTACAAGCACACATTGCCATACTTGGCTTCTGAGTGTGGGAACGGGGTCTGAGCTCAGGTCCTCTTGCTTGCATGGCGCTTTAGCCACGATTCACCTATCAAGTACTGCGATTTCCACCTGCCTTCCGTCATCTGCATACCTGATCTTTAATTTGGCACTTTACGTCAGAGAAGGAAAGGGGAAGGAGTGTGATGAGTTTCTGAGGTTGGCCAGCCCCAAAGAAAGCAGGCAGGTCCCAGGACTGGGCTGCGCTGTCATTTACAAACATGCTGCACAGTTCAGAACATTCCAAGTTCCGCACTAAGGCAGGGCTGAGACAAGCACGTATTAGTTGTCCCCACACTGGCAGATGGTTCCTCGGGAGCAGCATCTTCGTGTGCGCCTTCAGTTCCTCTCAGCCTGCTTTCCCTTGCTGTGGGTAACAAGATAGTTCTGAGTCTGCGCTTGCTTTCTTTATCCCGTCTTTTACTCCAGGGCAGCAAGAGCATTTGTGTCTTCTTTTGGGGAGATAAATACAGTCATGTTCGATGCCGTTTATCATTTCCGAACTGGAGTGGATCTAAATGAATCATCCCAGATGCATTTAATAAATGATTCTCCTGGGTATTAGCTAATTTTAAACCGGTCTGACAAGTTTCAAAGTCCGTTTTGGGGAAAACTCAGTGGTGCATGTCCAGGTTGGGCTGTGGCTTACTGCTGCCTAACCTTGCTCCTCTCCAGCAGGCTGCTCTGCTGGGAGCGGCTATCGCTTGCCATCGAAGGTGTGGCAGAACGGACGATGGTTCCTGGCTGGGCTGCAGGTGATGGAGGCACCAAGAGTTCAGGCCTCTGTCTATCACCTTGCCTGCATTTGGGATTCTCGGGGTCTTTAAGACTTGAACTGTGGCTCGTAAAGGGGCCTGGAATTGGGTAGGATGCACCCTCTACCACCATCAGGAGGCCTACAGGTTGGCAGCATGGGCAGGCTGGGGAGGGGCAGGGTCTCCCAGTAAAAGTAGATCAGCATTGACTGATCTACCTCAGGCATTGACTGGCTGGACAGCTTTCTGTCCCTGACAGTCGCTTCATGCTGAGTTTCTGCTGTGGCAGCTCTCTGCTCGATGCCAACAGTTACGGTGGTGAATGGACAACAGTTGATGTTTCCTTTACTTTTGTGTTTTGGAGAAGTTGAGCACCACAGCAGGAGGATCTTCTTGGACCTGAGAACCTCAGTGAACCCCAAGATGGTTTCAGGAAATATGTGGCTACCTAACCATTGTTGGTGATAGGTTTCCCAGGATAGCCCCTTGGTTGCTTCTCTACAGGGCGTTTGGCCCTGCAGACCTGTGGTGGATCTGCTCTACCAATCCGTACAGTCTGTTGTTTGCCTACCAAAAATAATTCGAGATAATTACAGCACATATTTAATAATGTCTTCAAAGCTTGCGAGCCAGATCTACTCTCATCCCATGCAGTTCTGAATTCCTCAGTGTGAAGAGGAGAACTAAGAACCTAAGACGAAAGCATGGATAGAGAGTATGGGGGTTCTCCTGTGAAGCAAATACTTATCCCTGCTCATGGGAAAAACCAGAAGCATGTCAGAGGTCAACTTTAAGTATCTTTTTCAAATGTTCTCTACCTCACTTTTTTTTTTTTTAAGACAGGTTCTTTGAACCTGGAACAGGCAGATTCAGTGAGGCAGGTTGGCCAGCAAACAGAAAAGCACTTTTTGTTTCTTCTTTTTCAGTCCTGGGATTAAAGGCAGCACCACCATGCCTGACTTTTTAATGCTCTGATGTGGATGCTGAGAATCAAACTCATGCTTACATGGCTACATGGCTTACATGGCTACACACGCTGCCAACTGAGCCATCTCCCCAGTTCTTTTGCTGTTTTTATAAACCTGTATTGATTACAGAAATTATCGAGATTCATTATGACATTTAATACATGTATCTAATGTGCTTGGTCAGATTCATTTCCTAGTCCTTCTTATTCACTGTGATGAGACATATTTGTTGCTAAATTATGATGAAAGGTTGTTATAATGAAAAGGGCAGCGGACTACTGAGTCCACTTTGCCCGTAGGTGACAATCAAGGCAGCACATCCTGATGGGGTCAGTCACCGCTGTCGGGGAGAGGAATCCAGCATGCCCATCTCTTTCTAGATGACTCGCTCATTCAGCTCACCAATATGGCACACCTACCATGGGCTAGGCCTTGTGGACACGACTGTGAAACAGGATAGATAGGGGCTTTGAGTGTGTTTAAATTAGGGAACAGATAAACAAAGGGAATACTTTTCACATAGCATGAAAGACGTTGTGATAGCTGTCACCAGAGCACTTAAAGGAGCCCCCGACCTCGTCTTGTGGGACTGGGGAGGGCAGAGCAGTGAGACTGCTGTGAACTGTGGTGGGCGGGAGTGAGTTGGAGGCATGAGGACGAGACAGAGTTCTGTTACCTAGCATCTGTCTTCCTCCCTCCCTTCTTTCTGACTTAGCTGTGGAATTGTGAGGGGCCACTTCAGGTGAAGAGCAATTTGGGAGTTTGGGCTTTTTACTGGGAATAATAGAGGAGTCAGGGAAGGATTTTAAGGCAAAGAAATAGCCCAGATTAGATCAAGACTTTATCTGGACTAACGATAGAAGTTTTTTAAAGGTGGTGACCCCTTAGTTAGTTACGAATACTGTGACCTAGCTGGGGATGGCAACACATACCTGTAATCTCAGAGTTTTGGAAGGTGGAAGAGAAAGCAATCAAGAAAACAATCAAGGTCATCCTAGGCCAGATAGCTTGAGGCCAGCCTGGGCAACATTAAATCCTGTCTTCAAACACACACATAATCACTCCCTTTCTTTCCTCTCCTCTGTCTCTTTCTGTCTTTGTGTCTCTCCCTGTGTCTGTCTTTCTCTGTATCACTGGCTCTGTCTCTGACTGTCTGTCTGTCTGTCCATATATCTCTGCCTCCTTCCCTCCCTCTCTCCCACTACTGTAACCTGCTGTCAAATTCTACTGACCTGACTTCTGAAAGGGGTAGGCATTGTTTATTTGATCAGTGCTTTAGATCTAGGTGTGACAATCTGTGTCAGAGATATGGCTGGTGAGGCAGTGAAGGGGACCACTGGAATGAGAGTGAGGATGGGTGATGTGAGGTTTGGGACCTGGTAGAGCTCCATTAGCAGCTTGTTCATTCTCTTCTCTGTTTCTACAAAGGTCAACAGCAGCTTCATGTTGAGTGCAGCCCAGGAGTCTCTTAGAATTCAGCCTCACAGGCTGCTGCTTTGTCTACTGATCTTGAGGAAAGCTTCATTTTTTTTTTTTTTTTTTTTTTTTTACCCTATGCAAAGGATGGTATGCCAGTTTCTCCCTTTTTAATCTATTCTCTTTTGGGGTTTGAGCTTTATGTATGGGTGATGTCAAAACTTAAAGTTTCCTTTAAGTTTTAGACTAGTTGTGAATCTATGTTCAGATATATTCAGAGCATACCATGCTATGAATTACATCATGACAGATTCCTTGTGTGCGCACACACACACTGAGGACTGAATATACTACCTAGGCTTTCACTCAAGCTGAACAGCACTTACTGCTGAGCTACATCCCCAGGCCTCCAAATTTAAGAATTTAAAGGGTCTCTTAAAAAGATATAATGATAACCCTGCCTGTAATCTCAGCACTCCAGGAGGCGGAGGCAGGTGGACCTCTGTGACTTCCAGGCCAGCATGTATACAGAGTGAGAACAGGACAACCAAAGCTATGCAGAGAAACCCTGTATTGAAAAACAAATAAAAACAAACAAGCAAAAAAATGTAATAATAAAATAATAACAAAATTAAAACTGACAAATTTTATTTTGGCAGTTGTCACTGGTTGAGTTGTATGGTTTTGGTGACATCTCTGGGTGACCAGGTTTTAAATGTTTCCCCTGTGTTGTTGCACTCTGCAGATTGCAAATGTTTTGTAGCTGATATTGACAAATGAAACATACATTTGCTAGCTAAGGTGACCAGAGAGTTGCAAACTTTTTTTTTCTTGTTTTAGAGGCATCAGAATGTACATGCATGAGTCAGAGTCTTAAAACAAATATTATGCCAGAACATTTTACAGATGGGAACTAAGAAGCCTAAGTTAAGAGTCCATAGTAAGGAACAGTTTGGGAGACTCTTCAAGATAACCGTGAAGGCTGTCTGGAAGTTTGCTGGTTTATCTGTAACCCCCAACCCCCATTTCCCGGTGGGGAGTTTTAGATCAGTCTCGGCAAACTCTGAGAGTTCTGGGCATGCAGCACATTTTTAAATTCTAGAGGATAGGGGAAGAGGAGCCCAACTTTGGGAGCGTGTGGAACTTGAAGCCAGCACGACGAAAAAGAACATATGCCTTTTGTTTGTGTTCTGTCCCCTTCCCGTTACTTTGCTGTGTCAACCAGGTGCATCCTTGGTGAGGCCTAGGCAAGCAAAAAGTGTTTTAGTCTTGAAGTTGATTGTAAAAGGAAGACCTCCATTGCTTTTGAAAGACAAAACGTGACATTGTGGTCTCTTTTTCTTTTATTTCAGTAGTGCCTGACTTCTACATGGCTGACTGGAAGCTGTTCAAATTTTGAGAGAGAAGGGAGGGGGCACGCTTTATTTTGGATCTGAAACAGTTGTGGAAATTTTTATCCTGGAAGGATAATTTTTCATAAATGTGGCAATGATAAAATCTGCCCATGGCCTTCCGTGGCCCATACCACCCTGCCAGTGCCAAACTTCACAAACACACCTGTCATTTCCAAAAGAAAAATGAGACATTGGAAGCCTGTTTATTTCCACTGGGACTGAGATCGCCCTCCTTTAAGATCTGGTATTAATACTTTACCTCTCTTCCACATGGATTCACAAGCTTTTATTGCATGCCTACCCTGAGAAAGGTGATGTTGTAACGCAGTGCCCTGCAGTCAATTTGCAAGGCAATGGGGAGGACAGGACACAGATGCTCAGAGCTGAGTCTGTTTGAAAGCCAGGTAGGTGGTGCACAGAGGAAGCCGTGGAGATCCAAGGAGGTCGAATCAATGCATACATGTATGTGATAGTTTAGGCAGTCTTCTTGTAATGGTTTAACTGGAATAATGGAATGGGCTTGAGTAGCCTATGCGAGGGGTATAGGCACAATGCTTACCTGCAAGGGGGTTTTGCTAAGAGTACAGAGCCTTGGATTACAGACTCATGTTAGGCCCTTCTGTGGATTTCTGGATGGACCTCTGTAGGTGCTTTGATTTTTCTTTATCCAGCTTCCTTCTGGCTGGGACAGAGAGGGCTGGCCAGCTCAGCACTTCCAAGTGTGACCAAAGGACTCTGCTGTATGAAGGTGAAGTCCTAGTGGAGCAAAGGACATGTGGAGTTTCTTCTCCAGAGCTAGGCTCAGCCTGTTTTCAGCTTTCATTTCATGCTCTTTAAGTGTGGGAGGCATGTCCTGTATAAGCAGGCCGCTTTGAGAGAGATTAGTAACTGTTGAGAGAGAGGCAGAAAGAAAGATTCAGATAAGCAGGGGTGAAAGGTTAGGAGTCTGGGCTGTCACACACAGACCAACACTGCTCTCTGAACAATAAAAGTGACCAGGCGAGGCATGGGGATTGCTTTGGTGTTCCTGCTGTGTAACTTGTGGGGTTTGGATACTTGGCTCAGCTATCGTAAGGGAGCCAGCACCAACGACTGTTCCTTCCACGTTAGGAGCTGCAGTATGTCGGGGTGCAAGGATGCTGCTCCATGGGTTCCTCTGGCCTTCAGTGGGATTTGGGATGAAAAAATGGTAATGTTTCCGATCATGTTAATAGGACCTAACCTGTGGGGGATGCTGACTCTTGTCCCTTAGGCTCCAGTCCGTGCTCTGACTGATGCTTTTATGGTACTTAGAGTTAAACATTAAAGTTGGACTGTTTACATGCTCAGGACATGACAAGCCAAGCTGGGAAAGAAAGATAAAGACAGTCTGATAGAGCACACCTGACCACAGCCATCATACCCATGCGCGCACACACACACGTGCACACACACACACACACACACACACACAGCCCCTCAGATTTAAGGCATCTTGTTGGTAAATGCTTTTTGGGACAACAGGCAAAACTGACAACAAATGTGGATAATGTAATCACTCTCTAGCACCTTCTACAGTTTAGCCTATGCATATAAGGAAGATGTGGCTTGTCCCAAGGTACTCGAGATAAAAAACAGACTATCACATCCAGCAATTAGAGTGAACATAGATCCACGAAAGCTCTTCTGCAGCACGGTGGCTCTTTGTTCAATGGACATGTATTGACTGTGTTCGAGGCCCCACGTTGGCTTTTAAAGCTCCGATAACTTAGGTGTTGCAGTCTGTAAGTATCTTTTCCAGAGAGAACCATTTCTTCATGTAATCACTTGGGCTAATCACTTCTCTCCCATGACCGTGTGTCAAAGGCAGTGGGCTTATTGTAGGCCTTCATCAGATGCTTTTCAAGTGGCCATTTGGAAAATAGTCCCACTACACCTGTCTATAAATAGTTGTGACATCTTCAGAACACACAAGCAGGGACTCATAATGTTTATAAACAGAGGGTTAGCATATCTATTTTGGTTTTAGTGTTTATGCCGGTGAGGAAGGCTCCAACAGATTTCTAGAGCAATCATATCTGGGAGAATATTCCAGATGATATGTGGTTCTGCTAAGGTTACTCCTCCTTGACTAAGGGGCTTAGGGCTCAGGTTATTTCTTGGTGTCACACTGGCCAGGACCACGTGAGTGGACATGATGGATACTGAGAGTGGGACACCATGTGCTAAGACGTGAGAGGCCTGTTGCTGTTTGGACCTCAGAATGGCTGTTGTCCCTTTGAGCGTAGTTAGCGATCCCTACTCTTGTGAGACGCAGTGTCTGAGTCATTCATTTTGCCCCACAACATCCTGTCTTCAGTTATTAGAGGCCTTCACATACGTTGGCTTCTCTTCTCAGCTGCCCTGCCTGAGCAGTATGGACACAGAGTTTTCCTCCCTTACAAACTTGGGTCTCATTTGTGTGTACAAAAGGAGGTTGATAGCCTTATTAACATAGAGGAGTGGTTTTTTTTTTTTCATTCAAAAATAATGAATTGATGTGTTGAACTTAAAATGGCTCTGTGAAGTCATTACTGATATATAGCAAACCATATATTTAAAGTCACAATTTTTGAGTTGAACTTGATAACCTGATTTCTCATTCATTCCACCCCAGCCCACCACAAGCCACAGTAGATTTAGTGGTCATGTGAACTGACTATTCCACAGTGTAGGCAAGAGACTGTGATAGTTGGGGTAGTATGGGAGATAACTTGGCTTGTATGTGGCACCTTGATTCTTGTCTTCTTCTGGGGTGAGGTGGTTGTTCCTAGCATGCAATAAAGACTGCTCGTTGGTAGACACATGTACAAAACCATGAAGTCTCCATGTCTGTCTGCCTATCATCCATCCATCTATCCACCTTCCTCCTATGTATGTATGTATGTATGTATGTATGTATCTTTCTATCTATCTCTCTGTCTGTCTATCTTGCAGTGCTGGTACTTGAACCTTAGGCCTCATTCATGCTTGGTGACTACTCTACCATTGAGCCCTTTTTATTTCTTTGATTTTTTTTTAAATGGGGGAAGAGTTTATCATGGTATCAGCAACTGTAGTCCCTTGATCTTCTGGACAAACAAAGCCAAGATTTGACTTCCTATGGGTGTTGGCTGGCTTGGGTGGGGTGGAAAGTTTTGTCAGGGTAAGTAAGTTCATAGGCCAATCACTGCAGACTCTTTCTATCTCTACAGGATCTCTTTCTCTCAGGAATTCTCTTTGATTTTCACAAGCGCTGAGCAAGTCCTGCAAGGCAACTCAGTGCCAGGGCAGCCCAGTGAGTTTTAATTGATTCTAATTAGCACCCCTGAGGACTGGAACCATTTTTCCCCAAGCCATCCGCCAAGTGGCTTTAGGAACTGTGAGATGTCTTTCTTCGGACTCACCAAAAGGGTGAAACTTCTCAGATTCTGCCTTCCTCTGAAACTGGACAACAGTGAGATTCAGCAGCAGCAACCTGGGGAGGACAGTGCTGGGCAGGCAGCCTTATAGATCCCACTGTGGGCCTAGGACTGCAGGGAAAGGACGCTATCCATGGTCTTTGGTCTCATAGACCTTGGTCTTTAGTTGGAAATAATGAGAGATGGAAAGGAACCAGATCTTTGCATTTCTTTTCTTCTCTTTTGAGACAGCATTCCATGTATCCAAGACTGGCCATGAATTTACTGTGTAAGCAAGAATAATCTTGAACTTCTGATCCCCCTGTCTCCACCTCCCAAATTCTGGGACCACTGTGAACCTGGTTTATTTGAGGCTAGGATTGAACCCATTTGTATTTTATTTGTATGCTAGGCAAACAAGCATTCTACCCACACATCCCTATCCCTTAGTTTTGTTTGGTTGATAGTTTTGAGATAGTATCTTCCAGTTGCCTGGAACTCAGCAGATTTGATTGCCTTGGAATTTACTATCCTTTCACTCCTGCCTCTATCTATCTATCTATCTATCTATCTATCTATCTATCTATCTGTCTTGCAGTGCTGGGACTTGAACCTTGAGTTTCATTCATGATTGGTGAGTACTCTGCCTGCCTCTAGTGAAGGGATTATGGGAATATGCTACCATTGCTGGCTGAAGCTTCGTTTCTTGGAAGTAATATTTATGGCTATCTTAGCACTTTTTTTTTTAAACCTTGAATGTGGTATTAGACCTAGGACAGTACCCTGATGCCAAGTAAAAATGGTATGACCCTTGACAGTCTTAAGTGTCCCCCCAGTTACACTCACCTGGATCAGGTGTCTGCCCTTAGTGGGGTGTTCCTGGGTTTCCACGCCTTGTCTAGACACACATTTTCCACTGATAGCTGGTTCTTGGTTATTTGTGGTGGGGACTGAAGGAATGTGGGATGCTAAATCCACAGTTGCTTAGGGCATGATTCGCGTACACCCAGAGAGTAGCAGCTGGGGGTGGGGAGGAAGAAGCGGCTCCATGAGAATGGGGAGGAGGGTGACCATAAGGGATGACCTCCCTGTTCCCTGTGATCTGTTTAGTGATGGGTACTCTCTGCCTGCCTGAAGAATGTGCTCTCGGAGACATCCACAGCCACTGAGCATATCATCATTGGTCAGTGAGTCCCGTTTTCTGAACTTTCATCTTTTCGATTATAGTGACTAGGAAGGTCGTGGGCCCTGGTAAAGGAAATGAAAGACATAAGGGAAGAGTCAGTCAGATTGTGAAAATGGGCTGGGGGATTTCTGTCTACGTGCACAGGCAGACTGGAGGCTGGGCAGTAGGCTGCTGGCCTGGACTCCTGGCCACCCTTCTGCCTGTGAGGCCTCTGATCTGTGTTAAGAGCCCATTATTTCATTAAAGTGTTGCTTGTCCTACTCAATTGATTTCACCACCCAGTAGTGACATGTGACTGAAGGGACTGGCCAAACTGAGGCTGTGGATTTCTCATGCCTGAGTATGTGGTTGGGGTGGGGCAGCGAGAGCACACCTGGGCCTGAACCTTGGCTCTCTTTCCCCTTCCCAACTGGAAGCTCCATTCAGATGGTGCTTTTGATAAGGCCTACAGTATGGCCTGTGTGTCCAGGATGAGGAGGCACAGGACTTGTGTGGCCGGCAAGCCCTTTTGTCGTTACAGTAGGATGTGTGAGGCTGGCAGCGTGCCTGCAGTGCACCATGCAGAAGAGCAGAGGGGAGTGTCACAGATGACAGCAGGCCGGAGGTGTCTGCATGGCCCTGGCACTCCTTCCAGCAGCTAGTCCTGGCTTCCCTTCAGTCCCCTTTCCCCGCTCTTTGTGGTGGAAGCTGCCGAGCAGTTGAGAAGAGAGGCCCAGGTGCCCGAACCACTGCCAGGGACTCTTGGGCAACTCACATTTGGCCAAAGGGAAGAGCTGGTCCCTCACCCCCACCATGTGAAAGCTAAAGGGACCAGGGAAGATCATGTGCTGTTTAAGCAGGCGCTCCAACTCTTTGTGGAATACAGTGCTTTCTAATTTGAAGAAAGGGAAAAAGTGATAGTCAAGTGAGGTGGCATCACTCACTTATCACTCCAGCACTTGGAAAACTGAGGCAGGAGGATTACCATGAGTTCCACGCTAACTTAACAAACACAATGAGATGCTCTTAAACACACACACACACACACACACACACACACACACGCACACACACACAGACACACACGAGTGTGGGTAGGAAGATTGGCTTGGTGATAGCATACTTGCTAACACGCATCAGCCCCTGGTGTCCACCCCTCACTCTGAACTTGGTCGTGTGCATGAGCACCCTCCTTGGAATCCTGACACTTCTAGCCCATTACTCAGCATATATTTCCTGAAAGCTGAGAAGACACAACTGCTCTGATTCAAATAATGGCCATTGTGCCAGGAGGGAGTGCCAGGGAGTTAATTAAAACAAACAGAGCATCTGCCAGGTTTCCTAGGGCAAGAAAAATAGTTTTCTTTTCCCTCTGTGATCTTGATAACACCCTGCAAAGTGCAGGCTTTTCTTTTGTGTCACTCCAAGTTAGTTATTTAGCAAATATCTGCTGAATTTCCATCATGACCTTCGATACTGATTAGACACCAGGGATGGAGCGGGACTGACAAATCCCTGGGGTGGGGCAGAGCTGGGAAAACAGAAGATAGGTCCCCAGACCTCCTTCTGTGGTGACTAGGTAGGCTGCCACTCAGTATATACCAGATAGAAGTTGGAGGTAGCAGACAGTTAATTGTGATTTTTGCCCATTGTTGGCAGGTTTTCAGGCCACGAGAGCAGGAAAGGGAACTGAGGGCAGCCAGGATGGTGCTGGAAGCATGCGGGCAGCTGTCCCCCCCCCGGCCGCTTGTTACATGTGATGCTCAGCCTCCAGCCAGCATGCTTCCAGCCCAACAAGTTTCTGACTGACAGCACAGAGGTAGGATTTATCTGATGCCCCGTGAATACATTAGGCGTTTGGCTCTACACAGCTTTCCATCCCACCAACTCTAGGGTGTGGCCTTCATTCACACAGTTCAAGAAGGCTGCCAGAACTCCAGCTGTCACAGAGTCATCCTGAGAGAAAGGAAGGCATTCTTACTTGCTTTGTGTGTGTGTGCACGTGTGCACACATGTACGTGCACATGCCAGCAGCATGCACATATGTACAGACATATGGAAGCCAGAGGTTGACATCTGGCATCTTTCTCTGTTGCTCTCATCTTATTTTTCAAGACCGGGTCTCTTGCTGAGCCTGGACCTCACTGATGTTGTAGTCTTTCTGGCTAGTGACCTCCAGGACTCTTCCTGTTCCTGACTCCCCAGTTCTAGGATTATAGGTGCCACTCCCTGGCCCAGTGAGGGTGCTAGGGTTCCAAAATCAGCTCCTCCTGCAAGTACTTCACTGAGCCATCTCCCCAGGCCCTTGGTACTTGCCTTAATGGAAGATCAGAAAATATAGTATTTATTCAAGATATTTAATTGCATGGCTGAAAATTGAGTTATCAGTCATGAAAGGAGGAGAGGCAGTAGATGTTCTGGTGGATGACTGGCAGTCTTTTGCCACATGTGTGGTGCCATGGTGTGGGAAGGCTCTGTAGGAGTGTGGAGCATGACTTAGGCCTTCCTCGAGTGGCTGACATTTGAGTGTGGCTGCTTGAGACCCTGTACATTGCAGACTTCTCTTCTAGGTGCATATACCTGTAGTAGAGCCTGTTCAGGCCAAACCTGGCAGTTTCTACCTACAGGAAGAACCCAGACCACCTGGGAGTCCCAAGGGACAGTTATAGTTTTGGCCACTAGGTTTTGGCTATTATTATTATTTAAAAATTTAAGTACAGGGAATTTGGCAGGAAAAAAATGGAGAGAATCACAAAGAACGTTTTTAGAATACAATCTTAGTCCCTTGTTTTATATTTGACCTTCACAAAACACATGCCTGTTCCTTTAAGAGGATGAGGCAAGCAGAAACCCAGAAAAAAACATGGCGGCAGTGCTGCGAGAGAAGCCTAGAGAAAGACCTGGACTCAGAGCTTTTCCTGCTCGTGTTGTGTTTTACCTGGACTCCAGAGCAGGCATCAGCACCTTGATCTTCTTTCTTTCTTCTCCTCAGGGTTTATGGAACACAGAGTCAGCAAGATGGCACGAGGCTTAAGGAGATACGGTGCCATAGACAAGGATGTCTGCTCCCACTGCTTCCAGCCACAGTAGTTCTTGGGGGTGGGGCTGTAGCTCAGTTGGTGGACGGCAGCATTTGTGGTGTAATGAACCCTGACTGCCAGTAGCTCATAAACTGGCTGCGGTGGTGATACCACATATAATCCCAGCACTTGCAGAGGGGAGGTAGAGGCAGGAAGATTGGTAGTAGCTATGTAGGGAGCCTGAGGCCAGCCTGGATCACATGATACACTGCACCAAAACCCAGCAGCAACAAAAATAGAAAAGAAACAGGCAAACAGAAGGGGCTGTGAGATGGTTTAGCAAATGGAAGCACTTGCTTCGCAAGCCTAATGCCCCAGAGTCCGGGCCACTCTAACCACAAGCTCTGCCACTGAGCTACCTACCAACAGTGTTTCTCATGAAGACTGCATACACGCGCTGGTTTGTAATCCCGCCTCCAAAATGTTCTTTGGAAATATGTGTGTACAAAGATGAGATGAGGGTGGTAGCTGAATTGTCTGAATGGCCCCTGTGGCTCCGAGTCATTCTGTTCGCCTGGAAGCTGGGAAGGAGTGTTGCCAGATTCTTGGGCAGCTCAGCAGTGAGCCAGACTGCCTGAAACCAGAAAGGTGCTTCAACTTAGGCCATCGCCCTAGTATTTCAGAAAAGGGGAGATTCCTCACCACCCAGTGATTACTCTGTGCCTTACCATGCCAGGGTGATAAGCCTAGAGTTACTCTTCAGTGGGAAAGCCCTGGCCTAGCATATTTTGAGTCCTGGGTTTGATTCCTGGCACCACCAAAAAGGAAATCGAGAAGAGAAGAAATGCCATGACAGGGGCAGTTCTGCTCATGGTAGTTCTCTGTGTTCATCTCTCTCTGTCCTGGCATCTAGTGCTCTGCTTGGAAGCCAGGGTGAAGGTAGTTGCTGGCCATTCTGGCCCCACCCCTTGGAGTAGGAATGCTAACACTCAGATGATATGTACCCTTAATTGGGGGAACTCCAGCTCTCTTCTCGTACGAATGCCAGCTGGGAAAATCTTTTCCGTCACCTGGGTCCCAGCAGGTGAGAAGCCCTCTGATTGGACATTCACAGCAACATCAATTTGACTTGGATAATAACCCAACCTGTTACTCAGCCCACTGACATAATTATAGACAAGGAAATTGCTAGGAGAGGTCCCTGAGCAGTTGGCCAGAAGGAAATCTTTTCAATTAATTAACGAGTGGGCAGGTTAAAAAGTTTTAATGTACATAAAAAAAAAATTCTCTAGAGTGAAATGTCAGAGTTGTTATTTGCCCAGAAAAGAAGAGAAGGAACTAAGCTTGATGGTCAAACTTGGGTTTTTAAGCTCTTTTCTCCTTCAAAATATTATTTTAAAGTACATTTAGGTTTACTTCTACTTCCCTACTCAACCCCAAAATAAGGTCAAATAAAATAACTGGTTTATAAACAGTCAGGGATAGAATTTAGCAAAATGAAGAGAATTTAAGTAGGATGACTGTCGTACACACAGCAAATAGGGCATTGCTTTGGGCTTTGTTGATGGCCAGTGCCTAAACCACCAAATGAGTGTGTTGATTTTGTGGGTTTCTTGAAAGAGAGCAAGTATGTAGATGCTCCCCAACTGATGTAACAGTGCAGCTTTTGCATTTCGAAGTCAGGACAAGCTAGGAGCAGAGAACAGGCAAGCACAGAGTTTCCAGAGGAGCTTGCTTTCTCACTGTTTGTTGTGGTAAGTTTTTAACTTCACCTGTGGCCAGTGCTCCTTGATCCCTGAGTCAGCATGTCCTAGCTGAAGGGACTGTTGTGTCAGAAGGTATCTGAATGGCCTGTGCGGGCATGATTCATGAGAGTTGCTGCCTTTCGGGAGCTCACGTTTCAAAGCACATGGAATGGTGCAGCCAAAACATAAGAACACAAGGATAAAAGAACATGGCATCAGTGCAGGCACGGATGAGCCTTGGGGTACTCTGTCTCAGGGACACCTCATAAAAGAAATGGGTTGGAGAAGCCTAGGAAGCTGGAGGCCTCCTTCCTGCTTAACAAGAAAGAAGCACAGCCCACGGCAGGCACACTGGGGACAGAGATTAATTCACAGGGATAGATCCACCAACTAAGCTGTCACAGGCCACGCAAGTGAAATAAGACCAACCAGGCCCCGCCTACCTGGGGAAACTAGAATGCGGGCATCACTAGGAAAACAGCACAGAAGGGAACAGAAAGGCCAGCAGGCCTGCCCTCAAGAACCTTCAGTCCACTCCTTCCCTTTGGTTTCCTCATGGTGAAGTGAAGGCATTGGTGAGTCAAGGTCTTTCTCCTTGTTAACCATGCCATAGTGGGCAGTGCTACACTGTGACCAAGTGAGTGGCTCTGCATAAACCAAGTGGGTCACAGAACAAAATAAAAAATACACAAAAGTGGACAGGGACATGATGGGAGGAAGTGGGCATTTGTGAGAATGGGAGCAAAGAAGAGGGTCAGATGATGAGTGTGACCAGAATTTATTATATATGAATGCAATTGTCAAAGAATAAATTAAAGTTGACAATGTAATTTATTTTGTTTTGTTTTTTCTCTTCTGAGACAGGGTCATATATGTGTGTATATTCAACATGCATATATATTGGATATATTGAAGTAAGTCTGGAAAAATGTATATATATATATATACATACATACACACACATATATGTGTGTATATATATATATATATACACACATATATGTGTGTATGTATATATCAGACTGACTTCAATCTCAGTCTATAGTTGAGGGTGACCTTGAGATCTTGATCCTCTTGTCTCCACCTCTCAAATGTTGGGGTTACAGACGTGAATCCCCATGCCTACTGCAATTTTAAATAAGGATTTATATTGTTAAATGCATCAATAAATTTGCAATTTCTTAATTATATTTATATTTTAATATTTAAAATTTAATAAATGAATATAGTAAAGAAAGGCAAATGGTTGGACATTAGTCCTGCTCTTATCTCAGACTCCCCTTCCTTCCCAAGAGGCTGGCGCCTTGTGTATCTTTCCAGAAATATCCTGGGAAGATTACAGTTGTATCTTTGCTTCTTTTCCTATCTACAGATTTTGCAAATTGTTGTTACACTTGTTTTGGGTCACCTTATTGTAAAGATGCTACACTGGGTAACTGGCTATGCTCAGGAAGTACTCTCACTGGTGCTTTTATGAATATTTTGTTTGTTTGCCCAGTTCTTGTCTTTACTTTCCTACAGCTCTTCATCCCTGTGACTTCAATGGTTAATTTAAAAAGATGCCAGAGATGACTGAGTGAGAAGAAATGGTTGTTAGAAACCAGATGCCTCACTCCTCTTGGGAAACACAGATCCAGATGTTACCGGTTTCTGACCACAGTTAGGTGTGGAGCAGGGCGAGGCTGCTTCAGTCTCCCTCGTCAGCAGAGCAGAGCAGCAGCGGGGAGCACATCCTCCCTCATGGTAGGGACGGTGGGGACCAGAGCTTCATGCAGGTGAAGCTGTTTCTGAGAGTGAGAGGTCCCTGCTTAAAGCCTTGATCTAAATGTACATTTAAAACTTCATGGCTTTTCAAATGTGTGTAAAAGACTTCTCTTTTTAAATGTATTTTTCAAAATCCCATGGGTTACAGATGAGCCCCGGAAAAGAGGATCGAGCAAGGAGCTACAAGTAAGAGAGTAATAGAGTTATGATTGGTAGAGAGTCCATGTGATTGCTCCTGAGCTCACTGGGTTCAAGAAGAGGGACTGGTGTGCTTCGGGGGATGGGCGTGTGGGCAGCAGTGAGTAGATGACAGAACACCCTGCTGTTCTCAGGGTTTAGGACCAGCTTGGCACAGGCCACACTGGATTTGGCCTGAGGGTACCAGTAGGGACACTGTAAACTTATTTTGGAAAGTACTTTATGTTTAATAATTACAAAAAATGTTTCAAGACAGTCATCATGGGAAAAGCCTGAACTGTGAGGAACTTTCTTCTCTGTGGCTTAGCATTAGTTTTATTTAAAATTACCTGCATGAAAACTGTGTTACCAGAGGCCGTGTCTGTAGTCCGTTGAAATTAGTCCATTGAAATTAACTGCATGGGTAGCATCATATTTCCGAGCTAAGAGATGAAAGATGCAGGGGTCTTGGGAAATCAGGAAGTATGTCCATTGCTGGCTAGGCCTGGTGGTTCTGTGTTTCTACACAGTGGAGAAGAATGCACCATCTGCATTTGCATTTTCGTGGCAGGGATCATCTTTTTGCCACCCTCCAGCTCTGATTTCCTCCCAGGAGCAGGCTGGGTGCACCTGTTGCTGGCTGGCTGTGTCCCCAGAGAGACTGTGTTTTTTTGCTGTGACTCAGACGTATTATTTATGGCCACCACGCTGGTGGAGACCAACAGACAGACAGCCTTAGAACTGCTTCCTCTCTGTCCATCAAAGGGTTTTCTGGAATGTTCCCCACAAGTTGGTTTTCAGCATGTGAATGACAGAAGAATGCATGATCTTCCCAGCCTTCCCCACAGCTGTGTCCTTCTGACACAGGCTTTTGGTTCAGATGTCCTCTTGGTTGACTTGAAATCAGTTCAGTGTCAGTGACGGGCATTTTGGTGTGACATCGATGAGCCTCTTCTTTCGGCATGCAAAGAGAGCCTGCATCAGCTGTCCATCTCCTTGCCCCTTCTGGGGAATCCAACTTCTGCTGGCTGGTATTTGAGGTCATTAGCTCCAGGAGGCAGAGGCTTATGCTAATGGGGACAAGGTCACAGTTTTGCACTGGCAGAGAGTCTCTTTCCTGTAGTAGGCACTCGCAGGCCAGCCACCTGCTGTGACAATGCTCTGGGAGATATTCGGAGACCAGGTGAGAGAGGTGAGGGACAGGTGACTTGACTGCAGTTCAATTCTACATTTTCTGGATACAAAGACTACCTCTGAGGTTCAATTAGTTGTGCACCGATAGTTATGCCTTTAAAAAAAGAAGGTCCAGCAGGATGGTTCAATAGGTAAGGACACTTGTTGCTAAGACTCCGGAGCCCATATGGTGAAAGGAGAGAAATGACTGTCAAAATTTTCTTGTCCTTGACCTCCACATACATATCATGGCACATACATCACACACACATACACACACGTTCACACAGAGGCACACACATGCATGCATGCACATATGATAATTTCTCTTTTAAAGGATGGTTTAATTGGGTCTTGTTGTACAGGTCCATAATCACAGCTACTTGGGACCTTGGCTATGGACTGAGTTTATGGCCAACCTGGACAGCTGAAAAGCAAAACAAAATGCAAAAGGAAAACTCAAAGGTAGAGTTCTTGCTAAGTCTGTACGAGGTCTGGGACTCAATCCCCATTATCCACCCTGGGACATACAAAGGATCATCTAAATATGAATGACACTTAATTTTTATAAAATCTTCACCCTTGAGAAAAGTCTCTTGGTGCACAGGCCTCATTTTCTTTGCAAATTCACTAAGAAGGTAATTCACTAAACATCTCAAGGACTCTGTGGACACTGAGGGGTCACAAAGCAAATGAGAGAACATTGCTACCTGCTTCTGTTTCCCAGGGCTGCCACGGCCAAGTGTCACAAACCGCGCTGCTCGCAGGAACGGAAGTGTATTCTTGGGAGCTGCAAGTTTGGAATGAAGGCATGGGTAGGTCTGTGTCCCTCTGGAACCCAGAAGGGAATCTCTCCTTGTCGACTGCAGCCCCTGGTTGTCCTAGCACAGCCCCACTTCTGGCTTTGTCTCTGCAGGGTCATCTCCCCTCCGGTGTCTATCTCCTCTTGTAAGGACAGAGAGTCATTGGATCCAGGGCTCGCCCTAATGGCCTCATCTTCACTTGATTATATCTGCCAAGCAAGGCCTTATTGCCAAATTGGGTCACAAGCACTGGAGCTGAGGGTTAGGGTTTCTGAAAAGTATTTTCTTTCTTTATTTTTATTTGTAAAATTTTTTAAGGAGGATGGGATACAAAATTTAGGCCAGAATAATAACTTCCTAATACTAACATACTAAGTTAGTAGGGAAGCTGATGAAAAAAAAAAAGACCGAATCAGTCGAAGAGGGGGTAGGGCAAGCAGTGTGCAGAGGCAAAGGGAGTGTTCATATGCATGCTGTGGTGCATGCGTGTTAACAGATGCACACACGAACAAGCAGCATCTAGAATGTTATGTAGAGTTGTTAAATTATGGAGTCTGTGTTGAGGTCACCCTGCCTTGTGGCCTTGAAGGATGGGCAGAATTTCAGTTATAGATGAAGAGGCCATGGAGGGCTTTTTAAAATGATCACATGAAAAACTGCAAACGGCCTGGCAGTCAAGATGCTTCTAGAAGAAACAGAGTCAAAGGATTGGAGACTTGTGAAATTCTTTATTAGGCCAAGGTATTTCTGGACAGCTTGAACTCAAGAATGGTGATGGGCTGAGGAGTTAGATAGAGAGAGAGAGAGAGACAGAGACATACACACACACACACACACACACACACACAGAGAGAGAGAGAGAGAGAGAGAGAGAGAGACGGAGAGACAGAGACAGAAACACAAGAGACAGAGAGACAGAAAGACACACAGAGAGATGGAGACAGATGCATACACAGAGAAAAACACACACACAGAGTATGTGTGTTGCAGATTGGGGTTGATGTAAGATAGTTATGCATTGTTAGGTGCAAGTTGGTCAGAGGACAGCTCACCCTGAGTTCTGGGAGGGCTGGCGGGAAGGGTGGTGGGTTTTTAGAAGGTGGGTGAGTCTGAGGGAGGATACTCAGTGTGCTCACGAACACGAACATGTTGAATTTGAGATCATTGCAGCCGCCAGATAGAGGTGCCCAGTGCCGAGTTAGAAACTTGAGCTTGGCATTCTGGAGGTGAGGCCAAGGCCAGTGGAATGGCTGCCAGTTGACAGTTGAGACTCAGGAGTGGCTGAGGTGACCTAGAGAGAAAGTACAAAGAGGCAGAGGGAGACTAGGCCTCAGCCTGGGGGAGTATGCCCGGGTGGACAAGGGTAGCAGGCAGAGGGGATGGAGGTGAAGGCAGCAGAAGGCCTACCTCATCGTAGCTGAGAAGAACGGGGAACGAGAGGCCCGTCTTGAGAAAACTCCCAGTGAAATGACTGCCGCAGAACCCAAAGTGTAAGAGGCTCAGGGGACGTGGGATGAAGGTAGTCAAGACCAACTCACTCTTAGGGAGTAACATGAGAAGCAAAAAGGAGTGGGAATCAGGGCAAAGAGAGGAAATTCTTAGTGAGGTACACAGAAAAAGAGGACAACTAATTGATGAGGAAAGTTTTGGAAAAGACAACAGACGTGGGATTGATATATTGCAGGGAGAGAAATTTCATGGAGATTTTCCAGGGAGTTGTAGGGAGACTAGATGCGGGTCATCGGTGTGAAAGAAGCTGAACTGTGGGGATTTTCATCCAAAGGGTTCGCTCTTGCAGGCGGTCATCTGCTGTTCGGGAAGACTGAGGAGTGGGCTTGCTGACCCATAAAGTAGACCTGGGAACTGGGGTCACTCTCCAGCTCCTGAAGTCTCCCCAGCATTTATGGATGCTTCTAGGACCGAGGGGTAGTTGTGCTTCCCGGGTAGGTTTCTGTAGGGCAAGTACTAGACTCTCATGGAATGTGTCATCTTGGGGACAGACAGCCTAAGGAGACTGACCCAGAAATAACTAATTTCTTCTGTCACCACTCAGGACAGTGGCCATGCTTTCCGCCTTGCCTCTGCTTCCCTGTGGAGCTCAGTTTCTGTATATGAGGTGTAGGGCAGAAACCGGAGCATGGGGTCAGGAGCGTTGGGGCACATATCACACTGTGCTCCATTTTGTAACAAAGAGGAGTGGGTTTTCTGTGGTTGTGGGCCTTGACAGCAGGCGTGGCCTGCTCGGGCCTCGTGGAGACAGGAGTTCCTTGGGGCATGTACACACATAGTTGTCCATTTCTTAAAAGAAAATCCAAGTCATTGTTGGTAACAGCGTTAGAGAACGGTTCCTTCCTGGATGGTGTGAATGGGTTTCTATGGGCTGCTAGACAAGTGATTAAGAAATGGCATTGAATCTTGGGGATCATTGAAGAAGAGGGGGCAGAAAGATTCTAAGAGGCAGGGGCGGTAGATGACTACAGAAAGACTATCTTCCAGACACAGCATAGCGGTTACACAGTGGTTGTGACAGGCTTAATCCGGACAAAAGCCCAGCATGGAGCAGAGAGGGGGGCACAAAGTCCCACCCCCAGCTGAAGAGTCATTGGCAATGGATAGCAGCTAGGAGAGGGAGAGTCAGTTTTCTATAGGGGCATTGCCCCTGGGAGATGGGACTGTGATCAAGTGGAAGGCCGAACATCCAAAAATATACCCTCAACAAATTGGACTTGATGGATTTAAAAAAGGAGGAGGAGGACGAGAGAGAAAGAGAGAGAGAGAGAGAGAGAGAGAGAGAGAGGACATAAAGTAGGGAAAGGGGTGTATGGATCTGGGACGAGCAAAGGGGAGGTGATATGATCTAAACGCATTGCACAAGGTTTGTTAAGAACTAATTTAAAATGCGAGAAAACAAAAGAAATGGTACAGTAGGTAGATGGAGGGGGGTGTGCAAGCAATGTGCTATGTTCTCAAGACACCCAGGCTGGCCAAGGTTGTGGGGATTATGTTAGGGGAAGGGGGATCTGTGATCAGATGAGGTACCTGAATTGGTCAGAGATCTATCAGTCTGGATTGGATTGTGAGATTTTTTTTTTTTCTTGAGAGTGAAAGCAGGCTGCTGAAAAAGATAAGATCATGTATGAGGCTGTTACTTTGAGAACAGCCTTCTGTATGCCTATGCAGTGCTAAGCCCTCGTGCGAGATGGTCTGGGCATGTCCCCTGCCCTTTCAGAACTCATGGGACAGACGAGGAGGTCTTTCCTAGTTTGTCCATCTTGGAAAGTCAAGGAACTTTCCTCATATGCTTAGATGTATTCTTCAAGCCATGTCAAATTCAGATTATCACAAAGCCTAAAGATGTCTCAGTTCTCTCTTTTCCCCCCTCTCTGCAACTGTGTTCTCCTGCTGTTAGCCTCTAAGGATCTTGGTAACATTCTCTTTGCATTTCTCTCTGTTTCCACAATGCCTGTAATGAAGCCCCCACCACCCCCAGAAAAGACCCAGTCTTGTACTGCAGCTTGAGCACTGCCTACATTTTAATCTTCCTTCCCATCCCTGCAGGGCGATGGTGTCTTGTGTGAAGCAAACACAAGCACAGCTTTGTGGAATAACTGCCCACCAAGGAGCTCTGTGAAGAAACCCTGAAATAACAAGAATAGAACATGTGCCATGGTTGTGGGATGTAAGGGCTCACAGGGAAGAGGTGGGGAGCAAAGAAAAGAAACAGATTTTAATGTCAGGCTGACAAGAGTTTATTATACACATCAGCGGTTAAAATAATTACCTTTAAAAAAATTATAAAAAAGGCTTTCTGGGGCCCTGTTAAATACCAACCACAGTTCCTCTATACTGGATTTGCTGGGGCTCTGACAGAGACACCTCGTTTCTCCAAATCTCTGTGAAGGTTTTGGCAGGAAGCTTCGGAGATACACGAGTTTCTCCTTGTCCTTTTACGGAGTTTCTGTCGAGGCGCTTCGTGCCTTTGCTCTGATTTCTCTGTTTCGTGTCTTCATTTTTGTATTCTCCTTCCCTCAGGGCTGCGTGGTGGGCGAAGAAGCCAGTCGCCAGGCACCATCTTTTCATTTGCTTTGAAACATCGAGGCCTTTCTGAATAAGCAGAAGACATGACAGCAGTCTGTGGGGGCGAAAAGGGGCCCTGGGAGCCTGGCTCTCAGCTTCTCATCCAGCTAGAAATGTTCTCATGTGAAGCAGGGAAGGTTGCCTTCCAGATTGTTCTGGCCGCCATGTGGAAGTTATTCTTCTAATTATTAGAATAATATTCAGAATAATTAGAAACATACATTATTCTAAGATTATATGAATATTAGAATCATATAATATTAAAAAAGAACTAATAATAATCAGAGTATAACATTCTACTATTAGAATTTCGGATACATAGATGCTCTAATGGTCTTAACCTGGCAGTTGAGGACCAGGAGGTGACTGCTTAGTGCTTTAGAATGTGTGGCTAGTTATCATGTGATTCTGGGATTCCACTACAGAGCTTGTATTCTTTTCCTGGGTATGATTTCTCTCTCTCTCTCTCTCTCTCTCTCTCTCTCTCTATCTATCTATCTATCTATCTCAAAGGTCAACCAACCATGGGTGCCATCCCTTCACCATCATCCATCATTCTTGGTTTCTGAGATGAGCTTTCTCCCTGGGACCTGGAACTCTAAGTTTAAGCTAGGATGGTTGGACAGCCATCCCCAAGGGATTTTCTAGCCTCTGCCTGCCTAGCGCTGGGAATATGAGCCTGGGCTACCCCACCCACCTTTTCCCCTGGGTGCTGGGGATTGAAGTCAGGCCCTTATGCTTTCATGGCAAACTTTACCACTCACCTATCTTTCTAGCCCCTCCCCCACTTCTTTTTGTTTCCAGCTTCCTTCCCTGTCTTGGATTTATTTTGTACCTGTCAACAAGACCTATTTTCGGGGCAAACTGAAAGCAAATTCCTTCCTGACCACACCTCTATTAATGAACATAGTAATATGGAGATTATCTCTCCCTGAGATTGGATTTGTTCCAACATCACAAGTGGATGTTGCTGAGCAAGAAGCCTCCGATAAAATGGACCACTGTCATACAGGGGACAGTGATTAGTTCCCCTTTCCAAGAGCTGGTGTCCTACCTGTGTGCACCTGCAGCGCTAAGAGGAGAGCGCCCCCTGCTGGCTGTACCCTGCCCCCAGGCTGCCCCAGTCCTGTTTGCTCTTGTTCACGGGCCACTACAGAGCTCTGGCACCTCAGAAAACACTGCTCTATCTGGCCTCTTGAAACGGTGTTTTTGACTCTATGATTCTTGATCAAAATGTGAGTTGAAAAATATATTATTCATCTAACAAAGGCGATAAGAACTAAAAAAACAACACAAACCCAAAAGAGTAAAAGATGTTGACCAGAACTAGTAAGAACAAAGAAGTGGAGGGGTGGAGTTCAGCTGGAGCTCTTCACTTCCTACGGACTGGTTGGCACCATGGAGATTGTTTCAACCCGAGAGACATACCCCCCCACCGCCAGAAAACATAGATATTTACATTACGACTCCTAACAGTAAAAAGATTACAGTTATGCGGTAGCAACCAAAATAATTTTGTGGCTGGGGGTCACCACAGCATGAGAAACTGTATCAACAGGTCTCAGCATTAGAAAGGTTGGGACCACTGCTCTAGCACGATGCTGAGCTCAGTCTTCAGGTGGTTTTCTTGTAGGTGCCGTCTTTACCTGAATGTCCCGGGAGCTACCTGCTTACATTCTCGGGAGCTGCCTTGTTTCAGACGCCTTTCCCTGAGCTTCCTACTTCCAGAGTGAACCGTCTGGCCAGCTCCACTGACCAACCCAGTTCCTAGCAAGTGTCTGCTGCTGAATCAGCACCCACATGTCCCTGCAGGGAGCTGGAATTTGTCCCTTGATCCTTCAGTTGTATATAGGTTGAGTATTTCTCATGCAAAATGCTTGGGACCCATAAATGTTTCAGGTGGAGCTTATTAGAGACTGGACTCTCTGTGATGGTTGTACAAGGTTAAATATCCCTAATTAAAACCCCCAAACCTCAAAATGTTCTGAGTTATAGATAGAAAAAAAAGATGGATTTCAGAGCATTTTTGGTTTTAAGGATGGTGATTTTCAACCTGTATTCCTTTTTTTTTTCTTTTTCTCTTACATCAAGAGAAAACGAGCATATTAAAGCTCACATGCCCATCCTTTCCAGCCAGAGTGAATGGAAGGCAGTCTTCTGACAGGAGAGAAAGGGGAAGAGGGAGAGAGAGCAATTTCCATTGAGTTGCTGAGCCCATGTCATCTCCCTGTAGACTTTGTTTCAATTTCCAGCAGTCATGGCTGTTGTGGACATCATTTGGTATTGGCTTTCATTTCCACAAATGCCCCATTGGGTGTAACATGCCAATACGATACCTGGCTGCAGCATGGGAGCCCATGCTCATTTTGTGGGCAAGCTTCTGGAAAAGTGGCCACATTAGGGGTTTATGTGTGACTTACAACCATAGGTTTATACAAAACTACCCAGATGAGGGGAGGGGTATATGGAGGGAGGAAAGGGAAGAAAGAAATGTTGCAACTAAAATATAAAAAAAAAGAAAAAAGAAAAAAAGATTATGTGATTTTGGTGAGATTGTTTTCTTCAAGGATCCTATCACATTTATTTTGGCAAAAATCAACAGTTTGACTTGTTATAAAATATTAACCTCCAGTTGGGTGAGTGAGCAAACAAAAAGGGCTGTGGGGTGAGGGTGGGGGTGGGATGCCAGTAGCCGGAGGGGATGCTTCTCCTGGGGGCATAGAGCTGAGGTGACAGGCTTGAGTTTGCCCAACAGCTCCACTAATGATGTCAATAAACAGCAAGCTAATGGGCTTCCCAGATATGTGAAATCCAGCAGCTGCTGCAAACAGCAGTGGGGTGGGGGTGGGGCAGGAGGGGAAGATAGGAATAGAGAAAGGAAAAGGAGAGAGAGAGAGGACCTGTGGAAAGGGCGCCAGTTATGTGAGCAGGGTTAGGATTCAGGTTTGAGTCCAGATTCTCAGCTCTCGGTGTGACCACAAATACATTATGGAGCTCACTTGGACAAGTGGCCAGGCTGCGGCTGCCTGAGGGTGACGAAACCCAGGTGTGGTGCGAGCCGTCTGGCTTTCTTAGGGTCTGGGTGTGCGTATAGATGTGAGCGGAGCAGAGGGGCTGCAGAAAGACAATGTGGCGGCCTCCCCTTTGCAGGAATCATGCGTGAGCTTAGAGAGGCACCTCCAACAAAAGGCGCAATTCATGTATTAAGGGAGGCCAACAAGTCACGCCTTGCAAGCACATTACCTCACTCTTTATAAGCGGGGCTCCGTAGTTTCATTGGGGCTCCGTAGTTTCATCTATTTTTATTTGTAACAGGCAGCCCGCACCTCAGACAAGTGGTGTGGTTTGCTGTTCCCACAACATCTCTCCCTGCCTCTTTCGAAGCTCTGACTCATGCCATTCAACTCCCTTTCCCCTCCCCGCCTTCCTGGCCCCTCCTCACAAGCTCCAGTCCTTAGGAAAGACACCTCCTTAGGTCACAGAAGCCATTTGCATTTCTCTTTCTTGGGTGCATCAATTTACTGCCTCTTCATTTAATTTTTTTTTTTTTTTTTTTTTTTTTTGACAGGATCTCACTTGCATAGCCTAGGCTGGCCTCCCAAGTGCTGGTGTTATAGCTGTTTGCCACCATGGTGGTTATACTCACTCAGTTCTTGTCTCTCTCTTCCTTGCTCAGGGTTAAGAGGCCAGCAAATTCATTTGGGACACAATGGGCCTCTTTTTCTCTGTCATCCCCAGTGTCCCCATTTGTTGTGGTGACACTATCAGCACTCAAGAAACATTGCCTGATAAGAAGGGTGAAGGAGGCCCAGCGAGTTACTAAGCAAAGGAGGGAGAAAGGGCCACGTGGCCTTTCTCTCTGCTGCCACACAGGGTCTCTCTGTGAGTCTGAAGAGATATCATGAGGGTGATGGATTGCTGATTTTTCCCAGCAGACATGGCTCTGTAGACCGTCTCTGTACACAGGCTAAGCCTGTTTTAGCCATATGTGGAAACGAAAGCTGACTTCAAGGCAGCCTGACATGTGATTTATGGTCCTGAAGGATTATTTATTTAGCACATTCGGCATGTGTGAGTGTGTGTATTGTGTGGCAATATCTTTCTTAGGGTGACACAACATACAGGCCTACTCATCACAGAGAGAGAACCATGATAAATTAAAGTACAGATACCCCCCAAAGTCCAACTTGATGAACCAATGAGTTTTATTGAGGTTACTTAGAGAAATGTAGATGAGGGGTTACTTACAGGAGCTGAAATGACTCAAAGATAGCTACGTCACCGAGGCTCACTCCGACACTGATGGTGACTCACGAAGTTGGGGACCTGGAGCTCACTGCACAGCATGCAGGCAACTCAACAGATTAGAGAGTGTCCTTTCCAAGTGCCGCTCTGGTCAAACCTCTTCCAGGCAGCTGGGCTGGGCTTCTTCCAGGTAGCTGCTCTGGTCTGAGTCTTCTTTGCAGCATGGTTTTGCTGGTCTGTGAGGGACTCAGCTTTTATTGCTCTCTCTGGCAGGAAAGGACCAGGAGAATCTGGTCAGTTTCAGGGACTTCCTGAAGCTATTTTTAGTTATTTATCTTCCTGTTTAAGAAGCTTCCTGCGGGAAGGAATGTTTTGATCTTCGAGGAAATGGCTATAAAACATGGGAAGCTTAAGGTGTTCCAGGTAAGACCTAGATCCTTCAGGAAGCAAGAGGTAAGGGCAGACTGCTATTGCTGCTGTTTGATGTGGAGGGTGAGGCGACAGGCAGGCATCTCAGCATCACAGAAGTACTAGTGTGGATACCTGTCTTCTGGTCTGGAGTAAAGATCAACACCTTGATGAGGGATTGAGGCAGTGCAGGGGGCTGAAGAGTCCAGGAGGAGGTAGGCAGGAGGCAGCTCTCTCTCGCTCTCTCTCTCTCTCTCGATCTCCTGTGATTGTCAGAGGTAGGGAAGGGGAAGTGGCCAGGTTTAGTCTGTTGAAGTGGTTAGGCACAGACCGTAAAGTGAATGCCTGCAGTAGGGCTGGAGAGATGGCTCAGCAGTTAATGGAACATTTGATGCTCTTACGGAGAAGCTGGGGTCCAGTTGCCAGCACCCACGTGGCAGCTCACAGCCGCCTGTGACGTCAGCAGTCCTAGGAGATCTGACACTCTCTCTTGGCCTCCACAGGCACCAGACATGTGTACAGTATACATACATAGACACAGCCACTCACACTTATACATTACATTAAATACATGACAAGATTTCTCTGGCTGTCCGTGGAACCATGGCTGTCCTGGAACTCACTCTGCAGACCAGGCTGGCCTAGAACTCACAGAGCTTCTGCTCCTGAGTGCTGGGATTAAAGGCATACACCAACATTGCTGCCCAGCACTTTTTTTTAAAAGTGGGTACCAGCAGTTAACTAGTCAGCTTGAGGTTGGGGAGAATATGGTGCTGGCCTGAGAGCCAGGATCTGAAGGTCTATGCACTATCCGTATGTGATGGTGACAGCACATCTGTCTAACAATCCTGTGTGTGATGACATGCACCCGTAATCCTGGCCCTTGGGAGGTGGAGGCAGGAGAATCTAACATTTGAGGCTAGCGTGGACCACACAGAAAGAGCCGGTAAGAGCCTGTTGCAGAACAATAACAGCAGCAAAACCAAGACAAGCAAAGAAACAACAAACCCAAACCCCAGACCAACCAAACAGAAGAGAATTCCCAAGGAATGGAAAATTGCAATAATGGTGACGTGAAGGCGCAGAAGGGGAGGGCCGGTGTGCGGATATCCTATAGGAAGGGCTCTGACCCAGGCCCAGGATGCTTGAGCTGAGGTGTGAAGGAGCATGGGAGAAATTCATTGAAAAAAGAAGAGTGTGACACTCTTCTTTCATGTGATCAGTTTCTTCAAGTGCTGAGGGCTATGCAGGAGATGAAGCTGAAATTTACCCTGACTATGATCTCAAATGTCTTTATTTTTTAATGTTAGGGTCCTGTATGTTGGCCGGGCTGGCTTTGCAGTCACTAGGTAGCCCAGGCTGCCTTCAGACTCCAGGTGATGCGCCTGCCTTCATCTTGTTAGTGTTGGGATTCCAGGTGTGAGCCAGCACGCCCCATCTAATCTGACCCTGAATGATGATTATTCCACAAGCGGATGCTGTGAGTTGAAGCCTGACAGCCCCCTCAAATGTTATGTTGGAGTCCCAACCTCCTTGGTTTCATAAGCAAGGACTGTATTTGAAAGTAAACTCTCTGCAGATAATAGTAAAAATGAGATTATTAGTGTAAGCTTGAGTCCACTATGATCAGTGCCTTTGTGGAAGTGGAAAGTGAAATGTAAACAGAGGCAGACTCAGGGAGAGGATGCTGAGGCTTGGAGGCAGGTCTGGAGTGATGCTGCCAGGAGCTATCAAATGCCTAGGTGATTCAGAAGCAAGGAAAGGAAGAGCCTCCTTCGGGGGCTCCTGAGGAACTGTAGCTGCCTTGGCCTGGGGCTTCCTGCCTCTAGAACGTTCAGAGGACACGTGTCTGTTGTTGTGACAACCCAGTTAGTGGTTCAATGCTATGGAGGCCCTAGGATACTCAGACACTGGTGAAGGGAGAAGTGGAGGGCTGTATTGAAGACCAAATGATGGTATTTATACCCAGGACAAGGCCTGGATCATAATGGTCACTATGAATAGTAACTATTGTCTCAAGGGAGGAGAAAACAGGGCAGGTCCTGTTTGTGTGGCGTTGGGTTTGTTTTTGTGTTTATTTTTGGAAAACCTGGAAATATTCAAAGGTTAATTTGTACAGACACCATACACACCACACACACACACACACACACACACACACACGCACATTTGACAATGGTAGCCTTCATAGACAATCCTTACACAGCTTGAAACATTGCTCTGTAAGGCTGTAGCTTCATCAGAAGTTACAGATTTAGAAAGCAGATGTGTGGGTATGGAGATGGCTCAGCAGGCGAGGGTGATTTCTACGCAAACGTGAAGACCTGAGTTTGAATCACCAGCATTCATGCAAAAAGCCCAGCATGGCCCTGTGTGCCTGTGGCCATGGAGCTATGGCAGGCATGGACCAGGGCATCTTGAGGGCTTTTTGGTTTTCCAGCCTCACTCCAAGTTCAGTAAGAGCTGATGTCTTAAGGGAATAGAGTGGAGAGTGGTAGAGCATGCCATCCAGTGTCTTCCTCTGGCCTCTGCATGTGTGTGGTGGGTACATGCACTTGCAGACACACATGTGCATATACCACACACACACACACACACACACACACACACACACACCGCATTTAAAAAAGTACAAATGTATCATAGAGACCAGAAGCTACACTAACTGACAGGTGACTGATCCCAGAACCTTCTTCAGTGTCAGTTTTGGTGTCTGAATGGTTAGTATAGTCCCCAGAAGGGCATTTGAGAAGAGGCAATGCAGAAGAGAAAGCAGGTTCTCTTCACTCCTCAGTTCCCGCAGGCATAATCCAGATGCAAGCGGCCTTTTCTTATGGTCCAACCAAAATGCTAGCCTGGTAAGGGATGACCTTTCACCTGGATACTCAGAGCCATCAGGAAGTCAAACCTGTTTCCTTTCTTCCTCTCTGGGGCTGTTGAATTTGTGGTTCAGCATCACCAGGAAAATGTAAGGATGAAGGATACAGTTGGAGTGGGTACCACTGGCAGAGAATGTTGGGATGTACAAGCCTGCTGAGGCATGTGGAGATTTGTCAGCCACTGAGGGATAGATGTAGGGTTGGGGGGATTAGCCTGGTCTCCGGAGCTAGCTAGCCTTGACTACTCGTCTGGCCCTTGTTAATGGTCACTTGTGTTTCTCCCAGTGCCAAGTTTTCATCTGTAAAGCATGGGTGACAAGCAGTCCTTACATTCACGCCCCGAGGTCGCGGTGTCTGTTATCTGCCAGGCGGTTGTATGGCTCGCAGTTGAAGAGTAGCGCAGAAGAGCAGCATTCATGGCGCGTCTGCCCTGAACGGAGGCTTCCCACTTGCTGAAGGCTGGCTTCTGAGGTAAAGAGTAGCATTCATGGCGCGTCTGTCCTGAACGGAGGCTTCGCACATGCTGAAGGCCGGCTTCTGAGGTTAAATATCTAGTTTTGTACCTGCTTCCACACCTGCCTCCAGACAGATCTGTTTACTAGCAATAGGACAAGATTTATCTGTGTTGGTATCCAAATTGCAATTATTTCTCTTAGTGGAATCTCCCTTTTTAGCATAAAACTCTGGAGAGGGGCAGTGTCGTGTATAAATCAAAGATGAGCTTCTGTTGTTGAAAGGAGGGTAGGGCCACCTGTCTCCATCCCTCTGCCTTTTCCCTCAGATGATGTCCCAGAAGGAGCCATTTGAATACCTTATGTTTGGTGCAGAAAGACCAGACACTGCCAGAAACTGACTTGAGAAAAGACGATTGTTCTACAAGAAGACTTTTGAGTCTCAGGACTCCTCAGACACCCTGTCAGGGGACAGTTAGCCACTCGGGCGGATAGGGGCCTCTGCTGTAACCACAGTTCTAGGAGGAAGTGTGTAAGAACTTCTGGACCTGAAGTCCTGTGTTTGTTTGTTTGTTTCTGATAATGATTATTCTATCTCATTAACCTGAGTTGGGGGCACAGTGATCTCTGCTGCGTTTGAGTCTCTAGCCCATAAGGAAATAAAAGCTGAGAAGCTTCCTGAAGGCAGGGCTTTGTGTGAACCTCACAAGATCTCCCTTGGGAAGGACACATGGAGCCTTCCATCCCTGGGAAGCTTTTTCTTTAGACTTTATTTTATTGTCCCACATAGAAGTCTTCACTTTTTATGAAAATTCTTTCCTGGAACATTTATTTTGTGTCTTACTTAAAAACAATAATTGGGCTTCTGTTACATTCCTTCGGAAACTATCTGAGCTATGCAGCCTGTTCATTCCCCACCAACAAAAAATTCATTTTCTTTTATCCATATGCTCACAGAAGGTAAAAACCAAAATAACTTGTTTGTTACTGGTATTAAAATGACAAATGTATCCTCAAATATCAAATAGAGAGTAGTGAAAACTTAAAATTCACTTGGAGTAGGGGAAATTGGAGAACGTTATTATAACATCCATCCATCCATCTATCCATTTATCCATACATTCATCCATCCATTGACCCACCCATCCATCATTTAGTTAGTGCAAAGTCTTGAGACACATGGGTAGACGTACCTACATAGAGGAAGATCAGGGACTTCCTGGTAGGAAACCTTGAATAGCGTGTGGAATTATTGGCATTTTATCCTTATTTCTTATCTATCATTGTTTTTTTTTTTTTTTTCCCATTGTGCATGTAGAGCATATAGACTGTAGATTGTCTGGTTTTCATATTTTTCATTTCTTCCCCTTCATTTTCCTCCCTTCCTTCCTTCCTCCCTCCCTCCCTCCCTCCCTCCCCCCTCCCTTCCTCCCTCCCTCCCTCCCTCCCCCTCCCTTCCTCCCTCCCTCCCTCCCTCCCCCCTCCCTTCCTCCCTCCCTCCCTCCCTCCCCCCTCCCTTCCTCCCTCCCTCCCTCCCTTCCTTCCTTTTTTTCTTGAGACAGAATCACATGTAGCCCAGCCTAGCTTTGAATTTTTCTGTGTAGTTAAAGGTGGCCTTGGACTCCTGGTCCTCCACTTTCTGTGGACTGTCACCTCTCGTTGCTAATTTTCATTTACTCTGCAACCCTCTCTCAGTAGTGATTGGGCAGTTGGAGAAGGATGGGTAAGGCTGCTTTTTCCTTTTGTCGTCCACTCTGGTTAGGTCCTAATTCACTGCTCACATCCTCTGTTGGCATTTCTGTATAAACTGAGACATTATGGAGGGATGACAGCCTGCAGCATCAGGTCCACTTGATTCTTAGCGCTAACTCTGCTGGTCACTGCCTGTGTCCCTTGTCTGAAAATTTAATGTGCTATATCAGTCTTGTAGAGTTTTCAGAAGGATGAAATGCTTGGTATGGTGCCCTATAAATGTCAGCCTCTTTCTTTCCTTCTATTCTCCAGGTGTCAGGCAGGAGGCTTCACCTAGAAGGCTGTGTCTAGGGTAGTTGAGTGTATGCTGTGGATTGGATACGTGCCCCCAGCACGTGCTGTGAGAGAGGTGGTGGAACCCGGAAGAGGGCAGACGTTGTGGGAAGTGTTTAGGTCACTGCGTGTTGTCCTTTGAGGAGATTAACGCTGTGATCTTGGAGTTAGTTCTTCTGAGAGTGGGTTCTTATGAAATGGGGTCATCCCATATACTTGGCCACTTTTATATATGTGGCCATTTCCCTTTCTGCTGTGTTCTCACATCACCAGGTACTCCCACCAGAGGCTGAAGAAATGAGGCCACCCAGCTCCCAAAACTCTGAGCTTTGTAGAATATCCATCTTCATATATTTTGTTTGGTAACAAATGAACTGCTACAATACAGTGTTTTAAGGCTCAGCTTAATTCTTATGCGTATTAAAAGACTATCAGATCTGGCTTAGGAGTACTGAAGTTCTAGACAGTGGTCTTGACCTTCCCAATGGACTCACAGTGCGAACTTATGTAACTATCATAATTCTCAGACTTTCTTTTGCTCCTAATTTACCATCTGTCAAACTGAAGCTTGGTTGGTCACTCTTCTCCCTACAGGCAGCTGCTGAGACATGGATGAGATAAGAGGAATGAAGTATTTTGAGATTTCTAAATCTTAAAATTGCCAGAGAATTACTATTATCTCTGTTTGGGAATGTCAAACGTTAAATTTCAGTTTCTCACTCAGGATCATTTTGTAGGTGTTTCTTTAATAGAACATGTTTAATGCATCCTTGCCCCTGGATCTGTGGAGTTTGGCTCCAGGTGACACTAGGGGCCTGAGCTATCATTGTACTCTCAGGACACAGTCTTATGTCAAGAGAAGCGATAACCTTTATTTTACCTGCTTAAAACGCTGATTGCAAAGGAATCTGGCTGAGACTTTCCAAAATAAATTTACCTTTGGGTTGAGTCCAGGAGTGGAAAATTTTAGCTGAAAATGTAGTTTGTCAGAAAAGACAAGAATGATTGGATATGGCTTTAGGTGCCCATCAGAGAAGGCTGAGTGCAACCCCATTGGACCACCCCAGCCCTTTTTGTTCATAGGTGAAAACCAGTGGGTGAGAGGCATGAAAAATCTTGAGGTTTGGCTGTTTTATTCCCACTGTCAGATAAACCTCAAGGCTTTGGCTTCTGGAGTGATGGGTGGGCTTGCTTTAGTTTTGTGGTTTGATGGCTTTTGGCTATGTAATTATTTCCCTCAGCCAAATATCCCTGAATACCCTGACATGATGCTGGTGTAGGTAGCTTTCCCAGGCATAATTCCTATAATCCACAGAGTGTCAAGAAGGTGCCTATTTTCAGATCAAAAGCTGTTGACCTGATTAAGCCTTCTGTCTTGCTTTGGAGCTCAGGAGAATGAAGTTTGTCCAGCACAGTGGCTGCCGGGACCCGGGGGTTTTTTGAAGATGGTTCTGAGCAGGCTTTTATACCAGCTGTCAGATGCTCCAGGTTGGATGTCTGTGCCAGTCTCTCTGTCCCTATTTACTCTGTTCCTGAGGTCATTGTGGCAGATGAAAGTATCTTTGGTCTTCGACGTTGGTCCTTGAACTTGATAGGGCTTGAGGACTATAAAGCATTTCTATTCGGATTTCAGCCACAGGAACATGTCGAGGGGAAGGCTAGGGGCTTAGGTGGGATGGGGAGGTGTGGAAGCCGAGTGGAAAGGCCACACAGCCCAGTTGAGAGATGGCGCATCCCAGCTGCTATTGTAGCTGGCCGGAGAAAGTGTTACACAGGATTGCTTTAGACCAGTGGTGCTCAACCTTTGGGGGTCAAGTGACCCTTTTATAGGGGTCATATATCAGATATCCTGCATATCAGATACCTACATTATGATTTATAACAGCAGCAAAATTGCCATTATGAAGTAGCAGTGAAATAATTTTATGGTTGGGGGGTTACCACAACGTGAGTAACTGTATTAAAGGGTCACAGCGTTAGGAAAGTTGAGAACCACTGCTTTAGACTCTCCATGGAAAACGTCCTTCCTTCCAACAGAGGAAATAAGTGCACCTGATGGTGATGAGAAAATGAGGCTCCAACAGTGCCTGCTTCTTTTTAGCCAGTAGAAACCCCTCCCCCGCTTGCCCTTCTAGTCTGACTTGGCAGCCCTGTTCATTGTCACTCAAGTTCAGGGGTCTTCCAGCAGGGTGTGTCAAATGGCCTTGATTGAGGGAGGTCTGGATGCCTGGGCTCTGCCCGTGCAGGGAGCAGACAGATGCAGAATGATCTTTAGAACCTGTAGTTCTGCTTTTCATCAATTCAGAGTGTGCGCGTGTCGCGGTACAGCCTCCCAAGTCTCGCCCCAGCGGCGTCCTTCCCTGTTGATTCCGAAGAGGAAGTTGATGTTGGCTACATGACCCAATGGCCCACAGCAAATTAAATCTCAGCAGAAGGAAAATGGGAAACTGCATTCTATGTGTAAGAACATTTAAGAGCGCTGCAGGATCTGATCAACAGCAAGAACGAGCTTTCATTGGAGCTTTGTCTTTTGGTCACAAAGTTGCTTTCTCCTTTTTTATGCCTATGAGGGTGAACTTGGGGCCGAGGGTGGCTCAGTTTTTGAGCTGAGTAAATGATGGTGCACACTAGCCTGGTATACCTTCCGAGGCTGATGGGAAATGGAGTCCATTTCTTTCTCATACTTGGGAACTAGAGAACCCCTTCTAGAGACAGGGGGTCTAGCCAGCAGAATTCTGGGACTGTGTAACTGGATTCCTTGCAGTTCAGCATATTCCATATCCATGTCTGAGAGTGTTATTCTGGCTTTTCATGAGTACAGTGGAAGTTCCTATGGGTCACAGCTTATTTCACTGGCCCACAGTGCCCGCTTGGACCATGTGTCCTGACAGTTGCCAGGACTTGGACCATGTGTCCCCATGCCCACTTGTTAGCTATGAATGCAAATACCCGAGATTATTGCTATACAAAGATAGCAATGGTTTGGTTTGGTTCACAGTGGTAGAGGCTTGAGTCCATGACCAATTGGCCCTGTTGCTCTGTGTTAGGACATCTTTGCTGGAGTACAAGGCAGGAAAATCTAGTTGTTTAATTGCTGGAAAGCAAAAGAGAAGAAGAGACCAGGACCCCACAATCCCTCTCCAGGAGCCTGCCCTCAGTCACCTGGCTACCTCCCACTAGGTCCTGAATCTTAAAGGCCCCCATCAGTACCCAACAGCATTGCTCATAGGCTTTTGGAGGGCAGTTAAGACTCAGGCTACAGAACCATCTCTGGAATATGGAGGCTGCTGTGTCTTCCTCTCATCAAGACTGAGTCTTACATTCCTGAGAATGAAATTGTTAGCAGACCTCTGCCTTCACTGGAGAGGCAGGAAGGATGGGTTGGTAATAACACCTTATATTCCCATATAAAGCTTTATGCTTTCCAGAACCCTTTAAACACTGATTATCTCATTCTAACTCCAGAGCAGCCTTTATTATCCCTATTTGATAGGGTGTGTGTATGTGTGGCAGAGAAAATGTGTCAGTTACCCAAGGTCACAGAGTGAGTTGGTAGCAAGTTCGGAGGCTATGTCTATTCACAGATGTCAGAGATGCTCCCTCCCCCCACCCCCAGCCCCCCAGCCCCCTCTCAGTTTCTCTTCTCCAGGATCCTTAGAGGGTGAGGATGGGCATTGCTTCTGTGGGCCACAGTTCATGACGAATATGAAAGAAGATGGAAACAGCTCCTGCTCGCTTCCCACATAGGTGAGCTGAGAATCTGCCTGTGATGTGAGAGCGGCAGGGAGGTGGCTCTGACTCTCTCCTTCTTCTTGGCTCCTGGCTGCCAGGCCCGGGAGCAGACCTAGAACCCCAGGCTGATCCTCCAGTGCCTCCTGCTCCAGAATCCTGTGGCTGTGGTCAGGCCTGTTGAATGGCAGGTTGCATTTGAGTCCTTCTTCTAGTTCAGCAGATTCGCAGTATGCCTTATTTGCGGCAAGCAGCGTGTAGGAGATGCCAGCCGTGCTGCAGGGGGCTGTGTCTATTTCAAAGGGTGTCCTGAAGAGCATCTCTGCCACCCTCCCTGCATACCAGATACTGGACACGAAGGGCTGCCAGACTCTCTTTGATATTTTCCTGGGCAGAGCTAGTTGCTGACTTATGTGGGGGCTCTAGTCTGGGACCATCAAACGGCACAGAGCAAAGTCACTGCTTTTGGCAGCAAAGGTAGCTTGTGTGTCCACTGAAGCCTGTCTACATCTTGGAAAGAGAGTTAGAACACACCATTTCTCTCCTTTCCTCTCCTCTCCCCTCCTTCTATTCCCTCCCCTTTTCTCCCCTCCCTCCCACCCCCCAAGCCCAGGTTGTCCTCAAACTTGCCATCCTCCTCCTGCCCAGACTTTTTAGTACTGGCATTATAGGCATGTGACTTGGCTTAGACAATGCCTCACTGTGCTTTATGCCCAATGTATGACCGCATGGCCAGCTTTTGGCTAGTGGAATGAGGATGAAAGGAGCCTCTTAGATAGTTTACAGAGTCCTCCTGGGCAAGCATTCCCCTTCCATTGGCCTGCATCAGCTATCGGAGTGGTCTTGGCCACGGGGTGAAGGTGGCAAACTCACAGCAAAGATGAATCTGGGACTCCAAGTCTGCTTGGATGCGAGCCTTTCCTGTGATGGGAGGTGCATATTCTGTTACCCTAGCATAACAGCTCCAGGACTGGCTTGAGCTAGGAATATGCAATCAGGGAGGGGTTTGGGAACCTACTTGAGCTAGATTTTCTGGCTCAGTACTCTTGCCCGGAGCCCCTTCTGGGTGTAAAAAGTGTAAGGGATGAGGCAAGGACTCCAGCCCCCCACTTCTGAAAGAGGAAATTGTGCCAAGCCCTCTAGATTCTGCCAGGGCTGGGTGGCTGTGGGCTTGTCCCAGCACACTCAGCTGTCCCTGCCAGCTCAGGGTAACAGCTGTTCTAACCAGGCTGAGTCTCATACCGGGCTCTCGGCCTTCTACAGTTAAAGCCAGAAAGCTGGTGTATTGGGCCATGCCTGAGTTCTGGTGATCTTGGCTCTTGCTGCATTACTCATGCCCACAGCTATTGCCCTTGGACAAGGTCCCTCTCTGGGCCTCCGCATGGTTCCTTTCCCTTGCTGGGTGTAGGCTAGGTAATCTTTGATACTTGTGAATTTGAGTTTTGAAAACATTAATCCTGACCAGCACACTATGTATTCCCTGACAATTTTTGTAGTTCCTGGGCCACCCCACTCTACTCCAGATTCCCAGGCTGGACCTCTGCCTGAGGACAGCTGCTGTCCCATGTGGCCCACCCCTGTGAGACTTCGAAACCTAAACACTCTTAAGGAAATAGTGTCCTAGAACTAGGGAGGTTCTTCTCTTGGTAAAGTCCTCGCCACGCAAGCATGAGGATCTGGATTTAATCCCAACACCATGTAAAGCCAGGCACATGCCTGTAATCCCAGCCCCAAGGTGGGATGGAAGGAAGATTCTTGAACATGGCTAAGTTTGTGAGAGACTTTTAAAAAGCAAGGTGAAGACTGGAGAGATGGTTCAGTGGTTCAGAGCACTTATTGGCCCCTCAGAGGACCTGGGTTTGCTTCCCAGCACCCCTGGTGTGGCTCACAACCACCTGTAACTCCAGTTCCTGGGGGTCTGAAACCCTTCTCTCACCTCCATGGATACCAGGCATGTGGTACATGCACACATATACAGGCAAAACATTCATACACACGAAATAACATGAATACATCTAGAAAATCAAGTGAGGTGGAGAGTGATTGGTGAAGATATCCAACATCAACCTCTGATGTCCACATGCAAGTGCATGCCTACCCACATATGTACACAGGAACACACACACACACACACACACACACACACCCCTACATGAGTGTCTTTATACACCCACACAAAATAATCAACATTTCACAAGCAGTTTCTGGTTGTGAAATGTTTATTAACTGTGATATTTTGACCTCCAGTGAGAAGAGATGGGACATTTTTCCACTGAGCCCATGTATATTATTTAATAGGCACATTGAGGGCCTGCCTAGGTCCTGGGCATTCTGTCTGTATATTGACCCTCCATCCCCTGTATCAACTTGATGATGTAGCTGCTGTTTGTATTGTCATATGCCTGAAGAGGTGGCAGAACAAGCCCTAAGTCTTCCAACCACAAGGCCAAGCTGAGATTTGAACCCAGGGAGCCTGGCTTCGGAGTCCATGCCTTAGGCCACAGGGATACAGAGCCTCTCTTCTGGGTCCCTTCAAAGTCCCTGCATCCCAAGCACCTAGCACATTTTGCCACAGGCTTTTCTTGCTTCAGAATCTAAGCTTTGTGCCAGCTGAGCCCTGATCATTCTCTGAGAAGCTGTTTCCCTTGTGTTCCTCCGTAAGAAGCCTGCTCATAGATTAATGACCCTGCTGTGAGGCTCTGTGCCAACACTCCTAGGCCCAAGAAGTGGCAGCAGAAGGCGCTGGACAGCGTGGCTCCAGCATGGCCCCGAGTCTGCCGAAGCCCACAGAGCTGCTGTCAAGAGGATTTACAGCAGTGCTGACTGATACCTCACTCTTGCCAGGACCTATTGGAGTGTCATGGCCTGTCTGAGATGGCCCTGCCATGCAACTCCTCCCTTCCTGTCCAAGGCCTGCAGAACCTCACCTGCCAGGGACTAGGGTTTTTGCAGCCCATGGGTCACATGCCCAGCGCTGGGCTGAGAGAATGGGTGCTTTCTCTCTGCTTCACACCAGGTGGGAAAGGCTGATGAGGCAGACTGTTCTGTCTGAGCTCCCCTTTATCAAGTGCTCCTCATCCCCCCTGGTCCTCCTCACAGTTTCCAGGAATAAAAAGAGTTGGGAAGACTGGAGAAAGCACAGATTCTGGCGCCAAACAGTCCAGTTTTTCGTTCACCCACTTTTTAGCCATGCAGCTTTGGGCAAGATACCCATCCACTCAGTCTGCTTCCTCATCCATAAAACAGAGATCCAAAAAAATGAAAAGAGTATCTGCCTCGAGGAAATACTGTGACGGTCGAAGTCACAAACAGCTGTAGGGAAGTTTCCACAGAGCTGGGCACAATGCAAGCAAGGGGCCGTGGACTTAGGCCAAGAACAGGGATGCGGGCCAGGCTTTCTGACCGTAAAGCACAGCCCTGCGACTTACTCCTGTGGGACTTGGGCTAAGTTTCTTAACCTCTCTGTGTCTCAGTCTCCTTATATGTAAAATAAGTCTCTGTATCATAGGTTTATTGTGGGGTGTAAATGAATCGATACTTGTGAAGCCCTTGGAGTAATGATGCCTAAGTACTCGTTTTCAAAGCTGTGTAAGTCATTAGTACGTACTGGCTCTCATTTCAGTCGTCATCCCATCATTGATAACCGTCTAATAGCTGCAAGACAGACACTTATTTCACTGGGTAGATGAAAACTTAAGGAATGGGAGAATCTCCAGCTTAACTCCAGGTTACATATCTGAATAATGACATCTTCATACTCGCCTCTGTGTCTGTCCTGTAGTGCTGTCTGCACTTCCTGATGTCTAGATAATATTATAAATGGTTTTGTTTTTATTTTGGCGTGTGTGTGTGTTGTAGGCCAGAGATCAGTGTTGGGTGTCTGCCTCCCTCACTGCCTTAGCTACCTTTCTAATGCTATGACAAAACATCATGGCCAAGGCAACATTTAGTTTGGGTGTTCATAGTTCCAAAGGGTTGAAGTCCGTGACCATCATGGTGGGTGGGGCCTGGAAGCATGGCGGTAGGCTGAAAGGCAGGAATAGTGCTAGAGCAGTAGCTGAAAGCTTACATTTGATCCACAAGCTTGAGGCTGAGGGAGCTAACTCGCTTAAGCTTTTGACACCTCAAAGCCCACCCCCAGAGACACACCTCCTGATCCTTCTCAAAGAGTTCCACCAAATGGGGATCAAATAAATGAGTCTAAGGAGGCCATTCTCAATCAAACTACCACATGCTCTACCTAAAGTTTTGAGCCAGGGTCTCTCACTCAATGTGAAGTTCACTTATTAGCTAGACCAGCTGGCAAGGAAGCCATTAGGGTCTTCCTGTTTCCACCTCCCTAGTGCTGGGGTTGCAGAGATGCACCGCCATGCTTGGCTCTTCATGTAGGTGCTAGGACTCTGCACGAAGGTCTTCACACTTCCACAACATCTCCCTGGCGAGACCAGCTATCAAAGATTCCCCCAAATGGAGGCCTGTCTTATGGGTGGGTCTCAGGAAAGGCTGTCCTCCTTAGCAGGGCATGTGCAGCCCCTGGACCCCGGTGAACTGGCCATTCCTGCCAGTTTGCATTTGTTCATCACCTGCCACACCTTCAGGGCCTGGACATGTTGCTCCTCTGCTTGGAAATGCTTTTTGCTTCTACTATGTCTAGCTCAAAGCCAGCTCTGTTCTTACACAGGGCTGGGCTGTCCTTTTTACACTCCCTTCCGCTTGTGATAGGGTCTTCATTCATTGGGAAGTTTTCAGCGTCTCCAGGGCATATGTCTTTGCTTGATGAGCAGGAGTCCTGCATCATTTATCTTTGTGTTTCCCTCCTTGAGCCTGGAAGTGCATTTGACATATGGTAGACGCTCAAAGACTTTGAATGGCTGAAGAGTCATGCCAGTGACATCACTATCACCTTGCTTGCTATACCTGGCATGCCTATTAGGATTTCAGAGCCCGCCCACTTTTGATATTTATCCTGGGCCTGGCTTAGTGGCTGGTTTACAGCATTGTCACTCATATGCAACCCCATCTCCCCATGCCTCACTTGCCCCACTTGCAGGTGATCTGAAGTTACCCTCTCCACCAGTGTCTTGGAAATGAACTTGATATGAACACTGATGCAACAATGTGTTTGGAATGGATCTCCAGACATGAAGAGGGTACCAATGTTTTTGTACATCTTGCCCTTAGATTAGTCAGCTCCATCACCTGGTCAGGTGGGAATAGCCTGACTAAGGAGAGTAGAAGCCTGAGGGAGGCTAAAGCATACATTTCCCGTACCTGGCATAGCTGGGCAGTGCCTGGTGATAATGGACATCTGTAAAGACTCCTGTGTCTTGCTAGCCGCAGGGCTGTGCTGTCTCCTTCTGTGTTCCTGATGGGGCTCTGGGTTCACAGGGAGCCAGCCAGCGTGAACAGGTGATTCTGCTGTAGGAAACTGCAGCCTGAGAGCAGGCCAGTGCCACAGCACAGGCTTGTTACTGAAGCCACAAATGGGTTTTCATCTTCAACCAGGAACTCATGAATATTTATAGATTGAAAGATTAAAACTTCCATAAGCAAGAGCTTGGCAGGCCCGAAAAGGGGAAGGCAGACAAGCCTAAAGCCTTGGTACTAAAGGCTTCTGATGCCAAATGAGACATGAACCTGGGAACGGTGAGGGTTTGCTGACAGCTCTTCACCAGCACCTGCTTTAGAAGCAGGTCTGCAGGCTTAACAGAGGAATCTTTGTTTACACAAAAGGACTTCAGTTCTGTACAGCATGGTTTGTAAACTTGGATCTTGTAAGAAGTAAAATGTCTCTCTCTTGCTGTCCCTGCACTCCCAGATTGAGAAAAGAGAGAAGTGGTGGAGAACCTAGGGCTGTGTTCTTCTTATGTTGCCAAGGAAGAAGTAGAGGAATACATTTACTATCATAATTATTTCATGAACAAATGGAACATTTACTTCAATAATTGAATATTTCTTCACTGAGAGCCAATGTGACCAAATCCTAAGCTAAGTGGCCGGGTGATGCAGGCAAGGCAGGCCTGGTCTAAAGAGTACAAAGAGCTCTCAAGGCAAACAAGGGGCTAACATCAAAGAGTGCCGAGGAGGCGTGACTTCTGGAAGCTTGGCTGCAGAGGGACCTTGGGAAGGCACAGTGAAGCAGGAGGGGTCGGAGACAAGACAGTGCTCAAGCGGAAAGAATGCACATGCCAGGGTTTCAAGGTGGGAAAGAACATGAAAGGCTTTCTTGACTCAAGAAGCACTCACTCACTCACTTAGAAATATATACCACCATCACTACCACCACCACCATCACCATCATCACCATCACCACCACCACCCCATCACCATCACCATCAGCATCATCATTACCATCACCACCACCACCACCACCATCACCATCACCATCACTATCACCATCACCATCACCATCATCATCATCTTTTACAGTACTGGGTCTGGAACCCAAAGCCTCACAATGCGTTGTTAAGCATTCTAGCCTGACGCTAGCCTGGACTTGAGTGCCATTTTTCTCTGGGTGATCTTATTCTGTTTGGTCTTGTCACTTGAGCCACACTTAAATCCTTGTTGGGAGAACACTTCATTTTTTTCCTTGCCTTCTGATGCCTTGACACCCCTGGTAGGTGCTGATGGACCTCAATCCTATCATTCACTGGCTTTTGGAGTCTTGTGGGACTCAGTCTTTAATGACATGCTGTTTTTTCTATGGTGGACCTTGGCTCCTCCTCTTGGGTGGAGCTTCCCTTTCATGTTTGATTGTTTTTTATTGTCTTCTGAAAAGCTCCAGCTTCCCCCTGACCGCCCCCCCCAAAAAAAAAGCACAACCCTTGGCTTTTGTTCTAGGATTTTTTCTACAAGTAGTCTCCATAGAAACAGCCTAGTATATTCTCAAGAGTTGAATCTTGTCAGAAATAAAACCTGAGTGCTGAGGGGACAGAGAGGAGGTGAGCTGGGAAAGGGAAGCCTATGTATGCAGGATGCTGGGAGCATTTAGACATCCTTATACCACCTCTGGCCTCACTGTTCTGAGGTAAACACATCAGCATCTTATAGAGTCTTGGGTTATAACCAGGGTCACTTGGGTTTTCAGTGACAAAAGTCAGGCTTAAGTTTGTGCGTGTGTGTGTGTGTGAGTGTGAGAGTGAATGTGTGTGCGCGCGCCCTTGCGCATACATGTGTGTACTTGTGGAGGCCAGAGGACAATCTTGATTTTCCTCAGGAGCTGTCTGTCTTGTCTCTTGATATAAGGTCTCTCGCTGGGTCCTGGGATTCCCTGTTGGGGAGAGTTTGGTTGACCAGCAAGGCCAGGGATCTTCCTATGTCTACCTCCACAGCACTGGTGTTAAGAGTGACCACGGTCACACCTGCCTTTTAAAACACGGGTTCTGGGGACTGAAGTCAAGTTCTCGTGCGTGCCATGTGAGCACTTTGTGAACTGAGCCTCCTCCATTCTGGGCCCTTTGGACACAAGAGCTGGAACAAACCCTCTGCGCCACCGTGCTTCACTTCCTGTGCTGAGCCGGAAGCTAGCCTCAGTTCCCGAAGAATGATGGCTTGAGGGGCACCAGCTTTTTTCCTTTCCGCTGTGGCTCGTGTCACTTTGTGTCTCCCAACTCTGCCTCTAGATCGCTACTCCAGCTTTTTTCGCAGTGTCTCCTTAACCACATCAACTGTGTTCTTGGCGGATCATTTGTTGCATCTCTTTTCCTGTTTGGGGAAAGATGGGACTCTTGTCCTTCGGGACAAGTTGAATAGTATCAGCTAGAGATATCCCAGAGTCTGTAAGACCTGTTGTTACTGCACCCCTCCTCCCTGCTTTCACCCTCCGTGGTTCTTCTCATCACCAAGCACCCCGGCATTCCCTCCCAGCTGGATACTCAGAGGTCTGGGGTTTTTAGACTTTTGTTCCCAGTGCTGGACTCAGCTCTGAGCTGAGTCTTAAGTCACTGTGCCAGTTGTGAACTTCTGAAGTGATTCTGAAATCCTTCAGTTCTTTCCCAACTTTCTGCACTTGTCTCTTACCTTCATGAAGTAGCCAGCAACACTAGACTCCTTGGCGAGGGCTGTCTCTCCCTTTCAAAGGCTGGTGCGGTGGGGATAACCCTGCTGTAGTGCACCTGTCCAGAGCCATTGGGTGAAAAGGACATAAATCCCGCTCTGTGCATTTTGCAGTCGGATGGCTCCGCCCAGTGTCGTGTGACTGTTGGGAAGGAGGAGCAGTCTAGTTTGGTCCCTCTTAGTTTCTTTTCCCAGCATCCAGCTCTGAATGTGGTCCCACACTGAGAGGCAGGGAGAGCTGTCCAGGGGAGCGAGGGAGCAACGCTTGGAGAGCAGAGCTTTATCCTTTCCCCCTCTAGCATAGGGCCGTTGTTAATCTCTGTGTCATCCATCTTTTCCTTCTGCTTGCTCACAAGTGGGCAAATGTGCCTGAACACAGACACACTGGCATTTTGGAGAGTTTTGTTTGCATCAGGAAAGCTGGTACCGAGTTCCCCCTAAAACACATTTCCAGGCTTAGTACACCTCCGTGGAGCCCATGGGACATCAATGTATCCCTTATTGTTGGGGTTCTTTGAGATTTTAAGGAAACCCTGAGACTTGTGTCTTCAATGGCAATGATGGCATCAAAGTTACGGAAGGGGCCCCATGAGAATACCTCAATCTGGCTTCTGCTTCTGCGCTTGGGAACTCCCATGTGAAGGGGCAGCTAAGGCGCCCACTTCCCACTGACCTGGCCACTTCCTCAATCTCATCATCACTCATTTGAACAAATGAGAACCAAGCAGAAGGAATGGCATTATGTGGTTGTTAATTGTGGGTAGAGGCTTGACAGATGTCCAGTCCAGAATACCAGGCCTCATTCATTTTCTGGGGATGCATTTATGCCTCGGATCCAGGGGCCATTGCTTGTTTCCAAGAAAGGCATAGATACAGGAATATCTCCTCCACCTAGCCCAAGAAACCAATGGTTGTTTTCTTAGGATCCCTTAAGGGCAACATTCACTGTCTTTGTTGATCTTCCAAGATTGTCAGCCTTGTAGACCAACATGATGGGTTTCCCAAGTTTACTCACTCAGCAAAGCTGACGTTTAGGCAAAGTGACTGTTACAGGCCTGTCCTGTACCTGCAGCATGTTGAGTAACATGTGTGAGTCTCTACCCATGAGGTACCAGGAGCTCTCTCCCCGTAGTTAGGACTGCCAGTAGTATTGCCCAACATTACTGAATGATTCTAGCCTTGATGGAGCTTCTCAGTTGAGGTCCACTTGATTAGCACTTCGTTATCGTATGTGAGAGGCTCCAGTCATTTGAGAGGGACGTGGTAAGGGCCACTAAGTGCTTGCCTGTCATTATTTGAAGTCAGTACATCAGTTCAAGTTAGACCACCTGGATTGTAGAAGCCATTCACTAATGCTTTGGAAGCAGGCTGTGAGAAAGCCAGACTCAGACTTGGGAAGACAAGTCCGGTCATTGCATAAAGTTAAAGAAATGTAAGTTGGGAGTGGTTGTATCTGCATTCCTCTGGTATTTGAGATGCAGGGAGGGAGTTGTGTCAAATGGTGTGCCATTGTGATCTCAGCCTGTTGACTGGTAAGAGTTAATTGGGGATTGGAGAAATTGGCGTTGCCCTTTGTAATAGTTTGGGGAGCAGTGTTGGAAATCCATTTTTTCCTGTGAGTAAGACAGAGAAGAGGAACCAGGGTACTGAGATCATAAAGATAAGAAAATGTCTAAGACAGACAACTGTGGTATTTGGCCACGTGGTCTCTTAGATGAACACACTGAATCTCAATAATTCTTTTGTCTTTTTTCTTGCTTTCTTTTCAGCACCCCCCACCCCATCGTAGAGCTGGGATTCAGATCTGGTTTGTACATGTCAGGCAAGCACCTTAGCTTTGAGATACACCTCTAATTTATAAATACTAATGGTTGCTGTTCATTCACATCCAGCAGTCAAATTGCCCAGTAGTCAAGTTGCCTATGTAGTTCTAACTGTCCCCATAGGAGAGCACCGTTTCATTTGTTTAGACTTGCTTTACTGATCTATACATCATTCATTCATGCCCTTATTTATTCTGAAGGTGAATTATGGTGGGTCCTGGCAGTGGTGGCTGTGGCATTGGGAAGGAAATTGCTTATCTTCCTATATGCCAGTAGCCTTGGATTTACTGCTGAAGATGGTCATCACAATTAACTCCCAGAAAGAGACTGAACTGAGTGGTATTGGAAGAACAGGTAATTGCTTGGCCTTCTCGGGGAGTTTCTCTGCCCTGCCCTTTAGAGACAAGGAAACTGAGGCTTTGTAACTTGCCCAAGGTCAGCCCTCTGTTTAGAGGCAGACCCAGATTGTGCAGTCCTGAATTGACCTGGGGAAGCAAGACACACCCTCAGGGAAAAGTAAATGACAGCAGGGGTTATATAACCCAGGATAACAGTGTGGAGAATGTAGCAGACATCTCAGACATGTATGGTGACATGCTAGTTGGCATAAAAAAGATAGGTGTCAAAATAGTTCAGAAGGCAAAATGCTCCAAGGCTGGAGTTGGGCCATCAGGAAATCTCAGTGGACTTGGACAAGACCCTAGGTGGTGGACACAAAGCAGTGGGTGGCTCACATTTAGCTTCTCAAGAAACACAGATGGATTGTAAGCAGCTTTCATGCTTATGAACTGATGGTTCTCAAACTTTTGGGTCTTATGACCAAAATTTAAGTTATTTAAATGTCAACATTTCAAAATTATTAAAGACTCCAGAGAATCTGTTTTTGTGGGTGATAGCTGCCAATATTTACACATAAAATGAAAATAGGTACATTTTAAAATTAATTAAAATTAAGCCCATTGAATGTTAACATATACAATGCATTTTCAAGAAACATAATTATATTTTTCAAGTAAAGTTCATTGAAGCATAACATCATTTTATATTTTTGAAAACTCCTCTAATATCCAGCTTAATAGGAGTCAGATAATGCATTAGTTGGCTTCTGCATTTAAACTATTGTGATCTATCTGTCACCCATCTTGTAGCCCACTGAGTCTCCAGAAAGCGAAGGAAGTCTATTGGAATTATTAGGAGAATGATTTTAAGCTCAGAGTTCTTTGAAAAGCTCTCAGGGAGCCCTCCACCCACTCAGGTGTTTAACTTTTAACCAAGGTGGAAGAGGGTGCTGAACTTGGATGATAAGTTGGGTTTTGATGGATCTCCCTTGGGACTGGGGAGGAAGCGGGAAAGGAGATGGCCTCACCTTGGAGTCTGAGCATAGTGACAGTGACTGATCCTGTCTTATATATGTGACAATGGCACCTTGGGACTGTCTTCTTCAAGATCCACTGTGCATTGCAGTGCTGAGTGAAATGCAGTTACTCTCTTTCCTGTCAGTGGAAAACATTTGGGAGGCAGTGTCTGCCCTCTCCACGCTCCCAGTCTGCATGGCTTCCACGTGTGGTTTCTCTGGCTCTACAGATCCTCAGTAGAAGATGCTATGAATCCTCCCTGTTAAAAAATGCAGTGGGGGGAAGCGAGGCCCCTGTAAGTGCCAGAATCCAGTTCTCATGTATTTCCAGGGCAGTAATTAGAGGGTGGCTGTAATGAGTCTCGGGAGTCTTCCAGGGCCTGAGGTTGAAGTGTTAATTTCCAGCCCAGATGTGCTTTGGGGCTTCAGGGTTCTTGGGCGAGTGAGCCCTGCTTGGAGTTGTTCATGGGGAATGCTGTCCATTTTCCGAACCAGCTTGCCCTCCTAATGGCCGTGACTCACTGCTCACTCCTGCCCACTGTGGCTTTTCTGTTTCTCAGGACAACTCGCTGGTTTTGAGTTTAACATTCCAACACATGTCCTTGAAATTTTTTCATGTTGTGGTGACATGGCCATCCCTTTAGGGCCCCCTTTTATAGTTCTTGTTTTCCAGAAGCTTAAGCGTTCTGGAATCTTCTGTTGCCACGCCTGGTTTTAGATGCTGGACACTGCTGGCATCCCAGCTGTAGAGTTTTTAATCTTATACAAATATTGCTGACTTAGGGAATCACATATAACCTGGATGCCTTTGGCTGCTGACATGATTATCTTATTTGTCTTGGTTTTATAGATCGCTCTCTGGGCTAGTTTTGGGAGATAAAAGGGGGATTAGAACTGATTCTGGATTCAACTTTGGTGCTTGCTAACTGGGTGACTTTATGGAAGTCACTTAACCTTTCTGGACCTCCCTTTTCTTTTGGGAAATGAGATTAATAACTCAAGTAAAGACCAAGTCAATATCTACTTAGTTTAAGAGTTCTTATAAATTCACCTGCCATTTGCCGGCCAAATTTTCTAAGTAAAGATATGTACCTGCATGAGTATCCACATACAGTCAGTCAGTCCCTCATCTGCCCAAGTGAAGTTGGCTTTGTATGACCAGGCATATAACTTGATTAGGGAAATGGTACAGTTGTCTTCTGAGAAGATAAGTTTGAGTACAAGACTGTTTATCTCTTTAGGGTACAGCTACTCACTCAGCTTGAGCTGAGCTCAGGGTCTTTTGAGAGATGTGGTCAGCTGCTTTGGAAGTCTCATGGGAATGATCTGTGAACCAGGGTGGGAGACAATCCATGACAGAAAATTCTGCTTGTCCCAACCAGGGCATATGACAGGCAGTACCACATTTCAGGGTGAGGCTGGACTATCAGCAGAAGCTTGGAGGATGGGGTTTGAACTCAGCCTGAAGAGGTAAGAGGATTTGGACCAGGACAGAGGGCCTTCTAGGCCGCTTAGTTAGAGGATTTTACCAAGCTTTACAGAACATCTGTCATTGCACCCAGATGCAGGGCTGTCATGAGCCCTGCTCAAACTGGTTTCTTGCTTTCACAGTGGTTTCTGCTTCCTGGCTGCACATTTGGGCATTCCATAAGGTACCAGAAGTCTGGGAAAGCAGGAAGGAAGGAAGCTGCAGGCCCCACCGCTTTGGCCTTGGCTAGAGACAGTGCTGTCCCATCTAGACACCATGCCTTGCTCTCTGTTTAGATGCATTTGGGGAAAACTTGATTTAGTATTGTTTCAGAAATCCCATAAAAAGCTGGTCTATACAGATTAAAGGTACGATCGGTTTTAACTTCAAGAACAAAGATCAAGGTTAGGGTGTCAGGGCTGAGGATCTCTCTTTCTCTCTCTCTCTCTCTCTCTCTCAATTCTAGATGAATTTCTTTTTTTAAAAAATAAGACCCCAATTATCTACCCACTACCTAGATGGCTAGAAAGTTCCCCAGAAGCTGGTATAGCAAAACAAAGCAATGCAAGCAGTGACATTTGTGGCTAACCACCCCCTTCATTAACAGCAGCCCCAGCCCTCCCACACCAAAACACACACTTCACCCAAGTTCTCGTGCCTGTCACTTCCTTTTGCCATGGTGAATGTGCCTCAGGATGACATTTTACATTACAGTTGTAATGTCCACTTCACATTTTCATCTTTGCATCTCACTCACGGGCTTCTGGAATGTTTGAGTTGGGAGGGAGATCGTCACTATAAATGTCTCATTTACACATAGGGAACTGAAAATGAGGTTGTATGTCCAACTTCTCCTTCGCAGCTCACATAACTCTTCAGAATCTGAGTCGGGTTTTCTCAGCTGCCTCTTCTTGAGGCTTTGTGCTGAATGCTTCTCATGACTCATATTGTTTACTTTTCATAACAAGTGTTTGAGGAGACCAGCATCCCTTCCTTATGGTTGATGAGACTGAGGAGTGTTCAGATATTGATAGGTTATTGTGTGAGGGTTTGGACTCAGGAGGCAGTAGCAGGGTTCCTAAGCAGCTATTTCTTCCCCAGCTTAGGCCTGTATCTCTTTTATCCCATACTTTCAGGGCCCTCATGTTCTCTTTGCAAAGGTAGGATTCTGACTGTGACTGCCAAGGTGACTCAGGGCCCTGAGGCTCACGGCAAGTGCAGGGAAGCCTTGTTCTGTGGTTCAAGGTCCTTACCTTGGGACTTACAGAGCGTCAGTAAGTCACTCACTTGGGAGCTGATTGCTGGTTAATTTGGAGAGTCAGGGAAGTGGAAGGCCCAGGGAAGTCTACCTTTCAATTGACACATATCTTCTTAGAGGTCAGTTGCTGAACAGTGGACTCCTGCCCAATGGAACAGCTGCTGCAGATGTGATAACATGCCAAGGGTGTCTGACCTTCCATTTCTAATATCTGTGTCTCCCTTGCAGACTTTTTTCTTTCTGTTTTAATTCTCCCCTACTTATAGTAGTGGCTTGAACGATACTACCTAGACCTCGTGGTGCTCTGATCACTGACATCTTATCGTAGTAATAAGAGCACCTGCATACCAATGATTGGATCTACTTTTGATTCCCAGCATTGCTGGAGGCTTCACCCTTCACAGGAGCTGAGTTTTCAAATCTCACCTCCCCCATCTCCTTGACCAGGCTGCATGCTGGCTGGACATTGCTGTCGCTACCCTCTACAAGAGGAAGAATGTTCTCGGCACCTCACACAAGGAAGGGCTCAGTATGGCAATGGTATAAGGTCCATATGAGGTCCTAGACTAATTTGGGGGTCTAAAGAAAAGCATAGACCAATATGGAGGAAATCTGTGGGTCATGGATGAAGTTTTCATTTTTTTTTTTAAAGTGTTAAATCATAATCTTATTGTTGGGCAATATTGTTCTGACAAAAATGGCTGCTGTTGAGTCCGTTAGTTTATCCTGAACTAGGACAGAGAGGAACGAATGGAAACTGCACATCAGACAAGAAGTCATGGTGCTGAGGGTGCCAGGCCAGAGGAGCTGCTTGGGACTTTAGAGCAAAAGAGTTTTTAACTGTCAACTGTTTTTTTCCTTGATGTGTTCCTGCCAAGAAAGTTTTCATAAAGACAGCAACAACAACAAAAAACATTGTCTGTCTGTCCAACAAATTATGGATGAGAGAGAACTGTTATTTGTAAATTTGTGTGTGTTTGTGTGTGTCCATAGACATGTGTATTCAAGTGCATTTAGTCAAGTGTAGAGGGCAGAGGTTGATACCAGTATGTCTTTATCCACTCTTTCTTTCTTTCTTTCTTTCTTTCTTTCTTTCTTTCTTTCTTTCTTTCTTTCTTTCTTTCTTTCTTTCCTTTCTTTCTTTCTTTCTTTCTTTCTTCTATGTATGTATGTATGTATGTTTGTTTGTATGTACGTATCTCTCTCTCTACCTACCTACCTATCGTCCGTCCATCCACCCATCCATCCATTCATCCATCCATCTGAGGCAGTACCTCACCTCACTGTTTCAGCTAGACTGGTAGGGAGTATGCCCCAGGATACACCTGTTTCTCCCACCTCAGTGCTGGGGTTACAGACACATGAGTCCAGGATGCTTTTCACATGGGCACTGGGGATTTGAACTTGGGCCCTTATGCTTGTGCAGCAAGCATTTTACCCATGGGGCCATCTCTCCAATCCTGCAAATTGTAAATAAACTTTTGCATTCATGAAACATAAAGTTTACAATCAAGATTTCATGGGTAAGGAAGATCATGTGCTGGTGATTAATTAAAAAATTTTGGAGGTAAAAGAAATGGAGGCGTGGAAAGACTAGAGATGTTAGTTACCAGCAGTCAAAGTCTCAGTCAGGTATTTCCAGATTCTTGACATCTTATTCAAGAATGAAATAAAAGCCCACATGGATTACAAAGTGGTGAAGAAACTTTATTTTAAGCAAAGCAGCAGTAAGTAGTAGAAAGGAAGACACTGTCAAGAATGACGGCAGCCTACATGAGTGAACACACTACCTGGGGTCTCTTTTTATGCAGTCTAAAGGAAAGAGAGTGGTTTGGGTGGTTCTCTATTTGAATCACTATACATATATTAGCTTATATAATCATTTCTCTACCAAGTATAACGAGTTAGATTTGAATCGTATGCATTCCCAATTATGCAGAGGTGTAAGGCAGTGAATGGGGGATTCTCCCTATTTACTTGAAGGCACAGTTTTGCCTTACTGCACATGCACTCTAAACTAGTTCAGGCTGTATTTCCCTTTCTGATAGTGCTTGGACCTAAGGAAAATATTACTGAATAGAATTTGCCTGAGATTATTATTATTAAAGGAAAGAGAAATGTATTGCGGTGTTTGGGATGGAGTTTTCCTATAACTAATGGAGTGGAGGTGATGTCCTGTGTTGCCAACAGGTTGCTGCTAGGTGCATTGTTCCGAGAGGTTGTATGCATAGCCCAAGCCAAGTGGAGTCCAAGTTGCTAAGTCAATCCCTATGTGTGCCTGCCTCAGGATCTTGGGTGTTTTCTGGCCAGGAAGAACACTCAGAAAATTGCTGTGGGCACTGGGGAGACTAGTAAGAAAGTGATTTTTCAGACTAATTGATTTCCATGCATAGTTAGCACTTGCCTTTGTTTTAGAGAGGAGGATATTGTTACTGGTAGAATCAGGAAACCGAGGTGTGCTTTAATGAAGGATGCGTGACAGTTTTGCTTATTTGACATGGTGTTTTCCTGCTGAGTAAGGATGGCAAACGTGTGATAAAGAGATTGTCTACTTTCCCAGTTCACTTCTTGGACCAAGAGAATTCAATTCAACTAGAAAGCAGCCTGTTCCCTGTGGCTTTCCCATCATGCTTTTGGACCATCGGTTCTATGATCTGTATAGGCTTAATGCACAAATGTGGGCCCTGGGAGAGATGCCCAAAGACATGAGGAGGTAGAATAATATGAGTAACAAACATTTGTCTGGAAAGATTTTGTTTACTATAGCTCTTCTGGAAGCAGAAAGTTAAGTTTCTTCAGTTCTCATGCTTGTTTTAAGAATGACAGAAAGATTTAGAGACATTAAGCATCTTGATCACAAATACAGCTTTTCTGTGCAGGAGACCTACGCCTAACAATCAAGGGCCTTTGAACTTCCATATTTTTTTTTTTTTTGCTACTACTGGGGGCTGCAATCTATGATGCAAATGAGGCTTTGATTATGACCTCCCACTCAGCATGGATGCTTTCCCCAGCAGTCTGTCACAGTCTTTGAAATTCTACCCTTAAGAAGCCTTTCCTAGAATTGAACTCTTGTTACGCTGAGGAAGAACCACATATCTTACCAGTTATTCGAAGAGCATTGTAAGTGAACCTGATGTTAGCTTTACCTGAGTCAGACTGTGATTGGCGGGGAAGAGAGAATTTACGGTCCCAATGCATGTCAGTGCAGGCAAAGGGTATGGCATGGGGATGCTGAGGACAGGCTTATCCCAAGGACTTGACTTTCCTCTTTGTGGGCCCCATGTGTCCTTGTAAATACATCTAGGCAGGTTGATGGGAAGGTATTTGTGTGTGCTGCATCTCTGAGCCCAATGCTCCTGGCATCTCACATGTCACTTAGGTTTATGGCATTTATTGATGTCTGCCTCTTTGAAAAAAGGTGTCAAGCCCGTCTATATGGTGTATTTTTTTCAGATGACTTGTTTGGGACAATGGCAGTGGTTATAACAGCATTAATACTGTAGATATCACTTTCTTCTGCTTCTGTAGTATCTTGCCTGGAATTCCTCAAGTCAGTACCTAATAACAAATTTGGTATTTTCCTCTTCATTTGCTTACCTGTCTCTTTTATTGTCACTCTCAAATAGGATTTCTTATCTGGACCACAGAACAACAACAATAACATATTATCACCATACATTATGTACAATGGTGAAGAGGGGAGATGCTAATTCATTATCATCCATGGACATTTACGATCAGGCATGACTAACTTCTTAAGGTCAGAAAGTAATTATGTTGGGCTTTGGGAGCTCTTCAGTTTCACCACATAGCACAAAAGCAGCCATGAACAGTAAAAATAAATCAGTTTATTTGCTAGACCAGGCAGTGGCTGAGGGGAATTGCATCCTGGTCATTCTCACTGTTTGCAATGGCTTAGCTTTAGGGACCCGCCTTCTCTGAGAACCTTCCTGAGGATGTCCTGGGCTGGCCGACAGGGAGTGCCAGCAATGGTGGCTGGTCCAGTAAGTGCTCAACAAATGCTACTTGTCCATGAATTCACTCAGGCACTCACTCATTCACTCACTCCCTTTCTCACTCGCTCACTCAGCAAGCCCTTGAGGACCTGCTGTGTTCTGGCAATCATTCTAGGTACTTGGGATTCATCAGAACAAAAACTGGCAAGATCCTTGTAAAACTGCATTTTAGCAAAGGAAGGCAGATGGTAACTACTAAATAACGATCACTGGTTAGGTCAATAATCAGTAAGGTTGTATGAGATTATGTGATAAAGGTGGACAAAGAGAAAGCTACTGAGTGTGACGAAGTGTGTTGGAATTCTCTGGGGTGGTGTGAGATGGGCAGGCACTTTTCATCCAGGCTGTTTAGCACTGACCTCATCGAGAGGGTCAGATATGTACAAAGACTTGATGGAGGTGATGGAGTCAGCGAAGTAGCTGACCTGAAATGCTCGTTAACCCAGCAGCGGCATGCTCACAGAACATACTTGCTCCACCAGCGTGGCTGGGGGGGGCAGGGGAGATTGCCAGGGCTTAAAGTGACTCTGCCTTGGTATCTTGGGTTTCCTTCTGCTCCTCTTGAGTCACAAGGCCACCAGGACCTGCTGACTTCATGGTATTCGGGATACAAAGCTTTCACAAGGGTGTCAGTTTCTTGGACATACTTCCTGGAAGGCAGGGCCAGCCCCTCAGTTTCTGTGTGGCTAGGTGGCACAACGTGGGACAGATGATTGAGGCTGAGTGACTGTGAAGTGGTTAAAAAGGGTATCATTCAGGCTGTTCAGCTTAGATGTGCAGGAAATGTGTAGCCAATGAAAAATATTCAGCTCTGAAATCTCACATGTCTAGTTGAAGCTTCTCTTAAGCAGCCGTTGCAATTTAGAAAGGTAGTGTGTCCCTCCATGTCAAGTAGCCTGAGTGGTGGCAGTCAGCCAGGGACAAAAGAGAAGAGATGACTTTGTGGTGAAGACTGGGCTCAAGACCAGCTCTCAGGGGAGACGGGTGCTCAGGGCTAGGTGCCCTGCATGCCTTCTTGGAACAGAAAGCCTTAATACCTAGGCTAGCATGTGTCAAGATCACCCTGAAGCCTGTGCATTAGATTCTCAATAAACAGCTCACCTAGTCCTGGAGGCCTGAAACACTCATACTCTGGGAGCATGTTCTGCTGATAGTACATCCCTGACCCCCTCCTTTCCAGGACTGTTAGACTCAGATGAAAAGAGCCCCAGACTCTCACAAGTAAAAGCAGCCAACGCTGGAGGATGGCTACCAGGGTCAGAAAGCTGAGCCCATTCACACTGCCTGAGGGAATTCTGCAAGGCCATCCTTGCCACAGTGTTCCCTTTGGCTTGGCTGAGATCGATTACAGATGTCTCCCTCTGCCTGCTCCTGCTTCCGCCACTCCTTCCCCAGGGGATGACCTTGGAGTAGTACCCAAGAAACCCACTGTGCAGATCTCCATGACAGTCACCAGTCCAGGTCAGCAGCTGGTAGAAATGCCCATGTCATGGACAGGTTCCTTAGAGCCTGGGGCATGATGCATTTGTGACACTATATGGTTCACCATCTCTATGGCATGGCTTAGTGTTTCTCTGCCACCCCATAGCCCGAGCCTTATATTTTGGAGCTGAACACTGATCTCATTGATGTGGACTCTCCTTTGGTGCCCTGAGTCCTCAGGGAGTATCACTTCCACATGAACAAGTACCTCAGTAGTTCAGTAAAGAGCAGTGGGAGAAACTGAAGGCACGTGAGGTGTGGGTTTGACTCGTGGTTCTTGGTTCTCCTTTGTGTTAGCTTTGACAGCCGTGGATGGGCTGTTTAGTTCCTGTGCATCTCACCTTCATCCTCTGAGGGTGACTCTGAAGTCGATGAAGTGATGTCTGCAGCTTGGTATATCTGTGCCCATGCTGCCTCTTTGTACATTAAGAGGAAAGGAAAGAGGATGGAAGCGTGTCAGAAGACCAGAGAGAAAATACATGCTTTCATTGCCATTTTATGGACGGGAAACGGAGGCTGGTGGAGAGCAGTTCACTCTTCTGAGGTCAGAGAACTCTAGGCTGTGATGGATGGGAGGCAGGACTATGTGATGTCAGGGCCCATTTTTCTGTGACTGGATCACATTACCAAAAGCCCTTTCCCCCTTGTGCTTAGAGGGGGACTAAAAGAAATGAGTGTGGGACAAGACAAACACAGAGGATCTGCCTCCTCCTGGTGGCTCGCTTGAATCCTCTTGCCCTGGAGCCTGCCCGTTACTCTGACCTTGTTAGCCTGTTTCACAATGACTCTAAGCTCCTCTTGTTTTCTACAAGGTGCTGTGGTTGCTTCAGGGTTTGGGGGGTAGAGGAGGTCAGGGGTCATCCTCATTCCTGTCACTCTGTCAAGCTTCTGGAGAACACAAAAAGCCAAACCACTTTCCTCTCATTGTCCTGCATGTTGCCCTCCCTGAGAGGTGAGAAGAATGAGCCAGTTGGAACATTAGACAGCAGAGAGACCAGGACCTGCAGCCTCGGGTGTTGCTGAAATCTTACAGAGATGGATAGGAGCAGCTGGGGAAATGAAAGGGGTGCCACAGTGAGGTGGTGAGACCCACACTTTGATCTTGGGGAATGGAACAGAGCAGGGGTTGTAGAGCAAAGAAGAGGAGCATGGCCACTCAGAAAGCAAACAGCCATTTTCTAGGGGATAGATGCTGGCCGTTCATTTACTGCTTCTGTGTGCCGTCAGAGATCTCTGGTCGTGAGAGTCTCTGCCAGTACACTGTGGGGGCCTGGACAGTTCCCCAGGGGAACATGGTTCTGCCAGCCCTGCCAACACAAGACCAAGCATTCCTCCTACACAGCTGTCTTCCACATGAAATCCTGCCGGGGAGGCGGGTGAGCCAGCGAGTGAGTGAGAATGAATTACCCGTGGCCCACGTCTTGGCTGGCGTGCAGGCTGCCTGCTTGCTTGAGCTTTTCCTTCATCTCTTGGATAAATCAGGAACACTCCTCATGGAATCATCCTGCCCTCCCCACCCAGCCTGCGCCTGCCAGGCCCAGAACGCTCTGTGCTTCTCCTCAGCACTCACACATACATCACCTGTCTGAGTTTGATGTGGGCAGCCGAGGGTGGTAAGCAGTGCCCCATTCACATGACAGGAGACCCAGAGTGGGAGTGGACTTGTCCAGGAGTCTGGGCTCCTGCTGTGTGCCTAGCAGAGGACTCTCGGCTCTCGGGTCTTTTCCTGGGCATCTGCCCCTCTGCCTCTGACACGGAGATGCCCCTGGGATCTGTCTCCACTGGGTCATCTCCCTCCCCTCAGCGGTAACATGTGTAATGTCAGGGTCCAGGTGTGGGCTTCCACTGCGTGGCCCTGTGCAGGTCTCCCCCAGCCTGCCTGAGCACTCTCTGCTTCCTTTCTGACTCTCTTTTCTGACTCTCAGATCTGCCTCTCTTCGTTCTGGGCACCAACAGTGTCGCCATCTGCTATACTGAGTGTTTCCAAATGCTGTGTGGGCAGCCTCCCAGCACCCCGAATTCAACAGCTCTACGAGTGAACCATTAGCCCACTGCTAGCTCGAGCTTCTTGTGTCCACCTGCACCTCTGTTGGTCCGGCCATGATTGCTTGGACTCCAGTGATACTCCGTGGCACCTTCCTCTCTGTTCTGTCTATTTGCCATTTCCCAGAAGCCACAGTGTCTCCTGTTCATAGGCTTTCTGCAGGCTCCTGGAACCTTTTTCTTAGACTTTTTAAGAAGTTCCTCTTACCTGGCTTTGGGACCACCCATCTACCCTGCCTGTAGTTTCATTCTTCAACCATTACAAATTGTGTGAGTTAAAACCATTAAAGAACACAGATTTAACTATGCGATTTATTTTCTCAAGTCTCCAAGGTTGGCTTAGCCTTTCTGATTCAGTGTTTCTAAACTCACAGACAAAGGATATCTTGCCCACAATTGCTTGTTTGCTGTTTCCCATAAGGCTTTGAGGTTCCTTTGTGAATTCGTTGGCCTCCCCTAAGTGCCGCCTTTTCTCCCCATTCTGTGCAGTCCCAGCAGTGCTCAGAGGCATGTCTCCCCCCCCCTTTAGTTTTGATTGCCTTTAGGAGAGAGACAATATTTGAATCCTTTTATAACTGTAGTTCTGCTTTGTATCTCCTGTTGAAATTATACTGAATCCTGGAAAGAGTCTGGGTGAGGTTTTGAGGAAGCCTAAACAGATGCTAATGACTCTTAGATGCTTGGTTAGTCCATGGGGCTCATGTGTCATGTGCACTTGCTTGACTTTGGCTTAATAGTTATATTGTATTGAAGGGATAGCATCTCTTGCCTCCCTGGCATTTGCAAAGCCCTGGGTCTCATCCCCGGCATGGGAGAAGAAGGCAGGTAGAGAGGCTAGGGGTTATGATGCATGCCCGTTTCCCCAATTACTTGGGAGGAGGGAAGGGAAGAGAGCCTACAAGTTCTAGATTAATCTGGACAACAGAGCAAGACCCTGACTCAGCCACAGCAATAGCAGCAGCAGCAGTAGGGCCTGACGGCTCCTAAGGCTACAGTGCTGGGAGCTGTGTTTTTAGAGACCCAAGAGGTGGACATTTAGTGTCATGCCTGTGCATGGCTTACATGGCTACTTTATGAGCCTTACAGCACCTTTGAGTAATTGACTTTGTTGCCTGTGTATTGTTTTTATGAAGCAAATTAAGGGGCTTTATTGGTCATGTAATGGTCTGGGGACAGATGGAGGCAGAGTTGAACCAACATGTTCTGATGGCATCATATTGCCGTCTTTGTCTAGACTGCTGAGTTCTGGTTGGTTATGTCCTCAGGTAAGCGCATCCCAGGTGGAACGAGAAAAGACTGTCACCAGCCCTGCCCTTACATTTAGCTATTAATGTCTAGGGAGCACAGAATGTTAAAGGAGCGTGTGTTTCCTGGTAGCCAGGAGATGTCAATGGGAAGAGCCATCGCCATGGTACCGAGGGAATGTGGCACTCTGGAGCTGAGTGTGGCCTTGATTTAACAGAGGAGAGGAATGGAAACTCAGAAAAACTGAGTAGATCACCCAAGATTGTACAGCAGAGCAAAGTTCGTGCTGTTTGAATTACTCTACTACATCACTTTGAACAGTCGGTGTCTTTTTGTGTCTAAGTTACAAACCTGTTTTGTACTGTAGGGACAGCTTGTTTGCAACCATTGCGAAGGTTGCAAAGAACACTGCTGTGTTCTTATTTTCTTCTTCCCGGTTCCTTTAACAGCCTGAAGGCTCAGTACCCAGTCCCTTTAAATTCTTTTTTTTTTTCTTCTTTAAAAAACTTGATACGGATCTCAAAAGTATTATGTGAAATGAAAGAAGCTACCACTAAAGGCTGCATACAGCCAGATCCCATGTTTGTGGAAAGACAGTGTTGAAGACATGAGTGTCTGCTGGGGTACGGTGGGGCTGAGGGCAAAGGATCATGGGAGAATCTTTTAAAGTAACATTTTTTTTCTGTCTTGATTGTGGTAGATATTATAAGATTGTACATATTTATCAAGATCATTGGGACTGAACTCTAAAATAGGTCCATTTTATTGTGCGCAAATTATGCCTAATGTTAATAACCCACATGCTTAGCTCCTGTTCAGGCCTGAGTGATGGTGGGATTGACAAGTTAATGAACATCACAACTGCAGGCTGTGGTGGACTGAAGCTTGGAGAAGCCACTCTAATCTAACATTGAAAAATAAGAAACCACAGAGTATTAAAGCCATTCAAGAATAGATTGCATTCCCTTGGAAAGTGATTAAGTCATCCATCGCAGGCCTTCAGCTGCCACCACCATCCTACCAAGGCCATGACACTGTACCACAACCCTCTTCCCTAGGTTGGAGGTGGAAGCTATCGAGGAAGTGTAGCATCTGAGAATCGAGGCAGAGGGCTTAGGTACAGCATGGGGTGGCAGAGCTCAGAGAAATAAAAGACTCAGGAGGAGGCTGTGTAGCCTCCACTCCCATAGTGCTGTGCGATCAATGCTTCTCAGCCAGCTGAGGGGATGGGAGGATCCTGGGAAAGCCTGGCAAATGTAGAGCTCCCTTTGTCCTTCTTCCCTTCTCTCCTTATTCCTCTACAAGGCCATCCTAAACATATCAAGACAAACCTAGGTGCTCCCTTCCTTCCACCCCTTGCCCCGCTTAGGAAGTCTCTCTGGGGACTCCTCCCAGTCTTTCTCCTGCTGGTGTTTGTATTCACTGCTCTTTCCAACTCCCAGCCCCTTCCAGCACATTGCAGTCTGGGAACTGTGCTTGAGCATGTCGATCCAGCCACTCTCTTCTGCACACTCAGAGGCTACAGTTTCTTCCTGCCCAGCTCTGTTGCTGCCTGGTGTCGTCTCTGACACACTGCTTGACAGTGAAGTGGAGCAGCAGCAGAGGGAAGGATGCTGTGTAGCACACAGTACACGGCAGCTTCTGAAATGCCAGTTGCCTTTCTGCTCAACGCCAGCTTTCCTGACAGAGAACTAATAGATGCTTTCAGTTGTGCATGTGGATTTTCTGATTGAAGACACCTGATTAAAAATACATAAGTTGCAAACAATTGTATTCTTTCTGAAATGGGCTGGAAAAAAAAAAGACAGAGAGAGAGAGAGAGAGAGAGAGAAAGAGAGAGAGAGAGAGAGAGAGAGAGACCTTGTTTACCAATCATTCCAAGGAAACAGGAAAAGCTCTGGGGTGGAATTACGGTCCTGGGGAGCCTGTATCAGGGATGTCAGATATGACGGTTTCTATGTGTGCCCGTAGGGAGTCACAGATGAGGGGAGCAGGCTCCTGCTGGGTAGCAGGTGAGACCCGGAGGCAGGAAAGGCTCTTAGTTGTGCAGCAGGGACAGGCGGCCTTCCTTGAGCTGAGAACTCAGATGGTGCAGCATATTCTGGCAGAGGGCCGACGCCCCAGCCACATACAGCTTCTGAGAAACATTTCCTCACTCTTCTTTATAGCTGACTTCCAGCATACACAGATCTGACACTTCAAGGCTTTAAAGTTGCACACCACACCCCATCAGTGGTAGGAAGCTAGAGAAGGTCTCAAGCCACCTGAAGACAAATAACAGGGGCCCTCCTCAACTAAGTGCTGAAAGCTTGGGGCCTGGCTATGGTACAGGAGCAAAGGAGCAGGCCCCAGATTGAGCTAGCAAGGCCCTGCTTGAGCACAGCCTGATATCCAGCTTTCACTGGGTTCCCAGCCAGACCCCACCGATCGGCTGGGAGACCTTGCCAGCACGGCCCAGCAGATGCAGATGGCATGTGCACATTTTGGGTTTGTGCCCAGGCTTGGCCAGTGCTGCTGACAGGCTGTGGGCTGTGGTCTCACGAGGGCAGGTTCAGGAGGTGGCTCGATGTTAATGTAGCATGTGCTGGATTCCTGGGCAGGTGGCCATGACCGAGAAACTGCACAGGGCTTCTCTGCCCCAGCAGCCACCCTCCCTGTGGGCCTGCAGAGGGTCTCCTGTGACTCTGATCCCTGAGAACTGCTCAGCACCCCCCCCCCCCGTGCACACTTGAATGTCTGTCTCGTGCTCTGGGGGATGTTGGAAAGGTGGCTGTGGTGAGACTGCAGGGCTTTCTTCTGTCGTCATGCCAGGTGTCTCCTCAAGGAGTGTTTGGATGTGATACCAAAAACTGAAACAAGAAGAGCAAGAATGTATAAACAGGGACACATCAAACCAAAAGCTTCTGCACAGCAAAAGAAACCATCAAGCAAATGAAATGGCAACTAAGGATGGGAGAAAATATTTGCAAGCTATATTCAGGACACGGAATTAATAGGAAAAGATGCAAGGAATGTACACGGCATGCTAATAAAGAACAAAACAGACAAACAAAACTCATTTTTAAAAAGGAAAATCCATGAGCTGCAGAGATGGCTCAGCAGCTAAAAACACATGCTGTTCTTTCAGAGGATCGAGGTTTGATTCCTAGCACCCACCCAGAGGCTGACAACTGTAATTCCAGTGGGATATGTGCCCTCTTCTGGCCTTTGCAGGCACTGCCACATATACACACAGACAAAACACCCATGAACATAAAATAACTATAAATAAATCTTAAACAATAAAAAGGGAAAACCCTAGAGCTACATGACCCATGACTCATGGAAGGAGACTCTGTTCACCAGCTCTTCCTATCAGGTTCACTGAGCATCTTATGAAAACCCACCCCAGAGACTCCGTTCAGAGAATGTATGCTTTAGCTGTGACTCCCACCTGGAGTTTTTATGCCAGAGAAACAATTTCAAGTAAATAAATACACAAATAAATGAAAGAGCCAAGGGCCTGAAAAGACATTTTCCCAAAGACGACAAAGAAATGGTTAACAGATATCTGAAGAGAAGATTTTTTTAAGCTACACTAATCATCAGAAAAAAACAAAAACAAAAAAACCGAAAATTACAATTGTGATGAGTTACCACCTTATACCTGTCTGGATGCTGTTAGCAAAACGACATGTGTTGGTTAAAATGCAGAGAAAAGGACGCCTTTCAGTAGTATTGGTGGGGATGTCCTTGGTAGCACCATGATGGAAAGTATGGTGGAAGTCCCTTCAAAAGCTTAACCCAGCCCTACCGTGGGATCCAGTCCTCTCACTTCTGGGTGTGCAGCCTCGTGAGATGAAGCTCATTGCTTCCAAGAGGCATCTGCGTCATTATGTGAGAACACCCCAAGTGGTGATGGGTAAAGAAAATGTGGTGCATAGAGACCACGGAGGTTATTCAGCTTTAGTAAGGGAATCCTGCCATTCATGACAGTGCAGACAGTGAACTGCGTAAAATAAGCCACTCGTTGGAAAACAAATTCTGCGCAATCTCTTGTGTTCGGGACAGAAAAATAAACTTATAGACACTGAGTAGAATGGTACTTTGGGAGGCTCGAGGGCTGGGGAAGAGAGATGTTGGCCAAAGCGTACAAACCTGCTATTGTGAGATGAATTCTGAAGACCTAATGTGTGGCATGGTGACTGTAATTGACAGTTGTGTACGGCCTGTTTGAAACTTGCTGAAGGAGTGCACCTTAGAAATTCTGACTGCAGGAAAGTAGCAGAGCCTAGGACTAGCTATTAGCTAGTTAGCCGGTTTGTTGGAGGCAATCATATCTATGGGGTATGTGTGCCTATTTGTTTTTTTTTTTTTTTGGGGGGGGGGGACGACAGGGTTTCTCTTTGTAGCCCTGGTTGTCCCAGAACTCAGCCTGTAAACCAGACTGGCCTGGAACTCAGCGATCCTCCTGCCTTTGCCTCGTGAGTGCTGGGAGTTCTGAGTTCTGCCCAGCTAGGTGTGTGTGCTTTAAGTCTTCTTAGTGCATATGCGCTCTGAATGCGTCGCACTTTGCATGTCAGTTATGCCTCAGTGAGGCTGAAAGGGACAGGTTGGTAGAGGTCCTCCTTGCTGTCTGTTCTGTCCTCACATGTGGAGGCCTGGGAGCCTTCGAGGTCGTTCTGGCGCTCTGCTGTCTTTGAAGTTGCTGAGGAGACGGGAACCAGGAGGAGCTGATGGAGGAAGTTAGCTCATCCCTTCCCACCGAGCCAGCTCTGCTTTATCTTTCAGCTCCCACCCAGCCTGGCCACATCTGTATACATTTATTTATCCCTCATATCCGTATTGTGGGCGTGGGTACTCCCCTCCCCCACCAACTGCTTCTTCAAAACTTTGCCCCCAAGCAGGAGGCTTTTTAGACTGTGTTTAGTCCAAAATGTTTGAGCCAACACATCCACAGAGCCTGGTTCCGGCTCTGGTCCCCACAGATGTTTGTCAGCTTGTGAGCCACAAACGTAGAAAACTGGCCTGGCTAGAATGACCTCATCCCTGGGCCTGGTAAAGGGCGCAGGGACCTGAATGTACAGGAAGACGCCTGACCCTGGGAGCTGAGCGGATTGTGGATTTGGCTGTTATTGTTTTTAGATAGTGAATGCAATAAAAATGACATATGGAAAAGAAGCAGATGGCTCTGGGTTCAAATCCTCAGCCATACTACAGAGCTCCTCTCTAAGCAACCTTGGGAGATTGCTTGTTTCTAAGATTAGACTGTCCAGGAAAGGAAAAGATGTTATCCCTGTGTGGGTTATGAGGAGTACCAGGAACTATATCCACCAAGTTCAAGTTCAAGAAAGACCAGGATCCCGGGTGGCTCTCAATCAATGGTAGTGGCTGTTACTAGGACTCTCACATGAACAGTCTACAAGGACTGCTTTCCAAAAAGCCTTTCCTTGAGAAGGCAGTGGTTTTCTTTCCATTCTGGCCACATATCAGAGTCACGTGAGGGTTTTTTTTTTTTTTTTTAACTGACTGGCCTGGTTTTTGAATCCTGGCATTTCTTTGAGAGTCTCAGGCCATGCCCTAGAATCTGTTTCTCCAAGTGTTCCGGGAGATTGCTCTCTGTTTTAGCTCAGAGGAATGAGTCCTACCAAGCTGAGTTCAGAGCAACCTTGTGGAGCCTCATGGAGCGGTGAGGAGCCATTTGGCGTGTCATGGAGGGGCGAGGGAAGCAGGGCTTGCTGGGCAGGAGGCTCGTTTCTGCAAACTTGAGCTCAGTAGTATCTTCCCACCGTTCCTGTCACCTTGATCTTGGAGAGCACTGCATTCCTCACGTTCTCCTCACTCCTGAAGCAAGGCTGGCAGAGGTGACAGAAAGACCTGGCAAGGTGGCCTGCACAGTTGCTGCTTTGTCCCTCTGCTCTGAGAGCCCTGTGGAGCTCTCTTTCTCCATCTCTCGGAGCACGGTTTGTTTCTTTTCTCATTCCTGTTCTAACTAGCCTTTCTTTTCTTGCGACCTGCAGAGATCTGACTTCGGATGCTTTCTCGCTGAGGTGGAAAGATGAGAAGGTTCCACTTTTCTCTGCCTGTGATGTGAGCCCATCACTGCCCTCAAACGGAACTGGGTATGACACTGAAAGTATCGGCCTTTCGCTCACAATGTCAGCCCATTTTGCTTCCGGCAGCTGATGGGGTGCTTTGGGCGCTGACCCGCCTCCTGTGTGTGTGTCTCTCATGGACACATGTGTGACCCAGCCTCATGGAGCTTCCCCTGTATCTGAAACACGGTGAAAGCAGAACACCATCAAAGCTTGTGTGAAACTCAGAGTTCGGATTTCTGTGTTTTAGTTTGTTCGGTGGCATCTCCCTTCTTTTCCACCACATTTTTATCCTTTCTAGCCCCAGGCCGCTGCAAATGTCAAATGGACGGCCTAGGTGATCATACAGATTCAGCCACAAACTTTGCAACTTTTAGGAAACTAAGTTTTTCCCTCATTCATAAATGAGTGTGTGCCCACAGGTGATAGCTAAACAAACAAACATGCAAACAAACAAAACAGACAGTGGAACGGAAGGAAATTAGGCAGTAGTCCTAAGTGTTTCTATCTCTGCCCCTTGCCTTTTCCTCCCTCCCTTATTCTCCTGTCTTTTTCTTACTTATGGCCTTCATTTGTGTTTGCAGTGAAAACTCTCATCTCACTCCAGTTCTATGGCTCCAAATATCCTCTATGTGTGAGGATCCTTTGGTTAACCCCCCTCCCTAATACACACACACACACACACACACACACACACACACACACACACAAACACCTCTCCTCTTAGCCAACACTTGGATGGTCAGCCATCTGTGTGCATTTTGTACCCCAGCTCCCCAAATCTGCACCCTCAGCAAACCTGCCATCCCCAGTGTCTAGAAGGCACAGAGTGGGTGTTTAGTAAACACTTGAAGAACAAGAAATAAGGAAACAGAAGTCTCCTGTCTGTGATTGGGGAATCTGTGTTTGCCATCTCACTCTATGGTAAATGAGCTTGGTGTGACCCACTGGTTACTTTCTTTCCACCCAGTGTATAACTTATGGAAATGTGGGCAGTGCGCCTGTGCATGCCTGCACTTCTGCGGTTTGCATCTGGGCAAAGAGAAGTGCATTCTGCTCACCTAAGGCATCACGTGCCTTCCCCATGGCATTCAGTGTTTTCTTCCTTATAGTCCTACAGAAACGGTGCGCCCAGCTCTTACAAGCACGCATGTTGTACCTCTTTCCTTTTCTAGTTTTACATGTTTAGATTTTATTTTTATCTCACGTGCATGGGGTTTGGCTGTACGTGCACTGTGTGTGTGCCGGGTGCCTGTGGAGGTCAGAAGAGGGAGCCGGATCCCTTGGGGCTGGAGTTGCAGGTGCTTGGGAACTGCCATGAGTGCTGGGAACAGACCCTGAGTCCTCTGGAAGAGCAGCCACTGCTCTTAGCCACTGAGCCACTTCTTCAGTCTGCTCTATCCATTGCTTCACCTGTGTCTTCTTCCCAAGGAGAAAGACTTCCTCATTGTCTCAGGAACATGTCATCGAATTCCTTCCCTTAAGTTTCCTCTTCTGGTCCAAGCCTGGAACGCACCTCTCTATCCGTGCCCAAGCTCTTCCACAGACTTCCGACCTTCCCGCCCCGCAGTTCACGGATTGCATGATTCTCTGCTTTCTCTAGTGCTGACCCATATTGGATCTGACCCTGCCTCATTTCACATGAATTTGTCTGGTTTCCTCTGAGACTGGAACCTCTTGAGGCCAAGACATTTGTTTCTTATTCTCTTACATCTTCATAGCACAATCACGAAGCAACTGAGTAATTATTTTCTCTCTCTCTAGTTTTAAAACAATTGTGGTATGATACACAGAGTACAAATTGTACCATTTTAATGAAGGAGGGAGGAAAGGAGAAATGGGAGTGAAGGAGGAAAGGAGAGAGGAAGAGAAGAGAGGAAGAAAGAGAGAGAAAGAGACAGAGAGGGGGAAAAGACAGAGACAGAGAGAAGGAATGAGAGGGAGGCAGAGACAGAGAAACAGAGTTAGAAACACACAGAGAGACAGAGAAGGAAAGAGGGAGACAGAGACAGAGAGGGAGACAGAGACAGAGAGGGAGACAGACAGAGATAGGGACAGAGAGAAACAGAGAGACAGAAACACGCACAGAGGGTGAGGAAGAGAGGGAGACAAAGAGACAGATAGTGATAGGGAGAAAAGGAAAGAGACAGAGAGATAGACAGAGAGAGGGAGACGAGGAGAGACAGAGAAACATAGAAACACAAAGAGAAAGAGGGAGACAGAGAGGGACAGAGAGAAACACAGAGAATGACAGAAACACACTCACAGATACACACACACAGATAGACACACACACACAGACAGACAGACACACACAGATAGATACTTGTGGTTCCTCAGGAGCTTTTAACCTCCTTTGAGACAGGATTTCTCCCTGTACCTGGGGCAGCGAACTCCATGGATCCTCCTATCTCTCTCCACCTCCCTGGCTCTGGGATTATAGCCTGTGCTTCAGTACCTGGCTATCTTATGTGGGAGCTTGTGGTTTTCATGCTTGTGTAGAAGCACTTTGCACATTGAGCCATTCCTCCAAACCCCCTCTTTTTAATAGTAGTGATCATTTGCATTTTTCTAATGATTTCTGGTGTGGCATCCCTTCATGTGCCTACTAGCCAAATGTATTTCTTTGGAGAAATGTCTGCTCAAATTCTTTGTTTGTGGTCTGGGGGATGTCTGTCACCAATCCCTGAGACCTTCATAGTGAAAAGAGATAACCGATTTTACAAGCTGTCTTCTGAGCACTGTGTGTGTGTGCGCGCGCACACACACAGAGAGAGACACACACACACAGTAAATAAATAAATGCAATCTAAAAAATTAAAACTATTCTTTGCTTTTAAAATTAGGCCTTGCTATTTTTGTAATGGAGTTGTAGGTACTCTTTAGATAGTTTGGATGTTGACACTTTAAAGATAGATGGATTGCAACAAGTTTTGGTGTGGATCTCATGAATAACTCACAGCAGCTGATGGTGAAGATGTCAGCTGGCAGGCATTCTGAATGGATAGGTAGGTAGGTGTCAGGCTATTTTCCATACCTAATATCCTGCAAAATCCACAACTCCCCTGAAAAGGTGTGTGGAATCACTTCTGTTTTATGGAGGAGACCCGAGGCTCAGAGGAAGCAAGTGATTAACCCGACGTCCCTGAACCTAGCAAGTGGCAGAACTGAGGTGTGTCAGACCATCCTGTCTGCCTCTCCACACTGCCTGCTGGACCTGCAGCCTTCATGAGAGTGCCAGGTACCGGGGGTGCAGGAGGGAGCGACAGCTCCACACACATGGTGGTCCTTAGTCCTCTTGCCTGGATTTTGTTAAAGAAACGCCTGTGCCTGGCTAACAGCTGCGGCAGCATCCCACAAAATGCCCTTTACTAAGGGTGGCTCCCAGAACGACTCAGGTCCCCAAGGGGGCTTTGTTCTGGTGTCTTTATTCTCATAATCTCTACTCCCCTATCATTAGCTCAGGTCTTCTCAGAGAAGCACATCCACGTTCATCAACTTGATTCAACAGAAGTCAGGGCTTGAAAGTCAAGCCTTCATACTGGCCAGGGGGAGGGGAGACGGTCCTTGATGAGCAAAATCTATTTATGAAAGAAATAGGCTGTAAATCTTCCAGTAATTCCTGGGTCAGGAGCTGCTCTACCCCTCAGTCTTCATTTACTTGGGGATTGAATGACCATCTGTGGCATGTGGCTTGGCAGTCCATGGACGCATTCTGATACAAGACATGGCCCAACTACTTGGATGGATGCCTGACATGAACTAAGAGGCTATTATAAATTCGCTTTGAAGAGAGATTCCACTAGGCATGGAACGACATTCAAACACTGTGAATTGCCTATTTAGAAGATTGTACCACATAAAATGAGCACTGCTAATGAGTAGCTTTTGAATGCTTTCATTTTCGTAATCTTTTTGTGGAACTGCCTTAAGGCGGTGGTTGCATTAGTGGTGGGAAAGGTAGCTTCTTCCGAGTCTGTAGTGATGGGGTCCAGACTCGATATGTGTTGTCCCATCTTTACTCCCCCATTCTGCACCAAGCCTCCCCTTTCCTTAGAAAATGGGGCACAGGCTCATCAAGGAGGGCAGGAGGAATGCTCTTGACAACTCCCTGCAAGCATTCTCCTGTAGACATTCACAGAAGTCAAGACGTGTGAAAGGGTGAGGGCTTTTCTGGGAAGAACACATTTTCCGTGTCACAGGGAACTATGGCGAAAGCTCGAGTCCTTCTACTATGGCTGGCTTGACTAGGCCCCTCAGGACACATGGTGAATAATATATTATCTTCAGTGACTCCTTTGCCCTGTGCCTCAGGGTTGTTAGGCATATGCTAGAGATACTTTATAAATCTCACTATCATCTGACCGACCCCAGAATATTTTCATCACCACAAAAGAAAACCCCACACTTACCAAGCGGCCACTCCCACCTCTTCCTTCCCCAGCTCCTGGAAAGCTTAATCTGTTTTCTGTCCTGGTTTCTGTTTACAGAGTCTTGGTTTTCATGTAGATGGATGCATACAATGTACAGGCCCATGTCACCACCCCTGGTACCTCCTTCCTGAGCTCTTCTCTAGCAGGAGGGCAGTACTAAAGTGTTGAATCCAGCCTTGGGGTCAGAGGCAGTGAGATGGATTACCTGGGGAAGTTACATGCCACCTTTGCGCTTTCAGGGCTTTTGGGACAGGGAAGTGTTTCCCAAGTCTGGGGCCTTGGGCAAGTTATTATTTCTTTGTCTTGGTTTGTGTGCTCTGTAACATAGGGGTGTACGTGTCTATGCCATGGGTATTTCTGAGGATTAATAAGGAAAACAGTGGAAATATTTAGAGCAGTGCTTGCCTGTGGGAGTTACCCAGTGTGGATTAATACCTTGTTCCTGGTGAGTATCTGATGCCAGTGTGTAGATCGAGCCCACAGCATTCACTAGGCAATCTTGGAGGCCCTCCAGTGGTCTTTCTCCTTGCTGTCTTCCATCAGAGTAGGCCTGAATATTGCCACTAGCTCAGTGCTGATCAAATCACTCCTTACTCCTAGAAACATCTGCGACTCTCCATGCCTGCAGGAGAGAGTTCTGGCTCACTAACTTGGCATTTGAGGCACTCTGCACTCCTCTTGCCTGCCCTCCTGGTTTCTCTTCCATTCCCCATCCTGCTCCTCGTGTATGAGGCCCCACACGTGTGAGTGCCTGGGCTTCCCTGCCTTCCGGCCTCCTGTCCACATGCTTCTCTCTGTTGGGAATGGACGCCAGGCAAAGCTCTGCTCCTTGCCTTCTCATGAGGTTTTCACCGCCATAACACTATGGAAACCTCTCTGAGGCTTAGAAAGTCCATGCTGGAGATGCTACTTGGCCCATAGCAACAGTAACTGAGCTGATGCATGTGGGCGATGTCTGGCAATTGTTCAGTGTGTTATCGTCCTCCTATCACATCAGGACCATTTATACACATCTGAGTTCTTAACTAGGCTGCAAATTCCTTGAGGGCATCCTATGCCTTCTTAATCTCCATAGAGTCTCATTCATGCTTAGTATTAACGCCCTACCTGGGGAAAACTTTTCCTACCATTTATGAAATTGAAATAAAATGCTATCCACCGCTAACCCAGAGTGCGAAACATGTGATGCACGATGTTATATGTGTATTATTAGATACCTTTATCCTTCTGCATTTCACTTACATATGTTGATGCCGGATAAAATCTTCACTTGCCATCAGGTACTAATTGGGTTTCTAAAAACAGTTGCTGTGTGTAGCACTGGCTCCTCTAATCAAATCAAAGACGACAGCTCTCCGAAGGAGGCTCTTCCACAGCACTTAACACTAGGTTGGGGAGACAGAATTTGATTAATTCCTCCCTGATTAATGTAATTGACTTGAAAATTCACCAAAACAACATTTTTTTGACAATACGAAGGAGTGAGAATCTTTGGTTATTAACCTCCGGATGTTCTTGGAACTCCTCCCTCCAGACTAACCATGGTGAGCATTAAAACATGTCTCTCTCCCGTGCTATAACTTGCATTTATTGAGTGATTGGTGTGTGCTAACTGTTCGCCCGATTTCACTCAGGTCCTGCTCTGTTCCTGTTGGGAGGCAGATGGTATTGTCCTCATGTTATAAAATTGGAAACTGAGGCATGAAAAAGTTAGTGTAGCCAAAGCCACGAGGCTTGTAATTACAGCATCTACTAGCTGAAGGGTCTTACCTCTGTGTTAGGTGGCTTTCTCCTCACCTTCTTTCACATGTCCACAGAGCCAGCCTACCCACACCTCCCTCCATGTTTCATGGCCCACCCCCTAACATGAGCACCCAAGAGCTGGGATTTCTTGGACCCTGTTGATTGTGTGCTGTTAGTTTGCTGTTAGAATAATCATTTCACCTCTTTGAGGTTTTTTTTTTTTTTTTTTTTTTTTTTTTTAAGAGCTGGTTTCAGTGATCTCCATTATTCATCCAGAACATTCTGTGATTTTTTAGGAGTTAGACACTAAAGGACACTAAAGCGAGGCCTGGCTTTTCTGCAGGCTCTCTTCTCTGCCTGCACCTGCAGGCATATTATCTTTCATAGCACGCAAGCAGGCGGTCAAGTCACCCTGACCCAGGTAGTCCCCCCAGCCCCCGCCATGCCTGTGGAAGCTCACGGAGAGGAGGAGTCCTGGTGGGGTGTACTGAACAGCAGAGACTTGGTGGGTTATGTAAGCCATTTATGAGCCCATTCATTTTAATAGTGCCTGTACCCTGTGAACTGCAGGTGGGGCTCCTGCTGTTTACAGGTCTTCCTGGAGCACGGGCTTAAGAAGAGGGTCCTGAAGATTTATGGGTGCTCCCGAGGGCATACACATTTAGCCAGGCCCGTATCTTTCCCTTTTCTTCCTCTGCCAGCCTTCTTGGCTAAGGCAAAGATGGTAGGATTAGGTTTATCTGAGCCCCATATGGAATGTATATACCTCTGCCATTTGTAGGTCAGGCCCTGAGTAACGTCTAGGTCACCTGGCACTGAAGACAGTGAGCCCAGAATCACCAGAAAGCTAATTAAGAGAGACGTCTGGTCTCTGTCCGCTCCAGACTTTCTGACTCAGGCCTGGGTCAGAGCCTGGTATTTACATATCTAGCAAGTTCCCTAGAGACATGGAAGCATGGGTCTAGGGATGAGCACATTTGGACAGCCAGTGTGCTAGAGAGGTTCTAGAGATGGTTATGTCCTGTGCGTCACTAAACTGAGGCTAAATGGAAAGGTTTCTGGCCAGACTTTTAGATGGAATCCATTTAGGGGTATCCCAATAAACAGAAGGAATAAATGCATGTCTTCTTCACATCCTGTCATAATCATGGCTGTCGTGATTATGGTTGGCTGCGATTCGGGTGTTCTGAGACCACCGTAAGGTTGAGGCAACCTGACTGAGTTGTTGTGCGTTCTACATCCACAGAACTTTCCTTTACAGCCTCACTGCCCCTCTCCCCCTGGGTGCCAGCTCGCGAGCATGCTTCCCTACCTAAAGCTTCTTCTCTGTGGGTCTGGCTGTTTGGGCTGCCTACACGTCTGTGCACCGTGTTTATGCAGGGTTCATGGAGGCTAGAAGAGGCATGAGGTCCCCTAGGACTAGAGTTAGAGCCAGTCCTGGAGTGCTGAGACTCAAACCTGGGTCCTCTTGAAAAGCAGCCAGTGCTCTTGACTGCTGATCCACCCTACTTTTCCTATTACAGTGTTTATACCTATAAAAATAAGGAGGCTAGAACAGTAAACTCAATCAACTAGGTTTTTAACATTGCTGTTTACCTTTGCACAAGTGTTCTCCAGCCATTTCAGACATCTCAGCACTCCCTCCCAAGGGTTTTCCACAACATAGGACGCTTTTCTTTGCATAACCACAAAACCATGACCACGGCTAAGTGGTCCAACAAGAGTGCCTAAGTATTATTATGTGAATATTTAATAGGCAATCCATACTCACATCTCCCCATTTTTTTTTTTTTTTTTTTTTAGTAGTTCCAGTTGAATTGGGAGCAAGACACATGCATATTGCCTTCATTGCTAGATACTTTTTCTTTTGAAATTTTGCCTTCAGGGGCAGGAGTGGGGTCTGAAGTGCTGGGAATAGACACTGCTAGGTACCCAGAGCTAATGAAATGCTTCTGAAGTAGGAACAGAAGCTGTGGGATTGGATAATTCTCGGGCAAGAGCCATGAGCTGTTTCCATTGCTTGCTCAGCAAATTTTATTTTGTTGCATTTTCTCTGACCTGGAAAGGCAAAGAGGCTGGGCATATGACTTTTAGATCAATGAGTGGGTCTTGAGTATAAGTGTGTATATATTGGATTGTATTTGTAGAGTGGCTGTATTGCTGTATTGGGAGAAGAGATCTCAGCCCTTAAACTAGCGTGTAGCTCTCCAAGAGGGCTTCGGACCTGTGCTTTCTTTCTCCTCCTGGTTTGTTTTCTCCTTCCATTAAAAACCATAGGGCTTCTGATGGAAAGTACTGCCTTCAGTTTCAGGCTCTGAGAGCACATGCTCACCTAGTCCACTTGGGTGGCCTGGGCTCTCTCCAGGATGATAAATGAATAGTGATGGCTGTGCCCGCCCCCAGGCCCTGGCCTCCTGCTCATCCTTCACGTAGGTGTTTTGAACATGTTACAGACTCCCTTTTAGCCTTCCCCTACAAATCAAAGGTCCCTTGATGCAGTCTAAATGCCATGGTGTACCCGTGGCTGGGGCTGACACAGCTTAGCAGGAGAAGCTGTCCTGCGTCACAGAGCGTCAGCTGTACCACCATATGGCCTACGACATGGTTCTGTGTGATGCTGCCAACGGTAAGCCTGGCTGAGAACTGAGGCGCAAAGCTGCCAGGATTTTTCCAGACAGGCACCTGGTTGTTACGGAGGGGTTCAGGGGGTATTTACTTACTTATTTTTACTGCAGCTTCGAAGAGGAGACACAGGAAGGCTCTGCGGGGAGATTCTGTGAGTGGGCCTTGGCAGCAAGGTCTGGGGGCTCAGGGAGCATGCGTAGGCGATGGACTTGTTTCTGTCCCATGAAGTTCTCTGGTGCTGTCTTCTAAGCATTAGGGGCTGGCGGAACAGTCCCTTACACATTCATGTGTGGTCCTCTGTGTCCTGAGAGTGCCAGCCACTTCGTGTCATATTGCTTTCTCATTATCTGTTTGGACTGGAAGGCCTTTGAAGATGGTGATGTTGATCATCTTGTAAATTTGGTACACACGGGCACTCAATAAATGTACATATATTCCTGAGGCTCAGAAAAGTGAGGAGAAGGAAGCATGTTTACAGTGAATTAGGTTACACGTGTGTTAAAAAGATAAATCTGAGGCAGTGCTGAGTGCCACAGTACATCCAACCTGCTCCAGAGGTGCTTCATTACAGTGTCACTGATGGCTACTGTGCTGTTGAGAAACAATCCCTTATCAGTATCATGTTCCTCATCTTCTCTTGCCTGAATGCCAGCTCCTCTGACCATCAGCATCGGCTCACATTTCTTACAGTAATTATTAGGTTACTTCGTGATGTTTCTGTTGTAACCACATCTTACCTTGATCCAACTTGGGCAAATAGAAGCTATTGATACTATCTCTTTCCATTCCTCTGACTCTAGGGTTTACTTATACACAGTAATGGGTGCTTCATGATACTTCAGGAAAGCCTCAGAATGGTTCTCTTTGAATCCAGTGAAGGGAGAGCTTTGGTGTTGGCTTCCTCAGGATCGCCTTCCTAAACATGGTTGGATTGGCCAGATGCCCTGCCTGCACTAGGAAGGGCGGAGGATGGAAATCAGATTTTATGTAGAGAAGGTCAAAGGAGACTGTGAACCCTCACTGCTCTGACCCATAAAGAGGCATAGTTAAGTATTTTGGAACCACTGACTTCCATTTGCATGATAGACACAAGGTCTGAGCTACCAAGGACTGTGAAAACTGACCACAGGGCAAGGTGACAACAAACGTCTTGATGACTGTGGTCTCAGTGAATGAAACTGATGGGAGTGAGTCAAACTAAGAAAGACAAACGTGCTTATCAAAGGGAGCTCCATCTTGCTGTCTAGGCCCTTGAACTTCAAGAACTCAAGTCTCCAGGCACCAGGGGGTAGAGCGGAGAGGTTAGTTAGGGTAGACCACTAACACCTTCCCCCAGGCTGTTAGTGGTCTAGCAGAACAGAAAATGCGAGGGTAGACTGAAAAGGGTGGGGAAGTCTAAGGTTTCAGATTTGGAAAGTAATGGCCATACAGACTCTTTGGAAAATATTTTTTTATAGCAACCTAAAATACTGATAGCTGACCATCAACTGCCCATCTCTGGGTAGTTAGGCAAGATAACAAAGGTGGAAACAAGCTTTTCTTGAAATTCTATCACTCCAGAACTCTCCTATTGTAAGGTTTCTATTCTGTTCTAAATCTGGAAGCTAACTCTTGTGCAGTTTTAATCTCGTACAGGAATGCTCATGGAAGCTTCATTTTGTTCCCAAACTGGAAACAACCCAAATGAAGAGAATGGATAGACAAACCAGCCTATCTGTACAATGAAAACAAGTTAGCAATATAAAAAAAAAGAATGTATCACAATAACTGCTGAATGAAAAAGCCAGATACCCTAAACAAACAAACAAACAAACGAAAAACCCAAAACAAACACAAAAAGCAAAAAATGAAAACTTCCCAAATCCCCCAACCCCTCAAAACCCCAAGCATACTCCATGATTCCATTAATCAAACATTTGTAGTGCCGACCAGTAAGAAAGTGATTGCTGTGAGATGGAGGTGATATGCGAGGGCCAGGGGAGAGGATGCAGGCCTGTGAGGACCCTTGGTGCTAAAGAATATTTTACAGCCTTGGGTCTGGTGGGATGTGAGCATATGCTAATGCTGACCTAGGTTTCCTCTCTAAATGCATTCGATTCTTTCTGTCTTCAGAGCGTTTCAAGAACACTGCTAAAAATAATCACGGTAGCTGGGAGATCCGAGGTTCTTCAATTGAAAAGGCCGTTTTTGTGAGGTCCTTGCAGCTGCCCTTTGACACCCTCGGGGGATTAGTTCGGCGACCTCTGAGAGGTTGAGCAGCCAAGAAAACACAAGTCTCTTCTATCAGATGGAATGGTGTTGGCATAAAACCAGTGCATATGTCTAAAATCGTGGCCTTCCTGCCACCTATTCCGCCTTGCCTTGGGTCAGAAGCAGTGGGATCAGCTGACCACGAACTGAAGCCTTTGAAATCATGAGCCCAAATAGATATTGCCTGCTATTGAAGTTGTTAATGCCAGGCATTTTATCACAGTGATGAAAACCTCGATGACACAGAGTGGGTGAAAAACGCTTTAAAAATAATTTTAACTGTGACTGGTTGCAATTGCCAGCGTGGAATTCAACAGATACAGAAAGCTGACTCCACATTCCTTCCCCTGAACTGGAATTAATTTATTTTAGTGGAAATGAGAAGAGGGGAAAAAAAATCAGCTATCCTCATGGAACCGAGGGGTGCGGGAAAGGACTCCATTATAGCTATGTATATGGAAGGAGCTGGGATGGCAGCTGAGCTGACAAGAGTAAGAGGTGCTGAGGGGGAGGGGGAACCAGTGGGAGGGAAACCAAGGACGAGGGGTGAGAGGTGGCCTTCACTGAACAGAGAATATTAAAGAAGGAAGGACTGAAAGACAGACCCACCAAGCTGTGACAGTGAATAGAGAGGAGACCAATGTGGAGAAGGTCATGGGCACAAGTGGACCAGGGCAAATCAAGACTGGATGGACAGTTAAGGGGAACGGGCCAGACGAGGCTGCCTAACCATGTCCTGGCTTCTACCTGGAGGCACTGGGCAAGCTCGGGATATATCACCTGACACTTCTCTCTCTCTCTCTCTCTCTCTCCCTCTCTCTTTTTCAACTGTAAAATGAGAATGATAATTACACAGACCTCACAGTGGTACAGTGAGCAAGTTCCTTGCTTACCCTCAGGCGTGTGAATTTGTCAGCACAACACCTACAACCGCCTTTCTTACAATGTTCATTGGCTCTTTCCCTCACATATTTCAGGACTCTGTTCAAATTGAGGCTCCACGAGAGAAGCCTTTGCTGACCACCAAAATGAGAATGAAAGTCTACTCACCTGCTACCAGATAGCAACAATCTGTATCCCTTCATTTGTGTGGATCTCTCCCTGCCCCCCCCCTTCTTTCTGATGGGATGTATTTAGCTTTGTAGAGTCCATGATGAGAGGGCCTCTGTCTAGTCTAGAGCACTTTGTGGCCTCGGAGAGATACCCAGGGTGTTTGCTATGCCTGTGGTAGATCAGACAGCAGTCTTGGGCCTCGGTCTCTTCCTGTACATTACGGAGGTCATATACCTGAAGATCATGGGGCTTATGTGGGTAGTCAGGGAGTGACATGATGAAAAAGGGGGGTGGGGGGACATGGCAACACATGACAGTGGATTAATTTTGTGTACAGGCTGGTTCCCCGAGGGCATGCGATTAGGACCTTCTTGTAGTTAGCCTGGTGTGGAGTATTATGGGATCCTAAGGGGGAAGTTTTGTTTCACATTGTACTTCTGATCTAGGCCAGTGTTTTTCGCCATTTTCTGTATCTGTAACAAAATATACGAGATCAAATAATGTACAAACGACAAAGCTCATCTAGCTCTAAGTGTGGGGACTGGCGAGCCCAAGAACATGGCACCCTGCTTAGCCCCAGGTCAGAGCCTGCTGGCACGGCCCTGTCACCTGCTCAGCTTTGGGTGTGAGCCTGCCTGCCCCCCCCCCCCCCCGTTAACATGACAGGGGCCTCCTATGCTGAGATAGCAAGTGGTCTTGCCTCTTTCTCTTTTCTTTTAAAGCCATTAATGCCCACATAGGGGACGACTGTCAGGACCTCATTTAATCCTAATTACACCCAAAGAGCCCATGCCCAGAAACCACTAACACCCTTGGGGGATTGCGCCGTTAATACGTTGGTGAGGTTACATTTAAACAGCATCCTTACCAGTGCTCAACCTGTGCCCCCAACTTCTTGACAACAGAGCACAAGTCACTTAGCATAGAATCCACCCATTTAAAGTGTAGAGTTCAATGGCTTTAAAGAGTCATTTATGCAACCGTTAGCCCAGAGCGTAGGACCTGGCTATCACTTCAAGGAGGAAGGATTGCCCATTAGCAATCCTTATCTGTTCCTCGCTCCCCTTGTCAACTAGTAATCCAACTTTCTGACTTTTCTTTCTTATTCTGCTGGAATTAAATCATATAATTTGTGCTATGTCTGGCTTCTTTTGCTTGGTATGTTGTCATTAAGTTTCATCCATGTCATAGTGTGGGTCCGCAGAGTGCAGGCCCTTTTCGTGGCTGTGGCCTATTCTGCTGCAGTGAATTCAGTGTGTGCTAGTTTATTGGCACATGCTAGTTATCAGTTCATTAGCCTCTGGATAATTATTTTCTTGGGCCGTTCTGAGTAAGTCTGCTATGAATGTCCACATGTAAATTTTTGCCCTTCAAAGCTCATGCTTTTTGGGACTTAATGCATGCCATGCCTCCCACATGCTGCTGAAATGAGAAAGTAGTATACTCTCTTCCGTTGAAGGCGTCTTTGACCAGGGCTTTCCAAGCTCTCCCCTCTGCACTGGGGCACTGTGCTTTCTCCGAGCCCCAGCCCACATTTCAAATCCCTGTTCTACACACTTGTGGGAAGAAAACACACCAGTGCAAGGCAGTGTTGATCTGTGGCAAACGAGTGGGTTGCCGGGTCATAGTTTACTATATTGAAGCAGTCCCACTGTGGAGGGCAACCAGCTCCAGGTCCTGAGCAGAAGGAGCATATTAGGCTGGGGGGCGGGGCCCTAGAGAGGAGCTGACACATGTGTCAGAAGAGCAGCCAGCCACATGGCTTTGATTTACCCATGTCAGTGCAGGGCTGGGAAGAGCTGGGTGGCTGGTTTGTGCCTTGAGGCTTCCTTACTGCCTAGCCTTGGTGGCCTTTCATAGGCCCTCCCCTTGAGCTACTGAGGGAACCAGAGCAGGAGGAACTGGGAAGGGGTGGCAGTCCCGCAGTTTAGCAAGCAGTGCCACGTCTTCAGGGCTCCTCATTCTAATCTGAAGTGTCAGCTGTTAGCCTCCTCTGGTTCGAACATGGAGGCACCTTGGTTCTGACCTCAGGAGAAGTAGCTGGTTGGGCTGGTGGGTAATCTGGGGAGGGGAGCTTTGTGAGGAACATCTTTGCACGTCTGCACCCATGCTCCCGCATAGCTTTGAAAAGGAAGGGAAGGATTTCTTTGGGAAATCTTGGGTTAGTCATTCTCACAGCTCTTGTCTGAGGCTATCTAGCAAGCACCTGCGACTCTTTTGAGTCTCCTCAGTGTGACTGTTTAGATCTTTTGGAGTTGTGGAAAGGCTGGAAGCAGCCCCGCATCCAATTAGGAGGCTAAATACCTGTATGTAAATAAGCTACAGCGACAGGCATCAGAGAGGGAGGAGGCTTTTGAGACCAGGGCAAGGCAAGTTGGTTTCTTGGAGGAGGCAGCCTGTGGAAGGTAAATACAGTGGAGGTGGAAGGTTTTGTTTTTATGTGGCTTCCTCTGTCTGAGGGTGGGTGCACGCCACTGCATGCCACTTTGTACATGAAAGTCAACATAAATGCATAGAAAATTGAGCTATAAAAAGAATAGAAAGGAAGAATGAGGAAAAGCAGCTAATACCACAAGCCTCATTCAACACTGGAGTTTATCTGCCTGTGTTGGCAGCTGGGGTGAAATGAAGTCCAAGTTTATTTCACACATCACCTTATAAGGGGAAAGTCTATTCCTAAGGAAAGTAAAAAGGATTTTTTTTCTACAATCATTTTCTTAATGTGCGAATTGACTTAAAGGACTCATTGGCATAAAAGACACATCAGTGACAAAAAGCCTCTAGAAACCGAGAGGGTTGCACACAGAGAGGGGACATACTGAAGCTAATTCAGATGGTTTCTGGGCTAGCGGGATCTGGAATCTGGGGACCCTGGTCTGATAGGACATGAACCAGCACATTTTCTAGAAGAGTAGGCAGGAACAGGAGCGGAAGCTCCTGAACATGTGGCCATAATGACATTATACCTAGCTAAAGGATGTGTTTCCCTGCCCTGTGTTGTGTAATTCCCATGGATATTGAATGTGGTGCTGATTGTTTTGATGTTCAAGGTCAAAAGAAGAAACACATGTCTGACGCTGGAATCCAGAGCTGGTCCTGTCTTATAACCAGAGCTGTGTGGAGTGTGAATCTTTGACCCATGTTAATTGGGGCACTAAAACACTCATTCTTGTCTCTGACAACTTTGAAAGCAATTTGAAGTCTAAGTTGTGAAAAAGAGGGATCAACATAGAGAAAGGATTCCATGCCTGCAGGTGGCTTTGCAACTATTCCTAGAACTGATAACTGTCATTTACGAAATTGGCAGCATTTACTCTGTTCTTAAGCATTTTATCAAGATGATGGCTATGTCATTCTCACAACCAGAAGCATGTGCTGTTCCTGGACTCTGTCACAGGCCTAGAGTGATATAGATATATTCTGAAGGCCCAGCCTGAGGAATACTCTAGCTGAGACTCTCCTCTTGCTGTGTCCTTCTCCTCCCTTCATTCCTTCCTCCATGGTGTTTGGGATGTTGTGCCAAAACTCTTTTGGCCTCCAGCAAGCCCTTGGCCTCTTGTTTGAGATAAGTACCTCTCTGTCTGATTTCAGACCTTCCCTTATGGGTTTCAGACTGCCATGTTCTGTTCCCAGGGTCATGGCTTTGGTGCCCTTCCTCCTTCAGCTAGTTCTGTCTACAACCCGTGCGTCCTTTCCAAGAATCATAAAAGCCGAGTCCAGGTCTCCTTGTTTTTAAAGCTTGCCTTCCCTTCTGGACCACCCAGCAAGTTTCTGTTTCCCATCTGGGAGATATGCACATTAGGCGCCTGGGAGGGTCCAGGCTGGGCTTCTACCATGCTGCTGACCTCTCACCTGGGTCCTTGGGTTGGTGTGGCTACACTCTTTGGGAGCAGCTGCCAGATAACATTGTGCGTTGCCATATGAAAAATACTGTAAAAAAATATGTCAAGGTTTGAAGTCTCATCGATGGAGGAAAACAAAGAGAAGGAGGAGGAAGATTTGAGACTCCTGTTACCTTTGGCCATTAAGATCAGTCTACATCCATTGGAATGATTGTATTGGAAGAGATTGTATAATCTGAGGTTTCTGCCAAATTGGTCCCACTGTGTTGGAAAAGATAGTGACCAACTAAATGAGGTTCGGATTTACACCCAAATTCCAGGCTTTGTTGCTATTCAGTGTAACTGTTTTGCTTCTAGCTGACCTTTGTCACTTACGAATAGGGTTGGATGATCTGGGTAGCTTCAAAGTTACACTCCTGTGGGCTTGGAGGGAATTCCCCTCTTACACACCAGGACTCCCTTTTATTCTTTGATGCTTTTGAAGCTCCCACGTACGGCCGGCTGTATGTGGGGCTGTCCGGCAAAGGGAAGGAAGGAGTTGTGTAGGAGGTTCGCTGTGTGTGGTTGTGGCATTGTCCAGCACACCTGGCACTGCACGAGAGCTCTGTTTCTTCCCTCTGCCTGATAGATGCTGCCCACTGACCCCCTCATTTGAGGCCAGTGCTGAGCTAAATTATTAAGCACAATTATTAAGCACACTTGCTTATTTAATCAGAAACCTAACACACACTTATCAGTCTGCTTGACACATGAGAAAGTGGCACGGATACACTGGGGCCCCCTGTGCTGTTGGGGGGGGGCTAGATTATAATGTGTAGAGTGGTCTTTGACTCCTTGAAAGAACTTCTTTTTTTCTTTTCTTTTTTAGCCAGTGTAGGTCTTTGTCTTGGGCCTTTCAGGGAAATCCTTGCAGGGACCGCTCTGCTGGATGACCAAGGCCAAGTTTGTTCTGAAGGGAAGGGGCTGAGATGACTTCACAGCATTCCTTATCTTCACCAGCCCAAACCAGACCTCCTGCTGTCCAGCAGAGTTCGGGAAATGTGTAGGCTTGGTTTGGTTAGTCAGTCACTCTCTCTCTCCCTAGAACTTCTCTCTGAACAACCCCACCCCTCGCTGACTTCTCTTCTCCAAAGTTCTCAGCTTGGGATGCTGTAATACAGAGTGTGGAGGATGCCTTTCCTGTAGAAGACCTCCCCTAGGCTTCTGGTACCCAGGCTCCTCCATTCTTTGTCTTCCCTTCTGTCCAGATGCAGTGAGTCTTGGAGTAGGGAAGGACCTGAGAAACATGTCGTTTAATTCAGGTGGAGAGAGAGGAGCAGGTCTTGAATCTCTTTCTCGTTAGAGAGAAAAGCTTACATAGCTGTTCACAAAATCTCAAGCCAGGGCAGGGCAGCTCCTTTAGTAAGGCACTGTCCTTATTAGTGGGGAGGGCCTCAGTGTGATTCCCCAGGAACCAAGTTAAAACAAATTTCAGATAGGGCATGGTGAGAGGGGCTTGCAGTTGGAGCCCTTGGGAGGTGGGGCAGGAGGATCACGGCTCACTGGCCAGCCAGCCTCCCCTACTTGTTGACTTCCAAGCAGTGAGAGACCCTGTGACGACAGCTGAGGTTGTCTTGTGGCCCCTGCATGTGCACACACGCATGCACACACGGGCATCTCAAGCTGAAGTGAGCAGATAAGGGATGTTTGCTTCTAGTTTCTCTCGGTGGACTCCTTTCCAGACTCCTGGTTTTCTCCGCTGAGATCTGAATTCCATCTACTTCATTAGAACCCCACACTTTATCTGTTCTAGGCTGCTTCTGAGTATTTGTGTGTTGAGCCACAGTATCTTAGAACTAGGAGACTTCGCTCACCTCAGAACCAAGTCCTTGGATAACTGTTTCAGTCATTGCCTTTTTATCTAATGAGGCGAATGTTGTCTCACCATGCAGCGAAGGCCAGGAGTGTCCAGAGTTGTCCTCATCTGCTTTTCTTCTTTAGATTGTTTTTAAAGCAAAGATGGTTTAGATGAATATCAGTAGGTGAGTTATTCAGTCAGCCAAAGACCTGATATAGCGAACTTACACACACACACACACACACACACACACACACACACACACACGGTTTCTTTGGGGTCCTAGCTTTCTAATCCGTGGTCAGTTGGCCTTAAAACCTGTGGTGAGAACACACATAATTGATGGAAGCATGCATGATGGAGTGAAACCGTTTACTTCATTGTACAGGCAAGGGGAGGTCTAGGGTCCCACAGTTCCATTCAAGGGAACACCCCCAATGACCTAAGAAGCTCCCAGGAGTCCCCACATTAAAGCTTTTCCATTTCTAAAAGTGACACACAGATGACCAAGCCTTTAGCATTCAGGCCTGTAGGGGACTTTCAGAATCTGACTGAAACAGTGAAAATACTGGCTCCACTTAATCTACATTTATTTGTTACAAGATGGGTGAAATCGTAACTTAGCTGAAGAAATTCAAACACATGTTTTACTAAAAGCCTCTAATTGAGGACAGAAGATTGTAGCTCAAAGAAAGAGGTGCTTATGGCAGACAATTAAAGCCAAGGTAGCGCCTTAATTAAGGATTAATTGATTAAGCAATTACTCAATTAATCTTCCGACTGGTTTCTGCTGTATCCAAAATTCAGTCTTCGAGCATGGCCCATGTTTGTATGATCGAATAAAGCCAAATATCTATGTCTGAGATTAATTGAGGGAGGGAGGGACAGGCCTCACCTGCACACCCATCAGATGAACTCACACCTGAGACAGCGGTAGTGGCAGCAGATCTCAAGCCTGTAAGCGTGTACTACAAAGTTGGGAAGATCTCACCTGGGCAATCGGTCCAGAAGTGAGGGGAAGTAATCACTTCTATGCCAGAAGCTCAACAGAAGAGTCAGTATTGGCTTATCGGAAAGTACCATTCAGTGTATTGGAATACAATGAATTGGTATATTGGACTATGATTGTCTTTTTAAATCAACATCAAGATCAGCGTGGATGTAAGCACTTAGTTTTTCTGATTCACTGTTACTTCTTCTGATGATCTGACTCAGTGTCTCGGAGAAGAAGGAAACTTTGGCATCTCTCATCCCCGTAGCCCTGAGAGGAAGACATGCCAAGGAGCCTGGACACCACGGAGCCACCCCCTTCTTCCCTGTGGCTCTGACCTTGGGCCCTCCTACTGAAGGTCAGCCCTGGAAATCCATCACTCACGGTACTTGCTTTCTTCAAGCCTGGATGGGGGAATGCCTTAGCCTTCATGTATTCCGGAGGACTGGGGGACGTCAAGAGAAATTTACCCACGTGTTTCTAATTAGTCTCCACTTCATTCTTCACTGTTTGCTTTCCTTTGTATTTCTTTTCAAATGGGTGTGTGTGTGCTGTATGATGATTAAGTCTAGAAAGCAAGCATTCTGAAGAGATTTTTCTTGACCCCCCAAAAAAAAGTTTAACACTTATTGGGAGGTGTAGTTGATGATCAGAGAGTATGCATGTTGAGTTGTAAGGTGTGAGGCGTGGTGGGCCTCAGGGAACGCTCTTTTTGGACCTCCTGGTGCCACAGAGATGAGGGTCACTACCTCTGAACTGGCCTCCTTCTCAATTTCTTCTCCCCAAAAGGCTGGTATGCTGGTTTGCTTCTGAAGGTCTTCATTCAATAAACAGGCCGCTGCCTTTCTCACTCACTTCTTTCTTCCTCTTTTCCTTTCCCTTTTATTTGGGGGGAAGGGTTGATGAAAAGAAAAAAAAAAGGTCAAGTATCTTGGCTGAAGTTGTGATGATGCTGGAAACACAACTGTGGGCCATTGACCCCCCATATCCTGGGCTCAAAGATGAGGCCACCCAGCAGGATCCTGGGCTCCCGTTCAGCCCTTCCCAGAACCCGGCTCTTGTCAGAGTTTGCCTTTTAAAAATTAATGTACAGAAGGGGATTTCCCCCTCTTCTGGACACCTCCCCATCTCCCACTTCTTCCAGAAGGCTCTGGTCAAGTTTGGGAAATTGAATGACACTGGGTAATTGAAAGCTGCATAAAGAACCAAGAACTCTATTGCTGAGAACCAAGAACTCTATTGCTGTGAACTTGCAGTTTCAGGAATTGGTTCCAACCTGAGACCCCACCCCTACCTCCCAGCAGCAACTGGGAAAGTTAAACACAGAAGATGGGGAAGATACTCTGGCAAACACAGCAGTTTCCCCATGATGCTGGCTGGTGCCCAAACTGAATCCCTGTTTATAGGGATTTGAAGCCTTGAGCTGTAGCGGATAGAAGCCAGGTCTGTAGACACCAATGTCAGTTAAGCCTTCTGTTCACCCCAAACTTCAGCCCAGGAAAATCAGCCAGAAGAAGGAAGAGCGCTGGTTGTTTGCCAGCTGAGGAACATGATACCAGTCTCCTTCTGAGGGCTGGGCAGACCACCGTCAATGCTCAATGAAGACTTGAGCAAGAGGCTAACCTGGGACTTTCTCACTGGAATTAGGAGATCAAAGTGAATTCACAGGTTGGTCCCATTCTTCCTTCTGGCCTCCGCTCCTATTGCTTTACTCTGTGTTGGGTCTTGGAACATAACTAGAGAATTAGCAGAGATCCAGAGAGACGCAGTGAGGAATTGTGATAAATCACTGTGGAAGAGCGAGCAGCAACATGGCACAACCCCAGTGATGGACTTTGGGAAGGAATCTCAGACCCTTGGGCAGCCTAATGGGCCAGGACACTTTTTGGTTAGAGTGAAGAACTTACCTTGAGTTTCCATTTCTACTCAAGTCATGACAGTGGCACCAAAGCGGAAGTCTCAGCCTGTGGGGGGTGCATACTGTGTCTACTTTGGTCTTTGGATTTGCTTTCCATGCATGCATACTTTTCAATTTAAACGGAGCTGGGTGACTAATCATGAAAACATGGAGATAGACAATAGTTTTCTCAAGTAATTCTCTCTTTCTGGGAGGAAGGCAGTGAGGATGGGCTCAGATGCCTGACTGGAGGCACCTGTGCTGTTTGTTACTGGTTTACAAAAGTGAAAAGTCCACACAGCAAATGTCTCCCTGTAGCCAACCTCTTACTGAGCAATTTCCAGCACTTTCAGAATTCAGACGAGTGTGTATTTTAGCAAATGCATTGTCTCAGCATCTTTGTTTTGCTTATCCAAAACTCTGGCTATTTCTTCTCATTCATCCTCAGGGTGTTTATGTAGAAAAAGAACATGCAGTCAGCTCAGCTCATACTGCAGAGGGAGCTTAAATACTGGGGTAGCTCTTATACCACTGAACTCTGTTCCATACAGAATTCTTAACCAGAATATATTACAGGGGCACTTTTCCACCTAGTCATTATATCTAAATTTTAGTGAGGGTCAGAGGAATGGGCTTACAAAGCATTTGCCTTCACTTTCATCAGGCCATCTGTGGCTCTGCTGGGGTGACCATGAGGAAAGGTCCAGGTATGGTCCAGGTATGGATTCCTCAGAGGGTTGGTTTTATTGGTGGAAGATTTAAGGCCTCTCTCTCTCTCTCTCTCTCTCTCTCTCTCTCTCTCTCTCTCTCTCTCTCTCTCTCTCCCTCCAGTCTTTCTCTCTTTTGTTTTTTGAGACAGGGATTCTCAGTGTACACTTGGGTATTTTGGAGTTGATTTGTAGACCAGGCTGGCCTCAAACTCACAGAGCTCCACCTGCCTCTGCCTCCCAAGTGCTGGGATTTCAGGCAAGGGCCACCAAGCCTAGCTAAAGACCTTTCTCATCCCACTCTTGAAGCATCATAGTATCAAGTATCTTCAGATCATGTGGCGCTGGAGCATCATGTGATAGTAAACTTTTGTGGGAAGAGTAGACCCAAAGAGCCTGATTTGAAGCAGTGAAGCTAATACTCCAAAATCTGAGTCTTAGGAAGGTTCTGGTGCTGTGTGCTGGCAGTACTGCCAGTGCCCTGGTGAGCAGCGAAATTGTTGGCCAGGCCTTGTGGACAGTTATCCAAACCCAGATGCCCAGGATCACGGAGAGGGACCTGGAGGAGGCCCAGCTTTCCACACCTTTCTCAGCCAGATGTTTCCCAGCGGGTGGACGTGACCTCACAGTCAATCTGACAATGCTGGTAGTGGGAGGAAGTCAAAACAAGAAAAGAGCCTCAGCAAGCTGCTGCATCACTCACTGTGCACTTCGGGAATGCTTTCTTCCCGTGCCCTAGCCTGCTCTGACTCTAATTATCTCCAGTGACATCTGATTGACTCCAAATGACACGGTCTGTGTGTGCCCCATGGGGGATGGGTTGGGAAGGATCAGCCCAGAATCGTATCACATTTCATGAGTGGGGCTTTCATGGCACTGTCCAATTCGTTTAGCAGTATGGGCACTCTGTGTGTGTGTGTGTGTGTGTGTGTGTGTGTGTGTGTCACTGTGTGTGTGTCAGTCACTGTGTGTGTGTCAGTCACTGTGTGTGTGTCTCCTCTCTCTTTTTTTTATTTTTTTTTTCTGCAGAAGCCTACGTAACTGATAGTTGACTATAGGAAGTGACATGAAATAGTTCTTTTCTCACCCAGAGCCCCATCTGGATAATGGACCAAACAGATGGATAAGAGAATGGGTGTTGAGCAATTACCGGCTTCTTTCCTCTGTGTTTATCCAAGTCTTGTTTCCTTCGAATGCCAGATGAAGGCCACCCTATCTGTACCTCTAGTAATCTGTCCTTTTTCTGAACATGTACACCAATTATGGCGTTTATCAAGCAGCTCAACACAAGTTTCACCCCTGCTCTTGCTGTTTCACACACCTACTGACATGTCTGACTGGGGTTCAGCAAAGTCATTTAAGATCCAGCAGTTCACTTTTCATTAACAATAAGTTTGACCTGTGGTACGGTTATTTTCTTTTCTTTAAAGGTGTGTTTTTCAGCTTGCTGTCACTGTAATGAATTACTCAAGATAATTAGCCTCTGAGAGAAAGGTTTGTTTTAGCTGGCGGTTTGGGGGTTCCAGTCGATGATCTCCCATTTCCTGCAGGTCTCTGGTGTAGGTGCTGGATAGCGAAGGTGAGAGTGTTCGACAGAGTAAACAGCTCATCTCATGGTCAGGAGCAACAAGGTTGAAAAAGGGGCTGGGGGCCTGCCTTCAGTCACCAAAATACTTCACACCAGCCCCCCCACCCAGTGATTTCAGTACCTCCCAATGGCCCCACCCCTTCAGGGGCCATTTTCCATTCCGATCCTAGTGATGAGCTTTTGCGTGTGGTGTGCATGCATCCATGCGTCTGTGTGTGTGAGTGTGTATATTTTGCTATCCTTTGCATCTTAGGGTTATTGGTAAGGGTCAGGCCCAGATATAGATCTAGGATATTTTTTGAAACTCACTAAAGGGAATGCTAGTTCTAAGTCCTCTAGTTCCAGCACTCTGGGTAAGAGAGTGGTGTTGGTGTGGGAACAGGGGGCTTCTGAGAACAGACCACTCCAACCTGAGACCTTATACTCACGTTGTCAATCACTCTATACCCCAGGATGCCCAGGTGATGTGCGTGCAATGCAAAGGAGGCAGGGCTGAGAAGCGCCCCCTGGTAATTTGTCCATAGAACCCTCCTGCCTCTTCTATCCCTCTTCATCTAGGCAGTGGTTCTCAACCTTCCTAATGCTGCGACCTTTTAATACAGTTCCTCACGTTGTGGTGACCCCGATCATAAAATTATTTCCACTGCTACTTCATAACTGTGATTTTGCTACTGTCTGAATTGTATTGTAAATATCTGATAGTCAAGATATCTGATAATGTGAACCCCAAAGGAGTTGTGACCCACAGGTTGAGAACTGCTGACATGGGGGCTTCTGGAGGAGTGGATACTATCCGAGCAGTGGTACCCCATCCTCAGGGACTGCAGTTGGGGGAGTGATGCTCTGTTGTCCCCCTCCTTCGCAGAGTTGTCTCTCTTCCCTTGACTTGGCCCAGCCCTGAGGGACAGTCTGGAATGACTATCCAGATCGATCGGGCACGTGGGAGCCAGGCTTCCTGTGTCTGAGACACAGCCTTGGATGTGGCTTTTCTATTTTAGGGGTGTGATGTTGCTGGTTTGTTTTAGAAAGGCAAATTTTGCCTGCCTTTTCACACTAAGGTGGATTATAGTTTTGAGACTCGGTTCTGGGAAGTCAGGTGCATGCTACTTCCTTTACTGCCTTGCTGGGTTTGCGAGAGACCCCTGTTTTCCCAGCAGCATGGAGATCACTGGAGCTGTGTACCTTCCGAGGAGGACAAGGCAGGGAACAGGGCAGTGCCAACCCTCAAACCACACAAACACCCTGTGATTTAGGCAGGCAACAATTAAGGTAATCTCTCCATCTTAGGTGGATGATGACATTGAGACAGGGGCACCAATGCTCTTGACCTGCAAGTCACCACCGGCCGCATCCACAGTGGATTGCCTCTTCCTTCCTGAAAAATCTAGTGCTCCTTGCCTCTTGGAGACAATGAGGTCCTTAACCAAGGGTGAAAAAGACCTGCTGAATCAAAACAAACACAGGCTTTCTTTTTATACATTTCTTAGGAAGTCATTAAGGAATTATTGAGCTGATTAATGTGGGTGGAAAAATATTTAAGTTTGGTCATTGTTTAGGCCGGCTAGTGTGATTGCGTTGGGAACTGGCTTAAAGATGGTTTCGTAGCGTTCTTCCCAAGTGTCCTTTTAGCTCTGGGGTGCTCAGATCAGGTGACCTCTAGGTTCAGCAATGGTGCTGGGTGTGTGTTTGGGGTGTCCACTGGTGAGCGATGAGCACTGGGGGTGTTGATCAGTCCACACTTCCCCTGCCAAGCTGTCTTCCCTTCCTGTGTTGGCCCAGATGGTGATGACCTAGGTGAATTGGAAACTGCAGGAAAACAAAAGGAAGGGCTCAGGAGGAAGGAGCAGGCAGGACATGTTTACTTGGGCGGCCAGGGGCTGGCTTAAGCTACATCCTTGCTCTGGCAGAGGCTGCTGGCTGTCTGCTGGGGAAGAGCCTCTCAGACAGCTAATGAGAGGTTCCTCTGTCTTGGCACTGCCGTTTCCCTCCCCAGTGGGTGGGGACAGGGAACCTGTTGGCCACAGGCTGACCTCTCGCAACAGTCCGGTGCACGTGTCTTCGAGACTCAAGCACAGCACCACACATGCTCTGCTCTGCTGCCCAGAGAGCCGCCTTCGGAGCTCCGCCCACTGTGATGTGGACTAGACCCTGGCCGCCGTGCCCTTCCTTCTCCTGTGTCTTTTCTTAGAACTTCTGTTCCGGTTTCTCACTTGCCTACGACACAAGGGAGGTCGAGTGACTCTAAGAGTGACTCTTGTGTGTGTGTGTATGTGTGTGTGTGATGTATGAGGTTGTGTGTGGTGTGTATGTGTGTGGTGTGCATGGTATGTATGTGGTGTATGTGTGTGTGCATATGTAATGTGCTGTGTATGTAGTATATATGGTGTTTGTGTGTCTGTGGTGTATGTGTGTAGTGTGCATGGTGTGTGTGTATGTGTGGTGTATGCGTCTGTATGTGGTGTGTGTGTGTGTGTGTGTGTGTATGGAGTCCCCACCAGATAGACTATATGTCTTCCTTTCCAGGGTCTCTTGCTAGAGACATGAATGACTTGGGGCATTGAAGACAGAACTGTAGCCAAGTGTGCAGCTGCTCCAGCTTCCTGGGTGACTTGCTTGGTGACTGCCATGAGGGCCAGCTTTAGTCCCCAATTCTGAATGCACATCGTGGGCCAGTGAGTGCAGTAAAGGAAGGGCAGCCCCTCCTCAGCCTTTATTCTCCCTAGAGCTCTTGGTCATGTGGTTGTCCCATTTGGCAGCAGGGAAAACCAGGGCAGGCGAGGTGAATGCTTGGTTAAGCCGGGAGACACAGTTATTGGGTAGCAGAATCAGACTATCACCCAGAGACCTGGTACCTACCTTGGTGTTTCATCTTCAGGAAGCCAGAGGCCACAGTGAAAGGACTGAAAGGAGAAGGCAAGCAGGCGTGTTGGGCAGGAGAGAAGGAAGTGGTGCAACCGGGGAGAGATTTAGGAGATATGAAGGGGTGCCCAGGCCTCACTAAATGCAGGCGTGCATTTCCCAGCGTGTGTAGATTTTATTACCGCGCCCTCATCTTTCTCAGTCACCTTCCTAGTGGGATGACCTTACTCTGGGCTTTCTCCCGCAGCAAGTGTGCGGCCAGCCCCTGATGACTGTGCTGGGAACAGTTAAGTGGCAGCGGACAGCTTACTGGCACACGAGCCCGGCATGTGCTCACGTTCCGTAGGACCTCAGAACAGGCTTTGAGTGGAGAGGGCCATGTGGGGCTTTGGGGGCAGCAGTCTGGGGAAGAAGAATGGGAGCTGAAGAAAACAGGGTGGCGCCACTCCCAGCCCCCACTCCCCCGTTCCTATTCCCATTCCCCTACTCCCCCACCCCACCCACATTGAACTGGAGCCTGGAGTGGTGTCTGTGATGGAACAACCTCTTCGCTCTTCCTTGTTAGGTTTAGAGTTTGGCTCATTTGCATGCAGTGATGTTGTACAAGCAAGGTGACTGTGGCAGTGTGGCCCATACCACAAAGGCTTTCTCCTTCCATGTTCTCTGTGTTCAGGCTTACTTGTGCTCTGGCTCTGTAGGCCGCAGGAAGCTTCACAGCCCCCCAAAATTTCTCAGGGAGACCTTTAAAGGCCATGACGCCAAGAAGATCTGTCCCCAGGATCTACAGCTCTCCAACTGTGCTGTTAGCTGGGGCCAGCTGGAAGCCATTGTCATTGTCCTCAGGAGGAGGGCCTCCCAGGTTCCGAAGGAGGAATCTTTATGGGAGTAGGAGTTGAGATATGATCCACGTCTGTTCTCTTGGTCAGTCATGTGATTTTGGGCAAAGAGGGGGACAGAGGCAGCAAATCACTGGTCATTACGCTTGACTTTCTGCTCAGCCCCACCGAAGCAAGCACCGCGTCGCTGTTCTCTTCCCTTTGTGGATGAACAGCCAGCATTGACGGTGCCCAGCGGCCAGGAATGGACCACAGGTCACTCTGTGTCACTGCAAAAACCTTCATGACAAACAGAGCAGACTCTGTTCCCTCCCTAGGAGCTAGCTTCTCTGTCCTAGTTTGTTGTTTCATAGTGATAAAACACTGACCAAAAGAATCGTGGGAGAGAAAGGGTTTATTTGCTCGTAGCTTATAGTCTATCATCAATGGAAGTCCAGACAAGAACTGAGGCAGGAGCTGAAGTAGAGATCGTGGGGGGATGCTGAATACTGGCTTACTTCCCCTGGCTTGCTCAGCTTGCCTTTCTTATCCAGCTCAGGCCTACCTGCCCAGGGAGGGCGCCCCCACCCACAGAGGGCTGTGCCTGCCTGCATTAATTAGCAATCAAGAAGCTGTCCCGCAGATGCTCAGAGGCCAATTAGATGGAGACAATCCCTCTTCCTAGGTATGTCTAGGTTTGTGTCAAATTAACAGAAACTACCTGTGGCATCCCATGCCTCTCTCTTCTCACCTATAAAGTCAGGACTGCCTGTGCGCTCCTTGATACAGTCATTCTAGAATTCTGGAGAGAGACTACTTTCAAGTGCGCCTTTGCCTTGGGAATGGGGATGCTTCATGAATGATGGGGAGGAGGTCTAGCCAATCACACTCCTGTGTGTCCCACGCAGCCCGCCTCAGGCATGTGGCTCTGCAGACTGGTCACTCAGCTTGCCTTTTTGACGATCCCAAGTGTCACACCTATCTGTCGCTCCCAGGTTGTCTGTCCTGATGCTGCTTAGCTGGGGTCCCTGTCTACACTGCCTTAGAAGATGGAGCCCTCTTAAAAAGACCCAGGGCTAGAAGAAGCAAGAGTTTGTCTGTCTGAGCAGTATAGGAGGGTCCTTGCCTGGGACGTATTGCAACCAGTACCCTTTCCTTGGTTGGAGTTTTGATTGGCTCCTGTGCCAATCATGGTCTCATGGAATGAACTGAAGCTGTCCTGGTCATGATGAGAGTGGCCTTATCATGCTCCTGAGCTTCTACCCTTCCCATTTGGAGGTGTTTCTTAAAACAGATGTTAAAACAGAGGTTATGGATATAGGACAGAGCACGTTCCCATGGGAGAAGGGGAGGGGACTGTGAAGGCAAGCTTGGCATGGCCTTGATGATTACATTCCTAGCTTTTCTGTCTTTCACTCGCTTCCCCTCCCTCCTATGCTTTGTCTCTGTGTCAAATCACCCTTCTGCCTTCCACTCATGTCGATCTCTCTGCTCTGGGGGGAGCTGGATGTTAGGAGTCAGGCATGACCCTTTGTGTGACCTTACTGAGCAGGCAATATGAGAAGTGGCATCCAGCCAAGGCTGTGTCCAAGTCACAGGCCCAGGCAGACAGTCAGGCTTGGCTTCCCAAACATCTGACCTCCAGCTCTGCCTCCTGATCAATGAATCCATCCAGGATGCCTGGTCACCCTGACTCTGACTCCCTCCCCGAGGGGTCCACCCAGTTTGGACAGAGCCAGCAGAGCCTTTCCCATGGGCCTCTGGGCCCTGGCCCAGCTCCTCCCATTCCTGAAGCTGTCTCCAAGTCCAGAGTATCACACTGACCAGAGGAAGCACAGCCACACAGCCCCAGCAGGGTGTGGTGAAGGAAGTTGTTTTTCCTAATGGTAAACAGGATAGTAAAGCAACAATAGAAATGGGGACACTTCACCGTTATCCTCAAGTGGGTCCCTCTGAAGTCTGGACAGTCTGGTGGGAGTGAGTCCCAGGAGCTCAGCACCGGAGAGAAAATGAGGGTGTTTTGAAACTGTATTTTGTGGTAGTCATTTTACCCACCATCACTCTGCATGGATGTTCGTTGATACTCGCAATCTGCACCATAACACCTATTTATTCATGAGGAACAAAGGCTTATGGACTTGAAGTCAGTAACTCAAGGTCATGCGGGAAACCAGGCTGCTGGGGGTCTGTCTTGCTGCAGAGGTTACTCTGTGGGTATGTGTATGTTTGTATATCTGTCTGTCTTTCTGTGACTCTCTCTGCCTCCTTCCTCCGTGTGTGTGTGTGTGTGTGTGTGTGTGTGTGTCTGTGTGTGTGTGTGTGTGTGTGTGTGTGTGTGTGAGTGCATGGAGCAGATTTGTAGACATGGATTCTGAGTGGATGCTTGCAGCATTTGAGCTAATGAAATCCTCCTACCAGCAAGAATTTATTCACACTCGCCTGCGTGTGTGGGAGCACTCTATGTTTCTTTGTTTAGCTTTGTTTTTGAGACAGGGTCCATGAGACTTTGGAACCAGAGCTGAACCGAACCTCAGATCTCCCTGCCTCCTCCTCCTTAAGTCCTGGGCCATTAGGTGTGTGCCTGTGCTTGGCTTCTGCGGCATTTGAAATAGAAATGACTACCCTGGCCATTTCTGTGTGGTTGTTATTTCCCCTTCTTCTTGGAGGATGGAAGGGAGTACTGAAATGATTCCAGATCGGGATGCAGAACACCAAAGATTGAAACCCGTAGTCTGACCCCTTCTCCCCAGCTCTACAATTTCAGTTCAGTCTGTCATCTTCTGGGGCAGTGCAGTAGCATCCTAACTGCTCTCTGCTTCTCCCTATGGCCTTTCCCCGTTGCCCCAGCTGGCATGACTTTAGGTTATGTTATTTACCTGCTTGGGATCCTGGTGTGCCTTCACTTAGGGTAACAAAACAAAACCTTTACCGTAGCTTCTAAGGCTGGGCCTAGCGGACGTTCCCCATCCCCCAGCCCTACAGTGGCACTTTGTAGTTTTGTCTTCCAAAACTATTCTACTGGATTCTTGTTCTAGGCAGTCTCCTGCTTTCATGATAGCCCTCCCTTCACCCTGGATCACTACTAATCTGACTCTTCCCTTCAAGGCTTTGAGCCAAAGTCCTCACAGTAAGCCCCGCCCTGAAAACTCTCCTTAAAACCATAGTGCTCCTCTCAGCTGTGGCCCTACTCCTCCTGTGCTTATCACAGTCTAAGACTTCATGTACTTTGTGTATTTACTTCTGGCATGGAGGCTCTCCAAAGAGGAGAGTTCCGTGCTCCTCGGTGTAGCCCGAGTACTTAGGAGGGTCAGGCCCATAAGAAGACCTTTCAATCAGTATTTGATGAATGAATGAAAACACAGAAAAAGTTCAAGAAGGAGTCGCAACGCAATTCCCAGGGTTTCCGCCCTATCTTTCGAGTAAATTTAAAGATTGACATGCATGTGGAAAGTGGACAGACTCTCATATGTTGGGTGTGACACCGTCTGCCCATTATTCCCCAGAGAAAAGGCAGACTCAGAGAAGATAAACGACAGTGGCCCCAGCCACTGAACGACAGTGCTGGGTTTAATCTCAAATTTGGCCTCAAAGCCAATAGTTGTACTTCCCTGGAGACAAAAAGCACCACTAATCCAGGTGTTTGTCCCGTGCTACCCTGCAGCTGTGTGGAATCCAAGTGTTGATGTTCAGGTCATCTGGACCCTCTACCTCTGCCTCAGTACCATGTGACTGGGTCCTTAGTCAGTTATTTCTTTTTTGAGATGACCACGAACATCGACAGCATCTGTAGGGACCTTCTCTTCTTAATCACAGTCTTGTCTTTGCCTAAGTTTCAGCTTAAGCAATGGCATGGGGGCATGCCAGCTGCTGAGTCCTGGAGCCTGATCCCACTGTAGTTGTGTTCTCTCCAGCCAGCCTTAGCTGCTGGTTCCCTGAGGGTAGCTTGCAGAGGAGTGTGGTCAAGGCCGACTTGCTGTTTTTTTTCATCACCAGTCTCCTCCCTAAATGAGCACGCATTGCTCATTTTAGAAAGTATTGTTCAGGTCTGTGGGGCAGGGCCAAAGAAGATGCGATGGAGTGTGAATTCATTCTTTTGACATGAGAAATTTCTGTTCTGCTCATGGAGATTAGCTATATCATAGGAAATCATCAGCTGAGCCTAGGCTGCTTATATAACCACAGTGAGCCCGAAAGATCACACTGTCTAGTGATGGCATCATTGTTAGTTTGTGTGAGCACACTGTATGATGCTTGTGACAATGGTGATGTTGCCAAGCTATGCATTTCTCAGATTATATTTAACTATTGAGTGTTGATTTCATTTTTAATTGATGAATCAGTGACATCAAGTATGACCTACACGCTGTGTGCTAGGCATGGTTCTTCAGCGGGTACCGTGAAAGTGAAAATCACTATATTCATGTGTGTTGTCTTTAAAAATGAGGAGAGAGAAGTGAGGACAGTACAGTAAACAGAATATCAGTCTGTGGAAGGGTGAGAGGCACCTGACTATAGCCTTCTGTGACAGGGGTAGCATCAGATCCGAATTCTGCCTGGGGTTGTGATAGCTTGCATTTTGGAAGTAGATGTCTCTTTCGCCAAGTGAAGGAGAGCCTCCTCCACCACCGTTGACTACTCTGGGGGAATGATTAAGAGTACACACACATTTACACACATATAACCCATTGAAGCCATTTGGTTTTACTGGCATCAAGCATGCCTTTTAGAACACTGAATTCCAAAGAAATTCGGGTTCTGTAGAATTCCATAGAGACAGAGTTGCCCTTCTGCCTTGTGTGTTCCTCAGGGGACCCATATTGAGTCAGTGTGCAAGGAGCTGGTGCATGAAAGAGAGAATGCACTGAAAGCACTCTCTGGGATTTTACTGACCAGTGGAGTTGTGTAGAGTTATCCTTTTGCATGCGAGGATAATTAATTAGATATTGAATTCCATGTATAACTGGGGCTTGAAAAGAGAAGGTTCCGGGAACAGACAATCTGCCAGGACCCTACTTAAACCCTCCATTCTTTTTGAGCTATTCTTCTGGCGTTTTCCTTGAGGTCAGGGGTCAGGTATTGTTTGATGCCTTCTGTGCTTCAGCAAGTATAGCCCATGAATTCTTCATGCTTGTTGACCTAGGAGGAGCTGAAATCGCCTGGACAGAGTGACCAGGAATATGCATACTGAAAAGTGAAGGATTAATTTTTTAATTAAAAATTTAAATTTTACACGTGAATACTGTATTTACATCTTTTCTATCTCTTAATCCTCCTCACCTAACGCTTCCTGTGCTCCCCCAAATTTCTAATTTATTCTTTACACACATACACAAAAACCCATTTGAACACATACACATGTGTACATACATATACCTCCTGAGTCTATTTGGCGGTGTTGTGGATGAATGTAGATGTGGTTAGGGCTGACCACTTGGGATAAGATGTCCTCTCAGGGAGCCTGTCTCTGAAGGTAAGTGATTCTCCTCCCTCAGCAGCTATTGGTTGCATGAAGCTCTTCATTTAGGGGTAGAGCCTTGTGAAATTTCCACTTCCACAGTGGCATATGAGCGGTGTTGTCATTATGAAGGGCTTGCTTAGGCAGCCATATTGTGGAGATTTCATGAATGCAGCCTCCCTGTCATGCTGAGAGGATGCTATGCAGCAAGTAAGGGTCCTGGTCCCCTGGCTCTTACAGACTTTCTGTGTCCTACATTTACCCTAAGCCTTCGGTTGTAGGAGTTGTATTGTTGATTGGGGCTCAGCACCCCACAGTCATTACTCTCTACATTTGAGCCTGCTGTGTGTCACTGTAATAGTGTCCACCTGTTGGAAAGAGAAACTCTTTTGTGAGAGGTTAGACCTATACTTGCTGTAGGTGTGGGTAAATATCAAGAATGAAGTCAGAGCTGGGCGTGGTGGCGCACGCCTTTAATCCCAACACTCGGGAGGCGGAGGTAGGAAGAGCGCTGTGAGTTCGAGGCCAGCCTGGTCTACAAAGTTGAGTCCAGGACAGCCAAGGCTACACAGAGAAACACCAAAAACCAACCAAACAAACAAAAAAGAAGTTAGACATCCTACTGGTTTAGGAGAACGACAGTGGTAGGTTTTCCTCTAGGTTCCATGCACTAGTCACGGGCAGTTGGCTAAGCTTGAGGTATCGGGCATGAATTTGTTCCTATTGAGTGTGCCTTAAGTCCCTTGGACAGCTGTTGGTTACCTCTGAGATGAAAATGTCACTTTTGCATTCTTGATGGTATCTTTCTGGCCTGGTCATTGTTGCGGCTTGTAGGCGTCACAGCTAGGGAGGACTACTCAATGCTTTTCTCCTTTGACAGCTTCCACAGTGCCTTCCAATACTACAAGAGCTACTTCCTCAGGGTGACCTCACAAACAGACAAACAGACCAAGCAGTCTCTCATTCACACTATTGAAGAAGCTTCTTCTCGAAGGGCTTTGGCCTTGAGCTCAGGGTTTGCTGTAGGTGGTCTGCTTGCAAACTTCTTTGCCTGTGAGAAATATTAACTCAGATGATTTAGCCAAAGCCACATACCAGGCTTTAATGATGGCATTCAGCCCCTGGTCCTCCTCTCAATTCTTCTCCCATCATGTGCTGATTCCACTTAAAGAAGCCCATATGTGCATATGTGATCACAGCACTTGGGAGAAGTTTCCGGGGGTGGGGGTGGGGCAACAGCATGATCTTTTGCTATAGCTCACTTTGGTACCAAAAGTCTCCAAGAAAACTCCTAGCCCTTGATAACAAGTCTCTTTCCCATTTGAATGTCCTCTGGTGTTCATGTGAAAATTCTGAGTGTATGAGACAGAATAAAAGAGCTGGGGGTTGGGGCTGGAGAGATGGCTCAGTGGTTAAGAGCATTGTATATTCTCTTCCAAAGGACACCGGTTCAATTCCCAGCACGCACATGACAGCTCACAACTGCTTGTAATGCTGTTACCAAGGGTTGTGACACCTTCACACTAATGTGAATAAAATAAAAGTAAATAAATTATTTAAAAAAAAAAAGTTCCCTGGGAACAGTGTGGCCCAGTGGGGGAGAATTCAGGGTCTAAGAACTGGATGATAGGTACCAGCACTGGATAGGTACCAGCAACTAATGGGGGCTGTGTGTTTTCTGTTTCCTGACCACAGTTCTGGCCACACAGTTGTGAGGTGGGTGTCATCAGGACCTAGATTTCTCCCCTCTTATAATGAAGCCCTGGAGGAAATGTCTGAAGAATGTTCAGGGAAGATGTGATTTCAAAGTGTAGAGAATCTCAGACAGCACTGGCTAACCCCCTTGGCTTGCCTCGCTCTTCCTCCATGCTGTCACTGACAACAAATCCAGAGAGATGATTCTCACTTGCACAGGGACCCATCTTTCGAGTGACAGAACTGAGGCTAGAATGCATGCCCACCCATTGCATGCCAGACACATCCTGGCGCCCTGCACAGGCGATGTATAATCACCAGCAACTCCCTGTGGTAGGCAGGTACTTTGTTTCCAGATAGAGAACCTGAAGCCTAGAGATGTTAGGTAACCCCATCAAGCTCATACCAACTCAAGACTGGAACCCAGGCTCACAGCGGAGCCCCGCGTGTCCTTCATTCTACAGTAGTTCCACCGAACATTGCCCTTTCTCCATAAAGCTGTGGGGAGAAAAGATAGTAACAACAAGCCAACACATTTATCAAACTCTTGGTCCTTGACATGGGCAAATGTGTTTAGACAATGTATGAATTGGGTGGAGACCTGGAAGGTGGTTTGGACATAATAGTGAGTCAGGGTAGCCTTTAGGCTGCGTTCTCTTTACTGGCAACATTGGGGAAGAGTCAAGGTGGGAGGGGCATGTTGTGAGGTACTTTCTGAAGCTCACGGCTGGTAGGAAGAAGTGCAGCTTTGGTCCTGAAGCCCTGGAGAGCTAGGAAGTGGGATAGCAAAAGAAGAAATTACTTTAGTTTACATTACATGAGAGAGGTGGAGCCTGACGCCTCCTGTCATGTCTCTCCAGAGACTGACCTTCCAAAATGATATGCCTGGAACATGGAGTGTTCATGGAGTTTGTCTAGAAGAGTCCCTCCAGAGAGGGACCATTTCCAGTGGTCACATGACTGCTGCTTTCCAGATGTGGAAAGCTGAGTCATGGTTCAGGCGTCTAGAGAGTTCTCACTTCTTGCTGTTCCTTCTTTGAGACAGAACCTCCACTTCCATTCAATGGTCCTTCTCCCCTACTCCTTCTGTTTTCACTCTCTGACCCCACCCACTTCAGAGAGACCAAGGATCTCCCTGGGTTTCATCATCAGTACTGTGGCTGTCCTGTTGTCCCATGCCTCAGGGTAACCTCTATCCCACTATTATGGTACACTAATGTAGAATTTTCCTCTTTGTGGCATCCATTTCAGAGAGGTTTGTTTCCCCTCTCAGTGGCCTTCCCCTCTATTTGCATAATGGCAAGAAAACAATACTGCCACCTAGTGGGAGTTCGGAATGTGACCTTTGGCGCGCCTCCTCCTGACCTCAGAGCATATGTCCTTAGTGTTTCAGCAAAGGGCTGGTGCCAGGGCAGCGTGTTCTTACTACAGTATGTGTCCTGAGGGACTATTTCATGTGCATGTGACTGGATCTTAGAAACAGGTTCAGAGTCTGCTCATTCTCCTTAACAACGCCTCACAGAAGTCCAGGGAGGGAAGGACTTCCAAGGTAAGTTAGTTAATAAGTGTCTAACTTACAACGTGAGTTATCTAATTAATAATGTGAATCAGCACATCTGTAATTTGTTTTGAATCGGACTGTTTTCAGCCATCTTCTGAAAAGTCAAACCACCATCCTCTTTTAGCTTAAAAAATACTTTTGCTGTAGTGTGGACCCTCCTGGACTGTCCTCTGGGCTGTGCACTGCTAGGCGAGGACTCCAGCACTGAGCTACATCTCCGGCCCTTGCTTTTTTTTCTTTTTTTTTTTTTCTTTCTTGAGACAGGTTTTAGCACATAACCCAAGGTGCCTTCACAGGCTTCTCAGTACTGGAGTTATAGGCATGCACCTCCTTGCCTGACCTATTATGGGAATTTTATCAATACGTGGAGGAGCGCATTTTTATCTCTGTTCCTTGCCATTGGTGCTCTCAGATGGACTATTTTAGGTGATGCTCCAAACAACCCACGTTGCTTCTGCAAATATATCTGGTCTATCTCAAAAGATAAGGGCATATCCAAAAATTACATAAGCCACAGTAGCATCATCACACTTTTAAAAAGCACAAGTTCCTTTATATCATCAGTCTTTGATCTGTGGTCAAACTTTTTCAGTTGCCTTACAAGCTTTTAGCACCTAATGTTGTTAGATGTTAATGATGATTCTTCATATTGCATTTGATTACTGCTTTCTAAGTCTCATTTGATCCACAAGTCTTCTTCCTGTTCTTTTTTTTTTTTCTCCTTTCCTGTCTTTTTTCCTCTGTTGAAGAAGCTAATCATTTGTAAGGTTTCCCACATTCTTTTTGTTTGTTTTGTGAAACAGGATTTCTCTGTGTAGCCCTGGCTGTCCTGGAACTCACTCTGTAGACCAGACTGGCCTCAAACTCAAGAGATCTGGCTGCCTCTGCCTCCCAGGTGCTGGGGTTAGAGGTGTGAGCCACCACCGACCGGAGTTTCCCCACATCTTTAGTTTTGCTGAGTACATCCTCGCAGTGTCTCTGAGCCTGGTTCTCTGTCTCTGTATATCTAACAAAGCAGTGGCTAGTGCCAGGACTCATGCCAGGCACACTTGAGGTCTTGACCGATAGGCTGGTGCTCCTTGAGTAAGGGCAAGTGATGACCCAGGGCAGGGTGATCGTTGGCTCTCTGACAGAAAGCCATAACTCACATGTCTCTGCTTTGGTTTGCTCTTTCTAGGCACAGGTAGAAAACAAAACAGTCATGCTCCAACCCCAGGTGGTTCCTTTCACTGGGGGCCCTGAGACCATCTGATGCTGACATCTGATCCCTTCTGACTGCTTTCTTTTATCATAGATCATGTCTTTCTCCTCGCAAGGTGGTATGCACTTGCTTGCTTCCATTTTAGTAAAGGAAGCACCAGAAAGTTTTTCTTCCTATTTCTAAGCCTTTTCAGCTGTGAACACTGCTGAGCCACCGAACACAGCTTAGCGGTTACAGCTCAGTGTACAGGAATTGCCCGAGCATGTGGTGTCCTTGCGTTACAACTCCATTGGAAGATTGCTTCATTTAGAAACCTAATATCTGACCTGGAAACCTGCATCCCATCCAGACCCTGGGAGCCGGGCTTCAGCCACGTTCTTCTTGAGTGATCAGCCTGAGTTTTTCTTTGTCTTTGATTAGCCTTCTTTCATCTTTAAATGGGAATGACACTTTCTGTTGATCGAACATTCATGCCCAGGGCTGCTCACCAGCAGCCCCTAGGTAACTTCTGCATTGACGTGATAATAACACAACTAAGACTAACATCTCATTAATGTCTCAGCTCAGGTGAACACAGGGTTTTCTTTGGACTTTCAGGAATATTAAACGTCGTTCTTCCTCATCCCTTTCCTGAGGTCACTGGAAGCTGGGGTAATACTGGGTTGGTTTCTTTAGATTTTGTTTTTTATCGTTATTCGATGTGTCAACTCATTGTTGGAAAGGATCATGGGTGATGGCCTGGAACAGGATTCTGCCACCCTTTTCCTTAGACCCCTTTACTTTAAAACTGTGTTCTAAACCCTAGAATCAACAGCAAAGAGAAGTGAGGCAGGAGCCTAGTCTTTGCTTCTCTCGGTTCTTCTAGCCCATAGGAGGATCTCACGCAGATGAGGACACACGAGGATCTGTCTTCACACTGGCGGCCAATGAGGTGGGAGGTTTCTCTCTCCTTAAAGTTGCCCTCTATACTCTAGCTGAGTGAGGTTTGGGAGGGATAATTTCTTGACTCAGCTACCGAAGCTTCGCCAAGCCTTCTCTTGCCCTCTCCTCTGCGCCCTCTGGCACTAGCCCATCGAGAAGTCACAGGCTTAGCTGGCAACTCTCTGGCATGTATACCGGTTTGGGGATCATACTTGGGGGCTTTCTTAGAGGCAGTGAAATATAATGAAATAAAGTGTGGATTGACCTGGGTTCAGATTCTGAGTCCCCACTTGGTAGCAGCTTGGTGATGCCGGGAATTCTGAGCCTCCGGTTCTTTATCTTGTAAGTGCGCTGACGGTCCCTACCCCAGCACTGGCGTGGTTATACTCAGTGGTGCAACCCTAGTCTGTGGCATGCATGGCATGTTTCATCAATAGTGGCCATTGTGGTTGTGGAAAGACAGGGTTGAATCTAGTCTCCATGGAAGAGGGGATGAGTGAGATTTAAGATAGAAGGCCAGTGTTTGCAGGATAATGCGTGCTTTTGTTTGTCCCTTAGAGTTGGGAAGGATGGTTGTTCTTCATTAAGTATTGGCTTTTCTTTTTCAGAATCTATAAACAGTTTTGAGATAATCAACTCTCTGTCCTATAATCCTTTGAGTGTGCTTTTGGATGATTATGTTATGCATACATGTATATGGACATATGTGTATGCATGCATGCACACATGCGCTTGTGCAAATAGCACGGGGGGAGAAACTCTGTAAATCGTTCCCCACCAGCTGGCATTTGATTTCTGGCAAGCTGTCAGCTAGCCACAGTTTCCTCCCTTCAGAGTCAAGACAGCAAAGCAGGTTCCCAACAGTTCCTGAGGAACAGCCCTTCAGATGGCTGCCGTAGGGGCTTCCTCTTTATCCTCTCGTTACTTTTTGTCGGTGAATTTTGCTCTTACAGTTTCAGGATATAATCAATTTATTCTCATGCTCTTTCTCCATCCAAATCAGATTACAAATATAAATAGCGGCTCTGCTGGCCCACTGGGCAGCGTGCACTCGCAGGCTGGTGCTTGGCAGTCCTGGTTTCCCCACCCTAGCCAGGCTAGGGCTGTCTGTTTGTTTTCAGTGGAAGCTCCTAGTGCCGGGATGGCTTCCACCTCCTTCACACACAGCCATCTCAAACCCCCCTTTGTTTTCTGGGGGCAAAGGACAAATGCTCAAGGTTTTTCACTGTGGTAAGAGTGCCAGTTCCCTCGAAGGCATAGTCCTGAGCTGCTGCCCCGTGGTTGGCCTTTTAATGCAAAATTAAAACAGCCGTGTTACACACACATGTGCGCACACACATACATACATACACTCACATGTACATTCACAAAATACACTCACATGTACACACTTAGACACTCACACCACATAAAGATCCAGTCACAGTCACATACACACTCATCCATACACACACTTACACACATAAACCCATACATATACACACACTCACACACACATGCATGCACACACACATATACACACACTTGCACACACATAGTCACAAATACACATATTCACACATGTGAGCACAGACTCACATATACCCTCTCTCTCAAGGCTTCACCATACTCCTTTACTGTTGATTCTGCTTCTAGGAACAGAAAACCAGTGCTGGGTAGGAGTATTGGGCCAAAAACAGTGGCTTTCTTTTGCTGTACCTTGGTTATGACCTCATGCAAAACTGCCATCTCTCTACATTTTGAAAGTGCATCGTTCAGTGATTGCATGGAGGTGGCTTTCTGATTGATGCCACTTCCAGCGATGGAAGTACGGTAAACTAGAATGCGGTTCAGGCTTAGTGTCAGGCAGGACCATGGTGCTCTAGATGTGGGGATGCTCAGGATCCCACTTGTTTTTTTCCCGGTCATGCATTTCCCTTGGTGTGGCTAATGAGCTACCAGTATTAGTGTTTGTCGTGAGTAGGGCCTGTGCAGGCTTTGGCGTCCTGCTGCAGACGCTCTGTTTCTACATACTTTCTTGGCTACAGAGTGAGGTCCTGTATCAAAAACACCAAGTTCCCCTGATCCCTGGAAAAAAAATCATGGAAGTTGTTGCTGCTGCCATACCCATTTCTACCTTGATCTTCAGGCTGTGGCTTTGAACCATGTTAGGACCTACTTGGGAAGCAGTTTTCATTTCCTTTGGGTCAAATGTGTTCACCAGCTATTACCCTGTTCTCAATGTCTATTCACTTGTGTCAGGCAATGTCTTTCCCTCAAGGACCCGAGGATCTGTTTGACAAACAGATACAAAGCAAGGAATTCCGTGTGCTAGCATGAGGCATGGACGTGGTTTAGAGGCGTAGGGAGGTCCTGGCATCGGTGGGGTCCGGATGAGGAAGGTGGTAGGACCAGAAGTAGAGAGGACAGCAGTCTCTATGGAGGGACCATGGCCTAGCAAGGAACAAAGCTAGGACTGTTCCTCTAGATTTCCTTTGGAGGAGATTAAATGATAATCAGATTAATTGGGGTTTAGTGGGAAGAAAATCAGTAAGTCAGCATCCCGTTGGGGTTTTCAGTCCAACCCCACCCTCCCAATGTGAAAGATAGTGTGGTGGATTGAACAAAAGGGAATGCCCCCCCATATGCCTGTAGGTTTCAATATTTGGGCCCCAGTTGGTAGAAGTATTTGCGGAGGATTCGGAGGTGTGACCTTGTCAGAGAAGGTGTGTCACTAGGGATGGGATTTGAGGTTTCCCAAAGAATCTGGACATTCCCAGTGTGTCTTTATCTCTGCCTCCTGCTGGCAGCTAAGATATGAACTGTCAGCTGTGCCTGCCACCATGCCTGTGCTCCGCCATCATGGACTCCAACCCTTGGGAACCAGAGCTCAGGTAAATGCTTTCTTTTATAAGTTGCCTTGGCCCCGGTGTTTCATCACAGCAATAAGAGAGTAACTAACAGATAGGGTCTCTGCATGACGTGTTCCTCGCCCTCCTGAAACTCACTATGTAGTTCGGCTGGCTTCAGACTCACAGAGTCGCACTTGCCTGTGCCTCCTGCTGGGATGGAAAGCATGTGCCACCACGCCTGGCTATTTAGAAATAATGCCTTCCCATTGTAAAATTTCAAATACAAAAGTAGTACATGAGCTGAACTTTGATTTAGCAACGAAACAACAACAAAACCTTCTGCGAGCCAAGTATGAAGTTCAAGAGCAGACCAGATCTAACTGACGTGACTAGAAATCCAACGGCGAGGCTCAGGCTCTTCACTGGGATAGTGTGTGTACATAGGAGGGGACCCTGCGGTTCGGAGATGATGGCATCGCTCCTTGTGTTTACTGTTTACTGTGGTGTGGGGTGCATGGCTGCACACATTTACCACACTCGGAAAACTGTGTGTTTAATTTTGGGGTGGTGTACTTCGTTTGATTGTGCCTCAGAAAAGAAGTTCTCTCTCCTCTTTTTCTCCAGTTTTTCTTCAATCTTCCGATAACATCAGGGAAACACTCAGCTCAGGGTGCCAGTACCATTAACCTCTAACACTTGCTCATTTCCCCTTTTAAACAAAAGCAGACAGCCTCAGAATAATATTATTTTGTTTTTATTGTAGCAAAAAATTTATGACTAATAATATTAGTTTTCCTAAGTAGTAATACTTTTCCTTTAAAATTAACACCATGTAGCGAGGCATAGAGGCACACGCCTTTGATCCCAACACCTCAGAGGCAGAGGCAGGTGGATCTCTATGAGTTCACGGTCGGCCTGGGCTACATAGTGAGTTCTAGGGCCATCTGGGGCTACATAATGAGACCCTGTCTCAAAAACATAAGACAACAAACAAATGACTGCTATCCAAGAAAGAAATGTAATCTGTAAGCATATACTGGCCAAGATTTGAGAAAACTGGTAGGGTTGGAAATACTTCAGGGCAGCGGGCCTGTTGAGCTGACAGGTGGGTTTTACAGGGGAATGAAAAGCAAAACTCTTTTTTTTTTTTTTGTCTTGTCATTCCAAATTGTTTGGACGTTATGTGTAGTTCTTAGCTTTGTTTCTTCTTGGAGTCAGGGCATTAAGTGGAAGGGTTAAGCTCAGGGCATCTGTGGTGGCCTAGAGGTCAGTCTGTCCATCCCAGGAAATGGAGCAGATGTGAGGTTCCACCAGGAAGCCAGGCTCTGACCTCTGTCTTCCGTATAGCAGTGGACAGCTGGAAGGCAGTGGGTGGTGCCTGCCACAGCGCAGTGGAGACAAAGGATGCAGAGGCTGCCTTGAAGGTATTGGTAGTCACCCAGCACCTTCTAGGGATCCACTGGCAATAGGAAACAGCCCTGTGTCTCACAGCCCTGCTAATCACTGAGGGATGGCTAGTTACCTCCTTGTTCCCGGGCACTGGTACCTTGCAGACACATGCTGAGATATTTGTATGGAGTTGGTAATGTCATAGGAAGCTTCTGGTGTTTTCTGTATGTCCTGTGTTCTCCCTTGCCTTCTGGGTTCCTGTGGCTGTACTCGCCAACATTTCCTGTTATGCCTCGCCTGATTGGTCACCCAGGAGGATGTGTCCCAAGACTCCAGGAGAGGCTACAGTAATGAGACAGTTCAAATGACAGTTGCTATTTAGCAGCCTCCTCCTCGGGTTCCAAGAAAACTGTGACATCAGTGAAGTTTGTATTCCCTACCCCAACTTCCGTTTCTGTGCCTGCCCACTCCTTCTCTGGTGTCTGCTTTCAGCCATTTTATCTTTAGGTTCCATCTGCACACTGCCTTACTCACAGCAACCGGTATAGCTAGCAGACCTGGCACTGCGGGGCTCCATTTCTGAGGTGTGGGGACAGGTGTCAGCCCTGAGGTTCAGTGAGAAGAGGTGGGGGAAGGTGGCTGGAGTCCAAGTGTATTATGAAGTAGTAACAGTAAACCTCCCGAGGGCTCGCCATAGAGAGGGTATGTCTTGTAGGTACTAAGTTCTAACAACCTACAGAGGAGCCACTGTTTGTGATTAATTGTCATTTAGTTAGCTAGCTAGTTCATGAATTTGCAGTACTGACGATTGAACCCGGGGCTTGTGCATGCTTGGCAAATACCTTGTCCCTGAACTACAGCTCTAATCCAAGATAGCCACTACCGCTAGCCCTGTTTTACAGATGTGTGGGTGGGGGTGGGAAGATGGAGGGAGACTGAGTGTTCACACAGTATAGCTTGTATAAAGTCACACAGGACTAGTCTAGTGAGGAGTCAAACCCGGGCCAGCCTGGTTCCAAAGCCTGCTGTTTGCCATGAAGCTAGTATTTCCCGAACTTGCCCAGCGAGTCACCCGAGGCTTTGGTTACAGCCCAGATTGCCATGTGAGTGGAATGGCTCACGCTGTAATCCCAGACTCAGGAGGCTGAGTTAGGAGGAGCCACGGGAGCTGCCGACCTCTCCCCCCCCCCTGCCCCCAAAGTCCAGAGTTCACAGGTGAGCTGCCTGACCGGATGACCCACAAGGTTGGGAACTGCTCGTGGACTGGAGACTGAGGGATGGTTTCCTGCTGGTGGCTAGGCTGTATAAAAGTGAGGTGCTGTGCCCCAGGCTGGGAGAAACCAGCCTTCTATTAAGACCTTGCTGGGGAACACTTAGCCTCTGCCATGAGCTCATAAGCCTGGACCACAGCCCGGCTTTCGGGACTTAGCCTAATGCAGTCTGGGCACACTTAGTAATTTCATCTAGACTGGTGCTGAGACGGACTCAGAGAGCAAACAGAGTGACCAGTAGAATGAAAATGTAGTGAGAGGCAGAGAAGGGAACGAAAACCAGAGCAGAACGTCAGCTAGAGTGTGGGCCAGGCGCTGTTGGCAGAATAGTGAGGCAGAGCCTGTTGGGCTGAGAGGAAAGTCAGCATGAGCTAAAGGCCAAGTGCTGTCCCACCCAGGCGTTTCATGGGGATTACAGGAGGGGTAGGTAGCATGGTAGGTTGACATGGGCACATGCTTCGTCCTCAGAGTAGATATGCGGTTGAATGAGAGATGGGGAAGACATAAACACCCGAGTTTCTCAGCTTCGCTGTGGTGAAACTGGGACGGGGAGGACAATGTGAGAGCATCGGGAAGTCTTCAGGATGTTCAGAAAACACACGCACGTGTTCCTGCCTCTGGCTTGGAATCTCAAATTCACTCCTAGGGCCTGTGGTATTTTTAGCTTTGTTATCAGGGCGCAGAGTGGGTTTTCAAGGGTTGTAGGATGTATCTATTCAAGTAGCCTACGCGACCCGATGGCTCCTCACTGTAACATTTTTGTTCTACCAAAATACAATGAGAGGAAGTGGAACTGCAGGAAATGGCCACTATATCAGGCCCTCTGTCATGGCCCAGGGTCCTCCAGGATTACCCAGGTCCTGACCATTGTGCTGGCAACCTTGAGTAGCCCCTTGCCGTGGCTGCTTGCTTTCATCTTCTGCAGGCTTACTGGGGGACTGTTGGGAGACGCGTGAAACCTTTGCAAGTTAATTTGTACGTCGTTGTGCTCCAATGCCTTCCACAGATATTCTCAAGCATGGTGCCTCTCCAGCCAAGCAGCTGGCGGCATGATTTCATGGTCCTGATGGTGGTGTTGGTGGTGGAATTGGGGAATGTGGTGCCATAGCTCGCCAGAGACCCGAGGCCAGTGCCTCCTTTGCAAAGGAAACAGAACAAGCCCTCACATGGCCTCTCAGCTTACTTTAGTGACAAAGGGAAGGCTGAGAGTGCTGTTCTCTGAAAAGGCTTGTAGATGTACCTCTGACAAGTCAGGAGGCCTGGGGAGGAAGGAGAGCTGCTTGCCTTCTGTTCCCTCTGATTCAGTCCGAAGCTCCCTTGTGTCCTTCCTGTATTGAAGGCTGTCTGAAAAGTAAAGAACCTCATTCTGCCAGAGTGGAACCTAACAGCAAGCCACTGGGTTCCAGGGGAGGAGGCAGGCTGTGGCTCTGCGCCAGTGGGCATGCTCCCTTCTAGCTCTGGGCAATGGGGCCAGCACTTCCCTCTTTCATAGCTTTCGTCTGCCTCCTTTTCTTGAGGCCTGGGATCATTTGATTGATCCGGAATACTGAGCCAAACGAGGATGACTTAACACGTGCAGAATGAGATGGTGAGAGCTTTCCATAAAGGGTTATAGTTTCCTTAAAAGTGGCCGTTTCCAGATGTGGCTTAATGCCCGCAGTCTGCCCTGCACTCCCTGACTGCTAACTTGTTCGAGGAGCTTGAGACCTGGCACCGCATGAGAGTCCTGCCTCAATGTTTCCAGGCTAGGCCACCCTTCTACCATCCGTGGGGCTCGGAAGCCGAGTCCACGGGGCTGAGGCCTGGAGGTAGCTGGTGCGCTCAGGGGCTTTGCTGGACACAGTGCTCAGTAAATGTTAAGTTACTACCAGTAGTCAGTAGCCACTTCTCATCACAAAACACACAGGAAACGGTTCCTCCACCGTTTTACACCTTGCCCTGGCTGGGACACACAGGGGACCGCAGTGACCGAGAATGGCTTCCACCGCCACGCTGCTCACGGTAGCCACTTGCCAGCTGTGTAACTTCGGGTGATCCTCTTAACCTGTCTGAGGTTGGGTTTCTTTCTTTGCAAAGGGAGGGTGAAGAACAGTTTCCATATCCACACTTATTTTTAGGGTCAAATGAGAGAATGCCTTTCTTAAACACACTCGTGCTACCATAACCATTGATAAAAGGCAGGGAGCACAGTTTCTCACCTTCCCTTGCTTCTGAATAGGTGAAAGCAGGGCACTGAAGAGGGGTCCAACAAACCGCACACCTTTGGAAGCTGAGGAGGAGAGAGCTCTGAGTGGCGCTTTTTTCCCTTTTGTTGAATCTGGGCAGCTGGCACAGATGTGTGGCTCTCAGTCACCATGGTTCTAGGTCTGTTGGAGCTGAGGCCCTTCCTTGCTGTGTCTCCTTCTTCTCCACTGTCATCAGCTTTTGGTTAGCTAACAGACTGAGTAAAGGAGAAACAAGCTCAGCCTTCTCCCCAGCTCCCCTTTTAGGAAACCTGAGAGCTGACCTGGGGTCCCGGTGACCGTGTTTTCTTGTTGCAAGAATTCCTAAACAACCCAAGCTTTGGTACCCAAGTTTTCCACAATAGTGGTGTCACCCGAGCTGTGGCCTCGGCTTCCTCATTTCTCTTCTACCTTCGAATAAGCTGGTGGCAGGCTGTTAGCCAGTTCCAGGTTCCACGTCTGTGATCAAAGCCGAGCACTCTGCTTTGATTGATGCCACTGGCAGCCATCAACAGCAGTGATTGTTTACATTTCCTGGGTGATGTATTTGGAAGCAGGATCTGGGCTCAGCTGGAACCTGTGCTGGTCGTCAAGGACAAGGACAAGGTCTCCTGCTAAGTGGTTAACAGTCTGACTGGAACATCAAGCAAGGAGGATTAGAAGTCACAAGTGTTGAGACTGTTTAGGGCCTGTTTCAGATACTGGTTGTGGATTATCAAGACACCCGTGGAAACGAACGTAGATCAAATCCACAGTAAACCCACCTCTCCGTGGCCAGATTCTGGTCATCCCGAGAGCTTGTCTCTTGTTGCCCTGAGTGGCAGCTGAGGACTCTGCTGGAGACGCAGAGAACACAGATGTTTCAGCTTGCTGCAAATGGAATTGGTGAGCAGTCAATGCAGAGCGCTTCCTCAGGCGTGTGGCATCATTGATTTATGAATTATGACCCTTTTAAACTCTCTGCTTGCTTTCTTAGATATCGACGTTTTAAAAAGCGATTTCTCATGTGGGTCTCTTTCAGAAACGCACACACACACACGGCACGATTATAACTCTTCTGCCAGAATAAATGGAGTGGAGTACTCTGCACTGGCATTTCCTCTGAATAATGAATTATGCAGGGAGTGATTTCTGTGTTTGGAAATGGCAAATGCATTGCCAAGACCTAGCGGAAGGAATTGCATTCCAGGGCTGGGTTTCTTATCTTCTAGGGAGGGACTCACCAAGCTAGAATGAAGCAAGGTACTTGCTCCTTCCCACTCATGCTTTACTCCAGGGCAGTTCCCGGAGCATACCTTCTCTGTGGCTCAGGGTACCCGGGGAAGAAACTGCACATTGCTGTCACTGGAAATCTTAGAAAGAGCGGGAATCTCACCTGACAGCCTGGCGCCTAAAGGGAGTCCAGGGATGCTGGTCTCTGATTGTTCCCTGTTCTCTCCTCTTTTTTTTTCTGAAGGTCTCACTTCACTCCAAGTGCCAGTTTGGACTCTGACCATAATAGCCCCCCCCCTTTATATTTATTTGAAATACTGTGTGTAACTCTAGCCACCATTTTTGGACAGCCTATGGTATGCTGTGGAGGAAGGACTACTCTTAGTCTCCTCCCCTACTGCCTTTCCCCCCACCTCCCTCCCTCCCTCTCACCTTTTTTCCCTTATGTTCTTCTCTTCTACTTCTTCTCCAATATCAAACCATAAAGAGGTAGAAACCTCAAGATGGCAGAACTAGGAAGAGCAGTGATTCCGTCTCAGTTGTTCTTGTTGGTTTATTGTTTACAAGGTCTTTCCCTTATCTCTACCTACTTGGCATTGTGCTGTCTTGGCTTCTCAGGCAAAGAGCCTGTCTCTGTTTTCCTGAAGAGGCCATCACCATGTCCTGTTTTCAAGGTCCTCCTCTAGGAATTCCTGAGAGCTCATCTGATGAGTCTCGTGGGCTCTGGTCCTTCTTAGCTGCAGTGTGTGGCTAAGAAAGCCCGGCTTTCCCTTGGAGTGTCTGCTCTGGAGGCATCTTGGCCCGTGCTCCTGGCTGCACCACTCTTCCCCTCCACCTTTGGTTCATTCTCCTCCTCCACATTCACACGCTGTTCACCCTCATGTCTTAAACACGTGAACACTTTGTCCTGCCTGTTGTGTGCTGCGCGCCCGTGTTGGCTTCTCTCCCCAGTCCAGACATTGCAGTCAGCTACTTTATAACACCAACCCTGGCTCTCTGAGCTCTGTGTCCTTCCTAGGGGCCTTCGTCCCCTTTCTTCCCACTATCTGCTGGTCCTTTTCCACGTGGCTAGGAACAGAGTGGAGCTAAGCAATACTGAAAATGACTCTGAACACCTGTTTGCGCCAATCTCTGCTACTTGGGGAGCACGGCGATGCTTTTACAACAGCAAGCATGTGGAACAATTGGAAATAATAGAAAGCAAACACCGCTCCCTCCACCCCTTCCACCCCAAGCAATGCCTGCTTGCATTTCTTTGACGGCAGTGACAGTCATCTGTCTTTGCCTATGCCGTGCTTTCAGTGGACGATACCTTCCCCTTGCTGAACCCCACTTACTTTTTTGATGTTTTCTTTGGGTCCCCAGCTAGTGTCAGCACCTGACTGCTTGTCCTCTCTATGCTAACAAGTGTCAGGGCTCATCTGTAGAGCAGATAAATTAGTAGACCATGCAGTTTCTCCATGCCGCAGTTTCCTTGTGGCTAAGAGGATAAGGATTGTTTTTACTTTTGTGAGATGTAAAACGCCAAGTGGGTTGATGACCCCTGTTATGCCAGTAAGCCTTAGTAAGTGGTACATGTGTGATCACTGCCTACTATCAGGCCTCTTATTACTTTACTGCTATTACCAAACGGAAATGATCAGCCAACTTGAAGTTCTTGAAAGAGCGCCGTCTTCCCTTGACTACAGCAATGCAATTCCAGGTAAATTAGCTGTTAACCTCTCTGGCCTCAGCTTTACCATCTGTAAGAGGGGTTGTCTCATAACTCCTACTCATTAGGTCGCTGAGACGATGAAATGAGAGCACATAGGCAAAGTCCTGAGAGAAGTGGCCAGTAGGCCCCTTTGGTCACTAAGTGGGGTGAGCAATTGCTGTTTATGACCAAGTTTTTCCCTCAGGACCTAGGTCAAGGACTGTGGAGCCTGAAAAGATTTCAGAGGCCACATCAGTTCTTAAACTCTGCAGATAAAGATCTCAGAGAGTACTTTCCCAGGGTCATCAAACCCAGCTTAAACAGGGTAGTCTTGCCGGGAGGGAGAGGACAGTCTGGCCGGGCTGTGTTTGATGTCTTCATAGATGGCCACTTCTGTGAAATAGGTCCAGATTCCATTGTTACCTCCCTGTCCAGGTGAGCAAGGTGTGCCCTAGTTCACTTTAGCAGGATACCTGGTCACCTTAGTCCTTTTCTCTACACAGGTTAGGGGTTTCAGGGAGGGAGCCACAAGTCCTACTTTGTTCCCCATCAACTGAAGAGGCCACTCAGCCTGGCTTGCCTAAGATAGTCCAGTGCACACCAGAAGACCCAGTAAAAAGGTCTTTGCCTGGCTCAGAAGCCATATTTTACGGGCCTTAGTTGTCTTCCAAGCATCAGGCTCAGGTCATTGCTGCCTCAGTTTACACCTTTCACAAACTTGCCGAGCTCACCAAACTTCTGGAAGGAGACAGAGATACTGAACATGTGGCAGGTCTAGAAGGCCCCACCCACCGAAGGACAGCCATTTGGAATGGCCGGCTGCAATATACATTCTTTCAGGGTTGGGTGTCACTTGAGAACTCTGGCTTGGCTGAGGCGCCTACTTCCCTTGCTTGACACTACAGCAGGGTACCTTTGGTGCTCTCAGCGTTGCTGCTGCTGTTCTGCATGAGCTTTACCACATCTAGACAGAGGTGTATGTCACAGCTGTAGCATTAGCTGGGTTTTAGCTGCAAGGAAAAGGCACATTGCTAGGCTGGGCTCACTGAGTCTCTTGGCTTTCAGGGAATGGAGGCTTGTTCTGGTCTGTGTCTTACCCAGCTCTCCCGTGAGGCCTTTGAAGGATGATGATGGGAGGTACTTGGTGTCCTGGGTAGGAAGGGCAGATTTGACAAGTCTACTTTCTCCAGCCTTGATTTCAAGGAATCTAATGAATCCAGTGGGTGTACCTATGAACCACACTCCAGTGGGGTCCCTTGTAACTATGAAGCACACAGCGGAAGGTGCTGTTCCACCGTGTTAGGCTGGGTGAGGTTACAGAAGGCAGGTGGGAACAATAAAAGGTAACTGTAGTTTTTTTTTCTTAAAAAGAGGGAATTCACATGTATAGATCATATAATACATATGATCTAGATTTTGATATGCCCGTTTAATAGATGTGGCAACTGAGGCTCCCAAAAATTATCACCTGCTTTGTAAGTAGCAGAACTGTGATTTGAACTGAGAAACCAAACTCTTTCCACTGAAACTTAACATCACTTTGTGCTTTGCCTCCTGCTCATGCCTGTAGCACTTGTAGCATCCATGAAAATCCTGTACCATAAGCCTAAATACTGAAAGGTTATAAGTCAAAGAAACAGAGTGTTAAAACATGTTTGAGTCTCCTTGCCTGATGCATACACCTTTAGAAAGATACATTAAACACACACACACACACACACACACAATGTATAAAACTGGGACTTTAGTGGTATGTTAACAAAATATTAATTCTAGTTGCACATTTGATTTGTGCTAGTTTTTTATTGTTTTAATCTGTACATGAGTCTTGGGTTTATTAAGTCAAGAATTTGTAATATTGTTTCAAGGTATGTATAGGTCAGGCTCAACAGAAGTCTCTCTTCCTTCCTGGGTGTTTTCTGTGATTTGGGAGGGACCTGGGGGTGTGCATGTATGTGTGTGTGAGAGAGGGAGAGGGCATTTGGGGGATGGGAACATAATTGCTCAGAACATGCTAGGTTCTAGGCAAACAGTCTGCAGCTGAACTATACTGCACATGACCTTTTTTTCATTTCTTTAAAAATGTAAGCATTTTCTTCATTATTGATTTTCTTTTTCCTGCTTTTCTTTTTCCTGATTTTCTTTTCCTGTTGGTTGGTTTTGGGTTTTGAGACAGGGTCAAGGCAGGGAAACCTAAGGAGAACTGGTTATGTGGGTCATCGCCTTCACGGTGGTCAAGCTGAGTAGTATTTCCCCATAATCACCCAGGTTGTGTAGCAAAGAATAGATGAAAATGTAGTTTCTGGGGTGGGGTGGGATGGTACAGATGCCTCATGCTGCCTGGAACTGGACACTGTGATCTAGTAGAGCCTAGAGCAATGCTCTGAATTCTGGAATGTCAGGGTGTTTCCAAGAGACAAGAAGGAAGAGAAGAGCAATGGGGTATAAACGCTCAGGGTCTGGTGATTGCAGGCCAACTCTTGATGCCCAGATAGAGAGAGTGCTTCCTAAAATCCTCAAAGCCAAGGCTCTGACTCCAGAGAGCATTCAGATTACTTAGTTATTGATGGTGGTCCCCTGTTAGGTTGGAATGGCTGGAACCCTGTCAGGCTCCAAGGAAGGTTTTAATCAGCGTTGGGCATGGGATGGAGCACAGGCAATAAGAACCATGCTTGAACTGGGGTTTGAGAGCAGCCTTCGTCCTTCAGAAGCAGGGGCCAGAGAGAACAGGAAGGAATCACAGTCTGGCTGGTGGGCAGGGGTCAAGGCCATGCCTGAAGCCTCATGTGGAGTTTCAACCTGGCAGTTCAAATCAGAAGAGCAAAAGGAAGTGCTAACATTTAAGCTTGGGGGAGGACTTGGAATTGAACTAACATTAAGGCTGGCTTTTCTTTTTCTGCAAATCTGCATTGACTAGCTTCTCTGCACCTCTGTATTCTACTAGGCATTTCCAGGTGGGAAGGAAGGAAGGAAGGAAGGAACGCTGTCTGAGCCAGTTTTAGAAGCCGGGTAAGAGTTACTCGGGAGGGTCGTCACTGCTGAGGGAGCAGCGTGGAGCAGAATTGGTGTGACCGAGTGACAGCTGAGCCTTGCGTCTAGTGCTGGTGTTCTAGAATTCATGAGTTTTATGAGAGTGGGGTCCTGGCGTGCCAGGCTCACGAAGGCCTCTCTTTATCTCATAGACAATGGTGGAAAAAGTCAGAAGCCAAAGAGCAGCCAGGACAGTTTGGGTTATTTTCAAAGACCACTTTCAGTTCTTCATTAGAGATTAGGTGTGACTACAATCTTCTCAGAGTTGGGTTTGAAAAAGCTAGAGAAAAGAAACAAGTAGATCGCTGCCTTGGAGTGTAGGCAGAAGGGGTTGAACTCCCCTACCCCACACAGCCAGGTCCCATATATGCTCTGTGATGGAGGAGTATTGGGTATGTCGGAGGGCAGGGGCTTGGGGCTGGGAGGAGTAGGGTTATGGCAGGTGGAGAATGCTCCCCAGGTTTCCCACTGGGGTGAGCTTCCAGAAGAGAACATGGGATCGTGGAGAGAAGATGAACACACTCTTTTGGAGCTGGATAGAAAGGCTCTGGAGCCTGAGAGGCACAAGGCAGGGTGTGGGGTTTCCTGGAAAGGGAAGCAGGGTCCCAGAGAGGACATCCCTCCAGGCCCAGGTGTCTCCTAGCTGTCACCAGTGGGTGAGTGACTTAGTCTGAGGGAGGCCGTGAGGTCTGAAGGAGATGCCAAAACCTAGTCTAGAACCCCAAGTTCCAAGCTTGCTACTTATGTTGGCCTTAGGGTTGGGGCCTCACTTGCTCCTCTCCTTCCCTTCTGGAATGATAGAGTTAATGATGTCTTGTCCAGGCTGAGAGTGAAAGCAAAATCATCATGTATAAAACTGGGACTTTTGTAGTATGCTAACAGAATATTAGATCTTCTCCAGTCTAAGCCATGTTTTCCCCTTTAGCCTCTTAGAATTCCAGATATATCTTAAAGGTAGCCTGCTGGACTTAACTGGCAGCATTTTTTTCTTCTTTCTTAATAACACATGAAGGAGTAGTCTGCCTTGCAGTGATGGGGCCTTAGACTGGATGAACCACCACAATTAATGCGAGCGTGCTTTGCAGATCTCGACAGAGTGGACTATTACAAGGCCTGTGACAGCTTGCCTCCCACCGAAGGTGAGGCTCTGCCTTCTGACTTAATCTTCACCACAACAAACAAATTAAAATGTATTATGGCCCAATTATGAAAGCAAATGGCCCAAGCCCTCCAGGGAAGCCCAATTACTTCAGAATGTGCCGTTCAGCCCCCATCCACAGCCAGGGACTTGACAGATCTTTAAAAGCAGAAGGGTTTGAACACACGCAGGCCTCCCTTTGTTTCTTTCATGGAATCCAGACTTCAAACTTCGGTGAGAATTAAGATCAGAGGACATAGAGATGTCTGCATATACACTGTAGACACAGGCATGCGATGAGATAAGTTTTCCTAGGCTTGGGTTGATCTGGAATCTGCCCTCAGCACTAAGGCCATTTTTTTTTAAATAATCTTGCCTGTTACACAACAGTTTTAATCACAGATGGAGGGTAAACCTCTCTTTGGATAGAAGGTGCTGCTATCGCCTCATCAGCTGCTGGCTAAGGAAGGCTTATGTGTTACATCGCTCAGGAGGAACCTGGGTCAGAACCAGGTAGATAACTGTTTGGGCAATATTCTAAGATGAGGCTTTGTGCACACACATGCTTATTTTGGATGTCTAAGTACAATAAAATATGTCCTGAGAGGTGGTACTGAATTCCAAACAGAATCCCAAGATGATTTAAGAGGAAACTTGGTGCTTGCCTGCTGCCAAACCTGATCACCTAAATTCAATCCCCAACACACACATGGTATAAGGAGAGAGCTAACTCCCAGAACGTACCCTCTGAATTCCCCACATATGCCAAGGTTGCACATATCCACATGAACACATGAACAATTTAAATAATTTTCAAATTTAGAATCAAATAAAGAGATATAGCCATTGCTGTGGGAAAGAAAAGAAATTCAAAACTTAAAATGGTTCAGACAGTAGTGAATCTTAGAGGAGCCATTTTGTTTTTTAATATGTTTGTTTGTTTTCAAGACAGGGTTTCTCTGTGTAGCCCTAGCTGTCCTGGACTCACTCTGTAGACTAGGCTGGCCCCAAACTCAGAGATCCACTTGCCTCTGCCTCCCTGAGTGCTGGAATTAAGGCGTGTGCCACCACATGGCCCAGCTTGGGCCATTTGCATTTTTGATAAACAAGCTCTGAAGACAAACATGACCATGTAGACATGAGACAATAAAACATGGGCTCTGCCCAGGGTTTGAATTGAACAAGATAATCTTCTCATGTAGCTGTGGCAATGTTGCATTACAAAATCATACATGGAAATTAAGTCCTGGGGTGCAAATCCTGAATAAGTGTTTTGGTTTCTGCTTAGCATTACAAGACCCGGTGCTGTCCCTAAACACAGTTGAGTTTTTCTGTGTCCATTTCCCACTGAAATTTTGCCATGTGGACAGTTTGAGCTCCTCCATGGGTCATCACTAAAACGTAGCCTGTGACATGCTTTTCCTACTGGCATTGTCATAGATGGTGGAAAGGGGCTGCTGGAATCCCTTTGGCCCTGCTGGTCATGTATGGCTTAAGGGAGTAGTCACAGTGCGCTTTGAACTTTAATCCCTCTCTGGTCCCCAGCTGTAGTTGGCTGCTAATATTTATTGATGGTTGGAAATGATCAGTGAGTCTCCCTAGCCATAAGGAGTGCTGGCTCCCTTTGTGGCTTATGCTCCACTTAGGTCAATGGAACAAATGTTTAGTAAATTGTTCCTGAAATGTTTTAGTAACAGAGTGCTTCCTTCTGAAGTATTGTGTACACTCTAAATTTAGTTAATTTTATAAAATATATTTTTAGGTGGAGAGTCCAATAAAATGGTCTGTCTGTCTAAACCTGCCGACCCATTCTATAGAAATTTGTTTTATGGGCAAAACTGGGATTTAGTGCTCCCATATCCTTGTCTTTGGCCAGCGTTAGTCCAATCAGGTCATGTAGCACTGTGTTTCTCCCCTTTCTGTATGGGTCATCCAGCTGCCTACCCTGTTGGTGGTTCATCCAGCTGTGTCCCCAGCCCTGCAGCACCTAGGCTGGCATCTTGCCTCATGGCTCCATGCCTGACTCTAGAGTGGGCTTTGTGAGGACACTGCAGCTATTGGAGTAGACAATTTGATATAGCCAAAGCCAAGAGCTGACCTAATCCTGACCAGATATCAGCTACTGGGAGGGGCTTTAATATACCATTGCCCACACTGCTGTCCTGAGCCCTGGGGAGAGGACCTGAATATGCCACCTAAACACGGCTGCTGGTTATTCTCAAGGCCGTCTAAAGTGAAAGCCCATGGTATCAGGGGACAGGGCAAGCCAGGAAAAGCTTGTCCTTTTCAGGATCAGCTCCTCCTGTTTTGTGTTGTATGAGCTGGCTAGGAAGACAATAAGCCCAGGGCAAGCTCTGCAGGCTGCTCTAGACCTCGTTAGAGCAGATGCCAGGAGGAGAGCTTCTCTCCTTGTAATTCAGCACAGAGTTGTGGGCAGAGAGAGTGAGCACGAGAGCTCTTAGTCCTCCTAAATACCCAGGACTATAGAGACTGAGCGGTTGAAGTCTGTAGACTTGACCCTAATGATATGTATATGGAGATTAGCGGTACAGGAATGCCAACCAGAAACCCAACTGGATTATTTCAAAAGCATTATCTGTTCATTTCCTTCAGACAAACAAATTTTAAGCCTTTTAAAGACCATTCAGTTAGGTTTATCGACTGTTTTTGTACATTTACTATGTGCTCTGCTTTCCTGAGAAGGAAATGATGATTCTAGGAACTCTTTCTAGAATGAGGCTGTATATATGGAAACAAGAAAGCACAAACACTCACACACACACACACACACACACACACACACACACACACCTAGCACACAGACCCAAGTCAAAGGCTTGGAATAGCTGAGCCAAAAATATCTTGTTCTTGTTCTTTCTAGATGCTGTTCTGAACACCAATTCATCTAACTTTCACAGAACTCTGTGCATTTGACATTATTATGCATGTTAACTTTTAGACAGAAGGCAGGGGTTTACAGAGGGCAAGTAACTTGCCGAGTATCACACCTCTGGATTCCAAGCCAGAGTGGCGTCACGTTTCTGTGCTCCCACGCATGGGGCCCGCCCGAAAGTTTTAAATCTGGTGGAAGATGATTCTACAATTAGAGCTGCATATTTGGTCAGGATCGGTGTCACTTCTTGATGTTTAGCCCCGCTCACAAAATGCGGTGATATTGTTTATTTGTGTCAACTCTTGACTGTGGCTTTGCACCACCACCAGCATTTGAGATGCAAACATGGAGACCCTTACTGCATATCAGGAGCTCTAGGGATGGGGTCAGAAACGTGCTCTTAAGTAAGCCCAGTAGGTGAGTCAGATGCAATTCAAGTTTGAAAGATCCAGCCACATCATCCCTCCATCACCAGTTTGACCTTCTCCCCCACCCCCACACTTTCTAAACATTCCTTGCTCTAGCCAGGCTCATTTTCCTTTCGAAAATACAAAAAAGCGATGGAGCACTTCCACCTTCAGGCCTTATTGCGCTGCCCAGGGCAGTTGGGTTGTTCTTAGAAGTTCACACATCCTCCAAGGCTGACCTCAGCTCTCATCACGTAGAGTGCGCCTCATCAGGTCGGCTTGTCCTGCTCGCTCCCTCGCTGGTCTTACGATGGACCTCTCCTTGCTGCTCAGTGGTCAAGAAACTGTCCTCAGACCTTAACTAAACGCCTGGCTAGGAAGGACTGGATCTCCAGTTCTTTCTCTCCTTTTCTCTCCTATAGCACTCAGTGTACCAGGGAAGGGCACATGGCAGGCATAGCTTATAGACCTGGTTTACTGACATTTGTAGCTAGAGAAACAGAACAGTTTCAGATCGTCAGGGGAATTCTGTTTCTGTCGTCTCTGATGGAACATCACGATCAACACTAACAACCATAAGGAACTGTTATTCCCTGGGTGTCCGACTTTTCACATCATTAGAGGAAACTCAACAGGTGCTGCCGGAGCGTCAATTTAACAATTATCACTCCTTCCTGGCTTCCTGTTTGCTTACTGTCTGGAGAAGGTGAAGTCACCAAGTGAAGCCAGCCCTCCCTCCCTTTCTTCTGCTGCTGAGCCAGCTGCCAGGGAGCTGCAGGGTGGGAGCCCTCACTGTGTGTGTGTGTGTGTGTGTGTGTGTGTGTGTGTGTGTGTGTGTGCGCGCGCGCGCGCGTGCGTTGGCAGAGATGGAGCCAGTGAGGATTGTAGACACCTGGCCTGTCCAGCTGAAGAGGCCCTCAAGGCTGCCAAGGTTACTTGTTGTTCTAGATAGGAAAGTGTAATTTTAGGGCTGGAAGCTTTGGAGCTCAATTCCACGTGAGCCATCTGAGGCCCAATGAGGGGAAGCATCTTAACTCCATCAGCAATGACAAGAAGACTGGATAGGATCCTGGCTCCTCTCCTTCTTAGCTTTATGCTCACTCCCAAACATGTCTGGATTAAAGTGAGTCGAATGGGCATTTAGGTGTCTCTTTATTATCCCTCTCTCCATGCCAGACCAGTTTTCCTGAGAGGACCACTTCCCTCCTGCCAGCTCGTACCTGACAGTCCAGTCTTCCCAGCTAGTACCTGACAGTCCTCCATCCTCACTGGTGACACCTCTTCTCTGACATCTGTGGGCATGGGGGCTGAATGAGCTCTGGAAGGAAAGGGACTTGATCTAGATGCATCTAGGACTAACAGGAAGGACAGGGACCCTTGCCCTAGAATGGAAATTCTGTAGGCATTTGTTCAGGCCTCCTGGGATGAAGGAGGGTGTGGGTCTGTAAGTTTATGTTAGAGGCTGGCCAGTTCTGAGACCCGTCCTGCTTTGTGATCCTGTTACCAGGACTGCTGGTAATTAGGTGTCATTCATAATCGTTTTTGATACTAATGGCCACCTAGTGTGTGACCTTGAGAAGGGTTTTGAGCCGTGGCTCTGTGGGGAAGAAAGCACCGTGACTGACTGATGGCGTCTGCCAGGAGCAGTGGAGTCTGCAGCTATGCACAGATGGAACCGCCACAGAGTCTGTTAGCGACAGTTTCTGAAGTCATTCCATTGTTAGGTTTGGGGGAATGGAAAATTCCCAAAGAAGAGTATCTTGAGGAAGAAAAAACTCTGGCTGGGAAGCCCATGGAAGACAGGGTGCTCTTACCAGTGGCGGCCTGAGTCTTATTGTCAAAGAGAGGGGTATCTCTCCCTCAGGAAAAAAGGATTAGTATTTTTTTATATGTGTATTTTGGTTTTTTGGGTCTGTGTGTTGAGTGTACATGTGTGCACAACATATATGCAAACAGTGGAGATCAGAAGAAGACTTTGGATCCCCTGACACTGGAGTTATAGGTGTTTCTATCATGTGGGTGCTGGGAACCCTGGTCCTCTGAAAAAGCAGTAAACACCCTTAACCACTGAGATTATTATTATTATTATTGTTGTTATTATTTATTTGTTTGTTTTTAGTATGTGTGTATGCTGTGCCCATGTATAGGTCCAAAGGTAACCTTCAGGAGTTAGTTCTCTCTCTTTCTGCAGGTCCCAGGAATCACACACATGTCTTTATACTTACCTGGTAAAGCAAACACTTTTAGACATTGAGCCATATTGCCAGCCATAAAAAAGGATTATTTTTAAGGATATTTTATTTAACATTTTAAATTATTATTTTGTTTATAAACGTGTATGTTTGGATCAAATTCGTCTCCTGTTCCATTCCTCCTGATCCTCCCAAATCCCACCTATTAACTTTTCTCTCCCAATTTTTTATGCTCTCTTCTCTCTTTAAAAACAAAACAAAACAAAACAAGACCCTCTGAGTCCATTTAGTGTTGCCCATATGTGCATGGATGTGGGGCCGTATACTACAACACAGCTAGCCTCCCAAGGCCTAAGTCCCTGAAGAAAACTGACTCCCTCTTCCCAAATGGCCATCAACTACAAAAGCTTCCCAAACAGAGGTGGGATTTCATGAGTTCCTCCTTCACCAACACTGGGATGTTGGCTGGCTTGATCTTGTACCAGTCTTATTCATGCAGTCACAGCCTCTGTGAGTTCATGTGTGCAACTTTGATGTCACATCTGACAGCTACGGTTTCCCTAGAGACAACTGCTCCCCCCTGAGTCTCACAGAATTCTCATCCCTGTCTTCCTCAATGATCCCCGAGTCTTGGAGGGGAGGTGTGTGATGGAGATGCCCCATCGAAAGCTGACTACCCTACAGATTCTTATTCTCTACAGGTTTATCTGTTGTGGATCACCATTTATTGCAAAAAAGTTTCTCTGATGAGGGTTTAGAGATGCACTAATTTATGGTTTAAAAAAAAACATAATAAAGTGAATAATAAATAAATTTAGTGCATAATAAAGTGTGTGTGTAGGGTAGTTCCATATTATGTCCATTTAGCAGAATAGTAGAACTTCTTCTATAAGAAGCTCTAGCTTCTTCCTGAGGCTGGTGACATAGCCAGCTGGCTTTTTGGCACCAGGCATGGGTTTGTCTTGTGAGGCAGGCTTTAAACCTAATCAGTAAGTCTTTGGTTACTGTGTGCCACTATTACAACATTGGGTATATCTTGCAAGAAATTATGTTACTGTATCTCAAGAGTTTATAGCTTAGTAAGATGCTGATCAATTTTCTCCCATTGTAGCATGGGAGAACATAGAATCTTCCAGAACTATGAAAGCTAGCCTGTGGGGATGAAGCTTCCAGGTCAGTTCTAGCTTGATTTCTCCATGTCCTGTGATTTAAGGATGTAGTATCTTCAGCAATAGGGTCTTACTGCCAAGTTCTGGAGGGTTTCCAGGGGCAATGGCAATAGCCTATAGTGCTTTGGGGGGAAGTCAGTGTACCCCACTAACCAACTGAAAAGAGGTAAGCCATGCCTGGCACTGTGCTTGTCACTTGATAAACCATGGTGTCTTGGGGAGGCATTGTCCTCCCGCATTATAGGGTAATCATTTAAACCCCTTAAACATATGTATGTACGTGTAATTTAGGAGGCTTTTATGGTAGTAGGTTACCGTATGTCATGTTGAAAGGCTTCAGTGTTGGTTATCCCTCCCCATACTCTCTTTCTACCCTACTCTTCCTGTTCCATTATTCCCCTTTTCCTCTTCACACCATTTGTATTCTCTCCTCCTTCCTCTGAACCTTACCCTGCCTTCTGTGGGCGCTCGAACTTGAAAACATATATTTAAAGGTTCAAAGATAGCATCTCATATGAGAAAGAACATGCAGCATTTGTCTGTTTGGATCTGGGTTACCACACTCAGGAGGAATATTTCTACTCCATCAATTTACCTGAGAATTTCCTAAGTTCAATTTCTTTACCACTGAATAATGTTCCCTTGTGTGTGTGAACAATATTTTCATTACCCACTCTTCTGTGGATGGACATCTAGGGTGTTTCCATCCCATGGCTATTGTGGATAGAGGAGCAATGAATATGGATGAGTAAGTATCTCTGTAGTAGGATACAGAGTCCTTTGGGACTATGCCCAGGAGTGGTATGGCTGGATCATATGGTAAATCTATTTCTGGCTTTTTGAGGATCCTCCACTCTGATTGCCTGGTAGCTGAACCAGTTGGCACTCCCGTTAAAAGTGACTTAAGTGTCCCCCTTTCCCCGTATCCGTGCCAGCGTTTGTTGTCCTTTGTTCTCTTGATCCTAGCCGTTCCGACGGGAGTGAGATGAAATCTCAGAGTAGTTTTAATTTGTGTTTTCCTCATGGCTAAAGATGTTGAACATTATAAAAGGAGTCTTGGCCATTTGCATTTAATCTTTGGAGAACTCTGTTTTGTTCCATGCCTCAAGTTTTGAATTGTTTATTTTCTTAGTGTTAGTTGTTTTAGTCCTTTGCATATTCTAGACATCAACCCTCTCTCAGATGTGTAGCCGGTAAAGACTTCTTCCATTCTGTAGGCTGCCTCTCCACTCTAATGATGATCTTGTTGGCTAAACAGAAGCTTTTTTAATTTCAAGAGGTCCATTTGTCCGTTGTTGATCTTAATACTCCAGAGTCCTGTTCAGAAAGTCCTTTCCTGTGCCTATAAGTTGAATCCTAGTCCCTACTTTATCCTCTAACAGAGTCAGGGTATCAGGTCTTATATTGAGATCTGTGGTCCATTTGGAGTTATGTTCTGGGCCGGGCATAAACTCGATAGTTTCAGTCTTCTGCCTGCCACTGTCCAGTTTGACCAGCACCATCTGTTGAGGATGCTCTCTGGGAAAATAATTATTAAAGGGTAATTTAAAAGTAAAGCAGTGACTGCCAAACACATGTAAAATAAATGCATCGTTAATATTTTACTTAACTCACGAATGGGGCAACCAGCAGGATGTTACAGCTGGCTCAAGGGGGAGTTTCAGTGCACCTGTGCTGGTTAGCAGGACTGTGGAAACGAACCTAAACTTAGATGCAAACATAATCAGTACCGACCACCTTCCTCTCTACTGGACGTGGCTTGTGCTTCTGGAGTGTGCACTTGGCCTTGTTTACAGCATTCTTTCCCTCACAGAGTTGTAAAATGACTCAAAGAAAGCCAATGTGGGGTAACACGGAGGTTGGCTTTGGATGGGAACTCCATTAAAAATTGTGTCCATTTCCAAGTCTCATAATTTTTCGTGTGTGACAAAATGCAGTTGAGGAGCATGACAAGAATACAGCTGCTTACACTTACAGAAAGCCCTTAAAAGGCATCCTGAATGCATTTTCTTAGCTCCCGTGGCCAGAGGTGAGTCACATGGCCACCCTCGTTTGTGAGGGAGGTTAGAAATATGGCCTGCATGTGTTCTCTTACACAGGGGAAGGGGACCATTGACATGAGTGCATCCAGTAGCCTTGCCTCGGCTTTGTTGCAGCCATGTTTTTTTGGTTGAAGACAAGAGAGCACTAGAGTGTAGAGCACTAGAGTATCAGGAAACCCATGATACATGTATACAGTGGACTATGACACAGCCCTTAAAAGGAGGCAAGGATATATGTAGTGGCAGAGAGATACCCAAGATTGAATACATACCAAAACACACATCCAAAAGAGTGTATAGCAGACTCTTGTTTTAAGTTGGAAAAAAAAAGATGAAAATGCTTATTAATATGCAGATTGCCACTGAAAAGGAAAAAAAAAAAAGAGCAAAAGTCTTGAGGTAACTGGGGGCCAAAGAAGGGAGGGAGATTGTCTGATCTTGCATTAAAATTGTTTGATGTTCTCTTTTAATTGTGACTGTGCTCATGTGTTCTCACTTGTTGATTAAAAAAAAAAAAAAAGTAAAAGTCACCAGTGACTAAGGAAAATTGGAATTGGCCTGTGTCTGGAAAGGAGGTACAGCTTCTAACTTGTTAAAAACAGATTGCCCAATTGTGGGGAAGAGGACTGTGGAATTCTTAGAATAACAGCATATGGGAGAGAGTCATTGCCCTCAACTCCCTGAACCCTTCTGCGATTCCTGAATTTCAAACGAAATGTATCTACATCTTTTAAACCCTTAATATCTTTTTACATTCACTACTCTGTGTGTGTGTGTATATGTGTGCATAGGTGTGTGTGTATGTGTTATCACATGTGAAAGCCAAAGTGTGATGCTGAGTGTCTTTCTCAGTTGCTCTCCACTTTGTGTTTTGAAACAGGGTCTCCTGCTGAACCTAGCTGGTCAGGAAGCCCCGAGCCTCCTCCTGGCTCGGCCTCTCTGGTGCTGAGGTTACAGATGTGTGCCACTACACTCGGGTTTCATGAATACCCATAGTCTCAGGCTTGGGCAGGAAACAGAAACTGTGCATTTCTCCAAACTCCTTAAATATCTTTAAGCATTAAATACAAATTTAATACTTACGGTGACTATTACAATTAAATTAATACCTTCACACATGGAGCCACCTCCCATTTATCTGTCTGTCTATTTATTTACTCATTCATTCCTTCGCTCATCCATTTTGTCGCTGTCACCTGGTGACTCAGCCATAGGGACAATTTTAGTACTATTTGTAGTGATTTCCTGTTACAGTAGGAAGAAAAGGGACTGGAGAGACCAGCAAACTGGGGTTTGCCTCAGCCTCCACCCTGAGCAGCAGCGTGACTGGGTGTGTCCCGCCCCGGGTGAGTGAAGAGTCTGCTTCTGTAAATGAGGTCAAGAGCACTTGTTCTACTTGGCCTATCAGAACATTGTCAGGGTAGAGAGGTAACCGTCAGGGCTTCTGAGAGATGGAAAGCCTTATTCACACACAAAGGGTTGTTTTTGCTCTCAGAGAGAGGAGGCCCACATGGGGCCAGCAACAGGGCGGTATGAGATGAAATGCAGAAATTGGAATTGTTGATGGTGACCCGTGAACCAATGAAGATACGATGTAGGGAGCACTGGGTGTGGTATGTGATGGCGAAGAGCTAAAGCTTGTGGCTGGGACTGTCCCCTCCCTCCAGGGGGACCTGGGGCATGGCTGCACCCCTGTGAACCTCAAGTGCTCACCTGTACCATGAGGGCGGGGTTAGCACCACCTCATTGTTGTGAGGATGAGATGAGCTAACCAGCTGGTGTAAACCACTCAATGAGACCAGCCTCTGAGCAGGGAACTTGCCAGGAAGTAACAGTAACAGTGTCCAGTCAGGAGGTTGTGTAAGTTAAGTGTGCCCTTGACCCTTACAACACCCAGTGTGGGAGCTGGCACCCACCCAGGTGGTGTCTTGGGAGAACATGTAGAATCGTTAATAGCGTTTTTCTGTGTTCTTGTTGAATTTGCAGCTTAATGGGGGGAGAGTCCTGTGAAACCACATACTCTAGTGAGTGAGAGTGTCTGGGACTGGCACTTCAACACCGAGTGGACAGATAAGAGTTACGAAGCCTCGTCAGTGTGGCAGGCACCTCGAGAAACCTTTCTTAGCTTGATTAAAACAAAATACACAAAAGACAAAATTGGAAGAAAATGACCACTGAAATTCCATTTCTAGGGTTCCCGGGCTCTGCTAGCAGCCCAGGAATGAGCCCTGTGTGAGTTGGGGTTAATACGTGTTTATAACTGAGTTCCAGGATTCAGAACTCTAGGGAATTCTGCATGACCTCACCACTGTGCTAATCACCAGCAGGAAGCCACACACCTATCTAACTGGACTCCAAGTGAGCACAGCTGCCTCCTGTGAGGGCCTGGATGGGCTTGCTGGCTTCTCTTACCAGGGCCTTCCTGCCCATGTTTTTTTTTTTTTTTTTTAAGGATCTTAAAGTGACTGGGTGAGTGCATTAGCAGGGAAGGGCAGGCCGGGGTTAATAGCCCGAGGCAGATGGCTCTTCCATTGCAACTCTCTGGGAAGAAGCAGATGCAGATGCTAATGAAGGGCCATATTTCTGAGCATCGATCACACAGACAGATTCGTTTTGCTTTCTCCTAGCTCTGTGCCCAGCCCCTTGCTGGCCATTGTGTGGCCCCTGGGAATACAGAGCTGGAAGAAACCCTGGGGCTAGGTCTTCCCCTTCGTAAAAGAGAAAAGAGAGGTCCAGAAAGGGTCAGAGAGGCTACCCCAAGACTCAAGCTCCAGTCCTAACTGTCATATATGACAGCTGGAGAAAGAGTACAGGCAGAGTGGGCACTTCACCACAGCCTACCCAAATTCCCTTCTTCATAATGTAAGTAACTATGGGGCATTTATCAGGACCCACTGAGAGGACATAAAGGCACCCACCAGCACAGTGTTCTAGCATGTGTTCTAACACCGTGTTCTGTGTGGGTTCTCAGGGTAAATGCAACCACAGCAGAGATTAGCTGAGTGTTTGTAAATCTAAACCTCCAAGAACATGTACAGTAAATTATAAACCAAGGAGACTGCATGTGTTCAACATGAGTCATAAATAAATTAACTCTTATCAGGGAACAGAGCCTGGGGCAGGGTGATCAGAGAGGGCCCGGAGTGGGACTGAGGAAAGGAAAGGGGTGCATTTCAAGTTAGAGTGGCCTAGAGGGTGACTACCTCCAGCTGTCACAGTGAAGCCTGCTTCAGCTGGGACCCTAGCTAGTGTGTGGTGCCTGGAAAAGAGGCATCTCCCTCCCCCACATACAGAGGACTAAGGAGTCCCCCCCCCACCAAGGCTGTGGACTTGTCTGGGAATGATTCACACTCACAGCTCAGTGAGGGGCTCTTGGGGGACAGGAAGGGCTTCCCCACCCCATGGCTCACCGCAGTTTCCTCCAGCGATGGAGGGCAGCGTTCTGCCTCTCTTCTGTGCTAGAAATGGAGAAGGCAGGTAGAACTCACAGATAATTCATGTGGTTCCGTGCGGGAAAGGAGGGGTGGCTCGCAGCTCAGCAGCACTGGCCCCAGTTCTGTGGAAAGGTGCTTGTAGATGTGAGCCAGGCATAGTGATGCCTTCGGACCCCAAGTATATTTGGGAGGTGGTTCAGGGGGCAAGAGTGGCTGATGCAGTGAAGTTGCTGGAATGTTCTAACCCCGATAAGCACTTTCTCCTCCAGTGGGACGAGGGTGGAGGGAATGGCACCTTTGTGACACTTATTCCAGGCTCCTGGGATGGCACATGTTTGCGGGTTTGTGAGGCTGGGTGATGTCATGTTCGCTTTGGATGTCCTCTTAGGCCTTTGAGGGTATAATGATCCATAGGGGTTGCTACAGCTCTAGCTAGCTACCCTGGTTCTGAGTCTGACGATCCTGTGCCCAGCCTGTTTCCTACATCCTGTCCACAAGAGGGTTACCCTCTGGAATGATTTTGTCCCCTAGCCAGAATTCATTACCATTTAAGAAGGTACTAATTTTATAAGAGGATTATGTAGGAAATGTGATACCCCTCTTGGTTTCCCCTTGGTGGTACAGCGTTAATAACATGACTTTTATAGTGTTTACCGATGAACACGTTTGGTGAAGTGCTGGTCTAGAAAGAAGGATGCCTTTTGAGCTATAACCAGGGCAGGTTGCTGTGATTCTGGGATATTCTGAATCTTCCATTCTCCTCCCCGTCCCACCCCCGACTTGACTCTTGTCCAGTAGTTTCTTCCCTTCTTGCTTTCCGTTTATTTGCTTTGGTTTTCTTCTTAGTGCACGTGTGCTCGAGGTGCGTGTATGTGTATGTTCGTGTATGTGTGTGCTCTGTGAGTCTATGTGTTCCTGTGTGCACATGAGCATGTGTGCAGTTTGGTGCACGGCGTGCATATGTGCACGTGAGTGGAAGTCAAATGCTGACATTGCTACAGATGCTCTCTACTGTATTTCATAGAGACGGAGTCTCTCACAGACCCTCCATGGAGCTCACTGGTTTAACTATCCTGGCTGGCCAGGAAACTCCATAGAGCTACCCGTTCCTGCTTCCCCAGTGCTGGGATTGTAGGTGTGCACTGCCAGTCACGCCAGTGGGTATCTGAACGCAGGTCCTTTTGCTTTCATGGAAATTGATGGATGCCACCCTTTAGGTATGTGATCACATGACCCTCCTCCAGGTGTCCATGTGGGTCACCTGATGATCACAGGTATCCTTTCCGTTCACATGGGGAGATGGAGGCAGTCTTGTGCTGTCCTGACTCCACACTTCCTGTGTAATTCCCGGTCTCTGCTCACTTTGTCTAGCTTCAGTTGCATCCCTGCCGTTCTCGTACTGTAATTACTTCTCAGGTGCCAGGCCCTTGTCTTTGATCGCTTGTTTTCTATGCTAGTCCCAGTACCCCTACTTCTTGTCCCCATGGCCATCTAGCTCTTTTCCCTGTCTGGAATGTCAGACAGATTGCTTCTTCCTGTCTTTCCAATTGTCTCTCTTCTTTGCATAATATTTCCACAAAAGTCCTCTTTACTAATCCAAAGAGGCTGAGCCAGCCTCTGGAATGATGGGTAGGTTTAATCCCTTCCAGAGGCACTTTTGAGAAACATACCTGCTTATGCTCTGGTGTTGTCAGATGCCATGGGGGAAACAGTTCTCAAAACCACCTCTCTGAACTTCTATCAAGACAGTATTTCTGAAAATTCATAAACAGTTGGGACATTTTTCCTTGTAAAGAAATGACTCAATCCCGGATGCTTAGGAGGCTGAGTCAAGAGGATTGGCAAGATCAAGTTCTGCCTGATTTATAGAGCGAGTTCAAAGCCACCCTGGGTGGGCAACTTAGTGAGAGTTGGTCTCAAAATTAAAAAAGAAAATGAAAAGAGGGTTGGGTAGAGTGCTTACACATCACAAAAATAAAAATCAAAACCAAAAGACTCAAATGGGAGATGACTCCAGGAAAGCATTTCTGTGTAAGCCTGAGGATCTGACTTCCCATGTAAAAATCTAGGCCCAGCTGCACAGCTATGATCCTGGCACTGGGCGGGGGCGGGCGGCTCTCTTATGGTTGGTGGCCGGCCAGTCTAGCTAGTGAGAGAACTCTGGGTTCAGTAAGAAACCCTGTCTCAAAAAGTAAGGCAGAGAGTGATCAAGGAAGATTCTAAACATCAACTTCTGGCCTCTGCATGCTTGTCATGTGTGGGCATATGCACACATGACACAGGCGTGCACACACAGACATGCATACGACATGGACGACTCATGTGATGCAGAACTATGCAGCGTGTTTATATATGTGTGTTTAAGTTAGAGACAGGCCCCATGGAGAGAGACTGGCATCTCTCTCACCGTCCCAGTCCCAACCCTCTAGTTTATCACGGTGGCAGGAGGTGAGCTCTCAGTGGACATTGCAGTGTAGGTGTCTGTAACAGGACTTTACAGTTTGCTGACTGCCAACTTCCAGATCCTCTGATAACTTTCAAACTCTGCCGAAATAGAAGATCACCCAGTTTTTATGGCCTGTCTGATGTCATTTTGTGAACAAAGGAGAAGCTGGGAATATAATCCTGCCTTTTAAGGCAGGCCTGGCGTTCCCTCTACCTGCCCTCTCCAAGCTGAGAGGGAACCCGGGAAGTTCTTGCCTGCTCTTTGGAGGTAGGCATGTTAGAGGCAAGGCTCTATCCATCCTCAGCCTTCCTGGAACTTCTCTTTGTCAGGCCTGAAGCTGGGCAGAGTTCGCACAGTTTGGTCTTTAGAACATTACAGGAGAAGAGAGATGGTACACTCGGGATTCTGTGACTTAATTCCTACCCCGCAGTAAGAATTTCAGGATCACTTTGCGTAATCAATTGTCCTGTGGGGTAAAATTTGTCATGTACCACAAAGAAATTTAAATTCTGCTTTTTTTTTTTTTTTTTTTTTTTTTGGCATTTACAGGACATGTTTTGTTACATCAAAATGTTCCTTCCAAATATTTGTGATTGAAGCTGTGAATGAAAATCAGTCTTGCCCCTTTGGAGATTTCTTTCATTTTGACTTCAGAGGATGAATGAACTGTGCGCACACGCACACACTACTTGCCCTCCTTCCTCTGGACTTGAAAGTTGGCTTCCATCTGAGCCATAAGGATAGTATGTATGCTATTAATACCCCACCGGAAGATTTTGAAAAGAGAAAATAAAGTGACTTGAGGTCGTAGTCATACCAGATGCTGGCTTAGGAAGGGTCAGGCCTCCGCTTGGTGAATGTCTCCAAGGCTGACATTAAATGAGAGTATCTGAGGGGCTCATCTGACTCTTGAGGACTGAACCCTCTACCCTCCTTTCATCCTCAATTCTTTCCATCTGTCTTATCTCTTTCGAAGGCCGGCTTTCTGAGCTGACAGTTTGAATTCAGAGCAGTAAAGCCTCCCAATAAAGCTGCTGGCTCCAGGGAGAATGGCCACTATCATTTTAATAACTAGGAGGTGGAGACCTGTTTTTGATCTTTTTAATGCATTGTTTTCTCCTTCGAGCAGCTTCAGCACTCACCACACATGTTTCCAAAACATGTCTAATGATAAAAACCTGTGTCAACATTCTTGCCCTGGCTACCAAGTGTATCCAGTAGCTTGGGAGAAGCCAGGCTGACTGCTGAGGAAGAAATGAAGGCAGGTCAGTTGCTGTGATGGCTTGAATACTGGAAGAGGCATGTGATGCTTGAAATGTTGAAGGCGCTGGGCTGAGACAGGGAGGCAGCATGATTTCAAGGAGGTCTGCATTGAGAGTGAAGCTTCTCCTGCCTAAGCAGAGCAAAGGGGGAGGAGATTACAGTAACCAGAGTGAACGTTTCCTTCTAGGATACATAATTCTGTACACTCTGTGTGAACAGACTCCACAGAATCTGGCAGCACAACCTATGAGGTATGTGTTTACAGATAGAGAAAAAGGCATGAAAAGAACTGCCTTCTTTAAAGTCACACGTCTAATTGGGGCGAGGATAGCCTCTCTAGCTCCCGAGTCCATACTGTTATATTGTGGGTGTGTCTGTTCCCTTTGCCTTGAGAGCTCAGAGAGAGCTGCTTCCCCATCCCTACCCCCTGGTGGGTTCTGGTGAACACTGCTTTTTTTTTTATGATTCAAGATCTGTAGCATAGATCCAAGAGGACACATTGTCCTCAGTGACTTTAGCCACAAAGCTGAGGGCCAGTATGTTCATCCAAGCCTGTGGTTTCAGGGATGGTTCTCCTCTTCTTTTTCTTCTTCTCCTCCTCTGCCTTCTCTTTCTTCCCCTCAACCCCCAACCCCATTCCCCTTCTCTCTGTCTCTGCCATGCTGGGTGGTTGATAGCATGTGGTTTTTCATTTTCCTGGGCCTGGGATGAGAGTCCAGGGGACAAGAAGGCAGCACAAACAGTACAGACGGGATGTGGGAGGTTAAAGGACTGAGGCAGGATCTGAATAACGCGCCGTGGCAAGCTGGGCTCTGAAGCTGTTTGACTCAGAGCCTTGAGAGCCACTGACTAAAGCTTTGAAAGCTGTGGAGATGTGGGATGGAAGGCAAGTCATAATTCATTTTTCCTATGAAGCTTCAGAATAGCTTTCTGGATTAAATAAAGAACAATGGTAAGGCAACTGGGAAACAGGAACAGGAGGAAACAATTGCATCAAGATGAGGTTGGGCCGTGTCCCTGTACAGCTTCTTGCAGCTGTATGGGTCTGGAGAGTGGGTGTGTCTGTGCAAAGTTCTAGTGAGAGTAATGGGGGTTGGAAGTAACGCCTGGTTTAGGGGTGCAGGGGATTCAGCTCTTTAGACAAGGACAGGAGTGAATCTTCAGTAGTGCCCCAGGTGACTCTAATAGAACTCTGGAGTGCCATGCTGTTATTTAATTACCTAAAGGACGTTCGTTGAGAACTAGCAGCATTCTACGTGTTCCTGATAGGAAGAGGAGTATCTCTAGGGTCTGGCAGGAAAAAAAAAAAAAGAGTGGGGAAGGGGTAGGCTTTAGCTGAGGCCCTTGCCTGTGAAGGAACCTAATATTGAAAGGGAAGCAGATTCCCGAGGAAGGTGGGCCGGAAAGTTTTTTGTAGACTCGCTTGAGTGGAGAGTTTGAGAGAGTTTGAACCAGCGGTTTTCAGGAAGGGTGTGAGGAGAAAGGCCTGGCGTGGTCGGGTGGCAATCTGGCTGGCACGTGAAGGGGTGGCAGAGCTGGAAATTTCATCTGGGGCTCCTCCTTGGAAGGATGTGAAATGCCAGCAAGGGATGTGACTGTGGAAGTAGGAGTGGAGTTGAAGACCTTAAATTTGTTGCTTAAAGCAAGGCCCTTAAGAGGCCCGTAAGTCCAACAGGACAGGAGCACTGCTGTGCTCTCTCAAACTGAAAGTTCGTTTCTTCGTCTGAGTTGTTGCTTATCCAGATCGTTGTGTTTTATTTGAGCTTGTGGTAGATCTTGTCATTGTGCCTGTAGGAGTTCACCTCTGAAGTGCTGGGAGACCGTGTTGGGTCCTGTGGACTTTTGCGGCTGAAGCAAGGCAGAAGACTTGGCCTCCTGGATCTCTCCCTGGAGCAGCAAGCCCAAGTCTGTGAAGGCTCTTTCACCCCTGGAAAGCTTTTTAGGTCTGGTGACAGATGATCTTACATAAGAGGTCCCAGAGCAAACAACTGGGAGGATGGCTCGGTCAGTGCAGGCTACTCTTTATTCCTGGCATTCACATACCTGCCTGTAACCCTAGCATAGCAAGGGAGGAGATTGGCAGATCCCCAAAGCTCGCTGGAAAACTGTCTAGCCAATCAGTGAGCCCCAGGTTCAATGAGAGACCTTGATTCAAAAATAAAAAATAAAAAAAGATGGAGAAAGATAGAAAAAGATACCCAATGTCAATCATTGACTTAAATACATAGTTTCACATGCATGTAACATGCACACATAAAAGCCATTACAGAGCCAGCATATTTAAATGTTAAGAGTTGAATGTAGCATGTTTGGGGCGTGGGGGTGGAGGAGGGGAGACTTCTAAGGAGAGACCAGCTCACCTTGCAAGCCTGCCTTCATCTATGATAATCTCATAGAGTGCAAGCAGAACATCATTTTGCAGTAGTTAGAAACCAGTGATTATAGGAAGAAGGTACCACCTGAAAAGCTATTTACATCTAATCTAATAAAACATCATATTACTTAGCATCGGGTACTTAGAAGTTGCAAAGGTGATCTCCCCAAGTCCCAGATGCTGAGGTTGGCGGTAGAGCATGGCAGCCTGGTGTGGAAGAAAGTGGAGATTTACTAAACATTGCTGGGGTGCTTGATCCTTTGAGGGACTGTGGAGCAGCTAGAGAGCAGCAGGGTCAGTTAGTCTCGCTGAAGCAGGGAAGGACCAGGGCCTGGGGAGATGCAAGCCCTCTGCAGGGTCAGAGCTGGCTGTAGATGAGCCTGTTGTGGGATGCGGAAGTGAGCAGGGGTGCCGAACTGGGCTCGCCCCGGGATGCCTCAGGACCAGGAGGAGCTTTGTGCTGTGAGATCGGCAACCTGGTTAACGGAGATGACTTGTCAGTGTGGGTGGTGGTAGGGGTGCATTTGGGGACGCTGTGGGGAGAGAGGTATGAATCTCTGTCACTTCCTGAGCGGGTTACACAATCAGGGGCCTTTTCTGCCTTAGTTAGAAGTGTTTGCCGCTTAAGCTCCTCTCATTAAGAGGGTTGTCTCCTAACTCTTTATTTTTATAATAACTCCCATATGCAAAATTTAAACTGACATTAGTAATTACCCTTATCTCTCACTAAAGGACCTATGATTGAGAGGTAACGGCCAAAATAAAACATAGTTACAGATGAGTGATTATTTCCTTGGGTTCTCCTACTCAGTTCTTTGTGACTAACACCTGTTACCCCATCCCTGATGGCAGGCTCCATGCTTGAAGCTAGAGTGGATTAAGATGAATGGGAACCTGTCCCTGGGGAGTCCAGGCTCCTTCTGAACTTATTCTTCAACAGCCAGCATTGTGCCCCAGGCAACTTGGCAAAGAAGCAGGTGGGCCCAGCTATGGCTCTGAGTATTTGAGTGGATTCTTGGGGCTATGGTTCTTAAGGTCTGAGAAAGTTGCCCTTGGCAAACATATTTTTTCTCATGGTTGCAAACAACACACCTGGACCCATGAAGTTTACCATCAGTCACTTTGATCCTCTGCTCCTTCTGAATAAAAGCAAACTGGAATTGGTTGGAAAATATTTCACATCAAGTAGCGGAGCTCCTGAATTTACTTTGTCAGCTGAGTCCTAGAAACTGTTAGATGTCTTCAAGCCAGGAGACCTGCTGTTCATTGATAGGTTAATAAACTAAACAGAGAGTTAGTTTGGGGAAGATGGCTCCGTTGGTAAGCTGCTCATCATCATGAGGACCTGCATTTGTGTTCCCAACACATGTGTCAAAAAACTGAACACAGAGGTGAGCACCTGCGATCCTGGTGCTGAGAGGAGGAGAAAGGAAGATCTATGGCCTTGCTCACCATCTAGTACACCTGACCCAAGCTCTGAGCTCAGCGAGAGACCCCGACTCAAAAGAATAACGTGGAAAGTGCTAGAGAAAGACACCCAACACCAATCCCTAGCTCTACACATGTGCTCACACCTTCACAAAGATATGTATAGACACACAAACATGTACGCATGCATTCATGACACATGCATAGGCGTACACACACAGAGAATAACTAGGTTATCTAGGAAGTAGAGTGGCAGACTCTCTCATATTTAATCAGTTGCTTATCAGAGTGTATGTTATACTCTGGGATGGGGAAATGTGTGATGATAATAAATCTAGGGAAAGGGGCAAGAAGGCAATGAGGAGGCCACAGTGTAAGGTGGCCCTGGCAGTGTGGCTTCAATGACACCTTCAGTCTTCCTAGGAGAGTAACTTTCACCTGCCTGTCATGGACATCTTCAAATGTAGCATACTTCTTTCCTTCCACATTTTGTTATTTCCCAGGTGTCTCCAGGCCTGGTTACATGTGCCAAGGGCATGCCCAGCTCTGCAGCTGCCAGTCAGAGAGGCATGAAGCTCTGGAAGTTGCTGCACCCCACCCTGGCAGAGATATTACTAAGCAACTGCCATGCCCAGGGGCATAGTGCCTGGAGTGAGCGGAGTGAGCTCTGCTCTTGCAGGACATGCCCATTGTGTCACTGGACTTACCTTGGCACTGTGCCCAGTGGGTGGCTTACTCAGTGCCCGGGAAGCTGCCAAGCCTCCATCTGGCACCATGCTGAGTCTGCATACCTTGCTATCTACTGGGCCAGCAGTGGGCCTGGTGGGCCACATGGAGAGGGCGAGGGGCTCTTGAACCCATCGGGGGGGATCTGAGATCACTTTCATCCTCAGCAAGATAGTTTGGCTGATGGCATTATTCCCTTAGTCCTTCCGGGCTGGGTAAGGTAAACAGCCAGTTGTAGTGGGAAAGCATCTTCCTGAAGGGCGGAAGGACAGTTGTTTTCTACAGTGCACTTAACTGTGAATCCTGAAAGGGCATTCAAATACTTACCCCCTACTAGGTCTTTCTAAGAGGGCCAGGAATAGGGCCAGGGAGGGGGTTCAGGGGGCACACTTGTCTCCTCAGAGGGTGTTGGGATGCCCAAAATGGACAGCTGTGGCTGGAGTTGTTTGTTCCTCTGTCTCTCCGTGAAGCAGCATTATGTTGGATTGTTGGGAAAGACTCTACTCTTCAATTGAGGTCTTTAGAAAAATCCAGGGTAAACCTTTGGAGCACAGACCAGTGGGGATATTTACACTGATAATTTCCTCTCTCCTACAGCCCCTTCCAACTGTCCCCTCATCTTCCTCTTTCTCTTTATAGTTTATGGAAGATTCCAAACACACTCAAATGGCAAGGAGAAAATGACCAGTTTTCACTGGTGTCTAATGATCACCGTGTTCTCTCTTTTGCATGGTGTTTCTTGTTTGCCTTTAAATTTTGTTTATGTCCATGTGTGTCATGGTGTATGTGTGGAGATCAGAAGACAGCGTGGGGAGTTTGTTCTCTCCTTCTATCACATGGGTCCTCAGACTCATCAGCGGGCACCTTTACCTGCTGCTCTGTCTCACCTGACAAGTGTTTCTTACTTGTTGAAAGCTGCACCTGCTTATAAATAGAGAGTTCTTGGGATTTCTGATAGTCGCTTTTCTGTCTTTTCTTCTTCTTCCTTAGAACTTGAATGGTTTTGATATTGAGTCACATGGGTTTTCTGGGAGCCTAGGAAGAAGCCGCCAGAGCAGAAATGGTTATGGGAGGTTGCAGCCAGGGGCCCTGGGAATGATAGCAGCCTGTGTGGTCCTGGTGGGCAGGATGAGTCTATTGTCACTGTTTACCGGCCACTTGTATTAGTACCTTTTTCATGGCTAGGATGAAATACTTGACAAGTACAAATACAGAGGGGTTTATTTTGGCAGAGATGTGACAGTGGCGGGAGTATGAGGCAGTTTGTAACATGTCAGTGGCCAGAATGTATCGAGCAATGCATTCTAATTCTCAGCTATGGTCCACAACCTTATTCAGCTGGGTCGCTAGCTCGTGGAATTGTGCCACCTCTATTGAGTGTGGATCTCTTCCTCACAGACATATCTAGAGCTTTGCATCCTAAGTGTTTTTAGATCTTCTCAAGTTGATAGTATTGACTGTCACACTGCCACATTCAGCGGATGAGCGAATGGTTCTGGAGCACGTATACCCACAGAGTAAGCTGGGGATATCCTCCTCCATCACAGCCCTTGGCATTGGTCCCCACTCCTCTTAGCCTAGCCTGTGTATTATATCACATGACATGCACCCCTGTTGCCTTGGTGGGCTCCTGAGAAGAGCTCACATTTTGTGCTTCAGGGCTTCCTTACAACGGGCCTGGGATGTAGAGGCCAAGCAGCTGCCTTCCGTTTCCACCCAGCAGAAGTTGGGGGTTTCAGTGGAGGGGGCAAGGCATGCAAATGTGTTAGAGTAATAGCAGCAGCAGACAGGCTGGAAATAGCAGGAAATATCTGCACACTAACTTCAAAGCTCAGTCTAGTTTCTGCATTTATTTTCACACCACACAGACTCGACCTTGCAAAGAGGGCCTAGAATGAGTTCAATGGTGCATGAGATCAGGGTTAAGACTAGACTGACACCTGCTCTTTGTGTGTGTGTGTGTGCGCGCGCGCGCGTGTGCATGTGCGTGTGTGTATGTGTGTGTATTGTCCAGATTTTTTTTCAACCCATGCCTTTGAAAGGCAGAGGAAGGAAAAAAAAAAAGAGGGCTTTTGGATAGATTATATCTGACTGTGTATGTTTGGCAGTGGCCCCTAGGAAGGAAAGAGGGAAGTTGGAGCAGTCTCCACTGGGGGAGGCAGAGGTCAGGCCTGTAGATGGAGGCAGATGTATTTTTGCTTTCCTGATCTCTGTGTGTCTGAGGTCCCCAATGTCAGTTTTTACCCTTGTAGCTTCATGGCTCAAATGTTAGATGCCCACACTTCATCCAAAACCTGCAGGATCAGAGTTTGTGAGGAAGCCAGACTTTACTGCATGTTTAGGTTAATTCAGTATGTATTTTATATATTACCTAAAGACCCCAGTAGGTTCTATGGCATGCATTCATGATCATGAAAATTAGCATTCATTTAAGAGCACAAATATGTAATTATTTACATTCAGTGGAATAGGTATAGATGAGAAGGCTGGTGAGAAGGCTCAGTGGGTATAGGCATTTGCTGAACCTGAGGACTTCAGTTCTGTTCCCTCAGAGTAGAAAGAGAGGGATGATTCCTGGAAATTGTTCTGTGACCCTCACACATGTGTATGGGAGTGAGTAGATTCTTTCTTTCTTCCCCCACCCTTCTCTCTTTCACACACCCCCCACACTAAAAGTAAATTTAAAAAAAAATTTAAATAGCCTTATGTCAATTTGGATTAGGTTTTGTTACCAAATTATTTTAATTCCAATTAAAAAACAAAACAAACTTAGGCTTTTGGGCCTTCAGGCAGTGTGAGGCCGTAGTTAAGGCTAGCCTTGATCCTCCTGCCTCTACATCCTGAGTTCTAGAATTATAGGCACACGCCAGCCCTCCTGAGATCTTAAGCTTGACCCTTTCACTTGACCTTCATATCTGTGTGCCCAGTTGTCCCCAGTGTTGTCTCCTTCCTCTGTGTGAATACTGGCCTGGAAGCCCATACCCATCCTGCCCCATTCCCCAGCCTCTGCTCAGGAAAGGGTTCTTGTGCAGGTTTGCAATCTCTACACCATGTTGAACTTTATCTCTTCTTCTCACACCTTCCACGCAGCCAGTCCTTCCTTAAGTTACTGTAAGGACTGCCAACATGGCCTCCTTGCTGCCCAAGGCTTACTCTCGTTTTCACCACGAGGCATGAAGGTGAGATATTTTAAAGTGGGAGTCACAATATGCTACCACCCCACACGAACTCAGCTCTGCCTCCCCCATTCCAGAGTGAACCACACACCCTCTCTGACTTCATTTCTAGCTGTTTCGCGTAGATAAATGCCTTCCTGAGGGCAATGCCAGCTCTTTACCACCTCTGAGCCTTTATTCATGCTCACTTCCCCCATTACCCCTGATTTGCACAGGCTAATCTTTTCAGCAATTAGGAAGGCTTTCCTCTTTGACCTTGGGCGATTATCTGTCTTCAAACTCAAACTTTTCACTTGCCTTTTGGCAAGTAGAGCATAACCCACTAGAAGTTAGAGCCAAATAAAAGGTTCAGTGCCTACACTGGCACAGGCTAGTATGGGGATAGACTTAAAGTCTTACATTTTATTTTCCTTGGATGTCTTTGAAAGGCTGAGAATCTCCTTTATACTTCAGAAGTGGCCCTTCTCCCCTTTAGTTAAAGTAGCAATTGTACATGGGCCTAAGCTGTCCTCGAAAGCCTGGATGTGATCTCCTTCAGGTCCTCTCATGTGCTCTCAGCCACAGTCTCTGGAAGAACAGTCTCATCTGTGTTGATCCGCATAGCCTATGGAAATCTAAGATCCATCATAGAAAGATACAAACCCCCTCCCCTCACCGCAGGAAGCATTCTAACAAGCAGAGCTTGGACGTGCAAATTTCAGTTTGTCTGCACTTAAGGAAGTATTTTCCCTTTTAGTTGACTTGTTGGTGTGAGCTTCTGAGAAAGGTGACCAGCTTTCTGTCTGTCTGTATTAACCCATTCATTTGTAAAGGCCTAGCCTTCATAAATGTAGCAAACAAGGCCTGGCTGCATAATGAGAGCGGTTCATTTTCAGAAAACAGATAGTCCTTGCTTTCATATATAATTTGTACCTGAAACTGTATGTGTTCACTTAGTTATGGGGAAAGGCTGCTGAACATTCAAACATGTCATTATGTGTAAAGATAGGTTCCATCTCAGAAAATGGAAAGCTGTGCCACACTTCTGATTTACATCACTCCACAGTTTTCACATAAACTTCGAAATGTTTTCAAAATTGGCTACCAGCGTACGGCAGAGTCAAGAGAGGAATACCTGAGGGTATATTGGCATTGATTTTGACTTGCCTAAATAAATCCTACTTTACCTGATGCCAGCCTGAGACATATGCTTGGTTTTTCTTAGAGGCCCTTTCCTGTTTTATTGAGCATCCAAGACAGAGAAGAGAATGCATTCCATTGTATGTTCGTGGAAACGAAGATGCTGGCCTTGACTGCCTGGTGAGGGGGGCTGTATGGACACACCATACACAGGTCTTTGCTCAACTCTGACCAGTGAGGTCTGTCTATGTCAGTTTGTTACTTGAAAGGTATAAAATATGAAAACAAGTGGCTGCATCGCCCTTCGTTCCTCCACACACAGACGGAACAACTTCACCATACAGAAGAGTCATGTGACTAAAACAAGCTATATTAAGTTTAGCTCATTTCTTAAAGATTTTTTCGTATTGATGCAGATGTTTGTGTCATGTATGTCTGGTGCCCGCAGAAGAGGGCATCAGATCCCTGTAACTGCAGTTACAAGTGGTTGTGAGCCGCACACAGTGTGGGTTCTGGGAGCCAGGCTTGGGTCCTCTAGAAGGACAGCCACTGCCACTCTCAGTCTCTTCCTTGGTGTATGTAAACCACCGTGTCCTTCTCTAGCAGCTCACCCGGCTTCTTCCAGCTGGTCAGGCGTGAGCGGCACTGTTACCATCGACCTCAACATTAAACTTTTGTGGAGATGCGCAATTTTAAAATCATGCCCCGTTTTTAACTTGTATTCCAAAATGAAAGAAATTAAGACAACCGAGCTTCTCTTTTCTGGTTGTTGGCTTCAAGCAGTTTGCTAAAATGCCTGAATGAATTTCTTAACCTCTTTGTGCCTTAGTTTCTTTGCTTGTGAATAAGGGGATTGATTTACATAATAGTCTTCAAAGAATAGCACATTTATTTTTAACCAAGAAGTGTGGTGGAAACTAGGAGAAAGGTAGAAAGTTTAAAAACTATTTATGAACACACACACACACATACAAAAAAAATCATCTTATTCCACTTTTCCATAGATCCTTTTTTTTTAAAGATTTATTTATTTAATTTATGTATATAGACACTGTTTTCATGCACACCAGAAGAGGAAATCAGATTCCATTGCAGATGGTTGTGAGCCACCATGTGGTTGCTGTGAATTGAACTCAGGACCTCTGGAAGAGCAGCCAGTGCTCTTAACCGCTGAGCCATCTCTCCAGCCCCCCCATAGATCCTTTTTTAAATCATATGTTTAAGTATATCTGTGACACGCTGGACTGTACAAGATTGGATCAGAGGACATATATTCCTTTATAGGCTAATTTTAACATTTATTACCACATTAGGGATAGTTTTTCATGTTATTAAATATAATCTTAAATATTTTTGCGTAGTTTATAATGATTTCAATAGGCCATCATTTATTTAAATAAATCAACTATTAACTAAACCATTGCTTTCTAATTTTATGCTCTTTAAAATGTTGTAATGATCATCTTTGTAGTTAAATCATTTTGCACAGATGTGATTTCCCCAAAGCAGAAGTGCAAGGTCAAGAGGTTTTTTGTTTTGTTTCGGTTTTTGCTGTTGTTATATAATGCCAAAATATTCCGTACAAATTTTGCAGCAGTTTGCGCTCTGTGGCACACTTTCATGTGAGCGTCTCTTTCTCCCTCATTCTTAGCAGCTCTGCAGAACATCATTTCAGGTGACATGTTTTGGAAATTTCTATTCCAGGTTTTCTTGAGGCAAATGTGTTTGCTTCTTTGCCCACTAAAGATTCCATGTATACAACAGGAAAGGATAAAGGGTGGCGGAATCTGTAACAACTCTGTGAGCAGAAAGAGCCCAGCAGCACACTTATCACACGTCTGTGGAAAGGAGGAACTTGTGGGGCAGCTACCCAGTGGAGCAGACTAGAGGCACTGAAGAGCCTCAGTTCAAAACAGGACAGAGTGGCGGTTCTCAACCTGTGAGCCGTGACCCCCCGCAGGGGTCACATACCAGATATCCTGCATAGCAGATATTTACATTACAAATCATAACAGTAGCAAAATTAGCTATTAAGTAGCGATGAAATAATTTTAAGTTTGGGGTCAGCACAACGTGAGGACCTGTATTAAAGGGCCACAGCACTGGTATACAGGATCCTGGAGCCCAGCATGGAAACTGCTTCTCTGCAGAGCTCTGAAAGGCTCCAGGCTGGGAGGATGCTTACCCCAAAGGCAGGAGTGAAAACCGGAGTCTAGCTGAAAGACCTAGCTGTAGAGCTGTACAGCTCCCATTCTTTTTGTAGAAGGATCTAGAATCAGGCTGACTGCCCCGGGTGAAAAGTTGGAAGGCCCTTTGCAAAAGAAACGGTAAAATGTTTGGGGCGAGTTAGAAAAATGATGTGGAAGTTATCTTCTTTCCAGAAAAAACCATGTCTCAAGGGCTCCCTGTTATAAAGGAGGGTTCCCCTACCTAACCTTAAGGGCAGATGAAGATCATATCCTTTGAAATGTGCTATATGTACAAGAAGAAGGAAAGAGAGCCCCAGGAAATAGGAAGGCATCTGCGGAAACGTAATGTATTTTTAGAAATAGTAAGTTCAGTGAAAGGGTTGTAAGATGAAGTCCAGGAAATCTAGACTATGGAATAAAAACGTATTTACATGGTAAGACACCTAGGAACAATTCTACTGACCCAACATCTGATTTTTTTTTAATGAAAATGAAAAAAAAGCCCACAACAAAGGATTAAAAATAAATAGAAGAGTGGCTTTCACAAGTTCAGTTTTGGCACAATGATCAAAAAAGCCTCCCTGAGGCATGTCCTTGTAAAATTTCACAACAGGGAGGATGAAGAAGGACCTCAGACTTCCAGAGTGGAAACAAAACAAGCAAGCATTGCCTCATGCTAAGCCACCGAAGTGAGGCTGACATCAGAGTCTATTAGCAGCGTTGATGTTAAAAGAAAGTTCTGATAGATTACGGTTTTCAGCCTAGAATTCTATATCTAGTCAAGCCATTGTTCACTTGTGAGGACAAGCATGCAGAGTCTTAGAACACCGGCTTCATACCCGTTGCTAATCGGCATTTCAGTCAGAGTACACTTTCCTAGTAAAAACCCAGAACAAGAGAGAACAGATTCTGAGGACAGTGTCTACATCCAGCAGAGTGAAGAGCTGGCTGTAGCTCGGCACCAACCTAGAAAGCTGTTGAGCTGAATCAGGGAGGAAAGTCGTGGTGGGGCTCCAGCAGGGCAAGTCCTAGAAAAATAAAAGGATCCTGGGAAAAAATGGGGATTATAGAAAAGCAACCGGCAGAATGAAAAATGAAGACTCCACTTGAGTCTGATGATGGTATATTGCCCACTGAATAGCATGTGAGTTGCCACATTTTGTAAGAATGTGACTGTAGTTACAAATATGTAAGTGTATAGATAGGCAATTTACAAAGCCATCATATGCAAATGATATTAATATTCAGATTTCAGAACCACTCTATAACAAAGCATGGAACTTAACGGTGGTTAGAGACCAAAATGTCTGCATGGTCAGCCTTGAGTGTCCAAGAGTTAAAGTATAAATTACAAAGGGGTAGGGATAGGGGAGGCCAAGGATAGGCAGGGCTGAAAGAGATGTTTCTTATTATAATGTTCAGGGTCAAGAGATAGTCTGGAGTCGATGTGATGAGAAATTGACACTTCAGTCTTTTTCCAGTTGTATAGAAAAATAGTGGCTGTGTCTTTGAGGATCAAACTTGAGACCCCATATATGCAAAGCAAGCTTGTACCACTGACCTTGATCAACTGCCTAAGAACTGAGAATCCAGGACATAGAATGCTTTGTGGAAAGAAAATGAGGAGGAAGGTGTTGTTAGCTGAACCAAGTCCTCATCTATTGCAGCTGCAAGGGAAAGAAAACACCTAGAGTAAGAAACCAGGAATTTAGGCATCTCTTTAGAGGCATGGCAGTAGCCATGAGACATGGCAGTAGCCGTGAGAGAAAACTCAAATGAGGATTATTAAAAAATGAGTCCCTCTTGGGATTGGTGGGGCAGAAGGCTCTCGTCTCATCATAAGCAGACAACTAGGTTTTGATTTCTGAAAAACAAACACATCATTACAGTCAGTTCGGGTTATATTTTAGTTCTAAGTAACACAGAAATACATAGCCCAAGAGAAAAATTGGTCAATTTGGCAAACCAAAGGAAAAAGATCTTACCGTTGTTTTAATTTATGTTTGTGCTTTTGAACCAAGCCATTTCTAAGTGTTTCTGACTCTTACATTTCATGCTTCCACAATCTTTACAAAACTGTTAATTTTCTCAGAGGGCAGGGTTCCAACTGTATGAGGCAGAGCAATAACGAATCAGACTTGATCTCCAGAATATCACTGTACAGAAATATGCCCAAAGGGCAGTGATTGCCTCCTCTTAGGGAGCCTGCGTCCTGTTGCCTGGCTGCTTTGCTGTGGGCTTCATATGCTTTGGACTCAGGACCTCGAGTGGGACATTGCAGGACCTTTGCTTTCATTGTTGTATCCAAAATGCATCTCTGTTTTTGTTTTGTTTTGTTTAGCTATGAAGCAGGGGCTCAAAGAATAGCTCACAAGGAGATGATGAAATCAAAGCAAGTGCCACACAGCTTGTAGCAGCCAGTGCTGGGATTCGAACCCAGACAGGCAGGGGTCAATGTCTGTATACTTCATCCCGGAGCCATCCTGGTGTACTGTGAGAAACAGGAAAATAAACTAAGCATAGATCTGAATGCACTCAGGCCGAGAGACTATTCCCAAACAGAATGCAGGCTAGTAGCAGGGAGCTTTTCATTTCTGAACAGCCAGGGTAAAGGATCACATTTCCTGGTCTTTGTTCTGTTTGTGCTCATCACCTTCTGTCAGGGCTTATAGCTGTGTATTGCCATTTTCTTCTGAGCTAGGAACACTATACTATGACCAGGCCATGCTCTGTAAACCATCGCACCTCTGTCACCAGCAGAAGCTGCTAGCTCTTCAGGACAATCTCTGAGCCACTGGAAAGAGGAAGTGCACGTTAACTTGTGTTTACTGCATTTATGGCCTATGGAGAGCTAAGATGTGTAATGCAGGTTTCTGGTCTAGACATGTGAGATTCACAGGGTAGCTGCTTTGCAGTTGGTTCCCGTGATCTGGCTATGAGGGATGGAAAAATCAGTGTTCTAGCCAGATTTGAGAGACACTTATTAAGGTGTGTCCAGTAGCCAAAGCCAGCCACTCTCTGGGGATAGAAGGTTGGAACAGCTAACATATTTGAAAGGACATTTTATTTTGTAAAGAGGTGATGACTTAAAACTTTATAAGAAATTATTTTGGATGAAAATATTTAAACAAAAGGATTGGGAATAGAGAAGACCCGATTCTGGTCTCCATGTCCCGTGGTGTCGATCTCATGAGGTGGCTCCTGTTTCCTGTTGATGAAATGTGCTGCTGGGGGTTGCCAAAGGTGGCTCAGTGGGTAAAGCCCTTGCCTTGTAAGGGTGAGAATCTTAAGTTCAGACCCTCAGAATCCACACAGAGCCAGGCAAGGCAGTGCATTCTGTAAGCACAGTGTTCTCACAGTGGGATGCGAGGCAGAGACAAGAGAACTCAAGGAAGCCTGTGGGCCAGTTAGCCTGGGCAATGCAGCAGCAAGGACAGAGCTCCCATCTGGAACAAGGTGGAAGGAGAGCGAGGACAGCACCGGAAGTTGTCTCCTCACCTCCACGTGTGCTTTAAACATGTGTCCACCTACACTCACACGCTCAGAGATGGGGGGGGGTTAAAAACAAATAAAAATTAAGAACAACCTTGTAAACAAGAGTCCCCGCAGAAGGCTCTGTCTCTGGGGTGCGTGTGTATATACACCACACCTGAACGCCTTTGGTTTGCACAGCACTTTAGCAGATACACTGCATCTTGCTGTTCCCGCTTCTCAACACCGGAGATTCTACCAGGCAGCACATTTAGAGCTTTTTCCTTCTTTTCTTTCTTTATGTGTAGAATGACATAGCAAATGATTTTTTTACTTACTTACCTATTAAGCTTTTTCGTGTAGATTTAGGTTATTTGGTCCACCACAATCACCACAGAGCATTTGGCAAAATCATATTCTTTCGTCTGTGAGGAAATGGTGATCCACACGCCAGAGAAGGAGGCTTGAATAATTCGGCAGACTCTTGAGCCTACGTGTTGGATGCGTTTCTCTTGCTATTATTGTATTTTGATCACAGCCGACAGGAGAGGGTGGCTCAGCTGTGTGCCTGGGAGTGTGTTCGCACGCGGGGGCTGCGTGCGAACGTGTGCGCCCACGCGGGTAGGTGTACATTATGTTGGGTGACAGATGTGCTCGTGAAAAAAAAAAACAACTCTGAATGAGTCTTTTCGGTTTTAAAAATGGAACCTGAAATTTTAAGGGCTCCGAGGGTGGAAAAAAGATGATTTATTGCTTAAAGGAAGCCTGTGGAGGAACCCTTTTGGGAAGGTTTCCCCTTCTTTATAAAGAGCAGCTCCATTGAGAAGCAGCCCCCATGCTGCCAGCGGCGGCCATTTCAAGCGCACAGCCTGACGGGTATCCTCCCGTGTATGCGCTCAGCCCGCCGCCGCGACCTTTGAGGCGGGAGACAGTCTCCATCTTCTTCCCTGCCTCTTGGCAGTCATTGGTCACCTCTACCCCCTTGTGGCTCTTGTCACTGTAAATTAGTGTTGCTTGTTTTCAGGACCGTCTATAAATGGAACCATATGGTGTTTGGTGTCTTTGGCACGGCATTCCTAGGAGTATCAGTAATTTATTCACTTTTCGTGCTAAGCAAGATTCCATTATGTGGCCGAAGCACGGCTAACTTATGTTCGTACCTGCTGGAGAACATGGCGTTGCTTCCAGTTTGGGGCCCTTCAGGAGCGTTGCTGCCGTGGACATCTGTGTACAGATTGATGTACAATCTTCAAAGCACGTCCCCTCATCCTCCTTCTGGGCAGAGCCAGCATTTGCGGATGTTGAAGTAAGTTAATAGGACATGCTTTTGTCGAGGCAACATGTGCAGACATCCATTAGTTCTGGGGCTGTAGCTCAGCTGAAGAGCACTTGCCTAGCATGCCTGAGGCCCTGAGTTCGATCCCAAGCACCACACAAACAGATGCTGATTAAATCCCTTCTGCATGCAGGACAGAGAGGGCCCTGCCCTGCAGAGATGTACACAAAAGCCTATATAATGATATACAGTGAGTGTGTGAGGGAGAGGAGTCGGGTGAGCGCTTTCATGTGCACAATTGGAAGCCAGAGGAGGGTGTCAGGAAGCTCCTCTTACCCTCCTCCATTTTAACTTTTGAAACAGGGTCTCTCACTGAACCTGAGGCCCTTGGGTAGGGCTAGCTGGCCGGGGACTCCTGGCATCTGCCTCTGTCCTCACAGGCTGGAGGAATAAACAAACATGGCCGTGCCCAGTTTTCTCACATGGGTGCCGGGGATCTGAGCTCAGGGTCTCCCGCCTTCATAACAGACTGCACCATCCCCTGCACAACAGCTTTACAGTGAGAGTCATTTGAGAAAGAAACAATCTCCCTCACTCCACTGTTTTATAGGAGCAGTTGCTATGGCCGTCCACTGTCAGAGTGGAACCCTGATCCCACAGCCCCTTGACCAGTCAGTGTGGGCTGCTAGCGCAATGAGTAGTGGGTTCCTCCCAGGGGAAGAGCTGCAGAATTAGCTGCTGGATTCCAAATCTGCACTTGGGAGCGACTTCAACATTGCTCATTGCAGTGCTTTTGTGATTTTAATTTTTATGTTTAAACTTTTTCCAATATACTATTTGTATACAATGGACTATGGTCAAATTCACACACACACACACACACACACACACACACACACACACACACGTATCTGAGCTTTTGGCCACTTATTTGGGTTCCTATATCTACCACCCTTCTCCGCCCCAATCCTTTCCAACCCTCAACACTAAGTAGGCAAGGAAGGTTAGAGGGGAACGGGGACATAATACCTCTTGCTGTTTAGGGCATCTAGTTCCTCTAGTCTTTGTCTTCAGAATACCAGCAACCAGCAATCTAGCAATAGCAAAAGCAGCAGCAGGAACCTATAGTGACAGTGACCAGCAGCAGCAGGAATGGCAGGGGTGGCAGGGGTGGCAGCAGCCCCCACAGGCCCTCTCAGGGTTCTCAAGGGTGCCCAGAGTTCCAAATGTAAACTATCTGCAGCTGGCAAAAATCATGCCCCTCCTGAAGCACAAGACAATCACAGTTAGTGGCTGTGGACAGTCTGAAGCAGCCCCAAATCCCACACCTGGGATTAAAACTAAAACATAGTCACATGGTTTTTAAAGAAACCAAAATTCTCACTTCACATGCACACACACACACACACACACACACACACACACACACACACACAGGAGTGAAAGGCTGATGCCATGTCCTTTTTCCTCAAACCTTTTACATCTTAAGTTTTTGAGATGGGCCCCTCACTCAACCTGGAGGTCACCTATGGGCTGGCTAGCCAGTGAACTCGAGATGCTCTCCTGTCTCTGCACCCCGTAAGCACCGGGGTTACGGGTGCTTGCCCTCACACCTGCCTTTCACATAGGCTGGGGATCGGAGCTCATGTCCTCACATTTAGGCAGCAGGCATCTGAGTGACTGAGCCATCTCCTGAACGTTTCACTGGATTTGGAGTTAAGTCCTACTCAGTTGCCAGTACTATCCGTAAACCAATTATGGCCTCGGCAGGCATTGGATTTATGGGCCTCCTGCCTCAGCCTCCCGAGTAGTTGAGATTACACACCTGAACCGCTAAGCTTAGCTTCCTTTCTGGATGGTTCTTCTACCTCCTACAGTACCCTCTTCAGTAAGGAAGAACGAGAAACAAATATTTAATTATATGAGTCCTTGAAGATGGAACCAGACCGGTCTGAGCCTCTCTTGCCATCTCTGCTTCCCTTCCAGCTTGTTGCCCGTGGATGGTTAGAGAAAGAAGTGAGACTCAGGTTTCAGGCCTGTGCCAGGCCTGGGGGGAGTTGATCTAGTGACTTTAGCTGAGAGTTGGCCTGTGCTTATCAGGACATGGTTGGGAGGCCCTTGGCCCTCCAGACACAGGCACGGATTGGTGTGGGTCCCCGAAGCCTGATATACCCTGCCGGAAAAGAGGTTGTTGGCTACTGATCATCAGCAGAGTTCTGATTATTAAGACAACTTGCGTCAGCATTCCTGATGGAACTCTGGTGAGGGGTGTGGGGTACTGGAAGGATCTGCCGCCTGAGAGTTAGGAGCTGGGGTTGGGAATGTAGAAGCTCTTTTGAGCTATCTATAATACTCAGCTATAGGGAATCCATTCCCAGACACAAGAGATTCAAGATGGCCCTGGTGTCATGTAGCAGGTGTGTACTCATCAGCTACCGTGGGTACATACACTGGCTACTCATCCGTTTTAACCCCAGTTTTAAAATTATTCATTCATTCGCAGTGCTAGAGTTTAAACCCAGAACCTGTGCTCCTAAGCAAACACTCTACCGCTGAGCTTTTGTGAAACAGAAATTTTGTTATGTATCCAGGGTTGCCTTCCAAGCATATTCCCTGCCCTTATATTGAGTATTGAGATTACAGGTGTGTGCTATCGCATGTGATTCATATTCACAGACAACACAGTACCTGTTACCTCACAAGTAAGTCATGAGGGATAAATAAAATCAGACACATGAAGGGCTTTGAAAGCGGGCACCACCCTGAAGTCCATGTGAGTCTTCGCTTTTGAAACACTGCTGCTGCAGAAGTTTCTGGGCGTTTGTTCCATCTCCATGGCATTGTCCTTCATTGGAATGAATGGCATCTTCACACAGACCTTCCCCCCGGCTCACTGCAGTGCTGAGGATGCGCCTTAAAAAGATTGGGCTTGGGAAGCCAATGGCCACTGAGGAGCAAAATGAGGACACTGGGGATGGGCCTGGGAGGAGGACTCCCCAGACAGGCTATCAGAGAAGCCTCTGTGGGATAGGTGTAGCAGGGGACCTGAGTCTGACCTCGGAGTTCATGCAAAATCAATCCCTTGCATGATAATGTCATCCTGCAGAAAGCTCCCACTTCCTGTCTGGAAACAGAAGACTATCATTGACCTCGCAAGAGCCTCAGGACCCCAAGGCAGGTGAAGGACACAGCTCAGTGTCTGAAGCAAAGTAGATGCCCAGGAAACCTGTAGTTATCCCTTCTTTCTGTCTCTCCTGGCACCATGGACCTTCTGATGTGCCTTGCCTGCACATGGGTTTCCCCTAGACTATGTACAAGCTTTCTGTTTTTTCCTAGTCACAGTATCACTAAAAAGTCACCTGATAGCCTGTAATAACATATAGTAATATCAGCTTGGGATTAAAAAATGACTTTTATTTAATGTGGAGGGGGGATTGTTAGAGTCGAAAGAGCTATGGACTATAAAGGAGGAACTTGAAGGCATGCATGTGTTACATATGTATGTATTGTGCTCATTTATACCATGACACTAATAAAGAGAGGTCAGAGGATAACTTAAAGGGTCTTTCCACCATCTGGGACTGAAACTTAGATCATCAGACTTAGTGGCAAGCGCCTTTACCTGATAAGCCATCTTCCAGACCCAACTTGCTTCAGGCCATCTAACCAGTCAGTTCTCTTTTTTCCACACGTTGAGTATTTTCTCAGTGCCAAGCGCTTTGCATTTTTGTCTCATGGAATTTCCATGACAACCCATTTCACAGATGAAGCCAAGGCTTATGGAGAGGAAATAATTGGCTGAGGTCATTCAGCGGGTAAGAGACAAAACTGGGATTCAGGCCTGGTATGAAGCCAAGGGCTGTGGTCATCTCCCCCACTGTTTCGTTGGCTTCTGGCCCTGGCTAGAGAAGAAGCCAGTGGTGATTTAGCTTGAAGGGGGATCATAGTCCAAGAGAAAAGGAAAGTAGCTTGGAAGTCTGTCCAGGAGAGGTAAGAAGTCTAGAAAGATTTTATGAATATGGCTACCTCTGGAGCAAGTGGAATGAGCCTGCATTTTAAGAGTGGTTCAGAATTTTCCTGTGCATGGTCAGAGGGAGGTGTGGGGTCTGTCCGGAAGTCATTCTAGCTGCCTGGTACTGATGCCTGCTAGTAGATTGCAGAGTTGTGCAGGTCTGGGGATGCGCATTGCATCATTTTCTGGGCTGTGCAACCATGGGCGGGATTTGCGATGAAACGGACTTGGCTGTGAAGTTGGACCACTCTTTACTACCCTCTGTACTCGGCCACCCCTCCAGTCACCGACACTGAAGTCCTGCCGCCCTGGATGGAAAGCCTCCTCACTTGGCTGACTGGGGCTTGGCCGGTGCTGCAGCCATCTGCTCAGCCTGCAAAGCTCTTTGTTGCTTTTGGCATGTTTAATGGCTTAATTTCTATTTTTCTGTTGGGAAATGCAGTTTGCCAGCATTGGGGGAGCAGTGGGTGCTAAAATGGCTTCTGATTGCTATCTTGAATGTTAATATCCTAATACATTCTACTGTCAATGACCTGTCCTCCCGGCTACGAGTCCCAACTCCCCTTTCGCAGAGATAGTCGTAGTGCCTGCCTTTGGATAGGCCTCGCTGCCCATCTCATTCCTTCATTGTCCTCCTCCCCGCCTTTCACAGATAGTATTGTGCTTCCCCAATACGGCCTGCAGCCGTGGGAAATCTTTGACTTGGAGGATATGAGAAAGTGTTTCATTTTGTTTGGGGGTTAGCAGAGATGATCTAATCTCCAAAAGGCATTCATCATTTGAATTCCATGCTCAGGGGCAAAAGGGTCCCTGATCATTTTGAACTTTGGCAGAGACAGAATCCTGGTTTAGCGCTTGCTGTTCAGCAAAGCCGTGGGCTGATTCTCCTGCCTGTAACTCCTTGCTGGCACTGGGGTGTGTTTCTGTGGGGTTGTAGTGGTGCTTGAGAGGTCTGGGGAAACCTGGCTTTACCCACACATTTAAAATCATGAACTCTTGTGGAAGGATGAGAGAAGTCATCGTGTAGGATCCCAGTTGGATATTTGGTTCTCATCTGGATCCCAGGCGCAGGCAAATGGATTCTGTGGGGCCTCTGAGGGTGGCCCAAATCTGCTCACTGCCCTCCTTCACTCTCTGACCAGACAGTGCCTGAACTCACCCCAGTTTTCTCATCCATAGAAGATTCCTTGATACAAATGAAATTTTGAAGCAGACAGAAAACACTCTCAGCCATGACAGGCTAATTCTAGCTATGTAACGGGGCTCCTGAGAGGCTCTACAAACCTTAATTCTGGAAAGGGTATGGTTGACTTGGAGAGGACAGCAGATCCACTTCAGTTTCTGTGCCTCTCACAGGTGCTCACAGTAGGTGTTCATCATGTAGCCACCTCAGCTCCCCTCTCCGAGTGTTATGCAGACGCCACTACAGTGCAAAACTGGTCCGTTCTCCTCCCTGTGGACAAAGGCTTGAAGGGCTGAGGGGCCCAGAATATACTTTAGAAAGCCTGAATTTAGAAGTCCTGTTCCCACCTGTATGAATGGGTTTGGGGTGTTTTCTGACCAAGAGAAACGAGCAGAATGTGGACCTCACACTTTCTGCCTAGCAGGGAGGATAACTATATGGGCATCATGCTACAGTTTAATAGAAACTGTGATTAGGACATGTCTCCCGTGCTGTGGGAACCCAGAAGAGGGAGGAATGCCTTCTGGTGGGAGTATCTAGAAAGCCTCAGAGAGGAGGCATTAATTGCCCTCGACCTTGAAGAAGCAGGAGATGTCCAGCTCACTGCCTCTTCCGAAGGATAACTTGCTAAGTGTACACTTGATCTTTCCTGGGGGTGGTGGGAGAATGACGGGAGGGGATGGTGGCTCCTGTTTTTAAGAAATGCACAGCTTGTTGGGGAGAGAGCCTGGCACTGCTTCGCCTATTGGAACTCCGCGTATACAGATGGATGGTTGGGGTGGGAGAGTTTCATGGTGTGGGCTTGGAGACCCAAGGCTTTACCACGCTCCACAAAAAAAAAAAAAAAAAAGAGTTCCTACTGTGCAAAGATGTTTGAACTTGAGAGGTCCAGCACCCCCCCCCCCAATTTCCAACCCACTGCCTGATTTCATCAACCTGGTTCTGTATAGCAGGTTAGCTGAGCTTGGGGGGGGGGAGCAGGTGGCAGAAGAAAGGAGAACTTCATTGGTGAGCAATTAGAAATACTGACTCGCTTTATAGCCCATCTGGAATCTGTGGACCACAAAACACTTGTGTAGCCAACATGTGACCTGACATGGGGGATCAGGGTAAAGGGCACCTTGCGAGCCTTTGTTTCTGTTCTATCTTCTCACACCTCTTCTTTCTGTTGCTTTAAGGATCCTTCCATACTGTTGCTCATTTTTCTGTTCTCCTCTTACTCACTGGGTTTAGCCCTGTTCTGTTTCTTAACTTCCCAATGAGATTTTAATCACTGAGAACAGGAGTGATGTCTTAAGGCTTCTCTTGTTTTCTGGGGAAGCATAAAAAACACAAGTTTCTTTGGACGATCTTGGCTTTGAATTTCAGCACTGCCACTTAGCCTGGACCGTTGAGCACAGTTTCGTTGTCTGTAAAGGGGCATAACACAGAGCCTTCCAACCTCCATGCAGTTGGCCTTGTAGGCTGGATGATTCTCAGCTGTGGAGATCATCTTGTGCCCTGTGGCTTCCCTAGCATCTCTACCCTTTAGATACCAGTTATGGCACGCTCTCTGCCAGCCGTGGCACTCAGTCTCTAGACACTCATGCCTCTAGAAGATCTTCAAGTATCCACTGGGAAGCAAGATCACTCCCAGTTTAAAACTGCTGATTGAAGCTGCCATCTGGGTGTGCTTCAGACCTGGTGCAGCCCAGTAGATGGTCGGTCAGCACCGATGCTCTTTCATGCCTAACTCACCTAGCACTTGGTGAGTGCGCAGAGCTGCGACTCTGAGGTACAGCAGCTCCGGGTGGAAATGTGGAGCTCTCAAGCTGCCCACACATACACTAACAGACCCACTGTCGTTTTCTTACTTGCAGATTGATCTGGAGCCAGAAGGAAAAGTGTATGTGATCATCGATCTCTCGGGGTCGTCGGGCGAAGGTAGGAGACCATGACCTTTCATCCCTGTCTTCTTCTGTTGAGCCTCTGGCTCTGGATCTCCCCCTTCCCGTCTTGGACAGGACGTTATCACAGTGACATTTAATTAGTTGGCATGCTTCAGCGGGAGAAGGTTATTTTGAAGATGTTATGCCTGTGCACCAAAAGGAGCCAGCCATCTGTTACTGGTGGAGCAGAAGGAGATTTCGGACTTGCTGAGCGACCAGTAACACAGGCATTTCCAAATGCTCTGTGCAGGGCAGGTGCCAGCAGAGCGGCACCGGCTCCCCGGAGGCTTCTGTGGGCTGTGTGCTGTGTAGGGTGAGAAGGAAGTAAAACCAGTTGGTCTAACGGTATTCGGAAGCGAAACAACCAAGGCGTCAGACTTTAAAAATCTTCCTTTTTTGGATTGTTTGCAGATTCTTTTACTAATTATTTCAAAGGCAAATGAAGTTGATGATATGATACAACACAGAAAAATTTCTCTGATATTTATACTCTTCTTCTTCTTACATCCTCTTCTTTTGATCCCCCCCACCCTTTGTTCACTCAATATGTTTTAAATGCAGAAGCATAAGTGTGGTGAAGACTGAACAAGCAGGGTGGAAGGGAAGGCAAAACGCAGCCTTGTCCAGACAGTTGCAAGGCTGTTATGACAGCTTTCAGCACTGGACAGGCAGAGGACAGGACTCACGTGTTCCCTGGCCTCCCCTTTCCTCTCCTTGCTCTCTGTGGGCAGGGAGACAGAAGAGTTTGTCTTAGTGGCATGCAGAGAGACTGGGAGATAATAACGGCTTTGCCTTAGAGATGAGGGAAGGAAATGGTGTTTGAGGTCTGTGTCCCCAAGTGAAAGGTGAACATTCCTGACCTTCAGCTCTCCGCCTGGAAGACTTGGGCCCTTTCATAAACTCACATCTGAACAGAAGCACAAAGTCTCTCTCTCTTTCTCTCAGTCTCTCTCTGTCTTTGTCTCTTTCTCTGTCTCTCTCTCTCACACACACACGCACACATGTACACGTGCACACAGTCTCTGGGTAAAGCCTGTGATGGGAAGAAACCTAAGTAAGTAAGGTCAAAAGCTCTAAACTGGAAGTTCTCAACCTGTGGTTCTCAAGACCCCTTTGTGGGTGACTCATGTCAGATACCTTGCACATCTTATATAACAGTTACTGCAGTTATGAAGCATGAATGAAATAAATTTATGGTTGGGGGTCACCCCAACCTGAGGAACTATATTTTTTAGAGGTTCGTAGCATTAGGAAGGTTGAGAACCACTGTTCTAGGCAAATGATATGCATGAGAGTGGATCCTGATAACTTTCATCTGGCTTATTGTCAGTCTCAACTGGTGTTCAGAATAAAGCAGTAATCATGTGTCTATGGGGACCACAGTAGAGTTGGGGCCTCCTTTAATGTGATTTGATGATTTGGCACAGGTTAAAAGCTTTGAGCATCCTTTCAGATTTGATTTCTTACATATTCTGCTCTTTATTGCAATTATGTTTGGCATGCCCAACTTCCCTTTGCTGTTGTCAGCACAGAACAGCCAAGAATAGAATATGCTGTTGAAGAGTTGAGGATTTAACAATATAGAGTATGAAATATTTAAGACCTAAAAGAAAATTAATGCAAAATAAATCAGCCAAGTTAAGAAAAAGCAGGCTACCCCAGCACAGGTGGTATGTCCAAGATCTCACCTACTCTGGAGGCCACGCAGAAAGAGGCCCCGAGCACAAGAGATTAAGGCCAGCCTGAAAATCAAGAAAAAAAAATTAGTAAATCAAACAAAAGATTGAAGGCTTGTAATTGCCTTGAACGTTTTTAGCGTAGTATTTGATCCCAGCCTCAGACTTGAGAGTTTACAATAGCATCCTGATTGTAGATGTTGGAAAAATGTTTGGTAAACAAAAATCAACTTATTTTTTCCTGTTCTTTTCCTAACCTTAATTAAACATGTATTACCTGTGCCAAGATGCTGGGCTACGGAGGGTGGGCTTAAATTATTTTCTTTCTCCTCAAAAAGATTAATGACTGGCAAAATTATAAACAACATTTTTTTTACATTAGAGAGAAAGGAGATGGACAGTGAATGAATAAATAAATCAGAAGCAATTGATTTTTTTTCCTTGTTTCTACGCTTTATTGCATGTGAATAAGTGAAGCAATTTTCATTGGGTTTAATTCTGAGTCTTTTTCGAAAAATCTCTTTCATCTAAAGAAAATAGAGTTTACTTTAGAAACACGGACACATGCCAGGATCTGTAAAGTACTAGCATGTGTTGCTCTAAAGAAAAGAGGGCTCTAGCTTTCCCTTGCTGTTCCTGGGCTTGGGATTCCCTTCTGGGAGCAGTGGGTGGACACTCCATTGTCCTGGGTAGTGCTGCATTTGTATCACACCCATCTGTCCTCCCAGTCCTGTGCCCTGGCCTGATAGGGCTCTCAATCTGGAGGTGGTTATGGTTGCATGAGGGTTGTGAGGGTGAAATAAACCCTCAGACGGGGACCACACAGGAGAATTCGCAGAGAAACTCAATTGTTCAGCTACCCTGTTGCACTACAGACTATGTACTCTAGTCTCAGATCCCTGTCCATACCCCTTTCGGGTGCTAATGCTAATTGTGTTCAGTGGAAGTCTGAGAGGAGAGTTGAAGTGAGGCTGAGTGAGCTTTCTGTTATTCTGCCACCAGCATCATTTCAGAAACCCTGTCTCCATGCTCCAGCCCCATCAGTAGGAAGAATATATTCATAGAAACTGCACACACTTTACAACACATGCAAGTTCCAAAGACTGCATAGAAGGTATGGGGGTGACAGTGTGAATACACCCCCTTCTTCCAGGGTGTTCCAAAGGTTCTTTTTCTTGCTAACATGCTGTTAGGAAGTTTGGGTGCTTATATCCGCTGGAGCAGGATATAATGAGATTTCTGGCTGTCTAATAAAATTCCACCACTTGCACATTCTGTGCAGCTCACCATAATGGGATTTGACTAGTGTGTGCTTTGACTAAACCAGGGAACCTGGCCCCAGATAAAAGGGGGCAGGCCTGATGCCACTGAAGGTCATTTCCGGTCAGGTGATGTTATTCTTCAGTGTAATTTGAATAGACATCTGTTGGAGCTCATGGCCAAGGAGTGGGTCGTATCTGCAGCTGATAGAAGGAGCTGAAAGAAAGGGACTTTTTTTGGGGGGTGGGGGCCATGTGTTGTCACAGATATTTCACTAATATCTACACATTTTTTTTTGTGTGTGTGAGCCCCAGTCTGTGGCATTCCTTAGTTTGGCTTTCATCATGAATAGCAACTATTTGGCTTCCTAGTAAGCCTTATACTATTGGCTCACCAGAAAATTAGGTCAAAGTATAATTAGCTCAGGTAACAAAAGTATAAACACCAACTTAATTCTCAAATTGTTTATTTTTTCTGTGTGCATAAGTTACTATTTCTGCCTTTGCTGTCATTTGTGTGTGGTTCTCATTTGTTATAATAAAATAGCAATGCATCCTAGCAATGGGAGATGGCTAGGGAAGAGACCTATGGGGTCTCTTCCTCTGCTTTGCATCCAGGGACAGTGCTCATCTCAGATTGTTCTTCAAAGACAACAGTGCAATATAAATAGTAAAAAGTCAGCCTCATTGGGTGTTGGGCTCACAGACCTGTGTCTGCAATAGTGTACAGTCTACAACGTAAGTTGAATGACTTTTGCCCTACAAACACCACACAAAGTAAAGTTGAATCTGGTCCCAGTGGGATTGTGCGTTGTGGAAGTGGAATTCGAGAAGCCAGAAGCAGGAAGCAGGGCCCACCTACCCCTCTTTTCTGTAGTCATATGATGCTGAGATGGCTGATGTCTTCTCTAGAAGAAAACATGGCCCTAGGCATCTCTGAGACCTGGGCCAAAATCCTGGCTGTTGTGATTACCAGCTTAGCTTTGGATTCCTTACCCAGAGAAGGGGGCCAACACTGGGAAGTTTCATTTGGACATAGTTTTGGCGATTTCATTCTTGTCACTCAGTGTAAGCCTAATTCAGACTAAAGTAAACCTGCCAAAGATACTAAGGAAGGGTCAATATAATTGTTTATAAGTATTTATGTTTATAAGTGTTTATGCATACCAAGATGCTCGGTTAAGTATTCAGAGTCCGGAGACCCAAGAGCAAAGAGGTAGGTACAATTCATCAGAGTCACCTTGAGAGCAGCAGGCAGGCTCTTCAGGGAAACGATAGGAGGGCGGGCTTCTGACTCTGGGTGTGGAGTTCTCAAGAGCAGAGCAAGGGAAGAGCTTGCCACTAAAGAACACATGGCTTTGTGCCTGGTGTTCCTGTAGAGTTTCCACCCAGCTGTAGTTGTACTTCTTCATCTTTCTTCCTCCCCCTCCCCCAAGTGAAGTGGTTCCCAGCCAGACACTGTGGAGCATCCCAGAGCCACTGGTTTGTGTCCTGAGCTTGTTAATGTTAACAAGATCTCTTGTTGGAGCCCGGCTCCTCCCATCGCCGCTCCTGCAGACTGAGGACACATGGTCTCCAGGCTCTCGATGGCCCTGGGTAAAGCCCTTCATCTGTTTGAAGTCAGTTATTAAATCTCTCTTCTTCAGGCAGAATCCATTAAATCCTTTAGCCTTTCTGCAGGTATGTTTTCGAAATCTTACTCCTCTTTGCAGCGTTCTGCTGGTTTTTTTTGGTTTGGTTTTCTTCTAGTTGCTCAAGAAGACAGATTTGATGAAGCCAGTTTCACTTGGCTGTGGAAAAAAAAAAGCGTGTGTAGAGATTTTCGTGAACCAGGGGCTTGACACCATCACCTTCACATGGAAGTGGAGTGCTGAGAGAACAAGAGATGTCCTTCAGAGCACACTGCAGGCCCCTCCCCAGGCTTCTGCTCTGTCAGAGCACTCATAATGAGTTTGTCAACATGGAAATGACCTCCTGATGTCATTGTTATTTTTGTTGTTCAGAAAGCCTTTAATATGAACATAAAGCCAAAGCTCTTAGCTTTTAACCCAAAGATGGCCCCAGAGTCCCCTTCATAAAGAAGTAGACAGAGCTACTTTTTCATTCTCTTGGAGAGGAAAGCTCCTGATCCCTGTTTCAGGAATGGCAGGGCCCCTCTCCAGCTGTCTGTAATGTGGTCTTGTAGATCTGGGTTGGAAACTAGATCTGACCTAAATCAAGCAGGATGATGATATTTCCTAGTGTTCCACTCTTTGTTGGAGACATTAGAGTCTTGTGTTCATGGCAGGCATTCAGGCACCGCCTTTAGGGTAAAACCTTGGCTCTCCCAGGCGGCAGGGCATATCTCAACAGCATCTGTAGGTTCCATAGTGCTGGTGAAGAATTCAGCCTTTTCTAAATCCCATGTTATTTGATCCGTAGCTTCTGGCTGCCAGGAAGTTAAAAGGAGTCACTTACTCAAGTGAGTGATCCTCACCAATTCATCTCAACAAACGAGCCCAGTTTGGTATATTGCTAGATTCGGGGAATGAGAAGTGGGGAGGGCAGTGGAAAATGGAAGACAGTAGTCTCAAGAATTGGAACATTGCCTCACTCTTGAAGGAGGAAGGTTCAAAGACTAGCACATTCCCATTGAGTTCAGAACTGGGTGTCAGTCGCCAGGGAGTAAACTAGAACTGGGATAACCCAGCAGAACCTGAAGGGAGTGGCAGAGCTTATGCTGGACCTCAGCAAGGGTGGGACGAGGCTCCAGTGGGCAGGGATAGTCCTTTTATCATTACCCAAGATGACTTTGAGGCTTACAATATTTAGGGATGACAGGATTGACAAGATAAGTAAGGCAGATGGAGAGTGTACTCTCTTGGAGCATCCAAACAAAAAGGTAATTATCAGTATTGCAATCAGAAATCGTCATGCTATGCAAGCAAGGAAAGTGGAGTGCCATGAATGATCAAGTCATATTTGAAAGTTGATGGCAGTTGTTCTGCCTTTGCCTCGTGGTCAAGGCCTCTGTCTCTCTAACATTCCCAAGGAGGAAGGGAGTGTTCCAGGTCAAAGCTAATCACATCCAGAACATCGGGTAGATAGAGGCCTGTTAAAACTATGGCACTGAGGTATTTAGAAGCTTGCATTCAAAGAAAGGCATTCCTCCGTGAGATGCCTTTGGATTCACCCTTTTCCCACCCAGACACCTGGTAAAGTCCTATGGTAATCAGGCTACTCAGTCTTCAGGCCGTCAGCCTCCTCCTCCTCTTCCTCCTTTTTTACAGGCTGGAAAATAAACTCCTGATTTCAAGCACGCTGGACAAGTAGCCCACCACTGAGCTATGGCTAGAGCCTTTCTAAGTTGCTCCAAATTAAGCCCAGACTGTCCCGTGTTTTCTCTTTCAGTTTCTGTTCAGTTTTTAATATGAAACCTCATAAGGACATTAATGAGAGTTTCCATCTTCCCTAAGCCACACCCAGCTGCGAGATACTGACCCATCTTCTCTGTAGGATGTCCCGTAGGCAATAGGATTCTGGCCATGTTCACCTCATGTGCGTCCTAGACATCTGTGATGTGTCAGATTTTCCAGAAGTGTGTTGAGTCCAGAAAATAAAGATTAACAACATTCAGATGTTCAAAAACATTGATCTTTTAATATGTACTCTTTACTCCTGACTCTCATCCTGGTGTAACTACTAGCCACCTGTGACACACAAACCCATGGAGCACATCCTTCGCTGTCCAGATTTGGAGGTCCGTCTTTGCCTCAATGGAAACACTGTTTGTTCCTAGAAGTGATTATCTGCATGGATGAGACCAAGGACTCCACAGGAGAGCAAGGACTCACCCCTGTCAGGGAGTTCTTGTGTCCCAAAGAGCCTTTGCTGAAATGCTCAATGGGAAATAAGCCAAGAAACCCCCATTTCCTTCTAAATGGTCTCTAGATGCATAGCAGTTCCTCTGAAATGAATCATCCATGGTTAACAATACCAAATGCCAGCCATTAGCAGATGAAAAACAGGATTGAACCCAGAGAGACTGGGAGCCACTCTCTCTCTCTGCAAGACTCCTTCCTGTCTGCCATTATGGGGGTGTAAATATATATTTTCTGTTGGCTGTGCGCTTGTTTTACTACTGACTTAATTGCAGAAGGGATGGTCATGTAGAAAGGGTGGGTTTATGATAGGTCCTCAGTGAAGACATGAGTCCCTTATTTCCTTCCATGTCCTCTCGTCTGTCTCTGTTGTTATGTATCATTTCTGTATCTTATAAAAGAGGGTTTGGGGGAAAATCATGTTTGCAACCCAGATCATATTTGGTTTAAATGGCCCATAATTGAATCATTTACTGTTGTTAATGTCCTCGTGACTTGGCTTAAAAGAAAAGGGTATTTCCATTCATCTAACCTAATTTAGAGAGTTGTCCTTCTGTACCAATTATTCTATTCTTTTATCTACTTGAAACTAGCCTGTGCTGACAGTTTTATTGATGTTCCTTATTACCTAGCGTTGTTGAAACACTCACATTTTCACAATCAAACACATTTGCCATCATTAATCTAGAGGTAACACCAAGGCTTTTATCTTCCTCTTTTATTGTAAACCTTTGGTGTGAGCTTGTATAGTCTGAGGAGACCTGAATACACACACACACACACACACACACAGAGAGAGAGAGACAGAGAGAGACAGAGAGAGACAGAGACAGAGAGAGAGAAGCACGCATGAGCACAAAGATAATCTCCCTTGAACTCACTCTTTCTTACAGTTTCAAAGGAATTCACTAGAAGAAGCCATGGGTACCTGTAGCAGAGAAAACATTCCTTTACACCACATTCCGCCATATTGTTAGTGTCAGGAGACTGGAAGGCCAGGGAAGGGGGTTTAACCCACTGGCAACCACCTGCTCTGTGTTGGTAACATCTAGAAGGTACCAACGCTAGCAAAACTACACATTTATGTAGATGAACAAGCTTGGGACAGGAAGTCACATGTGTTAAGGGAACACTTGCCGCCAGAAGCAGCACTGCAGGAACGTAGTAAGCAGAGCTGGCAGGAAAAGCAATGGCTCTGTGCAGGCAACCTGCTGAGGGGGCCCTTCTGCTGCTCTATTGGAAGAGCTGCTAGCCTCTCCTGCCGCTCTGCTCAGAAGACGCGGTCAGGGAAACCTCTCATTTTAATGTATCTCCTTGGTTGTTAGAGGGGTCTCTCGCAGTAAACAGGTAGCCAGCATTAACCGTGGGGCCCTTTGTGCCTACATCTGTGATCTGTATTCCGTGGAGCATTTCTCTCCAATGGGGATTTCTGGAACCTGCTGTAATCCCTAGACAGAGACAAGTCATTGGCCCTCTGTGTAAGGGAACAGTCACATTTCCACCTAATTCCTTTTTTGTTGTTTTTAAATCATTTTAAACAGCTCATACACATAAATTGTAAACTAGAAAAGAAATTTTTCCTTCCTTCCCAAATTTCCTTATTCCTTCCCCAGAGATGATCATTGCTCCCAGTGTACAGTGTGTCATGGCAGAGACATCCTGTATATACATAGACAGAGGAGGAAGGGAGAGAAAGGGAGACGGGAAGGAGGGAGTGCAGGAGGGGAGGATAGACACACACACACACAGAGAGAGAGAGAGAGAGAGAGAGAGAGAGAGAGAGAGAGAGAGAAAGATAGATAGACTTGAATGTAATCTCCAAGGGATTTCTGTTTGTATCGTTCATTCTGTGCCCCAGGACAGTGGGTACTTGATAGCTACATGTGTATATAAATTATATATTCCTGATATGGAGAATTTTGACAAGTCCCGTCCTAGCGTGGGTCACCTGCGGGCAGTAGTTCTGTTGTTCTTACAACAAACAAAAGAGACTATACTATCTATTATCTTATTATATAGTATCTTGCACTTTAGGCTAGTCATGTGAACTGAAGGAGCTCATTCGAGATCAGTGCTAGGGGCTGTCATTTGTTGACCTCAGTTGGGGAGAGTCTCATTGGTGGGCCCACAGTACCCTCTTCTACCAATAGCTGCATCATACTCTTGTGCTTCTTGCTCTATTCTTTGACTTCTTCTGTCAGAAGAACATGAGCGTGTGTGTGTGTGTGTGTGTGTGTGTGTGTGTGTGTGTGTGTATGCTTGATTGGAATCTTCATTTTAGTTTCTGCTTCATAATGAGCTAATTTCATGATTTACCAATACATTCAACAAGCGTATATTGAGCTGGGCCTGGCTCAATATACGCTTAATGGGACTAATGGCTCATGCCTTTAATCCCAGGGCTGGGAAGGCAGAGGCAGAGAGATCTTTGTGAGTTCAAGGCCAGCCTGGTACACATGGCAAATTCCAGGCCAGCAATGTCTACATACTGAAACACTGTCTCAAACAAGGCAAGACAATTGTATACTCAGAGTCTATTGTCCACTAGGTACCAATGAACACAATGAAAAAGGCAGGGGCCGGGAGAATGACCAGCAGTAAGCCATGTACTTTAATTGGTCCAATGGTCTTCTCTGTACATAGGGCAAGGATGTGCTGTGTTGCTGTTTCCCATACATTTTAGCATTTGTTTTTTTTGAGGGAAGAAGAAGAAGGAAACACACAAAATTCAGGAAGTAAATAAAACTTATCAGGCTCAGGGAGCTTTCAAAACTTACAAAGGCCACAAGGCATCTCTCCAATGTTATATAAGCAGCAATAATTGCTGGGCAGAGGAGACTGCTTCTGTAGGGGCTGCCTGCACATCATATGAGAGCAGCTTTTGTTAGCCTTTGTTAATACTGATCATTATTTGTATCCAAATGGATCTGTCATGTGGGTTTTCTCATCTCTTCTTTACATCTAGGGGAAATGAGGCTTAAGAAGTTTAAAGCTGAACCAGCCGGAGATGCTATGAAAATGCATATACTGACTCAGTGGGCCTGGGACGAGGTTGGCGATTGTCTGTGTGTGGTTGACCAGCTCCACGGGATGCCCATGCTGCTGGTCATTGGACCACACTTTTGAATAGCAAGAAACGGTAGTCCCTGGGGTCCCTCCCAAACCCTGCTTCGCAGGCAGCAGTTCTTATTGGAAGGATCTGTGTTCCTTTCAGTTAACCTTGCGGCCAACCCCTGCGCATGTCTTGGCGTCTGCTCTCTGGGAGGGGGTCAGAAGACACTCAGTCAGGGTCCAGCAGCAGGCTAGGCAGTGCCCTGCCCTTGCATGTTAGCCTGACGTAAGTAGCTTGCAGAGGAGCAGAATGGGCAGTATCTGTGCCCTCCAGAACAAGGGCAAGGACCAACTTGTAGCAAGAAAACAAAGCCCTCAACAGCCTTCTGAAAACCACTCATCAAGATACTGGATTTTTTTTTTATTGTTTGTGTTTGTTTTTCTATATATACGCCCAAAGTATTGTGTGGTGCTTGAATTTGATCCCGTTGTGCTAATTTTCTCCTGGTTCCTGCAGCTTTAATTAAAGAAACTCACCCAGGGATCTTGCTAGAACTTACCTCTCTGTGACCCTTCTCTGAGAAGCAGGTTGTACTGCTTTTCATGGAAGGAGAGAGTTCTGGATTAAGGGCTGAGTACACAGTAGGGGCATAATTTTTACTTGTTCGTTAAATGGATGTGTGACTAAATGAAAGTAACAGGCAAAAGTGTCACTTCTAAAGGAAACTATTGAGATAAATAAGGTGTTTGACTGACTTTGCTTCAGATAACCAGTTGTTTCGTATTCCAGTGTACAATCAGTTACATGGGTGGGTGTGGACAGAGTGTTTAAGCTTTTTTTCTGCGCCAGGTACTTATTAGTGCGATCTGAAGCAGCCTCGTTTCCTCCTCACACTCCAAGTCCCCGGTTATAATACTTCGGCCCTCCCTGGTTATTCAGCCTCTTCCCTATTCTTTTAAACCCCAATGAGACTGTGAGTTTGCCTCCTCCTGGGAGCCTTCCCACACTGGTCCATCCCACCTGCCCCTGCTGGTCTGTAGCCCTGCATTTGCCCCAGGCGTTCTTTACCGCCATGTCCTCATTCATTTTTATTGTTTGTATTGTAAGGAGAGTTCAGGCGAGGCCCTGCCTAGTCTGTAAGCTGCAGCCATACACCCCTTGCTACTCTTTTAAAGGGTAGAGAAAATAAGTAGGTAAGGTAATGGGAAAGGGGTAAAACAATAAATTCTAGTGTTTATTTTCAGAATAGTTACGTTTCTCGAGAATTTAAGAAAAAGAGAAAATGTTAACACTTGAATCTCGAAGCCATATGTGGTGATGTGTGCCTGTAACGGCAGCTACCGAAGATCATAAAACCAAGGCCAGCCTGGGCCATCCAGAGAAATGCTATCTCAAGACAACAAACATAGGCTTGGCTATCATTCTTCAAGTACTACAGAAGGTCTGTGTTTGAATGCCGTCAAATTATGTGAGCCATGAAGACTTTGTGAGAGAAGTAAAGGTCTCCTACAGCGTCACTGTTCCTCAGACTCTGTCACACGAGTGTGATATGGAGCTTGCTAATGAGTGGTCCTTGGTGTGCATAGATGTACAGATCCCCTGTGAGAAAGGAAAAAATGACAGCCAATGCCACTGTCCCTTAGAGAACTAGCCTTCTGTCATGCTTATTCTCCTGTGCCAAGAAGTAAGGACTTTTCTTCTCAGACTTAGGAAACTCTTGCCTAGAAGCCATGTAAGTTAGTAGAAACCTGGGTTTCCCAAGAATAATTTTGGGGAGCAAGATTTTTCACTAGGTAGAGGCATACTTTCCCAAATAGGCTAACCACAGGTTTACCTCTAGGAGGTGGATGCCAGCACATTAAAAACCCAAACCTCTAAACTCAACTATCTGCACAGCCTTGTCCTTCAAGAACAGCACCATTGCCATCTTCATCAGAAGCAGCTGTGACTACCCAGGAATGACCCTTGGACTGAGCCTGTTGACATCCCCTCATAGGAGAAGGGCAAGGGAAAGGCCATTAAACTCTCACCTGAGAACTAAGCGATGCCCCCTTGCATCCCATCTGTATGTGATTCTGCGGTAATAACAGTAGCCTGTGGCCTTGGGAGGTGCTAGAGCATACAGTAGAAGCTTCACCGAGAGCAGACCCCCATCTTTGCAGCCATGCTGGGGCAAGAACGCTTGGTGATGTGGCTGCCATGAGGGCACCATGCTCCCGTAACCAGCTCCTCACCCGTTTTTTCCGAGTAATCCAATGAACTCATTGATTCACCAACTGGACCATGATGGACTCATACTGTGATCTGTCATGGACACCCTATCCAGGGTGAGCAGTCACTTGTCTGAATCTCCCCAGGAGTGCTCGCAACACCAGCCAACAGGCCAAGCCCGGCAGGCAGCTGGACTCAGCCTCCCTTGTGCATGAGGGGCCCATGGCCGCTTTGGAGGAGGCAGCACTCCAAGTCTGCACATGATGCTTCTAAAAATACATCTGAAAGCCAGAGCAATGGAAGTTGAATAATTGAGTTAAATGCTGTGATGCAGGATTTCATTACCAGAGAACTAAAATGCATTAAAATCCTCTCATTATGTCTCATTGTTTGGACACACTCTTTGGTAATATTTCCAACATTTTGTGCTTTTAAAAATGCATATATATTCATATGCATATACACATACATATACAGATTTGTGTGTGTGTGTGTGTGTGTGTGTTCCTTAGTCATCTTGAGGAACATGTCAACCTGCTTAGGTGCAGGGAGGGTCCAGCTGAAACTACAGGTTATATGGCTTGTCCACATTGGCCTCATTTTTCTGAAGAGAATGTTAACTGTCTTTCATTGTGAGGATAACAGTCACTTTTTTCCCTGCTGTTTTTTGTTTTGTTTTGTTTTGTTGTTTTTTTAATTTTTAGTGGGCAAAAGGAAGCAGTATGGGATTTCAGTAACTGCACAAACATGGATAGTCTCAGCCGTGGTAAATGTTGACTCAGTCATACCTGTGTGTCTCAGGGTGTGTAGGATGTAGCCATACCTGGGGTATGTTTGTTATAGGAATTAAAGGTCCAAATGAGGGAGCAAGGCTGTGGAGGCGTTACAGATGCCTGGCAGGCAACAACCCTTCTCGGAATGCCTCGGCCTCTGATGGGTGGCTGTACCTTTGGCCCCTCTGCTGCCCAAAGGCTAAATGGATGAAAGTCAAGAATTGCCTGTGATTGGTGGGTTTGGGTCACTGGGGTCACCGTCACAGCTACCGGGACTTAGAAGACAGACTTCACTTGCTTAATTAGATACGTCTTTCCAGTTGCTTGACTTCCTCCTGCCTGTAATTACAACTCATGAAGCTACTCCACAGCCAGGTTAAACAGGAGCACCTAGGCTTGCCTGCAGGGGGATCTTAGTACCATTATTTAATATTTGATCAGGGACCTTTAAATCTAAAATTCCCTTGCTGTAGCTCACAGGCCTTTTTGCCTTAGAAAACATAAGAACAAACAAACAAACAAAGATTTTTCTTTGATTTAAGGTTAAAAAAAAAAAAAGCCTGCATAATTTGTTGCGTTTTAGTCATGTTGTCCTTAGCTGGTCAGCCCTGCCCTCTCCTCCTGGTATTATCTTAATTCTGACAACGCACCAGGTCTCATGCATCGTGTGAGTATAAGATGCAGTTTAAGGAGCAGCCCGCTGCCCCCCGTTAGCTCCTTCTGTGCTGGTCTTGCCTGAACCTTTCCTCCCCAGTTATGACCCTGAAGTTTGTGTTAATCCTTTTCTTGCGATTATTTATGATTTACCTGCCTGTGCACATATTCTGAAACAGTGAGTTGTTTCTTTTGAACTTTATTTTAATTCCTTGTACAAATGCTTTGTGATTCGTTTAACATTTCACCTTCCAGGCTCACCCTCATCTGAGTGTGGGACTATGGTTGATTCATTTTTGTTTCTTTGTATTGTTACATTGTATGATTATGATAAACTCATTCATCCATTCTTCCTTTTGCGGACTTCTTGGGTTTTTCCTGTTAAGGCCTATGCTGTATTTGGGGACCTTTGAAATCTGCAGTGTCTTTAGGTTATTTACCAGGAGGCTGATTTGATGGTTCAGTACCATGATAAATTGTTTTTGTACTAATTGATGCTACTGACAGACAGACTTACAGTATCTGCTTGCTTTACCTCTTCTTAATACTTAATTATCTGATTGAAATACTTACTTATTTTGTTTGTATGAGCATCTTGCCTGCACATATGTCTGTGTACCGTGCTCACACCTGCTGCCTGTGGAGGCCAGGAGAGAGCATCGGGTCTCTTAGGCCTAGAGTTACAGATAGTTGTGAGCCACCATGTGGGTGCTGGGAATTGAACTTGGGTCCTCTGGAAAAGCAGCCAGCAATCTTAACCATTGAGTCATCTCTGTGCTAACAAAAATTTAAACTACCATTATAGTTAAATTTTCTATTATTTTTCTTACATGAATGAATTTTATTTTGATCAAATTCACCCTTGTCTTCCCATCCAGCTCCTTCCAGCTGGATAAGGCTGCTGGCACCTCTTCACTTCCGGCAGCCCGCATAGAACTTTGTGGGCTTCCAGATCATATCGACCTGATTCCTCCGAGTCCTGAGACACAAGTATAACCACAGTGTCTTCAGCAAAAGGCTCTTACCCTCAAGTTCTGGTGGACAACCAAGAGCAATGAGGATAATCTGTACTGTTAGGGGGATCCCTTGGACCCTTTGACAAATAGCTTGAAGGGGTTTACTGTGCTGGGTCTGAGCTTTTTGTGTGATAGTCAGTGGTTCCTGAGAGGAGCTTTGTAGCCCTGTGCAGAAGTAATTCTGTTCACTAGGGTAGTTTTAATAGGTTATTTCTGATGCTTAGTGACACTGAGAGCCTTCAAAAGCCTGCAGCTTTTGAGCCTTCCCTCAGAAACTTCCCTCCTCTGGGGTATGGTTTTGCCCATCTGTTTCCTACTGTTCTAGAGGCAGTTCTGGGAGTGGCCAATGCCTTGCCCTAGTTGGTGGCTAACCACTGTGGTCATCTGATACACAGACAGTCAAAGTATGAAGCTTGGAGGATCTGGAACAAAGCATTTCACATGCTTGGGCTTCCAAACATGTTTCTGCTTGGGTCAGTGAGTCCCTCCATGCATAACTACTAAGTCAGCTGCTCATAACTGCATAATGAACAGATGTGCAGGACAGCCTGCTTAAAAGCAAAGCACCCCCCCCCACACACACACACTCACACACTACAGGGAGGGAGACCAGCTTTCTTCCCATGTCACCACATTGCCTCCATTTATATGCCTAATGCACTGTGGGAATAGTAGTCATTGGAGTTATGATTTGTGTTTTATTTAATAGTGCTTTATGAAATCATCTGCCCCACCCCTCTGGAGTATGATCTCTCAAAGAAAAGCACTTTATCTGATTTGCTTATCATTGTTTCCTAGAAACCTGGCACATAGTAGGTGCTCAACAAACGTTTGTTCTCTGAGTCATGGAATCAGTTGTGTTAGCAGTGGCCAAGCTACCATTGCTGTGAAGTCATGAAAATGCTGTCTTTAGCGGTTGCTCCCCATGCAGCTAACTTGCACACTTATATAGTATGTCGGTTCATGTGTCTCTGGCCCTTCCTCTTCCAGGGTGGAGAATTGCACCCTTGGGAGCAGAGAGCTCAGTGTTTAGACTTGTAGCTAGGGCCCCCTGATGGGCTGGCACTCCTCTGAGGACGGATTTCTAGGATGCGACTAAAATTTCCCAGGCTATTTTCTTTGCCCTTCTCTATGGTCGCTGTCAGGATTGCTGCTTTTACAAACCCTCTTGGCTTTTGCTTTGTTGCTATAGAAACCGGAGCTGGTAGTTGGGGGAAAATGTGTATGTTTATGAGTCCTAGGGAAGGAGGGTGAAGTGAAGTTGTTGGCTGTGGGTGGGAACAACTGAAGATGGTCACCCCGGAAGTGCTTCTGGAGGCCCTGCCCTCTTGGGGGCCCTCTCTCCAGAGAGCTGTGACTACATGGGGAGCTGGCTCCTTTTGTGGAGCTGTGGGGCTTCCTGGCACACAGCCAGCACTTCAGTGGAACATCTGGGAAGCTTTGACCACTCCCTGTGCCAAAGCCTCTGGGCCCTAGAGACAGGGAGCAATGACCTCTTCTTGGCCTGCTCCTTAACCTGTGTCCCAGACAAGTGTTTTTCTGGGAACCGCGAAGGCTGATTCTTGATGCCAAACTCAGTGTGCTCTTGCTGTTACACTTTCACTTCTGATTAAAGGGTGGGGACAGAAAAGGGCTTGGAGAGTGATGAGAATTCGGCTTTTCAGGAAACCCGACTGAAGTGGGGAGTCTCACTTCTTCTTCCTTCTCCCTGGGAGGGGAAACAGCCGGCTGAGCTGTTAATGCTACTGCAAGCTGAACTTGACCTGGGAGGCCTGGGTGCACTAGAGTCGAAAGACTAATTTGGTTCTAAGTGCTGCAGGCAACTCTGGCAACCTCTGAAGATCATCCTGAGAAGCTGCTTGGTGGCATTTCAATGCACAGACTTCACAGCACACTGGCTGTGCTGACGACAGGGAAGGAAACTGGTGATGTGTAACTGACTGGGAGTGACTATACCCTGTAATGGCCTGTTCTAGAGTTCTGTTTTATAGGATGCCCAATGAATATTCATCATAACATACACACACTCAACATGCATATGTATTCACACACACACACACACACACACAAAGGGAAAATACAGAGTAGGAATGCCCTGAGCCTGTCCCTCAGTAATAAACCACCTCTTTGCACTTGAGGTCGCATCCCTAAGAACATTGTTGTTGTTGTTGTTGTTGTTGTTTTGGTGTCACAAAAATAACCTTTTAGGCAGACTTATTTCTTGTACACTGTAGGGCATTTGAACTGTTGGCAAGAACAAAATGATAGTTTTCCACTTTTGTAGATAGTCTACTTTGTGTTTGTCCCATGGTGAATCTACCCAAGTGGTACGAAGGAAATGGCCAGGTTTGGAACAATAGGATACTGGGAACTAGCTAAATGCTTATAGCGAGGGGACATTTCATGCCTGTTTATAACTGAATGATGAGAGATCACTATAAGCTATAGACTTATTTTTATATATTAATGATTATAGATGTTAGAAGTGGTTAAGTAAAGAATGATAGATAGATGATTCATTTGTATAAAAAGTAATATATGTGTCTATACACACACACACACACACACACACACACACAATTTGTGTATATAATTTACCTCAGAAAAGTGAGAAGGGGATCAGGGACTGTTGCTTTCCCCATATCTTTTTTTAAGTATGAATGTGTATCTGTGGGTAGTTATGTGCATATGAGTGGAGGTGCTTGAAGAGTCCAGAAGAACACATCAGATCCCTTGGAGCCAGAGTTACAGGTAGTTGTGAGCTTCCTGGTGTGGGTCCTGGGAACTGATTTGGGTCTTCTGCAAGAGCAGCAAGTGTTCTTAACTGCTGAGCCATCGCTCCAGATCCCTTTTCCTCCTACGTATTTTTAACTTGTGGATCTTATTACCTTGATTCTGCGCATATATAGAATTTGTTGCTCTAAATTCTTCATGTTGACTCTTAGACTGCCATGATCATTTCTTTGTCTCCTAACAGTTTTCTTCTGGCCTTTCAGCACCATAGGCTGGGTTCTTCATAGCCCCACATAGAAGCTCCTAGCTTTTGGTGACAGCTACTCTCACATATGAGGGCAGTCTGAGGTGGTTCTGCCATACAGCTCTATGTTAACTATTCTGTCAGAAAGTGATTGTGGTACATATACCAGGTGACGTCAGAGGTTTTCTTCCTGGGCGCTGGTGGGTGGGGGCCTTTTGGACTTGGTCTACTGTTAGTTTATATCCTGGGAGCTGGGCTTTTCCATACCCAAGACCCACAGTGCTGTGAGCCTTAAATAGGTCACCCTCCAGGCGTTGAGAAAATCTGTAAAGCTCAGGGCTATGGGGATTGTTAGGACCTAGTGCAGGCAGCTATTACCAAAAGCTCCATTCGACCCTAAGGCTGTGTGTCTGGGTATCCTCCACATGCATATATGTGTGAAGGGTATATGTGAGAAGGGTGTGGTTATGTAATGTGCATGCATGTGTGTAGTGGGGAAGGGGTAGGTTGTCTGCAGACATGCAAATATGTGTGCACAGTATCATGAGCCGGGGCCTTAAAGCTTGGCTGTGACAGGAAGCATTTATAATGAGAACTCAGAGATCCTCCTGCCTGTTCTGACTGAGGACCAGCCTTATTGAGAATCAGCCTTTTTGGTTCTTTGTTCTTCTCTCCAGGGCTTGCAGGCTCTGGTCTTTTGGTTGGAGCCGCACTGTTGGAGGAGAGGGCAAGTGGGAGCAATGTGTGTGGGTTAGGGGACTGGCAGCCAAGGGGAATGGGAAGTTGGCCCACAATGTGACCTGAGACTATGTGTTTGAGGCATGTGGAACTTGGGTATGCAGAATGAAGGTCCTCATAATCTGATTAGAATTCAGCCCAGACTCTACTGTCTAGATTCTAAGTTACTTTATCTGGAAGATTATAACTTCAAGAAAGGAAGTGTTGTCTTGGGGGCCACTGTTTTGTCTACAGAATGTGGCCCTTGACACTTCATATGCATAGTGGAGAATTCACCAGCAGCTTCAAAAGGCTTGAGAGATAGAACGGCCTGAAAACACATCACCTTGTTAACAGCACTTCCCAAGGCCCGATAACTACTCTGTGAGTCTGGACCCAAGCATGGAGACTGAGAACAGAGTGCCTGCCCTCCCTCCGTCTCCTGTGTACTTCAGGGCTGAGCTAACCCTGGGGTTTCTGAACCACATCACACTGTCACTTCTCTTCCCTGTGGCAGTGTGCTTGCCAGCGGTAGGCACAGCGAATGCAGCTCGACGCTCACTGATCACAGTTTCTGCAGCTCAAAGGATGTCCCTTCTCGATGGAAGTAAACACGGCCTGGAAGAAGAGGTTCAGGATGAAGGTCTTCCCTGATGGGAAGGGCGTGTGCTCATGGGAATGACTTTACCTGAGTGTGTAAGGGACAGGCTTTGGGGCCAACTTATATGGCATAGGGGGTGGGGGTGGGGCTGCTGTGTGCCTGGCTGGGCCAAAGGGGCCTCCTGCTGGCCAACAGCTGAACCATTTAAAAAGCTGTAGAGACTTGAAGTTTGACCTTTTCATCGGCCCGTCTAGACTGGCCTCTCATTTCTTCAAATAGTATAGAGTGGTGTGGGAGAGATAAAAATTTCTCCCGCTACCTGCAGTTTCAATCAATGAGTCTCAAAATAAGTGAGCATTAAAAGGGGAAAGGTGCTCATCTTTGTTGTGTGTCTGGGCATCAGCTGGACCTAGGGCACAGTAAAGATTCAGGGCACAGGTGAATGGGCCCTGACAAGAACAGGTGACTGTGTGCCTGTTGGGGCCTGGTGACACCTCCAGCCCCCTGCGATTCCAGTTTTAACCTTTCCTGGTGGGTGACACTCCTGAAGATGGAGGTGTGGCAACTGAGTTTCTTCTGGAGGGACTGTCCTTCACCTGAAACACATGTTGAGCCCCAGAAAGCTCCTCCTTGTACATGCTGTTCCTCAAATAACTCTAATCTGAAGTCCAGGGTGGCCTGTTTTGAGGTGGCACTTCATGGATTTCTTCAGTGGCGGCCATAAAACAGCCAGTTTTAGGTAGAAGAGTCAGCTGCTAGGAGAGCTGTGACTCTGCCTGGCAGACATGTCTTACCCGGGGCTCCATTCTCCTTTCTGTACCTGCTTGCCAAGCCTTACAACGGGGCCCTTCTATGTCACACTGGTTGACCTAATGGGCTGAACCCTCCGACATCACCTGCAAAGTGTTCTGTATGTCACGGTAACACACTTCAACAAAATAAGGTCCACAGCCTTGCTGCAGTCCTTAGAAACATTCAAGATCCCCCAAAGCCTAAGAATAGCTGCTTGGAGGAGGCTTGGGTGGCAAAAAAGCCACCCCCTCCCCAGTTTTTGGAATGAGCTACCTGTCACGATAGGTGAGTATTTTCCACTTGAAAGAAATGTAAAACATTGCAGAAAAAAAATATTTCCAGAATGTAAACTTAGTTGCCTTCTTAAAAGACAGTGTGCTGAGCATAGCTTGGGCGAGTGTTTTGGAATTTTTATGATCATTCTTGCATTCTTGTAAAGTGAGGGGTGTGTAGTGTAGTCTATCCCCACATCCCAGGAGCCCAGGCTGCTTCCTTTCTTCCTCTCCAGCACTCTTAGGACTTGCTCTCTTATTGTATGGTAGCTTAGGGATAACTTAGGCTTCTTTTTTGGAAGAAAGTCCTTGTTTTTGTAGTCAGTGCTTGCTCCTGTCGCATGTGGAACTATGTTCTAGGCTCCGGAGCACTGGGTCTCAAACTCTGACATCGGGCAGCATCACCTGGAAGGCTGGTAAGATGCAGTCTGCTGGGCCCCACCCAGAACTGACTTTGTGGTTTTGGGGGTCTGAGGGAAGGTCATTCTTTCCATTCCTAACAAGTTCAGGTATTCTGAGACCTCAGGGCAGGGGAATCAGCTTTGAAGAACACTTCTATAGAGGAGTGTTTCTGAAACTGAAACTGTGCATATGCCTGTCAGTCATCTGACTGACACACAGGTGCTCGTGCACAGAGACAAACAAAATAGGTTAACACAGGGCAGTTCTTAAAGAGGTGTGAGTTATGTAGGCTATTCATCTTGAGCATGTATTGACATCATTGAGTATTTGTTTACAGTTCCAGAGAGTTCAGTTCATGATTGTTTAGCCCCAAGTGCTTGGATAAAACACCGTGCTGGCAAGAGCATAGTCTGGAAGGGTGCTTTTCCCTTCTTGGCCAACCAGGAAGTGGATCTTGGGGCATGTTGGTAAAGTGCAGGTCTTGAATCAAAGCCTAGGATGAACCCTGAGACTCCACTGGCCTAACTAGCTTCTGAGGGATTTTAATTCCTTAGGGTGTTGGAAAAGGCTTCATGTAGAAAGGCTTCAAAACCTTGTAGACATATCGGGATCAAGATCTCGGTGGAGAAATGAGGAGGAAGAGGAGCAGAAATAAGTACATGGAGCCCCTGAGCCTAAGCTAGGACGAGCTCCACAGGTGATGTGCACTGAATGCTCGTGGAGAGTGTTCTCAAAATTGGGAGATTGCATGTTCGGTTGACTGGCGCTGTGGTTGAACCGGCCCCTCTAACGTTCAGGTGCTACCAACTGAGTCCCAAAGGAGACACCTTTAAAAAGCTGTTGAGGGTGTTTGCTCATCTACAGCCATTAAAGTCTTTGTGAAAGAGGAAGAGGTGCCGTAGACCACTGGGTCCACTTGTCTTTCCTGCTCTACTCAGTAGAATACCAGGGCACTGTCTCTGCTGAAGCAGAAGGCACTTCTCGCCCAATAACTAAGCCCAGTGGGCCCTTGGTTTTGGACTTCCTAGCCTATAGAATAGAAAGAAAATACTTATTTGAAAATTCACTGGATCTCAGCAGTTTCGTTATAGTAGCAACAATGGACTAAGTCACTGGTTTACAACCATGTTTTTAGATTTGAACCATTGGAAAGCTTTAAAAGATAAGGGTGATATAAATTTAGTATTCCTGCCAAATAATTGGTTGCAGGCTGGTGGTGTGGCTTACTAGTAAAGCCCGTATCTATCGTGCTCAAGGTCCTAGGTTCAATCCCTGCCACACCCAAACAAAAAACTATTTCTGCACCCCCATATATCTAGGTGAACTAACTGAAGGTGACAGTGTTGGCCTGTGCTGTCCAATATGAATGTCACTGGTCACCTATGGCTCTTTAAATCTGACTATAAGATGTTTTAATGGAAAATCAAGTTTCTCCATGATACAGCATTTTTTAGTGGCATAAAGCACATTTTTAGTGCTCATTCACATGTGCCTCACAGTATGGATAGAGAACATTTCCAGCACTTGCTGATAACTGCTAGACAACCCTAGAGTCGGAAATGAGACTAGCCGTGAGAAGGTGGCTCGCCAGGTTTTCCTTATCTTGTAATTCTCACATATTTAAAAGGCTCCATTATTTGAAAAAAAAAGTGCATATATATATATATGTACATACACACACACACACACACACATACATATATATATATATATATATTTTTTTTTTACATACATACTTACATACCCAGGTCTCCAGCTAAAACAGAGTCCTTCAGGGCAGAATGGAGGCCTGGGAGTTATTGGCACCACCACAGGTGTTGAGCATATGCAGCCAGGGTAGTGCTTTGTCGTGTGCCTCTGGTCCCTGTGCTAGTCACTCCATGGCCTGGGCTCAGCTTCTGCTGGCATGCTAGATAAGGATGAAGGTACTCACCCTGTTCCTCTCAGGCATCAGGTAAAACCCAGAGAGGAAACAGTAGATAAAACTCTGACCCCTGCCCCCACCATCACTCTACACATGCAAGGGGTTCGTTGCTTTTTCTCCTTCTAAGGTCTGGCTTCCATGAGGGCCTGGAGCACAGTTGCCAAATACAGCCAATAAAAATCCAGGAGGCCCCGTGAAACTGGAATTTTCGGCAAAAGATGAATAATTTTTCATGTGAGTATGTTCCAGGCAATCTTTGAGACATATAGTAAAAATTATTTGTATTTTCTCTGGCAGCTCTTTGTTGGAGCCTCTCCCTGCAGCAGCTGGCAGGTTGGGGGCCCTGGGCTTTTCATTATTGCTGCAACTCTCCAGGCTGCTTTGCTTGAGAATTCCTCCGTTAGCCAGTGCTGTGAAGGACAGTAAATCCACAGAGAGAACTGTCGTGTGCCTTTAAAATGGCACGGAGGCACATCGTTTGGAGCTGACTTCTGTACCTAAGGGCTATGGTTTTCATTGTGTACTTGTTCATTGGCTTTATACCTGAGATCATTGTGGGTGCATGTGCTGGGTGTGTGCCAGTTTGTGCCAGTTCATTGCCGGTGTTTTGCTTCCTAAGCAAGCAGTGGATTCTTTATCTTGCCAGGGAGGAAGCCCAGTGTCAGAACCCTCTGGTGTAGGGGTTTTACACCTGTGAGTGTTACAGTACTAACCCAATACTGGACAGAAGCACTTGAAGGGGGAAAATACTTAATTTTGCTCAGTTTCAGGAATTACGCTCAGTCATACCAGGCAGGGCAGGGCAGAGATGCACACGTCAGGGTAGATGAGAACCAAACAGAACACTGACAGGAACCGGCCAGAGTAGAACACACTTATACCTCCAGCTCACTCCCTACTGACCTTCCCCCAGCCAGGCCCCACCTGCTGGTTTTCTCACCTCCTAATAGTCTATCCAGCAGAGGGTTAAACCACTAACCAGGTCAGAGCCCTTGGGATCTGGTTCTCTTTGGAAACAAGCTTCACAGACACACCGGGGTTGAGCTTTGCAGAGCTCCTAGGCCGTTCTCATTTTCTGAAGTTGAGAACAGGGACCATCAAACTCTCCCATCTGCTTTCTTCTGAAGGATAGACTTTTGGGACACTCCCCAGTTCACTGTTGTTTCTGGGGGCTTTTGATACCACCTTGGTTAGAGGGAGGTCACTTTAGGACAGAGTTGTCAGTCTATCTACATACACAGTGCACGCCCAACTTTGATGCACATGCTCTGTAAATCTCACTTGGGTTGGGTCTGCTGTACCCCTGGTCAGCTTTAACTGCTCCAGTTCCCTTGTTCTAGCTGGAGAGGTGCTCCTCAGTCCAAGCTTTACGCTGAAATTGTGATGCTAAAGGGAAAACCTCCATGCCTGTTAGTGTTCGTCTGGAGCGTATGTACTTTTAAGAATTCTCTCAGTGATTCTAGGGCCCAGCTTGTTGGGAGAATGTGTCGTTGGGTCTCAAACACCAGGATTTCATTTCCTGTTGAGGAACAAAGCAGTGGTGCTGCATGCCTTCAATTCCAGCACTTAGGAAGCTGAACTGAGCAGTTCAGGCAGAGGCAGAGGCAGGATGATCTCTGGGTTCAAGGCCAGACTGGTCTACAGATCAAGTTCCAGGACAGCCTGGGCTACACAGAGAAAACCTATCTCAAAAAACAAAGGTGGGGTTGTGGAGAAAGGAAGGGAGGGAGGGAGAGAGGGAGAGAGAGGGGGAGAGAGAGAGAGAGAGAGAGAGAGAGAGAGAGAGAGAGAGAGAGAGAGAGAGTTTCCTGGGTGAATTACTTGATCTTGGGCACTACAGTGATGTAATTAAATGGATTTATAGTAAGTGTGTCTGGTTGCTTATGCAGTGTCCCATCTCCCTAATCCACCCCAGTCTTCCTGAAATTTTGCTTTTTAAATAACTGGTAGAATTCTTAGCTGTGTGGCTTTGGGTCTGTGGTCAAGTGTAAGAAGAAAGGTTTTCACGGTAGGTGATCCGAGTTTTATAACTGCATCTAAGCTGATAGAACTCTTCGACATAGTTGACTAGATACTTCCAACTGTAAAAATCAGTCATAAATAACTCCAGTTCACTAATAGCTTTAGCCTGATGTAGCTGGTACTAAATGTTAGGTACCCATTGTTCTTGTCATTATGACCAAGTTACATCTCATGCCAACCGTGTTCTTAGGGAAAAGAGGATTAGCCGAGAGAGTAAAAACATGGAGTTCTATGGTCCACTTTGAGATTCTGCCTGTAATACTGCTAATTGCTGCTAATGACTATAAAAGCCACAAAGGGCTGCTAATGATGACTTAACACCCTCCTTCCCCCGACTTGCCATTTATTAAACACTTACTTTGTGCCAGACACCGGGCAGAGCTCTTTCTCATAATCACCCACATAAGGTAGGAACATTTACCCAACAGAGTGAAGGGATGCTAAAGTACTACGGGAACATGCTCAGGAACCTTGCTGTGTGCTGTACTTGGGCTGCCTCCCTCTGGTGCATTGTGGTCTTCTCTGGTGGGTGCTGCAGCTTTTAGCAGCCTTACCCAAGAGGCCGGGTATTTGAATCTGCTGTGAGCTTCAGGCTCAGGCACCTGTTTCAGAAGGACTCCTATGTACCTGAGATTTTTCTTGTAAGAGTATTAGAGGCTTACTCTACTGCACCTGGGAGGCAGGCCAGGTCCAGGATGGGTAGCCAGTGGCTGGACTAGGTAGCTGGGTGCTGGGTGGGTAACCAGACTGCTAGAAAAGCAACTGGGAAGCACTGGGGATTGGGGGAGGTAAGTGATCCCCAGGACAGGGTCTGCCCATTGTTTCAAGAACAGTCCGGTGAGATCCCAGCTAGCCACGAATGTCACACATTGGGATGTGCGGCTGGCCCTGAGATGATGACTTAAAAATACAATTGAGTAAAACCACTTCCTCTTCTCTTACACATTTCAACATCAGCTATTTGACTGAGGCATTTAAATTCCTCTTTAATAAGAAAATATTCACATTCCATTCTGAGGGGGTAGGGTGGAATCTTCATTTCTCCTATCAGACATGCAGATCAAAGTTTCCAACTGCTCCCATATTTAGCATCATGGAAGCAGTTTTGACATAGATAAGGCCTGGTGTGTAGGCCTTATCTATGTTGTTCATGTCCAGCTTCATTGTGCTTTGGCCCTATCACTTTGGTAGGTTTCTTTAGTTGTTCTAAACCTGACAGGATATGCTCATCCTTCCTCGGCTTGTAGTGGCTCCATGAAGTAAGCAAAGTTTGGGTACCTGATCCTTGGTACGAAATGGACCCCAGGTTTTTGAAGAGAATAGGACCAGCAAACACTTGGAAGTAAGCCTTTAAGCATGCTGTAGGGCCTGATTCTCTAGGATATTGTAAAAGGCACACTTCTTAAAGTCAGGCCTGCAAATGAACCATCATCAAGGATCCTGTAGTGTCCTGTGTTTTTGTAAGGAGGAAGAAAGCAGGTGGCTGCGTTAACCATCATGGGAGCCCTCCTTACTAGGAAGCCTGGGCCTGCCTATAGGCTCTGTCCTCTCCAAGGAGCCACTCATTTGTGTGTGGCCATAGCTTTAGCAGCATTTCCTGCCTCCCTGCTGGGGACAAATCACAGGGCAATCAGACTTGCACATGGATGTGCAGCTGCGGCCCAGGCTGCTGGTCTGAAATAGCATTTGAATGGATAAAGCCTTTTACCTGTTGGAGATTAAATGCCCTGAGAAGCCTGCGGTTAGATAATCTAGCACTGAGGAAAAAACACTATAAATAATTGCTCCTTTGTTCTGTGCTGCTTCTCTTGATGGGAATGAAAGCTTGCTTCTCAGCAGCTAAAGCAATAAAAACATCTTAGAGGAGGAGCCGAGCGCGTGTGCCTCCTCCAGAGCCACTGATTTCGAGGCATCCCTCCATGGGAGATTAAATAGGATTCAGGTAAACAGCTGAAGGGTTTACATGGGATTAAGCTTTAAAAACACCATCCTAGGGGGCATTCTCCTGTGTGGAGAGACAAGGGAACAGAAGCCGCTCCCACTCTCCAAGCCAGGTCAGTGGCAAGGACTTAAGGGATTAGGAAGGGACTTCCAGCAGCCAGTCCTGAGAGGGAGCTCAGAAGTAGAGACTGGCCTCTTTCCCACCTACTGCACCTTCCCTGGGCAACCTGAGGGACCACCCAGAGCAGGCACTCTTCCCTTCTGGCGTTTATCTCCTTTGTAGACAGTGAGGATATATTATGAACAGCACAGACAAATCTCTGCTCCTGAGAAATGCCACAGACAAATCATACTTAACTGAGAAATACAACTTTTGAGGAGAAAAAAATGAAGGGGAAAAAAGGTGGGGCAGAATGTGAGTGAACTGGGCAGTGTGTGTGTGGGGGACCAAGAGTTAGGAAACCAACCAGGGAGGTGATGAAATTAATTGTGCAGGGGTGAAATACAGCCAGGACAGAGGAGACAAGGAGTGCAAAGGCCCTACACATGAGAAAGCTAGTGTGGACAGAGAAGAGAGACACAGGAGGCACAGGGAAGGAGGCAAGTCTAGGGAGGGAGTAGAGAGCCAGCTCAGTGGGACTTGCAAGGTCACACTTAGGAGTTGGCCTTGCCTCCAAAGGAAGATGGGAGCCACAGTTGGGCTCTGGACAAAGATGTGGCCTTATTTGGTTTGACATGGCCGTTCTGGCTTCTTTGGTAAGAATGGGTAGTAAGAAACAGTGGCAGGACCAGGGGAGGACTAGGAGCTGAGCTGCTGCTATGATCTGGTTCAGTGATGATGGTATCCAAATCAGGTGGTGAAGGAAGGAGACTTTGGGTACTTTTGAGTCATACGGTTGGAGTGTGTTGACATGCTAGAAGCACATTGGGAGACTTAGGGGGGAGTCAATGGTGACTCCAGGGGGTCACCAACTGGAAGAATGGAATTGTGACTGACTCATGGCTTGCAGAGCATAGGAACTATTGTTAATTTCCATTCTGAACATGTCTACCTTGATGTCTGGGTGCTACTGTGCATGTTCTGGGGATGAGCCAGTGGCTCATGGAGGAAATGTTGGGGACTCACAAGGACACTCAAGTGGTCTACAGAGCTGGGTCTGGAGAGGAGAGCAGGATGCTTGGGACCTGGAGGTGTTCTTAGTAACTGATCCTGCTAGCCCGCCATCTTCTAAAGGGGATGGGAGCGAGGATTAGGCCCTTTAGTTAGTTGGATTAGAACCTAGCTCTGCCAGGGCTCACCCAAACACCCATTTTTGTTTGTTGTTTCTTAACAAGACAAGGCCTTTCATGTAGCTCAAGCTGGCCTTGAAACTGTTATCTTCTGCAGAATGACGACATTACACACACGAGTCACCCTTCATTATCGTTTTATAAAAGCTATACATTGGATAGAGTTCTCTGAGACTCACACATACATTCACCTGCCTAAATATACTGCGCCCACTCTCTAGCCTTCTCAGTCCATTCCCAAATGCCATTCAAGAATGGTGTGGACCTTGGGCAGTCTGCTACTGGCTAGTGAAGAGGTAAGATGAGAAATTGAGGGGAAACATTTAGAAATGTTTATGGCGTTTGCCACAGCCACAGTGCCCAAAGACAAAAAATGCTAAGTTCCTCTTGATGAGCAATATAAAGAAACACTGAAATGATGGTGATCTCATAGGTGGCTTTCCAGTGGTGTGAGAAATGCATGGAAGGTGTGGTAGGATCATGTATTAGATCAGAAATGAATAAACACAGGTCCTTTTCAGCAGATGGCTCAAGAGGCATGGCCCAGCATGACACCTGCTGAGGTTAGCCTTTGGGAAATACTTGTCTCCTCCTAAGACTGGAACCTTTCTCTTTGCCAAATGGTATCATCAGCTACTGCTCATCTCTGTGGGTCAGTTTTGCTTCTCCTTACGCCTGGAGTCTGGGGCTCCTCTCCCATGAGACACCCTCCATTTGCTCTCTGAGAGTTACTCTCCAATCACTCCAAACTATCTTAAAGTATAGGACCTATATGGGGGCTTGTAGCTCAGTGATAGAGAACTTGGGTAGGGTTCATGAGGTTCTGGAATGAGTCCTGGTGGCATCCCTTCCTCCCCAAAAGAAGTAGAAATAAATGAAAGATAAAGTGTGTAGACTAGAGTTGTTTAACAGGTGACTCCAAAAACTCCAAAATATGAGTCTCTCATCCTGGCCTGTGGGCCAGGGAGGAGATACATTTTGTTTCAGAAGGGAGTTTTGGTAGAGATGCTGGACCAATACCATTGTCATCTCTCTTGTCAATCTTTTTTCATTGTGAAGTGGGGCCATAGTCCCCAGTTCCTGGTATTGTTGGGTGGTTTGGTGAGATGCTGAGGAGAGGCCAATACAACACTTGCGGAAGCCTGCTCAACACAGTTCTATGAAGTCACACCATTCAAAGGTGACTTCCACCTTTGAATCCAGACTTGCTCCAGTCCTGCAGCTAAACTCCTTATTTAGTGGTAGCCTTCTCCCTGCCATCTGTTAGTCAACATGCGAGATCCCAAGATGCTGGACCCACTTCCACCTAACTCTCTGGAATCCTTCATTCTTGCCGGTGGTGAGTGGCTGCCCCAGGTTTTTGTAATTATTTGGTGTGCCCCAAACATGCCTGTCTTCTAGCCTCCCATCTTCCTGTCCACATGGGTAAAGATGGAGGTAGTGCAGTTGGCAAGAGCTGCTAGTTCCCAAGTACATCCTCCTGACATGTGGGCAATGCTTCCTGAGGCTGTTTGCCCAATTCGTCACTTGCCTCTTAGCAGGCTGCCAGTTGCCGCTCGTGCCAGGCTCCCTGCTTCCCTGCTGGCTCACTTGCTCTCTCTGGCTTGGGGCTCAGGAAAAATAACATGGGGAGGGGGAGGAAAGGTGTAGCCATAGGGTGAGTAAAATACTTGACTCAGGTGCAGCATGGATTTTTTTATTATTGTTATTAAAATGCCATCTTAACCTCTGCCTTCGGGTTTTAAATTCCTACTGATTAACTGCTGCTGGTGGCTTATAGTTCCAGCAAGACGCATACCACTGTTTACAGAGAGGATTCTTGCTTTCTGTCTGCTGCTAGCACTGGGTCTCAGATTTCAAAATATGCCACTAAACAGATGGTGGGTAGAGATACTGGGGAGTGAAAAGCTTTATTCTCTCTGGTTCTGGCTTGTTTGATTTTGGGGTATAGCTTATGTCCGTTTGGCCCACATTTATATCAGGTAAGAATATACTGCTTCATTTTCGAAGAACACTGTTTTAATTATGGAGGAAATATATATATGTCTGTGTATAGTTGTCACACATTGTATATATATGTACATGTACATATGGAACTTCAGATGGGTGCACCTGTCTCCATGGGTCCTTTCAGCTGCTATAGGAGTGACAGTGTGGATGATGTGGGCACCTAGAACTGGTAGGAATTTTAGGTGGCTCCTGCAGCGGAGCCCTGGAACAGACATAGTAAGGCAGAGTCTGGAAAGAAAGAATCAAAGGCAGACGTCTTTCCCACTAGGAGAGGCAGTTCTGCTGTTGAGTACAAGAGTCAACCATCAGCATGACGGAACTCTTGTAGCTTGCCTAATCAGCCTTAGTATTTGCTGTATTGGATCAGATTGTTCTGATGGAAAGCCTGCGATTCGACAGCCACAGCCATTATGAGTCCTTCTAGTTGAGGATCAATTCTGACGACACCTATTGAGGATGACCTTGAAACCCAAGGACTAGGAGGGGATCTGGAGCCTCCAGTAGAGGAGATGTCAGTGTAGACAATTTGTATCATATTCCAAGTCCTCCTGACAGTGATTGCATTTCTGGGAAGAATAGTTAAGTAGAAAAAAGGTCAATTAAGGGTAGGGCAATGGCTCAGTGGGGAAAAGGCTTGCTGTGCAAATGTGAGACACAGAGCCTGGGTCCACAGAGCCACACTCAGGAGGCAGAGGCAAGCGATCTCCCGAACAGCCTAGCTAGCTAGACTAGTCAAATTGATGAGTTCCAGTTTCAAATGAGAAACTGTCTCAAAATATAAGGAGTAGAAAATGGAAGAAGGTACCTGCCGCCAGTCTCTGGCCTCTGTCCTCCTGTACAGACATCCCACATACATCATGCCCTCATCTTAACGTAGATCCCTGCACATGCAAACATGCATGTGAACTCATGCCCACCACACAAAGAAATGGAGTTGATTTTATTCTTCCTCAGTGGAGCTTCCTAGTGTAGTAGAAAAGCTTAAGATAGTGTCCTCACCTGCAGTGCTGCTCTGCAGGGGGCTGAGCTCCAAGCCCAGGAATAGTTTATGCAGCTGACCTTTGGCCTAAAAGAGGTTCTGGAAGTGTCATGTGGTTGGGGAAAATGAATATGCAAACTCATAATTCAGACAATGAACGGCATATCTTCTGGCAGAAGACACCGAGTCTTGTATTTTTCCATAGTGCTGGGTAGACGTTAACAAATAAACAATTATTTGTTAGTGTTACAGGTAGGTTTTTATAATTCTAAATGAAGCAGCTTCTGGCATTTGGCAAGAACACTGGAAATCACTTTCCACGGATGCCAAAACCCACCATTTATTGACCGGGTCATGGCTTCCTATGTGGGGATATGAGAGACCTCATCCCTTCCCAACGTCTGAGTACCTGTATGCATAAAAAATGCTGCAGTGGCTCTGAAGCCAACTGTGGTCTAATATCTCACACTTCTGTTTTCTTTTACTTCTACCATCTTTCCCGAGTGGTTGTGAGTGCATGCCTCAGCAAATCACTCCCCCGTTTGAAATCTTTCAACATTTTCCCATCTGGATACATCGTCTAACTTAATTGATCCAGACACAGACTGCCACCTGATCCATACAGAGTTCTTTCAGGTCGTCTCCGACTTATCCTTCACCTCAACGTTGGCATTCTAGCCACATCCACCCAAGTGGCTCAGTGCTTCCTTATTTGTGTTTGAAAGGACTGGCTTAAGCCCATTGCCCTGTACCTTTTAGAACACGGTGGGGTTTCTTTCCTCTGCTGCTTTCAGATCTTTGGGATAGACTCCGTGTTACTGTCAGTCATTTCCTGGATAGGCTGCTCAGGCTCTATTTCAGCTGTAGTTCACTTTCCTCCCTTCCTCTCTCCACACTGACCAGTCACTTCAGCTTTTCCAGTGCTAGGCCTATGCAAACATATGTATTCTGCCTGGACTGTTAAATTTGGATAACTCAAGAGCATCTGATTCTTTTTAGTTTACCTTCTCTTGTAAACTGCATATTATTGGATACTAGAAAACCAATTCCAACTGTGTATGGGGGGGCAGGAGTCAACATTGTGTAGCTTCCTTAATTGCTGTCCACCTTATCTGTGAGGCAGCGTCTCTTGCTGGACCTGATACTCACTGGTTGGCCAAGTGGCTGGCTAGTGAAGTCCAGCGATCTGCATGCTGCCCATCTTCAACCCCGCATTAGGGTTACAGACTGTGCTTAGCTTTTTTTCAGTGATGTGCAGCGGGCACTTCAGCAGCTGAGCTGTTTCCCCACCTCTAAGCTTTGTCATTTAACTAGACTTGCTAGATCATGTATGTTACATGTAATTACTAATTATATTTGGGGTTAAATTTAGCATTCTTGGGTCTGACCTACCTTTAGGTTTTTTGCTTTCTCTCTTTTTTAACGTTTGAGCTGAGCTGAAACTTTTCTTTTCCACTTGCTAGTTTAGAAAATGGGAATTCTATTCTTCTTGTAACAACCATGGAAATTTCCACTTAAATATGTTTATTCCTACTTGCCAAGTTTTAAAGTTAATCAGAACCCTTACCCTCTTTGTGGATAACACAAGGACCTTCAGGTAATTTCCATTTTATTTCACCATATTCATTTTGTTGATAAAAATTTAAATTGTATTAAGAAAAAAAACTTACAAATAATATGCAATGATATTTACGGGGCTGTACTTAACACATTATTTCTCTTTACTCTCTACCCTTCAGACCATCCACACTTGACTTACTTGAAAATGCTGTTAATCATCTTAGATTATTTTCCTTCTTTTCTTGTTCCTGCCTTTTGTTGTTGTTGCTGCTGCAGATATTGCTGTGGGCTGACACTGCCTCCTCCTCGCTCTGGGTCACACAGTGGCCCAAGGCCATCAGTCCCTGGTGGTTGCCTCACTATGGAGTTGCTCTGCTGTTGGCTTGTCTTTAACAACTCCAGGGGTGAAGAATGAGTCAGGAGACATCACAGAGATGACTCCAGGGGGAAAATGGCATTTGGAAAATCATCATTGCAAAATACTCGGAACATCTTTCTTTCCTGAATTTCCTAGCAAACCGGCTTAATTTTCAAACTTCCTGTCCTAGTTTGCTTTTACCATGACCAAAAGCTGCTTGTGGAGGAAAGGGTTTATTTCCCCTTACAGATTCTGGTCCTTCTGAGTATCTGAAGTCAGATACTCTAGCGTGGCAGAAACTTGAAGGAGAGAGCAATAGAGGAATGCAGCTTCCTGGCTTGGTCCGAGGCTCACCTTGTTTTAGAGCCTAGCCCCCCCCCCCGAGGGATGGTACTGTCCACAGGGGACTGCATCCTCCTACATTAATTAGCAGGAAAAGGCCCCACAGACATGTCCACAGGCCAGTCTGCTGGAGGTGGTTCTTCAGTTGAGGCTTCCTCTTCCCAAGGGTGTCAAGTTGACAACCAAGATAAGTCTTCACACCTGCGAACTCCACGTACAGGCAGCATTGGCTGAGGAGCCAAACCCCACCTTAGCAGCTGGAGTTCACGACTCTGCTCACTTCTCTTGGCCAGAAGAGCTCTTTGCTTTAAAAGCTCACCGTAGTACTTCTGAAGCAGCTGATTCCAGGATACCTCTGGCCTCTGTCATCACCTCTGGCAGGCCAAGCTTCTGTGGGGGCAAGCAAACTCCACTCACAAGGACTGAGCAGTACTTGAAACAGCTGGCCCAGGAAGCATCAAAGTCCTACTTATGTTTGTCTGGCAGAGCCAAACTACACAGTGCACAGCAATGTGTCGCGTGAGTTGTCTTGGCTCAAGTACGTGGTTCTTTGGGCTTAGCTGGGTTGGAGAAAAAGGAATAAAGCCTTTCATATATTAAATTCATATTTGAATGCATTTTGCAAACTGCCTCCTCTGCTTAGTGTCCTGGGTATATATGTTTGTTTACTGCATTCCAACCCTACCATTTGGGGACTTCCCTAAACAGATTGCTCATGAATACAGCCAAGTATGTATTTGGATTTTGTTGAGATTAACTGGTCATTGCATTTGCATTGATTGAAAGCATTTGGGAGAGAGTTCCAAGGCTCCTGTAGGATTCTGTAGGGTTGCTTCTTGGCTGGCCCCTGAGCGTGGGTGCGTGTCCCATGAAGGCCATCATAGCCTCTGCTGCTGGCTCCGTTGTGGCCAATGCTCCTGCAGGAGCCAGCTGTGGAGTCTAGAGTACCTCATCCTGCAAGGGCTGAGCCGTCATGACTGACTTCTCCCACTTGATTATTCATGTAGGGGTTTAACTTGGTGAAGTGAGAAGAGTTAAATGTAGTTTAGTTTTTGCAGTCTTAGTTAGTCTCATGTGGCTGAAAGCTAATGCCCAAGACTGCAAGGCCCCTCTGCTCTATCTGCACCATGGTAATTGCTCTCTCAGAAGGATTCCTTCCATTCCTGTCATGTCATGCTTGAAGGTTAAGCTGGGCTGGGTTGTCCAGCCTTCAACACAGCCACTGTGAGAGCAGCGTGTGGGGTCAAGGCCAGGTAAAGGAGTGAGCAGAAGACTGTCAGCCTCCCTAGCCTGGGTGGTGGGTTTGGGGTCTGGGAATCTTTCCAGGCTCAGGGTCTATAAGCTGCTCTTGGCACTACTGTGCAGGGTGGGTGGCCTTATGCCTTGCCACTGGACTGCTCTCCTTACATCAGGTTCCAGAACATGTTGTGTGTTTGTTTGCTTTGTTTTTTAATGCAAACTGTCATAAACCCAGGACTTCTGTGAACATCTGGGACCCCAGTGCATTGTCAGGTAGAGAAGGATCCCTGGAGAGCAATGTTGGACTAGTAGCCAGGGGACTGAGTAAAGGCTCTGAGTTCAAGTTCCATCTCTGTTAACCAGAGTTTCTTGCTGCTTCAGAAAACGGATGCCCCTTCTATTGTCCTCACTCACTAAGAGGATCATCATAATAATGGCTTCCTCTTCCTGCTGGATAAACTAACGCCAGTAGTGACCCTCCCAAGACTCACTGAGTGAAGCACAGATGGCTCTCAGGAAGGAATCCTAATTCAGGTTCAACTCCCCCTGCTTCTAAAGCTGTGGTCCCAGGCAGGTTGTTTGAAAGTAACACATACGGTAAAGGTTGAAAGGGTGGCGGGTGAGGCACACTGTCTACAGGTGACTGTTCATCTATCATGTTTCTTTCTAGAAACATCATGTGCCTGGATACATACACAAGGCCACACAGAAATACACACAGCTAGTTATATAAGCTGCACGTGACTTATTATATACGAGCTATAATTTTTTTCCCCAAGAGCCCATGTGATGAAGAGCTAGGGTGGCTTGCAGGATGTTGAGCCACAGTGATGGAAGGGCTATTCTTCCTTCCGTCGTGATACTCCTGGATGTAAATCTGATGTGGAAAGCTGTGCCTACTTGTCCAAAGCTTTCAGGATTATTTCTTGCATTTGGCAGGATGAACCTCTCCTCAGAATTATGCTGTTAATAACTGTGGTTTTCCACTGGTCCACCCAGTTAAATTTAATCATGCCGTACGGCTTCTACATAAAATGATGTGTGTGAAAGGGACCCAACAAAGCTCCCCCCTTGTTTTTAGATCCTCAAGAATACAGCAATGCTCGGTCATTGGAAGGTCATGCTTTCAGAGCCCCCTTGCCTGTGACATTTATGTTTGCAGCTCACTCTCCAGTGTCTGTGGGGAGGCTGCTGTTGTTAATCAGGTTGCAGAGGGTGGCTATGTGGATTATAAAACGTCAAGCTGGGCCAACTTTATCTTTAAAAAAAATGTCAGTTCACCTACAAGAATTTGTGGATCTGTTCCATTGCATTTGACTTGGCTGGCTGTTGAAGTACTGTATTGTCATTTTCTACCCAGATTTCTTTACCTGCTATTGATGACAGATGGGATTTAGTTCTCTAGAGAAAGAAAATGCTTCAAACACCTTCAAACGATTATTTTTGGGTCAGAAGAATTCTTATTGTTTTCTGTTACAGAGTAAAATGTCTTCACTTATTTTTTTTTTTTTTAAATCTATGCACGGACCCATGAGGTGCTCAGTGAGGCAATTCCTGTACCGAGCCCCCAAATTCTCTGCTGATGCAGACCCTTCTGTGCCTTTCCCTGCCCAGTTTCCCAGCTGCCTTCTCTGCAGTGGTTTGGCCCTCTGAGCGACTCAGTCTGCCTGACGCGTCTGCAGGCCCGCTTGCTTCCCAGCTGTCCACTGTTGTCTCAGAGCACACTGTCTTTGAAAAGGACTCAAGGAAGTGTTGAGTAAGGCAGGAAGCTTACAGGAGACCAGTTCTCATCTCTGCATGGCAGAAAGCTAGAGGGATGCTGCTTTTGTTTTGAAAAGGGATGCTTCAAAATGAAAACAGCATCTAAACTCCAGTCCTACATAACCTGGAGTGCATCCTCTTGAAGAGTGCACACAAAGCTTTGGAGGTAAAGACACTCCAGAAATGAATCTTGAGACAGCACTAGTGAGGAAAAAGACTTTTCTTAAAGCCTCTCCAGTGTGTGGCTATAATCTGAGGGAAGCAGTGCGCTTTGGGCATCCTGGCTTTTTATGGAGCTTATAAAACTTTGTCTCCAAATGCCAATGTGCTGAAGTTATGAGTATTAAAAGATGTACCAGGTATCTTTAAGTGTGTAGAAAAGGGATTCTCTCCCCTTATAATGCCAGGTTCCACTAATAATATTAGTAGTAATAAATGGTCTCCTTTGATGGGATCTTTTCTCTTCAGAGACCTTCCAGGCCTATTCTCTTCCTGCCTTCCTATGAGGCACATAATGTCACTATCTCCTTAAAACAGGAATGGGAGCTGAGATGGAGCCTTTTACATGGGTTGGGATCAGAACTCACGTGTGTTCTCTCGTGTAGCTGTTGCTGCCTGGTGTTGATAGGGGTCCACACAGTGGTAGAGCATAAAGTCCTTACTCTCCAAGGAGATTCAAGTTCATTACCGCTCAGGAGGCAGGCGTCTGATCCAGCATATACATACAGTTGTAGAAAGCCACCTTGGCAGGTCGTGCTTGAGCCTTCTGGCCTCAGCCAGCCACATGGGCGACTTCTTGTCTGAACAGAACATAGATGCTGGTCTGCATTTGGAATCCTGCATCCATAAAGGTGAGTCTGGGAAGTATGATCCTCTTTAAGCATAGCTTGAGTTGGGCTGTTGGTCAAGGGTCAGTTGTGGAGAAGAGTCCATTATAGAAAGTTAGGGCACAGGCTGTCATGGGAAATGACAAGGTATCGTGAAGACAATTCCTCTGGGTTGAGGTCTCAGGGACAATCACCCTCAAACCATATTAAAAAACAGGACCACATGGGAACCTGCTTCCAATGGGAAGCTGCTTTTCCAGAACCTTTTGTAACTGCAGTGACTGAGATGGTCCCACAGTCAGGTGGCCATGACTATTCCAGACCATGCCATATCTACAGGAGCCAAACTGCAAACCAATGTCTCAGTTTTGCCTCCTTGCACCCATGAAAGCTGGACCCTAAAGCCAGAAGAGTGGCTAAGGAAACCATCATACAAAAGCCAGGTGCTGGGGCTTTGCTCGTGATGCAAATAGCAGCTGTTACTGAGATGTGTTCTCTCTCTCTCTTGTTCTCTGAATTTTGCAAACATGAGTCTTATTGACAAGACCAAAATTATCTCTGGAAGTCTGGCTACAGGGGTTCTGAGGGATGGGGATCTGACTTTCCATCCCTTTCAGGGGTAGGGTGTGTACAGGAAGGTGGCAGAGCGTAGGTAAAATCCAGGGTTATCTCTTGTGGCTATGATCAGTAGAAGTGGACCCTTGTTTCCAGGCCTGGCAAAGGAGGCCAGAGTTGAAGTTAAAGAGATTATAGAATAATTGTGAACCCTTTTCTGACTTGTGTCGACAATGCCATCAATGGGTAGCCAAAGGCCACAGGTCAGTTCTTTGGCTTCCTCTTAGCATCTGTGCTAAGAAGACTGAAGTTGACATGTCCTGAGGGAGGGGTGCTCTGAAGAACTCCAATCTGATTGGCTGTTCCGAAGGGAAATCATACACTAAAACATTGTCTTGTTGCATAAATGCAGTGTTTGTTGTAAACTTATAGATGAGATACAGCTTTCTTCCAAACTTGCTGGACCACAGGAATAAACCAATGCCCCTGCAAAAAAAAAAAAAAAAAAAAAAAAATTCCCAGCAATAGGAAAGGTTACTCTCTGAAGAACAAGAAGGACTGTACGTGGGGAAGAGGTTACCTTCACTTGTTGGGAACTGCCCTTTGACACAGCCTCTGTCAGGAGCCTCTGGCACAGTGATGGGCATTCCTGCCCGTCAAAGAGAAACCAAGACATGGAGATCCTGACCTGGTGGACAAGAAGAGTCTCTCGGGAATCCATCTGGCTTATGAGTCCTCTCAGGGGCTCCCTGGAGGGGCCTGTGATCACTGTTGGGAATTAGAGCAATCATAAAATGTTTTTTGTAGAGCACGTCTCATTTGTATTGATCTCTTGCAGAAGTGGATGCTGTTGCTCACGGGAAATAAGGGTGGTGAAGTGGGGAGCTTGTGGTCTGGAAGGAAGCAAGGAGCACAGCATCCTGAGATGCACAGGTGGTGCCTGAGTTGGGCAGGTCAGGAAATGCAGGTAGGGTGGGAAAAGGCTGGCTGTACCTCCTAAGGACTTGCAATCGGGACAGCAAAGCCCATTTGGCAGTAAGAATCAGACCCAGGGTGACGGTAGGTGGTAGGCAGCCTCTGCAAATCAGATAATGCAAAGGAGAATAAGAGAGGGTGCTCCAGACACGAAGTCGGCTCTGTAGCTCATAATTTTCTGCTTTAAATATCTGGCCTTGTGGCGTGTGTCATTCTAAAGTTTGTTGCTGGGTCACAGTTGAAACATGGGGCGGGGCAGCAGGTATGGGCTAAAGCCCTGAGCTCTGTGCCCACAGGCTTGCTCCCTTACCATGGGTTCTCAGAACTCAGTCAGGTCATTCATGGGCTTACTTTCTCAGTAGTGGGCAACTGGGGGTTACAAAATTGAGTGGGAATATCATCTGCATAACCATCAGCATGTTTCTGGCTCTTTCCAGGTTTATATATTTTGACTGAACTTGAACTCATGGGATTAACAGTAGGCTCCTGAACTTACCTGGAAGACCAGATTCACACAGGGCTGCCAGAGCTGGGCAGTGGACAGCCTCCCTGCCTTTCTCCTGCTTTTGTGCTCTCTGGATCAAATGCCTCAGTGCAGGTCCCCTTATGAGGGGCCTTTTGTTCTCTGTCAGTGCTTTAGTAAGTAGAGGGCTCGTGCCATTACTAATTCCCAGCTTTTCCTAATAGCGTGAAGCCCAATGCTTGCTTATCTGTCCTGCAGCGACTGCTGATCAGAATCACCCAGGATGTGAATCCGCCTGGCATGTGTACTAGGATTCTGAGGGATAATCATTTAATTTTGATAATGAGGATTTAATCTTTAAGTTTTTTATGTGAAATTTCTGTATTAATAGTAGAATTATATAATCCTATCTGCCCATGCTTAGATTAAAGAGTTATCTGCTGTTTTAGATTCCTTGACTGTAAGAAATACCTGAGGTAAATCAACTTAAAAAGAGGGAAGGTTAATCTGGTTCACAGTTTTGGAGGATTTCGGCCATGTTTGGTTCGGCGCCTTGCCTTTGGGCCTGAGAAGAGGCAGAGTGTCATGGTATGGAGTGTATGGGAGAGGCAGCTGCTTACCTCATGGTGGCTGAGAGCGAAAAAAAAAAGGGGGGAAAAGGGGAAGAGGAGCGGTTGGTCCATGCCCCAAATCTTCTTCAAAAAAACGATCCAAGAATCTAACATTCTTCCTCTATGCCCTGTTTCTGCATCCTACAACAGTATCACGGATTTGGGCAGCGGGTATCAACAGGTACACAGGTGCTCATAGCTGATACCCTCCATATCAGGTGTTTACATTACGACTCAAAACAGTAGCACGTTTACAGTTATAATGTAGCAACAAAATAATGTTATGGTTGAGGGTCACCACAACTTGAGTAACTGTATTAAAGGGTCACAGTATTAGGAAGGTCAAGAACCACTGGGTTAAAGGCTGAGCTTGCAACACACGGGCGTTTGGGGGACATTGCAGGATCCAAACCATAGCATTTGCTTTTGGCAAGTGGCTCCACCTATAGAATTGTCTCTTGGTCTTCTGTGGCACATTGGCTTCAGGCTTCAGCTGCCACCATGGACACCAAAGCCTTCGGTTCCCTCATGTTCCCTCTGTCAAATGGCAGTAGGTTTGCATGTGGGCCGCACGTCCTCCTGTGCTTTACACCACTGGCTCACTTGGGATCTAAGGCAGTGTGAATGGCACGTGGCTGCTGGCAGCGCTGTGAATGGCTACACTGTCCATGGTGGTGGTATAAGTGCTTATAGCATGTTCACTGAGAAACAGGACAAAGCCTGTGCATATTCTTCACAGCATAATCTTTTGGAATATTTTTTAAATGTTTATTGTGTGTGTGAAAAAGTGCAGGTGTACATGGGCTGTGTACACACGCCGTGCACATGTGTGTGGCATGTGCCATGGACATACACCATGTACATGTTCTACGTACAGGTGCCGTCGAATGTGCCTGTGGAGGTTAGGGAACAGCTTTGGGAATTTGGTTCTATCCTTGCACTGTGGGATCTGGGAACCTAATTCAGGTTATCAGCCTTTTAGCTGATGGGCCGTAACCCCCTTTTCTGCAGAGTTTTTAATTTGTAGTAGTTTGAATTTGGATATCAGAACTCAAAGACACAAAAGTCCTTGTTGTCGTTTTCCTGCCCCATAGATTACTTTGAGGCAAAAATTATCAAGATACAGTTGCATGTGTTATATCCCTTTTTTTAATTATTATTATTTCTCAGTATTTTTAGTGCATTTTCTAGCACTGAAGAGATGAGGAAATTTAAGGGAGGAACTTTTTGGGTTTTCACAGAAGAAATACATTCAGATCAGTGTTCTCATTTGCGGAGTCCCTCTGTACCAGCTCTGTGTTGGAGGCAGGGCTGCTGGGGGTGGGACTTGTCAGAGACAGTGGATAGTAGAAGGTTTTGAAGCTATGTGCCTGAGTCCTGACATCCCTTACAGATCAACTGGTCGTTGGAACGGTTGCCTAACTGCTGTGAGTCCAGGCCAAGTCCTGCGTGAATGTTTGTGTCCACACAGGCTCCAGTTGCTCAGCTGGTCAAGGGGCTCTGTCATCTGGGGACTTGGGGAAGGGCATTGGGGACCAGCATAAAGACTGGGTTGGTTTTGCCATTGGTACCAGTCAGTTACTCTCAGGTAATGGAAAGGGATTCTGACTAAAGGGACGTCCTGGAAACTCATTGCCTAACTAAAAAAATTACCAGCCTGGAGCACTGGCCTCTGCCAGGCCACAAGAAGATGAGCCTGAGTTAGGTTTCTTCACCACAAACTGTCTCACATGGGACTGAATTCTCATTCCATCCCCGTGGAGCCATCCGACTATAGGGGGTCACATAGCCAAGCAAGGACTGTGTTAACTGGAGAAGCATTAACTTCTCCAGCTTCTGCAGCAAACCTGACTCTCAAGAGCCCTGTAGCAGGGCTTCTCCCAAGAGAAAACAGATTTCAGCATCATGCTCCTGAAAAAGTTGAGTACCAGCTCTGAAGACCACTGTCTTGTTGGGCTGCAGCTTGGGCCTCTGCTTTCCATGACAATGCCATTTGAATATGTTGCTCTGATTTTCTGTCACCATGGCAACCACAAGAGCTCAGGTGTTCCTCACTGCCAGGTGCCTCAGAATCGTCTGTACAGGTTTCCTGCTTGAGTAGCTCCTACTTCCTGTCCTGTCTATACAGTGCGGGTGTGTTTGCTGCTATGGCCTTAACCTGAACCAAAGCATTGTTGTGGTTCACATCTTTGCTATTCCCCTTGAGGATCAAGACTGCGTCCTTCCTGGACCCTGCCCTCAACGATTTCAACCTCATCTATCACTCCAGAAACCTTTCCCCCACTTACTTACACAAACAGCATTGTACGTTGCCACATATGAGTCTTTCTCTTCTCTAGTTCTTTCTCTAATGCCTCCCCAGGCTGTAGTCTGCTGACCCCTTCAGAGAGGAGGCCACTTTCTTTGCGCTCTGGTGGCACTTGTGTGCATTTTCCCCCAGGCCCATTTGTGTCTGATGCCCGTTTGTTTAGCTGGATGCATTCAATGGGTGGCATGCCAGCATTCTTTATACTTCTCTTATTTACCACTACAGTGCCACACACGGGATCTTGCAGAAGACTTGATTCTTTCTTTTTCATAAGAGAGCAGCGGTGGAAAATTAGGAAGAAGGGAACTTTACAGGGCTGTGAGACAAGCCCTGTATGGACAAGCCAGAACAATGGGGGGAGCTGGGAAGGATGAGGGAGGGGGTGATTTTTTGCTGTGTTAACAAATGAAGACTTCATTTGTCTGCTTCCCACTGGGATATTGAAAGGCTAGGTGGCTCAATGAATGTCCTAGAGTAGCCTGGCACTGAGGATGCTGGCTCTCTGGAGACTGAAGCAGATGTCTGTATAACCAGAGTAGGTGCAGAATGAACTGAAGGGACGTGAGCTCCTTGGTGGGGTACACACTTACAGTACTCATGGACTGCAGCTGGGTCATCCTCATGACATGCACCAGTCTGGGACTCAGGTCCAGGCTTCATCCTTTGCGTGAAGAGCAATGGACCTGCAGTGGTCAGCAGTGCCGTCTTGGGATTGCAGCTGATGGAGTAACTTCTCAAGGGCAGCAGTTTAGTCACTTTGCTGTGAAATTCAGCCTAGAGAAGTGTTGAGAGATGCTCCAGCCGGGTTCTTCATGGTCCTCACAGAACTGAGAATGTTACAAAAGTTCAGGGTCAGGTCACAAACGAAGTGTTCAGCTGAGAAGCTGGGAATAAACTAAAGTGGCTTGCTCCTTCAGAGAGTATATAGAGACTTGTCTGTGAAAATGGCAGCTGTCGGGGGGAGGGGTGCTATGGGAGCTCACAGGTAGAGGTGGTCTTTCATAGCCATCCTCTGTCTTTCTTGTCACAGCCTGACACATGCCCTTCTACTTCAGGCCTCCCTCAGCACTGTCTCTTCACATGGGCGCCCTCGCGAGATGCTCACTGGTTTTCCCTGTGTTCACCCTCTTGAATCATAGGTTCTGTGTTTAGTGTCTAGCCAGGCATATCCCAGCCTGGGGCTGGTCTGTTGTTTGTGTGTCTAAGGAACTCTTAGCACAGGGCAAACCTCAGGTGAGATGCTCTGTAAAGAGTGGGGCTCTAGGAGCTCATCGAAGCTTCTATGCTTCCAGCCAAGGAACTTCTAACCTCTGCAAGTCTCGCTTTACTCCCTGGGAAAGTGAATTTGAAGGAAACGTGAATATATATCAGAGCTGGAGCTAATATGTGTACATATGTGTGGCCTAGTAGTTTATGGAGATGAGCTGTGGTATCAGCTTTTGTAGGTCTCCTTCAGAATCTCGGATTTTAGTCAACAAGTGCTCGGTACCAGGACTGATGAAAGAGCTTGGAATCTGCCTCATCTCTAATGAATAATGAAAGTTGTTGGATAAAGCAAGACTAGGGAAATGGCTGGCTTTGCTGAGAAGTGAATGCCAGAGAGAAGAAGGTAAAAGTCCAATAAAATTAATGGGATGAGTTTGAGATGGAGGTAAAAACAGAGCGAAATCTCTGGGAATTCTTATTACATTAACAGTGAAGACTCTACCATGGGGCAACTTGACTTAGCTCAGGTCTGGTAGTGACTGCTAAGTCCCTCCACTTGTTGGAGCAGAAGCTGCTGTAAGTGCAGGGTGTGGGTAGTGTTGCCATGTGTGGTGTCCCTGTAAGCACCGGGCTCAACTGTGTACAAAGACTCTACTTTGCCAAGCACAGAGTACTTCCTCCCCATTTCCTGTACAGGCAGCAACAGATGTTTACCTTAAAAATGAGCTCATGGGAGGTAAGGTGGTAGCTTACTTTGTGAAGTGCCTGCCCTATGCAGGCATGGAGACCTGACTTCAAATCCCTAGTACTCCCATGAAAAGCTAGATGAGGTTATGAGCATCACTGCACGGTGGGGGTCCCAGCAGTAGAGTGGAGACAGGGGGATCCCTGAAACTCACTGGCCAGCCACATAGCCAAAGCACTGAATTTCAGGTTGAGTGAGGCCATGGCTCTCAAAAACTAAAGGTAGAGAGCAATTTAGACACCCGGAATCAACTGTCTTGCCTCTATGTGCGGCTCCATCGCAGGAACAAGTATATGCACCATGCGTGACAAGCCACACGCAGTAAACACACAACTTACAAAAACAAGTTCATCTTCATCAAAGCATCTGGCTCTACCAGGCTGATCTTTGGAGCATCATGTGACAGTTGCTTGTTGAGGGTGTATGTTGGACTGCACCCTATGGGGAAGGGAGAGGCATATAGGTGTCACGTAAGAAATAACGTGATTAACGCATGTGTTTGCAGAGTGGCTTTTCTTTTGTTTGCTTCTGGTCATTGGTGCTCATTGCAATAAGTTTGTGGTACAGACAGCTATAGCAATGGTGGTTCCCACTGAGTGAAACTGAGCCTGAGCCAGATGCTGGTAATATTGACTGGGGAATTTCAGAGACCAAGGTATAATGAGACGTTATCTTCAACAAAGCCTGTGCCGTACAGTAGGGAGGAATAAATGGTACAGGTGATGAAGGCAAGACAGCCATGCAATGATTTAAAAGGGCATCTGAGATTACATTCTGAATTTCAATCCTTTTCCTACTGTAAGACATCAGGAAAAAAACCTTGTCAGTTCTTTACTATTGCAGTTTGGTTGGGAAAAAGAAATGAGTTCTGAGTTTATGCAAAACAATCATGTTTTATTCATCATCTGGTAGAAGTCATTCTTATGGCATGTGAGGTGAATGATGTCAGCTTTCCCGTCTCAGCTGGAGCAAATGTTACTGAACTCTTATCCTCTGTTTGGCACAGGGGAAAGCCAGTGGAAGAAGACCTGGCTCCTAGCCCAGGCACCGGAAATCAAGTCTTCTTTGGCTAAATCCATGTGGATGTAGCAGGAATACCATGGTGCCCACAGAGGCTTGGAGCTCTGATGTTGAGGGTAGAGAATATGGACAAAGGGCTGGAAAGAGGACTGGCATTTGAGTGCAAGCTCAGCTTCAGTGCGTGGCTCTGCCTCCCTAGGAAAAGGGCTTCTGTAGGGTGCCAGCAGTGTCAAGAGACCAAAGTCCTGGTCCCACATTGACCCTGGCCATGTGGCCACATTCCAAGTCACTTAGCCTTGTTTTAGGTGCATGGAGGTCATGGTTGGTTGGTTGGTCTTTCTGCCTGAGATAGTCTACACAGGTCCAAGGGAGGACATTTGGAGGTCATGGACTTAAAGTGGCCGTGGCCAGGAAGGCCTTCAGGAACTTTGGAGTCCACCCTTCTCCTTGACAGCATTGCCTCCGAGTGTCAAAGAGTTGTCCTGACTACCTATGTCCATATTTTCTTCTTCCCAGTTCCAGTATTTACATATTAGAATTGAGTAATTGGCTCTTTGGGGACAAAAATGGAATGTGCACATTTTTCTTGTGAAAATGGGTAATTTTCAGTCATTCTATCTACATTTTAATGAAGAACACAAATATTTGGTAAGAATAAATTGCAAGAAAAAAATCTGTAGCGGGCCAAGACTCAGACATGTTAAAAACAACCACCACCACCTAAGTGTTCATAAGTAATCAGAGGGACCCCACATGGGTCCATGCCTGCTTCTTCATAGGAAGGGCATACAAAGTGAAACAATCATTAAAATATACATTGGTATCACTAAGTGTATTTTAGAACTACCTGTTGTTGAGGCAGAGTGATGGCTTAATGGGTAAGGCACTTGCAGTGCCAGCCTGCCAGCCTGACTTTGGGACAGCACCATACCTCTGCAACTCAGTATGCTCACAGAGTTGAGAGGCAGAGGCAGGGCGATCACGCAAAGGCTTGTTGGTCAGCCAGCTTGAAGTGCACAGTGCAGCTGCAGAGGTAAAAAAAAAAAAAAAAAAAAAAAAAAAAAGGACCATGCCTCAAGCAAGGTAGACATTGAACTAACTCCCAAAAGTTGACCTCTGACCTTCAGTCACATACTGTGGTATGGGTGAGCCTACACTAATATATTCATGTCCGAACTCTCACACACATCACACCATACTTGTACACACAAACATCAATAAAGAGACATATCTAACATTGTGTGAAATATATGCCCCTGTTTAGAAATCTGTCTTCTAAGGAAGAAGTGTAGAAATTTGCAGCTGTTTCACTGGCCTATTGTCCATAGATCTGTGTGTTCTTGGCCAGCAGTCCCGTCTGATACTTAAGGATGGTGATCAGTCCTTTCAGACTTCAGAAGGACATAGCTGGTAACCGGCCCTCTGTCTGAGTCAGTTGCCCACCGTTTTTTGGCGCTCAGAAGTTTGTATAGGTCAAAGGGATAAATGGCTATGGGTGCCGAGTTACACGTAGTGGGGATGTTTATGGGAGTCAACACGTTGCTCGAGATACTTGCTACGCGTCCAGAAGCCCAAGGGAAGTTCTGCCACACTTTCCAAAACTGCATTCCACTGCAGAGAAGGCCTCTGCCTCCAGCCACAGCCACCGCCTGCATGAGCTAAGAGGAGTCAAGGTCAGGCAGGGAAGACTGAATTGGAAGGAGCATTGAAGTAAGGTATATGATTTCAGAAGCATGTTTCCTTAGCCACCAAAATAAGTTTTCCTTGGTTGCTTTTAAGCTCCATCCTGAGGTTCAATTCTGCAGCTGAGAACTGGCCCCCATTAGTAGTCACCGCTGGACAGGGTGTGATGAGAGAGACACGAAGGAGAACTGTTTTTAGCATATGTTTTGGCCCAATCTCTGTCATCCTTCAATATGTGTGACAGTTGCTTCTTACCTAGATTTTGCCAGTCTTTTCATCTCTGGCATTTACTTGCTTAGCAATTTATGCAAAGGACGTAGTTTGGCAGGTATATAGAAGATGTGTGAAGTTTTCTACTGTAGCCCAGAAATGAGAGAGGTAATGGATAGCAGTGCCGTCTTTTTTTATAAAAATAAAAAGGAGTTTGGCTAAGTATATTTAGAGACACTTAAACATTAAGTATTTCGCAGCTATCCCATTGTTGTAGATGTGTGTTTAGTGATTTGAAGATTTATTTATGAGTGTGTGTGTGTGTGTGTGTGTTTATGTGTATGTGTGTGTACAGGTGACTTTGAAGACCAAAACAGGGTATCAGATCCTTGGAGTCACAGAGAATCGCAAGCTGCCTGGTGTGCTGCTGAGAACCAAACTTGGGTCCTCTGCAAGATGAGTGATGGATGAGACATCTTCCAGCTCCTATACCTGCTGATTTGAAATAGCATCTAAAGGAGGCACTCTGAACTCTAACATGGCAGGTAGCATTCTTGAATGACAAGAAATAGATTCCAAATAGCACGAGCTCATTTCTGTAAAATGTGCGTACAAGTAGAAAACAGGAAGTTAGAGTAAAATGATTATTTCTGGAAGAGAATATGAGTAACTCTTCAGTTTGTCTTTTATTATCTATAGTTATAACAAAAGAAACATATTAATAGTATCAGGATAAATAATAAATTTACAAAGGTCACCTCTTCTTTCTTTTCTTCCCTCTATCCCTCTCTCCCTTCCCCTTTCCCTCTCTTTTTTCTTTTCAGGGACTTGCTTTGCAGCTTTGGCTGGTCTGGAATTATGTAGATCAGACTAGCTTCAAGTTCACAGAAATCCACCTGCTTCTGCCTCTCAAATGCTGGTAGCAAAGTTATGTGCTACCACACCCAGAAAAGGCCAGCTTTCTTCCAGTGTAAATGTTTGCTAGTGATAGAAAACAAGTCACCCTCAAACTACTCTCTCACAGAGTCTGTAGTGGGAGCTCAGGAGCTGCCTAGCTTTGCTGGCTTGATCTTGGGGACTCTCTCAGGCACAGCCAGTCTTCTGGCTGGTAAGCTGTGACTGGTTCTGGAGAATTGGAGACCCCCAAGTCCCACATGGCTGCCGGCAGGAGGTCTCAGCTGGTGTCTTGTGAGCCTGCACATGGCTGCTTGACTGTTCCCACATGGGGCCCTACAGAGCCTAGATGGAGCCATGGGCTAGCTCCTGAGATCATACACTGTCATTCCACATCACTTACTCATCATGGGCAATTAATCATCTGCAGCCTCCACAAGGAGAGAGGCAGGCTAGTCTACTGCTCCAGGGAGGAGGACTTAAAACATGTAAAACCTATTTTCAGCTGCAGCACGTACAGTGTAGATATAGCTCTTTCTTCTCAGTGGGTGATTGGGAATGGTCCTTTAGGATACGAGTTTTAATTTTGACACAAGCATATACCTGAGTGACATTGGAGGAGTTGGGAGCCACCAGAAGACAGATCTTTGGAGCACTGAAGCTTGGACTTGCTGTGTTTCCCTCCCATGTCCCTATTTTGGTTTCTTTACCTAACAGGATATGTGGAACATCAGATAAATAATGCAGTGTCAGCTGTAGAACAGTAATGGAAGGTGTTTGTTGATGTATCACTGCTGCCGCTGCTCTTGGGCATACAGTGCAGATGGGGAGGCGTGGGCTGTACAGACAGAGAGTTTTAAAGCTGTGATAGGCAATTGGTATTTTCCAGGTCTGGTTCTGGCACAGCAGTAGAGGATACAGTCTTCACCAAAAGCTGACAGGGATCTGTGACAACAACAGGTTCCTGTGAAGAGCCAATACCATGTGCCCTGCGTCTTCATTAGAAAACTAAAACCCAGCCCAGGAGCAGAACAAGTTGGAGCAAAATGAAAAGCAGAAAGGCAGCCCCAGTAGCTTCTTAGCTTGCCATGCATCAGTTATTGTCTCAGTGGAGAAGCGTCCACTCCTAGCTCTGTGCAGGCCCCATGCTAGGCCTGGGGAGACACAGTTAGGTGGACTAGGCTCCTCCCAAGAATCTGAGTCCAGTAGGCTGACGTGAAAGGGTTCTGGTGGCCTCATTTCTTGAGCCTGGATTTGAGCTTCAGGAAATGGTTCCCTCAGCTGGCCTTATTCTCTCAGGTCACAAAGCTCTGAAAATTTTATATCTTTGGAAATTAAATCCTTTTCCCTCCACTGATGTTTATAGGCTCTTAGAGTGTTGGACAAAGATAAAGCCAGGCAATTGCATTCAGATGGCTGTAATTTCCACTCTCTCTCCTTCCAAGTCTTAATGGCCCATGCCACAGTTTCCACAGGCACTTTTGTACACTTCCAGAAAGCAGCAGGACCTGACGTTAAGGGTACATGGAGCAACCTCTGCTGGGGGTGCCACTTCTGGTGACCTGGCCACTTGCAGAAAAGGCTAATGCTGGTATTGTGAGGGTGCTGCCAGCTTGAAGCGCCCCTCCCCCTTAAAGTGTTTTTCATCTAGGGATTCTTTGCATAGCCCTGGCTGTCTTGGAACTCACTCTGTAGACCAGGCTGGCCTCAAGAGATCTGAGCTCTGCCTGCTTCTCCATCCCAAGTGCTTGGATTAAAGGTGCATACCATTACCACCTGTCTCTGCTTAAATCTTTTTAACTTTCCTGTCTTATGTTTCCAATATTAAGCAACTGTAAATGTTCAGAAACAGTCCTTGTGCTATTGAGCCAGAATGGACTATGAAAGCTAAATTATTTAGTTATCTATGACCTCTCTATATATATATTATACAGTAACAGAACCAGTTTACTTTCTTATCAGATCCACTGACCTAAATAGGAGCTGTGTTGCTTTACATAAAACACAACACAAAATAAGGCATACCACCTCAAAGCCAAAACAAAATGCACCAGAAAATAACGAGTGTTTGCAAGGATGCAGAGAAAGTAGAACATTTGTGCATGGCCAGCAGGTATAGAAAATGGGAATGGCTGCTGATATTTTCTTGATATATGATTTTTTAAAACGAATGAAAATTTGTGCCAACAAGTCCACTACTGGGCGTGCTCCTCCAAGAACTGAGATCAGGGATTCAAGCAGATATTAGTACACTGCTCTTGGAAATATTTCTAATAGCCAAAATATTTCTAATATTTCTTGATGAGCGTGTGAATAAATAACTCACATGCTCACCAAGCAAATAGATAGACAAAGTATGATGTGTATATATGGTGAGAGATCTAGCCTGCAAAGGGAAGGGATCCTGTCACATGCCTCAACATGGATGAACCTTGAAGACATGCTATTAAGTGAAAAAAGCCAGTCACAAAACAACCAGTACGAGTCACAAAACAGCAATACCCTGTGGAGCTACTTATGTGAGGTCCTAGAGTAATCAAACTTATCGAAACCAGAAGACTAGCAATGGCCATCAGGCACAGTTCAGTGTAGAGAAGGTGGCGTTTCCATTCAGTGGGTTTGAATGGGGTGACCATAGTATCAAAATGTGCATGGACGCAGTGCTGCGAGAGTGCTGAGCTTCATATGATTTCTATTCTAGCATGACAGAATCATTTATTGGTATTTGGGCCGTGATCTAACATCAAGCATCTAAGCATCAAACTTAACTGACTACCTGAGTGCAAAGAGACTTTTGTTATTTTTCTACCAACAATTTATAGAGGAAAAAAAAAAACAATACAGGGGCTTAGAAAATGGTAAAATTGGACAGCTACCACCATAGGAGAAACGCATGGTGTCTGTGAGAGGCCATGGTCCACTAGCCAGCATAGACAGTGAAGGATTCTGATAAACTGAGACCAGAGTTAAGCCTGGAGTGAAGGGGACTTACTGAATATATTTGGATCTCAACGAGATTTCTGCACTCCATTAAAGTGGCCGTAAGACCTAGAACTTAGATTGGCATGTGCAGGGCAGCAGTGACTATCCCGAGTGCTCTTAATTGGCATTGCAGGCTTGGGACGAATATGACAAGGTGTTGATCTTTTCAAATGCTTAATTGTGTCTTTCTGGTTACCAAGTACTGCTTAGGCCTGGGAGTGATTTCACCCAGAAAGTCTATTATCCAGTTAATATGTTTCTCATTACCTTTTTCCGGGACTAAATATGATAACGTTTGCCATAGGCTTTCTTGGAGAGACTTTGTATGCATTTTGGAAAGTGATTAATCTATAAAATAAGCTGAATGCTGATTTTTTTTTTCATTTATAAGGAGACACAGGCTGTTTATTTAAAGCTTTCAATATGGAGTTGGAAGGTTGTATTATACCTGGCTTGAGACTGAAAAAACGTGCTTCTGCAACTTGTGTGCATAGTTGCTCTGTGTTTACAGGTTCCACTGTGGGTTGTGGAGAGTCCCTTGGTTGTTGCTCAGATCTCCCTTTTAAAGCCAGAGTCTTGAAGTGAAAAATGAGAGCTCCCTGGAGAATTTGGAAATGCATTTGATTGCTAGAAGTCTGTATTACACTGGCCTTGGTTCACGATGATGCTTGCAGCACTATGTCTATAAAAACCCTGAAGTCCAGCCAGGCCTGTCTCAAGAATACAGTGACTTCAGAGTTTGAGCAGGTCATTGTGTAATATATCTAAGAGTACCTAGCTACCTTTGCCTTGGGATACTGAAGAGTTGGCTAAGACAAAAGAAGATTGCATAATGCTTGAGACTTGTGAATACAAACTAGGAAATCATTTCACCCTCATGTAAGTCTCCAACTTTCTCAGGTTATTTCGCTTTTGAACTGTTTCAGCACTTTAGTGGAATGGAGAGTTTTCCCAGGACAGGCATTGTGGTCCTGGAAGGCAACTGCTTTCTTCTTTCCTGGTATGTGAGAGAAGCCAGGTCTTGGGATCTTTTAGAAAGTCTACCTGTTGTCCCTATGCCTAAAATACGTGGTACACAGGTGTTGGAATCATACTATCTGTACTCACCCAAGACCTACAGGGAGTCTCGCTGTGCTGAGGGGCTGTGGTCCAGCTGCACAGCATTCCGAAGGTAGCTCCAGTTTTGCATGAGGAGCCAGAATGTGGAAAAATTAATCAGACAAGAGCCAAAGAGTCCAATCAGGTGATATCCTGAGGGTGTGGGATGCGTGGCTAAATGGAAAGTCAGAGAAACTAGGAGGGAAGCGGTCATCGTGGGCTGGAGAGGTAAAGAGGTTTCTTGGAGGATGACATACTTGGATCTGGTCTTTTAGGACTACTCATAATTGAACGGGCCTGTGTCTGGGATAGGAAGGCTTCTGGAGGGTTCACCTGACTTAGGTAGAAATGACAGATAGAAGTGCTAAACTGGGAATGAACATGTGAGAGTGCTTATACTGTTCTCCTGGCCACTGTGTTCCAGGTGGGCTGATGGCTGTGAGAGGGGAAAGGGAGGCCAGTGGGCTCAATGACAGGTACGTATGGTTGGTGCCGGAATGAGCAGCTCAGGGCTTGACACCACCGCACCCCCCAGGCCTTGCATATGGTGCCCTTTACAGGGATTTTTACTGCATGATCGTCCCCAGCCTGTAGTTAGTTTCCTCTTTATTCTGTCCACTCACCATGCTGTGTTCCAGAAGGATCTGGAAAGGCTATAGTTTCAAATAACTGAGTTGAAAAAAAAATGCTAGCCAAAAATTATTTTATTTCAGTGTGTGTGTATGTATGTGCTTATGTGTATATGCATGTGTGTGTGTGTGTGTGTGTGTGTGTGTGTGTGTGTGTGTGCAAGTTACTATCGATAGTCATACTTCCAGTGTCTGAGGCCCCATAGGAATTGACTGAAAGGATGTGAGAGTGGCTTCCTTTGAAGAAACCAGTGAACAAGTGGTTCTCTGAGGAAGCCCAACCTGAAATAAAATACCTCAGGGCCACTTCAGTTCAGAAGTAATTCTTGATATATTGCTAGACACAAACCTTGGCTTTAAAAAAGAAAAAAAACATTTTTTTTGTCATTCCATTTCTTCTCTTGAGATATGACCTTGCCATCCTACTGGGACAGAGATCTAGATGTTAATGCCTGAGTTTGTGATGATGGTCAAACACAAAAGACCTGGTAGGATAAGGTTGCCAGATAAAGAATAGGACATCAATTAGATCTGTATCACAGGCCAGCTCCTCATGGTATGGTATAGTGTAGCAGTGTCTCCAATACCGCTTGAAACCTGTTGATGAAAAAAAAAATCGTGTCATTGTTCTTGTTTTGTTTTCAGGAATTGAAATTTAGCTGGGCATCTTGTGTTTTCTTTTCCTCAGTTGGGCCATCACCTGCAAGCTATTTAGGGAAACCTAAACACAGAGGAAAGGACTTAAAATGTGCAAGGTAGAATAGCACAGTTGTTCCTTGTTCCCCCTTTGAGGGAAGGATTGAAACATTCTCAAGTGCCTTCTCCACCCCAGCTCACCTTTGTCCTATCCTATTTAGTTGGGTAGCAGTTATGTAAGTTGTAGGCTAGCTAATGTTTTGTGTGATTCACATAAAATAAGGCAAATGTAAGAGTTGAAGTTTTACCAAAAAAGCTTTTCATTTTTTATAAGTGTATTTCATGGAAAAAGGCCAGTGGTATACAGGCCTAGAAGTCTGGCTACCCAATTGCCATTGGTGACCACCATGAGGATGAGTCTCTGTTCACCCAGGGCTGATATCAGTGGCAAGGAGATAAGATACAGTTTCTTCACTCTGCCACCTCTCCCTACATTGGAGTTTAACTGGGGGACTCGTAAGTAAAACTGGTTGAAGAGCTCGTGTGTCTTTGTGCTAACACTGGGTAAGATAAGCATTTTGAAAAGAAAAATACACAATTGGCAGAGGCCACGGGAGGCTCGGAGTGCGCATTTCTTTCCCCGTCAAGAAGTGAACCATCTTAGTGCTGTGTTTACTGGGCAGGTTTAATGAGGATTACCCAGGGGCCAGGGCTTTGCTGGAAGATCTTAGAGATCTGATCAGGGTGAGAATGAATCAGTGAACATCTTTCTAGGAAGGTGACTTAATGGATGGCAGCATAGCTGGCCTGAGTCATTCCCCTTTGTCTCAGGATTTGTCCCTTCCTTCTGACAAAAAGCCCTCCTTCCTCGAAGCTCTATGCAGGGCATGCTCCTGACAGCAAGGACTTTTGAGGGTGACAGTGGACCAAAAATATGTGTTGACAAGCCTTGGGGAGCAGTCAGAGCTGGAGAGAGAGGTTTTGGGAGGCTGTGTGTGAGGCCTGGAGAGTGAGTACAAGGAGACTGTACAGCTTTGTAATTTTTAAAAAACGATTATATAGATAGTGGCAGTGGAGTGCATGTAACTTCTGGAAGCCCAGAGCCACCCAGGACCTGCTGCTGTGGTCAGTGTTAACCACACCGTGGGTGCTTACCTACTGTATCCTATGGCAACAACAGCTCCTTATTATTTCAGAGCGATGCTGGGGTGGTCGGTGTTGCGACATACCTCACGCTGGCCGGGATGAACACTGGATCCTGTATGCTCCTGATTTATGCCCAAGTTCCAGGATCCCCCTCATTTCTGTCTAACACACTCCACCCTAACCAGTCATGGAGTCTGGTACTGACGGGGAGGGGAGGAGTGCTAAGAAGTGCTTTTCTGGAGGTCAAGCAGAACCCTGAATGAGGAGTCCATTAGCTTCCCCAATCGATATCCAGCTTTAAACATTATGTATATTGATGAGCTGATTGCTAGGAGACTCAGGCTGAGGGAATTGGAATCTATTTTACTAGGCCAAATTGGTTGTTGATGGGGCATAGTAGACTGTAGCTTTAATAATCAGCTGCAGACATCCTGCTGTTTAGTAAAAACACAGCTTAAGCACAGGACATCCCATGTGCTTGCCTTCTTTCCTGACGGCTGAGCAGAAGAGGACTCTCACTGGACCTACAGTGCTGCTTGCTCAGTGGTTCTCAGCCCTCCTGGTGCTGCAGCCGTGTCATACAGTTCCTCATGTTGTGGTGACCGGTAAAATTGTTTTTATTGCTGCTTCACAACTGTAATTTTGCTACTGTTATGAATCGTACTGTAAATCTGATATTCAGGATCTCTGATGTGACCCCTGTGAAATTCATTTGACCCCAAAGGAGTTGTGACCCATAGGTTGAGAACCACTCTTCTAAGGGTTGGGCGGGCCATGGCTAGGGCCCTGTGGGAAGCCTCTGTCGATGCTGGGTGAGCAGAGGGAGACTGGTAGGGGAGGAAAGCAATCAGACTGCATCCTGAGGACAAGGGCTCTTTTGAAGAGCAGGGGGAGAGTGGGTCCTGCCACTGATGATCTTGGGACACACATGTCTCCCTGAACTGTTTACCTAGCTCTCTTTTCAGGATTTACAGATTGCATAAGATGCGGCTCTCAGAATGGGTCAGAATTTCGTTGATGAACTTTGAGGGAAGGTGTGTGATCATACAGGGCATGGTGGACATTCAGCAGGGACAGGGGTAGGGGTACTGTCTCCACAGGTGATGGACTTTGACCTTCTTTTGCACCTGCATGAGCTTGTCCTGTTGTGGGGTAGCCTGTCTAAGCCTAGTGTATCAAAATCAGCTGGCCCCACTGCTCACTGCTCTTTGGCTCCCCCTACTCCTCACATGGCTCAAGCAGGGGAGGATGCCTCTAGATTTGGTGGTTCTCAACCTGTGGCTCACAACCCCCACAGCGTTTGCCTATCAGACATCCTGCATAGCAGATGTTCACAACAGTAGCAAAATTATAGTTATGAAGTAGCAATAAAAATAATGTAATGTTGGGGGTCACTGCAATGTGAGGGTCTCAGGCTTAGGGAGGCTGAGAACCGCTGCTCCGGATGATTGTAAGACCATGTAGACCAGCTGGACTTTAGACAGCTTGTTTGGGTCACTGATAGGCTTGCAGACACTGAGTCTGAAAAGTGCCCTCCCCTTGTCCCAGGGCACAGGCAGCTTTTTGTGGGACAAGACACTGCCCAATGGAGAGGACAGGTTCCTAAAGTCAGACAGTTAGAGGCAATCGGGCTAATTAAGCAGCTACAGATTTCCAAGCACATAATTGCTCTAAGGGACTCTGAAGATTTAAAACTGCACATTTACTAAATAAAACCGAGGCTTTCACAGTTAAAGCAAGGTGAGCCCCGTTTCCTTGTGTGGGGCTATGTTGGCTCAGCGGAATTTAGGGTGGGTAGATGGTGAGGGTTTCCAGTATTGCTCCTGAAAAATCTCTGAACCCATGTCCGGCTGTTGCTGTGACTCCTACCCTCTGCTAGGCTAAGCTGGCGGGGGAGGGAGAGTGTGGAATGTGGAGTATGGAATGGGAGCTGCCATCCCAGCCTCTGGCCTGTAGCAGCGCTGGGCATTGGTGTCCCAGCAGCTTCTCCGCTATCTGGCTAAGTATGACAGTACCCCACCCCCAATAGGCCTGGGGCCAGCTCTGATTGGAATGTCTGTTTTATTCCCAGAAACTCTCTAGAGACTGGTCACACCCTCCATGTGGCTGGGAGAGTATTTTGCAGGGTCTCCTCCTGCCATCCTTCCCTCAGGAGCTACAATTCAGCTTCCACTTGCTAGGCTCAGTCCAGAGAAAGAGGTGGGCTGCACTGAGTGAGAGTGAGGGTCCAGACAGTGTCTTCCCATAGTACTGTGGAGGAGCTAGGCTAGGCAGGGGCCCTGCTTGGCTCCAAAAGAAGGCAGTGGAAGGTACACAGAAGTGGCTACACGTGTAGGGAACCCGGAAAGAAGAAAAGAGATGTCCCACATGTTAGATTGCTGAAGAGCAGAGATAAAATGCTAGGACCTCCAGCAGAATGAGATAAGTGATGGAGGGGAGATCCCAAGAAGAGAGAAAAGTAAGCCTTGATGTCATAGATCATCTGACTCAGAATGAAAGGGTTCTTAGTAGACCGCTCTTGGCAGAGGGAGAGACAAATCAGCCCCTTGTTGGGTGACTCTCAGGGAATCAGAGGCAGGCAAGTTGGATATTTGAGGAACACTTGAATGGACCCAGTTGTGTTTAGAGGACAGGATCACCCGAGACCCTCTGCTGTGTTCTCAGAAGACCTCCTGGTGGTAAGTCTCCTGTGGAAGTGGGAGTAAACTGGGCTCATTGACTTGGTCTCTGAGAAGGAAGAGCACATTCCCCTGAGGGCTTTGTATAATACCCCTCTTCCTTTGTACTGGAGGTGGCCTGAAGGTGTAGCTGAGACCATCTCCCCTGTCAACTGCTTATGGTTCCCACAAAGCTGTTTGCTATTGTTCTTTTGTCAATGGCAAAGAAAGATGAGGTTTCAATGTGCTGTGTGTCCCTTCTAAGGTCCAAGAGAGTTGTTGCCTTCTGATCAGATGACCTTGGACAAACTTTAAATTTCTGGGTCTTCATTGTCTCACACAGAAATAGGTACCGTGGTGGCTACTTCACAGCTCTGAACCAGCTCAGTGGCTCATGTTTGTTAAGTACTGAGAACAGTGTCTAGCACACATATTAATAAACAAAATATTTTGTCTATGGCGATCTTTCCTGTCCGCCCATTTTTCTCTTTCTAAAATTCTATCTCCATTTACCCTTTCCAAGTGTGAAAGGGTCAAGATAATCATTCCACTTTGGGACAGAAAACCTTAGGTTTTTCAAGTGCAGGATGTCGAGGGGTAGGAACCAAGATGCCTGAGCACCTGGCCATGCCATGTGCAAAGGGAAGAAATTTGCTGTGTTTCCATTTATGCTCCATCTCCTCCAGTTTCCTAGTCTCACACTCACACTAATGGTTCTACTTTCTGGGCACTGGATGAAGGGAAGTGAATGAATAAAATAACTCCTTGGTGCTGAGAGGAAATAAGTGCCAAAGAGACAGCCGGGTCCAGGGAGCCAGGCATTGCATAGTCCGTTGTAAGGAAGCAGGATGGAGTGGCTAGTCCCTCCTTTTGTTCCAGTGAACCATGTTCCTCCATGACCCAGGAGCATGATCCAGGATCCATAGCTCATGAGACCCAAGGCAGGTGGGAGAGTCACTGTTACCTCAAGCCCTCTCCCTAGCACCTGGCTCCCAGAGCCTCACTGCTTCTCAGACGCAAATATGCATCCATGTGACCTTGAAGGGCAGTAAGTGCCGATTCTGATCCTGTGTGTGCACACGTGCTAGGCCACTGGTTCCACTGTTCTAGCCAGCTTCTGTTGCTGCTGATGCTGCTGTCCGTGAACCTGGCCCAATTCTCCAAGGTCTAGGGGACAAACTGGGGTGGACAATCTATTGTTCCCACGGAGGGTGACCACCGTTACCATGGGATGTCTCTGCTTTTTCTTCTCAAGCTCCCATGTTTTTCAGCACTAGCCAGATGGGGCAAAAGATGAGGCTAATGAGGTCTCACTGGGGTAATGGGAAGGGCCTCTCTGTGACAATGTTGCTTCATTTTCTAGGTATGGGGAGAATTAGTCCCCTGGGGTGGGCAGAAAACACAGCAAGAGGAGAGCAGGTGGGCTGTACGGCAGAAGGATTCCTCCCTATCCTATACTCATCTGCTCAGGCAGCTTCTGCTTAGGCTCTGATTTCTGTGTCCAATCGATTGGCCACTCTTTGTGCCATGTAAACATGCATGACTGAGCCTTGACCTTGAAGCCAGCCAGCCATGGAAACTTCTGTCTTTCACTGTCTTTTTGAACTTAGGAGGAAAAAAAAACCTTAGTGGGTAGAAAGCAGCTTAAATAATGTTGTCATTAGGAGCCTAGTTCTCTGCATTAAATTCTGCACTTATTAATAATTCAGCAGTGCCCGTCCCATCATTTGTGAGTTATTTGCTGTTTTGAAAAGCACTTCCACAGCCATCATCTTATTTGATACTCAAAACAGCATCATTGAGAGAAAAGATTATTGTTCCCAGGCATCTGAGGCTCAGGTTGGTTTATGCCTTAGCCAGGGATAACAAGGTAGTGGGCCAGAGACCTGGATGGATGCTCTTTTCTCTCTCACTAGAGTTAATATTGGCACTTCAGTAGGCTTGTCCACAATGCACAGATATTTGCCCTATTCTAGACATTATGACTTAATATTAAGATTCTTTAGATGTGACCAGGCTACAGCTGGGTGTCATGATTAAGATAATTTTGAGGAGAGTTCTGTTGCTCCTAAATACATGACTGAGAATCCTCCAAAGTTTACAAGGAGGTTAAAATAGCAAAAGTAATGAAAATCAGCAAGAGCAAATCTAGTGAAATTAACTGGAAAGTGTGCTTTATTTGGCCTCTACCCATCCTCAATCCCTCCCTCTCTCTCCTCTTACAACACACGCACACAATGCTTACGTTTTCCCATAAGGTTCACATCCCATGCTGAGCTAGACCATCTAGAGAGGAGTTCATAGGGCAGTGTTTGTTGGATTTGCTCTGTGAATATCACCTCCATGTCATCCTTCCTGTCGCCTACCTTTGGACAGGTTTCCCAAGCCACTACCTGTGACAGGTGAGACAGATAACATAACCAACCACAACTTAATTTTCCTCAAACCTGATTTAGGCTCTAATTCTACATGCTGCTTGAGGTTGCCATGGAGACAGTCTGCTGCACTTTCCCTTAAATAGAATCAGAATCACACTTCTGCCTATGTGCAAGGTAGAGGTGACAGGATAGTATTTCTATAAAGGGCCCTTTCCATAGACTTAGCTGCACCCGAGTGGCCAGAAATCTGTGAGCAGGGCACCGAGACTTCACTTCATGGCCAGAACCAAAGCAAAACAAAAGAAGTGTGTCTCTTGTGTTAATGATGCTGGGGATATTCTCGCTAAACTATTTTTGAAAGATTGTCATGTGCAGCTAAAAGTGTCTTTGAGGTCATTGCCCTGGCTTCATGAGAATCTCACACTGAAAGTAATCAGGAAAGGGTGCCATGCATTGAAGCAGTAGCCAAAGTGCCAAGGCAGGAGCCTCTTACTCCAAAAAGAATTGCTATCAATGGAGAGACACACGTATTCAAATACTCTGTCTTAGTGTTACATCGGGATGCAACCTGGGCAACAAGAAGAAAGGGAACATCTTTCATGGGTAGGCCAGGGCACGAATCATGGTTTGTCTGGCTGTAAGCTTGTATTCTTTTATGAAGGGTTTCCCAGCCCCAAAGCCTGCTTGCTTTGCACCCAGGCTGTGTGGGATATATCCCACACTGGTTCTGTCATGCAACAGACTGCAGTATGAAGGCCCCGAGGGAAAAAGTGCTAAGGGGTGTCTGAGGCCTGTGGAAAGGGAATGAGGCAAAAGTGGGATGGTATTGCCATGCTTTTTCAGGGTAGGAGATCTGGACTGACTGAAGCAAATGGCTTCTGTGTGAAGGACTGTGTCAAGCCCTGGGAAAATGGCAAGGGAATGTGATTTACCTGAGAGAGTCACTGCCCATCAGCTTTTGACAGCCTCAACAGGCTTTCTTTAAAAAGGTTTCATAACTGGAATTCAGGAACAGTGCTTATCCATCAACATTAGGAAGTGATGAGTAATTTCTATTTTAAAAAGTAGGGGGTAGGAACCTCTTTTGCTTATTAGCACCTTACCCGACCCCACCACCACATACAGCCTTGCCACCATTCCACTAGGCATGAGGGGATTCATTGAGAACATGAGTTGTGGAGCAGAGAGTGCCTGGGTAATGCTCCATGAGCATTTGACCTGCTGGGAAGTGCTGCACGATGCTCACAGAACCACAGTGAGCCTCCTGGGAAAGTGGGCCATCAAATCGCAAGTGGTTTGAAGCATTCCCTGGAGATCATGCCACGGGACTGTATATGGTCCTGTTTGCTCCAAACCCTGGAAGCCAGATGAGAAACCATTTGCAAAAGTAGTCTTCATTAGTCCTGCCTGCCATGATTAAACAGCCTACTTTGGGTTCATTCCCAGTGGCCCCAGGTTCCTCTAGGCCAGAGGTTCTCAGCTTTCCTCACACTGCAGCCTTTTAATATAGCTCCTTATGTTGCAGTGACCCCAACCATAAAATTATTGTTACTACTTCATAACTGTAATTTTGCTACTGTCATGAATCCTAATGTGCAGGATATCTGATATGCAATCCCTGCTCAAGGCCGGTCAGTAACTGTGTTTTGGGAAGATGGAAGCATCGTGGTGGAGGCTGAACAGTTATGAAGGTAGTAGTAAGTATGTGCCCTGGTCTCTGGTACGTCTTCAGAGAACAGATGTCCCCGCTGTGGCAGCTGCCATTGCCACTACCACCTGCTGATGACGTGGCTTAACTTTAAGGTGACCAAGAAACTACAAGATTTGGGGGGATGTATAAAGGCATATATGTGAGGCCCTATATTCAATTTCCAGAGTTGCAAAACAAATGGAAAAAAAAAAAAAACAAACAAAAACCCAGTCAGGAAACTAGAGGACTTCCAGTTTGCCTCAGGCCTGGGGGAATGTTTTCCAACTGTGATAACAGAGCTTAAGGTCGTGGATGTGTTTTGGGGTGATTTCTTTCCATCGGTTCCACTAGTGGGCCACAGGAGTCCCTGCAGTCAGAATGTTGGTAATAGTGGTGAGCACTTTGACCAGGGTTTTCCTAATCTGGGTCATTATACCACCGGGAAACTGAAGCAGAGAGGGTGTCTGTCTGGTGGTGTGGTAGGTGAGGTGAGGGTTGGGTGCTGTGGGTGGCGCTATGTGGCTAATTAGTAATGGACCATGACTGTCCTTCTGCAGCCAGTTTTCCCCAGGAGGGACAGGGGACGCACTCCAGGTGCAAGCTGGGTAAGAGGCAGAGGGAGGACTAAAATCACGCGTGGCTACCCCCTGAGCCTGCTGACTCTGCTTGCAGTTGTGGGTGGAGGAGGGGCATTTCCTGCCTAGGGATGGGAAGCTGGGCTTCTGCCAGAAGGGCCCTGATTGTGGTGGGTTGAGCCTCTCGACCCAGCCTTTGTCAGAGGAGATGGCTTCTGACAGCTCCCGGCAGCAGAGATAATTCAGGAGGCTGGCAGGAGCCTCTCTGGAGACAGTGAGAGACAGGCTTTGCAGGTGGCACGAAGTGGCGGAGAGCTGGAAATGAGCTGCAGTGGCACATACATCTTCCAAAACGCCCTACCCTTGACACCTGGCGTCAGCTGAGTAGAGTGGGGCGCTTCTGACGAAGGTTTCTAAGATGGAGGGGAGGAAGGCAACACTTTGCTTTACGAGTCCTGGATGCAACAGGGGAGACTGAGAGTCACTGTCTGGCAAAGGGTTGTGTACACATTTTCCATTTGCTGCCTGCAAGTCTCTCTTGGGGGTGGGGATTGGGCCACCCAAGCCCAAACCAGAGCCCAGAAGGAATAGCCAGGAAAAGTTCAAGTCCACGTTTTATGGCACCACTCAGGATACAATGACGGTGTATAAAAGTTTGGGACAGATGCTGAGGGGCCACTTACAGAGAGAGCTTGACAAATGCCCTTGTGGAGTGTGCCCTGTCTTCTAGGTCTGTGGGGAAGTGTGCTGTTACTTGTTGGCTGCACAGGAGGAGCCATTTCTGAGAAACTCTTCATGCAGCTGAACAGGAATTCTCCTGCACATACTTTTTGTTCAGCTCAGTGGGATTCTGGGATTCCCTCAGTTAGGTGTCTCTTACTTAGCTACCTGTAGTTTGGCCTGATCTTTTCAGCCCAATTATAAGCTCCAATTGGAAGACTGCCTTCTGCCTCAGTAGAAGTTTTGCTGTCTAGTTGTCCATGCATTAACCCACTTTAAGTTAACCCACTCCAACAAGCGCCATACTGAACATGATCCCACCTGCTGAGGAGAGAGCCTGCAGACATCCTGCCGCCCAGGTGTGTTTATGTGTGTGCAGGGAAAGGAGCCAGGTGTGTAAACAGCACCATCCTACCACAACGCAGTGCTGACCTTTCTTCTCTGAGGATCCAGAACATGTGATACAGCCAGCCAAAACGTTAATATCTATTCTTCTGGTGCTAGAAAGACAAAGCCACCTGCCCCGCCCCCTCCCCTTTCTTCCTTCTTCAGGCAGAATGTATTGAGATTTAATTTGTGGTCTTATCTAACAGAGCCTAATGCTTTTCTTCCTGGGTGGGCCCCATTAACGGTGCTAAGAGCTGTTAGGAAATACAGTTTTCCTTGTGTGTGTAGCTAAGTATAATTTATACTCTACTCCTAAAATAACTAATTGCGTGTTTAAATAATATATACATATATGGCATGTTAGCTGCTAGGAGCTTTTGTGTGACCAGAGAGATAATAAATTTGTATGTGAATTTAAAAAAAAAAATTGACATAAGCCAGGTTGGAGGTAAATGCCAGAGTGCTTAGAATAGCTGATGGGTGGATGGTGAATCCCATAAATGATTATGAGAAAAACAACAGAAGACTTGGCAGCCTCTGCTCTCACGTGGAGTGGCTATGGCTTGGGAATATATTGTCTAGAGGTCCAGTGGCTCCCTAGGTCTGGCATACAGGGGTTGGGGGGGGGGTTGTTCAGTGCTCCGTGTTTGGGTTTGGGAGTTGTCAGCATAATGCTTGTGATAGTTCATCCTTTACCATCAGCTCAACTGGATTTAAAATTGCCTAGGAGATACACCCCTAGGCATAGCTGTGAGGGCATTTCTGGAGAGGTTTAGCTGAAGAGTGAAGACCCCCCCTTAAGGTGAATGGCACTATCCAATGGGCTGGGGTACTAGACCGAATACAGAGGAAATAAGGTAAAAATGAGCCAACGCCATCCCATCTCTTCTTGACTACAGACATGTTGAGTCCAATGGCTTCACATTCCTGCTGCCATAATTTCACTATCATGATTGACTGTGTCCCTTCAGACCATGAGCACACTCTTCCTTGAGTTGTTTTTGTCATGTATTTTACCATAGCAATGAGGAAGAGTAACTAATGCAATGCTCTAGGAAGTGTATACACAGGGAATCTTCCCAGAAAGCCCGGCCAAGGACAAAGCCTGAGGAAGCCCTGGTCTATGGAACAGGCAGGGACAGAGAGCTTTCAGAGTGATGAAGAAGAATTAACAGGAGGAACGAACATGAAAGAAATTCCAGAGATGGGAACTGGTCTTCAGACTGTAGTACGTTATCAGGGTGGAAGAATGACCAATCAGAATGAGAAGTAAGGAGAGTTGAGGAGCCTCGTGCCCTGGGAGCAGTCAGGGAGAGATCACATGACTGCACTGCCTGAAAAGAAGTGAAGGCAGAGGGGCGGGAGATGGGTGGAGAAGGCCCAGGACAGAGTTTTGAGGTTCATTTTGGCTTTGTTCCTAGAAACTAAACATAGAACGTTCTTCTTGCTGTGCAACACTCTGTCACTGAGCTACCACCCACAGGTCTCCAATTGCCCTTCTCGAGCTCACCTAAGCTGGCAAGGCAGCCACTGGTCCTTTTGCTTTCCACCCAAGCCCAGGGTACAGGGTCCTCCTGCACCCTAGAATGCCAGGGCACATTGAGCTCAGGGCAAGTATTGCCTCATTTTTAATTAACAACCATTTTCTTCAAATAATAATGCAGATGCAAAGGAAGAAAACACTCTTTCAATTGCTAGTGTAATTAGGCCACAGAGATTGGCCTGATCTCACTGCCTCTCCAGAGCGCTGCAAAGAAAGATAATTCATGAACGTGGAGATTTTCTCAAATGTTTTGCTTCTGAAGGGTTGAGTAACTGGCTCCTCATGTTGTTTTTAAATTATGGCTGCCAGAGCTTGGAATACTTGTTTCCAGGATGAGCCTTCGTGGCCTTCCAGTGTTCTGAGGAGTGGGGCCACATCTCTGCACCTAAACCAGCCATGGCCTGGGCTACAGCAAGTCCTGCAGCACATTCTTTGCCTCACTTTTGTGTTTATTGGCTTCTTAGTGGTGATAGAGCTCAGTAGTTTCCAAACTGACATATTAGTGGGGTGTGAAATGAACTTTAGTGAATTCAATCAATTTAAAAAATATGAAGGAAACAGAAAGTGGGCCAGAGGCAGCAAGATGGCTCAGCGAGTAGAGGTGTTTACTGCCCAAGTCTGATGATGTGAGTTTCGCTCCTGGAACCCACGGTGGGAAGGTGAGACTCAACTCCTCCTTGTTGTCCTCTGACGTCCACGTGTGTGCCCTGGCATGTGCACATAGAATATGTGCAACCACCCGCGCTCACACACATCATACATGCTTGTACACATGGTAAATAAGTTTGGGGCCAGTGAGATATCTCAGCAGGCAAGGGCATGTGCTGCCCAGCCCAAGAACAATCCCTAGAACCCACGTGGGAAGAGGTGAGAACCAACTCCTGAAAGTTGGCCTCTGACCTCCAAATGGGAGAAGTGGCTGCACACACAGACACACAAAAGATAAATAAATGTAACAGAAATTTAATATGAAGAACAGAAAGTGTAAAAGTGTATCATCCGTTCGGAACAACAATTGTTTAGTGGAACTGCAAATTTTAGATAACATAATATGTGTACATCCTGAGTTTTATGCTGTGTGTGTTATGGATCAGGTAAGGTACTGTGAAAATTAACGTTCTTGTTGAGTGCCTCCCTAGTTTTGATCGTTAGAATCTCACAGAGTACTTTCTTTCAGTACCTATTTCCAGATGAGTTTCTACTCACTGGTTTCAGTGGTCTGTGTTTGAGAACATTTGCAGAGACTCCAGCCATCAAGCACAATTAAAGCCTACTGGTCTGGTCCCACTCCTACCCAAAAGAGAGATGCCGTTACACTGTCTCTTGCAGATGCTAACCCTTTGGGTGCCAGTGCTCGCTCTTCCCTTGCTCACAACTGAGCGTCTTGTGTCTGAAGAGCTGGCTTATGACCCCCCATCCTCACAAGGATTCCTGGAGCCCGTTCCTCACGGCATGTGTCATTAGAAACTTCTGGTGGCTGCACCATACCAGCCACCAGAGGCCGGAGCTCTCATGCTTGCAGCTTTGCTCCATCTCTTCGACTCTGCAAATACATTTCTCATGCCTTCCACCCTTAGAGCCAAGTTTCTCTGGCTCTTAAACTGTAGGCTACTGTAGCGATACCCTGCCTTTCTCCTCCTTCACATCTTTGAATTGCCCTTTAGCTGAAGAGAGAGCACAGTGTGCCAAGTGCAGGGTATGTGGCATTTATTTAGGAACAAGGACTTTAGCATCTGCAAACACTAGGGGTGGGTGTGGCCTTGGGCCTTGGTTTCCTCAGTTTGAACGCTGAGGCAGCTTGGAGTAGTTTACTTACCCGAGATGCGAATACATGACTTTCAAGAGCAAATGATATTCAAGTCATTGGGCATAATCAGGTTAGGCATTGCTAAGAGTCCGTAAGGCCTGTCAAAGCTGGTAGATTAATCAAGTGTTGCTTGTTGCCTTGACATACAGAGGAAACAATGGCGTCCTGAAGGACTAGCTGGGAACACCCGGCTTAGCAGGGTTCTACATCCGTGCTCAATCGGTAACTCGTTGTTGCTCTGTCCTTTCCAAATTTCATTCTTTCTACTTCTCAGCCACTGAAGAAAGTGCCCTTTGGCTGGATTTATCACAGTATGTTTTAGACTGAAGGGATTTCTGCTCTTCTCCCACACCTGAAATTCTGTACAAAATAATATAAAATAATGGAGGAGGAAGGCACAGGGTTCCTTCAGCCGAGAAAGTCTTTATTTACTGTTTCGGTATTTTGTGGGAATAAATAGATATTTTAAAGTGTCCGACCAGCACCTCTGCTGCTAGCCTCCAAGCATATCTTAAGATCCACGGCATGAATGTGCAAGACGCAAGGGTTTAAATATTAATAAGATTGGGAATCAGCTGTTCGCTATGAGCATTTCAGAATTTCTAACGCTCCAGTGAGCCCTAAAGAACCCGGCCCTAGTGCTGGAGAGACAGACAGAAGGCTCGCCAGGGCATGGAGGGAGATGGCCAGGTCAGGGTGGAGCTCTGGAGACAGAAAAGGCTGATCAGGCTCTGGGATGATGGGGTTTGTGTTGATTGTTTTCATCACTGCTTGGGTTTCTTTTAAAAAATGTATGAGCTAGTGTTATTATAACAGGAAGGGGGCTTGGCCTGTGTATACTGAAAAATTCATTGCTGAGTAATGTATAGAGTCAATGTTTGTCTGGGAAATTTCCATGCACTCCCAACTGAGAATTTCTTCTGCCTGGCCTGGTAGTGCACACCTTTAATCCCAGCACTTGGGAGGCAAAGGCGGGCAGATCTCCATAAGTTCAAGGCTAGCCTGGTCTATGAATGTGTTCAGGGAAGTTGGTGCTATTATACAGAAAAACCCTGTCTTGAACAATGCCCTCTCTCCCCCTCCAAAAAAACAAAAAAAAAAAAAAAAAAAATAGGGAGAGAGTATTTCTTCTACCAAATTGAGAGCCCTGATCTTTCCAAGTAATCATCTAAGACCATGTTGTCCAAACACAGTAAAGCCCTCAAGTGGAGACAGTGAGTATTGCAGGTGGAATACTGTGTGACCCTGAAGAAGGGATAGGAAATGCTTTCCTTCCCCGCACAATGAGAGCTTGGACATCACAGCTTCAGCTTTCTCTCTCTGCGAGTCTGTAATAGCTTTAGGCCTTCTACAAAAGCATAACTCAGTTCTATTTTGTTAAACTCCGATGGTTGTACAGTGTTACTATACCAACAGTTTCTTTGAGACTTAAGACTGTATGAGTCAGCCCTCTATTTGCAAGGGCAGATAGGGTAGGGTAGAGCAGAACCAGGCTTAGGAAGCACCGGGATGTGTTGGAGAAAGCTGCTGCCCCTGGTGTTCTTGAGGCTGACATGTGCAAACACGTATGTTCAGATGACAACCATGACATTATGTAGGATTAAGGACCAGAAAATGGCTCAGACAATAAATGAAATTGCAAGAGAAAAATCACTATATAAATCATTTTTAGGTTTCTATAGTTACTTTAAAGCCAGATGATTCAAATTCAGCCCAAATCCCTGAAGCTTTCATGGTTTGTGAGCCGTAAAGGAATCTGTCCACCAGCTCAGCACAAAAGACACATACAAGGTTTGCAGGCTGGTGTCCTCCACAGTGGCCCAGGAAGGTTGTGGGGAATGAGCCTAGGAGGAACTGAGCACAGCAGGAGAGGTAGAGGCCAGTGAGAAGCGTGTGACTTTATTGCCTCCCTGGATGTTGTGTCCTGCAGATGCCCAGAGGAGGGACTGTGGTTCCAGGGGAAGGGGGTGGAGGAATGTACAAGAACAACTGTAGTCTAACTAGAGCAGAGGCTGCGAACTTTGAGCAGTTTTCATAGGCTCCCAACTTCAGGGAGCTTTCCCTTTTCAGCAGAGATGAAAAGCTGGACAAGGCAGTGCCTATGGTATAGACACACACACACACACACACACACACACACACACACACACACACACACACGTCATTCTCTTTTCCGCAGGGGCCTGGAACTCAGCTTCCAGATTGAGAACAGAGTGACCTTGGGATGGGGTTTTGTTTCTCTCAGGAGAGACTAGAGCGTTTTAGGGGGAGGCCAGGTTGTGGAAAGAGTTTTCCACGGAGTGTTACAATTTAGCTCTTTTAGAATGAGGTCCCGGTGGTAGTGGAAACTTGGGCGTTCCAAAGCCTATGGCAATACCAAAGTGTTACAGCTCTCCTGATAAGCTTCTGTGCTAAGCATGGCAGAGGTTCAGGCAAAAGCCCCTGCCTGGTGGGCTTGCAGATGAGATACAGACTTGGCGAGGCCCAGGTCCAGTGGGCGGGAGGGCAGGTCTGGTAAGATGTGGCCCAACAGGAAGCAAGTCAATGGCTGCCCAGGCAGTTCCCAGCACAGGTGAACAAATGAACGGGAGCTCGCTGTGGCCAGTCAAGCCCCAGGCTGTCAAAAAACTTAAGCGGGTTCTCTCCAGGGAGAAGGGAAGCAAGCCCTCCCTCCCTCAGAATATATAACGAATCTCAGGTGGTCATGGTGGAGGGCTGATGGTACCCAGCAGGGCACAGCTCACAACACCTGTATTTGAAATCAGAGACTTACAAACCTCAGGCAGTGGGAGGGATTTTGAGGGTGAAGGTGTTTGATTCACTGGGGTCAGAAGGTCAAGATGTCTGGTTTACATGCAGAGGTACAGTACCTCATTCGCATGCAGTAGCACGGCCCCATCACAAGAGGGAGGAAATATAGTACTTCATTATTCTATGGTTAGGGGAGAGTCTTCAGGTAAAGTCAAAGGTCATTTTACTATATGACTAAGACTCTATGTTATATAATATATGACTGTGCTGATAAAAGTCATCTTATTAGCATAGGGTGGGTATCTACAAGAATCCCTGGCTGAACAGCTTTTCTTACCAGGACAGGGTCAGGCCTATGATTGTCCCTGAGGTACCCAGATGGGAGTGTGGGGTGAGAACCCTGAGGGGAAAAGGGAGTCTATCTCAATAGACAGAGCTTAGTTTGGCTATCAGGATACGCCAGACTTCAGGCTTATCAGCAGAGCTCCACACACAGACAGACATACACAGATACAGATACACACGCGCACACACACACACACCCTGAGAAGAAAGAGCCCAAAACCCTAATAGTGTTTAGCTGGTAGAGTTTTGAATTATTTTTCCTAACTTGTTTAACTTGCCAGGCTTTCTTTAGTGAGCTTGTTCAGTGCTTCCGATGTAAATAATGTAATACAATAGGTAACATCAGGAGACAGTACAGGGCTTAGGGAGATGAAGGCCAAGGAGAGAGGAGGCACCAACCGTGAGGGTGATGTGATCCTGGTGAGCCCCAGCATGGAGAAGGCTTCTGCCTAGTGTCTCAGACTGGGCTGTGGGGAGAGCTAGGACAGCTAGAGATGACAGAGGGAGGAGTGCATACATTGTTTCAGATTCAGCAGAATTCCAAGGATGGCAGAGAAGACAGTGGCTGTGGTGGTCCAAACAGGATGGCTAGCCTGTCTGAGGTGTCTGGCAGCCCAGGGGCTAGCCCCACCCAGGCTTGCTAACGTTTATGTAAATCAAGGTTGCTATGTGGAGACAGCTGGTTTCATTTTAGCTAAATTGAAAATAAGACATCAGGGTAGAGAAAAGAGATAGGAGTGGACAGAGGCAAGAGGGATGACTTGGGCTCTGGGGAACACAGCACAGCCCGTCTGTCAGGCAGGAGCTGAGCTGTGAGCATCTGCTTCAAACTCAGGAAACATAGGTGGGCAGGCTGGGGGTGGGGACCCCAGCAGCTGGCCAGGATTCAGAAGTTGCTCCCTTCCCGGAGCTTGCTGTTGTCCAACTGGCATCAGAGACCTGAGGACGCCAATGCTGCTAACGGTGTAAGCCTTCATTCTGCAGTTTTCTTTGGATCCACGGCAGTTTGTATCCAGACCTCAGTTTTGGCTAAAGTTTGGAGGCCCACCTGAAGGTGTATAGTGCTATTTGGCTTTCATGTTGGAGCACACTGAAAAATGTGTGGTAGGATCAGAAGACAAAGCCCATAGAGAAGCTAAAGCAAGTGGCCCATGCAGTCACAGATAGTTGTCACAGGGTACCTTTTAAAAGGCCAAGGTTTCTGAGGTGGTAGGGTAAAGACTGAGGAAAATTAGAGGAGCAACTGCTAGCACCTCCCAGCTGTATGAACAGGGTCCCCCTGACCCTTGACACTGGAGAAGACAGTGTGAGGGCCTCTGCAGAGGAGATGTGAGCCTATGTGTATGTCTTTGTCTTTACCACTAAGTAGGCACTCTGCCAGCCTTTCTCGGCCACAGCAAGGGTGAAGATGGATGCAGAGGAAGTGAGGGGCTTGGGGCCTGCATTTTCTCATTGCAGCAGCAAAATGCCTGGCAAGGGAAGGTGTCTCTGGGCTCACAGTTGAAGGCACAGCACATCACAGCAGGGCAGTCATTCAAACAGGACCTTGAAGCACTGGGCACATTGTATTTGTGGGGGTGGCAAATGCTGGTACCCAGCCCCATGGGGTGGTGCTGTCTGCTTTTAGGGTCACCCACTTAAAACCAGTCTCGAAAGTCCCTTACAGAAGTGACCAGGGGTTTATCTCTTAGGTGCTTTCAGGCCTTATCAAACAGACAATATTAAGCACCCCAAGACCTTCCCATCCCTGCCAATTTCTGACTGATCTTTCGAAGTTCCTGAGTTCCCGTTCCACTTCCATGTGTGGCCCTCGTCTGTTCAGACAGGCCCTCTCATGTCTTGGAGCTCACAGCTTCACCCCCAAATGAGGACCCAGACTTCATTTGCAGCGTGCAGGCAAGAGCTGAGCAGTCTCACTGTCAAAGTGCTGCATGAGGAGAGTGTATCTGAAAGTCTCTCGGGGGGTGGGGGGGTGAACTATGGCATCTCCTTGAGGGGAGAATGGAAAGAGAGTGCAGTGCACACACAGGCCTCTTCCTCCTCAGTGGTTTCCTGAACATGGGAATGGAAACAGCCCAGCTGCCTTGGAAACCAGTCTGGCAGTTCCTCAAATGATTAAGCACAGTTACCAGATGACTCGGCAGTTTCACTCCCAGGTATAATCCCAAGCCTAATGAAAATACATGTCCACACAGAAACTGTATGTGAGTGTTCATGGCAGCATTATTTGTTTTAGCCAAAAGGCAGAAGCAGCAAAAACGTTGGTCACCTTTTAAGTGGATGAGTAAAATGTGGAATATTAACGCAAGGGATATAGCCGAGTCATAAAAAGGAATGAAATGCTGACACAGGTGAGCCTTGAAAATGTTCAGTAAATGATGTCAGAGACAGAGCCCTGAAGCACACAGTCATTCTCACCCTAGACAAGTTCATAGCCTCATAAAGCTTACAGTTCTGGTACACACAGGATACTGGGGGTTGGCTGGTAGGATAGGTTTGGTTGTTTGATTTTTTTTTTTTTCTTGAGGTAGCCAAGATGTTTCAAAACTGGCTTTGGAGATGATTATCCTCCTGTGAATATAAAATATAAACATGTAACATTTGTTTATAATATCAATGGGCAAGGCTTGCCAGAAATTCAGAAAATGATATACAAGGGGGCTGAGCCTGGCAGTGCACACCTTTAATCTTAGCACCAGGGAAGCAGAGACAAGCAGTCTCCGTGAGTTCAAGGCCGATCTGGTCTACATTGAGAGTTACGAGCCATCTAGGGATGCACGGGGAGACCTTATGTTTAAAAAAAAATGATGTTGGGTTGGGGAGATGGCTCTGCAGGTCAGAGCTGTGCTTCCAGAGGACCGGGCTCATTTCCAGCACGCACATGGCAGATGACAACAATCCGAAGACCAGACGCTTCTGGTCTTCTCAGGTCCCAGGCATGGAATGGTGCACAGACAGGCAGGCAAAGCACCCATACAATTTTTTTTTTTAATTAAGGGGATATATGTGTAACAGGTGTTCCATACACCATCCCAGAGAATTACTTGTCCCCTCCATCCCTACATTCTCTTACTTTGCTTTGCTTTTTATTTTCCTCGTGAGACAGGGTCTCATTTAACTTCCATCTCCCAGATGCAGGGTTAACAGGCACGGACCATGACGCACACCATCCTCACTTTCTAGATTAGGAAATGTAGTCACCGAGCAGATGTACCACTTTCCCAAAGCCACAAAGTTGGAAAGCGGTGGACTGTGGTACCCAGTAGCCAGAGCCCTCGGGCAGTCAACCCTGATACACCAAGACTTTCCTGCGTGTATCCCAGGTACGTGCACAGGAAGGGAAAACCAGGCTATCTTCCTGTGCAGGGGAGACATGTTGTCTTCATATTGGTGTTTCTTTCTGGTGTGGTGCTGACGAATTTACAAAATGGACTCGTGTGTGTGTGTGTGTGTGTGTGTGTGTGTGTGTGTGTGTGTTGATTTGGGCTTAATTTGAAAATATAATACATAAGAGCAGTGAGATAGTTTCTAGACTGTTTTGATAGTTTACTGGTAGAGACTGAATCATAATCATAAGTAATATATATCCAGATGCTCCCTTTCCTGAGGAAAATGAACTGAGATTCAAATGGCTTTCCAGGTCCATGTTTTCTTAAGGAATGTTATAATGTAAACATGACTGCTCTTGGGCTGAGGTTCTTCTGGGAGGTCAAGTTAGATTACAGTGGGGTGGCATGAGTGTCGACATCAATTTGAGGTCATCTCTGACTCTAGAGAATTTCTGTAGCTCGGCTAGTTAAAGTCTACAGTGGTTGGAACCAAGGGGTAGTTTAGAAGTTAAAGTGTGTGTTGCTCTTGCAGAGGGACCTAAGTTCAGTGCTAAGCACCAACGCTTGCTGGTTCACCACCACTTATAACTCCAGGTCTGGAGGTTATTATGCTCTCTTCTGGCCCCCACAGGTACCTGCACACACACACACACACACACACACACACACACACAATTTTATTTTTATTAAAAATAAAATCAATATTAAAAATTAATAAAATTGGCTAAAGAAAAACAGCCATTAGGATCTGCTCTGTGGTCCCTGGCAGACTCCTATCTTGCTGAGAACTGCTTCTTCTCTCTACCCTTTCTACCCAGATTTCAGGTCAGTAGCCTGGCAGAGAGAACAGACAAATTTCTGGACTGCTCCGTGTGGAGTCACTTAACTGGTATCCCTCCATGCCACCTGACACTTTAGGGGAGGGGCCATCATTTGTCACAGTAGCAGTCAGCACCAGCTCTAGAGACAAAACCTGTTCCAGACACACGTTTTCCCCTTTGATCCATACAAGAACCCGGAGAGACAGGTGTCTTTGTCTTCCTTTTTGACAAAGCCATCTTTTTAGACGCTGGAACTTGGCAATTGCCCATTTAGGCAGCCTACACCCTACATCCTTTCCAAGCTACTGAGTTCCAAAAGAGTCCATTTACTAGTAGTTGAAAGAAAAATCCCTGAAAACCTTCCTATTATCTTAATGCCCAAATCCACAGAAACATCAATGTGTGTGGATAAAATGGTGTGATATTTTCACCTAACATACCTGTATCTTCCCAATAATTTGCACATTACCTGTAATACCTAACAAATTTAAGAGGTTGTTTAAACTCTTGTGATACCATAAACAGTTGTGATACCATATTGTTTAAGGAATAATGGCAAGAAAAGAAATATGCATATTTACTACAGGTAGAGAATTTAAAAGATATTTTTATTGTAGTCAGTTGACTATGGATGAGGATGGAGGTGAGGGTTAGAGGCCCACTTCTGCTGACTGAGCCACTAACTGCATGGTGTCTAAATCAAAGCTCCCTTATGCCAAAAAAACCAAAAACAAACAAACAAACCCTACAAATCTTCGAAAGTAGTAGAAAGAGGAGTAAGAAGCAAGGCTCCAGAGTCCCCATTTTGAATTCCTGGGTAGCCTGTCACCTCCCTTCCCACTGGCCGTTGTCCTTGAACCCTGTCACCTGGGTTGCGCCAGGAGGTGGCCCAGTCCTGCCTGGTCACGGCTCCCCGGGTGCCTGGCTCCTGGGTACCTACCAAGAGGCAGGAGCAGATCTCTAATAGAGATGTCGTGCTGATCCTGCAGCTGCTGTTGCTAAGCAGCTGGCTCTCCGTTGCCTGGAGATTATCATGGAGTTGAGACTGCATGCTGGCGAGTGTGTGTGTGTGTGTGTGTGTGTGTGTGCGTGTGTGTGTGTGCAATGTGGGGATCTGCTTGAAGGCCTAAGGACCTCCAGACCTTTCTCTGGAGCCTCCAGTGTTCTGTTAGCCAAGCTCTCTAACTTGAGGGAATGTTCTTTGTGTATTAGTCATGAGATATAACAAGGGTACAAAGGACCATTCTCTAATATCTCCTGGATTGTGGGAGTCCACAGTTTTGGGGGATTTATAAGAAGGGAGAAAATACCACAGCCCTTCAGGAAAGCCATCTAAAGCAAAGGAACAGGAACAGCCCCGTGCCTGGATGGAGGAAAGAAGTGTTGGTTTTCAGTTCCCTCAGAGTGGCTGCTTGATGGGAGAAATGGAGAAATGAGCTTCAGTGAGTATAGAGTATGGCAGAGTTTGTGTGGGAGAGACCGTGGCACAGCCAGTGCTTTGGAAAATGTAGATGAGTCAATGACCCTGGTCCCTTTACCCCTTTTTGAGGTTTGACACTTCTCCAAGCTGGTTGTAGGGAGTCAGGACAGTTTGGAGAATCTAACCAATTGCATTGCCCACAAGGATGTTGGTGTGCTCCTACGGAGAAGCCACTAGTTTGGTTCTGAGGCTCACAGAATGAAGCCTGAGGGAGAGAGGTGTCTCTTCCCACCAACTAAGAGAGATAAGATATGTGACTCAGCCTGCAGCTGCCATTTCCTCAGTGGGAGCACAGGAAGTAGCCAGTATGTTAATCTAGCATGTATGTTCGTGACCTTGCTGTGTTCTCAACCCTCTTTCATGCACTGTGGTGAGCACAGAAGTAGAGACATAAATTCTGCATCAAGAGAAGTCGAGGCAACACTAGTGAAACAATGTGTGGGATGAATGATTAAATACTGCCTTTTGTGACAGTGATGTTGAGATGGGGGTGTGCAGATCAGGGAGCCACTCCTGAGGCATGAAGGGCTGGGGAGACTCTTTGAGGAGGCGGGGGCTGACCTTAGCCTGGAGGACGAATAGTTATGAGCTGAGGAGATGGGGAAATATTCCAGGGAGAGCCTAGAAAGCATCGGTGATGTGGGTGGAGGAGTTTGGAGTGTAACAGGAACGAGGGGTACCAAGCCAAGCAGAACATTCGCTCTTGGGTGGAACAGCAGAAGAGGAGAGGTACTTACAGGGAGTTCGAAATTTAAGTTTGACTTTTCTTGGATTCTAGGTCTCAGAGATGCTGAGAGAGGCAGAGGTGGTTGGTGTTCCCTATTTGCACTCTGGTTGCCAAAACAGACGGACTGAATTCATGAAAGTGTAAAGCACTTCTACTTTTTAGTAGGAAGGAGAAGGGCGGAAGGCAGGGAAGTTCCTCAAACCACTGAGCCATCCTGTATGTGGGTGTTCTGTGGAAGCTCAGGGATTGGACATGTAGACTCATGACAGACAACCCAGGCTCTACCTCTGAGTGGAAGGTTGTTTAGCACAATGAATGTTCTCAATAAATCCCAGACCAGCTGCTGTTGTATCCCGGCCTCCATGTTACTGAGCACTTTCATCTGCACTGGTGTCAGCAGAGTTCTGCAGGGATGAGCTTGTGGGAGACGTGAGGCTGTAAGCACAGCTTGGGTAAAACATGTCCTCTGGAGTATGGCCGAGCTCCTAAAGCCAGCTGGACTGTGTAGAAACCATCACATCTCTGGGGGACTCTGGGCTTATCAAGCCACAGGGACAGGGGTGGCCCTGAGAATAGAGGGCCAGAGTGCCAATATGAGCCTTATGAAAGCCAGGGTGAGTACAAAGACGACGTATAAAAAGGATGTGAAAAGGGAATGAGGATGGCGAAAAGGGTCAGGCTAGGCAGTGATTGACAGAGTGGGTTTAATGGTACCCAGGTGCTTCCAGAGTAAGCTTGTTAAGCCCTTGAAGTAGAGAGAAATATCTGGAGCGTGATTTGGGGCAGCCAGGCAGAAGATTGTTTTTTAAGATGTCAAGTTTCTTATTTATGAGCTTTAGCACTTTTCCTTCTAAGGGGCTCTCTGAGCAAACAAATTGTCCTGGCACTTCACCTGTTCTCTTCAAGCATCCTGCATTTTTATCACAGATTATTGCCAGCAAGTGTTTACTGTCTACTGAGATCTGCCCACCTGCGCGGTGAGCCCAGGGACAGTCTGTACAGCCTGAACTCAGGCAGCGCCTCTGTGACTTGTCCTGATGGTGTGATAAAATACCTTGACAAAACCAGCTTAAGGGAGAAGGGTCTACTTTGGCTCACAGTGAAAGGTGCTCACAGTTCAGAGTGGGGAAGCCCTGGTGGCAGGAGCTTGAGGTAGCTGCTCACCTTGTACCACAGTCAAGAAGCAGAGAACTCAGCTGCTGGTGCTCAGCTTACTTTTCCATGCAGTCCAGGACGAAAATCCAGGGAATAATGCCTCACACCTGAGGGATGGCTCTTCCCTCCTCGTTGACATAACCATGGTAATCTCTCATAGGCATGCTCCGGGGATTGTCTCCTAGGTGATGCTAGAGAGGTATCTGTTGATAACTGATATTAACCATTACTGGCATCTCATTGTCCGGGCCAGGACTGTTTAGACTGAAGTCACTCTTCAGAGCTAATCCTATGGTCGTGATGAGAGAAAGCTGCTTCTCTCATAAAGGCCTTCATGTTCCCAGCAGTGGGTGAGACTAGAACTAGGTTTTGCCAAAACTTTAAGGTTTTGCCGTAACAGCAGGAGAGGTGAGATAGACTTGGTGGGCCCAGTTAGGGATACTGTAAGAGTGGGGCTTCAGTGAGGGGAGGGAAAAACTAACTCAGGTGGAGACAACCAGGCTGTATTCTGTGGCATAGGATATTAGTACTTACATCAACTATGGAATGGGAGGACTGCCTGCCTGTCCTCCTTCCTTCCTTCCTTCCTTCCTTCCTTCCTTCCTTCCTTCCTTCCTTCCTTCCTTCCTTCTTCCTGCTGTCCTGAAACTCCCTCTATAGACCAGGCTGGTCTTGAACTGAGAGATCCACCTGCCTCTGCCACCACCATCACCTGGCTTGGGATGGGAGTTTCTACAGGAATATTCCAAGGAAACTGGGAACTTTCTATCTCACAGGCTTGTGTGGTATAAATAACTTAAAAATACTGAAAAATGACAAGGTTGGCAGGCATGAGCTTTCCGTCTACTGCTTCCCAGCTGACTGCTGGGGCTTGTAATGATATGCATGGAAACTTGGCTAGCTAGTTTTGAAATTTCCTTCCTCCAAGTCAGGATGATAGAGTCAGGGAAATGAGGAGGAATCTGCAGTGTCCCATGGCCACCACCATACATAATCACCCAATTCAAGCAAGGCCGCTGTGGGTCTTGATTACACAGAAAGGAAGGAGCTAGACACACCTTCAAGTTGCATGTACACTCATCCTTGTAAGGACCCTTTGTTCTGATGATGGCGGTGCCATTGCAAGGAACTGTGACTGGTCCTGATGATGTGATAAAATACCTTGACAAAACCAGCGTAAGGGAGAAGGGTTTACTTTGGCTCACAGTGAAAGGTGCTCACAGTTCAGAGTGGGGAAGCAGGAGCTTGAGGTAGCTGCCACAGTTCCTTGCAATGGCAGTGTTTGTGATGATGGTGGTGGTGAAGGTGGTGATGTAGGTGTGGCGATGGTGACAGTGGCAATCCTTGCAGTAATGTTGATGGTCATGGTGGAAATTATAAGGATGTGGGTAGTGACAGTGGTCTTTGTGGTGATGGTGGTCATTATAGTGACAGTGGTCTTTGTAGTAACAGTGGTGTCTGTGGTGATGGTGGTCTCTGTGGTGACAATGGTCTCTGTGGTGACAGTGGTCTTTGTATTGATGGTGGTTTTTGTAGTGATGATGGTGGTCTCTGTAGTGACGGTGGTCTCTGTGTAGTAGTCTCTATGGTGACAGTGGTCTTTGTATTGATGGTGGTTTTTGTATTGATGGTGGTTTTTGTATTGATGGTGGTCTATATAATGACAGTAGTCTTTGTAGTGGTTTTGTAGTGACCATGTCCAGCCTCCTCAGGTTTCTGCAAACTCCCAAAGAGTCAACCACTGGGAACCAAGTTTTCATTCACATAGGCTTGTAGAGGAACATTTCACATTGAAGTTGAAACAAAGACTGATAATAATTCTCTCTGTCTGTCTCTGTCTCTGTCTCTCTCTCTCTCACACACACATACACCTGTGCATTGCCTGTTGGGCCAGGCTCTGTGCTAATTACTTCCAGATGCATTACCTGGTTGAACCCTCACAGCCTCCTTGGGGAGCAGGAGTTGGTACCCCTGCTTTACATAGTGACAAAAGGTTGCATAAGCAGAACTACCTCCCCCAAGGTTGCACAGCAAAGAGGTGAAAGTCCAGGTCTCTCCAATCCGAACAGCTGGGACAATTTCTAGCGCCAGGACAGTGCCTATCTTCTGCTCCAGGGGTATGCCACCTGCCAGGTCACTTCAGATCAGGGGATAGGTCGGGATAGGGTGTTGGAGAAGGAAGTTCATCTTGAGGACTGTGCATCAGCAGGAAGGCAGTCTCTTGGAGAGACCTAGTTCTCCTTCCTGCAGTACACTTGAATGTTTGTCATCTCGTTAAATCGGGAAGCGCATAATTGCTAGCTGCTGATGGATGCCGGGGAAAGGTACCACTTTAGTTTTCCGTTAGATACAGAGTGACTTCACATGCGCTTGGAAATATCTAGGGCTACAGGTACTTGCCTTCCGAGGTAGCTGCTGCCTGTTGGGTCACATCAGGCTGGAAGGACAGGGAAGGCATAGGCCTGCCTGGGGCTGCTCGGTGGGCCCCAGTGGACTGAGACTCACTTTTGATGTGCATTGAACGCGGGGAAGGCTGCCTGGCTTCTAAATGTGCTTGGAGGGCTGTAAGGTAGTTCCCTTAGCTATTAATTCCTTGACTTCTGAAGTCCTGTCTTCCATCCCCCGAAGCCTTTCTAGACTCTGCTTCTGTAACCGGCTCTAGAGCAGTGCTTCTCAACCTTCCTAATGCTGCACCCTTTAATACAGTTGTGTTGTGATCACCCAACTATAACATTATTTTGTTGCTACTTCACAACTGTAATTTTGCTACTGTTATGAATCGTAATGTAAAGAGTTTTGGAAGAGAGGTTCACCAAAGGGATCACAACCCAGACGTTGAGAACCACTGTTCTAGAGGGCCTTGATCAAAGTGTGATAGTCTAAACAGTGATCTCTGCAAATTGAACTTGGGGTACGTGGTCTGGCCATGCGCATGGTTCACAGTCATGGCCCTGGTGTTTCACATTGAAACAGAATGTTCAGCTCTCTTGGGTATATCATCCATATTCCCTTTCAGCCCTTCCAGCCTCCAGCGTGTGGAAGTGATGACAGAGCCTTCTCACACACAGCTGACTCCTGGTGCTGACCCCTGGTGCTGCCCCTGAGAAAGGTGGAGTGTTTTCTGTGGAGGACAAGGCACTTCATGCTCTACTTCATTAAACTCTGCTGCAGCTGGCCGAGGCCCTGGCCACCACGGAGGCTACCTGGGCTTCTGCAGTGTGCTGGGCTGCACCTGACTCACTTGTGTTTCTAGTCGTTGGTGCTCATTGTAGATGGAGCAGCCTTTTCTTAACACTCTACGGTTCAGTTTGGAATTGTGCGTTCTTTCTGCTTTCCTCTTTTAGAAGGGATAGATTTAGACCTGGCACGCCAAATACAAGCCCTCCCTTCATCTCCAGGGCTCTTTCCGTCCACCCCTCCTCAGGCAGGCTATTTACAGACTTGTCATGATCTACTTGTCATCCTACCACGCGGGTCAATCCACCAGTGAAATGAAAGGGATGAAAGGCCCGGAGCCAGCGACTTTGGGCAGATGAGCCTTATGTAACACGTGCTAAAAATATGCCGCTAATTGGACTGGAAAAGGAAAAAAAAAAAAAAAAAAGAAAGAGTTGTGCCTTAGTCGTAGTCTGAGACACTAAGGAACGATGGAGGAGCAATTCCCAGTAAAGATGCCCACATATAAATAATTTTACTCCTGTGTGTACTCTCCATTTTGTGGCTTTGTAACCATGCTCAGTTCCCACTTAATTCCCTGCCCCCCACTTCAGGGACCAAGTTTGGGCAGCAGGAACCAAGACTAAGAAAAGATGCTGGGAGCTGCTGCTAGGGAAGAAAGGAGATAGTCTATGTGGGTGACTTGCTGGTAAGATGCTAAATAAAGGGTCCCACATTGGTTCCTTCCAAAGCCCAACGCTTAGAAAACTCAAATCCCCAGAGGCTTCTTTTTGCTCCGGAAAATGGTAACCTCAGTGATTTCTCTGAGAATTTCATGGAGCACTGTCCTTTAGTTCCAGTCTCCATACCTCCCACCCCAAACATCACTCCACCACCTGTCTCCTTTCCTGTGTCTTTCATCTTTATCTACTGGCCTCTTCCCTCTGCTTCCACCTGCTCAGTTCTTCCTGAAGTGTTACATTGTATGTAGTTACTCATCTCCATAGAACATGTGCGCCCTGAGGGCATGGCCTGGCTTTAATGCATGATCTTTCTGGATGTCCAGCAGTGTCCAGGCCAGGACGGCTCCCAGCACTTTGCTGCTGAATATATGACCCGTTCAGTAAGTCAGTGAACAAAGCAAAGGCTGCACGCAGTCATTTCTGAAAAACACAGCATGAGGAAAAGTCTGTTTGTATCCTCTGGCAGACAGGTGACACTCCAAATTCAGCTTAACAGTCACCTGATTATTATGCTGGGTGACGCCCCACAAGGAAGGACCCACAGAGTCTAAAGATAGCAGAACAGGATGCTATTGGATGAGTTTAAAAGGGGTTGACTTTGGTGTTGGCAAAACACCTGGGTTAGAGAGTCACACAGTGATAATAAGCCTGGAGTCACACTGCCACTGTTTATCAGTTTTAAGGTGGAGTGGAAGCTGAAGGTATTCAGAGAATGTGACCAAAACTACATGGTTGGTGACAGACCCAGAATAGTGCCTGGTAGTTTACCTCGGACATACAACAACTCCCACAAACGTAGGAAATGACTCCAGAATCCAGTCCTACCCAGACCTTCCCACTTGTTACTGGTAAGGCAGTGGTCATGCATTGTTCTATGAACCCAGACAGTCTGCTCATACTCAGGCCACTCCAAGGGAGGGTCCTGCTGTCCACCTTCCAGTGCAAATGCCTGTTACAAGGTCTGAAGATGGCTTCACAGTTGCAGGTGCTCATGGACTCCACTGCCTCATCGTTGCTTGGGAGGAGACCACCATCAGCAGACAATTCATGGTGCCTGGAATCCACTTAATGGATTTGTTGTATAGCTGGCTTTGTATGACTCAAAATCTCTGGCTGCAAAAGACTGCAGGTGAGAGATCAGAGCCGCTTGCTGGAAGTTCATCAGGAGCTTGCTAGGGATATCTGAAGAGCTGAGGCAAGGGCAGGGAGCTGCACTTTTCCTGGCCACCACTCTGCTCTGGGTCGCGTCACCCGCGGGTTTTGCCGAAGGCCAGTTACCATGTTTGTTCGGATGCTGCAAGGTGCAGAACTGTGTTTCTGATTACCTGTTTCTGTTTTTTATCTGAATCTCATGGAACTTACCCAACTTTGACATCAACTCTATGAGATTCCAACAGACCCCAGTTGGAGGTTGTAGAGCAAAGACTCAGGGCATTATACAGCTTGGGTAAGATGTAGCATGCCTTAGGCTTTATTTATTTATTTTGTGTGTGTGTGTGTGTGTGTGTGTGTGTGTGTGTGTGTGTGTGTGTGGTTGGATATCCAGAGCTGGAGTTACAGGTGGTTGTGAGCCACCCAACATAGGTACTGGGAACCAAACTTGTGTCCTCTGGAAGAGCAGCATGGACCGGAAACTGCTGAGCCATCTCTCTAGCCCTGCATTAAATCTCAGGTTTAGGTGCATTCACATTGCCCGTTTTGATGGATTGGTTTTTATTTCCTTTAGCTAGGCTCTCATATGTTGCCCAGGCAGGTCTCGAACTCCTGGGCCCAGGTAATCCTCTTACTTACAGGCATGTACCACTGTATGTGCTGGTTTAGAATTTTTATTGTTTTGTAATCCCCTGAATTTTTATTTACTGTCATATAACTTTAGCACTATGGTAACTGAACTTTGATATTTATGCCATACCTGGCTCTGCTCTGTCACCTGTGCTAGAGAAAGCACTATAGAGGGTTCAGGTGAATATTCTTAGACATTCAGATGTGATTAGACGCCAGCACGGATGAGGGAGGAGCATTCACGGAGACACCTTGTAGTAGCGTCAGCTGACCGACCTAAATTTGGCCCTCGGGAGCAGCTCCCTGTTGTCGCCTTCCACCGTCTTGGAACTACATGCAGTGTTCTGCACCGCCAGGGCTCCGTTAGGGTCCCCCACACTCCATGTCCCGAAGAGTTACCATGAATGCTTCATTGTTTGCCGCGCTGCATAGGACAACTCTGCTAAGTTCTTATTCAAGTAGCACAGACAGAAGAATGCCCCTAAGCGTGAGGCTTGCCAAATCCGCACAGAGCGAGGATGGCACGTGCTCAGCATCCAGATGGAGAGACAGAACACGACCTGTCCCCGAGATGCTCTCTCCCAGCCCACCACCCTCCCGCCCGCTCGACTTCCAAAAACGGAATGCTTTCCCTTACTTTCCTGTGGGACACTCTCTTTTAACATCTTCTTTCTTTCCTTCAACACGCTTCTGATATGGTGTAGGCTGAGTGGCGCTTGCTCGTGTGCACTGTTGAACAGCCTGTCATTAGACTGCGTCCATCCATTCTCCTCTCAGTGGGAACGTGGAGGTTTTCAGTCTAGTGGCAGTGCAGTGTAACGCCTCAGTGAATATTGTAGTTTGTGGTATTGGTGTGTGCAAATGTGCGCGCTGCTATTGAGTGTGCGGCTAGGAACAGGACGGCTGAGTGTCAAGGCCACAAATGTGCACCCTTGGTGAAGGCCGTGTTCCGAGTGGCACACACTCCCACCACCTGCTGAGACTGCCACACACACACACCCTTGCCAACTGGGTGTTGCTCATCTCTTTCCCACTTTTAGCTGCTCTAGTTAGTATCTTTTACATTCTCTTTAACTAGTTGTGATAAAATAGATATAACATTAAACTTGCCATTTGAACCATTTACGTGCAGTATTGTGTAAACATTCCTTTTTTGAGGATAGTCATCCCTACCCTCCATTCCAAATGCTTCATCTTTCCAGACAAGCACTACGCCTCTAAACACGTCACTCTCCTCTTTCCCCATCTCTCTGACCCCATGAACCCATCATCTACTTTGTTCGTGTGGATTTGATCAGAACAGGTTTGTTGTGTTGTAATTAGGCAGTTTCGTTTTCAGGCTGTTTCTTTAGGATCCTTCCGTGTTGTGACATATATTAGTATTTCCTTGTCTTTAAGGCCGAATAATATTCTACCGTGCACAGAACAGTTTGTCTGTTGATAAACAATGTGAGTTTTTTTCCCTTCTTTAGACTACTGAGGTTAATGCTACGTTGAGCATTGTGATATAGTATCTGAGTCCGATATCCAGATCTTTCATGGTGTGTGTTTAGCATGCTGGTGTTTCCTGTTTGTTTCTTTGTTTGTTTGTTTTCTACTGTGATTTTTATTTTTACATTTTGAGTCTCCTCTGGCCTTAAATTCATCATGTAGCCCACACTGGCTGGACCTTATCATTCCCCTGCCTGAGTACTAGGTACTGAGAGCACGTGTGCTACCCTTACACCTAACTCCCAACACTTATCCAGGGCTTCATTCAGGCCCCATTCACAATCCCCAGACAGCTTTGCATTTCTCTTGTGCACTTTCTTGTAGGTGTACTGTGTGTTTGGCATTTGGATATCCTGTTAGAAGAGAATGCTCACTTCTTAGCCTTTATTCTCTGGGATTGTCCATCTTCATCCTGTTGAATCACTGGAAGCCTTCATAGATTCTGGATATGGGTCTTTGTTGAACATATGAATTGGCTTACCTTGTCACTTTTTACAGGTGTATTTTTTGATGAGCAGAAGTTCCCAAATAATGTAGTTGAGTTGATCTTTTTCCTTTGTGTTCTGTATTTTTTTGTGTTACAATTAAAAATATCATTGACTGTTGCCTGAGGGCCATAAGGATATAGACCCATTTTGTTTTGTTTTGTTTTGTTTCCTTTCAATTGGAGTAGACTTTTGACCCTAGGGTAACTAAGCTGCTTATGGCACAAGCTTTTACTCTTGGCTGCATTCCATCGAACTCTTGCTGACTTTGGTCAAGGGACTGGAGGAAGCACAGCTCCTTCCTCAAGGAATTTACCTACCTCTTCTCTTGTCTTCTCTCCTCTCCTTCCCTCTTCCTCCCCTTCCTTGCTCTCTCCTTCTAACTCTCTTCTCCTGCCTTCTGCTCAGCTCCTGTTCCCTCTCTTCTCCCTTCTCTCACCTCCCCTGCCCTGCCCTTTGCTTCCCCCCCCTTCTCCTTTCTCTCCTCTCCTCTTCCACTTCTCTTATTTCTTTTGTTTTAGTTTTAACACATGGTCTCATGTAGCACAGGCTGCCCTGAACTCACTAGATAACTAAAACTGTCCTTGAACTCCTGATCCTCCTGCCTCTGTCTCCCAACTGCTCAGATTACAGGCATGCATCATCATCCCAGCTCATACTTATTTTTTGTGACAGTTGCACAATTGGTAGTGAGTTTGAGTTTGGCAGCATTGGAGGCCTTTCTACCACGCGTAGCCACTACCTCCCTATGCTGCCAACTGCTACTGCAGCCATCCTGCACCCAGCTTCCCCTGGGGCATCAGGGACCCCTTAGGGGCCCTTGGCTGCAGTGCAGCCCCCTGCCCTCTCTCCTTCCTGCAGTGTCCCATCATTCTGGTTGGGTGTTTGTCAAAAGTCCCTTATTCTTGTTGTTCTTGCTTTAATCACATAATTTTGACCTACGTAATAAAATCTTAATCTTATATAATAAAATATGAGTGTAAGAAATGTTTCTATGAAAACTAAGTTGATTGTGAGGGAGAGTCAAAGTTGCTGCCAGCAAAGCTGTTGAGTCCCGAGCAAAAGAAGAATACGATATTAGAAGTGTTGACGACACCCACGAACACATCTGAATTGGCGCTCTTTTATCTGCATCACTAAGGGTTGCTCTGCTACAAAGATGCTAAGGGTGAAGAACACAGACAGTCTGCTGTCTGTGAGAGACAATGCCGAGCTCAGAAACAGAGACCAGGCCTTGGAGACCTTGGCCACGTGTTATTGCCAAATGAGTGTACACATAGGCTTTTGTTTTCAGATAAATGTTATGAGTTTAAATGCATGTTGTCAGTTAAAATATTTAAAGAGCTTGTTTTCCATCATTCTTTGAACGAATTGCCATTTTTTTTAAACCTAACACTGTTCCGAGTACTACAAAGAGAGAGGCAGAGGGAAGGGAGCATCCTCCTCATAGCCTTGAGCTATGAACGTCTAAAAGTTAAACAGAAATATTAAAACTTCAGAATTCATATGCTCCTCCAAGTTTATAAATAAAATAGTGATTTTTTCCCCCCAAATATTTCAACAATGTCAGGATGTAACAGCCTGAAATAACAACCTGCTCCACCTGCTGGGTCAGTGTGCGGTTGGGATCTTCCTGAGACTCCAGATGAGCCCGCCTTACCTGCCATGGTGCCTGGTGCTCCCCAAGATTTGAGTCCTGGTAAAGGCTCAGGGTTTCCACGTGTGCTGCTGCTAGGTCTGTGCTGTGAGAGGCTGTCCCTGTTGATGTGCTTTGCAAGCCAGCCTGCTCCTCTGTGTGTGAGGCTTGGTCTCACCTGAGAAGGTAGGCATTGAGAGCCAGCCATGCCCTTCATGCCAAGGACACTCTGGTGACCTGACCCACTGAAGAACGGGCACTTGCTCCATACCCACCACAGGCTTCCTGTGGGGCTATTCATTTGCTCTGCTAGTGTCAGCTTAAAGTGTTATTTTTATTGAAAACGGTGTTTGTTTATTCTGCTCTCCCTCCCCTCTCCCTGTGTAATAATTCAGTAACTGTGCCCCAAGCAGAGCAGGAATGTGCTTAGAAAGCGAGAGGAAACCTTTGGGCCGGCTCTCACACCCAAGGATGAACTGCCTGAGTCATTGCCTTGGTGGCAGTGAGCCACAAGGACTCATCCAGTAGTGCCTCGGCCCTCCCTGTCCTTCCCCCAGCGTGCTTTCCTGTCAGAGAATCCAGGGCAAAACCCCAAGCCAAGACGTTGGCTCTCATGCCCTCTTGTGGCCAGTCGTGGTGGAACGTTTCAGAAACTGCGGCCAGGTTTGTAACCTCACAACAATGTGGGGAATGCAGCCCTACAGCCCTGCAGTCACTTCACTTTGCATTTTGTGTCCTTTGAATTCCTTTCCCCCAGCGTTTCTTCTCACTTTCAGGAAGTTTGTGTTAAATCCTACCTATGTGGCCCAGGCTGACATCACACTGTGGTCTTCCAGTCTCAGCCTCCGAGGCTGGGACTCCAGGCATGACCACCGCCTTGCACGCCTGCCTGGTCGTTATCGCTCAGCAGCTAAGCGTCCCACAGCCACGGTTAGCTTGGGGGGAGGGTTGCAGGTTTTCCACTGGGATTGGGGAAGTCTTCACTGAGTTCTGACAGACTTCCGCCAAGCCACAGCCTGTTCTTATTAAACAGGGCAGGGACCAAACCCCCGAGTTCTGCTGATCTCACATGCTCGTGCTGTAACAGGCATCCACAAACACTGACACCTCAGAACACAGAATTTCCACATTAATCCTGAGTCAGACTTGGGATTCCACAGACACTTGGGCCTTTTGATACGGGATTATTTGGCAGTGACCCTAAAAATGCACTTTACATTAAAAAAACAAAAGTGGTTTACATTGGCTGGGAAGAAAAGATCCAGCTCCTTTCAAACATTTCCATTTAACTTATTTATCTGTTTTGTTTTGGGTTTTGACTTTTTGGTTTTGTTTGTTTATTTGCTGAGATAGTCTCATTCTGTGGTCAAGGCTGGTCTGGAACTCACTTTGTAACTCAGACTGGTCTTGGAGGCAAAGATCCTCCTACCTCAGCCTCCCAAGTACTAAGATTATAGGTGTGTGTCACCAACCTGACTTTGCCTATAGTTCTATAATAGGACTTAAATAAACACACATGCCCAGAGGTTGCAGCAAATCTTACAGCTGTTCCAGCTATAGCTGTATCTGTTGGCTGTCACAGAGATCCCTTGCGTAACCCACTTATTTCTTCCTGTTTCTTGAAGGTAGGGGCTAAAACCTGACAGGCTGCACATTTTTGGTGGCTTGGTTTTATCCTTCTGAGGTGCATGTCACTGCTGTCACATCAGTTCCCACTGTGTGCTTTTAGTGATATGAGCACACTGATTGGAGGAGAGATCCCGTCCCTTTCTAGACACCAGAAACTGAAGCAGCTCAAGTGACTGCAGGAGTCTGGAGCAGGTTCTGTTGGAAACTTCCCTCCTGCCTCCAAGGCCATCTATAGGACCCACCCTTCCGTCTCATTCTCTCTCCACTTCTAGCCCTTCTCTCTCTGTTCTTAGCAATCCTATGAATGAGGATTGTTTACACCAACCAGGGCCCTGGAGACAGCAGGAGCCCAGGGCAGGGTTGCTGGGAGTTAGTTCACCTCAGGTGAAGGAACAGTGTGGACAGACGAGCTGGAGGGATTCTGTCTCTCAGTTGTGGGGTTTTTCTGAGAACAAGGATGACTGTATAGTGTATAGTGTATCCTCAAAGAAAGGACACAGTGAAAGGGACATATGCCTACGGACTGAGGACACATGTCCTGGGTGAGTTGGAATCTGTTTCTTTCATTCCCTCCACAGCTGCCCCTAGATATTTCGTCCCTCGCTTCAGTGACTTGACTTCTCGGCAATTTTTGCACATGCGGTTTGTCACCTGCCAATCGTAGCAGCAGCTGGTGATGCAGTTAGTAAACTTTATGTGACTCTGGTTTACATTTCTTCCTAATGAGGGGATTCCTGAGTCAGTCCTTTTTGCCCAGGCTGGCCTTTCCTGGCTGGCGGGAATCATAAGCTCGCTACCTTGCCTTACCCATCAGCTTTCAGGACAAAACATGCAAGCGCGCAAGTGTGCTTACCTTGAAGACACTTGCATCTCCTCAGCCAGCTTTCTCTTGCTGCCCTACAAATCTCCAAACACTGGGCTGGTCCCTGACAGGACACTGTGAGTCCCTGAAGGCACGACCCCCATTGGGTCTGGCAGGCACCTCTCTGGTTACTCTCTGAGCTCTGCCCTTGTGGACTTAACCTGGCTGAACCAGCTCTCTGCAGTCTGGCACACCAGCTCTGACCTCATCCAACCCCACTGCCCTGGTGAGATCTAGCCCAGAGCCTCCTTCACGTGGCAGAAGGAGGAAGTGCCAGACCGAAGCTCTTCCCTGTGGTTTCTTCTAGGAAAAAAAAAAAAAAAAAGTAAAAGTAAAAACAAATACCCAAAGCTTCAGGATCTAGACCTCAAGCACTGATCCCTCTGAACCCACCCATCTGGTGCCCCCAGTTGATGGCAGAGTGGGTTTGAGCAAAGACAGTTGATACAAGTGTGAAAGGTCATTGAAGCCCTTCAGGGTTTGTGTTGGTGTCTCTCCTGTAGGGACACACAGGAGACAGGCATGTCTTCCTCCAGCTTCATTGGCTATGTCGCTGTATGTTAGGCTGTACAGTAGCACTGATTTTTAAGTCACCTGCTCTGCTTCCAGTCATCCCCTGCCATTTTCTCCTGGAAAGAGGCATCCCGGTTCTTTTTTGTTGCTGTTGATTTTTTTCTTTATTATTATTACTTATTACAATTTATTCATTTTGTATCCTGGCTGTAGCGCCCTCCCTGCATCTGGGTTCTTACTTTGACCAGATTTCTAAGACTTTCAGACCCCTTTTCAATTCTCTATCATTAGGAGAAAATATAATAACATAAAACAATGTTTTACTTAAGTGAGCGCAGTTGGCGAATGTATTTTGAAGGCGGGTTTGATGTATATTGCTGTAGGCATCTGCTGACATTTCTGAGGTGTGGCTATAGTCCAGCCCTTCAGCAAGCTGGCATGTCGGTGAACTGCAAGCAGATACATACAAAACAAGGGCATGTTCTCTTCTGTCCCAAGTCTAAGCTCCCAGAGTTGGCTCGCTCTGTTGGCCTCATGCTTTGGAGCTCATCTCAGCATCCACTGCCTTCATCTTCTCCTCTGGAACTTTCTGGCTCCTAGAAACTGGCAGCAGCAACACAATTTATGGGCTTCTCTCTTGTGCAAAAAGACACAGACCTCACTCCCAGTTCTCAGCATTTGCTTCAAGCAATCTAACCCTAACTCAACAGGATGTGTTTCTAGAGGTCAGAAGAGAGCAAAATTAGGGTAAATTAAGGCTTAAAGAGATCGGTGTGCAAAGTGGGTTTGCATGCAGCACATGGTAAACAAGACAGGCTCCTGAGATTGTAGGAAGGAACATATGTCTCTGCCTGTACTTGTGCTTCTTACCTAGGAAACACACACACACACACACACACACACACACACACACACGGACATGCACACATACACACAGACATTTGCACATGGACATGCACACTTGTGTACATACATGCACACAGTGACTTACTTTTAACTTTTAACATACTTTAGTACATAGATTGCTAGAAATACATGCTTACAATTTATAAGAAAAATATAGCCAGGCAGTGATGATGCACGCCTTTACTCCCAGCACTCAGGAGGCAGAGGCAGGCAGATCTCCGAGTTTGAGGCCAGCCTGGTCTACAGAGTGAGTTCCAGGACAGCCAAGGCTACACAGAGAACCCTGTTTCCAAAAACAAAACAAAAATGAAGAAGAGGATAGAGAAGAGAGAATAGGCTAATCAGAATGAGAACAAATAAAATGTTGACTTAGGTCCAGGAGCATGTCTGCATATCCATGCATATAGACTCATGCATCTATACACATTATACACAGCACATATTTTCATACTCATAGGTACTCATAAAGGTAGTATTCCATATTCACCATATACACACGTAACAAAAACAAACATGGACACAGCCCTCACACCTGTCTCATACTCTTGAACACCCATCCCTTCACTGAATAAACTACAGTGATTAGAAATATAATACACACCAATTCCTAAGTGAAAAAGTGACTTACTAATTAACCCAAAGCAGGGCCACATGCTCCTGTGAAGGGCAAGAGACACAGTTGCCTTGTCAATCACTATTTTAGTATATGGTACAAGGTGATCTGGGGGCAGATGGCAGGAAAAGCTGTGTCCAGGCTTGGGAATATCATAATTGGATTGAAAGATGACAAAGACCCACGTGAAACTGGTGCAAAGCACTGGGCAGTCAGGCAGCTGGGAGGAAGGAGAAACCTGAAAGACAGCCCATCAGAGGCTTTACCGGGCCATAGAGTGTTGACCTAATCACAGCCAAGGTGCCCGGAGTTTGTAAAACCACTCTAGAGAGAACAGGATCCCATCTTACACCTGAGTGTTGCTGTGTGTAAGACTTGGGTGACTACCATCCCTCGGCCGTACCCCTGCCTGTCGCCTGCATCTGGCACCGTTCCCGGCTGGACTGTAGGATCCTTGATAAGATCATTGCCCCACACTCAGTCAGCTGTAACTGACCATGCCCAATAGCCCGCTTGCTTTCCTGCTTGTTTTCTGGCTCACCCTCTTGAATCTAATAAAATTGTATAGAAATAGTTTAAGTCACAAGTGCTCCGTGGCGGAACGCTGGAATGTGCTGACTTGGCAGTTCCTGGGTTAGCTGGAGAATGCTGGGATAGCTGAAATATCCATTTGACGGGAGAGAAGGGAGTGTCAGGAGGCAGCATTCACCAACCCCCCAAGGGTACTAGTCCTCTAGCTCTTCAAAAAAGGTTAGAGATGGAAAGTCATCCCACCAGCCAGCTTTCCCTAATCTTAGCGAGAATAGTCACGATGGAGCCCGGGGAAGGAGCCATTCTTGTGTTGTGGTGGAGGTGGAGATGACAAAGGTACCAACATGATTTGCTGGTCTGCTGCTTCCCTGTCTGCTTCATGCAGCCTCTGTGGAAATAGTCTGGATAAAGGTGAGTGTGCTCTTGCTGTAGACAGTGCACAATGCCACATCCCCACAAGCCTTAGCTATGGCTGGCCCTCAGAGGAGGCTCAGCTCCCATATGGCAGAGGTTTGCGTTGTGGCCCCGGGGGTGCTTGTAGAGCCAGGAGGAACAAGACCCTCTGTCTGATGTGACTGTTCCAACCGCAACTTCACCAGCTCTTTGAGATGGCTGGCTCCTTCAGGCCCTCCCACCCACCGGAAATCTCCCTGAAACACTCTCCACTGTTCACTGTAGAAATTACCGTGAAAAGTGTGGTCTGAACATGCAGGGAGTGGCATTCAGCAAGGAGAGATGAGCTAGAGTTGCATGCTGCCAACCTGAACAAACCTTGAAGACACTGTGCCAGGCGGAATAGGCCAGTTTCCAAAGACATCTATGTAGCACTGGCTTATCTAAAGAGACTGGAAATTGGAGATTGCCGCTGACAAGGGCCTGGGGGAAGTGGAAGGCGCCTCATAGGGCTGCACCACCACAAAGTTGTGGTGAAAAAATGTGAAATTGCTGGTCAAGATGGGTTACACAACTCCGGCACCTGCACACCTCCAGTGGTGCGCCCTGCCCACATACTGAAGAGACGCTTGAGAAAGAAATGCTGCCAACTTAAAGGTCCAAAATGTTGACGAGGAAGTGCAAGTGTTTTTCATGCCACCACAGTTCGTTTTTACACACCTGATCTTCGCCTGCTTTTAATGTGAACGTTATCGCTGTGTGCTTCTGAAAGTTTTTTTTTTTATTTTTATAGCAACCTTGTGTCTATTTTGTCACATGGTGTTTTATAATCTTCCAGTTTTCGGTCTTGCCTAGTTTCTTTCCAAATGAGGCGTTGAGGTGTCCCGACATGTCACGGTGGTGTTTCTCTAGACAGTTTCTATAGAGTGAAGAATCAGGGAGGGTTTCTTGGGAGAGAGACTGTCATCAAGTTAGAATTTTTTTTTTTTTTTTTTTTTGCTGTGAAAAATGAAAATGTGTGTTCCTTTTCTAGCCTGTTTCCTCTAATACGGTTATGGAGATGAAAGGTAAATGAAATGCACAAAGGTAACACAAAAGTGAGTCTGCTAACGCATGTTTTTACAGTCAAAATCCCCTCTGATATCTCAGCCTGCACACACATGTTCAGGCATTGCTCACATGTAACCTTGCATGTAAGTGCTGAGCACTGCCTGTTAGCTCCAGCTCAGAGCAACAGTGGTTAAACCTGTAAATTGCATCTGCTTATAAGGCTTACTAAACAATCGATCACTTATTAGTGGGGGCAGTCCGTTTTCAACACATGGATATGGCACGCGAACACACAGAACTTTTAAGAATGTTGGAAATTGTCAAACACAGGTGAAAAGACAATAATGATTTAGCCACAAGCTAATTACCCATGATTCATAGTTAACCATGGGAAGCAGTATTTGCTTTGGACCTCTTTCATTTGCTTTGTTGAGAGGAGATATTGGACAGAGCTGAAGTCCCCCAGTGCCTGAGGAGATGTCTGCTCTTTCTCCAAGTGGTGGCAACGAAGCTGAAGTTGGTGTTTTCACAGCTACATGGTTTCTAACGTAATCTTTGTCTATGTATCTGTAAACCTGTGGGAAATAGGGTATGCATTATCCATTTGACTGAAGCTTGGTTTTTGTTTGTTTGTTTTTGTTTTTGACACAGTGTTTCCTGTGTAGCTTTGGCTATCCTGGAACAGACTCTTTAGACTAGGCTGCCCTCAAACTCTGCCTCCCAAGTGCTGGGGCTAGAGGCGTGCATCACTGAAGGCCAGCAAGTCTGGGCGTGGAGCTTGCTTTTTAAAGGCAACTTTGTGTTTAAAGATTTGTCTGTAGTGATGTAAAACTAGTTCCTTTGTGCTAACTGCTGCTGATAATCCCCTGTAGGACACTACCGCGTATTCTTAATCTATTCACTTGCTGGCGGGCATTGAAGGTGTTTTCAGCTTTTTACTGAACAGTGTCTAAGTGCATAGCTTCCCCTCAGGTGTGTGCTTCTGGGCTGCTTATTGGTAGAGAACGAATGCCCTTGGAGTAGGTCATGATAGTCCACACCGCCACAGCTGTTTACAAAACTGTGCTCATATCCTTTGCAGCCCTCAGGAAAGGAAGGGGTTCAGTTTCGCAAGCCCCCCACCCCAGTTAGTGTAACAGGGCATCTCATTTAAATTCGTGTTTCTGTAGTTGCCTGTGTGGTAGAAGTTCGTGTTAGGATCGCCAGCAACTTCATGTTCCCCAGGAAGAAACTGTTTGAATCCTCTGTTTACTTTTGGTTTTCTGTCTTCAGCCTTTATCTCACGGAAGGGGAATGTGCTGTATGCTTGACTATTAGTCTGTTGTAAGTATCTTCTTAATTTTAAAATTAAAGTCTTACGTTTCACTTCTTATAATATTTGAGTCGAATTTTCCCACAACATTACGGCCAGTGGGCCTGGGCTCCTGTTTTGAGCAGGTTGTTCCCACTGAGCCTCCACCTTCAGACTCGTTTCTTTCTTTTTGTCTGTTAAGGTCCCTGAGCCAATTTACACTGCTGTAATTACATTCCCTGTTGAAATGAAATCTCCTAGTGGGGCAAGTTCCCATTGTTCTTCCTTGTCAACAGTCTTTTTTTGGGGGGAGGGGTATTTTTTTGTTTTGGTTTTGTTTGTTGGTCATTTACTTTTGTTGATTTTAAAATTAGCCTTTCTAATTACATAGACATCTATTGAATTTTGGATGGGAAATGCAGTGATTTTTTTGTAATGACTTTTTTTTCAGATGGTTATAGATATAGTCAGGGTTTTTTGTTGTTGTTGTTTGTTTTGTCTCTTCCAGAGTTTTATGAAATAAAACACTTACCTAGAGAGACTCTTAGGGAATATACCTCTGGCTAAAGGCCAGGAAACATAACCAGGTAGTTTTCTGGAGCATTAACATTTCTATTTATTTTGTGTTTGAGACCGAGTCTTCCTTTATACACCAGGATAATCTTGAACTCTCAAAGCCCCTGGCTGAGGCCCAGTTGATAGCAGGCAGGTTTGTGGGCTACCATGCCTGGTTTGTAAAAGGAATCAGACCAGAGACCACAACTGTTTACGGCTTCATTGCTCCACCTTAATGGAAACAGTACATTAACCAAAAATTAATGCTTAATTTAAAAATGAGAAGCGAAGGGGGGCGTCATTGAGTGACAGATGGGGGATGGATTGGTCTGTGGTAGATTCCAGCCAATGCCTGGTCTTGGCGGGCGAGCACATTTGCTGTTCTTATTTGAGAATGAAATGCTGATCTTGACATTGCTGGCAGACTTTGAGTTGCACTTGCTGAGAGCTGATTTACTTCTGCTTCTCATATTCTAATTTTGAGGATCCTTGATAAAGATGTCACATTTGCATGAGGCACTCTGGCTGGCTGAGGAGAAAACAGCTGTCAAGGTCATTGCCAGAGTTTATTTTTGACTCTGCTCCAGTTTAGCCAGGAATTGCCAGAGCCCTGGCTTGATGTCGCCCCAGGTCAAATGTCTAACAGGCCATTTCTAGCACATGGAGGAGGAGGGTGGTTGGTGGGGCCTGTAGGATATGGCTCAGCCTCAGGTTTGCCCAGAGTTCTTTTATTCAAGCTTCTCTTGGATTGGAGTAAGATGTGTTTGGGGACTGGGAGCAGTGGCTGGTGGGTAAGCCTTACGATTGGCATCCCTCAGAGAACTTCTCAGTAACTGTCCTTGGCAAAGAACTGGCAGGCTCATTCCCTCCGCCTTTCTTTGCTTGGTGCGGCTGAGGTTTTCTGCCTGGGGCCATTCACTTGGCCACTGTTGTGGTTTGGATGTGAAAATGTTCTGCGCAGGCGCATGTATTTAAACACTTGGTACCCAGCTTGGCATGTTATTCTGGAAGCTGGAAGAACATGAGGAGGTGGGGGTCTAGCCGGGAGAAAAAGTGGGTGGCCCTAATTCTAGTTCAAACTCTCGGCTCTCCAGTCTGCTGAGAGTGTGAGGATCCCACCGCGATGGACTGTTACCCTGCCAGCCAAAACAAACCCTTCCTCCCAACAATCGCTTCTTCCGGGTATTTGACCATAGCAATGAAATACATAGAGCCACCATGACAGCCTCATGTGGAACCACTTCATGTCCTGTTGTGTCTGTCATGTTGTGTCTCCCTGGCTGTGGCTAGAATTACACTTGTAGCTTTCTTAGGCTCTGTTATTTTAGGAAATCTATTGCAGGTAACATTGCTTTAAACGGGTGTCCTTCAAAAGCAACAATGTTACCTGCATTACACTTGATAGGGAGCTGAACAAAACTACAGATTTAAGCCTCATCCCATGGGTTGGGGATGTGGGAATGTGGCCCTGGTGTCTGGTTGCTCCAGCTTCCCAGGGGGTTCTGATGAGTGACCAGGACCACAGCATTAGTCAGCTTTAACCTAAGGCTCCAGAAGGGACAGGCCATCTAGGCAGTAGGTCTGGAAAGATTGTGCAACAGTGGTGTTTCCAGATGTGTTCCTTGTTCTTACAGGCCTTTGGGCCGGTACTTTAACCTTGTCTCCTCACTGGAACAGAGTGATGTTACATGCCCATGGTCTTGACACCGAGGCAAGGCTGTCCAGGCCCAGAGGGAAGCCTTTTTGACACAGAGCCACACGTAAGTGCTAACCTGTGATTCATGCTTTGGTGCCTCCAGCTTTATGTCGCTCTCTCACTGGGACCAAGCAAGACTACACAGACACTAAGGAAGCCGGAGGCCTGATCTCGACCGTGGATCTCTGTGCAGTGTGCAGCCTACACAGTTGTACATAGCTTCCCTGTACCACCACTGTGCCAAGCCACACCAAATCGTTGACAGGCTGATGGCTCGGACTGTAACGGCTGACACCTCAGATGGCCCAGGCTCCCCAAATAACCCCAAAATTCTAGATATCAGAGCTGGAAAGAGACAGAAATTGCTCAGTCTGGTATTTCTTTCACCCAGATAAGCCAAATGAAGTCTAAACAAAGGAAGAAACTCAGTCACTGAGTGCAGAGCTAACGAAGGAGCCTCCAAGTTGGCATAGAGCACGCCCAGATGAATTTCATCTTAAAGGAAATTCATTTACTCTAAAGGGGGCTGGGGAAGGGGTTCCTCTGGTTTGGCAATGATAGCAGCAGGCATTTCTTCAAGAGTGGTTTTTAAGGAGAAAAAGGCGACATCTACGCTGAGATGAGTTGGTAAGTCCTGATTGTTAGCCAGTATAGCCAAGTGATGATTTTTGACAGCTGGACCTTGATATTTTGCCTCACGAATGAGTTAGGCATAAGGAAGCGGACAAATAAGGGAATAGACCTTGGGGGCTAGCTTTAGGAATATAATCTTACAGTTTCGCGAGAGGGGGAAATGGAGAGACAGGTTGGTGGCATGTTTGTCATGCTCGGGCCTGCTAGAGCCCTTCAGCCAGGGGCCTGGGTCCTCAGATTACAAGCTCATGTGGTCTCTCCCACTGCCTGGCCCTGATCTCCATGCACAGGTCGCAGCCCTGCTGCACCATTCTCTCCCTTTCTCTCGCCTTCTCTTACACGCTCCACACGAGAAAGCCCTCTAAAGTTTAAACCAATAGAGCACCCCCTTCCTTGGCTGAAAACAAGCACTCCAAAGGAGCTTGGTCTATTTGTGAAATGTGTTATGAAGGCCCCCAGACTCCCTTGCTAAGAATTCAAATTAAAGCAACCCAAAGAACCCCCACTTTACCCTGAAATTGCTATGTTAAAGTTTAGGTTTACTAAATAATTGCATTAAGGTATAATTATTAGCATTACCAAACCGTTTAGGCACTCTTCAAAAGCAATGCTCTACAGGACACCCTCCTATAGCTCTGAATGTACGTTTAAAGGAAGGTTTGATTGATGGAAAGTCCATTGACACTAGGCTCTCTGGGAACACAACTTCTGCAGAGGAAAGAAACCCGAAAAATGCTTTGTTTAGGTGATACTGTGCCACAAAACACCAAGATCCTGTTAGCCGACAGTCTCCTATTTGCAAAAAGCTCAGAAAATATCGGGGTGAAAGCCAAATAAAACTGCAGGTTACAGGAGGAGAGCGTCTTTTATGTGGTACGTAGCTTTCCTGCCCTTTGAGCATGAACAAGAGGGTGGAGCCTGTTAGCCCTTCTTGACTTTACTGATGGGTGTTTGAGGGAGGGTTCTCAGATAGTTCTGCACTGAGCCTGGACCAGCTGGTCTCACTGTCAGCACTGGAGTTACATTTTTAAGAGATCCTCACCTCTGAGGCCTCTTCCTCACTGTTATCTAGACACCCTAAGGTCTGTGCAGATGAGCACTTACGGCGCTGCAGCTGCTGCTGTGGGGGTATGTGTGCTTGCCTGTGGGCATGCATATATGTATGCATGTGAAAGTCAGGTTGACTTAGGTATCTTCCCTATTGCTTTCCTTCTTGACATGGTCTCTCTTTGAACACAGCGCTTGTTACTTTGCCCAGGCTTACTGATCAGTAAGCTCCACTTGTCTCTGGATCCCCTGGTTCTGGAGTTACAGGTTTGCACCACTATGTCCAGCTTTTATGCTGACCTCGGGCTAGAATGGCAAGCACTCCACCATGATGAGCCACTGCTCTGGCCCTAAACTGGTGATTTTAGCAGGACATGTCAGCCAAATCTCAGAATTATGCCGTAGCATTTTATCCTATAGAGAGTGAGGCCAAGGTAAGAGCAGTGACCTACTCAAATCTCACACACTTATCTGATCAGAGCCATAACCAGGTGGAGACACTTCAGTGAATTTGAATGCACCATGTTCTTTTTCCCCTTATGCTCCCCTCCCCGCTTCCTGAGCCTCTCCCTCTCCCTGCATGTCTACCAGACGTGCCTAACCTATGGCCTGCCTGCCCTTAACAGCTACACATGAGGCCAAACATAGATGTTAGTTACAACATGGTGAGCTTTGGTTTTTTTGCAAATTTTAAAACTATTGCTCAATGTTTTGAGTGTGAACTCGATAAATGGCAGCATCGTTCCCGCAGTGTCAAAGGGTTGGGCATGCCTGACTCTCACACCGTAGATACCACCTGGAATCTCCAACTGAGCCATGCTCCCCAAAGAGAAGGGGCAAAACAAGACAGTAAGCCAAAACATTGGCTCTGTGTAACAGGCGGATGCTGGGGCAGGGGTCGTGGTCATTGCCTCCAACCCTAAGCCCCTCTCCTGATCTTTGCTGACTGGCGTGCTCCCTCAAGGGCTGTGCCTTACCCCATCTCAGTGCCTGTCCCCACCCTAGCAAGCAAGCATGACTCAGTCAGCTGGCCATCCCGGGCACATGCTTATTCTCCAGGTCGAGAGCTGCCAGGGCTGGGAACCAGGGTCACGGAGTATCAGCTCTCAGTATTTTCCTGTATCGACGGAACCTCTTTTGGTGGTTGATGTAGGCAAGGTTTAGAGTGGGCTCAGGTATTCCAAGAGGTAAATGAGCTCCTAGACATGAAAGCGCACCCCCCCACATACACACTCCTTTGCTTATTACACTTACGGAGACATATTTAACTATTTTTCTGTATCTCTTCTGGCCTTGGAATGAAGCAAATGCACTCACTGTGAAACACCTCCCTATCCTTGGTGAAGGGCAAGGAACATAAGCAATGACAACACAGATTCACTTGAGCCCAGGAAACCCAGAAATTCACCCATGAGTTTCAATTTGATTCTTTAGTTAATTCTCGTGGGAAGCGTTAAGATGCTGGGTGAGAACTGAAGACTTTCCCAGGACCGCTGAAATGGAACTCTGTGAAGACAGGCCCAAGGCAGGGATGCATAGCAGACTGTCACTGTTTTATGGTGAGAAAGGCTCCCAAGTGTCTCACTACAGAGACCTAGAAAGAAGCTGGTTACAAACAAGAGCTTTGCCTCAGTGTCCAATGTTGGGGAAATACAAGTTGTTACTTGTAAGATGGTATTGACAGGGGAGGACTTCTCAGGGAGTCCTGATAAGTAAGTTCTAGCCACTTTCTCAAAGAAAGCCAGTGAGAGGAAGAGGACTTGTTATGCATAAATAATAAACAATTGGTTAGTACTTATTAGGCTCATTGGGAAGGTTTGGAAGTACAATCAAGACCTTCTTGTTTAAGTAATGAAGGAACAAAGCAAAGGGCAAGAAATATGCCTAATTGGAGAGGAGGAGATGGCACAGGGAGGAACGTACTTTCCACACAAGTGTGAAGATCTGAATTTGTGTTGGCAGAGCCCAGTTACAGCGGGATGCAGTGGCACAGATCTGTCTGTAACTAACACTCCTAAAGCAGGAGGGAGGAAGAGGTAGAATCCCCAGAGGCTTGTAGATCAACTAACTTAGCAGCTACAGTAATGAACAAGGGTCCAAGGGACCAGCTCCAACAAGGTAGAGGCTAGGGCCAGTATCTCAGCAGTTTCAGTCAGGCTGCTCTCTTTGATGGTTATCTCCAGTCTGGTTGCGGGAGGTTCATCCAGCTCTTGAGAAATCATCATCACTAGAAGTGACATTCTGGCTCCCACCAAGGTGACTGACCACTCCTGCTCAAAGAAGCTGCCATCTTGGGGGTAATTCTTCCCATTCAGGAGGTCTGAAGAGGGTGGGCTCATCGGGAGGTGATGGGGCTATGAACCTTGTTGTTCTGAGAATCTTAGTTCCTCTTTTATTATTACTTTTTAAAGTCTTCAATCTTTGAAGAGGACAGGTGGGGTCAGGCGTATTTAGGGAAAGGCAACCTTGTAGCACCAATTTTCAGATGGACACAGGAAAGGAGACAGATAGCAAATGAAAGCAGAGATGCCAGGCCTTCGCCCGTTTAGTTACCCTCTGGCTATCTGCAAGCCCCACGGAGGAGTCAGTGGTTGGCGGCATCCCTGGCACACAGCAAGTGCTCCGGGGGTGGGCGTAGAATCTGGCTGTTCTATTCGCTGGCACTGTTTTCCTTTTATGTGTACGCAGTTGTAGTCATTTGTTTTGCTGTTTGTCACCTACTCACGGCTGTAACTCAGCTCCACAGTAGATTGAAGAAGCTGACCTTGAGGGTGCCTTCTGACACCTGGAGACATCTTACTTGAAATTCTCAGGGAGCTGTCTCTCTGGAGTCACACTTAGCTACCTTGACTGTGGGGCTTTCTTTACTTAGCAAAGGCATTTCCAGTGACCTAGGAAACCATGGATTCCCTAAGGCAGAGGCCCCAAGCTGTGCTCAGTTCTGTGCTTGGCCACACATTTAAGGCGCTTGTTGGGACTGTGGATTCTCAGGCTCTAAACCACACGTGCTGAGTAGAACCTCTGAGGCAAGGTACCCATCTGCTTTGATAGGCCTGCAATACTCAGAAGCACAGAACTAGTGCTGTGTGTGTGTGTGTGTGTGTGTGTGTGCACATGTGTGTGATTTCTCCAGTCATATTTCTCTGCTTACAACTAGAAAGGACTGGTCTTGAGTCAAAATGCCTGTGTGGACCATGATCTCAGCCCTCCACCCTTTTCAGTGCTCCTCTCTCACACTGTAGCATACAGGGTGTATGTGTGTGTTCTGAGCTGAGAGACAAACAGTTCTCCAACTCATTTCCTGACACACCTCCATGAGGGTACCAAAACGGGGCTGCACGCACAAAGCCGACAAACACGAACGGTTTCCCGGGCAATGGAAACTCCATACAGAGGCAAAAGGCCTTTATACGCTGTCAGAAACTTCTGGAGAGAAGATAATTCCCTTACAACCAATTAATGCTTTGTCAGTATTGAACTGTCCACTCAGTCTTTCCTGTGAAGATAACCACAGCATGTGGAATAGGATATGACCGAGCCTGCACACAGTGGCATTGGTCTAGATGACTTCCCTGCATGCACCTCTGAAGGATGAAAAGGCTGATTAGATTAGCCTAGGCATGCATGGAAGTAGAAAATAACCAAAAAAAAAAAAAAGGTGCATATTAGCTCTAGCTGCATGGCCAAGGCTTGTAGAAGGAAAAAGAAATGTATAGAATTTTGTTTGAGTAGGATTAAAAAATAATTGGAAATGGAAACATCCCAGTGTGCTGTAATGTGAAAGAAATCTTACACTTGGAAACAATAGTGTGTAAGGAAGTGTATGTACTTACTGTGCTATTGTGTGTCCTTCGTGGGTTATTACGTTCTTTAGAACCACGGATGGCTTTAATTTTGTGAAAAGAAATTTCAATCGCACTGAGTAGAGGGCAAAAATACATAGTAGTTTTGAGCTATAAGTAGACAGATTATAATGCTCTCTTACTGTTATTGCCAATACTTGGGTGTTTTATTCAATTAGCCATGATTAGAAGTACTAGTATGAGTGAGGGAGAGGATGGGGAAAGGATGCAAAAGAAATCGGAAAAATTATTTTCTGGGAGTAAGTAGCCATCTCTTTTGCAAAGAACAGTGAGCACCTGATGTTCATCATTGAATGTTGATGGGTGAATTTGGCAGTAAAGACTCTTAGCACTGCAGAAGTTCAAAGAAGCGAGCATCGCTGTGGTTCACTCTGATGAGAAAAAAAATTCAGGAGGGATGTATTAAAGGATGGAACAGTTTTAAGCAGGGGAGGAGGGAGAGACCCTTATCTGAAAGGGAGGAAGCCCTCTGCAATGAGAGACTGGGGGAGAGGAGGAAGCCCAAGACGACCACGGTGGTAATGGGGAGAGACACCGAAGTGAGGGTGAGCATGAGCTGTAGGAGGAAGCCAGTCGGGGAGAGAAGCGGGCCTGACGGCTTCTGCCGGGCTCAGGCAGTCTGCTGAAGGGTTAGTCCTCAGTGACAGGCTGCTTTAAGGCTTCAGGTGTCTGTCCCCAGCAACTCTTCCCTCTGCAGCAGCTCCTGACCCAGGCAGGGCTGAGGAAGAAAGTAGACCTCCTTCCTTTGTTGTCTTCTTCCCTCTTTCAAAATGGAGCATTTAATTTGCATACAGTAAAATTTGCCCTTTCCAGCCAGTCAGTTCTCTGTTTTGACAAACATGTGCAGTCATGTAAGCTACCACAATGAAGGCACAGAATACTTTGAGCACCCCCAAAATTGTTCTTTTATCTTTTCCATTTCATAGTCAAACCCTCTGCCCACCATCAGCCCCTGGTAGGCTTTTTGGTGCCTGTAACTTTACTTTCTCTAGAATAGCACTTAAATGGGAACCCTAGGTCTGTTTGTAGCCTTTTGACTCCCCCACATTAGCATTTGAGATTCGCCCACATTTTTATTTCTACTCCGTATTTGTTCCTTTCTGTTGCTGCATAGACCTCCAATGCCTGAATGTGCATCAGCCCTTCACTGAGGGGTAGTTGGTCTTCCGGTTCTTGGTGATTGTAGCTAAAGCTGTTCTAAATATCTGCATGTAGATTTTTGGCTGGTGCAACTTTTTATATTGTTTGAATAAGTATACAGAAGTAAGATTGTTTATTCAGCTTTGTAACAAACTTTCCAAAGTGGAAAGAGGTATTTTGTATCCGACTGGCAGCAAAGAAGAGCTTGAGGATCATCCTCCAAGAACTTCTGGTCCATGACAAGTCAAGTTTCAGAAGTCTGCAGAAATTAACCAGAGTTCTAGGCCACATATACAGGGAAAGGATGAGTTTTTAAAGGCACTAAGCTCCCTGGTGCAGTAGGAACGAGGTCACCCTACAACTTGGGAGACCGTGGCAGCCCCAGCATGAAGGAGGTGGGAAAGCACCAGCTTGCTTTCTCAGCCTAGAGATTTGAAGGAACCTAAGAAAGGGTGCACAAGGGAGCTCACGCGGCTTTAACCCTCAGTTCTAATGTTACAGTGATAGGATTTGACCTGATTTGACCTAACGTCATCATAGCAGCAGAGGACACTGTATGTAGTGTGCCACATGTAACACAGAGAGGAACTTCAATCCTTGGAGCCTCAGGAGTGAGAGGGCACACTGTCACCATGGCTCCTCTGTCATCTGCTGTGACGGCTATCTGTCATGGCTGAGTGTGTGTGCTCTTGAGCTGCGTTCACTGCGTGCAGCTCTGCTGGAAGACGTGGGCTCATTGCTCCATGACTCAGCAATGGTCTTCTTACTCCGTTCCTCTTCCCCCAACTCCTGTCTTACCATTCTTCTATTGCCTTTTATCTTCCTCCTTTAACATTCTGACTTCTGAGAGTGCCCTTTCTTCAAAATTGCCTTAGCAGAGAAGTAACTCAAGAAAAACCACAAAGTTAGTTCCTTGTGGTTCCAGGAGTTGGGGCAGGCACTTATTTTAAAAGGCTCCTTGGATCCAGAGGGAGGAAAGGAGGGGCTAAGAGGCCCTGGGTATGAGAGGGGTGTTAGCTTACTCTACTTCAGCCTTCTCAGAACTCTGCCTGTTGAAACTGGAACGTTGGGATGGCTGCCGTTAACAGCATGAGGTGTTACCTGTTCTCATTAAGTAAGCTTGTAACCTTTTGGATTGTACCTATGGCTTTTAAAGGCTTGGTTATTTGAGGAGGAAGGGGACATCGTTGCCTACCTCTTGCCACACTGCTAACTAAACCTTGGGAACAAGTGGACACCAGTGAAGACTTCTGGTACTCTATCCCTCAGTGGGCTTTATCTCCTCATTTTAAGAATGCGAACATTGGGCAGGAGCTGACCCGGTGTCGTAGCCTCCATAGTGCTCGGGTACCCAGCACTTGGTGAGTTTCCTGTGACTCATCCTGGACCTCACTGGCACAGCAGGGACTGGGGCCCTTCCCTTGGCAGGTGTCCAACTTGGTCAATTTCCCAGGCTGGGAGCCTGGGGATGTTTTTATTCTTTGTGTCCCTCCTGGGGATAATGACTTTTCCTGGATACCAGAAATTCCACTGTCACTCTGACTTGTACCTGAACAGGTTGGAGAAGGAACAGGGGCAGAAGGCAAGTCGACTTCTTTGCGTGAACTGTCTTTCTGTGACTTAGCCCTGCTCACAGTGCACTTGGCGCTGGCAGCCATAGGCACCCGGGGCGGGGTACGTCTGCCTCATTTCCTCATTGTCCAGCAGTCACTTGCTTTGCCTCAGTTTACACCAGAGGTGTATGTACCCTCTGCTCCATAAGCATCCAGTGTCTTAAGGCATTGGGTTTCACCCCCACGGAGAGCATACACCAGCTACAGTTTTGGCCTATGACTGGATGGAGCGTAAGCTCTGCTGGGAACATGAAAGTCCTTCAGAAAGGAAGACGAAATTGAATTCCAGATGCTAATCTTGAAATGCCACCAGCAGTCTTCTGATTAGATTACATACACAACACAAGATCTGGACCCTCCCAAGCCTCCCATAGCAGACTTTCTGAGAATGCTGTGATTCTGGGAAGATACCCATCTAACTGTCTTTCCCGAGAAATCAATCGCTGCTTCCTCTTTCCTGTTTTGAACATGAAGGCTTTTTTCTTTTTTAAATGTATTGTATGAGTACAATATGCTGGGCATATTCTTTGGCGCCACATTAATATTTACTTAATATTTACAACTCATCGTCATGAAGCGTTTGTTCACTTGAAAACAACATCACCCATTTTCCTCATGGTACCGCTGGTTCATCCTTCAGGGCTTTGTTTTGTGTGGTTGCTTCTTTATCTTCCCATTTGCACTGCACTAGTTTTTCTTCCTTTCTTTAGAAGCCCAGCATGCCCACACGGTCAGACCAGAGAACTGTTGAAAGGCAAACTTAAATGAATGGGCAGAGGTTCAGCATTCTTCAGGCCCCAGCATACCCTGTGCTCCTTCCTGTGACATTCACCTGACAAAGTAACTTAATGAGGTTTATTTAGGTGGAATTTTCAAGGGGAAGCAGCCCGTCATGGTGAAAAGGCTCAGTGGTTGGAAGCATGAGCTGGTTACATTGTATCCACAGTCAAGAATGAAATGAATAGCTGTGCTCAGATCACATTCTTTTTATTTAGTCTTGGAACCTAGCCCATGGAATGGTGCCATCTGTGTTCAGGGTAGGTCATCCTGCCTCCGTTAAACCTTCCTGGATATATTCTCACAGATACATCTAGAGACCTATCTCCTAGGTGACTCCAGGTCTAGTCAAATTGATAAGATTAAGCATCTCAGCACTGCGCCTTCCATGTGTACTTGCTGAGCTTAAAAAGGAAAGAAAGAAAGAAAGAAAGAAAGAAAGAAAGAAAGAAAGAAAGAAAAAAAAAAACTAATGCAGTGTAAATAGGAAGAAAAAGAAGCAACCACACAAAATGAAGCCCTGAAGCATGAAACAGCGGCACCACGAGGAAAATGGGTGGTGCTGTTTTCAAGTGAACAAACGCTTCATGACAGTGAGTTTAGTGTTTGGGCTGGCTATGGCTTCTCCTTCTCTTGATAGATAAAAATACAGCAAACTGAAAGAGATTAATGATTGCCAAAATTTCAGGTTTGCAACAAAGGCAAAAATCTGGCCTATCCCCTGACACCTACTTCAAGTATACTGCAAAATAGGGAGTCGGTGGAGGGAACTCAGAAATAACCCCCTACGACCTGCTTGAAGAACTACTCCCATATGCCTCTGGGATAATGCCACAGTGAGCAATATCAGCAGTGCCCAGTGCTGGCCATTGCGCCTGTTGATTCTGATCCAGGCAAGCGTGAACCCTTGAATCTGGCAGTCCCTCCCACACCCAGGAATCCGTAACCTGAGTGAGAATTTCCTGCTGGGCTTTTGTAAAGTGAAAAACATCTCTAAAGGACTAATGCTGAGGATGCCCATGACCTCACGAGACGAGAGGCAATATTCAGTTCTGACTGCTTTTGTGTGGAAAGAGATGAGACTGGTTAGGGGGATGGCAATGAAGATGTGGATCCTTCAGTGACCCGCCTGCCGCCAAGAACAGTAAAGTGTTTGGTGGCGGGCCTGCCTGTTCATGAGTCTCCAAGGATTCCTACAGTCTAGAAGAGAAGGTCATCCCCCAACAAGGAGAGGAGGGCCAGGAAGTAAGTGTAAGTGCAGAGTAACAGCTACACAGCACATAATCCTTTCTGTCCTTGGAAGCACCCGCCTGCAGCCTCTCGTAGGTGCTTCTCCATGCTGACGCTGCTTCATATTGACTGGTGTGAAAGGACTGCGATACAGCAGTGAGCATCCTTCAGAGAGCTGGAGGTGTTAAGGGACACCTCCTGGAGGAGCCCAGGGATGTTTTTCTTCTGTGTGTCCCTCCTGAGTGTAATGACTTTTCCTGGGTACCAGAGAGAACACTGTGACTCTGACAAGTAGGTGAACAGGTAAAGGAAGAAAGCTGCCTCCCTGCTGGAGTTTGCCCTCTTGTGGTCATGTGCGCACCTGTGGTCTTCACACTCAGGAAGTGAAGGCTAGAGGAGTGCGGATCAAACGCCAGGCGGTACTACAGAGCAAATTCTAGAACAGCGGTGAGGTACACAGCAAGGCTGTACCTATGAATTGGTGGGTGGATGCAGCAAAGGATGGATAAATGCATAGATATGAAACGTGTTCTTTAGCCTACTCTCCAGGGCCCCTTCTGTTCTTGGCGGGGAGGCAGCCGACCACTAGGGAGGCATTGCATCACTTGACGATTTAGGCAGAGAAAAAAATAAAAAATAAAAACAACATTGCAAAGGGCACCAGAGGACAGTTTTAAAAATATTATCTAGTATGGTATAATTCTCCAATGTTACTCTCAGCCTGTTGCTGATAGAGGGTCAGAGTCTAGTGCATCATGGTGCACATTTTCACAGAGTCTAGTGCATCATGGTGCTTGTACATTTTCCATGTTAGTCTGGTGTTTGCACATGATTCTGAATCACTATAGATGTAATAATTAATTGCATTAATCTTAGACAAGTTAGTTCTCTTTGTTGGTTGACGTAGGCACGCAGTGAGGAACATCTGTAGTTCACGACTTCATAGCTTTTGTTTGCAGTCAGTCACTGACTTACAGGTGATTCGTCAGGAGTTGCCAGGTCCCATCTCTGGGAATCTGTTTGTGTTTGGTGTGTGAATGACATTGCTTTCTGAAAATGTGTGTCATCTGCCGTTTCCTCTAGCAGTAAATGAATAAATCACTTTCCCCATAGCTTGCCAGCACAAATAGTATCATTTTAAAACAAAGGTGTGGCTTTTTAAGGTATGAAATGATATCTCAATGGCACATCATAATGTTCTGTTTTACATTTTTTAAATCTCTTATAAGAGTGAATAATTTATATTTCTCCTGCAAATATTTTGCACCTACATTTTTTTTAGAGTTTCATACATGAGTACTGCCTTTACATCATTCCCACCCTCCTTCTCCCCATCCAGCTCCTCTCATGTTTTTTTCCTCCCAAACTAGTGACCTTTTCTTCTTTAATTATTGATAACACACACACATGCGTGACACTTTATTACCAAATATATCAGCCTTTATTTAAAAAAAAAAGACATTTTTTTTGAGACAGGGAGTCTGCTGTGAGACAGCGTCTTCAACATATAACAAGGAGCTGCACCCATGAAATCAAATAACACGGCCCACGTGGTCATCCTAGCAAGACCTGCACAGTGACGCCACCAGCTGGCATCCCAATAGGGCCGCACCCGTAGATGGAGAGTTGTAAGCAATTAATGGCTGCTGTTTTCTCCATGGACAAGCTCCTGATGGGTTGTCCAGTCCTAAGTGGTTAGCCCTAAACACACAGCACACATGTGTTCATGCACGCATGCATGCACACATCATACTACACACACACCACATACCACACACACACATACTGCATATACACTGTAAACACACCACACACACACACACACATACTGCATACACACCACACACACTGCATACACACCACACACACACCACAAACACATACACCACACACATACACACTGCATACACACCACACGCACTGCTTACACACAGCATACACACCACACACACACCACATACCACACGCACACACACACTGCATACAGACCACACACCACACACACACTGCACACACACTACATCTGTTGTGTAACATTTTCCTATTCACCCTGGATAGGGAGCCAAACACACGACCAAAGTGGGGGGGTCCATAACAGAGATTGGTGAGGCTTACTTACAGGAGTAGGAACTGCTTAGAAACAGTTACATAGCCCAGTGTGGGCCAGGGCTCACGAAAGCCGGGACCCTGGAGTTACCACACAACCTGCACACAGCCTGAGAAGCTCGGGAGTGCCCTTTCCAGGCAGCTCAGTTGATCTGAACATCCTTCCAGGAAGCTGGTCTGGTCTAAGAACATTTTTCAACAGTCTCCATAGCTTCCAGATGCTTGGGGAAGGAGGGCCTTAGGGTATCAGCTCATTCTCAGGGGTTTTCTGAATCTTTTGAATTATTTATTTCCTAGGCTGAACAAGCTTCCTTGCAGGAGGGAATGTTTCACTTTCCTTTAGAGCATCTTAGGCTCTGTGTGTGTAAGGAGAGGAAAGGAGGGGAAGGGGGATGGTGGGGGTCTCACTATGTAGGCTTGGCTGGTCTGAAGTTCACTGTGTGGCTATGTAGACCCTGATGGTCTTGCACTCGTAAAAATCCTCCTGCCTCAGCATCCTGAGTGAATGGGCAAACATGTCTGGCCAAACATCCTGCATCTGAATGGTCTTCCTTCAAGATGGAAGGTTTTATCTCAAAGAAATTGCCACACGATAGCATCACCCCTACCATGGGAGCTACTATTGTCTGTCTGTCTGTCTATCTATCTATCTACCTACCTACCTACCTACCTATTGTGGCAGCCCTTAATAAAGGATCCAGACTCCTAGCAAATGTTTACGTATATATTACACTATTGTAAACAATAGGGACTATGTTGTAGATCAGACATCTAGAACTTGTCTTGAACCTTGGTAATACCCTGAACCTGGTTTCTTCCAAGTTTGGGAAAAAAAAAAGTTTCTACTCTCTGCTTCTCTGAATTTGACTATTGATGAGTCCTTGTATATGTGGTATTCTGTGACTGGCTTGTTCTACTTAGCATGCTATGCCTCCTGCCTTTTGTCCTAAATGGCAGGGTTTCTTCTCTGTATGACCTGATAAACCTTCACTTATGCGTGCGCGCGCATGCACACGCGCACACATACACACACATTTCTCTTTAAGTGGTCAGTCATCAGTGGACATTTAAGTTGTATCTCTGTCTTTGCTGTTGTACACAATGCTACGTCAAACATGGGAGAGCAGATACCACTTCAAAGTCCCAATTTCAGTTCTCTGGGTGTGTAGCTATGGTGCTGGGTCATCCAGTAGTTGTCTTTTTAAGTTTTTGAGCAATTTCCTTACTGCTTCTGACAACACAAAAGTTAGCCATCAGGGAGGGGGTCTCCAGCTCTGTTATCACTTGATTTCACTATATCTTGCAAGAAAGATATACAATGTCTTCAGCAATAGAGTCTTAACAGCTTGTGCTGGCAAGCAACCAAGAAGAGCAAGAGCCTTATTTTTTATTTTATTTTTTGGGGGCAGTGGTACTCTGGCTTCTTGAGTTGAACTTTTAAACTCTTTGGATACTGGGACTTTTGTTTAATAACCCAGAATTAGGAATAGCATTGCCCAAGAATGAGGTATCTTATCTCCTTTCATGTCATTTCATCATTTCTTCTCATTGCTGACTCTTCTCAATCTTATCTCTCCTCTGTCTGTCTGCCTGTCTGTCTATATGTACACACATACATACATACACATACACTTTTTAAATTGACTTATGAAATAGTAGGTTTCCACATGGCTTCTTCATAAGTCCTTTCTGGTTGACTCTTTGCCCTCATCCTTACACTTTACTCTTGACTTTAGCCTTTCCACCCAGTGACCCTTCTACTTTAATACTGCCTATGTTCTGCCATCCCCCCTCCCCAGAAGACATCCCCCATCTACAGTGTCCTCTCTAGTTTCCTGGTTTCTACAGCTACTCCGAGTTGAACACAGAGAATGAGGCAGGGTGTCACTTTGCAGCCTGGGCTGCCCTTGAAGTTATAGCAATCCTCTTGCCTCGGTCTCCTGGGTGGTAGGATTACAGGCCTGAGCCTCCATGGCCTGTTGTTTACCCATACATTTGACATAAAAATCTAACTGGATTTTTATGTGCAGTGAGGAAGGCAGATGTGCGCAGGGGCTGAAGTAGTAGAACTCTCTGGGTAAGTTCTATTCAGACAGACCCTGTGTGCAGGAGTGACTCTTGGCTGTCACCTGACCTGCACAGAGGCCTCTTCTTCACGTATCTCCATAACTTTATAAAACTTTCCACTAGTATCCATCACCTCACCCAAGGGTATCTGAAAATAAATACAGCTGATTTTATTGGCAGCCATATTGTCCCTCCAAACGAGAGTGGACATAGTTTAGAACATTTAATTGGAGTACCAGGCATCTCTGCAGAAGGCTAAGAATGAGCTCTCAGGGAAGGCTCTGCCACAATTATGGCACTGTTCCTTTGAGAAAATTAGATTGGAATTCTCACCATTTTAATTGAAAACGGTTTTCCGGTGTGCAGACAACTAGCAAACTTGCAAATCTGATTGCATTTTACATGCACTAGAAGCTGATTCATGTTTTAGTGTGTTCTGCAGTTCTGTTTTATGAAAGAAGTAAAGGAAAGAATTTTGTCTTTTCAAAAAGAATTTTGTGATGCCAGGTTTGGGGTTACATTTTGTAGATCAAGTTTATAATAAGTAATTCTTGCTAAATGGATTGGATTTTTAGTCGTTTATTTTCTTCTTATGAAAACGAGGGAATGCTCAGGGCTGATAAGATACCTCAGTACCTCAGTGAGTGGAGCTGGCTGACAGCCCAACTTCTATCCCCAGGACCCCCCACGTGGAGGAAGGGGAGAGCCAACACTCCTGAAAGCTGTTTTCTGTCTCCAAGTGCACACCACGGCTGTGCATGCATATGTGTGTATACACACACATTTGTGCACACGTTTATACATACACATACATGCACGTGTGCTTGAAGAGAGCTCTGTGTTTGGCCACCAGAGGTGTTCCTGTGAGACCTGATCAGTGGCTTAAGGACCCTGCATGGGGCAGGGTGGGAAATGATGGGTTCTCTGTACTCAAGAGGGGACTCAGTGTCATCATTTTCAAACAGTAGTCAGCAGTTAAAAGGGATCTCAGGGCAGCAAGTCCCTGAGTTCACCTGGGGCCATGTTAGCTCCACAGCCTGGCAGCCTTGAGGCAGGACCCCAGGAAGCAGCGACGGGGGGGGGGGGGCTCTCCCTCAGCACAGGCTGTGTTCCCCAGATCACTGTTCTCGCCTCTGTCTTCAGGGACCTAATTAGATGCTCTTCTATCAGCACATCTGCTTGTTGGAGGAGCCCCCTGCTTTCTCTGTTATCCGCCCTTCTCATTCTGACCTTTGGGAAAGGTCCGCTGTTCTAAAGGGAGGAGGAAGAAGTCAGATTGATTAGATTCTACTCAAGGCCAGGCAGCAAGTAACTAGGGCTGTTCCTGGCCGTGCCCTCCAGCACCCCATGGGGTCACCAGTGGAGTCTGAGGAGACTCTGGCAGAGACTCTGCTGTCCAAGTTCACACCACTTAAAAGTTCGATAAGATTTGAATGTTAAACATTTTGACTCCATTGACCCTCAAAATGTGTAGGTTGGGCAGAGAGAGCATGAAGAAATGGAACAACTGGGAGCAGAGTCTGGATTGGGACAGACCCCAAGGACGCAGATAGACATGAGAAGAGAGTGAATTCTGGACCTACCCACCCAGGGTGCTCAGTCTCCTTGGCTGATCACTGAGTCTCCTCAGACCATCAGCCCCCTGGAAGCAGAAGGGCTGCCTCCCACTCTGCCCACCTCTGCCCAAAGGTCGGTGTTAAGGTGTGCTAACCCACACCGTTTCCCTTTCTGCTTGTGTGTTCTGCAGCCCCTAAAGACAATGAAGAGCGAGTGTTCAGGGAGCGCATGCGGCCAAGGAAGAGGCAAGGGGCTGTCAGGCGCAGGGTCCACCAGGTCAACGGCCACAAGTTCATGGCCACCTACCTGCGGCAGCCCACCTACTGCTCCCACTGCAGAGATTTCATCTGGTAAGTCCCTCACTCTGAGAGCCTCTGGTTATGCCTGCTCTATATTGAGAAGGTGGGGTAGCAGGCATGGGCTGGGAGATGAGCTTCAATCAAAAGTGCTAATGTGAAGGAAAGAGGTTTTCTTCTGGGTATGGTGGTGCACACCTGTGATCCCACACTCAGGAGGCAGAGGCAGGCGGATCTCTCAGGCCAGCCTGGTCTACATAGCAGGCCCAGGTTAGCCTGAGCTACACAGGGAGGGAAAAGGGAGAGGAGGGAAGGGGAGGAAAAGGGAGACGTTCCCAGACAGAAGCATCCTATTTTAATTTGAAACAATGGAGAGATTTCTCTAATAAAAGTCCAGTATTCTGTATATTAGCTTTAGGAGCTAGATCTATACTAATTTTGTCATCTTTTTTAGAACCTAGATTGTAAGGTTTAAAAGACAGACCTCAATAAGGAAAGAGTATTGCTTTCCTTGAGTCTCATCACAGAGTGAAGCCTACATAAGCCTCAAAATAGTCAATAATAACAGTAAAGGTTTTCCTTAATAAAACAGCTGGTATAAGGGTGTGAGATGCTCAAGCTTCACTGGAGTTAGAGTCTGATTTAGAATGAAATGAATTTTGCCATGTATAATAAATAAAAAGAAGCAGACTTTGTGGCACATTCTCTGAGCTCTCTGAAGCTGAAGTAGAGACCCACACACTTGGGTCCACTGAGGAGAGCAGATGAGGCTAAGGTTAAGAATGAACACCTGAACTAGGCTTCCACATGATCCTTGGCTTCTAGAAGGCACTAGTGTTCTCTTCGCTATAAAGCACGCCGCCGAGGTTGGCATGGCCACTTGAAGTCACTTAGTGCAGACAAACCCACCGGAAGCGGAAACAGTCCCTGCCCCCATGCTTCTCTCCAGCACCGACCCAGCTTCTCACCTCTGCCATTCCTGTTTGGGTTTTGAGGTGAATGAGTGGCTGGTCTTACTGGTCGAGTCTTCTCTCAGCCTGGGGGGAAGACCCTGGGCTCTAGTTCCTGGGACTGGCCCAATGACTTGTGACTTCTTCTTCTGGGCTGAAGACTCTAGGGAGCTCTCTAACATGTCATGTATCTAAGCAAGGGAGTCCCAGTGTGAACCTACACTGCAGTCATGAGAGTCCCCGATACAGTGAGGACAGGGAGATAGCTGAGTAGGTTTGACTGTTCTGTTCCCAGGCTAACTGACCATGCTAGGGGAATCCTGATGTGGCCGCGGAAGGAACCTTTGTAATGGTTGACTGAGCCCTAAGTCCTAACTGAAGGCTGCCCATAATGCTTGACAGGCTTCCAGATGCCCAAGGTATATGCCAGCCAATGCAGGCCTTATCTACCATCACAGAGCCCTCTCTGGCCATGTTCTGGTGCTAGGAGTTGGGGAATGACCTTCTTATCCACTAGGAGGGGAATGTTTTCACTGACTGGCTTCTGTCCGGCAAGGAGGATCACTTGTGGCTTTCTAGAACACTGCTGCACCCGCTGGTAGGAGTGTTTGTACAAGAAACCAAATCCTGTTGCGGGGAGGTCCCGTACCTGCTCCACAGGTGAGGTGTCTCTGTGGCCTTCAGGAAGGCATTCTTCACCCGCCAAGTGTCAGTGAAGTTGCACTGCTGAGCAAACTCCACAGTTCTCAGCACAACATGGATGGTGGCCAGCTGGGGTAGCTTTGTGTGCCTATTTTTTTGACCTAGTAAAATTCCATCTTCTTCCTTTCAGGGGTGTCATAGGAAAACAGGGATATCAATGTCAAGGTAAGAGTATCTTATTAACTTAGCCTTGGGAACCTACAGTTAGGCTAAGATTATAACCCCTTCTGGAAGGTGCATGCTGGTTTGGAAGCATTTAGGGTCTTAGTGCGAACGTTCCATTGTCCTTTCTCTACAGGAAGTGTGGCCCCTCTACTTTGTCACTGCCTGGCCATCACTCCCACATACATGTATGATACATGCCACAGAAGTGCCTGCCTATCTCCTGGCATCCCAGGAAATGCCCCTCCCTAGCATTTTGGCCACAGTAGCAGAAGGCAGCGGTACTTTAACTCCCTCCCCCTCCTCCCAGTTGGTGAATGTTACATGTCAATTAGAGGCTCTCGGGAGACTCCTGCTTTGCTTGGGTCTATGTCGTCCCCCCCCCCCCCCCGTCTCTCTGAAGGTGCCTCTCACCAGCTTGTTAGTGGCCCTGGATGGCTCTTCCTGATGCTCCCTGTGATTTCTACTGTGGGATCATTATTAGACACTTCCAGGTCACTTGAGGTGTTGACAATTTCATTTCTCTGGTTAATTGACTACAATGTAAGGTCAAGCTGCACTGAGGTGGAAGGAGATGTGGTCATGTTGAGACTTCCCTCTAGTGAGAACTGGGAGGCCATGCTGCCTCCCTGTAGGGTATAACTGAAGTTCTACTTTGAGGAAGAACTTGGGGTGGTTCTGCTAATGGTTGCTGTGATTTAGGAGGGTATGTATGCAGACAGGAACCGCCTTAACCATTGATGACTCACACTGCCCTATCTCCTGCAGCTGGAGTGGACTTACTAAATTCATTAGAAAATTTCAAGTTTGGCAAAGGGTGGTCATAAAACAGATTGTTTTTAAAGCTCAAGTATTCATTATGCTCCAGCTCTGACCCCAAATAGTCCTTCTGACATGGTACTGAGTGGGAAATGAAAGACAGCACAGAACCTTTAATAGAGAGGGCTCCATGGAGAGCCGGACAGAAGAGTGGTCCCTGACCTTGGTGATGACAGTAGGAGAGCTGGATGGCTTTCTCAAAGCTTGCTGTGACCTTTGAACATCACTTTCCTAAATGCCCCATCCATGATCTGATGGCAGAGTGTTTTGAAACATTGATATTAAAGGCTTGAAGAGGGATTCAATTAGATTAGGACATTGTCAGAGGGAGCACAATGCTGGTCATGACTCCACTGAGACCTGATTAAATCTTGGGGTGGAATCTTGCTTCCTCCAGTCACCACTCGGCTTATGATTTTATCATTCACAGTTTGCACTTGCGTCGTCCACAAGCGATGTCATGAGCTCATTATTACGAAGTGCGCTGGGCTAAAGAAACAGGAAACCCCTGACGAGGTAAATATTTACAACACTGGAATTATGGCTTTCTTCCTTACCAGCCCCTCCCTTTTCTGCCCCTGATGTGATTCCCCAGGGAAGCTTATCTCTCTGAGATCCTACAGTCATCTTCATTGTCCTGAGCAGAAACAAAGGGAGTTGCCCACTGCCTTTTGGCACATCTATTGAATGAGCACAGCTCTAAGTTAGTTTTACCCAAGGGAAATGGGAGCCCAGAGCTGAAGATGATGAAGAAATGTGCAGTTCTATTTATTTATTTATTTAACCATTCATTCATTCATTCATTCATTTATTCATTCATTTATTTTCAAGACAGGATCTCTATGTAGCTCCAGCTGTCCTGGAACTCACTGTGTAGACCAATCTGACCTCTAACTCACAGAAATCTGCTTGTCTCTGCCTCCCAAGTGCTACGGTTAAAGGCGTAAGCCCCTCTGCCTAGCTCTGAAATGTAGAATCTGTTTCATTACCTCACTAAAACACTGAAATGGCACAGTGATGTGTCCACGTGCAGATAATAATCAAACACAGCAAGAGCCTTACCTTGATGAGGTGATCGGAACCAGAGCGAAACTAACAACCCAGGAAATACTTAGGAGATAGTGATTAGGATAATGTCGTTGGGTACTTTCCGTGTTCTGACTCAGAAGCACTTTAGCATAAAGTATTTAATTCCATAGCAGCTTTAAGGAGGTAGATATTACTGCCTTCATCTTAGCACAAAGAGACTAGGAGCACCAGACTGGCCACAAAACTTGCCCAAGACACATAGCTACTGTGAGAAAGAGCCCCATGCAACCCCAGGTGGTCTGTCTGAGAGCCTGAGCCTTCCCTCCTGTCTCTTAGCTTAGTATCCAGTGTGAGACTGGCTTTAAGGAAATTTCTAGAGCTGTGAGAATGTGCAATTCCACAAGGGAGCCAGGTTTTCCCTTAAATCAGGATCAGTGGCTCTCAAACTTCCTAACGCTGTGACCCTTTAATACAGTTCCTTGTGTTGTGGTGGTCCTCAACCAAAAATTGTTTTTGTTGACCCTTCACAACTGTACTTTTGCTAGTTATTAATTATAATATAAATATCTGTGTTTTCTGGTGGTCTTAGGTGACCCCTATGAAAGGACTGATGATTAACCCCTGGGGGTTTATCACCCACATGTTGAGAGCTGCTAATCAGAATAGTGGTACCACTAGTAGGCTAGAAGACCTTCCTGAGGGAGATGGCAGGTGTGACAGTGAGTACAGATGTTATCAGTACCCAGAATGGGAATTTCGTCGAAGGTGTGTTTCCAGTTCCCAGTGCGGCAAATACCTCGTAGGCAGAAGTCACTTGAATCAGGCCAGAGAAACCCTGCAAGGACTGGACAGCTGGCATTACAGTGAAGTGAGCTTGCAATCTCACTCCCCAGAGTCACTCAGGGAGTCCTTCCACCCACTTCCTGAAGTGCCAGCCAAAGAGGAGTTTTCTACCTAGGACCTTTCTTTGAGTCTCCTTTTGCTTCTGTGTTGCCTCTGAAATCAGCAAGGCACTAGGCTTAGACTGAGCCTTCTACGCTCCTGAGGATAAACTGAGGCCTGATCCCCACAGTTGATTGCAGGGGGGTCTGTCTGCTGTCCTGGTTAAATGTGAAAACGAGGGACTGCAGTATAGCTTAGATGGTAAAGTGTTTGTCTAGCATGCGAAGGCCCTAGGTTCAATACCTGCCGTCACCTAAACCAAGCATGGAGGTATATGCCTATAATCCCAGCACTAGGAATATAGAGGCTGGGAGACAAAAGTTTGGGGGTCATTCTTGGCTGCATGACAAGTTCAAGGCCGGCCTGAAATACATGAGACCCTGTCTTAAAGGAAGGAAAAATACAGTGCAACCCCGAAGCTGGCTCTCCTGACCCTTGACCTAGGATCATAACCTGCATAACATTGTGACCGTCATTACGTCACAGGATGGTGGAGAGGGAGATAGCACACTTTACTGTGGGCTTCCTTCCCATGGACATTCCGTTGTCTATTTACTGGGTACTTCCTGCAGGCATTGTGCTCTGTCCAGTGGAAGCAAAGAGCTAAAAAAAACAAAACAAAACAAAATAGTGCTGTTTTTCCAACGTCCTCTACTCAGGCAGGGAGTTTGAAGCCAGCTTAGGCAACATAAAAGACTCCTATCTCAGATACAAACCAACAAGTGTTCTAATGATGGCTTCTTGGATATTTTTTCTTTTCCACCGTGAGTGCTTGGCCAGTTGCTTGTCTCAGTTCAGACAGTGTGTGTACTCCTTGTTGGTGCAGCACGTGGGAACACCCCGTCTTTGTGTCACCTTCCTTTCACCTGCTTTTGAATCTTGCAATCTCTTTCTGCCATGTTCTTTCTTCTGTTTTCCCTGAGAGTCTTCCTCATGTGTATTCTGCTGTAGTAGTGTGTACATGCATGCATGTATGTGAGCGAGTGTGTGTGCATGCATGCATGTATGTGAGCGAGTGTGTGTGCATGCATGCATGTATGTGAGCGAGTGTGTGTGCATGCATGCATGTATGTGAGCGAGTGTGTGTGCATGCATGCACATACTCACATGTACGTGTTTACTTGTGTGTGTCATCTTTGTGTTCGCTTCTCCATGTGACTCTGGAGTGATCTTGCATGTGTTTCTCATCGTTGCATCATCATCTTGCTGTTCTCTGATACTTGGGAGCTTTTGTTGATCCCAACTGAGATTCATACAGCAGCCTCCAACCCCGTTATGGCCTCCTGATTGCCTGGGGCAATTTCCCTACCTTTTTACCTTAAGTGTGTCAATCATGTCTTTATTAAGTTATGCCTGGTAGGTTGGCTTCTCGTCTCATTATGCATCACCATGTCTTCAGGGCTGTAGGAATGGTGAGCACAGCAACCTCATCCAACCTTAGGAGTCAGAGAGGGGGGCTCATGGTTGACAAGCATGACATCCCTAAGCCATAAATCTAAGGTAACCCTGGAGAACTTATATTCTGACAGGACCCTAATGGATGGCCCGTATATGAAAGAAGTATTAGTAGCATTCTGGCTCCATGGGAGACCAACCATTTCTGGGAGCTGAATAACAGGGAACTCCATAGGCCTGGCTTTGTATTCACACCCTCATCAGTGTCTGTATCTGGCTCTCATTGACCCTGAGCCCTCAAAGGGGCCTTTCCACTTCACACTGAGCTCACGATCCAAGCCACACTACACACTACCTCTCCGTGATTGCTGGAGTTAGAAGTGCACTTTCCTCCCCACGCTGTCCTGCCCTGTCTGAGAAGGGCTGTTTCATGTGGCTGCTTCACCAGACTGGCAAGGAGCAGCTCCAGAGAGGTTCCCAGGAGACTCAAGAAGGGCGACTGTCCCAACTGGTGACTTGGCTCTGTAGACCTCTTCATGCCCCCATCTTTTCTCCTCCATGAGTTTGCTGGCCCCACCTTCCTATGACATCAGGCAGGCCAGGGGGACCATCCTTATCTTCCAGATGAGAAATCTGAGGTCCTAGGGAGCCAGAAAACCTGAATGAGACCTCACTAGAGGTTTGTTGGTAAAGCTGAGCTCATTGCCCAGACACCTAAGTTTCTATGCAACATCCTTTGTGTCTGTCCTGTCCCACACCTTACTCCTCTTCTCACTAATGGGCACATAGCAGCAGAGGGCATTAGAACCCTGAGCTCTGAAATTGGACACATGGGGACAGAAGCCTGTCTTTGCATCTGTTGGGCTTATAAGCGTGTTTCTGAATCCCAGTGCTTTCGTTTCCTTGTCAGAGGAGTTGAGTAGACAGTAGCCCCACCTCCTATGGTGGGGGTAGGGTTTACAGCATTAGTACCCACCTCACTGTCCTGTGGCCACAGCTCTATTTTATCTTCCATGCTGTGCTACAATCATGTGCTACTTTATGAGATCCTGGGTTTCGTCTTAAGCTGCTGGAAGCTTCTCTTCCCCCAGGTAGTCCTCTGTGCACAAAGCCGTGCTAAAAGCACTTGGTGATGTCATGTGAGTGACTTCAGTGTGAGGTGATCATTGCTAATTGTGTGTTATGATCATGTAGAGGCCTGTAGCCTTGGAAGAGCATGCATGGGGACCAGTCTCGTCTTGCCTGTGAATGAGGATGACTGCAGAAGTGAAAGCTGGGCCAGAGGAGAGGCTTCCTTCAGGGGCCTACAATGTGCCTTCAGAGCATGGAATTCCCTAAGAATCCTCCCAGGAGTCAGGGAGCAATGAGCTGAGTGCTGACCCTGTGTCTTCCTGTCCCTGCAGGTGGGCTCCCAACGGTTCAGTGTCAACATGCCCCACAAGTTCGGGATCCACAACTACAAGGTCCCCACGTTCTGTGACCACTGTGGGTCCCTGCTCTGGGGCCTCTTGCGGCAGGGCTTGCAGTGTAAAGGTGAGTCTCCTCTGGACCCCTCAGCCCAATACCCATGCGTCCCTTGATTTCTTCTTCTTGGAAGGAAACATTCTGCCCTTGTAGCATTTCTTCCTGAAGTAGGTTCCAGATTTGGGTGGGGCATTGGCCAGCCAATTGGTAAGCCATTGTCTCCCGACTGCTTGCCTGTTAAGACCTCTCTTGCAAGTTATTGGTCATGAGTTTTGAGGAAACATAGCAAGGAGGACGTGACTGTGCCTTGTAAAATGGCCAGCAACTTGGGGGAAAAGAAGATGGGAGAGTTAAAGAAAAGAGGCCCTGGACCAGAAGGGAAGGCATCGTTTTGAAGATATTGAAGGAATGGCTATACACTGGTGGTTTCCTCGCTCTAGCCTCCGCTCAGAGCTGACTCATGGAGAGAGTCATGCTAGGACATTGTTACCTACGCTGTCCACAGCTCCTCCATGGGCTGAACGTAGATGGCCACATCCCCATGGTCGTGAAGTAACTTGTACACACCCACAGCTCATTAACAGAAGTGGAGTTTGGCCCTGCAGCCCGGGTTCCTCCCTCGGTCCCTGCTAGGCCTCTGCAAACTGTTTGCTCCCGTGGGGGTGCTGGGTAACCCTGGGGATAACATGGCTGTGCCAAGTGGGAACATATTCCTGGACCCCGAATAAAGGGTCTAGTTGTGGATATAATCCAGTGTACCCTAAACCGTGAACAAAATAAAATGCTTACATGGAGAATGGTCAGGTCTTTTAAAATTTTTTGTTCTGATTAATTTAATAAATAATCACTTTAAAAAGAAATAGACTGTAAGGAAATAAGCAGAATATGGACGCACTGATTATTGCAGGGATTTTACTAAGGCATGATGGACATTGTAAAGCATGGTTGCAGTAGAAATAGAGAGGAAGATAATATATTAAAGTGGAGTAATTCATTGTCTAGAGTGGCGGGACCAGCTGGAAAGATAATGGAACAGTCTCTGGAATAGGAGCTACAGGTGGGGGCCAGGGCTGGGGGCAAAGTGATAAGGTTGCAGTGGGGATAGATTGGTTAAATTGAGCATGTTCCTGGAAGATGGAGCCATTTTGTTGCTGGCCATTCTTGTTGAAACCCGGTGGGCGGATGGGGGTTGGCTTAGCATTTCCAATGATGCCACCCTCTGGCTAAGGCCCTCAGGTATGAAGAGAGAAGAGTCAAAAGATGGACATATCAGGGCCTGGGGTGCTTGAATCTAGCATAATCCTGCAAAGGCAACAGGAAGGAAGGACCACAGGGGAAGAAGAGAAAATAGCAAAGATTGGCGAGAAACAGCTCCCCACACATGTTAGGCAGGAGCAGGGAGAATGGAAGTGAAAGGTGAGTAGTACCAAATGCCATTAACATTTCATCCCAGCACTGAGAAGGCAGAGGCAGACAGGTCTCTGTGAGTTTGAGGCCAGCCTGGTCTATAGAGTGAGACCCAGGACAGCAAAGGCTACACAGAGAAACCCTGCCTCAACACACACACACACACACACACACACACACACACACACACACACACAGGACTTTACCTAAGGTAAGACATGAAACATGAGTTCCTAGTGAGAAGGCTCTTGGCTACCACAGGAGGGACACTGGAATTCCACCTCGAGTACATAGGCCAAAGTGAGAATGTGTAGGGCCAGTGTTTTCAGGATGTTTAGGCAGCCAGGAAGAAGATGATAATGAAGGAGCGACTGAGACAAACGTGACAGATTTTTAGTGTGGCCAGTGATCTATGTACAGTCGCCCCACCCCTCAGGGAGCCTGGTCCCCTAAGTGGCGTCATCTTCCAGGACCAACCTTGTCTATGTGGTCTATGGTCGGACAGTGAAGGGAATGTTGTGGTGCACTGTGAAACTGTGCTTCTGTTGAATGACGGAGAAGCAGAGAACTGACATACTGTGCAGTAAGTGCCAACACACACAGCCAGGAACCTATCAGGAGCTGGCCTCTGACCTTCAGGCTGTCCTTCCCCTGCCCTTACCCCAGAGGGACGAGGCTCTCACAGTTGCTGGGCAGCTGAGCAACTCAAGCATGGTCAGGCAGATACCAGCTCTAAGCAGGCAGATGGAAGTGTCCACTCCTTTCGTTGCCTGTGATTCTAGGCTGAGCGCAGTGTAGGGCCCTTGGCACCACCTCTTGCTCTGTAGAGCATAACAGCCATTATCAACAGCCTAGAAATGAGCTTCCAAGGTTCAGGTCACCACTTGTGCGTACCTGGACAAGTGTGCCATTCACCTCTAGGCCATTTAAATGCTCCCATTCCCCATTTCCATTCTGCCTGCGCACCCTCACTCCCATTTCAGCCCGGCCACCAGAAGTCGGAAGACACCAGGAGACAGTTTACTGAGGAAGCCAGATCTCCTTTACAGATTGCAGTCTGGCCTCTCCCAAAGCCCTGTGCTCTATCATGCCTGTCAGGGCTCCTCTGACTGTCACAGCTGTGCAGTGAGGCGAGAGGAATGTGTGCTTTGGGAATGGCTAGCTTGGAGGTTCTTCCCTGGCCCCAGCCGCTCTCTCTGAGATCCGTCTTAGGTGACACAGATCAGCAGAATTCTTGGGAAGCTGTTGTTTGTAGAGACTGCAGGTTGTGGGTTGGGAGAACCCCTCAAGGTCTTGGTTTGATTACTGCTTTGTTGGGGGACCACATGCGAGTCACCATCTGCCCTTCTGCCATTTGAATGTAATAGAAAAGTAATGTAGCCACGGACCTCAGAGGACAGCTGTGCAGGGCCACATGGATAGACAGGTCACCCTTCTTCTTCCTTCCTCCTTCTCCTCCCTCCGCCATCTTTTTTTCTGAAAAAAGATCTCAGTAGTAAATCAGTCTAACCTGGAACTTGCGATCCTCCTGTCTCAGCTCCTGAGTGTTAGGAATGCAGACAAGTACCACCATACCCACCTCTGTTTTCCTTTTATACAAAAGTGCTTTGGATATCTAAAAACAAAAGAATTTTCATTCTCATCAGTTTCAAATTTTGAGCCTTTGTTATTTATAAACCACTAGACCCCTTGTCACAACCTGTTGTTTATTTTTAGAATTAAATGTGCACCAGTAATATAAAGATATATCCTCGCTGTGAGCGATTAAAAGAGACTTAAAAGAAAATGTGTATAAAGTAGTGTGCTTTTTGTTGTCTTTATACTTCCACCTGAGACTTCACTGCTATTAAAGCATTTGCTTTAGGGCTTTCCACGCCTTTCTGTGTGCATTCGTGCTTGCCTGCAAGAGCCGCCTCACCCTAGCACGAAGCATTCTCGCAGCCCACTCAGGTCCAGGTACTGCTTCAGCTGTGGCTGTTACCCCTCCCCCTCAGGATGTCAGCCTGGGGAGAAGGTGAAAACAGAAACCCTTCCCCCAGTCATGGAGCATAACACAGAAGATGTGGGTCCACATGCCCGAATCCAGGACTGGTCAGGCATGGCCCTGCTGCTGTGGTCCCACCTGCACATAGTAGGTGCTCAACTCACCAGGGATGAAACCTAAGTAGCAGCACAATAGTGGCTCTTTAAAATAAATAAGAGCGTCACCTAGGCATCGTGGCTTGTTTCTTTTTGGCTCTTTTTTTTTTTTTTTTTCTCCAAGAACCAGGCAGTTCAGGGAGGAGTTCAGAACAGGGAGGAGTTTGGGACCACGACATTGTTTGGTATTCCCCCATAGTCTCCTGTGCGTGTGAGTGTGTGCATGTGTGCATGGGTGTGTGTGATGTTGATGACTCATTAGAACAATTCATGTGAACATAGCTCAGGTTTCTTTTATTCCCAGCTGGCACATCTATTTCACTTTTTGTCTGCTGCCTCCCCGGGTCACTCCAGCCTCCAGGAGCCTGTGCTTCCACTGCAGATACGTCAGTCACCCAGTGCCCCATGCCCAGCCAGCCTTGCCCCATGAGTTAGGCTTTCTCTGCCACTTCCTCAAGTTGTCTGAGTTGACTGATGTGTGCATTGGTTTTTCTCCTTTTCCCCCAAAGAAAGACAAAGCCCTTCTGCCAACCACCAGTTCACTCACTAACCTGTCACCCCAAATCTATCCCAAGGAAGGACAGGTCTGACATGTCAACAGCAGAGGGCGCCAGTGTTTAAACTGTGTGAACAACTTAGCTGCTCTTGAGCAAGGGAGTTAGTTGTCCAGGGTTGTCGCCGATGGGTGGGATGGCGTGGCTAGAAAGCCAAGCAGAGCAAAGTGTTTTGATCTGTGTGACCTGCCGGAGGATGCTCAGGCCTTCTTAGTGGTATCTGGCTCAGACCCACAGGGCTATGGTGGAGTTTTCTTTCTGTGTTTTTAACAGAGAAAGCTTCTCTTCCACACGTCCTCATGCTGCCTTCGTCCATTCAGTTGGACCATCTAATGCTGTGCCCACTCCAGGCCAGTGATCACGCTCTCTGGGGCAGGCAGGAGGCCTAGCACCCCCTGCTTGGTTTCATTCTTGAAACAGCTTCTTAGTTGCTTTATAGACCTTAGATTTTAGGGAAGTTTGGGTCTCATAGCAAAGCTGATGAAGTGTAGGGATTCCCCACAGATCCCTGTCAACGCACATGCATGGGCCCACCATGAGTGCTTCACCTCAGAGTGATACATTCAAGCTGAGCCTACACCAACACGTCATTATCATGTGACGTCCCAGTTCACATGGGGGCTTATGGTGGGCATCGGAAGACCTGTGGGACTGGACCCAACACTAGGCATGCAGGAGGCAGGAAGCAGGAGAAGGACACTACTGACCTAAAAGCCCCCGGTGATCTCCCCCCTCCTACTTCCCTCTTAACCCTTGTGTCACTCCCACAGTTTGACTTTTTCAGGGTGCCATTCAACCGGATGGTGCGGTATGCAACCTTTCAACTCAACGCTTTCATAGGAAAATGTTTAATAGTCTCCCGAGCTGTCCCATGGTGTGAAGTTTAATGTTTAAGACCAGTCAGCAGTCAAATGTCTGGCTATTCCAAAGGTCATTTGTCTGCCTTCACGAAGCCTCTCGCTGGCTTACACATTTGCATGATTTCACCAATACAGATGCCGAAAGCATCCACAAGTAGGTTTTTGGTGTGGATATAAATTTTCATCTGATTTAGGTGTAGTGACTGCCAGATGTGTAATTGCTGGATTATATGGTAAAGAGAATGTTTTGTTTTGGTGTGTGTGTGTGTGTCAGGGGAGAGGGGGCCCACTGAGCTGTCTAAACAGCTAAAATGGCTATGCCATTCTTCCTCCGCCCTTCAACTTGCAATTAATAAGGTTTTTATATCTCAAATTTTAACCAATATTTGATGTTGTCAGTATTTTGGATTTTGTCAATTTTAATATTAATAGAATGGTATAGTGATGTCTGATTGTGCATATGTGTGTGTAGGCATGGTGACCAGAACAGCGGATAGATCACATTTTAATCCACAAACAGGAAGCAGAGAGGAGACTGGGGATGTCTTTTGACACCCCAAAGCCCACCCCCAGTGACACACCATCATCAGCAAAGCCAATCCTTCCCTAATAGTTCCACCAAACAAGGACCAAGTATTCAAACAATATAAGCCTATGGGGTCCCTTCTCACTCACACCACCAAAGCGTTCAGTCCATAAACATGGGATGAAACTCCAGAAATTTAATTCTTTGACTTTTAAAAAATCATAGTTTCATAGTTTTTCATATTTTTTCATAATTTCATAATTTTCTCATATGAGCCACACACATATAATTTAGGAGTGATAGTTGAAGTAGCAATGGTTTTAGTGTTAAAATCCATGTATTCATTGGTATGTAGGTGATTGATTGCCTTTTTATATTAACCCTGTGTCCTGAACATGTTATAACCAATTATAAGCTCTAAGAGAGTTTTCTCTGTTTCTCCTCTCTCCTTCCTTTCTCTTTCCTTTTGACTTTCCCCTTCTCCCCACCTCCTCTTTCTTCTTTCTCCATTCATTTCTATTCTGTCATGTTTTCTCCAGACATTTGCCTCTGCAGACAGGGGCCCTTTGGTTTCCTCTCTGCACGTGTGTTCTGTGTTTCTTGTGTTTGTGTTTGTGCTTATCTCTCAGTTATGATCTCCAGAATAATGATGGCAAGGTTTAGGAAGAAAAGGTCTTGTTCCAAATATTGAAACTGCATTGCATACTTGGAATAATTCCATAAGATCATGGCATTTAATTCCCTGTTAGATTTAATTCATTGTTAAATTAATTTTGCTACTATTTTGTTAAGGGTTATTGTCACTTTTTTATTTTTATTTTTTGAGTGTTTGTGTCTAACAGGGAAGACCTTGCCTTGCAGCTTTTCACTGTCTTTTCTTGTTTTGATATTATGATTCATGATGAGTTAAGAAATATCTTCTCTGCCTCTGTTTCCTCAAAGAGATGTCAGAGAATTGGTTTTTCTTCCTTAAGTTTTTGGCAGCCTTGACCCATGAATGTATTTTGGCACAGTGCTTTCTTTTTCAGAAGGTAATTGATTATTGACTAAATTTTACTAGTGGTAAAGCTATTCCTGTTGGCCCTTTCTTCCTTTAGGAGCTTTGGTAGGTGATGCATTTAATTCTGCTATTTTTCATTTCAGATATATTACGGCTCTGTCGGGGCTGGGTTGTACCTCAGTGATAGAGCACTTGCCTACAATGCAGAAGGCCCAACAATTGTGGTTTTTTTGCACTTTTTGTTCCTCCCTGGTGAAAGGCTCATTGGTCTTTTAAAAGAGCCAGCTTTTTCCTCAGTTGACTTTGCATTTTCAATTCAATTGATTTTGATCTAATTTTTATCTTTTCCTTATCTGGATTTAATTTGTACATTTTTTTTCTAGTTTCTTACACAAAAGCTTACGTGACTGGTTTTAAGGCTTTTTTTTTTTTTTCTTTTCTATTATACATACATTTGGTGCTATAAATTTCCCTGTAAGCACTGCTTTGGCTACATCTCATTAATTTTGATAAGCTGTACTTTGCCGTGTCAATCAGCTTTTTTCTTGGGTGTCTTCTTTTAGTTGGGAGTGCATTGCTCATGATTCTCTAGTTATCTTTCTGTTACTGACATTCAGTTCCACTCCACTGTGCTCTAAATTCATATAAATATACCATATAAATGCTATACAGTTTTTGGAATAAAAGGTAAAAGTATGGCTTTAACAATCCCACAGCGTGAACTTCAGTGGTTAGCGCTCACCCTCTGAGCCAGACTGCCGCATTCCAGCCTGGTACCTGCCTCTTGGTGCTGTGTTTTCTTTTTGCTGTTTTACTCCCTTAGAATTTCAGCGGCTCTCTAGAAATCAGTGATCTCCCATTTTCTTCCAGAGCAACGTAACAGTTCATGTGTGCTGCTTTGATGACACAGTTCCTCTCTTATTGACATTTTGGTGGTGAGCCTAGGCTGGGCCATCTTTTCGGTCCCGCTTCCCTATTCTTTTTTGTTGTTGTTGTTTTGTTTTGTTTTTCTTCCCAAGACAGGGTTTCTCTGTGTAGCTTTGGCTGTCCTGGAATCACTTTGCAGACCAGGCTGGCCTTGAACTCACAGGTATTCACCTGCCTCTGCCTCCCTGAGTGCTGGTATCACAGTCGTGTGTGACCGCTCCCCACTGCACTTTATTCTCAGAGTGTATTTTGTTGTGATGACCACCCTTGTCCTGGACCTCATCCATCCAACGCTTGTGGAGAGTTCCCAGGAGGAAGCCCTTGTTTTGTAATACAGCTGTTTCGGATTCTTGACATGGTAGTGTGTGGATAGGTGTTTTAGTGGGCATGGGGTAGGCAGCTTGCTGATGCTACCAACTCCCATGGCTCCAACAGCCATGGAGCTCCTGCTGCCATTTCAACCCCAGCCTCAAACCCATCGTAGGCATGGCCTACCCTTGGTCCTAAAGCCTGCTGACCATCTGGCAGTGCTGGACCACTCCTGCTTTCACTGTCCTAGCATACAGCATGCTTGCAGCCTTAGAGCTGGAGTATAGTGATGGAGTCGCTACAGCAGTTACTTCTCTTGAACAGCTACCCCCTACCCCATCCTGGACCCAACTGCACCCCTGTGTACCTCGTACCATGGCCTGTTGAAGGCCAAGATGTAAAGTTACATCTTCGAAAACAGTTTTTAAAGGCATTTTATGGTCCAGCTTATGGTGAATAAAATGAAGTTTTCATGTGTACTTGAAGAGAATGTGTGCCTTTCTGTTGGGTGAAATAGCCAATTATATCCAGGTGATTGACACCATTGCAGCATTTGGCTATGGCCTTGATGGTTTTCTGTCTTCAAGGCTGTTCCTCTGTGATAGAGGAGTATTGAAGTCTAACTAACAGATCTAACAGTGGAAGCATCTATTTTTCATTTTTTACGGAATAAATTTTGATGTTCTCTTGCTAGCTGCATCCATCTTAGGAATTCTGTCTGCTCAGTGAGCTGACTTGATTATCACTGTGCGCTGCCCCTCTTTTACTACAGTGGCCTTTCTTGTTCTAAAATGTGTGCATCCGAGGTTAATATACTGTGATACAAGGAAGCAGATTTACTCTCAAACCCTCATGGAAGTGGCAAGAGATATGACCAAGAGCCCCCAATGGAGCGGGGAAACTGTAAATTCTATGAATTCTGTGTTTCTTTCTATATTATGCCTATGACAGCGTTTCATTTATAAATGAGGCACAATAGCTAATAACAGAACAGAATACTTGTGACAACTAGCTGCCAGTGCCAGCATCACGTCCTTTGCCGTTTGGGAGCCTCGTTAAGTAAAATAAGCACTGTCATACCCAATGGGATAGATCAGGTTTCAAGCATCTTCCAAAGGCCCCTGTGCCAGAGGCTTGGGCCATAGTTAGGTTTGGAAGGTAAGTGGAAACTTTTAGAAGACAGTTATCCTTAAACTGCTCCCCCTCCCCAGCATCCAAGATGGAACCCAGAACTCTGCAAGGGAGGTCAGGCAAGCATTCTACCACTGAGCTGCTCCCTCAGATTTTCTTAATGCATATTAGCCACAGTTTCCAGGGTCATAGTTCCAACATCCTTGCCACGTCAGAGTCTAGATCTGTTGCTCCATCTCCTCAGACTATTATATTTTGTATTTTTTTTTTCTTGGTAAGCAGATATGATCTGCCAGGTCAAAGGGCTGGCAGTAAATCCTCTGTGAGGTAGTATCTTATGGATAGCTTATGCCTATGGAGTATAAGGCCCCACAGGGCTCCCAGCTCAGGCTTCAGGTGAAATAGGATGACTAGAGGGGTCTAGACTTAATGTCTCCCCAGGTTAGTAAGGATCTGACAAAACCCAGCGATAAAGCTCAAACAAGATGTTTCTTCTCAGGGCAAGGCCTGAGTGGGACAAGCCAAAACCCATTGGCCTGTTTCAGGGCTGTTTGTTTTCCTCTGGCCCTGTGGGAAGCTGGCTGAACATCTCCTGTGATTACCAGGGAGCTCTCCCTGTGTCATGTGATCCACAGCAGAACAGTGAGCAGACCACATATGTGGCATGCATCCATTTGGGCCTAGAATCCAGCTTAGGTCAATGAAAAGAATTTGGTTCCTACAGAAGGTTCCTGTTCCCCTGTAGGAAGTGTAAGTGTGCCGTCTGCATGCTCTTATTCATGTAGGTAGTAAAAGCATCAGAGAGAAACAGCCAGAGACACCTTCCAGACATTCTCTGCAAGGCGGCTGATGGGTGATTGTGGTTCTCTGTAATGGGATGGGTGGCAGGCTTTCTCTATATTCTTTTTCTCCATTCTCCAACCTCTGTCAGATGAGCATGTCTGTAATTTGGTAAGGGCCATGTTTCAGGCATGAGAACTGGATGTCTGTCCTTCATGTTTCCTTACAGTCTGCAAAATGAATGTTCACCGGCGATGTGAGACCAACGTGGCTCCCAACTGTGGGGTGGACGCCAGAGGAATTGCCAAAGTGCTGGCTGACCTCGGCGTTACTCCAGACAAAATCACCAACAGCGGCCAGAGGAGGAAAAAGGTAGGGACCGCTAGGTGGGGTCTCTGGGCCTGCTCTTGAGGGTACTCTTGAGTGAGGGTGTATGATTCCTGGGTTTAGGCTTATTATTATTATCTTATTCAAAATAATATGTGTTTGTAGAAAGAGGCCAGGTAGCAGGTAAGTCTCAGATACCTCAACATTGGAGGAAGCAGGTGACCGAGCATTAAGAGTTATGTGTGGCTTGGGATGGCCTAGTGATAGAGTTCTTTTTCACGTGTCCTTGAAACCTTGGGCTCAATTCTCAGGAGCACAACAGAATAAAAAGTTCACCAGAGAAAAAAAGCTTTGCAATAAGGACCTTGAGGTCCCTTCTAGGTAAAGCACGGCGCTGTCATCCAGTGCTCGCAACCTTCCTAATGCTGTGGCCCGTTAGTACAGTTCCTCATGTTGTGGTGACCCCGACCATGAAATTAATTTAATTGCTAATTCATTACTGTAATTTTGCTACTGCTGTGAATCGAAATGTAAATATCCCTCTTCTCAGGTGGTCTTAGGGTCGTTTCCCTCCCCCTGCCCTCCCTGGGGTCTTGACCCACAGGGCGAGAACTGCTGCTCTAGCCGCTGAAGCAGACTGACCTGCTCCCAGAGCTGTCACAAGGCACTGCCAGTGTTTGAATTTGGCCCCCGGTGCTGAGGATAAGTGGGTGCACAGATGGGCCAACTCCTTCAGACAGAAAGCCATGGTTTCTGACAGCTCTCCAGCACTGAGCTGATGGAGGAATGCTTGAGAACACATAGCCTTTCTTTAGAGCCTTAAGAATATATTAAGCCTTTAAAGCCTTAATATATCCATATGATGTTCTAAGTGTGACGAAGAATAGTTGTATTTTCTGATGTGTTCTTTAGGCAAGTCAGGGCCTGTAGATGTAAACAGAGCTACAGGCATCTCTGGTGGGTTCTGCTTCAGTCACAATAGCCCATTCTGGAAAATTTAAGAGGCCTTTGGAAAATAGCTTATGAGAGCCGTGTTATCTGGATGGTCACTGCTGCTGTGGATAGGTACAGTGTAACCCCGCCTGCCAGGTCAAAATTCTCCAAGTCCTTTTCCAGAAGAGCAGGAATGTCCCTAGGTGCCTCACAGCCTTCACTCCTCACGTTCCCTCTACCCTTGCCTGAAGTAGCTCCCAAGAAGTCTATATTCCCCATTCTTTTGTTTTTGAACCTGCCCGTGTCTTTTCCCTCGTGCCCCAGAGAAGCCATGTTTCCAGTCATGAGGGGGGCTGGATAACGTTCATCTTCTAAACTGTCTCTTCTGTCTTCCCAACAAACAAAGCTGTTTTTCAAGCCATGCAGACCCTGTCCTCTCCCCGAGGACTGTGAGGCCTTGAACATTGGGTCTCTGGATTCTGTGAATCCTGCTGGAAAAACAAACAAACGCTTTGTTTGGGGCCCCAGGTTACCGGAGTTGCAAAGCCAATGAGTGACACTAGCCATTATTACTAGGGCCTCCTGAAGAGACAGGCTGAGCAAGGACTCTGGTGCCAGTGTACCAGTGATGGGCACCAGAGAGTCTGTCTCAGGAGAATTTCCCTGCTTGGAAGTATGACAGTCACGGAAGTATTCATTGTCACTAGCAGTTTAGAGGGAAATGCTATGCCCTGGCTCTTTCAGGCACTCACACCGACTGTGGTTCTGGTGGCAAGGTCCCATCTGCTGCCTTGCTTTTGCAGACTTAAGCTTGTGGACTCCCAGTGAGAAAGGGCGAGCGTGGGAAAATGTAGGAACGGGCAGAGAAAAGGCCAAGGGCCTGTCATCCAGCCATCTTCACCTCAGTGGCAGTCCTGATATAAAGCTTAAGTTTTAGGGGAGGAAGGGGAGCTGCGTCCTTGGTCAGGAGCTAAGTGGTCTTTACAGGGGCCTCAGACCTTTTGCTAGACAATGGGAAGACCACCAGCAGAGGGAGCAGAAACGCTTGTGATCTCAAAGTTCATTACTGGCACTTAGTCGGACATGCCAGCACTATTCCAGGAAACTAACGTGACTGGGATCAGTCCACTAAAATGTGCCAACAGGCTTAACTATAGCTGAAAATATTGACTGAGCATCTGTTATGTGTAGCGCTTCGTCCCAGCCACTAGGGGCAGTGAAAGTACTGGCAAGTTTGTCTGAGTAGAGGACCCCATAAAATATGCACCTGCAGGTGCTGTTATTGACATAAAGGTGAATAAGATCATGAATAAACTCCAAGCGGGAGTAGAGCTAGTCAGTATTGCATTGAGTTGGTGAGAGAGCTTGCATTGTATAGATGGTTGTGAGGGTGGGGATGACAGCAGGGATGAGGAGTGGAGGGGTATGGGGGGCCGTTGTTACAGGAAGCCTGGAACAGAGCTTTTCTTTGGAGAAGATAAATACTGAGGCAGTGGCAATCTTGCATGGTTTGTTCCTCTGTTGAATTGGCACGTGAAGCCTTAAGCACCTGCTCTCAGTTTGATGGATGCTGCTGTGCTCCTGGGCCTCCCTATGGAGCCGTCATGCTTTCGACAGCACCAGCCTGCTTCCTGATGACTCTCCCATCTTCTGTCCTTCCCTTTAGCTCGTTGCTGGTGCTGAATCCCCACAGCCAGCTTCTGGAAACTCCCCATCTGAAGATGATCGATCCAAGTCAGCACCCACGTCCCCCTGCGACCAGGGTGAGATGCTCAGATTTGCCCCTTACTCTGATCTCTGCCACGTGTTATTCAGTACAGCCAGCAGCCCCACCCACAGGTCCCCACACACTACTTCCCTGTTGATCTGGTGGTTCTGGCATGCTGCGAGGCTTTCTTGAGGGCACCCACTGGAAGTGCAGGCCCCTGTTGCCTCCAGCCTAGGATGAGAGGGAGGCAGGTGCGTGTGGGGCCACAGTTATCCTTCGTTTCTTTTCCTGGTCTCAGGTGTAGAGAGGAAGAGAAGTCCCCTTCTGTGCTCATCATGCCATCCTTCCATCTGGGCCTAGATGTGTCTGTACATTTGCTTCATAACCCTCCCCTCAACTGTATCATGGTATCTCAAAACTTGAGATCAAGCTGATTTAGGGAGAGTGCCTCATATCCTGTTCTTTGAATGACGGATAGAAATAAAGGTGAAATCTGAGAAGCAGGGATAGTCAGTGCTAGGCCCAACTTTCCTCTGGCTACACTCTGGATGTCTCCTTCCTTCTGATTAAATATGCTTAAGACAGTAAGATCTGTGGCCATGATGTGCATAAGAATAAGTTCATGGAATTTGAGATGCTAGGACCAAGCGAGGACTCCTGTCTCAAGTTTCCCCCTCTGATGACAGGTGGATCCCAAACATGCCTGAAAAGAGCTAGGTGTTCCTACAAGGCAGGGCTGACCTCACCGTATGCTGGTGCCTCTGTGTTCTGTAGCCCTTCTCTTGTTCTTATCTCAATCTTTTACTCACACCAGCTCTATACTGATGCTCAGGCCAGGTAACAGGCCTCTGCCCCAGGAATGGAAGGTCAGAGTTGAACTCCAAGCCCTGAGGCCAAGAGCCAAGGTGGCTGCCAGGACAGGCCTGTTCCCCTCCTGTGCTATGAAGTCCTCATTGGTGGTCATCAGTGTGCCATAGCCCTGAGTAAGCACAATGGCCTCAGTGGCCATTCCCCAGTCTTGAGACTATAAAACAATTGATCTCAGCTCCTCTTCCAGTTGCTTTTACTCTCTGTATCTTTACCTCATTCCAAAAGAGAGCCCAACCATTTCTAAGTAATCAGCTTGCAGATTCTGTCCTGGGCCAGTGAGGCATTTTCAGTTTTTCCCTTTTAATATTGATATGTCCCGGAACTTCAGAGCTGTGGTGTCCAATGATAACAGACCCAGGTAGAGTGACGCACCACGGGCTCCTGCTTTCTGCCATCCCTCTCAGGGCCTCTATTAGGCAGATGGACCAGGCCAGGCAGGTACCATGCTTCCCAGCCTGAAGGGAGAGCTGATGGATGCGAAACCCTCTTAGTAACACAACTATCACAAAACAGAGATGAGGCAGACGCTGTCTCCCCTCTGTTGTAAGGATTCAGAAAGCTCTGGGGTCTTCAGATGTCTGGGTTCTACCTTGCAAGATGCTCTTAGCAACTGACGCCTTCCCAGTGAGATAAAAGGTCATACTTTGGAGTGAGTGACATAGGTGGCTAGGCAGCCGCTGAATCTGTCATCACAGGTCTGTCATCAGATCTGTGTGTTGGCCTTCCACCCCAGCGTGAGTTTACTCCAGATCCCCTGCATAGGCCCTTATGACTAAAGTCCTTCTGTAAAGGAGGCTGAGACTTCCTCTCCAAAGGTGCTGGTCACTGATCTGTCTTCATTCCAAGGTGTAAACACTGTTCCTATCTGTAACCCCTCTTACTCATGGGACTCTTTTACATGTCAAGACGCCCCTTCTGCACAGATGAGTGCTCATGCTAGTGAATGAATGTTGACCTACTATAGACCTTCTTCAACTAGAAAAGGTCAAATGGCCACCCAACAGTGTCATCTAGGTAATTTAGGCCACTTACTCCAGAAGGCCACAAGACCGTCTCAGAGTTGTGAAATTGGACTACAGAATTCCTGCCCCACCAGAGGTAAATTTGTGATGTGTCATTGTGGGAAGCTATTCTTTTGTTAATAATAAGCCCGTGGCTCATTCTGTTAGCTCAAGTACTCAGAGCACAGCCAGCATCAAGGCTAAATAAAGACCCTAAGGAAAAAAAGGCCTCCTAGCTGCTGTGAGTGAATGAGTCTTTCACCAGTGATGACTGTGAGGGTGGTTTTGAGTGTTTGTTCTCATCTAAAAATGGAAATTTGAAGGGAAGGGTTCCCGTCATCTCTGGGCCTGCACAGTTCCAAGGAAGACATGAATTCTCACTTAAATTATGGACAAGGTTGTTAGGAGGCCTTCAGAAGCCTTTGGTGGCAGTGAACCCTGCCAGGCTGGAAACTATGTCCTCCTTCTCTTTGCAGACCTATGTCTAGTTGTACATTATGTACCAAAGGAAGTGGGTTAGACAGGTAAAGGAATCTACAGGCTGCCCCTGGCTCTGCCTCTCGGAAGAACTGAGGGAAGGTTGAGAGCTCATAGGCTCTGCATATCGAGTCTTAATGTAAATAGTTGTAAGTTGTGTTCTAATCTCATATCTTTTTACCCTTGATTCTAGAACTAAAAGAACTTGAAAACAACATCAGGAAGGCCTTGTCTTTCGACAACCGGGGAGAAGAGCACCGAGCCTCGTCTTCTCCTGACGGCCAGCTGGCAAGCCCCGGCGAGAACGGTGAAGTCCGGCAAGGCCAGGCCAAACGTTTGGGCCTGGATGAGTTCAACTTCATCAAGGTGTTGGGCAAAGGCAGCTTTGGCAAGGTCTGTGGCACATATGCATAGTGGTGCTGGTTCTGTGGTGGGCAGTCCAACCCCGTCTTGTAACCTTTTCTTTCCTTGGCCAATGGGTGCCCCGGTTCTGTTCTTCATTGGCTGTGTAATATGGGCACTTCTTCTCTGTAGGATTCCATTGTTCTCATTTATCAAATGGAAGGGGGGGGGGGGTGAGGGGAAGGAGGGAGCGCACTGAGTGGTTTCATGTGTTTGGCATGGGCTCTGCTTTTTACCATCAAGCCTCTCTGAATGTTTCCTCCTTTTCAGAGAGCCATCTGCCCTCTCAGTAGGATGACTTTGAGCATGGACTCTAACCCCTGCCCTCGCTGAACTCCAGGTTCAGAGCCAACCTTACCATGCAGGAAGATGAATGTCCTTTCACTGATTTTCCTGATGCTTTCTAAATGTTCTGCTCTTCCTCTCCATGTGACAAAAGAACTAGATAATCATGTGGATCTGGAGCCTCTGTCCTTGAGGACATTTTCCCCCATTCTCTGCCGCATCAAGCTCCTCATGGGGGCAAAGATTTGATTTTAGGAAGACAAAGAGCCCAGGAAACTGGGGAGTCAGACTTCTGTTTTCTTGTCCTTCTTAAAACACATTCCCTGGGGGACAATGGGACTTGCCTTTTGGGGCCCTTACGGAGAGAGCCTGCTTTGGGGACCAGGCAGCTCTCGGAGTCATGGCACTCTCATGTGTCTTGGGCTCCAGGAAGCAGTGTGCTGGCCAAGCTGAAGGCCCAGTCCATCGTTCCAGGGCCATTCTGAGGGAAGGCCCGAGGCACAGGCCCTGCTCTTCGGACCTTCACCTGCCCCATCTGTCCTGGGAGCACCTGGTGGGAGTAACTGGAATTTACTCAGATGGCAACTGCTGAAGCAATCACTTTCTTTAAAAACTAGCTAAATAAGAAATAGATCCCAGGCCTCTTGTCTAGGCATAACCCTGGCTTAGGCTGTGAGCAGGCTGCGTTGAGTTTGAGCAAGATTCTAGGGAAACGAACATTTTCAGAGCATCCAGGCTTACATGTGATGTAGGCAGGACAGGCGTTCTGACCATGCTGAGTTCTGACCATAGTTTCTTAGGCAAAATCACAGCCATCACAATACAGTTTTACAGGCTGTATTTTTTCTCTTTTTGTCTAGACAGGGTTTCTCTGTGTAACCCTGGCTATCCTGGACTTGCTTTGTAGACCAGGCTGGCCTCAGTGATCTGCCTGCCTCTGCCTCCCTGAGTGCTGGGATTACAGGCGTGCACCACTGCGCCTAGTGTATAGGACACGCGCGTGCACACACACACACACACACACACACACACACACACACACACACATATATTTCAAGACAGGATTTCCCTATGTAGCTTTGGCTGTCTAGACTTGCTCTGTGGACCAAGCTGGCCTAGGATTCACAGAGATCTGCCTGCCTCTGCCTCCCCAAGTGCTGGGATTACAGGCCTGCACCATCTCACGCAGCTCAGGCTGTATTTTTGAGCAAGTTTTACAGGCTGAACTTTGTGGGTAATAGAATCTTCAACCTTTCAAGTTCCTTGGGTTATGCTCTTTCAGTTTGACAGGGACTTTGGAATAGTGTACTTCAGGATCAGCCAAAAGGAGAATGGCCTGTGTCTATTGGAGATAAATGAAAATATGAACTGATAGGCAAATGTTAAGAAAAATAGGCCTACCCATTAGCTCATCAGGGGAAGTATTTGTGTTTTCACCTGCAGAACTGTGGAAGAAACCATAATGACAAACGCAGGGCAGGTTTATGTCTGCAAAGATAAAGGGTTATGTTTAGATAGAGAAAACAACAGATCGCCATGAGGTAGGCATGGGATGCTTGTGCAGAAAGCAATAGGTTTGTCTTTGCGTATCATATGTGAACCAACTTAGGAGAAATAACACAAGCCAGCAAATAATTAGACAGAGAGAAAAGTAACTCTCCCCGAAAAGTAACTCTCCCCAAAATAAAATTGATTCGAAAACAAATATTCCAGAAAGGTTGGCTGCAAGTTATAAACAGAATCAAGATAATATCTCCCACTTGTTAAGTAAGAGAAAGCAAACAAACAAACAAAAAATTATAAGTGAAAGCAGCCTCTGCTCATATATACTACACACTAAAATGGTTAGCCCTCTTAAAAAATGTAAAACGTGAAAAATGTTTAACCCTTTAGTTTTGACAGTTTCTGTTGTAATGCCAAAGAGAAATTTAAACTGTGTCCAAAAGCACCCAGTGTAACTTTATATAGTACTTAATTTGATATAATTTAAGTTCCTAACATGGAGATAACAGAATAAATTACCATGCATTTACTTTTTAACCGAGTACCAGCAGTCATGGTAATGATGGACCTCTTGTAGGAAAGTACGTATGTCACTTCTAGTGAAAGTCCTCTCCTGCTGTGTGGTGGGTGCACACCTATGCTGTCAGCACCTGGGAGGCTGCAGCAGAAGTGCCATGAGGTTGAGACCAGCCTGGGCTACATGAGTGAACTGTCAAGAAAGAAGGGGGAAAGTCAGAGGAGGGTAGAAGGGAGAAAGAGATAGAAGCATGCTCTATCTGTGCTCTGATAATTACAGTATCACTAATGCAGATAAAGACATGAATAACTACATAACCCCTGAGCACTGTGCCAGAGCTGAATTAGGCTGGGTAGTTTCCCTAAACATTTGAATTATTAATTTCCTAAGCATCTTCATTCAAAATGAAAGGAAAAAAAAAAAGCAGTTAGCATCATTGCTTGATTCTGTCTGCGCTTGGACTGACCAGATGGTTAAAATCGATTGCAGGTTATGCTGGCGGAACTCAAGGGCAAAGATGAAGTATACGCTGTGAAGGTCTTAAAGAAAGATGTCATCCTCCAGGATGATGATGTAGACTGCACAATGACGGAGAAGAGGATTTTGGCTCTGGCACGGAAACACCCTTATCTAACCCAACTTTATTGCTGCTTCCAGACTAAGGTATGCCTGCGAAAGGACTGGCCGGCTCGCTTGGATGGTATTGTGGAGCATAGCACGTTGCATCTCAACTGTCAGAAAGCAAGTTTTGACCCTCTGCGGGCTTCCCTCCAACACTGCGTATGGCAGAGTAGATTTTACCCCTTCAGAGAGGGGTAAACGCAATCTTCTTTAAGGGCATGGGACTTTTCCACTCAGTGTGCACTTGGGCAGGGACCGGAAGATCGATAGCACACTTTGCAAATAGTAGCAACACAAAGCCAAACGGCTAACCCTCGCGTTGACTCATTGGAAAAACCAACAGATATGGTGTGTACCCTGCTCTGGCTCCTAACTTTCTAATCAGTCAGATCACTTCTGGGCTGCTTTCATTTCCCACCCCCACCCCACCCCCCTCAAAAAAGAAAGAAAGCAAAAGCAAAAATCCTTCTTACTTGTCTGACGTCATAAGAGATGCTGAATCTAAGCAAATGCTTGGAATTCCACAGCGAGATTCAAGTATTGTAAAGTTTACCGGATGGGTGCCTGGCTGCCGGCAGGTGGCAGTCAAGGGACGAAGATCTTTTAGCACATTGTCGCTCCCACCTCATTTGGTTTGGCATTATATTTAGGGGGGGAAAAAAAAGCACATGTTCATCATAACATTCTTATTTTATTTTCCAGTTTTGAGATGCGTGCGGGAGGAAGTCTTCTAGCATGCATTATGGATTTGTAGTGTTTGGGTTCTTTGGAAGGCAAAGACAGCTTTAATGCAGACTCCTTCCTGTTCCTGCCGGGAGCCTAGGCAGGGGAGGGTTGCTTCAGGATGAACAAACTGGGGCGCTCGCCTCACCCGTGAGACTTCTGGCTCTCTGGCATGCTCTCACCGCCATGTTGTCCAAAGCGTCATTCCCTCTGCTCAGAATTAAGAAAACTATTCTTGTCATTCAGAATCCTTTTATTCTGTTTGTATTGAGTGTTTCCCATATGCTAGGTCCTGGTGGAGAAGATCCTAGTCGGGCCCTCTCTTTGCTGCAGTGTCCCCAAGGCTGGTTCTGAGAGCCCTGGTTAACTGAGGAGCTTTAAGAACAGAGAACTCCATGGCCCATGCTTCTGTCAGGGCTCTCAGGACACATTGTTGACCAGAGTCCCTGAAGAGTCCTGCAGTGGAGAAGAAAGATAGAAAGATCACCTTAGTTTAACCCACTGTTGCCCGACATCCCACACCTAGTCCCCATTGAGCAACACTGGTCTAGGAAAGTTTTCCTCTCCTTCTGATCTCCTCAGAAATGGGGAGCTCCTGACAATGCCTGACCGTTCTGTGGCTTCAGGAACACCAGGGTTGCTCTGCCTGTGAAACTGTCCTCAGAGACCCCCATTTCATAAGAATCTGTTTCTTTCTCGAGCAAGCCCAGGACTGGGTGGCTAGAGCTCATTTTTCTTTTAAATTTGTGTTGTGTAATGCCACAACAGGTTGGTGTGAGTTCACGTGTGTGTACAAATGCAGAGTCCAGTGTGATAAGCAGTCCAGAGATCGGCTCAGCTTGCTCCCCGCCCCCCCCCCCCGCCATTATAACTTGGCAGTTGTATTTTTGTTTTTGAGACGGGACCTCATTCTGAAGTTCAGTTCTCACTGGCCTGACTCTTGTGATGACCTTGTTCCCGAATCTTGAGTCCTGGCCTTACAGGCATGAGCCACTGTGTCTGACTCTTTTAACTCAAGATTGCAATGTTTCAGGAACCAGATGTCTTTCTTGTCCGTGGTCTCAGCACATGGGCTCACATCCACCATGTGCATATTGTCAGTCAGGTGCATGGAAGTTTTTTGAGTTTTGTCTTCAAAACAATAAGAACAACAAAACCCACTTAATCTACTTTTCTCTTAGTACCACTGAGAAAAAGTGTCAGAGATCCAATCGCCAGGTTTTTGTTTGTTTGTTTTGTATTTGTTTGTTTGGGGGTTTCTTGTTGACTGAGGTAGCTGTGTATGGAGGAAGCCCCATTACCATTCTTTCTTTGAACGTGTGGTCAGAAGGTCCAGGAGCCTGAAAGAGCCGGGTCTGGTCATGAAGGCTCTGTGGGGTTCCTACATATGGAAAGCCACACTTGGAAGCCACAGCTGAAGGGCTACTTGATAGATACAGAAATGAGAAAGGGCACATGCACTGAATGAGAAGACATGCACTGAACATGTCATGCATGCTCAAACATGCGTGTCAAAGTCAAGGTTTCTGGTTGGAACACAAAATGGCACTGAAGGTAACATGAATTTTGCTTTGGGCAGAATAAGTGAACCGGCATGGTTTTGAGGGTCTAGGTAGTCGCAGGAAAGAGGACAGACTTCCTCTGCACTTCAGAGATTTTCTTATTTTCCCCTTAGGCCAGTGTCAGCTAGGTTAAGTCACAGGAGCAGGTTGACACTTGTTTTATATAGCATTATGTAATGTTTTTCTTAATAAATTATCATTTAATCTTACTATAGGACATTGATTTACTAATAAAAGGACCTTTATGAAGAATTGTCTTAAAGACCCCATATTTAACTTTTAAAAACTGGCTTGTCCTTTCCTGGCCAACAGCTATGGCTTAAAAGGGTGGCTGTTCTTCTCCTGATCGACGTAGGCACTGTGTGTGGGGTCAGCAGAACACGGATTCTCTTGAGGAAGGGTGACTGGGTGACTGGGTACAGAGCTGGCGGCTCATACTTCTGCAGTAAATTAACATTGTTAGTGTTTCAGTGACATTAAAACCAAGAGGATTCTAGAGCTGCTGTTCTTCAGGGTCTAGTGCAGCAAAGGTGCTTTTGAAGGCTGAGATTTGGGCAGGACTGGTAGCAGGAAGGGCAGCTGCGTTCCATGGTCAATATTCAATCTTGCTTTCATGATGCTTTTCCTGAAAATGTACCATTCCTCGGCCACCATAAATTTGTGGTTTTGACTAAGATTTTCAAGCATGATCAAAACCACAAAGACCTGTTTCAATCCTGTCAAGATTGTTGTCTCACCCTTGATTAGAACATGCAGAGTCTCACCCTTGATTAGAACATGCAGAGCAATAGCCGTGCTAAGTCCGGTTTGGGGTGAGCCTCAGTGTGGTGGTTTGAATGAGAATGACCGTTATAGGATCAGGTGTTTAAATGCTTGGTCTGGTTGGTGGTATGTTTAAGGAGGCTTAGGGGGTGTGACTTTGTTGAGGGAACTATGTCACTGGGGGGTGAGCTTTGGGGTTTAGAGGCCTCTCACCATTCCCAGTGTGCTGTCTCTGTTTCCTGCCTGCTCCTTAAGACCTGAGCCTTCAGCTTCCTGCTTCTGCAACCATGTCTTTACATTGTGGACTGTAACCCTTTGGTGCCATAAGCACAAATAAACTCTTTGTTCTTCAGTTGCCTTGGTCATGGTGTTTATCACAGCACTAGAAAGCTAATAGACTCAACCTTTATAGTATATAGGGTGTGGGGTGGGGGATAGGTGTTTTGGAAACTGCTTGGATAATTTCCTCGCAGATTATGCGTTAAGCTGTGTGCCAGGGATAGGCTGGCAGGTAGAGCTTGGAAGAGTGTAAAGTAAGGTGCTGTGTCTTATGTGGCAATAAATGATGATGTCTATGCAAAGCCATTGACATTGACCATAATGGTCCACTCAAGTCTGGTGGCTGCAGCCCACTGAGGGAGCAAGACAGACTCAAATAGTGACTTGAGATTTTTCTGTACAAGACATTCTGTTCTTGGTGAGGAGTGTGCTGCAGTCTTTTTTCCTAGGCTGTGGAAGAGGAGAAACAAATGAAATGACTCCCGATTTCCAGTGCTAGTAAGGATGCTCAGATAGGGCAGTCAGTAGAGCCACAAGTTACATTTCGGTCAAATTCAGAGCTTCACTTGAGATCCTGCTGCGTTGTGTGCCTTTGGCTTTGTAGAAAAGCTGAATCAGGCTAGAGCAGCTACAGAACTGGACCTTGAAGTAGGGTTAGCATTGGGAAGAAGATAGGTGCCAAGAGATAGCTCCAAAATTCTTTCTAGATTTCATTTGACATTCTCCCCACACTAGACTTCACAACTCCTGTGTCCTGATTATTTGTGGGAAAATGACACAAGGAAAGAGGTGAAGTTTGGGAGGAGGAAGTACATATTGAGAAAGTAAGGAAAATAAGTTCTTGCAAAATTGGAGGTTGATGAGAAAGGGACAGCGGTACTGTGAACCCTCTTTAAGAGCCTGAGGTTCCCTCCTAGACTCTGAAGTGCATGGCCTTCCTGCTCTAGGTTAGAGCTTGGTGAAGTTACTTTTTAAGAAATTGCCTGTTCCATTGGCTGCTAGAGCTAGAGAACCCCAAGAGGTAGCTTTATTTTGATTTTGTGGTTAACAGAAAATTAAAATTCCCAGGCCCTGTTAGACTCTGTTTGTATTTTATGCTCCCCGTTGCAAAACCATCTCTTCCAACTGGATCCCACAAAACCTAACTTGAACAGTTTCACCCATGGTGTTGCCTCTTTAAAACTTGCAGTTCTATACCCGTCCCCCACCCTCTGGCATTTCCTGCCAGGCCTGGGAAGCCAAATCCTGGAGGACTTTGCTTTGAAGGAAACAGGCCTGAGCTCCTGCAGGATCTCCGTTGGCCAGCCTCCCTCCAGCCCTGGGGATCACACAGCATGGAAAATCCTTAAAAAGCAACCGAAGATGTTTTTCAAATGTGATTTAATCACTTCTGTGGGCATGAGGAGAGCTGCCCAGAGCAAGTGTTGACAACAGAAGAGAGAATTTGTAGTTTCAAGGAACTCTAATGTTTGTTTTGACTTTTAACAGAATAGCAAAACCTAAAGAAAAAAATGGTGGCAGGAATACGTGACTGGCAGAGTTTTAAGATGAGATGGCAAATCTAATAAAATCAGATGAGTCTAAGAGAGTGGAAAGAGCAAGCTGAATTGTGGACTGTGGTCCTGCTAGACCACATGATCTTGGAGGTCGCAGGGCCTGAGGGGAGCTGGGGGGATTTTCATCCTTTTGGTGGCTGTTTCTGGAGAAAAAAAAAGCCTGAGATGTTCAGTCCTGTGGGTTGTTTTGGATTAGTGGCCCACGGGATGGGGTGGGGTGGGGGGAGTCAATGTGCTTGCTTGCTGGTGGAAGGTTGTGAGTAGTGATAGGGTTGGTAATCTCTAGCAGGTATAATTGAATTGTATCTTTGTGAACTATTGGGGCTTTGTGTGACCTATGGCATAACAGCTTACCCAAGTGATTAAGGCTTGGAAACATGTCTCCCTGGGGCTGAAGATCACCCTATGTGATGGTGCTAGGCAACAATGCCATTTCTCCTGCCTGGCCAGTTCACATGGTCAGTGGCCCTGTGACTCACAAGTGAGGAAGGCTTCTGGAGACTCTCACAGGAGGGTCAGTGTTTAAAGCTACTGAGTAATCTCTGCTGCCCTGAGGAGGACTAAGGGATGTGTGTATGGAGGGGCAGAGGTGGGAATGCTTCATGCCACCAGGCTGATGCAGAAGGCTGTCACTCAGGTCTTAAAGCAAAGACCCATTCTTTAGTGAAATGCAAGGCGATGGAGTCCACTTTGCTCCTGTGCTCTGGCCCCACAACAGACATGAAGGAGTGCTGCCTCTTAGTCTAGAGTGTGTTAGACTAGGTGACCTCTCTGCATGTAAGGAAACCTAAAGCCTGACTTGAAGACTTGCCTTCAAAGACCTCCATTTAGCTCATCTTCTTCCATGTTACCGTGAGGTAAGTTTGATCATTCTCTTCTTTATTTCCACTTTTTCATTATGACAAATGGACATAATATTTATCATCTTTGGAACAGGCCTGGAGGCTGAGGCAGAAGGATAGAAAGTTTGAGGTCACCCTATGCTATATAAGATGACTCAATAAGAGAAAGATCAACCCACCAAACAAAACCCCCAAACCAACCCAACAACAAGCAATACCTTTGCTCTGGAGATGGGGTTATATGCACATTTACACACCTGTGTGCAGGTATGGTCACCTGCCCCTGAACATGCGAAACCAGAGATAGGTTTGGAGTATCCATCATGTTTCATATTTGAAACAAGGCCTTGATCGCTGAATCTGGAGCCTGTCGTTTTGCCTTGGCTAGCTGCCCAGCCAGCCCCCTGGGCTTTGCAAGTCTTGCCTCATCCACAGTGGGCTATTCAGTCATGGTATGTTGACCTCCTACTATGTGCCATGTCATGACGCACCACATTTCCTGTCATGGGATGTAGTGGTAGCCAGGGGAGGTCGTGATCTTACCTCATGGGAGCATGCTCATTGTGGTACAGTGTGGAAAGGGCTGCCTTCATTCTAGTTCCCAGACACTGGGCTTTGTTTTGGTTTTGGTTTCTGAGGTAGAATCTTACTATGTTCTGAGCCTTTCTGGCTCAGAACTCAGTACATAGACCAGGCTGGATTCAAAATCATAGAGATCCACTTTCTCAGCCTCCTAAGTGTTGGGGTTAAAGTCATGCCCCACAGTGCAAACACAAGAATATTTGTTCTCTGTAGAACTTTTGGAAAATTCTAAAAGGATGAGAAAGAATAATTCAAATGATTATTATAAGAACAATGATTATGTGGGTTTCCTGATTTTTAAAGATAACACATGTTTGATACATATATTCCTAAAATTGGCATCCATCATAGAGAATTTCTATTCTCCTTTTTCTCAGTAATCTTCAGCTATGTGACTTCTAGGCTTCTAGACTATGTAATAGCTCTAGTATAGAAGTTTTGCACTGGAGGTTGAAGGTGGCCACAAATGCTTGCTTCTAGCAGGGCTAACCTGAAACCAGCTGGAAGGTTCTAACTCATCTTTACCTGGTGAGAGCTGGTCCTGGCCTCTTAGAAATAGAACCACCTGCTCTGTACTTCTCACTTCTATGATATAAACTTGATTGTAGCTTACAAAATAATACACTGGCTCTGACACAGTATAGACCATGTGTTAAATGCCATTAATTTATGCGCACATGTGTGTGTGTGTGTGTGTGTGTGTGTGTGTGTGTGTGTTCTTCTAAGTGGGTGTGTTTGGCACATTTTCCAACACGAAGGAGTATACTTACTCATTCTTCTAAGCTATTTGTTTATTCTAATGCTGCTACTTTTCAAACTAGGTTTTGTAGAGGTACCTCAGTTGAGGTAGTGTGTGTGGGTGGGTGCTCATACAGACCCCATGCATGTCGTGACAGGATGGCCTCCATTGTCCACTCTTCCCATCAGGCAGAGCAGCCCTGCTTTGTCCAGCTTCACATGAACATTTCTAGCAAGACAGAGCTGGGATTCAGATCACAGCACCCACTTTTGCCTCCTGGAGTCAAGGAGGGCCACTATGGGGAATCCTAGGGGAAGAGACTCTGCCTGGCTACTGCTGAGATGGGGCAGAGTTTTAGGGAGGCAGAGATTTTATGGGAATAGATCCTGAATGCCAGAATGTCTAGAAACAACAAATTTACACTGGGAAGTTGTGCGAAAGGCAACGTCATAGAAGAGACTCTGGGTAAATGCCGAAACTATTAACAAGGTCAAGCAAGAGTCCAGACTCATTCTGAAAGAGACCTCTTTAAAGATGTTCTAGGCAGTGGTGATTTAGAAAGCACTGTCCCTGCTTCTCATTCTTCTCTTTAATTCATGTGACACATGAATGAGAAGCAGGGACATCAGAGGAATAACCCAGGATCCCAGAGCCCATGAGAGGTCTTCACGGGAAGTTTGACGTAGGCTCTTTCATTTTCCTCTGTATCTAGAAGTCTGCTTGTGAAGAAGGAATAGCATTCTTCTGACTAGTGTGGGCCTATCAGTGGGGAAGCTCAGGACTGAATGAGCTGGGTGAGTGTAGGCTGCTGTCAGTTGTGGTCAGTGACAGGCACGCTTCATTGTCAATTGCTCATTTCCTAATCCAAATGAAAAGTTTCACTTAGAAATCTAAAACTAGAAGCCAAAGTTATCTAACCTGCTGACCAAACAAAGCCAGTTTCCTTGTGGTTGACGTCAGCCCTCTTAATCTTTCCCCAGCACCCCTATCTATTGGATTTCAGGATTTACCTCTTTTTTTAGAATGTCTATTTTTAGATTGGTATTGAATTTTGATAGTGGTGTGATGTTTTCTACAGAGAGAGTCACATGGGGCACGCCAGGGAGAAGGTTCTGCCTTGTCTATTGAAAGTTCTCAGCCAAAGCAATGGCCTTTCCTCACAAAGCCTGGACTTCTTGTTCCAGTGGGCTCTGATATTTCAGATAACCCCTGGCTTTGAAGACCTTGCCAGCTGGTGGGTACAGCACACTAGGTATTTGAGTTCACAGTACCCTATTGATTTGTAGAAACCAGGACATATCAGAACGAGAACATTGTGTGTCAAGAATGCCCGTTCGAGCTCTGGCTGCTGCCTACAGGCTTGTCCAGAAACACTTCTGTGGGCAATGATTTGCCCATCGTGATCAAATATGGCACAGGCCATGAGGGAACTCAGAATATGTGATTTGAGATCTCATCCAAATCTGACGTTAAGATGCTGTGAATGTGACATTCACCAGGAGCCCACAATAAGGCCACTCTAGTCTGACCTGTTGCAAAGGCATGAATGGGATGAAGACACTGATAAGATGCTCAGTGGATAGGCCTTCTGTTTACTGTTTCTTTTCCAAAGCTCAATTAAGTACAATTTCCTACCTCAGCCCAGGCCTGACTACAAGACCCTTCTTGTTGTTGTTGCTTGGTTTTCGTTTTTTGAGACAGGGTTTCTCCGTGTATCCATGGCTGTCCTGGAGCTCACTCTATAGACCAGGCTGGCCTCAAACTCAGAAAGATTTGCCTGCCTTTGCCTCCCAAGTGCTGGGATTAAAGGCATGAGCCACCACCGCCCAGTCCAAGACCATTATTATTTTTTTTAATCACAGTTTCAACTCAAAATCTTCTCAGTGACTAAGAATCCTACATATGAAGCTGCATGATGAAGAACTATAGCTGTCTAATTAAAGCACAGCACAGTTTCTCATATGCAGCGGGTGAAAAAAAAAAATCTGTTGGTTCCTTCTAAGAGTTCTGGTGTCACTGGTACAGACAGACCCCAACTGGACTTGGAACTTCGCTGTGTTTCTCACTGCTACACTTCTCTTGGGCGTGTTTGTGTTCATCAGACGAAGAAGAATTGAGAAATGACTGTTAGGCTACTTGACCTCTGGGCACACCAGCCAGTTTCATAAAGAGAAACAATGGGCTACTTATTTCCCAGCCTGAGCCCATATTGTTGACAACAGCTGTGGCCCAAGCTCTTCGTCTGATTGTACGCAATGAGGGGGGCACCACCAAGCGAGAGAGTATCGACCCACTTCTTTGAGAAGCTGATCCAGTTAAGAGGACACATGCTGTGTCTGCCATTTTGTTTCTTAATCATAAGGTCTAGTTATACATTTGGAGTAACAGCTGATTGATATGAAAGTCACATATTTGGTGAAATAGGGAGCTTGTCTTTCAGATTTTTCAGCCCGTAGTTCAAATTGGACCAAGACAAGCCACACACCCCCAGAGGAGGGGCTTCTTGAATACCCTTGTCCATTCTCCAGATACCAGGGAATTTCTGTGGAAGCCTCTCTCTTTCTTGTCCCCAAGGAAGGTCACATTTGGGGATCATCTCACCAATACGGAAATAGATCATATAATTATGTGGACCTGAAGTGTTTCCCCAGAGGCTTCTGTATTGAAGGATTGGTCCTCAACACAATAAGTTCAGAGGTGGGGCATTGGGAAGGTGACTGGATCTTGAGGGCTCTAGATTCAGTTCAATAGGCTGTTAGGAGATGATAGAAACTCCAGAGGTGATACTTCACAGAAGGGAGAGGGTCCTTGGGGAGACATATCTTACCCCTGGGGAGACATATCTTACCCCAGCCCCTTATTCATACTTTAAGTTTCCTGCCCACCATGAGGTATGCCTCCACTCCGCCACCTGCTCTTGGCATGACCTCACAATGCCACAGGCTCAGAAGCAATGGTGCCAGGTGAACATGGGATGAAACCATGAGCCCAAATAAATCTTGCCCCCTTTTGGTTGATTTTCATGGGCATTTTGTTATAGATGGTTACTGGTTCTAGTTAAGAACATTGGAGAGAAGGGTCTTCTAGGTGAGCTAGTGTTCTTCTTCCACTTCAGTCACTATTGGCTCAGTGATGATACTATAATCAACAACTCACAGAGTACTCCAAATTGCCAAGGTCAATTTCAAGCAATTTAAATACTGCTAACTCCATCTTTATGTGACCCCAGGAAATAGGAGTGTCATCGCAAAGAGAGGCCACACAGCAGAAAGCAGTAGAGCCTGAATTCAAACCCAGTTATTTGGCTTCCAAAAGCTTCTTTTTTCCCGACCACTCAGAGTCCTGAGGATTGGCGAACAGAAACTAGAATCCCAAGAGGACAATATGTAACTGAAATGTCAGCTGGTTTATTTAGAGTGGTGTAGTCCAACTCCGTATGCATAGATCCCAGGGGCCTCTGGGATGACTGTTTAGGGCTGGGATCTTGGGCAATTAATGTGGAACCTGGGAAGCGAGAGGAGAAGCAGACCCTCTCTTGCTGGAATGAGGATGTCACTGGCAGAGCCAATAGGAAGTTGCATCTCCCCACCCCCACTGGAACATTTTGTTTTCACCATGATGTTCTAGGGAGAACACAAGGATGGATCCCAGGCAAAAAGAATTTCCTCCATCAGCCCCCGTAGTTCGGGTGGATGTAAAAATGAGCTCTTTTGCTGGGCCAGTAGGGCATCCATGTGGGATTCATCAGCAGTGTGTAATCTGCTTTATCAGGGACGTTTGTGTTCAGGTTGCTAGGGAGCTAAGCTCCTTACCTGGACCTGCCTGGTAGCACTGGACCTGCTAGCCTGAGGGCTGGCTTTGAGCCTCACTGGTTGGTTGTTCTCCAGACCCTACCCTCCAAAAGGAGTAAGGGAAGCACAGCGCGATACAGTCTGCCCTGTAGCCACGGAAGGCGATCTTCGATCTTGATGGTCTGCCGCACTTAAGCAGCCCAGGCTAATGTTGTTGTTGTTGTTTGTTTGTTTGGAGGCACAGCAGCTTAAATGAATCCTCTTGTCCATGCTCCAATTTATGGGCATTTTCTAGGTTAACCAATGTTATTAGTAAAAATAAATAAATATATAAATACTGTCATCACCAAGCGAAATGCTACTATATTGTTGAAACAGTTCTGTAGTCATATTTCTCCAATATAATTCTTTTGAGGAAGTTTATTAGTTATTAGAAGCCACATTAATCTGGACCAAAATAGCCCAGCATCATGGGAACTACATAAAGTCTGTGCTCTCCATACTGGGTAAGCGCAGGAAGTTGGTACCTGGTGTATGCATTAGACAAATACAGAATTAGCCTTTCCAACACTTGGGAGTGTCAGGTAGGTGCTTCCTGTTGTGAAGTTGTTCTTGTTTGGGGATTTTCTTGTTTGTTTGTTTTAGTTTTTTTCTTTTCTGTTTTATTTGTTGGGCTTTTTTTGTTCTTTTGTTTTGTTAAAATAGATATATGTTATATAGGCCAGGCCACTCTCAAACTTTCCATTTAGTCCTGAGTGGCCTTGAATTCCTGATCCTCCTGCCTTAGCTTCCCACGTTTTGGGATGAAACACTCCATTTGGCAAAAATAATAAACAAGAATGAATTGTTCACTCTTCCAAAGTCAATTCCCATTATAAATAAATGTATGAGGTATAGGTGTTCAGTGGAGTAAATGAAACCTGATGTGTTAAAAGACACCTCTAACCTGTACCATGAGCCAGCCGCAAGGGAGGAAGCGTTTCTGCTTTGGTATACATAAGCTAATATTTTTTCCAACACCTGTTTTTGTTGTTGTTGGTTTTTTTTTTTTTTTTTTGGTTCACTATCAGGATAGTCTAGGGATTGAAAAAATGTAATTCTTGTCCAAGAACTTCTGACCTACCTGGCAAAGTAGGACTCGTACTGGTGACCCAGAGAATAGAAGTGATTCACTGTGAAAATTTGCCCCACAGAGTTCATACTAGAAAATCAAGGTCAGAGAGATAAGCAAGCCGAGGAAATGAGCACAGTCCTACAGGTCGGAGAAAACTGATCTCTTGGAGGCACTCTCCCCTCTGTATAAGGACATTATCTTATCACAGGACTAAGAACCTTGGTCCCTACCCCCCAAGGGCTCGGTGATGAGATAGACTTGCTGTGTGGTGTGTCATTGTGTGGAAAGAATAGAATGGGAGACTAGATCTGGCTATTTACATGTAGGTCAGAGGCTACCATCTGGATGCTGGACCCCGTGCTCATCTATACAGCCTTAAACCCACATTAATTAGAAGGGGGAAAGCTAGCACAGTGCCATGGGAACCAGCGAGAACCTGCACCCAGGCACTGGGTAAAAATGGAAGTAAGCACCTTGTGGGTGTCATAGATAAAACAGAGTTGGCCTTCAAACACTCAAGATGGCAAGTAGATGGGTCCATTTTAAAACTGATAGGTATGTATCTGTAATCCAGGAAGGATGGAGTCTGTTCAGCTCTATGAGAAAAGTTCCTAGAACCTTGAGGACACTAAGGTTCGTTTAAAAGTTGGGTAACCAGTGTGCAAGCATCACAGAGTTCAAAGCCCATTGGATCCCAGTGGCACTTATTCAGGGAGAGCACATGTTTGAAAAGCTACATGGAAAACTGCACTGCAGAGCATTCAAAGGTTAATGTAAAAGCGTGTCCATACAAAAAGGACATTTAGGCTCCATGGACAAAGACAGTGCATGCAGAGCTGGATATGAAAATGTAGACCTGTTATCTCAGCCCTTGGAAGCAGAGGCAGGAGGATTACATTTGGGGCTCGCCTAGGCTAAGTAGATGCCCACTCAAATGAAAACAACTATGCAAAAATATTCAGAATATGGTGCTTGAGAACCGTTACCTGCTTGGCAGGATGACTGTAGTCCTTTCATGTTTAAAGCTACCAAAACAGACACAAAGATGTTAAGATAATATGAAAATGGGGGATTGGCCACAGCCCCTTCAGTGTTGTAGACAATTTTGATTTCCAGTGCATCCAGTTGTTTGCTGTGTTTGGATAGTTTAGGGAGACTATGGTTGTTTTATAAATCTATTTGACACAGAGATAGAGAGAGAGCGAGAGAGAGAGAGACCTAAGCCATGAGTTGATGATTATAAAGACGACAGCTTACACAATGATAGAACAAGAGAACCAATCCTATAGTGATACCTGCAGAATGATTCTGTAGGTGAATTTTCATCAAATGTCCCCAACCAGACAAAACCAGACATAGTATTTAGAGATAAAGCTATAAGTGATGGAAATAAATATCTGGAAAGTCAAGGCACTGAGGACCAGGAAAATCCAAATGGTGCTTACTCTTGGGGTAAGGGCTACATCCAGAAGGCCTGACAGTCCTTTTAAGATAATAATCCATGTTCTATTTTTCAAGTTAGATCACAGCTGAAAAGCAGTTTCTTGTCTTTTATTGTTCTAAAACTATTTGTGTATGCTCTACTTACACTGCTGAAGGGATAGTTTAATAATGAAGGGAAGAGAAGAACATATTCACATTTTCATATCCTAACATTTTAAACAATGACATGCCTTCAACAAACAAAATTCTAACAATACAATCGGAGTTCAAAGAGGACAGTATCTGCATGTGGTTAGGAGGCCACTGAAGTTTTGATTTTCTTGTCTTTCGTAGTGAGGGCTGTCTCAAAAACAGGAAGTATGGTAACTGGTTCTATGGTCTGCATAGCTAAAAGGGAAGAGCATGGTCCCATTGCTTCTCATAAGACAAAGCCAAGATGGGGCTGGAGATGAGGGGATCACCTTGAGCCTACTCTGGGTCTGTTCCTGCTGCTTAAAAAATATTTATCTTATTTTTAAATTATGTATATCATGGGTGTCTGTGTGTGGGTATGTGCATGTGAGTGCAGATACTCATGAAGTCCAGAAGAGGGCATCAGATCCCCAGACCTGGAATTACAGGTGGTTTATGAAGCCTGAGTACTGAGAACCAAACTCAGGTCCTCTGTAAGAGCAGTGTGTGCTTTTAACAGCTGAACCATCTCTGAAACTCAAACCCTGTGCCCCATTTCTTAATGACTGAGAGTTCCTAAGGAGTGGTCCAGCCTTCTCTGACTCTGTACAATCCCTGACTCAGCAAGAAATCTTTCTCACCTGCTATACCTTTGGGGTAGAAAGTTATAAGATGCCTTTGTGTTGGTGTGTGTGTGTGTGTGTGTGTGTGTGTGTGTGTGTTTGCACGTGCACGCGCGTGCGCGCGTGTGCGCGTGTGCATGTGCTCAGCATAAAAGCCAGAGGACAACCTCAAGTGTCACTGTTTACTTGTTTGTTTGTTTATATGAATCTCCTATTGGCCTGGAATTTACCAGATAAGGTAATCTGGAAGAACAGTTAAGACTCGAGGACCTACCCATTATAGGACACTTATAAGTAAGTGTCACTACATATGGCTTCTTTCCTCCATGTTGTTGAAGTCATGTTTTATAGCCAGGAAGATATAGTCAGACATTTTATTTGGCAGCAGGTATTCTGAAAACCATCAGCATCTTAGCATTTTACCTATTAATTACATCATAAATTATTAAATAGACTTTAATGCCCTAATTGTTGGGTGTCCCTTCTGAATTCTGACTTGTGCTGTATGATCATGTTCCTGCCACCTTTCCACCTCTGTTCCAGCTGCTGGTTGACAATATCTCCTTTCCCTGGTGTCACCAGTAGCTAATATAACATTTGAGTGTGTGAGAGTCACTTCAAGAAGCTTACACTTTTTCAGCACCTACCATGTGTCCGTCATTTTTCCAAGCTCAGTGTAGCATACCTCCCCCAACGTGAGCTAACCAGGGTCAGAACTCTAATTTGAACTGAGGTGGTCCCAGCTCCCTTTCCCAGCTGTTCTAATTCCCCTGTGCTGCCTTTGGTAATATGCTCTTGGCTTTATGGACATGAGCCCGTTTCTTCCTCACCAGCCAGTCTCATCTCCCCGCCTTCCCCCATGGATAATGACACTGAGGTAGGGATGAGTATTTCAGCATGGCTCCACAGCAGAGGGAGCATCATAAGTGCCTTGGAGATGTCCAGTGAGGACCCTCTGTGCTCACTGACCTTGATCCTTTCTCCTTCATCCCTCAATCCCTGGATGCCAGGGGGAAGGTAATAGGTCCTATGACAGGAGGCAGGAGCAGAGCTGGGACGGCCTGCTCATGTACACTTTCTGCAAAAACATCATGGAAAGAGTAGCTTATTCTGTGCGTGTTTGGGATGGCTGGGAGTGGGCGGGGGTGGGGCAGCTTTCTTACAATGCTGGCTAACTCCTGAGCCTTAAAGTAAACAGCTACGTCATCCTGTACAGAGTCAGGAAAAGGAAACTTCAAGAAAAATACCAAACTCCTCCTGCAGCATTAAAAAAAATAAGTGAAGGAAATGATGCTTAAGGGGGTTTTCTGGGGTCCCTATGATAGAAGGCTTTGCAACTAATAGCCCTCTTTCTAAGCCATGCATTTCCCACACTGCACAGAGCCTAAATGTCCTCCCTGTGACCCAAAGAGGGAAAGACACCCCAAAGCCAGACTAGAAGATCCTGTAAACCCATTAAGCTACAGGTTTGTTAAGATGCTGTAAAGATGTTTCCCTGTGCAAAACTGTGGGGGTGACCTAGCCCACTGCCTCCTGGGCTTACATCATGCAGCGACAGTGATCTCCCTAGTGGCTTCCTCATCTAAGAAGATGGTCAGAACTGCAGACACCCCTCAGCACATGGGAAGGACATTACTGGAGATGGCTTCTGGAAGTCTGCACACCCAGGCTTCCCGTAGACTTGCTCAAAATCCAGCTTTTTCTCACCAGTCTAACAGCAATGCCTGTGTCCTTTAAGGCCACAGCAGTAGTCTCTAGAGGGTTTTTTTCTGGCTTGCTGGCTGGGTTTAAACATTTCCTGTCATCCCAGAATACCTCAAGGCAGTGGCATTTGACAGTGGTGGTGGTGGTGGGGTGTCTAGAAGATACAATTCTCAAAATCACTTGGGTATTTCAACAGCACACTCACTGTGGGAATTCCCCAGGTCTGCCCCCTCTCCTGCGGCTGGTGTTTCCGAAAAGCTCTTGCATCCTCCAGGGTGATACATTAGATGGGGAGCAGGTCTGAAATTAACATCCCCTGGGGTCTTTGCCATGGGATCCTCTCACAGCAAATTATAATTATGCCCAACCAATAGGAATTCCCCATCTCTGCTCTTTTCTCTCCTGAATTCATTGCTTTCTCTTCCGTCTTACATGGAGTACTTTTTCCCTTGTTACTCTTCTAGAATCCTTGTTGGTTTTGTCATCTACAGAATCGGCATGGTTTTCTTTCTCAAAACAGTCTTCATTTTGCATGCCCTCTTTTAGTCGGTGGGAACTTACCTGGGTGCTTGCCTTGCACCAAAACACACTGATTTATCCTTACTTCAAGCACCCTCCATGTGATGAGGAAGCAAGTGCCGTGCATATGGTAATGCATGTTTAAATGTGCTTTCCTCAAATCCTGTTTTGGATAGTAACAGAAACAGCAGATTTTGGGAGGGTGGCCACTTAGATTTTTATTTGCAATCATTCATTCATGGAAGAAGTTTTCAGAGCCGATCAAAATAGCTTGCCTAATTTTGCTACCATGTTCTGCAAGTGGGGACACCACTCAGCCAATAAAGTAAGATGCCAATCTGTCTTGGATTTTAACCCGAGCTTGTAATCTCAGTCCTTGCTTCCTGGACATTCCAGCCTATAAACTCCTGCTGTTCCCATTGGTCTGAATGGCCCAGCCCTGTCTACCTAGTTATCCTGACATCCCCCAGTCTTCTTCCATCCTGGTTCTCACACAGACCCATCCATCTCAGATTCTCTGCTATCTGTATATCCCTCCTCTCACTAGTACCCAAATGTGCCTCACACCTGACTTTTTAGATTTGTGTGCACAAACTGAGCTTGATGATGCATGCCTTTAATCCCGGCATTTGGGAGACAAAGGGAAGCAGATCTCTGTCAATTCAAGGACAGCCTGGACCACATAGCGAGTTCAAGGACAGCTGGAGCTACATAAAACAACAACAATAATAAAATAAACATATTTGTGTGTGCAGTTATCTTTTCTAACTCAGTTCTAAGCATCTAAAGGCAGATACAATTTTTGAAAAATCTTGTATGTGTATAGGGAGACCACGTAGCTACAGTAAGCTCTCAATGTACACATATCACATCAGTAATGTAGATGGGGACCACACCTATAAGAAATCCTTCCTGGAATTAAAATTAGCTGAAGGATGGCTCCCATCTCAGCACATGTTTCTGCACATCATCCCTCCTAGAGAGTGGGGATGAACATGGAAGAGAATCGAAGCACTTTTTTTTTTTTTTAACATCTCTTCATAGTTCCTTGGGAGTGGACTAACTCACTGTGGTTAGACATTTAGTTTTCAAGTCTCTGTTTGATCTGATTTTTTTTTTCCCTCTTTTTTAAACTTCCAGCAGATGTTAAGAAAACTAACCAACCTTGCTGTCTTCCTCTACAGAGCAGAAGTAATAGGAGACACTGTCCCTAAATTATGACAGTGAGAACTAGAGCTTCACCTGCCATTTAACACAGCCCTTGGCGTGTAGCACGCATGCAACTTTCAGTGTGTTCCCTAGTCCTTTTCATGTTACCAGCTCACTTTCTCTCCATGGCACCTGTGAGGTGGGCAGGACGCCTGCCTCTCCTCTTCCTGGCACGGGGAGAAAGGTGCAGCCTTCGCCCCTGCAATGAGCTCTCCAGCTCCCTGCTGCTTCAGAGACAACCAGAATCCCTCTCCTAAAATGGGTGTGAATTAGCTGGAGTACTTGTCCTGGCTTGTAGCCAAGCTGCCCCTTCACTCCAGCCTTCCAGAACCTTTCTCCCTGTTTGCCCCTGTCCCATCTAAGAAGGGGGCTCCAATTCCAGAAAGGAAGCCTTGTCCCTTCAGGTAGCTCTGTGAGAGCTACACCAAGCCATACTCCCTGTCTCCTTGGCACGATGGATTCTTTGGCAAAGAGCTTCCCTCTCAAGCTCCCAGACACTGGCAGGCTGTGGCCGTGGATGCTGAGTTGGGAAAGGGGAAATCTTACGACCTCTAAAAGCACACGCCTTGGAAGAGAAACTTTATCCATGACCAATTAGAGTCATTCTTAATGAGGAGACTTCAGGGAGGATTAAAGAGCTTCGTTCCTTTCCCAGCATCCTGATTAGGACCTTCTAGGGTTACAGGCCCTTTCATAAAGTACTTCTTGCCCAGCCAATCTGACTCCAAGCACCAGTACATCATCACTGCCTGAGTGTTTTCAGTTTATCCAGTAAAAGCGCCCAAATCGCCCAGCCCCTCCTGAGGTGACTGGGAGGCAAGAAAATAGGTGGTGGCCAATGAACAAAACACTCTTGGAGACAATGATTAAATAGGGCTGGAGAACTTTGAATTTTTAGATGTAAGGCCACTGTTAACCATTCCTTAAGAAATGCTGCATGATAATTGGTCACCCTCTTCTTGGAGAGAGATAGTTCTGTTGGGAGCTGGTGTGTATGTAGAGGACAGAGGACAACCTCAGATGTCATTTTTCAGGAGCCAGCTACCTTGTTTTCAGAGACAGGCTCTTACTATGACCCCAGGCTCACTGATTGGGCTGTTCAGCCATCAATCCTCAGGGATGCACTTTCTTTGCTTCCCAGCACTAGGATTAAAAGGTCATGAAACCTAGCTTTTTACAAGGGTGCTGGGGATGGAACTCAGGTCCCAACACTTCCCTGGCAAGTACTGACTGAGCCATTCCCCTGCCCCAAGAGAGTTAGCTCTGAGACGAACCAGCAAGTGACTTTTGAGACTAGGGAAGCATTCTTCTCTCTCATTCTCTCTCTCTCTCTCTCTCTCTCTCTCTCTCTCTCTGAGATTCACATCAAAGCAGTAAGAAGACTGGGATATGATGAGATCTGGTGCCTGAAGAGTCAAAATTGATTGGACATAGGAGGTGGCATTTCAGTCACCCTGGGATCTAGAGGGTCATAGAATTCCTGCTTATGACCCAGAAGGGACAGGGAGCCTACTGAGAGAATACCTCAGGGGTCACCAGTGTAAGGACAGCCTTGAGCTTGGCAATCCCTCAGCCTAAAGGCTGTGTTTCAATTTACAGAGAGCTATAGCCTCAAAGTGCATTATCCAGGGCTCCCTAAAGTTTCATATTAATGTGCCTAGAATGGCCACCTAGAATGGCCACCAGGTCTCAGCAGATGGTCCAGCCCATTCATCAGCAGGTAAAGACTTGGTTTAAATCATTGTGGGGTTGACAGACAACACACTGACTTTTAGAAATTTTGCTTTGAAAACAACAACAACAACAACAACAAAAACTAGTGTCTTGAGCATCCTAAGATAAAAATTCAGGGTTCATACACTTTAATGCTCCCTATAGATGCATTGTGGGTTTTTGAAGCACAGTGTGGTCCTTAGATGGGAGATACTGCCTACTCTGTATAGTTGGAATGAAGATCATCAGGCGTAGCTTGAGCTCAGCACTCACCCACTAGCCTCAGGCCCATAGTAAACAGCTGTAAGTGATGGCAAAGGGGAGGGTGTTCCCTCTGCTCTCTTATGGAGGGGAAGCATGCTTTGGGGATTGCACATCATATATTGTGTCCTCCTGTGGGCAGACTATCTTCTCATTGACTCTCAGTTTTGAGGTCCTTTATGGCTTTCTGGTCACTTACCCACTAAAACAAAAAATATTGGCATTGCTATTTTTTTTTTCCACAATTCACATTGGTTGTCTCAGGGGAAGTTTAGCACCCTGGAAAGAACCCAGATGAGGTGTCTAGTCTGGGCTCTGGACAGAACATACAGTAAATACATGCATAGAGATACAGATGTTAGCATTCATGCTTACACACATAGATAGACACAGAGAAACATCTGTATGTAGGTATGTGTCCATCCAAACACTATGTGGTTTGCCACGAAGGAGCTATGAAAGCAAATATTTGTTCCGCACACGTGGTTACCCGTGTGTCTACTACATGCAAACACTGTTTCGTTAGAGATGCAGCAATGAACAAAGTAGCTGGAAAACAGCTTGCCTAGAGCATGTGTATAATCTCAGAAATGCAATGGACAGACTGCTAAAATCCATGGTATCGAGTGTGATGACAACTTTGTGAGACCCACAAAGTATAGGAAAGTGGATCTGTTAGGAAAGGTTGTGCGTGTGTGTGTGTGTGTGTGTGTGTGTGTGTGTGTGTGTGTGCTGTAATCCAAGGAAAGCACAGAAGTCTAATAGCTGGCAGTAACATATGAGCAGAACCATGAAGGAAGTGAAGGGATGACCCACTCATCCACCAGAGGGGAGAAGGGTTCTAAGCAGAGGACACAGCCAGTGCAAAGGTCCTATGGCAGAAACGTGCCTGGCTGTGGCTGGAAGGACCAGCTGGTTATTTTGGAAAATAACACAATTGAATTAAAACTGAGGTGACTGAAGGCAGGTAGGTGCCATGCAAAGGCGCCCACATGGCTGGTTTTAGACACACAGATGGAATTTTCTCTGGGCTGGTGCCTCCTACAAAAGGCTGTGTGGGTCTCCCTAGCAGGAGAAAGGGCAACAAAGCGCAGGGGAGAGTTTGTGTTTCTGTCTAGAAGAAAGGACTGAGGCCGGGGCTATGTTTATGTTAAAGCAGCCTCGGTGGCAGGCAGAGAATGTTCTGCGAAGCCAAGGGCAGTCTGGCTGCCTCACCTCAGGGAAGCCTGGCCCCAGGGCTGGCGGAACTGCCCGCTCAGCTTCTCAAGTGCTGCCCAGGCCCTTGGTCTCCATGGCTTCTGTCCCCGCAGCGAACCTGCTGCTTCCACTTGCTGACTCAAGACTTTCTCACTTCCCAGGATGTGTGGCCCTCTTTCAGGGGCACAAGCCAGGTTCCCTTGAAGCTACAGACAGAAAAAAAAGCCTCCTTGGAGGCCTCAGCCTTCCTGGACTTGCTTGGACCCCTCATCTGTGAGTGGGGGAGAGGGAAGGGAAGGGGGGAGCACCTTTTCTAATAGAAAGCACTCCTGGCTTTCTGAACCAGGAAGGCAGCTAGGGCTTTAAGATAAGGAGCCCAGGCTTGAAGCCAGACTCATGTACAAGCAACCCTGAGTCTTGCTCCCTCCTCACATCACTCAATAACCTGCGTGTGAGAAAAGCAGGGAGGTATTTTTACCCAGTGACAGGGCAGCAAAGGATTACCAGCTAATGTGCTTTGGTTTAGTGAGGCATTGTTACATAAAATACTCAGGAAGGGTCGAATATCCCCTGGACTAATGCTCCTGTTCCTGAGTTGGTAACACTATAGCTAGTATTGTTTTACTCATTTGCCATTTTTTTTTTTTTACAGAGGTAGAAAAATACCTGAGTCATTATTGAGCCAGCAGTCATACTTTAGAAAGCTATAACCACAACCCCCGAAACCGCTGAGAGCAGGATCTCTCATGTGGCTCTTGTTCCTTCTCAGGATGGCTTTCAACCTACAGAAATTGCTCTAGTGACCTCTGTATTCCTGCAGCTCTGAGGAGGCCTATGCGGAGCCCCAGAAGGTCTCTTAAAGATGGTAGGCCCCGCACCCAAAAGGGAAAAGGCCACTGGCTGCCAAGTCATGTGTGTGAATGTCCCGCCATCCCCACCCCCACCAAAAAAACGGGGGCCTGTCTCACTGGTAAAGCATCCACCTCCCAAACATAAGGACCTGAATTCAGTCCCCAGAACTGACATAAATGCTGCCATCTCGGTGGTGATGAGCTGGGGGTCTTTGGCCAGCCAGTCCAAGCCAAACTGGTGAGCTCCAGGCCAGTGCGAAAAACTCCACCCAATGGAGGTGAATGACAATCCTGAGGGTAATACTCAAGATTGTCTTCTGGGTTCCATGCCCACACACACACACACACACACACACACACACTTTAAAAGTTGAAGGAGGGTGTGGAGAGCTGGCTCAGCAGTGAAAAGCTCTGCTCCTCAAGCAAAGGCCCAGGCTCAATTCCAAGTCCCCACATAGCCACTAAGGACTGTCTGAAAACAGTTCAGGGGTCTGACACCCCCTTCTGGCATCTGTGGGGACTGGATTGGTACGTAGACATACATGCAGGGAAAACATCTATGCACATAAAATAAAGATAAATAAATGTTAAAAAGATGAAGTGCAGGGTTGGGTGAATGACCTTTTTAAAGAGTTCTTTCATTGTTGAATGCAGGAGTATACACTTAAGGCCCTAAATAGAGACTAACCGCCAATTCTTGCGTCACCTCAGCTGGGAATGCAGAGGGAGGGCAACTGAATATGGCAAAGGCAGCTACAGCCTTTATATTTGTATTTATCTTTATATTTATCTTCTCTATAAGCCTTTTATACTGTTGGTATAATATGGAGGGGAACAAGACCAAATGGTGACATAGCATTTAAATTTCTTTTTAGATAAAAGTGGAGGTGATGCCAAATTGTTGGTGTTCCCAGACAAGAAAGCCAATATCGGTTCTTGGCACAGTGGGGTGGGGATTTTCGGAGTGTGATATTTGAATAAAGACATCTGAACTAGAGGAAAAATGTTTCTCCAGATCTTATCATCATACAATGAAGACTTGTGCAAAAACTGTTTGTCCCAGCCACATGTTTACTCACCAGTGGGAAGGATATCTTGCAGGCCAAAAGTTCAAGCTGCTATGCGCTCCCAAGTGGTGTGTGAACCTAAAGTGAACTGCTTTCAAAAGAGGCTCCAAAAAGGAACTGGCAAAAAGTCTTGTCTATGAAATAGTCCCCTGTGCTTGATGGGGTCCTTCTTGAAGAATTTGAAATCTCTAGAGAGATAGAGTGAAGGGTTGTGACACCTCCACCAGCACATACACATACACACCCGCACACACAAGCAATAAATGGGACCTCATGAACCTGATTGTTGCTCTTAGAGCCTTTGCTGTTGGTGTTCTGTTCAGGAAGTTGTCTCCTATGCCAAAGAGCTCAAGGCTCTTCCCCACTTTTTCCTCTAATATGTTTAGTGCATCTGGTTTCATGTTGAGGTCTTTGGTCCTCTTGGACTTCAGTTTTGTGCAGGGTGATAAGCATGGATATATTTGCATTTTCTTTATGCAGACATCCAGTTAGACCACCACCATTTGTTGAAGATGCTATCCTTTTTTCATTGTATGGTTTTGGCTTCTTTGTCAAAAATCAAGTATCAGTAGGCATGTGGGTTTATTTCTGGGTCTTCTATTCCATTGATCCACCAGTCTGTTTCTATGCCAGTAATATGCCATTTTTATTACTTTTGCTTTATAGTACAGCTTGAGATCTGGGATGGAGATAACTCTGGAAGATCTTTTATTGTACAGGATTGTTTTAGCAATTCTGGGTTTTTTGTTTTTCCATATGAAATTGAGAATTGTTCTTTCAAGGTCTGTAAAGAATTGTGTTGTTGTTTTGATGGGAATTGCATTGAATCTGTAAATTGCTTTTGGTAGGATGGCCATTTTCACTATGTTAATCCTATAGGTCCATGAGCATGGGAGATCTTTCCATCTTCTGATTCTTCTTCAATTTCTTTCTTCAGAGACTTGAAGTTTTTTTTTTTTTTCATATAGGTCTTTCACCTGCTTGGTTAGAGTCACCCCACAGTACTTTATCTTATTAGTGGCTATTGTGAAGGGTGTTGTTTCCCTGACTTCTTTCTCAGCCCATTTGTCTTTTATATACAGGACGGCTTCTGATTTTTTTTTTTTTTAGTCTATTTTGTATTAAACCACTTTGATGAAGGTGTTTACCAGCTGAAGGAGTTCTCTGGTAGAATTTTGGGGTTCACTCATGTATATCATCTTGGTGACCACAGGTTCTGGATTTTAGTACTATCCGGAAATGTTCATTGAACACAGGTTATCTAGTTTCTTGGGCATCCAAAACCCCACTGAGATGCAGTCTGCTATGGGGGGAAGAGTGTGGCTTTAAGTGGTTATTGTGATTTCAGTCTCACCCCTGATTTAGCTCACTGTATCGTGTTGGCCAAGCTATTTAAACTCCTCTGGGCTTCAGCTCCACTCCACACTGAGGAGAGTAGTGGCCACTAGTCAGCCAGTTAGGAAGAGTCAGGGAGTAGCTCAGTGTGAAGTTGTTCCTTCATGACACCGCGACTTCTTATGCTTCACATTCCCGTTTGTGTCCACGTCTCCATCCTGCTCCCCTGCCTTCTACCCAGCTTATCTCTCTCGACCCTTCCTGCCGAAGCAGGTACTTAGAATCTGGTCATCGTCCTGCTACCCTTTTCTCTTCGTTATGGCGCAGCCGAGTGTCAGGTCCCCACACTGGCACTTCAGAACCTCCTTGCTAAATAAGCCTGAGACTGATCCTGGGGCTGTCCTTGAGCATTTGTTTATAAGTCCGAGTCATCAAACAGAAAAATAAACAAAAACCCAAACTGACTTTGTCCCTAGGGTCTGAATGAGATTTCTGGGTTGGCTGTGCCTTCCTTCTCTGCAGCCTTCAGTGTCCTTTGTCATTTCAAGTGTTTTCCTGTTATTTATTCTAAAATAGAGAGGACAGTCTTGAGATCTGGCGGAGGTTCTGAGGCCTGCTCAGCTGCGGGCAGAGCTTGGCTTCCAGTTGCCTCCATGGCTGTCTTCTTTGTAGACGCCCGGGGAATGACTGGGTTAGTGCCACACTCTGCTGTGGTGGGCTGGCTGGTGAACCTCACTGACATCCGAGGCTTGGTCCCTACTCAGATGGGCTTGTGCTTGTGTTTCACACCTATGGGCGTATCTTGGAGAGGAGAACGTGTGTGTTGAGTAAACATCTTAGAAAATTCTGACATCTCAGTCTAGGATAGAGATCTATTCTCTGTGACTGAAGGCCCTTGAAGGCAAGGTCTGCTACGCTCTGGGTCTCCGCATTGCAAAGATTATACTCTTTATCCATCGTACAGCAGGTGCCTAGTGACAAGACAGCCACTAGAGCTGAATTGGGCCTTGAGAGTCAACTAAGGTTTTAGCTGATAGAACTGGAGAGCCAGAGCATTCCTAGGGGAGGGTGAACATGAAACACGATGGAGGCGGGAACTGGGTAGAGTGGATAGCAACCAGTCTACAGTTTAGTGACGCACAAGAGGAACTGAAGGACAGACAGACAGCAGAATTCTTGGAGTATCTTAGGGCTGTGTGGTCTAGCCTGACTTCAGTTAGACCGCTTGGCTGGTGTGAAGATGCAGTTCTTCTGCACTATATTCAGTGTCATGTGAAGCAGAAGCCCAGAGCCTGGGGCTTGCACAGGGTGTCGAGAGGCCCTGCTCAGGACTTCTGGGGACATTTATCAGAGAGCCCACCCAAAAGCCATCTTTGACTAGGAGTTACCAACACTCCCAAGAGGATAATGCCTCAGTCTTGAGGTCAGAGTTTCAGAATGAATTTAGAAGATTTGGGTAAACATCATGGAAAGAGATCTGTCTGGCACCACATGAGTAAAGGCTCGGGCCCACAGTGGACTTTCTCAGACTATCCCGCCCCGACATTTCCTAACCGTGCCTTCTGCACTCACAAAACCGCTCACTTCCCAAAAGCTTGCAAACTGACTAATTTTGATTACAGTTAAGACCCTGCTCTATATCTAGTCACAGCTGAAACCGCTGTACGTACCAGGAAGGAGACATTTGGGAGTTACATGGGGTATTCATTTCCAATTGTCAAAACCAAATCATTCCATTTAGCTGACATATTCTGACTTGTTGAAAATCATTTCTGTAATAAATGGTAGAAAGTGGTCATTTCTTAAGTAGTTTGTGTCTCACAGACCATCAAGCTCATAGCAGGAACATGGTTAAAGCAGCATTAAAACAAAATTATTTTCATGTGGAGATGAGTTCATTGATCTTTAATTCAGGCTTTCAGAGCCACTTGTGCCCCCTAGGGGCCACCTTGGGATTTGGAGAAAAACACGTGTGTTTGTTTTAACTTTACATCTATGCTGGATTCTGGAAGGATGATGGGAAACTTTATAGCACAGGAAGGAAGTTTTAGTATTTTGCTGGAACCATGGAAACCTCTGCCCGTCATCCTGGAGACGCTTCTCAGTCATTTACTGGTCCACATAACCATGAAGACATGGACTTTGGTTTCAATTCCTAAGTGAACTGTGAAGTCACAAAGAATAGCTTTTTTAAACACCTGTTGTAAACAAACATGGCATTGAAGGGTTTCTCGTGGATGTTCTTCCATATATCTCTTAAGACATTGTAGATTAATTTACTGTGTGCTGTTTAAATATGACCTGGAAGAATTTGCCCCATGGCACTGCACTGTACTACCAATGCTTTGATGCTGAAAAAAAAAGCCAGCCCGTGTTTTGATATCTCTGTATGAACAGTCTGATTTTTCTGTACATGCAGTATAATGTGAGCTTTTGTCCCTAGTGGTTTTACTCGTAGTTCTCCAGACACATGCCTCAAACCTGGGGTTTTAATGTAATTTGGTGTGGTAGTCTCCTTGGCAGAAATCTTTTTTTTATTTTATTTGTTTTTCTAATTCTAACACTGCAGGTTGAAACTAGGGTCTTGATCAGCATGGGGCCACCGCTCAGTTGTATTCCAGTCCTCTTTTCACATTTTAATTTTGAGACAGAGTGAATAAGATGAAGCTGATCTTGAACTTTTCACCCTCTTCTTCAGTTGCCCTAGTGGCTGGAATTGCAGGTCTGCAACACCAAGCTGGACTTTTAAAAAATTACGTTTAAAGATATATGATTATACATTGACATTGTAGTTCATACCTATGTTCCTAGCACTTACCTGAGACAGAATGATTGCCATGAGTTTGAGGCCAGCCTAGGCTACACAGGGAGTTTTAAGCTAGCCTGGGCTGCAGAGTGATACCCTGTCTCTGAAAAGTAAAAACAAAAAATAAAAATAAACAAAATACGTGACTATGGTTAAACTCTAAGAGTTGACTACTGAGAAAAACAGTTTGTGCTGTTATTACAGGCATTAGTATATTAATTAAAATAAAAAATAAATTCAATTTGCAATTTTATTTAAGACAAAAATACATGCTGGTCTTGCCGTTATTTTTGAGGGGGGACTTGTATGCTGCCAAATCTGGTCTTGAACTTGTCAACTCAAGTGATCTCCACCTGTAGCCTTCCACATACTGGGAACCATGGACATGCACCACCATGCAAGCTGTTGCCATAGGTTTCCAGGATCCCCCTGTCAGTAAAGGTAGAAACCTCCATGGCTGACCCATATTGTCTCTGAGTTCTCCCCTCTTGCCCTGTGTCCTTTGTGTCCTAGTCCCAAAAGAGTTAGGCCATCCCCTTTTATTCTTATCAAGTTCTTATGTTTACTGAGTAATCAGTTGGAGTTGTTCCTATAGGAACCTCGGTGGAAAGGGAAGACACAACGAAAGCTAACAGGAAGTTAGAGTGCATGATTCTTGAGTAAGTCCAGCCTTGGGGTTGGTTGACCGACTAGTCTAAGAGGTGTGTGCAGCAGTGCACATGTGTACCTGTGCATGTGCATGTCGGCGTCATTCCTTAGGTACCGTGTACTTTAAAAAACAAGCCTTTGAGACATGGAACCTGCCTGTCTCCACCTCCCCAGTGCTGGGGTTACCCATGCTACCTTGTTCATCTTTTCTTTTCCTTCCTGTGTCCTGGAGACTGAACTCAGGTCCTTGTGCTTACACTAAACACTCTCCCACCTAAGCCATCTCTCTGGCTCCCTGCTATACTTTGAAATAGAAAAATAACACGGATGCAGAAACCATGCGGCTTCTCCCCAGTGCAAGCCTTTTCAAGCCTTTGCGAAAAGGCTTGGTTACAGAGAGACCCCTCTGTCTTCTAACTTCATTTAAACCCTCACAAGACAAAGGTCACATCCAAATTTAATGCTTGCCCAGGGAAGACTCGGTAGGGGCCTGTGTGGAATGGATCTGCAAAGGTGCCATGAATACAGGATTATTACTGATGCTTTGCCAAAGTCAAGTTCAATCAGTGTCGGATCTGGACTTTTAGTGACCCAGAACTCTCTTTCATCAGAATCATGTCCTTAATCTGTTCTAGGATCATTGCCACAATCTTATCACTCTAATTATAGCTCCTAAAAATGTGAACTATGTTATATAACTCGGAGCTTGTTTGGACTTCTTATAGACATGCTTATATGGCAAGAAAAACAACTTTCAGGCCAACTGAAAAGGATAAGAGTCACACATGCAGTAATAGTTCCAAGAGTTTTTTTTTTTTTTAATATTAGAAATGCCCTATTGATGTTTTTAAAAAATATTGCATTACTTAAAAATAAATACTTAAAGGGCAGTTACATAGTGTGTCCTAGAATAAACCAGTCAGAAGGCAGCTGTTGCCTCTAAATTGTGGAAAGTAAAGAAAATATCCACCAAGATTCTTCATTATTGGTTAAAATAAAGCATGTGTGTCTGTGTGGTAGGCATGTGATAGAGTTTGGAGTAACTCAGGTGACATCAGAAAACTACAGTGATGTTGTTTCTGATTCTGCCCCTCAGACTCTAATCTGATTACATCTAATCCCAGATGTAATCAGAAATGCATTTCTCCATGCTTACAAGTCATTTTACTCAGGGATGGATAGATGGCTCAGCAGGTAAGATCACATCCTGTTCTTGTAGGGGACCTAGGACCAAGCACCCGTGTGATGCCTTATAACCATCTGTAATTCCAGCTCCTGTAGATCTTATGGCACTCCTAACCTCCTCAGGCTCCTGTATGCACACGGTGTGCAAACATGCCCTCAGGCACATACACATGTAAAAGAAATATTTGTTTAAATCTAAAGAGTATCTTAATGGAGAGACTAAGATATAGATGAATGAATAGTTGAGAAATTCTGGACTCTTTTTTTTTTTTTTCTTAATTAGTGGGAAAGATTTGGTTGCACAAAATGATTCAAGGGTGTTTTAAGTCTCACCTATATATAATGATTTATAATGAAAATTGTTGTCAGTGTGCAGTGGTCTAGAGGTCCTGGGTGAAATCAGGCAAGTAGGGTGGTGGGATGGTGGTATTTCGGGGTAAAGGACAGGAGTGAGGCTACTCTCCCTGCCCCAGGCGCTTCCCCAGGCAGGCTGAGACCAAATCATCACAAGCTCTGGATTGCACGGTGAAACAAGGTTGTCGCATCCTTCAACACAGAAATGTATTGGATCCTCCTGTTTCCTGTGCAAGCTGGTCAGCGGCACCGGGACTCCACCTCTCTCGGGGAGGCTGATGGCCCTGCAGCCACGCACCCTGGTCTGTGTGGCAACGCTGAGTCATCGGCTTGTCACTCTGCACAGTGCTTCAAGGCCCTTTCCCTACACAGTGGTCAGGCAGGGGCTCTGGTGGTCTTTCTGCTTAGCCTTCACTATTTTTTGAACTGACTGAGGGCTCTCAGGAAAGATGAGCAGTGGCCTTAAGTGAGCTTGTCTGGGGCCTTCGGGAGTTCGGATTTAAAATGGTTACATGGTGCTTTTCTTTCTTTCTTTCCTTCCTTCCTTCCTTCCTTCCTTCCTTCCTTCCTTCCTTCCTTCCTTCCTTCTCTTTCTTTTTTTTGGTTTCTACTGGAGACATTCATGTTGTATTGAATGTATTCATGTTGTTGTATTTAGTGGTGCACATTTAGTACATTATCAGCGTTTGTATCATTTAGCATTTTAGATGCAAAGTCCATCTGATGGGCCTGCAGCTCTTTGTACCGCCAGGAATGCTGTGGGGTCACTATGGGCAAAGATTTAGGGCGCTTTGTAATTTCTTGCTACGTTTGTTGATTTGGCTGGGGGTTCACGTGCCTCGGCACACATGTGGCGGTCAGAGGACAGTTTTCCGACTTCAATCTTCTCCTTCTGCTGTGTGGGTCTCGGGGACTGAACACACAGAAAGCACCTTTATATACTGAGCCATCTCCATAGTCTCAATTTATGCTAATTTATTTTATAAAATGTCACCAAACCCACCAGTTAAGGCAGGAGTGCTGAATTTCCATCCACTCTGAGGTGGGAGTCATGCTGGGGTAGGGATGTGCTCAGTGTTCAGGGACATCAGCTTCTCTCCTCTCCAAACTGCAGAATTTGTAGGTATTGAGCACCAAGCTCCCCACATGAGGAGCCAAGACGATGCCTTAGAAATGAGACAGGATGCCGCAGGCATCCTCAGCTACCAAGGAAAATGGCATCTGGAGGTGAAGGAAATCTCTCTTCTGATGGAGAAGCCAGGATCCCGGTCGCCTACCAAGCAGTCTGTGTCTGGGAGTCCTGGTGGGAGTGCTTCATGAGAACTCCAGGCCAAGCCAGATCCTGGAGGATCAGTTGTCCTTCTTTTCCAGCTGTCGTTTTCCAGCTGCTGGGCGTGGGCTCTGTGGTGAATCTAACCATGGAGGGCAAGTCCTTTTCCCCAGCAGCATGGGGCGTGTCTAGTTCCACAGGACAGCAAGTCTTCAAGAATGGCCCTTAGAACCTTTACTTCTTAGCTGGGCCGGGTGGCTTGCTTCTGTAGTCCCATCAGCGGGGACGCTACGGCAAGAGAATTCCTTAGATATGAGAATTCAAAGCTGGCCTGGGAAACACAGTATGACCCCGGTGTGGAAAAAATAATAACTGGCAGAGAAAGAGTGAACACACAGCTATTTATGACGAAATTGTCCGTAAGGCAGAGCTGAGCTGAGGGCAGGTGATTTTAAGCTATTAATCTTGTGGGCATTCTCTTGAATATTCAAGTTGAATATTCTCAACTTTTGGGTTTCTTTAATACAAATATCACCTTGAAAAGTGGAAGATTAAGAATATGGCAACTTTTTATTTAGTTTTTATTTTCTTATGCTGGAGAGATAGCTGTGTTCAAGGAGTATGCTGTGCAAGTGTGAGGGCTTGAGTATGAATCCCCCAAACCCATGTAAAGCCATAAGTCTATAATACCATACACACAAACAGGAGTCCTTGGAAGCTCACAGGCCAGCCAGCCTGGCATTTGTAGTGTAATGGCAGCCAACAAAGAAACACTGCCTCAAACAAGAGGAAAGGTGAGAACCAGCACCGAACAATGTCCTGTGACCTTTACCTCTGTGGTGTGCACACACTTTAAAAAAGACACAGATGGTTATTTTGGATCCTGGTACACCTTAGTCGGGATTTATATAGCCAGTTAAAGCTTAAAAAGGGGGACAGACAAGTCAATGGCTGTCCTGAGGCACTTCTCTGAGGAGTGACACTATGGGCAAGGCCCCTTTCGAATCTTCTCAGCAACAGCATCTGGGCGCTTTGATGAGCAGCGTTCCCGGGGTGGGATTTGAGAGCGCTGTGCTCTCTTTCCAGCCACCAGCCTCATAGGCCTAGAATGGTGTAGTCTCTCACTGACCAGCTCACCGCAGCTCTGTGAATCTGCCACATGCAACACTTCTCCACTCAGTGTGGACGGGCCCTGGGCTGCCTTGCATGCACTTCCCTGCAGTAAATTCATTGTAGGATAGGAGAGATGGAACCGATACTCAAAAATGTCTGGAGAAAGGAAGCCTATGACCTTTTCCTTTAGGTAACCATCCTTCCCAGCCATCTTTATACCAAGTTAGAGGTGTTTCAAGGCACGGGGCTCAGAGCAGGCTTTGCCAGGTGCATGGACTGGCTACAGTGGTCATTGAAGTGGGCCACGGGGCCTGGAGAGATGGCTCAGAGGTTGAGAGCAGTATCTGCTCTTCAGAGGTCCTGAGTTCAATTCCCATTAACCACATGGTCGCTCACAACCATCTATACTGAGATCTGGTGCCTCTTCTGGCCTGCAGGTATACATGCATATAGAACATTGCATAATTAAATAAATCTTTAGAAAAAAGGAAGTCTGAAGTGGGCCACGTTGTCCTAAAAGCCCCTCAACCAAGCACTAAGCTGCTTTCTAAGTAGCTGTTGGGAAGAGCATAGGCTTCACAACTCCATTTGGCCAGGAAAACCGTGGCCTCCGTGAAGGGTTGATAAGCATAGTTGATAGCTGGCAAGGCAGCTGCTCAAGCCATGGGGGAGAAAAGGAAGATGCTTGCCATGGAAGACATTGTTTGAGATATTCTTTGCCTGCCTGCCAGGCACTGTGTGACCAACAAGAGGAGCACGCGGCGGCTCATCCTGTGTAACTTGCTGAATGAGAAGTCGCTAAAATTCAGTCATTTACCATCCAGTCACAGGCTGGATGTTCAGTGTTTGAAAAGCTGTGTATTTCACAACACTGTACTTGAGCACGGCAGACTCTGGGAATGTTCACTGTTCTAATCAGAGTGGCCCCTATCTCCCTCCCCCTGCTTAGTGACATAATTAATTTATTTTTGAGTGAGAATGCTAAGCAAAAATGGGGGGGGAGTTTTCTTTCCAGTGGAGGGCATGTTTTGGCCTGAAGTAAATCCCATCAAAGTATTCCATTACTAGCCACCGTCCTACCTACAGGAAGTTTTTTGTCATGTATCAAGAAGGCCTGGAAAGTTGCAGTTGATTTTTAAAAAGCAATTCTCTCTTGCCTTTACAAGAACCAGATGGGTATCTCATTAAATGTAAGAAGTGCCTTGAAAATTAGAAAGGTGACAGGTGTGCAAATTAGGATCATGAGTCTTAAAGTACTTATCTTTTTATCTGCGTATGATACATTTTTGTATGTACATGTGTATAGATATGCATGGAGGCCAAAGGTCAGAGCTGGGTATCTTTCTCAATAGCTCTCCATCTGATTTTCATAAACAGCGTCTCTCATTGAACCTGGAGCTGTTGGTTCAGCAAAGTCTGGCCAGTGAGCTCCTGGGACCCTCTTCCCTCTGTCTCCCAGGGCTGATATTTCAGACATGTGCCGCCATGCCTCATTTTCTGTGTGGGTGCTGGGGGTGTAAATACACGTACAAGGTGCTCTTGCCGGCTGAATCATCTCGCTGCTCTCCAAGTCCATGTCTTTTAACACATCTGCATCTCCCTCTGCTCCTTGGCACAGAAGCAGGTATGCCATTGTTGAGGGCTGCCCTGCTGTCCTTGATCCCTCTTTGTTCTAACACTTGGACGTTGCCAAGGGGTGTCAGATGATGGGAAGATCATGGCAAAAGAAAAGCAGAAAAGCCCTGCATAGGGGTTCTGTCGGCTCTCACTGTGGCCAAGGAAAAGCACCTAGCTAGGGGAACTGCGAGCTGACATGACCTCTCTCTCTGAAATGCATTGAGCTTTCGGTGTAAAGGGCCTGCTCAGTAGGCCAAGAGGCTTCTCTACCTGAGGAAGTTCATTCAAGACCAATTTAGCCTCTCTCTGTCTCTCTGTCTGTTTTTGTCCCTATGTATCTCTGTTTCTGTCTGTCTCTCTGTCTGCTTGTCTCGCTCTCCTCTCTCTACTCTCCATCTTCCCTTTCCCTCCCTCCCTTTCACCTTCTCTCCTTCTCCCTCCTTTCCCCAAGGGCTCTATGTAGCCCAGGCTGGCCTTCATCATGTGTTCTTCCTGTCTCAGCCTTCCCAATACTAGGACTGCAGAGTGTGCCACCAAGGCCAACTTGCTCTTGCTCTTTCGCCATGCAAGAGCTAATGAATTCTTCACCACCTTACCTTACTGTGGCACAAATTATAGGGTCAGACCTTGGTTGAAGTGACTCTCATGTTGATGTCCAATCCACAAAGGAAATGCTCCATGAAGGCTCTGTTGGAATTTAGTTTGGCTCCTCTCTCGAATTAGAGTTAGAAGGCCAGAGGAAGGGACAAGGCCCTTTTTTTTTTTTTCATCTGGACTCTCTGGGGCAAGATTGTCCAGACTCAACCTTCCTAGGCTTTTCCATACTGCATCTCTTCCTTCATTCGGTATTCTCAGTGGCCTTGGCATTCCCACCACTGTTGCAGAGAAGACTCCCACCCCTCTAGGTGAATGCTACCAGGTTCTCTTTAATCCCACAGTGCACGAAATCCAGTGTCCCTCAGGCTTACAAATCCTTGAAGCCTCTCCTAACTTAAGTGGCCGGAGACAGGCCAGCATGTATCATATTGGTACAAAGACCCACATAGACATGAGCCAAGGTCTGAGCTTGGACCAGAGTACAGCTTATAGGCAGCTAACTGACTAGCACCTGGCTTATTTCTGCAAGGTTCTATGTTTAGGTGAGAGGTGCCGTTGATACTTTCTGTGGAAGAGACTTTGTGTTGTCATTAGACTCTAGAGGAGTCTTTTTGCTAGGGTCCCTGTTCTGGAGGTGCAGAGCATTCCTCTGTGTTCCTGCTGCAAAACGACCTGAGTTCTGCCTGTTGCAGAACATTGACCTTGGTGTACCGGCATGAGAGTCTTCCTAGTCTGATGCTCCTTGTTCGCCTTTAATGAAATCCTATATTTAAGATTTGAGACAGAGTTTTGTTTTGTTCTGAGAAAGGATTTCTCAGCTCTGCCTGGCCTTGAGCCTGCAATCCTCCTGTCTTATCTTCCAATGTTCTACAATTAGAGAAGGCATATGTCACCACATCCAGCAAAGCCTATAATAGATTTCAGTTTTCCCATATAACTATATGACTCTTGGGACAAAGACCACAGCAGGTCCTTCTATCCAGGTAACCAGTACAGTGCTATCTAGGTTCTCTGAGAAATGCCTGAAGCCATCATAGTGGCCAGTGCAGAAGGGTGGAGGGAAAACCCAGTGCCTGCTGCCTGGAGGGAGCCTTGTTTCCTTTGGGGCATTCGGGACATGTCCTCCACTGGGCTCCCAGTCTTCTCCCATGGCCCTGTCCATGGTGTGACCGAGGCCATGCCGCTCCCCACATCTGTAAAGTCATGTTTGCCTTTCACAAGAAAAGAACCTACGTAAGAAAGCTTGGCAGAGGCACGGCCACCGAGACACAAGCCCTGGTAATTTCTTCTGGGCTCTTTGTGATTGTAGAGTTTATGAAATTTAAGTAAACACCCTTCTCTAATCCCCAAGCCGTGAGAAGCCTTCGGAGCATTTATTTGCCGAGCCGTCTCTGCAGGCCTGTGCCACGGCACACCTAGGCTCCAGGGTTCTGCTCATTAGGGGGTGTCGGATTTCGGCAATCAGCTTGGGGTTGAATGAGTTTAAACCATGTGGGCTGCAGTTGATGGAAAACATCATTTCTCATCTTCTTGTTTCTTTTCCTACCTTCCCTTCCCTCTCTCTCCTTAACCCTCCCCTGGGAGCTAGATAGATTATGTAATGTTAGGTGTAACCCTGAGATGGGGGTTGGGGGAAGGTCTTGTTTCTTTCTCATTCTCCAGCGCTGCCCCTTGTAGTTCCAAAGGTGACTGGGGATACTGCTACCTATGGCCTGGAAAGAACGTGATTTTTATTGAACTAACTCTTTCTTTCTTTCTTTTTCTCTTTCTTTCTTTCCTTCCTTCCTTCCTTCTTTTGTCATATCCTTCCATACACATTTGGATGCATCTCCAATTTCTTTCTTTGTATCCTCACTCCTTCATAAAAGCAAATATAAACATAGTCTTTCTCAAAGCCCACTGAGCAGAAACTTCCAGGCCCTCAACTGGAGTCCATGAAGTCATGAGCCATAGTCTGCTTCCTCTCACTTCCATCCTTTGTCTAGCAGGGGAGGATCAGGAAGAGGGAGGTGACTCACCTATGTATCCTTTAAGGGTAAGAAATTTCATTTTCTCCACGGGTGCCAAGCTCTGTTGGGCAAGCCCACTGTTAATACTGAAAAGGGTCTAGATTCTTCCATAAGGGCTGTGCTTATAATAATAAATATCCCTGCAACTGTAATTGTCACACCATCTCCAGCTTTCTCTTATGTAATTTAACACTCAAGGTTGACCTTCTCAAGGGTAACACATGTGGCTTACAGGCAGGTGATGTAATGGCTCTTCCTTTCAAGCTCCAGGGGCATCCCTGGAGTAGCCTGAGGCAGGGGGATCCTGAGATGGTTTCTGGTGTTGAAGGGGCTGCCCTTACACCTCACTGTAGCAGTTTTATGCTATCACTTTCTATCTGTGCCATGACTGTGAAGGTAGGGAACCCAGAAGTTCTACACAGGTGACACAGAGGACCCTCAGTGTGAAGCAACACCCCACCGTGTTCCACTGGTTGAGAGGTAGTTAGTCTGGTCTTTTGGGAGGAAACTGGCCTATGGCATTACAGTTTATTAAGGGCTGCCTACTGGCTTCCTGGGGACTTTCTCACACAACACACCTTGTCTCTCTTCCTCCCTCTCCATCTCCACTCTACTGAAGCCAAGTGAGAAACAAACAGTGGTGTGCTTCAGTGGGAAGAGATAACACCTACCTTTTGTGGCTTTGGATGAAGTTCCCTCTTCTACCGGTTCAGCCACCTGTTGAAACCATTTTCAAAAAGTTAAAGTGTTCAGAGTTCATGATCCTTTATGCTGGAAACATAAGAGAATGTCAAAATACACAGGAACACCCTACACCTAATAAATGAAGGGCAAGGCCACAGGAAACAAGAAAAATATACAAAAATCAATCCCTTTTTTTATATGCTAGCAATGAGCAATACAGAAGTGAAATTAAGAAAGAAATTAGGTGCATAATCATGTCAAAAAGATTTACATACTTGGATATAAATTTAACAAAAGGAATGGATGTCAGGTATGGTAAAAATGCAAAGCACTTCTGAGGGAAGTTAATAAAGCACTAAATAGAGGAATGGTGTACACTTACAGAATTTGAGATTCAGTGTTATTAACCAGGCAGTTCTCCCCAGATTGCTCAGACAGCACAATTCCTGCTGGTAAGAATCCCAGTGGATGAGCAAATGTCCTTGTTGTATACTTGAGCATATTTTGGATATATGCCTAGGAGTAGCTCAACCACCTAGAACCCCTGCACAGATGTAGCCCATGGCAGCTCAGTCTCCAAATGGGCTCGCTAGTAAGGGGAACAAGGGCTGCCTCAGACATGAACTCAGTGGCTGGCTCTTTGATCACCTCCCCCTGAGGGGGGTGGCAGCCTTACCAGGCCACAGAGGAAGACTATGAAAGACAGTCCTGATGAGACCTGATAGGCTAGGGTCGGATGGAAGGGGAGGAGGTCCTCCCTATCAGTAGACTTGGAGAGGTGCATAGGAGGAGAAGAGGGAACGATTGGGAGGGGATGAGGGTGGGGGCTACAGCTGGAATACAAAGTAAATATATTGTAATAAGAACCATATAAATAAACAGTAAATAAATAAATAAACAGACAGACAAAAACAACAAAAGAATTACAATGGATTTCTCTGTAGAAACTGACTGGCTACTCTTCAAAATCTTTATGAAAAGAGAAAGGACTCAGAAAAGGAAAAACAGGCTGGGAGAAAAAGTTAGTCTGTTTCCTAACTTCAAAATGTAGTGAAAAGCCACAGTAACAAATGCAGCACCTTGGTGCTGGAGTCAGGACTGGTTATGTAGATCAGTGAACACAATTGAACCTTTAGCTTTGTGGTGATCAGTTTCCTCCTAGTGCCACAACCATCCACCAACAATGAACCTACCAAGCTTTCTTTCCTCAGACCCTGTAACCCAGCGTTAATGCAGTGGGCAATGCACCTTATATATGGCTTCCCATCTATTTAATGAGGGTGAGGGTGATGAAGGCTGCTAGCTGTATCAGACATATAACGCTGCCTTTTTGTCAAGAACCTCAGTGACTGAGAAAAGTTAGATGTGAGAAGAACAAAAAAGGTATAAACACAAAAAGACTCCGTTGAGTCTGAGGCGGAAGCTGTTGGGCTTGCATCTTAAAGAACTGGGCTGGGAGATGACCGGGCCACTAAAGTGCTCTCTGATTTCTTTCTTTTTTCTTCTTCTTTTTGGTTTTTTGAGACAGGGTTTCTCTGTGTAGCTTGGCTGTCCTGGGTTCACTTTGTAGACCAGGCTGGCCTTGAACTCACAGTGATCCACCTACCTCTGCCTCCCGAGTGCTGGGATTAAAGGTGTGCGCCACCATGCTCAGCTGTGCTCGCTGATTTCTTAATGTCCTTCCCTCTCACTGCTGTTTTCACTATATCCCATAGGTTTCGATATGCTGTACTTTCATTTTTATTTGATTCTAGGATTTGTTTTTATTTCGCTCTTGATTTCTTCAAGGACCCAATTTTTATTCCATAGCGTATTGTTCAATCTCCATGAATTTGTGTATGTTCTAGAATCTCCCCTACTGTTGTTTGGGATCAGGTGGAGTACAGGACTCTTCCCTGTATTTGTTGGTACTTCCTTTGTGTCCTAACAGACAGTCTGCTTTAGAGAAAGCTTTATGCACTGTTGAGAACGTGCATTCTGATGCATTTGGAGGGATGTTCTGTGGGCATGCATCTGTTAAGTCCATCTGATCAATGGTGCCATTCTAATGTTTCTAATTCTTGTAGTGGACAATCTGTCAGTTGGTGAGACTGGCATGCTGAAGATCTCCCACTGCCATAGTGCTGGGCTTAGTCTATGCTTTTACATTTAATAGTCCTTGTTTCATGAAATGAGTTGCATCAGGGATATGGTTATACATATTCAGAATTGTAATGTCCTCTTGGTGTGTTGTTCCCCTAGTTTGTATGAATTACCCTATATCTTTCCTCACTAGTTTTGGTTTGATGACTGTTTTGTCAGATACTAGAACAGTAAAACCTACTTATTTCCTAGGTCCATTTACTTAACATGCATTCCCACATCTTACCCTGAGGTAGTTAGTGAGTTAGGTAGTTACTTTTGAAGTAAGGTGAGTTTCTGGAAGGCTGTAACAAATGGATGATTCCTGTTTTTTCTTTCTTTCTTTCTTTCTTTCTTTCTTTCTTTCTTTCTTTCTTTATCTTATAGTTTGTGTCTTTTTATTGGGGAATGAGACCATTGATATTCAGAGCTATTATTGAAGTTGTTTATTGATTCCTGCCATTTTGTTGACTTTGCAGTGTTTGGGATTTTTCCCCCTTCTTCCTCTCTTGCTATTATTCTAGTGTGGTTTATTATTTCCTGTGGCCTCATGGGTGGATTTGTTTTTCTCTTCAGTCTGAAGGATTCCTTCAAGTATCTTCTATACAGCTGGCTTAGTCGTCACAAATTCCTTTAGCCTATTTTTATCATGGAAAGTTTTTATTTTTCCTTCAGTTATAACCTAGAACTTTGCTGGGTACAGTGGCCTGGGTTGGCAGTTATTATCCTTCTGACCTGGAAATACGTCTGCCCAGGTCCTCATGGATTTTAAAGTTTCCATTGAATAATCTATCGTTATTCTTATGGCCCTGCTTTTATCTATGGCTTGGTACTTCTCTCTTACTGCTTTCAATATACTTCCTTCATTCTGTATAGTCAGCATTGTAATTGTAATGTGAAGAGGGGAAGCTCTCTTCTGCTCTTCTCAGTTTGGCATCTCTTTTTCTAACTCTGGGAAATTTTCTGTTAATGTTCTTATAAGAATATTACCTATGCTTCTATATTCTGTTAGACACACAGACATATAGATATATAGTACCTGTTATCCTTGGGTTTCACGATGGTGCCTGTATCTGTATAGGTGTTTCTGGTGTCTTCCTTCTGTTTTAGCCTTCTCCCTCTTTGATTGCTCCAGTTCCTGTACATTGTTTTCAAGATCAGGGCTCTGTCTGCTCCTTGGGACTTCCATGAGATTGTTAATTTTTCCAGGCAGTTCCTAGGCCTCGCACTCCACCGGGACTGGTCCGGCCCTGCAGATGGCTGGGTGTACAGGAGGACCACCACTTCCTTAGAGTCTCTGCTCTCTCCTGGATAGCTTTTTTGTTGTTTTCTTGAAAACAGGATCTTACTATGTAGCCCTGGCTGGTCTAGAACTCACAGAGATCTGCCTGCTTTCTGAATTAAAAGCCTGTGCCTCTGTGCCAGGCCCTGGGCAGCTGTATTAGGCAGGCAGGCCTGCACACAGAGGCCTTCCAGCTGGCTTACAGTTCTCAGTTTCCTTGCCTGCTTCCCTGAATGTCTCTCCCCTGGCTAAGTCTGCTACGGTCCTGTCCCTTGTAGGGTAAGTGCTTCTGGGTGTCATCTTCACTGCTTTCTCTCACTGAGAGTCACTGGGGAGGCTTCTGGTTGGCCATTTTGCCCAGAAGTCTCCAGGCATCAACTTCTTATCCCTTAATAATATTCCTTATTCCTTAATAACGAGGAACCTGAAGTGCAGAGACATTCATTTCCCATTCATTCAAGGCTACGCAGCAGGTTGCACTTCTTGAGTCTTCCTCCAGTATTTTCCTTCTGTCAAATACTGCCTCAGCCTTTGCCAGTTGAGGGTGGGTACCCTTGTGTAGGGGGAGGGAAAAAAAACTTCAATTCCTAGGGAAACCCATCCCCAATTTAAAAATCTCTGTGATTCCAAATGGCCACAGAATCCCAGGTTTGAGTATGTCCCTTTGAGATCTGCCACCGGAGTTTCAGTCAGAGCTGAAATTCTGGGCTAGGGGCGTATTTAGCTCAGTGGTTATATATCAGCTTATCCAGCTCACACTTGCCTTGTATCAGACCTAGCAGACCCTTCCCCGGTCCCACCGACTCCCTGGAGCTGTCATTTCTTTTGCACATCTACTAAGTAGAAAGTTCTTTGAGGGCTTCCATCAAGGTTGGCTTCCCTCTGACTTGCTCTCTCAGTCCATATTATGCTCTTCAGAACGAGACTCAATACATCTGATTGTTGTGTGCCAATTGTCCATGGTTCATGGAGCTCACATGAGTGCGACAGGAGTCAGGAGCTCACATGAGTGCAGCAGGAGTCAGGAGCTCACATGAGTGCGACAGGAGTCAGGAGCTCACATGAGTGCGACAGGAGTCAGGAGCTCACATGAGTGCCGCAGGAGTCAGGAGCTCACATGAGTGTGAAAGGAGTCAGGAGCGCACGGTTTTGGGCTTGACTCTGGGCCCTCCAAGTGCACATCAAACATTAGGCCTCAGTTTGCTCAGCCAGAAAATGGAAATAAGTGATTTACAGATGTGACCCAGGCATGCCAAGTTAGTAGGAGGCCCAGCCTGCTGCTTGCTTGTACTGAACATGAGATCTTTTCATGGACCATCTTTGCTATTAATATCTCTGGGTCCTGGCCTTTAACCTTTGTTGTCTTTTCCCCACTACATCGCTTCCCTGTCAGACTTTTATGTCTTCCTTATAGAGACTTTCCGTTCTGGTCTTGACTTCCCATATGTCATCTGCAGGGTTTATGTGGTCCCTGCCCCAAGCCCTTTCCTCCTTCCTTTCTCAAAAGGTATTGTGCTAAGACAAAAACTGGCAGCAGTTTCTGAGTTTAAGTGTTTCTAGTTTTAGGTCTTTTTCTCCCCCTTCCTGAACCTATTCATTGAGAGCCTTCTTCCAGCCAGGCCTGGTGTCGCCCACCTTTAATCCCAGTACTTGGGAGCCTGAGGCAGGAGGGTTGTTATGAGTTCTGTGCCATTCTACACTACAGAGTGAGTTTCTGTCTTGAAAACAGAGAGGAAAAGGATGATGAAGAGGAGTGAGAATATTGTGGAGGGAGAAAAGAGAAAGGGAGTGAGAAAAGCAGGGAGAGAGGACCTTGGTGGGGGGGAAAGAGAGGGATGCAGTAGAGACAGGGGATTCAGAGCTTGGACTTTGGAATCATGTCACCCGGTTCAGGGTCTTAGCTGGCCCCACCACTGAGTCTCTGTTTCCTGACCCCTTAAGAAGAGGTATTTTTATTATCTCTTCATTTCTAAGATTTATTATTTATTTACATGTGTTTGTGTGTGAGTCTGTGTTTGTGTGTGCATGTTCACATTAGAGCTCATAGAAACCAGAAGAGAACAGCAGACCTCCAGAGCCTGGGTGGCAGGAACTGAGCTCCTTCCTGTCTTCTAACAAAACAAGTGCTCTCTTGCTCACTCCTAGCTGTGGGCCATCTACCCTGTCCTGTGTGTTGTCTCTTTAACATATTGCTTGTAAGGACCAAGGCACAGAAATCACAGTGACATTACTTCCTTTCCCCAAATCCACTTCATTTGGGGGCCAGACAAAATGGGAAACATTGTTACAGCTATCTTGGGAGCACAGAGTGACCTCCCCACCAGGTTCCCCTGAAATTCTAAGCTCCTTTCATTGTAGTTTAAAATTATTGCTATAGAGCACTGCAAAACAGAGCAAGACTTGGAATAAGGAAACGGAGACCCCCTTTAAAGCCTTTGCTGGATGAGCCAGTGATCTGGCTTTTTGTTCTGCCTCAGTTTATGTTTCTTACTTGAACTGTGGACGGCACCTCAGGGAATCACAGGATGCAGACAAGGCTGACAGGAGGGCCTGTACTGGCAGCTTCTGGCAGCTCTTTAAAGAGGACACAAATGTCCAGGATGTAGTAGCCATGGCAGATCAGACAAGAGGCGCTCAGTGGCCCCAACATCTATCCAGCCCATAGACACCTAGGAGAGGATCCAGGTACTCTATGGGTAAGGGTAGAATGAAATGTTTCTAGAAAATCCAAGTCAGTGTTTAGGATGCTACATATTTGTTTGCTCAAACCAAACTTCAGCCCAAAACGGTGGAAAATAGGAATTTTACATCCCAGAAATCCAACTGGGAGACAAGAGGTAGTAGGGAAGGGGGAAGTGAGAATTACTACAAATGAAAAAATCTAGTAAAGATGTTCATAGAGACTGTTCACCACAGCAACTGAATTCAGCTGGTTTTCTAAGTGTCTCTAATTCCGTGGGTTGGGTCACACTGACTAACCCAGCAAGCACTTAAAATGATAGGTGCAAATAAAAGTGTTATTCTCTCGGTCTTCTTTTGGCCAGAAGAATGTTTTGCCTCAACAGAGGCCTCAGCCCTGAGTACTTTGGTCATTCAGGATGAGTCTCATCATGTACCTCATTTAAGGAGCCAGTAGCAACCCGACCAGCCAATGCAGCACAGAGTATCCCAAGGTCTGTTTGAGAAAATGACATCTTTAAGGTCATCGGGATTCAAGGAGATCGGCGTTCACGGAGACTTTGCAAAGATAAGCAATTCTGCTCACTTTCCAAGCAAATCTGAGAGGCCATTCATCCTTGGCTATTTCCCCCAGTGACCCCTTTTGGCATTCTCAAACACCTGCGCTTGGTCAGGGCCGCCTGCTGCCGCTTGTGTTTTCCTTCTTAAGGCAGCATCTGAATTATTACTCTGAAGTAAAATTGTCAGAGTTGTTGAACATTCAGAGCACAGGCAAAAGTGTTTCTGATGGCTGTGTGATATTTCTTTCTTGTTTTCTGTTCAAGGTTAGATGTTTGCAATATTACCATATAAAGGAAGGAAACATTCAAAGTGAATAAATTGAGTGTTAGTTACTCTGGGTTTTGTTTGTTTGGTTGGTTGGTTTTGGTTTGAGTCTTGCAGCCCTTAATGGTTTGGAACTTGCTATGCAGACAAGGCAGGCTTTGAGATGGCATGAGATCCACCTGCTTCTTCCTCCTGTGTGCTGGGATTAAATGTATGTGCTGCCACCAAACAGCATATTCCATATTTTATTAAGGAATATGGGAGCATTTCTTTGACTCATAATTTGAAAGAAGGTGCATTTGGTCCAATATATATTTTCTCTGGAGAACAATCTTTTATTACAGAACTGTATCCTCCGTCCCCCAGTTCCCCTACAGCCTTGTCCTGTGACTTGGGAAGTCACCTGTCTGGCCCTTCATGAGCATTACCCAGACAGCCCAAGAGCCTGCCACACTGCAGCATTGCTGGTGCCCAACAAACCTTTCACGATACCTGTTGTAGATGAGCCTGGAGTGGGTCTCAGCATTTCCATGCCCCAGGTGACCACACACTCACAGAAACTGAGTGACATTTTGAGGGAGATGGGCAAAGCCAGGGAAGAGCAATGGTATTCACTTGTGTTAGGCAAACAAAGAAGGCTTTGCTTGCCATGTCCCTGATGGCCACTGTGGCAGACGATTCAGAGCCAGAAGAACTCCTTGTGCCCATCATACCGCCCTCCATCATCCTCACTACTCTTTCCTTGCTGTTCATCCCAGGGACCCAAGAAAATACAAATAGCCCTGTCAGTCTTGCAATCAGGCTGAAGGCTGGTTGGTTGGTTTCTGTAATGATTTCCTCTCCTTTTTTTTTTTTAATTTTAAAATTTAGTTTGTTTTATTGTCTCCGATTCCTCCATGGTCAATGTTATTGTGGTTAGCCCAGTGTCTTAGAAATGTGCTTTCAGTCAGTTTACGGAAATTGAATCATTCCTTAAAATGGTGCCTGCAGAAGGGCTGGCGTGTAGCTCAGTAGTGGGGCATGTGGTTAGTGTGGCAAGGTCCTGGGTTTGATCTAGGGGGATTAACTTGGAGATGGGGAACGGCTCAGTGGTACAGCATTTGTTCAGTATGCCTGAGGGCCTGGGTTTGATTCCCAGCATGACTGAAAAAAAGTGCTAAGGAGATCTTCAGTAACTGAAATTATAATGGGGAATGCCTCCTTGGCACCCATCAGGATTCATAAAGTGGAGTTTTGGATTCTTCCTTCTGGCTGGTGGGGAAAATCAGGACTGGCATTCAGGTTCCTGGAGCTCAGCACAGTGCTGGCTTTCCTAAGTACCCCATCAACACCTTTCCGTCATTCAGTCGTCAGTTAGATATTCCTTGCTGTCCTGCTTAAGAGTCAAGTGCTGTTGAGTGCTGGGGTTGAAAAGCTACACATGGCTCCTGCTGGAGACAAGATGGAAGGCAGGGCGTGAGAGCCAGGGAGCATGCTGTGGTCTCCCTGTGGGCACTTCCTGGCACATCCAGTCAAGCCTCTTCCTGCAAAGGTTCTCCTCAGCAAACCACGAGAGGTCGTGTGTCACGAGTGTCCCACTGGGTTTCTACAGCTGTGCCTGGGAGTTAGACACTGGATGCAAACTGGAGACTGAGTGGTAAAGGGGAAAACAGGACAGGATGGTGCTGGGATTCTTTGAGACCCACTGCAATCTTTTCCTTAGCTGTAGCTCGCCGTCCCCTTCCACCCCCAACTATTGTTCTTTTAATTTCCTGTGTCCTTTTCATTAAAATTGAAGGATAAAAGTAGTTTATTGATTCCTATGTTGTGCACTTAAACAAAAACACATAGATATTCAAGCAGTTTTTCCATTTTACTAGATAGATTCTTAGCAATCACATTAAGATTGCCCAGTGGAGAACGTGAACATTTTTCTATGGACATTACCAAGTATCTTGCAGTTAGCCATTTCAGCCACTAGATGGCGAGAGTAATTGGAAAGGCAAGTGCTCGTGAGTAACTCCTCCAGGGCCAGGCAGAGGAGACCTAAAACGGTTTAACTTAGCAAAGTGAGCAAACCTGCGCCATTCTCAAGGGAGACATTCTAGAGCTTCTGATTTCCAATACTGGCAGATACTTTCCTTCAGGTACAAAATTCTAAATTCAGACAGGAAGAAATAGCCCTCCAGTAGGAGGGCTGTCTCTTTCGAAAACTAAACCCAGAGAAGCTTGCCAGTGTTTGTTCCTACTTGATATTGTCTGTTTTACCTCTGAAATGCAGACAACTGAAACAATTTCTGGGCTCCTGAGCAGACTTCAGTCTCTGAGGCTTCTCTCTAAACCCCACCTGGTGGAGGAAATAGCTCCTCATTGGAAAGAGCTATCTGAGGCCCGGCGAAACAGGCCAAGTTTGTTTGTTTGTCCTCTTCTATTTTAAATAGACGCCCAGCATGCCCCCAGGACAGAGGGTGCAGCCACTGTGGTCAACTCGAAAATGGACAGGAAAGGATTCGTCAAGTGTTTGGTCAGACGGAGGCTCCACTCCGTTCTCTCTATCAGGGATTCCTGTTCTGTCTAAACAGGAGCAACATTTTTCTATCAAACTCACACTAGGACTCATTAGGGAATCCAGGAGGAGGGCAGGACATACATTTTTAACGACTTCACAGAATCTCCCTTCCTCTGTGAATAACTGTCCCAGGCAGAGTCCTCAGATTCTCCACTGGCTAATGACGTTGTATTGTCTATGAGAATCACTAAGTGCCACTGAGAAATGCAGTCTCTCTCATTCCTCTGACAGCTGAAGCTGCCTAAATGCACTCACATGAGTTTCCCTTAGTGATGCATTCCTCTCTACTCACTGGTAGCCACGAATTAATCAGATTTCTTTGTACGGATGCTTTCTTTAATTGTGGTATTTGGTGATAGTGGAAGAGCAGCCCTAGCAAACAATGGTTTAAAGCTAGCCCAAGGGATTCAGATCAACATCAGCAGTCTACACCTGAAGCAAGATCTGGCCTAATGCTGTCGCTTTTCTAGATTAGATAGAAGAAAGAAGGAGACATTTTTCTATAGGTGCTTACGCAGTGGTTTTGACTACAGTTCAAACAGTGGAGACTAGAAAATGTCAGATTGGCCTAAAACTGGTGACATAAATGATGTTAGAAGGCAGTGCTGTGTTTACAATGTCAATAGAATAGCTTTTACTTGTTGTTTAATAATGTCATACATGTAAACAATGTGTCTTGATCATCTGCACTGCCAGTGCCCCCTCCAGGAGCATCCCAACACCTTCCCTACTTCATGTAGCTTTTTATGACTTCTTTTTATTATTTTAGTTACGTGCATGTGTGCCCACAGAAGTCAGAGGTAGGAGGTCTCTCTGGAGATGGGATTACAGTTGTAAGCCACGGGATGTGGGTGCTGGGAATCGAACTCAGGTCTTCAGGAAGAGCAGTTAACCGCTGAACCAGCCCTCATGTACCTTCTGAAGAGATTTGTTTATTTTCCGTTATGTGTTTATTTTGCCTGCATGTATGTCTGTGTACGGCCTGTTCCTCTGGTGTCTTCAGAGGTCAGAAGAGGGTGTGGGATCCCCTGGAAGCAGAGTTGTTACAGATGATTGTGATTCTCCTTGTGGGTTCTGGGACACGAACACACATCCTCTACAGTAGCTGCAAGTGCTGTTAACCACTGGACCATGTCTTCGGCCCCTCCGCCCTCTTTGTTATTGTTGTAATCCACAAATGCAGGCTCTTCCTGTGAGTTCCTTAGTTTGGTTTGATATTCTGCTTCATCTTCACATGTATCTGTCTCATGGCTTGGGCTGTGGGCATTGCCATTACCTGTGGACATGGGGAGAAGGGCTAGGGCCATTGCTGATACTCCTGAGACCGTTAGCTCTACACTTCATTTTCAACCAAAATATGAAGGGAAAAAGTGGCAACGTATCTTGTAAACCTGCAAGACCATTGCTTGAATTTATGTGACCCTTAGACATTCTTGATCTTTCCAAATTTTCTATCTAAATTCTACCCAGCTTCGGAGCTGGGATTAAATGTTTTATGGTCATAATTCTTCAAACTGTTCTTATTTAAACAGGTTTTTTTTTTAAATGAAGGAGAGTAGTAACATAGATCCTGAATGATGTGGAGCTAAGAGATAGCCAGTGAGCTGGGTCTGTAGAGTTGCTGGAATGGCTTGCCTGGCATGCAGGAGCCTCGATTCTATCCAAAATATCACACATCTCCTCTCCCTGGCTAATTTTTAAAGGTGTCTATTAAGAAAGAAAAATGGGAGCGATGGCTGTTTGAACCCTGCACCTTGAAAGAATGCTGTCTGTCTAGTGTCCTAGGGTCAGATAGAAGTGGGTAGCTACGCAAGTCCTCCAAGAATCGCAGTGCCAAACGGTGGTGTAGGCCTGTCATGTTTTCTCACATTCTTTGGAAATTCCTTATTTCCCAACAAGGAGAAGCAGGTATCACTAATGCGATCACTCTCTGAGACTCCTCTAACAGCATGGCCACCTCTCTTGTCCCCTTAAGCTCTTGTTTTGGAAGATGAACACCACCAAGCTGGTGACAGACGTCCTAATTCTCTCCATCAGAACGGGAGAAGGCAGCTTGCGTGTGGGGAGCTCGCAGTACAGGGCACGTGTGCTATTAAGTGTGGGGGCAATGGCTTGTCAGACATCAGCAGAATTCCTTTCATTTTCCTACTCCAGAATGAGATGCTTCTGTTGGGTCTTTATCTGCAAGGTCAAGATCTTGTTTCGTGGAGTGCTTTTGAGACAAGGTTCTCAATGTGTAGCCTGGCTGGCCAGGACCTCACAGAGATCTACCTGTCTCTAACTTTGGGATGCTGGGATTAAAAGTGTGTTCCACCATACCTGCCCTTCCCCTTTGGTCAGTGAGCAAGACAAATAAAATAATGCCTCTGCTCTCTGAGACTGTTCTATTTGTTTACATGTATATAATTATATATATGTATGTATGTATGTGTTTGTGTGTGTGTATATATATATATATATAATTGTGTGTTTGTGTGTGTGTGTGTGTGTGTGTGTGTTGTCTTTGGAGGCCAGAAGAGAGCATCAGATTCCCTGGAGCTGGGGTTGCAGGCAGCAGTAAGCTTCCCCATGTAAAATGTAGATGCTGGGAACTGAACTCAGGTCCTCCAAAAGAGAAACAAGTGCTCTTTACGCCTGAGCTATTTCTCTGCCCCTTAAAGGACCAGAGATATTTGTGAAAGCCAGCACGCAAGAAGGAAGAAATTAAACCATTTTTAAACAGGAAAGTTAGCATAAAATAACCATATTGTATTTCCAATCCACAGATGATTGTAGACATTTTGAGTCCTATTGCTGGTTTCAGGAAAATATTCTCCCAAGTTTAGAAACTGGGGCATACCAAGTGATTGATGCTTTCGCTGGCCCCACTATCTGGAAAGCTTACTTGCTCTTGCCTTATACCGTTCGAGCGGTGGCCTTGAGTGTGCTTTAAGACCGTTGGCTTCCTCCTTGCCTAGCTGTCTGCAAAGGTCCAGTGCTTTCTCCCGATTCTGCTGTTGTGCAGCATTCCAAAGGGCTAGGCGATGATGGCCCAGCCCTCATTCAGACTTTGGCCTTTCCCTGGGGAGAATGGGGTAGCAGGCTCTGACCTAGAGGGGGGACGTAGAAGAGGGGAGGGCCTTCAGGGCTGTGGAATGAGGAGATGGCTTCTATAACATCAGGTCCAGAGGAAGCATTTGCAGACTTCCTCTCCCTGTTCTTGCTGGGTCTGTTGCTCTTCGCCAACACACCCATGAGAATGCTAGTGTAGCTACAGCCACCTCAAGTAACGGAGGACTAGGGACCAGCTATGCCATCTGTCTTATGCCACATATTTGCCCTTCACCTTCTTTCCCTTCCTTTCTTTCTCCTCAAATTTATGAATGGGAATAGTTAAGGAAGGGTAGAAGTGGCTAAGAGCTTCCTGCTGGCTTTGAACTTGCCGGGGGAAGAAGCCTGGCGACCATGGACTTCAGTTAAGAACTCTAGACATACAGTCGTCGGGGACCTTATATTACCCGTTACATTTTGTTCAAATGAACTGTGAGAATAAGTTATGTCAAGGACGCAGGGTAAAGTTTATGGACTCATCCGACTGTGCCTCTCATAAATTCCCCATTTGGATGACCACAGCAGGGCAGAAGTTTCTCTCTGTGCTGGTAAGCTGCAGGCAACTGTTGTCACTGGCTGACCTTTGAGTTCTGAGTCCGTGGGAACCACATCCCAGCCTTCATTGATGGGTGGAAGAGTTAGTTCTGTGGCGAGGTCTGTCTCTGACTTAGAGGGAAGCACTTGTGAGATTTTTGTTTTGGTCAGTGCTTTTGCTATTTTGACCAACCTGGCAGTATTTTATCTCATTCGAACAGAGAGCCATGAGAAAAGACAGCTGCCAGTGGTTGATTTTGGTTCTGTGGAATACATACATGCACTGCTTCTCTACATGGTCAAGAGTCAGAACTACTATAAATTGCTGTCAGCTGGACAGTCTGAGGAACCTACCATGATTTAAAAAAAAAAAAGATGAGTAATGTTTAATTACCTTACTTGTAAAATAGGTGGATGTTACTGACGTGCTGAAGAATGTTGGCTCTTAAATTATTTAAAAATGTATGCATTTGGCTTAGTTTTCAATTGTCAAAGCAATATATTTTTTTCAGAAGATAAATTTCCACTTGGTCTTTAATACTACTGTATTGGGGATGGGGGTACATAGGATGAGTTTGAAGTCCTAGGTTCGGCCACCATTCCTGAAAGAATAGCAGGGGTATATCATCACACTGTACTTGAATAAATGTCAGACAACTGATGCGCACTATGAGTTCATCACAACTGTTTGGTTGGAGTAATGAGGGCAGAGTGGTGCTCAAAGCATCAGTTTAAAGCTGAGAGAAGCAGCCTGAATGGCATCTGAGAGTTCTCCCTGCCAGGCTGAGGAGACTGAGCCCAAGGCCATGAGGTCTGTGTGCTGGCCTGGGCTTCGCTGCTGGAAGTCTTGTCTTTTCTCCCTCTTCTGGGTATTTGTGTGTGGGCCCAGCTGACCTAGGGGATGTGAAGGATAGCTGTGTCCTCATGCTCTGAGAAAAAGATGGGGAATGGGCATCATTGTGGAGGCATTCTGCTGGCATCTAGCAGACGCTCCACAATGCCTGCTAAAGTCTGGTATTCACAAGCCATAGTCAAAACTTCCAGTTAGTTTAAAGCAGATCTTGGAGGTCCAAGGTAGAGGAGTTGCTCTTCTCTAATAAGCCAGTTAACCTGATAATGACGTAGCTGTCTTCCTGACATGGCAGACAAACCATGCAATTCAAGGTAAAGGGAACAGTCAAAATCGCATGCACCTTGGAAACAAGCCAGCTTCTCATGTGCTTGCTCAGTCTCCTCACACTGAATGCTCCTAGGTGAGGATTGAAAACAAACAAACAAACAAACAAAAACACTTCTTACACAATTCCATAGTAGAAAGGAGAGTTTCCACACTGCTCAACAGTCCTGCCCTCAACTAAAGAAAGCCGCAGCAGACAACTAGAAAAGCTTCAGTGGCTCGCCTCCCCCTTAATACTGTTCATGGGTAGGTAGCACGCTGCTATGTGCTGCTATGATCAAACACACTGACTGGAGGGAATTTGAGAAGAGAAGGGTTTATTTTAGCATATAGGTCACAGCCCATCACTCAGGGAAGCCAAGGCAGGAACTCAAAGCAGGGGAAACATGGAGGGAGGGATTAGAGCAGAGTCCATGGAGCCTTGCTCTCTTTCAGCCCAAGCCCAGCTGCCTAGGGATGGTACCACCCACAGTGGGCTAGGCCCTTCTACATCAGCAATCAAGAAACTGCCCTACAGATATGCCCATGGGCCAGCCTAATAGCGGCAATTCCTCTACTGAGGTTCCCTACCCCCAAGTATCACGTTGACAGTAAAACTTACCAGGGCAGTTAGGCGCAGCCTTTAGGATTTTTTTTTTCTTTCTTTTTTAAAAAAGAAAGGTCATGCAAGAGTAGAAAACTTAGTCCAAATCAAGAATGAAGAGAAGCCATTTGTCTGGGTGAACCCATTGAGGAATCAGTCATTTACACTGTGAGTGTGTCCATTCTGCTGGTAAAGGCTTCAGAAGGACACAGGAAGGGCTCTCAGAGTCAAGAACTTGATACGTTACTGCACTGGGTGTCTAGGAAATGGTGTTCACTTGCATTGGTAACTCAGCATCAGCTGAGTAAAGAGACGGTAAACACATAAGTTGGTAACTCGAATTGGTAATAGTTTGTAGGTTGGTTATTACATATAAAAAACTGAGAAAACCCATTTGGAAAACAGAAAGGCAAAAAACCACCACCAGATTAAATGACCATGACTGATATCAGGATATAAGGTATGGCATAAGGTTTGGTGGGCACAGAGTGGGTGTAATAATCAGATGGGTAGTTACGGTATCTCCATAGATTGAGAAAAAGGAAACTTGCCTCAGGGCTGCTTTTGTTTGAAACTGACATAACCAAGAGGAGAAGGAAAGTGTTCCGAAGCTTGTGGAAAGGAGGGCTTGGGGTACCTCCTGGGCCCTTCAGAAGCACCAATAGCAATTGGTAGTTGTGATGGGGCTGGGCTATCAGCTCCACTCAGGAGTTCTGAGAGATCAGAGGGAATTTTTTAAGTTGAAATCTTAGGTTAACATACAAAGTAATGAAGTTCACTTGGGCCTTCCTAGATCTCTGTCGTTATTCTCTGTTCTAATTCGTCCCCCTTCCCCATGTCCCTCCTCCACACCTGCTTCTTCCCGGATTGCAGTTTAGTTTACTATCAGACTGGGGGTGGTGATACCAAGCCACAACTTTTAAAGTGTGAGCCCTACTTGAGAACATCGCAGTGTCAGGGAGCTGGTTAGAGAGGCAGGATTTTAGCGTTCAGTCTAGACATACAGACTGGGGATTTGGATGCAGTTTCCAGAATCTGGTTCCGGAAGGTTCCCATTGGAGTTGTCTGTGTGCTGAAGTTTGGAAAGCACCGTGGCTGATCAGTTGGGTTTTGCTCTCAGTGACTGTGGAGAAGGAGACCTTGCGGGATGTCTCCTTGGGGGAGTGTCGTTGACTTGGCAGCCTTTTCTCCCTTTTCATTCACCTGCTTGCAACATGGATTCTCTTCACTGCCCATGACCTACTGTTGCCGAAGCCCTTTCACTGTTGCCAGAAGTCGTCTCTGAAGCTTGACCAGAAACCCTGGCTAGATCGGGATGGCCATGCCTTTATGCTGTATGTCTACAAGAAGGGTGTTGGGTTTTTGTTGTTATTTTGTTTTATGTTTAGTATGTGCTTTGTGGAAAAATATTGAAATCAAACAAAAACAGACACCAACAGTGGTGCTTATAATTTAAAACACAAAACATATTTGTATGCTTGATGGCCTCTTAAAAATCAATTTTTACTGTTTTTGAAACACTTCGTTTTATCTAGCATCTGTCATAAAATTTAGATTTCTCTTGACATCCATGCTCCAGCTATAAAAACAATGTGAGTGGAGTAAAATAACTTAAAATTGAGCCCTATACACATACTCCCTACCCTTGGGCCCACACACGTTAATTTTGGATATTTAAATGTGACCTTTATTGATAGTTTTGTTGAATGGCGTTGAGGGTGCTTCCTGGTGTGAGGGAAAGGGCTAAGGCTCTGAAACACATAGTTCTGGCTGATCTGCTTGCTTAGCTTCCTGGCCTTAGGCATATCAAGCAACAACTCTGTATCTTGAGGTAAAATGTTACAATGTAGATCTTAAAGGTAGATGTTAACCTTTGCTTATTAACTGTTTCCCCATTTTCCTTGGGTTAGAATTTCAAAGATAGAAAGAAAAAAGAGTCAAAGAAGGCTTGTTTCCAAACAAGGGGTCTCCCCTTTGTTGGCAGACCACATGAAATGCAGGAATGTCTGTGTCTTGTTGCTTTGCTTCAGATGGACTAGCGAGACCCTAATAATTTTAGCTTCATTGTCCTTGTCAACCCCATCTTCCCCTCTCACACCTTTCCTAACAACTAATAAGATGCCATCTTTAGTGTAGACCTCTTATTACCCTGGGGCCTCTCATTCTTGCAAGTAGACTTTTTGAAAGCCCTCCATTAAGTACAAGCTAATTGACTTGAACTTTGTGTATGCCCAAGCTCCACACAGCTACAGAATGACAGATTGGGAGTGAGAGTTCAGAGCTCATATTTTCCTGTTCTGTTTTTAATGAGCCAGGCACCTACCATAAAGATAACCTATTTGAAAATTCTCTTTCAGCATCTAGTTGAATCTCCGTTTCATGGGTGGGGAAATCAGTACTGAGTCTGCCGAGTTCATGCAAGTCAGAATGTAGCAAAGCATGCCTTGAACCCAGCAGTCTGCAGCTGGAAGGGGATTTGGACCTCTACACCACAGAGTGTAGAGATGAGGGCAGGGAAAAGCTGTCAGGGAAAAAAAATGGTGAACTCTGGTGTAGAGAAGGCTGCCAGCAGGTATGACTACAGTCAGGCTATAGGCTGCTCAGCTTAGGTTTCCATGCCTAAACTCGTGGTACTAGAGAATGGATTTGTGCATTGGGAGAGACCAGCCTCCTATCTGAGTTGTCAGCCTGGAGTCCACACCAAAGCTTCAACCCTTTCCTGAAACTCACCTGTTCCATCTCCATCACCCCTCTCCCGAGAGCTATGAACAAAAGGCCTGTGCACAAATTAAACACAGGCTGTTTTTGTTCTGTCTCTGCATGTACCCATGCCTGCTTAGTGCAGACACATGGTGCTGACTGGAGTCCATTCTCGTATATTTTAAATAAACACATTCAGGAATCCAGCACCTCCTTCCACTAACACAAGAATGGCTCTGCAACTCTCTGCAGAAGTTCTGTGCTATTACATCAAATATTTACAGCGTTCTCTTACGGCACTGCTCAGTGCTCAGAGCAAATCTGAGTGGGCATGCAGAGATCAGAGTACTTCATTGCTGAAAAGCCCCAGTTGATGCTCTGCCTGAGAATACCAGTAGAATGTTACGGAAATGTTCTTCTGCACACACACAGCCAACAGCCTTGCCATTGAGTTCTAAAACACTGTCACAAAGTGTTCAGAATCCACAGGATTGAGTTGTATGTGCACATCATGTATTAGGTCCAAGCTGGCAATTTCTCACATTAGCACACTTTAATTTCAGCTCTATTCAAGCAGACACCACATGAAAGGGAACCGAGCAGATTGGAGATGTCAGGTTTACTCTCTTGCTTTCATGAAGTGGTTTCTTTGGTTTGAGGCAGCCAAGCAAATGAATCCAGCAACATTGTCTAGAGCACTAAAAAGCAGGCTGGAGATGAGACCCAGGTTAACGTCAAACCACAGCTATCATGCCTTGGGAAGAACCGCAGGCCTTTGATTTGATTTCTGTGTCCTTACAGCTGTAGAAACACAATACACAATGGCATCAGTTACACAACAAGTGCTTTATGAAGGCACCCTGAGATAGTGTGAGTGAGCCCAGCATGGTATTAACGATGTTACCAGAGCTTTGCGGTCAAAGCCTGGGCTCTGGCAGTGCTGTTCAGCCTCCAGTCCCCAGTAGAACAGTTAAAGAGACACATTAAAAAAAAAAAAAAAAACAGAGCCAGATTGTTATTTGGTGTGGCCCCGATGGCAAGAGGAACAGATAAAGGGTCCACGACCCCCAGCTCTGTGTTCAGGAGTTCTGACGTGGGATTTAGATTTATATAGAGGGCAACAGATGTGCACTGGCAGCCCTGGGGAGTTGTGGTCCCGCCTCTGGTTTGTCTTGTATGGTGTTCTTATAAGTAGTCGGAATTGTGTGGAATTCACCATTTACCAGCATGGGGCAATTTTAACAATATAGGGTTCATTGTTTCATTGTCTGATGACATAGGCGTCTCTTTAAAGTACTTTTTCTTCTACTGGGATGGCTATAGGGACACAGCCAGGTTCAGGCAATACAGCCCTGGTGGCTCTAGGAGACAGCCCTTACTGTAGAACCTGTACCTTGGAGGACGGTGCCTGTCTGTCACTGTGCCAGCTTAGAAGAACAGTGCATACCACTGTCCAATGATTTATCTTCTAGTTGATTTCACTAACATGTGAAATCATCAGAGGAGAACACAGAATAGGACGAACTAGGATTGCCAAGCCCTGATGTTAGAGAGTGTCCTGGCCCCTGATCAGTCAACTGGTTACTAGCCATTATTATTCACAGGGACCTACCTGAGCATGCATACTCTGGTGGACTCTGACAGAAAGGTCTGGTCTGGTAACCTGTATGCTCCTGAGGCCTTCTGACACTCAGCCAAGTCATCTAGTTCAGCCTCTCCGCAAACAGAGGGTATCTCTGTGAACAGCCCTGATGGATGATTATCCGGCTGAGGTAAGCGCCCTTCACGTTGGAAGGAACTCAGTGTAGAACAAAGCGGCGGGACTCAACGTTGACAAACTGTTGGCACTGTATAAAGACTTTGGTCTGCTGTAACAAAAGAGGCCTTGATTACTTTCTGTTCTGCTCATTGGTCTCAGCATGGCTCGGTAACACAGACAGAATCTCCTTGCAGCATGAAGTCTTTCCAATGATTTAAGAGAGTTCCCCTCAGTAGACCCTTTTATCTGATGGTCCGTGTGTTTATTCAGTTCAGATGCTCAGCCTCTCAGACAGAACTCGCTGAAGCTTGCCGTGCCCTGTTGTTCCTTGTAAGCCATGGCCTCTCTTCACCCTCCCATTTGCCTTCCTCTGTATGAACTTAAGTCTGTCAGTGTCAAACATGGCACCCAGAATGGATACCACACTGGCCACTGCTCTGACCTTCAGAATCCAACAGGGACAGCAGGAGTAGTCTGTATTCATGTCTGTGACCTGCTTCCACTCAGACTCTTCTGAAAATACTCAAAAAAGGCCAAACTGGTGATGCCAGAATGTTCTGTGGCAGATCAGGAATGGAAAGGGTTTGTGTGGTTACAATGACCAAATGTGAATGCACCCTGTGAGAATGAAGAGTTATCAGCCCTATGGCATTGTAAGTCAGGAAACATTTGAGAGAGAGAGAGAGCGTGTGTGGTTTTTAAGATGAGCAGGTAATGGCTGTGTCATTGTTCCTAATATGTACAATCAGCCCTGACTGTCACACCAAGCCAGGGAAGCACGAGGAGGGTTGCTTTCCTCCTCTTTCTGTTGTGATTAACACAACTACAGCCATCTAAGTAGGTTATTGTTCCTTTCCACGACTGAAGGGAAAGATTGATAGACTTCATTGCAGTCAGATTTCCAACCTTGCCTGTCTGTAAAAACAATGCAAGCTATTGAAAATTCCTCTCTAAATAGGACATCCCTTGCAAGACTCAGGGAACATTGTGGAAGATGGGGCAGAAATATTTCCTTTCTAAGAGGGAGAGGAAGAGGGGAGAATTGTGGAATGTTGTGGACATAATCTGGCCATTGCACTCTTGAACTCTGAGCGGCTCTGATCACCTATACAAGACTGGTCCCATCAGCTTCCAATCATGGAATAGGGAGTGGCTCCTAATGCCAAGCCCATCGCTGAGGATTTGTGGGCAGTTCATGCTTGGTAAGGACAAGAGACATTTTTTTTTCTAGTGGAGTACCCGCTGGTAAGCCCGTATTCCTGTAAATAATCCCTCATCCACGCTCTGGTAAACAACCTTAATAACAGTACGAAAGGAAACTAGTTGGGAAGAGCAAAGAGGATCAGTGGGACTGGGGGAGGGTAGAGGGATGTGGATGTGATCAAAATACATTATGTGTGTATATGAAGATGTCATAATCAAACCTATTGCATATAATTAACATATGGTAATCTTAAAAGTGTAGCCTTTATAGAGGGAAAAAAAGTGTGCCCAAGAGCTTGCACATTCTAAGGCTGCTGAGAGCACACTATGCAAGTGACTGGTCAGTAGTTCTGTAGCAGGAACTAGCAAGTGTTGTTTGTGTTTGGTTTGGTTGCCTTTCTCTGAGCTGATTTTAACGTAGATACAGACTCCTCTAATCCTCTGTGTTAGCTAGCAGGATTTCATTGTAGATAGAAGTAAGCAGGCTAGCTGTGGGACAGAGGATTAAGATAGAGAAAGCAGAAACAACAGGCAATAGCAATAAGGACCCAGCCCCAAAGCTGCAGCTGTATTGACAGTGGCATGCAGCTTGTGAGCCTCCTGGAACCCAGGACTCCAGCATGCCTTCTCTGAGTTTTACGTCTTCTGTTGAACGAGGGGATAAGATATATCTTGAGTTTCTGGGGTTATAGTATCAGCCTCCTGACCAGCTCTAGTTCTGTGTGGGGACCATCTCCCATGTCACTGAGCTGGAGGCTGGAGTTACTCATTAAGTATTGCAGAATTTCACTACATAGCCTACAGAGGCTCTACAGATAGGGATTTCTAAGAAGGGGTGCCATGAGTGCCAGCTCTGGCCACTTGGATGTACTGTTGGAACATAGGAAAGCATATGTGAATGGATGAGTTGGATGTAGGATTTTTGGGAGGTAGTCAAAGCTCACAGGCAGAGTGTTGGTAAAAGGCAAGCCCATCGGTAGAACTTGACTGAGCTGAGGAAATGAAGTTAGAACAACCCTTTTCTTCATATGTTTCAAAAGACTTTTAAAGAGCATCCTGTAATTGCTTCACCTTGGCCTCAAACAGTTGATGACTGGCCCTGGAAGGCTCCAGTGCAGCAACTCCCCTTTTCTCCCTTTCTGCTTAAACTGTTTCTTGGTGACATCAAAGAAAGAGTTTGTGTGTGTCTTGCGTAGCATGGGTAGTCCATATCTAGGGATCCAGTTGTACTGCAGAGCGTCACACTTTTAAAAGATGACCAGATCTCCCCATTGGGGACGTGACTGGGCGAGCGTGTGGAAGACTCAGTGCTTTCCTGGAGTCCGAGTGGGTAGCTGGAGACAGAGGACGTCGGCCAGATGCCATGCTTTGTGAGTGCCAATTAATGGAGAAGGCCTCCAGTGGGGTGGAACCAGGAAGAAGCCAGGATGCTGGGAGGAGGCAGCTCAGCTGGGGCATGATGCTAATCAAACAATGGAGGAAAGGAAAGAGCTTCCGTGAAGCAGCACCACACTGTCCTTCGCGGATGGAAGGGTTTCTGTCTAACCTCTTTCTGTCTTCCAAAGAGGAAGCCGGGGACAAGGACACTCCCTTACCGCCTGACCATGGAGGTGGCCTTGCTCCTGGAAGGCATCCCTCTGGTGCCCAGCACTGCTGAGGTGTTTGTAGTTGGGCCTGGTTCATGTGGACCATCGTAGCCTCGGAGAGGGCTGTGTCTATGGGTGTTGATGGTCCCTGTGATTGGGAAGAGTCCTCTGCAACCTTCTCTGTCCACCTTCCACATCCAGCCGGGAGCATGGGAGGGCAGGAGACAGTGATTTGAGGTTGGTTGTGGGGCTAAATGTGGTGCTAGGCAAAGGAGGAAATGTTTATTTGAGTTTTACTAGGTGAGTCAGTTTGGCCCAACTCTAGGTCTCTTTGAACTTGAACTTGAGCTACACCGTTTAAGTTAAATAATCAGAGTTTTAAGCAATTATTACATCTGTCATGCCTGTACCTTCTCAACCAATAGTCTGTAGTGTGAGTGTTTGCCATTTAGGCAGTTCTGGCTGTGTGGAAGTTGTAACAGCGATAATTTTAAAAGGATCTCCTCTTTACCAGAAGTAGGCTTGGTTCCACTCTCTTTGCAGTCTTGTCTATGGACAGGGAAGTACTATTTGTTCTTAAAGAAGTCTCTATTTAGAAAAACATGGATGAAATTGGGGGATGTTATGATAAGTCTAATAAGGCAAGTATAGAAGAAAATACTAAATGACACCACTTACATGATAAATTCAAATTATTCAGACTGGTGAAAGTGGGGAGAAAGACGATGGTTACTAGGGACCAAGGGAGACAGAATTAGGAGTTACTTTCAGCGATGTAAGATGATTACTTCCTAGAGTTTTTCTGTGTGGTATTTACAAATGCTGTATTAGATACTTAAGATTTGACAGAGAGAGGGTGCTTGTGCTCAAACACACACACACAAACACACACACACACACACACACACACACACACACACACACCCCTCTTCAATGTTGATATAACATGGGAAAGAGACAGATTAATTCTTTTTTTTTTTTTTTTTTTGAGACAGAATTGCATGTGGCTCAGATTTGCTTAAACTCACAATGTAGCCAAGGCTGACTTGAACCCCTGATCCTCCTGCCTCCACCTCCCAGTGCTAGGATGCTAGGATTGTGGTTATGCATCACCATCCTTGCCTAACGGTAGAACAACCTAAGCTGCCTTCTTCTATCATACTGCTTCAAAGATGATTCTCCTCAAAGTCAACTTTAATTATGTCACTTCACAACTCAAAAGCTTTTTAGAATTCCAAGTTCCACACTTGTGTTTGAGAACCCTCCCTCACCCCCACCTGCAGCCCGTCTCCACCCGTGTCCTGGTCAGGATTTATACAGTTTTGTGGGCGGCAGGTTTGGGGGATGTTGGAGGGTGGTGTGATTTTTATTGTTTAGTGGGGTCATCCTACCTGCTTTGTTCCCACGTGCGCATTTCTACTCACCTCCATGCTCAGGGCTGTGCTCTCCCTTTCCAGGCCTTCTTCTCCTGCCTCACCCTGTTCAGGACAGGTTTGGTCTTTCTTCCAAACCAGGTGAATCTGAATCAGATCCCATAGCAATGGCCAATTCCATCAGGACATTTGTGTTCTGGAGAACAGGGAAACCAACCTGTCCTGTGACTATTTCCCATAGTGATCCCTGGTAAGGCCTAAGTGAGAAGAATCCAAGAAGATTCAGGTCAGATTCCCAGTTTTCACAACCTGCTCAGATGCTGGAGAGTTACACACAGAATCATCTAGTGTCTGGAACTTCTCTCTGTGGTTTCTTCTGTTGCATTCCAGGCTCCTGGATACCAGAGTCATAACTTATGTAACCTTCTGGCTCCCCGAGACACCTAACTGCAGGCTGAGAACTCAAGAAAGACCGTCTGCGTACATGGCGTAGACCAGTGGTTCTTAAGCTTCTTAATGCTGCTACCCTTTAATACAGTTCCTTGTATTGTGGTGACCCCCAAACCACAAAATTATTTCTTCATAACTGTAATTTTTCCACTGTTACGAATTGTACTGTAAATATCTGTGTTTCCCTGATGGTCTTAGGTGACCCCTGTGAAAGGGTCATTTGATCTCCAAGGGGGTTGTAACTCACAGGTTGAGAACCACTGGCTTAGATGGTGTGGACATGAAGGACACGTGCAGAGAAGTTGTCTCAGAAGATGGGGTGAAGGGCCGGGGTGTCACTCCATAGTAGACCACTTGCCCAGCGTGTATAAGCCTGTGAGCTGTATCCCCAGCATTGTCTGGGTGAGTCATATAAGACGGGGGCCCATGACTGCCTTGGTACACTGGAGAACTCATTTATGTCATGGTGGGTGCAGCAAAGGCAGACTGTCCCAGGTCTAGTTGTCTGCTGTGCCTTTATGTGAAATCAAAAAGAGATAGAATCTTTGTACATATAAACATCTAACAAATGGTGGAGAATGTGTGTCCAAACAAACCCAACTGGCAGGACACACGGTGCTGCTGGGAGGAAGCCTCTGTCTTATCAGTAATACCTTGAAGGGTAAACGGGGCTGCAGGCTGGGGTTGTTCATAGCCAAGAAGATGGGCGGGCCGCAAAAAGGAGGCTAGTGGGGATTTCAAAACTATGCCGTGGCCCTTCCAAGTGGCAGGTCATTCTTCCCCCATTCTTCCCCTAAATGGCCATGACACATTATCTCTGCAATTTTTATTATTTTTACTTGCTATCACAAGACCGTAACATTTTAGACAGTCAAGGGAGATTAAGGGAGGAGGTGGCAGAATAGGCTTTTCAAACCTTTGATTACCTCAGAAAACATATTTGCTTACTTTACCAGGAAGTTGGTTTTTGATTTTGTTTTCTGAGAGTGCCAAGAGGGGATTAATGAGTAGCCGCTGGCTTTGCCAACTTTCTTTTGATTTCAGTTTATATAATTAAGCAGTTCCCAGAATGACTTGAGGTTCTCTCCCTCTGCATCAAAACACCCTTCTCAAATGTGTCAGAGGTCAGCTGCAACCCACACTGAATAGAGGGTGGGGAAGGGAAAGCTTATCTTGCTTTCAAGCACCCCTAATGTGTAGGAAAGGTCAGCAGTTATGCTTTGGTGGAGGGCACAGGACCTGCATGGGGAAGAAAGCGATTCAAAGGAAAAGTTTAAAATGGACTAAGGTGAGAACAGCTCGGAAATAACATGGGAACATCTGGTTCCTTTGGAATTTCTAGCAATGGTGGCATATAGTGGACAATCAATTGATGGTGTTACTTTTTATACTATTTTATTTTAGTTTCTCATGCCTCTTTCTCCCATCTCCACCCTGATCCCTTCCAACACCCCAGCACTGGGTAGGCGGGAAAGAAAGTTAGTGGGACAGGGGGCAGAGTTCTCTTAGGCTACTTCTTGCCAGTTAGGGTTGTCGAGTTTCTTGGGGAAAGTTCAATCTTTGTTTCAGGAGATCTCCAACTTCTCATCCAACTGCATCAACAGCAATCAGGAGCAGCAGTGGGGAGCACCAGCTGCCTTCTTCTTTGGAGTCTTCTCTCTCTGGGCCTGGGCATTTATTCCCTTTCCAAAGTCCTCAGAATTAAACAATCTGCAGCTAGTAAAGAGGCTGCTCTCAGAGCCTCTACTAGGCAAATAATTTGCTACTGTGGACAATCGGAATCAGTCCCATATCCTGCTACACCTGGGAGCAAAACAAAAACATGTTTACATCCATAACAGTCAAGAATGCAAGCACTCACCATAGTTGTGCCAGGAACCTACTACATGCTAGACTTGGCCCTAGTTGGTGAAGAGAGTACGGAGCAAAACTTGGTCCCCTTACGAAGCTCAGTAGAAGGAAGGCATCCTCACGAGACCTTACTGTGCACTGTCTTAAGCTCAGGTTGGCTGGGTTGGTTGGCAAGAGTGTGGCCCTCAAAGCGATGTTCATCTCACTTTAAAGTGAGGACATCTCTCCGCTGGACAGCAGAACGCCTGTGGAAGGCTCTGTCGCTGCGCAGATGGTTGATGCAGACAGGCACCACTGACTGGAGTGGTCTTTCCAGATTCCGCAAGCAGGAGGTGCCTGTAGCGGGCTGACTCACCTTTGTGAGACCAGCATTAGACCCGGCTATAGTTCTGTTTCTTACAGCCCTGCCCCCAGCCCTTTTGGGTTTTCCACCTATGCAGTATTTCTGAGACAGGGTCTTATGTAGCCGAGGCTGGCATCCAGCTCACTGTGCAGACTAGGCTTACACTGAACCTTTGATCTTCCTGCCTCCGCCTTCTGAATGCTGTTTGTGTAACACTGAGGATAGAACTCAGGGTGTCCTACATACTAAGCAAGTGCCCCACCCACAGAGCTACATCCCCAGATCTGTAGCACTTATTTTTAAGAAGAACTAAAAAAAATCTCTTTGGGGCCTCTAATTCCCTTCAAAAGAAAAAAATAATAATAAAGCCCAGGCCAGAACTACCCACAGCCCCTGTTTCCTGGAGCATACAGACTGCGGAAGTTAGGGTTTCTATCACTGTGATAAAACATCTTGACTAAAAGCCGCCTGAGGGGGAAAAGGTTTGCACGATCTTGTAGATTATAGGCCCATCACTGAGGGAAGCCAGGGCGAGAACCCTAGGCAGGAACCTGGAGACAGGAAGTAGAGTGGAGGCCATGGAGGGGTGCTGCTTCCTGGCTTGCTCCTCGTGGATTTCTCAGGCTGCTTCTCTTACAGCACCCAGAACTGCCAGCCCAAGGTTGATAGACCTCCCAGAGTGAGCCGGAGCAGAGCCTCTGTCCCCAAGTATCATCAATAAAGAAAATGTGCCACAGACCACGGGTGGAGGCATTTTCTTAACTGATGTTCCTTCTTCTAAAATGAAATAGCTTGTGTCAGGCTGACATAAATCTAGCCAGTATATAGATACTGGGAAAATCATAGTCAGTCACACACATACAACATCCCCTGAGCTGAATGCTGCAACAGGGCACATACACAAGACCAAGAGATTGTACCTTGTCAGAAAGTTAGAAACAGCTTCCTCAAAGAAATGGCTGTATTGAAACCTCTGAGCTAAGGAGATGTGTAGAACTCGTTATAGGAGAGAAGGAAGGGGAGGCAATAGCAAGAGCACGAATTGAGGTTCTAGGGCAGAAGGAGTAAGGGACAGCTGGAAGGCAAATGACTCAGAAGATCATGAGTCCTACAGTATGGAAAGGTGTTTTCTACCTAAGCCTTTAAAAGAATTAAGGAGGGCTTGGTGGATGTCTCAGTGAAGAAAAAAACACTTGCTGTGCAAGTGTAAGAGCCTGAGTTTGAACCCCCAGTAGCTATGTAAAAATCTGGGCATGTCTGCATGCGCCTGTAACTCAAGTATTAGCTGGCAGAGAGGGCCAGTTCCTGCAAATGCCTTGGCCAGCTAGTCTAGCTAAAAGGACAAGCGTCCCGTTCACAGAGAGACCATCCCTAGGCAATAAGATGGAGAATGATAGAGGAAGATGCTTGATAGCCTGCACTGGCCTCCACACATGCTTACACATACCCACACACTCGTGGACATATATAACTCCATATAACACACACATAAGAATTAATAGCAGCAGTTTAAGAAGAGGAAGGTGGTGGATGAGTACAATCAGATTTCCATCTCAGCAGAGTCCTTTCACCTATAGAACGACCAGCATCAGGGCAGGAAATGGAAATAAATGTAGAAAAGCTCCTAACAAAGCAGAAATCTGGACAAGAGATAAAAGCTGCTTGAGTCAGAGAGGTGGGCATAGCAATGGTGGAGACCCAGAGAAGTGCACAGATGTGAGAGATGAAAATGTATAACAGCAGGAGCAACAGCGATCAGGGAGGAGGGAGAGGGAGATTAAAGATGACTGCTGCGGGTCACACTTGAAAGCTGGTTGAAAGTGAAGACCAGACCCCAGACAGGAAACTCCATGTGAGGACCAGTTTTCTGAGAAAGGTCGTGGGATCTGTTTTGACATGTCACCTTTGAATGCCTGAAAAGTATCTGGGTGGAAACTAGAAGTAGATCTAGAGCTTACAGAACAAGTCTAGTAAAGAGTCCTCCATGAGAGTTATCCATGCACAGAGCTGTGGAAGCGATGGGCATGCAAAAATACACTCCTATCCCAAGGAAGGCCCAGGGTCCAGCTTTGTGAGCTTAACACTTCATGGTTGTGGGGAGGAGAAGTCTACAGAGAGACAGAGTCCTAGACACAGAAAAAAGAAAACAGACAGAGGAAAGGAGATAGACCCAAGGGAAGAAACCAGCCTGAGGACCAAGGGAAGCAGTGTTTGTTACAAGAGAATGTAAGCAGGGAAGAAAGATGGGAAAAGGCCTGAAAGAAGAGCTGTAGCCATCATAGCTATTCGTACCGCCAATGATGATAGTCCTTGCTCACCCTTATGGAGCCCAATGAGCTGGGCATTTTAACCTATGACTTAGGGTTAGGGATGTGGCCTACCCAGCATGCTCAGACTCCTTAGTTTGAGACCTGTTATGAATAAGGCAACAATAGGCATGGACGTACAGACTCTCTCTCTGCTGCACTGGTGTAGAATCCTTCACACCTGGGAGTGCTCTGGCTGGATCTTGCTGTGGTCCGTCGTCAGTTCTCTGAGGAGCCTCCATGCCGACTTCCATGGAGCTTCACTAATTTGCATCCTCACCAGCAGTGTATGCGTCCTTCCCCCATCCTTGCCAGCAGATCTTGTACTTCTACAGTTTGCTTTCTTGATGACAGCCGTTCTGAGTAGGGTCAGGTGAAATCTCAGTGGAGCTTTAAATGACATCTTAGAGGGAATCTTTGAAAAAAAAGTAAAAACCTAGGTTAGAACACCTAAGTTTTACTGTTGTAAAAATATCTTAACAGAACTAGATGGATGAGCGTTCTTCACCTTGGCTGGACATTAGGATGACCTTGGGCTCCACCAGTGACTGTCTTGGTCCCACTCCTAGAGTTGCTGACGCCTTTGGGTGGGAGTTGGCCTGGGCACTATTGGTCTTGAGGATATGAGTGGGAAGGAATGCTTAGATGACCAGTCAGCAAGGCAATGTGAGCTGAGGACAGATTGATGCCTGGGGGTGGGGGAACAAGGGAGGCCTTAAAGTGTGAGAGAACTGGAAGAGAAGGTCTACCTTGAGCCATCTGTCCGTGAGTACAGTAAGGCAGCCTGTGGTAGAGGTTAGCATGGGCTTTCCTCCAAAGAGGTGCTAACAGTGAAGTAAATGTGCTTCATGAATAAAGCGCTATTGTTGGTTTTTTTTTTTTTTGTTTGTTTGTTTTGTTTTTACTCAGCCTTGGGAGACAATATTGTCCTCCAGGAAGCTTCTTTAAAAACACATTTCTGTGTTAAGAATATGTCGGGGGCTGAGACTTTTAGCTCAGTCAGAAGACTGCTCCCCAGCCTAGCATGCAACGGACATGGCAGCACACTAATGCCAGCACTGAGGATGGGGGGGCAGGAGGATCAAAGTTCAAGATTGTTCTTGGCTACATAGCACATTCTAGGTCAGCTTGGGCTACACAAGGCATGAGAATAGAGAGAGGTAAGAAAGAGAGATATTGGGGCTGGAGAGATGGCTTAGTGGTTAGGAGCACTGTCTGTTCTTCCAAAGGATGCCAGTTCAGTTCCCAGCACCTACATGGCAGCTCACAACTGTTTGTACCATCAATTCCAAGGGATCCAACACCTTTACACATAAAATAAAATTAAATAAATTACTAATTTTTTTTTAAAAAAAGGAAGAGAGGTATTGGTGGAGGGGGCCAAGACACCTTCTGTGTCTTTGGCCTCTCAGACCTCCACTCTCCTCGCTCTCTCTCTGGTCCTCTCACTCCTAAGCACGTTCACTCTGCTCCGATGGTCCAGCTCCTTCTAGACTCCCTCCTGGCTCCCTAGTCCACACAGTACCTGGTTCTTCACCTTGCTCAGCTCCCTGTGGGTTTTCTCCCCACTTCCCATTTCCCAGCTCCATCCTTGGCTGCAGGACACCAGGACACCGCAGCGTATACCTTCCTCCTGAGGTCCTGAACAGTAGCCCACATACGAGATGCTTAGGAAGTGATCAGCTGTGCAAAGTGGATTCAGGCTTCTTTCCCCTTGAATTAACACAGATGCGGATTAGGAAGGTGACAGGTGACTGTGGCTTGGCTCTGTGACGGCTGTGCTGAGGGAAGAAAACCCTAGAGCAGGAGTTCTCAAACTGTGGGTCGTGACCCCCTTGGTAAACCACTATCTCCAAAAATATTTACATTGCGGTTCATAACAGTAGCAAAATGACAGTTATGCAGTAGCAACAAAAATAACTTACAATTGGGGTCACCACTACACGAGGAACTGTATTAAAGGTTGCAGCGTCAGGAAGTTTGAGGACCACTGCCCTAAGGGGAACATTTGTGCATACCTGATGTGTGCCTCCTGGGATTCAGGTATGACATCCTTGACTGCTGTTGGTTCTTATAAAATGCTGTAGAGGTTATTTCATGTTAAAACGTTGCTGTCCTAACAAATTGCTACAAGCTTGGTAGCTTCAGACAGTAGAACATACATGTAGGTTGCATCCCTGGAGGACGGACATCTAGTGTTAGTTACTGGGCCAAATCAAGTTGTCAGGGCCCTAGGCCATTTCCCTCAGAGACTCTCCTCCTTCTGCCCTTCTTCCAGTACTTAGGGCAGTGGTTCTTAACTTGTGGGTCATAACCCCGTTAGAGGTTAAACAACCACTTCACAGGGGTTGCATATCAGATATTCTGCGTATCAGATAGTTATATGATTTATACGATGTTTGTACAATTTATAACAGTAACAAATTACAGTTATCAAGTAGCAATGAAAATAAATTCATGGGGTCACTACAACATGAGGAAATGTATTAAAGTTGCAGCATTAGGAAGGTTGAGGACCACTGGCCCAGGGACTTCTCCATCCTTTGGTGTGGCTATGCTTCCATGATTAGCTCCTCCTCGTCTCTTTTAAAATGTCCCCTGCCTCCCTCCTCACTTCTCAGGATGACTGGCCTAGTCACACCTGCAAAATCCTTTGGTATCCAGAAAGCACCATTCCCAGTTTTCATGGGTAGGACCAGGTTTCCTTTGAGATACTCGTCATTTTGTTTACCCCACATTTCATGATACCTTGTATTTCCAAAGAGGGGAGACTTGTCCAGGGCCACACTTCACTGCAGGGTCAAAATCAAAACCCGGTCCTCTTTTCTGTCAATCTCAGGCTGGTGTCACAAAAAAAAAAAATGATAGAAGTGAGGTATGTATGTGTGAGAGAGAGAGAGAGAATGAGGGAGAGGGAAGGAGAGAGAGGGGACAAAGAGAAGAGAGAGAGTAAGAGAGAGTGAGTCTTTTGTAGACCAGATGGCCTTGAGCTTATGTGGCAAAGAATGACCTCAGACTTCTGATCCTACTGCCTCTACCGACTCCCCAAAGCTGTGATTGCAGACTTGTACCCCCAGTTTATGTGGTGCTGGGATCTAATCAAGAGCTTCTCGGATACTAGGTAAGCCCGTCCGGAGTGACCTATGTCTGCCTCCCAAAAGACAAGATATTACACAGCGCTTGACACGCTGCCTCACGTGCATCCTCCTCTCGTCTCCCTTCTGGACTACCCCATCAGCCTTCGCCTGCCATAAGGCCTGCCTTGCCCTTCTTAGAGTCCTGGTGATCTGTCAGGATCACCCGAGAATAGGTGGCCCTAGCTAGGAGCTGCATTGATTTGGGCTTAACTAGCATTTTCTTATCTCCTTCCAGGACCGCCTCTTCTTTGTCATGGAATATGTAAACGGTGGAGACCTCATGTTCCAGATTCAGCGGTCCAGAAAATTCGACGAGCCTCGTTCCAGGTTCTATGCTGCTGAGGTCACGTCTGCTCTCATGTTCCTCCACCAGCATGGAGTGATCTACAGGTAGTCTCTTCTCCCTTCCCTTGGCTAGAAACAGACACAATGACTTCTCCAGACACTTGAACTACTGCTGGCCCTTGCCCAGCTGGTCTCCCAGCAACGGGCCTTAACTTAGCTGTTTGTTTCAATTTGCATACAGAGGACACAGGGGGAGGGGGTTGTTTATCATTATGAATGTTAATATTTGAAAGGCCCCAGGAGATTTGACCGACTGTTTGTGCCTGTTTTGATTTCATGCTCAAGTGTGACATTTAAGGCTTGGTTCTGTGTGAGCTTCAGGCCACCTTCACTCCTCTGAGTCTCCTCCACCCTCTTCCTCAAACATCAGGGCATTCTCTTGACTTTTCCTCTTGTGCCCCGAACTTCCTGCACTTCCTGATCTCTTGCCCTTTCCTGAGTTTGTTTGGCTTAGTTGTCTCCAGTCAATAGAATCTGGGAAGGAGAAGTCCTGGAGAGGGTGGGAGGTTTATGCTCCAGGGGTGGGGGTGGGGGTGGGGGTGGGGGTGGGGGTGGGGGTGGGGGTGGGGGTGGGGGTGGGGAGTGGGAACTAGACATTATCCAACAGGAAGTGACTTTGAAAAAAATTGATTGCTAGTAACCCAGTCCCTTTCCAACACACACACACACACACACACACACACACACACACACACACACACGTTTTCCAGTAAAAGAGCAAAACTCTTTACGCAGGCTTTTCTGTGAGGTCAGGAATTCTGGGAGGGAGGGAGGGAGGGAGGGAGGGAGGGAGGGAGGGAGGGAGGGAGGGAGGGAGGGAGGGAGGAAGGGAGGGAGGGAGGGAGGGGTAAATATTTATAATTAGCAACAAGGATACCAAAGTTCCTGATAGTTTCAGTGACTATCCATTTCTTTACTTGGTCTTTGCTTCCTCCTTTTCTAGAAATTGGGATAGGCCAAAGTCAGTCAGGCACCTCAACATGTCTGATCCATTCTGGGAGCAGCGTCTTGACTTAATTCTTTGAAAGGTTCTGGTCATGCCCACCCTAGGCTTCTCTTCCTTTTGCCATCCTCCAGCTTCACGAAGTTGAGGGGGAAGATAGTGTTTCCCTGCAGGCCATACTCTCTAACCCAGTGGTTCTCCACCCTCCTGATGCTTTGACCCTTTAATACAGTTCCCATGTTGTGGTGACACCCCCCCCCATTATAAAATTATTTTTATTGCTACTTCACAAATAAAGGCTCTCTAGCCAGCCCGGTCACGGTAAACATGGCTCTGGCAGGCATTCCATCTGCCATGCTGGAAACCATTAGAGTACATTTGTAAAGCTAGCCCCCAAAGTCTTCTCTTCCTTGGCTACTTCCTCCTGAGGCTGGCTACCAAGAAATCACAGTACTGAAGTCCAGCAATCAAAAGTGCCCTTTGGCTCTACAAATTAACATGCCCATTCAAAATTAAACATCCTAACATCCTAACACAGGGTTTCCTTTTTCCCTTTATAAACTGCCATTTATTTACCTGTGGCCATGCCTGCCTCCTCTCTATCCAGAGGCAGTTTTTTGTGGTCCAGTCCATTTGTGTGTCTGTTCCCCACACCCAACCCTGGAACAAATATCCCTTCTCCCCACCCCCACCTTCTTTCCTTCTTCTCCCTTATCCTCTATCTGCTGTCTACGTCTCTTATTCCCTGCCCTTTGTCCCTCTGTGGCAAATACATCTCCTCTGCTGAGAACTTGGTCTTGGGGTATCTTGTATCGAAACTGGTCTCTTCAATAACTGTAATTTTGCTACTGTTACGAATCCTAGTGTATGTATCTGAATATGCAGGATGTCTGATATTTGACCCCTGCAAAAGAGTCATTCACCTCCCACAGGTTGAGAACCACTGCTCTTGCCTGTCCTATGGGAATCCATACATGTGCCTTTTGTTGCTATCTAGCCCATCCCACACAGACTTGGAGTCTGGGAACAACTCCTACTTATTATTTCCCAGCTTCTCATCTGTGTCTTATGCTCAGTGTCCCACCGTGCTGTGGTGGAGGTGAGCTGAGCCAACATCCCATCTCAAGTCTGGGTTCTACTCCCAGCGTCGTGTGCTGATTAACAGAACTTTTGCTCTGGAAACTTTAGAGTTCATGAGGCTTGCTTGAGGCCAGCTGGAGAGAAGGGCTTCCTTCTCAGAATCTCTAACATCAGAGGACCACATCCTTCTCTCAAGGGCTAGTGGGCCCACCCAAGGTAATCCCCCTTTTGATAAAGTCAAAACACCGTGGCATGCACATGTGATTCCAGTTACTTGGGAGTCAGAATGTGGTTCCCTAAGGGTCACCTTCAGTTCTGTTGGCTGCAGGTCAGTGAAGCCTTCTCTCCCTTCTTCCTCATAGCATGTTGCTATGAGCCCATCAAGGTCGGTAGCTATGCCCACAAGGGATCAGAATTCTGCTTTACTAGCTCCTACCTTCCTGCCCTGTCCTTCAAGGCTTCGGTCTAGAAACCTTACTTGGGATAGTGAGGGCATGTACAGAAGAGCTGGTGTCTGAAAAAGCTGCACCACCTCCCCTACTGGAATAATTCAGAACCCCTAACTGCTCTCAGCAGGAGGTGTTTTTGCAGGTGAGAAGTCTCAGGCTGCAAACACCCAGGGGCAGGAAGTTAGAGTGCCCAGTTTTTGCGCACACTGGTCAGCTGTTTGTAAACAACAAATGTGGACCTAAGGAGGGCTTCCCCAAATTCCCATGGGTCCCTGCTATGGCTCTGACCATGTCAACAGCACACATTCACTCAGAACTTCATTCCCTCCTTCAGATGCAATCAGAGTTTGCTCTGCTTCCCGCACCTTCCTCCATTCATTCCAGGGGCCTCTAGCCATCCCTCCTGCCCGGACTCATGTGCCAGGGTGTGTCTCTGCAGCTCTCTTCCTGTCCCTGGGGAATTAGTTGTAGTTTGAGATGTTCACCCACCCCTGGGGGAACCCACCGTTTAGACCAGCCATTCCCAACCCCCACAGAGCTTGCCTATCAGACACCCTGGAGACCAGATATTCCCATTATGATTCATGACAGTAGCAAGTTACAGGTATGAGTGGCAATAAAATAATTTTATGGTTGGGGGTCAGCACAACATGCACACTGTATTAAAGGGTCTCAGCAGAAGGGAGTTGAGGACCACTGATTAAAACCATGGTGTGGACACTTCATTAAATTCCGGGCTCTCCGAAGGACCGTTTCTTCTATTTTAAACCTGTAGCACTTTTTAAATTCTTATACTATATTTTCTTGTACACAGTAAATTGAGTATGACCATTGACTTTAATAGTTTTAAACTTTAATCCGTACCACCACCCCCCAAGCAGTTTACAAGCTAGTTGGAATTATAGAAGTTATGTGTGTGTAAAAGGTCATCCCAACTTGAAGATGGTGCCTTATTAGAGGTCAGTGACAAGAACTGTCATTCCTTGGGATGTGTCGCTCTTTTTCTTGGGGACAATCATCCATGTCTTACAAGCAGAGACAGAACCTACCTGGAATAAGTGGCTAAGTACTAAGTACTTAAGCCACTAAGTACTCTGACTCCCTGTCATACTGGCTGTGGGATTGCTATGCAAACAGTGGTTTGGAAATTGAAGAGTGACAGATACAGGCAGAGTAGAGACAGTAAGTACCCCCTGCTCCACTTGGATGGTAGAAAGGGGTACCCTTTCTAACCCAAAGCATCCTGCTGTGTATCTTTTGGAGCTGCTGTAAGAGAATACTTGATACTGGGTAATTAATAACAGAGAGAAGCTCCATGGATCCCACCTGTGGAGACTGGAAGTCCCGCATAGAGATGCTGCTGTCTGATGCGGGCTTCCATAACCTGCTGTGATAAGATGAGAAGCATCACGTGGCTGAAGGGCGAAAAGAAGAGTGGTGGTCAAAGGAAAGAGAGGACATAGTAAGAGAAAGTAAATCCTCCCCTGTGGTGATGGCATTAGGGCATTGGTGAAGATGGAGACTATGTGATCAACAGCTTCTAAGGACAATTAAGTTTCAACATGCATTTCAGAAGGACAGACGTTCAAATCATAGTGTCATGTTTCTTGTAGGTACCACTTGTGCTCACGGGACCTTGGTGGCCTTTGAACTTTCACCCTTATCATCATTTCCCTTAACCACGTACCCCACCCCCTAGGTGATCCAGATTGCAGCCATTCTGTCCCCAGTGCCATTATCTTTCATCTCTCTGTGTTACGATGAACCCCTGACTTGTCTTCATCAGAGGCTCCCAGTTCACGTCAGGGGTGAATGCTCACTGTCTCATGGTACCAGGTTAACATATAAATATGGATGGCATAGTATTGGAGGGGCTGAAATAGAGAAGGGTAGAGGTGAGACAAGAATGCCATGAGTTGGTGTTTGTTGAAGGGGTATGATGGGAGCATAGCCAGTCACTGCTCTCTCTGCATATGTGAACATTTTGTCATGATAAAATCAGAATTCAAATTTTAGGTAGTACTCCACGAGGTGCATACTGCTATGGGGTTAAGGAACCTGTGTGTGTTTTAATGTGTTCCCAGGTAACTTGGTATCTTCTTCAGAGTTCTATTTCTGTAGAGAGACACCATGGCCAAGGCAACTCTTAAAAGACAAGCATGTGATTGGGGCAGGCTTACAGTTTTGAAGGCTTAGTCATTGTCATGGTTAGAGAGAATGGTGGCACACACAGTGTTGAAGCCCTGGCTGAGAGCTTTACCTTATGACCAGCAGACAGGCAGGCAGAATGGCAGGGGAGTGTGACTAGGCCTTGAGTGGGCTGGTGAAACCTTAGAGCTTAACCCCAGCAATCTCCTCCAACAAGGCTACACCTACTCTAACAAGGCCACACCTCCTAATCCTTCCAAGAGCTCCAACTGGGGACTAAGCATGCCAATCTATGAGCCTACTGGGCCATTCTCATTGAAAACAACACATTGAACTGCAACTCCAGAGAAGTTCCCTTCTGCCTTCAGGATAATGACCTGTGCCCCAGCTCTGCATGGCCTTCCCTCCCTCCCAGCCCACCACGGCCTTATGCTTCTCCTGAACAAGACGGCATCTCTCTAAATCATGTTTTTGGCAGACCCTTTTGCTAACCTTACTCCTTTCACTTAGATGTATCTTCTCTCAGTGACATCTGCACCCATGAGTGCTTGTGTGGGTGGCATAGGCCAGCACTGTTCTCACCGATGGCATTCAATGCATGCTTGCTGTTCTGGTATGTTCTGTTCTAGAACTGTCCAGTCTGGGACTTGCTGCTTCATAAGGCTGCACTTCCCAAAAGTCTGTTCTGAGCATTCCCAAAATGACTTTTTTTTTTTTACTCTGCAGCCCACCTCGTTCCTTTCTATGTTTTATGTTACAGATTCAGGAGGACCATGGATCACTGTGTCCCATGTTGCCTTCATCCCAAGCTTGAGTCTGCAGCGACACAGAAAGGCTGTGAATGTGTGTCCTTGCCTTCCTGCCTTTGCCTGCTCTAGTGCTGGGCAGCCACTATAATCTGTGTGATCTAAGGCGGGTGGTAGGAAACAAGGGCCTATGTGGCAGCTAGCTAAGGCCAGCTTGTATGGACTCCACTGTTAAAGTTAAGATTGGTTTTTTCCATCTTTCCCATCTCTCTGGAATCTGTGTGTACACCAATTAACAGCTTATTAGGCAGGGTTCAGTAAGACAAGAGGTCGCTTCTCTAGTCAGTGGCTCACACTTAAAAGAAAGTCCAAGTTGATATTTTCTTCTAGTCTGTCTTAGACTCAGGCTCTCTACTCCAGGGAGCGCAGGGCAGTCTCTGTATCCCTGGATGGCTGTTTTGTGCCAGTTCTTGGTGCTATAGGAGAAGAAGACATTCAAACACTGTTTCTGCTCATTCTGACTATGGCTGTTAAAAGTCTTTACTGATGGAACCAGGAAGACAGCTCAGGAGTTAAAATACTTGCTGTGCAAATGTGAGAACCAAGTTCATACCTCCAGAAACCCACATAACTGACATGTTGGTATGGTGGCCTGCCCGTACTTCTACTATCAAAAAGACAGACAGGATCCCCAGAGAAAGCTGCCTAATGACCCTAGCCATATTGGTGCATTCTGAGTTTGGTTGAAAGAGCCTGCCCAGTGGATAAGGTGAAAAAAAAAAAACTATCTAGGATGATTACTAACCTCATATCCATACATGTGCCCCCACACATGCAAAAAACATGCATATACACAGATGCACACATACACCAAAAATGAAAGTAAAAGTTTCTACTCCAAGTCTTTCACATTCTGTGAGAAGTGGTTATGAAGGGTAAACCTTGACCTGAGTTGACCTGAGGAGCTTTCTCCACATTCGCATCATGCTCAGTATTTAGCAGCAGCCACTCTCAGAGATGACACTTCTACCTGTGAGGTACGAGAGAGAAAAGAGAGCTGTGGTCGGCTTGGAAGGATGGGAGAGAAGAGCCAGAAGAGCTGGAAGCCCAGAGGCCCCACATAGCCCAGGGTGGTGAAGAATGCACAATACAAAATTTCTGACCAATTGTCTCACTCTTAGAAGGCAACCTGCAGCTGAACCTATCCCATGAAGCGGCGCAGATTCGGTGAACATAGGGCTAAATTCAAAGCTGATCTTAAACTTCCAGTAGTTTTCATTAAAAGATAGCAAAAAAAAAAACATTGAAAATCTCCTGCCTAGCTCCAGCTTCTAGAATCACGTAAGAAGCATGAAGTCCTTCTTACTCATGAACTCCCTTCTCTTAGAGGTGAACTTTGAAGATGATGAATGGGATTAGTCAACAGGACAAATAAAAACAGAAGCAGTAAAGAAAGGTGTGACGTCATTTTCCCCACGGTGAACCTCATGGCGACCCTAAGGTCAACAAGTACAGCTGTTTTCAGAGGGTCCTTTGAGGAGGACAGAGCAAGTACGGAACCTCTTGAGGACTGGTCTCCTATTGAGGAGTTCCGAGAACAGCAGCTCCAACTACTTCATGAGGTGCTTGAGGGTGGCTGGAAGACTGGGGTCCAGGACGAAATGAAGGAAATGCGACAGCCACTTATTTACCTAAAGTGTTATGCAAGATTAACATCTGACATTCTGAACACTAAAATTTGGTCTTTGGTGGCCAAGGAAGGAAGTTGTAAGCACTCCCGTATCTTAAATTCCCCAAGACTTTCAGTTCTCAATGATATTTGGACATAACTCCCAAACCTGTATTTCCAGATGTTCTTGAAACTATTCTCCCTGGAGAGTGCATGCTAAATTGTGATGTAAAAATGAGGTTGATTTTTGACAAAGATGCCAAAACCATACAATGGAAAAAAGATAGCATCTTCAGCAAATGTTGCTGGTCTAACTGGATGTCTACATGTAGAAAAATGCAAATAGATCCATACTTATCACCCTGCACAAAACTAAAGTCCAAGTGGATCAAAGACCTCAACATAAAACCAAACATACTAAATCTGCTAGAGGAAAAAGTGGGGAAGAGCCTTGAACTCATTGGCACAAGACACAACTTCCTAAACAGAACACCAACGTAGGCTCTAAGAGCAACAATCAATAAATGGGACCTCATGAAACTGAAAAGCTTCTGTAACTGTCGTCAGAACAAAACGACAGCCTACAGATTGGGAAAGGATCTTCACCAACCCCATATCTGACAGAGGGCTAATATCCAGAATATATAAAGAACTCAAGAAATTAAACAGCAACAAATCAAGAAATCCAATTTAAAAATGGGGACAGAGCTAAACAGAGAATTCTCAATAGAGGAATATCGAATGGCAAAGAAACGCTTAAGAAATCCTTAGTCATCAGAGAGATGCAAATCAAAACGACCCTGAGGTTTCACCTTACACCCATCAGAATGGCTAAGATCAAAAACTCATGTGACAACACATGCTGGAGAGGATGTGGAGAAAGGGGAACCCTCCTCCATTGATGGTGGGAATGTAAACTTGTACAACCACTTTGGAAATCAATCTCTTGCTTTCTCAGACAATTAGAACTAGTACTACCTATATATCCAAAATATGCTCAAATATACAACAAGGACATTTGCTCAACCATGTTTGTAGCAGCTTTATTTGTAATAGCCAGAAACTGAAAACAACCCAGATGTCCCTCAACGGAGGAATGGATACAGAAAATGTGGTATATTTACACAATGGAATACTACTCAGAGAATAAAAACTGAAAATCATGAAATTTGCAGGCAAATGGTGGGAACTAGAAAAGATCATCCTGAGTGAGGTATCCCAGAAGCAAAAAGACACACATGGTATATACTCATTTATAAGTGGGTACTAGACATATAATATAGAATAATCATACTAAAATCTGTACACCTAAAGAAACCAAGCAAGAAGGAGGACCCTGGATAAGATACTCAATCCTCATTCAGAAAGGCAAACAGGATAGACATCAGAAGAGGGTGAAAACAAGGAACAGGACAGGAGCCTACTACAGAGGGCCTTTGAAAGACTCTACCCAGCAGGGTATTAAAGCAGATGCTGAGACTCATAGCCAAACTTTGGGCAGAGTGCAGGGAATCATATGAAAGAAGGGGAGAGAGAAAGACCTGGAGGGGACTGGAGCTCCACAAGGAGAGCAACAGAACCAAGAAATCTGGGCCCAGGGATCATTTCTGAGACTGAAACTTCAACCAAGGAGATAACCTAGAACCCCTGCACAGATGTAGCCCATGGCAGCCCAATCTCCAAGTGGCTTCCCTAGTAAAGGGAACAGGGGCTGTCTCTGACATGAACTCAGTGGCTAGCTCTTTGATCACCTCTCCCTGATGGGGGAGCAATCTTACCATTGCAACAGAGGAAGACAATGCAGCCAGTCCTGATGAGACCTGATAGGCTAGGGTCAGATGGAAGGGGAGGAGGACGTCCCCCATCAGTGGACTAGGGGAGGGGTATGGGAGGAGAAGAGGAAGGAAAGGGAGGATTGGGAGGGGAGAAGAGAGGGAGCTACAGCTGGGATACAATTTATAAATTGTAATAAATATTTTTTTTAAACGAGGCTAGCCTTCTGCACTGGTCAGGGTTTCCTAAAGGAACAGAACGGATAGAATGACTGTCTATGATTTGTTAGAATGGCTCACAGGCTGTGGTCCAGCTAGTCCAACAGTAGCTGTCTCCCAACAGAAAGTCCTACATCCAAGTAGTTGTTCGGTCCATAAGGCTGGATGTCCCAGCTGGTCTTCAGTATACATTGGAAATGACATAGGCTCTAACACCTTTGAAGGAATGAACTTGCCAGTGAGACTGACGGCACCTGGCAAAAATCAGAGCTTCAGTCTTCAGTGTTCTTTCCATGGGCTGCCAGCAAAAGGTGTGGCCCAGATTTAGTGTGGGTCTTCACAACTCCCCTGATTCAGTCGCAAAAAATCCCTCACAGATGTGCCCAGCTGCTTAAGTTTCAGTTAATTCCAGATATGCTCAGTTTGACATACAAGACTAGCCATCTCCCTTACCTTGGTCCCTGGAATCAGTGTCCACCGTTGGCATAGTAGATAACCCCCTCTTCAGAGGTCTCTAGTTAAAACTGTGTTACTAATTAAGAGGTCTGATGTATGTTTACTTTTGTCTCATTTTCAGTGCATTGTCAGTTTTTTTTTTTTAAACTTAAGACAAAGCAGCAGGGGAGGTGTGGTGGACAGCTAGTTCCCCAGGCTTGCCAGGTGTATGGAACCCGCTCCCAGAAAATATTTTGACAAAGTGTTACCAACAAACATTGTTTTCAGCTGTCAGCTCTCCCGTCTTCTATAGAAAGTAATATTTCAATATAAAATTCCAATAATTGAGTTTTTAATGAGGGTATGACACCATGACAGGAGTTACGAGTGACTTGTTAAACCAAGGGCCTAGGAGATTGTATGATCCCACTCCTACATTTTATAGATGTTAAACCCAGAAGCCAAACTAGGGCAATAACACACCAGGTTTACACAGTGAGATAGCATAAAACTTAAATGTTGTTTTAATCAAATATAAATACAGACATCTCTATAAGGTGTTTAGAAAAACAAATAGTTCCTTTCTGTGGTGGTGGAGGCACACGCCTTTAATCCTAGCACTCAGGAGGCAGAAGAAGTAGGTGGATCTCAGAGTTCAAGGCAAGCCTGGTCTACATAGGGATTTTCAGGACAGCCAAGGCTACAACAAAGAATCCTGTCTCAAAACCAAAACCAAGCCAAACAAAGAAAAAGAACTTCCTTCTACCCTCCTTCCCTTCTGAAAAAGCTTCTGTTGTCTGTTTAGCTTTTAGTGTCCGCCGTATTTCTGGATGGGATTACTTCACTGCCCCCTTTCTGTATTTTAGGTGTTATCTAGAGACTTGCTGCTGTGTTATCAGACTTTAGTCCTCTTTGTTGACCGTCACCTGATGCCACCACCCCGCCACATACATGGCTCCCAACCCTGCCTCCTCTCACTCTAGTTTCCACAGTCCTGATTACGTGGCGATAGACTGCACACCTCATTAGGAATGAGCCATGTAGAATACTGTAATTATACTGCTTTCCTATACATTACTCGGGTTTGCTTTCCCTGGAGTTAATAATTATGCATTTATTATTGATTCAACCACAAAATTTCACAAACGCTTGCATCATCCTTTACGACATCCATTTGCAGCTGGTGTTCTACTTATTTCATATTCTTGGGTGACTTTCTCGTGCTGCATTCTAAACTACTCCTGTGCAAAGGGTTGTCCATGGTGCCAGCTCTGACCTGCCAACCCTGTTCTCTGTTATCTGATGCATCATTGATGGACTCTTTCCTGTATCCCATGTCTTCCTTTTTCTTTTTAAAAAATATTTTATGTCTATTCTTTGAAAATACTGTTCATGTATATAATATATACCCTCACAATTTAGTGAGGCTCCAAATTGAATGGTTTTCCCAACACTGCATTTTTTTTTTTAAGCTTCCTTTCTGCTCCTGTGTTAAAATCGCTCTGACCAAAAATAGTTCTGGGGAGGAAAGAGTTTATTTTGCTTTACACTTCTAGCTTATGGCCCATCACTGAAAGAAGGCAGAACAGGAGCCATGGAAAAATGCCACTTACTGGCTCCCTCTCTGGCCTGCTCAGAGACTCGTGCTTAGCAGTTTTCTTATATAGTCCAGGGCCACCGGTGTAAGGATGGGCACACCCACAGTGGGATGGGCACACCCACACCAATCAGTAATCAAAATAATCTCCCTCAAACATGTCTAGAGGCCAATCTGATCTGTGCAATTCTTCAGTAGAGGGCTCTCAGATGACTATACAATTTGTCAGACTGACAATCAGAGCCAATCATAGGGGAAGTAAAATGTTGAGACCTTCCCTTTATACCGGAAATCATCCTGTCTTTACCCTCAAATGATAAAGACTGAAAACTGTTTTCACTCAGAATTGAAGGTCCTGCTCTGTTATTGCCCGATTCAGAGTTGCCTCTAATGATATCTTGATTCTTGATCCTCAGTTGAACCTATGTATTTTTTTTCCAGAAATATGTTAAAGTTTTTCTGTCACCAGTATTTCAGAATTACCTAGTGACAGGGTAGATGTCTATTTTGATTGGTTGTCCAAGCCACTGATAGATCTTTTCAGTTTGGAAAAATCAAACCCCTCCATTCTGGAAGGTACAGCGCTATTTCTGAAGGAACCCTTCCCTTATGCTATCTTTCTCCAAAATTACTTTCTGAATACAGGACTAGTCAGGTTGGATTGACTGTAGATTAATCTGGATGACTGCTTCACTGGGAAAATTCTATGGCTATTTTTAGACCTCCACTCTTAGAGTGATTATATTACCACGAGAAGACTCTTGTCCCTGTAGGGAAATGTGAATTTACGATGTATACCTTATTACAGCTGCTTGAATTCTTTGGAACTGAGTGATGAATCTAGGTCTGTCAGAGCCAAGAGAAGGGAGAGGATGGGAAGACTGACCATCCTTAAGCCTCTGTTTGGTCCTGTCATCTTCACTGTCTTGGTACCCACCCTCCAGATCTAGCAACATTCTGGTTCCCTCCTCCAGAAAAATAAGTCTCTGGGTACAGGTGAAGGGATGGTGTTAGGCATTCCTGGCTACCTGGGTTTATAATTTCATCTCAACTAGCTCTCATTGTCTCCATATTGCCATCTCTCTGGAAACAACCTATCGCTTTTTTCCTGAATTCTGGAGGGGAAATGAAATTTTGCAGAATAAGTTTATTTTTTCTTGATTTCTCTCATGGCTGGTCCAGAACTCGGCTTTCTTTGCCCAGATGAATCTGTTCCCACACATCCATGTGCTTCATTGACCCTTCCAAAATTGTATGGCCATTGCCTCTTCTCTTGTTTTCCTCATTTTTGTGTACAGCTTTGGGACCTCTTTATTCAGAGGTCACTAACTACAACAAAAACCATGGACTCACTGAAGTTGCTATAGTTACTACCCACAATATTTATCATGTTTCCCAAGAAATCACTCTTACCAGATCCCATCACCTTTACCGCCACTGTCAGGTCACCCTGTCCCTGCCACTGCCTGGCTCAGTTTCACATGGGAAGCAGAATTTTATTTTGGAGATGACACTGAGTTTGGGGTCAAAGAACTGGGGCTGCAGGCTGGGTCAGTCTCTTCTTTGTTGTGTCTCCTTAGCCAGACTGTTTGAAATTTTTTTTTCACCATGCCATGAGAATTATAACATAAACCTCATTGGACTGGTTTGAAAATTACATGATGAAAACATCCTCAGAAATGCTGTGTGTATGCCCCAGCACCTGGAAGGTTCAGAAAATACTGATTGGATAGATGAGAGTATTGGATTTTGGAATCAGAGAATATATGAAACAACCCCTCCAAATTCATGTGTTGAAGTTTCAATCTTCAACACATCAAAACATGACTCTTTGAAAATTAAATCTTTAGAAAAAGGTAATTACGGTCAAGTCTGGGTGGGCACCAATGCAAGACAACTGTTATTCTTAGAAGAAATGAAAATTAAGACCTAGAAAAGCACAGAGAAAGGACCATGAGAAGACATTTGGAGAGGACAGCCTTGTTAAGCCAAGGAGAATGTCCCCAGAACCAACCAACCTGCCAGAGTCTTGACCTTGAGTATCTAATTGCCACAGCCGAGAGAAATCAATTCTTGTCTTTTAAGTTGTCCAGTTTCTTGCAGCTCTCACAAACTAATACAAAGAACCTGGCTTCGAGCACCCAAATAGACGCTCGTGTGTAGGCTCATTTCAGCCATGTTCACATATGTCAAATGGTGCTAATAACAACATGAGGTGCAAGACCTGTGGGATTGGCATGGGTTGTTTAATAAGCTAGTTGACATAAACATGGTCATGGGGGTGGTTTTGGGGCTCAGCCAATGAACCATGTGTAATGAAGGCAATGTTATAAGCCTGTTTGGGTGAGTGGGCTGATGGGCATGTGAGTTCTGTTGTGCAAGTTAAGGGCCTATCAAAGTAGAGCCTCTAACTCAGCCCCAGACAGTATCCCAGAGAAAGGAGCCTCTCATTGATTATAATCCATTCCTGTTAGAGCAGTGGTTTTCAGCCTTTCTAATGCTGTGACCCTTTAATACAGCTCCTCATGTTGTGGTGACTCCCAGCCATAAAATCATTTCATTGCTACTCCGTAACTATAATTTTCCTACTGTTATGAACTGTAATATAAATATTTGATACACAGTATATCTTTTACGTGACTCCTATGAAAGGGTCGTTGTGACCCACGGGCTGAGAACCACTGTGTTAGAGCCACAAGACAGGAAAAATACGCTCTTTACTTCTTCTCTGCATACCTTCGGGATCGCTGCAGGTTCTCAAGTCCAGAGGCACTCAAGCGTCTGATGCAAAATGGAGTCTGTTGGCAAACAACTCAGTGCATTTCCTCTGTAAACCTGTCATCTCTCAATTCCCTACACTACCTAAAGCAGTGCAGGGGTGATACAAAAGCTGTCACACTGTAGTGCTTAAGGAACAACAAGAACAGATGCATTGTTTTTTTAAACATACTGTGCCTTTGAGGTTGGGTAATTCCCAAGATGTAGGGCTTGTGGGTACCTGTGGAAGCTGGCTGTGCTGATCCCTGCCCTGATGATAGTCAGTGAGCTGGATGGTCCAGACGGTCTTCGGATGTGGGAGAGCCTCGGAGTGTGCCACTGGCATCTCAGTTTTTCTGCTGGGTGATTTTTGCCACACCCATGAGCTGCAACTGCATGCCCACCCCAGGTCCCTCAGTAATGTGTGTTCTATCCCCGACAGCTGCGTAAGGCCTCCCCTCGTGAGGCGCACTAAATATTATCCCACAATCTTGAGAGAGAGCTATTTTTTTAGGGGTCCAGATTTATTTCAAGATGAGGCTTTATTTATTTGTTTATTTATTTACTTATTTCTTGCCCCACACTGATTTCCGTCTGTGTTTCCTACTAGTAATAATAGCATGGGCCAAAGTCACTGTGACCTGATGAAGAGGAGGGGACCAGGAGGGAGAGCACAGACAGTTGGTTGGAACCAAAGCCATATTTACATTCCTCAGAGGAAGCCTCAATACTGCTGACCAGGTCAGAAGTGAAATTACGAATTTCGTTGACATAGAAGATTCAGAACAAACAGGAAGTTAGAACCAGAGGGAAATTCCTGATGAAATTTGAGCCAGTAGTGTGTGTTCAGAGGCAACATGGCTAGAGATGCTGTTATCTCTTACACTTATACATGACCTGGTACCTGACGTAGAACTGGAAGCCCAGTGTCGAGGTTTGGAACACGACTCACGCTGTGCAGTCTGCTTCCTTAACCGTTTGTTTCTCTGCCTGTGAAATTGGGGTGATAGCTCCTTCACAGAGATACTGCGAGGATCACATGAGTTAATACTCGTGAATCCTTAAGGTCCTGACTGGTACAGAGCACTCACTCGTGTTAATGGCTGGATATAGTAGAATTCACATTGTCCTCAGAAGTTTCACCCTGGATGTGGCCTGCCAGTTGGCAGATTGCTAAGAACATCTCATCTAGTTAGGAGCCTTCCAAAAAAGGTGTATTTGAGGCTCTGAGGTGTCAGACCTGTCCTGTGAAGAGGAATTGGAGAGCTGCATATTTCTTCATGAGCACGCAGCACTCTAAAGATGCAGAAATCTTGGACCGAGTATCACTGCGTGGATTCAAGCAGAGACTGAATTCTCCAAACTTGAGTCATACAATTTTGTTTCTTTAAGGCCCTTGGTTAATGATTGAGCTACTAAAAATGGGAATTCTTTTAGCAAACAATCGGCAGCCTTGCCATGGTAGGCAAAGTCTTGTGTGAAAGTCTGAGACTGGCTCAGTGGCCCTCCCCATTGGCTGTTTGTTTTGAGGTGACTTAGGTCATAGGAGGGGCAGAGAAAGGAACCGTGAGGGCATCACAGTGAGCAGAGCCCCTAGGGGCCATCCTTAGTTAGCTTTGCTTCTTTTTCCGGTTGTGTGCTAACAGGCAAAACTATCAAGGCAGCTGTTTGTACCCTCTGCTTGCTCCTTGCCTCTGAGTCCCTTCTATTGACCCTGCCCAGAAGTTCTTTATAAAGCAGGGAACTGGGACACTTGGCTGCTGAGAAGCACATAAGGACTAGCTGTCTCAAGATAATGTCTGGAGGATTTGGAGCCTCTTACACAATAACATCCACAAGCTCAGGCTCGTTGGCTTTGCCACCGAGAGGCTGGGCACTGGGACTTGTATAAAAGTCTCCTTCTATCTCACAGGATGATCCCCATATATCTTCCTAGCTGCTTCTCCCAATGACCTTCTCTCTGAGTCACCTCTCAGGCCTACCAAGTGTGGTTTTGGACTGACCTCTGACAAATCTACACTTACTCTGTCCTGGACAGTAACTCCCGACACCCGCCTGTTCCTCTGTGCTTCTGTTTAAGGGCGCTGGAACTTTTCCTAGAACATGGTGGGCATTGTTTGCTGAGCTAGCTCCTCCTCATCCTTTAAATGGCGTTTTCCAGAACGCTTGATTATCCCTCTCTCTCTTCACATGGCATCTGCTACACAACGTTAGAGCTGTTCTCCCGCTGGATTGCGTCTATTTCTTGGTTGAGTGATCCTATAGGTATTCTGTGAATTATCTTAAATTGATGGTTTCCCCTAAGGAACCATAATCTCTTAATGCATATATTTAGTTTATAAAAATGAAACAAAGATTAAAAAGAAAAGCCTATCCCCAGGGTAGTTGGAGGTTGGGGGTAACACATTTGGCTACAAGGATATAATTTTTGGTGTCTTGTTGCTGGACTGACCTTTCCCTGGACTTTGTTGGGAGTGCACTGCCCTGTATCCTGTGTCCTTCTGTCCCTACTGTGTCTAATTGCTGCTGGGGAAAGAACGCCAGAGTAGAAACCAGAGCACTAGGAAAGCTCTGCCTCATCTGAGCAGCCTTGAACAAATTACTTTCCTTTGCAGAGCCTCAGTTTCCCTACTCATACCGTATGATGGCCAGATAGGATGAACTTGCTTTGTAATGCAAAGGCTGTTTGGTCTGAGGATGCCTTGAGCATAGCCTGAAGGTGGTTTACTAATTTTTCTTCATCATCTCTGTGAGGCCCTGGGAAGTATTGGTACCCAAGGTAGCTCCTGGAGGGTCTAGGACAGTGGCTCAGGGTTCCTGTGGTTCCCTCGGGTACGTAACTTCATTGGCAGGTGACACTAGTGACAGGTGCTGACTATACACATGCCTCCAGTTTGTTCACAGTGTTCCCTTATTAACAAAATCAGTAGATCTTCAAGGCTCCAATGTAGCCAACTTATGTTTTTTACTCCCGTGGCGAGCACACCACCTGGAGGGGACATGACTGGTGTGTGTGCAAGGACATCTAGCCAACGGCAGTTTGCATACTGGGAAAGTCTTAGTCCTGATAGGACTGAGACCCTCATAGCTACCTCCCTCTTGGAAGCAGGGATGACAGTTGCTCCTTTGCTAGGATATGCTCCTCTGCCATCTCTTGAAGGAAAAGGTTGCTGAGAAGTCACCAAGAAAATGCCTGTTGTCCAGACAGTAGGGTAACGATGTTTGCTAAGACGCTTTGACGTGCCAGGTGTGCTTTGGGATGCTCTGTAAGGACAGGAGACATTCAGGCTCTGTCCTCTTGGCACTTGGGTGGGAACAGCAGACAATACAGCACGCAGTAGTAATAAAAACTGATGAGTTATGACAGGGAAAATATATGAGGCTGCCAGAGCAACGCAGAGAGGTCCCTGGGCAGGCCTACAGAAAGTCAGGGAAGGTCTTGGAAAGGAAGTAACCTCTTCCAGAGAGGCCTGAAGCGGTAGGCAGGATGTGGCCGGAGTAAAAGGATGTGGAAAGGAAGGAGGACAGGGTGTGCAAAGGGTTCATATGGAGAGGGGAGGACTCCAAACAGACCTGTTTGGCCTGAGGAGCTAAGATATCCTGGAACTCAAAGCACAGAAGGCAGCTAAGTGAACAATGAGGTCAGACCTGGGAAGCAAGGGACTCTCGGTGAAGGGAATTTGGAATGAGCACCAAAGCATGGTCTTGGGGTATACTATATGTGGAAACCAAATGATAAGCCTGATGTTTCCTAAAATTTGAGAGGTGGAAGAAAATTTGGAAGGTAGCTACTCAACCTTTTTTTGTTTTCTATAGATGAATAAATTGGAACTTGGACTTGTGTAAGGCCACTCCATCTCTTACGACACAAAGGCAGAACTTTGAATCGGGACCCCAGGGTTTTGATCATGTGCACCGACAAAACTAGCTCCCAACAAAACAAACCAGATTTGCTGCATTCTCTTATTTCTATAGTGTAAGTGTTCTCCCTGGGGCCGGTTTCCTACTACCAGAACTTAATAACCAGCTCACTAAATTGCCCAAAACTTTGTACTGGTGAACCGGTACATGCCAGCTGTAGGATCCAGTGGGGAAGAAAGAGCCTGGACATGTCCTGTCCTTACAGAGCATCCCCAAGCACACCTGGCCCATCAAAGGACCAGGACTTTCCCACTGGGTCCCGTGTGAGCCTGTGTCTTCCCAGCTCAGCGTCAACCGCTGCAGAGTGATCCTGACCAGAAACGCAGATGAAGTCCCCTCACTATTGGAGAGCCATCATTAGTCACTCACTAGTGTGCTACTTGAGTACATTTTCCACTTGACAATTGGCAGAAATTTCCCCCGGAAGACATTGCCTTCCTATACTGTTACCTCACTGCTCTGGGCTTAATTTTCAAGACTGTCGAGTGATCGGTACATTTAGAACAGCTTTGATTTTAAGAGTAACTGGTGCTTTTAAAAAAATTTTTAAATCTTTTTGTTTTGTTTTGTTGTTGTTTGTTTTGTTTTACTTTGGCTGGAAAGATGGTCCAGTTAGTACCGTGACTACATCACAAACACAAAAACCTGAGTTTGAGCTCCACAAATCAAGTTGAAAAAAAAAAAAAAAAAGGAACACTGCTGGGCATGGTAGCTTGTACTTGTAACCCCTGGTAGCATGTACGTGTAACCCCAGTGCTGAAGACACAGAGACAGGTAGGATCGTAGTTCGTAGCCAGCTGGTCCAGCCTCTTGTGTTTCAAGTCAGTGAGAAATCTTGCCTCAAAAGAAGGCAACAGGGAGGGGGAAGCCACAACAACTGAGGAAAAACAACCAGGCCTGCATATACACAGATGTCACATGCACTGAACTCATGCATACACACATACACACATGCACATACACACACGCTTTCTATGTTAGGATAGTTTCACATGTACAGAAAAGTTTCAGAGAATAGTTCAAGGAAATGTCGCATGCCCTCCAGCACCCCCACCCCCGGCTTCTGTGATTGACATGTGTGATGGCTAATCTCTTGTCAGTTTGATTGGCTTGAAAGAACCCCTAGGAGATTAAGGCAACAGCCTCTGGCTAGTTTGTGAGAGCATTTCTGGAGACGATTAGATCATGAGGGGCCTGACCAAATCAGAAGTTTAACTTCTTGGTGGATTCAGAACTTGAGTAGACATTTGAAAGGTTATGGAACTGTGGAAAGTGAGGCCTGGCTGGGAGAAAAAGGTCACTGGGACATTTCTCTGAAGGATGCCAAGAGGCCCTGACCCTCTCTCATCTCTCTCTCCTTCCTGGCCACCATGAACTGAGGTCTCTGCCACATAATGTGCTACCTGATCTTCGGTCCAAAGCCACAGATCCAGCCAGCACCGTGCCCGAATCCCTGAAGCCGACACCCTTCTCTAAAATTGCTTTTCATAGGTGTTTGCCAAGACAGCAAAGAAATCTAAGACAGCGTCTAAAGTAGTGTGTTATTTTGTCATAATAGACCAATATCGGTACTTTATTCAGCTCCCTAATACCCTTCTGTTTGCTTGCTCAGGACCTGACATGCAGCAGGCACTGTGTTCTCAGGCTCCCCTTGGCTGTGGGGTTTTCAGACTTGCTTTGTTGCGACGGCCTCCACCATTTGAGGAGTGCTAGCTAGCATTTTGCTCAGCGTCCCTCCACTGGAAATCGTCTGGTAATTTTCTCAAGAGTAGACTGTGGCTTTGGGAGAGCAATGCCACAGAGGTGAGACCATCAGCACCCAGGGAAGGAACCTGCTGTTCCCGAGTGACTGCTGGCTGTGGTCACCAGCAAGGGAGCATCTACCTGGTTGCTCCCTTGTCAGGTTGTTTTCCCTCCTTTTCTGTTTGTGTTTTTAGAAGGAAGCTGGTCTGCGACGTTCAAGCCCAAAGAGTGGGGACTTGTACTGGGCGCAGAGTAGTTACCTGCATTACTTAGAATTCTCTTACATGAAGGAAGATACCGTGTTTTGTTCACTAATTTATATCAGGATGGACCCACAGGTACTTTATTGTTTAGCTTTTCAAGATTTCATTTGGAACTATTTCCTTGGATTCCTATGTTGCTTACACGCACGTGCACACACACACACAGGTCATTGTAGGTAGCTTGTTTGTTTCAAGCACTTCCTTATTTCTGCAACTACAATATGATTCAGGCTCACCTTGCATATTTTATGCACCCATGCCAGAATCAGCCTTTCTCCCAAAGATCCCTGAATTATTAGATACTTGGATGTTTTTTGCCACTTGGGTGTCATTTGTTTCAGGTCCCCTTAGATGGCAAAGTAAGGAAATACATGCTCACCAACATATAGCTATAAACATATTTATATTTCAGTGTATAAAATGTCTGTCTGTGTTAAGCTACATATAAGCTTACACTGTTATAGAATTAGCAGTTGTAACGTGCTACCCATGGATCATTCTGTGTAGCTCCCCTTATCTGGAAGCTCCCACTCTGACAGTTAAACAGTAAAACCTAAAGAGACTGCAGAATGCCTAGTTCTAAATTATATACTGCATTCTCTCCTCCAAAGACTCAGGGATCCTTGCAGAAGATGGGGAGGAAAGAATGTAGGAGTCAGAGGCAGTGGATAGGTATAATTAAACAGAGGCGCCTTCTAGACATAGCAGGACAGCTACTCATGTAACCCACAGCAGTTCTTACAGCATGTACAAGACCTGTGCAAGCACAAGCCAGACCAGATCCCAGCAGGAAGAGGGAAGTTGGGCTCATATTACCACCAATAGCCAAGGAGTTATTGGCAATTTTTTGCTTCTAGGAGAGGAAGGGTCAGCTTCCTCTGAACGTGTGTAGCCCCTGATAGGAAGGCCATGCTCCAGTGGAAGGCTACACATCCAGGAATATTGGGGCATCACTGATTGACACTGATGGGACCAAAGGGGGTGGGGGACACAGTGTTAGAGGAGAAGGGAGGGGGGGTCTGGAAAGAGTTGGAGAAGGGAGGATGAATATTATTAAAAATCACACAAAATTCTCAAAGGAAAGAATGGTTAAAGCTAAAAATAATAAAACTGGCTCCCACCATTTGCTATCCATATAATTGTTTATTCCCGGTATTTATCTAAAAATGTTCTCTCATAGCACTGTAGCCAAGTACCTGACAGAGACAACTCAGGGGAGAAAAGTTGTATTTTGGCTCCCAGTTTCTTCAAGATTTCAACCCTCCATGGCAGGGAAGTAGTGGCAGCAGGAGTTGGTATTGGTGGCTGTTCAGCTGGGGGAAGACTGGAAATGAAGTTGGGGCTAGAGCCAGGGCCAGGTATAACCTCCAGAGGCCCACTTCGTTTGTTTGGTTGGTTGATTGGTTTTTAAGGCTCTTTTTTTATTATCTATCTGTCTGTCTGTCTATCTATCTAGTTATCTATCTAGATATACAGATATCTGTGTACCAGAAGAGAGCACTAGATCTCATTATAGATAGTTATGAGTCACCATGTGGTTGCTGGGAATTGAACTCAGGACCTTTGGAAGAACAGCCAGTGTTGTTAACCTCTGAGCCATCTCTCTAGCTCCCAAAGCTCACGTCTAATGACATACTTCAGTCAGTCAGTACCCATTTTCTGAGGACTCCTTAGCCTTGAAAAAAGCACGATAGACTGGAGGACTCAAAACATGAGCCTGTTGGGGCCATTCCAGATTCAAACCATAACATGTATGTGATACCAGCACTGACAACCCAAATTAACATGGGAAAGAACATTTTCTATCAACCTACTAAATGAATGCTACTGTAACAGAATACTCCAATCTTGGTGGCTTAAATTACATAGGAATTAATATTTTCTAAGATCAAGATACTGACAAGGTTGTTTTCCCATGGGGGCTGAAGGGAAAGATCTGTTCCTCCCTGGGCAAGATAACCAACCCCCAACCCTCATCCCTGTGTTTCCTCCTATGGTCGTCTTTTGGTATATGCAAATACCTAGTATCATGGTTTGCTCTGGTGTCCCGTTTTGAGAAGGACAACAATCAGATTAGATTAAGGTACACTTTGATGGCCATATTTTTACCTAAGTGAAGGCCTTGTCTTTAAATTCCGTCACACTCTCTGACATACTAAGGGTTAGGGCTTCCATGAATGAATCTTAGAGACAGAATTCAGCCCAACACATACAGAGCTTACGTATGCTTTCTTTTTACTGTTGTTCTTTACAGACTATTAATGTCCTGTTGTTAGTTAGCCCCTTCCTCCCTCATGCCCTTTGATGACTTTGCTGTATGCAGTCACAGTGCAGATTATTTTGTCAACTTTACTTTCTGTCTTGGGATCCCCCAGCGTCCTCAGCGATTTTAAAGTTGCATGCATTTAGGCTCAGTTTTAGTACTGTGGAATTCTGTGTCTTTTTCCTTGGAATATAAACTTTAGGAAAAATTTTAGAGGTCAGAATATATTTGCCAGTATCTATAAATTAGGTTTATAGTATTTATGTTCAAATTGTATTGTGTCAGAGGGGACTGGCCTCCTGATACAGTGCTTTCCAGCCATGAATTTAGAGTACCTGTCTAGTAGGTAGCCCTTGATTTCTTTCATTTGAGGTCTGTAGTTTTTCATAGAATGCCTGTACATAGATTTTGTTAGGTTGGCAGTCAAGATTTAATTTATATGTGCTTTTTAAAATAATATTTCTTATATGAAAATATACAAGAAATCAGTTGGCCTTATATGTTAACCTTATACTGGTTTGCCAATTCCAAGAAATTGTGATGAATTATTTCAGATTTTCTGTACAGACAATTCTGCCATGTATAAGTTCTGTGGATTCCTTCATATTCTGTATACTTTTAATTCCACTTCTAATTTCATCACAGTAACAAGGATTTTCAGTATACCATTGAACACTAGCAATAGGAGAGGAAATTACTCATGAATGTAGTGGGAAAGCAGTCTGGTTTTTCACTAGTAAACAGATATACTGGGAGTTTGTTTTGAAGTTTTTCTTTGTCAAGTTTAGGATATTCTTTTAAGCCAAGAGGTTTAAAAAAGAAACAATTTATTCATTATATATCCCAATTGTGCTGAGAGTTTTTATCATGAGCTTTTCTTTGTATTATCATGAATAGGCATTCGATGTTGTTGGGTGCTTTTATGTTATCAATCGATATGCAACACATTTCCTCTGTAGGTGACTAGTACATACAGTAGATTACATTGATTTCTGGAGGTTGAGCTAGCCTTGCATGCCTAAACGAAATCCTTCTTGGTTGTGTATTTGCTCCTTCCTGAACATCACTGTATTTGCTAACTGTACTTTTACTTTCGGCAGCGTCTTTGTCTGGTTCTAAGTTAGGATCATGCTGGCGTCCTGGAATGAGTTAGTAAGGTTATGAGTTATCAACATCTGAATGTGGCTGCATGTGCCGAGGTAAGGGTTGAGGAGGCAGAATTGCCAGGAGCTCAAGGTTGGCCTAAGTTACAGAATGAGTATCAGATCACCCAGCACTACATAGCAAGACTTTGTCACAAAAAATAAAAAAATAGAAATTTTAAACAGAGGCCTAATTCGATTATGTTTTTCCTACATAAGACTTAATGGTTTGTTTCTTTCAATAAATTAGTCCATTTCATTTAATTATCAAATTTGTGAACATATAATTATTCTTAGTGTTCCTTTATTTCAGTGTTCACATGTTCAATAGTAGTGACACCATTGAGTTTCTCCTTTTCACTAAAAATCAAGTATACTTTATTATCTTTTCTGGTTTTTCTTAAATTAAGTATAAAGAAGCACAAAAATCACCCGAGAAAATGAGCAGTTAGTCCAAGTAAATACTGACCCCTGTTATTTACACTCACATACCCCAACCCTCTTCTGCAAGGCTCTGTAGGCTCATAGTATTCACAAGTGTCACAGTTTCCCAGAAGTCTTCTGGCATGTTTCCTGAAGCTCTGCGGTAAAGGCAGGCGTGTGGGATCAGCTGTGCAGGGACCTTCACCTCAGACTCTGGGGTCAGCCATCCCCTTCCCGGTCTGTTCACTGGGCTGTTCCTTTCCCACCTGTCAGACAACAGCCCTTCTCAAATCTTTCATCTATGATTTTACCTCTCTTAAACCTTTTCAAGAGCCTTAAGATCTTCTGGCTGGGTGGTGGTGGCACATGCCTTTAATCTCAGCACACAGGAGGCAGAGACAAGTGGGTCTCTGAATTTGAGGTCATCCTGGCCTAAAGAGTGAGTTCCAGGGCCACACAGAGAAACCCTGTCTTAAAAAAACTAAGAAGAAAAATGAGAAGAAGAAGAAAAGGAGGAGAAGGAGGAAAGAGGGGAAGAAAGAAAGGAAGGAAGGAAGAAAGAAGAAAGAAAGAAAGAAAGAAAGAAAGAAAGAAAGAAAGAAAGAAAGAAAGAAAGAAAGAAAGAAAGAAAGAGAAAGAAGAAAGTTTCTCCATATTCTTACTATGGCAGAAAACTTCACCCTTTTTCCTATTCATCTTTTTATTCCTTTTCTTTTTGGCCTTCTGATAGGACTGAACTTTATTTTTAATAAATTTTTTTCTGCCTTCATTTTCTGTTTTTCTCTTTTCTTTTTTGCCACCAAAGTTTCTGCCTCTGTTTTTCTTCAGTTTTATGTTGAAATGGAATTGTGTCTGTAAGGAGGTACAAGTTCTGGAATCTGCTTCCCCCTCAGCTCTGGCCTCCTGATCATCCTCAGCAGAGCAAAACTGCCGGCAAGCCAGCAAAGTTAAGATCCTTCATCCTGAAGGTGAGGCTGCACTCTCATGCCTTACGCAAGTCTGGACATAGTTCATGAAGGCTTTCACACCCTGCTCAAGCACTGTTCTGTCAGCCATGACCATGGCCAGGGTTTTCCGTGGAGGTCTGCTGTATTTCTCTGGAGGCTTATCTCCTGCAGAGGGCATCTCTGGTTGTGACCAGGAAGCTGATGTAGGCCTTCTCTGTGGGCACCAGGAACGCCAGAGTGCTGCCTCGGTGGCCAGTGTGCAGCTGCAGCAAAGCAGGGAGGTGCCAGGTAGCCAGGGTGGGGCAGTGTCCCCGGTGGCAGAGGATACACAGAGCCAGGTCCCACAGCTCAGGGTCCCCTGGGCCATCCGTCAGCGAGCGTAGGAAAGCTGCAGTAAAACAGATGGGACTGCAGACAGGACAGTGAGAAATGCTTTGTGGGATCTGAGGACACCTGACCAAAGCTGGGCTTCCTCAGGCCACACAGCAGGATGAAAGAACTGATGAAAGGCAGAAAGATGACAGAGCACCCTGGAATGACAGAAGTCCGTGACAGCATCATCTGGGGTTTGAATTCAGACTTTGATATTTAAAAGCATGTAAGAGATGTGCGGTCACTGGAGGAGATTCTATCATTTCCTTAGAATGGTTTGTGTAGTTCTTTTTCATTTCAGCATTCTGTAATTTGTACGTCTTCAAAAACTTTCATTAATGGGAGTTTTCTTTTCCTTATTTTTTTATTTATTCCTTCATTGTCCTCTCCCCCTCACTTCTTTGTTTGTTTGAGAGAGGGTTTCTTTATGTAACAGCCGTGGCAGTCCTGGAACTTGCTTTATAGACCAGGCTGGCCTCAAACTCACAGAGGTTTGCCTGCCTCTGCCTCCTGAATGCTGGGATTGAAAGTTTGCACAACTACTCCCAACTTCCCCATTCCTTTTGCAGACAGTGTCTCAACCCAGTAGCCCAGGCTAACAAACTCACGATTACTCTCCAAAGCTCAGCTTCCCAAATATTGGGATTGCAGGTCTGAGCCACCACATCCCAACTGTTTGAAGGTGATTGCTAGAAAACACGCCATTGTTAACACACCAAAAGCTATTTGGCCGTTTACCTGCTTCTGCAATTAACGGTTTTAGGGGCTGGAGGGGTAATTCAGTTGGTAGGCTGCTTGTCTAGCATGCGTGAAGCCCTGACGTCAGTTCCCAGCCTAACATAAACTAAGTGTGGTGGTGCATGCTTGTCACCTCGGCATCCAAGGGGTAAAGGCAAGAGGGTCAGAAGTTCACGATCATCTTTGACTACAGGTCTAGGAAAAAAAAAAGAAAGAAAGAAAAGGAAGACGTTTGAATGACGGACAGAATTTTTACTGCATGGTCATTTTTCTCCAGATTCTTGTCTTACTCATCCCAGGACCTAGACAGGCATGCAGCAGTACTTTGCGTGCCTGGAATTGCTTGGAGGTCACACTGCAATATTCAGTTTAGTTCAGGAATGTCAGTTCCTGCGCCATCATGGCAGTGCACACCAAGATCCCATTCTATAGCCCGTGGAACTCCACGACTACTTGACTGTGCCTCATCTTCCCCTGGGAATACAGGAACCTCCCTCACACACTTCAGCAGACCCTCCAGGGCGGTTTTGCTAGTACACACACACATGTACAAGGATAAGAGAAGACCTCGTGTGTCTCATGAGTACTATTCCAAGGGAATGGGCTAGCTGCTGGGATCTCTCACCTGCTGCATACACCTCCACACTCAAACCTGGGGCCCAGTGCAGGACCCCTGCAGTAAGGCAAGCCTGGCTCTCCAGAAAGGCGTGCTGGGGATGACTGAAGGGCCACCATGGGGCCACCTTGGGACAGGTGCTCGATCCAGACCCAAAGGAAACAAAGGAATATGTTTCCTAGGAATATGTTTCTCTGATTTTTAGAAAAACTAACAGTGCGGTTCACAAGTTTGTCCAGTGCAGCGTGGCGGAGCTTATCCGTGATCTCCAGGGAGGATGGAAGACAAGGGCTCTACTTTTGTATTTCTAATACTCATAATTTACGTCTTTTCGCTCTTTCTTGGTTAGCCAGCTAGATGTGTATTAAGATAAAATTGATATTTTATTAGTTCTTTGGAAGTTTCATACAACATTTTTTGATCATATTCACCTCCATACAACTCTTCTCAGATCCACTTCTCTTCCCTTCCCACCAAACTTTGCTCTTGTTTTATTTTCATAATCCTTCAAGACCAAGTTGTGCTGTCCCAGTATCCTTCCAATGGGAAGTGGTCAGTGTACCAGGGACTCTTGGAGAACACTGTCTGTCCCTTTTCCAGCAGCTAACAGCTGTCAGTAGCTCCACAGTGAGGGGCGGGGTTGTGTGCACAACTACCTTCTTCATGGTCTGGGTTAGGCGTGCACAGGTTTGGCACATGCCTGGTGCACACTGTGACAACTTCTGAGAGTGCATGTGTGCACTTGCCCTGCTGTATGCAGAGGAGATTCTACAGCAGTAGCCCTCCGCTGCCTCTGCTCTTACACTCTTTCCGGCCCCTCCTCAGCAAGGATTTCTGAACCTGGGCCCGAGGAGGTGGTGCATACTTCCCTTCAGGACAGAGTATTCTGAGTTCCTCAATTCTCTGAGAAGAAGGTTTTGATCTTACTGATTTTCTGTTATTTTCTTGTTCGTAATTTTGTTGATTTGATGCCCGAATTTTTGTTTGTCTATTGCTGTTTGCTTTAACTTTAAAATTGTTGCTCTTTTTCTAGTTTCTCAAGACCTAGCTTAGTGATTTTAAGTCTTGTTTTATAGTATGTCTAACCACATAATGTGTAAATTTCTCTTTACACACTAATTTTGATGTTATATTTTCAATCCTACATTCAACATATTTTTTTTAAAGGAAAGAAAACTTTGACCTGTAAAAGAGACTAAACATTGCTAACCCTTCTATATCTGGCTCACTTCCCTTGACATACTATGCTTTGGTTACATCTTAAGCCTGCTCTGTGTAAAACTAAGATAGGCACCCCTTTTTATTTCTTTCAGAAAAAAATGCGTTTTCCACAAATTATATAGCTTTCTTTTTATTAGTTTTTGTATCTTTTTTTAAATCTTATTATGAACCTTCATGTTAAAATTGGTTTCTGGTAGACACACACAAGTTGCCATTTATAATCATAATATGTATCTAATTTCAAATTTGTTAAAGGTGAAAAGGTGTGTTCTAGAATCTGTGACAAGATCAGAGTCCTGCCTGTCCCTGCCCCAGGAGGTGTGGAGGATTAAGCAAGACAAAGCATTTAAATCCTTAACACATTATTTCAGTTGGCGATAAGCACCAGCTATTAGCCGCTACAGTGATTACCATCTAATTGCTTTATGGCGCTTGTAGCTGATTTACACATTCCAGTCCCATCTCTGCATCAAGGTTGGGAGTAAATTACCCTAAACATAGCACTATAGTTCTAAGCTGCTTCTTTTTTTTTTTTTTTTTTTGTAGTCACTGTGAGCATCCTTATTTGTTCTACAGTCTGTCATTAAATACAAAACTCTGGAATTGAGTACCCTTGTGCTTAAACACCAGGCTTTCACTTACTGACCTCGTGAGCATCTCTTTGTCTCTTGAAAATTGGAGTTTCCTTATCTGTAAAATATTACACTGGTCCCTTTCTCATAAAATGTGCTCAGGAGCCAGTAGGTGCTAAAGCCATGGGTATTGCTGCTATCAGTGGTCATCAGATGTCCATCCCCCTAGGTAAAATGCTCCCTGTACTCAGTTCTCCTCTCTATGCTCCTTATGGGAACACTTTGGGCCTTATGGAGGGCTACATGATGACTAAACAGTATCAGAGGCAATGCCCTGAGCCACAAATCTCTACAGTTAAGTTTTCAGCCACAAACTCGGGTATGGGAAAGGATGGCATTACATTCTGCTATGTGTCATGCAGGGGGTCCCTCTCAGCACGGGCTGGGGCAGTTCTCAGACAAAAGAACTCCCTGAATGACAACAGCAGCAAGGGAATGTGACAGCTGTCATTCCTCTCTTCCCCACTGTGGACCAGTGAATCTCGAAGCAGTGTGGGCACCTTGTTCACCTCAGCCTTGGCGATTATGGATGCCCAAGCTGAGAGCCCATGCTTCGTCTCTGTAGTTTTTACCCCAGAAACATTCTAGATAGTCATTTATTCCTCTTCACTTATTTGTTTTTCTCTTACATCCATTTTCTGGATCGATAGCTTTGGCTTACTGGTAGTAAGTCATTGTCTTTTTTCTGCAGACATTTCAAATGTCAGAACAACTGCCTGTCTAAATCTTTGGATCCAGACAGGCAGGGGGAAGACACTGTCAGAAATATCCTGAAGAATTTGGCTCCAGTTGACAGCAATGGTGGGTGCAAAGCTAGACTTGCCCAGTGAGGAACCTTGTGAGTTTCCTGTGCTCAGGGGGCTTTATTGTAAATTCTGAGTCATGGCTGTGATTTTCCCAGAGACTGGACATTGTTCGGTCAAGATCATTAGAAACACAGCCTCCTGGAACCCAAGACTTTTGGGAAAATGAGAATGTTTCCTTCTTTCTAGGAGTCACATTGCTATGCCTTATGAATCACTGAGAATTCCAGGATACTTTTATCAGCTTAGAATATGCATCTGATATAGATTATATATGCTGTATATCTTAATATATGCTTACAGAAAGAATGATGGCAATGTGAGTTTTTTATATGTTCATAGATATGACTTATATATAGTGAGAATTATAGGTATTTGCTAGATTACTTAAGCCTAGAACGTAGAATTTAGTATTTTAAGCCTCAATAATATATATGGCATATTATATATTATATATGGTATATTATGTGTGTTATATATTATATGTGATATATAATATGGTATATATTATCTAAATACCACATATAGTAATATAGTGTATATAGTAATATATTATATGTAGTATATATAGTATATAATATAGCAGCAATGTAATACTAGTGTATATTATATTATTAATACATACATATATATATCAAGATTCCATTTTCTAAGATCATGTCACAGAGGACAGCCAGGATTCCTGGGCTGCTAAGACTGCAATCCCTCAAAGGCTCCCAGCCTATTCTCAGTGGCCCTCCTTGGAGTCAGGCTGCTGGACCATTGCTCCACCTGATTTGCTCCCTAGAGATCGGGGGTTCCAGTCTCAGGCACTGGCAGCTTCTCCGTGGATAAAGCAGTAGAGAAGTGGTCTGCAGCGGTGATGAGCTGTCTGAAGCCCAGCAACGTTGTCTGAGCTCAGCTGTCTGCTGGGACTGTGTCTCCCAGCCTCCCACCACCAGCAGACACTACCTTTCACTCCCTCAAGGCTCCTGAGAAGCAGTCAGCGTTGCTGTTGAGTCTGAAAGGCCAACTCAGGCACAGAGAAAAGTTTCCTTTTTAAAACCCAGTGGAAAATTTCTACCCAGCCAGAGCTGCCCAGGGGTTTGTACAACCCACCGGTCAAGTGGCAGGAAGAACAAATTTCGGAATGTGGGGCACCCAGAAGCTGGTTTTCCCGCAGGTTACCCAGGATTCACCAGCAGGGAGGGCGCCCCTTATCTACACGTGTGCATTGTCCAGTCAGTGGGAAGCGATTGTGTGCAGGGCTTGGCTGTGGGGACATCTCCATGCACTCCTGCTCGTTCCAAAGCTGCCTTTTTCTCCGTGGCAGCCTGAAGAGTTCAAGTGTTGTAGGTCAGAGCAGAACAGAAGCTGGCTATAGTTAGAACCTATTTGGAAGGAGACCCAGGCTACTTTTCTCTGTAGCTCGAACCCATGATGAAGTGTTCTCCTTCATGGGGGCACTCCACTCAGAGAGGGTGTGACCACCCCTTCCCTTCTTTTCTTTTGTCCCCCAAATGGTCAACAGTCCTATGCCTGGTAGTTTGGGGGGTTTCCAGTGTGAGTAGGGATCAGTGCTTTCTTGACCTCAGAATATTTCACCTCCTGCCGAGTTTCCAGCTAGTGTCCACCTTCGGATATCAAGGAGCATGAATTCTTCTCTCAGGTGCGCTAATGTGCCTGGCTTAGGGCTGTGCAGAGTAACGTAGGCCTGGCGAGCCTGAGTGCTCTGAGCTTCTCCGTGAAGTTTAGGTAGGCAGACGCAGGTAGGCATAAAGTGTAGCAACTATATCCCACAGGATTATAACCTTCAGCATCACCATGACCTGACCATTCATAAGCCATGTGGTCACCACGACCTGACGCTTTCATTATAATTTCAAATAAAAGAGCATGACTGAGAATGATGAAAAAGAAATCAGTAAAATGCTGAGGTAACCTGTTACTGCTGGCATTGTGGAGTAAGATGTATGCACACACACATATAAGCATGTGTGAATACACATGTACACACACATACAAACATACACTAAATAAATAAACATTTAGATTATCAAAAAAAGAATTTCTAAGTGAAGTTTCACAGAAGAAGAAACATTAATTAAACAAACATTTCAACTCTAAGAACTCAATTTGATATGTGAGTAAAAGAGGGAACATTGTCTTAAAGAATGAAAAAGAAAAAGCGTGGGCTCTCAAAAGTGCTGTAGAACCTACCAATGAGCACATCCATGTGAGGGCAACCGGGAGCTGGAAATGTTTCCATTTTAACATAGGAAAACACAGTGCTTTGTTTCTGTTTTTTCAAGAAAACATGTCAGAATTTACAGATCCTCCAACAGTCTTCTCAAAAATACCGCTTTTATTTTGAATAATTTTATTTTCTTCTCTAGGTTTTTAGAATAGTTTTTAATGCCTATAATTTCTGAAAAGCATTTTATATATTAAAATATGATTACTAAAGGGCATGTCTCTGAGATGCTTGATTCTCAAAGAAATGCGTGCAAAGCCTGGAAACCACATAGTCAGAACCCCCAGTGCTTGTGTGGTGCCTTCTGGGAAGGCCTGCCTGCAGGCTGGCTGTGATGCACACCTGTGGGCCAGACACCCCTGTGGAGGCCCTGCCTATACACACAGCTGTTAAACATGTTCCTTTCCCCTGCTGACCTCCCATTTTCTCACCTAAAGACTGGGGTAGGGGTTTGGAGAGATGGCTCAGCAGCTAAGACAACTTGTTGCTCTTTAGTACCCAGTATCAGTTTCCAGCACTCACCCGACAGTTTACAACCATCCCTAACTCTAGTTGCAGGGGACCTGATGCCCTCTTCTGTCCTCTACCAACACCAAGCACTCATGTGGCACACAGACATACCTGCAGGCAAAAAACTCATGAACGCAAAATAAGTCATTAAAAATTCAAATAAAATTTAGAAGGTTGGATAGCAGCAGCGCGTAACTTGTGATTACGTTGACTATTGAAAGAAGAATGCTTGGGAAAAACACATAGAGCCCTTTAGGTGCCTTAACATGGAGTCAGGTTACAGGCAGGCCACTGTTGGTCGTAAGGGTGATTCCAAGGATGCCAAGTGTGGGCTTGAATGTCCGTCCACCTGTATTTGAAGAATAGCGTCACCCAAAGTTACTGCAGAAGGACTAAAAAGCATTTCTAATTCTCTCAGGTCAGTGCCAGCTCTAATGGTCTGTGAAACTGTGATGCCGAATTACACAGGACAAGGGGATTAATGTGAACACCCAGAAAAAAAATGTTAGTAAGTGGCATGGAGAATTGGAGAATAAAGTATTGGAGCCAGGTAATCTCAGAGGGTCACCTGAGAGGATGTGTTTATGCAGTCAGCACCCGTGGAGGCTCCTTTATGATTGTGCCACTTAAGAAGATAAAGTAATTGTTCCCATGAAGCAGGCAAGCACAGCTCAGGGGAATGTATGTAAATTCCACCCACCAAGGAGAATGCATACGTGGGCGGTTGTGGGTCCAGGTGGAGAAAGAAACTGCCCAAAGTTGGCCAAAAATCTGCACACTGTTATGTAATGCTCTCAAATCGGTAAAAAGAAGCTTTTTCAGAAAGTCTAGAAGACAGACGAGCTCCTGGCAGCTGTGGAAACACCGCACTGACTACAAAAACTCAGTGTGATCCAAGATGGTAAGCAGCGTTGAGGTGACCATAAAAATAACCTCTGGGATCTGCGGAGACAGAGCCCGGCAGATCCTCAGCACCAGCGCTGCCTTCTGTCAGCGGAAGTCTGAGCCCCAGAGCACACGCTGGAAGAAGCCTGCCTCCTACAAGTTGTCCTCTAACTGTCCCGTGCACACTCTTGTGTGCGTGAAAACACACACACACACACACACTCACACACAGGGTGGAGGGGTATGTGCATCTGAATGTGAAGCCTATAAAGACCAGATCCCCTAGAACGAGAGTTACAGGCAGTTAACTGTTGGTACTGAGAACCAAATGAGTACCCTGAACGGAAACTCTAGAACCATCTCTTAGGCCTAATAAATCTCTCATGTTCTGTCTCTGTTTCTCTCTCTCTCTCTCTCTCTCTCTCTCTCTCTCTCTCTCTCTCTCTCTTTCTCTGTGTGTGTGTGCATGTGTCTCTGTCTTTCTGTGTGTGCATATGTGTCTGTGTGTGTGTGTGTGTGTGTGTGTGTGTGTGTGTGTGTGTGTACGTACATAGGTGCCCACAGAGGTCAGAAGGCATCAGATCCCTGAGGTCCAGAGTTACCTAAGTTTCTGAGACAGCCTATGTTGGTACTAGGATCCAAACTCTGGTCCTCTGATAGAGCAGTCCATGCTGTTAACCACTGAGACATTGCTGTAGCCCCCTAACAAACAAATATTTTTTTTAAAAGAAATGTAACAAGATTAAAAAGAATCACAGTAAAGACCAATTTCTGGAAAGCTCTGAGGTAACAAAAGCTAAGAGCAATAAGCTAGTATTTTATGCTTACTACATAATACCTGGCTTCAACAAAGAGACTAATAGGAGAGGCTCTGAAGAAAGAGCGAGAGAAATGGCACTAGCTAAAGCTGGACATGGAAGGACGACGCAGGGAAGAGCACCTTGCCTCTTTTAGGGAGGTAACTGGCCATGAAAACTCTGGTGTCTGAGGTTTAGGAATCATCCTGGCCTAAGACAAGCCACTGACCCACCCAGGAGCCTGGGTCTCCTAAAGTGGGACTTGATCCAAAACCCTCTTGTTCAAGCAACCCGCAGCAGATGGAGCATTTGCTCTGCCTTGGGATGCTGGCACTGAGCTAGGATAAGAACAGAAAAGGAAGTACCGGGATCCGCTCTCCTTGGAGACCCAGTAGCCCTCCGAGGTTTTCCTGTCTCGGGCTTGAAACCCTACAGTCAACATGATAAAATTAGCCGAGCTAAGTAGGCAGCTTTGTGGGTTTAGAGGCATAATTGGTCCTGTTTTTCTCCAGCCTTGACCTAACTGGAGTTCACTGGGTATGTAATGGAAAAAAAACAACCAGCTTGATATAAAAATGCAGGAAATGCCTTCAATCGCTGTTGATTACAGTAGCAGCTTTCCTTCTGTTATTTTTGTGGAGAAAAAAAAAGAAAGAAAAACAAGGCCCACCCCCTTCCCCACCACACACACACCCCAGCTACCCCTTCCTAAGCAGTAGAAACAAGTTGGATTGTTAGTTCTTTTTAGGATGTTCTTTATCCTGACTAAATGCTGTCACTTATTGTTCATAAATGATAAATGAAAGCAAGGCACTTAAATTCTCATCAATAAAATTCTCTGAGTGTAGCATGCAGCCACTGATTTAAAGTTTGGTTGCTTGGCCCTGAGATTTGTGAATTCCAAATTCTATCAATATCTGATCTGTCCAGGATGGGCTCACATTTTAGCCTAATGCCTTCTTATGTCATGGCACTGAAAAAGAGAATGCTGCTCACAGTGGCTTTCCTAGAATCTGTCACTGCTTAGCAAATGAAGACGCACCTGCAGAGACCCTTTCGAGCCTGTCTGAGAAACACACTGATCGTCCTCATGGAGGAAAGTGTCTGGTTCAGGCTGAGGGTGTAGGTCCGGTGGTAGGGTGCTTGCTGAGCATGCACAAAGCTGTTTGGTCCCCAGCACTGTTTTTCATAATCCTGTAATCCTAGCACTCCTGAGGTGGAGACAAGAAAATCAGACATTCTAGGTCATCCTTGGACACATAAAAAGTCCAAGGGCAACCTGGGCTTCAAGGCACCCTAAGAGTTGAGGGGTCAGGGAGAAAAAGAGAAAAAGAAAAAAGCTAGATTGTCACCAAAGGGAGCTAGCAGGGATAGAGGTGAACGTGCCATCCAGACTGTTGGTACCACTTAGTTGGCACATTTTAATTTTGGCTTCAGGACTCTCAGTTTCTATTGTAGTGGGATAGAGTGGTCAGTGTCTATAATGTTGTGTCTTGTAATGCTGTGTCGTATTTGGACATGTTGGGTTCTCCTGGTTTTCACTTGGTGGGTTCCCTGGGAATGGGCAGGTCATGGGCACCCCATAGGAGATTCTATGGTTCACCTGTGAGTCCCCAAGCATCCTTTGTTCAGAAAATTCTAGGAGATGCTGGCGGGACAGAAAAAGACTTAGGAGACTCAATTCCCCTGCTCAGACAGAAAGTGGGATTTGCTTAAGTACCTGTCTTGTTTTGGAAAAAACAAAAACAAAAACATGCTGACCTCACTGCAGACACTCAGTGGCCGTTTTCCTTCACCTCTTGATGAAAACAGGTAATTCTTATGGGTCCTCTGGCAGAGAGCCGCTCAAACACTAGATGGCATTTGGCAATGTCTGGACTTGGGTCATCATAGCCTGACAGTGCTAAGGGGAGAATGCACTTCAAGTTAAGCAAGTAGAGTCTAAGAATGCTGCCAATTATTCTGCCATGCACAGGATGGCTACTGCCACAGAGGGCTGATACCCTCGCCATCAGCAGTGCCAAGGCAGGAAAACCCTGCTGGAGCACTCAAATTCTATTGATCATGTGATTCTCCAGACTTTGGGAGCTAGTGTATGTAAAAGGCCTCCTATTTGTCGCCATGGCCTTAGGTGGAACACAGCCAGATACACACGTTGGCATATCCTGCAGAGCCTAAGCAAGCTGGCGAAGGCTTTTGAACCCTTAAAGATCAGAGAAGGCAGAAGGCAGAAATTTCCACCTGTCATCTCCTTTCCTCTCTCCAGTCAGGAAGGTCTTACAGCTTAGTTTCCCACGCTGTATTGAACTCTCTTTCAAAGGATACCACCATCTTTGAAAAACCAAAGGCTCTTTTTTTTCCATAAATACTAAGTCAAGAAAAATAATTAATCTACACTGTGAAAACTAGAATGGCCTAAGTTTTGGATGGCAGTGCCCTTCCACCTGTGTGTGGCCTATGACTTTGCGTTGCTTTCCTGGCGTCTAGAAGGCAGTTAAAAACCTAACTTAGCCAGAGATGAAAAGCATATTGTCTAAGTCCGCACATGCTCCTTTGGCCCACTCAGATCCATTTCCCCTAAGCAAGACCATCTCTTGCCACATCAATTTTGCTACAAACAAAAGTATTTTAAAGTCATTTTACCACCAAAACTTGATATAACCAGTGTCTTCTCTTCCCCACCCTTCCAGAATCTTTTATAAGGTGTTTATGCCAGTAAATGGTTCCGTGTTCTTAGGGTTTAAAGGATTAAGAATGCACAGGTAGACAGCTTTCATTTCCATCTTGGCACACTCACTGTAGACATTGTGTTGTTTATGGCCTGTTGGAGCCAGACTGCCTTGAACGGTTTATGGCATTAGATCAGCCTGAAGAAGACTGTCCCCAGGCTCTGAAACAGGCTCCTCTGTACTGACAAGCGCCTTTCATTTTCTTCCCTCAGATAGCAAGGGGTCCAGGACAATCCCTCCCAATCTCTGATACCCACAGGCAGATTCCCACAAACTCCTGCTTGGTCTGTACAGCCCCACACAGGAGGCCTACAATATTACAAGTGTCCACGGGGCCTTTCTAAGGCCTGGCATAGCCCTGGTTCACAAAGGGAATGTCTAAAAACACATTGGCCAATTGATTGATAGAAAATCCTGGACTGATGATCATGCTCACTATGTTTGTTTGTTTGTTTGTTTGTTTGTTTGGAGATAGGTCTTGCTATGTAGCCCTGACCAGCCTGGAACTCTAAGAGACAAGCTGGGCCCTGCCACCCCAGTGCTGGAATTGTAGGTGTGTACCACTATGCCTGGCATTCATGCTGACCATTTGCTTTTAATTTTAAAAAATTGAGATGTATTTATTTTTTCTTTATGTGTGTGGGTGTTTTGTTTGCATATATTTCTGTACATGCATATATCACTTGAGGAGGCCATAAAAGGACGCTGGATCCCTATAACTGGAGTTTCCGACAATTGCCACCATATGGGTACAGGGAATTGAACCTGGGTCCTCTGGATGAGCAAGCAGTCAGTGCTCTTAGCCACTGAGCCATCTCTCTAGCCCCAGTGCTCACCATTTTTAATAAAATGATCATTTATCAGCAGACATTCAGAATATGGCAGCACACACATTTGAAAAGCATGAGGAGCTTCAGGGGCTCCTACACCTAAATATGTCCCTAAGTGATGCATCAGAACTTAATATATAATTTATTTTTATTTTATGTTCATTGTTCATGTGTACCTGTGTGAGAGTGTCAGAAGTCCTGGAACTGCAGATACAGGTGTCAGCTGCTATGTGGGTATCAGGAATTGAACCTGTGTCCTCTAGAAGAACAGCCAGTGCTCTGAGCCATCTCTCCAGCTTCCTGATTCTGGTTTCAGGGTTTTTTTTTTTGGGGGGAGGGTTAAAGACAGGGTTTCTCTGTGTAGACTTGACTGTCCTGGGCTTTGTAGACCAGGCTGGCTTTGAACTCACAGAGACCTGTCTGCCTCGTCTCCCTGAGTGCTGGGATTAAATTCGTGTGCTCCGTACCCAGCTGTTCTGTTTTGTTTTAAGCCCTTCATCGACAAGTACTTAACCTCCATTGCTAGCTGGAAACATTCTTGTCAAACCCATTATTCATGGACAATCAGGTTCTGTCCTCCTCTGTAAGATTTGAGGAAAGGTTCTAGAGCTCTTCAGACGCCTCGAGGTTGGTTGTTGCAACAGTGCTATTGCTCAGTGGCCGTGGTTGCTAACCCACCCCTGATCTATCCTTGACTTTAACAAGTTGGCTCAAGTTTATAGGCAAAAAAAGAAAAAAGAAAAAAAAGTAAAAGGAAAGGAAAAGCTTTACAAAGAAAAACACGAGGCTTTGTGTTTTCATTTTTTGGTGTGTCCCCTGCGTAAAGGAAACACAGCATAAAAAGATAAGCAACTCACACTCTTTCATGTCTGAAGCTTTTGCCTCTAACTATGAAGCGGTAACTGGCATTTCTGAGGCCAAAATGAGGATCCATGAGATGATGAAGATGAAAGAGTGGAGCAAAGTGTCCCAGGCAGTAACCAGAGTGAGCAGTGACTGGCTGAGCTGATGAATGCTTTTATCCGTTTGCAACTGCTGGATGCCACAGCTCAACAGCGAACAGGATGGTTTGTAGGCTCCAACTTACTTTACCTCCTCTTCAAGACTTTTTGGTATTTAGTGGAAAGGACTGTGCCTTTCCGAACCCGAAGTTGCAGAAAGTTAATGAAAAAAAAAAAAACACAAAAAAACAGCCATTTAAAAGATACATTTCTAGTTAAATGGGAAACAAACCCAAATTAGTACTTAATTCAAGTAACTCCACCCAACTGAACTTGCTAAAAAGTAATGAGCTTTGCTTACTTTGGTTCTGTTCTGTTTGTGCGGTGTTGGTTGAGGCCAGAGCTCTGTGCACACTGGCCAAGAGCTCTGCACTAAGCCCTTGAAACATTAAACTCTTTGCATTCTGATAAAGAGATGCTGGTGTCAAGTGAATGGCACCACTGTTGTTTTCATTTAGGCATGTGTCTTGACACATACTGACCGCCATCAGAAAATTCTCTGTATGCATCTCATTCTTAGAAAGATTTGTTTTTCTTTTATCTACATGGGTCTTCTGCCTGCACATAGCTCTGCTCTGCGTGTGCGTTGTGTCTGTGGAGGCCAGAGGAGGGTGTCAGATCCCTTGGAACTGGAGTAACAGTTGTTAAAGCTACCAGGTGGGTGCTGGGAAACAAGAGCAGCAGGCGATCCCAACCACGGAGCCAATCCTCCAGACCCTGGAGATGTCCTTTTAAACTGTGTGGTGCAGTCAGTTGGTATTATATAAACGCCAAGTCTCTCTTCCCCTGTGAAATCTCACATGGCCAGCTCGCTGGCCTCTATCCCATAACTTTATGCTTATTCTCTAATTAGTGACCTCTCTCTATGTTGAAAATTATCTTATAAATCCATGGCCCTTTGAGTTGGGGCTTCCTTGTTCCCAACATGTCATCCGTGGATCTCCATTTGACAGACTCGTTAGAGGCTGGAACTGTGTTTCAGAGCTTTTGGAGATTGCAGTCTGACTTGTGGAAAGCATAGTGAGGGGTGTAGGTGATAGATGGCAGATGGTGGCTACAGATTATCAGATGAACCCTAAACAATTGAAATATTTCTCCATGAGGGGAGGGGCTCATGAGGTCCCACTCTTCCCTGATGAACTATGGGCAACTGGCAGTTGCTGATAGGAATGTAGAGGTTTTCCTCAGTGGTGTAGCCACTGGCAAGATGTCAGTGCCTCTGTAAATGTGCCTTCATCCATTCTCCTATAAATAACCCAAAGAAACACACTCTTCCCAATCACACATAAAAGACGTGAAAGCTGTTGAGAAGTGTCCCAGTGAGAGTTAAAGGAGGAGAGAGAGGACAAGGAGAGGGTAGTAGAGAATTAATATAATTAAAATATATTATTTCCATGTAGGAAGTGTCATAATGAATCACATTATTATGCATAATATATACAAATGAATTTTTTTAAAAGGAAATGTTTCCATTAGTAATTTCCACTTAATTGATGAATGTAGTGAATTTTACAGAGAAATTTTTATGGGACCAGCAAGATGGTTCAGCAGACAGAGACACTTGCCACCAAGCCTGAAGACCTGATACCCACACAATGGAAAGAAAGCTATCCTCCGCCCTCCATACACACACCCACAAAATACACCAATAAGTAAGCAAATAGGAAATGTAAGATAACTAACATCTTACATTAGTTTTCCCATCTCTGGAGAGAGAAATGTGCCGTTTGTTGTGGCACAAATAAAGGCCATTTGGTGGCTGTCTGCATTCATGTCTAGTCAGCCCTAGCCTCTCACTGCCTAAGACTTGTTCCCTGTAGCAGTTGTCCAGGTCTACCTTCACTGCCAGGCTTAGTTTTGTGACAGAATCTAGACTTTAAAATAATAGGAGCTCGAGTGATGTGGAGGTAGTTTAATGGTTAAGAGCTCTGGCTGCTGTTCCAGAGGACATGGGTTTGATTCCCAGCACCCACATGGTGGCTGGGTCTTTTCTTGGTCCCTGTTCATTCTTAGGCACTAAATATTTACTAAGAGCCCACTGTAACGTGGAGGGCCACTCTAGGGACAGAGAGTGATCTTGACTGCTCCTTATGCCTTCTTTGAGGGCCTCAGTGCCCAGTAAAGTCCTTCACATTTCTTTCTGAGTTCTGTGGTATAGTAGCTCCGGTGACATTGAACCTAACTGGGAAGTCCATACATGCTTCCTGAGGGAAGTGAGGAGAATCACTGGCTGGAGAAGAGAAAAGCTCAAAGCAAATGCTTACATTTGCACGCTTTGACACTTATTCAAGTTCACGCTCCTCATTCAACGCCAGATTCAAAGCCTTCTCTTGAAAGTGCTTTTTTCTTTCCCTAACTTTCTTGTGTTCTCCCTTCCAAAGAACAAATGCTACCGGCGAAAGTATTTGCCTGTACTTTGCCGGTAACAAAATGGAGTTACCTCCCCTCTTCCCATGAGAACTCATAAGGGAAGGTAGAGAGGCCTGGGATCATGGGTGCGTGTTGGGAGACCAGAGATATGGAAACAGGGAGAGCAGCACAGAGCACAGGCCAGGGTCACCGGAGAAGGGCTGCACCAGTGAGGAAGCACACAGCGATTTGGTGTTTGACACTCTTGTTCTGTATGACATCCCCTAAAGGGTGGGCGTTGCTGAGCTCAGAGCTATTTTAAGTTTGCAGACCTTTACCCTGAGAGTTGAGGAGCAAACAGAAAAAGAGAAAAGCTCAAGGGTCAGAGAGTCTGCAGACCTGGACCTTTGCGGATCCTGTGCTGCTTGAGTTTCGATTCTTTATTTAGCTTTCAGGTTTCTGGGGCTGAGCATCATTGATCCTTGCCCTTGAGCAATTCATCATTGATATTTTGTTTGCAGATTACTGAAATCCTGGATTCTCAGAATCTTTTTAAGACAGCCCATTGTGTGACGATTCAGCTTAGTATTTTCTTTTATTTTGAAGTTGGACTAGAAACAACTGTTTAGATTCTATTTTTTAAAATAAACATAGGACAGCATCAATGTGCCCTATTCCTAAGCTTGATCCTTATCAGCTTCTAGATCAGTGGTTAATGCTGGGATCCTTTAATACAGTTCCTAATGCTGTGGTGACTCTAACCATAAAACTATTCTGTTGCTTCTTCACAACTGTAATTTTTCTACTGTTATGAATCATAACGTAAATATCTGTGTTTTCTGATGGTCTTAAGGGACCGCTGTAAAAGGGTCGTTCCTGGTCCCCTTACCTTCATGCCACTGCCTCAAAAGCCACATGCTAGTCAAACCTCAGCATGCCCTGTGCTGCTGCTGCTCTGACAGAGGTAAACACCGACCCGTGACAAAGCCTGCTACCGTGGCAAACGAAGACGAAAGCGTGCCAGTAGGGACAGCCAGCATCCTGCAGTTTCTAGGCTACTCAGCTCATGGCTCGTCTAAACTCTTGTTCAGGTTTTGTCTTTTGGTTTGGCAGTTGTTGTTTCACTTGTAATGTAGATAGTCTAAAAAAAAATGGGCAGACATTAAAGTATGCCCATGTACCACACAATAAATACTTTTATGCATTAGAGAAAAATATAAAAGTGGACTTTTTGAATGTTATTTTAGAAACTGCATATGAAAGAGAATCAGACAATATTTGCCAAGCACCACTCTGTGCCAGGAATGGTTCTTTTAAACCTTTGCATTTTATCTCGCTTAGGCTTCGCAGGAAGCTTTTGAAATGAATATTGTTATCCCCATTTTATAGATTAGGCAGTTGAGGCTCTGTGAGATTAACAGTTGTCTTATGTCATTAGTGACATAAGACAAATCTGAGCAATCTTCAAACTCAGCTCTGTGATGTGTAACGTTTTCCTGCCCAGTCATGGACAGCTTTGTCCTTCTAATCATTCAATCACATCCTGGGGCATCCCATTCTTGGCTCGTTTCACCAGTTTTGTAAGCATCTCCAGGTCCTGATGGACAGCTAAGAATATAGTCAAAGCCTGCCAAGCCTGCAGCCTCAGCTCTGCATGCAGAAAGAGAAAACCAACTCTTGCAGGTTGACTTTTGACCTCCCTTTGCATGCTATGGGACATGTACACACATATGCTCACACATACATACACACATACACACATACATACATACACACACGGAAAGAGAGAAGACCACTCACCTTGAGCTACATTTTTCAAAGATGCCCAGGAGAGCAACCAAACAATCAGTATTCCCTGGAATGTGGCATTGTGGACCGTGGGAGAAGACAGAGCTTGTAACACAGGCAGCAGCTCTCTGCTCTTTCTCCACCTATCCCAGACTTACGTGGAAGATGGGATTTACACCTTATTTTGTAGGGTCCTGCTGTGGGCTTTAGGGGACAGTGTTCACCTTTTTAAAGTCTAGTTAGTCACCTCCAAACTGCGAGTGATGATAGATAGGACCTGTGTCAGAGTTTTGAGGAAAACCAAACGAGCTCACTAGTAAATGCTCAGTAGATGGTGCCGTTAAACATCACGCCCTGTAGATTTCTCCTCATTTCCATCCTAGCCTGGATGTCCGTGGCACTTCCACTCTTGACATTTCATTATGTATTCAAGCAGCTGTCTTTCCCATGCTACCATGTCCATACCACAAGGACAGAGACCTCGCTTCCGTAGAGCCAAGAACAAGTGTGTGTCACATACAACACGGAGATAGTTGCTCCGTAAGTCCTCCACTGCACCGCTGAATGACTCATTCTGTATGAGAGGAAACGGGCAAACACCACTCGTGGGCAGCCTCTGTCCTAAACCTCCCAAGTCCTACTGGCTCTGTCCTACCTGGGATTGCAGCCAAGCTCAGCTCCTTATTGGAGACCACCCAGCCCCTGCCCGTGCCTGTGCCTGCCCTGCCCAGCCTCTCCAGGGCCCAGGGCAGGCTCGGCAGGTTGGCAGCTCCTAGTTCCATGTCGTAAGACTTGCTGGGAGTCGCTGCCATTTGGATTTATTATTTTAATTGTTTTACATTTTATACTTGTGCCCTGCAGTGATTTTCCACTAAATCAGAACATTTATGTTTCTAAAAAGGAGCAGGTATGGTCGTGGGTGTTTATCTTAACAGCTAATCTCTGGCAATACATCTTCTTTGCCAGTCATACATCTAACTAAGCTCCATTACAGACTGTTAGCGAGTGAAAATGGTGATTTTGTTTTAGCCTAATGAGAAGAGAAAGTTTGGTTTGTCTGCTTTTAAGTTTTCAGGAGTAATTGCTTTCATTGTTGTTTATATTTCTATTATCATAAACTATTTTGGTTAAAAATGCAAAATTGGAAAGGGTCCGACAGCAAGAGGCATAGCAAGACACTGATAAGGACAGGCTTGTTGATTTGAAGGAATACGTACACTGTATATGTGCGTATTATGTAGAATATAGGTAAGAGTATATAAATAATTCTGAAAAAAGTTACAGATTAATTGTATCCTATATTACACATAGTTTATATAACGTATGCAATAAATTATATATGGAGACTTATAGCTTCTAATTTATTATACATATATACGCTACACATTAATTGCAATCTATCGGATTAAAATATACTTTGCATTATGTATGCCTTATTGTACAAAGAATAAGGCGAAGCTATATCGTGTTCAACAAGGTTTCAGTGTCAGCTGAATAGACCCATTGCAGTGTTCCATCTACTGACGTGGTACCCACCTTAGTTTGCGTTAAGTACACTCATTGGTGTTTGCACAGAAATGAAATTGTCTGATGACTCACTTCTCCAAACACGTCCTATCATTGAGAAGCACAGAGCTATATATGATTAATAAATGAGACCCACAGATTGAGAGTAATGTGCTGTCTGGGCCTATTCTCATACCACATAACTACTTTATTGTACAATGATATACATTATTCTGAGTAAAAGTAATACATAACTCTCAATCTCTCTCGGATCTGTATCTCCACATCTATTAATCATACTGTACATTACACGTACACCTCATACTTAATTATACATGTATAGCATGCTACGTAAATAATGACTATTATATATGTATGTGGCAAAAGGCTACATTGTGACATAATCGGTTAAAGATCTAACTGGCTGTCACTTAGGAGTCATGAATCAGAGCTGCCTTCACTCCACAGAAGGAGTTCTGACTGGGTGTGCTCAGGCTGTGTTAGGAAACAGGATGGTGTGGGGAAATGGTTCGAATCAGGCCACTATTTTGTAAGGGTTAAATCAGAGAGGACTTCCTTGGTGTCTGAGGATCTGGCTATAAGCAACCTCCCTGTCCCTTTCCCCCCTCCCCAACTCTGTCCTCCATCCTACCCTCACAGAAGATCAGATGGACAACTTGGTTTTGCCTTGGTGATGTGGATCTTTTGATTTGGTCTATGAGCAGAGAAGAGAATTGGGGCCGTGCAGCCAGCAGCTTGAGCCAAGTGCAGTCTAAGATAGAAACCTAACAATTTTTGTTTTTGTTTTTGTTTTTCAAGACCGGTTTTCTCTGTGTAACCCTGGCTGTCCTGGACTTGCTTTGTAGACTAGGCTGGCCTCGAACTCACAGTGATCCACCTACATCTGCCTCCCTGAGTGCTGGGGACCACAGGTATGTGCCACCATACCCAGCCCAACCCAAATTTATAAACTTAAAACATTAAGGTTTTTCTTGCTTTGTTGTTGTTGTTGATTTGATTGTGCAATTCTTGAGTGTGAACTTTGTAGGTGATGTTGTGACTAGAGAAGCCAAAAGTTGACCGATAAATTTCATTTTACAAATATGTGAGCAAAAGGATTTGGCATGGTCCCTATTCTTTAGAGATATAGCTACAGAGAGAGAGGTTAGGAGCTACCTGTTGCCTGGCACTTTCTCATAGCACGGTAACTTCCTCCTTAGTTCCTGCTGAAGTGTCCCTTTAGGCTGTAACACTTCCCATGATTTTCTTTTCTTTTCTTTTTTAGGATAGCATGTTAAAGGCCTTTCTTGCCAAAGCTCTGAGCCACTAACAGTCACCTGAGTCACTTTGTTTTCTTGCTGAGAAATGTCCTTTACACAAACCTTGCCACTTTTCTTTACTTGGTTCGCCTTACCCTACACACTAGCTCCACTGAGAAAACTTAGTACTAGAGAGATGGCTCAGATGGTAAGCATGCTTACTGCTCTCCCAGAGAACCTGGGTTCCGTTCCCAGGGCCTGCATTGTAGCTCACAGCCCTCTGTAGCTCTAGTTCCAGGATCTAACTCCTGGCAGGCACCAGAGTGAATGTGGCGCCCGGACATACATGCAAGCAAAAACTCAAACAGGTAAAATAAAATCAACCCTTAAAAAAAACACAAAATAACGTACTCCATGAAGACAGAATTTGTACTCAACCCTCAGAGTTACCCAAGAATGGTAAAAACTATACATTCTTAATTTTGTAACATCTAAATACACAATACCCTCAGAGCTCTTCTAGGACCTAAGGAGACATTGTTTGAAAGCTGAGGTCAGTTTTCCCCAAAGCAGTGAAACATCTTTCTCCACCAAACATAACTTACTATTATTTCATACCTATGCCCAAACATCTGTTCTAGTGTGAGGGTCACTCAGCTGTGACTGCCCCCAAAATTATTCTCTCAGTATCTGTTGAATGGTATCAAGAAAATGCAAGCACTGCTCTAAGAAAGCTGTAGAGTTATAAAAGAAAATTAAAGACAAAGCAAAGCAAAATCCAGGAGGAAGCAGTGGCCTGTAAGACAGGGGTGAGGCAGAGGCCACCAGGCTTCCCCTGAGGAGGCAGGGCTCTGTGACCTCCGCCACCTCCACCTGTGCCTAGTCCAGCCCCACAGGGCAGCTGGGGAAGCTACATTTGAAGTCCTTGTGTGTCCACCTGAGTTCAGTGATGCAGAACTGATTTGCAAGTCATTCAGAAAGGTCCAGGTATGAAGAAGGGTGGGTTTTGATGGGAAGATAGTGAAAGCAAAGACCCAGTGTTCAGATGGCCCCTGGGAGCTTCCAGCAAGCCAGAAACCATGATGCTTGGTTAGGTGGGGGTGGGCTAGGGCATGACATCTCAAGGACAGCCTGGAGGAGGAAACTGTGCAGGGCATGGAGAAGATGGAACCAATGGGGTTTCTCTGAATGAGGTGTCTTCCCTCAGGGGCGCTGCTGCTGTCTTGCGTAAGTGTGTCACTCAGGGCCACTTGCGATTACTGCTTTCCGTTTTTGTTTACCCTGGGGAATTCTGGAAATCCCCTCCTGTTTTGAGATCCACAACACTCTTCTTTCCTGAGGTTGTTGCTCCCTGGGCCAGCCTTGGCATGCCAAATCTCTCTTGGTCTGGAAGGACATTCCTTAAAAAAAACTTAACTTCTGCTATCACATACTAAAGTTCCAGAATTTTGCTTTGTGTATCAAGTGCTGTGGATCAAACCTAGGGCCTCGTGCATGCCATTCAGGTATTCTACAACTGAAATTTGTCCCTAGTTTATTTACGATTTCTAGTGTGGAATCTCAAAGCTTAGAGAGAAAAAAATTAAATAACTTTAAGACAATGGTTCTCAGTCTATAGGTCATGACTCTTGGCAAACTTCTATCTCCAAAAATATTTACATTATGATTCAGGAACAGCATTACAGTTATGAGGTAGCAAGTAGTAGCAGTTATGGTTGGGCATGTTCACAACATGAGGAACTGTATTATGAAGGGTCAGAGCATTGGGAAGGTTGAGAACCACTACCCTAAGGGCAAATGACTCTCCTCCCTGGAACACAGCTCACTAAGGAGACTTTGTCTAGATTGAGGACACTGTCACTAACTGACTGTCTTTTTGTCGCACTTCTGCCTCAGGACTTGAGGTAGACAGTCTCCTTGCCTTGCTGCTCTGTCACAAATGCTAGTGGCTCAGTGTTGGGCTCGCTCCCAACTCTGGTCCATCCCTCCTCTCACACTGTTCACTTTCCTCCTAAAATCTCCCTGTCCCCTACAAACCACGTGACCAGGTAATCACCCACCCTTTAAGACATCTCTGAGGCAGCTGTGAACTCAAGCATACCTTGCTTGTGACCTCACTGCAAATCTTGCAGCTCTGTGGCACACCGTAAGAGCCAGTAAAGTTATCAAATGGAACAGCTGGCTGTATTGTTAACTCCCTCAGACTGTGTGCTCCTTGATGAAGACGAGAATCTTAACCTGCCTCATCCTCTCAAGATGTATCCTCCTCCTCCCTTCGCCCACGTGTGGGCATGATTGTAGCACTGCATGCCTCCTCATTGGTATGCATGCACGTGCACACACACAGACATACGCACACACACACAAACTTTGGATAAGCTGAAACACAACACACAGTCTAAAGCCAAATTAAACAAATACAAATGGGAACCTTCTTTTCTTAAGAATAATAAAAATATGTTTTCTGTCCCTTCCGAGGTCAGCCCATTTTCAGCACCCTGGCCTTGGGGGAGGCCTCTGATATCCTCCAAGCAGCCTGGGTGACCTCCTGTTTGCAGGGAGACGTGCCTTCCCAACATCTCCCTCAACTTGTGCAGACTTTCATTTGTGTCTCCTCAGCGCTTTATGGAGGTCATGTGACCTACAAGGGCTGACCATTCTCCTAGCCCATGGGTCTTTATATGGCAGGACATGGAAGATAGATAGGAGCTAGTTTTGGCAGCTTAGATTTTTTTTTTTTTTTTTTTTTTTTTTTTTTTTTTTTTTTTTACATAGGAGCTTAGAGGGTGGTTTTCTGGCTTTCCTGTCTGGGAATGCTGGGCCTCCACTGGGTCTTGCAGACCACTCCTGGTCCTTCCGTTGGCATGGGCCTTTCTATGAGGACAGAGTGTTGGCTGGACTAAGAGTTACACATCTCTGGGTCCTAAAAAGGCTAAACTCGTAGCTGCTTCCTTCTAAGGGCAATGGTGACTTCCTGCTTGCCCTCTGCTGTGGGACTCGCCACCCTTAGTGCTCTGGCCTCAGTTCAAGGTCTCCCTCTATATCCCAGAATCCACCTTGGGGACAAGACTGTGCCTTCTCCCATGGTATCTTCAATGCTCACCACAAAGCAGACTTTGGTAAAACTCAGCTAACATGATGGAACTGGTACAGGGCCTGGGGAGTAAGGGGTAGCTTATTCGTTATGGTCATACCATTAACTGGCTGGCTACTCAAATGGACTTAGCAGAGGCCCTGTCTAATTCTTCACTCCAATATTCAATGAGAATTAAGTACCAGGCCCTTACAAAGGCTCTAAGATCTGAGCTGTGACCACAAAGACACGGTTCTTGTTCTCACAGAGTTCAGATGAGGGAAACCCAGTCGATGAGCAAGGAGAATAATGACAAACGGTGAGCATTTCAGTGAGGGGGTAAGCAAGGTGCTGTGGCTACAATGATGGGTGATCACTGGGGAGGAAAAGACTGTTGAAAAAGAAGAGAATGGCTGACAGCGTCTATACAGAGAAGATCCCAGAGTCTCAGAGTCTCTTTTCTAGCAAGAGGGAATGCTGAGGTGGCAAAGGTCCCCAAGGCAGGAAAGAGTGGCTGAGTATGAGGAGCTGTCTTGTGATCATGTGATCAGACAGAGGAGGAAAATGGCAACAATGAACAGGGAGAGAGCCTGGTTTCTGGCTGCCTCTGGTGGTTTGGGCCTTACTTTAATAGTTTCGTGTGTTATTTGGAAACATGGCTGATAGGGATGTGATCTGGGAAATCTCTACTTCCTTCTTCCTGTATCTGTTTGACCAACCACTATGGAGAGGCTAGAATGCACCAGGCACTGTGGCCCCTCAGAAGCTCCTTCTCTGGGGAGTAGTTTATTATACATAAAACACACAAAGTGAGGCCAATGCTGGGAAAACAGGGATGGACACAGGAACCAGCTAACGACATCTATGTCTGCAGTTTGGATTTTGAAGGGACACGGTAAAGTGTGAGCACAGAGGACTAGACTCATGAAGATGACAGAGGGTCTCCCACCAAGTGCCCAGTGTTCTTGGGACACTACTGAAGAATACAAGCAGGATACAGCCTCATCTGCTTTACATTTTGTATGAAAACAATGTACCCTGGCAAAGATTCATTCCCAAGTGGAGATGGTAGCATTTGGCGTGCAACAAATCAGGTTTGAAGGTTCAGGCCTTGTGGGCTCCAGCTGCCAGCGCATCTAACAGTGTAGGCTCCTAACATTATCCTCAGGTGTGGCTCACCTAGCCATTTCATCTCATCTCATTTTTGCTAACAGTAGGACAGGGAAGAAACAAGCTCGACATCTCCTTCATCCTTGGGTTAGTCTATACACTGAGCCCCAAGAAGCTACCTTAGTAAGTATAGAGTAATGAATAACACGATGAGGGATGGGGCACTGGGTGGGAAGTCATATGGGCCTTGGATTCTATTCCCTGCCAGGGGCACAGATGCCCATTCCCCATCAGCAGGGCTCAGGGCATTATCCAACAAAAGCTAAGCATGTGTTTTCCTTGCTGGGACGTATTTTTGCTTATGTGCACGTGTGTGTGTAGTTGCCCATGAGTGCAGGTGCCCAAGGAAGTTAGAAGATGGCCTCAGACCCTCTGGAACTGAAGCTACAAGCAGTATCCCCTGCTGTGGGTATTGAGCCCCAGTTTGAGTCCTCTGCCAAACAAGTACGGGCTCTTACCCACCGAGCCATCTAGCCAGCGCCTTGCTATAGATTTGCAAGAAGCAATTGGCTGTCTGTGCAGTCAGATCAGCTATTCCCTGGGGATTCCAAGTCTTAATTCCCAGGGACACCCCTGGGCTATTTGTCTTGGCTATAAACCAGCATGCTGCTTGACACCTTCGCTTTTGAGCTGTTAGAATGGTAGCTGAAGGTCTGCTCTCTCTGGAGAAGTCTGTGTAGTGAAAATACCCTGTCTGGCGTATCCGCTCCATCGGGATGTGCTTCCACGGGTCAGAAGCAGCCGCCTGGTGGTAGCTGCAGTGCTGTGTGTCCCACCAAAGGGCAAAGTGTGGACACACCAGCTTCTCCCCGGGCAACATAGCAAAGTGGTTAAGCACATGTGAGTGGTTTCCTGCCACCTGCGTGTTACAGACCAGTTTAAAAATCTCTGCAGACCCCTTTTTTCCTCGTTTGGAGAAAGGCAGGTAATAGCCCTTCCGGAGGGTGTGGTAATGCTCACATGTGTTTGCAGCCACTGGGAAGGCCGAGTCCCAGCTCAGCCTGGGTAATGCGTCAAAATAAGAACAACAAAAGCAATAAGCCTTCAAGTTCACAAGGTAGGAACACATTTTAAAAATAGATGTCAAAAGACCTAATACTGAGCATGACATATAAAGCATTGGGAGAACATCTCTTTAAAAGGCAGTTAAGGCCACATGGGAAGTGGTGGTGCACACCTTTGCAGATCTCTGAGTTCAAGGCCAGTTTGGTCTACAGAGCGAGTTCCAGGACCACCAAAATAACAATAAAAACAAACAAGCAAACAAATAAATAAATGGTAGCTGTTGGGGCCTGGAAATAGCTCAGTGGTTAACAGACCTGGCTGCTCTTGCAGAAGACTAGGGTTTGATTCCCAGCTCCTGAATGGTGGTGTATGACCATCTGCAACTCCAGTGCCATAGGATTCAATGCCTGTTTCTATAGGCACCAGGCACAGATGCGGTGCACATATTTACACGCACGCAAAGCAGTCAAACACATAAAATACCGATGTTATTTTTAAAAGACAGTGCTAAAGTGAGTTTGGGAACCCCATAGTCCATGTAAAACAAGGAGAACTTGCTTGGAGAACCCATAATCCTATTATTGATAAGGCAAGAGCATCCCTGAGCCTTGCTGACTCTTAAGTTCAGTGAGAGCTGTTCTCTCAAATATGTTAGGTGGAGAGTTACTGAAGAACCTCACAATGTTGACCTCTAACCTTTACGCTCATAGGTACCCATCTGTGCGTATAACTCCCCACCCCAAACACTCAGTCACACACACACAGACACACACAGACACACACACACACACACACACACACACACACACTCACACACGGCAGTTCTTTAGATTCTAGATGATTGAATTTTATTTACAAAAAGGTATAGAGCAGATTTTCCCTCCAGACTGACACAGAATGAAGCATTAAATCACTTCACTCAGGCTTCATACTGCAGTATGCTTCCCTGCTCGACCTCATGTGGCCTTTGAGTGACTGAGCAATCTTGAAAGAGCTTGGGACCTTGCCACAGAGGATCTGGGCAGATGGTACCAGCCAGCCATCAGTGTTTGCTCCAATAGCCGAGGGCATTTAACTAAGGGCAGTTTGACTGTATGGAGAAAGGTTGCCTTTCTCCTGAGCGTGTTGTGAAATATGGAGGTGTTTGGTAACAAGTGCAGAAGGTTCCCTTTCCCATCTGATTAACCACAGCCATCCCAAAATAAGCCTTTTCTTCACCACCTCCCCCTAGGGGCTGCTCTCTGATGATCCAAATTCTTGGCATCCCTGAAGGCATTTTTCTGATCTTTTATCTCAAGTAACTGCAAGAATTTCCTGTCATCTATGTGGCAGTGGGGCCCAAGCTCCGTGGAATGAACAGTCAAGGGGACTGGAACGTTCAAACACAGGCCATGGTTTACAGACTTGAATTGTGTGTCCCAAATGGGGAATGTGATAATCATCAAGAGGGACTCGGGCTCCACTGCCTGCAGTTCTGGGTTTCACTCATCTCTCGGCTTTGACTTGCACACACACACACACACACACACACCTGCTGGAGATCCCTACGAAGTGGGCACTCCCAAAAATGACCCTGGGCTGAGAAGTTTGCTCTGTTAATCCTGGCTCCTGCAGCCTCATTTCCAGGACTACCCCACCACACTTTCAGCACAGGCAGAGACAAAAAGACCCCGGGGGCTTGCTGAGGTTTTTCTCACTGGATTAAATGGAAAAATCCACCCCCTCACCTTGGTGACTTATGCAAAATAAACTGTAATAAATACTTGATTTCAAAAATAGAGTTGCAGCTGGGCACGGTAGCCACACCTTTAATCCCAGCACTCAGCACTCAGGGAGGGAGAGGCAGATGGATCACTGTGAGTTCAAGGCCAGCCTGGACAGCCAAGGCTACACAGAGAAACCCTGTCTCAAGCCTCCCTCTCCCCCACCCCCTAAAATAAGAGTTGCTATGGAATCAGTGCCTTATCCTAGCTGGGGATATCTGTTGTAAATTTTGATTGTTTAAAGACCCCTGGGAAGGAGCTTTCCACACCATCCCATCTTTCAGTCATGGCAATTAACACATAAGGTAATGAATTCACAAAGATCCGTTTGGGCTATTCTCCCTCCCAGCTAAGAAGGAGCAGAATTAGGATTCATACCCAGAACCACCTCACTTCATACTTAATCATCAGAAACAGAGAGTTCGGGGCCTACTCAGCCTCTCACCTCACTGCATGGAGAACTAATAACTCCTTTTCATATGGTATCACACAGGTATTGTATACTCATACAGCTATATCTTGGGGGCAGGGAGGAGGCAAGTCACAAAAGTCTTACTTCAAATCAGTCAAAATGTTCCTGGTACTCTCTACAGTTGGTTCTTGTCATATTCAAATCATTTACCTTGAGTGGTAATTCACAGGTAGAGAACATACCTCACCTGCAAAAGGGGCCACTCCTAGCATCGCAGAAGAGAAAGGATCAAAACAAAACACAAAACCAACATATGGGGCTGGAAAGATGGCGAAATGACTCAGAGCACGTACTGCTCTTGCAGAGGACCTGAGCTGAGTTCCCAGTACTCACATCAGGTGGCTCAAGCCAACTGTGACTCCAACTCTGAGGGATCCAATGCCCTTTCGTGGCTCTGCAAGCACTACGCTCACATGCTGGAGCCTACACACAGTTAACATGCATTTATAGACAAAAATCTTCTCTCCTCTCTCTCTCCCTCTCTCTCTCTCTGAGACGGGATTTCTCTGTGTAACCCTGGCTGTCCTGAAACTCACTCTGTATACCGGGGTGACCTCGAACTCAGAGATCTGCCTGCCTCTGCCTCCTCCCGAGTGCTGGGATTAAAGACGTGCTGTAGCCTAGCTAACAAAGTCAAAATCTTTTAAAACATCTTTAAAGCATACTATTTTTTTTTAAAGACAGTCTCACTATGAAACCCCGGCTGGCTTAGAATTCACTGTGTAGCCCAGGCTAGCCACAAACACAGAGATCTGCCTGCTTCTAGCTCCCAAGTACTGGGGACACAGGCGTGCACCACCACCCCTGGCTGGAGCATACTTTGCTAAAGGCACAATTTTCCCTGTTTTCACGCCATCAGCAAGACAGAGATGGCTTCCGCTAGAGATACATGCCCTAACTTTCGGTGGTATAGCGGTGTCTCTCTACCTCACAGCAAACTTATTTTAGGAGCCCCTCCCCACCTCCCCACCTTACTAAGGCAGCAAGGGTAGCTCTTGAAGTCAAGCTCCTCCCCTCCCCTAAATTAACTGCTAGACTTTATTTTGCTTCCCTCGGGTGGGCTCTATAAGGGTTTTTAAGTACATGTTTTGGGAATTTCCTTTCTTGACATCCTTTGGTTTTCTGGAAGAGGTCTGTGTTCCTACCCCAGGGGAGCTTTAGTTATATCATCCTGTCTCTAAATCAGTCTGTCCCTGCCAGCAGCTGTGACCTCTTAGGCCCCGTGGCTCCCTTCTTGCCACAGTCCTCTTTTCCTATTCCAAGAGAATCTGGCTCTAAGTAACACACGTAGAATCCATCTCATCCTCCGTTCTCTGCAAAGATGATCACAGTAGACATCCATGAGGCTTTAAGCAAGTTTACCCCTTCTGACCCTCAGTTTCCCCATCTATTTTCAAAGGTGGGTTTGATGAGGCCAAATATTACCAGGGTCAGTACAGCCAGGGTTCCTGTCTCGAAGTAATAAAACTGATACTCTGGGCCAATCTACACTTCCCCTTGTTTGGCTTAACGATCTGAGTCAGGCCATCTCAGAGCCATGACTTATCAGAATCAGTGTGACTTCCATGAGAATGATGGTTTCAGCTGTAGGCCCTACAAGACACATCTGGCATGGATGGAGACATGTTTGACTCTGCCGTGTAGAGGAAATTAGCATTAACGTCATACTAGGACTAGGGATGTCACTAAACGTTCTGTAGTTCCTAGTGCAGCCAGCACAATAGAGATGACCCTTCCCGAAGGCCAGGGCTGAGGAATCCTGGACCAGATTTTGGAGGGAGGGCCTGCGCTTACCCTATTAACCACAGCCCCCCCCCCCAGCAACCAGAGAAAGTAGTGTGGCTCCTGGGACGTTCTCACAGATCCTCAGTCTACTGTAGAGGAAAGCAAGGCAGCTTGGAAGGCAGGGATTTTATTTTGCCTGAGGGACACTTTTGGAATGACCCTGTCCCTAGAATCAAATGCCCTTCAGTGCTCAGGACCAACAGTATTTGTTTTAATTTATGAATAAGTATGAGTCATGTGTGTTCAGGTGCCCAAAGAGGCAGAAATGGAAATCAGGTCCCCTGGAGTTTGAAGGAGTTCCAGGCATTTGGGAGCTGTCTGATGTGAGTGCTGGCATCTAAATTTGGGTCCTTCAGAAGAACAAGCCATCTTGACTTGACTACTGAGCCATCTTTCCAGATCGAGGGTCACCCAGATTACTTGATGTTGTTCCTGAGACTCTAGTTCATATATAGAGTCAGACAAGAGAGATGAAATCAAAACAAATGCTGAAAAGGAAGAGGTGGTTCGAAAAGTCTAGAGGAATCATCCATGGCAAAACTTAACAAAAACTAAAAGAATTCAATATAATGGCAGGATGCAACAGAAAGATGCAGTAGAAGGTGCAATGGAAAGAATTGCCTCATCTATGGAAAGATTGAAAATATAAAACAATAGTTTGCATTCTTTAGAAGTAAGTTCGGTACAGTTAGCATGGCAACACGACTCAGCAGTGCTTTCAGTCAGACCCAGGCTTCTGTCTTTGTCATTTGTGAGTCATCCAGCCATTCCCTGGGCTTGATCATTGTCTTTATGGTTAAAAGTGACAGCTAGTGCCTGATAGCCATGTGCAAGACCGGAGAGAGGAAAGAGAGAGGAACAGTTCTGCACAGGTGACTGTCTAGAACTTAGTCCTAGCCACACCCAGTTCCAAGGGAGGCTTTGAATTCTAGTTAACAGATGCATAGCTTATACAACCACATGTACACACAGACACAGACACAAACAACCTCACTGTTCTCTTCCTAAGGAAACAGGGTTCACTGGGACAATCAGCCACCTGCCACAAAATGTAGCAAGAAAGCGTCAAGATCTGTTTGAGAGAATCACTAAAACCCTCCCAAAGGGCACAGATAAGACTTGAACAAATGGAAAGACAAATATATTGGCCAAGAAGATTCAACATCACAAAACATCAATTCTTCCCAAGTTAATTTATAACTTTAAACATGTTCCCAGTAAAAACAGAAGCAGGATATATATGTATACACAGAAAGAGAGAGCGAGAGAGAGACAATTCTAAGGTTCATATGGAAAAATAAACAAAAATCTAAGAACTAAGAAATTTTGAAAAGAGAGACCAACCACACCAAGTATTAAATATACTATAAATTACAATAATTTAAAAGTGTGCTGTAGAAAGGTGTTACTGGGCAAAGGGTGCAGCAAAAACTCCATTTGCATATGAAAATTTGCCATTCAGTAAGGGAAAGATAAGGTTTTTTTTTCTTTAATTTTAAGTTTTAATATTAATTACAGTTTATTCACTTTGTATCCCAGCTGTAGCCCCCACCCTTGTCCCCTCCCAATCCTGCTCTCCCTCCCTCATCTCCTCCCATGCCCCTCTCCAAGTCCACTGATAGGGATGGTCCTCCATCTGACCCTAGCCTATCATGTCTCATCAGGACTGGCTGCATTGTCTTCCTCTGTGGCCCGGTAAGGTTGCACCCCCCTCAGGGGGAGATGATCAAAGAGCTAACCACTGAGTTCATGTCAGAGACAGTCCCAGTTCCCCTTACTTGGGAACCTGCTTGGACACTGAGCTGCCATGGGCTACATCTGTGCAGGGGTTCTAGGTTATCTCCATGCATGGTCCTTGGTTGGAGTAGCAGACTCAGAAAAGAGCCCAGATTTCTTGATTCTGTTGCTCTCCTTGTGGAGCTCCAGTCCCCTCCAGGTCTTTCTATCTCCCCCTTCTTTCATAAGATTCCTTGCACAACTATACCACTCCTAGGTATATATCTAAAATATGCTCAAGTACACAACAAGGACGTTTACTCACCCATGTTCCTAGCAGCTTTATTCGTAATAGCCAGAACCTGGAAACAACCCACATGATCCTCAATTGAGGAATGGATACAGAAATTGTGGTACATTTATGCAATGGAATACTATTCAGCAATTTAAAACAAGAAAATCATGAAATTTACAGGCAAATGGTGGGATCTAGAGAAGATCATCCTGAGTGAGGTATCCCAGAAGCAGAAAGACACACATGGTATATACTCACTTATAAGTGGATATTAGACATATAATATAGGATGAACATACTGAAATCAGTACACCTAAAGAACTAAGCAAGAAGGAGGACCCTGGGTAAGATGATCAATCTTCATTCAGAAAGGCAAATGGGATGGACATCAAAAGAGGGAGAAAACAGGGAACAGGACAGGAGCCTGCCACAGAGGGCCTCTGAAAGGCTCTACCCTGTAGGGTATCAAAGCAGAGGCTGAGGCTCATAGCCAAACTTTGGGAAATATAAATATTAAACATCAAGATTGCTTCCAGATTTCTAGAAACAAGGAGAGTTGGAGGTGAATGTCAAACTTTTGTCAGAATAAAGACAAAAAATTTATGTTTATAAAGTGAAAGGGAAATAAGTAGGAGAAACATTGGTAGAATGCATATATTACTTGAAAAGGAAAAAAAAATTCAATTTAAGACATGGAATCCAAAACCCATAAAACTAAATATCGATCAATTATGTAAAACTAAATGACATTAGTAAAACCTCCATGAGCCACACCCAAAGTCAGAGATTAATCTGAGGGAAGTGTTCGCAGGTTTTATCCCATACCAAGTCCGGGTCCTGACGGGAAAGAGCTTCTGAGAATCAGTAACAAATCCCACAGTGAAAAGAAGGCATGTGCACATGCGCACGTGCGCACACACAAACACATACGTACACACACGAACATCTATGTACCCACATACACACATATGTACATAAGCACGCACACATGCACACACCCCCCAAAGCTTTCTCTTAAACATATGAAAGCAAATGCTCCAACTTTACGGAAATGTACGAATGTCCTGGGATACTGTTTAAGCTAGCATGAATCTGAAACTTGGCAGTGTGGTGCGATTGTAAGAATGGAGGGAGGCAGCACTGTTATCTGTAGCCAGTGTAAGGCTAGGCATTTTACATCTCAGGAGGGCAGCTTGGTGACATCAACCAAAACCCACATCCGTGCTTCAGATTCAAAAACATCTATGAAATGCATGCAGTTCCTTGACATACATGTAAAGTACCACAGGTCTGAGGTTGTCGACTGTAACAGTAATAGCACAATGTTAAGGGTGTCTTAAATGTCCCTTGATACAAATGCTAGAGCACCGTGCTGAACAAAGAAGCTTTCTCGTGGGTTCATGGGAAAGATCTCTGACACATGCCACGTTAAAAGATACTCTATGGGAAAGTACCCCTTTTGATAAACGTGGGGGAGGCGAACATGTATTCACACTTTCCTATGTATAAAGCATGACCAACATAGGAAATGGACACAAAATAATTGCCTGTCAGGAAAGAAAAGACAACTGAGGAATCCGTGCCAAAGAAGGCTTTATTTCATTTGCCCTAACATACTTTCTTTCTTTCTTTCTTTCTTTCTTTCTTTCTTTCTTTCTTTCTTTCTTTCTTTCTTTCTTTTCCTTCCTTCCTTCCTTCTTTCTTAACATGTGAATATATGATTTGCTAAAAAAGAAATCATGAATGAAATTAGCAATAAATTGAGAAAGTAAAGGTTATCACATTGGTCTATAGGGAAAGAAGGGGCCACTAAATGTTTTATGTTGAAACTGTGATCTTAGTCCTTTAAAAATAAAGACGTCGTCGCAGACTATGGATGGGCTCTTGTGTTTGAGAACAGAGAAGATGGAGTTGGTACCTGGGCAGTTGTCTCTCTGCAAAGCTGTCAAGTTTGCTAAGCACTTGCTCATGTTAGGATGGGTACTGAGTATCTGGGAGTTCTCTAGGAGGACTCTCCCCTGCGTCTCCAGCCCCTCCCCTGCCCTGTAGTTGGACCTCCAAGAAGGCAAAGCTGGGCATCATTCCTCTCAACCCTTCCCCTTTTAGAGAGGCCTATAGACTCCTGTTGGGCCAGCAGCAGAAAGACTCCTGGGCAGGACTGGGGATATGGAAAGGAGCCAGGGGCCTGAGAGAGCCATGGATGAAGAGGAGAAGGGAAAAAACCAGGGGGGCAGCACTGTCCTCCATTGCTTCCTTCCAGCACCCCCCTTCCCTCTTCCTCATGGGGAAGGATGTCTCCTCCGCCCTTAGCAGACATGGCCTGGCTTCCCTGAGGATCCTATCGCTAAAGCTACCCCCAGCCCCTGCCACCCTTACTGCTTCCCCTGACAACTCTGTACCAGACAAGCTTGCCCCACACTTTGTGAGAAGAATGACTATCTCCAGAGGAATGACATTCTCATAGCAGTCAGGCTGGCTCCCAGGGACTGTCCAAACCTTCTGTCCCCAAAGAAAGAACTAGAAGTCACTCACTCATCCTGTGTTTGGTTTTGTGTTCAAACTTAAGAGTTTTCAAAGATTCATATATCAGAGTAGAAATGGAAGTAATGGAGGTAAGATTTCAGACGTCAGTGGCTACAGGGTGGGAAAGAGTATTTTGGTGAGGGCCAACCCAGATCATAGCCAAGGGTGCCCATAGGACTTGCTCATATGACAGCCACTGGGTCAGCTTCTTCCCGAGGGAGAAGACAGGCAGGAAGCAAAGAGGCCAGGGAGGAGTGGACTAGAGAAAACAGCAAGATCTGGAAGAAACGAGGTGCTGTCTCTAGCCAGAAGCCCATGAGAGAGGGGTGGTGTCTGGTGGGCGCCCAGAGGACTCCACCTGACAGCCCGAGTCAGACCAAAGACTGGAATTTTTAGACTCTCTTCCACTTGTAACATACAGCTGTACCCACAGACAGTGCCTTGTTCAACTCACCTCAGAGAAGATTCTTCTTGCAGATAAATTAACACAAAGGCCAGGTGCAATGACACACGCCTTTAATCCCAGCACTCAGGAGGCAGAGGCAGGAAGATCTTGGAGGTCCAGGCTAGCCTGGTCTTCAGAGGTAGTTCCAGGGCAGCCAGGGCTACATAGAAAAATGCTGTCTCCAAAAACCAAAAGAAAAAGAAAGAGAGAGAGAGAGGAAAAAAAAGAAGAAACACAAAGGCTCACTACTGGAAAATATACAGATATGCAGAGAGTGAGAGATGTTGGAGCACTCAGTCGTAAATGAAATGTCATCCTTAGCCCCCTCCCCTCATGGTTCAGGGATCTATGTGGGAAAGGAGGCAGAAAGATTTTCAGAGTCAGAAGCTCTGGGCGTCCCCAGACACAACAGGATGGATGCACACGTGAGCTCACAGAGACTGTAGCGTCACACACAAGATCTGCACAGGCCCAGCGCTGACAGCATAGACACGGGGTCCCAACCCTAAGCAAGACACTATCTGCAATTGATACGCGCTAGCAAAGGGAAAATCAGCTTTCTCTGGAGTGTCACTGGGTGTATTAACTATTCTCCAGGGCAGGTCCCATGCCGAGAACTAGCTAGCCAAAGTTAAAGGATTTTAATGGTGTTTTGTGGAGTTTCTGTTTCATTTTGCTTTGATGGACCATTTTTTGTTTGTTTACCTTCTGGGGCTTTTGCTTGCTTGTTTTGGTTCTCCTGTTTTTGGTTTTAAGAGGCGGTCAGCTTGGATGAGTAGGGAGGTAGAAGTGGTTGGGGGAGGGAAATGTGATCAAAATATATTGTATAAAAATTAATTAAAAGAATTATAACCCCCCCAAAGGAATTATAAGTCCCTTCTATGGTATCCTAAAGACAAACAGGCCCTGGGGGCATTTTATCTAGTGAAGATGGTGGCTAGCCCTGGAAGGGTTGGAAGGCAGAGGAGAACAGCACAGCACAGGGCTAAGACAGCAGCTTTTGGAGTAGGAGACCCTGGCCACCTAAAAAACAAGTCACTTACTACTGGGCTTGGGGGTACATACCTATAATTCCAGCAATCCAAGCCAGAGGTAGGTGGATCACTGTGAGTTTGAGGCCAGTCTTGTCTACAAAGTAAGTCCAGGTCAGCCAAGGCTGCACAGAGAAACCCTGTCTCAAACAAAACAAAACAAAGAAAAAAAAAATTCAAGAATAAGTCACTTATCTCCTCCCTCGATGGTTTCTTATTTCTACAAGGGTAACCTTAGCCATAAGGCATGCTCTTCTGAACTCATGTCCCAAGCAAGAATGCTGGCTTTGGTAATCCAGGGGTGAGCGAGTAAACAGTATCAAACAGAAGCATTTCACTGGTTTTAAAGCCCTCGCTCTTGGGATCTTTGTGACTGTCATCTGGACCTTGTAAAGGCAACTCTGGGTCCTACATGGAGGAATGTTTGCCTCAGCCAGTTCCATATGCCCAGCTTCCCAGTAACAAAACTTCTGCAAGAAGTCAGACCTCGCAGATCCCTCCAACTCAGGTGTTTCATAAAGGGAGTGGACAGAATGAGGGGAAGACTTTCACCTTTCACACACTTCATTCCATTAGTCCTTCAAAGAAGCATACAAACATAGTGTGTGATCCCGATCTGACAGATAGGGGACCAGCCCAGTGAGGTGACTTACAGCAGAGTGATGAGGCCCTGGCAGTCTGGATCCCAGCCCAACATTCATCCTGCTTTCCCACCCCAGCTAGAGCTGAGCCTTGCCCTCACACAGTGCCAGGGCTGGGGTCAGGAGCTAGGCCTGGTGGCCCAGCTGGTTGGGCTCACTGCTCCTTCTGTAATTCTGGAGCATTTGCTGAGAGCAGCACTTTTCTGTGTGCGCTCTTCTTTCTCCGGGAATCTCGGCTGTAAGCAGAAACAGGGTCACAGATGCAACAAGGGCAGGTCCATAAGTACTTCCTGCTCCACCTCCCCTCCAGTCTGGGCCCCATGGAATGCCTGGAGCTCAAGTTTGGATGCCAGGAGGGGCCTGAGCATGGCCCTTCCTGACCTCTGCTTGTAGGGCAAGAGGCCTTTTTTGTCAGGCTCACCTTAATAGCCCAGATAGCTGCTGAGGGAGGCACAGGGTGGTAGCCTTCAACCAAATAGTCTAGATTCATCTACAGGGCCAGGCCTGGAATTTGCAGGGCTATGGAGGGGAGGATCTTATCTAGAACCCTGGTTTTTAGATAAGAAGTCTTAGAACCCTGTAGTATTAAAATGGACCACAAAGGAACCACCTTGGTTGAGGCAGCCAGGACTCCCACCTCTCCTATACAGAAACATCCAGATCTAGATTATCTCCCTGGCCCAGGAGATTAACCTTTCCAAGGCACCATGCTCCTGCAGGCAGGGATCGGTCCCCATCAGCATGGATTTCAGATCCCTCTTCATGGCATCCCAGGCTCTTTGAGGCTGACTCTAACACATCTGTCATATCTTACTACTCTCAGGCCCATGTCCCCTGGTCTGCTTACCTTTGCCTCTGCCTCCCTTCTCCTTGGATTCCTGTCTTCACAGTCTGCCCAAACATTACCTTCCATCCAACCCCGAGGCCCACTGCTGCTTGCTTATTTTTACTGCCCACACCAGCCAGCCATTATCTCGCCCTCTGAAATCCAGCAGCTCAAACTCTTGTGGTTTCCTCTGACCAGGTGATGTTGTATATGTCAGCCTGAATCCTCCAAGCTAGTTAACTTGTGAAGAATGGGGCCAAGGGGAGCAGGGTCTAAACGCCATGAGTTCTAACCTTAGTACAGTCCCAAGGCTGTGGAGGATCCTGTCTTTTGCTGGGTTGCTGTAAGTATTGTTGAGATTTGACTAGCTGGGAGATGACCCTAGAATGAGGTTAACTTGAGGCAAGTTAAAACCTCCTCCAAGACTCCCTTGACTGGAGATTTCCCCAGGGCGTGTGCATCTCTCTAGATCAAGGAAACCCTGCTGTGCCTGTGAACCTAACCATGTGGCCTTGACCTGTGTCGCAGGGATTTGAAACTGGATAACATCCTTCTAGATGCAGAAGGTCACTGTAAGCTGGCTGACTTTGGCATGTGCAAGGAAGGGATTCTGAACGGCGTGACCACTACCACCTTCTGTGGGACTCCAGACTACATAGCTCCAGAGGTAAGTCCTGTGTCAGAGAGTGTCATGGAGGAGGTACAACCCAGTACCATACATTTGGGGGTCATCGAAGGGTGCTAGGTGAAGGCTCTGCGAAAGCAGGATGAATTCTGGGAATAAGAAACAGGAAGGGAAATGGTCTGGTGATTTTTCTGTAAGGTTGTGGTGGTAGTGAAGACGGGATAGGTGAACTGAGAGTCCCCATGCCAAGATGGGCCCTTGCTAAGTGTCGTGCCTCCAGCCTAGACCAGAAACAATGTCAGAGCTGGGACTGAGACAAAATGGTTGACGTGAGCCAGTGTTCCCCTTTCACTGATCCTAACAGTGAAATTCCACTGAAGAGGCATCAAATGGTTTCCCTGGATATAATATGCACAGCAAAACTAGGAATGCTTTGACATTTCCCCTGAGGTGGTAAGTCTACACAGGAGGCACGTGCATGGAGCAAGAGGACCGTGTAAGCAAAGGTCAGGGGTGGCCATTGTGAGCCTCACCAGGAGGGTGCCTGTGTGTAAGTTGAGGGAATAAGTGTGCACACCATGAGGGAACATTCAGCTTGTATCCTTTCAGGGCAGTCGGCCCCAAACGGAGAGATCTCAACAGGAATGCTCAGCCATCAGCCACACAGCCCCACAGATGCCTAATTAAGTTTATTCCATGGTTTTGAGACATAAGACGGGAGAGAGGTACCAATCCCGTTAAGCTTTGCCTGTGTAGAGAAGCTTCCTTCTGTAGGACATTGTTTGAGCACCTGCCAGGCGAAGCTACGTGGAGATAGAGTTGACGGAGGCTCTGATTGCTCCTCTAAAGGAGCTTTTGGTCTAGACAGAGTGACACATGAATAAACAGAACAAAAGGTCTCTGAAACAGGAGAGTGCTTCAAGGTATGGGAAGGTTTCATGGGAGCACCTGAAATTGAAAAATTGAATTGCAAAGAATATATTTTAGGTTTCCTTTAACTATAGGGATGAGAAAAGCAGTGTTTAAAACAAGATCAGAGTGGGAGCCACATAGAAAAGGAAGGCCATTATCTCTAGGCTTTGAATCCTCTCAAGGCAGGGTCTGTGTTTCTTTTTATATATATATATATATTACAATTTATTTCACTTTGTATCCCAGCTGTAGCCCCACCCTAATCCCCTCCCAATCCCACTCTCCCTCCCTCCTCTCCCCCCATGTCCCTTCCCCAGTCCATTGATCATAGAGGACCTTCTCCCCTTCCATCTGATCCTAGCCTATCAGGTCTCATCAGGACTGTCTTTCATAGTCTTTCTCTGTGGCCTGGTAAGGCTGCTCCCCCTCAGGGGGAGGTGATCAAAGAACCAGCTACTGAGTTCATGTCAGAGACAGTCCCTGTTCCCCTTACTAGGGAGCCCATTTGGAGACAAAGCTGCCATGTGCTACCTCTGTGCAGGAGGTCTAGATTATCTCCATGAATGGTCCTTGGTTGGAGTATCAGTCTCAGAAAAGACCCTTAGGCCCAGATTTTTTAGTTCTGTGAAAGGGTCTGTGTTTCTAATCTGGATACTCTCAGGAACCAGCAGACAGATTCTAAATAATGGTCAAATAAATGAATGAGACATTTCAATATAAGCAAAAGCCAAGGGATGAAAACACCTTGGCCATTTTCAGGAGATGTAAATAGCATAACTAGAGCTAGCAGGATGGCTCAACAAGTAAAAGCACTTGTAGCATAGGCCTGACAGCCTGAGTTCAATCCCTAGAATACACTTAAAGGTAGACTAGGAAAATCAACTACTGAAAGTTCTCCTCCGACCTCCTCCACATATATACCATTACGTGTGACCTCTATACACATACACACACACACACACACACACACACACACACACACAAACCACTCTAATCGATAAAGTAAAAACAAAACAAAAAACAAATCAAGAAAATAAGCAAAACTTGTTAAAAGGTTTATTAGCACTTGTAATGATGAAAACAATAAGGATAAAGGAGCCAGGAATATGACCTCAATCCCATAAGATCTATGGACCTACTTAGTGTTTCTTTAGAGAATAGTCCTCATCGTGTCCATCCCAGAAGAAGGCGGGCCACCACAGTACACATTAACAGGCTGAGTAGGGCTGTTACAGTGCACACCTAGCAACTATGTAAACCAAACGTGGTGGTGCAACACTTGTAATCCCAGTACTCAGGAGGTGGAAGCACGAGACTCAGAAGTTCAAAGTCATCCTCAGCTGCATAGTGACCCTGAGGCTACCCTGAGCTTCCTGAAACCCTGGGTCACAAAATATTTTAAATATCTCAATGAACTTGAACTGAACAGCTGGAGGATGTAATTGTTTATGTTGCATATTTATTTCTTGGTCCTGGGAGTCACATTGTTAGATACTGTTTCCCTGTATATGTCTCCTGGAGTTAGTGTTGCTTTTCCAGAACGTTCTATAGTCTCCCATTCACTTGAGCTGATTGTGGATATAGAACATCTGTTGGGTTCACTCTTGTATGTGGGTCATGGTAGCAGCTTTAATGGCTTCCATTTGGAATCTTAGTCTATGTCTTTGATTGGAAAGTCTTATACTTCCTCTTTAAGATACTCACATAAAAATGTTTTAAGTACTCAGGGAAGGATCCACCCTGTGTTTTTTATGTAGCCACTTACACTTTGATTACACTATAACACATCCAATGAATGTCTGGTGAGGTCTTTAAGAAAAGGGGTCATTGTCTTTGTTTCCTTGTGCTGATATTTAACATCTAGTTTCAATTTATTCTCAATGCAATATGAATTGATAAAGTTTCTGCAAAAACAAAACAACAACAAAAAGACAGAGTAAAGGACAGGCCTCCAACAATCTGTCCCCAGATCAGACAACACGAGAGGGGCCAGGGAGAGCTCTGAGTGTGGGCTCAGCAGCTGGTACTCTGCAGAGCTTTGATCTTCTAAAAGCAGTGATTTCAGCCTTAGCAAAATATACCAGCAAGTCAATCTGCAAGAAGAAAGAAATGACAGGGGGGAACTCTCCCCAAAACTTACTTTCTCACCTTCACACTCACTGTTTACTGTAAAAGTCTTTCATTTCTGTCCCTCTTTGAGCCAGTGCCATAGTGGTAGAAGGACTGACAATAGTTAAGAGCCTCCCCCCCCCTTGCTGCCCCAAACATGCCTTTTACAATAAAGGAGAAGCCAGTCGTCTGCCTCCATGTAAAATAGTAGACTAGCCAGATTCTTGGGTGTGCTTCACACAAGGCTCCATAACTCTTCCTGCCCTCACTATACTTTGTGCCCACTGAACAGAATTGCTACAACACTAAATAGCAAATAAATACTGGCCTTATGGTAGGCAAATGGTAGCTGATAAAGAAAGGTATGGCTGCCTTGACAAGGCCTTAGCTTCTTGAGACCTTGTGTCACAAAATATTTAAAATATTCCTATCTGATGAACTGGACAGCTGGAGAATGTAATTGTTTACATTGCATTTTTCTTTCTTGGTCCTAGGAGTTAACATTGTTAGATATAGTTCCTATATGGTTAGTTTCTATATACAGTGTCTATATAATTAGATCTGTATAGACATATCTATATACATAGTGGGAAGGCGAGAAGAAGTTATTCCCCTTGAGCACTTATCACAGTGCACAGCTCATAACAAGGACTAGCCAAGGGTAGCTCCCTCTCTTGGTCTCTTCACTGTTGGGTTATATCATGGGGTTTGAGAAACAGCCCCGAGAGCTGAGTCCAGACCTGCCCAAAATGTCCCCATGTACCTTTGATAAAGTCAGGAAGTGTTTTGGAGCCTTGGGTTCCTATCTTTCCCATGGGAATCTTAATGCCTGCCCTGCCCGTCTCAGCAGGCTGCTTTTAGGCTCTAATGGGATTAAAGTGGGAGTGCTTCAGAAGGCGTACCCTTTTATTCCATTTATTCCAGTAGGAGAGGCTAGCTCTGAAACCAGAGCCACCTTCTGAGGGATCAGCTCTGCCAAGCTGTCTCTCCCCACCTTGCACCGTTGGCTGACCACCTCCCCCCCCCCCCCCCCGGCACCTTTCCCCTTATTTCTCCACACCTGGCCCTGCTACACAAGAAATGGCTATCAGTTCTGGGCCACAGCTGGTTCCATCAGGGCCTGTGCCCGTTCTTCTCACCCCAACCCTTGACCCTCTCGAGGGGCTCGCTTCTATCCCAGCTACCCTGCCAGGGCATACAGAGCTTTACCTCCTTACCAGATTTATTGCTGGCAAGGTAATCATGCCAAAGATAATTAGGGTTGAGCCTAAAAGGAATTATACAGAAGATTCCACCAAAAACAAGGCTCAAAGAGAACCTGGGAAGGCTGAATAAGGCCACCCTGCCATTTCCACGGCTTCACCCAGTCCCAGCATAGACAAACCCAGAGATGCAGCTGCCAGCCACACACCAGACCTGCCTAAAGGGGCCACCGTGTCAGCTAAGAGCGCAGAAGCTGCAGAGTTAACGGGGTGCACTGAGTGAGACACACGGGAAGGGGGTGAAGGGGGAGCTGTGTCTTGAGGGTGCCAGTACGAATGGGCTGGCCACAGCAGCAGGCTCTGGAGAGTGATAGGGAATGACTATCTGGGACTCTCCAAATGCTCCAGGGAGAAAGCTGTGAAAAGTGACTAAAAATGCAGTACTGTAAGGGAAGTACACACAGACCTTAGAAACAGGCAAGACCTTGGGATGTCAGAGGATAGGAGAATATTAGAGAAATCCAGAAAGGCTTTCTGGAGGAGATATGGCAAAGGCATGACCTTGAAGGACAAAAACAAATATGACTTGGTAAGCCAGGCTGACTACTAGATTTCAGGAAGTTGAGGGAAGATCTAGCTTTCCCTGGGGAACCAGCCCATTGCAGCCTGTAGTTGTGAGTTTACAGATACCCTGAACTAACCACTGGGTGGAGACCCCCCAGATGCTAAGGAAACAGGTCATCAGTCAAAGGTACTGTAGAGGGAGCTGCATTTTCTCAGTCTTCTTCATCTGAAACTGAGGTGGTTCCTAAACTATGTCTGTACTTGGGGTCATTAGATGCTGCTAAATTTTTCTGTTTGATCCCAAGTGGTTTGAGATTGCTCTAGAAAGGTATTTAGCATGTTCTGTGTGGGTTTATTACACACAGAAGTTTATTACACACGGAAGTTAATTCTCTGACTACTCATTTGGCCAAATAAGCAGTGTCTAGGAGGAGGGGACACTGTCAAAGATAAAAATCAGAAAACAGTTATAGAATTGATTGAATTTTGGCTTCACCCATAGGGATAACATTCATTCACAAGGTTGGCCCAAGAGTATCATTTATTCTCCTGAAGTAATTGTCTTTTTGGAGGCTTAATGCCTCTGTTTACTCCCCTGTGCCTAGTCCTGGAAGCTTCTAGCCTTTATATAATCCAATTTAGGCCTAGAATATTTTCAGCCTCTGAAATTTACTGCTGAATAAGCTTGCCCTTTTTAGTCCTCTATGAACTCTGGCTGGCTGGTTCAACTCAGCTCTTCTGGATCAGATGCCTCTCCAAGCTGACTGATTAAATCTGGCTTCTCTTAGTTTCTCACTGAACTGCTCTGCTTGGCCTCAAACTAACTATAGCAATCTGTTCTAATCTTCCGGCTCCTTCTCATTCTCTGGCTCATTGTCTTCACTTGTGTTTAGCTTTTTCTGTCTTCAACCTCTCTTTGTAAAACTGCTTCTGAATTCCAGGAACTGAACTGCTACAAACTCAAATTCGCTGCATTGTCTCTCAAGCTGCCTGAACAGCACTGACTAGAACTCAAGAGATCTGCATGCCTTTGTCTCCTGAGTGCTGGGATTAAAAGCGTCGACCACCATGCATAGATCTAAGCTTATCTTTACCTGAAACTTGCTCTATACCAGGCTAGCCTGGACTCAGAGAACTGCTTACCTCTGTCTCCTGGGATTAAAGGTCCTTGGATACGATCTCTTGCCATATTAGCCATGTTCTGAATTAAAATTCCTCAACAAGAAAAGGATAGTCCCTGGGTTTATTCAATAAAAAGTTTATTGGTGAGACTCAGGGAACCAAGAAGAAAGATGGAGACATACATGTCTTTTAATGTCAAAGGAAAGAGCATAGTGGTCCTTTCTGGGTAAAACACACGGGCTGGGGGAGACATCCTTTCTGTGGTTTTTGTCCGTGGAGCATGGGGCTCAGGTAAGTTGAGTGTTGTTACCCCTTAAGGAATATCAACTTTCTGGTTCAAGCCAAGCATGGTGGTACATACTTTTAATCTCAGCACCTAGGAGGCTGAGGCAGGCAGACCTCTTTGAGTTCGAGGACTCTCTGGATTACATAGTGAATTCTGGTCTTGGTAGGGCTACAAAGAAAGGCCCTAGCTCAAGGGAAAGGAGCGGGGGGGGGGGGCGCTGAAAGGGGGCCTGCTCTTAGTTCCATGTGGGCCATCAGCATGTCCCAGCTACCTGTGACAGAACCTGAGCTTGCTGCACAACCAGTCCCTCTCAGCATTTTGAAGTTCATACCTGGCTGCCCTAACTGGGAGTTTGATGTCAAAGAAAGTGGCCCTAAATGTAACTCAGGAGCTTCATCGGTCATTCAAACGAAGAAACAGTCATTTGTTCCCAGCAGAGTTTAGATGGTAGATGCGCACTGTGAAGAGAGGATAGTTGACCTCCCACACTCAGTTTGCCCTGAAGATGTAGCATCCCTCTCCGGTAACACAGCTCCACTCTATGGTGGAGCAAGATGGACAGAAAGGCACAGACCTTCCCACAAGAGCTGGTGGCAGGGTTGTTGCTGGAGCAGGGCTCCTAATGATCCTTGGCAATACCTGTTTCCTGAACAGATCCTGCAGGAGCTGGAGTATGGCCCTTCAGTGGACTGGTGGGCCCTGGGGGTGCTGATGTATGAGATGATGGCTGGGCAGCCCCCCTTTGAAGCCGACAATGAAGACGACTTGTTTGAATCCATCCTTCACGATGACGTACTATACCCTGTCTGGCTCAGCAAGGAGGCCGTCAGCATCCTGAAAGCTGTGAGTCACTGTCTGTCACCTGTGGCTCTGCTCCCTGAAGGCATTCTACCCGTCTCTTCCTCCACCCCGTCTATGTGTGTGTGTGTGTGTACATGTCTGTGTATGTGTGTCTGTGTGTCTGTGTATGTGTGTGTCTGTGTGTATCTTTGTATGTGTGTGTGTATGTGTGTCTGTGTATGTCTGTGTGTGTGTGTCTATGTATGTGCATGTATGTCTCTGTATGTATCTATGTGCTTGTGTATGTATCTGTGTCTGTGTATGTCGGTGTCGGTGTCTGTCTGAGTGTCTCTGTGTGTGTGTGTCTTGTGTCTGTGTCACTGTATATGTATTTATGTGTCTGAGTATTTGTGTGTGTGTCTGTGTATCTGTGTGTGTGTATTCTGTGTGTATGTGTATTTGTGTCTGTGTGTATCTGTGTGTGTGCCTGTGTGTGTGTGTCTTGTGTCTGTGTCACTGTATATGTATTTATGTGTCTGAGTATTTGTGTGTGTGTCTGTGTATCTGTGTGTGTGTATTCTGTATGTATGTGTATTTGTGTCTGTGTGTATCTGTGTGTGTGCCTGTGTGTGGGTGTCATGTGTCTGTGTGTGGGTCTCTGTGTCTAAGTATCCATCTGTGTCTGTGTGTCTGAGTCTTTGTGTGTGTCTGTGTATCTGTGTGTATGTGTATTTGTGTCTGTGTGTATCTGTGTGTGTGTGTGCTCACCAGTCAGTTTATCCAGGATCACTGTGCTGGGCCTAGGCAGAGCCACTTGAAAGGCCAGGAGCCTGAGCGCCTAGTCCTGCCTTCTGTTCTCCTTCAGGACACCCCAGAGTTCAGTCGTGGACCAGCCTCGTTCACAAAGCCAGCCCTATCAAGGGCCCTGGACTCACAGTCCTCACTTTATTCTACATACTTCATGAAGAAAGTTGACTGTCTAAATGACAGATGGGGAATTGGCAGCACTTGTCATAACTTATAGGAGTCGTGACATTGTTAAGACTTACACACATTTTGCAGGAGTCTGGAATCACACACCCTCCCCTGCCTCACTTCTCTTTGCTCCTCTACCTTCCATGGCTCCCGTGTTAGAGGACTCATGACTTTAGCTGAGACCCTGTGTGAAAGCCTTCTTAAAGACAAAAAAATTCTTGGTGGCATTTGTCCTGGGCATCTTCTTCTGCCTCTCACTGGACATGTGTCCTGCTGTGTAGGAGGCTGTTCTGTGCCACTCTCGTTCCTTTAAAAAATGGAAAATTCCTAGAAACTCTCGTAGCTTGTTTTGCTATGAGAGTTTTGCTGCTCTAGGGGACTGGGTATGTGGCTCAGTTGTAGAGCGCGTGCCTACCGTGCATGAAGCCCTGGGTTCTGTCCCAGCAAAATTTAGTCATGGTACCACATGCCTGTCTGTCATACTTTCACAGGGGAAGCAGAATGGAAGAGTTCAAGGCCATTCTTCAGCTACACAGTGAGTTAGGGGCCAGCCTGGGCTCCCCGAGACCTTGTCTCAGAAACAACAAACAGCATCAGAGAGGTGGCTTAGGCGGTGAAGCACCCGCTGTCCAAGTGTGCCGTGTGCAGCGTTTGTTACAGCAGGGAAGACGGCTCCTAGCTCTCTGGTTGTCCCTTTCCCCTGGTTTACAAGGTGAAGTTCCTTTGGTGTACAAGAAGGCGGTGTGGCGGGTGACCTGAAGCATGGTAGGGTGGAGTTTGCTTGAGAGACACACCTGCCCCTTGTTGGCTCACTAGGGTTTCTGCTGGCCCCACGCGGTTACTTCGTAAGTGGAGGACAGCCAGCACCCACTCCCCGCCCCGTGTTCTCACTTATCAAATAACCGAGACACATGATGGGTCTTTAAAATGCCAAAAGGATATCGTGAGATGCTGCGGAAGTCCTTTGTCTCGCCCCTGCTGCCATCTGCCTGTTCACCACACTCTGAACCCCATAGATGACTCGGGTATGGAGTTTTACACAACTATCCATGGCTTCCTTAGGTGTCTACCGAGAAGATACAACACTGCTCTCACTGCTTCACCTTTCGTTGTTGGCTCAGAACTTAGAAAGCTCCACATACATTCCATCCTCCCGGAAGGGGCTGTCACTTCCGCAGATGCTGTGCCAGCCTGCCTCCGCACTGAGAAAAGCTCTTGGCAGCTGTCACGTGGGTTCCCCCACCACGGACCATCCCAGAGTGATCAGCTAGGGTGGAGATGTGAGCCTTCAGCTCTAGTTCCCAGATCCCCACCTGGCCCCAGGCAGCGGCTCTCCATCACCAGAGAGGAGAGCTCTGTGCCTAGCAGACAGCACTCAGCCCCCTTCTGAGAGTCCTCTGCCCACAGAGCAGGAGTGTGTGCGTGTGCGTGCGTACGTGCGTGCGTGTCCTCACTCTCTCCTCCCCTCCTCTCTCTTTGGATGGGCAGCACCGTGGTTTGGACGTTCTCCCTCTAGACACATAGCCAGGAAGTCTGGAGGTATTGAAGTTGACACCGTTGTGGGGAACACAGTGGGTGCCGTCATGATTTATACTGAGATGTGTCAGAGCTGCTGCTGAAGAGCCGGCAGCACGCAGGACAGCCCCACAGTGAGAATGTCAGCAGCACCGAGTGTGAGAACTAGGGACACCGGGGGCAGCAGAGGTGACTCTGAGGTTAGGAGCTGAAGTGTTGCTACAGGGGGCGGGTTTGATTCCTGCTACCCATGTTAGACAGTTGGCATCCGCCTGTGACTCCAGCTCCAGGACACTGGGCACTGAACTGCATCACACACACACACATCAAAACGCAATTTAAAAATTAAAAAGTACATTTTGGAAAGGAAGGAAGGAAAGAAAGAAGAAAGAAAGAAAGAAAGAAAGAAAGAAAGAAAGAAAGAAAGAGAGAGAGAGAGAAAGAGAGAGAAAGAAAGAAAGGAAAGAAAGAAAGAAAGAAAGAAAGAAAGAAAGAAAGAAAGAAAGAAAGAAAGAAAGAAAGAAAGAAAGAGAAAGAAAAAAAACATTGACCTACAGAGACTCAGAGGTTAAAGGTCATGCTGTGTTAAGTGCTTCATGTCTGAGAAGAGAGCCTCTGGCCCAGTCCCCACAGGGGCTCATCCCTAAGCTCATCTGTCCTCTGCTGGAAGAGGGAGGCAGGAAGGGCCATGAAAGGGAGGAGGAGTTGGGACACCCCCATTCCCTTAGAGTGTTATTCCCTTGATATTTCTAGCCCACATTTCTAAGACTCTGCCCTTAGAGCTATGTCACTGAAGGATACTACCCATAGGAAGGTGGGTCAGGAGCCAGAGGAGGCCACGTGTGGCAGAAAGCCGGGAACAACCTGTGCAAGTCAGCAGCCATCTTGATGCTGTCGTACTCAGTGCAATTGCCTGAGACTCAACCGTCAGCCTCCTAATCAACCTTCAGTTTACCAGGCTCTGGGTGGAGGTGGGAATGGAGCCTGTTCTAGGTGACTGTATCATGGGTCTCAAAGGAAAATGACCTGTAGGCAGCTTATAATTTAGATTGCCAAGAAACGTGTAGCTCAAGATACTAGCGGAAGAGTCATCATTTTGATAGCTTCTTAGAGAATGCTAAGACATTGCAGGGGACACTGAACCAGAAGTTAAAATTAGGCAGAACTCAAACTGAGACATTGCCATAGAGTATAGACCAGTGTGGGACATCTGAGGTCATCCAGCTGGGGTGACTTCCTGGACATGTAGGTGAAGGAGATGAAGACCATGACTCGTCCTCAAATTTGAGGATTCTCGGCACTCCTCAACCCTCTTCTCTGTGGCTTCCCCTTCCCACCCAGTCATCTTTCCTTACCTCCTTGCTGTGAATGATTTTTCAGATTTTGGTCTCTGCTGAAAAGACTTGAACATCTGAGGTAATCGGAAAATAGGAGTCAGGTCCTCAGTTTGGTACCTTGCTGGCTGTGCAAGAGAGTGAAGTCCCTAGTGTGCAAATACAGATATGGGAAATAATGTAGAAGATGATCCCCCATGAACCATGCTTGGGAGGCTCCATAGGTAATTCTCTGATGTCTTCCTTCCACAGTTCATGACCAAGAACCCCCACAAGCGCCTGGGCTGTGTGGCGGCGCAGAATGGGGAAGATGCCATCAGGCAGCACCCATTCTTCAAGGAGATTGACTGGGTACTGCTGGAGCAGAAGAAAATCAAGCCTCCCTTTAAGCCGAGAATTGTAAGTGGGGCTCCCAGCCCTTCCCCTCCATCATCAGCTGGGACTTTTGCACAGTCTGTGGGGACAGCCTGGGGTATGGCTGAATGCCCAGGGAGGAGGAGTCTCCCCAAAAGTGTCTGAAGCGCTAGCATTGACTGTCAAAATTATGACGCCTACAGCGCAATGCTCTTATCTCAAACTTTGTTGTTTGTTTTAATCAGGTATAATTATGCTAGTTTTCCACATGACATAGAAATACATACAATGTTTTGTTCTGTTTTGATTTGTTTTGAAAGATAAATGGGAGTGTGCTTTGAAAGCATCCATGTAAAGGAAAATACTAGCTCAATGCTTGTCATGGTCCTTATATGGTAGAGTGGGAGGTAAGATTCAGTGACTATTGCAAGAAAGGCTGACCCAAAGTCCTGCAGGGAGGATGGCCTCTGTCCTGGCCTCCATCACAGTCCCATCTCTCATATATCCCTGCCCTCCAGCCTATGCTGACCTCCATGTACAACCCCAGGCACAGGTGAGGAGCGGGGATCAATAGGATGGGACACTCAGACGCTGGACAGTGGCGACAGTCAAGGCTCAACCAGGGAACCAAAGACGATGTCTTGCAGGCTGACCTACTGCGGAAGTGCTGGAAGAGCAGGCAACATAATCCCATAATCACAGTTTCAGTATTTCACAACCCACTGAGGTAGTCATTCAGACTGAGAATCTGGCAGCCAGGGTAAGGCACCTGGGAGCCGAAGGGAAGAGTTTCTTAGACAGGAGCTCAGACCTGTGAGGCTGGCAGCGGTTCTGAGATCATGACCCAGCTGCGGGCCACCATGTTCTGTGAGAGAAGACCTTCCTCCCCCAGCTGCAAGAGGAGAAAAGACTGTCAAGGGTTCAATGGGTCCCCAGAGAGGAATTTACCTTAATGTATTCTGGAAGGTGGTTGCCTAGTGATGAGCTCCAAGCCATCGAGTCAAGAGTAACGGGTTGGTATGACGTGGTGCTAAAGCTTGCCACCATTCCTACATTGCTTTCTGCTTTGCTCTGTGATTCTTGAGAGACACACAGCTTAGAACAGGCCAGGTTTGGGGTCCATTTCTGTCTGTGAAGCCCTCGTCCACTCTAACTCATCTCACCACAGCTCTGCCCCCGCCACCCCAACGCCCACTCCATGTCAGGCCCGTGCTGTGGGTTTTGTAGATGGGGTGGTTTCAGGTTCTGGCTGGCTGCGTGTGCCAGCCTGCCTGATGGCTAGGCCTGGAGCCACTGCAAGTGGTCTCAAAGGACAAAAGTGACTACTTGACAAAATGTGTGAAGCAGATCACCAGAGGCCTAGCTGAGGAAAAGAAACCAAAGGATCAAGCCTAAGAGGTGAATTATAATTTCCATGTAATCTAACTTAGTGGATCTCTAAATAAATGAGAAGCAGAACTCTAATAGTTCAGGCCCAACTAACAATAACCCAGATGAGACCAGGGGCTAGTCAGATGTCATTGCCATCTGTAGAATGGCTTGACCTTATGTTGAGACTCTAGACCAATGAGCCACCTTCAGCCAGATGAGGACACAGGCACAGCCTCTCAAGAGAGTGTTTGGAGAAGAGGTCTAAGGAAGCCCTGTGGAACGATGAAGAGAAGCAAAAGCTACTGTGGACAAGGGAAGCTAGTATAAAGAAACTCCTAGAAAGGAAGAAATGAGGGAGAGCTTGAGCCACAATTCCCAACGGATGCTGAAATCAATGGAGTCACTAGGACTAGGCTCTCCATGGTGTCCAGTGGATGAGGGATATAAGAAGTAACCACAGGCCTTTCCAAGAATATTTACTCAAATGCAAGGCAGGCTCTGGGATTTAAGCAGTTGTGAGAAGTTCCAGCTCCCAAAGCATCTCTTAAAATCCATCAGTCCAGGACATCCTCACCAGGTTTTCAATGTGTAGTTTGGGCTGAGATCTTTTAGTACTCTTGTCCTTGCATGGCTTCTGTGTCTTCTATAACAAGGCATTCTGAGAGGAATCAGACCTTGATCAGTGGCCATCCCACTCACAAAGTAATAGCCGAATGACAGGAGGGCTGTGAAGAACAGTGTGAGGTGACTGGCAGCCTGGGATTTGGGAACTGAACCCAGACACTAAGGAAAGGGTGAAAGAGTGGGGAACAAATGGGAGTAGGCCACTGCATGTTCCACTCTGCCAGTCAGCAGGTTTCACCGAGGCTCAGGCAGGCAGAGAGCCCCTTCAGATTGTCCGCAGCCAGATGTGAAGATGTTCCTGTGGGTAAAGGTATAAAGAGTCCCGGAAACCAGAAGCAGAAAGGACTCCCCTGGGTGTGGGGTCAGGTCTGAGACCACATTTTCCTGAATCCCAGTGTGGAAGAGACAAAGACTTCTTTTGCTTCAGCCTCTGGGAAATTCCAGCTGGGACTAGAAGCAAGACCCTGCTCAATTCCTTTGCTGGGGGCTCGTGTGAGCTTCTTCTGCTTTCTTCCCCTGGGAGAGTGTGCCCCAAAGAAAAGACTGGGCCGTGTCGGGCTTCTAACACCCATCTTAGTTTCCTAAAGTTGTCTTCACCATTTCCATGGAAACTGTCGTGTGTACGTGTCCCCGCTGTGCCCCAGACTACCATTCTGGAAGTCAAGGAAGGATCCATTGAGCTTGTCTGAGCTGCAGTGAGAAAATTAGGACATTAAGTATGAAGGAAATGGGAAGGAAGTAAGATTGTGCAAAAGGTGTCTCTTGTCATACTTTGGTGGAACCCTGTGAATCCTTCAGAGCTACAGTCGCGGTCTTCAGAGAATTATCAAGGAGTTTAAATATTTGATCACATTTCTATCCTTGGGATCTGAGATGTCGTCCATAAATACCAAATTTGTGAGTAAAAATAAAGGATATAGAAGGAGGAAAAAAGAGAAAGTTGTTATCAGAAAAGTGTCCTAGCTGTGTCCCAAGCTAAAGCTTATTCCTAAGACATGGAAACAGCACCTAGTCTGTGTTGCCTGTATGCCCAAGACCAGCAGAAGAAGATACTGAATTAAATCAAAACCATTCCATGCATCATCTGGGCAAACCTCAAGGGGCCAGCATAGAAACTCACCGGGTTTTATATGAGCCCCTGTCCTCCTGTGGCCAACTAGCCCAGGGAGGCCTGCCTACATCAGGCAGTAGCAGAGAGGCAGACCAGCTCTGCTCCGTTAGCAGGTGCGACCTTAGGCTCTGCACCCGTAGGTCCCTGGGGAGAGAGTACTGTGGCACATTGCCACAGAGTCATCCTCCTGATTGTGGGTCAGAGACTCCATTACAAGACTGGCTTTCTTTGGCTCACAGTGTCTTGTAACTTGAAGACATGTCATTTGCCTTCCTAGGGGAGCTCAATAAGGCAAGGTTTTGACAGCTAAAGGAAAGCCAGTGCATGCTGGGAAGAAGCAGTGAGGACAAGGAGCCACTATCAGCCAGGGACACTGTGGGATTCTTGGATCCTGTCTTACAGACTGATATCAAATGAAGGGATAGATACCATGTGAAGGAAACAATAAGAGTTATGAACAAACGGCACCAGCCTTGTAGTTGTTGCTAGCCACAAAGAGACACTGGCTACACGTTTAAACAAGCAAATGAGGCAGGTTCAGAAAACCCCACCTACTAATCCCGAACACCTGAAGGGAAGTGTGGTCAAGTGCTGGGATGCAGGAAAGTGCCTGGGCTTCTTTTCTTTGGAATGAACTCTACTTGCTCTTCAGCAATGCCCTGTTGACTAGAAGGCCATTGTTCCTCAGAAACCTACTCGGTAGCCTTTGCCACACTTCCCTTACTGGCCACCACAGCAGTCACATGGCAGGTAACCTGCTTGTCGAATTCAGAAAGGAATCAGTTTTGTTGGGCCCAGGAGTGGTCATAACATCCAGTCTAACATTTGAAAATAGCCACAATGTAGTTATTTTGTGCTTCCAGAACTCTTTAAGTCTCCTCAAACTCATACAGGTAAACCTGCCTCTGTCATGACTGGCTCACCTGGAGACTGGGGCCCTGCTCAAACCCACAGGGGCTCGAGAACAGCTTCTGACCTGGCTCCCATCCCCTCCACAGGAAGCCTCCCGCCTCTGAAGATATCACCAAAGAGATTGTCCAGATTGGAGGCTGGAATTTGGCCTCTGGTCAATTTCCATCACATACCTCCACTGGCTGCTGTCCCTGCAGGCTCTGCCTTCCTGACATGTTTGCTAAGCTGAGATTCCAGTGCCCCTGGCGCCTCAGCCTCCCTGTGTAACCCTTGCTCTGATTCCCCGGATGTTAGGAGTACAGCCAGGTTTCCAGCCTTCAGGCTGTCACCTCTTTGTGTTGGCCACTATTGAGTGGCCTCTACTTCCGCATGGAAAATGTCTTCTCATGTGTCCTCTCAACTCCTATATGTCCTTTTACCACATGGTCCCTGTATGTGCCTCCTGTCCCCTCTCTATGCACCCATGCACTGAACTGACCTCACTCAAATGATATGCCATCAACACCAAACCAAAAACTCTATGGATATAAAATCTAATCAGCAAAAGCCAGTGAAAAGCCTCTGATGCTAGATATAATGGAAGAGTCCGTCTCATTGGCGATTTCCTTTCAAGATTGTGGTGCTGTCTAATCACTAACGAGTGTCTCTCGTTTAGCTTTTGTGCTCCTGGTAGGCTTACCTCTGGGGGACCACAGAGGAAAGAGATGTATTTGGTACAGTTGATATTGCAGACTGTTGGGTCTGATTCATTGCACCCCGAAGCATTAGACTCTGAGGTCACAGGCTCCTGGGGCTTTGCCACTGGAGTGGGAGCAAGCCAGTTAGGAGGGAGAGAGCTGCCTCCCCAGAGCCCTAGCTGTCCTCCGTGAACGCCAAAGGCAATGAGGGAAATGCTGGCCGAGTAAACTTGTCTTTGTGTACGTGTTCTCTCTTTTCAAGTTTGCTTCAGTGTGATTGTCCCTCTGTAAGGTAAGGCTTCCAGAGTGGGGAGTCTCTCCAGGTAGGTGAGCTCACAGGCCCGGTGACATAGAGGCCCCTTTCAACCTCATGATCCGTCTCCATTCAGCCATCCACGCTGCATGGCAGGACCCCGAGGGAGGCCCCTCCTGCATGCTCCTGCATGACTGGGCTGTGCTGAGAGAAAACCTGGGAAGTGGGCTCGAGAATTCACACCTGCACTTACTTAGCCCTAGGAGGAGCCCTGCTGGGTAGTCATCTCCTACCCCCACAGCTAGTCCACCTTCCCAGGGACCCCAGTAGCATGGATGGTAACTCAGAGGCCAATGAGATGCCATCATCATCATCTTCCATCCTGGTGGACCAGGACCAGGACTTCACTGAAGACATTTCCAAGACAGTGTCCATGTCAGAATGAGATCTTTGGCTCACTAAGAGGGTATTGACTCTTGCGAAGAGCCATGGGTCTAGAGCCCAGCTCCAGAGGCCATGGGAAAAGCCCATACAGCTGTTTTTTTTGTTTGTTTATTTGTTTGTTTTTTGTTTTGGTAGCTTGCTTATGTGGTGGCATGGTGCAGTGGACAGGGGACTGGCTTTGATCACAGACAGACCGGGGTTTACTGTGATTGTTGTCACAGGATAGCCTTGTGATCATGAGAAGTCACTTCACCCTGACCCTCTGACCTTCTCCATGAAATGGAGTGACGATAGTTCTCTCATAGAATTGAAAACGTGACCAGTAGTAAGCCTAAGATGCTTTGTGTACCCCTGGCTTCTTGGGGAGGTTTCGTTCCCCTCTCTCCTTATATGACTCTTTCCCAGAGTCTGAAGGCTCTCTTCCTCTCTCATCAAGGTTCCAGGAACCAAGAGTTGAGCATTACAGGAAGCCATGTAATGTTTGGAGGCTGGGCTTGGGAATGGGATACAGCCATAGCCTTTTACTTGGCCTATGGGATCTTAGACTGAAGAGCACTTTGCCCACTACCCAGCAAACGGGAAAGCAAGGAAGACCAGGAGCCTAAGGCAGGGGAAGACTAGTCTGGATACTCCCTCTGCCACACAAAGGTCAGCGCCACCACTCAGGGTAGTAGCCATCAGAAGACAAAATCATATCTGAAGACTGGGAAGAAATGCCTCTGAGGGTTCTATGCAGAGCCTGCTGGGCTTTAATTCTGATGCAGTCATTGGTGCTACAAGAGCTTAGGTCACTAGATGGGTCATTAGCAAGTCTGTGCCCTATGATAGTGCGAAAGGTTCCTTCATAGTTTTGAGAATAGAGAGCTATGTAGTCCAGACCGGGCAGGAACTAGCTGTGTAGCCCAGGCTGTCTTCACCCTCTTCCCTTAGCCTCCCAAGTGCTAGGATTATAGGCATGTACCACCACATCTGTCCTAAGTCACCTCTTTTTATTCTGTAAACTTGATGAGCACATGTATTCACCTCTGCTTCATCCTCAGGAGTGTTTTGGATGGATGCGGCTATATGGCTTCTGGTACCCCAGCTTTGACATGGCAGCTGTCACCAGTAGACGCCGCAACAGGGTGCAGATATCCAGGTGTCCCTTAGCCAAACAGTTATGGTGGTGAAGCCCAGACAAGACATTTTGCTATCTGAGAATTGTGATTGGAGGAGTATCCCTGTGGATTGTGAAATAACCACCTCAGAAAAGTGTCTGAGCCTGACTAGTCTGTTCTGAACTTGATTAGACATTTCTTTAGGCTCATGGATTTTCCATTATGGCTTACTGTTTTTTGGGTTGGGCTATGCCTTGTATAGGTTCATCAACATAGTATATCTTGAAGTTAATGTGCTTCTTACCCCACCAATATTTGAACACACTCATACACCCCACACTTACCTTTTGGAAGCATGGGAGGATCAGTGAAGCTGGAAGTTATAGAAAGGGAGAGAAGCAAGAGAAACGGGAACCAGCTGCTGGAAAAGCCAAGTCTGGGCAGACAAAGATGGTTAAAGAAAGAAAAGCACTTGAGGAAAGATGGCTTCAGACCATTTATAATCAGCAGGATTTAGGGAACCTGTACCTGAGCCTTTGTCTGCAGTCCTGGAGGAGAACACTGGCAACAAACAAGGCAAAAATCTTCCCACCAACACTCTACCAGCAGTACTAGGCAAAGTTAGAGTGCAGGAAAAGATTCATCAAAATATGTAGGTGACAATAGTGATTACAGGATCCTGGACACAGCCAAGGAGAGGAGCTGTAAGCCTTGCCTTTCAAAGTTATAGGACACAGAGAGAAATAGGGGGTGAAGAAGCAGATCTTACCAGATGGGCTGGAATCCAGGTTCTCCATGACCCAGGAGGCTTGTCAGCTCATGTCCCACTCTCCATCTTACAAGATGGGGTCACCTGGTTAAAGGAACAATGTTTTCCTGCCTGCTTTTGTCTTGCAGAAAGCTCTGAAGGATTGTCCAGCCACTAGGAGCGCAGACACAGTACTCGGAGGCTGACTTTGTATAGCCAAGGAAAACCAGAAACAGCCTTACTCTGCCCAAGGAGGGGCTCATTCCCGAAGCCTTTATGGCCTCTGGCTCTTTGCAGAGTGCAGGAGTATGAGCACACTATATTCTTATGGGATCCCCTGCCTGCATCATCCCCCTAGTTCAGGCCTTGAATCTCCAGGTAGTCATCAGTCATGTCAGAAGGAAGCCTCCAAAATCATTCTGTTGTTTGTGCTGGGAATATGGAAGGAGCAAGTAGCAAACTTGGATGTAACCTAAAAGTAATGTTCAAGCATGACTGTAGAATTCTGGGATTTGAAAAATGTATATCAGGTTTGCTGTCTATGACGACTCCACGTCAACGTTTATCTTTTCAAAGTGAAGGGGCTTAACCACAAGCATGCAAGCCATCCTCTAGCCATCGTTTTTTGGAATCTTGTTTCCAAGTCATACTCACCTTGAAGGGTTTCCACGGAGCACAGAGTATCTTTAACATGTGAGTCCAGATGAGTCAGGGTTGGTAATGGCTGGGCCAGTGAAGCATGAAGCCTCCTGCTACAAGCCCTACAGAGAATGCTTGTCAAGTTGAGATGACCTGAAGAGTGCACTACCTCTTTCCTGGAGACTGTAGCTGGCCTCCTCCCCCTCCCACAGCAGCGGCCATCTCCCCCGGCATTGGGTAACAATAGAGCTTGAAGTCTTCCCAGAGAAGCAGGGCAGACTTGAGCCCTAGGTACTGAACTGGACCCAAATAATCCAGAATAGAGTCGTCACAAACTATGGGACTCCAGGATTACACGCTCATTCCATATCAAGGGCTAAGGGGAAGACACTAGACACCCGGGCGCTGGTCCCTGTTGTCCGCACCACCCCAAATGAGTTACTAGAGTTGTCTACTCCCTTCTGATGGGACAAAGTTTAGGTAATCCTGAGTGTCCCTTGCAGCCCTCCATGACAGCGTATTCTATGAGGGAAGGAATCTGGGAGGTTCTAAAATTTCTCACAATAAAATGTCCATGGACTATAATATTTTGGTGAATTCTAAAAATATCTGCCTCTAGCTCTTAGCAATGATACTGCATTGAAATGTCCATAGTGAGTGAGAGGGGTCGCCACAATTAGCAGCAGAGTGAGCTCAGGTATGCCACAGTTTGCTGCCTGCTTCCAGCTAGAGACACAAAACACAGATGTTCATTTCCACTGTGTTCCCAGCCAGGTGCAACCTGCTCACTGCAGAGGCCTGCTCCGTGGCCTTGGCACAAGAAGCAGCAGCAGGCAGGGTGATATGTTCTCCTACAGCTTTTCATTCCTGCATTCTCCATATCATTCTCAGCCTCTTGGCCCCCAGGTCCTTCTTGTTGCACAAGATCTACCCTGTAGCAGGCTGTCTGAATCAGTTCAGTGGGGAAAGATCCTGAAAAGGCATAGGTTAGAATGGGGTAGAAAAGAATAGGCTGGACAGATCATTGGCATACAATACAGAACACATCACGGATAGGACATGCAAAGTATGGTTTGCTGGATCTTGGAGTGGTAGCATGAAATGATATGCACTAGGACACACATAAAGAGGCCCCAGATTCCTAAGGACTATGAATTAGGTGCATACTACATCCATAAAGTATAACAAAGGACTCTTAAATCTTTTTAAATGTTTATTTTATTTGCATGTGTTTGTGTATGTGTGTGTATGCATGTACCTAGCTGTATGATTACACAACACATACATGTAAGAGCTCACAGAGGTCAGAAGAAGTGTCATGCCCCATGGAACTGGGCTTTTAGATGGTTGTGAGCTGCCATGTGAGTGCTGGGAACCAAACCCAGGTCCTCTGCAAGAGCATTGAGTTCTCTTAATCACTGAGCTTTCTCAAATACTGATAGTCATGGTGGCTAATGAACCAAGCAATGAAAGGTGAATGCATTTTTTTAAATGTAGCCACATGCAGCTGGCAGAAATCATAGAACTGCTGGCTTTGGCTGAACAGAGTTCTTGTAGCCAATACATAGATCATCACAGCTAGGCCTCCTGGCAGGGCCCAATAGAAGGCAGGCTGGCACATGCCAGGGATCACGGCCCCAGGCACAACGAGCTAAGCACAAGTCCTGACTGACTGCTTGCTGACTGGCTGAGGGCACCGTGGACAAGTCGTTTAATGCCGATCAGCCTGGTTCCCATCTTCACAGAAGGACATGGCAGAGTTCAGCTCCTCTCAGAGCTTGTGTAGGCATCATGTGTCAGGTGCCTAAAGCACTCCATGCAGGGCCCACATCTAGCCAGGTCTGTAGCTCTGAGCTTTATTACTTTTTCCTATAAGAAGAAACTGAAGCTATCCCAGGCACCCCAGTCAAGAGAAACGCTAGGCAGATACCCACACAGAGCTCCAGGCCATGGAAGACAGCCACTGGCTGAGCCATCAGTTTTAAGTGCCAAGAAAGATGAGTTCCAGGCATGGGGGAAGGGAGGTAGAGGTGTGAGGACAGTGGCTTTGGGTATGGCTCCCCAAGAAAGGGCTTTCCTTTCCCATGTGGCACCAAAAGAACCCCTGTCCTTGGAAGCAGCTTTCTGGGCTGGTATGTGAAGGGGGTTTAGCCCTCCCTGACCCTCAACCAGGGACAACAACCCTGGTACTGTCTGTTGGACTCTGCAGAGTTCATTCAAACAAAAATAAGTTTTTATGTCAGGCCTGGCTGGGCACCGAGGGTGACAGGGGAATATACAGCAGGCCTCCTTGCTCTGGGTACTGACAGCTTTACTGGGGCACCAAGGCTTGGTTAGAGACACCTCCAAATCATTTGTGAATTCTAGACCTAGTTGTGACCATGTACTGTTAGCTGGAATTTAGGCTTTCTACTTCTGCTGCCAGGTTTTATAGTCAAATGGCCCAAGCCAAAGCATTCTCTTGTACAGAGCTGGGCAGGCCTAGGCAGTTGGTCTCAGGCACTGCCCACAAAGCATCATTCCCAAGAATATGGAAAAGCTCCTGGAGCTAATGGTCTTAGACAGTTGGCTCTACTTGTCTTTAAAGCTACCTTTTGGAAAGAGTGTTTGATACATGGTCTATATCCAGGAGAGGCCCCTGTCAGTTATGTACACACACACACACACACAGACACATACACACACACACACACACACACACACACACACACAGACACATACACACACACAGAGAGAGAGAGAGAGAGAGAGAGAGAGAGAGAGAGAGAGAGAGAGAGAATAATATAGTTGTTGAAGCCTGAGTGGTTTCTCCTGCTGGGGACTCACTCCTGTGTTCTGCAGGTCTTACGCCATCTCCAGTCCTGGAGACAGTCTCAGGGCTTTTCCCTTTGTGTGTTACTCAGAGGGAACTGTGATACCATGGAAAGCCAGTCTTTTATAAGGGAGTGCTTTAATCAGTGATACCCATGGCTGCACTGAGGGTAAAGCCAGAGTCTTGCATGCTAGACAAATGTCCTGCCACTGAACTGCACCCCAGCTCTAAACCAGTGCAGCATCATCTTGACAACCTAGCAGGACACTCTCACCAGGAAAACCTGCGTTTCAACACGCGCAGCACGTCTGTAGCATGCTGCAGAGTGTTCATGAGAATCGGAATTCCCTCCTTGAATCGGCAATCCAGGTGGGAAGGCTGCGGGAGTCTGATGTCAGCGTCCACGAATAAAGTTTTATTAGAATGCTATCCAGGGTCTTCCAGTGTTCCATGGTGCCTTTGTGCTACAAGACTGGAATGGTTTGGTTGCGACAGATGCCTCATGGCTCACAGAGCTTAACATGTTTACCATCTGGCCTTTTAGAAAATGTTGTCAACTCTTGCTTTAGGGAATGTTAGTCACCTTTCTTGCTGTGTGACAAAACAACTTAAGACAGAAAAGGCGTCCCGAGCTCACTGTCAGAGAGGGTGCCTTCCCACTTGGGAAGACACGGTGGCAGGAACAAGTGAACCACACTCTTAGCAGGCCCTCAGGAATGCTGCCGTCCATGTCCAGGGCAGGTCTTCCCCTCTCCAGTTAAAAGTCTCCGGGGAAACACCCATACAGACATGCCCAGAGGTACCCGGTCAAGACCACGGGGCGAGCTAACTGTCTCAGTCTGGGCACCCAGATCCAGAAGCTTCTGGGAGCTTCCCAACCAGCAGTATGGTTTTTTTGTGCATGCCAACAAGTGTTTGAGGTTTTGTAACTGCCTGCCCTCTCCTGTGATAGAGAATCCGTGGTTGTCCACGAGGCCCAGCTAATGCAGAAATAGTAACTGGCTGAACCCTCCAGCTTTTGGAAATACTTGTTGGGTGTCAGGAGAGGAGTAGGTAGTGCTGGAATTCTAGACTTACTCCCCCTTTCCTTTTCCTAAAGTAACTCTGCAAATGGAACTTACTGCTTTAAAAAAATTAAAAGTTTAGCAAACAATAACTGAGAGGAGGAAAAGAGGAGAAAGGAATTCCATCCAAAGGCTGGCCTGATAGAACTCAGTTGTGGTTACTTGTGCAGAATGGCTGGTGGTCTGAGGTAGTTTGGTTCATTTTAAAAATACATTGGGAGCCAAGTATAGTGACTTATTATTCGCATAACCCAACTCTTGGGAGGCGGAGGTAGGAGGTCCAGGAGGAGTTCAAGATCAGCCCTGAGCACCAAAGACCCTGTCTGCAAAAGAAAATAAGTATAAATAAACAAACAAACAAGCAAGCAAGCAAATGGCCTGGGAGATGTCTCATCATGTAAAAGTGCTGAGTACCCAAGCATGATAACCTGAGTTTGAGCCCTAGAACCCATGTAAAAAGCAGGATGCAGGTGCACACCCCTATAATCCCAGCACTCTGGAAGTGAGAGGAGGAGATGAAGACAGGAGGAACAGCCAAAAGCTCATGGACCAACAGCCTGGAGTGCAGAGCACAAGAAACAAGAGACCCTGCCTTGACAAGGTAGATGGCAAGAGCCAACTCCAGAAAGTTGTCATCAGACCTCCACATCCATGAAGTTGCACGTGTGTGCACGTGTGCACACATACCAAACTAAAAAGAAAAACATTTATACATATATAATGTGTATATATAAAGACATATACCTATAAATGTATATGTTTTACACTTGCATATAAATGGATGTATCTGAATATCCCTAGGGATGGCGGGTAATGCCTGAAATCCCAGCACTAAAGAGACAGAGGGTGACCCTGAGCTCTAGGCCAGCCATTCTGTAGAGTAAGAGCCTCTCTCACAAAGGGAGAGGGACACACAGAGAGAACGAACAGAGATAGGGTAGAGAGGAGAGCTGCCAGCCTGTGCCAGAGCATGTGGGTTCCCCCCTCTGGGGCTCCCCTGGTCCCTGTCTTTGTATTCCAACCACCTCTCTCCAACCCCCTTTTCCGAGTGGCCAGGAACTGAGGGGTTCTGAATTTAGCTGCTGAAAAGCTCATCACTCATGTTTAAAGGGAAATTGGTGTTGGCTTTCTTCTTCCATTCAAGGTGCTTGCGAGCAACTTCATGAAATAAGAGTAGAGGCCACACCCCCAGGAGTGTCTATGGAGAGTTAACCCCCATTCCATTTGGAGAATGGATAGTTGTCTGTCGAAGACTGAATTGGCAAATTTTGAATATCAAATTCAGAAGAATGCCAGTGGGGGCACTTCTGGGGGATGGGGAGGACCTCGGGACCCAAGTCTGTGTTTCTGAGAGGCGGCATGAGCAGGGGAGGCACATGTCCCAGTCTGTCCGGCTCTGCCGCTGCCCATGCCCAGGCTCCCAGCACTCTGTGCACGTGAGTTTATCAGAGAGAGCAGGAACTGCTGTGTCACGGCAAACAGTCCTCAAAGCAAAGCCTGGCTTTTGGTTTTGTTATGTTGCTGTGTTTCAGAAAGCGTGAAGATGGCCCACCAGGATATGCCTGTACACACCGCTACCATGAACGTTATAGCAGGGAGCGTAAAAAGGAAGGCTCTATTTTTCTCTCATTTCTTTTTGTTCATTTTTGATATTGTAGCTTACTTATCACATTTCTCATTCCCCTTTTCTCCCTCTAAACCCTCCATATTCCCCTCTCCACTCCCCTTCAAATCCCTGGCCTCTTTTGTCATAATTGTTGCATTTATGTGTTTGTATATACATACATATTCCCAAGTGTAACCTGTGAAGGAAAGTTCTTTTGAGCGATCACATGTGGCAGTTTGCTGTAGGCGAAGGCTGGTCCGTTCTAGATCTAGTGGGCATGGGAAGCACACCATTGCTGGCAAGTGAGACCAGGCAGAAACCTCTCCCTGGATCACCCAAAGATACTGCTGTTTGTTGACAGTTTTGATCTGTTTGAGAAGCATCGTGCTAATCATTTATTTTGTTCGTTGGCATTTAGGGTTCCCACTTGGGTGTATTCAGTCTCTTGATCCTTATAACAGACATGTGGGGAGCAATACTCAGGAGTCTTCCAGCCTCAGCCAAGCCTCTGTGGAACGGCTCCTGCAGACAGTCAGACACTTCCTTCCCTGTGATTCAGATACTATCACCTTGGCATCCCGTCCATTTTGTGGATGAACAAATGAGGACACAGATATGATATAATTTGCCCGAGGCTAGAAAGGTTGATAATTATGTGGAGAACCCAGAATAAAATCTAAGGAACTAGAGAGATGGCTCAGCAGTTAAGAGCACTGGCTGCTTTTCAAGAGGTTCAAATCCCTGCACTCATACAGGAGCTCAGAACCGTCCAGATAGGGAATAAGACCCTCCTAACGCTGAGACTCTTTAATGCAGTTCCTTGTATTGTGGTGGCCCCAACCATAAAGTTACTCCATTGCTATTTCACGTCTGTAATTTTGCTGCTGTAGCGTAAATGTCTGATTGCAGTATATCTGATATGTGATCCCTGTGAAAGGGTCCTTTGACACCCGCCCCCCAAAAAAAGGTCACACCCCACAGGATCAGAACCACTGGTCTAGGTGTTCAGGAAAGGGAATGAAGGCTGATCCACTGAGTATCCTATCTCTCAAAAAGTGGCTTGGCAGGACACCAGTGGACTCGCTGGTAAGCTTCCAGATGTCTCCATTTGATTTTTTTTAAGGGCTAGTTAGCCAGATGTGGTGCCACACACATTTAATCGCAGAGAGGCAGAGGCAGGTGGATCTTTGTGAGTTCGAGGCCAGGGAGTTCCAGGACAACCAAGGCTACACAAAGAAACCCTGTCTCAAACAAACTAAAAAAATTATCAAGTATATGGATAGAAGTGGGGAAACTGAAAAGAAATGCCAGAGTTAGCATGAACTTCAAGGGGCTAAATCCAGAACTGTAGGCCCTGGCTTAAGCTTGCCGACAGCAAAAGGCCATTTGAAACTAAGAAGAAAAAGAATGCGATCCGCCCCTCCATACCTAGCCTCAATTGGGCTGTGCATCTAAATAACTCGGAGCTTTAAAATACAGAGGCTGACCACCCGCCCCCTGCAGAGTTCCTGAGGTCTGAGGCAAGCCTTAGGTTTGTGTACAGCTGTGTTTGTTTTGACAGACCAAGAGCCTCTATTAAACAGTGACCAGGCTGTGGCTGTAGCTAGGTGGTATGAAGCTATGGGTTCTAGCCCCAGCACCGTCCTACACAAGCACACTCATATACACAAAGGCCAGAGCTAAATGAAGCAAAGCTGTGACTGTGCCTGCAATGAATTTTCCCCAAAGAGAAATATATTTAAAATACAAAGATTAGGGCAAGAACTCCTTAGAGGGAACTGAAAGCCAAGAGAAACTAATTAATTACGTTTCCTAAATCCCACTTGGGCATCCCTACTAGCTCATGCCCAGGCCAGACCTCAAACCAATTACCCAGACCCTGGAGACAGCACTGGCTGATTGCTGAAGGCCCCCACAGGTGGTTCACGTGTGGCTCTGGGATTGAGCCACTGTTCTAGGCCCTTGTTGCCGAAGATTCTGCTTTGTCTGTTCCAGCTCAGGGTAACTTGAACATGACAAAATAGACCAAAAGAGCCAGAGACAGGCACAGAGGCTCCTAGCATTCAGGGATAGTATTTAGGAAAACATGGGGTTATTTTTTAGATGGATGTTGTTTTTAATGATTTTACATTTACTATTTATGTGTGTAGGGCATGCACATGTGAGTAGGGTCCAGAGGTCAGTTTTCAGGAGCTGGTGTTTTCTACCATGAGCTGGTGTTTTCCCAGCTGAGGTCCTCGGGTTTAGCAGTAGGTACCTTTCCCCACGGAACCACCTAAGCATCCCTGAGCTGGGTATTCTTAAAGCAAGCATCTAAAATTTTTTAAATTACTTTTATTTTATGTGCATCAGTGTTTTGGCTGCATGTATGTCTGGGTGAGGGTGTTGGATCCCCTGGAGCTGGAGTTACAGACAGTTGTGAGCTGCCATGTGGGTGCTGGGAATTGAACCTGGGTCCTCTGGAAAAACAGTTGGTGCGCTTAACCGCTGAGCCATCTCTCCACCTAAAATTTTTAATGAGAATCTAAAATTTCTGTAAGAATTAATTTGTGGGTGTTTAGAGAGAGAGAGAGAGTGGAGAATCCCTCGGCGCCAGTTAAGCTCCGGCTGGTGGAGAAATGCTCTAAGGGTGTGCACACTTCTCCCGGACAATGCACTGAACAATCCCCACTCTCCTCATAGACAAGACGTCTAGCAATGGGTGCCAGTGCTTCCCAGGCTTCTGCCCAGCGACTGATGCTGCCCACGCTTAGAGTGAGTCTGCCCGCTCAGTTAAACCTCCGTGGTGCCGCTCTTACAGAAACTCGTAGAGATCTGTCTTCTCCGTGATTCAGATCCCGTCAAATTGGCAACTAAGGCAGTGCAGGTCTAATTTAAGGGTCCCCACCAAGGGCAGGCTAGCACTGCTGCGCTTGCATTTCTCAGACAAGAGCTCTGGCCACCACTGGGTAAAAGATAGATGAAAAAACACATGACGCCACCAAGGGATCTGGGCTGGCTGGGTCTACGGCAAACCCCGTGGGCGAGTTAGTGCTGGAACAGCTCTCTCTATCTTCTGCCCCGTTTTCTATAAAGGAGATCCAGAATTATGAAGGGAAACAGGCAATGATGATTCATGCCTTCAGTTCTAGCACTTGGGAGGCAGAGGCAAGTGAATCCCGAGTTCAAGGCTGGCCTGGTCTACAGAGTGAGTTCCAGGACAGCCATAACTACGTAGAAGAACCCTGTCTCAGAATAAACAAAGCGAAAAATGAAAATGAAAAAGAAATCTAACAGCCAGTTTATGCTGAGCAAGGTGATATGCACCTTTCATCCTGGCACTCGGGAGGCAGAGGCAGGAAGATCTCTGAGTTCGAGGCCAGGCTGTGTGTAAGCATATTTACATATACTCTATTGATGAAAATATGTTTATAATGAGCCTATGTACCCAAAAAAGATACAGTTAGTAGATGTTGAGAAAACACTTTCCAGATCGAATTTCTTGTTTTTCATTTTAGAATATGAAACAAAAAAAAGTGAAACTTAGAATAATGACATTTCAAAGCTGGGGGATTGGATAAATGAAATCAAACTATTTCCAGCTCATAAGCACGAGTTATCCCCTGTTTTTTCATGTTTGGAGTGGGTACCTCAAGGACTATCACCCATATGTGATTTGTGGAGAACTGTTACCCATATGACACACGATAAGAGCCAAATGAAAGAGGCAGTCCTGTGGGGACTTGGGAAGAGAGGGGGATGGGAAAGGCTGTTGTTGAGGGAGACCTAAGAGCTGTATTCAGGCCTCCTGTACCCCTGTTTCCAGCCACAGCCAGGAGCTGTGGTTTCCCGGCTCCTTTGTGCTGTGCTATGTTGTCACTCACGCCAAGCATGGGCAGAACATGAAAGGGACCAGCAAGATAGACACTTGAGGGCCAACTCCGTGACGCAGTCTGGGAGAGCACTGTCATCAGCCACTCTGGACGTCACATTAGGACAGAGGCAGATGTCACAGAGGCAAATAGCACCACACCTCCAAGGGCTGCCATTAAGGGCTCCCTGTGTGAGAGCTATGAGGGACGCATCCTTGCCAGATAAAGAGTTGCCAGAGCCCATCTTGGTGGTAGACCCCAGGGCGCCTCCTGGCCGAAAGGAGAATGCCGGCCCTGGAGCTTTGTTCGCTGGGTGCAGTCTCTCAGCTGCTCCCCCGGATTCTTTCTTCATTATCCAGAAATGTGCCTCTTGCATGAAGTCAGGTTTATATCCCCTGAGCCTGAGCTTCCAATCCTCAAGACGTGCAGAGGAAGTAGGAATTCTGTTTTCCTCTACTGTTGACCTCTAACATACCTACGCATCAAGGCCCTAAACACATTTGCCTTGATGGGATTTTCCCAAACTCCAGCCGGTTACTGTCTCTACCTTGTACTAGCAATTAGAGAACTAACTCCGTGCCTCAAGCACTGGGACAAGAGAGCCCATCAGTTAATGCCTGACTCCCACTCACAGGCCCCTGCGGCGCTGTCCTTGCAAGGCTGTCCAACTGCAGACTCTTCATGAGTCAGACCTTAGTTTCCACCCAACTCCCGCCTCCACTTCTCCAAAGGACAAACTCCTCTGGCAGAACGGCAACCATAGGCCCTTAATCCAGGTCACTTTGCTGGCTTTAGATACAGCAAGAGCAGCAAGAGAGGCCTACTCACTTCTTCCAGCAGGCGCCTATGGGTGTCGATAAAATGACAGGCAGAATGCTAGGATGAAGATGGGCTGGTGAGGTCAGGCGCATCCCTGCTTGTGCAGAGCTCTTGGGGAGGCCCACCATATGTAAGGGTGGAGATGGGGGCACGTCCATGCAGGCCTCCTCTCAGACACATGCAGAGGGACAAGCCAGGCTTTCTGAAGGAAGGGCGTTCACACTGAGAAAAAGAGCAACAGATGAGGGCCTACAGGCAAGGGAGAGAGTGGGCGCTCCCAGCAGAAGGTAAGCTGTGCAGAGAGGCCTGAAGAAGCCCTTTACGTGTGGAGCATCTTACCGTTCAGCAGAGCCCAGAGGTGATGCCAGGCTGCACAGAAATATGGACCTTGGTTCTCAGAATTGTGAGGCAACTGGAAGACTCTAGATCATTAAAGAAAGTTCTGGGACATTTAGGCAAGCCCAAAGGTAACACCGGTTTAGAATTTGGAGGCATAGAGAAAAATGAAGGATGGTCCCTTAGCTTCAAGACGCCCCTCAGTGGCACACCACAGGCACTGCTGGGTTCCATACCTGACAGGCGTGTGGTGTGGGCCCTTGGCCCACAGCATGCACAGCTCTGAGGCCTGCAGAGTCAGAACTGTGTTGTGTGTTGCCCATGCCACTTCCGGGGCTGCACAGCATGAGCCTCAGGAAGGCATGTGGACTGACCAAGGAGCAGAGTCAGCCCTGTCTCTGAAAGTCTGATCTGGAACTAACTGTGGAGTGAGTCTTGTGTGCTCTGAAGAATGCAGAAGGATTCCAAAAAAATAAGATTAGGGAGTGAAGGAGACAATCTCAGCCCTGTCTGATCTGGGGGATGCTATGCCGCCTCTATGCCAGCAATGGGGAGACAGGGTGATTTGAAAAGCTTCCCAAGCGTCTGCTCTCCAACAGTCAGGAATTGCATCCCCAGGGGCTGTTATCTATTTCAGCTGGGAACCGGTAACTAGCATGCCCATAAAGTGTCTCCAAGGAAAATAGGGCCTGGTGCCAAGCCCTATTGTGACTGATCTGCAGAGGTCAGCAAGAATGGCATCCTCTGGCATGGAGATGTATGTGACTCAGTGGTAGAATGCCTGCCTGTCATGTGCAAGATGTGGCTTTGATGCCCAGCAGTATTCCTAGATGTAGGAAGGAGTAATGGCCTGCTCTCTTGAATGCACTCAGGTGATTTCTGGGATTCATGAAAGAAACCCAGAAATGACCTAAATGATTCTCCAACCTAGTTCATGATAGATTCATCTTTAGATGTACTAGCAGAGCCTGGTTCTCAAAGCACATAACCAGTGAGTTGTGAAGTGGACACAAGGTCAACTCTAGCTCTGTTGATGTGCCCAGCTGACCTCAGGAAAACAACAAGCCAGTTTCTATTACTAATGAGGACTAATCTGTCACTAATGACTGGCTAATGAAATGCACGCAATTAACAAAGGCAGCCAATGCCAAAGAGTTTATGGGTTTTCTGAGGTTTTTTTCTATGCACGCTGCCCTCCATGGTGGCTAGCTGAAAGGGTGTACCAGAAAGAAGTTCCTGACCAAGAGTTCCAGCTCATCCTTAGCTATGTTCCAAAATGGACCTTCCCTCCTGCCCTAATCTGTGGACCTGTCTCCCTCCTCTGGAAACCTTTCATTCCGGCCACCAGAGTAGGTGCCACTTGGTTGCCCTTTGGACAATACCTTGTCCTTCACAAGATGTAGTCACTACCTCTCCACCTCCCAGATCCCTCTGGCCAGCCTTCACTCAACCCAGCACTCCCATCCTTCAGCCCTGTGATTTCTCCCTCCTCCCACAGGAGCCTCTGAAGAGCTGCTACCACACTCTTTCCCCAGCCAACACCCTCCCAGAGCCAGCTTGCATCACCCTGGGCACCAGTCTTGTTCATCTCTGAAGCAGCTCTTTGCTCAGGCTCTGAAACTCCGGGAGGAAAACAGCTAGCCCTGCCCTGGGCCAGCCTTCCAGTCGCAGAAGACCACACTGTGTCAGAGTTCCTCCTCTGAAGGGAACACAGATATCCCCAGCCACAAATCTTGTTTCTGTGAATTTCTCTCATTCTCTTTGATTCCTCTCAGAAGGAGCTCAGCCCCTGCTCCTTCCTGCCCATCACTCTGTCTAATCTGGGTCATTGGGTTGGCTCCTCTGCCAGCCTCCTCACGCTATCCCCTCGCACTGCGATGCCCAGCTCTCCCTGTTTGCCTGTGCCAGGCCCTTCTGGCTTTATTTCAAACGCCTACTAGCTTCTTCTAAAAACATCTCCTGGTTGAACTTGGCCCTTGCCATGTATGCCGTCTCATTTCTATGGGGTCCACATCTCCATAACTTCTGCAGGGGCGGGAGGCATCGTGTTAGGCCTGGATGTGAGTCTGGCTCTTTCCCAGTTGGGTTAGCCCAGCCAAGCCCCAGGTCTCTCCGAGTCACAGTTTCCTGTGCTGTAAAGCTGGAATCAAAATACTTGCCTATTCCGAGGATCAAGTGAGTGAATGAATGCAAAGATGCTTGGAAGAGCTCTGGAACAGCACCAGTTACCCAGTGTCCAGAGAGGCACTGCCAGAGAGCCTCCAGCCTCCACTGCACCCCATACTGTGCTCAGCCCCGTGGGCCTGGCACGGAGGGCCTCTACGGTCACACTCCAGCCTTACCTCCTGACCATCCCTCACTGGGCTCTGGCGCAGGCAGCTTGGCAGACATATGGTTCTGTGCATACATGTTACATGTTCTTGACCTCTGCTTTACCCACCTTCCTGCCATCTATACACCACAGCTATAAACCATCCTTCAGATCTTAGTCAACCCCTGGCTTCTCTGTGGAAGTTCTTCCTAAAACACATGTCCCACACAAGTGCACTGGCTTCCTCACGCGTCTGTAAGCCCTTAAAGGTAGAGCATTGTGGACACTCCCTGATCCCCTCCAAAAACCAGGCTATGTGAGTTGGTTGATTGCTCTGTACTCAAGCCCGCAGAACCAGGAGCGGCCCAGTTTTCCTCTGGGAACTTGAACATCTAGCTGGGCTGTCCTTCTGAGCTGGGAAATAAGTCATACTAGGTTTTCGACTTAATCCAGTAGATGCTTGCTTATCGTGGCAGAACTGCCAGCAACCTAAAGAGAAGTTGCTTACGGTCTAGACCCGTGGTTCTCAGCATTTCTAACGCTGCGACCCTTCAATACAGTTCCTCATGTAGTGGTGGCCCCCAACCATTAAATTGTTTTCATCGCTACTCCATTACTATAATTTTGCTACTGTTATGAATCGTGATGTAAATATCGGATATGCAGGGTATCTGATATGTGACCCATGTGAAAGGACCATTTGACACCCTCCAAGGGGTCATGGCCCACAGGTTGAGAACCACTGGTCTAGACAAAAGTATCAAATTATCACAACAAGTTCATGTGTTGAGTCAACATTGTGGTAATGGCCATAAAGTGAGATGATGGTGAGGGCAGATGGAAGTCAAAGAAGGCATCCCTGTTCCCCTTACACATATGAAACAGATATGGCAGGACTATCAGGTCTGTCTCTACAGGGATAAAAAGCACTGGGGACTTTGAGCTGATGGATTTAAGTTCGTCCCCTGGGCATAACAAGGACTGTCTTCATGGAGCTTAACAGTTATGGTAGATGCTATAAGAGGATATGAGATGTAAGCTATGTATCACTCACACACACACACACAAACACACACACACACACACACACACACACATTCAGCCTGTAGGAACCCCACTTCCCTGCTTTTCCATCATACTCACACACCCTCTTCCTTCTCACCTTGACTCATTCTTGTTCTCCTCCTCCTCACCTCTGGGTCCTGGGGCCATCCATTGTTACCTCATTGGAACAGCCCTGTTTCTGCTCCCAGTAGCTAGAGGCTGGCTTTGGCGAGAGGCTGGTCACCTCAATGCCCAGTCTCCACGAGGGAGGGTGGCGGTGGGGGTCCCTCAAGAGGAAAGTCAAGCCTCAACTCAGCACCTTCTCTTTTTTTCTCCACAGAAAACCAAAAGAGATGTCAATAACTTTGACCAAGACTTTACCCGGGAAGAGCCGGTACTCACCCTTGTGGATGAGGCCATAGTGAAGCAGATCAACCAGGAAGAATTCAAAGGCTTCTCCTACTTTGGTGAAGACCTGATGCCCTGAGAAGCTGCTTCAGGTGGAGTTAGCTGATGCTGCAGGGAGGGTGCTGAGAAAATCCTGTGTTGCAGAGGTCTCGAGCCATTCCTCCTCCCAGGGCCCCCATCCCGTCCATGTCCACTCTCTTATTTATTGCATTCCCTCACCATGCCATGCCCTTTCCCACCCTCCCAGTGACCAGAAGGCACCCTTGGGTCTAGATTCACCAACAACACAGATTTGAATTGTGTCCACTCTGTGGGTATCTGTGTGCAGAGCTGGGTTTGGAGTGTCCGTCCATCTGCAAGCCTGAAGCAACTTCAGTTCTTTTATTACAAAGGAAAAAAACAAACCAACATGAAGACTCTGGCTCTGCCACTGGACATAGAATCCTGACTCTTCTCTTTTCTCATTATCCCTGTTCCCCAATCTGCCATCCCTGCTCATCTACCTAGGAGAAGAGACTGGATTTTCTTCCATGTGAGAACCAGAGGCATGCCCTTGACAGGAGGAGCCTGGGATGCTCAGGCTGGCCAGCTGTGGCAGTTTGCTCTGGAGTTGCACATTCCTGCTTGCTTTGGTTTTAGCTTTTTTTGAGCATGCCAAAGTTGTGTATGTTTATATCTCATGGAAGAAATCATTTTGATTTTGAACTCCTAACATTTAAAAAACAAAAAAACAACTATTACCAATTTCACTTTCTAATTGGCCAAAAGATAGGTATCCCAGTGTGAATGCAGGTAGATATTAAAGGGCTACTACACAGTGAGAATCCAGTCATCCAAAGCTTATTATTGATGCTTTAGTGACACGTGAGGGCTATGCAAAGAGAGCAAAAGAAAACTCTGCCTTCTCATTATGAGAATTCTCCCTGAGCACCATGGCCACCAGAGCAGCAGCCAGTGCCCCAAGGCTCCAGAACAATCCAGCTCCCAGATTCTCTCTCCAGTTTTGTCCCACGTTCCCAGCGTAAGCTCTGTTTTCTGTTGCACTTCTACAAAATGGCACCACTGTGTTGTGGTTTGAAATATACAATGTGTGGAATGAACTGTGAAGTATCTGCTTTGGGAATGCAAGGAACAAAACTCAGCCTGGGTCAGGCGGAAGGCATCGGGGGACTGATGCGCAGCTGATTTGAAGACTGACGAAGTGGTGGGGTGTGGCCGGAGTTTTGGTGACACGCCATGGTGACTCACGTGGACTCTATTTAATGGACTGATATTACCTCCTGTAGATATGCTGACAGTGTTACAGTCTTTGGTTCCCAGGGGTTCTCTGTGGCTTCGTGTATATGTTCCCTGGAGGTCATTTGATTACCTATTTTATTGAACTGATTTAGCAGGGAATGGAATCCATTCCAACTGTTGCACGTGGATTTCCCAACTGCCCCTAAATATATATACTTGTGAGTGGCAAAGTGGCACCAATGAAGCTTTTTGCCTTTTGTACATTTGAGATTTTTTTGTATATAGTGTTTGCTGCAAGGCCTGTGGAATTAATTCATTGAATATAGAGGTATCAACTGCTGCATGTTCAGGCATATTCTAAAACTTTAGTCTATGAGAGAATAACTATAATAATGTCCAGGTGCAATCTTCTTATCAGCTATTGGTTCACGTTACTGAGAGAGAGGTGTGTTTCTTTCCAGGGAGGGCTGGGGTCCTTTATATTGTTTATTTCCTTTTGGGTTAAAAATGTAACCATATATTGAGCTGTATTAAAATCACGTTGGTTCTCCCGTGCTCTATCATGCCCTGATAGAGACAGCAGACAGGGAGGAATGTTCTCAATAGTGGTTTCCAAGCTTGGACAGTGACTATTTTGAGCCCATACTAAATGTGTCCCTATTTGCATCTGGCTGGTCACAGCCTTTGTTCCTGATGACCTTTAGTTCCCTCCTGCTTTTTTTTTTTTTTTTTAAAGAAAAACTCAGGTGTAACTGTGATCTGTTCTTAAGGTGATTGCAAATATTAAATACTATGCTGTATCAATCTGTATGTTTGGCATACCAGGGAAGTGATGAAGAACATTAGGTTAATTTAATTTATCTTCAGTGACTTGACATACTGGGGGAAGACTTATCTTTTTGAGTAGATAATAAGCACAGAGACATCTTCATGGTGGTACCATCTCATTGTTTAGAAAAACATGATAATACACCCATCATACTCAGATCTCTCTCTCTCTCTCTCTCTCTCTCTCTGTCTTCCTTCTCTCTCTCTTCTTCCTTCCCTCCCTCCCACCCTCCACCCCAGCTTCCTTTACCATTGAACATTGGACAGCGAAGGCCAATATTAAGTGGCTTTTTTCCCCAGGGCTTGGTGGTGTTCACGTGACAGTGGGGCTAGGTCCTTCCTCCCAGCCAACGGGCACTGTTGCTGGGAAATCAAGCAGTACATTCCACCAGCATCTCTAGGCAGTCAGCCCCCTGGCTCCCTTTTGGTGCCCGTAGCCCTGCTGGCTAGAATGCCGCTAGCCAGTGCTGTCCTCACACAGGCAGATTTGAGTCCAGGCGCATGTGTGTGTTCCTTGGATGGATACTGGGTCCTTTCAGCAAGAACTTGGGCAGAGGGACTGTGCTCGGTGGTAGGGCTCTTGCCTGGTGGTGTGCTCTGGCTCCAGTGCCATGAAAACAGCAAAGGCGGGGGTGGCCACACTGATAGATTTCTGACAGGTCCCTATCTTTACAACTCTCATTCTCTTTCTTTTAAAGAAAAAAAAGCGCAAAATTATGCCAAAAACCTACATGAAGGATAGTAATTCCTCCCTTCCTCTCATTATGGACTTTGTAAAGTAGAAACATAATTTTTTTTCCTCCAAAGGTGAAAACACAATTCATTCTTGCTTTAAAAATAAAAGAAGGCTAAAAAAAATTACCTCTTTTTAAATTATGTGCAAAGTAATTCTGGCTAAATAGAAAATATTCAGTTTTAGGGGTTTTATTTTGTAGTGTGAAGCTTTCTTTGTACACACTCTTTCTTTCTGGATGTGATTTTAATCTCTTGCCATCCATTAGTGTAATTTCATTGTAACATTACTGTGCCAAATGTACTGTACTCAAAAGGATGTGAATGTGTATTGTTCCAGAACGTAATAAATACGATAATAAAATATTAAATCTTACTTCTCCGTCCCAACAAGAATGTCTCTGTCCTTTTGCCTTTTGCATACTAGAGATTCAAAACTTCCAGGATGGAGTTGTTAGAGTGCTTGCCCATCATGAACAAAGACCCAGATTCAACGCCCAGCACCCACAAAACTCAAAACAGTGACACACACCTGTGACCTCAGTGACATAATGGGTTCAGGGCCAACCTGGGCTGAAAGATATGGTGCAAAAACCAAACACCACCTCTAAAACCTCATCCCAGTACAGTGGAACACACTTGTAATCCAGCACTCAAGGGGCAGAGGCAGGAGGGTCATGAGCTCGAGGTCAGCCTGGGCTACATAATGAAACTTTGAAAAATAGAACAAGCACACAGGCAGGATGGCTCAGTGAGTGAAGACACTTCCCACACAAGCTGGTGGTCTGAGTTCAGGTCTGAAACCTGTATTAATTTGGGGAGAAATGTCTCTGGGTTCCCTCTGGTCGCCACATGTGTGCCATGCATGCCCACCACCCTACACACCAGAACATGCACAACGGCTAATTTTATTTTATTCCGGGTGTGAGTGTGTGTGCAGCAGAAACCATGTTTGCAGAGGTTAAAGGCCAGCTCTGTGGAGTCAGACCTCTTCTGCCTTTACGGGAGCTACGGAGTCGACCTTAACTCATCAGGCTCATATGACCAGCGCTTTGCCACCTGAGCGATCTCTCCTGCTCTAAAATCCTTTTTAGTTCAAAACCAAACCCTTCAAGTCTAAAACCTACATGGCGGAAAGCCTTTGCTCTTTTATTTGCAGGCACATGAAGGCTGCAAATGATTATTTGCTTATTCTCCGGGCACATATCAGCTAGCCAACTGAGAAAGAAAAGAAGGCCTGTACAGGTCGGATGTGCCCCTGGTGCCTGAGCATGGGAAGAGGAGACTTCTTTCCCATAGTCAAGCTCGGGGAGACTGGCTCAGTGGACATCTGCATGGGGCTGACACTATACCGTGGTTGGTAGAGTACATTTCTAGCATCCATGACGCCTTGGATTCAGACAATAGGAACCCATAAAATGGGCATGTAACACATACCTGAAATCTCAGCACTTTGGAGGAGTACACAAGGACCAGAAGTTCCAGGTCATCCTTGGCTACATAGCAAGTTTGAGGCCAGCCTGGACTACATGAGTCCCTGTCTCAAAAACAAAAATGAAAACTAAAGCAAAACAAAATGGCAAACAGTTCACAGTGGCTAGACTTTACAACCGAAGTTCACGCAGAATTCTGCTTCTGGCTGCTGCTCCCAATCCCTGTAGCCAGGACAATACTTCTAAGCTCAGAGTCCCTCAGCTACCAACAGCTTGGTTGATGGAGCTGGTGCTCTGCTCCCATTCATGTCCCAAGCCAACATGTGGCTGTGGCCATGCTAAAGATTCTCATACTTCTTCTTCCCCTGTTTTACAGCTCTTTCCCTGCTTGGGCCCTTTCCCACCATTTCATTCCTATAGTCCTGCCCCTACACACAGGGGATTGGAGGCACAATAGTGGGTCTTAGGTTTGTTTGGTGGTGCTGGGGATAGAATCTAAGCCCTTACACACTAGGCAAGTACTCTACCATAACCTGCATTCTATCCCTGAAGAACGTTGGAAACTCAAAAGCTTCCTCTTGGGCATACAGAAACTTTAATTAATCGATGCTTCTGCTCATTGCAAACATACCAGCCTTCATGTTTGCCAACTTATCCCCCTTTCAGGCCACAAAACACATTGATATGTTTTATTTTGCAGTGTTGTAAAAAGGGCCCAGGGCAGTTAACACTGTACAAGGAGCCGCAGATGACCTTTTCAAAAAAGTCCAGGGACTTTGCTGTGTAATACTAAAAGGCCACCTCTCTGTTTATTCCAAACACAGCTTGCTTACTTGAAGCTGTGTGCATGGTCTTCAGACTCACCCTGGAGAAGGTGAGTCACTGTCCTGTAATCTTCTTCTCTGATTCAGTCAGATGTTTTCAGGTAAGTGGCCACCGAAAGAGAAGCAAGCTTCCAATCAACATACCTAACTTATCATGAGTTTAAATAAGGGAGAGAGAGATTAAAGATTAAAAGCTTATGATCTGGTTGTCTCCAGATTGGGAGGTGGAGAGAAGACATCAGCTAAGTCAAATACGGTGGCCCAGGTCTACAGTTCCAGCGTTAGGGAGGCTGAAGCAGGAGAACTACAAGAGTTTAAGGCCAGCCTGGAGTACACATTAAGACGATATCAGCCAGGTGGTGTGGTGCATGTCTTTCATCCCAGTACTCTGGAGGCAGATCTCTGAGTCAAGGCCAACCTGATCTATATAGTGAGTTCTAGGACACCCAGGGCTACACAGAGCAGCCCTGTCTTGAAAAACAAAAAATCTTATCGATCAAATGATAACCTAGCATATATTGGGGCTTTCAGGTTATCTTTAGCTACTCAGCAAATTCAAGACCAGCCAGGACTATATAAGACCCTGTTTGAAAATTCTATGCTGTAGGGCATGGAATTTTGTTGATACATGCTAGAAAACGGCTGATGGTGGTTGGTAATGACCATCTCCTGTCCTCAACTAGGTTCTTGTTCTACCGCCTCCTAAGAATGGAGTAGGCAGACAGCACAGGGTATAAACAAGAGGTAATTTATGAGTAACTCATGAATAATGACCTTAGAATGGGATAAAATGGGTACCCATATTTAAATAAAGCAGGCTTGAAGTCTTGGTAGCAGCTAGATGCTCAAATTTGCAGGCTTGGGAAGCAGGAACAGTCCCTTGCAGAGAGAGAGTATGTGGGTCTGAGAAGTGTGTGGATATAGAAAAGATGACATTGATGTTGGAAGTAAGGAGACTGACAAAGACACTTAAAACAAGTCTCCATGTTAAAAACTACAATAGTCTAGTTGGGCCTGGCGGCACAAATACTGCAGAACCTGGGGCAAGCCGTTATCTTAACATATCAAGCAAAATGGGAACAGTGGCTGCAGCTCTACCACCAGCCACAACTCACCTTTTAAACAGTCTTCAGGGCCTTCTCTGCATGCCCCTCCCAGCGATATGACTTCTCTACCTGGAGTTGTGAGCATGGATCTTCAGAAGGATCTCAAGAAGGAAGGTGCGTTTTTTTATGTATTTCCTCGTCAACTCATCCATAAGCAAGACCCTGGGCTCAATGCCTGGCACAACAACAACAAAACCCAGTAGATATTTGCACACCTAAAGAAGCTAAACAAGAAGGAGGACTCTGACCAAGATGCTCAGTCCTCATTCAGAAAGGCAGAGAGGATGGACATCAGAAGAGGGAGAAAATGGAACAGGACAGGAGCCTGCCACAGAGGGCCTCTGAAAGACTCTACCCTGCAGGGTATCAAAACAGATGCTGAGACTTATAGCCAAACTTTGGGCAGAGCAAAGGGGATCTTATGAGAGAACTGGATAAGAGCTGGAGAGGACAGGAGCTCCACAAGAAGAGCAACAGAACTAAAATTCTGGGCACAGGGGGCTTTTCTGAGACTGATATTCCAACCAAGGACCATACTCGGAGATAACATAGAACCCCTCCACAGATGTAGCCCATGGCAGTTCAGTGTCCAAGTGGGTTTCATAGTAATAGGAACAGGGACTGTCTCTGACATGAACTTATTGAACTGCTCTTTGATCACTTCCCCCTGAGGGAGGGAGGCAGCCTTACCAGGACACAGAGGAAGACAATGCAGCCAGTCCTGATGAGACCTGATAGACTAGGCTCAGAAGAAAGGAAAAGAAGACCTCCCCTATCAGTGGACTGGGAGAGGAGCATGGGTGGAGAAGAGGGAGGGAGGTTGGATTGGGAAGGGAGGAGGGAGGGAGCTACAGGTGGGAAACAAAGTGAATAAACTGTAATTAATAAAAAATATAAAAGAAAGAAAGGAAGGAAAGAAGGAAGGAAGGAAGGAAGGAAGGAAGGAAGGAAGGAAGGAAGGAAAGCAGGCAGGAAGGCAGGGAGCCTTCTGCTTTCCAGTAAAGACTGTGTTAATCAGCCATTCTGATGAACAAATCAGACCGGAAAAGGAGAATGTGTAGCAGTAGCACTCAGCAGGTGCTTCAGATATAGAACCTAGCGGGGACTTTTGTGTTTCTTCTCTGAGCATAAAATGATGCAAGGTCTCTTGGTGCTGACAACATCTACTAACATATGCATGTGTGTGTGTGTGTGTGTGTGTGTGTGTGTTATGAATTAATAAAAATGAGGCTGTAGAGATGGCTCAATGGTTAAGAGTACTGACTGCTCTTCCAGAGGAACAAAGTTCATTTGACAACAGAAAATGCCACTGCCTCAAGAAAGTTGTGTTGGCTACTGTGGTTGTCAAGTTGACAAGCATGCTAGGGTCATTTGGGAAGAGGGGACCTTAACTGAGAAATGCCTCCATCAGATTGGCCTGTGCTGCTGCTATTCCTTGGACATCCAGTGCCCAGACGGACAAACTTTCTTTACTTTGTGAAAGTGACTCTTCAGAAGCCAGTATCAGGTGGTCTGGAGCAGCATGGAAAATTTGCCAAGATGCCTTCATCCTTCTCTCCAGGATGGCACCTTGGATTGGCCCTTTGCGTCTCCATGCAGGGTTTATGTTCCTTTGGGTGCTTGTTTGCTTGTTCTTAAGGCAGGGTCTTGCTATATAGCTCTGGCTAGCCTGGAACTCACTACATACGCTAGGCTGGCCTTGAACTCTCCAAAATCTGTCTCCCTCTGCCTCTGCCTCTGAGTGGTGAGATTAAAAATATGCACCACTATGCCCAGTTTTTAAAAAGGAAGAGTCACATACCTTTCATCTCAGCACTCTGAAGACAGAGAGAGGCAAACCAGCCTGGTCTACAGAACTGCCAAGACTACATGTGAAACCCTATTTTGAATCTCCCCCCCAAAAAAGAGAATTATTTATTTTGTGGAGGGGAGCGTGTGCTGGACGTGTTGATGGCCACAGGTCAGGAGTCAAGTGTTTCCTTCTACCGTGTGGCTCCCAGGGATTGAACTTAGGTTGGCTGGCTTGGTGACAGGTACCTTTACCTACCGAGCCATCTCTCTGATCCTCCATGCTGCTTTGACACAGAAAGGATTCGCTAAGCCTCTCCTTTGAACCATATCAAGATCTCGTTGGTAAAAACAAACAAACAATCCCAAGGTACACTTCACAAAATGGATATAGGGAGTCAGCATCAAACAAGATTTGGCCTCAGCTACTTCACCACGGGCAAAAGACGCTAGATAAGCAGCTAAAAAGGAACAGCCTCTGGTCTCTCTGCTGATTGCTACTCTGCAGTGCAAAACGGTTTCATGCCATCTCCTTTGCTAAGTCTTCCTGTTGCTTCCTGAGCTCCTGAGGTCCTGTTCAGAAGTCTCTGCTTCTGGCTTTAGCTCGAAGTGTTTGCCTATAGCACTTTCAGAGTTTGACGTCCCATACAAAGGCCTTTGATCCACTTAGTTCCAGTTTCACCGGCACCATCTGTAAAATGTCAGTGAGCAAAAAGGCTAGCAGGAACAATGGCTAGTGTCTGTGTTAAGATTTCTCCTTGATAAAGTAAGCATCCCTGACCCTTGATGAGCCGATAGCTAAACATGGGGTCAGACGGGCTGGTGTAACTAGGGCAGCTAATATTCACTCTCTGATTTTCTTTTTCCATCTATGCCCACCCACCCCTTCAGGGAAGACAGCCCTCCCCCCATCCCAAGGCCCCACTCTAAAGCAGAAAGGGAACATAGCATCAAAGACAGGGTTTTTGGTCTTGCAAACTAACTAAAGACAGGCCTGATGCTTAAGGCCAAAGACAGACAAGCAAGACAAAGAAATTCCTGCAAGCTATTAACATAGCGGAAGTGCGGAGAAAGGTGGACTGCCTTATCAAAGTAGACTTTCTGGAGGAGGCAGGATGATGAGCATGGTTGGGCATAGGGCAGGGCAGGGCCTCACCGTGGTTGTTTAGTATTGCATGGCCTAGGAGAGTTGGGAGCTTGTCCAGGGAACTTTGAGCCATGACAGCCCTCAGCTTGCTGCCTCAGCCCTAGGATTGCTTGCAGTGAGTGGGACAATCTCTGAGTGTGCCCAACCTACTTCTGTGTATGCTGAGAGAGTTCAGTCCATTCACTGCTCTCTTTAGTGGATCAGATGGAGATCCCTTGAGAGGTGGCCAGGCCCATTTGAAGGACCTAGCTAGGGAGTGAATACGTATACCCTGATTTCCTTCCTCCTATGGGCCTCCTCAGCTCACCTCTTCAAAGTCCATCCCTGTTCCTAAGTCTCAGCTCCCAATGCCTAGAAACACAATTTACCTGGAAACGTCACCTATCAGATCCCAGAAGAATTTCCTACCAGGCAACAGCTGTCATGCTCTCCTAAGAACCAGAAAGGGCAAGAGAAACCAGGGAACAAAATACCTACTAAACAAAGACAAGATCAGATACCAGCACCTAGAATCACAATCTTCCCAAACCCAGATGACCAGGAAAACACAATCAATAACAGGCAGGACTCTATGTCTCCACTAGAGCCCAGCAACCCTATCACAGCAGGCCCTGATTAACATAACATAGCTGAAATACAAGACAAAGACCTAAAAAGACTGTATGACTATGACAGAGGTCCTTAAAAAGGAAATGAATAAATCCCTTAAAGAAATCTGTAAAAACACAAACAACACAGTAGAAGGAAATTAATAAAAAAACAAAACAAACAAACAAACAAAAAACAGTTGAAGACCTGAAAGTAGAAATAGAATCAATAAAGAAAACCAAAGCTGAGAGAAATGTGGAAACTGGCAATTTAGGAACTCTAATAGGGGCCTTGGAGGCAAGCACGAAAAGAATCTAAGAGATGAAGAGGGAGTCTCAGTCACTAAAGACACCATAGGAGAAATGGATACCTGGGTCAAAGAAAATGTTAAAACTCAAAAATCTGGACACAAAAGATTAAAGAAATCTGGGACACTGCGAAAAGAACAATTCTAAGAATAATAACAATAAAGGAAAGAGAAGAAACCTAGGTCAAAAGCCCGGAATATAGTTTCAACAAAATCCTAAAAGAAAATCTCTCTAATCTAAAGAAGGATACAGAACACCAAACATGCTGGGCCAGAAAGGAAGTCTCCTTAGCACATGATAATCAAAACACTAAACATACAGAACAAAAAAAGAATTTTGAAAGCTCCATTCTAGCTGACCACGACAGACTAAAGCTAGATATCAACAACAGAATCTTACAAACTCATGGAAACCAAACAACTCACTACTGAATAAAAAATGGTTTGAGACAGAAGTTAAAAAGATGTTAAAGACTTTATAGAATTGAATGAAATGAATTCACATCATACCTAAACTTATGGTACACGACACAATGTGTGGTACATGATGTGGTTCTAAGAGTCAGGTTCACAGCACCAAGTGTCTACATAAAGAAATTGGAGAGCTCTCACACCAGCAACTTAACAGCACACCTGAAAGCTCAGAACAAAAAGCAGAAATCACATTTAAAAGGAATAGATAACAAGAAATAGTCAAACTCAGAGCTGAAATTAATAAAGCAGAAACAAACAGAAAATAATAATAATAATAATAAACTGAAACGAACAGTTGGTTCTTGGAGAAAATCATTAAGACCGACAAACCCTTATGTAAATTAGCTAGTATTTTCTTTCTATTGAGATTTGTTTGGTGTCTGTATATGTGGTCAATTTTGGAGAACATTCTATGAGGTCTGAGAAAGTATATTCTTTTGTGTTTGGGTGAATTGATATATAATGTCAATTAGCTCCAACATTTCTCTGTATGTTGTATGGATGACTTGTCTGAGAATGGGATATTTAAGTGGGTACTTTAATTTCTAATTACAAAATTAGAAATAAAAAGGGAGACAACAGACACTGAGAGAATTTAGAGAATTATTAGGACATACTTTAAAAACCTGTACCCCTGAAACTGGAAAATCTAAAAGAAATGGATTATTTGTTGATACATACCACTTACCAAAGTTAAATCAAGACAAGATAAACAATTTATTTTGGATCTTTCTTTCTTTTGTAATGCCAGGTTCACGGGACCCTCAGAGACCACCAGGAGATGACTCAGTGCAATAGCAAGAGAGTTTTATTACGAGAGTGATCAAACTCATGACCCAAGTCTCACTGACGCAGCAGTAGAGAAGTGGGACCTTGAGCTCTGAGTGAGCAGGATTTTTAAAGGGAAAGACTGCAAGCAGGAGGTTTCCATGGGAGCAAGCAGGGGAGCACATGCCTTGGCATTACAGGATTGGGTAAAAGTCAGAGGGGTGAGGTGACCTTCTCTGAGGCACATAATCACAATTGCCTAAGGCATATAATCACAATTGCTATTCTTCTAAACTAAATCTGGAACACTGGGGAGAATTTTCCCACTGGATTCCCAACCAGTTCTCATTGATTATTGCCAGGGAGATTGTCTCTATTTTCTATAAAGCATTTATTCTGTAATATTTCCTGGAGGCTGTTGCTAGAAGAGCTAACTCTGTTGTTTGCCAAGTGTACGTTCTAGGATATTTCCTGGTACCTGAATTCAGCTCCCAGTCAAGATGGCTCTTTATTTCAAAATGGAGTTATACCCAGGTTAACTTAAACTCTTCACTTTCTTCTTTCTTTCCTTGTTTCTTTCTTTCTTTTTGTCTTTCTTTCTTTCTTTCCTTTATATTTTTTTTTAAAGAGGGTTTCTATGTGTAGGTAGCCTTGGCTGTCCTGGACTCACGTTTTTATAGAACAGGCTGACTTTAAACTCAGAGATCTGCCTCCACAATTGCTGGGATTAAAGGCATTTGCCACCACCATCCAGCTTTACCAGACTTTCAAAGAAGAATTCATGCCAATACTCCTCAAATTATTCTACAAAATAGAAATAGAAGGAACATTACCCAACTCAATTTATGAGTCTACTTACCCTGATAGCCAAAACACTTAAAGACCCAATAATGAAAGAAAATTATAAACCAATTCCCCCTGTGAACATAGTTGCAAAAAATTCTCAGTACAGTACTTGAAAACTAAATCCAAGGACACATCAAATAGATCATCTACTATGATCAAGTAGGCTTCATTCCAGAAATGCAGGGATGGTTCTAAGAGAACCAGGCCTGACACCCCCCAAAGTTACCAGGAACTAGTGCCCACCCCCTCAAAGTCATGAAGAACTAGTCCATAGGTCACCAATTCCAGAAACAAGGTCATAAAATTTCCTATCCAAGGAACAGCCTGAGGATAACAAGAATAGGAAGGTATCTTATCTCAGGGTAGGGCAGCTGTGCTGGGCAGCCCACAGACCTTGTAGCATCTCAAGGCACCGAAAATACCTAACATTCCTGAGGCCTATAGACAGCTCCCTCAATGTTGTGTTAGAGAGCCAATCACTTTGTAACAAGCTTGCCCTTTCTGAATGTCATCCAATCATGTAACTGCTAAGCTGGGAATTCCCAGTTCTTGCTCAAACCCCAGTAAAAACCCTGCTGTGCAGCTGCTCAGGGCTGTTCAGGCCCTCCTGATCCACTGTGTTGGTGATGGTGAAAAGACCAGCTTAGCTTAAACCAGATTAAAGCTCATTGCTCTTGCATACATAGTCTGGCTCCTGGTGATTTTGGGGGACCTTAAGATCTGGTCATAACAGTTCAACATACATAAGATAAATGTAATCCACCACATAAACTGAAAGAAAAAAACACACAGTCATCTCATTAGATACAAAAAAGGCCTTTGACGGAATCCAACAACCCTCATGATAAAAGTCCTGGAGAGATTAAGGATACATAGGATATACCTCAACGTAATGAAGGCCATTTGCATCAAACCTGTAGCCAGCATAGACTTAAATGGGGCGAAACTCCAAGCAACTCCACCAAAATCAGAAACAAGACAAGGTTGCCCATTCTCTCCGTATTTATTTAATATATAAAGTCTTATATATTTGAAGTTGAGCACTTAAAGTCTCAACTTCAGCAATGGTATGTTATGTTATATATTATATTATATTATATTATATTATATTATATTATATTATATTATATTGTATTATATTGTATTATATTGTATTATATTGTATTATAATTACATTTTTATCCCTTTAGAAGCCTGTTTATTTTCTGAGTGACAAAGGGTGGACCCAGAAAGAAGGGAAGGTAGGGATGATGTTGGAGGAGTGCAGGAATAGAGGGAGGGGAAATCATAATCAGTATATAGCAGATGAGAAAAAAATTCTCATTTCCATAAAAGGAAAAATGTATATTTGTACTTATAATATAATAAGTACATAATATTAATAATAAAAACAATAATATCCATGCGCTTTATCTGTCCCCAGTAGGCATGAGCAGACACAGCTCTACAGTATCATGTGCTGTAGCTTGGGCTGTCAGAGAGACTTCTATCCACGTGAGGCTGAGCTCTGTGACTTTGCCAGAAAAGAATTCTGGAGTGAGGCAGTGGGAAGAGGAGTTGGGGTTCGCTGGGAAGAGATTTTCACATTAATAGAGAGGTCTGTACAAGCATGGTTTCTCAAGAGGTCCACTGGTAAGTGGCCCCACAGAAGCCACAGATAGGACTTTTGTGGTGTCCGAAGCTAAACCTCAAACTTTTTTTTTTTTTTTTTTAATAAGTGCGGTCACAGGGTTGTTCCTGAGGCCCATGAGATGGGACTCCGACTGATAAGGTAGAAAGCTCTGAGCCACAAGGAGTGTACCAGGAGGCTCAGATGTGCTTTTATTACGAAGTTTATATTCTCGGCGAGATTCCCAGGAATTGGAAGGTGAGTTTCTGAGACTAGAGTAAGGCCATCTTAAAGACAGTTTATATGAAATATCTTTATGTAAAGGGAATATCTTCTCTATATAAGCAACCTGCACAGGAAATGTTGGTAATTGTGCTGGAATTCTTGACTCCCTCCTGGCAAGATATTTAAGCAGACTCCAGAGGGAGGGGTTCTTCTGCCTCCCATGTTCCTTTCATTTTCCCCTATTTTTCTTTGAGTTCATTACCTCAATTAATCCACTTACATATTCTTTCTCTTTCAGGCTTTTATGGACATCCTGCTACTTCCTACTGGCCATGCATCTAGGTCCATGGTTCTCAATTGTGAGTTTGACCCTTTGGGGGGTCAAACAACCCTTTCATAGAAGGTTGCCTAAGATAACAGTAAGCAGCACTCCCCCATGGCCTCTGCATCAGCGCCTGCCTCCAGGTTCCTGCCTTGACTTCCTTCAGTGATGGACAACAATGTTGAGGTGTAAGCCAAATAGACCCTTTCCTCTTTCCTCCCCATGCTGCTTTTGGTCTTGGTGTTTTGGGTCAGCGTAGTTAACCCTGTCAAAGACACTCCCCCTCCTTCTGTTGGTCTGTTTTTCAAGACAAGGTTTCTCTGTATAGCCTGGCTGTCCTGGACTTACTCTGCAGACCAGGCTGGCCTTGAACTCCATTTTATCTCTGTGCTGGGATTAAAGTCGTGTGCCACCACTGCTCCCTCTTTCTTTGTTTCTTTTCTTTTTCCTTCCTTCCTTCCTTCCTTCCTTCCTTCCTTCCTTCCTTCCTTCCTCCCTCCCTCCCTCCCTCCCTCCCTCCCTCCCTTCCTTCCTTCCTCCCTTCCTTTCTTTTCTTTTCTTTCTTTCTTTTTCAGGGTCTCTCTATGTACCTCTGGCTGTCCTGGAACCTTGTGTATAGACCAGGCTGCCTTTTCTTCTTTTAGCAACTTCCATACAGATTTCCATAAGAACTAACTTACATTTTCACCAACAGTAGATAAGCTTCCTTCCCCTTATCATGCCAACATTTGTTGTTTCCTTCTTGAGGTTGGGTTTTTTGGTGGTGTTTGTGGCACACACACCCCTTGCCCACGCACACACTTACATACACACTGGATCTGGTATATAGCTTCCTGCCTCAGCCTTCAGAGCACTGATTCCTGCCTCCTTGTTTGTTTTCTTGCTGATAGCTATTCTAATTAGGACTAGCCAGAGTCTCAGTGGAGTTCTAATTTGCATTTCCTTTACAATTAATGTGATGCTTTTTCCATGTATTTATTGAGCATTTGAATTGTGTGTGTTCATCCACAGTATGTATATAGAAATCAAGGGCAACTTTCAGAAACCGGATCTCTCTTTCCACCATGTGGGTCCTGGGTTTTGAACTCAGGATCTTCAGGCTGGACCTACGGAACCATGTCACCAGTCCCATTTGTACTTCTTTTGAGAAATGTCCATTCAGTTCATTTACCCATCTATTCATTAGACTGTTTGGTGGTTAAGTTTTTAAATTCCTTATAAATTATATATACTTACCCTTCATCAAATACATAGTTGGCAGATTTTTCTCCCCTTCCACAGACTGTATCCTCACTCTGCTGATTGTTTTCTTTGCTGTATTCTTTTCTTTACCGGTTACTAGGGTCTTGGTTATTTCTTGCAATCTCACTTTTCAGTTCTTGCCATTACTCCCTGAGTTATTTCAGTACTCTTCAGAAAGTCCTTGTGCACGCACCACCTTAAAGCACTTTTCCTCTAGCCCAGTGTGGTCCTCAACCTTCCTAATGCTGTGACCCTTTAATACCGTTCCCCACGTTGTGGTGATCCTCAGCCATAAAATCTTTCCGTTGCTACTTCGTAACTGTAATTTTGCTACTGTTATGAACTGATATGCAGGGTATCTGATACACAACTCACAAAGGGGTTTCAACTCACAGGTTGAGAAACCCTGTGAGCAGTTTCGATATTTCAGGTTTTAAAGTAAGGTCTTGAATTCATTTTGAGTTGATTTTTGTCGGGGCCAGGCCATCTGGGTCTACTCTCCTGTGTGGCTAGTTGGTATTTTCAGGACCATCGCTGAAGAGGCTGCCTTTCCCCCACAAATGTGTTTTGATAGCCTTTGCCAACAATCAGGTGTCTGTATGGGGTGGGGGGGTGTTTCTGGTCCTTCTATCCCATTGCCCTACAAGTACCATGCAGGTTTCTGTGATTTTGTAGTTTAATTTGAAATTAATTTTTGAACACCTCCAATATTCCTGTTTTATACTTCCATATGAATTTTAGAATTGATTTCCTAGTTGTTTCTTATTTCTTCCTTTCTTTTTCTATTTTTCTGAGCTACCTTGTTTTTCTTAATTGAGAGGTTTTTAAAATTTATTTCATGTTATGTTAGTGGTGACTAAATCTATGTCTGTGTGCCATATGCACTCAGTGCCTGCGGAGGCCAGAAAAGGGCATTGGATCTCCTGGAACTGGTATCACAGACAGCTATAAATGGCGGGGTGGTGCCGGGGATTAAACCTGGGTCCTCTAGAAAAGCGGCCAGGGCTGTCACCCACTGAGTCAGCTTTCCAGCCTTTAGTCTGTTTTTCTGAAGAAGCTCCCTTTCAGTAATATGTTACTCCACAGCCACAGGGCCTGGGCTGTGCCACTGTCCATGTCTATACAGGCAATGACAAACATTTCCATTATTTCCAGATTGACCAGGACTACCTCAGTCTCGTTTTATTGCTTCATGACAGACAGGTTAAGAGAGAGAGAGAGAGAGAAAGAGAGAGAGAGAAGAGGGATATGGAGAGGAGTCAAAAGGAAGAGAAAGATGAGGAAAACAGAGGCAATGGCCAGAGGTAGGCTGTTCAGTGTTCAGATGACTGAGGACCTAGCAAAGTCACTGACTCAGTGCCTGCAGCTACTAGATAGCTCTGAGGAGGTTCCTCTTCAACCCTAGTGTTGTCACTGAGAGGCAAGGTCAGTCACACAAAAGACACTGAGTACAAACAGAGTCCCAGAACAGGCTCAATGGGTGCTTCCTCCTCAGCCTCTTTCAAGGCCTTCCCTCTCGGCCAAGGCCAGTGCCAAGAGAATTAGGAGCGGGCCTCACCTGGCCAACACCTCCTTCAAATCCATGGGCCTTCTCTCCCATTCCCTCATTCCCTGGGTGTTTTATCTACCTTCTAAGCAAAGCTCGGGATGAGGAATTGCCTGAAGGGAACACAGGTGGCTAAAGCCAGGTGGGTGGGGCTAACAGGAAACCCCACCCTTTGACTCCCCCCGCCCCCCTGACTACCTAGGAAGCAAGAGCTCTTGTGTAGCTGATTGGAGGGCAGAGCTGGAGGCGCCAACGAGACTGTTGGGAAGTAGAGTAGGCAGGCCCCACGGAGGGGTCAATTGCCCCAGCTGGGGTGTCATTTTGACAGCGGGGAGGGGGGGAATCCCAGGAGTGCTTGGAAACAGAGCCTTCTGCATGCCTCCTATGGTTCTAGCTCCTGTTCCGTGTCGGAAGAGATCAGTAGAGCCCCATTTCTGCCTCCTGTTGTAGAAACGGAGGCTCTCAGAGCGCAGGAAACAGCCCAGGCAATACAGCCTGTGTGACTGGGACAGAGATCAGAGTACTTAATCGGTTGAGTCTGGGGCTGGTTGGGGCTAAAGATCCAGCCTCTTACATGTGCTTTGCATCTCAACACGAGCTTTCTGAAGCTTTGCTTTATTTCTGCCGAGAAGTGCTCTTCTGTATCGGTGAACTAACCATACACAGTTGAGACTTAGACTTGCGCTGTTCTCCCACACAAGAGCAGAGCCAGGAAACAAGGCAAAAGCATCTAGGGTTCTTTTCTCTCCTTTCCCAGCCTCCTTCCCATGCCACCACATGAAGCAGGGTCCTGAGAGCTGGTCCTCAAGTCCAACAAAGCCTGCATCCTCTACCCCAGACACCACGCCCACCACTAAAAAAGAAAAAAGAAAGAAAGAAGCCATCCCTGCGGACTATTCCAAGCAGGAAGCCCTTTTCAGTTCACTGGAAAACAGGAAATGCCTCCAAAGGTCTGAAGCCTTTTTAATAGCTGTGCCCTTCATGCAGGGTCTGTGTCCCCAGCCAGCTGCTGCAGACAATCTGGAAGCAGAGCGCCTCCCAACCCCCAGCCCTGAGAGTATGAGATCCTTGGTGTCACTCATGAGTTCTCTGTCCTCTAGACCTAGAGGTGGGCGGGGGGAGGGGGAGAGGACACTAGCTTCCAGGAATGCCACACAAATCACCAGATAAGCAACTGGCAAATCGAACACTGGTGGGAATGAAAACCTCACTAGGTCAGAATTAGCTCTATACCAGACCTAAGATTGGCTGACCTCCAGCAGAGGCCGACTTCCTAGTGCCTTCTATGGCCGACTTCTCTCCTCTTCTGCACTTTGACCTTATAGAAAACTAACCTTTACTTCCAGCAACCTAACACTGGCCAGAGGCCAAGCTCGGACACTTGATGGCTGATTCAGTCATGCCAGTCACTCATTAAGCTTCCACGAAGCACTAAGGGGTGTGCAATCCTCACAGCCGCCCAGGTGGGGGAAGAAGAACATAAATGCAGTCTGAGACCTGCACAGTCTCTACTTTGCTGCCTGACCTTGGCCCAGTCTCCTCATCTCCAGGCTGAGGTCTCCATGGCCTCCTCTCCTGAAGGGTGATATGCTGTGTGGTTCCCAAGCTACCATCCTTAGTGGTACTCGTCAGTAAGAGGAAAAAGGCAGAAGTAGTGCTGTGTATTCTGGGTTTGGTGCTAGGACTGGGAGGACCTAAGAGATGGGATACCAAAAGGAATCCCTTCTATTTGAAAGTCATTTCTCTGGTTCTAACATACTGTGGGGCTCTGAGTGGTATGACAGATGCTGACGGGGACCAGCAGTTCCTTGGAGGGCAAGCACCCAGACCTCTGTGAACATACATGCAGGCTGAAAAACAAGGTCCCATTCTGGTTGTCTGTTAACCCAAAAGACAGAAGAAATGAGATCTACAAGTAAGGCTGCCCAAGCTACAGGTTTGCAGGTTAGTTCCCCGACCAACACCAGGTGGGTGAGCTGAGGGAGGAGGCCATGGTCTCGGCCTCATCCCACTCGGCACCTCTTACTAACTGCACAAGACCTGCAAGCCCACCACGAAGAAGCAGCTGGCTCTGGCCTGTCTGGGGACTGACACTGGGCACCTTTACCTACTGCGATCCCCTTCCTCAACTGGTCCTTTCCTGGAGGAAGAGGCAGGTGCCCACCGGATAAAACCTACTCATGAAGGTATAGTTAGAACCAGGGGAGCTACCCTGCAAGGAGGTCTGAGGACTCCTAGGGTCCCTCAGAAGCCTTTTAGGGTACTGTAAAATCACCCCCAGATGTTCATTCTTCAAACAAGAATTACAGGTCCCACACTACCCCAGTAACTCAGGACTCTGTGGCTTAGTGGAGATCTCAGGTCTCTCATGCGTTCTGTTATCTGGGCTTCGTGAAAGATCTGGAAAGGACATGTGGTCCCCAGGTCACTGTCCTTAGTGGAACATGCCAAGAGGGGAAAGCCAGAATGGTGTTGTTTCATGCTGGGGTTAAAGCCCACAGCTCTCCTATTGCTCTATTCAGCTGATCAGGGAGGCCTCAGTTTCTCTCTGGAATCCGGCAGAGACATCTCTGGATCCTTCTCAATGGGGGTTCTCTATAGCGCAGCTTAGGACAGGCTACCCCACTTTGAGCTAAAGGGAAGAAAGGGCATACTGAGTGTGGAAGCCACAGTCTTTTTGTGACTTAGTCCTTAAAATGACATCCCACCAAGTCACTCTGGGGAGGAAACTCCTGAGAGATAATTTGGAGAAATGGGAGGACTTCTCTTTCTCAACTCTGTCTCAGATCTCGATGACCCTGGATTTTGTTGTGGTTGATATTGTTGTTGTTGTCTTGTTTTATTTTTTTCTTTTGAGACAGGGTTTCTCTATTTACCTTTGGCTATCTTGGCCTCACTTTGTAGACCAGGTTGGCTTCAAACTCACAGAGTTCCACCTACCTCTGTCTCGCTGAGTGCTGGGATTACAGGCATGTGCCACCATGCCTGGCTGGATTGTTGTTTTTTTTTTTTTAACATGTCAACCAAAGCATTTCATAGAAGCTTTACTGCAAAGCAGATATGTGAACCTAGCTGTCTCCCTTAAACTGATCACTAAAGAAATTTATAGAAATGTACAAGGGGCTGGAAAGATGGTTTGTTGTTTGCTCTTCCAGAAGAGCTGGATTCAATCCCCAACACCCACATGTTGACTAATAACAGTGTGTACCCCAGTTCTGGGGGAAATCTAACCCCCTCTTCTGGCTTCTGCAGACACCAAGCATGTATGTGGGGTACAGATAAGGCACAAAGGCAAAACACTCGTAGACATTTACAAGAAATATCCAAGAATACCCTTCTGGTGATATCCAGAACTCGAGAAACAAAGCTTCTTGATTTTTAAGAATGTGGGCAGGTTCTGAGGTCAAGAAACTGGAAACAGCAGGTCCGGAAAGATGGAGCTTAATGAGGGGTGGCCTGAGTGACCCAGACGTCAGGAGCCTCACAGCAGGCCGGCCTGATCAAAGGCCTAGTCTCCAGCTAAAACATTGTCAAGCACTGCAAGCAGGAGAAAGCTCTAGACTCCAACTTCCACTGTCTTCACTTTCTGCACACAACATCTCTTAGTAGCTTTGCATTGTCTGTATTTCTATGCTTTTCTCCACGCACATCTGTTGGTAACATTCAGTCATGTACATGCATATTATTTGGCACGTTGTACATACACATGTATGTGTGTGCTTCTTCAGGTGCAAGTATGTCTGGACTCCCTGGGAGTGGGCAGGCCTGGGGTATTCTGGGAAAGAAAAGCGTCGGCACAGACCGCTAACCCCTCCATGGCTGCGTATCCCTAAGATCCCCTGAGCCTGCTGTTCTCAGCACAAATATCAGATGTTTTCATCTTCTATGGGAACTTCCTGTTCGGCTTCCTGTTGATCTTGGACTTTTTTTTTTTTTTTAAGGATGTGATTCTTTATTTTGCTTTTTAGTTTGCCCAGTGAGGAACTGTGGTTCCCAGCTACCTCTGAGAAACGGATAAAAAAGGATCTTGCCACAGTGGGTCAACTTGTTGGCTAGAGTTAAAGGCTCTAGAAACTGAGGGCAGGGCGTGCATTATCATGAACATGTTCAAGTGTCCCGCCTTGCTCTGTGCCAGTGGGAGGTGTGGGGAGAGAGAAGGATACCTCAGGACAGAGTTCTCCCAGGGTCCTGGAGGGCCTGGTCTGAGGCTTGTGGGATACCCCAGCAGTTCTATCCTTCACTTTGCCTCTAGCTCTGAGGCTGCCCGGGGGAGAACAGCTACAAGTCTCCCACAGAGGAGAGGACAGGCTCAGCCCAACTCTAGGCATTCTCAGTAAGCCCCCAGCTTTATCCCTCATGGCAGTCCCTTTCCTCTAACTAGAAGTTCATCTGGGGCCTGCTCGCTGCTGACGTCCTGCTGCTTTCCTTTTTATCCATGTCCTCTCTACTTAGCTAGAAATTATTATTATTATTATTATTATTATTATTATTATTTTAGTATTTTGAGACAGGGTTTCTCTGTGTAGCCCTGGCTGTCCTGGACTCACTGGACTCACTTTATAGACCAGGCTCACCTCGAATTCACAGAGATCCACCTGCCTGTGCCTCCCAAGTGTCCACTCATCTGTTATTGTTCTTTCAAGTTGTCACTGAAGATCTGTAGAAGTCTTTTTGTCACCCATGATGTCCTTTGCTGCTTTTCCTCATGGGCTCTTTCTTTGTACTATTTCCTTTCCTCTCCTTGCATCTGGGGCTTTGGTCAAGCCTTCTTTTTTTTTTTCCTTTGAATTTGAATTTCCTTCATGCTCCAGGCTCTCTATTACTGAGCATTGAATCTAACCCCTTCTTCTCCCCCATTTCTCTGCTCCGAGAAGACACATTCTATCACTTCTCCCTGTGGTCTCACTTGTAGGACTAGGACCAAGAATAGGTGGACCCGAATAACTCTTTCATAGCTCCAGTATCACAGTCATCCAGCTGTCAGTAGCTGACCACCCTTTTCCTACATCCTTCCCGGGCCCAGCAGGGAAGCCTTTGCACTTTAATGAAGCACAAACTTTCACCCACCCAATCCTGGAAGGTGGGGTTTGAGGCTGCCTGGAGCTTCAGTTCAATCTTAAGGCAGAAGTCCACCGCAATAGAACAGAGGGGATCCCAGCTGAAAAGGAAAACAGTTCCCTTCCACAGCTGATGGCCTAAGAAGGACCTTCCCTTCCCTTCCCTTCCCTTCCCCAACCTTTTGCAAATGTAGGCTAGGCTAGCATTGTGATTTCCAAATAAGGCCAAGTGTAAAGGGACTGGTTGGCTCCGCCCCTTACTAGGTGAGTTGGAATCTGAGGAGCAGCGCTTAAAGGTGATTTCTGGACCAAGAAATGTGACACTGTGTCATCCTATGGTCAGGATGTTTCCCAGGTTGTAGTTGAGTTACTGACACGATAGGTGTCCAATAAATATTTGAAGGACTAAGTAAGACACAGAAGATTTGGTGCAAGAGTGCAGGTATGAGAATCATCACCAGACAGGAATCAGCAACCTCAGGTGTTTACAGAAGTGAGGAGACGTAGCCCAAGGCAGCCATTTCCCTCAACTACCCTTTCTCAGCCCAAGCCAGAAGGGCTCCTTAAAATCAATGTGTGTGTGGCTGGGATTGCTTCTCTGGGCCCAGTCCGGACAAGCAGCATTCCTGGAATCCGTTCAGTGGTAGCAGGTTATAGAGTTCAGGCCACCACTCGGGTTGAAGAAGACCGTGTCTTCAACCTTATCTTGGCTAACACCTTTACACTCAGCCATGCACAAACCTTTGCCCCACAGCCTGTCTTCTGACCCTCCACAGTGCTGATGAGATTTTTGGACTGTAAGCCTATTGATTCACATTCTCCTTCAGGGTCTTCCTTTCTGCCCCACTGGCCTTTGTCTGGAAACCCCCTCCTGGAAACTTCGATCCAGAATCTAGGCAGGAACCCTCTTGACCAAGCCATCAGCAGCAATTTCATTCACACTGATAGCTTTTCTCGCCCTGTCACTGAAACATCTAGAAAAGTACTGAAGATGGTTATTTAAATATTTTCTTTAAGCTCCTCCAGAGAAATTTCACTTAGTTCACCCCTTGCCTGTAAGTGTTAAGATTTCCTATGTCTTACTACTATGATTTTCACGGGGGGAGTGTCTATTCCTTCCTCACACCCTCCCGTTGGGCCCCTGGGACCTTCAGCCTGCAAGCTCCCTCCATCTTCCTCCAGCGCTTCAGGTTTGCTCTGGATTTCAGTATGTTTTCCTCACCCTGCAGGGGACTTGATTTTCTGTTTGTTTCAGCTTCTGCGACTCTCAGTCCATTTCGGCATGTGGTTTGAAATGTCTATCCCTCTGTCCCTCTCGCTCCTCTCCTTTAGACCTTAGTTCATGGCTTCTGTCCCCTGAATTCATTCCATTGAGACTTCACCACCCACGTGACCACCCCATCTTGCTGGTCTTCCGGTTCCCTGCCCACCAGGCCTCCGACTTCACCTATAACTCAGCTACCTTCTACCTCCATGGACCCTGTGCCTCATTTAATCTTGGAGTCTGCAAGCATGTGACTTTGTATAGCCCAGTTCTCCACTTCCATTGCACGTGTCTCATCATTTTTCAGTGTGCCACCTTCCGCTTAACCCCGCTTAGAATTCGCTATCACTACACAACTTGCTTAGCTTCCTTGGAACTCAGGATTACTAATCTAGCAAAAGCTAAACTTGGTTTAAGCACAGTTTCACAGTGCTCATCAAATTTGGGGTCATGGTTTCTGCTTTATGTTCATGACCACAAATCACATTAGATACTTAACTTTTCCTGGCAGTCATGGGATGATCCTCAGTGAGCTTCCTGTCTTCGTCCAGTAGAGGATTAGTCAGTCCCTAACCCTCTGGCCAAAAGTCTGACAACTTCTCACCCAGATCCCACCCCTGTAGCTCATGACCTTGTCTCATGCTTCTTGAGAAACATAAAAACTGAAAAGAATTTCTCGTTTCTCTCATCTCCAAAGCTTACTTCATAAGGATAACATGGGCAATTTTAATAGAGGCCGTGATGGTAGACATTCTTCATTTGCTGCTGGGGTCTTCAAGGGAGGGGCAGAGAGGTAAGGTCTTATGTATCCCAGGCTAGCCTTCAACTCACTATGAAGCGGAGGGTGTCCCTGATCTCCATCCTTCCAGTGATAGGATTAAAGGCATGTGCTATTATGCTGTGCTGTTTCTGGTTTTAATGGAAAATTTATAGTTTTAACATTAAATGTGATACAAAGGTTGAAATATATTTTTCGTGTTCTCTTCTTATTTTTATTTATATGTGCTTGTGTATGGTTGTCTGCAGATGTCAGAAGAGGGCATTGGATCCCCCGGAGCTGGAGTTAAAGGTGGTTATGAGCTGTCTGTTGTGTGTACTGAAAACCAAACTCACATTCTCTGCAAGAGCAGCAAATTCTCTTAACCACTGAGCCATCTCTCCATCTCCCTCATGCTACACTGTAAGACAGTTTTCTGTGGAGTCTGTTTTGATTCTTTAATCTGACATGAGTTGAATGACAGATTAAATACATTTTCCCTACTGACTGATGAAACTAAGGGGGAGCTACTATAATTTACACTCCTCTAGGGGGATATAATTTGTTGTTTTATTATTAAAATGAAATCTCAATGATATGCTTTGTATAGTCACCTGGACTCTTCTGTTTAAATTTTGGAGGTGTATGGAAGAGGCTAAGTGTGGTGACTGAACCCAGGGGCTTACCAGATTACATTTACACCCTACCACTGAGACACACCCTATTTCTCTCTTCTTTTATGCCTATTAATTTAAAAAAAAAGTGTTTTTCCATTCTCTAAAATGAAGACTCCATGTTAAAATACCCTTCCTAGTGTCTTTTGCAAGATGGAGGCTTTGGGTTGCTGACTGGCAGTCTTTCGGGCTTACTGGTTTATTTGCTTTTTAAGTTTTTAGTCATGAATCAATTCCTGCTGATTATATTGTTCCAGGAATGCTCTTCATTCAGGCTTTCCAATTTCCAGTGTCTTTGATATAAGTATAATATTGATCAAAAGAGCATGAGGCCTTACCACAGAGCCTGGCAAGTTGGCACAGTTGTACTCCTGGCTCTTCAGGAGCCTGAAGCACGAGGATTCCAAGTTGAAGGCCAGCCTACTCTACAGAATTAGTTTCAAGATAGCATGAGTATGATGAGACCTGATCTCAAAAAGACAAAAGACACTGGGGATCTAGCTTGGAGACAGAGTGCTTGCCTACATTTCTGTTTCTCTTTGGATCCTGTTCTGAGCTTCCACAACCATGGAGGAGAGAACTTATAGAGCAAGAGATGTGTTTGGTAGGGATTGAACCCAAGGACTTCTACAAACTAGGTAAGTGCTCTTCCACTGAGCTGTATCTGAAGGCCCAAAACTTCCTTCTGATAACAGTGGACTAGGTAAATCCAACCTACCTTCCTACTGTGAAGAAGTTGAAAATCAAACATCCACACCCTCCCCCAGTAGCTTGAGACTGTAGTTGTTTACCACTGAGCCCAGCTTAAGTGGTTGCAACCCAAGACAAACTTTCCCAGAAAACAAGAGTGTTCCATCAGCTGTTATGAGACTAACAAAAATCAATATTTAAATAAGATAACTGGAGATTGGAAATGAAAATTGCAGGCCCATTTCATTCAAGAAATACAATGCAAAAATGCTAAACAAATTCAAAGCAAGCTGAACACTGGCCTGGCGTTCATGAAGCCTGAGGTTTATCCTTTAGTGCTACAAATACAAAACAAGCAAGATTCACTTCAAAGAATATTCTTTTCGAGACACGGTTTCTCAGGCTGGTCTCGAACTCACAGAGATCCACTTGCCTCTGCCTCCTGCCTCCTGAGTGCTGAGATTAAAGGTGTGTGCCACCACTTCCCAGCTCAAAGAATTTTCTTTAAAGCATCAAGAGCTTTCCGGAGACTGAGAAATGATTGAGAAACAAGGAAAATCCAAGAGCTGTAGCCACATGAAGATAGCCACTAGCTGAAGAACAGGGGACTAGCCGTGAAGCAGACATGACTCCTGGCCATGTTACAAAGCTCAGAGAAGGTGACAGGAATTGAAGTTGAAACCTGAGCAGAAGTAGGTATCCAGTCAGAACACCTCTCATTGCTTTCAGGACAGAATAAGCCAACAATGGCACCATACCCATCTCCCTGACATTGGGAGCTCAACGTATCTCAAGCCTTTAATTTGTGTGAATATGATTCTGGTCAGCTTATCCATGTGGGAACCTGGCAGAAGCAATCAAAGAGCTGCTGGAGAGGAAGATAACGTCATTCTACATATTAAACGATTTCTCAAAATGGTTTTGACCTACTACTTATCAGTAACCATAAGGAAACAAGAGAGTGAAAACACACAGAAGCAACAGATGCAGCCCACCGACCTCTAGAATTTAGAGGGAGAAGGACATTGCAGGCCTAATAATGAAAAAAGAAGGAAAAAGTAAAGATCAGAGCAGGAATTAAATAGAAAACAGACATTTGAAGTAGAGGAACTAATCAAATTAAAATTCCTTTTTGAAAAGACTAATAAAACTGGTAACTCTCCAAGCATGTCAGCCCTGAAGCCTATGGGCTTCGTGAGCCCAGGATGGCCCAACACAAAATCATAAGCATATTTAAAACCTGGTGAGGAGTTGAGTTCTGTGAGGTTTTTCGGTAACTCAATTGTGTATGAACTTTATAGATAACCATGCCATATTGTAATGCCAAGAGGTTGGACATACCTATAGGGTAATAGACAAATACAAATAAATAAACAAATACCAACAGACTAAATACAAATAAATAGAATAAAACAAAGAGAAGCACACATGCACACATGACAAACATAACAAATAAAAGGAAGCGGGTGTTCTTAGTGATTTTTAACTATTACAAAGATAACACACTGACATTGTGAAAAGTCTGTAAACACATTTGAAAATGATATGAAATAAACTCAGAAACTAGAATTTCCTGAAACAATGACAAACATGCCCCCACACACATGCCCACATGCACACACATGGGTGCATAAAAATCCCTGAACCTGGTAAACTGAACCTGCTGGTTCAAAATCTTTCCACAGGGCGGTAGAGAGAGTAAAGGTGCCTACCCTGCAATCGCAATCCTGCTATCTGGGCTCAACCCCCAAATTCCAGGGTAGAAGGGGGGAACCAATCCCCAGGAGTTGTCCTCAGCCCTCCAAGGACATGTCGTGGCATGCAAGCACCCACACTTTTTCACACACCTGAGACACACACAGTGATAAGGCATACATTTTTAAAATGTTTTCAATTAAAAACTTCCCACAAAGAAAGCCCTTGCCTGGGAATGGCATCTGACAAAGAAATTATCGCAATCTTTTTTGTTGAGATGGGGTTTCAGATCGTCGCCCCTGCTGGTCTCTGACTGGCGCACACCTTTAATCCCGGCACTTGGGAGACAGAGGCAGGCTGATCTCTGAGTTCAAGACTAGCATGGTCTACAGAGTAGCCCAGGACAGCCAGAGCTACACAGAGAAACCCTGTCTCAAAGAAAACAAACAAACAAAAAACCCAAAAAGGAAAGCAGATTATAAATATGTATAAGCATGCCTACTTAAAAAGCATTAAAAAGCTTTTCATTAGTAAGAAGAAGTCTGCATAGGAGATGGCTTCTCACCCGGAACCAGTCATTTGGGGGGCTGGGTGAGTCTGCCTGTGGAGGACTGGCTTATTCTTTGTAGACTTCTTACTTAATAATATCACTAGCCAATATGTACTGCCTCCCCTTGCCTCCATATGTGACAACTGACATTGTCTGCAGACGTTGCTGAATAATCTGTTGGACAAGAACCACTAATCAACATTCTATAATCAATCAATATGACTCGCAATATAAATAATGGTACCCTAAAATCTAGATAATGATTTCTGAAGACACAAGCAGATGTTAGGGTTTCTATTGTTGTGAAGAGACACCATGACTGTGGCAACTCTTATAAAGGAAAATATTTAATTGAGGCTGGCTAACAATGCAGAGGTTTAGTCCATTATCATCATGACAGAAAGCATGGTGGCATGCAGGCAGACATGGTGCTAGAGAGGTATCTGAGAGTTCTACATCCAATTAGCAGGCAGCAGAAAGAGAGGGTGACACTGGGCTTGGCTTGGCAACTGAGACCTCAAATTCCACTCGTACTGACACACTCTCTTCAACAAAGTCATGCCTGCTCCAGTGAGGTAATAGTTCCTATTAGTTCCACTCCCTATTCAAACCATCACAACAGTTAACCATTGATGAAAACGATACCAAGTGAGGTAGCACAGTCTACAGGGAGGGTTCTGACACTACCCAAAGAATGTTATCCTGCTCATGAAGAAGGCGAATATCACAGTTCAAAATGAGAAAGGACTGTAGATCTTGTTGGCCATTGGCCTCTGCTGTTCAACTGACAATCTCTTCAGGGTGACCTTACTTCAGAGCAGCATTCCTGGGTTTTCCTTTGCCTGGCTACCAGTCACCATGGATTCATAAAAAACGTAGCACCTACCAAAATTCTGGGCTTTCGACACAGTTAGGTGCAGTCAGGCTAATAATTGACCTCAAGAACATCAATAAACCCTTTTCTCCATTTGCCTATCAAGGGGCTCGGGTCTCAATAAAGTTATTCTTTGATTGCCAGTAGCAATTAAACGGCCAGCATAAAAACTTTGGCCCAGTGATGGTTTGGAAGACAAACACAGCGCAAACCCCATGAATTGATTCTGGAACTCAAGGATGAAGGAGAGAACCAACTCACAAAAGGTACTCTCTGACTCTACAAGGTGTATGCGGGTACTCACACTTATTATACACACACTCATAATACAAGTTTAAATTTAAAAATAGCCAGACATGGTGTCGTACAACTTTAATCCTAGCACTTAGGAGGCAGAAGCAAGTGGATTTTTCTGAGTTCAAGGCCAGCCTAGTCTACAAAGCGAGTTCCAGTACAGCCAGGGCTCTGTTACACAGAGAAACCCTATCACAATAAGCCAAATAAATATAATAATAATAGTTCCTTTTAGCAAATTAAGAAAACAAAATCTCTGTATGAGTAGTAGTACATATTAGGCCAATAAATAAAAAATTGAAAGCTTCACTTGCAAATCGGGATGACAGTAAAGATGACCGCTATAACTCGTTTCTCTCTAATATTGTCTTAGGATGTCCCAACCCAGCATAGAAAATCAAGATAAGTGAGCAAATTAATAAACAAAAAATGACACCGAGGAAAGAAGAAACCAAGATTTTTTTCTGAAACATGATTGAATAGGAAATAAACCCAAAAGATTGTAGATAAGTAACTAGAATTTCTCAGAAAATTTAGTAAAATATTTTTACATAAGTCCAGCATTCAAATACATTGTGTTTTTATATGCTAGCAACAAATAGGCAGAGAATGACTTTTAGAAGATGCTGTCAAGATAGAGCATAGTGACAAATGCCTGTGATCAGGCAAGGAGAGCGGAGCAGAAGACCAAGGTCTTCCCATGCTACATGACAAGTCTAACACTTGCCTGGGCTACATGAGTCACTGTCTAAAAAAAAGAAAAAGAAAGAAAGAAAAAGTTACTACAAACAAAAGGATTTTTAAAAACAAAACAGGATAAATTAATATAATACCAAGAAATCTGTAAAACATTAGGAGACATTAAAGAAGATTCAAAAGTGAAAACATTAAGCAAGTTTGTAGACTGGGATATTTAATTCATCCAAAGATGTAGCAAAATCTGAGCCAATCTGATTTTTCCCCTTTAAGAAGCGACTTAATCTTTTTGTGTGGCTGACCACATGTCCTTGTCCAGTGTTTAAATCCCTGCATTGGCCACCCTGGGTTAATTGGTTTGCTCTGACATGCAGAACACCTCTGAATGTTGTCCTTAGCTGGCTGTCATGTCAGGTGAGTCCTGTTCTCTCTCTCTCTCTCTCTCTCTCTCTCTCTCTTCCCCCCCCAGCATTCAAATATCTTCCATTTCATTTTTCCTCTTTAATCATGAGTAATTCCAAGTACACACATTTTAACGTGCTTTGTCTTTCTAAGGTCTGCCAAATTCTTTGAAAAAAGACTCTGCCTTACTCCATCCATCCATCCATCCATCCATCCATCCATCCACACATCCATTCATACATACATTCATTTTTTTGTGTGTATCTGTGTGGTGGTGAGATCAGCTGGAGAGGTGAATTTTCTCCTTCCATTAGTGGGGCCTGGGGATCGAACTTAGATCATCAGGCTGTCAGATCAATAGGCAGTCAGTGCCTATCCCCACTGGAGCCATCCTGCCAGCCCTTTTAGTTCACTTTTTGTGGCACATTTTTAAAATGTGGATTATTTCCTAGCATGGCTGCTTTTGCATGATTCCCCTCTCATTTCGTCATTGTTCCCCTGTACTCTTTTCTTCTCTTTCCTGAGTGGCGTCAGTTCATGTTCACACTCCTTATGATTTCATCTTTCCTGAGTGGCGTCAGTTCATGTTCACACTCTTTATGATTTCATCATCAGCTTTCGGTTTCAATAAGGAATTCAATACAAGGAAGAAAAAAAAGTCACCAGCTTGATGGAGAGAGGATTGCCCAAGACCACAGCAATGTGCCAAGTGCAGAGGTCACGCAGAACAGCCTTGACAAGGTCGGGGAGTCAGAGGCTGTTCCGAGCAAAGCCTCCACAGAGGGAGCGCCTGACGTACCTGAACACACTGGGAAGAGATCTACACAGCCCAGGCTGGCCTGTAACGTTGGATCGGTGTCAAATTCTTCTGTAAAAGTGAGAGGAAATTTCTCCCAGCTTTATTCCTGGAATAAAGAGACAGATCAACTAGAAGGAGGACATACAAATTTATATAGTGCAGAGTGCATCATGGGGCTGTTAGGACCTGCTGCTACTGAACAGTGTTTAGGCAAGTTTTGCTCTTCCATGGATAAGTGAGAGAATGACTAATGTGGGTGGTTTTGAGGGCTTAGGAATGAACGACTCTGCCATTTGTTTGGAATTTGATTGGGCACAAGGGAGAGAAATTATCTGCAGTTCCACCAGGTGTGGTTAGATTCTTTGTCTGGTTGTCTTCTCTGAGATCCAGGATAGGACCTCAGGGGGCAGTGAAGGACGAGTGTGTCCCCAATTACAGTCTGGTCTTAATGAGGATGAGGAAATGCCAAAGAAAAACCTTTCTGTTTATATCAAGTTGCTCAGTATGCCCTGCCCCACCCTCAAGCCATACAAACACACATAAAAAAATCCTTTAGATTTCCATCATAATTCCAAGAAATAAGACAATGGAAAAATAAATTAAGCACCAGTACCGGAAAAACAAACAAAAACAAACAACAACAACAACAAAAAAAACAAAAAACAAAACCCAAGACACTGGCAGAAATATAAAACAATCAAAGCTTGCTCTACACCTCCCCTGGAACTGGTGTTTATGAAGTTACAAACACAAAATTTCAGGCTATTGATCTAGCTGCATTATTGGAAGACTGGAAGACTGGGAACGAAAAGTGTGTGTCTGCCTGATGACGCCCATGATTAAAATACAGCTATAGTCTACCCTTTCCACAGTGGGAAGTCAATGGATATTATCTACAATGGAAAAGTCCACTAACAGAAATATCATCACATTATGTTGAGATATGGAGGAAAAACTTGAAGTGAGCAACTTGGAGTCTTTGCAACTGGCTGCCTTTATCAAGCAGTAATTTGTGCAGAGGATGAAAGAAGAATTGCTCATTTTTGTAATAAGCCTTATGAAACTACACTGTTTCACCTGTATTCATATACATTTCCATGCCAATAAAGCTAAAACCCATTAATCCCAAGAAAAAGGACAAAGTAGGGAGTGGCCAGTTGTACTGGGCATTGAGAAACAGTTAAGAAAGATAAGAACAGGAATTGGAGATGTCACAGTGGTGGAGCATGCGTAGTATGACACTGGGTTCCATACATAATCCCTCCTCCCTCTCTCTCTCTCTCTCTCTCTCTCTCTCTCTCTCTCTCACACACACACACACACACACACAAAGAAATAAACCATATATAGTTCATTAAACTTGACAACAGAAAGGTCATCAATCACCATAATAACAGACACCGTAAGGAAAGTATAGTCATCAACAGACACAGGAAGATGCTCTGCTTCATTAATAACTAAAGATTCAAATTAAAGAAATGTCCATTTGGCTATATATTAGCAACTGAAAACAACAACAACAAAACAACGTTGGAAGATACTGGCCGCCTCCGACTTGGAGATGACCATACAGATGAGGCAGACACGGAAGGCTCGCTTGGATGGCCTGTGAAGTCAGATCTCATGCCTGCCTTCTTTGTAAGCCACTCTTCTAGGATTTTATTCCTCTGACGGTATGCTCCTGTGAGTATACTGTCCATGTCAAGGACACTCCTTGGAAATAACACAAATGTCTCAATACAAAACTAGCTAATCATCACTACTGCCTTCTCATGTAATTCTCACAGAACTGTGCACGTCAACAAACTGAGCTGGCTAATAGAAAGGCTCAGCTAACAAAAAGTGGTGGCACATGCCTTTAATCTCAGTACTTGGGAGGCAGAACAAGTGCATCTCTATGAGTTTGAGGCCAGACTGGTCTACAAAGTGAATCCAGGACAGCCAGTGCAACACAGAGAAACCCTGTCTTGTAAAACTTCCCTGTGGAACTATAAGACCAAGTTTCAAAGCAACATATAAACTAGTAAGACACACTGGGCAGAGCCTCGCAGCAGGCTGCAGAGGTGGTTAGAACCTGGACTTCATATTACTTTGTTGTTTCTACTGATCAATTTAGCACTGATTACATGTGATCAATTTTAATTTCTAGAAGCTATAAACACAAGAGTCCATTTTATGTGTTTTGTCATTTACCACACTGAATAATTTTAAATAAGCTGTCTTTAAAATTTATATAATTCCTTCCCCAACTGCCCTGTACTTTCATGATCCAAGAAGATATGACCTGAAAGAAGTCAGTAGATGTGGGTGCCAGTCCTGGCTCCGCTCCCCACTAATGGGTGACCTTGAACACAACTCTTAGGCTCTCTGACAGGATCTCCTCAGTCATCCCACTGGGCACAGAACCTTTCCCATCCATCCCACAGGGACCATCAAGGACAAATGAAGTAACAGGGATAAAAGGCCTTAGCCAATAAGAGGCTTTTTATTTTGCAACAGAAGCTCCTCCCAGAGGCTGAAGCAGTTGGTCTCTGGTCAATGCTCTTCCCCAGAAAGCCTCTAGTGCCTTTTTAGACCAGGCATTGTACCAGGGGCTGATGATCCACGCTGACTCGGTCTCCCTTCTAGAGGCTCAAGAGGGGCACAGTCAAGCGTGAGAAACATGACAGAATGGCTATGGGCAAGTAGTGCTGAGACACAGTGGGGTCACTGAAGAGGTGGTGGCTTTGTATTCCAATGCTGTGAAGAGACACCACGACCATGGTGACTTTTTGTTTTGTTTTGTTTGAGACAGAGTTTCTCTATGTAACCCTGACTGTCCTGGAACTCACTCTGAAGCCCAGGCTGGTCTCAAACTCACAGATTTCTGCCTGCTTCTGTCTCCTGAGTGCTGGGATTAAAGGTGTGAGCCATCATGCCCTGCTGACTCCAACAACTCTTATTGGAACTTGGTTAGAGTTTCAGAGGTTTAATCCATTATTATGACAGAAAGCATAACAGCATGCATGCAGACACAGTGCTGAGGAGCTAAGAGTTCTACATCCAGACCCACAGGCAGCACAAAGAGAGAGAGCCACTGGTCCTGGTTTGGGCCCCTGAAACCTCAAAGTCCACCCCCAGTGACACACTTTCTCCAACAAGGCCACACCTCCTAATCCCTCCCAAATAGTGCCACTTACTGGTGACTAAGCATTCAAACACTTGAGCCGATGGGGCCTGTTCTTATTCAAACCAACACATGTGGCATTTACATTGTCTCACTGAACACATCAGAATTTTCCATGTACAGAACTAGGAGATTTCTTGGCTTGAGTTTAAATTGCCATAAAATCCTCATCTGCCTTCCCTTGTCAAACCTGCCTGGGCCACATTGTAGTGGGGCATCAGGAACTTCCTCTCAGCCGCCTGCCCTACTAGAAAGCATCTGTGGAAAGTTGTTACCTTTACATTCCCATGCTGTCTTCACCAGGTGACCAAGGACATGCCGCCTACACAGCCTTGTGTCTAGTCTCTGCCCCTCCCCCTTCCCTTCCGTCTTCTCTCCCGCTTTTTCCAGCCTCACTTCAGTCGCACATGCACTTAGGATTCATGGCTCTTGCTTAATTAGTTTTGTGAAAAGAGTAGGTGAGTTGCACTCATCCCAACATTTGATACTCTCTGTCTTTTTTAATAATAAACACGGGTATGCATAGTGTTTTCACGATGATATAAGTATCTTCTCTGTGGTTTTGCTTTTTTTCTGTGTATCTTATTTGGAGAGGCAGCTCCTTACATATTGTGCCCATTTTTATTGGATTATTTCATTATTGAGTTGTAATAACTCTTTCCATATTCTGTAATAATTCTTTCCATATAGCTCAAATGTTTGAATGCTTAGTCACCAGTAAGTGGCACTACTTGGGAGTATGTCAAAAGTCCTTTGTCAAAGCTATTGGGGGAAAAAAAGTAGTTGGGTTCAATGACCCAAGAGCAATCCCTGGGACCCAGACAGTAGGCAGAGAGAACCACCTCTCAGATACCCTCTGACTTTGGCAAACTGGGTCCTGTGCATGCCTGTCCCAAATATAAATAAATCCAATTATGTCTTTTTATTTTTTAAGTAGCTGATTTGAATTCTATATGCCAAGAAGAAACAAAGTCATCTTATTGGATGGTTTTATTAAGCAATTATTAATTGTTTAATAATTGCAAATTTTTTATTTTCTGGCCATCAGTTAGAACAAAGACCTGTCTTTCCACTTTAGGTTCACACACTGCCCACACAGGTACCAGCTAGCCCTAAGTCTCTTGTGTCTGGAAGGTGCTCCTCCCTGTTGACTTCGCCATTTTTCTATTATTTATAATAGCCCAGAATCTGGAAATAATCTAGATGTCTCTCAGCAGAGAAAGGGTGCAGAAATTGTGGCACACTTACACAATGGAATATTACGCAGCTATTAAAAAGAAGGAAATCATGAAGTTTGCAGGCAAATGGATGGAACTAGAAAAGATCACCCTGAGTGAGGTAACCCAAAAAACAGAAAGACAGGTATGATATACATTCACTTCTAAGTGGATATTAGCTGTATAATATAGGGTAGCCATATTAAAAGCTACAGATCTAAAAAGCTAAACAACATGGAAGACCCTAGGGAGGATGCTTGAATCTCATTTAGAATGGCAAACAGGATAGACACCAGAAGTGGTGGAAGAGAGGGAACAGGATAGGAGTCCAATATAGAGGGTCCTCTGAAAGGCTCCACCCAACAGGGGATTGAAGCAGATGCTGAGACTCACGGCCAAACTTTGGGCAGAGTGCAGGGAGTCTTATGGAAGAAGGGAAGATAGAAGGACACGTAGGGTCTCCCACAAGGAGACCATCTACAGGCTTATAAATAACTCCTCCTCCATGCCTTATAAATAGACCCAGTAAACACTTCACTCAGAAAGCTGGACTACAGTGGAACCACACTTTGATTTTTCACTGGTGACCTACCTGAGGGAAGTAGGCACTGTTTGTGCTCCCCCCACCCTACTCCTTCCAAGAAAAGGTCATGCAACACTTTTTTTTTTAGATGGAGGCTAGCAATTGCCTTCAAGATGGGACTATTCCTTATGCTGTTGTACAAATGAAGAAATGGAGGTTCACAGGAGTGAAATCGTTAGGAGACAATGGAGCTGGTGTTTGACTGGGGGCTCTCTGAGCTCAAAGCCAGCCTTCCTGCCGTCTAACCATGCTGACTGATAAAACCGAAGACCAGTTAGAAGCAGTCTGCAGCCAGTCATGTCCTGGGGAAATGCTACTTGTGACTACTTCAATCAACAAGTTTCAAGGGGGCCCGGGATATAGCGCAGTTGACAGAGTGCTTGTGTGAAGCCCTGGGCTCAGTCAGCAGCACTGCAGAGAGAAGGCATGGTGCTTGCCTGCTGCTCCCGGCATTCAGTAAGCAGAGGCAGAAGGATCAGAAGTTCAAGTCCATCCTTGATTACATGGTGAGTTTGAGGCCAAACTAGGCTTCATGAGAACCTGCCTCAAAACAAAGCATAGTACTGTTTTGGGAGCCAGAGAAAACTTGGATGACATTTATAGACCCCTCCCCCTGAGCCAGTCTGGCTAATACATTTCAGAATGATGGCTGCCTTTCCTGGACCCAAGACAGGAGCCTTGTGGTTTCAGAGACAGAAAATCTTGATGTCTGTGGTCAGTATCACCTAGCTCACCATCATCATAAACGATGATCTAGAATATATGGTGTTCATCAGCTTCCGGCTTCTATGAGGCACGCTGAGGTGCTAAGGTTTAAGGGCTAGTCTCCACAGTACCAAGCCCTAGCTGATAAGTTTTCAGCATGTTCTGGAGATGGGGCTATAGAAAGCAGCAGTGAGGAGGTGTAAGAAGACAGCTGATTTCCTTTGTCTCCCCTCTCAGCTTCAGCATGGGTCCCTGCGTCTGGCTTCTCTTTCCTCTGCCTATCATAAACTTGTCTATGCCCTTTAGTGGCATCTCTGTAGGCCTCGGGAAGGACAGCGCATGGAGAGAGAGGACAGCAGAGTTCCGCAGAGTCAGCAGGAGAAAGTCCTGGCCTTCGGGACACAAGGTCCACTGCTCACTGCTGCTGGACCTCAGTTAGAGCAGGTCTTCCCCTCCCCCACCTCCTCCAGTCTGCCAACAGAGAGAGATAGTGCCACCTGCTTCCCAGAGTAAGCTTCTCAGAGCTTACAGCTCAGCTGCTCCCATAATGCCAAGAGGGGGAAAGGTCTTGGCAAGATGGAAGTGGAAACGCAGCCAGGAGAATGCTTGAAGCACATGCGGTACAGAGAAGGACAGTGACTCACTGAGGGAGCTCAGCACTTGAGACCTGGCTTGCTGACTGCTGTTGTAGGCTCCTCTTGGACAGCTGCTGTGGCCAAACATGGGGCAGGCTGACAGACAGACAACCCAGTCCCAAGCTCCACACCTGCGGTTAGGCCTGAAGAGGGCCTCTGCATCTACACCCTGTGCTGTCTTAGTTAGGGTTTGTGTAATACACACCATGCCCCAAAGAAGCTGGAGAAGCAAAGCACTTATTATTACTATCATCATCATCATATTATCATTATCATTATTTTGCTAACGCGATCACATCACAGTCCACCACTGAAGGAAGTCAAGGCAGGAGCACAAGGCAGGAGCTGAAGCAGAAACCATGGAGAGCGCTGCTTGCTGGCTTGCTCTCTGTGGTTTACCCAGCCTGCTTTCTTACGACAGGGAAGGGATGGTCCCACCCACAAGGGGCTGGGCTTTCTCACATCAATCATCAGTCAAGAAGCTGACCTACAGACTTGCCTACAGGCCAGTCTTAGGGAGGTGTTTTCTCAAGTGAGGTTCCTCCTCCCAACTTTAGCTTGTGCTGGGTTGACATAAAACTAGCCAGCATACATGTGTATGCAGTAGAATGCAAGGGAGGAAGGGGTGCTCTGTGTTACAGGGTAAACTCACTTCAGTGCCATGGCTCTGCAGACAGTTATGTGTCTGCATGGCCGGGTGCGTGGGTATCTGTGTCCAGCCCTAAAGCACCTGTGTAGGTCTTGCTAGCTGTTAAGACAGTGGTTCTCAAGCTGTGGGTCATGACCCCTGCGGGGGTTGAATGCCCTTTCATAAGGGACTTCTAAAACCATAAGAAAATACAGATATTTATGTTATAATTCATAACAGTAGCAAAATTGCAGTTATGAAGTGGCAACAAAAATAATTTTGTGGTTGTAGATCACCACAACATGAGGAACTGTATTGAAAGTCACAGCATTAGGAAGGTTGAGAAGCACTGTGTTAAGTGGAAATGGGTGCTCTGGTCTCTAGGCAGCTGGAGGCACAGGGGAGGGTGCTGTGGAGTGTGAATGGGAACCACAAGGGCACGAAACCAGTTCTCAGTGGGAACAAGCCAATGTCTTAGCCTGACACTCAGTCATCCACAGTTTGCAGCACGGAGTCTCTGTCCCAAATGCTGTCAGCACTCACACCAGGCATATCTACCTGACATGTGACTTTGGGCTCGTTACTTCCTTCTGTGTCTTATTCTATCAAATATCAAATGATCTCTGACAGCAGTTTACAGACAGTAGAGCAAGGCACAGCTACAAGGATTATTTCCCGCTGTCTTGGATTTGGGGCTTTCTGTGCCTTTCTTCTTGCTGTCCTTGGTAGGAAAGCTACCTGTCTCAGTAGAAAACCCGGGCCGCCATTGCCTAGCTGTACCAAGGATCTCACTGCACTGAGGACCTGCTCAGGCTGAAAGCAATGGTGACTCATCCTCCCATGGAGGTGCTCTGGCCAGCCCTCCTCCTCTTTCCCCAGAGCCTTGGGCTTTGCCAGCCAGGGCAGAGGACAGAGCCTCATCCATTCATCCTCTTTCTGGGGCTGTCCACAGAACTATGTGGTCCTTCCAGTAGAGCCAGAAAGCCTGTTCACACAGAGGCCTAGAGCAGGCCAACCCCATGGGGAAGCAGGGCCCCAGGTGTGTGACCATAGCTCAGGCCACCTGATAATAGCTGCCCGAGGCCTTGTTTCTGAGAAGCCTACATTTGAGAGGCGTAGAGGTAGCTGCTGGGAACCTTATTTTCTCTAGTTCACAGATAGCCAAAGACATGTTAAACAATCGGCACTAAGGAGGAAATCTCGATCCTCCATTAGCTGTCCACAGATGGGACCATGCTGGGTTTAGTCGGGAAAGCAGAGCAGAGGGGAAAGAGCACAAAGCAATCATGGGGAAGAGCTGGAGGATCTAGAAGGTGGTCCCCAGAGAGTCACATGTGCTCAGAGTGATGGCTGTGACCCCCTCAGTGGAGGAGGAGGAAACCAGGTGCTGGAGTATTCACTGCCTGTGAGCAAAGCAGTGCTATCATCAGACATGTGATCTCCAGCAGTGACAGCTCCTCTGGCTATTTCCTCCCTTCACAGCAAAGCAGACAGGACTTCTTACCTCTGAAGGCTGTTCACTGGAGTTTCATCACTCCTCTGCATGAACCAGCCCTCTAAAGAGAAACACCCCTCCTCCCATTTTACTTAACTTGAATGGGGTAAAAGATGGTACTCTTTGGCATCTGTGACTTTCATTTATGAAAAAGTACTTTTCCTCCAAAAGGTAGATAGTGTAGGATTCTGCTAATATGAGGATTTAGATTAGTCAAACTCAGAGACAGAAAGAGTAATGACTGACAGGCAAGGGGCAGGGAGATGGAAGAGCACCAGTCATAGGTACGGCTTCCATTTTTACAGAATCAATGGCTTTTGGGGATGGTTGACGAAAATGTGACTATCTTCTACCAAGCTGTGCATGTCAGACGGCTACAATGGCAAACTTTATGGTTTGTGGTTTTGGGGAGAGTAGAACATCATGGTTTTATTGTCTTCATCACATAATCAGCTTAGAAGTGGCTCCTTGGTCCTTCCTTTTCTTGTCTTCTCCAGTTCAGAAATGCCCACACTTCTTAGTAGCCAGCGCTGTCTTAGATCTGCAGGTGGGCTCAACACACTCATGTCTCAGCACAGTCTTCATTGTAGAAACACGGATTGCTTCCCACATCTGCTTGCACAGGGGCCGTGTTCATCCTTTCTGTTCTGTTTTGATTTTAGAGCATGCACTGCCTTTGGGAGTAATTAGTGAGGAAAACTTAAATGGGAAAAGGTCCAGCGTTGTTAGTCTGTGCTCTGGTGAGGGGGCCTCTGGTGAGGTGGAGTACCATGGCAGGGAGTGTAGAGACAGACAAAGTGTGTCCTAGGGATGACCTCAAATCCTCAGCCTGACATGCTGAGCTAGCATCTCTCTCTCCTAGTATGAACTCTTTTTTTTTTTTTTTCTGGACTCTTTCCCTTTGCTCAGTGTTTTGAAATTCATCAGTGTTGTGTTTATTTTTCATGGCTGAGCGGTACTCCGCTGTAGATGTGGGTGGCTGATTATCTATTCTCGTGATCGGCTGTGTGCTGATGGCAGCTGGGTCTGTTGCAAATACAGCCACGGTGAGCATCTTTGTGTACACAGATGGTTTCATTGCTCCTGGGTGAAGACTTGACAGTGGAGTGGCTGATTTATACAAGGTAGGACCAACCGTCTGGAACACTGCCAAATTGTTTTGCAAAGTAATTGTTCTATTTTACAGTTCTTCCAGGAGCCGATAAAAGCTGGTTGTCTCACCTCCCACCAACACTTGACACAATCAGCGCTTAATTTTTGACACACTAAAATTACTATGGGATTTTAGTGTGGCTTTAATTTGTTTTTCACTAATGAATAACGACTTTAATTTCTTTTCGTGTGTTTATTGGGCATCCACATACTGTCTTTGCTAGTGTTGTCTATTGACAACAGTTGAAAACAGCCATTTTCAGTTTGGCTATGCACTTACTGACAATAGGGTTTTTTATTGTTGTATTCATTTTATTCTGTGTGTGTGTGTGTGTGTGTGTGTGTGTGTGTGTGCCTTTAGAGTGTAAATCTAGAAGTCAGAGGACAATTCTGAGGAGTCAGCTCTCTCCTTCCAAGCCTGGGTATTGAATACGGGCCAACAGGCTCGGTGGCAAGCACCCTTACCTGCTGAGCCAGACTGATACTGTTTTAACTTAGAGGTTAGACTGGAAAGAATTGCCACGTTAGGTTAATCAGCTTCCCTGATTCTATTTATGATTTCAAAATATCGTGTAGTAACATTCTCATTCTTTAGTGTCTTTGTTAGATTTATTCTTGCAGATGCATATTCATTATGAAATGTAAATGAGATTTCAATTTCATCATGTGCTGCTGGTCTAAGAAGCATCACTTGAGCTGGGCATGGTGGTGAACATTTAATCCCAAGGAAGCAGAGACAGGCAGATCTCTGTGAGTTTGAGGCCAGCCTCGTTTTTATGTGAGTTTCAGGATAGACCTTGTCTCAAAAAACAAACAAAACAAACACAAACAAAAAAGCACCACTGACTTTAATTACTAATTTATAACCAGGCACCTTGACTAGTTTTCTGGGATTTTAGAACACTTGTCTTTGATAATTTAAATTTTCACTACATTGTAGGTGGATTTGATATTCTCCATCTGTCTTTGCCTGAGTCTGTTCTTTCTGAGGTTGCTCCTCCACTAATTTTAGAAAAGTTGTCTGTATTCTTTTCTAAGTTTTAGTTTTCTTTTTCCAGCTTGACTTCTTTTCTGATAATCCTTTGTATCCAGATAGTTAGCATTTCTAACATAAAATCCTATCTCCTGTCTCTCACTCCTGTTTCTGTTTGAGTGTTTCTCTCAATTTTGTCTTCTGGTTTATCATTTCTTAGTATGACCATTCATCCAACTGCTGTGGATACAATATAATATATTTTCTTCATTCCTCTTCTATGAGGTTCTCCAGGGCTTCTCATTTAAGCTAGGGCTCTTTTTTTTTTTCTTTTTGGTTTTTTGTTTTGTTTTATTTTTTGGTGGAGGAGGATGTTGGCTGCTCTGTCAGGATGCAACAATGGAGTGAGGAAGGCCAGCCCGTAGATCTTGTAGGTTCCAAAAGACGCAAGCAATGGGAATGACTAAACCTTAAGGTGGGTAGAACAAGCCTCAGGAAGTTGAAAACCGCAATCCCGCCCACCCCCGCAGGACAATTTAGTCTTTAGCTACAGTATAATTAATACCTCGAACCTGGAATATTTATTTCTTGTTTATTTATTTATATGGTGCATAGGATAAAACTGAGAACCTTGGGCATGGGAGACGAGTGTTGTACAAGTGAGGCATATTCCAGCCTTCTTCACTTTCTATTTTGAGACAAGAGCTCACTGAATTGCCCGGGTTGGTCTTGAACGCATGCTCCAGTGTAGCACAGGTGGTCCCCTCCCATCTCACCTGCACTGGCCTACCCTTACCTCTGATGTGTTGCAAATAGGAGGCAAGGTCCAGTTTAATCCAAGAGAACGGTGATGAAAAGCAACAGCAGAGTGGGTAGGGGCTGGAAGCGGGGGTGATTTTAGTTCCAGCTGTGGCCACCACTTCCCTCCTAAGTGAAAGTCACTCCTGTCAGCCTAGGACAGCCTCACAGCTGTCCACCTCATGGCTCCCAGTAGGTCAGGCTCGGGAGAAAAGGGCTAGAAAACCACAAATGACTCTGTAATTCCCCTGTCTCAACAGCCTGAGGACCTCCCCATTAGGCTTCCAGACTCTTCGCCTGGTTCAGGTCCCTGTACTGTGACCTCTGGCCCATCCTACTCAGGTTCAGTCTGTACTTCCCAGCTCTCCCCTGGGAAGCAGCAGCCCAGATGCTGGATAAGGACAGTTCCTGATCTGGTGTCATGGGGAGTTAGCAGGAGTGCTGTGGTGTGTCTTTCTGCTAGCTGCCTGGACAAGGGGAGCCAATCTGAAGACTTACTCATCTGGCTCTTTTCTGCCCTTAGTTTCTTTCGCTTAACTCCAGCCAGAAGCCCATGTGCTCATAAACCTTGGAGTAGACGTAGCGACAGGTAGGAGGCCTCATGCTGCTTAGAGCCTACGTCATACTTCAGCCCACCTTTTGCCCAAGGCCTTGACTTGTCAGTGCAGTTCTGCTTCTTGTTTTGTTCCTGTTCTATGAGGCTGAAGGGAAGATGGAAATGATCGTAAGGACAGAAGCCAACCATGCAGGCTTCTGAGCTGCACCATCTATTGTCAACTGCACCCCTTGCTCTCTGACAAAAAATGTTTTCCAGCACCATTGTCAGCTGGCTTCTACCCTGCCATAATGCTCAGTCTTGTTTACCACATTTAGCATAATGCCTGGCACTTGGCACAAACACACAGGCACACATGTGTATGCACACAGACAGATACACACATGCACATATGCACACATATAGGCACACGTGGGAAAAGTTGAATGTGTATTGTTACCCCCTTTTCTGGTGTGGAATACTGAGGCATAAAGTCATTTACCCAAAATCGCATAGCTCGCGTTAGCTCTCTGACTGCCATCATGCTGGCCTACGTCCCAGGCCCTGCTTTACCCTACAGGGCAAGGCAGAGTGGCTTTCCTTGGCATGGCTCCACTTACACAGAGAAAGGGAAACTTTGCTTGACGAGAAAGCTCGCCTGGCAGGCTGTTCATCTTCCCACTTATCTGCTGTCTATCGTCCTTACTGATGGCAAGAGTGTGAGCATAGTTCTCACTAAATGAAGCATGAGATTAAATCATTTCTCTAAAGCCTATTACCTGTCCATTTCCCCAGGGCAGTTCTTTATTAAGTAATTTCTCACATTTTCCGAGTGAGTCAGTCAAGGTGATAGGTGCTGAGCCAGGGAGGAGAGAGAGAGGAGGCAGAGAAGGCTGCTAACAGCTGGAAGAGAGAGCTCAGTAGTTGGGGCAGAGGATAGAGAAAGTCTTTGGAGTTGAGCGTGAAGTTGAGCCTCTTCTCCAGAAGCTCAGGGGCTCTCATTGGAAACGTGCCCTTCTGAGCTACTCCTTTGGGAAGGTTATGTTCCCTTGAGTGCTCTCTGCTGGGGTGGAGTCCTCAGAGGTCTGGGTAGGAAGGTGGAAGGCTTAGAAAAGAGGGGAAGGCACAGGTACTACTAGAAGCTTTGCTGCATCTGGGGAAGAGGGTTGATGGACTGGGCCCCTGAGAAGGAGAAAACTTTCCTGAGGGGATCTGAGTCTGAGAGGGTGGCAAGGCTAGCAGAGCTGAGGGTGGCCACGGCCCCATCACCACTGCTGTCAAAACTTTGAGAAACACAGAGTAAGCCACTGAAGAAAATCTGTAAAGAAAGAGAAACAGCAAGTCTGGGGCTGACGACTCGAGGCCGAGTGTCATCCGGCTCTCAGACCTTGATGGACCAGATCTCTTGCCTGGTCAAAGGTTCCTGATACGCTCTCCAGACGGGTCCCTGAAAAGGTCCGCTTTGCTTCCGTGTGGGAAACACACGCAGGGCTGGTGGAGATGACTTCACCCTGAACTCAGGGTAGACGAAACATGTTTTGATAATAACTCAGAGTTCAGAGCCTGCTGGCCACCCAGGCAGCCTGCTACAGTTGTGGTTATAGAGCGTGTGTCTGGATACCTGTATTCTAATTCCAGCTTCCTGTCTACCTTCGGTCAGGAGTCCAACATCTGTGGCCTCAGCCCTAATGAGGAACGTGATGAAACCTACACGCCCCTCCCGTACACTGCAGTGGAGCTTTAGACGGAATAGGGCTGGGAAGAGCATGGCGGGCCTTGCAGAGCTAACATTAGGACACATGTGGCTGTCGCCCTGCTAGGGTGAAGAGAGGGCTGGGAGGCATGTACACGCTTTAGAAGAGGCATCTTTCTTCGATTCAGCTCACAACACATCATTTGGGAGGCTATTACAGGAGGATCATAGTTTCAAGGTTAGGCTGAGCTACACATTGAGTGAGACCCTGACTTGAGAAGAAAAATACTGTTTGCTTATTAATAATAATAAATCATTCTAGATGGGCCATTCCACTTGTGTGCAGCCCAGATGGCTGCTGTGCCCAAATCCTGAGAAGTTTCTTAGGGCATCCCATTGGTGCTCTAGAATACTTAACCTAGACACAGACAAAGGACACAGGACACAGGTGGGCAACTCCAGTCTGGCAAGAGAGCAGGTGTGAGTTCAAAAGGAAGACCTTAACGTGAACTCTGGACTTCAGCTGATGTGGTGTCCTGAGCGAGCAGTTTCTCCAATGGGCTCACGTACTTCAGTACTTGGTCCCAGTAGGTGGCCCCGTTTGGGGAGGTTATGGAACTTTTTGGAGGTGGAGATTTGCTGGAGGAAGTACATCACTGGGGGTGGGCTTTGAGAGTTTGTAGCCCAACCCCACTTCTGATGCTGTTTCCTTTGTGCTATGGAGATGTGATCTATAAAAATTGTGTGGGTAAAAATGGTCAAGGTACACGATGTACTGGAAAGAAACTGTCTTTACCAAACCCGTCACCACGTACAGCAATAACACGTGCCAATAAAGGTTGCCTGTGAAACAATAACAACAAAGCCATTCATATCACGTCCCTAAACTAAACTCTGGCAACTCTCGTCTTACCTGGGACCTCATGTCCCAGCCTCTTCCTCTCTCCCCTCCGTGTCTCCCAGCTACGAGTCTTTGTTCTCTTTCTCTACACAACAAGAAAATCCCAAGCTCCCCCAGCCCAGAACTTCGATTTCCTCTTCCTGCTGCTTGGAAAGCTCACGCCCGGTGTGTCCCCGGCTTGCTGCCTTTCTGCCTCAGATCTCACCTGAAGTTCAGTCTGTCCATTATGCTTCCCCACAGGAAGCTCTGGGTTTAGGTACATTGGCTACTGTTAGCAGTGTATAGATGTCTGCAGAAAAACTAGGAGGCTTGCATCTGCCTTCCTGCCTCTCCCTGTTCACACCAATGTGTGGTTTTTGTTGTTGATGATGAAGTCTTCCTTTGTTAGAGTAGAAACAGCCTAGTTGCCTAGTGCAGTGGTCCTCAGCCTTCCTAAAGCTTGAACCCTTTAATACAGTTCCTCACCATAAAATTATTTTCATTGCTACTTCATAGCTGTAATTTTGCTACTCTTATGAATCATAATATAAATTTCTGTGTTTTCCAATAGGCTTGGGTGTCCCCTGCGAAAGGGTCATTCGATCCCCTAAGAGGTGATGACCCACAGCTTGAAAATCACTGGCCTAATGCAATATCTTTGGAGCCTAAATAGTACCTGGTTAGTATTTAAAAACCGTAGAACAAATGACCAGAGGTTGAAAAAGCCACAGCAGTAGATGGAGCGCAGAGGGTGGCCCAGGCTCCCCTATCGCTGAGAGGGACAGAAGAACTGGAGTGTCTGTTGCTAAGGCGATGAGTAAACAGCATGCCACTACAGCTGTGTTGTTCCTAAACTACAAAGTCTTCTCTGCTGGTGGCTTGGCCTCCCCGAGACATGAACTTCACTGCATTTCAGGTGGTTTCCTGTCCTTCGTGTCTCTGTACCCTTCCCAAAAAACTTCATTCTGGAGTCAACCCAAATAACTCCTCTTTGGTTTGCAAGCAGAAGACACCAGGTTCACACAGAGACTTCCATCTTCAGGCCCAAGACTAAAAAGCGACCATTTTGTTTATATAATTTTTATACTTGTTTTCCTGACCAATCTCAACTTGTCCCAGGTTTCAGAGGATAAAGAAACAACGCATGATAATGTCCTCTCCAGATCTTTGGTGTTATAAAATAATGTCTGCTCACTTCCTCCAGCCTGTTCCTGGCTATGGCCCCTGCTCATGCGCACACAAGTGTAAGTACATCATTTCAATACTGAATTAGTCCTCCAATAAAAAGAGTGGCTTACTGCTAATTATGTCTGAACATCTCTATTAGTAGATCTCTTTAAATTACATTTGATCCAGGCAAGAGATGGCTTAGTGGACACAAGGTACCTGCCGCCAAGCCCAAGTACTTGAGTTCAATCCCCAGGACTCAGAGAACTGACTCCTGCAACCTGTCCTCTGATTTGCACACACAACATGGCACAAACACACATGCACACACACATGCACACGCACGCCCCCCCCAACTTGTTGGTTTGTTTTTGGCTTTTTGAGACAGAGTTTCTCTGCGTGTCCTGGCTGTCCTGGACTTTGTAGACCAGGCTAGCCTCAGACTCACAGTCACCTGCTTCTGCCTCCAGAGTGCTGGGATTAAAGGTGTGTGTGCCGCCACTGCCTGCCTTGGTTAATCAGTTAAATCACTCTTAGCAGCAGTAAAGGAAAGGCGTGAATGCAGTTCCTCTCAATCCTGGCTGGATTCTTGGGAGTGATGTATGTGTAAAGAAAATATCTGTTCAAGTGGGTACTCTAGTAAGGGAAGTGGAGACTGCACTGGACACACACTTGCGAGCTTTTAGATCACTTTCCCCTGGTGGCACTGCCTTGCCAGGCCACAGGAAAGAAGACAAGTTCAGTCCTGATGCAAATTGATGGGCTCTGGCAGATGGGAAAGGGAGCTCCTCTTTTCTGAGGACAAGGGGAGGAGGAGGAGAAAGGAAGAGAGGGTGACACTGGGAAGGAAGGTGGGAAGGGACTACAAGGATGTTAAGTGAATAAAATAAATAAATGAGCAAAAAAGGGAAAAAAAGAGACTATCCAGTTGTAGGTCAAGCACATAACTAGTTTGTAGAGTTCTTTCACAGTGTGTAAGAAGCCGAGTTTAGTCCCCGGCATAGAATAAACTGCACCCCTGCAATCCCAGCACTTGAGAGGTAGAGGAGGCTCAGAAGTTCAAGATCCTCTGTGACATAGCAAGTTTGGGACCAGCCTGGGCTACATAAGACACTGTCTCAAAAATATTTTATCTGGTTCAACCTGAGGTCGATGGTAGCCAATCCTCTATGGGTGGCGTTGGGCGTCAGTCCTTTCTGTAAAGTTTCCCAGCTGCTTCCAGTGTTGAGAGAGTCTCTGTCCCTGGCATCCAAGAATCTAAAGGGATTATTTGTCATTCTTGGGAATGTGATTGCATCTCCCCTTATCAGCTTGTTGTCAGCAAAGAGACACACTTAGCCTCGCTGAAGTATAGATGGCAGATAACCCTTCAAAGGAGACTCTAGCCCTGAGCAGGAGGGGCCTAGGGGCCTTCTGCCTCATGTCCTCCTCTCCCTCACTCTGCACCCCATGGTGGCCAGCTGTTTCCTTTAAGGCCTGTCAGATTCCGAAAAGGCCCTCTTGGGCTTGAGTCGTAAAGATGGAGAGATCAGGGCCACAAGGAGATCTGAGCCTCTGAGCAGGGCAGTGTCTCTTTAATTTGCTGCTGGGATTGGGCAGAATCTGAGAGCAGGACCTTTGAAATATTTATCTGCTTGTTATTTATCTGGGCAGGGTGGGAAGGAGTGGGGAGAAGAGGTCCTGGGAACTATGCCCAAAGCCAGAGAGAGCACAGGGAAAGCTGGGCTAAATCTGTTTGAATAACTTTTACTGTACTCTTTTTTTTTTATGATAAAAGTAACAAATGTTTGCTAGAGAAAACTTGAACTACACAAGAAAAGTGTAAAGAAATCAAATCGTCTGTGCATCCACCACCTGCTAAGATCAATCTCCTAAATGTGCACACCTGTACCTATATAATTACATGCCATGCCATGTCCTCAGCCTTTTTCATGAATGGCGTCCTGTGTGTGCATCCCCTTGTCACACAAAGCTGGTTGGTTTGTATGTTTGTTTTTGCTTTTATTTGGAGAAACAGTTTCACTATGCAATCCTGGATGACTTGGACCTCACTTTGTCTATCAGGCTGGCCTTGAATTCACAGAGATTTGCCCACTTTGGCTCCCTGGGTGCTAGAATTGTTTATTTTTATATTTGTGTTTGCAGGGGGTGGGGCAAGAGCACCCACAGAGCCCAGAAGATTTAGGTGCCCTGGAGCTGGAGTCCTGGGTGGTTGTGGGACCTGAGCTCAGCTCCTCTACAGGAGCAGTGTGTGCTCTTGGTCACTGGTCCATCTTCCCAGCCCCATCAAAACTCTCTTAAAACATGAGTTGGAATGACTCCATGGCAATCTCTCATTTGTTATCTCACAATTTAGGTAATTTCATTTTCTATTACTGGACATTTAGGTTATTTCCAAGCTTCCATTTTGTGTGTGTGTGTGTGTGTGTTTGTGTGTGTGTGTGTGTGAAGAATAATGGAGCTAGCATTTGCCCACAAAGCTTCTCATATTTGTAATTAAAATTTAGTTTGTCCATAAAGCTGGCATAGTATAGAGAAAGGTAGACTTGGTCTTGTTTGTCTGCTTGCTTGTTTTGGGGGCTTTTAAAAATCAAGTCAGATTCATACACTGTAAAATTCATCATTTTGAAATGTGTTCTTGGTGACGCTTAATCATACACTGTAAAATTCATCATTTTGAAATGTGTTCTTGGTGATGCTTAATCCAGTCACTACGTTTCTCAATGACCTCTGCCATTTGTTTCTAGGAATTTTCATTTCCCCCAGAAGAACTCTGCTCATGACGTAGTCAGTTCCACCTCGCCCTTTACATCTGTGATGCTATTCCTTTTTGTAATAAATTCCTTGGGAAAACAATTGAAAGGAGGGAAGATTTATTTTGACTCTTTGTTTCAAAGGTCTCTCTCTTTCTCTTTTAATGTTTTTTGTTTGTTTGTGTTTGGTTTTGCTTTTGCTTTTTTTCAGGGTTTCTCTGTGTAGCCCTGGCTGTCCTGGTTGTCAGTTCAGAGGTTTCTTGCTCTGGGCCTGAGGAGGGAGAGGCATATGTCACAGCATGTGTGATAGGTCAGAACTCACCTCATCCATGAGGAAAGCTGAGAAAGACAGAAGAGGGCCCAGGACAGAACAGACCCCCCAGGGACATGCTTCTCTTAACTCGGCCTCACCTCTCAGAGTTTCCATTACTTCGTAACAATGACCATTGATTACAGATTATGAATCCATCAGAGTTCTTAGTGTCTGATTACTTCCTAGAAATCATCCACGCAGACACATTATAACCAAACCAAAGCAGGTCTCCTTTCAACCCTTTAAACGAGGGGGTTAAGGCTTCTCATAATATTTCCTATAAGCCCACACCTGTTTGTTTATATCCCCCATTTTTATTCATTATTAGCCAGATAAAGCCAAGTAATTGTGGTGATGATACTTACTTTTTTGCCCAACGCTGGAATGCTAGTGAATTTAGGTATGCCCTGGTTACTCGCATGCCTCGCTGGGTGCCTGTGCCCACTGATGCCCCTCACGCTATGACTCTCTTCAGACAGAAAAGGGATCTTGGAACTACAGCCGCCACTGTTACTGCCATCTCATTGGCGGCTGTTGGAGCTACCACCGTGGCATTAGCCGTGAGTCATACTGTGCAGACTGCTCAGACCCTGAATAACCTTTTAGCCAATGTAGCTCATGCCTTAGATGTACAAAAAGGAATTAATGCTCAACTAAAAGGAGGGTTGATGGTGTTCAATCAGAGGATTGACCTCGTGCAGGAGCAAATTGATACCCTATGGCAAATCGCTCAACCTGGCTGCCAATGAAAGTATGCTGGACTTTGAGTCACTAGCATACAATATGAGAATTTTTCCTGTGCTGCAAATCTGTCTAAACAATTGTCTAGCTATATTTTAGGTAATTGGACTGGAGAATTCGATACTACGATGGAGCAGCTAAGAGTGGCCATTATCACAGTAAATTCTACCAGAGTGGACGCAGGACTAGCCACAGGATTATCACCATGGATTGCTGCAGCCATGAATCATCTGAAGGAATGGGCGGGCATGGGAGCGTTAGCAGGCCTTCTGGTGTTGGTCTCCTTGGTTTGCCTGTGGTGTATATGCAAGATTAGAGTCTCACAACAGCGTAATGCAGCCATGACCATTCAGGCCTTTACAGCCATTGAAGCAGGACATTCTCCCCAAGCATGGTTGGCTACCATAAAAAGCTAAAATGTTACACTCAGGATGTGAGGCTAAGCACTGCACTCAGGGTCAGCCACTATCGACCCAGAGAAGAGCAAGTCTGATTGCATGCGGGTTGATGCCCCAGGTCCCGCCTCTGAGAAAAAGGTATCAAACGGGTCTGATGCTCTTTGGGTGGATGACACCTAAATGAACATCGGTACAAAGTCCCAAGTTATTTCTAATATCAGAGATCAGACCTCTACTCTTGCCTGATGTGTCTAAAACAAAAAGGGGGAACTGTAGAGAGCTGCGAAATGCCGCGCCTTAAAGATGGAGCTGGTTTCCGCCTTCCACCTTCCCGATGGTGAGTGTTCTCTGTCACAAACAACTCCACATTTGGCTAAGGCTGAGGATCTGGCTTGCTTCCATGTATGTGGACCTATCTGCATTGCCCACGTGGCACGCTGGGGTTGGCTACCCAGAGGCTATTTAAGCTGTGGGCTGGGTTTCCCCAGGGTCCGATGATTGTTCAAGGTTCCTGAATAAACTGCATTGAAAAAAAAAATATTGGCTCAAAAATAAAAAAATACTTTCAAGCTTGAGAGCTACAGTTCTATGGATAACACACAATTTATTTTTATTTTTCACAACTTTATTATGATCAAAATTTTCAAACCTAAGAAAGTAGATAAAAAAAAATAGGGTGAATACCTTTCCCTCCTTTACTTCACCCACCTTTGGTGGTATAATATACACACTTACATATTCCTTTATATAATCTCTCACAGAATTTCTCTTCTCTCTCTCTCTCTACATTCATACTTTCTTTTTGGTTAAATGGATTGAAAATATCAACACCATGATCCTGCACTCACTTCTCAGAACAATGATATACTTTTATAGGACCATAATACTCTAATCATGCTTGAAAAATTGGACGTGATTTTAAACATTTGTGTGTTCTCCGAACGCATGCAGATGTGCCAGATAAGCTGTATGTGACTGTATAAAACTAATCACGATGTTCCACGTCCCTCTGTGGCTTGAAGTATGCCAACCTGGAGCTGAGAGACACCAAGATTCATATTCCGATTCACCTGTACTCGAGGCATGTGTCTGTAGGAAGTTTCATAAACCTCTTCAGCACAAGATTCCTCCTGTGCAAAACCTGATATTTTAAATTTTGAAATGAGCTGTAGTATGGGAGAATGAAAGCAAATGGAAAGTTTTCAAAAGTTCAAAAGGGTGCAGCTGAAATGGACATTGGGAGATAACCTAGACTGATCGGCTGTGCAGAGGAGAAAACTGGGGTCCAGGATAGGAAGTGGGGTCCTCCCACTGTAACCGTATTTGAGCTCCTATATTACTTTCAATGCATGTTGGAAGTTTATTGCTTTAACCCAAGGGGAGCAGCATATGGACTGCAATCCAATGCACTCGAGTTTATGCCTAATTAGTATGTCTACATGTTTTGGGTTGACAATTCTCTGATTTCTGTGGCAAGTGCAGTCTTTGCTTCCAGTGGTCACAGATAAAAAACCCCGGTCCTTAAGGGCAGAGACCAGCAGCAGGTACCGGCATCATGAGTTCCCGTACACCTGGCCTCAGTAACTAGGCAACTGCTGATTCTTGTAACATTGTCACTTTTTGTGCAAAGATTGCCAAATAAGCCAGAGGTGACGGTCTAAAAGCTCTCTCCATTGATTACTTTTTACTTACAAAGGGAAACAAGGTCACTTGACAGTGGAGATTGCCGATGGAAGCCACCTTGACTTGGACTCAGTCAGCATAGAGTAAACTGATCGCATTTGTCTCCCGCAGTGCTACACCGAAGGACATATCACCTCTGCAGTGTCTGTGCCAAAACCCATCTTAAGAAAAATCCAGATGCCATCTTCAATCAGCCAGCCAGGCCTCTTCTAGACTGTTCTGAAGACAGGGAAGGTAGGCGACCTCTGACTAGTAGGGGATGCCAGAGGGCTTGACAGCTAATTATAATATGTGATTCTAGATTATTCTGTGGGTTAAAGATGAGAGGTGGCTCTTTGGGTAAGAGTACTTGCTACTCTGGCAGAGAACCAAGGTGGTTCCCAGCGCCCACATGCCTGCTCACAACCAGCTGTAGCCCCAGGTGCAGGGAATCCAATGGCCTCTTCTGGCTCCTGCACACACTTGAGCCTGCAGACACATGCAGGCTCACACACATAGACAAAGCTAAACAATAAAAATAATTTTTAAAAAAAATCAAAGAAAAAGTATAACTGAGGAAGAGTATTGCCTATCTATCAAATACCTTATCGTGTTTAGTGTTTCAAACATGATTAGAGTATCATAGTCTTGCAGAAGGAACTCCTTGTTCTGAGAAGACAGGCTGAAGTATTGAGACGTGCCTGGCTGTCTGGAAGTCAGTCTGTAGTCCAGGCTGACCTCCAACTCAGAGAGCTACCTCAGCCTCCGAAGTGCTGAGATTAAAGGCATGTGGCACCACTGCCCAGCATGGTGTTGAGAGTTTCAATCCATTTAACAAAGAAGAAAGTACAAGTTTCGGGAAGATGTGCGGATAGGTGTGTGTTTACACATAAAATGCCAGCCGAAGGTGGCTGCAGTAAAGGAGGCAGGAACACTCACTCTAGCTTTATCAACATTCTTAGGTTTAAAAATTCTGAACATAGTAAAGTGTGAAGGATAAAATTAAGTTGCATGTAGGCTATAGAAATGTAGCACTTAGGTTTTATAGTGTTTAAGTTTTTTGAGTCAGTATTTAAATGTTGGAAAACCTTCTACTTAGAAACGTAATTCTCAAGTTTTTAAAGACAACTACTGGACCAGGGCACACGACACCCACACTTTTGGGCACGGTGACATTTCATCTGCTGTGTGGACTCTGCCGACTATAAAGGATCTCTCAAAGGATGTATGCCTGGGTCCTCCTACTCATGGGTGTGGGAGCAACTAACCAGGAAAGCCTTGGCACAGGAGGATTTTTTCCTAACTTTAAACTCCACATGGGGAGTAGAAGGCTCTGGATCAGAATCCCTCAGAAACTTACAGAGTACACTGGGCTATCTGCACAGCCAACTAACCAGCATGTTCAAATAACAAGAGCTCAATACTCCTTCCACACAGCTGGCTCATAAGGGTTAGGCTGCACCTCATCTTAGTCCCTCTTTCTCCATGAAGGGGGCTTCCTGAGCACAAGACTGCACATACACCTTGATGCTTGTTCCAGAGAAAAAGGACATATGTCATCAACAATAAGGCATCCAAGTAACGTTTTAGGAATCTTGACTATATCAATGCATACACAATAACATGTTATTATGCCATACACATCAATGCCAACCATAATAACTATACCAGAAACAAATAAAAAAAAAACATTTGCCTCAGAAACCTATGAAATACTTGTGGCCAGTCCATAGTACTCATTATCTTGGCAAATCAATTACACATATCCCTGCAGAGGAGAGCCAAAGAAACACTTTGCATCCTTACCAAAAGTCATGGCACTTAATTGGCCAAAATGAGTCTAACTTAGGAGACACATACACACCTCTCATGGCTTCAACGTAAATAGGATGATGTCTTTGTCATTGGTGGAGAAACAAAACCTCAATTCTAGTCTTGGCTTTAACAGTGACTCAATCTCCAAGTCTGGGTGAGGCCCCTATTCCAGCTGAGCCTTCAGCTGCTTCATGGATTGATCATAGATAATTGTCCACAGCCACGCACACTTCCAAGGATGTTGTGGTGAGAGAGTATGATATATGTAGGGAGGCTTAGAAACGTAAGTACTGAAAGACTACCGCCAACTATTCTACCATTATTTATCACAATCATCTTGCCTTACTCCAGACTTTGCCTTGTCCCATCATCCTGTTCTCAGAGCTCACAAAATGGCTTCCTTAAAGCATGTTTGCCCTACAGCAAACACAGCTGAGACCTGGCACTTGAATTGCAGACTTCCATAAGAGCGACAATGGGTGTCTTAGCTTGGCTTCCATTGCTGTGATAAACACGTGATCAAAAGCAACCCCGACAGAGAGGGGTTTATTTCAGCTTACACTTTATTGTCCATCATGAAGGGAACTCGAGGCAAGGACTTAGAGCTGGGAACTGAAAGAAAGACCATGGAGGGGTGCTGCTTACTGTCTTTCTCCGCATGGCTTGCTCAGCCTGCTTTCTTATTCCACCCAGAATCACCTGCCGAGGGGTGGCACTTCCCTGAGTGAGATGGACCCTCCCACGTCAATTATTAATCTATGAAATGCCTTAAAGACTTGCCTACGGGTATTTTTCTCAGTTGAAAATTTTTCTTCCCAATTAAATTGAGCTTCGGCCAAGTTGACAAGAAACTAACCAGGACAATGGGCATCTCCTGTCTCCGTAGCTCTGGAAAGACGCTAGGAGTCTCTTCCCTGGATCTGGTGTTGGTGGTGAGGGACTCAGGGCTGTGGATGGGTCTCTGTTGAGAAAGCCTAGTGTGAGGGAAGATAGCAGGGCCAGTATGAGCTATGTTATTCTGCAGAAAAAAATGGTACCAGGAGTGAGCAGAAAGGGCTTGGGTCAGGGACTAAAGGGGACCTCTTAGGGGAGACCTGGCTTGAGTTAGTGCCCCCTCATTCCCCTCATCAGAGATATAAGAGCCATTGAAGCATGAACTTCACACCTTACTTGCCACCTGATGAGAGAGGCCTTTAAAACCACTATTCTTGGCTTCACCAATGTGAAATGAAAGAAGTACACTTTAGCACTGCCTGCTTTAATCCTACCGGCTTCTTCTTTTGTTTGCTTGGTTTGGTTTGGCTTGGGTTTTCAAGACAGGGTTTCTCTCTGTAGCCCTGGCTGTCCTGGAACTTGCTGGCATTGTTGAATTTAGAGATCCTCTGTCTTCCTTGGTTCTGGGACTAAAGGCGTTTAAGGCCTTACTACAGCCTCCAGGCTTCTTTGAGACCCTTTTACATTTACATTTTACATTTACATTGGAATACCAGATGTTTCTACATATTGAGAAAAGGCCAGGTACTGTGCTAGGCAATTTTGATAGAAATAAAAAGTCTACAAGATTCCCAGACCCTCAAAACACTTCCAGTAACAAGCAAAGAGGCAAGAAAATGGACAGGCAACTGGAAAGCAGTGTGGGGCTGGAGGCAGCCCTGTGTGGAGGAAGTTGGGATGGGACACCCCTGACTAGGACAGTCATAGGAAAGGAAAGGTCAACTGAAAAGCAGCCTCTTTGTTAACAAAGGATTTTCACATGAGTGTGTGTGTGTGTGTGTGTGTGTGTGTGTGTGTATGTGCATGCGCGTGCTAAGGACAGCTAACGGTTTAGAAATTGCTGCTGTGATCTTAATCTAACTGCTTCAAACAAGAATGAGTCTGAAAGAGAGGGTGGGAAACAATGCAAGGTGTAGAAATAAACACTCAGAATGAGGCTTTCTCACATCATTACAGCCCCTCCCCATGGCGACCTCGTAGGCTCCCTTGGCGCTCTCACCAATTCCTGTTTTAACCCTTACTTGTGCCATGAATCATATTCTTCTTCCACTAGCCATTTCCTTCACTCAAGAAAGACTTGTTGCATGTATGAAATAAGTGCTCTGGGTTCTGTTCTAGGGATGGACAGAGGGCAAAGCAGATTAAACAGTGCCCTACAGGGGTTTTAGCACACAAAGAAATAAAACTCTGTATCTCGAATGAACATGAGATGCTGTAGTATGCTAACTCCAGAGAAAACAAAGTAGGAAAGACTAGAGAACGTGAGGTAGGTGTGGCTGCCTGAGAAGACTGAGCAGGGCAGGCCGAACTTCTGCAGAGAGTGGACCAAACAGTAGACACTGTGGATGCAGAGCCCTACAGCAAGAGGGCCCAGCAGAGCCCAGGGGCCGTGTGGCTGGGTGGAGGGAGAGATCAGAAAGATCAGGACTTCAGAGGCCATTGAAAGTTTCCTGCCTTCTTTTTTAAACTGAGATGAGTATAATGTTCACTTGGGGGAATGACAGATTTGAGTTCATTTTCATCAGACAACTCACACTGAGACGACACTGTGTGGGGCAGAAGGAGAAATCACAGCAGTTGGGCCGGAGTGGCTGGAGTGCACATAGGTGTGACACAGAATGGATTCTGCTGTGTCTCAACTCAAAGCGTACAGGTGGTGCTAATGAATGGAATGTGGATGTGAAAGAAAGAAGAAGTTCAAAATGACCCTAGGGCTCCAGGATAGGTCATTACTGCCAGTGGGGAAGTAAGATGGACTAATGGTATTCGGGAAAGAGCAGAAGATTGGCCTTAGGTGTTTTGAATCTCTTAGCCGCCCATGTAGAGGTGTGGGGTGGGCAATTGTGTCTGAACATGGGACTGGGGAAAGAAGTCTAGGCCATAAACTTATACTAGGTTGTCAAATTTATACTATTTGCGTATAAGTCTGTCTATGTCCGCATAATGCCTTATTCATCTTTGAAGTCCCATGTAGCTCAGGAGTGGCTTGCTTACACTGGTGGAGACTCATTAACCTTTATAGAACATGTAGACATAGCTATAAAAATAAACTTAGGATTCATTTTGTTGAGATGACCATAGTGTGCCTTCCCCTCCCCCCAGCATGCACACACACACACACACACACACACACACACACACACACACACACCACGGAGCTAGAAGTGACCTAGATCAGAGTTCTGTTGCTTACAGCAGCTGGCTTCCACTGGGTCACCTAGCTAGGGCAACGAGCTCTCCCAGCCACTTCCCCTATCTGTAAAATGGGAGTGAGCTTAACAACCAGTTCAAAGTGCACTTTTGAAGCACAATGGTGGTTGTGTGTTTAAAATGTAAAAAGCACCTTAGAAAGGTAATGTTATCAGGCTGGGAATCATCATAGGAGTGACAGGCATCTTGCCCCTGACCTTCTCTCTCTTCGTTCATCGGAAGGTCTTGCGGTCCACCATAGACCCCAGCAGCTGGGATTCAGCACACACAGACCAACCAGGCTGGCCTCTGCCTTCCCAGATCCTCCCCACTGTTAAACAGCTCAGCTCGCCACACCATTCCCACCCATGCACACAGCTCAGGCTCTCTTCTAGACCTCTTCAGCCCTGACCACTTCTTCCCCAGTCACCCCTACAGCAATGGCCTCCAAAGCTGCATTAGGGGTGTGGTAACGCAATTACAGCAGAAATATTAAGGGTTTACTCATACTTACTATTAATTCGAAATACTGAGACATCGTTAGTCACTGCTAATGTGTTAGAAACACAATGAAATACCACTGTACACTCATTAGAATGTCTTAAAGTGATACAAAATTTGGAGCAGCGAGTAACCCAATAGTGTTATGAGTAAGTGACTGATCGGAGCTTGTGTGGGTACAAATGGCACTGCAACTTTGAATCGTGGTTTTGAAGTTTCACATACACATATGATGTAGAGATCTTACTCAAGGGTCTTTATCTTAGAGAGATGAAAATTCAGTTACATTAAAACCTATGTCTGAGGCAGTTAAGATCAAGTTCTGCTCTGCCAGAGATCTGCAGAGGCCAGCCCAGTCAGTCTGCACACGCTGAGTCCCAGAGCTTGGTTTCCGGCAACCACCTGTAATTCCAGCCCTGGGAGATTTACCATCCTTTTCAGGAGCCTGCAGGCACAACACTCATGTACACACACCCATACTACATGGACACACACACAAACATATTATAAAAATAAAGTAAATCTTTTTTTAAAAGTGAAATGATGTCAGGATGCTTACTCATAACTGCCAAAAACTAGAAGAAACTCGCGCCCATTAAACACTGAGTAGACAAAGGTATTGATCTATATGATGGATGAAATGCTACCCAGCCATCAAAACGGACAAAGTACAGATGGTAGCAAAGTATCTGAAGCCATGAGGCTCCATATTGTATGGATCCATTTATTTGACGTTCTGGAACTGGAAGAACTATAAGAGCATGGAAGAGGTCAGTGGGTGCCAGAGGTTGGGAAGAGCTGATGACCAAAAAACAGCATAAGGGCCTCTTGGAGTGAACACACAGTACTGCCTTATGTCTGTGACTGACACATGAGTTGGTTAGACCAGAAGAAATACATACAAAGAATAAGAGTGAGAGGATGCAAATTAAAAATAGAATGCAGGACACACACACACAGGACAGAAACTATAACAAATGAACCTAACTATTATAAATAGGCAGTGTTGCTGGGTGAGGTGGTACACACCTGTAATCCCAGCACTCAGGGAGGCAGAAGCAGGTGGATCTTTGTGAATTAGGGGCCAACCTGGTCTTCAAAGCTAGTCCAGAACAGCCAAGGCTACACAGAGAAACCCTGTCTCGAAAAATCTAAATAAGTGAACAAATGAATAACAAACAAATAAATAATGAAATAAATAAACAAGCAATGTCACCACTGAAGGGGGTGATGAGGAAAGAGCTCCAGAAAGCAAGCAATCAAGTTAACGTAGATAAAAACAGCCAGTCTCTCCCTATCAGGAGTAACAAGCAAGAGTTACAAGGAGAAAGGAGGCCAGAACAAACTCCATTGTGTTTGACTTGGAGACAGCAGCATGAAGTCATGTTTGTTTGTGGTAAAATGCACACGGCGTCAGGCAGATCATTTAATCATTTAATTGTACAATTCAGTAACATTTGGCACATTCGCAATGCTGTGCAACCATTTCTACAATTTTTCCTCATCCCCAACACTCTGTAACAAAGACACAGTAACTCCCCTTTCCTTGACCTTTGCTCGCCTCTACTCTCCTTTCTGTCTCCGTGAACGTGCCTTTTGTAATAATTTTTTATTTTTGAAATTATAATTACATTATTTCCTACTTTCTTTACTACCCTCCAGGCCCTCCTACGCACCCTACCCCCTAGTCTTTAAATTCATGGCCTTTTTCTTTAGTAGTGGTTATAAATGTGTGTGTGTGTTCCTAAATACATAGAAACAACTGCTTTTGGCTGTATAATGTTATCTGGCTATCTGTATGTGTTATCTCGTGCCTACTATTTGGTATTGGATAACTAAGGCGAGGGAGGGAGGATCTTTCCTGGGGAAGATTATTTCTCCCACTGTCAGCATTCTCCAGTTGCCTGAAGTTCCTGTCTAGGGTTGAGGCCTGGGAGCTTTCTCCATCTGTGTTAGCATGTCTGTTGGTGATGTCATTGTTGGGTCTGGTTTAGGCAGCCATGTTGATGAGACATCAGTGTAGCTTCTCTGATGGTTTTAGAGACACAGTCACTCAGCAAACTTCCTGTTTCTCTGGCTCATAGGATGTTCCCTCCCTATTCTCTGAAATAATGCCTGAGCCTTGGGTATAGGAATTGAGTTGTAAATGTATCAGTTGGAATTGGACACCACAAGATCCCTTGTTCTCTGCATTTTGGTCTTGTGTGGTTTCCTGTAATGGTCTCCATTCGGGTAGAGCCTGGCAATGGGTGTGCAGGATCTGGCTGGGCAGAAGGGTTGAATGTGGCATGATGAATGTCTTTTCAAGGTACCTTTTCAAGGTAAATGAAATTGCAAAGTCATTTTTCCTCTGTGCCTTGCTTGTTTCACTCTCTGGTTTCATCTGTGTCATCCCATGATTGGAATTCCTTTTTTTTTTTTTTCTCAGCTGAATAATAAATATTAAGCTGTGTGACTACATCAGTGTGTTCCTTGTTTTTCCTATGCTGGACACATAGAGACAAGTGAGTGAACAAATAAATGAGGGAGGTCTGGGTCAGTAGGTAAGGGCATAGGATCCATGCTCAGATTCTCTGAACTCACATAAAGAGTCAGGAGTGATCCAAACACTTGGAATGCCAGTGCTGTGGGGTTGTAGGAGAGACAGGAGGATTGTTGCAGTGTACTGGTTGCTAAGAGTAAGTGCGAGGGCTGCCCAGCAGCACAAACGTTGTTAATAGCTCTGATTTGTACCCCCAAAATGATTAACATAGTGTATTTCAGGTTATGGGTAACTTACCTCTGCCCCCCTTTTTTAAGAGCTTCAGAGTTCAGCATTTGAGTCAGTAGCTCTTACTTGCTTGTTGCAGATTAGACTTTTTCCAAATAAGTGCTCAGGTCTGGGTAAGACAGAGCACCAGGCTGGGTATCAGATCATACAAAATAGGGGTCAACCCAAGATGCGAAAGGTCAGGGTGCTGAACAGGACAACCTGCGTTTGTTCACCAAGCTAGAATTCATTAGAGATTATCTTCATCTGCAGAGACCAGACAAGGCTTCCTTCAGATCTTTGAAGCTTGGCAACTCAGGATTGAGAGTCACCAAGAAGATGCATGAGTCCCCTCTCTGCTCTATCTCTGTTTGCCTCTGGAAGCAGCCTGAAAATGGGTGTTCCTTCCTGCAGGGTTGAAGCTTAGCCCATCTGCAAAGGCAGGATTATGCGTGGCAGCATACAGGCCCCACATTTCACAGGCTTAAAACCTCAGAGGCTAAACCATGTCACATGTCCAAGCATGACTTAAAATAGAGGATGGATTTCCTTGGCCCTTTACATGCCTGGTTCTATTTCCAGGGTTTCAACCAATGTGGAATGGGAGTATTGCGGTGGGCGGGGGGGGGGTGTGGTAGGGTGGGCTGCATCTGTGCTGAAGCAGCTTTCTTGTCACGTGATAAACAGTACAGAGGAACCACTGCTGACATAGTGCTACATTTTTAAAAAATCTAAAGATGAGTTAAAGAGGAGGAAATGAGTTATATGTAAAGGAGAAGATGAGTTATAAGGGAAGAAAGGCGAATATAGGTTATATGTAAATATTGAGATGTTCTGTATAAGGGATTGATTATTCTTGGATTTTTGTATCCATGGGGTTCCTGAAGCCAATCCTTCTTGAATACCAAGAGAAGACCGTATGATCCTCCTGTAGGCAGAATGTGGTCTGTCTCTAGTGAACGCTGATCGTCTACTTCCTGTCTCTCCCAGCCCCTCTTCCATGCATGTCCCTCACCCTCTGTGCACTGGGTCCACAGAAGGAGACGGGATAAGCTAGTCCCAGACACATTCTGTCCCATGGGGAGAGCCTCTGCTTCCTGGAGGTATGGATTCAAACCCAGGGAAAAGTTTTCTTGGGTGATGATGTCTCCCATGTACCCTGGAGTCTGTCTGTCTCCTATGGCGCTGTGCATTTCAGGCTGGATTTGCTCACTTATGTGAAATACCCACCCTTCTCCTTCTCCACAGAGGAACTCATACAGGCTACTGGGGCCCCGTGACTCATTGGCTTCCCAGCAGCTCGTTGACAGCTGGTGGTGAATGATTCCCTGGCTGTCTTCCCCCCTCGGCCACTACTGGGAATCAGCAGCTGCCATCCTGGAAGATGAGGAAACATTATCCATAACAGGCACTTATAAAATATGCATTTTGTTGTTTTGTTCTTGGTTGATTGGCTGTTTATTTGTTGTTATTTTTTTTGGGGGGGGTGTTTCCTTGTTTGTCTGTTTGCTTGATTTGAGACAGTGGTTCACATAGTCCAGGCTGGCTCTAGAATGTAACAGCTAGCCTCGAACCCCTGATCTTTCTATGACCTCCAAAGTACTAGGTTTGTAGTTACGTGCCACCCTTCCTGGCCTTATTTTCTTACACTACGGTGTTTTGTCTCTGTGAGACAGAGTCCCACAGTGATATGGAAGACTTTTTTCACCCAGGCAGGCCTCAAATTTGCAGCAATCTTCCTGCCTCAGCCCCAGAGTGCTGAGACTGTGAGCATAGTCTGGATGGTTTGCATGTTTAAAGAGCAACAGAGGCTGGGAGATGGCTCAGTTGATAAAGTACTTGGGGCGCACTGTGAGGATCTGGGTTCAGATCCCTATCACCTATGTAAAAACCCCAGGCACAGCGGCTGCTGACTATAACCCCAGCCCTAGGGAGGCAACGACAAGATGATTTTCTTGCACTTGGCAGTCTAGGCAAATCTACAAGCGCCAGGTTCTGCAAGAGATAATAGAGGAAGACATCCAGTATGAACCTACGCCTTCCACATGTGCAGCTTCATTACAGACCTAACATGTGCACACACACACATCTAGAGCTGACAGTGCAGGACTATCAGCCCAGCTAATCTAGGAGTCGAAGCAGGAGGATTGGAAGTTCAAGGCCTGCCTGAGTAAATTGGGAAGACCTTGTCTCAGAAAGTAAAATAACGATTGGGAATATATGTATCCTTGAAGCCCTAGGTTCAATCCCCCACCCTGGGGAGAAAGAAGCAACAACTGTAGTGAGATTTATAGTTTAAATAACCTAGTGCCATCTATCTTCACAACTGACTCCTTAGCAGCCGTCGGAGAATGATGCCGGATCAGGCAGTGAATAGGCATCCACATGTGTGCATAACTTTTTTGTTTTAACTGTGTTCAGCTTTACACTAGTTTATCAAACTGTTCTCTTTTTACACAAATTCACAGCATTCTTAAAATAACCCATTCTCATTGTGCATTTAACTCGCTAAACTATTTGAATAAAAATCTGACTTACACCCAACTTTTCAAAAGCATTGTTCCTGCATAAAGCAAAGTCCTGCTGTGTGGAGGTTTCTCAGCAAACTCCTAGAGCCATAGACAATATGGAAATGGAAGGTCTTGGATATAACAATTGGAATATTTGTGACTCACCCAAGACTTGCTTCCCTTTGGGGATGGGGAGTTTCTGGCTAGGAGGAAATAGATGAATTCATTCATTTGTTCAACAAATATTTATTTGGCTAAGTAGCTTGGAAGCCCTGAGCACCCTTCGAAATACTTTAGAAGATTTGTGGGAAGTGAAGCACTCAGTCCACCCTGTCCAAAGCATCCTCCCTGGAGTGATGTCTTCCTGACCCTAGACCTGGTGAGGAGCCACACCCAGAGAAGAGAGACCTCAGGCCCTAGCTCTCACTTTCCTAGGTCTGTTCTAGGTTTACTCTACTGGACAAGTTCCTGGGCAGATGAATGCTGCCAAGGTTGCCCTTGCCTTGTGGACAACTGCTCCCCTTTTCTCATCTACATACCCTTGAGGTCACCCTCCTCAGACAACAGTCTTTACCAACCATGACTTCCCAAGACCCAGCCTTGCCAAAAAATGGGCTGTGGCCCCAAATGAGACAAGTCAGTTCAGCGCACAGAGTGCCCCAGCTCAGATTTCTCTGTTTGCAGAAGTTAATCCTTTGTTATTGTTCAACATTACCATATTATTAAATCAGGGTGGACCTTAACTGGCATGTGAGTGCTGGTGGAGATGACAGATTTTCAGGGTTGGCCATAATTGTGTTCTGGGGACAGAAGCCAGCACCTTGGTTTGCCTGGGTGTGGTGGTAGCAGCAGTAGCCTGGAGCCATTTGTGAGAACCTGTCCTCTGGGCAGTCCCATAGCCAGGCAAGTAAGTGGGACTGCGATGGCTTTGGACAGCTGCTGGGAAGAGTTCATGCCCTCTTTATGGTTCAAGCGCATGTTGGTCCAAAGAGAAAATGAGTCTAATATTAATGGGAAAATTCGAATCAAACCTTGTCTAAACCCAACTTGATAGGTTTCAAGGCCTCTAAGAATAGTATCACAAACTTGCTGCGAAGACTCCAGCTTCTCTGAAAGCTGCTCTGAGGGCCCAGAGCCTCGGCAAGAAAACCCGTGCTGTACACGAGGGCCCCAGGGAGAAGGCACACACAGAAGAGTGCCAGTGTCTCTCAAACCCTTCGGAGTCCCAAGGAACAGCACGGCGGCTGATTCAGGGACATGTGTTGAACTGTTGGGATTTGAAGATCTGATCTACCAAACACAGTCCCCACTGCTGTTGGACAGGATAACATGAAGATAGACGGTTGCTTTGGTTTTGTTTTCCTGCATGCATAGTCTCTGGTCAGGGCCATATTCTAACACTCTCCCCTCAGCTGTCTCCTTGGAGAAATATTGCTTCCTCCCCTCTGTGTGCTCTTTACTCATTCCTCAGGTCGAGGCAGCACAGCATGAGCTTCTGCACTTGAGAAAGTCACAGGCAGTTCTTGTATTTCCCAGATTATCTTGGCACCCTGCGCCAAGCGGATCCTGAAAAAGTGTTGTGGAATTGAATCGAAAACTTCCTCCCTGCCTGCCAGACACCCTTGATGGCTGCTTTGCTTGATGCTTTCCGGCTCCCCTCAGCCAGTGCCTTACCCCCGTTCTTAACTCCACAGTTCAATCAATGGCATCTGTCAAATAAATTGCAGGGGGGGGGCAAGTCCCACCCATTGGCTATTAAGCAGAGGGAATCTTCTGTGTCTGCCCTGCTGGCTACCCACTCTCCCTTTCCTCCTTTCCCACCCAGGTGAGCTGTGGGGATCAGCTGGCACAGGAGTTGAGAGGGCAGAGCAGCTTGCCTTCTAACTGCTCTGCCAGGCTCAGAAGGGCCTACCCAGCTAAGGGGCCTGTGGCTGGGTATTTGCTGAGGTTGCTTCTCTCCAGGACCCCAGCCGGATGCCTCTGTCATCGGGGGCTCCATCCACAGTAGAGCTGATTTTCACTCCATTTGCTGATTCTGTATTTCAAAGCTTGGGTGGGGAAATTATGAACCATATAATTATTCAATTTCTGATAGACATGGAAGAGACTAGAAAAACAACTTGAAGAACCATCTTATTAGAGGCACATGTTAGGGTGGCTCCTAGGCCCCAGAACCATGCTTTCCAGAGCAGCCATGCGGGTCTCTGAACCCACTGCCTGCTCCTCTCTCTGCAGGGCCTCTTGACCATGGAAGGCTCTGAAGCTGGTTCCTGGGAGTTGCAAAGCATAGAACTGCCACTGTGAATGGCCCAGTGTAATTGCCCAGGGCCAAAATGAGTCAGCAAGCAATCCAGAAGAAAACCTGTTAGTGGCAATACTGCACGTCCTGTGCCCAGAGACTCTGAAGGAAGACTTGGGCTGAGCAGGAGGTGTGCAGGAACCCCCAGGATCTGGGTTAGTTCTGGGTGAGTAGTGAAGGACAAAGAGTTTCTTAGAAGGAAGGTCAGGACAGCCTGCGTGCGATTCTTTTCTTGTGGCTAAGTAACCCCAGCATGCCCACAGAGCGATGCTGTTCTGTGCCCCCCAAAGTGCTACATAATGGACAGACGTTGAATGAAAGATGAAAGATGTGTCTTAAGGACTTTGACCAAGCTAAACTTTTAATGTATATATTTCTTGTTTTATTTTGAGACAGGGTATCATTTGTAGCCCAGGATGACCTGGGCTATAGCACTCTATAGCACATGGTTGGCTCAAACCCACAGCAATTCTCCTGCCTCATCTTCCTGGCTCCTTGAGACAATTGTGAAGGATTTTTAGTATAAACCCCTTCCCTTTGGTTATCAGAATATGAGGTTCAAACTTGGGGTCCTGCACATGGTAGACAAACTAGGCAAGCATTCTACCACGTAACCCAGGCTCTCAGCTTTCTGGCTCCCTGAGTGATAACCATGGACAATTTTCACGGATAGCTAGCTGTTCCTGTGAAGAAATCCTTAATTTCTGATCGCACAACTAAGTCTTTCTGGAGGGCCACTCAATCTTCAACAAACTCTATGGCCCAGTGGAACAGGAAGTACCTAGTTCAGGGTGATTTTATGGCTTAAATGGCCATAAGCGGTCACTTCCCTAGACAGTAGTTTGATCATTTACCAATCTTTATAGACTAGCACTTTAAACAAAACAGTCCCAACCAATTCTCAATTCTCTGGGGTACTAGAAAGATTTATTTCAGGCTCTCTCTCTCTCCCTCTCTCTTCCTGAAAGCATATATATATATATATATATATATATATATATATATAGTTTTTGTTGGATATAGGAAACTAGGACTCTGACAAGCAGGGGTGGAAGGGATGCTGGCTTTCACTGGATCTCACATGTACCTGACAATGTTCTTCAGCACCCCAGCGCAGCCCACTATCTGGAGATTGCAGTAATGGAGACTTGAGGAACCCTGAGATGACACTGGCAGATCCCTGTGGTCAGACAGTGTCCCTTGGGTTTGTTCTGTAGTGCCTCCTTCACATGCCAACAGCAGAGGTCCAGAGGAGAGGCAGGAAATAAACCCAAACAAGCAACCAAGCCTGGCCTGGTGCTTGGGAAAGCGTGCAGGACATCTGTTGGTGAGACTCCAGAGACCTTAGAAAGCTGACTCAAGGGCTTATTAGCTAAAAGCATGGACTGTTTTTGCAGAGGAGCCAAATTCAGTTCCCAGCACCCAAGTCTGTAGTAAGTCTAGGTCCAGAGGAGCGAATGTCTCTGGTCTCTGTAGGTATCTGCATGCACATGTGAGCACATACCTCCACACAGACACACTCACAAACACTAAGTAAAAATAACAAATTCATCTTGCTAGTTGTGATGGTGCATGCTTTTAATCTCAGGTTTTAAGAAAAAAAAAAATGGTTGGGGGAGGAGGAGAAGAAAGCTCCTTTGTCTCCTCAGCTGATACCGTGCTGCCTTGCTCTCCCGGATGCCAAGGCTCTAACCCAGGGCACTAAGTCAGTTCACCTGACAGAAGGGTGTGGCTTTCTTTTTCATTTAAGTATAAATTGAATCTAAAGCTATGAATTAATACAGAAACACCAGGATCTTTGTCAAGGGCCCTGCTGAGAGGGTCTTCCGTGTCTGTGGAGACGGGTTTGCCAGGGAGTGTAGTAACTGGCACAAAGCAGCCAAGGGCCCTGATGACCCCAAGCTGGGTCTCCTCCTCCAGAGGAGGAGGCCGGCACAGCCAGCTTCCTAGAAAGCCCCGCCCAGGCTTCCTCCTCTGCTTGGCCTTTCCTGCAGGCCATTGTCGCATTGGAGGACCTAGCCAGTCTGCCTTGCAGGGAGGCATTTCCGGGAGGCACAGAGCAGGCAGCCTGGCAGGGCGGGGCCCGCTGAGGGAGGAAGTGCTTGCCGAGGAGTGGCACGTCGCCCTGGGCTATGCCAAGTGCCCTGCTGGGCATGGGGAGGGGACTGTGCCACCGCTAGGAGCCGGAACAGGCTTTGAAGGCTTAGAGCGGAGGTGGGGGCATTCTCTCCTGCCTTGACTCCCACCAGTCAGGATAGCATTTCCTACCTCTTAGGCATCTTCTTAGGGCTCTGTGTTGAGAAAAAATTACTGCATTCATTCATTCATTCATTCATTCATTCACTCACTCACTCACTCACTCTCTCCATCCACAAACAGTTGCTGAGCGTCATCTGCCTGATAGGGACAGAACAAGGAGCAGAGAGCAGGGAGTGAAGAACACAAACATCCTTGATCTGCTGTAGCAGAAAGACTAGCAGACATAGTAAGTGCAGCATGCACACAGTAGGCGACAACTGGTACCTAGGAATGGACAAGGGGGAGGGGAGCAGACAGCTCCCTGGGAGGAGCATTCCAGGTAGAGAAAGGAGGAGGGGCATCCATCCCCAATGCTCTCCCCCACCCCCAGTCATCGGGAGTAGCCATAGCTGACTTCCAGTGGCTCCAGTGATTGGCAGGATACATTGTATCACTTTGGGACACCTACTGACATCCAGTCACTTGGACCTAGTTTATCTTCCAGTTGTGTTCCTTTTCCGGGCCTGTAGCTTAACTCAGGGCTCAGGGCTCAGTAGCTATACCAGGCTTCAGATCCAGGCTCCTCCCACTTGTGTCCACCTGACAAGCTCCGTCTTCCTCTGAGATTCTGTGCCAAGTCGCAACATTCTCTGAGGAGCCTTTACCACTCCCCCCTGCCCACTCCCGCTGCATCTACTGCTTATATGACGCTTGGTACAGTAATCCAGGGCCAGCGTCTAGCCACACTACAGTTATATGTTGGTGCATTGGAAGGCCCCATCGGCTGTGACTGGTTGCACCCTTCCCCCCAGAGTCCTCAGTAGCCAGTGCCTGCCTGGTACAGAGCAGGCCTCAGTAATGAAATGCAGAATGATGATGTGAGCAGTGCTTGCCTTCTCTGGTCCCCAGAGAGGGCTTTGGAAGCCTTCAACGGGCAGCCTCTACCATCCTTCCAGCTACTTAACAGGCTGTATTCACAGCTGTGGACTCCTAGGATACAGCTATCCTGTGGGCAAGCGGCTGGTAGAGGGGGAAAAGTCTCATTTTCATTATAGAAAATGGCTGGTTCAAGAGGCATTGTGTCCAAGAGAATAGGAGCAGCCACCCTTCTCCCTGACTCCACCCCTGCCCTGGGTGCCAGTCTGGGCTGGCCACACAACTCCTGGAAACCCTGGTCATCAATGTGCTTCCTCTCCCTCCCTTAGGACCTGAGCACTCCTGGGGCTGTGGCGCCTCTGCAAGGGAGGCCAAGTTCTTATAAACATGAGCTGGGCTGGCGGGTTGGCTACCACTAGGCCTGCAAGGTCAGCTGGCCTTCCCTTGAAGATCCTTACACTGCCCTTGTCTCCTGATTCCTGTCCGCACAGTCCTGATCCATGCATGCCCTTGTCATGTCACCTGGATGGAATGGAATGTCTCTGACTCATGGATTAGAGGGAATTTCTGAAGCTTCTCTTTTCAGGTCACCTCTTTACTCAGAAACCTGCAAGGGATTGCCCAAAGGGCAAGGTCCAAACACCCACGCCTGCAATTGTAGGTTCCCTGCAGACTGACCCTAACTCCCTCAGATATACTTCTCCCTGCTCCCATTCACCAATCTCTTCCTACCAATGGGCCGGTTCTGAGCTTTACGTATCCTAAAGGCTTCCTACTCTCCTGTAGCTGCCTGGACCTGACAACCTTGGCCTGCTCTCCAGGCTCAACCATCTTCCACATATGTGTGCAAAGATTCTGATTACAGGGTCAGTAAGTCTAATTTTATTCTAAATAGTTTTTATTTCTAATTTTAAAGTGATGCTTATTTATTGTGGAAAACTTTAAAAACATGAATAGGAAAAAAAACACATAGCCTTTCTCAAATTATTGTTATTAATGTTTGGCATTGGGAGAATTTTTCAGTTCTGTGTGTGTGTGTGTGTGTGTGTGTGTGTCTGTGTGAGTATGGTGTGCATGCATTTGTGTGTAGCCATGTATGCGTGAGCAGAAGCCGGAGGAGAGTACCGGTTGTCTTGCTTTATCCCGTTCCACACCTGGAGCTAGACTGGCCCTAGCGATGCTCGTCTCCATCCCATACAGCCCAGCTTTTTACCTGAGTGATGGGACTCAGACTGAGTTCTTTGTGCACGCCAACACTCTAATCTACCAAGGCAGCTCCCATCACTTTCGATCTCTTTTCTAATGTCATCTGGATATCAGTATAAAAAATGAAGACAAATAAAATTGGAATCTGTGGTGTTTATAATGCCATATCTCATTTGTCTGCAGGCATTGTATTATAATAATTATAGTCTTAATTTTCTTTAAAAACATCCTAAGAGTTATGTAATTTCAAGTCAAGTTCTCTTAACAAACTAAGCATTCTTTTACTCATGGCTGATTAGATTTTCATTTCTAAGCATTTCCTATTAGTAACTCTGATGAACATCTGAACATCTGTGAATATTAATCTTTGACCTCATTTCCAATTACATCCTTCAAACATATCCTTAAAAGTGAAATTTCTAGGTCAAAGTGTAGGGCATTGTTAGAGCTCTTGGTACGTATGGCCAAACTTTGTTCTCACAAACATTCCCAGGACAAAGGAAGATGGAACCAGACACTGTCTGATTCTGATTATTAAAGACTGAAAACTGCTCTAGCAGCTGGTGGTGTCGGTACACACCTTTAATCCCAGCTCTTGGAAGGAGAGACAGGCAGACCTCTGTGAGTTCAAGACCTACCTGGTCTATAAAGCAAGTTCCAGGACAGCTACACAGAGAAATCCTGTCTCAAAAAGCCAAACCAAACCAAACAAATAACAAAACTGCTCAATCATTTCATAGGCAAAGTGTGCTTGTTTTCTTTTCATTTCCTGATATCACCAATTAAACACAGGGCCTCATGTATGGAAGCACACACTCTGTCACTAAATCACACACCTAGCCCCTGAGGTATACTTCAAGCCATTTTATGTGTTTGTTTTTAATTTACATACCTATTATTATTGTCACTAAGCACAATTGAAATATGGTTGCTTGTTCTTTTTAAGGATCATTAAGTAAATAATTATTTATTTATTTATTTGTATGGATGTTTGTGTGCATGTATGTCAGTTCACCATTTGCCTGCCTGGTGCTCATAGAGTCAAGAAGAGTCAAGTCATATGGACTAGAGTTACATATGGTCATGACCCCACCATGTGGGTATCGGGAATCAAACTCAGGTCCTGTAGAAGAGCATCCAGTGCTTTTAACTGCTGAGCCGTCTGTCTAGTCCCCTAGTTCTTGTTCTTTATCTTTGGAAATTATCTATTATAAACCTCCAACTATTTGTTTTTATCTTAGAATATTCTTGTTGTTTTAGGTGACCTCTTTCTATATAGTTTAAATGTTTTAGTCTTATCCCAACATATTCATCCTTGAAGAACTTTCCAGATGAAGAGGATCCCTCAAAAGAAGAGGAGGGGGTTAAAGGGGAGGAGGAGGAAGAAGAAATATCAATTTTTACAGACAGAGAAGTCACAAGTCAATGCAGGAAGTGAACTATATAAATCCGGTTAACTGGAAAGTGTCTAGCTGGGGTTTGAACTTCAGTATGACATGTTCCAGAGCTCTTAATTAGAAAAAGAAGAAGATGAGGAGGCAGAGAGAAGTAACAGTACTTGTGAAAGTCTTAACAGTGAAAGCTGAGTGTGTTTGGTAGGATCACTAAGGAGCAACTATCACAGGGATTGAGGACACTTATAAAGGAGGAGAAGTTACAGACCAAGGAAGTAGTCTGGTTTGTGGCCAGCTGAGTATCTCTCTGATCATTGCCTCTGGGCTCAGGAATGAGTTCCTTGCACCCTCTTCCTTCAGTGACCCTTCAGAGTATGGCCTCTAGCCAGGAACCCAGAACCTCTCCAGAGCCGTGGTGCACACAACAGTGCATGCTTTGGTTTGCCCTCCACAGATTATCCTCAAAACTTTGAGGGGGCTCCTTGTTACTTCCCGTGTTGCTCTTTAGAAATGGCAGGGCCTCAAATGTAGCATTGTCAGTCAAGTCTAGACTCTACAGATTTCTTCCATCATCTGTTCCTACCCAATCACATTTGTTCCTACCTCAAGTTCTACTGATCTTTGATGATTAACAGAAAAGTAGGGAAAGAGAGGGAAGGAAAGAGAGACTGGGAGGCTCATCTGCTCAGGATGGGTACCCGAGGCCCCCTGATGAGTCTGGAAGACTCTTGACCTCTCTGAAGTCCCTCATGCCCCACTTTCTAGGGTCAGAGAGGCTGGGAGAGACAGGATCAGAAGGAGGAAGAACAGAGGTCTCTTGTTCCCTGCCTTCTCCTCTCTTTCATGGCTCTTTCTGGATCTGGCTCTAGGGAGTTTAAACTGGGTGGAAGGTGCAGATTTGTGGAAGGCAGATGACAGCGGCAGGGGCTCTTCAGGGGCCACAGAAGTGAAGAGAGCTGCGAAGTTCTGCAAACTCAGAGGGAAACTTGACCAAAGACAGAATGGAAACTTGACTTACAGAAAAGAAGGGGCCAGCAAGATGGCTCAGTGACACATCCCCCAAAAAAATAAAAAAGTTTGCCTCACAAGCCTGATAACCTGAGTTCAATTCCCAGGTCCCATGGTGAAAGGAAAAAAAATCTGACTCTTGAAAGTTGTCCTCTGACTTCTACACATGTGCTGCAGCAAACACACTCCTGCACACATGCACATCACCCCCCATAGCAATAATAAATAAAAACTTAACATTTAAGGCCAGAAAAGAAGCAACAGAAATTTTATAGGTTATATATATATATATATATATATATATATATATATATAATCTGGGATATTTTTAAAGCGTTATAATTTTAGGTCTTAATTAGTTTAAAAGACAAATTTTTAAGCAATAAGGAGAACAATAGGGGGCTTATACTCATGTAAGGCATTTAAGGCATATTTGACAACGGTAAAATAAAGGACTGGAGAGGTAATGGGGAATTACATTGTTTAGGCTTGCGTGTAACTGTGTTGTTTGCACGCATGTGCAGATGTACCCTTGCTTGTGTGAACATGGCAGCCAGAGGAGGACACTGTGTGGGTCAGAGAGGGATTGAGCAGCACAGAGTGTCCTGCTCTATCATGTTCCACCTTGCCCCTTTGAGATGGGGTCTCTCAGTGTACCTAGAGCTAGTCTGATGGCCAGCAAGTTCTATCTATTCTCTTGTCTCCACCACTCACAGCCTTGGGATTGCAGGTATGTAATTTCCCTTACCCAGATTTTGTTTGTTTGTTTGGCTGTTTGTTTTTTTTGTTGTTGTTTTTTCCCGACACAGGGTTTCTCTGTGTAGTCTTGACTGCCCTAGACTCACTTTGTAGACCAGGATGGCCTCAAACTCTCAGGGTTCCGACTGCCTCTGCCTCCCAGAGTGCTGGGATTACAGGCACCCGGTCCTTGCCAAGATTTTTACATGGGTTCTGGGATCTGAACTCAGATCTTCAACCTTGTATAGCAAGCATTCCTATCCACTGAGCCATTTCTTTAATTGCTGGTTTAGGCTCTTGTATGTAAATTCAAGATAAATAATAAATTAAGGATATATTGGATGACTACATTGTGATGCAAGAACAAACACTTAAAAAACAGAGCTTTAGATAAAAAGTAAATATGGAAGCTAAATATAAACTAATATTTATTTGATTGACTCAAAAGAAGACAAGACATAGGGTCAAAGTGCCACTGGGACAAACAAAAATAAATACCATTTATTAGTTATAATATTATCCCAAAAAGAAAGAAATGAGGCAATTTATAAGGTCTTTTCATAATCCTCAGTGTCCTGAATTCTCACTTCAGGAACTGTGGCCGGGTTGGTGTTGGCTAGATATGGCAGAACTGTAATGAGATAGGCCTGATGATTCCTGGACTTGTGATTGGTCCCCTGGGTAAAGGGGACTGTTCTTAGGGGTTCCAGTTGGCCATTCAGATTAGAGTAGCAAGTTAAGGAGATGATTAGGCACAGGGTTCAAGTCAATAAAGATGTTGGTTCCGGCACCCCAGCCTATGGGGATGCTGAGTTAGAGACAGAATCAGCTTCACGGGTGATGGCTAAGTTTGGGAGGGAGGAGACCAGGCCCCTGCCTTATGTTGGATAGGGATGGGCAGACCCAATAACACTGAGCAGTCTTTCACAGAGCCATCCAATACATAAGTTAGGCACAGCACTTCCTATTGCTAACAGCCTCTTTGTCTCTGCTCTCTGGCCTAGTCCAGAACATTGTCTCTCTTACTCTGATCAATGCAGTGATTGCACATAAATATCTATTTATTCAAAAAGCCACCACTGCTTACCTTGTCTGCGCAGGTCCTATTCTAGATCCTGGGAATTGAGCATGAACAAAATGACCTCCCTGACCGTGAGGTCTGCTGGGTAGAGACAGGCAGCGTTAACATTCAGCAAATAAGTGGTTCCAGAAAGCAAGAGCTAGGCAGTGAGAGAGGCTGGCCTGGAAGCCTGGGGCTTGAGGAGCAGAAAGAGGTTGAAGAACAAGTAGGGGAAATGGGAGCCTGGGCAGGGTAGGCCTGAGGAGGGGCTTGGTATAAGAGCAGGTGGGAGAATAGCCAGGTGACTGGGCCAGGTAAGCCCCCGGGATTGAAGCTATCTCCAGTGAGAAGCCATTGGGGCCCATAAGCCAGGAAGTGACATACACTCATCAGAGGTCATGAGACCCTGACGACTAGGGCTGCACTGTGGAGAATAGCCTGTGGCACTGACAAGAGAGAAGCAAATAAAAGAAAACAATGGTCTAAGAGATAAGAGCCCTAGATTCCTCAATATGCTTTGTGATCTGAGATGCTCAGATGCGCCAGTCATTTAGTCTAATCTATCTGTAGGATTATCTAGTTGTAAACGGCCATTGGAAGTATCTATACTATTTATGTCATTGAGGCATGGTGGGAATCAGTGATAGAATGTTTAAAAAGTTACTTTTGCAGAACAAAGGGCCATGCAAGAGCAAAGGCTGTGCTTATCTGCTCTCCTCCTCCACACACTGGACACTTGCTAATCCAGTTGGCTAGCTGGGATCTGGAGGATAATGTGAGTTAATTTCCACTGTGAACACTGTGGTTTCTACGATATTGGTGACGATGTGGCTGTTTAGTTGATTTGGGTAATGAGGCCAAACTCAATGATGGGACCCCAGGGCAAGCTGGATTCTTCCCCTCTGTTTCCAAACCAGCGATGGCTTTGAATAGGGTGTTGTTGGTCATCAATGACCTTGCTGAAGGAATGGTGATAATCCTCTCTGTTGTCCATCACCATGGAGGACACCCACCCCTGGGATAAGAAACAAGGGCCATATCTGACACAGATATTTGCTTCAAGCTGCCCCACTGTCTCTCTCCTCAGAAGCAATTAGTTGGGGACAGAGACGGATGCACACATTTGGGGGTTTATGGGCTCATTGGAAACCCCTCAGGAAGTGTCCAAGTGTTACTTATGCTATTGCTTTTGCCAAAAGACAACTGCTCCAGCTGTCAGAGGATTGAGAAATGAAGCCTGTAGCATGTCAAGAAAGATCACAGTACCTAGTGTTCCTCCAGCATTGTCACCTGTGCCCAACCGCCACCCTGCAGGCCAAATCTCAGTAAGGAGAATTTTGTTTAAACACATATACATATATCTACCCTTACGAAACAGCCACACATTAATAATAATAAGGAGGAGGAGGAGAAGAAAACAGACATTGGCGTGAAGACATTAGTCAATGGTAGAGGACTTGTGTGGGAGTCACTGCAATAGAGTGAAATTTAAAAAGGAAGAAGACAGATAACATCCATAAGTATGCTTCAGGTAGGGGTGCAGTTTATTTGTTAACCAAATCACTCCAGGCTCTCACTGCACCCTTCTGAAGTGGCCAGTTGCATCTCCATTTGAGAGACAAAGGAAACTAGTATTAAGAGAAGTTGGTGGAGTCAGCCCAAGTCAGTATGATTCTATCTATGATGGCTCCCCAGTCTGCAGGATTTTTGTTCTAAAGTATCTTCTATACCTTTCTAGCTCTCTTTATAAAGGCTAGTGCTCCCTACATCCCAGTAACCTCTCAGGCCAAGGATGACAAACTCAACTCTTGGGTCTGTTTTGCTCCTCTGTCCATTAGAAGACAAAGGAGGAATCGGCCAGAAAATATTGAAAGCCTGTGTATGAGAGAGCTGGCAAAACAAGGGAGGCATGCACCTATAAGAGTAAGAACTCAAGAGTGAGACCCAGTCATGTCTACCCAAATGGGACGCAGTGATGGTCACAGGGGAAAGAGATGACAAGAGACTGATTGAGGCAGAGCCAAGTGCTTCCTTCCGGGTGCAGGGGGAAGATGGACGATACCATTGATTTAGCCACCACCTTCTGGAAGCCAGGTAGCCTGACCTCTTTCTCTCCTGGCTCTGGATCCCTCTGGAGCTTGGTAGAAGTGGAGGCCAGGGTCACTGGACATATTCAACACAGCCTAGATGTAGGTTGGTTCTGTCCAGGTGATTCAAGCACAAGCCACAAGGCCCTTTCTTCTCTAGAGCTGACTCTTAGAAAGTGACTGAGGCCAGCTGGGGCCTGGGTGAAAGTCTGAGCCAGCAGGAGAGGTTTCTTGCTAGGCAAGGAGAGGTCTCAGCAGCAAAGAGAAAACTACAGGGGGCCAGCCCATGGAAACATTGCACAGCACCCCCTAATGGTGGGGCTGGGTTGACAATTCACCGGGGTGACAAAGTGACTAGGTGTGGGACAGGCAGGGAAGGAGAGGTAGCAGGAAAACCTGCCATTCCTGTCAGGTGAGTCACCATGCCTGTATCTCTGTCAACTCTACTTTAAAAATATAACCAGATTACCATGAAAGAGCAGGGAGAGAGCCCCTTCCCAATCCTTAGAAAATCCTTTCATATTGTAATAAAAACTGATTGTAAAATATCTTTTTTTAAAAAACTGAGATTGGGGTTTCTTTTTCTGAGACGTGGTTTCTTGTATCCCAAGTTGGCCTTGAAATTGCTAAATAGCTGATGATTTTGTACTTCTGATCCTCCTGTCTCCACCTCCCTGTCGGAATCACAGGAGTGCACCCCCACCCCAGCTGTCAGGAGATTGCCCTGAGTACTCAGGTACTATAGGACTTCACTCTTCCACCTAAGCCACATGCTCAGCCCCTCCAATCAAGATTTTACTTTATTTATTTATCTTGGGTTGTTTGTTTGTTTGTTTTCAGATATGTCCTCATTATGTAGCCTTTGCTGGCCTGGAACTCACACAGAACTATCTGCCTCTGGGATTAAAGGCACTCACAATCATGCCCAGCCTGCAAATTAAGTCTTTAAATCTGTTGACCTTGTGTTACTTTGGAATATAAGACTGACTTTCTTCAGTTCCTTCCCACAGTCCTTTATCTTCTCCAGACTCTATGTTTGAAAACTCATTGCGGGAGTTTCACATGTCATCCCTCCTGGAGAAGAGAGGAAGGTGGAACCAGGAGGATTACCACGAATCTCAGACCAGCCTACACTATAGGATAAAAGTCTGTCTCAAAAAAAAAAAAAAAAAAAAACAAACAAACAAACAAAAAAACAAATTATAGTGTAAGAAACACCAGGACCTAGGGTAACATTTGTGTTATACTTTAAAGTGTCTTTCGGCTATTACACTTGACCTTGTCTCTGAGTCTATGAGGTAGAATGTTTTCTTTCAGACAAGGAAGCTGGGACTTGGACATGTCTGTGGGAACTTGAACTTCATAGCTACCCTACGAAGTGGAGGCCAGAACTTAGACTGCAGGCTTCCAGCTCCAAGTTCCATGAACTTCTAGACCAGAGGAGGAAGAAGGGCATGTACACTGCTTATAGCTCCATGGCCAGCCCAGCAGAGTGCTCTGACCTTTGCAGACTTGAATCTGTCCAGCTTAAGCACTTAAACTTGTACTTTCCACTTTTTCCAGCCCGTGTCATTTCCTCCTTCACCGTGCAAGGAAGACTGACTTCCTTCGATTTAGCAGAAAGGCTGGTTGAGGAACAATAGGGCTAGGGAACTCTCTCTCTTACCTCCTCTGCCGTTTCTCTAGCAGCTCCCGACCCCAGGCCTACCCTAGTGCCACTGGAAGGCCCAGCACAGAGCCATGCTATCACTACCAACCTGGGTGACTTAAGGCCTCAAAAGCTGACTTAGAACACAACACCTAGCTGTCTTTCCCTCAGTTTTTCGTCTGCAGGAGCCTCCTGGGCTCTGCTGTCTCCCAAGGGGAAAAGCACTGGGCAGTGCCTCCTTATCTACGAGATCAGCTGTAAACAGCATGCTCACCGACCCCTTTAAACTCAGCAGAAACTTCTGGAGCCAAAACAGATATTCAGTAAGAGAATGAAAAAGAAGGGAGAGGAGGCGGGGGAAGGGTTACATAGAGAGGGCAGGTCCGGGTGGACTCCAGGTGAGAAGGTTAATAAAAACTGAAAGGGTTCCAGGATTCCCCGAGGTCTCCTCTCCCAGCCTTGCGCTTCCCTCTGCATCCATTCCTACAAATAATCTCTTGAGCCGCACTTTGAAGACACTTGCATTTGCCTTTGACCCGTTGAACACTCCTAAGACGTTATGGCCAAGTGTCTAGACCTCAGTGCCACTCCTGCGCCCTGAGAGTCAAAGAGTGGTGCTTTGCTCAGAGAAGCTGGCTCTCAGAAGGTCTAGGACCCATGAGAATCTCCCTCTTGTGTGAATGCCTATTGTGCAGAATGTTGGTTCATAATAACTGTGCTGAACAAGAAAGATAGACTTTCCCCTGGAAGGTCGTGAAGTGTGTTCCTGGTTCGCTGAGCAGGAGCTGCACTGGCCAAGGACACTTGCACATTTGCTGCCATTTGCCAAAGGAATGCTCATTCACTGCCACACCCAGGTGTCATTCTTTCCTCAGGGGTCGCTGAATTATCAGAATTATCAGGAACAAAGGAAAGGAGGGAAAGCTGGAATGTCAGGTCTGCAAGCTGAGGGTCATATCCAACTCACATTTAGCAGAACCACAGTTCACCATCTACCCTCTGGCAGCCACTGGCCTGACTATCCCAAGTACTGTAAAAGTCAGTAAAAGCTGGAGATCAAGATGAACAAAAACTATAACTCTAATAAAGGTTTGACATGCTTCTGGAGGGCTAGTCCTTGGCTTTGAGTCTGAAAGAAAAGACTTAGTTGTCATCCTCTACCCAGAATGCCCTTCTTCAGCTTTTTTCACCAGGGAACTACGATCACCCTTCAGGATCCAGTCAAAATGTCACCTTTTCTAAAGGGTTTCCCTAGATTTTCTCTCCCTCTCCTATTTCTAACCAGTCATTTCTGATCTCTGAGAAAAGCAGGTTTTGAAACTCAGAGGTGTGATGTTTTACCTATTTTGACAACTCTCTCCAACAGCAAACTGTGAGGTTTTAGTAGGTGGGTCTATATGTCCGTCTCTCTTAAGTGAGCATCAACCACAGGGACAAGTGTCAGCTGAACACTTAGGTGCTGAGTTAGAAAAAGAAGAGATGAGGGAAATTAATTAAGCCAAGATTCATACAAATGCAGTCAAATGGGATAATGTCTCCGCAGAATTTGAAGGAAAATTAGAAATGCTGTGTTTTGTCAGCACTGTCATTCTACTAGCTTTTTAGTGGTGTGTATAGGTAAAATTGGCTCAAATCACCTGAGTTTTCCCCAGTACTTTTGTAATTATGGCTGTAATTATTCTTTAAAGCCTTGCCATATGCATTTTACTCTGTAATATGTAGATATACAATGAACTCTGGGCTATCTATCCTGAAATTATCTGCTTAGAGTGTTACCTCTAGCATGATTTTAGGCCAAAAAACATCTTGCCTCCATAAATGACTGAGCAGGAGCCACTTCAATTTAGCCAGAGTAGAAATAATAAAGAAACTAATGCACTACAATATAAAACCAGCAACATGCCCTATTATCTGAAGGTTTCCAAATATCCACTTCTCTGTTCAGATAGGACTCTGGGTACTTTGGGTATAGCTGGCCTTGGGCTCCCAGGATTCATGTACCAGAACCTTCAACCCTCTGAGAAGGCAAAGAGAAAATCCTCAGGGTTTAAAATCTTAAATATTTACAGACACATTCTCAGCATTGTGTTCCTGGTTCTCTCCAAAAGGCAAAGACAGAGGTGTGTATTCAGTCTGTGTGAGAGCTTATTTCTTGGTATGGCACCTAGAGAGGTATATAAGTATGAGTGAGCATGTGCATACAAGTGATTTTAGGAATAAAATGTATGTGCTTCAGTAGTTGTCCCCGCCCCCGCCCCTGCAAACACCTAAGCCCCAAAGAAAGCCCAGTTTCCATGCCCATTGTGATGCAGATGCCAGGGCTCTGATGCAAGCCATTAGAGACCATGGAGGGGCAAACCTTCCCCACTGTGTACATTATTTATCGCATACTCATTTTATGCCAGGTACCCCATTGACCATTTAGGATACCAATATACATTGCCACCCCGAGTCTCTTCCTGTTTCAGCCTGACCTAGCCTTTCTAAGGGAGGAGGGAGGAAGAGTCAGGAGGAAAGATCGCCCTTCCTTCCTCCATTCTTCTTTCCTTTCTTCCCCACCCCCTTCTTTTAGAGCACAAGTTTTCTGTGGACACGGCAGGTGGCTCTCTCTTTGGTACCCCTGTGTTATACTTGCAATCACCGAACTTGTTCCTTCCAGCAGAAATTCTTGTGGTTCTAGAAGAGTCTCCTTCAGACAGCCCTCATGACCTTCTCTCATCTTCTGCCTCCACTGATATGTTCAGCCTTTTCTTCTGAGGACATTCATGTAGACAGCCTCTCATTAAATATTCCAAAATATCTTTGGGATCCCATATCTGGTCCTGGATGTCATGCTTCATGCTAGACCTTTCTGTCACTACTCTGACTTCTCCAGAATTAACATATACTCACCAACCCAACCACCTACTCAGATGGTTCCACTTCAAATTCACCTAATGATTGCTCAATCAAGACCTGCTCACCCTGCCTCGAAACAATTGTTGGAGCAATCCAGCTCCAGATCTCCCTAGAGCAGCATTTCTCAACCTTTGGCAGTTTTCACAGAGGTCAGATATCCTGTATATCAGATATTTACATACAATTCATAACAGCAGCAAAATTATAGTTATGAGGTAGCAAAGAAAATAACTTTTATAATAAAAATAACTTTTGCCACCTAAGAGTGTGTCCTAAATAAACCTCCCGTGAGCGCTCGAGTCAGAGTGCAGGGAGTCCTACTTGTCCCACTGCTGCGATGCCAGCAACTGAAGTCACTTCTGGATGTGGACATAGTATTTCCCCCACTCTCCGCACTCCTTGCATCCCTCAGGCTCCAGGAATATGCATGAGCTCTCTCTGTGGTCTCCCAGAGCCCCAGACACTGGCCTGGGAGTGAGTGTTCTCCCTTGGGTGGACCATGATGCTGACAACTGCATCCTGGAAATCTAGCTGTTAGTCTTACAGAAAATCACATGTTCCCTTGAGGTGGACAGTGGCTAGGGAAAACACACAAAACCATTTTCAAAAGCTTTCTTGTGCTCTCTATTTTGGAAATGGGGGCAGTGGACCACCATTTCAACAGAGATAGAAGAGGCTCATTTTAAGATCCTGATGTAGGTCAAGGCTACTCCAACTGAATCGAAGTCATTCTAACCCCTACTCTGTGCCATTCTTGTTCCTCCAGACTCCAGGGCAAGGATAGTTGGGCCAAGTGTCATTATTTTTAGTGACCAAAGAAATTTCATTTATGCTCATGCTTTTTCCAAGGTGGGGGTGAAAACATTTCTTTCCTAGTGGCCATTGCTTGTCACATGGGTGTTACTTTATCACCTCGGATGTCACACCTACCAGCCTGGTGCCTGGCCAGAACATACTGGCCTTTTCTAGGTCCTAGGTGGACACAGCTAGGATTCGAGATTTTTTTGCTTTTCATTCTCTCTCCACCCCTCCCCCCACCCCAACACACAACACCAAATTCTTATACATCTATTGTTCAGAGAGTTAGAGTATGGTTTGTGCTCAATTTTCATATATTTAAGAAAATCTAGGTGTATACTCATTATTGTTCTAGTTTGCTTTCTATTACCATGATAAACACCATGACCAAAAGCAACTTGGAAAGGAAAGGGTTTATTTGGATTCTACGTAAGCCAAATCATAGACCATCACTGAGAGTGAAGCCAAGGCAAGAATTCAATCAGAGCAGGAACCTGGAGACAGGAAATGAAGCAGAGCCCATGTTGGCATCCTGTTTACTGGCTTGCTCTCCATGGGTTCTTTATCTTGCTTTCTTACAAACTTAGGTCCACCTGCTCAGAGATGATGCCACCCGAAGTGGGATGGACCCTTCCATAATCATTTAAAAAATGTCTCTACAGGCTTGCCTAAGGAGCGCTCTGATGGGAGCATTTTTCTCAGTAGAGCTTCCCTCTTCCCACATGACTAACTGGTGTCAAGTTGACAAAACAAAACACAACTAACTAGCTGATACAATTATATACATTTACCAATTTTAAGGCTATTTGGAGGAAACGAAAGAATCATCACTTAGAAGTTGTCTGCTGGTTTCCAGGTTTTAAAAGGTGAGCAAATGTTGTGTAAGCGGGCTGGGTCCTCCAGCAGGGAGGAGACTAGGCTGACACATTGTTTTCCATGGAGCAGCACAGCAGAGTGGCAGTGGATAAAGGACTCCTTCGCTGGCTAAATGACACAGGGAGAAACATGTAAAACCTCTTACTGCATTCCTAGATCTGGCAACAGAATACACTAGCCTCTAAGTCACTGGCAATCCCGGGGTGAAGGAGGGGCTGTCGGATTGGTTCTAGCCAAATGGCTTTATCAGGAGTCCTTTAGAAAAACCTGGTTGGCCCTTTCCTCAAAATAACATCAGAGAACCTCTTTAGAAAGATAACAAATCCTGAGTATATGGGCCGAATGTCATAATGTTTAATAGCATATATAGATTCGCCAATGAGATGACCTCAGCATGTTGGCCAGGGGCCACACCCAGGAATATTATTTTTCTGGTACCGGAGTTCAGGGGTAGAGAGCGAAGACAGAAATAGGTTTTGTAAACTTACAGAATGGGTCGGCATTGTTTAGAATGGAGGGGTGGGGGTAAGCATGCCTATATGAGTAAAAGTAAAAACTTTTAATATTTATTATTGTGGCAAGATCACTGACCAAAGCAATTTAGAAAGGGTGGGTTTACTTTGATGCACGGTTTAAGGGTACCAGCCATCGTCTTGGGGGGCTGGTGTAGCGGTGAGAATGGCGGTTCATTTGACAGAAGTGTGACGCAGCTTGTCACACTGCGCCCATGCACAGAGGAAGGGGAGAGAGAAGAATGCTGGTGCTCGGCTCACTCCCTCCTGTTTATTCAGCCCAGAATCCCAGTTCATAGCGTCTGGAAACTCCCTCATCCACAAGCCCAGAGTTGTGTTTCCAAAGTGATTCCAAATCCAGGCAAGTTGATAATGCAGATTTTTCTTAGAGGTGACTCAGAAGGGAGGAGGGGCAACGGCCTTGCCCAGATAGCCCTTCCTCCTGTCTTGACAATCCCAGACCAATCCTCAGGCTGGGATCAGAGGGCTGTCACATGAGACAGAATAGGCATAAGACAGCTCTGTCTGGACGGAGAAGAGTCCTAAGAAATCACCCAGCAACCTCTTAGAGCGAAGTCTTTCAAATCACCATCAGGCGTATCCGTTTATTTCCAAGTTCTCAAGCAAAGTGTCTGTCGTTTCTGAGGTTTGCGCTCTCCTCTTATCGGATATGTTCCCAAGTCTCTTGGTGCCTAAACAATCTCCTTCGCCCCTGCCCCAGCACACACGCCGTCTCTGCATATAGTTTTACTGGGAAATGTGGGTGCGAGAACAACGCGGCAAGCACAGACTTCGGGTCCCAGGGCAGGCCTTGTTTCCTCTGCACTTCACACCTATGTATCTCATGGGCCCTTTTCCCGGTCTTCAACAACCAATGGCGTCCCTTGTTCCTTCTGGAGATTTTCCTGCTGGATCACCTAAGCAGGAAATGGGAAGGCCTCTCAGATCAGCGCCGGGGTGGAAAAGGCCAGAAAGCTCTCTGCTTGCCTATAGACGTGGGGACATGCTATCAACTCTTACCCCAAACCACGCGCTGGGAAGCCCTCCGTGATGCGGGGTGCTGGAAGCTGGCATTAGAGGCCAGAGGGCTCCAAGACCCCCGCTCTCAGGCACGCACTGTAACCTAGCAGCCTACCACAAGCACCTCAAACCACCCATAAACTGGTGGAAGAAAAACAGGCGGGCAGAAGCAGCCCTAGATCATTTGTGTCAGTTTCTCCCACACCTTTCTGCCTCTCCGGACTCAGAAGTCAAGGTCAGCTGCGCTTCTCCCAAAAAGAGCGCACCGCCAAGGCAGGCACGCTGCACCGAGGTCGGGGTCCTGGGAAATATTCCCACCGGCCGAAGGCAGCCACGCCGCCAGGTCAAGGACACGGATCATTCCTCAGAAAGGGGTGGGGAGTGGAGTGGCGGGACGCTGCACGCCCTGGTGGCGCGCGGGACCCCCGACCCTGCGGTCCTGTCCTGGCTCCCAGGGAAAAGCGCAGCTGAGAGGACGCTAGCGTCAAGGCACCCTCGGGGCTCGGGTTGCAAACTCCCGCCACTACTCAGCCCCGCGCCAACTGCGCCACCACGCTCGGAGTCCCACTCAGTTCCTCGCCACCCCGCAGACCACAAAAACAAATCGCCGAGCTGCGGAAGGAGGAGGCGGGGCCGTCGGGCGCCCCAGGAGCGCGGCCCGGGAGAGAGGGGCGGAACGGGGTCAGGGCCGAGGCTCGGGCCGCGCCTCCCATTGGCCGGGATGCGGTGGGAAGCCGGGGCAGGCAGCCAGCGGGCGGGGCGGAGCTTGCCTGGCGCTCCGCCCCGCCCCTCCGGCCCCGCCCCCGCTCGCCCCGGCCCCGCCCCCGCCCGCTGTCCCACTCGCGCGGCCCTCGCGCCCTCCTGCGGGCGGGCCCTCCGAGTTTTTAAAGTGGGCTGGCAGCCGCGGAAGCCGGACATTCGAGAGCGGCCGGCGCACAGCCCCGGAGTCCCCAGCGCTCCGCCCCAGCTCTCCTGAGGCGGCCGTACAATCCTCGGCAGTGTCCTGAGACTGTATGGTCATCTCAGCGGCCGCGCCCGCCCGGCCCCGGATTCCCTCCAGCTCCCTCTCTTCGAGCCGCTCTTTTTGGCTGCTTGGTCGGTCGGTCGGTCTTGTTTTCTGCGAGATCCCGGGAAAGTGACTCCGGCTCGGGGATAAACGGAACTTGTGGTCCCCAGGCGCGGCTCTCTCCTTCGGCGTCTTCCAACCTCCTCCCACTCCTTTCCCCGGCCCCGCCTCCTCCTGCAGGTTCCTCCCTGTCGCCCCCTCCGCCCTCCTCCTCCGCACCTAGCCGGCCGGCCGCACGCTGCCACCTGACTGTGCGGGACGCACCGACCTGCGAGCGCTCGGGACCTTTCACACCTGCCGGGGCGACCGAGGGCCGCCAGGGCCACAGCGACGACAGCGGCCGCAGCCCCCGCGGGCTTCAGGGCAGCCGGGCGCCTCGGGGCTCGGAGGGCCACGGCGACGATGACAGCTGACAAGGAGAAGAAAAGGTAGGCGGGCGGGCGTCAGAGCGGGCGGGCGGCTCGCTCCCGGGCGCTGCCGGGGCCGCGCGGGGCGGGCGGGCGCGCCGAACACGGGCAGTTGCGGGAGGCGTGCTAGGGGGCTCAGAGGCCGGCGGAGCGCCCTTGGGGGCCGGGGGCGAGGGAGCGAACAGGTGCCGGCTCCGGGGACGCCGAGGCGCGGCTTCGCGGTGGAGTCGCGAACCGGGTAGTTAGTTGCGAGACCTTGAGGCACGGAGAGATGGCCCTGGAGGTCAGGGGTGCTTCCGCGGCGCCTTCCAGAGCCTGTTGTCCCCGGAGCACCGGGCCTCCCCGGCCAGTGGCCTGAGATATTTCCGAGTTCACACGGCCGAGCAGCAGACGCGCCTTTCCTTTCCCGAGACCCCCCGGGTCTCTTTGGGGTGCGCGTCTGCGTGGGTTCTGTGCCCCGGACGAACCAGGGATAAAGGGCAAAAGCGCGACTCGGGGACGCGTCCCGGTCCGAGGAGTCGGGGCGCGGCCAAGGGTCCCGTTCCAGGGGACATTCAAGTTTGTGGGACCCCGCTTCCTTCACCCTGCACCTAGGCTTCGCCAGAGGGTGGGTGGTGACCTGGATTGCCCCGTGGCTCAGTGCGCAGGGGTCGGAGGGCGACGCCGGGCCTCTCCGACTGTCCGACTGTGCAGACAGAGAAGGGCCAGCACGGAGGCCTGCCCTCGCCAACCTTTCCGCGCTGGGTGAGAGGCAGCGCTGGCGCCTCCTCCAAACCGGCCCGAACCTGGCGACACCCTACTCTAGGTGGGAGCAGAGCCGGGTGCGTCCTCGCCTCCTGCAGAACTTTGTAGCCGAGCCCTTTGCTCCTGTTTCGATCGCTGGGAGCCCGCGGCCGGAGCTCCCAGCGCTGCGCTCCCCCGGCGACCTGGCTGGGGGTGGCCGGAATCGAACGCGAGAAGGCGGAGTGGCGCGAGCCGCGGGAGATCCCAGGCTAGGCTGGAAAAGACGGGAGGCGAGGACCCGGCCCCGGAGCAGCTTGGCTTTTGTTTGTTTGGACTTCCACTTAGGGAGCTGAGCCAGGGACAGTGTATCCTCTGGTCGTAAGCGGTAGCTCCCACCTCAGGGCACCGATAAGGATTTGATAAACGCGAGCGATCGCACCCGTCCTGGCCGGGCGCCAGCTCCCTGCGCTGGCGGATCTCTAGGGGGAAGGTACTGAGTCCGGTCCTTGATTTCCCCATTGCTGCCCACCAGACAGCTCTGAGATGCGGAGTCCTTTCGGGGTAGAGAAGCACGGAAAAAAAGACTTAAGTTTCCACCTCAAGCTGTAAAGCCAATCAGCAAGTGATCGCAAACAGCCAAAACCTTGAAGTTAGACAGGCCAGAGCCGCCACGAGAACCTACTGAGAGTTTGATTACTGCGGTACCTATTGCCGAGATGCCGACTGTTGCCGAGATGAGGCCTGGTGCTGTGCTCATCAGTGTGAAGGGTTATCTTGCTCTTAGAACTGTCCGTCCCTGGGAGAAGCGGGAAAGCGCTTCTCGGGGCCCCGCTTGCAGAGCCTCCTTCGCAGAGGGCTGCGGGGAGTAGAGAGGGAGCTGCAACCCGAGGGGAAGAAAGTTGCATAATGACGCTACAGATTATCGACGACAGCGGCCACTTTAAGAACCAGGGCAAAACAGCCTGGGAACCTCCTCGGAGGCTGCCAGTGCCCCCGTGGTAGCCCGTGCCTGCAGGGATTCTTGTGTGTGTGTGTGGGGGGGGGGAGGGGTTACCGAAAAGCAGGGTGAGCAGTGTGGAGGTCCCTCACGGTCGGTCCAGAGTCCTGTGAGTAGCCAGTCATCCAACACCTGTTAGGATAATGGTTTCGAGACTGGTGGAGCTGCCTGGCTTCTTGGGGGGGGGGGGGGGGCATCAAGAGGTAGTTTAAAATTGTGAAGCAGGGAATTGAAAGTTGCTGTCCCTTCAGTGGCCGCGCCGAGCTACTCAGTGCTGCGGGAAATTGATGGGAGCAGTAGGGGTTCCCGGGTTGGTATTTCCATCCACTAGTGGTTCTGAAAAATTTGTATTTTTACTGGTTCAAGAGCTGTTTCTTCTCCAGAACATAATTGAACATTTGCATTGTTCATTCTAGAAACAGCCCCTCCAGAAGTCAGAAGGCTTGATTTGTTCTCAAACATCGCTCTGCGGGTGGATATTTTAATCCGTAATAACTAAGAGCCTGCCTTTTAATTGTTGGCTGGCCAGCAGGCTTTGATAGGGGGGCCCATTGGGAGGTCTCTTGAGTTTTGATGAAGCAGGGTTTTTGCCAGCCTGCCAGGGTTCCTGATTCTAGGGAGGGCTAAGTGTAGATGCTCTTAAGTGGGGATTTGCAGGGCAATTAAGATAAACACAAATGAGGTCCCTGGAAAGCCAGGGATCCAAGTCCAGGCCCCAAACCAGACTCTGGTCCAAGTACTTTAAGGAGTGCTGCTGGTACTTGGTGTCAGGGCAAGAGTGGACAGGGAACTGAAGACAGCAGGACCTTCAAGTGCCCAAACTATGGCTAGGTTCTCATGCCAGCTGGACTTAATTGTTGCTCTGTTAACGTGAACTCAAAGTCTGTCGGTTTTCCAAGTCAAGGAAACATAATGCTGGATGGCTTTCTCAAGTGAAGCTTATTTTCTAATTAGTGTCCCTCAACATTTGACAGCAGTTTTCACTGAATTACCAGAAATCTAGAATGGCGGAGAACTGGTGTATGATACTGTTAGCCCCGTCATGGAAACTGTACTTCAGACAGCTTTTGTAGAGTTTGTAAAAAGCATTGTGACTTCCAGGTTTTGTTTGTCTGTTTGTGGTAGTTTTATCGTAGGGCTTTAAGATTATTTTATAAACAAGCATGGAAGCCATAAACATATTTTCTCTTTCTGGATAAGGCCCAGGGAAGGTAAAATGCCTTCTCTCCTAACAGGGAAAAATAGTGCTGATAAGAATCAAAATGTTGCCTCCTTAGAGTCAGTTAGTATGTGGCCAGCAGAGCCCCCAGCCCTGGTATGCCTCTAGCCAGGGAGGATTTCCAAAGACTTAGTGCAGCTCACCCCCACCACCAGACCCCTGAACCTTCAAAACGGAGATTTACTTTCCTAGATAACTGTAAGAGCCTTCCAGCTGTGGCAGGTATGATGTCAACCCGTCAGTCTAAGGTGCTTTAAGTCTCTACAAACTTTGGAAAGTGTGAATCCACTACTTGAGGATCTTTTCTTTATTTCAGTTAGGGAAAACAAAACAAAACAAAAAAAAATCAATATGCAAACAAACAAACAAACATCCCTACTATTTTAGGGAGACTTCATTAGGCAAAGACAATGGGAGGACCCTCCTCAGTTCCTGCATGTATCAGATGCTTTGTGAAGTAGAGAGCATTCCACAGCCAGATGGTTGCACGGCACGCTTGGGTGCTTTCTCGGGGCTGGCAGCCTTGAGAAGGAACCAGTGTACCTTATTTACCCTGTGCACCAGTCTCTCCGCCTCTGTATATGTGTGTGTTTACATGGCGATTCCCAGTATGGCAGAAATCTACGATGGTAAGAGTTTAGAAATAGGAGGGACCGCGTAGGTAATTCTTAATGCTCTAGGACTTCAGTGTTTGAAAGTGCTGAGATTAATTCCTTCACGATTTAGGCCTTTCCACTTTTGAGGAAATCTTTTCTATTAATAGAAAATACTTTCTACTAAGTGTTTACTTGCTTTAAAACAACAAACAAACAAACAAAAAAATTCTCCCCCAGTTCTGTCCTGTCTCAATATAATAGTTTCCCTTTTCATTTTGCCCTGATGGCTCTTTCCTTAGTTTTGAGTCCTAAGGAAATTTTGTAGTATATAAACTACCAAGTTTTTACCATGTTGCTGAGTGAGTACTCTTTTCTCCCAGGCCTCACTATCTCTTACCTGTATTCCCCATTCCAGCCCCATGCTGGCGAGTCTCATGACAGTACTCAAACCAAGATGCTAACCAGTAAGGCAGCAACGGGTGCAGAGCAAATGCTCTTAGTCTGAAAAAAAAAAAGCTGAAAACTTAAGAAATGGGGAATATGTTCATTACTTTTAATTGCTTGGTCTGGGTCAGGGGCTGGACCACACAAGAAATCTTAGGTGTCAGCACCCATGTGATTTTTTTTTTCTTTTGTCGGGTTCAAATACCTGAAGCTGAAGAAGAGAAAGAAGAAGACACACTCTCTGAGTGGTGTCTCACCTGGTAACTGCACACACCATCCTTTAAATGCATTGGTGTAAGTGGGGAAGCTGGCTCGCAGGGTGCCTGAGGTAATGAGGGGTAGAGGCTGGCACCAGCATGAACTGGATCCCAGAGACGGTCTGGTGGTGGACGTTAGCACTTGGGGATAATATGGGCAAAGGCGCAGAGGCTTCAAGGGTGTTCTTCACCGTGCACGTTGACACTGCAGACAAAACGACTGCCGGATTTAACGGCCTGATTTACACATGTGCTTTGAGCGAGGAATATGGAGGCGAGGATGCTTGCCTCCACAGTGACAGCCGGAGGCTTCTGCTTCCACTGAGGACAGCGGTGAAGTTGGCTGTGACTCCACCAAGGCTGTGAAGGCTGTGGGCTCCTTTCTTCAAGCTCTGTAATGGGCTTCCAGGGTAGAATTCAGCCTCTAAAATTCCACAAAGTGTATGTTTTGTTCTTTTGGCCTTTTAAAAATGTTAATCTCAATCTTGCCTACCCATTAGGATTAAATCCAGAGCTTTGTACACGCTGGGACTGTACAAGTGTTCTCTACCACTGAGCTATATCCCCATCCCTTTTTCAGCTCCTAGCAGCTTTTCAAAGGTGGTGTGATCTGGAAGAGGCAAGGCCTTCTCCCTGGTTTTCTGTCTAGCAGCCAAGAACTGCCCTCCCTGAGTTTTAGGATCTTTCTATGGAGGCTACAGACTGCCTGCTCCTACTTTTCAGTGTCTTTTCCTGTCCTGGGGAGTGCTTATGAAAAGAAATTTATACTCACAATTTCCACTATTCTCCACTCTTTGGAGATTCTTTTGTACCCTAGAAATGGATGTGTTCTTAGGGGAAATGAGCCAATATATGCAGGAGGACAAGACAAACAGCTGAGCACCGAGTCCTCCCGTGCCAGTGCTGTCCTCAGAATTTTACACGGATTAACTCTCTTAATCCTTGTAACAACCCTGCGAGATAAGCCCTATTATTATCTTCACTTCACTGATGGGAACTCAGGTACAGCGAGGTTGCTGCTCCACGTCACAGGCATTATGGCAGCTGAGCCTCTTCTGGGCATGGTATCTCCAGAGTCCACACTCTCTCCCACCGTTCCGTGCCTCCTGGCCTTACCTAAGAGGCCCATAAAGCATTTAATACCATGTCTGAATGTGGTAAGCACTCTATAAATGATAACTTCTTTTGTTGCTGTGTTTATAATTATTATAATGACTTTTCTCTCGTGACTCATCCCTGTATCAAACCTCACACAGGCAGGAACTGAAGACCCAAAGCGTATTCCTGGAACCCCTGGAATTTTTTTTTATTTTTTAATAGATATTTCCCCAGCCTGGACAGGAGACAGTTCTCTACTGCCCCTGGAAGTTCAAAGCTTTCTGTCCACTCTTTGCTGGTGGCAAGACTTCAATTACTACCCAGTCTTCAGACTCCATTGTGCTGGGGAGGGGGGGTTGTTAGGAGCTCTTCCTCTGTGGCTTCTGAAGAACCATCTCCGAATCAAGATGTATAGGACTTCCTCTGATTCTTTTGATCTTTTGAAATTGCACGCACAGGAAGGAAAGAATGGATGGGGGGGATAAAGAGTAGTTACAATTGCTGTGATCATATTTTGTATTTTGATAGAGCCCTTTCTCTGGTGAGCACCACCAGTCCCTGTGCTAAGAACCTTGAGATCTTCTGGTATTTTCTTGCCACAAACCATGATTTCATTGAAACATATCATAATATCATAACACTTGTGGGCACGGTGTGTGCGGAGGAGTTGGGGGGTTAGCATCTATGGATATATACAGCTAGAACACGTGCTGTTTTCGAGTAGACTTTGTATATAGTTTAGTGTCAGTTCTGTGTCTGTTACTGAAAGACAGAACTGATCTGAAAACATGAGATTGAGGAAAATGTGGAGATCCATTGTGATTCCCAGAACCAAAGAGAGAAGTGTGACAGCAACCAGAGTGTTATGCATTTCTGATTGGTCTTTCTCTGCCTCATAGCTCAGGAAATACTGGTTTGCTTATGGCCTCAGGCTGTTTCCAGGAGCCACCAGCATGTCCTCCAGGCTCCTGTTATATAGTGTCTCCTACCAGAAAGCACAAGATTCTTTAAAGTTATAAGTAATCTGTATGCCAGGAAGCAGATACTTTGTCATACAGAACAAATTTCAGAAAGTGTGTGTGTGTGTGTGTGTGTGTGTCTGTGTCTGTGTGTGATGGCTCAGCACTTAAGAATACTTATTGATCGTACAGAAGACCTGGGTTTGGCTCCCAGCTCCCATGTGCTCATAATTGCCCCTAAGTCCCATTCCTGGGAGATCAGACACCAGCCTACAGAGGCACAGCAGTCCAGTGCACACACGTGAGTGTACACACATACTAAAAATAATATATATTAAAATAATACACACACATATATCCATGTATCCATCTGGCATTTTTTTAAGATTTCACAGTCATGGAAATGGAGTGTTAGAACTTTTCTATGTTCCCCCAGTGACTCGCTGCTCTCACCCTTCTAGTGGTAACTTCCAAATTAAAAAAAAAAAAAAAATTAATGTCATAGGTAAGTGCTAAGAATCAGATGATTCATGGTTTTCACCTTGTTAGACTGTGTAATCTAACATGTATCTACTGTGCTGTTCTATTGACCATGACATTCTGGAGGTTGACCGCTGCTGCCATGTTGGCTACCCCCAAATGCTAGGCCACAGCCACTGGCAATCTTAGACGTTAGTTAGGAGTTTTAGTAGCCTCTTTTGGTCTTCTTTTGGTTTGAAGTGCACAGTTAGCCTCTAACTGTGGGAAGTTAGTGGTTTGCTAAGAATAACAGGATACATAGGTTCCATCTAAGAAAGGTAAAAAATGTTTTCTAAATCGTTTAAAATGCTTCAGCTCTAGTGTATGATTTGGGATATGATTTGGGACGGGTAATGGTTTAAGCCAGTATGCTGTGTGTCTATCTGTGTAGTGTTCTCTCTGTCTCTTGATGGTGCGTTCTTGTTAACAAATATGCATACTTTACTCATGATTGAAAGCTCTTAGACTGTTGTGACTGTGTGAAATTTGTCCTGTCGGGGATGGGGGAGAGAGGACGGCACAATATCATCTTCTTGCCTTTGGGAAATGGATCTGCTGAAAGAACCAAACCATCTAAAGCCAAACCTAGACGTAGATCTATGTGTGGCAAGGCTGGGCCCCAGTTTACCACCTCAGCTCCTGGTTTTGTGTTGTGTTGTTTTATTGGGAGGGGGATAGTCAGGAACTCAAAGGAGCCACTCAAGCTGCAGCACTAACTCCTCTCATTACTAATGAGTAATTACAGCAAATATTTACAGGTCGCCTTCCTACCTTTATGACTTCCTGTTGGCTGAAGCACTTTGGAGTGTTGAGAAAGATTGTTCTGGAAAATACGTCATACACGGTTGCAGGAAAGAGTGCCTTTAAACACACACACACACACACACACACACACACACACACACACAGTTACTTGGTTTTGTTTATGAATCCATGTGGGAATAACAGAGAATTACACCTTCCAGGGGCTGAGAATCTTACTTTTCAAACTAAAGTTTTAAAAATCAATTCTCTACTACTATCTGTGTGAGGAAAGCAGGCTTGTGACGTTTTTAGAGCAACCAAGAAATAAGAAGACTGTGCGTGTTTATAAAGTAAAAGCTTCGGGTTGAAGCATAGCCATGACATAAATACTTTATGACCATGCCACCTCAACAATATTTTTTTTATGAACTGTGACCCCACAGTGCTTTCTGAATGAAAACAGTGCTTAATATTAAATATGTATATAAAAATATTAAATGTGCCACATGGGCAGTTTTCTGAGTTCCAGAAGTCCTGATAATGTTTATTTCTTACGAAGTTTTTTTTTTTTTTAATCAGTCTAGGGAAGTGACATTCTCAGTAAGTTTCTGTGAGCCACCATACCCTAGTGTTTCTCCCTGGTGTGTCCAAGAGTTCCCAGAGGCTATTTTAGAATGGCAGCCTTCACTCCAGCACTGGCCGAGGTCGATGCTGCTAATTTTGGTGTCTAGGGTAAAGGGAGAAAGAAAGCATGTGCAGAGCCAAGAGGCTTTCTTGTCCCAGGCTTAGAGCAGTGTGGTGTTACCAGACACACCACATTTCACCTTTAGACCTTTATTTGTGTACTTGCACAACAACTGTTTACCTAGATATCAAGATAAGGAAAATATGAAGGTCACATTTCACTGGTGACAAGGGAGCGTCTATAATTTTAACTCTATCACCGTGTGGCAGCAGTCTCTTTTATCCTACACCCAGGACTTCAGGGAATCAATGGTGGGTGTGGTGTAGAAGCCACGGCCCTTCTCAGTTTCTCTTTCTGGCTTTATTACTGCTGGTATGCTTTCTTGGCTCAGCCAATGTGCCCCACCCATTTGGTGCCTTTTGTGGTGGTCAAGGAGTTAGGGGAATTCTAGTGCACTCTGGAGTCATCTGCTGATCTATGGAAACTGGTTACCCATGCATTCACTAAAGAAAGACCCTGGCACCGACACAGTTTTCCTGGGCTCTCAGAAGATGTTTACCTGGTGCCAATACTGCCTTGTTTCCAGCCTTCTCCATTGTCTTGGGAGCACAGCATATTTTCCCTGTGGCAAGAGGGTTCTATCTGGACTTGGGTGCTTCTCTGAAGACCCCCAAGGGTTAGCTAAGTACTCAGAGCCTAAATAAAGAGCTAAGAACTTGACCCAAGGTCCTTCCCAAGAGGAAGCTATGTAACAGTTGACTTTGCTGGCAATGAGGAACCCACCCCTGCTCTCCCACTTGCTTTACTCATTATTATCCATGGTACCTCCTGAGTTCCGGTCACAAGCCTAGTTCCCCGGCCACGAAGGCATTGTCACAGTACTCATCCCTGTTGCTTCACATTAGTCCATGCTTGGATGGTTTTCCCCTATTTCTACCCAAATAGCTCACATTTTTTTTCCTGCCAGGAGCCTAAGCAATCTTGCCTTTAACAGAATGTCCCCTCCATTTGCTGTTACCTTCTGTTTATGTTTACCAAAGAGACGGTTATACTTCCTTGTTATCTAATGACATTTTATTTGTTCTTGCCTTTCCAGGAAGGGTGCACATAGCTAAAAAGCAGGGATGTCTGAGTTTCTGGTATAGCCTATAAAACATTGATCCTTTTCATTTCTCTCTGAAATCATGTTCCATTAAAAATACAAAATGGCTTTGTTGATGTCCCTTGGGTTAGTTACAAAGCTCACTCCTTAGGCTCAGCTGTCTTCATCCACACAATTTTCCTTCACCTGTTTCTGTTTAGAAAGAAAAAAAAAGAAAGATAAATGGGGTGGTTGGGTGAACTAGATGAGCATTATTTGCTATCAAATGCAAGGATCAGGCAGCTTAGTGGGATAATACTTAACATCGAGAATGCACAAGATTGTAAGGCAAATACCAGCTAAACAGTAGAATTCCCCAGATTAACTCAGAAGTTAACAAATTGCCAGGTAGGAAAATTATGCAGATAGATACCAGCTCTCAGAAAGGGTATCAGTCTTCCTGGAAATCAGTCTCTGGTTAGAAGCACATTGTGTAGTCTTCTATCAATTTGGTGTTCTGTCTGAATTTTCAAATTTGCATCATGATTTTAAAACTTGTTATCTATCTCCATTTTAGATGGAATTCGGGAATAGGGGGACCTTAGTGCAGAGAGATGGATAACACAGGCAGAACCCTTGCCTCAGATCATCTTACGCCATCCTTATTTGATACCACCATGTAGGTGATGAGGTTTGTGGTAATGCCCTGTACTGAGTGTACACATTTATAGGTGATGTACTAATTTGGGGCTGTGCTGCACAGAAAGATCACAAGAGGCATTTGATGGTTCAGGTCCCTTCAAATGACTTGTTTAAACCAGTGTGTGGTGGTTCACACTGATGCGTATCCTAGCTGCATCTTCTAGGATGTTGCCATCTTGTTATGGAGTAAAAACTAGTCCAGATAAGGCATTGAGGCAGGAGTGGGAAATGGGTAGGAATTGAGAGCATTAAATAAGACCTCAGTCTTGAAGATTAGAATTTGGGTTTGCACCAGGGGCTACTGTGGGCCACTCCAATGGAGATGGACTAGGAATGAGCAGATGGGAAGTGGAAGGAAGCAGAGTTCACAGGAAAGGGCTGGTGAGTGCTCCTTTCAACACTGAACCAGTAGCTCTTGTAATAGAAGAGATGGGGCCTGGGCCTGAGCTAGGAAATTTGGGGACAGGCCTTCTCAAGTCAGTTTGATGGAATCTTTAGCCTGCCTCTTCTGGGGACATTAGAAGCTATTCATTAGAAGCATTTTCATTCTCCTTCTCCCATGAACCTAGCTAGGGTGTGAACACTTAGGAATGACTGATCCTTCATAACAGTGACCTGAAAGCACTGCACCCATAGATCTTAGAGAATCAGCCACCATTCAGGTACACACTTCCTTTTTTCTTGCACTACTACTGGGGAGTAGTAGGTGTTAGAATTCAGAATGGGAACTGGAAGGAGGGGGTGGCTTGCTATTGCCCTAAAGCGGCATCGCCCTTCATCCTCATGTTCTCACTCTGACAGAAAGCCTTTGTCCCCTTGGGGATTTGATAAGGCCATTCATCCATCCCTTCTTGCCACTTCTCCTCAGAGAAAGATAAGACATCCCTTGAGCACCTAGCACGTGGAGGAGGTTGGTGGCCAAGGCCAAGTCAAATCTTTCCTTTTGTTCCTCTCTACTCTTCATCACACACCCCGCCCAGAATGCTCTGGCCAAGTTGTTCCGTGACCTTCTCCTTTTCTGTTATGTAGCCACACCACTCCCTAAAACCCAGCTCTGCTCTTCTGGGTCCAATGGTGCCAGAGGAGTGGGGGAAGAAAAGGAATCGTCTTTCGGAGTCACCTGGGTAGGACAGTTGGAGATCTTTCCTCTCCAAAAGCAGGTGTAACCTTTTCCCCAGAAGAATTTAGAAGCACTGAAGGTCACAGCTAAACATTTGTGGGCCAGGAGTTGGTCAAAGATCCCAGGGACATCAGAAGCCAGCAACTCTGATCCTAGTTACATTACCTTACCCTTTCCAACAGCAGTTCAAGGGAAGCTAGAGCGCCTCAATGCTTGGAGCTTACAATTTAACCTCAAAATGACAACTGTATGTCTCAACTCTTATTTTCTGTTCTGCAGTACTTGTATAATGGAGAAACTGCTGCCCAGTCCTGGCAGTTCTGTTAGGTCAGTGGTTTGCTTTAACATGTCTAGTGTGTAAACATCATGCCTGGGCCTGGAGAAGAGTCTTCTGGAGCAAGGAGGCCAGATAGGGACAGGAGACAGCGGAGCTTTGCAGCACAGCACAGACTTATCTAGGGGCTAGGTGAGGCTTTGGGTGTGTGCCTCTGGAAGCTTCCGGAAGCTCTAAGAAAACCCCAAGATCTCAGATCTCGTCATACTATAAATGTGAGTCTAGAGTCAACATTCATAAGGGGCGTCAGGAAAAGGAAGACGCGTTAGCCAAGTTCACCTGTGACTAGACAGCTGTGAACCTGTGAGTGGCTCCATGTCAGTGCATCTGTGTTCATCTTCTAAATGTGTTTTTTAATATGCAAATGTGTTTGCATGTGTGTGTGACACATGTGTTCAGGTACCCGCAGAGAACAGAAGAGGGAGTTGGATCCCCTGGAGCTGGAATCACAAGTGGTTGTGAGCCACTGGGCCTGGGTGTTTGGACTGGGCCTGGGCCCTCTGCAAAAGTAGTCTGTGGTCTTAACTGCTAAGCCTCCATGTTCATTTTCTTTTCCCAAGTAAAAGGTCCTTAAACAAAAAATCTACCTTTGCTTCTCCTGAATTCATATCGAGTTCTGCCCTGCCTCCGTCGGTGAGGTGCAAGGGCCTGAGCATATCTCAAGCTAGTGTGCTTCCTGCCTTCTCTAGCTCACTCTAGGCTGTGAGGCAATCCAGGGGACTAGAGGTCCCAGGCAGCTCTTCAGATGACTGAACGTGGATCTCTCCACCCCAAGCCATTTCTTAAGCACTTTAGAAACTGTATTTCATCTCGATCAATGGGTGCCTTATGGTTCTGGCCACCTGTAGTTTCTTGTATAGTTGAAAATACCACAACAAGGGTGGTGGCTTCACCTTACTTCTCCTTGAGTTGGTCTCCAGGGCCCTTGTTTATTTTGGGGAGTGACAAGCTTTCTCCCACTTGAATTCCTTTGCTTCCAATAGCGTCAGAATGACCACAAGCATTCTGTGTTTCTTCGCTTTTGTTTTGCCAGATTCTAAATGCGGTAGGGCCACCTTTTCTTGTTTTGTGTCCCAGGCAAAGCTGGCCTCCCCATGAAGTTCAAAGCTGCTTTCATGAGTCTTTAGCAGTCTGAAGGACTGCTCTAGATTGTCCTCTGGTTTGCGTGACCTAGGATGGAGATTTCACGTCCCTGTGTGTCTCTCCTGGGTGGTAGATATATGTGCTCCTCTTTCTCTGAATACCATTAAGGGATTAAAGCTAGGTAATGTTTTAATAAGACCACATATTTTAAAAGAGTATATTTAAAAGCTCATTTTGTAAGCATTATCTCAATGGAAAGAACTTTGAAAAGTATAAAGTACAAACCTTCGAGGCATTGTAATTAACAAGCACAGCAATATAATCATTAGGCATATTATTACCTCTTAAAGTGAAAGGACTGCAGTCGGAAGGGCGCCTTGGGAGAGTTTAAAAGGAGACTCTGGTCTCCAGGCCCCTGAGGGTCCCTCCTCTCTGGGCTTTTAGGCCTGTGGGCTCTTGCCAATCATGACATTGAGTTTAGTGATATTTTATTTTATTTTATTGCCCATACCTTAAGAGTGAGGAAATCTGATTTACATATTAGGAAGAAAGTCCTAATAAGTATCAGATCATACAACCTGCTCCGCGCACAGGTTCTCTGGGCACCGGTGGAGAAGGAGAGGCCCAGGGCAGTGTTCATGTCAATGGCAATTCCTTCCACGCAGCACACCTATTCTGTAGACTGCTGGGCTGCTAGCTGGTGCTGTAGCTGCTCAGCTCTACTTGTTGCTTTATGTTAGGTCAGAGAGAGTGAATGACAACCTAGAAGCAGAGGTGACGCCTGAAAGAGACCTTGGTCTCCTGGACTTGCTAGAAGTGAGAATGCAGAGGCCTGGCTGTGCTACATGATCATCAGGAGACTTGGCAGGCCACCTCAGCTCTGGCCTCAGACCCGTCGTCAACTGTGACATGTCTGAGCTGCATGCCTCCAGTTTGCTCTTCTCTCAGCCACACCCAGGAGACTGGCCAGCTGACTTCAAGCCCTAGGTCTCAGCTTAAATAGCGCCTCCTCAGGGAAGCCTATCTTGACCTCCTTCATTTGACCTCTAACCCTGTCCTATTTCTCTTCCAAACACTTCCCACATGTTGTAATTGACATGTTTGCTTACGTCTGCCGTGCTCCTCCCTTGTGAAGGTGCAGGCTCCTCGCATGCCTTGCTTACAACCTAGTCCTTAGCCTTTAGGGCAGAGCCTGCACAGATCGGTGCTTCTTAAATATTCAGCGAACCAATTGCTTCGACATGGCTGGGGCTCCACGTTACTGCTCTTTACAATTGTTTAGTGTTTAATGTTTTCTAAAGCCGATTTTGTTTTGTTTTCTTAGGTAGGGTCTTGCTATGTAGCCCCTGCTAGCTTCCCTTGTGCTGGGATGGCAAGGATGCCACCACACCTGGCTCTTTCCAAAGCTCTTGATGTAAACTTAAGGAGACGTCATTTTGGGCATTGAGATGAGGTAACTGAGACACAAGAGTGTAATGACCACACCAGGAATTGACAGTGCCTACGTGAGCGGACTCCTAGCCTCAGACTGTTTGCAAAGATCCTTGCTGCCTCTCTCGGCACCTTAGCTTTCTGTCGTGGCGATGTTATTGTTTGTCATATTTGGCAATGTTTACAGCAGAGACGTAGGGGCCATTGTGTGCTGGTTGTGTCTGGGAATGCACCGAGTCCCAGGGGAACGGCCATGGCCATTCCCACCACAGTTAGGAACCATCAAGCCAGGAGGAGCAGCAGGGTGGGTGCCGCTCCTACGTAGCTGGTTCTGGGTGTCCATGGGGTGGAGGTGGGGGTCTTAGCGCCACAACCCCAAGTCTGCCCCACCCTGCCTCTCCCGCTCACATTGAAGAATGGACTTCTTCTGGCTGTGTTCAGTGAGTTTTCTGAGAAGAGGGGGGTGCTAACCAGCCAGCTAGGTGACGATCCCTGGCCTCAGCTTCCCCAACTTCAAAATGAACCAAGAGGTGGGAACCAGGCCAGATTACCTCGTAGCTCTCCGGGGTCTAGCTCCACCCTGAGGTGGAGTGGTCTGGCCTCCTGTTTCCAGATGGTGACTTGGGGTAGGAAGGTGGGAAGTTGGAGGTTTTTGGCAGGGGTTAAAGGAAGTCTCTCCATCGCTTTGTAACTCTTCCTCTCCAAAAAGATATTCCATTCAGCCAGGTGTTGCTGTTGGGCCTGGCTCAGACCATCTCTGTCAGTGCAGCAGGACTAACACCCCTCCCCCTCCCCAAAGCTGACTGAGGTGTGATAATGTGATATGATAGAGGATCCCCAAAAGGAGACAGCTGAATGACCAGGAGAGGCCATGTCTTTATCTCCTGGTGGTGCAGGCTTCCGGGGTGAGACAGAACACGGAGATTGGAAAATGGATGCTCTGACACTCTAACGGGGTCAGACACTGCCTCTGGGCCATAGTTTTCACACCTGTCATGAGACTGTTAAATGCCCTGCCTTTTAGAACAGGGCTTACAAACGTAAGGCTGCAAAGGAAGGGGTCATTGCTACTATGATTCCTGTACATGAGTGTATCTGGCATGCTCAGACCTGGCAGCGACATGAATTGGTTGACACAAGCAACCTGAAAATACTGTGTCCTGAAGCAGTGGGGGAGAAGCAAGCTAAAAAGCCAGTGAGGCCTAGAGAGACTTAGCGTATTGAGTGAAGTCATGCTGCGCCGGGGGAGGAGAGAACACGCTGTAGGACAGAGGTGAGTCACAGTGCAAGAGTGTTGGGGAGTCACCTTGAACTTGGGCCAAAAAAGTAGAAATATTGGGACTCGTTTATCTGCCTTCTATCAGGTACATCAAGTTCTGGATGGCCACCCACTGGCCAGAGACACGCTGTGGACGGCCTGCTCTGCCGCCCTGGGAAGGCTTTCTGCTGGCTTCAGCCCCGCTGAGCAAAGTCCGCTTGTTCACTGGAGTTCACACAGACTCCTTGCCAGGCCTGCCCAGAATCCTGTCTCCTCTGACTTCCTGTGTTCTTGCATAATATTTCCTTGCCTCTTGAATGGCTAGCTCCAGTGCGGGGGCAGCTCGCTGGCCCTGCTGGGTGGAGAGTAGGATGTGGAGGGAGGATGGGTGATACTTGAATGTAATCCATGGGTGCTTGGGGGCCTGTGGCAGAGCCCCTCAAACTGTGTGGCGGGAGATTTTAACAAGAAGGGAGTTAGGGAACACCGCAGACATATGCACATACTCACTTGCTCATTCACACTCCCCGCCCCCGCCTTATATTCATGAATCACCTCTCCTGTAAAATCGTTAAAGTAGTTAAATTGTTTTCTTCTGATCATAAAATATGTGAATTATTCCCATAAAGTCACCATACAAGAAGCCTAAAGGTAAAAAAAAATTAAAAAATCATCAAAATTCTACCACTGCAAGACAACAAGTTCTGATAACGCAGTGACATAGCTTCTCCTACATCAGCGACACTGACCCGACGACCCACGCTATGGGACGTCAGCCATATTAGCTGTATTAGGTTCTGCTCAGAGATGCATCTTTACAGGACGCCTATTCGCTGTGTGTCCACCCTCGAAAAGCAAGTGTTAACCAGCCCAACAATTATTTTCAAACCCGAAGAGCAACGTTTCCCCTGAAGTTCTGACCAGCCAGCTCTGGAGTCCCAGAAATAACTGCAAAATAAAAGGTTATGCGCCCGTGTAGGCCTTTCTGTAGGCTTAGGATAATTCACATGATTACACAGGAGGAGGCTGTGCCCATGACAGCTCTAAGGGCTGGGCCAGGTCTCTCACTTTGGGGAAACACTCTCCGTAGGAGCCCACTAGCTGGTAGAACAAGTTTTACTTTGGTGGCTTTCCGTGCCCAAGATTTTAAAGGAGCTCCATTTAAATTTTACTTGGCTGTAGACCTCCTGGAAATTTGTAATGCAATCCATATCTTTACAGAAGTGACCTTTCCTTGTCCAGTGTTGCTATCATGACACGAGAACTTGGAAGAATCCCTAGTGCTATTCAGATTCGCTTCTAATTTGATTATTAAAAACAAGCCCAAGAACATGCTGTAGATAGAGGGTTTCTGTCTCACCTCCGAAAACTGTACTTTTTAAGGGTGGTGATGAGTAGTTGCACTTCGTATCCTGAAAAGGTGACAACTCTGCAGTAAACACCAGCACAATGACTGTTCCTGTGTTAGATCAAAGTGTCTGGCATTTGCCTGTTTTACTTAATTCTTCTTTAAACTGAATCAACCACTCCCAAATTTGTATTGGGGATTGCACCCAGGGCCTCACAAATTGCTAGGAAAGTGCTCTACCAATGACCCACATCTCCTGCCCAATATATAATATATATTATATAATAATAATAATCTATAATTAATAATAATATAACATATATTATTTGTAGGCATACATATGTATGCACTCACACACATATTGGTTAAATACTTATTTAACCAAAAGTTTCTGTTTGACACCAGGCTTAATTACTTGCCATTGGGTATGCTTTTGAATCAAGACAAGTTGTTTTCTAAATTCTCTGGCTTAAACTTTTTACCTAAATCAAAAAGCAGGGGAATGCCTCTCAGCTTAAACACATTTATTTTAAACCTTTCAAGAATCTTTTAAAACAAAACTTGATACAAAATTTGGCACCAGTAGACTGCAAGGGTTTACCTCATTTTGTTGCTAGTTGCCTGCAAATGATCTATTGTAACAATTTGCATAATTACAGTCTCTCCTTCAATTTATTCACCCTGCACTCCCTATTCTAGATTTACTGGCCAAACTATTATTACATCAAATTCCTTGATGCTGTATTCCTGAGGAATGATTGGACTAAGACTTAAAGAGAGGAATTAATGAACTTTGTCTGCTTTTCAAAGTTGTCAGTATGTACTAACTTAGCCCCGGGGGTTTTGAGATTGCCCTTTACGTGGTCAGTACCTGATTTTGCTGGGTTTCTGGCCACGCATGTGCAACTGGGAAACAGGAAGGGACAAGAAGCCTGAATTTGCAGCCAGAATTATGAAACAGGACTTTGTTAAAATTGATAGGTCTGTACAATGAACGTGCGGCAGCTGTTGGCATGGCAACTCCTACGTGGCAAAGTGCACGGAGTTTGCAGATGACTTTAGCAGTACTCCGTGTTAATTTGATAAATGTCTTTTTAAATAGTAGTTTGTGGGCTAATGGAAAGGTTGAAGCAAACCCTCATTAATGGAAGGGAGGATGGGGATTTTGAAGCCACTGGGTGAAGCCCAGAGCCTCAGCCAAATCTCCATTTTCAGCTCAGGGTCTCTTTTCACAGATGTGCTTGAACTGTGGCAAACCGAAGCACAGTCAGAAGCTGCCTTGAAAGTAGGCATCGGCCCTAGTTTTTAGTTTTAGGCATGAGGAGGTTTCAGGGTCCTTCTTACTCAAAACATTTACTTTGTGTGGGAGTGTGGCTTAGGGACACGGTAAGGGGTTTGCATTGTCTCCTTCGTGGTAATATGGGTTGGGGTTATGGTGGCTGACATGTCTGGCATATTTTAGCCATGTTTGTTTGGTTGGTTTTTGGTCGTTTATCTGGGTTTGAAGAGAGTTTTTTTTTATTTTGTTTTTGTTTCTAGTTTGTCAATAGAGGGTCTCAAGTAGCCCAGGCTGGCTTCAAATGCCCTACATATAGCCGATGATGACCTTGAACCTCTGATCCTTCTGCCATCAACTCCAGAGTGCTGAGGTTATTGTCATGAGCTGCCATATCCACCACCCAACCACTGCGCCGTGGCGTTGGGGATTGCACCCAGAGCTTCCTGCATGCTAGGCAAACACTCTATTAATTAGCTGCATCCTCTCCTGGTTTTAGCCATTTTTAATTGTACAATTGGGTGTTGCTCACACAACTTTGCTATGCTCCCATCTGCTGTCCACCTCCGGGACCAGTTACTCATCCTCCATCGAAACTCTGCATTCGTTAAGCAGAAGTTCTCCCCTCCTGCCCATACCTGCCCCGGTAACTACATTCTGCTTTCTCTATGAATATGATAACGCAAAAGTAGCTCATATAAATGAAAAGATGAGGTATCCTTTTGTGACTGGTTTCTGTAACTTAGAATGTTTTTGTTTCATTCATGTCACAGTAACGATCAAAACTTCCTTTTAAAGCTGATTATATATTGTATGTATTTATCACATGATGTTTACCTACTGACATCAATGGACATTTTGCTTGTTTCCCTCTTTGGCAGTTGTGGACTGTTCTGTGGTAGCGGTTCTCAACCTGTGGGTCGAGGCCCCTTTTATGTTTCATAGGACTTGCTTAAGACCATCGGGAAACACAGATACTTACATTACAATTCTTAACAGCAGCAAAATTACAGCTATGAAGTAGCAGTGAAAATAATGTTATGGTTGGGGGTCACCATAACACACGAGGAACTGTACTAAAGGATCGCAGCATTTGGAAGGTTGAGGACCACTGCTCTGTGGGCGTTGGTTTACAAACATCTACTTGAGCCCTTGATTTTAGCTCTCTAGGACTTATTAGCTTGTAAGCGAGGCTGCCGGGTCATAGATAACTTAATATCTAATCTCTAAGGCACTACCGTACTGTACTGTCTTCCATAGCAACCATACCATCTTGCATTCTGACCACTGCTCAAGGCTTCCAGTGTCTTTGTATCCTTGCCAGCAATTACATTCTGATTTTTCGATAATAGGCATTCAAGTCAGTGCAAAGTGTTTCCTCATCCTGACACCCCGGACACATGTGGCTTGGGTGGGACTGAACATCACCGAGACACTGTTTATGTCTTTGAGGCAAAGGAGGCTTTCAGGTAATGTGAGGGGAAGGAAGGGTAACAGAGGGAAGGAGACACCACCTGACCATCATCTTTGGTTCAGGCACTTTGGGAGACTCACTTCCAAAGTTGTAATGTGAAACAGATAAAGCAATCTTAAGTAGAAGGCCTTTGAGACTTAAATGGTGGCGCCTCTCAGGGGGAGTTTCAGCTAAAGCAAGCAAGCTGTAGGTTGGCATAACCTGTAATCTCTCTGGTTCGGTGCTGCATGTAGGTATCAGCACCCCTTTGCTCAGAGACAAGCACTGCTGCCGTGTGCTGTAGGATCCTGGGCCCATTTTCTTTTCTCTTCTCCACTCAGACATCTTGCCAAGCATTTGCTTAGGGCTTTGAACCACGCTGCTATCTAGTTTTTACTGCTTTGAGCAACGTATAATTTCTCCTCTTCCTTACCCTCGGATGTTAAATTGGCAGCCTCTATTCAGCACTTATAGGGCACCTGCTACGAACCTGAAACAACTTCTAGCCATTCGTAGTGGATGGGAAGACAGCTCTGTCTGAATAAGGAAGTACCACAGGACTTATAATATCTTCCTTAAAACAGGCTTCTGCACTGGAATGCACATTCAGACCCTACAGGGGTCATCTAAACGCAGAGTGCAGGCTGGGGAGATGTCTTAGTGGTTAAGAGCACTTGTGAAAATGATAAGACCCGAGTTCAAATCCCCTACAACTGTATGAGTGCATGTCCTTGTGTGCCTGTGATGCCAGCATTGGAAGGCAGAGACAGGAAGATTCCAGGTGTTCACTGGCCAGTTGGCCTAGCTAAAATGGCTATCTTCAGATTCAGTGAATGATACTGTCTCAAAGAATAAAGGTGAGGGCGATAGGAAAAGATCAGAGCCTGTGTGTATACACACCCCCATCTGAATGAGTTCACACACGCACTCCAAAACAACTCTGCATGCTGGAGCTCCTCAGTTTCTTATTGATGAAGCCTGACATATATACATACAGACATATATCCTTTCTGACAAGCTGACAAGTTCCCAGGAGACACCAACATTACTGGTACTCAGTCCCCACTTTGAGAACTAGTTTGTTCCAGGGACACTGAGAAATGGGGAACAAGGTATAGAGGGGCCACATGACGTGCATCTTAAATGCTATGGGGACAGAGCTTTACGGTTGGGATTCTAAAGCACCTGCTGTTTCTATCATACCAAAAAAAAAAAGGCAGAAATACAGTATGGAAGCATTCCTCTTCTACTGTTCAAAGGATACACGGTATCATGGTATTAGCTTAGCATGGTCAGTCCAAAGGTGGCTGAGGAAGCCTGCTGCCCACAGCCATCCCTACTCATCATGGAAGCTGATAGTTATTACCCCTGTGCTAACCTCCAATGGAGACAGCCAGTTAAAACAAAACAAAAGACTTTATCTAGGCTCTAGTCTGGGCTGTCTGGTAGTTTAGAAATGTAAGGGACATGCCATCCCCATATTGTTTAGGCCTGAACAGATCAGCTAGAGTCTTCATTCAGCTCTTGGGTAACTCAGGGCCCTTAAAAAGCTTAAGACACAGACAAGGTTATTTAAAGAGGTTTGTTTGTTTGGTTTGGTTTGGTTTTTACATTTTCATATTTTTTTTTCCTTAAGTCATATCTCCTATGTTGCAAACATTCCATTATTTGGCACTAGATATAATAATAGATATTAAAATAGTGCTCAATAAATATTTGCTAAGAAAGGTAAACATAGTAGGTGCCAGAGGCAGCCATGTCCAAATATGATGAAATATTTAACCCAAGAGCAGGAGTGATAAACAAGATCGAACAAGAGGATAACACCTTGAATTTACAAAACACATTTGGTCCCAAAGCCGTCTTCAGATTTGTATCTTTTCTACGTTAAAAAAAAAGCACATACATGCACATACGCACAGACACAAACGCGTATACATAATAAAAACAGTAAGAGTCTTACAAGAAGAATTTAAAAACTCATGAATTGCTGCTGGTCTGTCCTAGGACGCTTGCACATGTCCTCCACAGGAGAGAGCGGGAGCTGAGGCAGCATTTTGTGTCCATCAGAGGTCTCCTAACCAATGGCTGTGATTCTTCTGGCTTTAGAAACAACCTACCATCTTTCAGAAGTTTTTGCCAACCCACACGACACTTATCCCTCATTACCACCACCACCAAATACTTAGTCTGTGGCTATTGTGTATACAGGGCGATCTCTTGTCTCAATAATTGTTTATAAGCAGCTTAAAAGCAAAGGCATGGCAAGGAGGTATAGCTCAATGGTAGAGTGTTTGCTCGGCATGCACAAGGCCTGAGTTTGATCCTTAGCATGGGGTCAGAGTGAGAGGAGCAAGGGCAAGTTAAACCATGTTTTTGATGGTGGTGGTGATGGTGTGTGTGTGTTTCTCTGCCTGCATCACTTACTCAGTGAGGCATGTGTGTAATAAATATTATATTTAATATTTACTATTTATATTCTCTATAATCTAATACTCACTATATTAAATGTTATCTGTAAATGTAAATTTAATTTGTGAAAAGATAAGGTGGCCTGGCCCTGTCAGTCGAGGAGGAGAGGTGGCTGCAAACAGGCTGCTGCGGATGAACCAGTCAGGAGCACGAACGCAGTGAGGAGCACGAACGAGCGCCCTGCTTTGGCTGTAATGCACCCCGTGGCAGAGAAGACTCGATAAATCAGTTAGAATGAGAAATGGACAGCTTAGACAACTCCCAGATGCCATGGGTTTTCCACATCACATTTTATCTTATAGTTAAAAACTGTTTTCAATGCAGGGGATCACCACATAGGGCCTCACATATGCTAAGCAAGCCTTCTTCCACTGATCTGTACCCATCAACCCATGACAATAACTTTTAAAGTCACATGCTAAAATCAGGTACATAAATGGGAATCTGACTGCAGCTTGTAACGACTTCACAAAAGTGGCAGGGTCCATAATTTGGAGCTCTTCTGTTAAATGGCAAGACTACAGAAACCTAAAACTGGTTAATATTTCTGCTTTATGCTGAAGCCAGGCTCACAACCTTCTCTGGTCTTACTCAGTCTCCTGTAGCTAGGGTATAGCCTTTGCTGTAGTTCCTTAAGCAGAGATGTTCCTTAGTAGGGAGGTATGATCAGGCGCTCTTTTGAAGGAAGGAAACAGGGTATAGTTAGGGATGGGCTGAACTTTCCTGATGGAGCTGGGAGATTTCCTAAAGTTGGGTCTTTGTAAAAGCACCCTTTGTACTTAAAAGCCCACCATGTAAGGTGTCCAAAGGCCCAGCGGACCCAGGGCTCTGCTGGGCAATGGTTCTGGATGCTTAGGTAAGAATCTTAGCAATAAAGGTTTTGGAAATCATTACCAATTGACATCGGAGTACTAATATCGTTTGGAAGTTTTTAGGTCATTCCCTCTGGAAGGAAAGCTATTGTGTTATCCATTGGAGATGGGAGGAGCAACATTCTGCTGATGTGGGTGTTTGCTTGGGGCCCAAGACTGGGAGAGGCACTGAGGGTGTGCTTCCTTTATAAAAAAAAAAGCCCTGCTAGCCTCTGTTTAAGAATATCCCGTAGGCAGGTGAAGGAGGGCATGATTCATTTTGTGCTGACTTCCTTTTGGTTCAGCTGAGCCCAGCAGGTCTGCTCAGTAGAGGCAGGGCTCTCTGGTACTAGCCATCCTTTCCATTGGCCAGCCGCTAGGCTTTGGCCTGGGCGCTGGTGCCAGGCAGATGTTGGAGGATGAGTTCCAAGTGTTTCTCTAAACTGTCCAAGATGAACAAGCTCTACTGGACTATTCTTACTTCAAGTGTGCTTCATATCCCCTGTGGCTGGTGCCTGCATGAAAATTACAGCGAAAAAAGCTGAAATTCTACTGTCAAGATTTTTCAGAATTCCTTTTGTTTTTAAAACAAAGACCAAAAAAGTAGAAACAGAAACCCATGATGCATGAGGTTAGTGAAAACTACCCCTGCCCACCTTTTAAATCTTAAAGAGATGTTGTCCCCTGCTACGGTGACTAAACCCTGCAGAGAAACTGGGACTGTTCTCCCATAGGGACAGCCTGGCTTAACATGGGTGCTATCTTGGTTATCTGCGAACAGAGAGATGATCAGGATGAAAAGGAAATGTTGTGATGCTGGGCTGGTTCCTCCAGCCATCAGCTGTCCCCAGGGAGAGCCGTCTCTTCTTGGTGGATTTGGGACCTGCTGGAATCTTGTCATTGTTGTCCACTTCAGAGAACCAACTTTTAGTCCAGGGAGATGCTGGGAGAGTAAGGATAGTGCCTTTCCCTTTCGGTTTCCAGTCCCAGGTGTGTTTTCTCAAGAACCATCCTGCTTCCCGGTGTGGCTTGCCTTGAGTGTGAGGGCTGAGATGAGTCTGCCAAGGGAACCAGCATGGATGGGTGCAGGAAGGAGTGGCTGCATCACCTGCCTGGGGGATGAGCACCCATATGACTTCATGGTTGTGCAAGAATTGGGCAACATTTGGCCAGGGTGGAGAGGTCTTGGCAAAGGTGTTTTCACTCCTAATAGATTCCTATCTCCTCCATGAGGAAAAAAACAAGTATTAGGAGACCTGTACCACATTTTAGAGGACATCGATTGCCTTCTCAGCAGTCAGTGGACATTTATTTACTAAATATAAATAACGAGGCAGGGGGAACATGGGCTGAGGTCTCCTGAAGACCTCAGAAGATTAAAGAAGACATCCTTCCCTTCCTGTGGTGGCTATGAAAAAGTGGAGGGTGGGTAGAAGCAAGGCAAGGTGGGTGACAGTCAATGCCAGGATGTGGAAGTGGGAGAAATGGTTTTGGAGCTTCTGGAGAGTGTGGTGTGGTGGTAGGCACAGTGGTGGTAGGCTTGCAGGTTCTAGAGACAGAGTATCTGAGTTCAAGTCCTGGGTCTACCTCTTAGCTGAGGTATCTTGAGAAACTAATTTAAACCTCTGTACCTATGGGCTTAAACTACAAGATGGAGGCCATTGTATTTGAATCAGAGGGTAGTGGCTTAGTCATCATAAAGGTTGGTCCTCGTTCCAAGACACTGGAGGAAAGGCTGTGTTAACCTTGAGTTCTGACTTACCAGCCTTCAGGTCTCAGTTTCCTCGTCTGTACAATAAAGGGACTAGACCAGATAAAAGCTAACTTTTTTAAAATTCTAAAATGATATGATTCCAAGGTTGAATAAGTATTAAGTGTCTGCCGTATGCCCCAGTGCTGTACTGGAATGCTTAAGTAGTAACAAGTAGACAGTAGGGGTCTTTGCCTTTAAGATCTTGTCTACGTGAGCAAAGAACACACAAGCATTAAAGAACATTAGAAATTTAAAACCTGGAGGCATGGCTGGGTAGATGATTCTGCTGTCAAAAGCCCTTGCTGTTCTTTCAGAGGACTGGAGTTTGACTCCCAGTACCCACATGGTAGGTCACAGCTGTCTGTAACTCCAACATCAAGGGATCTGATGCCCTCCTCTGGCCTCTACAAGCACCAGTCACACATGTGAGGCATATACATAGATGCAGGCAGAAGATCTATGCACATAAAACCAAAGTAAACAAACAAACAGTTGAGGCATGAATTTGAAGATATTTGGAATAAGAAAATTCAGAGTGGTCCGAGTGAGGAGACTTGACAGCAACTATCCAGCCTGTCACATCCCATAATCCTGACATTGAAACACTGGCATTAATATTGAAGCTATGGAAAACATCCTCCCATTTGGAACCTAGACCAAAATTTGTAATATCAGTATAGAATGAAGGTATGAAGTGGTTCAAACTGGTTTCCCATATATTCTTGGATGCTCGTTGTACCAGAACAGTGTATCTGGCACAGGAGAGTCACTTTCCAGTGGCTGGGAAAATCTGGGGCTCTGCCTTGTTCAACTTCCACAGCAGGTGGTAATCTCAGCCATGCCTCTAGAGGGCAGTGCACAAACAATGCCCATCTTACCATAGCTCACAGAAGAGCTTCCTCTGTCCCTGTGCTGCCTAAGCCAGATTTTTCTAAGAGAAATTCTTCTAGTAAACTTTTGCTACCTTGGGGGAGGAGGGTGTAGACATTTCTTTCCCTGCAGTGTTTACATCTACATTTTGAGGAAACTTAGTGACTCCCTCAAATTTTTTTCATAATAAATGAAACCATAGTTCTTCAGGGTTCATATGCAAATTGGCTGACGCAGGCAACAAGGAAAAACTCAGCAGACTCCTAAATGCCAAAACAGTGGAATAGATGGTAGTTCAAGTCATCTCAGTTGGAGAATTGGGAAGGGTGAGGAAGAAGCTTATGGTCTTGAGGAGTCAGAAGAGGCCATGCTAGGAGATACATGGGTGGAGGCCTCAACTACCTCCCAGTTTTCATGCTACCTCTCCAAAGCACACACACATGCACACACACACACACACACACACACACACACACACACACACACTAGCCAAGCATAGTAGGTAGCTGATGCATTTGGACCTGGTCTTTATTCTCAGGGAGGAAATGAGATGTAAATGACAGCTGAGGTGTGTGAACTCCCTGGCCTGGCCCAGTCACTGATAACCCTCACTGATCACCCCAGCAATCAGAGGTGGCCTGGCCTCATAGGATGTTCATGGCATCCTAACTTCCAATCAGATTACTGCTTTCTGCTGAGACCCTAGAAATCCTGGTGAGACGTGGCATTCTTTGCCTTCTGTAAGGGGACAAGGGCATGCCACATTTGCCATGGGAACACCCCTTTACACAGGCACCCCGGCAGCAGGTAGGACTGATGGAGTCACGGGGTTCAGAGAAGGACAATGATTTGCTCTTGAAGCTCTTGTGCTCCTTTCCGGAGGCCTCCTTCAGCACTTCTCTCCCAGATGTCACCCCTGTGTCATTCCTGTCCCCTCCCCTTTCTGTTCATAAAAAAAGTTATTTTCTTCCAAATAAGAAACTCCAAAATATATGAAATAAACATTATTTCTAATGAGCCTCTGGGAAAGTACTCACCTTTGAACTCTGCCGAGGATTATGGAGGGAAGAAAAAGTCGTAAGAACTTGATAGAGTGTTAGAGCTTCCTGGATATTTTAGCTGGGTTATGTATTACATTTCTTTTTTCTTAATAAGGGCAGTTTCAGAACTCTGTCCTGAATAATTAGGCCATGCCTGAAAGTAGAGGCCTAGGATTGGTTACTGACCCTAGTTTAGGGATTATTATCTGGGTGCTAGGCAACAATAAGGGTAGGAGGCCCTGTTTCTAGAATGTTCTTTCTTTCCAAGGACTCAGAACCTTTTCTGATGGTCCCTGTGGGGAGTCTGAGACCAGGGAGACCTAGGAAGGGACAAGATGACATTTATAGAAGGCTGACAGCTAAAGGGGGGTAAGACTAAGGAACCAGCCCCCTGAGACAAGCTTATTTTCCCGGAGACCTTGCCTCTTCAAATAACAAATCATTTTCTGGAATACAGGCTCTCCCTTCATCTGGGTCACCTCTCCCTGCTTGGCTGGAATACTACACATATGAATTTCCCTAGCATCCTCCTCACAGAGCAGCGGTTTGCTTCCAGCCATTGGCATAAGTCATCCCTAAGAGTGACTTCAATCTAAGGAAGTGTAACTACAACTTTAGCAAATCCTGATTAAGGTCTCCAAACATTTATGCCCCGTGGCAGTAGTAGTCCTTTTCTTTTCAAAGCTCTTTTCTTTTCTTTAAACTCTTTCTTCTTACTTTCATTTTAATACTTTTACCCTTGCCTAATCAAATAAGCTCTGTCTCACATCCCTGCTATCCTAGAGGGCCTGAGCATCACTGGTGTTCTCATGCTCCAAGGAACCAGAGACCTAAGGCTTTCCGAAATCTAGAAACACAGAAGACCTTTGCTGGGCTGAAGGTACCGCTTCATAGCATGGGCTGGTTTTCTTAATTTTTCCTTCCTTCAGCCCTTGCATAGATTTTTTTGCTGGCTAGAAATGATCCCGTGCGTGCCCAGCCCACCTTTTGCCCATTCAGTAGAGCCTAGTCTTTAGAGCAAATCATCCCTAAAAGGGCAATTTCTCTGGTGGCTTAGAGGTTTGCCAGGGGCTTCTCTAGAATTGGCAGCTTAGCTGTGACCTCTGAAATCTTGGCGCTGGCAAGGCTATGTCTTTGCACTAAAGTGGGCTCAGCGCCCATGGAGATAATCTCCTCTTGTAATATCCACACAATCATCTCATTGTGGAAGCACAAGGAATGCAAAGGCAGAAGAAATGGCACAGTAGGGCTGCCCGTGGCTCAGTGAGCCAGCCTGCTCTCTGCTGAGGGCACCTTGGGACAGCCCAGCCATCACCCCCAAGGGGCAGCCGACTCCTGAGGTGTGGCCTTATGTAGGAGCCCGCACCTACAGCCTGAGCTCCCTAGGTCTGACACTGCCCTGTGTTCTGGCTGACTCTTGTTTGTTGTTTGAAACTCAAAAGAGAAAGCTGCTCCCCACCCCAGCAACCGCCTCCCTCTCCACTCTGAGTTATGTACCCCTTTGTTTCCCCAGAGCACTTGCTGCTGACTTTGGTAATAGCAGCAGTAGCTGCAACACTTGATAGGCATTGGTAGGCAGTAGACACAGTTCTGAGCATGTTACAAGTGTGTGTCATTTCTTCCTCTCAAGTGCTCAATGGAGCAGAGGCCTGTAATGAAAGCTAAAGTAACTTGCCGGAGATCAGAGCAAGCACCCAGGCCCTCAGGCCCAGGCTGCCCAGCTGTCTGCTTGTCTGGCTCCTTCCTAGGCTTTTGGCCTTTTAAAGGCAGAGGTCTGTGTTCCCACCTGGAAGGTAGGCAATTTTAGATGTTTTAGTAAGCCAAAGCTTACCACTCATAAATACCAGGTGGGATTTAAATTCTGAAGAGCTTACAACATCACAGAAATGCAAAAGAGTACTTGCTTTTCATTTTAGCAAAGTAAGGGTGATGTTTATCTGTTGTTGGTGCTTTAATTTTTTAATTACACTGAGAGGAGAGGGAGAGTACAGCACAGCAGATATGTGGAAGTCAGAGGACAACCCGAGGGAACCAGTTTTCTCCTTCTGTCCTGTGGATCCCAGAGCTCAGACTCCTTAGGGCTTGAGAACGGCACAGGTCCCATTACCTACTCAGCCATCTAGCTGGCCCAAGGATGGTGCGTTAGAACTCTAGGTGCTTCTTTCTAGGTAGCATTGTCAGAACTGTGGGAAAGGACCGTGAGTTTTTCAGAATATTGGTGGCCATTAGATGCTATTTTAATGGAGCCAAAGCTGCATCTGACATTTTAGAAATAAAGGAAGTGAGCAGTAGAGAAGAAAAGAACATTTCACTGGTGGTTCCAGAAAGGCGCCTTTGCCTAACACCCATCAGCAGGTCTTGGAAGTGTCCTAGGCTTAGCTGAGTGACAACTCAAGTGGGCCTCTAGGGTCACACAGGCCCCTTCCATTCAGGGCCATTTTCCACATGGTTTGGTGGGACACGGTGCTGCCTCTGAGACTACAGGTTCTTAGTGGGTTTTACAGCCTTTCTCTGTTGCTTTCCACACAATAGAATTAGCTAAGCTCCTGACTGGAGGTTACACAACTGTATACGCCAGGCAGAGCTGAGTGCAAGTGACCAGTTGCTGTGTCATTACCATTGCTTCCTGATGGTCAAGGCAGGGACTTTTACAGGCCCCGGCTTCAGTAGCTCTGGAAAGAGGTTCCGGACACTCTGACTGCTTGGCCAGGAGACAGACAGTATTGAGCCTTTTCACCAGGATCTCATGGGAAGACAGTTCCCTATCACCTGTCAGCATTAATAGGCACAGTGTTGCACAGGAAAAAAAAAAGAAAAAAAAAAAAAGCAACTTGTTTTCTTCTTGACTGCTGGGCTGGATAATGATGTAAAAAGGACATTAGCCCTAATAAACGTGATTTGCAGAGATCGTTGGCAACCCAGCAGCAGAGACTTGCATTAGCAGGTAAACAGATAAGAGAAACAGCTGTCTCCACCATCTCCTCCTGAGGTGGTGCATGGCCTAGGTCGGATAGGAGTGGAAGGCTGGGGGTGGAGTGCAGCTTTTTGAAGGAGAATCAGGCTACGAAGAGTTTGTCTTAAGTGTTGGCTAGTCCTTAAATGTACTTACTGATGTTAAGGTTGTCACTGAGCTGTCTATGTGTTTGTTTTGGTGTAATTGGGGGGGGGGGAGGTTAGCTGCTTGTGGGGTGTGTGGCTTGTCCTATTTTCTCACCTCTGTATTATATCACTAAAAAAAGGTGGGAACCCTAGCAAGCCTAGCATCCTCCCTGCCAGCAATGGCTCTGAGGAGGGCAGCTACACAGGCATAAAGGCTGTGGATGGTGGACAGCGCTGAGTGATATGCTGCTCTCTATGTCAAGGAGTTGGGTTCTGGGCAGGAACTTCCCCAGGTTCTTAGAAGAGGGTTGGGGAGGGGGCGGCCCCTGTCTCTGCCTGTTTCCTTAGGCCAGTGGGCACTGACTGGCAGCTGGTTCATGAAACACCTGGATGTAGGTGGCAGGCACAGGCAACCTCGTCTTGTGAAAATATTCTCAGGATATGTGTATTAGCTAGTTCTCTGGGGACAGTGAACCCCTGGGTGTTGGATAATCTGGCTATGAATAAAGCCACCATTACTTCTCTTTACGAATCCATAATCCCCCCCCCTTTTTTTGGCAGAAAGCACCAAAGCATTATAACTCTGCCGCACTGCTCACCTCTGACCACACTGTGTCTGAAAGAGCTACCTGCTGCTGTTGCTGTCAGGGGCAGGGTATATGATTTCTAAATTTGTTTGGCTTGTCCCTCAGAGGGGACCCTCGAGATAGGGAATGACAAAGAGGCCTATACCTCAAGTTAAGTATCACCATCAAACCTCAGTGCTCACGCCAAGGTTGGGGATGAAGCCTGCACGTGGACTGGGTGGAGTGGCCAAGACAGCCTCTACAGGATGGCAGGCTACGCTGGACCTTAACCCAGAGGGCTTGGAAGGTCAGGAGGAAGAAGAGCCTCTCAGCTAAAGCAAAGCGCCAGGGGACCTAGCTGGGTGGCAGATAGGCTGTGACATTTGGGGAGGCACTGTAGTATAGCTGGTACAGACACTGGGTCCTAGAGGAGGGAATCCAAGTCTAAAGAACAAGGCTGGTGCTAGGAGACCTCAAAGGGCATGCTGAGTGTGTTCACCACGAGGGCAGTTCTGGGACACTTCCCGTTGTAATGAGAGAAACAGTCCTTGAGGAGGGCCTTGGAAGAATGGGCACTAGGCCCCTGAACTGTTCTCCCTGGGGTCGCATGGCAATTACATCGTTCTTAATCCATGATAAACAGGCAAGGGGCAAAGGGACACAGCTGGAAGACAGGGCCAAACGTCTGTGGGAATAAATAAAATACCCATGCAGCCTGAGAAGGGGTATAGCCTGGGAAAGGCATTATTTCCCACCCCATGGGTTACATGTGCAATGTGCTCTTCAGCAAGAATGCCTCGCCAAGTTCTCTGTGGACCCAGCTGGGATCTAGCCCACGGCAGCCCAGCCACTGCTGCCATATTTAAAGCTTTTGACAAAGATTCGTTTCTTGTGGCTTTGGTGTCAAAAGAGAGATTCTCATGTACTGTCCAGTGTGGCTGAAGCATGGCCAACAGACCGAACAGGATCTGCTGCCCCTACGGCAGCCTCTGATTGCCTGCGTGGCACTCTACAGACGTGACTGTGCACTCCCCCCACGCGGACTTGCCACGTTGTGCCCACCCGTGTGCTGTCTCCTGACCAGCGGGCCCCGCTCTTCCCTCTGCGGCACCTGTGTCCCATCTTCCGCCTTCCTTCCTCCATCAGCTCTACCTTCCAGTTAGCTCTCCAGCCTTTCCGACTTTCTCCTCTCACACTCTGGTGTCGACTGGGGAGTAAGCCAGCCCTCCAGAATGTAAGCCCTCACATCTCTGCAAGCTCCCTGATGTCACTCCCTGATGCCAGCGTGCGAGGAATGAGTGGAGGGAGTAAGCCATTGCAGGGGAAGACAGCCTGCTTCCCCACGTTGCTCAGGGTTACCATTTGAGGGGAAGCCTTTTGGCATTTCCCGTGGCTTTGGATGACTTCTTTTCAAGGAATGGAATAAAGCTTCCAAAATATGCACAGATACTCAATTCTCATGGGACCAAGAAGGGACAAATTTGGGAGAAAACTAGTGCCTGCCCTGTGGCCATGAATCAGATCTAGAATGCCAGACATGTGACCATATAAACAGGCCACAAATCAGAGCTCTTTACAATAGAACCAGAAAGATTCTCCATCAGCTCATTCTTTTTCTTTTCTAGTTTTCTTTCTTTTTAGAAACAGGATCTCACGCAGCACAGGCTAGCCCTGGATTTGCTATGTAATTGAGGATGGCCTTGGATCCTCCTGTCTCTACCTGCTGAGTGCCGGGTTTACAGACATGCATTAGCATGCCTAGTTTAGGTGGTGCTGGGGATCCAACTCAGGGCTTCGTGTACACTAGGCAGGCACTCTAACAACCGAGCTACATCCTCATTCCTTTGGCTAGTTTTAATAGTGTATGGATAGGTGGATATGGACTGTGGCAGAAGAATAGAGATCCTGCAGGGATTTCAACCTTGCCTTTACTTGTTTCCAAACACCACATAACTGCCAAAAACTCTGGTATTGACATGGATTCGTATAGCACATTCCCAGGCACTTTGCCTTAGCATGTGACCAAGCGTCCGTCCTGATAAAAAGACCACTTTTTTTCTTTTTATTTATTTATTTTTCTTTTAAAATTAAAAGTAAAGAGAGGATTAACCTGTATTTGAGAATGCAACCCTTAACAGCCATGCATTCCACTTAGGACTCCTCCCCATCCCACCTTTCCTCCTTCCTCCTCCTTCTCTTCTTCTTCACTTTCTACATCCTAATGTCTAACACTTCTAAAGGAATTTCTGCCCCTTCTTCCTGCATATACCCAGTGCTGGCCCCAGAGGCAGCCCAGCTCTGTTTTCTCATGACACAGTGATTATTTTTGGCATTGCACATATTTTCTCTAATGTTATTATTACCTCCTCCACCCTCCTGGTTGCCTTTTGAGGAGCACTCAGTTTTTTGGCAATTCCACATAAAATCAGAGGGTTAATTTTAGTTCAGTGGTGAAGACAAGGCAGAGAGAGAGAGAGAGAGAGAGAGAGAGAGAGAGAGAGAGAGAGAGAGGCCTTCTTCTTTTGCACCACTTGCAGCACCTACCCTCACCTTAAAAGAGATGAGGTTCTCCGTGCCTGCTCATGAAAGAACTTGCTTGCTTTCGCTGGCTCTGAGCTCACCATTCACCCTCTGCTGGGCCTGGGCCTGAGGGTACTGCTCTCCAGAGGTGACATTGGGGGCTGCACCTCAGGGCTGGCATCTTAATGACTTGACTTGGCGGGCTTAGAACAGCCTCATTCAGAGTGAGTTCACTCCCTGCGCAGTTGGCCTGCTCAGCCTCTGTCCATAGAGTTCTCTTGTTTGAGCTGCAGGAGGAAATGGAGATTTCCAAGTGGGAAGCAGCCTTCCCAGTGCTTTAACTCTTCCCTGTAGGGAAGAGGAGCCACAGAGCAAAAGAAAACCCAAGCTGGCCCAGCTGCAGTTCCCTGGGAGAGAGGAGGGAGTGTGGCTGGGGGCTGAGGCTGGAGCCAACACAGCTGGGATCACTTTCTCTTTTCTTGGGGAGGTGGAAAGGGAGAGAGTAAAGGGCACATTTGAACTGCTCTTACATCGATTAGCAGATATTTGCCCAGTTTGTCCAGAGCTGAGGCCCCATGAAGAACATGCAAAAGTGAAGTGGCATGTCTCTGCCGCCACTGTCCTCAAAGCAGCAGGACCAATGAACAAAAAAGGCAGCAAGATGGGACATCCTTAGATAATGGTGTTAGTAATGTGAATAGAGGTACCAGAGGGAGCAGAGGGAGCAGCTACTAGGGGAAACAAGGTGTTGGTTTTTAAGAAAGGCGAGATGAAATGATAGTCAGAAGAGAGTGATGTCAAACAAGCTTAGAGACATTTCATAAGTAAACGTACAAATGAATGTGATTCCTGGCAGAGGAAAGGCCCTGATCCATTAGATAGTAAGTATCCTTGGCCAAGGATGGCAGCAGGGTAGTGGACACAGTCCACGGTGTCATTGGCCTCAAGATCTTAAGGGTCCTGTAATTCTTAATATTGTAAGTGTGTGAGGTCACAAACTGGGAGCAGCAGCATCACTGGGGTGGTGCTAGAGATGGGGACCCTCACGCACTGGTCCAGACCTCCTGAACTTAAAAAGCACACTGGATCAAGGTCCCTAGTGTTCTGTGTACACAGTATAGGTGACATCATAGGTCCATGTCGGCATCTTTAGTTCATATGCCAGTGTTTATTCAGAGGGAATCAATCACAACACACACACACACACACACACACACACACACACACACACACACGTACACACTTTTATCTTTGAGCATCTCTGCATTAATAACTGTTCCCAGGTGGAAACTTCTTGCTCTAACCATGTGCTGGATTAGAATTCTTTGGAAGGGTTTAGAACAGTGAGCAACTTTGAGGAATTTACACCACAGAAATCGCAGTGGTGGTTTTTATGTCTTCATTAGTACTCCTTGTGCTTTAGAGGACTCTGGGAGAACGAAGGGTGGGGCCCTTCCCAGAAGAACATGTCTACATGGGTGAAATAAAAAAGAGAACGGCATGGGGCTGACAGTGCAGTGTGGAATCTCTGGAGCAAGATGACATGCAGAGGTCAGGACGGGCAGGCGGGCCCTTCCCTTAGAAAATGGACTCCTCGTGGAGGTGAATAGAGCACGCACACGCTTAGATGGTGATGAGGAAACATTCTGGAGGGCTGTAGAGGGTCAGTGCCTCGAGCCGCATCTTCAGGGGCTGCAGGGAGCTGGTCAGCTGTTGTCCACACCACAGAGCCTTGTTTCATGTTAGGGAGTCCTTTTTACACACAGATCACCCTTTCCTTTCTTCTGCTGCTGTGCATTCTGCTCTCTTCACTGAAAGCAATGCCGGAGGAACAGGCCGCACACGTGAGCCAAACCTCAGATTGTGCTGTTGGTGCTTGTGGGGATCCAGTAGAAGACTTCGAGGACACAGGAGCCTGAAGGAAAAGCCCTAGAGCCCATCTCACAGCTTAGGCAAGGGGCTTATGCCCAGGCCTAGAGAAAAGGCCCAAAGGAAACAGACCAGAGAAAGAAATGCTCACCAGTGACATCCATTCCCCCTGCCAAACACAGTAAGCACAGTCCCTCATCACCCACTCTGTCTCCATTCCCTTTGCTTCTCTCCTTCCTTCCTTCTTTCCTCTTCCCTCCTCTCCTTCTTCCTTCCTTCCTCCCCTCTTTTTCTTCCTCCTTCCATTTTCTTCCTTTATCTTTTTGTCTTTAGACATAGATCTTCAAACAAAGGAAAACTTTCCCTCAGGGCACGTTTGCCCCTAGAATTGATGGCCTAGAGTAGAAGGTAATCCTGTTTCCCCTCTTTTGCTGCTTCCTAGATCAAGAGGGTATTTTCAAAGGCTTCAAATTCAGTATCCTTAAAGGGCTGTACCCTCCATGTGCCCAGCTCAGCGAAGCCTTCTGTGCAGCAAGAGGGGCCTGCTTATTGGCATTTGGGGAAGGCTGCCCAGTACAAACCAGTGTGGTATACGGGATCTGCTGACCTGGGTGTGAGCGTCAGCTCCATCGCTGAGTGCTGAGCATGCCAGCCTCCGGCCATGGGGGCTGCTTCCTCGTGCCGCGTGACCTGAGATCATACTCACTTCATGAGACTTGAGGATTAAATCAGAGGCGGTAGGATGAGTAATCTTTTTTAAGAGGAAAGTATTGCCCATGGTTATTTCCTAGTTATAGCAGCAGCAATAACAACAGCATCTCAATTTGCTGATGCTAAACAATCCCTTAGCTAGAGCCCGCACAGTGGGGGGAGTCGGGGCAGTAATGGGCATCGGAGATGAACAAAGGACAACACCTAGATAGACGAATGCCCCCTGCTGCTTGCTGTCTCTTCTTTTACTGGTAAACATCTACAAGTCTTCTCTAGACCTCGCTGTGTGGGGAAAGGGAAGATGGAGAGAATGCTAGCTTATAGTGAGGGAAGAGGAATTGCTGACCTGCAAGATGGCCATCATCTCAGGACTGGATGAGAGCCAAAGGTGGACTCCTGTTTCTGTGTGATAGGTCTTCAGATGTCTCAACCTGGGTGTAAAGAAAGGAGAGAATGGCTGCCTAGGGATGGAAAGCCTATGGCGCCTAGACCCAAGGAAGAGCATGCGTGATTGGTTTCCTTTTCCTTCTGCTGACACCCCTGCGACCTTTCGGGAACGAGGCTATAGTCCTGAGGCTGCTGGTATTGCCACATCTGTGTACTCAGCTCTGAGGTGGCTGTGGACGTAGAGTTGGCAACACGTTATGTATATTATAAAGCATAAGCTACAATGCAATACATGGTGCATAAGCCCACACCATAGTGTCACTCACAACAGCCAAGTGTTGGAAGCCCTAACTGAGCAACGGCAGAACGGGGCTCATCAAAGACCGGGGAGTGTCTGTTCACACAGTGTGCCGTTGCTGGTCTTTAGGAATATTTTGAAAGAACTCTGAGCATTATACATAATGGTAAGTAAAAAGATCAAGGGGAAAATCCATACATTCAATGAGATCCCTTTTGGTAAACATCTGCGTATTTTCCAAATTGCCTATGCCAAGTACGATTTGGCCTTACCTCTAGGTTACAAGCAAAAGGTCTCCTTCCACGTGTATTGCATGCCTAGAGCTGGTTGTCGATAGACTCTGCACGAGTCCTTGAAAATGTATCTAAGAAGTTTCATCCACTCCCCTGTAGTCCATGTGTTCTGAGCCTCAGTTTTCCTCATCTCTGAAACAGAAACAGTGGTAGCTGTTCCTTCTTGGCTCCATGCAGTGTGAGATTCACTTACTTATAGAGTCAACATAAAGTGTCTTATCAGCTGTCACGTGTGATTCAGAAGTAAAGTAGCTGTATCGACTAATATGTACGTGTTCATCTACTGTTGCCGGCTATTCAGACTGCAGAAACAAAAGCCGTAGACTGGAAACTTTGCACCAGCAGGGAATTATTGTTGTGCCGGAAGTCTCAGGAGCTGGACAGCCAAGATCAAGGTGTGAGACTGCTGAGGATTCCCTTTCTGCTCCACACAATGGCACCTTCTGTGTGGTTCCTGATGGAAAGTGTGAGGGAGCCATTTGGGCCTGTTTTCAGAGGGCATTAATCTCATCCCAAGGGCTCCACCTTCACATTAGAGGCAAGGATTTCAACATACACTTTGGAGACATAAAATTCAGACCAGAATACTTGCTTGAATGAGGCTAGCCCAAGGACAGTTTGTCACAGCTACTCCTGTCCTTGTCCAGCTTGATCAGCAGGGTTAGGGACTCTGTGTGCTCTAAGGTGATAGAAGGATCTGGGTATCTGGGTCCCCAGATGGGCCGCTCAGTAATTGAATCTGCTACTGTCTTCTGCAAGGCTGCCTGAGGCAGGGAGGCCAGTCTGATAAGCATCTCCAGTCAGCCCCTGCAGAATTGACCATTAGAGGGCCAAGTGGGGTGAGCCCCCAGACATTACTGTCAGCTCTGAATGTAGTCCAGGCCTGCTGCTCCAGGGACACTGACCCTCAAAGAGGGTCAGGCAGCTGGAAGCTAAACTCCCCACAAGAGAGGAGGCTGGGCTGAAAGACCATTATCAGGACTTTTCCCTCAAAGATGGGGCCATGATAGCTTCACCCTTACTTCAGCCACTCCAGCAACCCCTCCTCCCTCCTTTTTGCCACTCTGTGTTGCTAGTCTCCTGTTCCAGAACAGAGACTGTCCTCTTCACAAAAAGTTGGTTTGTCTGAGTGCACTGATGTCTCTCCCCCTGGTCCAGGTCTCCATTTTTCCTGAGTTCTTAATTCAGTATCTTCCATTTTGACTGATAGATTTTTCCTTCCCTTTGTAATAGATGGTCCCGACTGACCACTACTGCCTTTGGACAAATATCACAATGCTCCCAGAAAGTGGACCATCAGAACATTGTCTCCACGGGCCGCATTCTTTCTAGCCGTTAGAATTACCCTCTGAGAAATTGTTCTAAGTCGTCTTGTTCTTTTGAGTACTTCCAGTTGTGGCAAAAAGCTTATCAGTTGCGAGCATATTTTATTCTTTCCAAGAACTATGAGCTGTCCACAGCCTGGTCTGGTGACTAAAAGGGTGGCTAAGTTGGGGAAGGTAGTCAGGGGGTTAGAACAATGTCGACGCTATTAAATGTTGTAACTGATATTCTTGTGTGGTTCCAACATTAATTCTGAAATGACCTTCCAAAACACTTAGGGCAGTGGCCACCTCAGCAGGATAAGCCCTAGCCTTCTTCTGAAATGACTCTTATACTGGTCACCACCTTTTTGTGACACTCAGTGCGAATCTCTATGTCATTGTTTTGATCTCTTCCTATTGCTATAGATTCTAGTAGACAATAGCCCCATCGTTGCCCAGATGTTTGGCTTATGATAGTGACTTCAGATTTGCCAGACAGGATGATTACAGACACCATGTAAGGCAGAGGGGGAGGGCATGGTCGGGTGTACACTCAGGCTTCCTGCTCCCTGTGTTGTGTGGTAATGAACCCTGATGTCTGTATCAGTGAGAATCCGGGAGATTTTGATACAAGCAGATGTTGAAAATGTCTGTTTTGCTAAAATGACATCAATAATGTAAATATGTAAATGTAAATATGGATCAAATGGGATCATTTAGGAAAAGTACTATATTCCAGAGCTTCATAAATGCCAGTTTTCTTTTCCTCCTAAATGTTTGAGAAAAGGGGTAATTGATTATATTTCCAAGATATCTTTAACTTGAGATTACATACATAATGCACACAAAAATCAACAAAAGGGGCTTTTACAATTTGACAGCTTTGGACAGAAGTAGTACCACATAAGACAGGCAGATCTCTGAGTTTGAGGCCAGCCTGGTCTACAAAGCAAGTTCCAGGACAACCAGGGCTACACAGAGAAACCCTGTCTCAGAAGAAAACAAAACAAAACAAAAAACAACTGACAGCGTTCAGGGTAGTGTGACTGTAGACCAACTGACAGCTTTAGAACAGTAGTTCTTAGCCCTGGATTCATAAGAGCTACAGAAGGTAGGAGCCACAGTGCCCTCTTTGTGCTTGAGATACATCAAATCCAAGTCAATCCAAGCCAAGACCCCAGCGTCCATTTTTAGGCTCTTCCAGTGAAGAGCCAAGATGGAGACACAGAGGCTTGGATTCTGTTCTGATTTCATCTGTGAAACAATTAACTGCTAAGCTTGGGGTCCAGTGACTCTTGATCCTCTCTAGGATCCAAACCTGGTATTCTTCTTCTTCCTTTTTAAAAAAATACTTATTTATTTCATGTGTTCCATGTGGCCTGCCTGTATGACTGTGCACCACATACATGTAACACCCACAAAGGAAGGAGTGGGATCCTCCAGGACTGGAGCTACAGATGGGTGAGCTACCATGTGGGTGCTGGAAATTGAACCCAGGTCTTCTGGAAGAGTAGTCTACCCAGTAGGCCACGCTCTTAGTCACTGAGCCATCTTTCCACCTGAACCTGGTGTCTCTCCCAGTGTGTAGTTCTGTACAGCAGCTTCACAAACTCACTGAGGAGCCTACCTCCTTCCCAGGTGCATTGGCCCCTATTTCTTGCATTCATAGCCCCCCTGTGATTTAGCATATGTTTAGAACTTTGTCACCAACCAACGGATTGACCGAAGCTGGTTTAATGAGCCTCCTCCATCTCCCTGACCTACTAAAATTCACTTGACTTCTTGGTCACTTAACCTTCTAGGGTAATAGACATATGGCTTAGATACCTGATGACTGTAGTCACAGTAAAAGCTAAGAGTCTAAAGTTAACTGGGCAACCATAGTATTGGAGATATCCAGGCTGCCCTTCAGGCTACGGTCACTTGGAGGCCAGAAATAAGGATCATCTGGGCCAAGAGTAGGGCACTGTGGATGAGCGCATCAGGGATCCACTGCCACACTCACAGCGTCTTGTGCTCTGGCCAATGGCTGCCTAGCCTTGTTGAGTGGCAGCATCTAAATTCAGCACGTCATACCCCTAAGGTTCTGTATCCTTTGATTCAGCTAACGAGATCTAGAACATTTGGAAAAAGGTAAGCAAGTGCTGAAGATGTTCAGTCTTTTTTTTTTTCTTATTATCATTCACTAAAACATAGTGTAATAATTACTTATAAAGCACTCACATTCTAGGTAATCCAGAACTGCTTTAAAGTATCTAGGCAGATGTGTGCTGGTTCCTGCAAACACTGCACCCCTTAAGGACATGAGATCTGAGGACTTTGGTGTCTGTGAGGGGTCCTAAAGCCACCCATCCACTAGTAAATGAACAGTTGCGCCTGGACCTATCGATCGAGGCTTCTGGACAGTCAATTTTGTTTTACCTTTAGCTTGCTTCTTAGTCCCCAGAGTGCTTGCTTGGGATTAAATCTTTCAAAATCACATGCACTTCCCCTCAGGGAGAACTACTGTAAAAGAGTATGGAAGGGACAGAAAAGCTCAAGCCAATCAGAAGCTGGCCCCAGCTCCTGCTGCAGTGTGGCAGGGGGATGTGCAAGGCTGTTTGATGCAGCGCTGGACTCCCATTGAACACCTCCTGGAAGGCCAGCTCCACAGCGATGCGGGCTGGATGTGTCGCCTTCTGACTCCTCCCACTTTGCCCTCCAACACTGGCTCTTCTCCTTGGGTCCCAGGACTTCTCTAAAGTTACTGGGTACTGATCCACAGACAGAGCTGCACACCATGTCCTCTCTGAGTCTTAACCCTCCTCTCTTCCCATAGGGTGAGGATCTGATTTGTAGGACAGTCTGTAATAACACTAGGCATGTCAGAATGGCATGGTTTCTTTGCTGCCAGGAGATAAATTTGGGGGTTGGGACCTAGAAAAGCTAGGATTGAGACAAATGATTTAATCTCCCGAGCTCCTCTAAATATGAAACTCATTTAGATAGTGTTTTCCAAACCCCCGAAGCAGTTGTGAGTGTATCATCATTATTGTTTGAGGTTGGCCAGAACCTGCCCAGAGTCCTTGCTCTTGACAGGCCTGCCTCTGTTTATTCCTCTAGTTAATGATGGCAGTTGTGGTTGTTGCCCCCTAAGATTGCTTACTCCTGGAGAGCAAGGCTTGTGGGCCTCATTTGCTCTCTAGTGACCACAGGGCTAGCATGGGGCCCAGCAGGCACATCTTGGTGAGCCAGAACCACACTTAGGTGGTGTGTTTCATATACCACGTATTATACAGAGCCTCTTTGTGGGGACAGGAGTGTCACCAAGGATGGGAGGAGAGACTTAGAAGAAAAGAGCAACATGGAGGAAGAAGCTACCAAGACCTTTCTAATTATTTAAATATTTAGGGTATGATATCTTTTTTTTTTCTTTTTTTTATTATTTAACTTTTCTTTTTTTTTTTTTTTCAATGCAGTTTATTCAGGAACATTGAACAATCCTCGGACCCCGAGGAAAGCCAGCCCACAGCTTAAATAGCCTCTGGGTAGCCAACCCAGGCGTGCCACGGGGGCAATGCAGATAGGTCCACATACATGGAAACAAGCCAGATCCTCAGCCTTAGCCAAATGTGGAATTGTTCATGACAGAGAGCACTCACCATCGGGAAGGTGGAAGGCGGAAACCAGCTCCATCTTTAAGGCATAGCATTCCGCAGCTCTCTACAGTTCCCCCTTAGAAGCCAATGGATTCTAATATGTAAATTTTAGGATAAATTCAATAAAGAAAAGCAAAATGTGATCATTATAGGACCCATCTCAGAAGAAGACTATTTCAGGAAATGAAACACATTGTCAGCCTAGGAAGATGCCCAAATGCGCTATGCAGAGCCAGTCAGGATAGCCTGTATGCCGTACATAGTCCTGTATCCACAGACAGCCTGCTTGGTGATGAAGGACGGGCATTTCGGCAGAGTCCAAATGCAACTGATGCTATGGTAACCAGATGAGGATCTTCAATCTGCCATGGCAGTTTTCATTGCCAGACAACCTTCTAAGGCTTCTGTGCTTTTCTCGCTTTATCCTGAGAAGGCATGGAGCCTTCTTCCTACTTCACAGGTGAAGGAACCAGAGCCCAAAGAACGGATTTTCTTTTCCAAACTCAGATGGGTCTATAGCGTTGTGGCCATCTCTAAGCTCGGGCTTCTGTTATCTGCAGCTTCGTGTTAATTATTCTTGTTCTTCAGGGTTGCTAATTAAATGATTTCAGTGCTACAGATTTTTGTCTATTTTTCCAAGAGTCAACATTAGACATCTCTGGATTATGTCAAGGTTAAGCAGGAAATCTAATTAAACTCAACCTAGTTCTAGAGTGCAACTGTAAAAACAAGGTAGCTAAAATGGAGTGCACAACTTTTAAATCAGGGGCCTGCCTCAGTTTCTGAGCCTTTCTTAGGATGCTGAAGCTTATTCTTTCTTGCCAAGGAAGGGTCCTGCCCCCTACGGATTAACACTGCAAAGAGTGCTACCTTGTGGTGGGGAGGAGTGGAGGGAGGGGCAAAGTTTATCCCTAGTTCTACCACTAATTAGATAATTGTTCTGGGTGTGCAACTTAACCTGGTTGGGTATGTTTCCAAGTCTCTGAAGTAGGGACAAGGGCACCACTGCCTGCTTTGAGCACTAGGATACAAGGATAAAATTAGGCAGCCTGTCTGCTCACTGTGTAGAAACCCTCTAAGGGCTTATGTAGGTTCTGGCTTTAAGACCTTGGGGAAATGACATCATATGTTCTGAGCCTCAGTTTCCCTATCTGTAGATTGCACAGTCTACCCAGCTGTGTTGGTGAAAGGAGTATAATGGTGTGATGTGCACAGTTTTTGTACGGTGCTGAGCACACGCTGTATTAGTTGAGTGTTGGTGTGGTTGAAGAAGCGTGGTGCAACTCAGATCTCTAATGCCAGCCAGAACCCCGAGTCTAAGTAGCCCTTTCCCCACAGCTCTTCCTCAGCCATGGGGGCGCTTCTTCTCCAAGGCAGGAGTCTTGTCAAGGCGAGGGCTTTGTCCGTGAAGGTGTTGCTGCTAATACATAGCCTGCGTTGCTTACCCCACCCCAGCATGCTGCTCCAGATGCATCCAATGACTGGGTCATGTGTTAACCCTGCTGTGGTCAGGAAGTGTGAGGGCTGGTGTTGGGACTGGACCTCATGACCCAGAGCTGTAGTACTGCACCGTAGGCATCCCTCCTGCCTGCCTTTCCTGTGAGTCCTTAACACATCCCACTCCATGAGCTCAGGGTTAAGACGCAAAATCTAGGGACTAGTAAATGCCCTCAGAGTCTGGTAGAAGATTCAAAATCTCCCAAAGGGCAGGTTCTGAGAAGGTGAGGTAGAGAGGGTATAGAGTGTGGGGTTCCTGAGAGCTAAAAGTCAGAGAGAGGGGAAGAAGAAAGGAATAGACAAGGGAAATGGGAAGGAGAGAGAGAGGACAAGAAAATCCAATTCCCTCATTTTGCAATTCCTCACGAGGTTCTGCCTGACCACCCGGAGTGTTGTATGGCTCTTCCTGCAGTCTGGTATCCAACGGGTAATCCATCCAGGGAGCTGGATGCTCTGTGTCTGCAAACGAGTGGGCTGTGAAGTCAGAACAGGGCTTCTGCCTCAAACCTGCGGGGGGCGAGAGGCAAGCCAGCATTCCAGGAATCCCCAAGTAGCGATCTTCTGTCCAGATAATGAGGGGCTCAAAGCAAATGAGAGGGAAGGTAGCCATGCATTTGGAACCGTGGAAGGTAAGGCAAGGTGAGCTAGCCTAGAGCTGATTGTGGCCTTGAGAGCCACAAAGCACATTGGACATCTACAGAAACAAAACCAAATTCATTTCTTTATTAAGCAAGTAATGTATGTTATTTATAGAAACACGAGAAAACATAGATACTCACTCGGTGGCTGCAGAGTGGGGGCCTCTAACTGCGTTACCCTGCAACTCTTAACAGTCACTAATGGCTAAGTGCCTGGATCCTGGGGTTGCTCGGCCCAGGGCAAAGTCCGCTGCTCCTCTTCTCAGCTGGCAGCCACCACGGGTGAACTGTTTAGCTTCCATGGGCCTGTTTTCGCCTCTGTATGTTAGGGATGCTAAGAATGTCTACTTTCCCAGCAAGCTGTGAAGTGTAAGGATGCTCACATGGTACTGCCTAAAATAGCAGGTGAACTAGATCCGACACTATAATTGTGTTTCTGTGACCATTAAGAGAATGTGTCTTTCTAGCTGTTTCCTTGTATAGCACACATAAAGTGTTTATGTGCAGTGCATACATGTTTTTGAGGGCATGGTTGCCCTACGCTACTGATAGGTTGTCTGTTCATGGACAGATTGTCTTCTGTGACTATTAAGCTAATGCTGTTTGCTTATAGTGGGATGTGCCCGGTGCTAAAGTTTTCACTTAAATGATCACGCGAAGTCTTTGCAATAACTGTAAACTGGGTACCAGTGGCAAGATGCTGAGCGCCTCCATAGTTGCAGCTTACCGAGTTAGCAAGCAGAGAAGTTCAGACTTCTGGCCCAGACTTTTAAACTTGCCCATGTTAGTACTTGATACGGGCTTCATAAGAAGATCTGGTTTCTTTAGGACCTCCAGAGAGAGAGAAAGCGAGAGTGTGTCTTCCTCACCTACACTGCAACACAGGACAATAAGCAAGCGTCAGTCTGGTGCGGCAGGCCAGCAGGGACTGTGCCCTCTGCTTACACGATGCTCCTTGGAGGGGAACACTTTAGAACAATCTGAGGTGTGTCCGCCTGAGTTCTCCTTGGGCTGAGTTTTCTCCTGGAAAACGAGAATCTTGCTCTCAAGGGCTTTTGACAGCACCGTGCGTGCCACTGAGCATACCTTCTTCACCGTCCCTTTCCATCATCATCCTTTGACCCCTGTCCCCAAGGTCTTTTGAATTAATCTAATCATCAAGTCTTTGTTGAAACCCTACCCATATGAGGCCCAGTTCTGTCCCCCACAGGAATGTAGAAGGAAACCATTTGAGAAGCAGAGCCAATAACAAAAAGCAGCTTCCTGTGGCTCCATGGAGCTGAGCCAGATTGGTTTAGTGGGAGAACTGACTTTACAGTGGAGAGGGTGGTGAGTGTACCAGGAACATGAGTGGAGGCAGTGATGTTCCGGGGAATAACCCCTCATTTCTCCACTCAGGAGCAGCTCAGAGCTGAGGAAGGAGAAGTCCCGCGATGCGGCGAGGTGCCGGCGCAGCAAAGAGACGGAGGTCTTCTATGAACTGGCTCATGAGCTACCCCTGCCTCACAGTGTGAGCTCCCACCTGGACAAAGCCTCCATCATGCGACTAGCTATCAGCTTCCTGCGAACACACAAGCTCCTGTCCTCAGGTAAGGCTGGAAGGTCCTGTCCCAGGCTACCATGTCCCTAGACCTTACTCCCAGACACATCACTCTACAAATATCCACCCACAAACAGGCACCAATGGGCCTTTAAGTGTTACATTTATTTATTTGTGTGAGTATCTGTATGTGGGTGCCTGTGGAAGAGAGAGGGCAGCCTTTGGGAGTCGATTCTGCTGTCTTCTTCCATCATATGGATTCTGGGGCTTGAACTCAGGTTGTCAGGCTTGGCAGCAAGCACTTCTACCCACTGGGCGATCTTGTTGGTCCTGTTTTTTTGTTTGTTTTAATTTTACCCATCTTCTCTCTGGCAATGGTCTGATCATGAGGACACTCAGGGGAAGAGGTCAAGGACAGGCTCAAGCAAGAGTGTAAGCACCCAGAAGCAAGAGTGAACAGGGCTGCCAGAGCTCTGCCATGTCTGGCTGTGAGCCCTGCTCCACACTGTATCTCTATATCTCTACTCCGTACATCTCTAGGACCTCAGAGAGGGAGTGCGGAGCCCATCTGTCCCCTCCTTCCAGCCAGTGAGGCAGGCCATGCCATCTCGTAGAAACTTGGTTTCCTTGTATGTGAACTGGAATGAGCCAGGTGTAATGTGGTGGAGGGGGATAGGAATTACTGGAGACAGTGACTTAGCATCATTTATTTATGTAGGGATAGCTCCTTGAGAGATGAGAGCCTCAGCCACCACCCATCCTCAGGCAAGCCAATGCTTTCTCCCTTCCCTAGCATCTCTTTACCAACAATTCGTAGAAAAAAAAAATTTTTTTTTCCTTTCTCAGAGTTACATTCTTCAAAAACCATTTCCTGTTAGGCCTCACCAGGAAGAGGCAGCCTGGGATTTCCACTTTCAGATCTTGTGGGCAGTATTATCAAATTTATCAGTTCCGAAAGGAAACTGGCAGCATGTAGCAGCCAGTCTGGCACTGCAGTTGGGCAGTGTCTGCGGGTGTGAGCAACAGAGGCCGTCAAGGGGGAAAAGAGGTTCTGAGCTCACTTTCAGCTCTCCTAAGTGAGTGTGGTGCTCTGGAGACAGACTCCTTCTGCCATCCTGTAACAAAATAGCTATTTTGGGAAAGAGCCACCTGCACAGAGGGAATCCAGTGTGAGGCAGGGAAGCCAGTCTGGCCTGTGCTATTCTGGGCCCCGCGCACAGGAAGGATATGTGGGAAAGACCTTCAGAGGAGAGAATGACTGCTCAGGGGCCCCGTCCCCAAGGCTGGAGGCTGAGCTGTGCTGCAAGGCTGAGGTGACTGCGCTGTCACAGAAATAAGCAGTGGGGGGGGGGGGAAGAAGCGAGACAGCAGGGCGATGGTAAGCAGTACAGACGGCAGAAGGAAGCACAGGCAAAGGCCCGTAAAGCTAGAACTGCTACATAAAAAGGCAGACTCCTGGAGGAGCCATCCCCGGTCCCTTGCATGCCTTTCTTTTACAGAGGTTTGTCCTCTTGGAGAAGTGAGGACGACAGATAGGTGATTTGTGGGATTCTGTAAAGCTGGTCAGCAAAACATGTTAAGGGCCAGGGAGCCAATGTCTGAGTGAGCTGGAGACTAACCAGGGCTAGCCACAAGCAGTGGGTGGACAGGCGGTTCCAGAGCTGTGTCTGTGTCTTGCTCTTGTAGCAGGAACACATTGTCTGTGCTCTTCCTCGGCGCGTCTGAGGTTGATTTTCAGAGGGCTCAGGTAGGGTTGGGTCTTCTGAGCATGTCTGCCCGTCCTAGTGCAGCCTCTCCCACTCTCCACATACTACATGAAGCCACAGAGACAGGACCAGACATCACACATCTCCCCTCAGGAGCTCTGCATGTTGAGAACAAAGACTGCCCACCCTCTAGACAGCCCAAGCACAGACAGTCCAAAACCCTTGGAACATCAGCTCTAATGCTCTCTGTCCCGGAGAAAGAAAAGTCAGAAAATTATTTAAAAGTTTTTACTTTCGGTCATCTGGTCCTGGTGTCCTTGAGGGAGAAGTGCTCATAAGATGAGTACAACTAGGGAAGAAAGGAGACGGTGGCTTGGTGCTCCTTTTCTCTAACATGCCTGAGAGGCTCCTACCAGGCATTCTCTGGACCGGCTGTAGAGACTGTTTTCAGGAACAGAACAGAAAACAACCTCCCTGCCCTCCCTTTTGTTTTAGTGTGTGCATATGCACTCCTGCAGAGGACAGAGAAGAACTTGCTACCTTATTTCTTCTACCTCATTTCTTGTAGACAGGGCCTCTCACTCAACCTGAAGCTCTCCATTCTGGCTGGATTGGCTGGCCAGCAAACTTCCAGGACCTGCCTATCTCTGCCGGTCAGCAGGGGGTTACAGGCACACACAGCCACATAGCGTTTCAGGAAGGGTTCTTATGCACTCAGCCACCTCCCTGGTCCTCATTTTCTTTTCATTTTAAATAACTATTTAATTTTTTTTTTACTTATTCGTCTATGTGTAGATGTGTGTGCAGGATCAGAGGACAACTTTTGGGAGTTGGTTCTCTCTCCCCACCATGGGCTTTAGGGCTCCAACTCACGTTGACAGGCTTGCACAGCAATCCTCTTACCCGTAGGCTTTTATGTCTTGTTTTATGTTTTACTTCACGATGAAAAGATTACAAGATTGTTGAGCAGATATCTTCCTGCACTTGGAATATTGGTGGGCTGGCATCTCTCCTTGCAACTTTGTACACACGTTTCTCTCACTGTGCCTTAGATGGTCACCTGACACATTGCTGGATGATATGAAATACCGTCTTTAGCCTGCTGTACAAGTTATAGCTTAGAAATAATTCTAACAGAAAGAATTGATCTTTTAGAAAAATGAGATAGAAGAAGAGCCAGGGTGAACCCTAATGTCCTTGGACCCACCTTTCAGCAGCTCCAGTGTTACGACATACACTTTTCCCAAGTCAGAACAAACTGCAGGCCCATTGAGGTTGAGGTCGTCTGCCTCAGAGTTCAGACAGCTAAAAAATGCCAGGTCTGGCATTCGGAGGACTTCTCCTTCACTTAGAAACACACTCCGCTTTGATTTTCACAGTAGGCTGTTTTGTGTGGGAATGTTGGAGAGGAAGCCTCAACACTGAGAAATCCAGGCTGTGAGTCGGGGCCACCGTGGAGATTCGTATCACAGGAAGCAAACTGAAACAATAGCTTTAGGATACTCGCTTCCACAGGGGCTAAGGACAGAACACATTCTGGCGGGAACATGAATGGAAACATCACTTGATTGTCTTAAATCCTCTTTCAAGAGGAGCCCTGCACTCTGCTGTATTCTGAGAGGTTTAGACCACAGTAAATGTGCAAACTGGGCTTTTCACGCTAATTCTGATTTGAGGCTTCCCTAGACTCGTCCCTGGTTAAAACACACACACAGACACACACACACACACACACACACACACACACACACAAATTCTCTTTACTGTAGAGGTGGAGATCAGCACAAAGCCATGTTTCTAGACCTAAAAGTCAGATTTATTTTTTATAATTTTGATTTGGATTTATTTATTTTTGATTTTTGGCATTACCTAGTGAATTTTTTATTCCTGGCATTACATAGTGTGCACAGGAGATGATTCTCTGATCCCCAGACTGCTCAGAGAGAGACATTAAAACCTAGGACATGTGATTTTAAAGTTCTCACCATAACCTTTTCTTCAGAAAAAAAGCGGGGGGGGGGGACAAAGGGGACAAAATTATGGCAGATGTGGTTTCTGTGCCTCGTATGCCTTGTGGTAAGACCTATTTTCCTTGGTTTTCATCCCAATTGTTTACTGTCCCACTCCCTCGACCCACCTATACTCCAAACCTAGGCCGTTTTCTGTCCTGTTTGGAAGGAAGCCAGGAAGATGATTCATTCCAGGATGTTAATGGATGAGAGAAGCCAGACATCCCTTCAAGAAATACAAACCTTAGACACAGCATTCTTCTAAAGCAAAAACTTCGGTCAATAAATAGATATCAACTGAATGTTATCCCGCATGGCGTTTTCTGAACGCTGACACAGAGAGGGGAGATGGCATGAGCAGATGTGGAAAGAACAAAATAAAAGTCTCCAGTAGTGGACTTCTGGGGCACAACACCAGGAGTCCAGCAAGGTCAGGGGGAGACCTGTTCCTATGCTGAGAGTGTGAGATAGCCCAAGCCTACCCATAGTGTCGGGTGTAAGACGCAGCTGATGACGTAGTAAGTGGCCCATACTCATTTCCTTTCAGCCTGTGTGGGACTGGGTTTGCTGTCCGTGTACCCGAAGGGCACGAGCACTGTGGTGGTGCTGGGAGGGGAGGAACTGCAAGGGCAAAGCCTCTGAGAGGAGAGACCCTGCAGAGATAACTAAGCTCCAAGTACCCCTGATGCTGAACGCCTACATTGGAGCCTGTTAGGAACGGCCCAGCAGTTCTAGAATTTCTTGAAGAAGGAAATGTGTAGAAGAATAACCCTGGTCGAATAAGAATGTAACCAGCATCATGACCAGCCTAACCACGGGCACAGCCTGGTCTCCAAGATCCAGTCAGAAGCTGCCTGCACTGCCACCTGCCAGTTTACCCGAACAACTGGCTCCTACCGTCCTGGTGTGCCACCCAACATGGGCGGTGCTGCCTGAAGGAAATGAGCAGTGCTCCGGAAAAGGTGCTCCTAAACCTTCTCAGCTGCACATATCCTGGCTTTAGGGAGTCATCAAAGCCTGTTTACTGGGGCTATTTTTAGTATCTTGTTGTGCTCCCTAGACGGCCATGCTCCTTCTCAGAGAAGGCAGCTCACTATACCACAGTCTTTCTTTGAGTTTGCCAGGACTTGGGAAGCAAATGGCAAGGAGGGAGAACCTGAGGTAATTAGAAGAGCCATCCAGTTCCTTAGCGAGCACCTACTTCAGCTTGCACCAAGGGCTGGCTTTCCCCTGCTGTCAGCATCCCCAGAAGACTCCTCTCAGCACAAGGCTCTCCTGATAGTTTGGTGATTCCTGAAGCAGTGGGATTGCTTTCATCCTTCCCAGTTCTCTTCAGGACAGGTCTGAGTGGGTCAGGAGTGGCTGGTGAACCAGTGCTTTCTCCAGGCCAGGGCAGACACAGAGGAAAAGCTCAGTAACTGCAGTGAGTGAGTTCTTCTTTGCCCGTGCCCAGGGCAGGGTCAGACATTTGTATCGAGGGGGAGGCCAGAAGTGCAGAGTGTTGAGGCAACCTCAGTTTTCAGCAGAGGCTTTGGGCTCTGTGTGCAGGAAGGGGATGTCTGCCTCCCTTGTCCAGGCTGGGAGCGACCTGGCCAAGTTCCTTCAGAGACTCCCAGGAGGATAAGCAGGTGCCGCAAGAGCAAATAGTTCCACTGAAGGAAGAGGCCACGCCTGAGCCTGGCTGCCCCCGGGTCCCAGGGAAGGAGGGGGGCTGCTGGCAACTTTGACCTTGTAACCAACTGTGACTTCAGTCTCAAGATGTTCTGTTTCTCCCTGTGGCCCCAGAGCACCCTTCAGCCTCAGTCAACCTGCCACTGTAGCCGGTTTCACCACCTCCTGGAAGTCAGCCGACTGGACACTATGGAAAGAAAACCACTCGGCTGTGCTAGGCTGTTAAAAACAGGAAACTTTAAGCAGAACTATTTTCTCTGGGCCTAGTTAAGCCAAATAGGTTGTTTTGGGATTACTCCAGATTTTGAAGTCAGTGTTACCACTGAGATCAAAGAAGCTGAGGAGAAAATAACTTCTCAGGAGGCCTCAGGGCTCGCCTCTGCTGGTCTGGAGAGAGTGGCTGCCTTGCTAGCGTAACCCAAACGCAGCTGAAACCCTCTCCTTGCCCAGTTCCCGGTCAGGCACTCTTGCCGAGCCTGGCCGATTTTCCCTACACGGGGGAATGTAATATAAGGTGGAGGTGAGATAACCGTCGTCAGCATGTGGTCCCTGGAGCACAGAGTTGACACCCTCTGAACATGGTAAAACAAAACAAAAACAGGAAGAAGAAGAAGAAAGCACTTTCCCAGCTCCCCTGAGTTCGGAGGGAAGCCTGGGGAGAAGGGAGTGGAGCCGTCCAGCACCCTGGGTGGAATGCAGCCTCTTCACACTTGAAGCAAGGGTCTTGGGTTTGGCTTAATTTTTTAGCAGGGCGTACCACACTTTCCACAAAGCCCCATAAATTGCATAGCAGTCCTGGGCCTGGGTGTTCTTTCTTAACCTCCCTGCAGGAGGCCCCGCTGCACCCACTGAGCTTACCTTCTCTCCTACAACCCTGTTTAAGCATGATGCCCCCAGGAGTGCTAACGTTAGCACTTCACTCGCTCCTTCACAGTGTGCTCGTCCTTGGTAGTCCAGAGCACTGCTTAGCTGCTGGAGAGCGTCAGACAAGACCCTAGGAGGGCATCAGGGTGGCACAGGGAGGAGGTAGAAAGCTTGAGCTGCTTGAACCAGCAGTCCCCGTAGAGCCCTTCGTAGGAGCATCCATCCACACATTTGGGTCTGTTCTTCTGATATGTGTAAGGGTTCACAGAAAGTAAGGCCAGATAAGTAAGTGGACCCACTGTCCTTGCTTTCTCAAGGGCCTTTGATCTTGGCTGTACAGTAAGTGATGTCACTTACCCAAGTGGCCCATCCATCTAATTGCATTTTATACTCCCTGGAAGAGTTTCCATTTGAAAGGTTCCTTATACATCAGTGAATATTAACGATCTTAAGAGACAACCTACCCTCTAAGCCTCTTGTTCTGAAAATCAAGCCAGGTGTTCTTGGACTGATGCTCATGCTAGATGAATGTAGATTCATTTTTGCCTCCTGATAGCTGTGATTAGAGGCTTGCACACATTTGGCATTAAAATATGAACTAGAAGAGGGTACAGTCTGTGGTATGAGGACAACCAAGGGCCGGGACAAGGGCTGAGCCTATGTTTTGCAGATAGCAGAGGCGTGCTCAATGGCCCTGGATATACAGAGCGCATGGTTTGCTGTAGATTTTTTCCCCATGTCATCCCTAGCATCCACCTCTTTAGCTGGACACTTGCTCCCTCATTCTGTTTTGTGACTTTAAATTTTATTCTCTTTATAAACTATTTTATGTGCTGTTGCCAGACTAGTGTCCCCAAAGCAGTGCTTTGAGATCCCAGAATACTGGGCTTTCCCGCATTCCCAGTCTCTGATACTGGTACATGGATCTTCTGCAGCCAGCTGGGCCCTTCTCGGTCCTGGGAGGAGGCCTGTGCCCGTGTGTTCTGGCGTGGTGGCCCAATCCTGTCCAGCCACCTGGCAAGCCTCTCTTCCCATCCTAGTGTGAACTCCATTTCACCACTCTCCTCAAGCCTGCTTCTTTGGAAATAGTCCTTTCACCACTGCAAACTAAGTCTCCTCCTCTGGCCCCGAGCACTTGCCTTCTGCACCCTTAGTTGGTACCCGACTGTAATATGCTTCAGTGCCTATTTAGATTTGTGAGCCTGTATGTTATGATTCTCCACCTTGGCTCAGAACAATTTGAGAATAGTGTTGGTGACAGAGTCTTAGAGCAGATCGGTTCATAATTGTTGACACCATTTTAAGCAGTTTACATACTTGATCTTTACAATTTAAGGAGATGGAAATCACTATTCTGGTTTGCCCCCAGGAGTGCTAACGTTAGCACTTCACTAACAAATTGATGTTCAAATAGTTGTTACTCAAAGTCATAACCGAGTGGGATACAAATCTAGGAGTAGATATAATATTTGACCCCAGAGCCTGTAAGATGGTTGAAGGTTGCCATTACATTTAGCCCTCGGGGCTTGCTAATTTTCTAGACTTCAATCTTTGGCAAATGGTTTAACTCTTATAACTCTATCTCTGTAAAATGAGAATAGGAATGGTACCTACCCCGTTAGTCATTGTAAAGCCAGGGTAGAAAATTTAGTGCAGTGTCTTTCTTGGTTGTTTCTCCATATATGTTAGCAGCTAAGCTATCTGTTGCTGCTGCTATGATGACTTGTGTTATATCTCTAGCCTCTGTCACCACCATTAATTACTACTGGTACAGTAAGTACCGTTACCACAAAAAACACACTATCCCCAAATCATTGTCAACATGTCCTGGGTGTTTCATTTGAGGTCCACTCATCAGGCATGTGGCAAACGCTTAGATAGTTGGCGGTATGCATTTCCCAGGTCTACCGTGTGCCCCAGAGCCATGCCTGATAGTCCCCTCTCACTTCAGCCATGTCTGTTTTAACACCACACTCACGGGACTTGTCCATTTTCTCTCTTTTCAGTCTGCTCTGAAAATGAATCTGAAGCTGAGGCTGACCAGCAGATGGATAACTTGTATCTGAAAGCCTTGGAGGGTTTCATTGCTGTGGTGACCCAAGATGGTGACATGATCTTTCTGTCAGAAAACATCAGCAAGTTCATGGGGCTTACCCAGGTGACACCCTCCTCTGCCTCTTAAAAAGAAGTCTTCATTTGCATAGAAATGAATGGGAGGTCTTGGCCAGCATCTCTCTTGACGTCTCCTTACACATTTCTATCCTAATGATTATGATCCTCAGGCCACAAAGCCTGAGAAATGTGTTCCCAATGGCGGGGCTTGACATTGTTTGTGTGGCTGTCCTTGCAGATCTCTTCTAGCTAGATTAGCATGGCATCCCTCATGAATCAAGGCCTTGTTTCCATTAACAGTGGGCTGTTACATCTGTAATCCATGGACCTCATACTAGCCAGAGACTGCCAATGACCACCCAGTGTGTCCCCATCCCTGTCTTCGAATCCCAGCTTCCTCCTGGAGTCTGAACTCATCCTTAGGAGTAACAACATCTGTCTTGCTTTCGAAACAGGTAGAACTAACAGGACACAGCATCTTTGACTTTACTCATCCTTGTGACCATGAGGAGATCCGTGAGAACCTGACTCTCAAAAATGGTAAAGTATTCTTCTATGTTTCCATTCTTCTTATGATTCCCTCCCGAAAGCCTACACAAATAGGCTAGATGGATTATGCATGGTATCCATAAGCTCCAGTTGGACTAGCTTTTGGTGGGTGTGCAGCCTTTGAGAGGAGATTAAATGACCCAGCACTTAGAATAACTCCTCATGGCCACACATGATGCCTGATGTCGTACCACCAGGGTACTCCTTCAGGTCAGGGAGCCATCTCTAGGAGGTTTCATCACCTGAGAACAATTATCTCTGCCAAGTGACACCACCCAAACCAATAACTTCATCTACGCCAGATTATTTATGGTAACCACTACAGATGCCTTTTGCCATATATCAAACACCCAATAGACAGGCTTAAGCAATCTCCCAAGTTTCTGTGGGTTCTGTGGGCAGGTCTCTTGCTCTATGTGACATCAGCTGGATTGCAGTCATCAGGGGATGGACTAGGCTGAAGTAGTCAAAATGGCTCACCTGTAGCCTGTAGCTGGGACACAGTGACCACAGCTCTCACTCTGCAGGGCCTCACAGCAGCCTTCTTTATCTGGGGGCTCTAGGGTAGCCACTGGCAGCTTGGGGCCATTTATCTCCCTTCCTCCTGCAAAGTGCAGCAGGAGGAGCTGACAGACCTTCCCAGGCCTGAGTCTTGAACCTGGGGCTTTCTCGCTTGACCCCCTATTTTGCTGGTTAGTACGAGGTTCAGGCCTGCACTGGCTGGGTATGTGTCAGGAGGCAAGGCCCTTTAAGATCACCACTGAAGACTAACTATTAACAGGAGCATGGAGATCTTCAGAAGAACTAAAGCTTTGGGAGTGGAGAGATGGCTCAGTAGTTAAGAGCGCAGGCTGCTCATCCAGGGGACTTAGGTTTGCCTTCCAGCTCCCATGACCCGTGCTAGGTCACAACTGCCAGTAACTCCACTTTCAGGAGATCTGGCCTCTGCAGGTACCTGTACAAATATGCACACAAACATGCAGACAAAAAAATGCAGTAGATCTTTCAAAAGCAAACAAAAGGAGCCATGGCTGTAGCAGCTGTGGTACCCAATGACTGCCAAGATCTTCCATGAACTTGAGAACCTATCACTGGTCTGGACAGACTGCCCACATCAAAACATCGTCTTTTACATCTCTCACCTGTCACTACCTTGGGGTGTGTGCTCATCCAACCTGAAAAACAAAGGCAGTGAGACCACACCTGCAAGGTTTCTCAGTGCCATGTGTGCTGCAAAAGCTGGGGCTTTATAGGCTTACCTCTCCTGTTGGTACAGAGCATTGTAATCCATACTCGGACTTACAAAGCTTTGTAAAATTAGAACCACCTCCCTTTTCAGTGCTGCCCCAACTTCTCACTGGGATCACTGCTTTCTATCTGAAGGCCTTGGCCAACTGGCTCCCACGGTCCATAGGCTGGGAACCTATGGATGGTGCCTTGTCTTGCCTGTGGTGCTGAGAAACGCTAGGCCATATAGAATGATTGGTTCTCTATGGTGAATGGAAGCCTTTTTTTCCCCTTTTTCTCCCCCCCCATCTCTTTTTGAGATAGGATCTTACTATGTAGTCCAGGTTGGCCTCAAACTTGTAGTCCTCCCTCCCAAAGTCCTGGGATTACAGACATGCACCACCATTCCTGGGTTTCAGAAAAGCACTTTCTGAAGAGCTGCCTCTCATTGCTTCTCAAATCAAGAACCCGCTGGTCCCTAGGTCCTGGTCTCAGCTCAACTCCTGACCAAAATCTCTGATTCTGTGACCTGAACTAAGTGTCTTACTCATGTGTTCTCGAAGTCTTTCTTTTCAAATTGATGGTACAAGACAAGTCCTAGGATCTTCCATTTTTCAGGTGCCCTGGCTCACAGCTACGTGGCCCCTACCTATCTGAGTAAAACTTAATTCTTTTGGTTCATGAATGGGGATTCGGGACTTAGTCAAACTAAGTGAATCAGCAAGCTTTCACTGAAGGTTTCAGTCTGCATAGACACATGGTTTAAAAGCAAGGGTCAGTGTGAATTCCTAAAGGAAGAAAAGGTGGGGAGACAGGCTGTGGGCTGCTTTGATGGTGAGGTGGAGGGCCTCAAACTTTGTCCTATTGAAGATGTGTAAGCTGAGGTGATATTATCAGATGTGAGAATGGGGAGACTCCTCAGATTAGCAAGTTAGGAGCCCACAATAACAATACAGACAACTAGTCACAAACGAATCTCTAGCCCCCTTATTCTTAGCTCCCAGGGGCTCCCCTAATACAGTTATAACTCATCATATACAAACCCCACCTAAAGACTAAAGTTATAAGCAGACAATTTATCAGAACACATTTAGTCTGCCACTTAGTGGGTTCCCAAAAAGAAGTTCAGTTCAAGGGTGCCAGGTCTTTGGATATATAGCTCTTCTAGCCTGTGTCAGTCAGATAAATCAAAGTTCCTCAGAGGGATGGGTTGCAGAGGTTGGCAGAGTCTCTTAGAAAGAGCAGTGTGACTTTTGCAGAAAGGTTCTAGATTGCTCTGGGATGCCAGGCCTTTGGAGGTCAAGAATGGACACAGTGTAGACACAGAATGGACATGGTATAGACACAGTTTAAACACAACTGGCCTTGTGTTTACAACTCTGCATATCAGGAAGTAGAAAAACTGGGCAGGTTTTGGAGATGTTACGGAAGGAAAGAAGCTCTATGTTCTTTGTCTCAGTGATCTATTTAATCCTGAATGAAAGGTGATCTAATTGATCTTTGTCAAGAGCAGCTTGAAGATAGACTTGTCCACCCAGTTCCAGTTAAAAACAAGGTGTGTGTGTGTGTGTATATATATATATATATATATGTGTGTGTGTACATTCTCCTTTCCTCCCCTCCTTGACACATGTCACCTTTAAGAGAAAACTAATGTTGCATTACCCAGAACATAGTGATTCCAGGATGCCAAATCCTGAGAAATAGGCTAGGACCAAGGATAATTCTAACTGGAAAGACTTAGGTCCTTGGAGTAACCATGATCACTCAAACTTCCCATTAGAGAACCCAGGCCTGCCTCAGGACAGACATCTGAAACTGGTCATAGCCTGTCCGCCCTCGTGACAAACATTGAGTGCACCAAGTGATTGCATGTTAAGGGCAGTTGGTACCAAACAGCGAGGCAGCTCCTGCCTTCTGGGTGTTCATGCTCTTGGTGACACAGTAACATAAGAGCGTCTACTCTGCCTTCCTCTGGCCCAGCACCTCTCTCCCCAAGGTGGACATCCAGGGCATCTGGTTTCTGTAGGGGAGCCCCTCCACTCTAAGTCCCCACAGACCTGGTGTTAGCTGATAGCCCCTGAGTAGAACTGACCATTACTAGAAGTTTTGTAAAAGCTCCCTTGACATATTTCTGTCCCCTAGTTCTGACCACAATTCAGCCAGGACTCAAGGTGCAACAGCTGAGGGGTATCATTAGTCTTTAGACTATGAGGGACTCTGTGCCCACGGCAGGCTGCAAGCACTGAACTACAAAGCAGTAGAACACGTGAATGCGAGTTGCCCAGAAACATTGTGATTTGGACTAATTCAGATGGTTCCCACACCCGCCCCCACCCAGGCTCTGGTTCTGGAAAGAAGAGCAAAGATCTGTCCACCGAGCGTGACTTCTTCATGAGGATGAAGTGCACAGTCACCAACAGAGGCCGGACTGTCAACCTCAAGTCGGCCACTTGGAAGGTAGGCTGTAAGTCCCAAGTGTGAGCTGGGAGCCGGGGTGCCCGAAGCCCGGGGTGAGAAGCCCGCTTCTCAGCGCTCCCAGCCTTGTCTGACTCCTGCTTCACCCCCAGGTCTTGCACTGCACCGGGCAAGTGAGAGTCTACAACAACTGCCCCCCTCACAGCAGCCTCTGTGGCTACAAGGACCCCCTGCTGTCCTGCCTCATCATCATGTGTGAGCCGATCCAGCACCCCTCCCACATGGACATCCCCTTGGACAGCAAGACTTTCCTGAGCCGCCACAGCATGGACATGAAGTTCACCTACTGTGATGACAGGTGGGATGGCACGGAGCAAGGACGGGTGGTTCTTACCTGAGTGTGTCTGTGTGAGAGAATGCACCTACAGCACAGGGGTGGGACTGGGACATAAGTGTTGTGAGCCTGTTGCAAGTTTGTAGACTTATGTCATTTTACCGGTGCTAGTCAGAGCTCTCCCATTGACAACAGCCTCAGTCTTAAGAGCTGTTCTGGTGTGTAATTATTATCATTACTATGATATGTGCATATTTGTCCATATTTAGGTATCTAGTTCCTGAAGACATTTTCAAGGGCAGTTTCTTGTCCCACATAACTAGAGTCTAGAAGAAATTCTACAAACACCCCCGGCCAGCTGGGAGTGTAGGGTTTTGGCTTGGATACTGACCCGCACTAGTTGGCTTTCCCTAGTTCTTGCCCTAGTTCTTGAGTGGCAGGTTTCTCTCAGCCTTTGCCCCTGCTATGTATAGCCTCATTCTGGGTATCTAGCTAGACTGTAGATACTGTTAAGACTGTAAAGTGAAATGAGCTACACTGGACTCTGATCCCCAATTTCAGGACAACTGGACGTTCTCTTGCGGTGGAGTGGGAGGACAATACAGACACAATAAAAAGTGCAGACTTGGACTAGATAGCCTAGGCTCTGGTACAGTCATATGTGGTCAGAGTAGGTTCTTGTTCTTACCTTTATGAGAGCTGAAAGCACACAGAAGGATGCACGGGGAAGGCCTGCCATCTTTATTGTTGGGGTTGTCATTAGGGGCAGAGTATGTGCAGTCTGCACTACAGTTCATAGCTCCCTCCTGTCCTGCTACTGAGATCCAGACGTGGAGGAGAAAGATGGTAAGAACACATTGTGATTGGCAGTGGCTTGCACCCGCTGAGGGACTGGGCTGGGTTGTGCCTAGCCTAGGAAAATGGTACCACCATGCCTGACTACTTTGTCCAGCAGGAGCTCAACTTTGCAGTATCTCAAGTCAACTGTGTACTACCTGAGACTCTAGGCCACTCCCTCTGAAATGAATGATTTGTTCTTGGTGTATTTCATAGGGTCGTTGTGAGAAGAGGGCACAGCTGTGAGCACATTTGGAAAAGCACAATGCCATAGCATAAGGAGGTTTTCTTTCTCGGCCCATATTCATCCCTGGCCTCCTCAAAGCCAAGACCTTCCTCCTGAGCTCAAAACAAAAACAAACAAACAAACACACACAAAAAAAAACAAAAACAAAAAACAAGCTTGCTTCTGAAAGCCTATGCTCCCTATGAACAGAACAAGAAACTGCCTGCCCTTCCCTGATAGCAAATCCCCAAGCCGCAAGCTAGAAGCTCCTGCCAGCCTCCTGCAGGCCCAGCTCCTCCCAGATAGGCATGTATGGGCATTTGGTTCTCACAGGAAGGCATTTCTGCTCTCCAGATTAAGCTCACATCCTCTGCTCTGAGTCTAGACAGACCTGATGCAAGTTAGTGGCCTCATCTTGGAATTGGCTAGCATTCATGGCCCCATTTCAGAAGTTATGTAAAAGAACCCTTGACATATTCCTGTCTCCCAGTTCTAACCACAACAGAGAAGGCTCATGGCACTGGGAGGTAGTAAGTGTCTATGTAATTAGGAAAAGTACCACAACCTTACAGGGAGAGAAACCTGCACTTCATTCGTCAGCACTGATGGTCATTTTAGTATTGCTACTGCTGTTACAGTGCTGGTCTCTGGAACCCCTGTTCAGGGAAGGTTGTTCATCACATACAATCCTTGTAGCCACATGAGCACTCTGAGCAGAACAGAGTTTGGTGTTGCATGCTCTCAGCAGTCTTTGGAGATGCTCTGAAAGTCCCTATGACTGATCCATGTCACCAGCTTTGAGGTGAAATGGTATTTGGGACCCTTATCCCAAGTGGGAGTGGCCAGGGCTGTGATGGAAGGCCAGTGAACAATGGATGCTGGAGTTGCCCCTGAACAGATCTCAGCCATCACCAGGCTTCATAAGCAGAGAAAGCACCGTCATCCTCAAATAGCTTGCCATCTCTAGGTAACAGAGAAAAGAGAGTTTATAAAGGAACTGGCCTCAAGCTTTGATTCTTTTTAAGGTGAGGGGGAAATGTCCCCCAGAAAAGTTGATTTTAATGTTAATCTGTTCATTCATTATTGTGGTTTGAATGGGTTTCAGGTTAAAACGCTAGCCTTGGGTTATCTCGAAAGGGGGGAAAATCACAAGAAATGGGCACCTAAAGGGACCGAAGATGCTGTGTACACAGAAGGGGGCGGGGGACCACAGGGACTTCTTTAGTTTGGCTTGGGACTGGCAGGTAGAAGGAGACTGTGATTTAGGGTTTTGTGACTCATCATGGAGAGAGCTGCTTATGATGTCTAAGGACACATTGTATTTTCAGCATAATCTTGCCTTTCAAGGAAGCTGACTACATGGCCCAACATGAATTTGGTTATGCTGGAGGGCCGACGGAAGAGGGATGCAAACACGGGTGCCACACGGAGTGAGCGTTTAGCAGATTAGCAGATTAGTTAACTAGGGTACAGACGCGCCAGTTGATGAAGGGACTATTTTAAGTGTTTAATCCCTTGGTGTTATTTCTCCATTGCGGTGGTTGGGGGGAGGGCCTTGTTCTGTTTCACTGTGTTGGGGTGTGGAGCATCCCTTCTGAGAGCTATGCCTCGAACCCAGCACCTACATGTGATGGCCCATGCAGAGCAGGGCTCCCCCCTTACCCATGAGTCATTATGGTCTGGGGACATCTGAGAGAGGAGGGAACATCTGGCACAAAGGGGGTTCTTTTCCCTTGACGGAAGCTAGACAGAAGCTGAAGAAAGGCAGTTGGAATCCAGTCACATTTGAGTCAGTTTGGTGCTTTGTGCCTGTGGTCTTCAGATAGCTAATGAAAGAAAAAAAGGGAGTCATAGGTAAAGAAGAGAGGAAGGAGAAAGGTGAAACAGAAGAGAGAGGTTTCTGATCACTTTTGGACTCTCAGGTTTCCACAGTCAATAAATTTAAAACAGTCCCATTTATGTCCCCTAGTGGGGGAGTGGCTTGATTAATTATTAATTATTTGAGACAGTAAATACTTTAAAACCCTCCAATAACTTCTGTCTCTCCCATTCATATACTGGGCACAGTCGTGGCTTAGACATTATTGCTTAGCAAAGCTTGGAAGTACACGTTTCAGATTTGAGAGCTTGGGGAAAATTTCGCATAGACTTTCCTAACGGAACCCAGAAATTGAAAATCCAAAGTGCTGTAAAACCTGAACTTGTAATGTGTCAGGTTGACACATTTTGAGCATCAGATTTTCAGATGAAGGGTGCTCAGCCTGTTCAGGGCTGACTGCTGTAGGCCTGCCAACAGGAATGAAGTTGCTTAGCTAGGTTACAGAAGACGCACCCATCCTCCCAAGGCTGGCCTGCAGTTTGCTAAGAATGTCTTTGTTGTCAGTTTGAAGCTCTCCCCACCGTGCACGCGAACATAAGTGCTACAGTCACTCTGTTTCTTAACGTCCTGAGGAACTAACTCAAAAGCTGTTGTTACTTGGGGCGCATCTGCCATGTATTGAAATATTCGTCAGAGAAGGAGGAAAGGACCCCTGGTGGCTAAGGGTTTCGAGTTTGAGATATAAGCAGCTTGATGAAACCGCAGTGAGTTTGTAGAACAAAACACAAGGTGCCATTCATCCAGAAGGAAAACTGAAGTCACTGTCAAGTCCTTTTTAGTTTGAATTCATGTGGAGATGCCATCTAGTGGCCTAGTAGAATAACTGTGGAAAAGCCACTTCGTCAAGACCAACCGTTTTCTTAGAGAGATCACGTGTAATCTCAGTGTTAATTTGTGAGTCTTTCTCTAACTTTGAAAGGTGTATGAAAATGGTAATAAGCATTTAAAACGGATGAGTGAAACCATTTAGTCTTTACAGGCAAAGGATTTGAGAGCAACCCTGTTTTATCAAGACAGTACAAGACAGCCAGGAGTAGGTCTGGAAGTTAGGAAGCCTGAAGGTGCGGGCTGAAGAGATGGCTCCGCAGTTGAGAGTCATACTGCTGAATGGGGTTCTCAGCCCCACCCAATGCACACAATTACAGCTACTTGTAACTCTGATTACAGGGGGATCCAAACACTGGCCTCTGAAGACATCTGCGCGCGCGCGCGTGCACACACACACCATGACATATACCCACCCACACACACACATAATGCAATTTTAAAGAAGAAATTATAAAGAACCAAAAGGTGTGAGACATGCATGTGTGAAGAAAGCTATAGGTGTTTTAAGTTCAAGAATAAAACAAACTGATTTTAAGCAAATTCATTGTTAAATGTTATGTTCTTTATTGCACATTGGAGACGTTTAATAAACCTTTTACTGCTTTTTCTAGAGGATGGTACTGTCTTAATTTCAGAGTTATCTTTTACAAGGACAGTACACATACTTTGGTTCTAAATACTTTTGCAGGCCTATCCATCTTTAAATTAGCCTTTCTCTATATATTCCAGTCAGGGGTTATCATGTGCTTCTTTAGATCCTGAAGTTAGACTCTAATACGCTCTGTGTCCTTCCATCTGCTCAGCTGACAATGTTCTGGACTCTCCCCTAACCATTTTTGAATGTGTAAAAAATACGCATGTGTCTCATCCAGACTGTCAGAAATGCTCTACAAATCCCCTCTGGAGTTTGTCTCAAAGTTTACTAGCTCTCACAGGTCAAGCACGACATGATCTCTGTCTCACATTCCTCTCCGACTGTTTGTGGGGTTTTGTCTATTAAAGATGGCAGTGGCATTCAGGGTAGGACTGGTCCAGAATGGACACAGGCTGCCTTTTGGTGTGCAACATCACCCTACATCTCAGAGATAGGCTATTAACCGCAGCCCTGGCTGTATAGACTTCCTATAACTGGGCAATGTTTTAAGCAGTGTGCGAGGCTGAAGGGCTGTTGCTTAAGGCAAATATAATCTAGATAAAAATATATTAAAATCCGGGGGTCTTGAAATCTGAATAGTGAATAACCTAGATATCATTAAAGAAATGCATTACCAATACTTACAAACATACAGAAACTAAAATGAGTGTGTCAGGAGTCATTAAAGCATGGAAGGAAATAGCAGATGAGTGGAAGTATTTATTAGTTGAAAGCATTCTTTGGAAAACAAGTAGGTGGCTAAAAAGTGCCCAAAACTTTCCTCTTTATAGAGAATTCTAATATTCCCTAGCCATCGTATTTACATGATTAATTTACTTAGCAAACCCTTTCGCTCTATAGGGAGCAGGGGTAGAAATGGCACACTGGCCTTCCTGGTCTCCAGATAATGGCCTCTGAAGGCAGCAAGTGCTGTCCCTCTCATAAACAACCTATGGTGGCTAAAGGCTGGGAAAAATAGAGTGAGGCCCACGAGGCATGTGGCTGGTTTCTCCTGTCTCTTGAGGGGACAGCACTCAAAATAATTTCCTTCTTCTGGCAGTCCACTCTACACAGCACTTCTAGAAGCGTCCTTTAACACACCACACCACATTTTGTGTGCGTCCATGTGTACATTTATGTGTGGATTTGCTTGCCTGCATTCATGCACCTGAAGGTCAGGGGTCAACATTGGTCATCCACCTCTCCCACTCTCCTCATTTTTTGAGGCAGGCTCTTGAAATGAACCTAGAACTTGCTGTTTGGGTTAAACTGGTTGGCCGGTAAGCTTCTAGGATCTATGTGTTACACCACCATCACACCCCATCTCCCACACTGTTCTTTCTGCAAGTTTTTACATAGAGGCTGGGGATTGGAACTTAGGTCTTCATGTTTACACAGTGGGCACTTATGCCACTAAGCCACCTCCCCAATCAAACTTGTAGACAGCTTTAAGAAGAAAGAGCAATTGTGGGCAGTGAGTAACTCAGCTCACGCTTCACAGGCACACTTCACTTTGAAGACCAAAGCCAGAGTCTGGTCCACCTACTTTCGTTTTTCGTGTACGGGGACAGTGACTTCAGGACAGCATGACCTTCTCACTGTGCATTGTCTACTTCCTCTCCTGCCTCCTTGTCCAGCTTTGTTCGAATCTCTGCTCCCTTCATCTTTGTTCTACTTCTTTTTCTGCCTGTTATTAAAGAATACTCTCTGTCTTCAGCTTTAAAAGCTGATGAAATAAATCTTTTTACATTTTCCTCTCCTCTCGGATCAGCCCTAAGTTGACTTTTAAGTTTATGGGTGACTCCAGATGATTCTTCTCCCGGGGAGTCAAGGATCTCTAATTAGGAAGAAAGAGATGGTTCCTCTGCCCTGATGGAGACAGCAGATGCCACCCTTATCACAGCTGGTTCTGGTACAGCTGGGGAAATGAGCAGGGAAAGCCCCAGGGGCCATAGCAGCTACTCTATAAACAAGTTGGGTTCCTTAACCTCCCCGTGGCGTCGGTGTGCCTGCCGTTAGGGGCAAATGGCCATTAGCTTTGAGTCGGGGCTTCCTGGCTTTGTGAAGCCTGACAACCCGAATGTTCTGCAATTGTGTTTGGGCTGTGTGTATTTCCCAGTTTTTACAGTAGTGTGTTTAAAGAAATGAAGAGGGAGACGTTAAATATTTATTTTGGCTGACAAGATAAATGAAAGCTGCTATTGGGAAGATAACTGGCAAGTCTGAAATCTAGGTTTATTTGTCTTCCAGAACATGCCCATTGTGTGTCTTTGAATGGATGATACAGTAATTAGATAAAAGCATCTTATTATGAGGTTAATTATAATATTTACTCAGAGCATTTTGATGGAAAGATCCTAATCATGAAAGGAAATGAGATTCCTTCATGAACAAGTATCATGTCTCTCTGAGAAGGCCAGTGGGTTCAGTACTAAGGATGTCTAGAAAAGTCTACATCTGCCTGGTGTGGCTGGCAAACGAGTGGCCCTTTAGGTGGTCTTGTTGTCACTGTAGTTCCAGCTTCCAGGCAAAGTTTGGCTTACCAGGAATGCTATAGGGTGTGGGTACAGACCACATCGCTCCTCACTTCATTCTCCCTTGACCACCTCAGCTGAAGTGCCTTTGAGTAACAGCTCCAGGGTCCAGGCTACCGATGACATGACCATAGCCAGTGAGCCTAGAGAACAAGTGGGGACAAATCCTCTTGCTCTGAGATGCCCAGCTGACACAAGCTCTCTGCCAGCCTCTCCCTAGGGAACCTCAACAGGGCTGAGTCTGCTGCACATGAGCTCTTTAGTCAGTGGAGCTAAGCTTTGCCTGACAAAGACTTGGACCTCTAGCATCAGATCTAGTCAGAGCACTTGCCTCTTCCCTGCTCACACGGTAGCAGACACCATACAGAACAGAAGGACAGGCTAAAGGTTATGACGGATGGCTAGAGACACTCAAGTATGTCCATGAGTGTGCACATAGCTGTAAAGGCGTGCACTGAGTTGGTTAGCCACACTCGAGGAAGGAAAGGAGATGATTAGTGACCAGTTGCTTAGTGGTGCTGGATTGGCAGGCCTCAGTCATACCTTAGGTACAAAGAGATTAGTACTCATCGTGGGAAGGCAAGAGGAGAACACACAGGGCGTAAGAGGCAAATGCATCCTTCTCAGGGCCACTGCACAGCCTCCGCTAGGGATGAAGGACTTGGAGGGGTCTCTGTGGAGGAAGAGAGGCCTCTGGCTGGCCCTGCAAGAGTTAAGGCTTGCAGACAATTGTAGGAGAGGAGACCAGGACAGAGGGTACATGGCACTCTACATGTTAGCTGAAAATCAGATTGCTTGGAAAACAAGACTGGACTCTGGAGAGATCCAGAACCCGGGCAGTTGGCTCCCGAGAGTAGCGGGCCTGAAGGAGGATTGAGTCTGACAGCCACATGCAGGTTGCCCACGTGGATGGAATGGATACAGAAACAGCAAAGTGAGCATCTGGGCCTTTCATTTTCCTCTCCTTGTCCTTAGCCTCTGCCCAGTGGACACAGAACACAACTGTGTCCAAGTCAGATTGTCATATGAGCCCCTGTCATCAGCTCTGACTTGTGATGTGCTGAGTAAACCGGACAATACACTCATGAGAAGAAGGTGTAATGTATCAAAGATGGAGAAATAGCACATAGGAATGACTGGCACAGACGGTTACCAGTGCAGCGGCTCTAGGGGAGACCTTCGTTCACCCAAATGTCTCCACACAGAAGGCAACAATGTTTCTTCATGGCTGACCGTATTTGCTTTTCCCTGCCCATTCCCCACCAAAACCAGACAGCAGACACAGTGAACACATCCATGCTCAATGCAGTCATGCCCTATTCCGGCTTTATTGCCTGTAATCTGTGAAGACTGATTTTGTGTTTCTTTCCCTTAGAAGCCCCTGTCCTTGTCCCTCCTAGAGATGAGGAGAGTCAAGCAGTGTGGCCATTGGAGGCATTCCTCGGGCCACCCGTGGTGCCTGAGAAGCGTGGCGGGGTGACACTATAGCACAGGAGCCTCTTTCTGCCTGGCTCCTCCTGCCCTGCTAGCATCCCACCTGGGCTACAGGATTCCCACTCAAACAACCCCACCCTCTACTGGAAGGAGCTTGAGTTGGCAGTCAGGAGGCCTCAGCTCTGAACTGGGTGCTGTGTGAACAACAAGCCAACCCTCTGCCTTCCTGGACCCACTCGTTCCTCAGCATGAACCAGGAGGTTGGAGCTGTGTGAACCCTTCCTGACCCCAGGACTTCTTAGATAGTAGGCTGTGTGCCCGGTGGGGCCTCTGAGATAAAGCCTGAGGCAGGGCAGTAGAGTGTGGGCTCCCAGATCGGCAGTTGCAGGCCAAGGGTGGTGGGGTTTAGCTGGAATAAGGAAATGGTATGACCAGGTATGTGCTTGATACTCCCTTGGTTTAGCTTCTGAAGCCCCAGATTGCACGCTGTGCCAATGTTACTTGGTCTGTTCTCCTCACCTGCTGCTTTCTTTTTAACCAGAATCATGGAACTGATTGGTTATCATCCTGAGGAGCTACTTGGCCGCTCTGCCTACGAGTTCTACCATGCCCTGGATTCAGAGAACATGACCAAAAGTCACCAGAACTGTGAGTTCCTAGAGTACCTGTGTCCTTGCAGTGTGCCCTTGATTAGTATGATTGACAAGACATGACCTTGGTTACTTCCTTCCCAAAGTCACCATCTTGGGTAACAGATAAGGTAGATACCCCTTTACAGCTCCCTCATCTGTAGGAAGAGAGAGCATAAAAGCTGCTCCTATCAGTTTGCAGCTGACCCCTGGGGGAAATATGTTGGAAAAACTTTTTGGTTGGATGTTGTTTTTACTTACTCCATATATTTAGTCCCCCACCCCCAGCACACTTAAAGATAACTCACAGTCCAAATAGGAAGTACAGATTCTGGTTTTGGGGGGATTTTGTTTGCTTTATTTTTTGCCCAGTGGAAAGCTGCCCTGGCCACAGAGGCCCCGATTTAGCTAAGAGGCCTGCATCAAGCCAAATCTACGTGGGCTGGAAACAGGGTCAGTGTCAGTTGTGACAGGAATCTCCACCCTGCCTCCCCCTACAAGCACAGCGGCACTGTAGATCCCCTGCGGGGGCGGGGGAGGCTTGGGTTTGAAGCAGGTCTACGTTACACGTGGGGGGACCCCTGCTCATCCAGGTGTATCTCAGCCCGAACGTGTTTCTCATCAAAATGCCTGGAGAAGCTCAGTCCTCAGCCAGATTTAGATAATTGAAAGTCACATTTCCAAATGACTTAATAATTTATACATTGTGGCTGTCAAAGGAGGGATTGGTCTGGTTTCTCTTTGTTGTACTCCTAGGAAAACAAGATTAAAAGCCATAAAAAGCCTATCTCCCTACCAAGCGGCAGGCCCCTCACCATGCCTGGCATTAATGAGATGATTACAACGCTGGTGTGAATTAGCGTCTACTGATCGAGCAGGCCCTTGCCTGCAATTACTAGAAATGCAGTTAAAACCTCTGCCCAGTGAGCTGTTTCATCAAAAAGAGTAAGAGCCTTGAACATGGTTTGCATTAATAATTGTCTAAATGAGTTAATTCCAGGCTTGAAATCATGCAAGAGTGTAGCTAGGTGGCCTCTGTGGCACCAAGGAAGGGACAAAAGAGAAGATCAAGGTCCCGTCTCTGGCCGTGATGGTTTAACAGAGTGGCCATACCCGACATTGCCTTTTCACTTGCTTCTGGCTCAACATAATGTAGTCAGAGAGGATCGATTGTCCTGGGGATCAACCGACTGATTATCTAAACGCGTTCACTGTTGTCCTTGCGATGTGAAGCTTGGCCTTCCTGGCCTGAGTTTCCTCGTGTTAAAGGATGACGTCTCTCCTCCCTCCAGCACAAGATTCCATTTGAAAGATTAGATTCGATGAAGATGACACAACCATGGTGGAAAAATAATTGTACTGCTTCTGATACTGAAAGAATGGTCTTAGCACATAATCTAGAAGATTCACATCTAGCTACAACCCCATAGGAAATGAAACCATGATCAGATAAAGGTTTGGATACAGATGTCTATTACAGTGTTAGTCACAGCAAATGAAAGCTCAGGCATCCAGGTGGAGGAATTACCTAGTCATTCGATACCCATATAGTGAGACAAAACTCCCCCATGAGAAAAGACGAATGACAGAAACATCTGTAACAACAGGAATCTCAAAAACATGCTGATCAAAACACATGAACTAGACTCCAATGACCCTGCTCCAGTAAAAGTCTAGGAAGGACAGGAGATAGTGACGGGAAAAGATCAGTGGTTGTCTGGAATCAGAGGCTGGAACCAGGATGCGTTAATCATCTGGACCTTGGGGATGGGAGAGATGAAGTGTTTGGTGCTTTTGCTCTGGTGATTATATTTGTCAAAACTCATTGCACTACATGCTTAAAATGGGTACATTTCCATGCCAGGCAAATTAAAATCCAATAAAGGCTTGTTTTGGAAAGGCAAATAAAGTTGAAAGTGGGAATCAAATTTTGACTCTCAAATCTGAGAGTTTGTCCAAGTCAGCAATAATGCTTAGTAAAAGGGTGCCTGTGAGGGCTTCAGCCGCGGGCGGCAGATGTGAAGTTGGTGCTGCACCCACTAATGATAACCTGTGCTGTTGCTCAGCAAGTGAGGTGACACAACGCTGACCTCCAGGTGTATGATGTGCAGAGCCCCCGAACTGCCACACAGACTTGAAGCCATCTCACAAGGCAGTTGGGCTCTGCAGAGCCAGGCACATGCAATCCTCAGTCACTCCTGCCCCTTGCTGGTGCTTGTTAGAATTTTCAAGTGGGTAAGATGTGCCAAGACACAGGTTTGTGACTGGCATGACTGTGAATGAGGCTGTTCCTCTCCCATGCAGGGTTGAAGGGGAGGGAGGTAGCCCCCGAGCCGACCAGGAGACCTGGGCAGACTGTCTACAGGGAGCCTGGGTGTTTGCTCATAGAGCTCGGAGACATTGCCTGTAAACACACAATTCCGAGTAACATAACTGGCACAGTCCCTAAGCACTGGGCATTAGTAGCTTGGGGAAGAGAAGATTTCCAAACATTTGTGTCGCCAATGAGGCCACAGCGCAAACAGCGGCAGCATCCTGGACAGTTAATAATGACAGTGATGAACATTACTGTTATTGTCAATACTGCATTCCGCAGAAGAGGAAACCACACCAGGATTGTTCCTTCCCCAAAGTCCCCCAGCCAGCAAGACTTCCTGAGCCTCTCATCAGACCCCTCTCCAGGTCCCTGTGACCTGGGCACTTCTCTGAACAATGAAGTCCCAGGGGATGACGAAGTCGAGTGGACAGTTTAAAAAGTTAGCAGACACTAGTGAAAAGCAGCTCTCATCTCTTTTTAACGAAAATGGAAAATGTGTTTGGAAATGGGGAAGACAACGGTCTAGGATGCGGGACAGCCCCTCCCCTCAGGGGTTTTTAGGTAGTGATAACACTTGGAAAATGAATGCTTAGCACAGTCCAGAAAAGGAAAGAGACTCTAAGCCAGCATTCTGGGTAGTTGAAAGGTAAGTTTAAAGACCTTCCAATGGTTGAGGAAGAAGCTGTGAGGTCCTGAGTTACAGGTCTTTCTTTACCCCAGGTGTAAAGGGCGGCAATTTGTCTCATACTATCTGGCCTCTAAGGTAGTAGACCTAACAATTGACCTTGAAAGTTCAAGGGTCACAAAAAAAAATTTTTTTTTTAAAACCTCAGCTGGGTCTTATGGCACAACAGTAAGCCCCAGTTATTCAGTAGGTTAAAGCAGAACTGTTAAGTTTAAGGCCTGCCAGGGCTTCAGAGTGAGTTCAAAGCCAGCCTGGGCAATTACTGAGACCTTGTGTCCAAATAAAAGCAGAAAGTGTTGGGGATGCAGCTCCACGGAAGAGCACTGGTCTAGCATGCGTGAGGCCCTCTGTTCCATCCTTCCCATCAGAGGGTGGTGGCAGGCCTGCCGCCTTTCGGCCTTTCTTCCAGATGCACCCTAGCCCCTCCCACCTGCAGTGGGTGAAGCCTGTGGAGGAAGTTGGGTGCTGCCCTTGGTGGTTTTCAACTGAGCTGTCCTGGAGTCCAAGACAGCTTTAAGGCCATGGCAAAGCTGTAGAGTGGGTCAGCCCCACACTGAGAAGGCAGTGTCTGCTTTCCCTCAAAACGCCTATTCCTCTTTTTTAAATTAAGAGATGGCCGAAATGCTCTCCAGCTCACTCTTCCTGGCCCTCAGTGTCCTCCCCGGCAGGTGACACTTCCTGTGGGATCTAAGAGGTGCTCTCCCACCCCTCATCTCTGGCTCCTTTCTACCCTAGTGTGCACCAAGGGGCAGGTGGTGTCTGGCCAGTACCGGATGCTGGCCAAGCACGGAGGATATGTGTGGCTGGAGACCCAGGGGACGGTCATCTACAACCCCCGCAACCTGCAGCCCCAGTGTATCATGTGTGTCAACTATGTCCTGAGGTGAGTCAGGGAGGGAGCGGCTGGCCTCTCGGGACCCTGGGCAGTACCTCCACACGTTGTGATGTGAATCCTAGCTGAGAGGATTTTACATTGAGATCTTAGAAGTAGAGTTCTGGACATTTCTTTCTCGCTTTTCACTTTCTCTGTTAAGGGTCATGTCTCTGACTTGTGCCAAGTGGGAGACTCCATACAGTAGTTGCTTCATGTTGTGAATGAGAGACGAGAGGGCTGCTCATGCTTTTCTGGGGAAATGTGACCGCTGGGCCTTCCCTCCTCCACCCCTGGCAAGAACCTGAGAGACAGCCATTGCTAATGTGAAGAAAACTGACATAGGCAGCCATGCCTCTTGTATACCAGCAGCTCAAGCATAGGGTAGGCCCACAAAAAGCACAGAGGTAGAAGTTATTCTGACTGTCTCTGTTTCCATGGCTCATGTGAGATTCTTCCCAAAACACCAGAGTGTCCCTGCCCAGCTCTTGTCTGAAAGGTTGAGCTCTCAGGATTCCAACATGGGGGAGCCCAAGGCTCATGCTAAAAAAGTGCAGATGCTCTAAACAGTTCTCTCATCCCACTAGTGAGATCGAGAAGAACGATGTGGTGTTCTCCATGGACCAGACTGAATCCCTGTTCAAGCCGCACCTCATGGCCATGAACAGCGTCTTTGACAACAGTGGCGATGTGGCCGTATCTGAGAAGAGTAACTACCTGTTCACCAAACTGAAGGAGGAGCCTGAGGAGCTGGCTCAGCTGGCCCCCACCCCAGGAGATGCCATCATTTCTCTGGATTTTGGTGGGTACTTCCCAGCCCCAGCTGAACCCATGGAACCCTCTTGGACTGGGGGATGGTTCTTACTATGACAAGCCTCCCCGGCCACAGCTTCCCCAAACCAGAGCTACTCTTGGCACGTGCCATGCTAATCACTTGTTCATGGTCAGGGCCCACCAGGCACAAAGGAACCACAAACTCCCTGGCTGCTGAGCTATTGTATGCCCTCATGAAGGGAAGTGGACGATGAGAGGGCTCCCTCTTGAGGGGCCCATTCTCCACCTGGCTGTGAGTTGAGGGAGTGAGGCACGTGTCTCAAAGAGCACCCTCTAATTTCAGTGAAAGGCTAACTAGGAAGAGTAGAAGGAATAATGCCAGGAACACCAGGGGAGAGAAGATTCAGGCCCAGGATGAAGCCCGCAATCGCTGTCTGCATTAAGAGAAGTCGTTGTGGTCCAGGCAGAGTTCTCAGCTATTCTCAGACTCCTTGAACTATCCACGGAAAGGCCTCTTCCAGTTTACACACTCCCCCAGCCCAGCTCTGACTGCTCCTCTTTACACTCACTTGCCTTATGTGGCTTTGAGAGGCTACAGGGAAATTGACTCCTCAGAGAATCATGAAGGGCACTGAGCCCTTGCATGAGATACCTTGCAACCCTCAGCTTCATGATGGTATTAAGGCAAATGGCCCAGTTCTCCTCTGGTAACTTCCTCGTCTACATGCTGAAGTATTCTGCAGGGAACAGCTACTTCTAGGAAGTTTAGCCTCTGACAGCCAAACAGTTGGAGACTGTTCTCTTTATAGGGACTCCCTATATTGAATCATAGCTCTGTCAAAGGCTTTTTGGTCCTTGCTAGGCTGCAGGGTACTGAGGGTGTCAACCCCAAGTCCCCTTTCAGGACCCTTATAGGACCTTTTGTGAATCTTCTGGGCTTCTTCCAACCTGGGATGAGCTCAGACCTCATGAATGTTCACCAAGCATGTCTTGTCTTTACAGGAAGCCAGAACTATGATGAGTCCTCAGCCTATGGCAAGGCCGTCCTGCCCCCAGGCCAGCCGTGGGCCGCAGAGATGAGGAACCACAGTGCCCAGAGTGAGTCTGGGAGCCTGCCTGCCTTCACTGTGCCCCAGGCAGGCTCCCCAGGGAACACCACGCCCAGCGCCACAAGCAGCAGCAGCAGCAGCTGCTCTACGGTGAGCAGGATCTCCTCCAGGGAGAACACAGGGTGGGCACGCCCCTCGTACTCTGCTGCCAGACGACTGAAAAGACATCCTGAGAAGTACCGTCCCCTTGGAGTTATTATAGTGGCCCCTGGGAATGGCTGGGACACTTACCTGCCAGGTGTAGAGTTGACTGGTGGCTCTTAGTATCCACCTCTATTGAGATCCTGAAGCCTGAAATCACAGAGAACCTAGTTTGGTGTCTGTGCAAACCAAGGGCTTCAGCCACACAGCCCTACTGACCACAGCCTCTATCTAATTCACACCTCAAGACACCCTAGGACAGCAGTTCTCAACCCCTTCGGGGGCTGTCAAGTGACCCTTTCATTGAGGCCGCCTAAGACCATCGGAAAACACCATGTACGTCATGATTCATAACAGCAAATTACAGTGATGAAGTGGCAATGAAAATAATTGTGTGGTTGGGGGTCACCGCAACATGAGGAAGTGTATTAAAGAGTTGCAGCATTAGGAAGGTTGAGAGCCACTGGTCTAGGAAGTGATACAAGCATCTCCTTAACGGGAGACCAAGGTTCAGAGAGGTTGATGAACTGACCCACTTCACACAGCTTGTCAATAGCAGTCCCCTTCATAGGGATTTGGTGGAGTGAGGCAGAATGAATCCAGAAACACGCCTGTCTGTTCCCACTGGACTTCTGGGAGGCGGGCGCCATGTTCTCGACCTCACCCTCTCTCCTTCGTCTCTAGCCCAGCAGCCCTGAAGACTATTACTCATCCCTGGAGGATCACTTGAAGATAGAAGTGATCGAGAAGCTCTTTGCCATGGATACGGAGGCAAAGGACCAGTGCAGCACCCAGGTAGGCCCTGTGTGTGGGGAGCAGTCTCCTGCCATCCCTTTACAGAGATCCCTGGGGTGCCGAGCACATCTTCGGGGGCAGGGAGCTGTGATCACCCCTCCTTCCACTGTTTCATTGCTCAGTCCTATGCTTCTGTTTGTAACTGTCAGCTTCATCTCCTCCTAATTTGGACAACTGCCTTCACACATGTGCCAAACCACAGCTACATGTCCAAACTTGTAAGGAGGCATCTCTGCCTCCTTGGTGCAAGATGCATTTTAAAAAATCATTTTTCTTTAAATCACTGACAAAAGTGCTTCATTGCACAAGGCCGCATATTCTTGCACAAACGCTATGAGTGCTTGAGGTAGGTGGATGTGGCAATGACCAGCTCTCCAGGGGCAATCCTCACACCCAAGTCTGTCTCAGACTGAGTTCTCCATCCAGGCTTCCACCCTGCTCCTCAGTGTGTGCCTTCATCTTATCCTGTAAAACTTTTCACTGTTTCTGTGCATGTCTTTCCCCTGTGTGTCTGTGGCACTTCTTAGCACAAGCAGGCAGCCTTTCTTCAGTACCATTCTCTGGGCACTAGTTACAAAGGTCTGTCTGCAGTCCGGGGTCAGCTTTTGTCTGTTTGTGAGTGTTCTACTGTGACAGATGGGAAGGGGTCTCTGAGTACCTGCTGGCGAGAACGGCAGTCCCTTTACAGGGCGCATGAGGGTGGTGAAGCTGTCCTTCATCCCTGGAGCTCAAGTGCAGCAAGAGTAGGATGAGGGGCAGCCCATGAACAGAGGCAGGGGTCTTGCCTGACTGAAGGAGAATGGGGAGAGAAGGCACTGCAGGTCAGGGGTGGGAGCTCAGAGTATGAAGTGAAGGGATAAATGCATGAAAAGTTTAATATCCTGACAGAAAGTTTTGCACACTCAATGGTAAATCTGAGCCTTTCCAACAGAGGTGTTTGAATGGAGAAGTGACACTTCGAAAAGGCCCAGGCAGGACATGGTTGGGTTGGGCTACGGCTATCTAGCTTTGCTCTGTCTTTCCCCAGACGGACTTCAATGAACTGGACTTGGAGACCCTGGCACCCTACATCCCTATGGATGGGGAGGATTTCCAGCTAAGCCCCATCTGCCCAGAGGAACCACACATGCCAGAGAGCCCCCAGCCCAACCCCCAGCAATGCTTCAGTACCATGACAAGCATCTTCCAGCCACTAGCTGTGGGGGCCACCCCCAGCCCCTTCTTCCTGGACAAGTACCCGCAGCAGTTGGAAAGCAGGAAGGTGGAGCCTGAGCACCAGCCCATGTCTTCCATCTTCTTTGACGCTGGGAGCAAAGGGTCTCTGCCCCCATGCTGTGGCCAGGCCAGCACCCCTCTCTCTTCTATGGGGGGCAGATCCAACACTCAGTGGCCCCCAGACCCACCATTACATTTTAGGCCCAAAAAGTGGCCTGTTGGTGATCAGAGCACTGAAGCGTTGGGGGCTCTGCCTTTGGGGCCATCGCAGTTGGAGCCTCTCAACAGCTCGCCTCATGTCTCCGTGTTCAAGATGAGGTCAGTGACGGATGTCTGCCTGGAAGGGGACCTGCTGGGCAGGACGGGGATGGGTGCACACGCAGCAGTGAGAGCTCTGCAGCTCCACAAGGGCTTCCTGCCCCACTATCTCCCTGCACTCTGCAGGCAGCTGGAGCTCTGCCTAGCCCTTGGGCATTTGAGGGACAGAACCCCAGAAGAGAGGAGAAGGGGCTTACTTAGGTACCCCAAACATGCTGTCTGTCTACCTTTTGATCACCCTGAGGGTCCTTTTCTTACCTGGGGTTCGTCTTTGGGCACAGATAGGTATTTGAGTGACCTTTTCTCCATCCTCCCCGCAATCCCGTGCTTTTCGTCTGCCCAGGCTCCTACCCCAGAGCCTCCGTGGGCTGTGCACAGATGCCAGCAGTTCCTGCTTCCACAACAGGCTCTATGTCAGCAACAACTCATTGGCTTACTGCCAGAAGCCGGTGTGTTGTCTGTAATATGTACCCTTTGGACCATCTGGGGGTGGTCCTCTGGGTGGGAGGCACTGAGCAGAAATCCTTGTAGAGACTGATTTCATCCAGCTGGGCAGCCAGCCATGAAGGCAGGACGGTGGGCTGCCTGAGTAGAGCTGAGGTAGACAGGTGTGTGGAGGGAGGTACAGGTGCTTGAACTCATCAGCATCTTACCTGTAGCTGTTCGGACCTTTAGGCCCTCTGTCTATACATCGATTTAGTCGTGAGTATTGGGTCCTCGCAGCGGGAGCCTGTAGGCTGTCTCACATCTGCTGTCTACCCTTGGGCTTGGCAGGTCTGCAAAGGACTTTGGGGCTCGTGGACCATACATGATGAGCCCTGCCATGATAGCCCTCTCCAACAAGCTGAAGCTAAAGCGCCAGCTGGAGTATGAGGAGCAAGCCTTTCAAGACACAAGAGGGGTAAGCCATGTCTACTGTGAATGCACATCATGGGCATCTCAGCCTGCTGGGCGAGATGAGGCCAGGCAGAGATGCACACAGCTCCTTCGGGGTGAGCACCTCCCTGTGCTTGTACCTGCTGGGTCTGTGTGGGACTCCCTCCCCACTCCACCCTCCGCCCTCTTCCTCCAGTTTCACTTTACCTCTGCAGGGAGATCCTCCAGGCACTAGCAGCAGCTCACATTTGATGTGGAAACGTATGAAGAGCCTCATGGGTGGGACCTGTCCTTTGATGCCTGACAAGACCATCAGTGCAAACTTGGCCCCTGGTAAGAACGCCTGGCCCCAGGGGTCTGGTGGAAGGTTGGAGGCCCAGGGCCCACTCCCTGAGCCTGAGATTGGGCTATGTCCATGCCGTGAGCGGGCTCCAGGTTCTGAAGTGTCTATATGGCTGCTGAAAAAAGAAAAAGCGGCCGAGAGCTACCACCTGTCCCATCAGACAGCACCACATCTCACTGTCTGGCTTGGATCTTCCAGATGAATTCACCCAAAACTCCATGAGAGGCTTGGGCCAGCCACTGAGACACCTACCACCCCCACAGCCGCCGTCTGCCCCGAGCCCAGGGGCCAGCGCCAAGAGTGGGTTCCCGCCACAGTGCTATGCCTCGCAGTTCCAGGACTACGGTCCTCCGGGAGCTCAGAAGGTGTCAGGTGAGGGCTTTGGGGTCTGATGAACACAGTGGCCTGCCTGGGCAGGGGGCTGGGAGGCAGCCACTGACACACAGCAGCTCAGCATCTGGGGGGCAAGCTGCCTTCAGAGCCCCTGGTGACAACTGGTTCCAGTAGGTAGGGCTCTTTATCCCGCAAGGCCGCAGGAGGACTTCAGGCTTCCCTGGCTGTCAATACTCCTGCGATCTGTTCTCTTCTGGCTTCGTCCTCTGAATGGGGACTGGAGCTCAGGACAAGAAGGCTGTTGCACCTCAAGTTCCTGGCCTGGCCGCTGGAGACAGTTATTTTCATCCTTCTCCCTCACCATCTACGGTGGAGTAGGTACTGTGCCAGTGCACGGGTCAGACCTTTAAAATACCCTCCCCTCCCCGTCTTTCAGGCATGGCAAGTCGACTGCTGGGGCCATCGTTCGAGCCTTACCTGTTGCCAGAACTGACCAGATATGACTGTGAGGTGAACGTCCCCGTGCCTGGGAGCTCCACACTCCTGCAGGGGAGAGACCTTCTCAGAGCTCTGGACCAGGCCACCTGAGCCAGGGCCTTTGGCCGGGCGTGTCCCTGCCCTGCCATCTTGTCCTGCCTGCTTCACCTTCCATCTGTGTTGCAACTAGGTATCTCTAACACCAGCACACTTAGGAGATGTCCTGACCTGGCCGTGTGGCCAGGGCACCAAGCAGTGGCCTTTTCTGACATGCTCACTTTGTTATCCGTGTTTTAAGACTACATAGTTGTCTTACCTGCTATGTTTTACTGTCAATGAACATGTCCTGAAATTTTGTAAGATTTCCCCCTCCCTCCCTTGAATTACATCTAATTTATATTCCCCAAAGGTTTCTCTCTCACATTCGGTATCCATACTAACAAGCATGGTGGATGTTGGCTCTCCTGAGGGAAAGATTTGGCTTCACTCAACTAAAAAGAGGTTTTGTCCTTGTTGTTGCCAAAGAGAAAACGATTTTGCTTTCCAAGCTCCACTGTGGATTCTCTTTCTCTCTTTCTCTCTCTCTCACACACACATACACACAAACACCTAATCACCATATTGTAAAATTTGGTGTTATTTTTAAAGCCAGCTCTTTGCTCTGATTTTCATATGATGGATGGGGAAAAAAAAAAAGAAAAGAAAAGAAGAAAACGTGAAGGGTAAACTCTAGGTTACACAGTGGCTTTCCTAAACCATTTGGTGGTGTCCTTCACCTCACCCCCAGGTCCAATGGGTTTTTTATTACTATTACTCACAAGCAAAGCTGAGGTTTTTTAAAGAGAAATTTATATCTGGGTTTAGTGTTTATCGTATATATGGGTACTTTGTAATATCTAAAAGCTTAGAAATGGATTCCTGCTCACAAAACCACTTCTGAGATCTTTTTAGGGCTGTTAATTTAATTTGTTTCTGTGTTCTAGACACTGTAGAGCTGTACAGTACCCCCACAGGCCTGTACTAACCCCGCTCTGGGTCTTCTCTGTCTTGCTTTCTCTCGGATGACCTTTGGCTTTGGATACGCCATCGGTGTGACAAGCAATCCCAGGAGAGGATTAGGGGGAGCATTGCAAGCTGTCTTCTCTCCTCGTGCTCTCTGTATTGTGTATGTGTGCATCGTTATTGCTGCCGCGAGGGCTCTAATGGCATGTTGGGGTGGGAAGGAAGCGCTGTCATTTTTTTCAGGTCGTGTTGCTAGCCCTTCAAGTGCACTGAGCTAGGTGACTCCCGATCTCTCCCACGCGGCACATTTGGGGATTTCCACGCTACCGTGACATTGTCTTCATGGGAATTCACACAGCAAGTGAGGGTTCAGAAATAATGTAGTGACCCAGTCCTCTGAGCTAAACTGGGAGAGGGTGCCAAGTGGAGGGTAGCAGGTCCACCAGCCCTATATACCCTGCCATGTCCACAGCTCGCGGGGCGGATGGCCCTGCAAAGCTAAGGTGCAGCGCCCCCTGCTGGAGCGCAGCAGGCAGACCTCCAGGGACAGCCTCTAGCTGAGGTCTGTCACTTGGAAGTGATGTGAATAGGTCGAAAGCACTGAAAATAATGTTCCCAGAGCACTTTGTAACTCACTGGGGAGGAGGGATAACACCTTTTGGGTTTGTGATACCAATCAACATAAGATGTTGTTGACCTGGGTACAGTAAAACTTTAAATACACACAAAACCCATCAGGCAAGAATGCAGTAAGCCTAAAGGGATTTACTGCTCAAACCAAAACTTAGCTGTCAAAGTCAATCTACCTAAAATTACCTAGGCATGGTGTTGTTCAGGTTCATGTTGGTGCACACTGTGGCATGACACATGGTGACAGAACTTGAAGGGTTGTTGACATGTAAATGCTGATAGTTGATTTCCTGTGTTCTTGCCTCAGCATTAAGGGCATTTTTCCCTTTGCAGTTTTACTAAAAAACACTCTGAGAAATATTCTGAGCTTTGTATTAACCTTTCCTGTCAATGTGTAACAACTTCATGAACATTACTGCATTGTCAAATTCCTACTGACGACATTATAACTGTACGGGAGCTTAACTTTATAAGGAAATGTATTTTGACACTGATATCTTATTAAAGTATTCTGATCCTATTGCTGCTGCCGCCTCTTGTTTCCTGTGCATTTATCATGGGCTGCACCAATGGAAAATGAAGTCCTTACTCGTAGCAAACAGAAATGAGCATTGGAACTGAACTGGACCCGACTGATGAAGGAAGGGACACACTGCGCCCGGCAGATGCCCAGTTTCGGAAGCCATGTGATATCTTCTGTATTTCTGAGGATGCTGTGTGCTTAGGAAGGGCCCTTTCTCCGCATGCTAAGAGGGAAGGAAAAAAGCCTTGTCTCTACCCTCAGAAATCCACATGAGACACTGAGGAGCATGCTGGGCCTGGATCTTCACACTGTTTGTTCCAGCAGAGGTTCCAAGGAGAAGGGCATCCTGGGCGAAGGTCAGGAAGGACTTCAGTGTAGAGCCAAGGTCTTCCTAGGCAGATTGTAGGTAGAAGGGAAAAAGACAACTTCAGCCAGAGACAGAACACAGAAGAATCCTAGTGCTGAGCATGAACCTGATAGTTCCAAAGGTGGCTTCTGTCCAAGTCATCCCTAGTAATGTAGTGGGTATCTTTGTGAAGTGATAACGGATGGGAACCAGAAGGCCGGCAGCATCTCTATTCCTACAGTCAGCCCTGTGACCACCTATCCCAACATCCTCTTGTACGCCTAATGTCTTGGGTTCAGGGTTACTCCGTTAGCTGCCATCACCCTAAGCAATGCTGTGCCTTTGCATTTTGTAGATAAAACCAGGACTCACAGTGACTTCCTCTTGTCCTAGCTCATTTATAGGAGCCATACAGGTCTAGTCCTGCTCTTCCTTCATGCCCCAATGCTGGCTATGAGATATATCTTATACCAGGGCCCATTTTCATTTTCAAATAGAGAACTCCTGTCTGCGCTGGAGAGATGGCTCGGTGATTAAGAGCACTTGCTCTTGTAGGAGACCTGCGCTGAATTCCCAGTGCACATGTGGTGGCTTACAGTTATAATTCCAGCCCCAGGGGATCAAATGCCCTCTTCTGACCTCCACGGGCACCAGAATGACCACGCTACATATACATTCATGCAAGCAAAGCACATATACCACATAAAATAATAGATAAATCTAAAAGGCAATTAAAAAAAAAATAACACTCCAGTCAGCCTTAGTCTGGCTTTAGATCTCCTGGGTTTTTGGTTCAGGTCATCTTTTTCTCCTGACTCAGTTCCTGGACCTTGAGGTAGACTATCTAGACCCTGCCAGGCTCCTCCTTACTTCCATCTACCATCTTGGGCTTCCTGCAAACATCACCTGTTCTTTTCCTAAGCTCTCCTGAGAATGACACCCTTCCCCTCGAGGAACAGATCAGCTCAGAGCATGGGCAAATAAATTCAGGACTCAAGCCTGGAGGAGCAATCTCCTGGCCTAGAGGGGGAATGGGCCTGAGGGGCCTAGAATGCTCTTCTCTGGCCTTAAACGTACCTGAAGCTGTGGTTGACCTACCAGGCCCTGGCGGAGGGGGCAGAGTGACTTCCCGTAGGCAGGCAAAGGAGAAGCATATGGATGCCATTGTTCCTGGTGGGCCAGCAGGGTTCAGTGTTCTTTGGGGTATGTAAGCAGAAAACACAGCCTGCCCTTGCCACTGCTGCTTCACATTTTTGCCTCAAGGCATCCAGAGAAGACTCTGGCTCAGTTCTCAATTTTTTATTGTGGTTTAGAAGCAGGTATGTGCCTGTGTCTGATGTGCACAGCAGCAGGATCAGATCCCTACAGGGAATGACAGCTGTTGAGCCTCTTGAGCTCCTCCTGATTGTAGGTGTGTTCTCCTCAGTCAGTGGGCATGCTGTCCTGGCATCACTTTAGCTTGTAGCCTCCAGATCAGAACTCTCTGGAAACTCAGATCTCGAGGTTAGAGCACCAAGAGATCCTACCACCCTGTGGAGCTTGGCCAGTCCCATCGCCTCCACGCAGGACAAAATGGCCAAATGCTCAACTGTGGTTTAGCTGAAGATATGATGCAGACTCATTCCCTTTATGCCATTTAAGCTTCGGCCATCTCCCGCCTTTTTCTCTTTGCCCGCCCATCCTGTGCTTTGGTGGAAAGGAATGTGTACTCTGTACAAGCATGGCCAGAGTAACTGTGCTTTCTTCCCTGAGGCAGGGGTAGACCTGGAGGCAGGGATGTTAACACAGATTGACTGTGGGTGCTAACAGGAGCCTAGAGAGGGCTGAACAAGCCTCCTCCTAAAGTTTTCGACTTCTGTATTTTCGATCCAGGGAGACTGAATGCCAGGAAGCAAATCTTTAAAGCGACTTGCTTAAAGTCACACAGAGCTTGAGAGGGCTGGGAACAGAGCTCAGGCTGGTGTCATAAGGGCAGGACCAACTTCTTAGCTGGGGATGAGGTAGAGAGGACCTCCTACACACTGCCCACTCCCCGGCAGGGCCTCATAGTTCTCCAGCCTCTCCCTGTTCCTCTATTTCTTTCCAATTCTAAGATGACCAAAATGTCACCTCTGTGCACTTAAAATGCTCTCTAAACCCAGTGACCCCTAAGGGAACTGCGTGGCCACTCTGTAACCTCAGTTGATTTTTTATTTTCTTACAGACCAAACCCCCTTTGGCCTCGCAGCCAGGACTGAAGATTCATACTTTGGAAGACAAAATGGGTAGTTGGTGCTTTAGTCCATGAGAGGGGATAAAAAAACGATTCTGAGATAAATGACAAATGAATGCGGAGGTTCTTGGAGAGGCCCGGGGCCACCTTAGCACTGAAATGAGGGGGACTCAAGAGGAACAGTGAGCAAGACTCACCAGTGAACAGGCAGCAGTGCTTCACCAAAGGGGACCCAGCCTTGCACTGGGATGAGAGCCTAGATGAGAATGAAAGGTCTCTGGAACTTGCTACCAAGCAGGCCATGATTGGAACAGTCTGGGCGAGGAGCTGAGGTCAGGAGCAGCCAGCTGAGGAAGCTGGAGTGCGGATGCACAGATGGCCACACTTTATGACTCTTCCAAGAAGTTTTCTTGAAGGGCAAGAGTTTTCTGAAGCAGGGGAAAGAGCTGGGCAGGAAGAGGTGTGCCACAGGAATGAGCAGGCTTTCACTTTTTCTTTCTTTTCTTTTCTTTCTTTTTTTTTTTTTTTCCAGGCAGGGTTTCTCTGTGTAGCCCTTGGTTGTCTGGACTCACTCTGTAGACCAGGATGGCCTCTAATTTACAGAGATCTCCCTTCCTCTGCCTCCCTGGTGCTGGGATTAAAGGCATGTGCCACCGTGCCCAGCTGGCTTTCACTTTTAATAGTAAAAAAACCAGTTTAACCTTGAAGTTAAGGGTGTTATCATTTCTTGCTCTGTACTCCCCCTTTGTTATCATCACTATAGTATATATGTTACAATTAATTAGCCAATGTCAGTACATTATTTAAAGTTTATACTGTATGGGCATGAGCGATGACTAAGTAGTTACAAGCACTGGCTGCTCTTCCAGAGGACCTCCCTTATCAGTAGACTGGGGGAGGGGCATTGGAGGAGAAGAGGGAGGGAGGATGGGATTGGGAGGGAAAGAGGGAGGGGGCTACAGCTGGGATACAAAGTAAATTATAATAAATAATAAGACAGGGTTTCTCTGTGTAGTCCTAGCTGTTCTGAAACTCACTCTGTAGAACAAGCTGGCTTTGAATGCAGAGATTGCCTACCTCTGCCTCCCAAATGCATTGGCCTTTGTTATGTGTTGATGACTGAGTTTTGGAACTCACGCTCTGCAGAACATCCTTTAATTCAGATCGCTCTGTGTGTGTATGTGTGTGTCTTCTGACTAGATAGAAGGGATGGGCATGGGAAGGAAGACGTCAAAAGCTAGATGTCATTCTTATCACTTTATATCAGGGGTACACATGATCACTACAATGATCACCGCAACTTATCATGGCCAAAGTGAACCTTGATCCCTCAGCTGAGGTTGTGTTTGTCATCTCCTTACTGTAAACTTGCTGTTTTTTCAGAAGGTGTTGTGTATTAGGAAATGTTTACATATCAGTGATAGATGAAGCACATGATAAAGGCATTAAAAAGAAGAAATACTTGCAAAAGCAAAGATGAAATTTAAGATGTGGTATTAATAGGAGCTTTTTCTACCACCCACCCTAGCTCCAAATAACAACACAGAGACCTATTAGATTTCTTTAGTAAGCTTTAAGATCTATAACTGGGCAGATATTCATCTATTCTAACCCACACGCCCTTTTACTTGCCATCTCAGTCTTGCCTTGGCCTTCTGCTGTATTTCTCTGTTCTCATGGTGAATTCCTACTCCTCGTGGTCTCTCTCTCTCTCTCCCTTCCTGCCCCACACTGGAATCAGAAGTCTAGCCTCCCTATTTTTTTCTGCCCAGTCATCGGCTGTCCAGCTTCTCTATTAACCAATCAGAGATAGTTAGGGAACATTGTTTACACAACATTGATACAATAATTCTTCAGAGAAATGTCAATGCCCACATTCAGACTGAAACCAGATCTCAGAGGACAGAGATCAGCATCTAAATACACAGTGCACAAGACCAACCCCCAACATCTCCTGTTTTTAGCCCAACAAAAGGCTCTTCTTTTACAATAATAAACTATGTACAATAAAAACAATTATGAAAACTGTCATGTGAAAGAATTACATTCACAAAGTTCAGTCCATTTGTATTTGGCAACTTGAGAGAAAGTACTCTATTTATCCTATATTGCTGAGTTCATAGTTCTGTACTTAAATCATTTTCTATTATAGCTTGCATTTTTCAACCTAAAAGAAAAAAAAAACTACTTAGACCTGAAAACACCTTTAAAACATTTTCTTAAATCCTAAACAACTTAAGCTTAATTATGAGATGATAACTATCTAGTCTTCAGCCCCATCAGAGACTTGAGAAGGAATAATTATTACCTGAGTATGCAATAAGTGCAGAGCAAGCAGCTTCCAAAATTATGGAAATGACAGAGATAACTGGACAGTCATCCAAGGTTCTTTTGTAACATCAGAGCATCAGCTTCAGCCTTCTGGCCCCAGTCTATGACAGACTTTTGTGAAGCAGGAATTATGAAGGATTGCCTACCTTGTCTTGCCAGAGTTCGACAGTCGACTTCCTTGGATGTACTTTTTGTCCTCAGCTTGGAGGGCATGGTGTTTGCAGTCCAAGGGCATTTTTTTCCTCAGTGGCTAGCTTGCCACTTTTGAAACAAACTCCATGTGGAGGTTCTTTGATGCCCATCATTTTCTTTGAAATAGGTTGGGGTTGCTACCAGTAGCTAACATGTCTCACTGCCAAAAGTCTTTTATTAATAAAAACATCTTTAAATGCCATATTCTGTAGATCTCTGAGTTTTTGAAGACCATCTATTTATAGTTATCTGAAAAGGAAAACATTGCTTGTTTAAAGCTATTTGCTATCTGATTGACTTTGAAAACATTTACAGACATTTTTTTTAAAAAAAAAGGCTTATTTCTGTGAATAACTAAACTAGTACCTAACATGACCACAACTTTGATTGCCTGACTACTAACTTACATTTTTTAACTATCTTAAACAGTTTGTAAAAGCATCTTTCAAGGACTAGAACTTCACATTACATTTTAAAATGAGTTGCATAGGTACAATACCTTATCTAAGAATTGAAACACACACACACACATATTATGTTGTAACAAAAATTATCTTATATCTGTATCAACATATCATAATCTATACCAATGTAAAAATAGTTTAAAGGTGATTCAATAGTTTACCTTTTTATTTCATCATTACTATATCTCCCCTCTTTTTTCATCCCTTCTCTCCACTTTTTCCCCTAAACATTAGATAGGATAGAAATAAGAATAGAGGAAAGAAAAAGAGAAAAATCCCCGAGTCTAATCTCCTTTACCTTGTTTCCTCCATGACCAAGACCATTAAAAGCTTTCAACCAACCTCCTCTCCCATTAACAATGGCAAACATCCATCACTCACTGAATTACCAAAACCCACCTTCACCACTTTCTGGGAATGTGTCATTGTTCTCTTAAAATTGCTTCTTGTTGTTTTGGGGGTGACATTTTGAGGGTTCTGAGAAAATTGGAATAATGGCTAAGTCCTAGGAGAGTTAAATGTATTATTTATTGTCCAGTCTCTGGGTACTGAAGTCCTGAAGTCCTGTTCCTGGCTGGAACAGCCTGTCATGCCAGATAATCTAGCTATCTGTTTTAAACTTATTTTGAGTACAGATTTTTGAGGAAACAAATATGGAAGCAGTCTGTGAGGCTGAATCAAGCAGGATGCTGGAATAAATAAGCCTCAGCATCTCCGCATCTTTATCAACATCCTCAAATGTGAATCTTCTCAGGGCTACTTTAACTTCATTGGTTTCTGGTCCTTTTGTTCTGAAAACATATAAACTTTCACAGGTATTATACATTTTTTTTTGCATTAACACATGTATGGAATGTGTAGTATACACAGATGAGCTAAAGATGATTCTCTACTCTTTGAGTAGGTAAAAGGCATCTGTCTTTACAAGTTAGTTTGGAGTGCATAACCAAACTGTAATATAAATTTCATCCTGTCATATAAAAGGATGGCATGAGGACTGTATAGCCAACAAGATTTATTGGCTATGAATAAATAAAGTCCTAACTGGAGACATTTTCAAGTCTCAGTCAGTCTCAGAACTGTTCTCATATAGACGGATCAGCAATATATGTTACCTGTTTTGTTGGTCTTATTTATTTATTTATTTATTTATTTTATTTATTTCTGCTTGAGGGCTTCCCTTGTCATATCTGATTTTTATTAATTTGGATGGAATCCATAGAATTTCTTTTGTTGAAACAAATACAAACCCTCTTCTCCAAAGCAACACATTTCATGGCCTCCATTCTGACTTTGTAAATGTATAGGCTGATCTAATTCAGCAGTCCTTTCTAAAATTCAGTGTTTTACAGAACCTGTGCTATTTGTCTCATTAACATTTTAAAAATTTAAATTCAATAGGGCTTTATTTAATCTATCTCTGGGAGATTCCATCTCTCTCTTTTGATCTATGATCATTTTCTTTAAACTCCTATTAGATTTTTTTGCTTGTCCTGTAGGATTGTGAGATATACCTGTAGCATATTTTATGCCATTATGCCTAAAATATTGTTGGTTTTTTTAATGGATAAATATGTTGGCATATCATTAGCTTCAAACTATAATGGCATTTCCAAGATAGCCCTTATCTTTAATAAATTTGCAATCTCAGAATCATTCTTTTCAGAATTCAAGGCAAAAGCCCATTGAAATTCTGTATGTGAATCTATGGTATGATACGGATATTTTATTTTTCAAACTCTGCAAAGTGAAACACATAAGCTATTGTATGGCATTGCTCTAAGGTGACATTAGTGAACACAATCTGTATTTTTCATTCAGCATATAGTCCTTCATCTGGTAATTGATCCTTATCAATATAAATATATTATACAGTCTCAGCATGCTGGTTTATAGCTGAAGCTTTTTGATCCAGCATCTCTTTGGGTTGCCCACCTATAATTTCCTTAAGCCTTTGGAAACTTCTCTCATATGAAACTAACTTCTTTGTTGTTGTTATAGCTTCCAAATTGGATTCCTCTGAAGATTCTTTTTTCTGATTTAAAGAATCCTCTAATTTCTGTTCTATGACCTCCATTCTAGCATTTAATTATTCAGTCTTTTCCTTCTCTTAAGTCTTTCTTTCGATCTCTCTTAAAGAGGATATATAAAATTCCAATTATTACTGAATATACAATCAATTTTATGCTGACAGTAAAGAAAAAAAACTATATGGAGTCCAAATGCCCTTTTCTACAGCATATTCCATTTTTTAATGTGGAAAATATTTTTTTTAAATCTCTTTCTTCTTTTTCTTTTTTTAATTCTTTCCTTTCTTCAAAGATCTTATTATTCAAACTTAATATTTCTTTCCATGACTATGTTCGCCTTGTTTCCTTTCTTTAGCATCTATGCACCTTTAAATACATATTTATCTATTTTTCTTTCTTTCCTTTGTTTGGAGACTTAACTTTCTATGTGCATTTATTTATCTCTCCTTTACCACTTTTTAATGTAATATCATTTTCTGTATTTAATTTTCTGTAAGCTCCTTTTCATCCTTATATAGCTTATTATTTTAATATTATTTAAGTCTCACTTTGTGTACTTAATTGGCATGCCTTCTGCCATGCCAAGTTTCTCTGTTCCATTGCCTTCTGCATAGGTGCAGGCTTTTTTTGTGATTCAGCAAGCACAAAATGCTGGCTGTTGGCCCTGCACTAGCCCGTGCTTGATATATAGCAGGGTGACTGTCCTGGGCCCATGTGTGCACCTCTGACCTCTGCCCACTCTGGGTAGCTGCATTAGCCACTGGGACACAGCTGGTTCTGAATGGGCTGCAGATTCTGTTCAATGTCTGTACCTCAGGTTCTGCCTACCATTCAACGCTGGCTGGAGCCATTCTGTGCAGCAGTAAGTGCCCACTAGGCTTTTGTGGGTTTTGCCCACCACTTGTCTTGGTCCCCTTTCTGTACCGCACCTCTGGGAAGTTTTCCACCCTAGGGGCATGCTTGAAGCTCCAGTCTGCACTCTCTTAAATGGACCACATCCAGGGGCTGAATTTAGCTGCTCTGTTCATCCTAACTCCAAGACTTTGTTTAATGTCTCAATCTTTTGTCTAAGTCCTAATTTCTGTCCAACTTTGAATTACATGCTCCACACTGGGCGCCAAATGTAGAAATATGGTATTAGTAGGTATTAGTACCCACCCTAGCTCTAAAATAATGACACAGAGACCTGTTAGATTTAGCCAATAAGCTTTAAGTTCCATAACTGGGCAGATATTCATGTATTCTAACCCAGTTTTCCTAGTCTGGCTACCACTCAGCCACGTGCCCTTTTACTCGCCATCTCAGTCTTCCCTTCGCCTTTTGCTGTAACTCTCTGTTCTCATGGTGAACTCCTCCTCCAGGAGACTCCTTTCATCCTCCCTCTCTGTCTCTTTCTCTCTTCCCACTCCTAGCTGGGATCAGAAGTTTAGCCTTTCTATTCCCTCTGCCCAATTGGCTGTCCAGCTTCTTTATTAGCCAACCAGAGATAATTGGGGAGTATTGTTACACAGCATTGATACAGGAGATTCTTTGTAGAAATGATCATGCCTATGTCCAGACTACAGATTTCAGGGCACAGAAATCAGTATCTGAATACACAGTGTGCAATACTATCCCCCAACAATGAAGAAAAAGTTGGGTGGATATTGAGAAAAGCCAGTGTACCAAGGGATGTGAGGTGAAAACTCTGGATAGAGGAAAGGGCAGCTCATCATTCTGACAGAAGGACAACAGAGAATGGAAAAGGGACATGATCAGTCAGGTAGAAGATAGTGGGAAGATGATGAGCTAGCTCCAGCCTGACTGCTTCTATTCCTCAGAGAGCAAACCATGAGCTGAGAGAGAGTGAGGCTATCGGATCTTTGAGGAAATACAAACATGAAACAGTCATATTAGAAGCTTGCATTGATGATGAATATCAGAGATGTAATGGAGAGTTGTGGTCATATATGGACCTATTATCAGAATGGACAGACACTTGAGTCTACCAGGATGAAGGCTCGGCCAGAGAGGTACATGAAAGGAGTTTAAGAATATTGCAAAGCTGGCCTGTGAGATGGCTTGATGGGCGAAAGGACATTTTGCCAAGCCTGACAGACTGAGTTCTATCCTGAGGATCCAGTTCAGTCCTCAGGACCTACATGGAAAAGGAGAGAAGTGAGCCCTGCAAGTTGTCCTCTGACCCCCACATGTGCACCACAGCACGCACATTCCTGCTTTTCCAACACAGACAAAGTAAATAAACAATCTTTAAAATGAACATTCCAGCCAGAACGTCCATTACATCAAGCGTGGTGGCTCATGTCTTTAATTCCAGCACTTGGAAGGCAGAAGCAGGCAGACTCCTATGAGTTAAAGGCTAACCTGGTCTACAGAGTGAGTTCCAGAACATCCAGGGTTGTTACACAGAGAAACCCTGTCTCAGAAACAAAACAAAACAAACAAAAATGTCCATTACAATGGACTGTGAAATCTAAGTTGTGTGATGAACAAAGGAAAAACAATTAAGAGTTGATGGCCAATAAAACAAATGACAGGATTGGTAAATTAATGGTCAATTAATGGTCAGAGAGAGGGAAGCAAACAGAGAGAGATACTGAGAGAGAGAGAGAAAGAAAGAGGTTGTCAGAGAAAAGGAAACTTCACGGGTTAACCACAGGAGACAGTGATACCACATCTAGACACTTTTATTCTAAAGAAGTGAAAATGTGAAATTCATACAACCTCCGCACACAAATGCCTAATGTCCATTTTTAAAATAATCACCAAGAAACAAAAACAGCCTGGCTTCGACAGGGGCACGGGTGACAGCAGCTGGGGCACAGCTGCACACTGAAATGGACACAGTGAGCTCTAGAGCAGCATGCTGGACTCGAGCAGCAGGGCGGGGATCCCGGACGTGGTAGGCTCAGCGAAAAAAGATGGGCAGAACAGGGCATCCTCCCTTACTCTATGTCAGGCTCTGAAAAAGACAAAAAATGAAATGGAGAACAGATCTTTGTCGGAGCAGAGGAGTAAAGGACAGCTTGACTATAGCGAGCTCTTTGACAAGCTGTTCCATACACTATCTATGATGATCGTAAGTATTCACACACATACACAGACACAGAACATAACAGAAGGAGGACTTCTAAAATATGCAAACTTGAAAACGAGAGCAAGATTTGAAGTTTCAGAAGTGGTTTAAATAAATAAAAGAAAAGTCTTAGGGATGCTTACCCTGGTGCAGGGGACAGTAGAGATCAGGGAGAGAGAAGAGCCAGGGAGGATAGAGATCATGACCAGAAGACAGGGCTGGCAGCTTGGGCCATTGGTGAGGAGGGCGAGGAGAAGTGATTAGGAAGCAGACAGAGTTCCTGAGACTCCAATGCAAAAACCTGGAGAGTGGAGAGGATTGTTGACCTTGATATTTTAACAAAACTACTTTATTTAGTGTTATTAAATGCTTCTACCTCCCTCCCTTCCAAATCCCCCAACACCACGTAGGAGGGAATGAAGGTTAGTGGAAACAGCGGAGGGAGTTCTCTCTGCTACTTCCTGCTGGGTAGGGTCATAGGATTCCTTTGGGGGCAAGACCAATATCAGTCGTCCAGAAATCCAGAAGCCCATGTTACCATCAGATCAGCACACAGCAAATGCAGCAGCAGGACGAACCAGCAGCAGGCAGTCCTCCTCCAAGCAGCCACTTTCTTCCTCTGCGCTGTCGTTATTTATACCCCTCAAAGTCCTCAGAACTCATCTAATTTTACCTGGCAAAGACCATGCTCCACACGAGACACTGAACAGGTGTGGACAAACTAAAATCCCCAACTTGGAATTTTAATAAAAACATGTTTACATATCATAAACCAAAACATCCACAACAGAGGAGTGAGGAGCGGGAGGGAGAGCAGATGTTCAGGACCGTGGGGACAAGGACCAAGCGGTGACTGGTGGCCTGGAAGGCTTGGTCTATATTGACTTCTGAGATAAAGAGGCTTGAGGAGCATTGTGAATCCTTGTGATGGTCTCTGAGAGGCTCAAGTCTGGGGCAAATTTCACCTGAAGACTGAGAGGGCCAGCATAGCTGAGAGCTTCTCTGGATTCCTGGGTATGTATGAGAATTTCCTAGCCCCCCTCACTTCCTATAGCATATAAGAAGCATCACACACATGCACGCTGAATATGTGGGTTTGCATGTGTTTAACGTTGCTTTCTAGAAGCAAGTATAAGAGTTGCCAGGGCAGCCCCCTCCCTCTCTATCTGATCTGGGCTTTAACCCCTGTGAGGGGGCCCAGTCCTTGGACAAAGATAAAAAGGAGACAGTTGCTGCTGGAGACCCAGTTGGCCTCAAACAAAGAACACTTCCCAGGCCTCATTAGCCTGGGGGAGGCGAGGGCAGCTGAGCGTGAACACTGACAATGGTTAGGGAGCCTCATGAAGGGCCAAGGCTGGGCTCCAACATTCAAATCTGGATGGTGAGGACGACTCAGATTGAGGTAGGTTGGCAAGAGGGGGTTTGAAAATGCAAAAATCTGTGTGTTCCTTCCCGCTGCTTAAATCCCAGAGCACTGACTGCACCAGCCAGGGAAAACCATTCTGATGGACCACTCAGAGCCACTCTGGGCTGAGTGCAGGTCCTGGGGCTAGTTATGGGCATGTTCTACCTAACCTGGGGGAGGGGATTGCAATGCTGTCAAGAGAGTAAAGCTCATTTATTTAATAAGATAACAATACTGTGACCCCACTCTGCAGTAATGAAAAAAACAGGACTGAGTCAAAAGGAATTGGCAATCCTATAGTATTGTGGACAGCTAGGGAGCCAACTCCACATATTATGTCCATCTCTGGGCACCATATTTTAACAGAAATATAGAAAAGCAAAAATTAATTCAAAGAAAGATGAGCAAAAGCACAAAGAAACTCTCAACTGTGTCACCAACATTAATTAAAGTAGATAAGGAAAAATTTCCAGAGTTATTAAGATTCAAGGAGGCTCAAAAGCCCACCTTCAGACACTTAGAAAGTCACAGGAAATGGGGTCCTTTCCAGTGCTCCACAGGAGGGGCACAGGCCTCCAGATGAAGGGTGGGACTCTGCCTGTGTGGGTGTATACCCTCACCCCTCACCTTTGTGTTTGTGTTTTCTCAGTGTGACAAAGATAGCATAGCAGAGACAGGAAGAACACAATATCCTACAGAGATGTGTGAAGATTAAAAATTGCCCTTTCAAGTCTAGGGTCTTTGAGCAGGCTATCCTGGTCCTCTGGTGACCAGAATAGCCCCAGGCTCTGGGGACCCAAAATGAAGAGAGAAGAATGGTCCTGCCCCTGGGGGCAGAAGAAAATGTGAAAATTATGTTCACTAGAAATTTTTAAACATGTTGTTACTGTGGATTTGGACTGTGTGGTCTCTAAGAAGTGCTTTCTAAAGCATCCTTGAAGATACTATGGAATCACACTTCAAGCCAGTGGCTAAAGCAACAAGTCACATAGATCAGCCCTGAAGTGACCCGCCTCACACCTGGTGGGTCCTTTCTCTGGTGTCCGCATATGAATTCCCTGGCACAAATGCTCTGCACAGCGTTTAACGTCCACAGGAGATAACCCTCGGAGAAAGTACAGTGTTGGCACAGCTCCTCTTGACACAGCCAGGGGACGCCTGAAGACAGACAGACGACAGAGTCCATACATCACTTCCTTATCATCATCCTCAGAGATGTGTCACTTCGACATTCTGGGGTCAGTTTGGATCATGAGGATCCAGCTGATAGCATATACCTCCACGACAAAAATAATTGAACATGCCTCAATGGCTTCTCCATCCAAGGTCTCTAACTGGTGCAACTTATGGAAAAGACCTCAAACAAATCCCAAAGGACAGAAATTCTTCAAACTAACCTCACCACTGTTCCTCAAAGTGCCAGTCTCTCCCAGAAAAAAACTATGTTGAAAATGGTCTCTACTAAGGACAGCCAGAGGACAAATAAATACAGTGTCACCTCTTAGGATGCAACACCAGACACAAACATACTTGTAAAAACCAAAAAAATGTGAATAGAGTAAGAGCTTTCATTCCAAACAATGTGTCATTTCATTCCAAATAATTGGTTCACTGCTTTTTAAAAAAGTGTATCCTAGTCATAGAGCACATTGAGAGGAAAAGCTGGGAGTGAGTCTGACAACTCAGCATTATCTTTGTCAAAAGAGCTAGTCCAAAAACAAAACTTGTTTAAAAAACGGTCCCTGGTAAACATATATACAAAGATATGCAAAAAAATATAAGAAGGCATGCAAAGCAAAAAGTATGCAAATGAGCAAAGGCAAGTGAATATTAACTGTTAAAACAATATTGATTCAAAGGAAGAGAATATAAGTGGACACATCTAAGTGAAACTAAACCGTGGGAAGAGATGGCACAGTTGCTCTTGCGAAGGACCCAGGTTCGGGTCCCAGCACCCACAGGGTAACTCCAGGTCCCGGGACCTTTGGATGTTTGCAGACACTAGGTGCACAGGTGCATGTGCCTGTGAGCACAGTGAACACGTGAAAATTAAGCAAAGGGATCGAAAAAGCAAGAACTGTGTACTTTAAAGTAAACGTAGGATTGATATAGAGTAAATAATAGCACAAAGATAGAAAACATAAATGGAATTAAGTGGGGGATAGTCTTTGAATTATCTAGAAAGTAGTAAATAAACTGATTGTATTAGACCTTAATGAGGGATGGGTGTATATTGCAATCACTTTGGCCATCACAGAAGAACGCTAAAGCAACATATCACAAGATAACTAGGGAAATTTAAATTATATTTTTTTAATTATAAGATTTTTTTTTTCAGAAGAACAGAAAGAGAAAAATTAACTGAGAGTAGCAGGACAAATGGAAGCTGGCCAGTAAGATATTAGATTAAATCTACTATCTTAGCAGTTACATAAAAGATAAGCAGCTAACTATTCCTATTAAGTGTCAAACATAACAACAAGTTAAGAAAGTAAAAAGAGATTACACTGGAGGTGTGCTTTAAAAGTAAGGATGCAGACAAGAGAAGAGAAGAGAAGAGGGCATAAAAGATACAGGGCAGATGCTAACTGGAGAAAGGGCCGAAGCAGACCAGTGCCTGACAGGAAGACATTAAAGTAGAAATCCTCCCCGCACCAAAAATAAAAAATAAAAACCACCCAAAACTCTGAGCACGAGCTGCAGTTCACAGCAACGAACAGGTCCACAAAATAGCAAGGTGCAATCATGCTAGGTCTGCCTGTTGAGTTTTCCTCTGTCGCTGTGGTGTGGGTTCAAACTCAAGGCCTTGCACATGCTACACATGCTTTCTCTTAATAATGCTCTGTTTATATATGCCTGATAAACATATTAAAACTAGAAAACCTTCCATCCTTAGGGAAGATTTTGTTTTTAAATTACTTGTCACTCCGTGACTGGTGGAGCAACTAGGAAAGATGTGAGCGTCAAGAAAGTGAAGACACCCATACAAATGAAGGTGCTGTTTTCAAAACAAGTATCTGAGCAGGATACATAAAGGACATTTATACACCATCAACGTGAATAGACATTTTTCTAAAGAAGACAGACAGATAGCCAACAGTTTAGATGCTATTCGCTGCCATTGTCAGGAAATGAAAACCAAACCACAGGAGGTACCGCATCACACACCAGTGAAACCTTGATGGACAGCGCTGTTGGAGGAGTGTGAAACGGTCCGGACTGTGGAAGCCTTCTAGAGACTCTTACACAGAGCTACCACACAAAGGTGCAGCTCCTCCACTCCAGGGCACAAATCCAAGAGAGTCAAAACACATCTACACAAAGAAACTTTGTACTCAGATTTCTGTTTGTGGCTGCATCATTCTTAAGTGTCCAAAGTGACACTTAAAATAAGTCCAAAATGGCCCACGTGTCCAGAAGCTGATGGATAAATGAGCTACACGTGGGCTAGCCATACAGGGAGTATTATCAACCACAGAAAAGCCATGGAGTATTGAGGCACACAAGCCAGGAAGAACCTTAAAACATGCTGTGGAAGGCGCTGAGCAGGAGGCCACATGCTGCACGGCTTCACTTAGATGGAATCTTCAGAATAAGTAAATCTGCGGTTTTAAGAGAGGGGGCGTGGCAATGGATTCTCCCTGGAATTGTGGAAATGTGGAATTAGACATGGTTTCCTAATTGTGATAATACACTAAAAACCACTGAACTGTACATTTTAAAGGGTAACTACTTTGGTAGGTGGATTTTATCCCTATGAAAACAAAATAATGATATAACAAGTTAAAATACGTAACTAAGAAGCAGGAGGTAATTGAAATATTCTTTACCCCACAACTACAAACTAAGCGTTTTGAGGAGCATATGATAATTTCCTAAGGCCACAATACCAGCCCTAAGCAAGCTGCAACACATTTCAAAGGTCTAAAATGACTCAGAAGATATTTCCTGACCACAGTGAAATTATGATAAAATCAATAACCACATGTAAGTTTAAGAATCACTAAGTATTAAAGTGAAATGACCCGTGGATCGTAAGAAAGAAGATAGGGAGGAGAGAGAGAAGAGGGAGGGGACACTGGGAGGAGGGGAAGTGCTGACCCAGTATGACTAGGGTCAGTTCTCAGCACCCGCAGGAAAGTAGGTAAGCAAGTAAGCAGGGAAGCAAACAGAGGCACTACCAGTCAGGCAGAGTGGCTCACACCTGTAATCCCAGCACTTGGGAAACTGAGGCAGGAAGATTGCCATGAGTACCAGGCCAGTCTGGGCTGTGGAGTAAGACTATCTCAAAAAAAATTAAAACAGAAAATTGGAATATATCTTAAGTATGTAAGGGAAACAATGACTCGAAGACTCTAGAATTCAGTTTTGACTCTAGAAATCAGAATTGATTAAAGAGAGACGCAGTGTTAAAGCCTTAAATATGACCATTAGAAACAAGGGCAACCTGAGAGCCAGTTATATACATATTTATAACAAGAAGCTGGAAAGGTGTCACAGTCTCTAATCTCAACATCTGGGAGGCTGATGCAGGAGGCTCACCAGGAATGACCAGGCCAGCCAGGCCTACCTCAAAACAAAAGCAAAAGCTAAAAAGCAAACAACAGTTAAACATAACAGAAAAAAATAAAATTATCAAAGCCATAGATAGCTCTTTGAAGATAACAATAAGATTAATAAGCAGCTACCAAGATTTATCAGAGTTAGCACTAATTGATAACAAAAATTAAAATTTAAAGTTAATATAACCTACATTGTGTGAAATAGACTAAGTCTTTGAAAAACCAAATTAACCATGAGTAAGAAGACTGTACATGAATTGCCCTCTACTTATCTATTTATTTATTTATTTTTATTTTTGTGTATGTATGTGTATGCAGCATGTGTGCATGTGCAAGAGTTTATATGTACCACATGTGTGCAGGTGCCCACTGAGGCCACAGAGAGCAACAGGTCTCCTGAAACTAAAACTGCCAGGTGACTGTGAGTTACCTGATGGGTGGGAATGGAGCACCACAGGCTGTCGGCCACTGAGCAGTCTCTCCAGCCCTAGAAAATTTAATTTAAACAATAGTTTCCCACTTGGACAACTTTAGTCCCAGACGTCTTTAACATCAAATTCTCCCAAATGGTTAAGGAGTATCACTCTATCTCAAATACACTTAGATAACAGAGAGAAAGAACTGCTCTAGTGACGTTTGAGGGCCAAAGCATAGCAGGTACAGGCAGGAAAGCTGGCTTATAGAAAGCAGCCTCTTACAGGCACAGCAGGACAAGCATCTTCAACAAGATACCACCAAATGCAGTCATGCACAAAGGACTTTGTATTGTGAACAAGCTGGGGTTAGCAAAGTTATTTCAACACAGAACAATAGATCAGTGTGATTTCCTAAATTTAGAGGACAGAGGAAACCCTACAGCAACAGACATAGGGAAAATGTTTAGTTTAGTAAAACTGAGTGCGTTGTGTTTTAATTAGGAATTAACTTCTTCAGTGTGACTAGGATTTGTGCCAAAACTCTTATTTAATAGTGAAAAAATGGAAAACTTTCCCTAGAGAAACAAGACCATGACACTGATCCACATCCCTTCAGCTTTAAATGAGATAGGAAAAAAAAAAAAAAAAAAAAAACAGTTTTTCGTCCTGCCCTGTTCTCACACTGAAGGCCACACTTCTGACGCCCTGGGAAGGGTTTTCCCCACAGACCAACCGAACAGTTCTCCAGAAAACACCAGCTCATTCATTTCTGACACTATCTGCTGGAGATAGCATCACATCCCACCTGTTGAGGACTCGGTCCCACAAGACTTCCTCCATTTCCGACTTCCAACTCCAGCTGCAAGTCATCGATACCACCTCTACATGACTAACACAGTCCATAGATGTCAAAGAAGCAATAGGTGAGCAGTTGAAAGTACTGGAGGACCGGATGTAGAACTCCTACCCTGTTCCCAGAAGATGATCAGCTGTCTGAAAGCTCTTTGAACCCTCTCCTCCCGGAGTTTTATGTTCATACAATTAAAATAAAAAATGCTTACGAATATCTATAACAGAAAAGAAAAGGGAAAATACATCAAGATATAGGTGAATGTGTGCAGACTTTCTGAATAGGACTCCAAGAGCTCAGGAAATTATTGAAAGAACTGACAAATATTCGGGAGATGAAGGCAGGTAGATATCTATGAGTTTGAGGCCAGCCTGGTCTACATACCAAGTTTCAGGCCAGCCTGATCTACAACCAACCTGCTCAGCAAGCACCTGGGAATTCCTGGAAATACCCCACCCTAAGCAAAAGAGATATTAGCTTTCAACAAATGACCTTCAATTTTACCTGGAGATTTCCCCCAACCCATGGGATAATTAAGTACTGTGTTCTCCTTGTGATAGGACCCTGCTATCGCATGTGAATGAGGTACTGTACCACTACACATAAATCAAATATCCACAGCATTTCTAGCCCAGTGAATCAAACACATTAACCCTCAAAAGCCCCCCCACTGCCCAAGGTTTATAAGTCCCTGATTTCACATGGAATAAAGAGGCTGGGTTATACCATCAGCTTTCCACCATGGCCACCTGGGAGTCATTTATTCAGACTCCATTCTTTTAACCAAATATCATGCAACAAAGTAGTTTTAAAGAGAAAGAGAGAGGTTTTTGTTTTGTTTTGTTTTTTTTTTTTTGTTTGTTTGTTTGTTTGTTTTTTTAATGAGCTTGTGGAAACAGCCATGCTTCACCAGGGAGAAATAGCCTTCCCTTGTGCTAACTGTCCTTTAATGTGGTATTTTCACATTTTAAATGGGGACAGATGTTGTGTTTTCTCCCTTCTTCACGTGGCCTCTCAAGTTCTGAGCAGAAGCAATTAGGAGATTGCCCTCAACCATACTATTTGGCACTTGCAAAATCAGTGGGTTAGAAGGAGCAGAGTGGGTGGGGATTGGATCAGAGGATGGTGAGGGGCCCACCCTCAGTGATCTTCATGCCTGCTAACCTCCAACTAACCTCCAAAGTCAGAGACTTGTGTCCCTTTCATTATCTGACTATGATTTATTTTTCACTCATAAAATCTGTGTGTTTAATAGAAATCCAGAGGTCGGAACAGAGGCTGACCTCCAGTGACAAGGCTTCCACTTTCCACCTGTAAAGGGATGGCATTACAGAGAATATTGCCAAAGCCAGAATGCTTAGGAGTATTACGTTCATGAAAAGTGATTTACTCTTTCAAAATTAGGGATTGGACTTCCAGGTAAGATGGCGAAACAGGAGCTGTGTCATGTAGCCTAGTTATGGGGAAGAGTCAACATAAGAACAAACAGGATATTATAAGGAGAGAGAGAGAGGAAGAAAGAACTTTGAAATCCACAAATATGCTAATAGAATAATGGAAAAATGCTAAATGTGGACAGCAGACAACCCACACAGCTCTCTGGAGTGCTGTAAAAGTAACTTTTATTTGCCTGATGTAATTATGTCTCTAAGGCTCATTGCCTTCATTTGTTAATAGAGTAAGCCTAGTCCTGGAAGCTTCCAGCCTCCACACAATCTAATATAGTCCTAGAATGTTTTCAGCCTTTAGGACTGCTGAATGAGCTCACCCTTTCTAGCGCCTTCTGAATTCTGGCTGTTTCAACTCAACTGTTCTGGCTTAAACTTCTCTCCAAGCTGACTGATTCAAACTGGCCTCTCTCAACTTCTGACTTTTTGCTCTGCTTGGCCTCAAACTAATTCTAGCAATATGTTCTAATCTTCTGGCTCCTTCTCATCCTCTGGCTCATTCTGTCTTCACCTGTGTCAAGCTTATTCTCTCTTTAACCTCTCTCTGTAAAACTCTCCTGGTAAAAACTGCCTCTGAGTTCCATGAACTGAACTGCCATAAACTCAACCCCACTGTACTGCCTCTCAACTCACTCCCCACCAAAATGCTTGAACAGCACTGACTAGCATGTCCCAGCATGCCTGGACCTAAGCTTTTCTTTACCGGAAATTTGGCTCTCTACCAGGCTGGCTCTGAACCCAGAGATTTACTTGCCTCTGTCTCCTGGGATTAAAGGTGTGTCTGTATTCCAGCCAGAGTAGTCATGTTGCTGAATTAGAATTCCTGCACAAGGCGGGGTGGGTGGATCAGAATTGACATTTGATAGAGGTAAGAAGTAGGTAGATCCTTGGAACAAGAAAGAAAAGGACAAGGGTGGTGGCTACCGTGAAAACTTGTCCTTTCTGTTACATGAGCTAAGGACCAGGAACATTCTGCAGTCAGAAACTGAACACAGAAATTCCATCTGCAAGATCCTGAAAACAAAAACAAAAACCTGGGTTATAAGTCATTTAATTTTCCCCTGATTTTCAGGCCTCTAGAGAATGAAAGACCTGCTTCCTCAGTTCATTTCCTGAACATGCACTGTAACATTAAGGGACAGAAAGAGGAGGACAAGCCATGGACCTAACTGAGAAATCTATTTTGTCTGGCAAACTTTCTCCTAGTTGGTACTTATCTTCTCACCTAATTTGCATTTAAACAAACCAATGAGATCCATTGCCTGAAAACTCTGAGACACAGTCTCTTCATTGGCAACCTATCTTTAGGTTCTCTCTAAGTCCCCAAGAGCTTTGTTTTGCTTTATATAATCTCTGCCTTGCTCACTCTTTGTTGTCTATGTATTTCATGACAGCATAAGAATCCAGCAGAGAAAGAAAACCTGTAACATGACCAAGTGAATGGGGAATGCAGCTCAGTTGGTTGAGGGCTTGTCTACTATGCATGAAGCCCTGAGTTCAACCCTTAACACCACGTAAGCCAAGCACAGTGATGCACACCTGAATCTTCACCCTTGGAAGGTGGAGGCAAGGGGAACAGAAGCTCAATACTGAAGACACTTGGATAGTACAAGGGTTTGGTGCTGGTAGACGGTGGGAAATGAGCCCCAGGGGCAGGGTAGGGATTTTCTTGCCTTCTTGTAATACAAGGTTTTCCCTGGAAACCCCAGAAAACATCCCAAGAGCACCTGCTTTGTGCTTAACCCCAGTGGGTTAACAAATTTAGGCAGTGCATTTCTCCAAATTTATTTCTCTGCCAAGCACCAGAATGAACAGCCTTAAGATGCCAAAGCAAATAAAGCCCAGAGTTCTCAGACTCCCAGTTTAAGACATATGAGTGAGAGAAATAAGTTCATGGTAGAGTTAACAAACAGACGGCCCTTACTCTCTAGCCCAATATTGGTTTTTCCTTTTAAACTTGAGCTAAAATATTTATTCTTGGAGGAGAAAGACCTGTGGCTATTGTCCAAAGGCTGTTCTAGGTAATATACAGCCATTCAAATTATGTATTTTCAAACTAAAGCTACAAATTTGGAATGACTTTCTGAGACCAAAAGTTACTTTGACATTCTATAAGTTGAATTAATTAGATCACCTCATTCCATTGTGGTGAAGGAGAATTTGGTTGGTGTTTATCACATTATTTTTATAGACTTATAACTATGTAATTATAATTAACAGAATTCATTTATTGTTAAGACTAATATATATCTGGCATGGATAAGACTGTGATAGAATCAAATAAATCCAGATAATATGGATGACACATTTTTCTGGTGCTTGACAAAACACTGAGTGATTCATCTCCTAAGAAGTTGGTAGTCTAAATTCAGGCACAGTTTTAAAGTTGTTGGCTAAATGATTTTTTTTTTAAACAGGGTCTCACTGTGTGGCCCTGACTGATCTGGAATTCAATTTTGTCGACCATGCTAAACTTGAACTCACAGAGATCCATCCATCTGTACCTCCCAGTGCTGGGATTAAAGGTGCATACCACCATGCCTGGCCCCAGCCTAATAATTTAGATAGCTTTATTCTTCATTTGTGGCCATCCTGCAGTCTTTCAGACTCATCACTGATCCCTGCTCAGTCTCAGGGTTGAGAACCTTGTTTGTAGTGATCCTCCCCAGCTTCTCCTTGGGTGTGGTTGAGGTCTGAGGTGGGAAAAGCTCTGTCTCAAACCTGGCTGGTCCTCTCAAACCTGGCTGGTTAAAAAGTTTAACCAGAAAGAGCAGACTTGCATAAAATTGCCTCCTGTTTTAGAAGCAACACTCAAAGGTCTTGTATTGATGACAGAAAAGAATTTAAAAAGGGGACAAGATAGTGAGTGAAGTTGGACCCTTTCTGTACAAAGGATAAGTGTAAAAAGAGATTAGTAGCCACATGTGGTGGCACAAGCCTTTGATCCCAGTACATGGAGGCAGAGTCAGGAGGATCTCTGAGTTCAAGACCAGCCTGTTCTACAGGGTAGGTTCCAGGTCAGCCAGGACTATACAGAGAAAAAAGAAAGAAAGAAAAAAAAAGAGAAAAGAAAAAGAAGAAAAGCCAAAAGTATACAACACCTAAACAGATAAAACTCATAGCGTCTGGAGTGTGAAGTTTTTTAAATTACATGCAAAGAAAGAGGAAAATACAAATGAGGAATAAACCTAATAGAAATATATATAAAATGCCACAAATGATAAAGTTAGTAAGCAAAATTATTAAAATAATTAGCATAACCATATACAACTAAGAAAGTGAAAGAATGGCCAAAAATGTGAGGCAGAGATAGTAAAAGTGTAGAAAAGACTGGAGTCAAATGCTAAAACTAAAAACCTTGATGTCCAAAAATTAACATTATACAGGGTATGCAGGTGCTGTGCAGCTTGTAATGGGGAGACCACATCCATATCTCCCAGACAGCATACTGACAGACTAAACAAACAATTCCATCCATGTCTAGCTTGGAGAATGACCTGAGAGGAATTACTTGCAGGAGAATGGAGGATGGGGGATGATGAGGGATGATGACCTGTGAAAGCTCCATCACTGGAGATCCTGGTGTAACTGGCAGGCAGCTGTGGCACAAAAGATCTCCTTTCCCTCATCAAGAGTGTACTACTCACACTGCCTCAAGGAAAGGCTCTCTGAGTCTCTGGTGAGTTTTGTGACCCTGGTCACCCTCCCGATTCCCTCCAAGAAAGGGAAACAGCTTTACAAACAGAAATGATGACACAGCAACAGAAAGTATCAGAAATGAAATGGAAAAGATGGAGGACAGGGAAGAAGGGATTGGGGGCACACAGTTGCAGTTCCACTGCAGCCTGGTGACCACAGTTGTTGATCATGTATTGTGTATTTCAGTTCTGTTAAAACTGATTTTTAATAATCTCACCACACATATGAAAGACAATCTCTGTAGGTAATAAACTAACTAACTAGTAAGACTAATTTTCCTATAATGTATACATAGATTAGGTCAAAACATCACATTGTAAAACACATATACAAAACAAGGGTCGGTTTTAGACTGTCTTCATAGGTTTATATAACTGTGAGAAAATACTATGAACAAAAGCAGTTTTGGAAGAAAAGGGGTCTTTCAGCTTACAGTCTATCAGGAAGAGAAGTTGGGGCAGGAACTCAAGGCAGGAACCTACAGGCAGGAACTAAAACAGAGACCAGAGAGGAGTGCTTGCTCTTATAGTTTGCCCAGATTCTCTTACAGTCCAGGGATGGCTCCACCAACAACATACTGGGCCCTCATACCTCAACCATAAATCAAGAAAATGCTCTCGAGACTTGCCTACAGGCAACGTGATAGAGACTTTTTCCCAGTTGAGGTTCTTCTTCCCAGATGACTCCAGCTTGTGTTAAGTAGAAAAACGTAACAAAAACAAACATACAAAAAAAAAAAAAAAGACAGGACATAAGCTTAGGAAGACTTTTAAGGTCATGAGAGAAAAGAATGTCAGCAAAGTAAATTTATTTGGAGAAAAAAAAGAACAAAAATACTATTTGAGAAACATTCCCAAAATGATACAAACTGTAGGTCTACAAACACCAAAGTTTCAACAAACCTCAAGCAAAATAAACATTAGGAACAGAGGAAAGGGAGGAGGAGGGACCAGGGAGCTAGCCAAGCCCAACATGAGGACCAGGGTGCAGATCCCCAGCCGACACAGGAATGCCTGTGGGCATGGCAGTCTGCCTGTAATCCAAGGGCTTTCGGAAGGGAGACCGAATCCCCGGAGTAAGCTGGCCGGCTAGACTAGCCAGCACAGTGAGCTCTGGGTTCAAGACACACACTCATACACATTCACAGACACTCACACACACACACGAACTCATACACATACATGCATGCATACCCTACACACATATACATGCCAAAACAAATGAATGACACTAAACAGCAGACTATAATTAATTTACATAAAACCCCAAACAAATAGAACATCTTAAAAAAAGACTAAAATATGTGCCAAAAGGGAGAATTTTGCACAGTAATTTTCATTGGTAGGATGTCATCTTAGAATTAAAAGGTTTTATGTCACATGTAATATGTTCTCTGACCGTAATAGAATTATATTAAACTGTAGTAACAAAACTAATTTAGGAAAATGTCCAAGTATTCAGTAACATCAGTTCAAGAATGAGAAAGAATTTTTTTTTTCTGCCCTGGGCTACATCTGTGCAGGGGTTCTGGGTTATCTCTATGAATAGTCCTTGGTTGGAGTATGAGTCTCTGGGAAGTTCCCTGTGTTCAAATTTTCTGGTTCTGTTGCTCTCCTTGTGGAGACCCTGTCCTCTCCAGCTCTTACTATTTCCCACTTCTTACATAAAATTCCCTTCACTCTGCCCAACAGTTGCCCATCAGGCTCAGCATCTGCATTGATAGTCTGTAGGGCAGAGGCTTTCAGAGGCCCTCTGTGGTAGGTTCCTAGGTTGTTTCCTGTTTTCTTCTTCTTCTTCTGATGTCCATCCTCTTTGCCTTTCCGGATGGGGATTGGACATTTTAGGGTCCTCTCTCTTGCTTAGTTTCTTTAGATGCACAGGTTTTAGTGGGTTTGTCCTATGTTGTATGTCTATATGAGTGAGTATATACCATGTGTGTCTTTTTGCTTCTGGGACAACTCACTCAGGATGATCCTTTCCAGATCCCACCATTTACCTGCAAATTTCATGATTTCCTTATTTTTCATTGCTGAGTAATATTCCATTGTGTAGATGTACCACAATTTCTGCATCCATTCTTCAGTTGAGGGGCATCTGGGTTGTTTCCAGCTTCTGGCTATTACAAATAAAGCTGCTAAAACATGGTTGAGCAAATGTCCTTTTTGTGTACTTGAGCCTCTTTTGGATATATGTCCAGGAGTGGTATGGCTGGATCTTGAGGAAGCGCTATTCCTAGTTGTCTGAGAAAGTGCCAGATTGATTTCCAGAGTGGTTGTACAAGTTTACATTCCCACCAGCAGTGGAGAAGGGTTCCCCTTTCTCCACAACCTCTCCAGCATGTGTTGTCACTTGAGTTTTTGATCTTGGCCATTCTCATGGGTGTAAGGTGAAATTTCAGGGTTGTTTTGATTTGCATTTCCCTAATGGCTAGTGAGGCTGAGCATTTCTTTAAGTGCTTCTCTGCCATTGGATATTCCTCTACTGAGAATTCTCTGTTTAGCTCTGTTCCCCATTTTTTAAATGGATTACTTGGTTTGCTGCTTTTCAGCTTCTTTAGTTCTTTATATATACTGGATTTTTAATTTAATGGAAATGAAAAAAAAACATCAAAAATTATAAAGTAAGAGGAAATACTTTTTTAAGGACAACTCTTTTTAAGAGACTATGTCACAAATGAATGATTTGAAACCATACTTAATAACTAGAAAAATATAATGGACATAGATGCAAAATCCTCCACAAATGTTAGCTAACCAAATTCAACGGCTGTGTAAAATATTACTTATCAGAATCATGTATAATTTACTCCTTGATGTAATATAAAGGTGGCACATATATATAAATTAAGAAATGCAATGTGCTACATTAACAAAATGAAAGCTAAAAATGAGCGATCATCTCAATGGGTGTAGAAAAAGACTTTGACAATATTCAACATCCTTTTATGACCAAAGTTCTCAACAAATTAGGTACTTGAGTGATGTTCCTCTATAATAAGCTGTCCCCTGTCTCATGGGGGGTGTGGCTCTCGCCAGCTGCTAACAGCCTTCCCTGTGCTGCACAGAGAGGGGAGTGGTCTAGGACTCTGAGGAAAAAAATGGAGAGCCCAGAAGGGGGTCACATAGAATGCAGTGTTGGTGACGTGTAGCCATTTGGAGAGACCAGAGAGACGGACGTTTCCCTGCGCAGCAGCGTGGATGAGGAGACAGCTGGCTGTGTCTGCTGTTATTAGAGACTGGTATAGAGCCCCCAAAAGACTCATCAACCCTGAACAGCCAGGAGAAGGAAAGGGGCCCTCTCTCCCCACTAACCTTCTCTCCTACTAGGGTTGGGAGGTTGAAAGGGAGATTGGGGCCTAAACACCCCAAATAAAGTACAGTTTTAAAACACGAGAACTACATTCCTCACCACTACAAACCTCTAGCCAGCAAACGAAGGGTGAAAGTTTAGTCAAAAGAAACTATAGGGAAAAAATGCAGAGATGACACAGAGGGGCTGACACAAGGAAGTAGACGCATTTGCATGATCCACAAGCAAAGCCAGAAAATAATTTTTCCAGTCTGCTTTCCAGATCATGGCATCATCTTTGTCACAGTGTCTGAGCACTGAAAAGTGTGACAATAATAGAACTTAACTACGGTAGGGCTCTAGATACTGCTTTAAACCGATAAGGATTTTTAGCGAAATTCTGTGGTGTGTTTCTTCAGAAACGGTCTGTGCTGTGCGACTTTATCTGCCCATGTATGCAAAGTTTGTCACAGATCAAAGCAACGCCTTGATGATTTCAACTGCAATTCCCTCAGCGGATGGTTTTGCCAATAAAAAAAAAATATATATATATATATTTTGAGAACTGCAAAGACTCGGAAAAAGACATCTAATCTGACATTACTATCGATCAAATACAAACCTTGTGAAAATCTTAATTTTGAGAAGCACACTAACTTTATTTAAAAGACAAAAAAATAAAGTTTTCTTTTTTTTTAATTTTTCATTCTTCTCTCGTACGTTACATCCTGACCACATTTTCCCTTCTCTGTAGGTCGTCCATCTTCACCTGCCCCAGTCTACCCCAAATCCTGTTCTACTTCCCCTTCCCAGGAAGGTCCGCGTGTTCCTTGGGCCGTCCCTGTTACTCAGCCTCTCTGGGTCTGTGGACTGTAGCATGACTGTCCTTTACGTAACAGCTAACATTCGTTTATAAGTGAGTACACACCATGCTTGTCTTTCTGGGTCTGGGCTACCTCACTCAGGATGATTTTTTTTTCCTAGTTCCACTCATTTGTCTGCAAACTTTGTGACGTCACTGTTTTTAATAGCTAAGTAATCCTCCCTTTTCTGTATCTATTCTTTGGCTTAGGAACATCTAGGTTGTTTCCAGTTTCTGGCTATTATAAATAAAGCTGCTATTATCATAGTTGACCAAATGTCCTTGTGATAGGATTTATTTTATGAGGCCATAGTCACTCTGATACCCAAGCCACAGAAAGATTCAACTAAGAAAGAAAATTACAGACCAATTTCCCTCTTGAACTTAGATGTAAAAATATTCAATAAAATACTCACAAACTAAAAAAAAAAATGTTTTTTTTTTTGTGCTGGGATTACAGGCATGTGCCACTGTTCATGGCTCAAAATAAAGTTTTTATTAAGACACTATTGGTTGTTTTCAGCAACCTACTCTCCTACCGTAGATTATTGATCCACATGCAGAACACTCGAAATACACAATAAAAATAATCTCAGATGTTTTAACAATGTTAGCCACATAAAAAGCACAACTTTATGTATTTTTATCTTCTTGTTATATAGATCTTACTTGTGAAGATAAAATAGACCATATTATTTGATAGTTTCTTAATTTGACTTATGACTATATATACACATGTAATCGATTTATATTTTTGGCGTAGAATTTGGGGTGAATAAATATAAACAAAAATGTTTCTTTTAAAATATAAATAAAACTAATAAATTATAGTTGTATTGTTCAAGAAAGTGAGAAAAACCAACTATCCAATGCTATGAATGAAAACAGGGACATCATTACAGATTCTACGGAGATAATGCTCTCAGTCACATCACAGAAGAAATATTTAAAATAGAAAAAATAATAATTTTGAAATTTTAAAAGAAATGGACAAATTCCTAGAACAAATAAAATGTGCTAGAGTGATGGCTCAGCAGTTAAAAGCGCTTGCTACTCATGTCAGGCATAGTGGCCCACGCCTTTAGTCCTAGCACTCGGGAGGCAGAGGCAAACGAATATCTGTGAGTTTGAATTCAGCCTGGTCTACAAAGTGAGTTCTAGGGCTACACAGAGAAACCCAACAAACAAAAAACCTTGCTATTCTTACAGAGGAGCACAGCTTAATTCAGCACTTACATCCAACACCTATATCACAGCCGTCTGTAACCACAGCCCCAGAGATTCAACCTTTTCTGATCTCCGTGGCACCTACACCTGTGCACATACACACAGGAAGATACACACATAAATAAAACAAATAAAAAAAGCATAAAATGAGTAAGATGTGTTCAAACTGATAGAAGAAAGCAAAAGAAGAAACTTAATTTATAAATCTTCTAAGAAAAATTCTAGGTTCAGATGCTTGCGAGTGAACTATACCCTATAGTTAATTAAGGTAATTTAGGAATCTCTCAAATTTTTTCCATAGTATAAAAAGAGAAACCAGCTTTGAAAGAATTTCTAAGATCACTATGACCTTAATATCAAAATATAACCTTACAGTGTTTTAAGAAAGGAAAATTACAAGCCTGTGTTACTCACACATATAGGTGAAAATAGCCTACACACCTGAATGGGTTTAGTCATGCACCTAGAAGACCACTGACCCACACGAGAACTTTTCTCAGGGTTGGGACTGTACTCACCCATGCTAGGCCACAGCTCTGCAACTGAGCCATGTCTCCTGTCTCAAAATAAGAATTTTAGCACCATGTTCTCTTATCCTCAGGAATCTCTCAGTTGCTAAAATAATGACTTCTGAGGACTAAGTCAATATGCCTGTGGCCCCGGGTCACCACAGGGCTTAAAACGTCCTAAAGTGTTTGCCATCCTGAAAGTCCCCATCTCTTAAACTCAAGCCTCCCTCCTACAGCACCAGCTGCCAGCAGCCTGCCCTTCCGTCCTGATCCATATGTATTGTTCGCCAGGTCCTGGTGCTTTGACACCTGCCCAAGCCATAGGTGACTTGATATCAGGACTCTGGCTTATATGTCATATTTCACAAACTTCTGCATTGGAAGTTTGGCTTCAAAACTCTCATAATTCCAGCTCTTATAATTCTGATTTTTCTTTAATGATTTTTATGCCTCTTAGAAAAGCAAAAGGCAAGACTTCCAAACAGTATGTATCAATTTCCCCCTAATCTGTTCAGGGATACATTCCAAGACTCACAGTGGATGCCTGACCCTCATCTTTCAAAAGAAATGTTTCTAGCTCGATTTGCTAAATCCAAACAGCCAACATCATTACTCATGCTTTGGGCAATTGTTAAATAAAAAGAAAGAGGGATTAAACACAAACATTGTGATACAGGAACACTCAAGCTGATAACCGACAGGCACTAAGTGACTAAGGGGCAGGGAGGCGACTTAGTGGGGATATTCTGGATAAAGAAACACTGTCCCGAGTGAGAGGGAACAGGACAAGTGGTTCTGTCATGCTGCTTGAAATAGTGTGCAACCTAAGGGTTATGAATTGCTTATTTCTGGAATTTTCCACTTAATATTTTCAGACCACGGTTACTATGAATAACCGGAGCCTAAGTGAGAAAAACCTTGGATGAGAAGAGACAGCTGCTGGGCAGCCATCGTTGGGGGACTTTTCCAATTAGTTACTAATTGACTTAGAGCAAAGACTCAAGAAGAGAACTAGGGAATGATGAAGAGGAGAAGGAAGACTGGTAGGGAGAGGTCTCAGACCAAACTAAAAAGTCCCTTAACCAGACAACTCAGTGATCAGTTGACTGTAGAAATAGGAGCTCTTTAGAGTTACCGATTTTCCTGGAGTGAAACTCACAGTGTAGGCATTGTGTAATAGTGGGGGTTGATGGGGAGGCCTCCAGTAGGGCAGCTGACAGAAGCTCAGTGGCATCCATGTGTATAATTTTCAATTTCCTAGTAGCCACATAAAGAAATGGAGGGAAAAGAATAAAGATTAATTTTAATAACAAGCTTTGGCTAACCCAATATATAAAAGAATTATCCTTTCAACACATAATTTAAGGCCTAAACTATTATTAACAAGGGCAGTAGTTAGTGTTGATGAGCAGCTTGATTGGATTTCTTAAGGAACAGTTCTGGGTGTCTGCGGAGGCTCCTCCAGAGGTGACTGCATCACAAGGGCTTCAACATAATTAGTACATGAATTAATTCATGGATTCATAATATGGCAGCATTATTGTAAGAGGTGATGACAGGAGGTGACACCTACTTGGAGGAAGGAAGTGATCAAGGCCATGTCCTGGGGGTTATAGTTCATCTTAGCCACCTCCTGTGTAGCCTTTTCCCTTTCCATTCTGGCCCACTATAATATCAGCTGACTTCTGCACCCTGTCTTTCCTGCCATGATGGACACCTCTGAAATTATGAGCCCAAATAATTCCTTTCTGAATTGTTTCTGTTGAGTATCTTCATCACGGTAACAAGAAAGATCACTAACAAAGTATTTTACTGTCCAGTTGGAGGGAAAATCGTGGAGGCAATTTTACATCAAATGATCAGCTTCAGAAGGCAAAGTTTAAGCACCATCAGGAAGTGTTATCACACTGCTGGGCAGAGGTAACATACGTCTTTAATCCCAGCACTAGGGAGACAGAGGCAGGTAGCTCTGTAAGGTCGAGGCCAGCCTGGCCTACAGATCGAGTTCCAGGACATCCAGGGAGAAACCATCTCAGTCACCCCTTCCCAAAAGATAGCTAGTCCACAGAGGATTGAGCAGTGAGACTGTACAGAGTCGCGTTAACAGAGGCTGATACAGTCATGTGCCACACACCCAGAAGCCGCCCCAGATTCCGTCAGCAGTCACAGGGCACCATGTAACTGGGGAAAGGAAGAGGAATCAGCATGTCTCGAAGAGGCCATCAAATCCCTGCTTCTGGCTATTTCTGAGAAAGCAGCCATATGCATGTCTTCCTCTCAGGTTGTATGACTGTCCCTGGACGAGGTAAAATTCACACAACATCAGTCAAACACTCGAAAGTGTTGTACTTTTATATGACGTATGACCACTGTCTCTATTTAATTCCAAAATCTTTCACCACCCCCAAGGGAACCTCATACCTACTAGTCAGCCATTCCCCATTCTCCCTCCTCCTACCCTCGGCCCCCACAATCCCCGCCCCCCAGTGCTGCTAACACTCTCCCAGGTCCAGCTGACCTTGAACTCAGTCTTCCTGCCTCTAATATAATGTGTATGTGTGTGTGTGTGTGTGTATTGTTTCCTTTTCTGTCCAAAAACATTGTCATTTGGTTCAACTCTAGTCGCTGACTCTTGCCATCTTGCCCTGAGCTACACGTCCTTTCAGACGGTCTTTTCTGTGTTTTCTCTATGCTTACCTCTAGCAGTTTCAAAGTTTCAGGTCTTACACTGAGGTCTTTGATCTGTTTTGAACGGAGTTTTGCACAGGGTGAAAGATAGGGCTCCAGTTTCATTATTCTCGTGGATTTCCACTTTCGCCAGCAGCATTTGTTGATGAAGCTATCTTTTCTCCTGTGCATATTTTTGCTACATTTGTCAAATGTAAGGTGACTATTTGTGTGGTTGTTTTGTTTTTTGTTTTTTGTTCTTTGTTTTTCTGGATCTTCTGTTCTTCTGCATTGCCTCATATGTCTGTTTCTGTTCCAGAAACCATGCTGGTTGTGTTACTATTGCCATATAACACAGTTTGCATTGCAGTTTTGTATGCACATTGCACACACACATATAAGATACAGGCTTGGTGAAACAATTTTCAACTCTCACACATGCAGTTTAATACTCTGAAACTCTCCAATCTATTGCATTTCATAAAAAAAAAATTCATGACCCATTGAACTGATTTCAAGACAAGACTCAGCCATGATTTGGACCAGCGATTTGGAACATGTAGTAAGAGAGTGTCCAGAAAGAGAGCAGGTGTCACTGTCATCAGAGTCACCATCGGGGATAAAGGCAACTCCAGCAGGACTTTTGTCCTTAGGGTACTAGGAACAGAACCTGGCATGCAAGGCAAGTCTTCTGCCACTAAGTACACACCCAGTCCCAGAAACCCTTTGACATGTAAGTACTTTAGAGATGATCTATAGGATCTTACAGCAAATGGAGTGCCATTGTCTGGAAAGGAAAAAAAAATGATGGTACAGGCTAAAGCAGGACACAGGAGAAGATAAAATACACATATTTAAACACCGATGAAATTATCTAAACTTTTCTTGTGGTAAAAACAGGACTGAAATGGGAATATTTCATAAGAATTCAATATCCGAACCTCAGTGTCCAATGTCTAATCCACCAGGCAGAGCAAGATATAAGATAGCTCAGCAAAATGTCCTACTCTTCCCCACTCCTGGTTCTTTTAGAATGTGGTCCCAAGTCTCATCCTTTGAACTGAATGCCCAGCTACAGGTGGGATGCCCTCCCCTGCGCATGCCAGGTCCAGCGTGTGATTGTTGGAGAGGTGGACGGACGTGACACCGGAAAGGGTTTCAGAGACCATGGAAGCTTGTTCCTCGGTGTTTGCACTTCCTCTTGGCTGAGGCTCATCTACAATCTCGATCCTTCCTCATCCCAGGTCTCTATTAAGAAGCCATAGAGAGTAGGGCCACAGCTAATGCAGTGTTAGCCAGATAGAAGGGAACCTGTGCTGTCCAATCTGCTCACGCTCAGGGGGCGACTTGTTACCCCAGCAAGTAGAGAAACTGAGCCCCACATACAGCCAGTAATAACACCCAGAGTTACAGAGACAATGCAGATGGCAAGGGAAGAGGAGAGGGAAGAGGGTTAGCTTTCTGTTTTCCTACGGAATCAAGGCCGTGTCTACAAAAATTACAAAATGATAGTTGAGGTGTGTGTGTGTTTTCCTCTAGAAGTTTAATATCTACCTGGAGTGGCAGTGCTCTGGTCTGGTCATGGCGACAACAGAATGCAGGGCCAAACGTGTTCCAGACCACAGGCTGTAGCAACCCATGTGTGGAGGTACGCTGTCAGTGTAGAGAGAGAGTGATGAAATGGCTATGAGGGGCCTGGAAGAATGTGCACGACTACTCCAAAAGTGGAGTTGTTGTAGGCTAAAAACACTAGTTTGGGGAGAGCAGAAGGAAAGAGGCCATGGCCAAGAACATGTTTCTCACCTTGAAGATTGACATCTCGTGGAGAAACCAGCCTCACAGAAATGAAAGTATTCTGAAGGGCCGCAGCTCTCAGTCTGAATGTCAGACTACTACAGTTAAAGTTGTGTTTCAGTGATAAACATGGGCTGAAGGAAAAATAGAGAAAAGAGATAACTCAAGAAGTAAGGCAGGATGTGAAAGAGAGAGGCCATGTGTGATGATATACTTCTCTGTGGCAGGTTCACAAAGGGTAATGTTGTTTACAAGTTTTCCAGTTTCTAAAAGATTAAAACATATGCCTTCATGAAGCGCTGGAGCTGGGAAGAATTTCCTCCCCCTCCCCAATCTTGTAGATTGGAATAAGTTCCACCTTCAATAAAGGTCCGTGGTGAATAGAACAATATATTTAAATTCCTTGATGCTGACTTTTGGTATAAGTCATAGTTCAACTTGTGCAGGGAAAGTTTTTGAAAGTTCAAGCCATGGCAGTGCAAGTCTGCAGCCATCTGATTGTCTTCTATAATCTATCATTCCTGTGTCAGAGACTTATATTCTTCCTATAAAATAATTTTCTGGTGTAGGTAATACAGCTCAGCAGGTACTTACTGTACAAGCCTGATGACCCAAGTCAGTCCCTGGAACCCACTTGGAAAAGCTGGCAGACATAGGTAATTGCAGCACTGTTACCAGGGAGGTGGGAGGCAGAGACAGGAGAATTGCCCAGAAGTCTGAGGGCCAAGCTGTCTAGGATGCACCGCTCAGCAGAAACAGTAAGGAAGAGCGTGCCTCCATAGGGTGGAAGAGAGAACCAATCCCTATAGCTTCTCTAATCTCCACAGAGGTACACGCTGGTACTCACCCTTCGCCCCCTCCCTAGCTTCCTTCCCTTCCCTCTCCCCATCCCTTCCTGTTCTTCTATTCCCCTTCCCCCTCTCTCCCCACCCTTTCCTTCTCCCTCCCTTCCTCTCTCTCTCTCTCTCTCCCTTTCCCTTCCTGTTTTTCTCTTCCCCCTCCCTCTTCTCCTTCTCCTTCTCTCCTCTTCCCTCTCCTTATCCCCTCTCCTCTCTCCCTCTTCCTCCTTTTCCTCCTCTTCCCTCTCCCCCTCTCATTTTCTCCCCTCCTCCCTTCCCCTCCCACTCCCTCTTTCCCCTTCCTTTTCCTTTCCTCTCCCTCTCTGTCTCTGCCTCTGTCTCTCACACACATACACATATTTTAACTTAAAAATTTTGTAAATGGCCTTCTGAAAATATCAGTAGAGTCCTGAGTTTTAAGCTATATTATGAGGGAAAAGCTCAGCATCTTTATAATCCATTATTCAATTAAGGGGCCATGAATCATCAGCCAAGTGCAGAGTGGGGCCAGTGTTCTCACTGCCAACTTAAAGGATCTACTCAGGCTTGGAGCAGCACAAAATCCAGAAGGAAGCTAACAAGAGCAGCAGTTTCCTGAGGAGTTAGTTCTACACCTCTTCCCACTTGTGGAAAACTTTGAAAGCTGCATGCTCTAGAGATCAGCTACTAGCACAGTAGCTTAGAAAAATGTTCCAAGCAGTCATTAACAATTGTTCCCTAAGACCCCAATACTTAATATAGTACCCAGAACACTGGGATCCTAATACTAGTTCACAGCTTTAAAAAAATTGCATTGCCTCATCCCAATGAGCCAGATATAGTTACCTTTATAACCTATAAAATGAAAGTGCTGGCATGAGAAAGGGGAGAAGACTATAACAGTGTTTGAAAAGGTTTGGCTATCTATACTCTGAACTGTCTTTGATAATAGTTACTTGTGCCCACAAGTCTTTTGATGACATGAAAAGAAAGTTCTGAGGAATTCTCATGTGTTTTTTTCCTCCCATCTCACTGTCTAGACAATTCATTCAGCTCACCCCATAAACCCGAAAAGTCAACTTTATTTTTCCTACAAGTACAGCACTGACTTTGGCCATCCCAAACCACCACTAGCAATTTCAACTTAACCGATCGTAGACCACCTCTGACCCTAAGAAGCTATATTATCCCACTGAACATTTGCTTTTCAAGCTGCACTAGTTCACGGGCAAGTGAAAGAATAAAGCTCCCCATCTTTCCATCTAGATCAATGGACTTAGGGTGTTAAGAGGGGAGGGTCTGCCAAAGTACCTCCCATTCCCCTGTGACAGAAAGCATTCTGCTGCACTGACATCCTGCAGGCAGCAGCATAGGAACTGAATCATAGTGACTGCCATTTACCTAACTCTTCTTTTACTCCAGGAGTTGCATTTGATGATGCACATAAATTATTCCATGCATGCATTTGTCATTTATTTTAGTAACTCTCCTAGAAAGGTCCTAACCCCATTCTTAAGATGGGGAAAGAGAGGCCCTGGGAAATATATGGACTCAGCCAAAATGATACAACTTGCACCTAGCAGTCTCTGCTTTGATACAAAACTGTCCAATGCTAAAATCCAAACTTTCCAGTTCCCTAGGCTTCCTCACATTGTTTCAAGAAAGGTGTAAGTTCCCCCACTGAAGACTATACCAGTGAGGAAAGGCACAGGTGTGCAAACTGGGAATGTCACATAAACCATATAACAGCTACAAAGCGCAGCAGCAGAACCATGAGGTAATAAATTCTACAGGACAGAAACAAGTCTGTCTGAGTCGGTATTGAGGAACCACCGCTCTGGGTGTCAAGCTCAGTTAGACAGTCTCAATTTGTAAAATCAAAAATAGATTGATTCTAAGAAATGAGACAAAGGTTTAATTCAATTTTTTTCTTTCTTTCTTTCTTTTTTTTTTTTAAGCGTACATTAAGTGCCTTCTATATGATTTTCTGGAGAAACAGGAAAAAAGTCATGATTGGTGATGTGGAAGGAGTCACTATTTGAGGGCAGTATCAAAGAAAAGTTAGGTGTCAGAAAATGGGGGCTAAAAACCATCAGTTGTTTTGCCAAGTTATAAATGGAGGAAACAGGATATTCAAAAAACACAGAGGAGGCTTAGAGAAATCATGGTACTTCCCCTAACATAGGAAGAAATGTACACTGAGGCAAGTTGTGGAGGATTTGAATGACTACGAGATTTGCATTTTTGGCTTATTGTATTTGGGAACGGTTACATCTTTTGATTTCTTTCTATACCCTATATAGATTAGTCTGAATCCTAAATATCAGAAAATAGAATCCAGCTATGTATAAAACGACTTATAAACTGTAACCAAGTGAGATTTATCCTAGGCTCAACATTTGAAAAAGAAAATGAGATAACACAACACATCAAGGAGCTAAAGAATAGAGACACGGCTCAACCATTAAGAGCCCTTACTGCTTTTCCAGAAGACCCAGGTCAGTTCCCAGCACTCACATTGGACAGTTCACATCTGTCTGTAAACTTCCCCCTACACACACACAATTTTAAAAGAAAGCTAAAAAGAAAAGTCTTAGGTTTACATTAATTGATACAGAAAATCAAGAAACAAATCTAATATCAATTCACAGCAAAAACTCTCAGCAAACTAAAAATTATGGGAACTTCATCAACTTTATTGAGAACATCAACAGAAACTCTTTAGATAATATCACATGTAATGCTGCACAAAGAAAGAAATTAGGAACAACATTACAATGTTCAATTTGCTCTTACCAGTACTTTTTAGAATCATACTGGAAATACTTGCCATAGCAATAAGATAAGAAATGAAAAAAAAAGAAACTATTTTTCTCCATAGACAACATGATTATCTATGCAATTAGATAAAACTGACAGCAGTGTTAGAGAGACCTTGTTAATTTAATGGCATAATTCTGACTCAAGAAAGTAAAGAAAAATTTATTAGATTCTTGGTACAGACTACCAGAAACCACATGATAAAATAAAAATAAATAAATAAACTGACTAGGATATAAAGCCATAACAGCAAGTTTGAGCCAAGTTGATATGGATGCCAAGACCCTTTAAAATAAAAAAAGATGCAGAACTCAATAAGATGTCAACTTACTGATAAAACCTGTTTGTTTAGGCCATTTGGATTATAGCAGCCTTCTCTACCAAAGGCTAGCCCAGACACTGACTTCTCTATTGTTGGTTAAAGAGGCATGATATGGTAGGCGAACACAAGTGAGCTACCTTAAGATGTCAATATTTACTGCACTACTCTTCTCATCTTCTTCTAGACTCAGACCAAACAATATGTGCTTTTTCAAATGGCCATAATAAACCAAATGTGTTCGTATTTTCTCGATGGTGTCTAGGTGTTCTTTTGTAGCTATGAACAATTCAATAGATGAGACTGTAGACGCATGCCAATAACATGAGATACAACAGATAATAAAAAAAGAATAGGTGATAAGAGTGTAATGAAAGAGAAGAAGCAGATGTGGAGTTAGACAGACAAGCCTAAGTCTTACTGTGTCACAGTCACGCTTCTATCAAGCAAGTTTCTTAAGCTCTCTGAGCCTTGTTTTCTCACCCTTAAAACAAGAATGAAAAAAAAATGTGTGTTGGGTACAATGCACATGAACTTAGCTGGCTGAAAATTACTGAACATATGATCTGGAGAGATGGTTCAGTGGTTAAGAACACTGGTTGTTCTTCCAGAGGTTCTAAGTTCAATTCCCAGTAACTACGTGGTGGCTCACAATCATCTATAATAGGACCTGATGCCCTCTCTCTCATGCAGATGTACAGGAAGACAGAATACTCAGATACATAGATAAATCTTAAAGAAAAAAAAAAGAAAAGTACTGAACATGTGTTTGGTTTGTTTGCCCAGCTGATAAGGTCAGTTGCCAATGCCTACTGCCTTAAGTGCCCAAAGACGGACAGAGGAAGCAGAAAAAGCAGAATTCTACAGGGTGTAACAGAGAGCAGTGCCATCCCACACAGGACACGGATCTCGGAAGGCTCTTAAAGAGTTTGGAGTAGGATTCAGAAAGGGAAGAGAATGTTGTGAACACAAAGTCACACGGAATTAACTGAATGAGTTCATGAATGAATGCATAGACTAAATGAATGAATGCTTAGGGCTTAGAGAAAAAAAAAGAAGAAGTTGGAATGCCTAAGAAATAACTTAGAAGCAGTTAGTAGACCAGAGCATAAAGTAAAAGGTTAGTCCTTGAGTGGTGCAGAGCATAAAGTTAAAGGTTAGTCCTTGAGTGGTGCTTCAGTAAGTCAGGCACCTTACAGGCGCCCATGACTGACTACTCGGGCATTTTCTCGAGGTGGGCATTTACAGCTCCTTAACCTGCAACAAGGTGTCTACAGAAACCGCACCGTGTCTGCTTTGACCCCTGCTTCTACGCTATCTCCATGACCTATCTGTGACCTGCACTTTTGGGTGAATACACTTCCTGTACCCTTGTGGGACAAGACACCATTTGCACCTGCTGACATATTTAGACACATGTGTTATCTTAACGGCCACTGTTCTCTGTTGACAACCACCACGTCACCTAGATTGCTAGTCAGCTTCCTCCACAAACCACAGGCCAGAAGATTCTCATGGGAAAAAAAAAAAAGAGTCAAGGCATTGTTAAAGTGTGCTGTTTGTGTTTCCAAAAGGAAGCTTTCAGGTAAGAATAATGTTCAGGGTCTCTAAAGACAGGATCTCCGGGGACGTGCAAAGCGATAGGCTGAGACTAAGGAGAAAAGGTAGGAAAGAACCCTAAAGCTTTCAGCTCCAGCTTAGGACGTTAATTTCTGTTTGAACTTGAGCAAGTCATGGGACCTATTTGGATACCAGATTTTCCAGAGGATGGTAGAAGTCACTTCAAGGAATCTTGAAGCTACAACCTTCTGGAACTGCAAATAAGGAGGTCTTTGTTTTCTATGGCCAGGGGAAAGCAAATACACCCCAACTTCCTTTTCTGGTTCCCTTTATCTAGTCCCTACCTCTGTCCCCTGATGGACCAGGCCAGTAAGTGGGTCTGTCATTAGGAAGCCAGCGAGTGAGCCTGTTTGTGTTGATTCAGTGTGTAAACTTCTTGCTTTATTTATTCTTTCATAAAGAAGAAAAGGGCACTAGAAGGAGGCCTCCTCTGCCTGCTGAAGCTATATATGGGACTTTTCATCAAAGTCTGATCCCAGAAATGTCACCACCAAAAAGTAAAAGACTGGGCTTTGCCAGGAGAAGACTAACCAGAATGGTAAGCCTGTCTGATGGAAGAATAAGAAAAACAAGAGTGAGGTAGGTAGAATGGGTGAAGACACAGAAATATAAAGTCACTGTTCCAGCATCTGGATGGACACAGGTTTGCTTGGTACTCCTCTGCAGGCCTACCAGAGCAGACACCTAGAAAGTGAGTGCATAAGCCCGTCAGAGCCTCCCAGGGCAGCTCAAGGGGCAGCAGCCAACTCAGAAAGGGTTCCAGCCCACCCAGCTTCGTGGTCATGAGCGAGGAGACCCCAGAAAATGCAATCAGCAAAGCAAGGGGCCCGCAGCCCTTTCGCCATGTTGAGTCTAAACTGAAAATCCTGCTCATCACACTATATGGTGGCTGTGGCTTTGTGAGCTGCTTAAATTACAGTCAGCTGGATGCTGTGACATGCAGTTCTTTGCCTCTCCTCTGCCATAGACCTTCAAGGGGTCAGGGAGGCCCGTGCCTTGGCCTAAAGCTCCCTGTTAATTGCCTCCTTGCCCAGTCAGAAGATCACAGTCCCAACCATTGTGACCAAGCACAAAGCACTTAGTAGATATAGGTCTTATGGACACAGAATCTATAGAAGTAGCGATGATTTTATGAAAATAAACAATCACTTTATTTTTCGAGTTGGCATAAGTCAACGATCTCTCTGCAAAATGAACAAACAGCTGTATCTTTCTGATCCTACGCAAGAACTTGTCTCCCTTGTTGTGCACTGAAGAATGGAATTTCTTTCAGAGCCTCTGGGTGGACCTTTCCCCAAACCAGGGACAAACTTCAAGGGATGCAGGCACGTGGGTACACCTCGAAGGTCATCGAGGCAGCAGGGAACATCCCACAGTGTGGCTCTGGAGCAGAGGTTTCCACTTTCCCCACCTACACTGGAGTCCTCTGCCCGGCTCTCATTTCCCAAACTGCTCTCTAATTTGCACTCAGAGCACCTCCCCTCAGGAAGCCACTGAACTTGAGAGGGTAACCCTGTTTCTAGGTGAAAATACGAGTCAGATTCTCCTACGTATGAGGGATGTTTTCCTCCACTCTAAGTGGCTGGCTCGTACAACACAACCTTGGAAAGGGACATTTAAAGCCATAAGACATTCATGTAAAAAGGCCAAGACAGATGGACATACTAGCGTCACAACCTCTATAAAACATGCACTCAAATGCGCATTGATGTATGGCAGGGAGGGTTCCTCTTCCTTCTTCCCCCACAAACCTATACTTACATTTTCGGCTAATTTCTGAAAATTGTTTGCATAGCAGGTCATAATTTATACAAATATTTGGTCATTTCAGTATTGACCTTTTAGGGGCCAGTATCCACACGCACACACACCCAGAAAAAGGAGAGGCACGTGCTAGCAAGGGCTTGTGTGGTTGATCTGACTTCTGTGTGAAGTATCCGCAGATAGTTGCCTCTGAGGGTTCTATTGATGAGATAAGACCATAAGAACGTCAGTAAGTTGGAGCCTTCATTTTTCTTAGCCAAGAAAGGTTCTAAAGCCCTTATAACAAGGAAGCACAATTTTCTAAAGACAGGCTGAGCTCAGGTGCCAAAACAGGTACTAGCCAGCTGTCACTACTTAAGTATTTAAGTTATTGCCACACAATTTTCAGAAGAATTTTAAAATATAGATGCCAGGGAATACTGCTCCAGGTGTCTGAGCTTAGTCTTTCTTGCCGGAAGTAGTATATTCCTTGATTTTTGTTCAGTTTAACCCCGAACAGGGTTTGTACCCACAATGCAAAGCTCAGTTCAGCCCCGAAACAGGATCCTGTGTGTTTGGCCAAGTTCTCCAGGTTGGAGTCCAGTTCTCCAAGACCTGTCCTGCCAATGTTTGCAACTCTTATAAACAAACCCTCACTGGACCGCAGGCAGCCTTGGAAACAGAGCCCTCCCTCCGTGTTCCTGGGTGATTGCCCCCTGCTGGGTCCTGAAGTGTGTGTTTCAGGGACCCCTCTCTCCTTGAGGACAAACTACATTGATTAGAAGCAAGATACTGGTCAAGGCCTTGAACACTGCTCTCTCTCCCTCTCCCTCTCCCTCTCCCTTTTCCTTTTCCCTCTCTCTCTGTCTCTGTCTCTCTCTGGAGAAAACCATGCCTAGGAATACATGTGCAGGCTCCCTGGGCTGCCCACACCCCCAGGCTCAGTGGTACCTGTGCGAAGGTTCTTTCCAGAGAGAGCCACACAGGATTTTCTAGTGTCTTTACTACCAAGCCCTACACCGCTTCTTCAGTAGGGTTCAAAAATCACGTCCACTTTACTGAAGGCAATGAAAATGTATGACAGAGAAGGCCACAGCATGCCGCCCTAACAGACCGTTTGTCCCAGTTCCACTCAGCTCAAAATCGGTTCATTCTCAAATTCCAATCCACACCGGCCCTGACTGTACATGTGCCTAAGTGCTTCCTGCATGGGTCCTACTACAAGGGCTAATTCTGTCTCTCTGTAATTCTTTTTTTTTTAATTTTTATTTTTTTAATATTAGTTACAGTTTGTTAACATTGTATCCCTGCTGTATCCCACTCCCTCTTTCCCTCCCAACCCCACCCTCCCATCCTCATCTCCTCCCTTCCCCTTTCCAAGTCCACTGATAAGGGAGAACCTCCTCCCCTTACATCTGATACTGGTTTATAAGGAGTCTTCAGGACTGGCTGCAGTGTCCTCTTCTGTGGCCTAGCAAGGCTGCTCCTCCAGGGGGGGCGGGTGTCAAAGAGCCCGCTATCGAGTTCATGGCAGAAACAGTCCCTGATCCCCTCATTAGGGCACCCACTTGGGTACTGAGCTACCAAGGGCTACATCTGAGCAGGGGCTCTAGGTTATATCCATACATGGTCCTTGTTTGGAGAAACAGTCTCATAAATGACCCCTGTGCCCAGATATATTTGGTCCTTGTGGAACTCTTGTCCTCTCCAGGTCATACTAACTCCCCCCCCCCTTTTCAATTCCCTGCATTCTGCCGCAGGTTTGGTTATGAGTCTTAATATTGGTTTTGATACACTGCTAGGTAGAGTCTTTCAGAGGCCCTCTGTGGTAGGTTCCTGTCCTGTTACCTGTTTTCTCCTACATCCAATGTCCATCCCATTTGTCTTTCTAAGTGAGGATTGATCCTCTTACCCTGGGTCCTCTTTCTTGTTTATCTTCTTTAGGTGGATAGATTTCAGTATATTTATCCTATTTTATAGGTCTATATAAGTGAGTATATATCATGTGTGTCTTTCTGCTTTTGGGATACCTCACTCAGGATGACTGTAATTCTTCTTAAAATATTTTTGATCATATTGTCAAGCACACGGCAGACTTTGGCTCAATGACTCATCTCTGCCTGGGAGCAGGGAGGTCTCCTCACAATGAGCATAGCAATAGCCTGAAAACACCTGGAAAGTAGGCTATTTTGGGAACTGAACTCAGAGCAGTACGCACTCCTAACCTGTAAGTCCTGTCTCCGGCCCCCTAAGCATGTCATTCTGAATAAGCATCTCGTGGGCCAGGTTTTCATATCTCCAAGGTGCTCGTCCTTGGAAGCCTGATTCTGCAGGTCAGCTCAGGGCAACAGGCCTTTCTCCTCAAGGCTTGGCATGCATGACAAAGAGCTGTGTTCAGAAGGTTGAGTTTTTATAATTAGAAAAGTGCAAAATTTCTTGCACTTAAAAGCACACAAAGACATAAAAATCCACACTTACTTTAAGTGGGACAAAGGAAAAGAAACAGTAAAAATCTGCATGTTATGTAAAATTCCGTTTTCTTTTGAAAAATGTCTTTAAATATGTGTATTTGCATGTGTGGGTGTCACATATGTACACACGCTCACACATGCCAGAAGGGGTATTGATCACTACGGCAGATTGTGATCTGCTGGATTTGGGTGCCGGAAACTGCACGGGGTTCTTGGAAGAGCAGCTCCTAACTGCTGAGATGAGTCTCCAGCCCCTAAAAGTGCAACTTCAATCTGCTCATGCACATACAAATTTTCTCTCACTTCCAGTCCTATTGTTTCTTGAGTGGAAAAAAAGGTCAAATATCTGTTAGTTCAAGATAATTGTTTTGGGCTAGAGAGATGGCTCAGAGGTAAGAGCACTGTTTACTCTTCCAGAGGTCCTGAGTCCAATTCCCAGCAACCATATGGTGGCTCACAACCTTCTATATAATGAAATCTGGTATAGCTAGAACATTGTGTACATAATAAATAAATAAACAAACAAATAAATAAATCTTTTTAAAAATATTTATCCATTCCATCTAAATCCCCAAACTTATTGGCATAAAATTTATAATATTAGTTTATTGCTATGTAATATTAGCTTATTACTCTTTTGTTATCATTTTTCTCATACTTGATATCCGTCGTTTGTGCTTTATATATTTTCCTGTAAGTTTGGTGACGGTTTTGTCATTTTTCTTGACCTTCTCTCAGTACCACTTCTTCTTTGGCCTGGTGTATTAATTCTTTGTAGTGTGTGTGTGTGTGTGTGTGTGCGCACACGTGCGCACACATGCTTACACACACGAGTGTAGGGATACACCCCTGTGTAGGCCAGATGTTGACATCCAGTGTCTTCCTCTATTAACATCTTTAACCTCTACCTAATTTTTTTGAGACAGGGTCTCTCGCTGAACCTGTGCTGTTTCCTTTAAGCAGCGGCAAGCAAGCCCCCTGGATCTGCCTGTCTCTGCCTCCAGCACTGAGCTTACAGGTGTGCAGCTGGGCCCAGCTGGGTGCGGGGATTCAAATTCAGGTCCCAGTTTTCACTTTACCCAGTGAAGCGCCAGTCTCCATGGGCTTCTTACCTGTTCTAAATCTTCTTTTCTTCTGCTTACCTTCTACGGTTCTGATTCCATCTCTTACTGTGTTATTCTTCCACACTGGGGTCTGGAACTCACGGCCTCAGGAAAGGTAGGTAAGTACTCTACGACTGACTTGCATCTCACCCCTAATTCCTCTCTCTTGTGGTAAAAACTGAGGTCATGGATTAGAAATCTTTCCTAACACAAGTACTTTAGGTCTTTAAATTTCTTCTTAAATGCTGCTTTAGCTGCACACTACAACTTTGAAGGTCTTTCTATCAATACTACTTACTTTGAAAAACTAATATTCTTGGGGTTTCATATTCAACTCATGTGTCATTTATGAGTGCATTACATAGTTTCTGAATAGTGGCTGTATTTCCAGATACATTCGATATTGAATGTATAAAAATACTGAATGTATTCTTTTTTAATTAAATTTTTATTTTTTTATATTAATTACAGTTTATTCACTTTGTATCCCAGCTGTAGCCCCCTCTCTTCTTCCCTCTCCTTCCCTTCCACTCTCTCTCCCTCATCTCCTCCCGTGCCCCTCTCCAAGTCCTCTGATAGGGGAGGTCCTCTTCTCCTTCCATCTGACCCTAGGCTATCAGGTCTTATCAGGACTAGCTGCACTGCCCTCCTCTATGGACTGGCAAGGCTGCTACCCCCTGGGGGGTGATAAAAGAGCCAGCCACTGAGCTCATGTCAGAGACAGTGCCTGTTCCCCTTACGAGGGAACCCGCTTGGAGACTGAGCTGCCATGGTACTGAGTAGGGGTTCTAGATTGTGTCCATGAATGGTCCTTGGTTGGGGTGTCAGTCTCAGAAAAGACCCCTGTGCCCAGATACTTTGGTTCTGTTGCTCTCCTTGTGGAGCTGTCCTCTCCAGGTCTTACTGTCTCCTCTTTCTTTCATAGGATTCCTGGCACTCTGCCCAGAGTTTAGCTATGAGTCTCTGCATCTGCTTTGATATACTGCTAGGTGGGGTCTTTCAGAGGTCTTCTGTAGTAGGCTCCTGTCCTGTTTCTTGTTTTCTCCTTCTTTCAATGTCCATCCTGTTTGTCTTTCTGAGTGAGGATTGACCATCTTACCCAGGGACCTCCTTCTTGCTTAGCTTCTTTAGGTGTACAGATTTTAATACTGTTTATACTATATTATAGATCTAGTATCCACTTAAAAGTGGGTATATACTGTGTGTGTCTTTCTGCTTCTGGGATACCTCATTCTGGATGATGTTTTCTCGATCCCACCATTTGCCTGCAAATTTCATGTTTTACTTGTTTTTAATCACTGAGTAGTATTCCATTGTGTAAATGTGCCATAATTTCTGTAACTATTCCTCCATTGAGGGATACCTAGTTGTTTCCAGGTCCTGGTTATCACAAATAAAGCTGCTATGTACATGGTTGAACAAATGTCCTTGCTGCATACTTGAGCATATTTTGGATATATGCCTAGGAGTGGTATAGCTGGACTTGAGGTAGTACCGTTCCTAATTGTCTGAGAAAGCACCAGATTGATTTCCAAAGTGGTTGTACAAGTTTACATTCCCACCAGCAATGGAGGAGGGTTCCCCTTTCTCCACATCCTCTCCAGCATGTATTGTCACTTGAGTTTTTTATCTTAGCCACTGAATGTATTCTTTCCTTTGTTGATCCCTAACTTAATTCTACTGTGGTCAGAAACATACTTTGTGTTTCCTAATCCAGAATATTACCACTGGGTAAAAAAATGCTAACTCAATTTTTTTTTAAGTTTCAGTGCTTGATGATAATGCCCACTCCACTATTTTCTCACATCACTTCTAAGAACCGTTGTCATTCTTATCTTTGCTTCTTTTTCCTTTCCTGGTTGTCTGATTTGTCTTCATTACAAATCTTAAACAACTGTACATGCTTTTATGTAGTTTCTTCCTATTTCTGGCACTTCGGCTTATTGAGTTTCTGGTGATGGATAGTTCTTACCAAATTTGGGAAATCTTGGGCTAACCAAATCCATAAATTCCAGGCTCATGAAAGTACCTCAATACCCGAGGTAGAGAGCTCTGAAGAAACAATTCCCAGGGTTGACCTTCAGCCTTATGCTGGATGGATTTTGGTTTTATTGTTTGGTTTGATTTTGTTCTGTCTGCTTTTCTCAACTTGAATAAATTTAGGGACATTGGGGAAGGAAAACCTCAACTGAAAAAAAAAAAGTGCCTCTGTAAGGCTGCCTGTTAACAAGTCCATGGAATGTTTTCTTGATTACTAATTGATGTGGGAGGGTCCACCCTCCTACTCCTGGGCAGGTGGTCCTGTGTTGTGTAAGAAAGCAAGCTGAACAAACCATGAAGAGCAAGCCAGTAAGCAGCGTTCCTCCATCGTGACTGTTCAGTTCCTGCCTCAACTTCCTGTAATGATAAGCTGTAAACTGAAATAAACCATTTCCTACCCTGTGCTGCTTTTGATCAGTGTTTTTGCATCAGACCTTAGTAGGCCCTAAGACCTTAGCACAACTGAATCAATCCATGGTGAAAGTACCATTCAGGCTGCAAAACTCCACACATGGAGAGCACTACCTGCCAAAACTAGAACAGAGACCTAATCCATTGAACTCCACATAGTTCCCGGAAAATCTCTAAATGTACTGGCCTTGCTTTTTGGCTTCTGTAGTTCCAATTCTGGCTAACTGTTCTTGTGAACTGAAGTATGTCAACCCAAAGCATGGTTTTTGCTTAAGATCTCACCCATTCCATAAGCTTCCACTTTGTCTGAATAATGGTGTCCTTTACCACACAGAAGCATCTCAATTTCATGAGGCCTCTATAATTAATTGTTGGTATTAGTGCCTGTGCTAATGCTATTCTGTGCAGAAAGTCTTTTTCTGTGCCAATGAGTTGAAAGCGATTCCTCATATTCTCTTCTGTCAGGTTCTGTGTATCTGCCTCCATGTTGAGGTCTTTGACCCATTTGGAGCTGAGTTTTGTGCAGTGTGGTGAATATGGATCTATTTGGAGTCTTCTGTGTGTAGGCATAAAGTTTGAACAGTATCATGTGTTGAACATGATGTCTTTTTGCCAGTGCGTATGTCTGGCTTCTTTTTTAAAAAATCAGGTGTTCAGGGGTATGTGAATTTATGTCTGGGTCTTCAGTTTGATTCCATTGATAGACATGTCTTGTTTTGTGCCAATAATATGCTAGGGATTTTTGTTTGTTTTTCTTTCTGAGACAGGGTTTCCTGGCCATCCTAGAACTCTCTCTGAACACCAGGCTGGCCTCAAACTCAGAGAAATCTGCCTCCCTCTGCCTCCCCAAATGCTAGAATTACAGGCATGTGTCACCACTGACTGGCTCATGCTGTTTTTATAACTACAGAACAGCAGTACAGCTTGAAATCAGCAACCTCTTAGACTTTTTTTTAGAATTATTTTATGATTAAGAATTGTTTTAGCTACCTTGGTTTATTTGTATTTTTGTATGAAGCTGAAAATGATCCTTTCAGAATCTGTGAAAAATTGTGTTGGAATTTTTATGTGTAGTACATTAAATCTGTAGATTGCTTCTGTTAGAATGGGCATTTTTATATACTAATCCTACTGATCCATGAGCATGGGATATATTTCCATCTTCTGATATTATCTGCAATTTCTTTCTTCAGAGACTTGAAGTTATTGGTATACAGACCTTTCACTTGATTGGTTAGAGTTACACCAAGATATTTCATATTTTTTTTGTGTCTGTTGTGAAAGGTGTTGTTTCTGTAATTTCTTTCTCTGCTTGTTTATCATTTGTAAACAGAAAAGCTACTGATTTTTTAAGTTAATTTTTTATCCATCCACTTTGCTGAAGGTGTTTATCAGCTGTAGGAGTTTTTTGGTAGATTTTTTGGGGTCACTTTTGTGTACTATCATTATCTGTGAATAGCGGTACTTTTGACTTCTTCCTTTCCAATTTGTAGCCTCTTGATCTCCTTTAATTGTTCTACTTAGGACTTCAAGTACTATATTGAATAGATAGGGAGAGAATGGGCAGCCTTGCCTTATCCTTGATTTTGGTGGAATTGCTTTGAATTTCTCTCCATTTAAGTTGATGTTGGCTATTGGCTTGCTGTAAATGGCCTTTAAATAGGTTGAGATATGTCCCTTGTATCCCTAATCTCTCCAGGACTTTTATCATGAGGAGTGCTGAATTTTATCAAAGTTCTTTTCTGCATCTAATGAGATGACCATGTGGTTTCTGTATTTCAGTTTGTTTATATGGTGTATTACTTTATTGATTTATATATGGTGAATGATCCCTGCATCTCTGGGATGAAGATGGATCGTGGTAAATGATTTTTTTATGTGCTCTTGGATTTTATTTGCAAGTATTTTATTGAGAATTTCTGAGCCGATGTTCATGAGGGGAAATAGTCTGTAATTTTCTTTGTTTGGTCTTTATATTGGCTGGGTACCAGGGCAAATGTAGCCTCATAAAACAAATTGGGTAACTTTTTTTTTTCTGTTTCTATTTTGTTGAATAATTTGAGAAGTACTCCCATTAACTCTTCTTTGAAACTCAGGGAACTTTTGCCAAAACTATCTGGCCCTGAGCTTTTGTGTGTGTGTGTGTGTGTGTGTGTGTGTGTGTGTGTGACTGCTTCTATTTCACTAGGGGCTGCAGGTCTGTTTAAATTACATATCTGAGCTTGATATAACGTTGGTAAATAGAATGTATCAAGGAAATTATTCATTTCTTTTAGATTTGAAAATTTGGTGGAGCATGGGTTTTAAGGTAGGTCCTTGCAATTCTTTAGATTTTCTCAGTGTCTGTTATGTCCCCTTTTCATTAATTTTGGTGTTTTGTTAAGATTTTGTTAAGTTGGATATTCTCTCTGTGTGTCTTTTAGTTAATTTGATTGTTTGTACATCTTATTTATTTTCTTAAAAACCAACTTTTGATTTCAATGATTCTTTATAATTTTTGTTTGTTTTTTATTTTATAGATTTTAGCCCTAAATTTGGTCTCTTGCCATTTCTTCTTTTTATTCCAGAGTTGTCAGGGGTGCTGTCAAGTTACTCATACGAGACCTCTTCGGTTTTTGTTTGTTTATTTGTTCCTTTGTTTTTATGTAGGCATTTAATGGTATAAGCTTGCTTCTTAGAACCACCTTCATTGTGTTTCAGTATTTGTGTTCATTTTTATACAGTTCTATCAAGTCTTTAATTTCTTTCCTGGTTTCTGTCTTGACCCATTTTTTTCATTCAGTAGTGAGTTGTTTAGTTTCCATGAGTATGTGAGCTTTCTGTTGTTCCTGCTGTTGTTGAGATCAGGCTTTAATTTGTCATAGTAATGCAGGGTGTTCGTTCAATTTGCTTGTATCTGTTGAGACTTGCTTGGTGTCTGAGTATGTGGTTTGGAGAAAGTTCCCTGAGATCTAAGAAGAAAGTATCTTTTTTTGTGTTTCGGTGAAACATTCTGTAAATATCTATTAGATCTGTTTGGTTTATACCATCAATTAGGCCCAGCATTTCCCTGTTTAGTTTTTGTCTGGATGAGTCTATTGGTGAGAGTGGGGTTCTGATGTCTCTCACTATCACTGTGTAAGAGTCAATATGTGGTTTAAGCTGTAGCAGTGTTTCTTGTACAAATTTGGGTGTCTTGTGTTGGTGCATAGACGTTAAGAATTGCAATGTCCTCTTGGTGGATTTTTCTTTTGATGAGTTTGTTGTGTCATTCCCTATGTCTTCTCATTAGTTTTTGTTTGCAGTCTCTATTTTGTTAGATATTAACATGGCTACACTAGCTTGTTTCTCAGGTCCATTCGCTTGGAATACCTTATGTCATCCTTTTTCCCTGAGGTGATGTCTTTCCTTGATGCTAAGGTGTGTTTCTTGGATACAGCAGAAGGATGGATCCTGTTTTTATATCTGTTCTGTTAATGTATGTCTTTTTATTAGAAAATTGATGTTAATAGATACGATGAGCAATGTTTGTTGTTTCCTGTTATTTTGTCTTTGTTGTTGTTGTTAGTGGTGATGGTGGTGGTGCTGTTATGTATGTATCCCCTCTTTTGATTTGCTGGTCTGGGACTATTCCTTCTGTTTTCTTGGGTGTGGTTAACCTCTTTAAATGGAGTTTTCCTTTTGATACATCCTGTTAGGATTTGTAAACATATTGCTTCAATTTTGTTTTATGACAGAATGTCTTATTTTCTCCATCTCTGGTGATTGAAAGCTTTTCAAAGTATAGTAGTCTTGGCTGGCATTTGTGGTCTCTTTAGAGTCTGGAAAACCTCTGTCCCGGCCTCCTGGCTTTTAGAGTATCCATTGAAAAGTCAAGTATTATTCTAATAGTGCTTCTTTTATATGTTTTTTGTTTCTTTTTCTCTTGCAGCTTTTAACATTCTTTCTTTATTCTATATATTTAGTGTTTTGATTATTATATACCAAAGAGACTTTTTTTTCTGGTCTATTTGTTGTTCTGTATGCTTCTTGTGCCTTGATAAGCATTTATTTATGTTATGAAAATTTTCTTCTATGATTTTGTTGAAAATATCTTCTGTACCTTTGACCTGTATTTCTTTTCCATCCTCTATTCTTATTATTCTTAGATTTTTGTATTTTTATGGTGTCCCTGATTTCCTTGATGTTTTGTGCCAGAACAATTTTTAGTTTTAGCATTTTCTTTGACCTAAGTATTCATTGCTCCTATGGTGTGTTCAGTGCCTGAGAGTCTCTCTTCCATCTCTCCTATTCTGTTGGTGAAGCTTGCCTCTGAGGCTCCGAGTAGTGTTTCTAAATTGTTAATTTCCACTCTTGTTTCAGCTTAGGTTTTCTTTATCGATTCTTTTTCCACTTTTGGGTCTTGAACTGTTTATTTCCTTCCACTGTGTTGTTTGCGTTTCATAGATTTCTTTAAGGGATTTATTCATTTCCTCTTTAAGGACATCTATGATATTCAAAGGCTACTTTAAGATTTTTTCTTGTGTTTCAGCTATATTGCAATACTCGGGACCTGCTATGATAGGGTTGCTGGGCTCTAGTGGAGACATCGTGTCCTGCCTATTATTGACTGTTTTTACACTGGCTTCTGGACATCTGGGTTTGAGAAGATTGTGATTCTAGGTGCTGATATCTGGCCTTGTCCTTGTTGTTGAGTGTTTTGTTCCTTGGTTTCTGTTGCCCTCTATGGTTTTTTATTTTGCTTTTTAGTTACATTTTGTTAACGCCCTCTATGGTTCTTAGCAGTGTGGCAGCTGTTGCCTGGAAGGAAATTCTTCTGGGTTCCTGATAGGTGTGGTCACTGGGGTTCCAGATAAAATGTGTTTCTAGGCATTGGGAACTGAGACTTAGGAATGGAGATGGGAAAATTGGGAAGGGGGGCTGAGGGAGTTCATAGTAAGGAGGAAAGCAGGGTGTCCCATCAGGATCTGCTTAGTCCCCTGGGAATGGAAGCAGAGAGTAAAGAGAGGCCATAACAGAAGCTCTGATCTTCACTTCCCTAGTTGGAGAGGCCAGTGGGCTCCCAGGAAGTGCCTGCTGGGGTTAGGGGCTGGGATGAAGAAAGGCTCTTGGGAGGAAGGTTAAGAGGTGACGATCTGTGTGGTGTACTGAGATGAAGGGCAGAGGAAGCAGGGTTCAGGTGTTCTGCTGGGGATGGGAAGGGGTCTTCTCAGAGGAGCTGAGGGTGAGGGGAAGCTCTGCACTTCAGGTTTCCCTTGGGTGGCCCTTTGCCACATGGCAGGCACTTTTCTCATCAGCCAGCACAGATTGGTAGCCAGCAAAATCCGGAGAGAGACGCTGTACACACAGCCGGGGACTCGTGAGGTCCTCCCCGTCTGTTCTCTGCCCCTTGGAGCCCCACCATCTTGACTTCTCCACTCTCACAGCTACATGGACTTAAGGAGATCAGTGCAAGGCTCCTACTCACTCTCCCAAACCCACAGCTACTGTTTTTTCTCCAGGCACCCACTCTGAAAATTGTAGGAGCCATCTTGGTTTTGCTTTTAGTTTTTGGCTTTCGGAAATTATGGTCCTTTGCTGCCTAATATTCAGTGTCTTGAGATGCATTATTTTATAGACTCTAGCCGAATCTGCTGTTGTTCCAGGCAAGGAGGGCAGCTCAGTCCTTGTCAAATCTATTAGACGAAAGTGTGAACTGTGAATATCATTTTGATATTTAGAACAGTAACTGAAAATCCGCAACTGAAAATTATAGGAATCAGGGGGCCTGGGGAGATGAGGCATGATCTATCATAAATTCAGTGATAAGGTTCATAAGGTGATAAAATTGGAGGTGGGGTGTGCAGAGATAGTTCAGTGGTTAGCTCAGGACTAAAGGTTAATTCCTAGCACCTGTGTCGGGCAGCTCACAGAGCACCTATACCTCCAGTACCAGCTGTCTGTAACTTCAGTTCCCAGGGGAGTGACACCTCTGACCTCTGTGAGCATCAGCACCCACATATAAATACCCACACACAGGCACACAGGCACATAATTAATAAAGATAAATATTAAGAAAAGAAAGATGATAAAACTGGTCTGCAGGGGTGGAGTGTGGGTTCCTCAGTAAGCCTAAAAAAATGCGACGCTAGCAGAAGAAGACAGAGCTGCTTGCACTCCGAGCATTACAAAGTCACCAAATATCAGGCCCTGTGCAACTTGGGATGCACTGTACAGTTAGGGGCTGTGGTGACTACCTGTATCCTGGGGACCAGAACCCTGCTCCTGTGTCTTGAGCATGACCCAAGCTTTGTGTCCTGCCTGGGATCTATATATTTGTGTTTCTAGTCTAAAGAAATTTAAATTTAAGTATAGAAATGACTAAGGTTTTCTAAAAGTAAGATATTAAAATTTAGGAACACGACATATAACATAATGTTCAGCTCCATATCATGTTTAGGAGAATTTTTATATTAGAATATCTAAACATTTAGAATTGTGGGTTTGATTTCTTTTTTTATACTTTTTAGATCTGTAAATTTAAGTATAAGGCTGTTTTCTTAAATTTGTTAGGAATATTGACAAATAACACATTTAGGTATTCAGTATAGTTTTGGAAGACATAAGATATGAGCTATCTCAGAAGATAATGGTGATTAATCAAACAGTTTGAAAAACTAAAATAGGATGTATACTTTTTTAAGATAGTGGCTGAGGCGATGGCTCAGTGGTTAAGAGCACTTAATACTCTTCTAAAGTACTTCCAGAACTCACATGGGGGTTCACAACCATTGTAACTCCAGCTCCAGGGGATCTGACCCATCTTCAGGCCTCAAGGGCACCAGGCACACATACAGTGTACAGACAGACAGGCAGACAAAAGATCCATAGATATAAAAATAAATAAGAAAAAAACCCTAACTTTAAGAGGGTTTCAGTCCTTAAGAGGAAATTATATTTGATGTAACTTTAAATATTTTCTGTTTGGTCAAATAGAATTTTCATAAACTTAAGATTTGAACTAGAGGTTCAGTTTTCATTTTAGAATGTTAATACAAAAGTTGATGTGAGTAGACCCTGAATTCTCTCTCATGTGTCTTTCCTCGGAATGTTCAACACATGTGACATGCCAGAGTGGCCTGTGAGATGGACTGCTGCGAGCCATTGCTCAATGGGCTCTCACATCACGCTAGTACAGACACCGGTGTCAGGCATGCTCCAAAAGGCCACTCCCTGAATTCTTGAAAAACTCCCCAAAGCAGAGATTACGTTTAGTCCTTGTTTTACCAATGAAACAACTGAGAATTTCAGCCAGGATGAGGTAAAGCCCAATGGTCCTTCATCCTCTAGCTGGCTCCCAGGGGCCACTCCATGAGCTGCACAGTCCTTTGTTTTGTTTTTAAACTTTTCCAGCAACAACACAGAAAATAGCTGGCAAAAGATGGAGTTGGGGAAGTCAACGAAAGACCAACTGTCCCCAGCTAGGGGGTGAACAAGGAAGTGTGAGCTATGACTATGCTACCAGAGGTAGACAGAGGTTGGCAGGCTTAGAGGATGGGAGCTGGGCCACTTGGGAAGCAGCCACTGAATAAACTCTGAGGGAAATGAGACTGATCATTGGAGTTTGTATGCAGGAGACAAGCGGCAAGAAGGAGGAGGTTTCAGAGAGGAGAGAGAAAGCATGGATTGGAAGTGACCCTGGAAGGTCAGTAAACCACCATCCCTGAGCACTGAAGCTCAGAACAGGAATTACTCCGTAGGAGGCAAAACCCTTCCTACAGTCACGGTGGTAATCCAATCAAGTTACAACCAGTTCTTGGCTTGCGTCCCCTCTGCTAAAAGAACTTAATCCAGGCTTTTGTCTGCAGTTTTTTAGTGATCTAAGTCTCTAAGGCCAAAACCAAATCAATGCGTGAACTAAAGTCTTCCACTACCTCCGCAATGAGAACCTGACATAGGCAGGTTATAGGGCTATACTAAGACCAAAACAGCAAGCAAAACGGAGCACCCCCAAACCAACCATGGACAGCGCCTGTGCCAGCTTAGGCCAGCATTGTGGGGGCTGCCTACGCCCTGCTGTCCCCTGAATCTGGATATCCTTGACCCATCACCAAGCTAAATGGATCATCCCAGTGTGTATTAACAAGTCCTGAAGTGGCTTCCATGATGTAGGATCTGGTCTGGCCTTGAAGTTAGCAGGTTCTAGAAACTTGGTTAATTTTTCTTTTGTTCACTTGAATCATCAAAGGAATTGATCTGATAATTGTTTCCATTGCTCAAGCAGAACCCATTACAGTCACTAAGAAGTTTTAATTGAGTTTATCAAATATAATTAACTCACCTCCTCCTCAGTTTGCCACTCTCAATCTGGAAGGACCAAGTCCAGCTTTCACAAAGGACCCTTGCGTGTTCAAATGGCTTCCCAGGAGTCTTTGAGAGGAATTTAATAGCATGTAATTTAATTTTTTGGTCATTAGTCCCAGAGGCTTTGATCCATGCTTTCTGTTATCCTGTGAAAAGGAAAATAAAACTCCACCTCAAAGTAAATATTTGTCTTTGCCTACAGTTCGCTGCTTATTGTACACGTAACTGCAAGTTTGACTCCTCAGGGTTTGGCATCGCTTTTGCCCCCCTAGATTTTTTGCTTCGGTTTTGAGGGCTCCACAAATGCATGAAAACTTAGGTTTCACCAACATTTCTAGATCTCAGGATCTCCCTAGAGACACACAAGGAATCCTAGCCTATCTCTTATTTTTCATTCACATGAAAAATAATCAACAAATAATCAACAATTATTGAACTTGAACTTTGAGAATGGGACGTTCCTGTCAAAAATACAAACTGATTTGAGCCGAAAAAAGTGCTCATCAGTAGGCTTCAGGCAATGGGACCGCTGTTTAACCACAAACTGGCCAAGCCCATGTCTTTGAAGCAGTGTGGGGTTTATTAAGAAAAAGTTTTAGCTTCTTCCCAAGTTGGCTTTAGTTGCCTATAGTGAGAGTGTGCTATCATTGCTCTCCAGGATCAAACACTATTGTAGAAGAGGGCTGGGGAGGTGACTCAGCAGGTAAAAACACTTGCCGTGTGAGCCTGGCGCCTTGAGTTCAGAGCCCTGAAACTCACTGAAAAGCCAGGTGCAGCAGTGTGCTTCTGTAACCCCAGCATGCCTGCGGGAGACAGGAGGCGAGCCAGGAAACTGCCAGTCAGTCCAACATACATAACACAGCAGCAGAAACAGAAGAGACCCTGCCTCAACTCCCAGAGTTGTCCTCTGTACACACGCACACCGTGGCAAACGTGTACCTATACTTTATCACTCTCACATACACACACATATAGATTAAAATGTGTGTGTGCATGTGCGTGCATGTGTGCATTTATCCAGCAAAATGGCCTAGCAGTTAAGGGAACTTAACCCTGACAATCCACCGTCCTCTCTGGAGCACACATGGTGGAGAGAAAGAGATTTCCCTCCCACATGGTCTGATCGTCACACACACATTATGAGCACACATGCACACACACAATAAATAAAAACAGGAGCAAAAAGGTAAATCTTACATAGAAGACAAGTCAGCAGAAGTAGAAAGCCAAAGAGAATACACAGGCATGAATCTATGCAGGACTTCTGAAAGAAGCACAGAGTTAGAGGCCATCCCTCTTCGGCTTTAGGGCAAATCTCCCCATCTTCCCTCTCTTGGCTTGGTGCTCAGGCCACGGGTCCTCTTTTCTTCAACTGCTTGTTTCCATCACCCTTTTAGGAACCACTTGGGCTTTCTGCATCTTAGAGTGAGGAATTTATCGTTCTCACTGACTTCCTTTATACCCCACTTCCTGCTCTCCTCTTGAGAGAACTTGGCTTCAGATGAATGATAACCACATTCCAGTACAAGGCATTTTAACCTCCTCTGCCTTCGCTCAGTATTGAGGTATCTGTGCCCCATTATGTCTTCCATCTTACCACCACCCGGAACTACCTTGCTGCTCCTGTCTTAGTCATTGTATACGCCATATTACAACATGCTGGTCCTCTGGTTCTCTCAAACCCCCCACTGCACCCACTCTGACCCCTCCCCCTTGACCCCTTAGCTCCTTGCTCTACCTGGCTCTTTGGCCTCTCAGCATCTACTGGCTTTACTTCGTGACTGCAGGAGGGCTTGGGTCAATTGTTCAGTCAATCCCCTCAGCTCTATCAGCTTTCTTTCTCCATCATTTCTACCCCTAGAGGTGATCCAAACACTAAGAAACAGAAGAGGCCCTGCCTCAACTCCCAAAGTTGTCCTCTGTACATACGCACACTGTGGCAAACGTGTACCTATACCTAAACATGTCCTGAGCCAGGAGCTTAGGGCTGCTGGAAAAAACATCACTATCATGCTTATGGCACCAGATCAATCAGCACTCCCCTTCTGGTCACTTGTGAACTTTTACATCCTTCTGTGAGTTGCCAGACAAAGTCTCCTTTCTCTCATTTAGCAGATGTTTGCTTGTTTGTTTGTTCCTGAAGCTAGGTTTCACATAGCTCAGGCTGGCCTTGAACTTCTTGTATAGTCTTGGATGATCTTAAACCCAGGATCCTTGTGTCTCCAGCTTCCAGGTGTTGAGATTGTAGGTGGACACCACCACACCAGCTTCACTACCACATTTCTTTTTTTTTATAGAAATATAAATAAAAATATCTTCATTTCCCAACCCCATCAGTTCATCACCTAGAAATCTACCTGCACCTGTCCTAGGTCTCAGCCCTCCTCAGAGGAAAAGTATGCTAGGAGCATCATTATAACTGACATCCTTGGGGACTGGCTCCCCCAGAAACATGTTCTCCTGACTGTCAGCTTCGGGGTTCCCACTAGGATCATTCCTTTCCCTGTAAAATGAGCTCATACCTGAGTCTTGTCTCGTCCGCTGTTCCCAGCTGCTACCTCATCCTACAGTACATCTTTCTCTCATGGCCACACGTATGTAGTGTTCACGCAGCCCATAACCTTCGTCTCCATTGTCACACCTCTACTTGCTTCTCCAGCAAGGCTAATCTAGTCCATCCACCACCCCAATCCCACACAGGCATGGAGTGTCTGATGGACAAATAAAACTCAGCCAGAACAAAGCCAAATGGAGTCTTTGAACACAAACTTTTATGGGTTTTCCTTTGTTTGTTTGTTAGTTTAGTTGGTTGTGTTTGTTTTGAGATGTTGTCTCATTGTCTCTCCAGTTTGACTAGAACTTGCTATGCAGAGCAGGCTGGCCTTGAACTCACAGAGATCCACCTGCTCTGCCTCCTGAGTACTGGTATTAAAGGCGTCACCACATCCAGCAAACCTAAACTTCACCCAGTGTTTGCTACCTCTTCTGAGGGCAAGGCCACCCTCACACTAACAAGTCCAGGCTGATGAGTTTCTCATCTCATATCCCACTTGCCAATCCACGAAGGGTCCCCATGAAGTGGGATATGAAGGATTCCCATGAAGTGGGATATGAAGGGTTCCCATGAAGTGGGATATGAAGGGTCCCCATGGCTCTACTTCTAAAACACACCTACAGTTTTATCATCGGACCATCTCAACTGTTGTGAACCCTGATCGAGGGCACCCACATCTTCAGCCTCAGCAGTGACTGCTGCTGGTTGTTAGGAATGCAGTAGCCAGAGTGTTCACGGCATAAACCAGACCATGCTAGCCACCAGCTCAAAACCTTCCAGGCATTTCCCAAAGCAAACCGGTGCAGCAGCTCCCTCCGCCGCCGCCACCACTGCCACTGCCACCGCCAGTCAGGGTCTAGCAGAATTACTTCCATCCTGCCCCTTTCTCCTTGACTGTACCTCCATCCAGTTCCTCCTCCTCCTCCTCTAGCCTGGCCACACCGGCTTCCTCCCTGATGTTTTCAGAACATTTTGTACATTCCCCTGAAAGCCCACCCCCCCCACTCTGCCTTGTCACAGTCAGCTCTTCACTGCCTTCAAACCTTTGCTCATGTGGAACTTACTGACCAACACATTTAAAACTACAACCCCAACCTAACACCCTCAACTCCCCTTTGTATGGTCTGCATCTGTTTCTTCATGTCTAGCCTGTGCCTAGCTCAGAGATGCTACTCAAGCAAATTTGTTGTGTCAACTCTTTGTTGGCTATCTTCTGTCACTAGGATGAATTCTTCTCTGGAGCCTGGGTCTAGGAACCCGTCCTTGGTCTATTGTCAGCGCTTGATGCATTTGTGTAAAATTAATTAACTCTTTACCAGTGACCTGCCAAACACAAAGAGAGCTTCCCGGGCCACATCTTTCTGACACTGTTGACTGCTGTTACCTTCCCCGCACTTCTTTCATTTCCCTCCTCTAGCTCAACACTCTCCCCTACCTCTTCACTAGACCCTTGCTCCCCTCTGTCACCGCACCCAGGGTGTTGGCTACTGTTTAAAATCCAGAGCAGCTCTCAAGAGTACACCTTCAAACAGATGCCAAGCGCCAGACCAATGACCAGCTGGTTGCAGGGTAACCTCAGAATCAGTATGACCAAGTCTACCCCTTTGCCGGAGCTGCCTTTCTCAGTGAGCACGTTGGTACAGCTGGTCCTCCAGAAGGTCACTCCTTCCACCATCCTTCACACCTGATGGATGCCTTGGCCCCTTTCGCTCCCCCTGCTATCTGTTAGCCAACACTGACTTGAAGGACCATCAAGTCAGTCTCTTGCTTCTTTCTTTTCACAGAGCAACTGTACATATTTTGAAAGTAGAGTATAACGTGTATACAACACATAATGGCCAGGTCACGGTAGTTGGGAATACACTACTTCTTTGCGTCAGGAGCAAAATCCACTCTCGTAGCTCGTTTCTCAGCCACAGCTGCCACCGTGCTGTGCTAAAGGACAGCTCCACTTCTAATCTCGCTCCTTTGCCCTGTCAAAGTGTAATCCTTCATCCAGATAGCTGTCTATCTACAGGGAGATCTAAATGATACCCATGAAGGTATCATTTACCCTTGGAGGAAGCGAACATGAGTTCCCACCCCTAACCAAGAAGCAATCTGCAATGGACACCTGCTTTCAAAGGAAACATTCGTCTTTGCCAATGGAGCCACTGGGCATATTAACCATGCTTTAGGGTAGGTCTCCTGCCAAGCAGTCCATGCCAGCACAAAATGAACTCAACGGTATTTTTATAGACTTTTGTCTCATGCTGCTTTGTTTGGGCATTGTTTTTGTTTTGTTTTATTGGTCTTTTGCTTGAGTATTATCATTTCCAACTTCGTGTTTATATGTGGTGTGTGTGTGTGAGAGAGTTTCTTGTTTTGTTGTTTTTGTTTGTTTTTTTTTTCTGTTTGTTTTCTAAACAGAGAGAGAAAGAAAGGATGTAAAGTTGCGGAGATGGAGAAGTGGGAGAATATGTGAAGAGTTGAATAAGGAGAAAGGCATCATTAGAATTTATTATGTAAAAAAGTGTTTTATATATATATATATAACTGGTATATATCATATATATAATACTGGTATATATCATATATATAATAAGTTTCAGCCAGACACAGTGGTACACACCTATAATCCCAGCACTCAGGGAAGCAGAGGCAGGCGGATGTCTGTAAATTCAAGGCCAGCCTTGTCTACAAAGGAGGTCCAGGACAGCCAAGGCTACACAGAGGAACCCTGTCTCAAAAAAATGAAAAAGAAGAAGTTTCCCTCGGGCAGGAGTGCCAGGCCCTTTGTGGAGGACCTATAAGTCTCCTGAACCCTAGCTGCCATCTTCTCCACATCCCACGTCAGCAGTCTCAATGCTATGCTGTCCCCTTGAAGTGCCATGCTACTGAAGGCTGCCCATCGGACTCTAAACATCTCCTTCTGCAAAACTCAGGTGTTGCAGCCTTCCCCAGGCATGAAGCATCCCACCTGGGAGCCTGCCTCATTTCCACAAGCCTCTACCATGGCCATGACCTTATAATTACAGTGAACTTTTCCTAGTGACTTCCCATGACAACTGTGAGGAGAAAGTGATAAAGGGGGGGAAGGAGTCAAAGTCCTAAAAGAGATGTTAGGCATTGAGAGGGGCAGGAACCATTGCCAATGTTCAGGGACCCAGAGGGTAATGACACATTGAGGTTGTCGCTGTCACAGCGATGAGAACTGGGAGCTCTGAAACCATAGTTCCCTCAATAATGAACAAAAAACAAAAACAAAAACAAACAAACAAAAAATCAAAACAAAAAAAAACAATCCAAGCATCCTTACTGAGAAGTGCTGACGGGGTCAAGAACATCAAAGTTTGTTGCCTTTCCACAAACTACTATCCTATGGAGAGTTAGGAGTTTGCAGGCAAGCGAGGCACAGGGTGATAGGCCTGGCCACCAGAAGTGACCGTCAGATCCTAACTCACCTGCCACAGGACCTGCCATCCTGGTTATAACTGGAAAGGCAGAAAGCGTAGCACACAGACTATTGCCAAACCTCCAGTCCCAGGGTCAAAGGGACACCTGAAACCACTGATGAGCCGCCATACCATAGAGCAAGAGGCTGGATGCCAAGTCCCTGTTCTAGAAACATCCACACCCAGAACTCTGCGCACTGCTAAAGGAGCCAGCACTCACACGGCCTCCTGTTCACTTCCACCTTCAGAAAGCATCTTCGGCCCAGCACCCCAAGAGCAGGAAGACATACGAAAGGAATTGGAACTGGGTGTGATTCGCCAGTCTGTGATACCCAACTTATTCTGGAAAAGATCCCCTAAGCGAAGAAGAAAGTTTAGCTTGCTTTGTGTTTTAGAACAAAGAGTTGCGAAACATTTCAGTTCCTTAGATAAGAGTAAGTTTTTGCTAATATTAACTGCTGAAAGAAATGTGTGATGGTGGGCGAGGGCCCTTCCAGAGTGGCCAGGCTGTAATGTCTGAGGACCACATGTTGGCTGGCTTTGATGAGCTCAGAGCAGACACAAGGGACTTCCTCCACTGATCCTTGTAGAGGACTTTCCACATCATGAACATGGAATCTAGAACCTCACTTGTCCCCGTGCCTGTCTTTGTCTCATCTGGCCCTTCAGTTGGCCATTGCCAAACTACCCTGCTCAGTGTCTATGGGTTCCATGGAGGAGCCTGGGAGCTGGCAGGCATCATGAGGGTCTGCAGAGCAGGCTCTAGACCCTTCTACCAAAACAGCTGGGTTTTACCTGCCTTCTCCCAACTCCGCAGACAATGTCCTTTCATAGAAGAGCTCCATTGCTTTTTAAAATATTTGGAAGTTTACCTTGGATACTTCTCTTCAAAATGTTTTCTTACTTTGATAAGAGCTGGAAAAGAACATGAGGCTAGGCACTGGGGTAAAAGTCCACAGTTCTACTCAGACTAATTCAGAGTTTTTGAGAGACTGAAGATGGCCAGGTCTGAGACTGGCATGTCGTTACTGTCCCCTCCACCTAGTGCCTGAACGCCACAGCAGGCTGAGATCACAGCGTCAATCACGGAAAGTCGCCACACTAAAGGAGCTCGGAGATTCTGGCCCAGGTGTGTGGGGGGGCACCAGTGAGCAGCAGGCCAGAATGACTTTACCCCACCCCCAACTCCTGTGTGGCCCTTCCACCTGTCTCCTGCCAGCGCCCTGTTGACTTGATGCCTTGCCCTGCCTCTGCAACTCCCTTAGAATGAAAATGCACCCCTCACAATGCCAGAGCGTTCTCCTGCAGGGTACCAGGCATTTATTAGAGATCTGTGATCCCGGCAAAACAACAGCAAATAAATGTCACCATCAATCATACTAGCAGCTGTCTCAAAGGGCCTAGAGTAGAAGAAAGATTACTCATGTTGCCTGTTTCAACTTCCAGAGAGTTCTCTCTGTCTTTCTCTGTGTCTCTGTCACATCTCTCTCTCTTTCTCTCTCTGCCTGTCTGCCTGCCTGTCTGTCTGTCTGTCTTTCTCAGCTGGAACTCCTGGTTTCATTTCCTAAACAGACCCTTCCAAACAGGGCTACATTCTCTTCCTACCTTCCGAACAACAGCCAAGTCCCGGCACTCAGGGACAGACCACCTGCCTTCAGTGAGGTGAAGCCATGAGGGCTCTGTTCTAGGCTATGGTCAGAGCTCAGGCCAGAGCCTTGGCCAGAGGCGGGGGGGGGGGGTGCCTACTTCTTAAACTGGTTGGCAACAGAGGCTGAAGGAAGTGGGTAGTCAGAGTAAGGAGTACCTTCTGAGGGGTCAAGGAGCCCAGAGTGAGAGACAGGGCCACAGAAGGGTCTTATCTAACTATGGGCTCTGCTGTTCTCACACAAGTGACCACATGAACAGGTCCCTTTGGGAGCACCTTAGAGGCTAACCCTTCTACCCATACCAGGCTTTCCTGCATGACCCTCTGTGTCATCCTCAACACCACTGTCCTGGTCTCTCAGGGATCTGTGTCAATTTTTCCTTCAGGATGGGGTTGACATCTGTCCCCAGGCATCTTCTTAGTTTCCCACATCATCTAGTCTAGCCCAGAACTCACAACACCCTAAATGGTTCCCTTCTCCCTCATCTTGCCAGTCCTCTCTCATTAGAGCCACATTAATTCTAATACTAATTTCCACACAGCCTTTGCCCAAACAATCAAAGTGCTCCCCAAATGGCTGTGACAAGGCCTCCATAATCACTCTCACACCAGCTTTCTGATGCCCCCCCTCATGGGTTCCCTCCTCACAGATGACCTTTCCACGGGTGCCCTCCTCATTGAAGCCCCTCCTCATGGATGCTCTCCTCACGGGTGCCCTCCTCAAGGGTGCTCTAGCACATGGTTAAGCCAGAAGGCTGTACCTCCTGACACTGGGAAAGTCTCACACTCCTGCCTTGTGCCTCTCTCTCCCCATTCCCACCTGACAGACCCTACACATCGTGAGTGCATTAACTTCACCCGATGCTTCCTCCCTTCCCTTTTTTTCTGTACCTTCCGGGCCCACAGAGAGGCCTGGCTACCTTGAGTGCACACCCCACTGGCCCCCTGCACTGTCGATGCACAGTGGACCAGGTGACAGGCAGATGTCGGTACCCTCATCCTACGAGAACAGACACTTCCTACACAGCTGAAAGTTCCATCTCTCCTGTGCACACCAGTGGGTCCCCAGTCCAGCGGCGTCCTCTGCCATTTCCTCCTCAATGACAGACGCAGAGGCACCAGAGGCCTAGGAAGCAAGAGGAGACAGTAAGCAGAGAGAGAAAAATGACAGGCCACATTGGGATGTCATCCATTCTTGGTCCAGAGACCCCGAAAAGGGGCCTTTCCAGTCAGCTACGAAAAACAGAGCCAGAATGAGGTCAGGGGAGGAAGATCCTAGCCCGGCACCCACCACACACTTGACCAGAGCTGAGCAGCCTCGAGGACACAGCCCTGTCACCATGCAGTGGATCCCTGAGGGGGCAGTGTTGCCTGTGTCCTGGGAAGGGCCACTCTCTTTGTATATTTCCATGTTACTGGCTGGGGGAGGCCTACACCATTTGTCGGACCCTATAGGCAAACACAGTGGCCAGGCCTTCCAAACAGGACGCCTTTGTCCCTGACTGACACCCTGGCCTAGAGCCCAGCTCGACTTCAGGGGAGGATTTAGGTCACAAGAAAGTGGGGGTGGGGTGGGGTTGGCTACAGCCTTAGAAATCTGTCTCTCTAAAGACTGGGGAGCCATTTCTCCCTTTCCCAGGGTAACACCTTTGCCCTTGGCCAGACTGGTTCACCTTACTTTTACATTAGGCTGACTTTGAAGATGCAGTGTTGGCTGGCTTCCTCAGCCTCTTTAAAAAAGCTGCTGGGCAAATTCTCACCCTGCTGGAACCTCTCCAGTCTATTTTATCTCTTTCTAGTCAGTTCAAATCAGCGTGTCTTTCCCAACCTATGTTGAACACAAAGACCCCTGCAAAGATGAACGCGAAACCCCTGGAGGCTCCCAGGACACTGGAGAGTTATCAAGGACCACGAGCTAGGACTGATTTCCAAAGCAAGCGAGCTTCGCAGACTCCAAGGCTGTGTCAGCCTCGGGGTGAACTCACGGCGGGTATTAAAGCAGCCTCTTGAACGGCCCAGGCACAACCTGCTGCGATCTTTCCACTTCAGCCGCCCTTTCTAAACTGCTCGTTTTCATGGAGGGCGGCCAGAAACCCTGCCTCCCAAGCCAGTTCTTATCCTCGCTGCATATTTATAAGCTTTGGCAAATTCTTTTCCATCCCTGTCTCCTTCGTGAAAAGAACTAACTGCTCACTCAGGCCTGGCCCGGAGTTAATGAACCTTGCTCCTTCTTGTTGGCTTTGTTCGCCATCTTCTGGACAACGGCAGTACTGCTACCGAGGAAGAGACGCTTCTTAGAGCAAACCTGAAAAGCTGTTAGGAGAGGACCCAAAAGAGCTGTTCTGAATACCAAGTAAGCGATCACGAGCTTCAGTTTCTACTGCAAAGGAAATTATTTTGAGAATCCATTTCTGGGGCACCTTGACAGGCATGCGACTGAGCACCTGCCCTGTGCCAGTGCCCTGCCATGTTCGGCGGCGGACACAAATCACGTGGTCCCTGACCCAGAAGAGCCTGAAGTCGAGAGTCAGGCATGTGAGCCAGGTTACACTTGAAGATGTCCATGCGTAAGAGCCGAGATATCACCCACTCCAAGTCCGCAAGGAGGAGGTCTGCTTGAAGCAAAGGGAGATGGCCAGAGGAGATGATAACGCTGACATTCGAACGAGGGTGGAAGAAAAAGAAAAAATAAAAGTGTTTAACATCGTGGTGAATCAGAGAATTCACCGTTCCTTCATGGCCATTGATCTGGTGACACGGTCTAGGAGAGAGGGGGTATCTAAAAGAAGTGGGAGCGGGGACCAAGTGTGATGCCAGAAACCTAGCAATAAGGAGGTGGAGCCAAGAGAACCTGGAGTGCAAGGCTGGCCTTGGCTACAAGTTCAAGGCCATCCTGGTCTATATGAGACACTGTCATAAAATAAAATAAAATAAAATAAAATAAAATAAAATAAAATAAAATAAAATAAAATAAAATAAAATAAAATAAAATAAGGAGGCAAAGGAGGAAGAAGAGGGATATGAGAGAGGAGAGGGGATTATGAGTGCTTTTTTTTTTTCTTTTGACAGCTCTTGAGGACCTGTGGGTTAATTGACCTACATGTGTGAAATAGATCTACCTGTGTGACATAGAACTGATGAAAGGAAGAAAAAAAAAGCTGGGCATGGGGGCACATGCCTGTGGTCCCACACTCAAGGAGACAGAGGCAGGTGGAACTCTGTGAATTTGAGGCCAGCCTGGTCTACAGAGTCCAGGACAGCCAAGGCTACACAGAGAAACTCTATCCAAACAGCTTTGGTTTTGAAGCTCCACTCTGCTGGGTAACAGCTGTGTGACATGGTAGACCACTCACCCTGCCTGAGCCACAACCCTTCATGCGATTCCTCAGAGGGAATAAAGTGTGGGAACTTGCATACGCCTATAAACATTCCGCGGTGGTAGCATCAGGAAGCCATGCCATGGTCCCAGCTGTTGTGCCCAGAGAGTTCTTCTCTTCAGGCTGCTGTTATGCCCAGATCTTAGGGTCCCCAAAGACCACCAGGAGCCGGACCACGTATGCAAGAGCAAAGAGCTTATTCGGGCCTAAGCTCGATCTCTCCACCGTCACCAACGAAGTGAGAGAGAGGAGAGGAGAGCCTCCAGCAGATTCGAGGCAGGGTTTGCCGGGGTTCGAGCAAGGATTGGGAATTTCCAGCTTAGTGGTTACACAATCGCACGACATTCAGCAAGGGCGGGCTTGTTACAATCTGATTGACTAACTAACGCAACTCCCATTGAGTGAGCACACGGACTATTGCTTATGCAGAGTACAGCTGGCCTGCCTCCGTTAGGACAGTCTTCTTTTAAACCCTGTTGGGGCTGTGACTGAGGTCACCAAAAGGGGCTTGTGGAAGTAAGCTGTGCTGAAGCCCCTCAGAGCCGAGAGGAGTATGTGCCGGGTCAGGGATTTGCGGTAGTTTCTGCAGATCAAAGCTTCCTTTTTATCCTCACTCTGATGAGCCCGGTGTGAGAAAAGCAGGTTCCTCATGAGCTCTGGGGGACCAGTTCGCAGGGGAGTGAGTGGATAGCACAGTGCACGTGGGGGAAATGAATCGAGAATCAAAGAACTTTGGAGACATCTGTGCAAGCCAATGTGTTCCCTACCCATTTATTGCTGGGCTCTTGGGCCTGCCCACCTTACCCCAGTGTGAATTGTGAGCATCTGGCACTATCTAGCATCAGCATAGCGGAGGGGACTTATGAAACTCGTGTGATCACATATAAAGCTCATTCACGTGAGCTTCCGGCTACATCCCTTAGAGACATGGTGCCCCGTAATTCTACCTGTACAGCCAAAATGCTCTCATTTGGCTTAAGAGACCTTGATTCCATTGCAAATGCAAATATTCACAAAGAGTGTTGTGTCTGCATCTCCATGACTTTGTGTGTTTAAGTTACACCTGTGACTCCTTCTGTGTTACCACTCTAGCCCAAAGTTTTGATTCCCTAACAAGGATGGCAGAGCTGCGTATGGTAGGGCAATCTAAAAGATGGGGTGGGGAGTGAGGGGAGGGCAGAGCTTGCAGAAAAGAAACTCAGGCTAGCTGCTTTCAGTTTGGCCTAACTCAGGCTCCATGGAATCCTAGAAAAATCCAAACAGGCCTGGGAATGACAACCCCACAGCACTCCAACTTTGTGCTTGTCCAGCTAACCTCTGGAGACTCTGATGCATCCAGAGCCCTCTAAGCCCCTGCTGGCACTGAAGGGCACAGTGGGCCTTGGGCTATTCTATATTTTCTGCCACTTCTAGTTTCCAGCTCTTATCCCTATATTCCTTGTAGGGCCAGAGAGCCCTCTCCACCCAAAACCCAAAGCGAAGCTGGGAATATATTGCCACATCTCAACATGCTCCTGTAGGCCAGAAGAGGCCTCCGGGGACCTTGTTCCACTAGCTGCAGATGGCTTCCCACTGAAGACTCTAATACCTAATGCCCTTGGCTCCAACCTTCTCAGCCTGCTGGTCCAGCCCCCAGGGATTCCTAATGGCAGCCGATGCTTCTCCTGCCTAAGACACGGACCTCCAGATCCTGGGCCACAGGTCTGGACTGCCCTGAGGCACTCTCTGGAGCTGAAACCCTTCTGCACGGGTCTGTGAGTTTAGCTTCTCTGGGGGTGGCCTGATCCTTCTGCCAGGAGACAGGAATCCCTGGAAAAACTGAGCCATGGCTCAAAAAGGCCACAAGAGGGCAGAATTGGCCCATCCTCATTGCAGTCATTGGAGACCTGTACTCACCATTGCTTTGGAGAGAAGAGGCTAGACTAACAGAGGTTGTCAGCGAGAACCTGTGTTACTGTAGACAGATGAGATGAAAACAGACATCAGATGAGGCAGAAAGGAACTTTTTCGGGAGAGCCCCTCCATTACTCAGGTAATCGAGGTCAGCACCTGGAACCAAGAAAGCTCATTCTCAAAGGCCAGCGAAGTGTTGGGCCCACAATTGCAGTCTGGCTCGTGCATGACTAGTTGAAAACAATAATGGAGACCCACAGGAAACAACACAGGCTTCACTGCATTGCCCGCACGGCCCCCAGGGTGCTCAGGACCTGCCTGCCAAGCTCTCAGCCCGCTGGCTGCAGCGCTGTGCTGTGCATAGCATCTCCCACTGTGTCCTCTGATCCCAAGCAAGTAAGCAGGACCTTGATCACTGAGAGTCACTGCACCCAAGCTGGAAGAAATTCAGGCCCTTCCATGTTTAAGTGATGAGATCCAGGATTCCATCCTGGCAAGGGCTCTTTCTTGGAACATCCCTCCTCCAGAAGCCCCAACCTGGCTAAAGCACAGGACACCTTCACTCAGGTTTCTCTGGAGACCCCATAAATGGGCTCTGCTATCACAAGCCCCACATATGAAAAGTAACTGGAATCTCACAAGTATACACTGGGATAAAACAACTTTGTTAAATTAGGCAAAGAGCCTTTAAATAAGCTGGACCTTAGTCCTAGCACTCAAGAAGATGAGGCAGGAGATTCATACATTTGAGGCTAGCCTGGATCATATAGTGATACCCTCTCAAAAAAAAAATGTGTGTGTGTGTCTGGCTGGGAAGATGATTCAGTCAATAAAGTGGTTGTTGGACAAGCATAAGGCCTCCAATTCAGATCCCCCAGCTCACGTGGAAGGGAAGGAAGGACAAGAGGGTCTCTGGGCCTGCTGGCAGCTAGTCTTGCTGAGTTGCTGAGCTTCAGGTTCAGTGAGAGACTCTGTCTCTAAATAAATAAATAAATAAATAAATAAATAAAGGGAGGAAACAATAAAGGACACTGCATTGACCTCTGGCCTCTACACACACACACACACACACACATATACATATATATACACATATATACACACACACACATACGCATACATGCACATGCCACACAAGCAAAATAAAATTTCTTTAAATAGCAAAAATCACATGCCTATCACTGTTGCCAGAGCTTTTGAAATAGAACTGAATATAGGAGATAGATTTGTGTCATCCACTGCAGACTCACCCACAGCAAGGTGAGAAGTGAAAGGAAGAATGTGGTTGAGAAGTGGGGGACCCCTGGTTCTCCGTGGAGTGTCCAGACCCGGGGTGGGGGTATGGCTCCCTGACCCTTTGGTCTGCCTGCCCGTGTCACATTCACTGGTCGAAAGGAAGCCAGTATTCCAGCAAGGCCACTAGCTGAACAGCCCCCTTTCTGGCATTTGCTATGAACAAGGCTGTCTAATCCAGTAATCATTTTCCCAGGAGCAGCCAGAGACACCCCTAGAAGGCTCTCAAGGCTCCTGGTGAAAGTAGGGAAGCAGGCATGGGTGTTTGGGGAGCACAAAGAAGCCAAGGTGTGTTCCCTCTCTCTGGTGCTGTTACACGCTCCACAGAGGGAAGAACTGTGCATGATGATCCTTGCTATTTCTCCTACAGGATGAGGAGCACGGCAGGTTCTTGGTGACTTCTCACAGGGCAGGGCAGTGAGGAGGTGTGTGGAAAAGGAAGCGACTTGCTCTTCTTTGCCCCTCTTACAATCCGAAGCTAACAGTCCCTGCACGGTGTCTCTTACTGGCCTAATCGTCTGCCTAGGGTGTAGCCCAGCCATTGTGGGCTGCGTGGCTGTGCTTTCTAATTCTAGCACACTTTCCTCTCTTAGGAAATGCTGCAATACGGCCCCAGTGCCACACACCTGGACAACCCCCCCCCCCAGAGTTTCAGCAGAACGTAGGTTTTCAGCAGTGATTTCATGCCAAGTGCACCATCTCCTAGGCAACTTCCCTTTGAGTTCTGTTGGCATTCCCACAAGCTGGCCCATATTGACTTTGACTTCGGAGAGCTTTTATAACATCCGGTAACTCAACCACACCTCTGCCTCTCTTCACATTCCCAGTGCTGGAATTACAGACACGTACCACTACACCCAGCTTTTACATGGTGCCGGGACGTGAACCCACATCTTTGTGCACTTTACCCCCACCATGCCCCAGCCATCTCCCTTTCCTCACCTTTCTGATCTTTTCTAAACTTTTATTTTTTATGTGTATGCTTGAAGGTCCACATGTATGTGCGTGTACCTCTGGAACTGGAGTGGCAGGCGGTTTTGAGCGCCCACGTGATTTCGAGGAAGCAAACCCAGATCCTCCATAAGGACAGCAAGTGCTCTTAATCACTGAGCCACCTCTTCAGTTCCTACCTTTTTCATGTTTTGCATTTCTCAACCTCCAGTTACTAATAATCCTTTTATTAGAATTGCTTCTTTCACTGCTGGAATGACTGTGTGGGTTCTGTCTCCTCGCTGGCTCTGACGCTTACAGCACTCACGTACATCCTGCAGGCTTCTAGGATGCTTCAGACAGCTCCTTGCCTCCACCTCAACGTGTCTTCCTCCGCAAATCCTTAGAGCATCTTTAGTCACTTCCTCTCTCGACTATCCAGAAGTCACTCCAAGTGTTTCAAATCAGAATGGATATACAGCAGGAACATTCAGTCCTGGCTTCTTCATAGCGATGGCTGGGCAACTCAGCCTCTCTAGAACACAGTTTCTGCCACTAGAGATAATATGCCTAACCTACAGGCTGTTCTGAGACATAAGTACATATGCCATGAAAAATCTCCAGTGTCTAGCAATGGTTTAGCACCAGATAACTGCAAGCTATTGCTGTGGTTGCCATTGTAACCCTCTAAACCACTCCAGCACACCTGAGTAAGGCACCTCGAAATCACTGAGCCCATAGCTGAGGCGACCAGGAAGGGAGGCTGCATCAACAGGGGGATGTCACCTCTGACTAAAGAACAGACCAGATGAGGTTGAGTGACATGCAGGCCCCATAGGACAACATGCTTCTAAGACTGCCTGTCCTTCAAGTCACACATCCTGGCCTCTCTCACCTGTGCTGAGTAGATCTCTCTCGGCTGCGAACACTTTGAATTTTTAATTAAAATATAATATGTGCACATTTTTTAAAAGTCAGAATACAAATGGCATAGTGAACAAGAAAACAAGTTCTTACAATCCCCAAGCCCAGTCCCTCAGCTCTCTCGTCCAGAACAGCCACATGAAGGGGCTTTTCAGACATTATCTAGACATGTGTGATGAACTCAATAGATTTTCATATTTTGGTGCATATAGCTGCTTTCACTTTTCTGAATTATCCCTCTTTGAGGACAAGCTATTTGTTTAAATGCAGCTACCTTTTAAAAAAAAAAAAAAAAAGAAGAAGACAGATTTCTCTGTGAAGCCTTAGCTGTCTGGAATCGCTTTGTAGACCAGGCTGGCCTCGAATTCAGAGATCTGCCTGCCCCTGTCTCCCTGAGTGCTGGGGTTAGAGGCGTGAATCACTGAGCCCAGCTGCTGCCTTCTTTTTTCACTACCATTCTTTAAAATATCTGTTTTGTTTTGTTTGAGACCGTACCTTATTATGTAGCTCAAACTGGTCCTCAGTTCTCAGTTGTCTTGCTTCAGCCTCTGAACTGCTGAGCTCACTGGCCTGCACTGCCACGTCTGACTCTGCTTAGCAGCTTTGACGCAACACTGGTGATTTAATCAGCTCCTTCTGATTCTTGCTATTATAAATAAAAACCTGCTCTGGTCACAGAGCAGGTTATAAAAATCCTCTGCAATACATAAACTTGTTTATTTTCATAATGAAGAAAATATCTCAAAATATTTCATAATGAAGAAAATATCTCTCCAAAGACCACCTTTATGATCTCGTATTGAAACACAGGGGTAAAAAATAAAAGCCTGCACTCCAGCCCAGACAGACTGCCTAGCTGCTCTGCATGGCCAGCCTCACTGCATATGAGGCAGTGGGAATTGTGCCTGCCCTGCATGGCCTCACAGTGGCATCCTGAGGACCAAACATACAGGAAAGCTCAAGAGCTCCGTACTACACAGCAGATTCTGTGCCAGGCCTGCAACTGATGCATGCTTTACCATATGCCCTCCATCTTCAGCGTGCTGTTTGCTCCAGCTTCTCAAACAGCGACTGGCTTACCTGTAGCTCCTGCTGCTTGGCAACCTAAGGCTGCTAGGCTCTGTGGATCCTTCTGTTTTCACACCACAGACGGAACAGGACTGGTCACCTCTGTAAAGCTGTCCAGTGACTACAGTGAATGTCTGTGCATTTGTACCAGTAAGCCAAGTCATTCTGATTCTAACCCTTGGAATAATTTACGAGGCAAATCACAAGTGACTACAGACAAACAAAAAGGCAGAGAATAACCATACCATGATGGACCACTAGAAGTTGATGTCATGAGGAAGCTGAAATCAAGAAGGAGCAGAAACCCACACACTCTAAGGCTGTGAAGGAATTCAAAACAAGTGAGGCAATATCAAGGGGTGGAGACACACCTTTAATTCAAGTAAGCAGGAGGCAGAAGCAGGTGGATCTCTGTGAGTTCGAGGACAGCCCGGTCTACAGAGCAGGTTCCAGGACAGAAGAAAAAAAGAAACAAGATTAGAGTGAGACTACACAAAAGCAGAGATACCCATCCCACCCCCAGTCATAGCCAGGTCATAGCCACAGTAAAGCACAAACAAGGGTCTCAGCATGAGGAACACCAGCCCTGGGTCCTGGATCCCAGAACTGCCTTGAATCCAGAACTATCCTTGTGAGGCCAGGTCATCCCAAGCCCTCGAGGCTGGGCCCCCATGTGTTACTGACTTCCTCTTGGGGCTTTCCTGAGAGCCTGCTTCCTCTGAGCTCAGTAAAAGAGGCAGGTGTGCTTCCCATGGTACCATGAAAGTCAAAAACAAAACAAAACCCCACAGCTGGTGAGAACCATTTCTCCAACTTTGGGGTAGAGCATAAAGGATAGGCTATGACCAACACATTTTGAGGGGGGGGGGGAAGGTCTTGGGTTTTATTTTGCTTAATGAATTAATGCAACTCCATGAAGGTCCTTCTAGAGGAAGGACAGAAGGGCAGGGAGTGAAAATGGGTGATTATCCATGAGATTTCCCATCCATGCTTGTCCTTTTCTCTATTCAAATCCCATGCACCTGACATGTCACATCTTCCACCAGCCTCACCCAGCGCTTCCAATTACATCATCACTCCCCTCTGACCCCTTTGCTGTATTTGCCCGGCCCCAGATTCATACCCTATAGTCATACCTTCCAGCCCTTCTTTGAAGTTCTGCCAACTAACAGTGTACTCCCCCTGTATTCTTGAGCCTGGCTTTAGGCAGTAGCATAAGATGGAAGTGCTGGTGCGCCCATTCTAAGAGCCCCTTGTAGCCCTTTCATTGCCATAAGAGTTTGCCCAGGCTAGCCCACTCATCACAAGATGATGGAGACACACACGATATAAAGCTGAGTCAAGTTTTCAGAAGTGTCTAAGTCAGGCAGCCGCTAGGTGTCTTTACTGTTTGCAGTTACTGTACTGTACTGTTTGTAGTTATTTAATATATGGCTGATATATACAGTGATTAGCTCTCACTGTACGTTTCTGTGTGTGGTGGTTTCTGAGGATTATTTGGTCATATGAATGCTGATTTGGGCAGGGCTCCCCTACTTAAGACCTCAGAGTTACCAAATAAGAATACAGGGTGCACAGTTAAATCTGAATTTCAGTATGAAAGTATCCTGAGAAAAATTTTAGGACATATTTATAGTAAAATTATTTATCTAAGATTCCGTTCCTCTGAGCACCCCATATGTACCAGGCAGTCCTGCTCCTGTCCTTACAGTAGGTGGGCACCACCACAGCCTCCATCAGGGAAAGAAATAGTTCAGCTAACCTGGAAGGGCAAAGGGTAAATCCTGGGGCTGGGGGATAAATCCGTGAATAAAGAGCTTGCCTGCATGGACCCCTACCACCCATGTAAAAGATGGGTGGTCGTGGCAACCGGCATGGAATCCCAGCCTCGGTGGCAGAGACAGGGGATCCCTGCAGCAAATCTGGCCAGCCAGACTAGCCGGAACAGCAAACTGTAGGAGATCTGTAAGTTCTGTAAGAGATCCTGCCTCAATAGATAAGGTGCAGAGTGATCCAGGAAGACCCTCACTGTCCTCTGCAGGCTGTTAAACACACACACACACACACACACACACACACACACACGAACACACACATCATACTTTACACATATACAAAAGGGTAAATCTCTTAAAGATTTTAATTAATGCACCCATGTGTCTGTGGATGTGCTGGTATCCATGGAGGCCAGAAGACATCTGATCCTCTGCAGTTGTAGGTTCAGGCAAAGCCACCTCTTTTATTGTTTATTATTATTATTATATTACAATAATAATAGTGGTAATCATTTGCTTAGTCCCTTATTGAATACATCATTTCCTTTTTCTATTAGTACTATGTCACTTTTCCCCATTCATATATGAGGGCACTGAACATCAGATTCAAAAAACAGCCCTTTTGGTCACACAGCTCGTAATAAGAACAAAGCTTTTCTCCTTCCACAATGTGACCCTGACTCCATTTGTCGAAAGTGTTCTGTTATAGTTCTTATAGATGACAAAGTGTATTCCCAGCCTTCCTGCGTCTTCACCCCTCCTCCACTCTTCATTATCACTGGGATGTACAGTGCAGGTTATATCCACTTCTCCACTTCGAGGTGATTCTGCAGCAGGGTCCCATGATTGATTGGATGGCTCAGTCAACTGACGTTTATGTTCAGTGTTCTGAAGGCTAGGTGTTAGGATCAAAGCAGAAGCAGGCTCCGTTTGTTCAAAACACCAAGCCAGAGGGCTGTGATCCAAGCCTAAAATCATTCATTTTACGCATCAACTTGACCAGGCCTTACGATGCCTACTCATCTGGTTGGGCATTATTTACAGGCGTATCTTTGAGGGTGTTATCAGAAGATATTAACCTTTAAGGAAATGGAGTAAGAAAAGCAGACTGTCTGCCCCAGTGTGAGTGGGCCTCATCCAACCCCCTGAGGTCTTCAGTAAAACACAATGGGAGGTTGAATGAGCTGACTGAACTAGTGAATTCCTGGGTCTTCTGCCCTTGAACTAAGTTTATATCACTGTTCTCAGGACAGTGAGTCGGTTATAGCACCGACTCTTGTGGGTTTTCAGCTTGCAGACAGGAGACTATGAGCATTCCAAGCTCTATAACCTCATGGGTTAATTCTCGTGTTTCTTTGCTTCATCACCTATTGGTTCTGTTTCTCTGGGGAACCCTTGCTCTCTGTCTACATCATCGTCCCTCTGCACTTATCAGTGTCCTCATCGAAAGACATTAGTCACATTGGATTGGGCCCGCTGCAATGACATTGTTTCTAGGCAATAATTTCTATGAAGATCCCATCTCCAAATGAAGTCACAACCTTTGGTTTGTTTTTTAATTTTTTAATTACATGTATTTATTTGGGGGTATGGTGTACACACACGCACCACAGCAAACATGTGGAGAATCTGGTCTCCTCTTCTACCACATAGGTCCCAGGGATCAGACTCAGGTTACCAGGCTTGGCAGCAGGCACCTATGCCAGCTAAACCAGCCTGCTGGCCCCCAACCTTCAGTTCTTGCCAGTGACCTCAGAAGTGTCATAGCCTCTGCCAAAAGTGCCCTGGCAACTGGTAGAATGTGGCTATTATGAGGCTAGGGGATTATGATGGCGGCCAGAGCCTGGTGAAGCCAAATGTTATTGTCTCAAAAGATGTCCTCTGGCCCTAGTTGGCAGCACTGTGGTTATCTGGATGGCAACAGAGGACAGAGAGGTGATGGAAGCCCGGGGGGCAGGAGAAAGCTGCCCCACCCTCTCCAAGGTGGCACCTGGTGACAACACGCCCGAAGGGAAGCCAAAGGCTTCTTTGGTAAGAGGAGTCCTCTCCTGATTGCCCTAGCCATTTCATGGAGGTGGGGAGGGGTGGGAGAGACTCTAAGCCTTAGGGTCTTCAGGCATGTGCGGCGGCCTAGAACAACAGGGCTATGTAACATCCCCAGGACTGGGACCCAGCTGCCACTAAGAGCCAGCAGCCCTGCACAGGGTTGTAAGGTTACATGAAACTTTGTCTCTATCCCTCTAGTTGAGGCCTCTTCTCCTCTTTGTGGATAGAGGACACACACACACACACACACACACACACACACACACAGTTAGATCTCTCAACACAGACCCTAGGCTTCTTCCGTACTCTGGAGTTCCTGAAAGACCTGTTGTCTAAAAGTTAGGTGAAATTCAGGGGATGGGAATGTAACCTCTGTGGTGACAAGAGCGGCTACCTGAGCAGACGCCTACCTCACCTATCAATGCTTCACAACTTCCGGGCAACACCCCTTCGGGTCAGTTAGCCTTCTCCTGCTCTGGAGCCTCTTAATGCACTTCTAAGCAAAAACCCCATCCGGACAGTCTTTGCAACACAGCCTAAGCTGCTGAAGCTTGGGGCAGAGGGAGTGGTTGCAGGAAAGCCCACAGTGAGCCCATCATCACTCCACCTTTTCTTCTCCGTCCCAGGAGGCAGAACCCCCAAAGCTAGAAGAGAGTGAAACATGTGAGGACAGAGATTGCCCAGGCTCCCCTAAGTCACAGGCCCCAAAGTCTAGCCCCACCACCAAGGGTCAGGCTGGCGATGGACCTGGGCTGGATCCAACGGAGCTGCCCCTGACCATGGAGACAGAACACCACAATGCAATGGAGCTGGAGAAGGTGCGCATGGAGTTTGAGCTGACGCGCCTGAAGTACCTGCACCAAGAGAACGAGCGGCAGCGGCAGCATGAGGAAGTGATGGAGCAGCTGCAGCAGCAGCAGCAGCAGGCTTTGCCTCGCCAGGTAGTGGAGTGGGGCTCGGGGCGAAGGGCCACCCCTCTGGACCTTGGCAAGGTCATCTTGTCTGCCGGTCCCAGGTCTGGCTGAGAGGCAGTGAGCATCACGTAGCTGTCTCTAGCTGCTGGTGCCTTGGGTCAGTTTGCAGGATGGTCTGAGATCACCGTCCTGTCTGATTAGCTCTACTAGAGCTTCCACGTTAAAGGAGATTCAAGTCTCCAAAGAGAGCTGAGAGCAGGAGATAGCCTGAAGCCACTTCCTCTACCCAGAATCCCTTTTGATAGTCTGTGTTCAATACTCACACCACCACTGGGTTTCCACTGATTTTATTTCTCTTAAGATGTGCTAGCCGTCCCTGTCAATTGATCACCGAGCGTCAACAGAGCCATCACCTTACTTCCAGGGCTGAGTTTTCTCTGTTGAGTACTCTGTCTTATAACCAACTAAAGCAACGCCCTTTTGACAAGAAATGGATACTCAACCCCTACCATACTACATGGAGCGCTGGGGGATGGGGTTCCAGATCAGCTGGTAAGGTTCTTGACTATGCATGAAGCCCTGGGTTCGATCTCCAGCACCAAATAAACCACACGTGGTGCCTCCAAGATCCTAGCACTCAGGAAGTGGAGGCAGAATGATCAGGAGTTCAAGGTGACATAGTAAGTTTGAGGCTAGCCTGGGCTATATGAGACCCTGTTTCAAAAGAAAACTTGAGATAAAATGCCATGAGAGGTACCTATCGCTCTGGCCAGACCATTCTAAACACTCCACAATGAAAAATGTCACCACTTAAAAAAGCTGTGCCTCCCGGTCTCGAAAGTCATAGGTTCTGGGTAAAAACCCTGGCTCGACCATTTTGTAAACCATTTAACCTTGAACACATTACTAATCCCTCTCGAGCCTTGGTTTGCTCCTCCCTGAAGTAGAACCTAGCTCATGGGTCATTGTAAAGAAGAAGTGAGAATGTGTGCAAGCCGCTTTGCAATGAACCAGCACATTAGGTAAGTGCTCAATAATTGTTAGCTATTACCATTTTTATGAACTCATACAATTCACTTCTTGACCCGAACGCAGCAACTTACATTCATCACTTCTAAGTTTTACTGGGGTATGATGTATGAGCTCTGCTTCCCAGCTCTGAGTCACCCTCGATTCTGAGAAGCTTGTCTTTGTCTATAATTGCTATAATTGTTGAGAAGGATACGACCTAAAGTAAATCCCATCACAAGATCTTACGACAGACGAGCAGTTTCCATTCATCAACGCTGTGCTGCTATATCTTCTCGGGCTCATCCTTCTGCAGCTTGCAGAAACCTGTCCTGAGCCTGTGTCAAGAGGCTTCCCAGAATAAGGCATCCTGTTACCTGATTCAATGGTCCAACTAACTGCCCAATTCTTTAAAGAGAAAATAGATTTGTTTTACATGATTTGTTCTCAGTGAACACATGCTGGCTTACTAATTATTTTTCTTGTTCACAAGATATCTGTTTAATTATAGATTAAATGATATTGCTGAGCCAAGCCAAGCTTACCAAATTGGGACATCCGAAATACAGTTTTCTTCTTTTAATATCTAGAAAACATTTGCCTTTCTCTAGAATTTCCTCACACTCTCTGGTATTTTCCAAGTCTTTTTGGTTCTTAGATTTTTTTTTCCTCAGTGTCCAAGGATAAAAACTGTCACAAATTTGAGCCAGACAGAAGCAGGTGTGTTTTAAAATCAGGTGTGGTACTCATATTAGCTTCTTCTCTGATGGCCGTGACAGAAGCAGCTGAAGGAAGGATGGGCTTGCAGCCCCAGGGAACAAGCCACCATAGCAGCAGGAGCTCCCGGCAGCCGGTCACACTGCTTGGTCACTGGCATTCAGGTCACCTTTTTATTCAGTCCAGGACACCAGCCCGCCTGATGGTGACCGCTCACAGGTCACCACCCCCTCTCAGTTAACCTAGCCTCGATCACCTCCCAGGCATGCTCAGACACTATAACTCTAGCCACCTGCCCCAAGAAAGAGCAAACCCTGGGGCAGAAGATCACACACTAATCATGTGACATATTCCAGGACACTAGGAGTCTGAGACCCTCGCTTGTGCTCTAGGGATGCTCCACCATAGTACCACTGTCCAGAAAACTAGGCTATCAGGAAATGATATCCAAAGTCTACGTCTAAGAACCAGATTCCAGATCTGGGAACCTTGGAGCCCTAGAGAATTTGCTCACATGGGTAACTGTACTGGGCAAGATGAGGTAGAGAGAGAAAGGACAGTGTTGGCCTAGTGTCCTGGGTTAGGAGAGATAATGCAACCTCAAGACAAAATGAACGAGACCCTCTACGCACCAGTGACCTCACTAGGATTGTTACTAGCTTTATTTACTTTCTATTTCCTCGTGATCTTGGGAAGGAGGTATTACTACACAGGGACCTACTTGAGATCACCTCCAGAGTCAGGGCAGGACTGAATCCAGATCTGGCACTACCAGCTACACTCTCTTCTTTCCCCACAGTTCTCAGGAGGCCTCCAGGATCTCTTGCTCCCTCAGAACCAATTTGCCATGTTCCTGTACTGCTTCATCTTCATTCACATCATCTACGTTACCAAGGAGATGGTCTTCTTTCTCTTCTCCAAGCATTACCTGTTCTGCCTCGCAGCCATATTGCTGTGTTTGATTAAAACCTTGTGGTCCTACTTCCAAGTGCCTTTGCTTCTTCCATCACCAGCAACGTCATCTGTGGACCACCAGATTCCTCCCTTCCCATGGCAACCAGGCTTGACCACACAGCTGCCGGCTGCTGACCCGAGTGTGAAGACGCACAGCCAGGCCCCTGCCCTGAGACTGCTTCTCACTGTAGGACTATGTCTCCTTCCCAAGGGAGAAGTTAAGTTGGGAAGGGGATATTAGATATTCAAGGTCCTAGAAAACCTTTCTAGAATTATAGAATCACATTAATGACAAGCTAGCTCGGATCCCACATCTCATGCTCAGTTTTTTTTTAATTGCAAGGTTGATGTGAGCCCCTCCTCCATAAAAAATGTCCTGTCCCAGTCCCCAAAATCTTGAAAGAGTTGCTTTATGTCACAAAAGAAATTCTTACTGTTAGTTCAGCCTTGGTCCTAAAAGCCTTAACAAACTGGGCCTTGCCACCTGTCCTAAACAGGCCAGTTAAACAGACAATAGTGAAAAGCAGAGAATGGAGAGGTATTCAGTGTGGCCACATTGGAGAGAGGGTCAAATGAAGAGGTCCAACTTGGGGTCCTAGCACAAAGTTTAGATTCAAATAGAGAGGTATGCATAGCTCAGCAGTCTAGGGGGGCCCTACGTGCCATCACTGTCTTAGCCAGCCTCTCCTGCAAGGCCCAGAAATTGCATGAAATCTTTTTCTAGGAGACAAGCTCTCCGTGGTAGGTCCCAGGCTTTAGCTTTCTTCTCCCAATAGGAGAGCCATGGGGAAATTCCTACTTTTTGTGGTCTGTCGTTTCAGTAGTCTGATGGCCAAAGGGAGAGGAGCTCAAGAGCCTCTTCGTTTAGAATATGTTCATTCCTGTTACACCTCTGAGACACATTCAAGAACATTGATATGGAAATTGATCCTGGATTACCCAGCTGTGCCCAAGATCATGACAGGGGTGAGGAGAACTCCTCCAGCCTCAGAGTTTTGAAAGGCCAGGACTGTCTCTAGGAGTGTGGGCAGTTTTTAGAGGCTAAGAACATCCAAAATAGAGATTCTCCCTAGGGCCTCCAGAAAGAAACAGCCCTACCAACCCATTTTTGACTTCCAAACTCTGGAGCTGTAAGGGAAGAAAGCTCTGCGATTTTAAGCCACCAAGTTCATGGTAATTTGTTTCAGTTGCTACAGGAACCTCATAGGAGCGAAGGCTCCTGGACCCTTCCAGGGATGCAACAAGCCAACAGAGGAGCATCAAATTGTTGAGAAGGTCCATTCAGGCCAGAGCCTTCAGACAACTGATTAAAAAGGAGACACCCTGACACCCCCCAACACATACACACATACCAGGAAACTTGGGATAGGTTTCCAAGAACTGAGAAAGGTACCCTTACCTCAAAGTAGCCAGAGCTTCCCTTGGCAAGACAGATTAGGAAAATAGAGTCACACCCCCAAGACCCAGAAAGGAGGGACTTCAATTCAGCCTGAGACTGCAATGGAAATGCACATACACACACACAATGGGACTGAGCCTGGAGGAAGTCATCACTGCTGCTTTACTGGAAAAATGGGAGGAAGAAAAAATACCAGATACATAAAGCCCAACACACGCACACAGGCTAAGCACACATACTCTTAAAAATGTAGATACAAGCCAGGCAGGGATGGCTCACACCTTTAATCCCAGGTCTCACCTTTAATCCACCTGCAGAGCAGGTGGATCTCTGTGAGTTCAAGGCCAGCCTGGTCTACAGAGCTAGTTCTAGTATCCAGGGCTAGTTCTTTGCCAGCCAGGGCTAGGCAAAGAAACCATGTCTCAGAAAAAAAAAAAAAAAATGTGGATACAAACACACTGAGCTTACAGTGGCTATTCGCCACCTCCAAATAAACAAAAAAGGGTTCAGAAGCAAAACTGCAAGGGATACACAACAAAAGTCCAACTCCCCCGAGCTGGCCCCACCCTTTCTCCAACACATCTCTCTTTACAGACTAACAGCTCTGCTCCCACCAGCCCCAGCAGCAAGATGGCCAGCTCTGGCCCTGAGAGTCACATGAAGAGATGGAGCGGCAAACAGCTGGATGCAGCTATGCTCTCAGTTTACATCAACTCTTTCCCTTGTCACAGGCCTTCGCCTTAAGAGCAATGGAAATAAGTTCCGGCTGGCTGGGTTTTGTGAGTGGCACCCAGTGAAACAAAGAAGACTGCCTTGGGACCCCACTGTCAGGACATATTAGCATGTCATTTGTGTCCACAGTGACTTCCCATTTCCCCCCAGTCCGATGCTTCCACCCCCACTGATGGCTGCGTGTGATAGGCACTTATAACCTGCGAATGGTAGCACCGGCATTTCTCATTAAACTTTCAGTGATGGAAATGCTTGCTAAGAGTCAATTCTCAAGATCACTTATTTGACTCAGGTTTGTGGTATGAGACTTGAGGCAAGAGATTAGGAGAGCAAATTGTTGCAGGCCCACCTATTCACCTGTGGCAGACAGAGGTGGGCACTGGGTAAAAACTAAATGTCACTCCTGTTGCCGGGCAACAATGGACCTAAATGCTTTTGTTCTTTTTCTAAGAGAAAGATTAACTCCCTCAAGTCATTAAATTAGTTACAGATACAAACTCTCTGTCTCCCTCTACCCTGGATCTAGTGTCTGAAGACTGATGCTTAGGAACACCCAGATTTGCATGATCACCCTCCAACGCAGTTCAAGTGTCCTTGTTGAGATGCAGAGCAGTCAGTCAGGAGGGCACAGCCATGAAGGGCAGGAAAGAAGCACAACTAAGTGGTAACCAAGCCAGCAGAAAAATCAACACACCAGCAGCTCCGAGTCCTGCCAGTGCCGAGCGCCCAGCTCAGTGCTTAAGGAGGCCAGCTTGCCACGACCCCAGGGAGGCACAGGCATGTATTGTACCAGCCTGCAGGGAATTCCAGGCTTCAGAGGAATCTAACTCTGAAGTAGACTCTTCCCAAGTCCCTACAATCCTGCTGGCAAGGCAGATTTAACACACAAGGACACTGATGATAGCTTACAGCCTAGAGACCCCAGGTATGAAGGGGAGGTGGTTGGAGCCAGGAAAGGCTTCTTGTAAGAGCAGCCCCTGGAGGGTTAGTAAGCCTGGGAAGGTAGGTGGGAAGGAGGAGGGAGCACTCAGGCTAAGATCAGCACGCGGGTGTATCCTCTATGTGGAAGGCATGGAGTGCTCTTGTTCAGGTGAATGGTATAAAGGCTAACAGTTGGACAACTGGCTCCAGCCTAGTTTTATAGTCTTAAGTGTTAGTCTTGGGAATATGAACTTAATCCTTCGGGAAGCTGGGAGTCCTGAAGTTTGCAGAGTCAACTAGTGAAAAAGTGACAGGAGAAAAGCTTCCCCTCCCCCCGCAAAAAAAAGACAGTCTGGAAGCCATGCTTACCTTGACCGTCTCTCCCCATTTCTAGTCTAGAAACACTGTTTTAGGGGTCCAGAGAGGGAGTGTTACAATCAGCTGTTAGAGAGAGAGACTGCAGCTTAACTTAACAAAGGTTTATTATGTTTGTACAAACCAGGTGGTCAGGCTGACGAAAGTGCTACAGAAATGAGGGAGGACTCTGGCTCAGGGCATCTCCATCACCCTCACAGCAACAGCCTTTATCCCGATCCTACGGCTCCAGCTTCATTCTCTCACAATGCTGCCCTGGCCCCAGGCACAAATCCACAAGTTGGGGGGGGGGGAACTGCCATTTAAACACTTTCTAAACTGGGAGTGGTGACCCTTACCTTTAACCCCAGCATTCAGGAGGCAGAGGCAGGCAGAGCTCTGAGAGTTCAAGGCCAGCATGGCCTACACAGAACTTTCCTCAAAATCTTTTTTGAAAGCCAACAACAACAAAACTAAGAAACCCCAAACAGAGATTCCTGATCCTATCTCATTGGTCAAACACAGTCATGGGGCTGCTTCTAGCTACGGGACATCTGAGGTAATAAAGTTTTGTCATATGAAGCCCACCAGAGATGATCACTCAGACACAATTTATAGCCAAATGAAAGTCTTTATTTCAGCCTGATGGGACTACACCCAAGTATTTAGAGACCCAAGTATAGAGCCCCGAGCATTTAGGCCAAGGGTCTTAACAGCAAATCCCACATCCCAGTATAGCAAGCAGTTTAGCAGAAGCTGAGTAGTTTGCTGGAGGAGAAGGTTTACACAAGCAGGAACTTTAACAGAAGTTTTAGCTGGGACATGCTGACCTTGGGTTCCTAGAATAGAGTTGGATAGTTTTCCATGGGATTCTCCATCAAGGAGATCAAATTCTAGTTAATACTGAAATGGCATCAGCAAGAGTACAGGATGGAGGAACCTCTGCACTGTCTTGTCCTGTCACAGTTTTTACCTGAGCACTTTTGGAGCCTTAACCAAAAGTGGGATTCTGACAGGAAAAGGGAAGGGTTAGTAACTGAATAAGAAACTAGCTGCCCACCATTCCTGCTTTAGAAGGCCTGAGTTACTGAGTTAGAGACCCTGAACCTTGAGACAGGCAGGGACCAATCTGGGCCTGGCTCCATGCTATGTCCACCTGAGGAAGGCCCTACCAGGCCACAATCACACAGCACAGTCCATGGTTTCTCCTGGATGCATGCATTCCTAGAACTGCTCTGACCTCCACCCCCAGGGCAGAGGCCCTGCCTGCAACCTTAGAACGGTGCACAGATCAGTGTCAGACCTCCTCCAAAACTACAAAAGAAGATGTGCTCAAGGCTAGAGTCTTTCCCCTTTCTGATCTTAGATCCCATAGAACACAGCTCACTGTCGGCCACAGGACCTACTCCATGGTCCAAGGTCCACTCTGATTTAGCCCAAATAATGAGCCCTTAATAACATTTCAAGGAGGCATAAGGGGCCAAAGACGCCAAAGTTTGTCTGCCTCTAGATAAAATATCATGGATTCCCAACCCCAAGTCCAAGGATAAGCTGGAGCTAAGAGACCACTGTCACTTACTGGGGGGAGGGGGAGCACACATAGTTACGGAGGCCACTTTCTCTACCTTTTCTGTTGTCACCCCTGCTGAACAGGCGACTACAAGTTCTTTAAGCTTCTTGGGCTTCATTGCAGTGACCTGTATATTACCTAGAGACTCAGTGAAAATAAGAAAGGGCAAATTTACAGTGCCTGGTTGAGTGGACCCGAGATTGTGTCTGGAGGTGACTTTCTAGCCTGTCATGTCCCCAGCTGATTCTAACGTGCAGCCAGGATCTGTGGGCCAGCAGTATCAGCGGAGCCTGGGGAGCACTGTGGAGATGTACATCCTGGGCCCATCCCAAGCCCACAGAGTCAGGAACACTGTGATAGGCAGCACCTTGCGTCTAGGAGCCTGCTGCGTAGGCTGAGACCCCATTCTTTTCTCAGACTGGAAGGCCCTGTTCTTGGCCAGGATGACTTTCCAGAAGGATAAGAGGACAAAGATAGAAAATGAGGTTCAAAGAAGACCTGAGTGTGAGTCCTAGAAGTGCTGTGACGGCCTCCATCTACACCTGGCACAGGCAAAGGCTAGCAGGAGCTGGCAGTGTGACCACAGGACTCTGCCATCTGTCCCTCCTCCTTTGCTGTGGGCTTCTGAGGAGCCAGTTGATTTCACCCAGCACCCTAGGAATCACCAGACAGGCCTGTGTCTGCCTCTTCCGATTTTTATTTTTTGAATGTCGCCTGTGCGTGGCTTTGGGGGAACTCTTGCTCAGATCCATTCATTCATTATTTAAAGCTTGCCATTGTTCCTTCAGGAAGGTTAAGCATGATTAAAAGATCGGATTTTTCCACAGGGCACAACAAAACAGCTACTCCCACATTTTGAAGCTGGTTTGGCCAAGCCCTGTTACATAATTTAAAATCTGTGACTTATTTAGATTTAATTAGCCAGAGGGGCACAGCTGCAGGTTCGTTATCAATATTTCCTAAGCTTTGTGGGATCTGAGACTAAAGCAGGGATTGGCTCAAACTTGCAGGTTCCTCACACTGTGTGAGATGGTGTCAGGAGGAAGGCATATTTGTTCCTCAAAAAGCAAAATGGTCTCTTTGGGCAGGTCCACACAATGGCCCAGTCAGAGGTGTCAGCCCACCGAGGTGAGCTGTGATTAACATGATTGATTGTGAGGTAAAAGCCTGGGGTGGGGAGAGCAGGCTGAGCAGGTGAAAGGTGTTAGCCTTAATTTAAGACCTGAGAGTGGTGGGAAGGGCACGGCTCTTGAGCTCAGTGTGAAAGGACAGTACAGGGTCCCTGTTCAAAGCCAATGCCAAGGGCTGAGGAGACAGGTCAGCTGGTAAAGTGAGTTCCTGCCTTAGAACCCATGTAAAGAAGCCAGGCTCACTTGGTTGGGGAGCAGGGAGGATATGAGTGCAGGGGAGTGGGGTAGGGGAGAAGAGAAGAGAGGAAAGGAGAAGAGAGGGGAGGGGGAGAAAGGAGAAAGATGGGAGAGAAGGGGTGAAGGGATAGGGAAGAGAAGGGGTGAGGAGAGGGAGAAGGAGGAAAGAGAGAGGGAGAAGGAGGGGGAGAAGAAGAGGAAGAGAGGGAGAGAAGAGAAGGGGAAGGGAAGGGGAAGAGAAGAAGAGAGAAGAGAGAGAAGAGAAACCACAAAGTGGCCAGCACCAGATGCTCTCGGTTGTCCTGTGGTACCTACATCACACATGCACACACACACACACACACACACACACACCAACAACGATAAGATTGGGAATTCCTGCTGCTGACAGAGCACTAAAACAAGCATGGGCCTCTTACACCCTCCCGCAGTGTGCCCACAAGGCCAGCCCTGGCAGTGAATGAAGAACGCTCAGGGGTCTAGGTTTCCATACTGCCTCTCAATCCCATCCTGACGAGGCAGTCCTTGGGTTCCATCTGCAGCAGGGACCAACCGGCTCTGTGCACCAAAATGCACCCAGCTTCAGTCCATGGTGGCCTTAATCTCCCGAATCAAAAGAAACTGTTCCTGGGACAGGAGCACCCTCTCACAGGACCTGGATTCCGCTCCCAGCACCCAGACCTGAGGTTCACAGCTGCCTGTAAGTCCAGTGCCAGGGGGCTGTGGTGCCCGCTTTTGGCCTCTTCGGGCACCAGCACTGACATGCGTCCAGCTCTGGGCGCTCAGTAGGCACCTTTGAGAGCGCATGTCACACTGCAGGCCTGCAGCCAGTCATCACCACAGGGCTCACAGGGGTCTCAAAGTCTGCAGCCTAGCGGCACATCTCCTCTCCCTCCTGCCTTCCACCTCATACTCTATTTAGCTGACTCCTTCTCCAGGTCAGAAAACCCCCAAATAGAAGAAAGTGACATTGTTTATTCTCTTGAGCCTCCTGGATCAGGTGACAGTCACTTCGACTCAAACTTTTCATCAAAGGGGCCTTTGTTTGATCCTGGGACAGAAGGAAGGCCTTGGACGACAGCCACCAGGAAGCCCTGCTCAAAGTGCTGAGCCAGGAGACCCGGTAGAAGAAGTGGGGGGGGGGGGCTTCCCCACCCCCAGGAAGGGTGGGACTCTCTCCTACCTTGGGTGGCATCTCTCTGAGCCAGTCTGCCATAGCTCTGGATTCTGGAGGAGCCTGAGCACTGAATAGCGTGGCTACACATGCCGCCCAGTTGCTGGCCCCAGCAGCAATTCCGCAGGAGCAAAGGACAAAGGTGGGCAAGGGAGAGTGTGGGGAAGGCCCTGAACACTTACAGACCATATGAAGGCTTCCTGCAAAGGGGCACCTTGTCCAAATTCTTCTTCTTCCAGTACGTTCCTGTCATCCCACAGCCGCCTAGTCTTGGGCTGTTCGTGTGGCCACAACAAATGGCACAGGTGGCTTAGACAACAGGTATCTCATCCAGTCCCGGAGGTTGGAAGCCTAAGACCCCTGGCTTCAGGTCGCCTCCCTCCATGCAGGCATACCCCAGCTGTCCCTCTGTGCCAGGATGTCCGTGCTGCATGGCTTCTCCTGGGAAGACAACGGCATGTCTGATCATCCCAATAGGGTAAGGAGACCAATAAAGAATTGCACTGACGTTCAGCCTGGGGAACTAATAGCTTTATCAGGGTCACGTACAGAAGCATGGGAACCCAAAGTCAGCTCCACAGCTCATCAGAAGTTCCCTGGAAAACCACTGAGATGCCCCATCTCGGTCAACTGTTCACGTTTTGTGAGTCTCCTGCCTCATCCCACAAGCACATGACGATAGGCCTGTCTCACAGAGGGCTCGTATGCGGCTCTGGAAACGCTGTGCTGTAACGGTGGTGGAACTGCAGGAACTACAATGAGGACAGCACTCAGACTGCACCAAGGCCTCATCTTCGTTACCTCTCCAAGAGCCCTGACTCCAGGGCCTGGAGCCACAGTCAGTCAGGAGAAAATGCTTGTCAGACACAAAAAGTCATACATGGTGACACGTGCTGATGAGCACAGCACTGGGGAGGTAAAAACATGTCACATACATACACTACTCACCACACATACCCAGCGCATACTACACACACCACACATAGAGATATACCACACACACACCAAACATACAGGCGGATGCTGCACACACACACACACACACACACACACACACACACACCAAACATACAGGCGATGCTACACACACACCAAACATACAGGAGGATGCTACACATGTATACACACACACACCAAACATACAGGCAGATGCCACACACACACACCCACACCAAACATACAGACAACACACATACATACTACTCAGTACACCTATCACACACTTATACAGACCACACATTATCGCATACTACCATACACACACGGACATATCATACATATACCACACAAATATTTCACACACACAGTACACATATACACACATACCATCATACCACCCAGGCAGACCACACACATATCTGCCACACATGCACACCTCACGTACGCTACTCATTTTACACACTCTACACACTACACATGCCACACAGTCCCTCACCTGTATACTGTGCAGACCACACATATATCACACTACTACATACTAATAAACAATGCACACAGCCATACACACACCACCCGCAGCACACAATACTCAAACACTCACTATTCACACCACACATGCATTCCCAGTCCTTGCACATTTACCACACGCTGCTCACATATGTGTTATACACACCACGTATACACAGAACTCCACAACATACACACCGCACACACACCTCACATATGTCCCATTCTACACACTACTACACATAGATCACACACATCATACAGTACCTCACACATGTACAGTACACGAACATACCAGATACCCATCACACACACATACCACATGAACACCTCAAATATCCCATACATATCAAACACGCACCACACATTATACCACACACTGCTACATACTACCATATACCAACCACACATCACACACCACAGTACCAAACACAGCTCACACACATGCCACACATAACACCGTACAAACAACATTTACAGGACACACACCACACCAAATACACACACACATACACCATACTCCATACAAACAGAACACACACCACACACATATACCACAAAACACACCCCGCAAGACAGTCCTGATTATCACAGCAGAGCAGCCAGGGGGAACATGCAGATGCTTGGATGCCAGGAAACCAGTGCAGCAGGTAGAGGGAGCTGGCCAGGCGCAGCTAGCAGGAAGCAGAGCTAAAGCAGGCTGCCCTGACCCACTGCCTCCCTGTGTGGAGATGCACACATCACACCCGGTCCAAGGCAGCCAACTCCAGCTTTCATGTGAGGACCTGCTGGCTTCCAAATGCTGGTTCAATTGTCTTTGCTCACTCTGTGGCCCTGAGGAAAGTCTGCGGGCTAGCAGCTCAGAACCCCTGAACCGGAGACACTGTTTCCTTTCTGGTAGTCTCTGTTTCCCTCAGAGACACACTGGAGGATTTCTTCAAACAGAAGCACTCCTAGTGCAAAAATAGACTGTGATTCACTCCCTAACAATGTTGAAGCTCAGAACAGCAGTAAGGGACGCTTCTTCCCTTCCCAAATTGCCTCACCTTGAGGTGTTCCAAAAAGACAGATCTCTTAATGCATTTCAAATCAGGTTAGAGTGGCAAAAATCTAATTTTCATACAACTTCTTATAGATGGGAATTTAACTAAAGCCTAGATCAAGATTAAGGAAGTCTCAATTCAGAGGCCTGGGAGAAGGGGGATGAGATGGGAGAAGGGGGGAGACACTGGGGACCCTGGCTGGAGTTGGGAGGGGCTGGCAACTGCTCCTTGAAGTTGATGAGACAAAGACAGGTGGGGCCTGGGGACCAGGGAGCCAGAGAGGAGGAGAGGAAGGAGCATCATTAGTTACCATGGTAATGAAGGAACAAGGAGAGGGGAAGGAGAAATGGGAGGGAGGGTCTGGAGGAAAAGCTGCCTTTGCTGTCACCTACAATACTCCCTTTGTCTAAGACTCCATGGCCCCCTGATGCTACTCACCCCCAGCACAAGTCAGGACTGTGGAGTTAAGTCAAAAGCAGCGTTAAGCACAGCTAAGATGAGTGGGCTGTGCGTGGTGAATCAGTGAGTCTCTGAGTCCAGAGCCCCCTCGGATTCAAAGTGTTTCCAGCCCTGTCCTGCCACGAAGCCTATGAGTCCAGTGTTAGAGCACATCTCCTAAGACTTTGTTCCTGGTCAGTTATAAATCTTCCTTAGAAGGTTTAATGTCTTGGCAATCCATTTTTAGGCTCTCAGGAGGAGGTGATCATTGCGTGCAGCCAGGACCTCAGCGTCAGGAGTGTCCACACCAGGATTCTGAATGTGTTACGCACAATAGTGGGCTGACTCCAGAGAGAGCATTGCCTACAATGGTGCCATGGACAGCCACTATATGTTTATCCAAAGATTTTTCCTCTGACTTCCTTTGGGCGGGGGGAGGTCTACCTCTTCCTCCATGAGGTTTGGGTGAAAACGACTTGTGTTAATTACCTTTCTTGTGTCTGTAACCAAGGGACAGAAGCCACTTCTGGTTGATGTGTTTATTTCAGCTCACAGTTCAGGAGATATGGTCCATCAAGGCAGAGAAAGAATGATGACTGGAATGGTTTGGAGATTGTGATTAAGATTCACTGTCAACCCTGGATTTGGTTACCCAGGAGAGACACCTCTGAGTGTGTCTTTGAGGGAGTTTCCAGACAGGCTTAAATGAGGATGAGAGGCCCACCCTGCACGTTCGTGGCATCATTCATGAGCTGTGGGCCCAGGCTGAATTAAAAAGAGGAAACTGAGGAGGGCTGTAGGGCGGCAGCCTTCATCCCTTATTTTCTGACTGAGGCATCTCAAGGGAGTGCTAAGCAGGGAGAGGAAAGTACAGAACTGCTGGTAAGCGGTCTTGTCCGCCTTGGGAGAGCTACCTGGGAATGAGGCCAATATAAAGAAAAGAAAAACCCAGGGAGAAGACACAGGGGACAGAAAGGAGAGAATGTGAGTCCTAGATGGAATACTCCAAGCTCTAGATCCACCAGCATTAAGACACATCCTTGAGCGGGCCACTTTTCAAACTTTGGTTTGAACTGTATTTCCGTCACTTGTAACCAAGAACTCCGAGCCACACACGGGCAGAATTTCCCTTTACACGGTACCACCTGGACTCTGCAACAGTATAAAGGGGTAGTGTAGCATCTCTCCAGGCTCATCTATGCAGAAAGAGGTGGAATGAAGCCAAGCGAGAGTTTCCAAGCCACGGGGAGAGCTATGCCTGTGAGAGAGAGCATGAGTCCTTCTGCAAGGAATAGAACCGTCCCCTCCGTTCTGGGGTATAAAAAGCCCTGCCCTAGCACGGGGGGTCATTGATAAGATAACGGTGCCAAGAGAATCAGAGTGGGTCCTGGCTGGAAAGGCAAGCCCGCCGTGCAGTCCAGGGGACAGCAGGTGCTGCCAATAGACAGCGCCCTGTCAACCTAAATGCCCAACACATGATAGATGAGTAATAAAATGTGCGCCGTCCGTATGTTATCCCACAGTGGAGAAAAATAAAGTGCTTAATCCTGCTACAGCATGGACAGATCCCGAAAACAACTATGGTAAATCAAACCCTGCCCAAAAGACCACACTTTGCCTAATTCCGTTTCTATGGAATACCAGCATAGGAGACGCTGGAGCTGGGAAATGTATTTGTAGTTGCCTAAGATTACAGGAACAGGGAAATTTTGGGTTGACAGCTAAAGAGTATAGGGTTTCCCTGAGGGTGTTGAAATATTCTGAAACAGATTGTGATGGTAGCTGGCTATACACTCTATGAATATACTCAAAGCATTTCAACTGTACATTTTTAGTGGGTAAAATGCACGTTATGTGAATAATTTTTTAATAAATCTGTTACCAAAAAAAAAAGAAAGCAAAGCATTGAGGTCCCCAGTCTGTGTGTGGTAGGGTGGTTCAGGGAGCGGCTCAGGAAGTCTCAGGACACAGCATGCAGCTGCCGCCACTGTGGACTGACTCTCCGTCCCAAGCTACAGAGGCCTTACTCGGGGCTGGTACTCCAACAAACCGCTCCAGCCCCAGTCATTACGGAATCTGCCTGACCCAGGTGACATATCCAACCTCACTCAGGATTTCTCTTTCTGGACCATACCCCAGGGAGCACAGAACCCTGGAGCTCCCCCACCTCAAAAGCCTAAAACCTGTTTCTAGGGTCTGCTGGTGCTTGCCCAGGCCCAACCTCCATTTGGTCAGAGCTGGTGTTGAAAGGAGGGCCACCTATTGGCTCTGAGTGAAGCTGAGAAGGTGACCAAGACCCTGGCTGCAGCCAGCTCTCCCCACAGCTACGGCGCTCTCATGAAGCCATGAAATTCTAAGTTCATGCGGATTCTAAATTTGATCTTGACCTTCCAGGTCATTATGAAGTATGACTCATCAGGATAAGAGGCTAGAACATTAGACCACATATCTGTCCACTTCCTATTTGTAGCTCTAGCTTTTGTGGTGCTCCATTTGTAAGCCTCTGCTGGGTGTCTATAAATGTAAGGAGCTGAGATCCTAAAAAGTGTTATATTTGAGAGAGGAATCTATCCCAGCTTGTCTTTCTAGTGAATCAGGGTGTGAGGTTTCCCAGGCTGTGATTGCAGATTTAGAAAACACAGTTTATAGATTCCTTGCTCCAGTCTAAACAGAAAGCCACCACATTCTGCCTACAACCTTGAAGTTGAAGGATTTCTCTCAGCTAGGTCTCAGCTGAGCCTGGAGATTTGGGAATGTGAGGCACAGGCTGATTGGAGTTCTATGAGCTGGACTAAGGAATTCCATGTCTGTCCTTTTAAAGATATAACAGAGTCAAAAGGAGAGAAGCTCACTGGGAACCTCTAAGAACAAGGCTCCACATACTGCCCATTGCCTCCTGGAGGCCACCCTCACCCCTAGCCCTGACAACCCACCCCACCCCTACCCATAACCCACCCTCACCCCTACCCATGACAACCCACCCCACACCTACCCTAACCCACCCTCACCCCTACCCTTGATAACCCAGTAAGAAGCACTGTTGTCCAGCCTGTTACATTTGTCTGGTGTTCATGGAAAGAACTACTTAAATTGGTTCTCAAAAAAATGGAGAAAAACTGATGGATTTAGCAGTCTAGCATGGCTCTCATGCTCCAGGGCAAAGAGACACAGTCAAGCAGCACCTGCATATGCCCATACAGCTCTGTGAAGCCAGAGGGTCTCCATCTGGAGAGACACGTGAGGGCTGCAACCCTATCTCTGTAGGATGTCCAGGTTACATCAGCAGTCAAAAAGAATGGGAGCCTTTTTTTTTTTTTTTTTTTTTGACTCTACATTGGCCTAAAGAGGACTTTTTTCCTAATGATGAAAAGTGTGCTGCAGAGGCCAGCAAGGGCATCCTTGGATGGCCCGCCTGGGGATGACAAGAAGAATGTATTAGTTCCTTTTCTGCTGCTGTGATAAATTCCGATCCTCAAAGGCAACTTTAGAAAGTGTTTATTTCAGCTTATGGCTCCAGAGGTTTAGATGTTCATAGCGGTAGGGAGAGCATGAAGGCAGGATTGGGGGTGCCAAGAGATCATAGCTCTGCCACACGCAGGAAGCAGAGAGAGATGGAAGTGAGGAGATGTGATACACTCTCAGAGCTCACCCAGTGATGTGCATCTTCCTTCATGGCTGTGCCCACTAAAGGTTTCATAACATCTCCAAATAGCATGATGAACAAGTGTATTCAAATATACCCTGTTGAATGAGAAATCGCCCTCATAAACCACCAGAAGAGACAAACCAGCCAAGAAGGCCATTGTTTTCTCTCTTGGAGATTACATGAGACTCCATTTTGTTGCTTCTCTCTGCTCCTCTCCTGACTGGTCTGAAACAGACCTTGCCCTGCACTTAAAGAGGCTTTGGATGGAAGAAAGAGAACAAAGTTCTTCAAGAACAGTGATAGTCAATCAGAAGTCTGGGTGGGTCTGGAGTAACCAGGACATGAAAAAAAGTCTCACAGAGGTAAGGCGTGGTCCCTCCAGAAATGAGAGAGCATCTTTGTGCCTACAAATAAACTGTCAGAACCTACCGGGACACTCCAGCCTGTCACTGCCCCTTCCTTTATCACCAGCCCAGCAATGGGACAAACTAGTGAAGTGTTTGGTGACACACAATGCTTTTGGAAGGGAAAGTGTTTGGACCTGGGTCATTTTAAGAGTCTCACACAAAACGTCCTCACATCCACATGTCCGCTGTGTACCGGTGACCTGATACCATCTGAATACACAGCGGCACGGCTTTTCCTGTCTCCCTTTTATGTCCCCCCTTTTCTTTCCCTAGCTCCTGAGACATACAACTCTCACTCAGCCTAAGTCTTAGCATCGACCTGAGGGGAAATAGCTGGAACAACAAAGGGACAGTCTCAGTCCTGGGGTGTGTGGAGGGAAGAGAGGAGCAGCAGGGACTGGGCAACAGCCCCCAACTCGCTGCCTTCATATAATGTGAAAGAATCTCTTCATATAATGTGAAAGAATCTCTTCATATAATGTGAAAGAATATTTTTTTCTCATGTAACTCAGAGTTTAAAAAATTAAGTCCTTAAAAGTCCTTTCATTTCTTTGTACTTACTTGGAAAATGTTTCTGAGCTCAACTCTTGTTTTTTAAAAATCCACAGTAATATAGCTAATGACGACTCAACACCTTTTAACACGAGTTAAGGCGCGTGGAGGTTCCGTGGTTAGTGGCTAAGAGATCAAGAACTGCTTTTCCAGAGGACTGGAGTTGAGTTCCCAGGACCTGTGTCAGAGGATCAAGACACTTCTGACCTCAGTAAGTACCCGACTCACCCACACACATACCCCAACACGCACATGCGCATAATTAAAAATCTTTTTAAAAAGTAATATCCATTTGTGGATATCTGAACTAAAGGAAGGGGGAGAAAGTTCCATCTACTTACACATGAGTTTCCAATGAGACTCTCATGTTTTTATTCACTTATTAGCTGTGAGTTTGAAATAGCACTTGTTTTAATTGTGCACTAGTTGTGATTTGAAATCAGACCAAATGTTAACAAGAGTCTATGGTTGGAAGAGGAAGTCATTTTCATGAGTAGTCACTGACTCGCTAGGTGTTCATGCTGAATTAGGAGATACACAGACACAGAGAGAGAGAGAGACAGAAAGAGACAGAGAGAGAGAGAGAGAGAGAGAGAGAGAGAGAGAGAGAGAGAGAACAGGAGGGAAACTTGTTGGGAAGAAGTTCGTGGCTGTGCATAGTGATACATGGCTTTAATCCCAACACTCAAGGAGGCAGAAGCAGGCGGATCTCTGTGAGTTCAAGGCCAGCCTGGTCTACAACATGAATCCAGGACAGCCAAGGCTATGAAGAGAAACCCTGTCTCAAAAAAAAAAAAAAAAAAGAAAAGAAAAAAAAAGTTCAGTGGTTCAGTGGGATTAGAGAGAGTAATGGGGCAAATATGATCAAATATACAGTTGTCAAAATCATTTTTTACATGACAAAAATGGTACAGTCACAAGAAATGTTTTAAATAAACTCATTTCATATGAGTACATACATAGGTATACAAAAATAGCTTTGCTGTAGTGAGGGAGGCTGTGATAGGGACACATAAGCCTTCCATTCATAAAAATGTGGGCTAAAATGAGAAGTAGAATAAAAATGTATGCTGAAGAAGAAAAAAGATGAAATGGTTCCAACTTGTTCATATATTTTTAAAAAGGATGGTGGTGGGTAGCCAACCACTGTGGTATTGCATTTAGAAACATCTTTCAGAGTACTGTAACCACTTTATTTTAAAATGTCAATATTTGCAATATACCAGAAAGTGTATTTCATGTAACTATTTAAACTTAGGGAAAAAAATGTTTGAATGCTTGAACCTAAAAATGTACAAGAAGCTACGTGGATTTTTTTTTCTTAAGAAGTCTAACAAAAATGTTACGATTGTGTGTGTGTGTGTGTGTGTGTGTGTGTGTGTACACAGGCATGTGTGCCCAGGAATTCACGTGCAGGGGGTGTGGGGCATTTGAAGGCTCACTTGCCTGAGAGGGAATTGGCATTTGTATGCAATAGGAAGCTGTCTAGAGCGCATGCAAAGTCTGGGGCTGTAAATGTTCCCTGGGTCTTTGCCAGGCTGTCACAGGCATCTAGAGGGGCAGAAGTGGAAACCACAGGCGCTGGGTAGGTGGGAAGGGAGCACCCCTTCGCTCTGCCAATACTGGCCTTCTGCCTTTCAGTCCGTTTATCTTAGTGTTTCTCTCAAAAATGCCCTTTCTGCCCTGCAGACCCGGGTAAGTTCTGTCTGCTTCTACACCGTCCCATCTTGCCTCTCCCCCCCTTTTTCCCCCCAGGAAGTACCCGCACCCCAGGGGTCCCAAAAGGCCTGGTGTGCATGGGGGTGCCTAAAGCAGCCTCTCCAGTCCTCACTTCTTGGCTGGAACCTAAAAGTTTTCTCATTCTGTTTCCAAGACTATTTCCTGGGCAATAAGATGTGGATAATGAGAGTGCACGGAGAGGAAATGGGCAGATCGCCTGGCACAGGGATTGGCCTTGCAGGCGGAGCTGAGCACCCAGCTGCACGCAGCAAATAGTTGCTAATGAAGCAGCGAAATGCCGTTTCCAGTCCACCAGAAAAGTCGGAACATCTCCCTCCCCTGCACTCAGGGGACGAAGAAGAGTTCCCAGGCCTTCAAGTCTCCTTTAAGTAACTTGCCAACTTGGGGTGAGGCAGCCGGCCGAGCTTCCCTCCCCTCCTCCCACAGCTGCTGGGCCTGGCACAGGCCCGGAGCTATGAGGTCATGTTCATGCCACGTGACCGCTGCTGCATCTGTCAACCGTGATACAATTACTAAGACACTCAGTCAGGGCGTTTATGACATTCAAACCTGCTCTTGCTGCCACCTCCTCATCTTCCTCCTTCTCCACTTCCCCCTCCTCCTCCTCCACTTGCTGGCCCCTTTCACAAGCAAGGGATCATCTCAAAAGTTCAGGAATCTGAAGTATATGCCTTCCAGCGAGAACTTTAAAAAGGAGGTAAAAGAAGGATGAAAACATCCAAGATTGTAGTTTCTGCTGCTGCAGTTTGAAAACCACTGGAGCCCTGACCTTAAAATCTCTTCTGTTGAAGCAATTTAGCATATGCTTTAGCAGTCTCTTAAAAAATTATGATACCCTTTAATTCATTGACACAAGTGGAAATAATTAAACTGGGGCAGAACTTTAGACACCCCCAAATCACTGCCTTATTATTAAGATAAGCAAAATATAGAATGATATTGGATAAATCAAGGTATATAAAACAACGCAGGACTGGGATGTCACGGAACATGATGATCTTGGGACTGGAATAATGACTCGGCAGTGAAGGGTATTGGCTGTTCTTCCAGAGAACTCCGGTTTGATTATCAGCGCCCACATGGTGGCTGACCACTGTAACTCCAGTTCCAGAGGCTCTGACACCACCTCTGGCCTCTGAGAGTACCAGGCACCACCCACACAGGCCATATACACATGCAGGCAAAACCCAAACACATAAAACAAAAATTAATCTCCAAGAACGCTTCATGACATGGAACATGCATGAAAAAAATGAGAATGGCAGTGTTTATGGACATACATTTACTGTATGTCGGTTCTGATGAAGGCTTTCTATGGAATGATTCTTACACCTGAAAGAGGCAAGTACTGCAATTACTCCTTCTAAAAGGGTGACCAGAAGAAGGAAGTTTCCCAGCGTTAACCAGCCTACTGACACATAAATACTGAGACTTAGAGTTTATTCAAAGGGTGAAGTGGCAGAACCTGGATTTGAACTAGGTTCATATTGGTCTAGACTCTGACCTCCTAACCCATCACTCAGGAGACAGGGGCAGGCAAATTTCTGAGAGTTCAACACCTGCTTTACAGAGTGAGTTCCAGGACAGCCAGGGCTACACAAAGAAACCCTGTCTTGAAAAAAGCAAACAAACAAAAAAGAAAATGAAAATTACAAAGACCCAGGATCCCATTATGTGAAAAACCTGGGTATAAAATGATAACTATATTAAATATATTGTGCATAATTATTTGAAGATACCATTTTTTTTATTCAGCAGGAAAAGTGATCACACGGTAACTTTAAAAGGATGGTCAAATTTTAAACTTCAAATACTAAACTCTAAAAGTCTTAAGACTTTTTATACTTTCTGAACTTCCATAATGTTTTCTTATTTCTTGTATAATGCAGTAATAAAAATAATCCCACTGAGTTAAGGTTCTGTATCAAAATTAGCATGGAACACACAGAACTCTATTTGGCTTTTTCTCTATTTTGTCTCATTTCACTGTCAAAACACCCCAAATGAAAATAGGCATTTCTCTCCTGCCTTACCAAAAGGAGAGTTGGGGCAGAGAATGAGTGAGTTACTTGGTTACTTCAGCAAATGGTTTGCAACTACGGAGCGCCTCGGCCTCTAACATGCTGATTTCCTCATATAAAGGGCTGCTGAAGAATACAGCTGCTTTTATGAAGACCTCAAGCTCTAAGACTCCAGTGTGGTGAGCCTTTGCAGTGCGTGAGTCTGCAGGCAGGAAACATGCTCTATTCATACTCTCTGGGGACACCTATTGCCTGAAGCATTCTCCTGCCTCTCTCCCAACCCCATAGAGACATTGCAACCCTTGTACCCAAAAGCAGACTTCCTGGGAACATGCCCTGCCCTTGGATGAAGAGAGAAGCCTGGGTTCCATCCTGACCACAGAGTAAAACAACAATGACAACAAAGTACAGCTTTGGGTGGGGGATCGTAATTAGGAGCACACCTTCATGAACAGGATATGTGCCCTTTCAAAGAGAGCCCAAGTGAGCTTGCTGACCCTTTGCCATGAGGAGTCCTATAGAAGACACCACCACCTTTATGAACAGCCATACATATACCATATACCAAAGCTTTGGGACTCTGTTAGGATTCTGGAGCAAAACCTGCTTCTGGGTTGCCTAGCAACTTATGATGTCATCATGTGTCACCAGCCAGGTGGCCACACCTGGAAGGCGTAGTTACCTTGCCCCTTAAAGGGCCAACCACGACACGTGGTCTCTCTCTTGGTTCTTCCTCTCTTGGTCCCTCTCTCTTTCCCCTTCTCTCTCTTTTCCTTTCTCTCTCTTATCCCCATCTCTCTTTCTTTCCCCTATCATGTCCTGCTCTCCCTTCTCTCTCTTTCCATATCCACCTAATAAACCTTTTTTATATATAAGATCTGTCATACGCCTAATCGTCTTTATTTAATTTTGTCCCATAACCTAACAACAGCCTGGTCTACAGAGGGAGTTCCAGGACTGTACAGAGAAATCCTGTCTCAAAGAAACAAAGCAAAAATGTGTGGCATGGCAACTCTGTGAGGAAGAGAATTTGGCACAACACGGAGACATGGAGATTGGATTTAGGAGAAAGAAGATTCAAGTGACTCTCTGAGTCTTAATCACAGTCTTTTGCTGAGGCCCTTCTTAAGAGACTTCTACTCCTGGGTTCTGTGGAGCGCCTCCATTTACTAGCAACCTGACCCCAGATTTGTGTTTGGATCTCACAGGGCTTCGATTCAGTCCATGGTCTTAATCATGTTCTTAATCACAGAACTTAGCATTTGGTCCAGAAAGTTGCTTGGAGTTATTTTTGTTCCAAACCTTTTAATCAATGGCATGTACTCAGACAGATTAAACTTGAAAGCATACACACCCACACAGAACTAAATATGGAATTCGTGGGGTCCAGTGTAAACTAAAAATGAAGGATCCTTTGTTTAAAGAGCAGGGGAAAGTGTGATGACGTAGGAAATGCTTTCTTCAGCAGCCTCTCCACTTTTCATGCTTGTTTACTATTTAATGTCTTCCTAAATAGAGCACAATAACAGATTTCACTATCCATTTTACTATCCATTTATCCATGTGTGTTATGTGCGCCGTATGTATGCCTGCTGCCTGCAAAGATCATAATGAACTGGAGCCCCTGGAACTAGAGATGGATGGTTAGCCACCCATAGCCACAGTATGGGTGCTGGGCATTGAACATATATAATCAGCCCACTAGTCATTTTACACTATGTAATGTCCACATGTAAACAAAAATGACCACAATTTGTGTTTCTTGGCTTCTCCCAGAAAGTACTTCGAGCTTTCTGGGAGTGGTAGCCCAAATCCCATATGCATTCAACTATCCAAGGGTGTGAGGATTCTTGGCAGGCCACAGGCATACTCTCAGAAGCTCCAGAGGGTCCTACCTTGACACTTGGGCCCAGAATGTTTGACAACTTCTGGGTTTTCTTTCCTATCAGCCTCAAGAACTATCCACTGTATTTGAGCTAAGACCAGGGATGTCTATCATTGTAGGCCCTGAACTCCACAGAGCACTCTGACCCATCATGCATACAGGGGGAGCAGTGTTAGCTAGTAATATAGAAGGTTGGGCCTTGGACTAGCAGGGACATGGATGATACAGGCCAAGAACAAGTTTCAGGGCCCCAGGCAGGCTTCTGAAGGCAGCAGGATGTGTAAGCCAAGGCTCCAAACCCACGGTACACGCCCCAGCATCCCACTGCAGTTTCTCCTACATATCTCCAGAGAGATCATCAGGAATCTCACGGCAGTTGCTACAGGGACATTAAACTGTGGGCAAAGTTTCTGATTGCCTGGGACTTTTCTGAGCATGAGCCTAGGGAAGGTCATCCATGATGCTGAGCATCATTAAATGCCATTGTCACAAGTTACTACAGCTCAGCAAAGAGAGTTAAAAACCTACCTCATAGCTGAATAAGCTTGGAGCTCAGACACACCGGTCAGTGGTACAATTCACATCTCACCTAAGACGAAGCTGACAGAGACATCTTCCCTCCCTTCATCCAAGACTTCAAAATGCCCCAGAAACTGTCAGAAACACACATGAACTACAATTTTATTTCTGAGCATAATTTGAGCTTTATTCCAAAGTTAACGTGTGATGCTTTTAGCTATTCTAAGATAGGGAAGAACTACAGAGGAAGAACAAAGAGGAAGATGAATCCCCTTAGTTCCGCTTGTCCAAATGACTAAGACTTTTAAGAGTCTGCAGTTCAACCCGAGCTTCCCTTTCCAAGCCTCAAATAAAGAACTTTCTATTGGCATTACTTCCAAACAAAGTCCTTCGTATCTCTGGCATCTTTTCCAGGGCTGCGATGCTCAGCCGGCTTTCTAGGGTATTGGAAACCTTTATTTTCTGGTCGCCACTGTAGACCTCCACCCCTCCAGCGGCACTGGGGACCAGGTATGCATCTTGATCGACCTGGATATCTGAGTGCTTTTGGCAGAGCACCATGTACTGAGGGGTCACCCTCTGCACGGCAGCCTCCACCAGGTGGAGGTCCTGTGACCTGCAGCGGACAATCATCACAGGCTCCAGCAGCCGGAGCAAGGCTTGGAGCACGAGTTTATCCAGCAGTTCTTGGTAGGTATCTACATCCAACACAACTCTGCTGAGTCTCTCCTTCGCGTCCCTGAGCAATTCTAAGACGAGATTGTCTCGGGCTCTCAGGACTGTTAGCCTCGCCTGATTCCTCATGGTGGACAGCTGGATTTTTTTCTGCTGCTCTATCTGTTTCTCCTTCTTCTCATAATAATCCATGATCTTCAGTCGCTGGGTTTGCACCAGGCGGCCTTTCTCAATGTTGAACTCTTCCTCCGCCTTGGCGTCTATCTCCTCCGCCTTCTCATTGGCTTCCTGCTCAATGAAAGCCGTCATGTGTTTGATCTGCTTCTGCACATCGATGTCAGTCAGGGCCATGGCTGGTCCCGGAAAGGGGAGACAGAGGGCCTTCTGCTGTCGTCAATGTAGAGTTTCCAGAGTGGCACTAATGTCCCAGTTCTTCCCTGTGGAGTTCACAAAGAAGGAAAGGGGAAATCAGGGTCTGAAGGGAAGGATCCTGGAGACCAGCTCTAGAGCCCTTGATTTATAGGTGAGTTAACTGAAGTCCACAGATGGAAGCGGTTCCCTAGAACTTCAACCTTTATTCACTCATTGTTACCCAATTCCAGGAAGTCAGGGCCATTCTAGTCCAGGATTCTCTAGGTGATGACCTAAGACTCAGAGACCAAAGAATGCCTCAACGTGGGGCTGCAGAGATGGCTCAGCCATTAAGACTTGAGGTCAGTTCCCAGCATTCACATGGTAGCGCACAGCTTCCTGTAATCTTCTAGTCCCAGGGGATCTGACACCTCCTTAGGACCTCTGCAGTCACGGCATATAGGTGGTACACAGACATATATGCAAGCACCCCCCCAACATTTAAAACAAAGATAAAAAAATAAACACATTATGGGGTGGGAAGGACTGAGGAGAATCTGAGAATCTGAGAACCTGGTGATGCAGGGTTCAGTCCAGGAAGACTGCTCAGAGGCAGAAGGATTCGATGCAAAGACTCAGTGTAAGGTTAAGTGCATAGGAGCACTGTGGGAGAGGTGTGGGGTCGGAGAGGAGGCTGAAGGCAGTCTCTCTGCTAGGAATGGCTTCCAAGCTTCTGTGTATACTTGACTCTCCTGGAGGACCTTTAAGAAGAAATCCATCTTTGAAGGCCTCACTCCATACCTGCTGCTCACGCTACGCCTGCTGTCATCAAAATCTCTGCCAGTGTCGTCTGGGATTTTGTATCCTAGAAAGACTCCCTCACGGGCTAGAGAGCAAGCATGCTTGTCAAGCAATCCCAACAACCTGTGTCTGATCCCCAGAACCCCCTCTATGGAGTCTGTCCTCTGACCTCCAGCACTACAGTATGTGTGGATCCACACACACAAACCCTCATCACACGCACATGCACATCCTCCTCCAATAATAATAGCAATGAAGAAGTGGAGGAGGACGAGGAGAATCCTCAGCCTTGGGGTATGATTCAGTGGTAGAGCATTTGCCTCACATGCACATGACCCTGGGTCTCATCCTAGCTCACCAGAAACAAACAAACACAATGAGCAAAAAGACCTTTCCCACTAGGTAAAATGCTGCCCTTTGGGCCTGATATGGCCATGGCACTCAGGAGCTCAAAACAGTTCCTTCACAAGACTCATATGCATTCAGTCAGAGACAGATGAGGGGTTAGCCGGATCCCCACCCCACCCCGGAAAGCTAACAGCAGTCTCGAGCTGACAGAGGAGAGAAAGCCACTTTCTTCAGTAATAGAGCCATCTGGGAGTGACTCATGCCACAGGAGATAATGCCACACCCACATGACTGACCTGCTTAGATGCGGCAGGTCACAAAGCAAAACCAAAACTAAACAAAATCAACAAAACAAAAACAAAAAAAAGAAGAAGACAAGAAGGCATGTGGAGATGTGGAGAGAGGAGGGAAGCATGGTGTGGGAGGAGGATAAGGAAGGGTGAAGGATGAGTGTGGCCAGAATGTATTATATACACATAGGAGATTGGTAAAGAATAAATTGATTTAAAAATAAACCTCAAAAAATCTCATAAAGCTCTGGAAAATGTCTGAACAAAATGAGAATATTCAAAGAAGAAATCATAAAGAGACTAAAATTTTAGAGCTAAAGGGTTAACGAGAGTATGAAGGCATAATGAGGACTAGTGAGGTGGCATTGTAGGTGATGGTACTTGCCACCATGCATGAAACCCTGGGTTCCATCCCTAGGAACCACGTGGCGGAAGAAGAGAACCTGTTCCAGTGAGTTTTCCTTTGAACGCCACACCTGTGCCCTGATACACATTCATGCAATTTTAAGTTTTTGTTCAAAAGGCCAAGCGTGGTGGTGCATGCCTCTAATCCCAGAGCCTGGGAGGCAGAGGCAGGTGGGCCCTGTCTACATAGTAAGTTCCAGGCCAGCCAGAGCTAGATAACAAGTTCCTAAATAAAACAATTTTTATCCAAAAAGGACATTATTGAAGTCATGTTGTTTGGAGGCACACTTCTGAAAAACCAAGTTTTTTGTTTGTTTGTTTGTTTTTTTTGTCAATGAAGCAAAATATTCTCTGCTCCTACATCAGACATGTCAATTAAATCAGCGTTGAAAGGCCCCCCGAGGGACTCTGCTGGTTCCCAGCTTTTGGAGCCACTCCAGAAGAAAGGATGAGGAGTGTGAGATGTAGGGCACCCGGCATGCCTGTGGAAGAACAAACACAGCAGGCCAGCCCTTACCGCTTCCCTGCCAGGAGCCGCCTTTGGTCTGCTGGCGCCGGGAGTCTGACACAGAATGTGGAGCTTGGAACACACGCTGGAGCCTGGCACTGCCATATCCTTCTGCACACATGACCCTGGCCATCTGACTGGACAGCTCGAATCACAGAGCCAGGCCGCCCCTTAGGAGGGCTGGCCAGCTCTGCCAAGCAGAGTCCAAGAGAGGGTTCCTTGGCACCTGGGCTGTAGCCGGAGCTGATTCTCTCACACTCAGAATCTCAATTAAGTTGGCACAGAGTTGGCCCCACTCCAGGGTGGACTTCCCTTAACGGACATTCATATAAACTCAGGCAGCCAGTTTATTAATTTACTAATGAAAAATACAGCTGCCATGCTGGTGGGTCATGGCCTTTTTTCTTGAAGGCAAGTTGCCCGTGGAGCCAAATCTGAAGGCTGTTTAATGAGCAAGCCGTCCAATGACAATTCACCAGTTGGTCTAGGAGTCACTCTTGTCCCAGGGCTGCTGGGCTCCTGTTCATGATGGGGGTGCCTCTTTGTGCCCAGACAGGTCCACCTTCCACTGTGCAGGCTCCTCAATAAGGCTTCCCGATGCCCAGCTCTGCACTGACCAGGCATGTGATTTTCTGAAGCAGCTCAGGCCCCTCCCCATTTTCCTCAAGAGTGTAATGGGAATGTGATAGCATCCACATGGTGGGGCCATTGCTTAAATCGAAGTGAAGGTTTATCACAGTGGTGGGCAGAGTCAGCCTTCGTGGATGGTCACTGAGGTCAGCACACTGCTGCTTTGACCTCTCCTTGGGTTTGGGGACCCCTCCTCATCACAGTCCCTCTTTGGTGTAAAGGCTCTAGATGAGATCTGACTTTCACTCACTAGCCTTGCCGCTTTATTAAACTGGTACCCCTGGCCAGAGTTCAGGATTCTTCTAACATTTCACGGTGCCTTCATGCATAGTCCAGACACAGACACAGCCTCGGTGGCTGTGGGGAAAGGTCTGAATTCTAAGGCTCCGGGCTGGGGTGGATCAGCTCGCAGCTCGTGCAGCCCACAGTTCTATGGCCCTCCGTGTGCACCGGCTTCTGCAGCAGTCATTACCGCTGGACTTGGAAGCAGCTGCAGAGTGGGCTGGGCTGGAGTTCGGGGCTGGAGCGAATTTGTCTGCAGGAACGCGGCTGCCCATGTCATGTGTCTGGCAGATGTAACTTCCCGCCTGTCTGGGATAGAGATTATGAGCTCACATGGTTGTGGTTCAAGCAAAACAACAAATCGAACTGAGAAAAGCCCATGCCTGCCTGAAAGTAGCATTAGCTCTGTCCGCATTTGGGGCTGAGGCCGGGGTTGGGGCCCCTAGGCCAGACACACCTCCCAGCATCTACCCCACGTACAGTAGCAGGACATCTTCGCTGCTTCGAACCCCAAACACACGAGCCCAGTTCCACCTGGCAATGTTTCTTCACCCGGTTCCCTCAAAGAAAATGTCCACTTGGCTATTCCCACCTCTACTTTCAGATCCAGCATGAGTCACACTGCTTCTTGGGACTCTGGACTCCTCAGAATGATGACATCCGGGGCTCCAGCAGAGGCAGGCACAAGAGAATGCTACTCCAATGTGATTGATTGGACTAAGGGCTTAAAATCAGAGGGAAAAAAATGGCCTTTCTCTTCCCTGTCTTCTTAAATTGCAAAATACTACACAGATTCAGAAAAGGACACAGAACGCAGATGTGCAGCTTAATGAATTATTACTAGGCAAATATTTGGTAACTACCACCCAGCTCAAGAAAGGAAATGTCAAGGGCTCAGTGGGTAAAGGTGCTTGCGGCCAAACCTAATGGCCCGAGTTCGATCCCTGAGACCCACATGAAAGAGAACAGACTCCCACAAGTTGTCCTCTGACCTCCAAACATGTACACGCCAATACACGAACACTTCCATACAAAATAAGCTAGTTCTTTCTTTATATATATATATTTTTTTTTTTTTGAAGGAAACAGCACTGCAGAAGCTCCTGCTGTGACTGTGGGGATGACATTTCAGACCTCATGATTTTGTATTTGTGGGTGTGGGAAAGGTCCTGGTGAGGAAGTGTGAGCTTGGAAGTCTCTGTTTCTTCAGGCCCTCACCTGTGCGAAGCCGTATGCATCCTAGAAAAGTGAGAAATCCTGCACCGAGGAAGAAGCCAGGAACCTTGCTCAGATCATGAGGCAACCATCCCTCACTCCCTCTTTGTAAGCAAGCCTGGGGCAGATGTGTGTGGCATGGTCTCACAACCCCATCAAAAGGGAAGCAGAAGCAGATCAGGCCTCCAGAAACTTAGGGATTGCCAAGCAACAAAAGGAAGGGGTTTTCCAGGGCTTGGGGCTTGAAACTCAGGACTGTGTGCAGAGACCAGGAAGTAGGTGAAGAAATTTGAATGCAAGGGAGGGGGGCATCCCCTTCTCTGTCTTTCCAAAAAATATCGGCTGAGCAGTGTGTGAGGCACTGTGCCGGCGCCAGAACAGAATGAACAATAAGGAAGATGCTAGCCTGGCTCCCAAGCCCTTGGTGTGATGGGGGACATGATTTGTGAGCTAAGAATCACTGACCAGAGCGTTAGGCACTAGCAATGTCAACAAAGCCACAGGAATGAAGGGTTCCAGCCCCCAGTCCTTCCCCCGCCCCCAAGCCCAGCTAGGCTCTGTTAGAGTGTATTGCCCTGCAGACAGCTCAGTCTTGCAAGTGGGTGGTTTCAAATGTCTGGGTGTTGACAATAAAATTCAAATGGGAGACAAGGGGAGGAAGATAAATGAAAGGGTGTGTAGACATTTAGAGATACTCAGACCAAAAAAAAAAAAAAAAAGAAGTTTCAAGGTGATCCAGTACAGTGTCCTAATTTGGAGTTAAGTCACCTGGAAAGATAGGACCTGAGTAGAATTCACAATTGGGGGGCTATCCAAATTGACAGGAATGCTCAAGACTTCATGGAGACCCAGTTCCCTTCTATTATTTTTTTTAACTTTTTATTGATTCTTTGTGAATTTCACATATCATCTCCCTGTCCCTCCAAATCTGCTCTCCACCCTTGCAACCTTCCCCCTAAAAGGAAACAAAAAAATAAAAATAACCATCACCACCACCAAAATCTCACCATGGAAGCTTCGGTGTCTCACAGTATATGGTTTTGCTTTACTTGCAAATGTTCATCGCAATGAGTCACTGGTCTGGTTGGAGGCCTCTGGCTTCTGCTACACTTTTAACACTGGAATCTCATCAGGACTCGTCTCACCTATCCTGTTGCTGCCCTGTGTCCTGGAGATCCTGCAGCACTGGATCTGCGGGACAGGCCCCTTCACATGCTCCAGCTCCGTAGATGGGGTAGACGTTGGGGTGGACCAACTCACAGCCCTGGGACTGGGCCTCGGTGACGGCTGAGTTGTTCATCCCACCATCTCTGCTGCACCCACGCCACCAGGGCCAGCTCAGAGGAGCTGGCCAGGGTAGGTAGGAGACTAGTTCTGCTACCCCCTGCCACCACACATGGGGCAGCTTTCCCATGCTCACGCCAGCAGGACCAGCTCTCCTGCACTGCCCAGGTAAGGGGAGGGACTAGCTCTGCGCGTTCCTGGAATATCAACACGGCCCAGGCAACAGGCCAGAACAGCGATGTCCACATTGACACAGGACCACAGATCCAGACAAGGCCCTCAGCTTCGGCATGGGGCAGGACATCACTATGGCCTCAAGTGGCAGCACAGGCTTCTCACATCACCACCCTTGGCAGTGACTTCAGCTGCCCAGAAAAGCCTCTGGCTAAGATGTGTGGAAGTTACCTGCCACTCAGAGTGAGAAAGGATAAAGGGGAAAGAGGGGCACAGAGAAAGTCCGCTATAGGTTTCAGGTGAGTGGCAGATCCTGTGGCTTCCAAATAGGGTTGTAATTGACCAAACACTGGTCTAGGAAGACTCACCAGGTGTGGCAGAGGCAGGTGAGACTGCCCAGCTATAAAGCCAATAGTCATTGTGCACAGATGGGGCCTGGAATGGAAGCAGAGCAGAGATATGCAAGCTATCAGGTTTGACACTTGAATGCATCAGCTGGGCTGGGGGAGGCTGTGGGAAGGCAGGAACCAAGCACCACTGCTTGCTCGCTCTCAGGAGCAAGCTGGAAAGAGGGAAGGCAGGAGCAGAGCGTTCAGCTGATCCGAGAGTAAAAGCCCACTCCTAGAGAGAAAAACCAATGTGTCTGGAAAGTTCAGACTTCTTCAGTGCTCACAGTGAGAACCGCATACAGTCCTGGACACTCCATCCCAGCCGCTAAGCAAGTTCTGGCCCGGGCTGCAGAACATGAAACTTCTGTTGGGGCCGGCCTGAAAAGGGAAGAGTGAGCCAGACAAGGCCACAATTTACATTAAGAATCCACAACTGGCGGGGGGGCAGTGGCACTTGCCTGTAATCCTAGCACTCAAGGAAGCAGAGGCAGTCAGAGCTCTCTGAGTTCCAGGCCAGCCTAGACTACAAGGCAAGTCCAGGACAGCCAAGGCTACACAGGGAAACTCAGTCGTGAAAAAACCAACCAACCAAGCAAACAAAGGAATCCACACACAACCCATAACTTGGCATCTTCTAAAACATCTGCAGGACAGGCATTTCAGATCAGGTTCTCCCCAAGGGCAGTTTGCTTCAAATTAGCTTAGCTTGGTAAATTAGCATAGCTTGGTTTCCAGGAACAAGTACTTCCAGAATCCTCCCCTAAACGACACGGCCAGGTCTGTCATAATAGCCTATTCCCCGAAAACAGCTCCTGTCCCAGCTTACTTCCTATTGCTATGGTTATACACTGTCCAAAACCAACTTGGAGAGGAAAGAGTTTATTTCCTCTTACAGCTTAGAGTCCATCATTAAGGGAAGTCAAGGCAGCGACCTGGAGGCAGGGACTGAGGCAGAAGACAAAAAAGGAATGCTGCTTCATGCCTTGCTCTGCCTGCTTTCTTATACAACCCTGGACTACCTCCCGGGGATGACACCACCCACAGTGGGCTGGGCCCGCCCACACTAATCATTGATCAAGAAAAAAAGTCAGGCATAGCAGCACACACCTAGCTCTTAGAAGGCAGAGACAGATGGACCTCTGTGGGTTTGAAGACAGCCTGGTCTACAGAGTGAGTTCCAAGACAGCCAGGGTTACACAAAGAAATTCTGTCTCTAAAAACCAAATGAGAAGGAGGGAGGGAGGGAGAAAAGGAGAGAGAGAGTGTGTGTGTGTAAAAGAAAGAGAGAACGAAAAAACATGTTCAACAGATGTACCTGTGGGCCAGTCTGATAGGGACATCTCAAAAACTGAGGTGACTCTAGTTTGTGCCATGTTGGCAAAAAGTGAACTAGCACAGGGTCAGAGGATCTGGCTTTGACACAAAACTCGAATGTGTAAAAGAGATGTCGGTGAGTAGCCTGCCACCCTCACAATGGCCCTGGAAAGGCCAGTGGAACCTGCTAGGTGAGTCATCACACAGTATAGCTTCCCTGCCTCAGCTCCAAGATCCCTCCCTCCCTCTGACCTTACACAGAACCACAGTCCTCTAACCACCTAGGCCACCAGGAAGCCTCCAGCGAGCAAGCCTCAGGGTGAGGTGAGTGAGCAGCCCTGGGATATATCTCCTCAGAGGGAGCTATCTGTCCAAGATTCCAGCCTGCAAGCAGAGAATGGCCCCAGGAAGGAACACAACTGTTCAACCTCAGAGACACATGGCAGCCTCAATGACACATTCAGAGCAAGCGCTGCTCAGATACCAAATACACTCTCATCATGTGTCTCCTCAGAGACACAGCTCACCCTCTGGCACGGGACAGTTCTGGTTTGCAAGGAAGAGAGCGTAAATATCTAGCCTACACTGTCCTTCTCCATGCCCAGGGTCTCTTTAGGGACTTCTCTGGAAAGAGAGCTATTTCCCCTTTTCTTTACTCATCTCATTGCTTCCCACGGAGGCCAGCATGACCCAGCAACCATAGCTACCCACTGGGCCCACAGATAGTATAGCTGGATAGTAAAGACAGTGCCCCTATAAACTGCCAGCAACCTTGAGGGAGGTTTCAGCCCTTTGTAAGAACGAGAGAGGACTGAACATGGTGATGGTGAGAGGGGGCACAGTGGCCAGCTCCAGTGGGCCGTATATAGTCTACATCGCTGGACACAGGGCTCCGAAAGAATTTGTCCAGTGTGGGGGTTGTATGGATTTGTCTGGAGGCTCTAAGACTCTGTGACTGTAAGGCTGTCATGACTCTAACCTACACTCAAGCAAAAGTGACACCAACCAGACTGGTCCTGCCTCCTGGGAATGTTTCCCCAAGGCCCCTGCATGAGCCCTCCAGATACCAACTCAGGAGGTCAGAGGGAGCCAGGGAAAGGTTTAGGGTAATTCCCCGGGGGAGCTCAGGGTGGAGAGTGTTTCCCAAGCAAGGGAAAATTATTTCAGTTCCTTACAACCTGTTTAGCCATGGAGCATGTGGTGTTTCTAAGCTGTAAGTTAGCTCTGGATCTATGGAACATTCTGGAAGTCCCCACACTTAGGTCAAGGGCTGTAGTGAAGGACAAAGGAATTTTTGCCTCCCATACTGATAGGCATTCTGCACCAAGGAAATGAACCAAATCAAGCCAAATTAAAAGTATAAACACAGGTCTATTGAGGGGAGCTCTCAAGCAGATTAACCGGACCCAAGGAACAGGGCCAGGAAAGTCGCCAAGCAGGCAGGGAGACAGAGGGGTGCTATTCTTACTGTAATTTTATTTCAATAGGTGTTATAAACCATGTAAAAATTTTTTATTAGCAAAGAAAAGTGTCAAATATTTGTCTATATATTTTACCACTTCTGGGCTCTTAATTTCATTTGTAGAGATCTGACTTTTGTTGTTGTTGTTGTTCTGTTTGTTTGTTTGGAGACAGGGTTTTTCTGTGTAGCTTTGGCTGGCCTGGACTCACTTTTTAGGCCAGGCTGGCCTCAAACTCACAGAGATCTGCCTACCTCTACCTCCCCGAGTGCTGGGATTATAGGCACGTGCCACAGCATCTGGTTAGATCTGACTTTTCATCTGGTATCACTACCTGAAGAACTTTCTTAATATTTGTTGTAATAAAGACCTTATAGTTCAAGGTTTCTTTACGAGCCCAGAGAGATGGTTGAGGAGTTTAGAGACTGGCTGTTCTTTCAGAGGACCGAGGTCTCAATTCCCAGCACCCATGACTGTCTGAAACTCCAGTTCCAAGAGATCTGATGCCTGCCTCTGGCCTCCTTGGGCACTAGCCATGCGAGTGGCGCACAAATATGTAGGCAGAACACCCATACACGTAAAAAGAAATAAAATAGCAATTTTAATTAAAAATATTTAAGCCTTTTGATACCTGAAAAAAAAAAGCCAAATTTCTTTTGCCTTCCATTTTGGAGGACAGTTTTTGCTGACTGTAAAAATCTAAGCTATTATGATGCTTTCTTTTCTTTTTTTTCCAATGCTATAAAGATTCTCTTCCACTAAACTCAGATCTACATTATTTCAGATGAGAAGTCAGTTATCCTAGCTTTTGCTCCTTGCTACATAATGTCTTTTTTACTTTTTACTCTCAATCTTTCTTATTTTTAGTAGTGATTTTTAGTAAAATTTTTGTTTGTTTTTTAAGACAGGGTTTTTCTGTGTAGCCCTGGCTGTCTTGGACTCACTTTGTAAAACCAGGCTGGCCTCGAACTCACGGCAATCTGCCTGCCTCTGTCTCCCCGAGTGCTGGGATTATGAACATGTGCCACCATGCCTGGTGTTGAAATTCTTGATTAATAACTTTCATAAAACTGGAATGACCTCAATCGTTACTCCCCAAACTTTAGACTCCAAATTTGTGTACACATAAAATCATTTAATGTTGCTGTGCCCATGCATGTGGGCACGCACGCGTGCGTATATGTTCTTTAGTTTGGATAGTTTCTATTGATAAGTGTCAAACACTGATGCTTCCTTTTCAATGTCCAGTGAATCACTCCCTTCAGGCAGTGAAAACTTCTACTCTAAAACTTCTATGTGGTTCTAAAATAATTCTTCTGTTTTTCTCCTTATGTTCATGCTTTCCTTTAAATCTTTGTGCATATTTTAAACTTCTCTTTAAGTACTGGTCTGCTAATTGCATTCCTGGTTTGCTTCTCTTGACTAAATTTTCTATAATTTTGTTGCAGCATCCCACCCATTTGCATGTGCAGTAATTTTTAACTTCCTGAATTTTTTTTTTCTGGATACCTGTATTTTGTTGTTAAAAATGCAGATTTCTTTTATCTGGCAGTGTTTGTTAATAAACTCGCTCTTTCTGAGGCTCATCTCTAAACCTTGTTGGGGAAATAGCTAAAGTCACCTTGACGTCAGGGCTATATATAACCCTTCTACTGGAGTCGCCATTGAATTCCCTGGACTTTCAATAAGGCCTCTTCATATTGGCTAGCTGAAACCCACCTGTCTCCTGCAGCAGCGTGAGCCCTGCCCTTCGCTTAGCCTGGGAGAAGCTCACCCCACCCATATGCAACTTGGTATTCAATACCAGACCAGGGGTCCCAGGAGCCACTTTTGCTTTATACCTTCTCCTCTGTGATATCTGGCCTTGGAAAGCCTTCCCAGCAATCTCCTTGGCTGAGCAAGGCCACTGTTCTCTGCTTGGTGCTTCCATAAAGAAAATACTCCTACAGAAATTTAGGGAGGCAATAGGGCTCTCACTACTTCATCCCTTTCCTCAGGAACTTGTCCCTGTCCTCTACACAGTCTGATTTTAGGAACCAGTGGTCTTATGCAATTGGTGCCATTTTCAAGTTACATGAGGAAGATTAGTCTAGCACTGTTGCTATGGCAGGCGTGAACATCGCTACGTTGCTTACACGAAGTGCGTTAATGTGGTTATCTGCTTGTCCACCCCCTTCTCAGGAGGCTGGGTTGCAAGCAACAGAAACCATGGCTGCTTAAGCAGAAAAATGCAGAGAGAACCCTTAGAGAGTCAGAGATAGCATACAGGGCTGCGGAAGGGCTAGAGACTGGCGGAGATGGAATGATGTCCAGCATACAACCTGGGAGCCACTTCCAGTGAGAAAGCCGCCTCCAGCACCACTGCTGTCACCTAGCTTTCAACAAGCCATGTATATACCTGCCACGTTTGAACCAGGAACTCAGTCACACCACATCCACAACTACTGCCTGCCCTGAGGTGCCACGGTCAGGAACTGACTTACATGCCAGCCACGGAAGCTGAGCCTCCAGAGAAAGAGTGTGGCTTATAACTAACGCATGAGCTGGGCAAGGATGGTCTGCACTGTCTAAGAGCTTCACTTTAAGGCTAGCACATCTCTTCCCACCGAGACTCAGCAACTAGAGCAGCGGTTCTCAACTTTCCTAACGCTGCGACCCTTTAATAGTTTCTCATGTTATGGTGACCCTCAACCACAAAATCATTTCGTTGCCACTTCAGAACTGTAATTTTGCTGCTGCTATCAATCATAATGTAAATGCCTGGCAATGCAGGACATCTGATAAACAACTCCAAAGGGGTCAGGACACACAGGATGAGAACTGCTGATGTTCCACACTCCAGTTGTGTTTCTGATGTTCACTGACCAAAACATCCACTGTGAAAGAATAGCCACACAGGGGTTTGGCTGGTCAACATCACTGCCTCCAACTAGATCTAAACCCCTCACGTCTGTGTCTCTTCTGAACCAGGAACTCAGTCATACTACTCTTAGGACTGAAGCACAGGATTAAAACACTTGTTTCATTTCTCATGGAGAAATCTGTGTGCCATCTTTCTTTGAAGCTTATGGAAGGGGACAATTTCCAAATTATATGAGTGTCTCACTCCAGCATCCTTGACCCCCCACTCTCTTCTTCACGTTCATGATAATGCTTTGTTCAGCCTTTCCCTGTCTCTCCCGTCCCCACTCTGACTGAGTCTCCTATTCTCCAAATCCATACTCCAGTCCCAGAGCGGTCTCGAATGACAGGCCTAAGTTCGTTGTTTCCCTCATCTACAGTCTTCCACGCATCGTGATGGACCGTATAGCAAGTAGCATGAGCTTGGAAACAACTTTTCAAACCCTAGCCCTGTGCTTGGCTGAGTAACTGAGCAAGGTTCTTAAAGTCTTGGCAAATCCTTACCTCGGCTATAATGAGGGCACCGTCAGAATTCTTTTGGTTACCAGTGGCTGCAAACTAACTTCAAATCACTAGGCAAAAAGGAGAGATAGCTGAAGTAATTGATGGTCTCCTTAATTGACCTCAATTTGACAGTCTGAAGAGCTGGTAAGGCCTCAGGAACAATAGAGCCATAAACTTAAATTACCTACATGCACGCTTCGTGTTGACTGTGTGTGAATGCATGTAAGTGTATGCACCCTGCCTTGAGGACAGCACCTCTCTGCTTTTCTCTGCTCTCAGTTTCCTGCTCTGGCTAGTTCCTGAGTGGCCAACAGTTTTCAGACCCACACAAGCCAGCTATGAACCCCAAATTCAAAAATTTCAGGAAAGAGCTTTGAGTGTCTTGCCTTAGATTCGGTACCCATGTGGGGTCAGTCCTGGGTGTGGCGGGGATGGGGGTGGGGGGACTTCAGGCAGGATGTGTAAGATGAAAGCTTCCAGTCAAACCACATGATGACAGACATGAAATTACAACGGATGTTTATCAGAAGCAAACGGTGCTGTCCTAGACAGACCAACTAATAGCTGCTGTCTATGAATCTTATCTTGCGTAGTCATGTCAGAGATAAAATAAGATTATCTACATCCCTGAGCACCAAGTACCCCTCACAGCACAGGTACTGCCCTCAGCAACACCCTGCCAATCTCTCCCTCATCCACCATGTCCTTGCTTTTGGGGCTACCGCCCACACAGACGGTGCCTCTGGTCTGTACTTGGTGGATGAGATATAGCCCCCTGATTGTGTGCACCCCTATAGGAACAAGGTTTGACAGACTGTCCACCTCAGGTGATCTCCATGCCCTGAAAGCTGGCCACTGCATTCTCTCTGCCTTTCCCAGGCCTGCCTTCTCCTGTCTGCAAATCCTCCCTCCGAACACCCACAGCTGTGCCCTGCTGCCTCCTCAGCTCCTCCAGAAGCCCGTTCTGTATTCTCTCCCACAGTACTGATTGCATTATATAGCAATTATCTGTTTGCCCATCAGTTCCTTTCCGCCCTCCCTCTAGTGATTGTGGCTTGCCAGCTAGCTCTAAGTCCTCTGCCCAGGAAGAAAGCCTGGCTTCTAGTCGACCTCAATTCATGCTTGTTAAATGGAATACTGAATGAATCAATGAGGAGGAGGAAGGAAGGAGTAGAGGAAAAAAGAGAAGGCTGCCTAGACAAGTTCACTGTTCTCACACAGACCTGCATCTGTTTCAGCGTTTGCAGCTCAAAACAAAAGGAAATAAGCAGAGGCCTATGGGATGCTTAGAAACAAAGTTGTTTCCTGTCCCCTAGTCCTTGACATTTGAGAGCTGGTTTTGGTTTTGTTCGGTTTTACCACTTGGACATTCTTTTTTTTTTTTTTTTTTGCCCATGGGAAATGGAGGGTCTTGCAGAGGTCTAATTATTCCAGCCGAAGGGGAGCAGGGAGGGGGGCTGACAAGGCAGCATTCTGGATGACTTTCCTCCCCCCCAATCCACATCCATACCAGGTGTGACCGTCCCCAGAGCTCTAATATTCTTGGCAGTCTGTTTGGCATTACTGTGGGCCAAGGGAATGAGGTCACTGTCGCCAATGAAATCACCACTGCATGATTCATCCCACATTAGTTCCCAACTTGGAGCGTGCGTTGAGATTCCCAAAGCTTCCCACAGCCATCCAGAACCTGGGGTCCCTGTGAGATGAGCTCACATTTTTAGAGCAGAAAACTGAGGCCTAGAGAAAGGCAGCCACACTGCTAACTTGTGGTGCTTGGAGCAAATTCAGCTTTCTGGCAGAGCTGGCTCCCACAGCTCTTTAACCTTTTCCACAGATCCTTCTTTCAGAATACTAGCCTCTGCAAACAGCAAACTTTCCTCTCTTCCCCTCAATGGGAAAGTGGCAAGACCTGACTTCAAGGCAGTGTGTGGCCTTTCTTAAGCTTTCAGAATGCATGAAGTAACTTTCAGATTTATTAATGCAGTCAACGCAAGTCCCTCCACTGAAACGCAAAGGGCGGGTGTGGAGAGGTGCTCCTCTGCGTTCACAAGGAACTTTAAATAATACGCGGAATCTTCCCTGGTAGAATTGAAATTAGGTTTAGGATTTCAGAACTGGCACCTGGGAATCGTGAGCGCAAAATGAGGACATCACAGTAAGCACTTCCCCAAGTACTCCTCAAGTCCTTGACCGCCGGGAGTAACACGAAGCCTTTTTGTAACCACTTCCCAGGTACCGTATTTTCACCTAAACCCCGGGTTGAGGGTCTGAATGACCCCACGCACCTCTCAACACAGCAATCTGTACCACCATGAACCGGTGCGAGGAAGCGATTTTCCTGTCAGCAAGCTGGGGATGGGCTGCGGTGTGCGCCTTTGCCCCAGTACCGTTAGGTTTAAAGTAGCACTCAGCCACAAAACTGGCCCTGGCCAGACAAGTGTTTCCGGACTTGCCAGACAGAGAAGCAGGGTTGGCCCTGGATCACTGGCCAGATCTCAGAGCATGAGGACAAACCAGATCTCAAAGATCACAACAGAATACTTTTGGAGAGATATTTGGGACCCAAAGGAAGCTTCGGACAATGTCGCCTCCAGGGGGAGCACAAATAACATTCGCGTTCTCCTGACAAGGGCTCGCCCCTTTGTGGCTGGTTGAGGGTGCAAAATGCTGCATCTCTCTTAGTCACCAATTTCATAGAAAATGACTCAAGCTCGTGCTGCGAAAGGCGTGGGGTGGTGATGCTGAAGAGCAAGCAATAAGCCAGGAGTCGCAGGTCCCCAACTCAAGAGGACCCACCACCCTCGCAGCCTCCTCTCGCCTTTCTAATTATTGTCATTAATTATTTGTATAACCCTCCTGGCCGCCGTTCCTGATCTCTCTTTGCGTGGAGCACTTGCGGGCCGCTAGGATGGCTCCTGCCTTCCAGGCAGAATTTAAACCTATACATCTGTGTAATTTTGCACAATTGCGTCACCGCTGAAGTCGTCGTGGTTCCCCCAAAGGCCTCCACGTCTCCTCCCCGCACCGGGGCCTGCGGACGCTTCCGGGCTGTGGCCGCACTTTCGCGAGGAGCCCTGGGCTCCTCCCGACCGGCGGCCCGGGAGCCCCTCCCCCAGCCCGTCCTCCGGGCCCCCGGGCGCCTCCTCCTCGGCCTCCGCGCCGGCCCCGCGGGGAGTCAAGCTAGGGTGAGCGGCAGGACCGCACGGCGGGCGCGGGCTCGTGGCGCGCGGCCCCCGGGAGCCGCCGGGACCGCCCTCCTCCCGGCCCAGGCGGGCGGGGGCCGGGGCGGCGCGGGGCGGGCAGAGCTGCCTGGCCCCTCCCCTCCGCCGCCCTCCCCAAAGTTGCCGACTCCCCAGGGGCCGGACGGTCTTATGATCCGGCGGATCCTCCGGGGGAGGCCGGGCCGGGGAGCGGGTTCGGGCGCCGAGCGGCGGGGCCGGCAGGCGGGCGCGGCGAGCGGGGCCGGGGCGGGGAGCGGGGCAGCGATCGAAGCGGCGGCGGCTGCGCTCCGGGCCCGGCGCACCTCCCCCTCGGGTCAGGGGAACCGCTGCATGGGGCCGGGGGGGCGGCCCTGCTGCGCCGAGCGGCGGCGACGGCGGACCCCCCAGGCGGGCTGGGGCTGAGCCCGGGGCCGGGAAGGGGGCTCCGGGGGGACCATGCCCCGAGGCCGGCCGGCCGCAGCATGGCTCACGGGCCCGGCGCGCTGATGCTCAAGTGCGTGGTGGTCGGCGACGGGGCAGTGGGCAAGACGTGCCTGCTCATGAGCTATGCCAACGACGCCTTTCCCGAGGAGTACGTGCCCACCGTCTTCGACCACTACGCAGGTAAGCCTCTGTCCTGCTGACTAAGGGCTGATCCCGGGCCGGGAACTTTGGAGCAACTTTGGCCGAGCCCCCGGCTGCCTCCCCTGAGCGTGCTCCCCTCCCCCGCCTTGCCCTCTGCCTGGCGGTCCCACCCCCGAGACTGTGCCTCCAGTCACCCCTCGCAGCAACTCCCACCTCTTTTCTGTCACCCCCGCCCTCGCTCCTTCTCCCACACTTCTCAGTTCCCCGAGCGCCCTTCTTGACCTTCCCACGGTCTCTTCCCTCACTGCCCCAAGCCCCTGTGGGGGAAACATTTGGGAATACTCGGGTAGACGTGGCTACGGGACTTGGGGAGAAGGAGGGGCGGGTACCAGGGGCCAATATTACACCTATATCTCATGCCACTTGGCAGTGAACCGGACTCAGAGAAAAAGGGGGTGTTCTCTCCCGGGGAGCACCCACACGCTTCCCATTGATTTGGGAAAGGGAGGGTACTGAGGGAACGAATTTGCTAGACCTCAGGTCATTGTGAGCTTCTCTCCCCACCCCCACTTCTGTCCTTGCAGTCAGCGTCACCGTGGGGGGCAAGCAGTACCTCTTGGGACTCTATGACACAGCTGGACAGGTGAGTCTTGGCCTCTGGCCGGTTCCCTCTGCCCCACCTTTCGCCAGCTCTGTGTGTCTGTGAAAAACCTTTGGAGACTGAGGTGTCTAGGTGGGAGGGTGTGTCTCCCGGGGGCTCCCTCAGGATCAGATTTTTTCTTAAGTCAGAAAATTAAGGAAACAAACCAAAAAGAAAATGCAGAGCAGCGTGAACCCCCCGGGACGTGAAAGTTTTTGACTGTGTGGGTCGTTATGTATGTTGCCTAGTGTGCGGGTCCCAACTCCTGTTGCAAAGTGGCGGCGGCCAATGGTGAGGCGCTCTTATTTTTAGTTGCTGCTGACCAGGGCTCCCCCTCACAGCCTCTGTCTGGGCCCTCATTGGTGAGTGGTCTGCCTGCCCGAGGAGCCTGATTGGTGGGAAATGGCATCATCTAACATGATGGGAAGGCATTTGGTCCTGGTTATGTTTATTACAACATCATTGCACTCTGGGACTCCAGTCCCTGAAAACGTAATTTGTGGTGTTACCAGAGGACCACAGGGAAAAAAGAAAGAAACAACAACCATCAGCTACTCCCTGGGGTCCGGGGTGCGTAGGGTTAAGAGTTCAGCTTGAGTCTTGGAGGAAGAGCTTTCTTCCCCTTGGAGGGCCAGGTGACTTTGTGTTTTCTTTGGAGAGATTATTGTGCAGAAAGGAAAGGAACACTTTTCCTCACAGCCTCTGGCTAGTGTTTGCAAACCAGAAGGGCCAGGCTGTTCTCCTGAAGGCTTATGGCGGTTTGTCTCCCTGACCCAGCCTTTCCAGACCCACTTTCTTTCCTCTGGGGTAAGGTGATGACGTTTTGCAGAATAAAGCTCTGTAAGTCTTCCTGAAGTCTCAGGAGGAAGTTTCTGTGTATTATGCAGGTTTGAGCACCCTGAGGACTTGTCAGCCGTTGAAGGACTAAGGATCTGTGGGAAGTCCAGTCACTGAGGTCTTTATTTGTGAACAGGGGCTAAAAGAAGAAAGAAGGAAGGAAAAGAAAGAAATAACACCCAGATACTGAGTGTTAAATATGTTTGTCTAGAATTGCCTTTCAGAATTCTGTGTTCTCAGATTCCATATTGAAGTCTAGAAATAACTTGTGGGTTGGGTTTTTTTGGGGGGTAGAGGGGAGAGAGGGGCTTGATGTGGTCCTGATTTCTGAACTGTTATAACAGTGGTTCTCAACTTGTGGGAAAGGGGTCATATATCAGATCTCCTACACAACAGAGATTTACATTATGATTCATAACAGTAGCAAAATTATAGTTATGAAGTAGTAATGAAATAAGGCTATGGCTGAGGATCGCCACAGCATGAGGAACTATATTAACGGGACACAGAATAGGAAGGTTGAGAACCACTGTGTTAGAACATCTGAGGATGGAGAATTGCTGTCAGGCAGGTTACAGTACCAGAGGTTTCATTGAAGATGCCCGGGCCAGTGCAGCCATGTCTGAGTCTCAGCTTTTGGGGCCTGTTTTGGTTATTATTTAACCCCACCACCATCTGCATCAGTTATGGAAGGCAAGTACTACCAAGTTTTAAGTAGTGCTGTTGATAGATAAAAAGTTGATATTAGTTGAAAATACAGAGTTTGGGGGGGGGGAGTTTCTAATTTTAATTTCTCATACTACCACATTTCTTTGTTGCAATGATGGTGTTTTAATCATGCGCTTTATTCAGCAGGACATGTGAATGTCAACTTTGTTTATACAGAGGTCTCTTAATATGTTCCCTCTACGTATCAGAGACCACATGTACATGTATGTATGTCTCAGGTCGCACAGCTTACAAAAGCTTGCTGCTGAGGTAAAGACCCCTGCATCGCTCCAGTGGAAGTGGTCCTTGGAAGTGCTGAGAGGCGCCAGGGTTGGTCAGATTGTTTGTATGCATATAGTACTTGAAGTAGGAGGGGTGGGGGGTGAGGAGTGGGGAGGGTGTGATCAGGGCCATATGTCACCTGATGGTAAGCACTGGTGGTTTCTTAGCCATGGACTAATACTTTTGAATTTAGTTTAAAGTTATTGATAGTTCAGTTCATTAGTAATAAGAGACACAGCCATTACCAGACAAAGGGGTGGGGCTGTTGTTTTGTGCTCAGCAGCTGGGATGTGCAAAAGAAAACATCTAAATTATGGGCCCGCAACTGCTGGTATGGGTATATGTAAAGGGTCCAGATCAAATGATTGTTCATGTGTCTTATGGAGCTTTCTGTGTTAAGACCCCATTTCTCTATAAATAGGTATCAGATTCATTTTATGATGATAATAATAGTGGCGAACAAATATATATGCGTACATTCTTATACATAGATGTTGAGAATTTTTAGCCAGATAGACAAAAGAGGAAATCCTGTGGGCTTTGGGACTAAAACATCTTGGGATCAGATCTCTGTCTTGCTATACTGGGCATATAATTCTAACTGAGTTATTTACTTTCTTTGTAATAGTAAAATGTGGATAATTAGGATCTACACAGTAGAGATGTAGGCTGCCTTAAATTCATTAACCTTTGCAAAAACAGTTGGTATCAACAGTTCTTTGTGTATAGTAGGCGTGCAAATGATATTACAAGAAATTACTGTGCTCTGCTATGGGCAGGGTAGTTTTTGGGGGGAGGGGCGGTAGCAGGTGGAAGAGGACAGTGTATCCTGCCTAAAGTTGATATACCCCACTGGAGGGCCAGATCTTAGAATTATTAGCAGCGGTGTGGAGCCAGAAATAGTTTCAGGTTCTGAGCAGAAGTTGAGAAGCAAGGGGCATATGTAGATTTCAGTTAGTTCTTTTTCCAGAGATGGTAGGATGAAGAGGAAGATCACAGCGCTGGAAAGCACTTGCCTTCTCTCCAAACTCTTTGCTCATGTGTGTGGGTGCTTGGCATACCTACTTAACTAAATGCAGCAAATGCCTCCCCCAGGTTGGCACCTCTGGTCCACTCTTTTACTCTTGGCCCTCTTGATGACTCCAGTCAAGTCCAAAGCTACAAACATCCTTTGCCCAGTTGACATAATAGGAATCTCTTGGTCAAGGGAGGATGGTTAGGAGATGACCTTTGGTCTTCTTGAGAAGCCTGCTGTCTACTTGACCTTTGCTGCTATCAGCAGAGGGAGAATGAGAGTACAAGAGTGTGTTGGGCATCGGTTCCCATCGTGTGCTTTGTCTAGGGACATCTCTTAAAACTCCACTCACTCACAAGCATTGCTGCTAAAGGGAACTCCCCCCAACCCCGACCCCAGAATGGTCCAAGGACAGCCTGCCATTTTGACTGCCAAGCGTTTTGGAGTAGAAGTGGATACAGGCCCCTTCCTCTACCATGGGGGCCTTGCAGGGAGGTCTGGCTTTCTGCCTAGGTCTTTGTGGAAGTTCTCCTTTTGTGCCTGGCTTTGGGCCCTCAGTGTGGGCTGTGTACTAGCCCTCTGCCTGCTCTGGGAGGGAATTAGAAAGGTGGGATTGTCCCCACTGACTCTGCTCCTGCGAATGAAAGGAAGTGGGGTGAACTTTCCCTCTGCCTAAACAAGCCATCAGGGATCTGCTTGGCAGGCTGCTCTCTGGCTGCAGGCTCCAGGCTCCATCTCTTAATCCTTGGCAGGAAGGTAGAACTTGATACTCTGAAGAGGGAAGCACCAGAGTCGGGTTTATCCAGGTCTCAGAATACCGACACTCAGGAGGGTGTGTGGTGGGGTGAGTTTGGGATCCCTGAACTTCTGGATTTAGCCACTGTCTCTGCGTCCAAGTTCACATGTACGTTTTAGGCACGATGTTGCTATATCTGGCAACTTAAGCTTCCAAGTTCAGAGTTGCATACATGAGAGCTATAAATATCCCTGCTCCAGTATCCCCTGGGGTAGCTTTTCAATGACAAATGAGATTTACTTCACACTTGTCATAACCCAGCAGTTGTAGCTCCCCTGTCCCCCTTCCTCCGACAAAGGGAACCTTAGCTGGAGGCAGTGGACAGGAGGTCCCTCCCCTCTTCTACATTTCATGGGACAGCACTCAAGAACCTAGCATAGTGAGAGGGGTAGAGGGAGGACTCATCAAGTGCTTTCTATCTTTAGGTAGGGTTTGTTCACAGCACCTTCCCAGGTAGACTTTTCCCAGAGAAGAAACAGCAAGCGAGTGAGCTGATGGGAAAGAGATAGGTGGGTCAGAAAAAAGTTTTCCTGCTTCAGTGTAAGTATGCATTTCACAGATGTAGGATTATAGGGAATGGCCCCTCCCACCCCTCAGACTTCAGGTTCCCTTAGCCTCACATTCCATCCTTGAGGGAACAGAGTGAGAGGAGCCTATGAGCTACAGCAGGTGAGAAGTGGCACTGAGCCTCTGCTCTCCCTCAGTAACCGTTTTCATCTGCGTTTTGCTAACCTCTGCGGAAGCTGTTTTCTACCCAGGCCGCACTGTATCGTATCTCGCCGGCATGTTTGGTCTCCTCCTCTGTACTGTGAAGGTGGGCGGCCTGTCCATTCAGAAGCTGTTGCTGTTTGAAATACACCATGCTTTCCTGTGTGGGACCCAGTGGTCAGGTCCAGCTCAGGCTTGGGTCCGCAGGCAGGGACCTTGGGGTGGGGGCAGTGCCCAGTGGAGCCTCAACCTTTCTGAGCCCTTTGATCGGCTTCCAACATGATTCTCCTGAGGTCTGGTGACATTTCCAGTCTTTAAACTAATGCTTCCTGACTGGCATGCCAAAGATGAGTGCTACAGACATAACAAGATGCTGCTCCGTCAGCCTTGGGGAGCTGGTAAGGTAGAGGGAGGTAGGGGTTGGGGCTGAGCCTGTATTGCTGTGCGTGCCACAGAGCTAACCTTTATTTATTTATTTATTTATTTATTTAGTAATGTGGTTTGAACTTACAGCCTCACACCCAGGTCAGGGTCTTTTGGAGTATTGGACTTTTGTGGTTTTGTTGTGGACTTTGGAGTTTCGGGGAATGAGAGCAAATGACAAAACCAACAGCTTTCTGCAGAGTATCAGTCTTTAGCAAGGACATGTGTTGGCGGCAGCAGCTACCCCCAAGCCTCCGACGCAGTAGTGGTGTGCAGAGAGGAAAAAGGCAAAAAAAAAAAAAAAAAAAAAAAAAAAAAAACCTTGACAATTGTGATAGGCCGGGTTTCCTTTCACACCCAGGGGGGTTGATTTTGCCCTAATTTGGCCAGCTCTGGTCAGGGAGCGGCTTTCTCTGCCCTCAGCACTTCGCTGTTCCTCTTTCAGTGCCGTTACAGCTGCTGTGCGCCCAGGAAAGCCTGCAGGTGGCAGGTGGCCAGCTGCCCCGGCCTGTCATGCCCTTGCACCAGTGCGTGCAGTGAGACCACTCCTTGCCATTGCCTCTGTGGATGCTTCCTGCCCTGGATGGGCTCCAGGATGGTGGGGCACCGTGTGTCCTCCGCAGCCACATTCTGGAGCCCAGCCCAGTGCCTCATGACGCCAGGTACATGTGTCTTAAAATGAGATGGTTTTTATTTGGCTCTCAGCTAAAGGCTAACCAGTGGCTAAGAGCTCCTTCCCTGGCGATTCATCTGTAAGAGGAGTGAAGCAGGTATGTGGATGGTGCATCAACTACCAATATGTCTCCAACTTGGCTTGCTAGGCTTGATGGTTACCAGGCTCAGGCCTTTGCATCTTCAAGGCCTTTTGCCCCCCGCAGTCTCCTGACCACAGGTAGTTTGGCAGTGGGATGATGGGTTTTGGATTCTTCAGGTGAACACCAAATCCTCTTTATATTTGTATGTGGCTAGGATCCGCCCACCAGCCAGCTCCTCCCGTGGCCTCTTCCCAGCCTTCTCTGGGAGAGAAAGAAAGGTGACGAGCCCCTGGAAAGTATATTGCACAAGTTGGGGGGGCTCAGTGAGAGTGGTGACACAGAGTGAGGATTGCTGCTTGGAGGACATAGGGACAGGTGGGAGGCTGAACACCACCAGCCAGGGTAGGTCCTCTCCCAAACTGATGTCCTCATTCCTATAAGAGGGTTATGATAGTACCTTCTGGTAGGGTTTGAGGGCCGAGTCCGACCTTCCTAGGTCCCAGCAGAGAGAGTTCCTCCCCTCTGAGGGTGGCCGGGGGGGCTTGGTGTCTAGCTCTCCCTTCCAGTCCCTCATCCATGCTCCGAGTCCCCACACAGCACGTGCTGAGCACAGCAGCTGCCATCTCTCTGTGCCACCAAGTGCAAGTTTGAGAAACATGGCACCAAGCGAGGCCATGCAGAGAGTGTATGAGAAAGCTCATATCTGGGCGGGGAGTGGGAAGCAGTTTGGAGAGGGCAGGCATGGGAGGGCTTCCACTTGTGTCTTTAGGGGCCTGGGGTCCCTGCTATCCTTGCCAGCTTGAGGTGAGGGCTTGATAACTAAATCATAGACTTTTCCCCTTTTGATTGACAACCTAGTAATTAGAGAGATCTTAATCTGCCACCTTGTTGCTTGTTGGTTTTAATAGAAAAGGAAGCGGAAGAGGAGGCTTTTATTGTTGCCGTTTCTTTTGTAGTAACTGGCCAGAGAAGTGAGCCAGCCTTCTCTCCAGATTCCCAGATAACTGGACCTCAGGGTGAACTTGGGGGCTCGGCCCTGAATGGTGTTTACCACAGTGCAAAGCATGTGACCTCTTTGCCTTCTCACCTCTGTGAGTCAGAGGCTAGTCGTGTTTCCTCACTTTACAGGACAGGGGAGGTTAAGTCCTTCCAGGGCAGGACTTCGGATTGCAAATCCTGGGATCCTGACACCAATCAGCTTGCCCATAGGCAGTGCCTTGCTCCACGATCTATGCTCCATTGTTGACTGTTTCATGAAAAAAAAAAAAAAAGAATGCAGTCACTTTTCTAGACAGAAGAGTTGATGGGGTGGTTTCTGCAGGTGGGCTATCAGTGGCTGGGGCTAGAATTGCTCCAGCAAATGCTGTTCCCGTGAACTTGAGGCCGTTTTGTCTATTTGCCCACATACCACTGTACTTCCTTAAAAGGGACATGCCTGGGGTGGTGCTCATGCCCCATTGCTGAGGAGTACATGGACAAAGCTTTGTGCCTTTTGCCTTCTGTCCTGTGGACTTCCCTCTAGCCTAAGGGATAATGTCCCTGCATGCCCCTTTGTGCTTCCTGTGCCCTGTTCTACCCAGTTGACCTGCTGTCAGTCTGCTGCCTGGGAACTGCCCCACGGTGGCTACTCAGGTCTCTCTTTTATCCCTCCAGAGTTTTCTTATTTAGGGAAAGTTGCCTCTTCACAAACGTATGTCTGGACTGTGGGTGTAGCCGAGTGGTAAAGAGCTTGCCGAGTATGTAGACTGAAAATAAATTGTCTCCTTCATCTAGTTGCATCCCATATCCTCAGGTGCCACTCGCTGCCCGTATGGTTTACCTCCTTGGGCCATCCGCATCACCACCACCTTGTCCATGGGCTCCCAGACCCTCTAGCTTCTATCTTTCTATGTTCGCTGTCTAGATGAGAGCCTCCTTCTGGCCAACCAGGAAACAGTCCCTGAGCACCAAATCTGGACTGGGGCCTTCTAGGGAAGTACAGTGGGGTCTGTTTCTAGGGGTGCTGTGGAGGCCAGGATCTGTTCTTCTAGTAATGAATCCCGAATGGGCTCTAAATCATAGCAGGGCTTCTTAGGGCGGTGGACAACAAAGTGCCGGACTGGATCCCTACAGGTACTGGCTTCTCAAAGTGTGGTCCTCTATGCAACAGGCCACCTGGGGGCTGGTTAGGCATCTCAAATCCTAGGGTCTACCCCCATCTCAACAGCTTGGGGAAATCACTGTTGGTCCAGGCTGGATGAGTGATTCTGATGTAGGCCAGAAGGTCAGAGCTGCACAGACAGCTGGTGTCTGTGAGGCCTGGTGTCTCCTATCAGCAAGCTGCCTTCGTCACCCACCTTACACACTGTCCCAGTGTCTGAGGGACATGACTGAACTCCATGCTTTGTCATCTCCCTCCTAAACATTCACCCGCCTTCTTCCTCATTTTGACCACGCATTGGGACTCTCTACATTTGCTTAATAAACGGACTCCTCCCAGCCCGCCTGTGGGGCAGGATGTCACATGGCAAACCTTGACTTCATGAGTGTGCTTTCTGCCTTAGGCATGTGCAGATAGTAAACTCCATGGGTATTCCCTGATGAAGTCTACACGCCAAGCCACGTTCTCTCCTGCACGTTAAGTAGCTCAATAGATCTGGTCTCCTCAGCTGAGGTTTGTTTGTGGTGTCAGACCCTGCACCCAACCAGGATAGTAGCTTGGCTCTGTGCGTCTCAGTTCCAGAGTAGTGGACAGGCTGTGATGCCCTTCTGGTGTGAAACCCCAGGCAGGGCAAAGGCTTTGCAGGTTGAGGAAGTGCTGGCTTTGCTCAGCAGCCACCTTGGGAGTAAATCCTCTTTCCTCTTTCCGTCGCTGACCTCAGTGTTCTTGAAGTGAACTCCTCTTTCTCTTGTCATCTGCTCCCTTCCTTTCAAATGTTATCTTTTTGTTTCCCTTAAGAAACGTTCCAGTCTTCTAATAGTGTAATGGTTTGGGGTATGGGTGAGTTGGCTCAGGGGAGCTCCTTGTAAAAGCTGCCAATGAGCGTGTTTAATTCTCACTCCCCAGTTCAATTAAAACCCCATTTCTTCAGCTTAGTTGCAAAAGGCTGCCCTCTCCCGCCAGCTGGGTCAGGGCTTACTTACTCTTATTACCTGAAGGTGTTTCTCGAAGCCTCCTTGGCCCTGAAAACCTGGGGATGGTGCTGTATGTGAGGACAAAGGAGGGCCAGGGAATGGAGATTTCTGATCCACCCACCGGGACTGTCCAACAGGTGAAGTCGCCCAGGCCTCATCCAGGAATCAAGGAAGTCGTTCTGAGGTGGCCCACTCAGCAGCCCCCTCCCAGCTGAGGGTGACATATACCTCACTTTTGAATTTTAACTGAGTAACTAACTGAGCTACAACCTGACACTTGGCTTTGTTCCTGGATAGATCTTTATTACCCGTGAAGACTGTTGAAGCCCCTAAGGCAGACTATATGTGACACTACATTTTAAACAAGGTTTGGAATTTACCATAGAAACTAGGCGAGGGTTGGATTTCAGAGAGTCTGTTAGTCAAATTATTATGTGGAGAAACCCGACTTTCATAATGGCTCTGCCATTTGGAGGAGGATTCTGACCTGTCTAGACATTATCGAAGGCTTTGGAAGCAGCTTGTAGGTGGTGGTTTTAATGCATTGCCTGTGTAAGCACAATGGCATCCATTGCAAAGCCCTGAACAGACAGACTTCTGGGCCCATGTGGATGTAATACTCTGTAGGTTTGAACTGTTCTCCAGTGAGCCTGGGTCACACAGCTATGTGCTCTGTTAGGTATGCCTCCAGAGTGGCCTGTGGAGACGAGAGGAAGAGAGCAGGAAGGCTGTATTGTTCGGAGGTGGGGGCGGGGAAGGGGGTAGGCAGGCATAGGCACCTGTGCATTTCATGTGGCCACTAGGGTAGCAGAGGCATCAGTAACCAGGAAAGTGGGCGAGAGACATTCATGGTGGCTCCAACTAGTGATGTATGTATTTACTCTTTAATATTTAAAGCTGAGATGTTGTAAAGCACAGGAAAATTTTTCATCCCCCACACCTGTGAAGAAACTTCACCCCCATTGTTGGTCACTCCCCCAGCCTCTTCCTCACACCCTATAGCAACCACTGATCCACTTCTGTTCCATAGATTTGCCTCTTCTGGGCATTTTGTATAGATATTTGGCTCTTTTCATTTGATGTTCATTTCATGAACCTTGTTTTCAAGGTTCATCTGTGTTTTTAGCTGGATTTTTGCTCTTTTAGCTTTTCTTCCTTGGCCATTCTCCTCCAGACTCTGGGGATCATACTTAGGTTGGAAGCAGAATGCAAAGTCAAAGGAATGGGGCCACTGTCCCCCTTTCTGCCCGGGCAGTCTCTGTAGAGGCGCTGCAACTCAGAAATGGATTTATTGGGAACAGTCATGGATGGTCTGGTCCATGGGCCTGCATTATGTTGTTTTGTAAGAGGTAGGAGTCTAAGTGAGGGTGCCACCAGGCATGTGGTGTGACAAAGACAAAGACAAACCAATAGGTTACAGAACAAGAAAGGCAAGTAGCCAATCAAAACTCCAGCCAAGTTACGTAAATATGAAATGGTGATAGCCAAGAGCCAGAAGTTAATCATCTACCAAGCATGGCCAACCTATGGCCTGTGGGATGCATGTAACCCAAGATAGCTATAAATGTGACCCAGAAAAAATTTATAAACTGATTTAAAACATTCTGAGATCTTTGTCAGTGTGAGAGACTTTTGTTTGACCCAGTTATGAAGTTCTTGGGTGCAAACTTTGTAGATGACAGTGTGGTGTTGATTCAACAAAGGGTTGGACACACCACATTCTTGGGAGTAAAAGCCGTCCCAGATAGCGTGAAGAGACTCGACAAAGCTCCTTGAATTTTCATCGATCCATGTCTGTGAGTTTATAACAAGAAAACAATCAGAGTACATAGAGTTACACAAAATGGTATTCTTCGCAGCGTGACTTACAGCAGTGACCATTTGTGAACACATGATGAGTGGTGAAAAGACGATTGTTAAGCACAGGACAGCGTCTCTTAGGATAATAGCAGCCATTAAAATCTGCCTTCACAAAAATGTAAAGAAATGTAGAAAGCTAATGATGCATGTAGTGTGAAAAGCATGGATGAACACTATAAACTGCAATGATTACAGCGTTAAAATGTACACTCGTGTAATAAACGGGAACGAAATAGTCAAAGCAATTGGTTCTCAATGATACTGAATGATTTTAGAAATTTACTTCTTTATTGAGTTTTTTTTTTCAGTCATTTTATTTTTATTAGAGTTTAAATGCAGATGGCTTAAGAGTCAGCAGTCCTGAGAGGGCCCATTAAGGAGAAACAAAAGCTGTCTCCATGCCTCTCCTAGAACAAGGACGTGTCCCCTCCCTTGTGCTAGCCACTGTCTACATCCAGCTGCTTATTTGGTGACAAACATTTTGTCTGCACTCCACACCACGAATACTCCAGCTCTCTCTTGATGCTAGCCATTTCCCAGGTACTCTCTCCGGTGGCCGTTTCATAAATTCAGCCTGACCCGCGATGGGTGCTTATGCTTGGGACTCGGCGGACGCGGCCGGGCCACGCGGGGTGCCACACTCACCACCCATCTCTGCCCTGTGCTTATGTGTAGCAGGGGGTTGTCGTCTACACTCGCTTAGTCTTCACTCCGTGCCTCACTCTTTCACCCTCAGCCTACCCTCCCTGCAGTCACCTACGTCCAACATCCTGGCAGCCTCTCTTTGGGCATGTCCCTCCTGAGCCTGCCGCCCGCTCCTGGTGGCCTGGTGCCTCGCACAGGCGGCACACTTGTGTTTGTCTTATCCCTTAGCTCGGTTCCCGTGTTCAGGGTTTCCCGGCTTCTCCTTAAGTTCCTCGTGTGATGAGGGATGTATTTTAATCAGTTTCCTGAGTGAAGGTTCATCCATGGCAAGTTTTTTGACATCTAATAGGTTTTGTTTGTTTGTTCTGTGTCCTCCCCTACCCCCACCCTAGGCGGGGTTTCTCTGTGTAGCCCTGTCTGTCCTGGAACTCCCTCTGTAGACCAGGCTGGCTTCGAACCTAGTGTGTTCGTCACCACCGCCAGACCTCATAGGCTTTTTGTTGTTGTTTGTTTTGAGGTGACTGGCTGTTTTCTTCCTCAGAATCTCAAAGGCATTGCTTTGTTTTCTTCTAGTTTCTGTTATGCTCTTTGAGTGTCATACCAGCTGGGTTCTTGATCGTCTTCAGGAACCTGGCTCAGGAAACAGTCAGGACCTTTGATTTGACCCTCCTGAAATGCCACAGACACGAGCTGTCGGGAAGGGTCCAGCTGGCAGCTGGCAATCGCACCACTACAGTCTAGAAATTTGTATTTTGCTTCTGGGAAACTTTTTGCTTAATTTCTTCACTTCCTGTTTCTTCACTTCTGTTACCTAGATTCAAGGCCAGAGTTCCTGGAATGTCTTCTTAGTTTCCTTAGAGTTTACTTTCTCTGTGTCTTTTTGCTCTATTTTAGGTTTATTTCCTCAATTTTATTATTTACCACTGTATCCCTATTTTGTTTTTCAAGTGTGATTCTATTTTTAATGTTCAAGGGCCTTTCTTGTTTTCTGGATGTTCCTTTTTCCCGCCTCTGTCACTCTTCTAGGGGTTTTGCTCTTGGAAACAAGGTCTCACTATGTAGCCCTGGCTGGCCTTACTCATTCCATAGATCAGGCTGACCTCAAACTCAGAGATCAATGTGTCTCTGCCTCCTAAGTGCTGGGATTAAAGGCTTGCACCACCACATCCAGCGTTTGGTTTATGTTTTGATTAACTACCTTCTGTGATTTCTCTAAGAATGTTAATGCGAATTCCTTTGAGGTTGTATTAACTGTGGTATATGGATATAGTTTATTATTTGTTTTGATCTTTTGTTTTGCCTAATTTATAAATTGAACTTTATCATAGGTATGTGTATATAGGGGAAATATAGTATATTAGGTTTGGATACCATCCATAATTCCCTGTGTCAGAGAGTCTTAGACCGTATGTCCTGCAGATCCAGGAGGCATATGTTATATGTTAGGGACTGACTGAGTGTAGGGACTGCTATACATTAGGGACTGACTGCGTGGAGTGACTGTGGAGTACATTAGTGAGTGACTGAATGTACATTGCGGAGTGACTGGGTCCAGTGACTGTCCTGTAATACGTTAGGGAGTGGTTGACTCTAGCACAGTAAAGTCTCATCGAGTCCCACATCTGTGTTTCTACAGGGTGCTTGCTGGAGATATACCTTGGTCCTTTGAATGGACCTTGCTTTCTTGTGTCTTTGTTCTTTAGAAGGTTTTGTCTCTGTGTAGGCTCTCATCTCAACCCCTGCCACTCAAGAAGGTTAATTGGCATTTCTGCAGACGCTTACTCACGCTTAGCGTGTGGGAGACAGGTGTATGAGGGGTCTGCTTGTAGGTCAGGGTTTCTCAATAAATATGGGCTGACCTGGTATTCTTTATTGGGAGGACACTGTCTCTTATGCTATAGGATGTTTCGAAGGACCATCTGGATATCTTCCCCATAGATGCTAATAGTACCATCTTCCAGCTGTGGCAGTAAAATGTCTCCAGATGCTGACATATGTTCTCTTGGGAGAACACCACCGTACTTCCTCCACTTGCATTTGAGAACCATGATTATATTGTGACCTATCTAAAACTCTGTAAAGTCAGTAGGTTTTTGCCTTTCCTCTAGTGGTAGGACCATAGTCTCCAGAAAAGAATTATCAGTTCTCCAGCCCAAGGGCTCTTACAGAGTTATTAGTGTCCCGGGAGGCAAGTGGAAAAAGCAGCTTGGGGGGCCTTAATTTTAAGCACATCCTCTTCACCTTTTGCAAGATTAAAGAGTGTATCGTGGTAGAGAAAGGGGTCAGAAATTAAACCATGACTTAACCTTTGTCCTACATCCAGAAGAGCACACTGCTCCAGCCCTTACACCTTCAGCCCCCTGTGGCATGGTGATATTGCAGCCAGCTGCCCCTGTGTCCCACTCTGCTGGCCCAGCAGCTGCCACTCTGGGTCTGCTAAGTTGGTTCACTTTGTTCTCTTTGCCCCTAGATTCTAAAATTTCATGGTTTGTTGTCTTCCTTCCTATTGGTTTTTTTCCAATGTGGCTTTATGCTTTAAAAAAAAAAAAATCACAGTACATCTTAGAGGACTCTGGAGAGAGAGGAGATAAATGTATGTTCAGTCAGCTGGGCTCTAGCTGAAGTCGTCCCCCTATATAATTAGAAACATAAATATATTCCAGCAGCGGTTCCTTTGCAGCGCCTGCCTCAAGACACTGGGAAATGAATCTCTAAGAAGCTCGCTTGGCATTCAGGCTTTGGAGCAAAAGTCATTGGTTGTCTCAGAGATTTTGTCCTTCGGGTTCTGGGACCACATCACGGCCTTTTCCTTCCACGTGAGAACCCGGCTTTCGAGTGACAGGCATCTGTGCCCACCAAGCCCAGATCGTTCTCATGGCAACTGGAATGCTAATGTATCCTAGCTGTGACTGGACTCTAGGACCCTTACAGACCATGACTTTCCAGTGAACATGTTTTTCATGCAGTCCCAAAGACTGTCTTTTAGGTTGCAGCTTTCTTTGATTGCAGTTGAGTCACCTTGATTAGATTTGGTTGCTTTCATGTCCCCCAGTCACCTTAGTCACCAGCCCTACTGGTGACTAACAAACACAGATTTCCATTCATTCAAATCTCAAAAGGTAGCCTATTGCCAGCGGCTGGAGAACCTGTTGGGACCTCTTACATTAACTGTGTGCTGTGTGGTTGATACTGGAAGGCAGGAAAGAGAACTTCTTGCTTTGGGTCAAGACTGTCCTAGTTTGGGTTACTGTTGCTGTGATAAAACACCATGACCAAAAGCCACTTGGAGAGGATAGGGTTTATTCGGCCTACGTGACCACATCATAGTCTATCATTAAAGGAAGTCAGGGCAGAAACTCAAATGGGAAGGACCTGGAGGCAGGAAGGAGCTGATTCAGAGGCCATGGAGGAAAGCTGCTTACTGTCTGGCTTAACCTGCTTTCTTGTAGAATCCAGGACCACCAGCCCAGTGGTAGCTCCACCCACAATGGACTGGACCCTCCCACATCAATCACTATTAAGAAAATGCCCTACAAGCTGACCTGTACCCTGTCTTACGGAGGCATGTTCTTCTCCTCACAGATGACTCCAGCTTGTGTCACACTCACATTAAACTAGCCAGCACAACTCACCCCTTATCAGTTTGACACACAAACATGTCACGGTTAAGCCACAACCTTTTCTTTCTTATTTATCCCCAAGATCACACATCAATATTAACATTACAATAGAAAACACTTTACAAACTTGAAAAGCCCTTTGCTTCTGAGACAGTTTGGTCACTGAGTCACCTAGAGTTTGGCTGCTGCCTTTCACTGCCCTGGAGGGAGGGAGGAGTAAGGAGTGAGGAGGATGACCCTGCCTCCGAGGCTGTATAAGGATTGGTAGAACACTTGTCTAGCATGCGTCAGGCCTGGGTGTTACAAACCTGTAATCCCAACCCTGGAGGACATGGAGGCTAGAAGGTCAGAAGTTCAAGGTCATCCTCAGATACCTATCACATTTGAGGAGTGACAGTCTGGCTGCAAGAGACCGTCTCCAAAAACAATTCGCCAAGAGCAGACTTGAAGCCCCCATACACCCAGAGGCTGTTTATCTGCCATTTCTAAAGGTTGCCGGTTACTCATCTGCTGAGGTGCTGCCTTGGTTTTGTCACTGGCTCTTAGTCAGTGTTACATGTGTATCTCCCTAACTAGGGTCTTTCCAGTGGGAAAGCCAGGCTGGCCTGGCTGAACAAAGGCTGTGTGGGTGAACATTCCTATTTGTGTACGTGTGTACGACAGCCAGAGGTCAACCTCAGGCGTCATTCCTGAGGTAACATCTGCCCTACTTTTGAGGCAGGGCCTTTCTGGCCAGTGAGAGATCTGCCCGTCTCTGCCTCTCCAGTGCTGAGATTACGGCACCACATCCAGCTTTTTAAGGTGGGTTGTAGGGATAGAACTAAGATTTCCATACTTGTAAGTGAAGAGTTGACTGACTAAGCTCTCTCCCTAGCCCCAGGAGCACTTTTATTTTTGAGACAGGGTTTCTCTGTGTAGCCTTGGATGTCCTGGACTCACTTTGTAGACCAGGCTGGCCTCGAACTCAGAGATCTGTCTGCCCCTGCCTCCAAAGCCCTGGGATCAAAGGTGTGTGGCACTGCCACCTGGCTGCCCCGAGCACAATTTTAAAGATAGGTATATTGATTTAGCAAAGCGTTTCCAAGTTCTCAAAGTCAATTTCACCCACAGTTCACACACACGCACACGCGCACACACACCTATTCGCACCTCTGCCTCATATCTGACGCTGAGTGGAGGAGACGAAGCTGGGGGGATGGTTGCAGACTAGCAGCCACCATGTGCTAAGGGCCTTTCGTACCCCAGCTCTTAATGTCCCCCGCCTCACCCATTGTGAGGCACTTTAGTAGTCTAGATAAAGGAAACGAAAAGTGATATCCCGGAGACCAGGCAGCTAGTAAGCCCAGCTCAGGTTCGGAAGGTCAGTGTCTCAAACCTGTGATGCACTGCTGGCAAAAACTCTCTGGTTAGAAAACTTTGTTTGGCCTAGAGTTCTGCTCATCTGTTCATGTAATACTGGATGAGTGATGAGTTTCCTTGAGCCCCTGTTTTCTCTCCAGTAAGTGGGGGGGGGGGGCAGCCCTGGGCTGATGGTGAAGCCCAGGGGGATGGTTGGAGCTTACGTGAAAGCAAGAACCGGGTAGCCCTCCCAAGACTGCAGGACTCCATGGACATTACAGTACAACAGGGTCAGAGCTGAAGAAGGCAACTAAGCGCTGGGGTGGGGTGGTGTCTCACACGTGCCGGGAGGGTAAGCCATGCTCAAGAGTGTGGACTGCATATAGCATTCTGAGCCCCAGGCCCCTGTCTCCTGAGGGCTGGAGCCCAGGCATGTGCATGGCCAATGGCGTATGTGGCATTGGTGATGTAGCCCCGGGGCTTCTCACGTGCTAAGCAAGCGCTCTACCAGCCTAGCTGCATCCCAGCGCTCCCGTGGACTTTAAGTTCTAGGTTTCTCACAATGCCTAACACAACAGGTAGTTCTGTCACTGTGTTATTAAGAAATAATACCGCGGGGGGGGGGAGGTCTTGGAGACAGGCACAGGTTCTGTGACTCAGTTGTCACATATACAGAATTAGACTTTTTCAAAGACTTCCCAGGCTTCTTTGAGAACTAGAGGTGAATAGGGACACAAGACAGGCACTGACCCATTGCTAAGGACACCCTGGCCTGACTCCGTGCACTGCAGAGATTGGGCCCATGCTTGGTAAATCCTTACCTCTTGGAGAGAGTGACAGAAGGGATGTGAAAGGAGCAGCAGGAGAGGCAAGAGCATCTAGGACAGGTCAAGTTTTGCTTCATTCTGATTGGACAGTTTAGGTCACATGCCCATGCAAGAAGCAGGGGCAGGGAGTAGAGCTCACCATTTAGTTTAACCCAAGTATGGCCTTTCTCTAGCCCAGGATGGGATCAGGCTCCCCAGGCTTATGTGTCTAACTGGAAAAGGGCGGGCCTTGAGCTGAATCAGGGTTCAGGAGAGAAGGGAAGTACAAGGGTACTGGATAGACAGTGTCCTCTGCACTTGGCAGCATAAATGCCAAGATGATGTCAAGGCTGAGGGGAAACAGCAGAAGAGCCAAAATGCTGGGAGTATCTCAGTGTGAGGCCCCTGGGCTATGAGGTCACTTCTGAGTGAGTCTAGAGTGAACATCCTTCCACAGAGGAATAGTCCTGGTCTCAGGAGCCAATTTGATTCCTCCTTAAAAGTGACAGTAGCAACCGAACAAATTAGCATGACGCTTGAGAGTTCAGACAGTTAATCTACTTTCTCCAGCTCCAGCTAGCACAGGGCCAGCTACCCATGACCTGGCTGTAGACAGCTTCCTGGTCTCACCTCCTACGAGAGATACCTGATATCAGACACTGCAGACCTGCTCTTGGGGCATCCCCAGGGGGTGAGGAGAAGAAAAGAGGCACTACTGTTTGGTGTGCGGGAACAGGAGCAGTGGAAGTGCCCGGTGACAGGTGAGAGATCTGAATCGAGCATCCCTCCGAGCTCTGTCACATGAAATGATTTACAGACCGAAGCTTAGAAAGCGAGGCAGTGCTGCCCAGTGAGGAAGTGTGCAGAGGGTGGAGGACAGAAGGAGACTGGTGCTCCTGAGCAGTCGGCTGGCTGGAAATGTGTGCTTGGATTCCTGTGTGCCTTTGAGTCACTCCCAAGGATTTCTGGGTTTCTAGCTTGGGCAGCTTGAGTGGGTAGCATTTTCTTTTATTGAGGCAGCAAACTCCTGAGTTTCAGATTTGAGAACTGAATTTAGTTCAGAGGTGTCAACCTTGGGAGGTTCTGATTCAGCCAGAAGGGGCAGTACAGAGGTCTGTCTGGAGCTACCTGTAAGATGTTCCAAGCCTAGCAGAGCCAGCACTTGCCTCCGGTTTCCTCCCCCTCTGCTCTGTAAAATCTACCAATTGCCCTCTTGTGCTAGCAAGAACCCCATGTCTGACCTGTCATAGAGGAATTTGCCTCTTGACTGGATGGAGACGCCACCAGTTCTCTGGGGCCAGCTGCTTCCTCTTGATCCAGGCCACCGTCTTCAGCCTCCAGCACCAGTAACAGCCTATCTGTGTCCTTGTTCACCTCCAGTATTAAGGGAATGTCCGATTCTGGGATACCCCTGCCTCCAGGTTTAATGAGAGTCCATGACTCCAGTGGTTCGAGTTGACTCCCTGTCCAGCTCTCTGTCCCCATGGCCTTTCGCAGGGCATCAGGGTCCATCAGGCCTCTAAACCTGCTCTCAGACCCCAAGCTCTCCCTGCCAGAATCCGTCTTTCTAACCTTCCGCTAGTCCCCGAGCCTGCCCCTTCCAGCGCCTGCCCCACTCTGTGCCCATTACCCTTGGGGCAACTCTTCCCGACTCAGTACCCCAACTTCATCAGAACCGGCTCCCCACCCCCATTTTGTAACAAATGTTTATCTTCTGTTTATTCCAAGTGAGATCTGCAGATGATGGCGCTTCTTTAGGCTCATGATTTTAAGTCAATGTTTAACGTTCTAGAGTATGAAGGAGTGATATGGGGAAAGCAATCCATCGTGAACTCACTTACCTTGGTACTAAATTCCTAGAGTGGAATAGTCCTGAAAGCATAATTCTGTACTCAGGTATCTGAAGGATTGCCATAAATGCAGCAGTCACTGAAGTGACTGACATAATCATATTTTTATTAGCCATTTGCATGCTAAGAGCAATATTGCAAGCAGCCTGCGACCTTGGGCAATGGCAGGTCACCCTGAGATGTTCCAATGCTTTGAACAAAATTGTTTCTCTCCTTCAGTTTGCACTGGGATTATCATCCTAGAAAATTTATTTAAAAGCTGTGCAGTGGTGACACCTTTAATCCCAGCATTTGGAAGGCAGAGGCAGGTGAATTACTGTGATTTTGAGGCCAGCCTGGTCTACAGAGTGAGTTCCAGGACAGCTAGGATTACATGGAGAAACGCTGTCTTGAACAACGAAAGAAAGAAAGAAAGAAAGAAAGAAAGAAAGAAAGAAAGAAAGAAAGAAAGAAAGGAAGGAAGGAAGGAAGGAAGGAAGGAAGGAAGGAAGGAAGGAAGGAAGGAAGGAAGGAAGGAAGAATTTAAACCCTGCTTAAAAACAAACAAAAACCAAAAGGAATCAGTTATGCTTATCTATTCAATCATAGCAGGTCCTAGAGTCATGCATGTAATTACAAAGTTGTTTTCATGTTTCTGAATGCCTGTACTCAGTAGTTGTGTGGGATCCAGGAGAGCAACCCCAGAATGCCCAAAGAGGCCCCACTTTTACTTAAACAATCAAAGCAACTCCCGGCCTCCCGGCTTCCTCCAAACAGAGTTGTTTTTAATTTTTTATTTAACTTTATTTTATGTGTTTTAGTGTGAAGGTGTCATATCCCTTGGAATGGGAATTACAGTCTGTTGTGAGCTGCCATGTAAGTGCTGGGAATTGAACCCAGGTCCTTTGGAAGAGCAAACAGTGCTCTCAACCACTGAGCCATCTCTCCAGCCCCACTCCAGACAGAGTTGTACCGCCTAACTGAAAGCCCCTTGCTAACTCCCTCATGTTCTGCAGGAGAGCAGGATTCACACCTGCTTCTCACTGGTGTGGTCACCACACTCAGCACCTTGTTGCCAGGCATATGTTGGAGGAAGGGAGTGAATGAGTGAGTGAGTGAGTGAGTGAGTGAGTGAGTGAGTGAATGAATACATGATCCCAACGTGAAATTCCTGCCAGAAAGTCAAGCAAGACATATACCCAAGAGTGAGTATAGACATAGAACTCTTTTCCTGGTGCTGGAGGCCAGCTGACCTCTGTTTTAGTAGAAGGCACTGTAATTATAGCTCCCGGCAGTGTAGAATTTCAGCTCCCAAACCTCTCCAACCAGGGGAGTCACCTCACCCTGCACAAAAGACAGAGCGGTGGCTCAGCTGGTCTGCAAGAAGAGCTCAAAGCACTTACTCGGCTCTCCTCTCTCAACATGTGTGTGCTATATTTACTGTCGCCCACAGATGGGGAAAGGAAGCTTGCTGGACGGAGGGCCGTGTTTAGCTGAGGCTTCATCCTATGCCTTGTGGGGTCAGCTCAGATAAAACAGAACCCTGAGACTTGAGCCTTATCTAGGAGCACAAGTCTTTCCCTACGGCTGTTCACAGAGAGAAAGGCAGAGATGCAAGGGACCTGCTGGTTTAGTCCTCTCCTTTAAGAGAGAGGAAGTACCGGTCATGAAGGTCCTTGCTGGGTGCTACTCTGCCCTGCCTCATCAGGTACATTTCCTGTCCTTTTGGGCTAAAACTGGTGTTAGGATCAGTCAAGTGGCCACAAAGAAGGTATTGATGGAGAAGCCCACAGTTTGAGTCCAGAGCTCCAGAATAATTGGTAAAATAATGGGGGAAACTCACTTGTTAACACACACACACACACACACACACACACACACGCACACACACACACAGATGAGACACTTTAGAAGTCAGAATGCAAACCCTCAAGTTCAGTAATTCTTTGACTAGAGCTAATCCGGCCCATGAATTACAACTGCTGTCTCATAACTAAAGTGAAGGTTAAAAAAGTAGGAAGAGAAAGAGACCAAACACACAAAAAGGGTTTGAAAAACAATCACTTCTTAGGAATTTTTAGCACCCTAAAAATCATTTCTCCTCCCCAAATTTCCTCTGGTCTTGCGGTAGCTGGAGGCAGTCAAAAGGAAGTAGGTGACCTCCGAAAACTCACTGGAAATGAGCTTTGAAGCGTATTCACCAAGGTCGTCCCCAAGGCGCACGGGCCCTCGGCCCAGTTTCTGTGCTGTTCACAGTGCTGAGGACCTCATCCACACTGTGAGCACCCACCACCGAGCTACACACCCAGCCGGAGGATTGCTTCTTTTTTTTAAAGATCAATCTTTATTTTTAGTTCCGTGTGTGCAGTGAGAGCGTGGGGTATTATGTGCACAGGAGTGCGGGTGTCCACGGAGGGCAGAGGCATCATATCCTCCTGGAGCCACCATAAGCTGCCTGGTGAGGGTCCTGGGAACGGAACTCAGGGCCTCCGGAAGAACAGTGTGTAGTTTTAAAGTCTGAGCCATCTCTCCCGCCCCAGAACAGTTACTCTGGTTTATTTGTTTTCTTGTGGTGCTGGAGAATCGAACCGTGCACCATGATGGTCATGCTGGGCACGGGCTCTACCACTAGTTCAGGGGGAAAAAACGATGCTATTTTTATTTGACAAAGTTAGATAGGAAACAAACTCAAAAGTGACAAACTGACTATACAAAGAAAATGAAGTTTCCAAAGCTATTGTTACCATAGAGCCTGAGCCCACTTGGCCTCCCATGGCACCCTTTGAGGGCTGGGGTGTTTCCAGAGGGCAGGGAGCCTAATTTGGGCTACGCATTCGAAACAGATGTTTCAGGCAGGGGTGCCTGCTGCAGGCATTGGAAGTGACAGTTGCTGCTCCCTGTATAGCAGAGCCACAGTTGTCAGGGCGTTCACGGTCGTTAGACAGCTTTTCTGTCTCCGAGAATAATCGGCAGCTGTTTGGACTTAGAGGCTGGGGCTTGCCTGAAAGAATTGGCCCTCTGTGGTCCCGCTTTCTCATTCCAGCCCGTCACAGAGGGAAGCTTGTACACTCTGATAATGGACCGTGTCCCGATGGCTGAGGAGTGTGGTTTGTCGCAGCAGCATTTTTCTGGCCTTCGAAGCATTTGTCACTGACAACCTCTCATTTTACAGAGAAACTGGGGGCCCCAGGAGAGGCGCGACGGAGGCCTCACTCGGCGTGAGTTCAGGCCGCTCCAGCTGCAAGGAGCGACTCACACCGTGTTCTGAGAAGTTTCTTCTGAGTATATCACCAATGTGGAACACGCAGCGTTCTGACCCGTTCACACACAGCTTGCCTGCCTTGCCATGCACTTTCTGAGAGCTCCGGCTGTTGGACATTTGAGTGTCACTCCCCACCCATGCAGTCTTCGCTGGGGCCAACCTTAAGTGTACTTCCACGGTCGCCTGCAGTTTCACCCCTTTTGGGCTGTGGCTTTCTGGTCTTCAGAGCCCTAGTGGGTTGCCAGGTGCATTGTAGATCCATTTAATCCCACGGCCTGATTTTTAAACACACATCTTCATGAGAGAACTTCGTAGATGTTTCTAACAGATTCTATAAATTGGAGTTTGGGTCTTGTCCTTTCTTCATGTCGCTGTTGATGATAGCACATCCTGAGCACTTTGGAGCTGTTTAATGGTGTCTCTTGGATTAAGCATTTATCTATTCCCTTGATGTAGCTTCAACCTCTGTCTGTTCTATTGTTGTAGATGACCATCCTTCTCTGTTTATGTCTTGAATGTCCAACTAAATGATAGGCTCCACAAGGTACAGTTAAGTCCCTTATTCGTGTGTGTGTGTGTCCCTAGGACATGGTCACGCAGTGTAATCTCAGCGAATATCTGCGGTGGCCGTGGACCGGCCAGGGTGATGGGATGGTCACTGGCAACGCACAGCAGAGGCAGCTTGTCTGGTGCCAGTGGCTGATGGGATATTTGTACTTTGGATATTTATTGTAAACAGATATTTAAAGGCCAGGGAGGGAATGCCCAGGTCTTCATGATTGATCAAGGATGGAGTGGAAGAGGGGCGGCTTGTGCAGGAGTGCAGGAGCCTGGTAGGGCACCGCTTTAGTTCACGTTGCTCCTGTATGTCTTTTGTTATCTCTCCGAGTGCATTCTCTTGTCGGGGTTCTTGTCACATGCTAAGTGTATGATTTTTTTTTTATCAGTTCTGGTTTTCAATAATGCAAAACCCATCCAATAAGCAGTCGTAACACGAGTTTTTGGTTTTGTTTTTTGTTTGTTTTTGAGACAGGGTTCACTTTGTAGACCAGGCTACCGAAGCTAAAGAAATCCATTAGCAGTCCAGAAGTCCTGTTGATGAAATTCAGTATTTTGATGTTGGATATTTGTCCTATAATACATTTAGCTGTGCTCCTGAGAATGTTCTAGTTAAATGTCCAAATGCTTGTTTTAAAAATTACAACTAAAATGTATAATTGGTTTGCTAATTAGGAGGACACAGGAGACTCGGTTGAGAAATGTTCTGACTTGGATAAATGGTCATTTAAAAGTAAGGGTGCTTGTTCCGCACACAACTCTTGAGGTGTTTCTGTTTACAGTATCTAGCCTGAGTGAAAAACTGCATAAGCTCCATGCCCTTTCTCTCAGACCCACCGTTTCACATGAAGTTCGTGCAGACATGGTACAATAGTGAGAAGCAGTTTTATGTGGTCCCGGGTACAGTATGCATGAGGGATAATTTATTTTTTAATTCATTCTCTATTATTAGCCTTCTAATTACTCAGATTGGATGAAAGCAAGAGAGATCTCATTCTTAAAATAACTGCTAATTATTTAGCCCAAGATGGCAGGCAGAAGCATCTCATCTTAGGGAGTCTAGATTGAAGAAGCATCATTTACTTCTGAGACGTTCTGTACAAGCTTATATTTTCATTGTTTTCTAGCCCCAGCTCCCCGCATGTAATTATTCATAGACGCAATTTCATAGATACCTAGAAAGAACTGATCCAGTTGTTTACACGTCTTTTACTAGGAAAAGTCAGGCTTGAGTCACCATAGTCATGGAAAATATCAGTATTGAATGAATGTGACTGACTAAGCATTGCCAGAGAGCTTTGAGTTCTACTTTCTCTTTTCACAGCCCCCTAAAGAAAGAGTACCCATTTCTGTTTCCCTGATGAAGTAAACTTGACTGAACAGTAAATATCTACGTTGGCATTCTTGAAAAGGACAGATATTTCTTTGATGTCTTCAGTTGTCTTAAGCTGGCTGTGGTCCAGAGTGCCCAATTAGTACAGTGATAACCACTCATTCTCCTGTTATTCAGAAAAGCATTTGTCCTCCAGACTGTGGTTTGGGTGTCTTGACGAGAGTGTAGAAAATTTCATTTCTCAGTAAAGAAACTTCTGACAGGAGATAAAGCCAGGGGTGCGGGACTTTTGGGACCTTGCAAGGATTGCAGAGGAATTGGAGAGTTGCCTTGCCTGGGAAAGGACTTCTGTTAAAGCATGGTGGGAGTCCTTTTGTGCTCTAGGGTCACTGTGGAGCACTTCAGTGGCCTTCTCTCACCTATTCCTCCTCGTCCTGGGGATAATACCTATATTTTTTTGTGTCTGTGAAAACTGGAAATCTAAATATGGGTGAAGAGCAATTTTTAATGAGAACACCCAACCCTTCAAACCATGCTGGGTAGGATGCTAAGAGTGCAGGCTTCCCCTCTGTCTTCCTGTGTGTTGGCCACTGATGAGGCCACAGAGCATGGGACACATGCTCAGTGCAATTGATCATACTACTTAACACTCAAGTAGGTCTTCCAAAACAGGTTTTTGGAATTTATTTTAGATTTATTTTATGTTTTGCCTGCATGTATGTTTGTGTGCTACATGTGGGCCAGGTACCCTCAAAGGTCAGAAGAGGGTGTCCAGTCCCCTGGGACTGGAATTGCAGTTGGCTATGAGCTGCCATGTGAGTGTTGGGAGTTGAACCTGGGTCCTCTGTAAGAACTAGTGCTTTTAACCCCTGAGCTCACATGTTATATTTTAAAATAATAATTTTTAATGCATACTAACTGCCTGTATCATGTTTTGCTGTGACATTTCCGTATGTTCATATTTATATTTTGGTTGTATCTTCCCTCCTAACTAGACGCTTTTCTCGTCCCCTCTCTCTGGGTCTCTTACTCTAACAGTCCCTCACTACTTTCCACAAATGAAAGTTATCATGTTGTCTTTGTCTGGCTTATTTTGCTTAACATGACAACTCCAGTTCTATCCATTTTCCTGCAAATGACATTTTGTTGAATGAAAGTCCATTGAATATATGTACATCACATTTCTTTTAAGCCATGTGCCTTCTGATGGACCTAGGCTGGCCCTATAACTTGGCTACCGTGGATAGTGCCATGGTGACCATGGGTGGACCTATCCCTAGGGTAGTTCTGGCCTTCGAGGTTGTATATGTGTGATTTAGGACTTACTGACCATTTTTCTTAGTGGCACTACTAATTTCCATTTCCATTAAGGGAGTATAAAGGTCCTGTCTCCACCCACAGCCCTGCCAGTGTGGCTTCTTTTTGTTTTCTTGATGGTAGCCATTCTCACTCAGGTGAGGTAGGATCTTAGTGTAATCTTGACTTCATTTTCCTTCACTGTGGAAGACGTTGAGCTTTTTTCAGGTATGTATTAGCCATCTGTTTGGCTTCTTTTTAGATAAGTGAATGCTTGAATTATTTGTTTGTGTTATAATTTTGATCTACTTTTTAAGTTGGCCAGGGTATAGCAAGCTTCAAGCCTACTCTACTTGTTTCCTCACTACTGATACTCTATATTTCACCCTTTTTGATCAGAATAGGAAAAGTAGTTAATTGAGAACACTGCAAGAGTGCAACAAGTTGGGAGTAACTAGACTATTGCCTATGATTTCTGAACCCATGGCACAGATTTAGTTAAAAGCAAGTAGAAACTTCCACAATGAAAGTAAAGACTTTGAGGCCAGGTGTGGTAGCACACGCTTTTAATCCCAGTGCCCAGGAAGCAGAGACAGGAGGGTCTCAATTCAAGGCCATCCTGGTCTACATAGTCAGTTCTAGGACAGCCAGGGCTGTCACACAGAGAAACCCTGTCTCAAAAAAACAAAGAGAAAAGAAAAAAAAAAAAAAGATAAAGACAGAAAGTAAGTAAAAACTTGGGGCTGGAGAAGGGGCTCAGTGGTTAAGAGCACTAGCCTTTCTGTAGGGCACCCACATGGTAGCTCACAACCATCTGTAACTCCAGTCCCAGGACATCTGACACCTCTTCTGGCCTTGTGGGCACCAGTTATGCCTGTGATGATAGACACAGACACACACACGTACACGCAAAGTACCCATACACATCAAATAAATAAATAAAAAAAATATAAAGAAACATAAAGATTGTAGAGGTGGGGGATGGCATTTTCCCACTGTCCCGTTATATCAAAAGTTTTCACTGCCTGTGCTATAGAGTTTATGCCCAGTGAAGGTTTTCACTGCCTATGGTATAGAGTGTACGGCCATTGATGAGCCAGCAATATGAATGAAGCTGCTGGTAGAACATACTGTCATTTGAAGACTCACAAAAAAATAGTTAAATTCCATAGATAAGAATTTGAGATGTTATGCAGCCAGCCCTCAGTGTGTACAGATTTCACATCCAACTATGAAATTTTAGCCAAGTGTGGATTAACAATATTTGGGGGAAAATAACATGTGCAGATTTTTCTTTCTCCCATTATTTCCTAAGTGTCTTACTTGGAGTTTCTATTCCTGTGATCATAAAGCAGGTTGGGAAGGAAAGGGTTTTATTTGGCTTATGTTTCCACATTGTAGTTTATCACTGATGGAAGCCAGGACAGGAACCCAAACAGGGCAGGAACCTGGAGGCAGGAGCTGATGCAGAGGCCATGGAGGGGTGCTGCTTACTAGCTTCCTCCCCATGGCTTGCTCAGCCAGTTTTTTGTTTTTTTGTATTTTTTAACAGAACCCAGGACCACCAGCCCAGGGATGGCCCCATCTACAATGGGCCGGGCCCTTCCCAATCAATCAGTTTTAAAAACTCCCCTACAGGCTTGCCTACAGCCTGATCTTATGGAGGCATTTTCTCAGTTGAGCTCCCTCCTCTCCAGAGACTCTAGCTTGCATCAGGTTGACATAAAACTAGCCAAGACACTAAGAAATGTAATAGGATAACTCTCTGTGTTCATAAGGCACCGTAAACAATGTATCAGCAATTTGTACAGAGGTGTATAGGTTACACATACCATTTTACAGAAGGGAATTGAGCACCTGCAGATTTTGGAATCTAGAATTGTGGGGATTTTGGAACTAATTCTTCTCAAGCAGGGGGAGAGTTGCTGGAATTCAAAGTTACTGTGAGCAAACTGTCAGATCACACGGAAGGACAGTTTGTCTGTAGGAAAATTAATGCTGCAGAAACTAATGGGGGATCTCTTAAAAAACACTCTCTGAGTTCCATATTTATACTGTTCTAGCAGTGGAGTGGGTCATCTAAGAAGGTAGTCTATACCAAAACCAGTTTTCCATGAAACCAGAGGAGTCCAGCCATGGAGGAAATGGAATCCTGACCCCATTCTCTTGCTTGAATGTAAGCAGAATTTTGTGCTTAAAAATAGCCCATGCTAAATGAGATAACCACAGCATTTTGGGCAGAGACTAAAACACTTCTCAGAAAGAGAGCCATGAAGCAGCAGTTTAACCCATACAATAGTCCAGCATATTTTGGTATGGAGAGGTGGCCAAGACAGACTGGATGAGGCAGTCACAGAGCAGGATGCATTGTTTGATCATGTGTGTGTCTGTTTGGATGTGTGCAGTTCTAGGCAAGTACATGCAAATAGAAAAACAAAACAAAACAAAACAAACAAACAAATAAAAAACAACCCTGGAGAATATACAAGAAAACATTTAGAAAAAACAGGAAGGGTTGTGATATATACATTTGTCTTTAAATACCCATATTTCATATACACAAAGGATGTGTGTGAGAGAGACTTTGAGAGAGACAGAAAAGAGAGACACACAGAAAGACAGAGAGAGGATGAGGACAAGAAGAGCAAAGATAAAGGGTCTTCGTGAAGGTTCATTAAGTAGTAAGAGCGCTGCCCCACATTTGAGCCCCAAGTCTGAGGCTCATCATCTTTAGACTGTCTGCCTTTTCAGATTCTTCGCCTCAGTGCCTCTGTGTGTGAATCAGCTTTAAAGATGAAGTCCACGGAAGAGCATGTGGCCAATACCTGTGCTACTGCAATGAGCCTTGCAGTACATATTCAGTGATTATGTTAGAATACTTCAGCAACCGGCTCACCTCGGTTCTTCCTGCAAACTTTACAGTGATAGCTATCGGAATCACAGTGTGGTGTATCTCTCCCTCCCTCCTTCCCTCCCCCCTCCTTCCCTCTCTCCCTCTGTCCTTTTCGCCACCACATGTGTGTATGTCTCTTTGTGTTTTGAGATGGGCTTTCACTGTATAGCCTGGGCTGGCCTAGAATCCCCATCTGTCTTAGCCTCTGGAATCTGGAGTTACAGAAGTGTGCACCATAACCCTCTATATTCCTAGTTCTGATTTGATTTGTTAATTGTACTAAAATTTTCTACAAAAAAAGAAGAAGAAGAAAACCAAAGCCAAGTGGAATCATCTTATTTCATGGAGAGATAAATTCCTGGATGTACTTTTTGACCACATGACTTAATGTATTTACTGCTACTAACGTGTAGACATGAAAGTATAAATAATGTCCCCCCTTTTTTTCCCATAGGAAGACTATGATCGGCTGAGGCCTTTATCGTATCCCATGACTGACGTCTTCCTCATATGCTTCTCTGTGGTAAATCCAGCCTCATTTCAAAATGTAAAAGAGGAATGGGTACCAGAACTAAAGGAATATGCGCCAAATGTCCCCTTCTTATTAATAGGAACTCAGGTGGGCTTGCTTTGATTTTACTCATTTAAGAATAAGCTCTATAGTTGCCTTGGGGGATTGTTCTCAGACAGGACCTCATGATTAGAAAATGATGTGTTAGATACGTTTCATATTGGTAATTCCTCTCATATTTCTACATAAAAATAATCCCCCCAAGAATATTAGGATCTTTAAGATCTTATTTGTTTTTTTAATATGTAGCAATTAAATGGGATGCTATGCATTGGTTTCTTTTAAAATAAATATTATAGGACATTATTGATCTCTCCTAATTAGATTGATCTCCGAGATGACCCCAAAACTTTAGCAAGACTGAATGACATGAAAGAAAAACCTGTCTGTGTGGAACAAGGACAGAAGCTAGCGAAAGAGGTAATGAGTCCCTGCTGGATTTACGCGACTGTGAAGATGACAGCAGGGGCCCGCTGTGCTGTGCCTCCTGTCAGGACCCTGCTGGGTGTTACTCTCCCATGATTCCCCCTATCTCTGCACCGACACAGTGAGGCGGATCTGTTTCCCTGGCTGTAGACAAGAAAGAACGGCTTTTAAGTAACAGGAGCCTGAGATCTTTCAGTAAAAAAGTAGAAGAGCTGGGCTTCCAGCTGGACTGCATGTCCACCTGTGCTATGCTTACTATTTTGTCTTTAAAGGCATCCGTGGGAGATAGCAGGCATCAAGGCCGCGACTTCACACCCTTCTTAATTATTTAAACATTTGCACTGTGCCAAGTCAGGCTCTACTTTCAGTTTACACTCCTGCAGGTGCAGCTGAAGTGACATTAGGTGGCAATTTAAATCTGTGGTTAAAGAAAAAATTATGGGTAGATTTCTAAAAACCATTTATAGATACATATATCTTTTAACTTATATTTTCTCTTAACCCAAAGCTAGATTCTTTTCCTTACCATATGGCTACAAGATTATTGAATTCTTCTAATTCTTCATCATCATCATCTTTTTTTTTTTTTTCCTGTTTTGGCTTGGTAGGATTTTTCAGTAAGTACAATCTATTAAAATCTTTAAAAATGCGCTACTAGAAGATAGAAAGAAACAAAAGAACTTTCTGGAGGACAGCTTTTCCACAAGCAAAGAGAAGTGATATCACCAACAGATCACTTGAGAAATTCCTTGCATTGATGTTATAATCTTGAGCAAAGAAGGAATTTCTAAATGTATAAAGGCAAAAGTTATAAATGCAGATGCTTTGACCTCATAAATATGTACTATGACATTGGAGGCCAGAAATAAATCAGATGGACATGTCAGGAATTAACGTGATTCGTGGACAGGAGCCCCTTGCATAACATGATTTCATCAGAAAAGTGGGCTGAGAACATTCATCCAAAGTCTCCAGGTTTGAGGGAGTGATCATGAGCTTCCACTCCAGAATGAATACACTTGTGCACTCTAGCTGGGCATGGAGTTGCACGCCTTTAACTTCAGCACGCAGGAAGCAGAGGCAGGAGGATCTCTGTTAGTTTAAGGCCCGCCTGGTCTGTGGTTTATAGAGTGAGTTCCAGGACAGCCTGAGCTACACAGAGAAACCCTGCCTTGAAAAACCAAAATAAATAAATAAATAAAAGAAATTGTGCAAAACAAATACCTAGAAATTGTGCACTTACTTGGCAGGTGTGACAACACAGCAAAAACATTAAGTCTACGCAAAAGACTTTTTTTTTTTTTTTGAGGGAGAGAAACCAACCCTAAAGCAATGAGCATAGAACTAGAGTGCCAGAAGGTTAAGTACAGTCTGAAGAAAACAGGTAGAGAAAGTGAAAGTAAGGGACAAGCAAGCCTGAGAAGCTGACAGTCGAGAGAATGACTCACATCCACACAGGGAGAACAGTCCAGCCTGTATTCTCTCCGCCCCTGGCTTCTTTACTGTGTCTTGCATATGGCTAGTATTTCCCCTTCAGTCTTTGTTCAGTTCTTGGCTCCTCGGGACCCCTCACTGCTCAACCTTGCCCTGTGAGAAGGCCTTCCTGACTAGCACCATCCTCCCATTTCCCTCTGCTCTGTCCTAACACTTACCAGTGCCTGCTCTGTATTTCTTTTCTTGACACTCAGCAGGACACCGTGGTATTGACATGTCCCTAGAACCTAAGCAGCTGTGTAGTGTGTAGTGAGTATGTAGTATTTGATGGCTGAATTTTCCAGAGAGAAAGCTAGGCCATACAGTAGTACCTTCACACCGTCTCACACTGGGTTGTGGATATGCACAATGAGGTTCATTTGCATAGCCATATCTTATAACTTCCCTTATAACGTGTTGTTACTGAGTTGTGTAAAACTGTTTTATATAACTGTGGCTTTTTTTTTTCTCCTTCCCAGATAGGTGCATGCTGCTATGTGGAATGTTCAGCTTTAACCCAGAAGGGTTTGAAGACTGTGTTTGATGAGGCTATCATAGCCATTTTAACTCCAAAGAAACACACAGTTAAAAAAAGAATAGGATCAAGATGTATAAACTGTTGCTTGATTACGTGAAAACATCTTTTGTGGCCCAGGAAACTGTCCATTTCTCCCAGAAAGCATTTGAAATGCTACAGCAATGTCCTGACCTGTTACAATGAAGCAGTTTAATTCATGGGGCAGGAGGCCTGTCCCCAGCATTTCACAGAGTTCATTGAGAATGTTTCGTAAAGGTCTAAGCAGCAGCAAACAGCATCTCAAGCCACAATCTACTATAAATACTTTATTTCAACTAGAAGGTACAATCTCTCAGGGGTTTCATAGTTAAAAAGCTACAATCACATCATGTTGAAATGACATTTAAAAAGAACAACAGTGCTGTAAATGGACTGCTTGGCTTTGACATTTCTGCACAGCCCTATGGAGTCTGCACAAAGAAATAACGTCTCCCTTTCTCCTCTTAATTGTTCTTGTATGTAAGCTGCTTTCTATTCCAGTATATCCAGAGTGGTGAGATAGCCAGGCCAGCCATGTAGCCAGAGGTTGCTCCAAGTGTACAGGAGATGGGCCACACCTGAGGACAGAATTAGAGATAGAAACCCACCGGTTTTATTACTTGAGCACAAATTGAGTGTAACATAAACATTTCTATAGCGAGGCTTAATGTGCTTTCTTAAAGAATGCCAAAAGTTTATAGACTGTAACTGTATTTATCATGAACAGTAAAATGTACACATTTCAGTTAATGTGCATTCAGCAGTAACAAGGCTTCCGGCGATTATAGATTTAGTTTGATGTTCCCCAAATTGCATGAAATACATGCTAAAGCAAAATTTAAAAATTGGGTCATAGTTTTCCATAATCCTGAACTCAGTTTAGCTCTCTGAATTAGTTGGCCGTTTTTTCTAATTCCTATATTGGCTGTGTACGTCAAATGAAACAAGCAAGAAGTATGCAGGCTGACCAAACCTTAGAAACATTAAGTTGTGTCAGAGGGAAGACCTGGAATCTAAGGCTGTTACGTGGGATTGTGGGTATCCGCCTCCATAAAGCTGACGTCCAGTCTGAGCTGCAGATGCCGCACCCACAGACGGTACAAGCCACACCTAGAGTGCGAGGCAAGCGGAATGCTGCTGGCTCCCTAAGACTCTTTCTCCAGCCATTTCATTAGACCAGAAATAAAGAATGGTGATTCTTCTATGCCATAGGAAGGGTGTGTGGGTCCCTAGGTAAGAGGCTCTGTGTAAAAAAAAAAAAAAATCTTGGAAACAAACTTTCATGTTCCTTTGTAAAGCTTATTTGGTGTACTGGAGCCATTCCTAACCCCGCTCTGGGGAATAGGCCATCTAGGCCTGCTGGAGACAAACCATCTTAGTAACTAACTGGCTGGTACCTCATTTGGCTTTTCTTCAGTCTGCTATGGATCTGCCTTATTCTAAATGCCATGCGACAGACAGTAGTAGTTTTAGGCAAAGCTTCCAATGTGAACCACCTCATGCAGTTTAGAGAAGCATAATCTAATCCATACGTTGTTACCAGCCTTCCTTAGGTTCAGATCTGCTGCTGCTTAAACTACGACTTCTTTGTCTTTAGCAAGCTTCTGTTATCGTCCATGATTTGTGCTCACAGCTTTGTCTATTGCACAGATTGGGTAATGGAACACTAAACATAAATACTTGAAAATGACAGCCTTAAATGTTCATACCAGTCACAAATCTAGATGTACTGTCTTGCATGTGAGCTTTGTAGGAGTTTTTAAAATGTAAGCACCACACTCCCCCACTCGGTAGTGGACAGTCTACTGGACAAGAGCTTTCTCTTGGAAGTGGACATAGTATGCCCTTCAGTGGTGGTTCACATTAAGTATATCATGGCCTTATGTATGCTCAAATGGGATTTCTGTAACTTTCCCATTTAGTTTTGGTCCGTTTTTAGATAGAATTGAAAGAAATTGTATAGTCAGTTAACATATTAACTAAGTTGTCAAACCTATGATATGAAGGAATCAAGACAGTAAAGTATTATTCATTTCCAAGTTGCCTATGGAGATTTGATGGGTTTTTTTGTTTTTTCTACATCTGTGAAACCCTTGACACTTGGTGTATTAGGAATGAAAGTTAGAGTCAAGGACTTTCTTGCTCCACGAGAAATGGATTAGGAATCTGGAATGCGCACTGGTGTCACCTCAGCTTCCTCCTGTGTGACCATGGGAACAATCTCCAGTGTCCCTCCCATTCATAAGCTCTTACCACTCTCTTCTGATTCACAGCAATCACAGTTGGACATCACTATTTCAGCGTCACCTTCTCCAGATGGTAAGAATCATGTATATAGAATATTCGAACTCTAAGCAGATGATTGCATCACCTGAACCTGAGGTGCCTTAGGTACTCTATTTACCTTGATGGGGTTTGGAGTTTCCCATTGCTTGTTAAGAGCTCTTTGTGTTGGTTATTTAGTATTTCTTTCTGCAAAATCTTCTCTGCCACTTTAACCAGAAAACCAAAGATTTGTTTTCTATTCATGAGCAGATTATAGAAAAAAATGCCTTATTTTCAGAAGCATATCTTCATTAAAGGCTTAGGCTGCAACAGAAATTCAGACTAATCTCTGGAATAACCCAAACTAGTGAACTATTTGGGAAAGAAAATGCTTGTCAACAATATTTTATTAACACGAGTTGTGTTGGTGAGTGCAGTGCTTCAGATAAGGTCAAGTGTGAAAGAACTCAGAGAAAATTAGAACTGATCAGTGTTTGCAGAGAAAATTTGTTCTCAAGTCCTTTGAAAAATTTTAGGGGAACCCTGAAATCTAATAGCACCTTGCTAATGTATGCCCTTACTCTGTCCTTACAGGTACATTGTAGCTTACTTGCGATGAATTATCATATTTCCAATAAGTAGAGCTTGAGTTTATGCTATTTGTTATGAATTATCTTAGTTACTTTAGATACTGCTTCCATTTGATTTTTAATTATTGGTTTTAAATAGCAAATTAAGTACTGGTTTGTTGGTTGTTGCTTTTTAAATGATTGTTACTTCAACAACGTCCCTTCCTAACGTATGGGGTCATAATAAAGTGAAATGCATAATGACTGTTTATGTAACGCACTGAACTTCTTACCTCAGTAGTTTTTATTTAATTCCCTTCCTTCTGCTGTGAGGCGGCTCACCCCGGCAACATGTGAGCATCAAACCCCTTGCCCTGTTATTCAGGCTGTGGGGGAATAACAATCCCTGTGGGTCTCAGCCACATTCCACTTTGGGGTATCAAATTCTGTTTTAATCACTCTGTGACTTCAGTGTGGTTCATTGTTCTCAGCACACATATAAACATTTGCACACATTCTTTAGACAGTTGCCATACTTCACTTCCAAAGAATGTGAAAAATGAAACAAATGTTGGTTTCAACGGTTTTCTCCTTTAAGGGGTTAAGGCTTGGAACACTCAGCAATTCACTGTTATGTAGAACTCAAGAAATCCCTGCCATCAGCAAAATAAAGTTTACAACTTTTCAGATGGTTTCCTAGTGCTGTCCCAGCTTCTGGACACACGAGAGCGCTGGCGTGGTGCCCTGCAACACTCAGTCCTCACTTTTGAACGGTCTTCTCTTCCTCAAGCAACTTCTTTCCGCCCTTCTTATGATTGCTTTAAGATATTTAAAACCACACCACAGCATACAATTCATCCGGACTTGTCCAGTATAGTTTAATTATACTTTAATAATGAGATCTTAAGTTTTCCACTTAAAACTATTTCCTCCTTCCACAGAGATACTTCTATTTTAACATTCTTTAAGCTACAACAGTATTTTTTAAAAAATATGTAGTACCTATTAGCTAGTTCAGCTGCAGAGATATAAATATTTCTCCAAATTATGACAATCTGAGATAGCTATATATAGTTATTTTGTTTTATGTAAGGAAAATAGGAAATTGAGAACAACGACATTCACGGCTGGGTGTGGTGGCATATGCCTGTAATTCCAGCACTCGAGGAGACAGAGATAGGTGGATCTCTGTGAGTTCGAGGCCAGCCACATCTACAAAGTGAGTCCAGGACAGCCATTCACAGGGTTCGCCACCAAAGTGACAGTCATTTCATTTTATCTAGTTTCTTTTAACTTCAAATGCTTCTTAAAAGCCACTCAATGGAAAAAAAAACATCTTGTGTTACATAACAACATAATGCAATACAAGTAGATAAAATTAGTAAACTACCAAAGGAAAAAACCTATTTTAAGAGATGAATGGCTAAATCAGGTGAAGAAGAACCAGCATCCTAGATATGCACAGTGCATGCATAAATCAGGTGAAGAAGAACGAGCATCCTGGTGTGCATAGTATATGCATAAATCACGTGACTAAGAACCAGCAACCTAGACGTGCATAGTCCATGCATGAATCACGTGTCTAAAAACCAGCATCCTAGATATGCACAGTGTGTGCACATGCTTCTCATCCCAGCAATTTGGAGGCTAAGGAAGAGAAGGATGATTCATTTGAAGCCAATTAGGAGGATGTCTTAGGGCTACTATGGAAACACAGTCTCCAAAAGCAACTTGGGGAGGAAAGGGTTTATTTGGCTTATACTTCCACATCACTGTTCATCATCTAATGAAGTCCAGGTAGGAACAGAAACAGGGCAGGAACCTGCAGACAAGAGCTGATGCAGAGGCCATGGAGGAGTGCTGCTTACTAGCTTGCTTCTCCTGGTTTGCTCAGCCTACTTTCTTAGAGAACCAGGACCACCTGACCACAGTGGGCTGGAGCCTCCCGAAGGCCTGTCTACAGCACAATCAACTGAGGTGCTCTCCTCACAGATAACTCTAGCTTGCGTCCCATTGACATAAAATCAGCACGGCTGAAAAGCAAGACTTTCATCTCACAAAATACACCCTGGGCTGGTGCTGTAGGCCTGTGACCTTGTGACCTTATACTTCAGAGGCTTCGGGGTGGCCAGCAAAGGTAGACCACCACAAGTCTGAGGCCAACATGGACTATAAGGGCAAGATACTATCTCAAAAAACAAGACACCAAAAGATAAAAATCCAACTCAAATAACCTTTAAAGAAAAAAAAAATGCTTTGATCTTTGGGCACCATTATGGTCCTTCCTGTAAATCAAGTGACTGTGGATTTATTTATCACTTGAACCAAAAAAGCCCAGTTTTCTCAAAGTAATAAGTATTAATAAAGATTTTATATTACCTAACAGAATTTAGACAAATGAAATCTGTAATAAAGTTTTTTTAAAAAGAAGAAATTTTTATCTTCATAAGGCTAAGAGCACTCTTAAATATATAAATAAATTATTAATGTCAAATAAAAATTGTTTGAGAGGAACATATGGTCTGGAGCAGGAGGCTCAGCAGTTCAGAGTGCTAGCTGCTTCCTAGAGGATCTGAGTATGATTCCCAGCACCCTGCGGGGCTCACAACCATCTATAATTTCAGATACAGAGCCCCTTTTGGTCCTCTATAGAAATGTAACATGCACATTATACAAAGACATACATAAAACAAAACACATAAAATAAGTACTTTAACCAAAGACAATACAAAACAAACAAACAAAAAAAAAACAAAAAACAAAACAAAACCAAAAAAAAAAAAACAAGCAATAAGTGTGTATGTCCACTCTGGCTTAGGGACAGCCCTGCTTCTGTGTTAGGAAAGGAAATGTTTCAGCACAGCTATACAGGGTTTAACAGTTCTCAACTGTGCTTTAGCTAGCATAGAACAGTGATTAAGAACACCGATTTTCGTATTAGACAGACTGGATTGGAATCTTGGCTTTGTGGTTTACCGGACACATGGTTCTTGGCAAGCCATCTAGACATTTTGGTGCTGATCCTGGTACCTGCAGGTGCTCACACATGGCAATAATAAATACAAACGTAAAAAAAAAAAAAATCTATGACTCCTTTTCTCCAGTTTTACCAGGATAGAAAAAAAAAACTTATGAAACATTTATTTTCTAAAATCTCAGATGCTACAAACTGAATTGGTTACTTCAAAACGCCAGAGTAGAAGATAAAACAGGTCACAAATTTGACTGAATGAAAACTTGTAAGACTTTAGGTTAATTGGTATTTCCCTTACCAAAGGAATTATATTGTCTTAAACTAAAATGCTAATGTACAGTTTATACGTTTCAAGACTGAGAAAAAATATCAACAGTGGATGAGTTTGGGTTAAAGCTGTGTTCACTGTCGGCTAACTGTTGACAGGACTGTAGCAGGACTTCCATGAGAGACATTACTGGTCGGCTAACTTCCATTGTGTGCATGTGTCCAGAAATACTTATTGCCACTTCTGACAGGAGTCCTGACCAGGAATTCAATGTGCCACGAGTAACAGGTTCCTAACTCTGTGTTCTTTGTGGTAGGAGAGAGGTCAGAGTAAATGCAGGTCGCTGTCTATTTACAGTTTGCAAACTAGAGCCAGAGAGCAGATGTCATTCACGTGTGCGTTTCCACCAGACTGCTGCATTTGCATTAGGAAAACACTCAAGACCAGACTCTGAGCAAATGTAAAAGACCTGAAGGCAGCAGAGCAGCAGGCTTTGTCAGGTCAATTCTAACAGTCATACACATGAAAATTTCTTCAGCATAATAAAAACACACTAAAAAGTAGCCTGTGAGAGATGCAGAGCTGGCTTGCCTGGCCTCCTCTGCAGAGCCCTCCGTTTACCCCTAGTTAATCTGACGGCACCCACATCTGGAGGCTCACACACACCTATAAGTCTGCTAAGGATTCAAAACCCCTTCTGGACTCCATGGGCAACAGATACACACAAACAAACAAATCTTAGAAACAAGTAGAGTAAGAGAATGACAGAGCATGGCATCTGTCATCTTCCTATGGCCACATGCACACACACGAAAAAGAAAAAGCTTGAGTTTTTCAGACAAAGGCATTGTAAATTAGCTTTAAATATGTTCCTACAAGTGTATTAAATTTTGGTCTAAAAATACAGACATCACAGTAATCACAACGTTTAGAAGAAACAATGTGAGAAAAGAAGCAATTTAATACTTAAGCTATTCTAAAGAGAACAAAGCTGTGGCTCAAGGAAGCAAACACTGTTTCAGTCTCCAGCAGTGAACAGAATCACCGTGTAGGTGGGGCTCTTATTTGAATACCAAATCTTCCTCTTGCCAGTCAAATAACTGTGAACACGATGTGTGCCCCTCCCTCCCACACTTTGCCTTTGTGGTGGGTAATAACAGGAATGCATTCTACCTTGCACTACAGTTGTCATGATTCCATTACCTTTGGCATAGCACCAACACCCAGGCCTGGTTCCTAAAGACCCACAAATGATACCATGTTCTGTTATTATCTGAAATGCCAGACAGAACTGAACATGATATGAAATCCAAGTAACTCAGTAAACTGGCCTAACAAAATACCAAAGAAACAAAAGGAAAAGAACTCACTTAAGGACTGCTAGCAAAAAGAACAAGACAGAACACAGTGAGAACTCAGTATAAATAATGAAGCTTGCATTTGTGTATGCTGAAAGTATTGTAAGCAAATCACTTCTTTCATAAGTCACAGCCACTTGGTAGGTATCATCCTCCCCTGCTTTCTGTGACCTTTGCTGCCTTCTACACAGAGGGGTCTTCCTTCACCGTGCAGATCTTCCGTCGTGTATCACTACTAAAATCATTGAAGGTTCATATAAGTTGAAAATAAATTTCATTGACATTAATTTTCAGTGGGCCTTCTCTGTCACTTAATGAAGAATCCATGTGAAAGCTATAAGTATGCTTGCATTTCTCGTTATGGAACACATCCAATGCCTAGCCACAGGAACATCACACAAAATTAGAGTTCAAAGTAGAGAAATCGGCAATCCCACATATGATGGGTCGTGTTGGTCCTGTGTGTTCATGCATGTGGATTTTCAAAGAAACAGCTGTTCCTGTTTCTCTAAAATACAACAAACATAACCTAGAGGTGCTTGCTTAAACATAGTCTAAACATCTCAAATGTATACCAAGCTACAAGGAGCAAAGAACTAAAATCTCTTTTTAAAAGCATGTTGTATTTAGACAGAAGAGTCTATATAGACTATCTTCTCAGGATGTTTTGCTTTAGCAGATTGTCCATGTTTAGGAAATGCCATCATCCCCTTATCTGATTTACTGCTTTGTGACAGATTCTGTTACCATTATGAGCCATGGTGAGGTCTGGTTCTGTATAGTTTGAATTATTGGAAAATAACAATAGCACTGCAAAAACCTTGTTTGCTGAAAATGAAAAGTGAAAGAAAAAAATGAAACCTCATCATTTCTCTAGCTTATTAGAAAACTAAAAAGAGATAAGAAACTGAATAAAAGGTTTTGAGACATCTCAGTTTTATTCTTCCCCCATCAGTCTGTATCACACTTTAAAAGAATAGTGCTTTTAAAAAAGTAAATAAGCCAGCCATTAAGACCATAAAAACCAACAATAAAATTAACCAGTGTATTCCAGATAAATGAAATATTTTAGGCATGCGACACTACTGCCTGACCAGAATGAAATATTTTAAATATTTTAATAACTTGTAATAATTTCAAATTAGTTAACTAGAAAAATTTTTAATCCATAATTCAGGAGATTATGGCTCAGTGGGTGTCACAAAGTGTGATCACATGAGATCTGATCCAAAGCGTGCACATAACGCTGCACAGTTGTCCACGCAGCTGTATTCCCAGGAGATGGGAGACAGAGCCAGGAGGTCCCCAAAAGCTAGGCGAGCCAGCTAGCGTGGCCGATGAAGCGGCCACGAGGCCTTCCACAGGTGCAGTAGCACACGTGTGCTTATGCACACCCACTAAGATTGAAAACGTCCCTGCAATCCCTGTACATGGGATCTGGCGAAAAGAACAGGGGTTTGAGGCCAGCCTTGGCTACACAGAGAATTCCAGGCAAGTTTGGGCTACAAAGTGAGAGTCCATCTCAAAGCTACACCTCTCTCAATGTCATATGTCAATGGACAACTATAATAATCTAAAAAAATTGTTAATTTGAATCTAGTTCACTCCTTAATATAAATAAATACTGAAGGAGAAAAATTTGTAGCAGAAAGCCTGAATAATCTAAAAACGGACAGCTGAACTATAAATAATTAATGTCTTCTAAGAAAACCTAAATGCATACTTTAATCAGCACATCTACTTTCCACAATTCAGCTTCTACTTCTGTAATCTTGCAGGGAAGTTCTGAATGTGTAAGATCAAACCTTTACACACTAAAATAGGCAAAGTGTATACAAACTGAAATTTTACCAACTCATTAAAGCTTATTTATTCATATACTATATTTACTTTTTCAAAGATTTATTTATTTATTATGTATGCAGTGTTCTGCCTGCACTCCAGAGGAGGGCACCAGATCTCATTATAGATGGTTATGATGCACAATGTGGTTGCTGGGAATTGAACTCAGGACCTCTGGAAGAGCAGCCAGTGCTCTCAACCTCTGAGCCATCTCTCCAGCCCAGTATTCTATATTTAGATTTACTTATATTAACTGGAAGTCATGAATCTAGTAGTTTAAAACAATTCATGTACCCTTTTCAATAACTTTGTCCTCCAATTTAAGTCATGGACATTCTTTAGTTGAATGAAACTAAGCATAGATGAGTGTAAGGAGATGCCAGCTTGATCACCAAGATAGGGGGAAGTAGGATTGTGTTTCAGGAGCACTAAAGCTGCCACCAAAACATCAGTACTACCATATTCTTCATATTTTCTGAGACCGCTACAACATAACAATCAAAATGGGGAGGGCATTCACCAGAATTATTGAGTGTGAAAGAAAAATACAACTGTCTGGAAGAGAGAACATCTAAGTGAAAGCACAAAAATGGACCTAAAAATAGGCAGTTATGTTCAACAGAAAATTCCGGTCTTGTAAGTGAGGTATATATGAAAGATTTAACTCCAACCATTTGTTACCTAGGAATTTACCCTACAAATCTAAAAAATGTACAGATAAATGCTTAAATATGACAGTAATAACATTGATGCTACTACCAGTGAAAACTGAAAGCAATCTAATTGTCCATTCCTTAAAAACTGATAAATTATTCCGAAACAGAATATTCTATTATAGTATAATACTGATAATAAACTAAATAGAATGTTCTAGTTATAGAATTCTTCACTAACACATAATAGCACCATAATATAAAGTTGAAAGAAAAAAAGCAGATTAAAACATGTACTTTATGAACAGCACACAAGACTGAACTGCAAAAGTTACCATTAGAATACAAATGGTGGTTTCCTCCCAATGAATGAAAAAAGAAAAGCAAATTTTAACTTTCTGTAGTAATTATTGATACAGTTTAAATATAAAAGGCAAATACATTTTCTCTTTGAGTCAAGAAAAACATTCTCTTGCTGGGCATGGTGGTGCTTGCCTTTAATCCCAGCACTTGGGAGACAGAGGCAGGCAGACCTCACAGTTCGAGGCTCTACAAAGTGAGTTCCAGGACAGCCGGGGCTAAACAGAGAAACTCTGTCTCAAAAAAACTAAAGAAGAAGAAAAGAAAAGACATACATTCTCTTCATGCTGGAAAGAAGTACATTCATTTTTAACAGCATTGTTCTCTTTGGGAAGACTTATCTCAGGAAAAATGCATGATGCTGTAGATTAAGTATGTTTATGAAAGCAGTTGTTTATTACAGTAAAATACTGGCAATATGCTGAATGATCAATAGTGAGTTTATTATTATAAAATAGCTTTAATTAAAAGGCACAGTCTAAAACAAAAATTAGTGAAACAAGATTTGGGGTACAAAAGAATGGTTATGGTCTCACAGTGATGCTTTGTGTGCTAAGCTGACAAAGTATGGTGTGTCCTGGTCAGCTTTAACCGTCAACTTGACACAGCCCAGAGTCAACTGAGAAGAAAAGCCTCAACTGAAGGATTTCTCTGCCCAGAATGGCCTGTGGTTTGCTTACTAATTGATGCAGGGGTCAGGGGGTCGGGGGGGCACCATCCCATAGCCTCGCTAACATGAATCCTGGAACAAGCAAACCAACCATATTTAAAACATTAAGACATTGCTGCTGGGTATGGTGACTCACATCTGCAATCTACTAATCATGAAACAGGAGCAGGAGGAGCATAAGTTTCGGGCCAGCATGGATGACAGGAGAAGCTCAAGGACAGCGTGAGCTACACAGTGAGACTGTCTCAGAGCACCAGGGCTGGCGATGCCTCCATGGCAGGGTACTGTCAAGCTTCCTCTCAAACCACCTGCCTTTCTTTTTAAAACTGCGGGGGGCTGGCAGGACAGCTCAGCGGGTAAAGGCTCCGGCTGCCAAACCCAACAGCCTGTTTGATTGGTAGAACCCGGCCGGTGGAAGGCCAGAACCTCTTCTGACTTCCACTTTTGCACTCCAGCATGCATGCACGTACAGACGTGCACAAATGAAATAAAAGTAGGGCAAACTTTTTTTAAAAAATCACTTTGCTAGATGTTTGTTTATATATTTCAAGGGAAGTAATGTAATAGCCATCAATCTATTTAAGAAAATATAACCTAAGATCAGAAGTGTAATAACTTTAAAAATGAGGCGGAGGAGTGCCCTGTATGTATTGGCAAAATACGCTTTTCAGTTTAAGAGTGGGGACTGGGAGTGACTACTCTGCATGGTGAGGTCCTGAGTTTGGATCGCCAGCACCCATATGCAAAGCCAGGCACAGTGATGACACACTTATAATCTCAGTGCAAGAAGGTGAAGACAGGAGGATCCCCTGGACCCATGGCCAGCCAGCTTTGCTCCTCAGTGGTCACCAGATCCTGTCTCAAAAAATGAGCTGGAGAGCCATGAAGACATGGGTTGTCAACCTCTGACCTCCACACATAATAAATGCATCAGCATACATGTCTGCACACACATAAGCACATACATACCTACAACACACACAGCTTAAAGAGAAACATACAGAAAATATAGAAAAAAATAGAGCTGGATGGTCGATCCGGGCCAACATGGATGCCTATGGCACTGGGTCAGGTCCCATGAAGCAGTCACCTAGATTGTGCTACATACAGTGGGAAACCTTGCATCACATACTAGCTTTCTTCATCAGCTTTCCTACTGCTATGCCAATATACATTTTGTTAGTTTAAAGTCTTTGAAACCAACCTGCCATGGTCTTTCCCAATCCAGTGGAATAGGAAATGCTCCAAGCCATGCTCCTATAAAACTAGAAATTGTAGTGATCTGTAGACTGTTCTCCCAAATGGATGTAACACTGCAAGACACAAGACACAAGTCATTGGCAGTTTATGTCGTAAGAGCTAGAAAATCACACAAGGACTAGTACATGTTGATGCTACACATATATTTTTCATCCATTTAACAAAATCAACTCAAACTGACATAGAAACATGAAGATACAAAGGTATTTCCATTGTAAAGTCCTGCATGTGCACTGTGAGAGGCAAATAAAATAAAAACACTGCAGTAACAACCAAGTCCTCTTGTCACAGCTCCTGAGTCCTTTCCCCACAGGGAACTGCCATGTTCAAGTTATTATATGCCTCTCCAAAAAGATTCTATGCAGGTCGATATTCACACAGTTTTATCTTAAACTACATACACATATCTGCAGAAATGAAATGTGTGTATATATTTTTCCCAAATTACATTTAAGTGCATCGTTCTATAACCCCAACTTAGCATTGTTTTCTGTGTAAACAGCCATAATAATTTATTGTACAGATGGAGAATGGTTTTCTCAACTAGTCTTCATGCTATACTTCATTCAGCCACACTGACTCCATCTATTTGAAACATAAGGGACAGAGAACAAGAACTTCAAAAGCTCCCATGATAGTGGACGTGGTGGCACACATCATCCAGCACTCCCAGGATGGCTCTGAAGCAGTGACTTCAAAGCCAGCATGGACTACCTACTGAGATTCTAGCTTAGAAAAAGATCCCAGTGATTTTCGCCTACCATTCCCATATTACAGGGGAAGGATAGAACTCTTGCTCCTCTCACAGGTCAGGACTTGATTTCATCCTCATATTGTGAATACTTAAATCATGTGGAACATGTTTGTCATTACAGTTAAGGCCCAAAGCAATGCAGCAAGTGGGGTCACAGGTTAGTCTGCTTATAGTGCATGGTGGAGTTCATGGGGTGTTAATGCAAAACAGCATCTTCTAGCTAATACAGCAAAAAGGAACAATTATTTGTTTGATTAGATTTTTTGCATTAGAAACTTTCCAATAATTGCATATAAAATATACAGTGAATTACAGACATCCAAGTGAAAATTAGGCCATTCCAGCCCTGTCCAACATCCCTACATCCAAGAGACTCTTGTTCCTTTTAAAACTTGGGGCTTGGAGGAAGAGGTAGAGAAATATTTGTATTGTTTGCTGGGCCTTATTGCTCTGTATTTATGTACTATTTGTAAATGCTAGCCAGTTTCAACTAGCACCCAAGAATGAAGAACTATTCCTATTCTGAAGAGGAAAAAAAGTGGCTAAATATAAAAAGAGGCTCGCCCTATCCCGGGCACCTAAAAGCATCTCAAGGGTAAGTTTTGACTAGACTTGTGTTGACAAATGATATTAACACACAGTTGATCCCGGCTGTAGCACAGGAAGTAATGTGCCCAGACACAGCAAGTGTGGGAGAGGCTCAACATGAACTTTACTCTCTGCTGGAAAGATCTTGCTGGTCTGTTTTACAAAAGAGGCATACGGTCATCAAGACTTAAAGGAATAAGCAGTGTGAGACCTTAAGGTAGAAAAAATGCACTGCAGATATGATAGCAAAAATAAGATGGGAATCAGCTGGAAATGGTAGGTGAGAATTTTTTAAAACAACAACTTCCAGAGAGGGGCAATTCCAGCGATCAGGAGGCTGAGGCTGGAGGAATACTGCAAGTTCAAGGCTAACTTGGACTACATGGCAAGTTCTAGTCCAACCTGGAATATAGAGGAAAATAAAAAAGGAAAACAACAGCTTTACTGATACGGAACAACAACAAAAACAAAACAAACAAAAAAACAAGACTAAGGAAATCCTTAGCCACATAACTTACTCATCTAAAGTTTATAATGCAATGTTTTTATGACAGTCAGTGTTACATGATTATCACCAGCCATGTTTGGAGTATTTTAATCACTATAGAAAGAAACACTTTACCCATCAGCTGTCTCCATTTCTCCTTCCCCACAGCCCTAAGCAACTGAGCTACTTTATGTCTACAGATTTGCCTGTTCTAAATATTTCATGTAAGTGGGTTAATGTGGCATGAATTCTTTCACTTATCTCTTTCACTCAGAATACTCTCTTCAAGATTCATCTATTGTGTAGCATGCACCAACACTTCAAAAACATCAGCGGATCACACACCCTTGTATAGATACTGCAGATTTTATATCTCAGTATAACAGCTGCCAAGCATCTGGCTTGTTTCTGCCCTCTGGCTATTAGAAATAATGCTGTTAGGAGTATCTGTGTGCAAATCTCTGCATGGACACGTGTTCTCTTCTCCTCTGGGATCATACCTAGAAGGAAATAGCTGGGTCACCTGCTGTCTAATTATCTGAGGAACTGACAGCTTCCCAAAGCAGCTAAAACACTAGATTTTCCCTCGAGTCATATATGAAGGTTCCAGTTTTTCGACATCTTCCTAATTATCTGGAGATTACAGCCATTCTAGCCAGTGTGAAATGGTATCTCAGTGCAGCAGATTTATGGTGAAGACTGCATTAAAGTCACGCTATAAAAACCACTGAAGGTAACAATGTGATCAGAGCCACTGGTGGCCAGAAACGCTTTTCTTTTTGATTCTTTTTGTTCTTTTTTCTTTCTTTCTTTCTTTCTTTTTTCATTATTCCAGCGTATTTGTAAGCAGCTTCTGCTTATTAAATAAATAGTGCAATTATCTGAGAGGATGTTTTCAATTTTGATTGTTTGGCATATCCATGAGTGTTTGTGATCCTACCTACATATCATAAACCTAAAAAAAAAAAAGGAACCAAGACCTATAAAACTATAGCCTGTATTTTAAAGTAAATATACTTATCAAAAATAATTTATGTAATATCTTTAATATTAGAATAAGAATCTTCTCCTCTGATTTCTACACCCTATAGATATTTCCAATTAAATATGTGTATTTCACATATTATATGTCAAGATTTCATTACTTCTGCATTTTACTGCTAGAGAAGACATCTTTCCTTTTATCCATACGCTTCCCATATCAACATAGCCATATTTTTCTCTTTGTCATCTCTTCACTAGTAAAACTGGTCCTTTCAGCCGAATGGCTAACAAGTGTTTTTACCATAACTATGGAAGCACCAACCACACAGCATACCACAATTGCATGTCTTTTCCCTCAGTAAATACAACTTTTAATTCTACATTGGTACTAAGAACTGTGTCTTTCCTCTTCTCCCACCTATTTACCTGTCATTAACTCATCTTTAAATATTAAACAAACAAACAAAACTACCTCAGCAGTACCTCTAAGTGCTTGCCTACTCTTCCTCCTTCCTTCTTTTTGAGGTGTGTCACTCTCTTGCTCCAACCTGGACCAGTTGCTGCTGTCCTTTGTCTCTGTTCTGCTCCTTTGGAATCTCTGCCTGGGTTCTGAGTCGGGTCTTGATCCATTCGCCCATTCTTTTTCTCTCTTCCATGTCCCATCACTTTTCCTTCCCCTCTCAAAAACAGGTTTGAAGAGATATTTTAAATCTGAAAAATGACTTTATTATGACTGCTGCAGATATTTGGCCTCAGTTTTTCCGAGACATTGTTCCACTGGGTTCTGGCTCCCACCAGGGAGGCTCAGTGCCACTGTAGCCCCATTTCTGTAAGTAACATGCCTTTTCCATGCTGCAAAAATTTCTACTCATCTCTATCCCTCCTTAGCTAACATTTCACAAAATCGTCTTTTTGTTTGGATAAGATTCTTTTCAACTTCATCTCTGCTTCTGCTTTTTCTACAGTGTTTCATTTTCAAAGAGCTTTACTGATCTCTGAGTACTCCCACTGCCTATCTGTTCATGTTTTACAGATTTAAAAAGGTGTGTGAGGGGGGAGGTGTCTATCCTCTCTTCATTCTATTCTCTTTGCTTTTCTTTGTGTTTTCTTTTCTGTTTCTACATTTCATTTGAGATGAGATGACCTAAGCGTTGCTTCCTGAGGGAAAGCATTACAGGTGAGAGAGTAGATTCACTGTTTGGTGTGTAGAGGTTCACTTATGCTGTACCCCCTGCAGTGGCTGAACAAATCTCAACACTAGCTGAAATGAGGCTATGAAGGATACAACTATATTTTCTTCGTTCCTCTTCTTATATTGTTCAACTTGTCTGTGTTACTTTTACAGTATGTTTAACTCTACAACCCTAATTTATTCAAGTATTTTCTTGATGCAATGAGCCACTTTCATGCAAAAGCAGAATAATTCTTTCAATCAGGAAAAACATCAGTTTTCTCTTTTGAACTACAGGAGCATGCATTAGTCTTATGTTTGAGTCTCCTTGTCCCTTTTCTGTATCTATCATATGTCCTCTGGTTACTTTATGGTCCCCAACTCCTTCCTTATCTCTCATTCATTCTGATTATCTCAAACCTTTCCTTCAGGCTAAAATTTGATTTTCTAACTTGCCTTATGCTTCCTGATATCTCGGTTTTTTAAAGATTTATTTTAAAGGTTTATTTATTATGTATGCAGTGTTCTGCCTGCACACACGCATACATGTGTGTGCCTACACTCCAGAAGAGGGCACCAGATCTCATGGTCATGAGCCACCAGGTGATTGCTGGGAATTGAACTTAGGACCTCTGAAAAGAGCAAGTGGTGCTCTTAACCTCTTGAGCCATCTCTCCAGCCCTCTTGTCTTGTTTTTTGAGGCAGGGTCTCACTACATAGCCCTTGGCTGTCCTGGAACTAAATAAGTAGACCAGGCTAGCCTCGAACTCAGAGATCTGCCTGCCTCTGCTGCCCAAGTGCCAGGAATAAAGGTGTATACCACTCAGCTGCTTCTTGATATTTCTAATACATGTTTTACACATGTGGTTTAGGTTCTAATTTATGACACAGATTCTAAAACCCGGTCTTTCTCATTTTGGCTGATTTTCTATCTTTGCTCTTTTTATTAACTTAATGCACATAATAACATTTTTCTATGGCACACCGTGTGAAACTTGTTTGGTTTTGGTCCAAGGCCATTATTTCCCAGATCACACTATCTGTCTGCCTGGGCAGGTGTCTCTGTCCGAGGGGACACCCCCTCTGTGCCCACCTTTCCTTCACAGTTGACGTGTCACTCTATTTCTCTTTCTCACACTTCCCCATGGACAAAGTATTTACTGCCCAGTTGCTCATATATAACAAATGAGTTCTCTTTAGTACTGTCTTCCCACCTTAACTGGCTCTACTTTTTCCTGACCTGAATCTGCATTTTAAACACTGGGTATTATTTTCTACCTGGTATCATGAGGCAGACGGAAAAAATGAAGAAGGTAGATGGTATATCTGTGATTCAACAGTAATACTCAGCTGAAATGTAGTAAATGGTAGCTCCATGATCAAACTTTTTGAAATCCTGGCCAGGACTTACACATCCTTTTAGAAACCAGATGAAGCTATTATGGTACCGTCTGTACCCTTGGCAGAGGCCCAGAAGAAAGCAGCCTTGTAGATTCATAAAAAGCCAGAAGATCTGACAATGAGTCAGGGATGGCTGTTGTGTTGGTGAGAAAATCCATGTAGCTGTATACACATTCTTTGCATTCGAATCTTAATTTGACAGTGTCAATCAGCTGCCTTTGATCCCTAAGTTCTATTTAGGAATTTAGTTCACAGAAACCCTGGCCTAGGTTTTGCTGAAACAAGGATGAACATTATATTATTTACAATTGTTAAAGAAACCCTTGCTCAAATTTGATGAAGCAAAGACGTACATCACCTTACTTACAACTGTGAAAATGTGGTAACAACATTCAGTAGTAAAATGAACCGCAGCATAATTTTAGTGATATAATGATTAGACTAATTTGATCACGGTGACCTATCTTCTCAGTAATCAGGACAGGAAGGCACAAGAAAAGGAAGCTACTGTCTTCTCCATCCTCCACCAAGGACAAGGACCAGAGCAATCCCTAAGGAGCACAGCACACCTCATCTGTATCCAGAAGCAGTGGATGTCTGCATTACAGCATAACCATGCTTCTTCTTGGTACAATAGCACAGGCTGAAGTGCCATTTCACTTAAAGATACAATAATCGAGTGTGCTGTGCAAAAAGTGGTACATTCTACATACACACACATAAAAGTGCTCATATCATCAGTGTCATAAATTAAATTATAAGGCAGGAACTAAAGCAACCGCTTTTGTTCCAAAATTGCACATTACATGAAGAAACAAAATTAGAGTACATAAAGTGTAATTACTGCCCCTTCAGTAGGATTACTAGGCTCTAACTTTCTATGTTCGATTACTTGAATTTTTAACTGGAACTACATTTAATATTATATATTTTACTACAAAATCTATATATTTTACTACTTAGAATAAAAAGTACATACACGTGTGCATTTTTCTGTAACAAAGAAATGAGAAAAATTGAAGCAGGCAGATTTCTACTAACTTCTTGCATGACTGACATTGGCCAATTCTCCTTTCATAAGTTTCCATAATAACCTTGTCTAAAATGTATGATTACTGCTATGCTGTCTTAATTTTAGAACGTTTGCTCATAACCCATCGCTGAGAACAGACCAAATGGTCTATTACTCTACTGTGAAAAACTTTTAAGGTAACTAAAATGTTATAGATGACTCATCATGACAATAAGGCTTAAGTACCCACCCATGTTATTTGACTTCACTGAAATTTGTTATATCAAACACCAACTGAAATACACCACTTTGAATGCCTTCCATATGTCAGTGTATCAGCTACTTGAATGCAAAAACAGTGAGCACATGCAGCTTAGGGTCTCATCAGAACAGGTTCAAGGATTTGATCTAAGGAAAAGGGGGTTGGGGGGGTGCAACTCCTCCTGGTAGCTAAGAATATTTTACACAATTTTCAGGGTAAACTTTCCCCACTGGATGCATATTAACATCATTGCCTCTTTGCTACTAATTATTTTTACTACATTCAGACTCTGCTACCTATTTTTTTAAAGATTTATTTATTTTTATGTGTATGAGTGCTCTTTCTGCATATACACCTGCATGCCAGAAGAGCACATCAGATCACAGTATAGACGATTGTAAGCCACCATGTGGTTGCTGGGAACTGAACTCAGGACCTCCACTGAGCCATCTCTCCAGCCCTAAGCTACCTATTTTTATACAAGTAAGTCTTTGGCCTTTTATTATCCTTTCACTCTTAATGGTAGTTTTCTCACTATAAAATCTGTATCAATATAAGGATGACAAGAAGAGATCTGTTGTTTCTCTACAGAAGGGGTGGTACTGAGAGCTTTCATGCTGACAAGACCACAGTCCTGTGCATCCTATCCAGGAATGAACTTAGCTCAAGTGACTAACTCAAAACACTTAAAAAAACAGCATAAACAAACTGACAAACCAAAAGGCAAACTTCAATACAAAACATAGGTCTATGATTGGTTACTACTTTCCTTTATAAGAAAGTCCACAGGCTGGTGAGATGGCTTAGCAGTCAAGAACACTGGTTGCTCTTCCAGGGGTCCTGAGTTCAATTCCCAGCAACCATATGTGGCTCATGAACATCTATCTATAAAGGGATCTGCTGTCCTCTTCTGGCATGCAGACGTATGTGCAGACAGAACGCTCACACATTAAAAAAGAATACAGAAATAAAGAAAAGGGGGAAAAGTCCACAAGTAGCAACGAACTGAATTAAACTCTTACAAATCAAGCCTATTCAATATTATGCATAACAACAAGAAACCAAATCACTTTTTGTCTTCTGTTTCTTGACAAAACATTCTCTTGGGGTTGGTTTCCTTTACTTGTCTGGAATAACTTTAAGGATAACTGTTAAGATACTGAAATTAAGTGTCTTAATCTTAAAAGAATCAGAATGATCTTTTATTCTCAGGATATAATTCTCAATCTTCAAGTTCAAAAATTTTGTATTTTTAATCTACACATGATTATCATTTGCTCAGCACTGAATTTACATGAACATGCAAATAAACACATGAAGCCTCAGAGGACCTGATGGCCAAGAATAGCTGCCACTCTTCCAGAGGATCCAGGTTTGACCCCCAGCACCCACATGCCAGCTCACAACTGTCTGAAACTCCAGTCCCAGAACAGACTACCTCTTCTGGCCTCCATGCACCAGGGATGCATGTGGTACATGGACCTATATGAAGGCAAAACACCCATACACATAAAGATGAATAAATAAATCAAAATAAATAAAAGTAAAACTTATTCATTTCACTTAAAAATAGTATAAACTGTTCATACTGACTTGAAGCTGGGTAGGAAGACTTGTCAGTCAACAGGCCTATTGACCCTCAACTTCTTAGGCTCACTTCATTGCTTGTAATTACACTAATGAATACAGAGATACATTCCAGCTCCACTGCTTACTGACTATGGAGCTTGAGCAAAGCACTCCTCCTACCAGACAGCCAGTGTCTCCAGAAAGAACATGGTGAAATTCAATGGACAAAATTCAAAGCTGAGAAATAACACAAAGTTCTCAAACAGGTTTTAAAAGTTATCAAAATCTGTTTATTAGAGTTTACTTCATTATTATTTTATGCCATATTGCATACGATAGTAAATGGAATGGTCTGTATTACAAACTGACATTTTAGCCAAGTCGTCTAGCAGCTGACTGATTACCTGTTCATCAACTAATTGCATGTTGGAAACTTTGGAAGGGTAGCTTCTACAGTCTAGTGATAGTTAGGTGGCATCTGAGAGACCCAGCAGCTTCTATAACAGCCCTAACTTTCAGGAACCAAGAAATCAATTCACTATCTAACTCATAGTTTTCATTCTGAAGAGGGCTCAGATTTCACAAGCTAGCTAAAAGGCTTCAGTGAAAAGTCTCCAGCTTGACTACTAGCCTCTTGGATGCCTTCTCAGAAATAATCAATACTTCGTCAACTTCTGCATTCTTCTGAGAGCCACACATCCATGTCTTCCAGCCTTCCAACTCTGAGCGCAAGTGCTGCATCCTGTGCACAGGCTTTAACCTTGCTGTGTCTTCTCTGCTTAACCGAGTAGTGCTGGTTAGTAGTGCTGGGGACATAGCCCCGTTGGCAGACTGCTGGCCTCCCACACAGGAGGCCCACGGCTTAACCCCTAACACCACTACAGAAGGAAGTACCAATACGTGCTACAACATGAACGGACCTTGAAACATTATGCTAAGTAAAACAAATCATTTACAAAAGATTTCAAATTGTATGACTCATTTATATAAAATGCCCAGTACTGAGATAGCAACAAGATTCATGGTTGCTTAGGGAAAGAAATGGAACAATACAGACATAATACTTCTTTCTGAATAATGAAAATATCCTAAAATTTACTCTGGTGATGGGTATGTATATCTGTGACTATACCAAAAGCCTATCATACATTTTCAATAGGTGACATTTATGGTGTGTAAACCACATTTCAACATTTTTTAAAAAAGTGTTTCCCATGAAGTGGCAAGATAACTCAGGAGGTATGTTTTATTTAGTTTTTTGTCACCTTGACACAAACTTACATCAATTGAAGGAACTTCAATTGAGAAAACGCCCCCATCAGATTGGCCTGTAAACAAGCCTCTGGGGCTTTTCTTGATTGATGATTAATTTGGGAGGGCGTAGCCACTGTCAGCAGTGCCATCCCTTGGCAAGAGGGTGTATAAGAAAGCAAACTGAACAAGCCAGGAGGAGAAAGCCAGGAAGCAGCACTGAGTTCTGCTTGAGTTCCAGCCTTGAGTTCTTGTCCTGACTTCCCTCAGTGATACGCTGTGACTGGAACGTGTGAGCTAAATAAACCCTCTCCTCCCCACGCTGCTCTTGGTCGCGGTGTTTTATTGCAGCAAAAACCTAAGCAACACAGCAAATGAAGGCATTTGCTGCCAAACCTGCAAACCAGAGTTTCACCTCTGGGGCCCGCACAGTGAAAGGAAAGGACCAACTTCCAAAATGTTCTGTGACCGCCACACATGCCCTATAGCACAGCAGCACCCATTCATATATACACAAATGTGCATACACACATACATTAATTAATTAAATATATATAAATATACCTCCCAACTATATCCATTTATTTAATGTATCATGAGCCATATTCATCCACATCTGGTGTTAGTTCTTGGCCAGATTTCCAACACCATCTTTCACTACTTCACAATGACTGACAAGGCACAAACTTCAAGGCTTTTCCTAGGAAAACCATTGTTTAATGTAATATTTATGTGCTTTTGAACCATCCAGTGTAACACTGAATTAAGTTCCAGCTTCTCTTTTTGTGTCATTATGAAGTCCCCAGCACATGTCTTTAACTCCATTCTTTCCCATCAGTAACCTCTGTGCTATTTATTGCCTAATTTTTGCAAAGTACAGTGAGAATTAGAACATATACATCAAAGAGAAAAAAAACATCTATAAAACCAGATGACATGTGTCCCCAAATATATAACTTAGACACAAAATTCAAAGCTGACTAAATCATTAATTTAAATAAACCATTAAAGTTTCAAATGAAATAAATGAATTTCATTGGAATTAAAGTAGGAGGCTGAATTCACTTGTTATGGTTTTGTTTCTAAAAACTTTATGACTGGACAGCAGTTCCAGAAAAATAAATAAAGAAATTAAAACACAGCAAGCCCAAAGCTATACAGACATGAATAACCAATATTCATTCCCAAAGAAAAATGCAGTCTATAGAGACGGGCGACCCAGGACCCATTCTCTGCTCTCCTTTTGCTGCTGGTTTCCAAATTACACAAACAATAGCAAGCTTACTTCAGTTTCCACACTCCCTTCACAGCCTGCAGAAGGCATCTTTCCCTTTTTTGATTTCATCAGATCTTTATTTATGACCCAATCCATCACAGATCAGTCTCCTTAACCTGCCGCTACTCCCCTATTCCTTCAGCACTAATTTGCAGGGTTTATACACTTTTAGTAACTTACTGTCTGCTCATTGCATTCTCAGCCCTTGAACACACAAGCTCCTTGGGGTAATCTGAGCATTCTGGAATCCACACAGAGCTGGCATAATGGGGAACTCAGAGTAAATGCTCAAGAAGTTTAGCTGTTGAGTCACAAATAGGACAAAACCTTGAGAACTAACTTGCCTGCTTTTGTTAGCTAAAAATTAACCATTTTTAGTATGTATCATTTCAAGGGCTTAATTTAAAGAAGGTAAGTTTGACTTAGCTACACTGAAAATACATACAGCAGCTACAGAAATAAAGCCTGGCAAAGCCCGCATCCTCATGTCTTACCATGGAGTACTTTCTCTTGCTAATGTGGAGGGAAGATCTGGAGTTTTCCCTGTCTGGGGTTCTCTCAAACTGTCTGCTTCCAGCACTGGTCCTTCTGACATCCCTAAGAGGCAGGCAATGCCTAGAAACCCTCATAGGATGAGTGTCGCAACATGAGTAGAAAATATTTCTCTAATTCTCTTAAACTGCTAACATGATTAAAACATAAGTTTTAGACTTACCCATTTCTACTGAAAACCCTTAGCCATGCTCTGAGGTTTGGTCCTAACAGACATAAACAAGGAACTGTAGTAAACGTAGACAGAATAACTGCAAATAAAAATGTCTCCAGCACCAGCCTAGGATAAAAAAGAAGTGTTAGCTTTCAGAAGTAGTAGAGGTGTACATATGAGCATACATAGTCATCTTTATAAGTGCATTCACTATTCAGATGCCTTCTTATACTTTACTTCAAGAAACTACCTAAGCCACCAAATAAGGACTAAATCAATCTACTAGCTTCAAAAACAACTTAGCAAATTACCTGGTTTTAACCATAGATCTCAAAAATGTTAAAAATCTGAAGATCCAGCTGAGTGTGATGGCACAGGCCTCTAATCCTAGCACTCAGGGAGGCAGAGGCAGGTGGATCTCTGTAAGTTTGAGACCAGCGTGCTCTACAAGAGTCCTGGACAGCAAAAGCTACACAGAGAAACCCTGTCTCAAAACAAACAAACAACAACAAAACCCCCAAACAAACAAACATCTGAAAATCCATACTAAGGCCTTCTTGAAAAAGAAAGAGAGAGAGAGAAAGAGAAAATAAATCTTAATTTTAGATAATTAGCTTTCTCCCTTATCAGTCTCCAGAATTCTTAAAAGTTGAACTGCCTTTCTTTTAGCCACATGAAGGGACTAAACTAAAGATCAGCAAGTTTCACCTCAAGAGTTTATGACTAAGGTCTAACAACTTGCATTTTGATAAAATCTTGAACTATGAAACACATTGTCCATTCGCTGATTCTCTTATGATGGATTAGCCAGAAACCATTTTCTATGACAAAATACTTCCCTGACCGACCTAAAATAGAATGTGTTAACTTAATGTGTGTAAACAACTATGTATGCACATACATACGTACATATCTACATCTGTAGCTTGTTATGTATATATGCATATATAATCACTCATTTCACGATATCATTAATCATTGCTAAACTGAAATGCCTCATAAGAAATATTTGTGAATTTAGTTTCCACTAATTTGAAGTTGGTCCAGTTTTAAAAACTGTTAAATTTTAATATAAGCATTGGTATTTAATAAGGGAATTTCTGTCCCTTAAGAAAATAAGCTCAGCTACTCTAGAATCATATTTATGAATCATTGAAATGATATTTATAACCAACTTACCATAATACCACAATAGTTAGTTGCCTGCAGCCCTCAGCCAAAGATAGCTATGAACGTATCCCAGATCATAAACTTGCATCAGAATTGGGGGAGGGGGGTGTAATGTAATTGCAGGGTTGATAAATACAACTTTGTAAATAACCACATCTTACTTATACTGTCAAAAGGTTGGACATCTATAGTTTTTAATAGCCATACGTTTATTACTATAATATCTAGCAATGGTGTTATCCTGCCCTGCGCATGATGTACAGCTGGGTACCGGAAAGCTAAATAACAGAAATATGTAAAGAATTAAGTTGTCTTGATGTTTTAACACAGCAGTACTAGAAACAGAACAATGGTAACTGTTTCCTACCTTGATCCATTAATCAAACCCACTATGATTCAACTCTAGTTGCTAAATCTTAGCATATCATTTAGAAATTAATATATTAAAACATAATTTTAAAGTAAATATTCAAAACTCACTCTATTAGTGGTGCTCCATATAGAACAAAAATGACATGAAGGAAAAAACAAGACATAAGAAAGTAGATACAGCATTTCAAAACTCTGGTTACCTAAAAGAGAAATGAATAATCTGAAGACTCAAGAAAACACCGAAAAAGCCATTTACACACAAATAAAACTTGTCCCCATAGCATATGAAGTGGCTGAATATTTGTAGGATCACATGGGTTATCACATACACAGCCCTCAAAACTGAGTGTTAAAACAACTTAAAAGATAGGGCCATCAAGATGATCCAGCGGGGAAAGGCCTCTGCCTCCAAGCCTGACAACTTGAGTTCAACCTTCGGGACCCACATGATGAACTACCCTCTGACCTCAACATGAGAGCTGTGTTGTATGCACACATGTATATGCACACATATACAACACACGCTAAATAATTTGTTATTTAAATACAAATATCACAAAGATATTCGACCCAGCAAAAGGGCTAAAACTGATTTCTGTTTATATGGTGTGATTGTGATATTACTAATACTTCAGAAATACTGATAACACTGATAAGATAATACAGATAATACTGATAAGAGTGTTAGGATACAAAAACCACAATGACCTTATTATAGAAAGACACGAATTACCTACAGAAAATAATGAATGCTATGCTTTTTTTCATCTTCAAACAAAACTGGATAAATTAATCAAAAAGCAAAATGCTAAATAATTTCCCAAAATAAATTTCCCAAATCATACTCCTAGTTGTATAAACATTAAAAACAAACTAACACTTCAACATCTACAAATAGGCCCATGCCTGAACACACTCAATCTGAAACTCAAGAAGATATAATTATAAAACACATATTAACATTTTACACTGTAAGTCAATTAAGGTGTTTAAAATGTTCCAGCAGGGACTTAAACATAGTATTGAAATTCCAGTGAGGATTTTGATTTAACATAACTGTCAAGTGTCATAGCATAGTGACTATTGCAGAAAAAAATAGATTCTAATATCTGAAAACTTTTAACAGGTTAGTCATGGAAGACCACATGTAGAGTAACAGTTCTTGTGACTTAATTTGCAGTTAATTCTGGAAAGCTCACTTCTTATTTAAGAAGTGCAAAAATATGGGCTGGGCCTCAACGGCTGGCTGAGGGAGCTGCTGACACTTGACGGCTACTAAGGCAAAGAAAGTCAGTTTTCTTCAAGAGTGTGGTCCCTGCTAGGTTGACCATGCCTCAGTGGATGGCCCATATCCATGAAATATAGGACTCTGGAAGTTATAAAAACAAGGATATGAACGGGGCAGGGGCTAAGAGGAGAGTAGGGGGTGAAGATGATCAAAACACATTGTCTACATGTATAAAGTTATCAGAGAATAAAAAAATATTTTTAAAAAATGTACATGGGCGAAGGGATGGCTCAGTCAGTAAGCAACAAGGCCCTAAGTCAAGTCCTAGAGCCCATGGTAAAATGTCAGCTGTGGGGCACTGGAGAGAGACAGAGGTTCTCTGGGCTCAGTGGCCAGCCAGTCTAGTCTAATTGGTGAGCCTCGGGCCAATGAATGACCCAGGTCAAAGCAGGTGAGCAGTGTTTCTAAAGATAACGCTGGAAGCTGTCCTCCAGCCTTCACATACACATGGTGTGAACCCCAACATACACGCATGCGTGCGCGCACACACACACACTATACAAAAATAACTGGAAATAAACTGCAGTGTCTTATAAGTTGTCTGCAGTGATGATATAAAACAATGCTTATACCGGTTCATAATATTTATATTGTGATGCATTGAAGGAGCCACAATTCCACAATCAATGCACAACAAGAGTCTATCAAACACTTAAGGCAAGTCACAGGCTGCTGCTGGGGGTGGGGTGGGGTGGGATGTGGTTCCCTTTATATTCTGTAATACACTGTAATTCAACAAAGGTAAAACAATTCATACACTACTTCCTCTGTCTAAAAACTGGTTATGAAGAACTAAAGCTTACCTTATGAGATAATGAACTTCTTTTAGAGGATAGATTCGGTTTCACTATTACATATAACAGGAGATTGACAGCAGCCACAAAAGCAGAACAAGTACACAACCAGGTCAAGTGACTTTCCAATACTGAGAAGTTGTCCAAGAGGAAGGATGGAATAAAAACGCTTAGAAAAATTGAAAATATGCACAAAAGATTGGTATATAGAAGTCTCTTGATGTCAGTATCTTTCATGGTGTTTTCTTGGATAGCTATCTAGTAAAAAAACAAATTAAGAAAAACATGTAATAATGACTTTTCCCATGTCCCAAACACTTCAGCACTCTAAAACTGAATCATGAAGTAATAATAATTTTAAATGGGCAATATATTTGTTTTAAAACACATAAGATGCATATGTAAATTTTATATTCTCTTACAAATCTCTTTCAATGTCTTAAAAAGAAAACTTCAGTAAAATTTTAAAAGTTTATGACTGGATCAGAAGGAAGGAAAAGAAGTCCTCCCCTATCAGTGGACTTGGGGAGGGGCATGCATGCAGAGGGTGGAGGAAGGGAGGGATTGGGACTGGAGGAGGGAGGGAACCACGGGGGGGGGGGGGAGGGATACAAAGTGAGTAAAGTGTAATTAATAAAGAAAAAAATAAATGAAAGTTCATGACTGGTTTCTGCAAAGGGGGCATGTCTCATAAGCAACTAATTTTAATTGTTTTTTTGCCCAAAATCAAGAATATGAAATCACTGTAGTTCCCAAATGCCAACCAAGTATATACTCGACTATGCAAATGGTGGCAAGACCGTTTGTTAGATGGTCATTATGCTAAACTAAGGCCTCCCAAGACCTCTGGGAAAACAAAGTAACACTGTCACTGATGCTCAGTTCTAGTCAAAAGCAGAAACAAAGGTTTACAGTCTCAAAATACATACACTTGACCTAACAGACAGTTTATGTGTTATATTGATTAAAATTAAGAAAGAACTTGTGGTAAAAATCCCGCCCAAACAGAACATCCACACAGCAAGGAAGAGGGAACTGGCATTAAAGATAAAAGTGCAAGTCTGGGCATTGTCCTATTAGCCCTCATTTAATTCACACGATCGTTTTCAAAGGCAAATTTGATACTGATTAAACTGGATGAACAAGTCGGCGGATAAGGCCAAGGTTACACACACTAAAGCCATTTCAAGCATCGCCTCTTCAACAGGAAGATATCGGAAACTAACAAATGGCATGAGAAGACTTGGGCAAAGTTTCTCGGATTCGTCCCTCCGCGGCCGGGGTGAGGCAGGTGGGGGGGATCAGGAACCCATCTTCTGAGCAGAGAGCGCTCCTGGGCCACCTGCAATGACCGACCTAACAGCGAGCGGTACCCAAACGCAAAGGCTTGTGGAATGGGCCCTCCTCGGACACTGGCGGGCCCTGCGTCCCCCCTCCCCCCCGCACCCCAGACCTGCGAGGCCGCCTTCTGGCGTCGCGACCGCACGCGAGCCGGGTCGGAAGGCATGGCTGCTTCTCAGCCCTCCTAAGGCAGCCTTTGCCCAGGGACGGACTCAGCCCCACCCAGGGTGGCTAGAGACTCTGCCCAAACACCGGCCGGCGCGAGTGCGGACAGCTGAGGGGCGTCATTAGAGAGCGCCCGCGCTGCCCACCCGGGTGACAGTGACAGAGGGTCGGTCCCGCGGACGGATGCCGGGATCTGGGAGGGTCCGTCCACCGGGGCATCCTTTGCTCCTCCGGAAGCACGGCGCCCCGGAACCCAACGCCGCAGTCGGCCGGGCCGCCTGCACCGTCCCCGGCGAGCATGACGGGTATCCCGCCGGCTTACCTAACTCTCCCACCCGCCGAAGGGAAGGGGACACCACCGCCTCCCACCCTCAGGTGCGAAAGCCTGCCATGGCCCTCGCGCAGGCGCGGGCCCAGGAGGTGGAGCCTCACCAGGACATGGCCAATCGCTGAAGAGTAGGGGAGGGACACTGAAAGAAGCTCCGCCCACTAGTTCACTTTCATCCCTCCCGCGTCTTCCCAGGTGTAGGATAGGCGGGAGCGGGAGGGCTGAGAGAACGGAAGCGAGCTGACGTAGCCGGAAGAGGAAGCGTTCTCAGGCTGTGTTGTTGATGTTTTGTGGCGCCTGCTCCTTCTTTGCCGGTTGAGGGGACAGTTAGTGGAAGGATGGTGTGCGAAAAATGTAAGTAAAGGGGCTGTTTCTGTGGGAGGTAAAGGCTGGAGGAACCTGACGACATTCCCTTGGGATCTCGGCCTTTGCCTTTCTCCTACAGGACTGTGGTGTAACCGTTGTCTTCCGGGCGTTCTTGCCTGTCCCTGGAACCACATAGCCTATGCTCTGGGTAGAGTGGTCTCGGTTCTGCACCTCTATGTTTGTTTCTGTTGCCCTCCCCCCACCCTTCCTGGATCTCTTCAAATCAGATTTCTTGAGTGGCTCCCAGAGGCTTAAAATGGATCTTCAGAAATCTTTCTGGTAACATCTAGAGTTCCCAAGTGTATCAAGTAGAAATTCCAGGCTCTCAGTTACATTTTAAGATGATAAACAATGAACCATTTCTATTACTATGTCCCGTATAGTATTTGAATCTTGGCTTTCTTGTTGTTCTTTTCAAAAGGAAAAAAAAACAAAAACAAAAACACGCAACCTTTAGTACAGATTTTACTTTAAAATTTAATTCAGTGGTTATCTGAAAGTGTAACTGGATATTTTGTACCATCTCGTCCATTCTTTTCATTAATACAACATTGGGTCATGGGAAAGAGAGAGTCTTATTATCACTAAAGAAATCTATGTAGTCAACCCTCGCTTTAGAAAGGTCTAGTTATCACTCAGTACTTCTAATGAAACCCTTGAAATTTTTTGAAGATATTTTATTTATTTATTTATTTATTGTTAACTGCAGAAGATGTTGGTTTGTGTAAAAACAACTTTTTTATCCCGATTTCTTTTCCTCGGGTTAGACATTCTTTTCTCTGACGAGATTCCAATTCTTTGTATCCCAGTTACTGTGTAATGCACATGATTCATTTTGTTTATATCCCCTCAGTACATGGAACTCTAGAAACAGACACTCCGAAGTAGCTGGAATTACAGGCCTGTGCCAACAGGCCCAGCCTCCATCCTTAAGCAATTTTTAAATTTTTTGAAAGTGGGGGAGATGTTTAATTAGATGTGACTTAAATGTCTTTAGATTATGAAGCTGCTCATTTATGCTGTGTAATTCTCACATATGCAGCTTGGGTCTTCTTTGTAGTTTTTGTCAGTTCTGTACAGTTAATAGTTCATGTCAAAAATTCTGTCTACTTTCACTTTTTTGTAATTCTCTTTATACTGTAACTGCTGTGTCCCAACAGAAATTGAGGATAGTAGGAAATTGTGAATTAGTATCTCCAAGGAACATAAAAATTTTGAGAACTCAAGATCCATTGTGGTCTTGAAGTAAAATGCATATACTTTGGACTTTAATGTATGCCATATCATTTCCTCCTATTAATATTTACTTCTCTGCTCTTCTGAAAAGTCTGATGTTTTTATTTTCAGCCTCCTAGTCTGTCTGCTCAGTGCACTCACCCTGTAAGTAAACTGGAGTCTTGCTCATACAGAAGACATAATGTTAGACACCTTAGTTCTGTCGTTCCTTATGTCAGTAATTATTCAAAGAAGCTATTTGTCTGCAAATTTTTAGAGTTACTTTCAAATACAAACTGAGTTTTCATACTACTGAAAGAACTTTTAAATGTTCACCAGTAGTCTTCCATTTACTAAGTTCAGGGAGCTTTCCTTTGGTTTACTTTCTTTCTCTGGCGCTGTTATCTCTTTAGGGAATGTTTGGCCTCAGAAGCACATCCATACTATTGAGTATTAGAGTCACTTCTCCACACTGACCTTTTCCTTACTTAGACAGTAAGAAATAACTCTTGTCCATCATGGAGCTTGGTGTTTGAGACCCTCTATTTTGTGTACTGATGTACATCCTGAACTTCTCATGCCTTTTCTCAAGATGAGTTATTTATCTATATGGTTTGACTTTATCTTCTTTATATTTACGTTGCCATATGCTTAAACTTCATCTCTATTCATTCACAAATTATTATACTTTATTTTCCACCGTATATTTTTACTGAATGGTTCTTCACTTCTTTAAAAGTCTCTGATGAACTCTTAACAAAAAAATTATAAACACACATATTAGGTTTGTATACAATTCCACCTGGTTCATTTATCTCCTGCGAACTGCCTACAAGCTCTTAAGAAACTAGTGAACTGTATAAGCCCCCCCCCCCGAACCTGATTTTATTTTCATCAGTACCTTGTATGGTGCTTTGTACATATTAGGTGATTAGAAAATGTTGAAGGAATGAATATGTTCATCAGAATTGTTGAAAGTATGAACAGTGAAACCTATTATTAGAGCCTGTTTTTGTCATATAAATTTTACTTAGAATCAGAATCACTGCCCACAGTTACTATCTGAAGTTACTATCTTACTACCATTCACTGGCTTCTACCCCAACATTAGTAGGTTCCTACTGTAATCTGACTTTGATATCGTGAACCTCAGGCATGATATAGTATATTTATTATTTTTAAATTAGCAAAGAAATGGGTTTCACTGTTTTATTTCTACATAGTATGCATATTACATGATAATTCCGTTTCTCTTTTGCTAACTCATAACAGGTGAGAAGAAACTCGGCACAGTTATCACTCCAGATACATGGAAGGACGGGGCACGGAACACCACGGGTATGGTTTCCTCGTAAAAACCAAAGGCTGCGTCAAATATTTCTGGATACTGCTTTAGTGCCTCACTGTTTGCAAAGTGAAATGTTCAATGTGTTTATCTCATCTATCAAACACTGAAAAGTACTGGGTTCCCCCTGTAATTTCATAACTGCCTCTTCACCGTCTGAATTACAAGTATAGATTCCTCATATAGTCCAGAAATAGTAAAATTATTAAATTATTTCAGTGTATGTCTGTTTGATTCAGCTTAATAAGGTTTGTGTTTAAATTTCCTTCCCATATCTAAAATGTTCTAGAACAAACTTAAACTGGTTTTATTTTACTTTTTTATTAAATACATACAGCAAGGCCAGGCATGGTTGTTCGTGCCTTTAATGCCAGCACTTGGGAGGCAGCAGCAGATGGATCTCTTGAGTTCAAGGCCAGCCTGAACTACAAATTGTGTTTCAGGACAGCCAGGAGCTATACAAAGAAACCCTATCTCAAAAAAAAAAAAAAGCAATATTTTAAACAAGTGTTTAAGAGCTGAGATACTGTATGAGTATTTTAAAAAGGGTAATTTACTGGCACAGAGTCAAAGAGTAAACTTTTAAACTAATTCTGCGTATTACACATTGTGTATTAAATGCAGAAGTGAGTTGACTGCTATGTCTGTACTTTCTTATATTTAGAAAGCGGTGGAAGGAAGCTGAACGAAAATAAAGCTTTGACTTCAAAAAAAGCAAGGTAAGTGAGACCATCGCTAGGGCTGTCACAGAGTTTGCTTCACAACGGCAAGCCTACTGGAGTGAACGCTCACCTGCCCTCACCGCGGTCGAGTTAGGTTGTATTGGCACATAGAAGCAGACTGTGTGCTATAAGCTATTTGTCTACCCTATGCCAACATATGAAAAGATTAATGCTGCTCCTTTTTTTTTTTTTTTTTAATTTAAACTTTTACATAACCCCTTCCTACTGCTATTCCGTTTTCTGGCTTCCTTTTACCACTGAAAGGTTTTATTAGCCAGAATGGTCATCTGGAAAGATCATGCAGTTTCTTTGCTTAAAGCCTTCCATTGGTTTTCCTTTTCCTGTAGAACAGAATCTAAGCTCTCTACCATCATGTCCAAGGCCCTTCATGATGCGACACCTTTCTCTTCTGATTTCCCATTGTACCACACTCCTCTTCTGTCACGTAGCTTTCTCATTACATTGATGAATCCCACTGTCACCTGAAGTAGTTTATGCTTGCTGCTCTGTGGTTCCTCCTGACTCCTTGCTATTTGAAATTTGGCTGAGATGTGAGCTCCTCAGAGATGAGTCCTTAAACAGTGTTTTTGTCTCCTCTGCTCTGCAGTTTTCAGCTGGGGCTCTCTAACACTTACTACTTATCTAAAAAATTTGTTTTGTTTTGGATTGTCTTTATTTTTTTCTCTCTGTCCAGTCATATGTGAGTTTGGTGAGAGCAGGGAATTTGTAATAATAATAAAGCTTTTACTTTATAAAATGGCTGGCACATAATAGGTGCTTATTAAAATTTTTATAAAACAGCATAATAGACTTAAAGTTTAATATAGCATCATCCTCCCTATTGTTGGTTGACTTGATGTTTTTTAAGACCATTCAGTTTTTATGAGTTATGTGCAATTACACATACCTTTGATTCCTTTATGCTGTTAAATTTTTCTGATTTCTGAGGTATAGCTATTATTTTTGAGTACTCTAGCTAATTTATTTTAGAAAGTATTCTACTACATTACATTGACTTTTCAGTACCATTATTTATAAGAGGAAACTCTGGGAGGCTGAGAGACTGCTCGGTGGTTAAGAGCACGAACTGCTTTTCCAGAGGACCTGAGTTCAGTTTGGACATGAAGAGGCTCACAAACTTCCAATGTTTCCTGTAGGAAACTATGTTTATTTAGTAGAAAACCCGTTACCCAAAGGGATTAGTGTAGAGAAATGTTAATTCAGAACATGGCTACTGTGGTAGAGATCACATCCAAAAATCTTCTAGGTCTGTGTGATCCAGCTGGAATACAAACACACCTTTAATCCAAGAGACAGAGCCAGCAGATCTGAGTTCAAGACTAGCCTGGTATATAGCAAGTTTCAGGTAAAGAAAGGCTGAGATCCAGGCATGGTGGTATACACCTTTAATCCCAAACAATGAAGAGAAAGTTAGTTTGTAGAAGGAAGTACCCATGTTTGAAAGTGATGCCTAATTTAGTGGAAGAAAAGGTGACAAATCAGAGACTATTTGATGGAATAGGATACTCCCAACTCCCACCAGAAGAGAAAGGAAAGGGAAGCTACTTAAGGAGCAACACAGGGAATGAGAGAGAGTTTTACTGGGACAGTAATTAACAGACAGGTTGCAGAGAGAGAACAAGTTAGACCCAGGTGAAGACAGAATGAGCCAGAGAATGAGAAGGGGCCAAGAGATTAGAGCAGATTGCTAGAGTTAATTGGAGGCCAAGCAGAGCAACTCAGAGGCCTAGAGAAAATCCAGATTGAATAAGTTAACTGGGAGAGGAGTTTGAGCCAGAAGAGCTGAATTGAACCAGCCAGTGCAGAGTTCAGAAAGAACAAGAAAGGGTGAGCTTTTTAAGCAGTAAGTCTCATACGCCTAGTTTAGATTTTACAGAGGCCAGAAGCTTCCAGGACTAGATTAGTAGAAGGAGGCAGTAAGCCTCTGAGACAACATTTGAACCAGGAGAATAAAACTCCTTTTACAAATTAGCCCTGTCAGTTGAAACTGCTTGTGAACTTGAGTAGTCATTAGGAGATGTACATGTCTTACTTTATTTTAAAACGTAAACTGTAGATGTATCCATTTATTGTTAGGTTTTGACATAAAAAGCCTTTACAGCCTGAATCTACTGACAAGAGTTTCATATCCTTTTCCTTACATAAACTATCACCAGAATACATATTCTGTACCTCATGCCTGTGATCCCAGTGCTTGGAGGCTGGTGACAAAGAATCAAGAGTTCCAGGTCATCCAGCCTGGGTTCACAACACATACATATATACATACTTACATACTTATGGCAGCCCAAAACCACCTGTAACCCTCTCTCTAAAGGACCTGCACTCTTTTGGCCTCCATAGCTATCTGCACACATGTGACATACATATATAGACACACACACAAATATGGAGTCCTTCCCCTTATTTTTAGTAGTTGGCTTACTTGAATGTAATTCAGTAGTAGTTGTAACAGTTCATATTTATTCATCCCAAAGCAGTAACTTATATTTTTTTGTACAATCAGTCATTCCTTGCACTCACATTTCATCAATTTTCATGTTTATCATACAAATAGAATGACACAAGTAATAGGAACAATTCTGAAAATAAATACAACTGGTTGTTCATAAGTATAAGCTTCTATGGAAGGTCAGAGGAATATAGATACATTACACAGCAATGAGCCAGAGGAGGGCTGTGGCTCAGTTATGGAATTTGATGAAAGAAATAACGATGCATTCATTAATCATGGGTGTTGCTTACCAGGGATTAAGAGTTTCTATTATGGTATGAATATCTTTGTTTCTTTCTTTTCTTTTTTATTTTTCTGTCTCTCTAGGTTTGATCCCTATGGAAAAAATAAATTCTCCACTTGCAGAATTTGTAAAAGTTCTGTACACCAGCCAGGTTCTCATTACTGTCAAGGCTGTGCATACAAAAAAGGTAAGTTTCTTTCACTTAATTTTTCTATCTGTATCAAATCTACTTCATGTGCTAATGATTACAATGACAGAAAGGAATAGCCTTTCATAAACTGTCAAATATTCTTTTTTTTACTAAGATAAAATAGAATTTAAAATAAATTTGTAGTAAAAAGATGGTTTTTCTCTTTTATGATGCTTTGAAGTTCTTAAAGATTCTATTTGTTCTTACACATGTGTGTGTGTGTCTGTTTTAGCGCATGCGCACATCTGTGTGCCGCACGCCCAGGCCTGGAAGCCAAAAGAGGGCGCCACGCCTCTTCCCTGTCATTCTCTGACTCTTCTGTTTTGAGGAGGGTCTCCTCCTGAACCTTAGGCTCCTGTTTGCTCAGTTTGACTGGAAACCAGCAAACCTGGGGAGTCCTTCTGTCTCCACCCGACTTGGAGCTGGAATTATGAGCATTTGTGAACCTATGTGAATGTTGAACTTCAAATGCTAGTCTACAAGATTACACAGCAGATGCTCTTAAGCATTGAGCCATCTCTCCAGTCACACTAAGTGAAGCTTAGATAGCATAAGTAAACCACACAATCGGTTCTACTGGGTTGCTCACCTGTTTTCTTTTGTTTCAGGCATCTGTGCAATGTGTGGCAAAAAGGTTTTGGATACCAAAAACTACAAGCAGACCTCTGTCTAGATGTATTGATGAAGTTTTTGGCTGTTTATGATTGTACTTTCTGCTTTGACTTTTCAAGGTATAACATGGATGTTTCATCTTACAAAATAACCTTTTTGAAGATTGAGTCTAAGGCAGGGAAGTTGATCTGTATTCAGTTGTTTGCTCCACAAAGTTCTGAACAGCAATGATATAACCAGTCCTCTGCCTTCACTGGTTATTTTCTTTGTGAGCATTTTAGTGAACTAGAGTAAGTGACAAAATTAGTGGAAAGGTATTCCTGAGTTCTCTATGCACTTTCTCTGTAATGTTATTCACAGAATTCTTATCTGATCTGTGTGTTTTATTTATGGATATTGCAAATGTGAAATTACTGATCCTTTGCTCTGAACTTGACATCCAGACTTATTTCTTTCTTATTCACAACTGTCACAGTTCTTTAGAATCAGCAGCCCCTCAACTAAATGCATTTTTATGAGCTGTAAATGTTCGAGGCCATTATTGCTGAGTGCTTTCTTAGTGACCAGTCCTGCCACACATCTAAGACAAGCTGAAAGTTTTATTTTAAATTTTTGTTGAATCTAAAGTGCCAGTTCCTGTCACCTATGAGCAAGAGCCCATTGAGTGCCCATTTGTCCACATGAGTGTACTGTATTTCAGACAGATGCATTCTGTCAACATTATCTTCAATTCAAGATGTCATGAAATCCGGGAGAGCAGTATTTGTCCATATACAATGAGAATAAAGTTCTTCTGTTTGGGTATGTCCTTTGAAGCAGGAAACAAACTTTTCTAAACCTCTCTACCCCTCCCCAAAGAAATAAATAAAGCAAACATCCTGGCTCTTTTCTGTGTGTCTAAAAGCTGTCACTGTAAACTTCTATGATATTGAGGTTTCAAATGAAAGTTTTTTTCTCTATTGCCATCTTAGGGTTGAGCCTTCTGCCTTTAAAACTGTCAGCCTACAGGAGACCAAAAGCATAGTCTCTGTGTCCATCTGTAGGATCTTAAATGTATATCACTGTGTAGTGTGGGAGCTACTGTAAACAATGAAAAAATTACTGTGAAGAAAAAGTCTACTTTCATTTTATCTATAAGATTTCTCAGTGTTTTTCTAGGATGCTTTGTTATTTGTGTTTATCAGAAAGAGTACAAGAATAATGCAGAATAGAAATAATATCGCTCAGCCAGGTGGTGGTTTTTATCCCAGCACCCTGGAGGGAGAGGCAGGTGGATCTCATAGTTCAAGGCCAGCCTGATCTACAGAGTGAGTTCCAGAACATCCAGGGCTACATAGGGAAACCCTGTCTAGAATAAAAACAAAAAATATCTCTCAGAACAAAAAAAACAAAAAACACCTTCCTGTTTAATCAGCTTGGGATTTGGGGGGTTTTGTGTTTTTGTTTGTTTTTTTGTTGTTGTTTTTGTTTGTCTGTTTGGTTTTTGTTTGTTTGTTTGAGGCAGGTTCTCTACATAGCCTTGGCTGTCCCGTAGACCAAGCTGGCCTCTCAGAGTGTTGAGATTTGTAAACCATAGTCTTAACACAGAGAAGTCATAGTAGGACCCATCTGGGCGCAGATCTGCTGCCGTGTACTGCACTCTGACAGCAGGTCCTCGCCAGCACAGGCTGTTCTGTTTGGATCTTGGGCTTGTTTACTTTTGTCCTCCCACCCATAGCCCTGTGGTTGGCTCTTTTTCCAAATGTCATTGTTGTAAGTTGGAAACTTTGTGGGCAAGCCCAGAAACAGTATGTGTAAGTATCATTTATCCGTCTGGTCATATAGGGAACAGCATGGTAACAGCATTTGCTTTTCCCAGCTAACTTAGTGAATGAAGCTGGGTGCTTTAAAAATTCAACCCGTATTTATTGGATCTCCGCTTTATTACCTCTAGCCACACTGCTCATTCCAAAATGTTTGCACATAAAGTAGAATCTGAGCCTGTTTCAAAGCAGTGATTTTAACCAATCAATTTGGAAGCTGAACTAAGGTAGTGGTGAGCAAATGGGAAAAGGTACACGTGTGAAGGTGCTAACGAGAGGCTGGCAGGACTGGCTGGCCTCTCAGTGGACCTTTTCAATGTGCTAATAGTAGGCCTTTCCACCAGATGGCAACCATGCTCTGCTTGGTTTCAACTTGCAACCACGCTAAGCTGTCTGTAGTTAAAGCAACCCAAAGATCAAATGTGTGGAGTTAAGTCCCCTGTAATACTGTGAATAAAGCCAGAGAAGTTTATCATAAAACATTTAAAATGTGCATAAGGGCAGTTGATAGGGCACTTGCCTGAGTGCATGATGCCCTGTACTATATACGCTAGGTGTACTAATCCAGCACTTAGGAAACACAGGCAGGGTTAGAGGCTAAAGGTTACCCTTGACTATAAACAAGGTTAAGGCCATGACTATCTTTAACTAGCCCAGGGACTAATATATATATATTACATATATATATTATATATCCATACATACATATACACTGTATATAACATTCCTTGACCACTGACTACACAAGACTGTCTTGAGGGGGGCAGGTTAGTGGTTAAGAGTGTATATTGCAATTACCCAGAACCTGGTTTTGGTTCCCGGCATCTACTTCATGGCTCACAGCCTTGCCCTGGCCTCCTTAGTCTCCTGCACACACAACTAAAAAACAAATCTTTTTTTCCAATTCTGGAAAATGTATTTTAAATGTTATTAAACAGGCAATCTTCAGAACAAAGATGAAAAATGTTAGAAAACAAATCCAGTGACACACAAATTCCAGCCCCCACAAAATAACCTAGGTGTCACCCTGCAAATGCCTGTAACCCAGGACTGAGAAGGACAAAGACAAGAGAGTCACTGCAGCCTGTGTTCTTCCAACCCAGCAGACCTAAGCCCGGGTTCAATAAGAGAATCCGCCTCAGAGGAAGGAACAGGAAAAATGATGAAGGATGCCCTCTCCTGGCCTCTGCTTGTACAAAGAGGTGAATGCACTCCCACATGCAAATAGATATCTAAATAATGAAATATTCTAAAACTTCAATTATAATGAAAATTGTTATAAAATTACAATAGACATTTCCTAGCAGCCTACTAAGGAAGCAAAAGGCCTACAGCAAATGCCACAAATGTCAACTGCGTTTGAAAATGATGTGCAAGGCTTTGATCTCATGAGTGATCATATTTGCTTAAACTTGCTCTTCTGACACTTTTTTTTTTCTTTTTTAGCTCTGTTAGGAAGGATATAGAGGAGCCTCCTGTAAGGATAGTTTTGCCCCAGTATGAGGGTGTGGTCCTTCAAAAACTACATCTGAGGCCTGGTTGTCAGTGAGGGCTCCTCCACTCTAGTTGATGGCGTTTGTACAGGATCCGTGTAGCCCAGGCTGTCCCCAAGCTTACTATTATTCTGCCTCAGCCTCCAGAACGACGGGGTTACAGGTATGAACCACCACACAGGTTCCCTGTGTGAGCGTATTTTGGAGAGTCACATGCCTGTGTGAAGCTGGGAACTGTCCGCTTCCAGCACAGTCTTATTTTTCCCTAGCCTTGAGGGCTTGCACACTAGAGGTGTGACAGAAAGATGCCTACGGAAGATTTCTGGAACTTTCTGAGGAGTTTCATTCTTTCTAAAACTCGGCTCTGTCTCTCTCCTCACAGCAAATAGGATCCACACTGGTATGGACTCAACACCCTCTCAGGAATCACAGCCCTGTGGTGCCTAGTCTTTAATATCCAAAACTGGTTTTCTCAGTTGTTCTCACTTTTTAAAAATTGATTAGAGCAGGAAGATAAATGTGACCCTTGGTAGTTTGTCATGGTCACAAGCGAAGTCCATTACAGATGGACCGAGATGTTTGATAAGGTTCTCCTCCCAATAAACCCATTACAGGCTACAAACATCAATACACTTCATACACCCAGTGACTGAACATCACAGTGCACTAAAGTGAACAGCATAGTTCACTAGAGTGTCAGGTGTCATCCCTCACACACGCTTCCTTGATGGTGGGGCTGGCTGAGACCTGCAGCTCCCTGCTGCTGCCCAGCGTCTTGAAAATCATCACTACCTCTCACCAGCCTGGGGACACAACAGTCCAAGTCCAAATAGTTTCCTCTGAATGTATAGTGAGTCCTCACCATTCTGAGGAAGATCTGAAGTCAAGATAGCATAAGTAGAAGACTGCCTCTGTGGCATACTTGGGAAGGGGGTGAATATCACTGGGTAGCCCAGGCTGGCCTAGAATTCTTGACTCTACCTCATCCCCACAAACGGTGGGAAGAAGAAGGCGTGCATCCCCATGCCTGGCTTGTCTTGTACAGTTTCCTAAAGTTATTTTTTTTCTTTACAGGTCTGCCCTCTTCAACTTGCTTTTCGCATTTCTGCTTCCCTGTTCTGAGTACAGGTTTCTCCCACCTTTCTGTGGAGGGCTCAACAGTGGAGAGACTATTAGGTTGTTCAGCAGCTCTGCTTATATCGATCGGCAGGCCAGCTTCCCCAACAGGGTTGCTGAATGATGCTTTTGACTGAGAAGAGAGTAAATAGCACTCTTAATTTCTCTTATCTGGAGGTTAAAGTGGAGGAAAAGAGCCTAAATACCCGATGTTCAGCCACTGGCTCTTCTGTTAAGGTCCTGTGCCCACCATAAGCTGCGCACAGTGAAAATGTGTTTCCCGACTCTGGAGCCTGCTCCTCTAGATGTTGGCCATGATGTGCGAGGGGCAATACTCCTCCACCAGGAGTATGTGTAGAGGGTTGTGGTATGGGGCCAGGAATTCACATGACTCTGACTTGTCTTGCATTCAGCCACTGTTCTTCAAGTCAGTTGTGCAGCCCATCCCAGATGTGTCATAAGATCCTGAGTCTGTTAGCACTCAAGTATGTGCTGAATTTGTAATTATATTTACTTAGTGTCATTTGCAGTTTGGCTTTTCAAGAAAGTGTGTCAGGTCCATTGCCATTTGCTTCTTTCTGCCCACTCAAAGTTGGGTCCTTTGGTACCTTCTTTCACTATCTTTGGGGTTAATGCCATTTCCCCTCAAATTATTGGTAACATAGTTTCAGAAGGGAAAGTTGAGGATCAAAGTTAGGTATGTTTTACTTTGTTAGTGTTTCCAAGGCACTTCAGTTTCATATATTTTTATAGTTTCATCATTTCCTAGTGTTCACCATTCACATCTGTCTGCCTGTCTGGCGCTCGCGCTCTCCCTTTCTCTCTGGCTGGCTGCCTGTCTAGTTTGTGGTACCTGGAATTGAACGCAGGCCCTCACAAATGTTGGGCAAGTTCTGTACTACTTAGGCCACCAACCCTAATTAGATTTTGACCCACAAAATCAATTCTCTAGTGGGAGAAATGCAAAAGCAGGGAATACATAGAGAAGCAGATGTTAATAGGGATGTGAGAGATTAATCTAGTTGGAGGTGAATGTGTAAAGAGAGTCTATGTAAGAGAATATGCTAAGTATAGTTATTCCTTTCATCAAAGTGTTTTACACCTCAGTTTAACAATTCTCCCTGATCCCAGCACCAAGTCTGCTTCCTCATGAGGCACCTGGCCTTTGACAAAAGCAGGTAGCCCTCACCCAGGCTTCATGCAATAAATAGAAATATTAAAGGACACTGTCTAATGGCTAGTGACTAATATGCCCTCAAAATAAAGTTTCACAGAAGTCTGCTGTGCACTTCCAAAGAGCTCCTAATTTTTCTCAAAGAATGTATAGCTTTCTGCGTTGATGCAGTCACCTCAGGTCAGGCATGAAGAAATTACAACGCAGGGACAAGTAAACTGTTTTGGCAGATAAAGTTGTCCTGGAACATAGTCACAAGCATTAACTAGCGTGACATATTCACTAGGGCATATACTGGCTGCCTCCTTGTAAGAGGACAGAATTGCAAACCCTAAATGTTTCCTCCTTGTTCCTTGAAATAAGTTTGCCACCCTGACCCCTATCCTAGTTAGAAGTGTATTTGGAAAACTGAGTTGATAATCACTGCTGAGCAGTAGTTCAACAAATTTTCCCAAACTCTTCTTATTGGTTTTTTTTTTTTTAATTCCTTAATGACCTTATGGATTAATGTCAGAGCCAGAAGTTGCTCAGACATCTCTGAAGATTATCTTACTGGCATGAATTAAAGCACATATTATTGTACATTCATGAACTAAACTATCAGTAATTTGATCCACATGACCATTTGCAGCTTAGCGCAAATGTACTCAGGCTTTTCTGGTTATTTACTCAAGGATCATAATTTCTTTCTACATTCACTCAGTAATAATTGTATGTAATTATTTCCTGTGTGATCTAGAATTTATGGACTGTCTCCAAATTCAGCCCTCTGATTTGCTTCCATGATATGAATTTGGCCTTTGAGTGATGTGGTTGGGGTTCCCCAGGCAGGATGTCAGTTTTCCTTCTTCACAGCTGCAGAAACATAATTCTTTCTCATGATTCTTTGGGGCAAAGAGCCTCCTACAGCTCGGCAGTCCTTATTTTATAAAATGAAATCTAACTCAGTTTCTCTGTTTATTATTCGCAACCAACCTGTGTTTTAAGGAGTTTACTCCAAACTCAGATAAACACTCAGCTAAAAGCCAATTTGGAAAGAATAAGCTTTACACAGAGGTTTAATAATAAAAATACATTATTCACAAAAGGTCTGATCCATCACTCTAATGCTTCACACATGCTTACAAACTCCTTAGCCTGAATATAGATCCTGTAAGGCATTGTTCCCTCTTCCCTAAGGGGCAAGGGAGAAGAGAACCCATGGCTTTTGCATTTGGAAGGACCCTCCACAGGCACATTGCTGATGTACAGGGGAACAGAATCTTCTTGCCTAGGCATTCAACAGCTCACTCTTTTGAGTGGAAAAAAAGCTGTGTTCATGACCACCAACTTTGAAACATACAGCTCATCACTGCTTCTAGAAACTTGGGACTGAGTCAGAGCTATACTGGCTACTCCCTGGTCCTCTCCTACATAAGAGCAGGCCACCTACAGTTGGCCTGTTAGAACTCGCCCTGCACTCAGAGCCTTAAGCTCCCACTCCTTCAAAAGACTTCTTTGACACCCCAAGGCCTTGCTAGGAACCCTGTCTTTCTATACCCTACAGCCTGCATATCCCCATCAGAGTATTGCGGTCACTCCGCCTGCTTTTACATGAGCTCTTCCATCCCCCCAACTAAACTATTGGACGCATACATCCAAATATGAAAAATTTTTTGTTCAGCAGGCCCCTTAGATAAAGTCACTGAGTTTAAGACTGGACTTCCTGTTCATGACAGTAATTTGGTAGTTTTTAATGGTGTTTCAAATAAATTAATGACTAAAGGTATTTTGGGTCTGGTTAAGGGAAAAGTTACTAAATCAGAGGCAGCTGTGTTTCCAAGAGTTTGAGGGTCAGGGAATTTCCAGAGGAGGGTGGGGCAAGGAGACTTGAGCAGAGAGAAAATCTCAAGGGGATGGCCATGGCATCAAGGAGAAAAACTGTCCCCATTTCCTGCCAAGATGTAGGCTGAGGGGCTGCCATAAACAACACTTCCATCATGCACCAATCCTGAGGAAATACATTTTACTGTTGTGTCCACAAGCCCAGACACCGAGTTCTGGACACACACTCTTCTTTACAGAAAATGTCAAGATTTTGAAGACACACTGCCTGATACTATGGGAAAGGGATCCTATTTTAATTATACCCGAGAATGTCCCTTTTGCTCAGTATCTTATTTTATCTGAGTGCTTTGGTCTCCTGCAAACCCTAGGTCCAGGAAATTTCTGCTGATACGTGTATGTGACAGCAGGACAGATGTTCCTTTACCATGTTACTCCCTAGTTGTTCTCCCCCAGGTAACCTAGTTTGTGCTCTGAGCCCAGAGAAGACATGCAACAGCAAGGAATAGAAACAACAGAAAAAAAAAATCTTCCTCGATTTTGTTTTTAGAAATGCCCTTGGGATAAAACAAAACAAACAAGAACAAAAAACTAGTGGCACAGACACAATATTTTGAAGAAAAGATGAGTGTAGAATTGGGGAGAGTCCGCGGGAAGTACAATTAGATTTGCAGTGAGACCTGCGCCCTGTTACCCAGGCTCACCTAGGAAGATGAGTAATCTCAGGTGGTTTGTAGGACTTGGAAACAGAGTACATGTTCCTTGCGACCTTAGTAGAGCCCCAAGACAGTGGCAAAATCTCAAGAAAGAAATAATGTGCTTGAACATGCACACACCTAGCTTGTTTCTCTGATGCCGTGATTTGACATGGACCAAAACCGACTTGCAGTTTGTAGTTCATCACTGAGATGCGCCAGGCAGGAGTACACTGTTTACTGGATCACGCACATGATTCGCTCAGCTTGCTCTCTTAGAACCCACCTGCCCTTGGGTGTCACTACCTGCAGTAGGCTGAGCCCTCTCACATCAATCATTAATCAAGAGAATGCCCACATGCCAATCTCTTGAAGGCAATTCCTGGGGCTTCCCCCTTCCCAAGGGACTAGTTTGTGTCAAGTTTTCAAAACTCTTAACCAGCACAACATCCAACAGAAATTTTACAGAAATCTTTCTTTTAGGATCCCAGTCCATGGGCTCCAACTGTCTGCCACCTGGCACACCGTCTTTTTTGTTGTTGTTTGCAACTGCGCAGCTTTTCACTGAAACGGCAACAAGTTCTGGGGCACGAGAGAATGACAGAGAAATGGAAGGCACCCCGGAACCTTAATAGGGCCCGGCAAACAGCACATAACGGCATGACAGGTTATACTTCATGACAAGATTCCCCAAGCCGTGTGTCCCCACCCTCACTCACTGAACTGGCTTCTCATAACCATAAATTCACTGAGGTGAATTTGTGCTTTTGACAATGCAAATCTAAGGAGGTCTGAAAGTAAGTAGTTCTGCTGCTGTCCTAAACCAGCCTGCCTCCATCTTAGGTTTAAAAGCCATCATATAGTAAAGACAAGCTAGCGTCATTCTCATTTATGATTAATCCTTTGTTTCTAAGGATGGAGCTATGCCCCACCTGAAACCTTAACTGCAAATGGTTTTTACTGCCTGTTGCAGGAAACAACAATGATATCTTTGTTTCAAAAAGTTTTTATGACCATCTTGCAACCTTTGTTTCAAAACGGTATTATACCCACCTGTTCTTAGGACTACCTTGTTTTTAACTACCATGTTATGCTTTGCTCCTGTAACCCCGCCAGTTTCTTCCTACCATATCCACCATTTCGAAACCCCCTACTCCTAAGTTATAAAAACCTTGTCTTCCTCGTATCCAATGCTGACCTCTCAAATTCTGCCTTAGGGGAGGCAGCCCTATATAGCCAATGTACACAAATAAAAAACCTTGCTTTAATTAATTTGGTTGTGGTTATTTGGGTCAGTGGTCTCTCTCAGATCTTTGGAACTAACACAATCTAGGGGTCTTGATCAGTTTTGGTTTCTCTGCCAGTTAAGGAATCAAGAGGCAGGAGAAATTTCAAGTACAACAGGTAGTAGCAGGGGAATTATTGAACAAGCAAACAGCAACAGACACAATCAGCTTTATTAGGGATGAGGAAACACACATGTCTAAAAAGCACACACAGAAAAAAAAAAAAAAGGACCTCCACAAAGCAGAGAGGTGCTCAGGAAGCCTAAGCCATCTTCTCCTTGAGGGTATTTTGAAAAAATCTTTGAAGAGTCTTCCTCCCCCTATCTAGGTGGTCAACTTGAAGAAAAAAAAGACATGATGGGGCTGTTTGACCTACAACTGCTCTGTAATGTGTCCTGCGTGGGCCTTGAACTTGTTGAGCCCGTCCATCCGCTGGGGCATGATGGCCGAAAGAAAGACCCACAAGTCCTTTGTTTTAACCTGAGAGATTTGATTCAGGCCAGGAGGAAGAAGCCAGTTCACAGTCTTTATTTGAGTCTAGACTTAGAGTAGACTTACTCTAGTTGTGGCCCTTTTCCCTATCTGTCTGACTCTCAGGAAGTGTGTCCAGTTCCTAGTTCCTCAGTTATATTTGCCATAAGAATGTGTGGACTTAAGAATTGCGTCCATTGTTTGTAGCTTATACTCAGATATAACATTTCCCCTGGAGAAAAGGTGCTCAACTGTCAATTGAGGGCCTCCTAAGAGGTGCTAATGTTCTGGAAGACAATGGCTAATAAACTCTTTGGACTTAAGCCTTGAAAACAAGCCACTAACTGAGGGAAAGGTCCCTCCTGACAGTGAGGTGCCCCTTTCATCAGCCCTCAGGATCAAGATGTGGTCTGAAAAGTGAGGCCACTACAGCAGCTGCCTCCACCCAAAAGAACTTCTTTTCCTGAAGCTCAAGAATGACATTGGCCCTATTTTTAGAATCAGTTGGTTGAAAATCCATAGCTAAGACAAGGTCAGTAACATTACAAATTAATTTTAACCTATGCATCTTGGACATTGTAACACTCACGCACATTTCTCGTTCCCTCTGCAGAGAGATCACACATGGGCTCTGTAGACCACATGCAGATTTGAGCTCCCAAGGGCCCAAAGTCCATGGTGAGACCTCCTAGAGCAAATAATTCTAAACAGGCCTTGTGCTTAAGATCCAGTGTGCACGATGAGAGTCTGGAGGAAGCCTTCTGCCCTGCACACTCACAGCAGTGACACTCTGCCTCGCAACACATCAGCTTTCGTGTTTGCAAAGCCTTCATCCCCGCTGAGTCTCAGCTTGCTTTTCACTTCTCGTAACACCTTGCAACATCACAGAATATTTGCTGGAGTTTGTGAAGGATGGCTGCAGAATTAGTAAACCAAAACACGAGGCCTTCCTTCCCTCCCACCCCTGTCGGCACCTTCTGTTCCAGCAGCTCGAAAGGCAGCTTGGGGACCATGATTGCTTCTCCAGATTACCACAGTTCTTGGCACCAAAGCCCAGGAAAAGAAGGGAAGTAGAGGCAATATTACAGAGCTTTGCAGGTGCTGGTACATAATATTGTCACTTTACAGAATTGAATTTCTAAATGATTCCATGAAGGTGAGTTGCTATGGTAACCAGCATTCTCAACTTTTATATCTGGGAGTGAGGATAGCGTGGGCCATTTCTATTTGGGAATATTTATTTTGGGTTTAATGAATAACAATCCTGCTCCTACTCCTAGGTAACCAGGCAGATGTAATACTAGACCAGGGAAGGGACCTTAGCAACCATCTAAAACCACCTATTTAGACACCTACTTAGACAGGGACCTCTCAGCTCAGGGACCATGTTCCTCTGTTTAGAGTTTTTTAGTGCTTTTTAAATTTAGGCCACACTGCCTATCCAAATGGGCCCACACAACGTTCATAAGTAGACAAGGAGAAATGAGCCACAAGGAGAATAAGGATGGCGTCACTTTTCACTAAGATAGTAAATCAGGTCCATTGGATGTGTTTCTTAAGAGAACTCGCCATCACAGTAAACATGGACTCCATGTTTCAACTTTCATGAATCCAGATGAGTAAGAGGACAGTGTAAAGAGCTAGGGACTGACTCGAGGAGCCCTAATATCTATAAGATGTGTAAGTTATTTATCTCCAGAGAGTTACAGTGTACCACAATTAAAATGAGTATGTTAAAATCCCTTTAGTGGTTAAAAAGTTAATCACTAAAAGTTTCCTGAAACTTTTTCAAATAAATGTATAAAAATCTACTTCAGGGTAAGAGCTTTCCTACTTAACAATTCACCAGCCCATTGAAAATGTAGCCATTAGACGTGTCTGTGAGGAACAGCAGGAGCCCAGAGGGCATAGGTACAGCTCCTTCAAAAGCAAGATGAAATCCAAAAGTTAAATTAAAGCATCAGTGTATTTTAAGGAGACTCACAATGCAAACATTTGGTCCTTGGGATCTTTCAACAAGCTCAGAGGTGTGGGACAGTGCTGCACAGTGCTCACAAGCTCTCAGGTCTGATGCTGCCTCTCTTCTCAGGTGTCACCTTGAGTACCTTGTTTGCTGTCTTCCTGGCATGTTTTCTGGTCACCTCTGACCTTCAGATCTGTGACTGCCTACCACAGGGATCTTTCTGGTTTCCAAGCTCAAGGTGCCCTTGCGATATGCATTCTCTGCCTGGTACTAGGTACCACTGTGTGTAGCTATTTCTCACCTGCACACATTTCATATCACTGACCACATTGTAAACCCATCTGGGTTTGCTCAACCCTGCTTGTGAACTTGTTATTGAATTTGACATTGCACCTTGGGCCCATGTCAGGTCCTCAAGACAATTAGAAAAAAAAAAAAAAAAGAATTATTCAGTGTGGCCATAGAGTAGAGGGACAAAGAGATCCACTGAACCCCTCAAGTCTGTCTTTGGGGGCCTGAAGTGAGGTCAAAGTTTAAATAGAGGACCAAGGATGTGCATATCTAAGCAGTCCCAGCAAGTGGGCCTAGCCCGCGCCATCTTTAGTCTCATCCGTACCGTGTCTCTTTCAGAGCAGAGATACCCATCTCTTTGGGATCCATTGTTTTAAAAGTCTGATAAACTGAGAGAAACAGGTGTCTCCTTAGATTATCTTCACTTTTGCCGGACCAGTTGCAAACTTGGTTGCTGAAGGAATGAACTTACTGGCAATTCATGGCTGACTGACAGACACATGGAGGGTTTTCTTTTTTCACCAAGTTATCCTTAGTTCACTCACTGCTCAGGACTTAAAGGTCTGGCCTCAGAGTTACTGAGTCGGTTCTGACTTGATTCCCCAATGGCCATGAGAAGACTTCTTGAGTCTGTGCTAAAACACCAATCACACCTGTAGATTGTTTTTTAATAGAAGAAGGTACATCATTGGCTTATAAGGCCACCGTGATAGACACCCTAGCATATACTAGAAAGAACTCGAATATGGAGGCCAACAGAGTCGGGTTCGGAGCGTTACTCTCCTGCTGCAGATTGTGCATCTTAAGAAAAGTTACTTCGAATTGCTGGAAATCTGTTTCCACTCTTATAAGTGGGCTAAGTTCTCCGGTGGCGGCTGTAAGAGCTATAGTAAGCATTGTAAATTGCCGAGCCTGGTGCTCAGAAAAGCAGATGTTACAAACGCAGCAAAATCCCTTCAGAGCAGAATTGGAAATCCAGCCTTTCGTTACCCACCTCTCAGGTTTGAGAAAGCCTGCAGGAGAGTTGTGCATGGGGCATTTGCGCCATCTAGTGGTGACCACCGGCAAGGTGGTCCTGTCATCTCCACTTACCTGTGAATGGTCATTTGATTAGTTTGTGTCATTCAACAAGCATGTGTGAATGCCTGCTGGGTACCAGATCGTGGTTTAGTCACTGATGCTACAAGAGTGAGCAAGATAAATGTGGGCCCTGCCTTTAGAAAGTTTGTCATCAGATAGGGAAGACTGCACTTAAATAGCTGCCAAAATAAAGTCATTTTGTAAGCAGAAACATCAGGGGTACAGTGCCCATGAATCTGTAATAAAGCTTGCCCGGAAGTGGCTTTAAAAGTGAGGAGAGTAGAATGTAGCCACATTAGCTAGATGCAGCATTAAATAGATGTACAGCCACTCAGCAGCATCGCCCTGGACAGACAGACAGACCAACCTCACTTGAGCTCAGGTCCTTGCAGGCCATGGAGTGCCTCAGACTGAAGCTGGGCACGTCGTCTCGGTCATTTAATGCTGAGCGCACCCCTCTCCATGCAAGTCACTTCATTTGTGTCATTGTCGACTTTTCATAGTACTGTCACCTTGCAGAGGAACTTGCACAGTCATAAAATGATCTGTGAGAGACAAGATCTTTCTCCCTGTGAAGTCCTTGCTCTTTCCTCTCTACACACTATTCCCCAGCCACATCCAGAGCAAACCCGGCTCTCTTTATTTCGCACAGTGTTGCAGAAAGAAGACCCGCAAAAGTGCTTGGGGAGAATGACAATGTGAGAAAACAGCTTGGTGGGACCCGTTGGAGGGAAGAGAGCTGCTGCGCGACTCGTTGCCCAACTCTGCATGGCTGTAGTGAATAAAACCCCGGGGATGTGGCCACCAGGACAGAAAGTACCCCGCATGATGCTGCCTGTGCTCCCTCATCGAAAATATGTTGTAGCTGCTTCCAAAATTACAGTGATATGGGGGCCATTTGGGCAAGTGTTTTCCCTGGAAATCTACGGGAAAATGCAAAATGTACCGAGCAGGAAGCACCAAGGCATCTCTGTGCAGAATGCAGGATTGTTTCCTGTTGCCCAGGACTTTCAAATGATTGGCTCCAGACAAACTAGATAGCTGGTTTCCCTAGCAAGCGGTCAGACTAGCTGCACCCATTGAAGTCAGCCTGAGGCAGAGTCTGAGCTGGAGGTCCATCAGAAGGGTTAGTCATGGACCCAGCAAAACCCGTGGGACAAATTCAGCACATGTCCCTCAGGAAGAATGTTTGTGCACAGTGTCTGGGTTTCCTCTTAAAAATAGTTCTCTAAACTAGCACACCAGTTTCTGCTCTGGGCCTTTGGGCAGAACTGGCTGGATCTAGATCCCAGAGGGCTCAGATCAAGCACAGACAGCAGGGTTCTGCCACATTTCACTGCGTCTTCCTCATCTAAGTCATAGAAGAGGGTCGTTCCCTGCCCCAATATGTTAATGTCACTTAATGCAGGTAGAGTGGCTCATAGAATATAGGAAGTGTCACTATGGACTTCTCCAGAAAAGAAACTGTGGCCCTGGTGGCATTGTGACTTCTGTAGGCCAGTCTCCCCATCTTGAAGAATTCCTGCCAAAGATCTCAGAAGAAAAAGAGCAGAACAGTCAATGCGGGAGAAGTGCAAAATAGAACTATTTCTCAGGAATCAAAAGACCTAGCTATATCCAGCTCAAGCACCTAGATTCTCGTTCACCTACTTACCTCATTACGTAAGGGCTTACTTACAAGCCAGGCCCGTTCTGAGCACTTCGGACACGTGAGCTCACCTACCCGTCATGGTGCCTTTATGAAGCAGATGTGCTCGTTACACCTTTCTCATCTCCTGCAAGATCTTAAGAGTTTGTTGACATCTCTGTTCCCATCAGCAAAATAGGGACAATACATTATGGCGCCTGCCCCATAAGGTTGCTGTGAATATTGGATGAACTAGCTACACAATGTACTTTGGAAAGCGTTTAAAGTATAATAAACTTTGTATTAAACCCAAAGTAACCTACTGACAGGCTGTGAACTCGCCATTCTCCTGTCTCAGCTCCCGAGGGCTGGCACAGCAGATGAGTGGCAGTGCATTCTAAAACTATCAAAACCACACCTGACAGTACAGAACCGGGCACAATGGTGCTGACCTGTAATCTCAGCATTTGGGAGCCGGGAGCAGGAGGATCACAAGTTCAAGGCCAGCCTAGGATATGGCAAAATCCTGTCTCAGAATAAAAGGGATGTGTGGGGTGAAACAGCCAGATGGCTTAGTGGGTAAGAGCGCTTGCCACACAATCATGAAGACCTGAGTTCAGATCCCAGCAGCCATGTACCTAGGCAGGCATGCCTGTGTGCCCAGCTGTAATGCCAGCTCAAGTGGTAAAGACAGGATGACTGGGGCTTGCTGGCCACCAGTCTAGCTCCACACTGAGTGAGAGACCCTGTCTCAGGTTTAAAGCATAAGCATGCCCACACCCTCACATACATGTTATCAACGCAGATGCATGTTGTGGTCTGTATGTGTCCCACACACACACATATACATGGCAGTTTAAGAAAATGGCCAAATTAGTGAAAGTCTGGCTTATGAAATGCCGTGGGCAAGAGGACAGGCCGAGGAATCCCATGCGCAGCCAGGTGTGCTGCCACTCGTCTGTAATACCAACCCTCGGGGACTGAGACAGGAGGGTTGTGAGTTCAGGCCTGTCAGGGCTACAAAAGCGGAAGAAAGAAGGGGAGGGGCTAGCGCTTCAAAAAAACACCAAAAGAGCCTAAGAATAACAACCAAAAAACAGTAAGAAAGAATTCTTTTCCATTCATGTGAGTGACCTTGTAGGCCTTTAGGGGGAAAAGCCTGTAAGTATCAATTGGTTGTCACTTGACAGTACTTGAGGAAGGGGAAGAGGAGGCACAGCATCCTCCTCCAGACAGGAGAGCTACCATGCTGACCGGGAAGCTTGGGTCAGGTCCACGTTTCCACTATGCTGGCCTTCCCCACCCCCACTGGAACAACCTATCTCCAAGCTTCATCCATCTAGATAAACCTTGGCTCGCTCGCCAACCGCAGCTTCTCCACATCGATTGTGCCCCCCCCCCCCCGTGACTCAAGGCAACCCATCTACTCTCATGAGGATTGGCCAGGCATGGAGACTTCGAGAGGCCAGGGGGGTCCCTAAGAAGAGATGTGCTTAGGCTCTGTAGCTCTGGGGTCGAGACAAAGTCACCCCACATTTTTCATGGTGAGGGTAGGTGCTGGACTGTACTTTGGAAAGTACAAGTAGGACTTGTAGCTACCAAGAGGGAGCAAGAAGCCCCCTCCCCTTTAAAACAAGAACAGATTCTCAGAGCGGCAGCCCTCGCAGTGACACCGTTCATCGTGATGGTCCAGCTAGCCTACAGCCACTTTCCTCTTTGGGGGTGCAGCCCTGCTCTCAGGTCCAGAGAATTCACCTCATTGGCACCGTTTGCCTGCAGAGAGATTCTCCGTTCTTTCTCTCCTAAACCAGCCAGCTAGGTGGCTAGGTGGGATGGTTCATGACTACTGCTCTTTTTAAGCCACTAGCAACTAGTTTTTTGCAAATGGCATTTCTCCCCCTCTGGGTATTCCTTTCCTTCCTGCTTTGGCCTGAGCCTAGCGAGCCCTGCTCTGTGCAGAGGAGCTAGCGAGTGGCTGCGGCAGCCCGAGGACCTGGCTTTGCAGCCCAGGGTTCTTGGGTCTTGGGGCTCCAGATGGATGGCTGCTGGGAGAGCTAAACAGGAGGCTCGTCATAGAGGTGAGGAATAGGCAGTTGTGTTCCCTCCAAATGCAAACAGGATGGCCTCTCCAGGCAAGTGTCGCCTCAGGAGAGCCAGGGACCCTCACCATATGAGCTGTGGGTTTTGCTAGAGTTGCTGAGTGGGTTCCATTAGCTAAGTCCATTAGCACTGCAGCTAAGGACTGTGTTTTTCCTCCAGTTTCCCTCTCTGTCTAACTTCATGCACACTCCTTTCAACTAAAATTCTATTTTGCTATAGTACCTACAGGACAGCCACAGTCAGGAGCCCTTCCCACTGCCCATTGCTGCTACAGAAGCCCTGGACTGAATGTCTGTGGTGTGTGGGTGTGTGCACACATAGATGGGCGCGCACATGTGTGTGTTCCCTGTGTGGGGGCTGGAGGAAGGTGCCCTGCTTTCGCCTTTTGCCTCATCCTCTTGAGACAGGGTCTCCCATTAAACCTGGAGTTTGCCACCTTTTGCTTAGACTGGATGGCCACTGAGCCCTAGGGAACCTCCTGTTTCTACTCTCCAGTGCTGGGGTACAGGCATCCAGGGCCATGCCGACTTTTATGTAGGTGCTGCGGATCTGGGCACAGGTTGCCATGCCTGCCAGCAGGTAGTTTTACCCTGTGAGTGATCTCCCCAGTTCCCACACTGAGATTTTTTTTTCTTCTTCTTTTTGTTTTTTCAAGACAGGGGTTCTCTGTGTAGTCCTGGGCTCACTTTGCAGACCAGGCTGACCTCGAACTCACAGAGACCTGTTTTCCTGAGTGCTGGGATTACAGGTGTGTGCCACCACTGCCCAGCTCCCACACTGAGATTTTTATGAAATTAATTGGCTCTTGATATGCTCTGTATGTGAAAATGCAAGTCAAGAGGCCCTCTTTGCACTGCAGGGACCTTTGGCACAGGGGCTATAGCCAGAAGGGCAGTGAACCCAACAGTCTTAAATCACTACTTTGGTCTGGTAGTAAAGTCCCTCTTCCCATGAGGCTTCAGGAACCCTGGTGTTCCCCCTTACTTCATGAGGCTGCAGAGGGGCAGACTGTCTCTTCAGACATGTCACCCACATAACTTTCTGACATGACATGCTTGCCGTGGACACCTGCAGCTGAGCACCTCAGGGTCTTTGGGCTGCTGGGAAGCCACAGTCTACAGTCTCCTTGCTTACTGTGACTCCTGACTGCATTCCTGGGAGCTACTCTGCAGTCACTGTCAACCCCTATCTCTGCAGGCCTCTCCTTCAGCACTGTTTATTAAGTAGGGAATAACATTTTTAGCTTTCCTTTGGAAGGTTTTTCTTTTCATCCAATTCACACCTCTCCCAGCCTGGTGCCAGCTCCAGGGTCCTGCCCTGCCCATATCAACCTGTGCAATGACCCTGGCTTACCTCAGCTACCCAGAACATTTCCATTTACACTGCTTGGCAATGTGAATCTGAGCTTAGCCTGTCAGTGGAATTTTCTTTGGTTTGTTACAGTCTTTAAGGCAGGAATGAAGAAATAAGGACCAAGTGGGTTTGTTGTTTGATTTGTTTTTGAGTGTCACACACATTAACTCACAATGATCCTAGAGAGTGTGTTATTTGCTCTACAGATGAGAAAAAAAGAGATCAACTAACTTAAATAAAATCTCCAGATGGCAGAGACGCGAGATAATAATATTCATTTAGTATAAAAATTAATGAGAAAAATTGAACATTTCAGTTCTTAAAAAGAAAAAAATAAAGCTACAAGTAGCAGCCCACGCAATGAGAAGAATGACTTGGGGAAAGACAGGAACGTCTCTGGGCTATAATTTGAACATGTTTAAACCAAGAAAGTATTCTAGAGAGTTCTACCAATTCTGAGCCAGGTTAGAGAAAAAAAAAACCTTCCCATTTGCTCTAGTCCTACAAAACAAAAACAAAAACAAAAAAAAAAAAACCAAACAACAACAACAAAAAAACAAGCAAACAAGCAAAACCCTGCTTCTTGCCAGCTCAACTGTCTTCAGAACCCATATTAAACCACCAGGCAATAAATGGTGAGGTGCTGATGAGGAGTGGACAAGGAGTCCACTGAGAGTGGCCTCCTCTTCCTGTTGGGCAGCAGTTCTCCCCACCAGGCCTGTGGGTGGGCAGAGGATGACCTGCCTACACTCCCTGGGTAGCTAGTGTACTCTGGTTCTTACTGGGCACTCCAGTAAGAACCCAGCTTATTGTGTGCTGTCCCCAGGCCTGCCGTGACAAGCAGGTTGGATTTGGCTTCCCCTACAGGCTAGGTGGGGGGAGAATAAGCTAACTATGGAAAAGAAGACAACCTCTGTAACATGTGAGTACCTTGAAATTTTAGCGACCATAAGGTGGGAGGACATTGCCTTGCTTCAATTCCTGTGCAATTTGTACTGCCCGGCTTAGAAAGCCAAAGATCTCTGAACACATGGAGACATATGTGCATATTTATACACTTGAGAGCATGAATGTATGTAATCTCCTCGGGATTTGTACAGCTTTTCACCAGCCCTAGGAAATCACACCCACCAGTTCTAACTCCAAGAGCTCTTACCAGCACGGCAGGGTCAGGTTAAGATTTTTAAATAGCCATGAACTAGATTATGACCTCGGAACACAGACAGGACGAAGGAGAATCCAGGGATACTGGTTAAGGAGTGGGGCGGGCTGAAACATGCTGTCCTCACCGTCAGTGGGCCCCTCCTTTATTGAGGGACCCACCCTACACACCAAGAGAAGGACAGGCACAGTGGAAGGCTTTATGTATGAAACCATGACTTATTCCTGATCTGCGGATCCAGAACCACTAGAGACAGTATCAGAGCTTAGGTCAAGTTTTCTTTGGCACCCTGCATCTCACCGCTCATCCTCTTTGTTCCCATCCCAAGTCTCCTCTGGCAGCCAGCCAAGCAGCTCTGTGCAATTCAACTAAATTTATAGGGCACTATGCAGCTTGGCACTGTGCTGAGAAAGACACAGTCATTCTGGTAACATGTCTGTTGCTAGCTCTCTGACCTTGGGCCTCCAGAGTGCCTGTGATCTTGCTTTGTCTTACAGAAACAATGCAAGAAAAAGGACGAGGTGCTCATTCAAATTGCTGGGACTTCTGCACTAGGACTGTCAAGGACGTGGGTGTCTGTCCAACTCAGGTTATTTACTTATCTAAGTTGTTATTTCAAACAGGGATGTGCTGCACAGCCTAGGCTTGTCTTAAACTCTTGATGCTCCTGCCTCGACTTTCTGACTTCTGGGATTATGAGCACACATCACCACAGACTGCAGTTTTGAAGACAGGTATGTTTCATTTCATTTTAGTTTTTAGTTTACTTTGTGAGATGGTGGTCTTCAGCTGTGATTGCTGATCTAAATGACTTTTCCAACCACAGTAGCTCTCTTTATCTATGGCGTGGAACCTTACACTTCAGTTACCAACTGTCAGCTGTAATCTGAATATGCTAAAGGACAAACTTCAGGAGTAAATAATTTATAACTTGTATTATAGCAGGTTATAATTGTGTTATTTTATTTCTATTTATTGCTATTAATAGTTTATTATATCTAATTTATACTAAGCTTTATCACTGACATGCATGTGTTGGGAAAGGCAGTATGTACAGGAATTAATATTATCTGGGGCTTTGCCATCTTCTAGGGATCTTGTACACAGAGGGACTAATGTAGTCCCAGTTGCGTTTGATGAGAGATCCTGTGATCGTAACTTAATTTCTATTTTTATTAACAGCTACTTTGTAAGGGGATGTAGAGGCACTGTGAGCTGAGCATTTTGGAGGCTCTTAGCGTGAGCCAGGCAGGTTGACATGTGGAAGGACGCAGGCCCAAGTCCTCTTGCAGGACCCAGTCAGTTGGAGTTAGAGTCAGGGACATCAAGGAGATTGAAACACAGGAACTTGTAACGGCATAAACCATAAGACACAGAACTAAATTGGTAGGATGGAGGAGAGGAGAAAGTGTCTGCTAGGCATTGGTTGGTGGAACACATGACTCCAGTGACTATGTATAACTTTACTTAATCCTAACAACTTTGGAAGCAGGCCGTTATTGCTCTGATGTTCAGATGAGCAGCAGGTGGGAAAAACATAACCAGTGCAGCAGCACTCTGTCCAAGGTGAGGCAGAGGGCATGGCTCCCAGCCATTCCCCCATCCCATTGGACTCCTGGCCAGTGAGTGCTCTTTGTACTTTACCTCACCTTTCTAGTTACTACCTTGCCAATTTTCAAAGGAATACTCTATGAAATGGATTATATGTACACATGAGTATACATTTACCATATACACTGCTAAAGAAAACAAGAACCTTTGAACCCTTCCCACCCTGAAGGGACAAAATGTTTCCAGTGCTAACTGAAGCCCGTGGGTGCCTCCCTTGTTCAATCCTCACCCTTCCTATCCTCACAGGTGACTACAGTATTGAAATGTGTGATGTCTCCTTTGCCCTTTACAATGTCTGTGGTCTTTGACTAAGAATGGCCCCTATAGACTCATATAATTGAATGCTTAGTCACCAGGGACTGGAACTGTTTAAAAGGATTATAAGGATTAAGAGGTGTGGCCTAGTTTAAAGAAGTATGTCACTGAGGGTGGGCTTTAGGGTTCAAAAAGCCCATGCCAGGCTTTCTGCTTTCAGGCTATCTGCTTTCCAATCAAAATGTAGTTCTCAACTACTGCTCCAGTGCCATGCTTGCCACCGTGCTCCCTGGCCATGATGATAATGGACTAAACTTATGAGCTGTAAGCCAGCTCAATTAAATGTTTTCTTTTATAAGAACTGCTCATGGTCATGGTGTCTCTACACTGTAATAGAACACTGACTAAGACACCTAGCAAAGAATGGCCTCAGACATGCTACACCCTCATCTGTTCAACCTTTTTCTCAGACTTTTTTTTCCTAATCATTTCACTGACATTTTAATCCCATTAGTAAATGTTTTTGTACCATAGATATCTCTGTGCTTTATATATGAGACTAATACTATTTCATCCCTTCAGGACTGATTGTGTGTGTGCGTGTGTGTGTGTGTGTGGTTTGTGGGTATTACTGCTCTCATTAAGAATGGATACTATAGTCCAATTTACATTCCATACGGTCTACTTAATAAGTGCTTCTCATGGGCAATGAGATGTTTTAGCAGGCAAAAGTGCTTGTCACTAAGCCTGAAAACCTGAGTTCAAATCCTGGAACCCACTAACTTCCCCAAGTTGTCCTCTCACTTCTAAATGCATGCTACACCACATGCCTCCAACAACAAAGGAATAGATAGATAGATAGATAGATAGATAGATAGATAGATAGATAGATGGATGGATAGATAGATAGATGATAGATGTAGGTTTTTAAAAATGTTTAAAATTTGCCATATATATATATCACTTATACATTCTCACCCTCTTTCTTCTTTGTATATGGCAGAGATCCATTTTCTTTTTTCCATTTTCAAGGGAACTGGCCTTCCAGAACCACTCACTGAAAACCTCCTATCCCCTAGCAACCGCCTCCCATAGCCATCATCCTCCACAGCCACCACTCCATACAACCCCCTACAGCTACCTCTAGCCTCGTCACTGTCACATGTGCACAGATGTGGTCGGATCCCATTCACGCTTTCCTTCTACTGTGTGTTAGTTTGTCCCTGCACTAATAACAGTTATAATTTATATTGTATAACGCAGTTCTTTTCATCATCATATTACTTCTTGTGTCTACCAAAACGCGAACAGAACCATGAATCCTGAGTTACAAAAGAGCATTTGTTTAGCACCCACCTTTTAGGTCTTTGTCCACCAGCTCAACACAAAGAAAAATCTCATGAATGCTCCTTGATATTTAGTACGTTAAGCCTCTTTTCTTCTTAGAAGCATCTTGTCTATCCTTTGCTCTTGGCTCTTTCCTGTCAATTTTTGTCATGGTTAGTCAGATTCCAAAAAAGAACATCATGTGTAAACCTCAAGGGCAGGGTTAGCAACAGACAGAGCAATGGTCGTGAGAACGTGCGGGGGCGGAGTTCGTGTCAGAGCCTCAGCATGTCTGCAGTCCAGGGCCCAAGGACTCTGGGAGCCAGATACAGCAGCCCTTCACAGAGGCGCTCAGCCAGTGTGGAAGCTGCTGCCTCCACATGTTAGTAACGCTGGACAGCACAGAGGCACCAAGGCTTTCACGTGAACCTCCTGTGGGGAGATTTGTTAAAAACTTAGAATTCCTCACTCTGAAAGAGCAAAAGCCAAATAACTTAATTGTTGAGCTCAGATCTGGGGTAAGGAGATAAGTGAAAAGAAAAACAAGGCCAGAATTTGGGGTTCAAACTTGTAGGGATCAATTATCCCTGTGAGGAGACAAACCGAGTTGAATCAATAGCCCCAGCCCAGGACTTCCTAAGAAGCTCCAGTGTCAATCCATGTCACTGGGGTGTAGTTTGTTGTTTAAGGTCACGGTTACTGAGCATTTACTATGAACCTGGCTCTCTCCTAAGCATGTTGTGTGTATAACTGATTTAAGGGCCCCTCAAAATCCAAATTGACTCCAACCATGAGTCCAATCAATGACTGAACAGTCAGCATTTTCCTTTGAGGAAAAGATCTCTGAGAAAAGTTAAAGAATTCCCTTTCTGTAAAGAGCTGTGACAATTAGTCCTCAAACTGGGCTTTGGGACTTTTTCCTAATGGCTCTTCCTCATTTAACCCAAATGGAAAAGGTGCACACCAGGGGTTATCAGGTTATACCATTGAAAACAAGGGCAGACAAGATGCTGGCTGTATTTTTCTTGGAGACAGGCAGGAAGAAAGGAAGTGAGGTAAGATGGAAATCCTAAAACACACAGCCGGTGGTACCCATTATGTGTTCTGTTGAGGTCGCGTGAACAAAGACTTGGCCCCCTGCTCTGGGCCAGGAAGTCCTTGGTATCGGATGCCAAGTACTGGCATCAAGATTTTTCCAACAAGGAAGGCAGCGCCTGAAATCCTTTGTGGAACAAGACAGGTTATAAATAGACCTATAAATGTTTTTAAGCAGAAGGCAACAGGCTTAGCAGAGCTGTTCTTCCCCTTTGCTTCTCCTCCCTGCATCGCCTTGCCTATTAAATCCCTGCTACCAGGCAGAGCCATCTGCCTACTAGCCAATCCGCTGCTACAGCCCTGGGAGAGCCAGGGTGGAATCTGGCTTCTATGACAACCTCGGGTTGTGACCTTGCTTGTGGAAAAGAGTAAATCTTCCTAACTTACCTCTGGCTAATTGGGCAGGAGGTAAAGGAGACAAGAACGAATCACATCCTCTCTAACTGGCTGGCTGGGGCACAAACCCACCCCTTGCCGGAGCAGCCTTGGCCTAGCTGACAGCCCGGGGAGAAAGGCTATGTGCTGAGAGCTGCTCTGGGGATGTCTGTGTGTTCAGGAGCAGGGATGGGCCTTTGTCTCTTCTAGCACATGCAGAGGCATCTGGGCGTGCAGATTTAGAATTATTTCAGCCATCATGTCTCAGACTTTGCTGGGCTCAGAGCCACCTGCAGACCCCAAAAAGCACAGGTTTCCAGGTTTCGCTCCCAGTGTTTCTGAACTGGTAGATGTAAGGTAGGACCTAAGAACTTGCATTTCTCATAAGCCACCGGGTGACACTGATATGCCAGTTTGAAGAGGACACTTTGAAACCCATTAGTTTAACTCAACTTCCTGAGTTTTACAAATGAAAATGAACCCCCAACTGCTAATAAAAAAGACATATCTAGGGGTCTCAAACCGGTAACCAGCTCCAGCCAGACTAGCCCAGAGATACTTAGACTCTTGTTTTGGTATTTCCTTTACCGCTTCAGGCTGGCACAAAACCAGAATTAAAATAGCAAGGTGCTATTTTAATCATAAATATGTTACCCTTTATGACTGCAGATGAGCAGTCTCATAGTCCTTCCCTGGTGCAACATTGCTGGCTCTGCTGGCTCAGCACATAAACAGCCCACGCTGGTCCTTCATCCACTACCTATCAGGGCTGGCAGTCAGAGAGTGTCATAGCTGGTGTCCATCCTAAGGCCTGGCATCTATCTCTCCACCCTGCTGCCCTTGTCAGTTAGTGAACCAGAGAGCTGAGGGCTCCGGTATGCACATTGGGCCTGAGCTGTAACTCTTTGTCCAGCCTCCATGTTTTCTGAAGGCTTTGGCCTTGATGTCTGACATTTCTCTGTATTGCCCTGCCTCCCTCGAAGCTGCACTTCTACCTTGAGTGATCATTTATGAGAGGGTGGGGGTGTAGGATGGTGGTGGGGGTCAGGTGGGGGGATGGTGACAGTGAACCCTTGGGCTCACTCCTGGGTTGGAACATTCACCTGTACTCAAACCTGATGGCTATGTCCTGCTTCCAGCAAGCAAACTTCTACATGTTCTCTGTCAACCCAGAGGACTTCTGGGCCCTGAACTGCCTCTTCTTTCTGTCATCCAAACTGCAAAGCTCAGACTCAACCTAGCATGAAATCCAAGGTGAGACTGGCCTTAAGCTGCCTGCCTGACTGTCACTGTCACTTCCAGGACTGGCTTCTGCAGAGGAGCAGTTCCCAGCCCCATCACACCCTTACCACATTCCTTCATCTCTGTGCCTAGCAGATCTGGCACAAGGCTTCCAAGCAAGTACTCCAAGTGATGCTCCTCAGTGTGGAAAAGGCCCAAACAAGATCTACTAGCAATTAAGGCCTTGCATGGCTCCCTTGATTTGGAAGACAGTAGTCCAGGAGAAGACAGAGATAGCTAAATCATTCTGTATTAAGATGCGAGCTAAGCACTGCACTCAGGGTCAGCCGCTTTGGACCCAGAGAAGAGCATGTCTGAGTGCATGCGGGTTGATACCCCAGGTCCCGCCTCTGAGAAAAAGGTATCGGATGGGTCTGATGCTCTTTGGGTGGATGACACCTAAATGAACATACATCGGTACAAAGTCCCAATTTATTTCTAATATCAGAGATCAGACCTCTACTCTTGCCTGATGGGTCTAAAACAAAAAGGGGGAACTGTAGAGAGCTGCGGAATGCTGTGCCTTAAAGATGGAGCTGGTTTCCGCCTTCCACCTTCCCGATGGTGAGTGCTCTCTGTCACGAACAACTCCACATTTGGCTAAGGCCGAGGATCTGGCTTGCTTCCATGTATGTGGACCTATCTGCATTGCCCACGTGGCTCGCCTGGGTTGGCTACCCAGAGGCTATTTAAGCTGTGGGCTGGCTTTCCCCAGGGTCAGATGATTGTTCAAGGTTCCTGAATAAACTGCATTGAAAAAAAAAAAAAAGATTTGGTTGGGCTGGCAGGATGGCTTCGCAGGTAAAAGCACCCCCTTCTAAGGACTGATGATCTGAGTTCAATCCTGTGGTGGAGGGGGAGAACCAACTCCAGAAAGTTGCCCCTTCCATATATGCCTTCTGGCACATGTACACTTGCACTCATTTCCTCTCTCTCTCTCTCTCTCACACACACACACACACACACACAGAGAGAGAGAGAGAGAGAGAGAGAGAGAGAAAGAGAGAGAGAGAGAGACCAGACAGACAGACAGACAGACACAGAATAATAATAAGTAAAAAATTTAAAGAAAGAACTGGTAGATGCCTGGAGGTGATGGAGAAAATACAGGAGTGTCCTGGGAGAGTTTGGCATAGGCTGAGTGGCACGGAAGTGGGAAAGCAACCACAAAGAGATTCCTCCCATGGCGCAGTCAGAGGACCTGCCCTGGTCAGTGTGTCTGCTGTGGGACAGTGTGACCTCCCCTTGCTCCAAATACTACTGCGCAGCTGTTGAGGTGGTGACGTGGAGGAGATGAGAGGGCAGGACCATACAGAGGTGCGGTCCGTCCCACTCACTTCGGCTGAGATCTGTGTGTAGCTCACGTCATGTCTTTATATTGGCTGCCGTGTGCTGTAAACATCGGAAGAGTGGACAGTGCTTAACAGTGGCATGGGAGACAGGGGAAAACCACTACTAGGTGACACAGGCCGGGGCAAGAGTATATCTCTGTTTGCAAGACATACTGGAAGCTTCTAAACAACTGAGCTGATGATAATGGTAATTCTGCAACTCACCATCACTCTGGCCATTGGGAGGACTGGCCTGATCTGAGACACAATAGATTCTCTTCAAGTTGGGCCCAATTACCTTGGAATCTGCTCTCCTGATGAGAGATTTAGGAGAAACTATCTGGTTTTTTGTTTGTTTGTTTGTTTGTTTTGTTTTGTTTTGTTTTGTATGGAGTAGAACTAAGGTAACAAGGAGAAGGTCCAGGCTTTGTAAAGGAGCAGGCCAATACTCCTCACACACCAGCAAAGTGTTTATTGTTCTAGAAGGAAAACTGTAATAAACCTATTGCCTTCAGAGATTTATGATTTTAAAAAAGAAAAACTAAACCCTCAGTCCCTTTGACTGTTTGATTTAAGGACAATTCTAAATGCCTCCCCAACCCCTTCCCCTCCCCAGAGCTTTTATGCCATCATTTCTCACCCGCAGACCTTGCATCGTGTAGAGAGAGTATGGAAAGACAGGTTGCCGCTTCTAAAAGGCTCCCCAAAGTGTCGTGGAATCGGATTATTTTCTTTATCCTTTCCAAATAAGTGTCAGTTGTCAGGGCTGGATGGATGGTTGGCATATCGCAGTGGGAATACAAAGGAAATGGGGAGAGGCCTCCTGCCAAAACTATCCCCCTTCTTTATTTGTTACTAGGCCAAGAGCTGCTGGAAAGTGTCTCTCAGAGCACACCTTGGTTCTCTCCCTGAGAGAGCCAAACTTGGAAGTGACTAGCAGATCTAGCTGTACCTCCATTGGAATTCAGATTCTGAAAGGAGTCAAAGAGATGTCTGGAGGCCTGTCTGGAGAGTTCTTGATGGATTAAATCCAAGCCTCACATGGACCCAAGAAGCTGTCAGGGTGCCTGGGCAGTGCAAAGCTGATCTGGACAATTTGCTCCAGATGGTATGCCTGCCTTCTTTGGATTTGGGGCCAGTTGGAGCTCCCGGGCGGTCTCCCAAGGTAGCCTCCCCAAGGGCTCAGGGCATCTGTCCAGATGGGAGGGCCCAGGCTAAGGAACACTGTGGACAGCTCAGAACTAGAGGGAAGGGAAGGGTTCCTCCTTTGTGTTGAGCATCTGGATATCATTTTTCAAGCTATTAAAAACACTAAGTCTTCTCGGCTACATGTAGCCAATTCTCTGTCTCTCTCCCTCCTCACCCCCCGCCCCCTTTGCTCTCACTCTTGCTCTCTCTGCACTTGGGAGACAATTTCAGGCTAAGCAGTTGACCAAAATAATTTGGGACTATATGATATGGTAAAGCTCAGAGAAGAAGCTCCAAAACTCTCTAATAGACAGTTAATCATCCCTGCGCCCTGCCCCCCAGCTTTAGCTCTAGCAATGATGCTGCCAATACAGACACTTCAGGGCAATGCCAAGACTTTGATATATTTCACTCTTTAGTTTTATTTTATTTTGTGCAAAATATATACGGCAGATGTGGAAGATTTTCTTCCCTGTTGAGGGCTTGCTGACGAGGTTATAGAAAATAAGCATGAGGCAGAAATATAGTACAGGGAGGTATAAGACAGGGTGAAGAGAAGGAACAGATCAGTGAGCCACTTGGAAAAAATGATGTCCTCTTCGCAGTGTCTCCTCTGGCTGTGGAATTCTCTACTGTGAAGTGCAAACCCATTTGCCTGAGGTGCTGCTAAACTGCTTGCTGGATAGTATTGGCTTCAGCCAGTCAACAGCACCGTCTCCAAGCAACCTTGTCTGGCGGTAGCAGAAAGATCTTCTGCCTTATGTGTGGCCATGGTGGGACAGGACAGAACCCGTCCCTGTTCCTAGCAAATAAATCTTGGCTTATGAAGCAGCAGGTCCTGATAAGCGGAGTGCCTGTCTTACCAGAAAACAGACAGCCACAGAGCAACATATGCTAGGAAATTTCAAAGAAAGGCATCCTTAACTATTAGAGACTTTGGTGAGCCAGTGGCAAGATAGGTTGGGGTGATCTCGAAAGAGAGAAGTTATTAAAAGAAAATCTCCTTTCTAAACAAATAGCTGAATACAAGGTAAACCCAGGCACAGGTGTACCGAAGCATCCTACTTTCTCTTCTGTTCCCTTTGAACTGTGCTTTTGTGGAACGATATTGCTCACCTCTTGAAAAGCTCCATAGTAGAGGTTTCAAATTTTATACGTCTAAGTACCTCCAAAAGTGGACTTGTTGAAGAATGAAGATGCCTTGTACACACAGTAGTCACCTCATCTAACATTTTGAGCTCTATGGTTGAGGTCTGAAAATATTAAATAGAAAATTTTAGATTCTGGATTGGTCTGAGTAATGTGAAAAAATATATTGCCAACCCCACCCGTTCCAGAATATGAATTATTGCTGTACCTAGCATACCCATGTTGCATATGCTCCCTGGCAACTAGTTGCTTAGCAGTGTCCTGGTCACATGACTAACCACTGCTACATTGTAGTGCACATACAGGGTTTGCTATCCCCTCATTTTTAAGTATCTGCTGGGGATCTTTGAACATATGCCCCAAAGATAAACGTAGATATCTATGTGTCTCAAAGCATTATGAACCACAAATGATTGAATAAAGTATTTTTCCTAGCATGGTGGTATACACCATGTATTCCTAACAAACAGGAAGCTTAAAGAGGAAAATCATGAGTTTGAGAATGGCCTGGGCTACATGGTGAGACCCTGTCAAAAAAAAAAAAGTTTCCTAAAAGCGTTTCTTAGTCAAAATTGAGAGCAAGCAATAATATTTGGTTCATAAATAAATACTGTACATATATTACACAAAATAGCTCCTAAATAAACAAACACATGTTTCTATCTACTGAAAACACGTCATGACATACCCCTAGGCAGCACATACACACATTCCTAACTCCTATCAATGTGTGCAGAAGTCACAAGAAACCCCGGGTACTCATGTTACTCAAGGGACTTAATTATTACCCTGGTCTTCCTGGGTGCCTCAACATGCAAATCTATAACCTTGAGGCTCACATCCTCATCTGTCTTGGCAAAGACTTTCCTAGGCTTCCAACAGTTCTCTGCTGTAATCCACCTTGATCCCACCACAGCAGCTGTGATGTGAAATACAGTCGTGTTCAGAGTTCAGCACTGAACTCTGCTCTTGTCCATTTGTGTCAGAAACTCGGTCTAACCTCTGTCATCTTATAATGTGATAGAACAGTGACAGACTCTCACATACCACAAAAATTAGTACTTTCCTGGAACTCATCCACTCACAGAAACACATCACTGGCACCCACCAATCTGTCCAAAATAATGTTGTGGCAAGCACATAGGACATAACAGCTATTTTTTTTCCCCTCCATATTTAAGGGAGTTGAACAGAAGACCTATCTGGCAAATAATTTTCTTAGGCTGATGTCCTTTTTGTCACCTAGATGTTTTCAAGGGACTCAGACAAATGCTCTCTTACTAGTCTTCCTTTCTCCCACTCCTCACTTTCTCTCTCCCTGCAACTGGTCAGGGCTGGAGGAAAGAGTTCACGATCTCCAGACACCCAAAATTGTCACCAAATCACTTTGCCTACTGAGCAGAAGCTGTAGGAATCTACAGTCTAGAAAATACATCTCTGCCCAGCTCCAAATTCCCAATCACCAGTTACACATCCCCACATCTTCCCATGAGCTCTACCTTAGATGAAGGGTCAAGTGTCTGCTCAGAAAGATGATGTCTGGGAACATACTCAGGACAGAAACTGGAGTCCTGAAGGCTCGGCATCCCAGGGGTTTGACCCAGATTTCTGGGACAACTCACTTGTGTCAGAAACTTGCTCTAACCTCTGTTAACTCTGCTAGAGTGAACAGGCTCATTTCACCACTGAGCTGATAGATGTCCTGACTCTGATGAGGAGTGTCAAGAAAAACTCCCCCAGAAGGTTGGTACTCATCCTGTGGCTTTAGGGACAGTGCCACCTTGATGAGTCTGCCCACCTGGCAGCCTGCTCCTACCCACAGATTATAAACAGTAGAAGAAGCCACAGCCTCTGGAACCTGAACTTGAGATGTTTAACCTGACTTAAGCAGACATTTAAACTGACTTGAGCAGGCAAGGGGGAAATTTCTGAACTGACTCCCGCCTGGGAAACACAGGGCTGTTCTGGCAGAAACCTCACTGGAACCTAAGAGCAGAGGAAATAGGTTGAAAAGAGCAAGATTCATTCATCCAGGAAGCTGTGGTGGAGGCACACCCATCCTGCCTGGAGTCAGGATGCCAAAGTAGCTTGGCTCCAGGTAAGATACTGGCAAGGAAAGGAGTACTTCTCCCTGCTCTGCACCCAAGCTGGAGCAGAGGGGCCAACAGCGCTGAGCTACAGGCACACCAGGCTTTGACTAGCTGAGGATGCCCTGAGTTCAGATCCCACCCAGCCTCCTTCCAGGAGGCTTCTACCTGTGGTTTCCCTCAGGCTGCCACAATGAGCCTTGCATTTGATATTAAATGTCCACACTCTGTTTGCATGATATTAAACCGGTATGTCCACACTCCATCTCAGAGACTGGCAGATGCATACTCAACCCAGGCAATCACTAGTTTCACCTTCCCCGCACATCTCTTCCCTGTTCTGAAGCACTGGATTACTGAGCAACAGGCTCTAGAGAAAGAAGTTGTTCCTGTCTGCTGGCCTCAAGAGCGTTCTGCTTAACTGTATTCCATAGCTGCTCCCGGAGGGGAAGAGCATAGCCAGTTTTTCTTTGCCTTTCCTTCTTGTAGCTCACTGTGTCCTTGTAATGCTTAGGACCACGTGAAAACAGCCAAGTTTCCACCACTAGACAGCTGAGGACGATATAGCTTCCTAGTTATATGACTGAGAGAGTCCAGAGAATTGGTGATAAAGCTGAGATCTAGGCTCCCAATTTCCACTCTGGGGTACTTTTGAGATATCTTCCCTATTCTATTTCTTCAACATGGAAACTAAAATTTAAAGTGCCCACTGCATGACAGGGATGAAGCAGGCCACTTGCCTTATCTCTCAGAGCCCACCCACACAAGCCATCTGTCTAAGCATACCAAAATAGCACTAGTCTGCAGCTCCGCACCTTCGCTCCTGCCCCGGCACTCGTTTGAACCACCCTCCCCCGGTTCTCTGCTTAATGAAATTTAATCATCCTTTAATCCTGAGCTCAACTGGCTTCTATAGTGCCTTCCTGATTATTGCAGCAGGAAGTCATTTATCTTGCTCAGGATACAGTTTATATATATAAAAGAGCAACTGTCGCTTCGTTGTGTTCTGCCTTGCAGGTGAATTTTATCTTCCCAAGTAAACTGTGAGCCTGAAGAAGACAGAAGCATTCCATACATCTTAATGTTCCTTATAATCTTGCATATGATAAAAACATAATATTTTGAATGAGTAAATGAAACATGTGGTGGAGAAATGGCTTCTTCAAAATTACATGATGTTGAAACTTGAATTTACAACTCCAGAACTGATCTCCACATTATTTCTTCCAAGCCACATTGACAGCAAATACAGTTGCCACTACAATTAGCCTCCCTGGAGACCCAGCACAGCTGAACATAGGTTATTTTACATGGCATAACTTAACCCACTGTAGACTGTGCTGTTGGAAAGAGTAGTTTGGGGGCTGGAGAGATGGCTCAGTGGTTAAGAGCACTGTCGGTTCTTCCTAAAGGACCCAGGTTCAACTACCAGCACCCACAAGGCAGCTCACAACTGTCTGTACCTCCAGTTCCAGGTGATCTGACACCCTCACACCAATGCACATAAAATAAAGTTAAATAAAATATATATATATATGTAGAGAGAGAGAGAGTTGTTTGAATGGTTGGGCTTGGACAACTGAACTTTCTGTTTTGTAGACTGCCAAGGTTGGTGCTTCCTTCCATAAGCTTGAATTAATTGTCAGCATGAGGAGGGTGAGATTGCCTGTAATGATCATAAAGCTCCTTCAAGGACAACACCAAGGGCATAATGAAAGAGTGGACCAGCCATTCTACTCTTTAAATCTTCTAGTCATTTTTTTATAAGCACTGTCTGCTCTAACTGGGCTAGATGATTGTAGTTCCAGAAATACTGTCTGTACCTTCACGGAGCACCTACCTAATGACTGGCTATCCATGGTCACTGCAAATAATTTAGACTAATTTTTCTCACTTTTTTTTGTTTTGGCTGAAGAGTTAAATAAAGGGGTTGGGGTGCTGTGCTATCATTCTGTAAAGATACTGTGCCCTGACTCAGTATAGTTAATCAATCTGTAGACTAAAGTTAATAAAATGGTGATAGTTAAGCATTCTAGGTAACTCTCAGGTGGTTGCTTTGAGGGTAGCCACAGGAGTCAGGTACCCAATGAGTTTCTCAAGTAGCACGAGAGTGTCAGTGTCCTGCTTTCAGAGAAGGCTAAGTATATGGTTAACTGCAGAGGCTCCATTCAGTTGAGTAGAGACAGACCCAATTTGTTCAACAGAGAAGACTCTGATCTCATCTTCATTCCCCTGTGCATACTAAGCTAATTTTGAATAAATAAAAAATATATATATTTCAAGAATTTGAGTTTGAAGCAATACTTTATCAGCTTAAGAAGACAGATGTCTTGGTCTAGCCTTGTTTATCTGTGTTTGTTTGCCTACCAAAAAAAAAAAGCTATACAGTAACACAAATCACAGTAGAACCCAGAAGTCTCAACCCAGTCTCAAATCCCATGCATTAATATCACGTTGCTAAGAGCAATGCATCTCATGTGTTTATTTATTAATGACAATTGTTTGCATTTCTGAAATACCTTACTCACCCAAATTTAAGTATTAGGTTAGATAAACATCAGGATTTAGAAGACACTATTTCCCTAAAGTATAAAAAGGATTCAACAAACCAAACAAATCCCCAAAGCCTACCTAGCAGGCTCTGGGCTTGGGTATCACTATATGAGATCTTAAATTGTTCATTTAGAAGACAACTCTGATAGACAAACGAAGAAATGTTTGATGGAAAGATAAAAGTGGTCTTCAGTCCCTCAGCTTTACAAAGCGCAGACCAGCTCTAATTTCCCTAACTCACTTTATTATGTGCATAATTTATCTCTACAGCATTTATTTTGTTTGCCTCTGATCCTTGTTGGTAGGGTGTATTTATAACTCCAAAGCATGTATTCATAACTTAAGAGTAAAGTAGAAGGTCTTTAAAAGTTCTAAAATTACTTCTTTCTAAGTTCAAGACCTCTTTCCTTCCATTTTCACATTGGATAATGTAATAAACCATTCCTGATGGCATGGCAAATAAGTGTTACATTCTCAAAGAATCTAACTGCGTTCCTTCCATAATGCTTTCTCCTGCAGTAAATCTTTGATTCTCAAATCATTTCTCAGGCTATTCTGGATCCTTCCTATTCATGAATTCAATGATATATTTTGTTGCTAGAGAAGTACATAATAAGCATATACAACGCACACTACCATGATCCTAGTCTTCATGTCAGTGCTGACATAAACCTCTAGGTCTCAGTACCTCACAACCTTTGGTCATCAGTCTGCGTTTTCACCCAGGGATTCCCACACCATAGGATGCTTCTTATTTAAAAACCAAAGCCTCATACCGAACAGACATCGGACTCATCCCTCTCAAAGAGCTGTGTCCACTGCCTCCTTCTGTATACTACACACTTGCTCGTCCTGAAACAAAAACAAGCAAAATAAAACATACCATCCCTTTCTTCCTGCAAATCCGTAAACAACAAAGTTTCCTTATACTCCTGACATCGCAATCTCTCTAACCTAGCCAACTGCTTCCCCAGACCCCAGTTTTTTCAATAGCCTGTTGAAGTTCTCTCCCTTCCCCCTCCATATTATACATGTTTAAATGTGGCAAAGAGAAAACACCCCCTCCTCCCCAGCTAAAGTGTAATCAATGCAATGAAGGAAGAGATAGGTCTCTTAAGCTAAATAAACTTTGGCAATTAACAGTGTCTTCATGTGAAGAACTTAAAATATATAGCTTTTGACATTTCACACTTCACCAATGCCAGTTGTAAGATCTGCATTTAGTAGGAATTAATTGCTCTGAAATAGAGCCTACAGTATTGTATGTGATTATCATAGTACCTTGTGTGTAGCGAGTACAGAGTAAATACCTAATGCTCTTTACTCTGATTCCTACACAAAAAATATCCCACCATCTCGTAGGTTATACCATGTAGATGTCTTATAGGTGGAAGCTTGGATAACTTTATGGATTTTTTAAGTGAATGGATGGAAATCACATGGTAGACGAAGTGTATAGTTTTTAGGAGATTATAGTCTTTGGAGACTATTATGATCTAGATGGTCTGTAGGTTGCTATTCTGTACATTTTTTATAGTGGCATAATTTATTTTAGTTATTGAATTCTAGAAATAACTATTTCTATTGTTCTCTAATGAATCTTTGTAAAATACAGCATTTTCATTAAGAAAAAACTTAGCATATGTCTCTAATCCCAGCACTCAGGAGGCAGAGACAGATTGATCTCTGTGAGTTCAAGGCCAGTCTGATCTACAGTGTGAGTTCCAGGACAGTTGGGGCTACATAGTAAAACTTTGTCTCAAAAGAGCCCCCTTCACCCTCAAGGAAGGAAGGAAGGAAGGAAGGAAGGAAGGAAGGAAGGAAGGAAGGAAGGAAGGAAGGAGGAATTTTAATAAAAAAGAGAATTGATAGTAGTGGGTGTTCAACAGGGCCTTTGCTCTTATACTAAATTGATCAATTATACATCATTTTAATCTAGTCTAGAGCAATCACTAGTCTAACCCCTGAGCTTTCGTCTTGAGGCTGCTATTGATAGGTAAAGCAAGCAGGGCTGTGTGGAGATTCCCACCTCAATATGATCAGGCATGAGTCACATTCAGTGAGTGAAACTCACAAGAACAGATGTAGACACAAACATATGAGGCCTGTTGACTCTGATATTCTAAAATATGTAATTAGTCAATGACTAGACTTGATTCACACAGTTTAGAAAAACAAATCAAATACAGATTGTTTTGTTTTTCTACCCTGAGTGTGTCTGTATTGGGTGACAAGACGATTTTCTGCCTTGGGACTATTCCTACAGCATTCACATAAAGTAAATATACAGTCTAAAAATGTCAAGAGCTCCTTATTGTTAATGAGAAGCCTGTTGAAGTAGAGTGATAATAAAAACAACTGTCTTTCCCAGGTGATTTGATTTCTTAAGGAATCTGAAGAAACATAGGTTTGAGAAATGCCCAAATAAACTCCTCCAGCATGTTTGGATTCAAAGTTGACCTACAGCAATCTGCAGTTTCTGCTTCAAACATGGCTTATGAAAGGATTCATATACATCTGTCTCTAGTTGGGTCTGCAAAGGTCAGCATACTCCTCAAATGTTAAGTCCCCAAACATGATCAAAAGTGTACCCATCCATTTGGAAGGAAGCGAAAGGCATAGGAAAGTTACACACATATGAACAGAGAATATAAAACATGCAAAGCACAAGGTAGACCCTGGGAAAGAATTCAGGAATTAAAGGTAAAGTTTAGCTCAGAAATAAAACTAAAAAGGAACACAAGAGCAAATAAATACAGCTAACACTTTAAATACACATAAGGTAAAGGAAAAGAAAAATTAGAAAATCTATTTGAAGTAAAAATAAATAAATAAATAAATAGAAATTCAAAAGAGGGCTGAAAGACAACTCCGAGTTAAGAGCTGATCTTCTAAAGGACCCAAATTCCACCCCAGCACCCATGTCAGGCAGCTCACAACCACCTCTAACGCCTGCTCTGGGGGGACTGGACATCCTCTTCTGGCCTCTGCACACACGTGGCATAACCTCATGCACACACATGAACAACAATTAAGCTTTAAAATCTATTTTTAAAAGATGTAAAAGAAAGTAGCAGCTATTGATGAAAGGAGAAATCCCTAAAGAGTAAAACCTCAGAAAGTACAATACAAATATTCTCTCCCCACACCTCTTGCTCTCCTGCTCTCTCTCTCTTTCTCTCCCTCATTTCTCCCTCTCTTCCTTGCTTCCTCTCTCACTATCCATGCTTGCTTGCTTTTTTGAGCCAAGGTCTCAGACTCCAGCCTGGAATTCACTAGGTAGCCTAGACAGCAATGTTCCTACTTCAGCCTCAAGCATGATGATATTATAAGTATGAACCATCATGCCTGGGCTCAAAGTATTTAAAAGAAAATATTTAAGAACCTTTACTGCATCAGAAAATATTGGAGTGGGGGAGGGGAGTGGCATGGTGGCACATGCCTTTAATCTAGCACTTGGGAGACAGAGGTAAGGGGGTCTCTGTGAGTTCGAGGCCAGCCTGGTCTACAGAGCAACTTCCAGGACAGCCAGGGATGTAGAGAGACCCTGTCTTGAATATATATATATATATATATATATATATATATATATATATATATATATATATATATATAGTGTGTGTGTGTGTATTATGTAATATATATTCAAATATATGTATATTTTAATATATTCAGTTGAATATTGAGGGGTGGTGCTGAAGAGATGGTTCAGTGGCTAAAAGCACTGGCTGTGGGGTTGGAGACATGGCTCAGTGGTTAAGAGCACTGACTGTTCTTCCAAAAGACCCAGGTTCAATCCCCCATATTCACATGGCAGCTCACAACTATTTGTAACTCCAAGATCTGACACCTTCACACACACATATTTGCAGGCCAAATGCCAAATACACATAAAATGAAAATAAATAAGCTACTTTAAAAAAATAAAATAAAATACTGGCTGTTCTTCCAGAGAACACTGGTGCAAGTCCCAGCAGCCATGCAGCGGCTCACAACTGCCTGTAGCTCCAGTCCCATGTGTAGCACCCCCTTCTGGCCTCCAAGGGTACCAGGCATGCTCACGGTGCACAGAACATGCAGGCAAAATACTCTTACACGTCAAATTTTAAAATGAAAAAATATATATTTGGGGGTTGGGATTGTAGCTCAGTGGTAGTGCTTACTTAGCACATATAAGGCCTATGTCCAATCACTGGCATCAAAACTTGAATAAGAAATGGGATACCTATATTTAGGAAGAACACAGACTATTACCTAGGATACATATTGACTTAGAATGATGAACTAAAGCATGCTCACAGGGCTGAGAACTTTGACAGGGATCATGAGGACTGAACCTTGGGGCTAGGGAAGGCATATTGGCTGAGCTCCAGGTGTTTCAGGGTGTCTGAGATAAACAGACCAACAAATTTCGGGGTCTTAAGAAAACACGAGCTGAGAGATTGTTATGAAGAAAATTTGCCAGGCACAAAGGACAAGGACTGTCATTGACGTGAGATCCAGGGAACTGCATTCCCCTGAGTCCTCCAGTGCGTCTTCCTGTGACACACAGCCTGCCTATGGACCTGTCAGAAACAAAGCCAGAACAATGAGACATGGCAGCTGGAAGCTAACCGGAAAGACTGCATATTCTACCACTCGTAGAATTATGATTGAGTGAGGGGTGAGAGGCAGCGTGTTTTGTATACATTGGCTGTATACCTTGACAATGTAGATATAATAAAACTTACTTTTGAAAAATAAAGGCAAATACAGTCAGCAAGTGAAAAAGTGACAGCTGTGATCCAGTTGATTGCAGAAATGGTAGTATTGCTATTCTGAGCCTCTTGTGAAAACCTAGTAGTTCTTAATTTGACTCAGAATATAAGAATGAACTAACAAGTTATTGCTTTTTTATTTTATTTATTTATTTATTTGGTTTTTTGAGACAGAGTTTCTCTGTAGACCAGGGTATCCTCGAACGCATAGAGATCCACCTGCCTCTGCTCTTTAGTGCTGAACTGAAACTATGTGCCACCACTGCTGGCTGAGTTATTTGATCTTTAAAAATAGGTATTTACAGGAGGAAGGGCTCCCCTTTTCTGGGGGTAAGGGAGAAGGGAAAGGGACTGGGAGGAGAGGAGGAAGCAGCCACCCTTGGGATGTAAAGTAAATAAAAAAAGAAAAAAAGAAATGAAATAAAATTAAATTTAAAAAATAAAGTAAAATAGGTATTTACATACTTTGTATCTGAATTTAGGTTTAAAATACCAATTTCTGCCAGGGAGTGTTGGGGAAATGGCAGATTCCAGGTCTGTGGTATGAGATGTTGAATGTGATCCTGAAACCTGGTCTTATCAGATAGTGAGGAAGCTGTCAAGAATGCTGGGTCATCTCAAAAAGATTCAAGTGCCAATAGAAGAGGTTCTTGGGAGCCAAACATGAGACTCATCAAACTGCAAGTGGTTTTAAGCCCATAAAGTATGTCAAATACATGTGTGAACATGTGCATATATCTAAGACAAAGAAAAATAAATCAAGCTACCTTTGAGTGGTAAGGAAAGGTTCATTAACTGTTAGCTTGTAAACACAGGAAAAGGCCTGGCCGCTTACTTTGCCTTTCCTGGCAGAACTGCATCACTGATTAAACAAACAGCAGCAGAAGAGATGCATCTTTTTCCAGAATTCTTTTAGCAAGTAAATGAAGTAGCAGGTTAGAAGAGCCTGTGGCCCACAGTGAATCAGTAGACCCAAGTGGTCAGCATCCACACCTACTTCAGTCACAAAGAGACAACCAGCCATCACCTGCGTCTTGGTGTACCGCCACTGTGGTAATGCCACGGGATCAAGCCTTAGTCTCATCAATTTGCAGGAACTGCAGAGGACAGAGAAGCATGTTAAACCACTCAGGAACAAGTGAGTGGGCTAATTTAGGCCACGGGAAGCTGCGGCACAAACACTGGCTTCTGGGGGCTCTAGCAGCTCAATTGTTCAGAAAAGCTTACAGGGGAAACTGGGCGCAAAAATATTTGAAAGACATTGAAGTGTTTTAAAATTGGCAAAATGAAACTATGCTTTTTTAGAAATGTTAGTTGAACAAAATCAATAGAAGGAAGTGATTTCCAAAGCCAGTGACTAGTGACTTTGGGGTTTAGGGAGATATCATCTCTGTCATCATCAGAGACTGTAAAGAGAGCGTCTGATGCAGTTGTTTTCTTGAGCTGGGGACGCTTCAAAACCATCTGTTAAACTCTGTCTTCGTTTTATTTTTATACATTTGTATTTCATTTCATTCACAAAGAGGCTTCAACATATACACATCCTTTAGCCTTGCAGTTCTGTGACTAAGGATGTCCATAAAATAAACCCAGGAGCTGAAGAGACAGACAGCAGGTAAGAGCACTAGCTGCTCTCCCAGAGGACCAGGGTTTGATTCCCAGAACCTGCATGGGGGCTCACAACCATCCGTAATTCCAGTTCTAGGATATCTTATGTCCTCTTCTGGCTTCCATGGAATCAGGGGCACATGTGGTACACACATAAATGTAGTTAAAACACCATACAGGTAGAATAATAAGCATTAAAAAATAAGACAAGCCTGTTCAAATACACAAAGCTGAGTGTGTCTGTTAGAACTCTGTAATTGCTCAGAAATTAAGAGGGCATAGAAGCAAATGCCTGTTAGATAAGGACTCTGAGTAACTCACAGTGAGTCCACACAATGGAATATCATGGCACCATGGAAACTGAGACAAGTCCATATGGCTTCCCAAACATACGATGTGTGTATGTGTGTCTGTGTGTAAATGGATAGTGAGCCCTAGCCTTCAAGTATGCTCTACCACTAAGTTGCATTCCCAACCCTCCAAACATATTATTAAGTATAAAAGGAGTGAGTATACATTATTATATACCAAATGTAAGAAGAAAAAAAGAACAACTTCATGTGAAAATATTTAGAAGGCTAAATAAAAAAACTGCTAAACTGATCATCTTTAAAAGTGGAGTAGGACTAGGGAGGTGCTTAAAGGATGAGGATTTTCTATGCTTTTATATTTTAAAGGTATACCTATGTTTTATTTTGTATATTTTTAAAGGCTTACTGTTTTCTTGTTTTGTTTTCTGGTTTGTTTGTTTTTTTTTTTAGTTCAAATTTGTATCCTTGTTCATCATCTCAGTGATAGGTCACAGAAATTGAAATTTACTAAATGGGAAAACACAATTCTGCTGTTCTGAGAAAATGGAGTGTATTAGTCAGGGTTCTGTAAAGGGACAAAACTGCTAGAAGGACTCTACAAGGCTGGATGTCTCAGCTGCTCTTCAGTATACACCAGAATCCTGAAGAAATAGGCTCTAAGGCCAGTGAAGGAGTGCACTTGCCAACAAGAGCTGAGGCAAGCTTCCTTTTTCCGAGTCCTTCGTATAGGCTGCCAGCAGAAGCTGTGTCCCAGATTAAAGGTGGATCTTCCCAGCTCAAATGATACAAATTATAAGTGTGAATCTTCTCACTTCAAGTTATTTAAGAAAAATCTCTCCCAGGTGTACTGAGCTGCTTGGTTTTTAGTTGATCCCAGATAGACAAGTCGACAACCAAGAAGAGCCAATCCATGGAGTTGGCACCTCTTTTACTAGAAACCCTGGGTTGTTACGAAGCTGGTAACTTCAGGACTGGGACTGCATTTGAAACCCTCAAGTTCTAACAATGTCTTCCTTCTGTGCCTGATACAAAAGCAAAGATTTCTGTTGCTCTCTTTGTAAAGGAGTGTGGTCAAGTCCATAACTCATGATGTATATCTACAATGTGGTTGAAGCCATTCATTTGCCAGCTCTCTGTTGACTGTGTAGTTTTTATCAAATCCAAGGTGGGCACTGGGGTACAACAGAGAACATGGCAGATAAACCCCTGTCCTCAGAGAGCTGACTGCAATACTGAATATTTCCTTTACTGAATATAGTTTGCTTGCCAGCAAGATGATTTGAACTTCTCAGTGGCATATGGATCATACACAGTAAAAAAAGGAATTTGCTGATGGATATATGAGATTTGAACCACATAGATCTTTGAAGCATTTTTTTCCCAAGGATTTTTGAAAATTGTGAAATAGCAGCTTATTATGTCTATGTTATGAAATTAAGGTTGATGTGGTAGGAGCCCCGCACATGCTTCCCAGTGATTCTTGTGGCTACAAACTCAGAAGACTCTCTCCTTTGGAGTGGGAGCTGGTCCTAGTGGCTTGATTCTAATAGATAAAACACTGAAAAGGTGATGGGGCCTCAATTCCCAGATTAGATTACAAACAGATGTGACTCCCAACCTTCTATTCACGCTGTCGTGGCTTTCTCTTCCAAACTTGCTTAGAGAGACGCCAGCTGCAATATAGTCAGAGCCGGAGAGAGACCAATGTGGCACAGGACAGGAAATTGAGGCAACCTCTGGTCAGCAATCAGCAAGGAACTGGGCTTCTGGGTCCAGCACTGTGGAGAACTGAAGCAGAAATATGCTGGAACTCAGATCCTGAGCCAACTGCAGCATTCCAGCAAATACTGGAATTGCAATCTTGAGAGGGCCTCAGTGTGAAGCAGAGAAACCAGCCAAGCTGCACCTGGTGAAAGGAGTGATAGTGAATGCTGTTTTAAGCTTTAAGTTTGGGGATGCTCGTTAACCAGCAACAGGCCACCAATATGGTCGACCGGGCAACCATTCCCCTGTGGAAGTAGATCACATAAGGCAAGGTAATTCCTTTGGGAGCATTATTTCTCACATGGATAAGTGTGGCAAAGCCATGATGGAATGTATTGTGTCACTTGGCATTGTTTCATCTTTCCAGTGATCTAACTTTGCTTCAGAAAACTTAGCTGAAAAGGGACTTAAAAAAATTTTTTTTCTATTAACTTTTTTCTGGCAATGAGTTTTTTTTCAAATTCATTTGTCTTGAAAAACTTTAATTTGAAAGTATTTTCATTAAGAATCATTCTAGAATCATTGATGTTACTTTCTACAAATACTTGTTCTCTGTGGCCTTGTGCTTTTCTCTACTGTTGGCATCCCTTTATTTAGCACTCCTCTCCACTGTTCAGCTTTTGGTTGCTAGATATGTCGCTCCTTGAGAAAGACCTTCTGTTGCTCCTGTCTCTACTCCCACCCCTCCTCTCTGCCTGTCGTCAGCATGCATGTATGTCTCTCGCTAGAAATACATACTTTATATTCAAATTACTTCTCTGAAAGCTTTGCATGGCATCCTTTTATTATTGAATGGAGAAAAAGGAATAAATTCTGTTTTGAGAAATAGATCATGTAGCATTTTTAGTAGTTTCTATTCGGAAAAGAATTTTTAAATTAATTTTTGTAGACATTTCAGATTAGTGGTTCACTGGAAACTACAGGCAGTCCATATTTTGGAGACCTTTCATTAGAGGACCTCCCCCCACCAAAAAAAAAAAAAAAAAAACCCAAAAAACAACAGTGTGACGCAGATGCAGTGGAAAAGATGGCATCCTAGAAAAGGGAAGATTTTGTGCACCAGTTTACTTTGTTATCCAGGCTTGGCATTTCCTTGTTTGAAATGAAATGCAAATGATCCAAAGATTATTTTGACTGAATCAAGGGTACAAGCTTTCTGGATCACAAAGGGGGGAAAAAAGACCACAACAAACAGCAGATTACATTTCCTCCTAAAATATTTAAGGAGAGAAGCAAGCGACAGCAGGAAAATGGCCTCAGAAGAACATGGTAATTATTTATGTCTTCTAAAAAAAATAAAATAAAAAAGAGCTAACGTCATATGAACACGTTCTGAGATAGAGAAGCTGGCCACCCCTGTGCTAGGCCCTGAATTCCAGTGTTTGCCCCTCCAGCCGCAGCACAGTCTTGAATATATGAAATATCTCTCACCTCAAGCAGCAGCAGCTGCAACAATAAAAGAATCACACAGGAGATGTACATTTACGCTTTATTTTATCAGCAACCTTAAAAAGATACATGGCTCTAGAGCACAAGAGGACCTAAGACCATGCATGTGCTATGACCTCAAGTTGCTTCTCTGAGATGAGACAGGGCTCTGGGAAGGAGTAGGCGTCTAGTGGGTGTGATGGGAGGAGGTTGAGCTCACAGCTTTGTGCATGCTGGGCAAGTGTTGTATCTGTGAACTGACTGCATCCCCAGCACTGCGATTAGGGGATCTCAAGAAGCCACGAGCCACTTGGTGAGTCTTACTGTGACATGGGCAAGTCTACACAGTCTACACAGTCCCTTTGGGGTCAGCCCTCTGCTGCTTTCCAGAGAAGAGGGATGGCAGTGACTCAGAGCCCCTGAGCCGTGTGTGTGTGTGTGTGTGTGTGTGTGTGTGTGCACGCACAGATCTCCCCATAGACGTAGTCAGAACTAAAGCCTTGGAGAGCAGCCTGAGGCAGACACACAGAGCCAGCTACCGTAGAAAAAGGAACAAAGAAAAACGGAACATAGATACATGTCTCAAAAGTTTTTCTTCAGAGTCGCTCCTAAAATGAAAGTCCATTCTCATTTTAGAGTTGAGACAACTGAGACAAGGGTATACAAACTGAAGGACCTGGCTACTTACTACAGAGCTGGCTGTCCCTGCTGTATCATAAATAACACCCTTCATTTCCAAGTCCCAGTCTCTGTTTCAGTTTCAATCTGCCTTCCTAACTGAGTCATAGAGACCTAACATAAAGTCCTGGAAACACTTGGAAGGTTTTTTTTTTTTTAATGTAATTTTTTTAACCAGGCATGGGGGTGCATGCCTTTAATCCCAGCACTTGAGAGGCAGAGGCAGGCAGATCTCTTTGAGTGTAAGTCTAACCTAGTCTATATAGGGAATTCCAGGACAGCCAGAGCTACACAATGAGATCTTAACTCAAATAGAAAAAAAATCATTACATTTTTATTTAGAATGTGATATACATGTATTATGCATGGATATGTGTGTGCGCAAGCACATGTGTGCATGCGTGTGTGTGAGTGCTTGCATACACCTTGGCATGCATGTGGAGATTTTTTTTTAGATTTTTTTAATTAATTAATTTTCTTTAAAGATGGTGAAATGTTCATTTTATTTCACTTTTTATAATTTATTTTTATTTAATTACAGTTTATTCACTTTGTATCCCAACTGTAGCCCCCTCCCTTGTGCCCTCCCAAACCCACTCTCCCTCCCTCTTCTCCACCCATGCCCCTCCTCCAGTCCACTGATAGAGGAGGTTTTTCATCTGACCCTAGTCTATCAGTTTTCATCAGGACTGGCTGCACTGTCTTCCTCTGTGGCCTGGTAAGGCTGCACCCCCCCCCCCCCTCAGGGGGAGCTGATCAAAGAGCAGGCCACTGAGTTCATGTTAGAGACAGTTCCTGTTTCCATTACTAGGGCACCCACTTGGACACTGAGCTCCATGGGCTGCTGTGCAGGGGTTCTAGGTTATCTCCATGTGTGGTCCTTGGTTGGAGTATCAGTCTCAGATAATATCTCTGTGCCCCTTTTTTTCTCTCTCTCTCTCTCTCTCCTTGTGGAGCTCCTGTCCCCTCCAGGTCTTTTTATTTCCCCCTTCTTTCATAAGATTCCCTGCACTCTGCCCAAAGTTTGAATCTCGACCTCTGCTTTGATACTCTGCAGGGTAGAGTCTTTCAGAGTCCTCTGTGGTAGGCTCCTGTCCTGTTCCATGTTTTCTCCCTCTTCCAATGTCCATCCTGTTTGCCTTTCTGAATGGGGATTGAGCATCTTACCCAGTGTCCTCCTTCTTGATTAACTTCTTTAGGTATACAGATTTTAGTATGATTATCCTATATTATATGTCTAATATCCACTTATAAGTTGAGTACATACTTGAGTATATAAGTTGAGTATATACTCAACTTATAAGTGGATATTATAAGAGTTGTGTGTCTTTCTGCTTCTGGGATACCTCACTCAGGATGATCTTTTCTAGTTCTCACCATTTGCCTGCAAATTTCATGATTTCCTTGTTTTTAATTGTTGTATAGTATTCCATTATGTAAATGTACCACAATTTCTGTATCCATTCATCAACTGAGGGACGTCTGGGTTGTTTCCAGCTTCTGGCTATTACAAATAAAGCTGCTACAAACATGGTTGAGCAAATGTCCTTGTTGAATACTTGAGCATCTTTTGGATATATGCCTAGGAGTGGTACAGCTGGATCTTGAGGTAGGGCTATTCCTAATTGTCTGAGAAAGCACCAGATTGATTGCATGTGGAGATTAAAGGACAGTTTTCAGGAGTTGGTTCTTCCTTTCCACCATGTGGCTCCTGGAAGTCTAGCTTATATTACTAGGCTTCGCAGCAAGTGCCTCAACCTACGGCACCATCCTGCCAGCCAGCAGGTCTCATTTAAACACTGTGGATCTACTCAAAGCTGACTTATTTGTAGTTGTCAAAATTACTTCTTTCTGTGTCACCACACAGCAGGCCTTATAGGGATTCACGGATAAAACACACTATGTTTTCTTCTTCCTGGATCTTTGTATGCTCCCACAGAAGAAGGCAGATTCCCAAGAGTGCCCAGGACCTAAAAGGCCACCCACCCTTATGTGCAAAGCGAAATCTAAGAGATGCAATCATCCACCATAGACACCATGAAGGATGGCCTTTGGGGAACCCAATTCTTCCTGTGGACTGGCTGTTTGGTGAAAGGCAGGTTAGTGAACTATTGGTGTGTGGATGAATCTTTGGTCTTTCTTAGCATCATCTAGCTCACAAGGCTGTGTCTTTCTCCCACAGTCTCCAAGAATAACTGCTTGGATGCATCTAAACAAGGATAAGAAGGCAGAGAAATTTGCAAATCTGTCATTTACACATTGATATTTTTTTAGCGTATCAATGTGCAAATGACAGATTTCATTGGCCAGTTTGGGAATGCCTTTGTTTTCTAGTTATTTTGTGTGGTCTAGGCATGGTCCGATATGTGTTCATTCTCATTTGGCTAGTACTGATGAGTGAGAGAACAGGATCTACCACTCTGTTTTACTCTTCAGACAGACAAAACGTCAATATAGGTGTTGGCTAACTTGGTTTGATGTAATAGCCCCAACTCCGAAGTCAGGCAGAAAAGAGCTGGACTGTTATGGGAGCTGTGGGAGTCCTTCCAACACCTTCTCATCTATTCTATTAGCAGCAGCAGACTAGCCAAGAGAGCACAGTACAGAGACCTGAGGTCATGAGTGGGAACAAATTCTGATTGTTCTGATTCCGAGTGACTAGTGCTGAAGTCACTGCTAACTAACGATTGCCAGTTCCTGAATCTACATGGCTCTGTGGGTGAAGAAAGCCTAATTAAACAACTTGAGCCTGTAGACATAGGTTTTCCTAGCTGCCATGGTTGGGAAATAGAACCAAAACCAAAACTGAACACAAAACACCAAGTGAGATCAGGCTGAAGGAGTGCCTTGGGTACCTCCCTTCCTGGTGTAGTTGCTTCTGCCTAGTCTCTCTCCAGTCAGTCTATCACTGACTGTTGTTGGCACAGCCATGGCCTTTGTCTCCATGGCCCCTTCCTCACATTTTCCATTGCCTTCTCCGGTGAATGCAATCTCCTTTCTCAAGGCTTTCCTACTCCCACTATCCAACTCCCCTCATCTGCTACAACCTACTGTAATATTTCATCCCAGTCAGCCTCCATTCCTTTCTCCAGTGTTTCCCTTTTTATAGCCCCCATGGCCAGGTATAGAGAGAACTTTCTGTTTAGGTTAGGTGACATTTTCAAGGATGTTTAGTTTCTTTCTACAAATCTCTGACACAGACTAGGTAACCTATTAGAGTCTCAAGAATGTTTGGACAGCATCAGAATTAAATACTGCTTTTCTGTTTGTGGCTCCTTGAGTACATCCAAACAACTAATGGAAAAGGTTCTCTTTAAGCTTTAAGTAAGCTCAAGTGGCTCTGCTGTCAATAATATTGAATGCTGCTTCTTGCCAACTTTCCACTTGGTGGAAGATGTTTCCTAAAGATGCATATTGTGAAGTAGCCACAGAACCAGCAGTGGCTGGGCCAAATCCTGATTAAAATGCTTGCTGGTGACTCCTTTGCCAATGCTGTCCCATGTTTCCACCTGTTGGAAATATATCTGCCTGTCAACGTTGAATGTCAGCACCTTTCAGATGCTGCACACACACTGCCCCACTTCTAGAATGCCAGTCGTCCAACATTTTAAAACCTCAGCGGTCCAGGAAATGGGAGTGATTGAATTGCTGCATTTTACTGTAGAAGCAGTTGCATGACATAGGAAGAAATTTCTATAAAGGCTAGCAATAACATTATTCATGCTTTAAAACACAAGGGTCTTCTAACTCTTTGCTTAGTTCTAACCTCAAGCTGTATTTCTAATACATCCTTCAACCTCACAGGCAATCTGAATGATCACTGTGATGTAAAAATTTGCAGATGTTTAAATGGAAACAAAGAGTTTCAAACCTCAGGCCATACTTACTATGAAAAGAGAAGAGGCTTCATTGTAGCAGTTCTTACAGAAAAGGTTTGAAATTTTCTGGATATGACTACTACAGAAGTAAGAGGGACAACTCCATAAAGAAAACACACATTTTGGGGAAAACTTCTGTTTTGAAGGTAAAGGAGATTAGAGAAGTAACTAGACAAATGTCTATAGATTGACTTACTAATTTTAATTGATCAGATGAGGTCTGTTCATGCTTGCTTATTACTTAGTTTCTGGTACTGAGTTTTCCTGTTCAGTTTTTCTGGCAGTCATTTGTGGGGTCCACTCTTGTGAAAATGCCATCTTAACACAGGCAGTCAATAACTGGACCCTAGTAAAGAAGTAGCCAGGACACTTCTGAGGAGTCAGGCAGCCTCGGCTTTATTCTGACACTGCCCCTTTTCCAGGCTCATGACACTGGCCATGCTTCTCTGGCACTGCGGACTTTAGTTATCTCATTTGGTCAGTGGCATAAAAACTCTTGCCTCCTAGCATCGTTGTGTAGATTAACTAAGGTCCTATTTGTGAGACCATTTTTCATCTCTGAAGTACTATATAATACAGGGTATTTCGTCCATCATTACCTCAGAATTCCTCTCCGATTACATCGCCTCAGATGCATTATTTAGGAAAAGTACGAACTTGAATGCCATATGGAGTCCTTGTTGACACTGCAGATGTCGGTTAATTTTAGATCCTAAAAGAACAAAAGAACAGAAGTACTACCAGGCAAATCAGCCTCTCTTTATCTTTTTCTTCGAAGTCTCCTATTATCCAAACACTGAACTAAAAATGGCACACTAAATATTATAGAAAATTACATCATTTGACGCATTGAAATTCTGTACAACCAAGCCCTTTTGAAGAACACTTGTTCATTCCCTGTAAATCACATGGCCATTGAATTTAATGTTATAAAATTAATTACAACTATGGTGTTTTGTAGACCTAAGGAAAAGAATTTCAGCCTTTAACTTTGAATGCCAGTCCAGAGAAACACAACACACTCAGAAAAACCCAGAAAGCTATGCAATCCATCTGGGTGGCAATAGACTCTCTTAAATACAGGGGGAACCGAACTGAGTTCAGTGAATTTCTGTGCAGAAGGCCAGGTTAGGGGAATGCCTATGTGCTCACAAGAGCCGCTTTTATGAGCCATCCATTTTGGCAGATCTGTCCTGCTCAGGTGTTCCTCCTGTTTAAGACCACCTTTTCCAGAGCCATCCAACTCTCTGGCTGCACATGTCTAAGTGATAGGTGTTTTTGTAAAATATAGGTGGCAACTATCTTTTGTTTGCATACCACCTATTCACAAAACATAATGTAGAACAAGCTAATCATGTATGTTGAATTTTTTGAAAGAGAAACAAAAGATATTTCATGCCAGAGCCTATCCATTTGATCAGTCATAGTAGATTTCCAATGATCCAATTAATGTTCTGAGCTTACACTTTGAAGATCACTTCTGGAGGATAATTTTGTCTTCAGGCTGGTTATTTATTTATTAATGCCTTAAGACATTAATAGAATAGCACTCTCGTTAGAAATAGATTCACTCGTTCCCTTTCCTTCCTTCCTTTTTTCCTTCCTTCCTTGCTTGCTTTCTTGCTTTCTTTATTCAAGACAGGGTCTCACTATGTAAATATGGCTGTCCTAGAATTCACTATATAGACCAGGCTGGCTTTGAGCTCACAGAGATCTTCCTGTCTCTATCTCCCAAGAGCTGGAATTAAAGTTATGTACCACTATTCCTAGCAAGTTTCTAGACAGAGGTTATACATGTTTTATCTTTGAAAACTTCAGTGTAAGAAAGGCAAAACTTCAGGCTTGGTGGCATATGCCTATAATCTTAACACTAGAAAGGTTATAATAGCATCAGCTAGGCTATGTATAGTTCCAAGTCAGCTTCAGCTATATATTTCTTGAGACATTGCCTCAAAAACACTGCAGAAGAGAGAATGTAGCAATGGTTCAGTTACTATATATATATATATATATATATATATATATGAAAACATATATATATATATATAAAACATATATATATGTTTTTCATATATATATATATATACAGTTTATTCACTTTATATCCTGATTGTAGCCCCTTCCTCATCTCCTCCAGTCCAACTCTTCCTCCCCCTCCCCCCCATCCCTTTCCCCTAGTCCACTGATAGAGGTCCTCCTCCCCTACTATCTTACCCTATCCTATCAGGCCTCATCAGGACTGCCTGGATCCTCTTCCTCTGTGGCCTGGTAAGGCCACCCACCAGGAAGAAATGATCAAAGAGCAGTCAACCGAGTTCATGTCAGAGATAGCCCCTGCTCCCCTTACTAGGGAACCCACATGGAGACTGAGCTGCCTATGGGCTACATCTGAGCAAGGGTTCTAGGTCTTCTCCATGCATGGTCCTTTGTTGATGCATCAGTCTCTGCTGGGGTTCAGTGATTAAGAGCATTTGTGGCTCTTGTAGAGGACCGCAGTTGGGCTCCCAACACACACATGGTAGTTTGCAGCCACCCGTAACTTCAGTTCCAGGGGATCTTATACCTTCTTCTGACTTCTATGGGCACCAGACATGTACATGGTACACATATACATGGTATACATATGCAGACAAAATACTCATATACATAAAATTAAATGAAATAGATCTAAATAATTTTAATTGTAGAAGATATTTTAACTTGTTTTAGATACTCTATTTCAAACCACATTGTCTTGTGGATTGAAAATATTAACAGTAAATTTAAAAGGTAAGCTTCTGACCATACCTAATTTAGATGAACTTTTTAGTGTTAAGTCTACTATGGGTCTAGAGAGATGGCTTAGAAATTAAGAGCACTTAATGCTCTCGCAGAGGACCTGAGTTTGGTTCTCACTACCTATGTCAGGTGGTTCACAACTGCCTGTAACCCTAATTCTGGAGATACAATGCCCTCTCCGGCATCCATGGATACCTATACTTATTTGCACATATATCCATACAGATACACACAGATCAACAACAACAAAATAATATTAACCAGCCCTCACTCCTTCCAGTGCAGATGCTAACTTTTCTAGTACAAATGGCCTAACAAGACAGGTTCAACTTGATTCCACAATTCACAGTTCTCTACAACCAAAGCAAAACTGTAACCCTCCAAATACTTTTCTCATGGGGACTTCGAATCAGTCCAGATGGTCATAGGCTTGAGCCAGAAATGGGGTCAAACAATTACATTCACTGCTGAAGGTAAACTAGAACTGATCCCTCAAATTAACAGGTGTAATCCGTTCAGGTTCCTGTTGCTCTTTTCATTGTTTAGCTTTCCCAGGGAGCTGGATTTATGTACAGACTGAAGGGAGGAGGAGGAGAACTCTGGTTTAGTGTCAGTCCTTGGACATGGCCCAATGGAAGCATTACTTTTACCAAGAATAGAGAACTCTGGGAATTAATTGGGGGAAATCAGTCAAACTATGGCAACAACATGAGTTTAGTTCATCTAATTCTGTTTGAGAATATTGCATTAACTAAAAATTATTTGTCAAAGAGAAAAGTGTGCTAGCTAAAGCAGCCTAATCCAAAAGGTAAGCTTGGGGTTGAGGCGACAGCTCAGTCAGTGAAGCACCCGACCTGGAAATATGAGGCTGATTTGGGTCCCCAGTGCTCACATAAAAGCTGGGCATGATGGCACACATCTGTAATCCTAGTGCTGGGGCCAGAACAGATTCCCGGAGCTTGTTCAGTCAGTCTAGCCAATCAGTGAGCTAAGGGTTCAGTGCGAGGCGAGGCGCAGTCTCAATAACAACAAAATCAGGTGAAGAGCTACCAAGGAAGGGTAGACATCTGCCCTCCATATGCATATAAATGCAGTGCATACACATACATATTCACACACCACACACACAAATGTAAACTAAAAGAGGAAATTTGTTGGCCCGCTGTACTATGTCACTGGGGGTGGGCTTTCATGATAAAAGCTTCATTTGGTTTCCAGTTTGCTCTCTCTGTTTCACGCTCAGAGTAAAGGTTGTTAGCTCTCCATACCCTGTTCCTGCTGCTGTGCCTGCTCTGGCTGCCATGCTATCCCACCATGGCGTACTCTACCCCTGGAACTGTAATCCCAAATGAATTCTTCCTTCTATAAACTGCCTTGGTCATGGTGTTTTTTTACAGCAACAGAAAAGGAACTAATACAACCAAACATAAATACTTTATAGTATCTAGTCCAGTATCTAGCTAATATCTTTGATATTAGTTCCATTCTTGGGCTAGCTTTTCCTGCATGTGTCCAAGTTGCCTTGGTTTCAATGGGGACTCATTTTAGAATGTCTCGAACTGCTCACTATAGCCAAGGGAATAGTCTATATTGTACGGTTTAGGCCATATGCTTAACTCCTGCTGCAAGGAAATGGGGGCTGGGGTTGGGACATCACCGTTCTCAAGGCTGAGAATAAAGGACCATGGTCCCCCCAAATTAAATAAGAACAGTCAGTAGAATGGTGCTCTCTACAAATACTCAGAGACCAGGAAGACAAATAATTTCATCAAATATCACTTTTCACTTAAGAAGGGATTCTGAATACATCCTGAGGTTATCATCCATGCATTGACAGGTGGAGGAGGCCAAAGGTAAATAGAATATTTAAGTGAGACATTTCATCAGGAAAAGATATGAGGAAATGAGAAGCACTGGCAATAAAAAAAAACTGGCAAAGGCTATGTGCCCCTAGGCAAGAGTGGTGCTAATGCTGTTAGGGTCAGGGTTCGTTTTACAAGTCTTCAGTTCCAAACCTAGCATCCCTATCTGACACTTCATTTCAGAAAGGCACTGGACAGTGAATTGAGAAAATGTAGGTACTCTAGAGCTTATAATTCCTGAAGCACACTCAGAACATCATATTTTCTCCAGATTCTTTTTCTTTTTTGAAAGCATCATTCCAAATATCGTTTGTTTCAGGTAAGACAGTTTACATGTTTTAAAATTTCCTTATTGGAAAAAATGCAAAGATGCTATTCACAGGCCAAGAATAAGGAAGTACTCTTAATGGACCTTCAAAGTTAATCCTTGGAAAGCTGAGGTTCTAATTTGGTAATCTGGTCACACCATCTTAGAACATTCTTTCAGAAATATTTATTAAAGTTTATTACAACCTCAGAAACTCCTGGGAATTTATCTAGAGACTATTTTTGCTTATATACATGCCAGGTTATTTATTGCAGAATTGTTTGTAATAAACAGAAAAGACTGGAAACAATCCAAGTGTTCATCAATAGGAGAATGGTTACATAAACTATGGCATATCCTGTACACTACACAGCTGTTGAAAAGAATGAGGAAGTTCTGTTCAAACTGATAGGAGACATTTCCAAGTTACAATGCTAGAGGGAAAGGCATTGCATAGATAAGGGAATGCAACCTGCCACTTCTCAGGTAAAAAGAAAAGAAACTATATACAAGATGTGCTTGTCTTTGAAGAAACATAGAAAATGCATGAATGATCAACTTAAATAGTTCTCTCTACCCATAAGAGTGGATGAGCCCTGAGTCAGAAGATGGTTAGGAAAGAGACTACACTATACCTTTTTTATTTTGATTCCTGACACATGAGAATACGGGCTGACTAATCATAAATCTATACTAAAAAGAAAAAAAGCTTAAGAGAAATCATTCAAGAAGTGGAAGGTAATTTCGTTAAAGTTATAGCTGCTATTAATAAAAAGAAAAATCCCAAATCAATGATTCAAGGTATATTGTTGGTAGGACTCAAGCCGCAGCTGCAAGAGAACTGTGCTGGCTCTCTCTCCATGGCTGCGCACTCTGCTTTTTCCAGTATCTTCAGTCTCCTGGAGATTTTCTTTATATCCCTCTTTCCTCTTTTTTAAAGTCGACCTATCAGTCAGTGATAGTGGAATATGCTGTTTTCAATGATCATGTACTGACTCGTAATTACAGTGTTCAGGAGCCTGAGGAAGAATTATGAGTTCAAGGCAGCTTGGACTACACAGTGAAAAACTGTTTTAAAAAAAAAAAGGCAAAACAAGGAAATAAGTGAAGACAACCTTTTCCCTAAAATATGGCTTCCTGCATATAGTTATAAATGAAGAGAGTTTGATATTGATCTTGTCCGGAATATAGGACTCTTGGCCACCTCAATGTACTGTATTAAGAGTTCTTCCTGATGCTACCAGCAACCTGTGCACAATTTGTGCTTGAACATTCCACAGCTGTGACTAGACTATGATGTCTTCTTTTCCACTGTGAATTTCTTTTAGGGCAAGGGCTGTGTCGTATTCATGAAGTTTTATAACCTCAGAGCCTGCCATGGAATTGGACTCAATAGACAGAATGTTCACACACCAAATTATTTACATTTGATGGCTTCCCCTTGTCATTACTAAATCCATCAGTAAAACTGTTCAGTTCTACCTGAAAAGATATTTTGAAATCATCTCTTCCATGACATCTTCATCTCTACTGCCCTGATCCAGATTTTCATTATCTGTGGCCTGGACCTATCTAGTCAGCTTTCTGATCCTTTGCCCCACTGCCCCAAGAATGCATTCTCCATAAACACTTAAAAGTGATGAGAAAAGTAGCAATTGGGTCCTGTCATATAAGTCCTATTATATCATATTCCTGCTCAAAATTGAACAGATTATGATTACATTTAGATTTAAACTCTTCATGCTGACCCTCAAAGCTTCATAGGGCCTGGCCCCACGTATTTCTTTGTAGTTCTGCCAACACTCTGGCTTCTTCCTAGTGTTCTTTAAGTTTCTGCCCCTGCCTTGGAGCTTGCCAGTGTCTTTGCTTTGCCTAGAACGCTCTTGCACCTGTATTTTGTATGCTTTCTTCTGACTAAACACTATCTTCTCGGGGAGGCTTCTTTTGACTACTACAGTTACATCAGTGTTCTAAGCTATCTGTAGCACCTTTTAACTATGTAAATCAGAATCTTTCATGGTTTGTATTTGTTGCTCTACTCACATCTATGATGTAAGCGTTATGGATTTTCTTTTTCATCTTTATATGTTCAAGTGCCTAGAATAGGGCTGACAGATAATGGCTTTGGAAAGTTCTTGAGTAAATAAAGGTTCCTAAAACAAATCACAGATATTTATTTTGTTTGTTCTGAGAACTTTATGTGACTAATTATAAAAGCAATAGATAATTATGAAAAGGACAGAGGCTATCATGTTTGGCTTTTGAAGAAACAGTACAGAAAGCAAGTAAAGAGAATTGACTTTGGTAACCATTGGGAAAATGGGCCTCTAAAAAAAGTAAATAGGCTGACACAGGCAATAAGTTAGGGGAAAGGGACAGAAAAAATGTCCAGATGTTGGGTTTTCACTTGAACTGCTCAAAATCCACCAGGAGACACAGCTTTCTAGCCACAGTTGTTTTTATGGTCATTTTCTAAGTTAAAGAACCAAGATTTGAAGATGTTTTCAGATTTGCACTGGAGAACACAGGAAATCAGCACAAAGACTCCCCCCCTCCCCAAGGTCTCCTCATGCAGCTTTTCCTCACCAGCAGCCCAAAAATGGAGGTGGAGCATTCTGGGAAAGAGTGCATGTTAGAGGGGACTGTCTCCAGGGCAGAGGTCTCCAAAGGCTTCACCAAGGGAAGGTCTTTTAAATGAGACTTTAAAAATGAAAAGTTTTTAAGTAAAGGAGGCACAATCAGGTAATGTAATGACAAACCAAAGGAGAAGAAGAGGAAGAGGATGAGAAGAAGGCGGAAAGGAGGAAGAGGAAGAAAAGGAGGAGAGAAAATACATAGAGAGAAGCAGAAATATCCAAAAAGGGGACATTGCCCAGAAGGGGCAATACTGTTTAAAAAAAAAAAAAAGTTCAGTGCTATTTTACAGGCAGTTGGGCAGTGCATGAAAACAAGAGATTGAAATAGACAGATCTGGGTTTTCGAAAGAAAATGACAATGGCAGATTGGTGGGTGAATTGGAGCATGAAGGAAGGAGTTAGGAGCTTCATGCAATTGTGCAAATGAGATAATTGAGTGACAACGGGAGAAATGGGAAGGACCTAGTCAGAATGTTCGTTCACACTAGATTTACCGATTAAGTCTGGATAGTCAGAGAGGAGAAAGATTCTTAAAACACACACACACAGGCACACACGTGAGCGCACACATACACACACTGATGCATAGGGGAGAATATGACTTGACAGATGGCCAACTAACCTGCGATGGAACCAGCAGCTGGGGAGGGGAGCTTTGTTCTAGTTAAGTTAAAGCATTTGCATTGGTTTGCATTGGTTTGGTTTGAGTAGCTGCTATAACTTCTGGGAAGATAGCGGAAGCAGGTATGGAAATCTAGATTTTTGAAAGCAAGGTAGAGGCTGAATGAAGATCTAGATTTTGGAGCCATTTAAATACAGTTTGAGGGAGGAAGGGTGTAGCATCTGGAGTGTATGCCGACGATAGCCAGGGCCCTGGGCCCTGGGTTTGATCCCAAGAACCTATGTATATATATATATATATATATATATATATATATATATACATATATATGTGTGTGTATATATATACATATATGTGTATATATATGTATGTGTATATATATACACACACATATATATAGTATATGTATATATACATGTGTGTGACTATAGATATATACACACACATATATTATATATGATGCAGGAATTAAAATTCCTGCTGCAAATGGGCATAGGAAACTTTTCTAAGAGTGATGAAATGCTTGATTTCTTGATAATGCTGGTGGTTATAAAGGAATGTATATATCTCAAAACAGACCAAACTAGTATATTTAAAATGAGTATATTTTATTGAATTTTAAATCCCTGTAAAAAAAGCACTAAAAAGAGCAGAAGTGGAATTCCTTATATAATATAGCAAGTACTAAATAAATTATTTAAAAATTGTTAATCAATTGACTTAGAAAATCCCCCAGGAAACTGCTGTGCATGTACCAGGTATAAACATGCTTTGCCGTAGTCTGCCATAGTCCTAGTTGTTTCAGAAGCCAAGGCTGGATGTGCCAGTTCACTAGCCATTTGGGGGAGCCTGCCTTGGGGGAACTCAATCCCTACTCATCCTGCCTCCATCCTTGGCCCACCCTTCTTCAGCCCAAGCTTCTCTGCCCAGTAGCATATTGTCGACTTTCCCATTTGGAGCAGCTGAGACAATGAAGGTACTTGAAGAATATAACATGACTCATCTCTGAGTAACAACAAAAATCTTTTCTTATTGATTGATTTTAGGCTTATGGCCAATGCAGCGTCCTCATTTGGCACGCTTCCCTCAACATCACTTCCGAACTGTCCTTTCAGCGCTCAGCTTAAAACCTACTTTGTACAGGAAACCATTTGTAAGTTGATAGAACAAGGTGAAACCTGATCCTTCCATTCAGCTACCAGTATGGACAAGTGACTTTGAATAATCACCAACTTTTTGTGTTTGTTTTGGGATCTCAGTTCTGTCATTTGCTAAGTCTTTGTGACCTTGAAGGAAGTAGGGATAATGAAACCTAGCCAGTAGAATGCTGTAGACTGAGTCAGCTACCATAAGCGGAAATGACACTGAACAGCAGGTCGGTAAACACATGGCTATGCTTTCTGAGCATTCTTTCTTTGTTTTGCAAGCACCCTCACAAACCCCACATAATCTCAGGAGAACTGCAGAATGATGTTTAGGAAGTGTGCAGGTCAAGGATAAAGTTGGAAAAGATTTATGCAATAAACATGCAGATGAGAAGAAATTGTTCTCAGGAGATGGGAAAAATGAATTGGATTCAGAGGTGGTGGCAAAGGTCTTTCTTTGCATTTCCTTTTTCCATTCATTTAAAATTGTATCTTGGCAAAAGGAGAGGACAGAAGGTCTCGTCTTGATGAATGTGGAGCTGCAAAACTCTGTGCCAGTACACCTGGTATTTCTTTACCGCAGCTGGGAGAGGAGCTTGGTTCTCAAGAGTTTTACTGCTGTGGTTTCCTGGGCTGGGCAGCTGGGTGCCTAATAGTGATAAAAACCATAATAATACTTCATAATTATGTACTGCCCTCTGCCAGACTTGTATTTAATGACAAAGACTACGATAGAGCTGGCAACAGCTTGTTCCCTGTTGGGGTGCAATACCCAAGGGCCTGGAAATAGAGAGTGAGGTGGCAGCGACTGTAGCCTCCTGCAGGGCCTGTCCTGGCAACTCACCCAAGTTCTTTGGGTTTGAGGCTCACCATGTGAAACAAAGAGTACTTTTAAATTGCCCGCACGAACTTGGCACTACAGAGTAAAGAGTACTTTTGAAGCAAATGCTGTCACACATAGAGTACAACATCATGGAATCTCAGGCTGAGAAAGTACTGAACCAGGTGATCTCATTCGAAGTCCTGTCTTCCATGGCCAAATGTCACTGCTACCACACTCAGTTAGGGGAGGTTACTGACCTGGCCTTCTGATTTGGGCTGGAGCTGCTTTTGTGGTAAGCCAGCGACTCAACAATTCACTTAGCACTCACCTGTGAGTGAGCACCTGTTCTGAGCACTGTCCAGGCAGAAAAACTGCATGACATTATTCCTGCTGGACACGGTAGCTCACACCCATAATCTCAGCACTTGAGAGGATGAGACAGGAGGTCCATCACAAATTTCAAAAATAGGAAAAACAAAAATAAAAGCAAACCCACCACCACCAAAAACCAAACCAAACCAAATGAAACCAAACAAAATCTCGAATGTCCTGTATGATTCTGAGCTGAGGAGTAAATAGTCGATCATCTATGTAGAGAACTTTTATTTAAGCACCAACAATAAAAATCTCTCAGCAGATGAAAGAGTATGACACCAAGACCAGGTGAAAATAGCCAAGGCAGTCCTTCTGAAGACAACAGAAGCAAGAGGTGGGGCAAGGCAACTGCAGAGAAGAACTAGTCAGCAAGCCCAGAGGTCCTGCTAGGCCTCTCTTGTTTTAGGTTTGGTAATGCCTATCACCCCTGGCTTATGTAGTTATTAATTTACTCATAGATGTTTGTCTTACCCCATTCAGCAACTTTGTCAGTTTTGTTGCCCATTAAAATCTTGAGCTAATACTAAAATGCTCAATAAATATTGGCCTGATGATTAAATGGCACAAACAAGGAAGTTGAGTGTGGCAATGGAGAGAGAGCATTTAGTAAATATAGTCAGCCTAACACCATAAGAAGTAGGATTGTATTGGTTGGGTCTATGTCAGTACAATAATCAATGTGTGAAGGGAACAAGTTTATTCTGGCTCAGGAGGTTCCAGTCCTGATCTGGTAGGCTTATTCTTTATAGGCCTCTCACTGGGTGAAGAGCAAGCGCACTGAGGCATGCTACTGTTTGTTTTCTGTCACTGTGAAAAACATTATGCCCAAAAGCAACTCGGGGAGAAAAGGGTTTATTTACTCTTACAGTGTACAGCTCATCATCAAAGGAAGCTGGGGCAGGCACTCAAGAAGGAATCGAAGCAAGAAGAACAAATGGAAGCTACCTACTGGCTTCCTCCTCTGCTCACTTGCAGCAACCCATCTCTCTAATACAGTTTAGGCCACTGTCCAGGGAATGTACTGCCAACAGTGGTTGGGCCCTCCTATGCCAATTAGCAATCAAGAAAATACTGACTGACATGTCTGTGAGCCAATCTGATCAAGGCAGCCCTCTATTTGCGATTCCCCTCGCTAACTCTGAGGTGTGTCAGGTTGACAGCTGAAGTTAACTGGAAGCTAAGGGCAGGGCCGCAGAACAAAACCTCTCACCTCATGGAAGAGAAAGGAAACAGAGAGAAGGGGATGGGTCTCACAACCCACTGTGAGGGTACCCTCCCCCCATGACCTATTCCCACTAACCTCTCTTTTAAAGGTTCCACCACCTTCATGACATGGTTCAAGAGTAACTCATGGTCTGTAGACAACGCCCCAGACCTAAACTACAGCAGAGAGGGAGATGCTGGAGCAGTGAGAAAATGGATGGAGGGTTACTCTCAGGTTCCAGGGGCTCTGGGGAGGGAGTTAATGTGGTACTATAAAACAATAGAAGGAAAAGAGGAGCAGGCTTTGTAAACTTCAGAAATATCTGATAGACAATAGACAAGCGAAGTGTTTGAGAGCTGCCGTGTACCATGTTAAGAAAGATAGGGTGGGGGCTGAAAAGAGTCTAAGTAATGCCTGCAAGAAAAATGTACTCTGCAGGCTCCACTGCAAGACACTGAAGACTAGGACCACCACTAAATAGTGGCGAGCTTGGGCTACAGTGAGTGCCAAGTCATCCTAGGCTACAGAAAGACTGTTTCAGACAAACAGAACTCGAAAGTGACCCTGGCACTTGGATATATGGTATCACTGGAAGAGGGCCACCTTCAGTCGATTCACAGGGAGAACAGAATGAATTTGAATCATCAAGTAAACAGGAAGAGCAAGTCTTTCTGTTTGAGCATTGGAAAGAGAGCTTAGGTATGTCTAAGAATTAGTTTACGAATAGTGACCAAGTTTCTAAAGGGCCAGCTGAGGAGCCTCGCGGGCATCCCAATCCCCCAGATACACCCTCTCTGTCCTTGCAGCCATTCCGATGGCGGGGGCGAGCCATATAAAATGCAGGGGGGAAAAAAAAGGGAGCTACAAACACCCCTCCCCTCGTGGATGAGTCATCTCGGTGGCAGCTGAGAGGCTGGATGGGAAGAGTTGAAGTCAATGAGGTGCCCGGTTTCCCGTGAATATCGGGATTCAGTGACTTGGATGGCTCCATGCTGGAGGGAGCTGGGGAGGCTCATTCACATTTTCCTACCCGGCACTCGCAACCTCCATTCAGCATTTTCCTCTAAGTCGCCCTGACGGAGCAAAGGAACAAAGCTACTCCCCACCCGCACCTCAGGCTGACCTCCCACCCTGGCGCCCACCGCTAGCCTTTTCCGCGACCACGTGACCCTCGCCAGCCTCCCAGGCTCGCCGCCCTCGCCCCCTCCCCTGGAGCCCTCGCTGGCTTCACCCCGCCCATCGCGCCCACGTGACAGGCTCTCTCCCACCTGACTGGCTCCTCCCTTTTCGGCCGAACCCCGCCGTTGTCGCAGCTGCCCGGCTCCAAAATGGCAGCCGCGCACAGCACGCACCAGCGCGGCCGGACCTCCTTGACTCGCCGGCCTCGGCTCGCCGGCTCCCAGCCTCCCTCCTCGGGCCTTCGCCTGTCCGCCTCTGGATTGGCCGCCGGGAATCCCGCCCCTCCAGAGCCCCGCCCGCCATTGGTCACGGTAGGCTGCCCTTCAGAGAGGCGTGGCCCCGCCCGCCCCCCGCCCCGGGAGGTATTTTCCATTCCGGTGGGGGGTTGGGGGGCGGGGGGAGGGGAGCGGGTGCCGAGGGGGAGGCGGCCGGGAAGGGGTGGGGGCTGGCGGGGGCATCCGGCCGAGCTGGGGTCCCCGGGCTCTGTCCGGAGGAAGCGAGGCTGCGCCGGCTGGCCGGGAGCGGAGGACGGGACGCGCGCGGGCGGGCGGGCGGACTCGCCCTGTCGCTCCCGGCGCTGCCCCGGCTCGTCCTGCCTGGCCGCAGGTGCCCTGGATGAGGCCGCCCGGCGTGCCCCGGCCGCCGACTGTCCCCGCGGGCGCCCAGCCTCTCCTTGCCCGGGTCCCCGCGCTGGGCGCAGTCCTCCTCGGGCCAGCGCCTCCGCACCTCGGCGCAGGCGGCACGGCCCTCGGGCAGGGATGGATCGGCCGGCGAGAGGAAGACAAGCCGGGGCATTGAGCCCCTGCGCCCGGTACCGCGCATAGTGGGAGCTTGCGCGCAGTAGGCTCGCGGTACGTTTTGGAGGCTTTGCGTTTCGGTTGGAGTCTGGACGCCTAAGGGGAAGAAGGGTCGTCAGGCGCTGATAGGAGGGCATTCGTCTTCGGGGTCGTGGCGGGTCGGGGCTGGGTGGGGAAGATCGTCGGGCACCCACTGCAAGGGTAGAGGGGACCAGCCAGTTCACCTGAAGCCCCAGAGCTCCGACCTGAGGGTCCTCAAGGTCGACGAGGAAAGGTCTACGGAGAGATGAGGACTGGGAAGCGTGGATGCGGGGAGCGGCTGGAGCATCTCCGGGGGTTTAACCTGGGGTGGTTAGTGCAGGATTCGGGGGCGGCCGAAAGGAAGACCCCGCTCCAAGTCCTTGGGCTTTCAGGACATGGTTCCTTGGTCCTGGGTTTGGGCATCGAGTAGCTGAAGCGGAGTGACTTTCATTGACAGAAGGATGCTAAGAAACAGCTTAAGTACATCTTGGTTTGGTTCTCAACTTTGAAGGCTTGGGAATCAGTCACGAGGTTTTGACATTTTATTTTGGCGTTTCAAGCAAAAGGTGGCTCTCTACTGGACTTTGTCAGTGAATCCTTATTTTAAATTGTATGTATATATTTGATGGGTTTTGGCAGTTACCAGTTTTCCTGGACATTCTTCAAACTGCACCTTGAAATTCTTGTAGCAGCTTCTCCATCTACACTGGAGGCTTGCTTCTTTCAAAGTTAACATTGGTCTGGACTATACTATTATAATTTACTGACATTTATCCTAGAAGACTAATAAGTCATGCTTGCTTTTAACTGTTTCTTCACAAGGCCATGTAAAATTGAAGTGCATGTTCTATAGAAGTTTAAAAATGGTCTCTCTTTAAGTATTGAATGAGAAAGATGTTGGTATTAGAAAGCAGTGTAAATTCAGCTTGAGTGTCTCACAGTTGGGAATTTTAGTCAGATGCGTACTTAAATCTTAATAGTCTCGTATTCATAGTCCTTTTTTGAGACTGGCTTAGCAACGGAAGCGAGACACACAGGCATGAGGCAATGGCTGTTGTCCAGAGTTCACCTTTGTGGCTGTCCTGCAGGGATAGTACCTTTTTCATTTCCATGGAACAGACTAAGAATTGCACAGCTCGTCTTTAATGCCTTTTAAAAGTCAACATCGTTATTACTGATTCCATACATTTGTTGAGTTCTCTCAGGTTTACAAAATGAGAACTCATTTGATTAGAGAGTACTTAAAATCTAGGAGAAAAAAACCTGGAGCATAGTTGCCTTTCTGGCAAATTCAGATATTTCTGCAAAAAGGTGCTAATGTTTTAAATTAGTCTTTTGAGTTCTTGAATAAAAAATGGGTAATTATATATTTTTCTCCTTATTGTCCTTGAATTTTACTATTGCCCTTAGTGAGAATGTACTGGCATACAAAACAGTAGCTTAAAATATTGAAACCCGACACCTTTTGACATTATAATGGCTTCTACATCATTCACCTTGAGAATCATCTATGGCAGACCGGCAAGGGAGGGGGGGTTCCCTTTCACCTTGTTGGGAGTGGGCTGTTTTCCTACTGTTGTGAGCCTAAAGCAAAACAGTTTGCTGGCTGGGAAGTAATGGTGATAACTTACACAAAATGAGAATGAGAGGCTTGGAGAAAAGATGCCGATGAGTCATTTCTTTCAGAGCTGGAAGAGTAGAAGGTGGAGATGATTATTCTGTACATTAAGAATCAAGGCCTGGAGCTTTTGAAGGGACTAAATTGCTAGTTGCTCTCGGAGCCAGAAGTGGGGGGGGCCTGACTGGAGCCGTGTTCGGTTATTTTTCTACGTTCTCACATCCATACTGTTTGTTTCTGAGCCTTCTAGTGCCAACTGCAAATAATTTTTGACTGTTTGCAATACTCTTCCTTTGTAATGGGGGAGAACTTTGAATGCTTTATACATGAAATGATGCAAAACTGCATATGCTTCTAAGTTAAAAACAATGTGCTGCATTATTAGTGAAAATGCTAATAGTTTTCTCTCATTGTAGAGACAAAACTGTCATCTAGATTAAAATATTAGATGAGCATTTTAGGTTAAGCTAGTGTTCTATTTTTGTGCCAAAAATAATTGAAGCTTTTAGAATTCAGAAGGGTTTTTGTATTTTTAAGTGAGTTGTATGAAAATTTCTAATTGTGGGGGTTTTCTTATGTTGAAGTGTATCTCAGTTCCTTTAAAAGGAAGTAAAAATTACATAATTATGAAACATAATTTATACCATAGTTGTTACAGAGACAGGAGTTGTATTTCAGCCACTTAATGGGAAGCTGCCCTGGCGGGATGCAGTGCAGCAGTAATCAGTAATCATTTGGGAGGTAGAGAGAGGGTAGGTTAAGTGCCGGCCAGGGGCTACTTTTATGTGGTTCAAGGACAGCCAGGGTCACATAGTAAAATCCTGTCTCAAAAAAAAAAAAAAAAAAAGGAAATTCTTACCTTTTGGCATATCGGTGAGGATTAACAGTGCCTAGCACATAGAAAGGGCACAGGAAGTATTAGACTGTATTTTCTGTGTTTCATTAGGCTTAATTAGGATGTATGCTCCTTTTTCCTCTTGCTGTGAATACATTCTTTCAGACTATCAAAAAATCCTAGATAAATACACAAATAATTATTGTCTTAATGGCCAGTTAGTGGAAATGGCATGCTTATGGCTTTTGTTCTGCCTCTACTTACCAATGGCTTTAATTGGATCTGTGTATCAAGGTAGAGTTAACGTATATGTTTCTCTGAACATATAGGAACATACTGCTACCCCCAGAGTCTGTTCCTTTGCCATGGTTCCAGTTGACTCTTCCCAGTGGCAGGGCGCATAGAGAGTAGCTCTGAAAGGCTGGCCTTGTGTGGGGAAGAAATGTATCTCTCTAAAGAAAATCAAATCATGAAATAGTTTCCTTAGAGCTCCTTTATCTGTCATATCTGGATCTAGGGGAGAATGGATGAACCCATCCACCTTTTCCTAAATTACTACAGGGTGTCACATACTCCAAGGATGTCACATGATCTTTTGGGACTCTTATTGGAAATACTTTTTGTCTGTTTGAGACAAAAATCTTTGTTCTGAAATTTCCTCCATTCACCCTCCCATAACCTGTGACCCTTATCGCTGGTTTCTCAAGCCCCTGTTCCCTTCTGTCATTCAAAATTGTAAACTCCCATGCTGATCGCTGGTCCCCAGTGTTGACTGTGTAGACTAGAGCCTCAAGCAGGCCAGGCCAGCAGCACTCTACCAACGAGCTGTATTCTCAGTTCGGGCCCTTTTTTGAGCCTTTTGTGTGGCACCCAGGCATGCAAGTTATAAATTTACACATCATTCCTATTGCTCATCTTTGTATTGCCATTTTTAAAAATAGACCCCAATAGCAAACACTGGGTTGGGAGGAAAATTCCCTTTCTCCTGTGTCTCCAAGAAACCCTCGTTCTAGTCTCATTACTCTAGAATGAAAGAGTGCTGATGAAAATAAAAGAGTTCTCAATCATTTAGAGAAATCAAGAGTTTATAAGGTCTGTTACTGACTAACTATTTTGTGATAATGGAACCATGTAAAAGAATCATGGAATCCTGTTTTCTATAAGTTAATTTCTCATCAGTATTTTCCGTATGTAAGTATGTTCGTGTGTATGTGAGCAGGTGCATTGGTTAGAGGACAGTTCGTAGGAGTCACTTCTTTCCTGTTGTGTAGGTTCTGGGAGTCGAGCTTAGGTTGTCAGGCTTGGCACCACAAGTGCCATTAGCTACTGAGCCATCTCACTGGCCTTATTAATTGAAATTTTCTATACCTTTATTTATTAAACTGCTAGGTTTTAGCAATTTATGTAACTCCACCTTTGAAACATAAATTCTTTCAATTTGCTGTAACTCGGGTCCAGCTAGTGTTACGACCATGTGGTTTAGCAGGTGTCTCAGGTGGTGAGAGTAGCTTCTGTTAGCAGGGCCAGGATCACTGAAGTGACCTAAGCGTCACCTAGAACCATCAGAAGTTGCTAGGGTTGTGTTTGTCTTGAACGTCTGTAGAATTTAACATTTGGAAAGTGACCAACTTCTAATCTTTTGAATATTATAAAGATAGCAGTGTTATCACAGTTTATAGGATACTTGTTAGATTTATGACATACTGATTCTATAGAAACAAAACAGGTTTTCTCGGGCCTATTATGCAATCTTGCATTCTAATTATATGAATTTATTATTTAGCTAAATATGATTTTAGAAGGCTTCAAAAATACCGTTACTAAAGTATAATAGGCACTAGGTCAGTTTTTTCCCCATTAGATTGGAGAGAGAGTTTGTGTCTGTGTGTGTGTGTCTGTGTCTGTCTGTCTGTGTCTGTCACCAAATAGTAAAAATGTGTGACATTGAGAGTGGCCTGTCATTTGGGGTACATGGGCTGAGTAGACCGTACATAATGCTTTCGTAGCTTCATTCTAGTTGTTAGAAAATTCAAGGGACAGTATAAAACATAAATTCTTTGTCTGCATTGGCCAGTTATTTTTAAGAAGAGAAAGGGCCTTTAGATCTGTTTAGAGCAGAAGTAATCTTGGAAGGATAATTAGGCTAGACTGTTGGCTCATACTAATAATGAATAAACTTTACTTGGGTAGTTTAAGGAAAATTAGTTACCTGCTTTGATATGTAGGTGAACAATTCAAATAAATTATTGGAAAGAGACCATAATGACACTGTTCCATTTCCACACATTCGTATAAGCATTTTAACACCGTGGGGAACCAAAATATGCCACCCTAAAATACACTTCTTTGGCATATTTAGAAAAACTGTCGACACTGGAATAGTTTTAAAGAACTGTTTTTTTGTAGAAGAAATTTTCATCTATAAAAGAAATCTACACTAGTAAACAGCAGTACGAGCAAGTCTTGATGAGCCTCCCTTATCTCCTTTCGGGAGGATCTAGGGAAAGATCGTATCAAGGAAGAGAGATTAGAGGGCTACACCTCTCTCGATTGCCACAGGCTGTCACCTGTTCCTGTGAGGGCAGCACTTTATGAGCTTGGAGTCTATCTGCCCTCACAGCCTGTTGTTAGTTTCACGTGTCCGAGGCTCTGCTGTAGCCCCACAGGGTTTGTTGCCGCTGCTTCCCCTAGCCCCTTTGTTTCTGTACTTTAGGATCCTATGTAAACATCCATCCTTCTGTCCTTTTCTGCTGCATTTTGTCTTGAGCATGTAGTCTGCCCTTTTTAGCCACAGGTATTTCATCTGTGGATTCAGACTTGCATTGAAAATATTTGGGGAAAAGCATAGCTGTAATGAGTATGTGTGGACTGTTCTCCTGTCATTTATTCTCCAGCAATAGGCAGTCACGGTTACTCACGTTGCTTTACCTTTGTTAGTAGTGCAGAGCAGCTGGGAATGCAGCTCAGTTATTGTGGAGTCCTTGCTTAGCACCTTACAAAGGGGTGGATCCCGGCACTGCATAAACACGGTGTGGTAGTGCATCTATAAACCTGGCAGGAGTAGGAGAGTAGCAAGTTCCAAGTCATCCTCAGCTATGTGAAGGTCAAGGCCAGCCTGAGCTCTGTGAGACCCTCCCTTAAAAAAAAAAAAAAAAAGGACCTAGGAGAATATGTATAGATTAAAGGCAAATACTGTGTGAGTTTGCATAGAGGGACTTGAGCATCTACAAATTCTGTATGAGGGTCCTGGGAACTGGTTGTTTTAGATCTAAAAGATCTCTGTAAACATTAAATAGAACATCAGGCTGTTTATGTGAGACTGCAGTCTAACTTACCTTCATTTAGGGCAGCAGAAGGATCAGTTTCATTTCACATTTTTAAGTGATTTAAAAGACTAGTGCGGGTTGCCAGGCTTGTAGTTGATGCTATGTGCTGTTCCAGGTAGTTAGGTCAAGCCAGCAAGGAGGCGCTCCAGACATCACTTGGTGAGTTTTCATGTAGTATAGAGATAATACATTTGGATGAAGATACTGCAAATTCTACTGATAGGACCTTATGACCCAGGAAGGGAATCCAGACGTTTTATTGATGGCTTCCTTAAAGGCTTTTATTATAGTTTCTGTTGGACCAGAAAATCCAAGAATATATTTAGAGTTGTTGGGCATGGTTCTAAAAACAAAAGAGGTATTGTATATAGCAGTAATTATCAAAAGATTACCATTTTTTAGCTGTTATTTTACAGCTGTTCTTTCACTTCATTTGCTGACAAATCTGAAAGGTAGGTGGCATTATCCAATTTATGCAGATGAATTGACTCAAGGACATTAAGTGACTTTCTCAAGACAGCTATTATGTGGTGGATTTGGGACCAAGGCTCAAGTCTTTTGATCATTAATCCTGCACATATCTTAGGATATTAAAAACATCTCTTAATAGTTTAATTTAGGGCTTATGAGGTACTTTTAACTCCTTGCCTAAGGAGTGTATATAAATGCTTTGAGTGTTTAAATTATTCTCTCTGCATGCCTGCCTCTCTCTCTCTCTCTCTCTCTCTCTCTCTCTCTCTCTCTCTCTCTCTCGATGTGTGTGTGTGTGTGTGTGTGTGTGTGTGTGTGTGTGTTTAACCTAGATGGGCCTTGAACTTGACAGGTCTTTCTGCCTCAGTCTCCCTACATTTGGGTTATAGGAGCATAGTAGGCCAGGCCTGCAATCTGTGTAATTTTGCTCTTTAAAATTGGTAATTCTGTTTTAGCCACCCATAGGATATTTCTTTGGATGGCTTTATGAAATTCTGAATCATGAATAATCATTAACGAGGAAAATGTCGTGCACGGAGAAAGGAGTACTATCTCTGGATCACTGGAGTAGTGAGTAGTGAGGGGCAAATGTTACAGTTGCATTGGTGAAGGCAGAAGTTGTTCTGGACTGAAGGAAGACTTGGGCAGAGCAGGTGGAGATCAGTAGGTACATGAGCCATTGAGCCCCAGAATGGTCTCAAAGCTCAGAGAAACCACAAGAGCATACTGGAACAGTTCTCGCTAGACATGGTCTTTTCTGTATGCACATTTATGCTGTTCTGTGTGGAAGTAAGTGTATATGAAACTATTTTGTGAATTTTAAATGTCATGCACATGAGAGTGGTGGATAAAGAAACCCTGATGCTCTTGTGAAAGGAAGACAGCCAGAGGGGATCCAAACCTTAGGCGGCAGGGAAGAAATAGAAGTAGAGAACACACATGGGAAGGAGAAGCATTAAGATAACAGTCCAGATAGCCAGAGAGTGAGCAGAGTTGGTTAGGCGCTCAGAGAAAGTCACAGCTCTGGAGGTTAACATATGTAACACAGGTGTAAGGAAGGTCAGCACAGAGTTGAGGAGTCTTTTCCACTTTTCTTTTTAGTCTGTGCTGTTGGTGTTAATACACTTATGAAAATAGCTAATTGAGAGTTGGCTGTGTTGTCTGATTGTTTCTTCACTCATTATTTCTGCACAAGGTTAGCTACTGGCTTTAAATAGTATAAGGGAGCTCATAAAAATAAAATAACCTGGGCTAGGTTACTATTTATTCTGTATTATTAAAAATGAAAGGGCACAGTGTGGTTAAGGAGATGGGTAAAATTTGAGTTTTCTAAATGAGTATTTAAAAAAAATGACATTAGACCATATCCAGGGTGGAGTGGGAGCAAGTGAGGAAGAGTCTTCGGTGCTGTGTTAGCATTTAGATTGTGATTTGGCTATATGCATTGGAAAGTAGGGCTGTTTGGATTTTATAAAACGACCATAGAGGTAATAAATAGAATGCTCTGGAGGAAAGGAAAGTGGAGACCTTACCCACTAATTATTGCTTACGACAAGATGAGTGAGTGAATGACATGATACTGTCTGACCTCTCACTAGGAAATCACAGTCAAGGATGTCATTTAAGACTGCCTTTGTATAAGAAAGAAATTCTTTCTTATACAAGGAATCAAGGAATTTTTGGTGGTGGAGTGGAAATGACACCTAGATTTAGAGAAATGTGGGAAATCCAGTGTCTAGGCATGGGTTGGTGCTGGAGGTGGTACAAGTTGAGCACAGGATGGCTTGGCAGTAGAGTTCCATATCTAAACTCCAGAGAGGGGAATGTTGGGTTTGCATGTCCACAGATAAATAAGTCGTGACATGACCAGGATGTCAATTAACATACAGGACTAGACCGAGAGCCTGGTCCTATTTACAGACATGATTGGGAAAGCATATAGTTTATTGTTGAAAATCTTGAAGTACAGCAAATAATAACCAGAGTTTCCAAATGATAATGTGTTCAGAACAAAAAGTCGTGGAAACTCCTAGCACTTGAGTTCAAAAGTATAAACATTTAAAAATATTTACCTGTTACTGCCATCTAAAACTCTTACTCTCTGTAGCTCTGGCTGTCCGGGAGCTCACTGATAGGCTAGCCTGGCCTCAAACTCACAAACATTCCTGTGTTCGCCTCCCAAGTCCTGAGGGTTAAAGGTGCTGCCCACTGGCCTTGAAGCTGCTTGCTTTTAGGATCTCTGTTTCTTTTGGGCTGTTGGGTACTCTAACCAGTCATGGAAGTTTGAAGACTTTTTCTAAATCTAGTCCAGAGTATCCCTGAGCCAGCAGTTTTGCCACTTCCTCCCTGGCCCTCCAGCCTGTTAGAACTTGAGGCTCTGAGAGGAATCTGAAGAGTGCTGTAACTTTGCAGCTTTCCTTCAATGGAGGGCCCCTCTAACTAGGGCCGTGGTTCTCAGCCTTCCTACAGCTGGACTCTAACACAGCTCCTCATCTTGTATTGTCCACCAGCCATAAAATTAATTTCCTTTGCTACTCCATAACTAATTTTGCTGCTGTTTTGAATCATAAAGTAAATATTTGATCCATAGGTTATCTGCTGTTTCCGTGAACCTCTGGAGAGGTCGTGACCCTCAGGTTGAGAACCACTAAACTAGGGGAAGGAATTGATGAGACAGTAAGATTGAGATGTCCAGTTTCAATAAAATAAATACATCTGTTAGGAGCAAGATCTTCAGGCCCTGTGAAGAATGTGGAAAGAATCTAGTAGGTGATTGGGTTTCATGAAAAGACAAATTTAAGTTCAGCTCTAAAGAAAGCAGACCGAAGTGTAGCGTGAAAGGAATGACAGTGGAAGGAAGGCGGGAAAACAGTGCAAGAAAAAAGAGTGTTAGGAGAAAGGCAAGGAACTAGAGTAGCGCAGTGATTGAAGACAGCGTCTGCCACTGTAACACAGCACATAAATTATTCATTTCAAAGAGGAAAGGACTCTTTTGGCTCATAGCTCTGGAAGTTCTAGTCTGATAATGACTTCACTGCTTTGAGCTTGTAGTGATGTACCCCATCACAGTCGGCGTGAGTGGCAGGGTAAAATTGCCCATCTATTGACCAGGAAGCAAAAAAGAGAAAGAGACGAGAAACTCAATCCTCTTTGAGGACCAAAGGACCTTTCCCTAGACTCACCTCTTTAGGCTCTGCCACCTCCTAATAGTGCCACCTGGAGATCAGGCCTTAAAAAGCTGGGCCTTTGGTGGGGGTGGAGGTGGGGTGTCACATTCTTAATCCACACTGAAGCAGTTCGAATTGAGGTACCTGAGAAATTAGAATAGGTAGGTGACTGGAAACTAAAATTGGGGAACTCCCTGGAGCTGCAGGTTAGTAGAAAATCAAACATGAACAGAGATAATAACATAACAAAGAGCAGTTCAGCACTTAAATGACAGCTTATTCTGTTTGTGATGCCTGTTTACAGTCTAGACAACACTGATTATCTGTGTACAGTCTAAATCCTGTGTATTTCTTCATTCTGTTACTATGTATCTCTGTATCAGTCATTCTTAAAAGTTCCTGGACTTGAGAGCTTTGTGAATCTCAAATTCTGGTTGAGTAAGTAGGAAGAGGCCAGGTGGTTCTGATACACACAATCTTCAGTCCAGTTTGGAAAAAAAAAAAAATTCTAAAGGGTAGACAGACAGAAGACTGTATTACAGCTTTTGTTCATTTTTTTTTCATTAAAAAAATGGACGTATACCATACATGCAGTAAAACACAAACATGCTAATTATACTTTTAAAAAAAACTTATTTTTTTTACCTGTCTCATGTATCAGAAGCTGGCTTTGAACTTTGATCCTCTTGCTTCCACCTTGCATACATTACAGGTTTGAGCCGGCATGCCACCCAGTTCTGTGCTCTCTTAACAAATTTATATCCATATAATTCACAATTTCCATCAGTCCAGAAAGATTCCTTGTGCCCTGCAATTCTTGTTTTCTGTTTTTTCCATATCTGTAACCAATGTTCTGATTTTTCTTTCCCCAATATAAGATGATTTTGAAAGGTATGACGGATAGCTCAGCATAAAGATCTTGCCACCCAAGTATGTGGACCCATATTTGGATCCCCAGCATCTATAAAAAGCCAGGTGTGCCTGTTTGTGTCTATAACTATGACAGTGGATCCCATAGGCTTAAAGACCAGCCAATCTAGATGAAAGGGTTCAGCAAGAGACTATGTCTCAAAAGAAATAAAGTGAAGAGCAATGGAGGAAGACCTCTGCATTCTGTGCATGCACAGGTGCTCATATATGCATACCACACACACACAGAGAGAGAGAGAGAGAGAGAGAGAGAGAGAGAGAGACTAAGTCTGTTGTAGAAGTTTAAAAAGGGGTAGTGCAGTATATTCTGTTGGGCTTTTGATTAATGTGATGTTTTGAGATTTTTCTGTGTTACAGGTGATGGTAGGTTTTTGTTTGTTTGTTTGTTTGTTTTTTAAGCGGCAAGCATTGTGTGATTTGTTGTGGAAAGGGTTGTTCCCAGCTTTCCACTCTTATGAATAAAGTTGCAGTGAACATTTTATATCTCCTTATGGCAGGGTTCTTTTTTGTCTTTACAGGTGGAATTGCTGGAAAGAGAGTTTCTGGGGTGGATTTCCCATTTTACAATCTGTGGTGGTTAACTTCTCATCTTGACTGGATCGAGAAAGCCCCAAGAGATGAGAAAGCTCACCCCTCGGGAGAACTGTTTAAAGGTTACCCCACCTTGCATGAGGGCAGGATTATCCCTGAGGTTCTGAAGGAGGTGGGAGTTACCATGTAGTGCAGACATTTCCCTCTCTGCTGGGTGACTTCTGATGGCATCAGCTGTATGTCCAGCTTCCCCACATCCTCCTGGCCATAGGAGATCCAAAGTAAATGTGTCCCCTTAAGGCAGTGCTCTCAACCTTCCTAATGCTACGACCCTTTAATACAGTTCTTCATGTTGTGGTGACCCCCCCCAACATAAAATTATTTTTGTTGCTACTTCAGAATTGTACCTTTGCTACTCTTATAAATCATGGTGTAGAGGGAGGGATTGGGAGGGAGTGAGGGAGGGGGCTACAGCTGGGATACAAAGTAAATAACCTGTGATTAATATTTAAAAAATAAAAATTAATCTAAAAAAGAGAAAAAATTAAATTCTAATGTAAATATTTGTGTTTTCTGATGGTCTTAGGTGACCCCTGTGAAAAGATCATTCTACCCCCAGAGGGATCGACCCAGAGGTTGAGAACCACTGCCATAAGGTGTCTTAGCTGGGTATGTTGTTAGGAGACATAAAACTCACTGACATGCCCCTCATTTAGTCTGAGTCGTTTGCACTCTCCCTCCCCAGTGGTCTAGTCAACCATGTTGTGGCTTGAACTTTACTTTTCTGGCAATTATTGATAATTGAGTACTTTATCATGTGCTTATGGCCATTTGCATATTTTCCTTTGTGAAACATTTGTTCAAAACAGCCAGTTTTCTGCTTACTAATTTGTAACTTTTTCTCTAGTGTGTGCCTTCCCTATTCATGCTGGTGTCTCTCATTTTATTAGAATTTTCTTTTATGTTAGTTTTCTGAGTCCTTTATAGCAATGGATACACACACACACACACACACACATCTATTTATTTAGATCAGATTTCTTGAGCAATACGGTATATACTTTTCTGTGAAAGTATTTTCAAGAAAATTGTAAGATTTCTTTACTTTCACATCCCTATTTCTCAACTCTTCTCATAGATTCCTCATGTGATCTACCCTGTAAATCGTGCCCCAGGTGCCACAAACCCTTGAGCATTGGCACTCAGGAGATTCCAGGCACTCAGTTACAAGCAATCCTAGGCTCACCTGACTCATTTTCCTCCTTTTGTTTCTATATTGCCTGTTTTCTAATTTCAAAAAGTGTTTTGATATGTCATAATTAGTGGTCCAAGTCTTTTGCCTTCATTTTTAACATGGAAGAGTATCAGTGCATGCTGCTGACCCTAAAACAGACTAGACTTACAAGTATAAATTCTGCTAAATGGGAAACCTTTTTTTGGACCTTATAAGTCAGAAAATCCTAAGGTGAGCCATCATAAATCAGGGCCATGTGTAGGGCCTAAATTCATATCTGTCCTGCAGGAGGTCTAGCCAGTCCCATTTATTCCAGTCCTAACTATAGTTGGGCTCTTTTTTTTTTTTTTTTTTTTTTTTGTTAATTACCGTAGCCCAGGGTGACCTTGAACTTATATTCATCCTGCTTGAGTCTTCTTAATTTTTCTTTTCCTCTCTTTGTTTTGTTTTCTGGGTGAGGCTTTTGCCTAAGGCCCAGCACAAGCTGGGCAAGCAAGCCCTTTCTCACTGAACTGCAGTTTACTGCATCTAAGAAGATGGTAACTTACTGTGTCTGTCCCTAGCATCTTAAGCATCTAGACCTGTCAATTCTTCAAAAAGTTACTTTAGTGACTCAGATTTATGTATTTGCTATGTATAGAACATCTTAGAAATCTACAGAATTATATTGAGAGATAAAAGATACAGTTGATGGACAAATAAATGGACCCTGGGGTGATACCATTCATCCACTTATTCAAAAAGTGGCTTTAATGTGAATACTCTAGAGTGTATTTTCTTTAGCAGTTGCAGACCTAGAAATTCACTGTGCCTGGGGAAATAGGTTTTTAGTTTAAGTAAACTTAGAAAAGACTAATATGGAAGGCTGCCTATTTTTACATTTTATTGAGATTAGAAAGTATCAAAGCATGTTGGTCTAGTAGCTTAAACCTTTATCAGCTGTATCTGCCAATGATCACAGCTCATTCTTATCCTTGAGGTTGGAGACAGTGGTTCATTTTTATTTATTGGTAGACTTTGTGAAGGGCTACGTAGTTGAAGGCAAGTTGTTTGCTATCTTGAACCTCAGTTTTCTATTAACACCATAGTAAGCAGCTACTGTGTAGATTTGTTTGTTTGTGTGGTACTGGGGTTGAACATGTCTCTTGTCTTGCAAGGTGGGAAGTGCTTTACCACAGAGCTGTTTCCCGCCCTTGTTTTACTTACTTTAAGGCAGGATTTTACTTAATTGCCTAGGCTGGGCTTGAACTCCTGCTATTGCTCAGGCAGGCTTTGACCTTGTGATCATCCTATCTCAGCTTCTCAAGTAGCTGGGACTATAGGCCTGTATCGTTAGGCCGCTTATCTCATAAGACTGTTGTGAGAACTAAATAAATAAAGTAGTTCAAATAAAGTAAGCATAGTGCTTGTACTTGGCTGCTCTTCAGTAATTGTTAAGATTGTTTGCTGAAGGTGGGAAGGGATGAGTTAGGTGGCTCAGGGACGTGGAAGTGGGGAGCTGGGAGGTGGGTATGATCGAGGTGTGTTGTATACATACATGAAATTGTTCATTTTTAAAAGAAGGGTTTCTTCTGCTTACAAGGTTCAGATCTAAAGCTTAGAGTTGTTCTGGCTTGACCTTTTGTAACAGATATTACTGGCAACTGTCAATGTGTAGAATGCTAACCCTGCTTGATTTTGGTGAATACTTTCTAGGGTGCAGTATGCACTGTGACAGTGGTTCACGCAGGTTGTTTCACTCTGAGAAAGAGCTCCATTTGTATTTATCAAGAATCTTTTTTTTATAGCTCTTTGTTACTTCCAAACATAAACCATCTCTTTAGGATACTTTTTCATGAAGAAATATTTAAAGTACAGTGCAGCTAAAAACATCATCTGCCTTAAGATCTTTCTAGAAGTTTCTACTACATCTCCCAATAACAACTTCTGAAGTATAAACAAAGATAAACATGAAGTTACAGTGACAGCTACCCAGTGACCGACCTGAAAGGTGACAGGTGGAATGGGGAGTACAGTGCTGCATTTCACAACACAGATTCTGTTTTAAGAGCTTGATCAGTTATGCCGTGAAGACACAGGATGCAATCTGCATCCTTGTTCATTTGAAGTGCAGTGTTTACCATGACACCGAGAAGGAAAATGGCAGCTGAAGCTTGATAGGTTTGCTTTTATAGAAATTTCTTGGCACTAAAGAGAATAGTTTTTATCTGATAGGTAAGAAAATTTAACTTCATTCCTTTACTTTCAGATGGAAGATTATTGGCAGTAATTATTGAAATTTTGATTATCAGTGGTTAGCCTGCCAGGGAAATTCTGGTTTGGGGCCTCTTTGTAGTAGTCACATAGTACAAAAGAGCATTCCGTTTCTCTTACTGACGAGTCTGGTCAAGCTTTCAAACAGCTATCTATTTAGATCTGATACATATGGAGCAGTGTAAGTAGGAATCTTATGGAGGCTTTCTTATTGGTCAGTTGGACAAACTTTTGAGTTGTGGCTCAGTGACCATGCCACACATCAGCTGTTGATATTATCAGTAGCCTGAGCCAAGACTAGAGCACTGAAAACTGCTAAAGTTATTTTTATAAAACTGTGTTTGATCTCAGTTTCTTTCTTAACCAGGCCATCACACAAGTAATTGAGACTCTATTATATTATTTTAACAAGCTTCACAGCATAAGAACTGAGCAGTTATCCTCTGTTCCTAAGCCTCGGCTCTAACCTGGCTTCCTCCCAGCATACATACCAGAGATACTTGTACTCTGTAGCTTCTCCGCTCTAGCTCCTCTTTTCATGTCTCTTGGACCTCTGCCTGTGGCTGAATCCCTTATTTTCTCTTCTAACGCCACCTCCCCTGGCTGGCAGGAAGGCCAGCCCTAGTCTCTCTCCTGCTCAGCGATTGGCTGTAAGCTGCTTTATTGACAGATCAGGGGACAATTGGGGAGCAGTTGTTTACACAAAATTGAGACAGGAGGATTCTTAGAACAAGGTTTGCAACCAGATACGGGAGGTACAAAAATAAGCATTTAAATTACACGGTAACTTTATGCCTACATCAAACCTGGATGTAAATTTCTATACCTTACCTAGGTTTTAGGTTATTAAAAAATATATAAGAAGAAAACACACACAAAATATAAGCCTGTTCTTCCTCTCTGGAATATTTTTTTTCTATAGAAATGAGTTTAAGGTCTCTGAAACAATCTGAAAAGAACAAAGTGGGGTATTAATTGTAAATTCTTGTAGAAAAAAACAGCACAGGGACGCCAGAACGTGGCGCAGGTGTGGCAATAAAGCCGAATGGCGGAGAACAGAGTGGGAAGGGGCTTCAGAATAAGAAGTTAAGTGTGAAGTGAAGTGAGTGTGCGGCATGTGGCGCTGTAGCTGCGGAGTGGCCTCAAGAAAGGGGCCAGCACAGGAGTCTGGGGAGGCCAGGGTCACTCAGTGATAGAAGAGAAATGTAGGAAAGTGCCAATGAAAGTAGAGAGAGACAGATCCTGGAGGGGAAAGGCTGCTGAGTAAGGTCATGTAGACAGCATTGAGTGGAGGAAAAATAAAATTCTCCTAAGGAGGGAGATATTATGTATATTATGTAATATACATTTTATATATATATATATATATTACAAAATACAGTAGAAACAAGGCAAGTGGCATCCCGTTTTGGGAAATTGTTAATTTAGACATTAGGAACTTGCTGTGCAATGAAGAGCAGCCATGTTGGGACAGACTTGGAGGTCGCTGGTAGGCTAAAGATTAAGCTTACTCAGGGAAGTGAGAATTAGTGCAAAAAACAAAAGAAACAAAAACTGTAAGCACAAGAGCACACAGTTTAACCGAGTTGGAAGACATGGAGGAAATTCAACTTACATTGAATTTTCTGTTTTTCTTTGGGGGAGCGGGTAGGTAGCTCCCTCAGTAAATTAGTAAACCGTGTGCGGTTAGAGGCATGAGGCCCTGAGTCTGGATCCTAGCAACCATATGAAAAACCAGTGTGTAGGAACGTGTACCTGTGACCTCAGGACTGGGGAGGCGGAAACTAGATTCCGAGGCTTGCCAGCTGCCATCCTAGCTCACTTGCTGAGCTCCAGGTTCAAAAGGTAGGGCCCAGTCTGTCTATACACACATACACACTCTTACACATATACTGGAAAAAAATCCCTGTTAACATTTAATTTATTTTATTAAATAAAATTCATCATGCCCAGAAAACTAAGGTTTTCCTTTTTTTGTTTTTGTTTTGCCTAAGGAACATAGCAATACAGTGACTTCTTTATTTTTATTTTTATTATTAATTACATTTTATCCTACATGTAAATAAAGGAGCAGCATTGTGATTTCCTCACATAACTAGTAATCTGCAGAATGGGGACAAGATTCATGTCGTTCAGTACAAAATTGCATCTTAGAGTACACACATGTAGGATCAAGTGTCCAGGAGAACTGGCCACTTTCCACTTGTTTTCTTTGGGCCAGGGTTATCCCTGAACTGTCGTGGCTGTTAGTGTTATGCTGTATCACGCCTATTTCAGTCGCTTTGCCTGTAAGCAGCATATCTGTATACAAGGGAATGCACGTTGCGTGTTACTGGCCAATTCACTGTACCTTACAGTTAAACCCCAGGACTTTTTGAGACTTAAGCTAGTGTTGAGGGAACCCGAATCCGTGTTGCTCTCCCATTAATTGTCCTCTGCCCCGACCCCGTGTTTGCTTCACTTGTTGCCCCCTTCTTCTTTGAAAAGTTTTTTTAAAGAATGCTTTTATTCTGCATTTTACCCATAACCATTGGTTTATAATATAAAATTAACCTGTATCTTTCTAAGATCTGCTTTAAATAGCACTTTCTTCCAACCTAAAAATTAATCCATATTAAATCCAATGTACAGAAATTTTTTAAAGAATATAAAATTACAATAATCAAAAACTATGCAGGGATCTCTCGGTGTTCCTTATCAATAAGTTTTTAAATATTTTAAATTTATTTTTATTTCATATACATAAATGTTTTGCCTGCATGTTTGTCTGTGTACCACTTGTATTCCTGGTATCTGAAGACGTCGGTGATCCAGAAGGCATCAGATCCCCCAGAACTGGGGGTTTCTGATCCTTGTGAGCTGCCAGGTGGATGCTGGGAATTGAGGCTGGGGGAGGGCAGGCCTGCCAGAGCTATGTTTGTCGTGCTGGGGCTGACTAGAGTCTCTTCAGTCTCACTGTCCATCCATGCTAGCCTCAGACTTTAAATTCCTCCTACGTTGGTCCTGCAGGCATCAGCCAGCACTCGCCAGCTTCATTATGTTTTCTGAGCATCATTTTCTTTGGTTTCTTTATAATGCATTTGGTTCAATAGATTTTTTTTTTTTTATTGCTCTGAGGTATCTTCCATCTATGATGTTTACAGCTTTAAATTTAAATTTTTTATTTTTCTTTTTTTTTTTTAAAGCTAAACTAATATTTGGACATTTCCTGTAATTGGTCAAAAGTTCTAAATATTTCAGAAATTTAAGAAATAATGGGAGAGAGGAAGAGGAATTTTAAGCACTTGCAGTTTAGACTTTCTGTTAGTAATAGAAAATTTTAAAATGAGGAAACTTGAGAGTTTTTTGTATTGTGTGAATGTTTTGCCTGCATGTGTGTGATTGCTACAAGCCTCCCTGGTTCTGGTTTTTTCTTCCCGTCATGGAAATAGCTCTCATTTGAGCAGCTACACTGGAGATTTAAAAGCTGATATATGTTTCTTTTTGGTTTCTCACATGTGGTTGGGAAATAACATGGAGTAATTCATCTCCATTAGATTCAGACTTTTTAATTAGAATGTATAAAATTAAAAAAAAATCAATGTCCTATGTTACAGATTTACAAGATTACTCTCACAATAGTGGCTGTTTCTACCTGTTTCACCTCAAACATTTGTTTTGTGGGGGTGGAGTAATAGATAATTTCCGTTTGCTTCATTATTTTTCTACATATTTATAAAGTACATCGCTGGCAGGCAAATGTTCCACTTTTGTACATGTCACAAAGACACTTTCTGAGCCTTGGTCCAGGAAGGACAGAGCAAAACTAGAGAGGGAAACAGAGAAGCAATAAAGTTTTGTCAGAGACAATTATGAACAACTGTAAGAACACACATTTACACATTAAATAGCTAAAAGAAATAGCCTGGTTTTAATCCCAGTGCTTGGAGGCAAGGGCTGGTGGACCTCTGTGGTTCTGAGGCCATCCTCATCTACATAGCAAGGCCTGCATAGTCTTGAAAACATGTTTTCAGCTGCTTCTCAGTGTTTGATGGTCAGGTTTATTTCAATTCTGTTAACAAACTAAAGGTTTTTAATTGTCCTGTTTCAAAATAAAATTGTTGCATGGTGGTGCATAGAACAAGGTGTTTTATTTGGGTTTATAGCTGTAATTTTGGCTAGTGATTGCTTCACATTTTTTTAATTGAATGAATCTAAACATCTGATTTGCTTTTCCCCTTCCCAGCACCATCCTCAGTCAGCTCTCTGAAGAACAGACTGATTTGAAGATGTTTACTTTTTTTTTTTCTTGTGGGAGAGCAGCTCAGTCACTAGAAATAAATGAAACTGCCTTGAGTGCTTTCTTTCTTGGAGTTATTGCAAGCTGTCAGATTATTTGAAGCTAGTTATTTCTCTTTAGAACTAAACTCTGGGCTAAAAGAGTGTTATCTGTAAGTATGTAAATGAGTGGTAAATGTATCCTAAGCAATTTTATAAAAAGTAAAAAGGAGAGTGTTCTCAGAGGCACTTGCGTTCTTAGACGTGTCTTGTGGGGTTTCTTGACACTTGAGGTTGTGGCATTATGAAGGAAGGAGGCAGTCTGGAGCACATTCACTCACAGTGTTCTTTGTAGGTTATTAGGAGGGCCTTGATGAGCTCACAGTTTCCCCATTACACACTTTTCTGGATATAAGATACCCACTAAGTTCTTCAACGGAAAGTTACTTGCTTTGTTGTTCAGCTGCTTTGTTGCTTAACTGCTTTTTGGTGTGAAGAGAGATGTGTTGGGGGCCTTGATGACTTGTGCCCTAAGATGTTTCACCTTATTGTGGAGGAAGTGCTGATGGGACTTCCATACACATAGATCTGGTGCTCAGTGAAAAGACTGGACTACCTCCCTGCATGTGGAAGAGAAAGGCAAGAGAAACTCAGCAGGAATCTCCCGGACACCAGCAGCCTTTGCTTCTGTTTTTACACAGCCATCTCTTGCATTGGTTATGCATCAGAAGTCACCACTCTATAACCCCAAACTGTACCTGCCTTATATCATGTTATCCACAGAGGAGAGGTGGGAATTGTTCCTATTTTTAGATGGCAAGGTTGAGACATCACACAGCTAATGAGTGCTTAAATATGACACTGGGTCCAGCTAAACCTAAAGCCTCGTCTGCAGGTAGGCTGGCCAGGTAAGAAACATTTCAGTGATGGGTATGTTCTCATAGAATGCGAAACATAGCTTGTTAGGAATTTATGTCTTCTAGGTGTCCACTGTAGCAGTGTTTTATAGACTAAAAAGGAATTTTGAAGAACAAAAACAGGGAGTGAGGGTTATGTTGCTGGACTTTGTCCAGGAGTGTATAGATTAGCCACCCATAGCTTATGTTGTAGATGAGCTGGACCTTCAGCTGCTGAGGAACACTGAAACCTCAGTGCTAGAGAGCGCTAGAGAAGCTTGAATGACAGGTAGAAGATACTGGCATTTGTACTGTGGCCCAGAAGAATCAAAGGAAAGAAATAAGCCCTGAGGAAGCGAGGCAGTACTGTAGTGTGGCCAGAGCCTCGGCTCTGTGTGTCTTCCGGGAGCCCCTGGCTTTGTGTACATCACGTCAAGATGTAGGTGTTCTCCTCATACCAAGAGGCACACTTGGCGTCTGCAGTGTGGATTGCTGAAGCTAGAATGCAGCTCCTCCCCAGCCCCTATGTGTTTAACTATTTCCAGCCTTCCCCTTTTCATTCTCTTGCCTGAATCAAGAAGCAAAGTGCTGGTTTGGCCTAAGAATAGGATTTGAGGTGGGTCTGGAGCTTCCTACCACATGACACTACAAGTTATAATTAGGAGATAACATTTAGGAAATGAAAAATTACTTATTTTTTAAATTAGAAAAAAATAGACCTCTAAATTTCCTTTTGTAACTGTGGGATATTATTATGAAGTCCATGTACACTGTGACTCGTAATTTCTTTCTTCCTTTTATTTTTAAGTTTATTTCCCTTAGCCTGCATAGAGAAATACAAGAACTTCTTAAGTGCTGATTCTTTATATTGGGCACATGCTAGCACACATTCTACATGATTAGTTACAGCGGTAGCAGAATATTATAGGTGTCATGCAGGCTTACTCAGAGGATTTTGTAGTAGGTAGAGAATAGAAAGCAGAACATTCAGAGCAGGGAAATACTCTCACCAAAGAATGCTTTCCTGCTATGCACAAGGCATGGGTCCAACATCCCTCCCTAGCATTACCAGGGAAAAAAGAAAATGAAACCAGAACATCCATAGGAAGGTTTTGAGTAACAGTTTACTCTGGTTTGTTTCGAATGTTGCCTCACTACAGTTAAAATAGAGTAGGCCAGGAGTTCTCCTTTAAGTGTGCGTTTGGTGCCTTTGTCACGTTTCAGTGTTAGAGCCTATGCTGGCTAGGTAGAATAATCTTAGGACAAGTATGGAGGCCGGAAGTCAATGCCAGGTGTTTCCTCTTACTACCCACACTTTTCTTCCACACAGAATCTCTTTGCTGCAGGTACATGTATATGTTTAAACTATGTTTTTGAGGTTGTTTGAAAGATAAATTTACTCCTAATGTGTGCATTGATCTGTTATCCTTAATGTGATTTTGAGATGTTTGTATATTGAAAGAAAGTTTCATTCCTATAGTATAGTATTCTGTTACATGGATATATGCGTGAACTAATGGCTTTACTCACATATTCCTGTGGTAATCTCAGTTACAGCTTTTCAAAAGTTAAATTTATTGTCTTTCTCCAAACCCTAACTTGCTGACACTATTACGCCTTATGTGTTCTTTCTCTGAAAAAGCACCTTTATCAGCGATTTGCCCAAGTTGTCTTAACACCTTCCACTCTTCATTCTGGCTTCTCAGTCATCAGCCTGTAGATTTGACTTCTAAACATCTCTTCTCCATCTCCTCTGTGATTAGTTGAGCTCTTTGCCCTCTGCCCACCCTCCGACACAGGCTTTCTCTGTGGAGCCCTGGCTTCCTAAAACCTTCTGTAGATAAGGCCGGTCTTGAACTCGCAGAGCTCCATCTGCCTCTCCCTCCTGAATGGTGGGATTAAGGCTGTGCTCCACCACTGCCTGGCTGTTAATTTTTCTCTAGCAGCACAGTCTTGTGTTTCCCATGCATGGACTGCAAAGCTGACCTCTGCAGCTTCCTCCTGGTGCCCTTGGCCTCACCTGCTAGGCTGAGCTGACTTACATTGTTCATGCTCTGCATTTTGCTCTGTCCAAACATTTACATATTCTTCTCTCTGTCATAATTCATTCCTTTTCATTCTTCTGGGCAAAATTCTGAGTATCACCTCCCCAGAGATTTCTTACTCACCAACTCCAAAGATAGGCTATTCTATGACCACTAAAACTTTGTACCACTTAATCTTGCCATCACTGTAGGCCTAATGCTGAGGAAAGGCTGTTAGCTGACACAGTCTGGACCAATTGGCTGTAGAGCTTAGTAAAATGATTCACACATAAAAATCTAGTTCTTATTTTAGCAAATGTAATTACACTAGGCTCTTTGATTAAGGGAACAGGTCCTGTGTTAAGATGAGGTCATCTGTTTACAGGTCCCAACGTTCTATCTTACAGAACTCTATTCAGAATATACTGTCTAAGAAGCCCGTTTGGGGTTTTTACGTAGCTTCTCTTGATACATTCTAAAATTAGAATCTTTATAAATCTTTGCTACACGATTTTTCGATTCATTGAACTAGTTTCATTGAGTATTCCAAAATCGCTCAGCTTAGACGTGCAGTCCTCCCACATTTCATCCTGTTACTCAGCATTAATTAAATCCTGCCATTTAATATAAGTGGCATGAGCAGGTTTGGACACACCGTAACTAACGCAGTATAACTGAGCTAGGGCTCTGTGGGTTTTGAGTGCACAGACAAGCAGTCCGCTTATTGACGTGTACATTGTAGCAGTATAGCCTGGGCGGCTAAATCATGCACTCACTTAAGCTTACAATGCAGTTGTTTTATGTAGACCTATTGCGTGTGTTTTCCACACTGTCCGCAATAAACAGTCATCTAATTGGATTGCACAGACCGGATCCCAATAGTGTTGAGGTGATGAAAAATAATGTTTTGAAATGGTTCTGAGATTCTTCTAAAGTGTTTATAAATATGACAGCTATGCGTCTCTAGTATTGTGGGTCGGTGTTAATGGTAGTATTAATATTGTATTATCATTTTCCAAACACTAAAATGCCTGAAGAATCATCTCCTATACTGACTTGACAGAAATACTGTAATCGCTCCCAATTTTTCCTATTGTCATTGAAGTGTTTCATGTGTGAGAGGATTTACTGAGCTGAGTCTGGCTATACTTAGCCATCGAGGAGTTATTTGAGTTGGGCTGTAGTCTTCTACCCACTGTGGCATGCAATATCTTAAAACTTACTGAATCTATTTCTCATAAAACCTGGGGTAGCTCCATTGTAATGAACTCCTGAAAACTATTTCAATTACTTTGTTTTCTAGGAAATGTATAATAGATACTGTTTGGTGTGAGGGTGTATTTGTCCTGTTTAGATTTTCTTAATGTAAATTTTTGTACTAATGAAATTTGACCTCATTTTAATTCTCATTTTTTGCTTATTCTGTTAAATACAGGTTTTCAACAAATATTTAGACAGTTATTTTGGCATAGGTATAGAAATGTGAAAGATTGTAACAGACATGCACTTTTATTCTAGAAGATGATACACTTTTGACATCTAATACTTTCTTTTAGCCCTTTGCAACCACAAAGAAAAGAACTGTAAAGTAGATCCAAAAGATTTCTGCTCTGAACTAAGTACATTTCCAAAAATTTAGCAACAGAAACTCAAATATGACATTAAGATATTTGAAATGCATTCTTGATTTTTGCAACTATTTTTGCCTTACTATCAGCAATTTAAAATTTACTGCTATTATAACCCCACCCCTAATAGCATTTCCACATTAAAAAACAAAAACAAAATAGCAGGCCCCACTGTCTTCCCCAAATGGGAAGGGAGGGAGGGAGGGAGGAAAAAATTCTTTTTGCCATTAAAATAGACACTTTTGTATTTTGCCCTGATGCAGACAGGAGAGTCTCTGGATTAAAAACTCTGACATGCTCTTGATCCCAGTCCAGGGGCTCCAGGCTAGAAGCTGCCTTTTAGTTCTGTAAATTTCCTCCAGATTGTAACATTCCATCGTGCAGGAAGGTTCCTGAAAGGGCTTCAGGATGTCACTGAAACTGACCAGATTTACTAGGCCCCGCCTGCCAAAGAAAGCAATAAAAATGAGTGTCCCCCCAGGGGAGTTGAGTCAAGCTGCCAGGACGGCTGTGAGAGCAGACAGCTCCATTGGAAAAGGGTGCTCTCCATATGGAGCTGTCTGTGGGCTGTGCAGTGTGCTCCGGGTCTCTACATTTGGGGGCTGGCACACATGCTGGGGTGGGCTTTGGTGATGCTGCTGTCTTTGAGTCATTTCTGCTCCTGAAAGTAGCTGCTGTGAATCTCATGGCTCACCAGGTTGGACTTTGGTGGTATCCATACTTTGGCTTATAATGGTATCCGGGCTGAGTAGACATGTGTTGGATCTCCCCAAGAAAAGTTTTGTCACAGAACATTGGCCTCCACCAGAATAGGGACCTTGCAGAACCAGAGATGTATTGTAGGGGAGTGAATGTATAATACTGGCTATAATGTATAACTCTGGCCGTGTGCAGCGCGGCTGAGAAGCCTGAGTGGGAGCATCTGAGGAGGACGTTCTGATAGGTTGGCCTTTCCTGTACGGTGTGTTAGTGAGACCTCTACGAAAGCAGTTGCATGGTTCTTGCTTTGGGTAGTGAGACAGACAGCTTAGGCTGAGCCATCGGATCAGCAGTGACTGGGAGGACTCCCGGAGTCGGCATCTGGGTGGCATATGGGGTGGCATGCCTGCTTAATGAGCAGGGGCCACCACCTGAATATGGAGTCGCCCTGAAAACCGTTGAAGGTGAGAGGAACTCTTGCAGTCTTTGAGATTAGCACACCACGGTCCCCACTATCCACAAGCAAGGCAGAGGTTGCCTGGCCTCTGCCGTGTGTAGTTAGAAATGCATCTGAGGCTGAGATGTTTGTGTAAAGGAACAAGCTCAAACAAAAAAGGGAGCTGAGGCAGCATTCTCTATGTTAGCCTCTCACCCTAAAAGTAAATGAGATAAGTGAGAGGATGGGAGAAGTGGTAAAAGTGACAGAAGAGAGCCCTCCAGTCCAGCCTTTAGTAGAGAAAGAAGGCAAGTCTGTGCTCCTGGGTGCAAATGGAGGGCCTTAACCATGGTCCTGCACAGGAAACCAGCTGATCAGGAAATACTCAGCACTGGAGCAGCGAAAGAGCCTGATGTAGCCTAGCTTGTGAGGCTGTGGGACATGGGCGTGGATGGGACCAGTCTGACTTCTGTGGAGACAGAAAAACTGAGTAATGTAACTTCCCATCCCTCTTAGTCAACAGGTGTGTAACCTGAGTCCCTGATGGACTGGCTTATCTGAGGTGCCCACAAATAGCAAGAAGTTGGGGAACAGACACTTTGAGGAGAATCTGTATTTGAACCCCAGCTACCGGGCCAGACAGAACTGTTCACAGAGGAGTTAAGGAAAAGGTTGGTTGTTTCAGCAAGGACCTTGAGGGTGGTGTGGACCGTAGTGGCCTTGCTGAGTAACTTAGAGCGGTACGTAAAGAGTGCTCCTATACTGAAAACAACCTAGAGACGAGAAGATGGTATAGCAGAGGAAGAGGCCTGTCTGAGATCCTGGATGACAAATGTGGCAGGATTTCTATCAAGTTGGAGTTCTAAGGGAAGAACTGATAGAAAGCCAAACTGGTTGCCAAGGGGGGTCTTGTGTGAGGTTTGCTCCTGACTGCTGGGACACCTTTCCCTTCAGAGCCGCAACACTTCATCAGCCATTATGTAAGTGACCCCTGTAATGCTCATGGTTCAGCAAGCTGCACTTGGGTAAGAGCTGCACCTGTTCTGTCGTGGTCCTCTCTGGGGTCAGTAGATACATATTGTGAGTCTCCCCAGGGAACATTTTGTCAGATAACACCTGTGTCCCCTGGCAGGTGTGTGCATGTAGCTAATGAGCAGCCATATAAGACATGTAGGTTTAGGTTTGGTCTTTTTTTTTTTCATGTATAACTTGCTTGATAAGAAAGTACCTTCAGAGAACAGCAAAATCTGTAAACACAGAAAATGTTCAACTTTGGAATTCTTGAGTATGACAGCTCCTTTTGTGTTGAGGTTGGTACATTATTTGTTATCTGACTAGAGTCTCACTAGAGGCTTGTCAGCTTTCAGAAAAGAATTGAGAGGGGGGTCAAGGTTGGTTTTGTATATTGCATATAATTTCTGTGAAAGGTTGTTTTCAGGGCTTTTGTTTTGGTCTGTGCACTTCCAACCTCCACAAGGTCTCATGATGGAGACCCTGAGTGGCCTTGAACGCACAGAGTTCCTCCACCTCCTGAGTGCTGGTAATAAAGAGATTCATCACTACATCCAGACTGTTCAGGGGTTTTAAAAATCCCTTTAAAAATTTTAAACCCTAGGGGCTGAAGAGTTGGCTCAGCAGTTGTAAGCACTGGCTGTTCTTCCAGAAGACCCAGGTTTGATTCCCAGCACCCACATGGTGGCTCAGAATCATTACAAATGCCAGTTCCAGGGCATCAGATGCTATTTTCTGAACTCCTGGGCACCGGTACACACAAACCCTACACATAAAAATAAATTTGAAAAAATTTTAAAGCATTTTTGGATCAAGTCCCTACAAAAACTAGTCACAGGCCAGATTTGTTCAGGATGACCTGACCTCTACTACAGAAGTTGAAAACTGAAGCCAAATCTGTCAAAGAGTATAAAAGGAAATATATTTCAGTATATACTATTGAAAAGGAAAAGAGAAGGGCAGTGGGCATCAAAAGCTTAGCACAGTGAATGCAAAGGTTCCACACTAAGGAGAGAAGCACAATTATTTTATTTTCAGAAAATAAACACAGGTTACAAAGAAGAGGAAAAATTGATGTAGTGCTGGTTTTCATCAGCTACACTTGGATCCCCTCAAACTTGCCAGGATAAATTATTTCTAACGCAGGATCTTATTCTGAAAGAATAAAAAAAAAGAATGAAATAGAATAGTTTCATGATAGAAGAAAAATAAATTGCTGGAATTATGTAAAGGAAAGTCACAGGACAGCACTGCCAGACATTGTTGGTATTCACTGAGAGTTGATGGTCTGTTGAAAGCTCAGTAGATACCAAGAAGCCCATGCAAATATGAGACAGTTATTGTAGGGGAAAGAAAGTTGGTATAAGAAAGAGAAATGGCTGGGCAAGGTGGTAATCCCAGCACTCTGGCAGGCACAAGCAGGTGGATCCCTGTGAGTTCAAGGCCAGCCTTATCTACAAATCAAGTCCAGGACAGCTAGGTCTACACAGAGAAACCCTGTCTTGGAAAAACAAACAAACATACAAATAAAAGAAAGAAAACAAGAACCAAAACCACCTACCTCTAGACAGCAATCCGTGTGATCAATCGTGGTGAAAGCAGTAAATACTAATTTAACCAGAAAGTGAAAGTGAAAGCAGTAAATACTAATTTAACCAGAAAGCAAGCCTTCTATCAGAATTTGAACTTGAAATTCAGAATTGTGTAGAACTTTTTAAATTCTTAAAGTAAGTGAGAAGAAAGGAACTAGAGTAGAAAAGGGCTGGAGTGCTGGAAAAGTACCTACAGAGATGACAACAGAATCGCCAAAGAACAACATGCCAGGATTTTCTGTGTTTAACAAGACTTATGAGCGAAGATCTGCAATCTTAATTTAACAAGAAGACTGGATGATAAGAAGGCATTTGAAGCACAGTTAGTTCTGAGAGCTATGAGTTCCATCTGGTAGACCCTGACTTTGCTGTGCGCCACCTGTGGGCTCACCCATATACTTCCCATTAAATCCTAGGAAAGTACCTTTCATAGAGTTACATGTTTTCAATGCTGCTGTTTTCACTGTATCAGGAATGTTGCTGATCCAAAAGCTTTTTCTATAATAAATGAACAGGGAGACGCCTAATTAATTTTAAGAAATGAATACTCTATTCTTTTAATTCTAGAAAATGCAAGCTAGATGGTCCCACTGACAGTTTCATTTAAGTATGTTTCCCTGTTTCTCCCAGCAGCTTTCACATCACTGAAACAAGGATAATGTGTTTGGTGTAGTCTTCGGTATTTTTTGTGAAGTACCATGAACTGTCTTAACTGGGATTTTTGTTTGTTTTTTGAGGGGGCCATAGGGACAGAGATGTCACAAAGAGAGGGTAGATGCATTGTTTGTGCCTCTGTTTTGATCATTGCTAGTGTCAGAGCCTTTCCATTGCTGCTAATGCCCCAGTGTGAACCTATGGGAGTTTCAAAACACCCTGGCCTTTAAGCCAAAAGTATTACATTCTCTTCTCCTCTTCCTAGTCCTATGCAGACCGCTTTTTCAGAGTCCTGGATACAGTTTGATACACTGTGGATTGGGGCTTTGAGGACATAAACCTGTCACTTGTAGAACATCAAGGAAGGTTGATAAGTAATTCAAATGTGTATGTCTGCATGCGTGTATTCACATTGTATGTGTAGTCACGTGTACGCACGCACAGGACTTACAGAACTGCTGGAGGAGAGAACTCCTATCATCAAAGTAGGCAGCAGTCACCTTAATTCACTGAGCCGTCTCACTAAACCTGGTTATTATAACTTTTGAAGTATGTATTTTCCCTTTAAATACTTGAGACAAATCAGTTACCTGAAACAAGGAGACAAAATTGAGGGTCATAATGAAATCCAGTTATTGCCTAGAAAAAGGAAAGCAGAGTTCAAGATAGCTTACCTCCTTTCAGTTGACTTGAGTTCTCTCTGAAAGGAAATGGAAAGTGAGGGTTGGCCTGAGCGGTACTAAAGGACCTCACTGCTGCCCAGAGTATCAACATGTGGCCAGTTCTTGGCCGAGTTGTGTTTCCCGGCTAAAAGGGAAATGTTACTGCATTTTCCAGCTGCACATGCCTCTCAGGTTAATTTGCTTTTCTCTTTTTTTTTTTTTTCTTTAGCTCTTCTAATCCATGGATAAAGTGGGGAAAATGTGGAACAACTTCAAATATAGGTGCCAGAATCTGTTCAGCCATGAAGGAGGAAGCCGTAATGAGAATGTGGACATGAACTCCAACAGATGTCTGTCTGTCAAAGAGAAGAGCATCAATGTGGGAGAGTCAGCTCCCCAGCAGCAGAGCAGTCCCTTAAGAGAAAACGTTGCCTTACAGCTGGGACTGAGCCCTTCAAAGACCTTTTCAAGACGAAACCAAAACTGTGCCGCGGAGATCCCTCAGGTTGTTGAAATAAGCGTTGAGAAGGACAGTGACCCTTGTGCCACCCCAGGAGCAAGGCTGGCTCGGAGAGACTCCTACTCCCGACATGCCCCGTGGGGAGGGAAGAAGAAACATTCCTGTTCCACCAAGACCCAGAGTTCACTGGATACTGAGAAAAAGTTTGGTAGAACTCGAAGCGGCCTTCAGAGGCGAGAGCGGCGCTATGGAGTCAGCTCTGTGCACGACATGGACAGTGTTTCTGGCCGGGCAGTCGGCAGTCGCTCCCTGAGGCAGAGGCTCCAGGACACCGTGGGTTTGTGTTTCCCCATGAGAACTTACAGCAAGCAGTCAAAGCCTCTCTTTTCCAACAAAAGAAAAATACATCTTTCTGAATTAATGCTGGAGAAATGCCCTTTTCCTGCTGGCTCGGATTTGGCACAGAAGTGGCATTTGATCAAACAGCATACCGCCCCTGTTAGCCCACATTCGACCTTTTTTGATACATTTGATCCATCACTGGTGTCTACCGAAGATGAGGAAGACAGACTTCGAGAGAGAAGACGGCTTAGCATCGAAGAAGGGGTGGACCCCCCTCCCAATGCACAAATACACACATTTGAAGCCACTGCACAGGTCAATCCTTTGTACAAACTGGGACCAAAGTTAGCCCCTGGGATGACGGAAGTGAGTGGAGACGGTTCTGTAGTTCCGCAAACGAATTGTGACTCAGAAGAGGATTCAACCACCCTGTGTCTGCAGTCGCGGAGGCAGAAGCAGCGCCAGGTGTCCGGGGACAGCCACTCGCACGTTAGCAGACAGGGTGCTTGGAAAGTTCACACGCAGATCGATTACATACACTGCCTTGTTCCGGATTTGCTTCAGATCACAGGGAATCCCTGTTACTGGGGCGTGATGGACCGATACGAAGCAGAAGCCCTTCTGGAGGGGAAACCTGAGGGCACGTTTTTGCTCAGGGACTCTGCGCAGGAGGACTACCTCTTCTCAGTGAGCTTCCGCCGCTACAACAGATCCCTGCATGCCCGAATCGAGCAGTGGAACCACAACTTCAGCTTCGATGCCCACGACCCTTGCGTGTTTCACTCCTCCACTGTCACTGGGCTGCTCGAACACTATAAGGACCCTAGCTCTTGCATGTTTTTTGAACCGTTGCTTACGATATCACTGAACAGGACTTTCCCTTTCAGCCTGCAGTATATCTGCCGTGCAGTGATCTGCAGGTGCACCACGTATGACGGCATCGATGGGCTACCCCTCCCATCCATGCTGCAGGATTTTTTAAAAGAGTATCATTATAAACAAAAGGTTAGGGTTCGCTGGTTAGAGCGAGAGCCAGTCAAGGCAAAGTAACTCCTGTCCCCAAAGGGCATTAACTAGGTCTGCTCTCATTTGCATCAGATAGTGCGCCCACAGGAAGCACGGTCAGCTGCTAGGGTTCCTGCCCAGAATGTGAGTTTAGTTGCTAGCCTCTGTCTGAGGGGATCTGCTCTTTCTCGGACAAAGGTGCCTAAAAACAACAGGATGATTGGCAGGTGTCTGATAGGGCTGTGAAAAGAGCCAGGCAGTGGGCAGTTTGGTTTTAAATGGCTGTGACAACTGAGCAAGGCAACTCTGGGGCATTTGCTATGAAAAATTCTATTTCTTACTGAAGAACAAATTATTAATGTTGGATGGTATTTCAACAGTGTGACTAACGTTTGAAATTATTTTTTCTAAGAATTTTTCTATAACCTTCCAAAAGTAGTGATGTTTGTAGTTACTATAAATCAAGCTTTGAAAGTCCAAAACAAATAAGTAAATAAAAGACTGTTTTCCTTTTAGAGGAAAAAATAATTCAATTTTTCTGGGCCACGGGGCATCGTGCAGTGTCAGTGTGGTTTGTAGTCAGTCTCCCTTTCTCCTCAAAAGAACTCTCAAGTAAACCAAGTTCTCTGAGATAGTTACTAAAAGTTGAGGTGGAAAGGTGAGCAGCAGAAGTTTGGCTAAAGCCCTCGGTCTCTGTGGCGTGCGCTGTGAGTTCACAGGCACACAGCCGGAGTTTCGAGTGGGGTTGCTTCCTAAGTTGATGTGTGCGGCGCACGCATCGTCTCCTTGGAATCTGTCCCTGTGCCCTTGAGTTTGTGAACCCGGAGGAAAATGAGACTAGAAGATGCCCAGGCACATCAGATAATAGTAAACTCCACTGGTTGCTGATGTTGAGTTGTTTTAAACTATTAAGTAATCATTTGGATGGCAGTATTTAGCTCTTTGTTGTAAGCTCATAGCGGAATTACTTAAGTACAATTTATATTATACAGTTTTAGTGCAGTTAATTCTTAACAGAAAACCTGAAGTCTAAACTGCAGATTTAAAAGGTACTGTACAACCATGATGCCTGTAAATAAATTTACTTGGCACCTTTCTGTCACTTAGGATAGTATGTGATGCAGCTTGAGTGAGCGCTTCGGGAAGTGTTGCCGAGTTCTCGTGTCGCTTCTGCGTGTTGGACTGCGTGCTCAGGTCTGTCCTAGACATCTGCACTGCGGGGGCCAAGCCCATCCTGGTGTCTGTTACTGTTCTCTGTAACCGCTGCCGAGGGCTCCTCGGTTTCCGGGCCAGCTGCTTCAGGAGGTGGTTTTATATCCCTGCAGCTACTGCCAGGGCTACCGAAAAGAAATGCTATATTTGTATGCAACACTAATCCTTTGACTGCTAGCGTATGTTTCTGCTTGCCGTGCCTTGTTCTGGCTGCTTTTTCGTGCTAATAAAGTATGTTTGGTGTTCTCCTTGTATATCTGCTGTTTTATACATTTGCCACAATTTCTCTTGTATGTGGAATGGTTTGGGGTTTTTTAATAAGCATTACCTGACAACTTACTGTAGTTTATGCAAACTCACCTACAGTGTAATACTGACCTGTCAGAATAAGCTAAGTCTAAATTGAATGCTCTCTAGCTTTCTAACCCTAATCACGTTCTATGGAAGTGTTTGTAGTCCCAGCAAATTAGTGTACAGTGTATGACAGAAACCCGGGGAAGTGAAAGCCCTGGTGATCTCTGCTTGGCAGTGAAATGCCGAAACTGGCAGTGACACAGCAGGTGAGCATTAGAGCACCCAGCTGCATCAGACACAGGTTCCACGAGGTCTGTAAGCCAGGACACAGCAGCACCACTTAGTGCTATGGGGACCATTTTAAATTGATGATAAATGCCCAAAATGTAGACCTTTAACCAAAGACCTGCTCATTTTAATGCAAAATGGGGATTGAAGGAACTTAGATTTTTCTGTTAGTGTAGTAAAAGTCCCTGAGGAACATATACCAAAGTGTTTGAGAACTTCATCCAAACCTACTTTCGAAGCAGAATGTGCAATTAAGTTGTTGTGATGTAATTATATTGCGTAATTGTTGGGTCTGTTTTCTTGAGCTTATAATGTACCTGGAAAATAAACCTCTTGAGGAAAAAGAAGTCCATACTGAGTACTGGAGGAGGACTGTGTTTGTGAGCAAGAGATGCTGTGAAGAGAGCCTGAAACTCCAAGAGAGCACTTGATGTTTTTATATGCTTGTAGCAAATTGATGTTCTCACTATAGTTTTATAGAAAATATTAATGCTTTTATGTATTTCAGAACTTTTCCTGTGTTATATGCAAATTGTTTTAAGTGTGTAACTATTGAGTTTATGTAAGCATGTGTACACCGTGCTGAAAGGCACCTATGTTTCAGTTTGTGTACAATATAAATATGCAACTTTGGGGTTAACTTTTTGTTAAAATATTAGTAGCTTACATTTAAAAAAAGAAAAATCACCAGCATGAAAGTGCACGGAAGTCTTTCTTCAGTGTGTAGTTTTCTGAATTCTGTTGTGGTCCTTTGATTAAGTTTGTGTGTCTGTGTGTTTTGGGGGTGGCACATTTTATTCCAAACCAAAAAAAAAAGCTTCAGAAGTTACAGTACATAATGACACTAAGCGGGTTCTTTGGTCTATGTCTGTTTTCATTCTTTTGTTCACTTTTCCCTCTTCTGCTACCCTTGATATTTCCCTCTCTTTTTCTGTGTCCCTCACTTTGTCCATATATACAGTGTCCACACTTATAGACACTGTAATGTGTATATATACATATATGCATGTTTATACACTTGTAATATTCAAAAATTGATGCTGCCATCTGGCTTAAGATCATTAATTCTGTAGATACTGAGGAATATTGTACCATTTAGGTTTTTTGGGTTTTTTTTTTTGTTGTTGTTGTTTTTAATCTACCCCTAAAGTGTGGCCCTGGCACTTTTGTCTTATCTGTAATACAATCACTTTACAGAGAGAATTTATCAGTATTTTAGTATCTGCCTTGAAGCAGCAAAAAGAAAAAAAAAATAGTTGCTTTAAATGCAACTATAATATAATCAAATTTTAATTTATATTCCTAGATAAACTATTGAGCCCAAGTCATCATTCTCTATAAGCCGGTCTGTTCTTACATCCTTAAACAGTTTTTATATGATTTAAAATGGCTGAAGCCATGAAATCTGATACTTGAATTTCAAGCTTCATTTTGACAAAATCCAAAACTGATGAACATTCAGCATTTGGGTCCAGTTGCTGCTCACCTCACCGCAGTGCTTCTCTGCTTCCTGCACTGCCTCGGCCTGAAGAACCTGTGCCAGCTGGCCCTAAAGTTTATCTTCATCAAATCGCTAAGCCTGAGTGGGTCAGGGTCTTAGGACTCAGAGCTAGCTCCGTCTCTGAGTGGTCACAGGGGGCCATCAGTCACACCATCTCTGTCGTCTACCTTGCATGAAACAGTAAGAATGTGCAGAAAGCTTTCGAAGAGAAGTGGGAATGGAGAGAGGGACAGAGATTGCCAATGTAAGAGGCGTGTGGGCTTTCTCCTATTTCTTGTAACAGCTGCCATAGAATGTAAAGTAAGTGATACTGTTCCAAGGAGCCTTGGGTGAGAATTTTGGGGAGGCAGTTGATTGACTGCAGGCTGGGTGGAGAGCTTACCATTACAAGGTTTGCATGAGTTGAGGCAGTTGTTTTCATGCCTGGCAATCTTGACCGAATACTTCAGCCATTCATTCAGCAGTGCTCACTGAAGGCTTGTGTACCAGTTACTGTAGTGGGTAGACATTAAAGTAGAAGATAAACTGCCTTCTGGAATAAAACAGTGAAGAATACACAATCTCAAACCGAGAAAGGGTGGTGAAAGAAGAATGCTGATTTTCTAGGATGCCCGGGGAATGGCAGCTGTGAGTGACAGGGAAACACGAGGATTAAAAATCATTGAGGCTGGGCAGTGGTGGTACACACCTCTAATCCCAGCACTTGGATGGCAAAGGCAGGTACATCTCTTAAGGTTGAGGCCAGCCTGGTCTACAAAGTGAGTTCAGGACAGCTCTGTCAAGGACCAGAAGCAAAGCATTCGAGGTGAAGGGAAAAAGCCTAGATCACCAAAGCAGGGTTGAGTTCATGTGCTGAGAAAGCACCCTTCAAGTGCTGAGGAGAATGAAAGATACTGAAATTGTCAAGCTCTTGGTCACTTAGGGCTCTGTAGTAAGGAATTTGGATCTTCTCTGGGTGTGGTGGGAAGCCATTGGAGGGTTTGAGTGCTTTTCAGTGTTTCAGTGGATGGAGGACTTCAGTGGCCAAGATGACAGGATTTGGGACCCGCTATCAGGTGAGACTGGGGGCCTGGGTGGGGTTGGTGGTCATGGCTAGAAGCCAGGGTCAGTCTGTGTGAAAAGGCGTGTGAGTCAGGGTTCTGACAGGAACAAGGACAGTGACACCATTGGCCGAGATTGTAGAAAAACGGAAACAAGATGGACAATGAATCACATCTTGTCTTGAATGGGTACAGCTTTGAGATTCCTAAGATCCCAGTGGAGACTAAGCATTGGGGAGAGAGGATCTGGCTCCACAGGGCAAGGCGCTGCAGGTTTTCCATGGGGTCATGTTTGTCTGAAGGAAGTAATTACAGACACATCGGAGTCTCTTGACAAGGGGTATCCATTTGTTGGTTGTTTTCCCCCTCCCCTGTAAAACCATATCCCTTCAGTCAGTAGAAGCCTTGCTTTTCAAAACGTTTAGGATACTTCAGTCAAACTTAGCATCGAATTTGAACTCTCCACATCAGGTTTGATTATGAATCTATTTTAACATGAATTTTAAGCTTGTATAAATACAAGCTTACATCATTCTAGACCAGCCAAACATGGCACCTTTTTAGTCCCAACATTCCAGAGGTGGAGACAAGCGATCTTTGTGAGTTTGAGAACAGCCTGGTCTACATAGAGAGTTCCAGACAGGCCAGAGCAACATAGACCTTGTCTTGAAGTACAAAAAAAAAAAAAGGACAAAATTTAAAAACCAACATGAAAGATTTTGAAGACCTGTATCCCCTTCAAGTTTTATACTCTTTCAGAAGCAATCACTGTAACCATGTGTTATATTCACCTCCACTGATTTCTGATGTTTTTAGTGACCGGAGGACTGGATTGAATGAAGGATATGCTACATGATATACAGAAGATGAAACAATTTTAGATTCTGTGTCAGTTTCAAGAACACTTGTATTCAACTACACTCAAAATCAGGGTCTTAGCTGAGTCTTAGGATTGAGGTTTGTTATTGTATTGGTTTTTGTTGTTTTATTGTACATAGGTGGGTATTTTTAATGTATGTATGTATGTGCACCATGTGTGTATCTGGTAATTCTGGAAACCAGAAGAGAGCGTTGGATTCTGAGACTGGAGGTAGCAGTTGCTTGTGAGCCACCACGTGGGTGCTGGGATTGAACTCTCTTCCGGAAGAGCAGTTCTTAACCACTAAGCTGTCTCTCCAGATGCAAGATTTAGGGTTTGCTTTTTTTTTTTTTTTAATTGTTATTATGTCATTGTTAGGTCATGGCAAGCCATTATTGTGATGTCTGGCTATGGAGGGGTCTTTGGGAATAAGAAGTGAGAAGATGAGGAATTAATTATCCCCTTACTGAGGGTACCCCGGGACCCAGGCAAAAGGATAAATATGATGAGAACTGAGGGAATACATGAGGTGAAAAATAGAAACTGAACATTTGTGACAAGGGAAAACAAAACTGCCCTGAGTGGAGTCGAGACGATGCTGTTGTTATAGGTTTAGTCACTTAGACGCACCAAGTTGCTTTTCTCACATTTTTGTTTCTGTGCTTGGACTTTCAAAGCTGAGCACCTCTCTTCTTTCAGCAGAGGCATTTACAATGTTCAGGAAAGGACTGGGTCTTAGTGGGGTGGGGTGTCCTTCTCCCGTGGCATCCGTGCAGGAACTTCCTGGTGGCACAGGTGTGCTGTGTAGGCGGGCCTCCTGGAACAGAACTCCTGGGAGGTGATCTTGGTGGCTGGTGCATGTCTACCAGGCAATCTGTTTTTGTCATTTGACAATGTAAATTGTCATACATTGAATGGTTCTGTGTCTTCCCACCTTTGTAAGATGGGTGCAGCTACTCACTTAAACCTGACTTTTAAGGCTTTATTATCTTACAAATATTTTTGTGCCCTTAAGTGCAATTGAGACTGTTAAATTTTAATAACATGAAAAGAATAACAAAGCATTTGGCTTAGTAATTCCAACATTGAGAATTCATAAATTGTGACATTAAAATACTGTCTGAGCTTTTAGCAATTTTTTTCTTGATAAAAGAGCTAAAAGTCTCAAATCATTTTCTAGTATTTGGCTATCCTAAACTTCTCAATCTTTTGAACAATCAGATAATCTGAGATTATAATTTTTTGGTAATATGACCAAAACAAATCTGAGGGCCTGTGTTTGGTCTGTAACCAATCCTGTTAGAAACTGGGCGGTGTGCGAAGATAAGCCAAGCAGGGAAGCTACTGGCAGTTTCCTGACTCAGCAAGCCCTGAACACCCAACCGGAGAGGCAGGTTCTCATGTAACACAGAAGGTCCGTCTGAGTCCCTGGGTCTAATCCTCTCCTTGTCTTTCATACCTGGCTTCGAGGGGCTGAATGCATTGCCAAGGTCACTGAGGGAATGCCAGAGCCAGGCTTCAAACATGAGTCTAGGCCAGACACCAATCTCTTACTTTTTACTCTTTGCGGATTTTAATTTTTTTCTTCAAATTTAGTATTTCTTCCTTTTTCTCTTTTATTGTAGTCTAAGATGACAATAGATTTTTAAAGTATGGATATAAGTAGATTGTAGACAATCAATGAAAATCAAAAGGGGAAGCCATGATCACTTTCACTCATATTCTCCATGTTGTGATCTGGAATGACCCTGCCAACTTCTCCAACTTTTCTGGCACTTCTCTCCCCCTTCCTGCTGTCCTGTCACCGGAGTCGTCTTCCAAGTGGGACAGCCCTCCGGTGTCCTACCTCAAGGATTTGCCCCTGCGACCCCTCCTGAAACTGTCATTTCTCCACACTTTGTCAGAGCAAGGCAGAGTCTTCTGACCACTCATAAGTCTTCAGAGACATGAGACACCCATAGAAGGAGACATCTTTCTATGATTCTGCATTTCTGGGCTGCCTTTGTTTTCTTCATTGTATTTATTATAAAAGATTGTCAACAGCTTATTTATTTGGGCTTTGACATAGCAACTTTCTCTCCTGAGAGAAGAGAAGCGAGATCATTTCTGTCTTGCTTGCAGTTTTTAATTTTAATCCTCAGGGCCTAGGATGGGTGCCCATTACATAAGGGGTATTTCATATTCTTTTTGTTTCTTTGTTTTGTTTTTCGAGACAGGGTTTCTCTGTGTATCCTTGACTGTCCTGGACTCACTTTGTAGACCAGGCTGGGCTCAAACTCACAGAGATACACCTGCCTCTACCTTCCTGAGTGCTGGGATTACAGGCATGTACCACCGAACCCAGCTGGTATTTCATATTCTAACGAAATGGATTAAAATCCACTTGTATTGATTTTACCATCCTACCCTCAAAAACTTTTGAAAATGTTATTATATATCTTTTCTAAAATCTAGTTTGTTCTATATGTTTCCATAATTTTCCTGTTTAGAATTTTGTTTTTCTGTTTTGATTTTTTTTTTTTATTTCTGAAACAAGGTCAGATTAATATGACATAAATTATTCCTCGTGACTCCAGGTTTGTTCTTGAAGATTCCAGCTTTCCACATCCATGCCCTCTACTGTTGTGATCCATCCCAGAGTGCTGCTGGGGATCATGTCAAGTTCATTGGTCAGCAGCCTGTGAAGCTGTGGACTCTGGATTACAGTGACTTCTCTGGCCATTGGCATGCTTATTCTCTTCAGCTCTCCTGATAATTCTGTCTCTTTGAATACTCTGTTTGGAATCCCTGGGGGAAAGAATCTGGTTATGATACTTACCTACAGTGACTGTCATTTCTTCACCATTAGATCATGAATTCTTTTTGGCAGCATTTGCTGCTCTCCCTTTCACAGAAGAGATTTAGAAGCAGGAGATGAATTAGATTGGGTTTTTTCCCCTCATCCATTAACATCACATACTATTTATTTGCTGTCTATTCATCTCAAACATAACTACACCGATATGTTTGTTTGCTTCTTGGTTTAGGGACAGCATCTAGCTGGCTAGTCCAGACTGGCCTGGAACTCAGAGTTTTCCTGCATCTGCTTCCTGAGCGCTAGGATTGCAGGCCTAGCTAACTGTGCCCACCTGAGTGTGTGCACATGTTGGGTGAAAGTGACACGTGAATGTTTGAGTCATCCACTCTGAACACGTGACAGTGCTAAGCAAAAGCAGAGCTCCAAAGTGATTCCTGCAGGAAGCCTTCGCTAGGAGATGAAGCAGACTGCATCAGGTAGTAAAACTGTTGAAGTCAGAGCAAGAGTTTCCCTTGAAACCAGATGGTTCTTAGTTTCTTTTCCTGATTCTGGGTTAAAATGACCTGGCAAAGGCAACTGAGGAAGGAAGGCTTTGTCTGAGCTCACAATTCAACGTCTGCACATTGTGGCACGGAAGTCCAGGAGGTGGTGACGTGACTCCTGACGCCTACAGCCAGAAGAATGCGATGACTATGGAGCTCAGCCCACTTTCTCCGTGTCCTGGAGTGCAAGTTTCCCACCCCGGGAAGGTTCCTACCACAGTCAGGATTGCTCTCCCCACACAAGACAATCTGTCACGTGTAACCAGAGGCCCACCTTCCAGAGAAGCAGATCCTGTCTGACAGGGGTACCAATGACCACAGTTGCTATATAGGGAATTTTGGAAGCTTCTTAGGTGTTGTCTTCATTAGAAGACCAAAGGTACGTTTTCTGCCTGAATATCCAGAATGTGAGGTCTTGTGGACTATTCAAGCAAATGGCCCAAGCTCTGCTGCCTTCCTTCTTTGCCTATGGCTTCCCCAACCTTATTTTCATACATTGTATCCAAATAATACTCTTCTTTCATAAGTTAAGAGATTTTTTTAAGTATGCATCTTATTTTTCCAAAGTTCAATGGTAACCTCTTATGAATCCCAGTACATATAAAAAAAAAAAAACATGTATGTATGTATGCATGTGATTTAACATGGAAGTAATTTCTTCTATACAAACCACTAACCAACACAGGACTTCAGGGGAACATGAGCCATTGGTGTATTGGAAATGGAGAGATACTCAAAGAACCGTCTGGTTTTAAATGGTTTGCTAGTACAGTCTCAATAATCGACTGAGTTTGGACAAGGGCCTAGTCCCCTTCCTTATTGCGTGAAGAGATTCAGCGGGTAGATTGTAGGGACGGGCACTGTGCTCTCTCTGTATTGCAGGCAGGAAGTTGCCCAACCAGGTAGCTTTAAAAACAATGCAGGAAATGCACAGAACTTCATGGCCCTGTGGAAAATAAGGCATATGACAAATGAATACTGAAGAGTGGCCTCATGTACCCAGAGCACCTAGAACTGAAACTCCGCTCTTAAGTCATGTGGTATTGAATGCCACTTAATTTTCAGTGAAAAACAATGCCCTTGAACCAGCAAGGACCCACACATTGGTGAGATACTAGGTGAAATACTAGTTGGGGCTTGACACTTAGATATGGTCTTAGTCACAACTTTTCTTGACCGTTGTTTCTTCCTGTCATTTACCAAATGGTTCTCACCTCACAGGACTGTACTTGGAAGTTTTGTCAGATAAGGAAAGACGGAGCACCGGTATTGATTTTTAGAATTCTATGACATGTGGCAAAAGAGGACACTGAATAATTAAATATCAGCTAGTATGAGTATGTCGGAGCAATTTACTCTTGGAAATTTGTGGTGCTGGGAATCAAAACCAGGCCTTGTGTTAATGAGGCAAGGGCTCTACCAATGAGCTACCCACTAATCCTTAATTATTGTGGTGGGAAAGAACAATCTTCTTCCAAAGGTGTCAACATTATTTCGTAGCTGTGTAATAGTTGTCAGCTGTGTAATCATTGAATGGGGCTATGCCCCAGGCCACTGTTCACCAGTCAGTTTCCTGCTCCTGGCAGGCCTGATTTCTCGCCTGCTTACCATTGGGGTGTGGACATAGGAGACCAAGCTGTCTTAGAGATGTGTCTGGCCCGTGTTATTGTTTTCTGTGTTCTTTTGTCTGTCCACACATGCACATTGGTGGAAATACAGTCCTGGAATCTAGAGCGCCTAATCCAAAGGCCAGTCTTCCTTTTCTACAGAAAGCTTCACTACAAGGTAAAGAGGGCCTGGAGTTCTATAGACCATGTAATATGAAGTTTTACAGAAGGACACAGTCAAAGTGCTGAAACATTATCTCTGAGCTTCATGGGGGAAATCCAAAAAAGTTCTTGCTTAGAAAATTACTAGAAGCACGTAGAAGAAAGCATGCCATAATTCTATTCACCAGTTGATTTTAATGCTCATAAAATGTTTTAGTTTTTCATCAAGTAAAAGAATTTGTCTTGGGAATCAATAGAAGCAGGGTTGTAAGTTCCTGTTTCTGTATATAGACTACCATATACATGTCCTACCATAGACATGGCAGTGACTGTCTGCTCTGCTGCCAGTGTGTTGGGTTCAGGCTTAAACTGTAGAGGGACAAGGTGACCAGTGGATGTCAACAATTCTCCTTTCAGCTCCAGTCAAGGTGAACAAAGAACTCCAAACCACGCCACTCAGCACCCTTAGGGACAAAGGTGTAAAAAAACTCAGGTAGTTTTTTAGTCCTATGGTTATTTATTCTGCTTTGGGATGAAAGAATAAACTTGAATGGCTCCAAACACAGTTTGAAATTTTCGGTTAGATGTACTAAATGTTTGTTTGTTTGTTTGTTTTTAAAACCCATTTGGGACCTTCTAACCCTATGTCTCAGAAAAATACTTCTCCATTCTTAACAGGCAATTGTGATGTCCAATGAAGTGATTTCTTTAAGGAAGGACATGGCCTAACCTAGGTCAGTGCTCTGCTTGGTCCCCTCCAAGCAGTCAAGGGTGGCAGCCATGAGGCCTTTTCTCCTGTGCCTGTTTCCTTTTGTCTTTTTATGAAATTAGGTAGGATTCCATTCTCCTCTAGGGGATGCCCATATGTCAGGTTACTTGAGCCCATTTCCCAGCACAGGTTCTCAGCCGTTCAGGACTCATTTCTTAAATACTTTAGTCTAAAAACCCCATGATAGTCTATTATATGACTGATTACTCCAAACTTGAAGATTTATCTACCAACATTTACTATATTGGAGATGAAAATGTAAAACAGAAAGTATATTTACTAATTCTTTTCAAAAGAATAAACATAACACTGGTAACGTCTGGGAGGGAAAACCTCTTTGAGGTGAGAAGAGCAGCACCATTTTCGTCTCTGCCCGGCTTCCTAGCATCCGCCTTAATAGAAGACAGCTGGAAATTCTTATCTGTCTCTGTGTTCAATCTGCTCCAATATTTTGCCTTGCTTAAAAAATATGAAGAAAACTTGGCTCCACAGACATGTAGCTGGAAAAGGAAAGGAGTATTTTAATAGACTCTTCAATAGCTATGGATATGCTCTGTTGATGCTAGAACAGAATTTGGCAAACAGTTGTTTTCTAAGGGTTGGTGCGAAGTCAGCCCGTCAAGGACCTCTTAGAGCGTGTGACAGGGAAGTTGGAGATCTGTCTTGTAGTCTGTCTTTCACTTTGAATACATTTTTCTAGGCTCACACAGCTATCACTTGGAAGCTACTGGTTCTCTGAGGTAGAAAGTAATTCCTAATTTGTGCTTGTTTTCAGTAGATAATATTTAAAAAGTCCCATTTGATGACAGTACCACTGATCTTAAATAGTGAGACACTCAATTTTGGAGGAAGGTTTGCAAAAAACAATAATAATAATTTTTGTTTGTTTGTTTGTTTGTTTAAAAAACCTGAAATTTTAGCAGTGAGCAACCAGCATTATCTGTTCTCCTTAAGTGCCACCATTAAGGAAAAATATGCCAGGTGCTCTGGAAATGGCCAGAGTGCTGCACCAACCCTCCAGATGAAAACAGTTCTCCATTAAAGAGTGGTTAGCTCAGCTTGCAACTTGAAAAACCCCCAAGTGTTTCTTGGAGTCACCATTGTACTTCAGGATCAATAAGTGCGCGCTGTGAACCTCCCACGTGTTAAAATGAGGTCACGTGTAGTAACACATACTTAATCCCAGTACTCAGGAGGCAGGTGGATCTCTGTGAATTTAAGGACAACCTATCTACACAAAGAGTTCCAGGATAGCTGGGAAGACATAGTAAGACCCTTTCTCATAGATAGATAGATAGATAGATAGATAGATAGATAGATAGATCCTAAAAAAAAAAGACCACAAAGACTGACTAGCTAAGAAGATTTGATAAATATATGAGTCTACATTATTCTAAAATAACAAATGATGTGTGTTTAAGAGTTAAATTTAATGAAAGAAATGTTCTTGTATTATCAAGAACAATCTTTTTCTAAGACTTTTATTAGTGTGTGTATGTGTGTATGTGTACATATTCACATGTGTGTGCAAGTACCCGCAGAGGCCAGAAGAGGGCAGAAGATCCCTGAAAGCTGGAGTCCTGCATGTTTGTGAGCCACCTGACTTGCACGCTGGAAACGAAACATGAGTTTCCGGCAAGAACAGCATTTAGTCCAACATGAGGAACCATCTCTCCAGCCCTGTAAGGGGCATTCTTAAGAGTCTGGACTCTGTTCCTTCTACTGCGATGCAGCAGTGAGCAAAACAGAACTCAGTATATCACCTTGCCAGCAGCAGCATGTCTGCCCATTATCAGTTTCAGCACAGTTGTGTTTGAATAAAAATTTAAAACCATTATTCACTATTTAGGCTATTTTATGTAATAAAAGATCTGAATGACCAAGAGTAATAAGGACAAATATGAACAAAACAGCAAATCTATAGATTTATTTTTTTTGTTTGTTTTGGCAGGGTTTCTTTAGCCTTAATTGTCCTGGAACTCACTATGTAAGCCAGGCTGACCTCAATTCAGAGATCCACCAGCCTCTGACTTGCAAATGCTAGAATTAAAAGCTTGTGCCACCATGTCCAGGCAGTGTGTGTGTATATACTGGCCTTGCATCCCCGTGAACTGGAGTTACACAATATTGTGGGTCACTTGGCGTGGGTGCTGGGATCAGAACTTGGTCCTCTGGAAGAGCACACTGATCTTAACTGCTATACTCAACTGCTGAGTCATCTATCTCTCCAGTCCCCTCTATCTCTCCAGTCCCCATTAGCCTAGTTTTAAGATACAGGAACAAATCTGTGAATGACACACTTTGTGATGACAAACTTTGTCTTTGTGTTTATCTGATCTGAAATTGTATGAGTTATCACACTTTAGGGGGCTGGCAATGGCATCTTTTCTCTAGCTTTTCGTGCAGCTGGCACACACCAATGTCAGTTAGGCAAGATCTTGGTTCTCCTTGCTGGGCACACACCTCACAAGCCAGTATACTGTGACAACACCCTGTACAATGTTTTCCATTTCCAGTGTGAAAACCTGAAGCTTTCTTTAGTTTTTAAAGAGCTCATCATATCTACATTTGGGATGTTTTCTTTTCTTCAAACTCTGATCAGTTTCAGAATTGCATTAAAAGTGTTTCTTTGCATAAGACAAGGTGTGGTGAATTCTTGGGGTTCTTAACAATAAGCGGGAGATTGCTTTCTCCATGACACTGACCCCTCTCCCATGAAGCAGGCGGTTGCTATTGTAGTTTCTTTTTCTTCATCTTCTTAGACTTAGATACTACAGGTTTGACTTGAGAAAATGGGTCTTCTCTCTTGTGGTTATGATCCACTTTTCAAGATACAAATCTGCAATAACTTCTCTTTTCTTTTCTGTTGTTTTGTTGTTGTTTGTTTTGGTTTTGGTTTTGGTTTTTCAAGACAGGGTTTTTCTGTGTAACCCTGGCTGTCCTGAAACTCACTCTGTAGACCAGGCTGGCTTTAAACTCAGAAGTCCACCTGCCTCTGCTTTTCATGTGGTGAGATTAAAAGTATGTGTCACCACTGCCTGGCTAATTTTTCTTATTTCATAAAAAAATAGACTCTTAAAGTAGTAAGTTTAGATGATTTTATATTTGTTTAATTTTTGAAAAAAAAAATTCAAAACATTTAAAAAAATAATAAGAAAGTATGCTTTTGTTGTTGTTGTTGAGCTTGCAAATAAATGCCCAGCAACTTTGGAGCAATGGCAAAGTACAGAAATTGTAGTAGGTAAACGTGAAAGGTGCTAAGAACATACTCAAAATACTAAAAACAAACTGAGTTACCTCTAAAAATGCACAACCTTACAAAACTGGAAGATTGTGCTGGAGACACGGTTCACTAACTGAGTTTGTATGTTCTCAGACCCCTGTGGGGTGGCTGGGACCAGCTTCCTACTCCGGCTCCAGGGGTTCCAGTGCTCTCTTCTGACCTCCACAGGCACCTTCACACAAAGCCATACCCCCACATACATAATATATATGCATAATTTAAAAATAACAAATCTTTTTTTAAAAAGAACTGTAGGAAACCCGAGGGACCACAAAGCCCGTATTCCATTATCTGCCATTGTGATGATGCCATCATAGTTCACACAGCCACTGGAAAACTCCACTCTGTGCTCATGAGAGAATGAAGGTGAAAAGAGTCTCGGGTTATTATAAAAGAGCTGTAACCTCCCAGACCTCCTGAGAAGCTCCTGGCACCCCCAGAATTCCCTGGCACCACTTGATGAGTCACTTGTCTAAGGAGCCATCCGTTTCAAATGCGTTTCAATTATGTAAATTCTGCCAAGGGGGAACGATGTCACATTTGCTTTATTTGATGCACCTTGTCAAACCTAAAATTAGATTGCCCAGCTCACTAATGCTTTGAATGACGTAAGAGACTTGGTGGCTCTGAGGGTTAATAGTTCTGAGAGCCATGAATCCTAACTCGTGTCCATTAAGCCCGTATACCTTTTCAGTGTGACTCTGGAAGCCCGTTCAGGCCTCACTGTAAAGCTACAAATCAGCCTTTCTTCCTGTCTGATAGATGAATGGACTTGAATTCCCATATGTGGCTCCCCCAGATCACTTCATGGTCACTTGTTTTCCTTCAAAGAGGAAACCACAGCAGCAAGAACTGTTTATATATGGTTGTAATTTAATTGCACTTGGAACATTCCTTCTAAAAGAAGTTGTGTTTGATCCAGTACCAAAATTCATGAGCACATGTCACGTGCCCAATACTCTGCAGACACCTCAGTGAATACAGAAAGAGCACTTCCTATCCTTCAGCCAAAGGCTCATTGCGATGAAACAGAGAGCTCTTAAAGTTTAAACATTGCCTCAGATGAAATCAAATGCGTGTGCATAAGCTGTGGGAGAACAAATGGAATACATGAGGGGATTTGGGGTTTGTTTTTCTCAGATTTTCACTTTGCTGCGATGAAACTTTAACAACACTTGAAGGATGAGTTGGGGTGTGCTGGTCTCCAACAGGGGCCAGTGGTTTGGACAGGGCCTGGAGGACTGGAGGTTGCTGGGGCCAGATTTGAGGAAGGTTCTAGCCCATTGGAAAGGGCCCGAATGCCTAGTCTCTTCTTCATCATCCTACCTTCAAACTGCTCTTTGTTTATTTAGCAAGGAGAATGAAAAATGAGCCAGAAGAAACAGAGGGAAGGTAGGGATGAGAAACCCAGAGTTAATTATGCTTGGCCAAAAGAGGTTGTCAAAATAAGATGATGAAGAACACTGGGATACAGTTGTCTGGGTAAATGTGAGGTGCACCACCCAGATCCCTTTCCCAGAACCTCCTGCTTCCTGCCTGGCCTGCGGGAAATCCAGTCGGCAGCCAGCCTCCAACTGTCAGCCCCTTCAAGGGCTGGCCTGGCTGCAAAAAGCTTCCTTGCTGTGTCCACCCTCCCATCTGCCTTTCTGGCCCTGTTACCGTGTTCTTCTCTGACACCTCCCCACTTGCTGTGGCTTCTCTCAGCATTCTGTGCATACCTCCATTATGACTTTTTTCCTTTGCCTCACAGGGCTGCCTTGCTCAAGGTCATGTTTGTGCCAGGGTAGCTTACATCCTGTTATAGAGGCAGGAGGCTGGATGCCCAGAGGTTGCACATGGTTCTGCAGGGCCAGAGTAGTTTTGTTGCAATTAAGCTCCTCTCCTGCCTACTCTCTTTCTCTCTCTTCCTTTCACTAGTATTGAGACCTAATATTTTGCATCCCAAATTCTGGTAAGTAGCTGTCCTAGAGAATCCAACTGTGGTGTTTTGAACAGGAATGGCCCCCAGAGGCTCATATATTGGAATGCTTGGTCATTAGGGTTTGATGCCACTTGAGAGGAGGTGTGGCCTTGTTGAAGTAGCTGTGGTCTGGATGGAGTGGGTGTGGCTTGTTGGAGGAAGAGTGTCACTGAGGGTGGGCTTTGAGGTTTCAAATGCCTAAGCCAGGCCCAGTGGCTCTCTCTTCCTGCTGCTGGTCCAGATGCAGAACTCTCAACTCCGTCACTAGCACACCACCAAGCTTCCCACCGTGATGATAGTGGACTAAACCTCTGAAGCTGTAAGCCTGCTCCAATTAAATGCTTTTCTTAATAAGAGTTGTCATGTTCATGGTATCTCTTCACAGCAATAGAACGATGACTAACACATCAACTATGACACGATACTCTCTTATCTGGAATTCTCCAGAGCTGACTATATAGTTCATGTATTTTTTTTTCCATTTGTGTGTTTGGGTGTGTGTTTGTTTCTGAATTGATCTCATTCATTCAGTAGTATACTTTCTATTGGTTATTTGGAAATTTTTAGTTTATTGGCTTACTTATTCGAAACATATCTCTTCTAGTGAAGATCTTCATTTCTAAAGGAGTTTTACAATGTCAAAATTATTTTTCAACTAATTCCAACATAACTTTTGCTCATTTGAAATACATGGTATATGAACAGAACAGCACGGTAGAATCAAACAGGCGGAATCAATTGTTGACCCTAGCTGCATTGCGTAGCAGGTGAAGGCATATGGTCATTGTGAAATTCAAACGCTGATTTATGTACCTTCTCATATCTGGTTGTAATCCTTGTTCTAAGAATCCTCCTGTCTCAATGTTGTGTAAACACTGCTCCCTAATTGTCCTCTGATCTGCCAATAAAGGAGCTGAGCAGAGGCAAGAATAGGGCTGGACTTCCTGCCAGCCACGGGAGGAGGAGTTAGAGGAGAAGGTAGGGGATTCGGCCACAGGCAGAGGTCCAGGAAATGTTAGTAGAGAGGAGCTGGAGCAGAGAATGCCATGAAGTACAAGTATCTCTAGGATTTATGCTTACAGGAAGCCAGATTAGTTTGGAGGGATAAGATTAGAGCAACAACTGCTCAGTATTGTGTTGTAAAGCTTGATTAAAAAAACAACAACAATATAATTAAGTCTCAATTATTTGAAGCTGGTTAAGAGAAAGAGAGAAACAAACACAATTTTATAAAAATCACTTTAAAGGATCTTGAAATCTGATTGCTGTGGGGTAGAAGTGTTTTGGCAAAGACTCAGCTTCAGATACCTGCTCCCAGGATCTTTGTTTTGCCCTCATTAATGAGGAGTGGCCCATTGGTAACTCTAAAACTGGGGTTTCTAAAAGCACTATTTTCTTAAATTATTACATGTCTGGTTTAACCTTCTCTGGTGGGGCCATCTCTCGACCTCCCAGCCTCTTTGTGCGCATTCAGTGACAGCCCTACCTGCTTCCCCTGTGTCTATTCACAGGAAACCCAGCATCAAGCCTATTCTGAAAGGTGTCTCACCAATAAGGAGCTGGATGATAAGGGCCCTTCTTCTGCTGCTCCGCAGGTCCCCACAGCATGGCAGATGTGTGGGAAGAAGAGGGACAATAGGGACAGGGAGCACCTACAGGGATGGGGGTGGGAATGTGCTTCTGTCCACAAGGAACAAAGGCCAGGGAGGCCACAGCCACCCTCAGCTTAGTCAGGCTTATAAGGGGTAGAGTTGGAAAAGTCATATACTGGCTTGGTGTTGGCCCAATATTTCAGTGTTGGTGCGTGGGTGTGGGTATGTGTAATATTTGCCCTAGATATTTCCATTCTTTTTCCTCTTGAAAGAAGACTGGGTTAATAAAATAAGTCTTCCAGGTTAGAAAGCTTTTCGAGGGCTGCCACTACATTTTTATATCAGTCCCCGTTCATTTACAGGCTTTCATTTTTGTGGTAATAAAACGGAAGCAAGGCAAGGGCTGGCATTGCTGTGTCTAAGACGCTGGCTAATGTGGCTGCAGTGACCTGGCTGAAGGTGGAACTGTCCTAGAAGTATGGGGTTGGCAGCAGGACCCCCAAGGGTGCCTGGCGGCTTGGTAGGCATGTCAGCGCTATTCTAAGAGTGGTCTGAATTGCCCCCTGGGGGCAACAACCTATTTTTAGTCATGTGTCTTCTTGGCCGGCCTTCCTAATATTAACACTGTCTTTCCAAAGACGCCCAATTCCTGGTTGTGAAAATAATAACACCAGGCTGGTACCGGGGAACTTGGCTGGCATCTGAGCCTTCATAGCCACTGTATCTGGCCCTGTGTGAGGGAGGATGGCGTGGGCTGTGGGACTGAGGACAGGACTAAGGGAGATGGGTATAAAGTCTACTTGCATCTCTAAAGGGCTACACTAGTGGCCGATTCGGTGCTTTTGTGTACTTTTATTTGTTATTTTATTTTTTGCCTCCCAAGGCCTCCAGATGTGACGGAGAGTGTGGAAAACACATGTCACTCTGTGTTACTATGACAGGAGCAGTAATGAGGTGTGGTCTCCTCATGACTGTGTGGCCATGGGTGAGCTGGCCTGCTCCTTGTCTATATAAGGGTTGGTCTGGCAGAATTCAGATACTCCCCACCCCAGCAGTTCTGATGGCCTGGCTCTGAGCCTTTTGCCTGATGCTCCTAGGGGTAGTCAAAAGCCAAGGACTGGTTTCCAAGCCTTCCTGGCAAGATTGGCTGTGGATTGGAAGCAGCTACTCAGCCTGGTCCACAGCAGACTTCAAACCCTTTTCAGGCCCATTTCTGCTGCTCAGCCCCTGGCAGAATGGAGCCTGCCTCACAGATGGGGAATCTCAGAATGCCAAAGGGAGCCTGAGGTTTCTCACTGAAGAGATAAACGCATGGGTCCCTATCTTATGTTCTTTTCCTAATGCTGTGGTAAAATACCCTGGTAAATGCAGTTTAAGGGGTATTCTGGCTTGCAGTTCAGGCCACAGTTCACCCTGGCAGAGACGAGAGCCCAGCAGGGACGTGAGGGAGCTGGACACATTGCATCCACAGTGACAAAACAGAACAAATGCGTGCAAGCTAATGCCTAGCTTGCTCTCTCCGCTTGCACACCCTGGGTCCTGCCTGCAGTTCAGGTGGGCCCTCTCATGTCAGTTAAGGTGATCAAGACAGCCCCCCACAGGCATGCCCAGAGGCCCAGTTCGCGCCAGATTCTGTAATGTTGACACCTAACATTAACCATTGCAGTGCCATTTCTCCTGTCACACGTGACACCCCCAGGGAATCATTACCCTCTAGGTGAGCACGTCTCTCCAAAGTTCTCCTCTTCCTCCTAGGAAACCGAGACTTCAGTAAAAGGAATTATGGAACACTTCTGCTGGAATCAGACCAAAATGAAGAGTCCTTTGTGACTGGCAGCTGTTCCTAGACAGCCAAGAGGACAAGGATGGCCCAGGGCCACTGTGTCATAGCTTCTCCTCACACCCTCAGGTCTGAGCTGAGCTGGTAGCACATCTGCAAATTCCCTGATGTTGCAGTCACCTCTGGATCGTCTTGCCTTTATCGACCATGGTCTCCTCAGTTTGGATGAGAGCTTTGAGGCCATCTCTGAATCCTAGAAGGTAATAGCTTAGCTTCTGTCTCCTCTGTTTCCATGAAAAGTAAAAGATGTCAGTGGAGAGGCATCTCGTTTCACATGCCCAAAGCCCGGGTGCAAGGGCTGCTACATCTCTTCCCATCCAAGCTGCAACCGACTAGACCCAAATCTAAAACCAAGAGTCAAGGCATCCACACAGCACACTCCTTGCCTGTAGGAAACTTCTACGCCACCCACATGGTCTAACTAACCTTGAGTTCTCTCTCTGTCTCTCTCTCATTCTTTGACAGGTTCATACATGTACATAATGAATTTTAGTTATTTTTAAAATGAATTCCAGGACAGACAGGGTGAAACAGAGAAACTCTGTCTTAAAAAACAAAACAAAACAAAATTCTGGGAGGCATCAAAGAGCAATGGCAATAGCCTGGATTTGGGGGACATCTCTGGGGCCTCCCTGACCAGCAGGTCAAAGGGAAATATCCAATAACTGGCAACAGGATTTTCATTTAAAAATCTATGCGTTCTGGGGAAAGCATTATCCACCAATGGAAGGTACTTCCATTCACATACTCTTTCTGTGATATTTTTAATAAGCTTATAAAACAGCAGGTTTTCAAATGGCTTTTCATACATTCTTAGTTTTGGTTACACCTCAGCTCTTCTCTTAAGAGCTCTTGCTTCTTCCCTAGTAGAGTTGCTGTGAAACATAAGGAAGAGGAGAGACGGATTTCATTACTGCTAAATACAGCCATCCTTCAGTATCCACAGAAAAATGGTTTCAGGACCCCACACCTTGGATACCAAAATCCATAGATGCTCATCTCTTGTACAAAATGGCATATTACATAAACCTACACACACCCTCCCCATAGACTTTCCTTCATCTCTAATTTCCTAAATACTTTTAAAAATATCAAGGCTATGTAAGCCATTATTACATTGTTTAGAGAAATAACAATAAGAGAAAGAAGTCTATTCAGGACAGATACAGTGTACGCCCCCGTATCTTCCATCTGTGGCTCACTGAGTCTCAGAAAGCAGAAGTTTTGAGAATGTCCCCTCACAATGAACTAAAATAAAATGAGGACTTTCTTAGGTTTTCCAAGACAGGGTTACTCTGTGTGGCCTTGGCTGTCCTGAACTTGCTTTGTAGACTAGGCTGGCCTCAAACACAGAGATCTGCTTGCCTCTGCCTCTCTGAGTGCTGGAATTATAGGCATGCACCACCGTGCCCAGCTTAAAATGAGACCTTTTCAAAACCCAAACTGTTCTGAAATGTATCATAGGTCCCAAATTTGGGTATCTGGAGCAGGTAAGCCAGATTCTTAGCCATTGTGAAACTCTTTCCATCTTTTGAATTTTTACCTCTTCAGGCACCTGCCCTGGCTTTCTCTCTACTGACCAGTCACCTCTGCCTCACCAGGGAGAGAAACAGATGGAGTGAAGCGACATGGCTGGAAGCCTGTGGCTCCTTTTCCAAAGAGCTGCCAATGGTGCTTCACGTCCACACTGGAAGACTCTGGCTTGGCATTCACAACCCAACCAGTGTTCATAGCTCTAGGTGCCAAGAGAGGTGAGAAACTGATTACTCACCCTGGAAACTGATTACGCACCTCATCTTAGAAGAGGAGGTCATTTCCAGAGACTAAAGATTGTTATGTAAAAGTATGCATTCCCTTGAGAGTTGTAGTTATCCTTTTTCTTAGTTATTTTCTGTTATTTTGACAGAATACCTGAGACTGGATGATTTCTGAGGAAGAGCAGTTCTGGAGGCAGAAAGGCTCAAAGCCAGGCAGCCTCCTCCAGCACTGGTAGGGCAGATACTGTCAGGCAGTGAGGATGTGTGCATGAGTGGAAGTGGGCACACACAGTGGAGAGATAATCTGTACAAAATGGCGAGAGGAGGGCTGGCTTGCTTTGGGACAGCCCACTCTCGGCTTCCTCCTTCCTTCGTGTCCTGGCTGGTTTTACAACTAGTTGGTCCAGCTAGAGTCATCAGATAGGAGGGAGCCTCAACTGATAAAACACCTCCATGATATCTAGCTCTAAGCCATTTTCTTAATTAGTGACTGATGGGGTGGGGGTGGGGCCATTCCCAGGCTGGTGGTCCTGGTTCTATTAGAAAGCAGGCTGAGCAAGCCATGAGGAGCAAGCCAGCAAGCAGCACCCCTCCATGGCCTGTCCATCAGTTCCTGCCTCCAGGTTCCTGCCCTGCTTGGATTCTTGCCCTGGCTTCCTTTGGTGATGAGCAGCAATGTGGAAGTGTAAGCCAATAAACACTTCCCTCCCCAGCTTGCTTTCTGATCATGGTGTTTTGATGCAATAGAAACCCTAACCAAGACACTATGAGAATAATTCAGTTTCGTGATAACTAACAGTGCTTCAAGGAAGACATTGATTCATTCATAAGGGTAGAGCCTCTATCACATAATTAATTCTTGAACGCCCCACTTCCCGGCATCTTCCTAGTACAATAACATTTTGACATGAACCTGGGTGGAACAGTCCACACCCAAGCCACAGGATTGCTGTTTGCTCAATCAGGCCTCCAGGTGACACATTCTGTGCCCTGCAGAACTTCTCACACCTATATGAAATCTTTCACCTTCTCTCTAGCTAGAGAGAGAAGGAAAAGAAGAGGGAAATGGAAAGGAGAATATAATGGAAGAGACTGGGACAAAATACGTTTTTCAAAAGCATGTCCCCAGTGATCTATTTGTTCCAAATACCCCTCACCTTCTATAGTGTCCACCATCATTAGAAAGCTGCAGAATTCTTCATGATCACAAAGGATTAAGACATTGGAGTTCAGCTGATACAGGAGGTCTACCCTGTCTTCTTGAGTCATTCAGCAGAAACCACAGAAGGATCATATCTTAGCAGAAGGGCTACCAAAGCCACAAACAATCCTTAAAGTGCTCAAGTAACTTAATTGCCGCTAGAAGGGAGACTCTTTAAAGGAACATACCAAAAGCATGGCACAGGCCAGGCATGGTGGTGTGTGCCTTTAATCTCAGCACTAAGGGAGAGGCAGGTGGATCTCTGAGTTAGAGGGCAGCCTGGTCTACATAACAACTTTTAGGACAGTCAGGACTACACAGAAGGACCCTGTCTCAAAAAAAAAAAAAAAAAATGGCATAAAAGAAAGCTCACAATGCCCAGCATCCAACATAAGATTACTAGTGTTTAAGGAAGCAGAAGCTGTGGATTACAACAAAAAAAGAAAAGTCAGCAGATAATAATAACAAATATCCATGGCAATAAAATCAGCACACAGAGCTTTAAAAATAGCTAGTACAAGTAAGTTCAAGCAGTTAAAGAAAAACTTGAACATAATGAGAAGAAAAGGGGAGATACAGAAAAGAACCAAAGGAATTTTAAGAAATGGAAATAGAAGAAGAGAAGAGCTTACTGGATGCTGAATACAGTTAATAGCAGATGTGACGCTACAGGTACAAGTGTTAATCTGAAGATGAAAAAAATAGAAAGCATTGAAACTGAAGGACAGAGACAGACAATGGAGCTGGGCACGGTGGCCTTTAATTTCCTCACTCATGATGGTTCGGGACAAGGCTTCCAGTGCGTTCGAGGTCAGCCTTGTCTGAAAGCAAGCTCCAGGAAAGCCGATGTCTTATGGCGAGAGCCTATCTCAGAGAAAGAGGAAGGGAGGGGGAGAGACAGAGGGAGCTCACACCCAGCAGAGTCACAGTGCTCTCTGGAGCAATATCTAAGTGTCTGTGGAACCTACAAATTTAAAGTTCCTAGAAGAATAATGAGGTAACAACAACACAAAATGGTGACAACCTTCTCAGATTTGATGGTGTCAAATGTCTTATACTAAACACAGTACAATCAAACATCTTGAAAACAGGAATAAGAAAAAAGGGAGAGCATCTGTAAAGCATCCCAGTGGAAAGACCCGGAGAGAGGGCTCAGAGGTTGAATGCGTGCTGTCCTTGCAGGGGACCCAAGTTCTGTTCCCAGAACTCTTGTCTGGAAGCTTCCAGTGGCCCAGCTCTAGGAGATCCTGCACCTTCTATGGCCTGCAAAGGCACCTGCGCATACATACCCACAAATACACACACAAGCATGCACTTGATTAAAAAATAAATAGATAAATAAAACATCCCCCCAAAAAATGACACTTTTTTTTTTAACAAAAGAGCAAAGATAAAACCGTAGAGACCCCTGTGATGTCAGACATTCAGAGACACTGGGCTGCATCTAAGAGTATTGAAGTCTAGCAAAGGCAAAGACATAATTTTCAAATCGAGGTAGAAAGATGTTTTTTTGTTTTTTCAGAGTGCACTTGAAGCCAGGAGGCTTGGGCTTCAAAATGTCAATTATTTAGAGAGAAGAAAATGATGCCAGGTGGAAACTCAAATCAACAAAAAGAAAAAAAAGAACTAGAGAGATCAGGAAATGGTGTGTGTGTGGTGTGTGTGCACGCACACAGCTATATGAGAAAAAAAACAATTTTTAAATTAAAATTAAAACTTTAACTAATTTAAAGCATAATGGACTGTGGTCTCAATAATGTGGACAATATCTGATAAGCGCATGGGTGGAAGTGAAGACACACTGTTGGGCTCTCTGTCTCTCATGTGAATTACTGCGGCGCTCTTATAAGGTAGGACTGTGATGCGTGCATTATGCGTATTGAAGCCCCAAGCAACTACTAGCTAAAATGAAACCAAATAGCATAGCAAGTAAAATAGAATATTAAGAGATGTGGAATTTATATAAAATAAGAAGAGACCAAACAAAGAGAAATAATCAAATACCCAGGAAACAGCAGGAAGAACATGTTTAAAACTTGTGGAACAGGTCAGGGGAGCCGGCTCAGCGCTTAACAGTGTGTGCCGCTTTTGCAGAGGACCCGGCACCACGCCAGGAGGCTCAGCTGCCTGCAACTCAGCTCTGGAGATGCTCACGCTCTGGGCCCCCAAAGCCACTACACTCACACCTGTCCAGAAACAGTACAGAGACATGTACTGTTTCTAAGGAAAAAATAAAAATCGGGCAGACACTGAAAATAATTGGTTGGAATGCAGCACGGTTCACTGTAAGACTCTCAGCAAATTGAAAATAAGGAACTTTTTCAAGCAGATAAAAGGGAGCTAGAGAACAATGGCAAGAGAACTTTTTCTTCAAAATCAACACAAGGAAATGGCGTCGGTTCTTACCTGTTCTATTCAGCTGGATGCTAGAGGTACTGGCCAAAGAAAGAAGAAATAGATGACAGGAGATTGGTGATGAAAGGGAAGATCTATCTAGTCATAGAATAAATATGTAGAATAGTGAGAACTTTGTAAAATACTGATAAGTGAATTTAACAAAGGCACAGATGCATTTGAAGTATTTGAGAGAAAGTTACAATTCTATACCCTTGTAGCAAACAGTTGGTAATGACAATTTTAAAACAATCTCATTTATAACTGCATAAGTAAATACAAAGTTTAAAGGATGAAAATTAACACAATTATGTGTGGGAGGTATATGCATAAAAATTACAATTGCTGAAAAGTCTAAATAAGCAATATAAACATGCTTGAATGTGGTCAGACATTATCCTGGGGGTTTCTGTGAAGGTGATGGGTTTTATTGTTTGTTTCTACTTGGTTGACTGGTCAGAGTGGAGGTTAGCTCTTAAATCTAAAGACTTTGATGAACAGAATAGGTTATCCTTCATAATGGACCACAGGCAATCAGTTACAGCCCTAACAGAGCAGATTCCTCAAGCAAGAAGAAATTCTGGAAGTGGATGACCTTTTTCCTTAAACAACATTGGCTTTCTCTTTTTGGCCTTTATCCTGCTGATTTTGCCAACTTCTATAACTGCACAAACTAATCCTTGACACCTTTGCCTCTCTATCTCTGCCTCTTTTCTCCTCTTTTCACAAACCACACACACACACACACACACACACACACACACACACACACACAGACATTAAGGTCAGGTGGTGGTAACACACGCCTTTAATCCCAGCTCTCGAGAGGTAGAAGCAGGCTGATCTTTGAGTTCAAGGCCATCTGGTCTACAGAGCAAGTTCCAGGAGAGCCAGAGCTACACAGAGAAACCCTGTCTCAAAACAAACAAATGACTAAATAAAGAAAAAAAGAGAACATTAGAGCACACTATGAACAACTTTAATTAACTTTGACAACAAAGAGAAATGAAATAAACTCTCTGGATGACACAAATTACCATCATCCTCTCAGAAGTGGAATGTAAATTTATAAAAGAAATACTGGAGACTAAATTTAAATAACTAAGGAAAAAACTCAAATTGAGACATCTAGGCTACCTGATTTCCGACTGACTAGGTAGTTCTTCAGACTCTGATCCTGGCAAAATGGCAGATATATAGGTTAAGGATAAGAATAGACTCAAGGGGTCAAGCCACATTTTATTAATCAACTGATTTTCAGCACAGTGCCAGGAATTCAGTGGGGAAGGATGGTCCTTTTGAGAAATGTCCATAGTACAATGAGTCATCAGGTGATGAATGTCGACCCTACCTCACAGTGTACATACACAGTAACGTGAAATAGTTATAGACCTGAATATAAAGTGCTGCCTTTAAAACAGCTCTCCTAAGATATAGGAGGAAATCTTTACAATTTTAAATAAAACATTGGATTTCATAAAAATCAACTTTTTCTGTTCTTAAACAGCACAGTTAAGGGGTAAAAAAACAAAACAAAACAAAAAACAAGGCATCCCAGCACAGAAAAAAACAAAAAAGGAAAAACTATGTTAAATTCATTTAATTCAGACAATTCATAAAAGATATGCAAGTGGTAAATAAGGGTAAGATGATACGTAAGAGTAACCACCAGGAAAACACAAGTTCAAGCCACAGCGAGCTTTGACAGCATTCTCAGCAGAACTGCTAACGTTTGAAAGGTGGACAATACCAAGGGTGGACATGTAGGTGGGACAATTTGAATGATTGCTGCTAGAAATGCAGCATGATGAATCTGCTCCGGAAAGCTATGCATTTATTGTGCAGGTTAGCCTACACTCCTCCGCTCAGAAATTTTACTGCTCTGTATTCATCCGGGAGGAACGAAAGCTTGCCTACACAGCCACGCGCTTGCACATGCGCGTGAAAACTTAGCCACCAGCAGCTCAAGCTGGAAGCAATGAGCAGGTGACAGGCTAAACAAGCTGTGGTAGGGCTTGACCATGACGCCTGACTCAGCAATATGAAGACAGCTGCTGGTGCGCTCGGTGACCCAATCGGAGCCGAGGTTTTCCGTTCTGTTTCTGGGAAACCTAGAAAAAGCAAACCCAATCTTTAGTGATAGCACAGCAGCTGACCACAAACAGAATATTGAGGGCGCTTCCGGGGATGACGTACATCTGTGCATTGAGTGTGGTGACGAAGGTGTCAAAGCTCATCGACCTGAGCACCAAGATGTATATGTTTTCTTGAGATAGTATGTTCAAGTCCCCCCAGCACCATTCGTGAAACACGACAGGTACCAAGCACTGGTTCTTTCTCATCACCCCTGGGCTTTTGCTTTCCCTCTGCAGTCCTGCAGCCTTTACCCTCCCAGCCTAGAATGTTCCTCGCCTGCCTCTGCCCCTCGAAATCCCTCGGTCCTTTGGGTGCCTCCTAAGTCCTTCCAGCCTGAATGCATCCTAGGTCACAAACTGGAGCTCTGAAAGTTTCGCCTCTTATTTCTCTGGAATCCGTCGAAGTTGACTATTGACGTGTCTTTCCCAGCTTTCTGGATATCCCTGCATCTTGCTCCTCCTTTGGCTTAACACTAGAGATGAGCACTATTCTGAGCCCTCATCATTAGCTGCTATAGAAATGGCAGGAGGGATTTGTCTTTGTGGCCTAGGGTGGAGCTTCCCAGCCTTATTGGACCCCTGAAGGTCTACCAGCCCCAGGTATAAGCATCTGGAACATAGAGACGAATCCGGAGAGACGTGGAACAGAAGGGAAGTAAGCTGTCAGCCCAAGCATGCTGCCTTCATCTCAGCCGCGCCCACTACCCACCTGTGGGGCTCTGGTCAAACTCAGGCTCCGCTTTCTCCTCACGGGTCAATTCCACAGGTTCAGTTGGATCAAGATGAGAGAACCGTGTCAAACACCTGGTTCCTGCTGTTACTGAGGGCTGGGTGGATGGTAGGACCAGGCCCCCATGTCTGTCAGGGGCTCACAGAGCTGGCTGGTATCCTTATCCAGGGCAGGCCATAGTCTGGAGTGTTTTGCCAGTCATAAATTCACTTCCCCAGAGAGGAGCGAAGTGGGTTGGGTCTCCAGCTCTGCAGCCCTCACAAAAGCTCGCTGTGTTTCTTCAGCCCCATCCCCACATCTGGTTGTATTTACTATGCTAAATATGTATCCATCCTGCTTGCCATGTTCACATTTCAGAGTGTGAGGCAGCTCCAGGGGGAAAAGCCCTCATAAATACCACACATTAAAAAAAAAAAAATCAGTGCTGGGCATTTACATATTTCCTAAAAATGAAAGTCCACAGCTGAGAGCACACCTCTCTACAAGCTATGCATGCCAAAGCTCACCCACCAGGTCCCACCTCCAAAGAGATATGGAGAACTGTGTAGAGAGCCCAGAAAATCAAAGGGGTCTGTTGGCTGCCTAGGAGAAACTCACCTCCAAAGCTGGGGGAGGGGGAGGACAGCCAGGAGGTCAAGAGTCAGGAGCCCTGGTTCTGCCTGCTGAGGTTCCGAGTGACCAAGAGCATGCCCCTCGGGGTCTCTGGGGCCTCTCTTCTCCATCTGGGCACAATCCCTTCAGTCTTCGGGCAGCTGTGACTCTGGGAATAAGGCAGAGCTATTCGCCCATGTGTCTGTAGCTGTGCGTGCTCCCAGAGCCTAGACTAGGGCCTGGCACGGAGGAGGCACTCCACAGATGGTCTCAGACAGATGATCACTGCAGCGTTGTTCAGCGAGGTGCTCTACAATTGACCACCATGACATCGGGCAGCCAGCCCCAACCCTGAGCCCCAGGTCCTTGTTTCTACAACAGGGATATGAAGGCACCTGTGATGACATGAGATATGAAGTCCAGAAAGAATATTCAGTGCTAAGTAGATGCTCACCTTCCTGGGCCTTACCCTGTGAGCGGTTTCATTTACCCCGTGGTGATTGTGGGTTTTGCACACACAAAGCTGTAAGAACTTTCCCCATTCTTTTGTCTTTTTTCTTGGCTCACTGACTGCCTGTATGACGGGTTTCTCACTCAGTGGCCTGTCTGGGTTCTTTTTTTGAGCACCTGGGATGAGCTATATGGAGATAGCGGTGACATTCATCATTGAGAAGAGATAGAAAGCTCTGGGTGCCTGACCCTGTGTCCTAGCTTTGTCCACTGCCGCTTCACAGGGGTCATGCAAAGAGTAAAGCCGAATTGAGGAGTTGAACCATGCTGAACTTAGTAGCTAAGATGGGAAAAGAAGGCCAGTCCTCTTGGAGCCCTCTGGGATGAGGCATCGTCTGTCGCTTGAAGAGCCTGAGTTTGCTCCCCTTGAAACTGCTGCTGACAAATGAGAAAAAGAAGAGCTTCGCTGTGGGCCTGGCATCCAGACTATCATCTCCATCATCACCTGTCCTCAGAGGCAGCCCCTCCCTCCAGGCCAGCAGCCTCCTCTGAGCTTTCTCATTGCTGCTACCAGTCCCCACCAGCCCCACACCCCCTCGGGTGTGGCTTCTGCAGCCTTTTCTCCAAGGGCCTTCCTGCACTAACCCTGGCCTACCCAGAGCTTCTGCCCTTGCCCAGCTGCAGACTGTCCCACACTGAGTTCCATTCTCCACCCTCTGTTACTCTGGGTCATTCCTCTAAACAACTATGAGTTCAATGAAGGAAAGACTTTCAGTCGGTGGCGTTTCCCAGAGTGCTAAGTTGAGTATGCAGCAGGAGTTCAATAAATGCTTCTTAAATAAGCGGCCAGAAGGCTAGAGGATCTCCTTCCCCCTCCCTCCCCTACACTTTCTTCCTCCTCCCCCAAACCCTCCTCTATCTCCCCCCACACAGGGTAGCCTGGAACTCACCATTGTAGCCACTCTTTTTGGTCTCAATTTCACAGCAATCCTCCTGCCTCAGCTTCCCAAGTGCTGTGATGATTGAGACGCCAGGTGTAGACACATATGTGTCCCCTATCTTAAGGTGAACATATAGGGCGTTGTGCAAATACAGGAAGGTGTGCTCAGCTAACGTCCGAAAGCACAGCACTTGAGAAACGCGATGTTTCTCACTCCAGGGCGACAGAGAACACCGGGCTATGAGCAAAGACTGTCTCAGAACTGCCACCAATCTGTGTGAGATGGAAGCTAAGCCCTTTTCTACTTCTTTACCCGTGTAAGAGGCCACCTAAGCATTAGCATGAGACAGGGCAGTTTTGAAAGAGACACTGAAAAAATGTAGCTCCTTATTCCAAGGGGCTGATGAGGGGCTGGCAGTGCCCCCAGGGAGAATTTTTGGGAAACATGGCCGCTGGCTCCATGGTGGCAAGCCCCAAGAACTGGGGCTCCTCACTTCCCTGTGGAGGGTGCAGAGAGCTGACAAAAAGTGGGCCTGGATCGTAGGACCTCAGTGACCCCCTTCCTCCTAAACAGCCTCTCAAATTAGCGCCACTGGCTGGTGACAAAGTGTCCGAACACATGACCCTACCAAAGACATTTCACATTCAAACCTAGCAAGGGTCATATAGTGAAGGTCAAGTACAGAGTGGGAGAGGAAGGCAGGTGAGAGAAAGTCCTGAAAACAATTGCCATGAGCCACCAGGGAGCAAAGGGGAAGGAAGGGGGACTTTCCCTAGCGTGGGCTGGTGGCTGAGGCCTGACTCGGCAGTGAGTGGCTCTTGTGGCTTTGGCAGAACCAGTTAAAGTGACTAAGCTACAGCAAGATGCCCACATATGGAAGGCAGCTCTCCCTCTACCTTTCCTCTTCCAGGTTCCAGTTTTGTGTCACCCCGCAGGAGCCCTCACCCTTCTCGTCCGCTCTCTGTTGTTGTGTGCGCTTTCATGGCATCCGACACAGTTGGTCCTTGGCTTTTCTGGTCTGTCTCTTCCTAGGAAGCGTTCATGCTGAGATATCACGGTGCCCGGCAGATAGTAGGTGCTAGGTAAATGAAGCAGCAGCCTACTGCTTCAGAGGTCAGCGGTGTGTGTACAACAGAAGTCCCATTTCTCACAATACAGGTCCAGAAACTGAGGTCACATTGCTACCCTGGAAAAAAAAAATGTATTAAAAGCTTCAAATAGTCCAGGTAGAATGCAATCCTACATCTAGCCTGGTTAAGGGACAGCCAAGCTTGAAAGTCTCTCATGGACCATAGCCAGCTTCAGAGTATGGCTAGAACAGGTTTCAATGGGCAATCCACGTGTCCTCCCAAATAACAGATTTAAATAAGTAAGGCAAACTGTGAAAAGCTGTGGCTAAAAATGAACAGAGGGGTGGGAGTACGGAGCCTAACAGATGCTCACCACACCTCTTCTCTGACAGATGGGACAGAGCCAGGCACACAAACACATTTCTAAAGGGCTCTTGGGCATCAGCACACTTAGTGGCATCCCTCAGGATGAGGCCTGCACACACAGGCTTCAGTCAGCTCAACCCAGAGCCCCAAGGCAGCCCTGGAGAGGTAGACATCAGGGTCTACCTGGACCTCGTACAGGGCTACTCAAAACAGAGAGGGGGCAACTCAACCATGCTAGGCTAAGAGCTGCAGCCCCCTGAAGGGGAAGAGCGACCCCTGAAGAGAAACCCTGGGTGCATGAGTTGCATCCCTTCTGTATGGAGTGGCCGCTTGGAAGACCTGTCTTGGTTTATGCAAACAAAGCTTCTGCCCCAAGCCAGATGTATCCGGTTGGAGGCAAAGGCTAGCCTGTGTCCTCCAGCATTCTATGGCCCCTTGCATACAGCCCATGTCCAGAGTGTTCCCACACATCAAGCCCAACCAAGCTTGGTCTAATTTGCCAATATGCTCTCTGTTTTTGTTTTATTTCCTGACAGTATCTTACTACAAAGCACAGGCTGTTCTCAAACTTGGTATAGAGACCAAGCCGGCCTCAAGCTCACAGAGGCCTGCCTGCTTCCGCCTTCCGGTGTTGGAATTAGAGATGTGTGCTACCACAGCTAGCTTCAGTATGCTCTTTAGTTTGGAATCAAGGTCAGCTGTTCTTAGAAGGTTCAACTCTCTGTGGATCCTGTTTCGTGGCACAGGCAATCACGCCAAGTACTAAGGATGGAAGCCCCATGACTATGTGCGCAGTCAAACACGGGTGTGCTGGGGTAGGGGGTAGGGGAGGAAACCTCACCTATGAAGCCACTTGTGACCTGGAAGAAGGTGGTGTTATCAGTGGGTCAGCCCAGACACTTCCCTAACCCCTCGGCTACAGAATTACAGAAACCTCTCCAGCCATGTCACCATCACCACTCTCACACAGAGACACTGGACAGTCAAAGACCTTGTCAAGGCCACAGAGTCAGGAGGGCGAGCCAGGGTGCAAACTCTCCCAACCTCCTCCATACCTTTCACCTTAACCCCCATCCAAACTGCTACCCAAACCACAGTGCTAGCACAGAGCCCACCTTGCCCTTGCCTGTCACATGGGGTCCCAGGCATCCGTACGTTGGCTGGGGGATGAGCAGCAGCTCCAGGTGAGAGGGTGTGTCTTGACAGTAGTACCTTGGTGAAATCACTTCAGTCTTTGAGCCCAGAGTTCTCATCAGTAATCTGGGGTTTACAACAAGATCTGTCTCTGGGGGCAGCTGGGAGATTAAATATGCTAATCTATGTAAAATGTCAGGCCCTGGAAGCTTTCAAGAAGCATGCCCCATTATTAATATGATTGTTCCAACTGGAATGTCCCAGGTGTCTCTGGCTGACCTCCTCTCTTCTCCGAAAGATTTGTGAATTGACTTCCAACACCTGCTTGTATTTATCTCTCCATCTTATTCGCCCACCTTCTCTTCTTCTCTCCTCCTCCCAACCCTGACATGCCATTGAATCTGTTTAATTCATTCCACGACTCAGAGCCCCAGCTCCCTGAATGCGACAGATTGAGGGGGCGGGCTAGGGCTGGAGGATAGAGGAGTTGGTGTAACAGGACTGAAATAGGCTTGCCCATGCTTCCCTTTTGAAATTCCACCATGGGGCAACTTTTGTTTTGCTTTCCCTTGAGTAAGTGGGAAGATGTTTTTCACTGCTTCTTTCTAGCAGGCAGCCCTGAAGGGTGCGATGTGTGTGAGCGCCTTCGTGCATGCATGCGGATCAACATACATGCTGGCCAGCACTCCATGCCAGGCCGTCTCACTAACTCCAGGGCTCCGGCGTGATCATAAGCTCCCAGAGGTAGGCAACAAGCACTCACAGGGCTGGATTATGAAAGAAGCCATTCTAAACCCCAGTTTTCTCTCTAAGGCTCCACTAGCCCCCCTTGCTTCTGGCATCCTCCCTCTCCTTTGTAGGAAGAAGGTTTCAGAAGAAGCTTTGGTATAGTGAAAGGGCTGGAGCACAGAGACACAGCTGAGAACACCTCCAGGGATGGAGATATTTTCCTTTTTGGCAGTGGTTCTCAACCTGTGGGTCAAACGGCCCCTTCATGAAGGTCACATATCAGATATCCTGCACATCAAATGTTTACATTATGATTCATAACAGTAGCAAAATTACAGTTATGAAGTACAACGAAAATAACTTTATGGTTGGGGGTCACCAGAACAAGAGGAACTGTGTTAAAGGGTCGCAGCATCAGGAAGGCTGAGAACTACTGCTGTAGGGTTTGACTTAAACTGTGACAAGAAATCCAGTCCACTCTCTGAAGGCTGAAGTCATAGAAGCTTAGCACCCTTCACTTTGCCATGGTGGGTGAGAGGACCCAGGCTCAGTTTTTGGCACCTTCACTTTGCCACGGTGGGTCAGAGGAACCCAGGCTCAGTCCTTGTCTCGCTAACTGAGTAGCTCTCACTCCTCCTGAGCCCTCACTTCTGCACTGGCAGAGCAGAGCTGCAGATTGCTCCCGAAGTCAGCCCAACAGTGAGTGGGTACCTCCTCAAGATGACAACCAGGGAAGCACAGGACACAGGAACCAAGAATCCCAGTTCTCAGGGAGAGAGGAGGAAGAAGAGAGGGTCATGCTGGAAGACTCTGTCAGGCCTGGTGGGACATGGTGGTGGGTGGAGGTTGGAGAGGGGAGGCAGCCATTTACCGGCAGGCAACACACAGGGCTAAGAGCACAGAGCCAGGCATTGTGCAAAGTGCTGAGGAAGTAAAAAGGAATTCTGATTTATAATTTACACCCCACCTACTTCCAAAGAGAATTTTAAAGGTGACTCACAATGAAAACCACATATGAAGCAACATCACCGAGTTAAAAATTGAAAAGCCAATCCATGGGAAGGACGACAGGAAGCCTGCATTGCTTATGAACATAAGCCAAGGTCCTCCCGTCCAACAACTTCAGTTTATAGAAGAGGGCAACAGGAGCAAGGAGGTGTGGCCCAAGCTGAGTGAAAGACAGGCCACTCAGGACCCTAGGTACCATTATAGTTTAGAGAGCATGAAAATATTTTAAAATTCCCTTTAAAACTAGACTTTAACAAAGATAATTAGGCTAAGGAAAATGCATGAAAACCTAATATTAATGGATCAGAATTGCCAACAAACACAATCATACTTAATTGGGGGGGGGGCCCATGACTGTCAAGCCTAGGGTCCCCAAACCTGGTAGTGCACCCCGGGTCCCAAACTCAGGCCTACCACCTGTGCTGGGAGACTTGTCACTACATCTTCAGCTAAGAAGACACCACAGGAAGGTCAGGAGGTCAGGGGTCACAGAGGTGTGGAGCGGGACCCACTCACACTCTGCACAATGTGATCACAGCAGAAAAGTGCTTTCAGATTTCTTCCTTGTAGATTAGCTATTCTTATCACTTCCACTGGGTAGAGCCGGGGGGCTTGTTAGCCAATTTGACAAACTTCTAGTCTGTTTTAGTAATTGAAAATGGTCACTCGTGGGTGACTTGGATGATACAGGTAAATCCCAGCCTTTTGCCCCAACGTGGCAAATGATTCTGTGTTACGTTTTTCCAGCAGCTGGAAGGTGGTCTGAGTGCTGCTGTGCATCCTGGATCCTTACCGGCTTCTGAGTGAGGGCTGAAGCCTACTTTCCGAAGTCGTGAGCTGCCAGTGCCCCCGAGTCAGATACCCTCTGTCAATGGCATACTTGAGTATTCTTCAAAATTCCCCAACTTGCCAGACTGTGCCCCGGCACTGGAGAGAAGGGTGGAGTTGACACAGAGGAGCCCAGGCCTGATTCACCTGGTCTTTCTCCCTCCCCTCTTCCCACAGACCACAATGACACACAGGTCGAGTTTCCCCATCTCAAGATCTGCTCAGCCACACTTCATCTGTTAAATGGGGGGAAAGGGGAATGTTGCTATTGTTATTTGTTTTGTTTTCCTGACAATGGTTTTCTTTACATCTAAGAAGCAAGCATTGCTTCCATGACCAAAACCCAGAGTAACAGTATTTGTAGACTATGGGAGCTTCCCTAACACTCATCCCAGGAAGTGAAACCCGTGCAGAGAGGTTGAGCTGGGGGCATCCATTTATCCTCATTTTAAATAACAGAAGAAACACGTTCTACGTTCCGTATATGGGGAACACCAAACATGAATACTGTCTTGAACGTTTTACATTCTTCCGGTAGCTGTTGGTCACGCCAGCTCTCGAGGAACCTCTGCTAGAACACTGGGCATTTCTCTGCTGAAGGAAGGCAAATATTGGCAAGCCTAGTGATGCCATAGCTGCTGTCCTGAAACCTGAATGTAGCTTGGACACCTTGATAAAACAGGGTATCTCAGTGGCACCACGTCTTTCAGGCAGGTTTGGATCCAGAAGCAAAGCTACTGCTTATCTCCCCCACCCAGAGGGAGTCTAAAGAGCATTGTATTAAAGAGGATATGGCAGAGCCAATCTCTCAGTTATCACAGTTCTTGGGAAGCTTAGTCATGATCCAAAATGTGACCCAGAAAGGGTTTGAGAGTTTGGAAAGGAAATGACTCAACCAGTATAAAATGTTACAAAATAACCAATCAATCAGACCTCAGAATCTTCTACATTTAGGCTGCAGAAATGCAGCTATCCAAAGACTGAATATAAACTACCATTCTTAGAATGGACTAGGAAACAATCTATAAAGCTTCAAGTAGCTGCCTTAGATAGAAACATGATCATGAATAAAAATACAAGATTATCTTGTCAATTCCCTGCCTTTGTAATGGAGATCAAGACAAGGGCAGTTACTCTCACCACTCTTGTCTATAATATCCAACCCATTCATTTCATTGCATTAAAGAATGAAAATACATTTTAAGGGTTGAGAATATATATATTTATATACATTAATATATAAACTGTTCTGTGGATAGAAAAATGTACAAATGCGATTAGCATAAGTCTTGCAAGATTGCTGGGTATAAAAGTGATATGTAAAAAATGTTTCCATTGATATATGATCAATATGCAAATTACCAATGAACACTGAAAAAAAGAAAAATTTTAAAGTAATCATTTATATTTGCAACAAAAGTTGAGTATGTACCCAAACTTATTCTCCATGTCTATAAAATTATTAGATTTTTAAGAGCAGACATTAAAAGGTGTTCCTATAAATATTGGGGGATGGTGGGAGAGTACATTCCATGCAGTATGTATCCATGAATATAGTATACCTACCGATATGCTGTTGCTACTGTGAAGAGGGTCAGTTTCTCCAGGTGTCTATACAGATTCAGTGCATCACAAAGACTATATGAAGCATACTGAATGATTTCATGGAAAAAGCAACACATTCTGCATTAAGTTCCATCATGTCCATGTCTAATTATGCCACAGGCCCCTGTCAGCCCCATGGGGCCTGCCACATCTTTGAAAAGTTCCAGGGTTCTGGTTTTCCTTTTGTTCTTTGACCAGTGTGATGGAAAGTTCTGAATCCACATTTGCTGGAGAGCCCATAGAGCAGTTAGTACAATGACCCGGAAGTGTGCATGCTGGGAAGTCACTGCAGCCCCAAGCTGGTGCTTGGCATGTGCTTCCAACAAACTGTGATGGGGGAAGGGCACTAAGATAGTGTTAGTGGCATTAGGGCATTGTCTTCCTCAGTCTTCTCCCTCTTTCTTTTTCCTTTCCTCTCCTCCCTCCCCCATCTCCTATCTTTCCTTTTAGTTTCTTTTCTCCTCCCCTCTGTCCCACCATCCTTGTCCTTATTGCTCTCTTCCTTAATCCCTCTCCTTTCCAATTCATGTTCTCAATAACCTTTTTGCTCCTCTATTTGTCTCTCTCGCTCTCAATCAGATGACCTGGTGGTAAAGAAATTAAGACATTTTAGCTCTCTAGTTCTTCCCTCCACTAAAAACCAGCTTTAACTGGTTTTGGGGAGATCAAATTCCCTTCCAGACCTTCACCCAAGAGACCTTCCTCTGTATGCTCTGCACTCCACTTCTCCCATAACCCACAGACCCCTGAGCCCCACTGGCTGACCCAGACGCTCTCAGGCTGTCCCGGGAGCCTAAAGATACCCGCAGGGAAGAGATCATCTTCTGACTTCTAAATTTATCCCTCCTCAGCTCCACGAACAAAGCTTCCCCACGGCAGAAACACAGATTTTTGGCTGCCCTTTTTTCCACCCCAAAGAAGGGCTGTTTTTTCAATAAGGGGCATTGGAAGATTGTCCTCTGCCAGGAATGCAGTTTTTCATTTTTTTTCGCCACAATCCGGGCTGATTTGACCTGATTGACAGAAGAGATAGTGTTTGTGGGAGGACAGGGAGGAAGAGAACAGGAAGGAGACTATGAGATGGGGAGGCTGGGGTGAGGGTGAGGGAGGCACAGGGGAAAGCAAGATCAAGTTCCAGAACTTCAGACCTGGAAAAGGAAAGACATCCTGCAGGACCCAACACACACCTGCCACCCGATTTTAGAAGTGGGACCCCGAAGCTTGGGATTTGCTCCTGTCTGGAGTTAGTTAGCTGAACCCAGACGAGCCAGCCGGCAGCACTGACTCCACCCTAGGCCAGCAACACCTCCCTCTTCATCCAAGGCAAAGAAAGTTGACAGTCTTGGCAGCAAAATGAAACTGTGTGATTTACGAGGAATTCTGAGATCCCTTCCAGTTGACAGCCTCTGGCGCTTGCACAGGCCCACACTTCTGTGGGGTAGCATTTAATGAAACAAACACACGAGTTAGTCATCCTTCATTAGGGATGACATGCAGAAAATACATATCAGAATAAAAAACAGGATCCTGCCCAGGATGTGTGGTCCCACGGCCAAGAACAAGTGGGAGAGCAGGGGAGCACCCATCTCGAGACGGGAAGTCGCTGGAGGGGAGCTGATTCCTTCAGATGCTTGCAGCCCTTGTGCACTGTCTTGAATATGCCCGGCAGGAATTCGGGAAGGTAGTGCTAGGGCTCAGTGTTACACACAGGAAAACTGAGGCTCAGGGGGTCGAGGAGCTCATCACGAGTCATCCAGTGAGTGAGTGGCTGAGCCAGGGATCAATGCCTGGCCTCTCTGACTCAGCTTCCCTAAGCCATCTGTGCGGGAAAGCAAGGCCAGCTGTGCAGGGCCTGGGGTCCAACTCCGCAGATGAAGCTGGGGTGGGGCCCAAGCTGCAGGCACTTAATCCAGACAGATGATCTGGAGACAAGGAGCCTGGAGCTGGCAATAGAGGCTCCGGTAGTCAGCCAGGTCCAGCCAGATCAGGACGGAGCTTATGGAGTCTAGGGAGATGCCCAAGGCCTCTGGCTTTGATCCTTTCTCCTTTCCCAGTTTTAGAGACATTTGGCATCTGAGCTGGGAAGCCCCGTCAGACCCCTGTCTCCGATACTGTAGGTACTGAGTACAGTACATTACTTAGTACTGTAGGGATGGGTCTCAAAGCCCGCCATTTAGAGTGGTGCCTCTCCCTCTCTTGACCCTCACTTTCCAAAGCTTAGCTGTAGTGTTTTATGTAACAATCTCTACCTCTCAGTATTGTTTACAAAGTTTAGGACAATATTATAATCATTACCAACCGCATAATAAATAACCCATGCTGGGCGCATTTCTATCAGTGTGCTACACTTAAGCTCTTTATTGCATCATCTGACTCTGAAGGAGCCTTCAAGACAGCCATGCTGCATACTGCACTTATGACACTCAGAGAAGTTAGCTGTCTGCCCGGGCCACACAGTAAACAAATGGCAGATCCACCATTTGAACCCAAGTCGCTGTGTACACACTCCCAAGCCTACTCGCATGACTGTGGAGCAGAGTACTGAGAAGGCAGCTGTCCTTCAATAAAATGGGGTGATGGGTCCTTTTTTATCCCCTTCAGGCCTGGGTTTTCCCAGTGTCCTCTAGGATTTGCTTTAGGGTTTGCTTATATGAAGTTTTCTGAAAGTCAAGAGAAATCTGGGGGTGGGGGGGAGCAGGGATGTGCCTCTTGGTCCAGGCGTACCTTCCCCTCCCTCAGCCTTCCTTCCTTTTAGGGTTTGGCAAACACCACCTCACTAGAGGCCTCTTGTGCAGTTGGAAACAATGCAAGTTTATTTTGGCACCGCAGAGAGGGCCGATCCCTCTGCTCTGTGGGAAGAGGGCTAGAGAATGTGGTCCAGCCACTATCGTTCCCTTACTCTCCCAAGCACATCCCTGGCACCACTGCGGCTGCGTGTGGAGCCCTGAGAAGGAAATGAGATAAGAGCGCGCCTTCAGACAGATCAGAGACTCATCTCTCCCCTCCCAACACTCGCCTCCAGAAGTCCGACTGAGGCCGTGAGCTGCAGTCAGTCCTCAGCCCGTTTCCTCCCCAACCCGGGCACATACCCACCTGTGTATTTGGCTTCCTGTAGTAAATGCCACAACAAGCCAGGGCCTGTAGCCAGTATGGTGAACAAAGTCACACTGAGCTGCCAGGGACGGCCAGTGTCCCCGGGCCCATGCCCCCACTGGCTGGGACACAGGGTGTGCCCACATTAGGGAGTGTCACAGTAGTTTTGCACCCTACTTCATAGCTCAGAGTCCCCACAGCTACCTCACCAAAAGCCTGGTTTTTCCATTTTTACAAACATGGAAATGATGACCATAGAGGATAAACAGTCAGTCAAGGGCACAAAAGGGGCAGGTCAATGAGGGAACCAGGATGTGGTCTGAGTTGAGGCTCTGTCTGTCCCCAGTTGTACGACTTCCTTCTGCAGCGCTTGGGCTGGAAGTTCATCCAGACGTTGTCTGAGCCCCTCTCTGTTCCCTCTAATCTGAGGAGAGCTTGTGTACAGTGTTTCTGGGAGTTGAGCTAGTATTTTCCCCTTGTCATTTATAGCCACAAATCACGCAAGACCTAAACCTAACTTCAGGCAAAGAGAGAAAAAAATTTCCTATCTCCACCCTTGGCCATGACTATCCTGAGATGAGGCGATAGCCCGGGTGACCCTCCGCCATCCCTGTTCCAACCCTAGGACCAGTGGGGTGTGGGAGGCCAGCCTTACCTCTCGCTTCCTAGCCATGGGAAGTGTGGGCACGTTTCTTAGCACTGTGGGGCTTCCATCAAAGGAGGATGTCTATGCCCTTCGCCCACGGCCCACATATGATAGGCACACCAGCCAGCGGTGTCTCTCACCGTCCCATCCTCTCTGTACCTCTCCAAGCCCCGGCTTCTCCTCTCTCAGTGGGCATTACACACCACAGCTCCTTCAGCCTCCTCCTCCATCAACAGTGGGCGTTCTGGTAATACCAGCTTCCTGAGTTTGGGGGAGCAGTGGGTGACTGCAATCCGGGGGAGACTCTGAACGCCATAGCACAGTGCAGCTACCCTGGTTAGCTGTGTGACATCCTGTCTCCTGGTCTTCCCACCTTCTACTGTGGTTGGCAGGATTATCTTCTCTCTTCAAAAGCCCCTTTCCTGCTCCTATAAGCCTTTTTAACGAAAGAACAATGAACGATCATGTTGGGGCTCTGAAAATACTCCAAAATGTGGGACTTTGGCATGCCAAGGGCTTTGAACTAAAGGACTGGGGCCTCTTGGCTTCTGTGTCTTCTTTCTCTTTTCCCTCCTGGAGCTTAGAAAGAAGCTTTCTCTGCGGCTGCCTCATGGTCTCCTCTCTGGTCCCATTCTTTTCTGAGGACAGCCCTGTTCACCCTGAGACACTCCTCCTCTCCCTGTTCCCTGCAGCTCCACGCCCCAGTCTGTCTCTCTCTCTGTAAACTAGAGTGCTGTTTGAACTTTAGCCACCTGGCCCTTCTTTCTAAAATATACCTATGTACATATATATATATGTAAACATATATTTACATATAAATATATATTTATTTGTATTTTATGTGTGTGGGTATTTTGCCCATTTGCATGCTTATTAAAAGGGCAGAAGAGGGCATTGGATCCTCTGGAACTGAAGTTACAGATGTTTGTGAATCACCATGTGGGTGCTGGGAACCAAACCCAGGTTCTCTACAAGAGCAGCAACTACTCTTAACCACCTCTGCAGCCTCCTTGAAGTTTAACGTCTTGACTCCTGTGCCTGTTCTCCCATTAAGTTACCGTCCGTTTTTATCTTAGCAATTCAACCGGAACAACTTCAGCGGCGCCCTGCCTTAGAAAGAAAGCCCTTTTGCCATTATACCATCACATGCACCCGGGGTCTGCTGCAATTTTCAAACCCTCAGTGAACTGAGAGGAGTGATGCAAACCCCCCCCCCAACATGGGAGCTTGTGGCGAAAGTCAAGAGACGGCAGAGGGTAGGTAGATGGTTCACATTCTCACAGACACACAGGAGAGCTAGGGCGTGGGTGTAGAGGATACCACTAGTATCCACAAGGACTGTGGCCGGAGGCCGGGAGTGACGTGAGGAATCCTGCAAGGAACTTGGCCCAGGGTTCAGCCAGTGGTGTGGGGACCTTTTAGCAAGCCATACACAGAGCTGGCAGTCTGCTTGGGAGTACTCTGCCTGTGCTTCAAAGCCTGTGCATCTTTCTAGAGCCTTCCCAGCAGGCCAGCAGGCCATGAGGTAGAGGAGGCACTCTAGAACCCCTTTGCAACCCAAGCTCTTCTTTGGCATGGTGGGGGCCTTCTCCCAACCATTTCCTCTCCTGGGCTTCACTGGGCCAGACAGGCCGTCCCTCAGGTTGTCTGGCGGTGACACTAAGAGTCTGGTGACAGCTACTTTGGGAAGAGAGCCAAGGCATTCGAGTTTGGACTCCAGTTATAAACCTGCTTTCTGTGCAGACACGCCTCTGATGAATAGGGTACACAGTGGAGCCAGGAAGGCAGCAGGTGGGCCTGTGATGGTCCAGCTCAGGGAGAAAAATGACAGAAGGATAGGTGGGTTGATCCATGGATTATTAAATCAGCAAGCTCTCATCTTCTCTAACCCTCATCAGGCCCTTCTTGGATCTCTGTCCAGGAACTCCAAACCCACCCCTAGGAAGCAGGTGGAGCTGGGCCTGGCAGCCCTCCACAGCCTCTACCTCCAGGGAACTCTGAATAGGAGACACATGCACTCGCAGTTCCCACCCAGGGAGAGGCCGAGACACTTAGGGTTCCTATTTAAAGCCTCCTCTCATTCATCATTTCAGCACCAACCAACAATTAAACCTGATTCAGTCAACACCGACAACACAATCGGCCTGTCGCTGACTATTTAAAACTCTGGCCTGGCCTCTGGGGCCTTCAGAACCCGGACTATTTGTCCTGCCAAGAACACAGCCCCACCCTCCTGATCCCAGGATCCCAAGGACATATGTAGGGTGTAGGGTCTGCTTCAGCAGCCCTGGCTGGAACTCTCTCTACCTAGCTCACTGAGGGGTCTTCTAGTGGCTGGGGGTGGGGGAGAGGGCAGCTCTGAGAAGACTCTGAGAGGACTCAGAGGGTCCAGGAAACAGAAAGAGAAAATGTAAAATCCATAGAGGAATAGGACCAATGTACAATGCATACTTGTGTGATTTTTTTTTTAATAAATGAATTAAAGAATAAAAGATGAAGTAATGAGTGTGACACATGCACTTGGGCTTTGTTAGGCTTTAGGGTGCTCTTGCTGAGCATGGCAGGCTGGGGAGTACCCTGGGCATCAGAGCTTGAGGGTGACCTGTGCCATTAAAATCCACCGACCAGCTCTGTGGCCTTGGCCTGGCCCTTGGTTTTTCTCTCTGTCTCTCCTCATTAGTGTAGCAAGAATAGTAAGAACTTTCTCCTCAAGCCACCTCCTGGGCAGTCAAGAGACGCCCCCCGAATCCACCGGTCCCAGTAGAAAGACTCGGGAGCCATCAAATGCTAAAGCAAAGTCAGGAACAGAGCGATTGGGGCTGAGAGTAGGATGGGCAGTATGGCGGTTGGGTTGTGTGATGTGGCTGAAGCTCTCTAGGAGAGGACACCACTATGCGGTGGTCCATGCGGGTACAGGGACACCTCCCTGGAGGCAGATGGCCTCAGCTCAGCTTTCGAGGCCAAGCAAGACTTGAAAAGGCCCAGAGCCAACAAGAAGCCAGGCCTAACAGAGCCCCTTAGAGCTTGCAAAGACTCGACCCCACCCCAGCCCTCCCCACCCAATCCATTACCCACCAGAGGGCTACAGTCTTCTGGAAGGAAAAGCCCAGGCAAAGGAGACAGCTTGTGCCTCAGATCAGAAACCCTGAACAAGAGGCTAACTGAGGTACCTATTTAACATATCAAAGCGGATGCTGGTGAGATCTCCCAGCATCCCTCAGTACCTGTGGCTTCTCCTAGTTCTCCCAGCATCCCTCAGTCTCTACCTGTTACAGGGTATGGCTGGCATACCCTGTCCCCTACCTTAAACTCCAGCACATGGTCTGGGCTGTTCTACCCCAAGCTTCCCTTCCTTATGTAATCCAGCCATTTTAGCTACCCAGCCCTTTTGTCTACCCTTTACTGTCTTGTCTTTTAGCCTGGGCTGGCCTCTTGGTCAGCAGCTCCTCTCTGGCCCTCTCTCCACCTCTCATGGTCTGATCTGCCAATCATGTTCAGCCTGGACACTGAAAGTAGGCCTACTTTCTCCCTTGTATCTACAATAAAATTCTTCTCCATACTTTAGGAGGGTCATGTCCTCCCCCTTTTATTTATTTATTTGCTTACTTATTTATTTATTTTTAATTCAGTGGTATGATTAGGGGAGCCAAGGACTGAGGAGTTGAAGGTGTTGACAGCCACTCATGCCTGTCATTGTGGACCTATGTTGCATTGGGTGGAAGGGGGAGGAGGCTCATAAGTACCTCTAAGGTCTTTGTGAGGATGAAGCCACTGACACCTTGTGAGGTTCTAGGGAGCTGGAAATGGAGTCAGGACCAGGGAGGGAAGAAATGGAGTGTCCTTCAAGAGAACAGGGAGCTGAGAGCTGGCCCAAGAATGGCTGCCTTCCTAAGATCCCCTAGGCGTCTTTCTTTCTCTGAGTTTCTGGGTCAGGACTGTCAGATTTCTAGGACTCAGGGTCTCGCCAACTCAACCAGAGGTTAGGCCCCTGGAAGGAAGGGCCATGATGCCAAAAGCTGGTTTGGATCCAGGGCCTGGAGTGGGCAGTCTGGAAGCCAGCTTTCACTCCTGCCACTTACAGACTGGTTTTTAAGAGCCATCCTGTCTTGAGATTGAAGATTAAAAATAGAGCGCATCTCACAAGGCCACTGGGAAAAGCAAATGAGTTCATCTGAGTCAGTGCTTAACAAAAATGTCTCCATTTGGTGTGCCTCAGAGCAGCTAGCCCCAGACTGTCTACAGCAGGAGCTCAGCCGTAGGACGTCAGCCACAGCAGGGAGATGGAGAGCAGATGTGACGTGGTGGGACGCAGAGATTGTCTGCAGGGACAGAGACAGTCCAGAAGCATGCCGTTCCCTGGCACCATTCTGTCCTCAGGCTTTCATCACCCTCTCTTCCTGGGACATCTGGATTCCCCCAGACTCTTCTGGGGCTCTCCGGGGCGTCACAGTCTCAGCAACAGCCGATGAAAGACCCCAGATGGAGTGGTTGCAGGGATGTCCATCTCCAGCTCCTAGCAGTGGAGGACCACTTTAAAAATACCTTATCGGCCATGGATCCATGCTTCGTGAAATGTTATCAAAATGACTCTCTAGAAAAATGGTCACACGTTGGGCATGGTGGGAAATTTTAGCAACAATTTCCAAGAGTTTACTCTGAATATCTGTGCTTATCTCAGGAGCAACCAGCACCAGTTTTTACCGGACCATAACCACACAGTCCTTGGAACCGACTGAAGTACAGACCGACTTCCCTCTTTCCTTCCTGAGTCTAACCTCATCCTCGATGGGCTAGAGAGAGAGAGTTCCTACAGGCCCTACAGCCTGAACCTTCCTTGGGCTCCCCCAGATGGTTCCAGGGGCTCTGTCGGCTTGGAAACCGAGGTGGTCAAGGCCTGGGACCTCAGTGAGGGAGCCGAGGAAAAGCCGCCATATGAAAGTGGCCCAGCTTATGCAAACTGTGATGTGGTCGTAGAACAGAATGTGTGCCGCCTGTAACGCGGGAAGTGTTGTGAGACCATGGGAACAGCTTACGGTAAGGGAGCCGGGGAAGTGAGAAAGTCATACATGTGTTACTTCAATTATGTAACAAAAATAAAATATACGTGGGGGGGGGGCGAAGACAGGGCTGGGGGAGAGGGGGAGTGCAGATCTGGGTATGGTGGCACATGATGCCTGTAATCCCAGTGTTCGGGAATCAGGCAGGAGGATCAGGATTTCGGGCCAGCCTGAGCTCCACAGAGAGATGAGAAGGTGTGGGGGAGGGGGCTTTATTGGCTCTCTCCATGTAAAGATTCTCTGAGATTTTATTCTCTTCCTAATGTTTTCCCCACAGAGAACGTGGGTGCCCTGAGCCTGTCTGAGGAGAGAAAGTCAGCCAACCACGTGACTCACCTTTGACACTAGTGCAGGCAAACACTGCTGGAAGTTTTGCTTCCTTCCCCACTCACAGGACAGGAAATAAGCCTTTCTCCCCAGGTTTCCTGCAGGAACTGGATGCCCCGAACAATTCCTGCTCCGAGTTCAAGACATCTATGACCACACAAGGCTTGTGAGGAGGGCTCTGTAGGGGCCCTGCTGTCTTGGGGTCCTCCTGCCCATGTTGTGCTGACTTGTGACTGCCCCTCCCTTCTACACTGATGCCCCCTGGCACAGAAGGGAGCTTTGGGTGCCTTACGGTAGAGTGAGCTCACTGTGGGTAACTAGGAGGATACACACAGGGACCAATTACCACTGTTGCTGCTACAGAGATATGTGCTTTGGAGTAGGGGTCCAAGACGGGAGGGGTTTCTGGGTCTAAGAGTGGCTGGCCTATGCTTGCAGGCCAGCAGTAATCTCCCAACAGCAGCCCTGAAGAAGCTGGGATCTTGCGAGTGTCCTTATCCCCATCCTCCCAGCACGTGTTCCAGTCTCTGAAGGACAGCTCAGGTCTGAAGTATTCATATCCCACATCAGACCACACAGCATTGTGTAACAGCTGCCTGCAGCCTCTTCTGTGGGGGGAGACTGAGAGGCTGGCACACTTGTCCAAACGAAGGTGTCAGGAAGAGGGTGAGAAGAGGACATAAATTAGAAAGAGTGACCCATGGAAAGCCAAACTCCTGCCAGGAAATAAAAAAGAATGTCTTAGTCAGGGACGGTCACACAGGGCTCCTGAGGTGATCCCTGGTGCAGCAATAGCTGTTTGGGACTGGAAGGAGGGAAGGCCAGCAGCCATCTTGGCCCAGCATAGTCAGTACTTGTGGAAGGCAGTCTGCCAGGTTAGCAGAGAAAGAAAGTCTAGACCCCTCTCTGTTCTAGTTCCAGGCCTACCTCAAGCAGAGCTGTGGGGTTATACAAAGCGCTCACTACCCCAGGACTGTTGTAGGTGCTGCTGAGAAAATACTTAAAAAGCTCAGAAAGTCAGACTCAGGACACTGACAAGTGTGTGTGGGGGGGGGTGCTTCAGGAGTCAGGTCAGCCTGCTGAGCTTTGCCTTAGGGACTCTCTCCTTTCAGCACTCTCGGAAAGTTGGACCAGCTGACCTCAAGTGACGGTTCGGCTCTAGCTTTTGTCTTCGCCATCTTTGTTTACAAAAAACAAGGCCAATATCCCATTCTGCTGCAGAGGCCAATTCTGAGCTGGTGCTGAGCAGCCCCAGAATGTTCCCCATGACAGCTCCGGACCTATGCCCAGGGCCTCATCGGGAACAGTGATTTGCCTGAGATTATATGAAGCAGCCAGGCAGAGGGAGGGAGGGTGAAAGGGAGGCAAGGCCCGCCCTCCTCAGGACAATCCAGAGCTGCCTCCCCCATTCTACCTGCCTTTCACCCCAGGAGCATCTGGGTGTCTTGGCTGTGTCCCAGTAGAAACTCCTGTTGCCTTGTCTGAATTTGCCTTGCCTGTCCACTCCAAAGCCTCCCTCCCACCCAAGGGGACAGGGAGTGGTAGCTCACCTGGAGGACAGAGGAGCACACACTCTTCGCTTTCCCATTCCTGTCGCCCTGACAGCAGATGCCCCACCATCTGTCACACACATCCAGTGTGGAGTGCTGGTGGCTTACAAGGGCCACCGCATACTCATTACAAGCATGGTGTGCAGAACACAGGAAGTAAAGACTCGGGGGGTTGAGTGAGCCCACAAGGACCACACAGTCAGCACCACAGGGAGCCCTCCCAGCCGGAGCCCTCCCAGCGGGAGCCCCCCCCCCCCCCCCCCCCCCCGGCTAGCCAGCTGGCTGTGTGGCCCTTTTCACCTGCCCCTGACTGCCCAAGACAATTTTATTAGCTCTCAAGCCTATCTTAAAGCCTGGCCTTGAACTCATGATTCTTTGTCCCAGTCTCCTAAATGCTAGGGTTCCAGGTAAGTGACACCATAGCTGCTCCCTTGAATATTTCTTTTTTTCTCACTTAAATGGCACGTCTCTGACAAAGCACTGCTCACACCCCTTCTCCACTTGGCGCTCGATTGCAGTCATGGGACAAACCCTCTCAGAGTCATGATGCACTGGACTTGGCACCATGAAATTTAATAATGGTGGCACGTCTCGCTCAACATCCATTCTCCCCTTCTTCCCCAGTGAAGGGACCCTGGTGCAGCACCACTTATGACTTAAGAAGTATTTGTAAAAATTTTTTCTTTCTCTACTTCCCTTTGTATTAGCATGATACCAAGAGCTAGGGCAGCTTTTGGGGCCATAAGGTGAGGGCCATGTTTACAATGACAGAGAACTAGAACTCAGGACCTGGTGATCCAGTGACTGCCCTACCATCTCTGGGGTGCTTGTCCCCATGCGCTGTTTTTCCTGGGTATAATCAACCTCTATCTTGTTGCAATGTTTGTTATTTTGAGCATTATGTTATGTAACCCAAAGCTACCATCACTGGTTAAAAACAACAAATAAGCATTGACAGTCCAGAGGGAAAGCAGCAAGTAAATGGAAATAACCTAACTCGGTAAGTCTACCGCGGCGTCATTTTAAGGGCCAGCACTTACACACTTTCCAGAAAGATGATACCATTGTTAAACTGAGTCATAAGGCTTGAAAAAACAGTCCCACATGACATGTAAACCAGTCACACTAACTTTTCATTAGTTTGAAATTTTTCACTGTTTATTCCAGGGGATTTCACAATCTCCCCCGCCTCTGTTTGCCTTGCTTGCAATGTGACAGACCATCGTTTTAAATACGTCTCAGGAACCAAACCAAAGACAGCTTCATCTGTTTGTGTCTTCCCTTCCTGTCCCACAGCACACTTGCTTGTTGCTCTGGGAGACGCCAGCTGCAGTTGCTTCTCTGATGATGAATATTCGCCTCCTTAATAACAAATGAATGCCTCCACTCTGCCCCATGTCTTTCTACAGGCTCCACAATTCACTGCTCTGCTGAATTGCAGGGTTCTGGAAGGCACTCTACATGGATGGCCATTACCAAACACATGAAACACCTCAGCTTGCACAAAACTCGCTTAAAAACATGAGCACGATTGTGTTTACTCAAAGTGATGCTTTGACTGAAAGCAGCATGGCTTGTATGTGCGTGTGTGTGTGGGCACGTGGACGTGTTCTACGGATCTTCCAGATGCTGGGGGAGGGAGGAGTGGGGATGGAATGCCTGATGGAATGAGCTTCCCTCCCAGGTGATGAAAACATTGCTGAGCGAGACATGACGACAGTCCAGCACTGTAAGCGCACCAAACGTCCATGCTGTTCTGTGCGCTTTAGTTGAAACGCTAAAAAGAAGTATTTATCATTGGGGTGTGTGTGTGTGTGTGTGTGTGTGAGAGAGAGAGAGAGAGAGAGAGAGAGATGTTTGCTGGGGGAGGGGGAGGGAGAGCACAAGCATGAGTGTGGAGGTCAGCGGACAACTTTGTGGAGACATTTCTCTCCTTCCAGCATCACATAAGTTCCCGGGATCAAACTCAGGCCGCCGGTCTGCACGGCAAACGCCTTTGCCGCTGAGCCTTCCCACGGGCCCCTATTGCTTTTTTGAATACAGCTTTTTCTATTTGGCAATGGTGCCCGCTGTTACTCAGAAGGTGTTGAGTTTTAAGCGACAGGAGCCATTCCGAAAGTCTACGTGCCCTGAGAATGAGAGAGTATGATATGAGAAAAGCAGGATCATGGAGATGGTGGGAAGATCAGGGTTGCCAGGGGTCAGTGACAAATCACAAAGGATTTTTAGGGTGGAAAACTATGTTATAACGATTGATATCTACCACTATATTTCATCCAAAACAATAGGACACCCAACATGAAGAGTGAGCCAGAAGGTGGATGTGGACTGTGAGCGACCGTCACGCAACAGCAGTGGCTTGTTAATGGTCCTGAGCAACTGTGGTGAGGGTCTTAGAGCCGGAGCAGGGCACAGCAGAACCTTCCTCCTACTCTTGTGGCAAACCTAAAACTTCCCTAAAAGAATGAAGTCACTCATTTCAAACAAACCTGTCATCTCAAACAGTATTCTAAGAACTTTACAAAACTAAGCTAAGGAATTCCCAGCAGCAACCTAAACCGAGCCGATGATTTCTAAAGGGTGTGGGCTGTGGAGGCACCAGTGACTTGGGACCTCATGCTGTAATTCATTTCCCCAACCCCGTAACAGCCAACGGCTTCCTTCAGTACCACCCTAAAGCATGCTTTGAAAACGTGACTTTGTTCCCAGCCACTGTACGTTAGGGAACACTCAGAGTAAAAAGTAAGTCTCACGTTGCTCCTGTGTGACTTTCCACAGAGAAACCCTCTGTCTGTCGGTGACGGACAGATTACAGCCTGCTGACTGATGGGCAGCTCTGAAAAACAAAGATTCATTGGGACACACAGCACTGGTTCAATCACCTCTGATTTGGGGCTGCTTTTTACAACACCAGGGAATTGCGAAGAGCTGGCTCTGTGAAGCTGAAAATCAGCAGGCTTTGCAGGAGGAGTTTGTGGGAGACCGGGCTGTGCATTGTGATGGCTGAGCTTGACTGTGGGCTCGGTTGACCTGGGAGATTCTCCAGTAAAGCATCTCTCTGGGTGAGCCTTCAAGAGCATTTCTAGAAACAGATCACCACCCAGCCACCATAGCAATCTGTGGATGGTTTCTCTGACGGCTACAAGACCTGCCCAGCCACATCTGGGTCTCCTCAGACTGAGGATGCCCTTCCCCAACCATGCACAGCCTTCCCAAGACCAACTCCAAAGCCTTTTCAGGGAAAAATAGATTTATTATAGCATTTATGTGCTTTCAGATTTAATAGTTTTTTTTTTTAAAAAAAAAACCACTTTTTCATTATGGCCTGTTGTCTTTTTTTTTTTTTCTACATGTCACTGATGAATATCTTAATATTATGCTCTTATCTAATTTTTGCCATAACCACTGTGATTGCCTTTAAAATTATCATTATTGTGATTTAAAAAAAATCACATGGTATAAAATAACCATTTGTTTTTTAGTGAGTGACTTAGGAGTATTAAATGGATTCACCCTGTAAAACTGCTCCACATAATTTTTTCATTGAAATGTTTTGTGAAACTGTATTCTCCTAAAAATACAATAAAATAATAAAAAACTTCTCTTTTCCCTCAAGTCCCAACAGCCAATTTTCTGTTTCTATGAGTGTAATTACTTTAGATACCTTCTATATGGCTTTTCCTGATGTCCTCAAGGCTCATCTACATATCATGTGTCGGACTTTTTCTTTTCTCTTTCTTTCTTTTTGAGACAGGATTTCTCTGTGTAGCCCTGATGCCCTGTCCTGGAACCCACTCTGTAGACCAGGCTGGCCTCAAACTCACAGACCCACCTGAGCACTGGGATGAAAGGCATGAGCCACTACCACCTGGCAGATGTGTGTGTGTGTGTGTGTGTGTGTGTGTGTGTGTGTTTTCCAAGCCTAATATACTATTCTCTATATTGCTACAGTTTGAATATATGTCCCCCGAGATTCTTATGTTAGAGATGGCACATTGGGAACTGATTGGGCCTTGAGGGTTCTACCTTCATGTATGAGATTAGTGCTCATAGAAAGGGACCAAGGGAAAACATTCCATCCTTTGCCCTTTCAATATGTATGAGGACAGTGTTGGTCCCTTCTGCCCTATCAACACAGCAACTCAGTGCCAATTTTGAAGTAGGGAGCAGCCCTCACCAGACACTGAGTCTGTCAGGGCCTTTACTTTGGATTTCCAGCTTGTAAGAACAGAGAAAAACTAATTTCTAAAATGTTTTCTTTTGGGGTGGTATTTTTGTGATTTGGCTTGATTTTATTGGGAGGTGTGTGGGTCTTACTTCATTGCCCAAGCTGGCCCCAAATCCTTTCGCCTCCACTTCCTAAGTGCTGGGGTTTATAAGCCTGTGTCAGCAAACCCAGCCTGTTTCTGTTGTCTGTAAATGCCAATCTTGGGTATTTCACGATAGCAGCACAAACAAAGGCATATACTCCACATTCCGTTTATCCATTCTTCCAGTGATGGACACTTGGGCCGCCTCCGCCTCTCAGCTGCTGGGAACCCTCTGCTCAGATTACAAACATAGAACTATCTCTTCCAGACTCCACTTGAATTCTTTGGCATATATACCCAAATGTGGAATTGCTGGTTTATATGGTAATTGTGTGTTGACGATTTTAAGAACTTCGAAACTGTTTTCCATCGTGATTGCGCCGTTTTTTAATCCTGCCACCAGTGAACAAGGGCTCCTGTTTCCCCGATTCCTTGCCACCCTGGTTATTTTCTTTCTTCCTCTCTTTCCTTTTTTTTTTTTTTTTTTTTGTATGGTAGAATCCAGAAGGGTGTAAGATAATGTCTTTTTATGGTCAGGTATGCATTTCTTAAAAGATGGTAATTCTCTTTTCACATGTGCGTTGGCTGTTTTTGTATCATCTTTGGAGAAATGTGTGTTTAAATGATTTGCACATTTTAAAATCAGCTTACTTGCTGTTTTATAATTGAATTGGAGAGAAGTGAGAGCAGGCATCTTTGCCTTGCTCCTGATCTTAGAAGAAAAGGTTTCCATCTTTCACCACTGGCCATGATGTTAGCTGTGGGCTTTCTGTAAATGGCTTTGATTGTGTTGATGTAATTTCTTTGTGTTCTTAGTCTTTTGACTATAGTAATCACAAGCTCTGTGGGTTTTGCTGTGCAATTTTGCACAGCGTGGTGATTTTGAGGCGTGCACATGTCACATGACCCCAGAATCCACTGCAGACAGTGGGAACGTATCCAAGTTAACAAGGAAGAAACTAAGTCATGGAGAAGGTGAGCAGCCTGCCCAAGACCACAGGGTCAGTGGGAGGCCAGGCCCTGAGCCAGATGCCACATTTTTACCCACTTATCTCCATTTTGTTATTAAAAATAAGAAAACCATAAAAGGAATAAAGACACTTGCTGAAGGTCACCTAGCCAGAAGGTGGCCCCAAACCTTCACACGGGGAGGGTGACAAACATACAAACAAGCAAATGAAATAGGAAGAAGAATCATTTCTCCCTGTCATCTCTCTATAGAAAAGCTCGCCTTACATGGCATCCAGGTCCCTCCCCGCCCACCTCACCCCGCCCTCCTCTCCCTTCCTCTTCACCCCGACAGAGTGCAGTACTGTGAAGGCTCCTCCTAGCTTTTCTCCTGGTGTGTTTAGGCTTTGCCTCTTCTCCCACAGTGTCTGTGATGAGGTAAAGCTATGCTGTGAGCTTGTAGTCCCAGCTACTCAGAAGGCTGAGGCCTCAGTAGGATCTCTGTAGCCCAGGTGTGCCAGGATAGCCTGGTTGACATAGAAAGATCTTACCTCCTAAAGTAAATAAATAGAATTTTAAAATACCGAAGATTTCATTTACTTTTCTATTTTATGTGTGTGGTGTGTGTGTGTGTGTGTGTGTGTGTGTGTGTGTGAATGCATGTATGTGTGTGCGTGTGGAAGTGGCTCCTCCTAAATAAATAAAAATTAAAGATTTAATTTATTTTTCTATTTTATGTGATGTGTGATGACACACACACACACTATATACACACATACACACACACACACACACACACATATGTGTTAATCAATCTTTTTGCCCCTCCATTCACACATCCACGGAGATCCAGTGAGGTAACCTAGACCACCTGTGACCCTTGGGGAACCTTTCTTTGCTGGCCCCACACCCCCCTCCCTGATCACCCAGATGGAACTGAGTTCTGAGCAAACTCTTGGTGAAATGACAAGCAACCGTGTCTTCACCTTCTGGTCTTTGGTTCAGTCGGTCACTGGTTCTAGCCAGTGCAGCCTTCCACTCTTCCCATTTCATCCTAACAGCTGGGTCCTCCTCCTCTTCCAGGAAGGCTGCAAGAGTATAAGGGGGTTTGAATGCTGCCCTATTACATACATTTTGTCCCAGCACCTCTGGAGCTGACAGCTGTTAACATCTCAGCCGATTAATATTCTGTCACACCCTTCCCCCAAGAACTCAAAACTGAGCAGACCTTCATACACAGCCTAGCCTCGGATCAGTCAAGACTTCTGAGCCAAGTCCGGCCTGCTCTGGGGACAGCCCTATTGTTCAGATATACTGTGTGTTGGGGCAGGGAGCCCAGGTCACTCCTGCATTCTGTGATGTGCAGCACTGAGCCTCATCATAAAAACAGAGTTTTCAAAAGATCCAGTGTCATATTCCATAGCTGTGTCAGAATAGAATGTGCTGAAAGTGACTGGATGGAGGTAATGAGTTCTCTTTTACAAGTGTCTCTGAAGCCTTCAGGCAGGCCAGGGGGTGAGAGGGGAAGACGGGGGTCTTCCTGCCAGAGCTCTTTCCCTTTGAGTGGGCAGGCAATGCAAATGAGGCTCAAGACAGAAATAATCACAGTCACCAGCGCTTCGACTGTGGCTTGTAGGCTCCTGGCAGGACCCCAAAGGCTTCTCGGGGACCCTGGGGCAGCACCCGGAAAGCAGCAAGTAAGATTAATAAAAGGAGACCGAGGAGCTGAGGCTGACAGCCCTCCCGGCAGCCTTCCCGGGAGGCCTGGACAAACATGGGAGGTGGACACAGCCGCATACCCCACACTCCACCGTGGAGGTCTCAGGGCTGCTCAGGAAGACTGAGAGGTGCTCAGAAACGCACGCGTGCGCGTGTGCACGCACACATGCCTCCGACCCTGCTCTGCCAAGTTCTCACGTCACTGCTTCAGGGTTTGCAGAAACAGCTTAGGACATTCCACAGCCAGGATTGAAGACCAGCTTCTCAGACCTTGGCAGGAGCAGGGTGGCTTCTGTTCAAAGAAAGAAAAGCTAGAAGAGAAAGTAACTTGATTTTTAAAGTTGTCAGAGTGGCTTGGTGGGTCACATGACACCCCCCCCCCCCCACACACACACACGCAAACACCTGGGCCAGCTGGAGATCACATCCCACAGTCTTCCAGCTGTTCCCAAACAACCGAGCTCCATCTTCCACTCTTCTCCTTCCCTGCAGTCTCAGCTCCGGGACGCTCCCTCCCAACCATGAAGACACCTCTTTCTTGGTGCTATGCCACGCTTCTCAAATGCTCTAATCCTCTGACACTGAGCATTAGCAAAGAATTTTGCAGATGGATCGGAGAGTTTTCCCCAAGAGGGTGCTGCCATGTGGCTCTGAATGGGAGCCTGGGTCCCCAGCTAAAATACTGCCGCTTTGCCAACTGACTGCCTGCCTTGACTTCCACCTGAATGACCTGAGGCTCCCATCACCCACGTTCCCACAGACATCAAAAGCTGTTCCAACCCAGGCCAGCTGCATTTGAGGTGTGGCCCACCTCCCAGGCCCTGCTTCCTGGGGCCTCCGCCAAACCAAGGCTTCCTGATGGGCGAGCCGTGGGCACAAGGGGCCTTTACAGTCTCTGTGTGGTTTTCCTGGGGAGCAGACTATGGGAGGCGGGAGCCTCTGAACCTGTACAGAGGCTTCATCTGTGTCTTCAGTGGAGAGAGGAACAGGACAACCGGTCCAAGGACGTTCTACCTTACCTTTGGATTTTTCCATGACCTTCTCAGAGCCTTTCACTTAATCCTCCAATAACCCTCCAACAGAACTAGCTGCATTTACACCAGGGAGGCTGAGGAGCTGAGGGTGTAGACAAACGCAGGGACAGTGCAGTGATTCTCAGCCTGTGGGTTGTGCCCCTTTTAGGGTGTCAAATGACCCTTTCACTGGGGCTGCATAGCAGATATTTACATTATGGTTCATAACAGTAGCAAAATTATACTTATGAAGCAGCAAAGAAAATAATTTTTATAGTTGGAGTTCACTGCAACATGAGGAACTATGTTAAAGGGTTTTGGCATTGGGAATGTTGAGAACCACTGCTTTAGAGGATCTGTTCCCCATCGTTCAGCCTTGCGATCCTCAGCTTTATCACCCAGAAAAAGCAGACACTGCAGTGTGGACTGCTTGGAAGCCTGTCCACTCTCCAGGGAAGGGGCCTCAGAGCCACCTTTGTTCACAAGGCTTGACCCAGGGCCCCCAAGGGATCCATAACAGAGCAGGTACTATTGGAGGACATTCTTCCCATCACTTCATACTCTCCTCACAGTGCTATGGGCTGGGCATGCTTTGACACATTTGCGGAGGGCCAGCTAGAGGCTGAGCGCTCACACACAGCCAGAGTTCACAGTCAGCTCTTGAGTCCCACCTTTACCACCACTGCTGCCATCCTTGGGAGCAAGGTTAGGCCTACAGGGTTTAGATCCACCTTCCAATTCTGTGCTGCCTCTCTCTTAGACATGTAGCCAATGAACATGACAAGGCTTGGGCCCAGTCCTCAAAGCAAACAAGGAAGCTAGGCCAGCAGAACCCAAGAGTTAGAGAAACTTACACCTTGAAATCCTCCCCTTCTTAGCCAGGTGTAGTGGTGCATGCCTGTGGTGCCTGGAAGGCAGAAACAGGCCTGCCAGACTGAGGCCAATCTGGGCTACACAGTAAGTCTGTCTCAGAGAGTGGGATTTGGAAACCATCTCTTTCTCAGGACAAGGCAGTTTTTACAGAGACATCCTGCATGAACTAGAGTGACACACTTTTTAAAAGCCAAGGCAAACAGAGAGACTTGAGCATTCAACAGAAGGGAATGCTTCTTTTATTATACTTAGAAATGAATGATTAAGTCACAAGGGAAGAGAGGTAAGTTTAACTACAAAGAAATGCAAAGTTTCTGTATTTTAAAAAAATGGCTGGGGCTGGGGATGTGGCTCAGTTTGTAGAGTGTTTGACCAGCACAAAGCCCTGGGTTTGAGTCCCCGGACTGTGCAAACAGGCATTTGGGTGCACAAAAATAACCCCAGTACTCGAGACACAGACACAGCCGCATCAGAAGAGTTCAAGGTCTTCTTCAGCTATCTGGCAGGGTAGAGGCCAGCCTAGGGGTACAGGAGATCCTGACCCAAAGCAAAACAAGCAAACAAAGAATTTTAAAAGGCAAACCAAGAGGTCGTGGTCCAAGCCTTTAATCCTAGCACCTCGGAGGCAGAGGCAGAAGGATCTCTGTGAGTTCTAAGTCAGCCTGGTCTACAGAGCAAATTCCAGGACAGCCAGGGCTACACAAAGAAACCCTGTCTCAAAAAAAAACAAAAAACAAGAAAAAAGGGAAAAAATTTAGAACATTTAAAGTAGACCATGTGTGTACACATACACATATATGTTTGTATATGTCTTTATATGTTCTATATGTGTACATGCACATATGTATGTTTGTATATTATATCATCTTTAAAAAGTTTTCAGATAGGAGTTTATGCAAGCTGACAATTACAAACCAAAAAGCTTTTTTATAGATAGGGGCAGAAATGATGAGGTAATTTACATACAACAAATTACAATCAGATTCGCAGACAAATGTTCCAGCTTGCTATTCCCCAATGAAACCCCACGCTAAACAGAAGCTTCAACCAACACTCGAGAACTCAGGAAAGTGTGATATAATAGCCAGCTCTGTGCACTGCCAGGACCTGAATCAATGCTTGCAATGCTTAAGGAAAATAATATGATGACAGATATTGAAGACTACAGAAATGTTTGTTCTCATCCATAGTAATTTTACCCCCAGGAAATTTTGGCAAAATTTTTAAAATGTGGGAAGACTTTTATGCGCACATACGAATCCTCCCTCTGCAGCATTACTTAAAAAAAAAAGAAAGAAAAAAAAAGATACAAGTTGAATGTCCTAAAAGTAGGGAGACAATTAACTTTTGCCCTCTCCACTGAATGAAATGGAATGCAGAGCAACCTTTAAAGCAGAAGTTTACAAAAAAGAAAAGTGGAAAAAAAAAATAATAAAGAGGCAGGGTGTGGGGCTTCGGAGATGGCTCAGTGGTTAAGGCCCTTGCTGCTCTTCTGGAGGGCCAGAGTTTGCTTTCAGTGCACATGTTACATGGCTCATCACCACCTGTAACTCCAGCTCCAGAGGACCTGAGGCCTCTTCTGGTCTCTGTGCTCAAGTGTGCAAACACACTCAGACATGTACACGCGTGCACACACACACACACACACACACACACACACATACACACAGGGCTTCACTCTGCAGCGTCTGTCTCCTGACTACTAGGACCTGAGGCATGCGCCACCATATCTAACCATTTCTGAGTCAGGTTGCTCAGGTATTGTGGTTTACTAACTCCTGCTGTTGTAGCCACCAAGTCTGTGGGCACTATTGTGGTCTGTGGTTCAACAGCACTGGTGAACTTATGAACTGCTCATCAACACCCTCCCCCCGAGACTGGGTTCCCTGTGTGGTCCTGGCTGTTCTGAAACTCGCTCTGTAGCCCAGGCTGCCCTCAAACTCAGAGATCCGCCTGCCTCTGCCTCCCTGGCGTTAGGATCAAAGGTGTGCGCCGCCACCACCCAGCATCCATTGCTCACAGCCTGGGGCCTGGCAGCAGAATTCCTTGACAAGGCAATTTCCTGAAGAAACCTGAGAAGCCACATCAGCCACACCACATCTCCCTGCTCCCCAGGCCTGGCATCAGCCCTCCAAGATGTCCAGAGTCAGGATCTTCTCCTCAGCTGCCACACTCAGGGCTCCTTTAAGAGCTAAGTGGTTTTCCCAGCCCCCTCTCCAGCCCTGAGGCTATTGGCTTCTAACACTTAATGTGTCCTCTCTCTGTCCAGGACTCCGAGGTGTGCTCCTGTAAACTACTTTCATTCGGGTCTCAACAAGTAGCAGACTACCTCTCTGCTTCTGTGGGCCCTTGCCCACTCCCGTCTCCCTGTGCTGTATGAACCCCTTGTTCCTGCCAAATGCAGCTGAGGGGACAAGGAAGGCCACACATCGAGTTGGAAAAGCCACTGAGTTGAGAACCAGAGCACTGAAAGGCCTCTGAGGAAGAGTCCAAGGTCTCCTTCTCTGGTCAGCTGTGTGTACACAGTGTTCGGAAGGCAGAAGAGGAGAAGGCAGGAGAGGAGAAGGCCTCCTCTCTGCAGACATGTAGCATTTACAGACCCCCAGCAGCTCCTACACGCAGCCTTGCTGGTTCTGTGGGGAAACAGCCCCGGCCGTGTCTTCTCGGCAGTGCTGGGCTTCCTGATATTTTAAGGGCCCAGCGGTAGCTCTCCTATCAAACTGGCCCAACCCTGTACGTTTCAAATACCTGAGTGTTAGCACGTTCTGTCCATCCGTGTGGGACTCCTAACAGCAGGAACTGGGGTGGTCTTTGGGACCTGTGGCCTGCCTTTGAGACCCTTTGAGACCCTACTGGGCTGTCTCCTCTAGCCTCAATAGGACAGGATGCACTAGTCTCACTGCTGTTTGATATGCCAGAGCTGGTCGATATCCATGGAAGGCCTCCTCTTTTCTGAAGAAAAATGGAAAAGGAGAGGAGGGAGGGGAAAGTGCACTCAGAATGTAAAGTTAGTTAATTAATTGTTTTGTAAAGGGCATTCTAACCAAACCCCAAGGATGCTCTGAAGGGAGAAGGCTCCTAATTCATCTTGCTGCAGCACTGCGGTGAGCTGTCCCAACATCATAGGCAGAAGCATGAGGCTGGAAGAGGAAAGTGTGCCTGCCTCCCAAGCCACCTTTCAAGACTAGGTCTCTGAAGAGAAGAAGCACAAGCAAGAGGAGAAGGGGAAAGGCAGTAGAGGGGGAGGAAGAGAAACGCCAAGACTGACTGACTGACTGGGGGGGGGGGGGCTGTGGATTGCCCCAGCATGACAAGGTAATGTTAGCCTTGTTAGGTCTCAAATCTGGGACAAACGGCATGGTGCCTGCTTAACATATCGAAGTAAACCTGGCCTCCAGGTTCACCCTGCATCCTTCAGTCCCTACCTATAACACGGTCCCCCTGGCTGTCAGACCTCACCCCTACCCTACACTTCTCCAGCCCAGATATTGGGCTGGGCTTCCCTCACCCCAGCTGCCCTTCCCTATATAATCCAACCATTTTGACTACCTAATCTTTTTCCATCTGTTCTTTTGGCTAGTCTCTTGACCCAGGCTGCCCTTCTTCGTCAGCAGCTGGTCTTCCCTCTTTGCTTTCCTCACATGGCCTAGCTCAGTCTGGCCAAGTCCACGCTAGACTCTCTCAGATGCCCCTGTCTCTGACCATGTCTCCCGTTTATCCACAATAAACGTTCTCCTCCACCATACCTAGCCCTGTCCTTTCCATTTTATTTTATTTTTCATTCAGACCTAAAGCATGGCAAAGGTCAAGCAGAAAGACAGCACCAGTCTAGTGCTGATGGAGAATAGAAGTCAGCTTCTCCCTCAGCCACAAGGCAGCTCAGGTTGTCTTGGATGCCCTTCCACTTGGGCCTTTCTCTTAAGGTTCCCATCCCACTCTGATGGCCTCTTCCATCCAGAACCCATCTTCCTGGGATAGGACACCCACACACAGCCTTTCTGTAGTAGCTCAGGGCCCCTGGCCTTACACTGATGAGGCAGAGCAGAGACACACCCTGGAGCCTCTGACCTTTCCTATGCACACGGTAGCAGAGCTCAGTAGTCCAAAGAGGCTTCATAGGCTGTCTCTCAAGCCACCTAGACTCTTTTTCTTTTAAGATTTATTTTTTTTTCTTTTTAAGATTTGTTAATTTATACATATGAGTACTCTATTTGCATGTGGGCATGCATGACAGAAGAGGGCATCAGATCTCATTTTAGATGGCTGTGAGCCACCATGTGGTTGCTGGGAATTGAACTCAGGACCTCTGGAAAAGCAGACAGTGCTCTTAACTGCTGAGCCATCTCTCCAACCCACAACCGAGACTCTTAGATCAGCCAGGTCCTACAAGCTGATCCCATCACCCAAACAGGAAGACCAAGAAACAGAAAGGTGAGGGCGGGAGCTCGAGGCCATGCAATTTGCCTTAGCTTCTCTCTGCCTGGTAGCCCTGTCCTGCAGCTCCAGTGCCCAGCAAGCCAGCGTCTCACATATGACCACAATTACCATGCGCTGGGCCTGAGCCCAGTCACTCTGCAAGCACATCCAGGCTTGGTTCCCAGCCAAGTTTCCGTCTCAGTAAAAAAAATGAAAAGGTTCAGGGGCTAGATGTTAATCCCAAACACAAGCAAGAGGGAAAGGGCCAGCCACGATCTCCCAAGGCAGCCTCAGTCCACCAAGAACTCTCTAGATCTTCCCAGGACGCACACCAGCCCTGGCCAACTGGGAATAGTCTGGGTTTTGGCAATAAACCTGCTTCAGTGACCCAAGACAGAACTCAGCTGGTAAGACTTAGCTGGTGGCCCCATAACAGTCCCTCTTTCTCAGGTGACCCTGACTTGTGCCCAAACACAAGTAGAAGCTAAGGCACTGGGTTCAAGAAACTGGCCTAGAGCCAGATGGCCGCTGAGCAGGAGAGGTGGGCTAGAAGTTGTTCTCCTAACATGTTTCAGTTCTGTGGAACAGACTGTATCATGCCTGCCATTCTCCTGCCTCTGTGATGCCAATGTCTGGTGAGGTATCTGGCTACCTCTGCCCCACACCTTGATGCATGGCCTTGGTGGGCTGGCTGTCCCACGGTGCCCCGCATCCCACACTGGCTGTCCTTTGCTGTCAAGACCTCAGGTCCTGAGACTTCCAGACTAATGTTTCCCCAGTGTGTCCTCTGTCTAGACTAAGATTCCCTCCCTCTTTTCTCTCAGACTTGAAATCCACCTCACGTACCTCTCCTAGCTGCTCTCCTCCCAGGACCTTCTGTCTGCAAGTGGTCCCTAGGAAGGCACATCTGCAAACTACCCTTTGGGGCCTTATGTGTTCAAATGTCTACTGGGAGAGCCACTGCCCTCTGCCTTGGGGTCAAAGGCGTTAACATTCTGCTAAGATTACTAATACCATGTGAATGTTAAAAGCTCTATAGAGAGAAGGCAGCAGCTATCAATTAAGTGTCAGGTGGGGAAGAGCTGTGACCAACCCCCCACCACACACACACACCCCTCAGGGGCAATGGCTTTTTGATTGCTGATGCCCAAAGAATACAGCTTCTCAGAAACTGAGGTCTGTATGAGATAAATGTGCTTATTTACACTAGCTTCTAGCCTGGCTGAGGCAGGCCCAGGGCCCACAGCCAGGCCTCTGAGCCCACAGGGTGATCTCCAAGTGCAGCCTCTTTTGGTCTTGGGGATTCACAGGCTTCCTGGACAGGCCAGGCAGCCTTGGTTCTGAGGCCAGCTGCTGGAGCCAGGAAGTTGGCCAAGATTTCCTCAGAGGCCTTACAAGCAGTTGGGCCCTTGGAGAAATGCCTTTGAAACCCAGGGGTGTTATCTCATCTCCAATCTTTAGTGTCAACGCCAAGCAGAGCATTTTCCTAAGCAAGAGGAGCTGGGAACTATGGGGGTGGGAGGCCAACTGTGGAAATGCAGCATTATTCTCAAAAGGTCATCTCTCTCTCTCGCTCTCCTTTTTTTCTACGTTCAAAAGACCCAAATGATCACTTTGTGTTTAAGCCAATCTTGATTTTTCAAAGAACTGAAGAAAGCAAGAAATGTTTTTCTAGGTCTAATTATAAAAGCCATGGGGCTGGAAAGACAGAAAGAAAACATCTGTCCCCTGCTGGACCCCTCCTAGGTGCTAGACCTGAGCCCATGTGGGGTGGCAGGTCTGTGGGTCCTCAGCCTGACACTGAGTGTTGCTTGAGATAGCTGGGTTACCTCAGACACTTTCCACCCAGGCCCATCTACCTCCCTGCGGCTAGGGTGGAAGCCTTTTCTTCTGGCTAGTTCTTGTGGAATCTGGAAAGTAGCCAAGGTACTGAAAGAGCCAGTGATTTGGGTCCCTCTGGAATTGGGGTTGGGGAGACAGTGCTTTCTCACCCAGGACACCCAGGAGAGCTGACTCCGTTGGTCACTGGGAAGGGTCTTGTTCCAATGGGTCTTGTTCTGAAACCCTGCCCCTTTATTTCTTATTTAATGTAAATGCTGGTGGGGGGAGGATGGGGGACGAGGAAAGATTTCATTCCCCCTTCCACACCCCCACCTACCAAAACAACTACTCTCCAATTCCTCAAGCTGAGGCCGAGGTGGCTGGGTGGGAAGCAGAGCTAACCTCCAAGAACCCCTCTGCCTCTGACCAGCTACAGGTTGTGAAAACAGATGGGGTGGGGTGGGGTGGGCTCATCCACTGCGGTAAACTGGGCTCTGAGCAGCCCTGACTGCTCAATGTGACATTTTTTAAAACACTGGAACCATAGATAAGGAACAGACAAGAGGGAGAAGGCTGAGGAGGTCTGGGAACCATAGCTGGGCCCAGGGAGAAAAGGCAGATACCCAAACCAACTGGAGCATGGACCCATGTGGCCACATATGCGGGGACCCCTCACCTCGCTTCACACTGCACAGTGGGGTTCAAGAGCTAGAGCCTGGCTCACTGGCCCAGCCACCAGTTAACTTTCCCGATGTCTGAGACCCGTGCAGCCTCACAGCACCCAGGAACTATCCGCAGAAAGAACACTCCACCATCTAACTCCTGCAGTGAGCTGAAACGGTCGCCGGGACCAACTCCCCAGGGACAGACTCTCAGGTGTTCCGCAAAGAAAGTGCAAGAGCTTGAGTAGAGGCTGTTGTCTCCCACAGGGAGCCAAGCTACAACCTGTCACTAGACACAGCAGCAGCAATAACAGCAGGTGCCACTGTTACACAGAGAAGAGGGAGGCTCCTCTGCCAGGGGCCCTGCAGAGTGGCTTCATGCTCACCTCAGTAGTCCCTCATATCCCAGAAGAACTACCGTATCAGATCGGTCTGTATCTCTCTGTATCTGAAGAGCCCCTTTAAAGTGGGTAGGCTTCCCCATCAACCCTACCCCTTGAACTCCCACCTCTGAAGACCCTTCCAGGATGGCAAGCTTCCAGGGAGACCTCTTCCCCGTTTGCATATTCTGTGACTGATACAGTGAAACACAGCAACCACCACCGCCGGCTTGGCTGTACCACTATCTCCAGGCAGAAACCTGGAGCAGAATCCTAGCCCCAGCCGAGGAAAACATGAACTAGGTCTGGCTAAGCCAGACAGCTTCTCTCGTCCTCACGTTTCACTTCATCTCACCAACTCTGGAGACAACTGGAAGGTCTGGGATGTGGGTTCAGGAGGGACATCGGAGGATTGTTAGGGGCATGGGACTAATCATGAGATTCATTAAAGCCATGGGTAGGCAGACAACAGCATGGCCCCAGTACCAGCGACAAATGCGTCATAGCAGAGGCTCTGAAGAGCAGAAACTGAGGACTGTGGGGCAAAAGTAGGAGTGTTCTTTCATACCTTTCTGAGGACTGGGGAGGTTGCACAGCTCAGCCTATAGACAGGCTCTCTGGTTTCCGGGCGGGAGTCTGGGAAGAGGGTGGAGAGCAGAATGCATGGCCATCGGTCTCCACTTTGATGTAAACTCATTTCCCCAGGGCCTCACCTGGTGAAGTCTATAAGCTAAGGACGCAGACAATGCCTCATCTGTGGCAGACACTCGTCATCACATCTGTGAGAGGGAGAAGGCAGACGCACGTGTATTGAGGCTTGAGCAACATCTGGATTCTAACATTGCATTCTCATACCAGGGAGCTGTTCATGTAACCCCAAGACCCCTTGCCTCCACAGCCAGTGGAGCATGCAAGAGTCTAGAACCTTGCCCTGGCTGAGTCTAAAACCAGCGCCCGGGAAAGGAGAACTCCAGGCCCAATAGTGACATAACATAAGCCACACGAGTCATGATTGCAATTTAGTTGTGTCTTTAACTTTTATTCAGTTCAACACATTTAATACATGTTGAATTATTGGTCAAAAATTCATAGAAATCACTAATACGATATTTTTCCATACTGAGCACAACAGTTTCCTTCAGCCTCTATACCAAAGTACCACAAACTGAGTAGCTTAAAACAATAGAATTTAGCTGGCTGGTGGTGGTACATGCCTTTGATCCCAGCTCTCGGAGACAGAGGCAGGCAGATTTCTTCGAGTTCAAGGCCAGTCTGGTCTACAAAGCAAGTTCCAGGATAGCCAGGGCTACACAAAGAAACCTTGTCTCTACAAAACAAAACCAAGCAAACCAAAATAAATAAATAAATAAATAAATAAATCTGAATTTAGGTCTGGAGAGGTGGCTCAGAGGTTAGGAGCACTGGCTGTTCTTCCAAAGGTCCTGAGTTCAATTCCCAGCAACCACACGGTAGCTTACAGCTATCTATAATGAGATCTGGTGCCCCCTTCTGGTGTGTAGGCATACATTCAGGAAAAGTACTGTATAAATAATAAATAAAGCTTTTAAAAAATTGTTTGGATTTATAATCTCACTGAGGAGGCTGGATGTCAAAAATCAAGGTGTGAGTAGAGCCATGCTCCCTCTGAATGCTCGGGAGAGGCCTCCCCACTCCGCAAGCCTCTCCTGGCTCCTGAGGCTGGGAACAACCCATGGTGTCCTTGGCTTGTGACTGTGTCGCTCCAGTCTCCCCCTCTTCTACCACGTGGGCTTCTTTCTGTGGGTGTCTCTGCACTAACACTGCTTCCTTCAAGAAAAAGTCTCTGGGTTTATAGTCTACCCTGAACTGGTAAGATCTCAGCATAATTAGTTGCACTGCACAGACCATCTATTTCCAAACACTATCATATCCTGAAGTTACAGGGAGGTTCAAGGGCCACAGCTCAGCCCAAGCACCGTTTGAGACCCAGCCTTCCCTAGCTGCTGAAGTCCGCACCTCGCACCCGCCTGAGTTCTGGCCCTGTGATTCGGTTTTCCCTTCTGTTATCTTGCTCCCTTTTTTATCTTGTGGGCCTTGGGTTGTGGCCAGAGGTAAAAAGAAACAGTTGAGATTAATTTTAAAGCCATATTTTAATCTAACCCAATATGTCTAAAAATTATCATTTCAACATCAAATCTTTGATGTATGGAAAACCATTGATGTGCTGTTTTTCTTTCTTTGTCCTCACTAAGTCTTTAAAAATCCCGCAAGTCTCTGATGCTTACAGAAGTTTGCCACATGTGAGGCGCTTAGTGAGCACACGTGGTTAGAGACCATCTCACTGGAAGGTCATGAAGTCAGAAAAACATGAGGCAGAGTGTGATGTTGGGGACACCCCCTTGGAGGCCCCCGGACCCGGAGATGGTGCTAGTTACTGGATAGCTTCATGATCTTCAGCACTTCTGCTTGTAACCTCTGAGAGCTGCCTGCCTCTTGCCGTGGAGGGGGATTCAGATGAGGCAAAGACAGAACTTCTGAATCAGACCCGGGGACAGTGTTCATAAAAAGAAAGACAGAAGGAAGGAAAGAAGGAAAGGGCAGAGGAAGGGGGGAAGGGCAGAGGAGGGGAAGGGAGGGGAGAGAAGGGGAGGGGAGGAGAGGGGAAGGGAGGGGAGGGAAGAGGAGAGGAGGAGAGGAGAGGAGGGGAGGGGAGGGGAGGGGATCTGCTAAGCACTTTCCCCACTCCTTTTCCCAGGAGATGCTAGTCTTGGGAAGCCATTCCTAAGGTACCCACCTCCCCAAAAGAAACAGGTTCAGTGTTGGAGAACTCAGCCAGCATCCCTGTGCCCACACAGTGAAATGGGGTGGTCACGTGACTAGGCACCAGCTCTTTTCTGCAGCTTTCCTGTAGCCTTGGACATGTCACACTGGCATCTTTCCCTCTAGATATGTCAGTCACGCTGGCCTGGGGCTTATTTTGTTCCCTTTGGGGATGACTGTGACTTTATCTGCTTGATTTCTGTGTGACAATTTTATGGTTAAGTTTCAGTGGGCCACCTCTTCATCAGAGGAATGGGCTCTCATGCTTCTCCCTGGATGCCCGCTGTTCTCCATTCTCCTGGATTCTGATCCATAGCCTGTGCATGTTTATGAGAAAGCCAGCACTAGCCAGAGCCCAGACCTGCAAGCTGACCCCAAGGATGTCTTGTGCCCCTCTGGACTCTGCAGAGAGCTCCTCACCCTTCCCTAGAGTGTGTGTGGAAATGGAGCAGGGCCCCCTCTACCTGGCCTGCCCCTCCTCAGCCCCAGTGACAAGTATTCCCAAGCTTCAGCAAGACAGCAGTTCACTCTTGCCAACACCATCCCTGGGTAGAAAATGAGGCAGAGGAAAAAGCGAGCTCCAAGGATGGGGGTCTCATGGCTGCTACTGGTCCCTCAAAGCTACAGACATCATCCTTCCCACCACACACACGTGCACACCCATATCACACACACACACACACACACACACACACCACATACACAAACACCACACACCCACCACACCCACCACACACACACCCCACAGACACACACATTCACACACACAAACACACACATACCTAACACATGCATACACTCACAACACACATACCACAGATACACACCACACACAGACACACACAAACATGTACACACAAGACACCATACACACACACTACATACCATACACACCACACACTACACACACTACACACCACACACACCACACACACACACACATATACACCACACACATAGACCATACACACACATACACACACACACACACACACACACACACACACACACAAATCTTCAGAGCTTTCCAATTCTTTTCTGTACTCCATGGACCTCATGAACAGTGACTCAGCCTTACATAAGATATGGGAATTTGAGGGGGACAAGAAGAGTGATGAGTCACTGCCTTGAAATTTCCAGCGGATTACACATGTTTTCTTAGATGATTTAGAGGAATTCGTTGTCAATGATAGTCCAAAAATATTGTTTTAGGAGGCAGATTGGAGTGAAGATCCTGAGTCAGAACAGGAAAGAATATTTGTGATGGACAGGAGGGAAGAGGCCGAGAGCGAGGCTTCAGGCAGTGGTGGTACACGCCTTTATGTCTAGGACTTGGAGTGCTGAGCATCTCTGAGTTCCAGGCCAGCCTGGTCTACAGAGTGAAACTCTGTCTCTCTCAAAAATACACACACACACACACACACACACACACACACACACATGCACACACTCACACACAGAGACACACAGACACACAGTGAGGGATGACCAAGTGGTCTAAGATGCCAGACTCAAACCAACTATAATTTGACAGATTTTTTGAGAACTCAATGCCAAGGCCACAACCGGTAAGCACGTGACCTTGGAAGCCTTTCCTTCCATCCCTAGCCCCACCTTCCAGCATGCAGGGACGTCTTGAATCCTTGTAAATCTGCACAGTGTGGGCCGTCACCCTTCCTGGGCACCTCATAGAAAGAGTTCAGACTTTAATTACAGCGTGCTTTTCACGGAGCCCTGTTTCAGTGAGCAACAGATTAATAACTTTGGAACTCGTGTTATATGAATAATGTGCCTCATTGTGTCAGGCAAGGGTCTCTGGAGAAACAGGACCAATCGCTGGGGCAGGGGAGGGGAGGTTTGCTAGAACGGTTTGGAGTGTGGGCTCTCCAGATGCCAGAGAACATAAAAAATGGGTAGCTGATCTGTTCGTAACGCTGGATGCCTCAAAAGGCTCAGTGCGGCGTTGAAGGTGCCTGAGGGTTACTGGAGAGTGACAGATCTTCAGGCCACGTTGGGGCCTGAGGAAACTGCGGTGGGGTAAAGCATGGTGGCAGTGGCCATTTAGATGCACTTGCTCAGCAAGAAGCAAAGACCAGCAAGTATCACAGCCTTTTCCTCAAACCTCCTCCTAGCTAGGCCATTCACCTTCTCTTAAGTAAGGTCCTCACTCTTCACTTAATCTTCTCTCCTGACAGAATCCCCCAGTGGATTCCAGATCACAGCAAGCAAGATTGGCCGTCATATTTGTTTATTGCGTGCAACCCTGTGAGAGCCGTTCACATTTGTCCTCCTCTTTAAAGGATTATAAACCTAAGTTAAAAAAAATGTCTTTGCAATAAACCATGTGATTCAAGAACTCATACTTTGATCATCTCTTTATTTTAATCATATATACAGCCGGGCAATGAAAAAGGATTTGGCTCTAAAAGTTTGTTGAAATAGCCACAGCATTTCCAAAAAAGTAATCAACAACAGGAGCCTAGAAGTAAAGATCAGACGAATAAAAGCATGCTCTTCCTTCAGAATACCATGAGACCATCACACCTCAGGTGATCGGAGTGAGATGATAGAAGCAAAAACGCCACAGTGCAGAAAGGCAAAAGGTTACCTTACAAGACGATGCCGGAGTCCTGAGGGAGAGTCTCATTCCGGTCCGACACCAGGAAGACTCTTGGGAAAAGAAATGAGAAGCATCTTAGCTGGATGAGCTAAGAAGAGACACAAATTGTGGGTGGGATCTACTGACCAGAAAAGTACAAGAGAAGGGGACAGGATCTGAGAATTGGGACGGAGGCTGGAGGAACGGCCATCCAGGGCTACTGAGGCCATCTTAAAGATGTGGACCATATGCGGTATGGTCAACATCCCCTCTCCACCTCCACTTCTGTAACTAACCAGGGCCAAGTGTCCTCTCACAAAGAGCTAAACCAGGGGTCAGTCTTGCCCCTATCATACAGAAACCCTCTAGAGCTTATGGGTCTTTCGCCAGCAGGAAGCCACCCTCTGGAAATGGCCCTGTGAGCAGAGTCAATTAGAGGGACTATTTATAAGATGTGAGTCAGATGTGGGGAGACGCAGGCATCTGCAGGCCTTGGGGCTGATAATGGCAGGTGGGGAGAGAACACTGTCCGAAGCTGTCCTCGGTGTGACAGGGGCCATGGGGCTGTCCTACAGATTCATACATTGATGTCTTATTTCCCCAGCAGTTCTGTGTTTGAAGAGAGAAACTTTGCAAAGGTGGTTAAATTGGGCTCGGGACCCCAATCTAGCCTGACTGGCGACCTCGTAAGAGAACGAAGTCTGGACACTGAGATACCAGGGTCCACTCTCTCTCATTCTCTCTCCCGTCCCTCTTTGCTCCTCATCCTCTCATTTCCTCCTCATCCTGCCCTCTACCACATGAGCACAGGGAAAGCAAGAAGATGGCTATCCACAAACCAGGAAGAGACCCTCAGAAGCAAGCACCCCTGCTGACAGCATAATGGGAGTTTGCAGCTCCCGTCGCTGGGAGATGTTGCCGGCTGTCTGGGACCCATGGCTGCAGTGCCTTGTTTCAGCAGCACATAACAGACACATACAACAAGGAAGTGCTCAGACCTCATGGTTCCTCCTATGCTCTCTGCCTGGTGAACCCCGGCACAGACAGAGGGCCTAGAAGTGAGGGGTGTGGTCCACAGAGGTCAGCTTCCAGGGTTAAGAGCAGGATGGAAATGGAATAGGATAGGAGGGATGGACAGTGGCTATACACCAGGGAGAGTAATGGAGGGGCAACGAAGCTCACAAAGGGACACCAGGCTCACAAACCGACGAAGCATAGGATGGTGTGATGAAAACAGACCAATACTTGGACCAAGGCTGGAAAGAAAATGAAGTGACAGTTGTTGGTAGGATCTAAGCTGTCCCTCCCCCCCCCACTATGATCTTTTATTATTATTTTTAGACCTAAAAGAGTCCATCTCAAATCAGTCTTTTCTACAACTTAATGTAACATAGGCAACAGCTCTTGGGACAGAGAAGCTGACGGGAGTGGGTGACTCCTTGGGAATACTTAAGTCCCATCCTACCCACCCCAAAAAACCCTGATGCCAGGGCCCCTGTAGATGCTAGCTCCTCGGTCCTCTTGTAAAGAGCAGAACCAGGGTGTGGCTTTCTGAGGACAATGTGTAATACTGCCAGCTCTGGCCTACATTTTAAAAGTAATTTTATTTATTTTTATTTTATGTACATTGGTGTTTTGCCTGCGTGTGTGTCTGTGTGTCTGTGTGAAGGTGTTGGGTCCCCATGAAACTGGAGCCACAGACAGCCGTGAGCCGCCATGTGGGTGTTGGGAACTGAACCCAGGTCCTCCAGAAGAGCAGCCGGTGCTCTCAGCTGCTCAGCCATCCTTCCAGCCCCTCTGGACTACATCTCAACAGATGAGGCGGACACAGTTTTGAAAGCTGACCCCGGGGACCCTCAAACCTTAACGCCAGGCCCCCCGAAGGCACATTTATAATGTCTGAACTCAGGAGGCAGAGGCAGGAGAACAGTTCACAGGAAAGCATCTCAAAGACCAAAAACCATAGAAAACAAGTGCACGGGGAAGGCCTCACTTTTCCTTGGAGTCCTGAAGCCATGCTTCAGCTTCTCCTAGCCTTCTCTTCTTCGGTTTTGAGCCCCGCGGCTTTCCTCCCTACAGCGGATATCTGCCTCTGCCCTCCTCCTTCTATGTGACCGGAGCCGTCACTCCAGGGCCCACACCTGTTGATCAATCTACTCTTGCCAGCCTGTCCCTGCTTACACCACGACTTCCAATCCCTGGTCTTCTCAAGCATTAAGTGCTACTTGCCATTATCTGTCCTCATAGGGACCCAGATCAGACATGCTCTGAAGACATACCTGTCCTCCATACATGAATGCGCTGGGACACTGGGACACATGCTCAGTGGCTCCCCAAACCTCCTTCACCTCCAAAGGTCTATTAAATGGTCCATTAATAGCAGTCTACTTGCCTCACAAGTCCAACTTGCACATAGATTAAGAATCAAGTCTAGGGGCTAGGATACATGGGCAGGCATGTCTGACAAGTTGAGCTGCGGGGTGGGGGGTGAGTGAGCCCGGACTCAACAAGATTATAAAGACATCTGGGGAGATAGGCCAGAGAGATGCCCTGGGTGACACAAGCTCACACTAATGATCCCCAGTGACTGGGCATCTGCTATGAGCCTGATCTGAGAGTCTTCCATGTGCCACCTCTTCTAGCAGTCCTGGTCACCTTGAGACACTGTGACACTGGGAGATACTATACACCGAGGAAGCTGGGACAAAGAGGCATTACCTAGCTAACCTTAAAATCCAAGTTGTGCTGGACCAGGCAGAATCTGGAGGCTGTTCCCTGAGTGTCTGGCCTCTCTTCTTCCTGGAAAGGAGAGACTTTTTATGTCTCCTCAATGAGAATTAGGTCACATGTCCCCTCCTAAGCCAATCGCAGATGAGCAGAATGGAGCCTGTGAATGTCTTGATTCAATCTAATCTGTCAAGGACTGGAAATGGGCCCAGCTGAGGCGAGAAGGAGAAAGCGGAGCCTGAATGAAATCAGTGAGAAGAGGGAAACAGCCGAGAAGGTCTGCCCCGGAGTAGATAGTCGCAAACACCGATGCCTAGAGCCGTTTTCTTTAAGTGCTTCACCTAAGGGAAAGAGCTGTAAGAGTCGCAAAAGCCAGAAAGAGCACAAGGATGCGAAGGGTAGGCTGGACTTAGCTCACAGCTGTCTGCCTGGACAGGTCTCTTGAAGAAGGGCCTCTTTCCCTGGCTATTCTGTCATCCTCACCACAGAGGACACCCCTGATCCTCACACACATCCTTCACTGTGGCACCACGAGTCTCCCTCACTAGGTCCTAGCCAGCCTGACTGCCGTATCACAGCTGCTTTTGCTTTCTTTCTTTCTTTCCTTTCTTTTTTTAAACCTCTTCTGCACAAAATACTCCCGTAAGTTTGACAGCTCTTCTTCTGTCCACATTTGATTTATGGCTGTAATTACAAGCTCTGCTTCACAAACCGGCACGCCGACAGATGCCTTCTCGAAGTCAGCCGGGATGCCACCTAGCTGCTCACCCAAATCCCCAGCACATGTCTTACAGGGAACCTGCCCGTCAAGAAGCGTCAGGCCAGGTCCTGCCTCCTTCTGCTTGCCTGGCACCTATCAGGACGGATGCGAGATCAACGACCTGTTTCAACAGAGGCCCTGGGAGACCAGGATGAAGACTCCCTCCACCAAAATCCCAGCTGGGCCAATTCAGACAACCCTCTAGTCAGGAGAGGAGTTGCCCACCCAGACCACTCCCCAGGGACAGCTTTTCCATAAGCTCCGGTGGGGACTCTTTCTCCACCCGTAGGCCACTTCTGCTCCTTCTGCTCCTTCTGCTCCCCGTTTCTACGCTAACCGTTCTAGGCTCTGTGTCTCTAGCTTCACCAGCTGCCTCTCCTTAGCAAGCTGCTTATTTCTCTGTGCCCTAAACTCCTGTTGTGAAACAGGGATGATGATGAGTCAGTCAGGGCAGCCTGGACGACAAACGTTCGTTTCTCCCAGTTCTGCAGCCTGATGTCTGACCTGAGGGAGCCAGCATGGCTGTGTGTAATGATGGCTCTTTTCCAAGCTGCATATACCTGCTTTCCTTGTATCTTCACAAGGTCTAGCTAGACCTCTCGGCCCTTCTTACGAAACAGTGCTAACCCCACCGGTGAGGGCCCCATTGTTACAAGCTAATCATTCCATACCCCCATCTCCTAATACCATCACAGGTGTGTTTGGGGGGTTTAAATCTGAGGGGAAAAGATTCAGCCCATCACAAAAAGCATGTCTCCATGAAGCTCTTCTCAGTGCTGGATAGGGTTGGCTTCCAGCCCTTAGTGTGGTACATGGTGGATGGCCTGTGCTCTCTCCACATTAGTTTTTATTACCCATGATTCTTTCCTGATGGCACGCTGCTATCTCCACCTGGCGTGTAGCAGTCCTCACTGCTCGGGCTCCAGGCCCCGGAAATGGGTTCAAGGTCCCCACAGGAGAGAGGGAGGAAAAGAAAACTACAGGTAGATATGAGGCTACAGCCCAAGCCTTCTCTATCTTCCCCCTGCCTTTCAAATTCATTTCACCTGAATGATTTCATTTCTGAAGAATCTGGGAATGTTGGGGATACTCTGATGCCCAAAAGGGGTAACACGAATTGCAACACAGTGCCATGGTTCCAGAAATCACCAACTGTCCTTCTTACGAAACAGTGCTAACCCCACCGGTGAGGGCCCCATTTTTACAAGCTAATCATTCCATACCCCCATCTCCTAATACCATCACAGGTGTGTTTGGGGGGTTTAAATTTGAGGGGAAAAGATTCAGCCCATCACAAAAAGCATGTCTCCATGAAGCTCTTCTCAGTGCTGGATAGGATTGGCTTCCAGCCCTTAGTGTGGTACATGGTGGATGGCCTGTGCTCTCTCCACATTAGTTTTTATTACCCATGATTCTTTCCTGATGGCACGCTGCTATCCAGGCCTTCTCCAAGAAAGGAAGGTGGGGAGTGAGGCCCTCACCACCTCCCAATTGGCCACTTGTGCTGTGTTGTTCTCTGCAGAGATCCTGGGTGAGAGAGGTTGGCCTACATGACACCACAGGGGAACAGGGCAGCGAAATGGGTGGGGAAAAGATTAGAAGGTATGCCAGAGCACAGATGTGCTAATGGCACATTTCTCCGCCTCTTCTCCCCCTTTCTTAGAGGAAAAAGGCCTTTTGTCTAAGTTCAGGATGCAAACTGGCTGAGGAGAAAGGTGGGCCACCATTGCTTCTTAGGCCCAGCTATCAGTGAAGCCTCATTTTCCTTGTTTGTTGTTATCATGAGAGGTTGAAACTAGAAACGATAACTTCCGAGTGTTCTGACCTAATGAACATCTTTAGGTACTTTTTCACCAGGATTTCCAGGCGGGATGGGCCAGCTCCACTGCACAAGAGAAGCAAGAGGAGAAAGTGGAAAGGACAGAGGGTAGAAGAGCGAAGATGGGTTGTGCCCTTGAGCCTTTGGAGATAAAGAAGTTATATTCTTGGCTCTGGAGAATATATAGAAAGGCCAACACATGCAGCACTGACCCTCCAAGCATTTAATTAGTGAGGAAGACAAGCCAAGAAAAATGGCGACACTAGAGGCCGGAGGCCAGACTACCCGAGGAGATCGGAGTAGGAGAGACAGGCTGTGTCTTGTGTGGATGGAATTAACAAAGCACCAGTCTTCTTTCAGGTCTGGGAAAGTCCTGTAACTCCAGCTCTGACCATCCCCCAGCCACGGAGGAGACCGACAGTAGCTCCTGACACACTGTGTCACCCACAGGCCCAGAGCCTGCGAGAAAGGGGACCCTCGTCAAGGCAGAGGTCCAGCTGGCCAGGCAAGGTAGGATGCTGGGGGCATCATCTCGGGACGTACGGAGGAGGGATGATTCTGGAGGGTGAGGTGTGTCTGCGGGTGTGGACTGGTTCAGGGAAGGGCAGAGGTAGACAGGAGAGAAGCTCTGAAAAACTTGGTGAGATTAGGACGTGGCATTTCCAGCTGTAAGTCCTAGCTTCTTGCCTCCCGCAGACTTCCTGACTCTGAACTGCACGGCTCTACGCCCCTCCCACCCCAGCGCGGAACAGATGCGCGCCTGGCTGTGGAAAGACCTACTGTATGTGCGGCGCCTGCTTCATGAGCACCCTGACTCCCCAGGGCTAGGAGGGGCTGAGCCTCCTTTAGTCCTGCAGGGTCCAGCCCTCTCCAAAAGGCCAGCACACCATGAGGCAGCACGGGCCCAAACTAAGGTCACAAAGACCTGCCCTTCGGTCCCCATAGAGAAGCTAAGCCCATGGGGTGCTGGGCAGGCCCTGGCATTCCTTGGGGTTCAGCCCCCTTCATTGTAAACAAGGGCGCTGACTCTCTGACTAGAACTCTGCACTGGGAACGCTTGGTGCCACATCAAGCCCTTGATGTGGGGTCTCCTGCTGGTTTCTACCTTGGCCTCCACAGCCCTGCCCCCCCAACCCCCATCCCCATTGAGATAGGGCAACCTTTCCTTCCTGTAAGACAGGACCTCCCTAGCGGAGCTGCTGCCTCCGTAATGCTGAAGACGTCATCAGACAAACACTAGCGGGGCTGACTCATGACCTTGACTCTGTGCTCATCACCACTGGCTCTAAGACCTTCCCTCGGGAGTCCTCAGTCTAGCTGAGACAGACAATAAAACCCCATGCAGAAGAGGGCCAGAAAGCCCGTCAGGGAAGGGAACAGTTTGCTTATGGAAGAAGTCAAGGAGTGTTAAACAGAAAGTAGGTACTAAGCTGGATTCTGAATGTGAATAGGAATTTTTTAAGAGAGTCAAGGCTCAGAATTCCTCTGCAGAGGGAAGGGAACATGCAGGACAGTACGGTAAGAGGCAGGCAGCTGAAACCCTGCAGGAATGAAGACCGTGCCCGCAGGCCCATCCTGCAGCGTCCATGCTGGCCCCTGACCTGGACTTTCCACATAGACCTTAGTTTCACTAGAGCACAATGTTGGTGATGTCCTAATGTGCTCTGGTTGTGGCAGGAATGATAGTGATTTGGGGGGACAGGAGCTGGGAACTCTCCCAGGCACCCTCTAACACATGGACACTCCTATCCCCTGGGGTTTTCCAGCCCCACACGTCAGGGCCCTCACATCCACGCTGAGGTCTCCAAGACCACCAAAGAAGCCCCAGGCCTGGGGCTCACTTCACTTGTAGGTTTGGGGACAGAGTCCTTGGAGACTGCTGGCGCTGCTCTAGAGGGGAGAGCCTACATTGTAAGGGCCCCTTCCCATGTGCTGCTGAAATTCCTTCCCCAGGGGAGACACAAATAATATCTCCCCTCCCTTCCTATGGTCCCAATAACAAATGGAGGCACAATTTCCACCTGAAGTGAGTTCGCCAGGCTTACTTTTAGATCAACAGGTAAGGAGTTACAGGCAGGAACGCGGGTGACCGTAAAGCTGCCACACTGAAAGGTCTGAAGCAGCCAGTACGAGGGATGAACTGTGCTGATGGGACCCCTTCCCCTAATCCTTCCCACCTTCTAGCCCTTGTCTGAGACCACATGCAATTATGGCAGAATCTTTTACAACTGATTGGGAGGGGTGGCTGAATAGTCAAGTTGAGGGTCCCATGACCCTCCTTGCCCCCTGCTCATCCCAGCCTTCTGTGAGAGAATGTCAACAGCCAACAAGCCCAGCTATGACGATCTTCTTGGAGCCCCAGAAGAACTTCTGAAGATGGGAACATCATGGCTCAGAAGGTTATTCTATACAAGACTCCAGCCCTTTCTCCAGCTTTTTGTTTCCATCCCTCTCTTCCACAGAATCCCTGAGCCTCAGAAAGAGTCATACAGATGTCCCTTTACCTCCAAATCCAGCCAGGTACTGGACCCTCCTGCCCTCTCATCAATCACTCTGTCTCTAGCACATGAGTGTCGGTGAGTCTTGAGGAGTATTCCTTCTACTATGAACACTGTGAGAAAAAGAACAAGAGATGGACAACAGAAAAATATCCAAATGGACACTGACTGCCATGATAACATAAATGTTGGGAGAAGACACCTTAGCTGGTACAACATTTAATAAGGCAATTGCAGCTGCTCCTCTGCTGGACTTATGACTTCAACTTCTCTGGTCGCAGGTTCTTGAGAATTTCCAGAACCAAATGTGAATTTCCACCTGTGAAGCAGGCCTTAAGTCCAGTCAGAAAGTCGGTGTTACCAGCTCATGCCACTACTGCATCAGCTGGCACATCTAGAGACTTAACCCATCTTCAGCCAACAGCCTTGTGGCTTCTGGGAGCATCGTTTTCCTCCCTCACATGATACCCTTGTTTACACTTTAACATTTACAGACAGGCTACTGCATACTTCTCTCAATCACCTTGGCACGGAGCTAGCTCAAGGACATTTTAATTATAGTTTAAAGAAAAGCGCCAGGGCAGGCAAACTGTAAATCTTAATAGTTGCCCAGAAGGAGAGAATGGAGAAGAGAAGGGGAGAGCCTCACTGGTGGAGACCGGGCACCTGACCGGGCAGCTGCAGGATAAATAAACAGCTGCATGGTGGGGAGGGAGCAGTAAAGAGTAAGGAAGTCCAGAGTAGCAGAAAAGCCAGGTTTAGGCACTGGGGAAGAGGAAGCAGAAGAGAAAAAGAAGGTAAAGCTGTGCCTGAGTCAGGACTCACAAAGGTGGTCAGGTCCAGCAGAGGTTCCCGGGGCTCAGAGGGACTGCCGCGAGGGGGGAGTTCCGGAAAGGAAATGCAGTGGGTCTCACTCCAAAGCAGCCAGTTATTCCCTTCTAATACATTCTAATTTATTTTAGTTGCTCAAAATCTCAGTGAGCAAGACTTCACCCTCTCTAAAAGGCCACAGGCTCAGTAAGAACATTTAACTTCCCTGCCTGCACCGCTGCCTGGAACAACCACAGAGCTCCTTGTCGCCATGACAATGGAAGATGATGACACAGGTTGAGTATCCTTAGAGCTGGATCCCAAGGCCTAAAAGTACCAGTTACAAGCTCTTCCACAGTCGTGGCGGCTCCTACCTCACACTTGGACCTCTGGCCCTCACTGCTGTTGCCACCTGCTCTGAAAGGCATGAATAAGGCTGGAGATGTAACTCAGTTGGTACAGTGCCTGCCTAGCTGCAGAGGACCGGGGTTTAACTTCCAGGACTACACAACCTGAGCCTTCTAGCCCACACCTGTAATCTTAGCACTAAGAATGTGGAGCAGGGGGATCAGGAACCCTCATCTGTATAATCAGAGGCCATTTGGGGCTCCATGAGAACATTTCTTTAAAGAATAAAATGTGCAAATATCTTTTTGTTATTGTTGTTGAAACATGCCCCACTAACTGCCTACTGGGAAAAAAAATGGTAGCCTGTCCCTCTGTTGCCACAAGATAGGATGTAAAACCCGTCTTCTCCAGGCACGCCACATGTGCATTTTGACTTCTTGGACACATGACTCCTTCTTGCCTCTCTAACTCCCAGACCATCTCAATGATCATGAAGTACTGGATGAGACCGGGGGGGCCACAGGGATGAATCGAAGTTTCCATCTTCAGACAAAGAGCATGGCACTCTTCATCCCTGAGCGCAGGGCTGGGTGGGCAGGGAGGAGGACAGAGGGGGAAAAGCTGAAGGAATAAAGGCAACCGCTGTGCAGACAGCAATGTCACTGCGTCGAGGAGGCAGTGCAGAGAAGTCCCAGAAGTCTAAATTCTTCATGATCTTTTCCTCCTAACATTCTGTCCCCATGGGGCGCTCCTCACCCCAACACCCCAACCTTACTCTACAACTCAGATTCCAGAAGTTATATTGGGAAATTAGATCCTGGGAAGCTATCCCACACAATGGTGCTCAGTACAGAGGGCTGCTTTGAATGACAACTTCAGGGCCTGGCAAGATCACTCAGTGGGTAGCAGCATGAGTCATCAAACCTGATGACCTGAGTCCCTCCCTATGCGGTGGAGGGAGAGGCCTGAGTCCATGATACTCTCACTCACCCACACACATACATCATGCACACACACACAAATCAATTTTTAAAAAGAAACACAACTCCACAAAGTCCTTTCGTGAAGAGCACCTTGCCATCATCCCCTAAAGAAATAGACTGCCCTCACAGGGTTGGGTGGAGGCCAGATTAGGGCGAGCCTCCATCTCGGACGCTGTGAAAGACAAAAAGACATCTGTCTTTAGCTAGCAGGAACCTCGGGACCGTAGGCCTGTGAGTCATAGGCAATAAGCACAGCAGCGTGTGTTGATGAGCTGCAGTGGAAGCAGGCTGCCCGTCTCATCCCACCCTGGGCGTGCGCACAGACATGGCTCCCCACACCCGTGAAAGTAAGACAGCATTTTCCCGGAAGACTACAGTTGCTAAACACATCTGGGGTAGCCTTTGGGCCACAGCTGTGTCTCAAAGCTATGCGGGCTGGGGTCTCTGTCTGCTGCTGGCTGCAGTGGGCATTGATACTTCCCTCCCTCCTCTGGGAACCCCCCTCCACCCGTCACTTGCTCAGCTGCCATGAGGCCTCTGAGCATCCTCCATATGGGATTCCTCCTCTCTGGATATGCTTTACAAGGCTGGGAGTGGGCTCAAGCGCTGAGTCAGAGTCGGACGTGGGATTAAATTCCAGACTCTAGCCAACGTCCTCCTGACTGGGAACCACGTGAAGCCGGCTGTATAGTGGCATGCCCGGTGTTGTGCAGGCCGCAAGGCAGAGGGACAGAGTGTGAGACAGAATGAAGCTGCCACCCAGAGGAGACCAACAAGAGCTGCCTCCTCCGTCCCTGCCCTCTTCAGGTCCAGCACAGGGGCACCTCCTCCCTGGCTGGGTCACCTTCTTTCTCGCCAGTCACATGGAGGTTTGCATTATTTGCTTTTCCCCTGGGCTGATCTCCATCAGGCAAGAAGCCTGATCTTGACCTTCTGCAGCCAGCACCTGGTGTTTTACAGAACAGTGCCTGTCTGTGCCCTGAGGCTGAGAGTCCAGACAGCCATGTCCTGTGACCAGTGTTGACCAGGTCCCCTCTGCTCCCTGCACTGTTGAGCGGACAGAGCAGGTTTAACCTTAGTCTCCTGCCTCTGTGAAAGCCTGACTTCCCTTTGGCTTACGGGAGGTAGAAACACCAATCTCCTTCAGATGGGTCCCTAATCTGGGGAAACTGAGGCAAATAGCCTCTGTATTTTGACCCAGTGATGTGGTAGCATAAACTCAAAAGCAGTGGGGCTGCTCTCTGAGCCAGTCACAGTATGTGACTAACTGTGACTAGGTGTCCCCTGCAGCTGGCTTGAGGGGACTGTGTACAGAATCAAGGATGTCTTTTAATTCAGGGAAAGAGGCCCTCAGAAACAGCCTAAGACATTTGTTCTACACGTATTGATGCCCCTAAGCTTTCACAAATATGAAGTTACACTGTACATGTCCTCATCTGGAACTCATGTTATTTGCTCAGTGACACATAGAAAGCCTTTTCCATCTTAACAAACCTGGGTTTCCATGACAGACACACACTGGTTTACCAGTATGGTCACATTCCTTCCACACTGTGTTTCTGAGGTAAGGCTGCGCCTGAGCTTGGCGAAGGCGCCCTGTGGTGCTCTCCACTGAAAGCAATGCTGTGAAGGGACACCGCTATGCACGCTTCTGACCACCACCCTCTCGTATGTACATCCCCACAGTGGCACCGCTGAAGAGTAGGCGCCGCCATTTGTTCTCTAGGAAGAAATCACGCCCTTGAAACTCCCCCTTCCCAGAAGCCTCTGAAAGCACATATTCCTTCATGGCTCACCAGTGCTAGGTTCTGTGACCTTGCAAGCCTTTTTCAAAAAGAGTCCATTCATGGACATGGTAGTAGACACCTTTAATCCCAGCACTTGGAAGGTAGAGGCAGACAGCTCTCTCTGAGATCCGAGGCAATCAGAGCTACACACTGAGACTTTGCCTTTATAAATAAATAAATAGAGTTTACCTATTCTTTATCAAAGGTTACCATTTCCCCTGCTGCTTTTAAAAGCTGGCTTTGGGCTAGAGAGATGGCTCAGAGGTTGAGAGCCCTGGCTGTTCTTCCAGAAGTCCTGAGTTCAATTCCCAGCAACCACATGGTGCATCACAACCATCTATAATGAGATCTGGTGCCCTCTTCTGGTGTGTAGGTGTACATGTATAAATAATAAATAAAAAAAAATTTTAAAGCTGGCTTCAAGAAAGACAGTGTCGGGGGAGATGCACCTTCGTGTGTAGTTTCTATCACATGTGAGGCATGAAGCATGCTTGCTCTCACCTGGTCCTGTGTGCAGAGCAGGATTAGAGTTTACATTTTACAGAAGAGCAAGTAAACGGTCAGAGACCCTGGGTTTGCCACTTAGCCACTGGCAACGTGACTGGATTTGAGACCACTTAGGAAACAAGCTCATCCTACCTGTTTTGAACTACTTCCAGAGACATCTAAGTGAGGAGGGAAGATCCACTTTAACCTGGATGGGCTGAGCAGACTGAATAAGATGAAGAAAAGGATTAAGAAAGCCTGATGATTATCCAACGGGTATTCACTGGGAACACACCAGCTAAGAGAAACAGGCAAAACTGGTAAACTAACTGAAGATCCTCACCACTCCCTCCTCCTCTCCACATCCAGTCCCCCAGTCTTATGCCCAGTTCTTCAGTAGAACACCAGCTGCAGCCTTGCTTCCCCACTGCCCACATCTCCTGTGGATCTCACGGTCCATTTCCTCCTAACCTCTCTCCCAGCACTCGGTCACTCTATCCCCAGCCCACAGCCACAGCAGGCACTCCCTGCTAGCCCACAGGCCACAGATGCCAGAACACCAGGTAGGCCGCCCACAGATCTTCTGTCTTTGCTCCCCTAGATCCAACCCCTCAGTCTCACCCCCAGCTCTGCTACAGACCACTCACAACTGCCCCCTTAGACTCGTGCTCCCATCTCCTGTAGACCCCATAGATCTTCCCCTTCTAACCTTCCTCCCCCCTTTTTGCTTCGTCCCAGACCCCAAGCCCAGCAGGCACCCCCTGCTAACCCAAGGGCATCTCCTCTCAGGGCAACAAGAAGGCTGAAGAAAGACCCACACCTCCCTTACTGCCCCTGAGATCCAGTCCCCCAGACTCCCTCCCCAGCTCTGTAGCAGGAAGCCTATTGTGATTTCCCAGTCCTCTCTGACCCCATCACCACAAAGACCTTCTCCCCCAACTTTCCTTTCCCTAACCCATCCCAGGATCCCAGCCTCCAACACCAGCAGGCATTCCCTGTGAACACAGCAGCTGAGTAGGCCAGGAAAACAGGCAAAACACAGTCATCACAATATCCAAAAATTCAGAGAGGGAGGAAACAGAAACCAAGGAACAAAACACCGGCCCAAAATTCAGCAAACCCAGAAACCTAGACCCATAAACACCCCAAACCCAGACGTCTAGATGCCAGTGTAAAAACCATAGTAACAGCCAGGGCAATGTGTCTTCACTAAATCCCAGCATTCCCAACAGAGCAGGGCGCATCTAATATTACAACATAGATGAAGCACAAGAAAAAGGCCTTAAAGCCAACTATATTAAAATGATAGAGTTCCTTAAAGAGGAAATGAATAAATCCCTTAAGGAAACCCAGGAAAACACAAACAAACAATTGGAGGAAATGGATAAATCCCTTAAAGAAAGCCAAGAAACTACAAATGGTTGAAGGAAATGAATAAAACTGTTCAAGATCTGAAAGCAGAAATAGAAACAATGAATAAAACACAAACTGAAGGAATTCTTTAAATAAAAAATGTAGGAATTCAAACAGGAACTACAGAAGAAGATTCACCAGCAGACTACAAGAAATGGAAGAAAAAATTTCAGACATTGAAGATATGATAGAAGAAAGATACACTGGTCAAAGAAAATGTTACATCTAAAAAATTCCTGACACTAAAACATTCAGGAAATCTGGGACAATATGAAAAGACCAAACCTAAGAATATTAGGAGCAGAAGAATTCAAGCTCAAAGGCCCAAAAAATATTTTCAAGAAAATTTTCCTAACCGAAAGAAAGAGATGGCCATAAAGGTATAAAAAGCATACAGAACACCAAATAGATTGGACCAGAACAGAAAGTTCCCTGGCCGCATAATAATCAAAGCATTAACTATACAGAACTAAGGAAGAATACTAAAAGATGCAAGAAAAAATACCAGCTAATGTATAAAGGCAGACCTATTAGAATTACACCTGGCCTCCAGATGGAGACTCTGAAAGCCGGAAGGGCCTGGACAGATGTTCTGGAGACTATAGGATATCACAGATGCCAGCCCACACTCTATACTCAGTGAAACTCTTAATCACCGTAGATGGAGAAAACAAGATATTCCACCACAAAACCAAAATTAAACAATATCTACTCACAAATCCAGTCCTACTGAAGTTGTTAGAAGGAAAACTCCACTTGAAAGAGATTAAGTCCAACCATGAAAGCATAGAAAATAAATAATCTTACGCAGATAAAATTAAAAGAAGCTAAACACGTGCGCACACACACACACACACGCACACACACACACACACCACCATCACCACCTACAATAGCAACCACAAAATAACAGAAATCAACAATCATCGGTCATTGATATCTCTCAGTATCAATGGCCTCAATTCCCTAATAAAAAGACACAGACCAACAGAATGGATGTAAAAATGAGATCTGTTGTATCCAAGAAACAGGCCTTAATACCAATGATAGACTGCACCCAAGCAAATGAACCTAAGAAGCAAGCTGATATAGCCATTTTAGTATCTAACAAAATAGACTTCAAACCAAAACCAGTCAAAAGAGATAGGAAAAGACACTACCTACTCATCAAAGGAAAAATTTTACCAAGATGATATTTCATTTCTCACTATCTATGCCCCAAACACAAGGGCACCCAAGCTTGTAAAAGAATCACTACTACAGCTTAAATCACGTATAGACCCTCACACACTCATAGTGGGAAACTTCAGTACCTCACTCTCACGAGTGAACAGGTCATCAGATAAAAACTAAACAGAGAAATACTGGAGCTAACAAACATTATAAATCAAAGGCACTTAACATGTTTACAGAACATTTCAACCCAATCACCAAAAAATGTATCTTCTTCTCAGACCTCATGGAACTTTCTCTAAAACTGACCACATACTTGAACACAAAGAAAGTCCCAACAGATACAAAAAAAAAAAAAAAAATTGAAATAATTCCGTGCATCCTATTAGGCCACCATGTGTTAAAGCTAGATACTGCTCTTTGCCATCTTTCCCCCGGCTGGCTGGCACCCATCAACGTGAGGGTGGAGCTGTGCAGTTTCAGCGGCTACAAGATCTATCCCAGAGACTGACTGTGCTACGCCAGGACTGACCAGGAAGGTTTTCCAGTCTCTTAAGGCAAATTGAGAGTCCACATTCTTTTCCAAAAGGAATCCTCAGCAGATAAACTGGACTGTCCTCTACAGAAGGAAGCACAAGAACGGACAGATGGAAGAGATTCAAAAGAAAAGCACCCGCCGTGCAGTCAAATTCCAGCGGGCAGTCACTGGTGTAACTCTTGCTGATAGAATGGTCAAGAGGAATCAGAAACCAGAAGTTAGGAAAGCTCAGAGAGAGCACGCTATCAGGGCTGCCAAGGAAGCAAAAAAGGCTAGGCAGGCATCAAGGAAGACAGCAACGGCTGCTGCCAAGGCCCCCAAAGGCAGCATCTGCACAAGATTGTGAAGTCTGTGAAGGTCTCCACTCCCGAGTGGGTGGAAAACACTAATTTGGTAGAACAGAGTTTAAAATAAAGATCTGTTTCTAACTCTAAAACAAAACAAAACACACACACACACACACACACACACACACACACACACACAAAACCCAAGATATCAATAACAACCGAAACAACAGAAGCTTACAAACTCAGAGAAACTAAACAACTTTCTATTGAGTGAAAAATAAATAAGACAGAAATAAAGAAAGAAAATAAAGAATTTCCAGAATTCAATGAAAATGAATACACAACACACCCAAATTTAAGGGACACAATGAAAGTGACGCTAAGAGGAAAGTTGATAGCGCTAAGTGCCTACATTAAAAAATAATGGAGAGATCTCATACTAGCAACTTAACAACACATCTGAAAGCTCTAGAACAAAAAGAAGTATGCAAACCCAAAAGGAGTAGATGGCAAAAAAATAATCTGACTGAGGGCTGAAATCAATAAAAATAGAACAAAGAGAACAATACAAAAAAATCAATGAACCAGAGAGTTGGCTTTTTGAAAAATCAACAAAATAGACAAACCCTTACCCAAACAAACTAAAAGGTGGAGAGTGGACAAAATCAGGAACAAAAAGAGCGGCACAGCAACAGACAATGAGGAATCATAGGGAATCATAGGGACATATGGTAGAAACCTATACTCAACCAAATTGAAAAAACGAAAAGAAATGGATAATTTTCTCAATAGGTACCACTTGCCAAAGTTAAATCAAAATCAGATAAACAATTTAAATAGACATATATCTCCTAGTGAAATAGATGCAGTCATAAAGTCTTCCAACCAAGAAAAAAAAAAAAAAAAGCTTAGGGCCAGATGGTTTTAGCCTAGAATTTTACCAGACTTTCAAAGAAAAGTTAATGCCAATACTCCTCAAATTATTCTACAAAATAGAAACAGAAGGAACACTTCTTTTTATGAGGAGACAGTCACCCTGAAACCCAAACCACAGAAAGACTCAACAAAAAAGAGAGTTACCGACCATTTTCCATTATGAACATGCAAAAATACTCAATAAAATACTTGCAAACAGAATCCAAGAACACAAAAAGATCATCCACCACGATCAAGTAGGCTTCTTCCTACAGATGCAGTGCTGATTCAATATACAAAAATCAAGAAATGTAATCCACCATATAAAATAACTGAAAGGAAAAAAAAACAAGATTATCTCATTAGAAGCAGAAAAGCCTTTAACAAATTCCAACATCCCTTCAAGAGAAAAGTCCTGGAGAGATTAGGGATATATGGGACATAACATAATTAAGGCAATTTACAGCAAACCTATAGCCAACATAAAATTAAGCAGAGAGAAACTCAAAGCAATCCCACTAAAATTAGGGACAAGACAAGGTTGCCCATCTCTCCATATCTATTCAATATAGTACTTGAAGTCCTAGCTAGAGCAATAAGACAACTGAAAGAGATCAAGGGAATACAAATCAGAAAAAGTCAAAGTACTGTTATTTGCAGATGATATGATAGTATGTATAAGTGACCCTAAAGATTCCACCAGGTAAATACTACAGGTGATATACATCTTGAGCAAAGTAGCTAAATACATGTTAGCTTTAAAAAAAAAAAAATGTCAGTAGCCTTGTTCTATACAAATGACAAACTGAGAAAGAAATAGGAAAGTGACAGCTTTCACAATAGCTTCAAATAATATAAACTATCTTGGGGTAACTCTAACCAAACAAGTGAAAGACTTGTATGATAAACCGTCAAGTTTTTGAAGAAAGAAATTGAAGAAGATGTCAGAATATGGAAAGATCTTCCATGCTGGTTGATCTGTAAGATTAACATAGTAAAAATGACCATCCTACCAAAAGCAATCTAGAGATTCCATACAATCGCCATCAAAATTCCAACACAACTCTTCACTTACCAGAGAGGATAGTTCTCTACTTCCTGTGGGCGGGGGTGGGGACAGAATAGCTACAGCAATACTGAACGATGAAAGAGCTGCTGTAGGTCTCACCGTTTCTGATCTCGAGTTGTGCTACAGAGCTACAGTAATAAAAACCGGATGGCTTTGGCATAAAAATAGACACATTGATCAAAGGAACCTAACCGAAGACCCAGATGTAAATCCAAACACATATAGACTTTTGATAAAGAAGCCAGAAATACACACGGGAGAAAAAGACAGAATCTTCAACAAATGGTGCAGCACCATTTGTAGAAGAAAGCAAATAGTTCCATATTTATCACCCTGCACAAAACTCAAGTCCAAGTGGATCAAAGATCTCAACATAAAACCAGATATACTGAACCTGATGGAAGAGAAATTGGGGAATATCCTTGAACACATTGGTACAGGAGACAATTTTCCAAACAGAATACCTATAAGTGTAGGCACTAAGATCAACAATTAATAAATGGTACCTCACAGAACTGAAAAGTTTCTCTAAGACAAAAGACACCATCATTGAACAAAGTTTCAGCCTACATAATGGGAAAAGATTCTTACCAACTCCACATCAAATAGAAGACAAATATCCAAAATATAGAAAGAACTCAAGAAACTAGCTATCAAGAGCTAAATAATAAAATTTAAAAATGAAGTACAGATATAGAGAATTATCAATATTTCTTCAAACAGAGGAAACTCAAACAGTAAGAAACATTTAAAGAAATATTCAACATCCTTAACCATTAGGGAAATGCAAACCAAAACTACTTTGAGATCCCATCTTACATTTGTCAGAATAGCTAAGATCAGTAACACAAGTGACAGTTCATGCTGGTGAGGATGTGGAGTAAGGGGAACACTCCTGCATTGCTACTGGGAGTGCAAACATGTACAGACATAATGGAAATCAATAATTGATTCACCTCAAGACCCTGCTATGCCACTCTTGGGCATATACCCAAAGGATGGTCCATCTTTCCACAAGGACACTTGATCAACCATGCTCATGCAGATGTCCCTCAACAGAAGAATGAATAAGGAAAATGTGATACATTTACACAATACAGCATTTATTACTCAAATATTCTTTAAAAAAATGACATCAAGAAATCTGCAGGCAAGTGAATGGAACTAGAAAAATCATCCTTAGTGAGGTAATCCACACCCAGAAAGACAAATATGGTATATATTCACATATAAATGGATATTGACCAAGCTACAATCTATAGACCCAGAAAAGTTAGGTAAAGAGGGGTGTGTGTGGAGGGGAATGCATGTATCTCCCTGGGAGAGGGAAATAAAACAGTATTTACTGGCATACTTGGGGCTGGTGGGGATCAGGTGGGGGTGGAGGAAGAAGTGTAGGAAGAGATGGCTGGAACTGGAGGGTGCAGGGAGGGGTGGAAACAGCTCAGTGGATGAAAGTGACACTAATTACGACTCCTAGTGATGGAAGATACAGTCTCAGCTGGCCAGCTTGTCACCAGATGAGCCTCCAGTGGTGAAACTGGGTTGCATTTGATGGAGTTGTTAGCCAAGGTGGTCCCACGAAATCTGCACACAACCCAGGCTAAGACCAATGGTTGCTCTTCACAAACCAACTGAACACAGAGAAACTGTGTTCGAGCTGGAGCCTACATGGAGCCTACACCTAGGTGTTCTAGTCTCTTTGGTATAAGAAGGTACTTTGTAAGCCACCAAGAGAGAACCGGGGACCCCAACCCAGCCACAAAACTTGACCTACAATCTGTCCTGCCTGGAAAATATGCTAGGACAATAGTAGCAACTAAAGTTGTGGGAGTAGCCAACTGGATTTGACTTAAGACCCACTCCATGAGAAGGAACCCATGGCTGACACTGCTTGGCTGGCCAAGAACCAGAGACCAGAATGCCCAGGGGCCCACAGTAAAACTAAGCACTACTGGTATATATTTTTAAATTATTAATAAAATTACTCCTAATAACATTCTGCTATACTTGTAGATCAGGGCCTTATCCAGTCATCATCAGAGAGGCTTCCTCAGATAGCAGATGGGAACAGAAGCAGAGACCTACAGCCAGACATCACACACACACACACACACACACACACACACATACACACGAGAGAGAGAGAGAGAGAGAGTCTACAAGGGATGTTTCCATCAAATCCCTCTCCTCAGAGCTCAGGGAATCCAGTGAAAGAAGAGAAAGACTGTAAGAGCCATCGGGGACAAAGGACACATCATTCTCATAAACAAGGCCCTCTGAGTCAACTAAGCAAGGTGCATGAAAGCTCACAGAGAAGAGAGCAGCAAGCCCAGGCCTACATGGGTGTGCACCAGGAGCTCTGAATCCACACTAGGGCTATTAGCTTAGTGTTTTTACGGGACCCCGACTGTGAGAATGAGTGGGTCTCTGATTCTTGTGTCTGCTCTTGGGACTCTTCTCCTCCTGTTGGGTCACTATGTCCAGCTTCAACATGATGGCTTTTGCTTCGTCTTATTATGTTCTGTTTTGTCACGTTTGGTTTTTACGGCCTAGAAGCCTGTTCTTTTCTAATGAGAAACAGGAAGGAAGTAGATCTGGAAGGGAAGGAAGGAGTGAAAAAACTGGGAGAAGTAGAGGGAGAGGGAACTATAAACAGGATATATTGTCTGAGAAAAGAATCTATTTTCAATTTAAAAAAATAAGAAAAAAATAAACAAAAGAAATCCTGATGAGTACCAGCACTGATCTGTTTCTGCTTCCTGACTGTAGACACGCTGGAACCAGCCACATCTGCTCTGTTCCCTGGGACCAGGCGCCAAAATAGATTCTTCCTCCCTCAAGCAGCACTTCCCAGGAATTTGGTCACATCAATGATAGATGATTTCTTCAAAGTCACCCAGGTAGGAAGTAGCCGGAGTGAAGATCTGATGTCAGGTTCAAGGTCAAAGCTCAAGGCAGCTTACCCTAATATGGCTTCTGATAACAAAATAACCCAGCGCTGATCCTCCTCTCTCAGCCTCACCCTTCCTTGGCTCAGTCAGACCCCTGTACACATCAAGTCCTTAAGGCTGTCCATGATGTCCCAGGAACTCTCTACACCACGATGGAATCAAGGAACCTGTCCATGATGTCCCAGGAACTCTCTATACCATGATGGAATCAAGGAACCTGTATTTTTTGTTGTTGTTGTTGTTTTTTAAACCTTTTTTTTTTTTTTAACTACAGCAGGATTTTACTTAGCTTAGTATTGAAGCAAGCCAGGAATAGTGCCAGATGCCTTTACGCCCAGAAGAGGAAGATACATAGATATCTCTGAGTATGAGTAAGTCAGGAGTGTGGTGTGGTGTGTGTGTGTGTGTGTGTGTGTGTGTGTGTGTGTCTAATTGCCAACATTCCTCTAAAGAAAGAATCCCCTGGGGTGTGTCCCAGTTACCCAAATAGACACAATGTGTGACAAGTGACAAGTTGGGGTTGGTGAGCCACAGGCTATAGGAAAGAGCAGAACATCTCAAAATCACCTTCCCAGGCCACCATGGAGGCCAGACCAGTCTAAATTAGTCAATTCTTCACAGCAGGCCACTGGCCCTCTGGGTTGTCTTGGAATGACTACTGGTCTATCCTTCCCCCAAGGATACAACCTGCACCCCAGCAGACTCAGGCCATATGTCCCCAGCACAGACCCTCCACAAGGGAGACCCTGGAGAAACAGCTGGAACTGTCCAGCATCTTTAGCTAAAGGGCCTAGCCTTCCAAGCCCTGGCTACTAATACGAAAGGGAATAGAGAGTCATAAGTCAATGCTCACTGAGCTCTTGTCTTATTCTTGTCCATCTGATCCAAGCAAATAATTCAAAAGAATAAAATTTCCTTGTCCCCAAAACATTGTGGTAGTTTTGCTTCTAACATAGCAAAAGTGTGGCTTAAATGAACAAAGGCCTGAGCAGCTGGGCAAGTCACAACCACATGGCCACTCAGGTAACACCAGGGTGACAGGGTAGGAAAAAAAATACATATCATTTTATATTTTAAAATAACATTAAGAGAAGGAGCTTACATCTACGTTTGTAGGGCTGTGTAAAAAGTAGGTGGACAGGAGCCAGGCAGTGGTGGCAGGCACCTTCAGTCCTAGCCCTTGTAAGGCAGAGGCAGACAGACCTTTGAGTTCAAGTTCAGACTGGTCTACAGAGCAAATTCCAGCACAGCCACCGCTACACAGAGAAACCCTGTCTTGAGAAACAAAAACAACAAAAACTAGGCCAGAAGGGATTTTCACAGAAGGACTGCTTCGCTCAGTTCTCTCCAGTCCATGTGCATCTCAAGCCTCGCTCTCTGGCTTTCCACATCTCTAAATGGGAGACAGAGAGCAAACCTCCATCTGCTATAGAAGCACTGAGTGAGTTCCTGCCAGTGGACAGGTGGGTCCTGAGGGCGCTTTATAAACTGTGAGGTCAAGTTACATGCTGGCCAGAATTATATAGCCACCTCACTGAGATTAAAAGGAACAACATAAATACAGAAGATTATGTTCTCTGAATGGCATTCAAAGAAGTTAAAATTAAAACAGAAATAATAGTGTTTTACTCCAGACAACACACACAAACAAAAACAGACTTAATGCCATATTATTAATACATAATGTCATTCTTCATTTGGCAGGAGCCAGGGTGGTCATTCTTCCTTTGGTGGGGCCAGCGGGAGGCCTGAGTGGTCCAGAGGACAAGGTGGCTGTTGTATGCCATTTCCACACAATGCAGCTGCTGGGCATGGCTCAGAAGCTACCAGCTCCAAGGGGCCGCACACCACACTGGAAGCCCAGGCTTCTGGATGGGAATAGGAGCAAAAGTCCCAGGTCTGCTAGGAAAGGCTAGAGCACTTTAAGGCAAGGCAGGCGCGATAGGCCAGGCGTGGAAAGAATTTTTCACTGTTACAACAGCTCTTTTAAAATAAAAGCATGGGCATTTCAAAACCTATGAGGATACCAAAGCGTTACCGTTCGTTGATTAAGCTGCTGTGCTCACATGGGGGCCAGAAGGCAGGTTCAAGCCCAGCCGGTGCTGGGTGCTCAAGGTGGGAGTTCAGCATCGAATTTCCAGGGAGAAGGGGCTCCCTCCCTCCCCCAGAATAAATGGTGAATCTCAAGTGGCCATAGTGGAAAGCTGATGCTATCAGACAGCATGCAGTACCTTTATTTCATGTGAAATCAGGGACTTATAAACCTTGGCAGTGGGAGGGCTTTCAAGGGTGAATGTGTTTGATTTGCTGGGCTAGAGGTTCTAGGGATACTTGATTTACATGTAGTGGTATGGTACCTCATTCACATGCAGTAGCACGGTCCTATCACAAGAAGGAGAACACAGTACTTAATTACCCTATGGGTGGGAGAAAATCTCCAAGTACAATTGAAGGTCATTGGTTGAAAGCCAAGACACCAAGACACAGGGTGTGTGTCTCCAGGAATGCCCAGGTGCTTGCTGAACAGGTTTCTTACCAGGAAAGGGTCTGGCCTGTAATCCTCCCTGAGGGCTATGTGACCCTCCTTACAGGATTTGGGGCTCCCCAGATCAGGTGGAGAGAACCCCACTGAGAAAGGGAATCCACCACTATAGACCGACTCAGAAGCTATCCAGAAAGGTCAGACTTCAACCTTAAAAGCAGGATATCACAACATAATGCAGTATTTTATCCACGTCAGAAAAGTCACAACCCAAACAACACAAGCAAACACACATAAACTGTCCTTAGTGTCCCACTGAATTGCACACAGGCTGCTGACCCATGCTGCATGCTTTGACCTGATAGAGCTCGGTTGTGGACAAGACCGTGAATTAAGGCCAACTGAGTACAGCGTACCATCCACAAGCTGGCCCGCTCATGACATTAACATACGCTTTCCCAGGTCTCCTCCGGATCGGGAACTTCACAAGCGCTTTTAACACATTAGCTCAGCCCTTCCAACCCCCAAGTGAGATAAATACACTGTCCACATTTCACACACTGAGGCACAGCTAGTGGCTGGTACAGGCAGACTCGGCAACCCTTCCTAAGCCAATCTCCCACCTAGGCTGGGCCTGCCTCACTCTCCCTGACACCTGGCTTCAGCAGCCTCCTGGGAGTAGCCCCACAACCCCACCACTGGTGTCTCCTCAGCGCTCTCGCCAGAGGACCACGGCTGCTTACTTGTCAGCAGTGGGCTATTAGTTCCTGGTAAGTCGGTTGGAGTTGCACTAGAACAGTGAGTCTTGGCAGGCATCAACCCCCTCATCCCCAGGGCTGAGTTCTGGTACTGAACTTGAGAGAGAGTTGGGGGCTGAGGATTGCAGGCTCCAAGCACCTGTCGTGTTCTTCCAAGGCTCTGTTTCCAGGAGGTGCCCTCATCTTCCTGTGTAGAAGGCCTGGGAATCTCGGATGCTGCTGGACACTGACCCTAGAAAAAAAAGCTACTTCTGTAACCTGGACAAACTGCCTTCTCCGAACCATGCTTCCTCCTCATCAGGAGGAATAGCTATTTGATTTCCAACTACCACATACAGTTGCAGGGGAAGCAGAAGCGAGGAGGCCACCTAGGGAGGAGGGAGATGCCATTCAGCCCGCCTCTCAGGCGCCACCTCACGTGGAGGAGGGGTGCCCTTGGTCTTAATGGAATGCGCTAACCAATGGACAAGGATCTGGGCCAGGTACTGAAATCCCACAGTAGGCTCTAACTCACAGCTGTTTGGAATTCAGTCTCAGCTGTCCATTCAACATCTGCCATAGATAAAACAGTGTCTGTATGGACTTGGGCCTCCACGGGGAAATGAGGGAGCATAGGTATGGGACTCCAGGATCAGGTGACCCAAATAGCTGTGTCTCCACCATGTGCTCTGTTGTCTCAGCTCATTGACCCATGTGAGTCCTGTGATACTCCTGAGACTTGAATGAAAGTGTGAGCTTCTGCAGACAGGATGCAGAGGCCCATTCCACACTCATCCTCCTACACTGACCCCCAGGCCAGGGACAACCAGGTTCACAATGGCTGTGAACAAACCACGGCCGGGTCTGGGAAGAGCCACTCACAGGCACTCAGGGCCGGGCTGAGTCACCAGGCCTGGATGTCCACCTCATATCCTCTTTTACTCATTAACCAAGAAGATGACCTAAATCCCATGGGCAATAGCCACTAAGCACATGAGGAAACGGATAATGACTGTGACACAGGCAGCTAAAAGCTGCAATTACCTTTCCTGACAGGAGCGTGGGACCTTTCTATGAAGAGCGAAATTTTTGCCTCATAAATTGCACTTGTGAGAAATGAGCAGGTGCCTGCTGGTGACCATGGTTACTCTTCTGCAGCTGGAGGGGGCATTTCAAGATAGCCGAGAGCCTCGGGTCTCAGTTCACACCTAAGCCTCGGGGACAGATGTAGAGGAAGAACTTGGGGGCTGCCACCCAAGCTAGGGTCAAGGGACAGAAGACGGGCTATGATACATGCAGTGCCTAAGTCCCATCGCTTGGATTCTGAGGTGATTTGCCTGTGTAGAGCCTGAGCCCAAGAGTTCTGCAAGCTGGTGCAAAGACTTCCACCTTCAGGAGAGTTAAAAGCTAAAATGGTGAAGGCCAACCCCCTCCCCAACAGTCACCTCTTAGTAAAGGTGTGGGTAGGCAGGGAGACCAGAAATTAGGCCCAGCTTCTGCTCGGCAGTTACTGCCATGGCGGCTCATCTTTAAGAAGGTAGCTGCTGACCCTCATCCATGATGGCAGCAGAAGAGGCCATAGGTGGAGGGTGAGAGACGGGGTCAGGTGCCTGGGGGAGCAGCAGCTGTGTCTGGCCCAGGGATCCAGTGGCACCAGCAGCCATATTGGGCTCTTGTTTTTTGCTCACGGCCCTCAGCTAGCCCCAAGCCAGCAAACGGGCTTGTGACCGGATTCTGACATGTGGGTTCAATTAGTGTTTCCTCACTGGGCCCCTCACTAACTGCAATTTTCTTTATAGAAACTGAATCTGTTTGGCAGCTCCCATGTTACACGCCATCACGATTCCTCAGTGCTGTCAACACAGGTGCACGCCTCCTCTAGTCCTGTGCCATGTGCCAGATGCCCTGTGGGTCCCCGTTCATTCCATTTACAAATGCGGGTAAATGCATCGGGCAGGGATTCGCTCTGGACAATGTGCAGCTGGGAGCAGGGGGCCCTGAAGTAAAGCAAATGTCTCTAAGGGAGACGGGACTCTCGAGGCCACGGGGGTGACTCAGTCCTCACTGAGCTGACTCCGGAGGGTACTGGGGTGCTTTGAGAACAGTTGAGCTCAGGTGTGTCCTGAAGGGGCTGAGGTGTAGCTCAGGTGCTAGAGTGCTTGTCTGACATGCACAAAGCCCAGGGTTGAGTCCTAGCTCTGCATAAACCCAACATGGCAGCACGCGCTGTCATCCCGGCACTTGAGAGGTAGGAGTAAAAGCTCCCTTCTCAGGCACACCTGGCCTCAGTCTTCACAAAATGCCTGTCCTCAGTTGACCACTGGCTCTCATGAAAGATTTGCGTGTCCTTTAGAGACTTCCATGGGCTCAGATGATGACCTAGGGAGGCTTCTGTCTCCCCTGAAACTGGTGTGAGTGACATCAGCCCTGTTTAAAACTTGGTCACTGGGAAGAATTCACTCTTCAGGGAAGATTGTTTCTTGTTTTCCAATAAAACAGCTAAGGATAAATTTTTCCTCAAAACACATCTTTTTAAACTATCTTATTTAATTAAAAACTTCATTTAATTTTGCTTAGCCTTGGCTCAAACCCAGAGCCACGGGCATACAAGGCACTTGCTTTGCCAGTGAGCTACAGCCCTAGCTCTTGACCTACCCTGTCCGGCCCCCCCTCCTGCAGTTCCGTGCAGTAACCCCCTTATCTGGAGGAGAGGGGTGTAGATTCCATAAACTCCAGTGAGTGGCTGACACTGAAGACGTTGTCGAATCTCTTCTCAGCTTCCAGATCACTTGAGTATGAGAGAGAGAGAGAGTATTCATGTGAGCAGTCTGGTCCAATACAGCAGGTTCCAGGAGAGCTACATAGAAAGACCCTGTCTCAATAAATAATTATATTTTAAAAATCCAAAAGGGAAGGCCTGTGGGGCTGGAGAGACACCTCAGAGGTTAAGAACACTCGCTCTAGGAGAGATCCTGGTTCAGAGATCCTGGTTTCTAACACCCATGTGGAAGTCACAACCACACTGCCTGTCACTCCAGTTTCAGGAGATTCTGTCCCCTCCTCCAGACTCCAAGGACACCAGGCACACATGTGGTACACAGACTTACATGCAAGCAAAACACTCAGACACATAAAATAAAGAAATACAAAAAAAAAAATTAAAGATGACATGTGATGCAAAAAGCTAAGTGGCCGGAGCCAGCAGTAATCTCAAAGTTTGTGGATGAGGCAGTCACATTTCATGTCATCACTCTCTGTACCAGCTCTCCACACAGCTTTAGGTTGTGAAAATGTTCCCCCATCAACAACGTTTCTTCAGCAAAAGGATTTTAGGGATTTAGCATGGGGAGGAATCATACGCATCCTTACCCCAGAGGGTCTAACGCGTTCTGTGGTGTAAAAGCTGGGGCATGGGGACGGCAATGAGTTACATTTCAGACTGTCTCCATGACACGCTTCAGGAAGGCCATTTCTCTTGTTGCCACAGAGCCCAGAGAGAATCAGCACGGGTACGTGCACACATGGCTTGTCCACACACGGCATGTCCATGCACTGTCTGAGTGGATGAGGGAGCATGCGCACCGCAGCAGGCATATGAAGGCAGAGGGTGGCCTTGGGTGTTGGTCCTCACTTTCTGCCTATTTGAGACCCACCTCTGCCTCCCATCTCCCTTTTGGGAGTAGTGGGATTGTAGACACGCTCCACACCCAGCCTTTATAGGCTCTGGGACTCAAACTCTCATCCTCGGACATACAGGGAACAATGTTTACCCAGTGAGCCATCTCTCTGACCCCTAATCTGTATTTTTAAGGGGAGACGTTGTTCTCCCTGGAGATCCAAGGCTGCAGCTTTTAGTTCCTTAATATGAAAACTGAATTGGCTCAGTCTGTCCTTCCTCACAGCAGCCAAGCTGTTGCTAGATTTGAACTTCGTTTAAACCCTGGAAAGGGCTGGTGCGTGGTTTCTGCCGGGAAAGGGTTTTCTCCTTCCTTTTAATCAGTGCATAAGTCAACAAGCAGCTTGGGCAATAAATCCCAAACTTTGAGAAATCAAAGACAAGCTCTCCATCTCCATTCACACTCAGGGTGGACAGTCTCAGCGCTCAAGCACTTGGTGTTTGTTTTAGAGGAAACCAAAAGCCAGTGAGAACCAAATGCCCCTTAGCCCGAGCGCTGCCTCTTCCCACACCACTGGAACCTGTCAAAGGGTAATAACCATTGTGTCAGCAAATGATATAGTTGGAGGAGCTATCTATGCAGTACTGGTTGGCTGTGCATCTTTTAGGCGATCCTGCCTTGCCCCACATAAGTCTCCACTGACCTCAGTGATGGGACTGTTTATCATCATTCTCATCACTGTCTGTGGCTGCTTAAATTTTTCAGCTGAACTTTAAGCTTTAGGTAGGAACTTTGGGCTTGGGATTTGGTTTAAGTACCATCCCCTCATTTGGACTCCCCACACAAGCTTGCTGTCGTGAGATGAATGAGACAATGTGGGCTCTGTAATGATTTCAATGTGAAATGCCCCCCACAGACTCACATGTTAAAACATTTGGTTCTGCTAGCAGCACTGTTTTGGGAGATTGGAGACTTGGTGATTTAGGATTCAGATGGTGGAAGTAGGTTGCGCAGGGGTGGTCCTTAAAGGTTATACCTACCCCTGGTTCTGATCCAACCCTCTGCTGTGGTCTGGCAGCAGCGTGGATGTCTTTGCCACACAGTCCTGCCACCATGGCTTTCCTGTCAGGACGATGGCCTGAAACCTTCCTAAAACCATAAACCAAACTAAAACGGCCCCCTTTAAACTGTTTCCATCGGGTATTTGAAATGAGTAAAGGGACTAACACAGAAAATTGGGGCCAGACAAGCAGGGCTGTTGCTGTGATGAGCTGGACCATGTGATTCTGGAGCCTTTGGAGCTGGTTTCCTGGAGGGATGTAGAAGTTTAGCGATGTGGGCTAGAGAAGCCCTAGAAACCTCCAAGCAAAGCCTAGTGGAACATTCTGGTGGAAGTTCAGAAGGTCAGTGTGCTGGCGGAGGCCTAGATAATAAAGACTTTTCATGAGTTTGCAGGTGGGAACAAGGCAAACAACTATACACTCCACATGTGGCAGAGAATCTGGTTGTGTTTGTGCCTGTGCTGTGAGAGTTTAAGTGAGGCTGAATTCAAAATGGTGGATGAATGCATCTGGTGGAGGAAATTTCAAGACAAGCAGACAAAATGTGGCATGGTTTCTGGAGGCTGCTTTGAGCCAGATTTATAATATGAATTTAGAAGAAAAGCAGATCAGAAAGATGTGGAAAGGTGTGAAGGTTTGTGTACATGTAAGCTAGCAGACAAGTAGGGGTAGATAAAGTGGCTATAACTGTTTTAAAAGATTGTTTTAAAAGCATCACTAAAAAGGAATCCTCGGTTCAGTGTTTAGAATGCTTGCCTAACGTACAGAAAGACCTGGGTCCGATCCCCAGCACCACTACAGTTTAGAAATAAAAAAAGAAAGGAGAGAGAGAGAGAGAGAGAGAGAGAGAGAGAGAGAGAGAGGAGGGGCAATAACAAAGGAACTTCAAGTGCAAGACCTCTCACTTATTAAAGACTCCGGGTTATAAAACTGAAAAAAAAAAAATCTCAGGAGATATTTGTTTGGAAAGAGAGTGCCTTCTCAGTGTCCTGAGCAGGGCTACTGGAGAAGGATTTCCCTCTCTCCAGCTGTGCAGGTCCTCAGAGGCTGCTACAGTAGTGACCTACGAGAACCTAGCTACATCTTGAGCTGGCAGGAGAACTTGGCATCATATGTATGGTGCTGGGTGTACAGGCATACATAATGCAAGAATTACGGGGATACGGATGCTCATGTCAAAGTTCCGGAAGGTGATGTGCAACAGAGTCAGACTGTCTGCGTGGAACTCCTCCGGAGGCTATTCATGAAGTTGTGACGCTGAAGCCAAAGCCTCCATGGTGACCTGTCCTGGTTCTGTTTCTGTTGCTGTGATAAAATGCCCCAACAAACAGCAGCTTAGAAAAGAATGGTTTGCTGTAGTTCACAATCCCAGCTGAAGTCCATCGATGCAGGGAATCTACAGCAGCAGGAACTTGAAGCAGCTGGTCACGTCACATCCACAGTCAAGTGCTGGGAGAGAAAGGATGCATGTGTGTCTAGTCTTCATCTAGCTTTCTCTCGTCATATACAGTCTGTGTCCCAACCAGGGAATGGTGCCATCCACTTTCATGTCAATTAAGCAGTCATGACAACTCCCCACAGACATGCCACAGGCCAACACTGTCACCCTTCATTTAGACTTTCTTCCCAGGTGAGTCAAGCTTGTATCGAGCTGGCAATTAAACCAACCATCACAAAACCTCAGGACGCTGGAGGGTTCTGGGTACAGGGATGTCTATCAAGGAAACCTGCAGGCACCCAGTGGTGCTGGCCCAAGAGAAATATCACATCCCCTGCAAATGGTAGGGCCGTGGGGCAGGTGTGGTGAGCCCCTGCAGCTCAGACAACACATATCACAGAAACTGGCCATGCAGTTATGTAATTTAGTGCTTTCTCGGCTGCATTTCAGTCCTGCTTTGGTCCAGTCTTGCTTGCTGTGTCCTCATTCCTCCTCTTTGGTATAGAAGTGATTACTTTGTGTTATTGTGTATCGAAAGTAGGTGGCCAGGCAGTGGTGGTGCACACCTTTAAGTCCAGCACTTGGGAGGCTGAGGCAGGCAGATCTCTGTGAGTTCGAGGCCAGCCTGGTCTACAGCCTGAATTCCAAAACAGCCAAGGCTACACAGAGAAACCCTGTCTCAGAAGAACAAAAACAAACAAAACACCACCTATGTAACTTTTTGGTTGATTTTTGTTTATTTTCTTATTTTATAGGAACTCACAGCTAAGAGATTGCCTTGACTCTCAGTATAACCTTTGGACTCTTATTTGTTTGTCTGTTTATATTTGTTTACTTATTTATTCATTTTTGGTTTTTCAAGACAGGGTTTCTCTGTGTAACTGTGGCTGTCCTGAAACTCTCTGTAGCCAGCTGGCCTCGAACTCACAGAGATCCACCTGCCTCTGCCTCCCAAGTGCTGGTTTTAAAGGTATGTACCTCCACTGCCCTACAGACTCTTTTTTATTATTATTATTTTCTTTTACACTTATTTGTGTGGGGGGAGGGAGTGTACACATGTCATAGCATGTGCGCAGAGATTAAAGGGACAGATTTCAGGGGTCGGTTCTCTCCTTCTACCAGGTATGTTCTGTGGATGAACTCATGCCATTAGGCACCTTTACCTGCTGAGCCGTTTTGCTGGCCTGAGACCCTGGACTTTTGAACAGTTTTGAGACTATGGCCTCATGAAGCTAGTCTGGATGCAGGCTGCATTGTAAGGCGGTCATGAGCCTTGGGGACAAACACAGAATGTCGTGGCTTCAATCTCCAGTGCTGCTCACAGTTGGTCCCTGGATGCTGTAGGGAGGTGTTGGACCTTTGGGACACGGTACTTAGATGGCAGGGGTGGGTCACTAAGGATGGATTTGGTTCTCATCTGGCTCTTTGCTTCCTGGTCCAGTAGCCACATGAGAACCTCCATCGCATGCCCCCATGTCCACAGACAGATGTCATTCACCTTCCCTTCCTCACGGTGACAGACTGCAGCTCCTCCAAAACCAGGAGGCAAATTAACTTTTCCTGGCTTGTTTCTGTCAGGTGCCTGATACTTGGTGCAATCAGGACAGTAACTAATACGGAGTACAGCCAAGTGACTATGAGCAAGCCACCAACATCCAGGAATCCTGAAAAGTACAGAGTAAAGCAAGGTTATGTCACACCAACTAAAGCTGCTTAGACTGTGAACAATCACATAAATTCAGCTACTATTGTCCTCACTGTTTACATGCTGATTATCCATACTGAGGTCTGACATGCCTCACAAAACATTCATTTCATTTCATTCTCTTGCTAACAAGTTTCCAAGGAGTCGGTATTGTGGGGACTTTGAGGAGCCAAAGGATACAGTGTAAATTGATAGAACCTAACAATTGGGCTCAGTGTTTTCTCATCCTTGAAGGCCTACTTACTCCTCAACTCTATGAAGTATGAAACAGTTACTCCCTTTCAGGCAGAAACATGGAGGCTTAGTGCGGATTTTTAGGGCTAGCCTCAAGGTCGCCCCACTAAAGCTGGCTGTGGTGGTATGCTCCTATATCCCAGCCCTAAGCAGAGGCAGGTGCGTCTCTGTGAACTCATGAAACACAATATCGTTAGGTGGATAAATTTCTGCGTCTCCCAGTTTCCCAATAGTTCTCCCTGAGTCCTACTCTGTGGTCAGAGGTTGAAGTCAATCTGTCTTATGTCCTCAGAGATCAGCAAATTTAGTTAAAAGAAGACATGGCCAGAAGTACGTTAAAATACTTGATGTATTGATTAATCATCAGTGACAGCCCTGGGCCCTGCCCCCAATCACTTTGTATATGATTTCCACAGCACTCCTCTAAAGCGGGCACCTGGTTCTGCCCAGCTTGAAGAGGAGGTAGCTAAGGCTCCAGAAGCCAGCTTACTCGTCTGGAACTTAGACCTAAGGTCTGCAATTCCCCCACACACACACATGCTTCCTCAGATCTCCAGAAGAATGGCAGCAGTAGGCAACTGTGGCGGGCTTACAGACTCAGGCCTGAAGGGCTCCTGTCCCGATGGAAAGGCCAGGGCTGGCCTGACAGAGCAGTCCTTGCATCGTCTCTCCACAATTTGCCTTTATCTGCCTTCCTGGTGCTCCAGCTCCAGGCTGTGGTTGAGTTTTTCTGTCTTTTTTTTTTTTCCATCTCTGTCCTCACAACTCCTCAAACTTCTGTGTGGTCTTGTTCCCTGGCGAGCCAACCCACGAAGGGTGCAGAGACTCCCTGCTCCTCCAATTCAAGCAACCAGAGGGGGGTCTGGGGATGAATCTGCATGGGTGGAAGAAACACCTAGAAGGAAGGAGCCCAAAAGGCGATGGATGGCAAAGCATGGATTCCTTCTCTATGGAGGCCTGACCATTTCACCAGAGCTCAAGTTCACAGCAGTCCCATCCAATCCCACTTCCCCATCATGCCTTCTGCAATTTGAGAAAGGTAGAAGGTCTGATTCCCCAAACAAACCCATGTTTTTGTTCTTTTTCAAACGGTTAAATAATTTCAATGTGTTTTATGCTCTCTCTGTACGTGTGCGTGCATGCTTGTGTGTGTGTGTGTTCAGATGACCATTTGACACAGAAAAGAGTGACAGAAGAGCTATTACGTTGCCTTTGGGGGAGAGAGAGAGTTGGGTTGGGGTGGGCCCTGCTACTTGGGAATTCATGAAGCATGGGATGTCAGCTGGCTGCCTTTAGGTGCCGATGGGCTGAAGGGCTTTAGTTTAAGTATCAAGGTAGCCAGCCCTGCACTGAAATGTCTGTGTTCTTGCCAATTGCATTACCCTGACCATAGCCCACAAGCCTGGTCCTTCTGGGAATAAACTGAGGGCTGGCTGAAGGGCCACATCTTAGCCGAACCATTACACACAGCCTGTGTGCATATATATATACATATGTATTTGTGTTATGCAAGGTTGCCTGTGGTGTGTGTGCGTTACTTGAGGTTGAACCAAGACCTAACACATGCTAAGCAAGTACTCGACTGCTGAGTTGTACTTTGTATTTTGAGACATGGTCTCACTAAGTTGCCCAGACTGGTCTTGAACTCGTCATCTTCCTGCCTCCTCCTCCTCCTGTCTCTGGGATCTTTGTATGAGCCACTGCAGCTAGCTGCTGGACCTTTCCTACAGAGGATGTTTTTCTGGCATTGCAAGCCTTGAGTCCATACAGAGTCACCCTCCCCACAGGCTACTGTAGCCCACTGCATCCCATGGTGTCCCTGACAGACTTGGGACTAGTGGCCTTTTCCCATTCCCTGAGTCCCCCCCACATCCTTGTCCCTGCAATGTAGCATGGCCGTGACTCATTGAGGCTGCTCAGTTAACTTGGAGAACTGAATTCCCCGTGCAGGCAAGCCAGGACATTTTGTGTGTGACCTTGACCTTGAGTCTAGCTCTCGGCCTACACTCTCCCTGTGTTCTGCTCTGCCCAGCCTATTGGAGTTGACAAATGAGTGCACGCTGACGGCTTCAGAAATACACTGGGAGTGGAAATAACAGACAGAGGGAGCAAATGAGCTTGAGTTTTTCAGGAGTGAAACAGAAAAACTTAACAGCCCCTGGATAAGCTGACATTCTTTCCCACCGTGGGACACTGCTGCCATCTAGTGGTAAGTCTGAAACCAATAAGGTATGAACTCTTGTCAAGATACATAAAAATCTCACCCTTAAAATCCTGCTATTCACGGGGTTGACGATCACAGAAATATTGTCATTAAGTGCAAAAAAAACCAGTGTTCATTTACTCCTGCCATGCACATTATAATAAAAGATGACAGAGCAGGGTGAATTGCAAACATAAACCCAGAACCCCAAAACAATACCGTAGGCAAGGAGCGGTAGAGACTGCAGTATGCATGTCCCTTTGTTTGCACCGTGGATGCTAATTGTTCCAGAGCTGCAATGAGCATCGTGGATGCTATTGTCCCTGGGCTATTAGGGTGGGCTTCCTAGCTTCAGTATTCAGGGCCCACAAGATGGAGAGAAGAAAAGACATGCATCTTTATTTTCATGAGTCTCAAACAAGCGTAGTCTAGTCTTCGATTATGAGCTAAGCAAAAATTCAGTTCTGGCCTTATCTGTGGAAGCAGAGCTACGTCTCCACTAACGTGTACAAACAAGGCCATGTCTGTGACTGTTTTCTGTGCACAAGTCAGGAAAGGGGCCTGTGGGAAAGAATCAGAGAGGATAAAAGCTGAATGAAGCAAAATAATGTCATTTTAGCAAGATTTTTCTTCTGACAGGAAGGAACCTCTGACCTACAATTTGTCCTGCCTGCAAGATGTGCTGGGGTGAAAGCAGCATAGAAACTGTGGGAATGGCCAACCAATGACAGGTCCAACTTAAGACCCAAGCCATGAGAAGAAGCCCATGCCTGATACCATCTGGATGGCCAGAACCCAGAGGCTGGATAGCTCAGAGACCTAGGATAGAACCAAACACGATTGGAAAAAAGAAATGGTTCCTAATGATATTCTGCTATACTTGTAGATAGAAGCCTAACAATCATCATCAGAGAGGCGTCACCTAACAACTGACAGGAGCAGATGCAGAAAGCCACAGCCAAAAATTAGGCAGAACTTGGAGAATCCCAAGAAAGACCGGAGGAAGGAATGCAGGAGCCAGAGGGGTCAAAGACACAAGAACACAGCCCACAGAATCAACTAACCAGGGCTCATAGGGACTCAGACAGTTTTGGAGCCTGTATGGGTCTGACCCAGGTCTTCTGCATATATGCTATGGTTGTGTAGCTTGTTGTTCTTGTGGGACTCTGAGCAGTGGGAGCAGGGCTGTCTCGACTCTTTTCCTCCTACTGGGTTACCTTGTCCAGCCTTGACAGGAAGGGATGTGCCTAGGCTTAGTACACCTTGTTATGTGTGTTCTGTTGCTATCCCTGGGAGGCCTGCTCTTTTCTGAAGGAAAATGGAGGAAGGATGGATCTGGGGAGAGGAGAGATGCAGGAGAGGAACTGGGAAGAGAGGAGGGAGAAGAAACTGCAGTGTGAGAGAAGAAAAATATATATGTATTACATATTTTATTAATATTTTATTACATATATTAAAAGTGTGGTGGCACACACTTTTAATCCCAGCACTCAAGAGGCAGAAGGAGGAGGATCTCTGAGTTCAAGTTCTGGTTGAACTGGTCTACAAAGCAAGTTCTAGGATAGCCATGAATACACAGAGAAACCCTGTGTCTAGCAGTGTATGCACATACCACATGCATGTAGTGACAGAACAGATCAGGGAAATTGGATCTCTGGAACTGGAACCATCTCTCCAGCCCATTACCATCTGTTTTTAAACCATGTCTGTTGCTTTCTTAAACTGTCCAAGCCCCCCTGGCAGAATGGAAATCTAATGGAAAGCCAGGTGTTGAAACAGCTGTCATACAAAACTCTCTGGCACACCTTCTTTTCCTAGCTGAGGGATGGTGGCACTGCTGGCGGCCTGCCGCTGCCAACCCAGGAAGGCCCAGTGTCAGTGAGAGGGGATAGATAGCCTTTGGTCTGACTGGTGTGTGTAACTTATGACTGCATCTGACATGAATGGCTCCTCGGTTCTCCCTTGAGAAGACATTCATTCACCCATTCATTCAGCATAGAAATGAGGAATGTCAGAAATAGAGATCCTTTGATCCCTGCTCCCCAGGAGTCACAGGAAGGGGTATTTATGGCCCAGCAGATTCAGTGAGGAACTGGCAGGCCCTTTAGCCCTCTGGGCAGCAGATGACTATTCCACACAAAGCATACTACCTGAGGGACTGTAGTTTCATCTTACGTGACAGGTAAGTAAGCGCACAGACGCACGGGTGCACACACGCATGTACCGGCCAGAGGTCAAGCTCAGGTGCTGTTCCTTGAGGAAACCACCTTGTCTTTTGAGACACAGGCTCTGTGACCTGGAGGCTGACTGGCCAGAGAGTTCCATAAATCCACCTGCCTCTGTCTTGCCCGTGTCAGGGTAACAACTGCACACCACCAGGAGTTTGTTGTTTATTTATTTATTCATTTTACATCCCGATTGTAGGCCTTCCCTCCACCACAACGTCTTCGTGGGTGCTTAAGACCAAGCCTGGGCCTCACACTGACTAGGCACACTTCACCAACTTACCTCTCCCAGCCCTGGTTTGCCCTTATTTTGTTAATTTTCCTAACTCCTTTGTGGCTTCTTAACTCTCTTCTTAGTTATTTTTCAGATGAGAAGTTAAAAGTTTAGAACTTCACACACAAGGCCTGATTCCAAACCTCAGCTCATCCTCAATCTTTGCACCAGGCTGCCTCTCCTGTCGATAAGGCAGGCCACAGATGCCCCTGTAGTGTTCACCAGCTGAGAAAGTCAAGCCTTGCTAGGGAGGGTGTGGGGGTGTGCAGCGTGACACTGTGTCCCTAGTGTCCCAGACCCTCTCCCTGCAGGAAAGGCAAGCAGGGACAGGACCACAGGGGTAAGATGAAGTCTGAACAGCCAGCCGTGGAGGAAGCAGCCCATCTCGCCTGTTTAATGGTCCAGTTCTATCTTTGCAAGACCTTCTCTTTGTTCTTGCTGACTCCCCAGCTGCCAGACAGTATGATTTCTCCAGCTGTGCATGCACTCCCAAGATCCTTCCAAGGCCCTCCACATGAAGGGCCAGTCCACAGCCTAAAAGTCTTTGGGGAGGGGGGAGGAACAGGCAGAAGGCAGTGTGTCCTTTTCAGAATGCCAGGGAGGCTGCTCTGACGCGTGGGCCGGGGTCTGCTCCAGCAGTGAGTCACAAGACTCAGGGAAAACACTGTTTGCCTACCTAGAGAGTGCTGTCACAATCCCACTCTGGCTGGAGAAAGATTCAAAAGTGAGTTCATTTAGGATTAAAAAAAAAAAAAAAAAAAAAAAAAGGCTTAAAGGGGAAAGAGACTCCAAATAGTAACAATCTATTCTGCAAAAAAGGAGCTCACAGCTCACAGCTCACAGCTCCTGAGAAAAAGGCAGGCAGGTATAAATGCTGCTTAACCGAGCCTTCGTGTGGTGGGGAAAGGCTGTGAGGACAGAATCAGCTGCTCTTTTTTTTTTTCTCATCAGTTTTATTGTCAGATAGCCAGAGTTCATTATATAAATCTTTCAAAATAATTAGATATTACAAGAATAGTTTACAAGTCAGCTCTGATTGCACAAATACTTGACACAGGAAACTGTCTTACAAATACTGAAGTTTTCTTACAAGAATATTTTAATAAAGAAAATAAGTCTCTATACATCTTAAAGGAAATTTGATTCAGTTTCTTTTTCCGATCCCACCATCATTCTGGATTCTGTTTTACAGTATGTCTATCACATCCCACAAAGCAAATTACAACTCGTGGTGCCTCTCTTTCAGCTACTACTGAGATTCACAATGCTAAAGGGCTTTAGGCTTCCTTTTCTGACCTTCCCTGAAATGAAAAGAATTCTCATATTCAGGCTTAAAGAGGTAATTTTGAAAACATTCCTTCGAAACTTGGGTGAGGTTAATCACCATTCTGAGTGACAATCTTTTCAGGTCTCACTCAGGCTAGAGCAGCTGATAGTTTATACCTGCGGTACCAAGCCAAGAGTTCATAAACCGTGGAGGGAGTCCTGGGAGCAAGGATGAAATACAGGATTAGAAAAGCTCAAACAGTGGATAGTGATTAGAGAACACTCCAATTCAAGGTCTCTCCCAGGCTGAAAATGAAGTCTAGAGTGTGGCAGTACTTGTATAAAATACCAGTGATCTGAAAAAGGCTAATTACTTAGGTGAGTAGTGTCTCCTTATTTCCAGAATGCCAATGGAAATGGAATCTTAGACAGATGCTGCATCCACTGAACTCAATAGGTAACATTCTTCTTATGCTGCTGCTTTAATATACACTATTATACAGCCAATTTCCCAGAGCAAGTAATGCTATATGCCAGGAGAACAGAATAGTGACCCACCAGGAAAAACATGTGGCTTTCACACTGTCCCTCCATTGTTACTGTGTCCTTGGCAAAGCATACTGTCTTTACTTTTCCATGTAGAATGGATTAACATCAAGAAGTGAAGTGGCATTCTACAGTCAAGTCCTGAGAGCTTGGGAATACCCCATCACCCTTGTCTACATGTCACCCAGCTCTTGTCCGACAAGTTTACAAGCAGTCTGGGACTAAGGCACAGCCCAGTTCTCTCCCATTCCTTCTGGCTTCCTCCTCACCCAGCGTAACACTGCCACGGGATCTTACCAAAGGTTGCAGCAGGAGATGGAAATGAGTTCTTTTGCATTACCAGACACATTCCTTCACATTATCAAGGGTAACGTTTGCATATAGTGAAAGAGCCAAATAGTGTCTACTGCAGTGATTTTGCAAATTCAGCATAGTCGATGTATCCATCATTGTTCACGTCATCATCTCTCAAAACGCCATCTATTATGGTAATCAGTTCCTTTTCGCTCATTACTGGTGCGTGTTCGCTCCCCTCCTACCAATCAGTAAACAAGATAACGAGGTACAGAATTACAAAGGAGCATTAGCAAATGCCTAAGAGGTCTGCTTATCTAGCAGCTTTCAAGGTAATAGCGGCCACTTCTAGGAATACAGACTCATCTGTCAGTGTCAACTCAGAAAACTCCGAGTGAGAAACTACATATGCCATTTACAAGAAAGATGTGACCAAAACAGGTTCTGACTGCTTTGCTTACGAAATTACTATTTATTCTTTTGTAGTTACAAAGTAATGCACAGTCAGTGCAGAAAGCTGGGTGTGGACTCCAAAGAACTGTTTGTCGGAGTCTACGACCTCTACACCATCCTAAGAGCCCATCACCTGAAACCCTCTGGAGGGTCATCCTGATGCACAATTTGCCTAAGGAAATGTGAACAGTGACATATTGGACACCTGGGGGCAGAACAAGAAAACACTGCCAAGCGTGCCAGTCACTGTTCTGTCTTAGAAGCTGGTGGAGGACTGTGCCCACTGCAAAGCTCTGGACAGTCACACGGCGACCAGCTCTTCCTTGGCTGCCTCTCCCACAGCTATGATTTCCACAGCTCTGTGGCCACCACTCTCACAAGCCAGGCCTGCAGAATCCTAAATCCTCTTTGACACCAGTTTCACCTCCACCACTCCTCACACATGGGATCCCCCCAAACAAGGCTCCAGTTAAAACTGGCTGGTGCTCCCTATGCCTACAGAGCAAACCAACCCTGCACTGATCTTCTGGTAGGCCCCCCCACATCTTCACTCCCGCACCCCACCACCTGAGGCTGAGGAGAAGACAAGGATGTCGATCTCAGTTCCCTCAGCTGGACGATGGGGAGTAAGTCTGCTGACTCAGGCTGCTGTGGAGCCGACACATCTCTGTTTGAACACGCCTTAGGACACTGGGGAGCACTGCACGACACAACCCACGACTACTTCCGAAGCTCTGTCCCTCTGTCCTGCAGTCACCATTCTTCTCAAATGAAATGACCTCTTTCCTGTGCTCTGCATCATGGCCCTGGCTTGTTTTTCAGGCTGGACCCTCAAACTCCAGCGAGAGTCGAAATGCCGAAGCCCTGGCCCAAACAGGCTCAGCTTGTCTGGGGCAGGGAGTGGGGGTGGGAAGAGGTGGGTTACACAGTAAGGGGGAAGAAGTGTGGCAGCACTGCTGAGGCATGAGCACAGCACAGGCCACCACACTGGCACCAATCTCCCCAGATACCCCAAACTGAAGTCCTCACCTACCTCCTTATGGACATGAGTGATGGCAGTGGAGAGCTCTAACCCGTCAAGCAAATTGTTGCCATCATAATCATGCATTTTGAAATAATGGAGCTGCAGTTCTTGCGGGGACATCTCCTCCTCTGGCCTATTGATGACACCGTCCAGATGTTCCAAGATATGCCTGAAAAGTAACAGTAAGACCATGCCAAAACCTTCTTGTGAAGACTGTACTCAGCTCAGAAACAACCCACATTCAAGGACATAGCAACAGCTAGGGCCAAAAAAGGGGTGGGGCCAAAGCATAGTGGGCCAGCTGCTGCCGGCTGGGACTGAGGCACTAAAATTGTGTCTTGTCAGAATCAGGTAACCGTAATTATATTCTGGATTCTGTTACTACGGCTGTATTAGGTGGGGGAGGGATGAAAGAGGAAGACTAAATTCTGACAATTAATTCACTGTGTTTAGGCTTTAAGGTCCTCCACCTATGAAATGATGAAGACAGATACCTTAATACTAGCAGTCCCAAGGGATAAGCACCATCCCTGAAAAATGTCCAGGAGCCCTACAGATTGCTAGGAAAGAAGGTGGGGTGCCCTGTGGGCTATAACTGCAGGCAATGGCCTGGAACCCTGGCCCCAGCTAAATACATACTCTTGGTCGTGCACTGTGCTCTTGTCCAGGCCCAAGCTGCCATGATGGACGCTGGCCCCATGCTCCTCGGTCCTGGCACCCGGGGCACAAAAGGCCCAGAACAGGACACACAAGAAGGGAGCTCTGAGAAGCCGCAGGGGTGTCATAGTTACGAGTACCTGGGAGGTGGGAAACACAGAAGGTGAAGACATAGCATCAGAGCTATGGTCCCTTCCAAGAGCTGACAACGCACTGGGAAACCTGGGGGTGGGCGTTGGGGGAGCAGTGTCAGCGGTAGAGCGCCCAGCACACACAAAGTGCTGGGCTCCACTCCCAGGACCACAGAAAAAGTCAACCTGGTAGGGTGGTGGCAACAGCACACATCTTTAATCCCAACATCTGGGAGGTGGAGGCAGAGCAAGGGAGATCTAGCTAGAGGCTAGCCTGGACTAGAGAGATAGCACCAGTATAGCCAGGAATACATAGAGAAGCCCTATCTCAAAAAAGCAAAAGAAGAAAAAAATGAAAAAAGTCCAGCTCTGCCACTAGCTGTCCTGCTTCCCATTACTCAGCTAAGCAGCAGAATGTTTTCTGATAGAATGTCAGAGGGCTGAGCAGTCATCTGAGTGCTTAAAGAATCCAAAGACTAGGATCCTATAAGCCACAGCCCACACACGCTTTCTACTGGAGTACAACATAAGCAGAATGAGGAGCTCAAAAGAGAAAAGGCCTTTGGGAGTCTGAAGTAACTTCCTTGGGTGAAGGAATATCAGAGAAGGCTGACAGACATGGTGATGCTTCAGCCAGGCTGGACTGACAGCAGGAACACTGGGTCTGGGGGGAGATGGCAGCCAAGCGGGAGCAGGTGCAGGCAAGCAGGACCAAGCCCAGCAAATCTGGTCTCTCAGGAGGCAACATGGGCAGCAGCAGGTGCAAAGGAGAGCAGACAGCACATGCTGAGCCAAGAGGACAGCATTTCCTGAGAACAAGTGGGGAGCAACTGACGAGTACAAGAGATGAGGCCACACGTTGGCATGGCTTTGGACATACTCATCTGTCGGCTTGATAGGAAGGGGTAGAGTGAGACAGGACTGGAGACAGGACCATGTAAGCTGACAGAAGCCATCAGGCTGGTCATGTCAACCTCAAAGCAGTGATGTGGAGGAGACCATCATTCCAGCCTCGTCCACCTGCTAGGGGCTCATAACTTAGGCATGCTGGGAACATTGAAAAGGAAAGCTACAGAGAAATTCACAACACATCCTAATGACATTTGAAATTAAGATCAACAAGACAAGTCGGCCACCCAGCAAGCTCCCTGAGGACCAACTTACTTTGTATCACAGGAATTGTCACCACAGCTTAGGTGGCCTTCAATAACTGCTGGCTTCACACAAAGTCCTGTCCTTTCTGGGCTTAGATGAGACACTTACCTCAAAATGGAAGGTGAAAGACAGCTCAGGACCTTAATCACAGCTTGTGTCCTCATCTCCAAAGGCAGAGCCAGTTCCGCCATGACTAACAGTAGCAGGACCCCAAGCCCTCAGCAGTAAAGACAAAGCATAACGTTCAGCCCCTCCTTAACACTGGCTAATCTCAGAGCATAGCTCTGAAGCCTCCTTGTGCCAGGAACTGAGAAGCAAAGGCACTACAGCCCTCACCCATCCTAAGCTCTCAGGGAGCTTATGCTATGACATTTGCAAAGAATTCCCTAACGTACTTTGCCTGTCTTCCACCACCTGTCCCATGAATGAAGCAGCAACCACTGGAAGGGGTAACTTACAGGGGACTTAAAAGTAGTATCTAGCCTGACTGCTGTGCAATGGCATCATGCCATCTGTCATTCTGCATAAGATTTCTAATATAGATTAAATGAAAAGGCAGGTGGCAAAAGTCTTCACTGTTGTAAAATAAATACATATGCACACACACAAAGTTTTAAATTATAAGATTAGGATGATTCTTTTTGTCTACGATTCTAAAATGAGTATTATTACTGGGCATGGTGGGTGCACCCCTTCAAACCCAGCACTTGGGAAGCAGAGACAGGCAAACTGTGAATTTGAGGCTAGCCTGGTCTACATGTGCATTAAGGCCATGTTGATTTCAGGTGTCTTCCATACTTGCTCTCTACTTTATGCTTTGACAGGGCCTCTCTCTGCACCCGAGCTTGATGACTCAGATATTTGGCTAGTGACCTGGCTTCTCTGCTTCCCAAGCACTTCGGCTAGAGGCACTGACACATGCAGCCGATGTTTACATGGGTGCTGGGAATGCCAGTCCTCAAGCTGGTTATCCTCTGGACCACCTCCACAGCACACAGCCAAGCTCCGATATCAGTGTAATAGAGGGCAGAACCTTGAACTGACTACTAGACAGAAAGGGATCACTGAATCCATGGCCTTTCCCTCTAACAACATGGCTGGACCCAGCTGGGGTTTGTGTCTATGGGGATGTTTGCTACTCAGATAATAACAAAAAGTAACCAATGACTAATAAATACAGGACCTGTAACTTCAGCTTACCCTTTCCCAAGGGACACAGCATAAAAGCCAAGAACCACCGAGCATACAGCGGCAGGTTCTTAACCATCGAAGCACAACACATGCCAGCCCCTGCAAATCAGAAGATCCCACAAGTACTGTAGTGACAAGAGCTAATGACTGCCACTTGTCAAATTAAACTGTCCAGTCAAAAGAAAAGAGAGTACTCCATCCTGACCAAAGAACAAGTTGCATCATCCATAATCTAATTACTTAGTTCAAGCCATGGGCACACAGCCTGGAAGATAAGCCCTAAGAGTTTCCAAACTCAATGGCCTTCAGGAAACTTCACAGGCCAAGCTTGAGAAAACGCCAGGTGGGGAGACTGGCGGCTGCTTTTCCTTTTCTAAAGACAGGCAGACTCCCATGTATAGAGAGCCTCATTTTGATGTTTCTGGAGCCTGGGAAACTTGACTATCCTATGCCCTCCTATAAAATGGTTTGTTCTAGGTTAGCATATTACTTATATACTCTTGACCGAAGACTAGTCTCCATCTTTTGGGGAAGGTCATCGTCACCAAAATGCGAAGCTCTGGGGGATACACACAAATAGCAATGAAGAAGGAAATGCCTTATTAACCCTGGCCATCAAGGAGTAAGCTCTGCTGCAGCAGATTACCTTCACATCCAGAGGGGGCTTTGGAATACAACCCATGCGTTAGCATTCATCACAAGGAGCTGCACGGGTCTGCCGGCAATGCTGGCCTCCCTCAGAGCTTTGACTTCAACAAGGCTCCACTCACTGCTGCTCCGTTCCTACTGACTGACGCAACTGGTTATCCCTTCTAGGCCCGGTGCAAACGTGACCTAAAGACTCTGGCAGATCACACTGCTTTCTTCCTTGTCTAACCATTTCTTCCTTCCTGTTCTTTTTCCTCTTTCCAAAAGCCAGGACCTTGTATTCTCTGAACAATGCTGAGCTGGCCTAGGAACTGGCACGGAATAAGATGAGATTTAGCACAACAATGTGTCAGCCTTTATCTCTAGGCTTGAACTTTTTCCCACTCCTGGGAAGGGCTTGGCCCACCCTTCCCTCATTTTGTCTCATAATTTCTATCGGTGAGTGAGTTTTCCTCCTAGCAGCTGTTGGCAACTTAGATTTTCTAAGTCCAAGAGTTCTTAGTTAAGAATTTACATTCAAAGCAGCCACATTTAACAACATCCAGACATCCTGTTCCCAGAGCCAATGCCAATGAAAACTGACCAGAGTTTTGTCATCTCCATATTCTTGAAGTAAAAGCAGCCAGTTAAGTCTCCAGGTTAAGGAAACCTCTACAGAGGCTAAGGCTGACAACCTGCCCTAAACAGATTGGTGTTTAACAGTCTGAGCTATCTGTTCATGGGGGGGGGGGGGGAAGAAAAGCCACACTACCCTTATACAGTTAACTAACAGCCTAGTAACAGGAAGAGCAGCACTGAGAAGGCTGTGAGAAAAGCGCTGTTGCCCGGCAGGACTCTTCTCTCACAGGTCACAGCCTAACGCAAACAGAGGCCACTAAAGGGACACCCAAGGGCTATCACATAAACCCCCATCCGCACTTGTAATAACACAGGAGGGAAGAAATATTTCAACCAAAAAAAAGAAAAAGTGTGCCCCTCATAGAAGGAACATACAGCAGTGAACACCTAAACTCAGAAAAGACTTGGGTCCAATCTAGGAGAATACTCAGTTGAGGAGAGCCTGGTCTTGAGTAAAGCACATAGGCGAGTCACAGCAGGGTGCAAGCAGGCCAGGGTGCAAGCCAGAAAAGGCAACAAAAATCCACTGAAGGACAATGCAACGGGGCAGGGGTGACTGAGCATATGAGATTTGTTTTCAGAGAGTGTCTCTAGCTCCCCTGTACTGGAAGAATTGAAGAGGTTCAGAAAATAGTCAAAGGATCAAAAAGGGGCTGCTGAATCAGCGAACGCAAGAAAGTGTCTAAGTAAAGTCGGAGTTCTGAATGGGTTCGACGTATTTGAGGAAGTTCATGAGAACGACGCCCAGGCCTCTGGTTTGGGCATGTGTGTGGATGGAGGTGCCATGCCCCAGGGAGCGAAGAGAAAAGGGCATCCCCTTGTCTACACAACCGCACAGGCTCAGGCTGGCCAACGCCGCCGCAACAAGACCTGTGGGTCTGCCCCGAGGAAGATGGGGGAGCCAAGGGCAGGCGGAGTAACGCCCGCGGCCCGCGAGCTTCCAGGCCAGCCGGGGCCAGAGTGCAGCCCACCCAGCTGGCCCCACAGCCTGGTACTGAGTCGCCCTCCTCCCCGCCCGGTGGGTGGTGGGCACAACCAGCACCGCGGGGCTCAGCCCGGCTGACACGTCTGGCCCGGAAGCCCCCTCGGAAGACAGGCTGCCGCCGTGGGCCACAGGTCCCGCTGCACCCTGGTGGTCGGCGCCCTTCACCCCGCCGCTCCGGCCTCCCAGCCCCAGCCCCAGGCCCCAGGTCCGCCCGCCGATCTCTGCCCCGAGGGTCAGTCCTCCCACCCGCGGCTTCGCTCACCCAGACAATCCCCGACCCAGCCGCGAAGCACTCCAGCATGAGCCTTGCCAGCTGCCGTCCGCCGGACGCCTTTTCTCGGGCCGCCAGCCCCGCCCCCGCCCCGCCGCGCACGCGCACCGCCTCCTCCCCGCCCACTCGGCCCCGCCCCCCGCTGGCCTGCTTCTCTGAGATCACGTTTGCCCCCGCGGTTGGCCGAGCGGGACCCGCCCCTAGAGGGCGACACCCTGCTGCTTGGGCCGCGGGGAGGCCCAGCGGCGCGCATGTTGCTAGGCAACCCCGGAAGCCCGAGGACGTGGCTCGATGTGGGTTGTGGACTGCAGGATCCGGATGGGGTGACCTCGCGAGCTGGCCAGCCCCGCCTTCCCTCTCCTTTGGCGTGTCTCTCGGTTCCTCTGGTCCTCCTACTACAAACTGGAGAGAGAGTGTGAGAGTGTAAAACCCCATCTCCTGTCCTAATGAACCAGCTAGAAAATGCCGGTGCTCGCCCTGGCTCCTGCCTTTCCTAGATTGGCCTACTTGCCTTTTCTCTTTGCTGCATTCCTGAAGCTGCATCAGTCTCAGTGCCCATTCACTCTCAAGCTCCACCAGGATTCTATGGGCGACCCAGTTCCTGAAATTGGCTGTTTTTATTTTTAGCGAGAAGGTAAAATATTTTCAAAAACGATCCTGCCCTTTACTCCTACACAAAATTGTCATTCAGCAGAGGCAGGCGGATCTCTGTCCAGGACAGCCAAGGCTACACAGAGAAACTGTATAGAACAACAACAACCAAAATGTTGTTCAGTGAATGTGTATGCGCTTAGGACTGTACTTTTTTTCAGATGCTTGTGAACTGAACTGCCACCATGAACTAGAGCTTTGCTGTAGGATTTAAATGTCCAGTGTCTGTGTGCTTAAGTTCCAGCCAGCGCACGTGGAGAAAGAAAGTTATTATGAGAATAGACTGAGGCCCCACGTAGACAGCAAATAGGTAGGATTTCTTTCCTCAAGTGTGATTTTTAGTTGCCTGAAAATGATGTCTATGTCTATGGATTTCTGGATGAGGAAGAATAGGATGAAAACAACACTTCAATTTATGGTTTTGAGTGTTGCTATGAGTGTTCAAAATTATATAAGTGTATGATTGATGGACACAGGGAAAAATCAGTTTGAGGCCGATACAGAAAGTGCTGCTTTAAACATGTATTTTGTTGCACATCTGTTCACATTTGGAAAAAATAAATTGAAATATTTAATACAAAGCAATTTAAGATGAGCTGTTCCTAGGTGAGCTATTTCAGCATGATTACTTACACATTGACTAGAAATTAATAAATTACGAAATCGTGTGTCCCCGACATTTTAAGCCTTTTCAGCAACAGTCTGCTGCTGCTCAACCCTGTGGTGGTCCGCAGACTCCAAACTTTTCTTCCATCAGGAGTGGAAGGCAACTAAAGTGTGATCTGTGGAATCTGAGGACAGATTGAGGGTGGGACTTCTGTGTTCTCCCACTCAGAACTTACTACATTGCTACTGACAGAAGGAACCCTTCAATTCCTTTTGGCGGCCCTAGTAAATTGCTGACTGAACGTACTGTGTTTTCCATCCTCTGTTTTTTTTCGTGAATGGAAACTCTTGGCGTCTGTTCCCACTGCAGATCGAATGTTTTTCCCTGCAGGCTTATTCACACTGTGTTAATGTACAGTATAGACAAAGAAAAACACCACGTGTGCAGAAAAATGTTCCAGTGGGATAGAAGAGGTTGCTCAGTGGTTAAGAGCACTTGTTCTTGTGAATGAACTATATTTGGTTCCTGCACCCACACGGGAGCTTCTCAGTGGAGTTACAACCATCTGTAACTCCAGTGCCAAGGAGCTCCGATGCTCTCCTCTGGTCTCCACTAGCACCGATGTGATACACAAACACATGTGCATTCAAAACACCTATTACATAAAAATCATAGAAAAGTCTTCAACGCAATGAGTTTTCAGAAGCTGTACCCATCATGTAACGAGCACCTATAACAAGAATTGAAACATTATCAACACATCAGGTGTGGTGGCCCACGCCTTTAATCCCAGCACTCAGGGGGCAGAGGCAGGCAGATCCGAGTTCCAGGCCAGCCTGGTCTACAGAGTGAGTTCCAGGACAGCCAGGGCTACACAGAGAAACCCTGACTCAAAAAAGCCAAACAAAGCCAAATGCCATTCTTTCCAAGGGTAACTGTTATCCTGACTGCTAACACTACAGGATAATTTTACTAGTTTTTGTCTCTTAGATAAATAGAATCACACACTACATACTCTTTTGTCTATGGCTCCTTTGCTCAGATTTTTTTTTCTTTTTTTTTAAGATATAGCCTTGTATATATCCCTGGCTGGCCTGAAGCTCACTGTGTAGACCAAGCTAGCCTCTAACAGAGATCCACCGGCCTTTGTTTACTGAGAGTTGGAATTAAAGGCATATGCCACATCCTCAGATACTCAGGATAGTTCTGAGATCCATCCATGTTGGTGTAGAGTTTAAAATCATTTCCGTCTCATTTCCGAACACTATTCCATGGGGTCAGTATATATTACACACTGTTGTACTACTGATGAACACCCCAGGAAGTTTTCAATTTTCAGGCTGTTATAAATAATTCTACTCCGAACATTGTAGAGCATGTATGCCTTTTGTTGCAAACATGCTCATATTTGTTAGAGAAGAACTGCTGACTTGTCAGAAATGCAGATGTACATCTTTGTCAAATACAATCAAAGTGTTCCCAGGTGGTTGTGACAACATATGTGTGAGTTCTGTTCTTCCACATTTTCCACAACCCTTGGTATTTCCCATCTTTTTTTCTTTTTTTTTTTTTTTTTTTTTTTTGTGTTGGCAAGGAATCTGCTCTTTAGCTTAAATTACCAGAAACCATCCCTAGGCCTGAAATAGGAATGCTGTGGTCTGAACATGGTTTGTCCCTACAGAGCTCAGGCTGAAACTTAATTACCACTGTGGCAATATTAGGACGGAGGGCCTTTAAAACATGTTGGATCATTAGAAAGATTAATGTCTATGGAGGATGGTTTGAAGCCTGTGGGACTGGATTAATTAACTGCAGAGAGGCCGGTGCACTCATGTTCTGTTCGCTCTGCATGGACGGTCTAACCAGGACCTCTACTTTCTGGAGTTGGAGCGTCAGAAGGCCATCAATGGTCTTATACCCTTGAACTTCCCAACATCTGGAGCCATGAGCCAGGATATTCTAAAGGAAAATTTCTATTCCTTTAGAAAATATCTAGACTTGGGGATTGTTTGTTTTCTTTTTGTTTGTTTTGTTTTTTGAGACAGGGTTTCTCTGTGTAACCTTGGCTGTCCTGGACTCACTCTGTAGACCAATCTGGCCTTGAACTCACAGAGGCCTGCCTCTGCCTCCCAGAGTGCTGGGATTACAGGCCTTTGCCACCTCACCTGGCTATTTAACTTGCAAATCTTATTCTAGCAACATAAAATGGCCTAAAACAAGAGGCCTGTGTTTTATAGAAAGTACCTACACTCCCAATATAGGTAGAAGCTTGTGAGACATTAGGGTTAACTCCTTCATGGATGCCTGTTTACAAAAGAGGAGTGTACATGAATTTTAGGTAAGCAAAAAGTAGCAGCAGGGACATGCTGATTCTTTAGTAGGTAGTAGCATAGTTTCCATTTTCAACCCCCTTCTGTCCCACCCATCTCCACAATAGAAGCTAAACACATTAACGACTGTCCCATCTTTCCTCAGCTGTCAAAGCACCATGTGATGCAGCTCTAAGCATGACACATGGAACTTGTGAAATCTGCTTTTCAGATTGGTAAACAGTGGCATCTACAGCCCCTTCTCTTCACAGATAGGGATGGAATAGTCATCACCTCCCATGCACCGAGAAGAGCTGTGGGGGAACCTCACAAGGACTGGCCCAGTGCGGCTGGGCTGCCGGTGCAGTACCAGCATGGCCTCCCTGCAGCACCTCAAGAATCTCACGGCAGAAGAGGACTCTCACTTGGTTTATAACAGTTACTTGCCGTTGAATGCATTCTTAAGCAAGTCAACAGTTAAACAAGATACCTATCTAGTGTGAACTGAATTTACCAATCTCAGTTGTTGGGGGCTCAATGCAAAATTTACAGAGAGAGCATGCAATAATTTTAAAACCAGAAGGATAGCATTTATAAAAATTCACATATGTTACGGGCTGTAAAGTCTAAAGATTTGCAGGAGATGTCAAGATAGGCTAGCTAGAAGCATCGCAGGAAAGGATAAAGCAGATGAAAAAGATGCAAATTTTCTAACAAAAGTTTTAAGAGGGGAAGGTCATAGAGGGTGTTTTGTTGCAAAAATTTCCTTAGAAAAACCTCTAAAGCTACCTGGTTCTGTCCTCCGTATTCTAGGGAGAGGGACTTCAAGAATTTATGGGGTGGCCCCTGATACTAGATACATATGCCAAGCCTGGTTCTGAGAAAGGTAAGAGGGCATGAAAGATGAGGAGAGAGGAGGGCCTGCATGTGAATTGTGTCCTCTGGGGCAGCTCAAGTGAGCGAATCCCGGGGCTCAGGTAGTTAATGCAGAGACTCATAACTGGTCAGAGCACTGAGAATAAGTGATTACAGAGTGCTCAGCCCTAAATGGAACATCTGCTCAGAGACATCTTGGAAGAGGGGGTGGAAAGAATGTAGGAGCCAGAGGATGGAGAGGACTCTCTGGAATGTTCTCTTCCAGAGATGACATGGCCGTTGCACACGTGACCTGCACATGATCCAGCCAACAAGATCAGTCAACATCTAACAGAGCACTAACTGAACTCAATGAAGTACAAAAATAAAAAGAGAAAGATCTGATTGAAGAAATTGAACCGTGGAGAGTTCTTTGGGGAAAGGGGCAAATAGAGAACAAGTAAAATATCTATTACATATTATATATAATATATATATACAATTTTCACTTAAACTACATTTATACTACATGTGTGTGTGTGTGTGTGTGTGTAGCTTAAATTTCTTATCTGGGCTGACAATGCTTCCCCTAAGAGCCAAAGACCATCTAACAAAAACCCCAATACCAGGCATGAGAAGGTATCTTTTGAGGAGTTGTTCAGGGCTGTCCAAGAGACTTCTAAAATATACAGCTGATTGCTATTGTCCTTGATTGCCCCCTCCCCCAGAGGTAGGAGGTAAGTCTGTATTGCTGAAGACGCCATGTACTTCAGATATGTGGCTCAGGGTCCCCTGAGCTGGAACTGACCTGAATGCTTCCTCTCTGAGGACCAGTTTTCATGGTACTGGAAGGCACCACACAAGCTTCTGGAGGAGGGAAGCAACCAGCAGTCCTGCCCAGCTATGACACTCATGAACCACAACAACTAGCATGACACAGTTACCCTAAGAGTGTAGCGGTGGCACACATATGTTGGCAGTAACCAGTAGCTCTCTAATTGGCCTTAAGATCTGGTCAACATAGGGAAACCATACCAGGTTCTAAAAACTTAGCTAATTTCTCAGGGCTAGTGAAGTCATAGATTTTGGAAGAGAACCTAAAATCACTACTTTCTTTCCTATACTAGCACAATCCCTAACTACATTCCAAACATTTGTCCTTATTCTCACAGGTAAGTGTAGTCCTTTTCCCACACTAATTATACTTCTCTTTGAAAAAAAAAAAAAAAAGATTACATAGAACCACAAGTCAAAATACTGTTGTGGAGCACCATCTCAGCAGATAGTGCTACAAAACACTCCCATACCCGAGGCTCAGCGACCGCTGTGAAAGAGGGAGTGGAAAGATTGTAAGAATCAGGGGACCAGAGAGTTTGCTATGAGTTTGTGTCTCATGGTAAAGTCAGAAACTACACCCATAAAATCTCACCAACATGGCTGCCTAAACAGAAGCTAAACAAGGCCAACAGCAATAGACATGCTAATATGTACAGGAGAAAGGCCTCATGGCCTCAACCCCACAGAAAAACAGCCCCTAACTAAGGAATGCCGAGATAGGGAGGTTCTTCAGGGTCAGGCACACCATCAGTTATCTAATACCAGATGGTCAGCCCGACACACATGAGTAACATTATTCAAACTGTGCAGGTCTGAACATATTCCTAACAACATTTAGGAAATAGATATGTATATACATATATGTAGAGACATGTATATATGTATATATAGATATATATGTATATACATATTTCTATATGTAACAACAATATGTTTTAAAGCCATGAATTTGAAAGAGAGCAAAAAAGGGTATTTGGGAGGTCTTGGAGGGAGGAAGGGGAAGGGAGAAATGATGTAATTATAATCTCAAAAATAAAGAGAAAATGAGGAGGGAGAAGTGGGGGGGTTGAGGATGGATTTGATCAAGATACATTGTTTACAGTTATGGAATTTTCAGAAGGGGCTAGCAAGATGCCACAAAAGTTAAGAGTGGATGCTACTCCAGCAGACTCAAGCTCAGTTTTCAGCACCCAGGTCAAGCGGCTCACACACCCCTGTAACCCCTGTTCCAGGGCATCCAACACTTTGGCTTCCTCAAATAACTGATTCATCTGCATATAAACCTGCTCTCACACACACTAATAGTAAAAATAATGTTAAAAGGAATGCTGATCAAGTTTATAGTATTCACTGTGGGATTTTGAATTGTAAAGATTATAAACGTATGCTGTTTTGTTAATTTATTACATCAGCCATAAGAAATTAATGCAACCAAGTTTATACCAGAAATGCAAGGATTCTTTAACATCTAAAATACTTCATCACATGAATAGATTTAAAGCAGAAAAGTCACATGACCCTATAATAATTTAATTTACATCTCCATCATTTATTTACTTACTTACTTACTTACTTATTTGGTGTTTTGAGACAGGGTTTCTCTGTGTAACAACTGTGGCTGTCTTGGAACTATGTAGACCAAGCTGGACTCAAAATCACAAAAATCCGCCTGTCTCCACCCTCTGAGTGCTGGGATTAAAGACTTGTGTGCTGCCCACTCCAATCATAATTTTTTAGAAACTGGCAACAAAAAGATTTTCTTCAATTTGATAAAGCTATCAGAAAGCAATAGCATAATTACCATAAATCCAACAGTTATCTTCAAGAAGCAGAAGGTTGTCTGGAAAGAGACATACTGGAGGCTCCAGGATGCTGATAAAAGCCTGACTCTTGACTCTCATGGAAGGCTTACAGGTTTCTTTATAACAATTATCTATCATGGACTTTTCTTTAATTGTGATGTTTCTTTACAGCAAAAAGCATTATCTTCTCAGCACTGGAAAATGAACCCAAAATTCTAACTGCAAACTCTCCATGGTAACATCTCCAGCCTTTGTGGGACTTTGTGGTTTTGTTTGTTTGCTTGTTTGTTTTGTTTTGTTTTTTGAGACACGGTCTCACTATATAGGTTAGGCTGGCTTTGAGTTCATAGTGACCCTGAGCTCATGAGCCTCCTTATTATAGTCACCCAACTGCTGTGATTACAGACCTATGTAATCATGCTTAGTTCATAAAATATTTTTGGAAGAAGGGAAAGAGACTGGGAAAGCAGACCTAGCAAAACTGTGAGGCACAACTGCTGTCACCAGAAAAGCTAGACCCTCAGAGCTGGCTTGAAGAATGGTGTGCCAAATCATAAGCCAGCTAAGGAAAGCTGAAAAGGTTCTGAGCACTCTAGCTGAGTGCACGCTCTCTCTCTCTCTCTCAGATGGGGAGACAGACAGGGCTCTGCTCTGGGAGGGAGCCTTTGGCATCAGTCTTATAAGATGAACAAGAGTCACTGAGATGCCAAGAAGCAGAAGCCTGGGGAGCACCTTCTCACATTCTAAAATTAACAGAAGAAGTAATTACTGAGTGTCTGCCCCGCACAGTAATCCACGGTTTTGAAGCTTGCCTGTGTTGGACTTTAGTCCTCAGTCTACTGATTACATGCCGTTTTCCTGGCAGCTGACACAAACTGGCCATCGGGCCACCGGGCCACCGGGCCTGGTGTTTTAACGTCAAGCTCTTGAGAGGGTTGTTCAGTACTAACAGTTAAGACAGCCAGGAGAGCGGTGAGCCAGTAACCACGGCGGTAGTAAAAGGGGATTGGCTCACAGGCTGTGGGACACAAAGGAGACTGGGTTGGTGTATGGCTCCGTGGTACTTGTCTGAAGAGCATGAAGCCTTGGGTTCAGTCTGCAACACTGGGAGCAAAAGGGAAAATTAGGGAGGCTATCAGCTGTGTGTGTCACACACACTGATGACCTGAGCTCCCACAGCTGATGGCCATAAAGCAAAGCTCCCATTCATATTCACAGTCAAGAAGTTTAGGCTGACAGAGAGTGGGAGTCATGAAAAACAGAACTGAAGTAGCATTCTGGATTTTGCTGGATCTCCTACATGCAGGAATGAAAGAAGAGGCTGGCATAGAAAGTAAAGGAAAGCAACTTCTCAGACTCCATGTTCCATTTCTAGACAGCTGGGAGCACTTGGTGGCCTTTGGCCTCATTGTTCACAGCCACTGTACCATCTGGTACAGAGTGACGTGATGGGGCAAAGGGAATAGTCTGACTTACCAGAGAGTTGTCTTGGTATTTTCAGAAAGTCATCATTCAGTCATGGAGGTCCACTGAAACCAAGACCTCAGTTCGACTACATTACCTTTCCAACACCGGGACAAAATACATGACAGGAACAACTTTATAGGAAGAAAGATTGTTTAGTTTTTTGACTCATGGTTTCAGAGGGTTACGTCTATCATAGTTGGAACAGGTGGAGAGGTTAACCTTTGGCAGCCCACAGCCTGCCAAGACAGGAAGTAGAAGGCAGTTAGCACTAGTGGCCAGAATCTTCAAACTATCCCTCATCAGTGACCTAGTTCACCTGCCATGGCCCGAAACTCCCAGAAACAGCACCACTTGTCAGGGAACAAGGCTTCACAACACAGGTTTGTGAAGATTCAAACAACAATAATACAGCCTAAGACTCCTGACTCAGAAAAGTGTGTCTCTGGCCTGGACTGTATTCTGACTTAAACAGTGAAGGATAGGAGTCTTATATTAAGCTCAAGCTCCTTCAGTTTTTCTCATTACATTCCCCAAATAGTGAGTAAATTTTGTCCCCTAACAATAAAAAAGACTGTTCTAGGAGCTTGTTGATTTCCTAGCCTGACTGCAAATCATTCCTTGTTAGGATGTCCACCTTATTTACAGCACTAGCTCTGTCTGCCTCCTGTTCCTGCCATTTTTAGCCACAGAGGAAAGCATCTAGTAGAAAGGACAAGTGTGGACCCCCACTACATCAAACCTAACTTGCTGTGGGACAAATTTTGTCTTTGTTCAAAACTTTAAGAGAACTTTCCTCAGGCTTGCTTCATTTTGCCTGAGTTCAGGAGAATCTTTCCAAATGCTCCTTCAGCAGAGAACTACCAGGCACTGTGGAACTGTCTGGCTGTGAGCCCACGAGCCCCTGAGCCATTCTGAGCACTGGCAACATAGCTCACTATTTGAAGGCTCTCATGTGTTTGTCCCTGAGCAAGACTTTCTTCCTCTGTACTTTTCGTGGACCAGTTATTGTACATGCAAATGTGTCTACTTGACTAACCTGCATCCTTCTGTGATACAATAGTTTAGAATTGAAGCTTTAAAATTACAGTGGTTACTACAACGAACTTCTGATATGAACACAATTCACTTGAGGTGCTTTAGAATGGATAGAACAAAAATACAAACACTCAGGAATCTTTATTTTATTTATTTTTTATTAGCATGAGGAACTGCTCAAATGAATCAGATTTCAAAATGATTCATGAATAGATTCATTGACCAAAGCAAAATGAAAATAAATAGCATAAAGCCATCCTTTATGTGATCCCACATCACCGTTCAAACCTTCTATTCTCTTCTCCTACTACCCTTCATGCTTTCATCCCCCTGTCTATTTCTCCTTCCGGATAGCCAGATACCACGACACTCACTCACCTCTTAAAGATAAAAGTCCATCAGAGGAGAGGGAAAAACATCTCTATGGTACAGTTACTTTTGGTTTCAATCTCAGTTAAAAGCCATTGTTCATTGTTTAGGATTTAGGATTGTTTTGAGAGTATATGATAAACTCTCAAAGATATATGTCTATATGCACACACGCTCACGCCAATTAATTCATTTGGTAGTTGGCACTTCAGATTCAGAAATGTCAATAAAAAACAAAGATAGGAAGATCCCTATAGTAATTTAAAATAGAGTTTGGAAAAGCCAAGGATGTTGTTCAAGGTCTTTGGAAGGTCATTCTTCCATTTCATTCAGAGGAGTCCAAAGGAGCCTTGAGGGGACCTGACACTAGGGAGAGCCTTCGGCAGGTCAGGAAGCAGGCGTGCTCTAGCCATGCTGTTTTTCTGATTAGCTTCAAACCATAAAGTGATTTAGTTTGCAAGCATAAAATAGAGTGGGAAACAGCCCTACAGCTAGGCCTTCCACAGCAGGCAGGATATTTTGAAAGAACTTTAGGTGGGGGTTGAGGAGAGGCAAATCACAAATGAGGGTATTCCAGCTCCCATTTTATCCTTAAACCTACAAGGAAACATGTCTCTAGAGATTAGAGGATAACCTTACAAATTCATGATCGACATAGGTACCGATGTAAGACAATCACTCTCCACTCCCACAGCACTGGGCTCGGATGCTATTGTGAGGTTTCAGAGCCTTACAGTTATTATGTGCATTGCTTTTCTTGGTACCTCTTTAGATTAAAGCCAAACCAAACCAAACCAAACCCTCAACACTTCTATTTGTCTTCTCTAGGGGAAAATCAACACTGTCCATGGGTTTCTGTGTCTGGGAACTACTGAAGTACCTCCTCCCTTTTCTCAAGTGCCCAACCGAGAACCCAAGGGCCATAATGTTCTCTGGGGCTCTCTCTATTCTTACTCAGTATGTGGATGACCTTTCTCAAATCCTACACAGGAGGTGATCTGCAATACTGATTCAACTTTCTGCTCCTTCAGCCTCAGAGCGTGCCACTCACAGGCTGTTAATTTGTAAGAAAAGGCAAGATGGTCCATAGGGGTAACCCCTTTAGAAAACCAGGTGCCCCAAAGGCTCCCAGGCAAACCAGAGAAAAAGGCAATTGCAGGTGTTTCTCCCTTTTACTGACGACTCAAGCAGTTGTGTTGTGAATTTGACTTAACCACATCCCTAGTAGCCTGTTTCCTGTGGAAGCAAGCATGAATAGGCTTTCTGTGAGTTAGGATTAGCTCTTCCATATTGTATGTTTCTGGGCCCACCTAAGTCTCACAAACCTTTCAAGGTCCACCGAGCCCTTATCTTCATAAATCTCATTAATATATTGTTAAGCCCTTTCTCTTGTCTAGAGACAGCAACTAAGTATGCAGTCAGACTGGCCCTCAGGTCTGTTTTAAGCTTTATGCCTTTTGTTGCTCACTAAAAACTGCATATACCCTGCTGCCCACAGTGGTGGGGCACACCTTTAGTCTCAGCACTAAGATGCAAATCTCTGAGTTTAAGGCTAGCTTGGTGTACCCAGTGAGTTCCAGGCCAGGCAGGGCAATATAGTGAGACCTGTTTCAAACAGCCAACCCCCCACCAAAACAAAACAAAACAAAACAACCCAAATCCCACACTTCCTCCCATGCACTTCATTTTCCTTGTTAGAAACACTAATAAAACTGTTACAGATCAAAGCTGGTCCTCTCTACTACGAGCAATAAAATCAGCTTAGCAGACCACCATGCTGTTGGGGCAGTAGGTTTGGTAAGATGGTATGAGAGCTGTCTTGACCAGAATTTACCCTAAATTTTTATCTGTGAGATTTAAGATTATTTAAAAAAACAAAAACCAAAACACCACCACCACCTTTGTTTTTTCAAGGATCTTGCTATGTAAAAGTAAAACACCGCCCCCACCCCCCTTTTTAGAATCTTGCTACGGGCTGGCCTGGAGCTCATTGCTATAGCCCAGGCTGGCTTTGAATTCTCTGTAATCCCCCTGCCTCTAGTTTCCAAACGCAATGACAGCAAGTGTGTACCGCCACATCCAACAAACACTGCTCTGCTATTTGCCTGTATCTCGGCACATGTTACTAATACAATCCCAGCCGTTCTTTGCTTTTTTTCCTATGGGTTTTCACTCGTGATAATTGTTGGTCTTTCGGTCAGTATTGGCTTTGCTGGAAAAGAGCTGAGGAATGGTCAGGCCCGTGGAGGAACCCTTGCTATCAACCTGAAGCAAACTGTGTCCTCCCCTAAGCTGCACACAAACTGAGGATGGCAGGGTCAGACAAACAACGATGCTCTCTGCAGCCAGCCCCCTAGTATTCGCCACCGTGGACAAAGGAGCAGGAAGGAAAGAGGGGGCTCTCTTGTTTCTGTCAGGCTACCCTCCCCTCTTCTGTCAATCTTGCTGTTCCCTCTTGCCTCAGGAGTAACTCCCAAGAACAATCTGGCTAGGGTAAATTGACTGTATTCTCAGGCTACCCAAGTCAGTCTTTCACTCTCTGCCTCCTTCCCGGTCACCTAGTTCTGAGGAACCCTAGGTGCTCAGGACAACACACAGGGGTGGGGAATCTTGCCTTCCAGGACAGAAAGGGGCTGCAGGTAGATCCGAGGGAAGATATCCGTGGGGAAGCTGGAGTTTGGATAGAGACGGGCACTGTGATGATGGCGTCAGGAGCCTGAGGTCTGAAAAGCCCGAAAACCTTCATCCTTTATGTCTGCCGCGAAACTTGTAGCGGTGAGTTTCCGGACAATGAAGGGCAGGGAGTGGGAGAACTTCCCGGAGGGGTAGGAATCCTTCAGTTTCAAACTTCTGGGAGTCTACCGAAAAGCTTGCCTTAACCCCATCATCCTCGAAAGTTTTCGGACTGGTCCATACAACAAGTGATGTAAGTACGGGTCTTGGGCGTTTTCAGAGTGACACCCTCAGTTCTCGTGCAGGATTTGACAGCTCCAGTTTCATCGAGGGCGGGGTCACGACACCAGCCTTCTAGTCCGGATGGTCCGGGCCGCTCCAAGCCCCGCCCCCCCGTCCTTTGAACTTCTGGGCACCACTTGCCTTAGAGCTAAGCTGAGAGGAGTCGGGCGCTCCCTGCAGCTGATCAGTCTTTAGACACCAAAAAGTAGCAGTGAGTGGAAAGTTGCTCAGAGCCTCTTTCAGTGCCCAAAGTAGGGAGACCGACGGAAAGAGGAGTCCGGCCGCTAAAACAAACATAAGCCCTCTCCCACTCGGGGACTTCCGAGGAGCCTAGGACACGGCCCTGCCGTTGCATCCGGCCGGGATCCCCTGGAGCTCGTGACTAGGGCTGTCCTGCCGGCCGCTCCTCGGATTTGTGACGTGTGGCAAGCTGTGGCGGTGACGGGGCCACCACACAAAGCAGGGCGGTCCGGGCGCAGGAGCCCAGGCCGAGAGTGCCGACGGCATGGGCAGGGGACGGGGGGCGAGGCGCCCCCGGGCGCCCGGGCTCCCCGCAGCATTAAAGTGAGCACCCAGCCAGCGGCTGGGGGCCGGCGGAGGGCGGGCCGTGGTCGCCCGGCGCGCGCCTGGCTGCTGTGGCCTCGCTTGCTGCCCGCGCGCCCGGCCCTGCGGGGGATAGCCACGCCCTTTCGGGGGTGGAGCCACGGTCCCGGGAGGCTCTGCAGCTGGAGACGCCCGGGCCCGCGGGGGCTGTGGCAGCTGCTGCAGCGTCGGCGGCGGCAGCAGCGCCAGGAGCTGCTGCAGCAGCGGCGGAGGCTGCTTCTGGACGCCTTAGGGTCGCGCAGCCGCAGCCCGAGTCCGGAGGCTCAGGGCGGTGCGCTGGGCGCTGCCGCCGCTGCTGCTGCTGCGGGCCACCGGTCCTTACACGGGCCCCCACTGCCGCCGGGGCCGCGGATGCCGTCCCCACTCCCGTCGACTCTGCCGGAGAGTGCGCCCCAGCCTGGACGCCGACCCCGACCGGGTCTCCACTCCTCCGCCGCACCTCCCATGACAGCACCCGCTCGAAGATGGCTGCGAAGGGCGCGCACGGCTCCCACCTGAAGGTGGAGACCGAGATGGAGCGCTGCCGCGCTGAGGGCCACTGGGACCGCATGTTCGAGCTGGTCCGGCATCTGCAGACGCTGGGTATTTCCGGCGGCGGCAGTAGCAACCGGCGAAACAGCCCGAGCGGCAGGTTCTCTCTGGACACCGGTGAGTGAGGGAAGGGCAGGTTTGCCGGCAGCGAGCGCGCGAAAAGCACCGCCTCCTCCAGGAAGCGCGGCTCGACCCACCATCCTGCTTGCCGAGGCAGTTAGGAAAGTCCTTCAGTTCCAAGAGAGAAGTCGCGTTCAGATTGGGTGTTTGAAGAGGAGAGAGAGAAAAAGCTTGTGCTCTCTGGCCTTTAAGGTCATGTGGGTAACCCTACGGTGAAATGGAGTTTTCTCTAGGTATCTGAGAAGTGCACTAGACCGGACTCTTGCCTCCCTAAACCACCTCATGTTGAAGTTTGTGTCATCTCTTATTTTCCTCTCAAATAAAGTTGAGAACCAAGCTCTGTCCACAGCAGACCTGGACCGAGGCTTGTTGAGGACCAGGTAGGTCGGAGAAGAGAGGCGGGCAAACCTTAGTTTCTTCGCTAGTGGCGGACACTGGCCCCATCCACTCCTGGCAGTCTGTGTGGCTTTAGCAGTAGGGCTGGTTTAGCTGGGCTGGCCTCCTGAGTAGGGGCGGGAAAGAACCCTGATGGGGCGGAGGAAGAACCCCGCCCAGTCTCCAGCCCCAGATTCTGTTTAGGGTGTCTGGAGAGAGAGGTTCAGACTCCCCCCTCTCCCCGTACACACCTACCTTTTAGGCAGAGAATAAGTCCGTATATAAAGATTTCCCCCAAACCGCCCAGGCCAGGACGCTTCTGCAGGAGAGATGGGATGATTATAATAGCAATGATAGGTTGCATCAGTATCGTGCTTGCTGTGTGACGGACAAGTCTTCAGGACTAATCAGGTCATCACTCGACAGCTCCTCCTCTTTGCTGTACTTCACCGTCCAGCCGTAAGCTGGACCTGAACCCGGGATTCCGAGTGCATCTTTTCTGTTTGTGCTGTTCTCTCCGAGGTGCACATATACCCATATACCCTTGTAGAACACCCAGAGTGGACAGGGGGCGGGATGGTGGGTGGTTGTGGCTTAGCTCGTAGGGCTCCAAGGGTGGAAGGCGCTAGAGACCTTGCAAGGGTGATGTTTGGGAAGGGCAAGTGTCTGCTCAAGGGAAGCCCTGGGTGCAGGGAGGTCTGCACATGCCAGTGGCATGGCAGTCAGTCCTTGCCTCTTCCAAGGCCCCAGCAGGACACCCCTGGGCAGGGTTGGCTGGGGGGGGGGAAAGGGGGGGCTGAGAATTGACAGAGTGTTGGTACCTGGTAAGGTGTGGGAGTCTGAGTGAAGTTGGCCCCACAGAGCAAGGTGCTGGCCCAGGACAGGAAGCAGGCCTCCTTCCGTCCCCATGGGGCTAAGTTGTTTAGAGCTTCCAATGGCTAATCAGTATCCCAGGACAGAAAGATGTAGGGAGCCAAAAAGGAAAGGGAAGAATGGATTCAAAGATGGACTTTAAAGTCTGACTGCAGGCCTGTTGGCCAGGGTATCACGTGTCTGCAGTCCTACCACCTGGGAGGCAAAGGCAGAGGGTGGTTTGGAATCTGAGGCTAGCCTGAGCTCTGTGTGGATTGGTGAAATTCGTCCTTGAAAAAACCCTCCAAAACTAAGAGGACAGAGCTGAGTGCTAGATCCTTGAGTTTGATGCCCAGCATCAACAGTAACCCAACAAAAACTCTCAGTATTTCTCTGATTCTTTAATGTGCTCATCCAGTGTGAGGTGAAAGAAAGGTTAGACTATAAATGCCAAATTTCCCAAACCTAATCGGACTACCTTCCTCTACTTTAACTTTTACTACTTCTACTACTACTTTTGGGAAACAGAGCCCCAGCTTGAGGATGGTGGGAGTTTTCTCCTTATCTTTGATGTGTGGACACCAAGGTTCAGAGGTTACACAGTATGTATGTTGGCAGAGCTTGTGTTCATTCATGCACAAGTCCTTGCAAGCAAACTGGCACTAGTGGTAGAGTTGGGGCCTGTCTTTGGCTGGGAACTGACCAGTGTATACAGGGAGACTGAGTAGTGAAAACAGATGGCCTCCCCTGCTTAGCTCTGGGGGTGATGTTTCTCTCATAGTTAAATCTGGATACACAACCCCAACCTACGTACATACATACATATACATAAAGTGTGTGCATATGTGCATGTGTACACACACGCACACACACACACACACACACACACACACACAGAGCAACAAGGGAAAGGAATCAAGTAGTGCCCAGGGCATGCAAGAACCATCTTTGGATTGACTGCTATTTCTCTGTCTCTGGATTTCGTAGTTACTCAGAGAATAAACCTCTTTTGGGAAAAAATAGTGTTGGTGCTCATCCCCCTAACTGCAGCCTAGGATGGAGAATCTTTATTTTTTGTAGGCGTCATGGCACACACCCTTAATCTCAGCACGGGAGGAGGGCAAATGCAGCAGGATCTTTATGAGTTCAAGGCCAGCCTGGGTTACATAGTGAGTTCCAGGTCAGTCGGATAGGGCCACATAGTGAGACCCTTGACCCTCTTCCCCTCCCAACCCCTTTATTTTTAACTTTGTGTGTTTTACTTATGTGTATATGTGCATGTAGATGTGCCCACGGAGGCCAGAAGAAGGTGTTGGATCTCCTAGAGCTTGAGTTAGACAGGACTGTGAGTTGCCTGATGTGGGCGCTGGGAACCGAGCTTGTGTTCTCTGCAACTTGAGCAATATCTCCTGCCTATATGATGATTATTAAAAACTTAACCGCCTGCCAGAGTGACCTGAAGCTGACATAATGTGGAAAAGGGCAGAAAGTGCTGAGGGAGGGCTGGCTGAAGCCAAGAGACCCCCATTTACTGAGGGCCTGCTGTGTCAGAGCTTTCTGTAGATACTTAGGGTGGCCTCTGAACATAGATTCCAGCAGGTGCTGAGAGGGAGGAGCTGGCTGCTGGGCAGTGGGACTGAGGGAGCAATGCTGAAGCAGAACAACCCCAGGCCCTTTTCCTGTCACAATGGGGCTGCTCCCACCACAGGGGAGGTAGTCACTACCTTTGTATTTGTTCTTCAAAGTTACATCCGGTATCTTTGTGGATGTGGTGAGCATGGGAGAGGGGAACTTCAGAGGTTTGGTCATGTGAAAGCAAAACCGGCCCGGTATTTTGATTTGACTTTTAACAACCTTTCCCGTTACTTTTCTTTATTTCATTTGAGGGGCAGGATGTCCCTGAGCCACAGCCTTCATGCAGAAGTCAGAGACCAGCTTGTAGGAAGTCAGATTTTTTTTTGTTTGTTTGTTTTTGTTTTTGTTTTTGTTTTATTGCCACCATTTAGGCTCTGGGATCTAACTCAGGTTGTCAGGCAGGGTTAAAAGTTTTGCTCAAGCTGTCTGAAAGCCATCCAGTGTTTGGATTTTGTTAACACATTATTATGAAACATTTACAGAACACCTTTAGAAAAAAGAAGGAAGCCCATCTGTTACCAGCCACATTCAATGGTTGTGAACGCAGGAACAAGCTTTAAAAAAATTAACTTACATTTTAGTGTGTGTGTGTGTGTGTGTGTGTGTGTGTGCGTGTGCACGTGCGTAGGTCAGAGAACAACTTGCAGGAGTCAGTTTTCTCCTTCCAGCGTGGGTGCTGAGGATCAAACACAGCTTGTCAGGCTTGGTAGCAGGTGCCTTTAATGGTTGAGCCATCTTGATCCTCATGATCCATCTTTTTCAGACTGTTCTCCCTGACTTTACCGTTTTAGGAAATAACCCATTAAAAGTATAAACACTATACCATAATTGTCTCTTTGGTTTTGCTTTTCATTAGAATGATGTGTTTCTTTAACTGGAAAGATTGCCTTAAATACAGCTTCAGTTTAAGTGTCTGAGGCAGGTTGGTCTTTCACCTTTTTCTCCCAAGTCCATGCTTGGAGGGCCTCAGTCCCTGCAAGCCTTTGGGGATAGAAGCCACAGAATCTCTTGCCAGTTTGATGTGGAAGAGAGAGAAGGCTGACTTGGCCCACACTTCCTAGCTGTAAATGTGCATGTGTGTTTTCCAAAGGTGGCCACTCAGTGAACCCTGCTTGCCTCTGCTAATTGCAGGTGTCCTGTGGGGCTGCCATGGCTCTGACAAGAGGAGCTAGATCCTCTGACCCAGACCCAGACAGGGCTGAGCTGATTCACCCTAATTAGATGATTCAGGCAAACTGAAAATTTAGGACTTGAAATTCCCAGGGGCCCTTTACTTTCATAGACTTCTCAATGGTGAATAGTATGATAGGAAGAAGAAGGGAAAAGAGTAAGGAGAAGGGGAATTGGGAAAAGGAAATAACATGATACTTGCCGAGTGAGTCTGCCAAACCAACAGATTTGGTAGAGGAGGCTGGGAGGGAGGAAGCCTCCCTGAAAAGGACTGGCATTGAGAGTAGACAGCCAGAGGGGCTGGAGATGAGGCTCTGGTAGGGCCTCCCTGGCACCACACACAAACAGTGCTTCACATCCTTGCAGTAAAGCGAGAGGCGCTTGCCCCTGCTGTGGGGTTCGCTGCTAGCTTTCAGCCTAATCATAGAAAATTGCAGACCTTTCTTTATTTTTAAACTGTCAGAGGCCAGCAAGGCAGCTCAAGAGCTAAAGGTGCTTGTTGAGAAGCCTGCCAGCCTAGGTTCCGTCCTGTACCCACATGGTGAAAACTGAGAATCAATGGACTCCTTACAGGTTGACCTCTGACCTCCACAAGCCAGACATGACCAATGGGGCGCCCTGGCCAATAAGTAACACATTAGGTAAATGTTTACATCTTTTTCTTCCAGTTATCAAGATCTCTGCTGCGAGTGAGATACAGGACAGACGCTCTTGTTTGCCTGTATCGTGTTGTCACTGTCCTTGGTTACTACCCTAACAAAACCACAAATACGGGACACCCAGCTACCTTATAGGGCTGTGCAGGCTAAATATGATTACACAATAAAATGCCTGGCACGGAGCAGACCCACGACAGATGTTAGTGTCCCTTCCACAGTTCTGTCCCCTCAGGGCGTAGAGCAGTGCTCATCAAACAGACTTGGAGGGGGGAGAGTCCTTGGTTAAATCTCTCACCTGCTCTGCTGCTTACCGAGGAAAGGGAGGGGGGACACAAAGTTCTGCACCCTCTTTCTGATTTATTTAGTTATTTTAATTATTCGATTTGGCCAGTTCAGTGGTGTTTGTCCAGTTTCTACACGTGCACTCAGGTTTTCATACCCGTGGAGAACATGCCACAAGCTGAAACCTGCACGGAGCACACCACCCTAGGCCGCAAGGGTTCAGAGGGCACTCTGGGAGCAAAGCAAATTTCTTTTGGCATGAAAAGTAACTAGATGGGGCCAGGACCTCTGGGAGGGCTAGATGAGCTCTGTGGCAGGGTGAGGGGAGTTAAGCTGCAGGGGATGGAGAGGCTCCCCCTCTTTGGAGGAGCCTGGGGAGGACACAGTTTCCTAGAGCTGGCTTGGAACCCTGCTGTGTGTTTCACAAAGCAGGACAGAGCCTTGAGCCAGGAGCACAGAGGTACACAGCTCTGGTGAGAGCTGGGACTGATGATGCATCCATGCTAGACATCCGCTGCTCTTCCTGCTGATAGTTGGAAATGAAGGTCACTTTCCAGGCCTGCGTTGGTTTAAATCTTATTTTTGAGTAGATGGTATATTTACAAAGGTCAAACATACTGGCAAAGGTGCCACAATACTGAGAAGCTCTACTGTGTCTCTAGCCTGTTCCCAAGGCTTCCAGAGGTGTCTGTCCGTGTGTGTCTCTGTGTATCTGTGTGTGTGTCATATGCATACAGAAACACACAATGGCTTATGATTGCAGCACCATGGTGCACTCTGCTTTTTTCTTTCCTTCTGTTTTTTTTTGGTTTTTTTTTTTTTTTTTAATGAGGCAGGGTTTCACAAAGTAGCCCTAGCCAGCCTGGAACTCTGTTTAGACTAGGCTAACCTGGAACTTGCAGACATCTGGTGCTGCTGTTGATATTAAAGGGGTGTCAGTTCCATGACCTGCTCACTGCTTCCTGCCTTCCTTCTTTCGATGACGGGTTCACCATGTAACTCTGGCAGGCCTTGGCTAGGATGACCTCAAACTCAGAGATCTTCCTGCCTCTTCCTCACTTTGCTTTGTTATCAGTTTAACTTGAAGTTCCTTCTATAGTTGCATATACAGAGCATCCTCAGTCCATTTTTGTGGCTGCAGGGATGTCGCTTTTTATGGACATATGGAATTTTAATTAAGCCACCCATTGATGGACATAAAGCCTCTCTGCCTTTTTCTTTTTTCTAGTATAAATGTTGCTGAGGAATTATGAGTAGGTTGTTTTACACATGTGCAAAAACATCTATAGAATGTTGCCAAGTAGCCCTTTCTAGAAGTTTCTTCAACTTATAGTCCATCACCGGATGAGAATTTGAAAGTGGCACTGTTACAGGCAGGTCCTCAAATGTTAATTTTAAAAATCCTGAGGTTGGTAGCAAAGGGTCTGATGATGCTTCTTCAGGGCAACCCCCCCCCCCCCCCGGGGATTGTGTGGCTGCGTGGTTCAGGGCTGCGTGGTTGTTAGGGAGAATCCCTCTCAGGAGTACAGTTTTGGATCTGGCCTTGAGACTGAACAGAAGCAGGGGTTCTCAGGAGGAGGGAGTAGTGGTCGCTGAAAGCATTGTGAAAAGGCGGGGCAGAGCAGGCATTCCTAGACGTACGCACCCCAAGTCTGTTGGCTCCCTCCGAGCTACGGGATCTCATTCACCAGACAGACGTTTATGAGACACTTCCATTGACTGGTTCCTCATCCTGGGTAATGGGGCAGGCACAGCCAGCTGAGGCAGTTGGACTTAAGCTCTGTACACCAGACACCTGGCTCCTGTGTGTGTGTGTCCCTCTGTCACAGGTAGCAGGAATGTGGTAGTGACAAGATTGGAATTTCATTGTGGTAGGGGAAAGTACAATCAAATCCTCTAAAGCTGCTTGTCAGGTTATGACGTCTGCAGATGAGCTCCTTATGTGAGAAGACACTTGAAAACGTGATCAATGACTTGCCTTGCTACACAAGAAACCAGACATGCCACATTCATTCTTTGCTCTAGCTGCTGGGTCATCTTGAACCTGAAAGTCCCTTAAGATGGAGCAAATCAATTATGCTAGACCTAAGAAACTAGGAGAATGTGAAATGGGCTGTTAAGCCACACAATACAGTTTTCCTCTTCCATGGCTTGTCTGGGAGCATTTATTTTTTTAGGTGCGTTCTTGGTTGGTCACCCAGACAGGCTTAGAACTCCCTTCAGTCTTCAAAGCCTATTTAAATTTATGGAAAATGCATCTTTATTTTCTCAGACTTGAGCCATTTGGGTAGGGGCAGTTCCGGGCCCAGGATATTTACCATGTACGTACGTTCAAGCAGTCAAGGATCCTTGTCCTGTGTTTCAGATGACTTTGGGAAATTGCTGCTAGCAGAAGCCCTTCTGGAGCAGTGTTTGAAGGATAACCACAACAAAATAAAGGACTCTATCCCTTTGTTGGAGAAGAATGAGGACAGGCTGAAAGAAGCCAAAGAACATCTGAGCAGCATCCTTAACAATGGGAAGCTGCCGGTGAGTCTCCAGGTTACCCCAGTCCCAAAGGGTGGGCGGAGCTGGGGGCTCTGGGCAGCAGGTGGAATCCTGTGTATGCCAAGTAGCGCTGATGGGTGTGGGGGAGGGGCGGGGAAGGTAGTCATCATGACCCTGCAGCCTCAAGTCTGTCTCGCTCAGTTATCAGTGAAGATAAGCCACCACCCTAACTTCAGCTGTTCCCTGGCTCTGGGATTGCAGTGTCTCCTTAAGGCTTCCCAGGGACTTTTTATAATGGGATGCTGTTAGCCCTACTTCTGTGACCTGGAAGAGGCAACCACTCAACAGATATGGTCCCATCTGCTGTGACATCTAAGCAGGTGCCCCTGCTCCTTCTTGGTGCAGACTCCCGAAGACCCGGAATGGAGTAATGACCGAGGAATTTGCCCTGGTTGGAGGACGGCTTCCACAGGCGTCACTTTCAGAGTGAAATACGTTCTCGTGTGTTCTTTCCTATTGGGCGTATTGTGAGCGTGCAGGGACATGGGTCAGGGACAGGACAGGTGGCTGATCTGGGTAGCAAGGGGATCTTTATCCTAAGCCCAGGAATTTCTTTAGGCACCCTTTCCCTTGATCAGGATTAGTGGTTCTGACTATTTAGGACGACAGACCAAGAAGACTTCAAATTCAGAGCCAGCGTAGCTGACGTAACATTGCAAAGTAAAGATATTATACAAGTCACAATATAGCGGCTACCATTGCTCCATATGGGAGAAAAGAGACACCCTCACTGTACTCACTGTATGGTTCTGGGTGCCCTGTTGTGAACCGTCCTTAGTCCACTGGGATGTGCCAGCAGCCACACCCACTCATCATGCCCTGAGCCTCGCTGTCCTTTCACCCATGTGCGTGATCAGAATCACTGTTCACGGCCTGTATTTATCGTGCTCCTCTCTTGGGGGAAGTTTGAAGCTGTGTTCTCAACTTTGCCCTGTGAGTTCCTTAGCCTCACTGTGATGGGAGGCAGGGATGGGTGTTATCTCTCCTTCTGAGTAGGAGGACGTGAGCTTGTAGCTTGAGACCACCACACGGAATGGCAAAGACACCACACAGCTCACGAGCACTGTGGGCTGGATCCCTCTGGGGATGTGTTACCTGAGGCGCTGACTGAGGAAGCAGGTGGCCTCTTGGGGGCACTAACAAATGGCTTCTGACAAACCAGCCTTTGAGAGTTAAAGGTAGTCGGAGAGAACAGGATAGGTGTGTAGGTCCCCCTCAGCGCTGTGGGCATGTCACAGGAGGGAGCTTCCTGGGCACTGGGGAGGCTTCCAGGAGGAGGTGAGGCTGAGGGAACAGATGACAGTCTGGGCAGGCATAGGGAATGGTTCTGAATGAGCAGAGGCAGTAAAGGAATAGTATTTTCCAAAACCAGAAACTAAGGGGGATGGAGAATGGAAGGGTGGCTTCCGTGGGGCTTGGCTTGGCCTCACCCTGTTTCTCTTACTTGGCCCTTTAGAAGGAAGAGGATGGTGAGAGTGGTGGAGAACCCTCCCTGGGATCACAGATGCCTTGACCTACCTACCCACTGCAGCCTGTGGGAGAGGTTAGGGGGTGGGACCAGGACTCCACCCCCAGGGAGCTTTCTAGTCTGATTGCCCTTGTACCAAGGACAATGGCCAGAGCCTGGCCTGATAGGCCAGTTGTGTCCGAGGCTGTAGCCCTCAAGAGGGGGAAGACCTTAAGTAGAATAGACTGTCATCTAAGGCTGGAGTTGAGGGCTGTGCCCAGCCAGCTCAGCTCAGCCTCCCTCGGTCGGCAGTATTGGGTGATCTGACAGCACATGCCCTGCTAGGGTAGCTGGGCCAGGGCCACGCAGAGCAGCTGAGTCCCTAAGGATGCTGTGAGAGGCCGGAGCTGGTGGAGCAGGCTTTGTACTAGGTATTTGGGGCCTCCTGGGCTCTGTGCTTAACCCTGATGAGGACGGTGACCTCCTATCCTCTGTCCATGAGGCTAATATGGCTGTTCCCCCTTCCGGAGCTCCTGCTGCAGGGGTGTAGATACCAGCTTCAGGGTGCTCATGAGCTCTTTCTAAAGCCTTTCACGTAATTTCTTTAATTTTACCTAACACACACACTATAAATTTTGGACTCCTAGCCAGGCGTGGTAGTTGCATGCCTTTAATCCTAGCACTTGAGAGGCAGAGACAGGTGGATATCTGAGAGTTCAAGGCCAGCCTGGTCTATAAAGCGAGTCCAGGACAGCCAGGCTACACAGAGAAACCCTGTCTTGAAAAGCCATAAATTATCTATCTATCTATCTATCTATCTATCTATCTATCTATCTATATCTAGGGCCGCCATAAAATTTGGCTTACTTCCTGTCCCCAACTATTCAGAATAAGTGCTGAATTTCTGGGAGCCATCCTGGGTCAGAGCCTTGTGAGGGCTTCAGGAGAGAAGAAAGGCCCAGATCTGCAGCTGCCTGAAGTCAAGACAAGAAGCAATTAGGGACATTGTGAGCATTTCAGGAAGAGCCACAGCGTAGGCCGTAGACTGGGCTGTGAGACTTGGTTGTGGAGGCAATGGAGCAAGGCATCATGGAAGACTGCCTGGAGGAAGAGTTTGAGCAGAGTCTTAGGCAAATCATGGCTTGTGGCTCAGTGGGAGAGGGATGGAATTGTTGGAGCTGGAACCTGCTTACACACCTTTGTCCTTTCAGCCACAGTACATGTGTGAGGCCATGCTGATCCTGGGCAAGCTGCATTATGTGGAGGGCTCATACCGGGATGCCATCAGCATGTACGCACGGGCCGGGATTGATGACATAGCCGTGGAGAACAAGCCCCTTTATCAGATGCGGTTGCTGTCAGAGGCGTTTGTCATCAAAGGTAGTTGTGCTCTCCTCTTTGGGGCCCCCACTGCAGCTGGTCCACTCTGCGCTCGGGTGTCTTGAGCAGGCAGCAGCACAGGCAGGGCAGTGAACATGTTGAGGGTGGGGCCTGTAAGGCAGTGTCCAGATGTTAACCCCAGGCACAGCTGCACAGTGCTGCTCAAGGGACTGTGGACTCGGGTTCCCACCTGGGCTCTGTTGACAACTGCTTAGCAAACTGGATGCCCTTGGGCAAACTGCCTCTTCACCTTTCTTGGCTCTAGTTGACTTATTTGTAATTAGGAGGTTGTACTGCCAGCCCTTCCAGGCCCTCGTGACCACCTACATTGTATAACCAGTTCAAGAAGACTGCTCTGCCAGGATCTGTCACTCTCCAGGTGTGGGGTCCCTGGCGTGAGCAGAGAGGGGGTGCTGAGATCCAGTGATAAGGACTTTCTGTCCCTCAGGAGTCTCAGCCCTCCCTGGGCGAAGCACACTTTAGAAGAAACACTGAGGACAGGGTCAGTGAGAAGAATTTCATGAAGGGACTGTTTTCCAGTAGTGTTGATAACTACACCACACACACACACACACCACTTGTTTTTAGACTCTTTCCCTTCCTCTGCAACCCTGGGAAGGGCCTGCTGTTAGTGGCAGTGAGATCCCTCCTCCTAGACTGTTGCTGACATTCTGGGATGTTTGAACATCTCTCTATTTTAGAGAGAGAGAAGTCTAGAAAAGCCACCTGTACTCCGATTGGGATTTGGTGCCTGGCACGGGTAGAGTACTCTTTCTACATTGGGAAACTGAGGCCTAGAGAAGAAATGTACCTTGCCCAAATGTAACCATTTGGGGCGAGGAGCAGACCCTCCAGTCTGTGATGCTGGCACTGGAAAATGAGCATTCTCTCCCTGTGCTGGACTCTGGCTGGAGGAGACTGAGGTCCCTGAGTCCTTTCCCTGCTAAGTCCACATTACCCTAGAAGCCTCCCAAGTTGGTTTCCCTGGGCAGTGGGCTGGAGGGCAAGTACCCACCTCTAGAGCCTAGTCTGTGAGGGCCGCCCTCTGCCTACTCCCCTCCCTCTGTGCCGGTGGCACAGGCCAGGCTTGGGAAGTGATCATTTTTGGGTGCTCAGGTCTTTGGGGTCTCTTGGGAACCACTTCAGCTGTGGATATCCTCCCTTGGGGGCTCCTTTTCAGTCCTTTCTCCTGTCAGCCTTGCTCAGTACATATTGCTCTGTCCTGCTCTCTACTCTCTCCAGCATGCCTCCAGCTTCTTGGGGGAACACCGTCCTGGTGGTCAGAGGTCCTGCCAGGGAGGTAAGGATCCGGCATTGCTTGCGCGGGCGGCTCATTTGTAGGCTGCGCTGGCTCTCCCATCCCTCAGTGACTGCATGTGTCCCCCTCCTGCCCCTTGCCTGACTCCTCTCTGCTTGTATTCCCAGTCCTATTGCAGTGACCGCCCTGCTGCTTGGCACGTTGGGGTCTGCCTGAGCCTGTGCGTGCTCAGCGTGTGCATGCTTGTAGTGTAACCGAGTCTGCAGGATCTGGTGGGTCTCTTCACCCAGAGTGCACAAAAGGAGGTGGGGAGGGCTGGCTTGGGGGCTGGCTTCATTTGAGGGCATGAGGGTAGTGACAGCAGGGCCCCGAGCTCATACAATGGCAGTGAGCCATTGTATCCTCACCACAAGTCAGATGTGGCCTCGCCGGAGTCTGCAGACCCCGGAGTTGGTGCTCTCTTCTTCCCAGGCTACGCATGGGGAGCTGGGGTTGCTGCAGGTGGCTCCTGCCAGATCTCACAGCACCAGACTTGAACCTGGGCAGACAGACAACCTCTGGCATAGTGCTTAGAATTATAGGTGGAAAGGAGTTACCCCAAATCCTTGTTGCAGACAAGGAAAGTGAGGCTGATGGAAGGGAAGCCGTTTACCCAGGACATCACTTAGCTTCTCCAGAACCTCTGGGTGTCAGGCTGTACCTTTCTTTTTCTTTTTCCATTTTTTGAGTGCGTGGGTACTTGTGTGCCAGCATGCGTATGAGAGAGAGAGAGAGAGAGAGAGAGAGAGAGAGAGAGAGAGCGTGTATGTGTGTGTGCATGTGCGTGCACGTGTATGTGTGGAGGCATGTTTGTGTATAAGTATGTGGGTTCTCGTGCATGTGTGTGCAGGCATGTATGTGGCCTCTGAGGTTGGTGTTGGGGATCATCCTCAGTTGCTCTTCTGTCTTATTCGCTGAGGCAGAGTCTCTCAGTTAAACACCGAGCTGGCCCTGAGGACCCTGTCTCTACCTCCTGAGACTGGGATTACAACCAGGCTGCTATGCCCACCCAATACTTAGTATGGGTTCTGGAGATACGGACTTTGGTCTTTTTGTTTGTATGGCAAGTCCTTTAACCACTGAGCCATCTCCACAACCCTAGACTACAGCTTGAGGACCCTTTTGTAGGGGGTTCCATTTGGGGCTACCCAGTGTGCCCTGGCTAAGAAGGAGAGGACACAGCTGCTGTGTTAGAGGGGAGCCTGAGCCAGCTAGCCTGGAAGACTTGATGGGAACAAATGTGAGCTGCTGTTCTTTTTCTAGGGTTTGGGACAGGCTTTTGGTCCCTCCGTTCCCATCCTCAAGGATGTGAAAGCATACCCAGCCAATTATCCTTTTCTTCAGAGCAGAAGGACTTAGCCTCAGAGCATCATAGAAGGATATGAGGTCCATCTCCTTATCAGACTGAGGCTTTTGTTCTCAGGAAGGCAGAGATGTCGACCTTAAGAGATGGAGACCTTGAGAGAGGGATGGCTGTAGGAGTCCTGGGTTTCTGTTGATTAAAGATCAGCATGTGTGACATGTATATGTCTATAGGATGGGGAATACATGACCATTCAAATTCTTTAAGGGTAAAGAGAGGTATTGTCTGTGTCAGGTTCATTCAGAAGCAAGAGGACTGTGAAGCTGGCTGTCTTGTTTGGTAGCATTCCCAGTGGGTTAGGGCTCTTGCCCATCAAGCAAGATGTCTAAGTCACCGAGCAGTGCTGTGCAAGACACCATCACCAAGGCAACTCTTATAAAATAAGGCATTTAATTGGGAGCTTGCTTACAGTCTCAGGGGCTTAGTCCATTGCCAATGTGGCAGGGAGTATGGCGGCAGTCAGGCGTGCTGCAGAAGTAGCTGAGTGTCTACAAGCTGGGGGTGGGGGAGAGCCTGGGCCCAGCATGGACTTTTGAAACCTCAAAGCTCACCCCCAGTGACATACTTCCTCCAACAAGAAAGCGCCTTGTAATCCTGCTAATCCTATAAAAAGAGTTCCACTCCTTAGTGACTGGGCATTTGAATGTATGGGCCTTTGGTGTCTCACTCAAACACTGCACTTGGTGACCGCCTTTAGTCCCTGGGGTCAAACGGTGAAAGGAGAGAACTTCTGAAAGTTTTTTCTGATTTTCATGCTGTGTGCACATAAATGAATAAATGTAGAAAGAAGCTAAAACAACAGAGAAATATATTTCCTCCACTAAAATAGAAAAATAAAATACCTTTATGAAAAGACCTGCCACTTCTGAGATTCTTTCCTTTTGCTTTAGTCTTGAGTCAGTGTCCTTGCTGGTCATATCCTTCTTTCTTTATGCATGGACGCCAGCATTGCATTTGGGCAGATTGAGTGATTCCTGTACAAGTAGCTTCCTGGGTTATTCAGCCTGTAGCATCTCTCTTCCACCAAGCTCACTTGGAACCACTTGCAGTGTGTTCATCCCATTCTGTCTGCTCAGTGCCCTCCTTCCTCCAGGGGTCTGGCCTCCAGTGTTGTTTCTGGAGGTCTCTGACCCATATCCCACTAAGAAAATAGCCTTTACCAGAAGTTCAGTAAGCAGGTACCTGTTAGGGATGCCAAGGGTGAAGAGCTGGGTCCATTCCCTGGTGGAAACAGTGAGCAGGTGAACGAAGCCAGCCTTGTGTGATGTGGCCCCAGAGGAAGCAGTGGTCTAGGAGGAGAACCAGAAGTAGTGACATGAGTTCCTGGTGCCATTCCTTCCTGTCTAATCTTTAGCGTAGTAAAGATCTTGACATCAGTGAAGTCCACTGTCTCTAAAAAGCAGGAAGTAGAAACTCCCAGAGAAGGCTGTCTGTAGCTTATAGCCGTGGACTCTGTGGCCATGATGTGTTGGCTGACCCCAGGCCTTTTTCATGGGAGACTTTGTCCTGGCTCTCAGCCCTCTGGGCATTTGAGGGGACAGTTTGTGAAGAATGAGCTGCTGCTGCTAGGTAGTTCCTCTTCTAATGTGAGTGGAGTACTTTACGTGTCCTTATGGCCCCAACAGGTGGAGTTCTTGTCTGCAACTTTAGGATTCTGTCTGGTTTTGTGGCTCCCTAGGACTCTTGGTTATTGGCCTTTGTAAATTGGTGTAGGATCCATGGATGAGAAACCAAAGCCACTGACTGTTCCTCTAAGTCCTTGGATCTATTTCAGGCCCTGAGGGGGTCTGTCCTCAGCAGCAGGCCTTGGGGCTTCTCTGAGCTGAGGGTGGGGCTAGGTACACACCCCACTGCCAGGCTCCAGACCTCAGGCTCTCACCCACAGTAACAGGCTGCACCTCAACCTTGGTGCTGAGGCTGTATATGTGGAATTCCAATTTTTCAGCTGAGAGATAGCTACATCCTTACAACTCCTCCATGACCTCTGCTCAGGCAAGCTGACATTTTGGGGATTGTCCCTTCTGACCCCATGCTTCTGGAAATCAGTTTCTGTGTAACCAGACTTAGCTTTATAGTGACAGAAATGCTGGAAGACAATCATAAAAAGGAGGAGGAACTAAGTGTGGAATGGTGTCAGGCATGACTAGACCTAGAGACTCACAGCAGTTTGGATGCTGTCAGGATTATGGCCTCTGCAGATCAGCGCTTACTGCCTCTGAGAGAGGAAGTGTCTGGGAGGGTTGCATCCACCTGGCTTGGTGGTACCTGTCATGGTCATCAGCTAGAATGCTGGTGTGGTCCGTAGTGATATTCCCTATCTCATCTCTGGCCTGCTTGGTAGGGATGACTTCTCAGAGGGAGATCAGGGTGCTGGTATCAGAGTAGGCGAAAGGCACAGAGGGCAGAGCTCAGGAGCCCAAGCTGCAGGGGCTCCTCTCAGACCACACATCAAACAGCAGGTCAGGGTGCCAGCCCAGGGATAGGTTATCCACACTGCCAGTTCAATGCCAGTTCAAGCCACGTTAGAGTAGGTAAGGGCAGGTTTACTGGGGTCAGGGGAGTGGCCACGCAGAGGGAGACAGAAAAGTGGGATGGAGGGTGGGACGCAGAGAGAGAGAGAGAGAGAAACAGAGACAGAGACAGAAAGAGAGAGGAACAGAGAGACACACACACAGAGAAATCAAAATGTCTGGATTATGTAGTGAAGAGCCTCTGGGGACGAGGAAGCCCATCCCCTGGGCTGGAAAGTTCAGGGTAGAGGGTGGGGTATGCCAGCCATGCCCTGTAACAGGTAGGGACTGAGGGATGCTGGAATAACCTGGAAGCCAGGTCAGCTTTGGTTAAAAAGGCACCTCAGCCACTTGCCCAGGTCTGAATCCCACTACCCAGCTCTCTCTGACTGCAGCTTTGGGCTCATCTCCTGTGGTAAGAAGTACCAGGACATTTGAGCCGCTATGGGAGAGGGAGGTGACAGGTACTACCTGACTATAGAGCTAGGAGGGTGACCTGAACCTATAATGGCTAAGCGCAAGGGAAAAGCCCAGGAAAGTGGGGGCTGGCTCTCTGGGAGGTGGGAAGGGACCATACCTCCTTGGAGGTCAGTGGGTGAGTATTAGAGAGAGGAGACATGGCTGGAGGCCAGGTGTCCCATGGGAGGGCATTGGGAGCAGAGAGCTGGCAGGGAGGCTCGTGTATCTTTGGTTGGTGTCCTAGAGTTTTGGCCCAGGGTTGCCCCACCCTAACGTATTCATAGCCTGTTCCCCCTTCAAAGGTCTGAGTGCTAGACTTCTGTGGGCTCAGGGTTAGAAGCTGTCCTCTTTTCTGTGGGTCTTAGCCTTGAGGTTTTAACCAGCTCTAATATCTCGACATCTTGGGCCTGTGGTTTAGAGCACCATCATCTACCTCAGAGGGCTGTTTGGCCTCCTTCATCTCTCTTCAGGCCTGTCCCTTCCATTTCTCATAGAGACCCCTTCCTCTCCAGGCATAGATTCTGCCTGGAACTTTCCAGGCCTTAGCTATTGCTTCCTAATTTGGGAATCACTGTTGTCCCATCCTTGATGGGATTGGGGCAGGGGTCCTTCAGGACCAGAGCTGTCCTGCTTTTCAGCCATGCTGGCTCCATTTCTCCTGCTCAGCTTTGGGCAGGCCAGCTCATTTGCTCTGAAGAAATGTGACCTTTGTTCGCCTCTAGTTAACTTTGGGGGAGGAGGGATGTAAAATAAGCAGTTGTGCGGGCTCCAGTGCAGACCCCTTTTCCTCTTCAAGGCTTTAGGTGTGGTGATGGTGGTTGTTTCTATTCACCTTCTGCCAGTGCAATCCTAAGGTTTTCTGTTCTCATCAGGGATTTTATGGTTTATTAAACTTGTTCAAAATAAAAGAACAGCAGCTGCTCCCAGGCCAGGATCTGGTAGATTATCCAATTTTTGTTTTGCTGTATTTTGCCCTGGAATGGTAGGAATTAGGTGTTGTCTCTGGCTTCTTTCCCAAGGTGTAGGCTGTCTGGCTTGTGGGGAAGGGATGCTGCTGCTTTGGCCCCAGGCAGTGGGCCGCAGAGCAAGAGGCTGGCTTCCAGTGAGAGAGGGGCATTTCAGGAGAAGACTGGGCGTGTTCACTGTGTACACTAAATGCCAACTGGACCGAGGGACATCAAACAGGTCAGAGATGCATCTTCGGCTGACTGCAGCACTGAACGCAAGATGGCCGCCCAAGGGGGGGCTTGGGCTGGGGAGCCAGAAGGCAGGTGGAGCTCCTTTTTTGTTACATTTCTCGGTATTGTAAGCAAGTACCTGACAGAAGCAAGGCAAGGGAGGAGAAGTTTCCTTTGGCCTCCAGTATGAGATGGTGTGGTCTCCTGCAGTGGAGTTAGCATAGCAGAGCAGCTTGCTGGCAGGGGCTTGGGCTGATCAGGGAGTAGAGAACTGGACAAGATTTAAGATCAGGTAACCCTAAAGGGCCACCCCTAGAGATCTGTGTCTGGCAGCTAGACCCTCTTTCGTGACGGTTCTGCAACCTGAGGGAACCACCAGCACGTGTCAGAACACACGAGCCTGCAGGGGACATTTCATAGTCAGCCCATAGCACCTTTCCTCCATTACTGAAGACCACCCTTGGAAGTCACTGGGGACGTGGGGGGTAGCTAGGGCTCAGGGAGTGCATTTGAGAAAGCAGCATGTATACTTGGACCTCTAGCAGGGTCGGCAGCTGCAGCTCAGCCATCAGACACTCCAGTGATACCGGAGAGCAGAGCCTGGGATTTGGAGCACCTGAAGTCTGGCAGTGAGTGTTGAAGGCAGAGGACCTGCATTTGGCCTCCATCCTGGTGTTTTTAACCTCAGGGTTCTGGGAATGGATCTGTTCTCCTTGAGTTAGAGCTCTCACCTGTGTGCCTGGACAAACGTGTGCTTATGAGGAGGTCATTGTGAACATCGTAGCAAAGCAACTTCTTTATCATATTTCATTTGGTTTGATTGACATGGCCTCCTATGAGCTAGGCTTTATTAATGATCCTATCTTTTGTTTGGTGAACTAAGACTTTGGTCTCTGTAAACATTTTGAGATATGTCCTAGTCACTTTTCCTTACAGGTTTATATGGAGTTTTGAAAAATGAAAGTAAGTCCATAAGCTATGCTTTGTTTGACACCCGTTCTGAAAACCTAACAGGTTGCAGTCCCAGCTGCTGGAGAGGCTGAAGCAGGAGCTTTGCAGATTTGGGTATCACAGAGGCCCTGTCTGAAAATGATTTCAAAAATATTTTATGAGGGGCTGGAGAGATGGCTCCGTGGTTAAGAACACTTGCCGCTCTTGCAGAGGACCCCATACTGTTCCGGGCACTCACATGGAGGTTCACCACCACCTGTGACTCCAGTCCTAGTGGATATGGCTGATGATGCCCTCTTGTGTCCACCAGACATGCATATAGGGACATGCAGGCAAAAGTTCATATACATAAAATAAAAATAAATAAATCTTAAAAATAATAACATTAGGGTTAGGAATGTAACTCAGTTCGTAGAATGCTTACCCAGCTTATTCAAAGGCCTGGGTTTGTTCCCCAACACTGCATAAGTGGCACATGCTTATAATCCCAGCACTTGGAAGGTTGAGCCAGGAGGACCTGGTCGTCCTTGAGGCTAAAGCATGCATTTCAGCACTGGGCAGACAGTGTTGTGCAATCCATCTCCAGAACTCCTTTTCTTGTGAAACTGAAACTGTGTTCATTAAACAGTACTTCCTCTTTCAATACCCTACCACCCCATCCTTTTATTTTATGCAATTTTTTTTAATTCACTTAATTAGAATTGCACAGAGTCTGTCGTGTCCAGCTGATACTGTTGTACAATCATCTGTCAGTGGATACTTGGAGTATTTCCCCCTTGGGGCTGTTAATAAATAATAGTGCTGTGAATCTGTACGTATAAAAATATCTTCCAGACCCAGATTTCAGTTCATTTCTTTTCAGTCTGCTCATGGAGGCAAACTGGAGCTGTTTTCTACCATTTCTAGTCTCTTATATTCCCATAGTTACCACTTTTGAATGTAATCTGTGACAGCCATTGCCCACCAGACCCTCTCCCCTGCCACTCAGGGTCCCCATGCTTGGTAAATCCAAGATTGAACATCTCTAGGTGCTGTGGGTCCTCTTTCACTGGAGGGTGGGTGGGTGGATGGGTGAAGAACGTTACCCTTTGGGAAAGGGAGTTTCCTAGCGAAAAAAGCCTCCTGTCTCCACTTGTGTATCCAAGGCCCAAGGCTTCAAGGGTGGGCCTTGTTGGAAGGCCTGCTTCAGGGATGTGGTGAGTCATCCCACACAGGAGCTGGGACCAGCCTGGTGCCAAGCCCAGGGCTGGGCCTGAAAAATGCAGAGCTCACCAGCTCCTTTGAGAGGAGCTTTTCCTTGGCTTGTTGGTTTGTGAGTTTTCAGAGAAAGTCACTATCTGCTAGCGTGACACAGGAAGCAGTGCCTGGCATTTCCTGGGAGCTGTTGGCTTCCTCCCAGACCACAGGGTTGGTCCCCAACCCCCAGGAACTTTGAGGTGGCCTCAAGAGTTGCATGTCTCCACTTGGACCTGGTGCTGTGCTGTCGTTTGGCCATCTATGCAGAAGGACCCATGGGAAAAGGGGAACTCTCAGGATTGGTGTAGGTTTCCAAACACTGTGGGCAGGAAGTGGGCCTTCTGAGCAGTTAGACGCAAGGACATCTGGCTCTGCGAACTGGTCTTAAGCATGTTGAAAGTTACCTTACAGGGTCTGGAGAGATGGCTCAGTGATTAAGAGCACGGACTGCTCTTCCAGAGGATCCGGGTTCAATTTGCACCACCCACACGGTGGTTCACAACCATCTTTAACTCTAGTCTCAGGGATTCAACACCGTCCTCTGGCCCCTGGACACAAGGCACACACACACGGTGCATAGACAGACATGTGCAGACATACATATACAGACATGCAAAGCACCCATACACATAAAATAAAAACAAATCAAAAGCAATCCTACAGAGGCTCACCTCACTGAATATATCTGCTTGACCTCCGTCTTTTACTTCTTTATAAATAGACCTTATCTCCATATTTTCATATGCAATTTCATATTAGTGAGGTACACATTGCAAGTGTATAATCTGATGATTTGGACTAGTGTGAACACCTACAGAGCCAGCACCGTAGAAGTAGAGCATTCCCTCTATCCTAGAAGGGTTCTTAGCACCCTTCCCAGCTGAGCCTCACCATGTACCCCAGGTGACCGCTGTTTCTTGCTTCATTGAAAAAAAAAAAGATTTATTTTTATTTTATGTGCATTGGTGTTTTGCTTGTGTGTATGTCTGTATGTGTATCTCCTGGAACTGGAGTTACAGATAGGTGTGAGCTGCCATGTGGGTGTTGGGATTTGAATCTGGGTTCCATGGAAGAACAGCCAGTGCTCTTAACCACTGAGCCATGTCTCCATTCCTGAATATTATAATCTCCAAGAAATCAATGTATGTCAATGTTTGTGTGCATGTGTGCGTTGCGTAGCTGCACATGTGTGTTCTGCAGATGCGTGTGCATGCCAGAGGACAGTCTTGGGTCTTACTCCTCAGAGGCTGACTTCCTTTTTTTGAGACAGGGGCTCTCACTAGTTTGGAACTCACTAAACAGTCGTGGCTGGCTGAGAAGAAAGCCTCAGGGATCTGCCATAGTTTGTGAGTTCTTTAGGAAGTTTTTTTTTTTTTTTAATGGAGGAGGAGCCTCACCCTGCAGGCACCACATTCAGCATGCCTGACTTTGCTCATTTCTGTTTGCTCATTTCCATGTGCTCTCTAAACAACGAGCTTTGAGCTGTTGCTGGGCTGGAAAGATTAATCAGAAATAGCATGGTGACGAGACAGGGCAAAGGTACATACACAGGAGATATGGGGGCTGGAGATATCGAGCATTGGTAGAGCCCTGCCTAGGATGTGCCAGTCTGTGTTCCATTGCAGAACCACCCAGATAACCAGACACAAAGAGGGAAATGCAGTGAACATTCTCTGCTGAGTCAGAGGGAAGGGAACTTAACAGCCCGGAGACGGGATTAGTTGCTTTCCTCGTTGCTGAGACAGATCACTGACAAAGGCAACTCAAGGAAGAAAGGGTTTATTTCAGCTTAAGGTTGGAGCAGAAATCCGATGATGGCAAGGGAAGGCATGGCTGGTCACGTTACATTCCCAGTCAGGAAACAGAGCAGTGAATACTGTTCTGTAACCATATTCCATAGAACAGTCATGCCCACATTTGGGGCGAGTCTTCCTGCCTCTGTTTACCCAGTCTAGAAAATCCTTTTTATAGATCCTCTCAGAGGCACAGACAATGTCGTCAGCGTGCTCGTCTATACTAACTAAATACCACAGAGGGTCTCAGGGAGGAGGTAGTTTTTTGCTTTGAGCCTTCTAGAAACAATGCACTTATAATTCTTGGAAAAGCATGGTGGCGAGCTCTGGCTGGGGGCAGGGGCTCCGGGAATGGGGACAGTTGTAGCACAGGGAAGGTGGAGGCCCACAGTGACCTCAGTTCACCTTTTCGGGAGCCAGATCATAGGAGACTTGAGCCAGCAGCCTGACCTAGAAGTGTGCAGAAGGGAGTCCGCTAGAGCAAGTCTCTGGGGACTTAGGACTGCTACCTTAGGGCAGATCCACGCTGCATCTCCTCAGAACTGGCTAAGTCCTGGCTATAACCCGCAGTTAGTCTTCTGGGCTGGTCTTCTTGATCGGCTTTGCTTTTGTCCTACCTTCTTGAGTGGTGACAAGTGGCACACCTGGGGGGAAGGTCAAGCCAGCTGTAGAAGAAGTGATGGCGCCTGCTTCCTGCCTTCTTTGTTCTTTCCTCCTCCCTGGCGTTCAGAGTGAGGAGCTTTCTGCTCTCCATGTTGACACTCAGTGACCTGGGAACTAGGTCTTTGTGTTGAGCAAAGACCTTCATTTTCTGCGCCTACTTTCCCCCAGGCTGAGGTTCCCAGACTTTGGATGTGGTCACACCCCAGCCTGGCAAGAGAACAAGGTCACACTGAATCTGTATGTGTTGATATCTAGCCAAGAAAAACTGCTAATTCCTTTCCTTGTATTTGCAGAGCACTTTGTACTCTGTTGGCCATGATTGGACTTTTTTCTTCCACCCGGACAGCCTGTGCTTGTCTGGTACCTACCATGTACCAGGTGGGGGACAGCTGAACACCATTAAGCTGGCACCAGGAGGAGCTACCACCTACTTGAGAAATCATATGAAAAATGAGCATAAGAAATAGTGAGGCATGAGAGATAGAAGCCAGGGCTGAGAAAGCTTTGACAGCAGCTGGCTTGGGGCATTCAGTAGGTCAGAAGGAGACTTCATGGATGTGGTGAAATCCAGGTGGGAAGAACAACTCGGGCAGGCCAGCATGGATGAAGCAGGTGGGGTAACAAAAGAGGTTTGGAGAGGTGATCCTGATGGGTCTTAGAGGGCGTGGTGTGAAGCACCCCGAGTTTAGACCTTCTCTATAGCAGGGAGACCTCCTTTGAAAAGGTCTCCTTGGAAGCAGTGTGCAGTTGGGGTTAGAGAGAAGTGAGACCACAGGTAGCAGACCATTGTGGCCGCACACTGGAGAGATGGGAGGGGGACACGGCCAACTAGTTGTTGAGGCTTAGAGGACTGTGCTCCCGATCTGCTCCGTTAATTAGTTGTCTTCGGTGTCTGATAGACACAAGGCTATGTGGGGCACAGAGGTGACAGACATATTGATTCTGCCCATTGGGGACCCTAGTCCCAAGGGCAGTGGTCTCTAGTCTATGCAAACGACAGAAACAGTTCAACAAAGCCGGGGCGGGGGGGGGGAGAAAGAGGAAGGAAAGAAAGAGAACGAATGTATGTGGGGTGGATGAATGTTGGCTTACGCTAAGACATTGCTGGTAGGTAGAGCTTCAGAGAAAGCAGCACCCTGGCGTTCCAACACTGTATTTTGGAATCTGCGCTTTTCTGTCACATCCGATCATTATTCCATGTGGACTTTCTCTCTCTTCCATCCCCAGTATGACCAACAATGCTTTTCCTTTGTTGTCTTTGGCAAATAGATTTATTTGGAAAATTTTTATTTGGCCCTTGGAGCTATATGCTTATTAATTTAAATACATTATCACTGTGGTAAAGAAAATGACATGATGTAAAACTTTATCATTTTTACATATATGATTGAGTGGTGTCATTTATAGTCACTCTGTAGACACTGTTTTTGGCTGGGTGGTTTGGGTTTTTTTTGTTTTCTTGAGATGAGGTCTCAGTAAGTTGACTCAGGTAGCCCTTGAACTCATGATCCTTCCTCAGCCCCCTGAGTGCTAACCGTGTGCCACCAAGTCCTGCTAGGCGTCAAACATTAGATTTATTTTTTATTTTATGTGTACAAATGTTTTGCCTGCATTCTATAAGCCACATGCATGCCTGGTGCCCACTGAAGTCAGAGGGCACTCGGTCCCCTGGGACCGGAGTTGTAGAAGGTGGTGAGCCACCGTGTGGGTGTTAGGAATAGAACCTCAGCCCTCTAGAAGAGCAACAAATGCTCTTAACTACTGAACCAGCCCTACACTTCTTTCAAGGCATTTCCTCTAGCATTTCCAGGTTAGCCTCTGGTGCACGCTCCACAATGCCAGGGAATGAGGAACAATCACGAGACTGATTTCTATGGGCTCACGTTGGGCCATGTTCCTACCCCTAACCTGTTACCATGCCCTCATGCTGAGACCTTGGAGGGGTGATCAGGGGGAAAGTGGGTTGCTACTGCTGAAAGACAGGGGCCTGAACGATGGGTGTCCACTGCAAGCAGATAGCTTGTCAACACAGATGACTCCCAGGAGGCAGACAATGGGCTCCACGGGACTGATCTTGTACTGCAAGGATGGGCAGGGTTGGCACAGTAGGACTCACCATGTCGGGCCTTGGTGCCCGTTCTTGGGTCATCTCTTGCTTCCGGCTGCTGCTAACACCACTGTTGCTTCAGCTTTGCCTTCCCCTCCGTGGACCTTGGCCTCGCACTGGCTGCTCCATACCGTGTATCCCCTTAGATGCGCCTCCCCTGTGTCCGTAGGAAGGGCCTGGTGTGCAGGCCTAAGCAGGGCAGGTCTGAGGTTCTCTGTTTCCCCTGCAGGCCTCTCCCTGGAACGCGTGCCCAGCTCCGTTGCCTCCCACATCCGCCTGACTGAGCGTGAGGAGGAAGTGGTGGCCTGTTTTGAGAGGGCCTCCCGGGTAGCTCAGGTGTTCCTGCAGGAGCTGGAGAAGGTGAGCTGGGAATAGGGGTGCTGTGCAGACAGCTGCTCTCTCACAGTGAGTGCAATGCCTCTTCGTCCTCCTGGGGATTAGGAGAATGCACCTCCTCTCCCGACCCTCCACTTCTTTGGTGGGAACAGTCATTATGTTACACTGACTCTGTTAGGGACTTCACCACAAAAGGAGATGTTTAATACAAAAGTGGGTCCTCGTCTCCTGTGAGGGACCTGGAACCCCGTGGTGATGGGCTGAGCTTGCAGGGCCAGCAGTAACAACTTATTTGTATCTATTCACTTGCTCCTAACAGCAGCCCTGGGACAGAGGTGGGACAGAGGTGGGACAGAGGTGGGACAGAGATGCAGTCTTGTGTATCAAATGAGGTTTAGAGAGATCAGAGCACTGGGCTCTTGGATAGCACGGGGTCGGGCAGATTCTTGCCATTCAGCCTCCTTCCCTGCTCTCGGACACTGCAGGAGAGCTTTGCTGGACTTCCAGAGAAGATGGGCTGTGGTGCCCATTCTCCAAGCCCTTCAGAGGTAGATGAAGAGCAGCCAGCAGGACTTGAATGAATTCTCAGCCCCACAGTTCCCACCCTCCCACGGTGGACCTGTCTTGTTTGTACACAGGGCGCCAGCTCCCTCCTGTATTGAGTACCTGCTTTTATGCTGTGCAGCACCCTGAGTGCTACACACGCCCGCTATCACTTAACCCTCTCACTGCGCGATAAAACAGATGCTGCTGTTAGCCCATTTTTTTTCAGATGAAGGTCCAGCTTAGAGAGGTTACACAGCAGCAGTTCATGCAGTCAGTGTGTCGTGTTTGCAGGAACTCCAGGGCAGAATCTCCAACACTTGTGTGCATTTTTGTAGTGCTCAAGCAGAAATTCTGCTCTGTAGATATTTAGTGGATGTTAGCTGGAAGGTTCTTTAGCTGTGTGAGTTAGAACTGGCATGTGACGGAGTGGTGGGTGGGAGCTGAGAGCCTTGAGAGCCCAGGAGACACCTGAGTGTCTTCTGCTGTGTAAATGGCAGGGTCTGCTGCCAGCTGTTCTCATGATGGCCCCCTGCAGAGCAGTCCGCCCGGGGCCAGTTATGTCCTTAGTCAAGGGACTTTTGACCCGGTGCTATTGACGTTTGAATTGGAATCTTCTTTGCATGGGGACACACTAGTATTGTCTGATGTTGGCAGCATTGCTGTTCAGAACCTCTGGACATCAGAATCTCATACCCTGAAACGGAACAACCAGATGTCCTCTTAGGGCGAAATACCCCTTGGGGAGTGCCCTGGAGCTCTGGAGCTTAGTTGGTTATTAAGAAAAGAGGGGGAGAGGCTGCAGTCAGGACCCTTTTTCTAGCAGAGGCTGCTTAGAGATCTGGTGAGTTGATCCCCCACGAAGGGCGTTTGCAGCATTGGCAGACAGCGGGGTCAGAAGCTCCTTCTGTTTGTCTTTTTCTCCTTCAAGCCACATGCTGGTCAAATGTAAAGAGTACCTTATGTCCAGCCAGGACTCCCAGGGCTCCGCTGAACTCTCGGATGACCACTGTCCCTTTGCGCTTCCCTTCTCAGACTTCAAACAACAGCACATCAAGACACCTGAAAGTCAGTCCCTCGGTTGACTATGAGCTCACTTACTTCTTGGAAGCTGCGCTCCAGAGCGCATATGTGAAGAACCTGAAGAAAGGGTAGGTAGCCGTTGGCCCAGCGAGACTGTGTGCGCGCATGGGCACTCTCCTACAGGATTGCGTAGGGCTGGCATGGGTCATGTCTCGTCATGTCAGGTATTCAGAGGACCGAGTTGTAGGAGCTGAGAGACCTTTAAAGCTCCTGCATCAATTTTGGTGTGATGCATTGTGTAAAACTGTCACTTCATTCTTTTCATTTAACCTGTGTTTGAGTAGATAATTCTTGCATGTGGCATCTGTTTAGTTAAAAAAACCAAATACTGCATTACTCTACTCCTGTTCTCAAAACGGACCACATCTATGATGAAAGGTGGGATTTTTCCCCCACCCACAATGAGTTCAGTCCCTTGCAATTTAGTTTAACCTTAACGTTAACCAATAGGCTCAAAGCCGTAGACCACCCACTAGTCACTCGAGGTGCCACTCACAAATAATGGGTATCAGGTCACCCACAGCTTCTGTCCCACTTGCCTGCAAACCACAGCTCTTATGACCTCCTCGGTTCAGTGACTTGCTAGAGCAGTAAACAGGCCGAAGAGCCTCTCGTTTCCTAGGTTACCAGCTCTCACACGGTGACCCAGAGGAAGAGATTGCTAGATGGCCTGGAGGCTCGCTCCATGCCCTCTCAGTAAGCCACCTCCCTGTGTCCTGCAGCCCCAAAGCTCTCCAGACCCCTCCTAGATGCTCTGAGTTGTGACACCAGCATGCTGGTAGGTGCTCACTTATGGTTGATACCCAGAATGCTTCCGGGCAGGCATGGCCCTGCCCGCTTTTTCACAAGCCTGGGAAACGGGTTTGGAGAGCTTGGGGACTTCCGTGGCCACACAGGTTCTGGCAGCAGAGTGGATTCACTTCCAAAGGTGGTGACTGCAGGCCTTTCTGTCCTGGTGGCCTACCAGGCATGAGGTGTGTGAGGGGGCAAAGTGCTTCTGCTTCTGCCTGGGACCCCTTTATTCTGCTCAGGGCTTCATGCAGTGCCCCTCCCGCCTTAGTGTGCCCAACGTCAAGAATGGAAGGGGAGAGAGACAGACATAGGTCTCCCAGAGCCAGGCCACGTGCTTGCCAACATCCATCTCAGCTACTTCTACCTCCCAGGAGTGGCCTCGCTTAGCTGAACTCCGAATCTGGGAAAGGACTCTTTTTTATTCCAGGCATTGAGGACAGAGTTGAGAGGCATCCCACATCCTGAAATTAATGTAGCTCCGACTGTTCAGGGAAGCCCTTGGATAGAAATGCTGACCCCTGCTGTGCTGGAGGCTCAAGGCACTTGGAATACCCATATACCAAATAATGCCTACAAACAGGAGACCGGATGGAATAAGGTCCAGAGGACTTTACAGCTTTGGCCTCCTCCTAAAGGTCTACCACCTGCTCTGCTCCATCTCCTGTCAAGAGACTGTGTCTTTCAACTCATTCTTTCCTTGGATTTCTTTGGCCAGAACCCTTTCCTGGAGGTCAGCTTTCCCTGGTTCCCACGAGTCTCTACCGAGGGCCTAGCTAAAGCCTGCAGCCACAGTGGCAGGTCATTGTGTTTCTGCGTCTACACAGCCCTGGGTTGACTACAGGAGTAATGGACTCAGCCACAGTTCCCTCCCCCCAAAAAGCAGGCAATTTTGTGAGAAAGAAAAGTGGCCAGGAACATGAAAGGCTCACAGCTACAAGCAACATGTACTTTAGAATAGTATTTTGTGTATTTAGAAGCGGTGAAAAGTAAATCTATACCTGTATGCATTGGAAAACACAGGCAATAGACCCCAAAATGTCCTTAGTGGTTTTCCAGGGCAGGGGCCACAAGTTTTCTCTGTAAGGGTCAGCAAGAGGCTTAAGGTTAAGTTGCTCACCAGTGATCTCCGGCTTTGACCAGCCATGCCTATATAATGCCTTCCATAAAAGCCAGCACCCTTGGAAACCAAGACACACTCTGCTGCCAGAGCCTGTGTGGCCATGAGCATGTCCCCTCTTTGCCAGCCTATTTCCCTCGATTGTGAAATAGTGGGGAGGCCCATGCCTGCCCCACAGCATTGTGGGTATTAAACCATAAATGAACACCTGCCAGAATGCTGGTCTGACAACCGCTTAGAACATCAAAAACAGGAACACTGTCAGCTATTTTTAGGTTTTGTGTTTTTTTTTTTTAATTTTTTTTTCCATGCAGTTCATGGTTGGCTAGGCTGGTAGCCTGGATATAAATTTTACACCTTCAGTTTTCCTTATTTTAGTCTCTTAGGTACAAGGCCAGGCAGTGTCATTGTACCCATTTGACACAGACATGTGGATCTGAAGGCCTAGAAAGCCCAGGCAGTTCACTGCTCAGGGTTGGGCCCATCCCAGACCACCTTGGCTATAGAGGCCCCCCAGATTACACAAAGGCACGGAGGAGCCCAGCTGTCCCTGCCTACCTCCACATCTGTTTTGTTTTTTGTTTGTTTTTTGGGGGAAGGGCTTTTCCAGATGCTCATCATCAGTTTCAGAGACAGTGGAGTAGCAATCTGGTTCCTGTTTATACGGCCCAGAGACTGTAGCGGGGTTTGCAATCGTCCTGGTCTTGCTGTAGGTCTGGGAGGCCATCTGGCACCCTTCCCCTTAGGAGCCTCTCCAGTTGCTAGTTAGAAGCTCTCAAGGTCAGGGAAAGGTGATGCCACCTTCAGCTCCCTGCCTCAGAGCTTTGAGGGAGGGTCAGAGGTCATTTGTTTAAGGCTGTCAGCCCTTTATGAAGCCCAGTGTGAACCTTCGAAGTAGATATGCTATAGCCTCTTTCTGTAAATAAAGATGTCATTAGAACAGCCACACTCATCCATCCACCGGGACCTATCCATCCATCCATCCACCCATCCATCCACCCATCCATCCACCCATCCATCCTTCATTGTCTCTCTACAGATCTGAGTGGTTGGAAACCTTAGAGCAAAATGGTATTTCTCTTCTTTCTTTCTTTCTTTCTTTCTTTCTTTCTTTCTTTCTTTCTTTCTTTCTTTCTCTCTCTCTCTCTCTCTCTCTCTCTCTCTATTTTGGAGGTAGTTGGGGTGTTTCAAGTCTCACTGTGTAGCCCTAGCTGTCCTGTAACTCTAGGTACGCACCAGTACACCCAGCTCTATTTACCGTCTCTCTGCCTTAATAGAAAACTGTACTGACCCCTGCTGTAGAGCTTAGGCGTCGACAGGAGCCTGCAGGACAGAAATGAAAGTGAGGATGATCTTATATATGGAAGCCTGGTGCAATAAAATTTGTAGGGACAGTTCTAATCAATACTCTGTCTCTAACCATTCATTTAGTAAACAGTCTTTATAATAATTGTGCCATGTAACCACATGTTAAATTTCCAGCAGGCATTTGTTGGGTACTTTGCTTGCATATTTTAGTCCTTCCAACAGCTCCCTGAGGTAGACCATAGTTAGCATTGCTACTTTTCACATCAGAAACTGAGGCACAGAGAACAAAAGTAGCTTGTCTTGGCTGGAGCTAAGATTACACACGTGGGATCTGTCTGACTGGTGTTTGGAGCTGGCGTTCCTTTTTGAACTCTGTGCAGCTGGGAATGATCTTGAGCCCCCCCCCCCCATCTTTCCACCTCCACATTCTGAGTGCTGGCATTACAGGTGTGTGCCACCACAACCGGTTTATGCGGTGCTGGGCTCGAACCCACAGTTCCGTGCATGCCGAATGAGTGCTCTACCGGCCGAGCTGCATCCACAGTCCATAGCTGGCACTCTTACTGATAGGCTGCACTGCTCAAGTCCTGGTCTTACGATCTCACCCCACCCTCCACGTGCCTGAGGCTTAGCTTTTGTCTCCTAGAGCCTGTTCACGCTCGGCCGATGCTGTGGCCAGGCTCCTGATGTGGAAAATCAGTGGCTGCTAGAGAAAGTCACAAGGGGACTGGAAATCAGAGGCTGCTCGGTTACCCTGAATGAGTTCCCTTACTCTCTGGCTCTACCCCCACTACTCTTTGTCCTCCTGTCATCCAGAGGACTGTGAAGGGCCAGTGGGAGACGAATAGGATTAATCTGTCTGGGGAGGTGTTGCTGTAACTTCACCCCAACCCCTCCACCCGCAACACACACCATGATGCTCTCCCGCCTCCCTTCTCTTCACTTTGATTCTACAAGTATAGAGAGGTTAGAACATCAAGGACAGCCAAGAGGGAAAGAGAGAAAGAACAGTTGGGTATCATGCATCTGTTGGGCGCCTGACTGGATCACATGCCTGGCAGCTATGCCCCTGAAGGTCATGTGACCCTACTTCTCTCCTGAAGGATAGGCCTTGTAGTGGTGGAGTAATCAGCTCAACCCCACCCACCAAGACTCTGGGACAGGTCTGAGGGCCCTTGGACCTCACCCCTTTCCGAGGTTTGGGGTGTGGAAAGGTATGCTGGCCTTCTGAGCAGTGTGTAAAGGACTGTGCCCTGGTTTGGTATTCAGATCCATGAACTCAGGGCACTGATTTGGTTCCCCTCTGTGACCCAGTCACATGCTCAGGCTGGCTCTGGCTGCAGTTCCTCCCTCCTTAGTGTACGCCAGCTACTTGTTTGCTCCCTTCTGCATTCTGCATACTCAGGCAGGAAGAATGGGAGGGAGAGCGGGCAGGAGGTACTCCCGGCAGGTGAGGTGTTGACTTGCCACACTCTCTCTGAAAGGGCAAGCCAGTTCTGATGCTTTTCTGTTCCAAGTCACTCGGCTCCCTCCCTTCATCTCTTCTGCCCCTGAAGCACACATTTCAGTCCCAGAAGCCAAGACACTGGCTCCACCCTAGCCACAGCGCATAGAGAGGAATGGAAATTAATCATCATTTCTTGCCAAGGAAACAGCTCAAAAGTCTCTGGGAGTGAGCAGAAGTCCCCAGGACACAGGGCAGTTACTCAGCCCTCTCTTCGTTTCCTGTGGCCCCATGCAGGCTAGCCCTGGGCTCTGCATTTACAGACATTCAAAGCACAGACTATAGTGCTCTGGGCCCATCTGGGTTACAAGTTATTTCTTGGAACCGTTTTCTTATACTAGTAGCTGTTATTTGCTCACTGTGAGATGGGCAGAAGCCTGTTGCCCTTCTGTGTAATCCTGTGAAGGTGGAACAGATGCAGTCCCAATTTTACCAAGGAAAAGAAGAGGGAGGGAACTTGAAGTCACAGGCTGTTAGGGCTCATAAAGCCTTGGAAGCTGGCATGTACCTGAGTCCATCCAAGCCTCCACCTAAGGCTGTGCTCATTACATAATCCCAACCCAGCATACCCTGTCCACTGTGACCTTTGTAATTACACATTATTGTCCAACCCCTGGGGAATCACAGGTTCTAATATTGTTCTTAAATAAATATATTAGTTTCCTTAGCCCAAAATTTCTCTGCCTTAACACTGTTTTTGTGTTCGTTTTGGGGGCTGTCTGGGCCATGGTAGGTTTTATCAACATCTCTGGCGTTTACCCATTAGACACCAGAAGCACTCCACCAAGAATGACAACCAAAAATATATTCACAGGCATAGGTGCATGCTGGGGTGGAAGGGCAGGCAGCCCCCAGTTGAGAACTGTTGTTTTAGCATAAAGTGCTAGAACTATTGTCTTAGCCTAAAGGGCAGAAGTTCTAGGGTGAGTCCATTAAGTTACAGCCCTGCCCATCTGAGTTCTTGGGAAAGTAAGAAAAACCCTTTCAGTGTGCGGGAGGTTTCTAGAGCAGTGGAGGAGCAGGACTGGTCCTGAGAGAGCAGAGGCCACCCAGCAGCTCATTCCTAAGGAGCCCCCAGTACCTGCTGTATACAGGTGTTCACCTTTGCTGTGTGGTTGGACCTGTGAACAGGTTCAGGCAGGCCCCAGAAGCAGGAGTGGGCTGCTGCCTGGGACGGGGTCAACTCCAGAGGTGGCTGAGGTGTGTGGGGTTGGAGCCGGCTGTGGTGTTGCTCTGTGTCAAAGGAGCTTCCTTTAGTAGAACCTTGGCTTGGTCCTCGGAGGATCCTCTGCTATGAATGGGGTGGGGCCGGATCAAGCAGCCCCCACCGGCCCACATGAGCCCTTCCCTCGGCAGAACCTTCCCCTGCCTCCGCCCATGCTGCCCCCTGCCCAGTGAAGGATGTTATTATGCCTGAGACTGGTCTTGTCCACTGTTCACAGTGGGTGGCATTCGCTTGGTCCCCACAGTTTCCCTCATGTTCTGAGCTTCCAGAAGCCTAGGTCTCTTTCATCCTGGTTAAGACTGAGGCTGATGGGAAGTTACTCATATGTCTGAGTGACACTCATTCTTTCCAGGGGCCTTGCCCTATTGATTTAGCAGCTGATTCCTCCAGATGAAGCCCGCCCTTTGTGCTGTGGTGATAGTGTTCCTAACTGACCTCAGTTAGAAAGCCCCAGTGAACAGGCTGGGGCCCAGGAAGCCTGGGGGACGTCACTTCTCCTCTGAGCCACTAGAGGGCAGGCATGGATTCCAGTTGGAGCCTGGCCCCAGGCAGTTCTGTGGCCGCTGGGCCTCCAGGAGGGGGAGCCTTTCTGAACGCTGGAGGAGGGCACAGACAGGCAGTTGGCCCCGGAGTGATACTTGTCAAGGAGCCTCAGGAAGGCGCTTGGGTCTGCAAGGAGCAGTTCCAGGGGTGAGGCAGCAGAGGACTAGGAGGTGGGCAAAGTAACACAATGTGAGCCGAGAAAGCTGGTGTCCCCGGTGCTGGGACCACAGCAGGACCGAGGGCCCTAGGTACTTGCCAAGAGCAGGAATTAGAATAGCTCTGCTCCTTCACACCTCGCAAGCAAGCAGACATTTCTCTTTGGGTTGTTGTTCCCCTTCCTTGTGCTTAGAACTAGCAGGACCTATTTTATATTCAGGGTTGGGGTAAATGCATTGTTTAATTACTAAGGGGTACTTTACACTGAATCCCAAACAAGGGAGAACAGAGTGCTTCCCAAGGGAGTCACCTCACTCCCACCCCAGCTAAGTGGCTCCTTTAGACCTGTAATCAATCAGTCAGTCAATCAGTCAATCAATCTCTTACCCCCAAGTTGCCCTACCTTTTCTTCTAGGTGCTAAGTGTCACTTTAAATAGGCAGTAATGTGTCTTGTTCTCAGCGGCCATGTATCTGCAGGCCTGGAGTGAGGGGCCAAGATTGTTCCCACTGGGTTTCAGAGTCCAGAAAAGCCTGTGCTGCGCCTCCCTGCCTTTGGTGTTGGTGGTCTGCTCTGGGGGACAAGAAACCCTCTCTCTAGGCATAACCTGTGTTTGCTGCTTATGCCCATTTCCTCACCTTCCCTAACTCGCTGGAACAGAAAGCCCACTGCCTGGGTGAGCTCTGTGCCCAGCATCCTCGGTCTTTCATGCCTGGCTTCACTCTCGAGGTGGGAAATTTTGTTGTTGAGGTAGATGGTTTGAATCTCTGATGAAAACGAACATCTGGATAACCACTGAACTCCGCCTGACCTTGACCTCCAATGGCTGGGACTTGCCACCCTGCCACACTCCTCAGGGTGCTTGGCCGGAAATCCCTCGTGCACAGCGCCAGCCCTCAGATGGGGACTTCTAATTAGGCCAAGTCATCATTAAGCACCTACTGTGTGCAAAACGCTAAGTTCCCAGGAAATCAGGAGCACAGTTATTTTAAAAGAAAGCAGACACCTTATATGCAAGGCCGTAGATGGGATATTCACTCATTCAGCCTCTTTCACTTGCTCCACATTGACTGCCACTTGCAGACAGCACAGCTGGCCAGGCACCTAGCATGCAGAAGGCACTTTGTTAATGACATGGTGAAATGAGTCGCAGGAGTCCTGGAGCTCAGATGGCTAGGAGAGGGAAGTGTGAGCATACAGGTGAGAAGACAGATATTGTCTTTCTCCAGGGTCTCAGAGCCAAAAGTGCTGTGTATTAGCCTATTGGCCTTGGGCACATGATTCCCAGAGAGACAGGCACCTGGCCAGCTTTAGTTTCCCATTAGAGGGGGTTGGAGTGGAAGCATCTTAGGGATAGATAGATAGAATAGATAGAAGACAGGGTTTCTCTGTGTAGCCCTGGCTGTCCTGAAACTCACTCTATAGTTCAGGCTGGCCTCGAAATCACAGAGATCCACCTGCCTCTGCCTCCCAAGTGCTGGGATTAAAGGTGTGGGCCACTACGCCTGGCCACCGTGGTAATTTCTCAAGGGCACTGAGTACATCATGCATTCTCCTTGGACTTAAGTGATGGAGCCTTATGAAAATTTTTGAAGACTGAACACAGTCAAGGGCTTTGGAAAATGTGTAGCACTTCGGGTTAGGGGGAAAAGAAGGACTCGGTGGTTTCTGTGTCCCACCTTCACCTGAAGTCCTCTGCAAGCTGAGCTGTACACACACACACACACACACACACACACACACACACACACACCACCCGCCTCTTGGCCAACTGGACTTGACTTTAGTTGGAATATAACCAGCTTCCTGGCTTCTCCCTATGCAGCCTGTTTCTGGGCCAGGGTTTGTTTGAGGCTTTGTTTGGATATTGTTAAAAGTGGGCAGCTTGGCTCAGAAAGGTCAGCAGGAGAGACCAGAACAAAGAGATCTTTCAAGCTGGCTTCTCACGGGGCAGCCAGAAATGGCTGGGGAAAGCCCCAGCTCCTCCTGGCAAAGGCAGCTGCAGGTTGGGCTAGGATTGCTTTCAGGCTGTGGCCATCTGCGACGTTTGAGGACCCCCACCTAGGCATTCCTTTGAGGGGCAAGCTGAAGCAGAGGAAATTGTCAACATGCAGAGCCAGGCAACCTGGGCTAGAATTCCAAGTCTCCCTGTGTGGCCCTGGCCGCTGCAACCTCTTATGTGGATTGTTTCTTTAAAGGCAGTAAATAAAAGTTGGGATTTACTCACAACGCCTGAGGGTGATGATTTACTCTGCAAGAGCATTCCTGGGAACCTATTCAGATGCTGAAATCTCTTATAGATCTGAAAATTATTAAAACAGGCAAACAAACAAAAAGGCTTTGGGATACAGGATCGTGTTAGAATCAGCCTCTGTTCCTTCTTTGTGTCCTGGGAGTGGTCAGTTCCTGGATATCAGCACCCCTTCCTCAGCATCCGGGAGTAGCCTGTCTGCTGGTCTTGGGACATGAAGACCAGCATGTCTTTGGCAGCGGTGCTCCCTCCTGTGGCGGGGAAAGGAGAGGCATTAGGCGCTCTTGGCTCCAGCCTCCTGGTAGCAGCCTGGGCCAGCATGCCAAGGAATAGTCTGGCAGGTCGCCCATTGAGTGGAAAATCACCCGAGGCCCCAGGAGTGGCCTGCCTCGGCCTGTGGACCCAACTGTCAGGATGCTTATCACCTCTCTCCTGGGAGCGCCCATATCTGCCTTTATGGTCCCTCCTTGTGTGGGCGTGGTCTGTCTACTGGGGCATCTGTTCTTCAGGCTGGGGGCTAGAGCTGGTGGGAGACAACTGCGAAGCTAGGGCCTGTTTGTCAAACACAGTCATCCGGGAAACACATGCTTATGTGGTGATTTAGCTCCTGAGCACCCATGTCAAGTATAGTGAAAGTTACAGTGTCGTTAGCATAGCATTCAGAACCCCAATTAGGGGAAAGAATGGTTTGTAGGGACACCTCTGCCACATGGCTTGGTGTGCTTTGGGGTGTCTTACCACATTCCCAACAGCTCCGAAGAAATGAGGGATCTTCCTATAGCCAGGGAGAGGTAGCAGCCACCTCACATTTCCAGGAGTGTGGTATTTTCATGTCCAGTTGCCCCTTCTGAAACCTGGCTTCTCTGACTAGGAGAACACTAGTGGGGGTGGGGGCCAAAATCTGTGCCAGAGTTCTCAAACTCGAATGTCCCCTGGAAAGTACTGGGGCTTTGATCAAAGCCAGATTCCCACCTGAGTTTTCCATTACAGGTTGTAATGGGGCCTCAGAACTTGTATTTCTTTTTCTTTTTAAAAATATTTTTACTGATTTACTGAGAGTTTCATACATGCTTGCAATGTATTTTGATCTTACTCACCTCCTCCTAGGTCCACCCTCCTCCCTAACCCGCTCCCCACTTCATGTCCTTTCATTTCTTTTATAATCTACCCAGTCCAATTTGTATTGAATATATTATATGCTCCTGTGTGTGGCAACATCCAGGGGAATGTTGTTGACCAAACCAGGAGCCACACCCTTAAAGAAAACTGGCCCTCCCTTCTCTGAAAGCCTCAACTGTCAGTAACTCCTCAGCCAGGGGTAGGGTTCAGGGCCCTCCCCAGTCTGTGCTAGAATGTTGACTGGCGTGATCCTATACAGGCAACTACAGATGCTGTGAGTTCAAGAGTGCAGAAGTCCTGTCATGCCTAGAAAATCCTGCTCTAATCTGGACCTCTGGCTCTTACAATCTTTCTGTCTCCTCATTGCAGTGGTTCCTGAGTTTTCTTGTGGGGTAGGGTAGGGGGTGACATGACATAGAGCCTGCATTTCTTTTTTAAGATTTCTTTAGTTTACTTTTATGTGTATGTGTGTTTTGCCAGAATGTATATATGCTATATATTTAACTACGGAGGTCAAAAGAAGGAGTTGGATCCCCTGGAACTGGAGTTGTGGGTGGTTGTGAGCCCCCTGCGGGTGCTGGAAACAAAACCTGGGTCCTCTGCAAGAACAACAGACACGCTTTCACCAGGCAGCCATCCTTCCAGCCCCTGAACTTTCATTTCTAACAAGTTCTTGGCACTCTGCTGGTCCAGGGACTGACTGTACTTTGAAAGGCTCTGGTCTGACTCATCATTTCCTAGTGTGTAGGCTGAGCACCTTTAGTGATAAGCATGATGGAATTAAGTAATGCATACACTGGCTTGTAAAAATTACTTTTGCTTAAAAATACTTCTGCACTTAATATATTTTGAAAAACAAAACCCAACTCGCACAACAAACCCATGATTTCAAGCATTTTTTAAAAAATGATAGTAAGATATCTACTAGGTTAAAAAGAAAGAAATATAATCAAAAGTACTACATAAATAATGATGCTGGTGATGGACTAGTAGTAAAATTTGGGAAGGTAGCATGCCAACAAGGAGTCTTACGACACAGAGCTGAGCATAAGCCCGTGTTTTGCAGATGAGATCGTGGGCCAGAGTGGTAAGCTTTCGTTCCTGATGCAGGACAGAGTTAGCAGCAATGGGCCTTGAGCCTCAGGAGGCTGAGGTTCCCTGCCTGCTTTATGGTGGTTTCTTCTGCATCCTGACTGACCTTACTCCAAGTCTCTGTCTGCATTCTTAGGCTTACCAACAAAGGTCTGCACTTTCAACCTTGGGAGTGTGTAGTTTTTTTAGCTTCCAAAGTTTCTCTGAACGCAAAGGGGTTGATCTGCACAATCTTGTCATACTGTAGGCCCTGGGGGCTGAGAAGTTAGGGGATGACAATGGCTTTCCTGGTTCCCAGCTACAGCTTGGTCCCTCTCAGTGCTGGCCCAGCAGCCTCTGCTTTCCCTTGTCTGATGTGGTCCCAGGAAACTTCTGTTCAAATAAGTAGAGCCATCTCCTGAGCACAGGCTTGCTTCATAGAAGGAGCTGCGATAGACCAGAGCTTTGGGAACACATGAGTTCTTGCCCACAGCCAGTGTCTTACCTAGCCACAGTGACCTTGTGGGTCAGTGTGTGCTTCAGAGGAGGAACCAACAGGCATACAGTGCCGTGGGAAGAAAAACGAGGTCACAGAGGAAGGAATGATGTTGGAACTGATGTCTTCAAGGAGGGTGGGGGAAAGGCCGAAGGCAGTGGGGAAGCTAGTCCTAAGACTTGACTTTGACAACTACAGTCATCCAGGAAACACATGCTTATGTGGTGAGAACTGAGATGTGGGAGAGGAGGCCAGCCAGGCAGCTCCAGAAGGCCATGCTAAGGACCCTGCCTTAGGGGGAGGTTACCTCCAAGAACATGAGACCCCTTTCAAGCTCCAGGCCACAACCTACTTGGGCTGCAAAGTGGAGCAGGTAGGCTGCAGCCAGCATTTTAAAAAGGCAGAGTAGGCAGTGGAATAGATCAGAGCATGTCAGAGTTGACTACATGTAGATACTGAATCAAGAACCCATCATTAGAGAAGGAAAGCATCCTCAAACACTGAGTTGTGATCTGAGTTTTATTTCTCATTGTGGGTCATGCCCTAACACCCTGAGGGAGTGGGCCTGGCTGGTGTGGTCATCAAGGTGAGGCAAGCTGTAGTGGTAGGGACCAATGAGGATGAATTTCAACATGATCCAGTTGCAGCAGGGTTCAAATGAAGAAGCCAGAAAGTCCAACATAGCACTTGGGCCAAGATGACTTGTTTGTAGTACCAAGTCTTGGCGTCTTGAGCCCCTGCATTGCTAGGGGCTCCCTCATCAGCTTATCAGTCCTAGACCTTGAGGGTCCTGGATTTACAACTCTGGTTTTCATCCTATCCATTGAAGGTGTTCAAAGAAAACTCAATCAGACAAGCCGCCTGATAGGTGCTGGGTTATAAGGGTAACTGTGGAGCACGGCTAACAATGAACCCACCTTTGCTCTTCTCCTCCAGGAACATCGTGAAAGGCATGAGGGAACTCCGGGAGATTCTGAGGACCGTGGAGACCAAAGCAACGCAGAACTTCAAAGTGGTAATGTGGCTGTTGGCTGTGGCAGGTTTTTGCAGAGGTCAATTTCAATGGGAGACAACACAAGCGCTAGCAGGAGGCCCATGACCTAGAGATGTCATATGCATGCCTATGCCCATCCTCTTCTGCTCTCAGCAGGCATTGTTAATTGTTCCCAGAGTACTTTCCCATCAAGCCTGGGAAGCACCCTCTTCATCCCCTCTTCTTCATCAGGGCAATGGAGATGAATGACTCCTAGCATTAGAACAGTTGAAATCTGCCACCATCCCTTGCATGAGCAAGATGTGGTATGGCTCGCTTCTTTATTATCTTAATAAATGTCATTGATCAGCCAGGTATAATGGCGCATGCCTTTAAACCCAGCACTCGGGAGGTAGAGGCAGGTAGATCTCTCTGAGTTCAACAACAGCCTGGTCTACAGAGTGAGTTCCAGAATAGCCAGGGCTCTTAACACAGATAAACCCTGTCTTGAAAAACCAAAAAATAAAATAAAAATAAATGTCATTGACTCTCCTTTCACATCTCAAGTGAGGCCAGTGTTCCTAGACCCTTGGATCTCCAAAATCAGAGCCACAACTGTTTTTATTATTCTCAGTTGTTTATTATTCTCACTGTCAACTGAGATCTGTCTCTAGGAAGTCTTCTGTACCTGCAGCCTCCGGCTTCCTCCCACCTCTGGAAGGAACTGCAGAGTCTTCAGTGCCTAGAGCTAGGAGAGGAGAGAAAAAAATGGGATAGAGCTATACAAGGCCATCCATGGGAGAGGTGGGAGGCTTCCATGCTAGAGGGACTGAGAAATAAGGGACTTGGGAGTGGAGTTGTGGGGACCCCCGGAGGCCGGGGACAGCGTGCGGACAGGATAGCCACACAGGCAAGCTGAGTCTCTCCCTCTCTGGCAGATGGCGGCCAGGCACCTGGCAGGAGTCCTGCTGCATTCCCTGAGTGAGGAGTGCTACTGGAGCCCCCTGTCCCACCCTCTGCCTGAGTTCATGAGCAAGGAGGAGAACTCATTCGTCACCCAGACCCTCCGCAAACCTCAGCTCTATGAAGGAGACAAGTGAGTGCCACCTGCCCTGTTGTGCCACGCTGGTCTCACCATGTGTACAGGCTCTGTTCCCTGGCTCCTCCCTATACCCTGCTTTCCCGGCCTCCTGCCTGCACAGTGCCAGGCCGACATTTTAGACTCTCTGATGGGGTCGGGGGAGAATTCTTCATGGCTCCTGGAAGCCACACATTTGGAGGTTTCCTGACACGTCTCTCTGATGTGCCAGTTGAAGGTGGAGTCTGTAGCCAACAGCAGGGCCTCTTGCTTTCTCCCCGTGGTTCACCTCAGGCCGGGGATGGATGGGCCATTTCTAGCAGCAGCCTTTGAGGTTCAGAATTCCGGGGCTTGTTAGGAGCTGCACATGGTATTCGGTGCCTGTGAATTATGCAGGAGAGGGTCACCTTACCAGGCTGGTGTTGACTTGGGGCACAAGGACTGCTTGAGGGCCAGAGGTGCTGTTGATGTGGGCCGGCCTACAGCCAGGGATGCCGTTGTGTCTTCCAGCCTCTACTGCCCAAAAGACAACATAGAGGAGGCCCTCTTGCTGCTGCTCATCAGTGAGTCCATGGTAAGCCCCAGGCACCACTGACCCCAGAGGGTTGGGGTTATGGAGAATGATGGGGTAGGCACAGGCTACGCGTGGCCTAGTCCAGCTCTGCCTCCCAGGGATGCCCTGAAGACGTGAGCTTCTTGGCCCTCCCTACACACACACTGTGAGTCCGTCTCATCAGTCTTGGGTTTGGCCCCACCAGCTGTGCCCCCGGCTACGCTGAGAGACCTAGTGGCTGTTCCCAGGTGGGTAGGGACTGAGTGCATGTGGATACCTCTTCTAGGATCACAAGAAATGATTCTCACAAATCAGTAGTCTGCAGTGAGCAGCCGTGTGCTGGCCACTGTGACCAGTGGATGGGAGAGATCACATAGGGGGCTGAAACTTAAGGAGTGTCTTGGAGGCACAAGATCTAGATCTAGTATTTTGGAGGCACAGGCTCCAGCACTGTGCTAGTTAGCTGAGGGCCAGAGACAGTCATCCTGCCTTCTTGAGCCTCAGTTTTCTCTTCAAGAGATGGTAACTTGGAGTTAAGTGTGGATAGAATTCACGTTCTTGCAATAGCTGTTGATTATCTGCCTTGTGCCTGGCCCTGTTCTAGAACCAGAGAGGCAGCAATGAGCAAAATGGAGACAAGCCCCTGCCCTCATGCAGTTCACGTCTTAGTAAGTGGTGGTGGTAATAAAGAAGTGAATGATTCCAGTATCCAGGCTATCCAATCGCATTTGCATACTATGGAAAAATAAGGCAGTGGGGACCACCTCCCACACCCTGAGGGATACATACATGAAAGTGTGCATGTGCACACGTCATGGTGACCTCAATACTCAGCAGTGTTTCACGGTGCTTTGGAGGCTCCTCCAAGGAGAACATGATGTGGTCAGGTAGCCCTGCAGGTGTGAGATGAAGGACGGACCTCTCGCTCCAAGGGAAGCTCAGGAAAGGAGAAACATGGGTTGCAGATGCCTGCCTGGCTGGGTCCATGACCTTCCATGGCAAAGCCCACCAGTGCTGGTGAGCTGGGAAGCCAAGCTGAGAGACAGGGGTCTTAGGTGACCCATCTGGGAAGCAGGGGTCTATTCAGTGATCACACGTGTTTCCTTGGCTGTCAGTATGGATGATGCCAGGGCTTGCCTAGGGCACTTGTGTGGCCCACCTCTGGCTGTACAGGTCTCTTGGTAAGTAGACACGGGGAGGGATACTGGACCGTAAGGCAGGGAGACTGCCCTTCCTGAGGCCAGCCATTCTAGATCTGAACATCACTGAGTGAAGGGCATACTGGGGTGGGATACGGCTGACCAGGCTAGGCATTATCATAAAGGCATGCAAGGGCTGGAGAGATGGCCCAGAGGTTAAGAGCACTGGCTGCTCTTCCAGAGGTCCTGAGTTCAATTCTCAGCCACCACATGGTGGCTCACAATCATCTGTAATGACATCCGGTGCCGCCTTCTGGAGTGCAGGCATGCATGCAGGCAGAACATTGTATATATAATAAATAAATGTTAAAAAAGGGGGGTGCATGCCAGGGGCGTGCTTGTTGCTTCAGGGGGAGGGACACCTAACAGCTTAGCCAGATTTGGAGACTGGAGTACTCAGTGTTGGATTTGTTCATGGGGACCTGGAAATGACTTCTTTCTCTGAACACAGACAGAATCTCAGATTTAAAATTTTAGGTTTCTTTTCTTTCTTTTTCTTTCTTTCTTTCTTTCTTTCTTTCTTTCTTTCTTTCTTTCTTTCTTTCTTTCTTTCTTTCTTTCTTTCCTTCCTTCCTTCCTTCCTTCCTTCCTTCCTTCCTTCCTTTCTTTCTTTGTTCCTTCCTTCCTTCCTTCTTTCTTTCTTTGTTCCTTCCTTCCTTCCTTCCTTCCTTCCTTCCTTCCTTCCTTCCTTCCTTCCTTCTCTCTCTGCCTCCCAAGGGCTGGGGTTAAAGGTGTGCCACTATGCCCCCGCTAGCCCTTTCTCCCTTAAGTTGCTCTTGTCACATACTCCCTACCACGGCCACCAGTTTTTATGGCTTTTTGTGGATTAGAGCCCAGGACCAGAGCTCAGGTGACTCTCCTCTAAGGTTATTGACACTGCTGGCCCAGATACCTTAAGCTGCCCTAAGTCTCAAAACAGAATGGCCTGTTATCAGAATATGGCCCACACCTGGCCCCACATTCCCTGAATACAGACCTTTCTCCAAGCAGCTCTTTCTTTTTTAGCTTGAGAGTAGCCTGCTGACCTGTCCAGGAGTTGCAGAGCCTCCACGCTGGCTAGCCAAGTGTGGCCCCGGGAAATTCTTTGTAGCGTGCTGTGTAAGGGGCTGCATGGTCTGGTTTGCATGGCTGCTAGGAGGAGGTGCCTCCTAGGGTTGGCGGGGTTGTTTCCTCTTACGCATACCAGCCCCAGCAGTCAACAACAGAGAACCGTAGGGTCCCATCTTCAGACTCCCTCTCCCTCACTGAAGATCTGGCTAGAGATCAAATCAGCCTTTCTTTTGTAGCCTCCTTCCCTCAGGTTACACACTTCTCATCTTGTTTTGTTTAGAGACAGGGTCTCACAGTGTAGCTTTGGCTGGCTTCGAACTCACTATGTAGATCACACTGTCATTGAACTCACAGACATCCCCTGTCTGCCTCTTATCCTATATGCTGGAATTAAAAGCGTGCCCCTCCATGCCCAGCACATTCTTTTTTATTAATTTGTTTGTTATCTGAATTTTGTGTATTTGGGCATGTACATATCATAGTGTGATTATGGAGGTCAGAGGACAGCTTGCGGAAGTCAGGTTTCTCGCTGCATGGGCTCTGGAGATCCAGATCTTTCATCACACTTCACCTCCTGAGCCATCTTGCTGACCCCTCCAATTGCACTGTTTAGCCAGAGGAGAGCTGAATTATGGGTCGTGTCAGGTTCTGCTCTGACCCCTCAGTTCAACCCTAAGGTTCTATGAACTATAGCATGGCCTCTGTGTGCCTGAGGGATTGTCCTCATATCTTTGCTGTTGGCTAGTTTGGGCTGTACATGACACGCTTACAGAAGAACCTGTGGAGCAGCAGCTGGCAGCCTTGCCCATGACTTTGCAGTATCTCTTAGACTAACTCCTGCAGCGCCAGCCCAAGGTCACTGTCACCATTGCTCCCCACCTCCAGGATGTCCAGAGCAGCCACCCAGCAGAGGGTATTGTGGGTTTCTGAGTGCTGCAGCCCCACTTTTATGGTTAGGAACTCAGAGAGTGGTTGTATGGGGTCTGTGTGCATGTCTAGTGCTGGCACATGGCTTTTGTTATGTGCTAACCCGTGTGATAAGATGAGGGAACCATATCTTCAAAGAGATAAATAGAAATCACCAATGTCTTCCCAATGACATAAGGGATTTGATTTATAACTGCTTGAAGATTTATGTTTTGGACCCAGTTTTGTATCTTTAGGGCTAACAGAACATTTCAAGTTCTACTCACATCTGTACATCTATCACGGTGCCCACCAGTTACTCATCCATGCATGCGCCCCTTTGCCCACCCACCTGCCCTCCACTCACCCACTCTATCCAACCGTCTATTCACGGACTCAACACTGTTCATCACTTCATCTTCTTTTGAGCAGCTGTGCAGTGCTGGACTGTGCTCAACATGGTAAATAAAATAAAGAACAGTTTAAAGTCCTCGTCCCCAGTGCACACACACCTAAAGCATTCAAGCCAGCTGAATCTTTGGTACTGTTTTCGTTGAGCTGAGAAAGAGTTCATTGCTGGTGTGGCCTTTCAGAACTGGGAAGGTACAGAGGCCTGATCTGGAACAAGTATGGGAGGTTGGTGGTATCTCTGGGGACTGGGGCCCTGCACCTTAACAAACTCGCTCTGTGTTGTGCCAGAACCAGGCCCCTGGCTGTGTGGATCTTGTGCTTGTCATCTATAGCTGAGCAATATTCTTCTCTCCCTATTTTCTTGTCTGTAAGATGGAGTTAAGAAACCCTCCATGGAAAGAGTTTGGCTTGTTTAAGTAAGAAAATGAACACAAAGCCATGTCTTTGGATTGTTCAGTGCATGTTTTTTTGTCCTGGGGTCGGGAGGCTTGACTCTGACTTAGTTGCCCTTGAAAATGTTGTAGGCTTTAATCTAGTTGGGAGGCTGAAGGTATTAGTCTATTTCAAAGAAAGGGGCTTCCTAGGTGGGCTTCCATTTGGGACTCAGCAGATGAGACATCGCATCCTGCCTTTTGGCTCCTGGTTGCTCGAACACGAGGCCTTGCCCTACAGGAGGCTGCCAGCTCAGAACCCGTGGCTCAGTACCCATGACAGGAAGACTGTGACATCTGCCTCGGGAAAGGTGGCGCTGGGTAGATGAAAGCTGTCCCAGAGCATGGTTACTCTTGGCTCGGCGGACTAGCAGCTCAAGAGCTGGTGGTAATTATGTCTGCCAAGTGGGGGTCACCAGCAGGAGCCAAACGTGGCAGTGTCCTCCAGGGAGGGGAGCATCATTGGGCACACATTTCCCAGATGCTTCTTTCTGGGGTGTCAGCAGCTGATCGCAAGGTTCCATTGCTTGATGGAGGGGCTGAGCCTATGAAGCCTCTGAACAGGGCTTTGGGTATCTTGAGTCAGGAACCCATTCTTCACAAGGAGACAGCATCTAAGACTTGACTGGGGAGACTCTGTCTGCATTTTGCTTTGGTTCCTTCAGCAAAGCCAGCCCAAGGCCTTGACTGATGGTATCAGTCAAGACTACTGGACACTTACGCTGAGGAACCTGGAATCAGGGGAGCAGTTGGGGGGAAATCAGACCATGTGGGTTTCATTGAATTTCTGCCCTCTGTGGATTAGTCCCTTTACCTGGCCTCCCTCGGTCTTCTCTGAAGTAGGATGAGAGTAGGCAAGAGGGTTGTGGGACTGACTTAGAAAGTGTTCTCCCACCTGGATGGGAATTCTATCTGGGTTCAGGGTTGAGAGGACTGAGCTGGGCAGAGGTGAAGATCAGTGCCAGCTGAGCCACATCCAGTAGACATTGGGAACTGCCAGAATAATCTACTGTTGTTTGGGAAAGCATCAGGGCCTGGACTGGCTCTTAGTCATTAATCTTCAGGGTCTCAAGTCCTCTGCTGGGAAGGTTATGCTTGTTCTACTGCTGTCTGGGTTCATGGGCCAGATAAATTGATGGGTGTGAGAATTCCCTTTCTGAGAGGGCAATGGAAGTCCTACACCTAGAGGGGGTGCCTCAGTAAGAGTTGTGCCTGCCTGAGGAAATGAGGATTCCTGTATTTGTGTCAGGGACATTTGTCCAAAGAGCACTGGTGGGTCCTGCTGGGGATATAGAGCTGCTACGTGATGGGAACGTGGCTGGACTCTTGGCAGTCTAAAGCTCTAGTCTCAATGAAGTTATCCCAGGAGAACCACTAGAGGGACAACAGTGAGGAATAGGAACCCCTCTGGGGCGTTCTGCCTAAGGATCATATGCTTGGCTTAAATAAGGACAGAGCCTCCCGCAGCAAGACAAAGGCTGGGTGTAGGAGTCACAGCAGTTCACGGTAGGCAGGGTGGGCAGGGAAAAGCCCAGAGAGAATAGTCACCTTTATCCCAAGAGCAACGCAGAGGATGGTGGTGAGATGGCAGGTCAGCGGCTGTGTTTACCCTAGCAAGTGCATTCGCATTACTGCATCGGATCTGGAAGCCTTCACTGGATCTGAAGTCTTCCTGATTAAAGCAGGCATCTGAGGCCGTGTACACAGACAGGAAAGGGAAAGAATGTGGCTGAGACTAACTCCAGACCAGCTACTTGTGAAGTCTGTGGACCTCTGCGGCCTAAGGGCAGCAAGCCGGAAGAAGAGGGATGGGGAAGGCTGGGAAAGCTTCTGGGGAGGGTATTGCGAGCCTAGCTGTGGTACCCCCTGCCTCTGAGGTTTGTTCTGGCTCCCAAGCCACACTTGAATTCGTGTTCCTTTGTGGCTCACTAGCTATCGCCTAGGACTTCCTTTTCTTTTCTGCTCCAGTTTCCCCACCCAACCCCATTACCATGGTTACATACACAGGCACTGCCCAGCAACCAAGCCCAGCATATGTGTGTTGTTCTTTTTTTTTTTTTTTTTTAATGCTGCCCCCAAAGCCATGGTAACAGCTGGGCAGAAACCTGCTTCTGGCTTCCCATGGGAACTCTGTTCCCCTCTTGCACAAAAGCTCGATGGACGTTAAGAGCATGCCCTTACTGTCTGCAGGTCGAGGGGCAGGTCATCTTGAGGACTTGCCCTGTCTTATGTTTTCATTTTCCCTGATAACACCCAGTTCTGGAAATCCACCCCTCCCTCCCACTAGACACACCCAAAAGCCTGTCCTCTTAGAGGGCAAGTTCTAGAGTAGACACAGGAAGCAGTTTCCATGCCAGCCCAGAGCAGTCTCCCCGGGATATTGCTTGCTCTACAAAGGTGGATTTATAGAGTTCTGTGTTCAGGGAGCTTGGTCTAGAAATGGCATGCCCTGTTGAAACGAGTGATGAGCCAGCTATCGCTGCCAGGGCCTGGTGTGTGCCAGGGAAACAGAGGTGATCGGCTATAGGAAAGCACCCTTCCGAGCTGGGAGCTGCCAGCAGGCTGACACGAGAACAGCACAGTGACCAGACTGAGCCTTGAAGATGGGAGGTTGTAGGGCGTGCCCTTCTCACTACCCCCAAACATGGCTCCTATGCAGGGTGGATTCCCCAGTCCTTGAACGTGCCCTGCGAGGCTCCCTCTGCCTCAGGAGATGCCGCCCCCTCAGAGCGCCTGGCCTGATTTCTTCCTCCTACCAGATTGCAGTACACCTGTGCAGATATGTCCTGCAGCCCCTTCCTGAATCTGTTCTTCACCTCCTCATTCCCTCCCCACCGCTGCCTGGAGCTAAGAGCTGCTGGAGGTGAAGGAGGAGGGGGAGGTACATTGCTAGGGATGAGGCACAGGCTATGTTCCCACATGGCTGTGTGGGTGGGTTTCACTGGGAGGGAGAGGGATTTCTTGGCACTTTCCCTTCCTTGACTGTTTGCAGTTCCTGGCTAGGTTTACAGGTTGGCTAATTGATCTTTCTGAGGATTTCCTGCCATTCCTGGTACCCTCTCCCAGGCATCCTCTCCAGGGCCATCTGTGTTTCTTGAGGAGGAACACAGATCACTGTTCTGGCTGAAAGGACAATTCTCTTCCTGCCTCAGATGCCTCTAAGGTGTTAGTTCTTTGGGACTAGGGGACACATTTCAGCCTAGGACCCCCAAGGAGTGGAGTTTCTGTCTCCCCACCCACTGGTCTGTGGGAGCTTCAGCCCCTTGCCTGCAGGAGGGAGGGGCATTTGAGCAGAAGGAGGCAGTGAGGAGGCCTGTGGACAGGATGAGACCTTGGGTCTGGCGGGACACTAAGCTCCTTCTCTGTTCTGCCTGTCAAGCCAGTCCTTGGTTGACAGCCTCTGGGGAGCAGAGCAGGCTCAGACAGGGAGGGTGAAGGAGAGGAGTCAGAGGAGGATGCTGGGAGTCATCAGCAGGAGTGTGGGGCCAGATCTCAGCTTTGCCAAGCGCAGCCTGGAGAGTGTATGAGAGTCATTTCAGACCCCAGGATGTCCCTGCCCTGCTGCTGCTCAGAGGACCCCCAACACTACTGTGATTGGTTGGCTACTCCTGGAAGACAGAATATGAACATTAATGAGAGAAACTTAAGTAATAATATCATGTTTGAAGCAAAGCAGGGGTGCTGAGTTGTCAACATTGATGCATTCAGGTGAAAGGCATGTGGCCAGAGTACTGTCCTTGTAACTTCTTTGTAGGTTTGAACTCTTGTAGCATTCCGAAATGAATGCTAGCACCTTGAGCCTTAGGATGACCTTCCCTCCTCCTGGACCAAGAGTGTTTTTTTCTTTGGAGAAAGCTTTGTAGGGATAGGAGAGGCTGTTTCTGAGAGTGTGGTCAGACACCTGGCTTGTGGGTAGCAGTGAAATGTGACTGTGAATGGGTTTGCAAGATGGGCCTGGTGAGGCTAGGTACTTATTTTCTATCCCCACCATCACTCCGAAACCACATTTTACCCACAGGCAACTCGGGACGTGGTACTGAGTAGGGCACCGGAGCAGGCGGAGGACCGGAAAGTGAGCTTGCAGAATGCTTCAGCCATCTATGACCTCCTGAGCATAACACTGGGCAGGCGGGGCCAGTACGTCATGCTTTCTGAGGTAGGCTCAGCCACTCAGCCGACCCCACTTCCTGGGATTTTGGCAGTTCGTGAAGGAAACCACATGACGTGACCGTTTGTTCTTCATCACTTGCCATTTTCTGCTCAGGCTGGCCTGCCTCTTTCTAGCCCTGTGACCTTAACCTCATTCACAGATTCAGAGTCTGTGCAATGGGGGCAATTAGAGATCTTACCTTAGGGTGGTTAGGAGGAATAAGTGAAGTAGGCACATGTAACAAGCAGAGAGCCCCACCACGTCCCACCATGATAAGCACTAGCTGTTATTTTTATTTCACAAACCTTAATTCATTTGCAAGTCAAGGTAGCCCTGTGAAATCATTCACGTATTAAGGAGCAGGGAGCAGAGGACCACAGAGAGTGAGACAGTATTACAGTGGGTGCTGTGGCAGGGGCACGAGCTTCCTGCTGCTTTCTGAAGGCAATGACTTAGGTTACACTATAAGGGACTGGGGTGGCTGGGGAGGGTTCTGGTGTGGCAGTGCTGACTACTTCTTCCTCCACAGTGCCTAGAGCGAGCCATGAAGTATGCATTTGGAGAATTTCACCTTTGGTACCAAGTGGCCCTCTCCATGGTGGCTTGTGGGAAGGTAAGGCCCAGGGCTGTGGAGGCTCTGGTTCCTCCTGGAGGCTAAGAGCAGGAGTCTCTGTGAGTTAGGTGCTGGGGAAGTTTGGTGTTGGTCGGGATGGCTCTGGGCTGACCAGGGAAGGCTCTATATTCATGTGCTAGTGGCGGTGAGTGTGCTCACATGCAGGTGTGAGTTTGGATGCTTCTTTCTTCCTGTGGTCCACCACAATAGTATCGCAGCACTTCTGCCGGTGTGGCTCTAGGAGAGAGGAACACTGGTCCTGCTCCAAATAGTTCTGAGCTGGGAACGTGCCAACTCACAGGGGAGTCTGGAGGGGAAACTATGTGATGGATACAGTTATGAGGTACCTGGGTGGGGACAGCAGAAGAGGCTGCCTAGAACATGCAGCACCAGGGCAGGCTTTCAGCCTCCATCTGCCCAGCCCCTTCTCCTGCACCCCTGATTTTCTCTCAGATCAGAACTACACTTATGTAAGCGTCTATTTTAAGCCTCGACATGAAAGGAAAACCTTTCCGGAGCTGGGGGCTGAGGGAGATGGGGCTAAGGATGCTATGAATGCAGGAAATAAGGTGGCATGAGCTTGCAGATGGTTCCAAGAGCTGTAAATACCCAGGGCCCTTTCATGGGGCTGAGGGAATCCCTCGCCCCCTGGCCCATCTGTGCCACATTCCATTTCTAGCCCCACAGCCGTCTCTGAGGAAGGCCCTCCCAGTGTACCAGTGCCTCCTCCGCAGATGGAGGGGTGCCAGCCAGCTCTAGGTCTGTGCAGTAAGACAGGCCAGGGCCTGGCAGGGAGGGGGAGGAGGACCAGGTGCTGCGTTCTTGTCAGACTGTTGGCAGGGAGAGGCTGCAGAGCACGGCCAAAGTCGATAGGGAGTCTCCTTGGGTGTCTTCTTCTGGGCATCTGTCTTCTCAGTCCTTCTCATCACATGGACCATCTCCCAGAGCATCTTTGAAGTCACAGCAAAACCTGCTGGCTCTGCTCTGCAGGGTGCTGTCAGAGCTCAAGGAGAATTCAGAATTCAGACAGGGCTGGCCCTGCAGCATTAGAGGAGATTCTCCTAAGGAGCAGGTAGTGGGGAAAATTTGACTAAGGGGAGGGGCCCAAAAGATAAAGCAGGAGAAGCTGTGGAGGACGTGAAGGCAGGAGTAGGTAGTAACTGTAGGCTGGGGAGCTGTGGCTGGAACTTGTGTGGATCCGTTGCATACAGGAGCATCAAGCAGCTTCTTCCTGCCTCCCCCAAACAGGAAACATCTTTAGCCTTAGAATAGCAGAGATGAAGAAAGGCCTGGAACAGTGCACTGTTCTGTGGGTTATGGATTTTTTTTTTAAGCTACCCCCTTAAAACAAAACAAAAACCATCCATGAAAATTAGCTTTAATTTGGAGGGAGTTCCTGGAGGCCCCGGCCTCAGAGAAGGGTACCACATTTATGGGGTCTTTCACCTTCTTATGGGCAAGCTGGACCCAAAGAGGCCCAGGCCGCCTGGCACCCTTCCAGCCTCTGGGAAGCCATTCCCTACTTTGGTTCCTTTATGATCCAGCAAGGTGGGCATAGGGACTTGGAGTGGTTAGTGAATTCTTTACATATGAGTCTCCACGGGCTGCAGGCACTGGGCTCCACCCACTGACACACTCAGTGCACTGGGAGGTTGTTCTAGAAGGCATTCTCCAACCCCTCTGGGAATCCTGCATGCCAAAACCATTTGCCTGACTGTCCTAGCAGTCCTCAGAGGAGTTCATGGCCAGAGTTTGCCTTTGCTCAGCCCAAGGTGGGAATCCAGGTTCTGTACCTTCCAGAAGGTACATCTGGGCAGATATAAATATGCCTGGTGCTTTACCCCACAGGAATAACGGATGAGTTCTGTGGCATGATTTAGGTCGTTCCCTCTCTTGGTCTCCACACGGCAGTTGCATTGGCTGCGTTGCTAGGTAACCAGCTTGACAGGGGGATAAAAAGAAGCCGGCTGCTCCTACTGCTGGGTCCTCAGATGGCTCCTTAAATAGCAGTGTTTTTTGGTCTGCGTGGGAGTGGGGTGGGAAGGAGTGGGTGGACTGTAGAGGGTCAGGACTAGAGAATCCTGCGTTTTTAGGATGCAAAGGTCAGCAGCCCAAAGGGAAGCCGAGGGAAGGCCTGAGACTTGCTGGGGTTTGTGGCTTGAGAGACAGTAGTGAGGTCCTTAGTGTGGCATTCCCAGGAGAGTCTCTGAGGAGGTGGGCCCTGGCAGCTTTCACACAGCCTTCCTTGCTGCACTCCACACAGAGTACTCCTGTTAGGCCTGCGGCCTGCCATTTTCTGTCCTTTGCTTTGTGCTTGTCCTACCCTCCTGTATCTGTAGAGAGATAGTGGATGTTGGCATTTGTCTTCTCTGCTGCCCCGGTGTCTGTGATCTCTTTAGAGGTCTCATCTATCCTCTTAACTGACTCCACTACCCCAGCCCGGTACTGAGCCCAGAAGAGGCCCTGAATGAAGATACCTGCAGTTAGTCTCATGGTCTGTTTTCTGTTACTTATAATAAAACAAATGGGGCTAAAGAATTTATGGTGAAAAGAAGCATATTTGCCTCATAGTTTTGGAGCTCAAGGAGAGGATGCCAGCATTGGCCACCTCAAGGTACATAACATGACGAGATTGTATACAAGTGGGAGAAATTGTATAGCAAAAGCCAGACAGGAAGGTGCAAGCCTCATTCATTGCATGCAAGAACTATGAGAACAATATCCAGTCCATTTAGGGCACACACAATGACCATTAACTGTCTCCCACGAGACCCATCTCTTCATGGTTCTACTCCTCAGGGCTAACCAGTCCAAGGATGAAGCCGCCAGCACATTCATTCTTGGAGAACACACTGAAAATGTATGCAAAGCATAGGTCAGTCACAGCCCAAGGCAATCTGTAACACTGGGTGGAAGAACGTTCTTCCATAGATGGTGGGGAACAGAGAGGTAAGGGAGTCAGGATGCACACGTTCCAGGCATAGTGCACTGCAGGCAGAGGAGCCTGCCAGGACCCTCCTCTCCTTAGTGGCACCCCCGGAGTTGCTAAGTTCAAGTGTGAGCTCAGCCCACAGTAGAACCCAGAACATGGTAATTGTCTACTTACACACATGTACCTGAAGGTCACAGGTGCTTAGGAGCCTACATACCAAGAGAGTTACTGTTGAGTTTCCCTCAGAAAATGTTGGTTTCAGAAGGCAGAAGGTTCCAAACTGGACGGACACACACACACACACACATGCACACCCTCTCTCTCTCCAGGAAACCAGCTTTCCCTGGCCAAGGTCATCGCCACAGAGGCCACATAGGTAGTGTTTAAGAGACCCAGAATATGTTTAAACCCTTTCTTGGTCGCTCACTGGCTATGTGGCTTTGAACAAGCTGCTGGACTGCTCAGCTGTTTTCCTAGTTGTAATGGTGCCTGTCTGGTAGGAATGTTGTAAAAATCCCACACACTCATAGAGAAGTCAGCAAACTTTCTGTAAAGGGCCAGGCGGTAGTCAGTTTCTGACTACTCCTAGCCAGTCTGTCTCAGCCATTCTACTTCAATGTGGCATCATGCGGCAGCCACAGGCAGTTATATAAACGAATAGGCATGACTGAGTTCCAATTAGACCGTATTTATAAAACTGGACAGCATGCTGGATTCAGCTGGTAGGCTCTTTAGGCAGCCCCTGACTTAGAAAAAATCTGGAGCACTATCTGTCATTCCTAAGTGGAATGGGTGTCTGGGCCTGGATGCACTTCCCTTCTGACCTTCTCCACCTCTCTCCTCAGCAAATCCTGGTTGAGCCCTGTGGGGCCTCAGCTTCTTGTCTGGAGGTTCTCTCTGAGCCTCCCACTGTCTCACCTTCTAGCCTTTGTCCATCTGTCCAGTCCTGTTACCTCTCTTCTCGGAGTGCAGGTCTAGAGCCCCTGGCTGTTTCTTTGATCTGCATGGTTCTCATCTGAGTCTTTTTTGTCTGTTATCATGTAAGCTGTTGTCACTCACTCCTGGTTTCCATTCCCCAAACGAGGGAAACTCTCCTGGAGAGGAGGACTACCCTGCTGTGAATATCACTTGGACTCCTCCCAGCGCTCTCTTCCTGATTGTTAGAAGGAAAGGGATACAGAGCGAGGACTGTTGGGAGAACTATCCCCGAGGACACAGGCACTGCAGACTATGGAGACAGGGGTGGCCAGTGACTGTGTTCCCTACTCTTTCTTCTGCAGTCAGCCTACGCCGTGTCGCTGCTGCGCGAGTGCATGAAATTGCAGCCCTCGGACCCCACGGTGCCCCTGATGGCTGCCAAGGTCTGCATTGGGTCCCTGCACTGGGTGAGTGACCTGTGGGGGTAGGGCAGGCAGAGCCCAGATTCAATAACCAGCAGGAGGGAATAAGGTGGGGGGTGTGCAATGAAGAAAGGTGCCACCATTGTGTAGGAACAGGAGGACCCACTAACCTCAATCTTGACAACATGGACCCAGTTAGGATGCTATCTGATTGTGGTTCAGCTTTTGAATGTGATCTCCAGAGAGTCAAACAGATGGGAATTAGTGGGGGTGATAGGCAAGACCCCAGAGTTAGACCAGCTCATTAGAATGGAGGCTTCAGATGACTTCATAGTAAAGAGAGAATGGGAGAGGTCAAAGTTAACTCTAGCCTGACACAAAATAGAGGTCACCTCCTTGTAGCCCTTCTTTGTTCTTATTGCTGCCCTTCTTCTTTCCTGGGTCCTGCGGCCTACTCCCCACTCTCTGCTGGGGCAGCTGTTAGGAGAATATAGTTCAAAGGTACTTCTCCTCAGCTGAAAGCCTTTACTGGGGGCTCGTGGAGGTATCCCCAAAAGGTCAGTAGCTTGAAGCAATGAGAACACAGGGCCTGGAACCCTGAGTCCCATGCCTTTGATGGGACCAGACCCAGGCCCTGGACCCTAGAAGTTCTACACTAATCCGTGCTCTAACTGCTAACTATATCCTGATAATCGTCACTTTTCTTGGTCCCAATGAGCTTCCCGATGTCAGGGAGAGTCCTTTTTCTACACCCTGAGTGACAGAACAGGGCCTCATTCCTCTCACTTGTCATCTTGTTCCCCACATATCCTCTCCAGCAGGCTAAGTAGCCCCCATTCCTTCCTCTGCATTCTAGATCCAAAGTAGCTCTCGCTTTGTTGTAGGTGGCATGCAGCTGAGTCTGCAGAGTCCCAGGCCACACTCTTGCAGCAAAGGCTGCTGGGAGCTGAAGGTGCAGAGGGCTGAGTCCCCAGCCCCCAGCCCCCAGCCCCCAGCCCCCAGCCCCCAGCTCACACTCCTTCTTCAGGGCTTCTGAGAGGGAACCTTGGGCTGATCCCTTAGATGAAGCCCAAAATACCCGTTCTCTGGGAGCAGGGCTGGGGAGGGCATGTGTGCTCCCCCGAGCTGCCAGCTCCAAGGAGCTGTGAGTCCACCCAGCCAATGGTGCCCTTGCCAGGAAGCCCTAAATTTAGGTCTTCCCACCATGAAGAAGCTGTTTCCCTCCGCAGTATAATTACAGTGATTATGTGCATTCAGATTACATGGTAATAAAATTAGGATCAAATCAGTCCAAATTGAAATCAGATGAGTTAGGAGCAAAGTAATCAATGACAACATAAATAGAAAAGCCCAAAAGGAAGCTTAAACATGGAGACTTGTCATCAGAAAAACGGGAGAAGGGCAAGCTGTTACCAGGGACTGAAAACAGTTTGAATGTTGGCTGGTCAGAGTTTGGCAGGGAAGTGAGAATCAGGTGAGCAGGGCTCTTTAGGTGAGTAGGGATGAGGGTGGCTTCCAGTGGCTGTGGGCAGCCTTCCTGACTTGATGCTTCCATGGCTCTCTCTCCTCCCCCACCCACACTCCATTTCTTTCTTTCTTTCTTTCTTTCTTTCTTTCTTTCTTTCTTTCTTTCTTTCTTTCTTTCTTTCTTTCTCTCTCTCTCTCTTTCTTTCTCTTTTTTCCTTCCTTCTTTCTCTTCTTTCTTCCTTTCCTTCTTTGTGTTTGTTTGTTTTTTGAGACAGGGTTTCTTTGTGTAGCCTGGATGTCCTGGACTTGCTTTGTAGACCAGGCTGACTGCGAACTCACAGAGATCCAGGTGCCTCTGCCTCCCAGCATGCAAGCATGCACCACCCACCACCCAGTTCCCACTCCATTTCTTTAAGTTATTTTTCCTTTGTTTTTATTCTGTGTGACTGTGTTCCCTGCATGCATGTCTGTGTACTGTGTGTGCAATGCCCACAAAGGCCAGAAAAGGGCGTCAGATCCTCTGGGATGGGAGTTACCGTAAGGTGAAACACCATATAGGTGCTGGGAATCGAACCCAGATCCTCCTGAAGAGCAGGTAGTGCTCTAACTGGCGAGCTATCAGCTCCGTCTTGGACGTGGCTTGAACTGTAGTGTGAGCCTCTGGGCTTCTCCAGGGTAGAACCGTGTCTGTTCCTGAGGCCAGTGACGGGTGCTGGTGAGAGCCTGTGCCCTGCCCTTCAGCACTCCACCTCTTCTGCCTGTTTCTGAACCCCCTCCACTTTCTCTGGCCATAGGTAGGTTTGGGGAGCAGATAGAAAAGATGTAGATAGTTTCTTGGCTCCCTCGAAACACATATTTTAAATTGATTTACTTTTAAAAGTGGGAACCCCTTCAGGAGGCATAGAGGATGGGCATGCTTGTATACTGTATGCCACACAGACACGGAAAGGGCTGTGAAGTGGGGCGTAGGTGAGCTCGCTGTGCAGAGGCCTGTAACGTGTCTCTCACAGGGTCTATTTCCCCTGAGGAAGCAGCACGGGTACCGGAAAGAGCATAGGCTGTGGAGAACAGTAGGGTTCGAGTCTTCCAGTCCACCTACTCATGAGCTTGTATGACTTTGAAGGAGTGACTGCCTCTGTGTGCCTCAGTTTCCTCATAATCTGGGAGCTAGCATGCCCACAGGATGGCTGTAAGGTGGTGTTTTCTGTGTGGCACATTGCAGGGATGTGACAAATGGTTGCCATTATTTTTTTTTTACAACACTTTCAAAATAATAAGTACTTAGAAAGGAAATGTCTTTGCTTTCATTTTTCAAGTCCAGGAAGATGGATTATTCACAAAGTAGGGAAGAATAGCAGCTCCCTTGTAACCATCTTGTAGAGGTTTGAAAGTGTCTATTATTCCCTGAAGGGGAAAAAAAAAAAAAAGCAGATTTCCCACAGAGCAGCTCCAGACCCTATAGGATCAGGAGAAACCTGCAGCTTCAGGAAGGGGCTCTCTCCCATCCCTGGGAAGAGAGGAAGGGGCTGGAGAATCAGGCTGGACCTCTTTGCAGGTGAATGAGGCTACCCAGAGATTGGAGGCAGCCCTGAGCCCAGCAACTGTGCCAGCTCAGCTCTGAGGCTGCTGTGCAGGAACCAAATTAGGAGGCCCTTGGAGACAGAGGAACTCGGGAAAGCACAGAGTGTTTCCTTACTTACGAAGAGCAAAACCAAACCATTGAAGGGTTACCCTGTACAGCGTCAGAGGAGAAAACTGAGAAAGCCCAGAGGGTAGCCGTGAACCCCTCACACCTGCCTGGGTTGGAGTCACAGTTCTACCACTTGCTGACTGGCTGACTGTGGGGTTGGGGGCCTCACACAAGGTCCCTGTGCCTCCTAAGCTCCTGCTGTGGTGCTATGGCTGGCTGTCAGGCTTCAGGCTGCTTAGAATCACAGAGGCAGGGAGGACCTTCCCTAGGTGGCAATGGCCACCTGGCTGCTCCTGATGAGACAGTGTCATGGCAAGGGTGGGGGAAGAGACAACACTGGGAACCCCTCAGCAGGTGGCAGAAACAGTAGCCTCCAAAATGATCACTGGTTGCTAGATTTGAGGCCATAGGAGGAAGTGTCTGGAGTCTAGACCTGGCGTCCCCAGCAGGAGGAGGCTGCCAAGGGTACCTGGTAGAAATAGTTTTGGGCGGCTCGGAACCATCAGACTGAAACAGCATTTTCAGATCCTGGGTCAAGACTCATGTGTTATGGAATAGAACACTTTAGAGAATAGGGTGGGAAATGCCGATTTATTGTCGTCTGTGCAAGGGGTGAGGGCGACAGTGGGAGGTCTTCCGTTGCATGTATCCTTGGCCTCAGTTGGACTGGAGAGAGTGAGCCTGCACAGCAGACTGGGCAGGACTGTGGGGTGCCCATTTGTCCTGTGTAATCATTGTTTTTCTGGGATGAGCACCAGGCCCAGAGACAGAATGCAAGCAGCACTAGTGTCCTCTGTCGGATCCCAAAGGTCCTTCGATGCCGCTTGCAACTTTTTCAGCCAGATGATGTGTGATTGATGTATGCATATGCACACATGTGTGCATAGTAACACATGTGTACATTAGATATAATCGCTGCTATCAATCTTAGTTGATTAGTGGAGCACACAGAGCATCACCATGTGGTTGCATCAGTCCTCCTGGCAGCACCCTGAGGGAGAGACTGTTGTGCCCAGCGTACAGAAGCGGGAACTGAGGCCCGAAAGATAACCTCAAAGCACGCGAGCCCATGTGCTGCGCTGCGTCCTCATCACCGCACTGCCCCTCTGTGAAGACAGCTGACTTGAGAGTCAGGAGCTGGTTCTGAGCCTGGCGGGGGTCCTAGCGCTTTCGAGCCAGGGTGGCAGAGCCAAGTTCTAAAGCTTTTGGATTGCCACACCTGCTCTAGACGGAGACAGACGGTGCCTAATAAAAACAGTTTGTTTTATTTAGTTTTCATTTTTGCTGTAATGGCATTCTCCCCATTTGCTAGCTAAAGTACCCATGTCTATTAATACCATGTGTAATTATTGTACATTAACGAACTTGGGATTAATACCATTTTTCCTTCATGATTACAGCCATGCATCCGCATGCAGAAAGCCTGCTCTGTGGGTGGCATCAGAACTCAAAACAGTGTTAGCCCTGTAGGCACGTGGTGTGTTCATGGATTTTCTTGTTTTTTGAGCAGTGGGTACTCAGCTCCTTCAGGTTATAGGAGTTCTGTTTGTTTTCTTTTCTGCCCATGCCTCCTCATAGCTGTGTCCACCGGGGACTCCTCCCATTCATTCATTGATCCATGGCTATTGGCCTGTGTCTTGGGCAATTCCACCACAACCCAGGGAGAGATACCTTACCAGTTGCGCACTCCCTAGCTAGCTGTGGCCAGCAGTCAAATGTACCTACTCGTGCTGGGGAAAATCACGTCAGGTTGGGATGTGAGCAGGGTTGGGCATGGCTGGAATGTGACTCTCACTGCTGGACTACCTGTGATTCTGTGACTGGGGGGAATACCTGGGCTTGGGGCATGGATGTCTGTCTTGTGGTGTGGAAGTAATGTGTGAGTGGGAGGATGATGCTGAACTCAGGAAGCAGCCCTGGGTTCCTTGGGAGTCAGTGTTCCGGGTGATACGTATGGCTGTGCTCTGCATGTAGTAGGTCAAGGGCACCAAGGGGAGAGTTGGTGGAGACACATGAGAGTGGGCACAGTCTTAGCCCCAGCCGTACACCCCAGCCAGCCTCACAGCTATGGGTGCCACAAAGTATCCATAAATTCCTCCTCATGTGCCTTCTCCTTGTGTCCCATGTTGTGTGTGACTATGTGTGTCCACATGGCCGTGCCAGTTGGGCCTTTTCCAACTGGACTGGTCCCCCTGCTCCCAGGACAAAAACAGCCCAAGGCCTTTTTCCCCTGAATGTTTAAGCTCCCTGGCTTCCTGCTGAGGAAGGGAGGGAGCAAGCTCTAGACTAGCCTGTGTGGCAGCCTGCCTACTCTGCAGGGTTGGCCATGGTCAACAGATAAATGTTCCCAAGGCCCAGCACCAACCCTGGCTCCCCTCTGTCTGCTGAGCAGGCCCTACAGAGACCACGTGGGGAGGGAGCCACACATACTGGCCTGTTTTGAGTTCATGCTCTCAGCACAGCAGGCTTTGGGGACACTTCTCCCAGACAGGGCAAGTGTCTCTCTGGAAGATCGGCACTTGTGACCTTGAGCACACTGGCTCCTTGGAGGGGAACAGGTCCAGGGAGGCACTCCTGGTAGAGCAAACAGCTGGATCTTCTGCTCTGGATAAGTCGCATTGCCTACAGTTCCAGCCTACATTTCCTGTGCGAAGAACTGCTCCGTTTGTGCCTACAGCCAACAGTGTCTCACGTTGTGTTGCCTTTCCTACCCGGGACAGCAAAGCCCACCCAGTGACCACTACCTCTCTTCTCTGCAGCTGGAAGAGGCGGAACACTTTGCCATGGTGGTTATTGGCCTTGGAGAGGAAGCAGGAGAGTTCCTGCCTAAAGGCTACCTGGCCCTGGGTCTCACCTATAGCCTGCAGGCCACCGATGGTGAGTGCCAAGGCCCAGAGCAGTCTGCCTGTGCACGTTGCCTCAGGTTTCCCGGCTGCGTCCCAGGCATCTCATTCCACTAGTGATCTATCCTCACCCCACAGGCGTGAGCACTCCTCTGGGATGTGTGCATGCATACACACACACACACACACACACACACACACACACACACGTCCCTTAGTTCCAGGAGGTTCCACTCTTGCTCAAACAACCACCAGTGTGCCCTTCCTCCTCATGGACCCCAGCTCTGTCACCATGTAGGTCCTGCCCAGCCTGTCTGCACTGTTTACTGTCTGCAGTGCCATCAGCCCTCCACTGCCCCAGTGGCTTCCTTCTGCTCCTGCCAGTCCTGCCTTTACCCTCAGCTCTGCAGCAATCCTCTAGGGTCTTTGAAATCCTCAAGCATGACAGTCCCAAATACCTATAGGAGTTTCATATGGCTCTCATCCTTCTTGCCCCAGGCCTCGTGTTTTGTTCCCAAGCTATTCTTGTTTAGCCCTGTGCCTTTGAGCAGACTGACTCCTTATCTTGTGTCCTTGAAGTCTGGAAGGGAGGGAGTGATGAAGCCCCACTCAGGCTTCACCCATGTCTCCTAGTACCAGCCCCTATGTGTAGCCACAAGAGACCCATGAAGCCATATGGGGCCATCTGGTACTGGCTGTCTTCTGCCCCTCACACCCTAACTCATGGGAGCTTCAGGTACTGTCATCCTTGCTTGAGCTGAGGTGGTCACCACTCGCTTAGTTCTAGTCTGCTTCTGCCACAGTAGTCTTCTGTGCCTCGTGCCCTGTCACTGGAGCCTGAGTTTGCAAACAGGGCTCTGATGGGCTGGCTCCTTCCTGCAGAGTTCCTGTGCCCTGGGGATGGGCCAGGGAGAGATTTGCACTTCTCTAGTGACCCCTCCATTGATCGTGTCTCCTGCAGCCACGCTGAAGTCCAAGCAAGATGAACTTCACCGCAAGGCACTGGAGACCCTGGAGCGGTAAGGACACCCCCTACCCAGCCTTTTGCTTCTTCGCACACAGAGTGATAAAATGGAGGGTTCCACAGTGAAGTTCCACAGTGAAATGGATGTTTCTGTCTCCCTCTATGGCTAAGGAAACCAAACTGCCAAGAGGTCACCCAGCAGGCAGGGGTGGGTTGCTGTGGTCAGGTGACTTGGCCCTCAGAGCTGACCCAAGCTCTGAGCTGGGTTACTTCAGCTTCCAGGCCCAACCCTTGCTCCTAGGCTCTCAGGCTTCCTCTGGTGTTGTGATACTTGACTGAGGATAGGAAAAACAGTCAATTCGGCAGCAGTTCTCAACCTGTGGGTCACCATCCCTTTGGTGGTCACAAATCAGATGTTCTGAATCCTAGATATTTTCATTATGATTCAAAACAGTGGCAGAATTACAGTTATAAAGTAGCATTGGAATAATTTTATGGTTGGGGGTCACCGCAGCGTGAGGAACTGTCTTAAAGGGTCACAGCCTTAAGAAGGTTGAGGACCATGATGTCTTTCTAGCCCCTGCCTGACCACATCAGAGCTGCAGGAACCTGCCAGCCACAACCTCACAGAGATTTCCTGGAGTCGGGGAGCAAAGAAGGCAATAAAGCTCCTTCCTCAGGTCCTACCTTGCTCAGACCCAGCCGACCTGGGCCTGCCTCCCTGGCCTGACTTATGTGTTGCTCTAAGCCCCAATCCCCCACACTGAGGTGACAGGGCTGTTACTGGGGAGGACCTGGCTAGGAGTCCTTGTACCACTTTGATTGGAGCATGTGACACATTGGCCTCCCTCAGGGTTAGGTGGTTGGTTCCCCAACCGAAAAACAGAATATTCCAGCCCTGAATAACACGTGAGACTTCCCCACCTCTCCACGCCAGTGTTGTACTCCCAAGACTTCTGGCCTGCATCCTCCTCAGGGCAGTGGCCAGTGCACATGTCCGTTAGAAGGAAAGCCATAGTCAGGCCGACAGGCGCTCACTCATAGCGAACCAGCCAGGCTCCATTCGCAGATGCTCTTCCCCCATCCCTGGCCTACCCTTCCTGTGAGGTCTGTCACCTTAGAGATGCCCTACCTCAGCTGTGCCAGCTCTCCTTGAGCCACTGTCCTCCACCGTGAGCTGTTTGTGGACCTGTCTGAACCATTGTGTCGTCTGAGAGGGGCTGGCAGGATCTCCCACCACACTGCCCACAGCACCCAGCACAAGGCTGCCATGCTTCAATTGACAGTAACTGACTTTGACTCCCTCTCCCCTGCAGAGCCCAGGAACTGGCACCCGATGACCCTCAGATTATCTTCTATGTCTCCCTGCAGCTGGCCCTTGTCCGACAGGTGTGTTGTCACAGTTCCTAGTCCTCAGATCTGTGGGGCTTCTCAGCTCCTCCGTGTGACTGTGTCCCTCGGTGTCTTTATCCTTCATGTGAGCATCTATGTGTGAGGGGTCTTGTGAGGATTTGGCCCATGTGGGTGCATCACACCCCACTTACGGAGGCACACAGGAAAGGGTTATTCTATTCTGTACCCTGTCTTTTCTTAAAGTATTGTGGTCTCCTGAGAAGTGGATGTGACCCCAACATCATTTGTTGTCCCCCCCGATCCCCAACTTGGAGAAAGTGTGATTGGCACATGGGGCTATTTCTGGATGGCCTTCTGTGTGACTCAAAACTTCCTCCTGACCCTGAAGGCACTACTGCAGGCCCTGGCCCCAAGGGTTCAGTAGGATCCTTCTATCCACTAACCACCTTTGCCCTAACAAGATCAGTACCACAAACAACCACCCAGAGCTCTTCAGGTAGACACACCCTTTCTACTAGTCATCCATGAGCTCAGTGTCCGGGGACCCCAACTGCCTTTCAGAGTCTCTTTTGACCTCCTGCACCCTCCAGCTCTTAGGCTAGTACTCTGGGCATCTCTGGTGGCCTTGACCCAGTGCACGCTGACTCTGACACACCCTGACCCCTTGGGGACTGTGGGTGGCCTGAGGCCCTGGTGCAGATCTCCTTTCTTGCCACTGGGAAGCATGCTAAACTCCAAGCTGCCTGGGAGAAGCCACATAGGCCCTGTCTGCGGCTCCAGGCATGGTGGTACAACCTGCAATCCTGGCGCTTAGAAGGCTAGGGCAGAATTCTTAAGATTTCTGAGGCTAGCCTAGGCTGCAGAGTGAGTTCCAGGCCAGCCTGGGATACACTGCCAGACACCGTCTCAAGAAACGAGGAAAAAGAGGTGCACATTCATTCATACAGAGGCAAATGAGGGTAGCCCTGGTAGTGGCTGCTGCTTCATCTCCATGTAAACATCCTGCGAGGGACGTGACCTCACTCCATGTCTGAGAAGCCAAGGCCGTCCTGAACTTAGTACCTAGGAATTGGTGGAGCCAGGGGTCTTTGATCCAGAGTCCACTCTGCCCAAGCTAAGAAGCCCCTGGCCATTTGGAGATAGCCCCCTTGATTCCTGTCAGGAGGCTGGTCTCATTGTCACGCCCGACCTTTGAGCTGCTCCGCCAGCTGTTTCCTCTGACCCCAACGCCCTGGGCTCTGCTTCTACCTTCCTCACCTTCCCCTGGGGCCCACATTTTCTTGCCTTCTCACTGAATGGTAGACCTCACCACTGGAAGCTCTTCCTTCTTGCCTTACACCCGGACTCTAAGCCAGTGGTGGCTGTCCAGCCTAACTTGTCACCCTAAATCCCCCATCTCTGTCTCCATCTCCATCCTGCTATCTCACTGTTTTCTACCCAGTGGCCCTGCTGTATGTTCCTCCTCTCCCTTCCTCTCATACCTCCTTCTCCCCTGTGACTCATTCATCACTCAGCCACTTCCATCATATCCCAGATCCTGACTCCCAGGTCCTGCCCTAGGCCCTACTCACTCTGCCTCTCCTCTAGGAACATCACTCAGCTTCTGGAAAGTTACCTGAACAGCTCTATTTTTAACCTTCTGTAAAGGAACCTGGTGCTTTACTTGCCAATTATGTTAATGATAAGCCTTCCGTGGTGCATTTTTTAATCTGTTCGATTATTCACCCATCTTTGGTAAAGAGTGCCCATCTTCCCAAAACAATGCTTGCCAGGCCAGTGGAGTCTGGTGCTCAGTTCCCTTGGGACACCAGGTCTCAAGTCTCAGAAGGTTGAGGACCTTGAGTATACTATTAAGCTAGTATCCTCACCTATTGGGGTCTCTGGGACCCTACCTTCTGGCTTTTCTGCCTAGAGCATGGCTGGCTGCCCTGAGCGATACTATCTAGGGATTTGGATACCCCTACCAGTGGGGTCTGTTCTGGTGAATCACTGGGCAGGACCATCCTTGGAGAGTCATTTAAACTACAATGGTAGCCACACTGATCTTAGCTGCTTCTTTATACTCTTCTTGACCTATGCACAGTTTTAGACTTTAGTGCCTATGGCCTGCTTAGAGGCCAGAAGGAAACTGCGTGATGGGCCTGGCACACTGGAAACACATGAGGCTGGTGTGAGCGAGGTTCTTAGAAGACTATGCACAGGTCAGTGGTAGAACAAATACTTCCCATATGAGAAGCCCTGGGCTCGATCTCCAACACTGCATTAAAAAAGGGAAAAAAAAAAAAGTCCTGTTGTGGGCAGAGTCTAATGCAGCTGCCGGTGAGCACAAGCCCTCGGAGTAGCAGGAAGAGTCTAAGGTTCCTTTGTTGTGGGGTCTTGGGAGGCTTAAGAGGGAAACACAGGCTTTGGAAAATCCACTGAGGCGGTGCTCTGTGGGGTGTCTCATGCCTCAGCCTCTGAAGCAGCTGCAGGAAGCCTGCCCGACCGCATCCTACTGCAGAGGAAGTGCAGACCAGAAAGCTGTTCCTACCTTGTCCTAGGCACCAGCAGAACAGCAGAGCAGTGAGGGAGATGGAGTGTACACACTCCACCCTACACTGGAGCCAAAATATTTGGCCCCGTGAAGATGTGAGTAGGGAGGGTGTTTCTCCATTGGTGTCCTGTAAGGTTGTTTTCCCAGCTGTGGCATACATGAACAGACTAACAGCAGAGCCTGGTCTGTGCTAGGCTTGCAGCTAGCCTCCCTAACCCTCCTCCGTCCTGCCTGTCTCTTCCAGTCTCAGTTCTGGTTATGTAGTCACAGCCTCCACAACCACTGGGGGTATAGGTGGCTGAGAGGAAGGCAAAGGAATGGATGGGCATTCCAACAGAAGCAGGCCTTGCAATGAGGGCACCATTTACTGAGGCAACAGGGAGAAGCCTCCTGCATTCTGGGGAACTGAGCTGAGTTGGACCTCCAGAAGTATAAGGAAGGAGGTGATGGGCTGGCTGCTACCACAGCACTCTGCAGCCTACGGAGAGCTGGCCTCCCTACACCAGAGGTTCTCAGCCTGTGGGTTGTGACAGGGACTGCATACCAGATATTTAGATCATGATTCATAACTAGCAACATTACCGTTATGAAGTAGCAACAAAATAGTTTCATGGCTGGGGGTCACCACAACATGAGGAAGCATGTTAAAGCAGTGTTAGGGAGAATGAGAACCGCTGGCCTGCCCTGAGGCCCTCACTAACCCGGTGCAGCATTGGCAGCCTGTGCTAACCAGAGCTGAAGTGCCAGCCCCTCAGGATGGGGATGCTTGCGCAGACGGCTTAGAAGGTGTAGAAGTGTGTCCAGCTGGCCATGCCCTGTCAGTGTAGTTCCCTTCAGGTAAGGCATATGCCTAACCTGTAGGAAATGGAATTCCCAGAAGCAGGAACTCCCAGTGACAAGAGATCCAGATCTTTCAAATTCACAAATAAGGTGCAGCTTTCCCCAACAGCCCAGTAGTCCCCCAAAGACTCTTAATTCAAACAGCAGGTGGCAGGTAGCCCCAGGTAGGCTGGGAGCAAGAAACCATCTTGCCTGCCTTTGCTGAAGAAGGAGGAGGTAGTAAAGAGGGTGCATGGCCACCTGCCAGATCACCCTGGACAGTTAAAGAGTTGCTGGACACCAGTATGACCCAGGCTCCTTTGAAGGAGCGTGTTTCCATCAATGACTTATCAGAATTTCTTTCACTCCTTAATATTTATGGAAATGTCCCAGAACCTGCCAAGGGTTCTCAGGCCAGGCCATGTGGGGAGAGTTCAGCAAACTCCCTGACCTCTGTGGTTGAGCAATGGTTGAAGGTACCGGGTAGAATCAGATGGAGGAGAGCAGCGTTCGCAGTGATCTCAGGATCCATTCTGAGCCATGCTGTGCTCAGTACAGCTTCACAACACAGGAGACTGTCAGGCTTTCCCAGCCCAGCTGGGAACGAGGGTTAGCAAGGCAGCAGGCCCAGGGAGTCTCATCTTCCTTGCCGGTCTGCAGGGTTCTCAAAGCAGTGGGAGCCTGTCATCCCTCCAGCTCCAGGAAGGGAGGCAAACCCACGCCAGAAATACTGCCCCACCTGAAGGGAAGGATGCCTCACCCTTGAGCCACCTGTGGTAGCTTCTCTGGCTCTTTACAAGTAGCCCTGCGTGATCTGGCCTCATCCTCTCTATCTAATCTTACTACGGAGCTACCCTTAACTTTTGAGTTGAAAAACACAAAGTACAGAAAGCAAGCCTAATGTCTAGCGAGGCTCCACCCTGCCCACATTTAGAGGACAGTCTGTCTCTCTCTCTCCTTTCTACCACTCATCTCTGCTGCCTCCCTGCCTATGGTCACACTGTACTGCCTACCTGGAGCACCCCCTATTCCTTACCTTCTCCCTGAGTGGGACTCTGTTGATCCCTGTTATCAAAGGGGAAGGGGCTTCCCATGTGGCAGACAGCTTAAGCCTGTACCTAAGGCTTCCTACTCCTCATTCATAATGCTTGCATTTGTCTACCAGAGTCCCTTCCTAGGCTGTTTGATGGGAGATATTTATCAATAGCCTTGCCCCAGCCTCACTTGAGTTGCTGAGCCATTCCATGGACTGGAATCTGAGGTTAGGTCAAGATCCTAAACCCTCCATCTCTCCTGGCAGATCTCCAGTGCTATAGAGCATCTTCAGGAGGCCCTGACGATGTGCAAGGATGATGCCAATGCCCTTCACTTGCTGGCACTGCTCTTCTCTGCCCAGAAGCATCACCAGCATGCTCTGGATGTCATCAATATGGCCGTCACTGAGTACCCTGAGAATTTCAAGTGAGTCTCCTGGGATCACTCCTCGATGGAGGGCTGCCTTGGATATTGCATGGCTGCCTGTGCACACCTTAGCTTGTCTCATTGCCATCCAGTACACAGAATAAGTGTCCACTGCATAGACACTTCCTGGGTAGAGGAACAAGGTGGTATAGGAATGGCAAGGGGCTGTGGCGGTATGCACAGAGGGGTGGGGACTTTTGCGCCTGTGGTGTTCCTGTGACCCCCACAGAGTTCGTGGGCCCAGAGGGGAAAAGTGCTGGATTGCACGTGTGCAACACAGTGCTTTCACCAAGCCCTGTAGCCCGGAGGGTACCACTTGGTAAGGCATGTGACTTAATCAGTCATGACCCTGACACAGCCAGCCAAGGATGAAATCCTAAAACTAGCTCAGCTGGTGGAGGGCAGAGGAGCCATCTCAACTGCATCCTTTTCTGGGGGAATAGTTAATCTTGCTCCAGGGCCTGACCCCTTGTGTTTACTGCCCCAGCTCCATGCCCTGCTTCTTGGAGCAGGGCTCACATTGCACTGGGGCAGGGCAGCAGCAGGTGGGGCAGGATTAGGTCTCCTTCCTCTACCCTCCATCAAGGGACCTACTGCCATCATACAGGATGGCAAGGCTAGCCAAGGCAGAAGCCACATCTTGGCCTTTTGAAGGGATCTAGAGGAAGGTCATGTCTTGATGATGACCCCTGAGACTCTTGTCCAGACTGTCTGATGCCTGTATCTAACCCCCCTGCCAAGCCCAATTCCTGATCCTGTCTGGTCCATCCACACATACCCTACTCTCCTGCCCCAGTGCATCCCAGCGTTCACAGCGGGGTATAAGTAGAGTGTGTGTCCACTTTGATAATCTGTCTTTGTGTTGGGGAAGCCTTGCTCCAGCCTTGGAGAAATGATTATTCACTTTATAAAACCATACCATTCAGGAATTTCAAAATGGAGATAAATCAGGTGTGGACAGTGGTAATCTCAAGTATAATACAGCAACACTAGGTGGTAATGTTTTATTTTATCTATTTTTAATTTTTAAAAACTACATTTGCGTGGGGCGGTACACATGTGCAGTGAGCATGTGTGGAGGTCAGAGGGCGACGTGAGGTAGTCAGTTTTCTCTTGCCATGTGACTCCTGGGGATAGTCGTGGGTTTTCAAGCTTGGCCTTCGTCACTCAATTATCTTCCCACCCTTACAATTTTTATATATAGTAAAAAATCCAGAAAAGAAGAGGCCTCCAGTCTCCACAAAGGTACCTTGCTTTTTTCAGACTCCCCTGCAGACAGGAAGGTCCTGACTCACTGCTGTTGGTATTCGTGCCATTGTATGCATGTGTCCACGTGCCTGCGTGTATCTGTGTGTACCTGTGCACGAGTGTGTGTTTACTCTGTCAGTTGGGCTAAGTGGGAAAGGAAGCACCCCAGGAATAAAGCTTAGAACTGTAGGATGGAAATGGAAGGAACTTCCTGCTCGCTGTCAGGCCTGAGTAGCAGCACTGAAGAGACGAGGCACCTAGAAGGCCGCAGTGTTAAATGTTGTGGAAACCCAAATGGGAAGCAAGGAAGAACAGGGCTATACCCTTCCATTCCTGGGTCTCCCGTTTTGCTCCTCAGCGTCTCTTCCTGGAGTCAGCACTGACTGTTGTACCAGCCCAGTGCACCTCCCTGGACTGCTGTGGGAAGCTGATTCCCTTGCTGAAGGTCTGGTTGAACCCCAAGCTGTGTGAGGTGTAGTGGGATCTACTCCCTTGCTTCCCTGGACCACTCCAGCAAGATGCTTCCTCCCAGTGGCTTCCTTTTCATCTTCCGGCTCTGGAACCAGTTAGGCAGTCCCCTCGCTCCCTTGTGAGTGAGCGCCACTGATCTACCCAGCTGCACTCTCCATGATATGACCTTATGTCCCTGAGTGTCTTCACAGGTAGACCAGGTAGATGGAGAGATCTTGAATTTGAGCGTGGTGCCCAACTCTGCCCCTGCCCCTTCAAGAGGAATCCCGTGGGTGTACATGAATGAGAACTTTTTCTAATTGCTTTCAGGAGGTTCTTTGAGACCCCAGGAGGTGGTGATGGTGGCGATTGGGTGTTGGTATAGACTGAGGTGTTTGCCATTGTGCAGCCTGACTGTGCTCTTTCCCTGGTGCCTCCTGCTGCCCTCACGTGAGGTGCTTCCTGGAAAATGGTGTCTCTGCTTCTGCAGGCAGAGCCTTAAGGGGGCAGCGTTTGCCATGGGAAGTGCTCGCCCACAGCCATCATCCTGCAGTGAAGGGCAGCTGGGGCTCTAGGGTGTGAGACCTTGTTCCTGGTTCTTCCAGAGCATTGTTCTGCAGAGCACAGAGTGTATTCTACCCTGGGAATCCCCTCCCCCGCCCCCTGCCAGGGCTCAGTTTGCGCAGTTAGGGGCATCAGATGAGGTGGGAAAGTCGCTCCTTACCACAGCCCAACTGCTTCCAGATTGGAAGCTTTTGGTTTGAACTGGCCCTAAAAATTTACAAAACTAAGCACAACAGGGATTCATGCCACGGGAGTATGAGAAAATAAATCTTTCTTCTAGAAAAAAAAAATTATAGACATACATGTCAGTTCTATTGAGTGACCAAGTCAATTATTTCCAAATAAATTAAAACTGTTCCCCACAGATGAAACCCTGGAGTACAGAAGAAACCCATGGATTAGCAGGAAATGTCATTGAGTCCATTACGGGTCAGGGATCACTAAAAAAATGTCATTGCTTTTCGACTGTTTGTCCTGTTTCTCCAGCTGCTCCCTGTGCTAGGAACAAGCCGTGTGTGGCTCCAGCTGTTGCTAGCAGTTAATTAAACAACCAGTCCAGTAAATATCACTCAGCAAAACAGCACAGACCAACCTCCTTGGCCTGGCCTCATTATCCCAACAAAGTGTATCCTCAGAGGATGCTTATAGGCCTGTGACATAGGTTGTTTCCCACGAACTACCTTGCAGTGGCTATCCTTCTAGAGGCTTTTCCTTTCTGCAGAGTCATCAGTGCAGCAGACTCAGGAACTGTCCCCCATGAAGGAAGGAAGACAGCAGGTCAGTGTAGAGGTGCCTGCTCTGCTTGAGAGGCCGAGGCAAAGGAGGAAGCAGAGTGGACCCTATCTTATGAGTCTGTCCTGGTGTGAGAACCAATTAGGTCACTGCCCTAGAGTTACTTCTGTTAGTTACTCATGTCTCCCCACCCCCATCGCAGCAACATGTTCCTCCTTTAGAAGTAAGAAAATAAATAAATAAATAAACCCACCCTGCCTCTTCTGCTTCTGAAGAGAACAGACTGAAGAAGGTCACGGGTTGGTGGACAACTGCACTCAAGGTCACAGTGTGGAGGGAAGGCCACAAACATTCCCATTGCCACCTGGGACTGAAAGTGTGCAGTGAGCAAGATGCTGAAGGAAGGGGATAGAGGTGAGGCCGGGCTAAGCAGCGACGCAGCTCTGGGGAGCTGGGCAGAAGCTTTGTAGGGAAGTCACTGTTCCCACTGTCTGGGCACGCCAAGCAGAAACCCGCTTTTGTTTGTGGACCCCAGTGAACAGACAAAGCAGAACCCAGCCTCCATGGAGCCCAGCTTTGGAGAATCCTTTTTATTCAAGGATTAGGAAGCAAAGTCGAGGGCCTTTGGTTAGTGGAGGGGGTCTCAGTGTCCATGCTGTAGGACAGCCTTTGGTTAGTGCTGCTCAGGTTTAAAAAGGCAGAAACGTGATGAGACACAGACTAATGCCTCCTTGGGAACAGTGTGAACCTGGTATGGTGGGAACCAGATAGGATTTCAGGAACCAGCAGCTTCCTGAAATCCTATGGGCTTCTGACTAAGCCCTGGACACATGTGCTAGCTGGCCACGAGGCCCAAGGCCAAGAAGTCCACAGGCTTCTTGGGGAATGTGAGAATTGTAGCAGGCCCAGAGTTGTCTTTGCTGGCCCTCCTCAGGGAAGAGGCAGCTGGGAAGCCTGACTAGGAAGGACAGGGATATGGAGAGGAATGGGCCACAAATGAGTGAGTATGCTTCCTTGAGGCCATGAGCACTGGAGGCAGATGGTTTTAGGTAACACATTCCTTCAGCTTTAGCCAGGCCCTTGTAGTGAAGGTCACCATAGAAACCAAACAAAGTTCCTCAGCTAAAGATGGGAGCTTTCCAATAACCAAGCTGTCAGTCATTTCCCCCGCCCAGCCCTGGCAGCCTGCCAGGCTGACTTTGACGGCCCAGGGCATACCTGAAGTGACCCAGCAGTAAATGTGTTCCCTTCCCTGCTCCACAGTGGGAAGAGCCACTACCCACATCTTATCTGGACCAATAAGCATTCCTGAAAGCCCCTGCTGGCCCTGCCCCTAGTCCCTGGAGATGTGGAAAGTCCTGAGGGAAGGTGGTTGGAGCCCCAGAGGCTCTCCCAGTGTAGGAACAATACCGGCCCTCTTCACAAGCTACTGCTCACCCCAGATAAACAAATGAATTACTGCATCCATCTGCCCCAGGAAACCAGGGCTGTTTTGGAAAATGTTTGAGGTGATATAACTAGGTATTAGCTGCAGCCAGACTGTAGGTAGATCCAGTCAGGACGAAAGTTGAGCCTCCAGGGCATTTCTCTGAGCTTCCTGACCCCCCTCACCTATTTTTCAGGTTGCACTGACATATTTCTGGAGGTGCAATCCATCAAGCAGAAGGAATAAGAGTCCTAGGACTTCTGTTAACATTTCTGCCTTAAACCCAGTGTGTTTATTTGATTGTTCTGAATAAGGACTTGTGGCACATCAAAAGGATGCTTAAAATACCAACGCTGGAGGAGGGGGTTGGAATCAAAGGTATTAACACAAACATAGTTTATCACTCTGCTGGGTTCATTAAGCATGCTTGGCTGCCAGAGTGTGGGGACAGCAGCCAGGACTCGCTGGCCATGTGGCCAAGGAAGTGCTAAGCCAGGCATAATCACTGGCACCATCAGATACTTCTCAAAGGTCAGCTCCTCCTTGGCTGAGCAGGGTTGACATTCAGCATTTCCCGTCCTCAGCTGTCCCGTGAGCACCTCCGTGTTCTCCCTCTATGGGACTTGAGAGGACAGAGCCCTGTGCTCTGCCCACAAGAGCAGGCCTGGCCTGCCTCTCCGGGGAAAGTCATCAGGTCTTTGAGGGCTAGCACACTGGATGGAAACACTAGATGCAGAGACTAAGGCTATCCCCAGGGCAGAGCCTACCCTTGTCCGGACAGTCTCCCTGAAGTGGCACAGCCCTATGTTGTATGCTTTCTGTTAAGGTCTGGAGAGGTGATGGGGGGGGGGGGGTTGACTTATCTTCAGTAGGGAGAAGTTGGGAGGCTGGTGGGGTGGGGTCAGCCAGCACCTCACACAGGTGGGAAGAGCCCATTCAGGGCACGGTGTGCTGGATCTGCAGGCTGGGGCTCCCCTCCAGGTGGAGCAGGGCCCTTGAAGGACAGGAGCTGGGACTTTTGGGCTGTCGCTTTTTAAAGCTTCAGTCGGATCAAGTTAAATTCATTAAGAGGTGGAGGATCGCTGTGAGCCTTCAGGGATTAGGGAACATGGGTCAGAGTAATCCTCCACAGCAGGGAAAAATCATTAGCTTTAGGGTTAGGGACTACTACACAGGATCCCTGGGTGTTAAGATGAGTGGGAGGGGAAGCAATAAACTGCCAGGGTAGCCCTCCCTCCCTTCAGGGAGCCATTCCTGCCAGAGTGCCTGTAAAAAGTCAAGCCCGCAGAGCATGTGTAAGTGTAACCTGCCCCTTGTCCTCGTGGCTCTCCTAGAGCAGTGCAGTTTGGAGGATCTAGGGAGCCCTGCACTGCTTAGCATGACCCCGGAACAATTGCAGGCCGAAAGGGGACCCAGGGGGGCTGGCTAGTGCTGTCTCCGTGTCTCCATGCACAGCCTGTCACTCTGTCATGAGATGGGGACCTACTCCAGACCTTTATCCCTGCTTTTTAGCCCTCCTTGCTACCCTCCTGACCTCTTTGGCATCCAAATTCACTGGTTCCCTGAGACTCCTCTGTTCTTGGCGCCTTCACATTTCAGAGCCTTACTTTATACTAACCTTCCCCCATGCATAATTTGAGTTTGAAAGTCTTTCTATGGCAGAGACTATGGCCCCTCCTCTGACTACTGCCCTAATGGAGGGTGAAGGCTATGTGCAGGACTGGACACTTGTATACCCCAGGAGACCATCAGATTGGCAGGACTGGGGAACTCATGGGATGGAAGGGAGAGAAGGAGAGGAAACAGGAAGGCCTAGGGCCTCTCACAAGCCCTGATTTGCTTAGTTGTTTTGGTTTGACTTTTTGTTGGTATTTTGGTGTTGTTTTTGTTTGTTTATTTGTTTGTTTTTCTCAAGACAGGGTCTCTCTGTGTAGCCTTGGCTATCCTGGACTTGCTTTGTAGACCAGGCTGGCCTTAAATTCACAGCCTGCCTCTGCCTCTGGTGTTGTTTTTAATAAAACAAAATCTCATGTAGCCTAGGTTGGAGTTAAAATACCACTGATCCTCCTGCATCTACCTCCCGAATGCTTGGGTTATAGGCTTGTGATAACACACCAGCATGATTTGACCTTAGACTCTCATATGAAGAGATTAATGGCAAAGTGAGATAACATATCAAGCAAGATTACCTGGTGAGGGGCAGTGTAGGGACTAAAGCCTGAGCCAGCCAATAGCTGGATACTGGGACATGCTTGAAACCCTTGGGGCATCATCATTCCTGCATCTATTTCTGTTCTCCTCCCAGCAGCCCCAGGAGTGATAATATCTGTTCCCATTTGCATTTTACAGATGGGGACACTGATGAGGCTCTGAGTTCAGGTGTCTTACTTACGCCAGGCTCCATGGCTAGAAGCAGCAATGCCTGAGTCTTCAGAGCAGGCCCAGCTCTCTGAGGCCGTGTTGGGGAAGCCAGGGAAGCCTGCCCATGGATTCTGCACTGTATGCAGGCTCTGGCCTACAGAGTTACACTTTACTGCAGTGTGGCCTCCTCACTCAAAGAACAGCCTGCTTTTTCACTCAATTATATGTTTTCTATAAAAATAGAACTTTTCATTAAAACAGTGCATCGGGCCATCAGCTAGAATTACTAATTACTGTCCTCTAAAGAGATAATGTCCCCTTCTATACACTTGCCACACCTGCTGCCACCCTTTAAGGAGCCAGGGAGAGCAAGAAAAGCCTCCCAGGACCTCGAGAGCACAGTGGGGACGAGTGAGGCCAGGAAGAATGGAACATTCTGGAAGCTTTCCTGAAGCTTTGCTTCTTTCAAATCGCTCCAGCCCTGGGGACCCACAGTTTCCTAGGCCTGTAGAACCCGTCCGACTCTACTACCTTCTTCTATGCGTTGGCTCAGGTTTGTTGAGTGTGAAGGAAAGGCACTGGAAAATAAGGGCCTGGCAGGAAGACAGGTCTCAGTAACAGAGAAGTTGTTCTATGGATGCCTCTGCCTCGCAGCTGCACAGGCATGCATATCTGGAGAGGCTGAGGCGAGCTGGGAAGAATGAAGTACTCCCTCCCATTTGGCAGGAAGTGAGCCAGAGCCAGGGTCACTCCCTTACCTTGTCATAATACACAAGGTGAACAGTCAAGGTTGGGGCGGGGGGGCTGGAACCTGGCAACCTGAGAGAGCTGAGCTCCTAGATAGTGGGCTTCTGTCTGCACTCCAGCTCCCTGCTAAGACCAGACACTTGCAAGAGGGTTATCACAACCATTCGTCACAGGGGCTACTGGACAGGCCAGGAGCTTTCCAGAGCCTGAAGAGGCAACTGGCCTAGAAATGCGCTCTTCTGGGTCTAATAGGGTCTCAGCTTCAAGGCAGGGGGCCTGCCCTGAATGTCAGGCAGGCCAAGCTCTGGACATCTGTGTGCTTCCCTGGGCTTTCTCAGCCGCTGCTCATGGCTCACCAGGGTTCAGCCTTATGGGGAGTAAGTGAATAGGTGATTTCCCTCCTATTTTATAGGTGTGGAATCTGTGACATGCTCAACAGAGGTGGACCTTTGGTTCAAGTTTCTGCCTCCCAGGCCAGTATCCATGGTGCAGTTTAAAGATGATAATGTGATCAAAGTTGGCCCTCCCTCTCCTGGAATAGCTTTTGTCCGAGCATGGTAGAGTCTGGTATTCCAGTCCTACAGACATGTCTCCATTATACTTTTTTGCCTTTGACCCCAGAGGTGAAGACCCCCTAGCCCCAGTCAGAAAGAGCCAGACACTTGCACATCTACAGCAGACAGCACACCTCAGGCACGTGGCTCCTCAGAGCTGTGAGACAAATGGTGCATTTCCCATCCACACCAAGACTGGCAGCAGACATTTTCCTGGAGTATCTGACTAAAAATACTTCATGTGAATGTGCCACCTTAGTAAACTTTTAAGCAAGAGAGACAAGGCGTGTAGTGTTGCCAACTGGACACACGGTCACCTTGGGGTTTCTTGGAGGAGGACCTGGACCTTGGATTGTTTTCCTAAAGTCTGACAATTCACTGAAAGACATTTTAGACTCACCTGTATGACATAAGATGAGCTTGAAGGTGGAGGAGAGCTGAGAGCTTCCCTGGAAACGTGGGGTTCTGATGAGGCTGTGACCGTGACTCCAGCCAGTCATGATGGCATGCCAAGGGCTCTGTCTGAAGAGCTGGGCAGGGACTAAATCTGCAGTCTCTGGGCTAGATATAAATGTCTTGGTGGGAAGAACTGGGTCCAGAGTGTTTACAGCCCTGTCTGTAGATCCCCATCACCACCGTGAAGTCTGATACTGAGTTCGAGACAGGCCTCTGGTATGCACTTCCAGATATACTGAAGACTTATGCTGGGAGGGGTGAATATAACCACGTGGAGGTACAGAAAAAGCTGCAAGATGACATCTGTGTAGGAGTTGGCCAAATGGGGCAGGGGAAAGGTTGAACCCCTGCGGAGGCCACAACATGAAGGTGAAGCAGGGAAATGTGTCAAGGAGCAGATGACACCAAGTGATCGGGCTGAGGTCATGGGGGAAGAGGCAGGAATGGGAGGTAGAGGCCCAACTGAAAGGCCTTTGTACCGATGGCGCAGACATCAGGCAGGACAAGTTCTGCGTAAGATTCCCCCAGGCGGTGCTCAATTACCAGCCAGGGAAGTCTGCTCAGGAGCTAATTTGGAGCCTCGGGACCCTCAGCCTGAGGCTCACACTCCAGGGTGATTGTTGGAGCTCTTGCCCAACCTAGAGAGGATGTGGTTGGATTGAGAAATTCCACTCCAGGTCACTCATGCTAGTGGAATGTCAGCCGCTGGGAGGATACAGCCTGCGTTGATGGGGGCTGGTCATCCTACTCAGCTTTTCACTCTCTGTCCTAGGCACACGGGGCCTCTGGCCAGTCTCCCAGGGACCCAGCCTAGTGTTGATGCAGGGACTTAGGTGTGTGACTCAGTGGCAGCAGTGGGTCTGTGGAGCATCCCAGAAAGCTGGGGGCTGGTTTGCCCTAGGACCGGGCTCAGCCCTAGAACTTTGCTGCTCTGGCTACCTAGAGAAGGCTGTCTCAGACTGAACCACCTCAACATCCTTGGCTCTAACTGCTGTTGTCTTCCTGCCCAGAGTTCCTTCACTCTCCCACACTGCTACTCCCAACTGTCCCCACCCACCTTGTCATCAGACACCAGCTCCAGCAAGGCCCACTTCCCTGCTCCTTCATTTGCACTGGCGTCAGATCCAAAAACACGGCATTTGATTCTCATGGCAAGCTGACATTTATAGCACTCTAATTGTTACCTTGAGGCAGAAATTGTGTCTAGTTCATATTCCTGAAAGCAGAGGCACCTCCCAACATTGACAGATTGGGCTCTGCAAGGATCTGGGGAAGGAGGGACAGGCAGCACCCATTCTTCCCTGAAGCTCTCCAGTCAGAGTTCAGCCCAGATTCTGCCCTCAGGACCTCATAGGCAGAGGATGGGTCATGATTCAGGAGAGGTTGCAGAAGGGTTAGGGAAAGGGGGGTTTATAGTCCAGGTTGAGCTGGGCATGGTGGTGCTTGCCTGTGATCCCAGAGGCAAGAGACTTATCTATGACTTCAAGCCTAGGCTACATTGAGAGTTCAGGTGTGCCAGGACGCCATAGCAAGAGCCTGTCTCAAGAGCTAAACCAACCAAACAAAAAAAGTTGGTAGAATATTTTTGTAGTATATAAGAGGTTCAGTTCCTGACACCACACAAAACAGGGTGTTGACATAAAAACCACAGCTGTCATCTTAAAGGGAATAAGAAACAGTTTACTCTGGAGCCATTTTGAGTGACCATGGTTCTGGAACCCAAATTTGGGTTACCGAAAATGCCATGCTCCAGTGTGGAAGCAGATTTTAAGATTTTATAGTTTTACATGACAGAGAAAGCCATAAATCAGGACAAGTTTCAAATACAATGACGGATACATCAGAGAGGCAGGTACACCAAGATGGGGAAGCTGTTCTATAGGCCTAAGTTGCTATCTGTTGACATTCTTAGCTTTTGGAATAGAGGGAGCTAGTTGCCTCCTAAGTCAATAGATTCTAAAAATTTCTTTATCTACTGTCACAAGATGTTAGTTCCAACATAGATGTGGGCAAGGAATGGCAGTTCTGGAGGACCAGAACTTACTCTAAGATCAGGTAATTAGCCTCTGGACCTGCAACATTCCAATCTCTCCAGTTCTGAGATTCTCATCAGCCAGACAGTAGTGTTCATTCACACCCAGATGTAATCTCTTCGGAAGCTTTGTTCGTAAGGGCATTACACACCTGTAGTCACAGCACTTGGTAGGTAGAAGTGGGAGGAGCTGGAGTTCAAGGTCATTCCCTTGAGCTATAGTGTGAGTGCTAGGCAATCCTAAGCTTCATGAGAAAGCCTATCTATCAAAAATAAGTAAGTCCAGGTTGATATGAAAATGGAGAGGGCAGCTGCTCTATGCAGCAGCGCAAAAGGCATTTTTGAGGAAGAGTGGGGGAGAGTGCCCAGAACCCAGATTTCTGTTCTGAATAGTAGTACACTAGGCTAAATTCCACCTGCTTCATTATTCTCTACCAAGTTGTGTACAAAGAGTGTGAATAGCCCAGAGGAATGACATGGAGGCCCAGGTCTCAGGGCAGAGAAAAGTAAGGCTGGGTCTCCCTGGCTCAGGCTGCAGCCTGGGCACCTCCGTGGGGCTCACGGCACAGCACAGCTTCCCTGGAGCAGGCCTGTGTGGCCACATGGGCCCCAAGCAGTTATCAAGTCCGTGGCCTAATGGTCATGCTGATTCAACAGTGGTGCAGTGGATCGAACAGTCTCACTGCTTGCCGACCCCTCTGAGAACAAGGCCATAGCCTTGTGTGTATGGGTCTCAGAGGCTCAGCCATTCGGCAAAGGCTGCCCACAGGTAGCTGATCTATGATCTATTGTCGGTATGCTGATCTCAGAACTCTGACACACCGTGATACTTCCATGCTACCTGGCCCTCTTCTCCAGTGCAGGTAGACATCCCTAACAAGCGAAGGCTAGCACTTGATGCATCTGGGCTTCCTGGTCCTCCCTAACCCTTAGTGAACAAGAGTGCTAATGATGCGGGTCAGATGCTTTGACCTTCGCTGATGTGTTCAAGGTGGTGATTCAAAGCTGCCTTCTAACTGCAGGAATGTGGCACAGACATTCACGCTAAGCAAGACACCATACAGGAGACAAAATAAAAGGCTTCTTCCCAGGCGTGGCTCTGACTGAGGAGCCATCCTATGCCTTGTGGGACACAGAAGTATAAGTCCTGGCCATGTGTTTGTAGGACCCAAGCTGTCGCTTAGCTGAGCTTGTAAAGAGGGCAGAGCACACCAGGCAGGGCTGGGATCACAGCTGACTGCTGTGAGAACGTGGGCGAGCTACCGTATGATCAAGGACAGGTGAGCAGGGCAGGCACCGACAAACTCTGAAAAGGGGAGAAACTGAGGCATGGAGAAAAGCCAGCATGTGCTGGGTGTGCCTTCTGCGGGCTGGGGATGTCAGCAGGTGGTGCGCCATCCCCCAACCCCACCCTTGGAGGAAAGCCTCCTCTGGGCCTCCTCTGACTGTGGCTCTCCTTCCCGGTAGCCTGATGTTCACCAAGGTGAAGCTGGAGCAGGTGCTGAAAGGCCCGGAGGAAGCCCTGGTGACTTGCAGGCAAATGCTACGGCTGTGGCAGTCCCTCTACAACTTCTCGCAGCTGGGGTAAGTGGCTGTCGTTGTCCCTTGGGCTACTCCAGGATAGTGGGCAGAGTTGGCAGAGGTTAGTTGCTCAGGCTAACAATTGCTTAAAAGGCCACAGCACCTACAAAGTGTGGCTGGAGGTCTGAATGCAGATGTGGAACTCTGTTAGGGAAATTTTACAATCGTAGTTCAGTGTTAATTCCCTGGCAGTCTTTCAGAACCCACACAAAACCTGGTTAGATGTTGCTCGGGGCGGTAAGAAGGTAGAGAAGCCATCGTTGTGCAACTGGGATCCTGCGCTGCTCCCTTTACGTGGTACGCCAGCCACTGACATCTTCATTTTCAGTGGCTGTGACTTTAATGTGCCAGTCACTCACGTGCTAAGTGACAGTACTGGGACTTGAATCCAGGTCTTGCAAGTCCCAGGACATGGACCATATGCACAGGGACTCTAGAAGGCCTCAATACTCCTTAGAGTGGTTCTCAACCTTCCTGATGCTACAACTCCTCCACACAGTCCCTCATGTTGTGGTAACTCCCAACCATAAAGTTATTTTCATTGCTAATTCATAACTAATTTTCTACAGTTATGAATCATAATTAAACATCTGTGTTTTCCAGTGGTCTCAGGCAATCCCAGTGAAAGGGTCGTTCTACCCACAAAGGGATCACGACAAACAGGTTAAGAACTGTTGCCTTGGAGACCCCTCTTCCTTAGTGAAATCAGAGGGGGCCCAGGGAAATAGGATGGAGTGAAAACCCTCAGACAGAGGCAGCCGTCCTTTAGCAGGGCACCGGGCCTTCTAAAAGTCGACAAGACTAGTGGGTAGAAACGCCGCAGAATGCTGTGGGTGATGGTTTTTTCACGGAGGGAGTAGAAACACTCCCTGGAGGCAGGCACTGTGAGCCCGAGGACCATCCCCTGATACAGGGGAATTTGCATGCAGATGCCTTTGCATTCCAGCCTTCTGGCTGTGGCACCTGGGACAGGTACACAGCCTGGCTCAGCTTGCACAGAGTTGCCCTAGAGCCTGCTAGTCCTTGTCTTGTTGTCTAGGCTGCACATCCAAGTGACTGGTTGAGACAAGGCCCCATAGAGTGGTGGCTTTGAGTCGGTAGCTGTGGAGCTGCCAGGTGTTCTTATAGGGGCAGGGGCAGCTGAGCTCGCCCTGACGACCTGAGTCACCGCGCACACACACGTTCCTGAGAGGCTGGTGGGGTTCATAGTGCAGGAGACCTCTTCAGGAAACTTCCACGACTCTCTCACCCCAGCCTCACAGCAGGACTCGGGCAGGTCGCTACTTGGCCCACAGCTGGATCCAGTCCCTCCTGGCTGCCTCAGGAGACAGGAACGGTTTTTCTTTGAAACCTGGAGCTGTAAACCAGAACCCAGTGCTTGTAAAAATCTAATTTTGGGCAATCATAAACTAAGACCAAAATCCACAGCCTGAGGGTCTGGTCTACCAACCTGACCTAGCCAGCCTGTCCCCCTCCCACCCAACACCTCTGCTCACACCACCCCACTGGGCTGATGTTCCTACCACCCCCAGTCCCTCCTTCAGGAAGCAACCGCCACCCAGCCCTGTCCATAATAGTCTTGATGACTTGCTTAGCTTGACCCGTTTCCCCACCTAGCACAGGGTTCTTCAGAGTAACATGCTGCATGTTAACCTTAAACTGGTACAGCATAGTCCCCCAAGATGGGCTGTTTCCATGCTTTAGGAGAGGATCTCTCATGGCAAAAGAGAAAAGTAAGGTGGATACCTGGATGGAGGCCCTGAAGTAGACTCCTATGCAGATGTCAGTCAGTAGCCGGTGAGCTGGACTTCACACTTGTTTTCAGAAGAAAAGGACCTTGAGAGAGGTCAGGTAGGCAAGAGGGAGTAGGACATCATTTTAGCCTCATGTCCCCAGCTCATTGGCTCGCCACTCAGGTGCTTCCCTGAATTAGGGGAAAAGTCTTAGCTACTGTTCTATTGCTGTGAAAAGACACCATGACCAAGGCAACACTATAAGAGAGAGTGTTTACTCTGGTGCTTATTTACAGTTTCAGAGGCTTAGTTCGCTATCATCACAGTTGGGAACATGCCAGCTTGCAGGCATCTTGAAGTAGCGGAGAGCATCTTGATCTGTAGGAGGGGAGAGAAGGAGGAGACTGAGCCCAGTCCCAGTGACACACTTCCTCCAGCAAGACCACATCTCCTAATCCTTCTAATCCGTTCAAATAGTGCCACTCTGGTGACTAGCATTCAAATATACTGAGTATGTGGGAACCATTCTTATTCAAGTCACCACAGTGGCAAAGGAAAGAAACCATCCCTGACCTGCTGTGTTTGGACAGATGGTTTTCTTTGGACCTCACCTAAGATGATTGAGCATCTACAAACCAAGTCAGGGCCACTGTGAACCTGAGTTAGGACAATAAAGATAGCCTGGCTTGTGTACCATTATGGACTCAGCCTCTTAGTATACCTCTAAAGGGAAGACCCCCTTCTGGCCACCTTTTCTGTAGTGGCTCTCCTGAGCTCCCCCAGCCCATGCCAAGTGCCATTGGCTTCCTTGGCCAAGACTGTAACAGCATCTGCCACTCGCATCCTTTCTAATCCAAGCTCCTTTGGGGATACTTGGCAATCCGAGGATTCCATTACAGAGGGTGGCGATTGGCCCTTCAGCCATCTTGTGCTTAGAAGCCAGCCAACAGTCCCTGTGCCTGGAGGGTGGAGATCCACCTTCAAAGAGGACATGGCCACTATGAGGATTTCTATGTCAGCCTGAGTGGTATAGGACCCATGCTGGTCTGTCTGTCCTTCTGCTTGTCTCTATCCTTCCCTACCATTATGGCTTGGCTTACTTGAACTTGGCCTCAGAGGCTGCTGAAATGGGGTTCTCTCACACTCCATGCTGGCTCTAGGGATGCCATCTTCTGCATGATGAGCCCTGCCCTCCATTGCCTTCCAGGGGCCTGGAAAGGGATGGCAGTTTCGAAGGCCTCACAGTGAAGAAGCAGAATGGCATTCACCTGACTCTGCCAGATGCCCATGACGCAGACTCTGGTAAGATCAGGATTGATCTTGGCTCTGGGTGGGGCTGGCAGTTGGCCCACAGATGGGTGGTAGCCACCTGTTGTGGGCAATAGAAGAAGGTCCCTACCTCCTAGGCGTAGTAAAGAAGGAGGAGAATGGGACAGAAAGTTGGTCTGGGCATTGACCCTTAGACCAAAGCCAGAGGCCAGAGGCTGCCCAGTGTCTGACTCGGGGGTCAAACAGAAAGGAATGGGCTGAGCTCATTTCAGTTCAAAGCCCAGTGCTCATGAAATTCACATGAGTTCAGGAATTACAAACGTACACCTTTAAGCCAAGGACCTGCTTCAAGCAGAACACATTCCTCAAAAGGCACAAGAGGAATGAGTCACAGAGTGGAAGTGTGAGTGCTGTTGGACTTGGCGGAACTGCTCGTTTATCCCCCAACTTCCGGGACGTGAGTCAAGCTGCCCTTTGCTGTTGGAGAGATGGAGTGGATTGTACTAGCCAAACCCAGCACTTGACTCCAGAGACGCATTGCAAGGGTGCTCAGCTGCTGGGGGAACCACTGTCCCAGAGGAAGGGCACAGGGGGGTGGGCGGTTCCCAAACAACTAAAGAAAGAACGACATCCAGTTATTAAAGCTTCTTCACATGTTCTTGTCTCATAAACCACTGTCATCTGTGGTTTGTCCTGAGTTTATTGGAGCCTTTATTGCCTCTGAGGAAGCGAAAGCGCTCGTGTTTCACCTGCATGGGAACTTTAAATGTCAACAGCTTATATAGCCTGGGCAGGGCCAGCCACAGCAGGGAGGCTCTCTGAAGGCCTAGGCTAGCCATTGCCCAAGGATCTTTTGCTTCACAGCTTCAAATGGGTGGGGTCCTAATATATATGAAGCGGTGTGTACTGTGAAAACAGAAAGTCAAAATCAAAACAACAAAAGAAAAAAGAAAAAGAAAAAAAAATCATCCTTCAATTGCCCAGCTAAGGGAGGCGCTTCGGAATTCTTCCCGTGTCTGCTCATATATAGTTGTTATAAGTGTGACCGTTTTGTGACGAGCTGGTCTGCATTCACCTGTACAGTGTGAGTTCTTGGACATTTCAGGGCCGAGGACCTATGGTCGTGATGTCTTCGGAGCCTTATACTTTCACTTATTTTTGATCAGCCCCTACTGCTGAACACTTGGGTAGCTTTCTGTTTTCTGTATTAAAGGCAGGAGTCAAATGAGCATCTTTGCTGACATGTATGATTATTTTCCCTGGTGATAAAATCTCAGTGGGATTTTTACCAAATTGCCCCTTAAAAAGCTCACCTGCCCAGCTGTGGAGGTGTGAGCAGAAGGTCCTCCTGGGGGGTAGGGGCTCTGTGAGCTGCTTTTCGGTAGCTGCCCTGCCCTGCCCTGCCCTGCCCTGGATGCCCTGTCTGAGTGCTGGATGATGACTGCTCCTCGGGAGGCAGCATGTGGCGCCCTGACATCTGCTCAACCCTGTGCCCTCTTGTGCAGGCTCTCGGCGGGCATCATCGATCGCAGCCTCAAGGCTGGAGGAGGCCATGTCGGAGCTAACCATAACGACCTCGGTCCTCAAGCAGGGCCCCATGCAGCTGTGGACCACACTGGAGCAGATCTGGCTCCAAGCTGGTGAGTGTCCCCTGATCCAGCTGGGTGGTTGATCCCGAGGCTGCTCATCTCTCTGGCCAAAGCCACCAGATGCCCAGAGCCCCGCCCTGTTGCTGAGAACGAAGTCAGGGAGGTGGCGATTTCAGGCGAAGTTTACATAGACTTGCACGCTTGGGTTCTATAGTTCTAGCTCTTTTCCAACTCACTTTCCCCACACATACACACCCCTACTTAAAACCTCAGAGAAAGTTTGCATTCAGAACTCAGATACTGGGATCTTGTCCTGAGGCCCTAGGATCTTTGGAGCAGAGAGGCGTGTTCCAGAAGAACAAACCACCCACCTCCCTGTTTCTGACCTTTCTGCTTGGCTGTGGGTTTCTGTTTGGCTGTGGGTTTCCTTCTTTGCCCAGTGGGGAGAATGCTTGCCTCCCTAACATGAGAGTTCTTGATCAGGAGAGGTTGTGTGGGTAAAAAAGTCTAGAGGGTTAATAACAGGGAGACTGCTGTCCAGGTGACATACATTTTGGTCATCAGCCAGCACTGTTCCCACAGGCAAATGAGGGCTAGAGGGATAGGTTTCCAGAAGCCCTGGCTTGAGTCACCTAGATTAGAGTCCCATGTTGCTGGCTAGCCCACGTGTGAAAGGAATTAGTGCTGTACACAGTGGGCCAGAGGCTGTGAGGCACCCATAGACTGTGTGGTTGGCTCAGAAATGCCAAGGAAAGTGTTTGGCAACTGACTGTGGTGGGGTGGATTACAGGGAAAAGAGAACTAGGAATGAGAATGAACAGTAGAATAAAGCGGCTTTGGCAGAATAGGGGAAGATGAGAGACCTGAACTGGTACCAGGCTGCCCTGCCTTTGGCCTAAAAGTGCCACAGCCTGGGCCTAGGGTCCACTCTGGGTTAGTCGAACCTTCCTCCCTGTGCTCACGGGGATGGGCTCTAATCCCTAAGGAGGAAGTAGAGCGTAGAGAGCAGATGATCAGTTGTTCCCTGGATAGGTGGTATTGGCAAGTCAGAGTTGGGGTGCTCATTAATGGGAACCCAAGGTTATTCATGGTGTACTTTCCTTATATGGACACATTAGCATGCAGCCTACACCCGCTTTTCCTGGACTCTGAATGTGGGGGGGGCATTGGACCACGATTCGTGGAAAGCCTAGACATGTTAGCATTGTAATAATGCAATGTAATAATATTGCCCCACTTATCACCACAGGATTTCTTAGGACGCCTGGGGAGCTGGGGTTGGCTGCATAGTAAGAAAGGAAGTGTTGGAGGACATAAAGGCATATTAAACAGATGCTTCTCCCGTCAGAGAGCTGTGGCGCCACATCAGGCTTCTGAGAGGCATAACAGCCCGGGCCAGAAACCACGCCCATGCTAGGGGTCCGCACCAGCTCCAAGAACTGCGCCCATGTCCCCCTAGGCCTTTTGTTTTACCAGTGTGTCTTGGGTTTGCACTTGGATGCATGGTTACAGATCCAAAACCGTGGTGTCTTATACAAGGGAGAAGCCTGTTTCAACAATATAGAAAAGCCTCAGGAGATGCTCTTCCATCTCTAGGGTATTGTTCTCATCTGTGTGGTTCACAGTGGCCCCTTGCAGCATTCACATTCTGAAGCATAAGATAAACGTGGAGGGAAAAACACCCTCCCTCTTCCCATAAGGACATACTGTAGAATTTGAGCACATCACGCCACCTCATGATTCATAGCCAGGCTTTCATTGTTTGACGGTCCCTAACTGCAAAGGGCTCTGGCATTATGCTGCATGTCCTGCCTTAGTATAAATCATGAGATCTGTCCTGCCAGAAGAAGCAGGAAATAGATCAACGGAAAGCTTCCATGGCCAAGAAGGGAGTGCCCTAGGTCACATTATGAGCATATTAGCACCCGTTCATATCCTCTGTCCCCTGGCTGCCATCTTTACCAGCATCTACACAGTACCTGTTGGAGTACCTGCTAGGACCAGGTCACTAAGTCTACAGCTTCTTCCCAAACTGTTCCACCTGACCCAGGCTAATCATATAGTGCCCCAGCCTCATTCCCTAACACTAATGCTAATGATCCTGAAAGATGCTGTTAACGTGCAGGAAAGAAAAGGACTCTTTATCGCTTCTGAATGAGCTAATCCCCTAAATTTGGCTAGGAATAAACTGCAGCCCAATCTGGGCAATAAGTCCCAGTGTGATACAACTTTGGAATGTCATGTCCTTGCTCTCACCGACTTTCCATTTCTTCTCCCTCAAGCTCTCACAGACTTCCTATTTCCTTTCCCTCAAGCTCCCCAGCCTCAGGAAGAGTTTTGCACTGAGGCAATTGGTGGAGATCTTGCTTCCTGAGCATTGGATCTGTGAGAATGGGGGCACTGCTACTAAACCCATGGCTGTTCCAGAATCTTCACTATGGAGAGAAATAGACACACACACACACACACACACACACACACACACACACACACACCTTTTCACTACTGATAGCATCTCTGTGAGTTTACAGTGTACCAGAGCAAAGAGTATGGAGAGAGATTTCTCCTGCACTGGAGGGCCAAGGACTCCTGGGTAGCTCTAGGATCTCTGTGTTTGAAACTGACCTGTTCTCCAGCCCCCACCTGAGTGTGTTAGGGGTCTTATCCTGAAAGTGGAAGCCACCTGCATGTGTATCTGAATTGGCTCTTAGGAGGGCCCCTGCCCTTGGAACACAGGGTAGAAAAGGGCTATAAAAGCAACCTGGCACTTACATCCCTCCCCTCCCTTTATCCCTCTTTGCTCTTCATTCTTTTCCTGTCTTCCTTGGCGCTCTGCCATGCTCCTACCCTGCTTGCTCCTCCTGCCTTCAGTGCCTTGGATGACTCCTTCATTTGCTCTAGCATTTTCTTCTCCCCTCCTGCTACAGTCAGCTCCTGGAAGGAGGCCTGCTTCTCAGCGTAGGGCCAGCCTAAGGACAGGACCCTCCCTGTTGCACAAGAGCATGGAAATGGGCCTTGGAGAGTGAATTCAGCCCCCAGCCTGCAGCCGAGAGCCCTGTTTTTGGCAGGAGTGCCAGGGCAGGGAACCAGCTCTGGATGCAAAGTTAAACCAGAATGTCACTGAGAAGAATAATAAAAGGGACTCCAGGGAGCAGATGTTTTCCATTTGTACTCTGTGGAGAGAAAGCACAGAGGAAAGGGAGCAAGGTAGTGAGGGAACCTGGGAGCCAAGAGGAAGAAAATCAGAAACAGGATGAAGAGGAGGTCGAGAAGTGGGCAGGGAGGAGATGAGACAAGAGCAAAGAGAGGAAAGGAGCTAGGAGAGGGGTAAGCTAGCTGCTCCCAGATAAGGCTAACGGATATAGCAATGAGTGCTAATCCATCCCTGGCCAGAGGAGCATGAGCGTGGGCATCCAGGCCTGGAGGAAGAGGATCCAGGCAGTGGTGGGCACCATGCCACCAGGCTGCTGCCACAGTCGCAGTTGGCTGGCGGGCTGAGAGCACCATGTTTGGTAAAACAGCAAGCAGTAGCTGGGGGCACCTGCGGGGGGACACCAAGCTTATGAAACATAGCACGCTGAAGCCCCCAGAACCTGCATGGCTGTTTTCAAGTCTGAAGCCTTGCCAGGGAGGCTGGACCTTTGTGTGAAGGGGCTGTCCTCAGCATGGCCAGAGCCCCAGGAGACCTGCCTCTCTCACTCTGGCCAGTGTCCCATGGCTTTAAGTGGTAAAGAGACACATCAGAGAGAGGAGTAGCCCACTTCTCAAGGAATCTTCCTTGGTGTGTAGCTTCTCAGTGGGGCCCAGAGCCTCAGAGAGCCCCAGGGTTCCCCACACTCCCTCTAATTGAAATCTGTTGATGTGCACACACTGAGGAGTACCCAAGGCAGGGACCAGGGACTGTCTCCTGGGGGCTTGGAGGACAAGGCAGCAAGTTGTAAACAGCTTAATTAGCCATGACAGTGCCAAGTGGGCCCAGCCTGGCGGGGGCTGCTGAGTGAGATCTAGGCATCGAGAATCTAACCCTGGGACCTCAGAGCTCCTTCTGCAGAGACCACCACCACAGGTGCTGGTAATATGTGCAGTGTGGGCGTCCGCCCTACACCAAGCCCTCCGATGCACCATACCCACAGTGGAACCTGGCTGTAGCCTGGCCTCCCTCCTCTCTGCCTGCTCAAATGTGGACTCTAGTAAGAAAACTCTCTGACCGCCGTGGCACTGACCTGGCCCACACTGCACCATTAGCACCCAGAAATGGTACCTGTCATTGCACTACCCTGGACCTGTCAAGTGCTTTAGCAGCTCAGTTGCCATTGCCCCTTCCCTGTTTGCCTTCCGCATGGGTAGATGGGAATGAAAGCAGTGTTCCGTAGCTGCACATAGTACATTCAGTTATGTACATAGTATATAGTACATTCAGCCTGGTCAAAGGCCCATTAGCAGCTCAACAGGAGGGTAGGTAAGGAGGGCTCATAGGGAGACAGCCAGATCCCTGGCCACTGACCAGGCCTGCCCTGTGAGGCCCTGACTCAGACATCCCTCTCCAGGTGTTGCTCTTCCGCTAAGGACAGGACCCTTGAATGTACTCTGGTTTTCTTTCTCAGATTACCCCAGCTTCTTATCACCAGTAGAAGAAAGTGCTCCAAGAGCTCTCCGTAATATTTTGGGATGAGGCAAGCTGCTTGGATCACACAGTGAACTTTAGGTAGCGTTCCTGCCCCTGCTGCCGGCTGCTGCAGTCAAGGCCTTCCTTGGGCTTTCTTCCTGACAGGCTGAAGGGATGCCTAAGTGAAGTGTGTCCACCTCGTTCTGGGAGTTTCCATTGGAAAAAACGTCTGTTACCTTCCCCACCCCAGACATGCTCTGAACTGGCATAACCTCATCGTTCAGCCGTTCAGCCCGTGCTAGGAAAAGCTCTTGGCAAGAGCCTTGAGCCAGACTCTGCTGGCCTCCCGCGCTCCCCATCTGTGTTGCCATGCTTCTGTGACTTCCGCATGGGCACCAGCTCCGGGAGGGGGCAGCCGAGCTCTGGGGGCTGCTTGGAGAGAAAGGCAGAGTGGGCCAGCGAGCAGCGTTTCTAAAAGTGTCTGTGGTGGGCGAGCGCCTGTGCGGTGTGGGGCTGAAATGCGCAGTTCTGTGGGCTGCCTGGAGATGGGAGAAACTGTACCTTTTCCCATAGATCTGCATCTCAGGAGACTCTAATGTGGCCTGCTGGTCAAAAGGTGTGAGAGAGAAAGAGTGAGAGAAAGAGAGGGGAGAGACAGAGCTTTAGCTGTGGGGGAAGGGAGTCCAGTCCTGCAGTTGTCCTTTCTCTAAGAGGAGGTGGAGCAAGGCCCTCCCCTCCTCAGCTTAGTTGTTTAGAGTGAAGATTTTAATTATGCATGCCTCTCTCCAAGACTGCTTGTCAGAATTAATGAGACAAAATAGCTTGTGAAGTTAGGGTTTGCCCCCAGTAAGCCTCCTTACATATAGGTGGTAGCTATGTAGCCACTTGGTTTGCACTTTGGCTTTGTGGGCCTCATGAGAGGTCCCAGGCTTCTTTGCTTCCATCCTTCACAGTGCTTCTTCCTCCCACCTTATCCTGAGCATGCCAGGGCCTAGTAAACCCCTCAGCTAATCTGCTTCAAGACTGACAGACCTCCAGGAAGAGTCACCTGGCCTGTTTCCATCCTGTCATCTGCCCAGAGAGGCCATGAACAGATGCAGTAGACAGACACTGAAACATGTGTCAAAGACACGCAAGCAAGCATCCAGCCCTGGCCACACCATTCCCAGATGGCTGACATAAACTCTGAATCCTTCAGTTACTCCCTTCCTCTGCAATTCTGGCTTTCTAAAGTGGGGTGGTAAAAGTACTTCATCCAGGGTTTCTTCTGTGGCATTGGCTGAAGCTGTGGGCAGCCCTGTGCTGTGACTCTATGGCTTAGTCGGCCTTCTTGGCTCAGGGATGCCGGCTTGGGCCGCTGCCCGTGACTTAGCACCGCTCACACTCGCCTCGGCCCTTCTGTTTTCCCAGCTGATCTGTTCATGGAGCAGAGACAACTCAAGGAAGCAGGTTTCTGTATCCAGGAGGCCGCTGGCCTCTTCCCCACCTCTCACTCGGTGCTCTACATGCGAGGCCGGCTGGCTGAGGTGAAGGGCAACTTAGAAGAGGCCGAGCAGCTGTACAAGGAGGCGCTCACCGTGAACCCAGATGGTGTGTGTATCATGCACAGCCTGGTGAGTCACCCTCCCTCCCATGACCTCCCTTCCCATCCCCCTCACTCTTCCTGCCAGCACCTAGCTGCAGCAGCCATCTCTAGGAGGTGGCTTTCTGCCAGCTCTGCTGTGAGAGACATCTGTGTGTGTCTTGTAGGTGTGAGCTGTCTCCCTCCCATCAGAGTCTGTGTTGATGAAAAAAAAAATTTCTAGAAGGGTTAGTTGGCATTTTTTTTGTGACTTCCATGTTGCTATGAAGGTCTGTGTGTGATCGTCACCCAAAGATTCCATGGCCACTTGTTAGAGCTTTACCCTGTAGACTGTAGGCAGCCGCCAAAATGCCTTTTATGAGGGTCCTCAGACTCTCCCATTTTTTGGGCTGCCTCTTCCATTCCAGGGGAACCCTGCCTCCTTGGGGGACTCAAGGTTCTCAAGAGTGAGCCGTGTTGGGTCTGGCATGAGTATATGTTAAGAATGACCCCTAGGTTGTAAAAGGGTCCACCAGACCCCAGTTCTGGAACATGGACACAGCCTTGGGTACCAAGGGCACAGTGACACACCCACAGAGGGAGATTTGGTAGCTGAGAAGCGCTTGATCACTGTGGGTAGGTGAGCCACTGTCTGAACCTTGATGTTGCTTACTCATCCAGTGAAGATTGATCAGGGAAGTGTGATTGTGTTTCTTTCTCTGACAGAGTCAGACTACAGAGGACCTTTCTTCTGCTTTCCTTCGCTGCTTCCAAAGAACAGAGATTGGGACAGATGGAGTAGCGGAAGTAAGGCCCTCTGCAGGGGCATAAGTGATCCTGAAAGATTATTTAGGAGCTCACAGTGGAGACAACTAGGTCTAGGTCCCATTTGGATGGCCCCTCACCGTGAGAACGGCTCCTGCAGTATCCCTAACATCTGCCACCTAGAAAACAGAGCAGGGATAGTTCCATATGGTCAGAGGGTTTCCGTTGCCCGAAGAGGTCTTATGTGTCTCTTCTAGGAGCTGGTTTCAAGTTGGGTTTAAGAAGTTTAGGCACACACTGAGAGGATGGGAACCTGACCCCAGGGACAGGCTGCATCAAAGGGTCTTTATATTCTGCCTGACCCAACTAGTTCCTGAGAACAGAACCAAGCAAAGATTTGCTGCCGTCTCTCACTCCTGCTGCCAGGCTTCTTCTTAGGCTGTGTGAATTTTGAGCCCTAGCTTTTAAAAAAACAACAACAAAAAAGAGGCCACACATGACACAGCCCTGTCCCTGCCCACAGTTCCTTCCTGTCCTGTGGTCAGCCCAGCTAGTGTTTGGTTTTTTACAAGGCACATTCCCCTTCCTCCTGCATTGCAGACATTAGCTTCACTGGTTAATGCCTCACTAGAGGTCATGTCCAAAAAACTTGATTATTGAGGAGGACTGGGCTGGCATTATTCACGGATCTGAGCCTGCAGCCTCAACCCCCAAACCCAACAAAATCCAATAACAAGTACAATTTTGAGGTAACAGTGTACCATTTTTCATTTATGCTTATTATTGTTTGTAGCTATTTTCTTGAAATTGAAGCAGTTTTCCAACCATGGGTTTCCATGGTAACCCAATAGCTGTCCAGAGTAGCTCCCTGCAGATGTTACTGAAATGGTCCCTTTTCTCTTCCTGGGGAGCCTTGCTGATTTAATGAAATTGGAGCAAGTTAGAGCCAGGTCTACCCACTCTCAGTTACCAGCTACCAGAGGGGCAGTCGGCTCCTGCGTGGGCAGCCCATCCCCTTTCCACAGGCTTTGTTCCTGCCAGCACCCACACGTATGCATAAAGAAGAGCAAATTACAAGCCTGGAGAAGATTTGCTAAGCACATTTCCCTAAAGACGTGTGAATGCTTTAGCATGTTGATCTCCAGTGTTCCCTCATCTAAATGTCTTCCTTGTGCTGGCCTGCGACTCAGGACATCTGGGCTCTCATCCTGACTCTGGCTTTGGTTTACTTGATGACATAGGAAAAGAGTTAACTTCCATGATCCCAGAATCCCCTTTTATAAGTGGATGATAAATGTCCCTAGACTGTAGTGTTTTCTAATCAAATGAGATAATGCACATGAAAGTCTACAGTGAAACAGGCAAGATAGCATACATCCCATATTCTCCAGTTCCCCTTCACTGACAGACATTGGTAATCGATCATAGCATTCCCACATGCATAAATAGAGCTTGGGATCTTTTTTAAATGTGATACAACACAGTGGAAAACATTTCCAGTAGGTTAAGTTGGCTTGGTGTTTGTACCAAGAATTCACTGTGAAACCATCCATGGAGAATAAGAGAGACACCATTTTGTGTATTCTGGGATAGATACATCCTTAGAGAAATTATCTGAAGAGAAGAAGATAGAGCGATATTGTTCCCACCATAAAGTCATTGCCAAGGCAGGTTCCTAGGAAGACATTCTAGCTATACACCACCACCGAACCTTTATGAAGACACCACCTACCATAGGCACAAAGGAGAGCCATCCTTCCCTGTTCAAGCTCAGCCACATACAAGCCTGGGCTGGAGAATTATTCTGAAGCCCTGGGAAGTCCCCTCCCTGGGGTCTGGAAAGAGGAAGATGGGTATTCCTAAGGTACTGTGTAGGAGCCAGGCTTGACCCTGAAGTCATAGGGTGAGGCTGGCAAACACCAGGAGAAGGCTCCCTGGAGCAGAAGGCTGCAAAGCTTTCCAAGACAGGAGCAGGTGCTCGCTTCCTTGCTCTGTCCTGTTCCCCCATCCACCCTCCTGGATGTGATGGGCAAGCTCTTCCTGGTCCTAACTTTGCCTTCCATGCAAGTTAGGGTTTTGTACCAGACCTGGCAAAAAAAAAAAAAAAAAAGTCTTGCCTTCTTCATAGTTCTGTGCTGGAAAAAAGAAAGAAACCCAATAACATGCTGGAAAAAAGAAAGAAACCCAATAACACAATAACAACAAAACATCCACACACATGCACACAATAAACCCTCTACTGTGCCCACAGCAGAGTCTAGAGCAAGAAGACCCAGGATCCCTCCATCCTGGAGGCTGTCCCCCATGTCACACTCGGTAGTTTCTGCATGGAAATCAAATCATAGGAGTGTCTGCCAGCCAGTGTCTGCCTCTCCAGCACCTGAAACCCCTCACAGCCGGAGCACCTGGTACTCAGGGTGTTGGCGGAGGATCTAATCAAGAAGCCTGCTGTTGTCTGCCCCACGGAACATGAGTAGAGAAGCAGGGTCTTCACCAACGTCAAAGGGGGGAGCGTTGCTCTTCAGGGAGGGCAGGAAGGGACCGCAGGCTCCTGCCTTACACCTCTCTCAGCAGCACTGGACACCCCCAGAAGAAAATGAATACAGGAGCCAAGACAGTGGCCAGTGCTGGAGAGAGTTCTCCCAGTGAGTCTCTGTGTTGACACCTGAACAGGGAGAATCATTGCTTGTTTGTGAGGCTGAGATGGAAGCTTGACCCCGTTTCCCAACATAATGGATGAAAAAGTCATTTCTCTCCATCTTCCTGAGTTGTTGCCAGTCACCCAAACCTCCCACCAAACAATTGGCAAATGAACAGCAGAGGAAGCAGACAGTGGTGAATGGATGAGGGCTCAGGGGAAATGAATCGGTCTCAGGAAGTCTCTTACCTAGGCGGTCTTCCACAGAAAACCTACACTGTTAGAAAGGTGAGAAGTTCTTGAATCTCTAGGGACAGCAGATTTTGGGGAGACACAGGGGAAGCTAGTGGGGGACGAAGGCACAATAGTGTATGCTGCTGTGGACGTTCCATGATCCTGGGGCCCATAAAAACCTGAGGTGGTTTTCTGTAACCAACCTCTGTCCCTCTGGTGGATGGAGGTAAAGAGGACTTCGTAGATTTGTTTGCTCTTAGGCAAATAGGCAGAAGGCCTATATGTTTCTGCTTCTTGTTTCCGCTTCTTTTCAGTTGTCTTTAACCCAAAATAGTCTTGCCAAGATGGCATATTTAGGGATAGCACATTCTGCAGCCATGTAGCTCCACTAAAGAAGACTCAGGCCCTAGCCACAGATGGGATCACTCCCTCCACTCTTGGCTTGCCTAAGCATTTTAAGGATGCTTCTCTGTCTGCTCCAGAGGCAACTTGAGACCCTTGGCACTGAAGGGGTGTTCATGGCCATGAAAGGTATCTGTGGGTAGCACAGCCAGAGTTCAGAATTTCCCCTCTAACCCAGCCTGGCTTGCCTGGCCGGTACAGGTTCAGATCAGGTGACGGGCACAGGTGACTTGATTAGCTTCTGAATCCATTTCATCAACAAAAGAATGGGAAAACCTTTGTCTGGAGGTTGCCCTTAGCCCCCTTGTCCAGTAAGCTACCCATTCCTCAAATGGCCATTCATCACTCCACCAAAGCTCAGCCTCCTGCTGTACCCCTTGAGGACTTAAGTGGTCCCGACCCCAAGAGGACGAGTCAAGACCAGAGGTAGTGCTGGCAAAGGCTTCCACTTCCTGGTCCTCTGTAAGCCAAGTCACCAGATGTGACCTGCCTCTGGGAAGTCTACTGCTTTTGTCCTCATAACCCAGAGGCCCCTCCGAAGACAGATAACCCCAGCCAATCAGGGAGGCCAGCTCAGCTAGATCTCTTGACCATCACCCTGCATCCCAGAGTCTGAGGAAGAGAAAGGAATGGGCAGCTTGGGTTTGGCAACACAAATATGATAGCCATCAGCTACCCTAGAAGGCTTCTAGGCTGGCTCCCAGTGAATCTGGGTACCTTCTCAGCACAGGCCTCTTCAAGAGACCTTAGGATAGTATACCAGCTGGGCAGTAGGTGGATCTCGAAAGATTTGTGCTCTCTGCCTACAACAGGGAAGCAGAACTGGCCTGTGGCTCCAGCGGCCATGTTCCAGAAGGGGTATGTGACTTGAAGGGTGTGTCCCCAGTCTGTTTGGACAGGCTGAAGGTGACACACTTGGGCAAAGCTGGAGCCAGCGCTGCCCTAGAACCAGGCAGTCTCCGAAAGTGTGCCTGAAGAGCCTTCCAGGGCACTGGCTCCTCCATGCTTCCCCAGCGGCTTCGAACAGGGCCTCCAGGGACCTGCCTCCCCAGCAGCCTCCCGGCTGATTCCCAGCTTCCCAGCTGGAAAGGCTGTTTCAGAATCCCAGCAATGTGCCTGGAGCTCAAAAGAAAATTTCCAAAATAACTTCTATAAATACTTCAGGGCAGGGGTGGGTAGGAGCACTCAGCTTGGCCCACAGCTGGCCCAGCACTAAGAACGGCTTCCCAGGGCAGGCTCCCTAAAAGATGCAATGCCTGCCCACCCCTGCCTGGCCTGGCCATGCCTCTACTCTAGGAGACATCATGGGGCACTGAATTAATGGGGTGAGATACTGTTTAATAGCAGAGCGCAGGAAAAGGCTAGCAAGACCCTTTCCATACCAAGCTGGAGCCTCAGGTCTACCCTTGTAGAGCAACAGAACACCTAACTCCTAACAGGAAATGCCCCATACCCCTCAGTCTCTAGACTGACTAGAGAACCAGACCTGAGCCAAGGCACAGGCTCCTCAGACCAGCTGCTTGGGGGGGCCCTTGTAGGCCTCCTGAGCTCTGCAAGTCCAACCCAGGAAGTCCTTAAGGCAGAGCGTGTCCCTGCTGTGTCCAGGCCCCTCCCACCTGGCTTATAACAGAAAGGATGGCAGGAAAATGGCGCTGTTGCTCTTCTGGAGCACAGGCCTGGGAAGGTCCACAAGAGCCCCACAATAACCAAATGTGATGTGGAGGAGGTATCTTTTAAGGTTTGCTGAACTCAGGAAAGGCTTCCTGGGAGAGCAGAGCCCTGAAAGATGGATGAGGGCAGGTGCCCATCTCAACCCCCAGAAGCCCCAGTGATGGCTGTTTCTAGCCCCCAAGTGTGCCTTGCACCTACTGTATTCCATGGTCACAGATAACTTTTACATGGCTACCAAATCCTTGTGAAGGGGTAGCCCAGTTCCGGCACCACAGTGAAGGGTCAGAAGCAAAGGTCCTCTTCACAGGACTAGATCCCTCCCAGCAGATGAGGGACAAGGAGAGAGGGGCCACTCTGGGGACGTGTAGGTGGAACTGAGATGCCAGTTCTGTGTTCCCACCATCTCCCTGGAGACTGTTCTCACAGCCAGTGAAGTGATGGGAGGGTGCTGATGGACCCTGGGGCAGCGCCAGGCTGGGGACAGCAGGTGAGACCTTGCATCCTCCTGTGCTTGGGCCCCACCCAGTTGTCAGGCAGCAAACAGCACTGAGTTGCTACCAAACACAAACGCTGCTGGTGTCAGGGGCAGGTGGCCACAGATCCTGTTACAGGCCCTGGGCCTCCAGGACTTAGCCTGACCCCAGCCTGGCCTGGTGTCTTCTTTCAGGTTCTAAGGTCAGCGTGGTGAGGCAGGGGGACAGGAGCCAGCCCCACTGCACAGCCCTTCCTAATAGAGGCCCTGTCATCTCCCAGCCTCTAAAGAAATGGACAGTGCTGGGCTCTCCCTGCCACACACCCGCTGTGCTTCTCCTAGAGAGGCTGCCCTTTGCTAGCTGCCTGCTGTGTGTCTAGCTATACCCTCTCCAAAACCATCCTTCCAGAATTCTCAACAGCCCTGTGAGAAAGGACTCTCCCTTCCCCTGATTTGCAGATGAGGACATCACAGCTCAGAGATCTGTGACCATTTGCTGGGGTCACAGTATATGTGAGTGGCAGAGCTAGGATTCAACCCAGCTAGGCCTACTGGCTGCTAAGTCCTGGGCTTTGTCCTAACCGAAACACACATCAGCCTCAGACACATCTGGCTCCTTCCCAGACACCCACACCTTCTCTCTCTCTCTCTCTCTCTCTCTTTGTTTTTCCACTTTGTCATCCTGGGATTGAATGTAAGGCCTTTTATTTCATAGGGAAGTGGTATACCACTGAGATATTACCCACCCCTCCCTTCCAGCTCTCTTTATTTTGATATGGTTTCACTAAGTTCCCCAGGCTAGCCTTGAATTCTGTTCCCTAGGCAGGCCTCAGCCTCACAAGTGGCTGGGATGACAGGATTGAACCACCAGGCCTAGCTAGAGGCCCGGAGTTCTTGATCTGCTCTTCAGTGGACTCTTCTTGCCAATAAAGCTTCCTGTGGAAGAAAGAGCCAGAAAGAGAGCTCAGAGAAAAGAAGCAAGTAGGCCCACCCTCTCTGATAGGCCGTGCTGGCTGCCTCTGGCCTCTGTCACTCCCTGTGGGCAGCATTCCCAGGCTTCAGACCTCCCATTTTTGGTACTTCATTTTGCTGTCTGACAGCCATCGGCTTCCTTCAGCCTGTGGGCCCTGTTCCCTTGTGAGCTACTTAAGGTCCTGCCCCAGCCATGTGGGCATAACAGTGTGGCCTGACCACTGCCAGCCAGCCAGACACTGCCCCAGGCTCTGGTAACCCTGAGTCAGCACTGCTGTGTGCATCTGGTCAACTCCGAATGAGGCTACACCCTGCCCCCACCTGCTGTTGTACAGCCTGAGCTGAGTGGCTCCTTGGGTGTGTCTATGCTTAAGGTCAGAGGAGGGTGCCAACCTGGAAGTCAGTTGTGTCTCCCTGCTTTCTGGCCCCAGGACCTCCAGCTGGCGCCTCTGGAGACAGCCTTTCCCAGTCTTCCTAAGCACCATCTTTCTTGCCTAATTGGTCATGTTCCAAGCTCTCTTAGGACTTTATGAAGTCAGCCATGTACATCTTTCCTGGTGCGTCTCCATAGCAACCAAGGGCCTAACTCTGGGGAACTTGGGGAGGAGGAAAATAATCCAGCTAAAAATGTACATGGCCATCAGTGGGCGGGCTGCAGAGAGGGGGCTTCAAGCACAAAGACAGTCCCCGCCCCCACCCTGGTTCCCTGCCTGCCCAGGAAGCTAGAGTTGGAGATTTACCTCCACTCTTTGGAACAAAAAAAGGGCCCACTTCTCAGCATCTTGGGATGCCTTCAAAGCTTGACAGAGATCAGTAGAATGGTACAGAGCAGCCTTTCTGGGACCTGAAGTCTTCTTCATACCCTGACCCTGTCTCCTGTCCCTGGTGTGGAGGGAGGGAGGAGATGTTCAAGGCTGCTAGTTTCACTTCCTTCTCTCTCATTTGACAATTCCTGACACTCTAGTTCCCTGGCAACCGTCCTTTGAGCTAAACTGCAAGGCCACACTTCCTGCCTCCTGACATGGCCATCCAGGGTGTTTCATCCCTGAGCCCCCTCTAACTCATTCATTCAGCAACTGCGTTCCACACTGACCCCCTCCCTGCTGTGCCCCTCAGCTGCCAGGATGTGTCTGGCTGTCAGGACCCAGTAGTCCCCAGGAAGACGGGCTGCTGATGCAGGCAAAGAAGCTTCCCATCTGTCACAAACTAGATACTTCATGCTGTCAGTGCTCCGGGGTGAGGGGCAGCTCCATCCTGCAGGCATGAGCTTTTTTGACAGCTTTGCCTCCGCTTACTCAATTCAACAGCGCCATCCCAGACAGCCATGCTGTGATAATTTTCATTATTTTTTCCCTATTTGTTGAAGAGTGAACAGAGGGCCCAGAATTTCCTACATGGGACCACTCAAAATCAGGTCTAGGCTCAAAGGCCTGTCTTTTGAAGATAACAGGAACCTAGCTCCTCCAGAGCTAAAGCGGGGCTTGGGCGGGGACAGATGGGTTTTGCATGAGTAAAGGGCATGGTCATTTGTGGCCAAGCCAGGCCTAGGGCCTCTCTGGCTGGTGGCCAGGAGCAAGTAACTGCAGTTCTCCCCTGGTTGCTAAGATCCCTCTGCCCAGCCTAGTTAACCCTGTCCTGTGCTTCGTTTCTAGGGTCTGATGCTGAGTCAACTGGGCCACAAGAGCCTGGCCCAGAAGGTTCTGCGGGATGCTGTGGAGAGGCAGAGCACCTGCCACGAGGCGTGGCAGGGCCTGGGGGAGGTGCTGCAGGGCCAAGGCCAGAACGAGGCTGCTGTGGACTGCTTTCTCACCGCCCTGGAGCTGGAGGCCAGCAGCCCCGTGCTCCCCTTCTCCATCATCCCCAGAGAGCTCTGAGCCTCAGCAGTAGCCGCAGGCTGCCCAGGGCGGGCAGCAGACGCGAGCAGAGGGCAGGGAAGGACAGCTGCGCTCAGGAGTGCGGCCTCAGGGAATAGATGACTAGTGAACACTTCAATGGGCTTCGACGCCACTTCTCCCCTCCTCCCACCTCCTGCAGGGCCAGCTGAGCCGGAGCTCCTCCTGTCTGAAGCTGGGTGGACAAGATTTGCATCTGAAGCAAATGCCTCTCTCCTCTGAGAGAGCTTGGGCTCCCTTTGGATAAAAGGTGTGCCTTGGAGCCAAGCCCTGCCCTTAGCCTCCCTGACCCCTGAATTTCTTGGTTTGAGATGAACCAATCTTGAGTTGGTGCACCATAGAGATGAACTTGCCAGCACCCTCTGGCTGGGCCAAGCTTTTCCTGGATGCCTTTCTTGGTGCCTTGGGAGATGAACTGGTATGAATTTAAGTAACTTTGCAGAGCTGTAATTCTACGTGCTTGACAACCTCGGACACATCCCCCCCCCCAACCCCACCCAATCTCAGGGCAGTGCAAGCTTGCCCAAAACAAACACAGCGTGAGGTTCCAGACACAAGGCAGACAGTGGGTTCCTGCTTCCTCTCAGACTGAGTTAGGGCTGTTGATGCCTGGTTTTACCTCTGTGGGGAGGTCTCCTATGTGCTTTCTCTGTACCATCAAGTGCCTTTGGGGCTCAGGTCAATCCAGGCCCCTAAATAGTTCCTAAGTTTTCCATTTTCACTCATTCTCATGACCCTGGAAACAAGTCCCAGCAAGTAAGGCCAGTGGCCTCTAAGATAGGCCTGAAAATATAGAACCTAGCCATTTCTAGTGCCTTAACTACAGTCCTTCAAGGCTTTCTCTATAATGCAGGTCCCTCTTGGGTGAGTGACATCAAAATGACAGTCTATAGGACTCACCCCAGTACACCTCATCACTCACAGCCCAGCTTTCACTTGGGCTTTGTTGAGTGACCCAAAGCCCCAGCCTGGCCCTACCCAGATCTCCACAGAGGCCATGGTTGGGTAGAGATGGAGGAGGAACCTGGCCTGCCTCAACTTTCTGTTGCCCATGTGATCTGTTTGCCAGGGTCTGGCTGGCTGGGCAGATAACCCTCACTGGCCCATCAGTCATCCACTCTGCTTTTGACACTCCCTCAGGAAGCGATTCCCAAAGATTTGGCAGAGAGCTCCCTTCTGTCTGCCCTGAATGCTGCTTGGAAGCTCCCTCGGATTCACCTTGCTCCCAGTTTGAATGTAGAAAGGGGTTGAGAGCTGCTCTGCTTTACCATGGCCGGCCATAGCTTCCTTGAAAGGAAGAAGCCACTGGGCGTTGCTTGATGCCCTACTGACTTATCTTATGTCCCCAGAGAGCTGGTGTCTCCTGGCCACAGCTCCAGGCCAAAGGTAGACTATTCAATCTTTGGTCTCTTGCTTAAAGGGTCTCTATGTGTATGTGTGTATATAAATATAGATATATATGCTAGAGATCTATATTTTTGTGGAATTCTGTTAGAGTAAAAAAATAAGCAGATACTATTGGTATTCCTTGAAGAGACAATGGTTAATCTTGGCAGTGGGAAAGACACCAAATGCATCTTACTGAGCATTCCCTCTTTGGAGGCCATGGGAGACAGGCCCAGTACCTAAAAGTGACTTTGGAAAGTGAATAAAGGACCCTTGAAGGAAGAAACAGTACTGTCTGAAGCAGTGTGTTCATTTACCCAGGCCCTGTAAAGGAAGGCCACGACAGAGGAAGAGCTAGAAGGCAGGAGGGTGGAGAAAACCGAGGGTGAGAAAGAGAAAAGAGGACTGGCCTTCAAGAGGGTTGAGCCTTATTGGGTGAGCTGAAAGACTAGGGCTCAGGGCCAATGCCTGGGGGGTGTAAGGAGGCAGAAGGTCTGGCAAAGGGCTGGTTCTGGCCTGTAGCCTGTCCTTCAAATAAGCCTATCCACTAGGGAACCTTGAGGATTGGGGGTGATTGGACCACATCCAGGTGGGCCTATCTGCAGAGAAGCCCACAGCAATGCATCTGGAGTAATTATACCTCACTAATTATAATTGTATAATTACACAATATAAGCTGTTACAAGGCGTGCACCAACATTTTTCAAAGTGATTTAAATTCACAGGGAAGCTCTGTTCTATCATGACCCCCAAGGGACTGCCTCGTACAACCCTAGAGCAACACCTGTACCTTGAGGACAGCCATTATGTCCAGAAGTCAGAGCTGCTCTGGTCCGAACCCTCTGCTCTTCTGGTTCCCACTGCAGCCAGCCTCCATCTCTACCCTTGCCCATGTAACATGACAGGGTCCCAACTGTGTTTGGATTTCCCCCCTTCATTGGTAGCAGTGTGGCACATTGAACCCAGAACCTAAGAATGGCAAGCATGTGCCTTTTACTGCTGAGCCTTGAACTCAAGATGTAGCCAAGGACCACCTTGACTGTTCCATCCACTGTGTCCCAAGTGGTGGGATTGCAGGCATGCACCACTGCCCAGCCCTGAGGACTGCTTCCTTCGCTGTCACCTATCCCTCAGGCACCACACGTCTCAGTGACTGACAACTGGTGTCATGTTACTCCTTACACACCCAAGCCCTTCACATTCCGCCCTTTCAGACTGCCACAGAGACCATGGAGATGTCTACCAGACCAGGAGAGAGACAGGAAGAGCTAGCGGCTTGGCCTTCTGTTCAACAGAGTGTTGCCCTTGCTGACCTGGAAGTAGCCAAATGTTGGAGGGTCAGGCAGTGGAGACTGACTCCTGGCATTTCCTGCACCACCAACTCCACACCCTGCCTGCTCCAGGCCATAAACCATGTTCACAATCCCTCCTTAGAGGACCAGAAAGACAACTTGGAATTTAAACCCACTGTGCCTGCATAAGGGCTAAAGTCTGGGGACAAGACTTTGGCCTGCCCTGTACTCTCCCTCCCTCTGGCCCTCTAACCACACACCATTTTCTAAGGCATCCACACACACACCCCCACACATACACACACAGTTGTGGTTGTCTGAATTAACAGTGTTAATCTGCAGAAATGAATATGAATGGAATTTCAGCTGCCACTACTCCAACTCTTTGGGTACCAAAGTGCTCATTGTTGAACAGGCTCTTTGACAAAGCACTCAGATATCACCACCATGCAAATATTTCTTGGCCTTCAGAAGCCTCCCATTTGCGCATCCCAGCTGCTAACTCTTCCTTCTCTTTGCCTGAGCAGCCTTGAGGCCAGCCCCACAGTGCTGAACCAAGGATCCCAGGAGTCTGGGGAGGTGCCTGCAAAGTCTCTGTTGTTCCCTGCCAAAAGTCCTCTGAAATTGCCAAGTGCTTTTAGTTGTAAAGAGAGGTTCATTGAAGGTAATGCAACAAGCAAGAGTTGCTCCCAGGAGCCCCTAGGCCAGGGGCTGGGGCTAAAGCAGCCGTAACCTTGATCCTATGACAGAGGCAGGACGGTGACAGCATAATTACCAGCTGAGCTGGAACTTATCTGTCCTCTGCGCCTGTGTGGCCTTGAACAAGTTGCTTAACCTCTCTGTACCTGTTTTCTTATCCGCAAAGAAACAGTGGAACGGTACCTGCTTCATGGACTATGATCATGTAAAAAAAACATTTTGAGGACTCCGAACACCACCGCCCTGGCCTTCAGCCTCCCCTGCCTGCCCTACCACCTACAGCACTGTGCTTGAGCACAAAGATCTACTTGGTCCCACTTGTTGTATGGGTCACTCAGCGTTCAGCATTCTATTGGTTGGCTTCCCTTGGAGGTGTGCATTGCCATGACCCAGTCAGTTGTGACAGAAGCTGTAGACCTCAGGACACAAAGTATAGCAGCTTATATAACTAGAATTTAGTCCCTTTCGAGACACTCAGCAGAAGTCCCTTTTGAGATGGTCCTTGAGAAGTAGCAGGCCCTTCTGTTAGGGGGCAGACAGAAGAACACACCCACCTTCCTCATTGTCCCCGTTTCCTGTGGAGCAGTAGTGGGGGCCCCACCTAGTGACAATGACGAATCTACACACATCTATGCCTCGCACATGGCCATCTTCATGACGCTGGACTCACAGTCAGCTGCTAATCACCCCTTTGGTAGCCTACACCCTGGGGAGGGGGGGAAGCCCTGTCCCCAAGAAAAAGATCATGTCTTACCCACCCTTGCATGGTTTCTAACAGGGTCTATCCTCTGTCCTCTGCCACTCTCTAAAGAGCACAAGGGCTCTGGGGATGGAGACACAGGCCACTCACTGCCACAGCAGAAGGAAAATGGGCTCCTGAATGCTACCACCATAGGAGTCTTCTCTGACAGTGTCCCAGGGAAAACCACACCAGTCTAGGGCCTTGAGTTCCTAGAAGCCACCAAACTGCCAGCAGAGCCACCAGGCTGGCTGTTAAGAGGAGGACTGGATGGTGCTCGATGCCACCCATCACCCAGCCCCTCTGCAGCTAGAGTGGTGATTCCTTAAGCAAAGATCTGTGGATTTCCTAAACAATGGTGGTGCTAAGATGCCAGGAGGCTGGGAGTGTAAACAGCCCGTGGGAACTGTGTGGGGCTGTGGGACTCCAGAACCCTGATGTCAGGCTGGCTGGACGGACCACTGTGGGTCTGGGCCGGTCCACAGCCTGGCAGGTGGGCTGGGCACCTATGCAGGTGCAGAGTGTCTCCACCCTCTTTTTCTCAGTCACTCAGCCCTTCCCTCTCTCAGGTACATCTTTAGACTTTAGCAAGCAGTCACTAATCGCCTTCAAAACCACATGCTTTGTTGTGAACCATTTGAGGCTAAGCGTGTGGAGAGACTATGCCCCTATACTCTTTCGCACTGTGATATATTTTTCAAACTGAAAACTTTGCTGTCTTACCGTTTGTCTAATGCTCCTAGCTAGTCCTATCCATCCTCTGAATAACGAGGGTACCAAGACCATTCAGTAGCAAAGGGCAGACCTAACAAACATGGCTTGAAAACCTGGATATCCATATGCAAATGAATGAGGTTGTACTCTTGCCTACAACCATACTCAAAATTAATAAAAAAAAAAAATCAGAGACATAATTTTTTTTTTAATCCTAGAAGAAAACACAGGGAAAAAAGATTTAGAACACTTATATTCGATGACTTCCTGGGTGTGACAGCAAAGGCACAGACAACAGGAACAGAAACTATTTCATGAATATTTAAAAATCTTACGTAGAGATGGCACACATCTTTAATCCCAGCACTTGAGAGGCACAGGCAAGCAGATCTATGAGTTCAAGGCCAACCTGGTCTACAGGCCAAGTTCCAGGACAGGCAGGGCTGTGACACAGAGAAACCTTATCTCGGAAAAACAGACAAACTTAAAACACAAAACAAAATATTATGTAGAAGACATTATCAACAGTGTAAAAAAACACCTCATAGAAGAGGAGAAAGCATTTGCAAACTGCGTCTTACTGTTAAGATACTATAGCCCAGGTCCTGAGGCTACAGGTTAGGAGTGAGCCCACCTGGGATGCAAAGACCCTGGGCCAGGACCCCCCAGGACCCCCAAAGCACAGCGGTAACCCCAACACAAACAGAGAACTCCATGCTAATGCCCGGTAAATTCATGAGAAGATGCCCTACAGCATTAATGTCTAGGGGGATAAAAACCACAACTCCTACCTCATGCCCAGTAGATGGCTACTACCAAAACCAGAAATTGTTTTGCTGAGGATATGGCAAACTGTAAACCCTTTATGCACTCTTGGTGGGAACAGAAAATGGTTCTGCTACTGTTGAAAACAATATGGTAGTTCCTCAAAAAAATTAAAAATAGGACTATTGTATGATCCTCAATTTACTGGGATTCCCCCTGAAGAACTGAAAGTTGAGTCCCAAAGATATTTATACATTTGTGTTCACAGAAGCTAAACCATGGAAGCAATCCGAGTGCATAATGACAGATGACTGGGTAAGCTAAGGACACACATACATGCACACACACACAGAGACACACATATTACATATACACACACCACACACATACACATACCACACACATACACATACATGCACATACATGCACACATGTACACACTCATACACACATGCACATTGCCATAGGTAAATGACGTTTAGCATATTACACAGATGAGTCTGGAGACAGGACTGGGCACTTGGGCAACCTATGGTCCTTACCCTCAATGTCTGTGTCTGTGCCTGCCACGTAGCCACTGGAGCAGGAGGAGTTCTCTGTGGGTCCAGAGAACAGTGACAGGACAGGGATGGGAAAGTGAGAATGAGGCCAGGCTGTCCACATCAGTGCTGTGACTTTTGACATCCTCTACTTAATGAAAAGGAAAGTTCACATGGGCATAGTATGAGGCATTTTGCAGCCAAGAAGACATATTCCCTTTGGTTGGAGCCAAATTCTCAGAGCAGCTAGAGGAGGGGGTCAAGGGGGAGAGAGCTGTTTCAGAAAACCAGAGCAGGGACCTGGGGAAGGCCTGTCACAGCCAATGGTGGGGAGGAGGCAGGATTTCTTAAGACCCTGGAGAACCCCTCCAGAATTTACGAAGGGTTAAAATGGAATGGGAACCAGTCCAGGGAGGTCTGTAGTCCCTTAGATTTGTGGGATCCTAAGCCAGTCTCTTAGACATGCCATTTGATTGCACAGATTGTTCTGAGCTGCTAAGTGCCAGTGTCCCAATGTCATAACCAAGCTCAATGCTTTTTTTATTTTTTTTTTCTTTTTAAAGACAGGGTTTCTCTGTGTAGCCTGAGACTCACTCTTTAGAACAGGTTACCCTTGAGCTAAGATATCTGTCTGCCTCTGCCTCCTGAGTGTGTTTTGTTGGTTTTTGGTTCTCGTTAAGTTCAGTGTCAAACCATATCTATCCATTCTCTTTTTCCTCCTCTTGAAATAATCACACAGGAACTCTGGCTCATTGGGGGAATAAAACTTGAGACCACTGGGCGATGGTGGCACACGCCTCTCTGAGTTTGATGCCAGCCTGGTCTACAAAGCGAGTTCCAGGACAGCCAGGGCTACACAGAAAAACCCTGTCTTGTAAATATATTTTTTAAAAAAACAGACGAAGAAACAAACAAACCTTGAGCCTTTCTATGTTACTATGTTCAAAGCAGGAAAAAAACAAACCAAAACAAAAAACAAAAACCTCTTACATTCCACAAGCTCAGGATGGTTTTGTAGGTGGGAGTTTCTTCCCAACGGTAAAGACAGGAATAGAACATGTTATGAGGACTTCTAAGTCCAGAGACAGGGTGTGCCCTTTTCACTTTTTAAATATGAGAAAATAAAACTTTTTTTAGTTTTATTAATCTTTAAAATATTTGCCGAACTCTGGGTTGTTTGTCCCCTCTGAGCCCTGCTGCCTTTCAGAAGACCTATCTGGTGACCCTCCCGGCAAAGGACGTTGTGCTGTGCAAGGCTCACTGTCCTGCCTCCCACGCCCTCTCTCCCCTCCACTCTTGCAGGACCACACTTCCTCTGCCTCTCCCTCAGCAAGTGTTTATCCCAGCCTTGGGCTTTTGCCCAGATGGCGGTCCTCAGCCCACACTGGCCTCCCCTTTCCTCCCTGCTCATCTCAGCCTCCTGGGTCCCTTGGGCACTAGCCAGGCTTCCATTTGCATGTGTCGGGGCTTGTCTCCTCTGCCTTCTCCCTCCACTGAACACATGTGGCAGGTCACAGCCCTCTTCTGGACACCAGCAAAGATCTGCATGTTTCAAAGACTAGAGGTGGTCTTCACGTTAGAGCTGTCACCTGCGTGAGGACAGTCTCAGAGCCTCAGACCTCCAGGTCTGCTGGAGCATCCTGGCACTGGTCCCCCAGCTTCCTAGACTCCTCCTCAGGCCTTGTTTCCCTGCCAAACAATCCCATGACCCTTCATCTTTGTCTCAAGCCCCTCAGCCAGGCACAGCCCCCGGCATACAGTAGATACTCAAGGACCAGGAATCAGAAATACAGTCATGGGCGCTTAGTGGGGACATACAGGTTTTGGCTACTATAGGCAAACATAAAGCTAAATGTTGTATGTTATATGATATATATGTATGCATATTTATGGCATACCTATGTAATTGGTATGGCTTATGCTTCTAGAACTGATGAATAAAAGATGACATTAAATCAAGCACAGGAAAATGATGCAATCAAGAGTGAACATGAGGTGCCTGGGGTTGCTGACAGGTCTGAGAGTGTACTAGGGTGTATATCTGTGTTTATGCATGTGTGCATGCCAGTGTGTAGAGACACTGGCCCATGCCTGCATGTGGGGCCCAGTAGGTCAGCTTTGAGAATCTTCCTCTATCATTCTACCCAGTATTTTTTGAGACACAGTTTCTCGCTGAATCTGGAGGTCACCATTTCAGCTAGACTAACTGGATCTGCCTGTCCTGCCTCTTGCCCTCTGCCCCAGCCCTAGGATCGTATGCTTACTGCCATGCTCAGCTTTTACACAGGTTCTGGCACTTTAACCTGCTGAGCCTATCCCATAATATACTATTTTCCTGTGGACTTACTGTTTTGTTTTGTTTTTAATAAGTAAAAGGCATATACTCTAATGATAAATGAGCCAAGTTGAGGCTTGGTGGTAAAACGCATGCTTGTTGTATACACGGGCCTGTGTGTGACTCCCAACACACACAGTTGCACACACACAGGTTAAACATACAGCAAATGATACATGGCAAGAGAAGGGGGTAAAGCCATTGCACAGTACGTAAACCAGTGATACAGCCATCCGTTTTCGTGTATTTTGCTCTGTCCGATAGCTATAGTGCAGCTATGGCTAAAATTCCTTCCTGAGGATCACACAACGTCTACCCCTCCCCTCCTGAGGTCCCAGCGACACACTAAGGTATAATTCTAAAGTTTTCCGTGGGAAACGGATGAGTTTACTAGGGTCACTCACAGAATAATCAGTGAGGATTGATGGACAAGAGGAGTATGGATGGCCTTAAGGCAGCCGCACGGGGAAGTCTGCAGCCGGCACGGGTGATGGCTCCCACATGGCTGCACAGCAATGACCGCCCAGTCTTTTCCAGCCTGTATTCCTCTAAGCTCACTGAGGCCATGGACCAGTAGGATGGAATTGCATCTAACAGGTTGGGTGGCGTGGCTGGATACTTGGGGGAGAATCCCATTACCAGGCCCATCTTCTGAGGGAACATCAACAGCCAGCCAGCCTTGGCATGATGATCTCTTGCAGATGGCGGAGGTGGCGACAGTTTGGCTGGGAGAACAGTCTTGTAGGACAGTGTCATGCTTTCACACGACAGACAGGGTAATGGCTTTGCTTATATTGGTGTCACCACAAACTTGCACTACAATGTCATTAGGCAAAGAGGTTTTTCTGCTCCTGTGTATTCTCCAGGACCCACTGTCATATGCATTCATCACCGACCCCATTGTTATCTGTTGTGTGGCTGTATACAGGTTGAGTCATACTACCGTTTGGGAGCTTGTCAGCTCTACCTGTGGCTTGATGCAGCTGCCCCATAGGTGTCTTCAAGGGGACCTGGAGGTCCTCTAACGTTAGTGCGGTGGAGCTGGAGAAACCAAGGCCATGCAGCACATAGCCTGGACACATGGCCTGGACACACTGCCGTCAGGCCCGGCCCAGGCCAGTCTCTGGGACAACTGCACCCGTGGATTAAGCAGAGCGACTGATTGTCCAGACTAGGGCCATCCAGGATGGTCACCCAGGCAACTGCTCTTGCTTTGTGGTCAAGCCCCACAGGAAGCAGGCAAGATCATTTTCTAAACAGAAGAACTTGCTAAAACTCAAAGTTGCTTGGCACCAATATTAATTTATTTTAAAAGCCAATTGTATTATTGAAAAAGAGGCTATGTTCTCTACCCATTCTGGCGACGGTTGGGGACTGCTTGGGGTACTGTCTCGAAGCTGTGTATGCTCCTGGACCCGGTGTTTTCTGAAATAGACAGAAAAAGAAAGGGTCTGATGAGGCTGACACTCTAAGTTCCTGGGTCCGGCCGCTGGCTGAGGGGCGGCTGACCCCTTCCCTTCACAGAGGTATGGACAGTGTTTTGGGAACTATACAGGCTCCTTTTGGGAGTCACCATGAGGCTGGGAGGTGCCAAGGCAAGGGCAGGACAGCCAGTGACCACAGACATGTGCTGCGGATGAGGGCATGGCTACTCTCTCCTGACACCTCGAAACACGATTTCTCCCAGTGGCACTGGCCCAGGCAGTTCTAGCCACAGAGGGTGCCATCTTTCTCCTGCCTGCTGCCCCTGGTCTATCAGCAGGTGTCTGGAGAGACTGGATTCTGCTTCCCATGTGCCCAGCACTGGCAGCATGGGACGAGGAGGTGTGTCCCAGCCCCTCGGTGGATTCCAAGAGCTCTCACAATTAACTTCTCTCAGTTGTGTGGGGGGGGGAGTATGCAAATGGGTCCGCTTGTGAGCCTCCTGACATGAGTCTTTTGCAAGAACAGCTAGGGCTCTTAGCGTGACCAAGTGAGCCTGGCTGCTCTTTTTGTTTGGTTTGGTTTGGTTTCTAGACAGGGTTTTTCTGTGTAGCCTTGGCTGTCCTGGAACTCACTCTGTAGATTAGGCTGGCCTCAAACTCACAGAAGTCTGCCTGCCTCTGCCTCTGCCTCTGCCTCCCAAGTGTTGGGATTAGAGGTGTGGGCCACAACTGCCTGGCCTGAGTGCTCGTTTTTAAACATGTATTTGTTTTGTTGAAATTCTTGAGCAAAGTGTTTTGTCACAGGCTCTTTAAAGCAGAAATGAATGCTCTTTCCTCAGACTCAGACTTGAGCTCCTGGTCACTGCTCCCCGGGATGAGGAGGCATGTACATTCGTGAAAGCCCAGTGTGGTGGCTGAGGGCAGGGGTTGTCTGGGCATGGTACACACTTGTAATGATACCATTTAGGAGGGAGCAGGAAGATGAGGAGTTCAAGACCAAACTGGACTGTACAGACAGATCATGTCTTTTTAAAAAAAAAAATGAGGAGGAACAGGACTTCAGAGGAAGCTCAGTAGTCAAGAGCACGTGCTTGCAACCATGAGGGCCTCGGCTGAGATCCCAGCAGCCATGGAACAAGGCAATCATGAGCTTGGATGTGCTCGTAACTCTAGAGGCAGGGGGACTTCCGGGGCTTGCTGGCTGCCTTCTTAGCTGAGTAAGCTGAGCTCTGTGCTCAGGGAGAGATCCTGCTTCAAAGAAATAAAGTAAGAAATTATAGAAATGGGCACCCAATATCCTTCTCTGCCTACACACACACACATACACACACACACACACACAAACACAAACACACACAAACAGAAAGAATGCAGAAGAGGACAACAATGATGACAAGGGTTTCAGGATCCAGCAAGCCTGGGTTTGAGTGCCCGTACCCAGTATGACTCCAAGCCACCATTCTGTGCAGTGATTTTGCCTGGGAGAGGAGCCCAAGCCCCCAGCATGCTGGCTCCATCACTGTCATTCACTGTTCTCATGCCTGGTCATGCCTGTCCTTACTTGCTGTTCATTTTCTCTCTCCAGGAGACAGTGGGTGGACACAGCATCACCCTGAACATGGAACAGAGCAGCCAGCCTGGAAGATGACATCAGCTGCCCACAAAAGCTGCTTTTAAAGGCAGGATGTTTGCTTGGCCAAAAGCAAGGGAGCAGCCTAGAAATCTAATCAAGTCCTGGCCACTCGTCAAGGGAAGCGGAAGCCTTTATTAGTGCTATTAGTGGAGATGCAACGTGAGTGGGCAGGGCTAGCCCACAAGGCAAGAGATTATGGGTGGTACACACACGAAACCACCCCTCCAAAGGCTGACGGCCGTGGCTCCATCACCTGGAAAATAACCACGAGGATCCTCCAGCCTTAATTTCACCATCACCAGGTGATCCAGACTCCAGCCCCTACTTGGTGGACACAGAACTTTCTAGTAATTTTCTCTGTTGTCTCGGAGCTTGGTTATCATGATTCAGTCTTCTCGAGAACGGTCTGCCCTGGAGACCCGGTGTGGCCCAGTCTGATTCGGAGAGCACTGATGCCACCAGAGTATGAGAATCCTCCAGCCACTGTCCACCTGTGATTGCACTGAGTGTCCCCGTCATGCCTCCAAGTAACGGTCCCTCCGCAGCTGTGCAGCCACCACTCGGAAGGCTACAGCCCTTGCCCTAGGGTCACCCGCGCAGCCCAGACTTCACGCGTCCGTAACTGAGAGGCAGGGCACAGCTTTGAGGGTGACGACCTCTCCTCAGCCTGCAGGATACCTAAGCAAAGAATTAGAGTGGGTGGCGGAGGGTGCCTATGCAGTTGCTGCTCTTAGACCCCTATGGCCAGAAGAGGAAGAGGAGCCTGTCTGCTCTTGTGAGGGGTCCTCATAGAGAGGTATGCGCTTCGTCCCAATCTCTCAGGTCAACTCTTGGCAAAGCCTGCCTTGGCCCTCCGTACAGATAGGTGTTCTTTGTTAAAGGAAGGAATCTGACCTGCGGGATATGCATGTCACTCGCTCTGAGGTACTGGAATCGGGACTAAGACCTGGAAACTAAAGCTCTCAGTTAGCTGAGCTCCTAGCTTTCATTCAGGCTCTAGAACTCCAAGGAGACGGAATTAATATTTACACAGACTCCAAATATGCCTTCCTTGCCCTCCATGTCCTCTATGCTATCTGGAAGCGAAGAGGCCTCCCAAGTGCAGTTGGAACCCTTGTAAAACATTCCCAAGAAATCCCTAGGTTTCTGGATGTGGTTCTTTTACCCACCCAAGTGGCTGTGACCCACTGTCCAGAGCATGAGGTGAGGATGACCCAATAAATAGCAAAGGAAAACAGGATAGCTGATTCTGAAGCAAAAGAGCTGCTCTGGTACACCTAGACTGTCCCATCCTGGGGAAGAGTCCTGGCTACCTCTCGAGGGGCCTTTGCCTTTAAGACATCTAGAGCCCGGAGGATGGTAGCTAATATCCAAGGACCAGCAATCTGACTGCCACGGGCTTGGTGACCCTTTGTCAGCTCAAGAACAGTTAAGAGCAGTTGAGGCCCCCAAGCCTTAGCAGCACTTAGAGTGACCTCTGAGAGGGGAGGAATGAGCTAGGCTCCCAGATAGACAGAGAGAGGAGCCAGAGCTAGGTAATAACAGTGACAAACTTTCCGAGATGTCCAGCTTCTTCCTCACCCTCTGGACCTGGGTGCTTAAAACACAGGCCTCCCTCTAGCAGCAGGCCCTGCGAATGGACTGGCTCAGCAGATTCAAAGCTGGACCCCAAAGGGTACAAAACAGTGTGGGCCAATCAACCATCCTGTCTTACTTCAAACTGACAATCCTAAATAAGTGGAGGAAAACTCTTCAAAGGTTTAAAAACCCTAGCCCTCGGAATGAGACCGGATTTTCCCAGCTTCCTGAGTGGTCCCCCTCCCGTATTGCAGAAGGTCTTTTTCTCTGTGTGCCTGATGTCATGTGTGTTTCCTCACCCTCAATAAAAAACCTTTCTTCAACTACAAATAATAATAATAATTTCTTTTCATGTGTTTGTCTCCAGGTATGTCAGTGCACCCTGTACATTCCTAGTGCCTGAGGAGTCCAGACAAGGGTGTCTGATGTCCTGAAACTGAAGAAAGAGATTATTGTGAACCACTATGTGAAGGCTTGGGAACTTAGGTCCTTCAGAAGAGCAGTTTATGCTTCTAAGCATAGAGCCTTCTCTCCTTAAAAAAGAAAGAAAGAAAATATATACATACATATATACATATACATACATACATATATACATGCACACACACACACACATACATGCATACATGCACACACACACACACCAGGCTAGGATCTACCCCTCTACCTCCCAGGTGCTAGGAGGATTAAAGTCATGCACTACCACGCCCAGCTCAAAATTGGTCAACTCCATTTCCTGGCAATGGTCCTATCTACTTTAGTAACAATCTTTCTATTTCAACCTTTTACTTTTTTAGGCTTCCAGAAGCCACACATACATACTCAAAGTGGCAGTTCTGGATGGCTGGCAGTGGCTCCTACATTGGTCACATCAATGTCAATCCATCCACGGCATCCGCTTCAAATAGCCAGGTCAGGGCACCCATGGCTGTTTAATGCAGCTACTGTAGTCTTGGAGCCCAGGGTGTCCTAAGTCAGAAGCTTCCAGACACAGCTACTGTACATGGTCACTGCATCTACACAACTCAGAACACCGGTGTACCTTACTGGTCCCTCCTCTACCTACCCTGCCCCACCCATACATGTGGAATCCCAAGACCTCCCCCTCTGCAGCTGTGTCTTTTAGAATACTTACTGAAGTGACAGGCAAGAATCGGGGAACTTTAGATCGAAAACAAGAAGTAACAGAGCTTGTCACAGGTGGCTTCAAGTTATAGTCACCAGGTCCAGGGCCTTCATGCTGAAAAACATTAAAGGTGGGAGTGGGGGAGGCGGGCATTTCATTTTCACCAAGGTTTGGTTTATTTTAAGGCATTATTTGCCTTCTACAAATAAACACATGAATCAGTGAGGTGATAGAAACTTCCAGATCTGGGCTTGCAAAATCTTATACCTAAAAAGCAAAGAAAGTGCAGGGCTATCTGTCTCAGCTGCCCCAGGTGTAACCTGGAGAGGAGGTGACTCACACAAAAGGTGTGTCTCAGTGAGGGTGTCTATTCCTGCAATGAAATGCCATGACCAAAGCCACTTGGGGAGGAAAGAATTTAATTGGCTTACACTCCCATCACTGAGGGAAGTCAGGACAGGAACTTAAACAGGGCAGGAACCTTGAGGCAGGAGCTGGTGCAGCGGCCCTGGAGGGGTGCTGCTTACTTGCTTGCTCCTCATGGCTTGCTCAGCTTGCTTTCTTAGAGAACCCAGGACCAGGGATGGTCCCACCTGCCATGGTGGGTCATCCCCCATCGATCACTTAAGAAATGCCCTACAGCAGGACCTTAGGGACATTTCCTCAGTTGCCGCTCCCTCCTTTCAGAGGACTCTGGCTTGTGTTAAGCCCACATAAACTAGCCAGCACCGTGTTTCTCTCTGTAGCCCTGCCGGGGTCCCCACCGCCTGCAGGCTCCTGTCCCTCGCTCAGCACCCCTTCATCAGCATTCCTCCAGCCTGCCTGCCCTGCTGGTTGGTCTGCTGGTGAGTAGTGACTTGCTGAGCTGGGCCCTTAGTGTTAGAAAACATGCTGACTCTTTAATTACCTATGGAGGTAATTATCTGTTGTTTGAGTCTGAAAAAGTAGTCCCAGCAACTCAATGATGCAAGCACAACGCTATTGAATAAACATAGATAGCAATTAAAAACAAAACAAAACAGCAAACACCCAATAGGAAAATTAACAGAAGACAATTCACAAAGGAGGAAATACAAAGATTCACCGAGAGAACTCCTTTGTAACCAGATAACTTCTGACTAAAACAGGTAAAGGGTATTCTTCTTAAATACAGAAAAAGGGGCTCGGGGAAGTGTGCAGGGGCAGGAAACGCCTGAAATGCAAGTTCTGGTTTCTTTGTAAGCTCAGTTATGGTATGTAAATATGTTTTTGTTTTCATCCCAAGTGTGGGGTTTTAGTTGGTTTGTCCACACCTGTGGGGCCTGGCTTTTGGCAGCTGGTAATAGCCTGCCTCATGCTGCACGGAGAGGGGTGTGGCCTAGGACTCTGTAAATATGAGAACCGAGAAAGAGAAGGTGTGGCCTGTGATGCAGCATGTGGTGTTGGCCTGTGGCTGTAGCAGTTTGGACAGACCAGAGAGGTGTAGTGTTTTGGAGCAGACAGAAGGAGAGAAACGCCTCAGGGTACAGCAGCCAGCGTGGAGGAGGCTCCTGGCTGCTTCTGCGGTTGACGGTTGACGGAGATTGGCATAGAGCCCTAAAAGAACCCCCAGGCCCCAAACAGCCAGGAGAAGTAAAGGGGTCTGGGCCTCTTCTCCCCACTAACCCTCTCTCCTACATAGGATTGGGAGGTTGGAAGGGAGGTGAGGCTTAAACACCCCAAATAAAGTAGTTTTAAAAACAAGCGCTCCAAACACTTATGTGGCTCATGTTCTAAAACAAAAACCAAAAACTAAAACAACCGTGGGCAGAAGTGAGGAGAGAAGAAAATAAAAGCCCCAGAGATTAACAAGCATGGCACTCCTCAGGGACCATGGCATAAGTATAATTTGATCAGTTTCTCATTGGGCTGGCAAGGCCAGAAATAGCTTTACAATGTACATGCCACCCCAGAGGTGGGGAGAAAGAAAGACAAAGAGGTGGTTGGAGAGTGGTTGCGGGAACCCAGGGCAGAAATAGCTAGTCCTGAGCCCCAGGGAGACAAGGTCAAATGAGCACCAACCCTGGATAATGCTAACACAGTATAACCCTTTTCTCTCTCTCCCATTTTTAAATAACTAGTGCTTGTTGCCTCAAGGGTGGAGTGGGATAAAAACCAGAAATGATTCTTTCTGGCAGAATGTCTTGGCTCTGCTCCTAAAACAAGTTGAAGGAATGGATTGAAGATGGAAGAGAAAGTGGGGAAAATATTCAGGATTCTCTGTAACATCTGGCTTCATGTGTCTAGGTATGCATGTGGTTTTGGTTTTGGTTTTGTGGGGTTGGGGATCAAACCCAGGCCCTGTGACACTAGGCAAGCACCACGCCACTGACCTAAATCCCAAACTCTTAGCTCTGATTTCACTGTGTGGAGTTAAAAACAGTATCAAGGGGATGGAGGGACAGCTCAGCAGTTAAGAATGCATACTGCAAAGAGAAGGAGGAAGGAAGGGAGAGAGGAAGGGAGGGAAAAAAGAAAGAGAAAGGAGGAGGAGGAGGAGGAGGAGGAGGAGGAGGAGGAGGAGGAGGAGGAGGAGGAGGAGAAAAAGAAGAAAACAGTAAGAAAAAAGTTTGTTCTGCTCTCGAAAATCCAGGTTGGGTTTCCAGCATCAGCGCTGGGACTAAGAATTGCCTGTGGTCCAGTTCCAGAGGAGCTGACACCCTCTTCTGTTCTCTGAGGGCATGTGTATATTCTTTTGAACTAATTATTTCACTTTTAGCATTCATCCTAAGAAAGAATGAGACTTGAATTAAAAAAAAATATATATCTAACCACAGATATCCACAATGACATTGCTTCCAAAAGCAAAAAATTTGAAAATAAACTGACCAGTGATAAGTTCCTGGTTAAGTAATCAGATTCAGTGCTGTTATGGCTATAAAATAGCTTTTTATTTGTTTGTGGTTTTCAAGACAGGATCGCTGTGTTTCAAACTCACAGCCCTGTGCTGGCTTCTGCTGAATTTAGAGGCATGGGCAGCCGTGACCAGCATGGAAGTTTTCAAGTGTCCGGAAGAAGTGCACCATTCTTGGATATACCAGGCCAAAGTGTGGAGTGGGGGAAGTAATTCCTAGTCCAGCCTCAGCTCTAAGAATCCATTTACTATATTATCTTTAGGTAAAGAATGTATTGGATCGTAAACTGACATAAACAGATGCTACACTAGATCTTAGCTGAGCGGCCAATAAGTGATACAGTGTGTGTGTGTGTGTGTGTGTGTGTGTGTGTGTGTGTGTGTGTGCCATTTCTAATAAGTAAGTGAATAATATAAACTTAAAAATGGGTATAAATTTAAAATTGGATACATGGTCTGGGCACAATGGTACCTCTGCCTTCCCAGCAATGGAAGCTCCAGGCAGGATGGCAACTATGAGTTCAAGGCCAGCTTAGTTTACATAGTGAGATCCTGTCTCAAAAACAAAGGATAAAGATATGTAAACGTGACACCAAAAAGGTGCCTAATGAGTCTTGGAATGAGTTGTTCCATTGTGTTCACAGATTATCTCCAGGTGGTGGCATGTTGACTTAAACATAACATTTTTTTTTTCCCTTGATGATCTACATTTCCTAATTTCTTTACAATGAACAAAATCATTCTCAAAATATGAAAAAAATATACCTATAATGTAGATAAGTGAGTATGGAAACTGGATAAAGGAAAGGAGGGAGCAGAAATAAAAGCTAAGTCCGTACAGGGGCAGAGTGAAGGAAGACTCCGGGGGTGTGTCAGAACAAGGGCCCGCCCACAGCTCCTCGAGGGATGCAGGAGCAGGCTCCACGAAGGTGGGTGGAATTAGGGCTGCTGCTCTCGCTTCTGCTGCCCTGCGAGCTGTTACTAACGGCCAGGGACAAGTCATCACACAGGGACAGACAGAACAAATCACAGCAGGGACGAAAGCGCTAATGTCCTAAACTGAAGCACACACAGGGTAGAGGTCATCTCAGCCGAAGGGCTCTACGTGGCGCCAGTTCTGCCATCGGCATCAGCCTGCACCTGCATCAAGGGACTGTGAACAAGAAGTAACAGCCTTGAGAACTGGACAGGGCCATTTGTGCAGCCCCTTCTTCTGGCTGTGACAATGGAGACTTTCAAGCCAGCTGAGTAGCCGACCAAAGATATGCTGCCCTCGGCATCTCCCTAGGGCCCTGCCTTTGGCGTGGACGGAAACACTGCATCCTGCGCACTTTTCCCTAAGCCTGAGGTACTTTTTCCCCCTGAGTTTCCAAGCCAGGAGTTTCTTGGGAGTCTGAGCATCAAGCCTGCTGAAGCCCTGCTGTGTTCCTGTTGCCACCCAGCAGCTGCCCTGTGTGAGTGAGTGGTCATCTGAGTCTCAGGGACTAAGACGTGAGATGGGAAGAAATCACTGCTGCACGTGACAGATGAAATCTTCTAGTGGGAACATTAGGGAAGTGGACAGTCTCTCCAAAGCATAGTCCAAAGCCATGGAAACGTCATGGAAAGCCATAACTATACTAGGTAAGACTGGCCCAACAACAGCCAGAAAGCAGCTACCACAGAGTGCCTGGACCAGTCCCACTGGAGGATAGCAAGGATGGTCAGGTAGCTGGAGATGTGCCGGGCTTTGGCCTAGTTCAGTGAGGAGGCTTTTAAAGCAATGGCTTGCCCTGTGTCTCAGCCCTCTAAAGATGAGATTTCTGGCGGCTCCTATGCTGAGGACCACCAGATCACTGGATCACGGAAGGTGACTGGGCAGGAGCTTCAGCTTCTCCTGTTGTGGGATGTCAGTAAGGAAGGGAGGCATGTGGCTCAGCAGCAGCCGTCAGCCCCTCGCCCACACTTGAAAGAAATGGTTTCCAACTCTTGCTTTTGTTAGGGCTGTGCTTCAGTATTTCTGAGTTACCCAAATCTGACCCTCCCAAAGTGTCACAGTTAGATGTCTATTGCTGTGGTGAAACACCATGACCAAAACAGCTTGGGGAGAAAGCTTACACTTCCACATCACAGGTCATCATCAAAGGAAGTCAGGACAGGAACTCAAGCAGGGAGGAACCTGGAGGCAGGAGCTGATGCAGAGGCCATGGAGGGGTGCTGCTCACTGGCTTGTTTTTCATGGTTTGTTCAGCCTGCTTTCATATGAAACCCAGAACCACCAGCCCAAAGGACGGCCCTACCCACAATGGTCTGGACCCTCCTCCATCAGCTACTAATTAAGAAAATGCCCTCCAGCAGGATTTTATGGAGGCATCTTCTCAATCTGAGGTTTCTCCCTTTCAGATAACTCTAGCTTATGGCAAGTTGACATAAAACTAGCCAGGACAATAGGTTATTGACACTTAGCCCCTGGCTTGAATCCCAGAGCTTGAGGCCAGCAGAAACCACTGGCAACTTTTCATGAAGCACATCCCTGCACTTGGGGTGGGGTGGGGGCTCGCAGCTCCACCCTCCTGATAGCAGGATGGACTTTCCCCTTTGGTTGCTAATAAGGGCAGCTTTTAGCAACTGGAGCCGTGGGAGCGGATGAATGAACTGTGATCCTGACTGAGCTTAGAGTTTCTTACACCCTGGGAAGGACACAGGCAGCACTGAGCTCATCAGGAAAGAATGAATGGAGCTCCACACAGGCCTGGTGCTATGGGAGGGCTGTGCTGTCAAGTGGGCTATTGCATGAAAGCAGAGGCAGGAGCTACATCTCGCTGCTGGAGACGCAAGCTTGGTTCTGGCTTGGGACAGCAATGGCACTGTAGACATGACAGGCCTTTAGTAAGCCCCAGTGTCCCCATGTGCACTGATCCTCCAGCTAAGAGGATGTGACAGCTGGACCAGCCTGCAGAGCCCACTCAGAAGCAAGAAGAGCAGCCATGTCCAGTGCCTGGAGCCTGTGTGGCAGCAGGTCACACTGCCCCAAGCTGTTCTGTCAAGGTGTGTCTCCTCCACTGAACACACACAGCCAGTGAACACATGTTGTGCTCAGTTGTGTTGAATGGTGCATGCTGTCTCTACCTGAAAACCAAACAGTTTTCAGTCCCATGAGTTCTGAGTTCCCACGTCCTCACAATAGGACTTCACTTGAACATAGGGTCTAGTTTACATTGAGATCTTGTTATCACAGTGAGTGTGTGTCATTTTGGCTCTTCCTTTTGCCAAAAGGGGGACAACTGGATACAAGCACTCCAAAAATCCAGAAAGAGAGAAAATACTACATGAAGACAAAAGGAGAGAAGTATTTACAAAACAAGGAATGCCAGTGTCAAAAACATTCTAGCAAGCCCCACAGATAGAGTCCCAGGTCTGCAAGAAGCTGCTTGAAGAGCTACATGTGAGCCGATGGAGAGAGGACAAGGAGACATTTGCAAGGCAAGACAGCTGGAGGAGGGCTTGATGCAGGAAGCGGTGACAGGGAAGGTCAGGGCAAAGAGAAAGGGACAGAGCCTGGAGAACAAGCCTGGAGAGGGCATACTGCTCGTTTCAGCTCTGTGGGGATAATTGCCAAAAGTAAAGGAAAAATGGTAACTTGCCTGGGCTGATCTAACTCACAGGAAAGTCCAAAAGCCAGGTGATCAGCAGAGCTGGGAGAGCTCACTCCATGCAATTAACAGGAGGGCTCTCTTCTATTTACCTCTCTGATTCTTGTATTGTCCCGTGGTTGGAACTGCTGCGTATGTCAAATCTTGGCCATATAAATAGTTAAATCCCCACACCTTCACCTGCTGTGTGCAAAGTATTACAGTGAGGGATTTGGGGAGCTATTAAAAGCATTAGGGTAGCAATATTGACCACGGGATGCTGTGATCTAATTGCAAGGATGAGACCGATTCAGTCAAAGCAATAGAATAAGAATTAAATGGCAGATATAAATGCTGAATGTCTCCATGCATTTCTGGTCTCTGCCAGTCTGTCACTTTAAAGTCTTTTCGCAGGTAGGTGGTATTGGGGGTTGGAATGGTGCTGTGTATTCAAATTCTAAGTACTGGCCCTCAAGATCTGGTTGCTCTCCAAATGAGCACTTTCTCATGTATACCAAGTGACGTTGTATAAGTCTTGTTTCCTAATTTAAAATTGATTGGTTAATAAAATAGCTAGAAGCCTATAACTGGGCAGAAGAGAGGTAGGCAGAGCTTAGGTTCCTGGGCCTGGGGTCAACATGGGGACCACGAGGCAGGAGAGAGGAGGAAAGAAGCTGAAAAGAAGGAAGTCACCATGGGGCAGTGTGGACCATGAGCACATGGCCATGAGGGCTGGCTTGATGGAACACACGCAATTATATCAAGTAACTTGGGGTGTGTAGCTGGAAAATAACAAAATAGCTTACAGGGTTGATACCTGCCAGAGTTACTATGCTTTAAAGCTTTTATAAATCTAAATGATTTATTAAAGATCTCAATGATTTGGGAACTAGCTGGGATATAGAAGCCCTCTAGAGAATCTACAAAAAAGTGGGGTTCCTCTCCAGCCTGCTCCAGCAGACAGGCACCCATGTTGCCCATCATGAGTGCCCAGGAGAGCTGCCCCATCCCTGCTGCCATCCCTAGCTGGCAGAGCCTCCTCACATATCTGCTTTCATTTGACCTTACAACAGCCTGGTGCAGGTGGTTTTCTCCACTGACCAAGTGAGATAGAGAGCCTCAGAAAGGCCTTAGCCTCAGAAAGTGACTTAACTCCCAGGCATAGGAGCACAGCCCTGGAAATACAAGTACCTAAGTACCTAAGATCTAAGCTCTTTCTCTTTAAGGAAGCCAAAGTCCTCAAAAAGGACAAATGTCTGGAAAACCACCTTCCTAGTTGTGCTTCTGGCAGGTATCAATTCTCTTCTGTAAGACCACAAGACCAATCTCTTTGTTTTAGCGGTGTGGTAGGAGGGTGCCAGCATCCCCAGTCCATCCTAAGCCCATCCCCCAGCCTTGTGTGGGAGGAAGCTTCCATCTGTACTTACAGATGGACAGCTGAGGCAGTTCGGTAGAGAATCCCCTATTTCGTGGTCATGGTAATTGGCCCAAGGGTGTGACATGCCCTAAGCTTGCCAATCAGAAGAGCCTGCCTTTTCACATCCCCTGGCTAAGGAGGCAAGATGTGGGTATGGGTCTCCTGTCTTAGCTTGAGAAGGAAAGACGTGGAGGGTGGGGATGTTCTGGGTACATGCACCAAAATATCCTGCTGTGGGGTATCCCCTTGTAAGTCATGCTGCCATCTCGTCACTACTGTGAAATATTAATCTATGAAATTTGGGGCCTTTTGAGAGTGATTAAGGTTTAAATACAACCATAAAAGCATTGAGTCCCCATCCAACAAGATCACCACTTCATAAGGGAAAGAGGAAAGAACCAAGCATGTCCTCACCAGCTGATGGCCTGGGCTATCTAATGACGGCAGGGCCCGCATCTGCAAGAAGTGCCTCCCGGATGGACCACCAGCCTTGGGCCTCCCAGGCTTAAGTACCACGAGTATTGGAGGGGACAACAACCATTATAAAACTTGGTGTGCTGGCTGGTTTTATGCCAACACAAAGAAAGGAGGAAACCTCAACTAAGTTGGTACCAAGATAGCGGGTACCAACTCTGCTGTGACAGAGATAACCATGTGAGGAAATGTTGTGGAAGGACTTTGAAACTCTGAGCTAGAGGAGTCATTGAGTGTTGAGAGCTCAGTGGGCTGTTCTATCAGAGCTTTAAAGATAAGAATGTTGAGAGCAGTGCAGAAGATGGAAGCCTGGCCTGTGGAGTTTCCGAGGCAAGCAAAGAGTCTACCAGGCCCAGGTGCAGCTGAAGACCCCAGCAAGTTTTGGAGATCCCAGTACCATGGGATGACCACCCAGGACAGCAGCAATGGAGTGGAGCCAGCCAGAGCCTAGAACACAAGCTTTGTGCTGGAGAGGGGGTGTTGGAGACGTGATCTAAGCCCCTTGGAGGAGCCCAGAAGATTGTGATTGAATCCCAGATAATTGAATACTGCCTAATTTCTCTGTTGGAGTTTGGTTTTGCTTTATCACGACTGTGACTGTGCCCTGGTTCTTCCCCTTTGAAGAAAGTATTTAAATTAATTTATTATTATTTTTTTATAAGAGCCCATAGCTGAAAGGCTTTGAACTTTTAAAAGAGACTTTTTGGATTTTTAAAGAGATTGGATGTTTTAGAGAGACTGAAACTTTTAATGTGTTTGAATTTGCAAAGACTTGGGACTTTTAAAGTTATGTTTTTTAATGTGAGATCTTGGGGACAAATGACAAAGGAAAGACTTAATGATAATGCGTTTGTGTGTTAAGTTGAAAAGGAGTCAATTGTCCTGGAGAGTTTTATATAAACTTGACACAAGCTAAAGTCATCTGTGAGGAGATAGCCTCAATAAAAACAACAACAACAACAAAAGCCCCCAAAGCCTGTAGGGCATTTCTTAACCAGTGATTGCCGAGCTCGAGCCCAGCCCATGGCAGGGCCGTCCCTGGGCAGGACGTCCTGGGCTCTTTAAGAAATAGGGTCAAAAATTCCAGAGACAACACATGCTGGGGAGGCTGTGGAGAAAGGGGAACCCTCCTCCACTGCTGGTGGGAATGTAAACTTGTACAACCGCTCTGAAAATCAATCTGACACTTTTCCAGACAATTAGGAATAGTGCTTCCTCAAGATCCAGCCATACCACTCCTAGGCACATACCCAAAAGAGGCTCAAGTACACAAAAAGGACATTTGCTCAACCATGTTTATAGCAGCCTTATTTGTAATAGCCAGAAGCTGGAAACAGCCCAGATGCCCCTCAGTGGAGGAATGGATGCACAAATTGTGGTATATCTACACAATGGAATATTACTCAGCAATGAAAAACAAGGAAATCATGAAATTTGCAGGTAAATGGTGGGATCTGGAAAAGATCATCCTGAGTGAGCTATCCCAGAAGCAGAAAGATGCACATGGTATATACTCACTCATATAGACATATAATATAGGAGAAACCGACTAAAATCTGTACACCTAAAGAAACTAATCAAGAGGGAGGACTCTTGCTAAAATGCTCAATTCCTATCCAGAAAGGCAAAGAGGATGGACATCAGAAGAAGGAGAAAAGAGAGAACAAGTCAGGAGCCTGACACAGAGGACCTCTGAAAAGCTCTGCCCTGCAGACTATCAGTGTAGATGCTGAGACTTATGGGCATCCTTTGGGCAGAGTGCAGGGAAGCTTAGGAAAGAAGTAGGAAATAGTAAGATCTGGAGAGGACAGGAACTCCACAAGGAGAGCAACAGAACCAAAAAATCTGAGCACAGGGGTCTTTCCTGAGACTGATATTCCAGCCAAGGACTATGCATGGAGATAACCTAAGACCCCTGCACAGAAGTAGCCCATGGCAGATCAGTATCCAAATGGGTCCCATTGTAATAGGAACAGGGACTGTCTCTGACATGAACTGATTGGCCTGCTCTTTAATTACCTCCCCCTGAGGGGGAAGCAGCATTACCAGGCCATAGAAGAAGACAAGGCAGCCACTCCTGATGAGACCTAATTGCCCAGGATCAGAAAGAAGGAAAAGAAGTCAGAAGTCCTCCCCTATCGGTGGACGTGGGGAGGGGCATGCATGCAGAGGGTGGAGGGAGGGAGGGATTGGGACAGGAGGAGGGAGAGAACCACAGGGGAGATACAAAGTGAATAAAGTGTAATTAATAAAGAAAAAAAAAAAGAAATAGGGTGAGCAAGCCAGCAAACAGCACCCCTCCATGGCCTCTGCATCAGCTCCAGGTTCCTGCCCTCTGTGAGCTCCTGCTTTTACTGCTTTTGATGATGTACTGTGAGCAGAATAGTCCTATTCCTCCCCAGTCTTGCTTTCGGTCATGGTGTTTCTATAACAACAACAGTAAGCTCAGAACCTGGTTTCTACATAACCTAGACAGTCTGTGGTGCTTAGTTACAGCACTGGAAGATAGACTTAAGATAGCAACTCACCTTTACGTCATTTGGTTTTATTTTCTTTTTTGCTCAGGCTAATTTTGGATGGGTTTCTGCCACTTGCAATGGGGAAAAGCCCTATTTCATTCTTCTTCATCTTTTCTTTCCGTTTCTAGTTTGACGCTATGATAAGACAGTCACTCAGGAAACGCTGGACAGTTAAACACAACTCTGCTGATGTTAACAGCATTGGGAAAGTTGCACAGACCTTTTTTTAACAACAAAGAAAATTTGACAGGATAGACTTTTTGTTTTGTTTTGTTTTTTGAGACAGGGTTTCCCTGTGTAGCCCTGGCTGTCCTGGTACTCGCTCTGTAGACCAGGCTGGCCTGGAACTCGGAGATCCACCTGCCTCTGCCTTCTGAGTGCAGGGATTAAAGGCGTTAGCCCACCTCCCCCAACCTGGCTGACAGTTTATTTTTAAATCCTAGTAGATCTGTTACTATATTTGAAACATATTTTCCAAAATATGTTATCCATACGTACAGCTCCTCTGTGAGGAAACTGAACTGGGATCTGCCTTAATTGCGCTAATTTCCAAGTTCCAGTCAAGCAGAAATCAACTTTCTGCTTTATTCAAGCCAACCATGTTTATTAATTACTTTCCATTCCGCATGGAATTTCAAGCTGTCAGCTTAGTTTTTAATTGAACTCATCCCTTAAATCCAGGAACAGCTGGAATGAGCCCACACTCTGATAATGCATCCAGGACACTTCCTCCTAAACGTGTTCAAAAGAGACAACACAAAACTATCGCTTGTCTCTGTGCTCCTTCTGGTTCTATAATCCCTTCCTTATTCTGCATAGGGATGTCAGGTTTAAGAAAGACCAAAACGTTTGGAAATATTGTCCACATTAAATAAAGAAGACATGATATCGGATTTGTTATCTGATATCATATTTGCTTCTGCTAACAAGATATTATCTATCCTCAAAAACCGTATTTTGAAAAATCCTAAACTATTAGAAACAAAACAGCTATCTCACCAAGTCCCAGCACCCCAACGAGGCCAGCAAAATAACCAAGTGCCTCATGGTCATAGTCCTTCCACAAAGCCTGTGAAAGCAGCTGGGCGCACATGTCCTGGTTCTTCATACACAATCTCTCCCACATTAACTATGTTATATGTCATTTGTATGCTGCACTTTTTTTCTTTTTGAAAAACATTTATTTCGTCATTTAATGTGTGATTGTGTGTTTCAGTGCACGTGTGTGCACTGTGTGTATGTGGTGCTTCTGAAGGCCAGGAGAGGGCACCGCACCTCCCGGAGCTGTCATGTGGGTGTTGAGAACCAAACTCTGGTCCTCTGGAAGAGCAGCCAGTGCTCTTAACTGCCAAACCACCACCTCTCCAGGCCTGACCATTGCATTTGTGTATGCATGTATCTATCTGCCTATCTATCTATCTATCTATCTATCTATCTATCTATCTATCTATACATCCATCCATCCATCCATCCATCCATCCATTCATTTATCTAGAGACAGGGTCTTACTGTGCCGTTATTGCTGGCCTAATACTCACAATATAGACCAGGCTGGCTTTGAACTCTGGGAGATCCATATGCCTCTGCCTCCTGAATGCTGGGATTACTGTCTGCTGCATTTTAACTGTTCATTAAGTCATCAAACTTTTGGGGGCCATTTTATAATGGCACTGAAAACGTATCACTTTAATGACTATAAACAGTCCTTTGGGTGAACATGTAAACTTCTTTAAAGATCATTTCCTTCCTTAGGGCAACTAACATTACTATTATAAACAACTCCTTGATAATGCATTTATTGTTTTGGTTTTGGTTTTCATTTTTGTTTTGAGACAGGGTCTTATGTAGCTTAGATGCCTGGGCCTTGCGATGTAGCCATTGCTGGCCTGTGATCTTGACGTTCTTCCCTTCAGTTTCAGTGCTCTGCCATTGAACGAAACCCTGGTTCTCAGAGGTTCGTTTGTTTGTGTTTGTGTGAGTGAGTGCATTTATGTATGTGTACCATGTGCGTGCCTGGTGCCTGCAGGGTTTAGGCAAATGTGTGGGTACCCCTGGAGCTGGAGTTACAGGCGGTGTGAGCTGCTTGTGAGTGCGGGGAACTGAACCTGTGTCCCTGAAGAAGCAGCGGGGGCTCTGAGCCACTAGGCTGCCTGTCTAGCTGGTCATGTGGTTTTTAAAAAGCTCAGCACTCACTCAGCGTCAAACTAGTCTGCCCTGGGCTGCACTGATGTGCACTCCCACCAGCGGCACATGAGAAAAACAGTTTCTACAGCCCACATGCCAAGCAGGCAGCAAGAGTTTTTTTTTTTTTTTTTTTTTTTAAGAAAAATGGAAGTTTTGTTACCCCCACTTTTCCTAACAGGAATACTAAATGAAAACGTCAGTAGCTTCCACACACACAACTGTGCAGAACATCTGATATCCTTAATGTCCATTCCATATTCTGAAACATTGGATGGATACAGTTTTGTTGTTGTTGTTGTTTTTTGTTTTTGGATCAGGAGTCTTCTTTAGGTCATTTGTAAAACCAAGAGGAAGCTCCCATGGAGGCCAGCAGTTGCCTCACTCGGGTCTCTGGCTGGAGTGACACAGGCTCTGTGCTGTGCATCTCTTGGAGACATCTTGGTCTAGGGAACCTCTGCTCCTGTGGTGAAGCATTTGGTCTTTATGACGGAGCTCAAAGCAAATGGTGACTGCTAAATTATGAACATGATCATCTTTCTGAGGGTGAAAAAAAGGCCCCTTCCCCTTACTCATGGTAGAGCATGTCTCCAGGCATTTACCCAAAACTGTGCTTAAAGACCCTCTTTGTGCCAGGTGGTGTTGGCACACGCCTCTAATCCCAGCACTCAGTAGGCAGAGGCACACAGATCTCTGTGAGTTTAAGGCCAGCCTGGTCTACAGAGCAAGCTCCAGGCCAGCCAAGGCTACACAGAGAAACCCTGTTTCAAAAAGAAACAAAACAAAACAAAAACTCTACACTGCTCTATTAGTGATCATTATTTTAATAACAACATCACCAGGGCTCGAGAGAAGGGTCAGTGGTTAAGAGCACTGGCTGCTTGGTGCTTTTCCAGAGGACATGGGTTCAATTCCCAGTACCCACATGGATTTTCACAACTGTCTTTGACTGCAGTTCCAGGAGATCTAACACCCTCACAAAGGGCAAAACATCAATGAACATAAAATAAAAATAAATAAATCTTTTTTTAACTTTCAAAAACTCTAAATCATCAATAGGTGTTTTCTTGTTATGTTTCTCCCTTCCCCATCCTTTTCTCCCTTCCCACTCTCTACCTTCTTTCTTTTCTCCTTTCCTTCCTTTCTTGCTTTGATTCTTTTTCTCTTTTGGCGCTAGAACCCAGAGCCCTGGGCACTCTAGGCAAGTATTCTACCCCTGAACTACAAACCAAACCATGATATATATATACAAGAAAGTGGAAAGTGGGGCTGGTTGGCAGGGAAGACAGTTGTCAGGAGCCAGGGGGACAGGAGAGGACAAAGGGGCAAATCGGTCAAGTTCATTCTGTGCACATATGAGAATGTCAACAAAATACATTTGTGTATCATTAATATGTGCTCATTAAAACACATTTTAGGGGCTGGAGGGATGGCTCAGTGGCTGAGAACACTGGCTGCTCTTTCAGAGGACCTGCGTTCTAATCCCATCACCCAGATGGAAGTTCACAACAGTCTGTAATTCCAGTCCTAGGTGATCCATGACCTTTTCTGGCCCGCACAGGCAAGACACACATGTGGCGCACAGGCTCGAGTTCAGGCAAAACATTCATGCACACAAAATGTTAAAAATAAAAATGAAAACATTTTAAAAAATGATGCATCAAATATAAATACTTTAAATATCCCATGAATAAATTCTTTTTACTAGGTGGCTGTGAGATTATGATGCAAAGCCAATAAACAAACTCCACTGAGTTCCTCACAGGCCACAGCAAGAGGAGGAGAAACAGTCTGTGCGTGCTTATTTTATAACTAACTTTGTTCTAAAAAGGTGAAGATGACCTCGCCAGTGTCTGTGCTAGACTGCCCAAGAGCTACAGGTGAGGTTTCTGGTGTCTGCAGGCTCACACTCAGCAAGACTGAGTCAGCAGGGCTCAGGTGGCACTGTGCCCATACCGTAACCAAACCCAAAACACACTTCGGAGAATTAGAGAGGTGCGTGCCTTTAATCCCAGCACGTAACCCAGGAGGCATAAGCAGGTGGATCTCTGTGAGTGTGAGGCCAGCCTGATCTACATAGCAAGTTGCAGGTCGACCCCAAGATTACATAAAGAGATCCTGTCTTAAAAAAAAAAAAAAAAGAAAAGAAAGAAAGGAAAAATAAATAATTAAAAATTAGAAGAAAATTTAAAAACATCTAAAGCAAAATTTAAATGTGTAGTTTAAAAAATATAAGGAAATACAGACTTCATCCTATTTGACACATTTGAGCATTGTGTGAAGAGCTGGATAAGGAGAAGAAAGCCAGCACATTCTTTTCTTCCCTGGGGCTTCTGGGCCAGAAGGCGATTAAAAAAAAAAAAATCACCTAATTTGCTGACACCAAAAATTTTGCATTTTGACCTTTTGTATAAATAAAACCAAAAAATAAAGGAACCCCCCCCCCAAAAAAAAAAAAAACTTTAGAAAATATACATGTTGACATCTTTTTGCTGTGGAGTTTCTACAAACCAGCAACAGCAAAATAATATTAAATGCCACTTGATGGGGCAAAGACTGTGACCAGACAGTACACAGGGGGTTGATAATACAAGGATGGGGATGGGGACTGGGTAGTAAACAAGGAACTTTCCCCACGGTCTGCACGCTTCACAGCTTCCCAAAAGTCAGCCTTGGGATAAGAATGTCCCCCTCAGGCTCACCCATCTGAATGCTTAAGTCTCCAGGGAGTGCTGACGCTTTAAAGGATTAGAAGGAAGGATTAGGAGCTGTGGCCTTGTTGGAGGAAGTGGGGGTGGACTTTAAGGTTTCAAAAGCCCAAGCCAGCCTTTCTCTTTGCCTACAGCTCATGGTGTAGCTCTCCACGACTGCTCCAGCACCTGCCTGCTGCCGACATGTTCCCTGCCATGATGATAATGGAACTGCAAGCGAGGCCCCGATTAAATGCTTTCTTCTATAAGAGTTGTCACCATGTCTCCTCACAGCAATAGAACAGAGGCAAAAGACAAGAATGAAAAGCAGGGCGTGGAAATGCACAATTGTAATCCGAGTACTTGGGTGATGGAGGCAGGAGGATCAGGAGTTCAGAGGTCATCAGCTACATGGAAAGTTGGAGGCCAACCTGGGCTCCATGAAAATGTCTCAAGAATAAACACAAATTCCTCTTCACGTAACACCAACACCCACCACGGCTATCAGGTTGATGTGTCAGTCAGCTTCCCACCCCCCACCCCCCCCCGCTTGTGTTGACATGTTCGTTGAGCAATACACTGACATCGAAATGTAAGGTAAACCCGCCTCAGAGTGAGCATACATCATTACCATCAAAGCTGAGCATTTCATGAAGCAGTGAAAAGTGACGGAGTGCCCAGATCCCAGGAAAAGCCTCTGGTGGAGCCACAAGAACCAAATGACACAGACTAGGCTGCTGAGATTGTTGGTACTTCAAGAAAGAATGATTTAAAATACCAGAAGATTGAGAGATGCATTTAGGAAAATATAACTTGGTTATACTGTAAGTTGGCTTTTTGCTTGGTATTTTGGTTTTCCTAAGGTCAAACACAAAACTGGGTTTGGTAGGGTCAGGGTCAGGGTCGGGGTAGGGGGAACACAGTTGTCATCCAAGAAGTGGAAGGCTGAGGTGGCAGAATCATGATCTTAAGGCCAGCTTGGGCTACAGAGCAAAACCCTGTTTCAGAAATAAAATCGAATCTGGTAATAATCAAGATGCAGGCCGCTGAGATGACTTGGAGAGTCACTTGCCATACAGTCCTGAAGATCACAGGACCCCTGTGCCCAGAGTTATACACAAATAAATAAGAAACACTAAAAGTCACTCTGCTGCCCTAAAATGTCAGAAAAGGTGAAGTTTATCTACATCTATCTTTACTCTTCTTTATTTTTAGTAAGTTTTAAATTTTGGGCTGGTCAGATGGGTTCGCAGAGTAAAGTGTTTGCTGGCCTGTCAACCTGAGCACAATTTCCAGTATCTAAAGCACCTATTCCTGCAAATTTAGCTTGACCTCTGACTTCTGACCTGCACACACACACACACACACACAAATCAATGTCATTGTTTTTCTTAAATTTTTGAGACTGTGAATTTAATAAATACAGTTTAGAAAAAAAAATTGGAAGCAAAACCAAACATCTCCAATTTCGTTGCCTAAGGCATGTTTTTGTTTTTCTTTTCTAAGACTGTATGACACATAGCCCAGAAAGGTGCGTGCAGAATTTCACTGACGCAACACTTAGCCAATCCATCTCATGACTAACATTCAGAGACAGCTTTACCCGTGTCACTTAGAGAACTTAAATCAGGCCTGCTTAGCTCTTCACTGTCCGGGCAGTCGTGTGGTTCCACTGTTATTTTCTGGTTTCTCTTACCCACAAAGTTACCCATGGAGCTGCTTTTGGAAGAAGTCATGGTGTGGCCCTCACCCCTCTGCCCACGAAACGGTGCGTTAAATCGGCCCCCATTCGTTTACTAGATCAACGTTACTCGGGCAGAGCCGGGAAACGGTGGTTTCTGTTTTTTCTGCACAGCCTTTGCTTTTACCTAGAGTTAAGAGGGGCCTTGTTTTCTCACCTGCACAAGTCGCTGCTCGTGTTGTCTTACCCCTCCCCCACAGTGCCAGTTGTTTTCCAGCTAGCTCCTCCTCACGAGAAGTCCCCTAGGCGGCTCTACTTTTATTCTCAATACAAATTGTTCATCCTGCTGCAGATGTCCACCTGGGAATTTCTCACTGCTCTTCTGGATCCTGCGCCTTCTCTCTAGATATGTTCATTGTTTTGCTGCATTTTATCACTTGCAGCCTCATTTTAAAAGGGCATGGGGGGGGTCATTTTATGTGGTTTTTCATGTTTGAAGTGTTTTGTGGAGGTCAGAGGACTAGCTAGGATACTGAGCCTCACCTTCTGTGCTGGACAGTTTTATGACAGCTTGACACAAGGTAAAGTCATCCGAGAGGCCAGAACATCAGCTAAGAAAATGCTTTTGTAAACCTGGCAATGGTGTTACACTTTAATCCCAGTGCCCAAGAGAAGAGGCAGGTGGGTCTCTGAGTTCAAAGCCAGCCTGGTCTACAGAGTGAGTTCCAGGGAAGTCAGAACTGTATAGTTAGGCTACGTCTCAAAAAACAAAACCAGACAAACAAAAAAAGAAAGCCACCGGAGGAAGCCACAGGGAGCAAGCCAGTGAGCAGCACCCCTCCATGGCCTCTGCATCAGCCCCTGCCTCCAGGTTCCTGCCCTGTGTGAGTTCCTGTTCTGACTCCTTCAATGATGACCTGCAATGTGGACGTGTAAGCTGAATAATTCTTTCCTCCCTGTGCTCTCATTACAGCAACAGAAACCCTAAGCTACCTTCTCTGTTGTTCGCATTTATATGTCAAACTAACCCAGTTGCAGGCTCCTGTGGATTCTCTGTCTCCATCCCAAATCTTTCCTTAGGAGTGTTGGGATTAAACATACACACTACTGTGCACAGCTTTATGTGGGTGCTGGGGATTTGAACTCAGGTCCTCAGGCTTGTGTGGAAGTGCTTTACACACCATGCCATCCTCTCAGCCACACATAAAATATTTTTATTTCATCATCATAGCTGATTGCTAGCTTGGGTTGGACATAAGCTCCTAGGTTGAAAACTTACTTTCCCATCTTATCATGGATAGTAACTGTATTCCTGAGAAAACCTTCCTTTTCTGGTCATGGAATTCTGTCTTAGTTAAGTGTCCAGGCTGCTTACCTCCATCACCTCTGGAGGTTTATCTCACGGACCTGATAGAACACTGGCATACGGCTGGGATAAACTGAAATCAGCCAACTCCACAGCAGTGCCGTATACCACTGGGGTCAGTGTGGGGTTCTCTTCCCTCTGGGTTTACTGAGATTCTTCCTCCATCAATTTTTTCTTGCTTTCCTCTTTTTTTGTGGTTGGTGGGGTAGAAGGGTGCTGAGTATTGAACCCGTGTCCTTTGCTAGCTGGGCACCTATATACACACACATGGCCTCCCGTCTCCTTTCTGTGTAATCGAGGTGAGTGGAACTCCCAGATTCAAGCAGTTCTCTTGCCTCTACCTCCCAAGTGGCTGGGACTATAGGCATATGCCATTGCACCAACTCCACCAGTATTTTGCCCAGGGGGCGACATTCCATATGAAGAGGGGGTAGGTTCCAGACCAAATCCCTCTGTGCAGTTTTAATTGATTCCCTGATGGACCTTTACCATTCCTCCAAAAGTAGCTTCCCAAATAGTTGAGGGACAGATGGACACAGTGGCCCCAGATCAGCTTTTACTGCCTGAAGACATGCCTGTTCCTTAGGCAGGACAGCCTACAGCTCATGTTTTTTGGAATCATTATGGGCTGGGTTTATGTCTTAATTCTGCCTTTGATAACCATGTGACCCTGAGCAATTAATTTCTACTCACTGGCTTACCAAATAAAGATAAGCAACTATGATCTCCTCAAGTGGTGAGGAGTAAATGGCACAGTCTATGCCCAATACAGGACACTGTGCCCAGAGCCAGAAGCCACTCCACAGCTAACGTACGGAGAGAGGCCTGAGTCCCTAACAGTTCTATAACTGTCATATAACTGATATGATAACTATAACTATATCACTTCTAGGTAAATTAAACTCAAGGATAAAGTTGGCCATATGAATTTTCTCACGAAGAAGCTGGAATATAATGGCCTAAGAATAAACGCTGGAGCATTCTCTGGCTAAGTGTGTGAGTTCACACCTTCACCCCCAGAAGGTTCCCATTAAGTTTCCTTACGCGAGTTCTGGGCTCGCACACTCGTGGCAGGCCACCATCTACCGCTGCAGGATCAAAGGACTTTGCTCTAGGCATCTTACAAGTTTATGGGTGTAAACCAAACCCACAGCTGCTCCAGGAATGTGTGTTCAGGACAGACATGAATCACAGCCCCAGGCTAGTTCTCTGCCTGTGAACATTTTCCCTGATAGTATTCTTTTCCATTTTCTGAAGGGCAGGATGTTCCAAGTCAGCGAAATGATCTTATTCAGAAAGGAATGGATAGTGCTGTCTTATTTTTTATTTTGTGTACGTATCTAACCCTGTATCTAACACACACACACACACACACACACACACACACACACACACACACACCGGGCAGAGAGACTAGCAGCAAGGACCTCTGCAAAACAAACATTTCAGAATACTGGCAAGAGATGTTAGTCTAGTATTTTGTGCTGTTTCACACATTTGTAGAACTTGGGGACATTGTGTCTCTATGCCTCATTTTAGATGCCAGGCCTCCAAAAAGAAGCCACCTTTAAATTTAGAGAGAGAGAAACTGGGGTGTTCTACCAAGATGGTGGCAGTCAGCAAGACACAGCCAATGTGGTGGTGAAGGAATGTTTCACAAAGACCATGTGCACAGCTAGAAAGTATTAGTTTCAACTACAAGAGGACAACAGAATGTTCTAGGTGGGGTAGGGATGTCTCTACAGAGGAAAAACACATAAAAGCAAATAGTGAATTATCTATGCCTTTGAGCGTTACTTGGAAGAATTTCTTGGGTTTGTTTTTGTGAGAAGCTGGGGTTCTTTACAAACTAAACAAAACTAAGAAAATAAAAGATTCCAGTGGTGTTGCATGCTTTTAATCCCAGAACTCAGGAGGCAGACACAGTCGGGTCTCTGTGAATTTGAGGATAGGCTGGTCTACACAGCGAGTTCCAGGACAGCCAGGGCTACATTACACAGAGAAGAAACCCTGTCTCGAAACACTCACACAGATGGACATTTTCTTCTATTACTTTCCACAAATAAGCTTTTTAGCTGAACCCCCCAGTGTGTCTACTTTACATACGTCGTTAGTTTGAACTGGAAACATCCTTGTAGCCTCGCGCTTTGAACGCTCAGTCCCCAGATTGTGGCACTGTTTGGGAGGGTGTGGAACCTGTGGGAGGGGGGTCCTGGCTGGCACACCCTGCCCTCTACCCTAAACTTCTGCGCCCCCCGGGGCTGGGCTACCCTTTCCCCAGCTGCCCTTCCCTCGATAGTCCAGTCATCTTCTTACCTGGCTCTTTCCATACTCTGTTGGGCCTCCTGCACCTGGTTTCCCTCCCCCTCCCCCTTTCCCTCTGCTCTCCTCACATGGCTCAGTGCGGTGTCCAGTCTGGACTCTCCCAGATGCGCTACCTCTGGCTTTGCTCTCCCACATATCTGTAAGAAGCTTTCTCCTCCATCATACCTAGGAGCAGTCACGTCCTTTACTTTTTATTTCATTTTTTCATTCAGGAGGCAGAGGCAAGCGGATCCCTGTGAGCTCGGCGCTAGAATCCTGGTCTACACAATGAGTTCCCGGCTAGCCAGAGTTACATAATAAGATCCTGTTGCAAGGAAAAGCGACATGGACTGGAGATCCGGCTCAGGTCCTCTACTCTTCCAGAGGGCCTGGCTTTGGTTCCTGGCCCCCGCATGGTAGCCCACGCCAGCTGTAACGCCAGCCCCGGATGATCCAGTGCCCTCTGCTGACCTCTGCGGGCAACAGGCATGCACATGGCGCACACAGAGGCAAACACTCCTGCACGTAAAATAAAGAATTTTATGAAATGTAAAGGAAGCTGGGCGTGGTGGCACACACTTGCAATCCCAGCACTCAGGGAGGCAGAGGCAGGTGGATCTATGTGAATTGGAGACCAGCCTGGTCTACAAAGCAAGTTCAGGACAGCCAGGGCTACACAGAGAAACCCTGTCTTGAATAAAACAAAGAACAAAAGAAAACAACAACAGCCCCCCCGCCCCCGGAAATCAGCACTGAAAGTCTGATTTCACTCACTGCTGAGATATACCGAGGCCTATGGTTTTGGAGTTTGGGGGCTTGGTTTGTTCGGGAACCTGGAGCTGCAGATCACAGAAGCCCGTCTGTGTGCAAAGCGTGGCGGGCCATTCTGGTGAGAGCTGGAGAGACTAGAACATGTCAGACCTGCAGACAGACTGCAGAGGGAAGCAACAGTCTGTCAGGAATGCCGCGTCGGTGGTCCTTTGTGTTATGTTTTAGCAAAACAAAAATTAATTAATTTTTAAAAAATTGGTTGTGTCCTCTCCATGTCCTGAGAACTGAAGTAAGACCAGATTAAAAGAAATGTACTAAAAGAGGAAATTCACAAACGACATCCAGGCTCTAGCAGAAGCTGCTGCCTGCTTTTGGCTAGGTTTACAGAGAGAGCGCAAAGAAAAGAGCTCAACAGAAGGATTGGGAAAGATGGCAGTTTGGTGAAAAAAGAAGTGTGAACACAGAGCTGTAGGCAAAGCAAGTACTGGGGACACTGCAGCGGCAGTCGGCAGTCGGAGGGCCTGGAGACACTGGGAAAGAAGCCTGAGGACAAGACCCCAGCTGCCGAAGGAGCAGGGTGCAAAGCTGAAACCCTTCAAAGGAAGGCCAGAGTGCCTTGCTGGAAGTGGGTGAGCGAGGGAAATGTTCTACCAGTTCAGCCGCACAGGCTCTCAGAGGCAGCAGCAGTCCAAGACTGTATCTAGAGCTGGCAGAAAGCTCGGCGTTATCCGCATGGCTCTAGTTTTGTGGGCGTGCAGAGTGCAAAAGTGGTGGGATCGGTGAGGCTTGCACCAAACAGTTTCACAGGGAGGCCCGGGAGGCCGTGCGAAGTGTAGCAAGGTTGCACTCCCTGCAGGTAGCCCTGACAGAGCTGTGCAAAACACGTGGAAATGAAGATCCAGGATGCTGGAAGTGCCAAGAATAGGAAATGCCTGCCAACGATAATTGCAAGCACCCAAAAGAGCTGGCCCAAGACCACAGAGGCTGCGAATGTCAACGTTATTCGGATGGGGACTCGGAGCTTATCAGAGCCCAGCTGATTCCACTACAGGCCCAGTACGCTCGTTCTGCTGGGCGTGGGTTTTACTTCGGTCCGATTTTTCCATTTTGTGTCCCCACTCACCCCCTTGGGATGGGACTCTACTCTGCTTCATTAAATGTGGAACAATGCTTAACTTGTATTTTTTTCTTCATTGGGGCTTAGAGCTAAGAGTTTGCTTTTAACAGTGTCAGGACTGCTGAGTTTATCGACAGGGTTGAGACAGGTTAAAATTGGATAAATATATCCTCAAGCTGTGAGTCTTGAGGGCCTAGAACCAGAATATGATTGCTTGGAAGTGGACTGTCCCTCCCAGACTCATGCATTAGATACCCAGGCCCCAGCTCGTGCCATCGGTTTGAAGGCTGTAGAGCCTTTAGGAGGTAAGGCCTGGATGACCAGAGCAATCACTGGGGCAGACATTTGAAGTTTGTCACCCACCTCTGGTTCTGACCTGCTTTTTCTGCACCCAAGATCCATAATGAAATTAGGGTTCACCCCTGGCATTGCACATTCTGTGAAAAGTCACCGTCATGTGAACAGACCGTGCATGCTTTTGCCAACGCAGACTCCACCATGCCTTCCCCACCATAAAACACTGTTATGCCTTCTTCCCTAGTTTAGGTGCACTAAAGCTTCTGAAACTATGGCCCAAAAGCAACTGTCTCCTCACCTGAGCTGTTCTTGGCAGCTATTTTGTCACAGATACACAGAATGCAGCCAGCATGCATAACCTGTATCAACTGCCTCGACCATTCATTCATAGCTTATATTATGTGAGCAAAATGATAACACATTAGGAGGAAGCATCAAGCCCATTTTGCATTAACTCTCTACATTTTACTTACAGGTGTGAAATAGTTTGGTGGGAATCTTTGCACCGCAGAACGAAATACGAAACTCCTATATGTAAAAAAAAAGAAAAGAAAAGAAAAGAAAAAAAGTGGTTTTTCTAAATCTGTTTTTTTTAAAATGAAGATCTTTGTTAATTTATTATTCATCTCTCATTAAGTATTTTAAACACTAATCTGGACATGAGGTGCATGACAAGGTTTAAAAACCACAAGTGTTAGTACATAACCACAAATGTAAATATTATTGCTTCTGTGGGATGACAAATAGCACCCAACTAATTTTATTTTTCCACACCCTTTAAATCATACTTTATTTTAGTTTGGGGGTGTGGGGGAGATACCAGCAAAACTCCCCGGTCAAATACTGTCTCTTTAAGAGAGAATCTCATATGCACTCACAAGCGAAAAACAGCCTGACAGCCTACTTCGGGCAGACTGGGAGACAAAGGGAGCAGATTTAATCAAACAAAACTGGCTGCAGCTACTGTCTCCCTCCAAGGTACCCAAGTTTTGCTCCCTGCCGCTGCTGGCGGGCTCAGCTGTCACAGAGCAGCGACAGAGGCGGTGGTGTGGAGACATGGCAAGTTGGAGAGGCAAAACTAGGAGGCAGACAGATCTCTAGATGGAGCTAGGCCTGAAAAGGCATCTAAAATAAAAAAAAAAAATGTCATGGCAGAGGGTGTTTGGATCCCTTTGGCTTTGTTTTGGTTGTCATAGTCATGGATCTGGCTACAATGTGTATAATGGTGATGGCTCTTCTCCACACCTTCTCTTAAAAAGTTCAAGGAAAATACAGGGAGAAAGCCAACGTATAAAATACTAAGTTACAAGCAATAGAAAGGACACTGTTACTGATAGAAACTAGATTAATAGCATCTACAGTTCAAAGCTCTCTGACTGCAAGATACTTGTCAACTCTTTTCTGGGAATGGTCCACCCGTATACTGTAGCAACAACTAAATTCCAAAAAATGATAAACTGGCTTTGTTTGTTATAGCCTAAATTGGCACAACTGCTATTAAGCCACTTGCAAAGACAATCTAGGATTCAAAATAACAAACTTTTATTAAGTTAATTACTACATAAGTTCTTTTATCTTGATAATAAATAATGTTCTTACTAGAGCTTGGATTCACATCAATTCTAGGTTTATGTAAGGAGGGATGAGGTCACGCTGCTCTAAAAGGTTCAGCCAGTCTCCTCAGAAAGTGGGACTTACACTGGAGAACTGGTGTCAAACGGCATTTTGGCTTAAGAGATGTGTTCTGTTGGTCAATGTAAGGACTTGAAATTAGGCTGGGAGACAAACATGCAAACTGCATGTCTTCCATGTCAAAAAGCTTTTAAATGCTGGCTAAATTAAGGTGTCATCACTGCTTTGGCAGTCAGCTTATCCTATTGAATGTGAGACATTTTCACAGGGGACAAATGTTGGTCATGCCTGATGCAAAAAAGACACAGGAGTCTTACAGGTGGCAAAGTACATGCCAGCCTAGTTAAGCCCTAAATACTCAAAGATTACAGTTCATATGTTTCAAAGGCAAAACCATCTGTCCCATATTTAAAAAAAAAAAAAAAAAAAAAAAAAAAAAGGGACAAGCCAAAGAATGGCCACAACAAATGTAAAAACCCAGGCACAAGATGCCTAGGGTATGCTTAAACTCTAAAGGTAAAAAGGAGTTTATATAAAGTTTAATTAAAACATATGCCTTTTCTATTGTCCCTTTAAATGGAAGGCCTTCTCTTGGGAGACCGGTAACGGCTTGGCCAAATACAACAGGCACCCAAGAGCCCAGAGAGAATATTTAGATCTATAAAACCTTGTTTTGATTTCAACATGATGATGATTGTATGTTCAATAATAATGGTAACATATTGCTGATCCCACTACATGGAAACAGTTCTGAAACTGACTGAGACATAGATGTCTATGCATAGCCAATAATTCTTGTTGGCTACAGAAACCCCATGACATGTACATGCCATCCTTTCATATGGATGGCATGAATGAATAAGATTTACAGATGTCTTCCTTATGCTCATACAAAGAGCAGACAGCTAGCCATAATTGATCTATACATCCTGCACATCTCATACATTTATAATTTTAGGACTGTCTAATGCTTATGAGAAATTATATGTTTTCAGAACAAAAGGACTAGATGCTGAATCAAACCCGACAGGACTCACTCATCCTTTCAGCATGCTGAGATGCTGACACATCTGTTCCAGCATCCTGCATGTTCTAGCATTCTGCTTGGTCCAGCCTCAAATACTTCAGTTGCCATTCCTCATCAGCGCCTACTCCCAAGAGAGCTTTGAAGAAAGCTACTAATCTCAGTTGGTCCAGCATTTCAGGCTTTTCCAAACAAGACTTCTTTTAAGGCTGAAATTTCTCAGCATTCAAAAACTAGATCACAAATATTAATGCTAGCTTAATTAACCATTTCCCCCAATTTCTTTTGAGCCCCCAAACAGAATTTCTTCAGGTCCTTAAATCAGCTAGAAGGAACCCATGAGAGCAAAGCACCATTTCCCTTGAGGGGTTGGGTAGGTTTTTGGTTGTTTTCTGGGGTTATGTTTATTGTCATCGGGAGATGATTATAAGTTATTAATGGTCTTAATCAGAGAGAAAACAAAGTTAGATTCAGGGATTTCTCTCTTTTTTTCTTCTCTCTATCTTTATTAGATAAGGAGAATAGGGTTGGAAAGAAAGGGAAATATAGGGTTATCTTGTAAGCATAAGACAAAAGGTAGATTATTGAATCTACTCCTCAACTTAAGGCTTTATTTGTTAGTCTCCAAAAAGGTTATTTTTAACTAATTGGTATAAAATTTTGTATATTGATGCAAAAATAAGTATTTTTGATACATTGGTATAGATTTTGGTATATTGATACAAATTTAAGGTTTACTTCCAGTACTTTTAAAATTGCTATTACAAATTGTTTATGATATTAGGTAATGCAAATTAATTGTTAACTAATCAACTAATCAACTCATGGTCATGTCAGACACTAGTCTTAATTTATCACAGAAATACACATCCTAGGTTTAGCAAATAGATATGATTCTATAGGTAGATGATACATAAAGATAGATAAGTAAGTATGCAAAACCTCAGAGACATACAAAATATGGCATTTAAATGTTTCTATTATCTTAAAGAGTCTTTGGTAATGAGACATGTCACCTCCTGGCTGGACTCAGCCTAACTCAAAGAAGAGGTGAGCATCAAAGAACCTCCATCTGGAGATGACTTAAAATGTGGCAAACCAGCTATCTGCGGGAGAAAAAAAAATGCCCTCGCTTTACAACAGACAGAATTCTGCCTAAAATAGGCAAGCTTAAATGCAGGGCAAGTCGACTGCTGAACTCTGCCAAGACAGGGTTAGCTAGTCCTAAATAGTTCCTGCTTCACATATATGTCTGTCAAAGGTACTGGGCCAGAAGGCAGAAGATGGTGTTCCAACGTTATACAGAGTTTTGGGTGGCTGTTCAGCAGCAAACTGCCTCTGTCAATTTTCTATTTCTTGGAAGCGGCTAGCATGCACTTCCTGTATACTCAAGCGATTAATTTTATTCCTTCTCAAGTCGCTGATGGGGTTGAAGACCAGATAGTCATAGTATTAAAGTTAGCTTAGTTGCTTAGGAATTAAAAAGATGTTTTAGGTCTATATAGATGTTTTTAGGTTGATAGCTACAAACTATAAAAATAAGGTACAAAACTTTAGACCCTCATAGATAAGGCATTTTCTTCAAAGTTTCCAAATACATTTAAATTAGACATTATATATAATAGTCTTACCTATTTGTTTTTGTAATTGGTTCATAATTCTTACTGTATAAAAAATGGCCTTTTTATTTAGACAGAAAAGGGGAATTGTTGGGGGTTGTTCTGATGCTGGCCCTCAAGATCTGGTTACTCCTGTGCTTGTTGTGTAAACCTGCCTAAGACATACCTAATTGGTTGATTAAATGGCCTGTACTTGGGCAGGGCAGAGTGGGTAGACATGGCTAAGTTTCCTGGGCTTTGGAGGACAGGAGAATCATGGGAGACAGACAGATGGGGAAGAGAGGAGGACACCATGATGGGTTAGGTGGGCTGGGAGGAAAGACTCCAAAAATGTCATGGAAAGGCAAAGATGAAGAATACAAGAATTCATAAGATTGTGGATGAAAGGTATTCCAAGATAAAGATGGTCAAGGCGGATAGTATTAGATGGAGGCTGGTATTAGACAGTGAGGTTATTGAGATAGCTTAGGTAAAAATATCTGCCTGGCCCAAGATAATAGGCAATTATAAAATCTAACAGGTGTCTATGTTTTATTATTTGTGATAGTCAAAAATACTACACCAACAACTATAGGGCAAATAATAAATAACATTATTTTGCCCAGCACTCATTTTTATTTACAACAACATGGAAGCCAACAGGCTTATACTTACCTGGACGTATTCTTGGGGACTGGTGCAGGAAGTATCTCATACTGTCCTGGGCAAAGCTGGAGTGACTGCACAGCAGGGACAACAATAAATTGACAGACAAAAAAAAAATAGATTACTACAGTTCATTAGCTCACCATATTATCTTCATTCAGAACCTTGGATCTTATAGCCACACAACAGTTCCTCCATGAAGCCCCTACTACTGGAAAGGTACACTTTCAAACGCTGAGCTTCAAGACAGTCAACATGTATTGCTTTTCATGTATCTGTATGGTATTTGTGTGTTTGTTTGAGACAGAGTCTCACTGTGCATCTCTAGCTGTCCTGGGACTTGATACATAGACCAGGCTGGCCTCAAACTCACAGCAAGGCATTTGCCTCTGCTCCCCAACCTCGCCAGTGCTGGGATTAAAGATGTGCACCTCTATGCCTGGCCCTACTTATATAGGTTTTGAACCTCATTTATAGAAGATTTTTGGTTCACAATAGATTTGAGGCAGGTCCAATGGTTTCCCGCAACCGCTCTGCCCTTGCATATGTGCAGGAGTCCCCGTTTGCAACATTTCTCCTTTTCTCCTAGCTCCTGGTAGCCACTGATCTTGCCGCCTCCTAGGTGTTGTCTACCTGCCCCTGCCCCCATGACACAGAGAGCCGGAGTAAGATGGCACTAACACTCTTGTCAAGATTTGTCTCTGAGATGCGAGCTATCTTCAGAGATGTAGGGACCACATACAGGAGCTGCTGCCCCCTCCTCCACACTTCCTTGCGACACTTGGCAGTCTTTTGAACTTGACCGGCATATGACCTTCTTGAGGTGACAGGTCTGAGCACCTCCATTACCCACTGTGAGCCAGGCACAGGCAGACTCAGAACAATGCACACGCCCAGATCGCCAGGACTGTCGGCAGCCTGGTGTGAGGAACTGACAAGCTGGGTGGGAGTCCCTGGGGTCCTGTACAGCAGCTGCAGACTGTGCCAGCTTGCCTTCTCGGCTAAAAGGCTTTGCTAGTTTGTCCTCAAGAAGCAGCTGGAGAGCCCTGTGCACACATCACTCACGCGTGAGCACAGGCTCCAATAAAGACTTATTTGCATAGTATCCTTGCCTCTTCTCTCTCTTCCCGGGTTGAGCAAAAGAACCCAAGGCTGAGATAGTAGCTCTGAGAGCAGGCAATCTAAGAATTGAAAGCTTGCAGAGGAGAGGATGAAGCTCAGGGCCAGGCGCTGGTCTAGCATGCACAGAGCACTGAGTTTGATCCCCGGCACTACACAAATCAAATGAGGCTACACATGCCTGGAATTCCACCCTGCAGGAGTGGAGGCAGGAGGACCACAATTTAAAGGTCAGTCTCATCTTGGAGGCCAATGTGGGCTATACAAGACTGTCCTAATAAAATTAATAGTAATAATAAAATACAAACTGGGGACAAGATTGGTGCTAATATAATTCAGCTCAGACAGCATGTGGTCTTCTCAGACCAGCTTCGAATGCTTACTACACATTCAGGTTTCCTGTCTGTCTTTCCATGGCTTAGGAGCGAGTTTGTTTTTAGAGCTGAGTGATATTTCATTGTCTGGATGTACCACCGTACATTTAGTGACTTGTCTACTGAAGAGCATCCAGCTGCTTCCAAGTCTCAACAACCACGAGCAAAGCTTCTGTGAGCATCATATGATTGCGTGTGTACACGTGTGTGTGTGTGTGTGTGTGTGTGTGTGTGTGTGTGTGTACATGTGATTTCAAATCCTGTAGTAATTACAAGGGCATGAAAGGCTCAGGCAAATGGTAAAGGGGTGTGAAGCATCTGAAATCTGTCTTCTGACATGGCTGCAGACGCAGTGAGTTCGGTAAAGGGGTGTGAAGCATCTGAAATCTGTCTTCTGACGTGGCTGCAGACGCAGTGAGTTCTCACCCACTGTGGACTCAGCTTCTAGAGTCGGCGTTCTGGCTTCTGGCCTTTCTGCTAGCTGTGTCAGGCGTGCAGTGGGATCGCATCTGCAGTTACTGTTCTGACTGGCATTTCCCTGATGGCATACAAGGTGGAACATCCTTGTTTGCCACCTGCGTATCTTCTTTAATGCCTGCTAAGATATTTGGCCCATTTTTTTAGTTGAGTAGTTTCTATTTACATTTTTTTTTGTTTTTCGAGACAGGGTTTCTCTGTGTAGCTTTGGCTGTGCAGTACTCTCTTTCGTAGACCAGGCTGGCCTTGAACTCACAGAGATCTGCCTGCTTCTGCCTCCCAAGTGCTGGGATTAAAGGCCACCACCACCGCCTGGCTACATTTTTTTAGTGTGTGTGTGTGTGTGTGTGTGTGTGTGTGTGTGTGTGTGTGAACACCAGATGTCTTCCTCAGAGGCTTCCCGCCTAATTTTTTTTTTGAGACAGGTTCTCTCACTGAAGGTGGAGCACACTGACTGGCTAGGCGGGCTTGGCCAGTGAACTCCGAGGATTCTCCCTTGTGTCTGCCTCCCAGCGCTGGGTTGCAGACCCAGGGCTCCTGAGCGTGGTCTGGGGATCCAGCCTCAGGTCCTCCTGCCAGGGAAGCACACTTCCAAGTGAACCATCTCCCCAACCCCGATACTCCTTCTACATGTTTCTGGCAGAGTCTACAGTGATATATTTTCATTTCTCCAACCCTTTTGGAAGGCTGTTTGCCGTGGAGCAGAGTTTGAGCTGGTGGCTGTGTTCGCCCTGACCACTTCCTCCCAGGCTCTTCTTGCTGGAATCTGCAAAGGAGTGGGTGGTTTAGCTTCAAGGCTCTTTGAAATCTACCAGATTTTCTTTTTTCACCTCCAGCTTCTCCCAGAGTTTTGCTCGGTGCCTGATACTAGTCTGAGAAGCATCATCTTTTTCCCCAAATAGTTCTTCATTTCCTGCCACCTCCTTCCCCTCGAGCTCACGTTACACGTTTTTGTAGGGCTCAGATAGTCTGGCCTTCTCGACCTTTGTTCTCTTTACCTCTCAGAGTTGGAAGCTAAAGCATCCACAGGCTCAGAGAGTCTTTCTGTCCTTTGTAGCGGTAAATCCATGGAAGGCGTTCTCCATCTACTTCACATGTCTTTCTTTTTAAAATGACTTAACATGTGTGTGTGTGTGTGTGTGTGAGAGAGAGAGAGAGAGAGAATGAGGGTGTGTATGTACTGTTAGTGTGTGTGTGTGATGTAAATGTGTGTGTAAATGTGTGCATGTACCATGGCATGTGTGTAGAGGTCAGGTGACAGCTTTCTGAAATCAGTTATCTTTCCAGCCACGAAATCCAGGGTTCCAACTCAGGCTGTCCAGCCTTGAGCTCTGTGATGACTGGGCCCCCACTCCCACCCCGTTCTAACTGGGAACCCTTGGGTTCCAGCCTGGCTGCCTCCTGGGGCAACTCACAAAAGTCATTTCCTTTCCTATTACCAAGCTTCTCACAGGCAACACAAATGATAATCAAGACAGAAGCTTCAGGCCATTTTCAATTCCATTTGTTTGTGATTTTCATGGACACATTCCCAAGCTAGGAAGTAAAACAGAGAATCTCTAAACTGGAGAATATAAAGAATGAAGGGAAAACAAGTTTCAGTTGGATTTTTCTGTTCTTTACAAATGAGCACACTGAGAAAGTGCATGTCACACACTGGAAACAACTGAAGCACCTCAGAGCGCGTCTCTTCCGCCCACGTTAGGCCTGCTCCCCAGTGTGGGTCACCATTAACAGTGATACAGTAGTTCTCAAGAAAACGGGGAAGCCGGCCTCACCTGAGTGTACATTCTTTCCATTTGCACAAATGGATTAGGCTGTAAAATTCATTTATGTTTACTTTCTTCATTTAATAATAACCTAGGCGGCTCTCAGAGCGACGCCTCGTTGTTTTTAATGGGCTGCCTAACAATGATGCTGTCACAGAAAGCATGAGGATCTTTGTTTATATCAATCCTCTAATTAAATGAAATGCAAACAATGCCTAGGAGCTGTATGAGACTAGATCCTTCTAGTGTGAGCATGCTCCCTAAACAGCCTAGCTCCACATTGGTGCAGTTAAGGTGACATGTATTTTAAATACTTCCAGGCTGCCAAATTGCAGCTCTTCACATCAGTAATGACGGACCTTCCCATTCATGTCCTCTTTGCACATGCAGTTTTTGATCATCAGGTGACATTTCTTTACTGTCACTATTCTTTTGTGATGAATCAGGAGTTGAAGCCCAGTATGGCTTTGCCCTTCAGACAGTGGTTTATCTTGTGGGCTGCTAGCGCCTGTCCTCTGCCCATTTGAAAACCAGAATGTCTGTTTAGTTCTCACTTTGAAGGCAGGTGTGGAAGAGAGTGGCCAGGATTTTTCAGAAGCTATGTCTTCATGGCAGTGGCTCCGCCTTCTTTTGGGTGACAGGCTGTGTTCAGCGCTCAGTCGCTGGCTGTAGGCTGGACAGTGCCACGAGCTTCCCCTGTCCCTTCATTGTCTGGGGATGGCGAACCACACTCTTCCTGGTGGTGAGCTGGCTTGGGACTGAATTCCCCTCCCCCCCCCCCCGCTTCAAGCCTCAATGCCTGTTCTTGAGTCTCACATTTTTGTTTGAAATAACAAAGGGCGCATTCACGATGGTAACTTGGGGGTGTCGGGGGTGTCACAGCACAGTGCTGCCCTGCCTTGGAACAGAAGGTTCGACGTAGAGCTCCGCCTGCGCCATCCTCAGTAATGCCACTATGTCACAGGCAGCAGGGCATGGGTGAACGCGAAGGACGTGTCTGTACATAGGATTGTCTGTGACGATGACAAAATTATGTGTAAAGAGTTCAAAATAGTATGGGAAAGGTTCTGGAAGGCCTTGTTTCCTGCTAGTGACAGGTTAGGTCATTCAGATGAATCTTCTTATTACAGGCAACTAAAAAGTGGAAGGACAAAGGACAAAATGCTAAAAACAAATACGAGCACTTAAACCAGCACGTACAGGACAGTGCTGAGAAGGTAACGGGGATAAGACTCCAGACCAGAGCCAGCGCTGGCCTGATGATGTTTGCTGCTAACAGATGAAGCAGAGCATAGGCGTACAGCTGAGTGTGGTGGACGTCAGAGCCCTAGGAGTATCCAGAGGCCAAAGCCTAGTCTAACCAATGACAGGGTAATCTGGAGGAACCCCAGCCATACGCATTTGAGGCCCCAAAAGGACATTTCCTGAGGGTCATCCCTCCCACCTCACCCCGCTGCCAATTCACTGCCCAGGGTTGCCTTCATATCAAGCAGAATAAAAAAGGAAAGCACCTCCCTCTGGAGGGAATGTAACCATGGGCTAGCTCCGTGCTGTAGGGTAGGTTCCGAGCAAGCTCTGCACCACAGGGGAGCCGCAGAAGTCGTGTGTTCTGAACAACTCCCCGAAGGTTGAAAAGGAAACAGCAGGCCTTCTCTGGAAGGGAACACTCACTCCAGATACCAGGAAATTCACAAAAATGCATTTTGAAGAGAAAAGAGCAACAGATAGTCACAGATAATCACACACACACACATACACACACACCATGATTCATTCTCCATGCTGAAAAATCAAAGGATTCGATTCAAAGGGTTCAGTGGAGCTGCAGACTACGGAGCAGCACATTTGTGGAAAGGGACAGCAGTCACATTTCTGCAGCCCATAATGAATTTGCTAAGGGAGAAATTGAGCAAGAAGTTCCACTCCCAACAAGCCTGTTAATCCTGAGAAGTGTCTCACCCAGGGTCAGGAGCCAGAGCACTGCTGCCCACCAGGGACACTGGCCATGTTTAGTGATGGTTTTAGTTATTAATGCTTGGAGGGAAAATATCAGTGACAGCAGAGATCAGGGACAGGCAGAACAGCCCTCTGACACCAAGACTTCCCCACAACGTCAGGAGTGCTGGAGATGAGAAACCTTGCATTCACCATTCAAGTGCAAGAGATCAGAAGGGGGGAGGGAGACCTCCAGGCCGGAGGCAGGAATTCTGGTATTCACCAACGAGTAGGTGGTGTTCACCACCTAGAGGCTGGCTGAGCTCACCGTCCAGGGAGGTAGATGGGGGAGAGTGTGAGCGCCTGGGCACTCCAAAACGAACATGTTGGGACAGAGGAGCAGAAGGCTCCTAACAACAACCCCTCGCCCCAGAAGGCTGAGAAGGAAAACCCAGCCTGGGGATTGGAAAGTCGTGTCCGAGGAAGAAGGATGGGAGATGGGGCCAGGTAGGAGAGTGGGAGTGCAAACTAGGAAGCCCACTTCGAGCTCACTGGTGGTTTTGAACTTCAAATGACAGAGTCCCTTAAGAACATGAACACGGCTACCAGGTATGCGGTTAGGTCTAACCAAGGTGTGGCAAGAGATGACGACAGTGGATATGGGGCGAAGGCATGGTGACGAACGACAGAATTCAAGCTTGTAATGAAGAGCAGCATAGGAGGGATGAGAGCAGGGTGAAAGTGGGTAAAAGTGGAAGAGTCAGGAAGTTCGGGTGCAGTGGGGGAGGGGATGCTAGAGTGTGGCTGGGGAAGAAGCACCATCTCATAGAGACTATGGAGGGCTGAAATTATGAGTCTTGGAAAAAACCCTGAGGAATGGCTGAGGTAGAGGAGAGATGAAGAAACCAGGAGGGCAGGCTGTTGGCAAGTCTCTGTGGGCACTGAAATCATTAAGGGGGTGGCAGGGAAGGGCAGTGAGTGAATTAAGGGAGGAACCTCGGAACAGGGGCTTAGTGCCATACAGGGCGAAAAGCAGGCTGGTGGGAGACAGAGATCTCATTTTTATGTCTCAAAATGCCAAAACCACAAACAAAAAGCCACCAGTGTAGATGAGCTATACTGTGTACTGTGTTAAAACTGAGAAGGTCATAGATGTGTCAGACCCCTGTCCCAGTAGTCCTCTGGGGGATGTGGGGAGGAGAAGGGAAAGGAGAGTGAAGAAGCAGAAAAGGGTGTTTGCAGAAGGCCTCGCCAACCCTCTGGGAAAGCCAAACTCATGGGTCTTTTAGTTAAAGTTTTCGGTTCTGCCTGACACTTCCACCACCTTCTGGTGCTGTTTCCACCGTGGGCCTTCGGCCGGCCCCTGGGGATGGCCAAAGAGCCAAAGAGGAAGCAGATGGAAGTAAATGGCAGAAAATGAGTCAGGCGACAAGGTAGCCAGAGTGATCTCATGCGTAGCTTGGTTACCTGATGTGTCAAGCCAGAAAGCTAAGGATAACCCAGTGTTTGTATTTGTCCAGTGAAGCAAACGGGAAGATTTATCCAGCGAACCGTTACCAGTCTGTTATGTCCACGCTTTGTTTGTGAAGCATTAGCAAGGGGCTCAATGCTGCTCGTGTGCCAGCCGAGGGTTTTATGTTCACACAGCAAACACAACTCTCTTGTTTATTTTTGGTTTGGGAAGACAGGTTTTTGTTTGTTTGTTTGTTTGTTCTGGATTTGGTTGTTGAGACAAGATCTCTCTCTATAGTCCTGGCTGTACTGGAGCACAGTATGTTCACAAAGATCTGCCTGCCTGTGCCTCCCGACTTCGGGGACTAAGGGCGTGTGCCACCATGACCCAGTGAAGAAACAGTATGACGCAGGCCAACCTCGATTGTAACTTGAGATCCTCCTGCCTCAGCCTCAGTCTGGAATTACAGGCACGTGCCACTGTCCCCAGCTTTCAACCTTTTGTTCTCAGCCAGTGGCCGCGCATCTTGAGGACTGATGGGATTGTTAGCTTCTTTTCATTTGGACTATTAAAACAAAAAGAACTGAGATCCAAAAAGACTGAGTTCCAAGTAGTGAGTCGAGGTCCCTCTACGAGACCTATTCAGCACACATCCCTTCAAAAAGGCCTGGGAAGTACATCCTGTGGAGTCCTGCTACCAACACCCTGGCTGCTCCCTCACTGTGGGCAGAGCCAGTGGTAGACGGGAAAGACAGCTGCTTTTATGTTCAAAGCCCTCAGTGCTGCCTTGAGCTAAGCCTACTGGTGCACACCTTTAACCTTGCACTCAGGATGCAGGGGCCAGCCTGGGCTACAGAGCGAGGTCAATTGCCTGTTTCACAGGTAAAACAGAGAAAACATCTCTTAGCCTACTTCAAGCTACTTAGCTAAGAGAGTAAGCACTGAGATTCATCCGCAGGGGTTGGAGAGACAGCTCAGTGGCTAAGAGCCCTGAAGAGGACCAGAGCTCAGTTCCCAGCACCCATGTCAGTCAGCTCACAGCCGCCTGTAACTCCAGCCCCAGGGGGACCCGGCACCTCTGGCCTCTCCTCACATTCATTCAGCCACACACAACGATAAAATAAAACTTTAAAAGAAAAAAAATCACATATAAGAAAACATCAAGGTCCAGCTAAATGCTCCTCCTCTGGGTGCTTCCCAGATTTTTTTTTTTTTTCTAGTTTGCTTTGGTACTAGGATCCAGCAAGGCCAGGACTTTGTGAATACTGAGCACCTGCTCCAATACTGAGCTATACCTTAGCAAAGAAAGTTTTTTAAAAACACTCTAACAGGACTGAGGCAGTTCTTCCAAGAGGACCTACCACATCAACTGCTTCAAGAGGCCAGTGTGTGGCCCGAGGCCAGGTCCTTGAGGGTCCCCAGGGAAGGGGGGGGTCCTGCCAGGACTCACCTCTCAACTCTGTGCTTTGGCTCCCTGAACATCTCACAGGAAAGATCTCACCGGACACGTTTGCAAGCCGTACAACCCTTGTTTCATTTCCAGCGTTATTTGCTTTTATGTTCTGTATAGGTGCATGTGTGCATGTGTGTGTGTGTGAGGGGTGGGGGTGGATGTGAGCACAGAGGCATTGGCTTCTCTGGAGCTGGAGTTACAATTGTGGTCTGTTAGACATGGGTGCAGAGAACCGAACTTGGGTCCTCTGGGAGAACAGCAAGCGGTCAGACTGCTGAGCCATCTTCTGCCTTGCTCAGTATCTATAGGGAATGAGACATCCTGGGGGGGTTCCTCAGGGGCTGGGTAGACACTCTGCATCTAAAGCACCTTTTCCTCACGTGTGCTCTTGGCAATGTTTCTCACAAAACACTATCTGACAGTAATATCCTACCTCGTCTTTGTCAACCAGTGTGCTGGGGTTTGGCCGGGGCTTGTCTTTGAATGAATACGAGGCCATCTGGTTCTTCAACAGCTCCAGGAAGTCAGGAGGCTTGTACTGCGGGAGGTCAGTTGGGACCGGGTCGTTTCTCTGCACAAGCGGTATCCTTTTCCTTCCTTCATTCTTAAAATTGTAGGTTGCTTTCACTGGGTTTAATAGGGATTCTTCAAGAAACGTCTTTAAGTGGTAAGTGCCAGGTATTGGAGTATTCTGCAGGAAATTAACACCAGTTGTAAGACCACTTCGTAGTCCTGTGGTTTCCCCTAAAGCACCATCCTTGAAGGGTCATTTCTATGTGCCATTTGTCTCTAAATTTAAGAAGATTTTATCAGTTTTAACAAGTGCTCTTTATTTATTTTATTTTATGGAAACCAGTGCTTTCTTTTGTTTGTTTTGAGACAGGATCTCACTATGTAGCCCTGGCTATGCCCTGAATTCATAAAAATCTGCCTGCCTGTGCCTCCCAAATGCTAGATAAAAAGTGTGTATCAGTGTTCGCCTGCGTGCATGTCTGGTGCCCACAAAAGTCAGAGTAGGACTTCTGGAACTGAACTTGTAGACAATTGTGAGCTACCATGTAGATGCCAGGAACTGGATCCAGGTCCACTGTAAGAGCAGCAAATGCTCTTAACTGCTGAGCCATCTCTCCGGCCACCCTGTCCCCCAAACATTCTTGAGAGAGGAATATTTCAAAAGCATCAAGATTGTTTGCTGGGCACTACATTTAACTTCAGAACTCTGAGTCCAAGGCCAGCCTGGTCTACATAATGAGTTCCAGACCAGCCAAAGCTATACAGTGAAACCCTACCTAAGAAAAAAAAAAGTCACATTTTATATATTTATTTATTTCTTTTTGTGTTTGTGGAGTGAGTGTTGCCATGTATCACAGTGTGCGGGTAGAGGTCAGAGGACAAAAAGTCCGTTTTCTCCTTCTACCACTTGGGAACTGGGGACTGAACTCAGGTCCTCAGCATTAGTGGCAGGCACCTGCATCTACTCAATGTTCTCACTAGTCCCAAAGTTACCCTTGTTGAAAAGTAACGAGTATCTGGTTGTAATTCTTGGGCCACAGACTGCAGCCCAGTAAGTGAACACAGAGCACAGTTCACTGGCTAGCTAACGGCTCCCATGTTGTCTAGCAGAGATGATGTTTTTAACAAGCCTTAAGAGTGAGGTGAAATATAATGCCAGCCTCAGCAAGAACTGGCAGGGCACATGGTCTGCTAAGGCCAAAAAGAGGTTTGGTACTTTAAATTGCACTTTCAGCAAGCGAGCTGGCCATTCTCTCACGCGCTGCCAGCTCGTGTCTATGTATTTTATACACTGACCATTCGAGCTGGCTAGTCTTGAGTCAATTTGACACAAGCTGGAGTTATCTGAAAGGAGGAAACCTTAACTGAGAGAATAAGATCTGACTGGAGGGCATTTTTCTAAATTAGTGATTGATGGGGGAGGGCCCAGCCTACTGTTGGTGGTTCCATTCCTAGGCTTGTGGTCCTGGGTTACATAAGGAAGCAGGCTGAGCAAGCCATGGGGAGCCAGCCAGTAAGCAGCACCCCTCCATGGCCTCTGCATCAGCTCCTGCCTCCAGATTCCTCCCCTGACTTCCCACAGTGATGGACTATTCCCCGGAAGTGTGAGCTGAAATAAACCCTTCCCTCCCCATGTTCATCAAAGCAATAGTGACCCTGACTAGGGCACCATGTTAACAAGCTTCTCTGCCCCGTGTGATAAAATCTGAAGGCAAGTCCCCTTTGCACACTGGATGTGACCCAGACCGTCCCATTGTAGGTTGACCTCAGCTCAACACTCTGCTAAGCACCGGGATCCCTAGAGCTGTTCCACTTCCTGAGCTCTTACTACATTCAACACTTAAAGCTCATTTCTCATTCATAGGTTAATCCTAAAATTACAAGTGGAAATGTAACCCAGGCAGAGCTGAACAAACCGTGTTTTCTCACAGTTCCATGTTGCTGACTGAAAAAGCAAGACGGGTTACAACCTTACTGGGGACAGAAAGAACGGAAACGGAAGGGTATACACACCGTTAATGTTACCCTCCACCATCCTTCTCTATCAAGAGCTGAACTCTTCCGGATTTGTTTCTATGAGCAAACACAAAATCTGCTTATTTGTTTAGAAGGTGATCTCTCGAAATTAAACATGACGTATAAGATATTTACTTGACGAAACTAAATCACCTGTACCAAGCCAATTAGCTATCATTATAAAAATGAGAGCTATATAATGATACATTCTGCCCATACTATTTCCTTAAGTTGTTAGGATATTAAGTGGTCTTAAGTATCTAAAATCCCTTTGGTGAAATTAAAATAAATATCCTTATCTCACAGAGATGTTAAAAGAACATTAGATAAAACAAAATTTGATGTTTGGCCACAGCTCCATTGCCCAGTGGCTAAATGCACTGAGCTCAACCAACCTTTATGAATTAAGCTTCCTCGCAGAAATATAAAAATAAACAGTAGCTGGGTGTGGAGATGTGGTGCTGCGTACCTTGAGTCAAGGACATAGAGGCAGATGGATCTCTGTGAGTTCTAGGCCAGCCTGGTTCTACACAGTGAACTCCAGGCCAGCCAGGGGGCTACAAAACAAGACCCCTTTTCTTAAGAAGATTCAGGAGAGGAAGATACACACCCACGGCCATTATCAAGTCACTGCTGATACATGGTGGGTTTTATTTTTAACATCTCATCTGCCAAGTTAAGAAACAGATTTTGTGGAAGGGGGCTAAAGCTGGGATCCAAAGAGAATAAACTGTAATAAATAAATAATCAAATTAATTAATTAATTAAAAAAAAAGAAACAGATTTTGGGTATGACTCAGTTTCCAGTGGTTTCTTGTTTCTGCAGCAAGCAATCTATGTGATTGCTTGCAGACTTAGGAGTCTGCATTTGCAGTCTTCATTCTCACTGTCCACAGGTGTTTAGGTTTGTGTATGTGTGTGTGTCATTACAAATCATTAAAATATCAAACTCTACTTTCAGGTTATAATATTCCTTATGAAAGAGGAGTATCTAAAGCAAGAATGAACTAAACAGAAAAATTGGTTAAAAAAATATAATGGATGTACTTTACTCTGTCTTCTAACTAAAATCAACTTCATGAGTTCAATCGTGCTGCTATGAAATGTGCCCATTTCTCTGCAAGCCAAAAGAGTTTCCATGGTTTTGATATGCCATGCTATCCATCTGAGCCAACCTCTTTTCACCGAGGACATTCTTTTATTAGATTCCTCTTGATTTTCACTTGCAGCTAGAAAGAAAATGTTCCCAGGTGGGTCAAGTCAGGGTTTTCACATCTTCCTCCAAAGCAGAGAAAGGAGGAGGGCGGGAATGAGGGGAGGAGCAGGACCAGCACAGAAGAAAGAAGCTGTCCAGTTGGCCCACGCAAGTGATTTATAACCAGACCGTCTATCATTTTAGGTTCGTTTTAAAGGAGAAAATAAGTAATAGGCTAAACATCCTTCCCCCAAATTTATTTTTAAAACTGGTAAAGTGAGAGGCAGGCCAGAGCATCGACTCCACACAGTTCGTTAACAGAAGGAAAAGAAAGGGCAGGAAATCTAGCACTCTATTGAAGCAAGCGGTTGGGGGAAATACAAAAAGAAAAAAGGCTGAGAGAGAAGGTAAGGGAGGCGGCAGGAAAAGGAAATCAAATCATAATCAAATGAAACCAAGAAAGAATCAGGTACAGGCCAGGTAAGAACCTCAGCCAGAAGGCTAAGCAGCTAGCAGACCTGGAAATAGTGATGAGGAAAAGGCACTGGGTCTCCCCGAGACCAGGCTGTGGGGCCACAAGGGGCAGGCTACCCTACCGAGGTCGGAAGGGGTGATTCCTGTCCCACATCTTCTCTTGGTACTGTGGAGGGGTTGATGGTAATGGCGGGATCGACCATTGCGACCTCCTAGGCAAGGGCTGGCAGCCGGTTGCTAGGAGGCGCGGGCACCCGCCGATCACCGAGCCTGCGCGCTTGAAAGAACTGTGCGGAATCCTGCAGGTCACCTCTAGTAGAGGGGAGAAGGAAGCGCACTGAGCAGGGGTCGGGGTGGGGCAGCGAAGCAGGTTCAGCGGCCGTTCTTTCATATGGTCACGCCTGTGTCATAAACTATAGAAGTCTGTGAAATTACTCGAGTTCTTAGGCATGGATAGATGACACGACAGGCTTGCTTACACCTGATGGTACCCATAGGCTCCACCGTTACCTCACAAATTAACCCCAACCCCACAGCCTAGAGAGGGGAGCGGCAGGCGTATTTAGCCCGCCCACCTTGGGGCTGGAGTGGAGGTGATCCCGAATACTAGCTGTGAAAGCAGACCACTCACCTTTTTGCCCTCTGGGACTCTCCTGACTTGAAGCTTCTCAACCTAGAAGGGTTATGTTTTAAAAAGGGGTTTCCACCTTTATTTCCATTTATGGAGTACCTATTATATCCAAGGGCTCCACTATATTACAACTCAGTCACAGCAACGCCACAAAGCAGGAGTTAATTAGCTCCATTCGAAGAATGAGGACAGCAACTTGGTGACACCACCAAAAACGGAAGCCCCAGAATTCAAATCCAGATCTGGCTTCAAAGCTCTGCTGCCCTGAGGAGAATTCAGTTTCCATTTCCCATCACCAACTTCAGGAGTGAGAGGACTCCATTGTTTCTCCCTCACATTGTTTCCTAAAGCCATCTGAATCTGGGCTTGCAGGAAGGGCTCCACAGCTAAGAGCCTTTCTGCTTTTCCAGAGAACCCAGGTTACGTTCCCAGAGACAGCCTCTGACCTCTGCAGGCACAAGGGACACAAGGTGTGCATACTTACATGCACGCAAAATACTCGACACACAAATGATCTAAAATAATATTCTCAGGGCCAGGAGCGACCTGAGAGCAAAAAAAAATAGTTCCAGAGGCTGCCAAGTCTGATGATCTTGAATTTGATGTCCCTGGGACAAAGATGGTATGAGCAGAGAATTGACTGTCAAAAGTTGTCCTGGGACTTCTATTTAAATGCTGGGACACACACACACACACACACACACACACACACACACAGAAACAAAATCAGGGACACAAGAGGACAGGCAGTTTGGTACTTGGTACCAATTTAACTTAGCTAGTGGGTCCTTTTCAAAAGTTGGTATTCACAGCTGGGGAAGTGACTCAGTGGTTAAGAGCACTGGCCACTGTTCCGGAGGTCCCAGGTTGGTGGCTTCCAGTTGTCTGGGATGTGGTGGCCTCTTAGGCCTCCTGGGGGCCCAGGCACATACAGTACACAGACATGCATGGAGGCAAAGCACTGTATGATGTTCTTTGGTTTTGTTGAAAGGCTCCAGGACAGGAAGGAAAGCTTGGCCAGCTTTAAGAATTCCTCTTCTGTGTGCATGCACATTCATGTTGCACCTCTGGAACCGGCCTCTCCTTCTGTTGACATGTGGGTTCTGGGTCCTCCTCAGCAGGCTCATGTGGCAAGCACATACCTGATGAGCAGCAGGTCACCAGCTCCTTGGTAACTGTTAACCTGGAAAAGCTGGCATTTCATCTAATTTCTCCAAAATACTAGGATTCTTTTCAATCTCCTGCAGCCCAGACCTCCACTTCTCCAAGCGCCAAGGGTAGACACTCACTACACTCGGCTTCTCATAATTTACCATTTTTTAAAAGCACCAGAAACCAAGTTTAAAATGAGTAGAGGTTACATGATTAAGATGAAGATAGACTCTCAAGTGTAAAGAGTAACCACGCTCGCCCTGTGCTTCATTTGAGTCTTATTTTGGCTGAGCCTGTGAAACTGGCTCAGCAGACTAGGGACTGAGACCCCTAGAGACTGAAAAATAAGAAGGTACAGACAAGTCCAGAAATTCACACAAAGTATGTAAGTGCAAAGACAGGGACACCCAGACAAAAAAAAAAAAAAAAAAAAAAAAGTTTACTTCAAAAACAGAACACATAGGTCAGTTATTGCAAGGACTTTTCCAGTAACAAATTGAGCCTAGCTAAGGAAACACTGCTGGGGCTGAGGCCATGCTTGTCTAGCATACAACAGCCCTGTCTACCTCCAGCTTGGGCATGGGGCAGCATCCTAGTGCTTGCCACAGGAGACAGGGGACAACTTCAAGGCAGAGCTCAGAGTTAGGGGCCTGGGATATATTGAGGTAGTCTGTAAAATAAAAAACAGAACACCACTACCATTGTATATAGAACCATGAAGATCTCCTTTCTGCTTAATAGGTTCTCTCTCTCTAGAACCACAAAATGCTTAGTGCCCAATGCTAGCTCTAAAAAATTTCCTAAAATTTCTTGGGTTCTAAGGGTAATATTAAACTGAAGGGTGAAGAGTTTGACTCCAAGTTTATGTCAAATACATCTTGAAAGTAACTTTAAAACTAGTTTCCTTTTCCAGTTAAGACTATCCAAATCTAAACTAACCTGCCATGGCTGGTTTTAAAAAGTCAAATTACTAAAAACACCCCAATGAATTTAATCTCAAACTGAAGTTACTACTGAAATTTCTCTTTAGTTAACAGGATACTGATAAACTAAGAAATAAAGGTAAATCATAGTATCCTTTCAATTACCTACTTTCAAGTCACAACTACTTAAAAGGTAGAAAGCAAGGGTGAGGAAGTTAGTGGTTCAGCAGTTAAGAACACATCTGTGCTTACAGAGGACCTCCAGTTTGGGTTCCCAGCACCTATGTGGTGGTGCAAAACCATTTGCAAACTTTGGTTCTGGGCATCTGGTGCCCTCTTCTGAATGCTGAGGCCACTAGGCACACATGTGGTGCACACACATACAGGCAAACACTCATACACATTCATCTACAAAATTTTTAATTAAAATAAAAGATGGCAAACCCTAAATATGTAGCATATACAAAAGGTTCATTTATAAAAGGGTTTTCTTTTTCTTCTTGGAGACAGTCTCACTAGAGTCCAATCTGGCCTGGAATTCACTATGTGTATCAGGCACCAGGTTGGCCCCTGAACTCAGGGACCCACCTGCCTCTGCCTCCAAAGTGCTGGGATTAAAGTTGTGTGGCATCACACCCAGCCATAAAAGGGCTTTTAATCTTTTTAAGAGTAAGGCAGACAGGAAGTTCCTAGCAAGATTCTATCTCAAAACCACAACTCAATTACACCAAAGAGAAAGCAATTCCATACAGTCCACAAAATTAGACACCAATAGTTATTAAATCACTCAGATTCAAAGCAACAATAGGGTAAATTGTTAATCTTTTTTATTGGAAAACAAATATACAACTTGGAATGGATTTGAGGCAAATTGTGCCATAAGCAGATTTTCTTTAAGTGGCTAAACAAAGTTTAAAAAGCAAGTAACAATAAAAGAACATGTTTCTGGTACAATACCAGCAGTACAAAAAAATAGTGTACGAGTACCTGGATAAAACACCCGTTTTGCAATAGTGCAACTTTTAAGTACATATTGTTGACTGTCCACAGTCCACACTTCAACAACAACATGCTGACAGCTCCTAAAAACTACTTTAGAAAAGGCATAACCCAGATGTTCCCTCATTTGACAACTCCATCTAAGTGTAGATGTGCAGAAGGGCTTGGATATATCCAGAGTAAGCCACATGCAACATGTTACTTGATCAATTTCCTAAAATAAGGTTTGACAATGACAGTAAGATAAGGGAAGAAAACATGGAGGAATGAAGTCCTAATTACTATACATGCATATTTTTTTGACAGTAGGGGGAAACCTTTTACAGATAAGTTACAAACAAAGAAAAGGCAAATAAACAATTTTGTACAAGAAATTTAACACATTCTGTACAATGTCTTCACTTTGCTGTCATCATTTGTACAAACTCTGAAAAAAAGAAACAAAAATGTGAGTCAATGACAAAGGAAAAAAAAAAAACAATCATAATTACTAAACTGCATTTTCTATTCCTTTTCTAGAATTACCAAGTAACAGGAAAGTCTGCTTACAGCTAAAGTTGGAACTTCAAAAATCACTATTATTTGGGATCATTAAACATGAGGCAATTATTTGGTGTATGTTGGGGCTGTGGGATATAGTTCACTGGTGCAATGCTTGCCAAGTATATGCAAGGCCCCAGCAGTGGGAATGGGAGAGCATTCCTGACTTAATTTAGACTTGAATTTCGTGTCTGCTGGGTCAGAAGTCAATATTGTAACTTCAGTACAAAGTGAAAAGTGGAAGGCAAAGATTGATCCCTGGAAATTCTTTGTTTCTAAAAGCGCTGCTTCCTGCAAATGGGTGTACACCCTCAAGTTCCAAGTAACCCTAAGATACTTTTGAATTCAGTTTCAGACTGGAGTCAGAAAGGAAAACAGAACCTAGTTAGATACAAAGTCTATTAATTTCACTTTAGGAAATTCACAGTAAAATTTCAAACTTTCCAAATTACCCCACCACCTTCTACAAAAACTGTACAGTTCCATTCAAATGTTAATACCTTATTAAAATGTCGATTTTCTAGGTGCAGGCGTGGAACTGACAGTCAAAGTTCTTAGGTGAGTCATTGTAGTCTTGTTGGCAGACAACATTTTAAGTGACAAGTTTAGTGAGAACTACTTTAGCATCCAAATTTTGGGAGGTAAAGATTTCTGATCCGCTCTGAAACATCCTCGGTAACTTTAACTTCGAATCAGCATGTGGCAGCAATTGTGACTTACCTTCGTAGTTTACCTGACCATCACCATCAATATCTGCTTCCCTGATCATTTCATCAACCTCTTCATCTGTCAGCTTCTCTCCAAGGTTTGTCATCACATGGCGAAGCTCTGCTGCACTAATGTAGCCATTGCCATCCTACAAAAGAGTGCAGCACAACACCCGAGTAATGTTTCAATTCCAATTTTCTTGCTAGAAAAGTAGGCTCTATAAATTCACATAAAGCGAGGGTAATTGTGATGCACACCTCTAATCCCAGCACTTGGGAGACAGAGGCAGGCATATCTCTGAGTTCATAGCCAGCCTGGTCTACAAAGCGAATCCCAAGATAACCAGGGCTACACAGGGAAAAGAAACTGTGTGTGTGTGGGGGGGGGGTTCAAATAAAGTGAACCCACACTTGGTTGATTGTAAATGTCATTAAATAGGAAGTCTCTATATTCAGGCTGCTATTCCCTGGTTCCAAAGGCATACAATGTATGTATCCTTCGCAAGAAAGATTGTAACTTGCAATCTCAAGTTTACATTGATTTCTTAAGAGCATTCACATGACATTTCTGTTGGCGAATCATCAGAATTTCCATAAAGATTAGAGATAGGTCCTACTCATTTCATTCCATTCAGTCCTTGAGCCTTACCTTATCAAACACACGGAATGCTTCTCTAATTTCTTCTTCACTGTCTGTGTCTTTCATTTTTCTTGCCATCATTGTCAGAAATTCAGGGAAATCAATTGTGCCATTACCTGAAAATAGTCCATATAAACATGAAATAGAATGCAAACATCTATCTATGTGACAAGCCCTCCAGCCTCCCCCAAATACATACCATCTGCATCTACTTCATTAATCATGTCTTGCAGCTCTGCTTCTGTGGGGTTCTGCCCAAGAGATCTCATCACAGTGCCCAGTTCCTTTGTTGTTATAGTCCCATCACCATCCTTGTCAAATAGTGAAAAAGCTTCTTTGAATTCTGTAGGAAAGACCAAAAATCCAAACATACTGGTTAATAACAAAAACAAAACTCTACCCCATAAAATGCATTAAACTCTTCAAGAAAGCAAAGATATTCAGCATTTCAAATGGAGTTTTGATTCCTAATCTAAGGTAATTCTTAATAAATTTGATGGGAATACTTTTGTAATAATTTGTCCAAATCTTTGGCCAACCAAACCATTATGTGTTCATATTCATCTACCAGGGAGTTAAAAAAAATCTCAGGAAAATCCAAAATACAGACAGGTGTTTAAAGAGAGCTTCAAAGGTTAATAATGTCTGAAATCAACAAAATACTAAATTCAAAGCAAGCACTTCAGAAAATTAAATGGGCTAGTTTTCGAATAGCAAAAAAGGACTATCATCAAATAATGGAATTAATGATGGTTTAGGCTATCAATGTTCACTTAGATCTAAGTATTATGGAGAACAAAGGCAATTTTGAATAGAAAACTTCAAGCTTGGAATAAAGTGAAATATCCTTAAAGATCTTATAAAATTGCAATTATGTTCTTCTAATTAAACTGGTATCAGGAAATGTGTGGAGCAACACTTTTATCTTCAGGTAAAGAAATTAAGAAATTAAATATGGTACTCCCAAGGCCACACGAATAGACAGTAACAAAACTACTACTCCACAAGATATTTTCTAAACAGATTAGACTATCAGCAAACAAAAAAGCAGTTTCTAAGTTTATGAGCCACTAAACTCTGCTGTGTGAAACTGTATCTAATCTGTTTAAAAAATGGTATAATGCTTGTCTATCTGTTCCAACTTACACTCTCCAATTCTATTTCCTATCATCTCTAGACTCATCTATATCTCCACAGACTTTGTTAACTGACATATAAAAAAGTATGTTCATGGATATAAGGTTTCATATTTTATCAGTTTCTTTTTCAATTGGAGTGCCATTATTCAAACACTTATCTGTATCAACCCATTATTGATATTTATAGCCCAAATTCACCAGCTGAAAACTTGCTGCTTAAACTGACTAATTCAAATGAGATGCCAAAATTCAACTTTCCTGGCTTCTAAAAGAACATTTTGATTTTCCTCCCCACTTACACTGACATAGCTGTTTTTGTTTGTTTTTATGGCCAAATGTTACAAGTTTTATCCTTTTAATCTCTGCTTATTTCGTCCATGCCCTCTCAAAGCAAAGACCTGAATCTCCTCACCTTTCTGACTGCCCAAAAAAAATGGTTTCTGTTGGTTGACCTCAACCAAGATATGTATTAAATTCTCTAATCCTCAGCAATTCCAGGGTCATAAGCAAACACCAGGAAAGTCACTTTAACTGGTCCCCTCTGAAGCCTATAAATAAGTTGTATTAAATGCTATTGATTCTTTTCTCCACTTCTGCAACTAATTCTTTGGTTCAAAGCTCTGCTCGTTTGCTTGTACTATTAAAAACTGCCTAATTGAGTTATTTTGTGAAAATTACCCACACAATTACCAGATCCTATTACCTTTTTGGAACACCATGTTACTTTATTCAGCACAAAACAAGTGCTTAGCTTTTTATTTAGATTTGTAGTTACCCATTACATTCTCTCCACATGTACAAACAGTTCTGGTATATTTAAATATTTATTTCCTGAGGAACTCATCTATTATCAATCAGAAGCTTAATTAGGAATTGACTGCAATAATTGAATAATTGTACAGGGTACTAACCCACATCAACCTAATTACTATAGAAATCAAGGCATTCCCCACCTACAAACAGGATTTGATGAAGACTAATTCACTAAATTCATATACTTCTTTAAAAAGCTCGAAGTGCCTTTTCACAAACAAGATGTACAAATTATCTAGAAACAGTGTAGGCACAGCATCACCTACTAAATTATTAAAAGATTAAAAATACTTAAGAGTTACGTACTTATTTATATTACATTGGATATCATCACATACAGCTCTAACCATCTTTTAACATCATTTAAATGCATAAACTCCCAACGTTTAAGGAGCAAGAATCAAGCTATTATACAGTTTAACTAAGCTAAATTGTAGGAAACAGAAGGCTTAAGTTTCTGTATCCTAAATGTCAAAGGTTTAAAACACATCCATGGGCCAGGCCACAGTAGTGCACACTGTAATCACAGAATGGGGAAGACTGGGGCAGGAGGATCATGAACTAGAAGGCAGCCTGTGTCTTGTCTCAGACCAAAAAGAGTATTCAAGTTATACCTGCTAATTTATGCACACAATAAAGGAACTAATAACATTATTTAAAGGCCAAATTTATATTCTTATACCAAAGGCTCTCTATTGTTTTTTCAAGACAAGGTTTTCTCCCTGTAGTCTTCTCTGTCCTTGAACTCAAAAGATCTGCCTCTTCAGTGTTGTGATTGAAGGTGTGGGCCACCACCACAGGGAAGACCGCTCTACTCTTATGATCTACATCTCAAAATATACATTTTATATTCTATCTGCCTTACTTCATTTGCCTTTCAATACCAGTACAATCTGTACACACATATAAGCGTTTTATTTATTCTAAGCAGTAATTCTCAATCATAATCAGAAATACAAATCCAGGAGCTAGAAGTTAAATATACAATAGAAATACTGAATGTCACAGCTATCCTTTATGTAAAAGGCATAAAGAGACCTCTCCAAATTATTCTAGTTATGCCAATGCTGAAATTTTTAGAACTCAGAATTGTTTATTATATTCATTCATTAGCTCCAAAATAATTACTACAACAAAGGAAAAGCTGAATGGCCTGTCAAAAGTCTCATTAGCAGACCTTTTGTCATTATGTCAGCTATGACTATAAATTGAGTAAGGTTATTATTTTAATCAAATCTGGACCCTAGAAGTTGGAGAGATGGCTCAGAGGTTAAAAGCACTGGGCTGTTCTTCCAAAGGTCCTGAGTTCAATTCCCAGCAACCACATTGTGGCCATAACCATCTATAGTGAGTTCCGGTGCCTACTTCTGGCCTGCTGACAGGAAGAATACTGTATAAATAATAAACAAATCTTAACCTTAGGTAGACTTCATTTTTAAAAGTACCTTCTTCTACCAGTCTTTCATAAGTCAAACAATAACTAAAGTGCAGACAGAAGTGTAACAAAATTAACAGGTTTCTAACACCATGCTAGAATGGGGTATTCATAAAGCAACATAAACTTTTTTACTTATTTCACCTGAACAAGTAGGGTTTTTTTTTCTAGACTAAGTTATTTACTGTTAGAATTTCTAAACAAATCTATAGTAGTGATTATTACAGCCGGAGAATAAAAATAGCTTCAACTGTTCATATAATGTTGTATTACACGTCCCCAGCTGGCCAACAAGTAGAACAAGTAGACTTTAGACTCTAGAATATTACTGTTCACCAGTTATAAGGAAAAAATATTGTGCCTCTGAAGCAGACCTTGAACTTCAAGAGGAAGGCCTTGGAGAGGACAGACACTAGTGCTATGGGGGTACTATGCAGAGTTAAGCTACCCATTCAAAAACCACCGATTCAGTACTTAATACATTGGGCATAGGGCTTTAGGCAGTCAGCACAACTGCACCCGGCTTCATAAAACTTTGGTTTCTCTACTCTAAAAAGTTCAGTAAAAACCAAGTCAAAAGAATGGACTTAGAAATCTGTAAGCCAATTTTAGGATAGAAGCTATCTAGCTGTTTAGTTTAGGCTGACCTCAAACTTGTGAGTCCACTGCTTCAGTTCCAAAGTGTTGGGATTATGGGCATATATATGCCACAAACTCCATCAAGAACTTAACTACCAGTCATAGACAGAAGACAAGATCCTATTACACGGACCATTTCTGATACAGAAAGCATTTAAAATTTTTCTTCTATATATTTAGGAGGACCAAATATGATAAAAACTTTAAATCAATAAGTTCTCTACCATAAAATGTCTGCTGTGAGTAGGAGGGAACAATATTTGACCAGTAATATTGAGAAACAAAGGGCATATTCATGAGTCAGCATTTCAGAAAGAAAATGTTAGCCTAAGTTAGTCCTCCAAAGGGTGTAAAGCACATGAAAACAGTCGACAAAAAATAAAAATAAAAATCTTGGTCCTTTAGTGATGTAACTAAGGTTGGAGTTGTTTAGCATGTTTGGCTCTGACTATTCAACACCATAACAAATAAAATGGTACAACTCAACCAATGATGTAACTCTCCCTTATTGCTTCAAAATACACACTAGCTATACCTCACCAACCTACAAAAGTAAATACTAAATTTAAATCAAATTAGACAATTAACAGTTAAAAAAAAAACTGTTTAAATTTGGTCCTAAATCTAGTACCTTTTATTTTATAGTCATCAAATATTTGAGGACTAGTGATTTCTAACAGCTTTCAGGATTCTGTGTATTTACAGGAACGGTAGGTACATTTACTTTAAATGAAAGATATAGTCAAGCTTTAAAATGCTCAGGTAGTAGAGTATGCCAGAGAATTCAGGAGTTGAAGCATGAATTCCAAACCTTTAGAGAATGTTCAAGGCCAACCTGAGCTATACAGTTAAACTATCCCCCAAATTCAAGTGTTAGAGGGATATTCTCAGCATTAGAGCATATGATTGGTATGCTCAGGGCCCTAGATTCAATCTCCAGCACCAGAGGAGTAAAAACAAACTGGACCACTCAGACACCTAGCGAATGCCCCTGAATACTGGGAAGAACAGTAACAGTTAAATTGCTGATGAAAGTCTAATGAGGCCATGTACAGTGGTGACACCTATAGTTGATGCATTCAGGAGGCAGGATTTAATGAGTTCAAGGCCAGCCAGTACTTTTACAGTAAGGCCTTGTATTCTGAAACAGAGAACACAAGGCAAGCACCCACATTTCTTTGAATCTTCTCAAAATATTAGAACAAAACCAAAAGTCCTGGCAGGTAAATAGTACACACAGCATAAAGACAAATTGTATGCAATAATTTCATTCTTTTCTCCCAAAAGGTTTAGTTTAATAGCTGTCACAGCTTTTAAAGTAAAAAATCAAAATTACTGTAGCATTTGTAAAAGTTATAAAATCTGAAAAGAAACCAGAAAACCACTGATATTTGTTAAAAGTTTTTTTCTTTAGTAAAATTGTTACTTGCCAATCAATTATGTAGAGTGAATATTGCTTATCTGAAATGCTTGGGGCTAGAAATGTTTCAACTACAAAGTAGTTCGTGTGTCATATATATGTACATCTACACATAACCAGAAGCAATGTTTTTTTTGTTCGTTTTTTTTCTGTGAAACCCTGGCTACATGTAGATTAGGCTGGCCTCGAACTCAGAGATCTGCCTGCCTCTGCCTGAGTGCTGGGAATAAATGCGTGCACCACCACGCCTGGTATCAGAAGTAACTTTTATACAGTATTTTTGTTGTCTGAACATTGTGGCCACAACCCATCAGTGTATGAGGTAGAATGTGCAATCTTCTATTAATGGTGTCTTGTTTGCACTCAAACTTTGGATTCTGGAGATTTATCAGTCTTGTAGAGATTAGGGATTGCTTAATCTATTAAATTAACTTAAAGTCAGGATAAATTCAATGTTCATTTTTTCTGACTTTCAATTTTGGTTACGATACATACTATTGGATCCCTTTCATTCTTGTAATTAATTTGAAGTTACATGCCTTTTGGATAGTAGTAAAAAACAAAAAATAAAGGTTAAAACACCACTACCAATGGGCATGTCTCTATTTTCACTTTCTCATACATTCGCACCTGTCAAAGCAGGTTCAACCACTGTATTCATACACTCACGACGTACATCAAAGGCAATTATTTCATCTAAGATTCTTGAGTTTTGTTATTCAACATACAGTAAGTCCAATGGATATAATCCAGCAGGGTATTTCTTACCTGCAATCTGCTCTTCAGTCAGTTGGTCAGCCTACAAGAAGACCAAAAAGGTAGGTTAATGATTTACAAATATGCAGATTAAAATCTTCAAGATCCCTGACTTGCTATGAGCTTTATTCAGTTCAGTTGTCCCTAGAACACAATGGATAGGCAGAATGAATACATATTGGTTTAACTCCATAGCTAAGCAAGTCTGACTCCAAGAATTATGCCAAATACCTAAGAATAACTTAAAACTTTTAAAAACCTAAATTTTATTTACAATTACATATATATAAATATGTAATTGCAAATATATATCACAACAGTTTTCTTTTTAAGACAGGGTTTCAGCAGACCTATCCTTGGCTGTCCTGGACCTAGTATTCTCAGAGATCCTCCTGCCTCTGCCTCCCAAGTGCTAATAAAGATGTGTGCCACCACCTGGTATAAATTCCCAAATTTAAACTAACCTCCCATAGCAACTTTTAAAAATCAAATTACTAAAAACTGCCATCAAACCTAAAGGGGTGAGAAGCACCACTACCTAACAGGCAAATGCAAAAAATACAGGATTTGAAACAAAATACAGTTTCTTGTTACAGCCTTCACCTGTAAAAATTTTATTGCTTATCAGTACACACATATGTATGTAACAATAGTACAACTAACAGTTATTTGGTTCTAGGCAGTACTGCCAAACTAATGTTAATTTAAAATCCCACCAAGAAGCCAGGTGTATGGCACTTGGGAGGCAGAGGCAGGACCATCTCGAGTTCCAGACCAGCCTGGTCTACATAGTGCCAAACAGAGGGAGGTACACAGTGAGACCTGGTCTTGAAAAATAAATAAACACCAAAATAACTAAAATACTAAAATACTTAACAACATGTACCTTACAATCATGTACCATGATTAATCTATTTTCTTAGGGAGTAAAAAGCTTGGTTCCTCATGTTTTACGTGAACTTATCCCTGAGGAAAAGTTGTACTTTTACATAATGGCCTCACATATTTCTCTTCTCTAGGGCACAGCATAAAGATTTGAAAAGGAACCCAGAAGAGAATTTTCCTCCTCAACAATTTTGATTTGATCCATGGCAGTATGGTCATCAGCTGAAGGCCAGTCTGAGTTACACAAGATATTAATTTGAAAAGTAACATTCAACTTAACCATACTATAAAGTAAATGTATTTCTCTTTAAAACAAAACAAGGACAAACTAGGGATGTAGGCTCATCAATATAGTGTTTGCCGAGCATGTAAGATCCTGGGTTCAAGTCCTAGTATGGAGGAGAAAAAAAAAAGGAGGGGGGGACACCAAGGAGTTAGTTTACTTAAAACTGAAATGCCATCAATTATGTTCAAGTTCACAAGACCCTAAGATTTAAAAAACTGGATCTTCTGCTACCCCTTCTAAGTACCAATCCCTCAGCACTCTGGTTTTAGAAGCTGTATGACCTTGCACATGACTCTACAACACTATGTAGCTAATGATTAGCTATCAATGTATATAAATTAACCAAACTCAGTTTCCATAAAGACAGTAAAATGTATTCAAAGCCTTTAACAGCTAACCTCACTATGCTCCACTTTAACTTTAAGAAACTTACTTGCTACATACTGAAACCAAAAGGCACAAGCAGCACCCTAAAAACAAAGCGAGGCATGTGAAATCAACTGAAATTATTTTAGGTTAAAGAGAAAGCACTGTGGTGTGTAAAAAAATCGGAAGGAATGCATGTTATGAATTAGCTTAGGAAAGCAGCAACTGACTACACAGATTTTATTTTCAACAAGATTGGTGATGGTGGCTTATATGTGTATATATAAAAGATAACGCCTCAGGAAGACATTAACAATTAATAAATCTTCTAACAGTCTTAAATTGGCTTACAAGGTCAAATTTCAGCCCCCGAAACAATCCAGTTCAGGTCCCTGTCTACAGGTAATCTTAGAACACAGTACAAAAATTACCTTCAAGGAATGAACAAGGCACACAGACACTAAATTTCTCAGCTAAATTGAAAATCTCTCAACTTTGCTTGCTTCCAAGGTTTTATGAGAAGTATTCTTTCTTGAATGAAGGAAGGTTTTAAAATAAACTTGACCAATTAAGTTCTAGAATAAAAACTCCTAAAATCAAGAGCTTAAGACTTCCTGGCACTCAATCTTTCCAACTATTCTTCTGTCTACGCAGAGTGCCATTTTCTTAGAACCACAATTATACTTTTGGGAAAATACAAGCTCATTAACATGTGTTTATCTCAATAAGGTGAAGACTAATTCACTGGAGAGATAACTAGTTTTTAACTCTAAATTCTGCAACTGTTGATGTAATTCCTCCTGCTCTTCTTGTCATTCCAGAGGTTTCCACTGTACTTCCTGTTACCACCCCAACCTACTGAACTACATCCTGCATTTTGGGTTACCATTGTTTATCTTTATCTAGAAATTAATCTACATTACAAAGTCACCTGAACTGAATGCATTATGAACATTTAAAGCATTTTCTAAGCAGCACTCAAAATGGCCTAAGTTTTTTTGTTTTTGCTTTAAAAAAAATCTACTGTATTCATCTGAATAAATTTGAATCCATGGGCTTTAAAGTGAACAGAAACGCTGCATCTTCATTCTATCTGTTCATTCCCCCAAATGCTACTTAAGACACAACAAAGGCATCATATATAATTTCTACAATTATATAAATTATTTCTTTTACCTGCATCAAAACCAGTCTTAAGTTATTTCTGTAGAATAAAGGAGGTCTTTACGCTGACAGAATGGCACCTTACTGCAACAAATCTTGAGCCAAAGAGAAACCAGCGGAACAAAACTTCATAAAAATCAGGAACCTGATTCTTACTAAACACCTAAATTCTAGTTGAAGCTAAAAGTTTATTATAATGGAGACAAAGCAAATTCTTTTAGTTTTGGGGCCTAAAAAAGATTTTTAAGCTTAATAGAATGACACATTCCAAACATTTTCTACCTCTTCACACCTTGTATTACCCTGACTTCAATAAAATACATCCCTTCCAATAAATGATATTCCAATAAAAATACATCGACTACATGCAATTTCAAGAGCTTTGTAATCATTTCTATATACAGATATCCCTACAGAATAATCTTGTTTAACAGAGCCCTCAGAATGTAAGAGTCTAATATATCATAAAGTCACTTAAAGTCACATAAAGTCTAATATATCATAAAGTTGTCAATTTAACAAAAACCCTCCATGTATCAATGATGAATTTAACTATAAACTGGAAAGGCCACAGTAAGATATAAATTATAATTTTCCAATAAAAATTTAAATCCTATACTAACTAAAGAAATTATTACACAACTGGGAATGTCAATTTCATGCCTATAATTGACATCCTGTTTCATCTTACGAAGAACAAATTCAGCCAGCATATTAAAATTCAGAAGTTATTATATATATTGTGTACATATATATGTATCTCAAAACGCAAAGAACTCACCAAGGTGAACCCTCTCCACACCCAAGTAGGCTGGAGGTTTCAGTTGGCAGGGATCCCCAACTACTGTTTAAGATGTCACCTTGCCTCCTGGACACACCCATTGCTGTAACCACTTGGCAGAGGGAGTAAAGTACTGCAAATTATCACCCTCATTAACTTTTTTTTATTTTTTACAGGAGACAAGAGGCGGCTCTTATCTAATTTCTTTTTCCCTAAAATTTCCTGCATTCTCTTTTACTGTCCAATCCTTGACAGCCATTATGGTATAAAAGAACTGTAGCTCTAAGAACTAAGATCAGATGGCAACTTCCACACCGCAACTCAAGCCGTTTCCAGGGCAGCCGCGCGCGGTGGAGGTGAGCAGGAGTGCACCTGAGGACTCAGGAATGTGGCGACCCGCCCCTGAACTGCTGCTCTCCCTGGCTGGCTTCCGCGGCGGGCCACGGCGCCGCCGGGACCCTAACCCGACGCCTCTCCCTTTCCGAGCTGTGGTGCGTCAAGAAAGCGCCCGACCTCGGGCATACAGCTTGTTTTCTTCGATGAGAGACTAAAAATAAAAATTAAAAAAAAGAAGAAGAAAAGCGAGGCATCCAGCCTGGGTAGCGGAAGCCGGCACCAGATGGAGCGGGCCGCCGCCGGGGTCCCCTCCCCCGCCCGCCCAGCCCCGCAGCGCCGCGGGCCGCCCCGACCCCCGCAGTCCCGCAGGTGCCAGCGCGGCGGCCGGGGCGCGAGGCGGGCGGCCCCGGGCGGCGGCCGCGGGGCCCGCGCGCCCACCCCGCCCCGGCGGCGGCCCCCGCCCGGCCCGGCTCGCGGGGACGCGGGCTAACGGCGGCCGCTCGCCCCGGGGGCCCGCGCTCCTCCCCGCCCTCCCCCGCCCCCCGCGCATGGCGGCCCGGCGGACAAAGGCGCTTCCTGGCGCCCGCGCTCGGGGCCGGCGGCCGGCGGGCTGCGGCCGGGCCCCCGGGGCCGACCTTCCGGGCCGCCGCGGCCGCGGGCGCCGCGCGCTCGCCCCCCTCGGCGGGCCCCCGGCTCCGCGGAGGGAACCCGGGGGAGGCCGGGCGGCGGACACCTGCGACATCGCCGCCGCGGGGCCGCCCGGCCTCTTCTGCGCCATCCCCTCTGGCGGAGACGGCTGCTCCTCGGTGTCCCGGAGGGGAGCGCCCCTCTTCGGCCGGCTCGCTTCAGCGTCTCTCCCCCAGCGGCGGGGCGCCGGCCTCGCAGCTACGCACTCACCATGCTGCAAGGGCTACCGGTTTCCGAGACGCAACCACACAACCGCTCGGCTCGCTCGCTCCACTCGGACTAATTCTCCTCCTCCGCCCCCAGCGCCTCATAAACACCTCCCTCCGCCTCCCTCCGCCAGATCCCTCCGCCTCACGCTAGATAACGGAACCTAGCGAACGAGTCCCGGCCAGCCCCTCCCCCCCCCGCCTCTCCGGGAGACCCCTCTCTCCACGGCCACTTGGCAGACGAGGCAACAGATAAAGCGGAGCGGGGGAACGGATGACGTAAGTGGGTTTCACTCCCAGGCAAGCCGTTAAAAGGCCGGTGGGATCGCGCCCGGGAGGCGCTACTTTGCGGCGCGGAGGAGCACCGCGGCGGCGGCGCTCGCCGCGAGCCTCGTTGAGCCGGCTTCTGATTGGCTGGTTTGTACCTGCAATGCGTCACTTGCTCTCGCAGCCGGGACGCGGTGCGGCTTTTGCCGTTGCTGCTCCGGCCGCGTTCTCCTGGCAACTGCGCCAGGAGGCAGCGTGGCTTTCCTTTCGCTTGCCTTGAAGGACCTGTTTCCTCCATCCGACCTCCCGGCCGCAGGCACACGGGAACACACACCTTCCCGCCCTGTGCGGCGTGTCAACAAAAACAACAAAAGCCAGTATAAAAATGAAGCCTCCCTCCCCCCCAATAAACGCCCGCCCCGCGCCCAGCTTTCAGCGGTGCTGCATCGTGGAGGCCGCTCGTTTTTTCCGTTTCGCGGTGCGGAACCCATACAGCTCAGCTGACAGCCCTAATCAGAAAGGGGCTTCCGTCGATGCTGCGCCTTTGCTTTTCACGCCCAGCAGTAATTAATCAGAGAGCCACTCGCACCCACGGTGGCTGAGGGGCGTGCTGCTGGTCTCAAGTAGCCCCCTTGAAATTAGAAGCCTACGGTAGACAGCCATAAAAGGGTGGAGGAAGTTGAAGAGGAAATAAGGGTTTTATACTTAAAACACAGAGGCCAGAGAAGACGGATGGTGCAGCCATGGCCCAGAAAGAATTGCGAAGATGGTGAGGCTACAAAGAACTCCCCAGCAAAAAAGTACAACCAGGCAGACCTTCAAAACGTAGAGCGCAGCATTTTTTACTAAACCAAGCCATGATGAAACCTCATCTGCAGAAAAGAAGCTTGCCTTCCCAAGTTCCCCTGTTCAGCAAGAACATTTTCAGAGCTAACAGCTATCTGCACCCACTTGGAGAGTTGCAGTTGAATTTAACCTCCTTTACCCAAATTAGACATTCCCTCACACTTTTAAACATATTTTGTAATAAAGCCAGAGTTGGGCCCTCTTTCAGTCGTGCAAACCAGACATTAACTGGCTTTCTAATGAGCACTGACAAACCTGAGACCCTTTCAAACCAACATCCACTCAATGAAAAAAACAAAACACCTCAGATTTCTGTTTCTATTGCCCTGGCTAATGTAGTTCCCTAATAATATTGGAAGGGAGGAGAGCTAATTAACCTTACCCTACAAATAAGATAAATATCATTAAGTGAGAATATTACTTTTGAAATGGGCACCCCTACTTCAGAATCTGAGGCCACCGTTCCAGTACACTGCACTCTGTTAAATTCCAAGGTTTTCCAAGGTATACCTCAGAAGTTTGTCCCTGATTCCTCCTCAGATCTTCAGATGGAGGACCTACTAATAATTTCTTTCAGCTGACTCACTAAAAATATTCTGTCTTTACACAGCACCTCATTAGCATGCAGTGATTTTTCATATGAAATTTTTAATGGTGGGAAATTGAATGACAAAATGAATAATCACCTCCTCTAGGAGAGAAATTTTTAAGAGGATTGGCGCATAATTATAATAAGTCTCATGTGCAGAAGCATGCTTAGAGGGGTATGATGGTGTTTGTTAGCAAATGTGTCCACTCTTTTAAGTAGGGGAGATAGGAAAGTTGTTCCAGGTTACTTAGGCTGAATTTTGGTAAAGCCTCTCTTACACAATCTTCCTTGCTGACCTCTCAAGAAGAGAAGGAAAAGTCAAGGGTTACATTTAAAGCCATTGTGGTTTATGTGTATTTGAGACTGTTCCAAGTCAATTTATTTATAGAGCGCTTGTCTTCCGAAACATGACATAGAGCCCCGCCCAACTCTGGCAGTTGTCAGTGAAAGCAAAGTCAGCAACGACCACTATAGCAGAGCCTCAGATGTGTCTTTTTTTTTTTTTCTGTCCAGTTCTCACCATGAGCTCTTAGAGATCTCTGCCTTGTCCATCTTAGGAAAATTGAGAATGTACTTCCTCTCTCCACCGCCTCTTCCTCTTTTGCAGAATTGAGATAACACAAATCTTATCTTTGGATAACTTCCTTTCCATAGCTTCTCTCTTCTAGCTAGTTTGCTAGCGAACAAGGGCTGAAAAACCTTCACAATGTCATTTTTGACTACAAGGCCTATGGGTTTCTTAACAACAAAAACAAAAATGCCCTAAATTTTCCAGGCATTGATCACACATGAGTCAACTTCTCTTCTCTGCATCTAGAATATGTACTAGGTATTCATCGCTTTGAAAGAATTGAGAAGGTAGAAGAGAAATTATCTTCTTCTGTATAGTTCAGACTAGGAGACCTGGCTGAGAAAGTTAAGCTTTTTTTCCTTTAATGAGGAATTAATAAAGGGTTTAGATGGTATGTTAGCTTTCCATCACTGTAACAAAATGCCTCAAAAGCAAAAAAGAGCTAGGACTCCTCCTCCTGAGGTGTCACAGTCACTGAGCAAGGTTGTTTCTGGTAGGGGAGAATATCCTGGGAGCAGCAGGAGACAGAGCAAAGCTACTCTTGGCAGCCAAGAAGCAAAGAAAACTTGCTTTTATAATCAAGCCTTTCTCATCCTTCCCAAACCCATTAATCCATAAAGCCATGAATGAGTTAATCTATTCAGGAGTCAGAGCCCTCATGATCCAATCACCTCCAAAAGACCCCAACTCTGAGCAACATTGCACTGGATACTACCTTTGCACATGAGCTGTTATAGAATATTTACAATCCAATCCAAGGCTGAGAGATGTCTTAGCAGCTAAGAGCTTTAGCAGGCTGGTCTTTGAGAGGACCAGAGTTCAGTTCCCAGCACCCACATTGGGCAGTTCATAGCTGCCTGCAACTCCACTCCAGGGAATCCAATGTCCTCTTCTGGCCTCTGTAAGCACAGCACTCATATGTGTGCAAGAGTACTCACATGTACACACACACACAAACCTAAATCCTAACAGACAGGAATCCAGCCAGATCATATTTTGCCTACTGTATTTTCAGCTCAATGAGGGTTGAAGAGTATAGGATAAGAACTGGATCGTGACATTATCCTAAAGGACTTACAGTCATACACAAAGGAAAAGTTAAGGGCCTCCTATTTTGATGTTGACATACTGCTATCCTTTTCTTTGCTCATGAAAAAAGCTTGACTATTAGTTTAAGGTGCCCCTCTAATTGGGTTGCTTGATGGCTTTTCTGAGATGTTGATCACTCAGTGATAAAACCAAACACTTTCAGGAAAATTGGGGCGTTTGGTCATCTGAAAAACCTTGACCACTCATTCAATAAATATCAATAGGTGTTGGGGATTTAGCTTAGTGGTAGAGCGCTTGCCTAGCAAGCCCAAGGCCCTGGGTTCGGTCCTCAGTTCTGGAAACCAAAACAAAAGAATAATGACAATAGCCAATTAAACATTCTAATGTGTTGTGATAAAACCGAGCGTGGGAAACCATGAAGGATAAACTAATGGGGACAAGGGAGACACTTTTAGGCAGTGTCAGACTTAATAGTGGTATTTTCTGTTGACAGAACAGATATTTCAGATTAAGCAAATTATAAGGAGCAAAAGCTTGTCTCGGTGCCAGAGGCTGGGAATCTGAGAACATAGCCCCAGCACTCAGCATGGTATAAGGACTTGTGTGCTACGTCATGTCATGGTGGAGGGCGTCACTTGGTGATACACACCAGACATGCCAGTTTGTGTCTGTCTTCTTATATAGCTGGGAAAGGCATCCGGATCTGATCTAACATGATTACTTCCCAAAGACCCCACCTCCAATTTCCAGTAACAGATTTCAGAGTTAAATTTCCACATGTGAGTTTAGGGGGCACATTCAAATCATAGCACACAGGAATCTGGGTAGAGGTGGGAAATGGGAGAGGGGTGCTTTAGGCCAAGTGAAAAAAGACAGAAGAACAAGAGCTACCATCATTACTACTGCTATCATCGCGTTATCTTCAGAGCAAATGCTCACCCCTGGGGGACTAGACCGAGGAAGGAGCCTATCATTTGGCCACTTGAGCAGTCACTTCTCCAATCCTGGGGAAATGGAAGAGCCTCAAAGGTGTGTGTGGGCGTGGGTGTGAGCTGGGTAGGAAAGTGCCCCTCAGTCCTGTGGTGGTGGAGTGTCTAGAGGAGGACCAGAGCAGGACCTGTCTGGAAATCCTGAAAATGCTGCTGGCATCTGCTCCCGGGGCCCCTAAAATAACTATATCCCAAACGGAGCCCGTTTCCTCCCACTCTGGCCTGTCCCCGCCTCACCACTTTAAAGCATCTGTGTGTGCCGAGCCCTCTAGCTGATGTGGCTCCCTGTTTCCTTTCTACTCAGCATTGGCTCATTCTTGGCCCGAGGCTGGCCCGAGGCTTACACCACACCCAACCCCCACACCATCTTCCTGACTCCGCCAGTTCTGCCCTACGAGCCCAATGAGAAAGGATCATTTTCTCAAAATATCTTGTAAATGTATACAAATGAGAGATAAAGACAGGGTCTTATGAGGGTGGAGAGGGGTGGGGGTGGGGACAGAGGAAGGGAGGGAAAATGAGAAGGCAGTGAACTCATGGGAACCACTGGGCGGAAGAAGGGGACCAACAAAATGGGGGAAGGAGACATGGAGGAGAACAGTGGAGGAGGATGACTAAAATAACGGTATAATGACGAGTGTATGGAAATGCCAAAATGAAGCCCATCGTTTTGGGCTGGCAAGAGAGGATTCAGTCGGTAGAAGACCACTTGCTTCAAAAGCACAAAGAACTCAATTTGACTCTCTGGCAGCTGTGTAAAAGCCAGACGCAGCCATGATGCCTGTGACCCAGGTTGAGACAAGCAGAACCTGGGTGCTCATTGGTCAGCCCACTTACCAGAAACATGAGGTTCAGGTTCAGGGAGAGACCCTGCTTCAAGGGAATGAGGCAGTTTCAGGGCAGAACACTCAACATCCTTCGGTTTTCAGGGAGCACCCCCCCCTCCCCACCCCCTTACCCCCACCACAGCAACACTTTGTATGCAAACATGATTTGTGCGCACCTCTTTTTTTTTTTTTTTTTTTTTTTGAGACAGGGTTCCATTTGGTAGCCTGGCTGTCCTGGACTCACTCTGTAGATCAGGCTGGCCTCAATCTCATAAAGATCCGCCTGCCTCTGCCTACAAAGTCCTGAAAGTGCTGGAATCAAAGGTGTGCACCACCGCACCCTGCCTTTCCTAGGGGTTTTCTTTTGTCATTGTGTGATATCGTTTATGTGGTTTTTAAATTAGGTTTTCAATTGTTTTTGTCTTGTCTTATTTAGAAAATGTATTTGCATCATGAAATTGAGAATTAAAGCAGCTAACCACCAGATAATTAAGCTTAAACAAATTGTGCTTTCATTCTCTGAATGGTTATACAGAAAAGAATTGATTTTGTTATGTCATTAGCAGCAAAGAAGACTGCGTGGAGATGTGAGTTTCTGCAAAGTACCTCTTTTTTTTTTTTTTTTTACCTCATTTTCTTTGTATTGACTTGGTTTTTGGATGCTTTTAGACTGACAGGTAAAATTTGAGATGGCTGTCCTCAGGACTGGAAGGTTGGCATTATTAGATACTGTTCTGTTTGCTTTCTCCCCTCCCCACCATCATTGATTACAGCCAATCTTTCTGGGCTCCCCTTATGGGACTTAGAGGGTATCACTGTCTGCTTTGAAAAGCTTTTAAATAAATGTTCTAACTCAACTGCCTTACACGAAGGAAAAGTTTGTTTGACTCCAGGTTATTTTGCATGCTCACTTGACACCTTGCTTTGGGAACTGTGGTGAGGTACTATGTGATGGCTGTGAGCAGTCATGGCAAAGGACATCTGTTCTCTTCATGCTGACCAGGAAGCAGAGACACAGAGAGGAAGGGGCTGGGCCCCAATGTCCTCTCTGAACTTTTCCTGAAAGTGTTTTAATTTTTCTTCCTAAGGATCATATTTTACAAAGGTATGCCCCTTTAAACCTGTTTTTTTTTTTCCCTCCTTATTTGTTTATTTTGTTTTTCGAGACAGGGTCTCACTATGTAGCCTTGGCTAGGACACTGTAGAACAGGCTGGCCTCAAGTTTATAGAAACCCATCTACCTCTGCCTCTTGAATGCCGGGACTAAAAATTTGCCCTTTTTATTTTAATTCTTTTAGTTAAGTCAATTTTCTCACCTTTTTGTGTTTTCTATTTATGATATTGCTCTTTCTGCCTCCATGCACACTAAGCAAATGCTTTACCAAGTGAGCTACACCCCTAACCCTCAACCTTGATATTTCTGAAAAACTCGATAAAGTTTACCTATAAATCATCTATATTCTAGGTTTGTCTGTTCATTTCCTTACAGCATCATTAAACTTGTTCCTCTATTTCTGAGAGCCTAAAATATAATTCTACAGACTTGGCAAGATTCAAGCTGAAGACTTGGGGGAAAATATTTCATAGGTATTATTTGTATATTGCACATTGTAGACTCGAAGGAATGTGGGACGGCATTGCTCCACTAACAATGACGGCATACCTGATCATGCAAGATGGCAGGCTTCGTCATCGGATAAACTTTCCACTTTTAATTAATAAGCAGTTTGTGGGGCAACACTTTGTCCCTGTATAAATATCTGGTGTTCTTATAACTCTTTACCTACTGACTCTATGGTCTACTAATGACTCTTGTCTAAACCAGTAATTATACCGTGGGTTACAAAATTAAGGTTTTCTATTATAGAACCACTCTGTATTACCTAGAATTCTTGTAAAAAAAAAAAAAAATACTTTCCTTAGCCCTTCTCTTTTTTTGTCAGTGACATAGTTCTTGATGCTCAAGTCATATCCTATTTGGCCAGTGTGAGCAGTTGCGATCAGCTCCTACATATGTGCTCTTGCCGTGACTCTATCAGTCTTGGGGTTCTGTTTTGCTTTCCGGTACAAAATGTTCCAAGTGCAGCTTGTATTTTCTCTGACCATTCCTAGAAGCAGCCATCTTACTCAAGGATCCTCGGGGACTTGAAATGCACCTTCTTTTCCTCACTTCAAACACATTCAAAGTCATCACTATACATTTGTTTTCAGCCTGTTCACAAACGCTTGGCTGGCTTTCTGCCGCTCCTTACAAATTCTTTTTAACACAGCCTTTATCCTGGAGCCATGTTCTCTAGGCAATCTCTGTGTAAGCCCCAAGCATTTCTTGCAGTCTTTCTCCATGCTGTCTTGTTTAAGAGAACCCAGAGCCTAGCTGGAAAACAGTCTCACAAAGCCTATAGGAAGCTGGTGGGCAAAGCTCTGCATCAGAACTGCCCCTGAAGACACCTCATCTTTCCACAGCCACACTCTCACCACATACACACCGCCACGGCCACTTTATGATGGTCTTCCTGCTGGACAGAGAGGACCGGGGAGAGAGCAGGGGAGAGAACAGGGGCTATGTTTTACTTTGGAGTGCAAAAAATCTTTTTTAAAATAGAAGAAAAGAAAATAGAAATGAAACTTCCTATCCTAAATATAAATGCAAAGATCTATAAATAGGAAACTAGAATATAATCCAAGGTAACATGTATGGTTTAGGAATTCAGAGTAAAAAACCGTGTGTGTGTGTTGGTAGTCTAAAAACTTTAAAGGGCAAGATTTAAATTCATGGGCTTTTTTGTTTGGTTTAGTGTTTTGTTTGGTGGGGGTAGGCGAGATGCCCCAGCAGCTAAGAGTGCTTGCTGCTCTTGCAAAGGACCCAGGTTACACTCCTAACATTCATATGGAAGCTCACAGCTATTTGTAATTCCAGTTCTTAGAGAGCCAACGTCTTCTTCTGGCCTCTGTGGGCACTTCTTCCTCTCTGATGACTCTGGTGTGTGTCAAGTTGACACACAAAATCACACAGCACAACTGACCCCTTGTCACAAACACATCACTATTAAGCCACAACCCTTCCTTTCTTATTCATCCCCAAGATCTCACATGAAAAACAAATAAATTTAGAATTTGTAATCTCTTTAAAATATCCAATCTCTCTAAAAATCCAAAATCTCTTTTAAAAGTTCAAGGTCTTTCAGCTCTGGGTGCCTATAAAAAATCAAAGTTAATTAAATGCCTTCTTTAAGAGGAAAGAACCAGGGCACAGTCACAATCTGAACCTAGCAAAACTAAACTCCAACAGTATACATAACTCAAAATTCGATGTCTGCGATCCATTCAGATTTTCTGGGCTCCTCCAAAGGGCGTAGGTCACTTCTTCAGCTCTGCCCTCTGCAGCACACCACTGTTGCTGCTGCTGCTGCTGTTCTTGGTGGTCATGCGTGCTACTGGCATCTTCAAAACTGCTGGGTCCCTTGCTGCAACTGGCTGCACGTTCACCAATAACCTCTAATAGGCTCTCTTCCTGGTGCCAAGCCCCAACTTCTTTACAGAACCCCCTTCATTTCTGGGCCTCCAACTGCCACTGAGGCTGCAACTTCACCAATGGCCTCTCACAGTGCCAAGCCTCAGCCATGACCCCTTCAGTCCTTCAAAACCAGCACTACCTGGGTGACTCTTACACAATACCAAGTCCAGCTGCCAACATGAGGTACAACTTTGGCCACCTCTGGAACACAGCTTCTCTGTGCTCTCAGAACTTCCAGAAAGATTTCACCTCAGTGATGCTGGTCTCTTCTTAATCACCAAGAATTTCTTAGCTCCAGCTAAACAACATCAATTGTCCCAGTAACGCAAAGATTTCACTCTAATAGTTCTGGTATTTTGTTAAACACAGCTGATTCTTCAGCCCTAGCCAACCAGAACCACAGAATCTTAAATCACTAGCAAATGGCCTTGATAGAGCCTTTAATCTTCCCTCTGAAACTTCACAAGCCAGGCCTCCATCTTCTGCACTGCTCTCAAGATTCTTATCTTCCAAGCTCCTACAGAATAGTCCACTGAGATCCCAACACTCAATGGTTCTTCGAGCTCAAAGTTCCAAAGTTCTTCCACAATCCTCCCTAAAACATGGTCAGGTCTGTCACAGCAATACTATGCTGGCACCAATTTGTCTTAGTTCGACAAAACACAATGAGCAAAAAGCAAGTTAGGGAGGAAAGGGTTTATTTGGCTTATACTTCCAGACCATAAGCCATCATTTGAGGAAGTCAAGACAGAACTCAAGCAGGACTGAAACCTGGAAGTAGGAGCTGATGCAGAGGCCGTAGAGGGGTGCTGCTTACTGGCTTGCTTCCCAAGACTTGCTCAGCCTGCCTTCTTAGAAGCCAGGACCACAAGCCCAGGCATAGCACCACCCACAAACCCCCATCAGTCACTAATTAAGAAAATGGGTTAGAGCTAGATATCGTGGAGGCATTTCCTCAGCTGAGGCTCCTTCCTCTCTGATGACTCTAGCTTGTATCACTCACAACCAACCAGTACACACCCAGACAAAAAGCCAGGCTTTATTAAGGATTGTGAATGAAAGCAGGGGACAGTAACACACACCTAAAATCCTAGCACTTGTCAGGCAGAGGCAGGAGAATCAAGACTGTAAAGCTAGTCTGGGCTATATAGTGAGTTTGAGTTCAGCCAGGGACCCTGTCTTAAAAACAAAACAAAAGAATGAAAAGATTATGAATACAATTCCCAAATGAGCTAGCTGTAAATTCTCTTCTACAGAGAGATTCCTTGTGTTGTTTTCTTGAATAAAGCGTGACTTACCCAGTGGGGTTAACTAGCCTGTATTGGGAGGTTGCTCTGTTCTGCTGGCATCCATGTAATGGATCTGGTGTAATACCTGGCTGGAGATGTGATCAGAAGTTATCTGAAACATCTTGGAAGAAAGAGAGTTACTTTCCACGTGAATCCCTTAGGGCTTAAGAAGAGATGGGGAGTCTGCAGTTTGAAGAGAGGACTTAAATCGACGGTATCCAAGCCTCCCTTGGCCCCCCAAGTCAAAAGCCAGCCAGCCCCTTAAGGCTTGACTTGATTTCTTGTACTAGTCTAGGCTGAGTCATTCCTGAGGAACAACACGTTAAAGAGTACGTACTTAAACTATGTATATTTTACTACAGAATGATTGACACAGCTTCAAATCCTAATGACAATAAGTATCAAAGCAGTTTGGGCTGTGGCACAATTTAATTTAGACGTCCAAGCCTTTTGTTGGAGACTACTTTAAAGTTCTTTGAACTAGCTGGGGGTGGTGGTACAAGCTGGCAATCCCAGCTCCCAGAATGCTGAGAGAGTATGGTAGCCTGATCATGTGGCCAGCACGATCTAGCCAGTTCTAGGTCACCCAGGGCTATATAAGGAGAGTCTTTGAAGAAAAAAAATATTATTTTAAAAAATAAAAATGAATTTTAAAAATTGAAGGTTGTTATATTATAGACTGGACACAATATTGTCATTAGCATAATGAACTCATTTCTTCTGAAACTGACATTTGGCAGTGACTCCTAGTCACTAGAACGTCACATTTTTCATGCTGGAGTCCATGATGCAATAAAACAACAACACAAAAAGAACTTTCCTAGAGAGGTGGCATCTCTTCAGACATTAACTAGCCCTTCAGACACAAGTTTAATACAGTAAAGTATATGAGGAAATTGAGAGAAATGGCCTTCCAAGGACCTTCCCAGCCCTAACACTCTGAAACACCCAACCCAGAGACCAGCTCCCTTTGTAGTATTTACATCTGTGTTGCGCAGCCCTGGGGAGGGGCATAGCGCACTCTCTGCGGCAGGCTGCCTATCCCGACAAGGGTCGACTCTATGTAATTTTCTAAATTGAAATTGCAACGTCCTCCCCAGCCCCCGCCTCTGAGGACAGCGTTCGGTCGCTCCGCGCTGTGCCGTGATCTAATACCTGTCAGTCTGTTACCATGTGACAAAGCAGAGGTCAGCGCTCAGCCCCGCCGTGACCCACCGCGGCTCTCGCGCCTTTCTCTGCAGTCTGTTTTGAAGAGCAGACACTTTAACGTCTCTAAAGGGAACCAGAATTATCATTGCAATGATAAACTGCCATACAGACAGACATTCTCTTATGATTCACTGAAGTGCAGGTCTTAAGAGGTTATGCATTCAGTCTCCGTGTTTATTAAAGAGAGTGAAGACAGATAGATCAGAGAACAAATCCAACATTGCACATCAGAGATGCGAGCACAACAGAATAATCTTCCAATATTAATACACAGGCTCCATAACCCACGGGGCAAAACCATGTTTTATTCAAGAAAACAACAAATCAAGTAATCTCCCTATAGAAAGCCATTTACAGCTCATTTGGAATTGGATTCATAATCTTTAATAAAGGTTGTTTGTACCCATGATAAAGGCATTCTGAATAAATAAAACTGAAAGCGATGATAAATTAGCCTCTCAGCCTTTATGTGTTTATTACTCTGTAATCACTCAAACCCATGGAAGTCAAATTTGTTTTACCACTTTCCTAAATTCAACCCAATGAGCTCTTGGTTCTTACACAAAACCAATTTATATTGTCAAGTGACAGCAAGAAAAATTAATATTATGCTGGTTCTTCTTAGCCAAGGGGACTTTACCAAATGTAAGTAATAATGCACTGTTGCCACCCAGAAATCCATTATTTAGATACAAATTCTAAACACATGCTTTGATACTCTTAAAATGGCAATACTATAAAAAGCTAATGCTGGGGAACAAGTCATAAACAACCAACATGGTAAAAGAGAAGACTAGAGCCTTGGTTAGAAGAAAATAAAGAGCCATGCTGGAATTTTATGGAACAATCAGGATGACAAAGCGCATTCCAGTTAGCAATCACAGCTCATCAACATCATAGAGGCAGTGGCTGGAAGGGAGCGGAGGTCTTGCTCTCCCTGCTTGGCACCAGCGGCTGCGATCCAACCAGGAGAGTGCTTAACCAAGTGCCCGAAACAACAGGATTCTGCCTTGGCAGGGGCCCCAAGCTGGGCTGCACCTCCCTGTCTCTGCTCCCTGCTCCAGACCTCCCTACTGATCCACTTTCAGTTCCTGGGACGGCAGCTTCCCCAGGAAATACAAAATGCCTTCCTCTGGAGAGCCGCACACCCCCACATCTTCCTCAGGGGTGGGACTGGGAGAACCCCAAGACACCTATTCCTGTTATGTGACTAAAAGATGTGAAGGTATTTTTCTTCACCATGATCTTTGCTGTTTGGAAGGCTGAGGCCACATGGGACAGATTGGAGACAGGCTTTCTATCTGCCTGGCTCTTTCCTTTTCCCTCCGCCTGCCTTGTTTTCAGTTGAGCGACTGAAGGGGAAGGAGGGATGATGATTCCTCAGGGGGGAATGTGGGAGGCAAGGTAAACAGTGCATGTGAACTGCCAAGAGCTGCCCAGGACCAAGAAAGGAGCATTCTCTCTGTCTCAGTCACCGGGCAAATATTTACCAAGCTGGGACTCTCTGCACAGCGCCATAGGCAGCTGGGGATGACTTTCCCGGACCAGGAGCTAGGACTATGGAGGCTTCCCCTTTTCCACTAGTTGAGCTGGTGCATGGGGAAGGAGGAAACGATTGCAGAGGCAGGCGGCCTGAGCTGGTATGGATCTCTTGGCAGCATGTTAATAGCTGTTGCATTTGAGTTGGGTCTTCTCATCTCCAGCGAAAGATAATACTGTTTATGTTGGAATGTTACTAAGAGAATGAGAAGAGCACGTGGCTTGGCACCAAGTCACCCTCCTTCCACCATCCTGACCTCGCAGCCCCAGACCTTATACAGGATGGGACATTTATCATCCACCCAGTACTCTCCTTTCTCCGGGCAGTCCTGTTTTCACATCAGCAGAGAGCCTGAGACAGAGCTTGCTAACTTGGCTGGCTCGGCATTTCCCTGGGGGACCAGTGGCATCTCCCTCCGGCTCCTGAACCATTCTGACAAGGAAGAGAGGCGTGGTTCCTTCGTGCTTTGGCCAGCTTTCTCTCCTCTCTTGAGTTCTTTGCTGCATTTGGGCTTGTAGCCAGAAAAAGCCCACATTTTCTCCCCCTTGGTGTTTTTCATACCACCACACTCCTGAGCCGTATGCAGGGAAAGAAATGGAGGCTGTGATAACAGCAGCTTCAGGAGCCCCAGCAGCCATCCACAGTCCCTTAGATCTTAGCCTGGTTATGAGGGAGGGGACAGGCCACTAGCCAGGAGCTTCCAGTTAGTTACCTTGCAGTATGTGCTCCCCTCTTTCCCCCCTTCCCTCTCATCCCCTCACAGCATTAAACCAATGCAGTATTCTAGAATTTAGGGCATTTCACAACTACCATGCAGAAGCATTTATAGAACTGAGCTAGCCTGGTCCTCTGAATCTAGACACAGGCTACATCCTATTATCCCTAGCTTACAAATGCGGAAACTGGGGCTTGGGGAGGTTAAGGTGCTTCTCCCAATCACAGCCAGAAGGCACTTAGACTGAGATTCAAAGGCCCCTGGCTTTCTGACTCCAGGCCCCATCCCCAGGCTTCAGCAGGCCTCCTCTTCAGCAGGTGGCAGGGAGAGAGCTGACTCATGCTTTTCCATTCATTTGGTTCTGTTTTCTGCATTCACATAGCTTCAGCCTAATGCACAAATATCAAAGTATGCATTTCTCATTCTGTAGACATCATTTGCCTGCAAACCCAAAGGGCTGCAGCATTGTACTGACAGATTAACAGCCTGGCTTGGGGGTGAGTTTAAAATAGACTCAGATGATCTGAATCAAGGATTCAAGAAAGGAGACTTCTGGGGAGACTGTGGAGCCCTGAATCATATGTCCCTATACATACATAGATGCATCTTCCCAGGACAAGGGTCCAGAAGTTCCACCAGATTCTCAAAGAGGTTTTGAACCTCAAAGGGTTAAGAATTGGACATGGTCTAGCGGAACGCAGACCTCACATTGCCAGGCTTGCTCCTGGACGTCCTATGAGGCAGCACAATTTGTGGTAGAGACATCCCAGAGCTAAATACCAGAAGCAGAATCTGAGCTCTGGATCTGGCAAATGCTTTAAAGACTCATGAATTATTAAAATGACTAATTAAGTCAGCCCTCACCAGAGAATATCTGCTTTTCCGTCATCGCCAAGCTCGCAGCTGAGACTGGACTTCATTCGGCCCTCTTCAAGGTCAGTTGGCTCCTTCGTGCCAGTCTGAGGAGGATGGGGAGCCGACGGCTGTGCTTGTACCTGCCTGCTGTGCCTCAGTGTGTGTATCCTAGAGGTTCTGACACACTTTCTCTCCCCTGCCTACCATGATGTAGGCAATCCTCCAGAGAGCCCATTGCTATACTACAACCACACCATTTATTCTGTTGAGCAGACTCCTCACTGGTCTATGTCAGTCATGAGTGTTTCTATAGCTTCCTCTCTTGCCAAAATTACCCCCCCACACACACACAGGACACTGCAAATGAGTGGCCTGGAGCCAAGACTATCCTGTGGTCATCAAGGAAGCCTATGCTGGAAGGTCAAACTGGCCTTTATTTTGGAAGCTCGTTCATAAGGACTGCTGCCTTTCCCCCCACTCTAATTCTGCATTCATACCCCTTTCTAGTTCCACTTCATTGGGGAAACCTCATTGTTTATGCCAAGCTGATCACTGTTTAAGAAGCTCTGTTGCAAAATGACAGAGCAGAATGAGAACTCACTCACCTCTTTCCCAGAGCTGCTCTGCCCTAGCCCATAGCCCACAGGTAACTCTATATTGTCCTGTATTTGGGGAGGGCATAGCCTCATCACCAGCCAAATGTGCAGTGGTAGCTCCAGGACAATCCCAGGACAGGGACTGCTGCCAACTTGTCCTAATCTTTGATGCACAACCAATCCCAATGGCCCCGGTGCTGTGCCCAGATCCCTGCCAGGAACAACAGCAGCAGAGGAACACAGACCTCCTCCACTGTCACAGCCCAGTTACCACCCCAAGTGGGAGGTAGAAGCAACCTCAGCTAGCCAGAGGGAAAGAGGCCTGGCAAAGGACAGGGTGTTAGGGGACAGGGAGGACATGGTCAGGAGCTCATCCTGGCAAACTGACATAGGGTCTGACACAAGAAAGCCCCATTAGACATCCTCTACAGAGCACAAATACAGAGACAGTAATAAGAGCTCCCTGAGGGCAACCAGGCATGGTGGTGGTATACACTAGTGATCACAGGCTTAGGGGCTGAGGAAGGAATACCCGAAGTCAAGCCATGCTCCTGCACGGTGACTTCGTGGCCAACCTGGGCTCCATGTTGTCTCAAAGCAACAACAACAAAGAGCTTAAGGCGGCAACTGCAGAATTCTAAACCTCATGTGTTACATTGATGGTGGGAAGCCTGTGTGACCACTGTCGCCCCTGCTTGCCAATCGGTTCCTAGAAATTTTTGCCATAACTCTAACCTGTAAAAACTGCAGAATTTAGGAGTCAGAAATAATCTAGTGGTTATGGCTACCATCCCTTACTGCAGCCACGGTCTTGCACATACACAGGATTCATGACTGAGAGATGTTAACTTAGAGATCCCACAATGTGAGGAGAAAGACCACCAACCCAAATCATCATAGCCAAATTAATTAAAGCAGGCTTGTGTGTGTGTGTGTGTGTGTGAGAGAGAGAGAGAGAGAGAGAGAGAGAGAACGAGCTGTCTTTTCCTAAAGGTAGGGTTCCAAAGATCAGCATTAGGCATGGATGAGATAAGAGTCTTTACAGTTGAGGAGCAGGGGGTTCTAAACAGGGGATTTGGCAGGCAAATAGTCAGGGGTTACAGAAGCAGAATATAGCATAACAACTTGGTCATAACAATTTCCTGAAACAAAGACGTGATTGCAAGGTGGTCATATCAAGGTGGTTATAACAACTTTTTGAGAGAAAGACACAATTGCCATTCCTGGAAGAGGCAGTGTAGAATCATTTGCAATTAAGGTTACAGGTGGGGCATAGCCTAATCCTTGAGAAACGGAGGTTTAATCATAAACAGGACTGAACCTAGTTTGTCTTTACTATAAAATTGCTTCCAAACTAGGCTGGTTCGTTGGAGTCTTGGATGTTCACCTGTGGGCGGACTAGTAAAATAGGCCATGAAGCCACTTATTGAGCATAATCAGAAAATAAAAAAAATCTAGATTTTTTGTTTTTGTTGTTGTTGTTCTTTTAAAGTATGATCTAGCTATAATTTGCCTTCCCAGTCCCACTGAAATAATTTTCCTTTTTAGTTGCCATTTAAAAAAAAAAAACAAATTTTTAAACCAACTGTGGTGGTGTACACCTGTAATTCCAGCACTCGGGAGGCAGAGGCAGGAGGATCTCTGTGAGTTTGAGGCCAGCCTGGTCTACAAAGCAAGTCCAGGGCAGCCAAAGCTACACAGAGAAACCCTGTCTCAAAACAAACAAACAAAATTAGACTTTAAAAACTTTTGTCAGAGCAGCAGTGTTTAAAACAAAATTTATTCTATCCTATCAGGTCTCATGGAGAAGAGGCCACAACCTCACACTTTGGTTGCAAACCTGGGCCTAACCACTGGAAGCCATGCACTATTTTCCTCTCCCTCACATCTTTAATTCATGACTGTAGCTGAATATTCATCCTAAAAAGATTTTGAAGAGGTTGATTGATCCTATGAGCACTGGCCTGGATCAGATCCCAAAATGGATAATGCTGTTTGGTTTGGTTTTAACACGGGTCATGGCCTAGGTAGACCATGTTTGTTCTGATAACACCTGATGAAGAGAACTGGGGACTTTGATTCTGAATTTCTCTTTTAAACCATCATCTACATTTGGGGCACCAAGATGGCTCAGAGGTAAAAGACTTTACAACAAGCCCAATGGCCTGAGTTTAATTCCTTCTTTCTCTGTGGGTTGTTTCTCTAAACAGATGAAGTATTAAGTTGTAGCCCGAACCCACTCTGAACCAATATTGTTTCTCTTCTCCTTTGGTGGAAGGCAAGTGAATCTCATTTTAGAGGGTCTCTTCCTTCAATCCCTTAGCTAATGAAGTCCAGGCTGTCCTGAAATTACATTAAATCATTTGAGTCCCCATCTTTTTAGAAGTTAGGGTTTCACTGATCTTTCTTGAAGAACCAGAAATTATCTCCCTTTTTTTTCTTCTGCTAGATGTGAGGAAAAATGACAAAGTAGGAACAGAAATGGTAGAACCACTCGGAGTCACGGTGCAGGAACTAGCTGTGTAGTCCCAAGCCTCTTGGAGCCTCAGTTTCTTTAGAATGAAAAGAATGCCTGCAAAATTCCTGTTAGGCACCTCCCAGGGCTTCAGGCTCCACAGAGAGATGGGAGGAATTCTCTAAGTCTAAGGAAATGGCTTTGCATTTTGTTTTTTTTCAAGACAGGGTTTCTCTGTGTAGTCCTAGCTGTCCTGGAACTCTGTAGACCAGGCTGGCCTCAAACTCAGAGGTCTAAATGCTTCTGCCGCCTCAGTGCTGGGGTTACAGGTGTGTGCCACCACTGCCCAGTGGAACTCCCCCCCCCTTCTTCGTCCTTTCTATTTCTTTTTGAGTAGACTACAACAAGATGAACTCACTCCGTAAGTCAGGTGCTTTCTTTCTAAACCACTGGGCTCATTTCTGGAAATTGCTGTCTTTGCCTTCAAAAGCTCCAACAGGCTTCAGTCTCATCCATCACTATTGTTAGGTCTCTGTGGAATGAGACTTTTAGAGGCTGCAGTGACTGAGCAAGGCCAGGGCAAAGGTGGCTGGAGAGGAATCTGTGCTCACCACCCAGGATGTTACCATGGCTCATCTCATGTCCAGCCCCTTCCCAGCAGCTAACAATCATGAGATTTCAAGTGGGAATTAAGAGTATAAAATTGCCTCCTCCATACTTATAATTCTAATATTGCAGATCATAGTTTTCAAAACCAGAATAAGAAAGTCATGTTACCTGGATTTATTTATTTATGTGTTGGGGGGGTTGATAGGTGTGTGAAGCAAGGGTGTGTGCTGTGTGAGACATGGGTGTGTGTGTGTGTGTGTGTGTGTGTGTGTAGCATGGGAGAGTGGGGGTAGGGGTCTGAGGATAACTTTCAAGGGTCATCTCTTTCCACTGTGTATTTGGAGATCAGGTTCAAATCATATAAGCTAAGCCATCTTACTGGCCCTATTTTCTATATTATTATTATTATTATTACTACTACTACTTTGAGACAGGGGCTCTGTAGTCCTAGCTGGCCTGGAACTCACTATCCATACCAGGCTGGCCTCTAACTTGCGAGTGAGTCCTCTTGCCTCTGCCAAGTGATGGGATTATAGGTGTGCATCAGAACACCTAGCCATTAATGGGATTTAGGAACAATGCTTTCCTAAGAAAAGGTCATCTCAGCTGGGCAGTGGTGGCAGCTCACACCTTGATTCCCAGCAGCTGGGAGGCGCTGCACAGAGAAAACCTGTCTTGAAAAAAAAAAAAAAAGATAGAGAAGAAAAGAGAAAGAATGAAAGAAAAGAAAACAGAAACCAGAAAAGGTCAGAAAACTGTAAAGACAAACACCACAAACTTTTGCAGTCATCACCGCAGGCTTGCACCTCAGGGCCTCTGACTTCAGTGTCTCTGAGGTGAAATGGATAAATTCGACCTACCCCCACGGGCGGGGTAAGGAGTAACTGAAATGAATTATGAAAAGGGCTTGGCACCGTGTCTGCCACACAGTAAATGCTCGGGCTTCAGTCATTATTAATAGTGGCGCAGCATTAATAATACACAAGGAAAGCGACCCTTGCACCCCAGCAGAACAACTGTTGCCCCTGGCTGGATTTCCACCTGAACAATGGTAAAACAGAAAGAGCCTTCTGTTCAGTAGTGTGTGGGGATGATACATTTCTTTGAAACATCTCAAATTATATTTTTGAAAAGTTGATTTCTTCAGAGACAGAAACAGAGAGACAGAGAGAAAAGGATTTAAGCACCTTAAAGAATTAAGACGCTCTTAGAAAATGAGGGTCATTTAGGCCCGTTATTGATGTTGTGAGTTAGCCTGGGCTCCTACTCTTAGCTGGGACTGATGCTCTGGCTCTGGCCAATGGAAGAGGAAGTGTTTGGCAAGTAGAAGTGAGGCCATGAGGATTGCAGTGGGCACCATATGGCCTTTAAAAGCTCAGGACTGGGATGCTCGTTGGACTGAAAGCATTTATTCTTCCGTTGTCCCACTCGGGATCCCATCCCTGGAAATCAGATGGCATTTTAGAGAGGGCCAGGGCAGATGATAGACAGTGCCTCATCCTGAGTGGGGATGAGGTGCTGGGGAAACAGTGGTCTTTGTTTTTACTTTAAGCATTCACACTTCTTGCAGATTTGAAGCTATACATTCTCTTAGGACACTGGGCAGACACTGAGAGGCCCAGAGGAATGAACGTTCAAGTTCAGATCACCTTGGCTCCCAACGATGGCCCATGTGCTTTCCACAGAGCCGGTGGAGGATCCCTGCTAGGCTTTGCTTACCTTCCTTGATCTACAGCAGATCCAATGTGGCCCCCACTCAGGCAGGAATATCGAAACACAGAAGTGCAAAGTGGCCTTATCAAGCTGGCCAGGCCCTGAGTGATGAGACGTCTGACTGGAGGGAGGCAGCTGGAGCAATGCCTGTGGTGACTGGCTGACTGCAGACGGATGTGACATTAGAGGATTCAGGGAGTTTGCCTATGAAGACATGGTAAGAGCAGGAACTCAAACCTGTGTGTCCTGTCAGCTACACTGAAGGGCCATTTGAATAAGGGTGGGGGCAGAGAGGGAGAGAGACCCTAGCTGGCAGTCGGAAACACCCAGCAGAACAGGAAATAAGAATGTAAATCTATAAAATCGCCATTAACAGCTCCCCTGCACTTAGAGCAGAGATTTCAATTACCCTAATGGAGATCAAGGCAATCACAGCAGGAAGAAAGAATTTCGGGCTCACCTCCTGTTGTTTCCTACCACAATTTATAAGGGAAATGGTGAAAGGGCAAGCCTAGATGAGAATTAACCTAAAAATAAGCAGGACCAAATTTTGCTTTAAAATGAGCCTTAAAGGTAATGATTCCAAAACTTCTTGTGTATCTGAATCATTTAGGGGGTATTTTTTAAAAACTTTCAAAGTCCAGGCTCCAAGACCAGACCAAATATATCACAATCTCCAGAAGTGACTCATGGACACAAGAATTTTTCAAAGCCTTCCATTCATTGAAATGGGCAACAAGTTTGGAAACCATTGTCATTGATCATAATACATATCAGAGACATTTCAGAAACTGAAAGATTGAGTTTAACTCTAAATGATAATAAATATCATTAAAGAGTGGTAAGTGAGCCAGGCACGGTAGCACATGCCTGTAATCCCAGCACTCAGGGAGGCAGAGGCAGGTGGATCTCTGTGAGTTTGTGGCCATCCTGGTCTACAAGAGTCCAGGACAACCAAGGCTACACAGAGAAACCCTGTCTAGAAAAACAAAACCAAACAACAACAAACAAAACAAGCAAAGAAATGGCACGAGGTAGTCAGGACATGCTTCAGTGAATAAAGAGTACTTGCCTTGCAAACACGAGGACAGATGTTTGTGGCAGCCACCTGTAATCCCAGCACTTGGGAGGCAGAGACAAAGGATGCCCCCGGCAAGCTTGCTAGCTAGGCCTGCCGGAATGTGGTCTCCAAGTTCAGTGAGGGACCCTGTCTCAATAAATAAAGTGAAGAGGAATCCAAGAAGAGGCCCTGAACCAATTTTGGGTCTCCGTAGGCATGTGCACATACATGAAGATGCGCACATAGGTGAGCCCACCTATGGGAAAACACAGATGCATGTATGCATACTACATACACGCACACACACACACACACACATACACATACACAACAAGAGAAAATGGGATACCATGCCTGTCCAGGGATGTTGTACAGCTGTAACATCAGTTCTCAGGATGCTGAGGCATAAAGATCAGGAATTTGAGACCAGAGTTGGCCATATTGAGAGACCACACACATACACACACACACACACACACACAAAGGAAGGAAAGGAGAGAGAGACAGATTCCGGGGTGGGGTGGGGAGAAGAATTGGGGACAGAGTAAAGAAGGGAGGGAGAGAGGAATAAACAGAGAAATAGAAAACTGAATGAGCCTGAAGTAGTTCAGTTGGTAGAGAGCTTGCCTAGCCTGCATGAAGCCTTGGGTTCAACCAGCACTGTCTAAAACCAAGATTAGTGGCCCATGTTTGCAACTCCAAATTATAGTGCCAGAGAATAAGAGGCAGATGGAGCAAACGCTCTAAGTGGTGGTCGCTGACTACATAGTGAGTTTGAGGCCAGTGTGATCTATATAGCAAGCTGCAAGGAGGGGTACAGAGCAAGACCCCATCAAACAAAAACATCAAAATCCAGCCAAAAACAGGACAGGGCTATGTCTCTTGTTTTTATTTTCTTTCAAATTAATTTATTTTTATTTTATGTGCATTGGTGTTTTGCCTGTACGTATGTCTGGGAAAGGGTGTCATATCCTCTGGAACTGGAGTTACAAACAGGTATGACCTGCGGTGTGGGTGCTGGGAATTGAACCTGGGTCCTCTGGAAGAGCAGCCAGTGGTCTTAATCATTGAGGCATCTCAGCAGCCCTGTCTCTTGTTTTATATATTTGTAATTTTAAAAGGTGTTTATCAACATTCAAGAAAAGTGGATGAAGAGACGGTCTCACTTTTTAAAGCAGTAAGAGTTAGATTCCAGTAATTACTGAGCAAGCACTTTGAACTTGCTATCTGGTGTAAGCTAGACATCAAGGGAGTTCACTGTTTTGTTTTTAATGGATACAGCAATTTATATTTTTTTGCTTCATAGAATGTTCACATCCATGACCTAATTTTAACTTGCATCTCTGTGCAGGCAGAGAAAGTATTGTTTTTCTCTCCTGCTTCCACAGATGGGGAAACAGACAGTCTCAGGACTTGTTCAGCACTGCAGAGTGAAGCCAGTATCTGAACAGGCCCAGAACGATGCTCTTTAGAAATCCTAGCTGAACATTCTTCCATCATACTGTGTAGCCTCTCTGCCTCTCCTCCCCCGAACTCCCACCCTAAGAGCTCTGGGTTGTGGGGATCTCCAGTGACAGCCAAACAATAAAACATGACATCTGCAAGCTGACCAAAAAAGCTCTGTCATTAGGTAAGAAAAAGCAATCTAGAACAAATGCCAAGAGTCACAGCAAGATGGGAGCAAAGCTAGTTGTCCTATCGTGAGGATTCAGCATGAATATTGGATGACCTTGACACAAAATTTGTCTTTAGATCCCACTGGGGTTATAGACAGAGGCAAGGTCATTAAAGTCACACAAAAATATTTTTAGGTGAAGAGAAATGGGAGTCCCTTCCAGGCTTTGTGCTTTGGCTTATAGTCTGAAGCCTTTCTTAGGTAGGTTGTGAGGGTGATAGTCTGGCTTTTGTCCTGGGTTCTACATGTTTTTGGAAAAAAAACCAAAACAATGAAATGGCATCACTGCAGTAGGCTAAAAGGACAAGTTATAGGCCCCAAGACAAGAGCGCAGTCCAACCCAAGCAAAGACTAAAGCCAGAAACTTATCAGTTGTGGAAGACTTAGAGGGACCACAGCACAGAGTGTATGAAATGTCAGAGAAAAACTTATTTCTGTGCATGCTAACAAAAGTCAATCTTAAAAAGAAGCCAGATGTGATGGCACACACCTTCAAGCCCAGCACTCCAGAGGCTGAGGCAAACCTCTGTGAGTTCCTGGCCAGCCTGCTCTACACACTGAGTTCCAGGGCTATATAGTGAGACCCAAATCAGACATTTACGTATATAAAATTCACATTTCAGCCGTAGGGATTACATCCACCTCCTCCCGCCCCCACTGTCCCTCTTAGTTACATGGAGGGGTCTACCTATCATCCTTCTCAGATACAGACTCCAAAATGCAGCCTTGGTCTAATCAGCTCTGATCTGGGTCAGAGCAGATTGCGATGGGCAGTGACAGGGATAAAGAGCTACAGGAACCACCTCCAGAGGTGGCAGCAAGGCAGTTACACACAGATAGGGATCTTTTAAGCCAAGCGTACAACTCAGAATACATCTACTGCTCATGCCTGCGAGCAGGGCTATGCTCAGAAAACAGAAGGAAAATAATAAATGTTGGCAATGCAATGGAGAAATGGAAACCCTCACGGAATGGAAATGATAGTATAAATATAGAGTTGTTATAGTACAGTCACTATGTAAGCCAGTTTTGTGTTCCTCGATAAATAAAACATAGAATCTCCACATATTCTGACAACTCTATGGCTGGGTATATACCTAAAAGAACTGAAAACAGTTTTGTAAACAAAAAACTTGTATGTAAATGTTGATGGCTACATTATTGAAACAGCCAAAAAGTACAAGCAAACCTAAATGTCATCAATGAATCAATGGATAAAGAATGATACTAGCCATTCAGTAGAATATTATTTAATCATAAAAAGAAGCAAGTACTGGTGGATGCTAAAATGTAGCTGGACCACAAAAACACTATGTCAAGTCAAGGTAGTCAGACATCCCTCCATCCACATTTGATGCAACTTCATTTTATAAAATATCTGAACAGGCAAGTCATTAAAACAGAAAGCCAGAGGATGAGGAAACAAAGGAACTGAGAGTGACAATGTGTCATTAGTGGGAGGCCACAAGGGTGGCATGGGAGTTAAGAGCACACACTGCTCATTCAGAGGACCCAGGTTCGGTCCCCAGCATCCTTATCAGACAGTTTACAACCACTGTAAGTCCAGCACCGAGGAAGTCAGTTCCCTTTTCTGGCTTCTGTGGGGACCAGCACACACATGCATACACACAGATAGACACACACACACACATAGACACCAAATAAAAGAAATCTTAGTGGATAGAAGATCTCCATATGGGATGATTAAAAATGTTGAGCTTGGGTGTATGTGAAACCTGAGAATCACAAGAAAAAGACCAGTTGCACAATTTTTGAGCCAAAATTGAAGCAAGCTTTAATTAAACACGGGCCAAGATGATGGACTCTGGCCAGGTCCATTCCTGGGTTCCCAGAAAATGGCCATGAGTCACATTTTGCAGAAACTTAAAAAGGCAAATTCGTGAGGCCACCATACTTCCCATCAGGTCCAATCAGGGGCAAGTATGTCTCCCGACATACTTCCTGCCTAGGGACCTCCTGCCTACGTGTGGTCAAGCATGTCTGGTGCAGTTGGGTCAAACAAACTTGCTGAGAGGAGTGAAAACATAAGCCACGGCCTCCAGCATTTCAGGAAGTATCTGTCTTTGGCCAAGTGGCCTACAGGTTAGAGGCATTTATATTCCACGGGTCACTTAGGCACAGTAATTAAAGCTTAAAACATAAGTCTGGCTTTCACTTGTAGTGGTACTCATCTGTAAGCTCAGCACTTGGGAGCCTGAAACAAGACCACAAGTTCAAGGCCAGTTCAAGGTACGTTGAAATATCCTGTCTCAAAGCAACCAACAAATCAGTCAATGTTTGGACCTAGAAAGCCGTGATACAACATTTGAAGCAGCAAATTATTTCTAGGCTGCACACTTTTAAACTGGCCAAAATGATAAATGTGGGTTTCATCATACTTTAAAGGGGAGAGTGAACTGGCAAGATGACGCCATCAGTAAAGGCACGCATTGCCAAAGCTGAGTACCTGCATTCCATCTCTGGGGCCCGCATGGTGGAAAGAGAACTGACTCTAGTAAGCTGTCCTCCTCCCTCCTCCTCTCTCCCTCCCTCCCTCCCTCCCTCCCTCCCTCCCTCCCTCCCTCTCTTTCTCTCTCTCTCTCTCTCTCTCTCTCTCTCTCTCTCTCTCTCACACACACACACACACACTAGATAGTAGCCTAGCTGGAGATCTGGGGTAGTGTGAAGTTATTTACTTAGCAGCATGAATGGAGGGTTTATTGTGTGCCAAGCTGTGCACGGGGAATAAAATGCCCTGTCCCAGGCCTGTGATGAATAGACACAAAATACATATATATATATATATATATATATATATATATATATTTTTTTTTTTTTTTTTTAAAGAAAAGTGTCTACTGTATATACTAGGCTGGCTTTGAACTCGTGATTTCCTGCCTCAGTCTGGGGGGATTATAGTTGTACATTATCAAGCCCAGAATAATAGGAGATTTTAACACTGGGTGTTAAGTGAGAAAATGTAGACATGCTCAGGGCGTTGGATCTGGAATGCTCCCTGAGCACACCTGAGCACATTCCTAAGCGGGGAGTAGGAGTTTTCCTGCGAGCTGGCAAGAACAGATGAACCCTCCAGACGGAACAATGCGCTGCATGAAGGCACAGACACAGAGGAGGTGCGGCATCGTGGGGCCACGCCAGCTTTCCTCAGAGGACAGAGTGGTCCACCGGAGTCAAGAGAAGAGGAAAATCCAAGAGAAGAAGAGCGGTTACTGGGGTCATAACTCCAGCAAGATCAAATAAGACAGGCTGGAAGTGGACAATGAGAGCCATTCTCAGACTCTGCACGTTTCATGGTCATGGTGGGCCTTTAGGATGAAGTTTGACAAGGAAGCGAGCCACAGCTCTGGAGAGACAGAACACTCATGTACAGGAGGAAGACCGCAGAGATGAATGGAGAACAAAGCAGGAAGCGACAGAGATGCCAAGGCAGTAGGGCCCTCAGTGTGTCCTGGCACATTAGGAGGCCCAGCTCCGGCTTCTCCCAGACAGGGAGCAGGGGTTACGAAAGGAGAACTTCCCCGCTGGGCCAGAGGAGCAGGTGCTCCTGTCCCCCCTCCACCCCTCTCCAGTTTCCTCAGTGCGATTCATGGGTGGGAAATGCTCAGGAAAGCCAACATCGAGAGGGTGAACTTGCTGCCGGAGTCCGAGGAGGCTTTCCAGGCTGCTGAGCAGCGCGCCGAGGCTGCAGATGACTTTGGAGTGGCGCCAATCTGCGTGGGCTGCGGTGATTTTCTCCAGCAGAGTTGCAGAGCCTGGGAGCCCAGATGTCCGGGTGGAGGGCTGGGGAGTGGAGAGCTAGGGGGCTGAGGCAGAGGGACCTCCTAGTGGGGGAAAGATGGCTTTTGGAATACGGGGAGGGGGGGAGAGGCTTGAGGGGCTGGTGAACCCTAGGGAAACAGCGAAGGAAATGAAATGTGCGGGGAGGAGGCGTTGACAGCAGCAGCGAGAGGCTGGGATTTGAGGAGGTGGAAAGCTGAGCACATTGGGAGTTGCGAGTGGGCGGGCTACAAGGAGGAGGCCCTGATCACAGTGGGCTGGGGAACAATTGCAGGCAATATGTAATCAAGTACCAGCGAGGATGGTTGGAAACCGAAGTGGGCTAAGGGAGGAGGAGAGGAGTGCGAGCTGAGCAGGGATTGAGGACAGATCAGGTGCAAGGCAGCCAGCCAGCGCGGAATTCAAGGTGATGACACAACAAATGAAGTCTTGATGCCTAGAAATCCCTGGGTGGGTCGAACCTCGCGGAGGACATGACCTATTTAGTCTCTGTGGAGGAGGGGACTGAACAGTGGGCAAGACTGGGGTTCTGCCTGTGTAGAGCCGGGCATTCTGGGTAGCGCTTGCTCTTTGTGCCCTTCCTCCCGCCTCACTTGGCTCTTCACTCTGCCTCAAGCCCTTCAACACTATCCCCAAATCCCCTTCAGCTCATCTCAAAGAGCCAAGCCAACATTGTATATGCACACAGGTCAAGGCCCTGGCTTTTGAGGGAGACTGAAAAACTATCCAGTGGTCCTTGGGCAAAACACAATCTACAGCATTTGTTTTGGTCGACATGAGCCTGAGATCAGACAGGTTAAGCTAAGGGATCAGAAGGGGGTTGGGGGGTGGGAGGTCATGTCAACAAGATTTTTAACTCAACTGCAACGGAAGTCCCCTGACTTCTTCTTTCCTGCCTACTTCCTCGTTAGCCAAAATCTGAGCCTGCCTTTCTTTTACTTCCTACACTATGGGCTGGAGTTGAGATTACCCATTTTTGGGACTTGTCTAACATTTAGCTGCTTTCTTTAATCCCCCCACTCTGGCCCTGGTGAAGAACGCCTCACTCTCCTGGTTTTATGCATTGATGACAGTGGTCCAAAGTAGGTCAGCTCAATGCTCACATTTAATTTCATTCCAGAGGTGGGAATTTGCAGCTGTTTGTCCCAGGAATGGGGATTCACTTGAAGGCTCCAGGCACATTCTTGCAGAACCTGCCTCTCAAGGTTGTTCCTTCATGTCTGTGAGTTCCTGAACAGCCTTCCAGAAGAATCACCCTTTGTAATCGTATATGAAACGTGTATGTTAAAGTAACTAGAGCTTCAGTGTGGCTATGGGGAGGGAGGGGAGCACCAACAGCCACAGCTGGAAATGCAGCTTCATATTAAAGCACTTGCTCGCCATGTGTGGGCCCTGGGTTCAATCCTCAGTACAGGGGTATGTATGTATGTATGTATGTATGTATGTATAAAGTGTGTGTGTGTGTGACAGGTGTGCAGGTGCCCACAGAGGACAGAGGTGTCAGATTTCTGGAGCTATAGTTCCCAACGGCTATGAGCCTCCTGGCAAGTGTGCTGGGAATCGAACTTGCGTCCTCTTCTGCACTGAGCCATGTGTACACACACAGTCAGCCAGGGTGGTCGTGGTGGTGCATGCCTTTAATCCCAGAACTCAGGAGGAAGAGGCAGTCAGATCTTTGTGTTTGAGGCCAACCTGGTCTACAAAGGGAGTCCAGGACAGAAACCTTGTCTCGAAAAAACAACACTAAATAAGTAAATAGTCACTACAGCTTCCTAAGAAAATGCGACCCTAAGGGTAACAGATTTTTTTGTGGGGCTCCAGGGTACAGGGAAGTGGGCTTGGCAGGGGAGGATTTTGTTTTGTTTGCTTGAGTTTGAAGAATGTGCTCTGGAGATGTGTTACATAGATTCTCAGAAGTGTCTCACTGTGCCTCGGTACTGCCTCGCTTGGAGATCTCCCCGGTCTTCTATTAATTGCCCTTGAAGGTATTTGCTTCCTGGAAGAAGCACACTATAAGCTATAAAAACAGAAAACCAGGATATTTTTATAAGAAGCTCAGTTTAGTTTGGGGCTGGAAGCAAGCACCTGAAGGACAGAGCGTCCCAGCTTCAAACTCATCAAGATCCCTAGACATTAGAGTACTGCCAGACACCCGTGTCCCCCAGCCAGAGAATGTGAAGAGGCAGTTCACTGCCCCACCCCCACACAGAGTCGCCCCTCCACCACAACACCCCCCAACCCTGCACAGGCCCTGCCCCCAGGCCCAGAGAATCCCTTCCCCGGCTGCAGGGGCTCCTTGAATTTATTGATGTAGAAATAGAATTTTCCTGGCTCTTCATGATCTTGGCTTTCACCCCCATTCAGCCATCCCTAAAGGAGCAAATGTACAAAAGTCCCAGCTGACCCATGAAACCCCACTGGATATCTTGCTACCTCTGTTGCAGAGCTGTGTGACTAAGATAAGGCTTACCAAGTTCCCCCTCAGCACTCAGCGCATTTCCTGCCCTTCACTCTTCCTTCCTTCCTTCCTTCCTTCCTTCCTTCCTTCCTTCCTTCCATATCAGTAGCCACTCTCGGGGTCAATTGGGTTATCGCTCACTGACATTTTGGAATTAATTCCAAAGCCTGTGTGCCCACTCTTCCAGCGGTGCTTGCTTTTGACAGCAGGGATCAGGAGAAACAAGGAACTCTTCTTTATGTCTCCAAGATAGGATGACACCAGCTACTATTTCCTGAGCATTTACTGTGTACCCTACCATGAGCCAACTTCTTCTTCTTTTTTTTTTTGAGATTTTATTTTTATTATTTTTTTTAAAATGATTTGTTTTTCTTTTATGTACGTTGGTGTTCTGCCTGCTTGTCTGTGTGTGACAGTGTCAGATCCCCTGGAACTGGAGCCGCCGACAGCCATGAGCTGCCATGTGGGTGCTGAGAACTGAACCCGGGTCCTCTGGAAGAGCAGCCTGTGCTCTCAATCACTGAGCCATCTCTCTCTAGCCCCTGCACCAGCTTCTTTGCATCATGTAAATAGTGAACTCAGATTGAAATGATTCAATGCATGAAAAGTATTTAGCACCATATCTGGCACATAATACTCAATTTAAGCAGTATGATGGCCCAAACCTGTTATCCCAGCACTCAAGAGGCTGAGGCAGAAAGGTTGAGAGTTTGAGACTAGCCTGAGCTACATAGCAAGTTCCAAGCCAGTCTAAGCTAAGTAATGAAAAACTAAACATCGAACAAACAACCTCAGTTTAAAGCAGCTGCTAGTTGGGGGAGGTGGTTCCTGCCTGTAGTTGGGAGGCAGAGGCAACAGTATCATTTGAGCTCATTAATTAGAGCTGGCCTGGGCAACAAAGCAAGGTACAATGTCTCATAAAAATAAATAAATAAAAAGCAGCTATTACTGTAAAAGGAAAGTAATGTGCATAACAGCCCAGTGAGATAGGTGCTGCCTTCTTTTATAGAGAAATATTAAAGAGGAAGAAACAAACTGCCGAGGGGGCCTGGAACCTGCACGTCTTTAATCACAGCACTCAGGAGGCGGAGCAGGGGGCTCTCTCTGAGTTCCAGGTCAGCCTGGTCTGCAGATCAAGTCCTAGGACAGGGCTACACAGAGAAACTGTGTCTGTGTCGGGGATGGCGGTGGGGGTGGAGGGTGGGAATGGGTACAAACAAACGCTTAATTCCTCATGCCAGATGTAGTGGTGTAAACCTTTAACACCAGCACTTGGGAGGCAGAGACAGGAGGATATCCGTGAGTTTGAGTCTACCTAGTCTACAGAGTGAGTTCTTTTTCAAACAGTAGGATCAGAGCTAGGATTTACATCTAGATATATCTGTCTCAAAAAAAAAAAAAGGCTCGTCTCATTACAGCATTTGATTTTCAAACCACAAAATCTCACTTTATTCCGCCTTTACCCTGGTACACACTGGAAAACTTGTCTTGACTTTATTTGTGCCCCACATGATGGGCACATCGTGAATCCCAGCACTCAGGAAACAGAGGAAAGTGGATCTCTGAGTTTGGGGCCAACCTGGTCTACAGAGTTCCAGGACAGCCAAGACTACATGGAGAAATCCTTCAATAACCAAAACAAACCAAACAAAACCATTATTTGTTTAGAATGAGAGAGAGAGAGAGAGAGAGAGAGAGAGAGGGAAAGAGAGAGAGAGTACATGCTGACGCACACACATGTGGAAGCCAGAGGCCGATGTCAACTTGATGGGACTGGTTCCCAGCAATCCTTGTACTCCACCTCCCTGGTACTGGAATTACAGGTACATACCCCCATGTCTGACTTTTCATGGATACCAGGAACAGTACAGGCTAAACCAGTAGTTCCCAAGGTCGTGGACTCCTTTGGGGGTCTCATATCAGCTATCCTGCATATCAGATATTTACATCACAATTCATAAGAGAAGCAAAATTACAAAATAACCTTATGGGTTTTTTTTGGGGGGGCGGGTCACCACAACCTGAGAAACTGTGTGAAACACTCACAGCATTGGGAAGGCTGAGAACCACTGCTAAGCCATCTTCTCAGCCTAAATCCTTTATTTTTGTACCTGGGGGTGATGATACACACCCTAATCCCTGAAGCTGAGGATCTATCCTGTTCAAGGCTGTAGTGGGCTACATAGCGAGACTAAAAAAAAAAAAAAAAAAAACATTTATTTTGAAAAAGAATTTCGTTAACATGAACAGCCTCTCCATCAGATATCTCCCTCATTACCTCCCAGAGCAGTGGAGGATGTTTCTTCCCGCTGCTACTTACAGCATCTGACTGTCAGAGAAGTGACAGCCTGGGAGGAGAAGAAAGTCCCGGGAGCCCAAAAATGTCCGCGGCAAACTGCAGCACACGCCTCTTTGATTTATTCCTGTTCCCAAGAGTGAGGCTGGGACAGAGATGATACTATTTTCTTCTAGAACAAGACCCATGGCTGAGTGTCGGGTCAGTTGTAACAATGCTCAGCCGTGCCCCACCCACCCTTGCATTTCCTCATCCATTACACCTGGGGACTCTTTGTCTTTTGACACAGCCTCCAGGAGAAGTAGTCTTCACGCATTTCCTGGAAAGTGGGTGTTTGGCTTCCTCTAAGAATGGTGGGAATCGTGGCTAGAACTTGGTGTTAACATGGTCACCTCAGATGGACCAGATACCACAATTCCGAGACAACTCCCTGACCTGTCTACTCCTGACTGGGTCTCCTGTCTACTCCTGGCCTGCAAAGGCAAAAGCCATCTTATGGCTGGTGCCTGGAAGACTGGCCCGGACCCCACTGCCTAAGCTGACTCTGATGGGTACAAAATGACAGCAACACACCCAAACAATTCAGAAGCTCCTTGCCCACTTCCAGACATGCAGAGGAGTCTAAATCACATGAAGCAGCCACTCCTGGGCTTCTGCTAGGCTGTCTTTATTATTATTCACAATGATTAAATGGAGCTGGCCCTGTCTGGTTCCTGTGCCTCTTTAAATCACACAGGATACATGAACTTTGTAGCGCTGCTCCGAAAAGTCATGCTTCAAAGGCTTTTCTCTCCAAGTGAAAGAATACTGGTCCTCAAGGCTGGGTGTGGTCTTCTTCAGGCTTCTTATCATCCACCAATATTGGAGCTAATGAAGTTAACCACTGGGCTACCAATGAGGGTGAGGGCTGAGTCTGAGTTCTGCTGTATCAGTCTTCCGAGTGCGTAGCTGGGGAAGTCTGCTATGCTGGGGCTGAGTGGGACCATATTTAGCGCTCTCCCTTCAGGCCTCCGCTGGCATCCTATTGCCAGCTGCAGCCAGGCTCAGGTGGCGGGCACAGAGCCCAGGCTGGAGCAAGGCTGAATGCAGTCTAACCGACAGACAGGGCAGCCAGTAAAATCTGGGATACAAGCTGGGCATAACAATGCACAGCTGTTCTCCCAGCACTCAGGAACAGGATAGAGTTCGGGGCCAGCCTGAACCTCGTAGTGAGTTCTAGACCAGTATGACCCTGTCTCAAGCCAAAAGCAAACTAACTAACTCTGGGAATCTGGCAGCCAGTCTATAGATGCGAAGGGAGCCTATCTGGGAAAACAATATATGGAAACCGGAAGGCTGGAGCTGAAAGCAAACTCAGAAAATAGGCAAAAATCCCAGCCAATCTCTGTCTGCTCAGGGTATCAATGCCAGCCAGTAGGGAAAGGGAGGGTCTTTTCAGCAAGCAGTGCAGATGTGGGAGTTTAAACCTGTGCAGCGCAGACCCCACCACGTCCTAAACCATTCATTTGAAAGTGATCTGGAAGCACTGAAACTGTGAACACAGCATAAGAGATGACATCAGCCTCCTTGAGTTGGGGGGGAAACTCTCGGTGTACCAATGCCTTACACCACTGAACAGCACACTCAAGAATGATTGAAATAGGCACGGTGGTGATAGCACACGCCTTTAATCCCAACGCCTGGGAGGCAGAGGCTGGTGGATCTCCGAGTTTGGGGCCAGCCTGGTCTACAGAATGAGTTCCAGGACAGCAGGACTACACAGAGAGACCCTGCATCTGAGCCCAGTCTGGTCTGTATAGAAAGTTCTGTGCCAGCCAGGGCCAGGTAGAAAACAAACAAACAAAAACAAGCAAGAAATCTTGGTTCATCAAAAGACATAAAAACTGAATAGACAAGAAAAGTTAGAAAATGAACAAAGAGCATATCTGACCAAAGACTTATTCTAGATTATATAAAGAGTACTTACAACTCAACAATAAGAAAAATAACCCAATTTTGGGCTAATAGGATGACTCAGAGAGTAAAAGTACTTTGTAGGTAAGCCTAACAACCTGAGCTTGATGCATGGAACTCATGGGAGAAGAGAACAGACTCCAGAAATCCAGAAGAACTCTCTCTCTCTCTCTCTCACACACATGCACACACACACATATGTGTATGCTCCCACACACAAATGAATGCATTTGAGCACACACACACTCATACACAAGTGCACGCACACACATGTGCACAATAATATTTATGATAAACAAAAATTAAATTTAAAAGAAAAATAATTTAGTCTTTAAAAAGTGAGGAAAGGTACAAAGATGGCAAGTAAACACACATAAAGACCTTTGCATGACTAGTCATTAGAGCTTTAAAAAACGCAAATTGAAAGCGAATGAGAAACTACTATGAAACTACAGCAATGGCTAAAACCAGACTCTATGCCAAGGGTTTGGGGAAGGGGAGTGGCTGGACCTCTATGCACTGCAGGCAGAGACGCAGAAGGCTCCAACCACTTTGCTAAATAGTCTGGCCATTTCTCACAGAGCCTAGCACATTTGTGCTATATGACCCAGATTTTCTCTCTCCCCAAGGAAAGGAAAGCATGTCCGTGTGAAAGACTTGTACTCGAAGGTTCGTAGTACCTTATTTAGTCAAATACTGTAAGCAACGCAAATGTCCATCAAGAGATGAGTGGATAGGCACATGTGTATTTAGCATTGCTAAACAGTGGGGTACTATTTGGCAACAGAAAGGAATGAGCTCTTGTTGCATGTTGCAACAGGGGTGAATCTCAAAATAATTGTGCTGACTTAAAGAAAAAAGAAAAAGAATACATGCTGTCTCCTTCCATATATAAAACTCTAAAATGCAAATTAATCTATAATGTGAGAAAGCAGACAATTGCCCCCCTCGGAACAGGAGAGGCAGAGTGAGGGATGGGTTACCAAGGACACAGGAGGCTTTGGGGATGATGGACACATTCATTATCTTGATTGCAGAAATGGTTTCATGGGTGATTTATATACCTAAAGCCATTAAACTGTGTTCTTTAAGTATGTGTACTTCATTATATACATATGTATGTACAAATTATATGCCGGTTATGATTCAATAAAGCCTCTTCAAAAAAGGAAGAAAGAAAACCCACTCTTTGCCATCAGAGGGTGACAGATCATGACGCGAATGTGGCTTTTGGGGCTTCACTAGGTTTGGATTCAGTCTCCATGACCTACTTACAGATCTTGTGACCTGGCTGAATCACACAATCTCGCTAAGGCTTGCTTTTTGCCTTTGTTAGAAAAGAATAATCTCTAGTATTCGTAAGGCACTTAGGATAGCTGAAGACTGGCATGTGTTGGCCATCACAACCACCATCATCACCACCTTAACCATCACCAAAGCTGCCGACTGAAATACCAGTCAGATAAATACTCCGTTCAGGTCAGCGCCAAGGTGAGCAGCACAGGGAGGTAAGTGAGAAGCGGAAAGGTCAAGTCTGGCCTAGTGTGGTGTCACACACCTGTTGCTCAGCACTCAGGAGGCTGAAGTAGGAGAGCCAGGAGTTCAAGGCCAACCTAGACTATATACACAGTAAGCCCATGTCTCAAAATAAATAAATGAATGAATGAATGAGTAAATAAATAAATAAAACAGATGTGCCAGGTATAGTGGCACACACTTTATAGCGGTGCACTTGGGAGGCAGAGGCAGGTGGATCTCTATGAGTTTGAGGCTAGCCTGGTCTACACAGTGAGTTCTGGGACAGCCAGAACTGCATCGTGAGACCCTGTCTTGAAAAACAGAATGAAATAAAATAATGAAATAAAGTAATTCATGTCTGGCTAAGATACTCAGAAGCCTCACCACATCAAAGGATGATGTTTTGTGGTAAGTTCCTGACTGGCTTGAGGCTGGTCCCAGGTTTAGATATGGCTGGGGTGACAGGTAAGTGTGTGGGTGGGAAATGGAGACACGGGGACAGGCAGTGTGGGCATCCTTCCTGGATGAATCCCCAGGTTTCAAGCCAACACCTGGTGGTTGTAAGATGTTACTGCTCCTCTGCAAGGAGGGACTTTCTGGCCTACCAGAGGACAGCTTTTCAGCATTCTGTGCTTTTCCAGTCAACGGCCCTTCATGGCTTCATGTGAGCTCACCCTGGCTCTGAGGTGATACCTGTGGGCCGCAAATACAGTCCCTCAGTCCCTGCCCCAGAACAGCGATGGGCAGCAGCAACCTTACTAGTGACTGGCCTACTCATGGAGGGCAGGGACATCAGCAGAGAACAGCGATGGGCTGAGTGGACATCCCAGACTGGCTGAGTGGAGAGAGGAAGGCAGCTCAGAAGAGAAAGGGGCTTTCTCCAGACGCCACTGTGGGGCCAAGTAAGCCTACACAGAAAGCATGGGTCCAGGCAGTCCTAGTGGCTGGGAGATGTTCCCACAGAGGCAGAGAGGAGAAGAGAAGTAGAGAAGGGATCGTTTAAATGGAGTCAGGTGGGAGCCTCTATCCCCGAGAGGGCTTCTGCCTCTACGAAGGTGCTGCAGGGAGGAATAGGTTTCAGTTTGAAAGAACCTCAGCTAAGCACACGTGTTTGAATGTCGCTCCACTGCGCTGTTGGTTACACATTTGCTCCCTGCCCTCCCCTTGCTGGGTGTCAGGGGACCGATCTCTATGGATGCATTGTGTAGGATTTCCCTAGTCTTCTGGAGTTCTCCAGTGGGGGTCGGGGTGGGGCTGATGGGTTTGGAAGAACAGAAAACGGAAGTTGGAGGGTAGTTCATCTTTCTTGCCTCTTTCCTTAGGAGCCTGGCTCTGAGAGTGCGTGTGTCTCTCTGGAACATTAACGCCATACTCTGCTTAAGGTTTTCAGTCCTGTATCTGGTCAAAGTCTAGGACGCCCTTGACCTGTTATAGGAAGGGAAGAGTTTCCTGCTGTTCTTAGTCCTGAGAGCTTTGGTTGGCTCTCTTAACCCTGCCTCTGCCCTGTGAGACAGACTCACAGTCTGGATCCCACTCCCGCCCAGGACCCGCCAGATACAGCCACTGGTCAGCCACATTAGCAGGGGTAGGCAGCCGGACGTCAGTTTCCAATTCTGCTTTCTCATTGTGGTCAAGACTCTGGATGTAACCCAGACAGGTGATGGCCCTGTCAAGGGCCCTAAGAAACATGGCATGAAGATTCTGCGGGCCTCCTAATCTCCTCCTGCACACACCCCGCCCCCAGCCCTTCCCCCACTTAGGTAAACACTGTGCACTCAGACCAACCACAAGAAGAAACAGGTCCCTCCTGCCTGACACAGGCCAGGGAAGGGAGAGGGCATTCTGCCAGCCCAGTACATCAGCTGTCCCAGCAAAGGTCAGGCTGCCCATAGTAAGGAAGTGCTCACAGCCAAGAGAGGTAAATCCGAACCAAAAGTATAGACTCAGAGCATGTCACTCAACACTGACTGCAAGGTCCTCATAGAACACCGTTGTTGAGGCAATAAGTCATTTAAATGGTTGTAGGTTGGAACACACAAGGTCTCCTTGAATGGCTTATGGTAGACACTTGCTAACATGGCCTCTATGAGGGCTGGAGGGACAATCAGACCTGGGTTCCAGGGAAGACTCCAGGCTCCAAGCTCTCAGGACCCAGCGGAGTCCAGAGGCCACTGGCTCTCAGAACAGAGCAGTCAGCCCACAGAACCTTAGACACTTGGTTCTCTTGAGCCCAAGATGGCAGAGTTAGCCATGACTGTTTTGAAGTCCTTAATCTTTGTAGAAGGCAAGGTAGAGCCCTCTATTTAATCGAGTAACCAGGCATGGTGGAGCACACCTTTAATCTTGGGAGGAGAGGCAGGAGGATCTTTATGAGTCTGAGGCCAGCCTGGTCTACATAGTGACTTTGAGGACAGCCAGGGCTACATAAAGAGACCTTGTCTCAAAACAAACAATTAAAGCCAACATAAAGCTAACAGATAGTCAGGACTGTTTCATATTATATATAACTATACTTTTCCTGATAAGAGTTCTTACGTGGGAAACTGGGAAGATAGCTCAATGGTTAGGAACATTTGTGTTCATATTCCTAGAACCCACGTGAAAATTCAAGCTTGGCTGCACATTCTTGCAACCTAGCCTTGAGGGCAGAGACAGACAGATCACAGGAGCACATTGGCCGATCAGCTTCGTCAAAAGGGTGAACTTCCAGTTCTCTGAGAGAGCCTGTGTTAAGAAGAATAAGGTAGAGAGATAGAGGGGGACACCAGATGGCCTTCTCTGACCTCCCCACGCACACATTTCCACATATACACCATTCAAAACCAGCATAGTACTGGAACAAAAACAGACATGCAGAAGCCCCAGAAATAAACCCACCCAGCTATAAGCCCTAATTTTCTTTTCTTAAGATTTATTTATTTTAATTTTATGTGTATGGATATTTTGCCCTCCTGTCAGAAGAAGGCATCAGATCCTGTGAAACTGGAGTTATAGGTAGCTGTGAGCTGCCATGTGGGTACTGGGAATTGAACCTGGGTCCTCTAGAAGAGCAGTTAGTGCCCTTAACCACTGAGCCATCTCTCCAGCCCCTATAACTCCCTAATTTTTTTAAGCAAAGATGTAAAAAACATTTATTGGAAAAAAGATAGTACCTGCAATAAAGTGTTCAGAAGAGTTAATATTCATCTGTAGAAGAAAGATGCTATCTACCGCCCTGCATAAAAATCTTTTTCAAAGTGAATCAGTGACCTCAATGTAAGATCTGAAACCTTCAAACTGCTAAAGGAACAGAGGGAAAAGGCTTCGAGATATAAGCATGAGAGAGGACTTTACATAAAAGGTCATAATAATATAGGAAATAATCCCGATTAAAAAATTATATTCTATGATGTTGATTCTACATACAGAGAAACTTGGATTATATAAAATTAGTTTCTGTGCCTCAAAAGAAACTGCCACTGAAGTTAAGAAACAGTCTACAGAGTGAGAAGACACATCTCAGTCAGCCCTGTTATGCAAAGGATCAAGATCTAGACTATGGAAAGAACTGAAAAAAAAAACTAAACACCCAAAGCTACATCCTCTGAGCAATAAGCTGAGCAGACACTTCTCAAAAGAAGAGCTATACGTGGCTATTGAATAGTTTTAAAAGTGTTCAACACCCTTAGGAAATAAAATAAAGATGTAAACTGAAACTGCCTTGCGATTCCAGCTCCTGCTATTCAGAATGCCTATCATCAAGAAAATGAGCACCCAACGCTGGTGAGGATGCAGAGAACGAGAAAGCATTACCCTGCTTGTGGGAATGTCAGCTGGTACAAACCCTGTGAACTCAGTGTGGAAGTTCCTTAAAAACTAAAACCAGAAGTGCCAGTGACCCAGCTACACCACTCCGGGCTGTGTTGCGTAAGGATTCTAGGTTTATATCCACAGAGATACTTCCGCACCCAGAATTATTGCTGAACTATTCGTAAGTGATAAATTACGACACCAGTGCAGACATCCTCCAACAGATGAATGGATTAATAAAATGTGGCACACACACAGCGGAATTTTTCAACCATAAAGAAAACTGAAACCACAGAGTTTTCAGGAAAAATAGATGTGACCAAAGATCATCATGTTAACTGAAATAAGTCACTCAGACAGCTACCATTTTTCTCTTAGGACTCTAGATTTAAATTTAAGTACATATATATGATATTATGTATACATTATATATTATGTATGTATGTATAATTATGTATAATATATTATAATATACATTATATATGCATATACTATAATATATACATTACAATATAATATATTATGTATGTTATATATAGTAGGTATATATAATGTATTTTAATGTATCATGTATACTATATTACATACATAATATATACATAACATGTATAATACATGCATGATATATGCTATGTATATAATATGTAATATATAAATATATATAATTACATATATAATTTTAAGTCTAGAGTCCATATGTAAGTAGTTGTCTGACTTATTTCAGTTCCCATGAAGATCTCTGGTTGCATCTATTTTTCCTGAAAACATTGTGATAAGGATTATACATTATACATAATATATTATAATATATTTTTATAAATTACATATTCATAGAGAGAGAGAATCTGGAAATATATGTGTGCTTGAGAGTAGGTGCTGAATGTAGACTGGAGACTGAGAGGAAGTAAATAAATCATAAGAAAAGAGGACAGAGAAAAGAAAGTAATGGAGTGTATTTGACACACTAGCATACAGAGGGGACTGCGCTGTGACATGAAGGGGATGAGCGCGAGGAGGGGCAGGGCTGTGGACGGGAATGAGTGAATACACAGTGCAAGCTGCACATAATGGTGCATGCCTTTGCCCCAGCACTCGGGAGGCAGAGGCAGGCAGATCGCTGTGAGTTCGAGGCCAGCCTGGCCTACACAGTGAGCTTCAGGACAGCCAGAGCTACATAGTGAGACCCTGTCTCAAAAAACAAACAAAAAACAGAAAAAAAGTATTAGGACACACGTCTACAGAGATGCTATAGCATGATTATGCTATAATCATGCCCAATAATTTGTCTGTTAACTTAAAAAACAAAAAAAGAATTTATATTTTTTATTTTTGTATATTTATCTCTATTTTTTACTTTTTTATTTTTTTATATTAATCACAGGTTATTTACTTTGTATCCCAGCCATAGCCCCCTCCCTCCTTCCCTCCCAATCCCACCATCCCTCCCTCATCTTCTCCCTGCCCCTTTCCAAGTTAAAAAGAATTTATTGAACAATAAACTTGCCCGTGCTCTTGACTGTAATGCATCTCTGGATAAGGTCAGAAAGGCAAGAAATCTTATCATTTTGTGAATAAAGGGGGCTTATCCCAGAGAGGTGACATGACGTGTCTAAGCTAGCCTTCTGAGCAGGGACAAGGTCCCGCCGTGCAGTGGACATTCTTGCCCAGTGTCATGCTGCTACCCAGCAGCTTCTGTGCACACAGCTCCACACACACCATCCTAAATCAGAACACGCGAGCTCAGTGCTCCTCAGCCCTCCTAATGCTGTGACCCTTCAGCACAGTTCCTCATGTTGTGGTGACCCCAACCATAAAATTATTTTCATTGCTACTTCATTACTGCAGTTTGGCTACTGTTATGAATCATAACGTAAATATCTGTGGTTTCCAAAGGTCTTGGGTGACCCCCGTGGAAAGGGGTCACAACCCACAGGTTGAGAACCACTACTCCAGAGTGATGGTGCCCAGAGGAATCCAGACTACTGGAGAAGGACTTCGAAAAGGATGAAAAAGTCTGGAATGATGCCCATAATGGATTGGGCACAGGTACCAGCTAAGAGGATGGGCCAGAGATGATTAAGAAGCAGCAAGGAGGAGTCAAAGTAGGGCATTGAGACCTTGGGGGGAGGGGGAGGACTTTTCTGCTGAGATTCAACATGGGAAGTGGTCCATTTTCTGAGAAGTGTGCACCTTTAGTTTCCCTTGGTCCATTGGTGCTGTTACTTTAAAAATTCATGACACTGGGTGATCTATAAGTAGCAGAAATTTATTTCTCACAGTTCTGGAGGCTGGGAACTCCACAGCAAGGCAGGTTCAGAGTCTTACAGCTCTGCTTCCAAGACAGCACCTTGTTCCCAAATCTCAAGCAAGAGACAAGGAAGGCGAATCACCCCCACACACATGCAAGCCCTTTTCCAGCCCACAGACCCATCTATACACGCAGTGCCCTCAAGACCCACTTCACCTTCCAAATCACTCCCTCTTGTTCTCACCACAAGGATTAAAGTCCACGATGAATTTTGGTGGGGACACAGTCAGACTGTGGCATAGTCCAAAGCAGGAACCCAGCCACAAGGGGAGGTCAGCCCAGCGAAAGATGCTATCTTCAGGGGAAGGCAGCCTCAGCGTTGACGAGAAAGAGGACATGACCCTGTCTTGGAAACCAAAATTGCAGGTGAGGGAAGGAGAAAATGTTCCATTGCGTTCACTTTGGGTCTTGCAAAATTGAGGCTCCATTTCATTTTTTTTTTCTTTTTCTTTTTCTTTTTTTTTTTTGTTTGTTTTTTTGTTTGTTTGTTTGTTTGTTTGTTTGTTTCCAAGACAGGGTTTCTCTGTGTATCCTGAACTAGATTTATAGACCAGGCTGGCCTCAAACTCAGAGATCTGCCTCTGCCTCCCAAGTGCTGGGATTAAAGGTATGCCTCTGCCTCCTGGCAGAGTCTCCAAATTCTTACCAAGAGAGGGAAGCCAGAATTTCTTTAGAATCATGGCAACAGAGCCCAGGCTTTTATCAGCATGCAGTAAAATGTGGCCCTGACCTCATGGAGAGATAAATTAAATTCCGTGTAGTCAGATTTTAGAGCAACCCTTTCTAGGTTGCTCACTGAGAGACTTACTTGAGTACTGTCTTTAACCCAACATCCCCATGTCCCCTGCAGCTGGCCTTCTAGCAGCTGCCACTTATCATGTCACAGGTATACAGACAACAGACAAGGGTAGAGATGGGCTTAGAAATGATCCATGAAGGTTAAACATGGGCTGGGAGGCGAGGTGGGTGCTGCAGAGATGGCTCAGCGGTTAAGGACACCGGCTGCTCTTCCAGAAGACCTGGTTCAGATCCCAGCACCGACATGGCAGCTCACAACTATCTGTAACTCCAAGACCTGACACTCTCACATAGACTTATATGCGGGCAAAACACCAATGCACATAAAACAAAGGTAAATAAATTTTAAAAATATATTAAAAAGGAAGTTGGGCTAGGGAGACAGCTAATCAGGTAAAGTGCTTGACAAGTATGAGGCCCTGAGTTCAACTCCCAGAGGTATTGGGGGGAAAAATCCCGGCGTTGGGTACACTCCCAGCCAGCCTAGCTTAATTAGCGAGCTCTAGACCAAAAATAGGACCTTTCTCAAAATCAAGGGGGTGATTCCTGAAAAGAACACTGAGGTTGTCCTCAGTCTCCACACACAGGGATATGCACATGCATGCAAGACGTGTGCACGCCCACATGAACCTGCACAGACGGTAAGGCACTCAGGACCCCAGGGACTCAGGACTGGAAGGCCACTCCTGATGGGCACACCTTCCTTACTCTTCAGACCCTCAATTTTCCCATCTATGAACGTGGGAAGTGTCACATTAGGATACAGGATTTCTCCCTAAAAAGAAATTTCTATAACAAAGTGTTTAACTTTACTCCCTAACTTCTTGCTGACATGTTCCATAAACAGACTGAAGTAACGGATCCCCCAGTGGAAGGCAAAATGCAGCCATCTTTCTCAGGCAGAATGAATGGTAGAGGCAAGGAACACTGTGAAGAGTCAGTAAAGAAGCATGCAGGAAGGAGGAGGGACTTGATGCAGGCGTCGACAGACGGGCAAAGCTTAGGAAGGCAGAGGGGGGCACACATATTCAGTGGCTAATAGAGTTCATAATGCAGCTTGTCATCATGTGACCCTCAGCATACCTAAAACCCAGAGAGTAGTTTAACCTATCCTATTTATTCTAAACTCTTGGCTATTACCCCATTACGGTTCAATCTGAAATGTCTCCCTGTATGCTCCTATGCTAAGGCTTGGTTCCCCAGCTGCTGCTACTGTTTGGGGAGGGGCCCTCTCAGTAGGCCACTGGGCCTCCCCGTCCTATGCTTCCTGCCCACCCTGAAGTGAGTGAACAGCCAGCCTCACTTCCCACACACAGTTTTGCCTCGTCTCAGACCCAAAGCCACAGAGCTAGCCTACCGTGCACTAAACCCCTGAAACCAGGAGCCAAAATAAGTCTTTCTTCCTGTTGTTTCTCTTCTGCGTTTGTCACAAACACATGAAGTCCAGCTACCACACAGCCCACTGTCATAGAAGAGTGTTCCTCCTACCAACTCTGAGATCAGAATCGGTCATGTGACTTGATTCATTATGATATGAAGATTACAAGAGGTAGGAAGAGTGGTTGTGAGAGTCGCTGAGGAGGGTTCCTGTTGTTCTTTTTCGTCTCCTCAGGGAGTCTTGTCCCCGGCCAGTTCCTGCTTCTTCAGCCTGGACTGGAGAGGGCATCACATAGTACCGGATAACAGACATGGAATATTAGCGGGAAGGAATCCTTTGTGCTTGAGACTGTCTGTTACACGGCACGACTTTATGCAAACTGACTGATGAAAACCTCATGCAGAGAAATCTGTGACCAGTTACCTGTTGAATCCACCTGTAGAAAGCCTCAAAGGAGCTGGGAAAGTCTTACTGTGTTGTGTTTTGTTTTGTTTTGTTTTGTTTTGTTTTGAAGATGGCTCAGCGGTGCTTGCTGCCAATTCTGACATCTTGTGTTTGATCCCCAGGACCCGCAAGTTGTCCTCTGACCTCTATATGCATAACATGTTGCCATATGTTATCTTAGCCTGGCCTGTGAGGCAATACTTTTTTTTCAGGATACATCAAAATCCAAAGATGTTAAAGGTCAAACAGCACACATGCAGTAAAGGCCCAAACCCAGCCCAGATCTTGGAACTCACACTTTTCGTAGCAGTGTGCTCGAGCAGCTGCCCTGATGGCTAAGAGGGCTATGTGGTTCTGGTTCTCCCAGGAAGCGCAGGCCCTGCTGGATGACTTGGCCTACCTGAGGCAACATCGAGTTTGTTTCTTATGATGGACTTTTGTCTATTTGTTCTCTAGGGAGTCTAGAGACTGGTACACATATGGGTCTGCAGGCTTCCTTTGAAGACCTCCTTCTTGTAACTTCGGAAGTTTTACTTACCTTGGTAGGGTTAAATTGCTTCTGGAGCAAGCTGGTGGGGAGGTCTCCTCAGTTGCGTTTTATTTTCTATGGTAAATTCTATGCTTGAGACAAAGGGGGAAATGAATAAATGAGCTCTTACATAAGGCTCACGAAGGCCCCAGTGTTCTCAGGAAATGGAGCCCCAATTCCAATGCCATGTTTTGGCTTTCCTGGGGTTCCCCACACAACCAATACACCCTAGCATCAAATGGAGAGGGGAAGCTGCAGCCCTCAGCCCGACTTTCTGAGACAAAGCACAGGAGGGAGGGTAATAGGAGCTCAGAAGTGATTTCTAGGTTTGACTCCCACTACCATATCCCGGTCTCAGCTGGACTGGTCATTTTGGTTTGATGGGAAAGGAAGGGAAGAGACCCAGGATCTTGCTGTTCTTCTCCTAGCTGCTAGGACCACTGCCTGTTGATACACAAGGACCAGAGTCCTTCCCCTGGGAACATCCCTCTACAACCTTACACCACTTTTGGATCTCAGCTTTCTTTGGTTATTTTGTTTGGTTGGTTTTGGTTTTAGTTTTTTGTTGTTGTTTGGCTTTTTTGTTGTGGTGGTGGGTTTTTTGTTTGCATTTTGTTACTGGTGTTTGTTTGTTTTGTGAGACCAGGTTTCACTATGTAGCCCAGGCTGACCTGAATTTTACTATGTAGACCAGGGTGGTCTTAACCTCACAAAGATCTACCTCCTCTGCTAAAGTCTTTCAATTAAATGAACTCAGAACCCCAATTTGCTATTGTCATGCCCATAGTATAGACTAGGAAGCTGAACAGTTCTGGTACGGTTTTGATTTACAGTGAAATGGTCCAAAGAAATGTCCTGAGGAGACTGGAACAAAGAAAGCAGAACAAATGTTCTGAAGATACCTGACAAGCGGGCAAGATGTTCCAGCCAGCACCTTTTTCTCTAGCCAAAAGGAAATGTACCCAAGATATACAGCGACTGTTGGAGTAAGGGTTAGGGGTGTGGGACCCGAGTATAAACCCTTTCTTGACAACTGGGTAATTGTCAACAGGGTACCTCTCTGGGCCTAGGTTTCCTATGTAATGGCAGTTGGGGGCTGACACAGAATCTCTAAGCAGTGTGCCGTGCTTGCCATGTAAAGGCAAATGCCTCAGTCAGGGCTTGCTTTTCTAGTCTCTGCCACACCTTTGTCACTCTCAAGGACAGTACTTTGGATCTGCTTCATTGCAGAAGATAATTGCACCAGACCTTTTCTGTGTTCTCACCTGCAAGGGTGAGAGTAATGATGTAATGCCACCTCTAGTCACGGGCCCTGAGCTCTGTGGAGAGGCTGAAAGTTGGGCTGTTCCCTGAACAGCTAGTGTGGCAAGAGGGGAAACAGGACAACTCCTCAAACTCTGACAAATTGCAGTGGCCTATGATCCATGCATGTACACTTTTCTGGCTACAGCTGTCTCTCTAATCTCTCTCTCTCCTTCCCCCCTCTGTCTCATTTCACTCCTGTGCCTTTGCACCTGACCTGGGCTAGGCTTCCCTGGAGCCTCCATCTTTTGGGGGCTCCTATGAGCTTCCTCCTCTCCCCAGCCAATGGTGGCCCTTCACATGGGCTCTAGGATCACCATGCTTCCCTGGGCAAACTTTAGAGAATCGAGCAGCAGGGGAGAGCACACCCTGTCACCTGTCCCCCTTTCAGGCACATTCTAGGGCATTCTTCTAGTTACAAGGTTGAAGGCGTAGGGTAGGCAAAGGAGAAAACAAGTTCAGTGTTTCCTATAGACTCCTGGAGGTCTCCCAGCTGCAGACCCAACTTAACTTCCAGACCAAAAGACCCTTGATGCTGCCTGGAGTTCAGGCTCCAACAATCTATGATCTGAGTCAAGGAGAAGAAAGGCTCCCTTTCTACCAAGGAGTGAGTGAGTGTGTGTGTGTGTGTGTTTGTTCACTCTTGGACATAATATATATGTGGACACGTGTGCTGCATTTTGTATGTGAATTTCAGAGGACAATTTGGGGGAAGTCATTTTTTTCCTTCCACCTTTGCATGGGTCTTGGGGAGCAAACTCAGATCCTATGGCTTGTGATGAGCACCCTTTCCTTTGGAGCTGTCTCTCAGGCCAGTGACCTTTTACATTAGCTGGCGTGGCCACTGCTTGTCTCTTGTGTCAAACTGTTAGTTTCAGAGTTGTCTCCAAAGCCGTGTGTGGTGGCGCATGCCTTTAGTCCCAGCACTCAGGGAGACTAGAGGCAGGCAGATCGATGTGAGTTCGAGGCCAGCCTGGTGTACAAAGTGAGTCTAGGACAGCCCAGGCAGCACAGAGAAACCCTGTCTCGAAAAACAACAACAACAACAACAAAAAGTTCAGTGTTTTCTCCAGCATACCACATAACCAAAGGCCAAGTGCTTTTCCTAAAACAAAATCATTTTCTTTCCCTCTGAGGGACTGTCCTCTTCCTATGCTAAACAGGAAACGGTTGAAGATTTGGAATTACTCTGCGCTTTGCTTCTGGCTTGCAAGCTCCCAGAGGTATCAAGGTCAAGTATGAGAGAGCAACCCACCACATGAGTAATGATCAAAGGTGGCCAGCCAGCCTGGGCCAGTCTCAGATGGAGGCAGGGCATGGGTCAACCTTGAGAAGTTCCTCCCGTGAGTCAAGGTTTTAAACTAAGTATACAATTACAATGGCCTTCAAGGCTAGTGCACCAGACTCCATCAGCCAGTAAAACCAAATTACCCTTTGTTTATTTTTTAAAAATCAATGACCTATGAATAAGCAGCTCCTGACATTGAAGATTGCCAAGCTAAATACCCAGCTCTCTGCCGATTACAACCGGCTCTAGAGCTCTTCCACATTGTCACCCAGGATGAATATGACGGCAAACAATTCTGTAAAAGTATGAAATCTGCTCCATAAATTATTTTAGTGGTTTCAACTGCCAGCCAGCAAGATCACTTATGAAAAAGGATGCAGTTGCTCCTTATTAAAAATGCATGGATATACAGTCTCTTGATTGTGGAAATAATCAGCAGACTGTCTAATGTAACAAGACTCAGCCACAGAAAGAATTAATTAGGGTGAAACTGATTAAGGAGAAGAGGGCAAAATAAAAAAAAATATCTATCTGCGATGATTCAGGCTCTGACGACACTCCAGCAGTAATTCCCACATTTTTTCAGGTTATTCCACTTTAGTAGCCCTCTGTTCCCATCCCCTTTTAGCCAGAGAGAAACGAAGGCTTTTTCAGCAAAAATTCAATAGCCTGCTCTTGCAGACTTAAAAAGCTTTGGGGGAGGCTGAAGGCCTTAGCATTATTTTAAATAAAAGATGGGAATAAGGTTAATAGTAAAATTAGTAAGATTGTTTCTGGTCCTGAGTGCTGGAGACTCTGTTAGAGTTCTCTAATGTTGAAGGAAGCATAGGCCTGCAATTATGCGCCAGCCTCCTGACTTGTGTGTTGGAAACCTCCTCCAGGACAGACAGGAGGACCTGGGAGGGACCATATATTCCATGGCTTGCCTTGAAACAGAGCCCAGTCAAACTAGAGACCCATATTTAATCATCTCCCATCTCCTGCAGGGCTGGGGACCGGACTCCACCACTCTCTTGGTAATGGGGATGGGGTCACCAGCCAGCACTATCACATTCCAAGCTCCAGACTCCCCCTCCATCCCCAGCAGCTGTTCAGAGGCTAGAGCAGATGGCCACACCATTGAGTTTTCTCTTTCTGTTTGCCTCCATTAGTGACCAACTCTTAGTTCCTGGATCTCTTCTCAGCCGTGCTTAGATGGCACAGCTCACTGGCCTTTACTTGCTCCTCTGTGGACTGCTACCTTTGCAGTTTTTCTGTCTCCAGCCTCACTGAGTCCTGTGGCTGATAAGGTAGGGTACATCCTGGATCTGGGCCCGGACGGGTGCCTGGAGGCTGAGAAGCACCTGGAGGGCCCTGCGCCTCCTCCAGCATGCTCCCACTCACCACCTGGAACGTTTGGGTTCCATTCCACTTGGGGCAGGTGCTGCAGGTGGGAGGTTCAGGGTCACCAGCCTCCTTGGCAGAGTGAGACAGATGAGAGAAGGAACATCAAGTCCTTCATTTTACCTGAATATGATCTTGTTTTACCTGAAGGCTAAACCTTTGGGCAGACAGAGCAGGACCATGAAAACAGTAAACAGAAGCTAGCTCTGTCCTGGGGTGTTGTCAAGTGAAGCAAAGAAGCCTGGCTGGCCAGAGGAAGCTGTGTTAGAGGATTCAAAAAGAACATCCAAGATGGCCCCAGCCCCACACAGCCAGACTGCCACTTGCAACTGCTTCCAACACAGCTGGGCAGATGACCCAGGAGGGTACTGGGTAGGTAGACTGACTGCCACAGAGTAGGGGACCCATTACTCAAAGAAACCCAGACCTCTCCTTACATTGCAGCCCACACTGTCCTTTCTGGCTGAGTTTCCCTCACAACCTCAGAGTCACAATCCAGGACTCTGAATGATGAAGGAGGTTTGGAGAGGTGGCAGGCAGCTCTTTTCTCAGGAATTAAGCTCAATGTAAATTTAGGGTGCAAATGGTTTTTTTGGGGGAGGGACAGGAACAGCTGGAAGCAGCCAAACCCCAAATGCACATGGTTCTGAGGCAGCCTGGAATCCCAGGCTCAGATGAAATGCCCTTGCCCTGCAGACACAGCCATGGCCAGTTCTCTTTGCTCTGCCCCTCACACTCTTGGTTTTAGCCAACATTTGACTTGAGCCTTCACCTTAGTCACAAGGAGGGTGCAAGAAAGATGTAATCCCTGATGTAAAAAGTGTCACAGGTTCAGAGGACAAAAGTACAGAAAGCCATATTTAAAAAGCTAGACATTTTGGTGTGCACCTGTAATCCCATCATTCCTACCTCATGATGGAAGATGGAGACAAAAATGAACAAACAAACAAACAAATAAACAAAACACTTGGCCCAGTTAGACTGGCATACACAGTACAGCACCCAAAAACAAGAGAGGCTTTGGCTCAGCAAGGTGGAAGGAGAGAACTGACCCTGGAAAGCTGTCCCTGGACTCACAGATGCACACTGTCACTCACACACATGTACAAGTCAGACAAGCTAGGTTGGGCTTCCAGGTAAGATAGTTCCACAGTTGAGCGTGCTTGCTGCTAGTGATGGTGGTGGCAAACACCTTTAATCTCAGCACCAGGGAGGCAGAGGCAGATGGAAATCTGTGAGTTTGAGGCCAGCCTGGTCAACTGAGTGGGTTCAAGAGAGTCAGGGCTACACAGAGAAACCCTGTCTCCAGAAAAAAAAAAAAAAAAAAAAAGTGTTTACTGCTCTTGCAGAGGACCTGGATTTGCTGCACGTACATCACGCCTCATGACCAATGTAACTCCATTTTGGGGGGCCTCGAAGGGCTCCTGTGCACATGTAGGGACATAAATTCACACAAGCACACACACTTATGCATAAAAATAAAAAATAATTTTAAAAACTACAATAAGAAGTCACAGGTTTCGGTATCATGATGTTGACTTAACTGAAGTAAATGGAAAGCCTAGCCGCAGGGGTATAGCATACATCTCTACACTGAATGCTGCCAGGGGACAGGAAGCTCAACGCAGGTCAGCGAGGCCCGGGGCACAGGCGGGACTTGGATGGGGTCTTGCAGCTGAGCGGCTTCTAGCTGTTGCACTAAAGGAAGCAGAGGGGGCAGAGGTATAGCAGGAGCCTGGCAGCCTGGCTAGGGAGGAGGAGAAACCGGACTTGCAAAACTAGGTTCAGAATTAGGATTTGAACCTAGACACACACTTCAGGTACAGCAATGTCACCTGGGGAGCTGGTTACGGTGAAGGTCCCAAAGTGATTATGATTCTGCCTGTAATCCTAGCACTTGAGGATGAAGGTGAGGCGGTGAAGAGTTCATGATGAGTTCAAGACCAGCCTGGGTTACATGATCCCTTGTCGAAAAATTAAAATAAAAAAAGAGAGAGAGAGTTCAGCTGGGTAGTGGTGGGACATGCCTTTAATCCCAGCTCTCAGGAGGCAGAGGAAGAGATAGGCAGATCTCTGAGTTGGAGACCAGCCTGGTCTACAGAGTGAGTTCCTGGGCAGCCAGGGCTACACAGAGAAACACTGTCTCAAAAAACAAAAACAAAAGTTCTAGCCAGGTGTGGGAGAGCACATACTTGTTATTCCAACAGTTGGGAAACTGAGTTTAAGTCTAGCCTGGGCTCCACTTTGGTGTGTTCCAAGCCAATCTGAGGCCCCGTAGTAAGGATCAACAACAACAACAAAGGAGGTTCTAGCTCTGTAGACCAGGCTGGGCTTGAACTCGTAGAAATCCGCCTGCCTCTGCTTCCCAAATGTTTGGATTAAAGGTTGTGTGCCACTACCACCACCCAGCTTTTCTTTTTCTTTCTTTTTTTTTATTCACCTTCTATTATTCACATTATATTATTTGTATGCCTAAATCCTCTCTCAATATATATGTATACTTATGCTTATGACATGACATGTGTATATTTATTGATATTGATATATTTGGGGAGAGGTTGTTTTGCTCAACCACTTTGAAAGTCACAGATTTGGGGACACTTAAATACTTAAGACTAGAAGCATGCGTCCTCTGATTCCTTCAGTCAGAACTGTAGTGTTGTCATCACACACAATAAATTTGGCATTGATGCTGCAACATTAGCTAATCTAGAAGATGCACTTAAGTTTTCCCTGATTCTCCAACTGTCCTTTATGGCATTCAGGAAGAACAGAACACAGTCAGGTTTTACACAGTGTCTTTAGCTGTGTAAGAAAACACATTTCTTTAGATTTTTTTTTTCTAGAACAGTCTTCTTGTGTTATGTTTGTTTTCATAACATGGACTTTTCTATTCACATGGACATTTTTAATGAGTCCAAGTGAGTCTTCTCATAAAATGCCTCATAGTCAGGACTTGGGGCACTTTGTTCAGATTAGATATGCTTGGCCAAGAATCTGTTCTAAGTGCTGCAGCTCTGAGGCGAAAGTATCCTGCCGCTGGAGTGGAGGAGTACCACAGTCACAACAAGCCTCACAGGAGGGGTTTATAGGGGGAAACACAGGAGGTGGCTGCCTCTGCTAACGAGAAGCAGCAGAGAGCTCAGCAGGAGGCAGCTTTTATACAGGGTTTCTTGTGGGCGGAGTTTTCTGTGGTGGCCTGCTCTTGAGCTTTTCATTCTGTAGGGCAGAGCCTGGCCTCCTGTATCTTGAGGGGTTGGGTCCAGCCACCAGGGCCCTTAGAGTGTTCATGGTCAGATCCGGGCCATGGTGGTCCTCAAGGGGTAGGACTTGGACACTTTCATGCTTCGAGGGGTTGGCCTGGGGGAGGCAGGGCCTGGCCACTCCCGTGCCTCCAGGGTCTTACAATATGCCACATTGGTGATGCTGTGCCCTCCCACAGGTGCTGCGTCCAGAGCACACCGTAGACCTTTGTGCCACTGGTGATGCTGCAGTGGCCTAGGTCACTCGGCCAAGGTACGCATTGTACATCCTCACGGTTTGTGCACTGACCTAAGCCCATGGAACGCTTACTGATAAAGCTGATGCAGGCCAAAATGGGGTCTTCTCTTTTGGAAAAGACTGTGTGTGGTACAGTTTGCAAGACTCTTCTGCAGATTACCGTGTTTACTCATCAGACGCCCAAAGGAGACCCATTTGTTCCCACTGATACGAACACAAGCTCTCACTGTGCTTCAGATCGCTGAAGTTGGACACCCAAGCTCCTGTTAGCAAGTGTTTTATAGCAAATTACTTAACTTCTCTGTTAAGCCCGTTTACTCAGTTATAAGATGGAATAATAGTTCTTTCCCCCCCCCCCAGGGTTGTTACGAGGACTAAATGTGCTAAAAAGAAAATGCTTGGGTCCTGGGGGCATAACTCAATAGCTCTGGGTTTAGTCCCTAACAGCAAGTGACAGAGGAAGGAAGGGAAGAAGGAAGAAAGGAGGGAGTAGGAGGAAATGCTTGGAATCATGATTCTCATCTAAAACATATTCAAAAACGGAAGTGCTAGTGTGGAGGTAAGCACAGTCATGGACAATGATGCAAATGTCCAGGGAGGTCATGATGTGGCCTGTGGTTACTCACCTGATCCACAACAGAGCTCAGATCCAAAGCCCCATAGGCTGGACCGCAAACCCGAATCATCCGCTCACGCTCTACGCAGCACCATCAGGCCAATACCACCGACAATAGAACTTTGTACAAAACGCTTGATCAAAATTATTGGTGGTATGTACAGAAATTGGATTTTATCCTACTTACCCCTAATTTCAAGATGTATGGAGCAAAACTCCACTATATTCTTCGGACAGGGTTGGCCCATGGGCCCCTCACTCAGGTCCTGTCTTCCATAACCCTCTGCTCACGGTTGCTGCATTATCTGGGAATCAGGGGCACACGATACACTAGTTAGCATACTCCCAGGAGGCACACTGGCTAGAGAATGCTGCATATCTGACCTCAAACATCCCTGTGCCTTGCCGGGCATGCCATGCCATGTCCATGATTGAGACTAGAGTCAAGACTGAAGGATGTCCTTGGTTAAAAGTGAAAGACTTTATAGTTCAGAACATACAGGGGTCTCTAAAAATATCCTTGCTTGTTCATTCCTTCCCTCTCCTCTCCCCTTCTTTCTCTCTTTCTAGGGATTGAACCTTATGTCTCATGATGCTTGGCAAGCACTCTGCTATAAGCCCTCTTTCTTCCTTTTATTTTGAGATAGGGTCTAGCCATGTTTGTCATGTAACTCAGGCTAGCTGGTGTTGACAAAAACTTGGCTCAAAGGAAGTAAGAAATAATGTTTTTTTTTTAATGTAATATTAGTGACCATGTATTAATCCCAAAGATTCGAAGAAAAGGACCACTGACCCAAATCATCACAGCCAAATTAGTTAAAGCAAGCTTTTAAATTTTGTATACATGGCTGCCTTACAGCACGGAGGAGTTTGACAGGTCAGCATTAGCAGTGAGGAAGATAAGGAGTGTATAGATATAGCTCAGGGGTAGGGGGTTTCCAAATGGAGGAATTGGCAGGCAAAAGAGGCAGGGTTACAGAAGCAGAACATCAGCATAACAAGGCAGTCATAACAACCTCCTGAAATGAAAATATGGTTGCAAGGAGGTCATAGCAGGATAATCATAACAAAAGTGTAGTTGCTGATCCTTGGAACAGGCAGCATAGAACCATTTGTAGTTAAAGTTACAGGTGAGCATAGCCCCATCCTTGAGAAACAAACATAATCCCAAACAGGCATGAACCTAGTTTGTTTTTTCTATAAGATGGCTTTAAGTCTAAGATGGAGGCAGACTGGGACCTGGGGTCCAGATTGTTCTGAATAGCATGTACCAACAGGGAAGCAGTCTACAGTCACAGAACAAAAGAAAGTTATAAATGAAGGCATCTCCTAAAGATTGGTGGCAACGCCACATAGGTGTGTAACAGCAAAGCAAGGGGGAGTTCTGCTGTGGGTTTCAGACTTTAACTATCTAACTCTTTGCTTTGGGGTTGGTAGAAGCTGAGGGTCTGTTATGTTAACATATTATCACACTTTTGTCTGATAGTTGAAAGGCTCTTTTAGGTCAGCCACAGAGATGAGTGATGGATGACTACCAAGGAGGCTAACAAAAGCCAAAATAGTTTGACTTTGAATCTGCAGCACTCCAACTCTCTATAATCAGTAATCAGTTATAATCAATAGTCAATCAACCTGTAGAATCCTTGACTCTGTGTGTTTTTCTCCCCACCTGGAACCTTCAGCTCACCCCTGGAACTAGAGGTCCTCCGACCTCAGCCTCCTGCATCTATGATTACAGAGCCACCGAGCACATCCCCCACGCCATGGTTTTTCATGTAGAAACTCCCACTCCTACTTTCCACTAAGGTCCCCAAACACAACTTTTGGTGTCACAGGGGAAACCAACACCAGCAGCTAGCCAATGCCTCAAGTCAAATGTCTTCATCCCATGTGACCAAGGCTGAGTCCTGTATAGAAATAATTCCTCCTTGCTGCAACGGAGAAGTAGATGAGTTGTTCTGGTAAGTATGGGGACCCAGGAGTGAGGGCTATCTAGTGGGGAGGAAGCGAAATGATATTCCTGACTTGGAGGGTGAGGATTTAAAATCTCCAAGGTAGGACAGCAAAAGGTCTGGCCAAGGGACTGAGGGATGCTTTGAGCTGGGATGATCGAAAGGGCTCCCTCCCTTCCAGACAGGGCTGATGAGGTTGCAGAGCCACTGAATATTTCATTGATGGAAAATTGGATGGGGGAGGAGGGGCTCGGGATGGGGCTTCTGATTTCATGGCTAGCATACTGAGATGGTTGATCATTCCACAGAAGAGAGTCTGTCCCCGGCCCCCACCTGGTTTCTTGGCCGAAGGGAGCAGATACCTTCTTTTCCCAGTGAGGTCAACTTGTCTTTGGGCTTTAGATCTGAGAAGACGAACAAACCCTCCCCTGCAACCCAGCAAGACCCCATTGTCGCATAGGCACCAAACCACCTCCCTTCCAGCTACTCAGCTGACACAGTGCTCAGACCTATTAGGTGGTGACCGTGACCTTAAGAAGAACATTAAGCACAAAGAAACCACCGCTGTCTCTGCCCTGGGAGGCAACTAGGGAAAACAGACTTACAATTGAAACTCCAGACCTCAGAGCACCATGGAGACCAAGGGTTAGTACAACTAGCTGGGCCTGAGCTTCTAGGAGGAGATGCCCTGTGCTGATGAGGCCCCATACAGAGAGGAAAGGGAGCCTGCTGCCAGACACCAAATGATGACGCGCTGGGCGGCTGATAAGAGGGACATCTGCTCAGAGGCTGGCCAGCACAGCCAGGGCACTTCTCCAAACTCTGGGTCAGCCTCCTATAGAGGTCTTAGCCTCCTGATTCTGTTCCTGTCAGAACCAGCGTGGGCATCCTGATCCCGCATCTGGATCCTGACAGGTCTTCAGAGCTCTGAAGCCAGCCTCTGCCCTTTCCTCCCTAGCTTACAGTTAACATTTTTGGAGGTTCTTTCAGTTTAGTTAGGTTGACTTAGGGGGACAAAGCTTCACTATGCAGTCTAGGCTGGCCTCAAATTCACACTCATTCTCCCTCAGTCTCTGGAGCCCGGGTATGACAGGCAAGCACTGCAGCTGGCTCCAGACCAGAATGCCTACCCTTCCAGAGTCGCTGTTTTTCCTGCTCAGCGACCACATCAGCCACTGAGCAGGTGGGGAGGATAAGGGGAGGCCACCAGGGGGTTTTATATGCCCTGGTTTCTGGATCACAGGACTAGCAAAGCAATGAGGGCTGAGCTACAGGCTACAAGTCCCAAGAAATGGCTTCCTGATTGAGGTTGAGATGCTGGACCATGGCCAACACCCTTAAAGGGAAAACAAGGAGATGCAATGTGTGGCGCCTGCCCTGGAAGGAGCCGGGGAACACTAGCATATGGTGATGCTGGAGTTAGAACATAAGCCCAGACCCAGGCTGCACCCACCAAGAGGGTGGAAGAGGGCCGGGTGGGGCTAGGCCAGAAGGGCTGTGGGCTGCCTTTGAACCCCAGGAAAAAGTCTAGCCACGCCCCTCAAGCTCAGCAAGGGGAGAAGGATGCCAGCTTGGTGCTCAGTCCCTTCTGACTCTCGGAAGAACCCAGGGTAAAAATCACAGGGACCTGAGGGATAAATGGCAGCGGCGTGAAGCCTGGAAGGACACATCTGTGTCCTACCCTTTGGGCACGCTGTGAAGGTTAGACTTCACAGAGGCGACAGGGAGGGGGAGTGCTGATCTCACAGGACAGAAATTACTTCACTTTAAGGTCCACAATAATATGTGGGCTGAGGCCACATGTATGCAAACCCATCAGAGGTTTCATCCAGTCAGCCTCAGGCTGCATAATGAGGAATTCAGAGCTTGCCTACCTCACCTCCACCCCTCTCCCTCCCCCCACCTCCACCCCTCCCCCCCCGCAGCATCCCCACCCAGTCCCTCTTCTACACACACGCACACACACACACACACACACACACATACACACACACACACACACACACCCCTTTCCCTACGCCCACTGCAGAACCTTCTGCCTGTCTTCTCTTCCCCCACCTCCGCCTTCAGCCGTAGCACATGGGGCATAAAAATATGACTACAGGAGCCTCCGGCACGGCTTCTCAGAATGAGCAGTTGATACAGACCTGATCCACAAAGTCCTTGCAGCTTTACACCTATTTACCTGCTTTTTCGCGTAACCAGGTAAAGGATTCAGTTGTGTCTAGTGTCCCCCTACCCAGACCACTTTAGCTCGTTGAGGAACCGGGCAGCCCTTTGTGGCAGGGGCTGAGACAGGGCTGCTTCCCGGAGATCAGCTGTGCATTTTTCCTAAAGCGTTTCTTTTGGCTGGTGAAACCCCCAAAGTGTTTATTAGTTTGAGAGAGTAAACAAAACGAGAAGCTGGGATGTATTTCCTCTTTTTTGATCCTCAGTGTGTTTGCATTTTATGTAATTCTCATGTAAGTGGGAAGCCTGAGTTGGTGGAAATCTGGGTTGAGCATCCAGAATATACAGTTCCCTGGACTGCCACCAAGAGAGGACTGAAGCAGAAGACATGATGTCACCGTCAGGGTGGAAACTCTTCAGCTGTCTGGAGTGGGGACGAGGACGACCAAGAAGAGCCACTGGCCTCAAACCCCAAGGAGAGGCCAGAACACCTTTCCGGTCCCAGTGCAGCCTCTGCCTTGAAAATACATCTCCAAATGAAAAGCTGTGCAGATTTCAGACCAGCAGATCCCAGTGGCCCTCGGGAAGAACCAGCTACAAGCAGCCCAGATGGTCTCTGGGTGTCCTATGCCCTGCCCACAAAGATCAGGAGCACAAGGCTCTAACCATTGCAGAACGAGACCTAAGATAACTCAAGGGTCACCAAACCTGGTCTTTCTAGATCTTTCACTCACCAAGGGGGATGAGGAGGATGGGGCTAGGAAATAGGGAGGTCCGCCCATCCGTGCACAGCCCCTAAGTCTCTCTGGCCCTTGGTGTGGTAATTAATGGCCAGGAAGCTCTGCATCAGCCTCGGAAAACTAATGCAGCAGGAGCTCCCTCCTGACAGCAGAGCTAATAAGAAATCTGCTAATGTAATTTATCACTTTAAAAAGCCATATGTCGGTGGGTATGAGCACTTCTCTGCATCAGACAGAGTAACTGTCAGAGCAGAGCAGCCGGCAGCTCTCAGAAGGGGGTGCAGGTGATGTCTTCACTAAGTCGGTGGTGCAATGCAGCAGGCAGGGGGGGGTGCTGCAGGAGGGGTGTGGGCAGCCCCTGCCAGGCCCCAGCTCTCCCTCTCCCAGGAAATCAATCTGGGCTAGCCTGAGGACCCATTAAGCGCCAGACGGGCTCCGAGCTCCAGCCCCTGCAGGAGCCTGCATTTCCCTTCCTGCTGCAGTATTAAAATAAGCAGCTCCGTCTGCAGGATGACTGATCTGTCTCAATCCCCAGTGTTCACAAACCAGACCCGCCGGATGTGTTCTTCTTGTTGTTTTCTCTCCCAGACCCCTGCCATCCGTGACGAGGGCTGTCAGCCCAGAACCAGGGGCAGGGAAAGACTAGAAGCCTACCTCAGGTCCAACAGGGTCTCTGTTCCCAATTGAGACAAAAAGCTACTTGCTTTAAGTGCCTAGTGTCTGGTAAAACAGAAAGAAGCTTCTGCAAGGGAGAAAAACAAAATAAAACAAAATTAAAAAACCACTGTAGTATGTTTTTGCTTCAAATACTCCAAGGACCCAGATAACAAGTAGAAATAAATAATGTTATGCTGGAATCTGGAATGGCCCAATGTGGACAATGGAAAGTGTCTACTTCTGTATTGTCTTCCTGTCGACCGCCCAGTTAGTATCATTGAGAAGGGCAGAGATGGGTAGGGGAATCCAGCCTGAGGACTCCACCCAGGGTGATGCGAGCAAATCCCCCTTCCCCGCATTGAACCGATATTATTAGTATGTCACCCAGAAAGTTCCAAATGCTCTTCCAAACATTTCAGAATGTGTTTCAATGTTTAACATCCCACCTCCTTATTTTATATTTTAAGAATTACTTTTGTGTGCGCATATGCCTGTGTGTGCGGATACATGTATGTGCACACACAAGTGAATGGGGAGGCCAGAGGAGGGTCATGGGTGCTGTTCCTTCTGAGCTGTCCATCTTGTGTTCGGAGACAGGCTCAGCTAGACTGGCTGGCCAGTGAGCCCCAGGTGTTAGTATTTTGGAATACAACTTGCTCCTGGGTTACCCAGCAACTTATGATGTCATCATGTGTCGCTGGCCAGGTGGCCACACCTGGAAGGCGTGGTTACCTTGCCCCTTAAAGGGACGACCCCGACACGTGGTCTCTCTCTTTCTCCCTTACTCTCCTCTCTTACTCTCTCTCTCTCTCAGCATCCCTTCCCTTTTCTCTCTCTCTCTTCATGTCCTGCTCCTCCCTCCCTCCATACCTCCTAATAAACCTCTTACAGAGAACACCAGTTGACCAGCCTCATGCTTTTTATAACTAACACCAGGGATGTGCCTGCCTCTTCTCCCCAACTTTGAAATTACAAATGCACTTGCCATTATGCATGGCTTTTTAAAAAATATGGGTCTGGGGATTGAAATTTGGGGCTTTACCAACCGAACTATCTTCCTAGCCCTCAGCCCCGCCCCATCACTTTACAATTCTTGTTGAGCTGGGCTTGGTGGTGCACACCTTTAGTAGAACTCCAGAAGCAACAGCGGGAGGACCTCTGTGAGTCCAAGGCCACCCGGCCTATAAGGAGCATCAGGTCAGCCGCGGCTACATAGAGAGACCCTTCTTAGATAGATAGATAGATAGATAGATAGATAGATAGATAGATAAAAAATGATAGCTAGATCAATCGATCAAGAATGAAACAAAATAAAACCTCTTATTGATTCGATTTTAAATTTTCTTCTTTCACCTCTTCTGTTTATATTTCAAAGCCAGTTCTTTGTTTTTTTACTATTTGTATTTTTTGTTCTCTGAAGTAAAGTCTTCACAGGCTGGAGTCAAACGCTCGCCTCCTCCTTCAGCCTCCCACATTGAGATTACAAACTTGTAGCACCATGCCCAGTCCTCCAAATCCATTTCATTACCATTTCTGCCAAGTCCAAAACACAAATAATCCCTGTTGATATTTGGCTGGGACTACACTCAATTAATAGATTAGTCCACAGGAAAATTTTTACTCTGTAGAGGATACAAAATTGTTACTTCTACCCACATAAGGATTTCAGCTGAGCCTGAGAAATAAATTACCTGAGATGAAGCATGCAAAGTATTTAATGTGACTGACATGACATAGGGAGGGGCCCACAAAAGGACCTGAAAGGGCAAAGAAACCGGTGAAGAGTTGGGTACAGGTTGGTCAGAGTGTCACAAAGTACACTGTGGAAATATGACAAGGCAAGGAGAAGTGGGCTAGGGGAGCCAATTGTGGAAATGAGCAGTTTTTGTACAGGTTTCTTTCAGCTTTGATTTGTGTCCTGTGAGCACATGCTCCTCATTGCCCAGCACAGGGAGATGGTCTCTCTAACGGCAATGCTCTTCCTTTCAGGAAGAAAAAATGTCTCATCAGAACCCTTCTTACTTCCACTGTTTCTTCTGGTTTTAATTTAAGATAATTCTTTTATCAAAGAGGTATATTTGAGATAATATGCTTCTACTCTTTGATCTTTCCAAAGTCAAGCCTTCATAGTCCACTGAGACAGAGTCTTATATAGTTCAGGCTGGCCTTGTCCATTTTGGTTCTTTGTTTTGTTTGTGAGAGAAGGTTTCTATGTTCTGAAACTCACTCTGTAGACCAGGCTGGCCTTGAACTCACAGAGATCCTCCTACTTCTGCCTCCTGAGTGCTGGGATTAAAGGCTTGTGCTTCCACACCTGGCTCCAAACTGTTTCTTAATTTCTTCCCTTGAAGGTTTATTTGCCAAAACAAGAAAAATAAAGACCCCCAAAACAAACAAAGTTTTACTGTATTTGAAGTATGGTGGCATGTATCTGGGGTCCTAGTATTCTGAAAGCTGAGGCAGGAGGATCAGAAGTTCAAAATCAGCCTTAAATTAAAAGGAATTTCCGCACACAAGTGCTCACCCCTTTTCTGACGTGGTGACAGTGTGTTCCCTCTGTTCATTTTCAACGTTTTCAGAGGAAGCGTCCTACTTTAACTTTAGGCAGTAACACAGGCTACCTTGATCTCAACTACTCCCCAAGTCCTAGGGTCTCTGAGCACAGAAAGGCACTCCCTAATCCTGAGACCAGCTAAACCAGCACGCTTCTCAATTGTATGCAGTCCACAGCAAGTGTACCAGAGAGGGCAGAGCAAGGAAGAGACGTGCAGGGCCTAGGATATGATGATGTACACGGTCCCTTGGCAGAAGCAGCAACCCACTCTGACCTCCCATCTCTCCCTTCCTTGTCCTCCTGTGACAGCTGTCTGGTCCTATGCACAAAGAAAAGGAGTCAAGAAATGGCCTCGCCAAGCTTCTCCCACATCCTTGTTGTTAAAGCAGATTTTTTTTCTGCCCATTCTTCTACCTAAACCTAAAAATAGTTTTCACTGGGTCTTTGGCTCTTTGTTTGTTTGTTTGTTTGTTTGTTTTTGGAGACAAGGTTTCTCTGTGTAGCCCTGGATGTCCTGGACTTGCTTTTGTAGACAGGCTGTCCTCTAAGTCACTGCTATCCACTTGCCTCTGCCTCCCTGAGTGGGATCAATGGCATATGCCACCATGCCCAGCTGGCTCTTGTTTTATTTTTGTTTCTTCAAAGCAGGGTGTTATTATGTATGTGTGTGTGCATGCACACATGTGCTTGTGTACATATGTGTATGCATTTGTGTGTGTGGTGTGTGTGTACACAAGTGCCACTGTGTTCATGTGAGGCTCAGGGACAGCTTTCAGGAGCTGTGTCTCTACATCCTCTTACCGTCTCCACTGCTGCCATGCATATGTGATGCTGGCTGGTTCTCCTGTCTCCTCCTCCCACCTCACCACAGGAGTGCTGGGATTACAGACGTGTGCAGCCAATCCAGCTTCTGTAATATGTGAGCTTGGGGGAATCAAACTCAAGCCATCAGGGTTACAGAGCAAAGGTTTTTACCTCAGCTCTGGAGCTTCAGTTTTGAAGGCTTCAGTGTCACACAAAATTTTGGTTACATCAGTTGTCCCATTTTTCTCTTATTAATCTGTCTTTTGTTACAGAAGTGTCAACTGTGACTGTTGTGATAGATGAATAGTGTTTTGTCTCCTCCAGAGGCAAAGTAAGGAACATGGATGCACAGAGGCCAACCGTGTGTTCCCATGTTCTCCTGGATGTAGGCCCTCTCACACTTTCCTCTTACCCAGGAGCTGGTTTCACAGCCTGGGCAACCATAGAATGGTCTCATGCTTGGTTTAAGGCTCCTATGTTGACATCCCAACATCCTGGAGTTCCTAATCCTTTTCAACAGGAGATTCCATAGTTCTGTTTTGCCTAGGCCTCCAAGTTATGCAGGTAGTCCCACCCTCCTGGGACACTTTGAGCTTCAGAAGCTATAAGGAACAGCCTAACTCACGCTTGGGGTTGATTTAAGGGATCAGTGTTTGAGCTCAAGCCAGGCTGGGTGCAGCCAGGCTCTTTGACTGCTCTGGGTGGAGCGTCCTTTCCACATCCATCACCTGCTGGAGGACTCATTTTCCCCCTTCATCAGCCCCTCCTCCCCGCCTGCCTCCCAGGGCCTGGGCTGCTGCACAGTCCCCTTAGCAAGCCTCCGCATAGCTACTGCCTGCTGTCTGCATGGCCTCAGATGCAGGCCTGCTCAGTGTTTCCTAAGTTTAGACCCCAGAAGTGAGCGTGCAGCCTGAAGTCTCTCTCCAGACATCTGTCTCTCTCGAGGCTTCCAGAGTGTCTGGACCTGCAGGGAACAGCCTTCCAGATCATAGAGCCTTCTGGGCCTGAGGAAGCCACCACTGCAGGAAAAGAAAAGGGCTCCTGGACTATAATCTACAAGAGTCACTTAAAGGGCAAGCCTTGCATATTTAGCAAGGAGTGGCCCCTCCAGCCAGAAAGCTTAGGCCACACATTCCAGGAACCCCCTTGATTGCCTGTTATTCCCCACTTTGTCCTGGAGGACTGAATCAGAAAGTACAGTCCATGGCTGGGAGGGGAGGCCCAGGGACTGTCCCCTTCCCCAGGATGCCTGGTTCCCACAGGACTGCCTGCAAGGATTAGGCAGCAGCGGAGGGTCCCTTTGTCATTTCTCCAAAGGAGGAAGAAACAACACAGCCTGTCTAGCTCTTTGTTTAACTCCGTCTCTCCATTTATGCGTTTAGCCCTTCATTAAGTCACCGCTTATTGAGTGACTGCTCAGGGACCAGCTGTGCTCAGTGCTGTGGTGACACAGAGAACCGGAAGGACTTGTCTGGGCTCCAGCAATGCTGGGCTGAGGGAAAGACAATTGCTGCTCTTCCCTAAGAAAGCAAGATTCCTGCCCAAGGGCACAAAGGTAGCGGTCAAATGGAGAGAAGTTACTGGGAAGCTCCGCCCCGTTCAAATTCTCCATGTTCTAGTAGATGGTACACACACACACACACACACACACACACACACACACACAGAGGAATTCAGTAACATGTATGAGCAATACAGATTATGTGGTTTGACACTAAGTGCAGAAGAGCAGTGTTACAAATGGTTCCTGAGGCATAGTATCTAACAAGGAACAGATTTTTTTTTTTTTTAATGAAAATAAATAGATAACCCACAGTCCCTGCACTGGAAATTCCCAGTTCTAGCTGTAGAGTTACCCTTCGGCGAACAAGTTTGACAGTCATAGGGTGGTAACAGCACAGGGAAAGTCACCGAGCCTGACCCAAGCACTGCCGCCCAGACTGAGTCAGAACAGCCATTCCTAAAAAGCCCGAAGGTGCAGCAGCCAAGAAAAGGGTGTGAAGAGATCCGACGGGCTAGTGTGGTTGAGGAGGAGGATAGCAGGAAGTTCTCAAGGGTAGAAAACAGGGCTGGAACTTGAGTGGATCATCCCAGCTTCGTGAAGGAAATTGTACCCCTTGTTAGGACAAATGTTCAAGGCCATCAAAGCGATCTTCTAGGTAACTCTCGGGACTTGGAGGAAGAGGAATGGAAGAGAACATTCAAGGAAGACCAGTTAGGAAGTAAAGGTAATTGTCCAGCCCAGAAGTAGTGAAGCAGGGACAGCTGGGAGGGAGAAGAGAAGACACCCTGCTCTTGTCACCTGGCATGTGTGGTCTCTGCTTTTCACCCAGTCGGTTTCCAGACACCCTTCAGGTCCCATTTCCTCTAGGACACTCCACCTGATCCCTAGACTGTGAAGGGTCTTTCTCCTATGCCCCGGCACAGAGCAGGGTACTGTTGTTCCTAACACTTCCTGGTCATCATTTCGGATTTATTCCAGAGGTTATCTCATCCACAGCTTCTCATTACCCCACAGGCTGTTGTAGGACTGTGGGAACCATGCCTACCTCACTCACTGCTCTAGCTTCAGTCTTTGCACATAATAGAACTCAATCAATATTCCTGATTTAATTGCTATTTAGAAGGTCTGTGAAGATTTAGAGAACATCACTGTGTGTTGGGAGAGCTGGCATAGACTTCGTAGGCGAGATATAAACACATAAAAAGTAAAATAACATCACATGACAATAGAGATAAAAGCTGCTGTGTAAGAAGCTTAGGGGCAGGGCAGATAGTGTGTTAAGGAGAGAATTTATTAGCTGAGATGTTTTGTCAGCACGTAGAAAATTCTGTAACTAAACTCAGCAAAGGAACTGATTATGTCATAGCAGAGGTTTAGGGGAGGGGCAGTGTTGAGGGAAGGATTAAGGTCAGTAACTCAAGGAGCACTTTCTTTCCTCCTCTGCCAGCCTTTGTAACAGGGCCCCTTAGCACAACTGACTCCATGTTGGAAGTATCATTCAGGCCTTAAAATTCAGCATATAGGGGGCATCACCTGCCAAAACTAAAACAAACGTCTACATCCATCAGAGTCCATATAGCTCTGGGAAAGTCTCTAAATGTACTAACCTTGCTTTTTGGCTTCTGTAGTTCCACTTCTGGCTACCTGTTCTTGTGAACTGAACTATGTCAACCCAGAACATGGTTTTGGTGCTTAAAAGTTCACCCTGAGAAAGCTCAGGGCTACACTGGGATCCTGAACACCTAGTGTAGTCACCAGCCAGCTAATAAAGACTTTCTATTGGCCTAAACTCATGTCTGAGCAGTCTTCTCTGATGAATACCCCCACAATACCTTGAGTTGGGCTTTATCTACAAGCTGGGTAGCAGGATGTCCACAGCATTTCTAGTCACAAAACTGTTGAAGGGAAGATGTTTCTGACCATATGTCTCTAAGAAACTCCCCAAAATATTTCTTGTAGAGAGAATATCTCATGTATTGTATGGATGCAACAACTGTCCAAAAAAAGAAAAAGAAAAAACAAACAAACAAACAAACAAACAAAACACTATGGTCTACTGGATGTCCCAAATAGAAGATGGGACATCCAGTAGGCAAAAAGGATTCTAGAATAGAGCCAGGCATGGGAGATTAATCTGGGAAGATGTGAGGAGGGCAGATGAATGGTACCTGAGCAGACGTAACCAGCCACATGGCAGAATGTAGATTAATATAAGTGGGTTATTTTAAGTTATGAGAAGAGCCTAGCTATAAATAAGTATATTTTGAGTCTCACGAGTCATTATTCTGGGAGCTTGGGGTTGGGAGGAAAAACACACACCCTACTACAAATTCTCCCAACACTGAGTCACATGACCATTTCCAGGCCAATTGCTGGTGAGGGAGATAAGATTCATACACAAAGAAACTTGGACTAGGAGGCATGATGGTGGTACATGCCTTTGATATAAGCAGTGAGAGGCAGAGGCAGAAAGATCCCTTGTGACTTCTAGGCTAGCCAGGGATATACAGGAAGACCTTATCTCAAATAAATCAAGCAAGCAAGCAAACACACACACACACACACAAAATCAGTGTCTCAGAACATAGCTTCATCATAAATCACTTATTTATTTATTTATTTATTTATTTATTTTTATTAATTACAGTTTATTCACTTTGTTTTCCCCCACATAAATCACTTTCTTAGTATGCACAAGGCTCCCTTGTGCATTTTTAGTAACAGGAAAAGAAAAAGAGAGAAAAGAAAGAAGGAAAGAAGGAAGGAAGGAAGGAAGGAAGAAAGGAAGGAAGGAAGAAGGAAGGGAAAAGAAGGAAAGAAAGAGAGAATGAATTCAATCTAAGTGCAAACTAACCACAGTAGTACCATGAGGTCATTGCCTAATGTACTATAAGGAAAGAACAAATATCTCACAGGAAAGTCAGAGTCTGCTAGCCATGAATGAAAGGAAACGACTGGAACCCAAGCGTGCACTGCAAACACTCCTTGGTATATCTGACATCCACTTCTACCTTTCACACTACCCAGAGATGCTATTCTATGCTGAAAAGGTCTAGAAAAGGCCTCATGGAAGAAGTGTTTATATTAGGGTTTTTTACAGAATTTTGGGGCTCATTCAAGGAGGATAAGACAGCAAGGAGAAATGAGTACCAGAAAAGGAGATGAGCCAGGCTTGCTTCAGACATGCCTTCCAAGAGCTGCTGTTTGACCCTAAGCCTGGATAATAAAAGACTTGAGCTTTGATAGCAAAAAGGCTGGGGTTCACACCCCTGCTCTGCCCTCTTGGGACTTCTGTTTCCTCATCTAAGAAAGAGGTGCAACTGCGGGCGCTGTGTCCCAGAATGTGATCAAGGGCCCTCCGCCCTGTTTGGGAGCTTGCACAGGAATGGCACTCAACCCATGATTGTTCGTGTCCTTCCTCGGAAAGGGAGGCCACTGGAGAAAACACACTGAGCTGCCCACACAAGCTTCAGAAGTAGAGGCACAGGCCTGGGTGTGGATATCAAGTGTTGGAGTGTGAGTCTTCATTTTAACTAGAGTCTTGGAAGAACATGGGGTCTTCCCTTACCTTCTCAGTTTCAGACCTTGACTCCTATTCTCCTATTAGCATAAACTTTGACTTCAGGTGAAAGAGGAAGGTCAATGAACGGTACATCTAAGTGTCCCCAACATCTAAGGCTGCCTAAGGAGATCAGAGCAGTGCCTAAGAGACTGTTGTGGACCTTCCCAGCAGAGAAATCCTCATAAGCACAAAGGTAATTATACATAGCCCCCATAGCTGCTCAGAAGCATGGCCTAGACGGCAGCACGGGAAGGCTACGCTAGGGGGATTGTTTGGGAGGGTTCAGGCCTGGTTTCTGCAGGCAAATGACAACGGAACTGGTTTTGTTTCAGATCTGCTCAGTGGCCTGCAGGCTCCGGATGAGGATGCAGGCTCCGGACAGGGGTTACCAGCTGTTCAGGGCACCGACCTTGTGAACGCAGATGCTTGTAGGGGGCATGATGGTGATGAGGAAGCTGCCCCACATGCTGTGGGTACAGGATCTTTGTCCTGAAAAAGAGGATATCCTCCCCAAAGTGCTTAAGAACCCAGAGACACACACATTAACCAAAAATTAAAAATAAAATAAAATAAAAAGGCAGAGGCACAAAGAGAGAAAGGCTGGAACAAGGATTTGAAAGCTATTGGGAACTTCAGCCACTGGCATGGGAGGGGGAGGGGTTGCCAATCGGCAGGGAGAGCCTTGAGGGGATGGGGCAGTAAGCGCTACAGCTCCTTAACACTTACTTACATAAGAGAGAACATCGGTTGTCCCTACCAAGGAAAGGGAGGGGTGCTTTCTAGAGTTTACGAGAAGGTTAAACCCTTCTCCAACCTCTTTGTCTGTTGGCCGCAAAGCTCCACAGCCCTGTAGTGTGCACGAGCCAAGGACACACACTGCCGTGCTGCAGGCATCAGCAGCTAAGGAGACTGCCACTGCAGCGTTCCTACCATAATGGAGCTCCCCAACCCATCTCCCGGCCTGCATTATTAATGCATTATGTCAGCGTTCCTCGCACTTGCTCTTGGCTGCTGAAATTTTATAGAGCCGTATTATTAATTGAAGCAATTGGTGCTGGGGCTTTCAGCCCAGCCAAGTCAGAACGCTGGAGCAAGGCAGAGATCTTTGTGACCCCTTTTCCCTCACTCTCATCCTCTTCCCTGGGCTTCTCCCACTCCCAACCTCTTTTCTTTTTGCTCTGCTTTTCTTCCTGTTTTCTCTTGATATCCCCCTACTCCCCAACCCCTACTTCCCCCCACCCCCCCACCCTCGAGCCTGAGAGAACAGTACTCACTACCCTTCCTCCCCCTGCAGTCATTCAGGCTCCCACTACTCCCCCAGCCCCCACCTCCAACATGGGAAGGCAGACAGGCTGGAAGGCAGAAACACAGACCACCAGTGTCACTGGCTGCCTGCTGCCTGGATCACTAGCCTACCTAAGTTTGCTCAGAACCCCTGGTTAGGGTAGAGGAATGCAGGAAAGAAAATAGTTGGTACTCACTCACAGACCAAGTCATTCATTCATTCATTCATTCGTTCGTTCGTTCATTCATTCATTCCTTTGTTCATTCCTTTCTGCTCTGTGTTTCTCTAACCTTATGATACATACTGTGAACATAAATGAGGAGGTTGAGCTCCAGAGTGCTGGGGCTGGCATGATAACCAGAAAGAGCCAGCAGAGCCTGAAAGAACTACAGCAGAATGGCATACTCAAAGCACCCAAAAGGAGTGAGTTCCTTCGGGGATTTCCATGCCCTGTGCCAGGGCATGGGGCAGTGCTGCACGGTAGGCAGGGGTTCGGGGTGGAGGAGGCAGGAAAGTGAGGTGCAGACAGGCTGGGGGTGTGGTGAGTAGGTCAGCCGGGCAGGGAGAAAGGAAGGAGCAGGCTGAACTGCTGTGGAGCTGAGCGCCCAGGGGCCACTGGGTAGCCTTCAGCCCAGGCCAGTTTACCTGGAGTGGGGACCAAGAAGTGACTGGGAAATTTGGATGGAGGCCAGTACATTGGACACCGGGGCCCATGCCTCAGGTCCTTTCATCAGAAACCAGCAGCAACAGCTGAGATGCCAGAGGCTGGCATTCCCCATAAGACAGACACCAGGATGGAGACCTCCAGGGTGAATGGTCAACAGGCCACGCCCACACTCACAGCCCCCACCTCATCAAAAGCAGGTGTACCTCACATCACAGAAAGATCTCCCTATTAGTCTGAGGGTCAGGGCTCCATTTGGGTGTCCTCAGTCCCACTGGGAGTGTGTTCTTGAGGTTTTTTTTTCCTTTAGTTTTCTATTATGAAATATGTCAAACATGCACAGCGAGAACAATGAATCCTCACTTTACTACCGCTGAGAATTATCACTTCGGGGCACGCAGAGGACTAAGAGGAATAAATTAGACCCGAGTGTATGTACGAAAGTGCTGTAATGAAAACCACATCTTTGTATGCTAACTTTAACAATTGATATAGGGCTAAGGAGATAGCTCAGTGGGTAGAATGGCTGCCTAGCGTGGTACGAAGCCCTGGGGTCGATCTGTACACCAGACACGATGCCACTTCCCTGTAATCCCTGGGCATCCGACATGGAGACAAGGTAAAGGTCATCCTCCTTAGCTTACAATAACATAGCAGCTTCAAAGTCAGCCTGCGCCACCGAGTCCCTGTTTCAAAACTAATACGTTTAAAATTAAAAAAACAATAAAAAATTTAAAAAAACAATAAATCAAGTCATGCTCAGCCTTTCTCCCATCCTCCCCAACTGCCTGGAGAGCTGGAAAGATTCTTCCATGGTAACATCCTTTCTTTCTTTCCTTTCTTTTTTTTTTTGTTCTGCCTTTTTTTTTTTTTTCCTTTATAAAAAGTCTCTATTCTCCGTCCGATACAGATTATCATGCATGAGGTTAATTTCAGAATGGGGGAAGGTCTCTCTATCAAACTCTCCCAAGGTGTCAGGGCAGAAGCATGGTGCTACTTACTCACCCCAACACCAGAAGTTAGGATAATTACGAGATGACAGGAAGGTCTCCTGTGGTAAATTACAGAGACGCACAAAGTCCCAGGCCCTGTCCATACACTGCATTGCTTCTAATCTCCTCATCCTCTAGTGGGAGACTGAAACTGACAGGAAAAGGGCTAAAGAGTCACCTGATGCTGGTGGCTACCCTTGGGGTCTGAGTCGGGGTCTCCCCTTTCTCGGCCTTGTGCTTATGTTCAGCATCCTTTCCTCAGCCCCTCAGTGAAGCCCGCCAAGGAAAGGGCTCTGACCATGCTGTTCCCACTCACTGGGGTGAAAGTGACTTCCTGAAGCTTGGGAAATACAGCTCTGTGCTGCCCGACACAGTAGCCGCATGTGCCTTCTGAACTCTTGTCACATGGCTCTACGTGGAATGCCAATTACAGAGGCAAGGCTTTGTCCTTCGAGAGGTAGGGAATTCTGGGAAGCATCTGTGTTGGCCTTGATTTTTTAAGAAACCTACTTTATTTAGTGTTATTAAATGCTTCTACCTCCCTTTCAACCCAACAGCGGGTAGGAGGGAATGAAGGTTAGTGGGGACGGGGGAGGAGTTCTCTCTGCTACTTCCCACTGGGTAGGGTCTTAAGATTCTTTTGAGGACAATACATATCAGTCATCCAGAAACCCAGAAGTCCAGGTAACCGGCAAATCAGTGAGCAGCAAGCAGTCCTCCTCCAAGCAGCTGCACCTTCTTCCTCTGGGCTGTCGAATTTATACCCCTCAAAGTCCTCAGACTTCAACTAATTCCACCTGACAAAAACCACACTCTGCACGAGACACCTAACAGGGGTGGACAAACTAAAACCCCCAACTTGGAATTTTAACAAAAGCATGTTTACATATCATAAACCAAAACATCCAAGACATATCTGAGAAAAATATATTTTGATGGGGAAAGAAGAGGCTTTCGGTTTCATTGGCTTACTGGTTTACTGATGCCATGGACAAATTATGACTTGGACCATGGACCCTGGTTTAAACTCCTGTTCAGTTTTCCTTCATTCCTCACAGCCAGGCCCATGAAGCTGAGGCTCACAAATGGTGACTATCATGGGATTCAGGAGCGCTAAGGAATCTGGGTCTGTGTTTCTGCAAAGCTCTGAGAAAATGCAGGCACTGCCAGCTTGGGAAAAAGGGTCAGAGGACAGTGAGGTGGCACCTGTGCTGGTACCCAGAAACAGTGCTGCTACTCAGGAGGGACTAAGTAAACACTTGCTCACTTAAAGTAGACTGGGTGAAGGTTCTGGAAAGTTTGTTGTCTGGCCTAGGCTAGTAGGATCTAAGTCTGGTACAGGGTTCTGAGAAATATATTTTCCCAAGTCAGGTTTTGGATTCAAAGCTCTTGGAGGTTCTATAACAGTTTATGGTCCATTATAGCCACCAAGTCCAACTCTTGACAGGACCCTACTCAGACTGTGGCCAGGACCAGGATCATCTCAAGGGACGCGTGTTGAGCCCTTGCCCTGTGGAAATGGCATTGTTTCTTGCCCTGTCCTGGGCCCTTTCCTGACCTCTCTGTAGTGTCTGAGAGAATCTCCAGCTAGGAGAAGCCTGGACCAGGCATTAGGGCCCAAAAGTCAAGGTGAGGCCAAGACAGTTTAATGCAGGGTGAAGAGGCTCAATCTCCTGAGGGAGATCTATCTTTGTACCTGCCTATCAGACTCCACCTGCCCTAGGTCAGAACTGTTGTTTCTCATCTCCCTTCCCACAGCAAATACCTGTAGTCCCAGCACCTGGAAAATAGAGACAGGAAGATCACGAGCTCAAGGCTATCCTAGCTACAGGGCCAGTTCAAAACCAGCCTGAGCCACCTGAAACCACTGCCTCAAACAAACAAACAAACAAGTAAAATAAGGGGCTGTAGAGAAGGCTCAGTAGTTAAGAATGTTCGCTGCCCTTGCAGAGGACCTGAGTTTGGTTCCAAGTACCCATAGAGTGGTTCGTAACTGTCTATAACTCCAGTTCCAATGGATCTGGCACACTCTCCTGGCCTCTGAGGGCACCAGCCATTCATGGCGTACATATATACATGCATGCATATGTAGGTTCATACATACACACATACATAGTCAACATATATAAGCACTCACTCGTACACCTAAAGTAGAGATAAACATGAAAAGATTTAAATGAAATATATCAATCTCTGTCTACCGCTTGCTATACCACTTGAAACACAATCTGAGTCTTCCACTGTTGTTACATTAGTCACTTGTTTACCTAGGATCAGATGTCACACAGGAAAAAAGAGGGAGGCAGGTCTCAGAAACGATGCTGCACCAGAGGGAGGAGGAGACTCAACAGGAATGGCTGGGACTCAGGGTCCAGGGAAACCTTCTCAGGATGGTCGCACATTTGCACACATGATGGTCTGCTGAGGGACCGAGGTCCCACTGAATACCACCCCTCCTGCCAGCACACATTGCCTTCATGATGGGGTCTCTGTGTTCCCTCTACTGCCAGGAGATTTCTTTGATTCACAGATGGCCTCTGGCTTGGGAATTCTCTCCAGATTCTCTGGAGATGTAGCAACCTCATATTGTGTCCCCAAGCCTCTAGGGTAGGGATGCTCCTCCACTGAGCTTCCTGTTTGTGGGGTCCTCTTCCCTTGCTCCAGATTGTCTGTGTGACTGAAGATGTGGACAGTGCAAGACAAAGGAAGAAGAGGCATTAGTCTGAGGATGAGCTCTAACAATTTTATTGTTTTGTCTCCTAAGAATGTACTAGGCCCAGCCTCCCCCAGCTGCAGTCTGCCGACCCAGATCCCGCAAGACAACAGCAAAGCAACCCTTAGCTTTGTTGTGTGCTGTGAGATGTGAGTTCATTCATGGCTTCTGTGAACCACCCTTTCCTATCTACCCCTCACTTAGCCTGTCTCTTCTGGCCTCTGCATTCCATGCTTTTTTTTTCAGATATTTATTATTTATACAGTATTCTTCCTGCATGTATGCCTACATGCCAGAAGAGAGCACCAGATCATATTATAGATGGTGATGAGCCGCCATGAGGTTGCTGGGAATTGAACTCAGGACCTTTCGAAGAACAACCAGTGCTCTCAACCTCTGAGCCACTCCTGCAGCCCCCCATGCTATCTTCTTAAAGAGCTTATTTTTATTTTATTTATTATTAGTGTGAAGTGTGTGTGTTAAAGCCACCCTGTGCTACAACTGCAAGATGCTGTTTCAAAACTAGAATATAAACAAACAAGCAAACAAGCAAGGGGCAGGTGAGACGGTAAAAAACAATTTTCATAAAAGCCTGATAATGTGAGTTCAGTTCCCAGAACCCACGGTGGAAGGAGAGAACCACCACCAACAGTTGTCCCCTGACCTCCATGCGTGTGCTGTGACACTCTTTCAGCACTAATACGTACACATAACCAAAGTCAAGTAACCGGCACCTCCTAAGTGGCTGGAAAGGGAAGCAAGTATAGCCCAGTGGGAGGATAGCGATGCCGCTGTACCGTCAGTGGGCCGCAGAGTAACTGTGCTGGTCAGGGAGGCAGGAAACTTGAGTGGACCCTGTGGGGCAGAGGCAGGGCACTGTGGTTCAGGGAGCCAATGGATGAGGCTGGTGTTAAATTCCAGACGCCAGTGGAAAACTGGGATGGAGCTGAGATGGGGGGGCGGTGTCAGCAGGCCTGGGGTGCAGGCTCCCACAATGGCCAGGCTGGAGGGCTGCTTTCCTTCCAGTCTGCCCACTTGAATCTGCTGCTGGACCCCAAGTGTGTGAGGCTTTGGCAGATTAGTGGGAGCCAGTGGTATTAAACCTTGAATAGCAGCTGGGCCACATTAAAGATTAATCAAGATAATATTTGAATAAAAAGCATGGAAGGCCATGGAAGAGGCACCCTGAGGGCAGGCTGTGGGAAATGATAACCAGGGCAGGAAAGGGCTCTGAGTGAGGCCAGACAGCCACCAGGTCAGCCCCCGAATGCAAGATTTGGGCTGTTTAGTTTGTTTAAATAGGATGAGAAAGGTGTCTGAAGTTTGGAGAGCAGCCATGTTCTTAGGGCTTCTGTAAGAAAGCCTGTATTTTCCTACTTCTAAGCTGGACACAGGAATCGATCTGCCTCCACTTAGGGGCTGCTTGCTGTGCTGGGAACCCCTGAAAACTTTTCTCTCGGTGGGGGAAGGGGGTAACTCCGCCCTCTGAGGAAGTACAGTGTGTAGCACAGCCCTGAAGTAAATCAAAGGCAGGCGGACATCAGAAGTACCCACCCTACCTGAAAGCCTCTGAGATTTACAAATCCTGACTGAATGAAACCCATCAGCCTGAAAGCTTCCTCTAGTTTGTACTCCCAGAATCATATCATGGTTTGGGCAGATAATGACTAAGTATCATCCTCGCAGGATATATGTTCTTTTTTTTTTTTTTTTTTTTTTTGCCAAGACAAGGCTTCTCTGTGTAGCTCTGGTAGCCCTGGCAGTCCTGGATTTGATTTGTAGACCAGGCTGGCCTGGAACTCACAGAGATCCACCTGCCTCTGCCTCAAGGGCTGGGATTAAAGGCGGGCGCCCTCCTATTTATATCCTTCAGAGTCTTAGACCACGATCCTCTCCCTGCAGGAGGTCATTATCAGCTGTGGACAAACTAAAGCCCCAACTAAAATCCCACACTAGGCATTAAAACAAAAATGTATTTACATAACATAATTGAGTTTTTAAAGAAACCAAAACTTCCACTACAGAGAAGTTCAATGCCATCCTCAACTACATAATGACTTTGAGGCCAGCCAGAGTTACAGGGACCATTGGCTTAGGTGTCCCTCAGTGAGACAGGTATTCCTGTCTCAAAAATACAAAAGCCAACCAACTGAAAAGAACTTCCCTGGGCTGGAGACACAGCTCGGTTAGGTACAGTGTTTGCCCAGCATGCACGGAGCCCTGAGTTCAGTCTCCATTGCCAAATAACCTGGATGCCTGTAATCCCAGAACTCAGGAGGCAGAAACAGGAGGGTCAAAAGTTCAAGCGGATCCTTAGGTACATACTGATCCTGTGTTTAAAAACCAAACCAAACCAAACTAACAGAACTGGACCTAGAGAGCTGGCTTAGCAGTTAAGGGCACTTGCTTCTCTTGCAGAGGACTGGAGTTCAGTTCCCAGCACCCACATGGGGTGGCTCACAAACTCTTATAACACCAGTTATAGGGGAACGGATGCCCTCTCTGGTCTCTTTCAGGTACCTGCACTAGCATGCAGTTACCCACACGCAGATACAGAAATGTAAAAAAACAAAACAAAAAACCACGAGCAAATGAATGGAAGGTGTTTCGCCCAGTGAGTGTGTGGACACACTGTTAGCTAGTAGCGGCATCAGTCACCAGCGTAGGAGCTGTGACTTTGGTAAAAGCTGCAGTGAAGACCAGTTCATCCCAGAATTGGCATGCTTACCACCATCCCAACCTTCCGTACCTGTGGTTATGGGCTTAGTTATTTGTTCTCATAGTGTTAATAGTGACTGCTTGGTCATGTCACCAAAGTCCTCCCCCACGTCTGCCCGGCCATATTGCTGCCTGCATCTGAAATATCCAAACACCCACCTGGCACAGCAATGGAATGTCCACGGGAGCCAGAGCCCCTTTGGGGAAGGACCGCAGGCTCACCCTCTTTTGAGGTGAACAGGTTTAGCCCCAAAGATCCACCTGTCCCAAGATCAGGGTATCTGAAGGCAGCAGCAAACTAGGCCTGTTAGAGACCCTCTCCAGGGTTTGCGAAGGTGGTATAGCCTTGGGAGCCGAAGGTGAGGGTGTTAGTATGCGATGGCCATGGGAGAGCTGGGAGAGGCAGCAACGGGCACTGAATGAAGCTAAGTGTGTTGAGTCAGATATCCAGGGGTCTCTGCTCTCTAGCTCCAGAGTCTGAACACCACCGAGACACCAAGCCCCTCCAGAAGGTATCTTGCTGTCTCTCGGCAAGATCTCAAGTGGCCATCTCTTCAGCTTCCTGATCTCAAGACTTCTCAAGACACGTTCTTTTACCCTTAGGCATGGCGGCAAACACCTGTAATCCCAGCACTCGGGAGGAGGATGATTATTTCAGAGCCAGTTTGTGATGCATAGCAAGCCCTTGTCCTAAAATAAAATAAAAGTGAGCATGGCATGATGACATATGCCTCTAAACCCTAGCACTTGCGAGACACAGCCAGGCGGGTGTCTGTGAGTTTCATGCCAGCCTGGTCTACATAGCGAGTTTCAGCTATATAGCGGCAACCTGTCTGAAAACTAAAATAAAGACAAAACGAGTACACATCTCCTTCTGTCTGTCAGCTCCTGTCCTTCCTAGCAGGCTGATTTATTAAACCAAGTCCTAAGTCCTTCAGTTTCTAGTTGCTGTGTTTCCTTCCTCTGACATAAGAGGAGTCTGAGGGGGGACCCTCAGCTACGACAAGGTAAGTTCATGTGGCCTGGAGAGGATGGGAAGGGGGCTCAAGATTTCCTCTCCCCTGGAGGTTAGTGTAGGAAGCCTGCCCACTTAGAAAGCTGGGCTAGGCTGGCTGAAATGTTAAATTTACCTCTGAAAACTGAAAAGAGAAAAACAACCATTTCCTCATAACCAGTGCTTCCTTAGCTATGTAAGGGAGCCGGGCTCTGTTGGAGGCTGGGCTGAAGGTGGCTAGGGAGATAGTCAGGCCCTACCTGGGCCTTGGGCACTGGGAACACAGAGGCCATTTTCACCCAGCCTTCAGAAGTTTCCTTTTGTGGCATGGTGCTGTTAAAAATATTCCTCCCTGAAGGTGCAGCCGCAGAAGAGCAGATGTCCCTGACTGAGCACTTGGGAAGGAGCTATTAAAAGGAACGTAATTAGGTTGTCATCCTGGGGCCTCCGAGCCAGGCTTCCGAACGCCATCTTTGTTGAAAGTTTTCCAGATGTAAAATGCTGCAGAACCAGATTTACCAAAAAGGCTGTTGAAGCTCAGTAGGAACGGGGTGGGTGCACAAAAAAGAAGCAAAATAACGCTGTAGCTCAAGGTTGGCCTTTGTGTCTTCCCTGCCCTAGCTCCCCATTCCTTCTCCTCCGTTCTCCCTCCCCCATCGTCATTTGCTCTGAGAAAAGCCTCTATCCGACATGTCATTTACCCCTTAGCACAAATGGAAGCACCGGAGCTTCCCGGCCCCCTCTAAACTGTGGGATTCAGGCCTGAGCTCTGAAGCTTTAGCGAACAGAAGCTTTGTCTTCTTTTGTCAGGCTGTCAGGCGCTGGGGTGGAGGTGGGAGAGCCTCTTTAGTGACCCTGAAATCACACCAAAGCAGCCACCTACTCAGCCAGGCAGAGAGAGCCTACCCTGATGGCGAACTGTATTCTACCTCCAAGGCATGTCTGCTGTAATCACTCCCTTCCCGGCCGCCTGTCCTATCCTGCAGGCTCTTCTGGCCACTGTCACCAGCTGCCATTCACCTGCCTGTACATCAACATTTATTTATGAGAGCTTCCCTGGCAGGCAGCCTGCTGAGTGGTAGAGATAGCTCGCGGAGCTTCAACAGAGGAGATGCTTGTCATCCTGGTGGGAGACAGCACAGAGAGAGAAAGACGCTCATCCGGCAATCTCAGAAATACGTGCAAAATAATAACTGCAGAAGGAAGTGTGTGGTTGGCTCTGGGAGGCTGTGCCAGCGGGAGGCCAGCCCGTAAGCGAAGTCAGATAGGTTTCCCAGACACCGACGACTGAGCTGAGAGAGGGGGCGGGAAGAGTGACGGCCCACCTCACCCGGAGGTTTGTTAGACCAGAACAGCATGTGCAAAAGCCCTGGCTAAGCCTCAGAGAAATAACCACAATTTTCACGACACCCTTGGACTTCCGGACCGGACGCAAGGACTGTGTGCCAAGAGGGGACAGGGTTGAGGAAAGCAATAGAGCCTGACACCAGCAGAAAGCCCTGGTACAGGTAGGTAGGTGTTGAGAGGCGACCCTAACAAAGAGTCCAGCCATGCTAGTTTGCTGGCAGAGTAGAGCTCTGTGCTAGCCTCCTCTTTCTGGTGGCCTTCCCTGATATTCTGACCTCCTTTCATTCACTGATAGCAAAGCATGGTTATTTCCCTGGGTCACAATACATTCCTTTATAGTAAAATTGTTCATGGACAGAGTAGCGAAAGTCAAAATTTCATTGTATGTTTGACATTCTTTGTATTCCTGTAATTTTTCATCTTTGATGTGTGCATGTGCGCATGTGGTAGGGGGGGTGGATGTAGTTGCTTGGAATTGAACTGGGGACTTCACACATGCTCAGCAAGCAGTAAGCTACTCTTCAGTGAATGCTCACATCATCTTTGCCTGTTTGTTGACTCTTGCTGGGGACCAGTTCTACCTGTTACAGCGTTGCCAGGTAGCTTTATTAAAGGTGAGTTCTAGTCCCTGCTGATCCTGTTCATCCCTTCCTGCCACTCTTCCCCTGAGAACCTGGTGGGTTCTCAGTCGTTTCCTGAGTAAGTCTGGAAGAAGGGATATGACGAGTCTAGATGGGAGACACCCAAGCAGGTGGACGCCCTCCACTGGAGTGTGGGGTGGAAACACTGAGAAAGTGCCTACCTCTCACCACGTGGCCTTCCCTACTAACAAGGACTCCACCCATGCAGAGGGCTCTAGCTTGGTGCTCAGCATGCAGCTTCTGGAGCCTCCAGCCATGAGCTCTCTGTAGGAACTTGTTCTGGGAGTCTCAGAGCTCCGCAGAACAGATGTCAAAGGAAAGAGAGAGTGTCCCCAGAGGGAATAAGCCGGGCAACAGAAGAGCAGTGTGTGGATAGGGTTTTGTTGCAGAAACATCGACCACATCGTCTAACCTTGAGGCCTCTGTTTCTCTACTCACCACAGAGAACTAAGGCCTCTCTGTCCCTGCTTGGCCAAGATGGTGCCAAGATGGACTAATCAAATTCATCTCTTTAAAATGAACTAATCTTTGTGAGAGCGCCTAGAAGGTTCAAGCAGAAAAGCAGAAAGCAAGAGCCAACGAGCCCCCTCCCTAGCTCTTCCCACCTGTTATTAAGGTATACTGCAGGAGGAAAAATGCCTTAGTAGTATTCGAATTAAATGAGGTCATCTAAGGGACTGGAGAAATGTCTCAACAGTTAAGACACTGGATGTTCTTCCAAAAGGATCCAGGTTCAGTTCCCAGCAACCACAGCTGTCTGTAGCTCCAGTTCTATGGGATCTGACACCTCCACACAGATATGCAGGTAAGCACCAATGTACATAAAATAAAAATAAATGTATATATTTTTAAATTAAGTGAGGTAGTCACCCAGCAAGCTGTTACTCTCACAGGTGCCATGTGTTGTATTTATTAGGTCCTGCTTTCATGGTCACCTCGTAAATACCTTAAAGTTTCCTTCCTTCCCTGACATAAAAGTTACTTTCCAACGACCATGAAGGGGGAGCAGAATTGTTTCAAGGAGGCTTTGTGCTTTGTGGACAAACCCAACTGTACCGAGAAGCCAGAATACACCAGGATCTGAAAGGCCACCAAGACACCTGAGAAAGGAACAGCAACTCACCTTCATGTGGATTCCTCCCAGAATCCATTGCTCTACCGCCAGGTGGGGCTGCTAACAGCTTCACCCCAGACTTACAACTCATAGGTCAGCTCGTCCTGGTGGGCGGGGCCTTGGAGAGAGTAAAGCCATCCTCCTCAAGCCCTTCAACTTGGGGCTGGGACTCAGATGCGCCTGGGCAACTGCTTTCAAAAACGGACTTCAAGGTTGAGGAAAACGCCCGCGCCCCACTCAGAGGCAGTGCTGGCTGAGGAACTCAGTAGATTTCTTGCTGGTTTTCTCATTCACTATCTCAGAATTCCAGTTCCTTCATCTACAAAATGGACCCACAGTTCTTTCCTCTAGAACAGCGGCTCTCAACCTTCCTAGTAATGCTGCAACCTTTTAAAACGGTTCTTCATGTTGTGGCGACCCCCAACCATAAAATTGTTTTCCTTGCTACTTCATAACTGTAATTTGCTACTATTATGAATCATAATGTAAATATCTGTTTTCCGATAGATTTAGGTGACCCTGTGAAAGGTTCGTTCGACCCCTCCAAAGAGCTCACAACCCACAAGTTGAAACCCGCTGCCCTAGAGTAAGAGCAGTTCAAGCACACAGGGCCCCAAAGGTGTCCGGGGTGTTGTCTGCCAGGTTGAGGCTGGGAGTGCCAGGTCTAGGCCAGCCCTTCCCCTCGCCATGACCAGGAATTGACAAATCCCCTGGCCTCAGCCTTTCTATCTACAATATACACTGAAGTCCTCCCCGGACTGTTTGGAAAGCTCCAAATGATCACTGAAAGAGTGAACTTCAAAGTGAGCATGGTATTTGCCCAATGAAGATACTCCAAAGTGACCCATGGAGACTGTCCTTTGGCCTCAGGCGAGAACAGTGCCTTCCTGTGCTCCAAGAATACCAGATTTTCCTGCTTCTGCTGAGAACACATCATTTCCTTCTAGTCCATTTCCAGAAGAAGCTGCTGGTCTGAATAGGCACTGACAAAGCAGCAACTCACCATTTTTCCAGGATCCTGGTACCCCAACACACACAAATACACACACACCAGTCAGCCCTGAGGTATAGTATGATTCATCTCATAAGTCACCTAGATAAACTAAGAATCATTAACATCAAATGGGGCTGGAGAGATAGCTAAGTGGTTACAGACACTGGCTGCTGTTCCAGAGAATCTGGGTTCCAATCCCAGCACCCACATGACGGCTCATGCTTATCTATAACTCCAGTTCTAGGGCTTCTGACACCTTCACACAGATACACATGCAGGCAAAACACAATGCACATAAAATAATAATAATAATATATGTAAAGTATTTATCAAACAAGTGCACGAGTGAGGAGATGGGTGCAGAACATGAGGCTACTTCCTATTCCCGGATGCTGAGTCCTTCTAGGATGCCACCCGGCACTCTGAGTGCCTCTCCCTGATGAGTATTCCATAAGGAGACCGCAACACCTTTCCTCAAGCCCCTCACCCGCCACCTTTCTTCCCCTCCCTGTGGGGACTTAGAGAACTCTGCTCGCTAAACTCTCCACCTGGAGTGCAGCAGATTCTCAGTGATGATGAGCAGTGTGAGAAACAGGAGAGACAGAAAAACAGTGTGTGCACACACTTCCAAATGCTTACAATTTGATTTTTACTACATTTATTTATTTATTTGCAAATGTGTAGGTGGGTGTGTGCCTGTAGGTGCGGGCCATATGTGTGCCGTGGCACATGTATGGACCTCTGAAGGAGTTAGCTCCTTCCTTCTACCACGTGGGGAAGCCCAGGGGCCAAACTCGGGTATCAGGCTTAGTGGCAAGTGGCTTTACTAGAAGCGCCAGCATGCTGGTCCATGTTCAGAATTTAGTGGGCAAGAACAGCCACATACACATGAGTGTCCTATAACAGCAGTAAAGTAGCTGGGTGTGGTGGCGCACGCCTGTAATGCCAGCACTCAGGGAGGCAGAGGCAGGTGGGTCACTGAATTCAAGCCCAGTCTGGTCTACAAAGTGAGTCCAGGACAGCCAAGGCTACACAGAGAAACCCTATCTCGAAAAATCAACAAAACAAATCAAAGCAAGAAAGCACATTAAGGAAAGATTCCTTGTGGTCAAGAGACTAGAATTGGTAGCCCTGGTGGTGCTCACCTTTAATCCCAGCACCTGGGAGGCAGAGGCATGTAGATCTCTGAGTTCGAGGACAGCCTTGTCCACAGAGTGGATTCCAGGACAGCCAGGGCTACAAAGAGAAACCATGTCTCAAGAAACAGAGGAGGAGGAGAAGGAAGAGAAGGAGGAGGAAGAGAGAATAGAATTAGTGACCTGGATGAAGACCTAACACACCAGTTGCTCTGTGTCAACCACCTGACCAAGAGACCACCCCTAGGAAGACAGGTTCAACCTTAAACCATGCTAAAGAGAAAGGCAGAACAAGTTTTTCTTTAATGAGACACTGGACTTTTCCTATCCAGAATTCTCTCCTCCTAGTGCAGAATTTACAAGCCACCATAAGGCTTGGCTGGGTCTGCCTACCCTTCTGAGACCTTAGCCAGAAAAGTACAGCTTTTCCTTTTCTTTCCTTCCCCGTCCCCTCTTTTGATGCTGTCCAGAACCTAAGAGTGCTTCTTTTCCTTGCTCTTTCTGTAGTGCCCCCTTCCCTTCCATGTGGCTGACCTCCATGACAGCTCAGGTGGCATGGTCATTTCCATCCTACCTCCTCCTCTCTGCAGCTGCTGAGATTTACAGCTTGCCTGCCTTGGGATGTTTTTGTTTTAAACTCTAATATAATCTATCCTAGAGCTTCTATTTGAATCCATTCCTTATTTCTTTTAATAATGAGACTAAGAACCCCAAAAGGGGCTACTGATTCTCCCCCACAATCATCAGCATAACTGGTCCAAAAAAAAAAAGGAGCATGTGCTATAGGTCAGAGCTGAGAAACCCAAGGTGGGCTGAACAAGTCCGAGGCTGCTTCCTGGATTTGAAGCTGCTGGCGGGAGCCTGATAGGGAAATGGTGGGATGAGCTGCTCCCAAGAAGAAAGACAGTTCAAATTATGTTCTCTCGAGCAGATTTGGTTCAGGCCACAGATTCAAGCAAAAGACCCTGCCAAGTGTCTTAAGATAGTGTGAGGCAGGGAAAGTTCTTGGCCAGCATCGCTATCTCAAAGATTAGCAAGAGAAAAGTAGTTTGCTAAAGGTACACATGGTAGGTAAAGGAAGGAATGACGTCTACAAAGAACAGGACGATTTTAGGACAGGGGGAAGGCAAAGAAATGAGATCTGGGCTCTCCAGAGGCAGTGAATTGTGAAAGGCAAGTAAGAGAAAAAGTGGGAGACAAAGGCTCCTCAGTCTATGCTTGCTCCCATGCCACCTCCAGGTGGATAAGGGTCTCAGCTTGTCTGTCTTCTGTGATCCACCTCTGTCCTTCCTGGAAGAGGAGGGAACAGGGACATCCTTGTACATTTCCACCCAGCTTTTAGGCAAATGGCTTTTCTTGCATCTGTTCCTTTTCGGTTGCCTTTTGCTAGAAATACTCCTTTTGCTAAAGTGGCATGTATGGGGCGGTAGTTCTGCTGGCGGTAGTTCTAGCCCAGTGTTTAGTCCCAGGAGCCATTAGTTGTAGGGCAGGGGGAGAAGTGGGCTCTGGCCCCTCTCCTGCCACAACCCGCTGATCCTCGAGGTCCTGACAATCGTCCTGACCAACCTTTCCCGCTGCTACACCTGGAAGGAAAGGGTTGGCCTGAGAAGGGGACTAGGGTGACCTTCCGGCAAAGACACCTGGGGGAGAGGCTGCAGGCGGGGGCTGGGCAGGGGCGGCCGGGAGCCTTCCCGGGCGCGGCGGCTCCTCTGCGCCCCCTGGCAGCCGCTGGCCGCACTGCACGCGCCGCCGCCCCGCCCTCCCGGCCTCCGCACCTGCCGCGGCGCCCGCGCCTCCCCCTCCCGGGACAGGCGGTGGGTGACAGCCATCCATTGTTTAGGGCGTAGAGGCGTTCCCGGAAGTTACCTACCTGAGGGGACGACCGGGGACGTCCCCAGGCCAGAAATTTCACCGTTAGGGATTCCGGGAGTGGGGGCTGGGGGGGGTGACGTTCTTAACTTTTATTGGTTATTAATGCTGTGCATTTTCCGGACGAGCTGAGGGAAAGAGCCGGGAAAGCGCCAACGGCTGAAGTCATCCACTTTTCTTAGTGAGGCTTTTTTAGTAGCCCTTGTGTGTCAGGGCCAGCCTGAGGGGGCCTCAGAGCCAACGGTTGTGCTGAGGGAGGGCTGCAAGGAAAGGCCGGCGTCTCCAGCCTTTCTTTTATCTCTAGGTAGGGAGCCTCCCTCCCCCAGGAACTCGGCCTTATTCTTCACGAGCCTCTGTCACAGGCAATTGTCTCAGCAGGTCAGAGTTCTCTGCCCGTTTCTGATAAGTTTTGTCCTGTATCTGCAGAATCTAAGCCTGTTCTGTGTCCAGGGGCAGAAAGCCCTAACAGTGGGAGGCAGAAATGTATGCTAGGGAGTGGAAGCGTACAGGCACAAATGAACTCAGCCCCCCATTTCCTGTACAGTCAAGGAGAAACTCGAACTATCCTCAAGGTGCCTGCGCATTTGATCCCATACAACCGATGATCTTTGTGAGTAACCCCAAATCTGAGGCTTGAGCAGTCTGCTGTCTGAAAAGTATCCAGGATGTCACTTAAGATCACGAGGGCTTTAAGCCTCGCTGTTCTCTTCCCTCTTCATCCCCTGCAACGGCTCCCCATTTCCCTCACAAGAACCGCTGAAGCTGCTGGCCACCCAGAGCACCGCTTAGCCACTGCAGCTCACTGACCCTTTGCGTGGCCCCCCACTCACTCAATCTCTGGTGTCTGCCTACCCTGCTATTCCTTAACAGGAAAAAGCCTGGCTCTGGCCCTCCCAGCACACTGGAGGACAGGGAAGGACAAGCCAGAGTGGTGAGTGTTGTGGGTAAATACAGATGCTTATGATAAAGTGAGTGCTCAAGGGAGGAAGTAAGCCACTCTGCCTGGAAATAAAAAGAAAGTGTGAGTCAAAGTGATGGGGTGGGGAGAGAGGGGAAAGGCATTCCAACAGGGAGAACAGGGAGTGGCCGGCTGCACCGAAGCCCAAGATATGCCACAGGCAGTGTAGAGAGTGCGTGTTCGTTTGTGTGTGTGTGTGTGTGTGTGTGTGTGTGTGTGTTTTGTTTCTTTGAAAAGGTGGAAATAGTACAGAGCACCTCTGGGTGATCAGACTGGGGTCCCTTCCAGTTGCTAATCTAAGTCCACAGCTTTCCTGAAGACCCTGCCTGAGCTCTACAGGGTCAGAAAAAGCCCTGTGTCCCATCTCCACTGCCTTGACCATGAGGAATCTAAGTTTCAAAATGGCCTTATTTTGCAATCTGACTCAAAAGGGTGGGGAGTGGAAAATTATAGACAGCAGCCACCAGGGGACTTTGGCTTAATATAACTGGTGACCTGGGAAACGGCAGAGGCAGAAAATAATTTCTTCCTTCTCAGACTGAGGGACAAAAAGGGCTTCTTGAAGCAGAGTCAAAATAAAGGCTTCCTTCAAGAGCCCAGAAAGCATTTGCACATTTGCAGGCCAGAAGGACGTCACCTCCCACTCCCTGCTCCTCTCACTTTCTCTCTTGATGCCCTGTGCCTCCCTCTCCTGCTCCTCCAAGCTACCCAGCCTTCCCTCTTGGCTTTTCCTTTCTTTTCTTACTCTCTCCTTCTACTCCACCCCTGCCCTGCTCATTTCCCTCCCTCCTCCTTCCTTTGATCTCTTCCTTCAGCTTAAACAGCAGCCAGCTCCTAACCACTTATTAAAAAAGAAAAATCATAAATCTTATCAAATGAGCACCTGTCACCAGCTGCCTTTAACTCATCAATTAATGAGAGATCCAGAAACACGACGCAAACAGTTCACAAAAGAATCCCTAAACAGACATCCAATGCGATAAAGTTAGTCCATTGGCAGTAAGTACATTTCCCATGTTGTATGGGCGTTCCTGGGGTACATATTTAGAACTTTTTTGTTATGCCAGACTACAGCTCCATACCCATCAAAATAATAACTCTCCACACTTTCTTCCCCGACCCATTGATGACTACTGCTCTGTCTCTGTGATAGAATGCTCTTAGTAACTCATATAATGGACTCTATGCAAATGTAAAGGAAAACTGTAAATCTCTGAAGACAATAGAAAGGAAAAATCCTCGTGACATTAGTTTCGGTTATAGCTTTTTGTCTTGTCTTAATTGTTTTTGTTTTGTTTTGTTGGGTTTTTTGTTATTTTTGTTTTTTCATTTTTTTTTTCATATGGAAATAAGGCACCAGTCAATAGTAGGGAAGTACACAGAAGGGACCTACAACTTTTGTGACTCAAAGGTTTGAAGCTATCAACAGAGAGTGCAGAGGACACTCACTCTAAGGATGAGGGATGGCAGCCATGTACCCGCTGACAGGATATTTCAGTACAGCCAATGGCCCAAATGCAGGTTCCTCACCCACAGACTCAACCAACAACGGATGTTAAGGTTTTAGGTCCAACAGTGGATGTTAAGGTCTGGGGTACCATGGAATGGGGAGGAGTCGATCCAGAAGAGTGAGGCTAAGTCCTGTCCAACCTCAGAAATCTCATCTCGAGAATGGTAGGAGTGAGGGCCCCTCCTCCCTAACCTGCCTTGGCTTGCATGTCCCAATGCACATAGTCCTATTCCCCCTGCCTTTGCCCACACCACTGTAGGTCATGTAGTCAAAGCCAAGTTAAACTTCCTCTCTCCTTATAAGGTCATGTCCAGCAGCACCTGGAATTCCTCTTCAAGCAGATAAGGCGTTTCCAGGACCGTGCCCCGGGGCACTGATGTCTGCTCCCCCCAAAAGCCTCTACCCACTCCGCAAAGGTTAAATAGCTTTTGTCCCCCTAATTAAACAAGCTGCTCAATGAAGCTGCCTCCTGAGAGCCTGTTCTCCTCACTCACCCACCGCGTGAGGTCTCCATCACCCCTTCATGTTCCTGCCTGGCTTTCCCTCTCAGGCCACTCCAGAGATCGGGAGATCATGCCATTCATGGAGGCAAATCAGAGTGGGAATGAGAGGTTAATTTTGTCAACGTTAACGGGATCTAGAATCACCTAGGAGACAAACTAGGGTAGCTAGTTTCTGGGTGCACCTGTGCGGGACTGTCTTGATTCTGCCAGTCCCTGCCTGGCCTTACCAGAAGAGACAGTCTTGGTTAGACTAGATTAACTGAGATGGGAAGACTCACCTTAAAAGTAGACTGCTTTAAGGCAGGTGATGGTGGTGCACACCTTTAATCCCAGCCACTCAGGAGGCAGAGGCAGGAGGATCTCTGTGAGTTAAGAGGCCAGCCTGGTCTACAGAGCGAGTTCCTGGACAGTCAGGACTACACAGAGAAACCCTGACTTGAAATATCAAAAAAGAAAAAGTAGATCGTACTACTCTCTGGGCTTGGGTCTTAGGCCACATAAAAAGGAAGGTGGGTCACCGTAGCATACTCCCTTAAACCCACCACTCAAGAGACATAGGCAGATCATCTCTGTGGGTTCCAGGCCACGCTGCTCTACATAGTGCGTTCCAGGACAGGCAGGGCTACATAGGGAGACACTGTCTCAAACAAAACAAAACAAAAAGAAAGAAAAAGTAAGCTCACTGGGCACATCTGTGTGCTCTTCTCTGCCACTGTGAATGAACTGTGGCCAGTTGCCTCCTTCCTACCTCCAGCACCTCCCACCACCATGAACCACCCTTGATCGGTGAGCCAGAATAAACTCATTTTTTTAAGTTGCTTTTGTCCGGTATTTTAGTCACAGCCACAGGAAAAGTATCTAGTACATTGAGAAGAAGACGTTGAGGGTTGGAGACGTGGCTTGGTGGTTAAGAGCACTGGCTGTTCTTCTTGAGGACCTGGGGTTCGATCCCAGCACCCACATGGCAGCTCACAACTGCCTATATCTCCAGTTCCAGGAGATCTGTCTGACACCCTCACACAGATGGACATGCTGACAAAACACCAAGGCACTTAAAATAATTTTTTTTAAAAAAAGAGAAATTGTCTTTTGACCCTCTACAGATCTCTTCTTGCCATTATTTTTCTAAATAGCACAGTGTGACTATTTGCATAGCATTTACAGTGCATTAGGTATTCTGAATAACACGGAGATTGATTTAATATATATGGAATAGTTATATGTCATATATAAATACTATATCTTTTTATAGAAGGACCTTGAGCACCCCTGGGTTTTGGTGTCTGTGGATCCTGGAACCAATCCCCTGTGGTCACCAAAGGATGTCTGTATTTCAACTCCTTGTAAAACTGGAGCTATTCATCAGCATTTGAGTGTGTCTGGGGAACAAGTGTGTTTGAGGATCCTGCCTTGTTTGCAGTCTAGGGCCATTAAGGTAGACCGGGCAGAGGTGAGCCTGTTAGGGAGCAATGGGTGTCTCCTGCTCACTTAGGTGCACGCCAGCCATGGCCACTGCCCTCTGTGAAGGAGTCCTGTAAGAGCTGTAGGGTTTCTGTCTTGGCTGAATTAGTGCTCTAGCTGGGGCTCAGAGGCAGGCATGGGAGTACCTGGCTCTAGCACTTACTGGAGATACGTGTGTCCAGGGAGTGAAGTTATTCAGAGAGCAGGTCACCCTAAGGAGTCAGTTTCTAGAGAGAAGGTGGAGAGCACCAGCAGGAACAATGGGACGGGGTCAGCACCATAGAACTGGTACCAGCAGCTGAAGGCGCTCTAGCAGCGAGGGACCCAAGCCCACGGTCTGAGGTGAAGGAGCTGTGTCAGGATGACCTCTTGTCACTGTTGCCAGCCCTCTTGGAAGAGCTAGCAAGGGACTACAGTCTTCTTGACCCGAAACAGTACATAGCTGGTCAAACACAAGGCCAGTCTACCAAGCCAAAGAAAATTCCACTATTCTCCAGTGGAAGCAGAAATTACTATATGCTGAATCACTGATCAGTGTATCTCAACCTGTGAGTTGCAACTCTTTTGGGGTCAATGGACCCTTTCACAGGGGTCATCCAAGACCATGGAAAACACACAGATGTTTACATTATACTTCATAACAGTAGCAAAAGTACAGTTATGAAGTAGCAACAAAAATAACTTTATGGTTAGGAGTCACCAGAACATGAGGAGCTGTATTAGAGGGTGGCAGCGTTAGGAAGGTTAAGAATCTCTGTCAGAAATGGTGGATTCCTGAAGGACCATGTGCTGGATTTTTCGGTTTGGTTGGTTTGGTTTGGTTTTGGTCAACTTGACACAAACTGGCATTATCTGGGAAGAAGAACCTCAGTTAATCAGTTGAGAAAATGCTTCCATCAGGTTGCCTGTAGACATGACTGTAGGAAACTTTCTTTCTTTCTTTCTTTCTTTCTTTCTTTCTTTCTTTCTTTCTTTCTGTTCTATTTCTTCTTTCTTTCTTTCTTTCTTCCTTCCCTCCCTCCTTCCTTCCTTTCTTTCTTATTTTTTCTTTTCTTCCCCCTCTCTCTTGCTTTCTCTCTCTTTTAGACAACATTTCTCTATGCAGTCCTTGAACTCTGTAGACTAGACTGGTCTCAAACTCAGAGATCTGCCTTTCTCTGCCTCTGGAGTGCTGGGATCAAAAGTGTGTGCCGCCATACCCAGCTGTAGGGAATGTTCTTAATTAATGATTTATGTGAGTGGACCCAGGCCACTGGGGTGGCAGCACCCTGGGCAGGTGGTCCTGGGTGGGAAAGAAAAGAAAAAAGCAGGCTGAGCATCATCCTCTTCCATCTCTGCATCAGCTCCTGCCTCCAGGTTCCTGCCTTGAGTTCCTGACCTAACTTCCCTTCATGACAGACTGTCATTAGTACATGTAAACTGACATAAACCCCTCGTTGTTTTTGGTCAGAGTTTTATCACAGCGGTAGTGACCTAAGGCAGCCAATCAGGTAAGTCAGGCAGGGGTTATCACAGCGGTGGAGACCTACAACAGTCAGGGGTCAGTGTTTATCACAGCGATGGAGACTACGGCTGGCAATGGGGTGAGTCAGGGAAGCTCCAACATTTTACTTCCAAGAAGAGAGGCAATGCATGGAACTCAAAGCTCCACTTTCCTCCCCATACCCTGCCTTTCAGAGGCTGTGTGACCTCAGGCCACTCACTACCTGTTTCTAGGCCTGCTTCCTCCATATGAAATGAAGGCTTCTGCTTGAGGCCTCTCTGCTAGAGGGCTTGTGAGTAGATCATTGCCAGAGAAGAGCAGACCTCAGTGAGGCAAGGAGCCCTCAGGCAGGGGCAGTTCAGTCGTCAGGCAGGGGCAGTCCAGCGTGCTTTGTGGTGGAATTCACCCTTCCCATGGAGGAGACCCGTCAGCTCCTCCTGGAAGCTTCAGAGAATGTTCCTGTGAAAAGCGCAGGGGAGAACAGTGCTGGATACCAGTCTGCCCTCAGAGACTCTCTGGGCCCAGGCAGGAAGCAAACCCAGATGCCAGGGGCAAAATTACCATGGAGCTAAAGAAATATCCAAGTACCCTACTTGGAGATACCCAAGCTATACATTCACATCCTTTCTCTTGCAGAAGACATCTCCAAATTGTGTAAGCTCTACCCACCCCCATGCTTCACAGAACCCAGAAGTAGCCCTGCTAGATGTCCATGATTTAAAGCCATTGTTACAGCAACTCTTTCCAGGGTAGGGCCCAAGCTGTGCCCTTGGTGGCCTGACTTGTGTTTGTGTACTTCTACCTATGGCCTATCTATCATCTCACTATCTCTGTGATAATGCCATCCACACCTATCCCAGGTCACATTCCTGATTCCAGTGAGTCCTACCTACAGGATGGGCAGGTCTTACCCTCTCCCATCCAGAAAGGACAAGACGACTGAGTGTCATTAAGAAGTCTGCTCAGGTTTGCAAAAGAAGCAGGACTCAAACTTAGAACTGTCCTCTTTCTCTTCTTCCTTCCCTCCATCTTTCCCTTTCTTCTTTCCTTTCTTCCCTCCATCCTTTCTTCCTTCTTTTTCTCCACTCTTCCCTCCCTTCTTTCCTTCCTTCCTTTCTATCTTCCTTCTTTCCTTCCATTTTTTAAAACAAGGCATTGATATGCATCCCAGGTTGGGCCTGGAGCTTGCAGTCCTCCTGCCTCTGTCTTGCAATGCTGGAATTCTAAACATGTGCCACCATGCCTGGATTCCCAGGACTTTCTTATGTCCCCATCCACGCTCTTTAGTTTCCTTACTCAGGACTCAGCCATGCCAGAGCAAGGTTTGCACATAGCTGAACACCAGCACCTGGGAGGCAAGGACACCAAGGGTCCTAGTGGGGGCATATAGTGCAGGCCATCACCTGGAATCACAGGGTAAGAAAAGACCAGGAGCTTCAGGAAAATCAGGGATCACCCCCCTCTTCCCCCCATTCTCTCCCTGTTTTCAAGTCATCTGTCTGGATCAGCATATTTATCCCAAACATTAACACAGCACTCAGCCACGGTTGGTAAAATTTCTCTGCCATGTCCAGAGTGGGAACAAGAGCTGGAGTCAGGAACTATACAGACAAGCCCACAAACACACAAGAACAAAATGTCTCCTTGTGATACAGGCCCTTTAAACCACAGTCACATGGAAGAGGGAGATTCAACCCCCACCCCAAAACTAAGCTAGATCTTTAGGCCTGGTGTCGCCCTGTTAGACAACCTCGCCCATGAGAGCTCAGGACCAAACCTAACAACGAAAACAAGCAGGGAGGAGCTGAGTTGCTCAGATTCCTTCCACAGCTTTGTCCTAATGAGGCCACCGGGGACCCGGCACGACAAGGACCAGATGCTGGAGAAACTGCATGTGGCACCTCCAGAACCTGGTTCCAGATCTCAGGAGACCATCAACGAACAGTTTGGAGGGATGGTGGCTTGACTGTGGGAGTTCATCGGGGAAGACAGTGTATATATTCTCAGTCCAGCTCCTTTCCCCAGGGATTGGATTTACTCAAGGGAGGCTCTGAATTTGGCTTTCAGAGAAAATCCCTGACCTCCTTGCTAGTCTCCTGTAACTCAGGAAACTGAGCTCCATCCATTCTGATTGACAAACTGCGATCATGACCTCCCCCTTTTTCCTCCTGAGGGTTGAGTCTGAATCCTTCTCAGACTGTTTATTCTCAGTGCACCTATGTATCTGCTGTTTGTTTCCCTGGACCTTCTCCAGAGAAGTACATCATGCCTCCTTTGTAATGTCACAACAGGCTCTGGGGTTTGTATTGTGATTGTGGAAGGGAGCTTCCACACAAGGTGTGCAATGAGCTGATTAAATGGGAATTGTCCCCCCCCCCCAGGCTCAAATGATTGGGTATGGAAAGAGGGAACCGATTCCTGAAAGTTGTCTTCTGATCTCCACATGCTTTCCATGTCACACACACATACACACACACAGAAAGGAAGGAGAGTAAATAAATAGATCAACATAATTTAAAAATCTAAAGTGAATCATCCTGTAAGAGGGAGTCATGCTGGCAATTGCCTGTAATCTGAACACTCCGGGGCAGAAACTGGAGGTTAACACAAGTTTAAGGCCAGCCTGGTCTATGTAAGAAATTCTAGGCCATCTAACAAGACCCTGCCCCACAGAAACAAAAGGTAAAAATGGATAAATAAATGAAGTGTGCCATGTGGTGATTTCAGCAGAACTGCATGGCTACTGTCACTGTCTATTTCTGGAACATATTTTTACACTCCACCCCCACACCACTAGCCATCTCTTCCCTCTCCATCTTTCCCCAGTCCCTGCCAACCTCAAATCTACTTTCTGTTCCCATAGATTTGTCCATCCTGAACACATCATGTAAATACAAACACATATTACGTAGTCTTTTGTGACAGGCCTCTTTCATGTAACAAGCTTTCAAGATTCATTCACATTGTGGCATGGACTTCTACTGCAGTCTTTTAGGGATGGAAAGTGCTCCATTATGTAAATAGACCACATTTTGTTTAGTCCATTAATTAGTTGATAGACGTTGAGTTTATTTATAGTGAATTTAATCTATACTATGGTCAAAATTGTTACCGGTGTTTCCAGTTGTCTTATTCAGTTTGTATTGCATTAACTAAAATGCCATAAGCTTTGTGCCTTAAACATCACTTGCTGATAGTTCTGAAGGCTGATAAGAGCACTTCCTGGTGTGCTGAGGGCTGTCTTCTTCTTCTTCTTCTTCTTCTTCTTTTGGTTTCTTGAGACAAGGTCTTTCTGTGTAGCCCTAGAAATCCTGGAACTTAATCTATAGACCAGGCTGGTCTTGAACTCAGAGATCTGCTTGTCTCTGTCTCCTAAGTGCTGGGAATAAAAGTGTGTGCCACCGTGCTTGCCTTTATTTTCATATTTTAAATTATGTATCTGTGCATGTGAGTCCATTACCCATGGAGGTCAGAAGAGAACATTAGATCTCTTGGCGCTGGAGTTACAGGCAGTTGTGAGCAGCCAGATGTGGATGCTAGGAACCAAATTCAGGTCCTCTGCAAAACCCACAAGCACCCTTAATGGTAAATTCATCTCTCTAGATTCTAATCCTAGATTTAAAGTATAATTAACCTTATACTACAAGACAATGTGTATACAGAATTTGCTTCTCTATGTGCACTTTTTATAAGAAGTTAAAATAATGCTTGATGACCCAGTATATTCTTTGTACTTGTCTGTGAATTTTAGTTTTCTCAAAAATATGCCAGGAAACCATAGATTCTTCATTAATTAGCTGAACACTCTATCATCTTAGTCTTGGGTCTGAAAGTCCTTTGAGAATCTTGAGAATTTTGCTTAAATTGCAATTGTGAGACAATATGGTTATTGCTGATAGCAAAAGTTTGCCAGAGAGATGGCAATTAGAATTTTTCCATGGACATTGAAAAGTCAGAAAATCTGAAGGATTTGCAACAGCATTGACCAACATTCACAACAAGCAATCTCTTCTTGTTCACATATTTGCTATTATCATTCAATTTAGTTGCACATATACTATCATCCTTATACTCTAAGCATTTGGTAGAACAATGACCTAATCCACAAAACCATTACCAAAACTAGAAAGTTCAAATTCACTAGGATCTCAGTACAAAAGAAATAAGATGTACAATAACATTATAGTCCCTGTAGTAGAATCAGAGTAAAGATGTAAACTTGTTTTTAAAGGATATATTTGATAAATTCTACATTTATTTATCAATATAAAAAATACTTCATGTGGCCAGGCATGGTAGAGCACACCTTTAATCCCAGAATTAGGGAGGCAGAGGCAGGTGGCTCTCTGTGAGTTCAAGGATAGCCTGGTCTACTCAGTGAGTCCAGGACAGCCAGGACTACATAGAGAAACCCTGTCTTGAAAAACAAAGCCAGGCACAGTGGTGCATCCGCATAGTCCCAGCACTCAGGAGGCAGAGGCAAGTGGATCTCTATGAGTTCGAGGTCAGCCTGGTCTACAGAGTGAGTCCAGGACAGCCAGGGCTACACAGAAAAACCCTCTCTCAAAAACCAAAAAGAAAAAAAAAGAAAAAAGGAAAGAAAGAAAGATAGATAGATAGATAGATAGACAGACAGACAGATAGATAGAAAGAAAGAAAGAAAGAAAGAAAGAAAGAAAGAAAGAAAGAAAGAAAGAAAGAAAGCCAAGAGGAAGGAAGGAAGGAAGGGAAAAGAAAGAAAGAAAAGAAAGAAAGGAAAGAAAGAAAGACAAGAAAAAAGGAAGGAAGGAAGGAAGGAAGGAAGGAAGGAAGGAAGGAAGGAAGGAAGGAAGGAAGGAAGGAAGGAAGGAAGAGTGTGTGAAGACTGGGCGTGTTGTTCAGTTGGTAGGGTACTTGCCTGGCATGGAGCCAAGGTCTCATCCTCAGCAACATGAGCCAGGAGTGCTGGCCAATGCCTATAATCTCAGCCCTTAGGAGGTAACAGAAAGAGGAACAGGAGTCCAGGGCGATTCTTGGCTATACCTGGAAGTTTGAGGCCAGCCTGGGATATAATAGACATTGTCTCAAGACAAAATATAAACAAAACCAGCTTCATGTGCCCGTGTGACAGCTTGCGCCTGCGGTCCCAGTCACAGACGAGGCTGAAGAAGGGTTGCTTGAGGACTTTGGGGCCACACCCAGACTCACAAGACAAAAACAACTTCATAGAGAACAAGCGCATAAAAAAAAAAAAAAGAAAGACCCATTTAGGACCAGGCACAGTAATAAGGCTCAGTAGTAGGCAAATCAGATACAATTCTGTGAGTTCAAGGCTAGCCTGTTCTCTATAGCAAGTCCCAAGCCAGCCACTGCTACAATGAGACCCTGTCTCAGAAACAGTTATGTGTTTATTGGTGTGTGAGTGCTTGTGCAGGCGTAGATGTGAATGAGTGTGCCTGTGTAAACCCTTAAGGCAGGGAGAGGTCACAAGTGTGGCATCTGTCATATCCCTGTGAGGCAGGGTCTCTTCCTGTACCCAGGACTTATGCTTTCTCTACTAGGATGGCAGTCAGCAAGTCCCAGCAGTCCTCCTGTCTCCGCACACCCAGAGCTGGGGTTCCTGGCATGTGTGGGAGACCTGTCTTGTTATTTGGGTGCTGAGATCTGCTCTTGGGTCACCATGATGTGCAGTAGGCACTCCTAACCACTGAGCTACCTCCTCACCCCTGTTTTCATTTTTACTTAGAAGCTTCCCTTTCCCCACTGCTGTGCCAGGCTTGACTCCTCATGCTAGGCCAGCACTCTATTCCTGAGCCACATGCCCAGCCCCCACGTTCTGTATGCTTAATTCTCTGGTGTTAGGAGCTTGGATGTTGGAAATATTGCTCCTTCTAGACCTCCATAGTTTCAAGAGAGGAAACAGCTCCCCACAGTTGAGCCTTGGAGATACAAACCAATCTACCCATACCCCAGGTAAGGGGTATGGGTAAAGCTAGTCCAGCCACTAGCCTAATGCCATTTTGGTTCTATTTTGCCTCTAACATTTTTTCCTCCTGAGTCACTGTCTTCAGTAGTCATCTTGGATTCCAGGATGACAGGACTGATCCACTGATCCGTACACATCTTTATGACGAGGAACTGAAACTGAAAGTGACAAGGGCGCCCCACCATGAGACCACACAAAACAAAAGCTATTCCCCAAGTTTGGGAGCTGCTGAGGCTGCACCCAGAGCAGCAGCCACGACCCCAGGAGAAGCAGGCCCCTCTCTTTAAGCGAGGGCAGTGGAACCCACTTCTCCAGAACCGCCTCTCAGGACCAAACCTGACATGGTCATATTTATGAAAGCCTTCGTCTTGCTCAGCATTGCTTGTCTTGCTTTGATTGGCATAATGGATGGTTGGCTAAGCCTAATCCAGTGATATACTTTTCCCCTAAAATTCCAACAGCATAAGCCTCTCCACCAACATCCTTGTCTTCTGCCCTTAATCACTCTAAGGCCGGGTACTGAAAAACCAGACACTATTTCTAGATCCCAGAGGCCTCTCCCCAGTTTTGTTGTCCATGAATCCTAAACTAAATGTATGCAGCCTGCCTTCCCCATTCTTGCCTGTGAAGGCCTCAGAAAAGTGCCTGGACTGCAATCCACTGCCTCCTGCCCACCGTGATGCTTACCCAAGTGGTTCTGTAATGTGCATTGTCTCCTGTTTCTAGGGATCTGTGAATATACATTTCCTTTATGACAACCATTCTTGCTGCCTGTGTGTCTCCCGTCCTGATTAAAACAAACTCTAAGGGCTGGAGAGATGGCTCAGAGGTTAAGAGCACTGGCTATTCTTCCAAAGGTCCTGAGTTCAATTCCCAGCAACCATATGGTGGCTCACAACCATCTATAATGAGTTCTGGTGTGCAGGTGTACATGCAGACAGACTACTGCATATATAATAAATAAATAAATCTTTAAAAGAACCACAAACCTCTAAGTACATTTAAGGAACACACTACAAATTATCAATGTAATTGCCTATTTGCATTTCTTCTCTTCAGATCCCTGTAATGGGAACAAATGATGATTCATCAGATCGGATATTCTACTCTAAAAGATGCCACTTTGGCATAATGCTTATTTTAAGCTGAAGTAATTAAGAAGCAGCAGACTTGGCAGGACCTCTATATAGTTTGTCTTCATCATAAAATCAGTGCATACATTTTGCTTTGTAAAAGAAACATAAATTTCCATTTGTCTCTTTCCAAGTTCTCCTTTTCCCCCTTCAGGGAAGAGGGGAAGAACTGTTAGTCACCTGAGACTGTTTTTTTCCACTGGAAACTTGAGCCTGCAATACAAACCTTACAAAACAGCCCTTATCTGCCTTTACATTCCCCACACATACCTTCCCTGAATTAGTGCCTTTCATAGCCTGAACTCCTTTCCTTTTTTTTTTTCTTTTTCTTTCCAAAAAACAAACTAGCCAACCAACCAACCAACCAACCAAAACTGATTTGCCAGGCAATGGTTGTACACATCCTTTTAAAAGAAGATACTTTTTTTTTTTTACAAATATTATTTATTATTATTTATACAGCATTCTGCTGTGCACCAGAAGACAGCACCAGATCTCACTACAGATGGTTGTGAGCCACCATGTGGTTGCTGGGAATTGAACTCAGGACCTTTGGAAGAACAACCAGTGTTCTTAACCTCTGAGCCATCTCTCCAGGCCCAGCACACATCATTAATGCCCCACTACGCAATGGTGACCCATGCTTTTGCAGGCAGATCTCTGTGAGTTTGAGGTCAGTCTGGTCTACAGAGCTAGTTCCAGGGCAGCAGGGTTACACAGAGAAATCCTGTCTCAAACCACACACACACACACACACACATGTGTATGTGTGTGGCTTGTGCACACAAATGCATATATCAGAAGACAGTGGTGTATCCCCTGTGTAGTAACAGGCAGTCATGAGCTGTTGAAAGTGGGAGCTGGGAATCTAACTCAGGTCCTCTGCAAGAACACTGCCTATTCTTAACCACCAAGCCACGTCCCCAGCCCTTTTTATTTTTTCTTTACAATCGCACATACATATTGTGTTTGTGGGTGTGGGTAGATGTTTTCAAGTATCCATGGTGTACTTGTGGAGGTCAAAGGGCAACTTGTAGGCGTAGGTCCTTCCTTTCCACCACTCGGGCCCCTGGGCTCAAACTTGGATTGCCAGGCCTGGTAACAGGCACCTTTACTTGCTGAGCCATCACTCAGGGCCCTTGTCCAGTCCTTTGTTATGAAAGCCAAACCTTAACTATCTTTTTAGAATTTCACTTATTTTCTGTGTAATTCTTGCATATAAAACTTAAAACATTGGTTAAACATGTACACTTGCTTAATCCTGTTAATCTTTCCTTTGTCATTTCATTCATAGGCTCCAGACAGAGAACCTAAGGGGCCAAGAAAGCTTTGTCTCTCCCTGTACTATTAACAAGTTATGCACTCACTCAACCACAAGCATAAAAAACCCAATTACAAAATGTCATCATAAACAGCCAGATAAACTGGTCTGATTTATAGATATTTGAGCAAATCATAGAATTTAGTGCTACAACTTCCGCTCTGGTCAAATACAAGAGCAGACAGCAACATTCAGCCTTCAGAAAGACACAAACAAACACAAACAGTTGTGAGCATGCTATGCCAGAAATGTAAGCAAACACATTTGTGTCTTTTCACAGTGTCAGAATTTATTATCTGACAATAAGTCAATTTTGTTGTCTGCAATTTGCCAAGTTGTGCTAATTTCCCCTGATAGCTAGCTGTTGGGAAACACAGGTTCTTTTGTTCCAACCTTAATTACTAATATTAACTCATCTATCACACAGTACACATCACAGGGTAAACATTTGTATATGTGTGTATGTGGACAGCATGAAAGAGAGCACAGCACACAGGGTTCATGGTGTTCAGAGGGAGGCATGGCAGGCAGGCGCTGAGAAGCTGGCAGCCATGTAAAGACCATCTCTGTGCTTGAGATCCAGGAGTTAGCCAGCTGGCCCTACTGGAGACACTGGGTCATGCGTAGGTTTGAGATGACGTTCGTGTCCAGCTGCAAAGCCAGCTACGGAACCATGAGGGCTGTAGAAGTAAAGGGCGAGACTGGGTCCAAAGGAAAGAGTGGGAAGATGGCGGACAGCAGGTTCAGACAGATGAACAGCTAAACAGACAGACAGAGTCCAAGCAGGCCACAGCAGCAGTGGGGACCAAGCCAACCTGGAGCTTCTGGGACAGTCAGAAGGTCTCTGCTGGCCGAGCAGGTAGTCAAGTGACAGGTTGGTGGGGCTGTCACTCTCACAATGGTAAGGCTCCTCCTTTTGCTGGCGTCTCGGTGAGGGAGCTCTATTCTTCTTTCTGTTGTGTTCTGGGAGCTCTCAGGTTCCCTTGGTTCTCCTGGGATGATTTTAGCTCATCCTTGTGCTCTCAGGGTCCAGTTCACTTTGATCAGTTTGCAGAGTGGTACCCTTGCCTCAGGTAGGAATGAGTGCTCACCAGTCTGTGCCTTATGGTGGTGCTGGACAGAGTGTGCCATTTTGTGTCTCCTGTGTGCTTGGCAGTTTCATGTCAACTTGACACAAACTAAATCCATTTGAGAGGAGGGAACCTGAAATAGGAAAATACGTCCATAAGATCGGGCTATAGGCAAGCTTATAGGGCACTTTCTTAACCAGTGATTGATGGGCAAGGCCCAGTCCATTGTGGCTGGTGGCATCCCTGGGCTGGGGGTCCTGGGCCCTCACAAGAAAGAGGGCTGAGCAAGCCATGAGGAGCAAGCCCAGTAAGCAGCACCCCTCCACAGCCTCTGCATCAGTTCCTGCCTCCAAATTCCTGCCCAGTTTGAGCTCCTGTCCTGACTTCCTTCAGTGATGGACTACAAGGTGGAAGTGTAAGCCAAATAACCCTTTCCTCCCCAGCTTGCTTTTGGTCACGGTGTTTTATAGCAGCAACAGTAATCCTGACTAAATCACCTGCCTCTCAAGTTATACTCAAGACGGAGCCCAATTCTACCTGGAACCTGGAGCCTCTCAGGGCAGGGTGGAGCCTGAAAATCCAGTGTTTCATGGAAAAACTTATGGCAGTGCATAGCCTCATCTCTTCAGTGAGAAAGGGGATTTATGGCTCTTGAATTCTTGGCTTCAGGTAGGTAAAGGATTTCAGGAACTTCAGTCCCTTTAAATGAAAATGAGCCCAGATGACTTTTTATGGATCACTATAAAATTGGAAAAATGTTGTTGATATAGGGTCTTATATTGTAGCCTACGTTAGCCTGGAACTCACTATGTAGCCCAGGCTGGCTTCAAACTTGTGGCAATCCTCCTGATTCAGAGTGCTGGGGCACAGACATGAGGCACCATCAACAGCCCAGAAGTTCCTAATGATTTATGTTGTCTGTAGTTGGGTGTTACAGGGACAGCCTGCTTGAACATCCAAGAACAAAGGAACTAAAATAGCTTTCACCTGTGACCTGGAAATCCTGTGACTAATGGATTAGAGGACAGATAGGGAAAGTCACCAAAAAAGCTCAGCAGGGTCTGGCTATAAGCTGATTAAAATACTAACACATCTCTAGAAAGAGGAGGTCATGTGGGAGGAGGGCTGAGTTTCTCCCAAGTCATTGCATAGTTTAATCACTCATCCCTTGTCATTAAAGCAAACTTCCCATAAATGTGTAGGTGTTTGGAAGGGAGCAGAAAGGAGCAATGTCTCCATTTATTGAACAGATGCTAGGGTGAGGTGACTCTTCTGGGGAATCAATTTCTCTTCGCTTCAGAGAGAGAGGACAATAGCAAACTATTCCACTCAGTGTAAGTTGGTGATCGTAGAGTTTGATGAGGTTCTGTTATTGTAAATATAAAAAAATGAGTGTTGGGCTATATAATGTTATTTAGTATTAGCCCTATAATTATCACAGTGGTATTATTTAACCCACTATCAAATAATAAGACAGAAACACCTGTTAGGTTTTATACTTCCTGAATTTACCTTGGGCAGGGCAGATATTTCCCTATGCTGGCTCAATAATCTCACCATCTACCTCCCAGCCCTCATCCAATGCCTCCTTAACTATCCTCATCTGAACTATCTCCCATCCATAATCTTATAAATACTTGTTTTTATTTTTTATTTGGGCCTTTCCACACCATTATTGGAGTTCTTTCATCTCACCCACGTGGTTTCTTCTCCACCTAAGCCCATCATGGTGTCCTCCTTTCTCTTCTCTCCTGTCCATCTCCCATGATTCTCCTGTACCTAAAGCCTGGAAACCTTAACCATGCTTATTCCATTCTGCCCTGTCCAGGTGTACGCTGTTTAATCAACCAATCAGATGTAATAACTTAGGCAGGTTTATACAACAAGGATAGGTTTACACAACAAGGATAGGTTTACTCAGATCTTGAGCATCAGAACAACCCCCAACAGGGTTTACTACAGGAGCAGGGGTGAGGGCTGACTTAGAGGAGCAGGGGTGAATGGGGAAATGTTATCACCAAAAAGCCCACCCCAGCATGCGGAAAGGAAAACTAACCACAGCTGCACTGCTGGAGTCCTCGCCCCAGCCAGCTTCCTGCCTCCTAAGTACTCCACCATCTTCCAAAACCACAGGAAGCTGAAACAGGATTCAAGCAACTGAGCTGGCCAGACAGGGGAGAGCGAGTGGCTCAAGTATAGGTCAGGATCTAATGACTCCATCCTTTTTGCGAAAGCTTTTTAAAATTTTTTACATTTTTTATTTTATGTTCATGCATGTATACAGAGGTGTGTGTGTGTGTGTGTGTGTGTGTGTGTGTGTGTGTGTGTGTGTGTAGTGGGTGCACATGCCATAGTGTGCATGTGGAGGTCACAGGACATCCTGTGGAGTCTGCTCTCTCATTCTACCATCCTAAAAATCAAACTCGACTCGTCAGGTCTGGCAGCAATCACCTTTACTCCCTGAGCCATCTTGCTGTCCTGCAGGGAGTGTTAACAACTGTGATCTTTCGAGGGTCTCCTGTGGCTAATTGCATCGACTCTAATTTCAAGATGGCACTGCCCTCTGCCAGAGGGCAGAGTTCTAGAGCAGCCAAAGGGCTTACATTGTCTTATTTGAGACTCATGTGCCTTGAGGCTAATGTTATGAACTGCGCTGGTTCAGATGAGAAAGGTCTCCACAGGCTCATATATTTGAATACTTTGTCCTCAGTTGGTGGGAATGTTTGGGAAGGATCAGGAAATGTGGGCTTGTTGGAGCAAGTGTGTCTCTGGGGGTATCTCCCCCCGAGTTGCAGATAAGGATATGAGTTCTCAGATAACTGCTCCAGTGCCATTTGTGCCTGCCTCCTGCCATGCTCCTTGCCATGACAGTCATGGGCTCTAGCCCTCTGCAACAATGAGCTCCAATTAAATGCTTTCTTTTATAAGTTGCCTTGGTCATGGTGTTCTGTCAGCAGAAAAGTAACTAAGACTGGTTAGAGAGACAAGTGCGTTGTCCAGAGATAACTAGCCATCTGCTAGCAGAACTAAAACCAGTTCAATGTCTGGGCGCTGTCTGCTCCACATGGTCCTCCCAGTCTCCAGTCCAGGGTCCTCCACCAGGTCTTCAGTGCTTGCTCAGACTACACTGTCTGAAACATTCGCTCAATGTGACAATAATCAAGAGAAGCAGGGAACAACTCTTCTCCTGCCTCTCATTCAGGTGACCCACAAGAACATGCCATCCAAAATGTCTGGTACCTGTATAGGGTCACACCCAAGCTCCTTTTACCTCTGAAGCTTTAATTATTTAGTCCATGAAGTAAACATATTAAAGAGACTAAAATAACAGGAGAAAAATGTAACAAATGTATAGATTTCCTTAAGCTTGGGATTCACACAAAATATGAATGCACAAAAGAGGTGCCATATGGTTGAAGCCTAAATAGCCTCTTTATAAAGCAGAGAGAAGCAGGATTAGAGGCAGTAGGCAGTGATTTTTAAAGAAATGAATGATGTAGCTGGAGAGATGGTTCAGTAGTTTAAAAAGCTGGCCTTGAATTCACAGAGATCCACCTGCCTCTGCCTCCCAAGTTCTGAGATTAAAGGTATGCACCACCATGCCCAGCTGGTCCTCAGGCTTTGGGGGTAAACATTTTACAGGCGAGCTATATTCCTAGCCTAGAAGTGTTCTTTCTTAATAAACCGCCCCTGTGTCTATAACTCTTCGTATGCCACTGTCTGATTTCTTGTTCCAAGACACAAGAAGCTGGAAATTTCAGCAGGTATCCCCCAGACTCCCATATTTGCCCAGAGCAATATGAATTTAATTGCCCTTGCTTAATGAAATTTCAGTGAGAAATTGACGGTAATGCTGCTCCTCTTTGGTGAATTCTGTGTTCAGAAGTAGAAACGTCAGGAGAGAAAGATGTGGAAGGCAGGCAGAGTGGAAGTCAGGGATCTACAGGCTGTCAAAGCAGCGCCTTAGAGGGCCACCTTCTGAGCTCTGGAAAGTCCCATCACTAGGCCCTTCGAAATCTCATTTTTAAATGAGTGAGCAGGAGATGTAGAGAGTGTAGTTCTTGCTTGTATGCACATGATCCTGTTTGATCTGCAGCACAACGTGATGAATTAAATGTGGTAGTATTGCATTCATAATCTCGGCACTTGTAGGCTGAGAAGAGTAGGCAAGAAATCAGGAGTTCAAGTCCAGCCTCAGCTATACAGCAAATTTGAGACCAGCCTCGGCTATGTGAGATTCCGTCTCAAACAAACAAGCGAGCAATTAAGTAAAAAAATAAGCTGGGAAGAGTAGAGCTGGTCACCCGGTCACCCTGCAGCAAACTGCTGCCCTCTCTGGAATTCTCTAGTTCAATAGCAAGGGCAAAAGGCTGTGTAGCAACAGAGGTTGCAAAGGAGAAAGGCTGAATCTTCACTCAAGTTTTCCAAACAGTGATAGAACTATTTTTAGGTTTGATCAGGATCTCTCATGCATGTTGCAGGAGGGTTTTCTGGGTCAGCCCCTCTCAAATAAACTGTCATCTAATCCCTGCCCAGGAGAGTTACCCCGATAGAGTAGCAAGGAGCCCTGGCTATTTTGAGATTGCTTTGGCCCAGCTATGTAAGTGGCCTTCAAAGATGTGCTGAATGGGTGCTGTGAGAGAATTCCTTCTCTCTTGCAGGTGGCATTTTTTCCTGTCTTCTGTCCATGCATTCATCCAGAATGCATGGTGAATCCTGCAGTACTGAATTTATGTTGTGGCTGGAGGCCAAGCAGAGGGCTCATGCGCTTTGGGGAAGAGTTTACTGCGGGGCTGTTATTCCCTTAGCCCCTCACTCTGCAGTTTTGTACAGATGAGCCTACCTCATGCTAGGAACTTAGAATATAATGTTAAACAAACCCAGGCAGAACCCTTACCGTCAAGACACTTAGGGCTGAGCGGGGCTTGGTGACTCACACCTATTCTGCTAGCTCTAGAATGGCTGCAGCAGCATGATTGGAAGTTCAAGGCCAGCATGGGCTACATGGTGAGACTCTGAAAAAAAGGGAGAGGGAAGGGAAGGGAAAGGAAGAGAGTGGGGGGAGGAGAGGAGGAGGAAGGGGAAGGAGAGAGGGAGATAGTAGGGGAGTGGATGGGAGGGGGAAGAAGCGTACAGACTACCAGGGGAGAAGAAGTCATTAGTCAAATCTTCATATTTTTATTGCTGGTATAAACATCACATAAAGGGAAAGTGTATGAAAGCAGATGGCTGGAAGGACAGAGGCGTTGCTTAGGAAGACGCTATTTGAATTCGGTTCTGAAGGGTAAGTAGAGGTCCAGTAGGTGCCAGCTGGAGGGAAGGCATTCTTGGCATTAAAGAACATCTGTGGCCAAGGACCCTGATACAGAAAAGCACACAGATCAGGAAGTGTTAGGACACCAAACCTCCTGCTCCTGAATGCCTGCAAATTAAAGCAACAAAAGCCAGATTAGCAGGAAGAAAAGTAAGTTCTTTAATGTGCATGCCTACCAAAGTTTACCAAAAAAATGGTCCACTAGACAGCCAAGGCTACACACAGAAACCCTGTCTCAGAAAAAAAAAAAAAAAAAAAAAAAAAAAAAAGGAATGTGCTACGATGGCCAGTTTAAGGGAAACTGTTTTAAGAAGGAAGACTGAGTCCAGCCTGGACCACATGGCAAGATGCTATTTAAAAGATGGGAGGCGTGGTGGGTTGTGCTGGAGAGATGGCTCCTGGCTAAGGGCACTGGCTGTTCTTCCAGAATATCTGAGTTCAAGTCGCAGCACTCGCTCAGCACAGCCAGTTCCAGGGAATTAAAGCTCTCTCTGGCCTCCGCCAGCACCAGGCACACTCATATGCACAGACATACGTGCAGACAAAGTGTCCAAACACATAAACAAAAAACAAACAAATAAATGAAATCAGAGACTTGTGCACCCAACCATGCAGGGAGGGAGAAGGGCATGGAAGTGAGAAGCTTCTCTGGAAATTTCCAGAAAAAAGAATAAGATGTAAGAAAGCTTGTGATTACTCCAGCACATTCAAGTTTTTAACAGCCTTTCAAGTTTCTTCAGTAGCCATAAAACTCCCTGGAAAGGAGATTTGCATAGATTTACTCTTGCTGTCTTTCTTGACAGCAAAAGCTGCCCTGAAGAGGAACTTGTGAACACCCCAACCCCGAGATGTGTCTAAGAGAAAAGCTTGGAGGTTTCTATGTACACCCAAGGAACCCTCATATCCTCAGCTTAGAATGATATGCTATTTCTGGGGTTCTAAGAGGGTCTCCATTAGAGCCTGGTGCATTGTGATGGCAGAGGAGTGGGGTTGGGGGCTACAACATATGGCCTGGTTGGATTCACTCCTTTCCAGGGAAGAATGGAAGAGCTGAAGTTTGAAGAAGAGCCGCAGGCTTCTACTTGTGTTGGATAAACTCGGGGTACATCTGAGAATTCCGGGACTGGGTGGAACACGGCAGCTGACTGTCCTAGTCTGGAACTCAGAGGGGAGCTTGGAAGATTCTTGTAGGAGTCAGCTACGCAGAGCTGGTAATTATAGACCAGTGTGTGCGTGAGACTTTAAGGAAATGGTTGAGAACATAACGTCCCTTCCACCCACCTATAGATTTAAGAGAAAGAAAGGAAAAACAGAAAAGGAAAGAAAGTTGTGGGGACAGACAGTGGGCTTACAGGAAACCCTGGGACTTGGTGTTTGCCCAGTCCAGCCACGAGGGTCTCTGTGAGAATGTAACTTTGTTCAGAGTTCCTTGCAGCTCAGAGCCTGGCTTTGCCTTCTCACCTGATGAACTTAAAAATCCTCGCCTCACTATATCACATTATTTACTTACTCACACATGTCCCCGTAAATAACATACTGTTGTTTTTATTATTGGTCTTACTGTGTAGTCCTGGCTGGCCTGGAACTTACTACATAGATCAGGATAGCCTGGGCATATCGCAGTCTCTGTCTCCCTAGTGCTAGAACTAAAGGTGTGTGCCACCATGCCTCACTACCACAGATTCTGTAGGAGGGTTTGGTGGCTGTTTAGTTTACATTAGAAATTCAGAAATTCTGCGGCCCTTTAACACAGCCCCTTGTGTTGTGGTGACCCCCAGTCATAAAATTATTTCCATTGCTACTCCATATCTGTAATTTGGCTGCTGTAGTGAATCGTAATGTAAATATCTGGAGACAGAGGTTTGCCAAAGGGGCCGAGACCCACAGGTTGAGAAACACTGCTCTCGAGCCTTTTCTCTAAGTGTGTATGTTGCGTTGTGTGGGTATGCGAGTGTGGTACATGGGGGCCAGGGCGGGGCCCAGGGCGGGGCCCAGGTGTCCTCCTCTACCCTGCTGCCACATTATTCGCCGTTCAACCAGGAGAGGAGGGTTCCTCTTAGAGAAAGGGTCACTATAGTTCTTAGGAGTCTAAGCCAGCAATGGGATCCCACGGACAAAGGCACAGACATCAAAACAAAAACAGGTTTTGGGCAGGGGCGTCTGCTAGACACTGCTGGACAGATGCAGGAGATGATGGACAGCATCCATGTTGTGGTGCATACGTGATTCTCTCAAGTCCGCAGGTCTGTTGTGAAATGGCTTCATTTTTCCCATGTGCCAGCAGGGTTCTGTGTTTGTGCTTCTAGGAGATGACCTATGTCCAACAGGCAAGCTGAATTCCAGTCAGACTCCAGGCCCAGTTGTGGGTGGGGTGCTTATTCACCTTTCCCGGCTTCTACTGGTCCTGGGAAATGTGACCAGAAGAAAGAACAGGTGAGACGCCAAAGGCCAAGAACTAACAAGCTCTCAGGCAATTTACTATGAACATCAAGCATGATGGGAAATTGTTCTTTCCTACTCAACACTGAGCCCGTCAGCAATAAAACGGCACATTGCAATGGCCCCAGAGCCGGGCAGTGGCGTGCTCTCCAATTAGACCCGGCTGCAGGCCAACTTAAGCCCCTGATTAATGCTGGCTGGGACACTCCAAGGATTATTTTCTTGTCCTCTGTGCCAGGTAGGTTGGTACAAGAACACTGTGCAAATGTCTGTGTTATCCTGACTTTTCATAATTAGATTCTCTGGAACCATAAACTTTTCTCAGGACCTAGAAGCAGGCAATGGAGTGTCGAGGGCTGGGCTGAGCAGGGCCTATGTGCAGCAGGGTGACCTCATCTTCCTGCAGGCCAACCCAAAACCTGCTCCCACCTGAGAAAGAAAAGGTAACGAGATGCCCGCTGTGGAGCCTAGGAACATTCAACTGTGACCTGGTTATCTGCCAGGCTAACTCTCCATAACAAAGGGAGCTGAAGTCCTCAGTCTCCTGGCAGGTGAGGAAGTTGAAACCCAGTGCCTCACAGATCCCCTTAGCTCCCACACAGCCTCGGGATTCAGTGGTCAGGCCTGCACACCTAGAGAGGATGCTACAGAGCCCCTCCCACATTCACAAAACTCTCTGCCTCCTCTAACGTTCACTGCACTGGGCTGGGAGCTATCTTAGTTTGTGGAATGCTTACCTAGCGTGTAGGAGGCCTTGAGTTTGATGTCCAGTGCTACATAAAGTAGCTGTGGCAGCACATAGCAAGATCCTGTCTGGGGAAAGAGGAAGAGAGAAGAGGGTAGAGAGGATTAGAAAGTCCTAATGGGTATAGGAGGAAAATGAAAATGAAAACAAAATCATCCTTATTAAATCTCAAGATAATCTTTTTAAACAACTTGATGGGTTTCTTTCACATGTAATGTAATTCTGCTGGCTCCATCCCTCTATCCACTCCTGACTCCTGAGTGTTGCTGGTATTCAAAGAAAGAACAGCCAAGGAGCCCTAGCATTCTAGAGTATTGGTTCTCAACTATCCTAATGCTGCAACCTTTCTAACCCTTTAATGTTGTTCCTCACGTTGGCGTGACCCTGACCATAAAATCATCTCACTGCTTCTTCATGGCTGTACTCTTGCCACTGCTACGAATCATAATGTAAATATCTGATGTTCAGAATGTCTCATGTGTGACAGTTTGAGAACTGCTGTTCCAGAAGCTACTCTCATGGATTAGGGCTTTCTCTCCACCAAAGAATCCTTGCCAGCATAAACCATGCTTTCAGCTAGCCTGAACTGAAAGAATAAATGGTGGAGAATTGGGAGATCCAGTTCATAACTATGGGATGCCCTTTCCTCTCTGAACTCAGCCTAAACGCAGTGATGACGTGGCTAAGGGCTGAGCCTGGTTCTACCTGAAGACAGGCACGCCACACCTGCTAACATAAGTATGCAGGGACACCCTCCGTAAGTGTCCAGGTCACGTACTACCCAGCTTTCCAGACTAACATTACTGTCCAAAAAACTGTCATGTGAATGTATAGGTCACTCTCGACTCTCTAGAAGCCACATGTAAGAAAGAAAATGGACTGGCGCTTGCTCAGCGGTTGAGAGGCCTTCCTTGTCTGCCGGAGGACTGGGATCCAAATCCCAGCACATAGGTCAGGTGACTAGAACTCTAGCTCCAATTAAGCTGTTGTTCCCTCCTGGCCTCCATGAGCACCGCATACATGCGTGAGCATACGCGCACAGTCATGTATATAAAATAATAAAATAGATAAAAAACATCTTGGAAAAGACAAAAGTGAAAATACATGTGGGGACCTGTTTGTGTCTGCACATATGTGCTTTCCAGGTGTGCATGTGGAGGTCAGAGGCCAGAGGTCAGCGTCCTGCCCCTTCCCAGGGAACCTGGAGATGAGCGTAGACTGGTCAGGGTGGACTGGCTGTCCAATTGGTCTCCAGGATCACCTGTCTCCTCTCCATCAGTGCTGGGATTACAAACGAATCTGACCACACCTGGCTTTCATGTGGGTCCTGGAGATCTGAACTCAGGGCCTCATGCTTTCCCATCAAGCATTTTACTCACCGAGTTACCTTCCCAGTGCCCAAAAGTAATTTTAATAACTTATATAACCCAAATGTAAAAAATATTGTATCAACACATAACTGAAAATTTAATTTTTTTTTTTTTTTTTTTTCTGAGACAGTCTCACATAGTCCAGGATAGCCTTGAATTTTCTCTCAAGTAGAGAATGGCCGTAAGCCCCTCACCCTCCAGCCTTCATCTCTCTAGTACTGGAATGGCAGGCATGTACTATCATGGCCAGCTTTACAATGTTGGGCTTATTTTCATTTTTGTTTGTTGGCTTTTCAAAATGGTTGCTTTGTGTAGTCGGCTATCTTGGAACTCTATCTGTAGACCAGGCTGGCCTCAAACTCAGAGAGTCACCTGCCTCTGCCACCTGAGTGCTGGAATTAAAGGCCACGCCTTTAATCCACTGCCTGTCTAAAATATTGTTAATAAGTGTTGTGCTTTCTTTTTTTACCACTGAGTCTTTGAAATCTTGTGTGTCTTTTACCCTCACTATTGTACCGTTCATTGGAGTGCAAAGAACAAGTGTGTGATGGCCACAAGGCAAGAGACTGGCTCCTGGGCTGTAGTTCAAGCAAAAGCTTCAGGATTTGACCCCAGGAGGCCTCCCTACCTCACCTCATCCCCATCCTCAGAGGCATTTCGCAGCTGAACGTATGGCTCAGTGGTGAAGAAATGGAGAAGGGCCTTCCCTTTTGCAAACCAGACGCCAAGAAGTGAAAGCTAATGAAGTCTCTGCAGATTTACTGATGACAGGAACAGTGGTTTCTCAATACTAGACCAGAGATGACCCTCAGGCCACGTAGAAAAGGCAGATCTTACACCTCAAAAGAGCAACGGCATGGCATTATTCCCAGCACTCAGGAGACAGAGGCAAGTGGATCTCTACAAGTTCAAGACTAGTTTAGTCTACACAGTGAGTCCCAGGCCACTTAGGGCTACACAGTAGACCTTGCTCCCCTGCCTCCCCCAAAAAATCCAGTGGATTCTCAATGCATACACAAGAAAGCTCAGAACACAGCCAGACCCTAACGTTAAACTGTATTTCTCAGTTTACTGACCCTAGTTAAAGCTAAGAAAAGTCAGCATTTTACCCGCAGCCAAGTGCTTGCACACACATGTGCATGCATGGTTAAGAGCCAAGAATTCAGGGGTTGGTTTCCAGGCTTCATTCTGCAGCCAGCTCTCTGCACCTACGGGTGATTGAGGAAGCCAGGGCCTTGGGCAACATTCGGGCTTCCACAGTGGTGCCTGGACCTCCTCTGCTGCTCCTTTGCCTTTCCTGCTTGCAGATCCTCACTCTTACCTCAGGTGAAGGCTCAGCCCAGGGTTTTTTTCTTTTTATTTAAAGCAAGTTCCTTTCAGTTTCTCTAACGGTTCCCTGCGCAGGAGCAGAAGACTGAGCTGCTTGCGGTGGCCCTGGAATCCTAGTACTTGGGAGGTTAGGAGTTCAGGGTCAATCTTGGCCACAAAGTCACTTTGCGGCCAGCCTGGGATAAATAAACAGTAAAAGGGAAGCAAACTAACTCTTAGTCTACAAAGATAAGATAAACACACTCATAAAGGAAAAGAGAGGAAATCTGCATAAACTCAGGGCTAATGCTGGGTCCTGAGCGGCTGTTACGGGTATTGGTGTTTCTGGGGCCGATTGTGTAGTTCTCATAATTCACATGTAATCAATCATCTTGTGTTTCAATCTCTTCATATCTAAAGCAGGCTAAAAATAACCCAGTTCACATCACAGGCTTATTGAAGGGGAATTCAAATAGAACCCCTGAAAAAATGAAAGGGAAAAATTACTTGTAAAAAGTACAAGAAGGTCAGACTGAAGGACTGACTTTCCAATACAGAAGCCTAAGACCAGCATAGAAAACTGAGAGACAGGACGACAGAGATGGTGCAGCAGCTAAGTGCTCTTCTTCTGTAATCATGAACATGGAGAGTTCAAATCCCAGCACCCACACAAACCTGGCTTCATTGTACCGACATGTAACCCAGTTGGACCTTGTTGGTTTCCAGGAGAGCTGGTAGTGAGCCCAGGCACAGGGAACCCTGCCTCAGAGGGATAGACAGAGAGTAATAGAAGACAACACTGTGCCTTCTGGCTTCTGGGCACGTGCATTTGAGATCAACACTGCCAGCTGAACTGCGTCTCCAACCTTCTCCCCACATTTTTCCAAACATAGTCTCAGGTAGCCCAAGCTGACCTTGTATTCACTCTGTAGCTAAGGGTGATCTCAATGTCCTGATCTTCCAAGTGCTGGGATTATGGGCAAGCATCACCATACTCAACTGATTTTTTTGTTAGTTTAGAATTATTTATTTTAATGTTTTGGGTACGCACATTTGCCTGAATGTAAGTATATCAAAAGCATACCCGGTACCGAGGAGACTAGAACAGGGTATTAAGAATGGGCGGGCTACAGTCTTTATTTCGGTTCCACTGCACTTTTATACATATATGACACAAAGAAAGCAATGGTCCAAGGAAAGTTGTTTGAGTTCAGAAAACCATGTAAATGAGTATCATAAGTGCATACTAAATATTGACAGAGTAGCCCTTTCCCAGAACTTTGTCAAGACAGGCCAATTTAAACACAATTGCCTGGCATCTACTATAGATTCTATCTGGGAAAGCAGAGAAGCAAGGCCGTGTCCAGATTTAGCGTGCACTGACCAGCCTGGGTTCTATGGCTATGCCCTGACATCCAACAAGAATAAACAAGTCTTTGAATTGAATGTAAATGTTTATCACAGGAGGCATGAAGAAATCATTTTCAAGAACAGTCCAGGAAATAAAACGCACCTGAAGTAGAGGGCCCTCTGTCTTTTCTCCTGGAGCTCCTGGGCCTTTCTCTCACAATTCCCCATTGGCCTTGTCCCTTTGACAGTGATCAATCCTTCCTGCAGGGAAGCACTTTCCCTAACTTGCACATCGCTTATAGTAAGATAGGCCAATGGTGACGAAGGAGCCAAAAAAGCTAGTTTTCTGGTTAACGATCTCTGCTTAATTTCTTTCGTGGTCCTGTTAGTAATTCTTCATGCCTTTAGGTGAGAGGTGGACCCCAGTGGCAGTTTCCCCTTGCTTTGTTTGATTTGTTAGAGATTAGAACTAGGGCCCCTCATATACGAGGTGAACTCTTTAACCTCAACTACACTTTAGGCTCTCCTCTTTTAAAATCAATTTATTTGCCAGGTACAGTGGCACACCCCTGTAATCCCAGCACTTGGGAAGCAAAGGCAGGTGGATCTCTGTGAGCTTGAGGCCAGACTGGCCTACAAAGTGAGTTCCAGGACCATCAGAAACAAAATAAATCTATGTGTTTGAGTGTTCTGTAGCTTGAGGTATCCTGGAACTTACTATGTACCCAGGCAAATCTGAACCTTCCTGTCCTAGTTTTTGTCTCCTGAGTACACCCACCTCACCCCTTCTTTGGGGAAGGGGGCTGTTTTATTTTATTTTGTTTTGTTTTTGAGACAGTGTCACCTATCAGCCATGGATGTCCTGTAACTCACTTTGTAGACCAGGCTGACCCTAAGCTCACAGAGATCTCCCTGCCTCTGCACCCCTTTTTAAAAACAGGGTCACCTGTAACTCAGGCTGGCTTTAAACTTCCTGTGTAGCCCAGGCTGGCCTTGAACTCCTGATTCTCCTGCCTCCAACTCCCAAGTGCTGGGATTATTGGCATGCACCACCACTTTTGGGTTTTGTTTGTTTGTTTGTTTGTTTGTTCTAAATTATGGAAGGGGTGTATTTTGCCTGTGAATATGGTACCTGAGGAGACCAGAGGCCCAGGTTCCCCCTGGAGCCAGAGTTACAAGCCACCTTATTGGAGAGCTGGAGACCAAGCAAAGGGCCTCTATAAAAGCAGTATAAGCTCCTAACCGCTGGGCCATCTCTCCAGCCCCTCCCTTCTGTCCGTTTTTAGAGAAAGCTTCATGAGTGTGGCTGTGGAGCAAATGGCTGAGTTCTCTTTGATGGTTGGTTGGCTGGTTGGTTGGTTGGTTGGCTGGTTGGTTGGCTGGTTGGTTGGTTGGCTGGTTGGTTGGTTGGCTGGTTGGTTGGTTGGCTGGTTGGTTGGTTGGCTGGTTGGTTGGTTGGTTGGTTGGTTGGCCGGTTGGTTGGTTGGCCGGCCGGTTGGTTGGTTGGTTGGCTGGTTGGTTGGCTGGTTGGTTGGCTGGTTGGTTGGCTGGTTGGTTGGCTGGTTGGTTGGTTGGCTGGTTGGCTGGTTGGCTGGTTGGCTGGTTGGCTGGTTGGTTGGTTGGCTGGTTGGCTGGCTGATTGGTTTTTGAGATAGAGGTTCTCTGTGTACCCCTAGCTGTCCTGGAACTCACTCTGTAGCACTCTGCCTCCCAAGTGCTGGGATTAAAGGTGTGTGCTACCACCACCTGGTCTGGGTTCTCACTGGATCCTGCTGGCAAGAAAGAGAAAGAAGAGGGAGGGTACAACTGTAATCAAAGGCTCCAATTAGTCCAGGGCTACAAGAACAACATGTTAGCTCAGTATGCAGCTCTTACCATGCACATGAGTCAGGAGGTAAGAGGGATCTTCCCTGGGATGCTAGACCCCGGCTGGGAGTTGGAGACAGAGTTCCCACAGACCAAACACTGAGACCATTCTCAGTGTTTATTTATTCCTTGGTTCATCCAGCAAGTATCTCACTGACTGAAGCTACAAATATTTATTGAGCATCTACTCCATTCTAGGATGGGCACTGAGGATTATAGCGGGCACCAAACACATGGCAAATAACATAGACGGATGAAATAGTCAGTAGATTGGATGGTTCCAAGGAGAAAAGCCAAGTTGAAAAGGAGGATAACAGATTCAAGCCTTAGTCCTACAGAAAGCTTCACTGATAAGCAAAATGACACTGCAGTTAACACCCAAGAGACTGAGGGATGAGTCATGCAGGAGTCTGGGGAAATACTTGTTGAGGTCCCAAAGAAAGTCAACCTCTGGTGGGGAGGGCTGGGCCCTGGCAAAAATCCAGCCAAAAGCCACCCTAGGAAGGAACCCCTGGCTGGGCTTCCATTTCACAAGGGCATTGCAAAGTGTGCCACTCGTGTTACGAAGGGAAGCTGAGGGTCTTCGTAAACTATATGCAGGAAATGAGAGACATTTTGTGGCAGAATCATCTCCCGGCTTCGTGGTTTTTTCTAGAAGACTATTTTTATAAATTGCAGATCATAGCATAGTCTGAGCCCTTAGCAACCATCTGGCGCTCATGGTTTCCCAATGTGGTAGATGATAAAGAACGCTCTGGGCTGGTTGGCTCAAAGACACAGACTCCAGCCCAGCCCAGCGGTGCGGGCCTGTAACCCCAGCTACTTAGGATGCCAAGGTGGGAAGGTAGCAAGCAAAGGCCCACCTGAACAGCATAGCGAGACTCTCTCAATAAGTCGAAACGGAACAAGACAAAAAGCTACAAAAATGGTTGGCAGAGTGCTTGCCCTGACAAGCTTGCAGTGCCAGACTGAGCGAGTCCCCACTACCAAAGCAAAAGGTAGACTCCACATCAGACATGGGCACACATTTGTGATCCCAGGCCTTGGCAGGAGGTGGGGGTGGGCTGAGGCAGGCAGATTCTGAGTTCAAGGTCACCCTAAGCTATATAACAAGTCATGAGACTCTGTCTCCAAAGATTCAACCAAACCAAACAAACCCAGATTCTGGCCCACGCTCCACCCCTGCCCCCGGAGGGCTCTAGAGTCTGTGGGTTTCGCCAGCACACCAGTGGTTCCACACCAAGCAGGTTTGGGAGGCTCAGAGAGTGTTCACAAACAAGGAAATGGAGGCCTGGTGAGAGGGACGTCTTGCCCAAGGGAGGACTGGTCAGTCAGGCGGAACTCCCTCCGGTCCACCAGGTCCACACAGCACACAGCACAAAGATAGCCTGTCATATTCAAGCAGATGGGGTCAGGCATTCGTTAAGATGTGCCAGGACACATTAATTACCACCTTTGAGAGCTGACAGCCCTACCAGCAGTACAGGAAATGGGTTGGCTTGTTCCATTTACAAGGTCCAATAAAATGACAAATGAATAATGAAGAAATAAACTAGCTCATTGGTAATAAAAAGCTTTTTTCCTCTAACAAATTTTATTTTTGTTCAGTTTTGTTTTGGTTTGTGTTTCAAGACAGGGTTTCTCTGTGTATTCCCTGGCTGTCCTGGGATTCACTCTGTAGACCAGGCTGGCCTGGAACTCAGCGCCACCACTGCCCACCCCACCTCTTTTTTTACAATCCATTTTTATTGTCTGTGAATGTATGCCACCTGTGTGTGCCCACAGAAACCAGACAAGGGCATCGGACCCCCTGGAAAGAGACAGTTGTGAACCATCATGTGGGTGGTGGGAAGCGAACTTGGGTCCTCTAGAAGAGCAGCCAGGGCTTTTTTTTTTTTAAAGATTTTATTTTATTATTATCTTTTTATCTATAGGTATGGGCGTTTTGCTTACATATATGCCTGTGTACAGGCATTCCTGGTGCCCTCAAGTCCAGAAAAGGATGTTGGACTCAGTTACTAGAGTCACTGACAGTTATGAGTCACCATCTGGATGCTGGGAATAGAATCTTGACCCCCTGGGAGAGCATCCAGTGCTCTAACCACTGAGAAACCTTTCCAGCCCCACAGAATTTTTAAATTACATTTTATTTATTGTGTGCTTGTGTATGTGTATTTGTGTGAATGTGTGTGCTGACTAGTTTTTATACTAACTTTCACAAACTAGGGTCATTTGCAAAGAAGAATCTTAATCAAGAAAATGCCTCTATAGGATAGGCCTGTTAGCAAGCCTGTGCTGACTTTCTTGACTGATGACTGACAAGGGAAGGCCTAACCCAGTGCTTGTGGTGCTGCCCCTGGGCTGATGGTCACGGGGGGGTCTGAAATAGCAGGCTGAGCAAGCCATGACGAGCAAGCTAGGCAGTATTCCTCCATGGCCTCTGCCTCAGTTCCTTGAGTTCTTGCCGTAACTTCCCAGAATGATGGGCTGTGAGGCATAAGGTGAAATAACCCCTTTCCTCCCCAAGTCCCTTTCGGTCATGGTGTCTTAGTAGAGCAAGAGAAAGCTTAACTAAGACAACATGGATGGGTGCGTGCATGCCCGTCGCGTGTGTATGGAGGCCAAGGGACAATACGGGGGGGGGGGGGGGTTAATTATCGCTTTCCACCACGTGGCTCCCCCGGGGCAAACTTGGGTCATCAGGCTTGGTGATGGCCACTGAGACATCTCACTGGCCCCCTCTGACAAATTTCAAAGCCTGACCAACACCTAATCCCATGGCAATTACCAGAGAACAGGGAGAAGGGTGGGATTTTTCCCTCCCCCAGTCCTCACTCCCCAGGCCACAGTGATTTCTTCCATGTAACTTGTTTCTGTGGGTGGCCTGGAGCCTTGGCTTTCCACAGCTCATGAACAGTATGAATCTGAAGGGACCCTAGCTAGATCAGACTTGTGAAAAACAGATCCTTCCTCAGGGCCGCCCAGCACTTTAATGTGTGTGTTGTTTGTGTGTTTGTGTTAGGTGCTGGGGAATAAACTCGGGATTTTGCTCATGCTAAGCAAGTGCTCTATCTCTGCGCAACACCCAATCCTGCCTCACACTCTCATGGATAGGTGCTGTGAGGCTGGCTGTGACCACAGGCAAGCTGTAGCTCACTGTATGCCTACGCTGGCCCCAAGGAAAGCGAACTAAGGAAGTAAGTCATCTCCTGAAGAGCTAACTGCCTTCCCACAGCCCTTAGAGCTGCAGCTGCTGTGACTATCTCACTAGTGTGGGCAGTAACAGTTGGTTGAATGGTGTGTGTGTGTGCACTGGGCATGTGACAGCAGCCATGTGTGGGAACCCAGAAGCCACCCTCCTCCTGATCCTGTTTGACCACATCAGTGCTGAAGCCGACAGGCGAGCTGGACTCATCAGGCAAAGTTTCCCTTTCCAAGCCTACACCCACAACAGGCCTTTGTTGTCTGTTCTCAGTATGTAGAGACAAAAGCCCTTTCAGATGCTTGGAATGTACAAAAAATGTCATGAAAAGGGTTTGCTGGGCCCTGGCCTAAAATCCTGCAATCAGGGTATGGACCTGGCCTTTCTGCCTGAAGCTCTGGGTCCTCCCATGATTTCTGGTGGCAGGAGTCCTTGCTTCCTGCCCTTCAATGGCACCTGCATTCCAGTCCTCACCATGGCCTGGGAGCCTGCAGCCTGTGAAGGCCAGCCTGGGGTAGCCTGGGGGCCTGCAGCCTGTCAAGGCCAGCCTAGTGCAAGGCAGAGGTGTGTACCCTCATTTGACTTTCCCAAATGGCTGTACCCCACATTAACACTGCCTGACAGATCTGCAGGGGGAAGGCTTGGGTAAACCATTTCTGTGGCATAAAAGACTATAACAGCCCATCACCCTGCCCTTCCCACTGGGGCAGAACGGTTCTTGCCTGTGTGCTTACACTGTCATCCACAGCTCTGGTGCTGCCGGGGAAACAGCCAACTTCGATCTTCACACACCTTTTCTCTGCTATTTCCATCCCAGATTGTCTCCAAGGTTGTGGGGGCAGGAACTGACGAAAGGGAAGCCCTCTGCAGACTCTGTGTGGCTGCAGTCTTAGAGCCATCTCCAGGTTGCTACTGTCTGCTTTTTTCTGACTCAGGCCAGGCAACTCTGGGCCGCTGGAACCAGCCACAGTATTGAACTTTGCTCTAGTTTCAAAATGCAAATGAGCCAGTGCCGTGTTCTACTTCAGGTAGAGAGGTCAGAGAGCGACCGGGAAACACGTGTGTCCTTGAAAGCTCTATATTGGTGGGAGCTGGAGCTGGAGCGTGGCCCTAGAATGGATGACATACTCCAAATCTTGCAAGCTGGAGGAGGGAGGGGGAGCAGAGGAGTAATGGGTGTGGGGATCAGCCTGGCCTTTGTGTGTGATCTTGTTTAAACAAGCCTCTTATCTGAGCGTAATACTAAACTTTGCTCTTTCTTATTACCCCAGCTCCCCAGAGAATGGGTTTATGACTTTTGGATTCCATGAAGGAGGATTAAATTGCCTCCTCACAGATAAGAGCTACAAATAAGCAGATAGGCTGGTAGAAAGAAATGAGAGAGGGAGGGATCCGTGGTTGTCCTGTGGGGACAGTCTTCTCTGGCCTCCCCTGCCACGTGCACAAGCTGTATGCTGAGCCGCTGTTAGCTACTGTGTGGGTTCCTCTTTCTTCCGCCTTCTCCATCCTTTCTCTTCTTCCCTTTCAACCCCTGACAGTAGACACGAGCAAAAAAAAAAGATAAAGAGGAAAGGGAAGAGATCCCTGAATAAAGTCAGGTGTTAAAAGGGGGGCAACATTATTTTTCAATAAAGTTGAGGTCATGGAGCTCCTTGGGGCAGATTTGATCTTCATAGTCAGGGCATCTAATTTCTTCTTGTTGTTGTTTCTTTTTTTTTTTTCTCGTGACTACTTTAAAATCGTGCCCAACGGAAACCAACGACTTCCCAACCAACCAACAAATAACCCAGCTGGGTCTCTAGCATTTATATATCCTCTGAAAAGTCCCCAGAATTCTGAATGTCACACAATCATAAAACCAATCAGCAGCTGGCAAAACCATGCCTCTGCTAGAGCATGAGGCAAATCATAGTCAGATGCTATGAAGCAGCCCTATATTCCAACACCTGGGATTAAAATGAAAACATGCACATATATATATATATGGTTTTTCAAGACAGGGTTTCTCTGTGTAGTCCTGCCTTGTAGACCAGGCTGACCTGGAGCTCACAGTGATCCACCTGCCTCTGCCTCCCTAAGTGCTGGGATTAAAGGCACGTGCCATGACACCCAGCTTTGAAAACATATTCTTATAATATTTCTGTGTATAAAGAAACCAAAATTCCAAATTTCTCACTACCCTGAGTCCATGGCAAAGCGGCATCTCACACAGATCAGCATCAACGGTGCCTCCTCTGTGCCTGGCCCCAGCGACAGGTGCCGAGGACAGGGAGGCACCACGAGGAACGCCTCACGCTGTGGCTTGCCAGGGAGACATAGTCCCTTCGTGACAGGAGGTTGGAGGGGGCCAGGGGCCAGGGCACAGGAGGCTGACTTCAGAACCCTGTTGAATCATGTTAGTGGCCTGAAGTCCAGTTCAGTGCTCTGGAAACACATCAAAGAGTTGTCAAAGATTAAATGTGCATTTACTGTTTCCCGGTTTCATAGAACACGTTAGAGAACCACAGCCACAGCAGGACAAGGAGGAAAGCGTGGCTGGGGGACAGGGTAGCTGTGCTCTGTGTTCTAACCCACTGTTAGGGGCTGGAGACACGGCCCAGTGGTTGAGAGCACTTACTGCGTTTGCGGAGGACCAGGGTTCAGCTCCCAGCACCCACTGGTGGCTCATTGCTCTCACAGCCATCTGTGACTCCTAGAGATCAGGTACCTCATCTGATATTCTTGGGCTCTTGTACATGTACTCAAGAACTCACACACATAAAGTTAAAAAAAAAAAAAGTGACTGAAACCCCTCAGCTCCGCTGCGTGACGCTCCACACAACTAGTATCTTCTGTTTTCTCACTTTGAAAACAGAAGTTATTCCAAAATGGTGGTGATTATTAAACACAAAATTTTAGCCCAGTGCCTGGGACACAGTGACCCACAAACTATCACTTATTACCAGCCAAGACTCTAGTTTTTGCCCTTCAGATGTCTCTACCGTGAAGGAGAAATGAACGAGGCCCACCCTCAAACACACCAAAACCCTTTAAGCAACAGTTTTGTTTTTTTTTAACTGTTAATGTTTATTTTTTAATTTTAATTTTTATTAATTACAGTTTATTCACTTTGTATCCCTCCATAAACCCCTTCCTTCTTTCCTCCTAATCCCACCCTCTCTCCCCCTTCTTCACGCATGTCCTTCCCCAAGTCCACTGATAGGGGAGGTCCTCCTCTCCTTCTTTCTGATCTTAGTCTATCAGATCTCATCAGGAGTGGCTGCATTGCCACCTTCTGTGGCCTGGTAAGGCTGCTCCCCCCTCAAGGGGAGGTGATCAAAGAGCAGGCCAATCAGTTCATGACAGAGGCAGTCCCTCTTCCCATTACTGTGGAACCCACTTGCACACTAAACAACAGTTTTTAAAGGGTTCAAGCCAGGCATGGTGACTCATACTTTGTACTGTGTCCTTGGCAAAAATGGGAGACTGAGGCAGGAGACTCACCCCTGTAGCTCAAGAGGCAGCTAACCTAGAGTCTGCTGAGCATCAGAATCAAGAAAGACCCTGTGTCAGAGACAAGGTGGGAGGTGAGGACGGAAAGTCGCCCTTTGGCCTCCACACACGTGCTGAGATGCTCGTGCGCATGTATACAGACGTACACGTAAAATAATAATAAATTTCAAAAGGGAGCTGCACAGATTGCTCAAGTGTCGGGACCTGAGTCTGCCTCCTCAGCGCCCACACACAGACCTGACGTGTGAGTCCACACCTGGAATCCCCTCACTGAGGAGTAAAGACGGTGTGTGGATGGTGGAGTCTCAGTGGCAGCCCAGCCTAGCCAGAGGCAGGAGCTCTGGGTTCCACTGGAGAACCTGCCTCAGAAAAATTAGACGGTGGGCCAGAAAGATGGCTCAGCACTAAGGTGCTGGTCACAAAAGCCCGAGTTCCATCCCCAGCCCCACGGTGGAGGGAGAGAACCTGCTCCCAACAGTTATCCTCTGACCTCCACACATGCTCCATGGCACTTACACAGCTTTTAAACAGTGTAAGCCTGGGGGTGGGATTGACAGCTCAGAAGGACCTGGGTTAGGTTCCCAGCAACCCCCATGTCAGCTCACAACCACCCATAACTACAGGAACAGGAAACCTGACACCCTCTTCTGACCTCCTCAGGCACCAGACCACACCAGACACACACATAGTGCACATACATACAGCCAAAACACTCACATACATAAAATAAATCTTTTAAAAAATTAAGCAGCATAATCTTTTAAAAAATAGGTCCAACCAAGCTGTGGTGGCGCAGGCCTTTAATCCCAGCACTTAGGCGACAGAGACAGGTGGATCTCTGAGTTCAAGGCCAGCATGGTCTATAGGGCTAGTTCCAGGACAGCCAGGGATACACAGAGAAACCCTGTCTTGAAGAGCCAAACACAATCAAATAGGTCCTATATAATCTTCCTCTGACATGATTAAACAGAATCTCAGAGGCGATCACGAGGAGCAGAGGGAGCTTGCACACAGGTCTCTCAGCTCGGCCGCCAGACTTTACTTCCTGCTTAGATGCCTGCAGGGGACAGAGGATGTCTGGGAGCAGGAAGCTCTTCCCAGGGCCCCAAAGCAGCAGCTGCTCTCCACCCAGGAGCTCTCTTCCGGCTGTGCCTAGCCACACCCACCTGCCCACAGGCTCCGTGCTGCTGCAGTCACACCATCCTTGCCAGCCGAAGCAGCAGCACTTTGGCATGGAACCCAGGGCTATTAGAGGGCACGAGTGGGGTCCTGGCTCTCAAGGTGCTGACAGAAGAGCCAGAGGCCTCGCCTTGTTCTGCCTTGCAGGGGGACCTTGAAGGTCTATCTCTAAGGGAAATAATAGTGATCCGTTTCCCTGTGGCTCTCCGAAAGACAAGGCCACTCACTCTGAATGCCACAGAGCCAAGAAGATGGTATCCCTGAGCCACATGAAGGTGAGAATAAGCTGTGTGTACATTACACACAGCGTTCAAGGAGCATCTGATAACTTGAAGTCCCCGAGAACATGGACTGCTGTCAAACCATCTGATGACCCCTGGGTCTGGAAAAGGCAAATGTTTGTTGACCACAAATTTACCTTGCATGCAAACCCAGAGCAGGCAGTTAGGGTGTGGCAGTGAGTAGGGTAAAACTGGAACCCCCAGGAGTGACTGAGAGAGGTGGAGTCAGGAGACTCCCAGCCAAGGACAGAATCCACAATTATCCAACTTTCCTGGAGCAGGCTGAGTTGCGAGCTCCTGGCCTCTCTAGTTTGGGGTTTCTGAAATGGGAAGACACCACATTGGTTCTGCCTAAGTGCTGCTGACTCTCTTGGCGTTTCAGAAGAAGAGGAACCCAAGAACCAGGAAGAGAGAGTAGGCCAAGGCTGCTCTCGGATTCAGAACCCTGGCAGAGCCAGACAGATTTCTATGTCTGAGCATGGTCAATCCAACCAGTTCCTAGGCCTCAAAATCAGCTGTTCCCTGCTCCTCTTGTGGTTCTTGTCTGAAGCCCCATGATTTGAAACAGATTCCACATCTGAGAGAAGAGAGTCTTGGGTTGTGTTTCTTCTGGGATTCTGCATGCTCTTGAGGATGCTGTCTGTTTCAGATGGCAGGACCCTGGAATGCTCCATCTCTACCAATCACTATTGACCAGGAGATGCTCCCAAAGCTGCTACTGAAGGCCCAGCACCGGGTTCAGCCTATGGGACAACCAGAGGATTGTAACTGTGTTCCCAATGTTAAGCGTCTCAGAGTTTACAGGGTGTTTAGTCACTTTGAGACTTACCAGGGACATAAGAGAGGGGGAAAAAGAGGAAGGTGAAAACAAATCCAGAAAATGCCTTCTTCTGAATCAGTTTGAGTGATGTAATGTCCCTGTTTGCTGTGCCTGGAAGTGTTTGCCCAGGGATCGCGGCTGTGTGCGGAGCGCGCTGTCACGTGGATTAGCCTTTGTGGTTTGTACTGTCCCGTCGAGCATGGGGGAAGGGAAGGCAAGCAACACAGCAGTCCTCACTGTACTGGCGACGCGCTGCAGCCCTCCTCCTCACCATGGAATGGGTGGGAGGCGGCTTCGCCCTCACAGCTCAAGAAGGGCTGAAAGGCTGTGGCCCAGGTGCTTGCCAGCCAACAGGGACGCGGAGAAGCAACAAGGCAGGTTGGGGAGGCGGCTCAGGAAGAAGATCTTCCCCTGGAAGCTCCAGGAGGCGTGGAGGGGCTGCAGTGAAAGCCAGCGGAGCGGATTCACTTGGCAGCTCACTGGCAGCCCAGCAAGCTGTGGGAGGACATGACATAATGAAAAGCAGAGAGAGTGGTCCGGAAGGGCACATCTCGTGTTCCTCCTCCGTCCTTGTGCATGCAGAACAGAGGTCTCTGGGCTCCAGGCTGCCAGTTCAATAACCCATTTTACAATTTTAGATCCAAGCCAGTGGCCCCCGGTTTTAATTTAGATTATTGAAAGATGGTAAATTGGGCCAGATGAGTAAGAGGAGCATGCAGCGTGAGCACAGCACTGGCAGGCCTGGCACTGAGATCAAGGGGAGCAAAGGGTTCCGGATCCTGGCCGATGTAAGTCTGAATTTAGCTTAGCCATTCACTCACTAGTCATGAGACAAAGGGAACATCATTTTATCTCTCTCAGGTGCTGCATTTCACCACTGAAATATGTTTCATAGCGAGACAGTGTCTCATAGAACTAGACAACAACAAAAGAAATGTTTCATCACTCCTCTCTCGTATGATCATTGCCTAGAGTTTTCAAAAGGTGGGCACATTCCTGACGTTCCATAAATGCTAGCAAGTGTCATTCTTAGAGCCCGGTTGCATCACCAGCATGGCATCCGCCGGGTCTTCGTTATGGAGAAATACTGTCCCTTGGTGGATGAATGTGGAATAGCAAGCAGCAAAAATGTTCCTGCCCCACCCTTCATTCTACAAGGTCAAAGTCAGACCTACCCTTCAGGGAAACTCAAACCTGCTCAGATGACAGGCTCTTTCGTCCCTCGTACTAAAAGAGCTTCAATTCCAGTGAGTTTTGAACGTTGGTCTAAAAAAGAAGGCCACTTCTTTTTATGTTGTTGGGTCCTTGTTTTGTTTTGATTTTTGTTTGTTTTTGAGACAGGTTTCACCGCACAGCTCCATTCGGCTTTAAACTCTCGATCCTCCTGCCTGTGCTTCCCAAATGCTAGAATTACAAGAGTGTACCACAACTCCTGGGGAACCGCAGTCTTACCTCGCCTAGGAACAACTTTCTAGACTTCGCCATGACCTCCAATGCCCCTTATCTATCTGCCCCTAAAAAGAACTGTGTGAGCTGAAAGCAAAATGCCAACAACCAAGGCGTTGTACAGCAAAGCACAGAAGAGAGCCACGGGCTGTGTGCCACTGAGGAACATTCAGTGGGCATCGCCAGGTCTCTGGTCTCATATTAGGTTGGAAACACAATAATCAGAAAAACAGCTATCTAATTTGAGGAAAAAGGAGGCATCAGCCTTAATTCCAGTACTCAGGGAGGCAGAAGCAGGTGAATCACTGAGTTTTTGAGGCCAGCCTGGTCTACAGAGTTTCAGGGCATCCAGGGCTACACAGAGAAACCCTGTCTCAAAACAACAACAGAAAGAAAGAAAGAAAGAAAGAAAGAAAGAAAGAAAGAAAGAAAGAAAGAAAGAAAGAAAGAACAGACACTAACAAAATCCCTGGTAAGAACCTCAAGACAAGGATCCAGGTGCTAACTCCCCCCAGAACTAGATAAGTTAAAGCCCTTGGTGCTTCCTCCGGCCCTGGGCTCTACGGGAGACCATTGAAACGCTCCTTGCTTTTGAAGGTAGGTGAAGTGGCTCTCAGCAGTCAGACATCAGAAATGTCACCAAAGCATGAACGGGGTTCCCAGAAGCCAGGGCAGCAGGGTCCCCAGGGCTAGGGCGACACAGACTGTCTTTGAGCAAATGTGAGCAGTACATAGAAATCACAGAGCAACGCTCATGCCGTGGCTCACCCAGGAAAGGCTCTTGCTGCCTGAGGACCTGAGTTAGACTCCCCAAACCCACATGGGGAACAGAGGGAAGCCACCAAATCCTGCAAGTTGTCCTCTTACTCCGCATGTGTGCTATTTTATGCACACATGCAATTAGCAAATGTAATTTTAAATAAGCATCGTTTTTATTTGTTTTTAGCATTCTTGTTTGAGATGGCTTTAGGCATATATATATACATATACATACATATATATTTATATATATATATATACTATCTCTATCAGCAATTTTAACTTCATATTAAGGTGTCTTTTCTGGGCTGGAGAGATGGCTCAGTGGTTAAGAGCACTGTCTGCTCTTCTAAAGGACCCAAGTTCAATTCCCAGCACCCACATGGCAGCTCACAACTGTCTCCATTTCCAAGGGATCTGACACCTTTACACTGATGCACATAAAATTAAATTAATTATTAAAAAGAAAAAGAAAAAACTATTTTAAAAAAGGTGTCTTTTCTTTCTTTTTTTTTCTTTTTCTTTTCTTTTTTTCTTACAAAATGAGCCAGATTCCCACTTGTTCATTTCTGGCATCTGAAGTACTCTTCAGTGACATTCTTGGCCTGAGATTCTTTGCCATAGTCTTTAACCATTGCACAACTGGCCAACCACGTTACAGAACTCTCTCAACCAGGTTTACAGAGGCCTACCTGTTACTTAGTTTCTTTTTTTCATCAACCTTTTTGTTGTTGTTTGTTTGCTTGCTTGTTGAGACAGAGTTTCTCTGTGTAGACTCGGATGTCTTGGACTTGCTTTATAGACCAAGCTGACCTTAAACTCACATCAATCCTCCTGCCTCTGCCTCTCTAAGTGCTGGCATCAAAGATGTATGACATGTCCGGTCATTGTCGTTAACCTTAATGCACATGCTCATCACAATTGAATTCAAGAAAGACTTAGGACCAGTGTGATGGTTCATACCCTTAGTCCCAGCATTCAGGAGGCAGAGGCAGGCAAACCTCTGAGTCCAATACAAGCACACATAAATGGACTTGGTGTTTGGGTAAGGTGTTGGCAGCTTTGAGGATTCCACATGCGAGGCCGTTGGAGATGAGGGAGGCTGTTGGCTTCTCTTAACTTCAATTTCTTTATGGAGAGAGTAGAGGTGAGGGGTTTCCCTGTGTGTTTCACCCTGCAGAAAGTGCTGGGGATCATAAAAGGCAGTGCAAAGGGGGGGGGGGTGGCTCAGTGGGGGAGCATTTGCCTAGCATGTACGCTCCTGTGTCTACCTCCCAAGGGCACACCGACACACATGCGCCCATGCATACCTACACACACATACACACACACACACACACACACACACACACACACACACACAGATCAGTCCCTAAATTCATGTCCTTTAACATTAGCAGTCAACAAGGACAGCTTCACCAACGCACAGTGAGGAGACAAAAATGAGGACACTAGAGAGGGCTTTTACCAAGAGGATTTATTACTTGCTGTTTTTTTGTGCCACTATGGTAGATGTATACAATTTAAAGACTGACTCTTACTCTCACAGTCTGTCTGTCTTTCTTGAGTTTCATTGGATAGAAAAAAAGGTGTAAAGGGTATATAAGATCTGAGGATATAAAAACTTAAGTTTTGAGAATCTAAGAAAATGTTTTAGGGTGTAAGAAGGTGTTCTCAGGTGTGTGAAATCAAGTTATAAAGGTGTGAGGATAGCCAGGCACAATGGCACACGCCAGTAATCCCAGCACTCAGGGAGGCAGAGGCAGGAGGATCTCTGTGAGTTTGAGGCCAGCCTATTCTACAAATTGAGTCCAGGACAGCCAAGGTTACACAGAGAAATCCTGACTCAAACACCCCCTCCCCACTAAAAAAGGGGTTTGAGGATATGACAGCTGAAGTTGTGAGGGTCTAAGAAGGTATTTTGTTGTTGTTTTAAGATTTCTTTATTAATTTTATGAGTAGTCTATCTGCATGTACACCTGCATGCCAGAAGAGGGCACCAGATCACATTATAGATGGTTGTGAGCCACCTTGTGGTTGCTGGGAATTGAACTCAGGACCTCTGGAAGAGCAGCCAGTTCTCAACCTCTGAGCCATCTCTCCATTCCATCCATTCTGCCATTGTGCACACCTTTAATCCCAACCCCCAGGAGGCAGAGGCAGGCCTGGTCTGTGAGTTAGAGGCCAGCTTGGTCTATAGAGGGAATTCCAGGACAGCCAGAGCCACACAGTGAAACCCTGTCTCCAATATATACAAAAAAAATGAAAAATGTTTCTGAACTCTTTCTGTCTATGCTATTGTTATATTAAGACTTCAAAAGTTTAGTTTTAAGACTAATCAATAGAGTTCTGACAAGCTATGGCAAGCAATGACTACTATTATCATAGTCACAAGCTCAAGATTTTAAATTTCTTATGATTGTCTTCTAAATATAAACTTAAAGGTGCTTCTCATTGTGCCAAAAACATTGTCCGATTTATATACACCCAATCTTCTAGAGAAAGGAAAGAGTGTTCATGCTTTTAATTCAGAATTATTTGGGACCTGGGGCTTCTACTGTGACGCAAAGACATGAGCCTGCTGCCTTTTCTACAATGCAGATTTCAGTACTGATTGTGAACAGCAGTAATGCTAACATATTTAAAAACCTGTCTCTTTACTTAAAACATTCTTGTGAGCTTTAGCAAACCAACTTGGATCCATTTCTCATGGGTCAAATGGACTCCAGATAAGTGCTGTCAATCAGCAGCCGGTTTCCGCACCTGCCTAGTCTAATTATTCCTGAGGGTGGGATCTCCTCCCTTTCCCTGGTCCTGGGACTCCCATCCAACTACTACCAAGGACCGTGAGCCTAAAAGTTTCAAATGTACACCTACAAAAAAAATTTACCCTAAACTCCCTACCTTTATCTTCTGCCTCTAAAACAGGTCTGTATCTGTTTCAGCACCCTGCCAGGTCCCAATGTTTCCTCAAAATCTGCACCCTGCAAGCTCCAAAGCAGATAGACCGGGTGGCCCAGCCTCACAAATGCTCCACCTGGTACCTGCATGTCTCTAGCCCCAGAAAGTCCTGCAGAGCCTGGACAGTGAGTGAAACAGCCTGCTCTTTCAGGGCTTAGCATCCCAGATTTCTTGGGTCCACAGAGATGTCTATGCCTCCAGACAGCAGAAAGCAGTCTAAAGAGCATGGCACCCCCATTCCTGCTTCATGACTCACCCCCTCCTATTTTCTTACCTTTTATAATAAACAAAACGGAGGGATGACAGGAACCAGGTGCTCCCCCAGCCCGACTTACCCGACTCAGTGCCAGCAACTACGTCCTCACCAACCACCAAATGCTTTAAAAGGACCTCCACCATCACAGATTGCTCTCTGACTCTGCTCTCTCTTGCCCACATTCTGAGATGGCCTTTCATTCCCCATCCCCAATAAATCTCTTTCGTGAGATCTTCTGTGTGAGGTGATCTCTGTGGCACTCCTTGGCTCTGATCTGCCAAGGTACTCTGCCCCATAAACACTAGCACTCACTGTGTAGCCCTGGCTGGCCTAGAATTAGCTAGGTGGACCCAGTTGGCCTGGCCTGGTACTCCCAGAAATTTACCTGCTTCTGCCTCCAGAGTTCTGGGATTAAAGACGTGCCTCACCACGCCCAGCAAAAAAAGATTAGTTATTATTTTTTTTTGAGACAGGGTTTCTCTGTGTAGCCTTGGCTGTCCTGGACCAGGATGGCCTTGAACTCACAGAGATCTGCCTGCCTTTGCCTCCCTGAATGCTGGGATTACAGGCATGGGCACCACACCCTGCTAAAAAGAGATTTTTAAAACTGCCCCTTTACAGGAGCTCCATAAGGAGAGCAACAGAACTAAAATATCTGGGCACAGGGGTCTTTTCTGAGACTCATATTCCAACCAAAGGCCATTCATGGATATAACCTAGAACCCCTGCTCAAATGTTGACCATGGCAGCACAGTATCCAAGCGGGTTCCCTAGTAATGTGAACAGGGACTGTCTCTAACATGAACTCAGTGGCTGGCTCTTTGATCACCTTCACCTGATGGGGGAGCAGCCTTGCCAGGCCCCAGAAGGGGACAATGCAGCCAGTCCTGATGAGACCTGATAGGCTAGGGTCAGATGGAAGAGGAAGAGGACCTCCCATATCAGTAGACTTGGAGAGGGGAATGGGAGGAGATGAGGAAAGGAGGGTGGGATTTGGAGGGAATGAGGGAAGGGTCTACAGCTGGGATACAAAGTGAATAAACTGTATTAATATAAAAAATAAAAATTTAATTTAAAAACCTGCCCCTTTGTTCTAAAACACTGTGCAGCAAATAAAGGTGCTTGCTGCCAAGCCTGACCAAAAAAAAAGAAAAAAGAAAAAAAGAAAAAAAAGAAAGAAACCCTTTCCCATTGACTTGCAAATGCATTGCTTCCTAGTTCTTAGCCAAGCACTTTTATTTTCTGTAACAAAGCCAGAAAGTGAGAACTGGAAAAGTACCTGCTAGTACCAGAGCTAGGGCTGGGATGGGGACGTGGGGTGTGTGTGTGTGAGAGTGGTGTGTGTGTGTGTGTTCTCAGAGGAGATGTTTCTAGCTCCTTAGGGCACGGCTTCAGAGTCCCTTTCCCTGCTGGTGGGCGTGAACTCAGCCCTTTGCTAGGAGGGCTTTGCAGTGGGGACTGGAGAGATGGCTCCGTGGATGAGGGCGCTTGGGCCAAGCGGTTGAGGTGCCCATTTAACCAAATCAGATCCTGGCCTCCAGGTTCTCCCAGCATCCCTCAGTCCCTGTTACAGAGCGTGGCCCGCGTACCCTACCCTGTTCCCTGAACTTTCCAGCCTCCCCTCCCACAGAAGCTCTTCTTTATATAATCCAAACATTTGTTTTCTCTCTCTCTTTCCCTTTCCCACTTGCTCTCTCGCTCTCTCGGCACACAGGCAGGCATTCTCTTTCTCTGCTCCCTCCCCCGCCCCTGCCTTTCTGTCTCCCTCTGCAGAGTGAGTGGCTTCACTGCCCCACTCGCGAGGGTTGGTGAACCTGCCTGGGAGTTGCCCCTAACAAACCTGAATTTTTACTTTAATTTGGCTTGAATTGGTTCATTTCACTGGTGGGAGATAACCTATCAAAGAAGACTCGGGTTCAATTCCCAGCACCCACTCGCCAACTCTCTAAGTTCAGTTCCAGGGAGTAAAATGCCCTCTTCTGGCATCCTCAGGCACCAAGCACACAAGTGGTGCACATACATATATGCAGACAAAATATTCACGCACATAAAATAATGGTGGCGCATACCGGTAATCCCAGCACTTGGGAGGAAAAGGTAAGCGCATCTCTGAGTTTGAGACCAGCCAAAGAGACATAAAGACAACAGAATCTCAAAACAACAGTAAAGGAGCCAGGCACTATGGCGCGTGCCTATAATCCCAGCACTTGGGGAGGCAGAGGCAGGCAGATCACTGTGAATTCGAGGCCAGCCTGGTCTACAAAGTGAGTTCCAGGATAGCCATGGCTACACAGAGAAACCCTGCCTCAAAAAACCAAAAGCAAACAAAACCAAAAAAGCAGTAAAGAGCACTTTGCAGTGTTGGTCCTTTGGTGGATTACAGGTGGAGTTGACTGTTATCAGCATGAAGATTCTCAGTTTGGATTCAGTGAAAGAAAACCTCCAGCAGGGCTTAGGGTCAGAAGACAAGCTGCACAGTCCTGAACTTCTAGAACAAGCCCCACATCTAAGAAAATGGTTTAGGGTCTAAGAAGGTGTTTTAAGGTGTGTAATGTAATTTGTAAAGGTATCAGAAAGTGATTTAAGATATACATAAAAATGAAAAATGTTTTAGAGCTGTTTTCCTTTCTATGCCCCCGTCAGATACTGGTGCCCTCTATTTGAGCTGGGCAGAAGGAACACGCTTTTATTTCCACCCAAGAGTTTGGGATTTCTATATAATTGGAAATTTGTAAGCAAAACTGTTTCCAGATTTCTTTTTGTGTTTGCTTTAATGGTTGGTTGGCTAGTTGATTGTTAAGGTTATTTTTATAACATTGTATTTGTTTCTCAGTTTCTCTCTCTTTTTTAAAATAATTTATTTAATTTTATTTTATGGCCATTAGTGTAAGGATGTCAGACACTTGGAACTGGAGTTACAAACAGTTGTGAGCTGCCATATGGGTGTTGGGAATTTGGAAGAGCAGGCAGTGCTCTTAACCACTGAGCCATCTCTCCATCCCCTCAGTTTCTCTCTTAACGCAGCTATCACACAAATAATTGAGATTCTTTTATATTTGTTTAATAATAAGCTTCACAACACAATAATTGAGCAGTTATTACTCTATTCTTAACCCTCTAAGCTAATTTAGCTTCCTCTCAGAGTACATCCGGGAGATATTTGCACTTTGTAGCTTTCCTGACCCAGCTCCTTCTCATGATGTCTCTTGGACCTCTCCTGGTGGCTGAGTCCCCTCTTTCTTCCTCTCACTCCTCCTCCCCTGGCTGGCAGGAAATCCAGCTGTATTCTCTTCCCTGCTTAGCAACTGGTGTAAGCTGCTTTACTGGCATATCAGAAGACAATTGGAGAGCAGTGTTTACACAACATTGAGACAGGAGATTCTCAGAACAAGGATTGCAAACAGACAGGGGGTGGGGAAAGTACAGAAATCAGCATTTGAATTACACAATAGCCTTATGCCTACAGTTGGTGTTTGGTTGGTTAGTTAATTGGTTGACTGGTTGGTTGGCCAGTTGGTTAGTCGATTGGTTGGTTGTTTCTTTGGTTGGTTAGTTGATTTGTTGGTTGGTTGGTTGGTTGGTTGATTAGGTGGTTGGTTAGTAGTCAATTGGTTGTTTGGTTGGTTGGTTAGTTAGTTAATTAGTGTGTTGATTGATTGGTAAATTAATTGGTTGGTTGTTTAATTTGTTGGTTGGTTGGCAGGTTGGTTAGTTAGTTGATTGAATGGTTAGTTGATTAGTTAGTTGGTTAGTTAGTTGGTTAGTTCGTTGATTGATTGTCTTGGTTTTTCCTGTGCAGGTATATCAGTTACTTTTCTACCACTGTGATAAAATACCATGACCAGAAGCAACTAAAGGAAGAAAGTTTATTTTGACTTATGGCTCCAGATGGTTAGAATCCATATGGCAGGAGCATCATGAAGCAGATGCTGGAACAGGGAGTTAAGAGATCACGTCTTCAACCACAAGGAAGCAGAAAGTGAAATGGAAGTGGGGTGAGGCTTGCTATGAGCTCTCACAACACACCCTAGTGACATAAATCTTTCAGCAAAGCTCTGCTTCCTAAAGGCTCCACAGGTTCACAAAACAGAGTCACAAAATGAAGGCCAAGTGTTCAAATAAATGCGTGAGCCATGGCAGACATTTCTCATTCAAATCACTGCTGTTGTGATCAAACCCTGGTCACACACATCTAGACAAGTGCTCTACCACTGAGCCACATTCTCTGCCTACCATCTCTTTACACTTTGAATAATAGACATATTGAACACCTTCAGGCTTCTTTGTTTGTTTGTTTCAAGATAGGATTTCTCTGTGTAGCCTTTCCTGTTCTGGAGCTCATTCTGTAAACCAGTTTGGCTTTGAACTCACAGAGATCTGCCTGCCTCTGTCTCTATCTCCAGTCTCCTTTAGACATTTTTGTTAGACCAACTTATAAAAGTAACCTTTATTTACCTATTTCAGTTGTTGTCTGAGAAGTTTACTGCCTCTGGCTGCTAACCTAAGCCTGGTCCCGGAAGCTTCTAGCCTCTATACAACCTAACCTAGGCCTACAATGTTTTTAGTCTCTGAGATTTACTACTTAGTAAGTTCACCCTTTCTTTTTCTTTCTGAGCTCTGGGCTAGATGGCTCAACTCAGCCATTCTGGCTCAAACTCCTCTCCCTGATAACTTATTCAATCTGGCTTTTCTCTCTGCCTCTGAATTGCTCTGCTAGGTCCCCAATTAATTCTAGCAATCTGCGCTAATTTCCTGGCTCCTTCTCATTCATTCTCTGGCTTATTTTTGTCTTCATCTTATTCTCTCTTCAACCTCTTGAGAGACCAAAGAATTGAAAATTGGTTTTTTGTTTTTGTTTTTTGTTGTTTTTTTTGGGGGGGGTAATTAGTTTGGGGTTTGGACACAGGCCTGAGTGAAGCCAGCTAGGTGGAGGAGTGTCCAAGCACCTGCAGGAAGGAAGCAACTTTACCACATTCTTTTCCTGCCCACTAGAGATACAGTTGCTAGGAAACCGGTCCAGATGGCCAAGCCAGAACCATTTATGGTCTTGGCACCTAAAGTAAACCAGTCATTTCAAAAGTCAATTTCCCTTATCCAATCATTGTAACACCAAGGCATGTAACTCACTGCTAGCGGTTTTTCCCTTTAAAAACCTTGCTCCCCTAGACAGCTGGACAGCAGTCCTCCTCTTCACCAAGGAGGTTGCCGAGACCTGGGCTCAAGTTCGAGCTCAAGTTCATATTAAATAAACCCTCAAAAATATATATATATATAAACCCTCATGTATTTGCAGTGGAATCAGTTCCTGGTGGTCTTTGGGGATCTCGTGAACTGGGCATAACACTCTCTCTATATGTCTGTCCTGGTAAAACTGCCTCTCTTTCTCTCTCTCTCTCTCTCTCTCTCTCTCTCTCTCTCTCCCTCCCTCCCTCCCTCTCCCTCTCCCTCTCTCTCATTGCCCCGTAAGTATCTTCCTTTTCCTATCTTCTTGTGAGAGTTGGGTGTATCCTATTCTGTCAGATCTTTCTCTAATTTGTCACTGTTTCTGTCACTCAGTTAGATATCACTTTCAAACATGGATGCTTCCTTCTACAAACCAACTTTACCTTCATTGTTTGGGATTAAAGGTGTGTACCACCATGCCTGGATCTAAGCTTCTCCTTATTTGAAGCTTTCTCTGTACCAGTCTGACTTTAAACTCTGACCTGCTTGCCTCTGTCTCCTAGATTAAAGGTGTGTTTATATTCCAGCCCTATCACATGGACCTACGTGTGATCTTTGGATGTGATCTCTTGGCAGAGCAGCCGTGTTCTGAATTAAAATCCCTCTGCACCTACTACTTTAGGCTTCTAGTACCTTAAATATTATATAAAGTGATAGGCTGGGTGGTGTAACTCGGGGAGGCAGAAGCAGGTGGATCTCTGTGAGTTTGAGGGCAGCCTTGTCTACAAAGTGAGTCCAGGAGAGCCAAGGATACACAGAGAAACCCTGTCTCAGAAAACAAATAAACCTAATAATAATAACAATAATAATAATAATAACAGCAGCTTTATTCTGAGGAGTTGCCTCAATCCAGGACTGGATTCACATCTGTGGTGCCCTGGGTTCTGCCCTCTGCCCTGTGCTATCTCTTTCCCAGCCTAGTGGCCAGACAGGTCTACTGGGCCATCAATGGCTAAAAGAGAGAGAAAACAGGCTTCCCTATTACTGTGAGCAAGAGCCTTGGAAGTCTCAAGCAGTGACTGTACTTACACAGAGGAATGCAGTGTCTTGTTTCTGCCCAGCAGGGACCCTCCAGCAGCAGACTGTGTGGGGGCAGGCTGAGTGGGTAAGTGTGTGGGTGGGCATTATTCACACTGAGGTTCTGGGACTTTACAAACTGAAGGTAGGGATACTTCCCTGGGAAATGAACACATGCAAATAATCTAAAATTGCATGTGCAAATGTGGGGATTTTTGGACTCCTTAAGTTCTCTGTGGATATCAAGTTAAGAGTCCCCACATTGGGACCAGTAAAATGTCTCAAAGTAAAGCATTTGATGCACAAGCCTGAGAACTGAGTTCAATTCCCCCAAAACCACGAATAGATTTTCTTCGCTAATGAAATGAGCCAATTCAAGCCAAATTAGAGCATAAAGGCAGGTTTATTGGATGCAGCTCCTGGGCTGGTCCAAAAGAATGAGGCCAGGAAAGTTGCTCTATGGAGGGAGATACAGAGGAAGGGGAAGAAAAAGAGAAAAAAGAGCATGAGCTTTCAGGGAGAGAAAATGCAGACAGAGAGAGAACCAACTTGTCTGGATTACATAGGCAAGCCAAGCCCCTGGGCTGGAAAGTTCAGGGTAGAGGGCGGGGTATGCCAGCCCTGTCCTGTAACAGGTAGGGACTGAGGGATGCTGGGAGAACCTGGCGGCCAGGTCCACTTTTGTATGTAAATATGCACCTCAGCCACTTGTCCTGGGTCTGAATCCCAACAACCACAAAAGGGTGGGAGGAGAGACGTGACCTTACAGTGCTGTCCTTGGGCTTCCGTATCCGTGCTGCAGCAAGTGCGTGCACCTGCGCACTGACGGTAGTGAGGAATTGAAGAGCTCTGCACTGTGCTTTACCCGGAGAGACCGGAGAATCAAAAATTAGTTTTTTGGGGTTATTGGCTTAAAGTTTAAAGCACAAGCCTGGACAAAGGCCAGACATGTCCGACCACCTGCAGGGAGGAACCGGCCCTACTGCATTCTTTTCTGCCCACTAGAGATACAGTTGCTAGGAAACCTGCACAGATTGCCCCACTCCCCTAGTCACAGCCAAACAAAGGAAGCCAGACCTTTAATGGTTTTGGCGCCCTCCCACAGCCAATCAGTTTAAAATGCAACATCACCTTTTGTGTTTCAACCAATAGAGGCTTGCCAGGCTGGAAGTCCCCTGCTTTGGGTGCTCTGGGAGGGACTGGGACCTTTAAATCACCCTCCTCCCACTGAGTTCTGGGCTCTGCTCTCAACCATTGCATCTGTGAGGGTGTGGACCAAAGCTGGAGCTTGTAATAAAAAGACCCTACTGCATTTGCATCGGAATCAGTTCCTTGATGCTCTTTGGGGTCCTAGGGACTTGGGCTTAACAACCCCAAACCTCCTCTGTGCTGCCCCATGGACATCTAATATCTTAGAGATATTTGGCTTCCTTCCTCTGGTTTATTTTGGATGCCAACTGTCCCACTTGAAACAGTTAACTGCCTAACAGAGCAAGGGTTTCTCCTCAGTGGAGTGTATCATGCTGAGGATGATGAGTCTGAGGTACAGGGCTAAGGGTTTACCAGATGAGACTGGTGTAAAGTTTTAATAAAGAATAGATGCTGTGGACACACACACAGAGGGAATGAGGTTCTTAAGCAGTTAAGACAAGTTAGCTGGGGCTGGAGAGATGACTCAGCAGTTAAAAGCACTTGTTCTTGCAGAGAGTGAAGGAATGTGACCCTATCTGTGAGGACAGATATAAAAAAAGGGCAAGCAAGCAATGACCTTCACTCAGCAAAAGAAGGACCAGACCCTTGTCCTTGAGATAGCATTTCTTAGCAATGAACCTAGACTTCTTCTGAGTAGCTTTTGACCTCCAGCCAAAAGTCCGTAGCCCCTAATCTTCAAGGATGAGCTAACCACCCCCACCTTCGATTGCAGCTGCATCCACACTTGGCAGGACTGGCCAAGCTTGAGCACCTAAGACTAACCAATTATCTTACTTTATAGCTTCCTCATCCAATCCTAAATTGCCAAAACTGCAACTTCAAATTTCCCGCAATTTTTCTTTTAAAAACATAAAGCTTTTGTCTCCCCGGGGCCACTCTTTGCTGACCAGCAGGGGTGACCCCGTTGTACAATGGTTAATAAACCTCTTGCTTTTGCAACGAGTCTTGGTCTGGGGGAGTTTCTGGGAAGGGCGCGATTGAACTCCTGAGCTGTGAGACCCCAGGTCTTACACATGCAAAGCACGCATATATATTTTTCATAAAATAAACAAACCCAAGAGAGAAGAAGAGGGAGGAGTTAGCTGGCAAGCTTCCTGAACCCTTTGTGTGGGATCATATTTGAATAGAGTTCCAGAGGGCAGCTCACTCACTACCTTGCAGTCGTAAATGTTATGACACTTGCTAGCCCTTTGGCCTTTGGGGGTGAGACATTACGAACTCTCGGGCTCTGACAATCGCCTGAGGTCCCAGGAGTCACTGGGGCTCAGAGTCTAGTGAGGGACTCTGCTTTCTAGTCTGGCACTTTTAGTTTTGTTCTTTGTCTCTGCAGAACAAGCGACTGTGAGGCAAGGGGCAAGTGGCAAGCCCTTCTGTGACACGTTCTCTCACCTCCTCCGTACGGTGGCATCCTGTTTCTTCTGTGCCCGTGCCAAACTGTGATCCTGAGCCAAACGCCGCCACACACAGGAAGAGAACGTGAGCTTCCGACCCTTTCAGGACAGGCTCAAGACAAGTGCCAATCAAGCTTGCTACCCGTTAGCTACACCCCAGCTATGGGTTTCCTCGGTTTGTCCTTTATTCATAGGTTCCTTTACGCATCAGCATGGTGGGCAAATCTTGCTGATCAGATTTTACAGGCCCATTCTCATGCTGACGGTGGCTCCTTCCTAGAGGTTTTCACTGAATGCAGAAAAAGTTGATAAATCAAAACAAAAGTTGAAAAAATCCTATTTTATTTTTTTTAAACCCAAGTAAGATACATAATACTGGGGTTCCTTCCTTTCTTCCTTCTTCCTTCCTTCTTTTCTTTCTAGCTAAATTCTTACTATGTAATCCTGGCTACTCTGGAATTAAACATGTAGATAAGGCTGGCTTCAAACTCACAGAGATCTTGCTGCCTCTGCTTCCTGAGTTCTGGGACTAAAGGTGTCAGCACAAGATCAAGCTCTTGGAATGAATCTTCAGCTTCACCTCCTTCTTCTACCCTAACCCCCTAGCTCACCTAGTACCCTTAAGTGACCTCATGGCCTCCTTTGCACTTTCATGTCACATATGTCCTATTTTCCTCCCCTCTTCAACACTTCTCTTCCTTTCGTGTCTTTTTACTAATTTCATAACTTCTGCCCACACTCGCTCTCACTCACATGTATGTTTAATTACAGTTATCTATCTGTGTGAGCTTGCGTGTGTTTGTGGGCACACGCACAGGTGCCACAGCACACGTACAGAGGTCAGGGTACAGCCTGACCTGAGCTGGTTCTCACTTCCCAGCATGTGGGTTTCAGAGATCAAACTCAGTTCATCAGACTTGGTGACAAGTGCCTTTACCCATTGAGACGTCCAATTGGCTTCCATTTTCTGTCCCTTTGACTCTGAGCTATCTCAACTAACATAGTATGTGCCAACTCCATCAATGTTTTTTCTGTATTTTGTATTTTTCTTTATAGTCAAGTAAAATTCCATTGTGTATGTATTTTTTAAATTTTTAAAAACTTTTTATTGATTCTTTGTGAATTACACACATGCACCGTAATCGCACGCATCTCCCATCCCTTGTAGTGGAAGCTGCAGTGTGTCTACACATCTTTACTTGGAAATGCTCACTGCAATGAGTCATTGGTCTGGTTCGAGGCCTCTGGCTTCTACTATACTATCTATACTAACCTCACTGGGACTCCTCTCAGATATCCCGTTGTTGCCCTGTGTCATAGAGATCCTGAAGCTTTGGATCTACAGGACCAGCCTTTTCACATGCTCCAGCTCCATAGATGAGGTAGATATTGGGGTGGGCCAACTCACAACCCTGGACCTGAGCCTGGGAGGTAGCTGAGTTGGTCAGTCTGCCAGCTCACCTATGCAGGGCAAGCTCTCCAGCGCTGTCTCAGCTAGCTCACCCGTTGCCAAAGCCGGCAAGGGACAAGGCCAGCTTTCCTTCTCTTGTGTCCTGCAGGACAGCTCATGCTCACTTCATCACCTTGGCCAGCTCTACTGTGCTGTCCAGGTGAGGTGCAGGCCCTGCTCTCCTGAGTGCTGCAGCCTGTGAGGGGCAGGGCCAGTTCTCCTGCTTTCAGAACCTCAGAGCTAGCTCTCCCTCCTGACAGAGGTACGGGGGGAGCATCTGTCCCTTATCCAAGCCACCCCACAGCAGACTAAGGGTGGGTCTGGCCTTCTCTGTTCATGCCTTTGGGGTGGCTCACCCCTCCCCCTCTATCAGGGTTAGCTCTACTGTGCTGCTCAGGTGAGGGGCGGGGCCAGCTCAGCACAGTGCCTCGGGCAGCAGTCTAGACCAGGAACATCTGAATGGCCTTTGGTGGTAACACGGGCCTGGAACATCAACACAGACCCTGGCTGCCATAGGACCACAGCCTGGATGTCCCCATGGCCTCAGGTGGCAGCGCAGGACACTCAGCTCAGCAGGTCCTCCCTCAGCAGCATGACCTCACGTATCCACATAGTCTCTGGCGGCAACCCAGACCAGGCAATCGTGGCAGTCTGGGCCAGGGACCTCATCACAGCCTCCTCATATCTGTCTGTTCCTTGCCACCATCGCCATCGCATCTCCAGCCCACCCCCTCAGCCTCGCTTCTCCTTCCTTCTCTCCACCATATAGCACTCCAACTTTCCCATCTCTCCATCCATCATAGTGATGCCCACAGCAGAGGCTTGGGTGTCTTTCCCGGTCTCTCTGGGCCAGTGTGGCATGGAAGGGTACTTGGGTGTCTTTCTTCAAGCTGCCCTGGACGGCACGGCAGGGGAAGCTGGGGTGGTCAGAACAGGCCTATAGGTCACATTTTTGTCATGCGTTTATCCACTGATTGGCATATAGGCTTGCTCCATTCTCTTGCTATTGTGAGTCAGGCGGCAATAAATATGGGAGGGCAGGTACATGCGTGGTAGATGGAGTTCTTTGAGGGTATGCCCAGAAGTGGTAGAGTTCGGTCGTGTGGAGTCCTATTCATTTACTTACTTATTTACTAACTTATGTGCATTGGTGTTTTGCCTGCATGCACGTCTGTGTGGGATGTCGGATCCACGGAAACTGGAGTTACAGGCAGTTGTGAGCTGCCACAGGAGTGACTAGAATTGAACCCAGGTCCTTTGGAAGAAAAGCCACTGAGCCGTCTCTCCAGCCAAGGGAGTCCTGTTTTTAATTTTTTGAGAGCCTCCATACTGCTTTTTATATGGCTGTGCTGGCTTACATTCCCAGCAGGGTGAATATGAGCTTTCTTTTACCCCACAGCCTACCTAGCGTTCTATGTCACTGGTTGTCTTCAGGAAAGCCATTCTGATTGGGATGCGATGGAATTTCAGAATAGCTTGCATTTCCCTGATGGCTAAAGATGGGTAACAGGAGTCTAGCAAGCCAGGCTGTGTCCTTTAATGCCAGCACCTGAAAGCAGGCAGCTTTCTGAGTTAGAGGCCAGCCTGGTGTACAGAGTTCCAGGACAGCCAGAGCTACACAGTGAAATCCTGTCTCAAAACAAACAAACAAACAAACAAACAAAAAAGAGTCAGTGGGTAAGGGTGCTTGCTCCCAGTTTGACAACCTAAATTTGATCCCCTGAGCCCATGTGACAGAAGGCGAGAACCCAGTCCAGCAAGCTGTCTTCTGACCGCCACAGCTATGCCGTGGCATCCAAACCCACCTCTCCCTCCCAAACACACACACAACCCTAATAAAAATTGTTTTAGTTAAGAAGGAGGAGAAAAGGCAGGGGCTGTACTCAGTTGGTGGGGCCCTTGCCTAGCATGCACAAGGCCCTGGGTTTGATAAACCCCCTCAGGGTGTGGCACACTTCTAATCCCAGCGTTGAGAAGGCAGAGGCAGGGCTAGGAGGAGCAGAAAGTCAAGGTCATCTCTGACCCCACAGGGAGTCGAGGTCAGCCTAGTACATGTGAAACTTTGCCCGGGGACACAAAAGGGGGTGGTTATGGGGTGGGGGATAAAATGGTTCAGTGAGTAAAGACACTGGCCTCCAACATCGATGACCTAGTTTCAATCCCACATGGCAGAAGGAGAGGACTGAACCCGCACAAGTGGTTTTCTGGCCTCCACAGGCAAGCCATGGCATGTCTACAACACACACACACACACACACACACACACACACACACACACAAGCACATACAATGAAGAGATGTAGGGCCAGTGTGGTGGTGCACACCTTTAAGCACAGCACTCTGAAGACAAAGGCAGGTAGATCTCTGTGAGTTTGAGGCCAGCCTAGTCTGCAAATAAAATTTCAGGCCAGCCAGGGCTACGCAGTGAGACCCTGTATGAGAAATAAATAAATATAATAAAAAAGTAAGTCAGTCTTCTCTACCTCTGCTTAAACTTCCCGAAAGGCTTCCCATATCATTCTAGATAAATGCCCAAGCTTAAAAATATGTGCAAGGGGCTGGAGAGGTGGCTCAGTGGTCAAGAGTACTGTCTGCTCTCCCAAAGGTCCTGAGTTCAATTCCCAGCAACCAGACGGTAGCTCACAAACGCCTATAATAAGGTCTGGTGTCCTCTTCTGGCTTGCAAGTACATATGCAGACAGTATGCTGTATAAATAATAAATAAATCTTTTTTAAAAACGTGAACAAAAGACACGCGGAGGTGTTTTCTGAGCATCTGGCTGTATTTGTCCTGCTTTCTCCACAATCTTCCTAGATGCCCCTGTGCTTTTCAGCCGCTAAACCGTAATACAGCCAGCAGAGGGCAGCACTGCATTTCAGACCGGAGAGTTACACTCTCTGGTTCCGGGTTGGGGGGGGGGCGGGGGCTTGCTTTCCTCTTCTGCCTAATCTGAGAAACCTAAAGTCACTTGGAAACGATTTGCTGCCTTTGTGATAATGGGAAGCCGACTTATTTCCTCATGGGGATAAGCATGAGCAAAACCAGACCACTTTACAGGAAGGATTGCAGCGCGCGCGCGCGCGCGCACACACACACACACACACACGCTTTTCCACTACAGCTTCCCTTCCCGTGCCATTTTAAATTTGCTCTGTAACGCAAGTCTTGGCTCCCTGTTAAAGGAATGCTAGGCATCAGTGAGTCGGATCAGGAAAACATTTCGCGAAGAACCCAGCCTTCCCGGAATACCTGCCGTCAATCCTACCTTGAAGGTAGGTCAGGCCAGTATCTGATTTCTGAGTTCCTGGTCCCAGAAATGCAAGCAGCTCTAACTGGAGACTCAGTTCTTCGCCTGGATTCCCCCACCCACACCCGGGCCCGCCCTTCCAGCCTTCTCAGAGCTGACAGTCCAAACTTGTTCCTGACCGGGCCTGCAGCCGGAGCCCAGAGTGGGCTATGGGGGCCGCCACCTAGGTGCCATAGAATTCCCTGTGTGGGACGTTCTCCTGTGCCCCAGTGCCACCTCTGCACAGTCCAAACTGCTTTTAGGAGACTGAGCTCACCACGGCTCTCCCTCTGCCTTTTGACCCCTAGGGAGCCTCTTCCCTGGTGCTTGAATGGTTAAAGGGGGCATTGCATTCCGCCCGCTTTCTCCTTTTGACCGAATGAAAAGAAACAGAAAGGGAAGGAAAGAAGAGAAAGCCCGTTCGTGATGAGATATCCACGTTTTAACAGGAGGAAAAGGCCCAAGGCGTGGGGCTGTGAAGTGGACTCCAGCTTTTTGAAGAGTGGAGACGGGGCCACCTAAACAACACACCTGGCCAGGTCTGGCCGCAGCCCTCTGCCAACCGCTGTTCCTTTCACAGCTCACTCATGGTGACCTCACTCTCTAGTGGCTGTTCCCAGACTTTCCCACGAAGCCTTTGTTTCCCCTCGGTATCTCCCGGTGTGCACGGCTGGAGCTCCAGGTGCCTACCTCAGCTCTGTTTCAGGTTTTCACTGTTTGCACAGGCGGGGCTCAAGGCCACGATACCTCACTTTTATGGTGCAGATAACACCCTTGACCTAGAATCTTGGTTCCACCCACTCCTTCCAGTTCCGCCCCGAGCCTTCCTCCGGGACTTGAAAGGCGCCATTGAGCCACAGTGCACGCTAGGGAGGATCACGTCACAGTTTATGCATGTTCTCTGTAAACTTTCCAGTGTCATATTTACATAAGCACAGTGTCACCAGGAACTCCAAGCCATTTATGGCTTCCACAGGAACCCTGAGAGTAGGAGAGAAGGCTTGTCGCCCTGTAAAAGCGCAGGCTGAAGGGCCTTCCAGACCTTCTCTGCAGAAGAAATAACCTGTCCAGGATTTACTCATGGCCTTCAGGCTATGCTTCATAAGGGACATTTTGGTTTGAGAAATCCTGAGGCCTTTCCTAGGAAAATGTATTCTGCAGTTACGACAGTCCTGTCTCAGTGAACACTGGTCTATAAGAGGTCCTGTGTCCAAACCAAGAGAGGGCTTTGTTTGTTGTTTTCAAGACAGGGTTTTCCTGTGCAGCCCTGGCTGTCCTGGAACTCACTCTGTAGACCAGGCTGGCCTCTAACTCACAAGAGATCCACCTGCCTCTGCCTCCTAAGTGCTGGGATTAAAGGCATGTGCCACCACTGCCCTTTGAGAGAGAGTTTTTAATCATTCAGAGAGAAATGATGTCTGGATGAGAGAAACCATAATTACCCTCTGATCATTACATGATTTTGGTTTCTTTATTTGTTTGTTTGTATGTTTTATTGTTATTTTTTGAAATAGTGTTGCATGTAGCCCAGGCTAGCCTTGAACTCACCAAGTAGTTGAAGCTGCCCTTGAACTTCTGATCCTTCTGCCTCTAAGATCATAAGGTAGGCAGGACTGTCACTTGACTACCCGCTGTATACAAGAACTAAAATGTCACTGTGCTCCGTACACATGTGCAGTTACGTGTCAGCTAACAGATGCTGGCAATGAAGAACCTCTGTGTTCAGCAGGAGTCATGCAGGGGACTGGAGCGAAGGCTCAGCAGTAGAGAACCAGAGTTCACACACACACACACACACACACACACGCACACACGCACACACGCACAGGGCAATTTCCAGCCACCCATAACTGCAGCTCCAGGGGATCCTGTTCCCTCTGCTGGCCTGCACAGACACCTCATGTGAGCAAACACACTTCAATAAACACAAATATATTACATCTCTAAGAAAAAAAAAAAAAACAAACAAAAACAAACAGTACATTGGGGATTCATCTCAGTAGTGGGGTGCTTGCTTAGCTTAGGTCAGACCCTCCTTTTGAATCCAGTGCTAGAAAAAAAGAGAAAAAGAAGGATTAAAAAGACACTGGACAGGGACTGTCTCTGACATGAACTCAGTGGCTGGCTCCTTGACCTCCCCACCCCCAAGGGAGGAGCAGCCTCTCTAGGCCACAGAGGAGGACATTGCAGCCAGTCCTGAAGAGACATGATAAGCTAGGGTCAGATAGAAGGGGAGAAGGACCTCTCCTATCAGTGGACTTAGAGAGGGGCATGGGAGGAGATGAGGGAGGGAGGGAGGGTGGGATTAGGAGGGAATGAGAGAGGGGGCTACAGCTGGGATACACAGTAAATAAGCTATAATTAACATAAAAACTAAAAATTTAAAAAAGGCACTGGAAATTATGTAACTACTTAATAGGGCTTTTGTTTTTTGTTTTGTTTTTTTTTTGTTTTGTTTTGTTTTGTTTTTTTGAGACAGGGGCTTCTTTCTGTAGCTCTGCTGTCCTAGAACTCATACTCAGAGATCCCCCTGCCTCTGCCTCCTGAGTACTGGGATTAAAGGCGTGTGCCGCTACTACCTGGCTAGAAAGTCTCTTTTTTTTTAATAACCCTGGCTTTTATGTGGGGCACTCAGGTTTAACCCCAGCACTCAGGAGGTAGAGGCAGGCAGACCTCTCTGAGTTTGGGGCCAGCCTGGTCTATGTTGTGAATTATAGCCCAACAAACACTGCATAGTGAAACTTTCTAGATAGATAGATAGATAGATAAATAGAATTTCCAAAAGTTAGGGCATGAAAGACGGCTAAGTAAGTAGAGGCACATTCCCAAACAGCTGACCACCTGAGGTCAGTTCTGAGGCCCACGAGGCAACAGGAGAAGACAGGTCTTACTGGTTGTCATATGACCTCCAACACACCCCAGTCCCATACAAAACAACAAATAAATGTCACAATAAAAAAAGAATTGAAATAGTAATATAGGTTTTAAAATGCAATAGATGTAAAATGTCTGAGTGCAGCAGCCCAAAGGATGGGAGAGAAGAACTGGAAACAGCATGTTGCAAATTCCTGAAGTTTCGCTTGGAGGGCATGGCGGCATTTGAGAAGGGTGTTCTCAGGCAATCTAGCCAATATCGCACGTCAGAGCTGGGATACAAACCAAACCCCAAAGATCACAATGCCCCCTGAGAGAGAATTCACACAGTCCACATGCCAGAAATTATTGTTATACTAACTAGAATTTAAATGCTTCCTTCCCTGTGGTAGGTAGAATTGTGTTCCCTTAAAAAGAATGTATGTTCACATCTTAACCCCACACCCATGAATGTGCCCTTATTTAGAAATAGGGGCACATTATTTAGAAATCTGGGGCAGCTGGAGAGATGGCTCAGCAGTTAAGAGCTCTCACTGGTTGCTCTTTCAGAGGGCCTGGATTCAATTCCCAGAACTCACAAAGAAGCTCACAACTGTCTGTAACTCAGTTCCAGGGATCTAGCATTCTCCTCTGGCCTCCATAGGCTCCAGGCATGCAAATGAGGCACAGACATACATGCAGATAAAACATCCACACATATAAAAAATTTAATGATTTTTTTTGGGGGGACAGGGTTTATTTGTGTAGCCTTGGCTGTCCTGGACTCACTTTGTAGACCAGGCTGGCCTCATACTCAGAGATCCACCTGCCTTTGCCTCCCTGAGTGCTAGGATTACAGGCATGTGCCACCATGCCTGGCTAATGAACATTTTAAAAGTAGGCAGGCCAGGTGAATGCTTTTAATCCCAGCACTTGGGAGGTAGAAGTAAGTGGATCTCTGAGTTTGAGGTCAGCCTGGTCTACAGAATGAGTTCCAGAAAAGCCACAACTACACAGACAAGCCTTGTCTCAAAAAAATCAAATGGATAGATGATAGATAGATAGATAGATAGATAGATAGATAGATAGATAAGTAAGTAAGTAGGTAGGTAGATAGGTAGATAGAGACATAGAAATATAGATACATAGATAAAAGGAAGGCAGAGGCAGGCAGATCTCTAAATTCAAGGTCAGCCTGGTCTATAAAGAAAATTCCAAGCCAGCCAGAGATACACAGAGAGACCCTGTTTCAAAAGAAAAACCACAAAGCAAAGAATAACACACACCACAAGCCCTAAAAAAGAAAAAAAAAAAAAAAAGCAAACTTGGTCAATGCAATGAAGTCAAGGTGGGTTAGGGCAATGACTTAGACACCCTTAGAAAAAGAAGAAAAACACATGCTGTCCCAGCTACCAGGGAGGCTGGGGCTGAAGGGTCATCTGTGTAAAGGAGTTCACACTTAACCTGAGCAAATAGTGAGGCTTCATTTTAGCAGGGTGCATGTTTTTCTCCTGGCCCCAAGCTCTTGGAATAATGGCTTATGAGACTCAAAATATATTTACAAATACCTAGGCCATATAGCTATGTTCTTTTCTGACTACCTCATAACTTAAAATAACCCGTTTATACTAATCTACATTGCCAGATGGCTGGCTATCTATGCTCAGGTACCCTGCATCTGTCCTCCTCACATCTTCCCAGACGGTTCTCCAATACCTGGCTCTATCCCAGAATCCTTTCTGTCTACAGGATGTCCCACCTTCTATTCTACCCTTTCCTATAAGCCATGGGATTTTTAATCGATATTCTCTCCACACATCATCTTATTTATTAATAATAATAATAAGGCCAAAAGAAGACCAGTGGCTGGCAAGATGGCTCAGCTGATGAAGGTGTTTGCTGACTGAAGCATGATCCTTGAACCCCATGTGGTAGAAGGAGGGAAGTGTCTTCCACAAGTTTTCCTCTGACCTACAAACACACACACACACACACACACACACACATAAACCTAAAAATTATTTTTTTCTTTTTAAGTTTTTTAGTGTTAAAAACAGAAAAAGGAGGTTTATTCAATGTGGCCACGCTGGGAAGAGGGACAAGGCGATCCAGTGAACCCTGAAAGCTCACCTTCCTATTAAAGAAATGCTGAAAGAGTGCGCGGGTGACTCCCATGGTGTTTGCCTGGCATGTATAACACCCGTGGTTTGATCTGCAGAATTGCCAAAAAGGGTCATAAGACTAATAATAAAGGGGCTGGAGAGCTGCCTCAGTGGCTAAGAGTACTTGCTGCTCTTCCAGGGGACCTGGGTTCAGATCCTGACGCCCACATGGCAGCTCACACCAGTCTGTAACTCCAGTTCCAGGGGACCTGACACCCTCTTCTGGCCTCTTTGGGTATTAAGCACATACATGGTGCATAGAGATATATGCAGACAAAACAAACATAAAGTAAAATAAAGCATTTTAAAAATAATAAATGGAAGAAAGTTTGGGTGTACAGAGCCATATAAGGAAAATGTCAGATAATGACGTATGGCTGGCCTACAAGCCAAGAAACAGGCATGAAGCCTCTTTGGGGCTTTAAAAAAAAAAAAGAGCCTCCTGACACTTTGGTTTGGGACTTCTGGCCTTCTGAACCATAAGAGAGTAAATTCCTGTTATCTATCTATCTATCTATCTATCTATCTATCTGTTTATTTAAGTTTTTTGAGACAGGCTTTCTCCCTGTAGCTCTGGCTGTCCCGGAACTTCCTCTGTAGACCAGATTGGCCTTGAACTCAGAGACCTTCCTGCTAGAGTGCTGGGATTAAAGACATGTGACACCATTGCTTTCCCCTCTTCCTCCTCCTTCTCCCCCTCCTTTTCCTCTTCCTTCTCCCATTCCTCTTCTTCTTCCTCCTCCTCCTTCTTCTTGTTCTTCTACATGATCAATAGTCTTACTATGTAGACCAGGCTGGCCTTGAACACATAGATATCTTCCTGACTGTTGGGATTAAAGGCGTGTGACATTATGCCAGCGCTTTTTAGTACCTAATATGTAGTAGTGGGGTACAGTGAGCAATGTCCATCCTATTTGCCTGGACTGGCCAGGCAAGTGTGCTCATTGCTGCAATAGCGGCAAGTGTGTTTATTGGAATAACCAACTGCTTTCTAATCTGAATTGAGGCCAGCTCCACAGGGAAATCCAAAAGCCCGTGGTGTGGGATCATGCCCTGTAGTCTGCGCTGGAGGAGCTTCACTTGTCTCGCCAAATGGCATGGTGTGTCACTAAAGCATCTTCTAAATAATGATGTCTATCCCCATGGCTTAGACCTACTGTTGGCTTTTTAAAAAGGTATATTTACTTACTGATGTTTATGTGTGTATGTGTGTGTGTGTATGTGTGTGTGTACTTGAGTTTATGTCTACTGCAGATGTGTAGACAGGGAAAGGCCAGAAGCTCATCAGATCCGGGGAACCGCAGCTATGTATGGGTGGCTGTGGCCACCTGTGTTGGGTGCTGGGAACCAAACCTGGGTCCTTTGCAAGAGCCATAAGCACTTTTAACTGCTAAGCTACCAGTGTTGTCATTAGCTTTAATCAAAGAGGACTCTTTTGGGTGGAGGGGGTGCATGCCTTTAATTCTAGCACTCAGGAGGTAGAGGCAGGTGGATCTCTGCCAGTTTGAGGTCAACCTGGTCTACAAAAACAAAACAAACCAAACCAAAACAAAACAAAACAAAAGCCTCATTTTGAGGTAGGTAACACTAACAGCAGAGACCACACATGGGATGTCTGTGTAATCCCCTCCAAGGCTCGGGACCATGGTAAAGAACAGACAGAAAGAATGCAAGAGCATGAGATGGAGGGTAGCAGAACTCTGCCTCCTGGGCATGGCATGGCCACAGCACTTTTCAGCTCATGTGACTGACCACAAACAGAGCCCATCAGTCCCTGTGCTGGAACAGGAAGGGGCTCATGAGGCCGCCACCCTCCCTGAGGAGCTACAGGTTGCTGGGAGAGGGAGAGAAATTTTTTTTCAGTGATGGGTGAGGTGGCCATGCTCAGATAAATAACCTGTCATCCATACTCCTACCCTAATGCAACTCACTGAGTATTGGGGTACACTCGCCGTCGTACAGACATACAGACACACACACACACACACACACACGGCACCCCCATAGAGTGATTAGCTAGGAGGAAAGGGATCAGTTACAACAGGAGGTTGAGAAAAGAGCTTGATGGAGAGTGAATGTGATCAAAATACATTTTATATGTGTATAAAAAAGTCATGATGAGATTGTCATTATAATTAACAATACTAATAAAAATATAAAATAAACAGATACAATATTTTTTAAATCTTCCTTTTTCCAGATGTTCCTGGTCTTCACAGTGGTCACATGAAGCGAGGGGCTGGCAGACACCATGCTGACAAAATAGGTCGGGGCTCAGGATCTAACCTAGGAGAAAGCATGCAGAGTCAACTGGTTGGACTGGTTTTCTCACAAACATCAGCAGCTTAACCCCAAAGAGACTGCATTTTAGAGATAGTTGATTCAGGAAGGGGGTGGCTGAGTCGCTGCCCCCTGTGAGGCTGGCCTTGCTCTCCTGAGGAAGCCAGATGAGTCAACAGCCCTCTGCCCTGGGGAGCCCTTTCCACGAGGACTCACCTGTGCAAGCTGTAATCGGTCAGGAATTAGCCAGGGTGTGAGTAACAGGCTGTGAGGGTTCCAAATCAAGAGAGTGATTCATCCATCTGGGGACAGGACAGAGCCACTTCCCTGCGGAGGCGAAGTCTCACTCGGCAGCGTCTGGCCATGGAAGGCAGCTTTGTGTGTTATTCAGAGACAAGCAGAGAAGACACCTACCAGGAACGCTTCCCCAAGGCGTGTTTCCCCGGGAGTGTTTCACTGATAATGGGAGGGGAGATACAAAGCCTCCATTCTTGGCTGCACAGAGGGTTCTCAGACTCTTGTCCCTTCTGGCCATCTGCTTGGGACAGAGCTCACTCGTGCACAGCTGAAGAACGTGACAGATGAGGAAATGTACATAGAAGACATGGAGCTGCTCCTCTCAAACATGTTTTTAACAGATGTTTATTTTTATTCTATATGTATTGGTGCGGGGCCTGCAAGCGCCTGCAGCACACGTATGACTATCCTCTGAGGCCAGAAGAGGGTGTGGCGTCCCCTGGAACTGGAATTACAGATCTCTGTTGGGTGCTGGGAACGGAATCCAGGTCCTCCGGAAGAGCAGCCAGTGCTCTTAACTGCTGCGCCATCTCTCCAGCCCCCTCAGCTACATTTTGTTGGACGGCTTGTGGTGGCAGACAGGCCTTTGTCTGACACTTTCAGAATACCGCTGGTATGTCTATGCTCTGTCACATGACCAGAAACAACAACCACAAGCACTAACACCTAGTGGCCCATTCGGGCCGTCCTTGAGGCATGGCCCACAGTGAGAGGAGGCCGTGTAAGTCTTGAAAACGGAATTGACTGTTGTGCCTGAGGAACTCTGGTGCCCAGACCGTGGTCTAGAGGAAGAGCGGAGACTGCGGTGGGCGTGATCCTGCTGAATCCTCCCAGAGGAAGGAACAAAGCTAGAACGAGCATAGAGCAGACTCTCTGAGGCCTGGGGCCCCCGAAGGCGACCCCATTTCCCCACGTGTGGAATTCCGAGGAATCGGAATGAAATTCCGTAGAAGCTGACATCAGTTCCTTGTTTCACCCTGATCGCTAGACCAATGCCAATCAGCACTGCTACCCAGTGTAGAGGATTCCTGGCACAGGGCTCTGAGGCAGAACTTCTCAACCCCGGGACAGTGGCGGACATAGAGAGACATTTTCCTCCACAGATAAAGCCTAAGGCAAGCAGGGTGACTTAGGAGGTGAAAGCACTTCGTACCAGGCCCGGTGCCACCCAGATTCAATCCCTTGAATCCACGTGGTGAAGGGAAAGAACTGACTTCCACAAGCTGCCCTCTGACCTCCATACACATGCTGTGGCACGTATGTACCCACCTACAGGCACATATAAACAAATTTATGTTTAAAAAGGATGTAGTAGGTGGTAGTCAGGGATCTTGAAAAATATCCCACGGTACAGATACAGTCCTTCAGGGAAGTCCCCACAACGAACCGGTGCAGGGTAGAAGGACAGAAAAGGAGGTCCATCAGAAAGCACCTCAGAATCAACCGCAATGCCAGGCAGGTGCTGCAAACCTGTAATCCCAGCCCTGGCGGGTAGGGGGAGTGGGGACCTGGAGTTAAAGGTCATCCTCAGCTACATGAGAACCTACCTCAAAAAAAAAAAAAAAAAAAAAAAAAAGCAATAAAACAATTTAATGGTGAACTTGGGACTACATTATCAGACTGAACAAGTTCAGCTTGGGTCCCAGCCATTAGCTGTTCCGAGCTCCCAAAGATTAGCCAGTCTAGATTTTTTTCCATCCCGTTTCCTATACAACTTTGCCACCCACCACATCTACCATTTCTGCACCAAGGCTGCTCTCCATTCAACTAAATCCTGATTGGTTGATGGATGATTGATTGACTGACTGATTTGATTTGATTTTTGCAGGGATGGGGACAGCGTACAGTTCTCACCTTCCACCATTTGGCCCCGAGGGACCTAACTTCAGGTTCGGGCCGTCACACTTGGCGGCAACCATCTTAACCTGAGCCACATCACCACCCGCCAACCCTACTAAAGAAAACTGGCATGCAATTTCTCCAGGATCAAAACACCTCAGAAAAGAGTTCTTGTTTCAGTTCTTTGGGGTGGCATGGCAGGCCAGGGTGGCGGCTCTGGCCTGTACTCCACGGCGACACTCTGCAGACTGAGGGGCAAATTCCAGCCTCAGGAAAAGAAAAGAAAAAGAGGCACAGGTCGATGCAGAAAAGAGGGGGAAACTGCAAGTGCCGGGTTGGGGCGTTTCCTACAAATGTTCCTAAACCGTGTCGTGTCTACTCCTTTAACATCCGGGAACTACACCCTAAGAGTGCGGGACAAAGCCTCCTTCCTGAAGCAGGGGTTTGTCAGCCCAGCGCTGCTCTTCTAAAACTTTCCACTGACCCTAAAACACGGAGCTCTAAGAAACTGGCATCTGGAGTTAGAAGGAAGAAAACCCCAAACCGCGGTCAGATGGCTACACCGCTAACAAAAAACAAAGGGGAAATAACAATAAAATTAAATGGAGCCGCCTGAACCCCGATCCCCAACCCGGCGCCCAGGACCCGCCAGGCGCACCGCCCCTCCCGCCACGTGACCCTTCTCCAGTCTTCTCCGAGATGAAGAAGAGGGGAGGAGGCTGGGGAACAAAGAGCGAGAGCTGTGCCAGCTGGACCTGGGCGAGGATGTTCGCCCTGTGTGAGTGCCTGCCTTCGAATTTTACCTCACCAAAGATTATTAAAAATTAACCCGAGCTGTAAAGGGGCTGAGTGAGCCCATCTCAGTCTCGAGGAGAGGGGAAAGAGCCCCAACACGATCCTCCTTTTGGGTGTTGTCTTCCACTCTCTCCAGAGATCTGGGCTGACTTCCTTTCTGCCTCGCTGTGTTCAGGATTTATGTGTTTGAGGAAAATTGCCTTCTGACAAATGGATGTCACCAACGGATAAAGTGGGAAAAGAGATTGCGTCTGCTGTTTGATGTTGTCCAGGAAAACGCGAACAGAATTATGAGACCGCTCTGGAAGACAGCTGAAAGCTGGATGGAGCATCAGGACCCTGCCCCCAACAGAGACAGACAGAGTGAATGATTATTGACGAATCAGGACGTGCTCTCCCGCCGAGACCAGGCTGTCTAACGACTGCCTCTGACTGCACAAATACGCTTCCCATTATGGAGAATATTTGTGGCTGTCTTACATATAGTCCCACATTTAGAAATAGATGCAGCTTATAAATAAAATCTGTTGAGCAGACTGTGAATCTAAATTTTTCAGAAAAAGAGTAAGATCTCATTTCTGCAGTTCAGTGTTCTGTTTAATTTGCCTTGTCATTTTCTTTCTGGATCTAGTTATTTAGGAGTGTTTTCGCCTTTATGTAAGTATGTGTACTACTTGCCGGCTGGGTGCTAGCGGGAGTCAGAGAGGGCATGAGATCCCCCGGAACTGGAGTTAAGGATGGTTGTGAGCCATCATGGAGCTGCTGGGACCCGCATTTAGGTCCTCTACAAAAGGAGCAAGTGCTCTTAGCAGCTGAGCCATCTCTTCAGCCCCTGGCCTCGTCTTCTTGTTCACAGTTTTGCCTTCAGCTTGTCCCTGCTTCAGCGGCCCTGTGGCCTCCTCTGGCTGCTGGAGAGCCATCTTGAAGTCAGCTTTTTCCCCGACTGCTAACACGTGTAACACACCTTTAACACCACACACAAAGCCAGTGTCTTAAAGTGACCCCCCTGAGGGGCTGCAGAGACAGCTCAGAGGCTAAGAGGGCTTGCTACTCTTCCAGAAGACCTGGCCTTGATGCCCAGCATCCACACATAGGTCCGGTACCTGGGGATCTGAAGACGTCTGACTGTACGCTCTGTGTGCAGCTGGTGCAGAGGCATCCTGTAGGTGACACCTCCACACAAAATAAATGTAAGTTTTTAAAGTGACTTATTTGAGCTAGGCATATCTTTAGTCCTAGCGCTTGGGAGGTAAAGGCAGGCAGCTCTCTAGTGAGTTCAGGCAAGGTAGGGCCACACCGTGAGACCGTATCTCCAAAGACCCATGGTGGTACATGCCTATAATCCCAAGGCTTGAGATGATGAGGCAGAAAGTTCATGGCCATCTTGAGTTACATTGGTGAGACTCTGTCTCCAAAACAAGAACAGTTGCCTAATATTTGCAAGGCCCTACACTCCACCCCTGGCATTTAAAGCAAACAATTCCCCAATACCTGCTCTCCAGCCCCCACCAAAAAAGGCAAGCTGAACGAATACAAGGGCTACACAATATAGTTCTTGATATCCTAGTTATTTATTATCCTGTTGCCTCTGTTTGTTGTTTTCTTCTGAGAGAGGATCTTAGCTCTGGCTGTCCTAGAACTCACTGTGTAACCAGGCTGGGTTTAGACTCAATAGAGATCCTCTTGCCTGTGCCTCCCTAGTGCTGGTATTAAAGCATGCACCAAAACAGCCTTGATTTTGTGTGTGTATGTGTATTGTGTGTGTGTGCTTTTATTTATTTTGTTGACATAGAGTCTCGTTGTATGGCTCAGTCTGGCTTTGAATGTTTGATTCTCTTGTTTCAGTTTCCTGAGTTCTGGGAACACAGATAGGTACCACCAACCCCAATTTTAAATTTTTGTAGTAGTTGTTGTTGTTTTGTGTTTTGTTTTTCAAGAAAGAGTTTCTCTGTGTAGCCTTGGCTATTCTGGACTCACTTTGTATACCAGGCTGGCTTTGAACTCACAGAGATCGGCCTGCCTCTGGCTCCCAGAGTATTGGGATTACAGGCATGCACACCATGCCTAGCTTAAAAAAATTTAATATATTTTTTACTTTGTAATTATGATGTGTGTGTGTGTGTGTGTGTGTGTGTGTGTGAGCGCATGTGTGGGCACCCGTGTGCACACAGTTGTGCCCAGAGTCCAGTAGAGGGTATCAGCCACGCATCGTATGTCCTGGGAACCAAACTGGGGTCCTTTGAAAGAACAGTACTTGCCCTTAACTGCTGAGCATGCTCTCCATACCATTGCAGGTGCTTTTGATAAAACCCCCAACAAGGTCTTAGGCCCTGACACAGTGCCTGTTTCTAGGCACCTCTTAGTGCGGAGGGAGAGAGTTAAACGAGCTAAGTGGGAATGCAACATCCCAGAATACCAGCCCCTGCATATTCCAAGTTACTTAGTCATCACAGGGTGTTCGGAAGACACAAGTGAGGTCACAACCAGACTTTTGAATGCTCTGAAAGTCCACTCTAGGCAGTAGGCCCACAGCTACCCACCAGCCTTGTTACTGGGATGCGAGCCCAGAAGAATGAGGCAACACCAGGCCCACAGTTCTGCCTCCTAACAGAATTCCTTTAGTTTCCAGCGTCTGGGCCACGAACCCAGTAGCTGAGGGAGGTCCAGCATCTACTGCAAGGCCCCTGCAGCATCAGGCTCCAAGGCAACCAGCCTCAGACTGGCCTTGAGTCAGACCTCCTCTGCCCGTCTCCATGACTTCCTGTATGGCCTTGCTCCGGTCCAAGTCTGGCTGTCTTTCCTGGCTGCCAGTGTGATGACCTACAGTGAGGTAGACAAAACAGAAGCAACCCCCTGCTGCTTTCCACTAGTGTCCCCAGGGTTGTGGCTCTGGGTAATCCCGACAAGCCGTCCAGTCTCTGCTCACCACCGCTCAGCTTCTCCAATCACATTGCAATGGACTCCTGAGGCAGAAGGCAGCAACCGCGTGGACAGCACACAGCTGCTTAGGAGAGCTCAGCACTCGCCAGCGCAACCACACCCCAAGCGCTGGAAACTCCCAGCCTCTCCCACACAGACTCTTGTTCCTCCTGTTTCCTTCCTCCCTGGACCACATCTGGCCTCCACTTCTCCTTTCTACCTTATTTCACCACACTTCCCCTCCCTCCTCCAGCCGACACCTGTAAAGCACAGCCTTGCACATCTGCTTCCTTGAAGCCTCGGCATTGTAAGAAATCTCATCCAAAACCTGAAAACAAAGCCAACTGACTGCACGCCTTCCCGAGGTTGGCTAGCCTGGATGAACAGGCTTGCTGAGGGTTGTTTCGTATCTAGAACAAAGACTCCAGTGTGACTTTGTTATTGCGTGTGATTATAGCCCAGATACCTGAGTTACGTGTTAATTTGCAGGTTGTTGTCCAATAGAAAAACTTTTTTTTTTCTTTTAAAGACAGCCTCACTCTGTAGCTGAGCCTGGCCTAGAACTTATGAAACTGCCCAGGTTAGCCTCAAACTCTCAACCCTACGTCAGCCCTCTTGTGCGCTGGAATCCTGGTGGAAATCTAGAACACTGGCCAGTGTTGGAGCTAACTTAGCAAATGTGTCCTGCCATCCCAAATACCCAGGTTCTCAGTGTCTCAGAATTAGCTTTACCATCTTTCTGGTCCATTAACTAAGAGGAAAATTGAATAAAAATAGGTTCCCAGCCTTTTGGCTAAGATCATGTAGAAAGTTTGTGCATGTGCTCATTTTGTGTTTGCAGCAGAATTGCATTGAAATGTCATGAGAGTTGAACTTTGACACCATGTGCTGTCCTCCTCTTTCTCTTTCTCCTCCTTCTTCATTTTATTTACATTGGTGTTCTGCCTCCATGTGTGCCTCTGTGAGGGTGTCAGATCCCCTAGAACTGGAGTGACAGGCAGCTGTAAGCTGCCCTGTGGGTGCTGGATTTGAACCTGGGTCCTTTAGAAGAGCAGCCAGTGCTCTTATGTCCTGAGCCGCCTCTCCAGCCCCGTTACTAGTCACTTCTGTGCTGTGCCTTTCCTTAGCTGTGTCTAGCGAGGCTGAGTGTGGGTAAGGTTTCTCTGTAGTAGCCTCACAAACTATCTTCCTTTTCCTGTAGCTTTACCTTCCTTCTCGAAACTCTGCCCCTCCGTCTAAAGCTCTGCTGAGATGTTGCCCTCCTGGAAGAAAAATAGCGCTCCCGACCCGAGAACATTGTGTCCAGGGTCAAGCACTGTCATTTCTGCCTGGGTTACCGCAGCCTTTCCCTCTGTGAGGACAGGAAGAACTGTGATTTAGCTGAGATATCGGCGAGGCCGAGGAAAGGCATCTGCTTGCTGCTCGGTCACCTCTAGGACAGCCTCTGCACTCTCACATTTTCTATCTCTGCTCACATCCTCCTAGAAGCCCAGGGTTTGGAGCCAGAGTCTCAACCATGCCATCAACCCTCTCATGGGGAAGACTTCTGTGTACGTGTTTCCTGTGAGGATTTTCTTCCATCCTGTGGGCCATTCATGCCCACACATTTACATGAACAGTTGGTCACTTCCACTTACTTTAAAAAATGCTTCTGTTTTTTGTTTTTAATATTATTTGTGTATATATATATGAGTTTATGCATTTGCGAATGTAGTGTGTGCAAGTGATCACAGGTGTGCAATGAATATACAGGCCAGAGAGGACAGCCACAGGTACAATACTTCAGGAACTGTCATTGTGTGTGTGTGTGTGTGTACGTGTGTGTGCCTGTGAGTGTGCACATAAGTGACAGTCTCACTATTGAGTCCTGGCAGACCTAGGGGAACTTGCTATGTAGATAAAGCGGGCCTCAGACGCAGAGATCTGCCAGCCTTTGCCTTTCTAGTGCAGAGATTAAAGCTGTGTGCTGACATACCTGGCCATATTTAACATTGTAATATATTAAACCATTCATTTGAATGAGTTAAACACGAAACATGAAACATGGAATGTTTCAAAACATGACAGTGTCCAAACAAAACTGAAATTATGACAAGCTTAAATAAAGGCAAACTTTTTATTTCTTTGTGTGTGTGTGTGTGTGTGTGTGTGTGTGTCTGTGTGTCTGTGTATGTGTGTTCACCCATGCCACAGTGTACAGGTGGAGTCAGGGGCAAACTTTTGAGAGTTGGTTCTCTTCTTCTATCATGTGGGTCCCAAAATTGAACTCAGGTTGCCAGGCTTAGTGGAAAGCTCTCTTCCCAGACAAACAGCTCTGTACCTCTCTATACAGTGGCTCACAGAGTGGAAATAGGTAGGCTGGCCTTGGGTGTTGTTGTTGTTTGTTTGTTTGTTTGTTTTTCCCCGAGACAGAGTTTCTCTGTGTAGCCTTTGCTGTCCTGTATTTGCTTTGTAAATCAGGCTGGCCTCGAACCCACAGAAATCCACCTGCCTCTGCCTGCTGGAATTATAGGCCTGTGCCACCAAGCCTGGCTATAGCTTAACCTTTTGATTTGGTACATGAGTTTGAAACAGATTTAAACATTTCTAGGAAAATTATATTTTGTATATTTATGATTCTCTTTTTTTAATTTTTAAGAAAAATTGTTTCATCTGGGCATGGTGGTGCATGCCTGTTATCCCAGCACTCTGGAGGTAGAAGCAGGTAGGATCAGTGTGAGTTTGAGTGGATCAGTGTGCATTTGAGGCCAGCCTGGTCTGCAAAGTTAGTCCAGGACAGCCAAGGCTACACAGAGAAGCCCTGCCTTGAAAAAGCCGGGAGAGAGAGAAGTGGTTTCAGCTTTATTTGTTTTATTTTGTGTGTATGTTTTGTCTACATGTATGTACATATATGTACTACATGCATAACTGTGCCTTAGGGGGTCCAAGGAGGGCATCAGATGCCCTGGAAATGGTGTAAGGATGCTTGTGAGCCGCCATGTGGGCGCTAGGAACTGAACCGGGTCTTCGGCGCGCAGCCAGAGCGCTAGCATGCCTCTCCAGTCCCCAGGATTCCATTTTCGGTTGACAGAGAGAGATCATCTGCTAATTTTCAAGCAGAGTGCAGGTCTGAACGTGGAAAAGGTCAGATCAAGCTGGGTGTTGGTGGCTCATGCCTTTAATCCCAGAACTCGAGGCAAAGGCAGGTGGACCTCTGTGAGTTCAAGGCCAGCCTGGTCTACAGAGTAGCTTTCCGGACAAGGCTACACAGAGAAAGCCTGTCTCAGAAACAAAACAAAACAAAACTGAAAAAGTCAGATCACGTCTTCTTACCAGATCCCACAGGTCCTATCTTCAGAGAAAGGTCACCTCTCAGTCACACCTTATTTGTGTCATTGCTTCATGGTAGCACCTTAGATTTCTGAGCAACTGTTTTCAGGAATGAAGGACTGGGAAATTAGAACCAATGCGCGCAGTGCTTTGGGTCTCCCTGAGAGCCCCACCCATGCGCTGTGCCCAGCAGATGCCTCGGTGTCTTCTCCCGGCCAGCTTTATGCTGGCTGCTTTTCTTTTGCTTTTACCAAAATCCCCAAATCAATGAACCGGTGCTGGAGAGATGGCTCATGAAGTGCGCAGTTCGTTTTTTGGCAGCTTGACACAAACGGGGGTCATCTGGGAAGAGGGAGAAAACATCTGTAGATCGCTTGCATCAGGCAAGGCTGTGGGCCTTTTCTTGATTATGACTGACTGAGGTGAGAGGGCCAAGCCCGCTGTGGGGGTGCCACCCCCAGGCAGGTGGTCCTAAGAGGAGTAAGAAAGGTAGCTGACCTCAATCCAGTAAGCAGTGTTCCTCCACGGTTCCTCAGTGATGGACTTCCCAAGTTGTTTTCAATCCCAGTGCTTTTCACAGAAATAGAAAGCAAACGAAGACAGCCATTAAAGGCCAAGTGCCAGCCGAGTGCCAGCCCCGGAGCTCACACGGTAGAAGGAGGGAGCCAACGACTTCAGGCTGTCCTCTGACCTCTGCACAGGAGCCACGGCAAGTGCGTGCTCACACAAAGTAAATACCCGGAATAACTTTTAATCAATGAACTTTTATTACCTAGGCATATTCATTTTCTGTTGGTGGTTACAAGCTTGGACTCTGCTCGACATTTTTAAGACTATTGAGTAGGTTAGTGCACAATTAGAATTTTTATTTTGCACACACTGTGTGTGTGCATGTGTGTGTGTGTGCGTGTGTGTGTGTGTGTGTGTGTGTGTGTGTGTGTGGCCAGAGGACATCCTGTGGGAGTAGGTTCTCTCATTACACCATGTGGGTTCCAGGAACCAAACTCAGGATGTCAGCCTTGACAATTAGCGCCTTTGCCCTCTGAGCTGTCTCACGGCCCCTGTAATTATGATTATTAGGTAGGACATTTTGCTTACTTGTAGTAGCAGATACTATACAAATTATATACCACTGCCACCCCCAGCCAGCTCGCTTTGTGTTTGTGTTTAACCTGTGGCCAGAAAAGATAAAGCCTTGGGTGGTGAGAATTAGGGCTTTCCTGAGCGCAGTGGGAAGCCACCGCTGTGCGAGTGATGTCACCACACTTCCCCCTGGTTACTGGGCCAGGAACGGGTTGGTAGGCCTGAGAGCAGAGGCGGAGAGGTAGGTAGTAGAAACCAGTAAGATGTCACAGATATCGCACCAAATATGACTACGTCTACACTGCTCCATCCCTCCCTTCCCTTCCCTCTGTTCCACCTTCAAGGTCTCATTTTATTTGTGGGTTTTTGTGAGGGAGTATTTTCTTTTTAGATTTATTAATTTTTAAATTGTATGTGTATGAGAGTTTGGCCTGTCTGCCTATGTGCGTGTGTGTGTGTGTGTGTGTGTGTGTGTGTGTGTGCACACTGCAAGCATAGCTGGTGCCTGTGGAGGCCAGAAGAGGGCGTTAGATCATCTAGAACTGGAGTTTCAGATGGTTTTGAGCCTCTGTGTAGGTGCTGGGAACTGAACCCAGACCTCTACAGGAATAACAAAGTTTTCTTAATCCATAGCCATCTCTCCTGTTTATTTGGTTTTTGGTTGTTGTAGTTGAGACAAGGTGTCAAATAGCTCAGCCCACCCTCTAACTCACCATTGTAACTCCTTACCTTCCTGCCTCAGCCTCCTAAGTATTGGAATTTATTGGCTATGCCATACCTCTGTGTCTTCCTCTTTTCTTCTTCTCCTGTTTGGAAACTTCTCCTGAACCTCTTTCCTTACCCCACTCTTTTTAGATATATTAGTGTTCTAGTTGTTGTTTTTTGGTGGGGTGCTTTTCTTTTTGTTGTTTGGTTATTTGTTTATTTGTTTGTAGACAGGGTGACACGGAACTGAATTCAAGATGGCTTTGAATTCCCTATGTAGCAGAAAATGACCGTGAGCTCATGATCCTCTTGATTCCATCCTGGGAATACTGTGATCACAGGCCTGGATCACCATACCTTACCTGCTTATTTGTGGGAGTTTCATTTTGTTTTTTTCTAGACTTATTTTTATTTATGTGTAGGAGTGTGTCTGTGTGAATGTATACCACATGTGTGTGGATGCCCATGGGTGCCAGAAGGGTGCAGTTACTTAAAGGTTGTGAGCCAGCCAACTTGGGTTCTGAGAACGGAACTCAGGTCCTCCAGAAGAGCAGGACGCACCCTTAGCCTTTGGCGTCTCTCCAGTCCCCTTTATTTGAGTTCTTATAAAGCAAGGTCTCATTGTATATACCAGACTGGTCTGGAACTCATTCTATTGTGCAGGCTGACTTTGACCCTCCTGACTCATCCTCCCCAGCGCTGACATTAGAGGCCTGAGTCACCTCACCTGGCTTTCTCAAAGGTTTTCAACCAGTCTAGAATGGCCTTGTTCCTTTCTTTCAAATTTTGTGGTTCTTAGAAATCCTGTCTCAATTTTCTTTTCTTCTCTTTTTAGGCAATAATTTGTACACACTTAAAATATCAATCATAATCTTAAATATTAATGACTATGGTATTCTGCTCTATCATCTATCTATCTTCTATCTATCTATCTATCTATCTATCTATCTTTGGATAAACTACCTCTTTAGCTCTGGATGAAATGTTTTTAACAGAGTGCTAATGTCTGTCCCTCTGTGTAGTGCAACTCTCCTCTCCAAACCTGCCAGGCTCCTCCCTAGTCCTCACTCCCTGTCTTTGTAAATGGGACAGTTTACAGTGTCACCAGATCTGAAAAGTGGGAGTCATCCCAGATTGTTCTTCTCTAAGGTCCCTTACTCTGCTGGCCATATTCCCAGGCATCTCTTGGGCCTGTTCCCTGTCTCCATGACCATTTCCCCACAGGCTTAGGCTGTGTGTTCTTCCCTCTCTCAAGGTTTCTGGGCCTCATTCTCCACCCCTAAAGCAATCTTCCATATTACTACCGCACATCTGGCCAATCACACACCAGTCCCCAGGTTAGTCATCAGTGAGACAACATCCAAACTTACCCAAAGTGATAAGGACCAAAGTGATAAGCTCTCCCGTCTTCCCTACACTATCATAATCTAACCACATCCAACTACTTTTAGCCTCCCAAACTCCTCACAAGAGTTTATCATCTCTTGTTTTTGTTTTTGCTTATTTGAAACAGAGTATTGCTGTGTGGTAGAGTCTGGTTTCTGACCTGACGTTGGTGGTAAACTGCTAGCAACTGGCCCCGTGGCTGATCCAATGACTGATTGGGCCAGGCCTGGTAGATTCACTCTGTAATTAACAGAGTGGAGGCGGAGGAAGCGGGCCAGCCTAGCAAGACGTTGCTTAAGAAACAAATAAACAATAGAGATAGAGGACTTGGCTAAGTAAAAAGCTTAATCAAGAAATGCATGTTTGGCTGGGTGTGGTGCACACACCTGTGATCCTAGAACTCCGGGAAGCAGAGGCAGAAGGATTGCTGTGAGTTTGAGGCCAGCCTGGTCTACAAAGCAAGTCCAGGGCAGCCAGGACTACACAGAGAAACCCTGTCTCAAAAACAAAACAAAACAAAAAAAATCAAGGTATGTTTTCTGCCTGGCACAGTGACACATTCCTTTAATCCCAGCATTTGGAAGGCATTGGAAGGAGGATCTCTGTTAGCTCAAGGCAGCCTTGTCTGCATAGTGAGTTCCAGGATAGCCAGAGCTGGGTAGAGAGACCCTGTCTTAATACCCATATGTTAACACACACACAATTGTGTTATTCTGTAACCCAGGCTGACCTGGAACTGCTATGTAATCCAGGCCAGCTTCAAATTTGAGAAAATCCCCCTGCCTCAGCTTCCAAAGTATGGAGATTAGAGGCATGAGCCATCACACCCAGCTTTAGAAACTTGGAAAATTAACCTATAAATATAAAAGAGATGTAGATCGAAGTCTCAACAAGAGTTAAGTCAATAAATCATTAGACCAAAACCTGAGCTTCCCAACTAGATAAGCTTCAGATCAAAAGCGTGTTTCCTTAGTTGGCACACATAGAGATTATGCGCATAACTGTCACATTCCTTCTAACAGATTAGATCTTATTTATGTGGCCTGTGTGAGAGTGAGCCTGTGAGGCGGTGCACATGTGGAGTCAAAGGACAGTTTGCCGAAATGGATTCTGTTCTCCCACCAGGTGGGGCCCAGGGATGCACTCAAGCTCCTCTGGCTTGCTGGCAAATGCCTTTCCCTCCTGCACCCTCTCTCCCTGGCTCCCACGGGATTCTGATACATGTAAACATTATATAATGTTTGAATCAGGGTATGCATATTTATCTCCTCAACCATTTTCACTCCTTTGTGGCAAAAACAAACAAAACAACAGCAACAGCCAACATTTAAAGCCCTTTCTTCTAGGGACTAGAAAGATGGCTCAGTGGGTAAGAGCATTGCCTCTTTACTCCAGAGGATCAGTTCCTAGCACCCACATGGCAGCTCATCACCTTTGTAACTCAGTTCCGGGGGATCTAATACCTGGCCTCTGCTGGCAGGCACACCAGTGGTGCAGACATACCACAGGCAAAACACAAAAAATAAACCTTTTTTTTTTTTCTAGCTTTAAAATATACAAAATAAACCTTTAAGTCCAAACTCCAGAGTTTAGGAACTACAGGCAGGAGGATCAGAAATTCAAGGTCAGCCCAACTACATCGTGAGTTTAAGGCCAGCCTAAACTAAATGAGAGATTCTACCTTTAAAAAAGGGGTGGGAGTGGGGGTTCTTGAGAGATGACTCAGTGGTTAAGAGTACCTGTTGCTCTTGCAGAGGCCTTGGGTTCGGTTCCCTGCGCCAGCATGGTGGGTTACAACCATCAGATGCTGCAGGCAAGGCCATCCATCTGGCTCTGTGATGAACACACATGCAGGCAAAAGGGCAAAACACACATGGACATAAAAAATAAAACAAGCACATCTAACGAGAGCACATTATCATTATCCATAATCACCCCGCTGTGTAATAAAACAGCAGAGCTTAGGGGATTCTGCGTTAGCGCTACTTTTTGTGGGGTCTGGGGATGAATCCCAAGGTCTTTTGCACACTAAACATACATCCTACGACTAAGTACCTTCCTCAACCCAGTCAGTAATTTCAGTTATGAGTGTGTGTGTGTGCACGTGTGCATGTGTGTGTGGAGGCCAGAGACAACCTGTGGGGGTCAGGTCTCTCTTACCATGTGGATCTTGGGGATCATCAGCCTTGGCTGCAAGCACCTTTACCTGCAGAGCCACCTAGCCAGCCCTTAAATGATTTTTTTTCCTGTGTGCTTGTTTTGTGGGTGCTTTTTGAGACTGAGCCCAGAGCTACATGAGAACTTGACAAAAACTTCTACCAATTGACTCACACCAGCCCCTCGTGACTCATTTTCTGAAGTTTCTTTTATCTCATTATTAGTGGGGGGTGGGTGTACATGTTATGTGCACATGGGTGGCATGCCACAGTGAGCACGTGGAAGTCTCTTCCATCTTTACATGGGTTCTGACAGACCTCAGGCTTGCATGACAAGCACCTTTATCTACAAAGCCATCTAGCCTGCTCATTCCTCAATAATTTTTAAACAAAGTTTTTATATGCTCTCACGTGAAAAGCTTTTGTACATTTATTCCCACTTCGTTGTCCTATCATGCAATCTCTTACAATTTTTAAAAATTGCTTTATTTTTAATTGTAATATCATATATACATATATAAGTGTACGTATATGGGTATTTTACCTGCATGGAGATATGTTCACCACATCCATGCCTGGTAGCTGCAGAGGTTAGAGGACAGCATAAAATCCCTTAGAGTTACAGACAGCTGTGAGCCACCGTGCAGGGTGTTGGGAACTGAACCCAGGTCCTCTGCAAGAACAAGTGCTCTCAACTCCTGAGCCATCTCTCCAGCCCCGTGTTTTATTTTCTTTGTGTGTGTGTGTGTGTGTGTGTGTGCACGCGTGCACAAGTGCACATTTGTATGTGAATACCCTCAGAAGCCAGAAAAGGCTATTGTACCCTCTGGAGTTACAGGTGGCTGTTAGCCACCCAACCTGAGAGCTGGGAAAGCAGCTCTGGAAACCTGTGCGGGGCACCAAGCCCTCTCACCCTCGGAGCCTCCTCTCCAGTCCTGTTCTGTACTATACGTGATTTACAGATTTCCCTTTGCTACACACAGTTACTTCTGCCAGCCCTCCAGTTACTTTCATATTTAGAAAGAGATCTCCTACCCAGACATGATCTCACCGTGTAGCCCTGACTGGAAGTCACTATGCAGAACAGGCTTTGTTGTTGTTTGTTTTAATTTTAATTTTTCAACACTTTTCTATCAGGGAGTTTAGGATAAGGCTTGTGTCCCGGGAAAGAGCTAGAGGAAGTTGAGCCCCACTTTAGAAATGGTGATTCTAAAGGACCTAAGTCCAGTTCCAGCACCTACCTCATGTGGCTCACAACTGCCCTCTCCTCTGACTCCATGGTCGCCTGCACTCACATGTACACACACACACACACACACACACACACACACACAGTATTTTTAGCTTAAAAAAAATTACTGGGCAGTTGTGTCACATCCCTTTAGTCCCAGCACATGGGAGGCAGAGGCAGGAGGATTGCTTGAGTCCAGGAGTTTAAGACCAGCCTAGACAATTCAAAGAGATCTTGTCTCAAGAAAGAAAAAGAAGAGGAATCACGTGGGAAATGGTTCAACGGCATGTCCTTTGACCCAAGTAGTGCCTCTGTCTGAATCCTAGAGATCTACACAAACACACCCATGTCTGTCTGTGTGTTACATGGAAAGGACCTCTGTGTTCACAACTCACCCATGTTTTTTTAAGAATTGCCTTCTAGGGTGATGAAAAGCTGGCAAGCAGCAGCTAACCAAAGGGAGTAAGACAGCCACCAGGCAGGGTTCTCTATCCTCCCCCAACCCTAGCTGGAAGCAGACAGGGAGGTTCCTATGGTTACTGGGGCCATTCTGCTTTATTACTGTCATTCCAATGAGTGTTTTAACAAGCTGTAAGCAAAGTACAACTATTTTATAGCCATGCGGATAGCAAACCCGATACCGTGTAGAAAAATAAAGGCTCCTGTGAAGCTGAGCTCTGATCCACAAGCCTCTGTGGGACTCAGCTGGAGGCTAGGGCTAGGGGTTGTTGGACACACAAGCATCTCCCTGACATCTGACAGCTGAGACACAGGCTTCCGTGTTGGCAGCAGTGAGGTCACACACAGGCTTTACAGTCCACAGACCTAGAGACAGGTCTTGTAGACCCCAGGGAACCAAATAACATAGCTGTGTTAACTGGTCTTCCCGTGCTTTTGGAAATACATAACTGTTCACAGTCTGAGATGGGGAAAGATACACACCAGGAGAACTCACTAAACACTTCTTTCTCTCCTTATCAGTGCTCAGCTGTGTGAGCTAGTTGCCACAGGAGATTTCTGACAGAGGCTAATAAGACCCTGAAAAAAATCCAAGTTCAGAGAATTTGTTGTTGTTTTTCAAGACGGGGTTTCTCTGTATAGCTTTGGCTGTCCTGGACTCACTTTGTTGAGCAGGCTGGCCCCGAACTCACAATGATCTGCCTGCCTCTACCTCCCAGAGTGCTGGGATTACAGGCCTGTGCTGAGGATCTTTTTTTTTAAAGGTTTTTGTTGTTGTTGTTTTTAATTGTGTGTGTGTGTGTGTGCTTGTGCTTGTGTGTGTGCGTGTGTGTGTGTGTGTGTGTGTGTTTGTGTGTGTGTGTGTATGAGTGTGTGTGGTTACGTGCACTTGAGTACAGGTCTCCTTGGAAGCCAGAGGTGTCAGCTCTCCCAGGACCTGGAGTTACAGGCAGTTGTGGGGTGCTGCTCAACGTGGGTGGTCAGCATGGGTAACGGGTCCTCAGGAAGAAATGTGCATTCTCTTAACTGCTGAACCATTTCTCCAGCTCTGAGAATCTGTTCTCTTCCTTCCTTCCTTCCTTCCTTCCTTCCTTCCTTCCTTCCTTCCTCCTTCCCTCCCTCCCTCCCTCCTCTCTCTTTCTCTTTCTTTCTTTCTTCTGACTACCCTAGTTTACTTTCTTTTTTAAAAAATGTATTTATTTATCATGTTTACAGTGTTCTGTCAGCATGTACATATGCACACCAGAAGAGGGCACCAGATCTCATTATAGATGGTTGTGAGCCACCGTGTGGGTGCTGGAAATTGAACTTAGAACCTCTGGAAGAGCAGCCAGTGCTCTCAACCTCTGAGCCATCTCTCCAGCCCTTTCTTTTTCTGTTAGTTAACTTTTAGCACATTTTAAGAATGTGTCTGTGTGTGTGTGTGTGTGTGTGTGTGTGTTGTTGTTGTTGTGCACAGGCCACTGTGTGTGCATACAGAGGAAAGAAGACAACTTGTGAGCCTCAGTTCTCTCTTTCCACCTTAAAGGTCTCAGGGATTGAACTCACGGCTCGAGCTTGCTGGCAAGTGACTTTGCCCACTGAGCCATCTCACTGCTCCCAAGGACAGAGAATCTTAGAGGAAATCAGTAATAGGAGAGAGGAGTGTGTCTCACTAAGAGTTATACTTAACTTGGGGCTGGAGAGATGACTCAGTAATTAAGAGCAACTGGCTGCTCATCCAAGAACCTGGGCTCCCAGCACCGACGTGGCATGTACCGACCATCTGTAACTCCGCTCTCGGGGGCTCCTGTGTCCTTTTTCGTACATACACAGTACACATACTGGCAAAACACCCGTGCACATAAAATAAAATAAATAAATTTAAAAATAAGACTTATAACGATCTAGAACTGAGTACCGGCCTGACTAATCCCAGTTCTGTTCCATGCAGTGGGATTACCAGTCTGGCCACTGAGCAACAAACCTCCTGAGAACACGCATAAAGACAAGAATACCATCTTGCTGAACCTCGGTCTCCACAGACCTGTTTCCCTGCTCGTCAAAATGGAAGCATTTCAAATAGAGGTTCAGACCTGTAATCCTGGAACTCCGGCAGCAGAGGTAGGAGGGTGGAGTATAGACAGGACAGGGCAGTGCTGCCAAAACAAAAAAGAAAAAAAAATGGGGGCCGAGTAAGTGGGATAAGCCTGTACTGTCATCAGGGTAGAGGTAGGGTACAGACCCTGGGGGAGTCACCTCAAGGATGAGGCCATCTTCACCTCTATAGCTAGTTCCTGGCCAGCTTGGCCTACAGAGTAAGACCCTGTTTCAGAAACCAACAAAACAAAACAAGCCTTTTCTCCAGACTCCCAGAAGTTTCCTTTCTTTTCACAAACAGGGAACCAACCAAAACGGAGTGCCTCCATACCCCTATTCTTGATTGTTTTTCTTTCCCTGCTGTCTCTAATTCTCTACACTCTTCCTTAGTCCTAACGCCTGCCCATCAGTGCTACAGAATGGTGACCGGCAGACTTCCAGGAACATCGCCAAGCCGGGCACATCCTGAGTCACCGACGATGTGATTGGTATGTGGCTCATCCAGCCTGTGACAATGTAAGTCAGCCTCCTGAGAGCACTGAGCACTGAGGACTTAGCTTGTGATGCTTATTCTTTACACACATCTTGATTCATAAGAACAGTTCAAGGGTTGGCACAGATCATTCCAGAAAGGACAGTCATCAAACCCTGAGTTCTATCTTTCTTGTCTTCTATCATGGCTAGCAAACAGCCGGCACATGAGCTCTCATCCAGCTTCAGAAGAAGCCATGGCGACAGCTGTTTGTTGCTGCGTGGCTATGAGAGAGACAACTTCCTTGTAGTTACCCAGATATGCATGGCAGCAAGGACATTAAACATGAAAGCCGCCATGACTGAGGAGCTCCGGGTCTCTCCAGGGTACACACCGTAAATGGCCCTCATAAAGACCCACCCTCTCTGATCCCGATAAGGCAAAGGTGAAGGTCCACTTCTGTTTGCCACACTCTTACTTCCTTCTCTCTATGTCAGAGCAGTCTCTGGCTCAAAGGACCACCTCTTGTCTGTTTGTTTTTCTTAAAGCTTATTTTATGTGCGTGAGTGTTTCACCTGCATGTATGGATGTGGCCCATGTGTGTACCTCTTGTCAGATCCCCTAGAACCAAAGTTAGAGATGGTTGTGAACCACCATGTGGGCCTTAGGAACTTGGATCCTCTGGAAGAGCAACAAGAGTTCTTAAAGGTTGTCCAGCCTCTCCCTCTTTCTCCCCCCCCTTTTTTTTTTTAATTAGGAAGCATAGGGAGGCCTCAGATTCATTATCCTCCTTGTAAAATGGAAGTCTTTTTCTCTGCTCGCTCTTGCTCTAAATAATGAGATCTTTACATTTATTAAAAGCTTCAGGCAGTATATCTTGGCAGATGCTCAGCTATTCTAACCCACCAGCAGTGGCCTGGCCTACTTCCCAGCCACGTGGCCCGCTACCTGCCATCTTAGTCTCGCCCTGGTGGCTCCTTCTTCATCTGTGACTCCTCCCCGCCTCTCATCCCCACCTAAGACCCTCTCACTGGGCTCAGAAGTCCCACCTTATCCTCTCCTGCCCAGATATTGCCTGTTACGCTCTTTATTTGACCAGTCAAAAAATGGTGGAGAAGCCAGGAGTGGTGGTGCATGCCTTTAATCCCAGCACTCAGGGAGACGAAGGCAGGTGGATTGCTATGAGTTCAAGAACTCATCTACAAAGTGAGTTCAGGACAGCCAAGGCTACACAGAGAAACCCTGTATTGAAAAAAAAACAAAAAACAAATGACAATGTCAAAGTCAGGCCTGAATCATATCTGCATTTTAATATATATGGGGTAATCTTTACACAGTGCACAACCCCGCCCCCCCACACTAAGCCTCTTGTCAGGCTGACACTGAATCCTTTTTACAGTATTGAAGAGTTAAATTATACACCAAGTGAATAAATGGTCAATAAATAATTGTTTTGTTATTTTGAAACAGGATCTTACTATGTAGTTCTGGCTGGCCTGAAATTCAAAGATCCACCTGTCTCTGTCTCTGCCTCTTAAGTATAGAGACCCTTAAAGGATTGCTCTGACACATCTGGCTTCAATAAATCGTTCTTTTGTTTGTTTTTTCAAAACAGGGTCTCACTATGCAGCCCTGGTTGTTCGGGGACTCATATATAGACCAGGCTGGCCTTCAACTCACTGAGATCTGCCTGCCTCTGCTTTCCTGAGTGCTGGGATTAAAGATGTGAGTTACACCCAGCTCTAATAAATCATTCTTAGTGACATGACCCAACCATTCTAGCCCTTGCTAAAGTGAAGCCCTAACCAGCTGCCCCCACAGTACTCTATGTACCTGTGCTCCCAGAAAGCACTTCTGCCCCTCTTAAGTGCCACCAGCATGGTACTCTGCAGCAGAGAACAGATTCCTAAACTTCAGACCAACTTTTGAAAGTTCCCCCATTTGAAGCAGATTTGCCATCCCCCTCCAAAAGCCCTTCACACTAATCCACTAATTTCTTCTTGCTTTAGCCACTTTCAGAGGGTCCTTTAGCCAATACCAGAATTGCATATCTAATCTACTTCTATCTCCCAGTGGCTCTCAAACTTCCTGCTGCTGCGACCCTTTAATACAGTTCCTCATGTTATGGTGAGTCCCAGCCATAAAATTATTTCTTTGCTTCTTCATAACTCTAATTTTGCTACTGTTATGAATTGTAAATATCTGATATAAAAAGGTGGCCTCTCCCAAAGGAGTCGTGACCCACAACAGGTTGAGAATCACTTCTAGTCCAACCCATCAAAACCCTCTTTCCTCCCCTCCCAAATTTCCACTGAGCCTTTGGTAACTCCAGATCTGGCACCACCATACTTACCTAACCCAAGTTAGGAAAGTGCTTTGAAGCTGTTTTTACCTTTTTCTGACACCACAGGTGTCACAAGCCAGAAGCTATCTATCTTTTTTGTCACCATCCTCTTCTGTCTCCTCTTCCTTCTTTTGAGATATGGTCTTGCCATGTAGCCCAAGCTGGCCTTAAACTCATGGCAGTCCTCCTGCCTCAGCCTCCTAAATGTTGGGATTATAATTGTGTCACCACCCAGCTGGAGAAAACTTTCTGCTGGCTATTCCCAAATATTTCTTTAATTTCCCCATCAAATACAGATGCAAAATTCCTTTGCAGCCCCCTGAGCTCACTTTCTATCCTCTGGCTCACCTCTCAAAATTACCCACTGGGCAGGGGATGGGGCCAACGCCTGAGATCCCAGCACTGGGAGGCAGAGGCAGCAGGTCTCCATCTGGGGCCACAGTGAGTTCCAGCTCAGCGTAGGCTACAGGGTGAGACCTTGACTCAGTGAAACAAATCAAAAAGCTCTGTCACTGTTCTTCAACCTTTTCTCACAACTCTTTGCCTCTTGTATCTTTCCTTACAAACCCTGCCCACGTGCTAAGACCCAACATTCCATCCTGCTTTTTCAAGAACCTCCCTCAACTCTCTTTTCCTTCCTTTTCTATCATATCGGCCCACTGACATAGATGACATCACAGTCACAGTCACAGGCTGCACAGTCACAGGCTGCATCCAGGCAGCGGTTAGTGTCACCCACACAATGCAGATGATGGATTTCCCCTGGAGGTGAGAGCCCTGCACCTCAAGCAAACACTGCCCACTGCAGAGCCTGGCATTGCTGCACCTTCCCCCCACTTACCTTCCCATTCTCCAGTGAACTCTGCACACACATACCCTACAGCGAACACTGCGCACACACAGACACACACACCTGCGCTTTCCGTACTACAAGTCTTTGAGGAACAGCAGGTTATCTACTAGCCTCAAAAAATCTCCATCACTGGGGGCTGGTGAGATAGCTCAGTGATTCAGAGCTGTGTAGCCCAGCATGGCCTGGAACTCGCTGTGCAGACTAGGCTGGCCTCAGATCCTCCTGCCTATATCTCCCAAGTGTTGTGATTAAAGGAATGTACCACAGCCGCTTATTTATTTTTTCTTTATATGTATGTATGGTATGTATGTATGTATGTATGTATGCTGAATGAGTTTTTGAGCAAAATGTGCATGCAGGTGTCCTTGGAAGCTGTAAGATGTTTCATTCCACGATCCTGGGTTTACAGGCAGCTGCCAGCGCTGAAATGGGGGATGGGAACCACACCCAGGCTGAGAGTGAGCACTCTTAACTGTTCTAGTTTCTGTCTTGTTTTTTTTTTTTTTTTTTTCTTTTTCTTTTTTGTTTTTTTAAGACGGAGTGTCTGATGAGGACCTGTTAGCCAGTTAGCCAGGTCGGCTAGCCAGAGAGTGCAGGGCTTTTTCTGTCTCTCCTGCTGTGTAGTGCTGGGATTCCAAGGGTATACTTTCACATCTGGCTTTATGTGTGCTGGCGATGGAAATAAAGCGTGGCAAACACTTTACCAACTCAGCTATCTCCCCAGTCTCCATCACAATTTATTTATTTATTTATTTATTTGGTTTTTTTGAAACAGGGTTTCTCTGTGTAGCCTTGGCTATCCTGGGCTCCCTTTGTAGACCAGGCTGGTCTTGAACTCGCAGAGATCCACCTGCCTCTGCCTCCCAAGTGCTGGGATTAAAAGAGTGCACTGCTACCGCCTGGCTACAAATTTTTAAATACCTCTCGCTTCAACAGATGTTGTTTAATTTTCCTCCCCTCAGGCTACACTTGGTAACTCATTGTGTGTGTGTGTGTGGAGTGTGTGTGTGTTGCTGGGAAAAAAAACAAAACAAAACAAAAAACTTGCACATGCCTTAGACCAGTGGGCCACACTCTCAGTCCCTAACTATTTTTTCTTCTTCTCCTCTTCCTTTCTCTTTTTTCCTTTTTTTCTTAATTTTTAAAATTTATTACAATTATTCACTTTGTATCCCAGCTGTAGCCTCCTCCCTCATCCCTTCCCAATCCCATCCTCCCTCCCTCTTCTCCTCCCATGCCCCTTCCCCCAGTCCACTGATAGGGGAGGTCCTACTCCTCTCCAACTGACCCTAGTCTATCAGGTCTCATCAGGAGTGGCTGCATTGTCTTCCTCTGTGGCCTGCTAAGGCTGCTCCCCCCTCAGGAGGGGGTGATCAAAGAACCAGCCACTGTTAGAGACAGCCCCTGTTCTCACTAGGGAAGCTGCTTGGAGACTGAGCTGCCATGGGCTACATCTGTGTGGAGATTTTAGGTCTATTTCAAGGTCTCGGAATATTGGGCTAAGATTTTTTTTTTTTTTTTGGTCTTTTTGTTATTTTTTTTTTTCCAGAGCTGAGGACCGAACCCAGGGCCTTGCGCTTGCTAGGCAAGCGCTCTACCACTGAGCTAAATCCCCAACCCCCACAGAAATCTTTAGTAAAAGATGAAAGATTTATATGCTCTGAAGAGAAACCATAGTATATGAGGCGCTCACTTCTACTGAAGTGTATGGGCGGGGGGGGGGGGGGGGAGAGGAGAAGCTTGGGGTTTCGGGAGGACCTTGAGGCTAGGAGGAGGGAGAGAGAAGCCGGAGAGAAGGAAGTCGCCATGGGGCAGTATGGACCATGAGGGCTGGCCTGATGGAACAGAAGCAGCCCAGGCAGGAATAATCACGGCAAGTAACTTGGGCCGTGTAACTGGGAAACAGCAAAATAGCTTGGAGGGTTGAATCTGCCCAGTTATTGTGCCCTAAAGCTTTTATAAATAAGAAGTCTCTGTCTCGATCATTTGGGAACGAGCTGGGGTAGAGAAACCCTCTAGAGTCTAATATTGATTTCACATCATGATCGAGGTTAACATCACCAGTAATAAACTGTAATGATATCACATGCCTGCTGATATGGGCATAACACCTTCGTAGCATCCCCCAGAACCCATTACGTCAACCCACTTATGAGAAAACAGGAGACAGACCTCAGCTGAGGAAGTGTCTAAGACTCCTGACCAGCACTGTTCAAAAATGTCAAGATCAGGAAAGGATAGGAAAAAAACTGAGCTAGAGCCCTGGGTTGGAGATGACGGTGACACAACAACTAATACATAAGTAGAGAAGCTGCCTAGCATGTGCAAAGCCATGAGCCTACTCTCCAGACGCAGGTAGGGTCATGGTGGCTCATGCTTTTTGTTTTGCTTTTTTTGTTTGGTTTTGGTTTTCAAGACAGGGTTTCTCTGTGTAGCCCTGGGTGTCCTGGAACTCACTTTGTAGACCAGACTGGCCTTGAACTCACAGAGATACACCTGCCTTTGCCTCCTGAGTGCTAGGATCAAAATTGTGTGCACCACCTGGTACATTGAGACCCCTCCTCAAGAAGGAAAGAAAGAAAGAAAGGAAGGAAGAAAGAGAGGAAGGAAGGAAGGAAGGAAGGAAGGAAGGAAGGAAGGAAGGAAGACAAAAATAAAGACAAAGAAAGTGAAAGAAAGAAAGACAGAAAGACAGCTCTAGGTCAGGAGTGATGTCAAAGGCCTGTGGTCTTAGTGTTTGCTAGCCAGAGGCAAGAGAATCAAGAGTTCAAAGTTATCCTTAGCTACATAGTGAGTTTATGGCCAGTGTGTGCTACTGAGACCTGTCTCAAAATCAAGCAACAACAAAAGACAGTGCAATATGGGATTCTGGATTTGTCTTGGTGATACAGACTAAGGTCTCCATTTAGGGTTCTTAGACTCATTAATCAAAGAATATAAAAAAGGACTCAATTAGCAGCTCAAGGGCACCTTTATTAGAGTTTAAAGAAAACGTCTCAGGGCAGGTAAGCTTTACATCCCAGCAGCTTTCCAGAGAAGAATGGAGGAGAGAAGAGTAGAAAAAGCCATGCCTCTGGAGTCAGGCCAGTGGAGAAGTCAGCTCCACGGTAGCAGGAGCCACAGGGTGGGAGGGGACTTCAGAGACAGAATAAGGAAACCCTAAATATCATGAAAAACATAGTTCTGGTGCGGGTTCTAGCCGGCACCAGAAAGGAAGACAGAAAGAAGGAAAAGGAAAAACTTCTTGGCTGCTCAGCTAGTTTGGACTGCCCTAGGAGAGGGAATTCTGGGAAGGAAAAACACATCTCATTACAGGACTAATTATTCCATCTCCCTGCTTAACGAGGCCTAAGGTGAACCACCTTCCTAAGGGATCCGTTAGCCACGTGATTGACCCGTCCCAGGCCACTCATTCTCTTGACCAGAAGTTTCCCTTAAATAGGCCTTTATTTCTACCCCAACACAGGGCGGGGGAAAAACAAACAAACAAACAAACAAACAAAACAATAGTTCAAAGCAAAACAGAACACTGGGGAGTTCGAAATAAAAGCTGTAGTTTAGTAAGTCAGACTGAACCAATGCTAATGTCTTGGTATTGATAAAGTCATGTGGTTCTGTGAGCTAGCAACAATGGGGATAACTCAATGGGGAAACTTTCAAGGCTGTATTTGTATCTCTTCCAGCTACGTAACAAGTCCATTCTTCCCCATGCCCACACCATTTTCTCAGCTGTAAAAATATGTTAATATAAAAAGGATCATGCAAAGTGTCATGACACATGACTGTATCCCAGCCTGGGAGAAAGGGGAGGAGGGCTGCAAAGATGCTAGAAAGGCACTGTGGCTAGCGAGATGGCTCAGTGGTTAAGAGCCCTCCCTACTCTTCCAGAAGACGGGGGTTCAGTTCCTGGCACCCACTAGTCCAGTTCCAGAGGATCAACACTCTATTTTTGCTTGTGCGGGCACTGCATGCATGTAATACACAGACATACATGTGGGCAAAACATCCATAGGCATAAAATATTTTTTAAAAATACTCTAAAAAAAAAAAAAAGCAAGCAGTCACCCACTTGATCTTTCTCACACACCAGTGATGAAATAGAGGAGTCTGCACATAATTGTTCAAGCAAGGGCAGCAGCCTCGGCTGCCATTTACTCTTGCATAAGAGGCGCCTCCTAGCTCGTCTGTTTTTGAGACAGGGTCTCTCTGTGGAGTCCAGGCTGTCCTGGAGCATAATATGTAGACCAGGCTGGCCTCACGCTGATATTCACTGGCCTCTGCCCCCTGAGCCCTGGGAATAAAGGTGTGAACTGTTCCTATCTTGTCTTTTGAGACAGGGTCTCAAGATAGCCCAGGCTGGATCCCAACTACTAGCTGAGGATGACCTTGAACTTCTGATTCCGTCTATACCTTCCCAGTGCTGGTCATATAGGCCTGTGCCACGAAGCCCAGTTTATGAAATACTGGAGTTCAAACCCAGGTTCTTAAGCTTGTTCAACAAACACTCTTCTAACTGATAGGGATCCCCTGAGGGCTGGAAATGTGCACAGCCTTTTCTGGGTTGATTTAGAGACTAGAATAGTGGAGTTACAGGCTATTCTTGAAATGCTGTAAAGGATATTGTATCCAAAATTCTATTCATGCTCTGTATGGTTATAGCTATCTGAAAGTTTTCTTTAAAAACCATTTTTTCCCTTTTTTTTTCATTTTAGTGAGGTGTGTCATGCCACTTGGTGAGAATGGAGGTCGGAGGATTAACTAGTGCGGGTTGGCTCTCTCCTTCTACCCTGTGGGTCCCAGGGACTGAATTTAAGCCATCAGGTTCACAGCGAGGAACTAGAGGTTAGGAGATGCCTGACAGGCAGACTTTTAGGGAGAGGGCCACAAACAGCTTGTGAGGACAGCAAACATGCAGCTTCTCCATCACCTTTCTGGCTTGAGACAAAAGCCTGTCTGCTCAGAGAGGCCTGGCCTGCTTTTTCTCCCGCCAGGAGGGCCCCCCTGCCGCTGGACCGGTCTGACAAGTTCAAGACTGGATCAGGACGGTTTACCTCAACGTTCCGGGCCTATCAGTCTCTCCGGCTTTGTTCAAACTGACCAACCCAAACTAGGGGATGAAGACCTTCTCCTGTTCCTTCCCGCCCCTCCTCCCCCATACACAAGTATCTATAAAAGCCAGCCCTGGAAGAGAAAGCAGGACTTTGGGCTCTCCAGTCCTCCGCTTTACAGAAGTTCTTTTTGTGTGTTTACTGTGTTTCCTCACCCGCTTTAATAAGCGGTTTCTTCCCTGGCCGATTCTGTGTTGTGCTTGAGATGATCTCCTGTTGCTTGATGTTTCACTCGAGGATTTTTCCTGCCTTTTTTTTTTTTTTTTTTGAGTCAGGGTTTCTCTGTGTAGTTCCGGCTGTACTTCCTGGAACTCTCTTTTTAGGTCAGGCTGGCCTCGAACTCATAAAGGCCTGCCTTCTTCGCCTCCGCAAGTGCTAGGATTAATGACGTGCACCGCCACGCCCGGTCTTATCAACACCGTTTTTTAATATATGAGTCAGGAACCCCATGAATCTGAAAGAGGGCAGGGGGAGGGATATAGGGTAGGACTTATGAGAAGGAAGGGGGGTGATGTAATTCCATCATAGTCTCAAAAAAATGAAAGAAATAATCAAAATATAAGGTAATAAAGACAAGTCCTTTAGTTTCAAAAAGCGTTGGGGCTGAAGAGAGGGCTGAGCGGTCCAGAGCGCTTGTTCCTCTACCTGTGGTTCTCAGCCTCCGAGGCGCGACCCCTTTGGGTCACCGACGAACATCGGAAAACGTTTGTATTACGATTCACAGCAGTTATTAACTAACAGCGAAAGTAACTTTATGGTTGCGGGGTGGCGTCACCACAACGCGAGGAATTGTATTAAAGGGTCGCAGCGCCGGGAAGGTGGAGACCCACCGCTCCAGCCGACGACCCGGGTTCCATTCCCAGCCCTCGCATGGCGGCTCGCAGCCCCCCGAAACCCAGTTCCGCGGGCACAGGCACGCGCGTGGTGCACACACCCGCAGGCGCACCATCGTACACACAAAAATAACCTAAAAAGTTTGAGAAAGTACTGGAAAGCACCTTGCCAGGCATATGGCACAGTGTCTGCCCCGTCTTTGGTCTATGAGGTTCTCGTTAACTTGGGATCTCCTTGGGCTTTCCCGTCCAGGCCCGTGCTCACGTCGGCGACACCGAGTCAAGTCCCCGCCTCAGGACCCGGGCTTGGGCCCCGGGGAAGCGCACACCTAGAGAGGGGGGGCGGGCAGCGGGGCCGCGAGGGCCGGGGCGTGCCCGCCGGGGCGTGGCCTCCGAGGGGCGTGGCGCCGGGCGGCAGGTCTGCAGGTCCGCTCCCGCCTCGCCGCGCGCCCAGAGCGCTCGGCCCCTCGGTCACTGCGCAGCGCGTCCTCCCCGGAGCCGTCCCCGCCGCTCCGCGCGTAGCATGGCGCGCCCCCAGGCCCTCGCGTTCGGGCTCCTGCTCGCGGCGATCGCGGCGACGCCGGCAGCGGCTCAGAAAGGTGAGGCGCGCTCCTGGGGCGGAGGTGCGGGTCGCGTCGGGCGGGTGATGGCGAGGGGACGGCGCGGTTCCGCTTTCTGGTCCCGAGAGCCGAGGGTGCGGGCCGCGCGTGTGCCGGGATGAGGCGGCGGGGTGGTGTGCCTGCCGGGGGCGCGGGGCAGGGAGACGGAGCGGCCACCGCCCGCGCTCTTGCGGCTCCGGCTTGGGGTTCCAAGTTCCAAAGCGCGGGCCTTTGTCGCCGCGACCTGCCCCCCTCCCTCCGTACCTGCGACGGTCCCCGGATGTGGGCTCCGGGAGGGGACAGGTAGCTCCCCAGAGGCCGCTATGCACCTGCGCGTCGGAGGCCGGCCTTCTGGGACCAACAGGCCGGAGGTGTGTTTGCTCTTTTCTAAGAATCATGACTAATGCCGTGTTTATTGTAGGGAGGACAGATACAAAGATAAACTGTAAGGACCTTTCTAAAATAGTCTCGTAATCTTTACACTCTGAGAATTCTTTGATTAAAATTTGTGCGTATTTGTGTTTTCTGGATACAGGTAGATTTATTTAGTGATTTTTCCAACATTCATAAAGGAAGTATTCTACTTCCTTTGGGCTTTTAGTTTTAAAATTATTTGCTTGTGGTTTACACAAGTCAGTTCTTTCACCATGTTGGTCCTGAGAATAAAACTCAGGTGGTCCCAGGCCTTTATCTCCAGAGCCACCGGGTCGCCCTCGTTTCTGTCTTTAAGAAAACCATACTTAAACAGTGACTGGACGATCTGTACCCTCCGTAGAGAGAAGGACATGGAGTTGGATCCTAGTTACGACAGAGTTTGCTGTGACTTTTGATTTATTTCTAAGATGGTGTCTGAAAGTGGAGAGAATTGAACGAAGCACTCTGGAAAAAAATTTTCTTTCTGTTTCTTCAATTTTTAAGTTAAGTGTAACTTAGATTTTGTTTTCTGGGAAGGATTTCATTCTCTAGTAGCAGACTTGGCCTGTATTAATTAATTACGCTTTAAGTAATGCAGTTTAATCGATTTATATTTTTCTTATCTCAGTCCTGGGCTAAATCGTAGATGGAGGGCTGTAGAGCGCTTGCCTATTAAACCCTGGGCTTGGTTCCCCAGCACCCCATAAACCAAGTGTGTCTCTGTAATCCCAGCAGTAGGAAGTGGAAACTGGCTGATCAGCAATTCAAGGTCATCTTCAGCCTGGTGTGGCAATGGAGGCCAGCCTGGGCTAAAGGAAACCCTGGTTAATGAGAAGATTAAATAGATACTTATTGGGCCCTTGCAAGGCGGCCAATCTTTAGGAAAACTGGGCGAAGGGAGGATCTATAAATTGTAGAACTGGAGTTGTTGACTTTTTTGGGGAAAGATAAAATGACTAGCAGACAAGTGTATAACAGGAGGAAAGGAGGGAGACACCGGAGAGCGAGAGAGCAGCCAGGTGTGGCAGCCCCAGTCTGCAAGCCCGGCACTTGGGAAACTGAGGCAGAAGGGCAATAGAGACAAGCTGTAAAATAAGATTCTTCCAGAAAGGGAGAAGGGAAGGAGGGAGAGGAAGAAACTGAGGGAAGAAGGAAGGGAAAAAATTATTTCATGACAGGGCCATTAATGGCTCAATGGGTAAAGTTACTCCTGTGTTAATTCCCAAGAGCCGCAGGTAGAAGGGGAGAGTGGATTCCCCAGGTCGGTGTCTGACTTCCACATTTGAATGTTGGCCACTGTGTATGCATATGTGTGCATCCACAAAATGTATAGATAAATGCAGGAAGTTAGCTTAAAACAAAACAAAACAAAACAAACCACCAACAGAGCCTAGCAGCCCAGAGGCAAGGCTGATAAGGTCTTTAGAGGGCTATTTTTAAAACTTAGTTTCTGGGCTGGGCTAGTGGTGCAAGCCTTTAGTCCCAGCGCTCTTGCTCAGCACCTGGCAGGTACATCTCTGGTTGAAGAAGACCTGGTCTACTACACATAAAGTTCCAGGCCAGCCAGAGGCCACGCTGGCTTACAGCAAGACCCTGCTCAAGAAGAAATAACAGATAAATAAAATTAAAAGCAAAACCAGCAACAGTTACACAGTTGCCCATGGGTAGGAACCAACACCCCAGCACTCAGGAGGCCAAGGGCAGAGAATCCTCCAGTTTGGGCCGGTGAAATGGCTCAGTGAGTAAAGGTACTTGTAAGTCAGCCAGATGACCAGAGCTTAATCCCCGTGCAGTGGGAAGAGGGCAAGAACCCTGCAGGTTTATCCTCTGAGCTCTAGCCTACCAGCCAGTGCCCCTGCTCCCTAGTAAGTAAGTACGGGCCAAAGGTGTAGCTCCTTGGGAGGGGCCAAGCTAGCTTGAGTACAGCCCCAGGCTCTATCCTTAGCACTGCGAAGAAAACCCCAAAGGATTCTTCCCCTGGAGCCCCTCCCACTGTGGGGAGTTCTTGGTTACATTTTCTTAATTCAGAGCTTAGTTCACGCTGCCTAAAACGAAGTTCTCCCCTGAAGATAAACAACACCCGGACGATTGGAAGCGGCAACTCATTAATTAGACTTTACAATGCTACAAACTGGCGGGTGTGAGACATTCCCACTCATATTCTTACATTCATTTTTTGTTTAGTTTTTAAAAATTTTACCCTTAACATACAATTATTTATTTATTTCTATCTATCTATCTGTCATCTACCTTTTTTGAGACAAGGTTTCCTCTTTGTGGTCCTGGCTATCCTGGACTGTTTTGTAGACCAGGCTGCCTCAAACTCACGCCCCCCTGCCTCTGCCTCCTGAGCGCCTGCCTCTCCTCTATTTATTTTAATTATTTTATTTTAGAGACAGGGTCTCTTACCTACACAGTCCTGACTGTTCTGGATCTCACTGTGGAGACCATGCTGGCTCTGAACTCAAAGAAATCTCCCTGTCTCTGCCTCTCAAGGACTGAGATTAAAGACATGAAACCATTACACCCCGGTATTTTTTTTTTTTTTTTTGAGTTTTTTTGTTTGTTTTGTTTTTTGAGACAGGGTTTCTCTGTGTAGTGCTAGCTGTCCTGGAACTCACTGTGTAGACCAGGCTGGCCTCGAACTCATAGATAATGCCTGCCTTGGCCTCCTGAGTGCTGGCACTAACTAAAAACTTCTGCCATCAAGCCCAGCCCACTTCTTAAAGGCGTGATTGACAGAATGAGCTGACAGTTGTAACTACATCTTAAACTAATTTTTCCCTTTTTAAAACTTTTCTAGACTGCGTCTGTGACAACTACAAGCTGGCAACGAGTTGCTCTTTGAATCAGAATGGTGAATGCCAGTGTACTTCCTATGGTACACAAAATACTGTCCTGTGCTCCAAACGTGAGTAGAAGAGTCTTACTGCCTGGAAATTTAATCTTGATACTTTTTAAATTGAGGCACCTTGAGTTGAGTTTTATTGGCTCTAATCTGTGTTATTTTGTAAAAATTATCTGACAGCTCAAGTTTCTTCAGCAAATAATTAAGTGTAGGAAAATGGAGGGGAACATGAAATATTCCTTGGCCTGGAATGACGTTAGATTAAAAGGTTTTCCCCTGTGCACGTGAACCAGTTGTTATTTTTCAGTTTGGCATTACGTTTTCCTTTCAGTGGCATCCAAATGTTTGGTGATGAAGGCGGAAATGACTCACAGCAAGTCTGGGAGGAGGCTGAAACCGGATGGGGCAATCCAGAACAATGATGGGCTGTATGATCCTGAGTGTGATGAGCAAGGGCTCTTCAAAGCCAAGCAGTGCAACGGCACAGCCACGTGCTGGTGTGTGAACACTGCTGGCGTCCGACGGACAGACAAAGACACGGAAATCACGTGCTCCGAGCGAGTGAGGACCTAGTGAGTGAGCTGCCCACCAGTTGCTTTTCTGATGTTCACATCTGTTTAATTTTAGTTTTGTTTATGCAATAAGAATTGGTGGTTTGGAATTCAAAAACTAGGAGAAGCTGGGCATGGTGGTGCACACTGTGAATCTTGCACTCTGGAGGTGCAGACAGGAGGAGGTCAGTGACCCACCTGCCTCTGCCTCCTGGAGTGTGTGTGCCACCACACCCCGCAAGATCCTCTTTCAAGCAAGACAAAAAGACAGGAAAAGGGTATGGAGTGCTAAGTGTCACTCCTGTGCCATGCCTCATAAAACTGGTGTCACCAGTTTTGAGTTAAGTTTTATTGGCTCTGATCCAATTATGTTAGTTTTATTGGCTCTATCCAACTGTGTTTTGTGGAAATTATCTACTCCTGAAGCTTTTTTTCCTCCACAAGTAACAAAGTGTAGGGAAACGGAAGGAACATGAAATAATCTTTGGCCTGGGATTGTGCGTTAAATTAAAACGTTTTCCCTGTGGCATTACATCTCCAGATCTGGTTTATGAATTTCCTGTGTAGAGGGGTGCTTCTTGGGTTTTACAAAATGGTGCTTCACTAGACAGCATTTCCCTTCATCATCGACTAACCACTGTTCCCCATTTCGAAGCTGGATTAGAGTTAAGTGAAAATGAGTGTCTTAAACTGTATTTGATCATTTTTATTGGGTTTTAAGAATGAGCTATTTGCGCTGGAGACATAAGTGGTAGAAAAGCTGGGGTTCAGTCTGGCATGGTGGAGCAGGGTGGGAGATTACTGACAATAAACAAGCCCACTCAAGCAAAAGAGACTGTTGGAATCTACAAGAAACTGGAGAGGTGTCAGGCCTGGAGAAGTAATCCCAGGTGTGGGCCACGGCTACTAAGTATCGCTGTTTCTGTATAGATAATGGAATGGGGGAGAAGTACAGACAAATGTATTCACAGGAAGATAATTTTCATTTTACTGAAGAAAATACTACCTTTTTGTCCCTCTCATGGTTTCCAGGTGGCAGCTTTGACCTTTGTCCGTTTTGTTCCGCTCCTGGACATGTTTTGAGGTTTCTGGTGTAGAGGAAAATAACTGTAGTTTGGTTACTGCAGCGCAGCCTGTGCTTTCTCTCTCTCTCTCTTTCCCCCTCTCTCCTCTCTTTCTGACATGGTTTCATGCTAGAATCCTGGGTTGGCTTGAATCCAGGCCCTCTCCTGCCTTTGCCCCTGCAGAGCAGGTTTGCTCTACCATGCCCTCCAGAACGGGACACAGCATGGCCAACTCAACCTTGACTTCAGCCGGCCTCGTGTGTTGTAGCTGTCACCAGCAGGTCAATGTCAGAAGCGGTGTTACCTCTGGTGGGTTCTCTGTGAAGGATAAATGAGGCATATTTACCACCCTTATACATCCCGTTAGCTCTCATTCTATTTTGGAATTTGAATATTTGCCTCTTTGGAAAACAGCATAAAAGACTGAGTTATACACAGTTGACTTCATTTTGTCTTACAGTTGGATCATCATTGAACTAAAACACAAAGAAAGAGAAAACCCTTACGACCTTCAGAGTTTGCAGACGTAAGTGTGATTGATTATATACATACTCCTGTATTTATGCACCTTGGCAGGAAGCCTACGTAAGTGATCTTGTGTCTTGCCCCGTGCTCACATAGGAAGGTCATGAAGTCCTTTGTCCCTTTATAAGCCACGCCTGACAGGTTTCTCCATTGGGCAGTCATTTTCTCTTTTGGAATTTATGAATAATCTGTTGGCAGATACGTGGGTACTGTGTCAATGTTCTGCTTCTAATCAGACCGACACTCAGCAGCTCTAGGATCAGCGGCTAATGCAGGCTTGAACCACTTGCTATTATAGTTGCAAAATGACATTAAAATTATAGAGCTGTGCCACCATTCCATACCAAGTTCCAGGTCAGCTAGGGCTACTTAGTGAGGCCCTCTCTTTAAAAACAAACAAACATAGCAATAATAATTATAATAATTATAAGATACATAATAGTTATAGTCCGTGAGCTATCTGTTTAAAAAGTAGAGATTCTTTTATTGTGTGGTACAGTTTTTTTTAAACAACACTTGTAAATTATTTGCAGTGCATTTCAGGAGGCATTCACATCTCGATACAAACTGAGTTCGAAATTCATCAAAAATATTCTGGTAAGTTTTTTTGTTTTTTTTTTTGTGTAAATGAGCTAGCTTTAGCAACAAGTTGGTTAGGGAAGTATGGTTTGGATATAATGACAGTCAGTGATTCCTGCCCTCTTCAGACAGGGTTTCTCTGTGTAGGCCTGGATGTCCTGGAACTCACTCTGTAGACCAGTGCTGGGACTAAAGGCAGCACCGCTGCCCAGGTGACAGCCAGTGATTTATAACGCTAGCTAAATGAATTTTATTAACAATTTAAATCCAGGTAGTTTTCCTTCCATCCATTTTGGGAGCCCCAGTTTGCCCTTAAGGGTGTCTAGAGGGTGGGTAGTATCTCTTATGCCTGAAGCATGCTGTGCTTGCCTTGTGGGGCCTCTCTGTGATTGCCTTCAGCATATCCTTGCCCAGCGTCTCGGTGTCCTTTCCTGTTGCCCTGAAGAAAGGAGGGTAGGGGAGAAAGGGTTTATTAAGTTTGTTAGACCTGTCTGAGTGCTTTGCCTGCATGGGGGTATGTGTGCAGCACGTGCTGTTTGCCTGGCACCTGGGAGTCCAGAAAAGGGCACTGCCCCCCCTGGAGGTGGTGTTACAGGTGGGTAGCAGCTAGGAATTGAACCCCTGTCCTCTGCAAGAGCAACAAGTGCTATTAACTGCTGAGCCATGTCGTCAGCCCCCAAAGGGCTTATTTTAGCTCTCAGTTCCAGATTAGAGTCTCATTGTGGGGAGATCTTAATGTTTGGTGTCTATTGTGTGATGTTCACTGTGTGATGGCCATTAAAGCAGCTAGCCACATCCACAGTCAAGATCAGAGTACACGTAGGCAATGCACAGCTTTCTTTTTCTTCATTCAGGCCCAGCCTATGAAATGATGCAGCCCATAATCAGTGTGGCCCCTCTCAATTAATGTAATAATCTCCACTGACTTGCCCATGGTCAACCCAACCTAGAAAGTCCCTCACTGAGACTCCTAAGTGATTCTAGGTCTTTCTTTTTTTTTTTTTTAATTTATTTATTTATTATGTATGCAATCTTGTGTTTTGCCTGTACACCTGCACGCCAGAAAAGGGTATCAGATTTCATTACAGATGGTTGTGAGCCACCGTGTGGTTGCTGGGAATTGAACTCATGACCTGTGGAAGAGCAGCCAGTGCTCTTAACCTCTGAGCCATCTTTCCAGCCCCTCCAGGTTGTTTTCTAGTAGACAGAACCATCATCCCTAGGTAGCCCTTTCCTTAACTCTTAGAAAAAAGTTGTTATTTTATTCTCTTAGAGAAAGACCTCTCAGAGATGTTTCAATTACTGGTAATAAATAATTCACTAATGGAAAGAGCTCCTGGTGGGTGTAGATTACAGAAAACAAAATTATAAATATTCTGACTGTTGATCAAAATGTTCATGTATTTTAATTATATTAATTTGTATTTTCACTTTCCTTCCCAGTATGAGAATAATGTTATCACTATTGATCTGATGCAAAACTCTTCTCAGAAAACTCAAGATGATGTGGACATAGCTGATGTGGCTTATTATTTTGAAAAAGATGTAAGTATAAATCATAATTTTTTAAGCTTAATACTTTTGTTGTTGTTGGTTGTTTGTTTGTTTGTGATAATCTCAATAATATCCCCGGCTGTCCTGGCACTCAATATATATATAGACTAGGGTCTTCCTGAAGTCACAGAGATCTACCTATCTCTGCCTCCCGAGTTCTGGGGTTAAAGACATGTGTCATCTTGCCCATGGTTTGTTCCTTTTTGAGAAGGGCTCTTGTACAATTGGGTGGTCTTTGACTTCTGATCTTCCTGCTTCCGTCTCCCAAATACTGCACCCTATTTACAGAAAGAGAAAGAAGTAGTTTGGAAAAGGAGATAATGTGAAATTACCCTTCCAAAATGAGCTTTACAAGGAGGGAAGGCTATGCAGTCCTAGGGCCTGTGATTGGGCCATGAATTAGGAGAGCTTTATGAGGGACGTGCGGCATTCCAGAGGCCATGGTGGGGAGACTTTGTAAAAACATTAACTGTAATGTGGGGCTGGAGAGCTGGCTTAGCAGAGTCAAGAGCGGATACTCTCCTTCCAGAGGACCTCCATTTGATCCCCAGCAAGCCAAGGAGGCAGCTGTCAACTGAAATTAAATTAAGAACAATAAAAATATGCCAGGGGGTGGTAGTGCACACCTTTGATCCCAGCACTTGGGAGGTAGAGGCAGGCGGATCTCTGTGAGTTTGAAGTCAGCCTGGTCTACAGAGCAAGTCCAGGATAGCCAAGGCTACACACAGAGAAGCCCTGTCTTGGGGGGGGGGGGGTTGGAGAACACAGAATAAAAATAAACCTAAAGCATAGAAAAATGGCATGTCAGGGGACTTAAAAGGGAGGTAGCAAGCAGGCCAACTCATGAGTGAGAGAGCCAGAGAGAACCCTTTCTTTGTAGCTTTCTCAGGGGCTGGGAAGCCTGGCCATAGCTCAAAGCAAGTTGAGAGGGTATTCAGGCATCAGCATTGTTTGTTAGGAGCAGAGAGATGAGGAAGCACAAATCCTGTTGGCAGCCAATATAGAAACCAAAGCTGGTAAGAAATGCTTGGCCTGCTATCTTAGGGGAAGGAGGGGCAGCTGGGGGGTCTGTGATGTAATAGTCTCAAGTGCTAGATTACAAGTGTGTGTCACTGTGACTAGTTCATGTCACTGTAAGGACTGAACCCAGGATCCTGTACATGCTAGGTAAGCATCCTGCCAGTCTCTAGGCCCCTCCAATTCTTCTATTTTAATCTTTGCTGTGTTAGGAATTAAACCCAGTATGTATTCCGGTATGCTGGGAAGACAGTCTACTCTTAAGCTATTACAGCTAGCCTTCTCTTTTCTTACAATTCTTATTTTCACTTTGGTTAATTACTACATTGGTATAAATATCCTTTTTCCAGTACTCTAATAATATCTATGAGTAGGAGTCAGTCTCCATTTTAAAGACTAATTTTTAAATTCTGTGTAGAGCTGTGTGTGTTTGTGTATCTGTGTGCATGTTTGTTAGTGCAAGTGCCTTCAGAGACCAGAGGCCGATTGGATCCTCTGGACCTGGATTACAGTTAGTTGTGAGCTGTCTAATGTGGGTTCTTGGACAAAACTCAAGTCCTCTTAAATGCTGTTACTCGCTGAGATGTCAAGTCAGTCTCCATTTTTATAACATTTATGTAAGTGCCAAAAGTGGCAGAACACTTTAATCTTAGCACTCCCAGGCGGGAGGACTGAGTTTAAGGCCAACTTTTTATATAAGCATATTTTTGTTTATTGTTTGTTCCTTATTATCATTATTCCTCTTTGAGACAATCTTACAGTAGCCCAGGTTGACCTAGAATTCATGGTAGAGGGTAGGCCTCCTGCTTCTGCCTTCTAGGACGTAGCTCTACATCGTGCCTGGCTAAACGTGAGTTTATTATAGTGAGATGTTTCTTCTGAGATTTACTTTAGAATACTTTGGGCATGGGAGATAAAGGGGTAGAAGAATGATGAAATAAAATTGGTTGTATGTTATTTTTTAATATGGAGGGTAGGTACATGGCTTCTCTTCTTTTGTGTATGGCATTTTTCTGTAATAGGTAGTGCTTTAAAGTTTACTGGATCAGATTGTTATAATTGAAACAGTCTGGCAGGTTTTCTTCTGGCATACAGTTGGTATGTGATTATTGGTGCCCACGGCTGACTGTCTTAAACTGTTTCCATTGTTTTTCTCCTTTGTAGGTGAAAGGGGAATCCTTGTTCCATTCTTCTAAAAAAATGGACCTGAGAATAAATGGAGAACAACTTGATCTGGACCCCAGTCAGACTCTGATTTACTATGTAGATGAGAAGGCACCTGAGTTCTCAATGCAGGGCCTCACGGCTGGTATCATTGCTGTCATTGTGGTGGTGACGCTGGCAATCATCGCAGGGATTGTTGTCCTGGTGAGTACAAGACAAGTCAGGGCTCACTGAAGGATCCTTAAGTCCATGTTTGAAAGCATATGTGAAGGACTGGATTGCATTTCTGGTTCCTCTTTACACAGTAGTCACTTTTGGAAGAGAGAAAGGATTACTCATGAGAAAAACTTGTGCAGCTGAACCTTGCCGTGAGCTCTCTGCAAGTTGACCAGAGCACAGCAGAATAGAACTCCCAAAATGTGCACTGGGAGACAAATGTAGACAACACAATGCTTCCTTTTTGTTTTTGTTTTTGGTGGTGCTGGAGACTGAGCTCAGGCCCCAAGCATTCCAGGCCAGCACTTAACCACTGAGCTACATGCCTGGCCCCCAAACAACACAGACCTTAAGTTAGCAAGAAAACAGTCAAAAGTAGTACATGTAGCAGTAATTCTAAACAAATAATAAATTTGTGCTGGGTGCAATGGCACATACCATAATCCCAGGGCTCAGGAGGCGAAAGCAAGTTTTAGAGGTTTAAAGAAGTCTGCTAGGCCCTTAGGGATGATTGGTGACAGGTAGTCTCAGCAGTATATCTGAATTCAGGAATCTATTTGAGCAGAGCGGTGGCATACTTCTGTATTCCAAACCCCTGAGAAGCTGGGGCAGGAGGATCAAGGCTTTAAAGCCAGGGGCTGGAGAGACGGCTTCAGTGGTGAAGAGCACTTGTTGCTCTTGAAGAGGACCCAGATTTGGTTCCCAGAACCCACATGGGATTTCACAACCATCTGTAACGAGGTTCCAAGGATTCTGACACTTTCTGTTCTCCATAGGTACCAAGCACACTTGTACAGAGAGTGTTGCTGGTGACGCACACCTTTAATCCTATTGCTTGGGAGGCAGAGGCAGATGGTGGATCTCTGAGTTTGAGGCCAGCCTAGTCTACAAAGCGAGCCACAGCTACACAGAGAAACCCTGTCTCAAAAACAAAATAAAACAGACAAATCTTGGGGGGAATAAACAAAAAGATAAGGCCAGCTGGAGTTATATAGCAAGACATCTCAGAAAAACCAAATAAAGAAAAAAGATAGATTTAAAGGTATGTGGAGACTTGATTTTCAGTCCAGTGTTGTTACCACACCTGGTTCTCCTCTGATAAACACAAACATTGAGTTCCTGTATTATTTATTCCTGTCAGGGTTGACCGAGTTACCCAAGTGCATGGGGCAGGCACGGCAGAGTGAGGGAACATGGAGAGAGTTGGGCAATTCACTTGTGTTCTAACATGAATTCCAGATGAATAACTGCGTACAATGTAAGAAGATAACCTCAAAAGAGATTAGTAAGAGTGCAGTAAAAGAAACCATGTGATGCAAGAAATCTATAAAGGGAAGCCAGATGTTGTAGCGCATGCTTGTGATCCCAGCACTTAGGGAGGCAGAGGCAGGCAGATCTCTGTGAGTTTGAAGCCAGCCTGGTCTGCAAAGTGAGTTCTAGGACAGCCAGGGACACCCAGAGAAAGAAACCACGTCTTAAAAAAATGAAACAAAACAAACTCTATAAAAGGATGTATTAATATATAAATTTATCTTTATTTTTGTGGTCCTAGGGATTAGATTTTAGGGCCTCACATGCTAGACAAGCACTTTACCACTGAGCTATCCAAGCATTTGTCCTTTTGTTTTTGTTTTTTGAGACAAGGTTTCTCTGTGTGGCATTGGGTGTCCTCGCTTTGTCCTTTTGTTTTTGTTTTTTGAGACAAGGTTTCTCTGTGTGGCATTGGGTGTCCTCGCTTTGTAGACCAGGCTGACCTCAAACTCACAGAGATGCGCCTGCTTCTGCTTCCAGAATGCTGGGGTTACAGGCGTGGACCACCACACCAGGTACTGTCTTACTTTTTTATTGGCATGACAAAACACTGACCAGGGCAACTCTTACAAAGAAAGAGTTTATTGGGGGCGCCTGTAAGTTCCAGAGAGTTAAAGTTCATGACTATCATGGCAGGGAGCACTGCAGTAGGCAGGAAGAGTAACTGAGAGCTTACATCTGATCCACAAGCACGAGGCAGAGAGAGAGAGAGAGAGAGAGAGAGAACTGGGAACAACAGAGGCTTCTGAAACCTCAAAGCATAGAGATACACCTCCTAAGCCTTCCCGATCAGACAGTTCCACCAACTCTGGACCAAGCATTCAAATATATGAGCCTTTGAGAGCCATTCTCATTTAACCATTACACCCACCCTCTTTTTTGAACTCTAGCTCTGGTTAGCTTCAAACTCTTAAGCCTCAGCCTCCTGAGGATGTGAGCTTAACACCTGACCTTTTCTGTGAGTCTCTATGTTTGTGTGTGAATTTTTATATCAGTTTTATTTTTGTTTTTAGCAGTGGAAACATAGACAAAGAAAAAATGAGAAAAACTTCTGAGTATAGGAGGAGCTTCAAGAGGAAAACACCCTTTATTTATTTGTTTGTTTATTTACTTTCTTACATGTATGTGTATGTGGTATGCTTGCGTGTATGTGTGGGGATACATTTGTGTGCAAATGCCCATGCACGTGAATTCCAATGTGCATGGAGGCCCAGGGTTAATGGCTTTCTGCTTTACTCTTTAAGGCAGGCTCTCTCAATCTAACCCAGAGCAGGCTGATATGGTGAGGGTGGCCTGCCAGCTTGCTCGCAGGCTGGGGATCTCATCTTTGCCTTCTAATTTGCCTGAATTTCAGGTCTGTTTTCACACTTACCCTGTATTTTTAGGGGGATCTGAACTCCAGTCCTATTGCTTGTGCTGGAATTACTTTAGCTTCTCCCCAGCACAGTTTTTGTTATTTGTGTGTGTTATAGTGTTCATGGTATGTGACTGTGTGTAAAAGAGTTTGTGAGTATACTGCCCATGTGTGCCATGGTTGTGTATGGAAGCCAGAGGTCAACATTGGGAGTCTTCTGTGTGCCTCTCAATCTTTTTCTTTTACTATTTTTATTTATTTGTTTGCATTTATTTGCATAGCCCTGGCTATCCTGGAACTCACCATGTGGACCAGACTGGCCTTGAACCACCTTTATTTTTGAGATTTCTCACTGAACTTGGAACTCAATGTTTCAGTTAGACTGGCTTGCCAGCCAGCGAGCTCTGGGCATGTGTGTGTTTTCTTCCAGACAGGAGTCTACCAAGGCTGGTGTTGAATTCCTGTGTTCAGCTGGAACTATAGGCATGTGCTGCCATGCCCAACTAAAATTAAACATTTTAGCATTTTGAGGTGGGCTTAGTGGCTCATACCTGCAGTCCTAACCCTCAGGAGGCTGAGGCAGGAGGATTGAGAGTTTGGTTGCTTTAGGCTTCCATCAAAAGAAAAAAATTACATTTTCATGGCAAAGATAATATAAAGTAAAAAATAGAAATAAAGCTAGGCGCAGTGGTGCACACCTGTAATCCCAGCACTCTGGGAGGCAGAGGCAGGAGGATCTCTGTGAGTTCGCGGCCAGCCTGGTCTACAAAGTGAGTCCAGGACAGTCAGGACTACACAGAAAAACCCTGTTTCAAAAAACAAAACAACAACCAAAAAAGAAAGAAAGAAAGAAAGAAAGAAGAAAGAAAGAAAGAAAGAAAGAAAGAAAGAAAGAAAGAAAGAAAGAAAGGAGAAGAAAGAAAAAAAAAGAAAGAAGCTGGGGAAATATTGATGATATATAAAATAAATAATTCTTACAAGTTGATGAATAAACCTACAAAAAGAATGACAACAGGGCTGGCAACAGGCAGATCACTTACACTCAGGCCTGATTGAAGGGACTCCAGCAGGCTGGAGCATGGTGGGCCTGGCTCTGGTAGGCCTTGCCCTTCCCCCATTCCCTCTGCCTTGTTAAAGCTACCAAGGTCTATTTCCTATTTGGCCACTTCCTCTTCTTGAGGCTGATTACCTCAAGTATCTGGACAATCAAAAGCTCTCTTTGACTCAACCTAATTAGCATGCCCAACTAAAATTAAACACTTCGTCCTGACACAGGTTTCCTCCTTTACCTTTATAAACTGCCATTTTTCTACAGGCCATGTCTGTCTCCTCTCTATCCAAAGGCAGTCCTTTGTCCCCTGGGGCCAAATATCCCTCATCCCTCTCCTTGCCCCTTTTCTTCCTCTCCCTCGTGCCCTTCTCCCTCTCTCTGCTGTCTTTGTCTCTTATTTTCCGTTCTCTGTCCCTCTGGGGCAAGGCAATCTCCCTTGTGCGGAGGACTTGGTCTTGGGGTTCCTGAGTCTATATTTTTCCCTACACTGGTGGCAACGAGAACTGATGCCTGAGACTTGTTCTCCCTCCTCCACACACATGTGAGCATGAGCACACCTTCACACACACACACACACACACACACACACGAAATAAATGCAATAAAGCTAGACATGGTGGTGTGGCGTATACCTATAATTCCAGCCCAAGGTGCAGGAGGACTGAGGTCAAGGTTCAAGGCTAGCCTAAGCTACAAAGCAGAGTCCTGTCTTAAAACAACAGGTCTCTCCCCTCAACAAAAGATTGGTAGTAAGTAGAGATAGGTGGTTTATAGAAGAGGAATGTCAGGTGGCAAACAGAACAGACAGAAATCTAATTGTCACTTAGAAACCATAGCAGGGGCTGGAGAGTTGGCTCAGAGGTTAAGGGCACCAGCTGCTCTTCCAGAGGTCCTGAGTTCAATTCCCAGCAACCACATGGTGGCTCACAACCATCTATAATAAGATCTGGTGCCTTCTTCTGGCATGCAGGTGTACATGCAGACATAACGCTGTATCTATAATAAATAAATAAATCTTTAAAAAAAAAAAAGAAACCATAGCAGAAGTTTGGTAAAGAAGCTTGATTGAATGTGGTAGCACCTGCTTTTAATCCCAGCACCACAGAGGCAGAGCAGAGTTTGAGACCAGCCTAGTCTCCAGAGTGAGTCCCAGGCCAGCTAGGACTATGCAGTAAGAGCCTGTTTCTAAAGAATCAACCAACCGTGGGCCTGGCTGCTCTTCCAGAGAACCCAGGTTCAATTCTTAGCCAGAAGGTGCCTATGGTGTTGATATAGCTGTTCAAAGAATTGGTACTATGACCAGTTCTTAGACCCCCAAACTTGTACACATGTGTTTACATCTGTTCAAAAAGCACATATGTTAATTTTGGCCACTTTCGTTTGAGTAGTAATAGTAATTGTTTTTTTTTCTAGGTTATTTCTACAAGGAAGAAATCAGCAAAATATGAGAAGGCTGAGGTAAGTGGAGAAAGCGCTATGTTGAGTTCTGACTTGGAGTAACCACTGTCCCGTTCAAGACAGAGCATGGGTACACTTAAGTCCTTTGCGCTATAGACTTTACAGTCTTAGGGACAATCTTGGGATGAGTTCTTATCTAAATCTGAGTCTCTCCACAGTCCATTACTGCTTTTTGCCGCTTAGACAAGCTGTGTAGAAACTTGGCTTTAGCTTCAACATATGTGGAGTCTTGTAGAATCCTGCTGACCTGAGTTTCTGTGTCTAAAACAATTTAACAATCATTTAAGCCAGGTGTGGTGGTGCACGACAGGCACAGAGCTTGGAAGGCTGTGAGCACAACAGAGATCAAACACTCCAGGAGCCACTTCATGGAGCTAGTTCAATTTTAATTCCAGAGAAAAAGGCTGTGTACCCCTTGGGGAATGGGTGGGGGCTCCAAGGATAGGTGTGCATAATTGGTTAAAACTAAGCGCTTCAAGGATGTTTGATTTGCATTGACCAGCATGCTCCTATCATATAAACAGGAACACAGTACCCAGTTATCCTACAGATAGGATAATAGAGAGCTAGCAGGGAGCTGTGTCAAAGGCCATATATCAAATGTGGTTAGGGGCATCTATGTCTAGAGACACTCTCCGGATGAAGTCAGGCAGAGAGCAGGAGGCCCTGCTGGGGAGAGGGGGTCCTGCACCTTCAGAATGGCTGTCTGGACTGGGAGGACTGCAACCCCAAACAGTAGGGTCCTTCCAACAGGACATTGTCTTGAAACACCAAAAACCAAAACAAAGAATTGAAGGTTTCCTCCGTTTTCGTGCATGCTTCGTTGCAGATAAAGGAGATGGGTGAGATACACAGAGAGCTCAATGCCTAACCTCCGTGATTGAGGACGGAACCAGCAGAGAAGCAACTGGCAGAAGAACTCAGACTGTCAATGTATCGACACAGGATAAGAAGACCTTTAAAGGGTTACTGTTTTGTTAGTTAACGTCACATATTTGTAACAGTGAAATTTGTACTCATAAATACATGCAGCTTGACATTGGCATTAGCAATCTTAAATTAGAGAAATGTCTTATGTATGCAGGTCCGGTGTGGAACTCAGAACTTAGCCTGCAAAGTTAAGATAATTTATGCTTGATATCGAAGAGTGGGCCACAAACATTCCACAGTAGAAGACGATGACTAGTCTCATTTTGTGATTAAAGCTGCCTTTCTACATACCTGAGTATTGTACATAATAAACTTTTTGTAATGAAATAAAACATTTTTAAACTGAGTTTTTTAGTTTGTTTGAATCAAATTTCCTAGCATATGCATATATAAGATAATAGATGTTTAAATGCCTCCAAGGAGCACAACCTGTAATTCTAGTACTTGGGAGGTAATGTAGGAGGATTTGGGTTTTCGGGGTACTCTCTGCTATGTATGTAGTTCGGCAATGGCTGGCCTTGGCTATCTGAGACCTCATCTGAAAGAAATAAAAAACAAACATAAAAAGCTCTGATAAGTCTTATGTTGTGGCTCAGGCCTATAATTTCAACACTTGGGAGGCTAAGGCATGACTGTGGTTTTGAGGATAGCACAGGCTATATAGACAGATTCCAGGCTACACAGTGAGGCCTTGGACATTCTGGGACCTGGGGTAGCGGGGTTGGTCGGGGTGGGGGTGGGTTCAGTGGTGGTATGTACTTAGCATGTGAGAGGCCCTGGGTAGCTTGCACCACTAGAAGATATAAAACACGCTTATCACAAGCTGGAGCTTCTTGTGAGTACACAGCATAGGGTGCGAAAGAACCTTTTGTGTAGAACTGTACAGAAAAACAGCCTTACTCTGAATCGGTACACATGGAAAACGGGCTGTGCAGCAGCAGTCAAAACCCTCACTACTGATGTGATCAGCTGCCCTGCTCCTGCCACCATGTTGGACTTGAGCCACAGTAGGCCCTTCCCTCTCTGTATGTTGACAAAGAGAAAAGTGACTAAAACCTCTGTGTTCTTAAATGTTTGGGAGAAAAACCAGAAGAACGCCACTTGCCATGTGAATGTTAAAATGTAGGCAGACCTTTATGAAATGGCTACGATGGGTCACTTGTGCTGTGTGATTCCGGTGCAAGGCTAAGTGATGTCTCAGCCTCGACAGGAAAGGTTTCCTGACTCCAGGTCTAACGTACTGGGAGAAAGCTATTCACAGCAAGTGTCTCACCCTGGAGTTTGAGGCCAGCTTTGTCTACATTCTGAACTCAGGACAGCCAGACAAAGGGCTGCCTTTCTCCAGAAAGAAAAAAAAAATTGAAAAATCAAAAGGCATTCTATAAAATTGCAGCAGTGGGTGTTGAAGGCACTCTGAGAAGCTGTGGACTGAGCATGCTGGAGAAATCCAGAACCAGGGAACAATCCTTTCCCCTTGCGGAGCCTCTCTAGTGCCCTCTGCTGACATAGCTTCATATCCACACTCACAAACCTGGCCCAGAAAAGCGAATTTGGAATTGGTACCCGTGACCATCGTGTTCTATTCTGAAGCTGTCCCTGCTAAGGTGCCCTTGTAAGTGGCCAGTACAGCCTCTCCAAAGCCTATGGTGGTGATAGTTGCTTCATCCCCACCTGCTAGCTGTCTATACATTATCTTTACTGTCTCCTGCTCATCTGCTCCTTTTACCAATTCTGAAATGCTAATGTTTCCAGAATTTGCTCTTCGTTGTGTCTCTCCTCTGTTCATCTCCTTGCCTTGGTTACCTGCTGCCTAAGCCTACATAGCAGATGAATACTCTCCAGTTTTTACCTTTACACCGAATTCCAAACAGTTTCACATAACCTTTGGTGATCTCACACCTTCCTCCACAAACCCATTTCCTCTCTTCAGTTCTGGGCCTGGACTGAGGCATGTGTGTAGGTGTATGTGTGTTAGGTAGCTCTACCACTGACCCCATCCCACTCCAACCATTTAACGGTAAATGGGGCCTGGTGGCCTAGACCTGTAGCATTTAGAATATGGACACAAATGGGCTGTGAAGTTAGAGCTCCTCTTATTTATGTTGTGAGCTGCAGGATTACCTATTGAGACCTCACCTCAAACACTAAAACCAAAAGCAAGGATCTGTTGATTGCATCACCAAGATCAAGCCCAAAATTCTCTATGACCTTCATCTCCAGTCACTAGGCTGTCATTCTTTATGAGAAATACATGTTCCTCTCATCTGTCTTCACTGATCACTCTGCAACCAATATTTTGTTCTTCCTCTTGCCCAAATTCCACATTGGCTCCAAAATAGTTTACCATACTATTTTTTTTTTTGTGTGTGTGTATTTTATTTATTTATATTTGGTTTTTTGAGACAGGGTTTCTCTGTGTAATATCCCTGGCTGTCCTGAAAATCCCTTTGTGGACCAGACTGGCTTGGAACTCACAGAGATCTGCCTGCCTCTGCCTCCCAAGGGCTGGGATTAAAGTTGTGTGCCACCACATCCAGCTTGGGGTGCTGGGTATTGAAACCAGAGTTTCATGCATATTAGGTGAATGTGCATACAACCACTGAGCTATATCCCTACCCCCTGTCAAGGCCAAAATTCACTCTAGACCAGGCTGGCCTCAGACTCATAGAGATCTTCCTGCCTCTGCCTCCTGAGAGCTGGTTACTTATTTTAAGAAATGTATATCCTTGATCCTTTTCCTTTTATTTTTGAGACAGACTCTCACTAAGTTGCACAGGCAAATTGCAGTCCTCCAGCCTCAGCTTTCCAAGTAGCTGCGATTACAGGTCTTTGCCACCAGCCCTGGTTTAACAATCCTATTCTCAAGTACTGCTTACTTGACCTAGTTGAATGTCTTGTCTGTTGTTTATTCGTAGAGATAGGTTCAGAATGTCTGAGGGCAGGAAATGGTTGACTCTAACTAATGTGGCTACCAGAATGACCACCTCCAACTTCATTATAATCCTACCTCCATGTTAAATGACATGCCCCCACATGTACCAGGACAGTTGAAGACTGCCATGACTGGTACCAAAAATAACTGTGAAAAGGGGTGGTGTTCAATTTCAAGAAAATCTCTGACATTCCCAGAAAATACATGAATATTTTTCCTTCATTAGCCTATCCTTCACCCCCAATTTTTTTTACCCCATTTTTGACTTAGTTTTTTAAAAAGTCTCCCTATGTACCCTCGAACTCCTGCTTCACCTGCCCCCACCTCCCAAGTGCTGGGATTTCATCCTGCATCACCGTACCCACCTGCCTTGTTATGGATAATCACAATTGTATGAAAAACCAATTGTGTGAATAACCAGTGAGTGGTATGTAGTTTAAATTCTTTAGATAAAGACCTGAGGCAAGTCAGAGTGGGGGCGGGGAGCACAGTGGACCCTGTATTTCTTAAGGTCTTTATCCAAAGAATTTAAACAACGTATAAACACAGCCCTCACTTCAAAGGGCCCTAAGAGTTTATTTTGGTACCAAATACAGGTGACTACGGCCCAGGAACACAATTTAGGTTATTACAAATACCATGTTTCAACATGATACAAGCTTCATAAAGTTGTTTTTAATTAGTTAATAATTTAGTTGTAGAAGGACCTTTTGGCTACTTCATTGTTATTTTTTTTCTTCTGAAGATTCATTTACTATTTATTTACTTATTATTTATACAGTATTCTGCCGGTATGTGTGCCTACACACCAGAAGATGGCAGCAGATCTCATTACAGATGGTTATGAGCCAACATGTGGTTGCTGGCAATAGAATTCAGGACCTTTGGAAGAACAGCCAGTGCTCTTAACCTCTGAGCCATCTCTCCATCCCTGTGTGTGTGTGTGTGTGTGTGTGTGTGTGTGTGTGTGTGTGTTTTATCCACCTCCCTACACTAACTACCTCTAGCCCTTCCAACCCCCTAACACTAGGTAGGAGAGAAAGAAGGTTAGAGGGAAAAGGGGGTGTCGATATTGTTAGACTACTTCCTGCTGATAAGGGACGCCCTCTGCCTCCGGCAGCATGCGGCCAGCCTACCGGCAGTCAAGCCCCAGGCAGTCCAGAAGCTTGCAGTGGCCTGGGTGGGTGGCTGCCTCACTGGCAGCCAAGCTCAGGGGTCCAGCAGTGACTCTCCAGAGAGGAGGGGAATGTACCCTCCCCCAGAATAACGGATGACTCTCGGGTGGCTGATGGTATCACGGAGCATGAGGTACCCAGCACATTTATTTGAAATCAGATTTATAAACCTTGGCAGTGGGAGAGGTTTCAAGGATGACTGTGTTTGATTTGCTGGGGTCAGGGGTGCCAGGGATGCTTGATCCACATGTAGTGGTACCGTGCTTCGTTTTGCACAGTCCTATCACAAGAAGGAGAACACAGTACTTAATTATTCCATGGGTGGGGGGAAACCTCCAAGTACAATTGAAGATCATTGCTGGAAACTAAGATCTCCTTAGAAGGGTGGACTGTTTCCAGGAATTCACAGGCGCTGAATTTTTTTTTTTTTTTTTTTTAAATCAGGAAAGGGGCTGGCCTGTTATCTTCCCCGAGGGCTATGTGATGCTCCTTATAAGATCTAGGGTTACCAGATCAGGTGGAGAGAGAGCCCCGCTGAAAAGGGGAGTCACCTGTAATAGACTGAGCCCAGTTGGCTATCTGGAAATTACAGACTTCAAGCTTAAAAGCAGGCTTCCACACACATCCATAAGAACATGAGTGTTATAGCTAGGGGACGTGGAAGTCTGTGGATGACTTGTGGGAGACGGTGCTCTCTCTACTCTAAATCTAAGGCCCCCAGACCTTAGCACAAGTGACTCCACGATGGAAGTACCATTTAGGCTGTAACACTCAGCACATATGCAGCACCACCTCCCAAAACTAAAACAAAGGCCTAACCATCAAAGTCCACGGTTCTGAAAAGTGTCAAAATGTACTTTCTGGCTGTGGTAGTTCCACTTCTGACTAACTGTTCTCGTTAACTTAAGTATATCAACCCAGAATAGATTTTTTTTTTGTGCTTTAAAGCTCACCCTGAGAAAAGCTTGGGGCGACACTGGGATCCTGAACACACAGGATAGTCACTGGTCCACTAATAACGATTTTCTATCCTCTCAAACCCATGTCCAAGTAGTTTTCCTTGGTGGTTTCTGCATAACAGATCCAGGCATAGAATTCAGGTTCTCAGGCTTGGTGCAAGTAAGTGCCTTTACCCAGAACCATCTCAATGACCCTCAAGAAATTTTATAGTAAAAGAACAAAGAAAGTTATAAGTCAAGGCATTTTCCCAATATGTATATGAAAACATTAGGTAGGCAGGCTACAATGGTGGGGGATGCTCTTAGAGGCCTTAAATCTTATTTGATGGATGACATTTTTAGTCTTTGAGTAGTAGAAACCAAGGGGCCTGTGACCTGAGAGTCACAGGGCTGCTAAGGTAAACCCAGAGGTGGCCAATAAGCAGCTCATTAGGGGATTAAAATTAGCCCAAGATTATTTGGCTCTGAACTTGCAACATTGCAGCTCTCCACAATCACTTACATCATAATCAGTTAATTAGCCCTATAAATATTTTATCACACTGCAGCCTTTTCCTCTAAGCATCAATTTACACCTCTCTCTCTGTGTACATATATCTACTTTTAAAATAGTGTATTGTCTGTACCCATTCACCAGCATGTAAGTAAAACAAGATGTGACCTCTCTGCCTCCTTTTTCTCCTCTTTTTTTATTGAGACAGGGTCTTGCTATACAGTATTCCAAAGCAGGATATTTATTTATTTTAGACACAGTGTCATGCAGCTCAGACTAGCCTCTAACTGTCTAGCCAAGGATGATATTACACTGGGCTTCTCACTGTTGTGGGGTCCGCTTAAATCCAACATAACACAAACACCAGGTCAACGCAGATGACAACAATTTAATGTAATCAAGCTGCTACTGATCGATCAGGGCCGCAGAACAGACTCGGGAGCTGAGCTGCCACCCTTAAGGGATGTTGTGCAGCGTATTTAAAGGATGAAACCATAAAGCGAGGGGGAGCCGCGTGGGCTGTAGTGTTGTCTAATCGCATTTTGACATAAGGCGTTGAGCAAGGGCGTTTCCATCAATCGCGACAGGAGTAGGTTCCTGGGCCTGGGAACATGAACTTTGTTTGACCCTGCCAGCAAGCTGGAGATGTGTGAGATGGCTGGACTCAGACAACCGTATCCTACAACAGAAGCTGTTCAGCTATTGTGAAGTCTCCAGTTCCCCTAGGACCTGGGACCTTGAACTTACTTTCTCTCAGTGTTTAAATGGAGTCTAAAAATAAAATGGTAGTACTTAGAGTAAGTTTCCCAACACTCACCAGCCCCACCTTAAACTTTTAATCCTACTTCTTTAGAGTTGGGGTTTCAGGTGTGTGCCACCACACTCATTTCCAAAGCGGATTATTGTTTAACGTATAAATGTTCTATCTGCATGTGCACCTGCACGCCAGAAGAGGTGGAGCCACCATGTGGTTGCTGGGAATTGAACTCCTGTGGAGGAGCAGACAGTGCTCTTATCCGCTGAGCCACCTCTCCAGTCCCAAAGTAGATTTTTTATTAGAAAAAAAAATTACCTCATTTGGTGTGTGTTTGTGTGCGTGCAAGTGTCTACAGCTGACCTCCCCTACCCACACCGAGAAACTGGGGGTACAGGTTACGGTGAGCCCCACCAGTCCAGGGGGCTGAACTCAGAAGCAACTGTAAAAACACTAGGAAGCTAAGAAACTGCTGAGCCATCTCTCCAGCCCCCAGAGTGTCTTTTCTGTTTGTTTTTGAGACGCTGTGTCTCTATGTAGCCCTGGCTATCCTGGAACTCGCTGGGTAGACTGAGCTGGACTGGAATTTACAGACCTGCCTGCTTCTGTCTCCTGAGTGCTGGGATCAAGGGCCAGATCAAGGGCCAGTGCCTCCACACCTGGCTTCCAAAGTGTCTTTTGAATGAATTAGACAACGGATGGAAGAAATGCGAAACTGAGTGAGTGCGGCGCTATAGAGAATAAACACGAAATCTTAAATAAAAAGCTTGCAAGGCGAGTGTAGGTCACACAATCAAAACTGCGTTGAGGTTAGTTCTTTGTTTACAAGTTGTGATTTCACGCCTACGTTTCTGGTCACTTGATAGACAATTTCTTAGCTGACCCCGCCTACCCTAGCTACCCATCCACCCGGGCACCAGACGTTGCAGACCTGAAAGCGTTGCCACTGGAGGAGGACGCGCTTCTGTTGGTTCTGCGTGCCTGCAAGTCGGAGGCATGCGCACGAGCCAGAGTCCGGGAGTACGCGGGAAGCTGGCGTCTCGTTCGCTTATGATTGGCTGTCCCTGCAGGCTCCCGCCCACCAGGGCTCAGCGCTGCGTGCTGATTGGGCGAGCCCCTGAGGCCGGATGCGGTTCAGGGGCGAGCGGAGGGGAGGCGGGAAAGGACCCGGCGGTGCAGGGTCGCGCAGTTCTCCCCGTGGGTTGTGTGCATAGGTTCGGAGATGGCGGTGCAGCCCAAGGACACGCTGCAGTTGGAGGGCGCGGCCGAGGTGGGCTTCGTGCGCTTCTTTGAGAGCATGCCGGAGAAGCCGAGCACCACGGTGCGCCTCTTCGACCGCGGCGACTTCTACACTGCGCACGGCGAGGACGCGCTGCTGGCGGCCCGGGAGGTGTTCAAGACCCAGGGCGTGATCAAGTACATGGGGCCGGCAGGTGAGGGCCGCCGGGCAGCGGAGGGGCCGGGGAGCGCCGGGCAGCTCGCAGCGCCCGGAAACCTGGGCGCATCCGCTGGGTTAGCGGCGCTGAGCCCCAGCGCTCGTGTCGTTCTGGTTCGTCTCCCCACAGCGGGCTGGGCTTGTCTCGGCCGGGTAGAGCTCAAGACAAAAATATCTCGTCCCGGCTGTCCTCGAACTCCTGATCCTCGTGTTTCAGGCTTAAGAGTTGATAGGGTTAAAGTGATGCGCTGCCATGCTTAGCTCCAAATCTCCTATTGCAGTCCGCAGTTTAGGAGTGAGGGAGGAGTGGCGGGCGCTTTGGGAGACTCCCTTTACGGTATTCTCATTTGCCAACATAACTTACTCTCTGTCCCTCTTTCGGCACTCCTCCACCCCCCCTCGTCCGGCTTGAGAACATGCAGTAGACCATTGTTGAAGGACAGTGTGACTAAGGGGTCAGGACCAGTTGCAGCTCCCCTGCCATTTGCTGTGTGCGGTTCGGCTAATTGGAAAGCTGTGCTCAGAGTTCACTGTTTCCTGGCTCTTCTAGTATCTAAGAGGTTGCAGAACTCATTTGTGGCCTAGGTAGATTAACCTCCCTCCCCATTGCTTTTTCTTTCAATTACAATGGAATTGTGAGTTCTAATTCTTACCCAGTCATATGCAAATGGATGTTACAGACAAAAGATAGTCCTGTCCTCCTTTTTCACCTCGCCCAGTGCTGCTTGGATAGCCTGGTGTCACCACACCGGTCGTATTCCGTTGTGTTAGACAGCTGTTCCCCATCTTGAGTTAAAGAGTGACACACATACACACACAAAAGAAATCCTGTGTCTATTATTAGTTGCTTGAAAGCGGCACAGCCTTCCCAGCCCTTGCCACTAGTTTATTTTCTTTCTCTAGATATGCTTATTCTGGGATGTAGCATGTAAATGAAGGTTCCAAGTTTCCAAGATATGTGTTACCAGTATATCATTCCTTTTGATTGCTAAATATTGTATGGATCTCCCACCTTTTATTTAGCTCTTTGTTCCTGGGAGTTGTTTTGTTTTGGTGTTTTGAGACAAGGTCTCATTATTTAGCCGTGGCTGACCTGGAGCTCAGTAGATTGGCCAGATTGCCTTTTAACCTTGCACTGCCACTGCCCCTGGGACTCAGGGCACTCACCAGCAGGCTCAGCTGAGCTTGTTTCTTGCACCTGTTCTTTGATTTGCCCCTGTCCCCATTCTTCCCACCATTGCAGCAAGCTTTTGGCAGTGTTCTGGATGCCATCTATGGACTCAATGGGTTTTTGTTGGTTTTCATATTCCTCTGAGCTTGCAGCTGGCGTCTGCTCACTGACGTTCTGCCTGCTAATTATCACCATGCAGTGCTGCATTATTATAAAGCGCTGTGGTTAGAGAGAGCCTCCCACCTCAGCCTCCCAAGTTCAAGTGCTGGAATTACACATGCGCGTCACCACAAGACACGATCTAACCCATTTCCTTTATGTCCCGATATCAGGCACAATTGAATGCAAGTAGTGGTTACACATTATTCTTAGGTGAATTTGAGTGTGTTCCTCCGGGTAGAAGATGGGTAGTTTTTAAGTCTGATCCTGTGTTTCACAGCAGAACAATCAATCCTGTCCCCTTCATAGGTTGGCCCTTCAGGAGCTTGAGGTGTACAGAGACAAGCCCTTCAGATGCCTGTCAGCAAGCGTGCGGTGCCTGCCAGCACTCCTCCTTCTGGAGAAATGGCATCTTCAGAGAATAACCAGCTTTCTAAAAAAAAATTATTATTTTTTTTAATTACAGTTTATTCACTTTGTATCCTAGCTGTGGCCCCCTCCTTCAGCCCCTTCCAATCCCACTCTCCCTCCCTCTTCTCCCTTGCTCCTCCCCCAGTCCACTGAGAGGGGAGGTCCTCCTCCCTTCCCCTCTGACTCTAGCCTCTCAGGTCTCATCAGGACTGGCTGCATTGTCCTCTGTGGCCTGATAAGGCTGCCTCTCCGGGAGGTGATCAAAGAGTGGCCTCTGGCTGCAAGCCTGCTGCCTAGCCTCCCTGGGGTGCACTTATTTGCCTGGGACGCCTGTCTCTGAGACGATGTGGTTAGAAAAGGAGTCACCTCATTTACCGCTTCAGTTCTGTTCCTTAGAAATCAACACAGTTAACAACGAGTTCCAATTAGTAAAAAGACCGAGAAACATTTCCCTGGGTTCTAGCTAATGGAAGGCGATGGTACCCTAGGAACAGAGAAGCCAGGTGTGGTCGCACACACCTTTTATCCCAGCACGGGCAGGTGGATCTCTTGAGATCAAGGCCAGCCTGGTCTACATAGAGAAACCCTGTCTCCAAAGCAAAAAACCCAAAATCATCAATCACAAAAAAAGCAGAGGGTCTTGTATAGGCAAGTGGGCTTCATGAAGTGATGGGCCTTCAACGCACTGCTTCGAGAGCCCTGTACTGCCCAAACAGTGATGGCACATGCCTGAGGACTGCCTCAACAGCCGTCCCAGAGTTAAATCAGACCATTTGTTTTCTCTCCCACAGTGTTTTTGCCGAGTTAGTCTTTGCATATTACTTTCTTGGGAGCTGTTGAAATTTCACTTTTTTCTCACGTTTGAGATAGTGTCTTACTATGTAGCCCTGGCTGGCTTGGAACTTAACATGAGCTCACAGAGATCCACCCGCTTCTGTCTTCCCAGTGTTAATAGGATTCGCCACCAGACTGGTCTCTTCAGCATTTATGGATTTGTTTTATGTGTATGTGCTTTGTCTGCATGTCTGTCTGTGTGTGCCTGGTACCTAAGGAGGCCAGAAGAGGGCATCAGATTCCCTGGAATTAGAGTGAAAAGTAGTTCTAAACTGCCATGTGAGTGCTAGGAAAGTTGAGTTTTTATTCCAGTGGCTGGTGTGGTGATTTTATTTTCATGTATTTTTGTGTGTATATGTATAAAATAGGGTATAATGTTTTTTAAGATTTATGTATATAGGTGGTTTAGTCTGCCTGCTTGTCTGCGCACCATGTGGGTGAGGCCAGAAGAGGGAATTGGATTCCCTGGAACTGGAATTTGTGGGTGCTGGGAACCTAACCCGAGTTCTCTGAAAGAGCAGCCACGCCATCTCTCCACATCTCACCCTTTTACAGTTTTATTTTTTTTTTTTTACGTGTATGGAAGTTTTTGCCTGCATGTGTGTGTGCACCACTTGTGTGCCTGATGCCAGGTTAGGCCAGAAAGGGCATTGGATGTCTGGGCACTGGGCTTACAGCCGGTTGTGAACTATGGTATGGGTTCTGGGAACTGAGCTTGCCCGGGTCCTTCGCAAGAGCAGTATGTACTCTTAACCTGAGCCATCTCTTCAGCCCCAGATTTTATTTATTTTATGAAGTGCTGGGTATTTGTAGATCAGAGCTAAGCTTGAAGTATTTATTCTCTCTCTACTACAGGGTCTCACCCTTTACTGTTTACATTTGGAGAAAAAAAAAATCATTCCTGTTGTGAATCCTGCTCTGGTCAGGTTAACTCCCTGCTCCTGTCTGGTAGATTTCAGAGTGTTGTTGCTCCCTGTGACAACTTAGTGTCCTCCAACATTATCTGTTTCCTGAGAGGAGTGGGGTCACTCCCAGTTTCCTAATGGTGAGAAAGTCTGAAAGCTTTGTAAAGAATTCATGTGTATGGGTCTGCATGTATGTTCGTGTACGGTGTATGTGCCTGGTGCCTACACATGCTGGAAGAGGGCATCTAATCCCCTAAGACCAGATGGTTGTAAGCCACCATGTGGATTCTGGGAATTGAACTTTGGTCCTTTACAAGACCAGCCAGTGTTCTTAACCACTAAGCCACCTTTCTAGCCCCTGAAAACTCTTGTTTTTATTATATTATAATAATAACACTCTTATTATTTTTGGTTTTTTGAGACAGGGTTTCTCTGTGTAGCCTTCTCTGTCCTGGACTCACTTTGTAGACCAGGCTGGCCTGAACCTGGAACTTTATATAGACCAGCTTGGCCTTTCACTCAGAGGGCCTGCCTGTCTCTGCTTTGAGTGCTGGATGCATATGCCACCCAGTTGCCTGAGAACTCTGTTGACTGTAGAAAAATAGATTACACCTAGCCAAAGAAGGGGATAGTGGCATAGTTTATTAAACTCTGTGATAAAATTTGGTTCTGGGACTTTTATCTTTTCAACACATTGGGAGCCTGAAGCCTTTACGGGGTTCTTCATGAAGCATTGTGATGCTGAAGAGATTGACTGTAAATCACTAGACATATCTGCCAATACATAGAAGCCAGGTATGTATTGTTGGAACAGGCTCCGCATATTAAACTTGGTTACACGGAACTGTGTGTTGAAATGGAGTGATTTACATTTGCTGGCGAATATAGACTGAAACCAGAGTCTGTGACTGGCAAACGTCCGTGTAGGGGACAATGCTGAAATAGAAGGAGACCTTGCTGTATGTGTTTGAACCTTTGAATCTTGGGTCTGTGAATGATGAGTAGGTTTTGTCACCTGTTGTGTTGCTGAGACTCTCACCCAAGATGTCACACATGCTGAGCTCAACCCCATCCCTGAGCAATTTCATTTTAAGGAGATCTAAAGTCCTTTGTAAATTTACTTACTGTGTTTTTGCTCTCTGAGGGTTTCTCTGTGTAGCCCTGGCTGTCTTGGAACTCACTCTTGTAGGCCAGGTTAGCCTCAAACTCACATAGATTCACCTGCCTGTGCCTCCTGAGTGCTGGGATTAAAGGAGTGCACCACCAAGCCTGGGTAATGTGTTTTTATTCACTATTTATTTTGTGTGTTATGTGTATGAGCATACATAGTGAATCAGGTCTTCCCTTCAACCTTGAGGAACCCAGCGGTTGAACTCACTGCGTTATCTTGGTAGCCCCCTGTTTAGTAGTTTTGAGACAGTATCTTGCTGTGTAGCCCAGGCTGCCCTCAATCTCCTCCTCATCTTAAGTGATCCTCTCCCCTCAGATTTCCAGGAGACCTGTAGATGTGCTGCATGTCTCCCAGCATGTAGTGTTTGCTCATTTAACAGTTTGGTAAAGGTTGACTTGCTGAGAGAATACGAGGTTGGGCTAATTCGTGAGGTGCTCAGATCCTTTTTAACATTTAATTTCATTTTCTGTTTGTTTCAGGGGCGAAGACCCTGCAGAGTGTTGTGCTTAGTAAGATGAATTTTGAGTCTTTTGTGAAGGATCTTCTTCTGGTTCGCCAGTACAGAGTTGAAGTGTATAAGAATAAAGCTGGGAATAAGGCGGCTAAGGAGAACGATTGGTATTTGGCGTTTAAGGTAATTATATTTCTTTTGGATGTTTCCTTTAGAAAGTTTTAAAAAATTCAGGTGCATGTTTTACCACACTGACTATGTTGTAATAGCAAAGTGCTCGAGAAATTTTGTTAGCTTTTAAAAGTTGCAGTTTGCCGAGCATGGTGGTGCATGCCTATAATTGCCAGCACTTGGGAGGCAGAGGCAGGTGATCTCTGAGTTCGAGGCCAGCCTGGACTACAAAGTGAATCCAGAACAGCCAAGACTACAAAGAGAGACTCTGTCTTAAAAAAAAAAAAAAAAAAAGTGAAATCACAATTTAGAAATCCAGTAGTCCTTGTAAAATGTTTCTGAACACACTGAGCCTTGTCTCGCTGTTCCTAAAGTGAAAGAGCTGTGGATAATAACCTGAACATAAATATTATCATTAAAAGGGGAATTGTTTTATATATTTTTTAATTAAAAAGTTATTTATTTTATTGTGTTAGGGCTGCATGTCTGTCTTGTCTGTGCACCACTTTCGTGCCTGTTGCTGGAGGGAGGAGGCAGAAGTGGTTTTTGGATCCCTTGGGACTATAGTTAGAATTATGAGCTCTCTGTGAGCTAGATCCTGCGAGGTCTTAACCTCTGGGACACCTTTCCAGCCTCCAGGTTTTGGTTTTGTTTTCCCCTTCTGAAGACAAGGTTTCACTCACTATGTATTGCAGGGTGGCCTGGGACTTGTGGCAGTCCTTGAAAAATGCTTAACCGGCTCTGCAGTTGGTGCACGCCTTTAGTCCCAGCACTTGGGAGGCAGAAGAAGGTGGGCCTCTTGAGTTGGAGGCCAGCCTGCTGTACAGAGGGAGGGCTACACAGAAATCCCGTTTCGAAAGCCCAAAAACCAAAACCAAAACAACAACAAAACAGAAAGAAAAATGCCTAACAGCCAAGTTCAGGGATTAAAGAAAGCCACTTATTTTTTAAATATTTTCTTAGGAACAAGCTCAGTCTGCTGTCAGATTGATGGTACTACCTCAGCTTCTCCAGTGCTGTGGTGTTTACAAGCATGCTCTGCCACACCTGGCTTTGATTTTACTATGTCTGAAGATAAAATATGTATAAATACTACATTTGTGACTTTGTATGTACATTTCTCGTTCTACATCTCTAGTGAGAGATGTAGATTCAAGCGAGCCTAGAGTAGTGCTTTTGTCTTTTGTCTCTTGAGATAGCATCTTTCTGTAGCCCCAGCTGGCCCTGAGTTGGACCCTGTCATTCTGCCTCAGTCTCTCATGTGCTGGGACACTTGAAAATCATCTTGGCAGAAAGATTTTTGTTGTTGTTGTTCAAGATGGGGTTTCTCTGTGTAGTCCTGGCTGACCAGACTGGCCTCAAAATCACAACAGAGATCCATATGCCTCTGCCTCTCTGAGTGCTGGGATTACAGACGTGCGCCGCTACTGCCTGGCAGCTGAAGAGTTTTAGATGTACCCAAGTGTTACAAAAGCAACGATAGCCAGGCATGGTGAGATGGGCACTCAGGAAGCTAAGGTAGAACATTATTTTTCTCAGGCCGGGCTAAGCTTCAAAGGAAAAGGAAGAGAGGGTCTTTATAATTGAAATATATCAACAGGTGTGTTTTTGTAAGAAAATATAAAGTTCATCAAGTTTGGATCATTTTTCACTAGTGAAATTTTAAAAATGTTCAATATTCTTAAAAATTGTTTTTGTTGCTTCTCAGGCTTCTCCTGGCAATCTTTCTCAGTTTGAAGACATTCTATTTGGTAACAATGACATGTCAGCTTCCATTGGCATTGTGGGAGTGAAAATGTCCACAGTTGATGGTCAAAGACAGGTTGGAGTTGGGTATGTGGATTCCATCCAGAGAAAGCTAGGGCTGTGTGAATTCCCTGATAATGATCAGTTCTCCAATCTCGAGGCTCTTCTGATTCAGATTGGACCAAAGGAATGTGTTTTACCAGGAGAGACTGCTGGAGACATGGGGAAACTGAGGCAGGTAAGAGAATCCGGTCTAGGAAAGTCTTGAATTATTACCACTTCTCCCATATTTATTTGAACCTGAGACCTCTGGACTGCTAGGCAAGTGCTCTACCACTGAACTGTAGTTCCAGCTGATGACACTTTTCATTTATGGGGAAAACCAGTCCGTTTTATTTCTGATTAAAATAATGGTTTATTTTGAGGACAATCCTGATATTTAACTTTGAAAGAAACTTGGCATCTTTAATCGTCATCAGCACTAGTCCAGCTCACATCGCTTCCCCTTTCTCCTCCTCTATCTTCACTCCAAGAGCGTAATTACAGTAACTATTAGTGTATTTAGTATGGTTTGTCAAATAAACGTCAATCTATTTCTTTTGTATGTTGTTAAGATGTTGGCCAGGAGCAGCTAACGCAAACTTACTGTATCACTGAGCTGTATTAACTCAGACCTGGAATTTTTATTTAAATTTTTAAAAGTTTTTTGAGTCATGGTCTTACTTGATAGCTGAGGTTGGCCTAGAACTCACAGTTATCCTTCTGCCTCAGCAGCCTGAGTTTTGAACCCCACCACTCCTGACTTCTGGTTTTGTTTTGTTTTTTTTTAAATTTAACCTTTTATGTTGTGGGGTGAATGTGCATGCGTGTGTTTGTATGCGTGTATGTGTGTGCACATATTATCTTAGATATGTTTAGGATAGTATCTCATGCAACCGAACCTGGCCTTGAACTTCAAAAAAAAAAAAAAGGTTTTGGGTTGTTGTTTTGTTTGTTTGTTTTTGTTTTGTTTTGTTCTAGTCCTGGCTGTCCTGAAACTCACTCTGTGGACCAGGCTGTCCTCAAACTCCCAGAGATCTGCCTGCCTGTGCCCCCTAAGTGCTAAGTGCTACCACACCCAGCTAAAACTTTAGGAGTGTTTTGCTGACATGTGTATATGTGTACCACATGCATGTCTGGTGTCTGTGAAAGTCAGAAGGCATTAGATGTCATGGAACTGAAGTTACAGATGGTTGTGAGCCAACAGGGTTTTGAGAACCTTGGTTCTCTGGAAGAGTAGCGGTGCTCTTAACTGCCGAGCCATCTCCTCAATGGAGATGTGCTGTCTTTCACTCACGGTACAGTCCATCCTGGCTTGCTCCCAAGTGGCAGGCCCGCGGCTCTGCCTCCCACGTGCTAGGATTACAGGTGTGTTTCCTTGCCTACAGCACTGCCTTGCCATGCCCGGCATTGGTACGGCTTGAGCTGCCAGGCAAGTCCCCTAGGATGGAACGCATCCCCAGCATCTCTGAGAAAGGGTCTCAGTCTGTTTCTCAGGCTGGCTTCCAGCTGGCTCTTCTGTCTCGGCTAGCCTCACTGTGTAGCTCTGGCTAGCCTGGAACTCCCTGTGAAGACCAGGGTGGCCTCGAGCTTAAAGAGATGACAGCACCTACTTCTGCCTCCCGGGTTGGTTCTGAGATTTGAAAGATGTTCCTAAGGACTTGGATAGTGAACAAAATTTGATGTAGATGAAGCCTTCTGAGCTGTGTTTACTGTGTCATTGCTAATGTTAGAAATCCCCCTTTCATGGATTTCCTTGTAGTAATTTGAAGTGTTTGCTGTAACAGGTTATTCAGAGAGGAGGGATTCTGATCACAGAGAGAAAGAGAGCTGACTTCTCCACCAAGGACATTTATCAGGATCTCAACCGGTTGTTAAAAGGCAAAAAGGGAGAACAGATAAATAGTGCTGTCTTACCAGAGATGGAGAATAAGGTACGTGGGTTACAAATGTGTGCTTAAATCGTAATGTGATGTTTTTAAAGGCTACTTTAGTCATTTTAAAAAACTGCATTGTGTGTGTGTATGTACATGCACGCGCATGTCACAGCATACATGTGGAAATCAGGGAAAAACTTTGAAGAGTCAGTTTTCTTCTACCACCGTATGAATCCTGGGGATCAAATCCAGTCTTGGCAGCAAGTGCTTTTACTGCTGAGCCATCTTGTTGGCCCATACTTCAGTCACACTTATCTCAAAATCTAAACTGTGCATCTGTGATAAAGTTTTTGGGGAAACTTAAGAAAATAATTGACTAGAACATTTTACACAACCTTATAGTCTTATGTTTAAAGATTTATTTTTATTTCTAGTTTATGTTCATGTGTGTAGGGGTATTGTGCTGCCCTTGGAGGATAGAGACGGGAACCTCTCGGCTGGAGTCACAGGTGGAGGCAAGCCACCTCATGTAGGTGCTGAGAACTGAACTTGGCTTCTGGGAGACAGTACAGGCTCTTAACTGCTGCACTGTTTCTCAGATTTACATGGCTCGTATCTGTGGGGTTTATGTGTGGAAGGGGCTTTAATTCCATGTGAACTTGGTATGTAAGCCTGTAATCCTAGCAGTTTGAAGGTGGGTCAGAAGTGCGAGCTCATCCTTGTAACTGCAAATTTGAGGCTGACCTGAGAGACCATATTCCAGGAAGAGAAGGGGAAAGGGTGTCACATGAAAGAACTTGATTGCTGTCAGCTAAGTAGGGGGCATAGCGTCGTGTGGCCTGTGTCGGCTTTGTTGTGCACCAGTTCCAGGGATCTTTCATGAACTACTCAGCGGTTTTGAGAGACAGCTTACTGTTTTGTTAAGTAATGATAAATATGCCTGCATTGAAGGATTGTTAGCGAGGTTAGCAAGAAATACAACTGAAAGTATATTTACTTTTTTTTTTAATGAGAAGATAAACCAGTGTGGCCAGGAGATGGGAGCAGTCTTAAATAGTGAGATGGAGGATGTCCTTGGCTAAATGAAACTACCTTGGAAAGGCAAATAAAAACCAATAAGGATGAGAAAAAAAATCTCAGGGCTTAGAAAACTTTCTTCCTTGCTGAAAATATAAAGAAGCTTGTAGAGATTTGGGGTTTTCAGTTGTTGTTGTTGTTTTGAGACAAGGTTTTATTATATAAACCTGGCCAGGAACACAGTGTAACCTTGGCAGGCCTTAAACACACAGGTTTACCTGCCTCCTGAGTGCTGGCAGTAAAGGCATGTGTTCCCTGCTTGTCAGTTAATAATTTCTTATGGCTAGGTATGGTGGCTTACCTCTGGAAGCTGGGGCAGGAAAATTATTGAGCAGAACAAGGCCAGATCAAGGCTGTCTCATAATCAAAACAAAGAATGTCAGTGTATGCCTCCTGATGATGTAATGGGAGACCCTTTGGACAATCTCATATGTTAATTAGTTTGACACAGGCAATTAGAATACTGTTATCATACAGGAAAAAAAATAGGTGTATTAAAATGAACTAGTGTGTTTTGTTTGAAACAGTTTCATGTAGCCCAGGCTGGCCTTGAATTGGTGGCATAGCCTTTGAACTTTTGATCTTGCCTTCACAGTCCTGTGTTTGTAAGGATAGGCCACCATGTCTGCCTTATCAAATATCACAGAGGTCCGCCTGGCTCTGTCTGCCTGAGTGTTAGAATTACAGGTCCTGTACCCCTGGGCCCAGCTATATGTTATTTTTTGTTTGATTGCTCTGACATGAGAGTGGAGGTCAGAAGACAGCTGTCCTTACACCTAAGCTTATCAACCTTGTGCTACGAGTGGGAACACTTACCTAGTGAAACATCTCACCAGCTCTCAAGTATATTTTAAATCAGTATTTGTCATTATTTGATGTCTTAACCTTCTTACTGTTTTAATTTCTTGTTATTTTATATTAATAATGTCGAATATAGCTTATTTATTTCAGGCAGGGTTTCTGTGTGTAGCTCTGGAACTCACTCTGTAGACTAGGTTGGCCTCAAACTCAGAGATCTGCCTCCTGAGTGCTGGGATAGAAGATGTGCTCCACCACGGCCAGGCTCAGCCTGAGTATTCTTAACTGGCATCATTGACTCATTATCATTAGCCCTCCCCAATGCCTCCTGCCGATGTGCTCTTTTGAGACTTACTACACTAGTGGCGATTCTGGTTCTGACTTCTGACAGCATATATAGATAGATAGATTAGTTTGCCTTTTTTTGTTCGTATAAATGAGTTATAGGACTATTCTATAAGATTTGTTTATTGAGGTTGGGGATTTAGCCCAGTGGTAGAGCGGTTGCTAGGCCCTGTGTTTGGTCCTCAGCTCTGGGGGAAAAAATATTTATTTATTATTTGTACAGTATTCTGGCTTCATGTGTGCCTGCACACAAGAAAATGGCACTGGATCTCATTATGGATGGTCATGAGCCACCATGTGGTTGCTGGGAATTGAACTCAGGACCTCTGAACAGCCAGTGCTGTTAACATCTCTCCAGCCCCTTATATGTCTTGTTTTTCCTGCTTCGGTTTTGTAGAAAGGGTTACTACTTGTTTATGTGTACTTCTGAAATAAATATGTGGTTTATTTATAAATGAAAGCAGTAACCATGAGCAGTATTTTAGAAGGTGTAAAGATGCAGCTCAGTGGTGACAGTGGTGGTGGTGGCTACACACACCTTTAAGCCCAGCACTTTGGAGGCATAGGTAGGCTGATCTCTTTAGTTGGAGGCTAGCCTGGACCACAGAGCAAGTACCATGACAGCTGGGGCTACCCAGAGAAACCCAGTCTTAAAAAACCAAAAGGAAAAAGAAAAAAGATGTAAAAAGACTTTAATGGGATGGAATACATGGCCTTCATTTATTTCAGATCAGAGATTTGAGGTTTAATCATATAGAGATGAGGAATCAAGTTTTGCAACCTAAAAATATTTACTTATTAACACTGTATTAATATTTTAGTAAACTCTAAGAGACAAACGTGCATTTGTAGATCTGCATGCTCTGTACTGGCCTGTGAGGACACAGCGGTCATTGTTTGGACACACCCCTTCATCTTTTCCAGTGTGAGCTGCTCTTCACGTCTGCGCAGATCTAGTTCTCTGCCACTTAGACAGGCGGTTTCCATCCTCATCCTTCATGGGAGGTGGCGGGGGTCGCGAGGATGACTGAGTTGCCTGTTCTTCACAGAGGGTGTCCTGCTGGCCCTCTTCCATCTGATCTGGAATCATGAGCTTCCGCAGCCTCTTCTTTTTTTCACATCTTGCTAAAGCAGAGTTTTGAGAAAGAAAACAAAAACAACCACAAATTTTGCTAGTTCTCAGAAGAAATCTCTTAGAAGAGAAAAATCTCTGCCAGGTGGCGGAGGCGTACACCTTAAGCCCCAGCACTTGGGAGGCAGAGGCAGGCAGATCTCTGTGATTTTGAGGCCAGCCTGGCCTACAAAGTGAGTCCAGGACAGCCAAGGCTACACAGAGAAACCCTGTCTCAAAAAACAAACCAAAAAGAAAGAAAGAAAAAGAACAAGCCTGCATGGGGATTGACTCCAGCTCATCAACAGCAGTCCATTTGAGAGATAAACTATCTTCCCTCTGGTTCCCTACTTGTAAGCAACTGGGTTTCCACCGTTTTGAGACAGGGTATTACTATCCCTGCCTGGCCTAGAACTCACTGTGGTCCAGGCTGGCTTTGAACTCATAGATCTCCTGCCTTTGCCTCTCAACTGCTGGAAATAAAGGTTTGTACCACCATGCCTGGTGGGTTTCACCTTAAATATACAAATACATATATAAATTAATTATTGTATGAGCATGTTATGGCTGTGAGGGTGCTCCAGCATGTGTGTGAGGTCGTGAGGGTACTTTAGCGTGTGTGTGTGTGAGGTCGTGAGGGTGCTCCAGCGTGTGTGTGAGTTTAGGAGGGTGCTCCAGCATGTGTGTAAGGTTAGGAGGATGCTCCAGCATGTGTGTGAGGTTGTGAGGGTGCTCCAGCATGAATGTGAGGTCGTGAGGGTGCTCCAGCATTTGTGTGAGGTCGTGAGGGTGCTCCGGCATGTGTGTGAGGTTAGGAGGGTGCTCCAGCATGTGTGTGAGGTTGTGAGGGTGCTCCAGCATGTGTGTGAGGTCGTGAGGGTGCTCTGGCATGTGTGTGAGGTTAGGAGGGTGCTCCAGCATGTGTGTGAGGTTAGGAGGGTGCTCTGGCATGTGTGTGAGGTTAGGAGGGTGCTCCAGCATGTGTGTGAGGTTAGGAGGGTGCTCCAGCATGTGTGTGAGGTTGTGAGGGTGCTCCAGCATGTGTGTGAGGTCGTGAGGGTGCTCCAGCATTTGTGTGAGGTCGTGAGGGTGCTCTAGCATGTGTGTGAGGTCGTGAGGGTGCTCCAGCATGTGTGTGAGGTTAGGAGGGTGCTCCAGCCTGTGTGTGAGGTCAGGACAACTTTCGGGCTCTCTTTCTGCTGTGTCTATGGATCAGACTCAGATCACGAGGCTTGGGGAGCAGGTGCTTTACCAATGAGCTGTCTCACCAGCGTGAGAGACTGGTTGCATTTTGCATTGTTCGTTTGCCCAGACTTGCTATGTATTCCAGGCTGGGCCTCACTCCTGATTTGGTCTTGTATTGGCCTTTCACATACTAGAATTCCAGGGCGTGTGTCCGTGCCCATCTGGTATTACTTTACTTTTGTTTTGAATTTCTGGTATCTTGTCTTGGTGATGGAAGACTGTTATTTTAAATTTAATTTTTAGGTTGCAGTTTCATCATTGTCTGCAGTAATCAAGTTTTTAGAGCTCTTATCAGATGATTCAAATTTTGGACAGTTTGAACTGACTACTTTTGACTTCAGCCAGTACATGAGATTGGACATGGCAGCAGTTAGAGCCCTTAACCTTTTCCAGGTAAAAAAGACAACATGGGTTCAAAAATACTGAATAATTTTAAAAAAGAAGTTTTCTTTTGCAAATAATGATTTATTTCAGGGATTTGTGTTTTGGAACATTATTGTAGTTAGAATACATAAGTAGATTTTAATTGTTATATTTCATTTTTCTAGCCTCAAACAATATATGTAGACTTGTCTTAATCTTTTGAGTAATTTTGTGTGTTCATGGTAGTGCTTTAAAAGTTCTGTTTTTGAGTTTGTTTAAAAACAGCAGTAACTGAACTACAGTAATTGCCAGGCGTAGTGGTGCACACCTGTAACCCCAGCACTCTGGGAGGTGGAGGCAGGTGGATCTCTGTGAGTTTGAGGCCAGCCTGGTCTACAAAGTGAGTCCAGGACAGCCAAGGCTACACAGAGAAACCCTGTCTTGAAAAAGAAAACAAAAGCAAAACAAAAAAATCCTACGGTAATGGGGGTGGGGGCGGACTGGGAAGAGAGGAGGGAGGGGAAGCTTTGGTGGAGTGTAGAAAAACCAAAACTTCAGTGAAGCAGTTTAGCTGAGGGCAAAGTGTAAATCTTTGTAAATATAGATTAACAGGTTGAAATTTGGTTTTATTTTAGAGAAATTTTTGCTTATATTTGGAGAATAATATTTATTCTGTTCCCAAATTGTATTTTATGGCATTTAATGTCTTTGCTGTGAGTGTTTATCTTTTATTTATTTATTTTTTTGTACTAGGGTTCTGTTGAAGATACCACTGGCTCTCAGTCTCTGGCTGCATTATTGAATAAATGCAAAACTGCTCAAGGACAAAGATTGGTTAACCAGTGGATTAAACAGCCTCTCATGGATAAGAACAGGATAGAGGAGAGGTACAGCATTTAGTGTGTGCTTTTCTACCATTGAGCAATCTGCTCTTACTCTATATGATAATGGCACTTCCTCTGATACAGTTTTACACTCCGTTTTTGTTTTGTTTTGGAGTTCTAGGTGTCCTTGAACTCAGTATTTAGTTGAGGATGAATTTGAACTTTAAAAAAAAATTTATTTGTTATGTGTGTGGTGTGTGTGTGTGAAAGAGAGACAGACAGACAGACAGACAGACAGAGACAGGGAGAGGGAGAAAGAAGAGGGAAAAAAGTGAGCACCTATAGGTGTGGAACATAAATTCTCCTTCCATCTTCATGTAGGTTCCAGGGATCAAACTCAATAGACAGTTTTCTCAGTTGAGGGCCTTTATCACTGAGCTGTCTCTCTGGCCTAAGCTTGAACTTGTTTTGTTTTTTAAAGATTTATTTATTTATTCATTTATTATGTATACAGTATTCTGCCTGCAGGCCAGAAAAGGGTACCAGATTTCATTATAGATGATTGTGAGCCACCATGTAGTTGCTGGGAATTGAACTCATGACTTCTGGAAGAGCAGCCAGTTCTCTTAACCTCTGAGTCATCTCTCTAGCCCCTAACCTTGAAATTTTGATCCTCCTGCCTCCACCTCCCCAGTGCTGGTGTTACCTGGTAGAGCCAACACTCCCAGTTTATGTGGCGTTAGAGGTTGAAGCAGTATTGGTTACTCATTTCAGGGGGTTGTGCTTAGCTCTGACTTCAGGGCGTTTAGTCGATGAACGTTCTTGCTTTTAGACTTGCTGCTTTTAGATTTATCTATTTTATATGTACGAATGTTTTGCCTGCGTATATGTTTGTGCACCACATGAGTGCTTGGTGCCTGTGGTGGTCAGAAAGGACGTCAGATCCCCAAAGACTGGAATGGTTTTGAGCTGCCATGTGGGTGCTGGAATTGAACCTGGGTCTTTCTGCAAGAACAGCCAAGTGATTTTAACTGCTCATCCAACCCTCCAGCTTTTACTGTTTTTTGTTTTGTTTTGTTTTGTTTTGTTTTGTTTTGTTTTAAGACAGAATATTGTTGATTTTTGAGACGGGGTTTTAGTATGTAGCCCTGGCTGGACTGGAACTTGATGTGTAGACCAGGCTGCTCCTTAGACCTCTTACTGCCTCTGTCTCCAGAGAGCTGGGATCAGAGGTGGATGTCATCATCCCCAGCCTTGTTTTCTTTCTTTTGGTGTTTTTAGACAGGGTCTCTATATGGAGCTCTGGCTGTCCTGGAACTCACTATGTAGATCAGGCTGACAGATCCATCTGCCTGTAATTAAAGGTGTGCATCAAACTTGGTCTTGACTTTGTTTTTTGTTTGGGTTTCTGCTTTTTGTTTTTATATTTATATTTGTGTTTATATTGGGAACAAGACTAATTCAGGACTTTCCCTGAAGCCCTGATGTATGGAGAAGGGACCTAATTCTTTGTCTAAAACCAGTACTGGCCTGGGGTCATTGGGGGAGCTGCTGCTTTGGATCCTGAGAAACTACTCTTTAAAGGGCCACCATTTCAGTCTCTCAGCCTGTGTGTGATTTGAGATATCCTGAGTTCCGTCTGTGCAGCATTGCCTGGTTAGCTTTCTGATGCTTCAGTCCACTGTACGATCATTTCTATTTTTTCTCACAAGATGCTGTACCTTTTCAGGGGAGAGGGGTGTTCAAGATAGTGTTTCCCTGTGCAGCCCTGGCTATCCTAGTACTCGCTTGTAGATATGCTGGCCTTGAACTCAGAGATCTTCCTGCCTCTGCCTCCTGAGCACTGAGATTAAAGGGGTGTGCTGCCACCGGCTGGTGATGCTGTACTTTTTTTTAATAAGCTTGTTTGACATAAGCCATCAGTTTATGTAAGACCTCCTGCTCACTAAGAATGGCCTGATCCAGGTTATGTCTGAGTGTGTGTATGTGCATCACGTATGGACAGAAGCCTGAGGACATCAGAAGAAAGTATCAGATCCCCTGTGAGCTTGTAATGTCGGTACTGAGAGTCAAAACTGCTTTCTCTGGAAGAGTAGCCAATGCTCTTGACCAAAAAGTCATCTATCCAGCCTCCAAGATGTTGGTTTTAAGATAGGGTTTCTGTGTGGAGCCTTGGCTGTCCTGGACTCGATTTGTAGACCAGGCTGTCCCAGAACTCACAGAGATCCGCCTGCCTCTGCCTCCCAAGTGCTAGGATTAAAGCCATGGTTTTAAAAACTAAACATTGAGTTGTTGAAAGGCTCAGTGTCTGAAGATTGCTCCTTTCAAGCTTGATGACTTCGTTCATCTGAGGGACCCACATGGTAGAGGGAGAAGATTGACTCTGAACTTTGCCCTCTGACCTCTATGTGTTCTGTATCACATCTATAAATATATATATATATATATAAATATATATATATACAGAAATACATGTATATTTTTTTTTAAAAAATCAGATGTTTTATGATTAATTTTCAAAGAGTCCTGCTGGAATTTTAGGGATTAACTGACTCTAGAAGTTTATCTTGCATTCCAATTAAATTGTGAATTAATACTGTATCAAATTTTGTGCAGCTGAGAAATTGAATTTAATTTGACTGATGGGTATATTATGTTAATGGCAGTAGTAGCTTTGAGATATCTAAAACTGATTTTAAAGTGGCATTGTCAAGGAAACAGGCTTTTTTTTTATAACATCTGTTATCTAGAAATGTAAACTGACACTGTAATTACTTCTGAAATGGTTTACTGAATAGGCTTGTGAAACTAGCAATTTATTAAGCTTTTAAGGATGTCTGGGCCAGACTGAAGGATCACTGTGAGTTGCTTTATGCTAGTGTGTTTTGTTTTTTGCTTTGAGGTGGGATGTTGCATAGCCCAGGTTGGCATCAAATTCATGCATGGGTAGGCATGGGTAGCCTTAGCTCCATCCTGGTCCTCCTGCCTTTACCTTCCAGGTGCTAACATCACAGGCATGGTTTACTGTGTGTGTCTCTTGTACTGAGTTTTGTAAAAGATCACTCTTTGTCTCCTGAGACAAGGTTTCTCTGTGTAGTCCTGGTTGTCCTGGAACTCTGTAGACCAGGCTGGCCTCTAACTCAGAGAGATTGCCTGCTTCTGCCTCCTGAGTACTGGGATTAAAGGTGTGTGCCACCGCTGCCTGGCTTTGCTCTTCATTTTTTGAAGGTAATTTTTTCTTTTTTTAGCTAACCATGGTGATGCCCACATGCAATGTAATTCCAGCCTGGAGAGACTGAGGCAGTTAGGATAGATAGTGACTTGAAGTTTTCTTTTCAAGGGTGTATGAGTGTGTGTCTGTGTGTCTGGCACTCCTGTGGAAGTCAGGACAGCCAGGAGTCGGCTCCATGTGCTCTCCTGGAGAGTTCACACAGGCTGTCAAGGTTGGTGGCCAGTGCCTATTTACTGAGCCATGTTACTTACTTTTTTTTTTTTTTTTTTTTTCAGATTAAATTTAGTGGAAGCTTTTGTAGAAGATTCAGAATTGAGGCAGAGTTTACAGGAGGATTTACTTCGCCGGTTTCCAGATCTTAACCGGCTTGCCAAGAAATTTCAGAGACAAGCAGCAAATTTACAGGATTGTTACAGACTGTACCAGGGTGTGAACCAGCTCCCCAGCGTCATACAGGCTCTGGAGAAATACCAAGGTAACGACAGCTTCGCTTTACCTAACTCCTGCTTTTCCACCTTTTTGTCACCCTCTGCTTTATTTCACTCTTACATACCTGGCAAATGTGCTGTTCTTACAAAAGTTAGGTCCAGTATCTCTCTCTGATGATGGTTTTCTAATAGATTTGTATTAAGCTGCACCTTGTGGCAGAAGCCAGAAGTCTTGAGGAAACTTGCAAGTTTTGCTTCTTAGCATTTTATGTGTATGTAATGTAGTGTTGTGCAGAGGTGGTGGCAAGCGAGTCGCGGGGTTTGAGGCCAGCCTGGGCTAACTACATAGGGAGTGCTGGTGTTACTGGGTTTATTACTTATTAATGGGTTAATCACACAAGAGTAGTGGGCAGTTAAAGAGTTTGATTGTAGGGCTGGAGAGTTGCCCAAGAGGTTAAGAGCACTGGCTGTCCTTCCGAAGGTCCTGAGTTCAGTTACCAGCAACCACGTGGTGGCTCATGACCATCGATACTGAGATCTGGTGCCCTCTTCTGGCATGCAGGCAGAATACTGTATACATAATAAATAAATCTTAAAAAAAAAAAAGGAAAAGAGTTTCATTGCTAAAGATACATAGGACAGTGTGTGCAGTGTAGAAAATTACAGGAAAAGGGGACAGTCCAGCAGGAGCATGAAATACAAGGTCTTTGCGGCCATGGAGCACAAGATGGAGGTCTGCAGGGGCTTGAAAAGTGTTTTCCGGGGCAAAGGGCATGGCTCAGTTGGTAGAGTGCTTGCCTAGTGTAGACAAGGTCTTGGGTTCATTCTTCAGCAGTGCAGAAAGATGGGAGTGGGGTACACTCCTGTTAGCCTCTAATTTCAACACTCAGATGCAGAAGACGGGAAGTTCAAGGCCGTCTTCAGCTACTGAGAATTTTAAGCTAGCCTGAGCTAGAGGTCTTGTCCCAAAACAAAACCAAACAAATGTTTGTTTGCTGTCCCGAGAGTACTTTTCTGTTTGGTAACTGTCCTGAGCAGCAGAGCTCTGAGGAGCGCCTCCTGAGGCAATGGGCAAGTCACCAGCCCCAGTCACTACTGAGAAGCTCAACAAGTTACTGTGACCACTCCCTGACTCATAATTAATTATGCAACACTACCATTTGTGTGTTTGCGTTTGTGTTTATTATGGTTATGCCTTACCCGCAGTCATCACCACACAAGAACCTTAACAAATGGCAAGTTGGGCTCTGCCAGGGATCTGTGTCGCAGCTACCCAAGATGTCCAGGTGGGAAGACTGTCTTGGGTCTGAGACCAGCCTGGCCATTCAGTAAAATTCTGTCCGAAAACAAGCTGGCAGGCTGATTAACTCCCACTGCATATTGATGATGGTTAAGACAAAGTGTCTCTGACTCTCACAGTTGAGGTCAGAATGAAGCCCCTAACCAGGTTCCTGACAGGTAGAAGCAGGAAGATCAGGCACTGAGTGTGATCCTTGGGTATACAGTAGATGAAGGGACCTACGCGCTGTGGGTGCTCCCCTCGAGACCACAGTTAGGCACAGACCACACCCCAAAATCAATTTCCAAACACAAGGAGATTCTTTATTAAGTAAGACAAAGAGACAAGGTGGCTGAACCTGGCGGAAACAGCAGGAAATAGCTTTGCGGGTGTTAATTTTAAGAGGGAAAGGGGAGGTCTGTGTTAGAGTGAGTTGAGATGGGTTGGTAGGTTTTGGTAGGGTGCTTTAATTAGGGTAGCTAAATGGGGCTTTTGATTTCTAGACCTTGATGTTTTGATAGTTGGTCCTTGGTGATCAGTCTCAGGAGTGACTCTCAGGCATAAGAAAGTGGCCAAGTAAGGGAATAGGCCTTGGTGGCTAGCTTTAGCTAGTCTAGAGGTTTTTCACAAGGGAGGGGGAAGGGCAAGACCTGTGAGCACCGTTTTTGCCTTGTTTCCCATGCTTGGCCCTGCTGGAGCCCTTCAGCAGGTTCAGGGTCAGCCCAGATACAACACCCTGTCTCAGAAGAAGTTACTAACATGAACGAAGTCCGAAGAATTGATTAACAGCTCACTAGGGTTAAATCCAGCTGGCTTGGCAAGGTGTATGCATGTGCACCGTGGGGGTGTGTGGTTTGTGTGTGTAAATGTGGCGTGGTCACCTGTGTACACACGTGCCCTGTGCTCTCTGCCTTACTGCCGTGTGACAGTTTCTCGCTGAATCAGATGCTTGCCTTCCGGGTTGGGCCGACTGGCCAGTCCCGCCTGCACTGGCGCCCCCAGTGTGAGGTATAGATAGCCATGTCTTATGTGGCGCTAGGGATTAGAACTTTGTTCCTTCCCGCCTTCAAGCCATCGAGCCACCTCCCAGTCTCCCACTGCAGCGACTAGGCTGAAGTGAGTGGAAGTGTCCACCATGCCACCTTCAGGTTTTACAGCTACTAAGTATCTAACTTGTTAAGCATTTTAAGTTTCAACCAAACAACAAGACTCTTAGGACTAAAACATCCCTTAGGGGCTTGGAGGTAGAGTGTTTGTGGGGCTGACTGGGCTTGAGTCCCAGTGTCACAGAATAGAGCTTTCAGCATTCTGGGAAAATTTGGTTCTTTTTTCAGACAAACTTAAATTCAGCTTTATTATGACAGAATACAAATTTAAGTTTTATGTTACCTTTTTTTTTCCTTTAAAACAAAAATTTTTTAGTGACAATATGTATCTTGTGTTAGCTATGGGCATAAGTGCAGAAGTTGGAGGACAGCTTTTGGGAGTTGGTTTTCTCCTTCTGTCATGTGGATCCCAGGCACTGAACTCAGATACTCATGTGTGGCAGCAAGTCCTTTTACTCACTGAACTATTTGGTTGGCCTGAGGCACCCTTTTTTTGTCTGTGTCATAAAAGGTAACTGAGGGCTAGGTCAGCAGTGAACGCACTTGGTACACAGGCATGGAGACTGGAGTTGGCATCTCCAGAACCCATGTACATGTCAGGTGGGATGCTCATAATTCCGGGTGGAGGCAGGATCCTTGAAGCACCAAGCTGGCTGTGCGTGTGCTCTAGGTTTGATAAAGAGACCTTCCCTCCAGACTCCTGCGGAACAGCAGTTAGGGAAGCTTCCTGGCAACAGCCTTTTCATGCGTCTCCATCTACACAAGTATGAGCCTGTGTGCACACACCACACACAATACCAGAAAAGAGGAGAAAGGGAAAGATAACCAAGTGTGCCTGTCTCTTCAAAGTGCCTTCATAGAACTATTTCTCCTCCAGGCTGGTGAGGTGGCTGATGGTGAAGGCTGAGCAGCAAGCCTGGAGACATGAGTGTGCCTCCAAACCCATGTAGTGAAATTGCTGACTCCTTCAGGTGTCATCGGCTCTTCAGACATGCACCAGAGCACATACACAAAGTAGACCAATAAGTTTGCTTTCTACTTGAGTGCTTCATGAGTTGTGAACTCTTGCATTTAATTCCACTGAAGTTAACTTAAAATAGTTCTTGGAGTGACTGGAGAGATAGCTAAATGGTTAAGAGCATTGTCTGCTTTTTCAAAGGACCCGGGTTCAATTCCTAATATCCACATGGCAGCTCACAACTGTCTACAACTCCAGTTCCAGGGGATCTGACACCCTCACACAGATGTACATGCAGGCAAAATACTAACACACATAAAATAAAAATAAATTTAAAAAATAGTTCTTGAGATGTCTTAAGTTTCTACACACTGGCTATGCATTTCTGTTCTTTGTGCCTCAATTTTCCCATCATGTAAATGAGTAGAATCTGCTTTGCATTTCCATATTACATCATTTTGCCTGATTTCAACAGGATCTTTAACATTATAAGGTGATTGGCAAGAATTAGGAATGCAGTCTGACTGGAGATATGCTCTCTCAGCAATAAAGTCTCATTTATATGTCAGCTATTTTGGACTTTTCTTTTTTTCATTTATCTCTCACCTTGAACAGTAAACATACCCTTTTGTTTCCTGATAAGTTACCGAGTACAGATGTCATTATTTGTTTTATTATTTATTTGTTCATTCATTTATTTATCCACTCATTGAATGGCTGAGTGACTGTCTCTCTCGAAGCCCTGGCTAGTTTGGAACTCTGTATAAATCAGGCTGTTGTCACGCTCACAAAGATCTGTCTGGCTCTGCTTCCTCAGTGCTGAGACAAAACGTGAGTGCCACCATGTCTAGCTTTTTTTTTTTTTTGAGACAGGGTTTTCTCTGTGTAGTCTCAGCTGTCCTGGACTCTTCATAGACCAAACTCATGGAGATCTGCCTGCCTCTGCCTCCCGAATGCTGGGATTATAGGCATGCATCACCACATCCAACTGTGATGGGATTAAAGGTGAGTGCTAGTGATCGTCAGCTACATTTGTCCTCTTTTCAAAAATAGGTTCTAAGACTGGGTGTGGTGGTACATGCTTTTCTCTGAGTTTGAGGCCAGCCTGGTCTACACTGCGAGTTCCAAGACAGCCAGTACTATGTAGAGAAACGGTCTCAAAAAACAGAATGAATGAAAACCAAGTTCTAGTCTGTCCTTTTTTGGCATCAGTCTACATCTTCCTCTTTCTACTCAAGTTTCTAAAAGCCTGTGCTTCCATCCTATACCACAGCACTGACCATTTTCTCTTCACCCATTCGCCTCAACCTTTGCTAAGTCTAGCAAAGAGATGCAGCCTGAGTGTGTAGCTGCTATGCTGAGGTCTTGATCTGTATTTTGTGTTCCTTGTCGTATGGGACCTCCCATCCCCATTATTTTTGAAGAGTTCATCACATTCCTTAGTGTGTTGATTTCAAAGAGAAAGCTAAAACTAGACTAAGACTAACTTCTAAGTAAATAAAGCAAGTACAGTATTTTTTAGAGAAAAATTATGATTTAAAAAAGTACATTAGTATTCATTGTTTCTAGAAGTTATATATAGCTTATCATCTTGTGATGGTTTGGTTTGATTAATTCTAGGCTTGCTTTTAGTCCAGAAAAACACTAAAGTAAGGCCTCTTCACAGACAGCAGGGGGCAGCAACAGTGTGGAAAGGAGATTTGCATTGAGTAAAGATTTTCTCTGAAAGAAGTAGGTACTTGCTGGCTTATTCGGTGGTTCTGCCTGGGTAATGTAGCTGTGCAGACACCCTTGACAAAAGTGCTTTTAACCTCTGAGCCATTTCTTCAGTCCTGTGTCTAGTGTTCATAACTTTGTTTTTGTTTTGTACTATGGGCCCGTTTGACTTCTAATCAAACCTGTCCTCAGAATAATGGCTTTAAACACGTGATAAACCAGGTACAAAAGAAGCTAATCCTTGAAGTATAACTGTCAAGATACAAGTCCTTGAAATAGAGCTATGAACTTCTAATTAATGCATTTAAATTGTGTCTGTCCATCTGTCCCTTTGGAAGCCACAATAAGACATTGGATGGATCTCCCAGAGCTAGAGTGAATGTGGTTGTCTGCTGATTAGTGTGGGTCCCTGGATGTATACTATGGTCCTCTGCAGGGGCAGCACAGTCCAAACTGTCCCTCCGTCCCTCCAGCCCCTTACCTACTTCACGCCTTTAAAAGGATTCTAGGGGACTGGAGAGATGACTCAGTGCTTAAGAGCACTTGCTGCTGTTGCAGAGGACCAGGTTTGATTTCCAGCACCTACGTGGTCACTCACAACCATCCCTAACTCCAGTTCTAGGGGATCTGACGACCTCTGTTGGGCACCAACATTTTATATAAAATTAAGAAGGAATACATTTTTAAAAGGAAGAAAGATGTGTGGTTTAATTCTGCGTCCAAGCTATTCGGGAATCTGAGACTCCTGTTGCTTATGCCCAGGTGTTTATGCCAGCTAAAGTAACATAGTTAAGGCTTTGTTTCTAAGAAAGGGAATTTGATAGGCCTACTAACTTGAAGTTTCAATGTAACAGACTTTTATTTTTAATATCTACCTTGGTGTCAAGGTCTGTGGACCTTGCCTTAGCTCGGGCAGGGCTTTCCAGGCTGTGGCAGCTCATGGAGAAGAGAGTTTTTACAAATCCAGTTGGAAATGGGCAACTAAGGTTCAGCAGAGGTTAGAAATGAGGGAAGGACCCTCAAGGGCGGTAGTGAGAGGCTCCAGAAGTCTGTTTTAGAGAGAGTAGAAGACACTGAGGATGAGAGGATGAGAGTTTGCACATCCATAATGGCTATTTTGTTTGGTTTATAGAACAGGTATCTTTGTAATACCATAAAAAAGTGTGTGTGTGCATGCACAGGCAATTTTTCCTGTGGGTACGTACACCACTTTTATCCTGGTGCTCTCCAGGATATTGAACCCTGGAACTGAAGTAAGTTAGTCAGCCATGGGCTGCCGCTGTATGGGGGATGTTAACATCTGAGCCATCTTCTCTAGCCCCGTCATGAGAATTGTTAGAAATCCTAAGTCACGAGCTAGAAAAATAATAGCGTATGGAAAACAGTAGGATTGAGGCAGACCTCAACATGCACAAAAATCATAGAACACTGACAAAAGCAGTAAATGGAAACAATTGTGACCTCTGCAGCCTTCTTACATAGCTTTTGAGGTTATTCCTCTTTTGAGATGGAGACCCTTGGGTTGGGGTATTTACTTCCTTTTTCTTTCTTTTGCTTTTTTTCCCCTCTTCCTTTCTCTTTCTCTCTCTTCTTCCTTCCCTTCTTTCTTCTTCTTCTTTTTTTTTTTTTTTTTTTTGAGACAGGGTTTCTCTGTGTAGCCCTGGCTGCACTGGAACATACCATGGTGCCTCGTTTAAACTCAGTGATCCACTACCTCTGCCTCCATAGCACTAGGATTAAAGCTGTCTACTCCTACCACCTGGCTAGTATTTGCTTTTAATAGAGTCCAGTTTCAACAAAATTACAAATCTGCGCTGAGGGTCAATTCATTCCGTGTATTTGTTGTTTGTTTTAAAGCATGGTCATGTATATATCTTAACATAGTAGAAAGGAAAGTGGCACCTAAACTGATGGCTCTGAAGTCTTAACTGCTAAGGTTTATTCTTGGTGCTTCTGGTTTTAGTTTTTTTTTTTTTTTTTTTTTGAGACAGGATCTAGGCTGTCCTCAAAATGTGACTTCTCCTGCCTTGATTCCCAAAATACTGGGATTACAAGGTTAGACCCCTATATCCCATTGAGAACATTAATGGAGTTGAGGGGGGATTGTTGGTGTGTCATTCTGTGATCCAGCATCACTGTTTTGATTGGCTGCTATTCATTCTTTTACCAGTGGTTGCTAAGCCAAGGGGAAATAAAGAGCCAGACATTGTAACACGACAGACATTATGTAGGCAAAGTGTTGTTTACAATCTGTTTAAGTGTTTCACACATATGTACTGTTTTCTCAGTATGTTAGAGGCTGTTGTGATTAATAATAAAACATTTCATGATAGCTTTTCATCATTCTCATTCAAGAGTTTTTGAAATTGGAACTTAATTCTTTGGAATGAAATTCAGTATGCTTGCTGTGACCTGTAGAATTCCTCTAAGAATTTATTGGCAATGAGAATGTGTCCCAAGTGGTAATTCCTGGTGGTGGTGTATAGGAACTGCAGTGTGGAGCACTGCTTGGCTGCGTGTTGCCTCGTGGACCTCTCTTCTGGGCAGTCGTCATGTTAGTCCATTGCACTGACAAGGAGAAGGGGTTTAGGACACCATGTTGCAGATGAGAAAACCAAAGAGCAGCAAGCGTGGGGCTGGTGTCCGGCTCTAACTATGTTCCCTGCGGTTTACATTGTTGACTCCAGGTCCCTCGGCATGACCCTTAAACAGCCACGTTCCAGTTTAAGTACTTGGCGTGATTCAGCCTCTGTTGGTTGGGGCACCGAGTCGCTGATGGAAGTTAGAAATGTAAATCGAGGTCTTATTTTAATGGCTTTGACTTTGGCTTATTAGAACTGCAAGAAGCATTTAGTCGTAATTATTAGATCTGCAGTGTTCATTTAATCATAATTAATGTTTCTGAATTGCTTATGAAGGAGATGGTGGTCATGCAGGGAGGGCAGGGTTTTATTAGTAAGGGTTTTTGGGTGGTGCCACCACAGTATTTCCCTGTCTAAATAGAGTAAGTTTTGAGAAAACATAAAAGAGGAATTAAGTTTGATACTTGCACAGCTTTCGCTTTCTGGTTCAAAGGGTTCTCTTATTTTAATTTTGTTATGAGCTGTTGTTCTTTATTTGCGTTTCTGCTTTGTTTTAGGAAGACACCAGGCATTGTTGTTGGCAGTTTTTGTGACTCCTCTTATTGATCTTCGTTCTGATTTTTCAAAATTTCAAGAAATGATAGAAACGACTCTAGACATGGATCAGGTATGAAATTTATATTTAATTCCCATGGCAAAATGTTTTTGGGAAGAAAAGAGTAACCAGAAGCAAAACAAAACCACCTAAGAAAAAATGAATAATTTCTGTTGCATTTGTGTTTGTAGCCACTTGGTGTAAACCTAAGTGACAGACAGGAAGACTGGACTCGATAGGCAGCGCTGGGGATTGAACCCAGGGCCTTGAATGTGGTGAGCAAGTGTCTGGTCATTGTGCCCCATCCGGCCCCAGGCCTTTTCTTTTAAAACAGCAGTCATTTGAGTGAAGCTAAGTCGGCGGGCAGAAGCAGTGGCTGTTGAGAGCAGCAGACTGGGTGCAGGAATCCTTCCTTGTTTATCTGGAAATGTGGTATCCACCTGCCTCAGCTTCCCGAGTAAAAGAAGGGGAGCAGTACAAGGATGTTCCCGCTTGAAAGAAAATGGTGTCATGATTCTGAATGTTAAGTGAGTTATGTTTTATCCGAGACAGAAGGAATTTTAGTTACTGGAAGTGTTGGCCATGGTGACTCATGTAATCCCAGCTCTCAGGAGACTGTCAAAAGGCTTGTATAAGTTTAAAATTAAGCTCTGTTTCAAAAAATAGAAAAACTAGGAATAAATAGGATATAAGAAAACATTTTTATTTTTCCTTTGGAGAAGTTGTTTTGGGTTAGTTTGTGCATAAAATAGTCATAGGTGTTTGTTTTTATTTTAGATTTATTTATTTTCATTTTATGTGTGTCTTTTGCTAGCATGCATGTCTATACTGTGTATGTCTGGTTCCCACAGAAGCCAGAAGAGGGTGTCTGATTGCCTGGAACTAGATACAGATGAGTGTGAGTTACATGTGTTGCTGGGAACCAAACTTGGATCTTCAAGAATATCAAGTGCTCTTAACTGCTGAGCCATCTCTCCAGCCAGATCTTACCGTCTGACCACGGCTGGCCTCTAACTCAAGGCAATCCTTGTGGTCTACTCTTTCAAAAGTGTTGGGAATGCAGGCATGCATCACAGTATCTGGCTTAAGTTTTGATAAACTTTTTTTTTCTTTTTTTTGAGACTGTTCTCTGTGTAGGCCTGGCTGTCCTGGAACCCACTCTGTAGAACAGTCTGGCCTAGCAACCACAGATATCCACCTGCCTCTGCTTCAGGGGTGATGGGATTAAAGGCGTGCACCACCATATCTGGTTCATTTTTTATAAATTTAAAAATAAAAAGCTAAACTAAGCTTCCAATTAAACTATGGGGGACTATGTACTCAAATTATTGGTATCAAGGTAACACTTTGGTTGGCCAAATTGCTTTGGGTTCTTAGTATCTGTAGATTTGAGGTGGTTATTTGCCCAGTGTGATAGTGATCTATTTTGGTTGTGTTACATGATGTACATACTGTGTTTGTGTGTGCAGGTATGAGACTCTGTTCTGGAAAGAATAAAATAGAAATTATAGTGTAAAAAGTCTAGCATAGGATGGGTTTTACTTAGAATTGCCAGGTCCAGTGAAATCCCCTAGAAGGCCTGGTTTCTTGAACTCTGATTTTAATTTAATCAAAGCCAGTTTCCTTTTTGGCCCTAGAATGGCTACCAGTAACAGTTGAGCCAATGTTCTGAGCCCTGCCATTCGCCATGATGAGATCACCTAAAGCAGTGGTTGTGGTCGGAAGAATAGAACACCCTAATCCTAACCTGTAAGCCCTGGAGATCTCCAGGGCCAGCCTTCTAGATTACTCAGGAGCCCGGCCCCTTGAGGCCAGGCTGTGCCCCCACCCTCTGCTGGGGCCCGCCCTACAGAAAAAAAAAGTCCACCAGTGTTTGAGCTAGCCCCAGATTCTGGCCGAATAATCCCTCCAATCCCAGGCCGCCCTGGAAAGCTCCACCCCTCCCCAAGACCTCGCTCTGCCCAGTTCTCTGCTGCAGCCACCCTCCTGGGTTTTCCCTCCCACTAAATCTCCTGTGTGAGCTCTGTTGTACAGTGTGACTTTGTGGTGCTGCATGGCCCCCTACTGGCAGGACAGCTTTCCACCCCAGCTGTAACACTCACGCTAGCTCCCTCCAGAAGGAGGAGAGATGTGAGGATGAGCACTGTGGAGGGGGAGGGCTGCTGTGGCCAGTTACTCCTCAGTCACTGGGCCTCGCACAGTTTATAGTGTGATACCTCTTATCACATTCCTGATTAAAACCTCTACTCCTGGGAGCTGGCCTGGCATCTGCTTTCGTTTTCATTTCAAGTGACATGCCTCTAACTGTGTCCCAGGTTATAAGGCAAGTTCAAATCACTGTCACTGCAGATATTTGTAATGAATTTAGGCATTTAAATTACATCTTCAGAACAACTTTGAGAAATTCTCCAGGGATTCTCAGTTGTTTTGTGTCTAATCTTTGAACGCCTCAGTGTTTTCCAGCTGTGCTCTTAAAGGTTCATGTGATGAAGGAGCTGTCACTTACATGATGGTTTGCTTACGGTGCCCTCCCCCCACACCACTCCCAAGCTCTGTGTTTTGGTGGCAGCTTTCCATAAGTCCTTTTTTTTCTTTTTTCTATTTTAGGATAAATGTAGATCAAAAATACTCTAAGCCAAAATTCAACAAGACATTGATTTTCACAAAATTAAACACTTTATTGGTGTTTCAGTGAGTTGTATTAATTTTTCAAGATTTTTGACAGTCTCATACATGTATACAGTTTATCTTGAACATATCCAACCTAGATCTTTCTACTTCCCCTGGATCTCCATTGTCACGGCGTCTTCCTTTCGTCTTTTTCTTTTTTTAATTTACTTTCATTTCACGAGCATTGTTGTTTTGCCTACATGTATGTCTGGGTGACTGTGTTGGGTCCCCTTGACTGGAGTTACAGACAATTGTGAGCTGCCATATGGGTGCTGGGAATTGAACCTGGGTCCTCTGGAAGAGCAGCCAGGGCTAAGCCAGAGCTCAGAGCTCAGCCTTCTATCCAGCCCCAACTTCCGTTTTTCAGTAATACACTAAATCTAGTTAGTCTTGGCTGAGTGCGTGTGGGTGTGGCTGTGTCCTTGGGAGCATGGGCAGACTATCAGTGGAAACACTCCAGAAGACTAATGACTTTCCCTTTCCTGGTAGCCATATTGCCTGAATGCCTTATCCAGCAGGGAACCTCGTGAGCCTTACGTCCATGCTGGAATGTTTACTGCCTTGATCTTATTATTACTTAACTATTCCTGCCATGAGAGCCATGGCCACCCCCACCTTCGGCCAGTGACTTTCCTAGATGTGGTCTTCTGGCCAGGTTTGCAGTACCTGGCAGGAATCCCCTCCTGTGGATCAGGCCTCAAATCCAGTCAGAAGCAGCGTATGAGAGAGGAGGGAGCCTTGATTGAGAAAATGCCAGGGCCGAAAGATGGCTCAGAGGTTAGGAGCACTGGCTGTTCTTCCAAAGGTCCTGAGTTTAATTCCCAGCAACCACATGGTGGCTTGTAACCATCTATAGTGAGTTTTGGTGCCCTCTTCCTGTGTTCAGGCATACAGCAGGTAGAGTGCTGTATAAATAATGAGTACCATGTGGGTACTGGGAACTGAACTCGGGTCCTCTGGAAAAACAGCCAGTGCTCCTAACCTCTAAGCCGTGTCCAGCCCCTTCACCATTTTTTAGGTATGCCTTCTTTAGTGATAATTCTCCCTTGGATCTGATTTTCGTTTAGCTAGTTCCAGGCCGGCCTGGGTCTACAGAGTGAGTTCCAGGACAGCCAAGGCTACACAGAGAAACCCTGTCTTGAAAAACCAAAGAAATGATAAAGAATTTCCCAGCCTTTTCGAGTCTTTTGGGTTTAGGTTAGAGTGCTTACACCTAGCTTGTATTTCTAAAGTTAATACTAGCTTTGTTCGGAGGTGTTAGTCTTCGCACCCGGGGGCTTGTGTAATACATAGCCCTTACCACTGAGCTGTGCCTGTGGCTGGTTCCCCACACCACTTTAGTAACTATTTTAGCCTCGGACACACACTGTATTCGCAGATCTTTGGACTTGCAGCAATTGGTTTGATTTTTCCTTGCCCATTGTCCCCTGCGACAGTCATGGTGCAGCTCAGGCTGACTTCACACAGTGTGTCGGTTACAGGGCTGCACCTGACTGTAGTTACTTCTGTGTTGACTGGGGTTCTTGAGTTTGGGGCTGGGAGTGTAGCTTACTGGTAGAATGCTTGCCTTACTGATGTGTAGAGCAAAATGGAAGGAGGGAGAGAAGAAATTTCTTTCTCTGTGCTCTTTCCCACCCAACTAGGCACACTGATTGGCTTGAAAGTTGTCTCCTCTGTTTCTCTTTCCACTGGTTTTGTTTTTTGAGACAAGGTCTCGTTATGTAATTGCCTGGTCTGCATTTTACTATGTAGCCCAGGTTGGCTAGGTATGCAGTGTGTATGAATGTGCCACCATGCCTAGCATTTTTTTTTTAAACTCATCAAAGTAAAAGCCTGCCCCTTCATTCTGAAAAAATTACTAGGCCCTTAGAATCCCTGGTATCAAATTACAGTCCTTCATTATTGGCCAGTATGTTTAGCTCTGTGCCTTTAAGCTCTTGGGTTTATTTTGTTCTACACTGTAATTGTTGAGTTTAGATTTGAAGTCTGTTTGTTAGAGTGTGCTAGTTAGGTTTTTTATTTCCTTGAAAATGTCTGTTTTCACTCCTGCTACTTAAGAATACTCAGATGTATGGTTCCAGGTTTGTAGTTCTTTCACTTAGTTGCCATAAGATTATTCTATTCTCTGTTTGTCTTGTGGGTATTAGGAGATTTTGGTTCCAGATGTTGTTTCTATATAACAAAGGAATATTATTTCATTCTTTCTTCCTTTGTATTACATTTAGAGAGAGAGAATGCAATTTGCAAAAATCTTATTTTATATTTTTATTTACTTAATTTAGGTGTGATTGTGTGGATTTCCTGTGCCATGTGCACACAGGTATCTGAGGAGGCAGAAGAGGGCTTAGGTTCCTAGAACTGGAGTTGATGTGAGTTACCTGAGGTGGGTGCAGAGTCATAACCCTCTTAACTGCTGAGCCAGCTCCAGTCCCAGGAATCAGTTTTCTCCTACCATGTAGAGCTAGAAACCAAGCTCAAATTATTATGCCTGGAAGCACTTTTATCAACTGAGCTAGCGTGCTAGCCCCAGGGTTCCCCCCACATCTTTTTTTTTTTTTTTTAATAGCCTGTTTCTATTTCTGATCAGTTCTGGAGTACTAGCAACTGTCTTCTGTTGCCTTCTGCTGCTGTGATACAGACCACGACCAAAAGGGTTTGTTTGACCTCACAGATTGCAGTAGGCTCTGAGGAGTGCTGCTTACTGCCTGGCTCCTTCTCTGTTGCTCAGTTTACTTTCTTATTTGCCCCCGGGCCACCTGTCCTGGGATGGCACCATCCACGGTAGGCTGGGCCTTTACACCTCAGCCATCATTGAAAATGGCCCCATAGCTTGCCTACCGGCTAGTCCTGAGGGGCGTTTTCTCATTGATCTTCCCTCTTCTCAAACGACTCTTTTGTCAAGGTGACAAGCTGAGCGACACAGCCAGCTCCTCCTTTCTCATTTCTGGACTGCAGTTGGACACATGCTGGGCTTTTCTGCATGGTCAGGGCAGCTCTCTTCAGGAAGCATTAATGTGTTTAGTCTCTCAGTTTTCCCCCCACAGTGATTGTATGCATGCATGCATGTATGTATGTATGTATAAAGTCAGTTCAATTTTAGCTTCCTACTACTTTAAGTAGGTATTTTTAGTATTTCCCTAAATATCTTTAATATTTACTTTTTCATATCTAAAATTAATTAACGTTTGTTTGGTGCTGGGGAATGAACCTCAAATGCTGTGTGTGGAATGATACTTGCCTGTAGCCCTCTCGTAGGTCTGAGGTTGTATGTGTTTCCTGTTGAAGCCTTGCATATGTGTGTGCATGTCAGTTCTGGCTTGTTTCCTTGTGCATTTTATATGTGTACATGTTAAGTTCTTATTTAGCTGAACTTTGTGTAACTTGTATGCCTCTTCCTGACTGTCCTTGACTAGCTTGGCCTCCAGCTCCCAGAGCTGCCTGCCTGTGCCTACTGAGTGTTGGGATTAAGGGTGCGCTCTAGCCCCAGAGATGTTTTCAGGATTCCTTCTCAGCCTGGGCTTTTCCTATTTATAAGGATGAAGACGAAGCAGTGAATGAAAATAAAAACAAAATGTAGCAGTGAGTACCGGTGACTCAAAGGAGAAAACAACAAGAACGGAAGTGATTGTGTTTGTCTCTTACTGAGATTCTATAGTCTGCATCCCGACAGTCTAGGTGTCAGCACCAGGCTAGCAGGGCAGGTGAGCAGCTCCCGTGGAAGGGACGTGGCTCCTTGGTGCCAGCTCCACCCCTGTTGTGGTTTGTTTTCATCTGCAGAATGCAAGCTGACTTACCTTCCTTCCAGCCAGTTGCCGGGTGTCATTTGTTTTGGAAATGGTACACGTGACTTTGTATTCTCGTGGCCTGCATTGATTGAGAACCTGGTTCTGAGGGAAGCTAGGAAAGATTACCTTTGTTCTCAGTCATATGCTTTATCTTCTGTAAAGATCACTTCGATCACAGAAGCAAGAGCAATAAAAGCCAGTGGCCAGCATCATTTTGGCTGCCAGCATAAATAGGAGGCACTTGCTGCCCAACCCCCATGGCTGGGCGAGAGGATGCTCTGCTTTTACTCCTTCAGGGGCTTCTGATGCAAGGGCTGAGTCTCAGTCAGCAATAAGGTCATGATTGCTGTGATGGGGACATGATTGCTGTGATGAAACACAATGGCCAAAGCAACCTGGGGAGGAAGGGTTTATTTGGCATATGAAGGAAGCCAGGAAGGAACTCAATAAAACAGGAATTGGAGGCAGGCGCTGATGCAAAGGCCATGGAGGATTGCTGCTTACTGGCTTGCTCTCCATGGCTGCCTCAGCCTGCTTTCTTATAGAACCCAGGGCCACCAGCCCAAGGATGGCATCACTCACCATAGGCTGGGCCCTCCCCCATCAATCACTAATTAAGAAAATGACTTACAGCTGGATATTAAGGAAACATTTTCTCAATTGGGGTTCCCTTCTTTCAGATAACTCTAGCTTGTGTCAAATTGATATAAAACTAGTAAACCACCACCAAAAACCGGGTCTTACTCTGGCCATCCTGGAACTGGCTATGTGTAGATTGTAGACAGACAACACTGGCCTCAGATGCACAGAGATCTGCCTGTATCTGCCCCCAGAATGCTGGATTTAGAGGCTTGTGCCACCATGCCTGCATGAAGTAGATTTTGAAATTACCTCCTTGTTTTTATGTTGGAGAGTCTTCATTTGGCAGAAGTTAGACCAGAATTTTCTCCAACTGATTATTTCTTTGGAAAAATGCTTAGAATATTTTTATCTAATACTTCTGGGGTAGTGGAGCTTTTAAAATATTATTATTTAGAAAAATCCCCTGGGCTGGAGAGTTGGCTCAGCGATTACTAGTACGTGATGTTCTTGTAAAGGACCCAGCTTTGATTTTCAGCACCCACATGGCATGGCAGCTCATACCTATCTAACTCCAGTCCCAGGGGACCCATGGATTCCCCTGGCCTCCAAGGTCACACAGTACACAGACATACTAGTAGTCAAAGCATGCAATAAAAGTATTAAAATATACAAAACCTAAAAATATTTAAAACTTCTTAGTATCTTTTATATTTATTTGCTTTGAAATTCCCTCCTCTTTTGATCTGCATGTTCTGTGAAGCCTTCCTGTTCTGTCAAAATTGGTAATTTGATTTCAGCCAAGTCTCTGTTGTGCTGAGGAGTTCTTCAGTGGCTTGGCTAAGACCGACCTTGCCTTTCTCATGCTTTTCATCCCACTATGAGCTCCATGCTTGCTGGTCCTGTGTTCTAGGTCTAGTGTTCTAGGTTCCAGTGGCTAGGTAGGTGACTGAAGTTCAGATCATATGTGGAGGACTACTGAAGGGAGCCCATTTCATGTGTTTCCTTCAGCAGCATTTATTTTAGTTAAAACCTTGTTCCTTTTCCTCTTGTTTTGCTTAGGTCTTCCCAGTAGCTCTTTCTTTTCACATTTTGTTTGCTGCATGCTTATTTTCATGTGTGTGCCTCGATGTATCTGTGCACCACGTGTACTCAGGAGCCAGAGAGGGGCAGAAGAGGACATTGCATCCCCAGCACTGTGCTTCTGGGTGGCCGTGAGCCTCCATGTGGTAGCTGCATGTGGATGCTGGGAATGGGAACCGAACTTGGGTCCTCTGTCCAGCCACCCCTCCAGTCCCCCAGCAGCCTTCCGAACTGTCTTTTGTTATCTCAGGATTTGGGGTCCATTACCTTCGTAGGTGGTACGGTTGAGAATAGGAACTCGGCCTGGCCAGAAGCCTTGCCTGTCTGTAGCTTCACTGGAAAAGGCAGTCGTGAAGCACACTTTCTGCCCACCTTGACAACATTGGTTTTTCCCCTGTAATTGTCCTGTCTTGACCCCTATTTCTGGGTAGTCTTCATTATGCTTAAATGACTGTTCATACACCGTTCTGTCGGTGATTGTTTTGCAGATACTGTGTCTTCAGTTGTGCTGTGAGGATAGCTATACAGAAACCTATCTAGACTTCTGTGTTTATTTTGCTTCTGTTTCATCATTTCCATAGTTTGAATTTCCAGGAGTCGGGTTACAGTGTCAGAGAGTGAACGCATACTGAGTCTCATTGCATTTTGCCTTGACCCTCATCTTGCTTATTTGTCTGTTTCTTTTTCAAGACAGGGTTTCTCTGTGTTGCCCTGGCTGTCCTGGAACTTGCTCTGTAGACCATGCTGGCCTAGAACTCAGAGATCTGTCTGCCTTTGTCTTCTGAGTACTGAGATTAAAATTAAAGTTTCATGCCACCACGCCCAGCCACTGCTCTTCCCCTTTTGAATATGTCTCACAGCCTCACTGTCACTAGACTTGAGTATGTGCTTTCTGTGAAGCCTCACTAGTGCCTGCAGTTCTTTTTCATAGCGTCAGGGCAGGAAGTAGGAAAAGGCTGTGATGGAGTGTCTGCCTGCATGGGGAAAGCTGTAGAGTAGCTTGAGGCTGTTTAAATATTCATATTTTGTGTTAAAGCATTCCCCTCTCAGTTCCTCTCCTGCTCACTGTAGGTGCTGATGTCTGATCATTTAATGACCTTAATACTTCCCTTATGTACAAAGAAGTGCCCTGAAATATTATCTTTTATATTTTTATGGTTTTGGTAAAACTGGTATGTCTTTCATCTTTAAAAGATCTATTCAAAATTTTAGCTTTTAATATTTTATATGGTTGAAATATGTTTATTTTAAATATTCATTTTCTGCTAGCTTTCTGTAATTTGATTTTTATTCCTTATGTAGTTCACTTTAGGAATATGAAGATGTGCTCTGAATAATTAGGAGCATTTGTCTCAGCCTTATTTAGTGAATATGTTTTTGTCATCTTGTTTTAGAAAATTGACTCACTCTCATATTAAGCTTTTATGTATAATTGTCTTTAATAATTTTTAATGCCTGGTACAGATAGACTTTTTTAAAATGTTCCTTTGTAATTTTATTTGTTTAAACTTTAGTCATTTGTTTTAAAAAAAGAACAGTCAGAAGGCTTGAAGACTTATTAACATTGAAGTTTGTTTCCATGGTTTGCCACTTTACTTGAAACCAATTCTATTTAGTCTTCAAATAAATGTTCTTTATAAAGGTGTACATAATAAAGACTTGAAATTCCATCTTTTCTCTTATAAGTGAGATTTTTTTTTTTTTCATTTTCCACCACAGTTTCTGTTGGTTAATAACGTGGGAACAAAGGTCAGGCATAGTGTTGCACAACTTTAGTCCCAGTAGTCTGGAGGCAGAGACAAGCACATCTCCAAGTTCAGTGCCACTCTGTAGCTAGACAGTGAGTCCCTGTCTCCAAAAAAGTCATGTGGGAGCAGTTTACAAACCCAGAGCACTTAAGAGTGCCACAGCTGGGTTCGATCCCAGCATTCACTCCCCACTAAAATGTGTTTTTTAATCATGAAATTTTGAGCCAGTGATAGTATGCACACCTTTAATCCCAGCACTTGGGCAGAGGCAGGGAGATCGCCATGAGTTCAAGGCCAGACTCGTCTAAAAAGCAAGTTCCAGGACAGCCAGGGCTACACAGAAAAATTATGTCTTGGGGGGGAAATCATGGAAAATTGATGAACTTTAGGAGTTTTGAGACAGGGTCTCATGTAGCCAGACTGCCCTCCGGCTCGACACATGGCCCACGATGACCTGGAACTCTGCTCTTCCTGCCTCTTCTTCCCAAGTGTTGCAATTACAGGCGCTTACTGCCGTGCCCAGCTGGATTGTAGTTACTGATCGGTTTTGCATGTGGGAGCGTGGTATGTATGTGTGGGCTTTAGGGATCCACCTGCCCCTGTGCGGTTCTGGAGTTATAGGTGAACGCAGCGTGCCTGGCTTTTCATGCGTTTACCGGGATTTGGCCTCAGAAAGTGCTCTCACCTACTGAATCATCCTTCTACTGCCTCTGCTGCATCTCAGTCTGAAGAATGTTTTCCAGTTCATTTATTTTATTGTTTTCACTATGTAACCCTGGCTGGCCTGGAGCTGACTTGGAGTTCACAGAGAGATCCTCCTGCCTCTGCCTCCTGAGTGTCAGGATTAATGACAAGTGCCTCCACACCTGGCACACAGTTTTTGCGTGTGTGTTTGTGGGGTGTGGTGCATGGGTACCCTGGCTCACCTGTGGAGATCAGAGGACAACTTTTATGAGTCGTTTTTCACCTTGTAACACGTGGGTTCCAGGGATGGAACTCAGGTCACCAGGCTTGCCAGTTACAAGTTCTTTCACCCATGAGCTGCCGTGGTACACTAACTGGATAGATTTTTAAGAGCCGTTGTTTTAGGGCATTGGGAGTGGTGCTGTGCTGTGTTGGAGCTATTATTAGAGATTCTTCAGATGGATCTTTGGTTTGGGAAAAGCCACAGTGTGGTGATGGTTTTGAATATTGAACATTCTTTAGTAATGCTTAAGGAAAATGCAAATACGGTTAGGATTGGAGATGTGCGTCATGGACTTTGGATCATATGAGTACTTTACTTCATGGGAGTAATTCCTATGTATCCAGAACCCTTAAGCTACTATTAAAATCTGTTAATAAGTAGAAGGTTCTTAGAGTTGGCTGATAAGTTAGGGAGGGTCAGTCATGCCACCAATAGCTGATTTACGTAGGTGGAAGAAATGACATGCTTTGTAAATTCTATCCTCAGCCATTTGTATAATTGTCTGTTCCTTGCTCTGTAGGTGGAAAACCATGAGTTCCTTGTAAAATCTTCCTTCGATCCTAACCTGAGTGAACTAAGAGAAGTAATGGATGGGCTGGAAAAGAAGATGCAGTCTACCTTAACAAGTGCGGCCCGGAGTCTTGGTAAGGGAGGATTATGGAGGCTTGAGTCATCCTTTTCACAGCGCCACCGGAATCCCTTTCCTCTTCGCCTCCATGAGGGCGCTTGCTTTGGTCTGAGGCTAATCATTGCTGATGGCAGACGGTAACTGTTGGATTCCCTTTGAAATTTTTGAGGTTTTGTTACTAAAATCTTGTTTTTATTAATGCATGGCTCTCTGCTGCCCTTTCTTTGCAAATGCAGTCTGTTTGTAGTTGTTAATAAATTTAGTTGCTGTTCTTCAGCCAACAGATTTGCATATAGTATTTTTGTTTTTTAGTGTGGTCTAATAATTACTTTGAGTAAAATTATGAGCAGAGGCCATGATAGAAAATTTTACAAATCTTAGGCACATAAAGTTTAGCTAGTAAATCACTGTTTCCTCTGTGGAAATTTCTGTGCGTAATAAGAATATATCCTAGTTTTTCTAGAGTCTAATTGTCAGAGTCAAATTTTTGTTTAGAAATTGCATTTGGTTGCTTTTATTTATTCCCTAATTTTCAAATATTCTTTGCTTAAAAAGAGAAGCCTAGCCTGGGGTGGTGGCTTAGCAGGCAAAAACAGCACCAAGCAGCCCAACTGCTGAACTTAGACCCGCGTCGTGGAGAGAACTGACTCTCATAATTTGTCCTCTGACCTCTATATATAAGCCAAGACACAATTCCACACCTGCCCACGCACAAATAAATAAATGTTAAGAAAAAATAAGTAATAGAAACTTTCTGAAAACTCCTTAAGCGTGGGCCTTGCCATACCCTTTCTCAGAGACCTCCAACACCTGAAAGCTGTGTGCTGCTGACTGCTGGCGCTGCTGACTGCTGGCGCTCTGCCTCCTTGGGTGTGTACCCCATAAAAAGCAACTTTCTCCAGCATGCTGGCGGCCAGCATTTATAACAGAGGTTAAGGATTCAATAGGTATATTTTGTTTTCCAATGAAATGAAATTTGAACCTTTTTTTTTAGTGAGAATAATTTCCAGTATGTTGTCTTGCAGTAAGCACGTTGTGCTATTCAGATGTGATTTTGACCGTTTACACTGAAAAGTGGCTGTGTCTATTTATGACCTGATTTTTTTTTTCTTTCTAATTATAAAGGATTGGACCCTGGCAAACAGATTAAATTGGACTCCAATGCACAGTTTGGGTATTACTTTCGTGTAACCTGCAAGGAGGAGAGAGTTCTTCGGAACAATAAGAATTTCAGCACAGTAGATATCCAGAAGAATGGCGTGAAATTTACCAACAGGTCCGAGAGCCTGTTATGCTCTTAAGCTTTTTGGTAGTTGATGGCTCCTCTGGTAAAATCAGTGCCTTGGACGAGTTTTTACTTTTTCTTTGTTCACTGTTTTTTTAAAAGCATTTATTAAGGGTCAAGCTTTGCTTTCTTCCAAGAAGCTAGTGTTTCAGCACTGTTAGCTTGTGCCTGTGGTCCCAGCTCTAAAGAGGCCAGAGGATTGCAGTGACTTCAAGGACAGCCCTGGCTTCTTCAGAGACTAGTCTCCCAACCGTCTCATCATCTCTTAAAAAACACAAAATATATTGAATTAATTAATGTATCTATGTCCATTAGAGCTAGTTCCCACTTGTCTTCTGCTTTACTTATTTTTCTCTAAAAAGATTTATTTCTATTACTTTACACTGTGTTTAGGTATGTGTGTCTACAAATGAGTATGTACCTAAGACTGCAGGTGTTTGAAGAGATGCGAGGCCTTCGGTCTCTTGGAACTGGAGTTATGGGTGTCATGAGCTGCCTGATGTAGATGCTGGGAATTGAACTCTGGTCCTGGAAGAACAGCCAGTGTTCTTAATGCTGAGTTATCTCTCCAACTCCTCATCTCTATTTTTCTGGGAAACTTTTGGTATCATTTATCAAGTGGAAAGGAAAAACAAAACAAAAACAAAACCCCCTGTGATTTCAATTAAATGTATACATAAATTAGCTTAGGAGACCCCTGACAGCCCTGCTGAGGCTGTTCACTCTAGTACAGCTGCTTTGTGTTTGCAACTGAAAACTGCTTTTTGTTTTTTTTTTTTGGTCTTTAACTGATCTCAGTTTTGGACAGGAATATTCATAGGTAGGAAAGGTTATTTCCGAAAGTCCCATAGAAAGAGCTTTCTCCTTCTCTTTCTCTGCTGTTGTAGGTCCTGTGGCCTGCCTTGCTGTCGTGCTCTAGTATTCCAGTACAGAAACACATACAGGATCTATCTACTCTTGTCTATTGACTTCTTTTGAGTGTATGGCTGTTTTGTCTGCTGTATGTATGTTTGTATGTATGTATGTATGTATGTGCACACTGTGCCCTTGAAAGCCACAAGAGCAGGTCAGAGTCACTGGAACTGGAGTGTTTGACAGTTGTGGGTTACCATATGGATGCTAGGAACTGAACCTGGGTCTTCAAGAGCAGCCAGTGCTCTTAACCACTGAGCCATCTCTCCAGCCCCATATTAACTTACTTGTAGTGTTATTTTATGCTGATATTATTTTAGACACCACGTATGAAAATAGTGTAAATGGTTCTTCATAGCAACTTTCTGGAAGAAATAGGACAGGTATATTTATTTTTCCCCCTCATAGCTATGACAAACCTCATTACCTACTTAAGTGCTAGTAATACTGGTATATGCTAAAGCTTAGGTCTTAGTATACCTTATTGTGTTGTTTTTTTCTAATACATTGTATCACTCCTGTTTCAATAAAATACCACTTAGGTTACATAAAGACAGAACCTGTGGATTACTTAGATAAAGAAGAGATTAGTCTAACTCCCCACAAGGTGTTAAAGTTTTGAAAATCCATTTACCCTTCAGGGTGGAAGGCTTGCTATGTGTCCGACTTGGATTGACCGTATCATTTCTCTTCTTAAAAGGCTTAATGAGCATTCATTATTCAGATTAAAAGCTTGGGCTTGTAGCCTGTGTGATCTGGCAGCAGCCCACGTCTGCTGTAGCTCGACTCTCCCGGCAGCAGTCTGCCTTTTGACATGTTCACATCTTCTCTGTAAGCCTTCCCATCTGAATATTCCTTAGTAGTCTCGTTTGCTGCTGTTATGTCCTTGGCTAAGTACCCAATTGTTGCCTTTGTCAGCTAATTCCTTCTACTTCCTGTGTCCCATCTTTTTGCCCTTAATTCCTTTTCTCTTTAAAAAACTTCTACATTTTATTTGTGTAAGTGGAGTGGAGCAGGGGACACATAAGCAGTATACATGTACAGGCCAGAGGATGACTCGCTTTCTTCTGCCACGTGGGCCCTGGGTTAAACTCGCCAGCAGACTATGGTGGGCCCTTTTTCTGCTGAGCCATTTTTTCAGCAGTTTTTATTTTAACCTGTAATTCTCATTCTCTCTGTCTCTCTCCCTTTCCCTCTCCCTCCTCCTCCTCTCCTTTTCCTCTTGTTTTTTTGTTTTGTTTTGTTTTTTTCCAAGTTGGGTTTTTCGGTCTAGTCTTGGCTGTCCTGGACTTTGTAGACCAGGCTGGCCTTGCACTCATAGAAATCCACCTGCCTCTGCTTTCCTTGCACTGGGATTAAAGGCAAGCATCACAACACTCAGCTTTGTTGTCCATTTTTCTACTTGTATTTCCATTTCTAATTTTCATTCTTCAGATGCTTCGTAAGACAAATCTGGAAATATTTTGTGTAATGCACATTACTTCTGGGAGACATTTTAATACCGTCAGTAATGTCATGTTTTGATTTGCAGTGAACTGTCTTCTTTAAATGAAGAATATACTAAAAACAAAGGTGAATATGAGGAGGCCCAGGATGCCATCGTTAAAGAAATTGTCAATATTTCCTCAGGTAAGTTTTAACAGCACATCAAATGCTTTGAATATCTCCTGGTTTTTTGTTTTGTTTTGTTTTTCTTAATAGAAAAGCTTTTGTTCTCTCTCTCTCTCTCTTTTTTTTTTTTTGGCTTCCCCTTCCCCCCATTTCTCTGTGTAATCTTGGCTGTCCTGGACTCAGACCAGGCTCCTCCTGTCTCTGCTTCCCTGAGTGTTGGGATTACAGGCATATGCCTCCCTGCCTGGCAGCTGCCTCTGTTTTTTCATTTAAAGGCAGGATCTTTCTGTGCTTTTGTGGCTAGTCTGTAATTTCCCTTGCCTTAGCCTCTTAAGTGCTGAGATAGAAGTTGTTATCCACTTTATGGTAATTGTTTTAAATCACTATCTGTGGGTTTACACTGTAGGGTGTGGAAATAAATATCACTAAAGCAAATAGAAATTATGCAAGACAAGCTGTTGATGATTCTGTAAGCTCCTTTATATATATATTTTTAGTGTTGTATTTAAAGGGCAGTATGACTTGGTTGTAAGTATTACTTGCTATACAATGGGTGGATATAGTGGTATGTTAGACCGAAGGTTTACACATGAACTTTACAGAAAACTCCAGATGAGCGCTAACAGCAGTGACCATGGGACAGATGACATGAGCCAAGGTGATTAAGAAGAGCCCCAAACATTAACGTGCTAGGTAAACAAGAAGCATTAGGTAGATCTGGATTGTGAGACAGTCCTTTTCATGTGTGGCCTCTTTACAAATGTTCCTTTCATGAAGCATAAGAAGGACAGGCTCTGTTCTAGATTGAGGGAGACTCACACTGAAAAAACAACCAAGTCAAAGGCCCAGCCACTGATTGCAGGCTCAGAGGCGTGGTTGAGAATAGCTGTAGAGGACATGGCTGGTGGAAATGGGATGCTGTGACACCACCATCATATTCCAGAACACATATGGCAGCATGAAGAAGCAGGAAGATGTTCTTTTTCTGATGGTTGTGAGCTGAATTATTGAGGCATGATGAATTTATTTTTCTTTCTTTTTGTTTTTTTTTTTTTTGAGACAAGGTTTCTCTGTGTAACAGTCCTGACTGTCCTGGAATTCACTTTGTGGACTAGATTGGTCTCACACTCACAAAGTTCAGCCTATTTCTGCCTCCTGGGTGCTGGGATCAAATCGTGCACCACTGTGCCTAGCTTCTGATGAATTCTGTAAATTATTTTACCTATATGAATGTTCATAATAAATCAGAAGAAACACAAAACTTAAGGTTTTATTTTAATATATTCTATGTAGTGGTACAGAGATGAATGGGATGATTTATGAAGATCACATTTTTGCTTGCTGCTATCAGGTAACTGAAGCACAATGATTTAGTTGATTTGTGTTCTTGCATCTAACTTGCATTTTAAAGATCCCTATAAATATAAATACTGTTTATTTCAACTCTGAGTCTTCCTCAAAAATAAATAAATAAACAAACAAACAAACAAACAAAAGCTATTCATCACCTGGCTAGTGAAGAGTATAGGTTTTAACCTTTGAATTGGGAGTTTTATATTTGGAATCAACTTGAATTTATGCTAATTTCTTTTAAAATGTAGTGGAACGTTTTTAGATTTTCCTTTCTTTCTCTTTCCTGTCCTTCTCCATGGGCTCAGATTTTGGACCAAGCTAGCCTCAAAGTTGAAAAAAATATGCTTTAAAAAAAACCCAAACATTATAGGACTTGTAAAATGGCTTGGTTGTTAAAGGTACTTTGCTGTGTGATCTGGGTGTGATCCCCAGGCTTCACGTGGTGGAAGGAAAGACCTCACTGTCCACGTGCGTGCAGTGGAACATGTGTGTCCCACATACTGCAAGTGACCATGGGGCCCAGAAGAGGGCATTGGAGTAGCTGGGCCTGGAGTTGTGGGCAGTTGTGAGCCATCCTGTGTGGGTGACTGAACTCAGGCCTTTTGCAGGGTAGCCAGTACTCTTAACCACTAGGCCATTCTCCAGCCCTGGTGTGGTTGACATCTTAACGAGTGTGAGAGTAATAAAGAATGGGATTATAGGGCCATGAAGAGCTTATCTAACGCCAGTCATGGTGGCGAACGCCTTTGATCCCAGCATTATGGAGGTGGAGGCAGGTGGATGTCTGTTAGGTTAAAAAAAGAAAAGGCTAGTTTCCTAATATGAGATGATTGTTTCATATGGCATTTTATAAGTTAATTGTCACCAGAGCATTGTTTTCAAGTAGAACACGAGGAGAAAAATGAGTGGTTTGGGCATGCTGTTACACACCTTCATCTCATCACTCAGCAGGCAGAAGCAAGCAGATCTCTTCAGGTCAAGGCCAGCCAGCCTTGCCTACAAAGTGAGACCCTATCTAAAAAAGCAAAATTTTTTCAAGTCAAATTTCCAGCCATTTAAACACAAAATCTTATGTATTCTTAACATTAAACTTCCTGGACTGTCCGGAAGCATCTGACTTAACTGACATCCGTATGACAGGATCTGAGCCTGGTGTGTCAGTCACTCTGTCCATTAAAGTTAAACTTCCGGGCTATCCAGAAGTGTCTGACTTAACAGACATTGGTCTGATACAGTCTGAGCCTGCTGTGTCACTGCCCATCAGGACTTAGGATCTGTTCTGAAGCTGACTGCTGTTGTCTTCACACATTTTGTCTAGCCTGTATCAGACAGTTCTGTGTGATAGCTTTTACTTCTGATGCCGTGCTGGAGTAGAATCTTAAAATGTGTGCTAGGTGGCTGTTAGGACTCATATCATGCTGAAATCATGCATGTACTGATTGGACAAAATGAAACGACTACATTTTACAGTCTGTGCTTGCACATTTCTTAATGGTGTTTTGTTTTGTTTTGTTTGTTTTGAGACAGGGTTTCTTTGTGTGGCACTGGCTGTTCTGGAACTCACTCTGTAGACGCTCCTGGCCTCGAACTTAGAACTGCCTGCCTCTGCTGGGATTAAAGGCCTGCACCACCACTGTGCTCTTGTGGTGATCTTAACAGTGCCATCATGCTATCCTAATTTTCCCAATATTTAGGGGAAAGTGCATTTTTGTGATAGGTATTGGGATTTCATAAGGAAGACCTTGTGCTCTATTTGTGAAGCATGTGAATATAGCAAAACACTTAACACCATGTTGAGTTTCAGTTATAGCAAACTTGTTCATTTTTTAAATGGTCTTGGGCTAAATTTTTATTATAAGGTGTATCTTTGTTAGCTGATGATCTTATGGTTGTTCCTTGTTTTCACAGGCTATGTAGAGCCAATGCAGACGCTCAATGATGTGCTAGCTCAGTTAGATGCTGTTGTCAGCTTTGCTCATGTGTCAAATGCAGCACCCATCCCTTACGTCCGCCCGGTCATCTTGAAGAAAGGAGAAGGAAGAATCATACTGAAAGCCTCCAGGCATGCTTGTGTTGAAGTTCAAGATGAAGTTGCATTTATTCCAAATGATGTGCACTTTGAAAAAGATAAACAGATGTTTCACATCATCACTGGTAAAAACAAACAAACACATAAATAAATAAGTAGTTGAGGAGTAAAAGGCACAAACCAAAAAAACCCTACTTTTTGGTCTTTTTGAAGGCTTAACACTTTTTTTTTTTCATGATAGAAGTATGTTATAAATTGATAGAGAAAGTATCTGTTTCTTGTGTTAGGGAAAGAATATTGCTCTGGTTGGCAATTCTCTCAGATCCTGATTAGAAGGAAGACTCTTGAGGTGGTTAAAGTTTAGGAGCTAATATTGTAGCGATATAAAAGGTCTGTTTTACCCGCAAAGCTCACCAGACCCAGTCCTTCCAAGAATGGGTAGGAATTGTCTTCAGGAAAAACTTGAGCTTTAAAAGGTAGCTGAGCTGCCCTGAGAGTCCGTAACCAGATCTAGAGTCCAGAAAACAATAAGGAAGTAAGAGTTATACGGACAAACTTGGGGAATTATGATTGCACTCTATTATTTCCCTAGGTGACACTGCAGAGGAGCTGAGCTAACAGGTGCCCCAGCCCCAATCACCCTTTTTAAGACAATAGAAAGTACATCCAGTTCACAGGCAAACGATCACAAACTAAGAATGCCTGTGGTATATTACAGATGAATCTGCAAATGCATTGCATCCAGGGGCTCAGACACCCACACCTAAGGATAGACGCAGTGGGCATTTAAGTTGTTTATTTAACCTACCTCAAGTGAGCAAATTGTACATCTGCCAAAAGAAGGGTTGTGTAGCATGAAGTTTTAAGTGACTAGAGTTCGCCCAGACGGATTATTTGTAACTAGCCATTTTATCAATGAAGAATAATAATACTGAGTAATCAGTTGGGTCTATTCTTGGTGTCATTAAATTAGCCTGTAAGTATCTGTGAGCCAGGGGGAACGTATGTAGCTCCGAGTTATGCTTGATGATCCGCCTCTCCTTGTAAGGCACTCTGTGTAGGTTTGTCTGAAGAAATGCTAAGAGCATTCATTATATGTGGGGGCTTTGTGGACAGTGACTTTGTGGTTTTTTGATGGCTTTGTGGGGGGGGTGTCTGGTTTGCATATCATTGTAACTTAAGTAATCTTCAGTTACGGTTTTGGACTACTAGTAGCTTAATTGTTAGCAGTAAAAAATCAGTGATTTTGATTTTTTATATAATTCATTTATAGGTCCCAATATGGGAGGTAAATCAACATATATTCGTCAAACTGGGGTGATTGTTCTCATGGCCCAAATTGGGTGTTTTGTGCCTTGTGAGTCAGCAGAAGTGTCCATTGTGGATTGCATCTTGGCTCGAGTTGGGGCTGGTGACAGTCAGCTGAAAGGCGTGTCCACATTCATGGCTGAGATGCTGGAGACTGCGTCTATCCTTAGGTATGTGTGTCTGAGCCCCTGGATGCAATGCATTTGCAGATTCATCTGTAATATACCACAGGCATTCTTAGTTTGTGATCGTTTGCCTGTGAACTGGATGTACGTTCTGTTGTCTTGAAAAGGGTGATTGGGGCTGGGGCACCTGTTAGCTCAGCTCCTCTGCAGTGTCAGGTGGAAAGAACTTGGCCTTGCTGTTTGACCATATGGGTGTTGTTCTTCCATCCTTATCAAAGGGAGTGCGAACCTTCTCTCTTTTCGTACAACACGGGCAGAATGGGGGAAGCAGCTTGTTACCTTTTGAAAAAGTTCTTGGACTGGGGAGATGGTTCAACAGTTCCAAGCACTTACTGCTCTTGCAGAGGACCCGTGTCTGGTTTCCAGTACCCACATGGTGGCTCACAGCTGTTTGTAACTCTCGTTGCAGAGGCATAGTTGTAGATCTGATGTCGCTGACCATCGCATGTTCTGTGTGCCCGTGGTGCACATGTGCACTGAAGCACACACGGGTGCATACATAAAATAATATTAAAAAATAAAGTTCTTAATGTTTGTAGTAGCTGCCTCTGCTCTTGCTTGCACTGTTCCTGCCACCTGGGACAGTCCTTGTCCTTTACGCAGGTCCTTCCTCGACTTTAAAGCTCGCGGCAAAGATAGCACTTCCCTGATGGTTCCTTCTTTTATCTTATATGCATTGGTGTTTTACCCTTATATGCATTGGTGTTTTGCCTGTGTGAAGGTGTCAGATCTTGGAGTTACAGACGGTTGGAGCCTTTATGTGGGTGCTGGGAACTGAACTTGGGTCCTCTGAAAGAGCTGCCAGTGCTTCTCTCTAACCCCCTACTGCTGTTTTGAGTGCTGAAAGCCTTAGTGTTGTTGCAGTTTAACACGGATAATTGCATTAATAATTGATTAGTAAATCCATACCTATACCTTTTAAAATGAGGTGGCAATTGATGGAAAAGAAGCTTGGAGAGTGGTGACTCAGGCCTTTAATCCCAGCACTTGGGAGGCAGAGCAGGTGTATATCTGTAAGTTCGAGGCCACCCTGGTTTATGTAATGAACTCTAGAATAGCTAGGACTACAAAGACAGATGTATCTCAAAAAGTGGGGGAGGGCAGGGAAGGAGGGCAGGAATGGGAGGGAAAGGGAGGACACATGAAAGACTGTCAAACTCAGTAATGCGAGTTAGTTGTGCTCTCCAAAAAGTGCTGTGTTGCAGATATCCAGCACTACTGGCTCTTGTGGTTTTTCTGTCCCCTTTTCCGTGATGCCTTCCGGACTACATTTTATGTCATATATGATTGTGCATTTCAGGTCAGCAACCAAAGATTCCTTAATAATCATTGATGAGCTGGGAAGAGGAACCTCTACTTACGACGGATTCGGGTTAGCATGGGCTATATCAGATTACATCGCAACAAAGATTGGTGCCTTTTGCATGTTTGCCACACATTTTCATGAACTTACTGCTTTGGCCAGTCAGATACCAACTGTTAATAATCTACATGTCACAGCACTAACTACTGAAGAATCCTTGACTATGCTTTACCAAGTGAAAAAAGGTAGGTCTACTCAAATGCTAAGTGGGAGTTTAGTATTTGAAGTAGCATCAGTTGCATTATTTATTTTCCATTGTGATTAATCATTGTTATTGTTTAAGAACAATAAACATTGTTTATTGTTTACTTTTTAGTCTGGAGACAAGAACAGAATACGTTACTTGTGTTACTGCATCGGAATGATAAAGGGGGAGAGAAGTTGATTAAGTTTGTGTGTGGCGGAGAGAGATCATATTGACATAATTTCTTCTAAGGATCTAGTTTGCTTTAACTAGTTTATGTATGCCTGTGTGTGGGTTGGAGCGTATAGCACGGGTTGTTGAATCTCCTCAAGCTGCAGTTGGAGGAGGTTGTAAATCACTTGAGTGCTGAGATGGACCTCGTCCTCTTGAAGGGCTGTCTACGCTTTTAACCATGGAGCCATCTGTCTGGCTCTTCGTGTTCTAAAAACATGTCCTTTTAAACCTGGTGAGCGCGGATGCTGTGACACTGTTAGCGGCAGCTCTGGAGTTGTCCATTTGCTATTTGCTGGTGTGGCACCCACTCATATCACTGACTCCATGGTGCATTAGGAGGTTTTTGTGTCATACTGGATAACTTTTTATCAGTCATCAGAATAAAGTTTTTTACATGTCTGTCTTGATTTTCCATGAAAATGTTTCTGTTTTTTTTTGTTTTGTTTTTTTCTAGACAGAGTTTCTCTGGGTAGCCTTGCCTATCCTGGACTCACTTTGTAGACCAGGCTGCCTCCAACTGACAGAGATCTGCCGACCTCTGCCTTCCAGAGGGCTGGGATTACAGGCATGTGCCACCATGCCCAGCTATGTTTCTGGTTTTTTCATTCTTGTCCACATAGTCTGTGTTATTTTTGCCTCAGTGGGGATTATTTTGAGTTGCTGTTTGCATTATTGGTATTTGTTGGAGAAGACAATGTTTGTAGTAGAGCTGGCATTTAGCATGGAAGTGTGGCTCTGCTTTTAGGTTGTTACTTGTGTGTTGTGTACTGCAGAAGTGGTTTAAGAATTGTTACAGGCAAGGTAAGTATGGCGCAGATAGAAATGCAGAGCAAGCGTACCCCTCACTGTGGGTATATCCATGGTTTACTTTTGTTTATTTCTAACTGAGCAGTGTCCAACTTTATGTACAACGTATGAGATAAGCAAGTACTGACTTGCTTTAAGTGATTGGGACAGTTGAGTGCAGCAGCTCTCTGATAGTACCACTGGCACTTGCATGCAGCTGCACAGGCCTGGGGTCACTTGTTATTCTGGTCCCCATTTGTTTGCAAATACGACAGAATGAGAATGAGGATGTGAGTCATATCATTGGCGACCCATTGAAAGCTTTTATCTGAGGAGCTTTGGCTAATGTATTTGAAATAATATAAAATTGCGTGTTCTAGTGAGGCACTAAAAAGGACATTCTGTTTACGTAAATGCTGTTTCTTCCCTCCTCCCACTCCACCCCTGTTTCCTGTAGGTGTTTGTGATCAGAGTTTTGGGATCCATGTGGCTGAGCTTGCTAATTTTCCTAGGCATGTAATAGAATGCGCCAAGCAAAAAGCTCTGGAGCTCGAGGAGTTTCAGAACGTTGGGACCTCTTGGGGACCTGGTGAAGCAGAGCCAGCTGCAAAGAGATGCTGCCTGGAAAGAGAGGTTGGTCAGCAGGGTTTTAGTTGCTGACTCTGTGTCATTGCTTGTCAGGTGACCAAGATGAGTTACCCTTCCCCCTGTAAGGATTTCAGTATGTACTTTTTGGTCATTGTTACTAACTCATATTTCTTAGCATAACCAAAAATCTATCCCTGGCTTGTTTGTTGTTATTTTTTATTGAGTTTATTTTTTGAGATAGGGTCTCACCACTATAGTGCTGGCTGGTCTGGAACGCACTGTTTAGACCAGGATGACCCTGAGCTTGTGGATAGAAATCCACCTGCCCCTGCCTCCAGAGTGCTGGGATTAGACATGCGAACCACCATACCTGGCCCAGCTAATCAGTAATCAGTTTCTCGTTTCCTCCCGCCCTCTGGTTTCCTGCAGCATCCTTTGTGTGATGGAAGGATTGGAGCTGGAGTACAGTGCCACAATAGAGCACCTGCTGGGCATGCAGGAGTCTGGGCCTCTGGGTCCTGTCACAACCACACTGCCCTCCCCCAAATGTCATTTAAAAGTACTAGATTTGATAGTAGAAGAATAAGTAATTAAATAAATGTTAATCCAGATTTAATTTTCAAAGCTGTAGATGTCCAGTTCAGTTGAATAAGTAAAACAACAACAGCAAAATTACTACCCTCCATTTTGTTTAGAATGTATTTTTGCAAGTAAGAGAAATGGATGTCCTTGGCCTATTAAGGAGCTGTTTGTGGGCAGTGTTCATCACCAGAAGGGGATGCTATTTGCACCTTCTCTGAGTTAACGGGTCAGGTTAGATGTTCACACAGTGCCGTAGCATATGTCTAACTTGTTTCTTTTTAACAACCACAGGCTCCCTCAGTAATAAAGAACCTTCACTTGCCGACTGCTCCTGGCAGCATTACAGTGGCGCACATTGTGACAGACTTTTACTTGGCATATTTTTAGCTCTTACCCAGTGGGCTTTTTCCTCCCCTGTAAGGACAGATAGTTGCTATACAAAAAGGAAAAATATATCATAACTTGCTCATAATTTTAGATATGGAAGGCTGCCATCCTGAGCAAGGAATGATTTTGTATCTGCACTTCCCTTTAATATATCAAACTCACAGATCCTGATGATCGGGATTAGGCAGGCTGTTTTATGTAATTCCTGGTTTCCAAGAAAACTGAAACCTACTTTTGATATAAGAAGACATGTTTTGAAAAGTTTTAAAGCTAAAGGAGACAACACATTCTTACTGCTGTTAGTATAGGCTTTTGGTCTTTGTTTTTTTTAGATAGTCCATTTTTATCTTTTGACAGTGCTGGAGTTTGAATATCCCTGAATGAAGGGAGGTAGGGGCAGGGAGGGAAAGGGGGTTTGGGGAGAGAGAGAGTGAGAGAGTTTATGCGTGTCTGCTCACAATGGTGCACATGTGGAGTCAGAGGACAGCGTTCAGGGGTCAGTTCTCTGCTACTGTGTAGTCTCAGCGCTCTAATTCAGGTGGCCAGGCTACCTTTCGCATGCCGAGCCGCCATCTTGCCAGCTCATTATATATGCTTTTAATGGAGAAGTATCTCTTTTTACTAGTTGAATATCTACTTCTTCCCTGTTAGGTCCTCCCTGGTTGCTTGTATGAGAACAGGTAGTACTCGTGTATGAACACAGGCCATATAGTTCTGCTTCACATGCTATAATGAATTATATAGTATTTGCTTCAGACCTGCTGTAAAGTCTTTGAGTCCTCACAACAAATGTGTGAAGTTGCTAATATTAATATCCTCATTTTGTAGATGAGGAAGTTGAATGAAGAAATTGTCCCAAAAGGTAGTAGCCCATGTTATTTGGCATAGCACTGAGCAGTAAATAAACATCCTGTGTGCACACATGGCATTCATCTGTGTACATGTAAAAGAATTTCAGGGTATATGCCTTAAAGTCTGCCTTATAAACCTTAAGTTCTTGTTCCTGAGATTAAATTCCGTGCCAGTTAAAGCAAATGGACTTAAAAGCTACCAAATTTCGAAAAGAAAGTATAAATGTCTTCTACTTGTTCCAGACCTGCTCTGGAGAAATTCATAGCAACCAGGGCTTTGTGATTCTAGCAGTTGCTGTACACTTAGGATAAAAATGCTTCTTAAACCTCTAGTGGTGTGTTTAGATGAAAGTTAAAGAGTTCCTTGCTCAGGCTGGAGAGATGGATGACACAGCAGGAAGAGCACTTGCTGCTTTTTCAGAGGCCTCAAGTTTGGTTTTCAGCACCCATATCAGGTGGGTCATGACCACCTGTAAATCCAGCTTCAGGGATCCAACCCTGTCTCCTGGCCTCTAAGAGCATCCGTGGATATATGCCACCCCACCCCACCCACGGGTAAGAAGAGAAGTTTGTTATTGACTGAAATGGCTTTAAGGGGCTACTGTAATGACCATAGGACATGTGTTTTTTAGCAAGGTGAGAAGATCATTCTGGAGTTCCTGTCCAAGGTAAAGCAAGTGCCCTTTGCTAATATGTCGGAGGAGAGAATCACAGTGAAGCTGAAACAACTGAAAGCCGAGGTGGTCGCAAAGAATAATAGTTTTGTAAATGAAATCATTTCTCGGATAAAGGCTCCTTGAGAAGACAGCGGGATGAAGGTAGAAGGATGAGCGCACCGCACCCTCTGTGTAGTTTTCTGCAGTGCTCGCTGTCAGCACCTGGGGCCGCGTGCTCGAGTGTTTACTAATACTTTCACCTGGAAACAGTTTCAAACATATGTTCAAATTGCGATCTGTGGCTTGGTACTGTTTAAATGGGCATGGACAAGTTCAAACACTATGCTGAATTTTATAAATAAAATCATGTACTTCCTAGATTTGGGGTGCCTTGTATTTCTTGCAATAGGACTTTTGTGTACATTTACTATACTAATATTTACCTATAGACATTGTACAAATCTCAAAAAGAATCTCAGAACAGGCCATGAAGATCTGCACACACACAATACATAATTTAAAAACAAAAACGTGGTGGCACACACCTTTGATCCTAGTATACGGGAGGCCAGCCTGCTTACCCTGCCTCAAGAAAAGTTCCTACAGAGCTGGTTAACAACAAAATTGGCAAAAGACCTGAATAAATACATTTCCAAAGAAAATAGGTAATGAATGGGTGATGAGCCAGTGAGGAAGGAGAAATGAAGGGAAAACTATGAAACACTTCACCGTGAGTCGGCATGGTTAGAGTTCAGTGGACATTGGGAAGGGAGTGGAGAGGCACAACTCTCCCACACCAGTGGGAATATGAAATTCAGCCTCTTTGAGAATGGGTCTGACAGGTTCTCAAAATCAGTCTTTCCCATCCTGGGTGTGTATCCAAGAGGAAGAAAACATCACACAAAAATTGGCACACAAACACCAATATTTTCTTTTTTTTTAATATTTTATTTTATGTGCATTAGTGTGAAGTTGTCAGATTCCTTGGAATTGGGGGCGTAGACAGTTGTGAGCTGCCATATCGGTGCTGGGAATTGAACCCGGGTCCTTTGGAAAAGCAGACAGTACTCTTAACCACTGACCCATCTCTCTAGCCTCCAAACGCCAATATTTTCATTTTTTATTGTAGCCAAAAGGTAGAAAGAGCCCAAATGTCCTAACAGTAGGTGAGTGTGTTAATAAAATGTAATCTGGCTATATGATATTAATCTGTGTTAAGAGGAACAAACTAATACACGGGCGAGATGCCTGTCCCAGGAGTCCACACACAACACTCTCCTGCCAGAGATGAAGTAGGTAAGCAGTGGTTTGGGCTAGGGCAGTGGTAGCTGTTGGGCTCAGTGTTTGTGAGACGAAAGTTCAGTCCTGAATGTGCACACCTGTGAACACACCAGAACCCTGGAGTTGTGGACATGAGATGGATAATCACTAGGTGAACAGTATCAGTGAGGATTTCTTTATGCAAGAGGAAAGGCGAGTGGGCAGCTATAAACATAAAAGGGGTTTGGGACCGGGCACGACAGCACACACCTTTAATCTTAGCACATCTCTGAGTTCACAGCCTGACTATTCTACATAGTTTCAGGGAAGCCAGGGCTACATCGTCAAACTCCCTCCCCCGATTTTTTAATTACCAGATACCCTAAAAAAAAAAACAAAACCGCATACCAGGCGACTGCTTGCTGCACCCCCTAATCCTGCCTACAGTTTCAGGTGGCAGCGCCCCCTGTTGGTCAGGATACAAGGGATGTGCTGGTGGGTATAAGCTCGGTAAAACTGAAACCATGGCCCTGGCATCCTATCAAACATCCAGCGGGCACGTTAGAATATTAGTGATAGCTGAAAGACAGAAATGAACCACAGATCCACAAGATTACTCCACAGACCTCGAAACAGGAAGCAAAAGAAAACATTCCAGTTTCCCCAATTTACATGAAATGTGTATATTATTACGTGTTTGTTTTGTGTGCAGTGTTTCTCCTGCATGTGTATCTACACCACATATGCCTGCTGCTTCTGGAGTCCAGACAAGGGCATTTGATCCCCTGAATCCGGAGTTACGTACAGGAGTCACTATGGGGAACCTGAGAATTGAACCCCAGTCCTCCGGAAGAGCAGCAAATGATTTTAACCACTGAGCCATCTCTCCAGACCAGTATGGCATTTCAGTGAGTAAAGTGTAGAAGTGTGCACACAGCAGGCTGCAAGGAATGAGACAAATGAGGGCTGGAGAGATGGCTCAGAGGTTAAGAGCTCTTCCGAAGGTCCTGAGTTCAGTTCCCATCAATCACAGGTTGGCTCACAATCATCTATAATGATGTTTGGTGCCCTCTTCTGGCATTCAGGCAACAGGCACACAGGCAAGCAGAACACTGTACATAATAAATCTTAAAAAAGACTAAGTTGGGAGAGTCATCCTCATAAGGTGGACTTTTTCCCAGGGCCTCTAGAGAGCTAGTGTTCAAGAGTGTGGCTTTGTGTGTGTTGGGGTGAGGGGTTATTTTGTCACTTACAATTACTGTGTTACTGTTAAGCTATATAGTTTTGTTTCGTCCATGTAATTTTGGTGTGATGATAAATTGGAAATTGAGCCTAACCTTTAAAATACTGTTTACTGTGCCCTTGTTCTTCACCATCGGCTAGCTTTTCTTTCAAGAATAACAAAAACCTGGGAAGAAGGCCAATTTGGACAAAACGTGTGTGTGTGGCTTGTATTTTGAGATAGGGTTTTTCTGTGACATCCTCCTGCCTCAGCCCCCCAGGTGTTGCACTATGGCCAGCTTCAGAGGAATTATTTGCTCATTTTCTCATTTATTTCTCGAGCTGGTCTCACTCTGTAACCCTGGCTGGCCTTGAACTCAGAAATGTATCTGCCTCTGCCTCTTGAATGCTGGGATTAAAAGCGTTTGTCACACTCCTGGCTCAGCCAGGAATTTTTATATAATTCAAAGGCAAAGTGAACTGAAATATTTTCGTCCCTTGGATGGCTATGAAAGGGTGTTTTTAGATGGCTGTACCGAAGCATGTTAAAAATGGAAATCTGCTATGATAGTTTTAGTTAGGACTACAGAGACGAAGGAGCCAGTACTCGGCTCAGAGCTGAGGCGTGTTCTGAGACAGCATGTCTCGGAATCTCTAAAAGCAAGGCCACTTCCATGCTCTAAAGGAAGCTTGGTGCTTAGTTCTAAGACGTTTTTGAAAGAGCATTAGCTGGGGGCTAAGACTGCTCCAACATATGCTAATGAAGCAACCAGGCCTTTGCGAAGAGCCCAGTTTTTGACCTGTCAAAGAGTCCATTTGGGCTGGAGAGATGGCTCAGTGGTTAAGAGCACTTGTTCTTCCGGAGGACCCGGCTTCAGCTCCCAGCACCTGCGTGGCGGTTCAACAAACACTGTCTTTAATTCCAGGTCCAGGGGTTCTGGGTGTCTGGCTCTGGCTTCCTCGGGTACTGTACTCGCACATATGCATACTCCCATAGCGATAACCCAAACATACACAAATTTAAAAATCTTTAAAAAAGACAGTTCATATAAAACTTTAGCTGTAATTTAGTGGGGTTTTTGTTCACAGTTGAAATATTAACCAGTAATAGCAAAATACAGTGAATATTAGTATCTAAAATTAAAAAAATCAACCCTAGGTAATATGAAATCGGTTAGCTGTATAACTGTGTTTCAGGGGAAATGATTGGTTTTATATTTTAACAATAAATTCATCTAAGTAAGGTGACAGTGGCTTACACCTTTAATCCCAGCACTTGGGAGGCAGAAGCAGGCAGATCTCTAAATTTGAAGTCAGCCTGGTCTACAAAAGTGAGTTCAGAACAGCTGGGGATACACAGAGAAACCCCATCTTGAAGTGCCCACCCGCACCCCCAGAAGCCATAAGGTGTGATTTTGTAATTGATTATTTTTCCTAACTCGGGGGAGGAGGGGTTAAAGGTTCTAACGAAACAGATAGTAGAAAAAGGTGTGTGTGTTGTGTGTGTGTGTGTGTGTGTGTGTGTTAAGTTGCCAGCTGTATCAACTTAACTGGCCGGGTGACTAGGGTATGTATATTTAAAGAATAACTTGTTCCCCTCAAAGCCTCAGTGTTCCACATACCAAGCACATCCTGTGAGACTTCTTGAGTATTAAATACATCTTCTATCCTTGGCCTTTCTGCATTTAGCTTTTTTGGGGAAGTATGTTTTTACCCTCAGCATATGGTATGAGCTGCTGATTCAGTACTGAATGGCTCTTTAAGCTTGTTAGTTACATTCTGTTGATTAAAATGGTGTGCAGAATAGTCGGGAAAAGCCAGTCCCTGGTCTGAAATAAACATTGTTAATTAGCTCGTGAAGAAGAACAAATGAGTAAAGAGATTTACAGATTCCGTATGTTTGGGTTAAGGAGGGAGGGTATGGTCAGGCAAGAGGATGAAAATGCCCAGAGTGACATTGTTAGTGTGAAGCTGGGACTGCAGCCCAGCGTGAAAGAATAGCTTCTGCCAGATGTCCCTTCTGGGTGCCCACACCTCTTTTTTTGACAGAGCTTTTATTGCTCCGCTTCAGAATTTACACTTGTGCTGTTGTCCACCTGGGATCCCAGCACTGAGGAGAATCCTGAGTTTAAGGCCAGCTTGGATTTATATAGACAGTTTGAGGCCAGCCAGAGTTACAGTCTCAGAAGACTAAAAGCAGACTCTCACAGATCCTGCAAGCCTGACGCAGCGCTGAGGGGTGGTAACTCCGTGTTCGCAGCATGCCGATGTAGTGGGTCGCTCGCCTTGCCTTGCTCCATCCCCACAGTTTCTGGCAACATCCAAATATGATGGAACTCCAGCCAGCACAGTTTGACTCTAGGGTGATTTGTCCCGTCTGAACTGTCCCCCTGCACACATATCACAGTCAGGAGTGCAAGAGCCATGATGGCGGCAATGCCGGATAGTTCTGTATGAATTGTGCTAACTCACTTTCTTGAGAGGGTCTCAACATGAAGCCCAGGCTAGCCTCTAACTTGAGACCTTCTTGCTTCAGTTTCCCTTGCCCAAGGATTGTTAAGTGTGAACTCCACGCCTTCCCCCACCTGGCCTCATTCATCATCTAGGAGACTACGTTTTAAGTTTTGATTCACCTCAGTGTGGCAAACCTTAAATGGTTCAATTTAGAAGAAAGAAATTCTATCTATAAGTTGTTCTTATCACAGCCGCAGATTGCTTGTTCAGAATCCACTAGTAATTGCAACCCTAGCAAACTTTACAAATTATCTTGGATGGAGACAGCTATAGCTAAATTGAGAGTAATTAAATCTAAAACATTTTAACTTTTCAATTTAATCACTGACCTCCAGGTTTAAAAGGTACCACCAGGATTTTTTTTGTTTTTTGATCCAGGGTGTCATGTAGCCCACACTAGTCCCAAACTTGCTGTGTCGCTGGTCATGATCTTGAACTTTGAATTTTTCTGCCCCCACCTTCTGAGTGCTGGGGCTACAGAGCTTTACCAGCATGCCATTAATGTGCTGGGGATTAAACTCTGTGCTAGGCAAGAACTCTACAACTGAGCAATACGTCCAGCCTCCATTTTTCACATAATGATTAGGTTTTAATGTTTATCATCAAGCATACTGTGATGTTTTATTGCACAACATTGGCTAGCTCAGTCATATCAATCAAGAAAATGACTCTCCATGCTGAGCCCTTAATGTCAAAACATGGATTCACAGTTTGTTAAAATTGGCCACGGTAAATACGTCATGAGGCTCTGAGAGGGGCTCTAGCTGTTTGGGGGGTGGAGAGGCTCTTCCGAAGACTCCTCTAGTATTGCTATGACAAAACATGACCAAGGCAACTTAATAAAAGAAAATGTTTGATGTGGGGCTCACAGTTCCAGATGGGTGGAGTCCATGACTATTGTGGCAGGGAGTAAGCAGGCATGGTGCTAGAACAGTATCTGAGAACATACATCTTTTTGTTTGTGTGCTTGTTTTCCTTTTGAAACAGGGTCTTACTATATAGTTCTCATTGGTCTGTAGCTCACTCTGTGGGCCAGACTCAACTCAGACCCACAGAGATCTGCCTGCCTCTGCTTTCTGAGTGCTGGGATTAAAGGTGTGTGTCACCATGCCCAGCTGAGAGCTCACATCTTGAACCACAGACATGAAGCAGAAAGAGCTAACTGGGAACTAGCTCTAGTGTAGGCTTTGAAACCTTAAAGTCTGTCCCCAGTGACAAAGCTTTTCTAACAAAGAGTAAGCCATGCTTAATCCTTCCCAGACATTTCCACCAACCAGGGACAGTTGATGGAAATGAGCCTCAAATATATGAGCCTATGGGTGCCATTCTCATTCACATCACGTTCTATTCCCTGGCCCTATAGGCTTGCTGCCAAATGACAATACAAAATGCATCTAGTACAACTTCTAAAGTCCCCTGTCTTTTCACAGTCTCAGCGCAGTAAAAAAGTCCAAAGTCTGTCCTGAGACCCAAGGCAATATCTTAATGTAACCCTCCAAGAAACCAATAGCCCAGAATATCCATTACTATCCCAATAGGGGGGAATGAGGACATGGTGAGGAAATACTGGACAAGCAAGATTCACACCCAGCAGGGCAGACTCCATATCCGCAGCTCCACATCTGCTGTGAGGGGCTGAGATGGCTGTGCCCTCCCAGCCGTGCTGACTGCAGCACACTTCTCTTTTTTGGGTTGGTTACATGCCCTGCATATGCACACCCTGGTTGACACCCCATGGCTCTCGCCCCTCCAGCATCCTGGGGTGTCCAGGGTAATCCAGGTTCACAAGACAGCCTCTCAGTGTCTCCATGAAGGGACTCCCTTGCCACACGCCTGCCTCGGTGGCTGCTCGTAATCACAGAGAACGAGTCCACAGCCGCCTTTGCCTGTGCACCCTGTATGAATGAAGCCAGAACCACATGGCAATGCCATGTTGGCATGGCTCCCTCTTTAATTATATTTGCATAATATTTTCATTAATTCCTTAGGCATTTTCTTTCTATAAGTTGGATGCCTAGCCAGGTAGGGCCTTGCCTCAGGGCACCACTTCCTTTATTCTTTTTCACTTCAGCCTCTCCTTATCTCTTTCAGCACAAGCCTTGGCTATATTAAATTCCTTAGTGCTCTTTTTTTCTGCTCTAGCTGTACATTTTGCCCCTCATGCCCTGTGTCACTGTGGACCTGCATGTAAGTGATCACTAGTGGCCAAGTGACAGAGTCAAGTTAGGATTTCTTGAAATCCCTTTTTCAACAAAATTAGTCCCAAACTCTCCAATTTGGCTTCAGGCAGATTCTTAGAACAAAGTCAGAACCCAGCCACATTCTTGCCAAAACATCAGGAAAGGGCTCTAGCCCAGATACTGTTTCCCGCCTTGAGCCAGGCCTCTATGGTCCACACCGGTCTCAGCACTCCTCTCCTCCATGCCCCTGTTAGGAAAGCCTGTTATGCTCCACCTATAGCATTCAATTGCTCTCCTAGCTCAAAGCTCCAAAGTTGTCCACATATCCCTGACATCCCCTGTGATGTCAGGCCTATCACAGCAATAGCTCGTTTCCTAGCACCAACTTCAGTCTTCATAGCTCTTTGTGGCTGTGACAAACGTCGCAAGGCAACTTATAAGTGACAATGTTTAATTTGGGGCTCTTGGTCCCATGTGGTTAGAATCCATGCCGAGCTGGGAGCATGGCAGCAGGCAGACACGGCACTAGAGCAGTGGCTGAGAACTCACATTTCAGTCCACATGGGTGAGGCAGGATGAGTCAACTAGGAGTCACCTGGACTTCTAAAACCTCAGAGCCAGAAGAAGTGAAGACACTGGTCTTGAGAACACAGTGTTAGCAGTGTTTGGAGCAAGACACTGAGTGGGGTGCCTCAAAGCTTGGTCACTTGAGAGCCACTACGTCCTTCCACAAGCTAAGAATGCTTTAACCAGCCTGGGGCTGAGCCCTGGGCTTCTCCTTATACTCTGCTTTGAATATGTGCAGCTAAAGACTGAGCCACGTGTGCCTGGACAGAGAACTAAAGAGAGCAGCAGTGTAGTCTATCATGAAGGCTGCCTTGGACTGCAGTCCCTGCTTACCTGTGTGACTTTAACTGATCTCTCCCTGCCTTGGTTTTCTTCCCTTTTCTGTAACCTAAGACTGTATATTAGAGTTCTCAAATGCCATTTCTTCAGGGCTAAGTGAGTGAGGGGTGCAGAAAGCAGGGGCTACCGAAAGATGTAACAGCATTCAAAGACGTAAAAACACCACTAAGTTAGAGTTGAGGGTATAGGTTCAGAGAGATAGCCTTGAATGAGATTTTCAGTTCATTCCCCAGTTCTACAAAAGCCAGGCTTGGGGTGCACGCCTTTAATCCCAGCACTTGGGAGGCAGAGGCAGGTGGATCTCTGTGAGTTTGAGGCTAAAAAGTGAGTTTCAGGACAGTCAGGGCTACATACAAAGAAACTCTGTCTCAAACAAACAACAACAACAAAAACAGCAAAGAAAAAGAAAACAAGCAACAACAAAAACCCAGCAATAACAACAACAACAAAAAGCCTGCTACCCCAAAAATGTGTCTTTTGTACTTAGTTTGATACCTGGAAACCATATGGTAGAAGGGAACTCCAGCAAGTTGTCATGTCACTTCCATGTGTACACACACACCTAAAAACAACAACAACAACAACAAAAAAAAACCTGAACTCTAAATAGTAATAAAATGTAAAAATTATAAAAAATGTAAAAATCAAAATGTGATCTTTTCATACATGTATATGCTGTTTATATTTAAATAAAATGAAACATAATTGTCCACAAACACTTTCAGGGCCTCAGACTCAGGGTCCCACACATGTTAGCAAAGCATTCCACCATCGAACTACATCCTAGGCACTTGTTTCTCTGTAGCAAAAATACTCAAAATCCGGTCTTCTAGCTTTTTGAGATACTGAGATACAATGGCTTTTGAGCTCCGCAGTCTATTACAGCTACATTTAGTCACTGCGCTGTTCAGGAGCTCGGTACTGTCAAGCTCTCCCTAGCCCTTTCCTCCCTCTCTCCCCCAAGCCTCTGCTCAGCACATGATCTTCCAGGAACCGACCCTGTTGCCGGCGTGTGAGTGACTTCCCCTTTCTGTGTCTGAGACATTGTCTCATTTAAAGTGCTGCCGTCTGTCTCTGTGGTAACCCCGAGCCTCAGCGGCATCCTGCACATCTCTGCTGTGAATTCTGTTCATTTGCCTACAAAAATGTAAATGTCAGTGAGTGTTAGGATAACACGTATACTGGACGAGGCGGGGGAGGGTGTGAGCATGTAAATCTTTGTAAGATAATACACATTTTTTTAAAAATTTATATATCTATTTTATGTATTTGTGCTCTATCTGCATGCACACCTGCATCCCAGAAGAGGGCATTAGATACCAGTTTACATGGTTGTGAGCCACTATGTGGTTGCTGGGATTTGAACTCAAGACCGCTGGAGGAACAGACAGTGTTTTTAACCGCTGAGCCATCTCTCCAGCCTGTAAGAAATATTTAAAATTGGGAAACAGCCACCTAAGCATGCTGCTGGAAACTAGAGAGGAAAAGCTAGAGAACCGTGCTAAGAGGATTAAAGGCGGCTCCCTGTGGGACAGTGAGGAAGTCAGCCACCTGCTTCATCCTGATCTGCATAGTGAGTTCCAGGTCAGCCAGGGTTCATAGTGAGACCATGTCTCAAAAACAAAAACAAAACCCCAAGCCCACAAAACCAAAACAGACAAACCAAAAACCAAACAGAAAGAAAAACAAACAGTAGCTTTCATATACACCAACATAATGCTCAAAGAGAAAGTAGTTACGAAAATATACCGTTTCAAATAACTCCCCAACCCCAAATTTAGTACTTAGGAACACACCTAACTAAAGAAGCCTCAACAGTGAAAACGTCATCGAAAAAGGAAACCAAAGAAGATATCAAGTGATGGAAAGAACTCCCATGCTCCTGAATTAACAGAATTAATATTGTGAAGATAATTACATTGTGAAATTAATCTATAGATTTAATACAATACCAAAATTCCAAAGTCTTTTTCACAGATCTGGAAAAAAATTCAAGAGTTCATATAGAACCACCAAAGATCTCCTGGAGTAAGGACATACTGAGAGATCATCATACTGGACTTCAAATTAAACTATAAAGCTATAGTGATAAAGGCAGCTTGTGTGGGAAAAACAAAGAGGTGGACCAGTGGGACTGAATAGAGGACCCACAAAGAAACCAACAGAGCTGTGCCCACTTCAAGGAGGCGAAACAGCACAGCAGAAAAAATCTTTGTTGTTTTGAGACAGGGTTTCTCTGTGTAGCTTTGGATGTCTTGGACTTGCTTTGTAGACCAGGCTGGCCTTGAACTCACAGAGCTCCATCTCCCTCTGACTCCCTGAGCACTGCGATTAAAGGTGCTGCGCCACCGCCACCCAGCTGGAAAAAGTGTTTTCTGCAACTGGTGCTGGCAAAACTGAATATCCACCCACAGAAGAATGAATTAGATCTGTGTCTTTCACCTTGTAGGAAAATCAATTCTCAGTGTACCGAGGACCCCAATTAAAACCTGAAGCAGGCGCTGACACCCCTTTCTCCTTCCTTGGTGATACCTACGAGGTGGCTGCCATTTCTTTTGCAGTATCATGACTGTCCTCCAGCCTCTGGTGAAACCTAGGATCATCAAAAAGAGGACCACCAAGTTCATCAGGACCCAGTCAGACTGATATGTCAAAATTAAGCAAAGGAACAAACCCGGAGGTATTGCCAACAGGGTACAGAGAAGATTCAAGGGCCGGATCCTGGTTAGAAGCAACAGGAAAAGCAAGCACAGGCTACTCAGAGGCTTCCGGAAGTTTCTGGTCCACAGTGTCAAGGAGCTGGCCATGCTGCTGATGTGCAATGCATCTTATAGTGCTGAGATTGCTCACAATGCCTTCTCCAAGAACCAAAAAGCCATCATAGAAAGAGCAGCACAGAGGGCCATCAAAGTCATCAATCCCAATGTCAGGCTATGCAGCGAAGAAATTTGTGTTTAAATACAACCTCAAAAACAAAACAAACGAACAAAAACCTGAAACAGCAAAATAGGTAAATCTTAAAAAAAAAAAAAAGAAGAAGAAGAAGAAGAAGTGCCAGTACATAGCCAAGGCAGGTGATTTCCCCAGGGACAGGTAAGTGCACAGAGCTGCCTCGGCCAGATGGGCGCAGGGCTGCAGGGCTGGTCCCCTAGCTCTTAGTCCATCTCGATGCACCCAGCCAACAGCACTCTGCAGCATGGGCCCTGTTCTCACCGTGGCCACAGAATTGTACATTTTCCTCGTGCATCAGCTGCAGGCTAGCTACTTCCCTTTCCCTGCTCCTTCCTCTCAGGTTTGACTGAGGAGAAGGGGTTTTTATGGCTCAGGTGTATTGTGGAGCCCTTTTCTGGCTCCGTGCCTCCACCACACTGTGTGCAGGGAACACAGGCTCATGAAGACCATTTTTAATGGATCCATCATCTCCTCATTTGGATAGTTTTGCTCGTTTCCAGATCCCTCACGATAGGTCCAATTAAAATCTTGGAAGAAATCTGGACTCTGTACATTGTCCTCAGAGGAGTGACTAAGTGGTGAATATAGACAAATGAAAGTAAAGGCAAAGCCATTGCCGGGTTAGGATCATTAGAACATGAGGCATTTTCCTTGTGTAAGAGGGGGGAAAGTTCTAATGCTTCCATTAGGGAAAGAGAAACTTGTCTCCATTAAGATGAAAATCTAGCACTTGCCTTTGAGGCTTGGGAGTGTTTGGTCATCCTCTAAGCAGCCTCTGGATCTCTTTTAGGACACTTTCTGCCAAGTTGTTTGTAGCCAGGCTGGCTGTTTGGCTGTTGCCTCTAGATCGTATTGCCCTGTCTGCTTTGATGGACCACTTGCAATGGCATGTACAGTAGGTTAATGGGTGTGTTATCGGGAGTCAGGAGGTGGCTCAGTGGGTACAGGTCCTTCGCTGTGCAACTGTGAGCATCTGGGTTCGAGTCCCCAGAACGCACAGAGAAGCCAGAAGCATAGCATGAATATCTGAAACCCCAGAGCTCCTGTGGGGAGGCGAGAGGTGGAGGCAGCAGAATTCCTATAAATTTGTATGTCATAGGAAGTGGAAAACAATGAAGGGACCCCGTCTCAAGCAAGGTGGAAAGCAAGGACTGACTTTTAAGACTGTCCTCTGAGCTCCCACATGTGACCATTCGCACCGCACTGGCGTGTGTGTGTGTGTGTGTGTGTGTGTGTGTGTATGTGTGTGTGTGTGTGTTTGGGCCAATGCTATCATATGAGTAAGCACACATACCTCTCCGAGCCTATCTATAACCCAAGGCCTGTGGCAGCTGCGGAGGGAGGGCGTGCCCACTGTGCGCAGTCATGCCTGAGAGCGCGGATTTACGCTGATGTGGAGTCACAGCATGACCCTGGTTTTGGGTTGGATGTCTACCCATGGGTACATACAGTGGACAGTGCTTGGGCCTCGCCCTGGGATGATGGAGCAGAAGCCGGTTGGAGGTAGAGGGGACCACAGTGGGATCTGAGGCTGGAGCAGGACGTCTGCTTCAGCCCTCTGCCCCAAGGTTGGCCCTGGTTGGTGCCTTCTGGAAGGACAGACACACTGCGCCATGGTGCTGAGCAGAAACTCACACCAACACAGTGCCTGGCAGCTGCTGACGGCAGGAAGGCTTGATTTGGGCTCATGGTTTGAGAGTGCCATCTTCCTGCTGGGGAAGAGCGGCTCGAGTTGCCAGTGAGCATGACGGGCATGGTCACACCGCAGTCACACTCGGAAGTGGAGTGAGTGACTGCTCAGTTCATCCTTTTTGTTCTGCCCAGGACCCCAGCCCATGGATGCTCCCAACCCTCATTTGTGCATCTTCCTCTTTGGTTGACCCTCTCTGGAAAGCTTCTACAGATGTGACCAGAGGTGTGTCTTTCTAGGAGATTTCAGATCTCAAATGAACACCGAAGATCAGCCATCTTATGTGGCTGTTAATGGTACATAGCTATTGAACACGTGTGTCTAGAGCAACTGAAGATTGTTACATTTATTGTGCGTGAGTGGGCAGGTGGGAGAAATCGTGCCAGAGTGAGCGAGTGGAGGGCAGGGGACAACTTTCAGAAGTCAGCTCTCTCCAGGACTCACACTCAAGCCATCAGGCTTGGAGATGAGTTCCTTTACCTGCACAACACCTGGCCAGCTCAAGGCTGGAAGTTCACTTTGAAATTTAAATCCATGTAAACCTAAGTGTGTGTGTGTGGCTAGTGGGACATTAGTGGACAACATGCATCTAGAGAACATTTCATGTGGCCACTGGGGTTTAGAAACTGGGGAGAGCAAGAGCCTGGAGTCCGTGCTCCTCTCTGGGCTGTAGGATGCTGAGGCTGCACCCTCAGGGGGGATGTTTCCTCCCTCAAGCATCCGGATGGCTGGTCCTGCTGACCCAGGCTGTGGAGACAGCTGGGATCAATTGTTCAAGCTAGGCAGACCTTGGGAGGCGTTACATGTGGTTCTGATGGGGACCCCTGTGGACCCCTGACATTTCTCCCCTCTTCCCTAGACCATCAGAACTTCAAGGTGACAGAGATCAAAGGGCAGCCTCTCATTTTGCTGACATGAAAAAGGCAACTGTCTGATAAAGAGGATCAGTTTGCAGTCATGCAGAGGGAAGAGCCAGGTTAGGAGTGCTGTCTGTCTGTCTGCTGCCATTGGAAGCATTTTTTAGTAATTCTACAAACAAACCCTCTGTGAATGTGTCCTTCAAAATGAAGTCATGTGCTACTGGTGGACGAGAGGGGCATGAGGGGAATGGGGTTCTATAGTTCCTCTGGAGGCAGAGGTACTTTGAGTCTGTGCTTACACAAACCTGGGTAACACAGTGAGGCCTCGACTCCGTAACAAACTGCTGACCAAATAAAGGACTAGAATGTAACTGTCTTTGCTTCATGTTGCCTGAGGTGTCCTAGAGGGGCGCTGTACCCTTTTATTGTTAAGGATTTATTTTATTTTTCTTTATGTGTGTATGTTTGTGTGTGTGTGTGCAGGTAGCCACAGAGGCCAGAAGAGGTTGCTGGAGCCCATGGATCCAGAACTACAGGAGTTTGTGAATGACCCAACATGATGCTTGGTGTTGCATTTTATATTTACTGCCTCTAAACTGTTTTTATTTTATTGAGGCTGGAAGTATGAAAACTACATTTCCCAGAATTCCTTGCCAATTTCCTTCCAGGTAGGCTTGTTAATGGGGCTCAATTGCTAGGAGATTGAGGTGATGGCCACACAGGCATCAGAATCACACTAGTAATAACAAAGAGCTACAAACCCAACCTGACTATCACCCCCTCAGGAGCCCGAACAGGAACCACTCTAAGTCCAAGGCCAACTTGATAAAAAATAGTTTTCAGAGCCTTTGTAGCCATGTTAGGTCATATGGCAAAGTTTGGGCTGGTAGAAAGAGAAATGAAAGTGATGTGTGTTGTCTTGGGGTCCTACCTTTGAATGGAGACGTAATTAGACTTCTGCCTTGCTGGGAATGTAAGTCAATCATCAGACCATTCTGTGTGGGACGGTGCTGTCCACCCAGCTATTGTCCTTTGGGCTCCCAAAATGTCATTCAGGAATCACAGGCCTTGGCATCTGAAAAGCAGTTAAGGGCCACCTGAATCATCTCAATGAAGATATATGTATGTTCCACAGAGCTGGGCGACAGCTGGAGACCCTCATCAAAGGTAGGCAGAGCTGTGGGTGACTGGCACCCATGTGTGGCTAGCATTTTAGCTTAGCTAATGGTCACAATTGAAGGTGGGGCTGTTGGAAGCCCTCTCTCCAGAAATGCTATGGGCCAGGGTACTTTAAATGACAAGGTGAGCTCACAGACATTGAAGTCAGTTTAGCAGCTTACTCCAGCACTAAAACAAAAGGCAGAAACTGGTAGAGAGCCAGGGTTTTAATGGGACTTCTGTTATTTATTGTTATTTCATGTGTATGAGTGTTTTGCCTTCATGTATATATTCATATTGTGTGTATGCAGTACCCATTGAGGTGAGAAGAGGCCCAGAATGGGAGCTACAGCCAGTTGTAAGCAGTCATGTTGGTGATGGGAATCCAGCCTGGGGCCTCTGCAGTAGCCCATGCTCTTGATCTCTGAGCAGACTCTCCATCTCCCATTAAATTCCTTGCTCCATCTTATCACATAGCGTCATGAAAGGCCCTGGTGCGGGGAGCAGAGGGAAGAGGCCGGTGCCTTTGGTTGTGGTCAGTAGGGTGGGAGTTTATGAGGCTGGAGAGTGTAGACTTTGGTGGGTGAGGCCAGGAGAGGTTGGTGGAGCCTGGGTGGGTGGAGCCATGGATTAGGACATATGAAAGAAATGATAATAAATGAAGTAGAAACTGGCTAGGTAGTTTAGTGTGAAAAGACCCCCTCCCCACTTGAGTGACCAGATTCTCTCTTGACTAAAAGCAGGAAATGTCCTTAGGCCTGGTGGCAGCTTCATCCTGGCCAGAGCTCAGAGATGCTAGGAGTGTTTAAGCTATGTTTCTGCTACATTATTTGTTTGTTTCTGCTATGGCCAGCAGCTGGTGATGGGAGAATGGGGTGTGTGTGTGTGTGTGTGTGTGTGTGTGTGTGTGTGTGTGTGTGAGTGTGAGTTCCTGGGTGGGTGTGTATGTTCCTTATCTCAATTCCTCTGAAAAAATACCCCTCTCCTGGAAATGCGAATGAAGATGTAACTGAAAGTCCTAGACATTGGCCATGCGAACTTGGCCGACCAGCTTGCCTTCCTTCCTCCTCTCTCTTTCTCCGACGTTGATATCCAAGGCCACCAAGCTCGGTGTACCTTCCTGGGATCCTTCCTGCTACCGAGGAACTCTGTTCTCTTTCTTTTCCCCTCTTAAGTGCCCTCCTATTGGTCTATAATAAATTTCTCTCTAACACCCTCTGCGGGCTATGAATTCCACTCTTCAAAATTTCCAAGCTAGACCCTGAAATGTCAGGGTGGCTTTGGTGGCTATTGAATTTCTGGGGCCCTAGTTTCTTGAGAAAGGCTCTGTTGTCTTCAAGGGCTCCTCTGTAATCCTGTATCACTAGGAGGGGCAGATGGAGGAGAAAGGATGTCTCAGTAGACTCTGAAGCTAGAGCCAATGCTATAGCCGAAGGCTGCCGTGAAGGAGAGGTTTTCTGGAACAATGCACTAGCAAAAGCCTGTCTGCCCTGGGGAAGTGACAGGGACTTCCCTCATAAAATGCCCCTCAGAGTGAGGACTCCTTGCATCCCTGGAGCACTTTGTACTTCTCAAGAGTTCCCAGCCTCTGCTTACTCCTAATCTTTTGGGGAAGTAGGATGCAGGGTCATGATCCCACTTGAGAGATGAGGAAAGCCAGGAGCTGAGCCATTTCTGTGACTGCAGATCTGGCTCCAGCATCCAGAGCTTGGCTCTGAGTGGGGACTCTCCATAATGTGATTGCTCTGTATCTGTAGTGCAAATTGGAGAATCACCTGTACTAAGTAAAAAAAAAAAAAAAAAAAAAGTATTAGTCCTCGTGCCTATCCAGGGTCCCTTCTGGGTAGGGCCTGGTCTGAGCATAGTGTCAAGATCACTTTAGAGGGTCAAGTGCAACCAAGTATGAGAATATGGCCGTGGTTCAGTTTGTGCCCTGACTTTCCCAACCTTAGCCCAGGCTGGCCCAGGGATAGCTCTGCTGGATTTGTAGAGTCTCAAGTCTGAAGGGACCTGGAGAAGCAGTGAGAACAGGAAGTCGGGAGGAGGAGGCCCAACCAGACAGAAAGCAAACAGCTCAAAGGATGGCAGGCTGCTTTTTATTCATCATTGATTTAAATACCCTTTAGTCCTCTCTCAGAGCAAAGTGCTGCTCAGAAGGAGAGATGTGTTGTTTCCAGGTGCCATGGGCTTGCCTGCATGCTGGAACCCCTCCCCAGAGAATGCAGCATAAAATATTAGTTGTAAAGCCAGGGCCAGCTTCCTTGGGAGGAGGGGCAAGAGTCTCGGGTCAAGTTGGTGCAGAAAGGCCATCGCTTCTTTTCCATGCACAGTGAGGCTGGCTTTGCTCAGTGACGCCTGCAGGTGCCGGGGCTTCTCCAGGATCTGTGCTGCTGAGCCCATGTGAGGCCAGGAACGGCTTCAATAGGTCCTCCCCCTTTCCACTCTGCAGAAAGAGCCTTCACTGTCACCAGACGTTGGTCGGCAACCCCAGAGACAGACAGACGAAGCCCCACACCCTCTCCTGGATGCGGAAGTGCTCTGAGCTGCTGGCTGGCAAGGCCTGCCAGACACTGGTAGAGAATTGTGCTTTTATTTCCCCCCCAAGAGTGTAAAAGGTTACATTAAGATAGACCCAGGTGGCCCACAGGCCCGGTGGTGGCTGACTGGGTAAGGTGGTGTTGGGCTCCTTCCCCCAGAAGCATCTCTGTTAATAAGGGCTCAGGTACCCTCACCCCAGAACCTGTGGGAAGAGGAGCCTACAGGGGTGGGGGAGTCTTCTTAGGGTGGGCTTGGGGCTGGATGCTGGCTTCTGTGTAACACACAAACACATGCACACTGTATATAACCCCTCCCCCCAACACAAAGAGGAACAAAGCCCTAGGAGACCTCTAGAGAATTAAACAGGAAAAGTCCTTCTTAAAGTGGCTCCAGCTGGGAGGGTCCCCTGCGGAATGGGCTAGTAGCTGTTTGTAAGGCTGCTGTGCGTGTGTCTGCCTATGATATGACATGCGAGGGCCAGGGCTCCCTGTCACTACGCAAGGGTTGAAGGCCCTCAACTGCCTGAGCCCTTAGGCCATCCAACCAGGACCTGGGGCTTCATTTGGAAGAAACTGGGACTGACTACGCTTTAGTGAGCGATAATACCAACACTGGCTTCTTTACCTACCCAATTAACTCTGAGAAGGCCTGAGGCCCAGCCCCTGGCTCCTGTGGTCTTTGTGGCCACAATCAGAAGACAAAGGATCATGGGAGTCAGAATGTCATTATAGGAGCCCACAGCGCAGTAGGACGCTGTGAGTGTGGACCTGAGGTTAGGCAGGTGTGCCACAGCCCACAGGAATTGAGAACACTGGTGAGCTGCCAGCCATAGGTCAGACTAGATCCATCCGTGATCATGGAAGAGGTGTTGCCATCTATGGACATGGAGTCCTTCTTAGAAAGGGGTCTTGATCAATGTCATTGTTTTCAAACTATGGAGAGCCTATTCCTGGGCCTCAGTTTTCCCTTAAACAGGAAACCACAACACCTGACTCTATTGCTCTATCAATTCCCTGGGGGCCTGGCGAGTGCCAGCTTTTTAAGAGATCAGCCCCCAGGCATCTGGGGCACTGAATCCTTTGGTCTGAGCAGAGGAGAATGGTGGCATGTGGTACGTAGTGAGACAGAGACTGGTGCTGTGTGGTGGGGACCAGAGGGACAGGGGCAGCCACATACATACACATGGGGCTGGATCCTGAGATACTGTGTATTGTACTTGGAGGACAGACGTTTCCCTGGGAAGCCATGAGAGGGGAGGAGAACAGGGGCTTCCTTCCCCGGCCCCCTCACGTCATGCACATGCTTCATTGCGAAACTTGCTCTAACTGCAGCCAATCGCCTTCCTCCGAAGCCAAAGCACAGGAAAGAAGCTGCAAACAGCTCAGGCTGCGCAACATAAGCAACTTATTCGAGCTGAGAAGCATGGTGACGGAGGAGGCTGCCAAGGACTCCTGGCATTCCTCTCCCCTGGAGGAGGACTCTGCAGCTCGTTCCCCCTGCTTCTGAGGAGGCAGGATTCCATGCAGACCCATGTATTCGCCAGTGTGGTCCTGGTTGTCTTACTTTGTCCACCTTGGCCTTGGCTGAGCCTTTGCCCTACAGCGCTGAAGCCGGCACTTCCTCCCATGGGCAAACTGCTATTTTGCCTGGTCCAGATGCCTCTGCCATGGGGATCTCTACTTCCCCCTCTGGATAGCTCAGCTCCCCAAGTTATTTCCCCGTTGCCTAGGTAACATCTCTAATTGGATGCTTTTTAATCTGTTCCTCTTTTAAAGGGATAAGGCCCGTGCTCTGCTTCCAGTCAGAAGCCCTGTACTGGAGACACGTGTCTTAGAGGGTGTAGCCCCCTCCTGGCACATTATCCAGATGGTAGGTCGTGAGTTGGCCCTGACGGACGGTCACAGTGGATCCTGGACACACGGCTTCTGGAGGGGTCTACCTTGAAGATTTGGCAAGACTCTCTCTCTCCTGCCAGTCCTACTTCATTGGTTCCACACCAGACTAGAGCCTGTGTTTAAAGACCCACCTCAAACCAGATTAGCAACTACTCGGAATAACGGAGTCCCCGTGTCCTGGGTTAGTTTTCCCCCTTCCTAACTGAAACTGGAAGGGGAAAGAGGAGTTTGACGTTCAAACATGTTCTGCGCGTGTGAGTGTACATGTGCACACACACACACACACATACACGCACACACACACATGCTCCAGGCACTTTTGCCAGGGAGAGGGATGGTATGGAGATGACACTTTTGTAAAAATTCCCGTGTGTATTGGGTCACACCATATATTTATAAACAACGACACTACTTTCCCCAAATGTTGACATTTCTTCAGCTGAGACAAAGGGCAGCGGTGTGTTCTTTCACGGCTTCAGACTCTGCCATTTCAGGGAAGCCTGCGGCTCCTGGACTTCCCTCTGCAGAGGCAGTCTGGGAGATTCTCCCTTCAGCCTGAACACCATTTTAGTCCCAGGGTTCCTCCATCCATGGGTTCTGGCGGCTCCCTCCCTCCTGCCTCCTGCACCTCCAGTGCAGACTGCAGAGAGAAAGCAACCCGCCTGATCATTTGGAGACCACACAGTATTCAGAATGTGACCTCACTGTGCTTGCCTCCAGACTCTGTGCGGTGGGCACAGGAGGTCAATGGCTCGACATTGGCAATATGGCTGCTTTGGGTTTCTGGAGCTGTAGGCCCAGTGTGGGTAGAGGGCAGAGGCCTGAGTCAGAGCAAAGGTGGGTGGCTCGCTGTGCTTTGCACCCCCAGGCTCTCTAAGAAGGGGAAGAGCTGCTCTGGTCGATATGAAGTTAAGCAGACAACAATAACAAAATCTTATCTGTGAGGAGACAACCCGTCCTAGTCAGCAATGGAAAGCAGCCCTGTGTGCGTGCGTGCGTGCGTGCATGCGTGCGTGGGGCTCGTGAATGAAAGGAAGGTTGGAGGCTCGTTTCAGAGTTCACGCTGAGGTGGGGCAGGACCCCTGTGGGAGAGTTCCTCTCCCCACAGGTCCCCCTGGGCTTCCACAAGAACTCAGAAAGTGGACCAGCTGCGGCTGAGAAAGGCCAGCAAAGCCCCTCACCATTTGCAATTTCCGAGTGTGTGAGTGTGAGGGTGTGCCACCGACCGCAGGTTGGTGCTGTGCTTCCTCTCATTGCATAATACTACACCGATCCCCGTGTGTAGTGGCTGTTCTATATATACACGCGGGGAGGCAACAGATGGCGCGCCCCGCCCCCACCTGTCAAAACTGTGACTATATCACTTCTGACGACCAGAAGGAAGCTGCTAGGCTGGGCCAGGATTCTAAAGGCTGAGGAGGTAATTCAGAGCCATGAAAGGCGGCACCATATGCTTCAGGGTTGCCAGCTGCTTATGTGCATGGGGAAGGGTTTAGTGCCTGTCTGCAAAGCCCAAGAATGCACTCTCCTTGCTGCAGTATGCGCTGGCGCGGACGGGGAATTTGGGGTGCCACTTTTTCTTTCTGGGGGGAGGGCGGGGGGATTCTATTGCAGACCACGATTCTCCAAGAAGGGACTCAAAAAAAAAAATTACAGTCTCATCTAACACTTGCCTTTGACAACGCCAGGCCTGGCCAAATAGCATTTCTTTAGAAAACATGTTTGTTTCTGTGGTTGTTTTGTTTTGTTTTGTTTTTTTTTGGTTTCGTTTTTATTGGATACAGATTAAGAAAGCGCCGTCTCGGAGAGCAGTGAAGCAAAGCCGCCCGGCGGCGCGCAGCCCGGGCCGGGTCCGCGGCGCTGGGGGCGGTAGGCCGCTCTACCTGGAGGCGCTGGTCTCTGCCAGCCGGTTGTTCATGATGCCCAGGGCGCCCACGCCGCCCGAGAAGCCGTTCTGGCGCGTGTTGACGCACACGCCGCGCGGGTAGCCGTTGGCCGTCTCGGACAGCTGCTTCTGCAGCAGCGCCAGCGACACCTTGTTGGACGCCGTGAGGTCGCGCATGGAGATGAGCTCGCCCGACAGACGGCGGCCCTCGGCGTCGCTGTCGCGGGTGGCGGGGTCGGCGCCCAGCGCGGCCAGGCGACGGCGCAGCCGGGAGCCCGGGGTGATGGCGTTGCGCCGTGCCAGGGGCGCGCCGGGCGCCGGGCAGCAGCGCGTGCAGCAGCGGCAGCTCAGCTTGCGCAGCATCCAGTTGAGCACCTGCTTGATGAGGATGGAGATGACGTTGAAGAGCGAGTAGATGCAGCACACGCCGAGCAGGATAAAGAGGAAGTTGCCCAGGCGGTAGAGCCCCTGGTTCCGGTAGGCGGCGTGCTGGCTGCTCACCAGGTCCCCGAAGCCGATGGTGCTGAAGGTGACGAAGCAGAAGTAGAGCGAGTCCATGTAGTCCCAGCCCTCCACGCTGGTGTACATGGCCGAGGCGCAGCAGGCCAGCAGCACTGCGAACAGGCCCAGGATGAGCAGCACGTGGTACACCGAGGGCTTCCAGCCCGCCAGGCTGTCCGCCTCCGACAGCGCCGAGCCGCGGCGGAAGGAGGCGGGCAGCAGGCCGCTGCGGCGCAGCTGGCGCTCCCGGCAGGCGCGCATGATGAAGGCCAGCAGCGAGATGATGCGCTCCAGAAAGAGGTTGAAGAACAGGATAGTCCCCGCGCAGCCGAACAGTCCGTAGGCGATGAGGAAGGCCTTCCCGCCCACCGTGGCTGGGGTGGTCATGCCGAAACCTGGGGAGAGGACAGCCAGGGTCAGCGGGGGGGCAGGCGGTTTCTCTGGAGTGGCCCTGAGGCAGGCACATGCTAAGTCAGTTGGGGGCGGGACAGTGCTTAGATGGTTCCCTCGCTTGCTGACGCCTGATCACAGCGAACCCCAACAAGTTGGAGAAGCCCCTTGCCTTGGGGATATTTAAACATGGGTAGGGTAGGTAGGCCCTATGATGGGTCCAATCGCGCACCAAGCAGCAACAGGTGCACAGAGGCAAACCACTGAGCTACCCCCAAACCGACAAATGACACGTGTGAGCCTACCGGAATTTTCTATGGACTCCCGGGCAGATGGGCTTGTTGGGCTAGGCTTCCGGGAGAACATTTTGCAATTGGGATTGCGTACTCTGGGACCAGTTAGAATGACCGGGTAGCACTGGTTCACTTGCAAAGCTCACAGAAAGGATCATTTTGGGGACCAGTACCCCTCCTCATCCTTTTGAGTGCAAATCTGGACATCTGCCGCTGGGTTTCAGATCTCTGTCCCTGTAGGACCGCCATCAGTCACCTTTGCTCACATCATGCCCAAGGGAAATGGCTTGATCTGGGCGGATCCTGCGGTGCTGGTGTGCGGCTGGAGTTTTGTCCTGGAAAGCCTGCCCTACGCCCAGACAGCCGCTTACTGCTTTGAACCCTTGTAATTAAAAGGTTACCTACCCATTTGTTGAAAGCCTGGTTTTAACGGGTTTGTTAATGGATTCCCACAGAAGGCCTGGTGGCCCACCACTGTGCGCATTAGAGGGCTGGGGAGGAGGAGAGAAACAGAGGGAGACAGAGAGACAAAGAGACAGACACACACACCGAAAGAGAGAGAGTGTGCACCATGAGACATTTCCATGCCTATAGGAGCCGCTCAGAGGCATACCACTCCCTTCATACCCAACAGAAAGGAGCAACCTGTGTGCTGCGAGGCAGGCCCAGCTCCGGGAAGAACTTAAGCATGCTTTGTCCTATTTGGCTTATGGTCTCTTAAATAGGCCTAACACTTGCAGGGCAAATTCCTTAAGCTTGGATGCTAATCGTTTTCTTGATTTCCTGGAGGAAATGCCCAACTTACCTGTTCATCTTAAGCTTACTGACTCAAGTTCAGGGGAAAAATCATATGCTATCACTCACCAAGAAAGGTGGTTTAATTCGCTGCATTCCAAATTTTCCACGAAAGAATGAAAAAAAACGAGTAACAGTAACAAAACAGACAAAACGTTAGTAGTTTGCCCAGGAATGTGAAGGGGGGGGTTACAATACTCCAAAGCCAAACTCAAGTTCCTGGGCTCATAAAGAAATCAACTCTATGTGTGTTGCTGTATGTGGAGGTAGATTGCAGCATGCTGATGGATGTTTGTAATCCCAGCAGTTAGGAAGCGGAGGCAGGAGGATTAGGAGTTCAAGGTCATCTTTGGCTATATAGTAAGCTGGAAGCCAGCCTAGGATATAGGAGACCCTGTCTGGAAAACAAAGTCAGTAAAGTGAACTTAGGAAGTCCTGGATTGGGGGCTGGAGAGATGGCCCAGCTGTTAGGAGCACACTGCTCTTGTAGCAGACTTTATCTGAGCACCTACACCAGCTGCAACACCAGCTCCAGGGGCATTCAAAGCCTCCGGCACCTGCACTCGCCCCCTTTACCCTTCCCCCCCCACACTCATACAGTTTAAAGTCCTAGGCTGATAAGCCAGTGTAGCAACATGACTAGATCATGGGAAGGAAATCATCTCATTACAAAGAAACCTCATACACTGGGGAAAAAAAACATAAGCCATGGCACTATTATGAATATCACAAAAAAGAGTGTTGAACAAAAGCTGGACATAAAAGAAAATAGCCGGAGTAGTTCAATAATATGGTACAATCTTTTCAGCCTATTTTGCTGATTAAATCGTAAGAGCTGGGGCTGTCTTGGAATTTACATATAGGGGTCCTCAAAATGTCACCCAAATGCTAGCTGTGGTGGACATGTTAAACTGTATGTTTTATGTGTTTTCTCACACTTACGTGATAAGGAAAAAGAAATCTTGATCTTTAGAGTGTTACAACTGGAAGAAATTTTAGTCTTCTTTTGTTATAACTTACTATTTAAGCTTGAACACTGTTTTATTAGAGTTTCAGAGAAAAACAAGGGGATGTTTTTTGTTGTTGTTTTCTTTTATTTCGTCATGATTGGAGATTGCAGCCATCCTGAGGCCAGCCTGGGCCAGCGCTCTACCACTGAGCTCCATGCCCATCCAAAAGCCAAATTCTGACCTGTCCCGCACGTTGTGTTAGTGAGGGGGGTGGGGCAGTGAGAGCCTGGCCTGCTGCTTGCAGGGAGACAGACTGCCACCTCCACTTGTCACAAAACATGCTTCTGCTCTGGCAGGGAAACCAAACCTCTAGTGGAGGGATTCCTGTGCTTAATTCCTAAAGAGATGGACGATCCTCAGCCTGGAAGATTGCTGCTTAGCCTTCTCAAGAAGAGGATGCTGAATTGGATTTTCCTGTTCTTTCAGCTTTTCAGCTCAAGTCTCAAACAACCTGTGGCATGCAGTGCCTTTTTCCTCTTCTTCTTCTTCCTCCTCCTCCTCCTCCTCCTCCTCCTCCTCCTCCTCCTCCTCCTCTTCTTCTTCTTCTTCTTCTTCTTCTTCTTCTTCTTTAGGGGTGGTGTGATTCTTCGTAACAGGGTCTCATGTAGTCCAGGATGGCTTCAGATTTACTATGTAACGAAGGCCTGGAGCTCTGGACCCCTTATTCTATCCCTAGAGTGATGGGATTACAGGTGTGTGATTAAACATCAGGCGGGACTTATCCATGCTAGGTTTACTAAATAGGTAAAACAGGTTTCACAGCGAGGGCTCCCTCACCTCCATCCCCTTTGTATCCCCAGGTATCTGAAAGGGTAGAAACTAGCCTGGATATTGAAGGGAGATGGATTTGTGGCATTAGAGTCATTGTGGGCAAGCTCCTTCCACTGACCCCCAGGCCACTTAAGGTTATAGGCAGGGGCAGGGGCTGTCAAAAGAACCTTGGACTTCAGATGGCAAACAAAGCATCTCCTCTTAGCTGGGTGTTGCCTGAGGCTTCCAGGGCTCTCATGCACCTGCACGGATGTTGGAGTAGAATGTAGGGAATTCCAGGACAGCCAGACAGTGTCCTCAGAGTCTGAGGCTATACGGGCCAGCTGTCTGGGTGGGAACTTGCACAGGCAGGAAAGGAAGAAGGCGGGGATGAGAGCAGTTATCTCAAAGGTGCTATAGATTGGATATTTTAGACACTCTCCAAGGCTGCCTTTTGCCTCGGTTTCCCTGGGGGTGGTGCATGCCACTGTGCCTAGCTTACTGTTTGGATCTTCTCAAGGCTAGGGAGCAATTTACCATTTAACACAGCTAGTCTCAAATTTGGTGTGCATTCAAGAATGATTTTGAGCTAATTCTCCTGCTTCTACATCCTATGAACATTCACCACCACAGCTGGCTGGTTTGGATCTTGAATGGCCCCCAAATGCCCATGTGCTGAAGGCTTGATCCCTAGGCACTCCTGGTAGGTGCCTTAATGGGGGGTCTTTAGGCCAATGGAGGCACGTCCTTGCAAGGCTGTTTCCTGGTCCCTCTCTCATGCTGTTTTGTTCTTTGACCATGAGTATTGGCTGGTTGGTGGGTACTAGGAATTGAACCCAAGGCTCTAAAAAAGGGCATGCCTGTTCTTAGAGTGGGCAGTGCACTCTCACCAGCAACAGCTAAAAGAGGCTATTAAGGGCCCAGTGACATAAGAAAAAGTTCCAGCACAACCGTGCCCTCCCCCGCACTCACACTCCTGGGCCCCTGGTCAGGCCAGAGAGGGAGAAGCCAGCTAAACGTTGACAGGAAGTGAACTATAAGGTTGGACTTAGTATCTGAGAATGCCTCTCAATCTCAAAATGAGCACCAAAAGCCAAACCAAAGAGAAAGCTACTTGGAAACTCTGGTGTTTATGGAAGATGATGTTAAGGGATGCAGAAGGAAGCCCTTAAAGACAACAATAGAAAGAAGCTGCTCTCCACTTCTGCTCAACAAACCAATTCCACAGCCCTTGCTCTGCACACTGAGCCGGCCCAGTGTGTATCTGCTCACATTGTCTCTACAACCTGTAGAGAGGCAGGACCCACTCCAGAGAAGAAATCACAGGTTACAGCAAAGCAGTGGCCAGGCCCCACATTCGGGAGGAGAGACGGCGTTAAGAAGAGTTTCTTTACGTGTCATGAATCTTGTTGCTAAGAGTCCTTTGTGGCTGTGCCGAACCATAGCCACCACCTGGACCTGGACGTGGGGAGGCACCACTGTTCTTCCTCTAGTATTGCCACCAAAGTGGACTTGCCTTCCCATAGCACAGATAAGACAAGCTGGTCACTTAGAAAACAGCTGACCCAGGGCTTGAGCACAGCACATGAGATGTCTGTTGCTTCTGGGTGAAAGTCTGGTTGGCCACAGGCAGGGTACTCGGCTCTCCATGGAGTCACCACAGGCCCATCCATGTGGCCTTTCTCCTCCACCCTCCAGTGTGTGTGTGGGGACCCTAACACCCCTGCTCCCCATGTCTGGATTCCTGGCTTCCACTTGGGTTTAGGGTATGAATCTGGCTTCTTGGATAGCTCAATCTTCCAGGGGCCTCAGCAAGATGACCAATACCAGATAAGTGGCCTTTAATACCAACTTATTTGTACATAGCTGGCTCTTATTGTCCCTACACAGAGCAGGGCTAGAACCTGTGCTGGAGGCTTCTTGTAGCCTTCACTCAGACTGTACTCAGCACAACCCCTTGGAAGGACAATGCCAGTACCTGTGGAATGACACTGGTATGCGGCTAGCTATCCATAGGTGACAACAGCTCTGGAGGCTCTCTGGCGAATCAATGGACAGCCACTGAGTGTCTCTTTTATTGTCTTATTAACATTCAGGGCTCAGGACACCGGGGAAGGCTGAGGAGCTGGCTAGACATTGCTTTCCTCAGTAGATAGCAGCTCCCTCAAACCCAGGCAGCTCCTGGGCATCCAGGCTGAGTCTGGAGAAGGACTTAGAAGCCACAGTCAGGGATAAGGCAATCCCCACCAAATGGAGACCTCCCCCTACCCATCACAACCTGCAGAGGTGCAGCCTGTCCCCAGGGCCACACCAAGCCTGCTGTGTCGTTTATGCCACAATTGATCTGCCATCCCAGTCAGCAAAGAGCAGGCACTCAAGGCTTTATTATGTCACTCCCACAAAAACGGGTGAGGCTCATTACCCTTCACAAATGGCCCTGCTGAGAGAACCTCTGGAGTTTGGCTTAAGGAACCTGGGACTGAGACAGAGCACACTGATAATGGGCAGCATACACCCTCTGCAGGACCCTGGACACTGACACTCTCTTCCCATCCAGCTACTCTGTGAAGGGAATTAACATGGAAGCAGAGGCGCTCAGGGGCTGCCCTGGGGCCTGTGACCTTTCCACCCTGGCCTGGGCCATGGGAGAGGTGGCTCATTACCCTGTCGGACCCTCTGCCAGGAGGTGTGCACTGTTGACTCTGGGAAGAGGGGTATAAGGTACAGGGAAATCTGGAATTCTCTCGAGACTGAAAATGCCACTGAGAATTTCTTCAGGATGGTTCAACAATCCGAGTGCTACAAGCAGCTGGGCTGGATGACTGTAGTGCAGATTCCAGGACATGACCCATTCGAGGGGGTTTACTTGGTGCCCAGTGATCTGTACTTTAACAAATATCTCCATATGAATCTGCCATAGTCATTATGATAAATGTCAGTAGATATATGGAGGATTTCTTAGCTGGACTCTGTCCAGCTGTAGACAGGATTTCCACTGTGGGCATATTTTTACTAAAAGACAGTTCCCTATGTGAACTAGAATTGAAATTTCGGGTCTGAAGTTTTTTAGTTGCTAATTTTGGCAATGGAAACCCACCTGTCCTAGCATCTCATTTGACACTGTTTTGAGAAAATCTTGTTCTGTGACCCAGACTGGCCTCGGACTTTCTGCAACCTCCCTGCCTCAAAACTAGGATTACAAGTACTGAAATTACAGGCATGCACCACCTTACCCTGAAACTTTTGAACTGGCTAAATTCAAATTTAACTTAATATTCAAGGATTCTAAGACTCATGAAAGGCTGGGCTCTGCTGAGGCTTTCTTGGATGTAGAAGAGAAGGAGGTGTGGGGTGGGCTCTGAGGTGGGGGGAAGTTGCATGGAGATGGAACACAGCCTGATTCTATAAGAAGTGTGTGGTGGTAGTGGGGGCCTGGAGAGATGGCTCAGCGATTAATACTGGCTGCTCTTCCAGAGGACCTAGGTTCAATTCCCAGCTCCCACATGGCAGCTCACACCTATCTGTAACTCTAGTTCCAGGAGACCTGACACCCTCACACAGACATACATGCAGGCAAAACAGCAACATGCAGGAAATAAAAATAAATTTTAAAAAAAGAGAGAGGAAAAGAGGTTCTCAGCCATGCTCCATGGAGGAGCAATGCCATCGTTTCTTTCGCAGCATTTTAAATCCCTCATGATACACAGTTGAGTGTATCCCTAATGAAGAGTGCCTCAGATTGGACGGACTGGGGTGGAAATCAACATCATACTCGTTTGTGAGACTCATAGATGGGACCCACCCGACAGATAACAGTACTGAAGCTATTAACGTGCCCAGGATCATGGCACAAGTGATGTTTGTACCTAGAAGAACTTGTGGTAAGACAAGGGAAGAGAGACATACATGCAAGAGTTTCGAAGAAATAAAGGAGCTTTGTCTATGGTGGCAGTGTTTGGATCTAGTCACATAGCAGCATCACCTGGGGAGCCTGCAGACAGTCCCAGCTGCCAGGTGCACCCAATGGACGCCTCCTCAAGTCCCCTGCTGGGTGAGTGGGAAAGCCCGGGGGGGGGGGGGTGGAGGGCATGTTTGTGCTCAGTTTCGAAGACTGGAAGCGTAGGAGCCAAACTCCAGGACTGAGAAAGGCATGCCATTGCTAGGGTCTGGGGAACGTGTGGGGTTCAGGCTTCTGGTGCCTGACTGCGGCTGTGTTGGAGTGCGTCGTGAGTCTGTGGGGAAAAAAGAATGCCAGCAGAGGCTTCTATCCACCTCATCGCTTTGCATGAATGAATGCGACCCAGCTCTGCTTTCTAGGAACAGAAGTCTAGAAGCCTCAGAAGAAAGTCAGGACGTCGCCGTGCCCAAGGCTTGGCCTCCTTCCATGGACTGTTGAGGGGCTCCGTCTACAAGCGAGATGACAGGGACAAAGTACTGCTTACCCCTCCCCTCTGCTTTTCCCTCTAAGACACGCGTGCCACTCTCTCACTGTAGCCATGAGGACAGGAGGAGGGCATGGGTTTCCATGGGGCCTAGGGGGTGATGTGAGAGCACTAGCTTCATGAGAAACACCCTGGGCCAGACATGGCCCCTACATCACAGCTGAAGGGCTTCAGGGCCAATACGTGAGAAAAGTGGAGTTTAAAACACTATGTAGGAATCTAGGAACAGGAACAGGATCAGCCTGGCTCCATCATGGTCTTGTCTTTTCCCTTCACTGGACCTTACTTAGATTCACCTCTGAGCTCAGCTCCAGTCTTGGGCTCTCTGCTGGGTAGGAGGTCCATCTAGAGGTAAGCATAAACACCAGCTTTGTCAATCCAGAGAGGTAGGAAGGTAGGTACATAGATAGATAGATAGATAGATAGATAGATAGATAGATAGATGATACATATATACTTATATAAATAGATAGATGATAGGTAGATAGATGATAGGTATATATGATAAATAGATATAAAAACAGGCAGATAGATGTTAGGTGGGTAAATAATAGATGATAAGTGGGTAGATAGAAAGATAGAAGATAGATGATAGGTAGATAGATGACAGATGGGGCTGTTGGTGGGAAAGCTGAGTCTGAGGCCTTCTGCTCTGTGTTCATTGCTGCTTGTGGTTGGAGCTTTTGGCTTTGTGGGTACATGGGTGAGTGTCCATCTTACTGAAAGCTCAGTGACTCTGGATCCAGAGGCAGGAAACAGCCAGCCACATGGCAAAAGCACCCCCTCCCCTCATTCTGTCTGCCTGGCTTGTCTTTTGGAGCCTCTGAGGTAATTTTCTTTAATGGCAGGAAGCTGAGGGACAGGGAGGCTGAGGGGACAAGGAAGCTGGGGAAATAGAATTGAACCCCCTGAAGCAGACCAATGCCTTTTCTCTCTTGGTGATGAAGATAGAATCCAGGGCCTTCTGCATGTACCGCCAAGCCGCTAGCTAGGTCAGTGCTTTGCTTTTTTTTCTTTTTAAAGATTTATTTATTATGTATACACTATTGTGTCTGCATGTACACCTGCATGCCAGAAGGCACCACAACTCCTTATGGATGGTCATGAGCCATCATGTGGTTTCGGGGAATTGAACTCAGGACCTCTGGAAGAGCAGCCAGTGCTCTTAACCTCTGAGCCGTCTCTCCAGCCCAGGTCAGTGCTTTTCAATAGGAGAAAGGTTCTGGTAAGCTGTGGGCAGAGCTGTTCCCTGGAGCTCTGTGCCCTGGCACAGCTTTCCTGCTGGGGCTGCGGTCAACCCCCACTCTGCGCTTCATCTCTGGGATTAAACTGTTCTCTCCTCTCCAGAAATCATTCAACAAAATGAGTTATTAAAAGCCGGTTAACTACTCTTGCCTCCGGGTAGCTGCTGCCTCACAACCTCTCCTGGGGAGCAGCTGTCAAACGCAGGCTCTGCGGAGCTGGCGGGAAGATGACTCATTTACATAGAGTCAGGCTCCATCCTGCCCCCCAAGCTCTGCCCTTGTCTCTTTGATGACTAATCCCCTTTGAGGATTAGATCACCACCACCACCCCACACCTCCATCACAGAACCCCAGCCATGGCCCAAGACTTTGTGTGGCCAACAAGGGCCCAGGGTTAGGAGCAGCAGGTTAAGGAAGAGTCCCTCTGCCTGCCCAGCCCCGCTTCTTGCTCCCTACTTCGCAGCACCATGGGGAGGCTCCAGGGATGGCCAGGAATAGTCAGGCTTCCCCTAAGAGATGGGCCCTCTAAAACCCTGAAGGCTAGCTGACAGGCTCTCAGGGATGACTTGGTGATAGACCGTGGCGTTCTGCGTCTGTCAGCAACCCCAACAGAAGGTAGCCTGTTGGCTGTTCACGCGAGACAAGAAGGCACGGTGAAGACAGACCCCCACCTTCAAAGCTGCAGAGAAGTACCCGGAGCATTCACAGAGAATCCCGTGTGTGCCCTGCCAACCTGCTGACGTGGCCCATCCAGAGGCTGGCGGACAGGCCAAGGCATCCGTCAAAGCAGCGTGTTTCGGCACAGGGCTCCCTTACAGCCTGCAGGGGTCAGCAGGGTGGGACTGTCGCCGCCGAGCTGAGGAACTATGTGGGGCTGGCCGATGACCGTTGTACAGGGAGAGGAGCTGTGGTGTGAACTGAACCTTTGGAACCCCAGGCCCAGCACCCCCTGAGTGCATTTGGAGCCGCAGTCCAGAGTCATTATACAGGTTTGACAAAGGAGCAGGTGTGAAAGAAGAGCAGAGAACGGGGCACAGTCGTGACACCCAAAACTTTTCCATTATCTTCTTGGGTCCCCCCCTTCCCCAAGCCTGCAGGTAAGACAGTGAGACTGGGATTTCGATTCCAGACACATGCCCAGTCAATAGTACCATGCAGAGAGGCGCCTGCCCTAGGGCTGTGGCACCAGTGTGTACTGTCTTCTGTGTAGAAGGAGATGGAGGCTGTGGTGGTTTGGGTAGGAATGGCCCCCAGAGGCTCATAGATTTGAATGTTTGATGATTAGGGAGTGCTGCTATTAGGAGGTGTGGCCTTGATGGAGTGGGTGTGGCCTCATTGGAGGAAGTGTGCCACTGTGGGGTAGGCTTTGGGGTTTCAAATGTGTAAGCCAGGTCCAATGTCACTTTGTCTTCTTGCTGCCTGCCGGAATGTAGAACTCTCAGCTCCTTCTCCAGTGCCATGTCTGCCTGTGTGCCATCATGCTTCCTGCCATGATGATAGAGGACTAAACCTCTGAACCTATAAGCCAGCCCCAATTAAATGGTTTTCTTTATGAGAGTTGTAGTCATGGTGTCTCTTCAATAGGACATTGACTAAGACAGGGGTCAACGTTTGGAGCTGTCAATGACCTTGGCAAAGGTCACAGGATAATGCACTGGACACTGATTGCTCTTTTCTTCTCGCAGTGAGCACAGAGGTAGCCGGGCCACTGTGCCTCCTCCTTACACCATCTCACATGGGCGTTACCAACGCAAGCCTGGCATGCCCCTCTCCCACCCTCGCTGTCTGAGCACTGACTACCTCCCATCACCAGGAGACACGTGCTTCCTGTATCCTCACCTTGTGAATCACTCATGGACAGGTGGCACTTTTTGAATTTTTTTATTACATTATTTTTTAATTTACTTATTGGGAGGCATGTGCATACCATGGCCTGTGTGTGGAGTCAGAAGACAGTATGCAAGAGTCAGTTCTCTCCTTCTACCGTGGGTCCTGGGACTTGAACTCAGATCATAAGGCTTGGCAGCAAGCACCTCTGTCCCCTGAGCGATCTCACTGGCCCACCTGGCAGTGCTTTCTTCTTGTCAGGCATTTAGTGCCCTGTTGCCTGTGTTCTGTCGTTGCCTGTTGTCCTGAAGTATTATTTAGCCCTTCGTGTTTTTGCCATCCTGTCTAGCCAGTGAGGTTACACAGTTCTCCAGGCTTCCTCCTACCCTAGGAGAGTAGCTTTGACATCCTGCTGGAACCAACTCTGTCAGTCACCGGCAGACACTGTTCTAGGATCACAGCTTCCCTCTTGGTCAGAGTTTCATTCCTTTAATGAGTTTCTGAAGGGTTTCTCAGTCTTTGGACTAAAACCAAGTGTGCTGTGGTTTTGACACATGAAGATGGGGGTGGGGATGGCTGTGATGAGGAGCACTGTCCTACAGCCAAGGGCGCACAGTACGCCATGGGGAGCATGTCTGAGAAGGGGGCATCTGAAAGGGCTAAGGCTTGACTGCCAAGACTTGGGGCAAGGCTGAAGGCAGCGTTCAGGTCCCATCCTGAACTGGATGCTGTCTAGCAGTGGAGCTAAGTCTAGGTTGGGTCCCGTGATTGCTCTTAGCTGGCAGATGGGACCCCAGAGCACTGCCACTCGCTCTTTTTAGTCTTTGTGGTCTGGTGGACACTCATCTTTTGGTTATAGGCCTTTGTTCTTAGCTCGCTCCATGAGGGTCATGCAGTGGGCTGCTCTGAAGCAGTTACAGGGAACCACGGCCCTTTCGTGGACACCAGACAAGCTTCTGGCTTTCGGGAGCCACCTTTGCCTAGTTCCAAATGGCTCTGCCTCAGTGTCCCATGGTGACATCCACTTGGCGGCCACTCATTATTTTTGTGATAGAACTTCCCTCCCAGTACCTACTTTATTTGGTGGTATACACACATGCACTCATTTCCTTTTGGGAGCATATTTCTGGGTGATGAGAATACCACAGTTTCTTCTGTGTGCTTTTATAAAGATGTCACAGTGTTTGGTACATTGGAGGTTGTTCCTGCTTTTGTCCTTTTGCAGTGGTGGGGATTGAACTTGCAATCCTGCACATGCTGGGCGAGTGCTTTGCCGCTGAGCTATCTCTCCATCCCTAGTTTCTAGTTCTTTAAGTGAAAATGGGTAGTTTAAGTTCCCCGTCCCAGTGGCAATGAAGGCGTTATCTACAGAGATGACAGCAACAGAGGTGCTAGAGGAAGCCAGGATGCTCTGAGGGAAGAGGTTCAGAGCCATCCTCTACGTGACACCCTGTCTCACAAAACCACATCAGAACAACCCAAATGAAACAAAAAGCTAAAATAAAACCAAACAATAAAAAAGTGAGATGGATTCCTCATAGCACTCCCAGGATCATAGCTCTCTCTGGGAAGGTGGACCTGGAGTCCCTCCTGGAGAGTCTGAGGGTACCCATACACCTCAGAGATGCAGAATAAATTACCCATATGTTGGGACACGGTGGTTGAACCTCAGGGCCTGCAGTCAGAGATTTGGGTCCGCCCAGCTACCACACTGCACTGGGGCTTTCAGCACCACAATATATGCCTCCGTATGTCTGTCACATAAAGACAGGTCGGGAGGACCTGACAAACAGTCCCTATACTCAAGAGAGTACTTGGCGGAGAGCAGACATTAATAAACATGACTTATTAGCCTGCTGTTGAGGTTGGGTACCCGCAAAGGGCCAAGTAGGGAGGGCCAGGCCACACTGGGAAGAGCTCCTGTTAGTACACAGGCCTGCTCTCAGGGACCTAGTACCATCACCTGCCACCATCAAGTGTGCTAGATGCTGCAAATAGAAGGGCCCCAGCCACCCCAGATCTCTCTCTCCTCATCCTCTCTCTCTGCTCTCTTTTGTCTCTCCCCTATTCTCTCTCTGTCTCCCTTTCTCCCTATCTGCCTCTATCTCCTTTGTGTCCCTACTCTAAAACATCCTTTTGCTTTCCCCTCCCCCAATAAAGCTCTTACACTGGACCTACGTGTGTAATTTCTCAGGGACACACCTTGGCATAGGCCTGCCAAGGGTACATTTTATCCTATCACCTCAGCTTAATGAAGATACAGTGAGTGAGGTGCCATTTTTTCAGGCTTACCTATGTGCTGTAGCCAGTGATGATGGCTCATACCTTTAATCCCAGCACTTGGGAGGTAGAGACAGGTGTATCTGTGTGAGTTTCAAGCCAGCCTGGTCTACAGAGTGAGTTCCGGAACAGCCAAGGCTGCACAGAGAAACCCTGTCTCAAAAAAACCAAAAACCAAAAACAGACAAATAAAAAAAACAGAAACTGTAGACCACAGAAATGCTTTCTCTAAGGCTCAATGCTAGTTCCTCTGTGTGCATGAAGGGATCCATTTCAAAGCCATTTCTGCCATCTGCCAAATCTGAGGGGGACAGAGAGGAAGGCAGAGCAAAGAGTCTTACAAAGAAACCAAAGCCTTGACCTCAGTGTTAGCCTGTGGCACTGTGAGAAGTTAGTGCATGCCGGGCAAGCCCCGGCCACCACGGTGTCACAGAGCCAAACCAGAAACACACCGGCCAGCAGCTTGGCGGGCTGCAGGAGCCCAACGGCAAACCTTGGCCACTGTTTCCAGCAGCAGCAGAGGCAGCGGGGAGTCCAGGATGCAAAGTTCACTCCAGGGCCTTGGTCAGGAGGCTGTGTTTATATTTATCCCACTAACTTTAGACCCAAAGAAATAGCCTTCCCTGGGGGATGGGTCATCTGCCTCTGGCTCCTCCAGGTTGTCATCACTGGGTGTCTCCCTCCTGCCCAGCCCGAGGACAGATGCCTTTGCAAACAAGGCCAGTTCTGGTGTCTTTCAGGACTTAGGAAGTACTCAATAGACAGGACAACAAGATTTTCACTCTTAAAAAAGATGAGTCTAGGGGCTGGCAAGATGACTTAGCAGAAAAAGTCACTTGCCTCCAAACCCAAGTTCAGTTTCCAGAACCTATATGGTGGAGAGAGAGAACTGACTCCTGAAGGTGTCTTCTGACCTCCATGTGCCCACTATAGCAGGCATACACACGTGCAATAAAGAAATGTAAAAAAAAAAAAAAAAAAAAAAAAAAAAAAAATTAGTCTAAAGCCAGTGAGATGGCTGAGCAGGTACTGGTGCTTGCTGCCAAGCCTGATGAACAGAGTTCAGTCCCCAGGTTCCACAAAGCAGAAGGAGAGAACCAACTCCTGGCAAACTGTTCTCTGACTTCCACACATGCACTGTGGCCTAAGTCCCCACCCCCAAGCACACATGCACAAAATAAGTAAATGTAATTAAAAAAAAATTTAAAAGAACTTACATAATAATTTTTTTTTTTCAAATTGGTGAGGTATGGTGACACATGCCTGTTAATCCCAACACCCAGGAGGCTGAGGAGGAAGATTGCTTTGAATTTGAGGCCTGCTTGGACTATTGAAACCCTATCTCAATAAAAAAATAAACATCTTGTCGTTTGGGGCAGGATGGCTCAGAGGGTAAAGGTGCTTGCTGTCAAGTCTGATGACCTGCGCTCAATTCCCAGCGCCCACATAGTAGCAGAGAGAAAGAACTCTGACCTCCACACACATGCTTAATGTGGTAGATAAGTATGTGCACATAAACACACACGTAAGAAAATGCAATAAAAGCATAACAAATTAATATCTTCATGTCTTGATAAACTGTAAAATGCCCTTTAGCCACCACCTTTACTTCTTTTGTCTTGACATAGTTTTTCATGTATCCCAGTCTGGCCTTGAGCTCTTGATGCTCCTGCCTCCATCTCCTCAGTGCTGGGATGACAGACACAGGTCATAATGTCTGCCACATCCTTACTTTTTGTTTCTAGGAGGCCTAGGTCTCCTGAGCGGGCTCTAAAACCCACATCTTGTTCTGGAGCCCTGCAGCCAGGATGTGCTTTCAGGAGTCTATGGCATGGCAGCATTACCCAGCACTACCATGCTGTGACCATTCAGTGCAGCAGGGATAGCATGAGGGGAGAGGACCAACGCCAAGAGAGGGTACACAGGCTGCGGCTGTCTTCCAGAACAGCCAATGCCTGCCGGAGTCACAAGCAAGAGCAGGCTGCCAAAGCATCCAGATTTCTACAGCAGCTAATGGAAACATGCGTTTACCTCTAAATGAAGGAAGAGAGCTTGCCTAGCGTGCACAAAGGCCTGGGTTCAATGCTCAGCACTGCACAAACCAGGAATGGTAGCGCAGGCCTATTACACCAGCACTGGAGGGGCAGAAGAGAAAGACTAGAACTTCAAGACCATCCTTGGCTACATAGCAAGTTCAGGGTCAGTCTGGACTGCCTAAGACCCAATCCCCAAAACAAACAACAAAAGCACCCCCTGGCCTGTTCACAAGTTGGCATGTGACTGCAAATCCTTTCAAAGGAAAAAGTTGAGGTAGAAATTTTAGAAAAACTAATGATTTTTATTTTATGTGTAGGGGTGTTTTGCCAGCCTATATATCTGTGCAATATGCTTGTGCAGTGCCCTCAGGGGCCAGAAGAGAGCATCAGGGCCTTTTCAAAGGAAGTTACAGATGGTTGTTAGCCACCACCTGAGTGCTGGAAATGAAACCTGGGTCTTTTGGCTCTTAACTGCTGAGCCATCTCTCTGTATAAATATGGAACAAACAAATAAACAAAACATCTGCTAGGGTACTAGATGGTGCTCCTATCCCCAGGACCACCACAGACCACCACCGTCAGAACAAGAGCAGGTGGCAGCTACACTTTTAAACCTGCAGTCACTGGCCTGTGACACTTTCCTCACTGAGGCTTGAGTAGCTTTTGCAGTTTTAGACCATTTTAACGTGTTTTATATTTCACACCTACCTAGGCAGGCTTCACTGTTATCCTGTCTTCAGATGTACAGTCTGGGAGCTCAGGGGACTGTATGAAGGATTGGTAGAGTGGAGTCAGAGCTCCATCAGGGACCCCACTGTGGCTGAGCTTCTCCCTAGTGATGTCACCTTAGGGATCTCTGATGACAACACCTGGGGTAGAAGTCTGAAAGTGAGAAAAGCTCTGCTTGGCTGCTGGGGACTTCTGCTCTGATGCTGTACATTCCAGAAGGTGACAAGGTCTGGCGCCCAGGCATGTGCTCTGTTGGGGCTTCGTTAAATGGAGCTTGGACTAGCACAGACTGGATCTGCCTCCGGTCTGGTCCCCTGGGAGCTAGGCATGGGGTTGGAAATCCTATCACCTTTACCATGTCTGATTCTGAGGTCTGGAAACTGGTACTTGGCATTTTCACAGTGAGGTGTCAGCAACCTGGCTTCAGTTCTCATAGCAGTTCCTGTGATTGGCAGGAGGAGGAGCTAGTTCACCAACATGAGATTTAGGAGCAGGGATCCCCAGATGTGGTGCTGAAGCCCTAGGCCTTCTCTACCCCACCCAATGTGGGACTCTGCTGGTGAGGTAAAAGTTTGACATTTCTGGATAGCATCTGAGCTCGGTCTATAACTGTGGACTTCTTTTTCAGTGGAGTGCCCTCTCTACCTGAACCCTAAAACCTCTAAGGAGCATCACATAGGCCTTAGGGAAGATAATAGGCAAGACCTTTTCCTGATTAAAAAACTTGCTCAGCTAGCACTGGGGATTTTTGGAAATACCCCACCCTATGCTAAGGAGATCTTAGTTTTCAGCAATGATCTTCAATTGTACGTGAAGAGTCCACCCATAGGATAATTAAGAATTGTGCTCTCCTTCTTGTGATAGGACGGTGCCATTGCATGTAAATCAAGTATCCACAGAACCTCTAGCCCAGTGAATCAAACACATTCACCCTTGAAACCCCTCCCACTGCCCAAGGTTTATAAATCCCTGATTCCACATGAAATAAACTGTGCCGCATGATACCATCATCTCTCCACCAAGGCCTCTTGAGATTCATCATTTATCCTGGGGGAGGAAAGGCTCTCCTTCTCCCTGGAAATTCACCACTGAATTCCTGGTGCTTTGTTGCCAGCCAGGCCAGCTGGACCTGCCCAACCACCACAAGCTTGCTGACCACCCAAGGAAGTACCTGCTAGGCCTGGGCCTGCACCTCCCCAGGCCTGTGTTTCGGCCACAAGCAGACCAGGCACAGGCATCCTCTGTTGTGCTTAGCCCAGTAGCTTAACCACGGAGCTGTAACACTTCAGTATCATCACAGGCTTCTGGAACTCCCAAATTTCCACTGCCTTTGATACTGGCAATCTCATTTAAAAGCGCTCCCTGTTACACCCGATGGAAAACTCACTTCCACCTCCCCCATGAGACTGCGAGCCTTGCCTAGCACATGGGCCTTGCCCTAAATCTCTCTAGCCAGTCCTGAGATAAATGGAACCTCGGATCTCGGGGTCCCTCTGTTCTTCACCCAGAAGCTGACAGCCTCGTCCCGGACTACCGCTGGAGGAAGAATGACAACCTAATGAAAGGCCAACAGCATTCTAGAAACATGCTCTCACTCTCACCTCTTCTGTGTGTGTGTCTATGTGTGTACATGTTCGTGTGTGGTCGTGTGCATGTATGTACGTATGTGCATGTATACAAGGAGGCCAGAGGTCTATCGTTGTTCAGCTTGCTTTCCGAGACAGGATTTCTCAGTGGGACCAAAGGCTTGCCAACTAGGCTAGACTGGCTGGCCCTTTATTGCTGCTTCCCAGGTAATAGGGCCACGAATGCATGCCACTGCACAGCTTTCTGACGTGGGCTCTGGAGATCAAATTCAGGGCCTCATCCTTCTGAGGTATAACCTCCACTAACTGTCACAGCCTCCTGGCCCCACCTTTTTCTGCTGCTGTGCACGGCTGGTCCTCCTCCTGACTGAGACACACAGATGTGCGAGCTCTTACCTCTTCAACTGCCCCGTGCTCCTGCCTCCCCCCTCCACACATGCAGCCCTACCAGGGCAATGCTGCACCAAAGGGGTTCTCCCCGCAGCAAACCTCTGGCTCATCGTGGCCCGGATCATCTCACTCAGTAATCTGGCAACTGGAGGAGCTTGCCTCCTGGCACCTCAGCCACTGAGCTGGTGTGCAGGGCAGCAGCCGGGAAAGCCTTTCCTCTCCAGTGCTCCCTCCCAGGCCCAAGGATAGCCGCACCGTTGTCCCAGCACTCTTGTTCAGACACACGAGCCCTATGTACTCCTTTCCTGCCTGAGGAGTTCAGACTGCAAAAGCTGCGATCTCCCAGGATTTGTTGTAGGTCCCCTTTGCTGGCAGACGGGGGCTGGGTGTGAGCACTCTGTAATTTTCCAGCCTTCTAAATGGCCCCCCTGGAGCTAACACATACCATGTACCAAACATAACCCACCCCCTTCCCCACCCCCAGACAACCGGATTACTCAGGCATCACCAGGGCCTCCTGGGAGGGGGTGTGAGATAAGCCTCACGGAGAGACACACATACTCATGACAAACATGGCACATCCTCTCTAAGGAATACTATGTATCTAGTAAAAGTGATACGTAAAAAATACGTGAAAAGCAGTACCCCAAATTTTCATCAAGAGAGAAGACGCAGAGGTAAGTCTCCAGAATTATTATAGTGGTAGAAACGGGGGATTTCCTGATCTTTCTTCTATTTCTTTTTGGCTTTTGGCTTCTTTAAAGAAAGGTTATTATATTTTATTTATTTATGTGTATGTGTACACGTCTGAATGAATGAATGGAGGTCAGAGAACAATTTTTGGAAGTTCTCTTTTATCATGTTGGACTTGGGATCAACGTCAGATTTTCAGGTTAGCCAGTTACTCACTCTTGCTGGCCCATTCTTTGTTTCTGTTTGTTTGTTGAAAAAGGATCTCACCTGTCTGGCCTGAAACTCACTGTATAGATCAGGTGGCCTCAAACTCACAAAGATCCACCTGCCTCTGTCTCCCGGGTGCTGGGATTAAGGGCGTGTGTCACCATGCCCAACTATGGTTTATTATTTTTAATAATGACAAGACTAGGTGAGAGGGGAGGCCATGAATGAGTGGAAGATAGCAAGTTTGAGGGGGCTCCTACCCTCATAGACAGAAGTCAACTAAAAAGAAGCCCAAGGGACCAGGCAGGTTCCACAGAGCAGCCCTCTGGTGCTGCGTGGATATGTGAAAGCTGAGGGCGGGTGAAGGCAGAGGTACCACTGTGAACTCAGATCTGTACAAGGTCTGTTGCCCTTGGCTGGAGCTGAGGTTCCAGCAGGGGTAGTGGCTTTATTGCGATCTGGAAGGGCTGGGAACATGCAGAGCTTTCCCTGGAGCAAACAGGAAGCCACTGTCAGCAAACACAGGACATGGGTTCTTGTTTTCCTGTGGCTCAGTCGTTGATAAGCCTTATGTCTGCACACTTGTCATTTAGGGAGCACTCACTATCTTTGTGAGGGGTGGGGTGGCCCAGCTCTGTGGCCAGCTGACTCCCCCATCTCAAAAGTAGTGCACCTACCGTTGAAAATGTTTTAGATTTATTTATTTTAGTTCTTGTGTTAATGTTTTGCCTGCTTATATGCATGTGTGCCCTGTGCATGCTGGGTGCCTGCAGAGGCCAAAAGTGGGCACTGGGTGCCCTAGATTGGGGTTCTAGACAGTTGTGAGCTGCCACCTGGGTGCAGGGAGCCAGATCTGGGTCCTCTATAAGGACAACAGCTCCTAAAGGCTGAGCCATCTCTCTCTCTCTCTCTCTCTCTCTCTCTCTCTCTCTCTCTCTCCAGTTTCCTTGTTTGCAGATAATTGCACACGCTGTACCTGCCGCTGCAGGGTGGAGGCGAGGTGTAATGAGTGACATGTGCAGGCTGCCGCGCACTCTGCCAACATCTGCCAGTGCTGACCATTTGTGCTGACAGATGCAGAATAAGTCCAGAATCTCAAAGGTGAAGGCTAAGGACGGAGGACAGAGGTTGTAGAACAAAAACGCCCAACTAGATTTCATTTGCATTCTCGTTTTCTTTGGGAAAACAGTTTGCTCAGGGCTGAGGCCAAAGGTAACACATAAGGGCTCCCTCGGGAAGGAGGACACCTGGCACTGTCACCCAGGCACAGAGACAGCTGTTACAAAAGGCTCTTTTGAGGCAAGTGTGCTCCCTGTGCAGTGTAGTCGTCTCTGCAAAGTGGAGTGGGCTCCTGGGCCCAGGAGAGCTAGCATGGAGACCTGGACCCAGGAGAGCTAGCATGGAGCTAGCATGGAAACCTGGGCCCAGGAGAGCTAGCATTGAGTCCTGGGCCCCATGACAGCATGGAGTCAGTTCTGGGCCCTGGCAATTACACATTTACTCAGCACTGTGATTGTGTGTCTTATACTCTCCTGCACACTTGAGCTCTTTGTTTCCAAACGGGCCTGTGACAAGGAAGGATGCTCTTACAAATACAGCTGAATTAATCTGGGCGACTTCAGAGGGCACATGTATTTTGCTATTAATTAGTGGATTCTGAAAGCATACATGCCACGACTCCTACTGGTCCTGGACACTTTCCAGCCTCCCCAGGGCTTCGTCCTTGTAGACAAATGGTCTACCACTGAGCTGTACCTCATCTTCTGAGCACAGGCATCTATCTCCATCCTGTCTTAACACCATATTAAAAGGACCTATAAACTGGCAAATCCCAACTTTATATCTCAGTTCCAACTTGTCCTGGTTCAGCCTTCCCTATTTCTGTAAACAGCAATCCCATCTTTTTTTTAATTGTGTAAGGTTTTTCCCCCTGCATGTATTTGTATGTGCCATATGCAACATAGCATCTGATAGGTCAGAAGTGGGCTGGAGACTGAACCCAGGGCTTTCACGCATACTTGGAAAACATGCTTGAATGGATCTACAGAGCCAGCCCCTTACCCTGCTGCTTTATGTTTGTAGCATCTGTCACCATCTGATACTCACTCATTTATTGGCCTATTGCCTATCTCCCATAACCAGAATGTTATAGTAGAAGATCTATGTGCCCACTGCTGTGTTGCTGCAGATTTAAGACTGCGCACACAGAGAACATCCAACAAACACTTCTTGAGTAAATAGATAACCGGCATCAATGTTTTCTGGATGCTGAACTGGAACAAAAGGGCTGATAAATGTTCTGGGAGATGAAAATGAGTGGTCAGAGTGACACTCTCACCCTCCATCTGTGCCCCGAGATTTCCTGGGCTCTCTGCTTCTAGGCTCTTTTACCCAAAAAAGCATTTGGTGCTGGTCTTGGTGAAGCCTGTTGGTTTAAGGTGCAGTCTAGCCACAGGATGCCCTGTGCTTGGAGCATTTTGGTACAGAGCCCGGCAGGGACGCCTGCAAACATCACAGGTGAGCAGAGTGAGGGTAGCCCAGAGGTAGTACTGACTCTGGCGGAATCAAGAAGAAGGGCTTCTCCCAGCAGGCCCTGTGTCCGCTCCCTCCTCCACACTTAGCCCTAGGAGGGGACAGGGCCATGAGCTGATAGAATTCATCAGAGCACCAGGTTGGAGTAGGCATCTGGGGTGCCCTTCAGCCATAAATGGCCATAAAAGCAGAAGTTTTATGGAAAAAAACATTAAAAAAAGAAATAAAGCAGGGATTTAAACGAGGGTAAAGGAGATTCTAAGGATAAAGACTCCATGAATTCAGGTCATTGTTACAAGCTGGCTTCTGCTACAACCCAGCCCCAGTACCTTTCTCTCTGCAGAACACAGGAGGCTGCTCCAGAGACACTGGGAGGGAGGAACTCTGAGGAGCCCACTTTGGAGTGGGGAGCTTCCTCCTCTAACAGCTTCTCCAGGTGCACTGTGGAGAGCTCCAGGCCCTGCTAGCCCCTTGCCCCAGATCTCCATAAGTGGTCTTCTTGACCCCCAAGATTTATTTTCATATTTTCTCTCTCTCTCTCTTCCTCTCTGCCCCCCTCCCCCCGTGTGTGTGTGTGTGTGTGTGTGTGTGTGTCTGTCTGATGGTGAATAGATGCACATGAGTACAGGCACCTGTGGTGGCCAGAAGAGGGCACCGGATCCCTTGGAACTGAAGTTACAAGTTGCAGGGGGCTGTAAACTGCTCATCACCAGTGCTGGAAGAGGAAGTCCTCTATGGCCACTTCCAAAAGCATTCACCAACCTCTAGCTCCTATCAGTGGTTTCTTCCACCCTAATTCCATCCCGTGCCACCACATTGCAGTCTATTATTTGAGGGATCTCCCGTGAGCCTGGAAAAGTCCCCGCAGGAGGTCATTGTGAGAGAGACAGCCTGCACATTCCATCAGCCGAATTGCATAAACTGCCATTCAAACTGTAGCTACAAAATAGACCACCACCAGCCGCTCAGAGCTTAGAAAACAATTGACAATGGCAATCCTTTTGGAAGAGTGTGGGACCACACAGTGGGCCAGAGCTAAATATACAAGCTAAGCACATGCCACTCAAAGACTGCACCACGGCTAGAGACACGGCGCTCTTGATAAAGCGAGGGGACAGCTGGCAGTGGGCTGACTTCCATGTTGGTAAACAGCAAAGACAAGTGATTTCACAATTACTTGGTTGTTTCTAGGCAATGGAGATGCTGGTGGTTTATGCCACCTAGCCCGCCTGACTACGTGGCGAGGATGCTCTTGTACAACACTCAGGAACTTACAGTGGCTCCTGCTCCCAGCCTACGCACTTCTGCCTGGCCCTCAAGGTCCGACATCAACACAGCTGCAGGTTGTTGTTACTTGCATGCTCGAGGCAGCCTGCCCTGCCCCTGCTGTGGTTCAGGCCCACCCGTCCTGTCAGACATTGTGGAAAAGCAAAAGGTCTGGGGTGTGGCTCCTCGGCCCCCATCTGGCTGCTCACTGTGTGATCTCAGTTACACATTCATAGCGCATGGCTCCATCCTAGAGAGTCCATTAGCTGCCAGGGCCAAAGCTCCACTCCTCACTGCCTCCTGTGACCGCCCACCTGCCGGAAGAGTCAAGTTCTGTGAGCACCCCTATTTCACAGGTGTTAGAATGGGACCTGGATGTCGTAGCATAGGCCTGTAATCCCAGCATTTAGGAGGCCAAGGTGGGAAGATTACAAACTCAAGGTCATTTTTAGTTACCTGGTGAGTTCAGGACTGGTCTGGGATACACAAGACCTTCTCTCAAAAAGAAAAGAAAAGGAAAGGGGAGACATGCTAGGAGAAGGTAGTTTATTCGCATCGACGAGGGGTTCAGTGGAAAGGAGAGAGGGATAAGAGACAATAATGGCAGTGAGTGGGGGTGATCAAAATATATTACACACATGTACAAAATTGTTAAGAAATAAGTAGACCCCCCCCCCCACAAAACCTTGGAAGCTTATTCACCCGTTCTGCAAACACCAGGCAGTGGTACTCTCATATTGCATGCAGTGGGTGGGAAATATGACACGGATTTCTGAAAAGAATGCATGCTGTTAGGGCAGGCAGTAACCAAGTGAGAGGAGACTATAGTTTCGGGCCCAGGAAGGCTCCCTGAGGAGTGACATTTTAGTTCTAGACAATGGGGTCTGACTACAGTTGAGAAGTTAGGCATCTATGACTCACAGAGCAATGTGCCCAAGATAAGAAAGAAAGCAAATGCTAATGTCCTAATGTCTAAGACATCCAGCATGGCTTCATCGAATGAGCATAGGAGAAAGCACGGGCCCTGCAGGAAATGGGGAAGAGCATGATTTTGGGCAGTAAGAATTCACTGGAGTGTTTCAAGCAAGAGAGTGAACTGCCCTGACCTGTGTTTTTAAAGTTCTCTGTTAAGTTGGACCTGGTGGCTCATGACTGTAACCACAGCACGTGGGAGGTGGATGTAGGGGGATCAGAAGTTCACAACCTGATGAGTTATAGGCCAGCCTGAGCCACATGAGACCCCGCCTCCCCTTTTAAAGATGTCTTTGTTTTTGGAAAACACGCTGTCAAGATGCAGAGGGGAATCTAGGATGGGTTAAGACCCGGCAGTGTCCCACAAGAAGATGCTGCGGGGGCATGGGGAGGGTAAGAATGATGGTGAGGGAGACTAGAAGAGGGAATCATGAAGGGTTTTGTAGGTTGAGCTGGCAAGATTCGATGGTGTATTGGACATGGAAAGTTAGGACTAAAGAATTGGGATAACTTTGTAGTGTTGGTGACATTTATTGAAATGAAGACTAGGAAAAGAAGAGCTAAGGCAGGAACTAATATTCGGGACTTTCACATAGCTTTTTTTGTTGTTTTAGAAACCAAATCTTACCATGTGTTCCCAGCTGGCCTGGACCTTGCTCTGTAGATCAAGTTCAAGTCCTCCTAATCTTCCTGCCTCTACCTCCCAAGTGCTGCGATTATAGGTGTGCACCCACCAAACCTCACTTTTATTTTTATTTTTTCCTGTTGTGCAGCTATTGGTCATTGCAAGGGTGTAAACAGAACCTGTTGGAGTTGGATGGAGAAAAGCATTTCTTTAAAGGAGATGTCAAGGAGCCCAGGTCATGGTCCAGGATGACAGGCAAGGTGCAGAAATAGACTCAGTGAAGCAGCAGGAGGCAAGTGATAGAACCACAGGGTTAGAGCAAAACCCAAAACCAAGGCGGAGTTCTCAGAATTCCCCACTAGCACTATGCACATAGGCTCAGAGTGAGCTGGTTCCTGATGCAAGGTTCCTCCCCTTTAAACTGCAGACATGAGTGATGCATAGTTGCCGTTCACGCAAGGCTCATATAGAGGTTTGTGAGGCCAGTTCTACCCCACAGGCCATTCTCTGCTGGGCAGCCCCATGACCTGAGTGCCTGCTGCATGCTATCCACTCTTCTCAATGGCCCAGCCGATCTTATGTACTTATTGCCCATGAATGTGACCTAAGGGACCTAGACTGCCCTAGGCATCAGGGGCTTGCAAGGTGGAGAAGTGGACTCTTTATAGCTGCTGATTTCAAGTTCTGTCCATTTTCACTGTGCTAAGACACGTGGCTCAGAACAGCCCTGCCATGAGTAACTCAAAAACTGGCGTTTTCTTTTACAAAGTGAACCATTATCTTTGTTGTCTTTCTTTCCTTCCTTCCCTCTCTCCCTCCCTCCTTTCTTCTCTTCTTCCTCTTCCTTTTCTTCTTCCGCTTCTCCTCCTCCTCCTTCTTTTAACTTTTTTCATTTGGTTGGTTTTGTTTGAGAAAGGTTCTCACGTGGCTCAGGTGAACCTCAGACTCACTCACTGTGCAGCAACGTGTGGCCTTGAACTGACTCTCCTGTCCAGCTTGTCATTTGGTTTGTAAGTGGAGGTTTCACATTCTACTTTTCCTTTAACAGGCATGCAGGTAGACTGGGAAATCCTAACCATTTATTCAATTCAAGAATATTTCTGGAGTCATGTGCCAGGCTTGATGCACTGGGGAAAGAAGGGCCAGAGATACAGGGTCTTCACCTCCCAGGAACCCAACATCTGCAAAGAAGACAGATGCTAACCACAGGCTTAGCCACACAGGGAGGATGTACCTAACAGGAAGTGTGAGGATGCTGGTGATCCTGTTGGCAGGGTTGGGCCTGAGGTCCTATATCTGTACTGATGTGGGTAGGGGCTGCTAGACCTCCTTCAGGATTGGCTAACATATCACCTCAGCTTTCTGAGGAAGAGGAGAACCCTCCATGCCTCCCAGTGCTGTTCCCCAGCAAGTACCAACGTGTTTCCTTCTCCCTCCGGCAGGAACTGTCCCTGCAGCATTTCTGGCTGGGTCTCGGATGAGCAGCCAATCAGGCATTCTGAAGGTGCTCAGAATTCAGAGCACTTGGCAGCAGGGGAAGAGATCTCGGCCATTTGGAAAGGCAAAGGGAGAAGAAGGCACACAGGCTGTGATTCAGAGTTTGCGTTGATCTCAACTGTAACTTTCCAGAAAGCTGGGACACCCAATTCCAATAAAAGCTTCCTGGAGTATTTCTGGAGGCATCGTGGAGGTGCTGGGCTGTGTGGGTGGGTGTGGCTTTTCTTGGTTTGTGGAATTATATTTTCTTACGGATTAAAAACTTCCATCAACTTTGCGAGCCAGTGTCCATCTATGTGGGGTGGTCCTGAGCTGGTGAAGGCATGGGCTAGGGATAGAGCTGAGTGGGAGATCTCATGAGTGAGGGACACAGCTAGGACCAGGGTTAAGACTGGACTCTAACTGGAAGAAACAAGGCCAGAAGCGAGTATTCTTGTTCAGGACTGAACTTTTCCCAGCATGCCCAGTGAGGAAGTGTGTGTGGGAGGGGCAATATTGTATATGTGACAGGGATGAGATTTTGTTTCACCCAGTTTGTTTTCACTCTAGCAATTCTGGCTTGGCCAGGCATCTTTACGTCCAAAAGCCCTCAATCAGGGTCAGAGCAGGACCCATCTGACTCAACAGCCACAAAGACTGCCAGCCAGGGGAGTCCCAGATGATGGAGCTGGCTGCCCAGCGTACACCTGCCAGCTTGTGACCAGACAGCAGGACTGTGTTCAGCTCTATCAGCCGCAGGGTGGGGGTGGGGAAGGAGCCCTGGGGGCGGTCCAGGGTTGTCAGTTACTCACTCACTCACTCACGGAACCCATTCAACATACGTTGGCTAAGGGTGTACTTCGTGCCAAGCATCATGTTCCAAGACTGACAGGAACCAGTGTGGGCTTTCATGATCTCTGCACTACTTCATAGCAGTCATTCAGCATAGCAGTGCTTGATCTGGTCATGACCTTACTAAGTGCACTAGAGAGGCGGCATTACTAAGACAAAGCTACTGCCTTAAATGAAAGAAAGGATAAATAACAACAACAACAACAACAAAAAGTGCTAGGGTATGTGCCAGCATTGCCCACACCCTATCCTACCCAGCGCAAGCTTAGTTAGAGCTGGGGAAGCTGCCACAGACATGAGTAATTAGCACATGTCTGAGGGCTGTAAAGGGCTACGTACCAATGACCCCGAAGACCAAGTTCAATGGGTAGAAAATAGGAAGAAAGAGAAGGGCCTTCTAGGTGGAGAGCACAGCATGAGCAATGGCCCAGCAGCTTGCTGAAGTGCTTGGAGCAAGTGTGAGGGCTGTGTGGGTAGATGGAAGAGTTGGAGGTGCAATGAAGAAGGGTAGCCAGAAGTTAAGGCTAGACAAGGGATATACTGACAGACACAGGGTTTCTACATTGCCTAACAGCAGGGCACGGCTTACCCTTAGGCTGTGACCTTGAGCAGACTCTTGTACCAAGCCTTCCGAGGCACCACCATGCTTGCCTGCTTGTGGCCTCCTCCTAGAGAGGCGTGGGCTGTGACGGATGGAGCAGGCAGCCCTTGCTTCCGCAAAGCAGTGGAGGCTAGCACAGCACAGCCAGATTATAGACTTCCTAAACTGTGCTCAGTCCTGCCTGAGCCTTCCTTCCCCTCGTCTTCCATCTCCCACCAATGGGCAGACCCAAGGCTGGGCTATGGATCTTCCTGTGTGCAGTAGGGCATAAGTCAGGAACAGCAGATAAGATCCTGGGCAGTTAGGACCCCGGATTCCCATGCTGTCCGGACTGACTTGCATACTGATTGGCACTCAACCTCTTTTATCTTGCTGCTATATCCACAAAATAAGATTTTTTTTTCTTGGTTCAAAGGATTTGAGGCGGTTCTGGGAAAACATAATGAAGCTGTGCATGATAAACTGGCCAGAAGACATATGACAGGGAGGGGAGTCAGCCAACGCGATGATGAGATGGCGCTTTGGTCCTTCCCCTAGCCCCAGAACACAGGCTCTTGCTACTGGCATAGTCTGGAGAGAGGAGCTTGGGGATCATTCTCCATCAGGCCCTACCCAGTGATCTTGATGCCAGATCCACCCAGGGAACCAGGGTAGGACCTACCTGGACCAGACTTTTTTTTTTTTTTTTTGAGATAGGGTTTCTCTGTGTAGCTTTGGCCGTCTGGATCTCACTCTGTAAACCAGGCTGGTCTCAAGCTCACAAAGATCCGACGGCCTCTGCCTCCGAGCGTGTGCTGGGATAACAGGCGTGTGCCATCACACCTGGCTTCATGTTTTTCTCTGTTACTCTCAGTGCCACAACCTTCTCCTGCGACTGAGTCCTGCTGAGGAAGAGGAAGGAGGAAAGGACAGGGCTGCGGGCACCTCTGTGGAGGCTGGAAGCAGAAAAGCCAGAGGTTCAGTCACTTAGGCCTGTGGAATGATTAAGACACTTGATGGGGCCTGGAATGCACTCAGTTGGCAGAGTGCATCCCTAGCAGTCATGAAGCCCCAGATTTGACCCCTAGCACCCCATAAAATGGGTCAGAGTTGGCACATGTCTGCAATCCTAATACTCAGCTAATAAAAGTAGAAAGATTTTGAACTCAGGGTCATACTGGGCTAGCAAATCCAAGACTAGCCTAGACTACATAAGGCCCTGTCTCAAAAAACACATAAGTAAATAAGTAAATAAAAAAAAATAAGTATATAAAACTCTAGCTAAGTATGCTTAAAGAAAAACTGTTTTAAAGAACACCTTTCTAATCCCAGTATTTGGAAGGTAGAGGCAGAAGGATCAAGTGGTCAAGGTCATCCTCAAGTTCAAGGCCAGGGTAAGCTACGCAGGATCCTGCCTCTAAAGCAAATGAAACCAAATCATGACAATGGTTATGTAACAGCACAGGACCGTAGCATGCCTTGTAGACAGAGGCCACCTCAGAGTGGTGTGGCAGAGATCCAGAGGGCCCTGCCCAGAGTGGTGAGGCCAGGGGAGCTTCAAGGGCAGCCCAGGGCTCACCAACAAAGCCTGGCCAGCTCTGGAAAGCTGCTGCTATTGTTGTGGACTCATCAGGCATGCTCACAGGATGAGCCCTTTCAACCTTTAGAGCAGCTCATGAGCAAGAATCCTTTCCTTTTATTTTTGGTATGTGTGCTGGCTGGTTTTATGTCAACTTGGCAGAAGCTAGAGTCATCTGAGAGGAGGAAGCCTTAATTGAGAAAATGCCTCCAAAAGATCAGGCCATAGACAAGTCTGTAGAACATTTTCTTAATTAGTGATTAATGGGGGAGGGCTCAGCCCACTGTGGCAGTGCCATCCCTAGGCTGGTGGTCCTGGGTTCTATAAGGAAGCGGGCTGAGCAAGCCGTGGGAAGCAAGTCAGTAAGCAGCACTCCTTTGTGGTCTCTGCATCAGCTCCTGCCTCCAGGTTCCTGTCCTGTTTAAGTTCCTGCCCTGACTTCTTTTGATGATGAACTATGATGTGGAAGTATAAGTCAAACAAACCCTCTCCTCTCTAATTTGCACTGGTCATGGTATTTTAACATAGCAATAGTAGCCTTAAGACAGAAATTGGTACCAGGAGCGGGATATTGCTGTGACAGACCTGACCGTATGCTTTTGGGAAGATTGTGGATGAACTTTGGTAGAACTTTGGGCTAGAATAGCCATTGAAAGTTCAAACCTTGGTGAGCTCTTCTGTCTGAGCATGGAAGATAAGAATGTTAAAAGAAATAAAAGATGGAGGCCTGGCTTGCAAAGTTCCAGAGGGAAGTTTAAGAGTTACTTAAAGATTCTATCAGGGTCATTGCATATTGTGAATTAAGAATCTAGTCAGCTGGGACTGAAGAATCAGCCATATTAACAAGAGACCAGTACCACTGAAGTAAAACCTTTGTGTTACTGGGACAATTGATGCTGGTTAGCTGGAGCTGAGAAAATAGTGGTGTTTAAGAAGATAACAGCATCACTAGTGAAATCTGGAAAATATTTCCTCAGAGTCAGCACACAAAAGCTGTTTCAGAGGTGTCCAAGGTTGTACCTCACTCTAGCAGCTGAACTTGGTGTGTAAAGTCATCAGCTGGTACTGGTTTTGAAGGCATGAATGGGTCACGGAGAACAGCTGAGGCCTTGTACTGCGAGGCCAGGAGAGGCCACTGCTGAAGGTGCAGCCTCAGTTGAGGCTTGGCACCATGAAGAGAGCCTATGAGAGGCTATGAGAGGTGAAAGTGTGGAACCCAAATTGCAGCAGAGGATCCCAGTGTTTTGGAGATGCGAGCACCAAGAAAAGCAGCAGTGAAGTGGAGCCATCCCAAGTCAAGCTGTGTGCCACAGAGGGCGGAGTCAGAGACTTGACACAAGCCCTCTGGATGAGCTTAGAAGATGGGAGGGGGTTCTGGACGTCGTCGGACATTGAGTTATTTACACAGCTGGAGTTTGGTTTTGTTTTGATTTGATTATGACTGCACCTTGGTTCTTCCCTCAGAAAGTAAGAAAGTATTTAGCCTATTTTTCATTTTTATAGAAGCCTGCGGTTGAGAGACATTAGATTTTAAAAGACTTTGGATTTTAAAGAGACCTAATTTTAATTGTTTGAATTTTGAAAAGCTGTGGACCTTTGTAAGTTTGCAGAATGTTTTCTCTTGTGATATCTTTATTAATGTGTAGTCTCGGGGAGGAATAAGAAAGGGAAGTTATGGCTTAACAGCAATGTGTTTGTGTGTCAAGCTGACAAAGGGTTAGTTGTGCTGGCTGGTTCTATATCAGCTTGATACAAGCTAGAGTCGTTGGATAAGGAATGCCTCCATAAGAGAAGGCTGCAGGCAAGCTTAAAAAGATTTTCCTTAACCAGTGATTGATGTGGGAGGGCCCAGCCCATTGTGGGACCTAAGCATCCAAGCGCCAGCATGGGTGAGGCCCAAGGAGCATCAGTCTCCTTTTTGCCCTCCACCAGCACCTTTCGCACTGTGGTTTGGCTTTTCTCAGTCTGGAGAAAGTGAGAGGCTCCTGTAGCTTTACGGTCTCCCATCCTCTACTTCTGCTCCAGGGGGAAGTCTACCTCTGTGAAGATCTGATTCGGGAGCCTCCCAGTGTGGACTCCCTGGGCTCTCTATACACTTTGGTTGCTAGCCCATGTACTGATTCCAGAACCTGGTATCAGTGGCACCGGACAGAGGTAAGGGGAAGGGCCAAGCACTCAGAGAAGACCTGTGGCTGGGACAACCCCAGGAACAGACCAATGACTAAAGGCCTTTGGCTGTCTCCTAGCTTCTCCTAAGATGATCAGCCTGCAAGGCAAGGGTAGTCCTACTCTTGACTCCAAACACATACTAAAGGCTGTGATCAGCACTTTCAAATCAGGGAGTTGTTCAGTCTTCTTTTTCATGTGGAGTTGAACACACACTGTTCTAGAAGCCTAGGTTCCAACTTGGGAAAACTTTAGCCTGATTCAGCCCTTGCCTTCCATTTGAGCAGTGTATGCAAGAACACACAAGAACCTTATCCTTCTCCCCTTCCTCCCTGTCCCTTTCTCTCTGTGAGTACGTGTGTGCAAGAGTGGGAACATCTACTTCAGCAATTCTGACAAAACTTTTCTAAAGCTTGAGTTTTCAGTGCCCATTGGTCTTGCTGTGAATCTTCAGGGAACACATGCCTCCTGCCCCTGCCCCGGGGCCTTGTGTAAGAGGAGGAATAAATTTAACTTAGCTTCTATTGGACTAGTCTGGGAAGAGCTCTAGGGCTCCTCAAAGACTTCAAGGGCCAAGTGTAATATTTTGTGCTACAATCCTAGCACTTGGGAAATGAGTTCTAAGGCAGCCTAGGACATATGGTAAGTTGCAGCTAGCCTGGGATACATAGCAGGACTCTGTTTTAAGGGGAGGAAAGAGAGAGACAGAGATATTTCAGATAGTAGATGGCATCTGTGGGGTGCTCTAGAGCTTGGGGTTCTTTCCTTGCTCTCCAGTCAGTACAGCTCTGCTACAGTCTATAATGGGTTGTTGACTTTTGTTTACAAAATGTTCTTCTAAATGGTTAGGGAAAGTTCTAGATCTCTTCGTGGTATGTCCAGCTACAGAACTCAAGGGTGTGCCTTTGTTCCATTTGGTGCAGCTCTGAGCCACTTAAGACTGGGGTCCTTGGGCAGAGCCAGCACTAAGTGGAAGGATGCTCATCATCAGCTGGCTGAGACTTGGAACAGTGACAAACCATTCCCTCAGAGACAGGAACGATGAGGGCCCAGATGTTCCTCCTGTCTTACTCTTTGACAACCTGCAGCTGTCCCCATCTGTTTCTCCTTGTCCTTCTCCTTTCAACCAATGCTTCCCATAGGAAGCACCAGTGGAGGCTAAAGATGCCTAGTTCAGCAGGATCCTGGAGAAAACCAAGTAGATATGTGGCCTGTATCCATGGAGCAATTAGCGGATGGCTGTGCAACCTCCGTGAGGTTTTATAGAAGCCAGCAGCTCACCTCAGGAAAAAGCCAACAATTCCCCCCTCCAAGATGGCTGGCCAGAAGCTGTGAAGACAGCAGCACCTGCTGACTCAGCGACTTCACACACAGCACCCACTGACTCAGCAGTTTCAGTGCCGGAGACTCACCCTGAAGAGATGCTCTCCAGAAGGAACAGGCCATATGCATGAAGTTGCTCATTGTGGCATTACTCAAAATAGCCCAGACTGGGAACCACCCAGCCAGCCTGCAGTAAGGAAGCATCAACTACAAAGAATAGTATGCACCTATCAAAAGCCACGTGTGCAGGCCAAGAGGAAACATGGACGTGACACTGATGATACAACAGGGGGAAATAGTGCCTCCCGAGTCAGTTAGGTCCTACAGACAGAAGAGCTATGTCAGTGCAGTGCTGTGTCAGAGTGACTTGTTCTCTGAATCACTCAAACAATTGCTCTTTACTGTGGCCCCGGTCAGGGTATGAAAGGAGAGAGGGAACATAGGAATGTATTTCCTGTTCATCAACAGCTTCAAATCCAATATATGTTTTCCCCAGTATCCTTCAATTCTGTTACAGTATCACTTTCCAATAAAAACCAGTCAATGAAAGAAGCAAGTAAGAGAAGGCATTCCCCTTCTTCTGGGACACATATGTCATGTCAGGTGTCAAAACCACCTCAAGCTACATTACATACATGTTAGAAGAAACCCAAACAAATTATGGTAGTGACATTTTGGTCTTATAATGTCTTAGTGTCCTCTGCAGCAAAAGCACTTTTGAAAAATCCATTTTTTAAAGGAGGGGGGTGGTGGAGTTAGGACTTGTTACTAATCTCGTGGCCGAATAATTAAGTATACCTAATTCCGAAAGCAGCAAGCTAAATTATGCAGTGCCAAAAGTGACAACTCTGGTACCTACCACCATATCGTCTCTACGGGCATGATTTTAGCTTTGCAGCTAAAAATCTCTGCCAGGAAACCTAATAGAAGGAAGCAAAAATATTTCTGTTTCGATCGAGCTGCCATTTGAGAAAGACTTTTAAAGATGTTCTTCTGTATGTGTAAATCTGACAGCAGATGCATAATTAAAGCCCCAAGGGAGAGCTTCCTTTTAATCTTTTCAAAGCAAACCAATAAAACATCCTTTAAGATGTGAGATGATGGATTAATACTCTTTGGGCTGTTCTGAGTTTCTTCAAGCCGGAGTGCTGCTGTTAAGAACTCAGCCAGGAACTGGAGGAGCCAGAGCTGCTGTCATCATTGTTTGTTCATCTGACCCAGACACTAAAGATAATGATGCGCCAAAGGCCACACTTGCATCTGCCACGAGTGCTGTTGTTTTTTTGGTGTTTGCTAAATGGAGGAATGCAGACGCAAACATGTTCACATTAAAATAAACTTAATTCCAACCCCCTAGGGAATATGTCACAGAGGGTAAATGGGAGAAGTAGTAATTACCCAGGGTCTCAGATCCGTGTGAGCAATCAGGATGAATAATTTAGAGTATAAAGTGGACTTTTAAAATATCTTGCTTGAGCTACTCAGAGAGACTTGGTAGAGGCTGCTGAATAATTGCAGGCACATTTCCCCATAGGGTCTGTGCTGTGCGAACATATGTGTGTTTACACAGTTGCAAAGTGCCCAGCTCAGGAGATGGGGCTCCTTTCAAGCCAAATGTTAGGACAAATATTCCCTGCCACTCTGATGCTCCATCTGACCTTGAATACACAGGGCCAGAGTGAAGTTTCCCCTGTGCTGCCTACTGTTAAAGGCCAGTTCCTGCTCTTTTTGTTGCTGCCCAGGAATGCATGCTATTGAGAGAGAAAGCTCTCAGACCACTCTTCGCCACGGTGTCCCCTGCTTGCTGGCGCCTGTCTTGACTTTCTCTAGTTTGTATTGGCTCTTGCCTATCCAGCCATTTAAGGCCCACAGCTGCCTCTAACTCATCTGCCTGTAACATCTGTGCGATCCTTCAAGTTTTCTGTACTTAATCAGTTTCTGGCCTGACAAGCAAACTAGTCCCCGCCTTAGTGTCAGATTTGTGCATATACACACACACACACACACACACACACACACTCACACACACACACACACACACACACACACACACACTGAGAGAGAGAGAGAGAGAGAGAGAGAGAGAGAGAGAGAGAGAGAGATTCACATTGTTAATATTTCAGTTTCACCCAAGGATATGCCCACTGCTATATGCATGGAATTACTGTAATACACACCACACAAACTCAGCTCTGAAGTGAGGTAAACCCCTCATTAACTGTATAAATCTCCTAACACTACCACACAGACTTGACCAAAGTTCTCTTTTTTGTTCTGGTCATCTTTAGTGAGGATGGCTAACATACACTGTATCTCAGCTGCCCGTGTTGGAACATGCTTAAACCCCTGGCATGTGGAACAAAGGTTGACCTTTCAAAACATTGCACTGGGCTGGCACACACAGTTCTTCGAGGTTACTAAGTGAATGAAGGGCTGTCTATACCAAAACTATACAGATCGTTTCTCTGAGCCAGAGAAATAACAGCAAAAGAAATACTCTATTTTTAAGCAGGATACAAACCTGGACACGTGAATTCTACATCGCTGCATGAACCACACGCCATGTGATAGCTGATCAAGTGAAACCCAGAACGTGATAGTTTCCTCTTTCCCGGATGAAGGGGCAGACTAGACAAGCCTGACTGAGCTCTGGTTCCCTGTGTGATTGCATCCATAAATACATAAGTAATAACAACTGGACATTTCAAGGGAGGGAAGTATCTAAGCAGGAAATACACAGACATATGTAGCTCTTCACAGAGATGGCTGAGGGGATGATCATGCTGATAACTCAGCAGAACTTGTTTGACTGACTTTAACAGGACCAGTTTAAATCACTGTGTTGAACCAGGCAGGCAGCTTGCAGAGACTACTCAAATGGCAGAGAGAGATTCACATCATTAATATTTCAGTTTCACACAAGGATATGCCCACTGCTATATGCGTGGAATTACTGTAATCCACACCACACAAACTCGGCTCTGAAGTGAGGTGAACCCCTCATTAACAGTGTATACATCTCCTAACACCATACCACACAGGGTTTTGCTGGCCCTGAAGCTGGCCAGTTCCATCCTGAGCCATCCACAGCTGGTGTTGATTTTCCCCGGCAGATCTTAGAAGCAACATGCTAGGTCATTCATAACTCAGCCATACGGTGTAGCCTGTCCACACTGCCTGCCTACGTCTAAAACCACAAGTCAAGAGAGTACACAGTTCCATCCCACGTGACTAACAGACAGACAATTCTGACAGTAGACTAAAGACTGAGGCTTGGAACGGTTTCCAAGTAAGCTGGCTTGATGTTGTCCACAGAGCTGAGAGAGAAGCCTGGGTATAGAATCACTGCTTCTGAGGGGACAGTGTGGCTCGTGAAAGACACACAGAGAGCACAGGTCGCAAAATGAGGATGGATTCACAGCCTGTACGGGAGGACGCCGGCCACAGCTTCTGCTCTTTTGCAGCTACATTAAGGAGGCTAGAGCGTGTCACTGGGAAGAAGATACTGTGACATGCATGACATGCTCACAGGTGTACCTCTAGGTAGAAGAAGCAACAGAGAGTGTTTACAAGAAGAGTACATGCTAACATTGAACTATAAACACATGATGTCATCCTCCAAGATTAAGCATCCTTAGTACTTTTAAGCACTTAAAAAAAACCCTCTAGTTGCTATAGCAACTCGATGCAGCTCTTAAAAGGGGATTTTTGAGGGGGTCGTTTTATATCTTCAATCACCATAACAACATGATATATTTTTAAAGGGTATTTTTACCTAATTTGTATAGACTTTGGACTCAGTCCGTATTTGTCTTTTCTATTTAAAATAATCAGATCAAGCATGACACAGGAGAAAACGATTGGAGGCAAGGAAGCGCCTTCACAGACTATCCATACAAACACGAGAGAAACGTAGAGAGACCTTTCCCTCTGTGCACATCCTGAATGAACCTGCTGCCTCTCTTCAGCCTCCAGGCAGCTGTAGGGAGGTAGTCCGTGGCCAGTGCTCTGAACTGACACGAGGAAATGATGTTTATAAAATTCCTCACTTCTCAGCCCTGAAAGCACAGCCCCTTTCTTCCAAATTGCATCAGCAGAAGAGGAGGTTTTGGGGCGACTACTGTGACCAGCAAGTACTGCTGCAACCCTGAGATGCAAAACAGGAGTGAGTGAGACACGACCAAGCCTCGCCAAAGTCTGTATCCTCTGCCCTCTGCACAGCTAAATAAATCGGGGGTGGGGTGGGAGGGTGTCTGTTTGACATGATACCAAGCGCCTAGGAAGAGGCGAGGGTGAGAGGGGCTGGAGACGCACTCTCCAGGGGGAATACCAGGGGACTTCAGTTCAGCTGAGAAGGAGGGTTGGGGTCTTGAGAGTCTGCCCATTTCCCCCGAGGTTACGAAAAGTGAGCTGTTTGGTATAAAAAGTAGAATGAAAAGGCCACTAACCCCAGTTTGTCCTTTGGCACCACTATTGGTCGAAAAGGGGGAACAAAGACAAGAGGTCAAGAACTTGGAGAAGTTAGGGGTGTAGGAAGGGGAAACGCGAGGCGAATGGTGTGATGCAGTTAAGCGGAAGGGCTGGCTTGTGAATAACGGACTTTTCTTTGAGGGGGGGTGGGGCAGCGTCAACAGGAGCAGAGAATGCGAAGAGGAAATTAAAACACTGAGCGTGGACGGGGAAACGGTTGTTTTTGTAACACACGGAGGCCCGGGCGGGGTGGGAACTAGCAGCCGTCGACATGAGTTCTCACAAACCCTCTTACGGAGGAGCAGAGCCTGGACATGGAGCCCTCAGAGCGCTTGGCGCCTGGCAGACAACACAGTCAAGTGAGTGACAGCTGGTGAGAGCTAGAGATGGTCCGCTCGGGCCACCTCTCGCTCCGAACGCAGGAAAGAGGGGTAGGAGGACAGGAGGACGGAGACCAAAGTAGGCAAAGAGTATCAGAATGGAAGGGAGGAGCCGGGGGACGCGGGCCCAGGCTTCGATGGGTGGAAAGGGCAGCGAGTGACAGGCGCGCAGAGGGAAGACGCGCGGGGCGCGCCGCTCACCTATGGTCGACACCACGGTGCCCACGAAGTAGAAGGCTCCAGGGAAGTCCCAGCGCGGACGCAGCGCGTCGGCGCGGACCCCGGCGGCCAGCGCGGCCTCGTAGTGCCGGAGGAAGGCGCGCAGCTCGGGCTCCGCCACGCCGTGCGCCGCGCTGAAGTTGCGCAGCGTGGCGCCCCAGCGCGCCCGCGCCTCCGCCTCGCCCGGGCTCTCGAGCGCGGAGAAGACGGTGGCGCCCGCCACCAGGTAGAGGCCGATGAGCGCGGCCAGCAGCACGAAGCGGCCGGTGTCCTCGTTGAGGTGCGAGCGGCGGCAGCAGCAGCAGCAGCAGGAGGGGCGCGGCAGGCGGCGGCGGCAGCGGCGGGGCGGGGGCCGGGGGCTGCGGGAGGACATGGTCCGCAGCTCAGCCCCGGGGCTGGGGCGGCGCTCGGAGCCGGGGCCGTGACATCCCCGCCGCAGGAGCAGGAGCGTGAGGATGGTGGACCGAGGTCGGGGGCCGCGCCGGAGCCCCTCCGCAGCCTCCCGGAGACCGGGACGGCGGGGCGCCTCCGCCTCCTGCCGGGCGTTCAGGCCACGCACGGGGCGCGCGGCCCAGCGGGCACCCGGGCTGGAGCGCTTCTCCCCGCGCCCCGACGCCTTACCGCCTCCCGCGGCTCCTCACCGGCTGCCCTCGGGCTCCGGGCCCCGAAGCTAGGCCAGCGCCGCCCGGTGGCCGGAGTCCACGGGGCCCCGGGCCGCATACTCCACTCAGGACAGGCCGCGGGCTGTGGGCAGGTCGAACCGTGCAGTCCGGACGCCTAGGATCGGAACCCGGTGGCAGGGCACAGAGAGAGTCCCCTGGGGCGTCCCATGAGGCTGCTGGGGACCGGTGGCGCCTGGGCGCGGGGTGCGCGGCCAGTCCTGTTTCACCCTGTAACTGAGCTGGCGGTGCCGGCTTCGGAGCCTTAGAGGCGAGCTGAGCCCTCCGGGAAAGCGCTCCCTTCCCTTCCCCGCTACCGCCGGAGAGCTACCCGGCACGGAGAGGCGGAGTCATCCGAGCCTGGGGCGGGGTGTTGGGGAGGGGTGAGTAAGGAAGGGAGGAAGGGGTGGAGAGTTGGGCTGTTGAGCCTCCAGGTCGCTCTGGCGACACCAGTGCGCCCCAGTGGAGCAGGTGTCCCACTGCCGTGCTGGCTGGCAGCGCGCTAGACAACCGGGTCCTTCCTTCCCTGCGCTTGGGCTCCGGAATCTCTTCGTCTCTCAAGCCACGGGGAAACTTTGTTCAACTTGGTGCTCTGAGGGCTCGGAGGCTGGGAGCCATCGGGAACCAAACCCGACTTCGGTTCTTGGGCTCTAGCCTGAAGTTTAAGCTCCCTTTGCTCACCCGTTTGTTCCCGGATCCAACCGCAGCGCCAGGACTCCGGCGGAGTTCTCTGGGTGTAGCCGGCTCGGGAACCGAGGACAGGCGGGGGCTCCGGGCTCCGGCGCGGCGGGAACCAGGGCGCCTGCTCCCGCTCCGAAGCGAGCGGCCGGCCGGCGTCAGCACCGCGGACAGCGCGTCGGTGCCGCAGCCCGCGGGTGGGAGGCTCCAGGCTGCGGGGTCCCGCCACCGGGGGCCAGGCTCCTCGCCCGGCGCCGCGGTGCTCCCCAGACCCTCCTTCTTTCCCCCTCTACCTCCGGAGAGTCCCCCACCCCACCCTGACGCAGGTGCGGTCGCCGAAACTGCGAGTCGCCGGGGTGCGGACGCTGCGGAACAGGAACAGGAGGAGGAGTCACGCGCAGGTGGGGGAACTCAAGGCCACCAGAGCAGGCGGATCTCAGCCCCGTGCTGCTCGGGCTTCTGTGCTGCCCCAGCTCGCCCGCCCGAGGGACGAGAGCCTGGCTACACCCGGGTGCAGTGGAGGGCGAGGAGGGTAGAGGCTCGCCAAGGGGAATGGCGAGCTCTGGAACACCCTAGGAAAGCGTCCTCCGCCCCGCCTCGGAGGGGAAAGCCAGCGGGCTGGTGCGCGCAGCCTCCGGTCCTTCTCTGCCCAGCAGAACCCAGTTTGGCTGGGGTCGTAAAGTTGTGTAGTGAGGAACGTCCTCGGTATTAACAGATGATCCCGCAGTCTCTGGGTAGCCAGCCCCCTTCCGTCTTTTATTGGCCTCGATGAGGATACTGATAATAATATAGATAACAGGAAAGAAAAATAATGATGTTGATTTCTTAGGCACCCCAGGTGGCTGAGAGCAAACCGCAGAGCTGCCTCCGTCCCCTCCGCAGGCCAAGACCAGGCTAGATAGCCTCCTCCGCAGGAAAACATCAAGCTGAGACCTACTCAGAGCGGTGCTTGCAGCGTGGCGGGTACTCACTGAGGACCCTGAATGAGTCTCCACCGCTCAGCGAACACATCACAGCTATGAACCTGGGATCCTCTCACGCACGGGCCGGCACTCGAGGCAGGAGAGCTGTGGAACGCCGAGTGGAACCTGACTTGGGATGGAGACAGGCTTGCCTCTCAGAGACCCCGCTCCAGCGAATGGGTGGAGTGGACCATGTTTCTCTTGGTGTGTGCAGACGGGAAGAAGCGCACTGCACCGGGGCTTGGGTGGCAAGCGGTTACTGCTGGTTCAAGGAGGAACGCATTCATCCCCTGAGAGAGCCCCGAGGCCCTGATTCACTGTGGAGCACACAGTGGGAGCTTTATCCAGTCGCCAACTACCGCCACTGCAAACCACTGTTATGTCAACCGTTCCCTTCCCCAGCCTTTGCTTCTCCTCAGCCACCTGCAGGTGCTAAGTCAGCTGCTCCCCCCAGTCAGCACCTTCAGGCTGTGAGGATGGCCTAGCCATAGATCTCTGGGACTGAGCCCCACTTGGCTGGTCAGCTCAGAAGGAAGCCTTGAGAGGTGCCATTTCAGGAGACGGCCCTGAAAGACACTACCAGGCCTGTCAGGGCTTTGCCCAGACTCTCAGAGCAGGGATGGGCTGCCTGACTGCAGTGTCCTGCGCTCCCTGCCCAGCTGGCAAAGGGCCTACCCACCCTGCCCTCCCGCTTGTGATTCCAGCTTGATTAGCATCGAGCCCTTGGCATCAATTTTAGCACTGAGTGTCAAGTCTATTTATGTAATAGGAAGATGATGAGTTCCCTGCTCATAGATATAGGTCCTTTAGGGAACCAGCACCATGATGAATGTGACTTTTGCCCACTTGGCCACTGACTCTGCCAGCTGACTATCCTCAATGCTTTTACCTCAGCCCAGGGCTGTGGCAACAGCCTCCTAAGCATACGGCTTGCTGTGACAAAGTTTCCTCGCAGAGGTCCGTCCTAAGTGCCAGTCACTGCTGTCATCCAGCCCATTCAGTCTCGTCATGTGACTGAGGCCTCTAAGCCTCACTCTCCAATGGCTTCCCAATTCTATACAAAATTGGTGTCTAAATCCTTGAGGTTAGAGTTCAACACCTTTGATTATGAGATTTCTAGAGTGGGTGTGTTTGTGTAGGGTCACCTCTTACTCTTTAAGCACCCTGTTCCCAGCCCAGTCACCAGGTCCTGACTATGCTGTTGACCCCACTTCCTCAGCTCTACATTCCTCAAATGTAGGATCAGATTTTCTTTTCTTTAAAAATTTTGATTTGATTGATTGTGTGCTAGGTCAGAAGACAACTTATGGGGGCTGGTTCTTTCCTTCTACCATGTGGGTTCAGAGGCGGGAACTCAGGTCATCAGGTTTGAGACCAAGGACCCTTCCTTACCCACTGAGCCATCTTGCCAACCCGAACATCCCTATTCTCACAAAACCTCTCCTTTGTAGGAAATCTGACCTGATTACTTTGATGCCAGCATTTTAACCCCAGCCTTCCAGTATCTGCCATGCACTCAGGACCTTCAAACAAGACAAAGGAACACAGCCTCTCGTCCTTCCTCCACTTCCTCTTTACTTCCTTTCTTTCTCTCTTTTATAGAGGGAAACACAAGACTGGAGGGTTAGCCAGGAAATACAGGTGAAATCAGGTTCAACCTCAACTGCCATCTCCACGCATAGGATTGTAACTAAGACATGTAGAATTGACCATCTACTACATACAGAAATACTGACAGTTATAGCAGTAACAAGGTCAGCTGATATGTGGGAAAATAAAACTTAGCATGTCTATACAGTGAAGTGGTCAGCAGTAAGTGGAGTGGAGTTCTGACATGGGCAATAACATAATAGTCTTTAAAAAATTGTACTTACGGGCTGGACAGATGGCTCAGTGGTTAAGAGCACCAGCTGCTCTTCCAGGGGACCCGGGTTCAATCCCTGGCACCCACATGGCAGCTCACACCTGCCTGTAACCGTTCCAGGAGATCCCACACCAATGCAAATAAAATAAAAATTTAAAAATAATTTTACAAGGAAAAAAGTATCACAACAGCTTACATATTATGAATTCCAGTCTTATGAAATGTTCATCATGAATAAATCCACAAAGACAGAGGCAGCTCAGTGGTCTCTTTGAGGTTATGAGTGCCTGGGAATGACAATGGAATATAAATTTCCCTATGAGGGCTGTCAAAATATTCTAAAGTTGATTGTGATAATGAGTGTATGATTCTGTCCTGAGACTAAACAGCATCCAGGTGTGAGTTTAAGTCCTGGAATTGTATGGCACATGAACTAAAGCTCCATAAAGCTGCTTAAGAAGCACGGGTGTAATTGATTTGGCAAGTTTTTATTTAAAAAATAGAAGCAGAGCCAGGCATGGCGACCCACTTTTGCAATCACAGCACCGAGACAGTTGAAGCAGGAAGATTATGAGTTTAAGACACGTGTGGATTATGCAACAAGTTTCACATCACGCTGACAACATAGTAAGAATATGCCACAAACAAAAACCACCCCTAAGAGGTAAGTAATTTCTCCTTCCTTCCTTCCTTCCTTCCTTCCTTCCTTCCTTCCTTCCTTCCTTTCCTTCTTTCTTAAACGCCGTGGGACTCACAAAGATCCAGCTGCTTCTATCTCCTGAGCACCAGGATTAAAGCTGTGCACACCCATGCTCAATGAAAAAAATAACTCTTTCAAAAACAACAAAAAGGTGGAAAATCGGAGCCAGCTTAGCTGTGGTAAAGAGAAAATCGATTATAAAATTCAGTTTGAATGAAGGAATTTGTTCCAGAAAATACTTTTAAAAATTAATCTATGCTGACAAAGTTTTGTTAGACTTCTACATTCCAAGCAGCAGATTTAAAATGTGCTGGGCGCCTCCAGCCCTTTTGATCTTTTCAGAACTCTCAAACACTATTACCTGACTTATTTATTAGTAATAAGCTGTACCAAAGTGCCACCACGCAGCTCAAGTCCAAATTCAGTGTTGTCCTTCCACTTTCTGAGCAGTGTCCTTACGGGTGGGCACCACTGAGCCCAGTGTACAAGTCACTTTTTGTTTCCAGATAGCATTTCATTGTGTAGCCCTGGCTAGCCTGGAACGCGCTATGTAAACCAGGTTGGCCTTGAACTCCACTCCACCACACCCAGCCTCACAAGTTACTTTTTAAATATCAAGTCTGGAGATTAAGTCCTTCTCCTGGCTCACGTCCATTGCTTACATTCGGTTCTTCCTCATCCCTCAGCTTTAGTCTTTCTTACACTCCTCTTCAGGTTACACATGTGTACATTTGTTTATATCCATGCATACATTAAAGAGAATATATGGTTTATGTCTTTCTGAGGCTTTGTGATCTCAATTATTAATGTGCATTCTAAAATTCATCCATTTTCCTATTTCCCACTTCATTTTTTCTTTTTTTAATTTAAAAAATTATATTAATTACAGTTTATTCATTTTGTATTCTAGCTGTAGCCCCCTCCCTCATTTTCTCCCAATCCCTCCCTCCTTCCCTCATCTCCTCCCATGCCCCTCTCTAAGTCCACTGATAGGGGAGGTCCTCCTCCCCTTCTATCTGACCCTAGCCTATCAGGTCTCTAGTCTATCAGGTCTCATCAGGACTGGCTGCATTGTCTTCCTCTGAGGCCTGGCAAGGCTGCTCCCCACTCAAGAGGAGGTGATCAAAGAGCCAGCCTCTGAGTTAGTTCATGTCAGAGACAGTCCCTGTTCCCATTACTAAGGAACCCACTTGGATACTGAGCTGCTATGTGCTACATTTGTGCAAGGGTTCTAGGTTAGCTCCATGCATGGTCCTTGGTTGGAGTATCAGTCTCAGAAAAGACCCCTGGACCCAGATTTTTTGGTCCTGTTGTTCTCCTTGTGGAGCCCCTGTCCCCTCCAGATCTTTCTATCTCCCCCTTTTTTCAAGATTCCCTGCACTGTGCCCAAATTTTAGTTATGAGCCTCAGCATCTGCTTTGATACACTGCTGGGTAGAGCCTTTCAGAGGCCCTCTGTGGTAGGCTCCTGTCCTGTTCCCTGTTTTCTCCCTCTTCCAATGTCCATCCCGTTTGCCTTTCTGAATGAGGATTGATCATCCTACACAGAGTCCTCCTTCTTGCTTAGCTTCGTTAGGTTTACAGATGTTAGTATGTTTATCCTATATTATCATTTTTTCTTTAGAACTGAGTAAATTGTGCATGTGTTCATTATCTATCCATCCGTTGGTGAACAGAAAGGTTGATCCCACTTCTTCACTATGCTGAATAAAGCCGCAATAAACATGGATATACAAATAGCTCTGTTAGGGGATGGAGCTCTGTAGGTTTGTGCCCAGGATTGAAATAGTTGGGTCATATGATAATTTTATTTTTTGAGAACTCTCCAAATGGATTTCCATAATGGCTGTATTGACTTACTTCACCAGCAACAACTAGGAAAGTTTCTTCATCCGCAGATCTTCTCCAACATTGTTGTAGGATTTGCAGATGACAGTCTTCTGACTGGGGTGGGGTCGGATCTCAAAGCGGTTTTAATTTTAATTTCCCAGATGGCTAGGAATACTGAACACTTTTAGAATAGTTATTGGTCATTTGTGTTTCTGTCTATGTGGTTCACTTGTCCATTTGTTGATTGGCAGTTTCGTTCCCTTAGTATTTAGTCTCTGCAGTTATTTACAACATCTGGATCCCAGCCCTTGTCTGCTAAGAGCTTTCTCCCATTCTGTGGGCTGTTAGTAAGCTGTTGACCTTCTGCTTTGCTGGACAGACACTTTCTGTGTTCAGGTATCCATCTGTTGATACTGGGGTTCAACTTTAAAGTTCTTGCCTACCTCGGTATCTTAAAAAGCAACCCCCGAGCCAGCTGGTAGTGGTTCACACCCAGCACTCGGGTGGCAGAGGCGGGCAGGTCTCTGAATTCGAGGCCAGCCTGGTCTACAAAGGAAGTTTCAGGACAGCCAGGGCTACGGAAGAGAAACTGTCTCAAAAACAAAACAAAATAAAAACCAAATAAATAGATGATAGATGGATAGATAGATGGATGGATAGATGATAGAAAAAAAGAAAGAAAGATAGAAAGAAAAAAGAAAGAAAGAAAGAAAGAAAGAAAGAAAGAAAGAAAGAAAGAAAGAAAGAAAGGAAAGAAGAAAGGAATAAAAAGCATCTCCTGTAGTTTCTATTTTTCAGGTTTAAGTTAAGGTTTTGATCCATTTTGATTTGATTTTTGTGCAAGGTGAAAGATAGCCTAATTTCATTTTTTTGCAGGTAGAAATTCACTTTGCCAGCACAATTTGTTGAACAACAAAAAAGCTATCTTTCCCCCAAAGTATGTGTTTGCCTCCTTTGTCAAAAATTACCCAGACATGGTTTTGCCATTTTGCTTTCGAGTCTTCTGACTATAACATTAGTCTTCCTACTTTTGTGCATGCAGGGTTTCTTCACTGCTGTAGCTCCACAGTATAATTTGAGGTCTGAATTGTAATTCCAGCATTGCTCTCACTCCTTAGGATTGCTTTCAGTGTTTGTGGTCATTTGAGGTTCTGTATAAACAGTTTTCTTTCCTAGATCTGTAAAATATGACACGGGAACTTGATAAGTATTGCATTAATTCCACATATTAATTTTGGTAGCATAGACATTTCACAGTATTAATTCTGCCTATCAGGAACATGGAATATTTTTCCATCTTTTAATATCTTCTGTGGTTTTTCTTTTTCAATATCTTTCATTGTAGAGGCCTTCCACTTTTTTGGTTAGATATCTTCCTAAATATTCAATTTGGGGGCAATTATTTTGGATAGAATATAATTTCTAATTTCTTCATCAGAGAGTAAGTAGGCTATTAATATAAATAAAGTCTACTGATTTTTTTAATATTGATTTTTTTTCTCCCACAACCTCCTTGTGCTTATGAGGTCCAGGATTTTTCTAGTAGAGTCAATAATAGACTCAATAAATAAATAAAGACTCATGTCTGAAAGCAGGGCAAGTTTGACTCCTTCCCTTCCTATTCCCACCTTTACGTCTTTGTCTTGTCTGATTGCCATAGCTAAGAACCTGAGCAGGGGAGAGTGAAAACTTCTCATTCCCGACGTTAGAGGAAATGCTCTCCATTTGTCTCCGTTATATAGCAATACTGTTGGCTCTACTGTTTTGCTGGATAGAGCCTTTATTATTTGCGTTGTATTCACTTCTAAAATCTCTAGGACTTTTAACACAAATGCATGTTGAACTTTTTCGAATGCTTTTTCAGTGTGATTTGAAATAATTACGTGGTTTCTGACCTTGAGGTTGTTTATATGGTGTGTTTATTGATTTATGTGGAACCAACCTTGGCTTCCCTGGGATGAACCCATGTGGTCATAATGTATTTTTTCCTTAATGTGTTCTTGAGTTTGGTTTGTAAATATTTTGTTAAAAAATGTGTATCTATGTTCATTAAATAAATTGTTTTGTAGTTGTTTTTGTTTTTGTCTTCACTTGGTTTTGGCACCAAGATGATACTATCTTCATAAAATACATTTCTTTACTCTCTAGTTTGTGGAACAAGTTTAGGAGAATTGGTGTGAAATGTAAGCAGATGACAAAGATGTGAATTTGGGTAATGGACACAAGTTATGGGAGGACATAAGGCTAATTCTTTTTCTGGCTCTAATTCTGTCATGGAGTGTTTGGATTTGGTGCTGGATATGTGCATAAAATATATTCAATACCAAAAGTGTAAAATGTGAAGTGAAGCTTCCCAGCTTCTGTTTTTGATGCCAATTTTAACTCTATGTAAGCTCATTAAGTTCTGTGGACTGTGGGTATGGTTAACTTTGGTGTATGATGTTTATTGAAAGGGAATTTTTAATAATAAAGTTTCCTTTTAAAAGCTGCAGGAAGTTGGTCATCTCTGTCTTATGAAAGGTTGTTTGAGTTTCTTTCTTGAGTTTCTTGGCTGTTTAAAGGCAGCCACTGTCTCTCCTACATGCTCTTGAAATCAGGGTTTTGTTTTCCTCAGTGACTGGCAAATGTCTCTTTATGCCAATGTCACAGAATGGTGGAGGAGGACAGCAATGAGGAGAAGATGAATGAGTTTGAGGGACAAAATCACTTTTATAGTGAGGTCTAATAACTGGCTGATCTCTCCTGATGTCTTCAGTTGATGCATCCACTCACTCTGTAAAATCCAAAGAAGTTTCTTTCCCTTCTGGAATGAGAATTAGACATCTCTTATTGGTGGGCTTGTGCTTGGTGAAGCCAGTTTGGGTTAGGTTTTCAGTGTTCTCACATGCGTTGCCATGTTATGACATGGGGTGTCAGCTACACCTGCAGAGAAAGAGCCGTATGAGTGAGGAGTGCTGCATGGAGTCAGGGGCTCTGGTTTTTAAATCTGGCTGTGTGAAGCATGCACATCTTCTGTTTATGTCACCATGATATATGTGGGTAAATGGAGGCACCAATCACTCCCTACTGACAAGAATCCCAGGGTGGAGAAGAGCTTTAAAGGCCAGTGAGGACCAGCTTATCTCAGTCTTCAATCCAGAAAGCTGAGTGTCCCCTGTCTCAACAAGTTCATGGGAGTCAGCGTTTCCACCGAGAAGCAGTTTTAAACACGCTCTTCACCTCTTTCTTATTTAGAATGCCATCCACAGTTTTCGTTTGGTAGGTAAGGACATGAGGCATGTATCGACTTCTCCTCAAACGGATTTGACATCGCCTTTAAAGACAATATGGCTGTGCATGCAGCTCAGTTGTTAGATATTTGCCTCACATGTGCAAGGCCCTGGGCTTAATCTCCAGGGAAGAAGAGGAAAAGGAAGGGAGAGAGGGAGAGGAAAAGGCAGCTAAATACAGCCAAATTGTTACAGTCCCTCAAACCTCTAATCACAGTGCACAGGAGGCTGAAGCAGGAGGCGTTAGATGGTGGTTTAGGCTCCATAGGGAGTTTCAGGCCAGTGTGGACCACAGAGTGATACCCTAACCTCTTTTTTTTTTTTTAAGACTACATCAATTCCTTTAATGAATTGCTAATTTTGAATAATTGAAAAGCCCCAAAAAAGCAAAAATAAGAAAACACAAATTACTTCAGATTCTATGTCATTGTTCAGAGAAAAAAAATGACTGCTCTCAATCATTTTAATTATTCTTTTCTTCCTTCTGGCTCGCACTACCTGTCATCTGTCTTTCACCATTGTTATCCTTGAATATGCGATGTTCCCACCTAGGCTTGTTCATGCATTGAACACTTGGTTCCTAGATGCTGGTAGGAAGTTTGGGGGATGCTCTTGCCCCTTTGGGGGGCTACCTAGAGGAAGCAAACCCCTGGGGTGTGCTGTAGAACGCTGACTCACTGACTGGTCCTGGTTCCTTCTTTCCCTTTACTGTCCACCACAGACATGCCTCATTCCTGCCTGCTCTCTCCGAGGGTGAGGCCAAAGCCTTAGAAGCTACAGTTTAAAGACAAACCGTTCCTCTGTTCCTTCTGTTTGGTCTTGTTTCTTGTCAAAGCAAGAAGAAAAGTAACTGAAATGTTCATCAATCAAATCTGTCCGCATACACGTGAATTTCATTTGATTGAGCCCATACATATTTTCTGTACTATTTCAAATGCTTTTTTTTTTGTTTTGTTTAATATTGGCTTTTCAGATAGGTTCTGTTCCAATGTATTTGCTGAGCAGCTACTGCACACTGAGTGTGCTTTTAGGTATCTGGAGTCGGTCAGTGAGCATGAAACTTACATGGCTTTTTCTCCTTTTCTGTTCTTTTTGCCTTTGTTTTTCATTTGCTTGTTCTTGTTCTTTGAGACAGGGCTTCTCTGTGTAGCTCCAGCTGTCATGGAACTCACTTTTGTTTTGTTTGTTTTTTGAGACAGGTTTCTCTGTGTAGCCTTGGCTGTCCTAAACTAACTTTGTAGAATAGGCTGGCCTTGAACTCATAAAGACCCGCCTGCCTCTGCCTCCTTGGTGCTGGGATTAAAGGCGCCCGGCTTCACAAGGCTTTCTTGTTTCTCTAAGTTTCTCAGAGTTTATCTAATCATCACTCATTTGTCCAGTATCCTCCCAAAAGAGGTTTTTATCTGAGTTTCATTGGCAATTCTTGTGAGACTGTTTGGTCTTTCCTCTGTCCTTTCACCTTTTTCTTTCAAATAACAGTAAATATTTGGACTTGTCTTTAAAAAATATTATTACTGCCGTATGCATATGCAATGCTCTTATTGGCATTATTAATGTTGTGTGCGTGTGGAAGCACAAGCGTGCTGTCTGCGGAGGCCAAAGAGCATCTGTTGGTTTCTCCACTGTGGAATCATCCCAGGCCGTCAGGTTCACACGTGGAATGGTTCTGATGGCTGAGACACGTGCCCTGCCCTTCTTAACTAAACTGATAACTGCCATTTAGACTTGAGCTTTCTCAGCAAAAGGATGATCATTTTGTTTGAGTGTCAACGGGCCCAATTAAAATCCCCTTTTGGGAGGCCAGTGAGATGGTTCAGTACATAAAAAAACAAAAGAAACCTTGCTTCACAAACATTAATTTGACCCCCAAAGCCCAGACTGCAGAGAACTGATTCCCAAAAATGAACTCTGACCTCTACCTGCATATTCCCACATTCCCACACACAAACTAAAAATAAATAACTAAATATTCATATTTTTGCTGGGCATAGTGACCAGTGCTTTAATCTCAGCACTCAGGAGGCAGAGGCAGGTGAATCTCTGTGAGTTCATGGTCAGCCTTGGCTACATCCAGAGCTACATAATGAGACCCTGTTTCCAAACAAAACAAAACAATCCTGTTTCACCCTCCCTCATACTTAGCTGTGCTGACTGTATTGCTACAGATGGAATGCAGGGCCTGGTGAGGGGGAGCGTGTGTTCTGACACTGAACTCCTCCCTCAGCCCCCAGAGGAGAGTGTGATTTTACCTTCTAGCAAATACGATGGGGAATTCCAGAACTGCTGTGTGGATTCCAGTGGCCGGCTGAGGTTTCGCTTTCCGCCGTTTCTAGATTGTGCTTCCTACAATGTGGGCATCACGGCTGGGCCTCCAGCTGCCACACTGATGAAGGTGGTGTACAGTGTATAGAACCGTAGCGGGTAGGAACAAAATTATCGAGACTCCTATGCTTCTCTTACAGGAGAATTGGTCTTTATGCATCTGGCCCACAGTTGCACAACCTTTTTTACGAACTGTATGTTCAAAAGTCCTGTTTGAATGAGTGTGAGGTGGAGATTTGGACACAGCAGGTACCTCAGCTTTCTTCTCTCTCAGGCCTTGTGCCCAATGTTCTCCTCACAATAGACTTGCTTGTGCTCTGCTCCACCCCCAACAACACCGCGTCCTTTATATTTCTGCTTGTGGAAGAGATGAGAAGTTGGTGGCGGAGCACAAAAGCAGAGAAAGAGGCTCCGGGTCGCTGCAGGCGACACTGAAGTCCTGAATTGTCGGAAGTCTGAGAGAATCGGATGAACCTTTTTAGGGAGATTGGGCAATCGTTTTAGCTGGGAGGCTTTATTTTATTTTTCATTTACTTATTTGCTTTTAGATGGGGTCTCACTATGTAGTTCTGGCAGACCCGGTACTTGCTGTGTAGAGCAGGTGAGACTCATTCTGCCTCCCTCCATGTTCTGAGCTCTGGGATTAGAGGGGCACACGGGAAGCTTTGAGCGAGGCAGAGCTGCTGAGGAGAAGGAATAGAAGAAACGCAGGGAGATGTGCAGGGGTAACGGAAGCTCTTGCACTTCTAGCTTGGCTGTGGCTGCAAAGCCTGTGGCACAGGACGGATCACAGCACAGAACACCAGGTTAGACTCGGAGAACGGAGAAGAAGCTGAAGCTAATGGCTGTTGTAAGTGCTCCAGAAGTGAGGCTCTGGAGTGGGGAACCCCAGGAGGGGTGTGGAGTGAGGCGGGGCCTGCAGGGCAAGTGTCCATGGCGGTAGGAGGATGAAGAAAACGGTTGTTAGAACATCTTTTTCATAGAAACGCATCCCCAGGCTTGAGGACAAGAAGCGTTCCTAAGGATAGACCTGTTGGAAAGCTGGATGTGCAGACTGGGAACGGTTCTGGTCAGTGGAGAGTTCACTTAGCGTGCAGGGAGCCTGGGGTTTGATCTCCAGTAATGTCTGCAATTCCTCAACTCAGAAGGTGGAGGATCAGAAGTTCAAGGTCCTTCGAAGTCAGTCTGTATGCACTACATGAGATGTTTCGGAAAATAAACCAAAATGGGGCTCTCTCATCTTCCTCCATCTCTTCCTCAGCAGTATTCACTGTGTTTTTGAGGATTCTGACTTATTACAAATTCTGTTGATTTTCATGGTTGGGCAGGAAGGAGACTGAGAGGCCATAGAGGTAGCCGCAATCCCAGACAAGGATGCTAAGGCATGGAGAGAAGTCAGCATAGGCTTCGTTGGACAGAACTGTCCCTCCCACATCCGAGTCCTGTAGGCTCCTGTCTCCTGACTTAGCACACTCAGCCATTCACTCTTGTAGCTGGGAAGACGAGAGGGCATGATTTTGGAGTGTGGAGGGGCTGGCTTCGGAGAGGTTGGCTGGGCGTCAGCTCTTAGATATGAAATGCCTCCCCTAAAGACTCTTGTGTTAAAGGCCTGGTCCCCAGCTGCTGGATCACGTCATTGAGAGCTAATTGGATCCTGAGGTCTTTGAAGTAATCAATGGATTAATCCCTGGATGGATTCTTAATTTAATGGTATTATTGGGAGATGGTGGAAAGTAGGAGGTGGGGCCTTATTGAAGGAAGCAGGCCCCTGGAAGAATGTTCTGGAAAAATGCACTCTGTCCCTGCCTCTTTCCTTTTTGTCTTGCTGCTTCTTGGCCGCCATGAAATTACCAGCTCTGCTCCATCTCAGCTTCATGCTGTGAAGTTCTGCCCAGAGATACCAAAGCCAGCCAAGCATGGACTAAAACCTCTGACTCCAGGGACCTGAATGAACCTTTCCTCCTTTAAGTTGCTTCTTCCTGGCATTTGTCACGGTGACAAAAGGAACAACAACAAAAACACAACCAAAAGGGGCAAATGCACTGCAAGCGTTTCTTCTTGAGCAGAAAGTGCAGAATGAATTTACTTTTGAACACAATTACAGTCTGGGAGAAACATCCTCATTGCTCTGTGCATTCATTTTTCTTTAGTAAAAAGCATAATATGCTGTGACCTGAGGGTGATGAGCCAGCAAAGCACCAGTGTGGTCCACTCAGGGAGCCACAGCCATCCTCGGCTCTGCTAGTAAGCAGATTTCTATCTAGAAGGCACAGGCTGGGTTGGAGGAGGCGCCAGTGAAAATGCTCACTTCAAAGATGCTCTCTTTTCCCACTGCCCCCCACAGGTCTCCCAGGGCTCTAGGTTTGTTTCATTTGCTCACTTCTTTTTCACCAAGCAGAATGGGATAGTAACTGCATACCAAATGCTGGTAGGTTCTGGATACAAGAGCTGAGCCTGCCGAGGCTCCTGCCTTCGTGAAGTTTTAGGATTAGTTTGTATCCATGTTGATAAAAACTGACCTTTGGTACATTAGCAATGAAGGCGCATGCCATGTTCTGGGAGATGCATACAAAGAGATTTGACCAAGCCCGGCCTAAGGGGCAAGCAGAGGCAAAGAGGAAGGTATGTGTAGCCAGAAAGGCCAGTGAGTACAAGTCCTGCAGCTGGAGGCAGAGGCAAGGAAGAGCCCTGTGAGGTGGTGACCTAAGTCCCACAGAGCTTTAGAAACCCCGTAAGAATCCCGGGAAAAGGGGGAAGCCTGGATGCTCGCTTCAGCTTGTTGCTTTCAAGTCTCTTCCCTCCACAGTTTCCCTTTCAAGTCTCTTCCCTCCACAGTTCACCCTCTGGGAGTTTTGCTTGGCCTGTGTCCCTTGGCTGGCTCTCCTGAGTCCAGAGCGGCAACTGCAGCCTCCTCCTGTAGCTCTTAGGCTCTGTTCTTTTGGACCTAACCTATCTGTAGCTCTATCTTCTGCCCTCACGTGCCTTTACTCCCCTAAACCTCTTGCACACACTAGCAATGTCTTCAGCTTCACACGACACACACAGCATCTCCACTGCCCCTTGTTCCCTCTCTTCTACTGGGAGGTTCTCATCTACACAGCAACAGAAACACTCCCAGGCTGAGTGACTCTGTTGCCAGTGCTTCTTCTCCCAGAACGGATTTGACCTCTTGAGGGCCGACCCTGACTAGTACCTGCCCATGTGGGTAGACAAACAAGGCGAGGAAAGGTCACATGGCAAGCTCTTATTTACATACAATTTCCATAATAGACAAATCCAGGGAGACAGAAAATAGATTAGGAAAGAGATTTGGGATAGATTTGGAAAGTGTGTTCCCAAATATGTACGTTTTTTTCCTTTTTAGTACTTGTTAAATTGGTAAATAATCAAACAGTTACTTCCTGATCAGACAGGAAGTTTTCTTTGCTAGCTAACGGATAGGGAGAAGTCATGTGGCACAGAGCCTTGTCTCTGAGCATTGTTCCTAAGACTGGATTCAGAGACTGTGCTCATGAAGTCATTAGAGATGTTAATGGAAGAGTGTGTGTGACGGCATTCCTGGGGAGGTGAGAACTGTCTACTCATCCTAGATGGGGAACCAACAACCAGACCAAAGTAATGACACCATCACAGTCAAACTTAGTAAGCAGTGAATTCGTTGGGGTTGTTTACAGGAGCATGGGTGACTCAAAGGCAGCTGCCTCACTGAATACCCACCCCACCACGGGCAATGAGTCACAAAAGCTGGAACTCTGGAGCTCTCTACACCATGTGCAGCCATCTTTGCAGATTGGACAATCTTCTCTCCTCAGCAGCCCCTAACTGCTTATATAACCTTGATGATGGTGGAGCCTCAAGTATCTTACAAATTTCAGGGACTTCTGAGCCTTGTGAGTTGTTCACTTCCCACTCAAGTCTTAAAGAGCCTTTTTGCATGATGGAATGTTTTAACTCAGACGAAATTACTACACAAAAGAAGGAAGATGGTTTCCACGAGTCAGGAGGCCATCTGGCTTACTGCTAATGGAAGTTGTTCTCATCATTATAATGAGATTACATCTGAGCTGACCATGGTGGCACATTCCTATGATCTCAGAGCTTAAGAGGCATGGTAAGAGGATCACAAGTTCAAAGACATTCTGGGCTACACAGAAAGATAAACAGATGAACAGGTAAATAAATAGGAATGGAGTTGACGGCGTGGTTAGGCGCACACAGTGCTTTTGCGGCGGACCTGGGTTGTATTCCTAGCACCTGTCGGGTGGTTCACAGATCTCCTGTAGGTCTAGCTCCAGGTATCTGACTGCCGATTCTTGACTCAGCAGGCTCCCACCACACACACATAATTAAACAATAAAGAAGCAAACCGTTAAGAGAGGGAATGAGGAAAAGAACTGATTCTAATCAGCATGAGAATCAAGATGCTGCACTTTTTCCTTGAAGGGACAATAGGGTGGAGCAGCCTGACACTAGTGCAGGAATGAAAAGAATGTTCTTACCGTCTCGAGAAGGGCAGGAACAAAGTGACATTGGAATTAACAGGGAGAAGGCATGTGAGTTTGTTAACACATCCTCAGGAGCCATGGAAAATCAGGCACGCAAAGAATGGTCAAGTGGGTGCTGTCTTCGGCTGGTCCTGGTGGCACCAGTCCATAATCCCAGCTACTTGGGAGACTGAGGCAGGAGGATTGAAAGTTCAAAACCTGCCTAGGCTATCGAGTGTGTTCAAGGCTAGACTCAGTGAGACTCTGTATCTAGAAAATGAAATGTGAAAAGAGGTGTTCCTTGCTGGTTGAATGCTTGCTTGCCTAGCCTGCTTGAGGCTCTAGCTTCAGTGTCTAGCAACCAATCAACAATCAGTCAACAAGCAGGCCTCTTCATAGGGTACAGAGAGATAGGTATATAGATAATTATAGTGGAAAAAATATTTTTAGGGGCGGTGAAGAGGCTGAACGGGTAGCCCATAGGCTTTGAAGAGCTGTTTTTGCTCCAGGCTCAGCACTGTTCCAACATTGACCTCTCTGGTAGCTGCATTCTGTTCCTCCGCCCTCCGGCTTATTTCTGTGTCCGGCACTGTGGAGTGGATGGCTCAGATGACTCCCACCTTGTAGAGAATTCTACCTTCAGAGTTTCTCTCTGAGTTGAGAAAAGGAAACAGAAAAAAAAGCAAAACCAAACCAAACCAACCAACCAACCAACCAACCAAACAAACAAACAAAAAAAAAACCTGTTGATAGTTGATCCAAAACAACAAATTAGTTGTTTTGGGTTTATTGAGATAGGGTCTCAGGTATCCCAGCTGGCCTTGAACTCCTGGTCCTCTTACCTCCAATTCCCAAGTGCTGAGATTACAGGCTTGCACCATCATGCCTCAAATTATATCAGCAATCCATGAACATCTCTAGAAAGGTTAGAAAAATTGCTCTGAAGAGCAGAGCAGAGTTTGGTAACACAGGTAAAAATCCAGTGGAAGCAAGGACAGAAGGTGCACTGGGTGCGCCCCCCCCCCCCCGTGTGATATTCCAGTACACCGGGCAGTTAAAAGAAAAATGGGGGCGTGGACAGCCCAGTCCCCCTACAGTATGGGTGTGTTCTCATCCTGGTGCTTGGGCTGGAGACAGGGTCAGCGCACTCTTGGAAGTCCCAGTAAGCCGTTCCTGAGGGGTCACAGTCAAGGTTGACTTCTGCCCCCCACATGCACACACAGGAATGCTCTGGGGGCTGGGGGAGGTGCGAGTGGGAGTGGAAATGAGAGCATGGGAGTGGAAGTGGGGATGGAATGGAGGTGGGTGAGGACTGGATGAGGGTGGGAGTGGGGGCTGGGGTGAGAACGGTTGGGGACTAGGGTGGGAGTGGGGGTGGGACAGGAGTCGGGATAGAAACAGTTGGAAAGTCTCAGAAGCCTACCATACCACCTATAGGCATGTGGGGTGTCTCGCCTCTTGGGTATTTTCTTTTCTGCTCATTACACAGCCCTGGTTGGCCTAGAACTCACAATATGAACCAGACAGAACTTAAACTTATGGTGATCCTCTTGCCTCTGCTCCGTCAGAGCTTGGGTTCAGGTACAAGCTGCCAGTCCTGGCTGGGTATTATTGTGGTGGTGTCCGTCATTGAATAGGTCACTCCACCAGGCTGCGATATCCTCAGTCTCTCGTTATGTTTTGTTTGTTTGTGATACATGGTAATAAACCTAGGACCTTGTGCCTGCTAGGCAAGTACTCTACTGTTGAGCAATATCCCGTTTTTATCTATCTATCTATCTATCATCTATCTATCTACCTACCTACCTATCTATCCATCCTATCTGTCTATCATCTATCTATTCATCCATTTGTGTTTGTGTGCATGTGAGGCAAACACTCTGCTCTTCAACTATAGCCGAGTTTCTTTGAGGTATTATCAATAACACCACTACAAACATTCCTATGTATTTGTTTTCAGTTCTTTTTAGCATTTGCCTAGGAGCGGCATTACCGGATCACACAGTAATCCTATATTCGGTGTTTTGAAGAACTGCCAGGCTCTTTTCCACAGTGGCTGAACACAAATTCATTCTTATTGCCCTATTCTTCTGAAGATATCTGCTGCATGCCACAGTTGTGTCATTTTTTTGTCCCTAGGGCCTCCAGCAGAACGTTCCTCACTAGTATGAAATTTCCCTTAGGCCATTGCCCACAATGGTGCAATTTGTAATCCAGTGTGCTGGCTAGTTTTTACATCAGCCTGACACAAGATAAGAGTCATCTGAGAGGAGGAGCCTTAATTGAGAAAATGTGTGCATCTATAAGATCAGCCTTAGAGCAAGCCTATATAGGACATTTTCTCAGTTAATGACTGATGGGGAGGACTCTGCCCATTGTGGCTGGGGCTATCCCTGGGCTGGTGGCCCTGGGTTCTATAAGAAAGTAGGACTGAGCAAGCCATGGGGAGCAAGCCAGCAAGCAGTACTCCTCCATGGCCTCTGTATCAGTTCCTGTCCCAGGTTCCTGCCATGTTTGAGTTCCTGCCCTGACTTCCTTCAGTGATGGACAGTGATGTGGAAGTGTGAGTCAAATAAACCCAATCTCCTCCAGGTTGCTTTTGGTTACGGTGTTTCACCACAGTTCACCAAACTAAGACACCCAAGAATGGCTCCTGCCAGAGAGCCAGGTCCCAGGACAGTATTCTTCAGCTGCCGGAAGAGGAACACCTAGTCAGCGTCTGTCTTTCCACGCCTTCCACCAGTGTTTTCTTCATAGTTTCCTAAGAAGTCATTGGAAGATTGGGGTGAAGACTGGGTTGGATCAAGGTTAAGAGGCAATCTCCCCATTGACCCAGGCTCGCTCACCGAGATGAACAAGGTAACAGCCATTTTATCATCTTTGGGTGTGGGTGTGTGGCTAACGGTGACGAGTCTGAACACACAGACGCTAAGTGCTGCAACCCTCACCTCCAAGGAGATAGCATGGGATGGGGCCTTCGGTGCATCGTTAGATCAGGAATGTCTGTCCCTTCTGAATGTCCCTAGGAGAGAGGCCTGAGGAGAGCTAGCTGGCTCTCATGCCTGAGGATCCGTGGAGAATTTGTCATCTCTGGGACACGGAGTCCTCACCAAACATGACATTTGCTAGTTCATTGATCTGAGACCTCCTAGCCTGAAGAATAGGGAGAAAAATTTTTCTGCTGTTTGCCAACCACCCTGCTTATGCTACTCTGCTGCTGTAATCAGGCGTACCAAGACGCTGACTGCATGGGGACCTTGACCCCTTGAACGTCATGTAGCCAGTGTGTGACCCTAAGCAAGTCCCTTCTGTCCCAGGGTCTCCATTTCTCAGTCGCCAAATGAGAGGGGCTTATTCCACTTGCTCTCACGCTCTGCCTCTGTCAAGCTTCCTGAAGGGCCATGCTTTTCAGCTGGAGATGCAGAGAATCCAGGCCACCTGTGCTGCTCCCTTTTCCCTGCTCTCCGGGCATGCTGTGTTCATCAACTGACCACTGGGGGGGGGGGGGGCAGCTCCTAGAGCTTCTCCGGTCCCCGCTAGGCACCAGTGCGAGCATCCTCCTGCACCGCAGTGGGCAGAAGGCAAGCAGTTACCTCGGGAGACCGGGGAGACAGGAGGGGGGGGAAGACAGTTGCTTCTGTGTGAGGGATGGTGAGGTGTGCTCCCCTCAACTGACCCCTTCATGATGCTGGACTGCGTGGGGAAGGCAGCTTCCTGTCTAAATGCTCAGCAGGGGGGCGTTGAGCTCATCCGCACCAACAGCACGGTAAGTGCCCCCACGTGCACACCCACTAAGAGGCCTCCCAGGCTAGCAGCAGCTTCTGGGTCCTTTCCCTGTGTCCCTCCCTTCCCTCCCCCCTCCCTCTCCCTCTCCTCCTCTCTCCCGCTTCCTTCCCTCCCTTCCTTCTTTCCGCCTCCCCTCTCCTGGGTGGTCATAGACCCTGCACCCCACAGCTCCACATTCTCTGGAGAGGGCAGCTCACTATTGTAATCTTCCAATCAAATGTTCATTCAGTTTTGCAACAGATATTTAATATGCTGAAAAGCTATAACAGAGTAAGTTGGTTTTTTTTTTTTTTTTTGTAATAATTGCTTTTATTATTGCTCAACATTTTAAAAATCCAAGATATGGGAATGGCAGCTTCGGAACTGTGGTTTTAAGATGGATGTTAATCTAATCTCTGGAGCTGGTGCATTTCGCTTGAGTTTTGCTTGCTGCCATGTTGGGGCAGGCCCCCTCCACTGCTGGGCCATGTGTTCAGTCCCTACATACATTTTAATATTTACTTTTGGGGTACTAAGAATTGAGCCCAGGGTTTTGTGCAGGCTAGCACTCTACCCGAGCTGTATTCCCAGCCCTAAACTAGAGTATTTCACAATAGAGGCTAGCGCTTGTGAATGCTCTCCGTGGAAGGGCCTGGAAGAACATTCCTATCATGGCTGTTTAAGAACCGGCACAATTGCCTTGGGCTTTGGGTCACTCCTTGGGTTCCATGTGCCACCCTTTGATGCCCTCTGAAGGAACCAAGGCTACATGGTTGCTGAGCTAGTAACTAGCGCTCTGACCACAGGTGGCATCAAGGTGAGAGTGAAGAGCAGTGAGCATCGGACAACACTTGAGTGGGGAAGCCTTGGGCAGTGGGAGCTCTGTGTATATGGACTGTGATGTTATGGGGGGTGCTAAGATGGCCAAGGGCAGGCAGATGGACTCTAAGCTCAACCCCAGATTAGGGTGTCCAGAAAAAGCCTGTAGGAATGTAGCCTCTGAGGTTTTTCTCTCCTGCTGTCTGCATTTCCCCAATCAGGGCAGAGGACATGCACCCTAGGAAATGGTGCAAGGAGGGCACATGTGTCCTGCCCATAAAAAGGATGCCATCTTTGTGGATGTGTTCAGGGCATCCTATGCCTGGCACCAACTCCCAGGCAGCCCGCCTTCTCCTCTCTGGCATGTGTGTGTGAGGGTCCCAGGTATGCAATTAGATATATCTACTCCTCAGCCCAGTGGGGCTAGGGTGAGGTCCTCCTCAGGCCTGTAGCCCTCGTCTGCTCTTCAAGGCCTCGGACAGGCCCAGGTTAGACCAACCTCTACTGAAAGGATGGAGCTGGTAGAACCCAGTTGCCCCTTCCTTCTCATTTCTGCAGTGAGCCAGGGGGTATCTGCCTAGGGACAGTCCCCGGGGAATGCCCACCCGGAGCCCTCGTGCCCTTCTGCAGAGGCAGAATACCAACCGTCTCTGGCACACAGTTAGAATTAGGAAAGGCAGCAGCTGGAGCTGGAGCTCCATGGCAGAGCATTTGCCTAGCACACATGACACACTAGGTTCAATTCCCAGCACATATACACACTCACACTCTCAGTCACACACACATGCTCATACACACAAACACACACATACTCACACAGTCACTCATACACACACTCTTTCACACACACACTAATATATACATATATACATTCACATACACTTCACACTCACACACTTACTTTCACATACAAAAATACACACTCACACAAACTCACATACTCACACACATAAAAACACACACTCATACACATATACACTCACATACGCTTACACACGCAAACACTCTCACAACAAACACCACTCACACCCACACACTCATACTCTCACATGCACACTGCACGCACACTGATATTCACACACTCATACACACACTCACCATCACACACACTCACACACACACTCACACACACACTCAATGCTCACACACTCCAAAGCTGGCCTCGACGAGATTCTCTATTATGCCCAATAATCGTCATTAGCAGGCCTCGCCTTTCTGGTGTGATGCCCTCAAATGCATAAGCTTACAGGAAAGGGGTGATGGCACACTTGAAGACAGAAGGTAGCGAGTCCCCTTCTTGAACACTGGTGCCGGCGTGGGCAGGTGAGCACAAGCCCAGCATTCCTGACTTTCCTGCCCAGCTGTATCATAGTGGTGCCAGGGAGTGGGGCAGGCAGGCAGGTGAGGGGGTAGGCTGCTGTGAGTGGCTGCTGTGGATTTTAATTCAATTCCGTCTGCCTGGCTTGCTGAATCAATGTTGGGAAAACACAGCTCTCCTGGGAGGAGAGGTGTTTGGTATAAATAGAAGGTATTATCACTGCAAGGCAACCGCAGGGCGTCATGTTGCTCCTCCGTACAGCTCAGTGCAGCAGCCAGAGCACCAGCCAGCTCCAGGGCAGCCAGCAACCTGCTTTCATTTGCTCTCCCCGGAAGAAGGCACCCCTCCTCTCCTCAGCACTCGCTGTCAGGGTGACCTGAGGGACCTCCTCTCTGGATACTTAGCTTCTACTTTGCCAGAAAAAGGAAACCATTTTCCTTTGGCTTTCTCTGGCTCAGCCATCCTGAGCCCCCTCAGGGCACCCTGATTGGGTACTTCCCATGCCGGTGAGGTGCAGGGAATGGGGGTGCCACTCCCCACCCTCAGCGCCAGTTTTGAGCCAGAACTGTGTCTTCCCAAAACACTTCTGTGGAGCTTCGTGAAGATCTAGCTTACACACAGCATCCAACACCCATTTCAGGGTAATCGCAGCCATCGGGAGACAGAGGCAAGACTGAAAGTTCAAGGCTAGTCAAGGCAATTCCATAAGACACGGTCTCAGAGCATGAGAAGTAGACAGGGGATCGTGCTCAGTGGAAGGCCACTGACCTAGAGCACTGGATAGTAATATGTCAACTCGGCACATGCTTATCTGAAAGGAGGCAACCTCAACTGAGAAATCGCCTCCATAAGAACTGGCCATAAGGCATTTCTTAATAATTTATTTCTTTTTATCTTATGGTGTTTTGACTGTATATATGTCTATATGAGAGTGTCGGATCCCCTGGAACAGGAGTTACATAGTTGAGAGCCACCATTTGGGTGCTAGGAATCAAACTTGGGTTCCCTGGAAGAGCAGTCAGTACTCTTAACTGCTGAGCCATCTCTTCAACCCCATATCTTCTTAATTAGTGATGCCTGGGGAAGGCCCAGCCCATTGGGAGTGGTTCCATCCCTGGGCTGTTGGTTCTGGGCTCTATAAGACAGCAGCAGGCTGAGCAAGCTGGGGGAGGGGAAAGCCAGTGAGCAGCACCCCTCCATGGCCTCTGCATCAGCTTCTGCCTCCAGGTTCCTAGCCTGTTTGAGTCCCCATCCTGACTTCCTTCAGTGATGAACAGCACAATGGAAGCCAAACAATCCCTGTTCTCCCCAGCTTGCTTTTACTCATGGTGCTTATCACAGCCTAGAAATCCTAAGGGTGTGTGCAAGGTCTCAAGTTCAGTCCCAAGTCTGCGCGCGCGCGCACGCACGCACGCACACACACACACACACACACACAGCATGCACACACATATACATGTATACAACATGCACACACATGTATATGATGTGATGTTTTTATTTTGTACTCCTTTGGGTTTGTATGCTAAAGCGCTAGCTGGCCTGGAAGTACAAATATAGCCCAGGTGGACCTTGAACTTACAGAGACCTCTTGCCTGCTCTGAGTGCACCACTATCCCTCACCTCCATTCAATGGTTTTTAGCAAAACTATCTCCATCACTCATACTCTCTAGCTACTTCTCCTCATCTCCATATCACCACCATAGTCAGTCTCCTTCCTATTCCTTAGTCATTGTTCTGTTGCTGCGGAGACACCATGACCATGGAAACTCTTATTAAAAGAAAGCATTTATTGGCGACCGGCTGACAATTTCAGAGGTTTAGTCCATTATCATCGTAGCAGGAAGCAGGGCAGCACACAGGCAGACAAGTGTTGGAGGAGCAGCTGAGAGTTCTACATCTAATCCACAGGCAGCAGGAAGCAAGACACTGGGCCTGGCTTGGGCTTTCTGATACCCCAAAGCCCACCCCCTAGTGACACACTTCTACCACCAAAGCCACACCTCCTCCACCAAGGCCACACCTCCCTCTCAAGTAGAGCTACTTCCTAATGAGGAAGCATTCAATAATATGGGCCTCTGGGGGTCATTCTTATTCAAACCACTGTAGCTCCTATAGACTCGGCTCCTCATTTCTTCTGTTTCAGGGAAATTGATATCATAGGCATATCAGTCAGGGTTGTCTTGAGAAACAAAAGTTATAGAATACAAGTTATATATAACATATTTGTTATATACAATTTATTAAAATATATGTATGATATATTAAAATAGCATACAGGCTGTGGTCCTTCTAGTTCAACAATGGCTGTCTACTAGTGGAAGGCCCAAGAATCCAGTAGTTGTTCAGACCATGAGAGTGAATGTCTTGGCTGGTCTTTAGTACACATCAGTTTAGCTAAACTTCCAGAAAAAAATGTGACCCAGATTAAAAGTACACCTTCCCGCCTGAAAAGATCCAGAATAAAAGTGGGTCTTTCTACTTCAAATGACTTTTTATTAAGAAAAAAAAAAATCCCTCAAAGATACATCCGTCTACTTGAGTTTTAGAACCAAGACTAGCCGGCGCGATAGGACACATGGCCTTTTGTTGCCTTTTGAGACAAGGCCTCACATAGCCATGGTTAGTTTTGAATTCTCTGTTTACTTCTATGTATGTGTGTGTGTAGATGTATGTGGGGGCACAGACATGGCATGGCACACATGTGGAGATCATAGAACAGTTGTAGGGGAGTTAGCTTTCTTTTATCATGTGGGTCCTGGGTATTCCATTCCTGTTCTCAGGCTTGGCAGCAAGTGCCTTTATCCACAGAGCCATCTTGTCAACCTTATTTACTTCTTTTTATACCTGTGTGGAATCTGGCCACTGCATGAGCTTTGTTTTTTTGTCTGGAAAGGAGTGTGGGAAACTTGGAAGATTGTTTTCTTCTGCAAGTTTATGGCTGGGGACATTTTCCAGTGCACAAATCTTTTGCCTGTGTTGAAAACCACAGGCTCATGCATGTGTAGGTCTATTTTGGGTTCTAGTCTACTCTGTTTCTTCGTCTGTGTGCTGGATGTCATGCTACCCTGTCTTGAGTAGCTTTGTAATGATAAACCTGAAGTCAGGCAGTGTTTCCCCAACTGGTTTCTTTTTTCAAAGTTGTTAATTGGCTACACCATGTAAATTTTAGAATCAGTGTGCTGGTTTCTACAAGACTGTCCTGGGATTTGGCAGGGGGTACAGCAGCTCCACAGAGTAACCGGGGAAAGGAGATGGCTCTTGATGCCCCCACCAAGCCTGACAACCTGAACTGGCTGTCTAGAGCCTACATGGTAGAAGGGAAGAACAGACTCCTATACGTTGTCATCTGTCCTCCACATGTGCTCTGAGGGACAGATGGACACCAAACAAACACATAAATACTCAGGGAAGGCTAGTGTCACAGCAACAGCAAGAGTTTTGAGCTGTGATAGTTAATATCTTCCTGACTAGTGGTTTTGTCCTGTACCAACACCCTGTATTGCTTTACTTGCTTTGTTTTCGGAGATAAGCTGTCACTCATTATAAAGTCCCAGCAGACCTGGTCTCATGATGTAGCCCAGGCTGGTCTAGAGCTTGAGGCAGGCTTCCCACCTCTGCTTCTTGATTGTGTGACAACAAATAGGAGCTACCAGTCCTGGATGCTCAACTTTGTGTTGTTAGTGTTAATAGTTGGCTGGTTGGTGTTTTGGGGGAAAATGGTTTGGAATAAGGGTCTTACCATGAAGCCCTAATTGATATTGGTGCTCACCTTGTAGCCCAGGCTGACTTCAGCAGTTGTCTGGTTTCAGCTTCTGGCATGCTGGGATTGTGAGAAGATACACAGATCTACTCCTAAACTTGTGTAGTTTCCAGCTCACACATGTCTGCAGGGCGCCTGTGCTCCCACAACTCCCTAGCTCTGAACACGTGACCCTGGAGTGAAAGTTATTCTAACCGATGATAGAGCCGGGCTCCTCTCCTGGGTCACTTGTCCAAAACATGCTAATCATGGTCACTGTATGATGTCACAGCTGCCTACTTCCTCTGCCAGACAGCTGCCACCGGGGGACTGCTGAGGCCTCTGGCTGTCATATTGTGGGCCCGAGGACCAGCCCACCAGTCCACATCTGGCCTTGAAGTCCACAGATGCACAAAAATCTGTTCCTATCTACTCTTAGGTTTATGGTTAAGGCCCTTCTAACAAAATACAGGGTGTGCAAGAAAACAAGGCTCAACAAAGCAGGAAACCTGTGTGTTTCTCTTGGTGGATTTGGTAAGATGATGGGTAGCAGTGGAGAGTGTGGCCAGGGGACTTAGAAAGCCTGGAGGTTCTCATTCCTCTGTGTCCTGCATCTCCAGAAATGAGACTGTTCCCCACTTCCTTGTTAGGGAGGGTGCCCATCCAGCAAGGGTCTGAAGCCTCATTCCTGGGGGGCAGAGGGTGGTGACCTCAGCTGCTGAGGTGCTCTGTTTTAGAGAAAGTGTCCTGGGCCCCAGAAAGCCAACTTTTTCCCACTTCTATACCCCTGCCCTTCCTGACACGTTTTTTCTTTCTTTCTTTCTTTCTTTCTTTCTTTCTTTCTTTCTTTCTTTCTTTCTTTCTTTCTTTCTTTCTTTCTTTCTTTCTTTTTTTTTTTGTCTCAGCTGTGCCTCTGTTCCCTGAATCATGTTCTTGGCCACATTCTAACTTTTCCAGGAAAATGCCTATAGATGAGAAATAGCTACACCAGTGTTGGCGATTGCAAAAGTCACGAAACAGCAGTGTCAGGGTGAGCCTGAAGTACAGAGGAACAGGCCTGAGATTGCTTTCTTCTCACCCATATCCCATCTTCATTCACATGCTGAGGGGAAGCCAAAGAAGCCAGGCTGGTTTCCTTGCCACCACACTCTTACTTCCAAGCCATTTCTGCACAGAATGGGCTAAATTTATTATCTTATGTTTCAAGATTCATCACATTGCTCGCTTGCTCAAGAACTCTCCATGATACTTTCATCACCTCAAGATAACATCCAAACTCTTTGGCTGGCATTCAAGAAAGCCTCAAGCCAGGTGATGATGGCACAGGCCTTTAATCTCATCACTGAGGAGGCAGAGGCAGGTGGATCTCTGAATTTAATGCCAGCCTGGTCTACAAAGAGAGATCCAGGATGGCCAGGGTTACAAAGAGGAACCCTGTCTCCAGGGAAAAGAGAAAAACAAAATAGCAGCAAAAGAAAGAAAGAAAGAAAGAAAGAAAGAAAGAAAGAAAGAAAGAGAGAGAGAGAAAGGAAGGAAGGAAGGAAGGAAGGAAGGAAGGAAGGAAGGAAGGAAGGAAGGAAAGAAAGAAAGGAAGGAAAGAAAGAAAGAGAGAGAGAAAGAAAGAAAAAAAAACACTGTGCTCAGCGAAGACCAACTTTCCACTGGTAAAGCATCTTGCCTTCTCTGAATTGGTGCTCAGGTGTGCTGTATCCTGGCCTCCTGATACCCATGAAACCTCTGGGTCCTTACAGGTCAGTTCAAAGCCTGTGTTTCTGACGCATTGCACGGTTTCTTACTCCCTGGAGCATTGTGGAGGCATTGTGCTACATCATTAGGGCTGGTAACTCTTCAGTAGTTATCAGTATAATTAGTTGCCTTTTAATGAGGTCAGTCTATTATGAAGCCAGATACCACATACATGCAAACCCACGTACATGTGGACACACATACATATTCACATTTGAGCACTTTTATGAGTTAGTTTCCTTATAAAGGTTGGTTATTAGTCAAGTATCAAAGGTCAATAAGGATCCAAATCAGCACAGGACACACCAAGACCAAGTCCTCAGCACAAAGGAGATGTATTTGCCCCAGAAAGACAAAGGATAGGAAATCAGGGACAAAGACAGGAGACAGAGGATGAGGGAAAAGAGAACAAGGCAGAGGGGGAAGGAATATTTGCCCCAGAGGGACAAAGGACAGCCTCTGGATAGGAATGGCCATAGGCAAATGGCAGTTTATAAAGGTACAAGAGGAAGCCCTGGGTTAGGATAAGGTGTTTAATTTTAATTGGGCATGTTAATTAAATGAGCTCTGGTTCTCTCTTTCCTCAGAGGTAGTTGGCCACCAACCCATGAGGACAAAGTAAGCAGAAGCAAGGAACTGGGTTTAGACAGACTCTGAGTATGATGGAGACATCTTCAGGGAGTCAGCTTCAGAGAGGCAGCTCGTTTTATTGTTCCAAGGGTGAGGTATATAAGAGTTCTTAGGGTTATGGGTGGGACTGGCTGATTGGTCACAACACAGTACCTGATTATCATATAGGCAAGAAGGAAAGAGGGACTTGCAGGAAGTTCTGTGCCCGGTCATCCTCCAGTATCCAGTAAGGTCCAGTATCTGTGCTTAGAGATGCTCTTCAAGTAAGGCCAGGCAGAGAAGAGGAAGACTCGCTGAGGAAGGGTGGCATCCTCCATTTTGCACAGAGCTGGGAGAGCTATCCTGACATGGTAGACTTTGACCTTAACAGCAGGGTTCTCCAACAGTGAGCCAAAAGGGCCTTTTGATTTCTGGACTTCAACATTTTGATAGGTGGGCCTTGGAGGTCAGCCTCTGGAGTAGGAAGTGGTTAAATAAGGGAACAGACCTTGGAGGCTAGCTTTAGGAAAGTGTACAGGTTAGCAAGACAGAAGGAGTAGCGGAAAGACAGGGCCTGACAGAGCCATGTTTTTCATGCTCCTGCCTGCTAGAGCCCTTCAGTAGATGCTAACCAGATTTCACAAAGCTGTTTTCTCTCCCAGAAATTAGGACATGGCCCTCCTGCTGACTCTCCCTGGACAGAGTTAATAAAATGCACTGCGGCCTAGTTGATAATTAGGGAAGAAGTATATGGGAAGACAGCCCAAACTTGAAGCTATGAGACCACGCCCCATAGGACTTGGAATGGGGATTACAGCATCTAATCTCAACTAGGTTCAAGTTTAAACACAACTGGACCCATTTTATTCATTGTTGCCATGAGAAAAATCTTCCTAGGTGTATCACTCACAGTCATGTGGCCCAACCAGGAGCATGATCTGTTGGCAACCTCACCCTAGCAAGAGAAATTCTACCTTGTTAGGAATGGTTCCTCTTACTCTTTAGCATGCTAAAAGAGCCTTCTTAGCAAGCTTTTCCTATCCCAGGGATGGCTTAGAATGAAATATGGCCACGGAAGAAGTAAATACCGTGTTGTAATTATTATGATTTGTTTTGTTTAAGTTTACTCACAAACTAACATGCATTTAAAATATGCTTATTTAACATATATATGTGTGTTTGTGAGTGAGGATGCAAGCATGTGTGTCTGTGTCTCTGTGTGTGTCTGTGTGTGTAAGTATGCATGTACACGCCATGTTGTGTGTGTGTCTGTGTGTCTGTGTGTGTGTGTGTAGGTCAGATGATAACTTGCAGGAATGAATTCTCTCCTTCCACCAAGCATGTTCCAGATATCTAACAAGGCTGCACCTTTACCTGATGAGTTCTCTTCCCCACCCACATTTTTGTTTTAGTAAGCGCTTGTTTAGAGTGATTGATAGATTTGAGTCTTTTTTTCCATAATCTCCCACACAGTACTTAAAAATATAATGGTATTTTTTTCTGTTCATTTAGCAAAATTATGGTCTATCTAATTTCAAAAAAGGGAGGGGGGATGGGAGGTAGGGAATAAAGCCTATTTTTCCTTGGAGAGGAGAGGATTCTGGAAGAACTCGCATGACCAGAAATATTACCCTGGCCCTCAGCCTCCATGACTATCTTGATTTATTTTATTTTATATGTGTGAATGTTTTACCTGAATGTATATTTGGCCACCACATGTGTGCCTGGTGCCCACAGAGTTCAGAAGAGGAGGATCTCATATCTGAAACAGCAGTTACAGATGGTTTTGAGGTGGTTGCTGAGAACTGAACCCTGGTCCTCTGCAAGAGGAGCAATCTATCTTAACCACTGAACCATCTCTTCAGCCCCTTCGTGATTATCTTTTTGTGGCCCTTTAGATTTCTGTTGTTTGTTTGTTCTAGATTTATTTACTTTATTTCATGTGTTTGGTGTTTTGCCTGCTACAGATGTGTGTGTGTGTGTGTGTACCATATACATGCCTGGTGCCTGTGGAGGTCAGAGAGCGCGTCAGATCCCCTGGACCTGGAGTTATGGATGGTTGTAATGAGAATTTTGGTTTCTTTAAAAACACAGAAATGTTATGGGGATATGTTTTTGTTTTAATTCCAGGCATGGGGTATAGCTGCTTCAGATTGTTCATAGAGGCTTCATGTTCTAGCAGGGGCATGATTTTGCCAGCTGCAGATAGTTTACATTTTAATTTCTGGGGACCTTTCAGAGGGTATAAATGTGAGAGCTCCAAGAGGGCCTTCGGTGGCTGCTGCTGCCCCTCCTGCTGCTTCCCCTGCTGCTGTTACCACTGTTTACTGGTTGCTGTTTGCTGGTTGAAGGTATCCTAGCAATAAAGATCAAATTGGCCCCAAGGAGCTCAGCACCCCTAACTGGTAGAAAGTGGTCTAACAGTATGGATGCCCCCTTTTCCCTCTATTCTTCTTTTTCTCCTACCTAGTATTTGAGGGTTGGAAAGGATGGGGGTGGTACAGAGAAATAGGAAAAAGAACCCAATAAAGTAGCCAAAAGTCCAGTTACAGATGGTTGTTAGCCACCATGTGATATTGAGAACCAAACCTGGGTCCTCTGCAAGAGCAACAAGAGCTCTTGACTTCCATCAAGGTCCTCCAAGTTTTATTGTGACGCCATCCTGCTTCCAGGTGTTTAAGTCTTCGTCAGGGGTCCAGAGATGTACAGTAATCTAGATGACTGTAGTTATCAAAGCTAAAAACCATGACAATATGAATTTTTCTCATGAGTCTTCAGTTTGGATAAGGCATAGTGGGGTTAGATCATCTCTGCTCTATGTCAGCTGGAGCAGCTTGAAGTCCAGGCTGGAATCTGCTGGGGGCTAGTTGCTCTCATATCTGCATAGTGCTCAAACCTGGCATATGGTATCTCAGAACTGAGTGGGAATGGTGACAAGCATGCATTGCTTCTCTAACTGCTCAGTGGCACAGACTGCAGTGGACTAGCTCCTAAGATTAAAGCAGACCTCGGAGAAAAACAAAAGCTGAGATGCCAGGCCAGTGTTGTGCTAGGTAATGATACATGGATGGTGAAATTAAATGAAAGTCATGTCTGTTTCCACCAGGGTGCTCTCCCTCCCCAGGCACCAGATCTCCTACCTACCAGAAGCAACCCTTATTGTGGTGGGAATGGAGTCTCTGTCATCTCGCTTTGGCTGAAATACCAGATGCGGAACAGTGGCACTGGTCTCAAGTCGGGAACTGTTCATTCTCTACCAGCTAGTTAAGGAGGACTATCTGTACCCTTCCTTTCTCTGTCTGAAATTCCAGAGCAGAAGGCCTAGGGTGTCAAGGGGAAGGTTGGGGACCCAAAAACAGGTGAATACAATCACGCTTAGTGTGAGCATCTTAGTGAGGAGCCTCCAGCCTCCAGGGGGAGCTGCTCCAAATCTCCCTTAGCTCTTAGCTTCTTCCTTACAAGGTATATGAACTAAGACCATGACTGCTCAGCTGCTCCACGGTGTGGTGGAGGGGAAGGGTTTTTTGATTTTTCTTTTTTAATGTACTACTGGATGTACTTTTTTTAATTTTTATTTTTCGATGTTTTATTTTTATTTTATGTACATTGGTGTTTGCCTGCATGTATTCCTGTGTGAAGTTGTTGGATCACTGAGACTGAAATTATAGGCAAGTGTGAGCTGCCATGTAGGTGCTGGGAATTCAACCCAGGTCCTCTGGAAAGGCAGCCAGTGCTCTTCAACTCTGAGCCATCTCTCCAGTCACCAAAGGTTTTTTTTGCTTTTGTTTTGGTTTGCTGTTGTTTTTGTTTTGTTTTGTTTTGGTTTGGTTTTGGGTTTTTTGTTTTGTTTTGTTTTGTTTTAAATAGATATAAGGGAGAGTATAGCCAGAGGCATCTGGAAGAATCCAGAGCAGAAGTAGTTGACTGAACATGGCCAGCAGGCTGGACCAGGGCATGTAAGGAGAGACAGATGGGGAAAGCCAGAAAGGAAGACAAAGAGAGTGTGGGCAAAGGAGACCAAGAGAGAGGGGAAGGAGGGAGGGGGGCCGAAAGAGGTGCGCAAAGGAGAGTGATAGACCAGCTTTCCTCCATCATAGGCCTGAAAGCCATCTTCTAGTAAAGATAAATCAGCTTCATTCCTATTTATTATTAAATCTGTTGCTCAAGAATGGGACTGTGCCCCACCTGTAACCTCAAGTACAAATGGTTCTGTTAAAAAATGGCAACCAACCATGTTTTTGTTCCAAAAGGCTATTATGATCACCTGTTGCTATGACCACCCTTCAACCGCATCTTTGTTTCAGGAGGTTGCTATGACCAACTTGTTACGCTTATGCTCTGCTCCTGTAATCCCACCTATTTGCCTGCCAAATCTTTCCTTTGGAAACCCTGAACTATAAAAACCATTATCTTACCCGCCACGTTCAATGCTGATCTCTTGAACCCTGTCTTTAGGGAGAGACAGCCCATGTACACAAATAAAAAACCTTGCTTTCATTAATTGATTGCTTTAATTAATTTGGCCATGATTTGGGTCAGTGGTCTTTCTCCTCGAATCTGTGGGATTAACAATAACATAGCAAAAATTATAACAATTATAAGAATGAGGAGCTGAGGGCAGAAAAGAGTCTGAGCTGGAGGAGTTTAGGTACTTGTGAAACTGAGGAAGCCTGGAAGCCAGCACGAGCTATGTTGTGCCAATAGGCACCACAGGAAGCCATTTGTCCCTTCTGACCAGGATAAGGAAGTGTCTGCTTTGGTAGAGGGATCTGACACATGGCATTCCACAGTAGGCACCTCCAGATCCCCTTTTCAAAACAGCTCTTCTCCAGCTGTGGGGTGGGGTGAGGTTGATTCTTGCGAGCCCCCGAGCACTCTCCCTAACTGCTGGATGCGCTGACTGGAGAGAGGACATTTAGCGCAGTAGTCTGCAGCTTGGCTGTTGGTTATGGAGGGCTGGCTGAACTGCTCAGATCCATCCCTTAAATCCTGGCTCCGTAGGATTGGGGGAGGGGTGGCATTTGCCATGAAAATAGTTTCCCAGGTGATGAACTGGGACCACACTTTGTAAATCACTGAGTTTCGAGTGTCTAAGGGAATTCTGTAAGCACAGGATGTGCCCCTATGTGCTGGCTACTCTTTATGTTGCGCTGACACAAGCGAGGGTCATGTAGGAAGAAAGAATCTTAATCAAGAAGATGCCTCAAGTAGTCAAATCTTTAGGGTATTTTCTTGATTGATGATTGATGTGGGGAGGTAGTCCAGTTCACCGTGGGTGGTGACATCCCTGGGCTGGTGGTCCTGGGTGATATAAGGAAGCAGGCTGAGCAAGCCACATGGAGCAAGCCAGCGAGCAGCACTCCTCTGTGGTCTCTTATCAACTTCACCCTCCAGGTTCCTGGCCTGTTCCAGTTCCTGCCTTGACTCCCTGAGAGTTGTAAGCTGAAATCAGCTCTTTCCTCCTCCAGTTATTTACGCTCATGGTATTTATCACAGCAATGGAAACACTAACTAAGATACCATATACACCAGTGAAAATATTATCAGATGTAGGTGGGGTCGGCTGCTGTGGCAGACAGGCCCAGCAGGAAACAAAGGGTCTGTGTGAGAGTCAGAACAGATCCTGTGGGCTGCCACCAGACCCCTAGACAGGGCCAACGTGGCCATTTCCCAGTTTCAGGAAAGGTTGATGGACCCCTCCCTCTCTCATAGCGAGGTGGGCCTATCATCCTGCCTCAGTTTCCATGCAGGAGTCTCTTCCTCCATGAAGAGACAGAGTTAGAGATTCTGCCTTTGTGCTTGGCTATCCAGTACACAGAGGTGGCTGCCTCCCTTGTGCTGATCTCCTTGCAGGAGGAGCCTGCTTCTGGGAACACCAACATTCCATCCCTTGTCTAAGTCCAGGATGTACAGGAAAGGCCACCCTTGTTCCAGAGTGTCCCTGAACCAGCAGATGACTCCCATTCAGCTCCACTGCAGTGTAGTGTCTTCTGCCTTGGCCATTGTACCCAAATAATCCCCAAGGCACAGAAACTGTTCCCAGCTGAGTGACCTAAGCACAAAGAAAGTGGTCTTGTTTGGTCGGTGGCTTTGCTTTTGTCACTGAGGGACCCAGCTTTCCCTCCAGCTTGTTCGTTTACCATCTCTCTGGCTGGGCCCTGGGTGGAAGGCAAGTGTAGTGGTTTGAATGTGAATTGCCCCCATAAGCTCATATATTTGCAAGCTTAGTCCCTAGTCAGGGTGACCTTGCTTACTTTGAATAAGGACGTACGTACCTCTGTATTTTCGATGATTAATTCTGTCCTGGCAGAGAGCCAGATGCGGGCAGGATTTTGGTATTGTCATTTCTGTGGCCCACCTCCGGCTTTCTAATAGTAAAGACTTGTCCTCCACTACCTGCTCAGACACCTGAAGGTCAGGGAGCCCTCTATGCCTAAAGGCCACCTAAGAGATGGAGCGGGTGTTGTCCGGTTGCTGATTGGTTGTAAGAAAGATCTGACTGCCACTCTCTGGAGCAGGAACTTCCAGGCAGAGAGAGTGACGCTGGGAGATGCCAACTGAAGTTGGAAAATTGAGGACACAGACTGAGCAGAGAGGGAGGCCAGAGCTCCCTCATGGTTGGCCACAGTGCTGGAATAGTCAGGTTAAGTTTCAATGGTAGCTGAGAAACTACCCCAGCGAAAGGCCTAAGCTTTAAACTGTCTTAGAAATTTCTGTGCCTTGTTTATGTACCTCAGGCAAGTCCATGAAAGCCCCAAGATGCTTAGTTGAGTTACTTGGAGGGATTAGGAGGTGAGGCCTTGTTGGAGGAGTTGTGTCACTGGTGGTGGCTCGGACCAGGTCTTCGCCTCACTCTGCCTGCTGTCTTGAGATCAAGATGTGAAGCTCTCCACTACTTCTCCGGAATCATGCCTGCCTGCTGCCATGCTCCCTGCCATGATGCTAATGAAACTTCGAAACTGTAAGCCAGCCCCATTAAATGCTTTGGTCATGGCGACTCTTCACGGCATAGAGCAGTGACCAAGACAGCAAGTGGCAGGCCCCTCAATGCTCAGGCTCTGGCAATGGGAGGGATGTGCAGCAAAGGTGCAGGGAACCTTAGACATGGTCTGGGAGAGGCCATCCACCACAGGGAGGCCAGGAGACCCTGTCCGCTGCACAGCCACATGCTTTGGAAGAAAAGGTGAACAATTATGAACATGGACCCAGGTGGCCCAAACTCTGTGTGCCACGGGTTTCTGCTGTGAGAACAGCAAAGACCCTTGAAATGTTTTGCCAATGCTCCCTGAGGTTCTGTTCACTCTGTGCTCAGCGTACAAGCCACTACACTGATTCTGCATGCCACGCCAACGGCCAGCCATCACCCTATCATTTCCTCCTCACGCAACGAAGCTTAAACAGATGAAAGTGAGACAGAGTGCTGGGGTAGTCTTCAGCACACCCAGGAGAGAGAAAATATTTCCCCAGATTTATTACAGTTTTCTCTTATTAGCTCCAAATTATTTGTAAAAATATATCACGACACTGGGGGCTCCCCCTGCCCTGAGAGTGGACTGGCCAGTGCCCAGGTAAGGGCACCGTAGTTCGCTTGGGTGGGGTAGCCTTCTGTGGCAGCCTCAAGGCCTGAGGCACTCTACTGACTCAGCTGGGCTTAGAGTCCCTGGTCCTTCATTGCCCCATCACAGGTGCAAATGCTCTGAGCCACCTTGCCTCCCACTGACCCCTGTACTCTGTGGCCGGCACTGGAAATCTTCTACAAGTAGAGCATGGAGCCTTGTTTGGGGTTTGCAAGTATCGTCTCCAGTGTTCCCACAGTCCTGTCAGTCAGTGCCCACCCGCCTCTCCTCAGGAAGACACTTGCTAAAATTAGAATTTATTTTGGGGGACCTTTTCTGATCACCCTCTCTAGCTCCCCAAATAATGAGACAGGGACCTATTAGATTTATTCAACAAGCTTTAAAGTACTAGAGCGGGGCAGATACTATTCTATTCTAACCCTCAATGCTAATCTGGCTACTTTCCAGCCATATGCCCTGAATTACTTGCCATATTGGTCCTGCCTTGGCTGCTTCTGCTCCATCAGGTCAATTCTCATGGCCAGGTCCTTTTTCTACCTCTTCTTCCCTTTTCTCCTCATACCTCGTGATCCCTACCTCAGACCCCTCACTGGTAACGGAAGTGCAGCCTCCCTGTCTCCTCTTCCTACTCCTTGGCTCTCAGCTTCTTTATTAACCTATCAGAAGTAATTGTCAATGTTTACACAACATTGACACAGGAGATTCTTCATAGAATGGACAATGCCCGTGTCCAGACTGTAACGAGATCTCAGGGCACAAAAATCAGCATCTGAACACACAGCACACCAGCCCAACCCCCAACGTGCTTCTCCTTCCTCACACCCGAATGCTGTCTGCACCCCATTCTGCACAAGGCCTCATCCTCAATGGGAGGATGGAGGCCGCTAAAGGGGACTCCAGTGACCCATTAGCAGTGTCCTGTGTCCACCCCCACTCTCCATGGAGGAAAGATCTCTTTTCCTATTTATGGACAGACTCTTCTTGGCCTCTAAGTCCTGTCTTTCAGCCCTTTATTCCAGAATCACGCTTGCCTCTCTCAAGCCAAGATCCTACTCCAGCCGCTGCCTGGCATCCATGACTGGGTGTCCAGCACAGAGAGACATTGCTGAGGTGGGGACATCAGCGAGCAAAGAGCCAAGTGAGGTCATGTCCAGCAGCAGGGTCTAGCTAACATCTCCAAAGTCATTTCAGAAGAGCCATAGATGGGGGGGTGAGGGGGCGGGGGCTCACAACGACTCGCTCCCTTCTTTACCAGGCCACCCCACCAGCTTCCCTTTGGCCTCTGAGGTGACTGTGCACTGGAGTAGCGGCAAACCGCCTGAGGACCATGATAGGTAGACAACAGGGAGGATTTGAGTTGAGGGGGAACTCAGAGGAGCCGTGCCCACCTGCCCGCCCGCCCGCCTGCCCGCCTGCACCAGGCACGGTTTCAAAGTCACAAACTGTCTGCAGGTGCTGCGGACCCCAGCGCCATTTCCTTCCACCTGTGTTTGGTGCCCACCTGGCTGTCCTCTTACCCAGTCTCCACTTTCCCAAGCAAACATACGGACAGGCTAAGGAGAGGAAATGCTCGTTACCCAGCATCTCCGTGTGGCTCTTGCCCTATGCGTATGTTGACATTCCAGCCTGTACCTTGTAAGCAGGTACAGTTAGTATGTGTCAATCATTTAATTTTTCAAAAAGAGTGTCCTTCCTTCATAAATAGAAAAAAAGGAGGGGTGGAGAGGGAGGAGCTGGAGCCTTCAGGCGAGGGCTAGCTCTCTCCTCCCTCCCTCCCGGGCCCACACTGTCCACTGTCCTGCCCCTCACATCTGGTAGCTGTTTATTCAGGCCCTGAGGTGTGTTCAGTTAAACACTCCGCAATGTGTTTTACGTGGCAATGGCTTGGACATCATTTTCTGGTTGATGTGTGGCTGATGTGTTGCTTCTGCTTCCTCCACCTCTGAGGTGCCTGGTAGGGTCTTCAGGATCTGGTTAGAGCTTTGTCTGGAGCACCTCCCCTGCTGTGGAGATGTTTGCTGCTGCTCCTGCGCTCAGGTGGAGGAGGACAGCCATCTCTGAAGGGCCCCAGGCTCTCAAGCCTATGGTTGTTGGAGTCCTAGCTGTCAGGACCTTCGAATGTGACCTTGTTTGGAAATAAGATTGTTACAGATGCAATGATCTCAAATGAGGTCATTCTGGAGCAGGAAGGTCCCTAACTCAGCGTGACAGTGTCCTCACAAGAAGAGGATGGAGTCACTCATGCCGTGTGATGATGGGGGCTCAGAACAGGAGTGATGCAGCTTCCGGGTAAAGAACGCCGCGCCCCAGGAATCCTCAGCCCTTCAGCACTGCAGAAGGCAGAGGACTTCCTTGCAGCCTTTAAGGGATACGGCTGCCTCTCCAGACCTTTGCTCCAGACCTTCAGACCTCCAGGGTGCTCAGATAGCATCTTGCAGTTCCCAGCCTCCAGCCTATGGTGCTTTGTGTCAGCACCCTGGCAGATGAGGGGGCAGAGCAGCTTTGCCCCAGCACCCGCTAACGCAGCATTCAGCAGCGTTCACAGGGTTTGAGCCCTGCTAGTCTGAGGCCAGTTTGGTAGTTTGAATAAGATGTCCCTCACTAAGTCTCAGGTATTTGAGTGCTTGGCTCCTAGCTGGTGGTTCTTTGGGGAGGATTTGGAGGCACGGCCTTGCTAGAGGGAGCATGTCACTGAAAGTGGGTTTTGAGGTTTCAGAGTCATGCCATTCCCCATGTCCCTGCCTCCTGTTTGAGGTTCCAGTGTTCCTGCCACTGTGCCTGCAAGTGTTGTCAGGGACACTAACACCCTGGAACTGTAAGTCCAGCTAGACTCTTTCCTAAGTGGCTTTGGTCTCGGTGTTTATCATCGCGACAGGAAGAAACGGGTACAGCCATTATGTCCTAGAGATGTGCAGGTTACGCCATTGTGCTCTTGGGACGCTTTCAGTGGTCGGGTCACACTGAGGCTGGTTCGGCCTTTCTGTGTAGCTGGGATCTTGGGCAGATGGCAGATATAGGGTCAGGGGTGGGTGGCAATAGTCCTGGGACATCTGTACTTTCTCAGTATGTCAGCGAGGTTCGGCCAAACTTCACTTTACTGAGGGTACAGTCCCCCCATCCCCAGAGTCTTTGGGAATGTTTCCCTGTGGAGGATGAGGGCCAGGGGAAGTAGGACACCCCCACACCATTCCAGCACCTCTCTAGCCTATGCCGAAGGCACTACGCTGTGGACTCTGCTTACAGCTGTCGGGAAGATGGCTCAGTAGGTATGAGCACTTGCTGTGTCAGCATGAGGAGCCGCGTTCGGATCCCAGCACCCAAGTAAAGAGCTGGTGTGGCTGAGCTAGCCTGTAACCCTAGGGCTGGGGGGACAGGCAGGGAGACAGGAGGATCGCTAACGCTGCCACAAGCCTAGCTCCGGCTCAGTGAGAGAGCCTGTCTCGGGGGAATTAGGCGGAGAGTGACAAAGCGGGATAGCCAATGTCCTCCTCGCACCCAAGTGTGCGCAACTACGTGCACATGTACACATATCGTCTTCATACATGCATATACACACACATTTTTAAAAAGCTCTGAGAGAGAGGAGGAAAAAAGCACCAGCTTCCAACCAGATGTAGCTGAGGCAGGAGGATTGCTGAGAGTTCAAGACCAGCATGAGCTGCAGAGCAAGCCTCCCAAAACACCAAACAAAGGCTGCATGCAGCGGTGTTCTAGTGCTGCTCAGCCTGCTCATCCCTGCAGCCTACTCAATAAATCTGTTTTCTTCCCAGAAAGCAAGCAAACAGCAAAAACCCATCTTTCATGTCTGGCTCCTCCGAGAAGCAGCCTCAACAGCAATAAGGCCCATTTGTTGTTTCCGCTACTCCGCTCCAGACGCCATTCCATCTTCTAAGTCTGTGGAGTAGCTGTAACCCTCTTGTTCCAGACAAGGACAGAGCCACTCAGAGTGGTTAAGGACTTGGTTAAGGTCACATGGCAGCCCTTGTCCTTGACTTCAGCCTCCGAGTTCTCCACTCTCTCACTTTTTAATGGGAACCTTTCAGAAAGTCAAAACCCAGGAGAATTTTAGACAGCAGGACATGCTGTGGATGAAAGCGTCACAGAGCCAGGTCCTTATGGGGCCGTCTTTGTGCCTGTGAATTCAGAAAAGTCTCAGTGCTCAGTTCTGGTTCTATTTTTAGCTCCTCTCAATCTTCTGTGGCTCAGGCAGGTTCTGAAACTCTGCGGGCATTGCTGCATGCAGCATAGACTCTGCCCACTGAAATTCCTGCAGCGAGCGAGATGAGGGGCTTCCCCAGTTCTAACCTGCTGCGTCTCCTTCCTCCTTCCTTCCTTCCTTGGGAATTGAACCTGGGTCTTCTGAAGAGCAGCCAGTGCTGTATCTCAGCCCTAACAGAAGAAATTTAATGCAGGAATGATGAGTGCAGATGGGGGTGGGGTGGGCGACAGAAAGATGCAGGAAAGATAAAGCAAGGGAGGAGGAAGGAGACGTGTGACATGCTGGGGCAGGTCTGAGAGATAAGTCCTGGTGGTGGTGGCAATGAGGGAGAGAGCAGAGGCAGTCATGGACTCGTGAGCTTCTCCACACATGATTGTCTGTACTGTCCTAAACTCCCAGGCTTGGCTGCATCCACTGGCTTGTAAGTTCTGTGGGGAGGTGACTGCCCTAACCCTGAGCTGCTAGCACTTGCTACAGACCTTAGGGGCCTCCTCTGCTGCAGTCCTCAACAAGTGCTTCTGGGGACTGCTTCTTCACTACCAGTAGGGAGGTGCCCGTGCCTTCAGGGCAGGCTGGTGGCAGGGCAGTGTCTTTTCAAGCGTGGGATGGCAGGAGCCCACAGGCAAGTGTCTACCTGGCAATGTCACCTGTCCCCAGCCACCTACTTTCTTGCAGATGGAACTGGTGAAAAGAAAGAGCCAAGCTCCTCACTAGCTCTCTGGATATTTTTTCAAAAGTAACAATTTTGGCTAGCCGTGTTAGCCTGTTCTCATGATCTCAGCAGTCTGCAGGCTGAAGCAGAAAGGTTGCAAGTTCAAGGGTAGCCTGATCTACAGACTGAGGCTCTTGTCCCCAAGACAAACAAAGCATCTCCATCAGTGTTTCCTAGCCCTCTGGGTGACACTGCTAGTTTTGGTTTACTATCAGAAGTACCAACACACTGTGGGAATGTTCCCCAGGCTTCAGTATGTGCTTGTCGGGTCCTGGTGAGAACATTCCCACAGATTAGACTTGTGCGCGTGTGCTCTGTAGAGCCTGGACTGTGAAGCCCCAGAAGCAAACAGCCAAGGGCAGAGTGTGATTCTCCAGTGTGCGGTATATCCTCATGGCTCCCCAACACCCTCCCTGGACACAGGACCCCAGCAGACAAGGAAGCTTCTTCTGGAGGTTTCCCCAAACAAAAAGACAAATCCACAGCCTGCTAAGGCCCAAGTGTCCTAGAGCCAAGGGGAGCCACACCCGGACAGGAAGGCTGTGGAGGAGGGCCCCAGAGTTGCAGCACACATGCACCTGGGACCGAGTAGCTTCCTAAGGAAGGAGATGTGTAGCTGATGAAGGCATCTGAGCCTGGATGGATCTGGATAACATGACAAAAAGGCTGAGCAGTGGCTCTAGCACACGGACCTGGAAGAACCAAGCATGTCCACCCAGTTAGCAGGTCCTGCTCTGAGCAGGAATGGAGGGTGGGCACCTCTGTCTGGCCCCCCTGCCACTGCTCAGCCTGAACTAGGGGCTGGATGGAGGGGTGGATCAGAGCAGAAGTTCCCAGTCAGGAGAACGGGTGCTCTTTAGCAATGCTCCCCTCTGGAGCCATCTCAGAGGCACAGCCCACACATGCTTGCACTGTAAAAGACAGCAGTGTCTCTGGTGAGTTCACCTCTACACTGTCCTGTTAGCTCTGAAATGACTGTTTCTGATGCTGAGAAGTTGGTGGCAGGCCGAGTTTCTGGAATCATGACTAGCCTAGAGCTGGCCTCAGAGCCAAAGGAAACCAGGGCCGAGGATTCACCTCATGAGCCAGTATTCACTGTATAGATCCGGCCTCTAGGACACCAAGTTTATGTGGGGGATTTCAGAATCAAGATGATGCCGGGGGCAGAGATGGAACCGCTGGCTTGGTGGTGAATGATCCAGATAATTGCAGTGCTGATGCTGCCCTCCCATCATACCCTGGGGTGATAAGAGCCCATTAGTCAGAGGCTGGGGTGAGGAGAGGAACAGAGAACAAATAAATAAGGGAGAAAGTGGTCATGTCTCAAACAGGAGGGTGGGGTGGCTGCCAGTGCCCCCGGCAGGGAGGCTGAGACATGAGTCACCCCCAGAGACACTGACTTAGCAGCACCGGCGCCTCCGGGAGATTGGCATTAGGTGTTCTGGATGCTGCACTTTGCCTCTTGCCGTGTCAGTGGCTGTGAGCATTTTGTCATCTCTTGTCACTAATCTCTGCAGTGCAGCAAGGTTGCGTGGTCAAGAGACTTCTGTCCACAGTTCTGCTGTCACTCTGTCCTTAAACCATCAGCAGCTCCACCGCAGACAAGAGCAGAGCCGCTTGGCCTTGTTCTGAACTGTAGCAGGGAGACTGTCCTCCCCTCTGGAGTTTCCTGTCCCTGTGTGAGGCTGGGGCTGGCATGAGTGGGGGACAGGTGGCTTCTGTTTCGACTCTCGAGGTGACCTGCCCCTCCAAGCTTCTCTTTGCTCTCATTCCATTTGCAATAATCCCAGCCCATATGAGAGGCCACCTCTCTAGTGCTGTGGATGGACCTAGATCCCATTTCTAGATGACTTGGGCAGTCCTTGAGGGCACTGAAAAACCAGCTGTGGCTGGTAGGGACAGTGCTCCAGCCCCACTAAGTTCCTGGAGGGACAGTGTTAGTCCAACTGAGATGGCAGTGCTTTCAGTTGAGACTCGCTTTTCTGTTCTTTCGTTGTTTATTTTGTAAGCCCTCTGAGGCACACGGGGGCCAGGCCCCTGCCTGAGGACCTCCAACCACCAAATTCCACCCATGGAATACTCTAACTGCTGTAACAGCTGGACCCAGCCCATCCAGACTCAGGCAACCAAGCTCTGGACTTGACAGCCCATCAGTCCCTGAGCCTGAAATCCCACCAATCCCCGAACTCACCCCAATTTCAAGACTTAAAATCCCACCGGTCCCTCCCCTGGAAAGCTCCACCCCCAGGAAATACTATATAAGCCTCATCTTCTGCTCATGTTTGTTGCTGCATCTCGCCCAAGCAAAGACAGCCACCCTTTTGGGTTTGTTTATTTTTTTCATCCCAATAAATCTCTTGTGTGAGGCTTGTTGTGCAGTGTGACCTTGTGGTATTCCTTAGTTTTTTGACCACCAGGATACCTTTCCATCCACGCTGTAACACTTTAGGGAACGCCCACCCCCCACCAGAGCAGAGCTGTAACACTTCCACTGGGGAAGCCTTTCCCTCACAGCTGTAAGATATTTCTTCTCTCCCCTTCCATCCTTTCTTCCCCCTCCTTTCCTTCCCTCTTTCCTCCTTTTGTTTGTTTGTTTGTTTGTTTGTTTGTTTGTTGTTTTGAGGCTGGTCTTGAACTTATCCTCCTCCAGCCTTTCAGGCTCTGGGACGATGGGCGTGTACCAGAGTATCCAGCTTTTGAAACCCAGATTTCCCCTCGTTTTTGTGGAGAGGGGTGAATAATACTAAAGGCCTTTGCAAAACACATATGAGGACTTAGACACCATGTGCAACCATAAAATCCCCAGGATCAGGATGGTCTGCATCTGTTTGAGTCACTGGCCAAGGGGTCCCACCTATCCGCCACCCCCCAACATTACAGATTGTTACAGATTGTCGCCAGTGCTGTTGGTTACCCTCCATAACTTGATGGCAAGACGCTGCTGCTGAAGATGCCACATTTTTACGGCATAGAAAATGGAGAAACCTAGCAGGTACTCAACAGGAAGCCTTACCTCTACTGGCTGGCATTCATAGTACTAAAAGGTGCTACCAGGGAAGAAAAGTAACCATCTATCTCACTCAGACCCTGTGGTAAGCTATCATAGTGACCTGTCTGAAAGATATGCCCACAGGTACAAAAGTGGCATGGATGTTAAGGGGATAACCACTTCTTTATTTAAGGCCTACTCTACGAGATGAAGCCCATACCTGATATTGCTAATGAGGTCAAGAACCTTACACTAGGTAAATCCTAGGGGAAAACCTACTACTTTTATTCTTCTAAAATGAACATAACACCAAAAGCAAAATGATGTCATAAAGCATATGGTACTATACCCAAAGAGCAGAGCAACCTTTGACCTCAGAAGAGAAGCCCTTCTTGCAGTAGATGGCAGTTAACGCAGAGATTCACAAGTAGACAATGTACAGAGGGTGAGAGACTTTGGGGTGCTTGACCTTGAGTGGGATGTCTTTATCATACCCCTCCCCTCAGCTCAGGAATCTATGCAGAAGAGGAGCTAGAAAGATTATAAAAGCCAGGGGTGGTAGGTGATTTTAAATCAACAGCATTTCCGGATAGCAGATGCACATATGAACTCACAGAAGCTGCCACAGCGTGTACAAGACTGCATAAGCTTGAGCCAGACAAAACCCTAGCACGGAAGAGGGAAGCACAGAGCTGTGGGGCACATGGACTGTGCCACCGGGAAAACCAGCATGGAGCTAGACCAGGGCGAAGACATGTCTAAACCCAGAGCATCTCAGTCTGGAGAGGGCAGGAGTAAGGATGGCTTCCTCCCTGTTCTGCGCTTCATGCCCTGGAGCACATAGCCTTGGGACCTCCGCCCTCAAAATTCTCAAGGTAGTCACCTCTCCGTGCAAATGAAGCATTACCAGCACCTCAGCACCAGCCAAAGATGTTCATTCACCCCAAACCCCCTGGTCACTTCCCCAAGGTTCATATAGCCCTTATGGCCACAACAGAGAGATCAGAGCTGTGTTGTTAAAGGGCTATGACACTACAGGAGCTGCTTCACTGAACACTGCCTCGAGGCTTTCTCCCTCTGGGTGCTCACTGCAGGCCTGGGGTCCTACAGACCCACCCACCCGGCTAAGCGTCCTTCCTTCAGGTCCGGCACCTGGACGCTTCATTTCACTCCAAGGAAATGAAGCCGATCCTGGGTTCCACCAAGTCCCGGCCCTAGCCAAGAAGATATTGTAAATTATAGCTCATATGATAGGGAAAATCGGTTTCTTCAAAGGAGTGACACTTGGCGCATCAGTCACAGTTCAGGACAGGCCTCGTGCTCAAGAGTAGCTGACTAACACAAATCAGACAGAAAGAACATACAACGGAGTGGGTTGTGATGTGGGGAGGGTCTAAGAGAGGGTATGGGATAGGAAAGAACAAATATATAACAAAAATAAGTTCATTTTTTTAGCTAGCATATAAAAGAATGAGTTTCATTATGACATGCATATATATGAATATATATGAATTTCATGTGCATGAAATGTATATATGTTTTGCTCATATTTCCCTCTCTGGCCCCTCCATCAATGATCTCCCTTCTGGAGATCCTCCTCTCCAGCTCTGGGAACCACTTTCAAGGGAGCTCAAATCCAGCAGTTCAGTTGATCTTTTCCTGCTCTTCTAGATCTTTCCGGTATGGCTCCTGAAATCCATACCACCCTTTTCCTTAGTGATTTCTGGTCTCCTAGTCACAGCCCCACGGCCACCTAGCGTAACCCCATTCTCGCCCTCACCTTCAGCTGCTCTTATATCCTGATTGCATTCTGCCTTGGGCCCATCCTTGGTGGGGCAGAGGCTGGCTCTGGAGGTCTTTCACAGAGCATTACAAAATCTGTCTACAGTGACTGAAGGCTGGTCGTTCCCTGTGTGAGGAATTTGGCTTGAACTTGTTTGGCTACCTGAGGGCTTCTTTCTTTCTTCACAACTGAATGTTTGCAGTATCTAGGCTTTTAAAAATGCTGCCTTAGCTAGACATGGTGGCACACTGAAGCAGAAAGGCTGTAAGTTCAAGGCTGCGTAGTGCAATTCCTGATGCCCCTCAAGAAGTCGCTAGCCATTCCTGTCACTTTGTTTATTGTGCACTTGATTGTCCTTTTTTTTTTTAACCTATCCAATGGCAAGCAGGGAGAGCAACACGGGTGGTCTCTCTCTACTCCAAGGGCGCAAGGCTTCTTGCCTCCATCTTCTACCACGTCCCTTTATAACTGCAGAACTGAGCTTGTATTCCAGCCATGGACAGGCCCTTGACCTTCAGCCAGGCAAGGCTGCTGGCCCTGGCACCACTGTGCTGCAGTGAGATAAGCCAAAACTCAGACTCATCCCTGAGCAGGGGCTGCTGTGCAGGGAGCCCAGGCCGCAGCAAGCTTCACCTATGCCTCGGGGTGCGCACCTACGCTTTGTCTGGGCTAGCCCAGAGCAGCCTTTCCCCTACCGACCCCTCCATAAGCCAGCTCCACCCATGGGTGGTCATTGTCATGGGACTCCCAGCACAGAGGTCTGACTGTTGGAATCCCAACAGAGCAGACTGGGCCGCTTGCCCAAAAAGAAACTGAGACCAAAAAAAAAAAAAAAAAAAAAGGTTGATGATAAGGCAGGAAGGAAATTCGTTTTCACTGTGGTCAGCCTTATGAGACAAATGCAAGAGCTGTCCTCAGGGCATCATGCGCAGCCCTGAGGTAAGATAGGGAGCAAACCGATGCAGGAAGAGGGTCTACACAGCTAGTGATCTTGTTGTCCTAAGCTGGTTGTTTCCTTCCATCTACTGGTCTCAAGGTCTCACGGAAAATTGCTGCTGCCTGGCAGCCAAGCCTCCATTTTCTTTGTGGGTTGTTTGTCTTTTTTTTTTTTTTTTTTTTTTCATCCTGAAATTTAAGATACTCTAAAGGAAAGAGCAATTTAGAAAAGAATAGGTCAGGGCAAGACAGAATAGTGTCAAGTTAGTAGCTGATCCTCGGTCCATCTGGGATTCTTGACAAGGCTGGCTCCCAGCACAGCAGTGATAGCCATGGGAGGATGTTTGAGCCTGGATTCAATCAAGTGTAAAAACCAATCCCTCCACTGCACCGGGGAAAGAAACCCACATGCTAGCGAGCCACGGGTGGCTGTGTCGCCGGCTTCACTGACCCTCTTCTCACTGACCCATCTACACTGTCAATGCTGCCCACTTGCTCCCCTGCTTTCCCAGGGTGCCTGCAGGATGTTCCCAGGCTTCTTTTTAGCTCACAGAAATGGCTGACATGGCCTTCTTTCTGCAAAGAACAGGTAGGGAGCCTCTGGCAACCAGGCTGCGTAGGCATTGCCGGGATCAGCCACCAGCCTGACGCTTACTGGCCAAGCAAATGCCTCCCGCATCCAGTGGTTACATGTCTCGCCACCTGTGCCTCCTGCTCCTGGGCAAGCCGGTTGGCACTGAGGGGGAAGCTCTGGGACCCTGCAGAGCGCCAAAGTAGGGCCAATGCTGGTTTTCCTCTTGTCCTCTCAAATGTTCGTGTTACAAAAATAAAGCTCCTCCCTCCCTCTGTAGCTTTCCAAAAACAAAACAAAACAAAACAAAATACCCAAAAAAGTACGCCCGTAGAGTATGTTACAGGAAGAAAAAACATACTGATGAAATAGTACAGCGAGCGAGAGCCTGTTCCAGAATTTTCCCTTTCCCAGCTCCACAATGTAGTGTTTTCCTTCCCCAAAGCATTGCCCCAGAGAGGGGAGGAGGCTGTGCATTGGTCTCCTTGATGGGAGACCGTCGTTTAAATGCACATCCCTTTCTCCCATGCAAAGTTGTGAGCTGGGGTCTCAGGTGGGCGTGGGGCACTGCAGGCCAGTAGCAGCACAGAGGCCATCTTGCATTCTGCTAGGGTATTGCCTCTCAAGCCTGGTTTGAGAGGCAGGTGATGGCAGCGGCTGGTGATGGGGGACGAGATGTTTCACATCTGTTCGTATTCTCCTCCTGCCCCTGCCTCTGCACAGCACACAAAGGTGTGTGCATGTACACAGGCAGGAGTATACACGACCGTGGCACACATGCTTTTAAGACCCTGGCTCTTTTCCAGAGAAAACTCTACCTGTCAGATTTTAGTAGACTCTCACTTCCCCTTGGCTTGTCTTCTCAAATATTCCTTTCCCTCAACTCCCCCCTCCCCCCCCAAAAAAAATGATGCTTAAGAAAGGATGCAGGTAGAGCTTTTTAGAGGGGGTTGGTTTTTAGAGTCAGTGGTTAAGATCACTGGCTGCTCTTTCGGGAGGACCAGGGTTCAATTCTCAGAACTCACAGGGCAGCTCACAGACATTTGTAACTCTAGTTCCAGGGGATCTGACACCCTCTTCTGGCCTCTGTAGGCACCAGGCATAGACGTACATGCAGGCAAAACACCCAAGCACATAAAATATATAAATAAAAATTTAAATTTAGAGTTTATTATAGAATAAAGACATTCTGGTGGAGCTGTTTGGCTACTGAGAGCTGGCTTCTCACCTGGCACGCTCACACTGGGGAGGACTGTAGTGGGCTTGAAAATGTGAGCTTGTGATAAATTCTAGGGTGAGGCTGCTGCTGCTGGCTGGGGAAATCACACTTGGACGTCTAGGATAATGTCACTTACACACTCCCTTGTTGGAGCAGAGCCACGCCAGGCCCTGTGTGGAGGCAGGCATGCTCCCGTAACAGTCTCCATCATGCTGAGGATCCCTAGGAGAACCATTGCTAGGCCGATCAAGCCCCTGACTGGGCCAGACTTCATAAAGCCTCTAGCTTGGGCTGTGAGGGGGAAAGAATGAGCCCTGTTTTGCCTAAGCAATATCAGATGCTTGAGTTTGGGGGGTTTTATTGTTGTTAATTGGAACTTCCTTGTTGCTGGTTTTCTTTTGTGTTGTGGTACTTGTTAGTTCATAAATCTTGATGTCTGGCCCACTCCTAGGTTGTGATGTCACCTGTGATGCTCAAAGGGGCCCAGGATAGAAGGACCCCTGCTCTCTTGCTCTCCTCTCTGCTCTCTCTGCTTTTGTTTATCTGTTGGGGTGCCCCTTCCCCATATCTATCTTTCTCTTTCTCTCTCTGTCTCTGCCCTCACGGCTCACTCAAGCCCTACCTCACTTCTGCTTCCCTTCTCCCAAATAAATATCTCTCATACCAAATCTCATATGTATGGTGTATTTTTAAAATATATTATAACGGTACTGAGTATGGAACCCAGGACCTTGGCCATGCTACATCCTTAGCCCTGGACCTGTATTCTCAGACTCCAGGGGAATTGAGTATGGATGTCCCTGAATGTGTTTACTGAGTTTTCTGGGCACAATGTGTAGTCACCAAGATAGATCTCTCACTCGGTGAACCTGGACAATGCTGATGACCCTGGGCCCCTATTCTAGCCAGAGCTCCAAAGGGAACACTGGCGTGCTTGCAGGTTTATTTGGCCTTGGCATTTCTGCCGTGCAAAAGTTTGTGGTATAAATGAGCAAAAAACTGAGAACTTTGGGTTCTGCATTTATAGCTTTAGGCTTTTCCCCAGCCATCCATCTCTAGCTGTCACGGTGAAGCAGGCGAGCTGCCCTCTGACACGCGTGACTTGTTGGAAGTCTTGTGCTATTTATTTTCTGCTCAGGGAAACAATCTCACCCTCAGCTACCACCAAGGCTGTCAGGAGAAAGCAGCAGAGTGCCTGGGCTCAAGTGCTGGTTTACGGGGTGTCTCCAGAGCCCTCAGCCCTTCCCCATAGACTGGAAACAGAACTGGAAATCCCTTAGCAACACCCTAGCGGGCTCGGCTCTCCTCAGCTGTCCGGCCAGCTGTTTGTTTGGTATCTGTTTGCCCATTTCTAATATGGCCCCGAGAAAGAGCTTTTGAGAGAATGGCCTGTTGGGGGAGGGTTCTACACTACATCGCAGGGAAAGGAACAGAAGCCCAGAAAGGCCAAGTCAGAGGCAGATACTTGGGAGGACATTAATCTTTATCCTAAATATTCAAAGAAATGTTAGACAGAAGCATCTTGACCTTGCCTTCTGGGCCTCCAGTGAGGAAATCCTAGGTTGGGGATCAAACTATTGTCAGGGTCTGCTCTTGGACTGATATTTAATGTTAGTGTTTTTGAAGTCTTTTTTTTTTTTTTTCCCCTCCTCATTCCTGTCTCCCTCTAGGCAGCCTCATCTCTTCTCTTGGCTTTAAATATCATCTTTAGGCAGACAACTTCCAAATGAATATCCCCAGCCCAGATCATTTGCTAAAATGTAAACTTGTATATTCAGCTGCCTACCCACACCGCCGTTTGATAGCGCTCTGACAGCTCCAGGCCCACGAGTGTAGCCGGGAACCCTTGATCTGCATCCCCTAACCCAAAGCTCATCCTCCCACGCCTTCCCCATCTCAGTAAATGGCACCAGCCTCCGCCCAGTTGCCAAGCCAGGGATCTAGAGTCATTTTTGGTACTTCTTTCTCACACCGCACATCACCCAGTTCTGGGTATCCTTCCTCCCAGTGTGCAGGCACGGCCATGCTCCGCCATTCTCCACCTTCTCAGTCAGCCTGCACCCTCCAGACTACCTCTCCCGGAGACCCTGGAGTGTCCTGCCTGCCTTCCCGCAGTCTGCCTGGAATCTCCTCTTACACACAAGAGACAGGGAAGAACTTCATATCACACACACACACACACACACACACACACACACACACACACACAGAAAGAGACAGAGACAGTGACAGAGAGAGAACTTCTCTCTCTCTCAGAGGGAAGCACACCTTCCCTCTGCTTAAAACCCTTCAGGGCTGCGGTTGCCATTCCAATGAAGCGCAGGTCCCTCAAGACCTACACTCCTGAGTGGTCTTCCATGTCTACCCTCTCTTATGCACCTGTACCACCCCCCTCAAGGCTCTGCCCTTGAACCACGGTGGCCTGTTTTAGATCTCTCTCGTGACACCTCTCTCCTCCCCGGTGTCCCTCAGTCTACCCTCAATCTTTTCAGATAAGCCACCCTTTTTCTCTCTCTGCTGCTATGGAGCAAAACAATCCAAAAGATGGTGGCTTCAAACAAATATCACCATATCTTTCTAATGATTCAGAGCCGCCTGAGGCTTAGCTGGGGCGGGGGGTCTTCTGCTGTCTTGCTTGGGGTACCCTCATACCATTGGAGTGAGCCACAGCTGGTGCTGAAATCACCAAGGTTTGCCTCAGATGTGGGCTCAGACTGACCCCATAAAAAGCGTTGTTCATGGACTGGGGAGAAAGGGTTAGTGGTAGAGCATTTGCCTAGCATGAAAGAGGTCCAAAGATTAATTCCCAGCATGGTCTGAAGTTCAGGTCATAAGGCATTCCTTAAAACAATTTTAAAATCATCATCATCATGTTGAGAGAGCATGAGGGAGGGAGGAGGAGGCACATGCCACAGCACACACGTGTAGGTGTCCTTTCTCTTCTTCCACTTGTACATGGGTGTAAAGTTAAAGTAGAGGCTTTTCTAATACTCTCAGTAGCTCCCAAATAATGACATGGAGACCTATTACATTTATTAATAAGCTTCAAGCACTAAGCTGGGCAGATACCCAGCTATCCCTACTGTGCTGGCCTGGCTTACTTTCCAGCCATGTGCCCCATTGCATGCCATCTTAGTCTCGCCCGGATGCTCCATCCATGCCCTCAAGGCAACTCCCTCACAAGGACCTTCTCCCATCTCTCTCTCTTTCTCTCTTTCCTCTTCATCTGGGACCACCTCACTGGAATCAGAAATCCCACCTTATTCTCTCCTGCTCAGCTGTTGGCTGTTCAGCTCTTGTTAACCAGTCAGAGGTGATGGGAAGCATTTTTTACACAACATTGAGACAGGAGATGCCTCAATATAATGACAATGCTAATGTCTGCAACCAGATCTCTGGATAGAAAAGTCATCACAAAACCATCCCCGGACACATGGAGGGATCAGCTCAAGGCTTGAGCAGCAACTACATTTGCTTTCTGATCCTACCACAGAAGATTCTCTGTTTTAAAAATTATTATTATGGGGCTGGAGAGATGGCTCAGTGGTTAAGAATACTGTCTGCTCTTCCTAAAGGACCCAGGTTCAATTCCCAGCACCCACATGGCAGCTCACAACTGTCTGTAACCCCACTTCCAAGGGATCTGACATCTTCACACTAATGCACATAAAATAAGATTAAATAGATTCTTTTTGAATTATTATTATTGTTTGCATGTATATGTTTTGCCTACATGTGTACCGCTTTTTGTGCCTGATGCTCCCTGAGCCATCATTCCAGCCCCAGAGCATTCTTTCCTAAGTCCCCGCGACACTAGGAACTCCATTTTTCGTACACAACTTCTGCATCAAAATGGGTGTATGCTAGATGCTCCACAATCGATTTCGGGATGAATTAATCTGTGGTTCTTCATTGTCGTTCCTTTCTATCTACCTTCCACCTAATCCAAATGTCATTGATTGAAATACTAATATTTTCTGTATCACTGAGCAAGAAACAGCTGCTAATAAGCCCTGATAGACTACCTTCTCGCACCTTAAAATTGTATTTTAAGGGGATTTTCACAATTTTAGATGCATATAGGCTCAGAAGTTCATCGTCCACAACACTTAGAGAAGCACAAGAAAACATAAGCAAAATCAGTTGGGTACGGCAGCCCCAAATTCTTCTGGATTTAGTCTTTGCCATGTAAATCTATATTGGTTCTGACCCTTCGTTGTTTTAAAAGCGTGATAGCTTGATAGACAACGTTAACTTTCTTCTTTGGAGGTGAGGCGGGAATAAGGTTCTGGGACTCAGACTCCAGGCTTTGCACGTGCTCTATCTATCACTGACTGCCCAGTCCTGGTCACACAGCATCTCTCAGAAGAGTAGCCTACTATTACCTGTTGAGGTCTTCCAAGCATTGCTCAGTGCTAATGACTACGGATGGGTGATGACAGCTACATCCTCATTGCCGCTTGGGTCATAGGGATGTAAGACACTTCAACTGCAAACGTAACATGGGACCAGTAGACTCTGTTACCATCAGGTGGGCTAAATGTCCTGCTTATTCTTCTCGTTCATTTTTTCCCAGTTCTTGTTTTCGCTTTACGGTCAGTTAGGTCAGGAGACCTTAGTTATGCGATAGGTGACAATCCATAATAAATATGTGAATGTTAGCAACACCTATGGAGTGAGACCTAATCACTGGGTCACTTACAGAATCATCAAATGTGTGGTTGTCTCTCCCTGCCCAAGTCTGTCCCCAGCACACATTACTAATTCGTCAAGATTCTGTCTTTCACTGATCTCTGAGGATGTCTTGGAATCTCTCTTGGCACAGCATTCCAAACAGTCATTATCAACTGATTAGAGTTGGTACTTAAAATTAATCCACCCAAAGTCCTGTGATATGGGGGGGGGGAATCCTCAGTCTGTTACCAAGTCTTTGGCAGGACGCTTGCCATTTTCACCACCACTATCCTTCATTTGGAGCAAATCATAAGTATGCATCAAAATATTTTGAAAGGCTACATCCATCCATATACAAATAGGACAGCCCCATTCAGAGCACTGGCCCAGATTCCCCTAAAATTTCTTTTCCATGATGTTGAAAGTCAGCTACAGTTATCATCACAGTGTTCCCCATCCCTGAAGAGTCAAAGACCTCTCCCTAGCTCCACCACACTTTCCCTTACAAGGTGATGGCGCTGATGAACAGCTCACAGTCCTGTCAGCATGCTTCCTCTTGCTGTGTAGGCCTGGGCTGCGATCGGTGGCGCTGGTTCAGACTGCAGAACAACGTGCTAGGTCAGTTCATGGCACTCTAAAAGATATCAGATACGTGGTGTTATGCGTGTGTGTGTGTGTGTGTGTGTGTTTGTGTACTCGCATGTGGTGGGGGAGCTCACCCATGCACACACACACAGGCTAAGGCCTGTGGAATATCAAATGTCCTATATTGCTCTCCATTTTGTATTTTTGAGATAAGTGCTTGCCTCAAACCTGGAGCTGGACATCTTTTGGCTAGGGTGGCTGACTAGAAAGTTCCAGTGATTTTTTTTATTATCATTTACTTAAATTTATTTGTTGTCTCTGCTTCCACTGCCCCAGAGTTGGGGTTACAGGCATCACATTAGCACTAGGCTCTTTTCATGGGTGCTGGGGATTTGAACTCAGATTTTCATGCTTGTGCAGCAAGCACCCCTACCCACTGAGCTGGCTTCCCGGCTCCCACTTGATGACTTAACAGAAATGTATTTTTCATAGCTCTGGAGGCTGGAAGTCCAAGACTAAAATGCTTGCGAGACAGATCTCATTCTGAGGCTTCTTCTAGCTTGCAGACTCCCACCATCTTTCTGCCTCTATGGGAACAAAGAGACAAAGTCAGCTTGCTGATGGCTTCCTCAAAGGACAAAACCTACGGGTCTCAGGACCTCAACCTTGTTAATGTCAATCACTTCCTTAAAGGACCCCTCCCCCCCAAATGCATGCAGACTGGAGTTAGGACATTAGCTTTCATGGGTCACTAGGTAAGTGTAAACATTTAGTCTATCACTCCAAGGAACAGAAACCTGAGGGAAATCTCCCGTTTATGGGGTCTCTGAGAAAAGTGGATACCCCCTGGGTACCTGTGCCAGGCCTGGCACCAGCGTGCAACGCCACAGGGGTTTATCAGCAGCTGAGAGCAATGCTGTTTTGCTGCTGACAGGAAAAGGCCATTGTTTAATTATGCACCTTAGCATCCTAGGAATGTGGGGAGAAGCCCATGTCCAATTCAGCTTAACAGCTTCCCTCTGTGGCAATTGTAGCCAATTAAGCCAATTCTGAGGCAGCACACGGAGAGGGCTTTGTGCGTGTGCTATATTTAGTAACGGGTGGCAGGTGGACACCAGCTGCCCAGCTCAGCACCACTGCTCCCCACCACAGTGTGTCAGGATGACCCCCAAGGGCTCGTGTGGCATTCTGGAGGTGCCACACGCCAACTCTGACACCTCCCTCGCTGCCCCAGATGGCTTCGGGAAAGCTGCCTCAGTTGGCACGGTGCCTCTTTACGGGAGCTCTGCCTTGGGCCTGCTGGTTTTTTAAGGGGCCTGCGGAAAATATCTGAAACCAGAGTTAAAAACACATTGGCTCTCAAGATGAGGATTTTCTAAATTGAAATTAGCAAATATTAAATGCCTATAAAAATGTAGTGGTGGCCTACATATATTCTGTTTATATGAATAAGTGGGTTACTATAATGATATGTATATGATAATACGGATGAGTAATATGGGTAATTTATTTTTAAAAAGCCAAAAATAGAAAAGTCTTTTCGGAGGCCAGCAAGATGGCTTAGAGGATGAAGGTGCTTCGGGCCAGTTCTTTCTTTGAGTTCTTCCCCAGACCCCACCTAAAGGCAGATGTTGCAAGCCAACATTTCTAAGCTGTCGCTGGCATTCAGCCCGCCAGCCATTTTGTGTACCATGAACAATAATGATAACAAGTAAATTTTTGTAAAAATAAATAAATAAATAAATAAATAAATAAAAATCCAAATCCCAACCATAACTCAAGGACTACCGGCGATGTGCCCCGAGCCTCCCTCCCACCATGCGGTATGCCGGTGACGCCCAGATTGCTTCACTTATTGCTAAAGTCTGCGGGCCTCCAGTATGTGCACACTCCCAGAGTGCCTTTCTTTGGTCCCTGTTCTGTCAGAGCTGGTGCTGGCTACTCAGTGACAGCTGCTCGAAAATGTCACTTCCAGAAAATAGATGCGGCCCCTCTTCTCCTTGTTTTTCACTTTTTATCGTGGCACCTATGTGGTAATTGTGTGTGTGTGACACGTGTGTGGATATATGTGTGTGTGTGTTTGCATGCGTAAGTGTGTCATTATATGCTTAAGCGATCATAAGCTTCTATCTACTCCTTTGCTGAGGATGCAAGCACTCATGAATATGTGTTTGAACAAGCCAGTGAGCGAGCATCTGCCTCCGGTATGTCTGCAGTGTCCATCTTCCAGCCCTCCGGAAGTCTACAAGATGCTCTGGGGACGAGGTAGTCACGTGTAGTCACATTAGTTAAGTGCCATCAGGTCAGCAACCAGCAAGCACGTCTCCTCTCCCACCGTTTCCGCAGGTGAAACATTTGGAAGCCGCTTTGCTGGGCGGTCGGCTCAATTACTTATGCCCCTCTGTTTCTTCCCTGTCCTGTCCCATGGTAGAAATGAAACGGCCTTCCGCACACCAGGCAAGGGCTGAGCTGCGTCTCGGTCCTTGCGAGGTCGTCTGGTTCAAGGTCTTCTGTGAAGTTGTACTTGATGAAATAGTGGAATGAGCTAATGGCAAGACAAGGCTATACGTAAATAAGTGCAGGTATATTGGAAGCAGCTCTCGGCCACTGAGAGAGAGAGAAGAGGAGAGATACAGAAAGAGAGAGGAGAGAGAGAAGGGAACCAAAATGCCTGGGTTATATAGTGAAGCCTCCGAAGAGGGAAGCCCCACCCCTGGGCTAGAGAATTCAGGGTACCGGCAGGGTAGGCTAGTCATGCTCTGCAGCAGGTACGGACCTAGGGCCGCCTGCAACCAAACCTCCCAGCCCTCTGTTGACAGCAAATGAATAAGGCACAGTGTGTTCATCTATGGTTGCTTCCTGCTGGCACTGGGGTGTCGATGTTGGGGGTGGGAAGGCCAAAAGCTGGAATGTTGGCAAGTCCAGAAGAGCAGGCCCATCTATTTGCTGACCAGGATCTGTGAGACCATGTGCAGCTGGGAAACTGTAGGCCCAGCTGGTGACGCTGTGAGGTTTAGGCCAGAGCACCTGAGTTCTGGATGCAGCTAGAGGAAACACCTGAACCTGTCAAGACACTAGAACATATATACATACAGTTGAGACTCTTAGGCCCAAGGTTTTGGAGGGGGGTAGATCCCAGGACTAGGGAGAGGCGAATAGGGCCCACCAACAGCCAGTACTTATCTGGAATCCATTTTGTCCTGTGAGAAGTATATTCCCTGAAGCTTACAAGAATCTTTTTGTTTTTTTGTTTTGTTTTGTTTTTCAAGATGGGGTTTCTCTGTGTAGCTTTGGCTGCATTGGAATTAACTTTAGCTGTCATAGTTAGTTTTTTTTATCCAACATTTAAATGCCATATTCTGCAAACTCTCTGACAGATTTGAGGACCATAACCTACTAAATATAGCTGAGCTAAACAAACTTTGCTTGTTTTTAGTTACACATCCTAGGCTTAAACTTAAAAGCATAAAACAAGAGATGAGGTAAAGCTTAACCTTGTAATGAACTGCACCAGTTTTACCACGACTTCAAATGTATGTCTGAACTAGCATCAATGCAAAACTTTCAATCACAGATACAGTTCACAGAGACACTGGCAACCCTGCTGATTCTATCACCTTGCATCATTATAGACCGAAGCTTAAAAGACAGAGGTTATATTTGGTGGTCAGCAAGGTACTGAGTGCACTGGGCAGCCTTCAATAAAGATGGAAGGGAAGGCACGACTCTCCCACAACAAAGATGGTTGCCATACATGTGACTGCCCCTAGTCAAGATGGCAGTGAAGTCATGGCTATGCCCTCTTCATCCCAAAATCAACACGGCAACTAGCCACACGTTGTAAGCAGCCAACAGCAGAGCCAGCAGTGCCAGTGCCACCACCCGCCAAGACCATGCATCGGTGGGAGGCTGGCGAGGTAGAGGGGGAGGGGCTAGCAGGACCTGGAGCTGAGTGTACAGAAAGTGGTCACAGGATATGGAGGAGGGGGAGGGATGAGGCGCAGTTCCCAAATCTGTCCCAGGTTGGATAGGTGCAGTTTGGAAAAATTCCCGCAGACACCCAGTGGCACCCATCTTAGCAGCCTTTGCCAGAATCCCAAGAATATGGACGTGGCATCCCAATTCAATACTCTGGGATCGGATATTTGGTGAGGTTAACCTATGATCAGACATCTCCAAAATGTGTGGTTACCCCAGAACAAAGACTTGGCCTCTGCTTCAGACAAACTGGCTCTGGCATGGCCATGTCTCAGAAGAGGAAGTCCGAGGGGTCCCAGACCCCGTAAGAAACACCAGGTACCTCTTGGCATCAGCTGCGGGGCAGGTCACTCACTGAGTACAGAGTTGCATCAGGCAGACAGAGAGATAGGAGGAGAGGAGAAGTCCCCCTGTGGCCAGGGAGGACCCGGGCCACCTGCCTGGCCTGGCCTGCTGAGCTGGGGCTCAACTTCACCCAAGGCACAGCACTAGATGATTGAAATAGCACAATGAGCTAATGGCAAGATGAGGTTATATATAAACAAATGCAGGTTTATTGGAAGCAGCTCTCTGCTGCCATGAGAGAGAGAAAAGTGCGTGCAAAGAGAGAAGGAAGAGAAGGAGATGAGGAGAGATATAGAAAAAGAGAGGAGGAGAGAGGGGGACCCAAAATGCCTGGATTATATAGTAAAGAGCCTCTAAAAAAGAGAAAGCCCCGTCCCTGGGCTGAGGAATTCAGGGTAGAGGGTAGAGTATGCCAGCCATGCCCTGCAGCAGATAGGGACCTAAGGATGTCTGAAACCAAACAGTACCCATGTGTTAGCTGGAGATATTTGAAGGTTTGATTAGGGCGGGAAGAAACTCGGGAGGAAGTGAGTGCCCAAGCAGGTGGTCTTCCCCGGCCACAGGGGGACTTCTCCTCTCCTCCTATCTCTCTGTCTGCCTGATGCAACTCTGTACTCAGTGAGTAACCTGCCCCACAGCTGATGCCAAGAGGTACCTGGTGTTTCTTACGGGGTCTGGGACCCCTCGGACTTGTTCTTCTGAGACATGGCCATGCCAGAGTCAGTCTGTCTGAAGTAGAGACCAGGTTTTTGTTCTGGGGTAACCTCACATTTTGGAGATGTCTGATCATAGGTTAACTTCACCAAATATCCGATCCCAGAGTATTGAATTGGGATGCCACTTCCATACTCTTTGATTAGGCCACTTCAAAAATGGCTGCCAACATAGTGCCTGTAGCTGCTCAGTAGCTTTGGTTCACAGCTGATGAAACTTTTCCACAGGCTGTTGAAGTGTCCCCTCAACCTGCTGCCTAATGTTCTCTAGAGCAGGAGAGCCAAGAGATGCAAGACAGAAATGACCCAGCCTTGAAAGGCACACCATGTCATTTCCGCTGACCTGGATGGCCCCGGGGCCGGTTCCTCTCACTGAGGTAGGTTACACAGAGCATCAGGATAGTGAGGCTCATTGAGACTGCCTTTGAGGCTGCCTACCGTGTGCTCGTGTGAGAACAGTCTTTCCGAGAAATAAGATCAGCTGCATGAAAGAAGTCCTTTCTCTGTATCCTGAAGAATAAAGGGAGCTGGAGACTCAATGGTTAAGAGCACTTGCTGTTCTTCCAGAGGACCAGGATGCATTCCTGGAGGGCTTACAATAGTGTATACCTCGAGTTCCGGGGGATCTCTTCTGGCTGCCACTGGAACTGCATGTGTGTGGTGCACAGACATATACACAAGCAAAATACCCATAAATAAAAAATACAATATGTATTTTTAAAAAGCACTTGCTGCTCTTACAGGGAGCCAGAGTTTGGTTCACAGCACCCGTACTAGGTGACTTATGATCAGTTGTAATTCCAGCTCTAGAGGATCTGATGCCTCTTCTGGCCTCTGTGAGAGCCTGCACTCATATGTACACACACACACACAGAAAGAGAGAGAGAGAGACAGAGACAGAGACAGAGACAGAGACAGAGACAGAGGCAGAGAATTGATAATGAAGTAAATAAAGAAAAAAGGAATAACTTTGACCTCGCCAGTTGTCCACAGATGGAGTCGGGGTGTTGCAGGATAGTTGATCCCATTGTGATCCCCGAGACTGTAAAGTATAAAAACCTGTCTTTGGTTTGGTGTGGTTCAGCCTTAACACACACCTTCAATCCAAGAGCTTTCTGCACACAGGATTTAATAAAGTTAACTCTAAACCAAGAGGCAGAGCTTTTGGCTTTTTCTTTCGGGGGACGTGAGCTGAGCAGGAAGATCAGTTGGGTGCTTTCTCTGTCTCTCTGAGCTAGCAAGTTTTCACCCTAGCAATCCTGAGTCTTGGTAAAATTCAATGATTTGGCATAGTTTAGATCTTTAAAACAACAGATAGCCTGCAGGAGTCCAGCCTGAGCGGGCACAGAGCTTGGAACTGGGCAGTGTTTATAGGTTTATAGGCTCCTGTGGTGAAGAGGGATTTACCAGTCAGTTAGTGACATTTGGTTTTGACAAGCTGTTTAGGAACCCAGAGCAGAGGCTGCAGTGGTCCTGACAGTGCATTAGAAAATGGACTCTGGAGCACCATGAAGGACAGCTTTGAATGAGAGACAGGGGAGACATGGGCCGTGGCGTGGGCAGAAGCCGAGTTACAACACTGGCATTAGGAGAGAAAAGGGAGGCTGGGATTTCACAGGGAAGAACTGGCGCTGCCCCGAAGAGGGTGGAATAAGAAGATGGGTGAATCTCATGTCTCCGTGCACACATGGCCCAGGAGCACGAGGACCAGTGGAGCCAAGGACCAGTGATACACCAGCCATGAAACCACTTAGGAAGAAAAGGAGCTGTAGGCACAAAAGGTAAGCCTGTTAAAGGGCCATTCCCTTGGAGAACAGTGTTTGTGTCAGGACCGAGGGAGCCGAGGCTAAGAAGGGACCAAGGTATATTTGTGGGCATGTTTACCCAGGTCCTCTCTCTCCTGTCCCCTTGTCTGATGAGATTAAAGCCTAATGCATCCCTCCCCCTCCCTTCTGTGTCTTCCCGGCCCCCACATTTATCTGTCTTTACTCTGGGATGCTTGACTCCAGGGTCCCTAAAGACCACACATCTTCTTCAGGTCCGAGAGTGTACTGTAAGGACACAGCAGTCAGGAGTTGAGGGAGGAGCAGCATCTGCCCTGCCCAGCAGCTAAGGCTATCCCTGAACAGCCAGGGAGACAGGTCAGAGGGAGCCTACAGCTATATCCAGCGACCTGCTTGACCTGCCTGAGGGAGACACTAGCACACCTACTCTATAGTGTCTTAGACATCTGTCTAATCTTTCCTGATCTACTTAGTTCTTTGCCTCAAGCATATTTGCAAGGAAAATAAAACCGCTTCCTCCTTGCTGAGCTCATGCTGCACAGCCCCCTGTTACCTCATGCCACAGAGGGAAAGCTGCTTTATGTCCCCACTAATTATTAGGTTGTTGTTTGTTGTGAGGTTTTTGTTGTTGTTTGTTGTGGGGGTTGTTGTTGTTGTTTTGGTTTTTGAGATGGGTTCTCATCATCTAGCCCTGGCACACCTGGAATTTTCTGTGCGGATTACACTGGCCTCAAACTCGTAGTCATCCTCTTGTCTCTGCCTCTTCCTTTCCAATGCCACAATCACACAAATGGGCCACCACACCCAGCTTACACACAAATTCTCATGTAGAAACCTAATCTCCAGTGTGAGATGTTAGGAGGTGGACCTTTGGGAAGCTGTCCTCTCCTGGATAGGATTGGTGACTCCATGAAAAGTCCTCAGAGAAGTCCCTCACCTACTTCCCCCAGCACCACAGTAAAAACCGAGCTCTCTGTGAACCCGACTGGGGTGTTCACCAAACACCAGGTTTGCTAATGGTTGATTTTGAACTACCCAGTATAAACTGATGACATGATCACTCCATGGTATGGTTAAGGGGGAGGTTTTTATTGTAGCTATGAGAAAGAGAACAGCCAGAGGCATCTGGAAGTCTAGAGCAGAGAAAGAAAGTAGCAGGCTGGACCTGGTCAGCAGACTGGACCTGGCTGAGAGAGAGAGAGGAACAGAGAGGTAGAGCAGAGAGGGGGAGGAGGGAGACAGAGAGAGCATAGCTGAAAAAGCAGTGTTATAAGGAAAATGAGTGACTGAGGAGAAGGAAGCCTATGAGCTGTTGAAGTTTAGGGCAGGGGAAGAGGTGAGAAGAGCTGGGATCCTTAGCATGGGCTCTAAAATGTGTAACAGGCACTTGTGATACTAAGGGAGACTGGAGACCAGAATGCGCTTTGCTATGCTGATAGGCATCACAGGTAGACATTGGTCCCTTCTGCCTTTTGGAATTTAGAGAAATGGAATTCGCTTTGGACCTGACACCCAGCATCCAGAATCATGTGAGATAGATTTCAATGTGTATACACCGTCTACTCCATAATATTATGTTATAGCAGCCCAAATGGACTAAGACAAGTTGATAATAATGTGATTCTGGATTTATATGGTCATTATCATTCCCAAATACTTTCCTGAGCAGTCTCACTGGGAGACATATAGGAAAGACAAACAATGTTGGGTTTGGGTTTTATTCCAGTCACCCATAGTTTCGTTTATCCAATATCGAGTGTAGTCTGAAAATATGAAATGAAAAATTCCAGGAAGAAATAAATCACGAGTTCTGAGTTTTAAGTTATATGTCACCCTTGAACACAGCTTTGAGGTATGCTGACGGTTGATCTGATGGTTGATCAGTGGCTAAGGAAGGTAGGTAGGCAGTGCATGCAGTGTGGCCACACGAGGCCGAGGAATGGCTGGAAGGATAGAGAGAGCAAGTCTAATGCACTGAGATCTTCTGAGAGACTGTGAGGTGAGATTACAGCCATGTAACATGCTGTTTACAGTATATTTGCTGTGGTCCCCTTGTGCCAGAAACAACACCTGCGTATCTCGCAACAATGTCAGAACTTTCTGACAGGAAATTCGCAAGATCTGGTCGCCTCACTGGCGACAATCTGTCCGGTGGTCACACCTTCCTTGATGGTCAGCCGAGGAAAACACACATTCTTTTATCCCTGTCTTAATTACTAATGTGAACCCTTAGGCCATACATCACATACAGGGTGGGGAGGGGGGGAGGGTGGGAAGGGTGGGAGCGGGAGCGTACTTTCAGAAACAGCCAGACATATGTTTATAGAATAACTGTAAAAAGAGCAAAGAGTTCTGAGAAGCCAAAACTGGGGAACGGAAGGCGAGGCAAGGCGCGTTGAGAAAGCAGGCTGGAGCGGACCCTGCTGCAGAGCCAGGCTGCTGGGGCCCACTGGAGCCGCCGGAGAGAGGGGCTGCCTCCGCAGAGGGGACCGAGCTGAGCTGAACTCTGCAGCTTTGGTGGCGGCTTCTCTGCTGGTACACACGGAGGATGGTCACCTGACAGGCTGTGGGCTGGCGGGGCGGCAGTCAGGCAGAGTTCTCTCCAGGTGAAGGAGTCGCCCTGTCTCCTGTCCCAGCGGGTCCGATGAGTTCTGAGCCTGGTTTTCCCTGTGTGATTTTAATATGCTCACGTGCAATAGTGCTCATGCCATTCACATGTCCATCAAGGCACAAAATCATCCTTCTGCCTCAAAAGTGAGTCTCTCAGGGCAAGGCACAGGCTGCAAACCACTGTTTTACACACAGGGCAGAATAACTTAGGGCAGGTACAGCCTGCCCTCAACAGTGTTGTTATAGTTACCCTATTTCACCATTAGTTATCAATCCGTGTTGAACTTAGTATCATTCATATGTTTAGGGTTTTTGTTTGTTTGTTTGTTTTTTGTTTTTTTTGAGAGAGGGTCTTGCTATGTAGGCCAGGCTGACCTAGGGCTCACTGTGTAGTCCAGGACGTCCTAGAATTCATGGTAACCCCCCTTCCTCGGCTTTCAGGGTGCAGATTACAGTTTCCAATGCCTAACTTAAACATTAAACTCTATTAGGGATGTGTAAAAAATCACCCCCTGAGGGTTTGCAACTGCGTCCCGGAGGATGAGGGCACTCGCCTTTCCCCCCTCCCCCCCTCACCTGTGAGATGGACCACCTCCCCAGTGGTTGAGAGGATTGATGGAAGCTCAGGAGCTGGATGGCCCCCATCCTCAGGTGACTTCGGGGCGGCTGGAAAAATACTTGAAAAACAAACTCTTCTTTTTGGGGCTGCCTGGGCTTTTGCTAATAAATTTCCAGTGGGGCGTTTCCGCCACTTGCCTTTTTTTAGAGACATGAAGAGAGAAGAATTGAAAACATTTCCTATGTTGAAATGAAAGGCACTATTTAATCTTGTCACCATCTGCCTGCGCTGCAGGCTGGGAGCCCGCAGGCCTGGCTGCCTGTTTCCTAGCGACAGGCCAGGCCCACCTTCTCCATTAGAGATGCAGACACTGCACAGTGCTCCCTCCCCGGGACCTGAAGTGCAGCCTGGCTGTCCCTGGACACTTCCCTTCCAGCAGGCCGCTCTGTCTTCCTCCCCAGGGGCACACCGCAGCAGCCCGGCCTTAATTAACTTGAGAAGTTCCTGTGTAGTGTTCAAACTCAGGTTGTTCCACTTCTGGGGATCAGGGGCTCACAATCAAGGGATCTCGGGTTCCCTCTTTCTAGAGGCCCTGGGGAGGGTGGGGTCTGCGCTGTGCCGGTGTCTTAATTCCTGCTGTCCTTGGCTTGCAGACAGGTGACTCCAGCTCTGCCTCCGTCCTCAGGCAGCTTTTCCTTCCTGTCTCTTTCCTGTCCCTTCTGGGGACACTCGTTTATTGAATTTAGGGTAAAACCTAATCTAGGGTGTGTTCATCATGACAGTCTTATTTAATTCCATATGCAGAGACCCTGATTCTAAATAAGATCACATCCTGAGGTTCCTGGTGGTGTAGCCTCTGGGAAGACCACATCTAACCCATGGCAGAGGCCTGCCATGTCACCAGCACCTCTTTTTTTTTTTTTTGTGACGAAAAAATCTGATAAGTGAATGAAAATGACGATAGAATTACATCTAGGTATGGATGAGGAGAAGGTTTTTTGTTTTGTTTTTCTTGTTTGTTTTTTCGAGACAGGGTTTCTTTGTGTAGCCCTGGCTGTCCTGGACTCATTCTGTAGACTAGGGTGACCTCACACTCACAGAGATCCTACTGCCTCTGCCTTCCCAAGTGCTGGGATGACAGGCCTACGCCGCCACAGACAGCAGGAGGTGAAGGTTTTTATTGTAGGTGTGAGGGAGAGTACAGCCAGAGGTATGTGGAAGCATCCTGAGTGGAGAGAGAAAGTAGTGACCAGGACCAGAGAATAGACTAGGCCATGGGAGGGCAGAAGAGTGAGGGGCAAGAGAGGGGACTAGGAGCCAAGAGCAGAGGACCGGTGAAGGAGAAGAACCAGGAGAGGACCCAAGAAGGCAAAAGAGAACCAAGAGAAGGAAAAGAACCAAGAAAGCAAGTGGCCCAAATGGCAGGTTTATATAGAAAAAAGAAGCTGGGGAAGGGAAGGGAAGCTCAGAGACTGGAGAAGTTGAGGGTAGAGAGTGGGAAGGATGAGGTTAGGGGGGGTGGGAGGTTAGGATAGGAGTGGGGGAGGGTAGGGGTAGGGGAGGGTAGGAGTGGAGGGGTGGGAGGTGAGGATAGGAGTGGGGGAGGGTAGGAGTGAGGGAAGAGGGTAGGGGTGGGAGAGGGTAGGAGTGGAGGGGTGGGAGGTGAGGATAGGGATGGGGGAGGGTAGGAATAGAGGGTGAGGGTAGGGGTGGGGATGACAGTAGGAGTGGGAAGTGAGGATAGGAATGGGGATGAGGGTAGGGATGGGGATGAGGGTGGGGTGGAGAGTGAGGATAGGGATGGGGATGAGGGTAGGAGTGGGGATGAGGGTGGGGGTGGGGAACGAGGGGAGGGGGAGGGGAGGGGGTGGAGGTGGAGTTGGTGTGAGAAATGCTGAGGGAGGAGCCAGGACTCTGTAACAGGTGCTTGTGGTGCTGAGAGCGCCTGGAAGCTAGCACTTTGGTATGTTAAGTAAGTACCAGCACTAGCCAATTGTCCTGAGCTTTTGGGGGGACCTGACAATAAGGCAGCAGGTGGCATACCTCTCGACCCACAACCAACATGTGCCCATCTTCAAAGCACAGCTAGGGAGGGCAGAGCCGGTCTCGCCTGTAAATGTAGCTCACCCTCAGGGCAGAGATCCAGAGTGGTCACCACCTAGAGCAGCGGCTCCCAACCTTCCTACTGCTGAGCTTCAAAGCGGCTCCTTACGCTGTGGTGACCCTTACTGCAAACCGCCTTCATCACAACTGTAACCTTGCGACTCTTACTGTCATAACGTAAATATCTGGTAGGTAGGATATTTGATATGTGACCCCTGTGAAAGGGTCATTCGGCCCCCACAGGGGTCATGACCCATAGGTTGAGAAATGCTTACCTCGAGCGTTCTCATCTCCCACGGGGTCTCCTGATGGTGCCGCCAGCTGTGGGTCAGGAGCCCTCTCGGGCTCTACTGTGCAACAGGAGTTACGAACCCGCAGAGCCCCAGCAGAGGGCCATGCCACCCACACAGGCAGAGGGCCCAGGGGGCGCTGTATATAGGTGTGGAAGGGGGCGCTGGAGCCACAGTCTCCCGCTTGTAAAGCCAAGGCTGCGTGCGGGAGCCGCAGCCCAGCACTCCCCCCCCCCCCCCGCCCACGTTCCCTCTTCATCTCCTTGCCCACGCACAAAGCGGCCGCCTACAGACCTGGGATCCTCCACCTCCTCACTGTCCTTTCCACCAGCGGCTGAAACCCACCATCTAAAACCCATTCCTTTCGGCTGGCTCCGTTTGCTAAGTACAGCAAGGAGCAGGGAAGAACAGAAGCTCTATGCGCTTGAGGGCCCGGATCTTATCGAGTTTGAAACCAAGAAGAAATCCGAAGGCCAGTCACACGCACTTTTGAATAGGTCTCATTCAAAAGGAACAAAAGGATGCTTCATGGAACTTTCTCCTCCCATGCAGTCTCCCAAGCATCCAGGTTACCTCCCCTGAAGCTGCCGATGTGATGACATCTCATCGCAGCCTGGGTGTGCTGAGAGGGGCGAGTGGACTCACATTCTACGGGACTGGGAGACACGTTGCAAGGATTTGCAGCCTGTTGTTTTTACCTTCAGTTGTGTTTGGGGGATCCTTCTGCTTTGGTTTAGGGCCCATTGCAGTGGGTGTGAATGAGGCTGCCAGAGTCACGTTGAGTGCACGCCTGTCGCACAGGTGTGTCGCACAGGCGTGTAACACAGGCGTGTGTCGAACAGGTGTTTCGCACAGGCATGGAAACGAGTCTACACAGCAGTGGCATTGCTGGGCTCACCTCCAGCTCCCACCGACCTCCCGGGCCCTCTGGCACCCTGCAAAAGTCTTTTGAAGAAGCGGGTGCTCAGCGGTGGGAACGTGGCACTCACCTTGGCAGGGTGCTACCAATGCAGCCGAGTGCTCCCGCGAGCGTTACATGAAACGTGCTGCACACGAAAGCTCTGCCTCTGGCCTGCTCTGCAAGAGGCTGCTCAGGGTGGCCTACAGCCACAGGCTACCAGGCCCAGGTTCTCTGCTCTGCTCTGCTCTGCTCCGGGAGGCGTCAACCAACCACTCAACCTCTGTCGGACAGTGGCGCATTAATCTCCGTTGCTCCCTCTCTCCTAGATTTGAGGACAGATAGAAAAATGAGTTCTGCAGCTTGCTGCGAGCCTGCCCTAAAAAGCGATCACATCCTATTTATTAATAATAACAATGGCTACGGGATGGAGTGACCCCACTTCGCCTTGCCCGCTTCTGGTCCCAGCTTTTTATCTTCTGCCAGGGTGTGAGGCGGGTGTAACCTCTGAGGAAGCATTTTCCATTCTAAAATTACTTTAGGCTGCACACACCCGAAAGGCCAAAGCCCATCACCGTGTGCGACCATTGGATGGGGTGGGGATTCTCAGCCTGGAGCCTCAGATGCTAGCTGCTAACTTTTCCCTGGTACTTCCCCTGGTACGAGCTTCCTCCCGTGTTTCTTGGTTAAATGTGCTTCAGGCAGAGTCTTGCTTACAGCAGGGTTAAGCAGAAAAGGAACCTGGTGTTATTTTGGGATAGCTCACAAAAGCCTTTCACTTAAATGTAGAGCTTGCGGCTCAGAAACCAGCAGGAAGGAGGGAAGACAGATACACAAAGCGCACGCAGCCCAGGGTGAGGCAGCAGGGACCTGCCAGCCTTGGACACCAGATGTGAACACCCTACACACGACACCGGACACCCCGAGGGGACTTGCACCACAAACTGCCGTGCCTTACCTTAAAAGAAATTACCTATGTACCTTACATGCAAGTGTCTTGCCTGCGTGTTTACCTGCGCACTATGTGTGTGCAGTGACTGTGGAGGTAAGAAGGTATCAGATACCTGTTGTGAGGCAGTTGTGGGTGCTGGAAGCCTAACCTCAGTCCTCTGCAAGAGCGGCCAGTTCTCTTAAGTACTTGGCCAACTCTCCAGCCCCACGTGCCCTATCTTTTAAGTTATTTACTCTCGATTTAATCCCCTTATTCCTGACTCCCTAGTAAGTGGACATTACACTGCTCTAACCACCAGGAGAGGAAAAAGCAGGACACCCTTCACAAGGGCGGCCCTGAAGACTTGGTGGAAGAGATCCCCAGTCCTTGGAAGGTGGGGCAGAAAAGGCAACTGTTTATAGCCAGCTTGCATAAAGACCCTGCGGCCTGGCTCACTAGAGCATCTCCCTGTGGAGGGATGCCGGGAATACGGCCTCTGTATGAGCCAGGGCTCCTGAGACCTTTATTTTGGGACCTCTGCTTACGTACCCTGACAAGCAGCAAACTGTTACATGAGTTATCAGCTCATGCCTTGATTTCCCATCCTCCTTCTGATGGGCATTAATGGCATATAAGTCCAGCCCAGAACACACTCCTTTAAAACCCACACCTCTTAAACTATCATAATGGCCCATTTTATTTGTTCGTTTGGTTTAGAGGCAAGATCTCATGTAGCCCAGGCTGGCCTCAAACTCCTGATCCTCCTGCCTCCACCTCCCAAGTGCTGGGGTTACAGGTGTGCTGGGGGTTGAACCCAGTATGTCCATTGTATACAGGTCCTTTACCAACTAAGCTACATGCTACCCCTAAAATATTATTTTGTGTTAACCCCCCTCTTTCAATGCAACCCTCCCTATCCAGCCCAGCACGAGTGGCCCTCCTTGGACAGCCTTTGTGACTTGCTAGTCTTTCCTAAGTGGACCCATCTGTCATCTACACCCCGCCCTTTCCCTGCCCTTCTGCCTGAGGGTGAGAGGCCTGCTGGAGGAAGAGCCGGTGTGAGATCCAGCACAGCGTTCAGCTGGAGATGTCACGGAGACCCTGGAAAGGAGGGTGGTACCCTCATCCCCAGTAGCTCCTTGCGACTTGCTCTGAGCCAGCCCCTTGCCCACCTGCTGTGGTCCTTTGCCTCCATCTCTGCAGACACCAGCATGCACACCTGAGGCTGCTGCTGTTTTCCAATGACTCTCAGTGATTGTTTTTGTCTTGTTTTGCTCAGTTTGAAGACCAGGACTTTCTGAGGCTACTGAGTTACAGCCCAAAGCCAATATTGATAGCTTCCCTAGCAGTGAGCCCTTGGGAGCGACAATGAGATACAAAACCTGCTTAGCCTGCGGCCACTGCTCACAGCCCTGTCCTTAGGGGCCACAAAGCAGGATGAGCCTCAGGTCTCACTTTGAAACCATGACGGAGGGGGCACTGGGCCAAAAGTCTGACATACCAGAGGCAGTGCCCCCTTCTTTGGAGGAAGACCCTCATTACTTCCCAGCTCCTATGTACCCCCATTCTAGGGTGAGCTTTGGGTCCTCAGTGAGTAGTTTCAGCTGGACCTATGCTCCAGCTGAGCCACCTGGGGCCTAAGAGCAGCCTGATGAGCCGCGGGGATAGGGCAAAGGGTGCCATTTTCCCCTTCTACCCCAGCAGCCCTGTGAACTCTACTCAGGCCAGACAGAGAGGCAGGTCCTGTGCGAGCGAGCTGGCAACTCAAGCCTACTAGGGGACACCAGAGACTCCAAGGCTTCTGCATCAAGGCATAAGGTGAGCCTTGACCTCTGACCTCTCTAAGATGTGTTGCTTTAAGATCCTGTGTCCAGCAGGGGGATGGTACAGCAAGCCTTTAATTGCAGCACTTGGGAGGCACAGGCAGATGGATCCCAGTGAGGCCAGCCAAGTCCACATGGTGTGTTTCAGGATAGCCAGGGCTACACAGAGAAATCCTTTCTCAGAAAGCCAAACTAAAAAAGATTTGTTTAGTCCGGTTTTGAGACTTAATCCAGAATAAACAGGCAGCTCTGTTCATGGAACTGGGGTCTGGGAAGCTTTGGTGGGTTCCCCCACCTCCACCCCCGTGTCTGCCATCAGCCTAGGGCTCAGTTATTGCAACACAGTATGATAAATATATCTCTTATGTTCTAAAAGGCTGTTGGGTTTTTTTGTTTTTTTTTTTTTTTTTCTTTCTGGACCTCACAGCTGAAATAATAGTATACTTTGAAGTTACCTAACACTTCCTTCAGACTGCTGTCCTATAGTGCACTGAGCCTGTCTTTTAACCTGCCTTTAAGAGAACAATGCAGCAATCAACCTTATTTGTCTTGAGCTTCCCATGCAATCATCTTTTGCAGCCTAAGCTAATTCATAACTGTAACTGTAAGTTAAATGGACAAGAAATACCAGCAAAGACACATCATCCATGTACCTGACCCAAGACCAATGAATATGTGTCTTGATGTGTTGTGATAATTATTTGCTAAACACAGAAAATAAAGGTTGAAAGTCTTGTGAAATGAATAGCCGCTATAAATGGTGAGTACATTGGAAATAGCTTAATAGGATTTGCTTGTTTGTTTGCTATCTGGGTCAGCCGGGGTCAGCCGGGGTCAGCAACTTCATTGTTTGCAAAACTCTGTTAAAGATTTCTATAAAATATCTCCCATTCTCTCTGCATGGGATGCTTTCTGTGCCGTTCAAGGAGGGGGAGCAAAGCCCTTTGTTAGGATCAGATACTCAGATGCACACAGAGTCACAGGGACAGTCACAAAAAGCATTCAGGCAGGCACAAATTCAGACCCATACAACAGGCAGGAATGACAGAGGACACGGGGAGAACAGAGCAGACGATCACAATCTGGGCTTGCTCTTGGTCAAATGGCACCAAGGGGAAGTGCTTTATTGATTTCTGTCTTTAATGTGATTGTATGCATTACTGATGATTCTGGGTTTATTATCCATGCATTCAAATTGACGCTCTGAGCCATGTGTGTGACACTCCCAGGTTCCAAAGGTTGGGAAAAAGCCCTCATGAGATGATGGGATGAGAGAGGACTCCTTTAATTCCAAGGCCAGCCTGGGCTACAAAGCCAGACCCTATCACAAACAAACAAACAAACAAACTATCTATCTATCTGGACGTCTGAGAGAACAGCTTAACGGAAGGAACTGTTTATCTTGTCTCAGTCTTTCAGAGCTTACAGTTTGTGGTCAACTGGCAGCGTGTCTGAGCCTGTGGTAAAGCAGAATATCGTGGTGGAAGGGCACAGGGGAGCAGAGCTGTTCTGTTCATGGCCGGCAGGAAGCAGAGAGGGAGCAGGAAGGAGGGGGAAGAAGAGGGAGGGGCAGAAGACGGAGCCCAGGACAACACACACGCACAGAGAGTGTCTCCCAGTGACTCACTTCCGCCAATTAGGTACCTCCTAAAATAGCATTACCAGCTGAAGTGTTCTTTGATGCACTTCATATTCAAGCTACAACACGGCCTAAAATCTGCTGTGTGAGATTTTGCTGCACATGTTCACTCCTGAGGAGGTGCATACGAGTCCCTTAGAGCCTGGGAGCGTAGTAACCTTTTAATGCTGTGAAGTTACCATATTCTCAGGCTCTAGGGATTAGCATGTGTCTCCCGTTGGGGGAGGGACACTCACTGGTCTACCACAGACTTTCCTCCTAGACACAACCTTCCGCCCATCTCCCACCCTTGTGTGTGAGTGAGTGCATGTATGAGTGTGTGTGTGTGTGTGTGTGTGTGTGTGTGTGTGTGTGTGTGTGTGTGCAGGGTTACATACTGGGTTTGCTCATTAAAGGGAAGGGCCCACCAGGTATGGTGACACACTTTTGTAATGTCAGCACTGGGTGTTGCGGGATATTTGATCACACTGTGAACCTAAGATTGTGTTATTTGCTGGAAAAACCTGTTTTTGGTTGTGGTATAGCTCAGCCTTAGCACACACCTTTAATCCAAGAGCTTCCTGCTTCAATATTATAAACTGGATTAAATGAAGTCAACCATAGGTAAAGAGACAGCAAGCAACCAGTTGACAGGAAGTGAACATAGCATTACTAAGAAAAAAGTAAGCACTCACTGAGGCTGAGGCAGGCAGATATCTGCAAGTTCAAGGCCAGCCTGGTCTACAGAATCCAGGACAACTGAGGCTACACAAAGCAACCCTCTCTTGACAAAAACAAAACAAAACAAACAAAAACAACAACAGCAAAAAAAAACAAAGAGAGGGAATCAGGAAGACAGATAGACAGATGGGAAGAAGGGAGGGGCATTCAGTTTGAAGGAAGTTGTTTCCTGCGCATGGGAGATGGGGCATTCTTCTGGGAAGTCCCCCAAGGAGGAAGGTCAGCCGGGTGCTTTCTCTGCCTCTCTGAGCTAGCAAACTTTCATCAGCATCTGGCTCCCAAGTTTTTATTGGAAAAATCGAACAATTGAGGTTTTGTTAAAAACAACTGGGGAAGCTGAGGCAGGGAGATCATGTGGAAAATTCAAGGCCAGTCAGAGCGACCTAGTGAGAACCTGCCTTAAAACAAAGAAAATGACCAAAATGGGACCAGTCAGGACAGAGAGGCCCAATGTTAGTGACAGGGGCCACAGGGCTTTCAAATAAGGCATCTGAGCCTTTAGGTTCCGGTTTTCGATTGTTTTTTGGCTTTTTGTTTGTTTGCTTTCTTGTTTGTATAAGTCCCTCCCTACCCACTCAATGATTCTTTAAAGTTTTCTCCTGTATTTATGGGCATGTGCATTTTAACTTTGCTTTTTGCTTTGTTTGTTTGAACATGAGCCAAGGAAAACAACCAGGGTCTGCAGCTGGCACAGTGTAGGGTGGAGAGATGGTCTTTGTGGAGAGGTCTTGGAGCCTGTGTTAGTTACTTTTTATTGTCACCAACTGGCAGAGGAATCACAGCTCAGGGGGATTTCACTCATCTCGGTGGCTAAGGCAGGGCTGTGTGGCTCCCACCGTGACAGTGGCTTTCACACTCAGGCCTTCAAAGGCCTGACCTTAGTGACCAGATTCTGCCAGTCAGATCCTACCCTTAACAACTCCACAGCCCACCAAACAGTGCCACCTCCTAAAGAACAAGCACCCAAAATGTGAGCAAAGGGACATTTCAGACTCACCTCCTAAGAGAGCTCACAACTGTCTTCCTGCAAATGGTCTGCTCACAACAGCATTTGATCCTCTCAGCATTCTAATGAGGCTTATGCCATTAACCTCATTTTATAGTCTCAGAAGCTGAAGCAAGACCTCACAGCTATGAGTTAGAATTCCTACCAGCAGCCTGTCTCCAGAGACCCTGTTTGTGTATGTGTGTGGTGCTGGTGGTGGTGGTAGTGGTGATGATAGTTTTAGTGGTGCTGGTGGTGGTGGTAGTGACAGTGGTGGTGATGATGGTAGTGGTGGTGCTGGTGGTGGTGCTGGTGATGCTGGTGCTGCTGGTGCTGGTGTTGGTGATGCTGGTGTTGGTGATGCTGGTGCTGGTGCTGGTGCTGGTGTTGCTGGTGCTGGTGGTGGTGTTGGTAATACTGGTGATGCTGGTGCTGGTGGTGGTGTTGGTAATGCTGGTGATGCTGGTACTGGTGGTGGTGATGATGGTTTTAGTGGTGGTGGTGATGCTGATGGTACAGGTGGTAATGATGGTGCTGGTGGTGATACTGGTGGTGCAGGTGGTGGTGGTGATAGTGGTAATGGTGATCGTGGTGGTGATGGTGGTGATCATGATGTTAGTGATGGTGGTAGTGATGGTGGTGATGGTGCAGGTGATGGTGGTGGTGATGGTGATGGTGATGGTGCAGGTGATGGTGGTGGTGATGGTGGTGATCATGATGTTAGTGATGGTGGTAGTGATGGTGATGGTGATGGTGCAGGTGATGGTGGTGGTGATGGTGATGGTGATGGTGCAGGTGATGGTGGTGGTGATGGTGGTGATCATGATGTTAGTGATGGTGGTAGTGATGGTGATGGTGATGGTGCAGGTGATGGTGGTGGTGATGGTGATGGTGATGGTGCAGGTGATGGTGGTGGTGATGGTGGTGATCATGATGTTAGTGATGGTGGTGGTGATGGTGATGGTGCAGGTGGTGATGATGGTGTTAATGATGGTGGTGGTGATGCTGGTGCTGGTGGTGGTGATAATGGTTTTAGTGGTGGTGGCAATGCTGGTGATGCAGGTGGATCAGGTGGTACAGGTGGTGGTGGTGGTGATGGTGGTGTTGGTAGTGGTAGTAGTGGTGATGATGGTGGTGGTGATGATGGTGATGATGGTGGTGGTGATGATGGTGGTGATGGTGGTGGTAGTAGTGGTGGTGATGGTGGTGGTGATGGTGGTGGTGATGGTGGTGGTGATGGTGGTGGTGATGATGGTAGTGGTGATGATGGTGATGATGGTGGTGGTGATGATGGTGGTGATGGTGGTGGTAGTAGTGGTGGTGATGGTGGTGGTGATGGTGGTGGTGATGGTGGTGGTGATGGTGGTGGTGATGATGGTGGTGATGGTGGTGGTATTCTCACTGTATTCCTGGCTTGCCTCGTTGTGTAGCCAAAGCTGACCTCTCTGCCTGCCACCTTCCCAGGGCTGGGGTTGCAGGCATGCACGGCCTCTTTTGATTTTATACAGTTCTGAGGCTCACACCCAGGGCCTTCCTCATACTAGGCGGCCATCCTACTGCCTGAGCTACAGGCCACCCCAAGTCCCTACTTTTGACCACTGACAGTGCTGCTGCCTCTCTTGCCCTGCTGACTAGTGTCTGTAACTCTGCCCTCCGTGGTTAGGTTACTGTGGTGGGAATACCCACCCTGACTGGGGGTGACACCATTCCTTGGCCCTGGATCCTGGATGACATAACATGTTCATAAAGCCCTGGGTGAGAGCTCTGTGTGCAGGAAGCTAGGAGAGTGCACGCCTAGAATCCCAGCACTGGGAGGGGGGCTGGGGGACAAAGTCAGCTTTGACTACACAGGGAGGCCAGGAATGCACAAGAACACCAACACACACACACAAATGGTGGCCCCAAAGAAAGCTGGCTGAGTACCAACATGTACCACTCCCCTTTTCTTGACTATGGACAGAATGTGATCAGCCACTTTTTCAACTCCTGCAACCTCAACTTTCCCCACCATGATGAATTGTACCCTTGCTTTTTTTTTTTTTTTCCAGAGAGGGTCTCTCTGTGTAGCCCTGGCTGTCCTGTAACTCACTCTGTAGTCTAGGCTGGCCTTGAACTCAGCGATCCGACTGCCTCTGCCTCCCAAGTGCCAAGATTAAGGGTATGTGCCACTGCCCCGTGAACTGTGCCCTTAAACTCTGAATCAAAATAAATCCTTCCTTCCTGAAGTCATTTTTCTCATAGCATCATGTAAAGTAATTAAGATCTTAGAGTTTTATTGCTGTGAAGAGACAGCATGACCACGCAACTCTTATAAAAGAAAACATCCAGCTGGGGCTGGCTCACAGTTCAGAGGTTTAGTCCATTATCATCATGGCAGGAAGCATGGCAGCATGCAGGCAGACATGGTGCTGGAGGTGCAGCTGAGAGTTCTACAGCTTGATCCACAGGCGGCAGAAGGAAACTGTGCAGCGCTAGGCCTAGCTTGGGCGTAGGAGACCTCAAAGCCCACCCCCACAGTGACACACTTCCTCCAACAGGGACACATCTTCTAACAGCGCCACTCCCTGTGGGCCAAACATCCAAATACATGAGTCCGTGGGGATTGTTCCTGTTCAAGCCACTGCAGACAGCAAGGTAGCTGCGGAATGAAAGTTTGTGTCACATGTGGCTCAGCTGCTAGGTAACAGAGTGGCCCTGGCTCACCCTGGGCCGTGCCGTGCCATTGCCCTGGGCCCTCTCCAGCCAGCACGTGCTCCTGCAGCTTAGGGGGGGAGGTGGCGATGCAGAACATTTGGGGAATAGTCAAATGTACTCAACGTTTGTAGAGGACTTGACACTTTCCCTCTGTGCTTTCCTAGTTTAATGGACCCAGTAGTCCTGGGATGTGGGCAGTGATCAAAACTTGTAAAAGTTCTGTGCATGGTGAGGGGAAGGATTCTGAACTGAATATAAAATTTTCTGTGCTGTGCTCCTCCATCGGGTCAATTATCTTAAAAAATACTTCCCCATTAAAACAGACAAACAAACAAGCAAAACAGCCCAGGCTTTTCTTTGCCTCCCATTTAGAAAGGGCAGACCCCACTGGCAAGCAGTCTTGAACTGAAAGTGTCGTTCAGCTGGGAAGGCTTGAAATTCAGCACCAACCGTTAATACCAGGTCTGTCCTTCCCAACAGGACTCGGGTTACAGGATGATTGTTGCACATTCATCCCCAAGGCCGCTTTTATACAAATGTAGAGATGCAGGCCAGACGCTCACTGTTCCCCTGAACACGGCTCCTTGCAGAGAAAGAAAAATGGCCTTCAATTAACTTCTGCTCTAGCTCAGAGCAAATCAAACCCCACTTGAGCCGAGGGAGAAATGGGCAGCCCAGAGCAGCGCCTGCCGCCGTCCTAATGGACCTTCCCTTTTCAATTTCTCCTTTATTTAAGAAACACTTCCTCGGAGATCGCTGACTGATGTCACTGCCCTGTGTCCAGGGACTTTCTCAGTAAATGTATCCAAGATTTTGAGCAAATGGAGCAGCTGCCTAAGTAAATATTACCCTACAACATGATACACGGGGAGCGGATGACTGCCGATGCTGAAGGCCACGGTACCCTCCCTTGCTCTCTAAAGCCACAGCAGGCAGAAGGTCACTCTTGAACACCCCCCTCCCACCTCCCTGAAGAGTATGCTAGGATAGCTGTCCTGCCCTCTACCTGGAATACATGAGGCGATTCTCTTACCAGGACAGCTTTGTGTGTGTGCTCGGCACATCTCCGCTTGCCTCCAGGAGAGAATCCTCCCGGCATCCGTGTCAGCTCTCTCCGTCGGGGAGAGTCGCTTCAACCCTGAACAGCCTCTTTTATTTATTTATTTATTTATTTATTTATTTATTTATTTATTTATTTTACATATAAGTGTGCTCTGTCTGTAGATCATTTGCATGACAGAAGAGGGCATCAGATTCCAGTATAGATGGTTGTGAGCCACCATGTGGATGCTGGGAATTGAACTCAGGACCTCTGGAAGAACAGACAGTGCTCTTAACCTCTGAGCCATCTCTCCAGCCCCCTGAACAGCCTCTTTAACCCACTCACGATCTGCTAAAGCACACCATTGTGAAGTATAGTGAGTGGCCTGAAAGCCAATGTTAGTAATAAAAATTCGAGTAAAGGCTGGGAGGTATTGGTGCACGCCTCTAATTCCAAGCAGAGGCAGGTGGATCTCTCTGAGTTTGAGTGGTCTACAGAGCCAGTTCCAGGACAGCCAGGGCTACACAGAAGAACTTTGTTTTGAAAAAAGAATAATAAAATTAGAGTAGAAGTTGGCAAGATGGCTCAGCACATGAAGACGCTTGCTGCCAAGCCTGAAAACCTGATTCCTAGAATTCACACGATGGTAGCAGGGTTGGCTTCTGGTCTCCACACGTGCATCACCGCCCATGTGTCCACACACAAACACACAAATAAATACGTGTAATAACGTTTTCCTAAAGACTGGAATAAAATGATTGACAACAGTCATCAGTGCTAACCGAAATATGATGAAACTGACACAGAGTGTGTATTTGTTGTGAATCTACTGTTGTGTAACAATTTTTGATGTTTCTAAGAAGACACAGACCCATCATCTGTGTGTCTGGCACAGCTTGGTCAGTGCCTGGCCCCTCCTTCAGCTCTCCTGACTTTAAACTCCGATTTACCGTTTCAGGAGCTTTCAGTAGAGGGTGCCAGCCGTCTGAGCAGGGTTGGTTCTGGGTGGGACAGGTCTAAGGATGAGCTCCTGCACCCCAGCTGCCAGCCAGTGAGCTACAGAGCTACCAAATTCCCTGAGTCCTGTGACAAAGGAAGCACACCCGGCAAACAGGGTCCTCTGGCTGCTTTATTGACAGCCTTGTGAGTGACAGCCATACCCCTGTACTCCAAACAGCTTCTACCTTTCTATAAAAGCAAACGGAGAGACAAATGGTGCTCCCTGGCAAAGCCCAGCCAAAGGACCCGGGCTGGTCCTTAGCCTTGACTCCTAGCCACAGCATGAGGAGGCTGGGAAGAACAGGAAGTCCCGTTCCCCAAGAGCAAAGTGCTAGGTCACTGGGGAGTGGCCTTCGAGGCATCATGGCCTGGCCCTACTTCCTGTTTCTGCTTCCTGGGTATAAATGAATGGTGACTTGTCACCATGCCTGCCCACCAGGGTGACTGCCTGCACTGAATCCCCACACACTATAAGCCCAACTTCCTCATTAATTTGCTTCTTGCCAGGGATGTGGTAACAGCAAAGAGCTAAGTGGCTAATACTCCATTCTTCTCTCCCCTCTCAAACCCCATCCTCCTTTCTACCTCCTTTTAAATGTTTTAAATTTTTGTATGTGCATGGGTCTTCTGCCTGCATGTGTACCTGTGGGAACCAGAAGGCAGTGTCGGATCCCCTGGAACTGGAGTTACAGACAGTTGTGAGCTGCCATGTGGATGCTGGAAATGAACCCAGGTCCTTTAGAAGAGCAGCCAGTATTCTTAACCACTGAGTCATCTCTCCAGCCATGCTCTGTTCCTGTCTCTGTCCCCATCCCCCACTTCTACCCTGCACCACAGGCTCCAGGAACCACAGCACAGTCCGGTGGCTGAGTTAAGCTGAGTCTGGAGAGAGCTATCTGAAGGACTTCGTGCCCTGTTCTCTTTCCTGCTTCCCACAAGCCTCCCCGAGGGCAGCTGTCTGAGATGCAGAGCCATAAAGTACCATCACTATCCAGGAGGTAGAGAACATCTCTCTCCTGTGATGTGGGCTCTGGGCCCAGTTGCCCAGGATTTTCTGCACTGAGAAAGCAAAGCAGACAAGCAGTATAATTTTTTTTGTGTGAATAACATCACCATACTCTGGACCTCCATCTGGTAATATCGAACAAGGAATGATGGGGCATTTTGCTTAATGGTCACTGTGCATCAGATACCGGCCAAGACTGCTTGCTGGTTCTGCTCAGTCAGCGGGAGACAGTAGAAAGTAGACAGGAACAAAGAAATGATGGGGGGAAGCTGGAGTAGTTGATGACCGTGTGTGCCATAGGAGCTTTGCCTTCACCAAGGACATCGCAGAAAATATCTGGGGTTCCCCCTCCCCCCAATAATCAATTTGCTGTTTTCCTGGAGGAAGTTTTGATTTTCTGGAAGTGGTTCTGATAGGATTGAAGGGTTCTAAAGACACTTCCTTCACTGTTAGGCCGTCAAAACAATAGACCCTAGAAATTGGAAGTTCCCCTGGAACCCTGTGTGGGGAGAAGGAAAAGACTGAAGCCTGGTGCCAGCCAGGGCAGGAGCTGGTCTCCTGGGAGGTTTCACGGGGCTCTATTTGTCAGACCCTTGCAGGGGAGACTAGAGCAGAGATGATGGTGGGTTAGTGATGGCAGTGCAACAGCCTTGGCAGAAATGAAGACGCTCTTAAGAGACATTTGCATCTCTCAACTGGGCTGTCAGGATGTTAAAACAATGACCCCCCCCAACCAAAAATAATAATTTCTGCTGGAATCTAATGCGAAGAGGAGGAAAAGGTTTGAGATAGAGGGATCACCTGTTTCCTGAGGAGGGATTTACAATCTTCTAGACCTCTTTACCGGATGAGACCAAAGCCTGGACAAGATGGGTCAATGTTTGGCAGGACTGCTTGGATTGCACTAACCTTCTCTTTAAACTTTAATCTCAATCTAACAACTTGACCAATGTGCCTTTAATCCCAGTAATTCCACCACTCTGCAGGCAGAAGCAGGCAATTTCTGCCAGCCTGGGGCCTGTCTGCATAGACAGTTCTAAATGAGGCAGCACTACATAATGAGACAATGTCTCACAAATTAAAAAATAAAAATTAAGAAAATAAATCAGCCTATGAGGCCTTAACCCTACACAAAGAACTACAACCAAGGAATGATGAGGATGGGAGAAATGGTCTTCCCCAAGGAAGAGCACACCAACTGGTCATCCAACACCAAATAGTCAGTCCTGAAAACATACATACAAGCAGCATTATACAGACTGAGCAGGTATTTACATATTTAGGAAAATATATGAATGACCCGTCCTGCGGGCTAGTCGAACAGGGTCCACCTGAAAGAGGGAGTGGAAATGGGGAGACAGAGACGCGAAGAATGGAGACAAGACAGATTCCTGATCAAGTCTCGGTTTACTGAACATGCAAACAACACTTATAAAGCAAAGGGTACAAGCAAATTTTTTTTCACGGTAGCAACACATCCGCACCACCTGGCACGGCATGCAGGGATTCACTCAAGGTCACACGAAGTCTGCTGTCTGCTTCCCAGGGTTGCAGGGAGCTTGCTATCTGCTTCTCAGGCTCAGAGCACCCCGCCTGCAGAGACCTCCAAGGACAGTCTCTGAGACACGGACTTAGATAAGACCCGCATCTGCCAAGGCCAGGAGGCTGAATTCCAACTACCAGACTCCTTCATACAAACGTACATACACATGTTTAATGACAATGAAAAGAGGGCATGAATCTCAAAGAACACAAGAAGGGTTACATGGGAGGACATGGAGGGAGAAAAAGGAAGGAAAAATGATGAAATTATAGTATCAAAAAATAAAAGCGGCTGGAGAACTGGCCCAGTGCTTAAAAGCATTGGCTATTCTTGCAGAGGTCCTGAGTTCAATTCCTAGTAACCACATGCACCCTGGCTCACAACCATCTATAAGGAGATCTGATGCCTGCTTCTGACATGCAGGTGTGCGTGCAGACAGAGCATTCACATACACACAATAAATAAATCTTTAACAAATTAACAAAAGAAATAATGCTTAAAGTCATAAACTTTACTTCCCTTTTTTAAATTTTTTTTTAAAGTCATAAACTTTAATCCCACTTCAGGACCCCAAGGATGGATTTAAGGTTGGGGCAGGGTTGCTGGCTGTCTTCCTCCCTCTTCCCAGTGTGGCCACTCTGAATAAATCTTCTTTCTGCTTGTTACTGTTATTTTAATTGACTTCTTCAGGTACAGACCGTGACTCCAGTTTTGGACTCAGAGGGCCACACCTTACCAGGTGCTTAGTAATGCGTATCTCCTGCCCTCTAAAATACCCCATGTCAGGACCCCAAAGATGGACTGGGGGAGTCCCTGATCCTCTTTACTTGTTCCTCCTCTCAGTGTGTCCACATTGAATAACCTTTTCCTGCCTTTTACTGTTTCTTGATTTTATTTTAAATTGGTCTATTGAGGAAGGGTGGCTGAGCTTGACCTGTTAGGGCTGCTGGGGCCCAGGCTCTGACTGTAAAGACTCCTGTAACAATTTTGACTGGCCATGACCAGGAGAAAAACACTCTGTGTGGCAGCCACTTGCAGCAAGCTGACAGCTTATTGTTATCAGAATTGGTTCCAAGCGAAGGACGCAGACCTTCAGTGTAGCCTCAGCTGAAGGTCTGGAAGCTCCTTCCTCTTTGGCTGTTTTACAAGTCAGGGTTTTCCTGCCCTGGCTGTCCTAAAACTCCCTCTGTCTATAGTCCAGGCTGACCTCTACCTCACAGAGATCCACCTGCCTCTGCCTCCTAAGTGCTGGATGTAAAGGTGTGTGCCACCATACATGGCCTCTTTCTCTCTTTAAAAGGCTGTGAATATCCTGGCAGTGCTCCCCTGCCCCCATCTTGGCTGTCTTACTTGCCAAGGTGGAGAGCTTCAACTCCAAGAAACAGTCCTTCCAATGCAGCCCTCTAGCAAATGGCCCCATCTGCCATTTAGGATGTCCCAGGGTCCCCTAACCATCCACAACCCTCATCTGGGCTATTTAATGCCCAGAGAACCTAGCACATTTGTCACACACACAGAAATGCAGATACTGGGGAAAAGCTCGCTGTTGGGGGGGGGCAATTCTGTGGCTAATTAATTCTGGAAAAGTAGAAAGACACAAACAGTGTTTTGGGGGGGTTGTTTGTTTGTTTGTTTGTTTGTTTTATTCAGAGCAGCAAGCAATTGAAGATTTTTGCCCTCTTTTACAAGATGGTAGGAGTCCTTTACTCATCACTGTGACAAAATGCCAGACAAACAGTAACTCAAGAGAGGACAGTTTGTTTTGACTTACTCTTTGAAGGGACGCCATCATGGTGGGGAAGGAGAGGCTGGCCACACTGCGTATTTTAAAAAAAACCAACAGGCAGGTGGCACACACCTTTAATCCTAGCACTTGAGAGACAGAAGTGAGTTTGAGAACAGCCTGGTCTATAGCGGGAGTTCCAGGACAGCCAAGGCTACACAGAGAAACTGTAGATAGAGAGAGAGATAGAGAGAGCCCTTGTCCTTCTAGATAACTGAAGGAGTAGAGAGGCTCTGCTACACATCTCCGCCTTCAACTCCAAGTGGCTACTTTCTACAGACCGTGCCCCACTGAGCTTTTCCCCTTTGGATAATACACATGCCTTATAAATGGGTGCTTTTTTGAACTGGCAAGATCACTCAGCGGTTAAGAGCAATAATTGCAGAAGACCTGAGTTCAGTTCCCAGCACTCATATCAAGAAGCTCACATCTGCCTACAACTATGGTTCCAGGGGTCTGGATGTAGGCATAAGCATTCTTGAGCAAACGCATGCGTACACACACACACACAATTAAAAATAAAATCATCAAAGGCAGGTAGATCAATGTAAGTTTGAAAGTTTGAAGCCAGCCTAATTTACTTAGGGAGTTCTAGGCCAGCCAAAGCTACGTAGTGAAACCCTGTCTCAGAAAAAAAAAAGTCAGGCAGAGTGGCTCACATCTATAATCCCAGCACTTAGGGAGGCAGAGGCAGTCAGATCTTTGTGAGTTCGAGGCCAACCTGGTCTACAAACCAAGTCCAGGACATCTAAGGCTACACAAAGAAATACTGTCTCAAAATACACACACACACACACACACACACACACACACACACACATATATAAAATCTTTAAAATTATGTTTTTATTCATAAAAGTGGCTTGTAGAGGGATTTGAGACCAAATAGTGTCCTGTCATTATTTATAAAGTTTTCAGAAGACCAAAACTATGCTTTCTTGGTAGCTTATGCCTTTAATCTCAGCACTTGGTAGGCAGAGGCCGGCAAGTTTGAGGCCAGCTTGGTCTACAAAATGAGGACAGCTAGGGCTACACAGAGAAACCCTATCTCAGAAACCAAAATAAACAAAATTCTTCCCCAAATATGACCATAGGAGATCAGAATTTCTATCACAAAATATACCTTCTTGGTAGAAAGATTATTTTAAGTTATTAATTAGGAAACAGCACTATAGATAAAGCCCTGAGATCTGAGAAGTTGCCCCTTGGGAAGAAAATGGTACAGCTACAAAGGAAATCTAGCCTGGCCTGGAGGTACAAGCCTTTAATCCCAGGGCTCAGGAGTCAGAAGCAAGAGGATCTCTGAAAGTTCAAAGCCAGCCTGGTCTACAGGTGAATTTTAGGACAGCCATAGTTATATAGTGAGACCCTGTCTATAAATAAATAAACAAATGAGTAAATAAGTAATAAATAAGTGAAATCTGTCTTACGGATATCTTGTCTGTGGTGGGAAGACAGAGCTGCTGGCGTGTGACGGCGAGATTCTGAAGTGAGCCCTGCAGGTCTGTGCGTTCGAACGATTGGTCCCCAGCTGCTGGTGCTGTTTTGGAAGGCTGTGGAATGGTCAGCATGTGGGGCCTAACTGACATATGTAGGATGTTAGGGGCAGGCCTGGAAGGCGCAGACCTGCCCTGCTTCTGGGTCAGCACGACATGGAGGGTCCAGCTGCAAGCTCCGTGGGTCCAGCTGCCTCCTCTGCTGTTTTCCCACGACAAGGGACTGTTTGCCCTGAACCAGGGCCTGTAAGTCACTTCCATCAGCTCTTCTGCCCAGCAACAGGAAAAGCAACTGTTACCCCACACCACAGAAACTCACCAATGGAAAGGGACTGAGTTCAGGCTGCATATTGCTTCCTACTGACTCATCTCTCCGTAACAGGCCACTGACTCCTAAGCCCTTTCTTGGGCATTTGCTCCTTTCTCCAGACACCCTGCCTGTGGGCATAAGGCACAGATGTTACTAAGCTGCTGTTAATACAGAACTCACAAGGAGTAGAGGCAAGTTTTACTTTGTTTTGTTTTGAGACAGGGTTTCTCTGTGTAGCCCTGGCTGTCCTGGAACTTGCTCTGTAGACCAGGCTGGCCTTGAACTCACAGAGATCCGTCTGCAAAAGCATGGGCCACCACTGCCTAGTGGGGCATTTTTTTTTTCTCTTACATTATTTCATCCAAAATGGATTTCCACATGTGGCTCTTGAGTACATGGAATGTGCCTGGTCCAAGCTGGGATGCACTCTGAGTATACAACACATCAGAAGCCAGAGACAAACTGTAGAAGGAGATGCAAAAATTCCCTTTCAGTAATTTCTATATCAGAGGCTGAGGAGAAATCGTAGACATACTAAGTTAAATATATTACTAAAAATAATTTCCAGCTTGGGCATGGTGGGACACCCCTAGACTCTCAGCACTTGGCTGTGGAGGCTGGACAAACAGGAGCTCAAGGTGTGGCCAAGACCACCAAATACCTAGAGCAACAGGGATTGGGACTCTCTGCAGTGTGCAGCCTCCTCGAGCAGAGGAAACACTGATCTGACTGTCCATCATTCTTCCTGAGGTGGGTGCGAGCTCAGGGCTAGTTCAAATCCTGGTTTGGGAGGAGCCGAATGTGGTGAAGACAGAGAATCCAAGCCAGGCATCATTTATAGGCCTCTGCGTGAGAGTTGACAGGGACAGCATTCATCTGCTCCTCCCCCCCAAAAAAGAGTCAGCCTGTGGTTTAAATCAAAAGAGTTTGTTGTGAATCTTGTTCCTGATGGGTCAGTGAGTGAAAGGTAGACCGAGTGGTAGTCACATTTGGTGCCCATGATGTGCCTCTGGGCACAGACCTTTGTTCCAATAACATAATAGTATCTAATTTTTTTTTATTTTTATTTTTTTACCAAGAAAGCCTTTGGAAATGGAGAGACCTTTCTCCGTTTTTCTTTCTGTCTTTTCCTTTTCTTTTTTCTTTTTCTTTATTTGTTTTTTGGTTTCTGGGTTTTTGTTTTGTTTTGTGTTTTGAAGTGGTGCGGGGGATCGAATGCTAGGCCAGCACTCTCTTCTGGAGCTACATCCTTGGCCCCTCTCCTTTCTCCCTTTGTGGTTATGGTGGTTGTTTGTTATGAAATAGCCTCACTCTGTGGCCAGACTGGCATTAAACACTCACTGACGGTAGATCCTCCTGCCTCAGCTCCCAAGTATTGGAATTACAGGTCTGAGCCGCCGCACCGATTGGTTGTTTTATTTGAGGAAGCCTTACCTTGTAGCACAAACTGGCTTTGAACTCACAATCGTCCTGCTCCAGCCTCCTTGGTGCCGAGTAAGACCAATTTGAGGGTTCTTTCCAGCTCTGGAAGAACCGGTATCTCTGCTACATGTTCTCTTGCTTGGATTTAAGGAGCAGATGGAGGAGGTGGAGAGGTGGCTCAGCAGTTAAGAGCGTGCACCACTCTTATGAGGACAAAGAACAGTTCCCAGTACCCACATTTGGCAGCTCACAACCCCGTATAACTCCAGCTCCGGGGAATCTGCCACCTCTGGCCTCCTGCACTCATAACTGCATACACATACTCAAAACTAGAACCAAGCAAGAACTTTAAAAAAAAATCTTGTTCTAATTAGGTGACCTTGTCACCTTCATTTAAAGGAGGAAACACAGCCGGCAAACCAGGCCTGACTCTTTCACCCTGACCCAGAGTGATAACTTAGCCTCAAGGCCTTCCAGCCGGGAAGAGCCATCCTGCCATCATGTTGTAGCCTCCACATTCCCTCTGCAATGCATCACCATTCTTTCAGCTGGCTCACACAGAGTACCAGCAGGGTCAAAGCCCAAAGATACAAAGATTGTACTCATTAGCTGCCCATTGCTACGACAGCATACCTGAGAGAATCGGCTTATAAAGGTCATTTGACCCTTGGTTTTGAAGGTTCCAGTCGGTAACTGATTGACATCATTGTTTGGGGACCTGTGTTGAAGTAGTGCAGTGTGGTGGGATCATGTGACCAAACTCCCTTGCAGCATTAGTGAGGAGGGAAAGAGAAGAGGTTGGGACCCCAGAGTCCTTTAGTAGGATGTACCCTCAATGATCTGCATGCCTCTCCTGAACCCCACCTTCTAGAGGGCCACCACCTCTTGCTACCACCTCCTGAGGACTGAACCTTTGACACATGGGCCTTTGGAGGATATTGAAGATCCATAGTAAAGATGATAAATGTATCAAAGTCGACTCTGAGGCAGTGCCTCCCATAGATGGCATCAGTGCCAAGATAGGCCATTCCTGTTCATCCAGAGAGCTGGACTGGTCATGAGAGTAGGGCTTAATGACGGTTTTCCGGGGGTCCCCTAAACAGAGTTCTGGAAGCGGATGGAAGGCAGCCAGCTGAATGTGGGAGTGAGGAGGCACTCCAGGCAGTGGGAACAGCTTGAGCGGAGATATCAAAACCAGGCACAGCTTTATAGAGGCCCAAACAATGCGCCCCCTGGAACTGTTCAAGCTGAAAACTCTGTGGAGGGAGAAAATAAAGTAAGCTTGGCTCCAGGGTGGCATTTAGGCCTCCATCTGGCTTACTTCCTGTTTCCTCTGGTTATTTCCTGTTTCTTCCTTCTCTTTTCATGGTGTAGTGAAGGCAGCAATCGAGTTTGAGCCTCTTAGGGCCTCCAGCTCTTATTTTCCTGCCGAATCCCGCCCACACCCCTCAGTCCAACCCACACCCCACACAGCTATCACCTGGGATTCATTTGTGGGTTCCTAAGTGCTGGGAACATCATGACCAGCAGGAAGCCGGTTCTGACTGCCTTTCAGTGGACAGAGCTGGGCCTGGCTCTGCTCATGCGCTGTCACTGCCTTGCTCATCCTATCCAAACCCCATTTCCTCATTTGGGAAATGGAGTCAGTCCCTACAGTCACTGTACCACACAGGCCCTGTCCACTGTCATGAACTACCATCTGTAAATTCTAAGAACACAGATTGTATATCTTGTTATTTTGAGTGACAGATATTTTGAGTGACAGAATGCTGTACAAAGTACCTATACTGACTTTGGAGGCAGATAGCCTAGGCTTGTTTCTTTTTGGTTTGGTTCGGTTTAGAGACAAGTTTTCAGGTAGCCCTGCTGACCTCAAACTCACGTAGTATCTAGCTGAAGTTGACTTGGAATTCCTGACTCTTCTGCCTCTACTCCTCAAGTGCTGGGATTACAAGTGTGCACCACTGGGCCTGGAGAGAAGACTCAGCGGTTAAGAGCACTGCCTGTTCTTCCACAGGACCCAGGTTCAATTCCCAGCACTCACATGGCAGCTCACCACTGTCTGTAACCCCAATTCCAAGGAGTCTGACACTCAGCTCTGCAAGTCACTGTGTTTAGGCACATTGCCTGACCTCTCTGGGCCTCAGACTGATCATCTGTAATATAAGAAACATACTTCACAGGTCTGTGTCATTGTAAAATATGTGAATTTGTGTAAACTGTCCTACAAGATTTCATACACAGGGCATTTCATAACATTTTAGTCATTTTCATCATCCTGGCTTGGGGTTTAGCTGCACAGGTAGCAGTGGCAAATCATAAAACTTTCCGCTGAGGTCAGGAGGGTGGACACAGCCCCCACTAGGGAGCAGGATCTAAAGTGAGCGACACACACTGGGGTGTCGTCCCTAAGCAGAGACCAGTGAGGTGATGTCAGGCAGGAAGCCCTTGTTTGCAGTGACTGGCAGAAGTGGGTGTGGGAACTCAAGTGACAAAGCAGATTGTAAGGTGCACTTGGAGTCCCCAGGACACACGCCAGCAAGCAAGAATACCACTGGCCTGGCGACAACCCGCTCATCTGCTTGGGGAGGGTGGGCTGCTCAGGGGAGGGGCACAGCTCTGTGTGGGTTGGAGGAAGGCAGAGTCCCACCCTCAAGGCCCAGCTCCTTGCCAGAGAGCAGCAGGGGGACAGTGATGACTTCCTTCTCATTCAACACTCTCGCTCACTGCAGAAGCATCAAATATTCATGCCGAGAAAGCCCTGGAAAGCTTCTGCAAATACCTCCCTAGGCAGCACTTTGCTAGAGCCTAGGATCAAGAAGAGGCCCCTCCCCCGCCTGGTAAACTGTGCTGGAGAACAGGACACAGCTCTCAGGAGGATTAGCCGGCCCAGAGGGCTCTGAGAAGTGGTCCCTCTGAGGGGTAAAGGATGGCCTGGCTCAGGGTTACAGGAAGGGCTGCAGCCCTATTAGAGGGCTCTCATGAGATCTGGTGTCCACAGGACCTGGAGGACCCAAAAATGCAACAGTGGGATGTGAGCCGCCTCCATATGGGCTGAGCTGTTGGATGGGCAGAGGAAGCTGGGGCCAGGAGTCAGGAAAATCATGACGGGTTAGGTGAGTGGGATGCTATACCTCTAAAGTCTTCACCCTGGAAGGTAGAGACAGGACTGTACGGAGTATGAGGTCATCCTTACCTACAATTCATTCATTCATTCATTCATTCATTCAAGGCCAAAGACACAACTTTAATTCCAGCACTTAAAGGCAGGGGGATCTCTGTCAGTTCAAGGCCAGCCTGGTCTACATAGTGAGACCCTGTATCAAAAAAAAAAAAAGAAGAAGAAAAGTAAAGAAGAAAGAAAGAAAGAAAGAAAGAAAGAAAGAAAGAAAGAAAGAAAGAAAAAAGAAAGAGAGAGAGAGAAAGAAAGAAAAAAGAATGAAAGAAAAGAAAAATGTTCAAGGCCAGCCTGGTTTAGATGGCCATCTATGACCTTGTCTCAAACACACACAAACAACAACAAAAAAGGAAAGGTGTTGGACTAGAGCTTAAAGTGTGAAAGTTTTGTCATTTTCTGTTGTTTAAACAGTTGGGCAGCCAGCGAGGATTGAAGAGTCAGAGGAGAGAAATGAGAAATGTAGCCAACAGAACCAACTAAGAGAATTGTCAAAAGCTCCAAGGACACACTGAACTGGGGAACCAGACAGTTGCAGGAGCTGAAGGTGTTAGATCAGAATAAGGTCAAAGCTCTACGTGTCTAAGTGTCAGAGTTTTCTGCCGGGGCCCTTACAATTATCATTGTTTATTTTATGTTTGCAGTGATAATGATCGAGCCCAGCCTGGGGCACATGAGCCAAGTGCTCTACCACTGAGCTGCACCTCCAGCTGGCTTCACTCAATTTTTAAAAACTATTATTTATTTTATGAGTATCAGTGTTTTGTCTGCAGGTATGTCTGCACACCAGGGGAGGACTGGAGCTCACAGGGCTGGAGTTACAGACGTCTGTGAGCTGCCACTTAGGTGCTGTGAATTGAAGCTGGGTCCTCTGGGAGAGCAGCTAGTGCTCTTAACTACTGAGCCATCTCTCCAGACCTCACTCAACTTTTGATCTGACATGACTTCTAAATTTCTGATGTCTTTTTAACCTGACTCCTTTTGGTGACGCTTAACACCTGCTCCCTCACCAAACACTAACTGAGGCCAGCCATGATCGGAAAGATTGGTGACAGGAAAGATTCCTGTCCTGAGCAAGCCTTAAACTAGACCACTTGCATGCGGCACCAGGAAGCCCTGGACTATGATCCTGGAGAGTACAGGAACACGTGAGCTGGGCACCCTGTAGGGACCCTCAGAACCATAGGCAGAGAGTGAGCCTCAAACACAAACACAGGCTTGCTGAGCTGAGGAGGTGGAGAGTGGAGCTCAGCAGCCCTGAGAAGGCTGTGCCTGTGAGGCAGCACGCAAAGGGGAGGTGTGCAGCGAGGAGGTGTGCAGCGGGGAAGTGTCCAGGAGTCCACAAGGGACCTTTCTGTCCTTGCCTGGAGGTTGGGCTGAGCTTGAGCAAGTCTCTTGGTGGGACTCCACAAGACCCCATGAAGAGTTTCTGTTGTAGGGCTGCAGGCTGAAAAGAGGTGGCAGAAGGCACCTAGAGTTCAGTCAGGCATGTTGAATATGGCCCAGCTCTGATGAGAAGACCTCAAGAACTCACTTAGGAACCCTCAAAGGTTCCCAGCCCTGAGCAAGGGTCATAACTAATGTTAAGAATAGTTGCTCTGTTGTATACCTATTCTGAATCTGGATCTGTAACCCTGTTTTGTGAAGATGTGAAAACATGTTTATTTACTTCAGGTAAAGACTGACGACAGACCAAATTACAGAAACCACCAGAGTCCAGGGCTTTATTGCAGTTACTTACAGAAACACGGGTGGGTGAGGGGTTACTTGCAAGAGCAGGAGTGACTCAAAAGAGAGGTGTATAACCAAAGCCTACCCCTCCTGGTGACAGGTCACAAAGGTGGGAAACCTGGAGCATCTTCTACAACCCATAGGCAGCTTGGGACGGTGGAGTTGGTCCAGAGATCTCTGCTTCTTCTGCGATGCTTGGCTGGTCTGAGCCTCTTCTAGGTGGTTCAGTTTACCTGAGAAAGTCTTTGAGCATTCCTTACTGCTTGTATGCACTTGGGGAAGAAGGAGCCTAGTGAGTTTGGTCAGTTTTAGGAACTTCTAAAGCTATTTTGAATTGTTTACTTGCTAAGCTTAAGGAACTTTCTGGCAAGATGGAATGTTGTACCTCTCCTTGGGGCATCCTGTTGATTCATCTCCTTATAAACATTCTGTCTTAATACATAATGGGGCACCAAGAGCCCTTGTGATAAAATGGTAGCCTGAGGCTCAAGATATAGGCCATTCATATCAAGAGGGCCAGTCATTGTGGTGAAACAAGGTTCACAACTTGCCGAGGAACTCTGGACATAGTGTGGGAGTCAGGAATAAGACAGAAAAAAACGGAAGCGCTGGATCCAGGAGAGAACACCCTATTCCTACAAAGTTTCCCAGCCTCCTCTGCTGCTAAAGGTTAAGCTGTGGTCACTGCAGAAGAAAACAGCATAAAGGATCCAGGTCAATATCACAGGGATAAGCACCAAGGCTGATTTAGCACTAAGAAACAATAAATCAATAACACGGTAGACTTTAACATGGCTGAATAATCAGGTCAGGAGTGTAGAAGAAGATACAAACAAATGAGGAATCTCAGCAGAGAAATGGAACTCATAAAGACCACATGCGATGAGGCTTCAAGCCCCAGAGAGGTCAACTGACTTCTGACAAAAGAGCAAAACAACACCAGGGAAAGGAAACTTTCCAACAAGTTTTACAGGGTAACTGGGGGACAGGGCTGAGTCACTGCCATGCGCGAAAGTCAACTGAGATAGTTCATGAGCCTGAACAGGTCTCAACAGAAAACCAGACCTCCCTAGTTTCTAAGAGAAAATCTTGATGATCTTAAACTGGGCAAATATTTCTGAGATAGAATTCAGACAGCCATAGCCAGGAGCTGGAGAGACAGTTCCCAGCATTCAACCTACAGGGAGATGTGACAGGCCTCTGGCCTTCAAGGACACGTGTGCTCGTGCACCCTTGCACACACAGAAGCACATGCATGCACACACACTCTTAAAAATAAAATAAATCCTTTTTGTTTTATTTGTTCATTTATTTTAAGAAAGAAATCAGTAACCATAAAGGAAGTTGATAAATTTTGACTTCCTGAGAATTAGAAACCTCTATTTATCAAAGGATATTAATAAAGCAGAAATGTGCTACAGTGCAGGAGGCAGAGGGATGAGAGGAAGGCAGCTGCGCAGCCAGTTAGAGGCCAGCTTGAGCTATGTGACCTGTGTTACAAAAATAAAAATAAAAATAAATCACAGCATTCCTCCTGTCTCAGTCTTCTAAGCGCTGGCTGTGGTCACAGGCATACGCCGCAATGCCCATGCCCAGCAAGTTGGTGTTTTTGAGATAGGGTCTCACTCTATTTCCAGGGCTAGTTTCACACTTCAAGACATAAGAATCCCTCCTACTGACCTTTCGTAGCAGCTGGAAGTTGGGGGTCGCGCCACTGGGGCCAGCTCTTGGGGTATTGTTTTCCCGCGCTGTTCGCTGTTCCGGCAGTGAGTGCTCAGGACCCTCCTGTCTGCAGTGCGGCCCACCTACTGGTGATCACTCAAGCTCCCAGAGGGAGCAGATGGCAATTCCAGCGCCACAGTGCCTGCGTGCGGGTGTCTCAGGCAGCATAGCTCACATATTTTATTTACTGATGATGCCAAAGTACAAGAGTCGTGACGGTTCGATTGGGTATGACCAAGGAAAGCTGCAAAGTACCTTCTTTGAGCACAGAGGTGAACGTTCTTAACGTGGTATGGGAGGGAAAAAAGTGTATGTTGAGGTTCAGAGGGTCTGTGGTCAGGCGTTGCTCATTTGCGGCTAATTTATATATTAAATTTTATTATAATTATGCACATACAGGGTACACAGAGAGATACACCTACCTCATAGGTGAGCATGTTAAGAGGAGATAAGGACTTCTGGAGGGGAAGTGGGCCTTAAGGGTTTTGATTTTAAAGATGTATTTAACTTTTATTTTACATGTATGAGTGTTTTGCCTGCATGTATGTCTATGCACCGTGTGTGTGCAGTGTCCGAAGGGGCCAGAAGAGCTAACTGGACTCTGTGGGGCTTAAATTACACATATCTGTGAGCTGCCATGTGAGCGCTGGGAATTGAACCCAAGTCCTCTGAGCCATGCCTCCAGCCCTTGGGCCTGGAGGCTTTAGGGCCCAGCCGGCTTCCTGTTCTCCCTGTCTCCTGACTGCCTGCCTGGCCTCATGTCCCTGCTGCCATGCCTTCCTTTTCATGGTGAACTGTGGCCCCTCTGGGACCATGAGCCCCAAACAAGCCCTTTCTCCCCTACTTCACGTTTCTGTTGGATTCTTCTAACACAGCAACAGAATAGTCACTAGTAGGGATGTGCTGGTGCTGCCTGAGAGAACGGGAGATGCAGTTTTGGACAGATTCTTAGTCCTCCTTAACAGTGCGCTATGAAGTTAGCTGCACGGAGGTGGATAAAGAGCTGTGTGATTACAGACATGGGTGGATCCATCTTCTATTAGGCGTAAGCAGCCTACACAGGCTTCCCTTTACCAGACAGCTTGGAAGCCTATACAATAGGCTTTCAACAAACGTGTGGAATTCACGGAAATCTAGAGTCCCAAGGAAATCTTATCTGCTTTCTCTACGAGCTAAACAGGAGCAGATCTGAACCCCAGCTCCGACTGCAGACTAGCACAGCCCATCCCCAGCCTTCCATTTTTCCACCTCCAGTTCTGGGTTCTGCTTCCTTCCCCTTCCTGCTCAGACCTTGAGATCAGCTCAATTACTCTCCAAACCTTCAGTTCTTACCATGTTTCCTTCATTTTCACCTGCTCATCGCTACCAAAATATTCAGGCTTCAGATTCCTTCGAAATCCTCAGAGAAGACATTTTTCACCCCAAACATCTTCTTTGCAGTTTGGTCAAGCTTATTGATCAGGTGTCCACACCCTTGTTAGAAAAGAGAAAACAAGGGGGAGGTCATTTGGAGAAGCTTTCCTTAGCCTCATGGAGTGACAAGTGACAGGCCAAATGTTGTGACAGGAATTTTCTTGAAGCAAACTGATCTTGTCCTGTGCAAACTTTGAAAAACTGTGTGGCTCAAAAGCATAAACTCCATTTCCTAGAAAACTCAGCTTTTATTGGCTGGCTCATTCTTTCAGGGTTATGTTAGGTTAATGGAAGGAGTGAGGGTGGCATAGTGGGATGGGTGTTTGTGATGATCAGTTTTAATTGTCAACTCGGCACAATCTAGAATCTTCTGGAAAGGGACTTTCAAAGAGAGACTGTCTGGGTTAGGTTGGTCTGTGAGTGATTACCTTTCTCCTATTAATCACAGTGGGAAGACCTGCCCACTGTGGGTGTTGCCATTCCCTGGGCAGGGAATCCTGGAGTGTATAAAAGTAAAGTTGAGAGAAAGAAAAATGGACTTAAAAGAAAAGACTCCCCTATTAGTGGATCTGGAAAGGGGCAGAGAGAAGATGAGGGAGGGGGGGTGGGATTGGGAAGGAATGAGGGAGGGGGCTATGGCTAGGATACAAAGTAAATAACCTGTGATTAATATAAAAAAATAAATTAATTAAAAAAAAAGAAAAGGCCCAGATGAAGAATATAAGCAAGTACCATGGAATCATGGATGAAAGGTAGCCCAGTTGAGGAGGATTAAGGTGGATGGTGTTGGATGGGGCTGGGAGACGGACGGTGAGGATACTGAGACAGCATAAGTAAAACATCTGCCTGGCCCAAGGTAAATAAGGCAATTATAAATCTAACCAGTGTCTGTGTCTCATTATTTGTGATAGCGGGTTAAATGATACTGCCATGATAATCTTAGGGCTAATAAACAGTATATAGCCCAACAGCCATTTTTTTTAAATTACTCCAACCACTGAGTAGTCAGTATGGATACTATAGAATCTAAAAAGCTAACCATATTTTTAGTCAGTCCTTGTGATGCTCTGTGTTAGTCAACAACTTGACAGAACCTGACGTTCCCTGGGAGCTGAGCCCTTGGGTGTTATCTTGACTGAGTTAACTGAGAAGGCCTGCCCACTGGGTTGGCACCCTCCCTGCCTGGGATCCCAGCTGTGAGTGGAGAAAGCGGCTGAGCAGGAACACGCTCTGTTGTTCCTTTTCCTGGTTGTGGTTCCATGAGCTTCAAGCTACTGCTGTTTGACTGCCCTGCCAAGTTGGACTCTGCCCTTGAACTGTGAGCCAGAATAAACCCCCTCTCCTTTAAGATGCTTTTGTCATAGCATTTTATCATTGCAATAGAGAGAATAAGTTAACATGGTCCTTTGCAGTAGAAAATTAACAAAGACCAACTGATAACACGCAAACAGTGCAGATGTTGAGACTCTTGGCTTGGAGCCTGGACAGAGGTGTTTCTAGAATTGGAGTACCCTGTGTGGTTGATTATGGGGGCACACTGGGCTTTCCATGCTTGCTTCTAAGTTGGTAACAGGAACAAAAACTAGAGGAATGGGCTTGTAATATAGCTTAGTGGGCTAAGTGCCAGCTTCAAAAGCATGAAAATCTAAGTTCAGCTCTCCAGCACTGTTGTTGATAATTTTAAAATATGCCCTAATAATGTTTGGTATTAGCCCTGTAATTATTATGGTGGTATTCCCTAACCCAGTATTATAATCAATAAAAAACACAGAAACCTGATAGATTTTAGAATAGCCTTATTTCACCGGAGACATTACAGGTATCACCTCCTAAGCTACCTTTACCTCCAAAGACCCCGTCCCATGCCATCTGCTCTAATTTCTATCTGGGTACTTCCCATCCATAATCTCAAAAATACTCGCTGATGTTCCTCATCTGGGCTGGTCTCCTCCGCCCAAGTCATGTGCTCCTCTCTACGCTAACCCATAGAGGCTCTCTGCTTCCTTCCTCCTCCAGTATCTCTCTCTCTCTCTCCCATGATCCCTCTATTCCTCCAAGTGCTCACACCTTGGCCACCCCTCCCTAACTTTTGCCCTCCCCAGATGTAGGCTTTTTACAGGGAAGCAAGGTTATGCAGCATCACTTGGTTATGTGATAGTTTGCTCTTAAGAGACGGCAAGCAGAGCTCGGGAGTGACATAGTTAACAATCAAATACAAAGCACCAGACCATGTCCTTCCAAGCATCCGTGGTCAAACCTGACACACTGACTAAGCCTCTAGAACTTTAAAACTGGGCAGGAAGCGGCGGGCCAATTCCTCCCTTCCTGCTAGGAGCTATCCAGCAAGTCAGCAATGTCAACTGGTGAGTTCTAGATTCCACGAGACACAGAGAAAACAGAAGGTGCCCAGGGTCAAGTTTTAGTTTTCATATGCACACACACACACACACACACACACACACACATGTGCATGCACATACTTACATTAAAAAAAATATGGAAGCGGCCAGTTTTTAGCTAAGTCTTTGTGGGACACGTGGACTGTGCAATCAGGGAAACTGGCCAGGGGCTAGCATGCAGTCAAGATGTCCAATCCCAAAAATCTCAACCTTGGGACTGGTGGGAGTGAGGACCACTTCCTCCCTGTTCTGTCCCAGGTGCCCCAGCTCACGTAGCCTCACAACCCCCACCTGATGAGGTTGTCATGTAGCCTAGCGCCTGCGGTTCCCCTCTAACCAAATTCAGCATTCACGGCACCTCAGCCCCAGCTGAGGGTGCCGATAATGCATCCTCGCCCCCCAAAACCCCTACCCAATTCCCCAAGGTTTATATAGCTTTTATGCTGTGTCGCTGGATCACTGGCAGAGATATGACTCTAAAAGGGCTGTGTCACGTAAAGAGCTGTTTCAGAGAAGGCTTTTTCCCTCTGGGCACTTACTGCTGGACTGGGATTCTGTGGACCTGCCTGCCCAGGTAAGCTTCGCTCTTTTGGCTCCAGTGCCTGCAAACTTTGGTGTTTGGACACTCTGAGGAAGGAAGAAGGACCCAGGCTCCAGACCAACACGTCTTGATTGCTCTGGGCCTGTCACACCAGGAGCTGTTGTTTGGTTTTCTGAATTTGACAGATAGAGCCCTTGGTTTCTTAAGGTCTGACTCTCAGAGAGCAGTGATCCCGTCCTGGGATGGTTACTACGAGGAGTCCATTTCCTGGTCAGGGCTCTGCTTTGTTTGTCAGCTTTGTGTTCTACTCTGTGTGTTTTCACACTGAGTCTCTTCTATTCCAAGCCAGCCACAAACTCCTTTCATAATCAAGGATAATCTTGGCCTATGCCTCCTCTGTCCCCTCCTAAATGCCTGAATTACAGGTGTGTGACACCATGACCTGCCCAGAGAACTTTTTTATGTATTGTCTATAGTTTATAGACTCTATAGCTGCTTTTTTTCTCTTCCTTCTGAGTCCTCTCCTTCACACAGTGAGTGGACAAATCACACTTGCCTTGTACTCCCTCCCTACTCCTCTTACAGCTGGGAGCATCTTTACTCCTCCCCAAACCCCATAATATCCAGATTCATAGGTAACTTTGCTCTTTCCTAGTGACCCATGGAACTTAGGCTAGGTCATGTCTTATGAAACCCTTCCTACTTCCCAGATCCCATAAAAGCCAGAAACTTTGCCTTCCATAACTAAGGCCTCTCTCCCTTCAGGGCTCCTCATGGCTGCCATGGTATAATGCTAATAACTCTACTAACAGAGTTTTTCTGAAAGGTGGTTTGTTTCAGCATCCTGCCTACCAGACCCAACAGCTTTTATCACTCGCAACACCATCAACCATTATGCATTTGTATCTCTCTCAGCAAAATTAGTTTGCTCATCCCTGGTCTTAAGGTTGCATATAGAACTGGATGAGTCCTCTGGAAAGCTACTCAAGGTCTCTGCACCTTAGTTTCCCCATCTGTGAATTGAAGGTTATTATAGTCTCTGCCTCACAGAGTTTCACAGAGATTAATCCCAACAGAGGGCCACAACACGAATGTCATTCACTGGGCAGTAATTATCCTCCAAACTCAGAGCTCCTCAAGGCAACCTCCTTTCACTGACTTGTCCTACCAGTCCCTGTTCCTGTCACAGACTCTGATACATAGAGGGTCTTCAGCAAATAATCTGATGAACAAACAAATGAATCATGGGAAATCAGGGCTGGAGGGAGGGAATCTTGAGATTCCATTTTAAATAAAAAGCACTCTCCTTGATTATTTACAAAAACCCAATAAGACAAATTCAGAAACAAAGGCCACAACAAAAACCTAGGCTTGTGCCTACCCTTCCCACTTCAGAATTCGGCCCCAGCCTTACCCTTAGGCTAAGAAAAGTCTTTATCAGAGCCATCCACCTAGGAGGCTTCGTTGGGGTAAGTCTCTGACTCTCAAAGATTCCAGGTACCTTTCTTGACTTTGCCAAATTATTCCAGTGGTTTCTTGATTCCTCAGAGTTCCATTGCCTTTCTGTCTTTTGGGAAGCCTTCCTGCTCCTGCAATTGGTACTGTAGAAATCGGTGCCAATATTTACACTCTGACTCAGTAGTTTTCAAGGCTGCAATGATCCTTCAAGTTAATGGAAAAATAACCACAGGGCGAGATGTCTCTGACCTGTTTCCTTGACCTTGATGAAGCCTTACCAATGGAGCAGTGGGACCCTGGGACTGGGAGGGGCTCTAAAGCTCCCAGCCTTCGGTTGTGCTGCCTGGGAACAGCACCCTGTCCAAGCCCACGACCCCCAAATACATCTTTCCATAAATCTCCCCAGAATGTAAGCCCTGCCTCCAAAACCAGAAGAGCATGGGGGCCCTGCTTCTATCCCTCTGGCTTTGTGCTTCTCTTGTAGAAGAGGCCGATTCTCTTCAGCCCTCCTTTCACCTCTGAGTTTCAGACCCCGTAACTTCTTCCTAATCCCATAGCACTGCCCTGCATCTGAAACAAAGCCTCACTTTATAGCCCATATTGGACTGAGATTCACCACATACATAGCCCAAGCTAGCCTCTAACTTAAGGCAATCCTTTTGCCCCGGTTCCAATTATAGGAGCACACCACCAGGGCCTTCCTAACACCCACCTTCTAGTTCAATGGCCTGATGCACTGTCACTGTTAAGTTGTCATGTGGGCAGTTCAACTGCTCTGCCCTCAGGGGCTTTTGGCGTCCCGACAACGTCTTATGTCACCACCTGTGTACTATGTCTCCACCTGTGCCAGGTGCTCGGTATATGACCCACCTGCCGCACCACCATCTTCCTCTTCCTTTCTTCTGTCTCTCCCTCTTCCTTTTCTCTCTGCCTATCCCTCTAATTCTCTGTCTGTCTCCCTCCCTACTCTGTATTCTCCTCTCTCTCCTAAGCTCTCTCACTGACTCTGTCTTGCTTTTCCCATACTAAACTTCCTTGTAAACCACAACCTATTGTGCAGCCTGTAATTTTCATCCTAACAGTCACTTTTCAGTTTACAACCCAACAAAGCCCCATTGGCTTAAGTCAAGTCTCTAACAGTATCAAAGCCCTCCATTAAAACAAAGACACAATTTACATATACTGTTGTTCATTCTTGTTAGTGTATTGCAAAGGGTTGTTTGTTATATAGGGTCTTGTTAAAAGCTTATAATATATGGCCTCCGTCCTCCCTGTGAAGCTCCCCTGAGCTAAGATTATAGGCATGTACCAGCTCAGCCAGTCGGAACCGTGGATTTTAACAGCCATCTACCGCGTCGAGATAAAGAACAGGCTCATTGTCTCAAGTGACTGGCTGACTCTCTCGCTTTATTTGGGTAGAAATTGTGGGCGCACAGAGGCAGAACCCAGCACTGACAGTGCTGAGGCCCAGAGCACCACAGCCAGCTGCTGAGCCTAGAGGCTTATAACTCTGAGCTTTGAGCACTAGAGGTTTCTGCAGATAAAGCTGGAGGCTCATTGCTCTAAGCTGACAAGGCATGAGTTTATTGCTAACTCCCGGCTTGTACTAACATGATGATTAACACTGTAGCTGCGGGAGTTTGGGGGGCACTTGGCTCTTGAACATTTAGCAGCTCTCTCCAGCTCTTCCTTGAGTCTCAAACCCGGGATAAGTGAATAACTGAGGATCCATTAACATATCAAATCGGACACTGGGCATCAGGTTCTTCCTGCATCCCTCACCCCCTACCCTAACCTTCTCCAGACCAGGGGCTCCTGACCCAGGCTGTCCCTCTTGGTCCAAAAACTCCTCATCCCCTTTCCGCTTCCCACCCCTCTCCCCACATGGCCTGGCTCTGGGTCATGCTCACTCTGGACGCCCAGATGGCCCTGCCTGACTATGCTCTCCCTCATATCTACAATAAACCTTCTCCTCCACCATGCCTAAGAGCTGTCACATCCTTCCTTTTTTTAATTCACTCTCCTGACAATTAGGGCTTTATTATCCTTGCCGCCTGGCAATCCTGTTGCTTATGGCAATGTGCCCTTGGCCACTCTCTGGAACCCTTCAGCTGCTTCATAGTGTTAACAGCTCAGAGATTTGGATATTAGTACCCATCTCTTGGTAGCTGTCTGGTACCCTCAGCTGCCTCTTGAGGTTACAGCTCTGAGCTTTGGGTATCTGAGTCCTCAGTTCCTGGTGACCTTCTAGAACTCTTCAGCTGCCTCCTCCTTGCTGCCACGAGGGCTGAAAACACTGAGTCTTTTTTAAAATTTGTGCTTTCTCATTTATTTCTAATGTGTGTTTGTGTAGGTTTTCTTTCTGAGACCGGAAGGGGACATTAGACCCCTGAGAGTTTGAGTTAGAGGCAAAGAGGCACTACCTAAGGTAGGTGTTGTTAGGGTCCAGAAGACACTGAAAGAACAACCCCAGACTCAAGTAGCATGCAAGCAACAAAAGGCTCTTATTTTGCAGAAGACCAGCATGCAGGGGCCACCATCCAGGCAAAATGGCGGCCCTAGACCAAGGGGCATGGGCCTTTTTATAGGAAACTAGGGGAATCTCAGGGACAGTTAGGCCATCTTTAATGTGATTGGCACAGGTTAAAAGCTAGGGTACGAGTACATTGATGATTGGCTAAGGATAGCTAGGGCTTGATTAGGGTTGGAGGGCTCTCTAAACCCTGGAGGGAGGGGTAGAGGTAGGGGGCGGGTGTGTGTGTCCAGCCTGGTCCTCATAATGTTGGAAACCAAACTTGGCTCCTCTAGAGTCTCTCCTGGGCTGTTGTCTGTTTTACATGCAATCAGCTCAGCCTGCTCTGCAGCCCAGAACAAGGACCACAGGAATGCTGTTCAAAGAACATTCTTTTCTTCATGGTGCCTAATGCCAGCACCAGGGGACAATGCACACACACAAAGAGAAGCTCCCCTTTAACTGGGGAGTGCAAACAGCCTTCTTACACAGCCAGGGAGGGGCCTGGTGTGCCTGTGCAGGAATAATGTTTCCACCAATCACAGAGCTGCGTGTGCACAGCTTGTAGCTATACCAATGATAAGGCTGGAGTGAGCACCAGTCACAAGCCTAGATTATGCAGTAATGCAAGGCTTTTGCTGAGTCACTGGAGAGGCGGTACTCTCCTTCTAGCCCGAGTAAGAATAGCTCCAGGGTAAATAGGGCTATCAAGAGCTGGGTAGGAAAGGGTTGGTACTAGAGAGATGGCACAGCAGTTAAGAGGGTGTTCTGCTTTTTGCATAGGATGGAGTTTGGTTCCTAGAACCAACCTGGGTGACTCACAATTGCATGCAGCTTCAGCTCCAGGGGACCCAACATTCTTGTCTTGCCTAAGTGAGGTCTTCGAAAGCTAGTACAGTTGCCTGGGAGGTCTTGGAACAAGGCCTCCTGAAGCAGCAGGTGTGTTTCAGAGGTAGTTCTGGTTATAGTGTGGCTTGTGGACAGAATATAGGTTCTTCAAGGTGTCTGTGAATTGTTGGTGTTATGCCCAGATCTTAGGGTCCCCAAAGACCACCAGGAGCTGGACTATGAATGCAAGAACAAAGAGCTTTGTTCAGACTTAAGATTGGTCTCTCCACAGTCACTAACACAGTGGATCAGGGAGGTGAGTCTGGAGCAGCTGCAAGTCAGGGTTTTTACTGGGGTTTGAGCAAAGACTGGGAATTCCCAGCTTAGCTGTTAAACAACTGGGTAACATTCAGCGAGGGCAAGCTTGTTACAACGTGATTGGCTCACTACCATAACTAACATTGAGGGAGCTGTCTACAGACCTCAGGAATGTTAGGTATTTTCTGTGCCAAGAAAGATTGGTAGGCTGCCCAGCACATATGCCCCACCCTGAGATAAGATACCTTCCCATACTGTCTCTGACATGAACTCATGGGCTGACTCTTTGATCACCTCCCCCTGAGGGGAAAGCAGCCTTGCCAGGCCATAGAGGAAGACAATCCAGCCAGTCCTGATGAGACCTGATAGGCTAGGGTCAGATGGAAGGGGAGGAGGACCTCCCCTATCAGTGGACTTAGAGAGGGGCATGGGAGGAGATGAGGGATGGAGGGTGGGATTGGGAGGGAATGAAGGAGGGGGCTACAGCTGGGATACAAAGTGAATAAGCTGTAATTAATATTTAAAAAAATAACCTACACCCCCCCCAAAAAAAAGATACCTTCCCATTCTTGTAGTTATCCTCAGGCTGGGTGGGTGAGTGGGGGTTTATGGTCTTGTTGCTGGAATTGATGACCTACAGCCTAATTTTTCTTTTAAAGTTAGGCCTGACCCTAAAATAGAGACAAAATGGAGTTTATATTGTCTTCTCATTGACAGCAGGCAGGAATGGTAGTCTAGCTGGTTACCAGAGAAAGGGCAACTAGCTGACAGCCTTGTGCTCTAAGCAGCCTAGGATAAAGGAAAGGTTTGACAGCTGTCTATCTAAGAACCAAGTGGCACAATTCTCAATTTATTTGAAGGACAAACACATACTAACCAGTGCTCACAATAAAGATCTATTCTATTGGGACTTGAGAGATGGCTTAGCAGTTGAAAGAATGTGCAGTGCTCTTACAGAGCCTGAGTTTGATTCCTAGCACCATGTCAGGTGACTCACAATCTCCTGTAACTCCAGCCCCAGTAGATATAATGCCTTCCGCCTCCTCCTCTTTCTCTTCTTCCTCCTCTTTCTTTTCCTCCTCTTCTTTTTCCTCTTTTTTTGTTTTAATTTTTTTGAGACAGGGTGTAGTCTTGGCTGTTCTGAAACTTACCCTGTAGACCGGGCTAGCCTCAAACTCACAGAAATCTGCCTGCCTCTGCCTCCCTAACGCTGGAACTAAAGGTGTGCGCCACTATGGCCTGCAATACCCCGCCTGGCTTCTGTAAGTACCTGCATTCATATACATGTGCTCCCACACAGGTTAAGCCTGGTGTGGTGGCCTTTAGTCCCAGCACTGGGGAGGCAGAGGCAGGCAGATCTGTGAGTTCGAGGCCAGTCTGGTCTACAAAGCAAGTCTAGGACAACCAAGGCTACACAGAGAAACCCTGTCTCGAAAACAAAACAAAACAAAAACAAAAACTCCACATATCTAAAAGACCTAATTTTTTAAAATTTATTTTTATTTACTTTTAAATTAATTCATTAATTTTTATGTGCATTGGTGTTTTGCCCGCATGTCTATCTGTGTGTGCATGAGGTTGTCAGATCCCCTTGGAACTGGAGTTACAGACAGTTGTGGGATGCCACATAGGTGCTGGGAATTGAACCTCCTCCTTTGGAAGAGCAACCAGTGCTCTTAACCACTGAGCCATCTTTCCTGCCCAAATGACCCAATTTTTAAAAGATGTATTTATTTTATTTTATGTGTACGAGTGTTTTGCCTGCATGTGTATCAATGGACCACATGCATCGAAAGAAGACATCAGATGACTTAGAACTAGAGTTATTGATGGCTTGTGAGTTGCCATGTAGATGCTGACAACTGAGTCCTGCAAGAGTCACAAGTGCTCTTAACCACTGAGCCATCTCTCCACCTCCAAAAGACCCGTTATTAACATTAACATTCTTAATATCTTTAATAGTGCCTAACTCCTAACTCTCCATCATCGGCCACAAAAACAATGCCTTGTGCCAACCTTTTACCCAACTTTGTCCCTGCCTATCGCTATATTGTATCCCTACCATCTAACTTCCTACCCGCTGTGTCACACAAATGGAAAAACACGGTATGTAACCTGGAGTGCAGCTTCTTCACGCAGCACAGTGAGTCTGAGATCCATTCACGTGATTCTGTGCACCGGTAGTTGCTTCCACTCTGTTGCTGAGAAGCATCTCACTGTGTGAATGCATCATACATCATTTATGCTCTATTGAGGGACATCTGGGTTGTTTCTAGATTTGGGCAATTATAAATAAGGCTGCTATAAATATAGATTTCATTTCTCTTGGGTAAATACCTAGGAGTGAGATTTTGGGGATGCATGGTAAATGTGTAGCTTTATGTGAAACTGCCAAACTGTCTTCTGAAGAGACTGTGTTTTTACATTTCTGCTAGCAATACAGGGACATTCCAGTTGCTTTTCATTCCTGCCAGAATTTTTTTTAAGCTCTTCTGATAGACCATGGTGGTATCTCATTGTGTTCTCAATTTTTACTTTCCTAATTACTAATTATGTTGTTCATATTTGCATGTACTTATTTCCTGTGCATATGTTGCCTTTGGGAAAGTATTTAATATTTATATCTTCAGAGTCAAGTTTACTTTTTACCATCTGAGGTTTGTGAGTTCTTCATATATTTACGAATCAAATTTTAGTAGCTATGTTTTACACAATTCTTCCAGGATTTGTAGCTCATCCTTCCTCCCTCCTTCCCTTCCTTTCTTCCTTCCTGCTGCATACATGTATGTGTGGGATGCTGGGACAGTGTGTATATACATGTTTCATATGTTTGTGGAGGCCTGCTGTTGACATCCAGAATCTTCTTCAGTTGCTTTCCACCTTATGTGTTAAAGGTCTTGACTTTCTTTCTCCCCTTCTTCCTTTCTCTCTCTCTCCCTTCCTCCTTCCTCCCTTCCTTCATTTCTTTCACATATGTATGATATGTACGTGAAAACATCTTTGGGGGGTCAGCTTTCCCCTGCTCCCGGGTTGAACTAGAGTTTCTTTGGTGTCAACCACTGGCTTTCTGAACTTCTAGGTGATTCTCCTGTGTCTGCTGCATCTGCACTGTGCTGAGATCACAGATGTGTGACGTCTGAGTATTCGCTTGGGTTCCGGGGATGGAATTCAGGTCATCATGTTCGCACAGCAAGCGTTCTTACTCTCTGAGCTGTCTCTGTGGTGCTGAGCAGTTTCCTGTTGAATCTAGTGCTCACCATTTGCACTAGCCTGGCTAACCAGCTTACCCCCAGGATTCCCTGCTTTTGTTGACACCACACCAGCTTTTCAGTAGGTTCTGGTGTTCTGAACTCTGATCCTCATACTTGTTCATAAAATGCTTTCCTGAGCTCTCTCCCTGGCCCTCTTTGTATCTTTTTGATTGATTACTTTTGACATAAGGTCTCAGGCTGGCCTACAGTTTACTATATAGCTGAGGTCTTGAACTCGTTGATCTGTCTGCCTCTGCCTCTCAGGTGCTAGAATTACAGACGTGTATACCGTGCCCAGGATTTTCTTTTTCCTCCCTTCCCTTCCTTCCTTTTTCATCTCTCTATCTCTGTCTGTCTCTGTTTTTCTGTCTCTCTCTCTCTCTTTCTCTTAGAGAAATTTTAATTCAGAACATGGCTGTTCTGGCAAGAGATCACATCCAAAGACTTTCTAGTAGGGGCGTGAAGAAACACAGCAAGACACACTGCGACAAGGACCCTCTGCAGAGAGGAGACTCGGATTCTGAGCTCCCACTTCTCTTGGAGAGCTGGGGATTTATGACTATTTGAGGAGCCTTCCTCCTAAATTTAGCATAGGTCAGTGTTAGGTCTCAAACCCTGGCAAAGCCTGCTCCCTACTCTAAACTTGTCTGTTGCAGGATATTTGAACCCCAGATTGTGTTGTTTACTGGGAAAACCTGTTTCTAGTTGTGGTGTGGCTCAGCCCTAGCACACACCATTACTCCAAGAATGGGATTAAATAAAGTCAAACATAGGTCAAGTGTTGGAGCAAGCAACCAGTTGACAGGAAGTGAACATAGGAAAAAACTTGTAGAGAGTGAGAGAAAGTCAGGGAGACACACAGGAAGAAGAGAGAAGGGACATTCAGTTTGAGGGGTTTTGAGACAGTGGCCTGGAGAAGGAGAGCTTACCCTTTTGGGATGTTGGCTGAGGAGGAAGGCCAGTTGGGTGCTTTCTCTGCCTCTCCGAGCTAGCAGGCTTTTACCCCAGCATCTGGCTCCTGAGTCTTTATTGGTAAAATCCAACAATGGAGATCTTTATTAAAAACAACATTTCTCCAGCCCAGGGGCTAGGCTGCCCTTCCCTATATAATCCAGTCATACCCTGTAACAGGGAGGGCTTGAGGGCTTCTGGGAGAACCTGGGGACCAGGTCCACTTTGCAATGTTAACTAGGCCCCTCAGTCATTTCCTGGGACAGTCTGAACGAGACAGGGTGGCTCACAGGTTAACTTTGGCATAAGCATGTCCTGCTTTTGCTTGAACTTGTCCCCCCAGGTCCTTCAACAAGGGGCCCTACTAAAGAGGATAAAAGCCCATGAGGCCTTTTGTTTTAAACTGCCAGACTTCAGTGTCAGGCCAGCTGTCTTGGGAGTTTCCTGTCTTTATTTCCTAGACATGGCCTCCCCATCTGTCTGCCTGTGTACCCAAATCCTAGCTCTGGTGCTTGCTAGAACTTGAGGAAGTTATTTGATGTCCCAAAGCCTTAACTCTCTGTTCTGTAAAATGGTGGAAATGCTGTATCTGTCTTTATAGGATTTTGTGCATACTTCATTAACACACGAAGAACACAACAGGACACATGGGTGTGGCTCTGTGATGGAGCAGTTGCCTAGCATGCAGCAGACACTGGACTTAGTCCACAGCACCATGGAAAACACAAACAGCACTGGCACATACTAAGCCAGTGATAGATGTTAGTTGTGTTATCTTTGTCTCAATCGTCGTCCTCTCTGAAATCCTATTACGGCAACTGCTGAACTCTACTAATTTTCCCACTGAGCCTTCCTAAGGCTTTGAGACCATATAACTTATCACACTGCCATGGCCCTGCTAGGGGATCAATACACAGCTATTCCTTGTGTGGCTGCTCCTCTCCATAATCACATTTCACAAACCATGCGGCTGTGAGCTAGGTAATTTGACAGGTGATAGGAGACTAGGCAGAGCTCTCATGGCTGTGTCCTATGACACCGGGAACATTTGTGACCTCTGAAACAGACAGACAAGGTCGTACTTCTCCTGTTAGACTGGGGGTGGAAATGCCCCAAAGCTGCATTGATGATCGGAGAGGAAAGCCCCAGTGCCCCAGATCTATGTCCTCTGCAGGGAGGCTCCGACCTACCCACTAGGGCGAGGTAGCTGGGAGGGGTGGAAGGGTCTACTTTAGTGCTGCATACTTTTTTCTAAATATTTTAATAACTTTTTCCCCAAAATGACCTAATCCAACTTCAAATTCTTAGTAAATCCTTAGCGTATAATTCTGTGAGCTTGGAGATTTAATGCCTACACACAAAAAGCAAGAAGTGATGGGAATATAGAAATGCAGCTAGACCATGAGAAAGTTGCTGTGTCCTTTAGACCGTGAACCTCTCTCTGTAAAAAACTGGTTTTGCTGAAAATATGTGTGAACGATAATCTGAGAATCCCAGTGACGTGTTTTGGACCAGCATAAAATCTCTCACCCTAAATTCCAGATTAACCCAAAAGGACAATGTTCTCAGGCCTATTTCATTAAGAAAAGAAAATGCAAACATGCAAACGAACATTAAATTGCTCACATAATTATTGGTAAAACAACATAATTATTTGTAGAATAATGTCTGTCAAATATATTGCCTCATTAACCCAAAATTGAATTAACAACACCAAAACCTGCTGAAACAGCGCTGAGTTGTCTTCAGCAAGTTTTCCTCAATGCTTGGAAGACAGAAAAAAAAAATCAACTTTTTTATAAGTGAGCAAGTAGAGTTTTAGTTCCATTGGGGAAATATTTCTCATTTAACTCATTTCCATTTTCTTATGAAATAGGAAGGCACTTTTGGAAGATAATAGCATAGCAAAAATATTTTGGAAGCTGGGCAGTGTAGCACAGGCTTTTAATCCCAACACTCGGGAGGCAGAGGCAGGAGGATCTCTGAGTTCAAGGCCAGCCTGGTCCACAGGAGACTGTGTCTCAGAAAAGAAAAAATCTGATTATAAAACATACATGGAATAAGGAAAGTGTGGTGTCTCACACCTGTAATGCTACTACTCAGGGTCTAGAATCACCTAGAAAACAAGCCTCAGGGATAACTGTGAGCAGTCATACAGATTAGGCTAAAGAGTTGGGAAGACCTCCCACTGTGGGTGGCACCATCCCCTGGGCTAAGTCCTAGACTGAACAGAAAGGACAAAGGCAGCAGAACACAAGCTTTCATCTTTCTCTTCTTCCTCACTGGATGCATGATAGCCAGCTGCCCCAAGTTTATTTCGATAAATTGTAACATCCAAATGGTGAGCTAAAGAAACACTTCCTTTAGCTCTAGTATTTTGCCTCAGCAACAGGACAAGTGACTCTTCTGAACTCTGGTACATGGAGGCTACTGGAGTGAAAAGTAACAAGATCCTGGATTATGCAAAGAAAGAGGATGGAAAACCGAGAGTGCTTTCCTGTGCTTCACAGTAAGTCTAGCGTTTCCTGGTTTGATTCAAGTCTGCTCTTAGAGCGTGTTGAAGATAGGAAGCAAGTGTGTCCCACAGCAGGGACCCTGAGACCAGCTGACTGGGATGAAACCCAGACTGGGAATCCAGAGCCTTCCCATCCTCTTCCTTCCGGCTGAGTCTCTGCAGTAGCCCACAAGTGCCTCAAGCAGGAAGAAATCATCATTTTCTCCTGCGAGAGAAATGTTTGTGTTTTCATTCCTTACTGAGTTATCATTAAGGCAAGGAATTCTCAGGGGAAATCACTTTAATCTCCTCAGGGGTGTGTTACGGGCTCTGAAGGTGACTCAAGTGCTTTCAGCAATATTTCACTACTGAATTAGAGGAAGAATGAATGAGCTGTTGAAAAACTCATTTGCTGTTTAGCATGAGTGTGCCTCTCTCTCCAGCAGTGACCTAGGCAGAGGATGCCTTGCTGCCACCTCCCTGCTGTACCAGTGAACCAAAGTCACCTTCTTGGCTCTGCCCAGATTGCTGCTAGCTTTACTGTCAGCTTTGTGCCAGCAATAAGCCCAAGGTGTGGAGGTGAAAATATTTACCAGACCAAAACAATAGAAAGGTTTTAATAAACAGTCTACTCTTAGACAGACATAAATACAGCCAGCCAGTTCTCAGGGAGAATCACTCTGCTGAGAAAGAAGGGGGCGGGGTCCGTTTGTAGCAGTTAAGAAAAGCTAATTGGCTTTGTCATGGCCATTTGAATGAGGCAGCATTTGAATAGCTAAGAGGAGGGCAGGTGGAGTCTTAGGGCTCCAGTGCTGTGAAGAGACACCAGGACCACAGCTAACATTTAATTGGGGCTGGCTTAGAGCAGGAATCATAGTAGCATGCAGGCAGACGTGGTGCTGGAGAAGGAGCTGAGTCCTACATCTAGATCGGCAGGCAGCAGAAAGTGACGGTAGCACGCTTCCTCCAGCAAGGCCACACCTCCTAATAGTGCCACACCGTACGGCCTAGCCTTCAAACACTTCGGTCTAAGGAGGCCATTCCTGTTCAGATCACCGCAGGTAGTGAATCTTAAAGCCTCCTTTGTGCTTCCTGAGATTGGTCTTTTAGAGTAAGGCACCAGGGACCTTGGGAGCGAGGCTCAAATTGTTTATATGAGACATTTATATGGGTCAGTCAGTGAGCTCCAAACAAACGGTCCACGTCTGCTTGGTCCAGGGCGGAAGATTATGGTTATGATTTTTGGCCTTTAATTTTGTCTCTTCATTTGCTGCTGCCTTTACCAAAGACTCTAGAAAACCTTGTACGACGGTGGGACCTCCTTAGATCTTCCTCAGGTTTACCTTGCCATTACAGGTGTCAGGAAAGCCTGTAAGAAAAATCAGAGGTGAGGTTCTTGTAGAGGCGGTAGGCAGCAGGAGCTGGTAGCTGGCCAGGATGCCCTGGAAAGAAGGGCAGTTTCCCTCTTGCATTTCCTGTTTCTGCTTCCAGTCCTGATGGGGTTTGTTTGCTCGTTGTGTTTTTTTGTTCCAAGTTCATATAGACTTGCCAGCCAGAGGGTGGTGATCTTGATGATCCCCTACCTCCAGCTCCTAAGGGCTTTTACACGTTCAGGCTCTCCCCTTCTTCCCACCTGGCTGAAAGGACTCCCACACAGAAAATATTCATGGACCAGAATTTAGACAAACAGAACAACAATAACAGTGCTCCCTACTACAGATCCTGCCGGAAGCTGGACTCTAGACTGTCTTTAGGATGTTTCCTATTTTTACTTTTCCCATCTGTTAAATGGAAATGTTCTTGGAGTGGGTTCTACTTTAGTCTAAACAGGTCGTTAATAGGAAGAATGAAAGAAGCTGTGATATTTTCAAATGGAGAAAAAAAGGCTTGTTTTTCACAGGGTTTCATGTAGCCTAAAATGACTTCAAATTCACCATGTCGCCACTGATGACCAAATGATGAACCTTCTGCCTCTACCTTCCTAGTGTTGGGATTCCAGATATGACCTAGTTTTTAATGCTTTTTTTTCCCCTCTTGAGGACCCGGAATTGAGCTATACTCTCCTGGAAATAATTAATAAGTTCTACTTTCCAAGAGCAATAGCAGAAAGTCTCTAGTTCATTAATCTCTCTGGACCAAGGCTAGCAGTCGCTGAGACCTGGAAATAACACAGTCTCTCTGTCACTGACTGGTCTGTTTGTCAACCAAAGGGATAAGTTGTCGGAGCAAGGAGACAGATTTATTTGAAAATCAACAAAGCAAAGATGGTGGCTGTCTTAGTCAGTGTTCTGTTACAGTAGAGAGATTTCATGACCAAGGCAAGTCTTATAAGAGAAAGTATTTAATTGGGGTTGGGTTACAGCTTCAGAAGTTTAGTCCATGCAGACAGATGCTGGGGCAGTAGCTGAGACTTACATCCTAAACCACAGGCAGAAAAAGAGAGACTGGGGCTGGCTTGGACTTTTGAAACCTCAAAGCCCAGCTCCAGTGACATACTTCCTCCAACAAGGCCACATCCACTAATCCTTCTAATCCTTCCAAATAGTGCCACTCCCTGGTGACTAAGCACCCAACACATTAACCTATGGGGGCTGTTCTTATTCCAACCACCACAGAGGCTATCACCTACAAAAATATCTTAGGGGATCAGACATGGAGATAGCTTTTATTGGTAGGGAAAGGGAGTGCAAGGAAGCAGGCTGAAAGACTACATGCTGACTGGAGTCTACACTCTCCACAGCATCCATTTTCTTTTCTCTTCCCACAGAATACCCTAGGGCAACCGCTGACTTCTGTTGCCCAAGCCACTCTATAATTCTTCAAACAAACACTTCATTTCCCTTCAAGTTTAACATTATTCTACTTTTAATTCAAGTACAAGAGTCCAAAAGGTTCAGCCCACTTTTTGGTGTTATGGAAAAACATTAGGTATACAGAAGGTTATGCAAATATAGAGAAAAGTTACTGGTGAGTATATTTTTACAATTTGTAACTGGAGTTTCAGGGTATAAGCCTTTGCTCTGGCAGCCCCAGAAAGCCAGAATGGATCCTCCAACCCAATACGTCAATCAAAGAAACGTGATAGAGAAAGCAGACAGAAGAGGGGTTTTTGTTTGTTTGTACTTGTTTTGTTTTAATTTCATGTCCCCCCTCCCCTCTTATGAGGCAGGGTCTCAGCATGTGGCCCTGGTTGGTCTAGAATTCACTATATAGATCAGGCTGGCTTTAAACTTACAAAAGATTGACCTGCCTCTGCCTCCCAAGTGCTGGAATTAAAGTTGTGTGCCATCATGCCCATCCAAGGAGGGCTTTTTTTCTTTTTTCAATGTGTCCACACTAGAAGGAAGAACATACGAAAAGGTCAAGTGACCCATACAGGCATATACTACACACACAAAGTGAATGTGTGTGAGGCGGGGTCAGAGGACAATTTGGAGAAATCAGTGCTCTCTTTCTACCATGTGGGCTCCAGGGATCAAACTTGGGTCATCAAGCTTGATGGGAAATGCCCTTACCAGCAGACCATTTAGGTTTAAATAGAGTACGGCAAGGAGCAAGGGTTATGCATAATTTAGCAGCCCTGGTCAAGGTGCGGCCCGGCCCATCATTATCTCAGTCTATGTCCTAAGTGGTCGGAGGAAGGCCTTATTTGAGCGGACAAGTCAGTTCCCAGGCAGTGGCTACTTCTGCCTCCTCCAGGAGAGGGAGGGTTCTGACTGCTGAAGTTTGCTTTTTCCGAGGCCAGGATGACTGCAGAGTTAGGACCGTGACTGCTCAGTGCCTGCAGACAAAGTAAGGGAGACAGAGGCATGAAAAGCAGGGCAGGTGTCTTGCTTTCAGTCACCTGCGGGCTCACCTGAGAAGTCAGCTTTTCAACAAAAGCAGCCTCGAGGGGGCTGTTTCACAGCCAACACAAAGCAGTATTGAGCTTGTTCTCCCTGGTGAGGTGGAGCAGACCTGAACAGGCCTGGTGAGGGAAAGTGTGACCTACGACAGTGACTCTTTTAGCATAGACTTGATGACACCTGCCCAGACGGAAGGGCACAACTCAGGGTTTGGAGGCAAGAAGCTTGAAATTGTAGGATATAAACATTGCTTGTAGCACATGCCTTGATTTCCAGCACTTGGCAGGTAGAGGCAGACAGATCTCTGTGAGTTTACGATCAGCCTGGTCTACAGAGTGAGTTTCAGGTCAGCTACATGGTAAGACCCTGTCCTCAAACAAGCAATCAAACAAACAACCCCAACAAATGTACTTTATTTGTCTTGTGTGCATGTGTGTGTATGACCAAGTCAGACAGGGAGTTAGGGAAGGAAGAAAGGAGGGAAGGAAGGAAGGAAAAAAAGGAAGGAAGGAAGGAGAACATAGAGAATTCAAGTTTAACTGTGTCCCTGAGGTTCATGGTACATCCCTACTTCCGTACCCCGACTTTGACCTCAAATATTTGCCTCTGGGACTACCGAGATATGAGGATGCTGGCCTCCTTAGTAAGTCGGGGTCCCAGGAGCCCAAGCTGAAAGTGGAACTGCAGAACAGCGCTCTCTGGATTCACGGCCTGGCGAGGGCTGACCCCTGGTGGCCGCACGGAGCCTTGCAACTGCGCCCGTTTGACCCAGCTTGACTCTTCCAGACCGAGTGAGCAGGTGGTTGCGGGGAAAGAAGGAAGGAAGTGAGCCAGGTTCTGAGCCACATGGTGTTTTCCTCTGTGGCCTTATCCGCTAGACAACAAGAGACAAACAACGCAACCCCATTTCGCCAGTCTTAGGTAATGCGGGAGGAAGGAGGAAGGCCAAGGAAAGACAGCAGGTGGTGGGTGGTCAGGGTGGTTTGGACTGGTCTAGTTTGGGACTGTCGGTTTGTTTGACCGCTTGTTTCTTGAGACTAGGTTTCTCTGTGTAGGCATGGAAACCTCCAATTTGAATTAGCTGAGGATGATTTGAACTAATCGTTCTGCCTCTGCCTCCCAGTGCTGGGACTACAGGTGTGCTCCTCCTCGCCCCACCCCTCCACACTGGCTCCTCCACACCGGCTCCTCCATGCCCTGCAGCATTCTTCACAAGGAGCAGAACTGTGGAAGAATGAAGGGATGGAGAGGAGGTGTGAGCTGATGGCAGTAGATGCGGGATCCATCGCGCCTGTTTATTCTGTGTCTCTAGGACAGCCTTGCTCTTTAGGCATGAGCGGGATAATGGTCACATAAGGAGCTTCTTGAAAGGGTTGGGGGTGGGAGAGAACTCCAGAAGTGACCTTCTTGAGTTTGTGGCTTGATGGGGATAGGAATTCTATTTTCTTTTGCCTGAATCGGGGAGGAAATGAACAGGAGGAGGTCAGATGCTCCCAGACTCCTTCAGCAGAAACAAAGCCACGTGTGCCAACCGTACACACGATGCGCCCACCCATCACCTGTGATAGCACGGTCGCCTTCGTGGGAGAGCGATCTATTCAGATCAGACAGCCCAGACGGGCTCCCATTGTTAAGTGCTAAGTGATTACTGTAACTTCGGATGTTTCATTTTGAACTCCAATAGTGCAAGCATGACCCACTCGAGTCCTGCTTGGGGGGGGGGGGGGCTGTTGAGGAGACGGAGAAGCATGTCTTCTCTCCCGCCACAGGCCTGAAGAAGGCTGCCTGCTGGTCCTTTTCTCAGAACGACAGAGGCCAGTCACTTGGGAGATGCAGGCGACTTTACAGGGGCCGCCATACCTTTCTGTGGTCCAGGTAACTGTCAGATCACAGATCCATCAGCTGCTTTCTTCAATCGGGCCACACCCTACTGCTGGCTCCCACAGAAATCTAATGACCAAGGTGAGCTACGGCCTTGCTGTTCCCATCCCTCTTGCACCTGTAAGCAGGACCAAGACAACCTTGATTTATAATTTTACTCTTTTTAAGATGTATTTTTATTTGTGTTTGTGTCTATGTGTGCCATGTATGTACAAATACCCCCCAGAGGCCAGAAGAGGAGGAGCATCAGACCCTCTGGGGCTGGAGTTGCATGTGGTAAAGGCTGCCCAGTGAGGGTCTTCTGGGGGAACAGCAACTGCTCATAACTGCTGAGCCCTATAACTTTACTTAAAAAAAAAAAAAAACTTTATTATTTTATGTGAATGGGTCTTTTGCCTGCACGTATACCTATGCAGCATGTGTGTGTGCCTGGTGCCTGAGGAGGCCAGAAGAAGGCACGGGAGCCCCTGCATTCACCAACAGTTGTGAGCTGACACTATGGGGGTGCTGGGAATGAGCCCCAAGTGTTCTAGAAGAGCTAGGGCTCTCAACCGCTGAGCACTCACTCCTGCTCCAACTTTACTCTTCTGCAGTGTCTCTCGGAGGCTTCTGGCACATAGGCTAGGCTACATGATCTAAGACACACTGCCACACCGCCAAACCTGTAAGACAGTGTTGTGTTGGGGACCTGAAGGGTCTGTCTTTTCCCCTTCAAGATATCTGTCACATTATCTGCAAAGGCAGCTCTCAAGCTGGTTTGGGACCTGAAGCTTTGCTTTCTTACTTCAGGTAGGGATCTGCGGTAACTAGTTTTCTGTCAAAGTTACACGTGTTATAGTCATGTGAGAAGAAGGAACCTCAGTTAAGAAAATGCCTCAACAAGAAGGGGCTGTAGGCAAGCCTGTAGGACATTTTTTAATTAGTCCATTGTGGGTAGGGACATCCCTGGGCTGATGGTCCTGAGTTCTATAAGAGAGCAGACTGAGCAAACTGCAGGAGCAATCCAGTAAGCAGCACTCCTCTATGGCGTTTGCATCCGGTCCTGTGTAGCATAAGGTCACTGCGTAATTCAAGTGCTGATTTTTGTACACCCCGTATCTGATTGCAATCCTTGTTCTGAGAATCTCCTGTCTTAATGTTATGTGAACACTGCTCCCCAGTTTTCCCCCGATGTGCCAATAAAGCAGCTTACAGCCAGTCACTGAGCAGGGGAGAAGGAGGAAGTACTGGAGGAAGGAAAAAGCAGAGAGCCACGGTGGGTTAGCATGGAGAAGAGCGCATAGCTGGCATGGATGGAGGAAGAGGCCCAGATGAGAGAATAAGCAAGTATTTGTGGAATCGTGGATGGGAGATGGCCCAGTTAGAAATTATTGAGCAGATTGTGAGCGGTGGGGGCTTGAGCACTAAGAGAGCTTAGAAGGTAATAGCTGTTGTGCCCTGGCTGAAATACGGCTACTCTAAAATCTGCCGGGTGTCTGTGTCTTTATTGATTGTGCTAGAGGACTAGATAATGCCACTGCAATAATTATAAGGCTAATAACAAACATTATTAGATCTCACTCTTAAGTTAACGGCAACAGGTCATGGTGTTTTCTCACAGACATAGTTACCCTTACTAAGGCAGGTTGCTGAGTGCTTTGTTAGTAAAGGGATGGGGTTCTGAGTTGTTAAATTAGCAGGATGTTTGTCTGCCTCAGGTACACAGCAGCAATAAAATAATGAAGGTAATGACTGTAGGCTTCGCTCTAGACCCGGGATTCCATTCTGGAGCGTTTCCATCCACGCTTGGCTTCCTGCCTGGGCAGAAGAAACAGCACAGCTAACAATTTCAGGAAGTACTTCACTTGGAATGTGCATCTCAGGGAAATCCCTGAGACGCAAAGAAATACTCACATCACCTACCTACCGTCTACAATCAGTATTCATCTGGCCAACACATGAGAATTAAATCACAGAGACTGCCCCTGTGAAGGGGGATCAGTCATGCCCTACGTCCTCTCACACCATCCCTAAACTGCTAAAATGACGTGTGTGTAACAGCGCCAAGCTAGGGTGGGACAGCAGCACAGCTTACAAGAGTACTGCCTTATCTCCTGTCTCCTTCCTTCATCTGCTGGATTCAGAGACCCCTCCCTCTAAGCTCAGAGGTCCTCATTCTCTATGCCCAGAAACCTCTACTGCTGGCGCTACTTCTAACTCTATTCTATTGGGTTTCTTATATCTCTTCCTCCCTTATCCCTCCTAATACCTTCCAACACCTCAACACTAGGTAGGAGAGAAAGATAGTGAGGAGAGGGAGCAGGAGTTCTCTTTAGCTACTTCCAGCTGATTAGGGTCATTGGGTTTTTTTGGAAAAATACCATTCTCAGTCCTTAGATATCCAGCAGTTCAGCAGAACCAACAGCCTTCTTCTTTCTCTGCTCATCTCCCCGAAGTGTCGTGTCGTCCCCCCCTCAGCATCCTCAGAATTAAACTAACTAGCTGGCAAAGACCACATCTCTCACAAGACAATTGTCTGCTGTGGATAAACTACAGAACTGAGGTTTTTAAAGAAACCGAAAGTTTATAAATATACAAAGTTCCCTTTGTTCTGATGGTTACTGTTGGATCTCAGCCTTTCCTGTTACCCAAGCTGTGAATGCCAGGTATTATTAAAGAGCCTGATTACCTGAAATCCATCTCACCATGCTTCTCCACTGAACCTGTTACTTTTAATATTGAGAACATCGAGGGCTCTGTCAGTTTTCCGTTCTGATAGTAATGGTATGTGATAAGGCATATATGGTGCTTTGGTCTCCATGTACCCTTCAGTTCCATTTGCTGAAAACTTAACCCTTATAACAACAGTGTTAGGGTGTTGGCTCTGGAGAAGGTATTGGATCCTAAGGGTTCTGCCCTCATGAGAGGATTGAAGATAAAAGAACTTGACAAACTGGCCGAGGCGATGTGCATCTGTGGTAGGAGTGTCACCTGGACCCAAGTTCAAACCAGGCTGGGCAACAAAACGAAACTCCATCATAAAAATGGGCACAGGACTCAGCAGAGAGAGTTCGTCGGTTTTGCTCCTCTGCTTTCTGCCATGTGACTTTTACACACATGCTGTCACTGTAGGCTGGGTTAAAGCAGTAAAGGAGTAAAGCAGTAAAGCCTGGACAGCCCTGCTCTGAAATTTCCTCCACAAACCACTCAGTCCACTGCTTTCTAATTCAGTCTCATTCTGCTTCTCAGAATGCAAATGAATCCCTGCCAGATTCTTCTCCTGTGGCAGGAGCAGCCTGTAATCCGGCTCCTGGGCGAGTCCTCATTCCCCTCTGAAACATCAGGGGCTTGGCTTTCACATCCCTATCAGCATTCCAGTCCTCTGTGATCCTGGAATGATCCATTCAGCTCTTCTTATAGTACTACAAGGACTCTCTAGCTATAGATCCAGACTCTTTCGAACTGCAAACCATTTTCAGAAGTTCATAGATCACATGATCAGCCACACTTGGTGGTACATGATTTTAATCCCAGCACTCAGGAGACAGAGGCAGGCAGATCTCTGTGACTTCAAGGCCAGCCTGGTCTACATATTAAGTTCCAGTCAGGGCTATGCAGAGAAACCCTGTCTAAACAAACAAACTAACTAACAAACAAAATTAGGTGCACGCCTGTAAACCCAGCACTCAGGAGGCAGAGGCAGGCAGCCTGTGAGTTCAAGGCCAGCCTGGTCTACAAAGTGAGTCTGGGACAGCCAAGGCTACAAAGAGAAACCCTGTTTCAAAAAAACCAAACCAAACCAAACAAACAAAACCTAAAAACTCCCAAACAAAACAAAACAGAACCAAACCACATGGTCCGGTAGTTACTGAATGACCACATTCTGTGGCATCAAATACCTGACAAGAAGCCACTATAAGGAGGAGAGGCGGGCTTGAGGTCACGGTGTTGAGCGAGTACGGTTCATCAGGGTGGGCAGGTTGTTGTCAACTTGATGCAGTTAGCTGTGCATAGGAAGAAGGAGTCTGTGGAAGAATTGCCTCATCAGACTGGCTGTGTCTATAGGTCAGCTTTGATTGTTAATTGATGGAAGAGAGCCTAGTCCACTGTGAATGGCACCATTCCCAGGCAAGGAGTCCTGAGTTATATAAGGAAGGTAGCTGAGCAAGCCAGAGGAAATAAGAGAGTAAGCAGATTCCTTTGTGGTCTCCTTCAGTTCCTGCCTTGGTTTCCCTCAATGATGGATTATATGATCTGTAAGTCAAATAAATCCTGTTCTCTCCACAAGTTGTCTTTGGTCAGTGTTTTATTACAGCAACAGAAACCAAACTAGAAAACTAAGGCACAACAGCATATGGCTCCTTCGTGGCAGGAGTCTGAGTCAGACACTTGCTCATATTTAGGTGGATCAGGAAGTAGAAAGAGGACAGGAAGTGGGCCAGAATATAGACCTCAAGGCCTTCCCTCGTCACTCTTCTCTATCCAAGATGCAGCTAGGCTCTATATCTGATAGGTTCCATAACGCCTCAAAACAGCACCACCCGCTGGTGACCAGGTTCACACCCCATCAGCTGACTCTTCTTGTAGAGTTTCTCATGCCGCTCTAAAAGGCCTGTTCTCCAGTGGCCCGCTGCTCCAGCCTTCCAAGTAGGGGACTATAGCCACTGTATCAGCTAGCTGTTAGCCTCCATAGATGAATTGCATGGTCTGTGGTTTACATTTTAGGAGTAGATATTTCCTAAAGTAAACCATCACATATGCTCTGCAACTGAGCCCTAGAGATGGCTGCTTCAAGACAGACAGGTTTAGTCTTCTGCTCAAAGTCACATGGCCAGTCTATGAGTGAGAGCTATCTAAGGGAACAGAAACAATGGGATTCATAAATACTATGAAGGGATTTATTAGGTTGGCTTACATGACAGGGGCTGGGTAATCTGAAATTGGCTGTCTGTACACTGGAGAGGCAGAGAACCACACAGCACCTCAGTTGGTGCTGAAGGGCTGGAAGGTGCCTAGGTCACTGCTGATACTGAGCTGCCATGGAAGGCCAGAGACCCCAGAGCCTAATGTTGACAGAAGATAGCAGCCCCAGTAGAGCCACCACTCAGGTAGAAACAAAGTCAGCAAGCCATCCTGCTTTTTCCTTAGACCTCTTTATATCTGGGCCAGCAACTGCAAGAGCTACCTGCTTTGAGGGGCTGGTCTTCTCTCAGTCCTCTCTGACCATGCCCTCACAGACATGCTCTGAGGAGATTCTAAATCCCACAGGGGTGATGAGCAGGCCCAACCATCATAGCTGGTAAGTGATGAACCTGGCTTCCAGAGGTCCAACTTTTCCTTCTCTTCATTATATCAAGGACCGAACCCAGGCCTTACACACACTTTACCGCTGAGCTAAGAGGCAAACTCAGTCCCTCCCTAAGTGGATGAACACTTCAGCGTCACTGTAACAGTTGGCCCAGACATTTAGCGCTCTAGGGAGATGAAGATGGAGCTGACCGGCAAAACACATGCCCAGCATGTTCAAGGGCCTGAGTCAATCCCTGGCACCGCACACACATAGTTTTGAAGCAGAAGTTTCTGGTTTTCTTGAAGACTAAGTTTTGTCATGTGTTGCTGGAGGTTGACTCGTGAGAGGGCACATGACATTTTTCTGTGAGCTCTTACATTCGAGGGGCACGACTTTGGCCAGCTGAGCTCATCGGTGGGCGCTGGAGAGAGGAGACATATAGAGGTCTACACACAGCGAGGCATCACTTTTCGGATCGACATCACTGTGCTGATCTAAGTGCTTCACCACTTGACTTTAGAGAGAAATGTTCCAGAGAACTTCTTGAGGCAATCCAACTGAGTCTTGCAGCTTTCACTTCACTGACTTCGTGTTGCTGCTTGGTGTCGGCCTTTGAACTGGGTTGCTGGTATCCTGACAACTGAGCTTGGTAATCCCCTAAAGACCAATCAACCCTAATCAGCAAGAAGTAGATAAAAGAGGTCTACAGCTCTTTTCCCTACTAATTAATCTCCTACCTAAGTTGTGTATGGAGGGTGGGAGTTTGGAAGGGAGGTAAAGGTGTTTAAGAACCCTAAATAAAGTAAGTTTGGGGACACATCTAAGTCTACATAGGTTTGTTTCTTTCTCTCTCTCTTTTTTTTTTTTCAGTGATGACACTGTACCTCAGTGGTAGAATTCTTGCCTAGCATTCATGAGGCCTGGGTTTCATCTCCAGCTCTGCCAGAAACAAAACAACCACAAGTGTTGGAGAGGAAAATTCTTTTCTTCTACCCTCCTCATTAAAGTTCTGGTAGCCTACAAATTAGACTGCAGTAATTTGGATGAGGATGGCCCCCATGGACTCGTATATTTGAATGCTTGGTTTTCTGGTTGTTGGAACTCTTTTGGAAGGATTATGAGGTTTGGTCTTGTTGGAGGAAGCACGTCTCTAGGAGCAGGTGGCTGAGTTTCCAAAAGCCACGCCATTTCCTTTAAGCTTTCCATCTCTGTCTGCCTCGTGCATGTGGTTCAGGATGTGAGCTCTCAACTAACTGCTCCAGGAAACATGCTGCCTGCCTGCTGCCTGCCATAAGTGCTGTGGACTCTAACACTCTACAGCTGTAAGTCCAATAAACTCTTCCCTCTGTAAATTGCTTTGATCACGGTGTCTAAATAGCAATAGAAAAGTAACTAAGACAAATATAGTCTACCAAACTGATTTACTCATGTAATTATATATGTGGATATATTAGCCACATATGGAGCAGTGGTTCTCAACCTGTGAGTTGTGTCCCCTTTAGGGAGTTGAATGACCTTTTCACAGGCGTTTTCTAAGACCATTAGAAAACACTGATCTTTACATTACAATTCACAGCAGCAGCAACAAAAATAATTTTATAGCCAGATAATGGTGGCACACGCCTTTAATCCCAGCACTCAGGAGGCAGAGGCAGGCAGATCTCTGTAAGTTCAAGACCAGCCTGATCTACAGAGTGAGTTCCAGGATAGCCAGGGCTACACAGAGAAACTCTGTCTCAAAAAGCAAAACAAAACAAAGTCAAGACAGGCAACCCATTTACAGCCTGTGTGCCTGAGTTTAGATAACAGATAATGGCAACTTCCCCTTTTACATCCTTTATTGGTTAACAGACAAACATGAAAAACATCTGAAGAAGCAGGATAAGAGTTGGTTTTCAGGGCCTGGGAATATGAGCTCATTTTGACCCTGCCAGCAAGATTGAACTTGTTCCTAAGATGGCTAGACACAGGAAACTGTTTCTGAATAGCATTTCTGAAGGTGTGGCCTTGTTGAAGTAGGTGTGACTTTTTGGAGGAAATGTGTCACTGGGGGGGGGGGTGGGCTCTGAGGTTTCAGAAGCTCAGGCCAGGCCTCGTGGTTTACTGTCCCTTCTTGCTGCCTGTGGATACAGATGTAGAAATCTCATCTACCTCTCCAGCACCATGTCTGCCTGCATGCCACCATGCTTCCTGCCGTGATGATAATAAGCTAAACCTCTGAACTGGAAGCCAGCCCCAATGAAATGCCTTCCTTAGTAAGAGTTCCTGTGGTCATGATGTCTCTTCACACAGTAAAACCCAAACTAAGACATTCTCCATTCCTTTCCTGGTGTTCTGATCACTGTGGCTGGTAAGTACCTCTCGCTTTGAAGGGGAGAGAAACTAGACACATTCGGATCAAGTTAACCCGGTGCTACAGTTCTGGACCAAGCATTCCCAGATATTCTGCATATGTACACGGAGAACTAAGAAGAAACAGACCAGCTGTTCCTCAAATGTTCTGCATGGGTACACGCAGAGCTAAGGAAAAACTGACCACAGTTTAAGGCAATGAAGAGAATCTGCTCTCCTTTTATCACGTGAGTAGGAATGAAACTCAGATCTCAGGCTTAGCAGCACTTTGGCCCAAGGAGCCATCTTATTGTCTTATAGTCTGTCTGTCTACCTATCTACCTATCTACCTATCTATCTATCTATCTATCTATCTATATCTTATTTTATGTGTATGAGTATTTGCCTGAATGTATGTTTGTATAGATCATGCCTGCCCATTGCTGGCAGAGGCCAGAAGAGAGCATGGGATCCCTGGAACTAGACTTATAAATGGTAATGAACAGCCTGACATGAGGGCTAGGAATCAAATCCTGGTTCTCTGCATGAGCGGCAGCTGCCCTTAAGCACCCATATTTTACCCACACATGACTTCTCACTGATGTAACTCTTGGTGATGTTTATAAGAAGCATGAGGCCAGAACTTCCAAAACTTTTTCACAAGACATTGCCTGAGAGGGTATTGAAGCAATTTCAGAGGCGTAAAATTCTTTGCACTTGGTAGACAGTGATCAGAGCTTAGTTATCATCCATCTCAAAACATAGGCCCTTAGCATGTGTCCTGTGCTTGTCCCTTCAGAGCCCAGCGTTCACTTTGTAGCACAAGAACAGTATCATCTCATCAAGTTGAACTGAAAGAAATGTTAAAATTGTACTTCAAAAAGGATAAGAGAGACATGGTAGTTCATGCTTGTAATCCAAGCAATCTGGAAGCCAAAGCTGGAGACTTACCTTGAGGTTGGGAGTACTGTGGGATATCCACCAGAGAGCACTGGTGACAGGTTTAAGACAATAGAAAGTCTTTATTACCTGGCTGCTCTGAGACAGGTTTAAGCCAATAGAAAGTCTTTATTACCTGGCTGGTGACTACACTGAGTGTTCAGGATCCCAGTATAGCCATGAGCCTTTTTCAGGGTGAGCTTTTAAGCACAAAACAAAAAACAAAACAAAACATATTCTGGGTTGATATACTTCAGTTCACAAAAACAGCTGGCCAGAAACAGAACTATAGAAGCCAAAATGCAAGATTAGTACATTTAGAGACTTTCCCAGAACTTGATGGATTAGGTCTTTCTTTTTATTTTGGCAGACGGTGTTGTTTATGTGCTGAGTTTTATGGCCTAAATTGTACTTTTATCATGGAGTCACTCATGCTATGGTCTGGGAGCCTGTTATATGAGTTTGAGGCCAAAATTACATAGTGTATCCCATGCTAGCCTGGACTCAGGAGAGTGAAATAGACCCTGTCTTGAAGAGGAGGAGAAGAAGAAACCAGAAGATGGAATGATCTCTCATGTTCATATATCAGTAGGATTAATAAAGTAAAACTGGCCCTCCTTCCAATCTACAGAATCAATGCATGCCTCATCAAAATTGTAACACAATTCTTCATAGATCTTGAAAGAACAATTTTCAGTTTCATATAGAAATACAAAAAACCAGGCCGGGTGTGGTGGTGCATGCTTTTAATACCAGTAGGAGGCAAAAGCAAGAGGATCTCTGTGAGTTTGTGGCCAGCCTGGTTTACAGGGTGAGTTCCAGGACAGCCAGAGATAAACAAACAAACAAACAAACAAACCTGTTTCAAAAAACAGACAATAGGGGCTGGAGAGATGGCTCAGAGGTTAAGAGCATTGGCTGTTCTTCCAAAGGTCCTGAGTTCAATTCCCAGCAACCATATGGTGGCTCATAACCATCTATAATGAGATCTGATGCCCTCTTCTGCTGTGCAGGTGTACATGGAGGCAGAACATTGTACACATAATAAATAAATTTTTTAAAAAAGCAATGTTTAAGAAAAAAACCAGACAATACTTTGATCACCTATCCCTGAGAGGGGAGCAGCCTTACCAGGCCACAGAGGAAGACAATGCAGTCAGTCCTGATGAGACCTGACAGGCTAGGGTCAGATGGAAGGGGAGGAGGACCTCCCCTATCAGTGGACTTGGAGAGGGGCCTGGGAGGAGAAAAGGAAGGGAAGGTGGAAATGGGAGGGGAAGACGGAGTGCAGACCTGTTCAGACCCTGTGCTTGCTGCCTCGGTGTCTGTGAGTTCTTGTGAACTTTGCTCATGTTGATTTAGAGTGGTGGTACTCAACCTTCCTAGCACTGCGACCCTTTAATGCAGTTCCTCACATGACGGTGACACCAACCATGGAATTATTTTCATTGCTGCTTCTGAACTGTAATTTTGTTACTGTTATGAGTAACGTAAATACCTGATAAACACAATATCTGATATGTGTCCTCTGGGAAAGAATCGTTCCACCCCAAAGGGTGGCTGCCCACAGGTTGAGATTTAGAGGAGCTTGGTGTCCTTCATCCCTTCTGGTTCTCACATTGTCTCCTCTTCTACAGAGTTCCCTGAGCCCTGAGGGGAGAGAGTCTGGTATATCCATCTTCAGAGTGCTTACAGCATGATATAGGAAAGAAAAACAAAGGCAAGGGTTGGGAGTTCCTGAAGTGACAGTCCAGGTTCTCTGGGTCTGGCTGATCATTATCTTTGGCCATTGTCTTAGGATCAGCCATGTAGAACTATGTAAGTGCCAAGAAGGTCCCTGTTGCTTAGGAAGTAATTTGTTTTGCTGAGCAGTCAGGCTTGTTTCTGGGATATAAGGTAACTAGCTATAGGGGAGAAACACTCAGGAGAATTCAGAACTCAGACGGGGAGAAATAAGGTAGAGCCAGAAACCCAATGGAAGCCGGGTGGTAGTGGCTCGTACCTTTAATCCCCATACTTGGGAGGCAGAGGCAGGTGGATCAAGGCCAGCCTGGACTACAAAGCAAGTCCAGGACAGCCAGGGCTACACAAAGAAACCTGTCTTGAAATACCAAAAGAAAGAAAGAAGAAACACGGTGGAGTTTGTAGTCAGTGTAAGTGAAAGCACAGTAAAGAAACCATTGAAGTGGCCACTCATGGATGGAAAAGTTTATTCCAAACTGCCGGTGTATGTGCAAAAATCATGCAGGTTATAAGGAGAATGAGTAACTGGGGAGAGGGAAGGTAGAGGAGCTGGTGGAAAGGGCCAGGATGCTAGCCTGGGCTCTGAGCTCAATCACAAGTGCATGTAAATAGGGATCAGAGGAGGTTGGAGGCTGCTATTAGCCCTGGTATGTACCATGTCAAAAGGGAGCCAGATGCCTCAACTGCCAGGGGATGGGGAGATAGGGAAGAGGCTCTATGCATACACAAACCATTTCACGGGTTCCTGAGGAATGCTCAAAGTAATCCAGCAATCCTATAGTCCAGTGTGACCCGAGCCAAGGCTGTCATTTCCAGACATATGCACAGCCTTTCAGGATTTGGGAAACTGGGCTTGACAGTCAGTTTATTGGGCATCTTCTCTTCTCTTCTCTTCTCTTCTCTTCTCTTCTCTTCTCTTCTCTTCTCTTCTCTTCTCTTCTCTTCTCTTCTCTTCTCTTTCCTTTTCTTAGAGGGTTGGTACCTGCCCACTTACTGTGTCTTAAAGCTTTTATAAAGCCAAACAGTTTCAGTCTCAATTATTTGGGAACCAGGCAGGATAGAGAAGCCCTCTAGAGTCTAACAAACCACATTCTACAACAAAAAGTAGGCTAGAGATTTGGCTCAGTTGGTAGAATGTCTTTTCAACATGCACAAAGCCCTGTGCTTCACAGACATGTAAAATGGGTGCAGTAATGCATTCATATAATGTCAGCACTTGAGGAATAAGAGTTCAAGGTCAAGGTCATTGTCGGTTACATATCCAGTTTGATGCCAACCTGGGCTTATACGACCTTGCCTCAAAATAAATGAATGGATGGATGGATGAATAGATAGACAGATGGTTGAATGAATTTTAAAAAATAAATAAATAAAGGCCAGATCTGGTAGTGAATGCTTTTAATCCCAGCACTTTCGAGGCAGAGGCAGGTGGATCCCTATCAGTTAAAGGAACCTTGGTCTACATAGAGCGTTCCAGACCAGGCAGGATATACTGTGAGATCTTGTCTCAAAGATAAATAAACAAACACAAGTAAGCAAAAATAAAATTAAGTAAACATTTTAAATAAAAAAATAAAAACTTTTTTTTTTTCGTAAAGAATTTCCTTTTGTAAGAGAAGTAGTGACAGAGGCCATGCAGGAAGCACTGCAGTGGGCAGGGGAGCCTCTTGGAGATGGCCTATCCTTTTGCATGGCCATGATGGATGTACTTTGGAGAGGCATGGCTCCAGGGGCTTTGTCTCTGAATTGCTTCTTGCAGCTGCTGTGCCTTCCCATGCTTGTCATTTCTGTGTCCCTCGTATATCTGGCTTGGTGTGATTGAGTGTGGAGAGATCTTCACTGCCGATAGTCTGGTGTTATTGCTTCCTGGGTATTAGCCCACTCTGTTGGGCAAATTTCCTGCAGATCAATATGAAGGTCACTTTCATAAAATAATGCTGTGTAGATAATTTTATAATTCCTATGACTTTGTCAAATTCCTGAATTGACTCAAGTAATGTTAAGCCCCACTGCAGAATAGCAGAAGGAGTTCTTTGAGCCTTTGTGTGTAACAGCACATAAATTGCACTAGGAAGAGAAATAGGCTTGGGACAGACTTATGATCAAGGAAAAAATTCACTCTAGGTTAGGTCCAAAGGTGAGATTATGGGTCTCGGTATGCACCATAATAAGAAAAGTCATGAACAGAGAACAGATAATTAGCTAATTTAGCTATCAACAATTTAAAAAATAAGACTACAATAGATGACCTGATTCTTGTTAAAAACCTTGTTAACCATATGACTTAAAAACTATTGCTTTGAACTTAGAATGAACTTGTGGAGCTAAAAAACAATGTCTAGTCAGGTAAAAGTTTTAATAGAAAAATGTAATCAATAATCCTGCTGTAACTCCCTCTTGTGTAATGAATTTATCTGGGTTTTGTTGTTGTTATTGTTTTGTTTTTTGTTTTGGTTTTGACGATTGCTTTAATGGCTATGAGATAAGTTTTCTTCTTACATATAAAAGAGCTAGAGAAAAATAAAAAGTTGTTAGAGTTTGTGGGCTTGCTCCGTCCACCAGATGTATATGTATATATATGTGTGTGTGTGTGTATTAAATGTATATATGTATATGTGTATATGTATTATAAATAAATGTATATATTCATATATGTATATGTGTGTTATAAATAAATGTATATATTTATATACGTGTATGTGTATATATGTGTATATGTAAGGTGGTGGTGGTTGGAACTTTGCTCCATCCACCATCCACCAAATTGTGTGAATGTATATACGTCTTACTGTGTGTCTGATGGTATCCATGTATGTATAAATGTATGTATGAAGTTACTGAGGCTTATGGAACTTGTTGGAGCTTGCCTTTGCTTCATCTACCAAGTTTCTGTGTGTGAGTGTGTGATTTTTTTCTTCTTTTCTCTCTCTGCTAGCCATTACAAGTGGCAGCCTAAGCCAGACGCCATTAGCACTGGCTAATAAAGAGTTAAAAATGTTCAGAATTTCTCCTCAGCTACAAGCTGTGCTGGCTCTCCCCTCTTCCTCTTCCCTCTTTTAATTGACCTTAGCTATCAGTGGAGGCCTGGAGAAGCCAGAAGCTATCAGCCTCTGGCTTCTTTCACCGACTCTATGTCCCACTTCAGTTTACCCTGTGTGTGAAAGCTGCTTTATGACAAAATAGCAAGGTGATTTATGTGCTGCCTTGTTCCACCTTATGGGTGAAGAAAGGGTGTGGCAAGACTGAAACAGACAGTCACGGTGTTTAAGAACCTTCATCTTTTAGTGTAGCTCATTACCTGCTGTATATTGTTCTGAATCTCTCAGGAAAAGGAAAATGGCCTTTATGCTGGCCACTCTCCTTTTCTGTCTATGAAAACATCATTCCTCTATGTTGGCAGCCTTTATTGCAAATTTCAGTTGTGCAAGGCTTCTTACGTCTTGAAGGGGCTTCTTTTCCTCTTCACATCTTCATGCTTTTCTTTGTCTTTCTATCTTGCCTTAGTGCAAAAACGATGAAACCTGTTTTTAACTTTTTTCAGGCTTATTTTTATTTATGTGTCTGTGCACGTCTGCAGAGGCCAGAGAGAGTATCGTGTTCCCTAGAGCTTGAGGCAGCTGTGAACTATTCTATATGGATGCTAAGAACTGTACTTCTACAAGAGCAGTTAGGACTTTTAATTGCCAAGATACCTCTTTGGCCCTAGAATTTTGTTTTAAAACAAGAACATTTCAGGACAGCTGTTGTGACATTGTTCTAGTGTAAGAATAGCCACACAAACCACTCAGACTCTGGTCTCAGTTAGATATGGTTTATTGGCATGCCTTTTCCAAGCTGATCAATCAGGGCCACAGTAAGACACAGGAGCCTGTGACATCTACAAGTTCTCACAGCAGGGTTTTTATAGAAAGAACCAAATGCACAGGACATGGGGAGGGCAGTAACACATTTTGGCTAACCATACAAAGCACTTAAATTTTTGGCTAACTAGACAAAAATCAGCTAACATTTAAGTTGATTGACCAAGTGAGGTGAGTCAGGGCTTAGGGTCTTCTAGACTACATCCAAAGTGTAGCCAGGTATGAAGATGAGGAGAGTGCAGCCAGAGTGTAGCCAAGTGAATAGATAACAAAGGATGAGTTATGGCACTATTGAATCATAGTAAAACATAAGGAAGGCTATGAACATCTGCTCCCAAGAAGTAGAGTTGAAAAGTTTAAAGTTTTGAACTTAATTTCACCTTAGAAACAAAATGGAAGCCGAATACAAAGATGGCTGTATCTTTGTCTCAAATAGCAGGTTGCAACAGCATGCATGTAGTACTAGGGAAGCCGAGGCAGGACAATTTCTTTTTTGAAGTCTGCCTAGGTTACATAGCAAGACTCGGATTCAAAACAAGTAAATAATAAAGTGAAATGAGAACACATGTAAAAGCCCAATCTAAGAAACCAATAGATCAGAAAACAGCAGCAGCTCACCTACTGCAAAGAAGCAAAGGAAACTGAGAGAACCAGGCCTGACTCCCAACCCCCACCCCAAAATTAACCAGTCCCAGGAAGTAGGCCATAGGCCACCAATTCCAGGAATAAGAAAACCATAAAACTCCCTACCCAAGGGATAGCCTGGAGGTAACCACACGAATGGGAAGGTATCTTATCTCAGGGTGGGCATCTGTGCTGGGCAGCCCACTGACCTAACATTCCTGAGGTCTGTAGATAGCTTGCTTGATCTTAAGTTATGTTAAGTTAGCCAATCACCTTGTAACACGCTTACCCTTGCTGAATGTCACCCAATCCAACTGTACCCAATCATGTAACTGCTAAGCTAGAAATTTTAATAAAAACCCTGCCGTGCAGCTGCTTGGGGCTCTCCTCTCTGATCCACTGCATTGGTGACAGTGAAGAGACCAAGCTTAAGCCCAAATAAAGCTCTTTGCTCTTGCATACATGGTCTGGCTCCTGGTGGTCTTTGGGGACCCTAAGATCTGGCCATAACATTTGGGGGCTTATTTGGGATCTTCAAGACACACTGCCACCTCGGAGCCCCCGGTATGTGGAGCTGAACACCAGCTGGGAAGTAGGTCCTCTGTTCATGTCTGTCCATGTCTATCTGCATCTCAGAGATAATGGTTTATGTTTTATGTTTCTTTGTGTCTATGTTCTTGTTTCTAGTGTCGACTTTCTTGGTTTTGGTTTCCTTTTGCAAAGGAGTTGGAACTGGCCCTTGGGGCGCACTGTAAATCCCCCAGCCCGAGGCGCAGAAGACATTCTTGCCTTCTCTTTGGGAGAACCTCAGTTCTCATTGGTTTTGGGGAGAGCCTGGAAGCTCTCAAATCGGTTCTTTGTTCGAGAAAACGCTACTACCGCAGTTCTCAGGTGGGCCAAGTTTTCCCCTGGAACATCTGTGTCTGCTCATGAATGTTCTTGTCCTTGTATTGTTTAGCAGTGGGACTTCTTGAATTGATTTAACCATAGGTAAAACTTGAGTTTAATAGGCCAACAGAGCCATGGATCTTGGCGGCTCAAGTACAAGCCGCAGATCCCTGGTAGGGCAGCTCGAGCTACGGTTCCTAAGCTCTGCTACTCTAGCCTTTAGGTGTGGGTGGGAAAGAGCCTGCTGAGAAGGCAGGCGGGCCAGCAGGCTGGCAACAATGGCCTCTGGGAGGAAAAATGGTGGTGGTGCCAACTTCTGTTCTGAGGTTCAGCATGAGAGGGCAGAGATGAGGGGGCGCACCAAGGGGTGGCCACAGCATGTGGCACACTGGGCAAAACTGATAGCAAGTCCCAAACTTCTTCATAGATTCAACAGGTAACAACGTGCTTAAATTACAGCTTATGGAGTAAGAAAAGATTTGTCTGTCTGTTTAAATATATGTATGGCCATTACATATTTATTTCTGACTGATCTTAAATGGTTAATATGCTCTGTGTGTCTTCATTCTTGTTTAGAACATGTGTGTGTGGATATATGTTTGTAACATCTAAAGACACGCAGATGTTTTTAAATAGCAACGATGTGGCCTGCCATGTTATGTGACTCCTTCATCTTGAAATTGCCACGTAGTATGGCCTAGAGGAAAAAAAAAAGTTACAGAACCTTTTAGTCATAATGAATTCAGTTCCTCATTCTATCTCTTTTTAGACTAAGAAGACAAATCTCATATTAAATTGGTATTGATTTTGGAGATTGAATTGTTTACCCTGGTAAAATTTGGTTTTGACTTTTAAAATTATGGTTATGTTTTGTGACTTCACTCCCAAAAAGGGTACTTTACTTTGATAATGCAAAAACAGATTTCTTTTTAAAAATATGTTCAAGGTTATACAACATTTTAAAGTTTATCAGGTATTTTATAATAATGTCTTTATAATAATAGTTCTAGGTTGCGGCATGCTGTATGTGTGATTCAGCCCTGGTTTGTGAAGGTCTATTCAGATTAGCAGGCTGATTTGAAGTGTGCCTGGCTGCCTGTGGTTTTTGCCAGGTCCTGAATGAATGGATTAATGCTGTTTCTTTCTGGCCAATAGGTTTGGTATGGCCAGCATAGTTCAAGTACAGTTTTAAAGTTGTTCTCTAGTGTTCTATTATGTACTTGGTTCTAAAACTTATTTGATTACAGTGTTAGAAGTTGGTTACAGAGAACTGTAAATGCTCCACAGTGCTATACCGTAGGAGACAGCAACACCACCAGCTACACCTAATGGCTATGTTTTAAATTGCCCGCCACAGCCTGTAACAACACATGGCTGGCCGCCATGTTGGTTCAGGGATAAAGAGGATTGAGCTACGGTTTTGCCACCATCTTTGTTGAGGGCTGCCAGCTGTGTTCAGTGCTCAGTGAAACTTTTGTTCTTTAAACTTTTGCTGTTCAGTCTTAATAATGTAATATGGTAGGATCAGCAATATTTACCAGCCCCTCTATGAACTTTATGATTAAAATTTTTGCTTTGATTTTAGCTCAGAAACATATTTAAAGTTATGCTAATGACTGCACTTGATTACAAGATTGAGCTCTATCTAGTCTCTTGTTTACATTTTCAAAGTTAAGCCTAGGATGGGTAACTACAAAGTTTGCCTATGTAGATCTACTTGAAATAGATATGGTCCTAAAACACTTAACTACAGAATGTAGTTTAGAGTAGATAACTAAAGACAAATATGCTGGCCCTCAAGCTTATCAGAGATCTGACGAATATGGCATCTAATGTATGTAAGTGTTATTATGGCAGAGAATCCCAAAATCTGGCAGGTCTCCCTAAGGTCTCTGAGAAGATTTGGGCACAACGACAGATGACTTCAACTCTGGATTGTGGTATGCTAACCACTGGGTGTTGGTATAATGTTTTTTTTTTTTGTTTTTTTTTTAATGTATACACCTTACCCTTGTTCATTCAAATACTGATTTCTCCCCCCCCCCCCCCCAACTCTCTTGTTTCAATCCGGATATTGCATCGTGATACTCATTCTAAGCATCCTGTCTCAACTCTTGTGTAAACAGGATAATATAAAGCAACTAGACACAATGTTGAGCAGGGAGGAGCCAGAAAGCAGGAGATGAGTGAGAGGAGAAGGAGGGAGCAGAGCTAGGAGAGCAGAGCTGGAGGAGAGACCTTGGAGGATGTGGAGCATGAACCAGACCTAAGATTTCACAAAAAGCAAGTATAATGTGGGAAATCTAAATGTTAGGAAACTGAGGGCTTGGAGGTTTAGGAGGGAGTAAATATTGCCCAGCATTGTGTTCTAGGTTAACTAAAAACCCAGTCTCTGTGTGGTGACTTGGTTATACAGCTGATTAAGATTAGCAGCAAGCTTTACTAGAAGATAAACTAATAGTAAATATTAATCGTCTCCTACAGCAAGTGGTGCCCAACTAATCTAAGTATCCACACCCTTTAAATCATACTTTATCATAAACATCTCATACATAATTTGGTGGGGAGAATAAGTGCCCAGTGATGCAAACCAAACTTAAAATCTAAAAACTCCCAGGTCAGTTACTGTCTCTTTAGGAGAGGTTCTTAAACCAGCCCAGGAGCAAAAGACAGCCTCCTGTGGGCAGACCTGAGACTTCCATAACAAAACTGGCTGCTTCTGCAGTTTAACTGAGGGGCTCCTTTATACTGTGGCTGGCTCAACTGGCTCAGCTCCACAGCCACGTCAGGAAAGAAAGAAACCAGAGGCAGACAAACCTCTAGACAAGTTTGGCCTAAACTGCATGTAAAATAAAAAATTGCCATGGCAGAGGGTGTTTTAATCTCTTTTGGCTTCATTTTGGCTGTCATATTCATGGATCTGGTTGCAATATGTTTAATGGTGTTGGTTCTTCTCCATGCCTTCTCCAAGAAAGTTCAAGGAGAAAATGGGGAAAAAGCCAAGGATTGGGGTACTAAGTTACAGACAATAGTACTCATCCAAATAATTAGGTTAATAACAGCTAAAATTCAAAGCTCTCTGGCTGCAAGGTATTTGTCAGCTCTTTCTGGTAAGGGTCTGCCAATTTATTGAAACATCAACTAAAATAACCAACTGGGCTTTGTTTGTTACAGGGTAAATTGGCACAACTGATTTCAAACTTCAAAATTTCTTGTCTCTTTGTTTGATTTTCATTTAAAGGCTTTGAGTTACAAATATACTGATTTGAAACTATATATATCTGAACAAGTTGGTGAAGGCACAGGCCTTTCTTCCCAACACAAAGTAAAAAGAAACAGGCAGATCTCTGAGTTCTGGATCAAGCATATTTACATAAATAAATAAAAGCCACGATGGCAACTCCTGCTGTTTAGCCACTTACAGAGATAGTCTAAGATTCAAAATGACAAAATTTTCCTTAAGGTTACCATGTAAATTCTTTTTTCTTAATAATAGATGTTATATCCTTACTGGTCTAAAGGTTGGATTCACATCATTTTTAGGTTTATGTAAAGATAGATAATGTCACACTGCTCTGGAAACTGCCTTATCCTTTTAAATGTGAGACATTTTCACAGGGGAATAATGTTGGTTGTGCCTATGTAAAAAGACACAAGAGGCTTAAAGATGGCAAAATACATGCCAACCTAGTTTAGTCCTAAAAACTCAAAAATATGTTCATATGTTTAAAAAACAAAACTGTCCATCCCATATCAAAAAGAGGGCAAGCCAAAGAATAGCCAAAACCAATGTAAAAACCCAGGCACAAGATGCCTAGGATATACTTTAATGCTAAGGGTAAGAGAGCTTATATGCTAATACTAAGAGAGTTTATATAAATGCTAGAGGTAAGAGGGAGTTTAAATAAAGTTGGACTATAAAGGCATAACTGCCCATCCTGTATAAATAAGGGACAAGCCAAAAAATAGCACAAACAATGTAAAGCCCAGGTACAAGATGCCTAGGGTATGCTTATCAATGTAAAGCCCAGGTACAAGAAGTCCTAGGATATGTTTAAATGCTAAAGGTAAGAGGGAGTTTAAATAAAGTTTGGCTATAAAGGTGTAACTGCCCATTTTATATAAACAAGGGGATAGGACAAATAGCTACAACATATATAAATATCTAGGACTAAACCTCAAAACAGGTACAAGATACCTACGGTATGCTTATATTATAAATTAAAAAGGAGTTTATATAAAGTTTACTTAAAACATACATTTTCTATTGCTCAAGGCAACCAGCTTGTCTCTCTAATGGGAGGCTTCTCTAGGGAAATAGGTAGCAACTTGGCCCAATACAACAGGTACACAAGAGCCCGAAAAAATATTTTAATCTATCCAACCTTGTTTTGATGATAATGATTGTATTTTCAATAATAATGGTAACTTATATTGCTGATCCCTTTACATGGGAACAACTCTGAAACTGACTGAGACATAAAAATGTGTCTCCAGCCAAAACTTCAACAATACTTGGCCAATAAATCCTTTGTTATAATATCCTCAAAATGCATTATGCTAACCTTTTAATTGATATAGATTAAATTGGCTTACAGTTTAGTTTCATCCTGTATATCTCATACATTTATAATTTTAGAACTCTATTGTAAGACCTGGGGTCTCACAGCTCAGGAGTTCAATCGCGCCCTTCCCAGAAACTCCCACAGACCATGACTTGTTGCAAAAGCAAGAGGTTTATTAACCATTGCACAATGGGGTCACCCCTGCCGGTCAGCAAAGAGTGACACCGAGAGACAAAGGCCTTTAGGTTTTTAAAAGAAAAATTGTGGGAAATTTGAAGTTGCAGTTTTGGCAATTTAGGATTGGATGAGGAAGCTATAAAGTAAGATAATTGGTTAGTCTTAGGTGCTCAAGCTTGGCCAGTCCTGCCAAGTGTGGATGCAGCTGCAATTGAAGGTGGGGGTTGTTAGCTCATCCGTGAAGATTGGGGCTGCAGAGTTTTGGCTGGAGGTCAGGAGCTACTCAGAAGAAGTCTGGGTTGGTTGCTAAGAAACTCTATCTCGAAGACAAGGGTCTGGTCGTTCTTTTTGCTGAGTGAAGGTCATTGCTTGCTTGCTTTTTTTTCTATCTGTCCTCACAGATAGGGTCAAATTTTTTTCGTTCTCTGGAAAGGTACTAAGAGGCTTTAGCTTAACCTGGACCTAAAACTCAAAACTATAGGCTTTAGAAGACATATAGGTTACAAAGTTATTCTAACCCTTTCACCATAATGCTTGTGAGAAGTTATATGTTTGCAGAACAAAAGAACTAGACGACAGAGATGCTGGATCAAACCTAACAGAATCATTCTTCAGCATGCTGAGACATTGACACATCTGTTCCAGCTTCTTGCATGTTCCAGCATTCTGCTTGTACCTGCCTCAACTTCTTCAACTGCTATTTCTCATCAAAGCCTGCTCCCAAAAGAACTTTGTAGAAAGCTACTAATTTTAACTGATCCAGCATTTTAGACTGTTTCAAAAAGGACTTTTATTAAGCCTGAAATTTCTCAACATTCAAATGTTATTGGACCACAGATGTTATTGCTTGCTTAATTAACCATTTTTATTTGGGCCCCCTACAGGATTTCTACATGTCCACAATGTCAGCTAGAAGAAACTCATGAGAACGGCATCCAATTTCCTTTAAAGGGGGTTGGGTATTGAAAGGGTTAGGCTAACTTTGTAACCTATATGTCCTCTAAAGCCTATAGTTTTGAGTTTTAGGTCCAGGTTAAGCTAAAGCCTCTTAGTACCTTTCCAGAGAGTGAAGGAATGTGACCCTATCTGTGAGGACAGATATAAAAAAAGGGCAAGCAAGCAATGACCTTCACTCAGCAAAAGAACGACTAGACCCTTGTCCTTGAGATAGCGTTCCTTAGCAACAAACCTAGACTTCTTCTGAGTAGCTTTTGACCTCCAGCCAAGAGCCCGCAGCCCTAATCTTCAAGGATGAGCTAACTACCCCCACCTTCAATTACAGCTGCATCCACACTTGGCAGGACTGGCCAAGCTTGAGCACCTAAGACTAACCAATTATCTTACTTTATAACTTCCTCATCCAATCCTAAATTGCCAAAACTAGAACTTCAAATCTCCCACAATTTTTCTTTTAAAAACCTAAAGGCCTTTGTCTCCCAGTGCCACTCTTTGCTGACCAGCAGGGGTGACCCCGTTGTACAATGGTTAATAAACCTCTTGCTTTTGCAATGAGTCTTGGTCTGGGGGAGTTTCTGGGAAGGGTGCGATTGAACTCCTGAGCTGTGAGACCCCAGGTCTTACATTTTTGGTGCATTTGGCCGGGAAAGGGCGTGCCCCTTCCCCAACCCTCATCAGACTGAACTCGGAGGTCGAGCTCGGAACAGGTTAGTCTGTTTCTGTCTTACCAATCTGTTTCTTGTCAGAGATGGCTGCCATGAGGCAGCCTCTCAATTAGATTTCTGTGGTACCAATCTGTTTCAGTTTAGGCGCCTATCTGGACCTTTTTGGTCATTTGATCAGTCATTGCGATTGACAGACATGTCAGAATATCGCTTGACTGGGAACTGGGGGATGCCCCAAGTTTCCGTTTGGGAGGTTGGATCTGAGATGGTCCTCCTCCCATCTGATTTTCGTAGAGAATGACCGCCACCAGGCAGCCGTTCTATCAGAGCACTGTGGTACCACTCACAAGGGTGTCCTTGTTTGATTACTTGCCTGATTCTTTGTGTTTCTGTTGTTGTTGCCTCTCTGACTCTTTTGACAGGAAGATGGTCTAGCTCGAGAGCATCTGTAGAAGGGGTTCGAGTCCCCTGAGTGGTTCGAGGCCACTTGCCTGGAACGGTTTCATTAAGGCAGACAGACATGTCATTAATGCCAAGTCCATGGGACATCCTGTAGGACACTCAGCTTGCCTCTTTCTGTGAACAGGGAGGAGCAGAGAGATTCTGCTCCCCCAGCAATTTAAATCCTGTGTTTCTCATGTATGTATGTATTGTTCTGTGTCTGTTTCTTTGTAGACTTGGACTGATGAAAATTCGGACAGAGGATAGTTAAAATTAGAACTACTTCTCGGCCCGGGAGTGCACATGGCTGCATGGCAGGACACCAAGCAGTGTGCTCTCCCTCCCGAGGGAGCAAGGAGGGAATGCTTTCGGGTGGCTGGGGAGACGTGTGGAGCTGGGGCTGGAGCTTGGGCAGGTGGTGCTCAGGCACTTGAGCGTCTGTGGAATAACAATGCACACCCAGCAGGGCATGGGCTTGATTGGGCCCCTTGTTGCGATGAACAGCCAAAGAGCATGGGGGAGGGGAGAGGCCCAGCCAGGAAGCAGGTTCAGGACCTGCGGGGGAGGTAAGCTAGAGTAAAGCTCACAAGGGAGCCAAGGGAGCAGGCAAGGCTCATGGGCTTGCTAGGCGGATCCTTAGACATGGCGAGGTGGGGATTGGCACCGTAGCTGCTCCACAACAGGAGCTGCTCTGGCTGCTGAGAGTGAGGAAAAACTCCTCCCCCTTGCCTTCGTGCCAGCTCAGCAGGAAAGTGAGCAGCAAGAGCTCACCACGCCCTCTTGCTCCTCTCTTCCCTCCTCCCACGTAGGGGACTTGCAACTTACAGATCAAACAGTAATTTAGGAAAAAAACTGCACTTGCTGTAATGTTTAGAATTGCAGCTGAGTCTGTCTGTTTAAATATATGGCCATTATACGATTGTTTTCAACTGGTCTTAAATGGTTGATATGATAAAAAAATAATTGGGTATGTTTTAAGGTTAAATTCAAATTCTTGTTTTAAACACGTATATGTGCCTATGTGTTTGTAGGGTCTATAAATGCATATGTTTAAATAACAACAATGTAAATTGCCACATGGTGTGGCTCAGAAAAAGAACAAAGGTTGCAAAATCTCTGAGTCAAAATGATTTTATTTCCTTTTAGGATAAGAAGAAAGTCTTATTCTAAGTTGATATTGGTTCTGAAAATTGAGTTGTTTTCACTGATAAATTTTGGTCTTAAAATCTGGTTTTGACTTTTAAAATTATGGTTATGCTTTGTAAATTCACTCCTAAAAAAGATACTTTGCTTTGATATTGCAGGGACGAGTTTTAAAAATTGTTTAGATGTTTAAGAGGATAAAACATTTACAGTTTATCAGATTTTTTTAAGCAATAACTCTTGGGCAGTCTAACAACGAACTTAAAACAGTTTCCCAACCCTTGGGAAAAAAAAATTAATGAGAGTTTTCCTGTTGTCTGAAAAGAAAGAGTGAGCAAGAGATATTTAAAAAAAAAAAATAGCTTGTCTAAAGCAAAAATGTCGGTTAAGCCAGAAAAAGAAAGCTAGGAACCTGAAGGTATATAGGATGTTGCAGAAGGTTAGTGAATGTATTATAAAAAGCCAGAGAGTTAATATGATTTAAAAAAACAAAACAAAACAAAACAAAACTGTATTTAAATATGTTATAATTCATTTAAAAGGCTGGTGATTCTTCATTGCAAAATGTTTTTTTATGCTCTTTTAAGGGGAAAAAATTCTGTCTGATAGGTTTGGTACGGCTAAAATACTTCATACAGTTTAAAAGTGTTCTGTACTGTTCTGTTATGCAGTTGGTTCTAAAACTTATTTGATCACTATGTTAAAACTTTTGGTTGTGGGGGATTATGGATGCTCCACAGTGTTTGCTGTGTCATCAACAGCACCTAATGGCTATGTTTGGTATTGTCAGTCACAGCCTGTGCTAACACATGGCTAGCTGCCATGATGGTTCAGGGATAGAGAGCACGTGAAGCTGTAGTTTTGCTGCCATATTTGTTTAGGGCTTTCAGCTGAGTTCAGTTACACGTGGCCAGCCACCATGCTGGTCCAGAGATAAAGAGAGTGGAGCCATGAGTTTACCACCATTTTGTTTAGGTCTTTCAGTTATATTCAGTCCTCTAATTAGTGTTAAGTGCAAAGCTTTTTACTGTTCAATTTTAATACAAAGTGGTAGGATCAGCAAGATTTACTAGCCCCTCTATAAACTGTATCTGATTAAAATGTTTGCTTTAATTTTAGTTCAAAAAGAACAGACTTAAAGCTACGCTAATGACTGCAGTTGGTTAAGGTGTTGAGCTTTACCTAGTGTCTTTGTATAGGTTTTTTTAAGGTTAAGCCTAAGATAGATAACTATAAAGTTTGCCTATTTATCTTAAAATATATAGTTCTAAAACATGCATCTCAGAAATATGCTAGAACTAGATTAAATAGCATTCTATTTTATAGGACACAGTTTAAAACAGATGATAAAAACAAAGAGTAACTCAGATATGCTGGCCCTCAAGCTTATCAGAGATCTGATGAATATGGCATTTTAACATATGTAAGTTTATTGTGGCAAAAAATCCCAAAATCCTGGCAGTAGCTCCCCAAGGTCTCCGAGAAGATTTGGACAATGACAGATGACTGCAACTCTGGATTGTGGTATGCTAACCACTGGGCAATACTGCCCCAACTGTCCCACTGCTAGGGCCCAGCCTAAACTGTGGACAAAGCCGGGGATACCTGAAGAGCCATTGTCTCACATTGTGAGAGGCAAGGTGAGGTCAATCTCTCCTGTTCCTCTTTCCACAGCAGCAGTTTCTCATCCTCTATGCCTGATGGCTGGACTGCCTCTGCTCAGAAAGCCAGGACACCACAGGAGCCAGGGACACTGCCTAGGTGATGGACTAACTAGTCATCTCTGTCATTTTGATTGGTACATTTACTTAGCTCATAATTTATCCTTCTCAGGTCTCTGATCACATTGACAGCTAGGCTGAAAGGCTAGGCTTAGTTAACAGTAACTTGGCAGCTAAAGAGCAGACAGTTAGGTTCACTATCAGCTCATTGGACAGTTCATTAGTTAGTTAAAACTACTGGGTACTATATCTTTTGTATAAAAGAAAAAAAACAGGTTTGCCCTGCTCACAGGCTTTACATCAGTTGCCAATGTCTTATAATAATAGTTAAATAAAAAAAATATATAAAGTTTATATAGGGTCTGAGGATATAGGAGTTCAGGTTATAAAAATCTAAAAAATGTTGGTCTACATACTGATCAAAGTGTCAATTTAATGGACGTCAGGTTAACACTTAAGTAAAAAAAGAAAAAAAAAAGTACAAGCAGTTTCTCACGCAGGCAATTTTACTTAGCCAAAATATAGGAGGGTTTACTCAAGGTTGCACAGAGCCTGCTGTCTGGTTACTATGGTTGCACGGAGTTTCTCAGGGTCAGAGCAGTCTGCTGTAAGACCACCAAGGTCAGTCTGTGAGAGACTGGACTTTGGAAAATAGCCAAGAGGCTGAGTTCCGCTGCTCAGATGCCCTTAACTCCAAAAAGGCTGCCACATGGACGCACTTAAGTTGTTTATAAAAGATATAAAATAAACAGCTGACTGGTACCAATTCTGTTGGATATAGTTTTTACCTGTTACTCTCAAAATGTTGCTGTATTAGATTTGCTGATATGTTACTTTTCTGAGTATATATATATATATATATATTTCCTTTTGTGTACCAAAAATTCATATGAGTTTATAAAAATCAAAAGGTCATGAGACCTAGATCTGGCATAGCTCAAATGGATCCCAGAAGTGTTTTTCCCTGCTGTTGGGATTCCTCACTTTTTCCATTTAACAGACAAATCTTAACTTCTGTCTCTAGTCTGAATTTGTCTCAGCAGATTTTCACCTGGTTGACTCTGGGCTGCAAACTGAAATCTGGACTTGTTGGAAGCTGACATGACTGCTCCCTGTCTCTTCAATTGGATCATCTAACCAGAGACTGTTAAGGACTGCCTCATTGACCAGCCTTTGACTGGCTCCTAGTAATCTTTACCCATGTACTCTCCCCAACTTTTGACCAGCATTTCAGCCTCTTTTAAACTGAGATATCAATGATCCAATCATCAGCATGAAGAAATTCCAGAAGACGGATCATCGGCCCATTGTCCCATTCTACAGGCTGTGGAGAGCCGGGGTTTGGTTGCCATGGCGCTGGCTTCCGCCCTCAAAACTGGTAAACCGTTATGACCGTTGGGCAACCGTGGTCACGAGCCCAGCCCGGGGTGTCATATGGGGTGATGAGCAACAGTCAATCAGGGACTGACACATCCTAGGCGGAGGACAGTTTCCTATATAAGGGATGGGTATCTGCCATTTGGGGTCTCCGTTTCTACTCGCTGTAAGCTTATGCTCTCCCTCTCAAGATGCATTAAAGCTTTACTGCAGAAGGATCCTGTGTGTTCTTGCTGGCGAGACGATAGCGCGAGCCACATCTGGTGCCGAAACCCGGGAATATTGACCACAACATCGTCAGCACCTTCAGGAACCCCTTGATTTCAAGGAGGATTCAGAACTGCAGGGAAAGGTAAGTTCGGAGAGGTATGCATGTCTCTGAAATTTTTGGGCCGATCCTTGCTGTGATATTTACTGTTATGGTTGCACTTCTCTTGTTCATTTGTTTTCACGGTGGCTATTGTTAAATTTGGAGGGTGTCTATAAGACCAAGGTACATGAGCGGCAAGACCTCCTAAAACCCTGTTATAAGTCTCCTGTAGATAAAGGAGCAGCAGAGAAGCCTCTCAGAGTGGGTAGAACGCAGCCTATAAGATGGACGTAGATAAGCCGCCGGCGCGGTAATTTTACTTTTGTTTTACTCAGTGGCCATAAGGCAGACATAAATAAGCTGCAACCACCATGGGATCCATGCAATCGGTTGTAACCACACTCGAGGCAGTCTTAAAACAACGGGACATTAAGATAGCACACAGAACCCTTAAGAACTTTGTAAAAGAGGTGGATCGGGTGGCTCCCTGGTACGCATGTTCAGGGTCCCTCACAGTTGCATCATGGAATAAGTTAGGCGAAGATCTTGATTGCCACCTAGCGAACAATGACTTGAGATTGGGCACTAAGGCAATCTGGAAACTTGTTAAGAACTGCTTAGAAGATGATAATTGCAAAAGGGCGGTTGATGAAGGACAGGTCGCCCTCGAGGAAGTTCAGGACAGCATGTCAGAAACTGAACTCAGTGAGAGGTTGGGTGCGCGCAAGAAAAAGGATACCCATAAAAACAAAAAAGCTAAGGACCCTCCAAAAAAAGGAGTGCAACCCCCTAAAGAGTCCAGCCCCCCGTTTAATCCTCTAGAGGAAAGACCACATGGACTCTATCCTGTAAAGGAGCTAAAAGCACTGAACCTCGACAGTTCTGAGAGCTCCAGCCCCGGTACCTCTGATGCAGAGACTCTTGATTCAGAGGAGGAGGCTGAACTAGATGAAGAAGCGGCCAAATATGAGGAGGAGAGATACTATCCAGATGAGCGAGAGATAAATAAAAAACACCCTCGCACCTCCCATCCTCGAACAGTGCCTACTGCACCTCCGCCTTATGAGGCACGATCTCCAAATTTTTCTTTTGTGCCAGATAAGGTTAGAAAAAAGATTCAAATGACCTTTCCTGTTTTCGAAACAGAAAATGGAGGACGAGTGCATGCGCCCGTAGATTACAATCAATTAAAAGAATTGGCTGAATCAGTCCGCAAATATGGAGTTAATGCAAATTTTACTTTGGTGCAATTAGATAGACTTGCCAATAATGCTTTAACTCCTGTTGGTTGGCCAATGGTGGCAAAGGCTGCCCTTCCAAATATGGGTCAGTACATGGAATGGAGAGCCTCTGGTTTGAGGCTACCCAAACACAGGCTCGAGCAAATGCCTATGCTCTTACCCCTGAACAGAGAGATTGGACCTTTGATCTGTTGACAGGCCAAGGACGCTTTACTGCGGACCAAACAAATTATCATTGGGGAGCTTATGTTCAAATTTCTCAAACGGCCATTAAGGCCTGGAAGGCGTTATCTCGTAAAGGAGAGGCCAATAGGCAGCTTACAAAGATTGTACAAGGACCTCAAGAGTCATTTTCAGATTTTGTGGCCAGAATGACGGAGGCCGCAGGGCGCATTTTTGGAGATATAGAACAAGTTGAACCTTTTATTGAACAGCTGATATTTGAACAAGCTATTCAAGAATGTAGGGCAGCCATAGCCCCCAGAAAGAACAAGGGATTACAGGATTGGCTCAGAGTGTGCAGAGACCTCGGAGGACCGCTTACCAATGTGGGCCTAGCGGCTGCTATCCTCCAATCTCAAAAACGTCCTGCTGGTAAGACCAACCAGAGGACTTGCTATAACTGTGGCAAACCTAGACATTTTAAAAAAAGATTGCAAAAATTCAAATAGGAGGGGGGAAACACCGACCCTCTGCAACCGTTGTGGCAAAGGATATCATAAAGCTAGTCAATGCCACTCGGTGAGAGATGTCCAGGGGAGACTCCTCCCACCCATCAACAATCAGACTACTGATAATAATCAGGCTGCTGACGCGCCAAAAAACGGGCCATCGGGCCCTCAGTCCCAGGGCCCTCAAAGATATGGGAACCAGTTTGTCAGAACCCAGGGGGGCAACAGAGACACAGCTCAGGACACTCCACAAGAGTGGACCTGCATGCTGACTCCGACTTCTTACTAATGCCACAAATGAGTGTTCAACCAGTTCCTGCAGAAACCATAACACCTTTGCCTCCAGGAACTGTTGGCCTCATACTGGGTCAAGGCGCACTTACCTTACAAGGTCTAATAGTATACCCTGGAATTGTAGATAATCAACATTCTACAGAAATTCAAATTTTATGCTGTAGTCCAAAAGGAGTTTTTTCAATCTCGAAAGGAGACAGAAACACTCAATTGTTACTCCTCCCTGATATAGAGGGAGGATCCTCCAGACCAAAAATTGCCAAAATGGGCTCTTCAGGCAATGATTCGGCCTACTTGATGGTCCCTTTACATGAGAGACCCAGGCTCCATTTAAAAATTAATGGCAAAACGTTTGAAGGTATTCTAGATACAGGAGCAGATAAAAGCATAATCTCCTCTCATTGGTGGCCTAAAGCCTGGCCCACCACCCAATCATTCCATTCTTTACAAGGGCTGAGGTATCAATCCTGCCCCTCAATCAGCTCTGCTGCCTTAATATGGGAAACCCCAGAAGGTCAGCAAGGAAAATTTATACCATATGTGCTCCCTCTCCCAGTCAATCTTTGGGGAAAAGACATTATGCAACATATAGGTTTGACCCTATCAAATGAGTGTGCCCCTCCTGGGAGATACTCATCGCAAGCAAAAGGCATTATGTCAAAGATGGGGTACAAGATAGGAAAAGGATTGGGTAAACAAGAGCAAAGAAGAACAGAACCTATCTCACCCACAGGAAACCAAACCAGACAAGGTTTGGGTTTTTCCTAGGGGCCATTGGGGCAGCACGACCCATACCATGGAAAACAGAGGACCCTGTGTGGGTTCCTCAATGGCCACTATCCTCTGAAAAGCTAGAAGCGGTGACCCAGCTAGTAAAAGAACAATTAAATTTGGGTCACATTGAACCATCTACATCTCCATGGAACACTCCAATTTTTGTGATTAAGAAAAAATCAGGCAAATGGAGATTGTTACATGATTTGAGAACCATTAATGAACAGATGAATATGTTTGGCCCCGTACAGAGGGGCCTTCCTATGCTGTCTGCCCTACCTAAGGGCTGGAGCCTAATTATTGTAGATATTAAAGATTGCTTTTTCTCCATACCTCTATTTCCCAAAGATAGGCCTAGATTTGCTTTTACCATTCCCTCCATTAACCATGCAGAGCCTGATAAGCGCTATCAATGGAAAGTCCTGCCACAGGGAATGACTAATAGTCCCACTATGTGTCAACTTTATGTTCAAGAAGCATTGCTGCCGTTAGGAAAGCAATATGCTTCGTTAATTCTGCTTCATTATATGGATGATATTCTTTTATGCCATAGAGATATGACAATGCTTCAAAAAGCCTATTCTTCTTTGCTAAAAATTTTAAAACAATGGGGTCTACATGTTGCTACAGACAAAGTGCAAATGGCCAATACTGGACAATTCTTGGGATCCATAGTGTCCTCTACAAAAATTGTGCCTCAAAAAGTAGAAATAAGGAGAGATCATCTCCATACCTTAAATGATTTTCAAAAACTGTTAGGAGATGTTAATTGGCTTCGACCTTTCTTAAAAATTCCTACTGCTGAATTAAAGCCTTTGTTTGATATCCTGGAGGGAGATCCTCATATCTCCTCTCCCAGGAGTCTTACGCCTGCAGCTAGCCAAGCCCTGCAAAAGGTGGAAATAGCTTTACAAAATGCACAATTACAACGCATTGATAATACACAGGCTTTTAATTTATGTGTCTTCAAGACGTTTCAGCTGCCAACTGCTGTGTTATGGCAGAATGGACCACTATTATGGATCCATCCAAATGCATCTCCTGCTAAGATTATAGATTGGTATCCCAATGCCATTGCACAATTAGCCCTCAGGGGATTAAAGTCAGCAATTACCTATTTTGGGCGAGAGCCCGAACTCCTAATTGTACCCTATACTGCTGCACAAGTTCAAACCCTAGCGGCCACTTCTAATGATTGGGCTGTTTTGATTACCTCCTTTACAGGAAAAATTGATAATCATTATCCAAAACATCCTATTCTACAATTTGCACTAAATCAAGCTGTGGTGTTTCCACAAATAACAGTTAAGTCCCCACTCAAAGATGGATTAATAGTATATACAGATGGTTCAAAAACAGGAATTGGTGCTTATGTGGTTAATGACAGGGTAATATCTAAAGACTATAAAGAAACCTCACCTCAAGTGGTAGAGTGTTTGGTGGTCCTAGAAGTTCTAAAAACCTTTTCAGAGCCCTTAAATATAGTGTCAGATTCCTGTTATGTGGTTAATGCAGTTAACCTATTGGAGGCCACGGGAGTCATTAAACCCTCTAGTAAGGTCACTTCTATTCTTCAGCAAATACAATCAACCTTACAAAATAGAAGAACTCCCATATACTTTACCCATGTCAGGGCACATTCGGGTCTGCCAGGCCCAATGTCCCGGGGCAATGATTTGGCAGACAAAGCTACTTGACTTGTAGCTGTTGCACTGTCCTCCCAGGCAGATATGGCAAAAGACTTTCATCAACGCTTCCATGTGACGGCTGAGACTCTCCGCCGCCACTTTTCTATAACCAGAAAGGAAGCCAGAAATATTGTGACTCAATGTAAAAACTGTTGTGAGTTTCTACCCGTACCTCATATAGGAATAAACCCACGGGGCATAAGACCATTACAGATTTGGCAAATGGATGTTACTCATGTCTCTTCTTTTGGAAGACTTCAATACCTGCATGTCTCCATTGATACATGCTCAGGCGCTATATTTGCCACACCATTGACAGGAGAAAAAGCCTCACATGCGATACAACATTGCCTTGAGGCATGGAGTGCTTGGGGAGCGCCTAAGACTCTCAAGACTGATAATGGACCTGCATGTACTTCACAAAAATTTCAGCAGTTCTGTCGTCAGATGAACGTGACTCATCTGACTGGCCTTCCCTACAACCCTCAAGGACAAGGGATTGTAGAACGTGCACATCGCAGGCTCAAATCTTACTTAATAAAACAAAAAGGGGGAATAGAGGATGTTCTTCCCTCAGTACCAAGAGTGGCCGTCTCTATGGCACTCTTTACCCTAAATTTTTTAAACTTGGATGATAAAGGCCATATTGCGGCAGAAAGACATTACTCAGAGCCTAATAGGCCAAAAGAGATGGTTAAATGGAAAGATGTTCTGAGTAACACATGGAAAGGACTGGATCCTATTCTTATAAGATCCAGGGGAGCTGTTTGTGTTTTTCCACAGGGTGAAGACAATCCATTCTGGGTACCTGAAAGACTTACTAGGAGGATTGTGGAATCCACTAAGAGAACAGATGATGAGAATGTGGAATCATCTTGTTATGATGATGCAGATGGTAACACTCACGACAGGGGAACACCGTTGGGGAATCATGTCTGCATTCCCAAAGCCTATGCCGGTCAGACATAATTCATTGGTTTTTCCTAAATTTTTCTCGTCCAATACAAATCAGATGGTTTTTCCGCCTAGTCCTGTCTGTGTTTATTCCCCTTTTTTACTTGTTTTGTCCAATAATTCTTTTAGAAATTGTACCAATGAGACATGCTGGATGTTGCAATGTTGGAATGCCAGGCGTTACACTCGTGCCCTGGTTGTTAGAGTCCCGCAGTGGATCCCAATCCCTGTGGAGACTCCATCCACCGGGATTGGGATCCACTGCGGGATTTTGGCATCACCACAGCCGTTGTTACTGCCATCGCTGACTGCGGTCGGCTTGGCAATGGCAGGTGTGGCTGAAGCCATAAACCTTCATGCATCTGCTAGCGCACAATTAAAAGGCGGATTGATGGTTCTTAACCAGCATCTGGATCTTGTGGAAGAAAGAATAGATATTTTATCTCAATTGGCTCAATTAGGGTGTGAAAGAAAAATAGGAGCACTCTGTATTACCAGTGTACAATATGAAAATCTTACCCGAGCCGCTAATTTGTCCAGGAAATTGTCCCTATATCTTGCAGGAAATTGGTCAGAAGGATTTGAAGAAACGAAGAGCTAAGGGCGGCGGTGGCGACTATTAATTCTACTCGAGTGGATTTATCGCTCACAGATGGCTTATTATCCTGGGTTTCTTCCGCCTTTTCTTATTTTAAGGAATGGGTGGGCGTTGGGATGTTTGGCGCTGCCCTGTGCTGTGGTTTAATATTTGTCCTCTGGTTGTTCTGCAAACTCAAACCCCAACAAAAACGTAACAAGGTGGTGATCGTACAGGCGCTAGCCGCTCTGGAGCAAGGCACCCCCCCCCCCCCGATATTTGCTTATCCATGCTGAAAAATTAATGTTTGACAAGGTTGCCTCTGTCTTTGCAAGCACATGCCACAATCTGGATTTACAGCCCTTGCACTCCCTGGGGATCTGTTTCCCATTGCACGGGGATGGGTGTAAATCACAATTTTTCTTTTGCCAAACGATCTGGAAAGTCAATGACGGAAGAGTGCAAATAAGTCTTCACCGACCTAAGACAGGACAGCCTCACAGTGAGGAGGTTGCTCCAATGACGGGCAACGGCTGAAGCATTGCCTCCACCAGGCTCAGACGTTGGCTTTCTGGCATAATGCTGTATTGACAGTAGGATGCTTACTGTTCAAACAAAATAAAAAAGGGGGAGATGTGGAGAGCCGGGGTTTGGTTGCCATGGCACTGGCTTCCGCCCTCAAAACTGGTAAACCGTTATGACCATTGGGCAACCGTCGTCACGAGCCCAGCCCGGGGCGTCATATGGGGTGATGAGCAACAGCCAATCAGGGACTGACACATCCTAGGCGGAGGACAGTTTCCTATATAAGGGATGGGTATCTGCCATTTGGGGTCTCCGTTTCTACTCGCTGTAAGCTTATGCTCTCCCTCTCAAGATGCATTAAAGCTTTACTGCAGAAGGATCCTGTGTGTGCTGTGTTGTTCTTGCTGGCAAGACGGTAGCATGAGCCACAACAGGCTGAAATGTTGAGTCAAAAGAAAAAAAGAAAATTTTTTTCTTAAGATAAAATTCTCACTCTGCAGCTGCTTCATGATTGAAGCAGTTACAAGGAGAAGGGGGAAATGAAAGGGTTAGGCTAACTTTGTAACCTATATGTCCTCTAAAGCCTATAGTTTTGAGTTTTAGGTCCAGGTTAAGCTAAAGCCTCTTAGTACCTTTCCAGAGAGTGAAGGAATGTGACCCTATCTGTGAGGACAGATATAAAAAAAGGGCAAGCAAGCAATGACCTTCACTCAGCAAAAGAACGACCAGACCCTTGTCCTTGAGATAGCGTTTCTTAGCAACGAACCTAGACTTCTTCTGAGTAGCTTTTGACCTCCAGCCAAGAGCCCGCAGCCCTAATCTTCAAGGATGAGCTAACCACCCCCACCTTCAATTGCAGCTGCATCCATACTTGGCAGGACTGGCCAAGCTTGAGCACCTAAGACTAACCAATTATCTTACTTTATAACTTCCTCATCCAATCCTAAATTGCCAAAACTGCAACTTCAAATTTCCCACAATTTTTCTTTTAAAAACCTAAAGGCCTTTGTCTCCCAGTGCCACTCTTTGCTGACCAGCAGGGGTGACCCCGTTGTACAATGGTTAATAAACCTCTTGCTTTTGCAATGAGTCTTGGTCTGGGGGAGTTTCTGGGAAGGGTGCGATTGAACTCCTGAGCTGTGAGACCCCAGGTCTTACAGTATGTTTTTGGTTGTTTGCTATGGCTATGAAATTTTGTTGTTATTGGGAGATGTTTGTTATTAACGGTCTTATTCAAAGTAAAACAAGGAATATACAGGGATATTTTATAGAAATAGAAAAAAGGGTAGATTATTGAATCTACTCAACTTAAGGTTTTATTTGTTATTCCCAAATAAGATTAATTTTAACTCTGGCATAGGATTTTGCATATTGATGTAAAAATAAGTATTTTTAATACATTGGTATAAACTTTAGTATATTGATAGAAAGTCAAGGTTACTTCCAATACTTTTAAACTACTATTAAGAGGTGGTTAGGATATTAGATATGCAAGTTAATTGTTAGTTATTCAACTCAGTCATGTCAGACACTAGTCTAATTTATCACAGGAGTATACATCTTAGATTTAACAGATAGATATGATTTTGTATACAAATCGATTACAGAAAGATAGGTAGTCTTCAAAAACTTCAGAGACCTACAGAATATGGCATTTAAAATGTTCTTATTATTTTAAAGATTCTTTGACAATGAGACAAGTCATTTCCTGGCAGCACCCTGCCTACCTGAAAGAAGATAATGAGCATCGAAGAACCTCCATATGGAGATGGCTTCAATTGTGGCAAACAAGCCAGTCGGGTAAAGAAAATACCCTCGCTTCACAACAGACAAATTCTGCCTAAAATGGGCAAGCTTAAATGCAGGACAAGTCAACTGCAGAACTCTGCCAAGACAGGGTAAGCAAGTCCTAAAAAGTTCCTGCTTCGAGTATATGTCTGTCAAAATACTCTGAGCCAGAAGGCTGAAGATGGTGCTCCAACGTTATAGAGAGTTACGGGTGACTGTTCAGCAGCAAACTGTCTCTGTCAATTTTTTATTTTTTGGAAGCTGCTAACATGCACTTCCTATTTACTCTCATAACTAATTTTCTTCCTTTTCAAGTCTCTGATGCGGTTGAAGACCAAATAGTTACAGTACCACATTTAAGCTTAAGTTGTTTAGAAGTTGAGAAATCTTTTCATGTAGGTAATACTAATATGGATAAAAGTTAATTTAGGTATAGAACTTTAAACTTGTCAAGATAGATAGGATAATCAGACACTTTCTCCTAAGATACCCTCTCCATGTGCTAAATACACATGGACTGGACATTGCACGTGTAGATCTTACCCAACAGTTTTCATAATTTCATAATTATTATTGTATTGAAAGACAAGGAGACTTTTATTGGACTTAAAGGGGGAAATGTAGGTATAATGTTTGTTTTTTTTTTTTTAATGTATACACCTTACCCTTGTTCATTCAAATACTGATTTCTCCCCCACCCCACCCCCAACTCTCTTGTTTCAATCCGGATATTGCATCGTGATACTCATTCTAAGCATCCTTTCTCAACTCTTGTGTAAACAGGATAAAGCAACTAGACACAATGTTGAGCAGGGAGGAGCCAGAGGACAGGAAAGAGCCAGAAGGCAGGAGATGAGTAGGAGGAGAAGGAGGAGGCCTAGGAGAGCAGAGCTGGAGGAGAGACCTTGGAGGATGTGGAGCATGAACCAGACCTAAGATTTCACAAAAAGCAAGTATAATGTGGGAAATCTAAATGTTAGGAAACTGAGAGCTTGGAGGTGTAGGAGGGAGTAAATATTGCCCAGCATTGTATTCTAGGTTAACTAAAAACCCAGTCTCTGTGTGGTGATTTGGTTATACAGCTGTTTAAGATTAGCAGCAAGCTTTACTAGAAGATAAACCAATAGTAAATTTTAACTGCCTACAACAACTGGGAAAGAGTACCACTGGCCCACCACTAAGGCCCAGCCTAAACTGTGGACAACTGGAGAGTCATTGTTTTATATTGCTGAAGGCGGGGTGAGGCCATTCTCTCATGTTCTTCTTTTCCACAGAAACAGTCTCTCATCTTCTGTGCCTGATGGCTGGACTGCCTCTGCTTGTGATGCCATGAAACCGCAGGAGCCAGGGACGACTGTCTAGGTGATGGACTGACTGGTCATCTCTGTCATTTTGATTACATATATTCATTTAGCTTATAATTTATCCTTCTCAGGTCTGTAATCACATTGATGCCTAAGCTAAGCTAATGGTAGCTTTGCAGCTAAAGAGCAGACAGTTAGTTCTACTGTTGTTTTATTAGTCGATCCATTAGCTAGTTAGAACTACTAGATATTAGATCTATTTAGAAAGGCAAAAATGTTTGCCTCTCTCACAGGCTTCATGTTAATTGCCTGTGGCTTATGATGAATTGTAAGACCTGGGGTCTCACAGCTCAGGAGTTCAATTGCACCCTTCCCAGAAACTCCCCCAGACCAAGACTCGTTGCAAAAGCAAGAGGTTTATTAACCATTGTACAACGGGGTCACCCCTGCTGGTCAGCAAAGAGTGGCATTGGGAGACAAAGGCCTTTAGGTTTTTAAAAGAAAAATTGTGGGAAATTTGAAGTTGCAGTTTTGGCAATTTAGGATTGGATGAGGAAGTTATAAAGTAAGATAATTGGTTAGTCTTAGGTGCTCAAGCTTGGCCAGTCCTGCCAAGTATGGATGCAGCTGCAATTGAAGGTGGGGGTGGTTAGCTCATCCTTGAAGATTATGGGCTACAGACTTTTGGCTGGAGGTCAAAAGCTACTCAGAAGAAGTCTAGGTTCGTTGCTAAGAAACGCTATCTCAAGGACAAGGGTCTGGTCGTTCTTTTGCTGAGTGAAGGTCATTGCTTGCTTGCCCTTTTTTTATATCTGTCCTCACAGATAGGGCCACATTCCTTCACTCTCTGGAAAGGTACTAAGAGGCTTTAGCTTAACCTGGACCTAAAACTCAAAACTATAGGCTTTAGAAGACATATAGGTTACAAAGTTAGCCTAACCCTTTCATTTCCCCCTTCTCCTTGTAACTGCTTCAATCATGAAGCAGCTGCAGAGTGAGAATTTTATCTTAAGAAAAAAATTTTTTTTTCTTTTGACTCAACATTTCAGCCTGTAGAATGGGACAATGGGCCGATGATCCGTCTTCTGGAATTTCTTCATTTTGATGATTGGATTGTTGATATCTCAGTTTGAAAGAGGCTGAAATGCTGGTCAAAAGTTGGGGAGAGTACATGGGTAAAGATTACTAGGAGCCAGTCAAAGGCTGGTCAATGAGGCAGTCCTTAACAGTCTCTGGTTAGATGATCCAATTGAAGAGACAGGGAGCAGTCATGTCAGCTTCCAACAAGTCCAGATTTCAGTTTGCAGCCCAGAGTCAACCAGGTGAAAATCTGCTGAGACAAATTCAGACTAGAGACAGAAGTTAAGATTTGTCTGTCAAATGGAAAAAGTGAGGAATCCCAACAGCAGGGAAAAACACTTCTGGGATCCATTTGAGCTATGCCAGATCTAGGTCTCATGACCTTTTGATTTTTATAAACTCATATGAATTTTTGGTACACACAAGGAAATATATATATATATATATATATATATACTCAGAAAAGTAACATACCAGCAAATCTAATACAGCAACATTTTGAGAGTAACAGGTAAAAACTATATCCAACAGAATTGGTACCAGTCAGCTGTTTATTTTATATCTTTTATAAACAACTTAAGTGTGTCCATGTGGCAGCCTTTTTGGAGTTAAGGGCATCTGAGCAGCGGAACTCAGCCTCTTGGCTATTTTCCAAAGTCCAGTCTCTCACAGACTGACCTTGGTGGTCTTACAGCAGACTGCTCTGACCCTGAGAAACTCCGTGCAACCATAGTAACCAGACAGCAGGCTCTGTGCAACCTTGAGTAAACCCTCCTATATTTTGGCTAAGTAAAATTGCCTGCGTGAGAAACTGCTTGTACTTTTTTTTTCTTTTTTTTACTTAAGTGTTAACCTGACATCCATTAAATTGACACTTTGATCAGTATGTAGACCAACATTTTTTAGATTTTTATAACCTGAACTCCTATATCCTCAGACCCTATATAAACTTTATATATTTTTTTTATTTAACTATTATTATAAAACTTTGGCAACTGATGTAAAGCCCATGAGCAGGGCAAACCTGCCTCCTGAGTGCTGGGATTAAAGGCACATGCCATCTCCACCTGGCTAATCTTTCTTTTAAATTAATTTTAATATTTATTTATTTTGCCATATAATCTCACCACATAATCCTGGCTGGCTTGAACTCATTAAGCAGATCAGGCTGGCCTCTGTCAGGCCCAAAGCATCCACCATCTCACCAGAAGTGCTGGTTACAATTGTTACAAACAGTACTGTGTTGTGGGTTATTAACATTTATCATTGATTTATCTTTTAGTTAAACAGTGGTTATTCGGGAGGGACTGGGAGGGAATGAGGGCTCGGGACACGGCTGGGATACAGAGTTAATAAAATGTAACTGATAAAAAAAAATAAAAGAAAAAAAAAAAACAGTGGTTATTCCTAAACAAGCTGTACACCCACATCACCACGCAGAGACTAGGATTTATTTAATTAACCTAGAGTTAATGCTGGGCAATAGTTAACTCCATCCTAAACCTCCAAGCCCACATAGTTTCCTCCCATTCAGATTTCACCCACTATACTTGCTTTTAGTCATATCTTTGGTCCGGTTCATCTCTTCTCATGGTTCAAAGTCCTCTCCTGCCAATCCCTACTCTCCCCCTCCTTCCACTCACTTCCTTGTCCTCCCCTCTGGACCAGGATGTCCCACCCTATTCTCTCCATTGCTCAGCATTGTAGCTGGTTGTTTTGTTGACAATACAGAGAACAAATGGTGGCATGTTTACACAAACTTGAGACAAGTGATGCTTAGAATAAGCATCACAATGCAGTGAAACCAGATAGTGGGGTAGAGAAATCAGCATTTCACAAGAACATTATACCAACATTTCCCCCCTTAAGTCCAATAAAATGCTCCTTTACTTTCAGTACAAATTTTAATAATTATAAAAGTTATGAAAACTATTAGGTAAGATTTACATGTGCAATGTCCAGTCCATGTGCATTTGGCAACATAGGAGAAAGTATTTGATTATCCTATCTTAGCAAGTTTAAAGTTCTATACCTAAATTAAGTTTTATCCTTATGGGTATTACCTATATGAAAATACTTTCTTAAATTCTAAACAACTTAAGCTTAATTATGGAACTATAACTATTTGGTCTTCAACCCCACCAGAGACTTGAGAAGGAATAAACTTAGTTACCTGAGTGAATAGGAAGTGCATGTTAGCAGCTTCCAAAAAATAAATTGACAGAGACAGTTTGCTGCCTGAACAGTCACCCATAACTTTCTATAACGTTGGAGCACCATCTTCAGCCTTCTGGCCCAGAATATTTGGCAGACATATATGTGAAGTGGGAACTTTTTAGGACTGGCTTACCCTGTCTTGGCAGAGTTCAGCAGCCAACATATCCTGTATTTAAGCTTGCCCATTTTTGTCAGAATTCTGTCTGTCATGAAACGAGGGTATTTTCTTTACTGGAGTGGCTTGAGTGGCTCATTTGCCACATTTGAAGCAATTTCCATATGGAGGTTTTTCCATGTTCATCTTCTTTGAGGTAGGCAGGGTGCTGCCAGGAGATGACCTGTCTCGTTGTCAAAGAATCTTTAAAATAATAAAGACATTTTTAAATGCCATATTCTGTAGGTCTCTGAAGTTTTTGAAGACTTACCTATCTTTATGTAATCAATCTGTCTACAAAATCATATCTATCTGTTAAACCTGGAATGTGTACTTCTGTGATAAATTAGACAAGTGTCTGACATGACTATGAGTTGATTAACTAACAATTAAATATTACCAAATACCTTAAACAGTTTGTAATAGCAGTTTAAAAGTATTGGAAGTAACCTTGAATTTGTATCAATATACTAAAATTTACCAATGTATTAAAAATAGACTTATTTTTGCATCAATATACAAAATCCTATACCAGAGTTAAAAATGACTTTATTTGAGAATAACAAAGCCTCAAGTAGATTCAATAATCTACCTTTTGTCTTATTCTTCTTATAAGATATCCCTGTATTCCAGTCTTTCTTTTTAACACCTTTTCTCCTTATCTAAGAAAGAAAGATTAAAAAAAAAAGGAATAGAGAGAAATCCCTGAGTCTAACCTTGTTTTCTCTATGAATAAAACCATTAATAATTTATAACCATCTCCCAATGACAATAAACATTCATAGCCACAGAAAACAACCAAAAACCTACCCAACCCCCCTTAAAGGAAATTATATGTCTTTCTCATGAATTTCTTCTAGCTGACATTTTTGGACATGCAGAAATCCTGTTAGGGGGATAAAAGGAAATTGGGGAAAATGGTTAATTAAGCAAACATTAGCATTTGTAGTCCAGTCTTTGAATGTTGAGAAATTTTAGGCTTAATAGAAGTCATGTTTGGAACAGTCTAAATTGCTGGACCAATTGAGATTAGTAGCTTTCTTCAAAGCTCTCTTGGGAGGAGGCTTTGATAGGAAACAGCAATTGAAGCAGTTGAGGCAGGAACAAGCAGAATGCTGGAACATGCAAGATGCTGGAACAGATGTTTCAGTGTCACAGCATGCTGGAAGAAGGATTTCTATCAGTTTTGATTCAGTGTCTCCAGTGTCCAGTTCCTTTGTTCTGCAAACATATAATTTCTCACAAGCATTATACAGTTCTAAAATTATGAGTGTATAAGATGTTCAGGATGAAACTAAACTGCAAACCAGTTTAAAAGAATGGCATAATAATTTTTGAGGATATTGCGGCCAAGGATTTACTGGCCATATATTGTTGGACTTCTAGTTAGAGACATTTTTATGTCTCAGTCAATTTTAGAATTGTTCCCATGTGAAGAGATCATCAATTTATGTTACCTGTTCTGTTTGGTCTTCTTGATTTCTCTCTTCCTGTGTATGGCCAAGGTCTTCCTCTGTCATATCTGATTTTTGTTAGTTTTGATGAACCCCATAATTTCTCTTCTCCTGTATAAATATACGCAAAACCTCTTCCCCAGCATAACACATTCCCTGCTCTCCCTAGTGAAGTTAGGGTATCTTTGAAATATATAGGCTGAAATAATTCGGCAGTGTTTTCTATAACTCAGTGTCTCTCTACAGCCGTTGTTTGTTGTTCATTAACACTTAAGAAATTTAAGGCTAATAAAGAAAGCATTATGCAAACTGTCTCTGGGGTCTCTGACACTCCTCCCTGTTTGTTAAGCATGTCCCTTAAAGTACGATTGGATCTTTCAATGCCTGCTTGACCGGTAGGATTGTGTGGTATACCCGTGACATGTTTTATCTTATGATATGTAAAAAAATCCTTCTATTTTATTAGAGACATACGCTTAGCATTATCAGGATTAATTTGTTTAGGTATGCCCATAACTGCCATCACTTCTAATCAGTGCGTAACTGAATCAGCCTTTTCGTGATTTAAGGCTGTTGCCCATTAAAACCCTGAATATGTGTCTATAGCATGGTGCACATATTTCATGGTGCACCAAACTCTGTAAAATAAAGCACGTCCATTTTTTTTTTTATGAAATTCTGGGGCCTCTAATATACTTCCTATGAATAGTTGTTCAATTTCATCATTGCTTTGTGCTAGAGGGCCTGACAGACCCGTATGAGATCTGATATGTGTTATATACAACAGATTATTTCTATTTCTGATTACTTGTTGTAATTAAAGAAACAGTGAAGTTAAGTCCAAATTATCCTGAATTAGATCAGCAGTTTCTATATGCAGAACTCCTCTTTTTGCATTTTGAGAGTCAGTGACTACATTAAGAGATTCTTGAAAATCTGATAACACCAAAAGAATTGCATATAATTCTGATTTGAACTGAATAATAAGGACTCTCCACCACTTTACTCAGATTTTATGACTTATAATCTGCCCTTTTTGATTTATTGGTAACCGCATAAAATGTGGGAGCTCCAGAAATTGGAGTTCCTTTTATTATACGAGGAAGAATCCAATTGGTTCTTTTTATAAACTGAAGTCGCTTGCATTTTGGGTATCTGTTGTTGATTTCTCCCAAAAATTCACAGCCAGCTCTTTGCCAGTATTTGTGTCTGCACCATAATGACGCAATCTCAGCAGTGATAAAGGGAACCACAATTTCAGCTGGATCTATTCCAGCTAATTGACGAAGTTTCATTTTTCCTTCTAGGATCAATTCAGAAAACTTTTCTATTTTTAATTTTTTATTTTGTTTGTGTGCCCAAAATATCTGTTCTAAGACATAGTCCTTCCTCTGCATAAGAATTCCTGTGGGAGAATGAGTGGAAGGAAAGATAACCAAAATACAGGCCCTCTTTGGATCAATACGGTCTATATACGCATCTTGCAATTTCCTTTCTACCAGAGCCAATCCCTTTTCAGCTTCAGTTGATAATGTTCTTGGACTATTTAAGTCCTTATCACCCTGTAAGGTTTGAAATAACTTGCTTAGTTCTTAAGTAGCTAAACCAATGGTGGGCCATAGCTAATTACTATATCCCAGCAATTTTTGAAAATTATTAAGAGTTCTTAATTGGTTTCGTCTAATTTGTACCTTCTGTGGTTGAATTTTCTATAGATCTATTTTGTATCCTAAGTAATTAATAGAATCTCCTCTTTGTATTTTTTTGGGAGCAATCTGTAATCTCCAACAAGGCAAAGTTCTATTTATTTCATAAAAATTTTTTCTAATGTTTTCATATCTGAATTAGCCAAGAAGATATCATCCATATAGTGGTAAATTATGGATTGAGGAAATTGCTTTGAATTGTCTCCAATGGCTGTTGTACAAAATTTTGGCACAAAGTAGGACTGTTTAACATCTCATGTGGTTAAAACCCTCCAGTGATATATCTTTATTGGACAGCTTCTATTCAAAGTGGGTACTGAGAAAGCAAACCTTTCCCTATCATGTTCATGTAAAGGAATTGTGAAAAAGCAATCCTTTAAATCAATCACTACAATAGGACATTCCTTAGGTAATAAGGAAGGCAATGGGATTCTGGTTGTAACAATCCCATTGGCTGAATAATTTTGTTAATTGCTCTGAGATCTGTTAACATCCTCCATTTACCAGATTTCTTTTTGATGACAAATACAGGAGAATTCCAAGAATTGTTGGACTCCTCTATATGTGGAGCCTCCAGCTATGCCAAGACTAGCTGTTCTAGTACCAGTAATTTTTCTTTACTTATAGACCATTGTTCGATCCAAATAGGTTGGTCAGCCAGCCACCTTAGTGGTAAGGCTGTGGGGGTTTTATCAGCAGTGGCTTCCCAGCATGAAGTTGAAAGGATGGCCTGTGCTGTATTTTGTTTATGGACAGCCTGGACAGTCTGAAACTGTTTTTGATGGCATTTTTTAATACTTTTAACTTCTTTTTCAGGAGTATTACCTGTTTTTTGGCTAGCCTCTGAAATTGGTAGGATGTTAATCAGAAGTTTCCATTGTATTAACAGATCTTTTCCCCATAAATATATGGCTATTTCAGCCACGTATGGCCTTAATTTTCCTATTTGACCTTGTGGTCTTGTACATTTGAGCCACCTGACACTCTGTTTTACTTCAGATAAAGTTCCAACTCCTAGGAATTGGATATCCACCTCTTGAAGTGGCCAGTTTGGGGGCGAGGATTTAGGAGTGATAATTGTGATATCAACCCCAGTATCCACCATGCTTTCAAGTTCAGCATATTTAAAATTATCTTTAACTTTGGCCTTTGATTATTTATAGAGGTTTGCCAATATATTTGTTTTTGGTTCCCTTCTGTTTTTGGGGGTTTTGTTTGTTTGTTTGTTTGGTTTTGTTTTAATCTATAGAACTTGCTCTGGCCTTGCTGTCTAATTTTTTAGCGTTTATTTTCTCTTGTGGAGGAGTATCCCTGTCCTGTATTAGGGCCTGTGAGAGGCTCCTTTCGGCATTTTTTGATAAAGAGTTACCCCATTTATCTGTAACTCCTCTACATTCACTAAGCCAGTGTTGAGCCTTGCCACATCTTCTGCATATTCTAGGAAGCATAGGCTTCCTTTTTGAATTATTTTGGTTTTCCTTGTAACTCCCTTTGTAGCAACCTTGCCCATCACAAGTAAGACATTTCCCAAAGTCTTTCTTTAGGGGTAGCTTCTTCTATCAGGGTCACTCTGGGTGAGTGAGGTCTGATGTCAATCGTATTTCTAATCCATTTGTCTATTGATGCAGATCTTGCTCTTAATGGCCTTATTGCCTCTTTGCATTCATTGTTAGCAATTTTCAAAAGCTAAAGATTCTACTAGTGCCTTTCTAGCTGGTGGATCTGATATACTTCTATCCACAGCTGAGGTCAATCTTTGCAAAAAGTTAGTAAATGTTTCACTTGGACCTTGTATGACCTGGGAGAATGGCTCAAGCCTTTTTCCTGATTCCTCAACCTTGACCCAGGCATTTAAGACTGCTAGGCAACATAATGCTAAGGTTTCTTCATTATATACAGTTCGTATCTCTATGTCAGCATATTGGCCATCACAAAGCAGCTGTCCTTTCGAAACACCAACACCTTTAGCTCTATTTTTATGTGCTATCTCTCTAGCCTCTTCTCTCCACCATGATAGCCATTGTAAATATGGCCCAGGTTCTAATATTGCCTTTGCCATATCCTCCCAGTCTCTTGGGATTACTCTACTTCTGACTGACCCGGGAGCCAGCATTTGTTTTACAAATGGTGAATGCATTTTAAAATTAGTGACACTTTCCTTAAATTTCCTCAAATCTAGCACTTCCACATGGTGCCATTCAGCTTCATGAAAATCCTGTAGATGACCATCGTCTGCTGGTCTCTGTTGTATGCTGACTAGATAAACTAATGTTTGTTTTCTAACCAACTTTGGTTGGCTTTCTTTCTTTTTAATTTTTTTGCCTCTGCCCATGTATTTTCTTTACTTAGTATTCTAAACTCTTCTCTTAAGGTCTGTACCCATATTTTACACCTATCTCTTTGTTGTTTGTTTTGTTCAATAATCTCTTGAATCTCTTGTGTTATGTTTCACTTCCAGCTTTTAATTTTTTCTTTATATTGTTTTGTTTGTTCTTTGTGTTGTTCCAGTGTCTTTTCTAAAGCCTTTGCCTTTGAGAAGACATAAAACGCTAATCCAATGATTAAAGTTAAATTGAGGACTATAAATGTAACCATAGTCATAATTTCTAAATTTTCCTTTATTTAAGTCTTAAAACCATAAAAGAGATTATCAGCCAAGCTCCAAGAAGTCTGTTTTATTGTCTCTCCAATCCTGTCCACTTTGTTTACTCAAAATTTGTGTGTAACATAAAAGTGTGATTATTAAACAATTTACCTGATCATAAGTTCTGTTCCCAGTCTGTGTTCTTTTATGCCGTACCATGTCTCACAAAGATCCTGTTTATCAGCTCACAGAAAAGAGGCGTGGTTTTGCCTCCCACCTGTCACTTAGAATTGTTTTACCAGATCCCTACTTCTCCCCCAATCGGTTGAGTGCCTGACTTGGAAAAGCACTTGGTTTGGACCTATTATACTGGCCTTTTTCTGTACATGAGCATTTGTCATGAGAAAGTAGTTTAAACAGCCTCCCAGTGTTTTTTCTATACCTTGCCAGTTTAGATGCTCTGAGTGAGCAGGATTTTTAAAGGGAAAGTCTGTGAGCAGGGGGCTTCCATGGCAGCAAGCAGGGAGGCACAAGTCTTGGCGTTACAGGATTGGGGAAAAGTTAGAGGGGCGAGGTGACCTTCTCTGAGATACATAATCACAATTGCTAAGGCATATAATCACAATGGCTATTCTTCTAAACTACTTCTGGAATGTTGGGGAAAATTTTCCCAACCAATTCTCATTGATTATTGCCAGGGAGATTGTCTCTATTTTCTATCAAGTATTTAGTTTGTGATATTTCCTGGAGGCTGTTGCTAGGAGAGTTAACTTTGTTTTCTGCCAAGTGTACATTCTGGGATATTTCCTGGTACCTGAGTTCAGCTCCCAGTCAAGATGGCTCTTTATTTCAAAATGGAGTTATACTCAGGCTAACTTAAACTCTTTATTCCCCCCTTTTCTCATTCATAAAGAGGCCAATCTTGGGCTCTTACAGTCCATGGCCAGCTTCAAACTGGTGGTACTGGGTTCTCATTACCATCAACGGTATGTTCCCTAGTCTTTGCCTAATATAGCCTAACAACTTGATAAGCAAGCATGATCCAAAAATGGCCAAAAGCAAAAGATTCTGCCTTTGAGCTGTTATAAATCTGGCTTTGTACATCCATTATTACAATACTAGTTCCTTCTCCAGCTAAGCAGGTCCCCAAGATAATAGCTAATGTCAGGGAGCCCCCTTTGACCTAGCATTTCAGCCTGTAGGTGGGATTTTGGGCTGGTGGTCTCGTCTTCTGAAACTGCTTCAGCGCTGACAATAATACTGTTGGCATCAGGGGCTAGGAAGGCTGAAATGCCAGCCAAAGGCTGGGCAATCGGGCAGTCCTCAGAAGTGTCTGGTTAGTTGATCCATCCGAGGAGGCAGTGAGCAATCATGTCAGCTTCCAGCAAATTCAGATCTCAGCTTGCAGTCTCAACCAGGTGAAAATCTGCTGAGACAAATTCAAACTAGAAACAGAAGTTAAAATTTATCTAATAAATGGGAAAAATTAGAACTCCCAAAACCAAGGAAATAACTCATCTGGGGTCCATTTGAGCTATGTCAGATTCAGGTCTCATGATTTTTTGATTTCCTGAAACTCATATAAATTTTTAGTTTGCAAAAGGAAATATATAAAAAGACTCAGAAAAATAAAATATTAACAACATTTTGTGAGTAACAGGTAAAACTGCATCCATTGGAATAAGTGTCAATTTTTTTTTTAGCTGTTTGTTTTGTAACCTTTATAAACAATTTAAATGTGTCCAGGGTCTGAAACTGTAACATTTTAACTGTGGGTGCAGCTGTTGGTAAGTAGCCATCATGCCATTTCTTATATACTTGAAAGTTAGGCAGAAGTACATTAATAGCTTTAGTGCTAAGACTTTCCTTAACAAAGCAACTAGAAGAAATAGATTTAAAAATATTTCTAAATCCTGTATCAAAGTCTACCTCAAAAATGGCAGATATTAAATATACCATAATAAAAGCTCTGGCTTTTTGGGTCAAATATACATTTTGGACAGATGTTCTTAGCATGATGAAAAGCACCTCTAAATCCATTTCCAGAAGACAACCAAGAGGAAATTAAAATCTCAAGCTTGTGACTGGATAATAAGTAGTCAGTGTTCCATCAGCTTATCCCAATTCTATTAATAAATGTTGTAACACTGAACTTCTGAGATTTTATAACAATATAAGCATATCAATAGCAGAGAAGGGGGAAGAAATCTGAAATATTATCTTAAAATATTTATTTAGACCCTTTAATTTTTAATTAACTTTTAAACATTTTTTCCAGATCTTTAAATAATAATTTTTAAATTTTTATAATTTAAATTTTATATCCTTAAACTTTATATAAATTTTATATCTTTTTATCCAGCTTTTCCTCAGAACTGTCCGTGTTATTGTATACTCTCTCAGCTACCTCAACTAAATCAACTAAATCTTGCAGCATCATTTGTCCTATTTTCTCCCTTTTCTGTAATTTCTTCTTTGTGTCTGGAGCAGACTGGTTAATGAAAGCCAAAGCAACCGTAGCTGTAGGTTCAGGCTTCTCTGGATCTGTATGTGCATACCTGTGGAAGGCTTCATTTATCCTTCAAGAAAGGTGGCTGGACTTTCATCCATTTCCTGTCTGACATCATACACCTTGGCCAAATTAGTGGTCCATCTTGCGGCAGCCTTGAGACCTGCCAATAGAGCTTGCTGGTAGACTAGGAGATGCTCCTTACCTGCAGCCATATTGTAGTTCCCAATTGGGCCTCTTGAAGGGAAAGTAGTCATCAATATGGGCTTGATCTGTGGTTGGGACTCCTGCAGTGTCTGGGACATTTTTGGGCGCTTCTGCAATAATACGTCTGCTCTCCTCTATGGCAGCCAAAACTTTTAAAAGCTGCTGACAATCATCCCAGGTGGGCTGGTGGGTAAAAAGAACAGTTTCAAAGAGATCAATCAAATCCCTAGAATTGTCAGAGACCTTAGCATTCTGAGTTGTCCAGTTATAAAGCTCTGATGTGGCAAAAGGCCAGGAATGACAAGATTGATTGCCATTAGCATCTGGAGGGCCCCGTAGCCCATAAGGGAAGGACTGTAGAATCTGCCTCTGGTTTCCCAGAGGGAGAAGCTGCCTGGAGGCTCTGGGTCCTTGGCGCTGGCCCAGATGATGGCTCCTGTGGCCTATTTGGAGTTGATGGCTGAATTAATATGTGTATTACTGTTTCTGAGCAGTGGAATTTTGCCTCCTGGCCCTGGCTCTAATCTAAAGCTCAGTGTCTCAGAGACTGACCCTGGCAGTCCTACAGCAGGGAGCTCTGACCCTGAGAACTAGATAATAAATCCCGTGCAACCATGGTAACCAGACAGCAAATTCTGTGTAACCTTGAGTGAATCCTTGTACACTCTGCCAAGTAAAGCTGCTGCCGTGAGAAGCTGCTTGTAATTTTCTGCTATTTAAGTGTTGACCTTATGTTCAGTAAAGACACCTTGATCAGAACCTAGACTTGGTGTCCTTTGTGTCGCCCTGTCCTTTTTCCCCGCCTTCACTCAGGTGGTATTCAGGTGTCTCTGCAGGCCAGTAACAAGTTCCAACCCGGATAAAGGGGCTGGAGCTGGCTGAGGAGTATGGAGGGGGGTGGAAAAATTATCTCCATGGGAGTCCCATCCTGCAAAACAGAGTAAGGGGGGGGGGGCGGTGGCGAGGGAGCCAGGGCAGTGGCCTCTGGTTTCGGAGAGCCTGTGGAAGGAGGATTGTTAGTGGGGGTCAGAAAGGACCTGATCCATGGAGGTGGATAAATTACTAGATCCTTCCAAACTACAATGTAGGGCATTTGGTCTGGGTACCCGCATGCTTTCTGAAAGACTCTATTTCCCACTGCAAGGACGGTGGGAAGGTGGAAAGTTCCTTCTGGCGGTCAGCCCACATTGAAGGTGGGCCATTCCGAGCTGCAAAAAGTCATCATTTTCCTTTCCTCACATCAACTGAAAGACTGTGAGCTCTAGTCTTAACTTCCCCAAAAATGAGTCAGAACCAAGGTTTGGAAGTAGTCTGCCCCATATTGTCAGTCTGTCTATCCATCAGAAGAATTCAGAAGAACTCAAAGAAGTAAAGCGGGCAATTTCAACAAACAGTAAGTCACACACAAAAAAAGAGCCGGCCATCTTAGGCAAAAGCGAAACTAAAGACAATACATCACAGCCTGTACCTGGGCTAATATCCCGGGACAAAACTGAAATCACAGAAGTGAAAGAGCTCAGCTTCAAACAGAAATAGAACCAAGCACTTTCAGACAAACGCGAGATCACAAACAATTAATCACAGAAATGAAACAGTAACTCCTGGCACAACACCAAGCAAGAAACAATTAATCACACACAGAGACGAAGTGAAATAAAAAACCTGGCTTTTCCCAGACTTCTCTGCCGTAGAAGTTCCAGAGAGGCTAGTACCCTCGGGGAGTTCTCCATCTTAACCATCACACAAACTGTGAGGCACTTTCTCTCAGTCCTAAGGGGACCTTTACTTCTCCCTGCAGAGTGTAGCCACCAGCAAGCCACACGCGGAATAGTGCAGCTCTGGGTCCAGTCCCAAGCCACTTGCAGCAAGGAGAGGCTGGCAAAGGCCCTGCCCTGTTAGCTGCCAGGTCACTCAGCTCTTCCCTCTGTAAAGTTCTGTGCAAGAGGCCGCAGGTGCTCACGAGGCCTGGGGAATCGCCTAACCTCCTACAATACCACCACAGGTGCCAGCCCGAGGCGAGTGAGCCACACCTGACGTAAGACACCCTGTATGCCTTCTTAACTCCTCATAATGTGTGCATCTTCCTAGCAAGACTGTGGGCAGACTGTCACCTTCCAATTCTTCCTGGTGCTGGTATATGTGTGTTCCTGGTATATATGTGTACATGATAAAGCCAAACAAAAATATTAAAAAAAAACAACAGAAGAAAAGAATGTATTGGTCCAACGCATGCAAAGAGAAAGGATGAAGAAGAAAAAAAACAAAAACAAACAAAAACCAAAGCTCAGAACAGTGGCCCATCTCTTGATGGGCCCTCCATCCTGTTCAATTAGGGGTTGCCTGCCCGAAATCGTGCTCTACCCAACTATACCAGACTTTGGAACAGTGGCCTGTCATTCTGCCAGACCAGAGACCAGAGCAGCAACGTATCTTTCGAGCTCTGCTAGACCAGATGCCAGAGCTCCACATCCCTTGGTGCCTCCTCGCCACTGTCACTGGAGCCTGTGGAACATGGCTTGAACCTCCCTGAAATGGGCAAGAATTAAGTCTAGGGAGTTAGGAGAAGTCTGTCCCATGTTATATGTTGTCTGAGTCCCATCCAAAGAAATGAGAACAGTCACCACAGACAGCCAGACGAACACAAAGCCAAACAATAGATTTCCTCCAGGCGAGTGGGTAAGAACACAAGACCAGTACACTGGCGGTGCTTCCTGTCTTGGTAGAGGGACCTCCCCCTTTCTTCTAGGCCTATCAGACAGACTTGGGACTCAGTATCCCTCACAGTGATATGGGATCTGGGACATTTTCCAGGTCCCAGTGGCTCTGGCCTTCCAGCTTGTCAGCTAGAGTCCTTCCAACCTGATTGTTCTCCAGCCTCTCACTGTCTACCACCTTGAGATTTCAAAAATACACAGAAGACAGAACAGAGACACAGAACTTGGCCAAGACAAAAGCACTTTCCTGGGGTTCTGATCCTCTGGCTCGGGGTCCTGAGGGTTTTGGGGTTCCCTGCCAATGCACCAAGATGTTGTGCCTGAGTTGCAAGACCCCAAAAGACTACCAGGAGTCTAGTCCATTGCAAAACACATGAGGATTTTTATTTGCAGCTTGAGCTGGGACTCTTACAGACACCAAGGCACTGGTATCAAGTTGAGAGCACTGAGCTCAGAATTTAGGGTGAATTTAGGTCACAGTCTCTCCCAAAGGAGGTGAATTCCAGACTAGCAAGCTTCAACTCATTGAAACACAAAAGGGGATGTTGCATTTTAAAATGATTGGCTATGGGAAGGTGTTGAAACCATTAATGGTTCTGGCTCCCTTTGTTTGGCTGTTGCTAGGGGAGAGAGCCAATCTGGGCTGGTTTCCTGGCAACAGTATCCCTAGTGGGTAGAAAGCAATGCAGCAAGGTTGGTTCCTCGCCACAGCTGGCTGGACAGGTCTCGAGTGGCTGGCCTTTCTTCAGGCTTGTGCTTTAAACTTTAATCCAATAACCCAAAGACCTAATTTTTTAATTCTTTGCTTTCTCACTCCCTTCCTCCAGCAGGGCTTTCTACTCTGTGCCTGTGCTTATTTGGAGGATGCCTCTGAGCTAGCAAAGTGTCCTAGGTAGGTAGAAGTAGCCTCTGACACTGCTTCCTACAGAACTTCCCAACCTTCCCCCTGCTCATTTGGTAATTAAGTAGTACATTCCTCCATGTGCATGAGTGATAGGAGCACAGGACCTTGCTGTTTAATACAAATGAAGAACACTATCTGAGTACCTCCTGGATGCTTCCCTTTTCTCATATATTCCTCTCACCCATGGAATAGTTGATCTGCCTCTCTGCAGTTGGTCCAAGATGCTATTTGTGTTTATGTGCCCCTCCTCTCCTCTGCTCCTCCTGCCTCTGTGCTGGTGGCCAACAGCCCCCAAGAGAAGAGGAGACCCTCAATTCACCACCTCGCTGTCCTATAAATTCAGCTTGCTTTTCCCTCTGCCCTAAGAGAATGGCCTTGGCAGTTTGATTCCAAGTAAATTTTTCTTTCTGCCTACAGAGTGGTCTCTCTTGGTAGTTTCTCTGTGCCTTGGAGTATAGCCCCAAACTCACAGAGATCCATCTGCCTCCGCCTCCCAAGTGCTGGGATCAAGGGCATGGCCTACTATACCAAAGTTTCTTTAAAATTAACTTAATTTAATTTGACATATATTTAGTTTGTGTGTGTCTGTGTGTGTGCACTGTGCAGCATTTCTGTGGTTGAGCCAGAGTGTGAAGGTCAAAGGGTAATTTGCAGGGATTCTTCAGTGTGAATTCCAGGGATAGAATTCAGGTCAGCAGGCTTGATTCTAAGCACTTTTACATGCTGAGCTGTCTTATCACTCTTTTCACTACAGTGAAGGTACTGCTAATTGGGGCTGATTCCATACTAACTTAGAGCTGGATTAAGGGACCACAAGATCATTAGTCTCCCTCTTTCTTTCTTTGGTTTAGTTTTTTGAAACAGTTCCTCCTGGGGCTTACTTTGTACACCAGGCTGGCCTTAAACTCAGAGATCCACCAGCCTCTGCTTCCTCAGTGCTGGGATTAAAGGCCTGTGCCACCTTGTGGGCTCCAATTTCTTCCTTGAATTTGAATAGGACCTTTAATTCCCTAAAAGTCTTGTAATCAACCTGGCAGGAAGGCATTCTGAAGAGACACTTAAATCCCTTCCCATTGGCTATCAAGCAATTGAAACAATAGACCCCAAGGAATGGAGATTTCTCCAGGAATTTCTTGGTGGGGAGGAGTGGGAGGAGGCAAAGCCCGGTGGTAGCCAGAGGAAGACCTTGTTTTCTGGAGATTCCACACATTCCCGAAATTTGAAATTTGTTGAATTACCTTGCAGGACAGAAGGGAGCAGAGACAATGGTGGGCCAGACTACCCCTTGCCAAAGACTGGTCTGGTTCCTGTTGCCCTGTTTAAACCTAAACCTCCTGTCAGTACCCCAAGGATGGAAGAGGCGGTTGTCTCTGAACTTCTTTTTCTTCTTAATGTGGCCCATTGAATAACTCTGTTTTTTGCTATTGTCTCTTTTATCCAATTATTGAGGATGGTTGGGAAGAGTGGGGTTGCTAGGGTCCAGGTTTCGAAGCTAAAGATTACCTTAACAATCTCAGGTTATAAAATCCAAAATAACTCTGCCAAAGGGCTCAGATAAAAGAATGTGGACCTTAATTGTGTATCACATATATTGTGAGGCGTAAACCATTGGAGACAATGATGGATCAAGGAAGTTTTGGGGTTACGTGGTTTGAAATACAAACTAACAAGGGCCTTGCAGTTGGCATTCACAAATGCTACTCTGCACACCACTCAGTGTGCAGAATACACTGTACACGGGAAACGGTAACAATTTCTCAGGTCTTTTCGGTCCCACCGCAGGACCGACCGCAGCGCCAGGTGTTTCCGGGGCAGGTCAGACGCGGCCTCCCGCAGGATGCGCCCCGCCGCTCCAGCAACCGTGCAACCCAAGGCCACCGTGCCTGCCACTTCCGTCCCAGACCGGTGGACTTGCCAAGGTCGCGACCGCAAAATCAACGGCTTTCCCGCCCAGACCTTCCAGGCCGGCCTGCCCGGGATCCCGGGAGAGAGGCGCCTAGGCCGCCCCGCCCGCGACGTCAGGGCACGTCCGCAGCGGGGCCCCGCCCACCGCGCAGGCCGAGACGGCCGCCGATTGGCTGCCGGGCCCCGGGTCGCACGCGCCTCCCCCACGACTTTCCCGCCAGCAGCGGCCGCGCGGAGGAGGTAGTGCCGGTGGGCGCTCTGAGTGGCCGAGCGGTCGGGCCTGCAGCCTTCATCATGTCGCGACAAAGCACCCTCTACAGCTTCTTCTCCAAGTCCCGGGTGCTCGGGGACAGCAACAAGGCCTCGGCCGAGGCCTCGGGCGAAGACGCCGCCGCCCCCGGAGCCTCCGCCTCCCGCCGCGGGGATGCGGCCTGGAGCAAGGCTAAATCCGAGTCCCGGCCCGCGGCCGTGTCCGCCTCGTCTCCGGAGGCGAAGAACCTCAACGGAGAGTCCCGGAGGTCGGCCGCGCCGGCCGCCCCCGCCAGGTAGCAGGCCGGAGGCAGAGGCGGCGCGCCGGGCGGCAGGGAGACGGGGGAGGCTGCGCAAGGCCCGGCGGCGGCGGCGGCGGCGGCGGAGGGGCGGCGTGCCCGGAGACGCGGGCCCGCGCCTGGGACTCCGCCAGAGCAAGCCCGTCGTGGCGGTGGGCCGGGGCGGGAGGGCGGGCGCCGAGACCGGGCCCCCGGGGCCCGCGCTGCGGAGCCCCTCGGGCGGGGTTTGTGACCTGCGGCCCGAGGGGCGGGGCGGGGAGCTCCTTAAGGCGGAGACCTACGGGGGAGCGCGCTCGGGACCTGGGGTGCAGGTGCAAGTTGGTGTAGCTGCTGAAAAACGTGTTCCGCTTCGGAACGATGCCGTTTTGAATACACAAGAGGGAAGGGTGCCGAAGGGTTTTCGGAGTTCGTGGGTCTTCGAAGTATTGGAATGTGTCGTTCCGGGCAGGAAAGTTTGCCGGGAAAGCCCGCCTGGAGTTGACCTCGCGCTTCCTGAGTGTGGCTGTGCTTTGTAGAGGCAGGTAGAGACATTTTGAAAAGCTCGCTTTTATTGTTTTAAACGCGTAATGTAATGGTCGCCGTTTAAGCCAGTGACGACCTGGTAGAGACTCAAAAAAAAAAAAAAAAAAAAATCAGATCCAGTCTCTAGCTAATGGTTCTTCGCAGCGATTTCTGATGGTCTGTTGTCCGAGTGTCTTTCAGGGAATGTTGGATTTTTCAGAATTTAACTATAATTGTAGAGGCACTGGGATGGGGGCGTGTTTTTATGGTTCTGGGCCTGGAGCATAGGACCTGGTATGCTGTACCATTGAGCTCTGATGTTCAGCTCGCATTTGTATATTTAAATATCGGAAAGGGTCACTTGAGTGCTCTAGTATTGGAGGGTATAACTGAGATCTCTTGCTTAGTGTGTTCATGGCCCTGGCTAGGTCTGATTTCAAGGCCTGCTAGAGAATTATTAGAAGGCTCTGGTGTAGTCCAAGAACAGCCACACAAACCACTCAGACACCAATCTCGGGCAGATATTGATGCTTTATCGGAATCCCTTTTCCAGGCTGTCAGTCAGTAAGGAGCTTAACTGTGACGTCTACAAGTTTTCACAGCAGGGTTTTTATAGAAAGACGGAATGCAAAAGATAAGCGGAGGGCAGTAACACATTTTGGCTAGCTGTACAAAGCTAGACAAAGTATTGTCAGCTAACCTTTAAGCTGATTGGTTCTGGGTGAGGTATGTGAAGGTCTTCCAGAGTACCTCCTGAGTACAACCAGGTGTATAGATAATGAGTGGAATCAGAGTGTAGCCAAGTGTGTAGATAGTAAAGCGTGACTTTTGACACATAGTAAAATGTAAGGTCAGCTTGACTCTCTGGCAGGGTCTGTTACTGTCAGCTAGGAATAATTACTTCTAGGAAGCAAGGTTACAAGTTTACAAATTTTGAACTTAATTTTAACTTACAAGCAAATGGAAGCTCAATATACTGAATACAAAAATGGCAGCAGCTGAGTCTTAAGGAGCAGACCTAAGCAGCTGTGTCTCAAAAGAACAGGCCTCAGTAGCTCTGCTTGTGGGGAATTAAAGCTAGCATCTGGTAAGAGATGCACACTTACTTAGATGTGATTTGATTTTTCGGTATCCAAAATAAAGGCATACACTTACTTTACTGCAAGATAACTTTATGTATTTTAATGTATCCTGAATAAAAACTGACCCAAAGGCAGTTCAGGTGCAAATAGAATATGTGAGATTTTTGTGCACTAGAGGCAGGGAGAAGTTAGGCTTTTTCAGTTCTGTAGATGGTTTGAAAGAGCAGATGAGGGCTAGCCAGATTTGAGTGGGTTCTGGTTCTTGATGAGGATCTGCAAACTGGATAAATGAAGGGGTCAGTGAGCAATTTTCAGAAGAAGGTAAATGGGTCCAACCACTAGGCTAATGGGTCCAAATGTTCCTTGGGAGTGTGGATGGAAGCTTAGGAAACTGAGAAAGAACATCATGTTTGCTGAATTATTGGTAGTTTGCTTGTTTACTGGTTCTTTTGTCAGTTATGTGTAATGCAAATGGGTTTTTCCATTCTGTGGTTGCCCTTTTATTCAGCTCAGGGAACCTCATTGTGTAGCTCTGGCTGTCCTGGACCTCCCTATGTAGACCAGGCTGATTTCCTTTTGTTTTTCTGTTTTTGTTTGGTTGACTTTGGAGAGAGTTTTCTCTGTGTAACAGAGCCCTGACTGTCCTGGACTCACTTTGTAGACCAGGCTGGAGTCGTTTCCTGGTGGTCTCTGAGGGTTTTGTGATCCTGCCATAACATTTTGCCCAGTTTTCTTTGTTATGTCTCAGAGACCACCAGGAAATAACTCTGATGCAAGAGCAAGAGAGCTTTATTGTGAGAGTGATTGAACTTGAGACCCAAGTTTCACTGAAGAAGCAATAGAGAAGTGGGACCCTGAGCCCTGGTTGAGCAGGGTTTATAAAGGGAAAAACCACCTGGGGGGGTTCCATGCTATGCCTTACAGGATTGGGTAAAAGTCATAGGGGTGATGTGATCCTTTAGCTGAAGCTTAACTACAGTGGCTAATCTTCTAAACCACATCTGGAACATTTTTTCCCACCTGATTCTGATTGGTTGTTCCCAGGGGAATTATCTCTCTCTCTTTTTTTTTTTTTACCAAGTGTTTATTCTGTGATAATTCCTGGAAGCTGTTGCCAGGAGAGTTAACTCTGTTTTCTGCCAAGTGTACATTCTATGATTTTTTTTTTCCTGGTATCTAGTCTCTGGTCACAGGTGTGCACAAGATGGTTTCTCATCCCAAAATGGAATCACCCAAGTTAACTTAAGCTCTTCACCTTTAATTTTTGAAAATGTATCTTAATTAAAATACATCATTTCCTCCCTCCAATCCCAATTTTTAGCTGACAATTTAATTTAAAAACATTTAAATTATTCATGTTTATGTGCACATGGGTGCAGGTGCCAGTAGAGGCCAGAGACATTAGATACCCTGAAGCTGGAGTTAGCAGTTGTTATGAGCTGCCTGCTGTGGGTGCAGTTAATAGTACTTATGTGCTCTTAACTTTGGAACCATCTCTCTAGCTCCCTTGTTTTCCTTCTTTAGGCTTTAAAAAGAACACAGAAAGAAATTGAAAACATGTAGACGGGCCGGGCATGTTGCCTCACGCATATAATCCCAGTACTAAGAAGGCAGAAGCAGGCAGATCCTTATGAGTTCAAGGTCAGCCTGGTCTATAAAGAAAGTTCCAGGACAGCCAAGGCTACACAGAGAAACCCCGTCTCTAGAAAACAAAGCAAAAAACAAACAAACAAACAAAAATCGTAGACTCATACATTCATAGACCTAACTTGTGCCTGTTTTTGACACAAGGTCACACAGGAGTATTAGCCATAGCCTGGATAATTTATTCACATGGTATCTCTAAACAGGCTTGAATTTTGGAAACAGGTCTTGCCATATAGACTACATTGGCCTTGAATTTAGCACCCCCCCATGTTTCTGAAACATGCTCCCACCACTACCCTGGACTGGTGGAATATAGTTGGGCACCAATTTTATGGTTTGTTTTTGTGACAGGTTGGCTTTGAACTTCATACATAGCTGAAAATGACTTTGAACTCCTGATTTTTGTGTTTTCTTGCTACTGAGTTGCTACCTCCGTGTGTCATTTCTTCTGTTTGGTTTTTTGAGATAGGGTTACCGTGTAGCCTTGGCTCTCCTAGACTAGGCTTTGTAGACCAGGCTGGCCACAAACTAACAGGGATCTGCCAGCCTCTGCTTCTGCCATTTCTTTTTTTTTCTTCCTGTTTTTAAATTTTTTATATTAATTACAGTTTATTCACTTTGTATCCCAGCTGTAGCCCCCTCCTTTATCCCCTCCCAATCTCACCCTCCTTCCCTCATCTCCCATGACCCTCCCCAAGTCCAATGATAGGGGAGGTCCTACTCCCCTTCCATCTGACCCTAGCTATCAGGTCTCATCAGGACTGGCTGCATTGTCCTCCTCTGTGGACTGGTAAGGCTGCTCCCCTCTCAGGGGGAGAATATCAAAGAGCCAGCCTCTGAGTTCATGTCAGAGACAGTGCCTGTCTGTTCCCCTTACCAGGAACCACTTGGATACTGAGCTGCCATGAACTATGTCTGTGCAAGAGTTCTAGGTTATATCCATGCATGGTCCTTGGTTGGAGTGCCACTCCTAGAAAAAGACTCCTTGGCCCCTGTCATTTCTTAAAATCAGCTTGAAGTGACTAAGGTAACATCATATTGCCTTGACTCCATTTTGTGTCTGCGGAGACACTAGCCTCATCCCCCAACCCTCCTCGGTAGCTTTGGCAACGCTTTTGGGACTGTCACCTTTACCATTGTCCAGATGTAGTAAGTAAATTAATGTTTGTGCAAGCTAAAACATTAACTAAAATAAAAGTAAATAATTAATTGTAGTGTTGTGTCTGGAAAAGACAGATGTTCCCCTCCCCCCATGTAATTGTTGTTTTGTCATTAAAAATGCTGTATCCCCCTGAGCTTCAGTATTGAGACACATTTTGGAGGCCTTAGCCAGCTCTTGGTCTGGCCATTATTAAAGGACTCTTAGGCTCTTAATTGGCTTAAAATACCATGGTTGTTGCAACTGTCTTGAATGGATCATTTCACTTTTATATTATCTTGTCTGGGCATGGTCACATCATCCTTTAATCTCTGAACTTGGGCTGGTGGACCTCCTAGGTGGAAACTAGTTTATCTATTTAGAGAGTTCCAGGCTAGCCAGTACTACACATTGAGACTATCAAAAAAGTAAAGTTTGTGTTTATCAGTGTTGTGTCCACGTGGATATCTGTGCTGCACAGATGTGCCCTGCTGTCTGGGAGGCAGCGTGGGAGAAAGTTCACAGATGGTCACTGGAGAAGAGCCAGTGCTCTTCGTCCATGAGCCTGATCTAGCTCCCTGCACGATTTTGAGATAGTCTTTATATCCTAAGTTGGCCTCAAAACTTGCTGTGTAGTGGAGGACAATCTTGAACCTCTGATTTCCCTGGCTATTAGGTTACAAGTGTTACAAGGTCACTGTGCCTGGTATGCATTTATCTATATTTATAGATCTCTGCCTATCTAGTTTTGATTCTTTTCTTTTTTCTTTTTATTTCATTTTATTTACATTTGTGTTTTGCTTCCATGTATGTCCAGTTCCAGGGTGTCAGATCCCCTGGAACTGGAGTTTCAGACAGTTGTGAACTGCCACGTGGGTGCTGGGATTTGAACCTGGGTCCTTTGGAAGAGTAGCCAATGCTCTTAACCACTGAGCCATCTCTCCAGCCCTATTTTATTTTTTTCTTGAGACAGGGTTTCCCTGTGCAGCCTTGGCTGTCCTGGAACTAGCTCTATAGACTAGACTGGACTTGAATTCACAGAGATCTACCTGCCTCTGCCGAATTTTAGGATTAAAGTTGCACTACCACCACCTGGCAACTTATTTAAAATTTAAAGAGTAATGAAGTCCAGTATTCTAGCATTTCAGCTTTGGCATCAGGAGAGCCATGTTACTGGGGAAAGGGATAAGATAATTTTGACTCGAAGCTTTTCCTTCTGTTTGGTGATAAGGACACAGTTCAGGAACGGGTAAATACGGAGATGTGTGTTTTGTCTACATAAGTATGCCTACCCATGTGTACCTGGTGCCTGAATTAGGCCAGAGGAAGACCTCAGAGCCTCTGGAACTGGAGTTACAGATAATTGTGAGCTGCCATGTGGGTGCAGGGAATTTAACCTGGGTCCTGTGGAAGAACAGCCAGTGCTCTTCACTTCTAAGCCATTTCTTCAGCCCCATTATTTCTATCTTTTAAAAAATTATCTGTTAGAGTGTGTTTGTGTGTATGCATGCCATAGTAGGTTGGGAAGTCAGAGGACAGCTTGGGAGTTGGTTCTATACCGATGTCTTGGAGATAGAACTCAGGCCATCCAAGCCTGGCAGCAAGTGAGTCTAGGCCCTGTTTTGACTTGTGTGTATGTGTGTTTTGTTTTGTTCCTGTTTTTGTTTTTGAGACTTTCTGTGTAGGCCTTGATGTCCTGGAACTCAATTTTGTAGACCACCTGCCTCTGGCTCCCAAGCACCAGGATTAAAGAAATGTGCCACCACACCTGGATGTCTTAACTGTTCTTACAAAACAATTTACGTGGGGCTATGGGAGATGAGTATGGCTATGTAAATGGTACAGGGTGTGTGTGGGTTTCAGGACAGCTTGGGAGGGGCACCTTTACCCAGGTGCTTTAACCTGCTAAGCCCTTGCTCTGGCTCAGAAGTTTTTTCTTTTTTCTTTTTTGGATTGAGTCTTTATGTGGCCCAGGCTGGCCTTATCTACCTCTGTCTCCTAAGTGCTGGAATCGTCAGGATACAGGGACTGGGGAGATTAGATGTTAGAGCACTTGCCTTGCATGTCTGAGGATCTTAGTACAGTACATAGAAGCCATCTAAAAAATAACCTGGACATGTCAGCAGAGATCCTTGGCATTGTGGAGTCAGATCCCTGGCACTTGGAGGCTAGCCAGCAAGCTAGCCAGCCTAGCCCACTTGGGAAATTTTAGGCCAGTAAGAGAAGAGATTCTGTCTCCAGACAAAAAAAAAAAATCTAGTAACCAAGGAATGACACTTGAGGTTGACTTCTGGTCCCCATACCCTTGTGCATATATAGCTTGCACACTCGAGCCCACACGTAAAGCTAAGCTTTTAGTATTGTTAGAAAAATCTGAGTCTGGTAAGATGGCTCATCAGGTAAAGTGTCTGCTGACAAGCATGATGACCTGATTTTGAACCCTGGGACCTATACTGTAGAAGATTTGTCCTCTGCCTCCATATGCATGGCATAGCACTAATGTACATACACACTAAGAAAAAAACCTGGGTTTTGCATGCCTCAAGTATCTGTTTGAGAGTGCCATTCTTGGAATATTCACAGTTAGGAATAACAGCTAGGCTTGACACCATTGGCATCATTCCTCTACTTCAGAAAACTCTCTCTTGGCTAATACAGTAGTTAAACCCTGAAAATTGTGCCCCACATGGAGAAGTTGATTGACATGCAACAGCAGAAATAAAGGAATATGGCTTAGAAAATTTGTGTCCTCTTCCCCCTTAGAGGTTTAGAGAACCTTTGTGGTAGTGCATGCTTTTAATCCTAGCACTGGGCGTGATTTTTGTTTATGCTATCCAAGTGTACTGAATGAAGTCTAGGCAGCCAAAACTACACAGGGGAACCCTGCCTCTAAAAACAAAACAAAATAAAAATGGATTAACAAAATAAAAATGGATTTCGAGAACTTGTCTTTCTAGATGTTATAGACATTATGGTTAAGTGGCTAAAAATGCTTAAGTGAAGGGAAGGCCTGGTAAGATGGAAGGTCAACTTCTACTTGATCCTGTAGCATTGACCCTTGACCCTGTCTGTTAGTGTTGAGGGCTAGGCCTTTGCCTGAGGTCCTGATGTATGGAGAAGGAATTTATTAAGCTTCCCTGGTAATGGCCTATGAACAGAGCTTTGGGGAATACCCTACCTCCTATCAGCACCTCAGCTGCCTAGGGCTGTGGTGTTCAGTCCCGAAGCAGCTGGTGCACCTGACATACCCTGTATCTCCTTTGTACAACATTGCTTCATTAGCTTCCTGCTGACTCTGTCCCATCCCCCACCCCCAAGCTGTGCATTAGATGCTAGACTTAATAAACTAGCTTGCTCTAAGGCATAGTTTATAAACAAGACCTTCTGACCCCAATTTTCCTATCTTTATTTTTTGATCCCTTGTTTTTTCCTCTCAGGAATGTGTCACTGAAGAAAAACTTGCTGGCCCAGTTTTTAGGTAACAGTTATCTGGGTGTTTAAATTGTTCAGGTACAGCTTCTTAATGATGACCCATGTGGTGAGCCTGTGTGATCTTCATAAACTTGTACTGATCACTGTAGACTAGGTTGAGAGCAGGTCCTTCTAAAGATAAGGAGACAGTGTAAGCTGATGCTCATATTCTCTCACTGTTGTAGTCTAAAGTATGCTCATTTTCCATCTTTGTGCTGTACCATTGAGCTATGTCCCCAAGTGAATGTGTGTGTGTGCACACAGACACATTTTTGAGACAGGTGCACTACAATCTAGGATCACCTTACAATCACTGAGTTCAGTAGGCCGGTGATGGTGCACGCCTTTGACCCTAGCAATACCAGTGAAGAGTTTAAAGTTAGCCTGGGTATAACTCCATTTTGAAATGAGGAGCCATCTTGACTGGGAGCTGAACTCAGTTACCAGGAAATATCACAGAATGTACACTTGGCAGAAAACAAAGACACCTCTCCTAGCAACGGCCTCCAGGAAATATCACAGAATAAATACTTAGTAAAAATCAATGAGAATCAATTGGCTGGGAAAATTCTCCCCAATGTTTGAGATATAGTTTAAAAGAATAGCAATTGTGATTATATGCCTTAGGCAATTGTGATTATGTGCCTCAGAGAAGGTGACCTCACCCCTCTGACTTTTACCCAATCCTGTAATGCCAAGGCATGTGTTCCCCTGCTTGCTGTCTTGGAAACCCCCTGCTTGCAGTCTTTCCCTTTAAAAACCTTGCTCACACAGGGCTCAGGGTCCCACTTTTCTACTGCTGCGTCAGTGAGACTTGGGTCCCGAGTTCGATTGCTCTTGTAATAAAGCTTTCTTGCTCTTGCGTTGAGTCGTCTCCAGGTGGTCTCTGAGGGTCCCGTGATCCTGGCATAACACCAGCACTACTCAGGAGGCAGAGGCAGGTGCATCTCTGAGTTCTCTACCAGCCTGGTCTACAGAGTGAGTTCCAGGACAGCCAGGGCTACACAGAGAAACACTGACTCTAAACAAAACAAATCATTTTCCTTCTCCTGCTTCTTGTGCTGGAGTCACAGACATGTGCCAACATGCCTGGTTGGGTTTCCGAAGCAGTACTGCTTCATGATTAGGTCTAAGTTTCAGTCAACTGAATACCCCATCATAAATGTCTGAGGTATTCTTGCTGTAGTGCTGCGCTTACTTTAATATTGTAAGATGCTGAGAAAAACTTTCTCAGTGGACCTAGAGAATATTGCTGTTGCTATTTAGTACACTTGGGCAGGGCCCAAGTTAGTGGCCTTTCTGGTCTGCTGGTTCTGAGTTCTTTTTCTTTTCTGTATCTTCCTTTCCTTAGAGCCAAATCAAGTTTTGTGAAGAATGAACTTTTGAGGAAAAAAAAAAAGATCAATAGGCAGGTGTATTCATTCACTTTTTAGGGAGAGTCAGCTTTTTGGAATGTTGAGAGTACATAGGAACTGGAACAATTCCAGGCTAACCTTAGTTAGATAATATAATTAGCATGCTAATAATCAGATCTTACGGATTACTTCTTTCTGATAAGCACTGAATTGCAGTATAGGTATGAGTCGCTCTAAGTCTGTTTTGTGACTCACAGGATACTGTCTGAATTTTGCCATCATTTTAAGACTGAGAAACAGTTATTTGTCTTAATTAAAATTGCATTGTATTAGCTTGCTTATGTTATAAAAGTTCCTTGAACCTTCTGATTTGCAGAAGCTTCCAAAGGAGTCTTAATGAGAGCTTTCTTAGAACTGTTTATTTTGGGTAATTGCCTTTGAAGTAAGGTAGCCAAATACTAACCAAATAATATATTTCTTTTTGGCAACAGTTCTTGTGACTTTTCACCAGGTGATTTGGTTTGGGCTAAGATGGAAGGTTACCCCTGGTGGCCTTGCCTGGTTTATAATCATCCCTTTGATGGAACATTCATCCGGAAGAAAGGGAAATCAGCCCGTGTTCATGTACAATTTTTTGATGACAGTCCAACAAGGGGCTGGGTTAACAAAAGGATGCTAAAGCCATATACAGGTAAGAGATATGGGGGTGGGGGTGCAGGGAAGGCTGATTTTACATTATATGGTGATATTTGTGTGTGCATTTCCTCAGCAAACTGTAGGAATAGCAGTTGTAAGATTTCTGACCTAAAGTGACAAGATTTAGTGACATGATAAAGTGACAACTGGTTTTAGCTACTTCATTTTGTATGGTCCTTTTATTTTTGTCCTTTGCATGTCTTACAGCAATTAAAGTCCTTCAATGAAAATGTGCCCTTTGGTTGGGAGTTAGATAAATGAACTGTGACATGGGAAGTGTAAAAAGTTACGTTAGCTCTGTTTTAAAGGAAATATGTAGGTAATATAAGCAGGGTAGGTAGCATGAATCAGTGACATTCTTATGACATGCATATCACATGGCCTCCAAAATTGTAACCTATAAGTATTTTTGAGTTGTATTTCACACCCAGAACTCTCATACTTTTAACTGTTTTTATAAGCCCAGCTTTATTTGCACAGATAACCGACAGTGCTCCATATTTAACCTCACATGGGCCAAGGGCATCCTTTGTCTCTTGAGTTCCATGGCAGTGCACACACAGTATAATTGCAGGTATAACACACTGTACATGGGTGTGAACAAGTCCACATTCTATATTCACAGACAGCCGAGGCTGATAGGTTGAACTCTGTGGTATGGAATATAACAGGGTCAGTTTCTCAGAACTCCTTTTAAGAACCTTACCTTTTGGTTAGTGTGCTTGTCCTGCAAAAGGCACATTCACTGAAAAACATGTCAGAATGGAAAGAGCACTAGGAATTTGATTATACTATTTACTTATCTGCTATATAACGTTGGTTAATGATACTTGTTACTCATATATAAAATGATCTCTTATGACATCAGATTAATTTCATTATTTTAAAACCGCCTGGGCAAAGTAAGAGATCAGGAAAATGTTTATGTTGTTACTGTGTGTGTGAAATTGTTGTCTTGGTCTTTAAAATTATATCCTTTGTTCTTCAAAATTCCCATTTGTTGGGCTGAAGGTACAGTTTGGTGATAGGGCACTTGCCCAGAAAGTGGACACATATGCAAGGTTTTGCTTTTTTCCTTCCAGTGCTGGGGAAACCCCATAGCCCTGGCTGTCCTGGATATTGTTAGTAGGCTAGCCTCAGACTCACAGGAGAGCCACTTCCAGAGTGCTGGGGTTCAAGGAGTAGGGCCTTTTTTTACTTTTTGAGATTACATTGTATAGGCTACCTTGAATTTACTGTTGTGGCCTAGGCTAGCTTTGACATTATGTTTTGTTTTTGAGACAGGGTGTTTCTGTAGCCCTGGCTGTTCTGGAACTCACTTTGTAGGTCATTCTGGGCTCAAACAGAGATCTGTCTGCCTGCTTCTGCTTCCAGATGCTGGGATTAAAGATGTATGCCACCACACCCAGTTTGCTTTGAACTTGCAGTACTGTACCCCTTCAGCTTCTTTTAGCTGGAATTATAGTACTGGCAGCAGGCACGTACTTTCTTTAAAAAAAAAAAAAAAAAAGAAAAAGTTGAAGTAATACATGTTTTAATACATTAGCCAAGAGCATGGTTGGAGGCAGAGGCCTTTTTTGTTCGTGGTTGTTGGATCATAGGGGTGTGGTGTGGTGTGTATAAAGCCACAGTGGGCACTTTGGGAGACGTTCAGAACCACCTTCCAATTGACAATGCTTGTTGCCGGTGACAGCTTTTGCTCTTTAGAGAAATGGTAAGTTGTACCTTCAGTATGTTGTAGATGGCCCATAAAAGCTGTTAGTTCCATTGAGGGGAGGTCGTCCTGTTACTTTTCATGTATAGAAAAAAAAAGCAATATAATACTTTGGGTCTGTTTCATTTAGACATTTGGTTTTCTTTTCCAGTCATGGTTATATTTGGGCAGAACAGATCAGAGACACTTCTCTTTTAAGTTAATGTCTCTTTAAAAAAATAATTTTTAACATTAAATTTGTAATGCTGTGTTTGAATCCATGTAGAGATAGACCATTCTGTTACATTCCCATGAAATAACTTTTAAACGAAAAGAGTTTTAAAACAGGAGTCTTTGAATGTTGCATTTTGGTGTTATTCTGGAGAAAAAATTAACATAAATAGGTTCCTTGTTACAAAAATTTCAGTTTTGTTTTTGTTTTCTGAGACAGGGTTTTATGTAGCCCAGGCTGGGCTCTATCTCTTGTAGCTGAATTGGCCTTGAGCTTCTGATTCTCCTTTTTTATCTCCCAAGCGCTAGAGATAACATTTGGTATTACCACTTCTGGTTTACAAGGATCCCGGGGCCTTGTACTTGCTCAGCAAGCATGCTTACCAGTTGAGTTATCTACTTTCAGTTGCTTGTTTAGTTATTTATTTAAATCAATCTGGAGTATCTTTGGGACAAGTTTAGAAAGAATCCCTGAACAAACCACATTTGTATCTGCTTTGCTCTGAGGTTTTTCGTACCTTGGCCCATGAGTCAGAGACATTAGAAGAGAACCTGAAGGAAGCGGCTTTGGATGATTAAACGGGGCAAATTCAAAAAAGTGTAGTCAGTAATTCCAGTTTGATTGCTAGCTTTCCCCTGCAAATTCCTTTCTATAAGCTTTTGATCTATGTATATGAAAAATGGGGCATTAAAAATTATAATTGATTGTAACTTCTTGTTCATGTTGTGAATTGGCCAACTATCCAGCCACCATGTTCTTATTTGTATTTCTAGGTTCAAAGTCAAAGGAGGCCCAAAAAGGAGGTCATTTCTACAGTTCAAAGTCTGAAATACTCAGAGCAATGCAACGTGCAGATGAAGCCTTAAATAAAGACAAGCTTAAGAGGCTTGAATTGGCAGTGTGTGATGAGCCTTCGGAGCCAGAAGAGGATGAGGAGACAGAGGTCAGGCATTCTCTTGGGGGAGAGGGAGTGATGGGGAAAATGATGTTTATGTTATGAAAGATAATAGATACTAGTAATTTCATGTGAATGCCCCAGTGTGCTTATATGTGTATACTTTCCTGGATTGGAAGTTATGTTAGATTATTTAGAATTTCAATTGTCTCCCCCTTTTTGAGACAATCTTTGTTAGCTGAAGCTGGCCTCAAGCTCATAGTCTTTTTGCTGTCTGACTCAGATATACTGGGATGACAGGTTGTTATACATGGTTGTCTACTAGTGCTGGGGATTGAACCCAGGGCCTCATACATGTTAGGCAGGTGCTCTTCCACTTTCCTACCCACCCTCTTCTTAGAAAAAAATTTTATTTGAGACAGGGTGTCTGGCACACTGAGTTGCTCAGGCCAGCCTGAAACTCTTGCCTCAACCTTACAAGTAGTTGGATTACAGACCCGTGATATTAGGTTTAGTTTATGTTTAAAGTTAGGCTAAACTGAAATATCTTTTAAGAACAAACACTTTCTCAAGGTTTTCTGACATTACAGAACCCGGGTAAGATTGCACAGCAGCACTGCTCTTGTGTCTTTGAGATAGGGCCTCATATAGTCCATGTTGGCCTTGAATTGAACTTCACATGTAGGAGAGGAAAAATTTAACAATTTTCCTGTTTCTTCCTCCTAAGTGCTGGAATTACAGGTGTCTGTCAACATTCCTGGTTTATAAATTGCTGAGGATAAAACCCAGGAATTTACAAGTGAGTCAACTGAGCCACATCTCTGCCCCTTGCTAGCCTTAATACTACAGTAGTCTTAATGCCTCAGCTTCCTGAGTTCCAGAGATCGAGTGGTGTCAGATTTGATTTAGGGCCTATGTTTTCTTTTTACAAAAACCTTTCTTTGTTTGGCAGGTGCACGAGGCTTACATATCTGATAAGAGTGAAGAGGATAATCAAAGTGAGAATGAAGAAGTACAGCCTAAGATGCAAGGGTCTCGACGGAGCAGCCGGCAAGTGAAAAAGCGAAGGGTCATTTCGGATTCTGAGAGTGACATTGGTGGCTCTGATGTAGAATTCAAGCCAGATACTAAGCAAGAAGGAAGCAGTGACGAAGTGAGCAGTGGAGTTGGAGACAGTGACAGTGAAGGCCTGGGCACCTTTGCCAAAGGTGCTCCAAAGCGCAAGAGAACTGCTGCTCACGGTACACTGAAAAGGAAAAGTTCCAAGAAGGAAACAGCCCCAGCCAAACGAGCATCTCGAATTTTGTCAGACACCAAGAGTACCTTGAGTGCTTTCTCCGCCCCTCAAAATTCTGAATCTCAAACCCACATCAGTGGAGGAGGTGATGACAGTAATGGGCCCACTATTTGGTATCATGAAACTTTAGAATGGCTTAAGCCAGAAAAGAGAAGAGATGAGCACAGGAGACGGCCTGATCACCCCGATTTTGATTCTTCTACCCTGCATGTGCCTGAAGATTTTCTTAATTCTTGTACTCCAGGGATGAGAAAGTGGTGGCAGATCAAGTCTCAGAACTTTGACCTTGTCATCTTTTATAAGGTGGGGAAGTTTTATGAACTATATCATATGGATGCAGTTATTGGAGTAAATGAGCTAGGGCTGATATTCATGAAGGGCAACTGGGCCCATTCTGGTTTTCCAGAAATTGCATTTGGCCGATACTCAGATTCCTTGGTGCAGAAGGGCTATAAGGTAGCACGAGTGGAACAGACTGAGACCCCAGAAATGTTGGAGGCACGGTGCCGGAAGATGGCACACGTATCTAAGTTCGACAGAGTGGTGAGGAGGGAGATTTGTAGGATCATTACCAAGGGCACGCAGACCTGTGGTGTGCTGGATGGTGACCCTTCTGAGAGCTATAGTAGGTATCTCCTTAGCCTCAAAGAGAAAGAGGAAGATTCTTCTGGTCACACTCGTGTATATGGTGTGTGCTTCGTTGACACTTCACTGGGCAAGTTTACCATAGGCCAGTTTACAGATGATCGCCATTGTTCCAGATTTAGGACTTTAGTGGCACATTATCCTCCAGTACAAATTTTGTTTGAGAAAGGAAATATCTCAACAGAAACCAAAACTGTCCTGAAGGGTTCACTGTCCTCTTGTCTTCAGGAAGGTCTGACCCCAGGTTCCCAGTTTTGGGATGCCACTAAGACTTTGAGAACACTCCTTGAAGGAGGGTATTTTGCTGGAAAGTCAGATGAAGACAGTAGTGTGGTGCTGCCCCAGGTGCTCAAAGCTATGACCTCAGAGTCAGATTCTGTTGGACTGACACCAGGGGAGGAGAGTGAACTGGCTCTCTCTGCTCTAGGTGGTTGTGTTTTCTACCTCAAAAAATGCCTGATTGATCAGGAGCTTCTGTCAATGGCTAATTTTGAAGAATATTTTCCCTTGGATTCTGACGTCATCAGCACAGTAAGACCTGGCACGATCTTCACTAAAGTTAATCAACGAATGGTGTTAGACTCAGTGACATTAAACAACCTGGAGATTTTCCTGAATGGGACAAATGGTTCTACGGAAGGGACTCTGCTGGAGAGGCTCGATACTTGCCATACCCCCTTTGGCAAGCGGCTCTTAAGACAGTGGCTTTGTGCTCCCCTTTGCAGCCCATCTGCTATCAGTGATCGCTTAGATGCTGTTGAAGACCTGATGGCTGTGCCTGACAAAATCACTGAAGTTGCAGAACTCCTAAAGAAGCTCCCAGATCTTGAAAGGCTGTTGAGCAAGATTCATAATGTTGGATCTCCCCTAAAGAGTAAGAACCATCCAGATAGCAGGGCTATAATGTATGAAGAAACTACATACAGTAAAAAAAAGATCATTGATTTTCTTTCTGCTCTAGAAGGATTCAAAGTAATGTGTAAAATTATAGGGCTTATGGAGGGTGTTGCTGATGATTTTAAGTCTCAAACCCTTAAGCAGGTTGTTACTCTACATAGTAAAAGTCCTGAAGGCCGATTTCCTGATCTGACTGCAGAACTGAACCGATGGGATACAGCTTTTGACCACGAGAAGGCTCGAAAGACTGGACTCATTACTCCAAAACCTGGGTTTGATTCAGATTACGACCAAGCACTTGCTGACATTAGAGAGAATGAACAGAGCTTCCTGGAGTACTTAGAGAAACAGCGTACTCGGATTGGCTGTAGGTCCATAGCCTACTGGGGAATTGGTAGGAACCGTTATCAGTTGGAGATTCCAGAGAATTTTACTACCCGTAATCTACCCGAAGAATATGAGTTGAAATCTACTAAAAAAGGCTGCAAACGATACTGGACCAAAACAATTGAGAAGAAATTATCTAATCTTATAAATGCTGAAGAACGAAGGGATATGTCTTTGAAGGACTGCATGCGGCGGCTGTTCTATAACTTCGATAAAAATCACAAGGACTGGCAATCTGCTGTGGAGTGCATTGCAGTGTTGGGTAAGGCTTTACCAACCCTATTCCCCAGGCTTTGGTTGATTAAAAACATTGTGTCCCAGCTATATATCTCTAAACCTAGTATATTTAACATGGTTGTGTGCACTGACATGTATGCATACATGCTTGTTTTGCATCAGACAAATTAACTGCATTTTACAAAGCAGTATAAGTAATTGAAACTTGGATTTTAGCTGGTAATAGCCTTATGACATTTTTTCAGTTTTGGAATGGTTGAGTTGTATTAGTGAGGGAAAATTTACTTTCAAGTTTCTTTTTTTAAAATGTTTACTGTTAAAGATAGGACAGCATAAACTGACCTTGAACTCCTGGCAATCCTTCTACCTCAGCTCCCCAAGTGCTAGGATTACTTGGAGGAGTGGGGTCACTATTCTGCAGCTTTTATAATTTTATTTTGCCATGTTAATAAGAGATAAAAGTATAAATTTGGTTTTATTCTTGTGGTTCTTTTTTTTTCTTCTTCGAATCAGATTTGCATGGAAACAATTTGGGGGGCAGAGGACTGGGAGTGAATCTAACCTTTATATTAGTTATAATTCTAGCCCTTCTACAATATTTTTGTCTTGATTAGTATACTTATAATTTGGTTATCAGGGCTAGTGTATCTGGAGCCATTTGGGCATCAGGTTTTTAAAATGTGGCAACTTTATGTAAGTATCCCTCCTCCAACTAGTTAGGAACTATTACAGTGAAGACATGAAACAAACACTTTTAGTAACATTTTGTTATCCGAGACAGGCCTTGGCTGGCTGGGGGCTCACGTGCCTGCCCAAGTGCTGGTATTAAAGTGTGTGTTACTATGTCTGGCACTAACTGCATTTTAGGATAAAATAGAACATAACTGCGCTTACTGAGTAGAACACTTCTACCACATGGACCCTGGGGATCAAACTTGGGTTGTTAGGCTTAGAGGCAAATTTGGCCTGCTGAGCCCCACCCCCACCCCTTTGACTTTGAGACAAGGTTTCTTTGTGTAACCTTGGCTAGCCTCAAACTCACAGAGATCTGCCTCCCCAAGTGCTGGGATTAAAGGCATGTGCCACCATGCCTGGCTGCTGGCCCTTTTTTTTAAAAGACATTTTATAGAAGCTAGCACAGGTATTGTGTAGTGGTATGATAGTTTACCCAACAAGAAATTACCAAAATGATGAAATGAAGTGTTATTTTTTTCTCTCCACAGATGTTTTACTGTGCCTGGCTAACTACAGTCAAGGAGGAGATGGTCCTATGTGTCGCCCAGTAATTCTGTTACCTGGAGAAGATACACACCCCTTCTTAGAGCTTAAAGGGTCACGACATCCCTGCATTACAAAAACATTTTTTGGAGATGAGTTTATTCCCAATGACATTCTAATAGGCTGTGAGGAGGAAGCAGAGGAAAATGGTAAAGCCTACTGTGTGCTTGTTACTGGACCTAATATGGGGGGCAAATCTACACTCATAAGACAGGTAATTTATCCTTCATGTTCTATAAAGTAACTCTAAGATAAGGGGCAAATCCTGTATAATCTTGTCCATTTTCTAGACAGCAAAGTCAAATGAGGGAAGCAGATTGAAAGTTCAAGTATAATTGATGTTTTTCCTTCAGCTGGTGGCTCAAAACATGACAGCATGTGTGAGACCCTGGCTTTGACTCTCATGACCAACAGAGGAGGGTTTCAGCTGATGAGGGTTTGCTCTTAATTTATTTTAGTGCTGGGGATTGAGCCCAAGGCCTCACATGTTTGTTTTTTTGTGTACATGTTCTTACTGCTGGGCTCCATTAAGACTCAATTGTGCTTCAAAATGTGGTCCTTATAAAATGACCTCTGGTTAATACTGGAACAACTTTAGAGGAAACAAGACACCCGTTTTGACGTACTTCTCTTTTTCTCTCGTGTACTAGACACTCTGCCAACCGCAGAACTGAAATTGGCCTTTACATTTTCAAAAGGCTGGAAAAGAATAGTCCAGTTACTGTACATACTGTATCTTTGCTAACAAAATTGGCTGTGTTGTGTATATTTTTCAACTTAAAAGGGTTTTCTCCTGAGATAAGTTTGCTGGATCCAGGACTGGTTCCACACATTTGTAGTTTTAGGGACTTGGGATTTACTAGAGGGAAAGGCCAGAGGCTTTGCTGGCTTGTACCAGAGTCCTATGTAAGACTCTTGAGTCAAATGTGTATTGTGTACAGGTTCTTTGAATACCAATCATAATACCTTTCCTCCCACCTTCACAGGCTGGTCTATTAGCTGTAATGGCCCAGATGGGTTGTTATGTACCTGCTGAAATGTGTAGGCTCACACCAGTTGATAGAGTGTTTACTAGACTTGGTGCCTCAGATAGAATAATGTCAGGTGAGTTGTTCTTTTTCCTCCACACCTAAGGCTTTTACAATTCAGTTGGCGGGGATAAAGACATCTGCCTCTTATTTTAAACCTGATGTTAACTAAAACTCAAACTTCTACAAATATCACTTACAACATACAAATTTTGTAGTTTCACCTCTTGCTTGTCATATTCAAATAAGATAACTGCTGTTAACACGTTGTTTGCTGTTTTAGGTGAAAGTACATTTTTTGTTGAGTTGAGTGAAACGGCTAGCATACTTAGGCATGCAACAGCACATTCTTTGGTGCTCGTGGATGAATTAGGTAAGATACATTTTTGTTTGAATGCCATTAGAATGGAGGGCCTATTTCCCTTCTGGCTATTCTGGGACTAAACCTGTGCCTCCTGTATGCTAGGCAAGAGCTGTACTGCTGGGGTGCATTCTCCAGCTCCTCCTTCCCCCTTTTAAATAAAAATGACTCATAATAAATGCTTTGCTCTTCCACAGGGCAGAAGTTTAATCTCAGCACCCACATCAGGGCAGTTCACAATTGGCCTTTCATTCCAGATCCAGGGTTGCCTGTACCTATGCACACAAAAAGTTAACCAAGAGTTCATATAGGTGGGAGTGTGTATCTGTACCATGTGCAAGCAGTGCCCACAGAGGGAACTTGGATCTTTTTTGGCACTGAGACAGGATTTCTGTGTAGCTCAGGCTGTCCTCAAACTCCAAGACCTTCCCACCTCAGCCTCCCAGCGCTGTGTTCCTCTCTCAACTGCTGAGCATCTCCCCATCTCCCTCTTTAGGACAACTCTGTGTGTTGTGTTCTACCATGTGGTATCCAAAGATCATCAGGCTTGGTGGCAAATGCCTTACCAGGCAAGACCCCACCTTGTACAGGGCCTCACTAATTTGCCCAGGTTGGCCTTGAATTCCTGAGTGAACTGAGTCATCAAGCCTATATGAGAGTTTTTTTTTTTCTGTTATAACTTTGTTTTATGAAATGTGTAATAGTATATCTTACGCCTTAGCTCTCCTTCCTCCCATGTACTTGTGGGGTAGTACCACTGAGTTACTGATGTGCTGGAAGGTAGGTGTTCTGTGTGGCTAGTCTTGCATTCCCACAGTACCCCTGAGTAGCTGGAACGTAGGTGTTTTATCACTGCAACCCTGTCATGAGGTATGCACCTCTTCATGTACAGTGCATTTCACTTTCACAGGAAGAGGCACTGCAACTTTTGACGGGACAGCGATAGCCAGTGCAGTTGTTAAAGAACTTGCTGAAACCATCAAGTGTCGAACACTCTTCTCTACACACTATCATTCATTAGTAGAAGATTATTCTAAAAATGTTTGTGTGCGCCTAGGACATATGGTATGTGCAATCAATCAGGCATTTTTCTATTGGCAGCAAGTAAATAGTAGAACTGTGATAAAACATTTCCTTTTTCTTGAAGGCATGCATGGTAGAAAATGAATGTGAGGATCCCAGCCAGGAAACAATTACCTTCCTCTACAAATTCATCAAGGGAGCTTGTCCTAAGAGCTATGGCTTTAACGCAGCAAGGCTGGCTAACCTTCCCGAGGAGGTTATTCAAAAGGGACACCGAAAAGCAAGAGAGTTTGAGAAGATGAACCAGTCATTACGGATATTTAGGTAATTATCCAAGAGTATATACATCTCTCTATAGCTGACTTTAAATAGTTGGAAGATTGATAGACAAAAGGAAATAACTTTCTTTTTTTTTTTTTTTTAAGGGAAGTTTGTCTGGCTAGTGAAAAGTCGACTGTAGACCCTGGAGCTATCCATAGGTTGCTGGCTTTGATTAACGAACTGTAGACTACATTGAAAACTGAGTTGACTTTTGACAAAGGTGGTAAATTCAGACAACATTATGATCTAATAAACTTTATTTTTTAAAAATGACCATTTTTTCCATTTTCTTTCTAGGAAATTAAACCCTTTTAATTCTTACCTACCTTCTACATAATGGTTATTGAGTACTCCACAATATATTAAGTCTAGATGTTATGGTACATGCATACACTTTCAGGCTGTTTATACCCACTGTCACCAATACACATAAATGGGGGGGGGAGCTATGAAACTGTATAGGGCCGTATATATACTGGTCTCAGCTTAATGCAGGAAACTGCTGTAATTTCCAGCTGTTTTGTCTAAACTGTTCAAATAAAAACTATGAACAGAGTTCAAATACAGGACTGTTTTGAAGAGACTTTCTAAAGTGTACTTTAAAACATAGTAGTTTTTACCTTTCACAAAACTGAGATACAAGAATACTTTTTGTTTTACAGTGCATCCCTTCCTAGGAAGTCTCATGAAAACACTCACTTTTTCTAGGGTGATTTTTGAATGCTGCACAGGAAAGGGAAGGAAATAATAGTCTTAACTTTTCTTAAAGGATACCAGAAACATTGCTGGATATAATTTAAGATTAGTGTTTTTCTCTTTCATAGAAAGAACGTACATACTGGGACATGAGTACAGTTACAGCAAGTCTAGGTGTGCTAACAAAACAGGGCACATTCAAGTACAATAAGATTTGCTTGAAATTAAAAACAAACTACATGAGATTAAAGCATTAAAATCATATTCTCAATCTGAATACATGTTAAAAAAATCAATGCAGAAGTGCTAGCTCACATTTTTACCATATTACAAAAGCAATTGGTACCCATGTCCATAAAGGCAGCAACAAAGCTGCTTGTCTATTGAAGATTACTACTGCAAATCGGACTGCATTCAATGCTAGTTGTAAAAACACCAGCTTTTTCAGAAGTTGGTATCTGTACAAAATTGCAGCTTGTTTCTTCACTTCTGTCCCTTCAAAAGTCTTTACACAGTAATGCTAAACCCCCAGCGTTGAGATCCTGAGTCAATATATTGCCACTTTCTTTTTGGTAGCTTGCGCTTCATAGTGTCAACTGACCTTGTGTATCCACCTGTTCAGTACAGTCTCTTTCTGTAGCATGGGCAAGGATTTAAATCTTCCAAAAGATGTTTAAGTTACGATGTTAGAATGGCAGGACTTTTTCTTTAGGGAAGGAGTTCAGTTGTGCTGCAACGTATTAGATTCTATAGGTGGAGCAGAGTCATATAATGTGTCTGTATCGTGTGTAGGCTCACCAGCTAATGTACAAGGATTGGACAGTGTTCCAGCACCACAGTCACAGAAAAACCTAAAGCAAAATGAAAGTCCAAAAATTAGCAAAGTGAAGGGCAGTAAGGGGGTGACGGCAACAAGTACACTACGTACCTATCATGTCTAATAAATTCTACATCGTGTCCCTGATGGCACTTCTTAATGCAGTTCACACATATGGCATTTCGGTCTGTGGTGTTACAGGTATGACATCTAAAAGGCAAAACTTTGTATTATTGAACTTGTCAGGAATTCAGAACACTGTTTATTACTCTCTGTGGCTGGCAATAGTCTAGACTGAAAAGGAACATTATTATCTGTGTCTTCACAGGAAAATGGCATTAACCTTTCCTTGCAGCATTTGAGTAGAGACTGGTAGATTTCTGTGAGCTCAAGGCCAGCCTAGTCTGTAATAGTGTATTTCCATTTCCCCTCTGTATTTAGTATATAGTTTGATTCTAGAGCTTCAGTGCAGACCAACCAAAGGTGTCAGGGAATCAATTCCATTATTCAAGTAATGTAGAAATATACCTGTAGAAGTCATGCATGGGATAGCTGGTATAACTTGATATTTTATATAAACATTGTCCTCTACTAACAGCCTTTTCTATGGCATCTTGATTGTTCATTATTTTGTTATCTGTAAAAACAAAAAATATTTTTAACAGCTAGCCAAGGATATGTAAGAACAGAAATAAGTTTTGCTTGTATAAATTATTCCAACTCCTGGAACAAGCTTAAGCCAGACTTAAAACTGGTCATTTAAAATTGCTAAGTTGGAGAGAGACAGAGAGACAATGGCTTCTGGTGGGAATTTTTTCGAGTTCTTAAAAGAACATACCTTTCATTGTCACATTAACACCAGATGCTAAAAACAAGCCTCCAAATCGGTTGTTAAAAATCTGATTGCCTTCTAGTGTTGCAGTTGCATGATTCGTAATTTCAATACCTGAAGTGAAATTTATAGACAAGTAGATGCATCATCATTTTACACCATTCTTAGAATCTCCAAGTTGAAAAAGGATGTAAACTGGTACTTTTATACTAGTTTGCTTACTATCTTAAAAAGCAAGTATTTTAATCAACAGTAACATTCACTTTTCACTGCTGACAATGTTGGACAGATCAAGTAAACTATAGGATTACTGCTACGAGAAAGGGCTCTTATTAAAACTTAACTGAGAGTAACAGATGAAGGGAAACTGGAATAAAGGATAAAGCTGAGTATAAAGGGGATAGAGAGTGCCAAGAACTCTGCTGAGGTAAGCACAGCTTTCATAGTAATAAGAAAAATGCTGAAAAGCCAAGTGGTTTAAGTAATGAAAGAGAAACCAATTTTTATCTAGAAGCCACGGAACTCTAAATTTTCTTTATTTCCAATCTGATTACAAGAGTAATTCCTTAAAAAGTTGGCCTAAAGTAGAAGAATTCAGAACTTCAAATAGGTTCTCTCTTAATAACCAAATAAAACAACCTCAAAACTATAATTACAAATTGTAAAACAAGCCACAATAAAAATACAAACCTGCAGCAAATCCATCAAATATTCTGTTTTTTCTTAAGACAGGATGACTATTAGTGCTGATAAGAACACCTGCTTGAGCATTCCTGAAAATATCATTTTCTTCAAGGAGACCTATAATTAAAATGCTTAGATTAAAGCTAACATACACAGCACTGTTGAAAAGGTATCATATAGCCCAGGCTGGCTCCTGAGTGCTAGAAACCCCATGGTTACAGGCATTAACCACTGCATGCCTAGTGCTACTTTGCTAGCTCCTTGTAGTTAGCTTCCTCTTATTTCAGTTCAAAAGAAAGCTTTAGTGATCTGCAGAATTCTGAACCTTTTCTTTATGTCTGTATCCTTTCAGCTGAAACTTTTTTTTTTGCTCAAAAGAGTAGTTTTTGAGTGTTTTAAAAATCAACTTGTATTTGAAGTCTTTAAAGATTCTCCTTGTCCTGTCTGACTCCATCATGGTATTTGTATTTATATATGTCTTGCACTTTCTTACTGTCACACTCTGAGGTTTTCATACCAGTTGTGAAAGTGTGCCAAGGAATCAAGACTTGAGTCCTTCTAATACTTGAATCATTAGGTAAAGTATACTAGTAACAGGTACTTTACAGACAACCTGTTTTAGATCGTGATTAGTTTTCCTTAGTGATTAGAGAGCACTGGCTACTTTTCCAGGGTACTTGGGTTTAATTCCCAGCACCACATAGTGGCTCACAACCACTAGTTTCAGGGGATCCAAAGCTCTCTCTTGTGGCCTCTGTAGTTATCAAGCATGCAAAGTGGTGCACAGACGTGCACAGTAATTACAGAATCCCACTACCTGTTTTAAATGGGCATTTCTGTTTCCACAAGGTAGATGTCAGTAGACACTTGACCTCAGGTATTTCTGGGCATTGCATTGTCTCTCACTGCAGTGTTCTCTTATCCTTCCTCTTGCACATTAAGAATCAACATACTAAGCACCTGCACCAACACATTCCCATCTATTTATTTCCCTGCATGTACAAAGAGGTCAGAAGAGGACAAGATTCCTGGGACTTTTGAGTTAGGCCTTGTAAGCCACCATGTAGACTTGAACCTAGGTCCTCTGCTAGATTAGTAACCACTGAGCCATCTCTCCTAACCCATTCCTACCCTTTTAGGCTTTCAGCCCTTGTAAGTTTATGTATCCATAACTTCTTGCCTACCTTATATCAAGTCCTTGCCTCTGACCAGCTTGCTCATTTGTCTTACTCATATTTACTGAATATGTGCATTCAGGCGTACATGTGTGGAGGACTCTGGCTACCTTGTGGGATATGGCGACTCAATTCAGGTCCTCAGGCCTGTGCACAAACAAGCACCTCCACATGCTGAGCCATCTCATGGATCCCTGACGCTATTAAGAGTTAAAACACTGACTGCATATAGAACATCTTTCTCAGCTTTAGTTTTGTTCACTTCTTGCACCTTCTGAACAGTTTCCAATTTCCTTCAGATCCTGTTTAACAATGTGCCACCCCATCTAATTGTAGATTTTATGGATGTCATACCGTACCACTGTACCACAGTGGTTGGTACAGAGATGTTAATTGGGCATTACAAAATAAGTAAACGTCAAACCATACTTGGAACGCCCTCCACCAGTTGAATAATTTGAAACATTTTATTGTAGGAAACTTTGCTCAACATCCTGCAATGAAAACTGACACCACTCTATTTTTTTCTTTGTTCTTCTCTTTTGCCAGTCTCACACTGAGCCCACACTGGCCCTCAACTTGTGGCACATCTGTTTCAGACTTCCAAGTGCTGAGATTATAGGTGTGAGCCACCACAGTTGATTTTCCTCACCTTTTTAAAAAGACTATCAGCTATGTCACTTAGCTGTTGAATTACTAAAATCTGACCTTTAAGAGTACAGCATTGACCATCCCTGCTCTGCTCTAGTAAATTATTTCAAGTATTGGTGTATTTTTTTCATGTGGGATAATGCAGTCTTGGGTTGCTGACATTGTAGGAACACTGCTTTGCTCTCAGCACTGTCTCCTGATCTGTTTATATATACAAGGTAATCTACTGTACGACTAACAAATGCCTCAAGGCAAACTGGGTTGGCTTTATGGACCAGGACCAAGTTGTCTTTGTTAATTCAGTTCTCCAGTAGTTTCAACACCTGTTTGCTATAGAGCTGCATATTCATTTGTCACATTCTGTAACTTGACTTTAATTTATTAGAATAATAAAAGGACCAGAGTGAGGATGTGCAACTCTGTCTTCAAAAAAGCTTCAGTCAAGGTGGTTACAAAAGATGGAAACACTATGAACATTCCTTTGTCTGATTCTAGATACTAATTTCCTAAGCCATCTGAAGGATGTGATAAGGAAAAAGGCTCATTCATTTGTAACATTTTAGTTGGAGTCTCTGATTGTTAAAGATGAACAACAGAAAACTGAGTTTTTCACTAATGCAAAATTAGCAACAATACCTCGACCCCCATTAAATATACAGATGCCACCATCTCTTCCATCATGGATTTTATTTCTTCTTAGTGTAGGATTACTATCTGTTTTAATCCAGACTCCAGCCATTGCATTGTCAAATATTTCATTGTCTTCTATACAGCCTAGACCTATAAATGTAAAATTTAGGTAAATTACTTAGAAGGCATATTCCTAAAGTTTATTAACACAGGAAAAAACAAAACAAAACACAAGATGGGTTAAACATACCAGAATTATAAACTAGAATTCCACCATTCTGTCCTCCCCAAATTTTGTTGCGTCTAATTTTGGGGTTGCTTCCAGTCCTAAGGGGTAAGAAAGAAAGTAAAACCATTTCAATCATTCTAATTTACCAATCTCATCTTTTATAACTACAAGCCACACTCATCATGGCAAGAACTGACTCATAGGGCCAGTGAGATGGCTTGGCATTTGACAACATGGCTGATGACCTGATTGCACATGGTGGAGGGAGAACTGGGTTGAAAGTCGTTCTCTGAACTCATCATCTGTGCCTTTGCACACATACCTGCCCACATGCATACACAAAAATTATAAATCAGCTAATAATTAAAAGACTTTAATTAATCCTGATTTCCCCATAAAACCACTCTTTACATCATTTGCTATAGATTATGGCTATATAGAGCCTCTACAGCTAAGTTAAACTGAGGTTAAATGACTTTACATCTCCTCATAAAGGAAGTTAAAGGTTGAATTAAGATCCTCAGGCTTCCTGGAGCAGATGTAGTATATGCCTTTAATCCCTGAAATTTGGGAGGCAGATCTCTGTGAGTTTGAAACCAGCATGGTCTAGACGAAGACCCTGTCTCAAAGAACAAAAATAAATGCTCCCCCGCCCCACCAAGACAGAATTCCATAAACTATTAACGATTAGATGTAAAATGTTATTCGTGGTACACATGGTGCTGCATGTATTTGATCCCAGCATTGGAACTGTGGAGGCAGAAGTAGTAGGATCTGGTTCCAGACCATCTTGATCTACACAGTGAGTTTAAAGGTTGGTTTAATAAATACGACATAAAAACAAGTTTCCATTTTATGGAATACCAATGAGATGCCAGGCACAGGGTGAGGGCAGGCAGTGGCCGAACTAATCTGGACTGCACAACAGTGAACTGAGTGGCATATGTCATTAACTCGACCAAGGAAAGCTCCAAGTGCAAAGAATACACACCGAATGCCCATTAAATAAGCAATTTTCAGTCGACATACTCCCAAGCCCTTAACAAAAGATGACCAAATAAGAACACAGTTACCTTATCTGAACTCCCGAATACATATGATTGTAGATGTCATTATCTTCTAGAACACCATGTCCGTTGTCATAAAAATAAACACCAACCTAAATTTGAAGGGAAAGAAATGAACAACTCTTTTCACCTGATACTTTTTTAAGCATTACTGACCCAAAGAAGACCAAGTAAGGAATCTTGCCTGCTTGCCACTATGTATCCGGTTTCTTCTCAGGACTGGCGTGCTGCCAGTTGTCACCCAGACTCCAGCCAGAGTGTTGCTGTAAACTTCATTCTCTTCTATTACACCTTGTCCCTTTTCATGCTGGACAGAAGTTAAACTGGTTATAGTACGAGCCATCCATAGCAAACAGTCTGCAAGTGTGCTCCTCCCTCAAACAGCTCTGCCAACAGCTTTGGCGTCTTTTTCAGCTACCTAAAGAAATCATGACAACTTTTTTCCTTTTCTAGCGCTGGTAACACCTTAGGACTAATGAATGTTAGGACTATGCCCAACTACTAAGCAGTATCTTCCAACATTCTTTTCTCTCCTGGTCTTTGAAAAACAAAAAACAAAACGACAAACACAACAATAAAAAAACTTTGTTATTTGTGTGAGTGTGTACACATGCCATGGTCAAGAACAACTCTGGAGTCACTTTTCTCCTGCCACCTTTCCATGGGTTAGAGGGCACAAATCCAGGCGTCTGTCTGCGTGCTTGGCTATTCCACAGGCCTTTCCCTGCCTTTACTACGTCTGCCAGGCTTGTGCAGCAAGTGTCTTTCCCAGCTCCACCATCTCACTGAGACCCAAACTGGCCTTCTCCCTTGAGACAAGGTCTCACTACGCAGTCCTGGGCAGCTGGAGCACAGTAAGCAGAGGAGGCTGATCTCAGAGATCCACCCACTTCTGCCTCTGAGCACTGAGATTAAAGACGTGCACCATCATGCCCAGCCCAACATTGTTTTTAAAACTATTTTAGCTTCCTTTAGTTATTTGATTTTTTTTTTTTTTATTTTAAAGACAGACTGACTTCTTAACATTTGCTCTTCCTATCCCACTCTTCCTAAATTGGGTTCAAATACCACATTTTTAAAAAAAGGTAGCTTCTACTTGAGTTTAATCTTCTAAAATTTTTCTTAAAATATTCTTTGAGTAGTTACTACCACAGTAAGAGAAAAAGCATCATTTTTTTTTAAAGCAAAGGAACATTTCTAAGATGTATAACATTAATAAAAATGTCTCCTTTAACAAAAGTTACTGCCAGCTTCTGGGAAATTACTCCAAAATGGTAAGGTCTCAATGATACCAGAATTTTTATCACCTTTAGAAAATAAGATCCAGGTGGCTGTTTCATTCCCAGGCTCTCTCTTTTGGGGGTGGTAGTAGTGGTTATGCTTTATATATTGCTTTTATAGAATTTCAGATTCACAGAGTAGTCACACTGACAAAATTCCAGTAAAATACAAAGCTGACTGCCAATCAGCTCCTACACTTTTAGCAGACATCGCTTCCAGTTTCCAGTAACTACAACTTTAAGGGGAGGTGAGATGGCTAAGTGGGTACAGGCACTTGGTTCTGAAGTTGATGATTTGCGTGTGATGCCTGAGACCCACATGGTAGAAGGGAAGAACTGACTCCCACAAGCAGTTTTTTGACCTCCCTAGTTGAGGAATGGCATGCATTCTCCTACACCCAAATAAATAAATTTAAAGAGGTTCTGTCTCTGACGCCAAAAAGTAGTCAGCTACCTACACATAGGAACTAGAAGTCACTCATGTTCAAAGGAAGAATAAGACTACTATTATTGTCTACAAATTCATAATCTAAAAGTCAAATATAATCTTCTCAACCCTGCCCGAACCCCATGTTTTCCTGTGAATCATTTTCACTATGTATTTTTCCCATTTTGGTTTTTTATCCTCCTAGTCAGTACAGAAATCCTTCCCATCTCTGACTCCCCAGCAATGGATTACAACTACAGCCATCACACCTTTTGGTTTTTTTAGTGGGTTCTGGAGGTCAAACGCAAGTCATCATGCTTTGTATGGCAAGCACACTGCCAAGGAAGCCCCATGCAGCCCTTGCTTATCTCAGCGTGTGAGTCCCCAGCCCCAGCTCCAAGCTAGGTTCACAGGCTCCATACCCAGCTGTTCCTACCTTCTGTTTATGAAACAGTCGGGAATTTAACAGCTATTTTAATACAAGACTTGAGCATGTGAGTTAAGAGAACTAGCTGCTTAGAAAGATGTCCCCAAGAACCTGGGTGTGGGCTTCTTGATAAGACACTTGTAGTTTTCTTCCTCCTTCTCTCCTATTTTTTGAGGCAGGATCTCATGTTGTCCAGACTAACACTGGATTTGCTTATATTCAATTCCATCTTGACCTTTTGATCTTCCTGCCTCTTCCAAACCCTGGGATTATAGTCTTGGGCCACTAGGCCTGGCTTATGTGGTGTGGGGAACTGAACACACTCCAGGTTAGCACTCTACAGCGATGCACAGCCCTCCACGTGAGTTTACGTATCTACAATCATTAACTTACCACATAAATCCCACCATGTTGTCCATCATGAATTTTGTTATGCCGAACAATAGGACAACTGTTTGTTCTAATTTGAATTCCTGCTAACGCATTGCCTATTTAAAAATAAAATTTACAGTGTCAATGTTTAGAGCCTTGTAATACAAAGTAAATTTTACATCAGGCAATAGTAACAATGCATATACTAGAATTTCAGTGAGCATTACACGACACAGCTAAGAGGGTGAGCGGCGAAGTAGATGTAGAAATGACTCAGGCAGATTAATATATTAGATCAGGACAGGCTGTTAAGTGTTTATTTCCAATGTGACTTTGAGTCTGTATTCTAGCCTTTTCATACCTGTCTTGAAATTAACAACTAGATAGCTATTAATGTCTATCAAATAGAATTGATGTGAATACCACATACCTGACATATCAGTTTGCTGAATTAAAGCTTTAGTGAGGAGTGCATCCCTTCTCTACCAAGCTCAAAGTAGACTGAAGTTCAACCAACATTGTTCATTATTAGATATTTAGTGAACATAAGAAAATTATACACAGTCCTTAAGACTAGGCCCTTATGTATGTTTTCCTGTGATATCTGGCATAGTGCCTTGGATATACAGTACTGAGCGAATGTTTACGTATCAGAGAATAATCTTTGAAACTTAATTTTTTTTCCCAAGATTTATTCTTGTTTTGTTTTGTGTGTATTTTGTTCTCATGAACATCTGGATCATGGACACCCTGGAACTGAAGTTACAGATGGTTGTAGGTGCGAGGACTTGAACCTAGGTCCTCTCAAGAACAAGTACTGTTAACTGCTAAGCCATCTCTCTAGCCCCTTCCTTTATTGAGACTTTAAAGGAACTAGACCACTTCTCTCACTTAGATGATAATTTCAGAACAGGCTAGTTTTATTGCTGTGGGCCCTGCTGAAGAGCAAGAGCCATAGATCCGTACTACCCCATGACTGTGGGGGCCTTTACAAAGGCCACAAAGTGATAAAGCCCATGAGCAAGTCAAGGCACAACTGGCCCCATGGTACCTCACCAAACACACGAAGTTTACATAACACATGATTTAGGAGGCATGTGACCTCCCACCCTTGCACTATGGAATTGCTCAAGGTTTCCAAGGATAAGCAGGTTCTCAGGTTCACCAAGAAGAGGGTGGGGATACACCCAGAGGAAGCAATGTACTAAGCAATGTACAAGTAGCTAGGAGGAAAGTAGAGGCCAAGGACTGAGCCTGTCCTACCTGTCCCCTCCTTCATTAAGTCTGTATGTGTTAAGCTTACACGCGTACACGCGTACACACGTACACACACGTACACACACACACACACACACACACACACACACACACACACACACACACCAGAGAGGCTAATGCGTAAGTTTTATACAACCAAATCATATGCTTACCATAAATGTCATTTCCTTCAATAAGGCCTCGTCCATCACCAAAAATGTAAACTCCTCCTTGATTTCCATTAAATATAGAATTCCCCCTATAACATGAAATAATTTTTAAAAAACTCATATTTAACAAAGCTTATTTTACCACCTGTGATAATATGAAAATCATTTAGCTTCTTCGGACAGAAAAGTTTTTAATTTGCAAATGAGGCTGCCTAATTAGATATTTCTAAGTTCTATTTTAATCCTTTCTATTACTAAGGGCTTTTAAACACACCTATTATCTAAAATGAAAAAGAATTTATGTTTATTTTGTAGTGCTGAACTGATCTACGTCTTATATATTGCTGGGTAAGCTCTGAGCTATGTTCTTAGATCCCAATGATATTTGTTTTGCTGTTTTGATTTGGTCTTAGTTTTCTTCAGAATGTCACTATGCAGACAAGGCTGGCCTCAAACTTGTGGGATTCCTCCACCTTCTGATTCTCAAGTGACAGAAATACAGATATTTGCCATCACACTGAGCTCCAACATAGCATTTCAAACATTACCTCGAAACACTCAAAACAATTTCTTTTAGCTGGCTTAGAAATATGTGATAAATATTAGCAATTTATTTTCATAAAGCCAGTGGACAACTTGACAATTAAAAATAAGTCAGCTGAGAATGGCAGTACATGCCTTTAATTCCAGCACTTACAATGCAAAGGCAAGCCAGTGTGGTATGCATAGAGAATTTTAAGTCAGTCAAATTCAGGGAGATCAGGGACCCCATTAAAAAAGAAAAAAAAAATGACCTATAACAGCATTTTCAACCATTCATAAAATTAAACAGAACATTCAGTACAAACAACAGAAAAGTGAATTATACTAATTTAGATATAGTCAGAAAAACTCATTTTACAGTAATCATGTTTATAAAACCTACATATATATACACATATATATAATTAATACATGAAAGCTTGTCTGCTTTTTAAAATTATTTTTAAAAACTTTATGTGTATTCTGCTTGCATGTCTGTTTGTATGTCTATGTGAAGGTGTCAGATCCCCTGGAACTAAAATTACAGATAGTGTGAGCTGCCATGTGTGTGTGCTGGGGATTGAACCCGGGTCCTTTAGAAGAACAACCAGTGCTCTTAATTGCTGAGCCATCTCTTCAGCACCACATATTTTAAGAGTTAGAAAGTTCAGTATCTTGACTTTTCTCAGAAGTAAAAAAACCCAACCAAACAACAATAATAAAAAACCCCAGAAAACAAAACAAAACAAAACCCCAAAACCTTTAACTGTAATTATGCAAATACCTTATTGTTGGGTCACTGTTTGAGGTAATCCATACGCCTGCAAAGTTGTTTGCATAGATTTTATTCTCTATAAATTGTCCTCTTCCTTTTTCGTGGACATATATTCCTCCAGTCTGCCCATGGTGAATTTCACAACGAACCACTGTAGGGTTAGCATAGGCTTTTACTTCAAAGCCTGCTATCCTGTTTCTGTGTATGTTGCAACTTTCAAAGTAGCCCTAAAAAAACAGAGTTAAAATCTGTATATAAAAGCTACTTTCTAAATAGAAATGAAACAAAAATTAAAGAGACACATTAAAGTTCAAATGATACTACAGAAACAATACACTCTCTTTCTTCTTCTTCTTTTTTTTTTTTTGAGTCAGGCTTTCTCTGTGCAGGTTTGGCTGTCCTGAAACTCATTCTGTACATCAGGCTAGCCTAGAACTCGGATACCTGCCTGCTTCTGCCTCTGCTGGGATTAAAGGCATGCACCACCATAACCCAACAAATTTTCTAATTATGGCAAATGTATTGAAAGTTAGGAAAGAAAAACAAAGAGGTATTCAATAAATGTAATTCTTTACTTAATATGTATTATCCTTTACCAAAAGGCTGAAGCCATTAAAGAAAATACATGTTGTTTGTTTTTACAATTACCAACAAATGGGCTGGAGAGATGGCTAACAGTTAAGAGCACTTACTGCTCTTGCAGAGGACTTGGGCTTGGTTACCAGCACCTACTCAGGGGCTCACAATCACATCTTTAACTCAAGTTCCAGGAGATCCAATAATGTGTTCTGGCCTCTGTGGGCACCAAGCATACATTTGGTGCATACATACGTGCTTGCATACATAAACACATACGTACATACACACAAACAAAACACTTATATACATCAATTAAAATTTACAAATGGTCGGAGGGTGGGGAAAATAAAATGCCTATTATGTTTGATCCCCAGAGCATTAAAAAAAAAAAACAAACTTCCAATACAGCAACTTCTAAAGGATGATCTAAAGTTAGGTATCTACAGTTAGCTGCTTTGAAAGCTGATGGCCTGAGGATTACATGATCCAGCAGCTCCAGCTAGCCTGCATCAAAGAGGCCTACAAACATTGCTAAATGTGGTGGCCTATGGCCCCTAGTACTTGAGAGGTAGAGGCAGGAGGATGGAGAGTTCAAGGCCAGCCTTGGCTACATTAGATGCCTGAAATCAGCCTGGGTTATATAATATCCGGTCTAAAAGAAAAAAAATTAGAAATAAACCGAGGTTCATTCATCCCAACCCAAGGAACTAGCCATACTTTGCTTTAAAATACAGTGTAAAGAACTACATCTATTTTGTTAAGCTAGAACTCCAGTATAAATTTTAAAAGCCAAAGTATGATGATACATGCTTATATTCCACACCTCAGAAGCCAGGGGGGTGTTAAGTTCTAGGCCAGCCTATACTACACGGTAGAACCCTGCCTTTAAGAAAATAAAATTGAAGGAAGAACAACAACAACAACAACAACAACAACAAAGGTTATTTTCCATTGAAATCAATGTCCAAAACCCAAATTATAATTTACAAAAATCTGCCAAATGTTTTTTACTCTGAATAAAGAGGACAGTGAGATAATGTTACCACAGAATATCCTTGGAGTATAGTTTTCAAGTAATAAAAAAGTTAGTAGGCTGAGCAGAAGACTTTCTTTAAAGTTATAAAGATGGTTTGTCTTTCTGAAACTCCCATTGACAGTATTAAGACTTAAGGTAGGGCTGGAGATGTGGCACAGCAGCTAGCTATAACACTGGCTGCTCTTCCAGAGGACCCAGGTTTGATTCCCAGCACCCATAAGATGGCTCACAGGGGATCTAACACCCTCTCTTCTGGGCTCCATGGGGACTACACACATGTGGTACACAGACACACATGCAGGCTGAACATCCATACACATAAAATAAAAATGAAGGAAAAAAAGAGCTGGGGAAAAGGTTGCTGAAAAAGTTCATAGGTACAGTGCTTCCTCTCATGTGTGCACCCAACTCAACCCAAATAAAGTATCACACAACACACCTCTTCCCCAAACCATGCCCCCAAATGTTTGGAACCTTAAGCCAGCTGTGTTTAGAGGCACGGGTCTCTGGAAAGTGATTAGGCTCAGAAAGGACCAACAAGTGGAGCTTCCATGACTGAGTACAGGCTGTTTGATAAGAAGCAGAGAGACCAGGGTAAAAACATTCATGTTCTTTTTTGTCCACACTATATTTGGGGTCATTTTGGATATCTGCTCACAAGAAGACTGTTACCAAATACAGTAACTTCATCCTGGACCAGAGTCAAAATAAGCTTCCTCTATACTAGCCTGTTGATAATTATGTTAGCAGCAACATAAAATAGGCGAATATAAAAACAGGCTAAATAAAAAAAAAAAATAGCATAAAAGGGCAAATAGGACAGGAAGGATAAGCAATACTTTTTATGACAGTAGTGGTTTGTTGTTTTTGCTTGTTTTATTCATGTTTTTGGAAACATTTTAATGTAGCCCTGGCTGCCCTGGAATTTGTTTTGTAAATCATGCTGACCTTGACCTTGGAGACGGACTGTCTATTCCGGACTTCTGAGTGCTGGGATTAAACATATGCACCACCATTCCCAGCCCCTACGGTATTAGCTAATATAAACAATTTAGGCTTAAAGCATAAATCTAAAGTAGGAAACTAAGAAGTGATTCCTTCTGGGTTAAAAACTGTACTTTCTGGGGCTTGAGCAAAGCTCAGCTGTAGTGTGGCCATTTAGTATGTTAGAAGCTCTCAGTCTGTACCCCAGCACCTCAGCCCTCCCACCACGCAAGTAGCCTCACACTTGGAAAGAAAGCAAAAGCAAAAGCAAAAAAATAAATAAATAAATAAAAGATAAAAAAAATCAGCATCTAAGACCATCCTTGGCTACATAGTGAGTTCAAACAAATTGTTCTCTCTCTCACACACACATATACATTCTGTAGCACACTTGTCCACACACATGAACTGTGCACACATACAAAAATAAGTAATTTTAGGCTTCCTTTTAAAATGATAAGTGAAAGGAGGAGATAGGGGAAAGCCAGATTTCAACACAAGAAACACAGATTCAATCTGTCATAGGCTAGGTTCATAAACTTGAAATAAATGCCTTAAAAACCCATTAATAACTTCAAATCTCTATTTTAATCATTTCTTTTACAAAAAAATTAACATTCTTCAAATTGAGCATGGTTATGTATACTTTTAATTGTAAACCCATCATTTGGATTTCTGTGTGTTCAACTCCATCCTGGTCTATATCAAGCTAAAGCTACGAGAGTGAGACTATCAAAAAATAAGAAACAAACAAGTTAACATTTTTCAATGCAGCTGTCTGGAAAAAACAGAAACAAACAAAACAAATATTCTTCAATGCACTAAATATAAAACAAAGGGGGGGGCTCAAATTGTAAATACTGACAATAAATTTGAAAACACAAAGGGAATTATTCTTTTTTCTTTTGAGACAGGATTTCTCCGTGCAGCCTTGTCTGTCTTAGACTCGCTCTGTAGAGCAGGCTAGCCTCGAATTCACAGAATCCACCTGCCTCTGCCTCCTGAGTGCTGGAATTAAAGTTGTGCATCACCATAACCCAGCTTTAATCTGTTTTCTTAAATTGGTGTGTGTGTGTTTGTATGAAACCTGGTTTTTTTTTTTTTTTTTTTGAAGATAGGGTCTCTCGCTGGGACACGTTCTAATCTGGACGGTCAACCCCCCTCCCCCATATTCTCTTCTATCTTTTTCCTCAGGACTGAGATTGCCTAGGATGGGCCACTTGCTCTGTCAAAAAAGGGGGAGGGGTGACGAATCATCCTCTAGTCCTCATAGCATCTCAAGAGTAGCAGTGACACTGTGGTTCTGTGAAAGGCACAAAAGGCCTCCCTTCCCGCTTCTTGATGCTGGCGAAAGACCCAGGGCTTCATGTGTCCTACCACTAAGCCATAATCTTGGCCCCAGAATCACAGCTTTTGAAAGATAAATGCTAAAATACTTACAGAATAAGGCTGTCTGGAGTTTACCCATCCCAGTTAATTCTTAATTTTGTTTCAAAATAATCCAGAATACAAGGAAAGGAAGACAACATAAACACGGAAGCAGTGAGAACCAAAACTGGTTCTTATTTATGGGCGCGTGAGGACTCATTACATTATTCTCGGTACCTCTGTGTATAGTAGAACTATTTCATTTAATTTTTAAGAAGTTCAAAATTAAAACAAAGTAAAGTAGCAGAATCATACGAAACAATGGAATGCAGTGAAAACACATTTCAGAAAGTCACACAACACTTAAAGGAAAGGAATACAGTAATATCAATAATAGGAAGAACCAAGTTTCTAAAGAAAACATATAAAACAAACAAACAAAAAACTGGAAAACATCAACAATAAAACCAACATATGGATATGAAATAAAGCAAACCAACACCAGAAAGTAAAGAAAGCAAAAGTTATCAGACAGACTTGATGCTAAAATGGAAAAATATCACCAAATTAAGAGATAGATAACCTAATTGCACACTCTGATAAGTTAAAAAGATAATCGGCTGTCATTTTCAAGTGGCAAAAATTCAACCTGTAAGTTCTTCTAAAAATGTAGGGGAAAGGAGGGTTGGGGGGAGAAGGCTAGCTGATAAAGCCTAGACACATGTCAAGAACCCACATAAAATTAAGGAATAGAGGTCAGGGGTTATAGGGAGAATACAATAAATAAATAAATAAAAAGTAAATACAGATCTGCAGCTGTAAGATCACAAATGTTTCCAAATACAAAAGAATGTACAGGGCTTGAGAAAATGTTCATCCATTAAGAGCAATAGCTCTTCAGTTCCCAACACTCATATGGTGGGTCACGACCATCTGTAAGTCCAGTTCCAGAGGATGGTGCTCTCCTCTTCTGGCCTATGTGGGCACTGCACAGGCGTGATGTACATACATACACACAGGAAAAAAAAACTTCTATACACTAAAAATATAAAAAGGTTAGGTACGTTGGTGTACACCTTTAAACCCAGTGCTGAGGATGTAGAAGCAGGTGGATCTCTGTGAGTTTACAGGCCAGCATAGTCTGCAGGGTAACTTCTCAGCCAGCCGGGGCTCTACAATGAGACCCTGTCTCAAAATAACAAACAAACAAAATTCCCCCAAAGATTTACTAGTGATGGGATGAAGCTGGTTAAAAAGTACATTTTTTTCCCCCTCATCACCCCTTTTGGATTTTTTGAGACAGGGTTGCTCTGTATCCTTGGCTATCTTGGACTCACTTTGTAGACACCAGGCTGGCCTCGAACTTACAGAGATCTAATTGCCTCTGCCTGCTGAGACTGAAGGTGTGCTTCACTACATTTAGCTATTTTCTCACCTTTTTTTTTTTTTTAAATAGGGCGCTCAAACATACAAACTCTAAAGTTGTAGCAACTTTTGTTTTTCTTCCATTTTCTTTTAAACCAAAGTTTAAAAGAAAATAAAACACATCTTTTAAAAAAAATCCATGGGCCGGAGAGATGGCTCAGTGGTTAAGAGCACTATGTGCTCTTCCAGAGGCCCCGAGTTCAATTACCAGCAACCACATGGTGGCTCACAACCATCTATAATGGGATCTGACGCCCTCTTCTGGTGCATAGGCATACATGTAGATAGGGCACTCGCCTACATAAAAATAAATAAATAAATAAATCTTTAAAAAAAAGTCCAAAAGTAAAAACTCATTTGGGTGTTTGTGTCATGTTAACTAAGCACGTGTATGGGCATGAGGAAGCAAGCACAAATCTGTGCACAAGTGTGCAGCTCGGGTCAGTGCAAGCGCTTTCTCGGTTTGGCTCAGCTATTTGGTTTTAGTGTGTGCCACGGCGAGGCACGCGCACCTGAGCCCAGGTGCTCTTGGTGCACTGGATCCGTCTGAACTGGAGTCACAGGTAACTGAGGAACTAGAGGAGTGTGGGAACCTAACCGTGAGAGCAGTGTATGCTCCTAACCTCTGAACGATCCTTTTCGCCCTCTCCTACTTTCACAATTCGGCTACATTAGCTGGCCAATGAGCTTCTGGTATCTGGTATCATCAGCCATCTCCCCAGCCCTTAACTTAAGTCTTTTGTGATTCCTTTTAGGAATATTGGAACTTATTCTAGGAATGTAACCCCTCCACACAAAAATAACTTGAAAAATTGAACAATAAATATGAATATACTTAAAGATAAATGTTGTACAAGTAGATAGTTAACTCAAGGGAAACCAGACACTAAATCAAAACCACGAATACTATTTTCACTATTGTTGTTATCTTACTGTGCAGCCTTGGCATGCTTGGAACTTGCTCTACGGAGCAGACTGCTCTCAGACTTGTGGGTATCCTCTTGCCTCCAGTGTGTTTTACAGAATGTGACATTACATCTATCTGCTATTAACACTATTTTGGAATAATGACCTTAAAGAACTCTGTTAAGTCAAGGCTAGAAAATTATGTAAAGTAAAGACAGTGAAATTTACATCCTCAGTAATTTCCGCCTGTTTTAAAACTGATATCCTACTTATATTATATTAGCTTTGAATTTATGCAAGGTAGAAGATGGTTTGGTGGTTGTTTTTTCCTCGCTCTGTTCTAATGTATCCAAGGTTGACCTGACTTCAGATCCTTGCAAGGTTAGAATTATAGAATACTGGCATATGGTCATACATTATTTTTTTCTTTGGGAGAATTAAAATGCAAAACCAAATTAACAATGAGAGCCTGTGTAAAACACTTGCCCACTGCTCCCCAGGTCATAGCTGTGACCTCTCAACACTGCTCCCTACCAAACAAACAACCCCCAAACAAACAACACAACCCTAAACAACTGAGACTACTATTTCCAAAGTACAAACACTACAGATAAACTGTACTAGATTCACTATGCTGCTGACTAAAAATGCTTTTTTTGGCTTCATTTTTAGAAATCCTTATTGTATCTGATGTAGAAAGAAAAATTTACACAGACACAGACACACACCTCTTTCTCAACAAAAAAAAGCCTATAGGTTTTCATATGATTTTTACATATATTCAGATTTGAGAACTAACTGCTAGATTAGACTTCAAAGACCACATCCATTTTCAGTGAATTCTAACAAAAATATATTTTTTCTGAGTATGGTGCTTTGGGCATGTGAATTTATAGAATGATTATGATGATACTCTTCAATTCTGATACTCTGATAGGAAATGTTAATTGGCAGCGCCAGCTTTTATCTTAAGAACGAATCTTACCATGCCATGATCGAATGTGAACACACCAACGTCACGTCCATGATGAATGTGATTCCGTCTAATAATTGGATTTCCATGATTTTTAACCCAAATCCCAGCTAATGCATTATTAGAAATTTCATTATCTTCATATATTCCCTATAACAATGAGAAACAAACATTAGTGCAGTTTAAAAAAATATATAGAAAATTAATAAAAAACTAAAGGTTCAAATTAAACAAATACCTGTGCATGATCTGTTATATAAAGTCCGACATTTTCACAGTCGCTGATGTTACAATGCTTGATGGTAGGACATGCTCCTTGACCACTAACACATACCGCAGAACCGACTATAAGAAAAATTATTTATGCATTAAAAAAACCTATTGAGGAATAACAATGGCTCCACTTCATACAAAACATGAAGTACGAACCTGTGCATGTACTGCGGATGATGCAGTGATCAATAATAGGGCTGCAGTTCACCGTGATCTCTAAGCAGTGGTGTGCATTGTGATGCTGAGCAGATTTGTCATCAGGGTTGAACTGAAAAGTAGAAATTTTATTTGAGGTAACAGCTACTGAATCACACAATTCAAAAAGTATTTCAAAACAAAAATCTTACTCTTATTGTCATATATCCAACATACGCATCTTCAGAACCCTCCATAAAGACGAAAGTTGAATCTCTAGTGTTTTCAATGATAACTTTGTCTGCAACTTTCCCAGGTGCTGTAAAGGAGACATTTTAAGCACACAACCTTTATTCTAGTCAATCAGTGAGGTATTTGTACAGAAAGGATCCATCCACCCACCCCAATCCCAGCCATCCTGCAAAAGGCAGGGCATCAATATTTGGCTCAGGACGGCCTTAAACTTGAGATCCTCCCAATTCCTCCTCCCAAGTTCCAGAGTAACAAGCCTGTATCACCATGCCCAGGTGAGAGTGGACTTCTAAAAAACATTAGTTATTACTGGACTGGAGAAACAGCTCGGTGGTTAAGAGTACTTCCTGCTCTTCCAGAGACCTAAATTCAATTCCCAGCTCCCACACCAGGTGGCTCACAACTGCCTCTGACTCCAGCTCCAGGGAACTGGCCCTCTCTTCTGAACTCCACACACACATGCCCATACAGAAACACACATATGAATAAATAAATTTAAAAACATCAATATTAAGCAGCAGGACTAACTTTTTAGTTAACTATGTTTCCTCAGTATTTATGACAAATAAACACATCTATTGGGGATATTACTTGATAACACCATACCCAAACTCATGTACAGTAATACTTAGTAAGATTCAACTATAAATAAACAGTATTAATATCAAATGCAGTAACATATTAAGAAATAAAGTTACTAGCAGCTGCAGCAGCAACGGTGGCAGAAAAAGCAGCCAGGGACTGGTCCTCCATTTTTAAGTTACAAGTTTAAAATTAAAAGAAGGAAACGTTTTTCCCTCTTTTTTAGTGGTGGTGATGCTAGAGCTTAAACAGGTCCTCACACATGCTAGACAAACACTACACTCTCAACCCTTGTCCTCCTTTTTATGATGGTGATGGGGGGATGGCAGAGGGGCAGTACATGTAAATTCCATCAGTAAATGGTATTACTACTACCCTTAAAGTGGTGTATTAACTGTATTCTCAACAAAACAAAACAAAACAAAAAAACCAAGATGGAGCCAAATCTTGAAATAACTCATCAGTATTTAATAAATATCTCATTACACTTAGTGTAAGAAAGTTGACTAGTACAAAAAGCATTTAAAAGTTATCATTTGTTTCTTTAAAAACACAGCAATGTGGGGCTAGAGATAAAGATGACTCAATGGTTACGAGCTTTCACAGAGGACCTGGGTCCAGGTCCCAGCACTACCATGGTGGCTCACAACCATTTCTAACGCCAGCTTCAGAGGATCTTACACCCTCTTCTGCCCTCTGCAGGCACTAGGCATGCACATGGTGCACATATATGCAAACACACAGGAACACATGAAATAAATAAATCTAAAAAACAAAAACAAAACACCACAGCATTAAAACACATACATAAGCATTAGTGCTAGGAAGGGAGCAGCCCAATGGTAGAAAACTTGTAGAGTAAGTATATTCAAGGTCCTAGATGTAAGCACAAGCGACACAAAAAACATAAAGAACCTAGCTTGCTTGTTCAAAGGAACAATAATATGACTATTTTTTTCCTTAAATGAGTAATTGACGGCAACTGGAGAAACAAACCAGTGACATCAAAAATCAAACACATCTGTAACTTTAACCTTTTCTGCTTTTTTTTCTTCACGCAGAGAAGTATTCAAAGTATCCCCACTACTATGCTTTCTGACCATTAAGGTATTAGCAAAGTCCAATTGGATTTTAAGCCACTAGCACTAAAAAGAGCCCCAATATGTAAATGAAATAATACAAATAAAATGCTAAAATTCTAACAATGAGTTTCAAAATACCTGCACCAATCATAGTGATTGGAGATTCAATATAAATCCATTCATCAGTATATATTCCAGAATGAACAAAGATAAGCCCATCAAAATGTGCTTCCTGTACTCCACCGAGGGCATCTTCAATAGTATCATAATACTAGAAAAAAAAAAAGTGTCAGTACAAAAGTTACTATCATCCAGACAGAAAGGTTACTATCTAAAGTCATAAAATACAAATGACAAGACTAGGTCTGTTCACAGTAGTACAGAACAAATGTCACAAAACAAAGAAAAGGGAAAAGAGGGTCAACAAAAACACACTTTATTTGAAAATTCTGTAACAAAATCCCATATGCAAATTAAAAAATAAAACCCAACATACCAACATATTTTCTCTTCCCTTGTATCTTGCAGGGTTACTATAGAAATGCTCAGCAAATCCCGGCTTCACGTGTGCACCTTTGTACTAAGATGTCAAAAACAAGACAAAACAATTGTCCACTGCCATAAAACATTGCATTTTAAATCAGCGTTCCACAGTATAACAATAAATACAAAACAATTCACAACTATTCCAACTAATTTTTAGTTGTATGGTACAATGAAAAAAAATCTATTCATTACTACCTAGTAAGACAAGCGGACTTTAATTTTACCACTGCTATTACTTTGGGCTATATAATTCTTTGACATGGAAGCTGTCCCATGAAGTGGAGGGTGTTCAGTTAAATCTGCGGCCTCTGCCAAACCTGAAACTAAAGGTAAGTGCCCTCTTCTGCTTTGACAAACGAAGTGTCTCAAGACTGCTAACTGTTCCCTCACATTTGAGAATCACCCTTTGCTGAGAACTACTCAAAACTGACAGACTGTAAGAAAATTAAACCACAAAGGGCATGAGGTATGTTTTGTTTGTTTGTTTGGTTTTATGAGACAGAGTTTCTCTGTGTAGCCTTGGCTGTTCTGGACTCACTTTGTAGACCAGACTGGCCTTGAACAGAGATCTACCTGCCTCTGGTACACATGCCCGGCTGGTATTAGGTCTTTAATCCCAGCACAAGTGGAGGTAGAGACAGGTAGATTTTTGAGAGTTCTAGGACAGCCAGGACTACACAGTGAGCTCTCATTTAAAAAAGAGAGAAGTAAACTGTATGTAGACTTTTTAAACTACTAAAATCTACGAACTTATGTACAAATTTAAACAGATCCATTGGAATTATAACTATCCAAGGTACTGATTTTCTTTCCTTTGAGACAGCCTTACATGTGACAGAGGCTGGCCTTCTGCTTGTCACCTTCCTGACTAAGTCCTGAGTGCTGGAATTACAGGTGTAGGCACCGTGTTCAATTTATAATCTGTTCTTGGATACATGCATTTATTTAACTAAAAGCTTTAAATTATGTATAGTTGTGTGTGGGCATACATAAATGAGTGCAATTGGCCAAGTAGGCCAGAAGAGAAAGGGCATTGGGTCCCCTGGAGCTAGAATTACAGGAAGCTCTGAGCTGCCTATGTCGGTGCTGGGATCCAAACTCAGGTCCTTTAGGAGTAGTACATACTCTTAACCACTGAGCCATCTCTCTGGATATATATGTGTGTATATATATATTCTTTTTTTTTCTAAATAAAGAAATGTATTTACAAATACATAACATAAATCCGTATTTTCTGTATTTCATACCAACTGCTGGAAACTCTCTTTCCATGGATTTGGATGTTCATATTCTTCTGGATTAATCTGATAGAATTTACCAGGTTCAGGGTGCATCATAGGGCGGGTATATTCAAATACTTCCATATATAATCGTTTCCTGAGGGGGGGAAAGGAATTAAAGATTTCCTTATAAAGTATCCTCTAGCCTATTAATAAAACATTAAATGACCGGAATTTCAGTAAGGACAGCCGATTAAATACCAAAACAAAGAAATTGGTTAACGGGTTAGTTCCTGAAATAGTACTAGTTGTGTAGACTGTTCTGTGTTGCTCTGAATTCCTGTGCTCAAGAGCCTCCTGCCTTACACTTCTGAGTAGCTGGGACCACACACATGTACTATACAGACAAAATACTTTCTTTTTCCCTCTTGTAGACAGGGTCTCACTATGTAGCCTTGGCTGTCCTGGAACTCACTCTGTAGATCAGGCTGGCCTTGAAAAACAAAGATATACCTGCCTCTGCTTCACAAATGCTAGGAGTAAAGGTGTGTGTCACTATACCCAGCTGACAAAATATATTTTAAAAAAATATTGATTATAAATAGCTGGGCAGTTGCTGGGCATGGTGGCACATGCCTTTAATCCCAGCATTCAGGCAGGCAGAGGCAGGCATATCAATGTAATTTGAGGCCAGCCAGGTCTATACAGTGAGTTCCAGGACAGCCTGGGCTACACATGGAAAAACCCTGCCACAAACCAACAATCAAGTTTTTAAAGAGTGTTTTCTCGGCTCCATGTACACCACATACGTGTTGCGCCTGCAGAGACCTGAGGAGGTGCTGGAATCCTACAACTTGAGTTCCAGAAGGTTGTGCTAGTCAGTGTAAGAGACCCAAGTGCTCTTAACCACTGACCCATCTCTCCAGCTACAAAATAAATTCTCACTATATACACAGTGTATTTAAAAACTATACAATAGTAAATTTTCTTCAAAATTTGTTTAGAAAGGGGGAAAATGCAACCCCTACTGTAAACTGTAATTTAATGAGCTATTTTGTGTTATTTTTGGTTTGTTTTGAGACAGGGCCTCACTATGTAGCCTTCGCTAGCTTGGAACTCCATTTGTAGACCAGGCTGGCCTTGAACTCAAAGAAATCTGCCTAGCTTTGCCTCCTCAGTGCTGGGAATAGAGCTGCACCAGCACATCCAGCCCCTGCTGTGTGTCTGTGTGCGTGTTGTGTGTTTTGTTTCGTTTTAAGGCCTACAAGGTCCTACTATGTAACTCAGGTTAGTCCAGGCTGGCTTCAAATTCACAATTCTGCATCAGCCTGCCAACCGCCAGGAGTGCACATTTGTGTCAATGCACCTCAGATAAAAAGTAGACTTCTTTTTCTTTAAATTTGTTTGTTTGTTTTGTTTTTCAAGACAGGGTCTCTCTATGTAGTTCTGACTATCCTGGAACTCACTCGGTAGACCAAGATCAGCCTGCCTCTGCATCTTGAGTGCTGGAATTAAAGATGTGTGTAACCATACCTGGCTACACAGAGAAACTCTGTCTTGAAAAACAACAAGCAAATTTACTCTGTGTGTGTGTATATGTGCCTGCTGTTTTGATGGTGGGCTCAGCGCTGAAGACAATGATTGTATCCTCTCCCAGATTCCATCATTAGCCAATAGTTCAGCAGCAAGGGGTAGGCCTCAGGAGCCCTTAATTCTTTTTCTATCTTTAGTCCCAGTAAGCACACCAAATATTAGAAGTGGAATAATTTTTTTGTACAAACAAAAATGTTTTCTCTTTTTCTCTATTTATTCTCAGTTTCTCCTAAAATAGAGGTATCTTCAAAAGAAGATGTACCTTATTTTTGACATCATAAGATATTATTAACTTCCAGGGCTTATGCGTGACGGCATACTCCTCTATGATCCTAGCACTTGGGAAGCCAAAGTAGGAGATCTCCAATTCAAAGCCAACCTGATTACACAGTAAGATCCTGCCTACACATACTCTCTCTTCCTCTGCTCCGTTAAGACACGAGCATACACAAAGACAATATATAATGGTATAGATAGCCATTACTAAAGCTACTTCAATAGTAACTAAAGATAGTTATTAATGGTTTAATGTATTTTTCTTCTAGTCTTTTTATTTATAAATTATTTACTTTGAAAACTCTGCGTAAAACACCCTCTTTTTTTTTGTTGTTGTCTGTTTTTCAAGATAGGTTTTCTTTGTGTAGTCTTGGCTGTTCTGGCTTTGCAGACCAGCCTGGCCTCGAACTCAAGAGATCCACCTGCCCCTGCCTCCCTGCACGCTGGGACTTACAGGCGTGCACCACCACACCCGGCAAAACACTCTTTTTTAACCTGTGCATAGGCTGGAGGGAGTACATATTTGCCATGTACACATGGAGGTCACAGACAACATGGGAGATAGTTCCCTCTTCCCGCCTCGTGGCTTCCAGAGATCAGATGCACATTGTGAGGCTTGGTGGCAGCTGTGTTTACTGCTGAGTTATCTCAGCTCTAGCAGAACAAATCTTATCTTCTGCACATTTCATTTTATGTTTCACGTTTTTGTTTTTCCCCTTTTGGAAAGAGTCTCATATAACCTCAAATTTCCTATGTTGGCGAAATTCTCTGGCCTCTACCTCACAAATGCTAAGATTATTTGGGGACCTAACACTTGGCTCAAAAACAAAACAAAAAACCCAACAATAACAAAACAACTTTTTTTGTAAAAGTCAGATAGCAGAAATATCTCAGTCTTTTAACTGGACATTATATAGTTTATCTATTTCTTTTTAAAAAGATCTGTTTGTATACGTATTTATTTGCATGAGTTTTATTATGTGTACCATACGTGTAGAGAAGCAGCCATGTGGTGAGAGGAGTAAACACACTTAGCTCCAGCACTTTCCGCATTTTGTTACTGCTGGAAGTAGACGGTCTGTAGCTCACCTACTTGTTACCTACATGTTGTTATTTAAAAAAAGTGTGCAAGAATGAAAACATTTTCCTAAACAGAATGACTAGAGCAAAGGGAATACGTCTGTATAACATATATATTAACTGAAACTAGACTTAAAGAATTATTTTAAAATTACCCTTGGGAATGATTTTTTTTCCTTTTGTTTTGTTTTTGAGACAGGTCTCACTGTGTAGCCCAGGCTGGCCTCCTGGAACTCTTTGTAGACCAAGCTGGCCTTGAACTCTGCCTGCCTCTGCTAGAATTGGATTAAAGGTGCGTGCCATCACACCCAACTCGCTCTGCTTCTAAAAATGAGGCAGGACTCTGTTGAGAAGCTATACCAACACTTGGGTGTATTACTTCTGCTGACTCTTTGAGAAGCTGCCACCCATGCTCTTGGTATGTCCTACTTTCTTCAGAGCACCTTCTTCACCCTGATACTTAAATCTGTACTGAAATATCTCTGTTAAACCCCCAACGCTACTTCATAAAAAACCAAAAATGTAAAAAACAAAATGAGTTGAGTGTGGTGGCAAACACCAGTATCCCAGTCTGAAACAGGAGAAACAGGTGTTCAAGGGCAGCCTCAGCTGCAAAGTCATTCTGAGGCCACCCTGAGCTATACAAGAGTCTGTCTTCAACACTCTACCTCACTCCACAAATAAAACATTTCCTCCCAAATCACTCAGTTGTTATAAACCTGTAAATAGCAGAAATAATCCCACTTACTGGCTACTAAATATTTCTTGGATTGACAAGTCCTCCACACTTATAACAATCAGGTAACAGAATTTATAGGCATTTTAACTTTCCTTTAATTACTTAGTTATAATTAGAAACTCACACTTCAACTTTCCTTGGCATTTGAGGCATCACATCCCATTTCAAGAGAACAAGGACTGGCTTTTCACTTACCACAAAATTGGATCATTAGCAAGTTCACTGAAGCGTTTACACACGCAAGCGGCTCTACAAAGATCCTGTTCCAGCAAATATGAGAAAATTTTTAAAACTACTTCATCTGGAAGCTTTTCCTGAAGATACTGTTCAGCAGGTGCTGCTAAAAGAGATTAACAAACAGGACGTAAACAATTCATTTATCAAGCAATGATTTTATCCTTACTAAAGTTATTTTCTCTAACAGCTTGTATTTTTAATGTAGTTATATTTTTCCTTTAGCGAACATACATGTATATACACACACACATTACCTGTTTTTTTGTTTTGTGTTTAAGGCAGTCTTGTGAAGTTTACCAGACTGGCCTTGAAGTCACTGTAACTTAGGCAGGAACTTAGTTTTCTAGTCCTAATCCCTACACATTCCTTTAGCCTCCCAGGTAGCTGGGTTATGGCTGTACCATTTGGCTTGGCTATTAAAACAAACAAACAAACAACGAAATAAACAAACAAAAAACCACTTCTATATAAAAATAAGACAGGGGCTGAAGAGATAGTGCAGCATGTAGAGTTTGTGCTGCTCTTTCAGAGGACCCATGTTTGGTTCTCAACACCTATAACCTGAAGCTCACAACCTCTTATAAACCCAGCTCCAGGAAATCTGATGCCCTCTTCTGGCTTATTTAGGCAACTGAAATACCATCTTTACAGAAGCACACATACCCATAATTAAAAGTAAAAAAGTCAAAGAGGGAAATGTTAGGTTCTAATATATTCTTAATGGTAACTACTTTTGAAATATTCAGATAATGTTTAATTTAATTTTTGGCATCCCATTCATCGTCGTCATCATCATCATCATCATCATCATCACCATCATTTTCATAATTATTGACAGGGTCTCTATGTGGCCCTGACCTGAAACTCTCTAGACCAGGATGGCCTTGAACTCAGAGATCTACCTGCCTCTGTCCATGAATGCTGGGACTAAAGGCTTGTGTCACAATGCTTGGGCTCAAATACAAACTTCTGAAACTCCTTCTGCCTCACTTCTTAGCTTCCTATTCAAAATACCTGATAGATCTTGTGACTTTCCAGACACTCTTGCACGCTTTGCTCGATGACCAAAGTTTTCTGTAGTTGAAGTTGAGGCACCCTTCAAAACCAAAAAGAAAACTTATCAATCAAGTGTTTCTACTATATATAATAATTCTCAAAAACTGTGACCCCCCAATTCTTTCATTACAAAACCAATTACAATTAACTAACCTCCATACTGCTCTTTGTAGGACACGCTGTTCTTTTTGGCAAAAGAGTTTTTCTACGAAGTTGGTATGGACTATTTTGTGCACCAGGACCTGATTCTTCTGCAACCATATCTGCAGGAACATCATCTGAAAAAGGTAAGAGAAAAATGGAATCCATCTTTTTAATAAAAATCTCAAATTTGGCGAGAGAGGAGAGCAACAGAATTTTTGTATGACATTTCAGCCAACTGGATGACTATCTGACAGATGTTAGACATCTTATAAAGCTTGGAAGAAAATCTTAAAAAGAAAAGGGAAAAGTGAGGACATGGCTAGATAAGGAGGAGCAGGATAGAGCAGAGTCAAGTGAGGTGAACACTAGCAAGAGGTGCCACTGCAGAACATGTGGTTATCACCTAGGAAGAGAAACAGTTGACTTCTATGTACTAGGACCCAACTAGGCTAAAAAGAGATATCCAGAGTGTGGTCTGATATATCTTGCTAGACATTTAGAGCATGGAAGAAATCTGCAACAGGGAGGTGGAGGGAATGGCTTAGCAGAGTAGGAAGAGTCTCACACAGCTGAGGTGATGGCAGAATGGATCACATGTAACGGCAGAATAAATGATGGCCAACTGAGTACACAGGGTAATGAAAGTCAGATTTCTGTTAAAATAGCTGTAACTATAAAAACAGAAAGCACCGATAAGCGCTTTGATGTTGAGACCAGAATCAAAGGTATAGTGTGAACTCATGATTTCAGCCGCAGATGGAGAAATACAGATGTAAGTATTTGTATGCGCATGGAAAACGTGCTCATTAGCCCTAGTTCTCTCCACACCGGACAACACGAAGCTTTCCAAAGGAATGAGCATGACTAGCAGTTGGATCTTGCTTCTAAATAATATTTTCTATAAAAGGAAATTTTCATACTCGTTGGAGAAATGGTAGATCCCAGGACTAGGCAGAAAAGTACAAAATAAGCCTAGAATATCTTGTGGCAGAAAGTGCTCAAAAAAAGGGGGGGGAGGGTGGGAAGTGGAAGGGGAGCTTGAAAAAGCAAAAGTATGCCGCAATAAAGTAACCAAAGGTATAACCCATACATTAACACAGATATAAATACACTGAAAAGTATAACAAGTAAGGGACTTCAAGTTATCTACAGATCAAGAGAAACAGAATGAGTGCCAACCGTGGGAAAAGCTCAAAGTTAGGTCATAGTAAAACAAAGTGAAACGGCACACCTGACAGCACACAACAGAATTTCTGTGATGTTCCTGACCAAAGTGGACACTGCGAATCCAGCTATGAAGAATCAAACACTGTGAGAGCACCACAGTTGTTCTGTAGGATTTGAAGAGATGGGGCAACTAAATGCCATCTGTGGCACTGGTGAAAAGAATATTTTCCTCATCCTGCTCCAGCAAGTGAAATCTGTAAACCATGAGTGAGACAGGATGTTAGTTAACTTATGGTTTTTGGACAGTCTTCTTTGTAGGACATGTACACTCACGTAGTAGGGTGTAAAAGGCGATTTAACTCTTAAAGGACTGGGAGCCTCTGTGCTACTAATTCTCTTATTTGGACTTTTAAAAATCTTGAAAATTGCAATAGCACAACTTCTTGAAACAAAAACCAACAGACAAAAGAAGAAAGATGGTTAGGGGAAAAATGACTGCAATATATTAAAAAGAGACAATTTGTTCACAAATCAGTATTTGATCAACAGGCCAGTTATGGTATATAAGAGATGTGGACTGACAGCTCCAAATGAAGAAATACAAAGAAAAACTGCAGTGAGATTAACTTTTATCTACCACATTGTTACAAGATGGTCAAGAAGAGGAAAGAATGCCTGGCAGTGGTGAGTCACACCTTTAATCTCTGCATCAGGGAGGCAGAGGCAGCGGGTCTCTCAAGGCCCACCTGCTCTATGGTTCCAGAACAGACAGAGCAAGAGAGCAAGCAATATACAAAGAGAGAATGGGAGAAAGAGAGAAAGAAAAAAGCAAGAACCAGAAAGAAAGAAGAGCGAGAGACACTTGTCATTGCTTTTGAAAGGTTATACGGCAAGCTGCTACTTAGTTGTCCCATTTCTGACAACTGATCCTGCAGCTATCCTCACACATGAACCAAGACATTCATCACGGAAGCCCTACTACCAGAGGACAACAACCAAAATATTCATTGTCAGACAGCTACACAATGAACTTTTGTGTAGCTGTTACAAAATATAAAGCAATTCTATACAGTAATGAAACACTAACTCCAATATACAGGTTAGAGTACAGATCAGGGCTGGGATTTATAGCTTAGTAAGAGCACCCACTATATACAAGGCCTGAACTGCAAAACAGACGAAACATTTTAATTATAAATCAATCAATCAAACAAACAAACCCTATACATATGTCTATATATGAAACTTGTGTAGGGGACACACACACACTCTCCACAGAATAGGCAGTCAACGTGAAGAGAATCTTACTGGTTAGGAAAGATGGAATTGGAGGACTGGAGAGATGAATTCTTAGCACCTAAATGATGGCTCACAACTCCAGCTCCAGGTGATCTGACACTTTCTTCTGACCTCTTCAGATACTATGCATGGGTGTTACAGATGTACATGTAGGCAAAGTACTCAAATAAATACATGTTCTTCCTGGCTTAAATGGGACAATCAGATAACCAATAGACAGGAAACAGCTCCCTACAGGAACAAACTCCAGAAGAAAATAATAAAACTTCAGAATCATGGCTTTGCAATTGCTAAATGAATTAACAGACTTAGCCACTGAATAACAATCATGCCCAGGATAACTAAAAGAGAAATCAGAAGACTTTTTATTTCCTCAAGAAAGAAGAGAAGCCCTAGGAACAGCAGCAAAAGTTTAAAAAAATCTAGTTATTTCATTTAAACATTGTTCTTAGCTGGGTGTCGGCACATGTTTATTACCCCAGCATGCAGGAGGCATAAGGCTGGAAGATCAAGAGTCTGAGGATACTCTGGGATACATAATAAAAAAAAAATATTTTCAAATAAAGCTTTGAAAACTGAGTTTGCACTGTTGTCAGAAAATATAGTCCATGTGACACACTGAAGTATATGTGGAGTCATCCCTTTGTGCTTTAACATGAGGTTATTTTTACAAATGTTTATCAGTATCTAAAATGAACACGTATAATCTTCCGTCTTTTAAACAAGGAGGGTTCAGGCATCAGGCAGGAACTCTATTTAGTGTCTTACTTAGGGTTTCTGTTGCTGTAATGAAACACCATGACCCAAAAGAAGATTGGGGAAGAAAAGGTTTATTTGGCTTATGCTTCCACATCATTATCTGTCATTGAAGGAAGTCAGGACAGGAAGCTGGAGGCAAGAGCTGCTGCACAGCCCACGAAGGAGTGCTGTTTACTGGCTGTGTCTCCATGGCTTCTCAGTCTGCTTTCTTTTAGAACCCAGGACCACCAGCTTAGGGAAGGCATCACCCCCAATAGGCTGGGCCTTCCTCATCAATCATGAATTAAGAAAATACCCTATAGCCTTGCCTACAGCCCAAACTTATGGAAGCATTTTCTCAACTGAGGCTCCTTCCTCTCTATTGACTCTAGCTTGTGTCAAGTCCACAAAACCAGGCAGTTTTTAATCTATCAACATCTATCCACTGAGGTGTGTCGCCAGTCCCTATAGCCTACATTTTAGAGAACAACTTAAAACTCTCTAAAAAGCAAGCTTTTAATAGTGTAGTTCAAATATTCTGCCTGCCCTTTTTGAGTGGAGGTAGTATGGTTATCTACTGACTTCAGAAAGAAATATGCTAAACTCTCCCGCTGTGTCTCTAGGTAGTCTATTGAGCCTATAAACCTTTATTTTATACACTCTGAGATGTTAGCTGGATACAGATCAAGATTAATTCCTGCTGAATTATTCCGTTTATCATTATGTAAAGAACACACCTTAATTTATGAGTATAAATGTTTTCCTTGTATAAATGTATGTGCCTGTCCATGTCTGATGTCTGTGGAAATCATAAGTAGGCTTTGCATCCCATGGAACTAGAGATGGCTGTGAGCTTGGAACGGAACCCAGGTCCTCTTCACCACTAAGCCATCTCTTCAGCCCTCAGTGCTACACTTCTTGTTCCCATGTATGTACTGAAGCTCTACTTGAGACCCACACCACAGATAACCAAGACCAAAAAAGCCCCTGTACTTTATCTCCTATTCACTGATTTGATGTCTCTAATTTCTAGCATCCCTGACTTCTTTCTTTCTCTTTAGGGTTTAGTTACAATTCTATCATTTCATGCTGCTGTGTTTGTAGTATATGCACACACCGGACTGGTATTTCTATCAGCTTAATTTAGCCATGCTGACAGTAATTTTCTTAACAATCAAATTTGTTACTCTATACAAACTCCCTCCCCTTCCACCTTCACCTAGTAAAAGATGAAGATACCCACCCACCTACCCTGGAATTTTTCTCACTATCAGCATGTCAAGAATTTAAAGATTTAACAGAAGCACAGGAGGAAGTTGTCTGTTCATCAGTGCTGCCTAAATTTTGTCTCTGAAGGAGTGAGAATGCACATCTTCCTTACAGGCTCCTATATATGACTGCTCAGTCGACACCGGAGAAAGAAAGGCTTTGACAGGACTAGGAGTAGACTGTGTGGTCACATTAAGGAAGTGTGTCACTGGGGGGTGGGCTTTGAGGTTTCCAAAGCCCAAGCAGGCTCAGTGTCACTCTCTCTCTGCTTACAGACTGAGATGTAGCTCTCAGCTGCTTCTGCAGCACCACCCCTGCCTGCTGCCATGCTCCCCACCATGAGGGTAACAGGTTAAGCCTCTGAGACTGTAAGCCCGTCCCCAGTATGAGTTGCCTTGGTCATGGTGTTTCTTCACAGCAATAGAACAGTGACTGAGACAGTTGCCTTGTTTTTACTTTTGTTATGTCATATTTTTAACAGATTTATAAGTCCCGAGGGCAAAGGTCCTTTTTTATTCTTCTTCTTCACCGTTTCAGTTCAGTGCCTAATAAAGACTCAGTAAATGATTCCTCTCTATAGAACTGCTTCGTTTCCATAACTAATGAGAACTAGCATGATCTTTACTGAAGAAATAAAAAGGAACTGATTTAACTTTTTTCTGCCTCCAGATTTATAATTTTTTTAAATATTTGTTTGTTTGTTTCCTCCTAAAATTACAGACAAGTATTCCCCAAAACAGATGTGGCACACAGAAGCAATAAAAATAGGGCTTATTATATAAATAAGCAAAACAATACATAAAGCCAATGGTCCATGGTAGATGCCAAATAATGAATGATTAACTCAATTAGGGCTTTGTTAAGTAACTGCCACTCATACATATATTCATATATATGTGAATATATATTCTGAAAAGCAAGAATAGCAACAAGTCAATATGCAATTTAAAATATGTAGTCAAAATTTATATTTACATTTCTAGACTTTACTTCAAATCCTATACATATATACTGCAATTTTCACTACGAATTGGAACCACTAAGGTAAGGAAGATCTAATGAAAATAAACAGGTTTCTCAATTTAAAAGTAAATATTTAAAGATATAATTAAGCAGCAATGAAAATGTATTAGAATACAAATAACAATCTAGTATCTATCCAGCCTGAGGCTAGAATACCTTGACTTTTATATGTATTTGCAACAATCTCAAAGGCTTGCAGAATAGTTATGGAAATTTACAGAAGTTGTGCCCTCCACACACAAAGACTATATTCCAAATTCCTTACCAGAGACACACATCAGACTGAAAATAGTCACGTCTGTGATCGTAACACACAGACGTTTGTGTGTTTAGAAACACACACGGTGTTTAGAAACAGCTCCAAGTCTTACAGTGCAAAGAAGTACCACTTGACAACTGTCTCTAACACAGTCGGGAACCACCACAGCCTTTTCCAACTAAAAGTTTTCATGGAGAAATTCAAGTAAAGCGAGTACTTATTCTAAATATTCTCTAATTTAAGTTTCTAAAGCTAAAACAGAGGTATTTTAAGATAGAGAATCCGAAAGTAAGTATTTTAAATCTGTTTTTTAAAAGGAGATCTGACTTGCCATACAATGTATTATCAGTTATACTTATGAGTATGCTAGTTGTACCTCTGTTACAGATTTTCAAAATTTAACTATCCAGTAAGTGGTACCCTGCAGTAGTGTCTTTATTTATCTAAACAGGTACACACGTATGTTGAATTTTCACCATCACACAGCTGTAGGAATTAACTTAATACAAAGAACAACAACAAAAGAAATACACACTTTGGCTATTCTATAACAACTTTCAGAAACATAATCTTTGATACTATAACTATCAGAAATCCAATTGCTGAAGAAATTTACAACTTTTTTCTAAACTGTCTAGCGGAAAGCACAGGTAACAAGTATTTGCTGAATGGGTGAAGAATACATGAATGGCAATGTCATGCACGGTGCTAGCCAGGCGTGAGACAGACCAGCCAGCCATGGGGTACCTGACATACACAAAACTCAGACACAAGCATGCATGTCTTTAACCCCAGCACGGTGGAGGCAGAGCCAGGCAATCTCTATGCATCTGCGACCCATGTGATATTACAAAGTAAGCTTTTTCTTCTTCTTTTTAAAGGGTAATTTTGTTAATCTGAAATCACACTACAGCGTGAGTGCAGAGTCAGAAAGCATAGACTAGCCATTTATATATAGTACAATATCAATGTTTCATGTGCGACATAGCATCCAATTCACGAGAAAACTGCATTATAATAGGCTATAGAATATTTCTACTCAACCTGAAAGATAAAATATCTCTCATTTTCAGAGACAGGGTTTCTCTGAGACTAAAGGCATAGGCTACCACACTGAACAACTTGCATAAATTTCATTTATTTCCAAGTTCAATCCAAGATTAAGTACTTAACAGGGAAATTAAAAAGCAGCGTAGAAGGTGTGGAGGGTGATGTGACCACAGTATTCAATTTATAATCAGAATGACCACTCCCCAAATCAACAATTGTAACTTTAGACTAAACTAGGATTTGCAGAAATCAATTAAATGCTGACAACCTTCACCTGTAGCCCTTACTGCAAATAAATTTTTAAAATTCCACCACAAAATGATTGTTCTAGGAGAATAAGACATAATAAAAACTGAAAGCAATACAGTTGAGTGTCATAAGGCATGTGTGCGTTGTTACCAAAATATAAAAGGGAACATAAATGCACACAGCTTAGGAAAAAAAAACATTTTAGCTTGTTCCTAATTTTATTTTCACATGAAATTTAGAAACTTCTAGAACTGTCTTTTTACTGGTTTGTATTTACTGGAGAAAGAATAACCAAGGTCAGGAAATTATGAGTAGCAAGATGCAAATGAGGCTACTTTATTCCTTTTTTCTTTTTAAGATTATTAAGTATATGTATGTGAAGGTGTTTGTTTAGTATACAGTTATGTACTGAGGCCAGAAAAGGGTGGTGGATCCCCTAAAATTGGAGCCACAGGTGGTTATAAGGAGGATGTGGTTGTTCGGAACAGAACTTAGATCCTCTGTATAAGCAGCAAATGCTCTTGACCGCTGAGCCATCTGTCAGGCTCCTATTTTACTCTTACAAGCTTTAAATATTTAACCAGAGCTGGAGATGGATAGCTCAGCAGTTAAGAGTACTTGTCGTTCTTACAGTGGACCCAAATTCAATTCCCAGCACCTCCATGGCAGCTCACAGTCATCTGTAACTCCGGTTTCTCCTTTTGGCCTCCTCAGGGACGAAGCACACAAGTGATACACAGACATATCTGTAATTGTGTGTGTGTGAAGGTAAATATATATATGCATGTATGTCAGCTCTGCTCAGATGCCACTTAAGACAACTACATCATTGGAAGAAGGAGGGCAGACGTGGAAGAGGCATTATCAGTTCTTTTCTCATAGTATTACAGTTAACTATAACCACAGTATACAATAGCTAGTAATGTTCTTAATGAAACAAAACAAAACAAAGACCAAAGAACCAAAAAATAAGCTAACAAGGCAATCATGATAGCACAAGCCTGAAATCTGCACTCAGATGGCTAAGGCAGGAGGGTCATCAGTTTTGTGACCAGCTCAAGTTTTATAGTTTAAACTGTTACCTAATACAATATCTAAATATAAACTGTTTGTATTAAGTATCTTCAAATACAGTTAACACCAGTAGTATTTTAGAGGCTTGTAGGAAAATACAATGTAATGGGGCACACATCTTTTAAAAATTATTTTCTAAAGAGGTGGCCCTTAGATCTTTTCATTTAGTAAAAGAAAATCAATACTAAGTTAAGATGGTATATTCTACAAAGGTGGGCCTTTGTTTAGAATTTGGTATCAGCCCTTTCTGTTCAGAAAGTTCCTAATGTGTGTCTGCGTGCGTGCACACACATGTGCATGCCCGAACGTGCAGACATACAGAGAATATATGGTAATGGCCTCTCTACTCCTTGAAATTATTTAAACAAATCCTTTGATAATGTCTCTCACTGGGTAGACAGACTGGCTGGCCAGAGACCCCTGGGACACCCTTGTCTCTGCCTCCCCAATATTGGGATTACAGATATATGCTAGTAGATTCACATGCATACTGAAGATCTGAACATAGGTCTTCATGCTTACACAATCAATTATTATACCAACTGAGGCATCTCCAGGCCTCAGTTTCTCAATTTTAAACATGAACTTCCTTTAACTAATTTTCAGTTCATCTACAAAATGGAGGTAAATAAATAGGCCAGCAAGTTGGCTCAGTGGATGAAAGGGTTTACTGGCTGACAACTCAAATTTATGCCAAGAGCCCAAAGTAGTGGAACCACTGAAAGATGTTCTGACCTCTTGCACAGATCTGCATGCTCAGGCACACACACACACACACACACACACACACTAATATTAAATTTTTAAAAATATAGATGTTAAATGGTTGTCTACCTTAGTGATTATTATGCTGTTAAGAGTGTACCTGGTTAAGACAACATCTCAATATTAGCTATTTTCATGTTGAGATGGGACACTGAAAGTTATAAAAATGCATACAAAACATATTTCAAGTCTCATGTAAAAGGTTTTTTTAATTACCCCATTTAATAATATTTGGGAAATCCTATGGGACAGAAATAATGAGTACAAAACGTATCTCATGATAGGACTCAAAGAGCGAAAATTACACAGTTTAATGCATAAATGACAAGGGCTGACCAACTATAGATAAAAACAAACACTTCCTTTAACCACCAGTAGTCATTTTGTAGGGCTATAAATTAGCCAACAATGTAAGGCATTGGGTAAAGCTGTAAAAAGGGCAATAATGTTGCCAGTTAATATGATTTCTTTTTTCAATCTTGTGATGTCAAAACAATAGCCTTCACAATGGAAGTAATTTCTTAAACTATGAAATACAAGAGAAGGTAGAATAAAAAATATCCCAGACATACAGACTCATCTCACAGCCAAACTAAGGAGCAAATACAGAAATGATGACAGTATCTATCAAGTAATGTAGTTTCCTTAAAGAAGCAAGGGAGAAAAGAAGCGCCAACATAAAGAATACTCTTGTCTTTGAAGAAGACTCAGGTGATTTCTTCCAACAACAATAGATAGAAGGACAAAAGCAACACACGGTGTTTAAAAATAGTCTATTAGGACTGAAGCAATGGCTCAGAGGTCAAGAGCACAGGGCTATTCTTCCAGGTCCCTGGGTTCAATTTTCAGGGCCCACACAGCAGCTCATAAACACTTGAAATTCTGGTAGCAAATGATCTGACACCTTGCACTGGCCCCTGGGCACCAGGTATGCAAGTACTACAAAGAGATACATGCAGGCAAAACAGTCATACATAGAAAAATAAATTCAACAACAGTCCATCAACATAAATGGGAAAAATCTCTTGAGTGGCCAAGAGATAAAGTAATACTATGTGACAGAGAAGAAAATATACTTCTGGAAAATATTTACCATTACAGAGGTATTACCTACATTCTTTTTGTTGTTGTTGTTGTTGGTTTGTTTTTTGAGACAGGGTTTCTTAGTATGGCCTTGGCTGTCCTGGATTCTCTTTGTAGACCAGGCTGGCCTCAAGCTGATGAAGATACTGCCTGCCTCTGCCTCCCAAGTGCTGGGATTAAAGGTGTGCACTACCACAGCCAGGCACATTCATATTATTAATAAGGTGAACACAAGTCTATTTTTCAACTTCTACACTCAATCTACACACAAATCACAGAAAAACTTGAACAGTTTGCACACATTACCAATACAGAACTGCCTAATCTTGATAATGCAAATTCAGAATTTAACCCAGGACAGTGTTTCAATAAAAAGAACCATGACTGTCATCATTACACTAAAGACAGGATTTATAGCTATCAACCAAAAGATTTAAGGGAATTAAAATTAAGCTGATCACCACACCAGAACTCAATATTCAACATCTGACAGCAACACAGAAATGACTGGAAAAGCGCTGAATGGACAAATTCATCTACTTTACTCAAAAACCTACCACCTGGAGCCATCTAGCTTATGCACAAGTCTTTCAAATAGGACAACAAAATTCCAAGACCACATAGCTAAAAGTACATGCAGATTTATTTTGTAAAGACTACAGAACTAGGGAGCGGGAGAAAGGGCACAATACTTAAGGGTGGGCACTGCTCTTGCAGAGTGTACTCCCAGCATCCACATCCAGTTACTAACCACCGCCTGTCTTTCTAGCTGTGCCAGGATCAGAGGCTTCTAGTCTCTGAGAGCACCTATCATATATAATCATGGAGACATCTGTTGAGAAAGAAAGACATACCTGGAAATTATTATGCAGAATAATCTTTTATATTACCATATATACAAATTGCTACACTAGATGAAGTACAAAGATAGATCATGTAACAATTAAAGACTATGAATATTAAATAAGATGCTATATTTGTAGTGGAAATGATTTATATAAAAGCAGCTGCCCATACACACGTATGTGCTATCTCAGAAGAGATGGAAGAGTGATTATTAAGGCTAGAATCAGCTACAGAGTTGGAGTTGGAAGCTAGGCTGAGCTAAATGAAAATCCTGTTTTAAAAAAGTCTGGAGATGACTCAGCTAAGTTAAGAGCACCTGATGCTCTTCTCTTACAGACTACCTGGGTTCAATTCCCAGAACCCATATGATGGTTCCCAACCACGTGTAACTCCAGTTCCAGGGCATCTCTTCTGATCTCTGTGGGCCCCGAACATGCACACGGTGCACACACATCTAAGAAACACACACACAATACAAATAATTAAATCAAGTTAAAAATTTAAACAGAGACCTGACAAACTAGGGTCAGATGCTCCCCTACCAGTGGACTTTGGGAGGGGTAGAGAGGGGATGAGGGAGGGAGGGTGGGATTGGGAGGGGATGAGAGAGGGGGCTACAGCTGAGATGCAAAGTGAATAAACTGTAATTAGTATAAAAAATAAAAATAAATTAAACAAAAAACAAAAGCCTGTTTTGAGGTTGGGGGAAAGGTGTTAAGCATATGTAAACTGGGTATGGTGGTGCAATCAGATTATACCTGTAATCCCAGCACTCAGGGAGACAGAGGTAGGCGGATCCCTGTGAGTTCGAGGCCAGCCTGGTCTACAAAGCAAGTCCAGGACAGACAAGGTTACACGCAGAGAAACCCTGTCTTGGAAAAACAAACAAACAAAAATGTAAATGTAGTTTAGACTTGTGGGATGGGTGTTCATTGGAATGGACTGCAGTGGAACTTTACAGGTAAAAAACAAACCTATAAAAGATGAAAAACTAGGTGTTCAGCGAAGAAAAGACACAAAAAACATGAATGGAGATAAGGGGACCAGTGAACCTTTTCCTCATGAATTTTAAGGCACTGGTTAAATATTCAAAATCATCAGAGACAATAATACAAAAATACTTGTAAGTCTATAGTTTCTGTCAGGTGGTATATAGAAATCAAGATATGTTTTGTTTTTAAAATTCAATTTTGTGCTTATATGAGCAATAATAAATAAGATTTTAATCTCCTACTTAGTTTTATCAAAGTAAATGGAACATCACATTAAGGAACAGCAGATGGCGCCAAAATGTCACTAAAATACTTCTTTTGGGTTACTATAAATGAATACAATTAACTGAAACCAAAGGCAGGAGGTGGGACTCAGGACTCAGCAAAGTAAAATTGAAGAACGTGAGAATAATAAAATATTAAAGTTTTCATGTGGTGCTATTATTTTAAGAGAGGGCCTCATTAGACTGACTGCCTGTCTCCTAAGTGCTGGGATTCTCGTTTTCTTGCTGTCAATTGTTCTAGCTGTCCACCAACAGTAAAGAACATCTTTTTTAATAAGCCAACAAAATAAAAATATATATATATATTTAAAGTAAAGAGACACTTGTTTTTTCTCCCAAACAATAAAGCACATAGGGCTTAAAACTATGTTAGGATGAACAGAAGACTATGTTGTTTCTGTTTATTTCAAATAATTACAATATTTTCGGGGACAGCAGGAGGGCACAGCATCTAAAGGTACTTGCCTGGCAAACTCAGATCTCAGTTTGATCCCTATACGTATGCACACACACACACTTATAAACTCCCAACTGTTCCAACTGTTCCAATTGATTAGTTCTTGCCACAACAGGACATTAAAATCTGGCTATTCCACACTGATGGCTAGTAAATGTAATGACAATTATGAATATAAGATTTCAATCCTATCCCTAATTTTACCCAGGAATACAGCCAACACTAATCAAAACTTTAGCATTGGGATTAGCAAGATGCCTCGGTGGATAAATCACTGCACAAGCCTGGGTTGATACCTGGAATCCATGCAAAGGTGGCAGGAGAGAACCAGCTTCAGAAAGCTGTTCTCTGACCTCCACTTGTGCCATGGTAACCATGCCCCCCCAAATACACTTCAGAGAGGATAAAAAGATATGATAAACCATAATCACACAGTTATTTTACTCCACCAGAAAATGAGTGGTCCCCACCTGATTTTTAAGCCCGAGACTAGGAAGTACAGAAAGTCTTAAACTCAGCTGTACACTGAGTGCCCTTGCAGATGTGAAAACATTGCCACTGCAACTGATTTCACAAACCCACCTCCCACGGCAGGACAGGCAAGCCCAGGCCATTCTTATGCAGCGTTCGTTTATTTTTCGCAAGGGTGCGTGGGGGTTGTGAGACAGTAGTGCTCTTTCCTTTTCTCCTAGCACAATGAAGAACAGGTGATTGCTGTATTGGTAAAGTAGGAAATCATCTATGAGGAAAACCTGCGTACCATGCTGACAAACTGAAAAGGGCAAAGCTACAACTGTGCAAAATCAGAAATAACACTCACTATATGAGATTTTTCTTATTTAAAACACTCTGAGTCAATTTTAATTTACATCCAAAAGCACCTTGAATTTTGAAAAAGTTCCACTGTTCATGATACAAAACAAGGAGTAATAACATGAATCCATGGTATTAAAGGAATTAAGCAAAGTGGAATAATGTGGAGAACTAAGAAGTTAGAATGAAAATCAAAACCTACATTACAGGGCAGAAATAATGATTCAAGTCCAAAACTAAAAACATGCGCAATGTCTAATTCTTTCCCTGGATCCTCCTTTAATAGCAATTATCAGAGTACCAGACATATTACTGCTAATTAGTAACTATGACAAATCTAAAACAAGTGTTCCAAAGACTTAACATTAGTATCAAATATAAGGTTTTGTACTGCATTCAAGTCTGTATCAATCCAGGAAATAAAATCCAAACCAAGCTCTTGTTTAAATAGCTCAGTAAGAAGTAGAGCGATAGATAATTAAGAGCCAGACTGGCAGAGGCACACCAGTAACTTCAGTGGTCAGAGGCTGAGCAGGTCCATTCAAGGGAAGGCTGGACCACACAGTGAAACCCATCTTAAAAACATAACAAAATATAACAAAGACACCCCCCCCCCCCCGTGAGCTAATTATTTAATAGGAATTCTACTTAAACCTTTTTGTTTGGAGGGGGATGTGAAATAATCAGTCACTGGTTTTATAGAAGATATTCTGCTTTTAGTGCTAGCAGAGAACACAGCAAATAAAATATACTTTAATTTCTAGTTAAAGAGCTCATTCACATGAGTCTGAAACAGCCCAGTGACAGAATACTTCAATGCACTCTAAACTAAGATCATATAGACATCATTTTAGTAGGGTGGCCTAATCAAGATCTACAAGTGGCTTCCAATACAGGAAGCAAAAGTAAAAGACTTTTGTTTAAAATTCCGTGAGTTTTATTAAACCTTATAGTTTGTGGTTATGACACAAAACTTTTCAAAGGTATAGACTAATTTTGAGAAATACAGCATACAGCATTGTACACACTAAGGTAAATCTAAAACAAGATTTATGGTTTAGCCTGTTATTTAAACAAATGCTTAAGCTGCTAGAATCTTAAACTTATATCAATCAGAAAGTTAGCCATTTGATCATATTTACAAAGGCATGTGATCTTCAGTTTGTAATACCAAGTTAATTACAATAAATAGAATCCATTCTTAAAAATATTCCTATTCATTAAATTGTAAGTCAGTTTACACCAGGTATGGTGGCATATACCTATAATCCCTGCACTTGAGGCAGAGGCAGGTGAATCATTACAATCATTACAAGTTTGAGGCCAGCAGGCCAACATAGTGAGACCCTGTTTCAAAAACAAAATAAAACCACAAAAAAGATTAGATGTGTTATTTATAAATATTAGTGGCTTCTATCAAGAGTGAACAGAAGTCCATAAAGGTTAGGTAAAAACCACCTTATTCAGTAGATCAATGGCAGACATATAAATTAGGTATTTTAACACATGGGTGTGGAGGATGGTCATAAAAGAAGCAAGACTTTGGAATTTAATTCTGTTTCTCAGATCCTAGTATGAATCTTCATGTTGTATTAAGCACACTCTATTTGCTATGTGAAACAAGCATACTTTGTTTCTGCAGTGTTTTTTTTTTTTTTTTAAGGAAAGCAACAGTTGATGAGACATTTAAGTGAATAAAAAACACCTGCACACTTTATAACCTAAACTATAAACAAACACGAGTACAGTTTTCACTGTGCATATGATCCACGGTACCTATCAGTAAGGAACACTGAAACAAAACATGGTTGCATGATGGAAAAAATAGCTATTTTTCCATCCATGACAGACCTCAAACAGTGGAGGTGACCAACAGTCTATTGAACTGGGCATCCACTAGACTTTGGATAAGAGAATATAAAAAGTGTTCTGTATGACTTCTAGGATACATTCTAAAAGAAAGACGCCCTTCCTCACAGTTTCCTGCTAGACAGAAAGCTAGAGCATGTATAGATAATTTGCAACATAAAATTTTGCTTAAGAGAGTGGACTAATAAAGCAGGAACCTAGGTCCCTTACGTCATGATGGAGCTTTCATACCAACTGTAGATGCTAACTTTCTCAAAACTCTTCACCACAGAGGGAAAACTGTATCTTTTCCCCCTTCCATATACATGGTGCACGCGTGTGTATGCAGGTATGCATGCCAGTATATGTGCATATGTACAATGTCAGGTGTCTTCCTCTATTGTTCTCCTTCATATTTTGAAAGATTTTTTTTTCGTGTGCATGTGTTTGTGGGCAGGTGCCTATTGGGAAGTGCCTGTGGAGGCCAGCAGAGAGGGTATTGGATTCCCTGGAACTGAGGTTACAGGAAACTATGAGCTGTCTGCTGAGAACCAAACTTGAGACTTCTGAAAGAAAAGCAAGCACTCTGAACTGATGAGCTCTCTACAGCTCCATCCATTTTATATTTTGAGACAGGGTCTCTCACTGAATCTGGAGGTCATCAATAGACTGGCTGGCCAGCAAGCCATCATGCACTCGCCGTCCCTCGCCCACCCCCAGATGCCATGCCAGGCTTTCTATGTGGACAATGGGACTCAACACTCATGCAGTAGTCTCTTAATCTTTTCAAAACTTATTACTGGAAGAGAGGGGCCCTTACCAATCTGACAGATCTAATTTTAATAATAGCAATTTTTACCATTTTAAATTATGTGTACATGTGTATGGGGGGTTTATATGCATGTAAATGTAGATTCTTGCAGGGTTCAAAAGTCCTATCTCCTGGGGCTGAAGTTGTAGGCAGTTGAGCCACTTTATGTGGGTGCTGGAAGCCAAACTAAAGCCCTCTGCAGAAGCAGTAAACTGATGAGCTACCTCGGCCCCACATACTTACACAGATTCAAAGAATTCACTATGTTCGTATAAAAGAACCTTCCACAGACCTAAGATAATGGTGAAAACATGGCTATTACAACCAACACAATTTGTTCTAAACAGATTTTACTTAAGAAATATGGTCTGAAAATAGTAATAAAAGATATGCTCTGGACTTGATCTATAACTTCACTAAGCCTCACTCTCACACTGTACTGGAGAAAAATAACTACTTATTGGAACTTTGTTATGATTAAATTAAATATAAAAGGGGAGAAAAAAGAGGCAAAAGAAAAGCATGCATTAGAAAAAAATGCAAAAAGTATTAACTGGGAAACAGAAATCAAAATGATCATTTTAAAAATTAAAAACAGGATCTGTAGAGATAGGTCGGTAGTAAAGAGAACTTGCTATAACTGCAAGCACCCAAATTCAGTTCCCAGCAACCACAGGGAAGTTCACAACTATCTGTAATTCCACTTCCAGGATTTGACATTCTCTCTGGCCTCTGTGGGCGATGCACGCCCATATATACAAGCACACAGTCCTTAACACTGCTAATTAATTCCTAGTTGAAGGGGCAAAACCAGAGTTCTGAAAGTCTCATATTAACTACATGATTAGACTATAAATGAAAAACATTTGTTTATTCACGGATCTTTGGTCAGAAATGCTTATGTGTACCATTAACACTGGGCCCAGAAAGCGGCAGATGAAAGGGTAAGAACAGCAACATTCTGTCATCAAACGGAAGTGATACTGTCATGACTATGCCCAAGGCCCTATAAGGTACAATCAATGTAGATGAAGTGTCTGATGATAATCCTTACTCCTGCCATCTTTTCCACCCAAACCTGCAATGTGACCCCATGGGGAATTCTCTTTTACCAGTCGACAGAAGAAAAGTAGGCTCACTTTACAGGATGTTTCTGTATAATATAAAGGGATCCCTTCCAGGTGGATAGATATGGCACTGCAACTACATTCTGGACCACCACTGAAAAACAGTGATAAGGAATATAACCATATACACAATTATATACCAATCCAAAAGAACAAAAACAAAAACAAAAACAGTGGTCAATGGCTAGATGGTCAGGAACTGGGAAATATGCAACTCGAAGCTGCAGTTCAAGAAATCTGAAGGAGTATGTGGTTAAACCTAGGCGAGCAAACCCCGAGATACTTGCGTTAACATGTAAATAAGTGCCACCAATGGTGACAGCATCAGAGAATACTTTTTATAAGTATTCAAGTGCTGGCCTTCCCTGTTAGTGGCCAACGGTCTCATGAATAAAGTGCCCATAAACACGTAGCAAAGATGTAGGTTAAAGCTCCTTTGAGGGGAGAAGGAAGGCCAGTTTAGTTGTGGCTTCTGCTAAGTGTCTGCCAGCAGTGGGGACTAATACTTAATCTTGACATGGCACTGTTCTCTAGGGTAGAGGGTTGGCATCCCTGAAGCTGCATGTCACTGGAGCACTTGCATAACGGAAGAGCAGCATATGTGCAATAGACACAACTGCAGGCTTAGATTTTTCAAACACCTACTTTACTTAATACTCTTTGATGCCTCTAACTCCCTTCCACCCCGCCACCAACCTTAGGTAGGAGATTGGTAGGAAAGAGGGGCTGTAGACCTCTTTTAGCTACGTCCGCTGATTAGGGTCATTAGGGTCGTTGGGTTCTTTGGGGATATACCAATCTCAGTCGTCAGGATACCAGCAGTCCAGTCAAACAGCAAAGCAGCAAACCGCAGCAGCAAACAGCAAGCAACAGCAACAGCGGTGGCACCACTCAGCAAAATCAGCAAGACTCCACCCACAAATGGCACGAGTCTGACAGCAGAAAAACTCCACCAAAGCAGCATGAAAAGTTCTCTGGAGCGTTTCTCTCTGCGAAAGCCAGCAAAGCGAGGCGAACTGTTGCAAAGCTTAGCAATGCAAAAAGCACTCTGTCTGTGGGCTTCTATTTATCCCTTCTCAGAGTCCACACAAGGATGTTTCCCTGCTCACAAAACCCATGCCCCTCACACAGTCAGTTAAATGTCAAGTGCTGTTTCACAGGGGCTGTTTTCCTCAAGGTGGGATTAGGGGGGAAACATTCCCATATCCCAGACTTGGGACCAATACAAACAACTGAGTTTTCAAAGAAACCAGAAACTTCTACTTCACACAACCCAGCAAAGGCTTGTGAAAGTCACTGAATATACAATCCTTAAACAGCTTGGTTTTATAGACTAATCAGTTTTTAGGGGCTGGAGAGATGGCTGTTCTTTCAGAGGACCACTGTTCAATTCCCATCACCCACATGGCAGCTCACAACTGTCTGTAGCTTCAACTTCAGGAGATCTGGCACCTTCACAGACACACATGCAGGCAAAACACCAATACACATAAAATAAATAAATAAATAGATAAATAAAGCTTCAAAGATTGCTAGATTAATACTTTGTACAAACGGGAAAACGATCTGCAAGCAACCATGTATTCTCTCAATTAGTGTTTAACATATGTACTGTTTCTTCAGTAGCCAGGATTCACAGGCCTAAGAATTAAGAGGTAGAAACAAAGAGTGGAATCTCTTTTGCCTTTAGTGACCCACTAAGAAAATGTTTGCTTTGTGTCCCTGTGAGCACTCTTCAGGCCTGGAAATCTCAGCTCCAAAGTAGTGAATCAGGAAATAAAGTAATTCCACTGAAATGCAAGTTAACATTGCCACCTGGCTGTTCTGAACACCCATGTATCTGAATCAAAAAGCAATGGAGTTAATAGGCTGCCTGAGTATTTTATCTGGAGGACATTGGTCTGTTACTAGTAACTACAAGGGAAAAGAAAAAGCATGTCTGAAATACAGGAGATTCTCCAGGTCATATCTTAGTATCACTGTTTATTTAACGAAAGTCAAAAGAACACTACAACCCAGTTAATCAGGACCTTCAAGAATCAGAAAGAACTACAACTAGCTGAGGTGCTGCTAAAGGCAAAGAGAACACGGAAGAGGCAGCAAAAAGAAATTATTTTAACAGCAGCTATAATCAGCTAGGTAGCTACAGAAACAAGGAAATACTTCTTCCTCGTTTGTGAATTATATGGTCCCTTAGGGATGGTGATGAGTAGACTGAACTCAAGACATGCATGATAAGCAGACTATCACTGAGCTATACCTCGTTCTCGCTCTCTCTTTAGAGTCAGGGTCTCTTCTGTAGCTCTGGCTGTACAGGAACTCAGAGAACCAGCTGCTTCTGTTTCTGCAGTGCTGTGGTATTAAAGGTGAGCACCACTCCACCTGCATGTCTGGACTCTTAAAAAAAAATTATGGCTGAGCATAGTGGTGTACTCAAGAGGCAGAGGCAGGTGGACTTCTGTGAGAGCTAGAGGACAGCCAGAGATAATATATGACTTAAAATAAATTTGGGTGTCAAATTGAAAGGAGGTAGAGCTGTAAACTTGGAAAGTGTCTTGGGGTAAGATGAAAGTTGAAAGCAGCAAACTATTGTGTGCTCCCCACAGTGCTGAGTAGCTCGCCAAAGATCTACAGTCTCCAGACTTCATCTAGACCACCAGCTTCTAAGTGGCTCAAGTCTGCTAGACCATACACAGATTCTAAATGCCACAGACTACAAAGCTAGGAACCAGTTTCTTAATAATAAGCACATGTATCAATATACATATGCTTGATAATAAAAGAAACAAAAATACAGAAGCAGGAAAACTGGACAGTGGTTCACAAGACTATAAAACAATGTGACTATAAACATATGTGTGGAGAAGGTAGTCCAGTACTTGTCTTTCTCCCTGCCATGACCAAAGAAACACTAACGTAAGAAATTTATCAGAAAGCCATACAAGTGTGGTGGCCCACACCTTTAATCCCAGCACTTGAGAGCCAGAGGCAGACGAATCTCTGTGAGTTCCAGGACAGCCAGGGCTATTACACAGGAAAAACCCTGTCTTGAAATACTAAAAATACATGAAGAAAAGATTTGTTTTAGCTTGTGACTTCAAAAAGTACAGTCTATAGTGGTAAGGAAACTATGGTGAAATAGCTCTGGCAGAAAGACCAAGTGACAGATGCTTGTTCGTATCATGTCTCTGATAAAAGCTCAACCAAAACTAGGGCTGGGCTATACCTTCAGACAGCCCAGTCCCACTTGCAGAAAGCTCCATATCCTTCCAAAATAATACCCCAGGCTGAGAACTGAGTATTCAATAGATACACAAGCCTGTACAAGAAATTTCAGATTCAAAGCATTACTTTTCATACAAAGTATGCCATGTTGACACATAAGTTTATTGCTATAGTTTCTAAAGGAATATTTTTACATTTCTATCTTTGTATTTATGCGTATACATGTATGTGTGGAGGTCAGAGGACAATCTGTAAGAATCATTTTTCTCCTACCATGTGGAACCTAGGGATCTAACTTGTCGATAGGTGCCACTACCCACTGAGCCATCTTGTTTGCCTTTGTTTTATGCTACAGCTATTGCATTAATAGCTATAACCCACTTTAATGTGACTGGGGGTACCTTGATAACTCTGAAACAATTACAAGTCTTGAAATAAAAAAGCTTGATATTACTACTACAAAGTCATAGTATCAGGGTCATAATGAAGTTTCAGTACAAACACAGGCAAGTTTATCACTTCATTTCCAGGCTTGATTGGAAGGAAGTTGTAGGGATGCTGTAAGACTGAATCCTGGGCTGTGTCTATTGATAGGACTGAGCTACAGCCTCAGCTCTCGCCTTGTTACTAGACAGGTCAACTTACCTCCTTTAATGCCATGGTGGGAAGACATGTTATCCTGGGGAGACAAATCTAGAAACCTTTAAACAGATAAAGATTAAGGTAGTAGGGTTTTCACCTTTTCATATACAGACTTCCCACTTTAATAATCATTTTAGGTTTGAAGACCCTTATCTGTATCTTTTCCATAATCTTCCCCCTACTCTGATAGAAACAGGCGTGTGTTTAACTGCAGAGACACAGGTGGGAACTACATGTCTAACTGGCTGTATGAAAGGCTGAATGAACTGTCACGACTCTAGATCTTACTCCTGCTACTGCCCCAGACCTTAAAGAAACTTGTGCCTCTAAATTATCTTTCTGGGATTCTTTGACATGATTTGACTTGTTTTTCATTCCTACAGGCTTACTTTCAAGTTCACTGAGTTAACTAAATTTGTTACCACCTAATCTTTTGGTGTCTAAAATGTTATTTTGGGGGCGGGGAGATATTTTCTGTTTTTGAGTTCATGTGTTCACAAAATTGTCTTACTATAGTAAGGTGTTGCAGTAGGAAGCAAAATCTATCCCCTTGGAACTGCTATTAGAGGGTTGTGAATCATGTAGTGCTGGGAACGGAACCCAGGTCCTCTGCAAGAGCAGCTAGTACTCTTTAACACTGAGTACACTTTCTAGCTACAACTTGCAACTTTTTTTAAAGGACCCTTGTTGGAACTCTTGAATACATATTGCTAGTCCACTAACTATGACTGAGTATATTTCTACTACCTTGCTACAACTATTCTTTTTAACTTCCCAGTGCCCCTATTCCTGATGTTCCTTGTGCTTTACGCCTCAGCATATCATTTACTACCTCTGCATGTAAATGGACTTCCTTAGGAAAAGTTTTCTATCATTTTATAAAGAGAAAGTGCAAAATGAATCCCCCCTTTTATCTCTTCTGAGACAAGGACTCAGCTCTGTCGCACAAACCAGCCTCAAGCTCAGGCTAGCTGCCTCCCCCTCCTGAGACTGAGATTATAGACATGTGTCACTACCACATGGCTATAAGAAAACTTAGCAAGAATTTAAATGTAACAAGTCTCTTCTATCAAGTAAGGTTTTACACACAAACATCATAAAAAGTAAAAGAATTTTCAAGGTACCTTTTCTCTTAAGAGATAGTCGAGATTTGTGTTGCAAATATTTTGGAATGACTAACTAGGTAAGATTATTTTATTTTTATCCTTAGAAACATATTGTGTGGGCTGGCTGTGGTGGTATAAGCCTTTACTTGGGAGAATTTAATTCCAGATCTCTCTGAGTCCAAGGCCAACCTGCTTCACAGTGAAAAAAAGAAGAAAAAGGAGGGAGGGAGGGAGGGAGGGAGGGAGGGAGGGAGGGAGGGAGGGAGAAACAAAGAAAAAAAGTACATTAATTCATCAGAAAAATCTTGCCCACTGATGAATTCTCTTGAGAAAAAACATATAGGATATGATATTAACACTCATAAATGGGGCACAGTGTACACCTTTAATCCCAGCACTCTGGAGGCAAAGAGAGGCAGCTCTCTGAGTTCGAGGCCAGCCTGGTCTACAGAGAGTTCCAGGACAGCCAGGCTACACACAGAGAAACCTTGCCTCAAAATAAATAAATAAATAGATAGATAGATAGATAGATAGATAAATAAATAAATAGATAAATAGAATGAAATAAATTCAAAGCCTGAGAAAGGGGGAGAGGAATGTTGGGGTTCCTAGGGAGAGTGGGAAGAAAAAGTTGAGAGTTCCCGGGGTGTGTCAGAACGTACTAGATGTGTGTATCATCAACACATAGTGTATGAAAATTTAAAAAATTAAAGCCTGAATGATGTGTAGGAGAATGTTATGGAATGAGTTGGACGGTATGGATTTGATTACAACATATTAATGAAATATGTTGTGATATAATAAAGATATACCGTATACATGCACAATTTAAAATAAATTAAAGAATTGGTAAGAAAATTATCAGCTAAAAGAATGCCCAAAATGTACTGTAGGTATGTATGAAACTCTCAAGACAGTAAATGTTTTAAAATCAGAATTCTGGACTCAATGGACTAGAGCAGCAGCATCTAATAAAGTCTGATAAGAATTTTCATTAATTAACAACTGAGATAAGGTAAAATGCTCACCCAGCAAACACGAAGCCCTAGGTGTGGTCCCCAACAGCACTACACTAGACATGATGGAGCACACCTGCAATCCCAGAACTAGAAAGGGAGAGAGGAGGTTGTTTCTGGAGTTCAAGTTCATCTTTAACTACACAGTAAATGTGGAGCTAAGTCTGAGCTGTATCTGATACCTCATGTAGTAAAAACCAGATAGTTTTCTACAATGAAAACTTATCTTTATCCCTGCAGCTTAACACAGTAGCCACAGTAACATGAAAGTAACCAATACATTCCTTCTGCATAACTACCTAGTCAACCAGCATAGCTGAGGAATACAACTTAGTAATTTTAATCGACTTAAATATAAAGTTACACATGACAAATGGCTACAAAAACTCAGGCCTAGACTTCTATTTCTTTTGTTACATTCTACTGATTTGTATGTCCCTCAAATTCTTTTGTATCTTTGGAAGAAAGAGGCAGTGGCAGATACTGGAAGAGGAGTATCAGATACTAATGATCAGATTTTCTTTTTAGAAGATTCTAATCATTCTTTGTTTCTTGTATTGGTCATTTTCTAGCACAGTAGGAATAACAACCAAGTTTCTGTAACTGAGTATCAAAGTATTTCAACATATAGAAAAAGGAAAATCACTAAACTCCACAGTACACCTTAGCTTTTTAAGCCTTTTTTATTCTTTGGGAGATAGGCTTAGTATGTAACCCTGGTGTGGCCTCATGTTCCTTCTACCTCTACGGGACTGGGACAATAAATCAACGATGCTTATGGGACTGTGAGATTAAAAACTAGAAATCTTTAAAAAAAGTAAAATTATATAACTTTGGAGAATGTAGTACAGGCTAAGTTTTTGGGGCGGAAGAGACAGCACTTCGGAGCACTAATGCAGCAGACCCCAGGTCAATTCCTCGAACCCACATGGTGCTCACAAACACCTGTAATTCCAGTCCCTTTTTTGATGATCTTTTCTGGCCTCTATGGGCGCTGTACTCATGGTGTAGACACATGCAGGCAAAACTCTCATACACAAAAAATAAGTAAAAAAAATTAATGAATAAGCTTTATTTCTTTAATTTGATTCTTTTGGCCAAGAAAATATTAGTTTCCATGATTTCTATTCTTTTTTTGTGGATATTATTTAAGAAAAGCAGTAGCAACACATAAAAACTTAAAAAGGGCATTATAATTTATCCATAAGAAAATGTAGGCACAGAAAGGTGAAACAACTAGCAGTATCACATAACTAGTAAGGGACAGGTCAGGACCTTCCCCACCCCCCACCCCCACTTTTATTTTTACCTAGGCTGGCCTTGAACTTGTCATTATTCTGCCTCTAAGTTTCAATGTTTGGGTGCAGAGCCACAGAGTATTTCTGTAAGAGGGCCTAAAAAGGGTTAGTAAGTCACAGTATAGTTAGTCACAGTATAGTCAGCATACTTGTAAACAAAAAAATTCACATTCGTAAGCTGGACCCAACAGCTCATGCCTATAACTGCAGCATTCCGGAGGCAGAGACAAGAGTATCACAAGTTTGAGATTAGCCTGGGCAACAAAGCAAAACCCTGTCTCAAAGCAAAACAAAATAGCATTTTTTGACATAATAAACTCCTCTATCTTCTATTTTTATTGCTGTCTGAAGCTTTGATTCTATTTTTGAAAATAAAGTGTGTATGTGTGTGTGTGAGAGAGAGAGAGACTAACAGTCAACTTGATCCATCAATATATTTTAACAATTTTTTGTTCATCACTGTACTGCTTAATTTCTTTCTATCTGGTTTATTATTCTGCAGAAATACATCCTTTGGTTCTTGCATCCAGTTTTTCTAAGTTTTGTGTTCATCCTTATTTTGGGCCTCATACCGATAGCTAATAATAAGGTAGTATAGAAGTCAAGGTAAACAATTACATTCTTTGTATATTTCAGAAAGAGCGTCCTATTATCTTCTGAAAATTAGGATGGTATCTATTTTAACTGTCATTTTGCTATAGTTTACTTTTTGGTTTTCAATTTCATTATTTGAGCATCTAGAAGTAAAACTTGGACTTTATTCTATTAGGGAAGCAATTGTTCTGCAATCTGCAATTTCAATCTGAAACTAGGTCAAATCAAAACTACTGGGGGAAAAACTTTTTAAAAACATTTACACGTGAGTATTTTGCCTAAATGTGTATATGGGTAGCACAGATGGCTTGGTTCCTGAGGAGACCAGAGGAGGGGATCAAATTCCTGGAGTTACAGAAAGTTGTTCAAACAGAACTTGGTTCCTCTGCAAGACCAGTAAGTGCTCTTAACCACTGAAACGTATCTCCAGGGCTGGAGAGACGGCTCAAAGGTTAAGAGGACTGGCTGCTCTTCCAGAGGTTCCGAGTTCAACTCACAGCAACCACATGAGATCTGCTGTCCTCTTGCAGGTATACATGTAAGCAGAACTCTGTATAAATAAATAAATAAAGCACAACTCCAGTCCTCCTCATCATCATCTCATTGGATTCTGTTTCTCTACTAAAAATATCTGGACACAGGAATACATATGAATCTGTTACTTTTTCTATTACTACATTCTTGATGAATTTCTTTTAACATACACTTCAAACTTTTATGATTTGTACTTCCTAGACTAGGGATTTGCTTTAATGGGTCTATTATTCTCTAACTCTTTCACTGCAGAAAACATATTAGAAACACTGTATCATGATTCCTTTCCTAGGCAGGTCTCGTTTAAGATATACCCTCAGTATAGAAAAAGCATTTTCTTTTTCTTTTTCAACAGAGGTGTTAATTTCTTCTTAAAGTTAGTTTCCTGTAAATTTTTAAAACTGGCTTCCAAATTAACTGCAACAAAGTTTCTGAGGAATGGCAGGTGCATTTTTACCCCATTCTAGCAATTTTTCATTTGCTCCCTCCTCTAACCCAAACATCACATCCCAGAAATGAGGTCTTATAATTATCATCGGTAACTTCCTTGTAACTCAGCCACCAAGTCATGGACAGGTTAGTCCAACTTATATCCAGAAGATTTTAGCTACTTTTTTTTTTTAAACTACCATGACATGTAACTGATAGATGCCACATTCCTTGACTCTACACTCTAGTTCCTTGGGTGGCAAACACTAATTTTGTACCTGCCCAAATGCCCATGAATATACAGTTTTTGTTTCTACCATATAGGAAAATACCCTCAGGGACTTGTTTCCAAGCCATATTCTAGCAGATTCCTTTATTTACTGAGCACATGCCTAGCTAATACACTGGCTTTTGTCCACTTAATCCAAAAGTGATGGTTTATTCATTTGATTTGTTCTTTCAGTTTTGAGCAAGTATATTTCTTTGAACTATCACCTAATGATAGGACACTGGTGTATTTCTAACAAACAATGCTCCAAAATAATGTCATGGGGCAGGTGTGCAAGTAAGATAAGTTTTAGAAAAGATTATCTGCTGGGTAAAATAATAAATACATTCTTACTAGTCGGTACTGCTCAGATGACCTCTACAGGGGCTAGCACAATGTATATTCTCACAGCAATATATCACAGCCTCGTTATACCATGATGCTCAGCAGTATTTGCTTTTTTATGGCGGCTAGTTTCACCCAGCGTTAACACCTTCAAGCTTCATTCGCGGTGTATAGCGTGCTTTTTAAAGGCTGGATACCGCACACTGTATACATCACATTGTATACACCATTTCCACAAGCAGCAGAACATGTCGCCCACCTTCAGGTTTTTAACAAGGAAACTGTAACATTGTAACTTTAACTTCCCTTTCTGTGAATGGTGCTGGCAACTTCTCATATACTTAAAAAACAGATTTAATTTTCTAAGAACTACCTATTTGAGTTATTACCCACTTTCTGGGGATATGCTGGGAAGACTATGGTATGATTTACTTAGTTTTATTCATTTTTAATACTAAGTTTTGGGATGCAAACATGTATTTGCTATAAATCCATACATACTTACCAATCCAACAATAACAATCACAATAACATAACTAATTGAGATGTCTGGTACAAATGCAATCATACATCAATTGCACACATTAAGTAAGCCTTCTACAACTGAGCTAAATAAACCCCTGTCCAATAGTTGCCTTTTTTTTTTTAATTTGGAGACAGTGCCTTGATACATAACCCAGGCTATCCTAAGACTCTCAGCAATCCTCTTGTTGCAACCGCTCACTTTACCATGATGTCCAACAGTATCTCAGCATAACATCTTCAAGCTTTGTTAAAGGCACATCACATGCTTCTTAAAGGCTGGTATTCCACACAGCACATACCACATTTTCCTTCATAGAGTCATTTATGTGATTCTGGTTGTTATTCTTTTGAAATAAGATTCTTACCCACTCTGGTCTTTCAGTTTCTGACTCGTCCTGCCTCTTCCTCCCAAGTGCTGAGATTGCAATACATGCTTAAAAAATAGTGCTTGTTCTTCATATTTTTTATTATTATTATGTGTACATATAAATGATAGGGTGGCAGGGACTGTCTCTGACATGAACTGATTGGCCTGCTCTTTGATCACCTCCCCCTGAGGGGGAAGCAGCCTTAACAGGCCACGGAGGAAGACAATGCAGCTACTCCTGATGAGACCTGACAGACTAGGATCAGAAGGAAGGAAAAGAAGACTTCCCCTATTAGTAGACTTGGGAAGGGGCATGCGTGGAGAAGGGGAGAGAAGGAAGGGATTGGAGGGGAGCAGGGAGGGAGCTACAGGGGGGATACAAAGTGAATAAAGTCTAATTAATAAAAAAAATTTTTAAAAAGATAAGGAATGAAAAAAAAACTGATAGGGTTGGAAGCATCAAAGAAGTGGACAACTGTGGAATCCATTTTCTCCTTCCATCTTATGTGGGATCTGGGAATCAAACTCACATCATGAGGTTTGCATAGCAAGCATCTTTACAAGCTAAGCCATCTCATCAGCTGAAGAATGTTTCTTAATATAGTAAACCGTATCCAATATGTTATTACTTCTTGAGTTGGTGTGTTAGTTGGTCCTGGAAGTATCACCCAGAATAGACATCATTCATGTTAATACATTCATGTTTTTAAACTCTTAAAATTTATTTTATGCATCAGTATTTAGCCTTCATGATTCCATGTTTTTAATATTTTAATATTCATTATCTATGTAAATTGAGAAAAAACCAAAAACATTCTTTTTTCTTATACACTTTGGAAATAACATGTCTATTATTTAAAATTAATTTATAAAAGTTCCTTATTGAGCTGGGTGCAGTGGTGCATGCCTTTAACCCCAGCATTTAGGGAGGCAGAAACGGGTGGATCTCTGTGAGCTGGAGCCAGGTCTACAAAGTGAGACCAGAAGAGCCAAGGCTCCACAGCGAAAGTTGTCTCAAAAAAGAAAAAGAAAAAGGGAAAAAAGGAAAGAAGGGAGAAGATGATTAGGTTTTTCCTGGCACCGTCTTTGACGCATTCATTTCAGTCAGTTCGCAACTCTTACCAGGTATCCTTTCGTACTGTCTTGGTTTTATCTTCGGAGATTCCAATTCTGAGTCCTTGATCTACTGTAATTTCTACCACTTTTATTTTCTGTTTGTTCTGCTTTTTGAGACAGGGATGCATGCAGCCCACCAATGCCTCAAATCCTACCTCTCAAGTGCTGGGATCACAGGGAGAACTACTACATCCAGGGTTTCTGAGTATCTTTTACCACAGTAAACATTGCTTTTTCTATACTATTTTGCCTGACAGCAAAGGCTATCTGTCCTGGAATTCACTTCTCAGCCCAGACTAGCCTCAAATTTATAACCTTCCTTCTTTATAACCTAATAGCGATTACAGGCATACTGAGATTATAGGCAAAGGGTCATCATCCATCTCTCCTTCCTTCTACTAACTCTCCTTCTCTCCCTTCTGAGACCGGTCTCTTAGAGCTCTAACTGGTCTTAAACTTACTATGAAACTAAAAATGATGTTGAATTCATGATCTTTACCTCCCAAATGCTGAAGTTACAGGCATGTCCCCCCACCAAGCCTGGCTTATCTTTTCTTACCTGTTTTATCTCTTTACTGCTTTTCTCAAGTCTATCCTCTTTTTAATTTCATGTGAACTCCTAAATTTTTGCCTTTTCAAGTTCTCTTCTAAGTTTTCTCAATTCCATCTCCTGTTAGTTTACCATCTTTTTCCTGGGTTCCCGTATTCATAATTTTTCATCATCTTTTGTAGAACCTTTTATAGCTTTTTTTCCAACTCAAAAGCAAACCAGGTACAACTGTGAGTATCTACAATCCTAGTTCTTGTGAGGCAAAGGCCAGAGGACCACTGAAAGTTTGAGAACAGCCTGTTTTACAAAGTGCGCTCCAAGACATCCAGGGATATACAGTGAGGGACTCTCTCAAAACTCAAATGGGGTAGGCGGTGGGAGTGGAGAAGACAGACATAGTGGCTTTACACATCTAACTCTAGTTTGAGAGACCAAGCCATGAGGACCACCACAAATTCTAGCCTAGGCTATAAAGTGAGACCTTCAATCAATCAATCAATCAATCAATCTCTCTCTCTGCAGGAATACTTTTCTAATATGTCCTTTTGTGCTTCAGTAAATTCTTGCTACCATGACTACTTTTTAGTTTTTTGTTTTGTTTTTGGGTTTGTTTGTTTCGGTTTTTGGAGACAGGGTTTCCTTGTGTTTAACAATTGGCTCCTAATGACTGACAGGGCAGTCAGCAGAGATGGGAGTGGGGGTGGGGATAGGGGTGGGACAGGGGTCACAGTGTAAAGACCTTCCAATGCCAGAAAATAGCTGTTTTTGAACATGTGGCTGTGTATGCTTCTGTATTGCTCTACTCTTCTCTTCCTTGTTAAATCAAATTAGATACTTTTGTTGCTAACTCTCTCATTACAAATAACTTCAAGTAAACCCCTCCCCTTCAGTAAATACACTTATTTCTGTCCTTCTCAGATGCTTCTAGTCATAATCATAATCTTTCATTTCACCAAGACTAACTAAGGTTCTCTTTCCTTATTCTTTCTTTTTAATAATTTCTAGAAAAAAAGAAGGTAAAGGCAGCTGCTATTTGTTCCAAAAGACTGTTAACTGTCTGTGAATGTTTCATTTGTCAATGCTGTTTTTGGAAAGACAGAAACCCCCAATACTGAAATTCACAGCATCATTCTTTTGTTTTCTTTTTCTCTATCGCAAAACTTTAAAGTACAGGAAAAGTAATGGTAACTCACATCTAGTAGTGATTAGGTAAACTTGAGTATACACATAAAGTATTATCCACCAATTAAAAACCATTTTCAAATAAATGTACATATGCATGTATATTTCTAGTTGGAAAGTAAATACTATAAAAGTAAACATTACAACATGTCTAGTAGACACAATGTTTACATATTTCTGTTTTAGATATTTACTTCCACCAGGTAAAAGTATAGTTTTTTTAGTTTGCTAAATTGTTGCTATTTTTCAACTTTTAAACAAAAGTTTAAAATTTAAACTGATTTTTTTTAAAAAAAAATTATAAGTTTAAAAAGAATTTATTATTTACTGCTTTCTCTTCCTTTCAGGAAAAGGCAGGTAACTGCAGCACAATTAGAGATTATGTAACAAAAAAGGCCATGCTTCCTAAATATTTTAAAACCTGTTTTTATGAGAGATAATCATTACTGGTACAGTATAATACAGGAATTAAAACTTCATCCAGGCTGTTTAAAGACACGGTTTCTAATCCGCTAACATTTCCTAAACTTCTCTTGTGTCATATGTAACCAGTATGATTATCTGTCTGATGAAGGCTATTACAAGACTAAAGGGCATTTAAGTGCTTCCCTATAACAGTGACCGATAAATGTTCATTATTATTGCTAAAAGTTGTATTCGATTATTTGAAAATTCTACATTGTTTCCCATGTGTCAAGTTAAGTAACGGGAACATACATAAATGCTTCCAAAAATCTTGTCATACTTAAAAATAAATTATAGAGTCTATTGTGTATTACAAGCCCATACATTGATATTACACACTCCCACTCCCCCCGCCCCCCACACACAGGGTTTCTCTGTAGCCCTGGCTGTCCTGAACTCACTTTGTAGACCAGGCTGGCCTTGAACTCACAGAGACCTGCCTGCCTCTGCCTCCCAAGTGCTGGGATTACAGGCACACACCACCATGCCCAGCTGCCATATTATATACTTTTAAACAAAGAAAATATATTCCAGTTAAATGTTTAGCAAATTTAATTGTCAAACAGCATTACTGCTTAGAAATCTTTATCAGAAATGCTTGGGATAAGAGTTTGGCTCCCACCCTCAAGATTCTTTTCTTTTCTTTCTTCTGAGACAAAGTCTCAAACTAGCTAGCATCAAATTCACTAAAGGTAGAGACTGACCCAGAGGCTATTTAAGCTGTGGGCTGGCTTTCCCCAGGGTCTGATGATTGTTCAAGGTTCCTGAATAAACTGCATTGAAAAAAAAAAAAAAAAAAAAAAAAGGTAGAGCCTGGTCCTGAGGATGATCCTGAACACCAGTTCCTCCCGCCTCCACCTACTGAATTTTGGGATTACCAACATGCACCACTGCAATCAGCAAGCACCTTTGACTTCCATCTGCCTGGATTACCACCTGAACACTGCTAATCCAAAACCCAGAATTCAGAAACCTGAAATGTTCAGAAATCTGAAAATCTTGGTACCAACATATGCTAACTCAAAAAATTTTGAGTCCAGAGCATTCTGGACTTTAGAGAGCATATTCAAGACAGTAAAATCTATAAACATTGCAAAATATTTACTGATAATTTCACTTGTTATGGGGCCATAATTTACAGTCACGGTGGGACAGTAAGTACCTGTGGTTGTGGCATGGGTGGCTACTAAGAAGTCACAGAAAGCAAGGAGTGGTGGCACACAACTTTAATCCCAGCACTCAGGAGGCAGAGGCAGGTAGATCTAAGTTATAGACCAGGGCATCCTGGTCTTTATAGAACAAGTACCAGGACAGCCAGAGCTATACAAAAAACCCTGTCTCAAAAACCCAAATAAACAAACATGTAAGGGGCCTGTCTTGATTTAAAACACACACACACACGCACACAAAACCAAAAAATAAAATAAATATTACTTGCCGGAAGTGTGGCCTACATTGGGAAGCAGAGACAGAAGGATCATCCTGAGCCCAGTACCCAGCCAAACCAACCCAACAGAAAACAAACAAATCTACTTTATCCACTTTCTCTGTGCATCTCTGGAAATCATTTCAACCGTAGGCCTAGTTGTTATCCTTAAGTAATTCATGTACTCATTCATTCAATAATATTTAATCTTTTACATTAATGGGAATTATAAATTACACAATAAACAAATCACTGTTTCAGAGAAACATCAAGTATATAGCGATGTAAATTATTATCTAGAGTCTACTCTTAATAGTTTTTCCTAAATCAATCAGTAGCTTTTACTTTCTTGTCCTTGAGACAGGGTATCACAATACAGACATGGCTAGGCTGGAACTCACAGAGATCCTCATCAGTGCTCCCTCCACCTTGTCCAGCTACTTAAGTTGTCATGTGTCCTGTCCCCACCACCGCCACTTCACTATTATTTGGAAATTTCACATAATGCACCTCAATCACCTTACCTCCAAGTCTTGTGACTCCCCCAAAACAAACAAACAAAAAATCAGGTTCAATTTGTGTTGCCAATGTATTCATTGGAGCATAATCAAACCCTTAAAGAGAACCCTTTTTTGTTTGGTTTTGGTTTTTTGTTTGTTTTTGAGACAGGGTTTTTCTCTGTGTAGCTCTGCTGTCCTGGAACTTGCTAGACCAGGCTGGCCTCTAACTCAGAGATCTGACTGCCTCTGCCTGTGTGAGTCACCACACTCCATTACTTAAGTTTTTCAATGGTACTGATTATCAGACCTAGCTCTTGAACATGTTAACAAGTCTATCAATGAGCTACATTCCCAGTTCATTAACCTTTAAGACAAATATTTTTCACTTCTTTTGATAGATATCTACTATGTTTTAAACAAGTAAATGCTTGTTTTCTCTTGGTCTAGGTTGATAAGAATCCTATAAGATGTTCAGATAAGTAACTAAATAGGTAAATCTATTTTAAAAAATCTAAAGACTAACTGTATTTCAAAAGCCTCCCCCTTTTTAAACAGTTATTTATTGCCAAACATGTTAGGTCTCACAAACCAAAAGGAAGGGGCAGGTGGCAGAGTCAGTCAACAGGGAAAGGTGCCCGTTATGCATCAAGAATGCAGACCTCTACTCTATTCCCAGAATCCACATACAGCAAGATAGGTATTGCAGTTCCAGTCTGTACACTAGCACTCCTACGGGAGATGAGAGACAGACACGGGACACTCTATAGAAACTTATGAAAGCAGGCAGCCTGCTATACATAGAGGTGAACAAGAAACCCACTGAAATGAGGTGGAGGGCAGCAAGAACCAACAGCCAAGGTTGTTCTCTGACCACCTCATACAAGCTCTAGTATGCATGTGCCTACATTCATGCACACATCATAATACATTCACACCAAAAAATAGTCTTTTTTAAACTAATGATGAAACAATTTCTTTCATCAGTCTGTTTCAACACCTCATGAACCAATAGTCATTAATTTCTCTAGGGCCAAACCCACTTTTATGAGAAGCACCAAACAGTCTTCAATCTATACCACTGGTATCTAGAAGAGCTGATTATTGTAACAAAAACAAATTTTCCTTTCAAGCTATTCAGTTTATTTAAGACATTACATTTCTACATTTGCTACCATAATCTAATTGATATGAAAAGATTTCTATTCTATACTTAGTAGTTTACTCTAGAAAGCGTTGCCTGCTCCACATCCCAAATATTTAACATTTAAATTCTGAACGTTTCTGATATTAGCCCTACTCAGTTCCTAATCACAATAACTTTAGCCAACTGTGAACTATAAAGTTACATAATTATAAATACTAAAACTGTTCATCAATTAGTATTTAAAACTGAGTGAAAAATATAAACTTTTCTTCTAATTTAAAGGGAATTATGTTGAGAATGATATCATTAACCAAGTAGTGTGACTTCATATCACAATCAAAAACACTGGCCAGGTGTGATGGCACACCCCTTAAATCTCAGCACTCAGGAGGCAGAAGCAGCAGGATCTTTTTTTGCCTGGTCTACATAGGGAGTTCAAGGATGGAAGCTTATTTTGCTTAACATAATGTTTTCACGGTACATCCAATGTCACTGCATATTATACAATATCCTTGGTTTTAAAGGTTGACTAACATTCCAATGTGTGTGTGTGTGTGTGTGTACATTGTTTACCCATTCATTTGTCAATAAAAGGTGGATTGTTTTTATGCCTTACTGTGGATACTCACTGCTATGAATATGAGAGAGCTAGCAACTCTTCAAGATACAGCTGTCTGTGGCTGGGAACACAGCCACAGTTGGAAAGGGCCTTCCAGCTATGCTCAAGACTCTGGCTTTAACTTGCAGCAGGAGAAAAGAGGGAGGCACCCACTTTTGGGCAGATAACTGCAAGTAGAATTTCTGGGTAATACACTAGTTGTACTTTTCAGAAACCTCCAGCTTGTTTTCTAGAGGAACTGCAATATTTTACATACAAAGATTTCAATCCTCTACTACGCGCTCCTCCAATACTTCTCTTTTAGGGAGTGAGGTGCTGAGGACTGAATACAGGGCCTCACACAGGCTAGGCAAGAAAATACTCTACTACTGAGCTATATTCCTAGCCTCGTCTTATTTTATTTTTAATGTGTGTATGTGTAAGCTCGCATGAGCTTATGTGCACCACATGCATGCAGCCAGAGAGGACAAGAGAGCATCAGATAACCTGGGATTGTAGTGGCAGGCTGTCAGTTGCCACAAGGGTGACAGAAAAGTTGAGTTAGGTCCTTTGCAAGAGCAGAAAGCACTCTTAATCACTGATCTACCTTGCCAGTCACTTTCTTTCTTTCTTTCTTTCTTTCTTTCTTTCTTTCTTTCTTTCTTTCTTTTCTTTCTTTCTTTCTTTCTTTCTTTCTTCCTCTCTCTCTCTCTCTCTCTCTCTCTCTCTCTCTCTCTCTCTCTCTTTTCCGGCTGTTTGTTTTAAATAGAAGTACTATGGCAAAGGTGAGAAAACATTTTAGTTTTTACTTGAATTCTCCTGATGGTAAGAGACGTCAGATATTTTTTCACACATTTGCTTGCTGATTTCTATGTTTTCTCTGGAGATCTCTCAAGTCCTCTGCCCATTTTAATAAAATTTTTACTTTTTCTACTATCAAAAGTAGTAAATTAACTGCCTATTAAATAAATGGTAAGCAAAGATTTTCTCTCATTCTATAGGCTGTTTTTTCAGTCTCTTTGCTGTACTGTGCAGAAATGTTTCAATCTGATGTAGTCCTACATGTCTACTTTCACTTTTGCTGTCATATGATGGCAAAACCAATGTCACAGAGTCCCTCTCTTTAGATTTACATATATACTACTTAAAAAATAAAGAGTAACAAAAAGTATTTCACCTTTACTATCCTGCTTACCAAGTTTCTCATCAAAACATTTCAGACATTTATCAACTCAAGAATGCATACTTCACTTGTTTCTTTGTTAAAACACACATATCATAGGTCTGTGAGTTTTTCTAGCCCTCTAAAATAGGAGTTTTAATGCTGCAGCAGCAGCTTTTGTTCCCACTCCTGACATCCAGTTTCCCCCAGTTCAGTTTTTCAGCTCTTAGAGATTCCAGATAAGTTTTCAAGTCAATAACTCCGGAAGAGTATAGGTTTTCTCTGAAATCAGAAAACTCCATAGAGGCACCTTGGGAGCTAAACTACTGTTTCAAATATGAGGAACCTTCAAGTGTTGTTTTACCTCTGCAGTTGAGATATTTGGACTATAGCAACATACAAGTTAATTTACACCCATCTCCCTATTTTAAATTCCTAGATAAGGGCAAAAAAAGTATCAGAAACAAAAACAAAAAACAAACAATACCATGAAAATGAAATGAATGTCCCCAATTCAGTAGTTATTTCCTTAGCTTGGTACAACAACAACAAAACAATGTACATACAAAAAAACCCTAACATTTAATTGTTAAGATTACAAAAATTTTTGTAATGTGGCATAAAGGCCACTAAAGGACATTTAAACATTTACTAGACAGCAGAGATCCTAACAAGCCCACACACTGAACCGGAGACACATACATCAGTATGTATCTGATTTAAGCAGAAAAGTGTTGGCATAAACAATAAATTAGAGTTCTAAGCCATGCAGCAGTGATTTCTATTTGTTAGAAGAAAAGGTACAAGGAAAAAAAAATGAGTAAAAAGCAGGACAGGGCGGTATCTGCCTTTTATTCCAACACTTGGGAAGCAGAAGCAGGTGGATCTCCCTGAATTCCTGGTCAGCCAGGACTACACAAAAAAAAGAGTGTGTGTGTATGGGCGGGGGGTGGGGGGGAAGGCTAACAAAACCAATCAGTGAAGGCTACATCCATATTTACAATCCGTCTTGACCCTGTAATTTTATTTTAAAGTCGGCTTCTTAACTAACCTTAAGTTAAGGGATGAATTATGTCTACATAATAATAGCTAAAAAATTCAAACCCCACTGACTTATACTAGTAACTCAAAAACTACACAAAATTCTAAGAAGTGTCAGAAGTCATCCCACTCAAAAAGCCCCTAATTAAAAAGAATCCTTCTCAGCAGGGTGTGATGACTCATGTCTGTAATCGCAGAATTCCAGAGGCTGAGAAGTATGAGACCATCACCACCACCCATCTCAAACAAACAACAACAAATGAGACCACCACTACCACCCCACCTCAAACAAACAAACAACAACAAAATCACTTTGGAAAGGAGGAGAAAGATTCCTTAGTTCCACAAACTTTTAGGCAACATTTACCAAACACAGCTCAGTGAAAAATTTAAAAAACAACCACAGAAAGTAAGGAAAGGAAGACAGCGATCTTCTCTAACCTGCTTTTGTGGAGAGGAGCGATAACCTCAGCCTAGACTAGCAAATACTAAAAGTAGACTTAAAATAATGAACTCCTCGTTAGGTATCTCGGGCTACAGTCCATCTCAGGCAAGCAGTTCCTTAAGAAAGGAATCTCACTGGTCATTCTCAGGGGACAACCTGTATTCCAGGAGACACAAGCTAAGAAGTTACGTTAGCACCAGGCTTTTACTTAAAATTTTACCAAGGATGCAGATTTTCAACTTTTTCTATATGACAGGAATTATATGGTAAAGGACTAGAAAAACAGAGAGCAAAATATGCCTCAAGTTCTTTAAAGTTCACAATTCTTTAAAAAAAAGTTTTTTTAGACATTTATTTATTGTGTATGGGTTTTTGCTTTGCACACTGTGCAGGCCCAGAGACAAGAGTAGGTTTATGATGCCCTTGAACCGGAATTACACATGGTGATTGTGAGCTACCATGTGAGTGCTGAGAATCAAACAAAGGTCCAAAAGATAAGCCAGTGTTCCTAGCTGCTGAGCCCCGAGTTTTTACAATTAGTACATGCTGACTGTGAGACAATAAAGAGCAAGTAGAATGAGCAGAAAAAAAGAGACAAGGAGAAAGAATGGTTTCTTTGCTGGGTGTGATGGTGCACACCTTTAATAACAGCCCTAGAGAAGCAGGATGATCTTGGAGTTCCATCTGGTGTTACCTACACAAGGATTCCAGGCCAACCAAGGCCACGTAGGAATATACCCTGCTTAAAAAAAAACAAAAAACTTAAGTTCTCACTATATGGTTGAAGTTGCTCTAAAACTCAACTTTTTCTGTGCCCAGGCTGGTTTTGAACTCATAATCCTCCTGCCTCCACATGTGGCACCTGTACAGTACAAGATACAATAAATCCATTAAAAAGAATAAGTTTAAAAGGAGTTAGAAAAAGGTTTAAGTTCAAACTTAAATGTAGAAACAAAAATACTTAAGACCACTTCAGTAGCATTAGTTTTAGAATGAATATTTTAAAACCACATGTTACAGTCTGAAATATTTTAAAATTTCTAAATATAAAAAGATGCCATCCTTGAAATAAGTTAACCTAGAATTTATGCAATATGAAGTATATTTATTTACCTGGATAAAAAAAAATTTGGTGGGGTACAGAATACTGGGAATTGAACTCAAGAGTAATGAGATATATCTCCAATTCTCTTTTCAAAGTTTTATTTTTAGACAGAAACTCCATAGCCTGCCAAGGGTGACCTTAAATTTATAATCCTGCCATGGTGTCCTGATAGATGGGATTTCAGGCACTGATAGGTAAGCTTTGAGGTACGAATATTTTCTTCCTTTCTTGCAACAGGGTTTCTCTGTGTAGCCTTGGCTGTCCTGGACTCACTTTGTACAGGATGGCCTCGAACTCACAGAGATGTGCCTGCCTCTGCCTCCCAGAGTACAGGTGTGCGCCAATGCACCTGGCTGAAATACATCTCCTATGGGCTAAAAGACAGCTTAGTGGGCTAGTCCTTGCCATGTAAGCACGCAGGTCTGAGTTCCAATTCCCAGGACCAAGGGAAAGCTGGACAGGCAACCTGAGCATCTGTAGTTCCAGGCTTCCTGCAGGAAAATGGAGGTGGAGACAAGCCAATCCCTGAAGCTTGCAGGCCAGCTGGTGTGTGCAAATGGGAAAACAACAGTCACTGTCTCAATCAAGGTGGAAGGTGAGGACTCATACCCAAGAATGGTCTCTGACTTCCACACATATGCTATGGTAGGCACCCTTATTCACACACAGAAGTCCATGTGCACACGTGCAAACACACACACACACGCACGCACACACACCCTTATTCACACACAGAAGTCCATGTGCACACGCGCAAACACACACACACACACACACACACACACCCTTATTCACACACAGAAGTCCATGTGCACGTGTGCAAACACACGCACACGCGCGCGCGCACACACACACACACACAGAAGTCCATGTGCACACGCGCAAACACACACACACACACACACACCCTTATTCACACACAGAAGTCCATGTGCACACGCGCAAACACACACACACACACACCCTTATTCACACACAGAAGTCCATGTGCACACACACACACACACACACAGAAGTCCATGTGCACACGCACACACACACACACCCTTATTCACACACAGAAGTCCATGTGCACGTGTGTAAACACGCACACACACGCACACACCCTTATTCACACACAGAAGTCCATGTGCACGTGTGCAAACACGCACGCACGCGCACACACACACACACACACACACACACACACACACACGGGGAAAAAAGACTTAGAAGGTAGACAGAGTGGTGCACAAATGTTAAATCCCAGCTACTTAAGTGAGACTGCCTGAGCCTAAGAGTTTATGGGCAAACCAGGGTTCAGGGATCCCTGACCCTTAAGAGCAGAAGAAAAAAAGTTGGTGGAGAATAAGCACAAATGTGTATAATAATAATGTCTATGGCATAGCCCAACTATTTTAGTTCCAATATGGCTATCTGCAAAAATGAAAACACAGGACATGGCATAATCTTCCACTATTTGGGGGACTGAGAGCCCCAGACTGAAATGTCAAAGTAATGGTGATATAATCATGAGGAGCCAGGCTTATGTCCTGAAACTGCCCTAGCTTCCATCTCTTTGGGAAGACACAGCAATACATGCTGATATAAAACTCAACAGGATTGTGGACATGTGTGTACTAAATTATACATCGTAGGCTCACTGACATCTGAAAAACAATTTCTGTGTCTGTCTCTAGGTTCAGCTGTAGAATGGATGAGTTGTGGCGTATTTAAACAATGTGATAGTAGATAAGCTACAAGCTACTCGCATGGATGAAGTGCGTGAACACTAGAGTCACAGCAGGGAACGCAGGAGTGCACGTGGGGTCGTGTTTAAAGTTAACCACATGTGCAACTAATCCAAGGAATTAGAAGGAAAGAGTTGGGAGCAGTTCCCTTTAAGAGGGGCCCTAAGGGGAACTTCTAGGATGCTAGTAATGTTTCTTTCTTGATCTTCATGTGGTTACACAGCTCGTAAGCACACTTTGTCAGAAGGCATCAAACTGAACACTATTTGTGCACTCAGCATACTCTGATTACAAGCCTGATTTCTAAAAGCTAACAAAAATCATTTCTGTGATGTATGCATTCATGTGTGCGCATGTGGGGTGTGTGTGTGAAATAGACTTGATGATCCAAATTTTCCTTTACCAATTCCAAGGACTCATCCATACATACTAATCCTCAAACCAAAATCAGAGAGAAAAACCTTAACAACACTGAAGTCGGAAGTGCTTTAGGAAAAGTTGTGTGTAGAATGTGCTGCTTGCAAAAGACTTTTCCACTCTCCCTTCCCCCAAATCACTGATTTTCACTTTCTGCTTCAACCTGGGCCTAAAATATTAAAGTACCCAGTACTCAAGATTCTATCCCAGATTACAGTTCAATTACTGGGAACTGAACCTAGATCTCTCGAGCAGCAGCCAGCACTTTAAATCTCTGAGCCAGCTCTCCAGCTTCAGTTGTGGTCAAAAACATGATCCTTTATGCATCCACCATGCTATATATTATGGTTACAAGATATAAAATCAATGCTTGGGCATAGAAAATAAAATTTCATAAACCCTGAACACCATGCAAGAAAGCATCTAAACTGAAGTACAGCTGGCAAAATAGCAAAGGCTAAACTATTTAGCCAGGCGTTGTGCCGCAGGCCTGTAATCCCAGCATTCAGGGAGGCAGAGGCAGATGGATCTCTGTGAGTTCGAGGCCAGCCTGGTCTACAAAGCGAGTCAACGACAGCCAAGGCTACACAGAGAAATGCTGACTCAAAAAACCAAATAAATATATAAATGCACAGAAATTTCATATCAGATGGTTATATTAAGTTACTAATGGGGTAATGCCAGGGGGTTGAACCCACTTTGGTGGCCAGTTAATTCCAGACAAAAGAAAAACCTTCAACACATATTCTGCCACAATCCATCTCGGACATCTGGAAAATAGTGTTGTTCAATCACGAAAGGGTGAAACTAAGATTAACATTATTATTGAAAAATAATTTAAAGCACAAGTTCTTAACTCTAGTTCTACGTTTCAAATTTTTACACTTGGAAACAACAACAACTGCACTCTAGGTGAGAGAGGTGGCTCGGTAAGAGCACTTGCTGTTTTTCCAGAGGACCTCGGTTAGGACCAGCATCCACACTGTGGCTCACAAGCACTCAGAGGTACACACAAGGTGCACATACATACAAGTAGGCAAAGCTTTCTCTCTCTCTCTCTCTCTCTCTCTCTCACACACACACACACAAGAAAACTGTAATCTTTCTTCTCATAAAACAAAAGGAAAAATTAAATAACCCTCCTTTTCTCATGACACAGACATAGCAACGATTTTTAATGTTTAGTCACCAATCAGAATGGCCTTTAATAATTTTCCTCCCCTCTTTTTCATCATTAACTTCTCAATGTCCCACATATTAGAAGAGCAGACCATTTGAAAGTGAGGTTTTAGAAACTGAGAGATAAGCAATAATCATATGGAACCCACACTTACCTTAACATATTGTCTCATTTAAGGTGTTTTAAAATAAAGACAAAATTTGTGTCCCCTTTAAAATTATTTTTTTGTGTCTGCCTAAAACTAAGTAAATTATGTGAAAGAAGTTAGTTGATTTCATCTCTCTGTTCTCTAAGGTTAAGTTTAAGCACATCTATTATATTAACCAAACATTAAAACAACAACAAACAAACCTCTGGTAAGGAAAGCATACTCAGTTCACAAGCCAGTTAAAGTCACTGTCTAATACTATTATTTAACTCACATTTTTCCCCTCCTGAAATACTCCACCTGAGTCCATGAGCTAAAATGGCTTAATCTCCTTTACTCTTAAGTTATGAGTAATTCGGAGGAAATCTACCCTTCTTTGTACAGTTATTGTTAGTGCCGTCATCAACATGCTGGAGAAAAGAAGCCAATATCAAAGCAGAACCTTTCCAACAAGCCCACAACTGAGGCAGAACTATGAACAAGTTATTTAGAAAATGTGAAGCCACATGACTCATTCACGGTACCAAACTAATGTACCCACCTCCAAAACCTAGATGAGACTGGATAAAGAACCAATCTGCTTTAGGGGCTTAGTTAATCCCTCCCCTGAGTATGATAGGGGCATTCACCCAAACATGTTCTGGCACCTACCTTTATATGGAGTCAGTGACGTAAGTCAATTTAGAAATTCCTTTTTTGCTACTTCTTATGCATGGAAACTGTGATCCTTGTTTTTGTTGAAAAATGAATAATGAAATAACTTTCCAGACTTGCTGAATGGTTAAATGAGATAGTATTATGAAAGTGGCTACCATAGATTAGTACCCAGCACAAAGGTAATGGTTACTCATCAATATTTATTTCTTGTTTCCTTCTTAAAAACAAACAACAAAACAAACAAACCAAATAAACCAGGGCCTGGAGAGATGACTCAGTGGTTAAGAGCACTTGCTGCTCTCCCTGAGGACTCAAGTTCAATTCCCAGCACCCATATACCAGGAGGATTACAACTGGCTGCTAACTCCATCTCCAAGGGAGCCAAAGCCTCTGTCTTCAGTGAGCATCTATCTGCAGTCATGTGCACATACCAACATGCACATACACATCTACAAGTAATAAAAAAACCCTAAAAACAAACGAACTCAATTCGCTATATTTAAGATTACTTGTTTATGATTAAAAATCAGTGTTACTGGGGCTAGAGGGATGGCTCAGCAACTGAGAGTGCTTCCTGCTCTTGCAGAGAACCCATGTTCAATTTCCAGCCCCAAACAGTGGCCCACAACCACCTGTAACTTCAGTTCCAGGAGATCCAATGCCCTCTTCTGACCTTCATGAGCACCAAGGACGCATGTACTGCCCTTACACACATACAGCCAAAACACTCAAGCAAATCTATTTTCTTAAAACACACACACACACAAACCAAAAACCCAGGACAGCTTAAAAAAAACAAAACAAAAAACTGGTATTACTCTGCTTATACCAAGTAATCTAGACCAAAACTTTTGAATCTTCCGAAGTCTTCAATGTCTCACAAACACTTTCTTGGGTTTAATTCTGAATACAACTGATCAGAACCTCCTAATTTTTAAATATTTCAAACAGCTGTCATTACTGGGCAATTTAATTATATGATAAGTACTCTGTATCTTTTGTTCTTCTGTATAGTTCATCTGTCTTCAAAGACATTAAAGTAAGGCAGGGCATTGTGCTGCTTGCCCTATAACAGCTAAATTCTTCACATTATACTGCCTATACTGCCTTAAATTTGTGTTTCCATAATTTTATTTTCAAAGGACAACAAATGCAATTTGAGGAGAACGATCCTGTCATCAATCTCACATACTAATCTGAGTTATTTGGAAGAATGTAATTCAAGCTAATAAATAAGTGAAACTCAGAATGCTTCAAAGATAGGTACAACAGGAGTTATACAAAATTAAGAGTACCTCATTAGTATACAGAAACAGGAAGTCAAGAACTCTTACACTGAAATAACCCACAGACTGGTTATTTTCCTTCCTTCCTTTTTTTAAAGAAGACAGGGTCTCACCATAACCCTGGCTGGCCTGGAACCCAGAGGTCAGACTGCCTCCGCCTCTGCCTCCTAAGATTAAAAATATACATACTATACCAGGCCTTAAGTTCGGTATTTTCAGAACTAAGAAAAAAATTAAGTCCACAAATGACCAGCCTACATAACAAGTTCCATGTTAGTCAGAGCTACATAATAGACAACCTGTTTCAAAAACAGAACAGGAACAGAATAGAACTATTTAGACAGGAAACTGTGTCATGTGTATATGCCTTTTCCTTATTATTATTCCCATTAAGACAGTGTAACAAGTTGCATAGCACTTGCATTATTATGAGTAATCCAGAGATCATTCACTGTCTATGGCAGGACTCTGTACTATGCCCAGTTGTAGAAGGACTTTAGGACTCAGATTTTGGCACAGGGGTCTTAGTAGCACCCCCGTCCGCCACAGGAACTGCAGGATGAGCCCTGAACTCTGCCAAATGTGAGGTATGGAAGATAGAGCCTCACTACTAAGAGAGCACATGCTCGCATACACACATGAGCACACATTTTTCAGGCAGAAAAAGGAATGAAATTCTGCCATTTTTATGCTGTTAAGTGAAACAAGCCAAGCACAGAAACACAAATGGATGTAAGGAACTTCAAATGCTGATCTCATTGATGCCGGGAGCAGAATTAGCGATACCAGATGTTAAGGAAAGTTGGAGCGAATTGTAGGAAGGACAAGGAAAGAAAGGTGGGTCGTCATAAAAAGGAGAACTAAGCACTGGCGGTCTATGACAGTAGGGTGACTACAGAAAACAATAATGTACTACATATCTCAGGAAAGAAAAAAAAGGACTCTGCATGTTTTTAATCAAAAAGAAATTACACTCAACGAGAGACAAGATTACTTGATGCTTATCCTGAGGTGTGCTAAAACAGAGTACCCCATAAATAGGTAAATTAAAAATATGCGACAGAGCCAGGCATGGTAGTGCGTGCCTTTAATCCCTGCGCTTAGGAGGCAGCAGCAAGTGGATGTCTGTGAGTAGGAAGCCAGCCTGGTCTACACAGTGAGCTCCAGGCCAGCCAGAGCTACAAGATGAAACCCTATCTCTAAATGCATATGTAAATAAAATACACAAACAAAGCAAAATCCAGCCCTAAATGTTTTACAATTTCATCAAATCGTGGAATACATTATCTAACTGTGACTACACAGAACACAAATTTTCTTCTTTTAGTTTTTAGTAGTACATGAAATCTCAAACTAAAAACTTTCAGACTAAAACAAAAAACCTGTGTTAGTGCACAGTTCTAAACAGTAGACCATCTCGGATTGCGCGATAACTTCCCAAGAAGCTCGTGGGCTCCCTCTCCCACTGCAGCCTATTACAGACCCTCCAGCTAAAGGGCACAGAATCCTGCTAAGATTCCACCCAAGTTTCTACTGCACTTCAAGCACTGCTCATTACATACAAGAGAAAATATGTACAAAATAGACAAACAGACATATTTGTAGATCCATATTCAATAGCACTGCCAAGAATTTTTTTTATTCTAATTAACTTGTGGGTAAAGAAGCAATTAAAAAAACAATCTGAAAGAATTTTTGTTTGAAAAATAAGTCTTTCTAACTGTATTACAATTAAAAAGCTTAAGTACAACTTAATATTTAAGTTAATATTAATTAACTTAAAATAAGTTAATTTATACAGATTGAACTAATTTGTCTAAAAACTGTGATTCTCACTTTGATATACTACCTTAGCAGTTGTCTGAACCACAATTATATAACTCTAACCAAGACTAATGTAAGAATCACATATTCATCAAGACTTAAGAAAGGAAAAATAATTACCTTTAGTTCCTTAATTCTCTTACAAAATCATTTAAAATTTTATTATTAATTTATTTAATGTGTGTATATGTATGGTGGTATATAAGAAGGTCAGAAAATCAGCTAAGGTCCTCTCCTTCCATCATGTGGGCTCAGTGACAAGTACCTTTACCCACTGAACCAGTTTGCTGCTCCCCTTTTAAGATTATTAATTATAGTATATTTCTAAACAAGTATTCATAATAGATTTCCTTCAAATTAGAAATACTCTGTAGACCCTCTAGAACTTTTAAGAGAAAAAGATACTTTTAGGTGACTCTGATCAACATATGAAATGTGCATTTTAAAATGTAATAAAAATGCTAATCTTTCAAAGAAATATTTTTTCTCACAAGCCCAGCAAAATCTTCGTTATTTTAGTCTTAATTCATCGTAATGTTTAATTCATTTGGGGGCTATTTATTTGCCCTCTGAAAGATACACTATTCTCCCCGAAGGCTAGTCAGCAAGTTCTTACCCCTCTATGCCAATACTGAACCTCCAGAACAGCTCCTACTAGCCACTACACAGCAAGAACCCCAGAGTGCATTTCACTTACCATTTGCTTAAGTACATAATGAAACCATGCTTCAAGAACATTTTTGTCAGTTTTTTAACAATAAAAAGAAAACTGACACTCTGGCATGTGACTATCAATGACCAAGATGCAGGCAGAAATAGGCTTTAGTGACTAAAAAAATAATTTAGAAAAATTGAAGACAATATCCAGGGGCTACCTCAAGTAGATTGGAAATTATAACAACTGGTGAAACAGGTATGCAGAATAAACATTTAAAAAGCACAATGGGGATGGACTGAGTTTGGCTAACACTTTCAGTGATCTGCTATTTACACACCAGAACATATTTTAAAGGCTTAATGTGGACAGAATCCTTAACATTAAACACTCAACATTAAATAACAACAATTTTGTTTGCTTTCCCTAGAGTCAGTTGTAGAAGACCTGATAATTATTTGCAGGGGACACCAAACAACTCTGGTACTTGTTAAGTTAAAGGTAACAGAAGATCACATTTTTTTTTAATCTGACAAAAATAGGTAAACATATATCAAAGAACCATTAAAACACTTTAACCATGTTTGCAAAAGACCTCTAACCGGCTTGAAACATCCCCTTCTCTCAAATAACATAGAGCAAACTGCTTTCTCAAAGACTATTGTAACAGTGACTAACGCAAACCTCTCAAACCGCTTTTGAAACTAACAATTTCCTTCATCTGATAAATATTTTGATCAAATACAATGAAACAGTTAAGGAAAGAATGTACAATTTAAAAAAATACATCTAAATGCAGTCTCCTTAATCAAAGGAGGTGTGACAACCACCGCAAAGCATGTTAAAATTAACCTTAATCCGCCAACCAAAACACGCAAAATGTCTCCTAACAATTCTCCTCCTTAAAACAACCATACACAAAATACCGTGCTGACTTCCACTCACTGCAAGCAGCTCATTAAGAAAGAGCCTGGTTATGTTTGGAGATCAAGGTGCAAGGCTCTCATCTCACAAACCTCCCCACATAACCACATCATCCAAGCAAAACCGAACATTATTTTTGCTAAAGCAAGAATCCAACCCCGGGGCGCCTCAGCCCTTAGACAATGGTGGTTACCAGACAGCGCAGCACAGTTGGGTCCAAATGACACATTTCACTAGGCCTTGGTCACAACACACACACACACACACACACAGCCACACACACGCGCGTGCGCGCGCCTACATACAGATACACACACAGGATCCCAAGGGGCCCATTCTACGGCAGGGGTGCTCAAACCCACCAGGAGACAGAGGGGAGCACCGTGGCGGAGCGGGGAGGAGAGGTGAGGGGTCGACACAGCGGAAGGCTAACTGCACTGCACACGAGGGAGGGGGCTGGAAATGGCCGATGGCTTCTATATTTATTTAAGGGTATTGATTTAACGGGTCCTTCCCAGGGGTTCTGTAACTAAAGGCAAACTGCGCAGCAAACATCGTGGGGTTGGGAGACAAGCCGCTGCTCCCCCTGCCCCGTGACCTGGGGGGGGGGGGGGGGCGCGCACAAGTTCCCCGGCCAGCGCCTCGGACCCCTCGGGGGGCCCTCTCCCCCTCCTCCAGGGCCAGGGGCAGCCCACGGAGAAGGGGAAAACAAGTTCCCCTGCCAGCCTCACCGCCCCACGCTGCCAGCCGTCCCCCCACCTACCAAGAGAAAGGGGGAGCCCAGACGGAGCCAGGAGGCAGAAAGGGGGGAAATCCCACCCTCCGCCCGCCCCCGGCCGCCAACAGACTCCCGCAGGGTGGGTGAGCCAGCCAGGAAGCCCCAAGGAGGGGTGGGGACGGAGGGTGCCGGCCCCGAAACCAAACAAAGCGCGGCCTGAACCGCAGCCCGGGCGGATCGCGCAGCCGCGGCTTTTCCTGCCGGCCAGGCCGGGCCGGGCCGGGCCCAGGCGAACACTGCGGCACGGTGGGACCCGCCTCCGCTCGGCCTCCGTCTCCCACCCCGGGCGCGCCACCGCCCCCGCCCGGCCTCCCGCCCGGCCCGGCCCCGAGCGCGGCCTTACCCCTCTCGCCGGCGTTGTTCCGCTCCTGAGGCGGCGGCGGAGGCGGCGGTGGCGGCGGCGGGGGCTGCTGCTGCGGCGGCGGCGGGGGCTGCTGCTGCGGCGGCTGCTGGGGCGGCTGCGGCGGCTGCTGCTGCTGGGGCGGCTGCGGCGGCGGCTGCTGCGGGGGCTGCTGCTGCTGTTGCTGCACCGGGCGCGGCCGCGACACTCGCCTGGGTCTCCGGTTGGCGGCTCGGACGGAGTTCATTTGCCGGGCTGAGGTGGCGGCGTTGGCGGAGGGACACACACACTCACGCGCGCACGCACCGCGAGCTCCGGGGCCGGGAAGGGGGCGGGGGGCGGGCGGGAGCGGGGCGGCCGGGGCCGGGGCGACGGGGGCCCGGGCCGGGCGGGAGCCCCCCGGGGGCCGCGGCGAGGCCGGGGCGCAGCCGGAGTTCGAGCGAGGCCGGCCGGCCGGGCCTGGCGCACGGGCGAGGCCGGGGCCGCCGGGCGGGGCGGCCGCGAGGGACGCAGACCGAGAGACGGGCCGGGCGAGAGAAAGAAAGAAAGGGCGTCCGTGCGCCGGGGGAGCCCGAGGCGAAGCGCGGCGGCGGCGGCGGCGGCCGAGCAGACGAGCCGGGCCCGCCGACTCCCGAGCGGCGTCTCCGGCGGCGGGGGCAGTGGGCGGGCGGGCGATCGCCGAGAGGGCGAGCGGGGCGGGAGCGCGCGGGGGCGCCCGGCTCCTCCGTTCCTCTTCCTCCCCCCGCACCCCCTCAGAGAGCGCCCTGCGAGGAATTTTCTCTTTCTTCGGCCTCTTCTCTCTCCTCCGCCCCCCCTCTCGCGAAGGGGAAATGAGTGTAAAGGGAGGAGATAGGGGCAGAGAGAGGCGTCGTCGTTCCTCCTCCTTAAAGGAGCCTTCCCTCCTCAGCCCCAGCGCCGCCGCCGCCGCTGCTGTGCTCCGTGGCAGGAGGAGCCATTGACACCGCCGGAGCCTCCACTCGAGCCCAGTCGGTCCCTCCCCGCCGTGGGGCTGGCCGGGGAGCGCGGGGGAGGGCCGCGGGCCGGCGGGGGAGGGGCGGCTGGGCGGGGATTCCGGCCCGCCTGGCCAATGGGGAGCGCCGGCGCAGCCTCGGAGCCAATGGGGCCTCCTCTCTTATCGCCAAGTCCCTTCTTCCAACGCCCTGTTTCCTCTCTCGGGTCTCCTCCTTCCCCCGCGGAGGAGGAGGGAAGGGGAGAGGGGGAGTGTGGCGGGGCGGGTGATAATGGGGAGGTATCAGGGCATATAATGGAGCCGGGGGTAGGCGAAGGAGCGCCAGTACGCAGCGAAGATTCTAGGAGAGGAGGTGCTTGGGGGGGAGGGCGGGGGCTGCTGATGTAACTGGGAGAAGTGATTAATCCTGCATTTTGGCGTTTCAGCCTCCCTCCACCCCGACCTTCACCCGGTATTCTTAAACGGAAAGTGGAGTGAGGGAGTCGGTCTTTGGTTAACTCCGGGTTTCTGTTCTCGGTAGGTTCAAACTCTTAGCTGTAGGGAGCGCTACAGGCTCTGTGCCCTTTAGTCCAGCTGAGGGTACCTGCAAGCCTTAAGAGATCTGCTTTGACTGAGTTTAAAGCTCGAGAGTTTGGAGTCGGTTCCAGTTTTGGTCACCCAAACCCTCAGAACGTTTTAGATCGCAGACAGTTAGTTTGCTTTGGTTTTGGGGAAGGTGGTCTACGTAATGTTCCGGAAGAAAGAAAATGTGTGGATGTTCTGACTGATGATTTTATTGGTTTTTTGTTTGTTTTGTTTTATTTTGTTTAGGTTTCACAAAGCCAAAAAAGGTAAACTCCCAAGAGGAATTATCTTTTGTACCTGGTCCCCTTAGCATAATCTGTCCCCAAGGAGAATGTGTTTCTGTTCCCTGGCTGCCGTTGTGATGACTGAAAATGTACTCTCAGTGTTTATCCATTATGGCATAGCTAGAAGTTCACTCTTGGATTTATTTTCGGAGCATTCACTGATTTCCTACTTGAGATTCATTGATTGCTTTCTAGGCGTAAGATAGATAAGACATTACAAGGCTTGATAAAAGTAAGACCGAGAGGGAGAAAAGTGTGAATCCTGAGAGGAGCACAAGGTAAGTCAGTATTGTGCTATGTGAACCCCGCTCTAGGCTAATTGCCTTTTTGAATGTCAAACATCTCTCCTGTCATTTAAATAAAACTTTATCTTATGATGCACAATTGTTTTTCTTTGTCGTCTGATTTCTGAGATGCTCTCTTTTTGGTCAGGAAAATGGAGACTCATAATCTTCAAAACCTGTATGTGGGGACAGCTATTTAAAAACTATTTTGAGAGGCTAGAGAGATGGGTCATCCCTTAAGAGCATTGGCTACCATTCCAGAGGACACAGCTTCAATTCCCAGCACATGGTGGCTCACAACTGTCTAACTCCAACTCCAGGGCATCTGTCCCCTCTTCTGGCCTGGGAGGCACCAGGCAGGCACTTAGTGCACAGACATGCAGGCAAAACACCTATACACATAAACTTAAAAAATTATTTGTTTAAAACAGCCAGCCTGAGTAGCTTATGTTATATTCTCAGAATGCTGAGGGCTGAAGCAGAAGAATGACAAGTTCTAGGCCATCCTGAACTGCCTAACAAGACCCCATCTCTAAGTAAATACATAAATAACATTTAAATTTTATGGTTGTTAACCAGGTGAAAATAAACGTGTGTTTGGCTTAAATAAACATTGAGGGAAAAGTTTAAAAGTATGGGAAAACAGCTTATAATTAGCATGTATTATTTGGGCATGTGTGAATGGCATGAATCTAGAAGTCAAAGGACAACATGCAGGAAGTTTCATTTTTTCTACCACGTAGGCTCTGGGGACCAAACTCCTCTCTACTTACTGTAATTTTTAGCCTCAGATCCACACACCTCTATCTTCTACATAAATACCATCTTTCATACTCTGTTTCACAATTGTGCTTATTTCAAAGTATGCTTAGGGATAAGGAATTTATATAAAGTCATAGAAGATATCTTTTACAGTCTAGATTTCTGAATCAATTGTAACATTTATCTGGCCAATGAGGGCAACATGCCTTGTTTCTAACATAGCATTTCTTGGAATGACAATTTCCCAATACATAAAAATAAATGTTTTAAGAAAAGAAACACTCCTTCCTTCCAGACAGATCTCACTATGTAGATCAGGCTGGTCTTGAACTCACAAAGATCCATCTACTTCTCCCAAATATTAAAGACCTGTGCCACGACTGCCGGTCCAGGGTCACCCTTTTCTAATGCAGTGACTGCGGGTTGAAGAGGTTTACATGGCAGGAGGAAAGGACAGCTAAGCCAACAAATGCTATATACCTTCTATTGTTCTCTAGTACTAACGCCAAAGGTAGAGCTGCTCATTTCTGTCATTTTGAGATAGTATGAAATTTCCTTTTTTGTAATTCATTTTGAGGTGTTTTATCAGCTTCCTCCTATCCCCTCCCCCACACCACCATGTCTTTGTACAGAGCTCAAGTCTCTATGGGTCTGCTCTTCCTCCGTGGCACTTCATCTTCTCCCTGAAATGCATCATCACTTCTGGACTTCCTGAGTACCCATGTAGGCCTTGATGAGGCAGGAGCCTTGCCTTGTCCTCCCTGGGCCACCACCTGCCAGTGGTGCATTGTCCCTGTGTCATGTTGAAGGTGCTTTGAGGCTGAAAGGAGCACTCAGGCCGTGGCCTGTCACAGGCATGCCCAGAAAAGCAACCTTTATCTTGGGCTCCTTGAACCTCTCTGTGTATGTGAATCTGTCAGCCACCTACTTCCAACTTTTCTTTCCACCATGAAAGAAAATGGAAAGTAAGTCAGCTCTGCCCTGTCTTCTTTCCCTGGGCTACAAAGGATGGATTACTTTTCTTCTGGAGACATTCTTTTTTTTTTTTTTTTTAAGATATGATCTATGTTGTAATTCAGGCTGGCCTTGAACTTACGTCCTTCCTGTCCCAACCTCTGCAGTACTGAGAGCACGGGCTTCTCCTTGAGATGGCATTTGCTCTGCTCTGTTTCTTAGATGACGTGATAAAGTGTGAAAGAGAAACTAGTTTAACAATAATGGATCTTTTGGGAGATATTTTTTTTAAATATCCTATTCCCATGTCACTGGTTTAGACATATTTTTACTTTATTTCATGGAATTAAACCTCTTGTTTGCACAACAGTGTCCAAAGGCATCTTGAAAGTGTGGAACTCAGAGTTTTTAGGGTGGGCTTTGGAGACCATTTAATCTCATTTCTGTGTTTGACAGACTGCGAAACTAAAGTGCAGAGACAGGAGATGACAAAACCGTATCCCATTAACTACTCAGTAACAAAGCCACTGCCTCCCAGTCCAACATCCTTTGCATTCACAGGTTTTACAAACAATGGTATAAATAAAAACATTCCAGAGGGTTTTTATACATCGAAAGACCCACCTATTTTAGAAAGAGATGCAGACAGCTGCCATAGAAATTTTACATGAGCTGGGTGTCATCCAAACACTAAAGAAACTGAGGTAGGAGGATTGCTGTGAGTTCAAGACCATCATGAGGTACAGCATACTGATTTCCAGGCTGGGCTACAGAGAGACCCTGGGAAGGTATGCTGTCCACGAGTGTGTGCACACAGAGGCCTGAGGAAGACTTCAGGTGTCCTACTTTGTCATCTGCCTTATTCCTCTGAGGCAGGGTCTCTTCTGCACCTGCAGCTAGGCTGGTGGCCAGCACGCCCAAGGGCTCTGACTGCTGTGCTTGCCTGCCATAGCACAAGGGTTCCATGTGGGTGTGGGAAGTGAGCCCAGCTATTTACATGGACACTGGGCTTCAAACTCAGGTTCTCATTTTGTTCAGCAAACACCTACTGAGTCAAATCCCTTGGGGTGTTTATTTGTTTGTTTTGGTTCGTTGGCTTTTGTTTTGTTTCCCAGAAGAAGTTTTTAGATGATGGAAAACAGAAGAAAATGTAAAGGGGGTTTTCATTTGGGGCAGCAGTCTTCAAGAATTACCTCAGTAACAATATCATTTCAGAGGACCGGATTCCCTCGGGGTTGCTCTGTCTTCAAGAACATTTGTGTTTGTTTTTCTCAACTAATTACTAGTGCTTAACAGGTTAGTGTACTTAAAATTATTTGCTTATGAAACCTTTCACAATAGGAGTATAAAAAATAAGCTCTTTAATCATTTTAATGCCTGGCAGGTGATATTTATTATAATTTTAAATTATAATTTCTGCCATTTCTAAGATTCAGCTTTCCTTTCCCTGTCAGCTACCATCTAGTCCCAAGCCATCAGCACTCAGTCAGTTACATAAGCCGCCTCAAAGCCTCTCACTCCTTTTATGTCACTTAAGAAATTAGTTTGATCTGAATATAGTTCCCCTACAGGAATAACCAGCTCTGTTTAAAATATCCGTGTTAGAGTATGAATGACTTATCTCACTAAGCTGCAGATAGTCATTCTTTAGCACATGCCCTGATAACACTTTATCAGGTAGTGAAAATTAACTCAAAACCAAGGATTTAAATCTATGTGTACTCGGGAAAGCCTGGTAACTGCTATCCAGTGATACTGACATGAGAGGTCATCTTTAAAGAATGGCAGAGTAACTTCAACTCCCTTCCCACAGACTAATACAGACAGCACAGCAGAAGAGATTAATTATGCTCAAGATTTAGGGTACATTGTGGTTGATAATTATGCATCTTTATATTTTGCTTTTAAAAGGGAGAACCTGGTTTCTAAATGCCGAGAAGACTAGGTCTAAGTACTTGAGTTTGTTGTGCTACAGAAGGCCCGAGAGGTGACAGAGCATGAGTAGTTGTGAGGCCACAAGGAAGTGTAGTCACCGGCTGGACGACCTTGGGCAAATTCCTTGGCTTCTCTGGGATTGTTTCTACATCTGCAAAATGGGTGTGAGGAGGTGATAATAGTTCTCATTTTGTAGAATTGTGATAGTACTAAATAAATTAGTGTCTATAAAATGCTTAAACCAGTGCCTACTGCATTGTAGAGGTCCAGTCCGCAGTTAGCTATCACCATCATTGCTGCTGGTGAGTTTACCTCACACATCGTCTGATGAATGTTAATATTACATTTACATTGTGTGTGTGTGGGGGGGTGAGTTCAGGTATACTCTTGTAAGGAAATGTGCCTAGAAAATGAATGTTATAAGACCTTTTTAAGATACAAGAAAGATACAAAAGAAAAACGTAGGGCAACGGTGGGCATGAGACAGACCTGAGTGGAAGCTGGCGGGAGGAGGCTGCTACTGAGGGTTTCTCCACTCAAGCAACACCTGCGCTTTGGATCGTGTAGATGAAGGATGAACTGTGAGGACAGGTGTAATCAGTAGGTCAGGAAGCAAACAGAGCTATAGAGGGGAAAGTAGCAGTTGAAGGTTTATTAGTATTAGAGGAAAAATTGGGCCCACTTAAGCAGCAGATTAAAATTTAAATATCCTAGCAAGGTGGTACATGCTTTTGATCCAAACAGCACTCATGAGGCAGAGACACAGGATCTCTGTGATTTGAAAGCCAGGCAAGCCTAGACTACATAGCAAGACCCTGTCTCAAAACAAATGAACAAACAGAAACCACCAAGAAATCCCCATTGAGAGTAGTTAATGACTGAAAGAAATAGGAGAAGGAAAGGCTCATCAATGAACGTATATGGTAGTCAAAATGCTAACGAGCAAGAGGTTAGAACAACTAAAAGAAGCAGGCTGTTTGGAGACCAGCACACGCCACAGAACATGTTAGCCCCCCACAGCGTTCCTGAGATTACGGCTTTGTAAGCAATAACCAGCCTCAGAATCAGGAATCTGTGCAGCCACACTGCAGGAAAGGGGGCCTTGGAAGCAAGGTTAATACTGAGTTCTAGGAAAGGAAACAGTGTTGGCAGCTATGCCATAAGGTTTTAAGCCTCAGGTTCTTTTCAGAAATGGACAAATCCCAGAAAAAAAATCAGCTGTAAGGATGGGTTGTAGAGTTGACTACTGGTAGTGTGGAGTGCTGGGTTCACATATGGAAGAAGTCATATCATTGGGCAGAAACCAGGAACAAGTTCTACATTGTGCTTACAGGCCACAAACTCCAGGCTGAAAAAGGAAAAGAAAATAAGTATTCAAGGTATGGAAAGGATTCTAAGAGAAAGAACTAGAATCTAGAGAATGATTCTAGGATCTAGAGAATGAACTAGACAATGAAATGCTATCACCAAAACCTCGCAGCCTCAACTAATTGGCCTCATGCCAATTCTTGATCTCTGGCCAAGAGAATTGCTCTTAGACCAATCAGTCTAGCTCCTGACCTTCAGATGGAGTGAAATGAAGAGAGGTAGGTCTTTAAAAGAAAAAGAAAAGATATTTTAAAGTTTTTGTCAGATATTTTGGCACGACAATGAAAAGTAACAAATATAAAATAGTATCAGAAGTGAGGTAGTAAATGAACTAAACCTGACTTTGCTGCTGGGAAGACAAGGGAGTGGAAGAAGGAAGACATTGTATTAAAAGTGTTACAGTTTGAATGTGGAGTGGTTTAAACACCTGGTCTCCAGCTGGAGGTGCTGTTTTAGAAGGCGTGGGTCAGTAGGTGTGGGCCTTGAAGCTGTACCACTAGGCCTTACTGCCTGTCTGCCAGCTTCTTTCCGAGGGTAGGGCAGTGTGACCAGCTGCCTCATGCTTCACCCACCATGCCTTCCCCACCATGATAGATGAGCCAAAATGAACCCTCCCTTGCTCGCTGGGTATAAAAGTCACACTTAAGGTCAGGGCCCATGCCCAGCAGTAGACAGCTACCTCAAAAGGAACTCACTGTCTGGGCATTTTTTACTTTACTGACCATTGGCACACACATTATGGTTTCTGGTTTTTACATTTTTATGGGTTTTTTGTATGTTTCTGTATATGTGTGTACTTATTATGCTTTTTAAATTTTTTTGTTCTTTTTTTTCTCTGTTTTTAAATTGTTTGTTTTCTAAAGAGAGAGAGAGAAGAAAAGCTTTGAGTCAGAAGGGTGGGGAGGTCAGATGCATCTGAGAGGAGATGAGGATGTGAAAACTGGGGTTAGAATATAAAAAGTAAAACAAGCAGATAACTCTTCCTTACTTTTTTGTGGGGGAAGGAGAGATGAAGGTTGGGACAGGGTCTCACTATGTAACTCTCCCTGGCTTGGAACTCACTATATAGACAAGGCTGGCCTTGAATTCACAGATACCTGCCTGATTCATAGATAGCTACCTGCTTCAGCCTTCCAAGGGCTGAGGCTAAAGGCTTGCTTTTCTTCCTCAAAAATATTTTGTTGTATTTTTATTTATGTGTGTATCTAGAGTGTGGGTGCCTGTGGAGGCAAGAAAAGGGTATTGGATCCCCAGGAGCTGATGTTATAGGTAGTTTTGAGCTGCTCCAAATTCTGGTCATCTGAAAAGGAAGCAAGCACCTTAACTGCTGAGCCATCTCTTCATCAACAACCCCCTACACCCTCCCCACCTCCCCATACCCCCACACCACACACACCCACACACTCACACAATTGCTTTTCCTTTATCCTTTCTTTCTTCCTCTCTTTCTCTCTTTTTCTTTTCTTTTTTTTTAACCATGTTGAAGAATTGAACACAGAACTTTGTGCACACTAGGCAAGCATCCTACCACTGAGATATAACCTCAGCTTTTCTTAAATTCTGTTTGTTGGTTATTTTGCCACAGCAATGAGAACAGTAACTAATAGAGAGGTAGCACCAGGAGCTACGGTGATAAAGCTCACTATGGATCTTAAGCATTTATAACTGTTGTAAGGAAGGAATCTAGAAGAGTTTGGAGCTGTGGTTTATAGAAGTCCTGGAAGGCTGTAAGCAGAGCTTAATGGGCCATTCAGATGGGAATGTGGAAGACAGACTGCCAAGAGAAATGAAAACAGCAGAGGCGCAGCTCAGGAGGTTTCAGAGGGGAATTTCAATTGGTAACTGGGTTAGAAGCCATCATGTTACATTTTGACAAAGAATCTTTCTGTGTTCTGCCCATGTTCTGAACTTTTGAGTGAGGATGGATTCAAAAGTAACAGACTAAAGCCAGGTGTGGTGGCGTACACTTTCAGTGTGAGCACTCGGGAGGCAGAGGCAGGCAGATTCCTGTGAGTCTGAGGACAGCCTGCTCTACAGAGTGAGTTCTAGGACTTCCAGGGCTATGTAGAGAGGCCCTGTCTCAAAACAGCAGCAGCAACAACGAGTAATGGACTAATTTGTTTGGCAGAGAAAAAAAAAATCAATGCAGGATAACTTTCAGGCTGTGTTATGTTTCTTGCTCCCTGCTCCTATCCAAGTCTGCACAGAAAGACATAGAGTAGGAAGGTAAGAAAATTGTGCAGTGTGTTGAGAAAAGGAGAACACGAAGATTGAAAGTTGTAGACAAGGGCCCATGGGAGAGTGCTGTGGGTAAGGCCTTTACTGCCAAGCCTGCCAATCTGAATTCAATCCCAGAACCCACATAGTGAAAGAAAGAATTGACCACTGCAAGCTGTTGTCTGAGCTCCACACCTATACATCACATGCAAGTGTGTGTGTCTGTGTTTGTTAGCGTTTCCGTTGCGAAGATAAAACACCATGGCCACAGGTTGAAAGATGGCTCAGTGGTTATGAACACTGGTTGCACCTTGGGTTCACTTGCCAGCACCCACATGGTGCTCACAACTATCTGCAACTTTAGTTCCAGGAGATCTGACACCCTCACACACATATACATTCAGGCAAAACACCAATGCACACACACACACACACACACACAAATAAATTAAATTATATATCCCCCACTTATGACTGAAAGCACGTGGGGAAGAAAGGGATTATTTTAGCTTATACTTTCACATTATAGTCTCTTATCAACGGAAGTGCTGGTAAGAACTGAAGGCAGGGACCTAAATGCAGGAATTGGTTGATTCAGAAGATGTGGAAAAATGCTGCTTACCGGCTAGCTCCTCATGCTTTGCTTAGCCTGCTTTCTTACACCATCCATAACCACCTGCCCGGGGGTCACCACCCGCATTTGCCTGGGCCCTCCACATCAGTCATTAATCAAGACAACACTCCATAGACTTGTGTAGGCATAATGTTATTGTGTACCATGTAAAGAATCAAATTTCTGATTTCTGTCCCCCAACATTTGGTTGCAATCCTTGTTTTGAGAATTTACTGTCTCAGTGTTGTATAACTTCCCCAGTCGTTCCCTGATAAATCAATAAAACAGCTTAACAGCCAATTGTTGAGCCAGGGAGAGAATAGGGTTGGACTTCCTGCCAGCCACGGGAGGAGGAGTTAGAGAAGGAAGTGGGGAATCAGCCATGGGCAAAGGTCCTGAAGACACAAGGAGAGAGTAAAATGGAGATTTTGGTAAGGGGAAAGGCAGACTAGCTTAGAGAGTTAATATGGACTTTTATTGCTCAGTTGCTGTGTGGTAAAGCATGTTAAACAAATATAATGTTTAACACTATATTGTAATATAATGTTTAACAAATAATTATTTAGGTGCTAGCCAGGAGAGAAAACTGCAAACACACAAGTTTAAAGCCAACACTAATAGACTTGTCTACACACCAGTCTTATGAAGACATTTTCTCAAGTTTTCCTCTTCAGGGCCTGAGAGATGGCTCAGAGGTTAAGAGCACTGGCTTTTCTTCCAAAGGTCCTGAGTTCATTTCCCAGCAACCACACAGTAGCTCACAACCATCTATAATGAACCTTCTGATGTGTAGGCATAGGTGCAGGCAGAATACTGTACGAATAACAGGTAGATAAATCTTAAAAAACAAAACAAACAAACAAAACGATTTTCTCTTCCAGATATGTCTTGGTTTGGTTTGTGTGAAGTTGACAAAACAAAACAAAAACCACTGTGTAAAAACAATAAAGTTTCAGACAAGGATGCAAAAGCATCTGTACTTACTGATGAGATAACAATATCATAGAGAAATGGAGAGCTCTACACTGGGACAGGAAGATGGATGCACTGTGGGTAAGATTCCACCCACAGAGAAATGCTCCAGCTTGTAAAACACAAGGATGTTTGATAAGAGAGGCTCAGATGGAGAATACTGCTGAAAGGATTCCCTGATCCAAAATGGCCAACTGTGGATGTGTTTGCTTAGATTCAGCCACCAAGCTACACAGAAGCCACTATAGCTATGGTCAAGTGGTGAGGCTGTACCTCAAGCTGGCAGTAGAACTTGGCATCATTTACATGGTACCAGTTTTTCATGCATTAAACATACACAAGTGAGGGGGTTATGGAGAATCATGCCAACGTTCTAGAAAGCTACTGAGTCCAGGCAGTGCACACGTTGCAGGGTTTAAATTCCCTGAAAGGCCCTGAGAGGCCAGTACATGGAGCTGGGAGGGTGAAGTCTTTAGTTTCTTAGTGGCCCCAGGATGCTGGAGATGCAGGAACTGTGGGACATCTGCCATGAAAAGCTTGAGGCAGAGCTGAGCAGCCTTGAGTGGTCACATGTGCTGTGGGCAGCAGATGTGGAGTGATGGGGATGTCCAAAGCCATCAGGGCCCATCGATGTTGGGCTCAGGTGTCAGACACAGACCTATAGGATCTGGCATTTTTCTGTCTCCATTTCAGTCTTGCTTTGGTCTGATCTTAACTTGCTATGTTTCTCCCCTTTGGAATGGAAATGATTACACCATGTCGTTGTATGTTGAAAGTATGTAATTTTTTTCATTTTGTTTTAAAGGGACACACAGCTAAGAGGCTGCCTTGAATGTTGGAAGAGACTTGGGCTTTGGATAATTGAAGTTGGGACTGTTAAAAGGCATGGGATCAGTGAGACGGCCCTCAAGCTCAGGACCTAAGTTCAGCCTCCAGGACTCACATGGCACAAGAATAAAACTGACTTCTACAAGTCTTCTGAGCTCCACATGTGTGCTCTCTCTTTCTCTCCCCACCCTCTCTCTCACTCACACATGCATACTCAATAAAGAAATAGAGAAAATGTAATTAATTTTTTTTTAATTTTCTCTCTCTCTCTTTTTTTTTGGTTTTTTGATTTTTTGGTTTTTTGAGATAGGGTTTCTCTGTGTAGCCTTGGCTGTCCTGGACTTGCATTGTACACCAGGCTAGCCTTGAATTTACAGAGATCCACCTGCTTCTGCCTCCTTAAGTGCTAGGATTACAGACGTGCACCACCTCCCCCAGAGTAATCAAGTTTTTAAAAAGACTATGCAGGAAGTTAAAAATTGGAACAAATGCATTTGTATTATAAGATGGTTTAAGCCTGTGGTGATGGGGGCGGGCAGTGAAGTGTATTGCCCAGGCTCATGTGTTCAAACATCTGTTTCTCAAGTGGTGGTGCTAAGGTTATGGAACCTTTAGCAGATGGAGCCTCTTTGCAGAAAATGGATGAATGGGGTTGGGCTCTGAGGTTTTATAACGCTGTCCCTCTTTCTGTCCATTTCCTGTTTCTTGGCTGCAGACTGCAACGTGACCAATGTCACAGGCCTTCTATGTAGCATGCCTGCTCTGGCTGTTTGGCTGTATCCCTTTGTCCTAGTCAGGGTTTCTATTGCTGTGATGAAACAGCATGTCCAAAAGCAACTTGGGGAGGAAACGGTTTATTTGGTTTAAGCTTCCATATTGTAGTTCATCATTGAAGGAAGTCAGGGCAGGAACCCTGAGGCAGGAGCTGAAGCACAGGCCGTGGAGGGATGCAGCTTATGGGCTTGTTCAAGCCTTGCTCAACCTGCTTTCTTATAGAACCCAGGACTACCCACCTAGGGGTGTACCACCCACAGTGGGCTGGGCCCTCCCACATCAATCAGTAATTAAGAAAATGTCCTACAGGACTGCGTACAACCTGATCTGACGGAGGCATTTACTCAGCGGAGGATCCCTCCTCCCAGATGACCCTATGCTGTGTTCAAGCTGACATAAAGCCAGCCAGCTTTGTCAGGTAGTTTGTCCCAATGAGAAAAGTAACTAATACAGGAAGCCAGCTAGGTCCTGACTGAAAATACAGCCTCATAGTTAACCCTGTGATGAGAAAAGCTAACTGACTGTAAAACAAAAAATAACAGCTGGATAGCAGTCATGTTCTGACAGGCATCTTGCTAAGGAGGAAGGGAGACGTCTTTATCTTCTGGTCCCCGTGTCACTTACTCCCTTCCCCGGAGAATGCTGAGTGGCTGTCTTTGATGGTAACATTACAAGGCTACCATATGGGTCCTAGAACAGCATTTTGCTATTATTGTAAAAATTGTTCCTACTTCTGTATCTCTGAGACATGAGATCTGGGCAGATGATGTTAATTGTGAAAGTAATGAAAATGCTGTATCTGTTACGATGAAAGAAGACTTAATGGCCCCTGCAGGGCTGTACACCCACAGGCATTTGAGGGTGCCTGATGAGACTGGAAAAACAAACAAGGAGAGGAGAGTTGGCTTCGAGTCTTCAGAGCTCACTTACAGCAGGAAGAGGAATTCGTTTTGGATTGAATTTTCCTGGGAATTTACTGATGGGAAAGACAATTACCTTGTTCAGATCTTAGCCATTTTTTGTTGTTTCATTTGGACTTTTGAAAGTATTTTTCTCTGCTGACCAATTTTGGACACTATGATTAGATGTAATTTCAAATGGAAAATAGACCTAGAAAATGAAGATTTGTCCCAGGGTGCAGTATAGCCTTGAAGTTAAGTTGATTAATCACCCGTTAGAGTCTCTAATGATCCATTATAGAATATCTTCAGAGGGCTGGCTTAACCGCACGTATCTTTGGTCCTGGGAAGTTACAGTGAGAACCAATAGTAATCATTGGGAGAGCTGTTAATCTCTCTTAGCTGCACAGTCCTCTGTGACAAGGATTTAGTCAAACTCAGTTGTTAAAAATAATGAAGACCAGAGAGGTGGGTGTGAACTCTCAACATTTCTGCCAAAGCACAGAAAACATTCATCCAAGTGTCAGCCCCTCCTCCATGCTCCCACTAGATCTTCCTCATGGAAAAAAGGGACTAGTCTGGTCTCCTACACATGCTCTGTGGTAAAAACAGCATGGCCAGGGGCTGGAGAGATGGCTCAGCAGTTAAGAACACTGGCCCTTCCAGAGGACCCAGGTTCAATTCCCATCACCCACATGGCAGCTCACATTTGCCTGTAATTCCAGTTCCAGGGGATAGACACACAGACATATGTACAGGCAAACACCAATGCACATAAAAATAAATAAATAAATAAATAAGACAGTATGCCCAAAAGCAACTTGGGAAGGAAAGGGTTTATTTGGCTTACACAGTCCAATCAGTGCTCATCACCGAGGGAAGTCGGGACAGGAACTCAAGACAGGAACCTGGAGGCAGGAACTGAAGAAGAGGCCACGGTGGAGTGCCGTGTAGTACTGCCACAGCATGCCCAGCTTGCTTTCTTTTTTCTTTCTTTCTTTCTTTCTTTCTTTCTTTCTTTCTTTCTTTCTTTCTTTCTTTCTTTCTTTTTTTCAAGATATGTAGAAAGGTTTTATTTGCAGGGGAGCAGGAATTTAATCAAACAAGCCAAATCCCATGTCATCATCTGACTCCTCAGACTCCTCCTTCTCTGCTGCTGCAGGGGCAAAACCAGCAGCAGGAGCTGCAGAGCCAGGGGCAGCAGAAACAGCCACAGCCCCACCAGCAGGCACCCTGGCAAGCTTGCCAACACGCTGAGCAATGACATCATCCTCAATGTTTTTTCCATTCAGCAAATTGATGACCTTGTTGAGCCGGTCATCGTCCGCCTCGATGCCCACGCTGTCTAGGATCTTCTTGATGTCTTTGGTGCTAGGAGAGGAGTTGCCCCCAAGGGCGGCCAGCAAGTAAGAGGTGACATAACGCATGTCGGCAGCGGCGGACAAGCCTCACGCGTGCGACCTCGGTGGCGTCGGGAGGCGAAAGGACCAGTTTGCTTCCTTACACAGCCAGGACCACCTGTCTAGGGCGGCACCACCCACCGTCAGCTGGCCCCGCCCACAAAAAAATGCTGCACAGAAATTTTCCTATGGTCCCCCTTGTCCCGAATCCTCTAGCATGTTTCAAGTTGACAAAAGCTAGTAACACATCCTGTCAGAGACACCGGGGACAATTTCCTAGAGAGAGAAAGTAGGATGGAGGGTTGGAGTCTCTGACTTAAAGTTTCAGCTTAAATTCAGGCATTTGTCAGCTAGCACCAATAAAATGGCTCTGAGGTTCTCCCTGGGATCCACTCAGGCGCCTCTGCTCCCTCTGGGAAATGAGATTGGAGAAAGGGTGGCAGGATCTGGGGCTAGAATTTTACTACAAATTTCAAACACTTTTGGTGGGGAGATGCCTCGTTTTCTGCCATCTTTTTTTTTTTAAGATTTATTTATTTTATGTATATGAGTGTTCTATCTGCATTTTCATCTGCCAGAAGGAGGAATCAGTTCACATTATAGATGGTTGTGAGACACCATGTGTTCACCGGGAATTGAACTCATGACCTTTGGAAGAGCAGACAGTGCTCTTAACCGCTGAGCCATCTCTCCAGCCCATTTTCTGCCATCTTTTTTGTATTTATTTTATTTTATTTATTACTAAGAGAGTGTGTGTGTGTGTGTGTGTGTGTGTGTGTGTGTGTTTGCACATCCAGCACAAACATGTGGAAGTCAGAGGATAACTTTTGGGGTCTGGCTCTCTCCTTCTGTTCTGGGTTGGGAGACTGAACTCAGGTTGTCAGATTTGCAAGGCAAATATGTAACCGGCTCTGGTGGTTTGAGTTAGAAACCCCTCTCCCCATGGGCTCAGAGTTGACTGCTTAGTTACTAGGAAGTGGAACTCTTTGATAGGGTTATAAGGATTAGGATGTATGGCCTTGTTGGAGTAGGTGTGGCCTTATTGAAGTAGGTGTGGTCTCCTTGGAGGAAGGTTGTCACTGTGGGGCTGGGCTTTGAAAATTCAAAAGCCGAAACCAAGCCCAGCATCTCTTCCCCTCCCTGCCCCTCCCCCTCTCCTCCCTCTCTCTCCTACTCTCTCCCCTCCCCCCCTTTCACTCTTCCCTCTCCCTGTCTTCCCTTTCTCTACTCCCTCCTCCCTCTCCTTCCTCTCCCTACCCTCAACCTCTCCTCATTCTCCCCCTCCCTACCTTCTTCCTCTTCTCCCTCTCCTCCCTGCCCTCCCTCTCACTACCCTCTCCCTCTCGCTCACCTTCTCCCTGTTTCCCTCTCCCTCTTCTCCCTTTCCTTCTCCCTGTCCTCCCTCTTCCTCTCCATCTCCCTCTCCCTGTCCTCCTGTCCTTCCTCTCCCTCTCTCTCCTCCCTCTCCCTTTCCCTTCCCTTCCCTTCTCCTCCCTCTCCTCCCTTCCTTCCTCTCTCCCTCTTTGTCTCTCTGCCTGTGGATCAGGATGTAGCTCTCAGCTACTGCCCCCTTCTTACTCCCCGCCATGATAATGGGCTATACCTCCAAAACTGTAAGCAAGTCCTCAATTAAATGCTTTCTTTCGTAAGAGTTGTCTCCATCATGGTGTCTCATCACAGCAACAGAACAGAGACTCAGACACTGGTGGAGTGTTGTCCTGGCTTCATCAATCTGTATTTTTGGGACAGAGTCTTATGTAGCCTAGACCGGCCTTGGACTCTCAACTCTACTACCTCCACTCCCACGTACCGGAATTGCAAGTGTGTACCACACCAGGTTACTTTCTGCATTTGAAATGTCTTACAAGAGATTGTCCAGCTCACAGATTTCCCAAAGAAAAAACAGGAACTTTGAAAAAGTTAGAACTGTTTTTATGACATGAAAACTAGCAAAACATAAGTGCATGTGTTTTGCCTGCATGTATGTCTGTACATCATGCGTATGCTTGCAGATGTCAGAAGAGGTTATCAGGTCCTTTGGAATCTGAATTACCACTGGTTTTAAGCAGCCCTGTGGATGCGGGAATCAAACCTGGGTCTGCTTCAAGAACATCCAGGGCTCTTAACCACTGAATCATTTCTTTGGCCCTTGTAAATACATTTTGAGTAAGATTTTGCAACTAAAAGTGGTCTCCCTGCTTGGTGAGTAACTACTATTATTCCTGTGATAGAAAAAGTGTGAAATGAAAGACTATTCCAAAGCAGTAGCAATATTACTATATTCAGTGAGTAATAAATCCTTTATTTTAACTATAAAGAACTATATACTTTATATCAACAGAAAATGAATTTTTCTTTGTCCTGAGCTATTTAAGGCTATTAGGTTGACAGGGTGCCTGAGTATTCGTTTCCTGAATTTTCTTCCTCCCACATGCCTTGAGCCAATCTTTTTTTGTCCCCTACTGCTGCTTTTTAGTCTGCTACTGCTGCCTGCTTTGTGTGACTGGTTACTCAGTGTGGCATAGCTCTTGTCTTCCAAGGTTCCTCCTGAAAATTTGGATAGATTACTGCAAGGAGGGGTGGGGGCAGAGAGGTGAGGGTAAAAATGGAAAAAAGGCAGTAATCTATGCTACAATCATCAGGGAGTCCATCCTGATAGCTCCTATCCCCCAATTTCAAGACAGCCTCTGACACTAGAAACTTCTGGAAATTGACAATTAGGGAACTGATCTTTGTACGTGAGGAAAAGCCTTCAAGCTACTACTTACGTAGGATCACAAATGAAAGGAGTCAGACTTCTGAAAACAAACAGATGGATAGATGAAACACCTCCCCACGTTCTAATAGCCTGAGTTAAAACCCCTTAGTTAAAAAGTAAACAAAGATACTCATCAAGGTGGACAACTTCTAGCAGAGAAGCTTGTGATTTGGGAGCTGGGAGTCGGGCGCTACTGGGAAAGCATCTTGTCCGAACAAGAGGCAGCCAGAGCTTGCCAGTCATTACGAACCTCACTTACAGGCCAACCCTCATCCCAGCCTGTGCTTCTCTCCCGATACAGATCAACTTTCTTAGGTGACTTATTTTAATGAATGCCTGGCATGAAATTGAGGGTATCTTTGTTTTAAGATATAGTTTATTATTAGTCTCCAGGCAGGATCCTCTGGAGAGGTGGGTAGGGCAAGGATGGGTCGCCTATAAACCAGAGCAGGGTGCACGGTACAGCCAGACGTTCTTGGTGTCTGGACCAAAGAGCTCCCTTTCAAGATTTTCTGGAACGGACATGCATCTCTTCACTCCAGCCTCCAGCGTCTTCTTTTTGATGTCTTCCAGTTTGATCACATTTTTTTTTTTTTTCGAAACAGGGTTTCTCTGTGTACCCTTGGCTGTCCTGGAACTTGCTCTATATAGACCAAGGTGCCCTTGAACTCAGGTTGATCTGCCTGCCTCTACCTCCTGAATGCTGGGTTCAATTCCTAGTAATTGAACTATAATCTAGGATTGAATCTTGAGTACTAGGTACTTTAGGTGCTTTAATATTTTAGGCCCAGGTTGAAGCAGAAAGTGAAAATCAGTGATTTGGGGGAAGGGAGAGTGGAAAAGTCTATTGCAAGCAGCACATTCTACACACAACTTTTCCTAAAGCACTTCCGACTTCAGTGTTGTTAAGGTTTTTCTCTCTGATTTTGGTTTGAGGATTAGTATGTATGGATGAGTCCTTGGAATTGGTAAAGGACATTTGGATCATCGAGTCTATTTCACACACACACACACACACACACCTCACATGCGCATACATGAATGCATACATCACAGAAATGACTTTTGTTAGCTTTTAGAAATCAGGCTTGTAATCAGAGTATGCTGAGTGCACAAATAGTGTTCAGTTTGATGCCTTCTGACAAAGTGTGCTTACGAGCTGTGTAACCACATGAAGATCAAGAAAGAAACATTACTAGCATCCTAGAAGTTCCCCTTAGGGCCCCTCTTAAAGGGAACTGCTCCCAACTCTTTCCTTCTAATTCCTTGGATTAGTTGCACATGTGGTTAACTTTAAACATGACCCCACGTGCACTCCTGCGTTCCCTGCTGTGACTCTAGTGTTCACGCACTTCATCCATGCGAGTAGCTTGTAGCTTATCTACTATCACATTGTTTAAATACGCCACAACTCATCCATTCTACAGCTGAACCTAGAGACAGACACAGAAATTGTTTTTCAGATGTCAGTGAGCCTACGATGTATAATTTAGTACACACATGTCCACAATCCTGTTGAGTTTTATATCAGCATGTATTGCTGTGTCTTCCCAAAGAGATGGAAGCTAGGGCAGTTTCAGGACATAAGCCTGGCTCCTCATGATTATATCACCATTACTTTGACATTTCAGTCTGGGGCTCTCAGTCCCCCAAATAGTGGAAGATTATGCCATGTCCTGTGTTTTCATTTTTGCAGATAGCCATATTGGAACTAAAATAGTTGGGCTATGCCATAGACATTATTATTATACACATTTGTGCTTATTCTCCACCAACTTTTTTTCTTCTGCTCTTAAGGGTCAGGGATCCCTGAACCCTGGTTTGCCCATAAACTCTTAGGCTCAGGCAGTCTCACTTAAGTAGCTGGGATTTAACATTTGTGCACCACTCTGTCTACCTTCTAAGTCTTTTTTCCCCGTGTGTGTGTGTGTGTGTGTGTGTGTGCATGTGTGTGTGTGTTTGCACATGTGCACATGGACTTTTGTGTGTGAATAAGGGTGTGTGCGTGTGTGTGCGTGTTTACACACGTGCACATGGACTTCTGTGTGTGTGTGTGTGTGTGTTTGCGCGTGTGCACATGGACTTCTGTGTGTGAATAAGGGTGTGTGTGTGTGTGTGTGTGTTTGCGCGTGTGCACATGGACTTCTGTGTGTGTGTGTGTGTGTGTGTGTGTGTGTTTGCACACGTGCACATGGACTTCTGTGTGTGAATAAGGGTGTGTGTGCGTGCGTGTGTGTGTGTGTGTGTTTGCACGTGTGCACATGGACTTCTGTGTGTGAATAAGGGTGTGTGCGTGTGTGTGTGTGTTTGCGCGTGTGCACATGGACTTCTGTGTGTGTGCGTGCGTGTGTGTGTGTGTTTGCACGTGCACATGGACTTCTGTGTGTGAATAAGGGTGCCTACCATAGCATATGTGTGGAAGTCAGAGAACATTCTCGGGTATGAGTCCTCACCTTCCACCTTGATTGAGACAGTGACTGTTGTTTTCCCATTTGCACACACCAGCTGGCCTGCAAGCTTCAGGGATTGGCTTGTCTCCACCTCCATTTTCCTGCAGGAAGCCTGGAACTACAGATGCTCAGGTTGCCTGTCCAGCTTTCCCTTGGTCCTGGGAATTGGAACTCAGACCTGCGTGCTTACATAGCAAGGACTAGCCCACTAAGCTGTCTTTTAGCCCATAGGAGATGTATTTCAGCCAGGTGCATTGGCGCACACCTGTACTCTGGGAGGCAGAGGCAGGCACATCTCTGTGAGTTCGAGGCCATCCTGTACAAAGTGAGTCCAGGACAGCCAAGGCTACACAGAGAAACCCTGTCTTGGAAAACAAAAACCAACCAACCAAACAAACAAACAAAAGGTGTGTGCCATCATTGCTTGGCTGGGTCACTTTTATTAAGCATTTTGTTTTTTTATTTGTGCTATCTCTTCCCTGTAAATGCTGTTTTTATTTCCTCATTTGAAGAGATGAGATGAGAGCTGTTCCCAAGCCTTTCTAGCTTTTTCTGAACTCTCACTGGCTGGTTCAACTCAGCTGTTCTGGCCCAAACTCCTATCCAAGCTGATTGATTCAAACTGGCTTCTCTTGACTTCTAACTGAATTGCTCTCCTTGGCCTCAAACGAATTCTGGCAATATGTTCTAATATTCTGGCTCCTTCTCTTTCTCTGGCTTGTTCTATCTTCAATGGTGTCTAGTGTATTTTCCTACAACCTGTAAAACTGTAAAACTGTCCCAGTGTGTTAAAGAAAAGCCCTCTTCTGTCTCCCTGCCCTGCCCTGACTCTCTTACCTGTCTGTTATCCTGAGAGTTGGGCATATCCTATCTCTGACTCATTCTGTCAAGTCTTTCTCTGATTCATCACTTTGTCTGCCCCTCAATTAGACATCACTTTCAAACACGGCTACTTCCTTCTATAAACTAACCTTACCTTCATTGTTTGGAATTAAAGGTGTGTACTAAGGGCATATCTGTATACCAACCAGATCATACTGTAATCCAGAGCGTGTCTGTATTCCAGCTGGATCGCACAGACCTAGAAGGTCTTTGGATGTGATCCCTTGCCAGAGCAGCCATGTTGCTGGCTTGAAATTTCTCTACATTTTGCCCTAAGCTCCTTTTCTAATGGTATGGACACTGAGCTGGCAGCTTGAAGTAGGAATATTTCTTTGTGATACCAATTACTTGGACAGTAAAATGAAGTAGGGAAACATGGTCTTTAAGTCAGACAGGCCTGGGTTTAACTCTTACATCATGTCACTGATTGGTGGTCTGACCTGAATGAGCCATTTTTCTGAGGAAGTTTCTTTTTTAGTAAAAAGAAGATATTAATACTCATCTTACAGTATGGAAATGCACCCTCTTTCACCCTCTTTCCTCCTTCTCCTTCTCCTCCTCCTTCTTTAACTGAGACAGGGTTTCAGTTCACAATGTAACTGACAATGACCTTGAACTGCTGTTCATCCTGCCTTTAGCTTCCAAGCACTAAGATTACAGATGTATCCCAGAGGGCCCAGTTTGGGTGTTGTTAGACCAAACCCGAGGACACCTACCAACTGAACCATATTGACAGCCCAATTGTAGCTCTTATTGTCTTTGGCTTTCTTGGACATTAGTAGTTCTTGGTTATTTCTTTGTAAATATAAAGCAAATGAACAGACAAACAGAACCACAAAACAAAAAAATACTAATTTTTATTTTGAGTAAATGAATTTTTTATAAAGAAAATTGGTAATTATAGAACTAAGAGGTCTTGCTTGTTTACTTGCTTTTAGTTTTTTGAGGTGATTCTCACTATGTATCAAATACCTTCTCAATGGGAGGTAAGAAACAGAACAATACATACAAATGGAAGTGTCTTCCAGCCCAAGGGCTCCGTGTTCACCTAGAAAGCAGTTGGAAATGAGGCCTACAGAGACTTGTGGAAGAGAGTTTGTAGCCGTTTCATCCACTGAGACTTTGAAAATGGTGAGGACAGAATCAAAACTGCGGAGATCTTAGAATGCCCCATGGCCATTTCTGTTCTCCATCAACTAACACTGTTTCTAAACCTAGACTGCAAAGATATTCATTGCTCATGCTTTTTAAAGGTGCAGATTTTTATTTTTTGATATTAAAATATAATTACAATGTTTCCTCCTTTACTTTCTTCCCTTCAACCTTTCCTATGTACGCATACTACTCTGCTCTCTCTCAAGTTCACAGGCTTTATTCACAGACTCAAACATATATCATATATACTATCTATCTATCTATCTATCTATCTATCTATCTATCTATGGAATATATATTGCATATATGCAAGCTGCTCATTCTATTTGTACATGGTTTCAGTATTGGCTTTTTGATATTGATAAGGATTTGGAGCTCTTCCCTGAAGAATTCTATTTCTCCTACTCCCAGTGTTCCTGAGGTGCCCAGGCTTGTTGGAGGCCCCATGAGATTTCTCTCTTTTATCTTAGCTTGTCTATAGGTGCCATCCCTGTCCAGCTCTTGTTTAGGCAGCCTTGGCGATGAGAGGCTTACACTTTCTGTGCTGTTCATTTTTCACAGAATAAGGATACAATTATTTATGGCATAAACATGTCCATTATAACAGTCCAGGCCTATAAGTGCTGTTTGTTGGCATTTACAGAGTGAAGGAAACCACCTGAACTAAATACCACGTGCCCAGCACACTTACTGTAAAACCTCACTCCTGGTCACAAAGGAAAGCTCATATGACCTTTATTCTGAGAATGTGCTTTCTATTTGATCTATTTTTCCACTCTGAAGCAGAGATTTATACATTCCAGGAAAGGAGTCCATTTTTAGGCACACACGGCAACACCCAATGACTTTGGGTGTTAATTTCAAAATGGTTTGTATTTTTGAACACATAGAATTCAAAAAAGTAAAAACATTTTTAGGTTTATATGTTGTATATGAATGTTTTGCCTGCAAATATGTGTGTGCACCATGGCATGCCGCGTTCCCTTAGGAGTCGAAAGAACGCTTTGGATGCCCTATACCCGGAATCATGGATGGTTGAGAGACACCGGTGTGTGCTGAGAACTGAATGCCGGTCCTCTTGTAAGAGCGACTAATGTTCTTACTCCATGAGCCATCTCTCCAGAATTCAGAACATTTTACCAGCGTGTCTGCAGGAGACGCTTACGGAGGACACTCAGCCCAGTTCCCAGGCGTGCTAGCCGAAGGTCTGCGTCACCCGCCGGCGAGGTTCTGAAACTGTGCTGCGGGAGGAACTTTGCAGAGAGCAAACACAGGGAACTTCTCCAGGTTTCTGTTTCTTCAGGATTATCTCCACTCTGAGACGGTGGTGTAACCAGGTAGTGACATAACACGTCTTTATGCTCCTTCCCTGTGTGATCCACGTCTGTTTTGAGGATTCTTCCCCCACTCGATCATTCCCACCCACATTCTTGTTCTCCACTAGGCCTTCAGGACCAGAGCCGAGGGACGGGATGCTGGGCCCACTAACGCGCCACGGTACCCTTTCTCCGATCCCTGTCACCCAGCAGGCCTCCCGCTCGCTTCCTCATTCTAAAGAAGACTTTAAAAAATAATTTAAGGCCAGCAAGATGGCACAGTCAGTAAATGAGCTTGTCAAGCTTCACTGATGGTGTGAGTTCAAATCCTGGGACCTGCATAGTGAAAACAGAGAATTGACTCCCGGAAGTTATCCTCTGATCTCCACATGTCATCTGTAGCATATATGTGTGCATGTATGGACTCACCCACACACACACACACACACACACACACTCACAAATATAAAAGAAATTAAGGAGCTGGTGAGATGGCCCAGTAAATAAAGATGCTTGCTTCTAACCTCACAACTTGAGTTTTGATCCTTAAGAGCTACATGGTAGAGTGAAATGATAATCCCAGCACTCAGGGAGGCAGAGGCAGTCGGATCTCTGTGGGTTAAAGGCCAGCCTGGTCTACAGAGTTCCAAGGTAGATAGAGAGTCCCTGTCTCAAAAACAAACAAACAAACAAACAAACAAACAAAAGCAAAAACCCCAAACAGCTGGGCATGGCTGTCGGCCTCTGTAATCCCAGGGCTGGTGGCGTAGGGATTCAAGGTGGTTGCTGTCCATCCGGTCTAGCCAGTCAGTGGTCCAGGTTCAGTGAGAGTCTACGGAGAGAGACTGAGGAAGGGATGCTAGCGGACAAGGCTCTAGAATGAGCAAGTGGGCAAGTCCACACGTACACGCACGAGCACAGAAAGATCTTCCATGTACTCTTCATTCAACATCAATAATCACCACCTGTTGATCAAGTGTTTTCATTTGTGCTCCCCAATTCTATCCAATTGTTGAAAGAAAACTCTAGATGCCATAAAATTCTGTTCATGAGTTTATTAATATGCATGCTGAACAAAAAGAGTATCTGCCTTAATGATACTTTCATGTCTAACAATTATTCTTTAATATTAGAAGTTAATTTAAAATTAATTTCTATGAAATTGGAGGAATTTTATTCTGCCGAGGCAGTAGCACCTGGCAATGCCAATACAATCTCTCAATCAATAGTTACACTTAAAAATGAATCATAAATTTCACATATAGTGTTCACACATGTTAATGAAGTTGAAATGATAACTATCATAGAAAATATTATGAATATTTATCATATGAATTATATTACTTTCATTGATATTTTTGCCAGCCCCTATAGCAATAACTATGCATGAAGTATTGAACTTTTCTTTCAGTTGTTTTGATGATAATATATTGTAATGAAAAACAAAAAGAACAATATATGGTTCAGTTCATTCAAGTCTCACTTGAAAGAGACCAGACAGTTGTGTAGAATATATAGAAAATAGAAATATTTAAATATAGGGTGCAGATTTGCATATGAACTTTTTTTATGAACTTCTTTTTAATCGTGCTATGTTTTTGTCTTCTTGTCCATTTTTCTTTCACTAGAATCTCATTTTTGTTCTATATTCCACATTTGTATTCTTCTATGAGAAAAATGGTTTAACATTTCAGACAGTCCAAATTACTTAAGACGTAAGCTAGTCAAACTCATACCTGTGTCTTTCATAAAGTCTATTGTTTTGGTTTGATTTGGGGAGAGGCTGGCTTGCAGATCTGCCCTAGCCTCTGCAGAGCGGTGAGTGCAGGCATGTGCTGCTGTGTCTGGCCTTTGATAAGCATTTTCTAACACTAGCAAAAGACTGAGCAACTGTGGTTGACACATGGTCCAAAGCTTTTCCTAGAGGCAGGAGAGAGGGCTCAGTGGTTAGGCACAGACCAAGTTTGGCTCCCGGTCAGATGGCTCATGGTAATATCTGTAACTCCAGATCCAGAGAAGCCCTTGCTTCTAGCCTCCAAGGGCACCCCCTCTCATGTGCACACATGTACACATAACTAAAAATAACAAAAACTAAAAATCCTGAAACAGCTGTTTAAAAAAAATCGACTATAGACTACAATTCCTTATTTATTTCAGGATTCTTTGCTAGTTCATTTACCACTCCTCGTTTTGCTCATTATCTTGTCCAAATTAAACCTAACAACTCAAGTGGCATTTGAAATGGCATGGCACATGCCAGTCAAGACTGATTTTGAGGTCATATTTGTTGGGTATTTAATAAAGATGCTTTCTGTAGAATTTTTTAATCATTCTGAGGAGTGTCAATACTATTGTAAGCCTTGGAGCCCCATCTTCTAGGGACATGCTGATAGACACTTAATAAATTTATATGCATGTGTATTTTGATATGAAGATAGTTTTAAGAATACAGCTTAGAGCAAGGGCCCCTCTTGCCTGAGTGTAAGAGTGCATTGCAGACAACTAATAAATATAAGGATTAATAATACCTTGTAATTTGCATGTGCTACATTTTTGAACTGCTTCCATCTTTACAATTTCTTTTGATCTTCCTAATAGCTGGGTATTCAATAGGGTAATTAGAGACAAAAACAGAAGTGCAGAGAGGTGAAGTGATTTATTTAAAATTATGCATTTAATTATAAGAGAACAGGAGTCATGACATGCCTTTCTGTGTTTACACTATTTTGTGTTGTGTATTTTACTATTCTTAATATACCTGAGACAAAGTGACCTGACAGTTAGACAGGTTGCATCTTAACATTTTTCATTTCCTAAGACCCCTTGGATTTTAGTACAGAAAATAAATATACAGCAGAATAAAAACAAGCTACATTCTCCTTCATGTCTGTTCAGCCCGCATGGGACCAGTATATTCATATTGACCAAAGTTTCAAGAACTAGAGATTTATCTTCTTCAAGGCAAAGTTTCACTTGAGTAACACAGAATAAATCTTCCAGAAGGCGAGGATCACATTCTTTTGCCCATTCCTAAGGCATGACTTTGGAAGATAAGCAGGATCTTCTAAGGGTCGGTCTTTTGAGAGTGGTTATCCCTTAATTCAATATACGTAGATAGTAACTTGAAGTGCAACGGGGGTGTGAAAATGATGATTATTCCCTTTTAACTATGCAGTCCAGATTTCCTGCTGAGTTCCCTGGTCAGTTTTCCAGGCCTGCTTTGATGTCTCCATTACATACATCCGAGATCTCAAATGCTTATTAAAATCCTTGTTATTTTTCTTTACTTTTTAGTTCCTTTCAATTTAGTGGTGTCTTAGATGAAATAGACTATTGCAGACGGTTAACATTAGCTACCTCTGGGGAGTTCTATATGTGCATTTTCTACGAGAATAATAAACTACTTTTATAATGAAAGCAAATTTTAAAACTCTGTGTCACACACACTCACATACACACTGCCAGGTGTCGGAACCCTCTCTCTTGGCTCTGAAAGGCCACTGAGAATGCAATTGATGGTTCATAAAGTTTTGGCTTTTTTTATTTTTTTATTTAACTTTTATTAATTACACTTTATTCATTTGTATCCCCCCATAACCCCCCTCCTCCCCTCCCGATCCCACCCTCCCTCCCCTTTCTGCATGCATGCCCCTCCCCAAGTCCACTGATAGGGGAGGTCCTCCTCTCCTTCCTTCTGATCTTAGTCTACCAGTTCTCATCAAAAGTGGCTGCATTGTCATCTTCTGTGGTCTGATAAGGCTGCTCCCCCCTCAGGGGGAGGTGATCAAAGAGCAGGCCAATCAGATTATGTCAGAGGCAGTCCCTCTTCCCATTACTATGTAACCCACTTGGACACTGAACTGCCATGGCCTACATCTGTGCAGGGGTTCTAGGTTATCTCCATGACTAGTCCTTGGTTGGAGTATGAGTCTCTGGGAAGTTCCCTGTGTTCAAATTTTCTTGTTCTGTCGCTTGGTTCATAAAGTTTTATATTGGTAATTGGTTTCACAAGCTAGCCACTGGCTTGGTAGTTCTGAGGTATTCCTCACAGCTAATCACTGTGAGGAATTTACAGATGGAAACATTCCTTAGCTAGTTCTTTGCCCAATTGTACTGTAATTGTCTTTCTCTGTGATCTTTTTTGTTTGTTTGTTTGTTTGTTTTCCATCAGAATGAGAGCTTCTTGAAGGCAAACTGGGTTCATTCACTTCTGATTCCAATGTCTGATACAGAGTCAAACCCATCAATTCATAAAACAGAAAAATGAGTAAAAGATGGCATTCTGTACATCTTTCCTTTCCTTTCCTTTCTTCTCTTTTCTTTCCTTTAAAAATTTTTTTTAAACAGCATTTCTCTTTGTAGCCCTGGTTGTCCTGAAACTCACTCTGTAGACCAGACTGGCCTTGAATTCACAGAAATCTACCTGCTTCTGCCTCCCAAGTGCTGGGATTAAAGGCATGTGCTACTACCACCTGGCTCTGTACACATTTTTAACGTTGTTTCTCCCTACAACATTTAACAGTTGGCTTCTGCAGAGGGTGTTTATTCTCTGCTATGATATGGTTTGTTGGCTTTCCCTCTAGGAATGGTAAAGCACAATCAAGAAATGTTATTTTTGAAAAGCATTAAGATATTTTCCCCACAGGCATCTGCACTTTAGTTTCCTGTTGTCAAATCTGCTAATCTATCTAATTATTGTGTAAGTCAAGAAATATACTTTCCAGTTTGCTAATAAACTAAGTATAGTTGTGCATTGCTTAATGACAGGATTAAATTCTCAGAAATGTGTTGGTAGGCAATTTCAACATTATGTCAACATCAGTGAGTGTATTTACACAAATTAAAATGGCAGTGACATCACTAGGTGATATGATCCTGTGAGACCACCATTGCACATGTGGTCTGTCATTAATTGAGTCATCATTATGCATTGCACGACTGCATCTTACTGAGACAGGTTAGAAATTGAGGAAGTTTAAAATATATTTAACATTTAGTTTGAATTTAATATTGACATTAAACTTGAAAAAAATTGCCAGGGAAAACTTATTGTAATTTCCAAAGGTTGTGTTTGTGTGTGTGTGTGTGTGTGTGTGTGTGTGTGTAAGGGAGAGAGAGAGAGAGAGAGAGAGAGAGAGACTAGAGGAAGCCAGAAGCCAGCATAGAATTGCCTGGAGTTGGAGCTCCAGGCAATAGTAAACTGCCTGACACTGAGTGTGAGAACTGGGCTCTGAGGGTTCTCAGAGCCAGCAGGAATAGCTGAGCCATCTCTTCACTTGATTGTTAAACTGTGGTGTAGTTTTTGTATAGATGAATTCTATTTGCTGATGGATTTTCAGTTCCTAAATATTCAAGGTAAAGGCTTGAATATATCTTTTTGAATAGGATCTGGTACATGAATAAAAAATAAAAAATAATTGGTGACTCATGAAATGAGAGAAAAATACTTGCAAGTCACACAGGTGATAAAGGATTACTATTGGGGTGTATAAAGAACACCTGTAACACAGCAACAGGAAAAAGCAGCCCAGTTTTTAAAGGGGCAAAAGACTAAATAAACGTTTCTCTGAAGAAGAAAAACCCAGTAAGCACAGGGAATGATGGTCAGTATCACCAGTCACCATGGAAACACAAGCCAAACCACTGTGAGATACAGCCTTACCTGTTACAATAGCTTATACTAAAACAAAAAAAAGGACAGAAAATAGCAAGTGTTGGCAAACATGTGGAGAAAGTGGAAACTGCTGCAGTGGAAAACAGCATGGCAATTCTTCAAAATGCTCTGCATGGAATTACCCAGCAATGCCCCACCAGATAAGCGGCCAGAAGAGTTGAAAGCAGCCACCTGAACAGCAACATTATTCACAATCACTGAAAGGTAAAACAACTCAAATGTACATTGACAGATGAATGTGGGCATCTGTAAAATAATTTTCAGCCAAAAAAAGGTCATCTGCTTGCTGCCCTAGATATTCTGGAGGGTAAGACAGGAGAGTTGCTTAAGTCCAGGAGTCTGAGGCCATCTTGAACAACATAAAAAATGAGAAAATATTAACACAAGGATGGACTGTTGAAGGTGTTCTGTTATGTGAAATAGCCAAAAGGGTAAATACTGGCAGGGCAGTGGTGGCACATACTTTTAATCTTAGCTCTCTAGGCAGAGGCAGGCACATGTCTGTGTTCCAGGCCACCTGGTCTATGGAGTATGCTTCACAGAAAAACCCTGTCTCGAAACAAACAAAGCCAAACAACAACAACGAGGCAAATGCCGTATGATTTGACGTATCAGGAGTACCTGAAGTAGTCAGGTCATGGATCTAGATGGTAGCATGGAGGTGGAAAGGGGGCTGGGAAGGCAAGAAGAAGGTGAAGAGCTTCAGTATGAGAAGATGGAGTTTCAGAGATGGTTGCAAGCAGAGTGGTACTGTTCACTCCTCTTAAACATGTGAAAACACGCTTTTACATTGTATTTTGCCACAAAAAAAAAAAAAAAAAAAAAACTTGCTAATAGTTGCTTAGGACTTTAGAGTTTGCAAAGTACTTGTCACTTGAGTTCCTGCTGGTTCCCCACGGTAACTAAGAGGTAGTTAGGGAAGTTATTATTTCATCATACAGATGAGCAATTGACAGCTCATTTAGTTTAAGTGGACTGCCAAGAGACACCAAACTGCAAAGGGACAGGGTCAAAATTAGAATCAAGATGCAGGACTTTTATTTTTCCTACTAACAGGGTCTTGCCATGTAGTCCAGGCTGGCCTCTGGCCTTAGCCTCCTGAGAGCTGAGATGATCAGTAAGGGCATGTAGTGCTCTTTTCTCTGTAGAAACTGCCCTTCACAGAGGGTTACCAGGCGCTGACAATGGACACTGACACCGAATCGACTAGCAGATGCTCGCCTTCTGCTTGAACTCCAGGCATCAAGCAGTATTCCAAAGAACAGTCTCGAAAGGGCTTTCTGGAGAACACAAGCAAAACAACAGGCGTAGAAATCATTAACTAGAATCCTTTTTCCCATCACAATAAGGTTATGAAAAGCCGAAGAAAGAGAAGACTCAAAACAGCAGCCGGGAAGAGCTCAGTACCCACGCCAATTCCCCATCGCAGCTCTGGCTCCTTTTAAACAAGATTTAGGGATCCGTCTTGCTGGATTGGCTTTTTGACTTTGTCAAATACTCTTCAGAATTCATTTGTAGTCTACAAGATGATTCTTTAGACTTTATATTGCTGAGCTTTATGGTCGCCACATAATGTAATTTGATCAATGCCTGGTAGCTTTTTTGAAAAACAGTTATAATTTTTAAAAAATGTAGTGGTAGAAAAAACAAAGTGGAACTTTTTTTTTTTTTTTTGTAAATCAAGGAGCAGTATTTGTATCTCACTTAACTCTTATAAACTCTTTCCACTAAATTAATTACAGCTCAGAATGAGAAGGACTGTGGGAGGACTGTAGAGAGAGAACTGCGGAGAACTCACAGCCAGCTCCTCTTTGAAAACAGAACACTGGTTTGTCTTCATTGCTCTGTGTCCAACAGCCCCAAAGCTGGTCCCTAAGCATTGTTGATGGACTGTGGCTGGAAGAAGGGAGGCCGTGGTGTGGAACCCTAATGCATTCTAATGTTTTCAGGCTAATTTTATGGCAGGCCGAGAGCTGAAATTTTTGTGGTGGCAAATGTTGTTCATTTATTTTACAAACTTAAAATGTAATAGTTACACAAAGACAAAAGTAGACTTTAAATTTTTCCTAGGCATTAAGAGGACTTTAAGGAGGAGGGGGCAGATCTAAGTGAGTTTCTAGAACATCACTGCTACATGGTGACACCCTGTCTAAACAAAACAAAACAAAAAACAAAACACCAACAAAACCCAAACCAAACCAAACCACCCTGTCTGAAAAGGACCTTAATCTTGGATTTTTTTTTAAGTATATTTTTTACTTGTGTGTTTCTGTGTGTCTGCATATGTGTGCACATGTACATAAAGGGACCACTCCCTTCGCCCCCCCCACAGCCCCAGGTAGAGGAGGGTGTTGGTCCTTCAGAGCTGGAGTTACACGTGGTTGTGAGTTACCCTATAAGGGTGCTGGAAACTGGACTCCAGTCCTCGCCAAGAGCAGCAGGAGCCCTTAATCACCGAGCCAGCTCTCGTCTCTCTGTATTTTCTAAATAAGCATGACTTACATCTGTCATGGGATAAAATAAAATTTATTCTGAAATAATGACTAAAGAATGGGGATACAGATTCCCATTAGAGTGCTTGCCTAGCTTGTACAGGATCTGCTTCTGAACCTCAGCGCGGCTATGGAGATAATAGATAGATAAGTAAATGAAGGAATAACAGAATAATGGCAGTCGGAGAAGGGCGTGCAACAGATGTGTCAGTCAGCTTTTGCTACTGGAGCAAACATCCAAGACAAATCCATTCAGGGCAAAAAGGTTTATTTTGTTTCGTGGTTGGTTGGTCCGGTTGCTCAGGGCCTGTGGTAGGAAACTGATACATCATAGCACAAGCTCCTAGCTGCTTGTGGGGAACAAAGAGCAAGAGGCCAGGGTCCCAGCAGCCCTTCCAAGAGCGTGCTGTGACCTAACTTCTCTCCAGAGGCCTGCCCACTAGAAAGCTTATTGAATAGTGTACAGCATGCCTTGCTTACTTAACCTGTTTCCCCTACTAAACCGGGCTGGATAATTTTGTTCCTCACACAGGAAAACGACTCATTTAATATTTCTAAGTGAATAATTGGTTCAGCAACAAAAAGTGTTTTTTATCCAGCAATTAATAAAAAAGTTGGTCTTTATGTTTTTGTTTTGTTTTGAGACCAGGGCAGAGCCTCACTAAACAGTCCTGGCTGAGTTAGAACTTCTCATAGAGACCACAATAGCCTAGAACTCACAGACATCTGCCTGCCTTTGCCTCCTGAAGGCTGGATTAAATGAAGCCCAACAAAAGAACCTTTTTTTTTCCAAGAAGATATTTCTAAGACAGTGAATAATATCTGACTTTGAATATGATCGGAAACACAGCAAAAGAATTATTTAGGACCACGCATGCCACTTAAGACTAAAACTATTGGAGATGGCACATTCCATGTGCCACAGGACAGGGTACCAGACTCCACCTGCCCGGAATCAAGGCCCATTGCCTTGCCCAGGAGCTGTTCAGGCTTTCCAATTGTTTATCCCATAAATTAAGACTATTGATACATGAAGAAAATCTCAACTTTTGTTTGTTTGTTTCTAAGCAGGACTTGTAAGACCAGTTAATTGGGGGAGTTGAAAAGATCTTTCATCACTGTTAGAATGAAAAATGCCCTGATTGTTTTCCTGTTTTTAAATAACCTTTTCCTACCAATGCTAGTAAATCGCACAAGTCAGCTAAATAAAAATCATTCAGTTGTTCTTGAAAGACCAGTAATAACCCAGCAATCCTGGAGTACAGAGGTGATTGCAAGTAGGGCCCATAGTGGTTGCTTAGAGAGAGTCCAGAGCTGTAGTGAAAGAAAGAGAAAGAGGACACAAGAAGAGGCCCCACCAAAGATAGCCTGCCTTCTGGCTCTTTGGTAATTGTGGTCAGGATCACTGGTAAAATTAGGTGGCAGGGCTGACGAGATGGCTCAGTAGATAAAGGCGCATGCCGTAAGCCTGACTGCTTGATCGCTGGGCTGACCCACACGATGGGAGGAAGGAACAGGCTTCTCTCTATGTGCCTCCTGTGGTTCACACGTGTGCGCATGTGTGCACGCACCATGAATAAATAAGGTTGGTACTAAAAACTATATGATCATTTTGCATTCTTTTTAAAGCGGTTGATAGGTATTCTCTGCCAATGAAATGAGCCAATTCAAGCCAGATGAAAGTATAAAGGCAGGTTTATTGGGAGTAGCTCTTGGGTAGGTTCACCAGTCCTAAGGAACAGTGCCAGGGAAATCGCCATGCAGACAGGGAGACAGAAAGAGCATGACGGGTGGGGGAGGGGGGCGGGAAGAGAGGGACAGAGAAGGAGAGAAATGTGGGGTGGGGGAAACACACAGAATGCCTGGATTATCTAGTGAAGATTCTCTGGGGCAGAGGAAGCCCTGGACTGGAAAGGTCAGGGTAGAGGGCAGGTAGGGACTGAGGGATGCTGGGAGAACCTGGAGGCCAGGACCCCTTTGGTGTGTTAAATAGGCCCCTCAGATGCTTGCCCCAGATCTGAAACCCATTAGTGGTCTAATATGCATTTTCTTATTTAGGTCTGACTCAGGACCTGTAAGGTAGAGAGGGTGTCGTCCACAATTCAGGCGTGGAGCTCACAAAACAGAAAACACAAAACACTTGCCTAAAGCCGGTGACAGGTGTTTGGTGCTCCCTCCTCCAGACTCTTCCTCCCAGCTGCCTCGGCTTGCTGCACCAGTGGCCTCCGTTTTTCAGGTCTGGGCTTTCAGTTTTAATTGCTTATGCACAGGAACAGACCAGGGACGTTTAGATGGAAGTGGTAGAGTCTCTACCCTGTGCAGCACTGACAGTGATTCAAAGAAGCAGACAAAGAAAAAACCTGGGCATGGCGGCACACGCCTGCGTTCCCAGCCCTGGGGCTGCGGGGGCCAGAGGGCACTCACTCAAGCCGCGTGGAACCCGGTTTCAAATAAAATAGTATGTGAAGAAGTAGAAAAACATAGTCTTTGTTCTCTAAACTGTAAATAAAAGCGTTAAACATCGCGCTTGAAGAACGCGGGCTGTGGCGGCGTGTGCTCAAGAGCTGGTGAGGTGGCTGGGTGGTAAAGGCGCTCGCCACCAAGCTTAGTGACTTGAATTTGAGAGAATTAACTCCGGAAAGTTGTTGTTGTTGTCTTCTTCATTTGTCTTCTTGTTGTTTTCTCTGAGACAGGGTTTTGTTTTTGTTTTTCATTTTTGGGTGTGTGTGTGTGTGTGTGTGTGTGTGTGTGTGTGTGTAGCCTTGGCTGTCCTGGAACTTTCTGTATAGACCAGGCTGGCCTTGAACTCACAGAGATCCACCTGCTTCTGCCTCTAGAGTGCTGGGATTAAAGACGTGTAACACCACTTCCTGGTTCTTCCACAAGTTTTTATCAGATCTCCATATAAATACCATGGAAAATATTTGCACATACACATAAAGAAATAATGTAAATGTAATTTTAAAAAGTATATGGGCTCAAAACATAGCTCTTCACAAATTTCATTTTGCTATAAACATCTATAAGCTCTGGAGTAGAGATAGACAATTCGCTACTCAGGAGCAAAAGCTTCTTTTTTTTAATATATTTATTTATTATTTATATAGTATTCTGCCTGCATATGTGTGCTTGTGAACTAGAAGAGGGCATCAGATCTCACTATAGATGGTTATGAGCCACCATGTGGTTGCTGGGAATTGAACTCAGAACCTTTGGAAGAACAGCTAGTGTTCTTAACCTCTGAGACATCTCTCCAGCCCCGAGCAAAAGCTTCTTTACATTTTTTTTTTCTTTTCTTTTTTGAGGTGAAAGGTTTCAAGACAGGCTTTCTCAGTGTAGTCTTGGCTGTCTTGGAACTCACTGTGTAGACAGGGCTGGCCTGGAGCTCATGGAGACCCACCTGCCTCTGCCTCCTGAGTGCTGGGACTAAAGGCGTGCCCCACCACCACTTCTCCATTTTCTAATTGTAATCTCCTGCCTTTCCGGTTGAGGTTATCTACTGCTGTTTCTCCCTGAGCTGGCGGCTGTGCAGTCTGCCTGTCATTGGCTGGGGCCTGGGGTTCAAGGCAGGCAGCCAGTCTGGTCTGTGTGCTCGGCATGCTCCAAACCCATACTGCAGCTAGCTAACAGTGTGTGGCTGCTAGCCCACCCCACAGGCAGGCACACTGTTGCTTGCTAGGGTGTCCTCGCAGCGATCTTCTGGGGAGCAGGGCAAAGCTTTCTTTCCATTTTAGCTTACCTTTGGATCTGTCCAACAGGGTCCGCCACCCCTGACAGGAATTCAGTCTACAAAGTGTCGTCACAATGCAAGTATCTGTCTACTCTGCCTATTGTCTTCTCTTTCCTCCCACAGTCACTTCTGACATCTTGAGACTTCTCTTCTGGCTTCTAGTGAAACTCTGTGGTGTCTGTGACTACATAGTCTGTTTCTTCTAATGTTAATAAGAAATGTAGTCATTACCATTATATTCTGTATTCCCACAGCCTGGCTTTCAAAGCTGTTTCATTCTTCCTCTCACTTTGAGACAGGATCTTGTGATGTAGCCATCTTAGGTCATCTTTGAATTTAGGCTTCTCGCCTCAGCCTTCAGAAGGTTGAGATGATTGGTATAGCCACTATGCTTATCTTCAATTTACCATGTCATGGATGAACTTGAAAAATGAACTGAACTCCTGACCCTCCTGTTCCCACCTCCCAAATATTGACATTACAGGTATACCCTACCTTATCCAGCTTCAAAATTCTTACTATCTGCTGAAAATTCTTATTTTTGAAGTAAAAAGCTGAATATAGGCCCTTTCTTAATCTTTTCATTCCTTCTCTACTAATCCCAATTATCTAAGGGCAAAAAAGCTTTATAGAGAATGAGTGGCGGCATACACACAAAGAGTGTGCAAAAGGAAAACAATCACAGTAACGTAATTTAAAAATGCTTCCCCCTTTATAATATGTATGGAAAAATAATCTGAAAAAATACTTACCAAAAAAGTTAATAATGGTTCTCTTTGGGTAGGTTTTATATTATTCACATCCTCTTCTTATTTTCTGAATTCAAACAAATTACATATGTGATGTGATATATATATATATATATCAATCCAGCCAGGTGTGGTGGAGCATGCCTGTAATCCCAGCACTCTGGGAAGCAGAGACTGCCCAATCTCTGTGAGTTTGAGGCCAGCCTGGTCTACAAACTGAGTCTAAGACAGCCAAGGCTACACAGAGAAACCCTGTCTCGAAAAACCAAAAGAAAAAAAAATAACATTGTACATTAGTGATTTAGTAATTGCTAAATCACTAATTCAGCTGTGATTGTAGTGAAATACCACTGAGTAACATTTAATTTTCTTCCTTTTGAGTTACAACTTTTCTATGGTACAATTTACACCTTTAAAGTATTTATATTTCAGTGGTTTCTGGTAAAGTCACAAAGCTGTGATCCATCATCAGTCTCTAACTCTGAAACTTTGTGAGAACCCCCAGGAGAAGATCATTAGCTGTCACTCTCCCTTCTCTTTCCTCCTAGCCCCTGGCAATCCCTAACCTGGTCTCCATTTTTATGGCTTTGCCTATTCTCAGTCTCTTGTGCTGCTTTCTTTCAGACAGCACAATGTTTTGGAGGTTCTCCACATTAAATCTCCTTTTTTAATTAATTTTCTTGATCTCCTTTTCTGAACAGTCTTTCCCCAGGTTCTGCATTAGTGCAGCTCCTGTCCCTTGACTCCTGTCCCTTGACTCCTGTCCATGCACATGGTACAGAAACAGAATACCCTTGGCCCCAGCACTGCAGTGCTGCCTCATGTTAGGTCCAGCTGCACAGAAAGCTAATTGCAATGGCTTTCTGATAGATTACTGTGGTGGGGGAGGAAGGAGGAAAGCAGGTTAGGCTAGTGATTCAGTTGTCTTGGAATCTGAAGTAGACATTTTGACACTGGTAGGGAATCACAACTTCTGAGGATTGGAGATTGCTCATGTAGTAAACACATTGTGGGGATGGAATTCGGGTGCACAGTTTATTTTGGATAATAAACTGTTTTAGATGGACACTAATAACATTGGGCAAGTTAAATGTATCTATCTTCTTTTTAAAACTACATTTTACTGTGTGTGCACACGGAAGTGTTTCTGTTTGTTTTGGTTTGGTTTTTATAATGCATAATTAGCTAATCAAGGGTCGATATTCCACAAATCTCTACCTTGTAAAAGCAATTTTTATACAAATCTTTTTATCTCTCACACCAGATAAAACTTTTGTTTATGGAACACTCCCTCCCCCACCAATTCCTGGAACTTGACCCTGGAGCCATGGACACCTCCCCTTTCCCTCCTTACTATTTGTAAATTGGCCTGTCTCAGAAGACTGTGAGGTCACGCCAGCCAGTCAGCACCTGCTGAGAATGAACACAAGCACATTCCCACATTCCTCACAGTTTGAGTTCTGATGCACCTTTGTGCAAAGGAAGTTGCCGAGCTGTGTTGCTTTCATTCTGTTCTTGTGTTGGTTCCTGGGGCACCAAGATTATCCTTTTCCAACACAGGGGTCAAATTCAGGTCCTCGGCCTTAGCAGCAAGCGCCTCCATCTACCAAACCATGTATATCTGTTTGAATCTTTCTAACTTTATCTTATTTATTAGCACTCATAGGTATTGGTTATGCCTTTAAGTCAGAAATAAGATTAGGATCCTCAGTGTCGACGTTGTCTGTGAATGGCCATAGGGTCACCTCTGTGTCAGGATTCTACATAGTCTTTTGTGGGTCGTTGATGGGGTTATTTGAACTTCTGATCAGAGTTTTATCCCACAATCAGTTTGGGCTGCTATGACAAATTATGACAGATTAAGTGAGGATTGTATTTCAAGTTCTGGAGGCTGGAAATCCAAGTTAAAGGTGGTCAATTCTTGGTATGCTGACTGCTACCGCCCTATGATAGCCTCAGATTTGGGGTGGGAGGAGAGGGAAATGATTTTCATAATGAGTACTCAAGCCTAATGAACTAACCTAACCATAATAGATTCTGAACACCCTTCCTCCAAATACCGCCTCATCGTGGGTTAAGGCGTCCACATATGAATTTTTAGAGGCACAAGGAGCCCATAACACAGCCCCCGGACTGAGATCCTTGCATAGGAAACATCCTGTTTATTACGTACAAGAGTTTCAGGCCCAAGATCTCCTGTTCTGAGGGACCGTGTCGGAGGGAACACAGTCTGTGTTGTCCTCATGAGTGAAAGAGGAAGATTTAAGAAGGTAACCAGAAGGGTGAGGGTTCAGGCATTGCCCACTGAGGCCCTGAGGTTCTCCCTTTTCATCAGAGCTCACCTCAAGAGCTCAGTGAGATGAGGGAGCCGCTGGAATAGACTGGAGAAAAGCCCTGATAATCAGTGATTGCCTTTAGTCAGATTCATGAATTCAGAGTAGATACAAGGTCAGAAAGAAGAAAGTCAAGCTTGCGGGAATTTAGGAGGAGACAACAGGAAATCAGCTTCTTGAGCAGCAGATCTTTCTCAATGGACAGTTCAAGTTTTTAATTCTCTCTCCAATTCCAGAATCCCTGGAAGCTCAAGCCAGATAATCTTTAAAGCACTATGTAAATTAAGCATTTGTTTGTACTCTTAGAGGGGAATGCTGGCATTTTATCAAATTACTAAAAACCCCAAAAGGTGAGCTCTGTTTTCTTGGGGCCCACTTTGATTTGTCCTCTCTTTTGGAGAGTAGCCAGAAATCAAGTCAAAAGATCCCTTCTTAGAGTGGTGCTCACCCTTAATCCCAGCACTGAGGAGGCAGAAGCAGATGGAGCTTCATGAGTTCGAGGCCAGCCCGGTCTACAGAGTGAGTTTTAGGACAGCCAGGGAGCTAGGACTACACAGAGAAATCCTGTCTTGAAAAGTAAAAACAAACAGACAAACAAAAAGTCCTTTCTTCATTTTACCTCAGAGAAGAATACAGGATTTCTGTCATTTGCAGGAGACTCAGGCTAGGACCAAACATCAATGACCTTGTTGTGAATGTTGAGTGTAGATGAAACCAGAGCAAGGCATCACCCATGGAGAAATAATGGGCTTTTATGTCAAAAGGAGGCTATTTTTAATGTGTCAGTCATTATTTTTAGTATGAATAGATATAGTGGTGCACAGCAATTTAAAAATCTCTCTTGGTTTTATTTTTAGAAGGATTGCCAGGAAAAGCGTAATCTAGATTTTGTTAAATTTGATGCCATTCTTTTTCAATGCCGTTTCAATGAGACTAAAGCTCTGTACATGCCAGGCAAGACCCAGACGCACCCTCAGCCTTTGATGGTCATTCTGTAGCCTTTGCTTTACCTGACTTATCTGTCCGAAGTATCTGGCTGTTTGCTATTCAGTTTTTAAAAGCAGGGCCTTTCTATTTAGCTGAGGGTGGCTTTGACCTCTGTACTCTCCTGCCTCCGCCTCTTGTCCTTTTCCTTTTTTCCTCTTGTTCTTTCTCTTTAAAAGAAGTAAACAGATAAATGAATTAACAACAAAAACTCTCAGAAAAATGGAAATCAAAATAAACAACCAGAAGACTAGTAGAACAAACAAACAGAAAGCCAAACAAAACAAAACAAGACAAAAATAGCATTGAGTTCATTTTGCGTTGGCCAACTACTCCTGGGCATGGGGCTTGCCCTGAGATGTGGTTAATACGCTTAATGATTAATTATTAATTAATCAACTACTGTTAGTATTTCTCATCATAGAAAGCTGATTTTTCCTTTGCCAGGAGGTATCAATTGCAGATTGCTTCTTGGTTAGGGTTGGGAATCCTGTTCACATTAAGATTTATTTTTATTTTTCTGTGTGTTTGTCTGTGTGAGTATGTATGTGGGACTGGTGGGGGGCAGAAGTCCCCTGGAGCTGTACTTAGAGTGAGTTGTAAGCCACTTAGTGCGGGTGCTGTGAACTGAAGCTAGGTCCTCTTGAAAAATAGGAAGTGCTCTTAAAATGCTGAGCCACCTCCTCACCCCTTTCAATTTCCTCTATGTTCTCTGTCTCTCCAAGTCTAAATACTCAGTATTTTGCTATAAATAATGGTTCCAGGTCTCTTCCCCAAAGAAATTCTGATTCCGATTCCATTGATTCAAATTAGAATCTAGGGTTTTTTTTTTTTTTGTTTTTTTTGTGTTTGTGTGTGTGTGTGTGTGTGTGTGTGTGTGTGTGTGTGTGTGTGTTGCCCTTGTGCTCCTCAGGTACTATTTATTTCTAAGACGGAGTCTTGCGATGTAGCCCAGGCTGACGTCAAACACATGTACCCTTCCTGGCTCTGCCTCCTTGGAGTTGGAGTTACAACAGGAGTAGTGTGCCATGTGCAGACTGACCTGCTCCCTTCTTCCTTATTTTTGTTGTTTTTTGTTTTATGAGACAAGGTTTCTCTGTGTAACCCTGGCTGTCTGGTCTCACTTTGTAGACCAGGCTGGCCTTGAACTCACAGAGATCTGCCTGCCTCTGCTTCCCAGAGTGCTGGGATCACAGGTGTGCACCATAGCCTGGCCTTCCTTATTATCTTATTAATTAATTAGTTAGTTAATTAATTAATTGGCAGGGTCCCTTTCTTGCTGTGTAGCTGTGACCAACCTGTAACTCTCTATGCAAAGCAGATTAGTGTTGAACTTAGAGATTCTCCTGTCTCTGCTTCTCAAGTGCTGGGTTTTTAAATTTTATTTTTATTTTAAAGTTCCCTTGGAAGCCTGGGCACACAGCATGGTGGTAGAAACCCAGCCAAGTGAGTGCAGGGTCCTGGTACCCAAACAGAGTATCGTGAAAAGCACAAAACAAGACAAAACCAAGATAAACAAAAACATCTGTAGGTGATTCTTGTGAGCAGTTGGGTAGCCATTTCTAAGCTATCTGTTGACAGCATCTCCGTGGATAGCCTCTAATAAGCTCTCAGGCTTAATTGCACCACCTGATCCCTACCCTGCCTCCTCCCCCAGCTCCCTCCTAATCCCTGGTGGAATGAGTCATTGGCTGTTTCTCTCCATTCCTAACTTAAACCCTCAATAAACTCTGGCTTTAAACTCTCTCCAAAACCTGACAGGCTTTCACCACTGTCACTGCTGCTCACAGGGCTGGATGGAGGCAGCACAATCTCACTGATGGGAGCTGCTGTTGCCTCCAGTGTGACTGCGGGAGAGCCAGCTGGTCTCCCTCAGCCCTTGCCCCGGTCCAGTCTTCACAACACCTAAAACACAACATACCATAACTGCTTGGTATCCTCTCCTGCCCCCACTCACCCAGAACAAATCTCAAAGACCTCACAGCAGCCGGCAGGACCACACCGTCTGTCTGTCCACACTCAGGCTTATCTCTTTCACTCCTAGTGGTGCAGCTCACTAACAGCCTCAGAGATTCACCGTAGCCTCTGAGGCCTTTTTCTAGTTATCGTGGCCAAGACCACACAGAAGTAAGTAAGTGGCAGAGCTGGGTTTCCAAGCCACCTCTGATTCTATTGTACCTTGTGACTTTTATACACTAAATAGCATTCATTCATTCATTCATTCATTCATTTTAAAAGCTCTGTGCTGCTGGAGAGATGGCTCAATGGTTAAGAGTGCTTGCTACTCTTCCAGAGAGCTGGAATTCAATTCCTAGCAACCATGTCAGCAGCTCACAACCAACTGTAACTCAGCTCTGGGCAATGGAGCCCCTCTTCTGGACTACCTGGGCACCTGTTTACATGTAACACCCTCACACAAACACATAAAATAAAAATATAAATACATTTTTAAAAAAGTGTCATGCTAAGGATATACAGTAGCTAACAAGACAGATGCCTTGGTTTTTTTTTTGGAGTTTGTATTCTAATTAGAAACAGAAACAATGAATAAATTCAAAGTATTGCATATCCAATGGTGTTAAGTGCTATTGAGAAAAATAAATAAAGCAAGACAAGAGAAAGAGAGGAAATGGAAGTGAATGTTGCTATTTTGCTAATTAGATGGCGGTCTGGACAGTCTCTCTCTCTGTCTGTCTGTCTGTCTGCCTTTCCTTCCCCCTGAAATAGTTTCTTACATGATGTGGCCTTGCTTAGTCTTAAAATTACCCCAGGCCTCTCTCAGAGTCAGGAGTACCAGCTGGAGGTGTGGGCCATCTTCCCCTAGCTTGATGTAAATGGGTTTCCATTGTGAGTAGCAGCATTCTGAAGGCTAGCTAAGCAACAGCGGCTCCTTGTGCTGTTTTGGAAATGTGCGAACTGGTTGCTCTTGCTCAGGGTGCATGTGATTAGATAGGTAGGAGTGGAAGTGTGTGACTAGAGCAAAGACTCTGGCCTATGGGAGCATCCATCAAGTGTGCAGGAATGGCCCTGGAGTTAGGAGCACAGAAACTGCATCCTTGCTGCATGTCTGCTGTGTGGTCTAGGAGGACCTCCTTCTTTCCAGGAGGCCCCAATTCCCAAAACTACAATAGAGAGGGGACATCAGGATTTAATTTTTTTAAAGGACTTATTTTAAAAAGTGTGTGTGTGTGTGTGTGTGTGTGTGTGTGTGTGTTGTGATGGTGATGGGAGGTATGTGCTCCGCAGGGCAGATGCCTGTGGAGGCAGGAGGATTCAGGTCCCTTGGTGCCAGAGAGGCTGGCAGCTGTGCCCACCAATGCCGGTGTCTCAGAAAGACCCAGTGCTCTGCACTTCTGGGCTTTTTCTCCAAGTCTAAGATTTCTGTTTTCAACCAGCTATGTAGCTCTGTCTGTGTTTTGTGTTCTACTGGCTATTCATATTAATTGCTAATTATTTTCAATATAATCTTTACATATGAGTAATCACCTCATGAGAACCACGTGATTGTTAAGTGAGATGAATACTCTTTAAATGGTTACATTAAATGCTTTTTTATAGTTCTCATTATTACATTTATCATTTTCAGTATAAAGAGGGGACTGGCAAACGATGGCCTGTATGTCAAACCCAGGCATCCCTCTCCTCTTCAAACGTAGCAGCTCTGGCTGTCTTGATACTCACAGTGTAGACCAGGCTGGCCTTGAACTCACAGAGATCTACCTGTCTCTGCCTTCCAGAGTGCTGGGATTGCAGGCATGCATTACCATACCCAGCTTACAGGTTAAGCCTCATTGGCACTTAGCCATGCCAGTTCACGTATGTACTATCCACAGCTGCCTTCAGACCACAAAGGCAGAGTTCGTTAGTGGAAATGAACTGCTCTCTACAGAACAAGTTTGGCAACTCCTGGCCTAAATGGAGACCGAGGCTTGCCTCGTGTTCATCACTGAGCACTCTAAAAAGTTTTTTATTTTATCAAATCGTTAATATTTTCATTAGCTTCTTTAAACCCTGAAAGGAGCTATCTGCCTGCAGACTTTGCAGGATACTTGGTTAAGAGGTCTAGCTGGAGGTAAAGGAATGTTTTTCGCTGTCCCCAGGTCAGAGTTTTGAGGTTTGGAATCCCCAATTTGTTCTGAAAGTAGATTCCTAGAATAAAAAGCTGTCTAGGGGCTTGTAACGTTTTTACACTTGGTGCCAAAACACAACTTTTGCCTCAAACGGAATAAGATATCATTTATTCTGAAGCCAAATATGAGGGACTATGGCTCAGGAACACGGATTCAGGGTTCTCCACATACCAATGTGGTGACCACTGCAAGGGAGTTTCGTAGCAGCATAACAAAGACCACTTCACTGCAAGACCTCTGCCAAGCACTTCAGGAGGAAACAGCAGGCAGGACCTTTACAGAAAAGCAGGTAGTGTGTGCTGTGGGTCTCAGATGCTTGCTGGCACCCTTCTTAGCCTCGAGGTTGGTGGAAGCTAAGGGGCCTGTTTGTACATTTCCAATAGGAATTTTACCTGATAGGTCAAACACAGAGGTGAGCAATCCATGCCTGCCATGAAGGCTAAATATAGCTGCTTAAGACATTTGGACAGCTCTCCCCAGTCGTAGAAGTTCTAATTGGTTGACCGTGGAGACTTTTTAACACAGGTTTGGCTTTTTTTCTGAGAACTTCAGATCACATTCAGGTGTCTGCTCTTGGTCCTGCTTGTTCCCCGTCTCCCATCTAGGGATGGCCTTTGCTTTGCAATGCTGAGTCAGGACATGGAACAAGAGTGTTTCTAGGGAAGACAGGAAAGTCCATGTTCCCTGTGTGACTGATGTAGGCATGAGGTTATTGTGTAATTCAGACGCTGATTTCTGTAAACCCCTCTCCATATCTGGTTGCAATCCTTGTTCTGAGACTCTCCAGTCGCAGTGTTGTTTAGACACTGCTACCAGTTGTCCCCTGATAAGCAAATAAAGCAGCTTACAACCAATCGCTGAGCAGGGGAGGGAGTGGGGCTGGACTTCCTGACAGACAGGGCAGGAGGAGTTAGAGGAGGAAATAGGAAATTCAGCCACGGGCAGAGCTCCAGGAGACATCAGGGGAGACAAGGTGGACTGGGAGCCATAAAGGGCAAGTATCTCTGGGATTTACACTGGGAGGAAGCCAGACTAGCTGAGAGAGTTGCTTAGCTGTTGTGCTGTAAAGCTTGATCAACAAATAATATCACAGAGTCTCAATTATTTGAGTGATAGCCAGGTTAAGAGAGAAACTGAGAAACAAACACAAATTTATAAAAATAACTTTAACAGACTGAGTGGCATTCAGGGTGAGACTTACTATTCATGGTACCTGAGTCCTTCAAACAACTATTTGTGCCTTTGTTTTGACATTGTTTGTCTAAGAAGAGTTAGTGATTTAGGAGTTTTAGAACTTTTTTAAGAGTTAATTTATTTCATCCTCATTTTTTTCCTCCTGTATATATGTGAACGGAGTTAATTCATATGTTAGATCAATCTGATCCAAACGAACACCCAACCTTTTCAGAAAGCAGTGGTTTCATATAGACATCTTATGTGGGGCCAAAGAGCTTTCAAAGCGATGTTCGAAGCTGTTTTAATGGTATGGCTATAATTCAGCTTTTCTGTTGCATTTTCTTAATTTATAAATTTTATTTTCTATGTATGAGCCTTTGCGTGTCTATTTGTATGTGCGCCAAGTACATGCCCGGTTCCCATGGAGGCCAAAAGAGGGCACAGGATCCCTTGGAACTGGAATCACAGCCACGTGTGATCCACCATGATCCAGGGAGCCCAAGCCAGGTCTCAGCAAGAGCAGCAGTGTTCTCAACCACTGAAACTTCTCTCCAGGCCCCAGATCTCTGCATTGTCATTGTTCAAGACAGGGTTTCTCAGTGTAGCCCTGGCTGTCCTGGAGCTCACTCTGTCATCAGAGATCTGCCTGCCCCTGCCTCCAAGTGCTGAAATTCAAGGTGCGCCACCACGCCTGGCTAGCTTCTACTGAGACAGAGGGTAGCCCAGGCTGCCTTGAACCTCACTATATAGCCCAGGCTAGCCTTGAGCTCTTGATCTTAGCTTCTCAAGCTTTGGGATTATAGGTGTGAGCCATCATTCTTGTGATGGTTTGAATGTAGCTGGTCCAGGGAGGGACATTGTTTCAGAAGGACCAGGAGGTGTGGTCTTGTTCCGGAGTATGTCATTAGGGGTGGGCTTCAAAGTTTCAAAAGCCCATGCCAGAACTAAGTGTCTCTCTCTGCCTGCTGCCTGAGGATCAGGATATAAGGTTCTTAGCTACTGCTCCCATGCCAGTCTGCTTTCCACCATGATGATCATGGACTAGCCCTCTGAAAGTGTAAGCAAACCCCTAATGAAATGCTTTCTTTTATAAGAGTTTCTTTGGTTATGGTGTCTCTTCACAGCAACAGAACAGTGACCAAAACCTAACTGAAATGATTTAACATAATTTATTTATTTGTTTGGTTTTCCGAGACAGGGTTTCTCTGAGTAACCTTGGCTGTCCTAGACTGCCTTTGTAGACCAGACTGTCCTCCACTCACAGAGATCTGTCTGCTTCTGCTGCCCAAAGTGCTGGGATTACAGTCATGTGCCACCATGCCCAGCTGATTTAAGATAACTTAAAAACTTAAAAAATTAAATTTATTTATTTTGTGTGTATAAGGGCTTTTACTGCAGGCATGTTTATCACCACGTGTGTGCCTGGTATCCAGAGTTATTCACAGCAGAGGATGTCAGAGGTCAAAAGAGGCCACAGGAACCTCTGGAACTCTAGTTACAGATGGTTATAAACCACCCTTGGGTGCTGGAACTAAATCTGGGTCCTCTGCAAGAGCAACAAGCATTATGAACTACTGAGCCATCTCTTTAGCCTCTGCTTTAACATAATTTTAAGCAAAGAAAAAAAGTCTGTTTCCATCTAAATTGGCTTATTCTAGCTTTTTTTTTTTTTTTTTTAACTTAGAATTTAGAGAGCCATCTGGGAGAGCCAAAGGAGATACTTATCTCTCAGCCTTTCCAATGTTAGTCCTCTTGGCAGTCCACCAAAGAGAGCGGTATGAGATATCAAGCAGCAGAAAAGCCAAGGTTTAAGTGTCCCCTAGTTGTGATCAATCCTTTGCATTATCATTATTATTATTATTATTTTTGGAAAAACTAAAAGTTTCATATTAGAGAAAGTTGCTGTGACTTTCCTTCTCTCCCCCTCCTTCCTTTCTCCCCTCCTTTTCCTTTGGTGGGGAGATGGAAGACTTTTATTTTAGTTAATGTTTTTGTTTTTAAAACTATGGATGGAGAAAAAAAAATGCTTTGCTGGCACACAGCGGACTTTCCCATAAAACTGTCTTTGGCCATGAACTAAGTACAACATACATTGTGCCAAGAGGGATTTTATGCCTTCCCTTTATTTCCCCTGCAAAGGGGAAAAAAAAAATCCTAAGCACAGGATCAAAATCAAGCCTGAAGGAAAACCACATTCCCAACCCCACCAGGGCTTCTCTCCTGCCTGTCTGTAGCCACTTTAAGAACTGAATCTGTAAAAACAACAAGTTGGACCTTGGTGGCTCACACCTGTAATCCCAGCACTCAGGAGGCAGAGGCAGCAGGATCTCTGAGTTTGAGGCCAGCCTGGTCTACAGAGTAAATTTCAGACACCCAAGGATACAGAAAGAAACCCTGTCTCAAAACAAACAAACAAACAAACAAACAAACAAACAAACAAACCAGACAACACTCCCCAACCCTTACGGGTCTTCTCTTTTTACTTCCAGAAGAACAGTGAGCAGAACCCTCGGAGCTGAGGCCACTACTGTGTTGGTGAGGAACACTAAAAGCTCCTAATTTGACTAGTTGTTCCCATGGCTGGGAGCTGCTCTCTCCAGCAGGTGCTCAGCTACTTGAGTGCTGGTTCAGCAGGCAGGTCCGCTGCTGGCAGCTTCAGCTCTATGCATTGAGACCACAGACCACCGAGTCCTTGGAAACCCAACACTCCAAGCCGCTTTGCTGCCTGGGATCGTCCTCTGTCCGGGCAAACCACGTGAAGTAGATTGTATGACTTTTTCTGGAGAGATGTAAAGAAACATCTTTTCAGCCCAGATGCAACAATGACAGGCAATAACAAGCTGTCCCACTCACTCCAGGTTGTCGGACCAATGAGCTTACTGGAGTTACATACAGGAACACGGGTGAAGGGTTACTCATACGAGCATGGGTGACTCAGTGAAAAGTTCCACCCCAGTAGGTGTGATGACTCATAAAGCTTCGTCACTGGAGTTTCATCCTTAACGGGCTTTCCAGGATGTATTCTACATCCTCCCCAACAAGACCACACAGAGTTCGGGGACAGGATGGGTGTAGGGGATGGGCTTTCAGGCGAGGGTCCGGAGACCCTTCCCACCCCGGGGATTTCACTAGCTCTATCTTTATTACCATGGGCTTGGCAGTCACTATGTTGTTGTGGTTATTTTCTTGTGGGTTAGAGGTCCTCTGCAGGTTACCACAACCTGTTCAGATTCATGATGGCCGTGATCACATCAAGCCTAAGTCAATAGCTACAGGTGGGACCATTCTTTTCTACCAGAGATAAAAGACCTGTGAGGGTGCCATTTAAGGAAGAGAGCAAACGCTTTGCCAGAAGTCACAATTTAATTTTTGGACTTATTCCCCCAACCCCTTTTATGCTTGAATTTCAATTCCTGTACTCTAGAAAGTGAAGGTTTTTGGTTATTTCATAGAAAATAATATTTACATTCCTGTGGTTACATATCATCTACATTGTGAATATTCACATTATATTTAAACTTCATGGGGATTAGGAAAAGATTTCTTAAGTATAAAAATCATGGAAATAAGGTTACTAAGCTAAAATATGAGTGTACTTCATTTCATAAGAATGTAATACTTCTCTAGAGCAAGAGAAACTATAAATAAATCCAAGTTGGATGACACATGGGAAAATACTTACAACATGAATAAAAGGTGAAGATTAAAATGCTTACCAATGAGGGATTTGTACATAACAATGAGGGGGGAAAGATGCTACCATTTTATTGCATACACACAACCTGGTGTGGTGTTGTGTTCCTGTACATAGGAGGGAGGGGCAGGAGGACCGTGAGATCAGCCTGGGCTGCATGTTGAGACCTGGTCTCAAAAAAAAAAAAAAGAAGTAGGTGGACAAGACATGAAAACATTGGAAGTATATGCTTCCAGATTTTACTGTGTGATGCAATTCAGACACTTACAGTGGCACAAGACTACTAAATGGGTGTACCAGAGGGACAGGGCTGAAGATTCAGCTTTCAGGAACAAAGCTGAATCTACCTCAGTATCTGACTCACAGCAGAGGCAGCAAATGTAGATCAGAGGGTAAATTATATGGTTGGTGTTGGGCAAATAATTAACATGCAAGGTATCTGGGTCCCTCCCTACCTGATATTATTCATAAAAATCAATTACTGACCAAATCACATATGTCTAATTGTAAAAGAGTAAACCACAAACTGTAGCATCCTCATATTCTTGGAGTGGGCAGAGATGACATAAGCAGGTTTTATAAAAAGCACCAGCCATTTATGACTGCATTAAAGTTTTTGAAACTTCTGTTAATGCAAAGATACTATTAAGAGAGTGAAAAGAGGAACTCACAGACTGGACAAAAATATTTGCATACATATTCAACTTAGTGGGTATGAAAATGAGCAGATTGAACAGATGGGGAAATTCATATCAAAACCACAATGAGAGCACTAAATAAAGGGTGTGTGTAAGCCCCCAAAATACACATTTACTAGAATAGTTAAAATTTAAAGTCTGACAACACCAAATGTTGACAAGGATACAGAACAACTGCAACTTTCACACCTTGCTAATGTGTAAACTGTTAAAGTCACCTTGGACAATTGACAACGTCTATTAAATCTAAATATCTGTGGCCCAATAATTCTACTTTTAGGAAACTGTCAAAAAAAAAAAAAAGTGGGCATTTATTTTCTAAAAGACAAGTCATAGGAAAAGTGCTAATGGAAAACCACCCAAAGGCTCAGCAGTGGATAAGTAAACTATGGTACATTCATACTGGCACACGTAGGAAGGAACCACCTATAATTGCATGCAACAGCATGAGTGAATGGTAGAAACATGACGTTATAGTGAAGATCCTGGAAAATGCTAGAATGCTTACTTGGCACGGCCACAGCCCTGGGTTCTATTCTTAGCACTGAAAAAAAAAAAAGTGCATTCATTTCATTTATAAGACATTTTTAAAAGTTGAAAACAGTCTTTTTTTTTTTTTTTTGTGTGTTGGTGAGATTGTAAATCACCTGTTCTGAAACCATATTAGCAAATGGAAAAATCTATCAAAAAAATTTCCAGACTCCAGTTGGGTATGTTATACACATCTTTACTCCCAGCACTCAGGAGGCAGAGGCAGATGAATCTCAAAGTTTGAGATCAGCCTGGTCTACAGGTGTATCCCTGCACTCCATGCTTAAGGAAGAATTACAGACACTCATGTTATATTAAAATATATTTATACTAGTGTTATTGTGATAATAACTTGCAGCTGATAAACATCTACCGTGGATGCGTGGTTACATACATTTGGCTATTTGTCATCACTGATGAGTGCTATAGTTCAGATGTGGGAGGTGTGAGAGGTTTGGAACCCTTCAGAGGTGCTTGGTGTGCTGTTTTAGGGGATGGTGTGACCCTTCCTTCTTTTTCCTCTTCGAGTCTTGCTCATGAAGTCAGCAGCTTTTCTTTGAGACATGCTCCCTGACCACAGCCTCAAAAGCGACATGGCCAACTGACCAAAATTCCAAAACCATCAGCCAAACAAACCTTGCTCTTTTGTGAGTTGAATTTCCCAGTTATTTAGTGTATGTGTGCATGCGTGCGTGCGTGTGTGCGTGCGTGCGTGTGTGTGTGTGTGTGTGTGTTGTGCATGTATATGTGTTTTACGTTCATTCATGCAGAGGCCAGATGTTGAAACCTTTATTCTTGAGATAGGACCTCTCAGTGAACCTACAGCTCACCCCTGACTTGACTGGCTAGCTAGTGACCAGGGACCCCCTGCCGCTAAGCACCCCCACATGCTGGGGTTACAAACAAGTGTCATCACAGTAGGCTTTTTGAAGATTTATTTTATTTTATTTTTATTAATTACAGTTTATTCACTTTGTATCAGCTGTAGCTCCCTTCCCCACCATCTCCCAATCCCACCCTCCCTTCCTCTTCTTCTTCTATGCCCCTCCCCCAGCCCACTGACAGGGGAGGCCCTCCTCCCCTTCCATCTGACCCTAGTCTATCAGGTCTCATCAGGACTAGCTTCTTTGTCTTCCTCTGTGGACTGGTCAGGCTGCTCCCCTCTCAGGTGAAGGTGATCAAAGAGCCAGCCCATGAGTTCATGTCAGAGACAGCACCTGTTCCTATTATTGGGGAACCCTCTTGGACACTGAGATGCCATGGGCTACGTCTGTGTATAGGTTATAAGTTATCTCCATGCATGGTCCTTGTTTGGAGTATCAGTCTCAGAAAAGACCCCTGTGCCCAGATTTTTTAGTTCTGATGCTCTCCTTGTGGAGCTCCTGTCCCCTCCAGGTCTTTCTATCTCTCCCTTCTTTCATAAGATTCCCTGCACTCTGCAAAAAGTTTGGCTATGAATCTCAGCATATGTTTTGACATCCTGCTAGATAGAGTCTTTCAGAGGCCTTCAGTGATAGGCTCCTCTCCTGTTCCCTGTTTTCTCCCTCTTCTGATGTCCATCTTGTTTGCCTTTCTGAATGAAGATTGAGCATCTTACCAGGGTCCTCCTTCTTGATTAGCTTCCTTAGGTGTACAGATTTTAGTAAGATTATCCTATATTGTTTGTCTAATATCCATCTATAAGTGAGTATATACCATGTGTGTCTTTCTGCTTCTGGGATACCTCACTCAGGATGATCATTTCTAGATCTCACCATTTGCCTGCAAATTTCATGATTTCCTTGTTTTTAATTGCTGAGTAGTATTCCATTGTGTAAAAATACCACAATTTCTGTATCCATTCCTCAACTGAGGGACATCTGGGTTGTTTCCTACTTATCACCCTGCACAAAACTAAAATCTAAGTGGGTCAAAGATCTCAGTATGAAAACGGACACACTAAAAAGAAAGAAAAAGAAGAAAAAGTGGGGAAGAGCCTTGAACTCATTGGCACAGGACACAACTTCCTGAACAGAACACCAACAACACAGGCTCTAAGAGCAACAATCGATAAATGGGACTTCGTGAAACTGAAAAGCATCTGTAAAGCAAAGGACACTGTCACCAGAACAAAACGACAGCCTACAGATTGGGAAAAGATTTTCACCAACCTTATATCTGACAGAAGGCTAATATCCAGAATATATAAAGAACTCAAAAAGTTAAATAGCAACAAATCAAGTAACCCAATTAAAAAATGGGGTGGAGCTAAACAGAGAGTTCTTGATAGAGGAACATAGAATGGTAGAGAAACACTTAAAGAAATGCTCAACATTCTTAGTCATCAGGGAGATGCAAATCAAAACGACCCTGAGATTTCACCTTACACCCTTCAGAATGGCCATCTAAAAACTCAAGTGACAATACATGCTGGAGCAGATGTGGAGAAAGAGGAACCCTCCTCCATTGCTGATGGGAATGCAAACTTGTACAACTACTTTGGAAATCAATCTGGCCCTTTCTCAGACAATCAGCAATAATAGTGCTACCTCAAAATCCACCCATACCACTCCTAGGCATATATCCCAAACATGCTCAAGTACACAACAAGGACATTTGCTCAACCATGTTCATAGCAGCTTTATTTGTAATACACAGCAGGCTTTTAAGTGGGCTCAAGCTCAGGTCCTCATGGCTGGGCAGTATGCACTACTGATGAACATTAATAACACTAAATATTGTCCTAGCCACTGTTGTATTGCTGCAAAGAAACACGGTGACCAAGACAGCTATGAAAGAAAGCATCTAATTGGAGATTGCTTACAGTGTAGGAGAGTCCATGATCATCACAGAAGGAAGAGGATCAGCATGGCTGGAGAGGTAGCTGAGAACTTTACATCCTGATCCTCTGGCAGCGGGCAGAGGAACTCTGGGCCTGGCCTGGTCAACGCTCACCACCGTTGACATGCTTCCTCCAACAAGGCCACACCTCCTAATCCAGCTAATCCTCACAGTATCACTCCCTGGTGACTAAGCATTAGGTAGTCTGTGGGAATCACTTTCATTCAATTACTACAAATACTTGTGATTTAATGTTAGAATATAAATAAAAACCAGGTAAGTATTTATGTAATGCAGGTCTATATCCATTAGCATAACACACACACATGTGTTTGGTAAAAGGACACACTCTGGGTCAAAACTGGTCATTTCTGTGAAGTAGTTACATATCAATTAAGTAAGTCTTTGGGGCTAGCTCAAAGTGTCTTATAGCCTTGAGTTGGTCCTTAAACAAGACCCATAATCCTCTTCTGTCCATAAGCAACAAGTGTGGCTTTTTACCAAAGGTTTTTTTTTTAAATTACATATTGGGGGCTGGGGCACAAGTGCCACCACATGCGTGTGGAGGTTCCAGGACAACTTGAAGGAGTTAGTTCTTTCCTGCTCCTGTGGGTCTGGGCGGGGACTGAACTCAGGTTGTCAGGTAGCACGTCCTCTTCCTGCTGAGGCATCTCCTCCACCATTTCAGAAGATGTTTTTTGACAAGACTGGAGATTTTACACTGTACAATCTGTAACACTTTCTCATACATAGCAATTTCTGATTCCTTTCTCTTCATAAGCCAAAGCAAACCAACCATCCAACCAAACACTCCCCCCAACAAGAAAACCCGAAGAAACAAAAACTCTTGTCACAAATGATGTTTCCATTTTTCTACAGTAACTTCTTATTACATTCACAATCAGAAATTTCGGAAATACTCAGTGGGGGAACTTTTTCTCCTGGCAGCAGCAATACTCATAAAAGCACATGATTGAAGACCAAGTATAACTGTCTAAGATTAACATTAGGGCCAGAAATCCCTCAACATAGCAAGAACATGCACAGCAAAGCACAATATAGCAGGTGCGTTGGTTTATCTATGCAGCCGATCCTCAGTGAGGTCAGAATTCATTGTATTGGCCTCACACAGCATCAGTCAGTCCTAACAGTTACTTTGTAGTCGGAGAAGTCAGTGGCACAGTGAACACAGTGGTGGTAGCGTTACTGGGGAGTTTGGGTGAGGGCTCAGTCTTGTTAATAAAAACATTTAGAAACGGACTCAAAAGGAAATGTGGGTACAATTTATTAGCATTTGAGAGAAAAATAACAGAGCTGGCAAGCTGTAGGTGTCAGCAGCCACTAAGGGAAGGGAGTTAGAGAGGAGGAACTGAGGAAGCCATGTCTCTGGAGTCAGGGCCCAAACAGGCAGCAAGGCTTCCCAGTGGAGGTCAGCATGCAGCTGCAAGAAGGGTTAGGTGCCCACATAGCATAAGGGGGAGGGCTGCTTCAGGGAATGAGTAAGAAAGCCTAAGGTTAGCAGGACAATTATACATGAGGATTGGTCAGTAACTGAAGGGAAAAGAGACAGAAAAGAAATAAAATAAGTTGCTTTCCTTTCCTGTGTAACTGAGTGACCAGCCTTGTGACGGGAATTCTGTGTGGTGGAGAGAGGCTTTGGTGATGGGGAATACGCATATTATCTCATTAAGGAGACAATTATTCCTCCCACCTCTTTAGCTCATCTGCAGCTTTCTTGGGGGAGTTTATTGTGAATCAGTTTCCTTCAGGGGATCAACTCCTCGACAGGTGAATGACAAGCCTAATTGGGTTAATTCTTAATAGTATGAAATATCCTCCTAACCTTTAAAGCAGATCAGAATGTCATTTCCCAACCTAGAACCACAGAGATTCCAATTTTTTGACCAGAAGGCTAAGGAGGGGTAGGTGTGATGTTTTCCTTTCTAGTGTTAGCAGGGAAACAGGAAATGGAGGTCTAGCCCCAATGGCTCCAAAGCTGCTAATCACTGTAACAACAGGAAACCCATAGCTTCTTGATGATATACGTACACATATGTATGCAATATATATATGTATGTGCACACATGTATGCAGTGTGTGTTATATGTATTATTTATATATGTAATCAAGAAGATATATATTTTCTTGTGTGTATGTGTTTTTGGTAACATAATGTTCTTCCTAGTCACAATGAACTAATGAGGATGTGGCGGCGTCTCATCCATCTTTCCACCCAAGAAACCTGTATGTCCCTCCTAATGTCGGCTACTGTGCCGCAGACTAGGGTACAGCAGTAGCAGATGCGTGAAGCCCATTTACAAATATATGCTGGAAGACTGCACAGAACAGACGGGGTTAAAAAGTGTTAAAAAGTCAGGTGTTTCTTTAAAAGTTAGTTAGTTATTGGGAGAGATGATTTTTCTGGCCAAGAGCACTTTTTGCTTCTTCAGAGGATCTGGGTTCGGTTCCCAGCACCCGCAGAGCCCTTGTAACTATCTGTGAGTCTAGGTCCAGGGACTATGACTCTTCTTTTTGGCCTCTTCAGGCATCAGGCATGCCCATAGTATGAAGACATATATGCAGACTAAACACCTATGCAGATTAAGTACAAATAAGTACTTTTTAAAAACCCCACAAAATTATTCATTATTTATTAATCTATTCATGTGTGTGTATGTGTGTGTGTGCCACACACAGGCATGAAGGTCAGAAAACAACTTCTTGGGTTCTTGGCTTGTGGAGACTGAACTCAGATTGTCATGCTTGTGGGACAGCTGTTTCACCATGGATCCATCTCTAGCCATGTCAAATGTATTCCTGTGTCCTGTAACTCTGTTTGTTTTTGTTTTTCCAGACAGGATTTCTTTGTGTAGACCTGGCTGTCCTAGATTCACTCTGTAGAGCACCCTGGCCTGGAACTCACAGAGATCTGCCTGCCTCTGCCTCCTGTGTGCTGGGGCTAAAGGTGTGCGCTGCCTGGCTCTGTAACTCTTACAAGCCGGGACTTTAAGAGGCTCTAGAGGCTCTTCCAGCACTAGCTACTCAGATTTTATTCCATAGATTGAGAAAATTGTGATAAAGAGTCTGATTTTATCAAAATTAATTAAAAAAATTCTCACTTGCTTTCTACATTAATGATAATGTCTGGAATGGTCATACTATGGCATTTGTTTCACAATGTAAAATTTGCAAATTGGGTGTGGTGCTTCCTGCCTGTAATCCTGACACTGGAGAGACAGGCAAAGAATCAGAAGTTTAAGATCATGCTTGGCTACATAGGGAATTTGAGGCTAGCCTGGGCTACTTGAGATCCTGTGTCAAAACAACAAACAGCTAAACGAAAACAATATAGTCTAGAAATGTTTCAGAAACTCTGCCCTACTACAGGGCAAAAGTCACTCAGCACTGTTATATGACAGCCACGCCAGCAGTTTAAGCAACACTTTGTTTCTGGTTTATTGAGACAGGGTCTGGCTTTGGCCTGGAACTCATCTGCCTGCTTTTGCTTCCCGGGGCCTGGGATTATAGGTATGTCACCACACCTCGCTTTAAACACCCATTTTACCTTAATAGCTCTAGCTGGAGGGATGTATTGATGCTGAAGAGCACTGGCTGCTCTTCCAGGGGGCCTAGATTAAATTCCCAGCACCCACATGGTGACTCACAGTTGGCTGTACCTGCAGTTCCAGGGGGAACTGCGCCCTCTTCTGACTGTGCAGGCATGTTGTGCGCAGAAACATACAGGTAAACACACAGTAAAACATGTATGAGTGGGGTGCGTGTGGTACACTATGAAGCGGCAGTGAGGGGCTCAGTTGGGCAGTGATACTCTTCCTCTGTTTCCAGCTTGATGGCAGTGCCACCCACTGATCTCTCAAGCAGCAACTTAAGAGCCAAACACAATGAAATCCAAAGACCAGCGAACTAATGTCATAATGAGGAATGGCGGTAGGAAAATATTGATAGTTTTTCAGTTTTCGTTTTCTATAATAAAATAATTATATTTCCTTAAGGGCTGAAAACAGTGTGTGTACAGTAGGAACCTGCAGTTTGTAACATACCCTAACCATGAAGCTGAGGTGTTTCACGCAGTGCTCATTAACGTTGTGTGGCAGGCACAGTGCATGCTGCATGGCATGTGTTGTGTGTTCAACTAGGCTGCAGCAGAGTCCCACGTTATGACACGGGCAAGCTGCTAGCTGCCAAAACACCGACAGAAACACCATGCGTTTATTACATGTTTGATTTTAAGTTAATTTTTGGTCGTTGTGCATTCAAAAGCCTTTTACTGCTGCCAACTTTTTCACTACCTCTAAGTCAGCTATGCAACCCCCTAGGTTATATATATGTATATATACACATATATATGTATATATGTATCTACCCACACATATATGTATGGACATATGTGTGTGTATATATATATATATATAACCTAGGGGGTTTCATAGCTGATATTTAAAGAAGCATGTCCAGTAAAGAGATGGCTCAGTGGTTAGGAGTATTTGCTGTTCTTGCAGAGTCTGGTTTCCAGCAGCCACATGTTGCTTCACAATCCAGTTCCAGGGCATCCATCATCATATATTTTTTTTTAATTTCTTCAGTACCAGGCATTTAAGTGGTACATATACATACATGTAGGCATAACTTTCATACACATAAAAAAGGGATCTTAAAAACCAAAACAGAAAACCGCAAAACAAAGCCAAAGGACCAGGTATGGTGATGTACCCCTTCATTCCTAGCACTCAAGAAACAGAGGCAGGTTGTTCTCTGTGTGTTCAAGCACAATCTGGTCTTTTCTGGGTGGTCAGGACTACGTTGAGAATCTGTCTAAAAATGGCATCTGTGTCCTAGAATAGGGGCCTTGGAGAACAGCAGTGCCTGTGAAGTGGCAGGAGGGGGAAGAGCAATTCTTCCCAGCACTGGAGAAGTCTCGAGATGGAGTAAAGTCCTAGAAGACAGAAATGTTAGGACCCAGCACATGGCTGGGACCTGGAGTTCTAGATGTGGGTGTCGACATATCAGCCTCAGTAGTCAGACGTGACCGTCCTTCCCACGGTCCTTTCCATTCGAGGAAAAAACATTGTCCCAACTTCCTACAATGAAGACCAGCATGGAGCCAGAGATGTTATATGAATGCCAGTAACAGTTCCAGCACACCCTGACTCTGTCATTCTAGAGGGGAGCGGGGCAAGAAGAAGAAATCTGAACTGTTGAGCACTGTGTTCTGAGACAGAATTCTACTTCGTCAGTCTCCCTAGTGCTTATGTAACACCGTAAGCACTTATGCAGCCATCATACCCACCTTTGAAATGTCAATACTTCATTCTCAGAAGACCGCACACCTACCAAAGAGCCCTGCGGAGGAGAGGTTTGGCATTCTCAGCCTGACCCTGGAAGAGCATGTATGACTGTTTCCCTTTTGCTCTTGATGGCGCCTCTGTCACTTTTCCAGGATGGTCAGGGCTATGTCTGATACTCCCAAATTTACTCTTATCAACTGACCTCCATCCTTAAGCAGAATCCTTTCTTTGTCCAGATAGCAATTAGCCATCAAAGGAAAGAAAAGGTAACATGTTAATTAAAAATGTTAGGAATTCCAATAAGAATTTTAAGGTTAGAAGTTTACAAAAATGCTAGATAATGTTTGAAAGTGTAATTTCAACAAAATCAAAAGCCATCAGTGTGGAAAGAAGGATGAAAAGAAGCTTAAGATTAAAAAAAAAGGACTTCAACGATCGCAGTTATGCGGGCTTTGTCCTGAGTCCTTAATCCCTGCTTTTTAAGTAAGCACAAGGCAACTCATGGGACTGGACATGCTGAGGTCTTCCCTAGATGCTCTTCTGTATCCAGTGGCTTACTAATACACGTGTGGAGGGCAGAGGTGGACTTGTAGGAATCCGTTTTCTCTTTCCATCATGTGAGTCCCGGGATCAAACTCAGGCCATCAGGCTTGGTGGCAAGTGCCTTTACCCACAGAGTACCCAACTGACCATCTTGCTTGTTCATTCTGTTTGTTTTGTTTTAGATAGGATCTCATTATATAGCTTTGGTTGTTCTGGAACTTGGAACTACGTAGACCAGGCTGGCCTTGAACTCACAGAGATCTTTCTGCCTCTGCTTCCTTGAGTGCTAAGATTCCATGTATGTCAATGTAGAAACAGTGAGAGCAGAGCCTTAGCCACTAGACCAGGGAGCCGAGTAGAAATGGACCACAGTGGAGTCCACGCTTTTGTTCTCAGCTGCTTGCTTGTTTGATCTGGCTCTTAGGGTGATACTTATCAGTATCGATCTGTCTATTGTGTTTTGATTGTTAAATATCCCTCGTTGGCACCTGGTTCCCAGTTGTGTCATTCAGGAAGATTGTAAACCTTTGCAAGAACCGTCCTTTGCTGGAGGAAGTGAGTCACTGGGGAATGTGCCTTTAAGTTTTCTAAGCCAGCCCTATTTCCTGTTTAGTCCCTGCTTCCTGTTGATGATGCAGTGTGACCTGTCACCTTCTCCCTTATGTTGTTTTCTTGGATACTTTGTCATAGCGATGAGTAAAGTAATCTCTCTCATCTATCGATCATCCATTATCTATCACCTATCATCTATGTATCTATCTATTATCTAATCATCTATTATCTATCAATCTATTTATCATCTAACTTCTATCACCTATCATCTATCTATCATCTCTCTATCATCTCTCTATCAACTATCTATCTATCTATCTATCTATCTATCTATCTATCTATCTATCATCTATCTTTATTCACCCATCTTTAAGAACATCTGTATGACTCTGATCCACAATCCATTCAGGAACTACTGCTACAAGTTACTATCAAATTTAAACACACTATTTGCTTAAAATTTTAAATGAAATTTTATTGCCTCCAAAACAAGTAACAATATTAACCCAGTACTCACTATTCTAACTTAATTTGTTCTACATTTTATTAAAACTTGATTCCAGCTTTAATTATATAAACTAATGAAAAAACACAGTCACAATTAGTACTTCTGTGCTGTGATTCTTTTGGAACTAGCTCTCAAAGCAACAGCGACATGGACTTCCTTCTCAAATGCCTTTTTGGCAATGACTTTACTCCCATCCTTCCTCCTCTTCCTCCTGCCTCAGTCTCCTTAGTCCTGAGGTTACTTGTCTTCATGACCTTTCCTTCCATTTAAACAGTCATGTTTGCTAATGCGAATACTTAGCTATTATTATTGTTAATCACAAACTAATACATATTTGTTATAAATAACTTTAATGGCATAGAAGAAAGCTGTAGCTTTAATAAAAATCAGAAAAACACAAGGCCAGACCTCAGAGGCAGCCCCTGTTAACAGTTGTGTGATGCCAACGCATTAAACATTGCCATTTTATCAATTGCATCTTTGTAGTATTTGGTTCATGGTTGAAGGTAGATGGTATCTACTGATTTGATGGAAGTTGTTTTCTTAAAAAAAAATTTTTTTTTTAATTACTGTTCTTGAAAAGCTCACCTTTCTGATATTTATCCAGGCTTTTGATAAACTGTTTAAATACTTTTATATATGGTATCTCTGATAATCTAAAGTATGAAGCATGCACATTATAATTAGCATGTTGGCAGAAAGAAGATCATGAACACATCTAAGAATTCTCTAGGGCTTTGTAAATCCCAAAGATGGGAGGAGGAAGACCACCGACCCAAATCATCATGGCATAATTAATTAGAGCAGGCAATTAATTAAAGCAAGCTTTGCTCTTCCTGAACACAGGCTCCCCCCCCCGCCCCCGGCTCCCAAGGTGGGGTTTGAGAGGTCGGCATGGGATGTGAGGAAGACAAGGCTTCTATAGCTCAGGGGTAGAGGGTTTGGTAGCCAGAATAGGCAGGGTTAGAGGAGCAGAACATCAGCATAACAAGTTAGTCATCACAACCTCCTGAAACAAAGATGTGGTCTCAAGGACATAGCAAGGTAGTCACAGGGGCCATACAACCTTTTGAAAGAAAGGTAGGGTGGAAAGATGGTTACAAATAACTTTTTGAGAGAAAGACATGATTGCCATTCCTGGAACAGGCAGTAGAGAACCCTTTGTATTTAAAGTTACAGGTGGGGCATAGCCCAATCCTTGAGAGACAGAGGTTTATCAGAAATGGGAATGAACCCAGTATGTCTTTACCGTAGGGTGGCTTTTAAGCCTATGATAGAGGCGGGCTGCTTCTTAGGTCTAGGGACCTAACTCAGGGGTAAGGCACACGCATTATCTCAAGCACTTTCTACGCTCCTGTTTTATTTTTATTTCTTATTTCATTGTTTTATAATTTTAAATAAATGATTTCTTTTTATCTTATGTGTATGGGCGTTTTGCCCGCATGTCTGTTTGTGCAGCATGTACATGTAGTATTCACAGTGGCCAGAAGAGGGTGTCAGTTCCCCTGAAACTGGAGTTGTAGATAGCTGTTAGCCCTCCTGTGGGTGCTGGGAAATGAACCCAGGTCATCTGGAAGAGCAGCCAGTGCTCTTAGCTCCCGAACCATCCTTCTGGGCCCATTCTTTCCCATCTTCTACAGGAACTTTGCCACGTTCTTGGGACTGCTCCCATCCTTCCAGTCATGCTTGTCTCTGTTGACGGAGATCTGGTTTTCTCCCTGGCTTCAGCACTGGGATCTTAGGGCTCCCTTACAATTTCTCTTCTTCCATCACCTTTTCCGACCACAAGAATGTGGTTGAATAGTCTTGCTCCATTATTTTCCCAACATCTACTCAAAGGTGTTTTTTAAAATGTGTGTGTGGGTACAATGTGTGTATACAGGCGTGTGCATGTGCATATATACATGTCATGGCTTGCACACAGCTGTCAGAGAAAAACCTCCACTGTCAGTGTGGACCCTATTGAAGCGGCTCTGGGCTCGTCACTGGACAGCATCTTCGGGGTCTTTGTTTCTCCTGTGGAGCACTGGCACAGTGTTCACCTTTCACACACACTCTAGGGATGCAAAATCAGGTCCTCACACTGCTTGACAAGCACTCTTGCCCACCAGGCCATCTTCCCAGATGCCAAATTAGTATTTTTGTGGACATTCATACTCCCCTTTTATCACTTACCTCACAGCTCCCCATGTAGTTTGGAATCATGTGTTTCTGTCATGCGTCTGACCAACATGCATAAGACATGGCTGACCGCATGAGGCAACTTTCTGAATCCCGGAAGATTTCTCGTCATTCTTTCAAATGTTCTCTCTGTTAGAAGAATGGATTTGCGGGGCCTTCAAATTTTATTCTATCATTTGTTTTGTTTTTTTGAGACAGGGCTGTGTAGCCTTGTCTGTCCTTGAACTCACTATGTAGACCAGGCTAAAGTTTAGCCTGCATCTGCCCCCCAAAGGCTGGGATTGAAGGCATGCGCCACCACCACAAGGCCCAAATTTTAGTTACAACTTTACTGATGTGATATTTACATCTACAACTTTAATAGTCACCATTCAACAGACATTTGTATAGTCACAAGTTTTCACAAATCTGACTATAACCGACTTAAGTACATTTTCTTCACCTCTCAAAGTCTAATTGCTGTCACTCCCCACTTCCTCAGCCCTCCTGTTCCTAGGCAACCACGTATCCATGCCCTGGATGGATTTTCCTATTCTGGATATTCCATGTCCTCTGTGACTAGGTTTTTGTTTGGTTTTAATGCAGTATAATGGTTCAAGATTTATCCATGCTATAGCATCTATCAAGATCTCCTGAGTGCTGGGATTACAGCTTTGTGTCACCACAGTTGGCTTCCTTATCTTTTATTGATGAGCTACATGCTGTTGCAAGAAAATCCCACCTGTTTATCTGGACATCAGTTGAGTTGTTTCTACCTCTTGTTTATTATCAGGATGCCGCTGGCTCCTGTACAGCTTCTGCATAGACATTTGTTTCAGTTACATACAAAGGAGCAGGATTGCTAGGGTTGTGGGACAGACTTTTCCTGGAGAGATGGGACACACATGCCAGTCTACTCACCCTAGCGAGGGAATCTAGGACATGCTGACATAATGACCGAACCAATGTCCAACTCGGTGAACCAGTGGTTTTCGTTAGGGTCACTAGCAGGAGTATGGGTGAGGCGCTACTTACAAGGAGCACGGAAGCTCTCAAAAGCAGCTGCATCCCTGCGAAGCCCACCTCGAAGACTCAAGAGTGGCAGCTCTGCACAGCCCTCAGGCAGCCGCACAGTCAGAACATTGTCTGGTGGTGGTGGGCAGTGTCCTCCCTCAGCGGGAGTTTACTCCTTTGTGCACTGCTGGGGAGGGGCTCTCAGGAGTCAGGAACATTTCAGTTCTTCCAGACACATGACCTTTTGTTTACCTCTAAAGGCTCAGGCCTCCCGCTCCTTCCTGGAGGAAATGTTTCCATTCAGAGGAGAATGCCATACAATAGCTAGTGGCAGCAAATTTAATATTTTGAGGAACCATTCACTGTTTTTCAACATAATTGCAATGTTTTCATAGTCTGCTAGTAGTTGATGTAAGTTCAAACGTTTCCATTTATGTGTGTATGTGTGTGTGTGTGTGTGTGTGTGTGTGTGTGGTGTTTCTAGGATTGAAGCTAGGGACTCATTCATGTGAGGCAAGCATTTTACTACTAACCTATTCCCCCAACCTCCATGTCTCCATATTTTTCACATTTGTTATTTTCCATTTTAAAACCAGTCATGCTGGGGTTGGAGAGATGGCTCAGCAGTTAAGAGCACTGTCTTCTCTTCAGAGATCTGTGGTTTGTTTTCCAGCACACAAACAGCAGGTGACCATAGCTGTCTGTAACTGCGGTCCTGAGGGACTGCACACCCTGTTCTGGTCTCCGAGGGCCCCAGGCAGGCAAGTGGCATACAGATATACAACGTGAACGCAAAGCAATCATGACATAATAATTCAATAAAAATAAAAAATAAACATAGCCTTCCCAATAATGTTTCATTGTAGTTTTGCTTGCATTTCTCTAATTTTCCTATTGGGCATCTTTTGATGTATTTCTTAGCCATTTTTAATATGTGAAAAAATATCTATTTAGATTCTGCAACAATTTTTAATTGGATTATTAGTCTTTTATTGTTAACTTGTAAGAGTTCCACTTTTTTAAATTTAAATTTTATTTATCATCAGTGTATATTTGTGTGTGCGATGTGTGTGCAGAAATGTGGACACGCACATGTGTGTCAGGGTCAGAGATGGGTGCTGGCATTCTTCTACTGTGGGATCTGCAGAGCAAACTCAAGTCATCAAGCTACTGTAGCACACACTTGCCTATGAGCCATTTCCTTGCCCTTAAATTTGTATTTTATTTTATTAGTCTGTATGTGTGGTTTATTTGTGAACATGAGAATTGGCGTCCTTCCTTCACCTTTCTTTTTCATTTTAGTTACCTTTCTTCTTCATTTTAGTCTTGTAGTTTAAAGTGCACATTCAGAATGTATGCAACTCTATAAAGGAGACAAAGCAGCCAAAAGCACAGGAAAGCCGCATTCCAGGCTCTGCCTTTTGAATTAGTCCCCCAGAGGCCAAGCAGCTCAAACCATCAACAGCTTCCTGGGAAAAGCAGCCGTGGGTTCCTGTGCCTTAAACTGGAGAGCTTGCTACAGCCTGGAGGTCAGAAAACAGCTTCCAGGATGTGGTTTTCTCCCTCCACAGAGGATTCTGGGAATGAAATTCAGCTTGTCAAGCTTGCATGGTCTAAGAGGTTTTTAAAATGTAGTCTAGATAGAAGTTCCTCATCAGATTTACAGAATTTCCTTTCATTCTGTCAATTGACTTTTTAGTCTCCTCATGGCGCCCAGAGATTTTAATCCTGGTGAGCCTGCCTGTCTCTTTTTGTTGTTGTTGCTTGTGCTTTTGGTTTGAGATGCAGAGTGATGAATCTTATGGCAAGGATGTGTCCTTCGGGGGGAATCTTAAATTTTAGCTCTTAATGTGTTGTTTTTTGGTCTGTGTTGAATTTGTTTTAGTATGTAATGTGTGTTAGGGGTCCAACTTTAACACCTTGCAGGTTGTTATCTAGTTGTCTAAGCCACACTTATTGGAGAGACTACGTGGCTGTGTTAGTGACCGGCCTATGACTTAGAAATCTTATACAGTGCTAGATTTTTTTCAGATCTAGAAGGGACCTTAGGGATCTTTAATGGTCAGGGTCTTAGAGATGGAAGACTATACTCTAGACATTTTAATTAAGAAAATAGTTATTCAAATGCTTTAGAAGAGAGAGGAGCTTCCCAAACCCCAAGTCCAAAGGTTCCCAAACTCGGATACATGCTGGGATCACCTATGTGATGCTCCATACCACAAATCAAACAGTCAGTGACAGAGCCCAGGCCTCTGTTTGTATGTATATACATGTACATATAGCTTTTTTTTGACATGAGGCCTTGCTATGTAGGTGAAACTGAGTTTGAACTCACAATCCCCCTGCCTCCCCAGTACAGGAATTGTGATGCCTTCCACCACGTCTGGTTTAGGTGCATTTGTATGTTAAATAATCTTCTCACTTAGAATTTATTTATTTTATGGGTATGTTTTGCCTGCATGTCTGTATGTGCATTATATGCATGCCCGGTCCCTATGAGGTCAGAAGAGGGTGTTGGATCCCCTACAGCTGGAGTTATGGATTGTGATAGACCACCATGGAGGTGCTGAGAATCAAACCCAGGTCCTCTGCAAGAGCAGCAAGTGCTCGTAACCGCTAAGTGGCCTCATCAGCCACTGAGTCTGTAAAGAGAGGAACTGTCTTTACTTGCTGTGAAGCATTACTTGCCTCATGCAACCATAAGGAACTCATAGTGTACAGGAATGCAAGCAAACCGAAGTCCCTCTTTTCACTTGTTGCTGCTCAGGAAAGCCCATGTCATAGCCGTGTGATAAGCCTTGCTCTACTCCAGAGAGGCAAGACAGAGACACGGGTTTCCACCGTGGCAACTTTGGCCAGGAGTTTCACTATGCGATCATGTACAGGAGAGCAGGAAGTTGTGCACACAGGTGAGGATTATAGATATGGTCTTTTTGGACCCTCTAGGATGCTGCTATCTACCTACGGGAGAAATGCCTAGGATGATAGATTATATTTTTTTTTTTTTAAAGTTTAGGTTTATATGTAAAGCACTGGTTTATTATAGCACCTTCGTACATATGTATCATTATACTTTTTAAAATTTATTTATTTGTGTGTGCATGCAGAGATCAGAGGAAATCTTTTGGGAATCAGGTCTTTCATTCTGTCATGTGGATCTCAGGGACAGACTTCAGGCAGTCAGGCTTGGTGGCAAGTACCTCTACCCACTGAGGCACTTCACCAGCCCTGGTCTTTATCCTCTTACTCATCTTCTCTTCCCATTGCTCTTCACAACATCCCCTCCTCGCTCCAGCTGGTTTCCTTTCTTCCTTTCTTCTGCTTCCCTACCTTCTCTACCCTCTCTATTTCCCACCTCTCTTAAGATCTCTTCTTCATAATCCTGCCTCTAGTTTGTAGTTTCGTGACCTACAAACACACATACACAGTTGTACTTACAATCTTGAATTTAGGACTACATGTGTGTAATGGTTTGAATAAGGATATCCCCCATAGGCTCATATATTTGAATGCTTAGTTACCAAGAAGTGGCTCTATTTGAAAGAATTAGAAGAGCTGGGCAGGCAGTGGTGGCACATGCCTTTAATCCCTGCCCTTGGGAGGCAGAGGCAGGTGGATCTCTTGAGTTTGAGGCCACCCTGGTCTACAGAGTAAGTTTTAGGACAGCCAGGGCTACACAGAGAAACCCTGTCTCAAAAAACCAATACCACCACCACCAACAACAAGACAAAAGAAAGGATTAGAAGGATTAAGAGGTGTGGTCTCGTTGGAGGAAGTTTGTCACTGGGGGTGGCCTTTGAGGAGTCAAAAGCCCAAGCCAGGCTCACTGTCACTGTCTCTGCCTACCAATCAGGTTGAAGCTCTTAGCTACTTCTTCAGCACCATGTCTGCCTGTGCCATGCTCCTCTCCATGATGGTAATGGACTAGAACCCTGAAACTATAAGCCAGCCCCAGTTAAATGCTTTCTCTTATTATAGTTGTCTTGGTTATGGTGTCTCTTTATGAAAATAAAATACTGACTGGGAAAATATGTTTCTTTTTGAGTCCAGTTTACTTCCCTTATCATTAAAATTTCCACTTGTATCCATTTTCTTTCAGTGTTACAATTTCTCTTTTCCCTAATGGCTGCATAATTTCTTTTACCCATTCGTCTGTTGATGGCCATCTTGACTGGTTGCATTTCTGGGTATTGTGAACTGTGCAGCTATGGACATAGAAGTGCCGTTGTTCCTGGCTCTGTTGACTTAGGTATATACCTAAGAGTGGCATGCCTGGGTTACAGGGTTGAAGCCTCACTTTTAATTCTGGAAGTCATTTAGCAAGTAAAAGCAATCTTTCAGAGTGGGGATATACACAAGGCAGTGATTTCTAAATTAAATGTGTGTACAGGCCATCAGAGTCTTTGCAAGGGTAAAAGTATTAGAATTTCACATCTCCGCATGTGGTGGTTTCAATAAGAATGGCCCCCACAGGCTCATGTATCTGAATGCTGGGTCATTAGGGAGTGCTTCTATTTGACAAGGATTAGGAGGTGTGGCCTTGTTGGAGGAAGTGTGTCACTAGGAAGTGGGCTATGAGGTTTCAGAAGCATAAGCCAGGCCCAGTGTCTTCCTGCTGCCTGTGGATCTGGACATAGAACTCTCAGCTGCTTCTCCAGCAGCACATCTGCCTATGTGCTGCCATGATGACAACAGACTAAACCTCTGAACTGTAAGCCATCCCAATTAAGTACTTTCTTTTTTAAGAGTTGCCGTGGTCATGGTGTGTCTTCACAACAAAGGAACACTGACTAAGACTGTGCCCGATGTATTTGTTCAAAAAATTATGTAGCGTTGTCCTAAACCAGTAAGTTCTTTTTATTTCTGGGGAGGAGAGGGTGGAAATTTAGAGTGAAGCAGGAGGGCACGAGGTCTGCTGGAAGCTGCAAACCCAACCATTTGTCTCTTGTGTCCAGCAAATGCAAAACTTCCTTCGAAAGATCAAAGCTTAAAAGTATTCCCCGGAGTCTATAATACACAACTTAAAAAACAAAAATTGCTGCTGCCCATGTGACCGTGGCCTCCTATTTAATGTCTTGAGTAGTCACCACGTACTGGGTCAAAGCTACTTTAAATCTTACCTTCCGGGAAAGCCCACTGTCTTTTATCAACAACTTGATTGATGATCAGCAAAAATCTATAGCCCTCTGTGCCCCTTCTAAAAGGCTTTCCTTCCACACCGTGCCTCTTTACAGGGAATAAAACATGTTCATTTCTTGAATCGTGATTGGCTAGGAGTGCTGCCTGGACCCGTGGGTTATTGAGAGCCTTTTGTTCAGTGGGAACCCTGAAGACAGAAGGCTCTCACAGCGCAGCTGGGAGCCACATCCACTGTTTTCTACAGAACCGGAGTGCGTGCGGCCTCAGAGGCGGGGTGGTGCTCTGCAGTGCGCAGACGCTCCTGTTTCTAACCTCGTGACTTTGCATTACGCTCCACCAGAATGGGGGGTTGTGGAGGGAAGATTGGTCCAAAGTATAAGTTGGTTAGGAATGAAATTTGTTGGGAAAAGTATCTCAAGGAAAACTTTTTAGAAAGCTTTTCACAGTTGATTAGTCCCTTCATTAGAAATTTGCCCCACTAGCCTGAGGCAAATACAAAAAGAGTCCAGGACAGCCAAGGTGACACAGAGAAATCCTGTCTAGAAACAAACAAACAAACAAACAAACAAAACAAAACAAAAGAAAAAAAGAAAAGGAAAGAAACGAAAAGAAAAGAGAAATTTGCCCCACCAAGGCAGGTAAGTTTCCTTTCTTTTGCTGTTACCCTGCCTCCAGCAGACCGTTTGCCAGCACCCTGGGTTGGGTTGCCTTTGCAGCGCCCGATCACATGTCCCAGGGTACCTTCTTGAAGACTTTTTCTTTTCCTATAGGTACACACATATTCTTGTGTGTGTGTGTGTTGTTGGGGCTCACTCCCCCCCCCAATAATCTAACGAATCATGAATCATCAACATCAAAATGGGTTCTGATCCAAAGATGACATCTTCTCGGTTTTGTACATTTTGGCTAACTTTGCCAATTTCTGCCTTTTGTACTGTTGTCTTCCTAGGGAAAAGGACGTCAATGACCACTTGTTTCCTCTGAAATAGACAGTTAGTCATGAACTTCCTGGGTCAGAAAGCGACTGCCACTCATGATGACGATGATCCTCCAGCAGTCAAGGGTGAAAAGAACCCAGCTGGAACTTTGAGGAAAGAAATGCAGGAAACTGCTGTGTCTACTCAAAATTGTAACAGAGAGGAATCCAGAGTCTCCGGTTACCTCGGGATACTTAAGAAAGCCCACACTCGGGGGCTGGAGAGATGGCTTAGTGGTTAAGAGCACTGTCTGCTCTTTCAAAGGACCTGGGTTCAATTTTCAGCACCCACATGGCAGCTCACAACTGTCTGTAACAGCAATTCCAAGGGATGTAACACCTTCATATTAATGTACATAAAATAAAATTAAAAAACAAAGTCCACACTATTAAAACAAACAAATAACAACAAAACAAGTGCTACTTGCAGAAATGGGATGCAGAAAGGCTTTGTTTTGCAGAGAGTGTGTAGAAGAGCGAGGAGCCTTGCATTGACTGTGATGAGACACAGAGTTCCTAAGAGTTCCTCCTGGACAGTGGGGAGGAGAGAGGCATGGCTCCTCTGCTCCCAGCTGGGGGTTGACGGCCAGGAGACAGGGCAGCACTGCCTACATCCTCAGAAGCAGAGGAAGGGAGTGGGGACTCATGATGCCCTGATACAGGCAATCCATCAGGTGCAGAAATGCAAGCTCAGCATTGCAAGAGGCCCTGTAAATGTCAGAAAGGATTGACTTTCCCAGCCTGAGAGGAATGTTAACAGTGCATCAGAGGCCGTAGTAGCTGCACAGCGCTTGTGAAAGTAGGGAAGACTGGGCATTCTGAAGGCCAGAAAACTAGTTTTGTCAAACGTTAAGTGAACATTTCCTTTGTACTAGAAATTCCACTTGGAATCTCTTGAGCCAGTGAATAAAGATGTATATATAAGAATGCTGGCCAGCAGTGCCGGCCGTCACCACACTCCAGCGCTCAGGAGTCAGAGGAAAGCAGATCTCTGAGTCCTGGGCCAGCCTGCTCTACAGGGTTCCAGGACATCAGGGGATATGGAGAGAAACCTTGTCTTTAAAAAAACCAAAAGCCAAACCAAAACAAGAATGTTAACCTCAATATTGAAAAGAAACAAAACAAAAAATAATAGAGTCATACGTAGCCCAGGCTGGCCTTGAACTTGACATGTAGCTGAGGATGACCTTAAACTTTTGATCCTCTCGCCTCTCTCTTCCAGGTGGTGGGATGATGTGTGTACCGCCATGCGTGGCTTTATCCCAGGATTTCTGGGGCAGCGAATGCTCTAAATGGAGAATGAAATCATCCATATATTAAGTACATCCACACAAAGGGATACCGCAGACACCGTGCAAATGAAGTCTAGATAGGTGCACAGAAAAGGGTTAGTAGACGTTTTCCCCTGGGCAGCAGCAAAATCTCAGGCTTGGTTTTTTTTTTTTTTTTTTAAAGAAGAGGTTTATTCAGTATCTTGTAAGGGGCTTGGCAGTAACAAGGGATTATCTTCCAGGATTATTGCTTGTTTAAAAAAAAAATCTAGATAAAACTCCTTATCCTATAATAGTTATAAAACTGAGCTGGTTTTGTTCTTCCATGTTAGAGCTACAAACATGCGGTATAAAAATTCTAGGAATGAGGAGAGGAATTTTTTGCACTTTTCCCATTTAAAGTAAAGCCTGACATGCTATTTGCTGTTCTGTTTCTGTAACGAAACACCAGAGTTAACAACTTGTAGAAGCGAAAGGCTGATTTGAACTCATGATTTCAGGAATCACTGTCTCTGGTTAGTTGCCCGTGGGAGGCCGAGCATCATGACGGGATACAGGCAGTGATCTGTGCTGCTCACCTCATGACAGCGAGCAAAGAGTGAGAGAAAGCTAGCATCTCAATGTTCCTTCAAGGGTAGAGACTGGGACTCAACATCCTTCCATTAGACTCCTCCCCAGTGGTGCTAGAGGCTAGCAACTGAGTCTCCAGCACATGGCATCCGGGGGTCATGCTTAACCACAGTACTCGGTGTAACTAACCCCCAAATCCTTGTAGGCAAGGTGGTGCACACTTGTAATCCCAGCGTCAGGAGGCAAGGGCAGGAGGATGGCAAGTCCTGCGCCACATTTATTTTTAAAAATCAATAAAGGGGGAGAAGAGGATTTAGTGGGTCAAGGTGCTTGCTGCCACCTCCGGAGTCAGATCCCCAGCGTCCATATCGCAAAAGGAGAGAACCAGGTATCACAGTTGTCTTCTGACCGCCACACACACACTGTGGTGCATGCCCCTTTCCCAAATACATACATGGAGTAAAAGAAACAACAAAGCAGCACTGAGAGAAAGAGAGAGAGAGAGATTCACTAAGGTGAAAAGTTTGCTGAGTGTACGTGCTTCATTAAAGTCAGAAGAGCCTTACATCTCAAAGGCAGGAAAACACTCCAGGACCAGCAGTGGGTGTGTGTGATGGGAAACAGTGTGGCGTCTTTCCGGTGCTCAACATAGGAGCCATTACATTTGCCCTGAATGTCTGGTTGCCTTCCCTTCATACTGCATGCACCGGCCTCACGAATTGACGGTGGACTTTGAATGAAGGCAGCCACACTGAAAAGAGAGCACCATAATCCAAGCAGAAGGTGATGTATCTGGACCAGCTGAGAACCTGGCAATTGCCCCTCAGGTCGGTAGTGATGCTTGTCCTTTGGGCGTCTCGCTGGAAAGACCTCTAATTCTGCTCACAGAGACCGTCCATCCTCCTGACACAGAGCACATACGCCTGTGCTGCCTTAAATCAATACCTCATCACCAGCAGCACTCTGCCTGGCACTCCATTAAAGTCCAGTTCTTCTCTGTGACTGAGTGCTGGACACCTCGTGCTGATGGGCAGTGCACTAGCCTCTGCACTCAGGACCTCTCAAGCAAAGTCTTCAGTCTTGTCTAAGAAGAGATTTATGAAGCGTTGCCTCAATTCCATTTCAGTCCTCAAGAGTCTGGTTTTAAAATTCTGTCTCTGTCTCCGTCTCTGTCTCTCTGTGTGTGAGTGTGGAGATCAGAAGACAATACTGGGTGTCGGTCTTTGCCCCTCACCTTGTTTGCTGCAGTTCGCTAGCTCACTGCAGCGCACACCAAGCCGGCTCACCTGTGGGCCTGCAGGAATCCCCTTGTCTCTGCCTCCTATTTTTCATGTAAGCTCTGGGATCACAGACGCACATATTAGGCTTTTCTGCAGCCTCAGACCCTCAGGCCTGTGCTCCAGCCTATCCCCTGAGCCGTCTTTACAGACCTGGTATCCACCTTTGTAATCACCAAAACCATGCCAAGCCTGTCCTTCATGGCAATGGGAAGCAGAGGGCTTCAGCTGCAGCTCACCGCAGAGAGGAGAGCCAAGCACCGAGGCTTCACGGTTTCTCCTAGAAGACTCGCCTCCAGTTGTGACCGTCCTGGGCTCTGGTCGGAATGAATATGTCCGCCAAAGTCAGTGCTCACGCCCTGAATACCTTTGTCATCACTGCCGATACTGTCCCATCAGGAAGATGCTCTATTACAATACAATGTCTATTTCCCTTAGCCTGTTCCCTTTTGAGACAGTCTCACGTAGACCAGCGTTGGGTTTTAGCTAAGTGTGGCCCCAAGGATGAGCCTGAACTTTTGTGTGTGTGATGAATGTGTGTGTCGTCATGGGAGTGTGGATGTGCACATACCATGGAGAATGTGTAAGTAGGGGCCAACCTTGGGAGTCTGTGCTTGCCTGCTACCTTGTGTGTGACAGGCTGGCCGGGCGGAGAGCATTTGCTTATCCTTCAGTCTCTGCCTCGCTCATGACCATACCTAATCACCAGCAGCACTCTGGCATTAGGATTCGGATGTGGTTCTGGGTGTTTAAACTCAGGTCCTTACACTTGCCCAGCAAGTGCTTTAGCCACTGAGACATCCCTAGCCCCACCCCCCTATTTGAGTCATGATATCATATAGTTCAGTCTTGATTCAGAGTTACTTTATAGTTGAAGATTACCTTGAACTCTCGATTCTGCTGCCTCTGCTTCCTGGGATTACCAGTGTGCACTCATTTAACTTGGTAGCAGAAATCAAACCCAAGATGACCTACATGCTAAACAGAAACTATACCAACTGTGCTACATCCCAAGCCCAATAATTATATTTTTAAATATTTAAAGAAACTCGATTGCCTTTCTTATTGCCTAGGCAGAATTTTTTGTTTGTTTGTTTGTTTGTTTTTTTTGTGAGACAGGGTTTCTCTGTGTAGCCCTGGCTGTCCTGGAACTCACTCTGTAGACCAGGTTGGTCTTGAACTCACAGAGATCTGCCTGCCTCTGCCACCACCACTGCCCAGCTCCTAGAAAAAATTTTAGTAAAGTGGTCATGAAGATACTGCTTAAAATTTATCAGCTCTGAGTAGAGGTATGTGAAATGAAAATGATTAAAAAATAAATTCCAAGGTTTCTTGGTTTCCTGAAGCCCATCCCTAGCTAAGAACGTTGAAAGGGATGATTGCAAGCCCAGGACAGCAGATAGCATCAGGGGGAGGGCTGCTCCAGGGAAGTTCAGGAAGCCATGCTGCTTTGCTGGCCTCCGGGAGCCTCTTTCCTGGTGACCAGGCTGCATTCCTGTGACTCTGAAATCATAAGTTGTGTGTACAGATTTAGATGTGAGATGCTCACCCACTGTGTGGACCCCAGCGCACACAGTGGGACCACAAGGAGGAGTCGCTGAATTTTGAAACTGTAGAAAGGATACTTTAGAAAACTGACTGATGTGAGACGATGTTTCTGCTAAGTTTAAGAAGAACTAGCTAAAGCCAGGCAGGGTGGTGCAGGCCTGTAATTCCAGCACTCCGGGAGGCTGAGGCAGGGGGATCTCTGTGAGTTTGAGGCCAGCCTGTCTACAAAGTGAGTCCAGGACAGTTAAAGCTACACAAGAAACCCTGTCTTGAGAAACCAAAAAAAAAAAAAAAAAAAAAAAAGAGAGAGAGAGAGAGAGAGAGAGGGAAGAAAAGAAAAACCAGCTAAGAAAAAAATCTTTAAACACATTTATCATTTTTCTTCTTAGTTTTGGGTATTTTCAGTCTTGAAGGAACGATGTATGAGTTATTTGGGAGGGGAGGAGGGTGCTTTTATTCTGAGACTTGCAGTATCGATAGCTTGGTTTATGGACCAGACAAGCTCACTATGGAAGAAGTGGGCCTCCTAGAGCAAAGGGAATGCAAGCGTGTGTGGACCACTTCAGTAGCAAAAGGGGAAGAGGCGCCAGAGAAGTCCTCTGTACCACTAGAGCTGCCTGGTCAGCAGGGAAGGCAGCAGGTGGGGAAATGAAGGCAGCAAGGGCAGGCTTCCTGTAGCACACTCAGCAAGAAAGCCTTGAGCCCCCGGCAGCTGGGTCAGATGTGAGGGACCTGGACAAAAAGACAGACGCGAGGGATTCTGCCCACCTTCTGCTGGTGGCTTGTGCTGGCCTCAGGCTGGTTCCAACTCACTCTGTGGCTTGGGACAGCCTTTAGCTTCTGACCTTCCTGCCTCCGCCGGCCGCCCTCGCTTGTCCTGGGCATGCGCGGTGATGCCTGTAGTGCTTCACAAGCACAGCTCCATCCCCAGACCTCTTTATTGCCTTTCTTTACTCACTTGTTCTGGGCAGGAGTACTAGACTGTCCTTTCCTGGGTGTCTAAAGGCCCAGAGGTGATGATACAAACATTAGGTAGAAGAGAAGTTTGAGCAGACAGGGTTTTGGCTACTTTATTGGGTTCTTTTATCTATCATCTTTCTCCACTCCAGTCTTTCCACCCCCCAACACTAGGTAGGAGAGAAAGAAGGCTGGAAGGAAAAGGAAGCAGAGGCCTGATTAGGGGTGTTGAGTTGCTTGGGGCAAGTGCAAGCTTCGTGGTCAGAATGCCAGCAAACAGCAGTCCAGCAATCTAGCAACTGCAAAAGCAGCAGCGGGAACCGCAAGCAGCAGCAGCAGCCATCACGGGCCCTCCCGGGGTTCTCGCATTTATACCTTCTCAAGAGTCCCCAGAATTCCTAACAAACCATCTGCGGCTGGAAAACAAAGCCCTGCCCTCCTAGAGCATGAAACAAACCGTAGTTAGTGACTGGGCACAGTCTGAGGCAGCCCCGTCCCACACCTGGGCCTGAAGCAACATTCACGTAACATACTGGAAGAAACCAAAATTCTCACCACAGTCCTGTTTTCCTTGCCCTTAAAATACCGCCCGAGGTAGGAATGACGGTGAGAATTCAGAGCCTAACGTCAAGAAGGCTCACTTTGCTTTGACAGATCAGGAAACAACTCATGGAGTCATTGCAAGCACGCCTACGGATAGTCGGCCACTTCAGAAAGACTGACTGTTTCCTGGACAGTCGCTGACTGTTTCCCAGACAGCACAGAGATGCTACTGCAAAGCTGCCGAGGCTTCTGCTTGCAGAGCTCCTGTCAGATGACTGGACCAGGTCCAGAAGGTCAGCATCTGGGTGAAAACCAAAAGAAACATTTGCTTGCTCTCTTAAGGTTGGAGTGGTGTCTGTTGGTCTAAGAAACGACAACTGGAGATGGAGAGATGGCTCAGTGGTCAATAGCACTTGATGCTCTTGCAAAGGACAGGAGCTCAGTGTCCAGTTCACATGGTGGGCAGCTCACACACCCATAACTCTGGAGGATGTGATGCTCTTTTCTGGATTCTTTGGGCATCCACACTTACCCATGCACACACCCCCACCACACATTCACACATACATATACACACACACCACATACACACACACATATATACACACCACACACACTCGCATATACAATACACACACACCACACACACACACACATACATATACATACCACACACATGTTTATACATACACACACAGACACACCATACATGCACTCTCACACACATATATACACATACACCATACACACCACACACACACCCACACCCACACACCCCTCTCCCGCCCCCCCACATACATGACACACACACAAACACACACATGCTCACACACACAGACACACATGACCCAGGATGAATGCTGGGTCGGAGGTCCCTTCTAGGTGTCAGCTCTTTCCTTCCACCACGCACGTGGTCCCGGGGACTGAACTCAGGCAGCCGGGCTTGCTGACTCGATAAGCCATCTTGCAGAGCTTAAAATAAATCTTAAAAAAACCCAAACAGACAAACTATGGAGTCTGGCAAAATTCTGAAGCTTTCTGGAAGACGGTTCAGAAAGGCAGGAGAAAGGAAAAAAAGAACTAAAGAAGAAAATCTTTTGTTGAGGTGACACACTGTTGTTCTGAGCCCAGGACAAAGAACCCCTCCCCCCAACCCCATCCCCGTGATTACAAAGCAGCGTCCAGCCAGAGGCCAGTTCTGCCAAATATTTTGCTCATGCTTTTTAGAACTTGGTGGTTAGTCCATAAAAATGTCTGCAACCCAGATGAGGTTGTTGGATTCTTAAAAAAAAAAAAAAACGACAGGAGAGAGAAGTGATTTACTGGAGTGCGTCTGAGGCTTTGTTTTTTTTATTTTATTTTTTGCTTTTCTAATCCCCAGGCCCACAACAGCCTGTCTCATTGAATCTTGATTTGTATTTGTCTCACATGAATGTGAACATCCATCCTCCCAGCAGAAATGGTAAATAGCCGTGCACATCTATGTCAGAGAACACTCATAAATAACAATCATTTACCGGGCTAGGGGGAGGGCGACCTTTGGGCCTCAGAACTGCTGGCACCAACATTATTCCATGATGTTTCCGCAACTAAAAGGAATTTAACAATGATTTTTTATTGTTTAAAATTATTATTTTAAAGTAAAAGTCATAGTTAAAAAAACCAACCCATCAGAGTTCATAGAGTGGAATTAAATGAAAATGTTATTTTTAAGATTAAATTTTAAATATTATGTGTGTGTGTCTGCATGTGTGAACACCAAGGGCATGTGATCGTCTCAGAGGCCAGAAGAGGGTGTTGGATCACCTGGAGCTGAGGTTTCAGCGTTTGTGTGCCACCCTCAGTGAGGGCTGGAAGCTGCCAGATCTGTACGTGCTCTATCCGCTCCACTGCCGGTGTCTTTGCCCCAGTGGTAGCCACGCAAGGATGATCAGCTTTATGTTGCATGAGTCATGTTTGTTTGATAGTGAACCTTCAAACCATGCATATAAGTGCAGAGCTCTTCCCGACCATCCCCACGCCCTTCCTTCCCTCGGAGACGGCCGTCGTTGCTATAACAGTGCTTGCTGCTCTGACCAACACAGGTTCAATTTGTGCGTTTTATTTTACCCAAATGGCACACCACATTAATGCTCCCGCCACTTGCTTTGTTTTGACTTAATGATATGTCTTGGATATTTTCCCACCCCAGATTCCACTTTAATATGTTAAATTGCGATCTAATATGACTAACGGCTATTCTTGGTTGTCAACTTGACTACATCTGGATTTAACTAAAACTCAAGCAGCTGGCTACACCTGTGAGGGATTTTTTTCTTAATGAAATCATCCTTGGAAGTAGGAAGACCCACTTTAAGTCCATTAAAAGCTGGATCTTTTGAGGTGAGAAGATCCACCTTAATCTGGACCACGCCTTCTCCTGGCAGCTTATATAAAGGACATGGAAGAGGAAGACTACTTGCTCTCTGCCCGCTTGCTCTCACTGCCAAGTCCATTCCTTCACTGGCATTAGAGCCTGCTTCTTCGGGGTTCTGCATATGCTAAAGACCTTCTAGGAGCTTAGCCTTTTGGACAGAACAACTATATTCTTGGACCTTCCATTGGTAATTGTTGGATTAGCTGGACCACAGCCTATAACCGTTCTGATAAGTCTCCTTTGTATATAATAAAATATATGTAATATACAAAAATATTCATTTTATTAGTTCTGTATCCCTAGAAAGCCTTGACTAATACAATGAGTAAATTTGATTATTTGTTTATGAATAAAAAAACATTTAGATCTTTTTTCTGTTTTTTGTTTGTTTGTTTGTTTGTTTGTTTTTTTGCCATGGAGCAAGGAACTGAAATGTTATTTCTACTTGTTAGTATATATGTGAACACTTTTTTTTTTTTTTTAGAATAGACTTTTAGCTGGGCAGTGGTGGTGCATGCCTTTAGTCCCAGTACTCAGGAGACAGAGGCAGGCAGATCTCTATGAGTTTGAGGCCAGCCTGTCTACAGATTGTTTCAGGATGAGCAGAGCAACACAGAGAGACTCAGTCTTGAAAAAAAAAACAAAAACAACCAAACAAAAAAGAATAGACTCTCTAAAAAAGCATATGAATTTTTAGTTCTTCTCTTGGTCACCATGATCATTTAGAATAGTATGTTTATTTGTCCTCTCCCTCTTGAGACAGGACCTTGCTATGCCCAGGCTGGAATTCTCTATGTAGATAAAGCTGACCTTGAACCTGTGCTTCTGCCTTAGCCTCCTTTGTGCTGGGATTATAGGTTTGTGCCACAATGTACAGCCATGTGCTTTCTGTTTTCTGATAGTCTCAGTTGTCAAATGGATTGCATTTTCTTTCACTCCACCACACTCCAGAAACCATGTTGCATTTTGGTTTGAGTCATCAGTAGATGCTAAATTTATAATGAAATCCACTCATCTCTAACATTTTTTTTTACTCCTTTTCTTCCTCCCTTTCTCCTTCCCTCTTCTCTTCCCTCCCTCTCCTCCTTTCTCTCTTTCTTCCTTCTCTTGTTCCTTCTGCCCTCCTTCTTTCCCTTCCTATTTCCCTTCCTTTCTCCTCCCTCCCTCTTCCTTCCATTTGTTTCTGTTCACTCTCTCTTCTTCCCTTCTTCCCTTTGGTTCATGATTTCTTACTTGCTATAGCTCCTTCTAATCTGTACTTACCTGTAAATAAACTCTCTTTTCCAGAAAGTCATCAGATTCTTTGGGCTATGAATGGTTTCTCCTTCAGTTCTCTTTCAAGTATCTTTAGTCATGTCTGAGGTAGAATTTGGATGAAAGTAACAGAAATGCATGTGTTCAGCAATCTGTCTTAAAGTAGACAAATCATACAATCTCTACTGTTTCTTTAAGACTTTTTAATCTTGTATGGCCTACAGCTTGAGCAAGCAAGACAAAACTTAGTTTTTCAATTAGCTGGAGACGGATAAAAGGACCTATAATCCAAACCACCAAACCAAACCAAAAACCCTGGTAGAAATGCCATTCGTCATTGATTTTGTTACAGTCTAAAAACTTGGCCTCTTGTTCATCTCTCCGTCCTGACTAACAAGAAGTGGGAACCAGAGAACACTTCTTGTCCAGAGAGGAGCTAGTTTTTGTATCAACACATCCTTTATTAGGCTGCCTCAGAGACAAAGTAGGCAGGGGAAAACCATGATTAAAACTTAGGAATCCAGTATCCTGACACTTCATAGCTTTGTGATTTTTCAGTACTTAACCTTTTCAACTTTGGCTTCCTGGCTTATGAAGTGGGCATCATAACACTGCCCATCTCAGAGGACTGTGGGACACACAGAAAACGCCTGATTCCATGACGACACATGGTGAACATCCAGTAAATGTTTTCATAGCAAACCTTGCCTTTTGAATCCATACAGTGCTCCACGGGGAATTCCAGAGGAAGGAAGGAATTGTTCCCCACTGTCAGGTCCACTGTCTAAGATGAAGATAAAGCCAATATTTTCTCTCTACAGTGTTTCACATATGGCAAGAATTTAATAGTTATCTGTTGGCTAAATGATTCAATAGCTTCCTGGTCTAGATGGAAAGTTTGGCTCCTCCTTTCTAGAAATATACAGAGAAATAATCATATTATATGAATATGAATACTGACCACATTTTACTACAGGTCATTCATGACACTTGATTCACCTAATATTTGTTCATCGTTCAGTACATAAATATATTATGTGAGGAAGTGCGAACCAGGTGTTTGTGGTGCCCCCTTTAATCCCAGCACTCTGGAGGCTGAGGAAGACAGAGCTCTCTGAGTTCAAGGCCAGTCTGGTCTACAGAGTGAGTTCTAGGACAGCTAGGGCTACACAAAGAAACCCTGTCTTTAAAAACCAAATAGAGAGAGAAGAAACAGACAGACTGAAAGAAAAGGAAAAGACATTATACATGTTAGGAAATGTCCACAGTCTAGCAAGTAAGAGTCACACACAGCCAACCTCATTAGGTAAAGAGGTTACTCCGCTCCCCAGGGTGAGGCAGGTGCAATAGGATCATGTCACTCGTGTGTCCGAGTGGCCCCTTCCCTCTTTGACATCTATCACCTCCTATGAGGCCTCTGTGGCAAGTTAGCTTCTGAGATCACAAAACAGCATGTAGGTTGTGTCTGAGGAAAACTGGTCACGGGTTTCTAGCCTCCTGCATGGTCTGCCTCCCTGCAGAGAAGGGAGTTTTGTAGAGAATGTATTTTGTTCATATTGATTTTCTGGCCCTTGCTGACTGCTCTGTGGTAGAAACTCTTCAGGCCGTTATTCATCTTATAAATAAATACACATCAGCTGGGATTCTGAGTAAGATCTTTTACTTGTAAATTCCACCATTAGCTCAAACTCAGAACGTATCTAAATATAGTGAAGGGTGGGGAGAAAAAAGGCTTTGAAGCCAGATAATATGGTTCCAGAATGAAGCTCCTCTGCTTTCTATACACAGACTAGTGACCCTGGATGGGAATATGGTGCAAAGATATTCAGTTTCCTTCCTCTTTATTCAGTCAGTCATTTTCTCTCTTTCTCTCTCTCTGGATGCATGCATGCGTGCGTGTCTGTGTGTGTGCGTATGCGTGTGCGTGTGAGACACATACCATAGCACCTCTATGCAGGCCAGAACACAACTCTTGGGAGGTTCTGTCCTTCCACCATGGGATCCAGCAGTCGAATTCAGATAGTCAGGCTTGTGCTGCCGGTGCCTTTGCTGTCTGAGCCATCTCGCCAGCCCAGAGATATGGTCTTATGCTGTCCAGGCTGGCCTTGAACTTGTAGTGATCCTACTGCATCTGCCCCTAAGTGCTGGAATTGTCCTGCAGTGCTGCACTTTAATAAGATAAGAACAACTGTGCATGCCAGAGACTCCGAATTCTTTTCCTAAAAGTTCATATTTCACCACAGCAGCTGGATTTCTAAGCTTTGAAGCTGTCCAACGCAGAGGAAGCTTCCCCTGGCCATGTAAATAACTTCTGGCCAGAGATGTATGTAGAAGCATGGTGTGCTGGCAAGTGCTACGTGATCTCTCTCTCACACACAAATGTACAAACATGCATGAATGCACACACAACATGAACACACATACACACACTCACATACTTAAATATAATGATTTTTAAAAAATTATGTATATGGTTTTGAAATATATGTTTATTGCATATACCTAAGTTCACACACATAGATATACAATAAACATGTTTATTACAGAATTTGCAGATAATAGTACTACGCAACTTACAAATAAAAAAGACCCAGGACTTTTTTCTGTCTTAAAAAAAAGATTTATTTACTTTTATTTTATGTGTCTGACTGTTTTGCCTGCGTATATGTCTTTGCACCACATGCATATCTGGTGTTCTCAGGGTCCAGCAGAGGGCATTGGGTCCCCTGGAACTGGAGTTACAGACAGTTGTGAGCTGCTATGTGGTGCTGGGAATTGAACAGGGGTCCTTTGGAAGAACAGCCAGTGCTCTTCACCACTGAGCCATCTCTCCAGCCCCATCCAGGACTTTTGAAAACTTTCATGGGACCCATGAATATTGTTGAATGGTTTGGGTGTTTTTTGCTGAAGTTATAGGAGCATGTGCTCTAAGGTTGCAACTCAACCGTGATTCTGCAGGTGGGACTTCAACCCAATTCACTAGCCATCCTCCCCCACCCCATAATGTTATCAAGTTTGGAACATGATGTATTCAGAAGCTTGTTTTTATTTTATTTTATTTTATTTTTTATTGGCTTATACCAATTATATTCACCAGCTGATATTTCTTTCAGCTCCAGAGTTACCTGATGAGATGTTCCTCATTCATCAGTGATAGAAGCTATGCATTTCCTGAATTGGGGAATCTTCAGAGGTAGAGACCAGCTTAATATTTTCTCCTATTCACAGAGACTGTAGACAGGCCACACCTTTAAGGTGAAAATATATTTTAATATTTTCTTTCTGAATTTTAGACAGCCAACAGTGCAATCGTTGAAAATGGGATCCGTAACATTTGCTAACTTCCTTGGTGTAAATATTCCCACAATCACTAAAAGCAAGCTGCCAGCGGGAAGTCACTGCAGGCAGAGCAGGCAGGAGGCGTGCTTCATCTCCCTGAGAATGCCGGAAGCATCCGTCCATGTCGGTACAGTTAACTGCAGCCCTCATTTGTACTTTCCTGCGTTTCCATTTGCTCTTTGCTCTCTTTCACTTGCAAGAACTCTGTGTCATCACTCAAATGGATCACCTGCCATAGAATGTAAGATTGTGAATGCAAGGATATTCTTCATTCCATTCAGCTTCGCATCTGTAGCAACTATTGAATTTTAAATTTTAAAACAAATATTTCTTAACGGAATGGGTATGCTGCAAGTATTTTTCAAGAGAACTGTTTTTTTTTTTTTTTCCAGACTCAGGCTGATGTTTTTGCTGTATAAAAATGTTAAATTGTATGTTGTCAAATATGTCTGCCTTTTCATTTATTGCGTCTGAGTTTTCTGTCATATTTAAAAATGCCTCTCTCACCCCAAGGTTGGTTGCTCTCCTAAATTTCCTAAGAGTTTCATTTCATGTTTGTTATGTATAATGCGGAATCCATCTGGAATTTATTTTTGTGTGTGATGTGCGTTTCTCCCAGATGGCTAGCTCGCTATGCCACTTTGGTAAATAAATTATCTTTCTCTCCGGAACTGAAATTCCACCTTAGTGGTACATGAGGTTCTCACATACTCTGGCTTCTGTTTCCTCTATTTCGTGCAGGCACGTGTTTGCCCACTTCTGGACTTCCACCCTTCTCTTCGCGTACGTAACTTTATGGTGGTTGTGATAACAGCACAGTTGGAGAAGAGCTGTGTGTCACGGAACTGGGGTACACATTCTGAGATGTGCTTTCTAAGATCCTTCCGTTGCCCCTTTCCTATGTCATATGTAATTCCGCTGAACCATATTTTCTAATAATTAAAAATGAACTAGAAAATTGGTTGCTCATATGAAATACTCTAATTGACAATTTTGTTTAATTTTTAAAGTACTTTTCAGCACACATAAACAAAAATATACAGACTGGAGAGGCCAGTTTCTACCCCTCCCCCCACACTCATAATTTTTATTGAGTTTTTCATTTTAAAATCTTTAACAAGCTGTGGTGGTGCATGCTGACTGTAATTCCAGCGCTGAAGACATAGAGGCAGGGCAGTGCAATTTCTAGGCCGGCCTCAGCTACATAGTAAGGAGAGGAGGAGGAGAGAAGGAAGAGGAGAGGAAGAGGAGAAGGAGGAGGAGAAGGAAAGAAAAATCATTTGCACTGATTTATATTACTTAATTTTTAATTTGTTACTTTAATCTTCATTAGGATATCTAAAACATTGGCTAGGCACAGGTAGCAGGGCTATCTTTATTGATTTTGCTTACAAATCAGTGGCTTAGAAATCTTTTGATGAATGCTTTTAGTGCATTTGCGTACTCTGACGCCTTCTGTGAGAGGAATTACCCCACAGTGGCCTTTTGTGTTTGACTTGCTTTTGTTGTTGGTGGTGAAATGCTGAGAAGGGCCTTGGACTTGTCAAACAAGCACTCTATACCTTTTAAACTAACTAACTAACTAACTAACTAACTAACTAACTAACTAATTAATTTTGAGATGGGCCAGGTTTGAAATTTCCATCTTTACCTCCATCTACCAAAGTTAGGGTTTTAGACCTGTGCCTAAACCAGTTACTTATTTTTTTAAAAAAAGATTATGAATTAATGAGTTTAAATCCATTTGATCATCAATATGATTATCTTTCTGAAGCTCAGATTTTCCTCTCTTAATAATATGAGCCTCTTTAGTTGGCTCTTCTATTTATTTTTTTATTTTTTTATTTTTATTTTTTGGTTTCGCTGTAGAGCCTTGGCTGTCCTAGACTCGATTTGTAGATCAGGCTGGCCTTGAACTCACAGAGATCCGCCTACCTCTGCCTCCCCAAGCACTGGGGTTACAAGCATGCACCACCATGCCTGGCTGGCTCTTGTGTTCTTAAATGTCACATTATTTTTCCTAGGCAAATGGTATTATGGGATATTCTTGGTGCATTGTGCATTTCTTGTTGCAGACCCAGAACCTTGGATCTCTTTAAGTTGCTCTGAATTTTCATGACCTGTTTCCAGACCACATGTTGGAAACTAGGTTAGTTCACTGCTATTGGAAGGCTGGTTTCTAGACACTTTCAGTAAATAAGGTTAATTAGCATCTTTGTCTAACTTTTTCTTTTTTCAAAAAAAGGTTTTTGTTTTGTTTTTGTTTTCAGTCTTGGCTGTCCTGGAACTTGTTCTATAGACCAGACTGGCCTTGAACTCACAGAGATCTACCTGCCTCTGCCTCTCTAGAGCTGGGATCAAAGGGGTGCACCACCACTGCCTAGCTACTAAATTTTTATTCATAGTTTCCAAAGGCAAAATCCTCATGAGTTTATAGTAATTTCTATTCCAGACCAGTTTTTTACTTAGCTTCTTTTGTTTTATAATTGTCTCTAGTTATTTATACATTGAGAGTCCTGGTTCGCAAGATTATAGGGGATTATGGAATTAAAACATCATATGGTTATTCATTTGCTTTTATCCTAGATGGTTCAGTAAAGCAGTAATATTTAGTGAGAGAAGACTTTTTAAAATTTGTGTTATGTCCGCCTTATTCTAGTTACTGAAGGGAAACCTTCTATCAAATGAGCCATATCCCCAGCCCAGTGACTGCTAGGATTTATTGCCCATGATCAAGTCTGAGCTGTCAAATGAAAACTAGAATTTTAGAAAGCTTATTTGTGCCTCCACCAGCTTGGCAGCTTCTAAAACGTTAAGATTTTTCTGGTAAAAGTAGTGGTGACATTTACTCTTGTGATTTTCTTTTTTATCGTTACATAATGAAATAAGTCAAGATTTAGAAGCCCTGTATGATTCAGAAGCAAAGTTATTCAAATGATCAGCACATTGCTATAAAGTCATGAATAGGTAAAAGATCCACTCAGAGATTAAACCAATCCATTTTCATGGAAGAGCACGACACATTTAAATGACTGGCTTCCATATTCCATGTTACAGCTAACTTTCAAACGGCTCTCACTAGCAAAGAATGTTCCTAATTATTTGAAAAATGTAATAAGATATTTTTTCACTCGGAACAAGACAGAGAAGGTCAGCATGGCCTCTGCACAAGAATGGCATGCAACCTTGTAAAGCATGTCGTGTGAGGCTTTGCCTGCACGGGGCAGAGGGCGGACGGAAAGTGCCTGTTCCCCGGGGAGTTCTGCGAGGACTCCAAACTCGCCTATTAGTTTTTCAGTTTTAAAAATACATGTTTTCCTTTCCAATTACAGCCATACACCTGTGAAAAGCCAGCTTTTTCTTTTCTGTATTTACCTAATATAGCATGTAAGAAACGGATTCCAGGAATACACACAAACTCCCAGCCCTTCTAAGTTTTGATATTGTTACTGAAGGGGGCCACGGAGATGTAAGACAGTGGTGTTCTCCTCATCAAGTTGCCTTTTTGTTTTGGAAGACACAGATGTTTCTCCTAAGACGTGTTATCTAGTTAACATGTAACGGACACATTACTGTTTTAAAACTAATGAATGTTTTGAACATCACTCAGCACAGCAGGTGTGACGTGGCGGTGTGAGGAATCCGAGGCCAGCAGGGCTGTGGTTCTCTCGGTGGAGCACGTGGCTAGCCTGCAGAGCCACCTTCAATCCTTAGCACAGGCTGAGTGTGGGGATGCATGCTCCTGTAATCCCTGCACTCACTGGAGGTGCAGGCAGGATGACGAGAGGTTCGAGGTCATCTTCAGCTACGTAGTGAATTCAAAACCAGGCTGGGACGGGCAAGACCCTGTCTCAAAACAAAGCAATATTTTCTTTTTAAAGATTTATTTATTTATTACTTATGCAATGTGTGTTAGCATGTACACCTGCATGCCAGAAGAGGGAACCAGATTTCATGTTTAGATGGTTGTGAGCCACCATGTGGTTGCTGGGAATTGAACTCAGGACCTTTGGAAAGAGCAATCAGTGCTCTTATCCTCTGAGCCATCTCTCCAGCCCCCACAAAGCAATATTAAAAAAAAAAAAAAAAGGTTTTGAGGAGTCCCTCAGTATTTAAATAAACTTTAAAAGGTTCATTTCTTTTACTTCATGTGTCTGAGTGTTTTGCCTGCATCTATGTCTGTCCACCATGTCCATGTCTGGTGTCCACAGAGGTCAGATGGGGTGTTGGGATCCCCTGGAAGAACAGATACAGATGGTTGTGAACCATGTAGGTCTGAGAACTGACCTACCCTTTGTAAGAGCAGCAAATGCTCTCAACCACTGAGCCGTCTCTTCGGCGCCTCCCTTTTTTCTTTTTCTTTTTGTCTGTTTTGCAGGAGGGAGGGTTTTGAGACAGGGTTTCTCTGTTTAATCCTCGCTGTCTTGAACTCACTTTGTAGACCAGGCTGGCCTCAAACTCACAGAGATCTGCTCACCTCTGCCTCCCACAGTGCTGGGATTACAGGCGTGTGCAACTATGCCTGGCTCACAATTTTTTAATAGTGTAAATAAAGGCAAGCTGAGAATAAATTTCAAGCCCTTGGATTACAAAATTGCCATGCTTCAGATTATTATATTACATTCCGTGATAACTTTGCCTGGTTCTCAGCTGCGTCCCATTGTTCATTTTTAAATATGGAGATGGTTTTCATGAGCCTCCGGTGGGAAGCTGGACTCAGGGTAGCCACGTAGAGTTTTCTCTGTTCTTCACATAACATTTAGAAATGTATCTTAACAAAAAGCTTAATTTTCTCTTTATTCTAAAATAGCCTAGAGGGGCTGGAGAGATAGCTTAGCGGTTAAGAATACTGGCTTCTCTTCCAGAGGTCGAGGGTTCAATTCTCAGCAACCACATGTCACCTCACAACTGTCTAGAACTGTACGGGATCTGGTTCCCTCTTCTGGTGTGGTGCAGCTACACGTGCAAACAACACACCCATATACAAGAAATAAACAAATAAAATAGCCTAGAGTGTAACTTACTATTCACCCTTTTTATTCCTTTTACTTTTTAGTCCTCATATTTTGTTCCTCTTTTCTGTTTTCCTTAGCTAGATCTGAAAGAGATTTACTCCTCTTATCGATTCTTTCTAAAGAGCAGATTTAGAGGTTTTATTTATATTCCCATGTACTTTTTAAAAATTTCAACAATTTCAATACCTGACTTACTAATTATTTCCTATTTTTGGGTTGGCCCCTCTCTGCTGGTTTCTCCTTTCTTTCTTTTTGGTATTCAGGTTGTAAATTTTTCTCACAATACACCTTAAGCTCTGACCCACTGGTTTTGCAATATAGTGCTTCTTCTTTTCAAGATTTTCTACACAAATTAATTATTTCTTTGATAAGAAAATCTTCTTATAAAACTAATGAAATATGTGTTGGAACAATGCTCAGTGAAGAGAGTGTGATGCTCAAATAGGATACCAGAATTCAGGACCCATTGTTCACATATGCTTGTAACTCCAGTTCAGGGGGATCCAGTGCCCTCTTCTGGTCTCTGTGGGCACCTACACTCACAGACACAGACACACACATACACATATTAAAATTTAAAACATGATTAAATATGAAATAAAAAAGCAAGGTAGATAAACAACGACATAAAAAGAGTAAGTTTATATCTCCCAAAGCTTAGGTCATCCCCAAACCAGTAAGTTACTGAGAAGAGACACAGTTTGAGCTGGAGGAATGTGCGCTCTCTTAGGTTGTTTGAGAATTAAACCATTGGAGATCAGAAAAGCACATGAGCATAATGGCAATTATATTACCTGGTGATATAAGGCCAAGCAGAAGTGAGAAATAATTATATGATACTCAAGTGATATTCACACAGGGAGCAATGGTGACAACTGGTTAGCAGGCATTATCAACTCAAAAAGAACTGAAAATTGGTTACTCAGAAAGAAAATAGCTGAACATTCACAGCTCCTGTATGAAAGAAGCCTGTTAACAAACGTGACAAAACTGCCAAGTCACATGACAAGTGTTAGATCACATTGTAATGCCAAGGGAAACTTTTCTAAGTCATTGTTATTTAAAAAAAAAAAAAGAAAATTGACGTGTGTGTGTGTGTGTGTGTGTGTGTGTGTGTATGAGGGTACAAACCATGTGTATACATGGTTTCTGCAGATGCTTATCTGGAGTGAGTTGTGGTTGTGGTTATGCATAACTGGAGTGAGTTGTGGTTGTGAGCCACTGTCGGTGCTCAGAACCAAGGCCTGGGTTCTCTGCCAGAGCAGTACATGTTGGTTGCTGCTGAGCCACCTCTCCAGCCCCCAGGGCATTGCTCACCAGGTAAACATAGTGTTTTCATGCACTACAAGGAAGAAGTTCTTTAATGGATTGGAGGCTAGGAACACTGATTTCCAGATTTCCTAACTGTGTTCCCAAAAATTATCTTAAAATCATAAAATACAAAATGGTTTTTGGTCAACTTGGCAGCCATTTAGAAAACTCGAAACTGAACCACTAACTTTCTCCTTGGATCTGATATATTCCAGATGGATCAAAGATTTAAACATAAAACACAAAGTCATAAAATGCTAGACAAAAACATAGGGGAGGTTCATAGAATATCAACGTGGGAAAGGGCTTTGAACACTTGATACTAATCCCAGAGGCCATAAAAAAAGGACTGATGAATTTTAATGTATAAAAAGAAAACATTTTTTCCTGCTAGGAAACAACAAAGTTAAAAGAAAAACAAATTGAGAAAAATAACTGCTACTCTATAGGGCCTATCTTCTTTATATAAGAATTGCTCCATATTAATAAGAAAAAGACCAAATACTTATTAGAAATATAGGCAATGCAGAGTAAAGATAGCTTATAGAAAAAAATGCTTTGTAAACATGAAAAATTGCAGTTACCTGTGCAATAAAAGAAGAACTCAAATTGATTGACATATCCAAAGACTGGAGTACACTGTACAGGTGAGGACGGTGGCAAGCGCACTGTTGGGGATGCACTTCTGGGAAGGGCAGACGAACTTTGACGGTGTAACTTCATTTGTAGGAATTAACATTGTAGACTTGGCTTAGTCAATAGCTAGGGGTGAAAAGGCAGCCACTGTAGTATTGTTTCCAACACTGAGGTATAAGAAATAGCCCAGGGACTGGAGAGCTGGCTTAGCATGTCCCTCCAGCACCCAGATCAGGTAGATGGCAGCTACCTGTCACTCTGATCTAAGGGATCTGTCTTAGGGTTTCTGTTGCTTTTAGAAAACACTAACCAACTTGGGGAGGAAACAGTTTGTTTGGTTTACACTTCCACATCGCTCTTCATCAATGAAGGAAGTCAGGACAGGAACTCAAGCAGGGCAGGAACCTGAAGGCAGGAGCTGATGCAGAGGCCGTGGAGGGGTGCTGCTCACTGGCTTGCTCCTCATGACTTGCTCAGCCTGCTTTCTTGTAGAACCCAGGACCACAAGCCCAGGGATGGCCCCACCCACAATGGGCTGGGTCCTCCCCATCAATCACTAATTAAGAAAATGCCCTACAGGCTTGCCTATCACCTGTAAGCCTATAGTTTAGGGAGGCATTTTCTCCATTGAGGTTCCCTCCTCTCAGATTACTTTAGCTAGTGTCAAATTGACATAGAACTAGCCAACACAAGACCAACACCCTCTCCTGGCCTCTGAAGGCATCAGATATGCAAGCAGTGCTCAAACATACATTCATGCAAAACATTTGTATACATAAGATAGCTTTTTTTTTGTTGTCTAAGAATGAATGGGACATTGGCTGTTAAATGGATAAACTGAATGCTTATCATGGAACAGCTCCATAGTAAAGATAGTGGCTGAGTCCAGGCAGAGACCTGGAGGAACATGGGAAGCCAGGTGAGAAAGGCTTGCTTTTCACCATGTAGCCTTTGTACTTTGCAATATTCTCATGGACCTATGGAACTTATTTAAATGAGGTGTTGTTTGTGTGTGTGCGTTGTTTTGTTTTTTGTTTTTGAGACAGGGTTTCTCTGTGTTGTCCTGGCTGTCCTGGAACTCACTCTGTAGACCAGGCTGGTCTTAAACTCACAGAGATATGCATGCCTTTTGAGTGCCAGGATTAAAGGCATGCACCACCACTGCCAGGCTCTTTAAATGACTTTTATAGTGAATAATATATGCTCTGTAGGGAGGTTTGTTTCTGGTCTAGACAATGTGCATGTACCCAGATAAAACATTGTTGGGCTGGGCATGGTAGTATATTCTCTTAAGGTCTGCAGTTAAGATGCAGATGCAGGCCAATCTCTGTACATTTCAGGCTAGCCAGGATTTACAGTGACATTTGTTTCAAAAAAAAAAAAAAAAAAAAAAAAAGGTTGATTTATTCCTGAGAGTATGCAATAGAGCAAAGCAACCCCAAGCGTAAACGCAAGGATGCCCTGTGCAAATCGAGTGTTAGTAGAACAGTGGTGGCCAGGCTGCTGGGAGTGTCAGAGCCTTCCCAATGCCAGCCATGGTCTACCCTCACGAGAACTCTGGAGTTCAGTCGTCTGAAGGCAAGCCGTGTCTCTGTTATGGTTGGTTATCTCTCTGATGGATGGACACTGGTCAGCTAGAGCTAGAACAGAAAACCCAGACAGTACAGTTTGACCTTTTGGACCTGTTGGTCTGGTCCCGATGGGAGGGATGCTTCTAAAGTTGGTAACTGCAGCCAGGTGGTGGTGGTGCACCCCTTTAACCCCGGCACTCGGGAGGCAGAGGAGGCGGATATCTGTGAGCTCCAGGCCAGCCTGTTCCACATTGTTCCAGGACAGCTACAAAGTAAGACCCTGTCTTCAAAAAACCCCCAGAACAAAGAAACAAAAATTACTAACTGCTATTTAGTGATTCTGCAGCTTGACTGAAAACATGGCTTTGGAGAGGAGAAGATTGGAGTTCAAATGTCAAATGTTCTATCAGATGAATGATTTTTAGGCCAATGCTAATTCTCTATGCAAAAGTAAGACCTGGATAGACGCTGTTGTGAATTCAAAACTACATCCATTTCAAGGCACACGTACTCTGGGGGCCTGTGCAGATGGGTTTATTGATTACGATTTCTTACCCTTAAGGACCTATTTATTTAATTTGCTTATTAGTTTTGAGACACAGGCTTTCAAGTGCCAGGATTACAGGTCTGTGCTATTACAGTTTACAGATTAAAAAAACAAACCAATGACAACAACGATGACTAACTCTGCCATTTAAACAGCTAAAGAGCAATAATTGAAGTGAATTAAATGGAGTTAAAAATGTAACCTCTCTCCATCAGACAGGTCCTCACAAAGCTGAGAGTTCTTTAGTTATTTGTTTTGAGGCTCTCACTATATAAAGTTCAGAAAAAAATTTAAAAGTGTTTTTTTCACAACCCTTTTTCTTTTGTTCATCTTTCTTTCTTTCTCTTTCCCTCTCTTTCTCTTTCTTTTTAACTTGTGTCAGGGATCAAATTCTAGGTTTTGTGCATGCTAGGCAAATGGTGTACCACTGAGCTTCACCCCAGCCTTGTATTTTATTTTATTTGTGACAAGTTCTCACTACACAGTTCACACTAGCCTGAAACCCCCTATGTGGCCCGGCTGGCTTCTAACTCACCATCCTGCCTTAACTGCCCAGCTGCTAGGATTACAGACATGTTGTGCTACTTTGGCTGGCTGTGTGGTGAATTTTAAATGTTATTTACACTGGCTGCTGTAATGGATTCGCGTCATTCATGCAATAATAATGACATGAAGAGTAGGAGTGTCTAGGGCCACAGGCAGGCACACCAGATAGATGAGGGTTTTACTATAAATGTCACCCTCTTTTAGGCGGTGTATGCTTCGGCAGCTGGCTGGGGGATCGTCTTTGATGCTGAAGCCCTTCTTGGATGTGAGAAGCAGCCAAACGGCCTCTGGACTCCTCAGCCCCTGTTCTTGAGGACAGGAGCGGGACAAGAGAGAAACAGCAAAGCCCTTTAATGGGCCGCAGAACCTACAGACGCGCTCCTTTCCCCCCTCGGCAACTCTGTTTCCGGTGACACGAAGCCAGCGTGTGCGGCGCGCTCTTCATCTCAGCTGGTGTCACACAGTCTTTAACACTAATCTGGGCAGGTTGCCGCTTGGGGGCCTGGGTAATTCCCTTGTAATGCAGAGAAAACCCAATTCACTCACATTTCCGTGGATCCTGGGGAGCTGCTCCACCTGGTTAAAATCAAGAAATGCCACAGTTAAAAGACTCTTAAAGAACCAGGTGAGAGCTCCTAAGTGGGGCCTTCAGTTGGACACCAAAGAGAAATGGCCCATTTTCTCCCTGGCTGAGTGAATTTTTGCTGCTGACCTGTACATTTTATGCTATTTCAAAGTTACTGGCTGGGAAATTAATGGGAACCGAGAAGGGGATTTTTTTTTCTTTCTTTCTTTCTTACCCTACATGTGATGCCTTATTTAAAATAATTCAGATTGGAAGTGAATTTCTAGCAAATGGTGCTGTAGCCACTGTTCAATTTACCGACAGTGAATTCATCACTCTTGCTTTTTACCGGTGACGTTGCTAATGTAGTGGGTTGTTTTTTTTTTTTTTTCCCTCCGTGGTGAGATTTTCTTAAAATCCACTGCTTCCATCTGCCTGTAGTCCTTTAAGTAACTCCAGGTAAAAATGTCATTTAGCAAATTAATTTATCATCTTAGTATTTTATGATAAAGGCTTAAAAACATGAAGTAAAACTGTATATATTATATTTGAGATGTTTTTGATGTCCCACCATTTTATATAAATTTGTTATCTTGATAAAGCCAGATAAATAAATGCTCATATTTGTACCGAATAACTCAATTCTTTGCTTTCACAAGGCCAGAGCAAGGCTGAAAGGAAATTCATCTCAAAGCTATTAAGAAAAGCCAGATAGAAAGGGAACATAAAACGAAATGAGCTATGGCAAAAGGGCCGGACCCTCTCCCCGCCTGCTCTACATCATCCCGGCTACCCAGACGGAACAAAGATTTAGAGTTTCAAACAGAACTCCAGAACAGAAAGGAGGGAGGTGGGACTGTCTGAGAAAGGGATCAGTTAATTTATTCTGTGTTCTTAGACACAGGAAGACAAAGGAATCACCTGGCAATGACCTAGCTGGAGCCGAAGAACTCTCACTCCCAGACTGCCCCCATGGCCCCCCCCTGAATGCACCTGAGAATCAGCCTTTGCATACTTACTCCGGTCTCCTGCACGTATGTGCGAGAGAAAAAGCAGAGGACGGGGTGAAACCACCGTGTTCCTCCTCCTTAGCACTGGCAGGGCAGGCCGGGGGCCTTTTGCTCTGCCCAGAGACAAATTACTAGTAGATGAAAGAAAGTCCTTTACTGCTGGCAATCCTGAGCCTTTGAATGTTTAAAACTTGGGAGTGGACTGATGGAGCCAGTGGTTATAGCCAAAGCCTCGTCAGCAGGGAGCTCAGTGCTCTAGGCTTTAGGAGGTAGTGTCTTGGGGCTCTAGCTAGAGCTTGTTGCTCTGAGCTTCAGCCACGGACGGCCTTGGCACTTTATCACTGTACCTACAGCATTACGTTCCTGAACAGGCATGGATGTTGAGATCCCGAGTTTCTATGGTAACTAAAACACAGCTCCTGGCCTGGGATGTCAGGACCCTTGGCCTCTGATAGAGATGTCCAGATCAGTGATTCTCGACATGTGAGTCGCAGCCCCTTTGGGGGTCAAACAACCTTTCTCAGGGTCACATCGGATAACCTGCACATCAGATATTTACATCACAATTTATAACACCTGCAAAATTACAACGAAATCACTTTATGGTTGGGGGTCACCACAACATGAGGAACCGCACTGAAGGGTCGCCGCGTTAGGTATTCTGAGAACCACTCGGGTTTGGCGCTCTTCCAGTAACTCAGGTCAACAGTTTCTCATCCTCCGCTCTTCGAAGCCTTCCCGGTCACTGCCTGTCCTCTCTACCTTGTGCTCTGGAGTCCTCAGCTGCCCTCTTGGGGCTGCCCTCTGCTAATACGGCTCTCACTGCCCTTCATCACAGCCACGTCTGCCATCTTTTCCTTGTGTTACCAGCTCAATTAACAACGAAGATCGAAAGTGGACGAGAAAAGTCCATTCTAGAGAAGCATTTTAATGAGCCTGACTTGCAATACCAGCTGTGACGCAGAGGGTGTTTCCCGGCTGGTTCTGAACAGCCTTGTGGCGTAGCCAGCAGGGAATGGTAGCCAAGCTGTTTGCAGCGGCCTGGTAAAGCCCTCGGGTCAATGGAGGACGGTGCTTGCACCAGTCGCAAGCCTCCTGCTGCATCGTCTGAAGTGCTCCCCCTCTGGCAGGAGTGGGAATAGATGCAGGGTAAGTGGGATTGAGTTTACCAGGCTTATATAATTTAGAACGCTTCTTCCAAAGCCAGCGCTGGCTGCCTAGAGTGGTCATGACTAGAGCATGTCTTCGGCCAGAGCTGTAGTGATCTCCATTGCTTTAGTACCCTCAGAGTGATAGAGTTTCCAAAACAGCCAGACTGCTGCCAGTTCTAGCTAGCCGACAGCAGAGGCTCTGCTAGGCCGTCGCTTCCCTGCTTGAGGCGGCCAAGCATAGTAAAACGGCCTGTCAGGCAGTCGCTCTTGATAATTTGCAACACTATAACCTGATTTTATTTTTAAATTGCTTTAAAACTAATTATTGTATTTAAATTTGTGTGTGTGAGAGAGAGACACTTATGTGCAGGTGTCCAAGGTGGCCAGAGAGGGCACTGGGGCTCTCTGGGGCTGCAGTTACAGGCAGTTGTGCCCAATATGGGTGCTGTGAACAGACCTTCAATCCTCTGAAGTAGCAGCCACTCACAACCACTGAGCCATCCGTCCAGTCCTGCCTTATAGTCTAGTCTTAGGCTATTTTTATACTTAAAAAGAAGCGGGACTTAGTGGTGGTGCATGCCGTTAATGCCAGTACTTGGGAGGCAGAAGCAGATGGATCTCTGTGAGTTTGAGGCCGGCCTGGTCAACGAAAGGAGTCCAGGGCAGCCAAGGCTCCATCCAGAGAAACCCTGTGTTTAAACAGCCCTTCCCTCAAAAAAAAAAAAAAAAAAAAAGTCTACGCTCACTAGTAGCCACTTCTCCTCCCCCCAACTCCGAGCTCTAAAGGACCACTAATCTGCTCTATAGGTGTGTCCATTTAATGGAATCACGTTACGCATGTTTTGTGTCTGGCTTCTCCACTAAGCATGTTTTATGGCTCATCCATGCTGTAACGCATGTCATTACCGTTTTTGGTGGCTGACTAGTATTCCATTATGTGGTACATGCATTTTCTTTACTCATTCATTAGTTGAGGACATTTGGATTGTTTCTGTTTTCTGGCTGCTAATGAACAATGATGTGAACCTTATCATACATAAGTTTGTGTGTTTTTGTGTTGATAATATGTCTTCATTTCTCCTAAACATATGTCAAGTAACAGAACTGCTAGGTCATAAACATGTTCATTCTTCTGCACTACCATCTGGATAGATGCTGGTCCCTCTTTCTCTACCACCTTGCCAACACTCGCTCCTATCTAACAGCCATACTAGTGTGCAGAAAGTGATATCTCATTGTGATTTTGCCAATAATTTTCAAATAAATTTTTCCTTATTTACTTTAGTTTCTCCTTATTTAGTTCCTACTGGGCCAAAAAAAAAAAAAAAACCCTCAGAAATGTAACTAAGGTTGATTTTTAAAAAAAACTTTTTATTAATTCTTTGTGAATTTTGCATCATGCACCCCAACCCCACTCCTCTCCTCCTCCCTTCATACCTGCCCTACACCCTTGCAAACCTCCCCCAACAGAGAAAAAAAAATGTCATTGTGGAAGCTGTAGTGTGTCTCAGTGTGTCCCACAGTATACTTTTTTGCCCATACATTTTTGCTTGCAACCTCTGGCTTCTGCTACTCTATCAATACTGGAACATGGAGGTTGATTTGAAAAAAAAAAAAAAAAAACTTCACTTATTTATTTGTTTGTTTGTTTGTTTTCAAGACATGATCTCACTGTAAAACCCTGGCTTACCTAGAACTTTCTTTGTAGAGCAGGCTGGCCAGGAACTCACAAAGATATGCCTTTCTCTGTCTCCTGACCACTGGGATTAAAGGTGGCTCTCTCTACCATGCCAGTTTATTTTTAATTATTTGTAGTGTGTGTGTGTGCGTGTGCATATGTGCACATGAGCACAGGTACCAATGGAGACCAGAAAAGGGTACCAGACCTCCTGGAGCTGGAGTTGTAGGAGGCTACGAGCTGGCTGATGTGAATGCTGGGAACTGAATTTGGATCCTCTGGAAGAGCAGCAGGTGCTCTAACCCTCCAAGCCATCTGTCCAGCCCCTGGAACTGAGCTTTTATTCAACTGTGGACAAGTCTCTGGACGCAAGAAGCTTTACTTCTCTCCTGGGTTGAAATCCGTTAGAGGTCAGGGAAACCATTGCTTCCTTCTGTGTGCCCTATAGTTCCACCTGCTCTTATGAGACTGTTGAAAGTATTTCCCCACTTACCTTGCAATTCGGCAAGCATCTTGTTCATTCTCTCCTTAAATAGCGTCAACCATGGAGACATGTGGCAGGTGCTGGGGACATGGATTTTGGAGACTGATTTGGCTTATTCTAATTCTGTCTCTAATGATTGCCAGCCCAGAGCCCAGAGCCAACTAATGAAACTCTGAGCTTTGGCTTCCTATTTACGAAGAGAGATAATAACATCTCTCAGATAATTGTTATGAGGATGAAACTACATCCTGAATGTAAAACAATAGGACAACAGTGCATGGAAATCGCTCAATAAATATTAGTTTCCTCTGCATCCTTGCATTCCTCCCAGTCCCATCCTCACTGACCTTCCTTAGAGACACATCCTAGTTCAATGTGTGGTTTCACCAGAAGATAGGACAAGGCTGCTGTATATATGATTTAAGTGATGTCTCAAAGCTATACTAAAGAGACTGGAAGTCAAGAGAGAGAGGAAAAGACCTTGCCTGAGCCTAGTTTAGAAGGCAGAGAGCTTAACAGAGAGGTCAGAGATGTCGCTGCTACCGGGAGGGAGGGAACAGGATGGGAGGGATGCCTGCCCTCTGCTGTTTACATGCTCTGTTTCCCCAAAGGACTCTGTTTTTGGATTATGACCACACAGGCATAGAATCTTTTTGAAGCAAAGTTGATGTTTATTTCAGATGATCTATTTCTAGGGGCATTCTGAGATCTGCTGGAAGAAGCCTTGTATACACCACAGGCTAAAGGATTAATGTTGAGGGACAGGGGCAGGCATTCTGGTGTGGTAAGGGGAGGCCCTTGTCTGGCAGCTGTCTTTATCCACAGTGCATTCAGGGAAAGCTTCTATCCATCCTGGAGGGCTTAAAATAAAGTATCTACTTGAGTGAAACTTTTTGCAATAAGATTGTCAGCCTGGGAGCTGACATCTGTGTTCTAAACTAATGAAGTTGAATCTGGCTTTTGAATGAAGCTTAGCTGTAGGTAGGTCAGCGGCTCTCAACCTGTGGCTTGCAATCCCTTTCACAGGGTCACCTAAGACCATCAGCAAACACAGACATTTATATTATGATTCCTAAGAGCAGCAAAGTTGCAGTTATGATGTAGCAACAAAAATAATGGTATGATTTGTGGTCACCACAACACGAGGAACTGTCTTAAACCATTGGGAAGCCTGAGAACCACTGCTGTAAGACATAAGTTTTTACTTATTATTAAAATCTTTCCTGTCTTTCCTTCGGTTACTTACATTCCTTTAGCAGAGGAATTAATTATGTCATGCTGCATATTCCCCAGCTAAAACTCAGGTGACAAACTTGGAGGATTAATAAGCTACCACCTTTCTTAATGTATAAAGTACTTCTCTGGTGAGAATGCCTTCAGCCTTAGATTCTGAAACGGGCACTTCCTGACTTAAAAATTGAGCAGCATGCTGGAAAAGCTAAACATATAGCAGTTAACTTTCTGTCTCCCCAGAACTTGCCCTAGGGCTGGGCATGGTGATGCAAGCATTTAATCCCAGCACTTGGGAGGCAGAAGCAGGCAGATCTCTGTGAGTTTGATGCCAGCCTGGTCTCCATGGCCAGTTGCTACGTAGTGAGCTGCTATTTAAAAAGAAATTGTCTTATTTGGCTTTACATAGTCACCCAACAAGTGCATGTTTACTATAGACCAGCCGCGGGGTCCTGAAATACAAGGGAGGACTTTTACCGTGTTATCATTTACAATGGTGATGATCCTTCTCCTCGGAACTGAGGCCATGGATCAAAGGCAGAGGCATTGGATGACTCCTCAGATCGGATGAAGAGTCTTGATGGCCTCCTGACAGCACCCTGTAACTCCTCATGCTCCTATTGACACTGTAGATTTATAAAACAGGACAGCCTGTGGCAAATGATGACGGAGACCTAGGTGAGCACCCTGGCTACCCGGGCTCTGGAGACAAAATGCAGGATCCAGAGGGATAGACAAGGCAAAGACAAGTATACACACATGCACACAGTCACACATGCAAGTGCACACACACAGACACATACACACACACACACACACACACACACACACACGGACAACGTGTACACACTTAAGGAAGAGTCTTCATTTCAAGCCAAGTCAATGTGACCAACATTTATCTTTCTCTGTCTCTGTCTCTCTTTCCTGTATGTTTAATTTTATGATTGACAAACCCAGACTAGACTTTAAGTGATAAAATTAGGAACAGATCATTGGTGAAAGCCCTTTTTTCTTGCTCAGTGGTTGAGTGTATCCTCCTGCCGAGAACTGGAGATTGGTTTCCAGCACTCATGTTCGGCATCTCACAACTATCTGTAACTCCAGCACCAAGCGAGCCAGTGCCCTCTCCTGGTCTCCTTGGGCACATGGACAGATGGGCACAAACCACACACGCATACGCACACACACACACACACACACACACACACACACATAATTAAAAATAAAATCTTAAAAAAATGAAGATTGTCATCTTATTTTTTGTGAATGTGTTATTTGTGGAAAGTGAGGCATACCTGGGCCAAGAATTTACACTAATGTTATATGTAAAGATATTGGTGTCACATGCTGCAGAAAACAACAACCACCTTCTCACATCTCAGGGTGGAGACCAAAAGTGTCGTTATCTCCATATTTCAGGCTGGAAACAGAGCTAGGGGGAGGCTGCATGGCTTCCTCAGGGGTCCTTCATATTCCAGAGCATCCCGGCATCAGAGTGTGTGGTAAATCATGTAAGCGTCCAGATAAGAACAGCAAATATTTATGAAGCCCCAGTGCCATCCTCATCTGATGGTGAAAGCTGTAAATTACTAAAATAAAAACATGTGATGCACATTTCTGGGCTTAAAAAAATCCTATAATATGGTGAGACATCCCCAAACCTCAGAATCTTAAATTTATAAGAATACTAGAAAAAAAAAAAAAAAAGGTTTCCAGAAAACATCCTGGGCTATGTGTGCTATATAAGGAGTGGAATACACAATAAACTGGAGATGGTGTGTGTGTGTGTGTGTATGTGTGTCTGTGTGTCTGTGTGTGTGTGTGAATGGATAGAGGACAGACAGAGACAGAGAAGGCTTCATAGAATTGTGGGGATTTAAATGGACCTTGGAGAATGCAGGGTGGCTAGAGCGTTATCATTAATATTGTACAATGAGACAATGCTTATCCATGAGGGCAGCTGTGTAAATATGGAACCTTCCAAGTCTCCATTTGAGAGCACTCTTTGAACAAAAGTCTAAAAGCAGTTCCCTTTGCATAAGCATCAAGAGAAGTGAGCAAAAGGCCAGCTCTGCTGCGGGCCCATTGGATTGGGCTTCCTTAAGGTCTCCGGGCCACAGCTCACACCCACACCTCCATGCTGAAGGTCTCTGCAGTTGTGAGGTGAGTGAATTCTTTAGCTCTCCTAGTCTGTGGTGCTCTGAAACTTTGTAACTCCATAGACTTCAAGTGCTCTGCCTCGAGCCTTGTGTGATTTGCACACTACCCACTTCAAGAGTTTTCTGAGGTGACCTTCTGGGCTTGGCAAACACTGTGACATGGGGGTGATCTTGGCATGGTGGAGCGCTACTTTCACTGTGTCCTTAGAAATGTGGTTAGCAAGGGGTGGGAGAGGTGGTCGGTTAGATTCTCATTCGTCTGGAATCTGGATGGCAAACTGAGTGAGGACAGAAAGGTCGTTGCACAAAGATGTTACCAGAGTCCTCTGGACTTACTAGGTTCCCTTCAGAGAACAGACTAACACTGGAGAATCTTTTTTTATAACGAGTCCTTTGCATCTGTGACCTGAATCCAAAAGCTTTGCCCTCTTCCTCACAGGCTTTTCCAAGTTCATAATGGCACCCTCTGTGCTCCTCCGTATTCTCATATTTACCTCAACAATGATGTTAGATAACCTACAAAGAAGAACGCATTTGTTGATAAAAATGCAAGCATTCAGCAATTCAAGACTCCAAGTTTAGAAAAATGGTTGTTCTTTAGCTGAAGAGAACATTGGAAATTTACTTTCCACCCCAAAGAGCTAAATTGATATGCATCAATTACATCTGAGAACAAAGGCAAACTTACAAGGCAGAAAGAAAATTCCAGGAATCAAGAACTGAGCTAGCAGGCCATGGTGGGTACATGCCTGTGATCCCAGCATTCTGAGAGGCAGAGGCAGATGGATCTCTGTGAGTTTGAGGCTAGCCTGGCCTATAAAGTGAGTCCAGAACAGCCAAGGCTACACAGGAAAACCCTGTCTTGAACCCCTCCCAAAAGAATTGAGATACAGATGCTAAGTTAAGAGTGGTATTGCTCTTGCAGAGAACCTTAACTCAGCACCAGCACCCAAGCTGAATGGCCCACTGCCACCTGTAAGCCCAGCTACGGGGGAATCTGACCCCTTCTTCCCACTTCCTTGGGCACTTACACTGCCGTGCACATGTCCTCCCCCTAATTAAAAGCGAAGGATACTTCCTTCAAAAACAAACAACAGAAACCAGCCATTGAGACAGAATCCACAGAGATGAAGCGGACTATAAACAGCATGAACCATCTCACCTGCCCCAGGCATGGGTTTAAATCAGTGCCATGAACCGGTTAGGTCTCCTGGCTGCTGCTGGGGAGCATGGTTGAGACCTGTTTCCATTCTTGGGCTCTGCATGTCTGAAGAGTGAACTCAGCAAAATCTTTACCGTGCACTAGCTATGCTGGCTCAAACTCTCTCATAGCATATATCAAAGCCTTGAATTGAAAATCCAAAGGTAGCTACGAGAAAGCCTCACAGGTCTCTTTTTCCCAGAGCATAATGAGAATTCAGCTTATTGAACAATGTCCAAAGAAAGAGGAAAGGAATAACCTGTGAGGAAGATTTGTCTGTCTGTCTATCTATCTGTCTGTCTGTCTGTCTATCTATCTATCTTGAGACAGGGTCTCCCTGTGTAGCCCTGGCTGTCTTGGAACTCACTCTGTATACTAGGTTGTCCTTGAGCTCATAGATTTCCCCCTGTCTCTGCCTCCCAAGTGCTAGGATTACAGGTGTGCACCACCACCAGCTAGGAAATTTTTTTTTAAATTTTATTCTTTGTGCATTGGTATGAAGGTGTCATAATCCACAGAATTGGAGACAGTTGTGAGCTGCCATGTGGGTGCAGGGAATTGAACTCAGGTCCATTTGGAAGACAGTGCTTCTAACCACTGAGCCACCTCCAGCCCCGGAATAAATTTTTTTTTAAATAAATATTTATTTTTATTTTGTGTGCATTGCTGTTTTGCCTACATGTGTGTCTGTGTGCGTCAGACCTTGGAGTAGCAGGTAGATATGAGCTGCCATGTGGGTGCTGAGATTTGAACCCAGGTCCTCTGGAAGAGCAGCCAATGCTCTTAACCACTGAGCTATCTCTCCAGTTCATGGGAAGAAAAATTTATTAAATTATATAGTGTAATATCTTTCAAGCTTGTGTTTTCTTGGCCTCAACTTACCACCTGTTATGTCTGATATGAAGTGTCCTTCCAAAAGGCTGAAGTATTAGCGGCGTTTTCCCTAGATGGTGACTCTGCTTTGGGAGGTTCTAGATTCTAGGATCTAGCTGGAGGACGTGGGTCACAGGGACCTGTCTTAGGAGACTGTACATTGTCCTCGGCCTTTCTCGGTCTCTCTCTCCATGTCCTACCCACCATGAGGTGCTAGCCTCTGCTGCATGCTCTTGCCACCATGGCGATCTGCCTCATGTGGGTCCAGAATCAATGGAGCCTATGGGCTGATATCTCTGACTCTTTGAGCCTAAATAAATCTTTCTGCCCTGCAGTTACTTACCTGGGTATTGTGGCAGGCTGATGCAGTGTAGCACACCATCTCCTTTGCTTTTCTGATGATCTGTCTGTCTGGCCGTTGAGAGGAGGGGTTTCTGTGCCCTCCTGTGAGGGGCCTGATAGTGATTTGGCTGCAATTACCACAATGCCTAACTATGATATTGTACAACTTAGATCAGAAATACGGGGCTATTCTGCTTTGCTCCCTGGACAGCTTACACTAGGGTCACACATCACCATAAAAGGATCTCCCTGGTAGTGGCTTTTAGATTGAGAGGACAAAACTGGCCTCTGCCTGGAGAGGGCCAGGGATTGCATAAACACACAGATGTGTGGCCCTTCCCCAGCCTCTCCTGGTCTCTGCCATTCCAGCTCCATCTACTCTACAACAGTGAGAGCGCAACTGACTCTAAGGTGCACCTTTCACTGCGCTGAGTATGACCTCCTAATCCTTGGACTTATGAACAAAATGTAAGAGTCATTTTAAGCTCTTAAATTTGAGATAATTTGCTGTGCAGCAGCAAACAACTGGAGCATTCTAGAAATTCTTGAAGTTGACATTGAAAAAATTTAATGAATGACTTAAATAGCAATTTAGATTTTCTGAATAAATAGAAAAGAATGGAACTGAGGCAGGGGCAGGTGGATCTCTTGAGTCTGAGGCCAGCCTGGTCTACATGGGCAGCTCCAGGCCAGCCAGGGCTGTCTGGTGAGACCCTGCCTCAAAAATAAGTAAATAAAGAAACAAATCCACAGCTCAGAGGCAGAAAATGAAGAGACATTCTTGTTGAAGTAAAAGGTTTTACTTTGTGTCTCGTGGAAATGCAGATAACAGAGGACAAAAAGAAACATTGAGAAAACGATGAGTCCTTAAGTACAATTTCTTAAGGAATGAAGCAGTGAGTTTTCCTGAAGATGTGTGCCCGAGCATTTATTTACCCTAGGCTGGGCACCATGGTAGTTTGAATGAGATGCCCCCTTGTAGTCCTGAGCGTCTGAATGCCCATTCCTCAGCTGGTGGCACTGTTAGGGGAGGCTCACTCCATTCCCTCCCTACCTCCTTTCCTCCCTCCCTTCCTTCCTTCCTCTCCCCCACCCTCTTGTGTTGGTGCTCGTGAGCTCTCAGCTGCCACTCTAGCTGCCACTCCAGCTGCCATGCTTGATGCCTCTGTTCCCCTGCCATGGTGATCGCCCTGCAGAACCACAGGCCCAAATGCAGCCTTTCTTCTGTAAGTTATCTTGGTCATGGTGTTTTATTACAGCAATAGAAAAGCAAGTAATGCAGGCACCAAAGCTAGATCAAAGAAACAACTTCAACCAAGTCCAGTCCGCTGAACTAAAAAGTTTATTGGAGTTACTTACAAAGCATGGGAGAAGGGTTACTGACAGGGGAGTTGTGTCCCTCAAATGTTTATGTCACTGCAATGTCTTACTCCATCATGGGTAATGACCACAGGCAAGCTGGGTCATCGTGCTGCCCAGTTTTATGTCAGCTTGACACAGCTATGGTCAACTGAAAGGAGGGAGCCTCAACTGAGAAAATGCCTCCATGGGAACTGGCTGTACATAACTTAATCAGTGTTTGATAGAGAAGAGCTCAGGCCATTGGGAGTTGTGCCAACCTTGACCTGGAGGTCTGGATTGCCGGGAGCCAAAGCTAACTACAGAAGCCAAAGCCAAAGCTATCTAGTGAAGACAAAGGTATCTACGGAAGCCAAAGTCAATTAGTGAGCCAAGGCTATCTATGGAAGCTAAAGTCAAAGCTATCTAGTGGAGACAAAGGTAGTTAGTGAAGCCAAAGCCAAGTAGAGGGCAAAGGTCATTTAGTGGAGACCTAAAGCTATGTAGTGAAAGAGTTATCTAGACCCTAAATCATGGGTGATAGATTGTGAGGACATCCGTTTGTTAGAGCATCCGTAAGATATCTTAAGAAAACATCCTTATGGTATCTTGCAGGTACAATAGTTAACCCATGAAAGCACTCTTCCTATTTCCTGCAGCAGTAGATTAACCTTCCCCCTTTCCTGCCTTCTCCCTATATAAGTTGGGTAAAAATTTCTAATAAACAGAAGCCCTGATCAGACAAACAGACTTGGCTTTCATTCCTGCGTCTCTTGTCCCTACCCCCCCCCATTCCTTCCAATCTCTCTACCTTAGGAACCCCGTTGAAGCCCCGCAGGACGGGGCACTGGATTTTATAAAAATTCAATTGGACCCAGCCATGAGGAGCAAACAGGTAAGCAGCACCCTTCCATGGATTCCGGATCAGCTCCTGCCTCCAGGTTCCTGCTCTGCATGAGCTCCTGCCCTGACTTCCTTCCATGATGACCAGTGCTGTGGCAGTGTAAGTCAAATAAACCCTTTCCTCCCCGACTTACTATGGTGTTTAATCACCATAACACCATGGACCTCACTTTCACCGTATGATTTGTCTTATTTCATTGATTGTAGGATCAGGTCACCTCTGCTCCCCGAAAGCTGATAAGCACATCAGGACTGGAGAAAAAAAAAAAAAGCTATTGTACAACAAATAAAATAAGTAAGAAATTATCAAAATAGAAATATAGTGTAGTGGAAACGCAGAAAGGTAAAGTGAAAGAAAAATCTTAACACTTTAAGAAAGACAAATTGCTGGGCGAGCTTGGGATGCAGAGGCAGAGGCAGAGGCAGACAGATCTCTGTGTGTTCGAGGCCAGCCTGGTCTACAAAGCAAGTCCAGGACAGCCAGGGCTACACAGAGAGACCTTGTCCTAAAAACCTAGTTGCTGCCTTCTACTGGATACAGTCAGAAGTGATAGGACTTAAAGTGTCCTGACAGTGTGTTTTGGGGTTCTGGAAATGTTTTATATCTTGACTGTGATGCGCACTGCTGTACATTTACCAACAGTCATTGAACTATACCCTCAAGATTGATAAATTTAACTATTTATAAATTTACTACAACAAATTAGGTGAACACTAGCTATTTTATATGTTTCAAGTGAGTACAAAAACAGTGACTTTTCATTAATATTAATGAGTGCTGAAGGCCTATTAAATAATATTTTCAAAACCCTGAGAGGAAAATTAGTGCACACAAAGAAGGCTGTGGCAAACCCTACATCAGAATACATCAGAGATGGCTGGGGGGCTATGAAGAGACATTCTCAGAGAGCCAGAGCCATTTTAAAGGGCTGATGACACGCTTTCCAGCAAGTTCCTAAGTATTTTGGGGACTATAGTGACTTAGCCTGAGAGCATCAAGCTAAACCATGGCATAAAAGAAGATGAGAAAAGGAACACTTCAGCTGCATGACAGCGAGTGTGGAAATCCACGCCTCTGAGGGAACCAGGACTAGAATCTCCGGTGTAAAGAGAACAAATGGAAAGAGATGCCAGAGGCAAAAGCATTTTAAGTATTATTGACATCTTTTCCCTCACATCCCTTCTAGGATATATTTAATGACTTTGAAGCAATACAAATAGTGTGTGTGTGTGTGTGTGTGTGTGTTGGGGAGCAGCACAGTAGGACAGGCTTTGCTTAGCACTTAGGGACCTTGGGTTCAATCCCCAGAACATCCTCTGTCCCCCAACAAAACAGAAAACAGAGAAGAAAGGAAGGAAGACAGTCTCTGATGCTTGCTAAGCCCAGAATCCTTTTCCTGCTATAAATATGAAGGAACAATTGGGCTCCAAGGGTCAGGTATTTTATGTAGCAGTAAAACAAGAATGGGGTGGTGGGAAAGATCACGTCCCAGGGAAGCCATAGAGGGTGGGCTTTCTCTAGTGTATCTAAAAACAATAATAAAACGTTAAAGTAGCTGGGCTGCGAGTTATCATCATCCGGTGCCCTCAGTTCTGTATTCTGTCAATGTAATCTGCCCTTCGCAACAACTGCTGGAGTGAGCTGATATATTTACTAGCATATGCAACCTTCAAATTAGCATTTTTTATGAGTTTTCTTTTCTTTTAGTAAGTACTGCCTTCTACACAAAAGTTCATATGGAGAATTCCCTGTTATGCTTAGCTACATAACTTCTGTTTCAAAAATTGGGTTGTCATTGTCTGGAAACTTCGAGCTTGCTTTGTGTCTCCACTCCCAAGGGTATTTCATAGCTCCACATTTAAGTTATGGATTAGGAATAACCACTCCTCAGGTGCTGAAGGGATGGCTCAGTGGCTAAGTGAATTCAATTCCCAGCACCCACATGGCGGCTCACCACCATCTGTAATGGGATCTGATGCTGCCTTTTGTCATGCAGGTGAACATGCGAATCAAATACTTACATACATAAATAATAGCTGGGCGAGGTGGCACACACCTGTAATCCCAGCACTCAGAGAGGCAGAGGCAGGTGGGTCTCTGTGAATTCGAGGCCAGCGTGGTCTACAAAGCAAGTTCAGGATAGCTCAGGCTATGCAGAGTAACCTTGTCTCAAAAAACCACCACCACCACAACAACAAAAACTCACTTTATAATGGATAAACTAAAAATCTATTACTGATTCTCTTTTTGTATTTTAATATTTATATTTTACTAGCATACATATATGTATATACATTTAAGTATAAAAATTCCATCCTCTGTTTCTTTTTTTTCATGTTTATCCAGCTTCATGATTACTACTGAAAATAAATCTGTTATACAGAAAATGAGGGTGTTAAAAATGGTCTGCTCTGGGCTGGAGAGAAGGCTTAGAGGTTAAGAGTACTGGCTATTCTTCCAAAGGTCCTAAGTTCAATTCCCAGCAACCATGTGGTGGTTCATAACTATCTGTAATGAGATGCAAGCATAATACTTTATAAATAATAAATCTTTTTAAAAAAATGATTTGCTCTAAAGCAGACATATGCTGGATGCCTACAATCCCAGCAGCAGTAGGAGAAGTGGAAACAGGAAAATTGGGAGTTCAAGGTCAGCCTCTTCTACTTGAGACCCTGTTTTAAAAAACAAAAATAAACAAAGCAAAGCAAACACTGACAACAACAACAAAAATAAAAACCACCTACTCTGATGTTGGCAGGCAGGAGTGGGTGTGTGTGCTTTCCAAAATTATCTCTTTTAGAGACTTGTGTCTTGTCCTCCAACAAAGGTATCAAAAAGGAAAGATTAAGGTTCAGGCTGTAACTAACTGTAGAGCTGGGAAGCAGCCTTAGCTCCAGGGATTGTGCAATGGCTTTGGTGATCACAAAGACAGTGTTTGGGTGTGGCAGTGGTGGGAAGGCCCTGACACAGCCCTTTGATGTCCCTGCACAGAGAACACTGGGATACCCAAAAATGCTAACCACACACAATTTCCATAATGGGGAATGGATTAGGCGGACACCGAAACTGCCTGTAGTCTCCAGAGAGCTAGGGAGGCTTGGAGGGGCGTCAACATCAAATATCATTTGACTTGTCATTCGAGCGGTAATAGACACCAAAGCAGATGTGGCTTCAGTAAGGAGGGCTCGCTTGGCCTGAAAGCAGTCGTCAGGGGTCAATATTAGTGGTTCAAGAGAGGAATTTCGCGTTTAACTGAGTGTGTGTCAGCCTATTAAGATGGTATGTGAGGGTCTGGGAGCTGACTCAGAAGGTGAAATGCTTAGGAATCGTGATCCCAGGAACCCACATAGTAGAAGAGAGCCGTTCACACAAGTTGCCCTCCGCTGTGGTATGCACACCTGTGCATTCATTCATGTGTACACACAGACACACACACACCCTCTAAATGTATATATAAAAAATTAAAAAAAAAAAAGAAGAAGAAGAGTTGGCCTACATGGCCAGGCCTGGACTCAATTTTCAAGTTCAGTGACTCAGGACCTGGCTTCATGCTGCTTTTGACCTTGACTGCATGGCCTCCTTTTTCTTACCAGGCACTCAGGGTCATCTTGTTCTCCCAGAAGGATTATCTATCAAAATATTTTCACACTAAGGCTGAAAGACTGAAAGAAACAAAAACCAAGAGCTAAATGTGTGTTCATCTGGTGTATTTATTTTTAAAAATCCTTGCTTAATAACTGTATATACATACTCATAAATAGATATACATGTGTAGAAATCCTGTGTACTCTGTGTGCCTTCCATTATTTCATTGTTCCTCTCATCTGGGACACACATGCAAGAGTCTGGTCCCATAGTCATATGGGAGTAGCGTGTTGTGTTTGGGAGACCGACATTTTGTTCTTTAGAGGCTAGAAGACTCTGCATTTCCACTATCAAAACTTAGCTCGCACAGTTTATCAATGTTCTCATCCAAATTTGAGGGTTTTTGTTGTTGTTGTTGTTGTTGTTTTTCTTAGTCACACTAACAGATTGTAAGGAAGCTGCACTTTGGTTCACATGTATTTCCTTTGTGGCTGATCAAGTAGGCATCTTTCCATGTGTTCCCCTATGGTAAATGCTCTGCATCTCTTGTCCATTTTCTTTTCTTTCTTTCTTTCTTTCTTTCTTTCTTTCTTTCTTTCTTTCTTTCTTTCTTTCTTTCTTTCTTTCTTTCTTTCTTTCTTCTTTTCCTCCAGTGTTAGAAATTGAACCCACTGCCTTGTGTATACTAAGCCAGAGCCTTTCTTCGGTATACTAAGCAAGCTCTCTACCACTAAGCTAATTTACTAGTGATTTTTTTAAAAAGATAGTATCTCATGTTGCCCAGGCTAGCCTCCAACTTGCTATATTGCTGAGGGTAACCTTGAACTCACTGCCCTGACTTCACCTCCCAAGCTCTTGGACTATAGGCCTATACCAGTGTGGCTGTTCCCTGTATCCTTCTCTTCTTTCTTCATTTAATGCATTTAAAACTTATCTGGCAATTTTATTCATGTACAGGATGCACTTTGGTTATTTTTGCCCTCCTCTCTCACTCCTGTTGACCAACCTCTTCCCAATAAGCCCCTCTTACTTAGTTATTGTTTCATTTTTTGCTGTTACTACTGAGTTTAACTAGGGTTGCTTGCGTGGGCCTGGGTGGGGGAGTATGTACAGGATGTGGGCAATTTGCTAGTGAAGGAATGAGACCCCTCCCAGCAGCCATGAAATGCCCCCACCTTCTTAAAGACTGGACTGTATGTTGAAAAGAGCTACTTAGTGTGGGAATGACTCTGAGGATTATAGGGCAGCTCTGAGGAAGCTTGAGGGAAGACAGGAGATGAGAAGGATGAGAGAACGTCATGACATCAGAATGGGGACTTTCGAGATCCATACACACACGTTTTTCCAGAACCATTTGAATATACATAATGTAATGTCCTTCATCCCTAGGTATTTTAGTCCATCTTTTCTTTTCTTTTAAATTAAAAATATATATTATTGTGTGTACGTGCCCATCATGGAGCATGCGTAGAAGAGAGGACAATGTTGTGGAGTCAGTTTTCTCCCTCTGCCTTTGTGTGGGTCCCAGGATTCCACACAGGCTGCCAGGCTCGGGAGGCAAGCTCCTTTACCCACTTGTCTGTCTGGAAGGACCCGTCTTTCCTAAGCTTTATTTATTGTGTGTGGCAGGGCACGGGCACACCGTGGATATGTGTGCAAGCGCTAGTTCTCTTTGTCCATCACATGAGCCCTTCAGCTTGGCCAGTTCAGCGTGTAGTTGGTTGTGGTGTTAAGTGCCCTAACCTGCTGAGCCATCTTCATGGATCCAGACCCATTTTTTTTTTCCTAAGAAAATTATACTCTCTTAGATAATTAAACATCGACCTTAGAAACTGAATGTTGGTGTAATATCTAGTATTTAATGTACATCCTAGAGATTACCAATTTCCCCAATAGTGACTTCTATTATTCTCTTCTCTCTCTGACCCAGTATCAACCAGGGTCATGTATGACAGTGTGGTGCTCCTGAGCCTCTAATTCTATATGACCTGGAGCAGCTTCGAGTCTCCCTTTGTCAAAGGCAGCATCCATTTTGTCTTTCCTCTTCCGCTTAGAGACAGTCTCACTACGTAGTCTTGGCTGGCCTGAAGTTCACTTTCTAGAAAGACTGACCTTAAATTTGTGGGAATCCTGACTCTATCTCTTGAGTGCCAGGGTTCCAGACAGTGCCACCACACCCAGATCTACACACTGGTGTCTTTTTGAATAATACAAACAAGTTGTTTCATTGAATGTCCCTCATCTGAGGCTCAATATTTTCTCATTATTACATTCTTTGTGAGTATGAGTAGCCTCTGCCATGTATTCTCTGAAATCCTTAAAAAATTACTTTCATTTGTGTGTGTGTGTGTGTGTATGCATGTGTATGTGTGAGTTTGTACATGTGTTTGTGTGTATGTGTTTGTATGTATGTGTGTATGTAAATATGTGCATGAGTTTGTGTGTGTGTATGTGTGTTTGTATGTATGTATGTTTATGCATGAGTTTGAGTACATGTGTGTATATGTGTGTGAGTGTGTGTGTGTGTGTGTGCATATAGGCACACATGTGATGTGGTATAAAGTGTGCAGATTAGAGGATAATTTTTGTAAATAAGTTTTGTCTTTTGCTATTTGTGTTCTGGACACTGAACTCAGACCATCAGGCTTGGCCGCAAGCCTGATTACCCACTGAGTGAGCTCACTGGTAACTACATTCTCATGATACATGTCTGGCTTCAGTAGTGCAGACTGCACCGAAGTGTGTTTTTCCAGTAAGTCCCATCAGGCAGTACATGGTGTCAGTCCATCTCATGGTCAATGGCTGTCACTTTGCTTGGTTGAGGTCTCTGGGCTCCTCAGCCCCATGCTAACTGATGAGTCATTGCTTTGGGTACAGTTTGTTGCCTTGTTCAGAGCCAAAATTTCATCCACTGTCATCTCCATGTGCCTGAAATATCTCCTTTATCACTTCTATTGTGAGAAATATCTGCTGTATATAATTGCTTCAGGGTATTTCTGTGAAGGTGTTTTTATTTCATGTTCACATCTAGCATGGTTGATCTTGGTTGTGAGCTCGATTTGACGTGAGGTCAACTTAGAGCCGTGCCTCTTGGTGGGTCTTTGAAGGCATTTCCTGGAAGGATTAACTGAGGGAAAACAGTCACACTTTTGCCTGCCTGCCTGTACTTTTTGCTGGTGAGGGCATCTAACATGCTGTTGCTGCCACCCCGCCATCCTTTGCTGACACAGAAACTGGGGTTCTTTAGCCTTACAGTCTGGACTGATGGTCCATGGCTCTTCAGGAGTTCTCTAGGCTGTCCATGCCAGAATGGGATTTTTTTTTTTTTGGTTATGTCTATTTCTTTCTTTCTTTCTTTCTTTCTTTCTTTCTTTCTTTCTTTCTTTCTTTCTTTTTTTTTTTTTTTTTCAGAATGGGATTTTAAAAGCATCTGGTCTCCTGGACTGAGCAGCTATTGGATCCTTTGCCATTCCAGCATGCGGGCTGCTACTGCTGGGTGACCCAGCCTGCATTGTATAAACCAAGCATGGAGGTTTGCCTGAGAATGACCTCCACAGGCTCAGATACTTGAAAAGTTGAATCCCAGTTGGTGGACTGTTTGGGAAGGACTGGAAGGTGTGGCCTTGTTGGAGGTATGTTTTCTGAGAATGAGCTATGAGATTTCAGGATCTCATGACAAGGCAGGCATTGATGGTGCATGTCTTTAATCCCAGAACTTGAGAGGTAGAGGCAGGAAGATCTCTGAGTTTGAAGCCAGCCTGGTCTACAGAGTGAGTTCCAGGACAGCCAAGGATACACAGAGAAACCCTGTCTCAGGAAAGAAAGAAAGAAAGAAAGAAAGAAAGAAAGAAAGAAAGAAAGAAAGAAAGAAAGAAAGAAGGAAGGAAGGAAGGAAGGAAGGAAGGAAGGAAAGGAAGGAAAGAAAAGAAAGAATTTAAGAAAGCTCATGTCATTCCCCATTAGCTCTCTCTTATAGGTACATTTTTTAAAATCTATTTTATTGGGTTCTTATGCCTTTAACTCCTTTCCAGCCCTTAACTGCCCTAATCCCTGCCAACCCCCCAACTAAGTAGGAGAGAAAAAAGGATAGAGGAGAAAGGAGCCATAGACCTCTGCAGGTTACTTCCTGCTGAATAGGGACATAGTTCATTGGGGCAAGTCCAGTCTTCGTTGTCAGGATATCCAGCAGTCCAGCAAGCCAGAAAATCAGCAACAGCAAATGAAACAGCAAATGCAGCAGCAGGATGACCAGCAGCAGGGGCTGTAGAGCAGCAGCACAGAAAAAGACCCTTTAGGACTCTCCCATTTATACCATCTCAAGAATTCTCAGAATCAAACTATCTGCAGATGGCACAAATCACACCCCTGCCAGAACATAAGAAAGGCTATGGTTAGCTGCTGTGGGGAATTTGAAGCAGCCTTGTATCCTATACCTGGGATTAAAACAAAAACATAGTTACGTGACATAACTGGGTTTTTTAAGAAACCAAAAATTTCACTACATTTTCCCCTTTTACCAAAACATGGCTTTTTCTCTAACATAAATAACTATATACAATAACAACAATGATGAGAACTGTCAGGTAAGGATTACATTCATGGGCTGGGCAGTGGTGGCACATGCCTTTAATCCAAGCACTCTGGAAGCAGAGTGTTTGAGTTTGAGGCCGGCCTGGTTAACAGAGTGAGTTTCATGACAGCCAAGGCTATACAGAGAAACCCTGTCTCAAAAACAAAAATTATAATTCACAATGTCCAGTCCATTTGTATTTGGCAACTTTGGAGGAAGTATCCATTATCTATCCTATCATAGTGAGTCCAAAGTTCTGTACCTAAATCACTTCATCATAACTGGCATTTATCAACCTTAATGTTTTAGGTTTAGGCCTTAAACCATTTTCTTAGATTCTAAACAACTTGAACTTTTATGTCTTTAACTTTTATTAAGGAACACTGTAAAATTATAACTACTATCTAGTCTTTAGCCTCATCAGAAACCTGAGAAGGATAAATATTACTTCAGAAAACATGAAGTACAGAGCAAGCAGCTTTCAAAACTATAGAAATGACAGAGGTTTCTAGCTACCTGAAACCCAGTTTCTCTCTGTTGTTATGACATTCAATCTTCAGCCTGTAGGTCCAGAATATCTGACAAATTTTTCTGTGAAGCAAGGATTTTGAAAGACTGGCCTACTTTGTCTCTGCAGAGTTTGACAGTCAGTTTCCCAGTTTCCTGCTTGTTCACAGTGTGGAAAGCATGCTGTCAGCAGTTGAGGAACAGCGGGTTCTTTGCCCAGTAGCTAGCTTTGCCCTGCTTGAAGCAAACTTCACATGGAAGTTCTTCAGCAGCCATGATTTTCCTTGAAGCAGATTGGGGTGCTTCCAGGAGCTAATGGGTCTCTCTGTCAGAAAAGCCTTTTATTATTGAAACATTTTAAATGCCGTATTCTAAAGATCTCTGGAGTGTTTGAAGAGCACCTATCTGTAGTGTATTAGAATAGTCAAATGTTGCTTGTTTCTAGCTGTTTACTGTCTGCTTAATTTTGAAAACATATACAAGAGACAAAGTAAAGCTTATTTCTGTAATTAACTAAACTAGTTCTAACAAGACTATAAGTAAGATTATTTATAAGTGACTAGCTGCTAACTTGCATTTCTAATTATACTTAACAGTTTTCAATAGGAGCTTTCATAAGACTAGAACTTTATATTACATTTTAAAATGAGTTTCATAGATACAACACATTAAACAAGAGTTGAACAAAATAACCTTAAATTTCTGTCAATGTACAATAATACATACCACTGGAAGCTTATTTGAGACTTCTTGTTTCCTTATAAAGAGATGCAATGATTCACCTTTTATCCTCTCATTCTAAATCTTCCCCCTTTAAATATACTTTATCATCCCCTTTCTCCCTTCTTCTCCCTAACACTACACAGGAGAGAAAGCTAGGACAGAAACAAGTAGAGAGGAAGGAAAGAGAGAAAGAGATCTCTGATTCAAACTTCCTGCCCATGACCAATAACAACTTATACCACCCCCCCCCACACATACATAAACAAGAACAAACATCCATAACACAGGAAATGATCAAACCCCACCTACCCCACTTTTCAGAATGGGGCATCATGTTTTTTAAATTGATTCCTGCTGTCTGAGGGCAAAGGCATCTTTTAGGGGCCCTGAGAAAATTAGGAGCTAGGTGATGGTGGCAAACGCCTTTAATCACAACACTTGGGAGGCAGAGGCAGATGGATCTCTGAGTTTGAGTCCAGCCTGGTCTACAGGGTGAGTTCCAGTACAGCTAAGACTATACAGAGAAACACTATCTTGAAAAAACAGAACAACAACAAAAAACAACAACAAGAACAACAAAACATAGAAAAAAGAGAATTGGGAATTTGGTGAAGTCCTAGGAGGGCTAGCTATATCTTTTGTTGTCTAGCCTCTGTGGGATAGGAAAATGCAGGGCTTAACTGAAGTCCTGGCTGAAGTAGTCTGTGGGGCTGGGCCATCTGAATTAGCCGTTTTGAAGTTGACCTGGATACAGATTCTTGAGGAAACAGTAACGGAGGCAGTCTGTAAGGCTGGATCTACTTACTTTGTCTTCATTGGTGTCTGGTCTTTTTGCTCCAAAAATACACAAACTTTTAAAAGTAATATTATAAGTACATTTCTGTATTAACATATATATGGTATGTGCAGTGTGCTCAAATTTGCTAAATGTATTTTTCTGCTCTATGTTTGAGCAGGTGAAAGGTATCTATCAACTCTTTATTGTAATATAAATCTCCATCTATGCTATATGCAAAGAAGACATGTAATAATATGTCATGAGGACCAGGTAGCCAAAAACATTCATTGGCTATGCAAAGACATTCATGTCTTAGTTAGCAGGAGGTCTTCCCTGGTCAAATTTAATTTTGTAAGTTTTGATGCTAACTATATTTTTTCATTCTCTGTAGACATACAAACAAAACTGCGTCCTCATTGCAAAACTATTGCATTATGATGTCAACACAACCTTATAGTATATAGGTTTATCTAATTCCACAGTTTTTTCTATAACCCACGGTCTCTCAGCTGCTATTCCTTTTTCATTACCATTAAGAAAATTTAGAGTTGCCAGGCAGTGTTGGCACATGCCTTTAATCCCAGCAAGCAGTAGGCAGACACAGGCAGACCTCTGAGTTGGAGGACAGCCAAGGCTACACAGAGAAACACTGTCTCAAAACAACAACAAAAGAAAATTTAGCGATAACAAAGTATTATTTAGTCTGTCCTTGGGGGTCCTCACTCTTGCTTTTTGTTTAATAATCATCTCTTTTAAAGTGTAATTAGATCTTTCTACAACTGCTTTTCCTGTAGGATTATGCGGTATAGGCGTAATGTGCTTTACATTATAATATGGAAATAATTGCTTCACCTTACTGAAGACATATGCAGGGGCATTATCAGTCTTCATTTGTGCAGGTATCTCCATAATTGCCATTATTTTCAATAAATGTGTAATTACAGAAGCAGCCTTTTCAGAACTTAAAGCAGTTGCTCATTGAAACCCCAAATATGTGTCAATGCTATGTTATACATACTTTAGTTTTATAAATTCTGCAAAATGAAACATATCTATTTGCCAGATTTCATTTCTTTTGTTACCCTATGGTCACTTTTGGTGGGTAATGGAGTTTGGTTATACAGAAAACAAATAGGACATTTCGTATAATTTCTTTGGCTTGTGGCCAATTGATAGAATTTTTTTTTCTTTAAGCCTTTACTGTTAACATGGTGTTTTTCATGAAAATTTGAGGCTTCTAACACATTACCTATTAATTTTGGCCAATTCCCTCATTTCCTTGTGTCAATGGACCTGGCAAACTATATGAGACTGAATATGAGTAATATATAATGTCCAGGGTTTTTTTTTTCTTTCTTTCTTTTTTTTTTTTCCTTTCTTCCTTTCTTTCTTTTTTTGAGACAGAGTTTCTCTGTGTAGCCTTAGCTGTCCTGGAACTGCTCTGTAAACCAGGCTGACCTTGAACTCACAGAAATCTGCCTGCCTCTGAACTCCTGATGGCTGGGATTAAAGGCGTACCCTACAACTGCCCAATGATAATTTTCATTTTTTATTGTTGCAGTTGCATAAGGACAAAGTTAATTCTGAATTATGAAGAATAAATTCAGCATTTCTATATGTAAAGCAACTTTCTGCATATTGAGAGTCAGTAATTATATTAAGAGATTCAGGAAACTCTAACAATACCATAAGGATTGCATAGAACTCTGATTTTTTTGAGCTGAAGTATATGGGCTCTGGATCACCTTCCTTATTTTGTTTGACTTATAACCTGACATTTCCAGCTTATTTGCATTGGTATAGAATGTAGGTGCTTCAGGGACTGGAGTTCCCTTTACAGTACATGTGAGAATCCAATTATTTCTTTTTTATAAACTGTAGATGCTTGCTTTTAGGATATTTGTTATTAATTTCTCCCAGATAGTTACTACAAGCTCTTTGCCAATCTTCATTGATTACTTATAATGACATACATTCAACATAGTAAGAGACTATAATTTGTAATTTCGGCTGGGTCTGTTCCTGACAATTGATGTAGTATTATTCTACTATTTTTAAAGATTTACTTATTTTCTTTGTATACAGTGTTCTGCCTACCTGTTTGTCTGCACACTAGAAGAGGATGCCAGATCTCATATAGATGGTTGTGAGCCACCATATTGTTGCTGGCAATTGAACTCAGGACCTCCAAAAGAGCAGCCAGTGCTCTTAACATCTGAGCCATCTCTCCAGCCCTTATTCTACCTTTTATGATTAATCCAGAAACCTCTTTTATGTATATCTTTAATTTTTTACTTTATGTGCTAAAAAAAAATCCATTCCATAATACTGTCTTCCTTTTGCGTAATGAGCCTGGTAAGAGAATGAGTTGAAGGAAAAATAACTAAAATACAATCAAGTTTAAGATCAATTCAATCCACATATGCATCTTGAAGTCTGTCCTACCAGAGTTAACTCTCTTTTTGCTCCAGCTACTAGACTTCTTGGACTGTTTAAGTCTGAATCTCACCAGGCACCCTTTAATTCCAGCACTTGTGAGGCAGGCAGATATCTGTGAGTTCAAGGCCAGCCAGGTTTACAAAGTGAGTTCCAGGAAGGTCAGGGATACACACAGAGAAACCCTGTCTCAAAAACAAACAAACAAACAAAACTCCAAAAACAAAAAAAGAAAAATACAAAAAAAGGTTTGAATTTCCTTGTAATATCTGAAACAAATTACTTAACTCATAAATAATTAATCCAATTGTAGGTGACAGCCAATTAATATCTCCCATAAACTTTTAAAAATCACTAAGAGTTTGCAATTGATCTCAGTGATTTGTACCTTTTGTGGTTGAATTTTTTGTGGAATTGTTTAATTTTATAGCCCCAATAGTTAAAAAAATGACCTTTTTGTGTTTTTTCAGGAGCAATCTGTAGCCCCCAGCATTGCAGATTTTTTTTTTTGTGATTTCTTAAACATTTTCTCTAAAGTATATACATCGGAACCAGTCAACACAATATCTAGGCAATGATAAATACCAGATTGAGGAAATTGCCTGCAAATTATTTCTAGTGGTTGTTGCAAAGATATTGACATAAAAGTTGGACTATTTATCATTCCCTGTGGAAGGTCTTTCCAATGATATCTTTTTATTGGACAACTATTATTACAAGTAGGTACTGAGAAAGCAGACCTTTTCCTATCATGTGCATCCAAAGGGACCATAAAAAAGCAGTCTTTTAAATCAATTACTCTATAGGTCATGACTTAGGTAACAAAAAAAAGGATAAAAGAAATGTGTCTCTGGAGTTTGTATCAGTTTTTGTTTTTCTGCATCCAGCTGGAGGCCTTGCTGCTCTGGGAGGGATCTGTCTAAATAAGGAAGTTGTGAGCTCCTGCCTTAGAAACTGCAGTTGTTCTCTTAATTAAGAAAACTAAGAAATTGTTTTGTAGTTTTATTTTTTATGTAAGTTTGGCCCCATGTTGAGTGCCAAAATGTTAAAGTTATTTTTATAAAACTGTATTTGTTTCTCAGTTCTTTTTTCTTAACCTAGCTATTACACAAATAATTAAGACTCTATTATATTATTTTCACAAACTTTATAGCACAAGAACTAACAGTTATTACTCTGTTCTTAACTCCTTAAGCTAATTTGACTTCTTCCCAGTGTACATACCAGAGAGGCTTGTACTTTGTACTTTCTAGCTTCAGCTCCCCTCTCTGATGTCTTCCGGACCTCTCTCATGGCTGAATGCCCCACTTTCTCCTCTGTTGCCTCCTCCTCCTGGCTGGCAAGAAGTCCAGCTCTATTCTCTCCCCTGCTCAGTAATTGGCTGTAAGCTGCTTTATTGGCATATCAGAGGACAATTGGGAAGTACTGCTTAGACATTCAGACAGAAGATTCTCAGAACAAGTAATATAACCAGATATTGGTGGTACGGAAATCAGCGTTTGGATTACACAATAACCTTATGCCTACATTTCCCACTTCACTTAACCTGTTCAAAGAGTCCTTTGCAGCTATGGCCAAAGGCTAGCCTGATCTAGACATTACCTCACAGAGATGCCCAGAGGCTTGTCTCCTAGGTGATTCTAGATCCTGTCTGTCAAGTTAGCAATATTAACCATCCTTAATACTGAAGTCATCTGTAGTCTTACTTGTTTATGGTCTAATTCAATAAATTATTAAGAAAGAACATTCAGTTTTCTTTTTCTCTCCTGTCCTGCCCAGAGACTGTGTCCTTCCCCTCTTTCCTTAATAAGCCTCCCATGTGGAAACAGTCGTGTGGCGTGATTTGTGAACCTGCCATGTAACTCTGTTGCACAATCCTAATAATATTGGTGCATTGGCTGGGAATAGGTGCCTCCAGGGGCCATGCCCATTGGTGGTTGCTGGCACCCCACCAGAGCTGCTGGAAACCTATTTCATTCCGAATCCACCCATGACCCACTTTCCGGCAACTAGATCGCTTTCTGCTCCATTCAACACTGGCTGGAATGCTTTCTTCCCAGTTCATCCAGGACCTTCAGCAAGTGGCTCAGACAATACTAACCCTCCAAGGACAGATGGACTCGCTGGCAGCAGTAGTACTTCAAAACCAACATGGATTGGATCTTCTCACAGCTAAGGAGGTGGTGTTTGCATCTTCCTCCAGGAGGAATGCTGTTTTTATGTCAAGCAATCCGGTATAGTAAAAAACAAAATCCAACAATTACAGACAGATCTACAAAAGCAAAGGGAACAGCCTGAGGCCTCTAGCTCCTGGGCCTTTGAGAGCCCCATATGGAAATGGATTCTACCCTTCCTCACACCTCTTCTGCTTCTCTTTCTGCTTTTGCTTTTTGCGTCATGCTTAATTAACTTCCTCTCTACATTCCTCCAACAACAAATGCAAAATTTTTCTAACCAAACCATTAATCAGTTACTCTTACAGGATTATCAACCTCTGCCCACAGAACCAGATGACAATGATCCTCCAATTGACCCTGATGTTGGGGACCAGCTACCCCCTGAGAATGACAAGGCCCGTAATCAGCAGGAAGTAGCTTGAAGAGGAAAGGTCACCCCTATGTCCTCCCCACCATCATCCCTTCATAGCTCCTCACTTTTTAATAAAACAAAAAGGGAGAAATGTTGGGATCCATAAGCAGGCATCTCTATGGTCAGCCCCAAGGGACCTGACAAACTGGATATCAGGCATCTGTGAAGCCACCTACAGACCATCTGGAACCACCTGCGCATCCTCTGGGTCACCTTATAAGAGAACTTGAAGCTCCTCCTCCTCTCTCTCTCTCCTGCCCTGCCCAGAGACGATCTCTGTGACCTCTTCTCCCTTCCCTTTCCTTTCTCCTTCCCTTCTCCCTTCCCTTAATAAACCTCCCACATGGGGAAAAAAAAAAAAGAACATTCAAGTTTCTGACACAGATTATTGAACTGTCTATTGTTTTATTCTCTAAGATTTTTTTTTTATTCTCTAAGATTTTGCTTTATGTATTTCAGAATTCTGTTATTTGGCACATGCATATTTAGACATTTTCATAGCGTTTTGGAAATTTATTTGTGTGTGTGTGTATGTGTAAATATGTACCTACTTCTCTTTTTTTAGACAAGGTTTTACTGTGTAACCTTAGCTACTGGATAAGGAGTTCAGGGATTAAGGCTTGCAGCATCACACCAAGCTGGTTGAATGTTTTTCTTGCACCAGTTTGTGTCTATTGCTGCGCTGCCTTCTGAACTCTGCATGCCTCCGACATGCTGCCTCTGTCACAGACTTCTCCTTATAAATACACCATACCATTTTTCTTTCACCGATTTTCATCTTTCTTCTTTTTTTAACTGCAGTGTGGCAATTGAAGGGCTAGTTTGAGTTTACTATATGTGGGGTAGTTAAATTCTTATATTTGAAAGTAAAATTTTGTGATAAAAAAAGTTGGGAACTTTAAGCTATGTGGGTGTTTGTGTGTGTGTGTGTGTGTGTGTGTGTGTGTGTTTAATTTAGTGTCACATCTTTCATGGCTCCAGAGACTTATCCTACTGGGGAAGTGAGGGAATAAAGAAAGGACAGACACACAGACACAGTACAGAAAAGCTAGGATCTGGTGATCTGGGTTCTCAAATGGAGAAGCCACAGCACCCTGGAAGCTCAGCACATTCATTATACACAGTTGAACAAGGAGGTAGGATTGTTCATACAGATAACCAAGGAGGCAGGATTAGCATATACAGCAAAAACAAGAAAGCAGATTTAGCTAATGGGTAGGAGTAGTTTCTTAAGGGAACAGTCTTCAGGTTGTAAACATCGGGAAGAAAGGGGGTGGGGCAAGAGAAAATCTAGTGGGAATTTTCTGCACACACTGTCAACACTCACACTTGGACCCAAGGAAGGCTTCCTCTGCCCCTCTGAGCCTCACATTCCGGCTTGCCACTAACACCGGTTGAACCATCAAGGTCCCTGGAATGTTCATGACCATGTCAAGTAATACACAATAACTCAAGACTTTACCTGCTCCCTACACTCTATTTTTGTTTTGCTTGAAACAAGGTCCTGGCTTGCCTGAGATCTGTGTAGACCAGGCTGACCTCGAACTCACAGAGATCTGCCTGCTTCTGCTCCCTCGATGCTGAGTTTAACATGTGCACCAGCCATCATGTCCTGAAAAGCTCCCCCACCCTGGGTTTTCTCTCTCTCCTCACTTCCTGACGGTCCTACACAAGGATAACTTTGTGCCATTCCACAGGTCTTTGAAAGGCCCTGTTCATTATTCATCTGTCACTTTTCTTTCTCTTCTTCATACCTGAAAATTTCTATTAATTTATCCTCAACTACATATTTAATCTTCTGCCAACTCCATTCCGTGGTGGAGACCATTTAGGGAATTTTTATTGTAGTTATTAAGTCTAGAATTTTCATTTAATTCTTTTTAAATTTTAGTTGGCAGGCTCCATGCCCAGGAATAGCTGGCCAACACAAAATGAACATCATGTTTTTATGTGTGTGCTGGGGAGGGCTTTTTGTTTTATTTTGGTATGTATATTTTATTATTTTATTTTATTTATTTTTTTTTAGGTAGAGAAAAGAGAATGAAGTTGGGTAGGTAGGGAGGTAGGCAGGATATGGGATGAGGGAAAAGAAAATGTAAGAACAAACTGTATACAATTGATACAATTGTTTTAATTAAAATACTAGGAATCAATTGTAAAAAGAAATTATTTTATTCTTTTTAACAGTGCGCATCATTCCTGGATCTCCTTGTTAAATTTATGCTTGGTTTGTCACTTGTCCCAACTGGCTAAGCTGTACCTGGTGGCCCATGCCAGTAATCTAAGCACTGGGCAAGAAGAGGCAGGAAGATCTGGAGTTCAAGATCCTTGTCATGGAGTTTAAGGCCAGCCTGGGCTAACTACACACTGTCACCAGCAAACAAACAACCTCAGACTTTCAGTTCCTACAACATGTCGTTGACTGACAGTTGTCCGTGCATTTTGCTTCCTGGGGGAGTCAGAGAGAGTGCTATAGCGAGTCCCCAAATTCCGTCCATCTCCACCTCCCCTAGCCAGATGACTACCTGTAACTCCCTGCTGGAGCCAGCTTGGACTGCCTCCAGTGAGTGGGTCTGCAGGCTGCCCCCAGGGTAAACTCGGCAGTCACAGGCCTCCTGTGGCCGGCTTCCTTCTCCCAGGGGCCACAGGTGACTGCTTTGTTTCGAAAACTGAATTTTTGTCCCTTTGATGCCTTCCCTGGCAGTAAGCTACTAGTTTTACAAGCAGCTCCGCCTTTTGAACAGTGTCATTGTCAGCCACAACCTGGGAGTATGCGGAAGATCCTAGCCCGGTCCCGAAGACTCGCCCCTACCATTCTTAGCAGCAGCTCCGGGAAACTTAAAAATTGGTTAAAAATTATCTGTCATTTGCCTTCCAGGGGCCTGGAATGGCTGCGTTTGTGTGACATTTTTGTGCCCCTTATACTTGCTTGATCAAGACAGCAAAACCAGAAATCCTGTGTACATGCTTACAATTTTTAATTAGCTTCTAGGCATTATAAATTTTCATTCTTCGTGGCTGAATTTTGTTGCGATGCGCATTTAAAGTAACGCAGTCATCGGCTTATTCTGAGTCTCTCTTTTAAGCTTTGTTGAAGTTCGTCCAGCCCCTACTCTGTGGCTAATGCACTATTAAGCAGCTACCTTTCGAGGTCTCTTCAGGACTCTCGCCAAGCCCCAGGGTACTCGGAGGCCTCTAAGTGTGGGTGGTAGGAGGAAGATGGGCTACTCGCAGACCTGTGAGAGTCTGCAGCCCACAGCTCCTCCGGAGACCTGACGGTCCACAGCCCTGCACAGCTCCTCCTCTGTCTATGCTCCCCATTTTCTCTTCACCTGCCTCCAGAATTCCAGCCGCTCTAACCAGCCTTCTATCTCTGCAATTGTGGAGCTGGGTTTACTTTATGAACTCCGATGGACTGTAATGTAAACTGCCTCCAGGTAGTGAGCTCAGGCAACCACAGGCACATCTTGCTAGCTGCCTTCTCTTAGGGACCAGAGTTGTATAATACCTGTTTGGAAATACCGAGTTTTTCCCACCTCCCTTTTCCTTATTGCTTAGGAAAGTAGATCCCATCTCTCTTATTTTCCATCTTGGCCAGAAGTAAAATCTGAACTATGTTCATGATTTTTAGGTTACTATGGTTGCTTTGTAGAGAATGAATTACATGGTTGTAAGATTGCAAAAACAGCTGGGTGTGGAGTAACATGCCTGTGATCCCAGCACTAAGGAAGGAGGAAGAGGAGGAGGTGGAGGAAGGCGACCAAGAGTTCAAGGTCATCCTTGGCTACATAGTGAGTTTGAGGCTAGTTAAGCTACAGAAAACCTTGCCTCAAGAAAACAAACAAACAAAACAGGAGAGGATGGGATGGAGGGAGGGAGGAAGAGAGAGAGAGCTGTGGTGTTGTCCTGCTGGCTGAGGCTCTTTAGGGAGGAGCTCAGAGCCTGTGGTTGGCTCCATCTTCAGGCCAAGAGCCTCAGCAAGCACAGGTTTCGTGGCTGTGGAGGTGTCCTGCCAGTTGCAGGGGTCTTTGGCACTTGTGTTGGTTGGTTTGTGCCAACTCGACTCAAACCTAGACATGTTTGGGAAGAAAGCATCTTGACTGAGAAAGCGCCTCTATAGGATTGGTGTGTAGGAAAGTCTGCAGAGCAGCTTCTCCACTGGGCCCAGTTGAGTGGGGACAACACCGCTCTGGGGCTGGTGGGCCTGGGTTATGTAAGAATGTAGGATGAGTGCCTGTGGGGTGCAAGTCAGTGAGCAGCATTTCCCTGTGGTCTCTGCTTTAAGTTCCTGCCTCCAGGTTCCTAGGCTGATTCCTTCAGTGATGGAACTGTGACCTGAAAGCTGCAAAATAAAATAAACTCTTTACTCCTGGAATTGCTTTTGGTCATGGTGTTTTGTCACAGCAATAGAAACTAGGACACCACTCTGAAAAAAACCAACCTGTGGTTGGAAGTTTTTCTTAGAAGATCTTGGAACAAGAGGCCCCAAAGATGCTAGAACTCTGTTAGTACCAATGCTGTCACTGCCATGGACTAAGGAAGTGTCTGGGAGTGGAAGACTGGAGTGGGCTGCTTTTACAGCTCTTATCAGTACTGTGCAGGTCATTACTGCATTATTCTGTAGCTACTTTTCTGTATCTGCTTCTTACCTATTTGTTTTTCAGTGTTTTCAAGACAAGGTTTTACTCTATAGCCCAGACAAGATTGGAACTCACCATATACCTCAGCCCATGGTAATCCTCCTGCCTCAGCCTCCCAGGTACTTTTAATTCATGGCTTTATATCTAAGAGTTTAATAAATTATTTTATTATTTAAAAATATTTTGTGTATATGTGTATCTCTGTGTTTTTGCACATGAGTGCAGGTGCTTGAGGAGTCCAGAAGAGGGCACCAGATCTGCTGGAGCTGAAGTTAGAAACAGTTGTGAGCTGCCTGATGTGGCTGCTGGTAACAGAACTCTGTTCCTTTGGAAGACCAATGAGTGTTTCTAACCACTGAGCCAGCTCTTCAGCTCTGTTTCTGAGTTCTTTAGTCTTTAATTAAAGCATTGTGTTAGTTTCTGCTATTGTTACTGCAAAGCCTCATGGGATTTATCTATTTGTTTGTTTGTTTTTGGATTTTGGTTTGACAGGGTTTTTCTGTGTAGCCTTGACTGTCCTGGACTTGCTTCGTAGACCAGGCTGGCCTCAAACTCATGGAGATCCACCTGCCTCTGTCTTCTGAGTGCTGGGATTACAGGCATGTGTCACCATGCTTGGCTGGCATGTTTTCTTCACTGGACCAAATAAGGTACAACATCAGGTCTGTGGCCACATTTTCTTGTGAAGCCTGTGATGACGAACATGGGGAACTGAGGAAACCTTGTGTGAACATCTTAAGAGTCGTGGAAGTCCTGAGGAAATGTGTGTCACTGATGTGGGTCAAGGACCAGGGGATATTGGCAAAGTTTTTCCCATTTGAGTCAGGCCCCGACCAGCAAAGCCTTCCTCTGGTCCGAGTGCAAATGTTGACAGTATGTGCACAATTTTACAAACAATTGACTAGTGCATGCAAAAACTAGCAATTGCAGCTTCCTCCCCCTGATGTTTACAGTCTGAGATTGCTCACCTCGACATCTTACTGAGACTAGCGAACTCTTCCCAGAGCTAACCACAAGAAATTTTCTGAGGTTCAATGATGGCATTTCGTGCTTGATGCCCCTCTGTCAGAGCGTACACAGCTCATGGGATTCTAGCTTTTTTTTTTTTTTTTTTTTTTTTTTGTACAAGAGTCTGCGTGTCTTTCTTTTCTTCATTTCTTACTGCTCTGGTAAGGTTTCTGGGACCTAAGTGATTCAGAACTCAACAGAGGAATCCTGCCTTCCCTTTTACCTTCTGGTATTGGGTGACAACCCTTCAGGTTTCCTGGTTTGCAGACGCAACACTGCAATCTCTGTCTCTCTGCACAGGGTCCTTTGTTAGTCAACTTTGAGTCACTGTAACAAATACTCAGGCCAATCAACTTGTAAAGAGGTGGGGCTTATTTGGTTCAGGGTTCCAAAGTTTCAGTGGTGGCTAATTGGTGCCGTTGCTTCGGGCCTGTAACTGCATATCAAGATGAGAGCATGTGACAGAAAACAAACAAACAAAAAAACAGCTGGGTGTGGTGTCACATACCTTTAATCCTATCCCTTGAGTCAGATGAAGGTGAATCTCTGTGAATTCCAGGGCAGCTTGGTCTACAGAGTGAGTTTCAGGACAGCCATGGGTCTGTGGAGGGACCTTGTCTCAACAAACAAACCAATCCCAAGCCACTCCCATTGTTGTAGTCTAGAAGCTGAAGAGAGGGGAGTGGAATCCCCCAATCAATCTCTCTCTCTCTCCCCCTCTCTCTCTTGTAGACATCATTATTTTAACTATATTAACAGGGTTCTTACACTTCTACCTCCCTTCCAACCCTTATCCTCACTAATACCTTCCAACCCCACTACACTAGGTTGGAGAAAAAGAAGGTTAGTGGGGTGAAGGGGACATAATTCTCTTTAGTTACTTCCTGCTGTTTAGGAATATAGTTCCTTGGGGCAAGTCCAATCTTCATATTCAGGATATCCAGCATTCCAGCAGACCAGCAAACCAGCGAGCGACAGCAAACGTAGCAATAGGACGAAACGGCAGCAGTAGGGAGAGCAGCAGCTGCCTTCTTTTTCTTCTTCTTCTCCTCCTCCTCCTCCTCCTCTCTCCCTCCTCCTTCTTTGGAGACCCATTCTCTCTCCTGGCTCTGGCATTTATTTTCTCTGCAGCATCCCCAGAATTAAACTAACTCCAACTGGCAAAGATCATGCCCCTCTCAGAGCTGCTGTGGAAGTCTAAAGCAGCCTCATATCCTACACCTGGGATTGAAACAAAAACATGTTTACATAACATAACTGAGTTTTTAAAGACACCAAAACTTCCACTACATTACCCCCTTTTGTCTAAAAAAAAAAGAAAGAAAAAAATTTGGCCTTTTCTCTAATACGACTGAGACTTGTTGCTTTCTTTAAAGATTATCAATGAAGCAAACACTTTTTGGATCAACAGTTTCTTTTCTAACCTCGTAACTTGCAGCTCTTCTTGTCTGGAACAGCTTTTACTTTTTGCTGCTAAGTCTCGAGCTAGGCCTCCAACGCTGCTTTCTAATGGCAAGTTGTTGCCTTGCATGTTCTTCTTGGACCAGCACTCACTAGTCCAGTGAGGCCTTTTACCACACGGGAGCTCGGACGTTCTTGCTAACAATCCAGTGTCGTCAGGGCTTGTTTGCCTCTCTAGCAGAAAGTAAGGTATTTCTCTGAGTTAACGCACTAGTCATTTTGAGCTCTGAGGTTTTTAGCAGCTTGGTCACGATTTCATTTCAAGTGACTGAATTGACCACAGTTGAAGCACTGACAATTTTGACTTCTAAGGCTTTTGGTGGCTGCTGGGAAAGCTAATGGTGGTAATCTCATAACCCAAGGCTGCTCCTCCAGCAGCTCAGCTTGCTCAAGATGAACCCTTTCTCTTGAAACTGGCTGTTTTTCTTTAACCCTTTCACCCTGTATGGCCTTCTACTCCTCCTGCCTCCCCATCCCACCAAGTTCCTGTGGGAACTTGACACCAAAAGTGCACAGAGCAGAGCAAGGCAACTGTGGGACGTTCCGGCTCTTAGATCCTAGGTTTTCCAGCGGTGCTGGTTGTTTAACAAGCCCTTCCATCTCTACCCACAAACTCCCTAGTTGCACAGCAGTCTGCAATCCTTTTAAAATGAGAGAATTAAGTGACACTTCTGGTTTTCCTATTTCATCCATTTTTGGTTTCTCATAGCCCTTCATATCCCACTTGCAACTTTTCCAATTATTCATTCATTCTCCCAACCTTTTCTGAAATGAAATACAGGAAGAAGGCAGAGCAAAAACAGAAAATCCCCTCTGGGAGCAAAATGGGAGAGAATCCGGTGGCAATAGCCGATGTGAACTTTTGCTGACATCATAAAACACTTTATTCATTTCTTCACACACTGCTATCTTCTCTGTGGCATTAGAAACCAAGTTTCCCAATATTCCAAGCCCTATGTCTAAGGGCCACTTGTAGTCATACTTTTTAAAATTTATTTTATTTGGTTCCTTATTCCTCTGCAATACTAGATTGAAGAAAGAGGTTAGTGGGAGGAGGGGGACATAATTCTCTTTAGCTACTTCCTGTTGTTTAGGGACATAGTTCCTTGGGGCAAGTCCAGTCTTCATAGTCAAGATATCCAGCAAACCAGCAGCAGGACAAACCAGCAGCAGTGAGAACAGCAGCTGGCCACCACTGATGCCGCCTTCTCCTCCTCCTCCTACTCTTCCTCCTACTCTTCCTCCTCCTCCTCCTCCTCCTCCTCTTCCTCCTCTTCCTCCTCTTCTTCTCCCCTTCTCTCTCTCGGCTTTGGCATTTATTTCCTCTCCAGAGTCCTCAGAATTAAACTATTTGCAGCTGGCAAAAATCATGCCCCTCTCAGCCGAGGCAAATAGTCTGCTGCTGTGGACAAGCTAAAGCAGCCTTATTTCCAATACCTGGGATTAAAACAAAAACATGCTTATATAACATAACTGAGTTTTTAAAAAAAAAACACCAAACCTTCCCATGCCCCCCTCTCGGTTTTTTGTACAGAGTTTTTCTGTGTAGTTCTGGCAGTTCTGTATTGCTTTGTAGACCAGGCTGGCCTTGACCTCACAGAGATCCAACTGCCTCTGTGTCTCAAGTGCTAGGATTAAAAGGCTTGCTCCACCACACCAGGCTCTCAATTTCTTGTGAAGGTAGAGCTCTCCCACTCACCCCTACCATGTAAAGGTTCCACTGTGTTCTAGTAGGACCAATCTGGGGAAAAGCTTTTAACATATGTGTTAGTATTTTGCCAGCCTGCTTTCGGGTTGCCTAGCAACGTAGGATGTCATCATGTATCGCAGGCCAGGTAGCCACACCTGGCAGGCGTGATTAATCCTTAAAAGCATCAACCCACCACTTTGTCTCTCTCTTGGCTCTTGCCCTCTCCCTTTTCTCTGTTGGGGCGCCCCCCTTTCCCCTATCATGTCTCGCTCTCTCCTCTCTCCCTCTGTCATATAAAATCTGCTATGCGCATCATCGCCATTATTTAATTTGACAATATGAATCTTTAAGAGGGACACCCCGGATATCAACTGTCGCACCATCTCATCGATGTCTGTGCGTACACAGATGCTGAATCAGCTCTTTTACTCGCCACTGTGACAATGCCTGGTAATATCAGCTAAAAGAATAAAGGGTTTATTTTAGCTTGTGGTTGGAGGAGATGATCAATCACAGTGGGGAAAGTGTGGCAGCAGGTGCCTGACACATGTTGTCTCATTGTGGCCAGGAAATCAAGAGAGACAAACCTGGGTGCTCAGCAGGCTTCCTTTTCTGTCTCATTCAGTCTGAGGCATCAGTCCATGGAATGGGGCTGCCCATTCTCAGTCAAAGCTCGCTCTTAATATCCTCCCAGATATATATATATATATATATATATATATATATATATATATATATATATTGTTCTACTTGTATCTGCAGGCCAGAAAAGAGCACCAGATCTCATTAGAGATGGTCATGAGCCACCTCTGGACGAGCGGCCAGTGCTCTCAACCTCTGAGCCATCTCTCTAGCCCCACCTGAGGCCATATTGTGTAATGGACTCCCCTCCCACAGTGTGGCCCCATCATAATTAACTGCCCCTCCAATAACCCTGTTTCCAAATAAGGTCACATGCTGAGGCACTCAGAGTTAGGGCTTCAACATAGCTTTTGTGAGAAGACACAACTAACCAGTAACCATTCCTCTCATGGAAAGGGACTGTGAGTCATGAATGAACTCCAGATAGCCCACGCACGGCAAGCTTGGCTTTGGAAGGCCTTGCTCTTCTCCCCATTCTTTCTGCCTTGCTAAAAACCATTAGACTATACATTTGTACAGCTACTCACCAAAGCCTATTCCCTTATTTGGCCACTTTCTCTTCCTGAGGCTGACTACCAAGGTCTAGCTATCAAAGTATTGAAATCCAGCAATCTAAAGACCCCTTTGGCTACCCTGATTACTATGCCTAATTAAAATTAAACACTTCATCTTAACACCGGTGTTTTCCTTTTTACCTTCATAAACTGCCATTTGCCTCCAGGCCATTGTCTGTCTCCTTTCTATCCAGAAGCAGTCCTTTGTCCCTCTGGAACAAATACCCCTCCCCCCACCTTGTTCCCTTCTTCTCCGTCATCCTCTGTCTCCTGTATTTGTCTCTTATTGTCTGCTTTTTGTCTCTCTGGAGCAAATAAACCTCCTGTGTGCTGAGAACTTGGTCTTGGGGGTACTGAGACTACATAGTCTCTTTCACCTCATACTTTCTGTACTCTAAGGAGACTTGGGTCATTCAGCAAGTTTTCTGCCTTGATTAGATGTGAAACAAAATTAAGTACTGTGATTTTAAAACAAATCCATTTTATGTAGGGTGGGGACACATCTTTGATACAGTTCTTTTAGTTAGCCTAGGGCCACCTCTTACCCCACCCTCCGATTTGGAGTGTGCATGTGGTCTCGCTGTTATCTTAAGTTGGCCTGAACATACTATTTACTGTAGTCTGGTAAGTCTATTGCCTCAGCTTTCAAAGTGCTGGGATTCTAGACACGTAGGACCACACTCAAATCCTTTCCCCAATATTAACGTATGGCTTGTCCCAGGGAAGGTTACAACAGAAAAATAGAAAAGAGAAAGAGAGAAAGAGAATTTTACCTTTTGGGTTTCAAAAACTCTAAATCCAGGACGAAGAAGGCTTAGAATAACAGCTGGTTACTTCCATCTAGTTTTCCTTCCCTCTCCCACTTGAGATTTACCCAAGTCTCTAGAAGCATAAGAGAAGCATCTGGGATGGAGCAGGATATTAGGAGATTCTGTGCTCTCCCCCATGGCCAACTCACAGGACCTTTTCCTGAACAAGCGTTCAGGAAAAGAGGAAGCATACACTCTGCTTCCTGTGATGTCATGAGATTTGGAGATATTTCCTGTCCTCGGGGATAGAAGCACAGCTGAGTGTTTCTGGAACCTCAGAGAGGACAGGGAAATGCCCAAGGTCACATCTGGAGGGCCTCTGGGACTGAGGACCAGATGAACGGTATATCTCATAGAGTCAGATGAAGAAAGATGACAGCTGAGACCCAGAGCTCCTTCCCATTTTGTACCCGAAACTCAAGTCAACCTCATCTTTGAGGTTGCCCAAGGATGGCTGGTGCTTCAAGTGACAAATGGAGACCATTTTTACATCATACCAACCTCATAAAACTATCAGGTTCAGTTATTAAAAAATAAAATTGATTTCTTTAAACAACTTTAAAAAATACATTTATTTTTACTTTGTGTGTGTGTGTGTGTATTCGTGCTGTGGTACACTTATAGAATTCAGAGGACAATTTTGTGGGAGCTGATTTTCTCCTATGATGCAGGATCTGAGGATGGAACTCAGGTTGGCAGAATGACAACAAGCACCTTTACCTGCTAAGCCATCTTGCTGGCCACAAATGGATTTGTGATCTGAGATATATTTCTGATCCAGAAAGAAAATTAATATCCTATGTTTTATATAATGACTTATTTGCAGAGGGTAAGGGAACTGGAACTATCCATGAGCAGACGTGTGCAATTGCAGCATTTTCCTGGCTTATGGAAATCATTGCAGAGCTCACACTGACTGGATATCCAGGAAGGAAGGAAACGGCAAAGGAAGAGGTGGGTAGGGGTGAGGGAAAAACCACTGAAGTCATTTTTTAAATGTGTGAATTATTACTCTTTGAAAGGGACTCTGGACCTTTTGAAAGGAAGGTTCTCAGGTGTCTTGAAGGTTTAGGCATCTTCAGAGATAGCTCAGTACTGCTAAAACACAAGTATATATGTGTTCTGCTATTGATGTCACCAAATCCTGTTCAAATGACATGAGGTAAAGATAAGGTGTAAGTTATCACCAGGAAAGAAGGAATGGTTCAGTGTGACAGGTCACAAGGAATGATACTGTGTTGGTTTAAGTAAGAAAGCCTCTATATAGGTTCATATATTTGAACTCTCAGTCATCACGGAGTGGTTCTACTTGAGAAGGGTTAAAGGTGTGGCCTGGTTGGTGGAGGCATGTTATGGGGCGGGCTTTAAGGTTTCAAAGCTGTAAGCCAGGCCCAGTGTCAGTCTCTCACTTTGCTTACAGGTCAGGATGTAGCTCTCAGCTACCTCTCCAGTGTCTGCCTGCATGTCGCCATGCTCCCCATCATGATGATAATGGACTAAATCTCTGAAACTGTAAGCAAGTCCTCAATTACATAAATGCTCTCTTTCATAAGAGTTGCTTTGGTCATGATGTCTTTTCAGAGCAATAGAACAGTGACTGATGCAGAATTATCTGTCTCTGAGATCATATAGCCTCATGATTGAATTGTGTGTGTGTGTACTAGGGATAGAATCCAGGGCCTTATACATGCTAGGTGAGTGCTTTGCCCCTAAGCTGTACCTATGCTCTCGCCTCTTGTTTGAGAGTGTCTCAGACTAATGAAGATAGATGTGACAGCTTCTGAGTCTCTCTCTTCAATGATGATAAGTAGAAAGAAAAGTAGGGACCACAGAGGTAAAGAAGGCAAAGCCAACTTCCATAATTGACCTAATCATGCTGCCCTGGTGGCACAATGCTTAAAATCCTGATTTTTGGGAGGCTGAGGCAGGAGGATTGCTGATAGGTCAAAGCTATCCAGGGCTATATAGTGAGACTGAGTGAAAAAGACAAACAGGGATGTGGCTCGATTGGTGGTGTGTTTGCTTATCATGCAGGAGGCCTTGGGTTCGAATCCCAGCATCATCTATAATCCTACCATCTGGTACACAGAGGCAGGAGAATCATGGGACACACAACTGTAATCCCACCATCTGGTACACAGAGGCAGGAGAATCATGGGACACACATCTCTAATCCCAACATCTGCTAAACAGAGGCAGGAGAATCAAGAACTCAAGGTAAAGAGTTCAGGCTGAAGAATTCATCGTTAGCTATACATAAAGTTCTAGCTCAGGCTGGGATATATGAGAACTTATCTTTAAACAAATAAAACTGTCCAAAGAGACTTATTGGGAGAAGTCATAGTTATAATGAACCTTTGAAATTAAGATGAGGTTTGAACATAGATTTTGCCAGGCAAATACTTCTATCCACTCTGTGCCTTGACTTTCAAATATAGCAAGTGGTTATTCATTCATTTTCATATTTTCATTTTCACCCTACCGCCTCTCCTTTTCTGTTTGTTGTTGTTGTTTGTTTGTTGAGACAGGGTTTCTCTGTGTAGCTTTGGCTGTCCTGGAACCCACTGTGTAGACCATGCTGACTTTGAACTCAGAGTTGCTTGCCTCTGCCTCCCAAGTGCTGGGATTAAAGATGTGCGCCTCCACCACCCTGTCTCCTCTTCTGTTTTCAAAAGGTTATTTTTTAATTTAGTTCATTTTTCTCTGTGTGGGTGTTTTTCCTGCACACATGTCATTCTGTGTTCTGCTGTCGGCTTCTGGACGAAGAACAAAGAAAGCCGAAGATCAAAGGTTCCATTTCTCTCAGGAAAGGCCGGAGTGCTCTGGGTAAGGCCTGTGCACTGGACGAAGCTCTGTCTTACCGGGGGAGGTGGAAATGAGTTTTCCACCTGGTGTTACAGCTAGCTCTTTTCCCCCCATAGGTATAGAAACTACTTATTAACAGCAAAGGCCCAGAGACTCATTTCTTCTTGGAGACACCCACAGTACTGCTCCGGTGGCCAGTGGTCTTGGTGTGCCCACCTCACTCACAATGGCCCAAAAAGTGACTGGAACCCCTGCCAGCTCTAATCTTCTTCAGTTGCTGCAGGGCCTCACACAGCTTGTTGTCTAGACGATTGGCCAGAACCTGGCTGTGCTTTCCATCTTTCACATCCTTCTGTCTGTTCAAGACCCAGCCTGGGATCTAGCACTGCCATGGACTCTGCATGATGGCGATCACACTCTCCACCTCATCCTCCGTGAGCTCTCCTTGCCCGCTTGGTGAGGTCAGTGTCTGCTTTCCTCAACACTGCATGCATGAGCATATCTCCGCCCCACACCCTTAATGGCAATGATGGCAAAGGCTGCTAACCGCTGCCCATCAGTGTTGATGCTGAGTACTCGAAATGTGCTGGAACTTCTCAGGGTTCACTAGAGACATGGCCGCGGCACAAGTGGCAGCGTGTAGGCTTTCTGTGGAAGCGTACAGGTAGCTCTTTTAAATGAGATCGTGGGTATCAGATGGCAGTGGAAACCCTGGAGTTCCAAGAGTCTGTGACAATAAGGAGGTGTTACAGCCCTTGGCTGAGCCACTACATTGATGGCAGGGATGAGCACAAAAGCCCATGCCTGGTTGGCTTGCATGGAAGGCAGGTCTGGCAGGACACAGGTGCTTCCAGGGCATTCCGCACTGAGCTCGAGGCAGTGGGCTGGGCTTCCGTGCTTCCGTGGCTTCCGAGGCAGTTCCACCATAGTTATGGAACACGTCTGTGATTGGTGGCAGCTCACATTGGCCAGCAGCACGTGGCTAACTGACTGGCACTCAAGCTCCAGGAGTCCAGAGGTGGACCCAGAGTAAATGACAATTCTCAAGAGGTCATGGTGGAAAGCTGATGGTAGCACATAGCACATTTATTTCATGTGGAATCAGGGATTTATAACCTTGGGCAGTGGGAGGGGTTTGGAGGGTGAATGTGTTTGATTCACTGGGCTAGAGGTTCTAGGGATACTTGATTTACATGTAGTGGTATGGTACCTCATTCACATGCAATAGCACGGTCCTATCACAAGAAGGAGAGCACAGTACTTAATTATTATGAGTGAGGGAAGAACTCCAGGTACAATTAAAGGTCATTGCTGAAAGCTAAGGTCTCCTTAGCGTGGTGTGGGGTATTTCCAGAAATCCCCAGGTGCTTGCTGAGCAGCTTCTTCTGGGAGAAAGGGAATTGAACCTGCAAATTTCCCTAAGGACTATGTGACATTCCTCAGGTAGAGGATGTGGGGATTTGGTCTCCCCAGATCAGGCAGAAAAGACGGAGCCCTGCTGAGAAAAGGAGTCTATCATTCTACACTGAGCTCAGAAGCTGTGCGGAAACACCAGACTTCAACCTTAATATCAGGGTTTCCAGACACCCACATACCGACACACACGTCTGTATACTACTTGCATGCCCTCTGAGGCCCCTGGAGTGGACTGTAGTGAGCTGCCATGTGGGCCCCAGGAATTGAACCCTGGTTCTCTGGAAGAGTATTCTTGCTCCTGACTGCCAAGACAGCCCTCCAGCCCCATTTGTCCAGCCTTAAACTCATCGTCTTTCTGTTTCTGTTCTCCCAAGTGCTGGGATTATGTGAGCACCACCACTAATGACTTAATACTTTGACATTTAATATTTATTTCTAAGTTACTCAGAATACATACTCTTATTTTTGATTCCTATTCTCTCACATCCACAGGCTCATGTAATCTTTTCTTTTTGAGAGTGGGTTGGACCCAGTGACTCTCTCCTTATAAGCAGAGCATGGCAGACATAACAGGCATTATCTCTTACATTAGGTCAAAGTTTATAACCTCTGGGTTTGGTTCATTCTCGTTCTTTCAGAGTCCCTATTCAGACAGAAACACACTCTCATACTGGAGGTAGCTTTATGAGACACTCACAGGCTTCAGTGAGGAACTGAGGTTGTTGGATGAACATTTCAGAGACACTGCAGGTCGTCAACACCAGGTGAATGAATTTAGGAGTGGATCTATCCTCTCCAATCAAGTCTGGAGAAAACTGTAGTCCCAGGCAACAGCTTAGCTGTAATCTGAAAGGCCTCATGCTAGACATCCAATGAAACTGTTCCCAATTTCCTGACCAACTGAAATTATGAGATAATTCATGATTGATTTTGAACAGTAGAATTTGATATTGAACCATAGAGAAGTCATAGCTGGCTCAGGCTCATCTCACAGTGGGCTCAGGTTACCCTCAAACCCATTTTGTGGTTATTTTCCTAGGACTAGAATGTATAATTAGGACAGAGATACAGTCAGCAACTGGCAACAGCCCCACTGTAGTTCCCTGAGAAGAACAAGGGCTATTGTGACAAGAGTGACAGTGGCTGTTAGAGACAGGCCTCTTAGGAAACAGTAACCTGAAAGCACTGCTGCCTTCTTACTGGGATTACCTGACTGGTGGCTTCAGGAGACACAGAGCCCGAGATTCCACAAGAGCAACAGTAGACTGTCTTAAACCTAACCAGGCAGTAACTTCAACTGGTGTTTCCAGATGTGATGTGTTGTTGCAAAACCATCACACATTTCGTATACAGCTAGTGACCCGGCACATGCTTTTTAAGTTTTTCCTATTAATGAAGCGCTCAGAGGTTGACTCTTGCCTGATGAGGCAGCAACCTGTCTTCACCAAGCAACTTCAGAGTAAATGAACTGCCCAGCCCAGCAATGATCAAACCCACAGGACCCTGACTGCCTTTCCCTTCCATGGGACATGACACTGGTCTATTACATCAATGATGTGCTTACTGGGCATGGGAAACGGAAAGTTCTACGTACATTTTATTTGTGTGCGGAGAGTGGGAGATAAAATCCAGAGAAGTCGAAGGGCTTACTGCTTTGGAGAAAGCCACAGGGGTCCAATTATCTTAGGTATGAAGATATTTCTCTTTTCTGGTGACAGTTGTAGGATCAAGGTCTTCCTGACATTAAGAAAGAGGCACAAGACCTCCTGGGTTTCTTTGGCTTCTGGCAGTGATGTATTTCTCATTTGGACGTGTATCTCTGACTCATTTGCTTAGTGGCTAGAAAGTGCCTATTTTGAGTAACCCTCAGAATGAGAGCCGTACCTAGAACAGGTCAAGCTGCTGGGCAAAGTGTTCTGCTGTGGTAGAAAATAGTTATTAATATTTGCTATTAAATCACACATATAATTATCACATCACTTATTATTTAACCAGCTATCATACCAATAAAAGACACAGACACCTGTTAGATTTTTAATATACATATGCACTGGAACTGGGCAGAAAATAACCCCCTAAAGTATCATTTTAGTCCGAGCTATAATCCCCTAAGTATTTGCATGTTTTCCATGTGGGGCTGCTTCTTTCCATCTCCCCATCTTCAGAGCAAACTCCTCTTGGCCACATGGTTCTAGTTCATGCTTAACCCATGGCAGCTCTGCTTTCTCCTCCCCCCTCTCCTGTTCCTCTCTTCCTTTTTCCTCCTCCTCCCGTGATCCTCCTTTCCTGCAAGTCTGAGAACCTTCGCTCTACCTACCTCACTTCTGCTTAACCCAGGTGTGTAGGCAACTTTATTTAGCCAAGCGGGGGTAATTTTGGAGGCAAGGTTACACAGCATCACTTGGTATACATGAGAGTTTGCACATAAAACAGTAAGAATCTTGAGGGGGAAGCAATCGACATCTAAATACATGGTGGCTCTAGATCAACTACCACAGTCTGCTAATTGGATCATGTGACTCATTACTGGGTCATGTGATTCATCAGATAGCATGGGACTGGAGATGCAAGGATGCTTTGGGACCCTTTGGCAGGCTGCTTTGGTGAATCATAGCATGGATCCTTGAAAATGTTAAGTGATGCCACCTGCTGAGAATAATGCTTCTCCTTCAGAGAACAACTTGTGGCCTGCTACTAGGCTTTAGAGAATGAATGCTTGGCCAGGAGCTGCCGAGTTACCATGTGAAAGAGCTGCTCTAGTGTTACCAAGTCTTAAAGTTGCCAGTGGCTTTGTCAGATGGCATGAAAGTTTTGAGATAGACTGGGGTGGATTGAAGGCCAAGTTGCATGAGAAAGTAGGTCAGATGTGAGTGAACCCCACCCCATGCTACCTGTAGCCTCAGCCTCTGACCTCAGCTCGCTGAGGGAGAAAAATGCTTGAGGATGGTTTACAATTTTTCCTCCTGATTTGTTGGTATCACCTGAAAGAGAGACTGACTACAGCTGTACAGAGTCCCTTGGGAAAGGTGACAGACAGCGAAAGGAAAGCCTCCCATTGTACTGGACTTCCCCTGAAATGCTAGCTGGCCAGATGTTTTGGCTCATATCAGTTCATTGACTACAGTTAATGGTTTGTTTAGACAGGCAGGGGCTTGATGGGTACACAATTGGAAAACTGGTATGTGAGCAGTATTTACATAGACCTCTCCAAATGAGGTCAGATTCTAATGGCATTTGTGCCTGGCAAAGGGACACTCAGACCATGCCTAGTGACAATCAGGTAAAATGCATGATTCTGTGGCCAGCAGCCATCCTTTCCAGTCATCTCTGGCACTGCCCAATGGGCTAGTGAACAAATGGCCAGGGAGTCAAGGATGGAGGTTATTCCAGGCTCAGCAGCATCTTCCTGAATGCTCATCCCCAGATACAGGGCGGCGAGTTAATTACACGGATCTGCTCCAACCAGGAAAAGGACAGCACTCATGGTTCCCAGATATGATTTGCCTTTTCTGCTTGCGGTATCTTTGCCCTAACTATCAGTTGTGAATTGCCAGATAATTTTATCCCAACCATTGTATTTTACATATCATTGCGTTTGACTACAGAATTCATTTCATATAAATTCAGTGGGACACTGGGCCATGCTCAAAGCCACTGAGTCAGAGCTGTGGAACAGCTTTTGGAGGCCCAGCAATGGCCAGTCTAGGTGGTGCACATTGCGCTGCTGGGATGAGTCTTCAGGCTGTGGCAACACTCTCGGCCCACGCCAGCACCATTGGTGCCACTTCTTCCTGGCCAGATTCTCAAGTCAAGGAATGAAGTGAAAGGGAGAGTAACGGGAGCTGTTCTCATACCCTCTGGGCACACACTAGGGCATGTATGTCCTCATCTTTAGGCTGTTGTATTAGCCAGGGTTCTCTAGAGGGCTAGAGCTGATAGGATGAATATATTTATGTGTGTGTGTGTGTGTGTGTGTGTGTTATGTATATAGTATATGTATATATGAATATATGTATGCATATATATATGTATATATACCTTAAAATAACTTATTAATGGGTTGGTGTTGCAGGATCATTGATCCTCTTGTGATTCCTGATATCATGAACTATAAAAACCTGTTTTTTTGTTTGATGTGGTTCAGCCCTAACAGATACCTTTAATCCAAAAACTTTCTTTTTATTGTAAACAGGTGATTATGGTGTGGCTCATCCTTATCACACACCATTAGTCCAAGAGTTTTCTGTAGACAGGATTTAATAAAGTTAACCCTAGGCCAAGAGGTAGAGCAAGACACCAGCTGACAGAGATTAACAGAGAGAGGTGGACATTGAGTTGAAGGGTATTTAAGGCGGCATGGAGAAGAAGAAAGAGCTCTTTAGCTCTCGAGCTCTGCAGCTCCTTGGGCTTTTGGCTGTTGGCGTTTTCCTCCTGGGCCATCAACTGAGCTAGCAAGCTTTAGCTTTGGGATTTTGGCCTTTTCCTTATGGGATGTGAGCTGAGAAGGAAGGTCAGATGGGTGCTTTTTCTGCCTCTATGAGCAAGTAGGTTTTCACTCCAGCATCTGGCTCCTGAGTCTTCACTGGTAAAGTAGAATGGTTGGGATTTTCTTTTTTTTTTTCATAACAACAAGTTGGAGGAATGGCTCAGTGGTTAAGAGCACTGGTTACTCTTGAAAAAATAAAATCCTGGATGCAGTTCCTATCTCATGTTTTCTGTACCTCCAGTTCTGGGAGATCCAATGCTCTCTTCTGGCCTCCTTGGGCATCAGGCTCACAAGTGGTGTACAGACAGATGTGAAGGTACAACACACAAAATAAAATTGGCAGTTGTTTCTATGTGTATGCGTGTTCTTCCAACATGTATGTCTGTGTGCTACAGGTGTTCATTGCCCGTGGAGTCCAGAAGGCACCAGATACCCTTGTCTGTTTCTAAATTTTATTGCTGGGAGCTTTGAGCCTTTAAGAGTTCTTAAACTGGAAGCAAGTACAGTTGACTTAATCACCGCAAAGCATGGATACGCTCACTGCCGCCCAGAGGCTCTCCTGCTTCTCAGCCGTACCCGCCACCCAGCCATACCCACCATGCTCTGGCAGCTCTATTCGCCCTGAGAGTCAAGATGTACAATCACGCCCTTCTTGTGTGTTGTTTCAGAGACCCGAAGGGCCAAGTACTGATCTCATCCTCTAGCTCTGGGCTTGTTGACTTGTTTCTGGTGGAAACATTTTCCCCTTAGAAGCCAAAACTCCTAGAGCAGCACAGCTTGAGCCTCTGGGAATGAAATCTAGAAAGAGGGAAGGGGAACTGAACAGAGCAACATAGATGGGCACGAGAAGAAAGTAGCTAGAAAAATCAGCTGTGAGCAGGCTGTGAGTCGGGCCGTGGAGGCGCACGCCTTAAATCCCAGCACTCGGGAGCCAGAGGCAGGTGGATCTCTGGGAGTTTGTTGGCCAGCCAGGCCTGCAGACTGAGTTCCAGGACAGCCAGGACTACAAGAGAAACCCTGAATCAAGAGAACAAACAAACAAACATACCAACACCAAAGATATATCAGCTGCAGAAAAGAGGACTGTAATAGATTTTTCCATATGTTTTCATATATAGTAAGCAAGTATTTTTGTTTTCTTTCTTTTTTCTCATTGTTATCTAATAAAATATTGTTGACTTTTACGTTGCTATTTAAGTTACAGTGTGTGTAAACTGTGTGTGAATCTGCGAAGAGAAAGGTAAAGATCACTCAAATAACATATACTCTAAGTACTATATACTACATGTAATTATTATGAATATATGTAATATATATAATGTATTAAGGGGTTGGGGAGATTGCTCAGTGGGTAAGAGCACTGGATGCTCTTTACTTTTCATATTCATATACACTTTAATATCTTGTAACTTGCGTATCAGCATAAGAGGTCAGAAACCTATGGTTAAGAGCTGCCCCCTGTCTTTGCAGATCAGGTTTCAGTGACGCACAGCCAACTCACTGCATTTACTGCCTGGCTGCTTTCACGCTGTGCTGGCGGAAGCATTGAGCAGTGGCGATGGGAACTGGGTGGCCTGCAAAACCTAACATAGTTACCATTTGGCCCTTTAAGAAAACCTCTTGTTCCCCAGGCCAGTGTGATTTTTGCTTGCAGGGACAGTTGTTAGATGTTAGGCAGAGCGCAGATTTTTTTGATTATTGTTGTCTTTGTTTGGAGATTAAATGCAAAGCTGTGTAGTTATCAAAGGGTAGACCTTGGTGACTAACAAGTCACCCTGGCCAGGCTGAACTGTGTTTACAGAACTTCGTATTTCTGCATGTTTCCAATTTGGCTGAAAACAGAGTCGCACAAGCAAGCTGACTAGTGTGAGGGAAGCTGCCCATGTTTGGGAACTCACATATGTGGTCTGCTGGCTCTCCTTGATGGTGTGCGACTGGCTGTGCCTGGAACAGCTTCATCTTCCCTCGCATCCAAGGTCAGCTTGTCTGACTCAGGACTGAGTGTGTGCTCAGCTCTGTGAGGAAGGGTCAGAAGCCACAGGAAGAGATGCAGCTTTCAGACTGCTCTCCTTGGCTCCGGCTTGTGCTCATGAGGCCAGCGTGCGTCTGCCTTTCCCTTTTCACCTCTGGCCACCTGCGCTGGGGGCTTCAAGCGTGGCGGCATTGGATGCAATGGCAGCAACCCCACAGAGTCCACGTACCCAACAGCCACACTGTATAAGGTGATTCCTAGTAGATAGTGTGTGTGCGTGTGTGTGTGTTCTTGTGGGTTTGAGTAGATTTTCTCGTTAAGTTTTAAATTTTATAACATTTTGATTTCTAAATGTATTTCATGGAGCAAGTTGTGGCCTTGTGTGTGATTCACGAGAGAAGATCACTCAGACATAGGTTCAAGCCAAAAAAGTCTTTATTAGCTGGCCAGCAACTACATGGGAGTTCAGGACCCTAGTGGAGACCCAAGCCTTTCTCAGGGTGAACTTTTAAACACACACACACACACACACACACACACACACACACACACACAAAACCACATCCTGGGTTGACATACTTCAGTTAACAGAAGAGTTCTCCAGTATCAGAACTACAGGAGCTAAAAAACCAAGTTAGTTCACTTATAGACTTTCTCAGAACTATGAACATCGATGGATGAAGTCTTTGTTCTTGTTTTGGCAGGAGGTGCTGGCTACGTGCTGAGTTCCAAGACCTGAATGGTACTTCCATCATGGCATCGGTTGTGCTAAGGTCTGGGGGTGATGCCTCTACTCCCAGCCCTAAGGAGGCCGAAGCAAGAGGATAGAGAGTTTAAGGCCATCCTGGGCTACATTATTTCTCAAATATATGTTAGATATACATATAAGTGTATTTGGTTTGACATTTAATTTTTTTACATACATATATAGAGTAGTGTATGTGTGTCTACATGTGTAGGCATGCATGCACAGAGACAGAAAACCACCTGTGGGGGTTGGCTCTCTACTTCTACCTTATGGGGCCTGGGGATTGAACTTATGCTTTCAGACTTGGCAGCAAGTGCCTTTACCTTCTGAGCCAATTTGCTGGTCTACGTTGACAATTTTTAATAAACGTGCTTTATGGAACTCCTCTTTAATTTATAACAAATTACTTTATGATGGGACTGGAGAGATGGCTTAGTGACTGAGGTACTTGCTGCTCTTGCAGAGAACTGGCGTTGAGTTCCCAGCTTCCATGATGGATACAGGGACGCATGCACACATGCAAACACACGTGCATACTTTAAAATGTAATCAGTCTTTAAAATTTATTCCTTATGGATTAATACGTGATCAATTATAATAACTGTTTCCATATTTCAGAGCAATGTGTACGAAATCCCTGTGTGTATAGAGTTGGATATAATATTTTATCATTATGAATTTTCTGTATACTTAATTTTGTTTATTTCATCTGGTTTAGGGGGAAAAGTTATGTTAATGTTTATGATAATAATTCTGTTGACTCATTCTTGTAAGAATTACTGGAAACATTTTGCTTTATGCATTTGTGAAACTATATTGTTAGGTGCAAAAATTTCATAGCTAATGTAGCCTCTTGGTAGGATGAGTGTTTTATAAATATGAAACCACTTAGTGCCTCTTTAATGTTATCATAGGCCGTATCAACATTGGCCATTCCTATTAACAATTACACTAATATATAACATACTTGGTCTCAGGTCTGATAATAATAAGCAAGCAATGGAGAGAAGCTGCTATAATTACCTTTATCATTGTCACTGCTCTGGGTCTCATCCTGTGCAGGTTTTCTGGTGTCTGCTAGAGCCAAGGAGGGGAAAAAAGAACTGAAGGACTTCAGCTTGCAGAATTGGGCTAAAGACACAGCTCAGCGATGGAGCACTTGCACAGCATGCTCAGGTCTTGGGTTTGACCCTAGCACTGAAACGACAAATGACCTCTCTGACAGTGCTTAATGCTGTTTAGATTCTTTTTCTTCAAACAAGGTGATGGAAACTCCAGGAAAGAGAGGCCCCAGGCTTGGACAGACCGACAGAGAGCCTGCCAAAAGAAGTCTCCTAGGCAGCCAAGAGAATACAGCAGAAACAGATTTCTTGTTGGATGTTAGCCTTTGTGATTTTTGAGGCCCAGCTGAAACAAAGAAGGGGAAAAAGCAAGACAAGGTCTGAGGCAGCTCTCTTCGTGCAGTTGGGAGGTTGGCATGATCTTTCAGAGGCCCCTTTAGAATTTTGGTCATGTACACAGCAATGACCGTTCTCCAGTACTGACGTGAGTCTCACCTCTGCCAAACTTGGATATACATTCGGGTCTCCTTGCCTCACTCCTCACATCTGCCGGTCCGCCCTGAGTGTGGCTCCTTACTATTTTATTAGATGCTCTTGTTCCAGCTGAGATGTTCACTGTAGACAGCCACTATAAACTCATGTGAGTGTTTATGTATGTGTGTGTGTGTGTGTATATATGTGTATAGGTATGTTTGTGTGTATATGTATGTGTTTTTGTGTATATGTACATGTTTTGTGTATGTATATTTTGTGTGTATGTATTTGTGTGTATGTGTATGTTTTGTGTATATGTATGTTTTGTGAGTATGTGTTTTGTGTGTGTTTGTTTGTGTATATGTTTGTGTGTTGTATGTATGTGTGTGCATATGCATGCACATTTGCCTATCTTTAGAATGATATTGCTCACTGAACACTTGATTGCTTAAAATCCCTTGGGATCCAAATTCCTTCACCTGCAATTCTTTGCTGACTGGAATCCACGGAGCCTTAAGAACTTAAGCTTAAAGATGTCTTAAAGATTAATGATCCCTTGCTCCTCATTTCACTGAAGATGGAAGTGAAGTTCTGAGAGATGAAGCAATTTGCCCCAAATCACAAACCTGTGAGCAGTAAGTAGGGCTGAGTTCATCTCAGAGCAGCAGTGGCAGGAAAGGAGAGGCTTAGCGGTGGGGAAGTGGCAGGGGAAAGAGAGTGCGGGACTCAGGGTGCTGGACGCCTGCATGAGCCAGCTAGGGTAGCAGGAGGAGGGTGCTCTGGGCAGGACCAACGTGGCAGAAGTCTGAGGGGTAGGGGTGGGACTGGTGGGTAGATGGGCTCCTCTGCTGTTCTGGCCAGAACAGTGTCCTCTGCAGACTAAGCTCCAACTATGCCAGCAACACAGCTATCGAGACGCCAACTCGGATTTATATTGTGTTTAAGTCTTTCCATGATCTTGTAGGCTCACTCCATAAGTGGCTGCTACTAGCGTCAACACCAGCATGAAGAAGTGGAGCCCAGAGACAAAGCAAACATGTGAGGAATACATAAATGTGCCATGGAAATGCTCTGGGCACTGCTAACCAACAATCTGTCAGCTCCCCACTCTTCCTCTACGCTGTCCGTGCCACATCTATGGTAAGATGGCTGAAACTCCAAGTCAGGGATGGCCTGGTAGAAAATCCTACTGCCTTGACAGACCCAGTTGGGCAAGTGGTTGCTGCTGGGCCTCTGAGCATGGGTGAGAAGCTGTGTGTGGAGTACACTCTTCCAGGAAGCCTTCCTTCCTTCTCTCTCCTGGGAGAGCAGAGGGAGCTCTTTTCCCTCTTTCACTGGATAGCAAAGAAGAATCATGCAGTCCTGACCACTCCAAGATTACAATTACAGTTTCCGAAACTGGCAAAAGACAGAAAGCCGGAGAAATAGAGTCTGAGTCTTCAGAGCTCCCTGCATAGTAGAGGGGGCCAGGCTTTGCTGTGCCTGACTTGGGGTGTCAGGAAACCCTGCTGCTAAGGGTTGTGAGCCATCATCTCCCATGGAGACAAGTTGGAGGGAAGTTCACAGTGTAGCTGAAACAGAGAGGCTGAACCTCATGGTTATCATGAAAATATTCAACTCTTTCTCTCTCTAACACACACACACACACACACACACACGTATGCATATATTCACAGTGTTACCCTGGCTCGCCTGAAACTTGCTATGTAGACCCAGCCGGCCTCAAACTCACAGAGATCCACCTGCTTCTTCCTTTGGCTGTATAGTTCTTATATATACACACTAAACATACTGTGCAAGCTTTCCTACATGGCCTTTAAAGGATGTTAGCCTTGAACCACACTGTTTTCAACCCCTGGCTCTATCACTTGACCCTAGGCAAGTAACATACCCATCACTTTCTTCATCTACAGCGGCAGGATAATACTTACAAAATAGTTGAGAGGGTTAGGTCAATTAATAAACAGAAAGAATTTAACTAAAAATTAACTGGTGTGTGTGTGTGTGTGTGTGTGATGTGTGTGTGTGGGCATGACAGCTGCAGTGCTCATCAGGAGGTCAGAGAACAGCTTTGTGTGGTACTATCGGTGGTGTCTGGCATCTCCTGGCAATCCTAGAATATATCCCCTTGGAGTAGTCACAAGCCCTTGCCCAGATCAAAGGGGAGGAAAACCAGACCCCATAGTAACAGATTAACCACACTACCTAAGAGTAAAGTACAAACTCATCAGCCAGGCGTGGTGGCACACACTTGTAATCCCAGCACTCAAGGAGGCAGATTGCTGTGAGTTTGAGACCAGCCTGGTCTACAAAGCAAGTCCAGGACAGCCAAGGCTACACAGAGAAACTCTATCTCGAAAGACCAACCAACCAACCAAACAAACAAACAAACAAACAAATGATAATATAAAGCACAAACTAATCAAGCTACACTTTAACTTAAACCAGTCAGTAGCAAAAAGTGGCTCTTTAGATATGGGTCCATTCTGGAGATACCAGAGGCAAATGTCCCAAGTTATTTGTCTTTGAACTTCCAAGGAGTCAAAAGAAGATGCTAGGGACACAGGATATTGGTAGGAAACTTGAGTATGGTTGGGTGATAGGAGACTCTCGAGCTGTGCCAGGAATGGGTGCTGAGTCCCAGGTGTCATGTGCTTACGAGGCTCTAGCTAGTTATTGTCTATTTCAGCAGGGGAGCGGCTTGGTGCTCTCTGGATTTTTATAAAATTGCTTAAGTTCATCAATGGACAGTGGGTTAAGGAGAGACAGGGTGAACATGGTGGCCCATTGTGGGAGTGATGTTTATGCTCATGAGAGAGCTGATGGTGGGAATGGAGGCTGAGAGGGCATTTGGAGGGAAACAGACAGGATTTTACCAGGTAGGGGTTGACCATGGAGGAATCAAGGAGAACTGTCTAAAAGTCAGATTTTTTTTTTTTTCTGGCAGTGGTGGTGGATGACTGGGGCTCAGTTCTCCATCCTGCTTTTGGAGTATCAGGGACCTGTAAGATATCCAAGTATGAGTGTTGAAAAGGCACGGAGCTCTAATGGTCTGTATCAGCACTGCCAGTAGCATCAGAACATACATGCTGCAAGTAAAGTTCCTGAATTTCAAAATGAGGAGGAAGTGGAAGGAGAAGAAAAGCAAAGAGGAAGGAGGAGAAGGAGGAGAAAGAGGAGTAAGAATAAGAAGAGAAGGAAGAGGAGGAGGAGGAGGAGGAGGCAGCAGAAGCAGCCCTGGCTGCTGAGGCAGAAGGGCACATGACTTTAATTCCAACACCACGGAGGTAGACAGAGGTGGATGTCTTTGAGTTCAAAGCCAGTCAGTCTGTATGCATACTGACTTCTAAGCCAGCAGGGATACATAGTTTTAAAAAAAAGTTCCTAGGACTGGAGAGATGGCTTAGTGGTTAAGAGCATGGATTCCTTTTCCAAAGACTTGGGTTCAGTTCCCAGAACCCACATGGAGGCTAACAGCCATCTGTAACCATCAGTTCCAGAGGCTCTGACAATGTCTTCTGACCTCTGTGGACACTAGGCATGTACAGGGTGTACAGACACAACTGTAGGCAAAAACACTCACACATATATAACAGGGCCAGCATAGTGGTGCACACCTGTAATCCCAGCACTCAGGGAGGCAGAGGCAGGCAGATCTCTGTGAGTTCAAGATCAGCCTCGTCTACAAAATGAGTCCAGGACAGCCTGAGTCCAGAGAATCCCTGTCTTGGAAAAACAAAAAACTTGAAAAATAAAAGTTCTGGATGATGAGAACCCTAGACAGCAAAGGCAGTCCAGTGGAGGGGAGATCAGGTTTTCTTTTCTCTTCTTGGTGTTTCATAGATGCTCGACAGTTTAGGGTGATCTCTTCGGCAGGCCCTGAGGGAAAGTCACAGGAGGAAGTCACAATGCCCCTTGGGAGTGGTGTGCCGGCACCTGCTGCATCTAAGGCCCTCCCACAGCCCAACATCTTACGCATCCCCAGCCAGTGGCCTTTCATCCTGCACGGTATGAGGTGCAGAACCAGGAAAACACTCTGGTGAGCTTTAAAAAAACAAGAAAAGCCCTCAAAACAAGCAGACTCTCCCTGCTTAACACTGCATAAAAATCCAACCGGAGAAGTCCTGTGGCACCATTTCATTCCACACTAAGGCAGGAACCTGATGGCTGAGCCAGGAATGCAAGGAGATGGCTGTGTGGATTGTTTTACCCCGCCTATATGGGTTATTTTTAAACTTCAGGAGGACCCCCAGGAAAGTACTGGAAGGAGAGAGGAGGCTTAACTACTGAAAGGGAACACGAGAGACACTGTATCACTTCTCCGATGGGTGATGAGATGGCATCGCACAGAAGGAAGGGTTGCTTTGGGCTCATGGGTCCAGAGGGACAAGAGTCCGTGACGGCAGAGCTGATCTGTAGAAGGGGCTGGAAGCTGAGAACTCACATTTTGATCCAGAAACAGGAGGGAGAGAGTGAAATGATGCTAGTATTTACACTCTCAAAGCCTTCTTCCGGTGATACACTTCCTCCAAGCCCACACCTCTTGAACCTCTCCAAACAGTGTTACCAACTGGGGAACAAACATTCAAAGGCCTGTGATGGTGGGGGATGTCTCACTCAAGCTACCACAGATGACTAAGACAAATTTCACTGATGTCTCCATTTCACAGTTTTGCTTCAGGCAGAAGCTGCTTATTTTCCTATTAGTTCAGAAAAAACCAAACCAAACCAAACAAACCCCCAGCTTTTGTGCAAAAGTCCATTATGTGTCTAGAGCCAGCCTCTGACTTAGTAGAAACTATATCTTTCTCATGAGGTCCACAGGAACATACCTTGCTCTGGCAGATGTAGGCAACCTAGCGATTAGAATATAAGTAAAACAATCTTCGTGGTGCTTTCAATAGGAAGGTGGTGGCGGGCTTTGAGGTCTCAGAAGCGCAAGTCAGTTCCCTTCTAATGCCTGTGGATCAAGATGTAGAACTCTCAGCCCCTTCTCCAGCACCATGTCTGCCTGCAGGCCGCCATGCTTCCCACCATGATGACAGTGGACTAAACCTCTGAACTGTAAGCCAGCCCCAATGAAATGTTTTCTTTTATGAGAGTTGCAGTGGTCATGGTGTCTCTTCATGGCAGTAGAGACCCTAACTAACACAGCATCACACACTGCCTTTTAAGTGCTGTGACCCAGGGCAGACACTGGGTTCTGAGCTGAACTGGTGCAGGAAATGCTAGAACTGCCTTTCAGAATGGTGTCCCTGGGAAAGTCTCAGGAGCCCGACCTCTTCTCTTCCTCACCTTTACAGGAACACTCTAGAAAGTTCTGGGTGTCTGTTCTTTGTTCCTGTCTGGCAGGTTCCCAGCCAGAGTCTCCAGGACACAACAGCCGGCTGAGTGATGATCCTCGCTCCCTTCCCATGTGAACGGTGAAGGAGGCAGCTCTGCACAGTGGTGGTATCAGCCAGTGTGGCAGGGCTGCTCTTAAGGGCACTGAAGGCCACACACAGGATGTCCTCTGAGGGCTGGTAGTCTCCATCCATGTTGTCAGCCGTGACCTTTGGACAAGCCTAGTTCTGTCATCTGCATAGTCAGGCGTTTACTGTACAGATGGGTTCCTCTTCTGAGGCCCCCCTATGCCCCACAGTACCCTAAGCCCACAGAGCTGTGTGCCACATTGGAGTCTGGCTCTGAGTCAAGTCCTGCGTTTGTCCTTGCTAAGCACAAAGTCCATGTGCTGTGCCTGAGGGCAGAGGGTACACGGCAGAATGCTCCCTGCCCTCAAGGAGATCCACACAATGGGGTTGGGAGATGTTGGCACAATGGGTGACCCTTCCCACACGTCTCTCACTCCAATGTCCACCCATAAGAGGCAGCATTGAGAAGATGCTCCGAGAGGCTTGGCTCACCTGGGATGCTGAGTCCCCTCTGCCGCTGTGGCTCACTTCTCTGTGGGCACTGCCTGCCTCAGAGGTTGCCTAGATTCTTCAGGACCACCTCTTGTGGCTTCCTGTCACTCTCACGTGAATTCCACGCACCCCCAATCAGGCCCAGTTCTGCTTGTCATGGCCTTGCTTTGGCTACAGAATGAACTTTCAGCTTCTTCAGGAGGTTATATGTTTGTACCTTTCTGTTTCCAGTCCTCTAGTGGACAGAACCCTGCCTCTAGAACTTTCCGCATTAATCATCTGCCTTATTCCATTTCAGTGAACAGTTGTGATGTTCAGCTGTTCCTATGCTACAAGGAAGCACAAAAGGGAAAAGAAATGCAGACAGGTTCAGGGCAGGGGGACACATGGCAAAGATAACTGACTGGATCCAAAGTAGGAAAGTGTGGTCGCTCTGTCAGTCCAACAAAGCCGAGAAGAGAGTCTCGGTGAGGACTGTGTAGATGAGGTGGCCTGTGGGAGAGTCTGTGGAGAACTGTCATGACTGTTACCTAAGGTGTGAAGACCACCCCAAATATGTGCAGTGCCATTGCATCAGCTGGGCCCTGTGACTAGAGAAAGCTAGATGTGCCGCCAACAAGCGAGGATGAATTTATCTCTCTTTGCTCTTGACTGAGGATGTGATATGACTAGCTGCCTAAGTTCCTGCCTTGATTTCCCTAAAATGTGGACTATAAAATTAGAATTGCAAATCAAAGAAATCCTTTCCACCCCAAGTTGCTTTTGTCAGGGTATTTGTCACAGCGATAGAAATAACACTAGAAGAGAAACTAGTGTCCAGCACCACGCTCAACCAGACCTCCGTGTTCTACAGAAGAACCCTGCATCCATGCAGACAGCACGCTCTTTTTCACAATGTGGCAGTAAGGCAACACCCAAGGGAGGAAGGACAGCAGAATGCCAAATACTCAGGCTAAAGAATGAAAACAAGATGGTGGCAGGCTTCACAGTAAATTCCAAGCACAGGTACAAAGGATTCCCATGCTTGGTTGGTGGAGCTGTGTGAAACAACGGGTGTGGTGGTTTGAATACAAAGGGCCCCCAGAGGCCTATAGGGAGTGGCACTGTTGGAGGTGTGGCCTGGCTGGAGTGGGTGTGGCTTTGCTGAAGGAAGTGCGTTGAGGAGCCTAAGCGTGCAGTTAGGATGTGGCCCTGGGAAGCCGTTCTGTTGCCATCTGTGCTGATTAAATTTATGTCTACTTGACGCAATCTAGAGTCATCCAGGAGGAAGGAGCCTCAGCTGAGAAATGTCTACGTCAGACTGTCCTGGAGGCAAGCTGGTCGGGGTGCTTTCTTGATTAATGATTGCTGTATGTGTGTGTCTGTGGAGGGGGGACACTGCCACCAATGGGCAGGTGGTCCTGGGTTCTAGTAAAAAAAAAAAAAAGGAAGGTATTAGAAGCAAGACTGAAAGTGTTGTTGCTCTGTGGTCCCTGCTTCAGCTCCTACCTCTGGGATCCTTCCCTCATTGCCTTCCTGCCTTGGCTTCCCTCAGTGGAGAACCATGATCAGACTGTGTAAGCCAGAAAACTCCCTTTGGTCATGGCGTCTATCACAGCAATAGAGAGCAAACTAGAAAACTGTCTCCCATGGGCCCTCCATCCAACCAAGCACCAAGACATTGACTCAGCCTTATCTTTTCATTCCTCGTATTCATCCCTTCCCCTCCATTCCACCTTTACTTAGTTTTACACCTCCTGTCTTTAGATACTAGCTCACAGACTTTTTTTTTTTTTCAATCCCAGGTCCCTCCCACCTTTACTCAGGATGCATCTCCCCCTCATGGTCTATATATTCTCCTATCACAGTGTCTGGCTTCCATCTGTCCATCAGTCTGTCTTCCTCCATTGGACCGTGAGAACCAGAAGATGTTTCTGTATCATATATGCCCAGAAGTAAGTATAATCTTGACCTGCCGTAAGTATTTTAAAAATAAGCACGAACAACTGAGGACCTCTAGGTGTTTCTTCACATGTGACACTATTATCTTACCATCTTCTGTGTAAGTGGATAAACACAGTGTGCACTTGACAGTCACATCTTCCGACAACTGGGGATCTCAGTTACAATCCCACAGGGCAAGAGTGGAAGTCATGTGCCGTCAGGTAAATAATTTGTTTTCTCTTAAGCTCATTTCAGCTTGTTTTCTCTACCAAATAACTGGATATTCAGCTTTTATGACGCACAAGTAAGTCCTTGTATATTCATTTTCAAGGGAAATTTGAATAAAATACTTGCAAATGGAAATTAATTATCCTGCTTTATCTTCCCTTGGAAATGGTCTGACAAACTCAGAATCTCTTGCTTTGGGGACGGTTTTGCCCAATATTTACCTTGAGCAATTTCACTGCAGTTATTTTGTTCACACAAAGAAATACATCTCTGCACATTTAGGAGGTACAAATTGTTTCTCCCACTTTCAAAAGAGATGTGGTGTTTCCAGATTTAGAAAGATACTCCACAGCTGCCAAGCTCTGTCAGAGTCTGCCTTGGCTAACAAGAAATGTTTCTGGCTTTTTTTTTTTTTTTTTCAAAGAAAAAAAAAGCCTCAAATTATTTAACTATCGTTCAGTTGGTTTAGAGGCCAAGAAAGGCAGGTATATGAAAATGTGAAGGGAACGGTTTGGGTTGAGGACTTGGCCTCACCAACCAGATGCCGTACGTTGGCCCAGCTCAGGAATGCCTCCAGGCCTGTTGTCTGTGTGAGGAAATTGGACTCCATGGTCCTGGAGTCTGTTCTGGCTCCACAGTTCTACTGTAAAGTTCAAGACTCTCCTCTGATGTTATCTAGTTTGGTGTGTCAGTGTTCTCTCCGAGACTGGCAGACCATGTTTCATTGTCCTGGAGTGGCCATGGACAAGGACAAACTATCACTGGAAAGTTTTTGATGTTTGTTAGAGTGGAGGGTAATAACTGGTTGATGAGGAACAGGTAATAGAGTCAACTTGAAGGGAGGAACTTCCTCTCCTCTCTTGGAATCCAATTGATTGCTCATGTAAGAGGTCATATTTGAGGTATATCATGTGACTACCGAAAACCTCTACTGACTGGTCTTGGGTTCCATGGCGATCTTAGGCAGAGAGGATTTGAGTGTACAAAAATATTTCCCTAAAAATCTTTAAATCTGATATCTTAAGCACCAAAGGTAATACATAACATGGGGTGGGGAGTAGGAAGGAGGGGTCCTCCTTGTACTAGAAAACCACTGTCAAATTGGCAGCAAACCTCACATTCGATGTTGGTTCTTATAGTACATGAGACCAGCCAGCACCGTCGCTACTACCTCCTCCTCCTTTTCTTCTTCCTCCTCCTCCTTCACAGTACCAGGGACCTCGAGCATGCTAGGCAATTATTGCATCACTGCAACACATGCAGCCCCATTTATTTTGGCAAAAGTTTTTAATAGATGCCCTGACATTAGCAGCTTCACTGTGAAGAAATGGACAGCAGTGATGAGTGGAGAGTGCCCGTTTTCATCAGACAGGATAAACTTTCTTTAAATCAGTGGTTCTCAACGTGGGTCATGACCCCTTTGGCAGACAGCCTGCATATGGGATATTTACATTACAATTCATAACAGTAGCAAAATTAGTTATAAAGTAACAACAAAATAAGGGTCACTGCACTAGGAAGGCTGAGAAGCACTTCGTTAAGTGAGCCTGCAGGCTTTGTGAATTCAAGGCAGGAAATCCCAGGTCAAGAAAATGTGTTCCTTATCCTTGGGATGGGGGTGTGGCCATTTACTGGTTTGATTAGAGAAACAAATTATCTTATTTTGCACTCCAGTGGGTGAAATACATATTTCACTTAGAATATGTTTCTTAGCTTCTTCTACGCCGTAACATTTAATGCTTGCTAACTGAATGAGTGAATCTATGGAATTCAGTTGGAAATAAACTGGAAAGAAAGGAGCTCTGTCAGCCCATTAACTGCTTGTCTTGACTTATCCTCTAAGGTGGAGCCGAGTTGAACAATGGGCAGCATTTCCAAGGTGTGGCTGAAGGTTACATCATTTCTTCACTAGAAGGCTTTGATTTTACTCTCACTGCTGACTAAGGATGCCGACCAGCCTGCATCCGCCTCTTCTTTGTCTTTCCATTGTCCTTTGCACACTGCATTCTTCCTCCTCTCCACAATCTTAACACTTCCAGACTTTAAAATGATGATCAAGGAAAAGGCTGCAGTTGACTAGTGAGTTTGTTTGAATCAGAAGACTGCCTTTGTGTGTCACCCCTCCACACCCACCCTGAGTTTCAGATGGTGAGCAGGCAAAAGAGCCCAAGACGTGTAAAATCTGAGCATAATAAAGTATCCAAGGTACTGAGTCATTTCAGATTTTTAGGGCTGTGCAGGCCACAACCAAGGGAGTTCCAAGAGCAGGCTTTTACTTCAGAGTCATTTATTGCTATGTACAACAAAACACAACCAAATCCATTGTCTCGAAGTAGTAGCCATTTTCTACTTTATTGTCAAGCATTTCTCTGCTCTCAGCCACGTGGTTCCTCTGTTCAACCTGGTGTTGGCTGAGACTATTCGGTGGTACTCAGCTGCGGCTGGTCTGGCTTGGAGGGTCCGTGATGGATTGTCCCACATTCCCGGTTCCTTAATTGGAATGCCTGGAGGGCTGGCTGGCTGGCTCCACTTCTTCTTCATGTAGTTCCATGGCATCTCCATGTGATCCTTCTGGCAGAACAGCCACTCAGGGTTTAGTCCCAGAACTAGCATAACTTCCCTTCCATTGTACTCTGCTGAATGGCTCAGAATCAAGGGGAGGGGAACTGGAGCTCATCTCTCTATTAGAGGAGTGTCAAAGAATTTGCAGTCCTTCCCCCACCAGAGAGGGCCATTAGGCACACAAAACTCGGATGCCCTCTGCCGGATGCCCTCTGCCTGAAAGCAGGGAATGAGGGTCAACTTTGCATATCCCAAGGGGTATCTGGCACGGAGCCATCTGGATTCAGTGTTTTAAAGTCCTGACCAGCCTGATGGAATGGAGCAGTGGTTCTGTGCCAATAGATACTACACAAATATCTGTAGAGCATTCAGGTTCTCCTGGCTGAAGTTAAGAACTTTTAGTGCAACCCCCAATATTAGGGTGTTGGATGATTTTCATTTTGATCCCAAACCCTGTTTCCTTTTTAATGGCAGAGGCAGAGAGACCACTGTATTCTTAGTGTGAGACATTCTTCAGTGAGCTTCTGGCTCTTTCACTTCATACTTTTATTTAAAAGTATGGAGCTGACTCCCACTACAGCATGGCAGATGCTCTGTGCCCTTACCTTTAACACTCCTGGTAACTGTGCGAGCCCCATCTGCTAAACTGACTTCTTAGACAATGGAACGTCAGCTCAGAAAGGTTTGAGCCAGTTCAAGGTTATAGAAAGATTGGCATGTGTGTAATTTTGAACCAAGGCCTGCTTGGCTCAAACCTCTTTCCACTACCACATGTGATCTCTGGAAACTCAGAAAGCTTTCAGAAACACCTCTAGAGTACAGTCTGAGGATCACAGAGCCAGCAAGTCTGCAGCGAGCAGCCAGAAAGCAGATCCACAGCTTTGCATGGTACTCCCGGTGGCCCAGTCAAGCTGACATAAAATCAGCATCACGACTTGTGTGCCCACAGCAGCCCCTCAACAGGCTCCGGGGACCCATTTCTCCAGGTGTGGCATCCCTTGCAGTTCTAACAGCTCCAGCTGACTGCAAAGCCAACCAAATAAAGCCCATTTCATTTTAACGTTCCCTGGAGACCCAGGGTCAGAAGCACTCTCCGGAAACAATGGCAACACAAAGTAACCGGACCATCACTGTGGAGAGAGAGTCGGGCATGTCCCATCAAAACTCCTGGCGACTTTGGTATTGGTGTTCCAGCCTCTGTGCATGAGAGGGGCCCGCTACGTCAGGGAGGACGGGTCAGCACCGTGGAGCCCAAGGCCAGAGCTTCCCGTGTTCTGAGAGAGGAAAGGACTTGGGGAAATTAAAGGGAAACTCAGCACTCGTGACGGGCCAAAGAACACTTGTATCCCTGTGCACATCCCATCCTTCCATCTCTCAAGCCCGAGGTGGAAGGAGGGAAGCCCACACCAGCATCCAGGAAGGACAGAGGTGCTGGGCTCCGGCCACCCGCTGCCTGGAGCCTGCACGTCCTCCCACTCAGCAGGGATCAGGCAGAGGCCTTGCGCGGCCCTTCAGGATCACTCAGCCTTTAGGAACCCTTTCTCTTTTTGTCATCCCCCGTCTCAGCCTCTTTCTCTATGAAGTCCTTCTGATTCCACAGCAGCCCGCAGCCTCCATCTGTGAATGTGGACCCGGCACAGGTCGCAGGGCCTAGGGAAGCCTCCTATGTGCTCCCGAGCGCCTTGCGAGTGTTTATTTACTACCTGTCTAGCTACGGTAAGTACGCCGAACACACATTTCTCTATTCTTATTTGTCAAAAATGATGCAGTTCCCTAGGAGGACCTGCCCTCCTGCCGACCATTTTATGGCGTTGTCAGTGCCAAAAATTGCTTCTCAACTCTTCTCTCTTCCTTCACACTAACTCGAGGACAGCTTTTTAATATACTGCACTATTATTTGATATTAGATCCAAAACAGCTGTTTCTAATTTTCTAATGCACAAGAATGAATGGATGATTTTCAAAGACATTCTTACTGAAATTGACTCAGATTTTTTTTTTTTAAAGCAATTTGTGGAAGAAATTGACAGGGCTGCCACGGCCTACTTAGTCTCAGATCACTCAACAAGTTACTAATTTTAAACTTTGAGGAAGAAATGTTCTTTTTGTGATTTAACGTACCCAGAGCACAAGGGAACTCCCCCCACCCCCAGTTAATGTATTAAGCCACCCCTTGGTGCCCTAACTTCACAGAGATCACACACGTTACACACTACACACAAGCACTGTCCACCCCCACATACACGCAACACATCACACATACCACACATACCAGACTCTTCATAAAAACAGATATCTGCACACATACACGGCCCGCACAACACCACACTTCTGTGGGTGCTTTGAAAGCTACTAAGAGAAATGTGTGTGTGTGTGTGTGTGTGTGTGTGTGTGTGTGTATTTTATCTATGAAAGGTACATGGACCATACTTTTATGCAGAGGAATTCAAATTTTATAATCTCCCTCATTTACAAAAACTTTTGTTTGCACAAATGCCTCTCTGATTTCCTAGAACTTGATAGCCTAGAGCAATCTACCCCTTTCCTTCCTTACATTTCATTATATTTGCTCCTATTCTTTTCAAAATAGCCAAAATCAAAAGACTGTGACATTGGACCAAGGCAATGGAAGAAAGACACAGTTACCACCTGTTAAAAATAAATCCAAGTGGACTTCCTGACCCTGTGTGCTTTGCTAGTTTGGTCAGGGTCATAGCCCCTTTTCACAAAAAGAAGTTGCTTTGTTGAGTTTTGTCTTGTGGACACTGAGAATATTTGTTTGCAGCACTATGGAGCCTGTTTCAGCTCTTAGTGGGTTTAGGTGCCAGAAAACTCAGCCGCCACCAAAGTTGCCCTGAGCCCGCGGCTTATGATCATGAAGGATGAACAAGAACAAGCAAGGGCAAGCAAGGTTTATTGAACAATACAAAAACAGCTTCCTGCTGCAGGGAAAAGGCTCAGCGGGGGTCGCTAAACAGAACTGGAGATCCAAGACTCTCGTCTGTGTTTGGAGTAAGTCTGATCAGTGCACACTGCATTTATAAAGAGGGCAATGGTTTGGGATGAACCTTGTTATTTAGTTTGATTGGTGGCTGGGTGGTTTGGGTGAAAGGGCACAGGCTCAGGGTTGCTTGCCTGCTGATAGAGGGAAAAAAAACAAGGGCTGGTGATCAACCCCCATCTTGATGAACCAGGCCATCAGGGCATTGCGGTTTTTGTTCCCCAGCTCATCAGTCAGGTAGTTTATTATAAAACCTTGGTTTTTGGTTCTTTGGGAGCTGACTGTTGGTTCTACCAGGACAGACATACATTTTGTTTTCCCTGACTGCCTACCAAAATAGCTGCCTTACTCTTACTGCTTCTCAATACTACAAATACTCAAATTGGATACACAAACTGGGCTGTGAATAAGAATGGCCTCCAGAGGCTCAAAGATTTGAGTGCTTGTAGAGCGGCACTATTTGAAACAACTAGGAAGCATGGTCTTGCTGGAGGAAGTCTGTCACGGGTTGCGGGGTGGGGTGCTTTGAGGTTTCAGAAGTCCAGGCCAGGCCCAGGGGTTCTCTCTTTTTGCTGCCCTTCTCTAGTGCCATGTTTGCCCGTGTGCCACCGTGCTTCCTGATAATGCGCTGTAAGAAAGCACCAATTAAATGTTTTCCTTTATAGGAGATGGTCATGGTGCCTCCTCACAGCAATGGAGCATTGACTAAGACATGCCTCCCACCCTGCACAAATTTGAAAATATTTACACACAGCCTGCATCCCTAAGCATCACGGTAATCTTGTTTTTAAACATAATGTAAAAAAAAATTTAATTAAACTATTAGCAAATAGAATCCAGTAATCCGCTATGACAAAGTGGGACTCATTTTAGGCTGATTCAATTTTAGAAAATCTATTAGTATAATTCACTGTATGAATAGTTAACTGGGAAAAGCCATGACTGTCTTAGAATACATATGATGAGAATGTAATAAATCTGAACATTTATCCACAGCAAAATAACAACACTGGCAAGAACACTTATGTTGCACTTATCATGTAATGGGCCCTCCCTGACATGTGCGTATGCATTTTCTCTCTTAGCCTCTCCATCACTCAGTGACACAAGACCTGTCTATCATCTTCATTGTATAGATTAGGTCACTAAAGCCTAGCAAAGTTAAGAACGTTGCCTCAGGTTACACATCCTTAGGAGGCAGGTTGCATATAGCCGTTAAAGTTCTTGATGCTTTGTAAAACATGAGAAAATTAGAATACTTCCATCATGTAACAGATACATGTGTTATGACTCCACATCACAATTAACGGAAAAACAATGGAAAAGTTTCCATAAAAATCAACAAAACAAGCCAGGCAATGGTGGTGCACACCTCTAATTTCAGCACTGGAGGCAAGACAGTCAGATCTCTGAGTCTGAGGCCAGCCTGGTTCAGAGTGAGATCCAGGACAGCCAGGGACACACAGAGAGACCCTGTTTTGAAAAACCAACCAACCAAAAGAACAAAATCAACAAGACTAATCTACTATTACTGAAAATTATTTAACATTTTCCTCTGGAGAAAAAAGAATGATGCTAATGCAATTAGATAAGACAACCAATAAAATTTTGGGTGCAGTCACCTGTGCTTATGATCACTAAAATAGCTATTATTATAAAAATATTAGCTATCCAGGAAGGTGAGGTGAAAGCTTGTCTTGCTCCCAGGGGTTAATGGAGTAGCCTGGGCAGGATAGGTGTGTGTGGGGGGGGATTCTGTTTAGGAAGTGTAGAAGCAATCAAATGTATTGAAAGAGGAATTGTATGTTATGTGACAAGTGCAAATCTATGAAAAATAGTATGAGAATTCAGAGAAGGGGCCATTTTTAAAAAATCAACAAGTTTCCTGCATATATGCAACCATTTACTGAAGGAAAGAATATGAAATAGTTATATATATATATATTTTACTGAAGGAAATTTATTGAAGCTACGTTAGTCAATTTTCTGACGCTGTGACAAAATATCCAAAAAAAAAAAAAAGAACTTAATGAAAAAAAGACAGGTTGGGCTCATAGTTTTCCAGACTTTGATCAGTGTTCATCTGGCTTTACTGTTTTAGCTCTGAGGCAAATGTAGTGGTAGAAGGGCACGGTGGAAGAAAAACAGTCACCTAGTGACATCCAAAGAGCAGAGAGGCAGAGTCAGTCAGGAAGAGAGCAAGGAGGAAGGAGGAGGAGTGGAGCGGGAAGAAACGCTTTACAAAGGCAAACCTGTGCCTATGCTTCCTTTAACTTTGTCTCAGTTATAACAGCTCATTTAGCTATGAACTCAATCACGAGTTAAGCCAGCAATGAAATCAGCCCAGCCAATTACCACTTGACAAAGCCGCAGCCAGGGATTAGGCATTCAACATATAGACTGTGTGTGTGTGTAGAGGTGTGTGCTTCATGTCCAAACCTTAACAGGGTGAAAAGTTACGGTGGCTAATCTCAGTTGTCAATTTGATGAGATCTAGAATACTGTGGGAGATTATCTTGATTTGGTTGAGGCGGGAAAACCCACTAAGGGTGACACTGTTCCGGAACCCTGACCCTGCACAGGTCTAAATGCAACTGCTTACTGCTTTATTCTTGCTGACTGCACATGCCGTTTGACTCGCCGCTTTAAGTTCCTGGCTTGACTTCTCAATCATGAAGGAGGGTACCTTGAACTGTGAGCCAAAATACATTCTACTTAAGTTGCTTTTGCCAGGGTAGTTTATCACAATGACCCAGAGGTAGCTGAGACCATCTGTGAGAATGTTTTCAGAGATTAAGCAGAAAAGACACCATTCTGTAGACATTTTGTCAGTGATGAGCAAAGCTAAGCAACATACAGTGTCTGTGTAACTCATGCTGACTACAAACTTACCATTCGCCTGCCCAAGGCTGGAATTGCTGGCATGTGCCACCAAACCTAGCCTTCATTGTTGATTTTAATGTTGAAAAACTGGATTGTATCCAAATATCTATCGACAGAGAACCCTGTTTAACTAAATTATGAAACTTGTTTAATGGTGTATTAAGCTGTAGCTAAAAGTAATAAAGTAACTAAAAATGGGATGGTACAGGAAGTAGTTAAGAGAGAGTAGTGTGCTGACCTATAAATCTCTAAGTCAGGAGCAGAGTATAATTTATTCTCTCAAAAGTCACAACATTTGGGGCTGGAGAGACGCCCAGTGGTTTAGAGCACTGGCTGCTTTTCCAGAGGACCTGAGTTCAGTTCCCAGAACCCACATGGCGGCTCATAACTGTCTGTAACTCCTGTTCCAGGAGATCTAACACCCTCACATAGACATACATGCAGCCAAACACCAATGTACATAAAATAAAAATGAAATAATATTTTTAAAAGCATAGCATGCTAATATGTGAAAAGCAAACACACCTGTGTACTTTTGTTTGTTTGTTTGCTTTTCTTTCTTTTTCTTTTATTATTATTTTTTTGCTTGTTTTATTTTGGTGATTTGTTTTGTTGAGAAAGGGCTTCTCTTTGTAGCTTTGGCTGTCCTAGAACTCACTCTGTAGACCAGGCTGGTCTTGAACTCACAGAGATCTGTCATTCTCCTTGTGGAGGCAGGGGACTGGATTTTGGTGGGGACCTGGAATTTGGCTTCTGGACAGAGAACAAGGGCCTGTTTCATTCAGAATCAGCTAGGGCATTTTAGGGCCAGGCATGTGCTAGGCCAGGCTGTGGAAAGGGTTTTCCACAGAGTGTTCAGTTAGCTAGCTCTTTTAGAATGAGATCACCGGTGGCAGTGGAAACTCAGGCGTTCCAACGTCTATGGCAATCCCAAAGTGTTACAGCTCTTGATTAAGCTGCTGTGCTAAGCCTGGCAGAGGATGCTGACGAAAGCCTATGCCTGGTGGGCTTGCAGCCGAGACACAGGCCTGGCCCTCTGCTTCTTTCTTGTTGTTTGAGATGTGACTTCTCAGCTGTTCCTACTGCCATGGCTACTGCTGCCACCATGCCCTGCCATGATGAGCCATAGTCCACTAGAACCATTAGCCCAAATAAACTCTTTTTGTCCCTGTAAGTTGCCGTTGTCATGGTGTTTTCTCACGGCAACAGAGAAGTAATGAGTCCAAGGAAACCCCATCTAAGTTTTTGAAGCAGTCTTACTGGAGTAGCTACAGTAATCTCTCAAGTTTATCAAAGTCAGCTTTTTGACAAAGCCTCTATCCGGAAAGCTGGAAATCATTAAGAAGCTTGGGAGGACACATAGGGGTCTTCCGCTCAGAACCTGTGAATCTTCATGCTCAGTGTGGAGGGCCTAGCTGATGTAATTCCCACAGAGGCCCCTCTGTAGGACAGGGAAACAGGATGGCTGTTGGCAGATGTGCTGGTGTCCAGGAGAGTTTTTAGAATAATTTTTAAAAGGCCACTGAATGATGGACACACACACACACGAATCTGGGTTGCTTAAAATAAAAATAAATCATCTTATATGTCTCTGCAACCGGGAAGGTCATCTTTCTGTTACACGTCAGTGTTACAAACTATCCTTTAAAACCTAGGTAGAAGTTTTTGAATTATGTCCATTGTTTCAGAACCCAAGGAAGGGTGTAATTCATTTGACTTAATTTTCAATCTGAAATGGTAAAAATTAAAAGTTTAAAACTCATAATCAAAAAGAATTTTTGGTTATGTGGGAAATTTCCACTGACATCCTCATTGTCCAAGGGTTCTGGATAATTAAGATTTTTCTCTCTTTTCTTTCCTTCTGAGAGCATTTAATCAAGACCACCCACAGCCTGGAGTTCAAGAAGTCCCCAGCTGAGTGATTTCCTCACCAACAAAGTAAACAGAGAAGACACCAGCTTGGGAGTGGAGATGAAGGGGTGGGGGAAGCTAGGTGTGGCTTCACTGTCAGCCCCTCCTCTGAGACCTGGGGAGCAATGAGGGGGCTGCTGGCCAGTGGGCTCCCCCAGAACCTAGATCCCCATCCCCCACAACTCCAGCTAAGCCCAGAGATGATTGGTTAGGTCTAAGATAAATAATGCTTATTAAGCTCAATTACTGGGGAACACAAAGGAGTTCTGAAAACCGAGAAGAGAAAGATATGCTTGCTTCTTGACTTCAGGAATGGCTCTGCAATTTAAGGGTGCTTTCAGAATTCCTTGTTTCCTCGCAATCTAGCCTGCTGTAACCATCTCCCTTTAAGGAGGGGTGAAAGAGGAAACAGAAGGGAGGGAGAAAAAGAGAGGGAGGAGAAGGGGAAGACAATTGTCCGTAAGAATGCGTCTATTGCAATAGACCTACCCAGAGCAGACCACAGCCCCACAGCTGCTGTCACTGTTTCAGGCCAATGTGTTCGCATTCCGGTCCCCATTCTCTCCTTCTACACCTAGGGGTAAAGTTTAGAGTTCAGAAGAAGGCTGAAATTTCATGCACCACTCATATTTTGCACCCTCGCCCCCTACTTCTGTGCCCCCTCCTTTTCAAAAAGCTGGTAACCAGCATTAAAGACATTGTGGTTGCTATCCTTATAACTAAAATATAGCTTCATTTCTGCTCGTGGAAATATGCAGTCAATTAGCTATAATGTGGTCCAGACTCCCTTTGATATTCTAAAATAAAAACATTCCAAGTTATTTACTGGAGAAGAGTCATTTCTAAGCACGCCCAGTAGCTGCTGTTTTTAATAATGCTGCTTTTAATGGGTGTGGGGCATTCTGGGTAGACTGGTGTGTGTAGCTCAAAGGCCTCCGCTATTATCTCTGGATTCAGAATAATAACCACAAGAGTTTACTTTGAGATACTTGTGCTTGAAGTTCATTCATGGATATTAAACAGTTTTTGTATTCCTTTCTCCTTTCAGGCCAAATGGGAGGGGAAGGAGAGCAAGCATGGAGGAAGCAGGCAAGGGGACCCTTCTACCTTCTCCCAGAGGGCAGGAAGAGAAGAGGGAGTTGGCCTTTTGTGTGGCCTTGTCTCAAAAGTGGTTCCCAAACCCTTGTTCTTGGACATGGTGGGGAGGAATGCCCATGAGTCTCCCAGAGAACATTAATTACAAAAGCCAAGCAAAGCAGAACAGCTGGCCTCCTGCTGATTGGAGGGGTGAGGGTGGGGGTCGCTGCAGGGGCTGTGAGTCTTAGCCTAATGGATGGTGTCTTGGTCTGTTTTTATGTAATGTAATAGGATATCTAAGGCCGAGTTATTTATTAAAAAGCAGACTTTCTTACAGTTCTAGAGGCTGGGAAGTTCAAGGTTGAGAGGCCTGTATCTTCCATAGGTTTTCTTGCTGTATCATCCCATAGTGGAAGGCAGAGGCCAAGGGTGCAGGTACAGGCGGGCCTACAAGATAGAGGTGTGGTTGGAGAAAAGCAAGCCATACTAATCCTTTTAACAGGAAGTTGCTCCTGTGACATCAATCTCCTCTCACAATTAACAGTGATAATTCATTCACAAAGGCAGGGCCCTGGGGAGCTGGTCGCCTCTTGCAGGACCTGCCTCTTGGCACAGGCACATGCAGTCGTGTTGGGGGCCATGCCAAAGGGACAGCAAAGCAGCTTTGGCACTCATGGAATTCGGCCCACTGGTTAGCACAACCAAATGAGTGTGCCTCAGAGAGGCAAAGCCTGGAGGATTGTGTGTTCTGAGGACTTCATGCTGTTTTTGCTCTGTTGTTTTCGTGGTCACTACATCCCTCACAATACATGGATTGTATGAAAACTCTAAGGGGCCTCTAGCCCCTCACTGGGCAGTATCATTGGCACCTTTACATTTGTGATTTTTAAAAGATTTTTATAAAATAAAATAATTCATCCTTTCTTTGTAACCACAAATTGCAGCCTGCCAGTAAGAGAAACTGGCTAAGAAAATGATCTTGCTTGCTTACACTTTGTTAATCTGTAACAAGTTGCTCGGTTACAATGTATGTGGGTTCTTGAGCATAATTTTGATTTTTTTTTCACCTGTAATATGTAAAATGTCTTTCCTGTAAAGGTGTTGGGAAACATATTGTTTTTTCGTCATCATTCTCTAGAATAAAAATAGAATGAAATCACATTGTAAATTTTATAATGCTCGAAGGGTTTTGCTGGAATATATAAGCAGTGGGAGAAAAAATAAAGTTGTTGGAGCTTACTTATTGGAGCTTTTCTCCATCTACCCAATATATATGTATGCATGTATGTATATATGTATAGATGATGTATATATGTATATTTAACGTTGGTTGGAACTTGCTTGTCGGAGCTTTGCTCCATACATCCAATGTGCATATGTGTATATACATATATATGTGAAGTTGGTTGGAGCTTTGCTTCATCCACCAAATGTGTATGCATGCATGTATGTGTATGTATGTATGTATGTACATATGTATGTATGTGTGTGTGTGTGTGTTTGTATGATTCTTTCCTCTCTTTTTCTTTTTCCTCACCTTCCACAGGGAGTACTTTTCCAGCTCCAGTGAAGCGAGCTTTATTCCTCAGAGACAAGACTGCTGAGTGATCAGTAGCCCACCCCACCTCAGTTTACCCTGACCTCTTAAAGCTGGTCTCCAACAAAGGGAAGTCACATCACAGCAGCTGACACCCATGCTTCTCATTTACAGCTAGGTCTTTGGGGCTCTTTGGCATTTGCCTGTTGTGTGACCTCAAGCAAACCCATTGGCTCCTCCAAGCTATACATTGATTATGTATAAAGCAATGGCTTTGCCTGCTTATTTGTTAGCTTTATTTGCTCTTTGGAATAAGAATTTGCTAAGTGTCTTTTGCTGGGCTTGCACTCTTCACCCTCCTTGTCTGTTGCAGGCATGTACCACTACACCACACCCTAAAGTGGCCATAATGTCAGTAAGTCCCAGGCCAAAAGATTGTCTTCATATCAAATGAGATTAGACATGTCAAGGCGCCTGTCTATCAGCTTGTACACCACAAGGTCAGCTAAGGCAGATATTTAAGACATAGTAGTATTTGTGCAAGGAAAACAAACAAAAAGCTAGAATCTGGATTGTTCAGAGTGTTCATCTAACTGGAGAAATAAGGTATAAACAAAATGGCATAAAAACTACCTGTCACCTGACACTGTCTCAAAATAAACGGGATCATTAAGATAGAGACACAGCACGCACATTCATCCCAGCAGCCATGGGGCCATCTCAAAAACAGACCAGATTTTAGACCAAAAGACTAGACTCATCAAATACAAAATAATTTAAATAATTTACCCATTTTTACCAGATCATAGGGCAGTATAACTATAAAGTAATAGCAAGCAGAAACCATACAAATATGTAGAGATTAAAAATTATGCTCAGAAGATCACTGGGTCATTGAAGAAACTGTGAAAAAAATTTAAAATTTGCTAGAATGAAATGAAGATAAAAAACAGAATTTACCAGATTGTTCAGACATAGATATGGCAGGGTTTTTTTGTCATTAAAATTGTATTTATTTATTTATTTATTTGTTCTGTGCCCAGTTCTTTTCTTTAAAAAAAATTTACTCATTCATTTATATTTATATGATAAATATCTGTATTATGTTATATACATATAATGATATATATATATCAAATGATCTTTGACCAAGTCACCCCCACTCTTCCCCAGTCCCACCAAATACCTCCTTTTTTTCAAGTTTGCCGTTACTCTCATGTGTTCTTGTGTGTATGTGAGACTCACTTCATCTAATTAGGGCTGCCTGAGGGTAGGGTTACATGTTTGAGCGGGGGTCTTAGTAGTTATCGGCCCCTAATGACACCAGCGAGGACTCTGGCTCTCCTTTCCCTTGCAACTTTTGACTGTTTAGGTTCTCCTGAGGGGTGGAGAGGGGCTGCATGAGCCCTGGCTCCACCCATGCTGGAGGATGACGGGCTCAGCCTTGAGCAGGTCCTGCAGAGGTAGCCACTGCGGCCATGAGCTCATGGACACAACAACCGCATCACGCCTGCGGGACACTATTTTTTTATGTTGATTTTTTGAGACAGGGTTTCTCTGTGTAGTCCTGGCTGTCCTGGAACTCACCCTGTAGCCTAGGCTGGCCTAGAACTCACAAAGATCCACCTGCCTCTGCCTTTCAAGTCCTGGAATTAGGTGTGTGTCATCACCACCTGGCTTGGGGGGGGGAATTAATTTATAGCACTCTTTCCTATCCTTCAGCTCTTATAAGTTTCTGCTTCCTTTTCCATGATATTCCTTGAGTCTTGGATGGATAGAGATGTCCTACTTAGAGCTGAACAGTCAATAGTCACTTTTCTTAGCACATTGACCAGTTGTGAGTCTACATTAACCAACATCCACTGCAGACAGAAACATCTCTGGCCAGGGGGAGAGCAGCAGGATATATGGGTGTAAACATAAATACTTAGAGGACATTTTCTTGATACTTGGTTTTGGTTGCCCCCTTTCCCTGCCCATTCCTTTCCCCATTTCCCTGCTTGTACCCTCTTGTTCACCCGTCCACTTTCCTGCCCGTCTCTGTTCTCTCTTAGTGCTCTTCCCATAAATCATTTTTTTTCCTATTTCATGGGTTCATTTTCCTCCTCCTCCTCCTCCTCCTCCTCCTCCTCCTCCTCCCATGGGTTCCTCCTCCTCCTTTTCTAGTTTTTTGGCATTTACTTACATTATTCCCACCTAGATAGGTACATTTAATAATTAGAAGCTAAGAGTTGCATAAAAGGGAGAATATACAGTATCTGTCTCTCGGAGCCTGGGTTGTCTTTGCTTAGTATGTTTTCAACTTCCATCCTTTTTCTTGCGTGCTGGTTAGTTTCCATGTCAGCCCGACACAGGCTGGGGTCATCTGTTAAAAGGAACAGCAGCTGAGAAAATGCAGCCACCAGATCACCTGTAGGCAAGTCTGTAGGGCATTTTCCTGATTAATGACGGCAGTGGGAGGGTTCAGCCCACCGAGGCTGGTGCCAACCTGACGAGGGTGGGCCTGAACTGTATGAGAAATCAGACTGCGCAAGCCAGGAAGAACAAGTCAGCAAACAGTGTTCTTCTGTGCCCTCTGCTTCAGTTTCTGCCTCCCGGCTTTGCGTTCCTAGCATGGTGCCCGTCTGTGATGGTGTGATGTGAGCTAAAACAAACTCTTTCCTTCCGGTGTTACTATTGGTCATGCTTTTCTTTTGTTTTTTTTAATCACAGCAATAGAAATTCTAAGACTTCCTGAAACTTTTATAATTTCATTTTCTTTATGACTAAATAAAATTCCATTGTGAATACATACTGTTAAAGACAAGCTTCAGCAAGGCCAGGGTAGACTGAGACCGTGGATGTGGTGTCAGCAGGGGCCAGAGCTGATGGCTCCTGGGCACCAGCACCGCTTGTAACTAGACAGACTCTGAACTCTGTGAACTCTCTAAGCCTCTGGAGGCCTTGCCAGTGACAAGAAAAAAAGAAAAGGATTGAAAGAATCCTATACACACACACACGCACACACACACACACACACACACGCCCTTAGTGGATGAAGCAAGACAAGCTCCAATGAACAAGTTCCTACAAGCCTCAACAACTTCACACACACATATACACACACATATACACACACATACATCCATACACGCAGATATATACACATGTATACATTGGGAGGATGGAGCAAAACTTCAATGAGTAAGTTCCAAACCTTCTACATACATGTACAAACATGTATGCACCTACATATTTGGTGGATGGAGCAAACTCCAAAAAGCAAGCCCCAACAAGCTTTTTTTTTTTTTCTCCCACAGCCTATATATCCCAGCAAAATCTTTCAAGCAGTAAAAAAAAAAAATCACAATGTGGTTACATTCTATTTTTCTTTAGGTGAATGATTATAATGAGTATACGTAGGGAAAAAAAAAACAAAACAAAACATGTTCCCCAATACCCTCACATGATCAAATGTTTTATGTATTATGGGTGAAAAACAAATGTGAGAAACAAAATTATTCCCAAGAACCAACATACATTTGTAACTAAGCAATTTTTGAGATTAACAAAATGTAGTAAGCAAGCAAGGTAATTTTTTCAGCCAGTTTTTCTTTTTTTTTTTTTCTTTTCAATGCAGTTTATTCAGGAACCATGAACAATCATCTGACCAGTTTTTCTTTACTAGAAGTCTGCAATTTGTGCTTACAAAAAAGAATCAATTATCTTTAAAAGTAATCTCATAAAAATCTTAAAAGAATCACAGAGGTTAAGAGCACAGGCTGCTCTCCCAGAGGTCCTGAGTTCAATTCCCAGCAACCACATAGTGGCTCTCAACCATCTATAATGAGATCTGGTGCCCTCTTCTGGCATACAGGAATGCATGCAGACAGAACATTTATACATAATAAATAAATAAATCTTTAAGAAAAAAAAACATCTTAACCTAACTTTCTAAAACTATTTAAATAAAATCAGAAACTGTGTAAAATCATTAGTTTATCTAAACAGCATTATCTTATGAAAGTTCATCTTCATATTGATCTGCAAGAAAGTTGCCCAAATGAGTGGGCTGTCACCCAGGAAACAATCACACCAGACTCTAGACAGCCAATCACAGCATGCCATACGTAGGAGGACTGCAGCAATGGCAGGCATGAGAAGGCACAGCACAGCAAGAAGCAACCTGGATACAAAGCCCTTGTTGCTGTGCCTCTGCAAGGCCCCCAACTGCAGCCATGCAAAGCGGAGGGCCATTTCCAGGAAGCTCACTTGCCCACTGCAGCTCCTCCTGCATGCTGTCTGCCAGCGTACCATAGCATGAGTGTGACAGTCAGAGGACAACTTGTGGGAGTCAGTTCCCGCCTTCTACCATGTTGGTTCTTGGGATCAAACTCAGGTCATTGGGCTTGATGGTTACAGCTTTTATCCACTAAGCCACTGGCCCAGACACGTTTTCATTATCTATTTATTTGTTGATGTTCATCTAGACCGTTTTAATTCATAGCTAAGCAGTTATGAGAGGAAAGTTTATAGCAGTAAGTTCTTAAGGAAAGAGAAAGAGCTTAGATAAATAACCTAATGATGTACCTCAAAGGTTTAGAGAAATAAGACAACCCAAACTCAAAAAATAGTAGCAAGAAATAAGAAAGATAAGGGAAAACTACTAGAGGTAGTGGTGCATTCAAGATTGTCCTGGTCTATACAGTGAATTGCAGGCCAGTCAGGGCCCCATGAGAACCTGTCTTCAGTTGGTATGGGGGAGGGGAGGTACCAGAAAATACTTAGAGATATAAAGTCAAATAAAGAATTTGACAACCCCCATAATTAAATTAGGCATAAGAAAGAAAAACGACCGAAATTAATGAAACTCTAGATGAAGGCTGCAGAGCTGTCTCAGTGGACAAAGTGCTTGCTCTGCAAGCATGCGGACTAGAGGTTCCCAGGATCCAAGGGACACCAGGCAGGTGTGGCTTCCCACTTGCAATCCTGACACTCAGAAGGCAGAGATGGGGCAATCAAGCTAGCTAGACTAGACTAGACAAATTAAATGAGTCAGCTTGAGGCTCGACAACAGACTTCTCTTCATAAATAGAGAGTAAATAAATCATTAGTGAATAGTTTGAAAACGTATAGTCTAAAAAACTGGAAAAATTTAGAAGAAAGGGATGAATACTGGTTATGGGTTCAGGAATAACCGGACATTGACCACTTAAACAACCAGACTCAGAATGATGGAAGTTTATTGAACGCTGAACAAAAACTGACCAGTCAGAGTCACAGCCTGGATTTGCAAGCCAGACTGTGATGACAGCCTATTTCTAAGGAAGACCTTTTATAAGAAAAATCAGTAACCATGTAATAACCAGGTAACCAGGTGGGAAGCAGGAGGAGGGCAGCATTACATCATTTTGACTAACTAAACACAAGAATCAATTTTGTTCCAAGTGTATTGTATCTAGGAAGCTAGACAAAGCATGTTAAGCTGATTGGCTGGAGTTAGGGTAGGGAGCTCTTGGGGAGCTTTGCAGCTTTCCAGGAGAAAGGAGCATAGCCGGATGTTTTCGCCTTAAGTCTAACAGAACATACACTCATCTTTAACTCAAGCAGAACATGCATTTCTCATCTATCGTTTTACTCTAAGCAGCAAGTATTGAACTATTGAATTACATGCTAGTCTCAGAAATGTAGGGCCTTGAACTTGAGATGGAGACTTGGAGGCAAAATGGATTCTGATATACTAAAGGCGACAGCGGGTGTTAACAGAGATCTACAGTTATGCTAGGAACTGAAGCGAGTCTCAAGGGAGGAGCTACAGTTACGTAAAAAGTTTAAGCAGGTTACAATACGTAAGAGACTAAAGATTCCACTAAAACAGAAAACTCTTCTCAAGATAGTCAACAAGCAGGAAACAGATTCAACACACAGAAGTTAATAGCTATGTACTTGCAAATGCAGTGGAAATGATCTATTAATAATAGCTTAAAAAAATAAAAGACAGTTGGGCATAGTGGTGCGCGCCTTTAATCCCAGCACTTGTGAGGCAGAGGCAGGTGGATCTCTGTGAGTTAGAGGCCAGCCTGGTCTACAGATCGAATGCTAGGACAGCCAGGGCTACACAGAGAAACGCTGTCTCAAAAACAAACAACAACAAAACCCCAACTCACAATACTAAGAATAAACTTAACCAAGGAAGTGAAAGATCTCTAAAGCAAAAACTTTCAACACAATAAAGAGAGAATTTGAAGAAGGCATATGAAGATAGGAAGACTCACAAAAGCCGGAAAGTGGCAACACACAGAAAATGGGCACAAATCATGCGGTACATATGCCCAGTGGAACCCTGTTCAGTTGTGAGTTAAAATGAAATGGTGTTTGCAGGAAAATGGGTGGAAATGAGATTGACGAAGACAAATGCATGCTCTCTCTCTTATGTGGAGCCTACATTTCAGATTATGCATGTGAGTGTGTGAGCATATGCAGGTGATAAAACTAGAAAGAGAATCATATCCTCATAGGGAAAGAAGAGCTTTTGAAGGGGGAGGGCAAGCAGAGGAGAGGGTAATGGAATTCACATGACCCTCTTATAACAACCAAAGCTAAAGTCGGTTCTTCCCAACTCACCAGCATTTGACACGAGCTGATTTCTTGGAAAAACCAGCAGAGACTGACTGTTGCCTAGGGAAAATCCGGCATCATGTCCGGAGGCCAGCCAGACCTCGGAATGTAAGCCATCTATTTCCTCCCTGTGGAGTGTGACTGAGACAGTGAAAAAGCACAAATGAAAATGATCCAATTGGAGTGGGACGCATGACATGAGGAGGCTGTGCGGGAACTGGCCTGGTTGTCTCTGGAGGCTCTGCTCCTGATTCTGGTCAGCCCCATCAATGAACGGCAGGCCTGGCTCTGTAAGGAACTGCCTGTCTCCTCGGAGGCCTGAAACTTTCCAAAGCTCTTTCTTGCATCTTTCGGTTTGGGGAGAGTCCTAGTTGGCAAGGACTGGAACACTGAAGGAGTGAGGGGTGTGACTTGCCCACGGGTCTCCAGTGGAGTTCCAGTTGTTGAGAAGAGAACACAACGGGAATGATCAGAGCAGGGAGCCAGGGAACACGGGAGGGGCGGTTTTCCGGTGCACCTCCTCATCTGTTAGTTCTGGAAGGATTAGGCTTCTGGAATTCAGCTGAGCAGTGAGAATCTTTTCCTGTTTCTCTTCGGGTTCCATGTGTTAACTGAGGATTCCCACACAGAGCGCCTCAGGCCTTGAGCAAGCTTTGCAGCTGGCAGTGGGTTTCTGCCTGGTTTGGGCCAGGAAGGGGGACTCTGGGCAGGGAAGGGCTTCCCAACAGAGCATCTCCTCAATGAAGCTGTGTTTACGCTGGTCAGCAAAGACGTGTATACTTCACCAAGAGCCACCTGGCGACTATGCAGTCAGCAAAGTCTAGGTCTTAGGAGTGTGTTGGGGTAACCGCTGAGCCGTGTACATGTTTGTGAATTCTGCATACAGGTGTGTGTACATACAGACCGGCCTGTGTGTCCATTTCCCTGTGTACCTCACCTTTCTGGTCTTCACATGAAACTAAACATCACTGGTTTGACGTGATGAAACTTTTTGAGGCTGTCTCTTGAATAACACCGAAAATACAGCGAGTTCCATATTTCACAGTTTGTAACTTGGGTCCTTAGTATGGTGATGGGGGGGGGGGGGCGGCTGTGTTTTTGCAAGGTCTAGAACCTTCCAGGGGTCAGTAATCACGGACCTTAGTCCTCAGTGTTTGGAATCAACCCGACTCAATCTCTTGATATGATTAATCTCCAGAATTCCCCACTCCCAGGTTTATTTCTCATTTTTCAATGCCAATCTCCAATAGGAGAAAGAGAGAGAGTGAGAAATCACGTTCACTCCTGGATGCTGTCAGTTTATTTGTTTATTATTTGTTACTATTATTTTACACTGGGTAGTCCCGGTTGCTCCTCAGTGCTGGCCTCACATGTGCACGTCACCACACCTGGTTTCTAAGACTAAACATGTCGCTAGTCTCACTGGAGCTCCAGGCACAGGACTCATCAACTAGTGCTGGCTTCAGGGCTTCGCGCCGCTAGGTTTAAAGTTCTGCCTACCCCCGACAGAAGGAAGAGGAAAAACCAGCCAAACAAAAGCAGCAAAACTTCCAGTATCCTGCCTGGACCCTGTTGGCACATAGGCAGCCCGCTTCTGGGTTACCCGGTAACCTGTGATGTCGCGTGTTGCGATGTCGCGTGTTGCCCGCCAAGTGTGTGGCAGACTTAGTTCCGCTGTGCACACACAAGCTCTGAGAATACCAACCCATCACTTTGTCTCTCTCACTCTCCTCTTTTGCTCTCTCCGCCTCACTTTCTTTCTTGCTCCCTTCTACCTTCTACCCTCTCTCTCTTTCCTCTTCCTCTCTATCTCTCTGCCTCCATCCAATAACTCTTTATATAACATCCTTTGTGTGCGTGGTATCATTTAAAAATAAATACTAACAGACCAACTGACTGCTGCCACTGGCAGCAGTGAGACAGGAAACTAACTGCCTTTTGTCCAGGGATCCACTGTCACAAGATAGAAGTTGGGTTCTAGGGGAACAGAAAAGCAGGAGCACGGAGGAAGTTCCTCCCACAAGGCCTGGACACTCAAAGCCTGCCTGAAACTGAGACCGATTTCTGTGACCAGTCAAGAGTCTAGCATTGAATAAGGATCCACAGCAGCTTGCCACTGGAGAAAGTTCCAAGGGCAAAGACAAAGGCCTGAGTAGGAATGCAGAGAAAAATTCTTTGAGGACCCAGTACACAGTACTGGGGTAACTTAAATTCTTTGATGTACCAAAAGTAACCATAGCAACACTGAAACCCAAGCCAAGCTCAACTATGGATAGACTGAGCAGACCTTCTACACAATAACTTCACAGAGGGAAGGTATGTTTCTTCTTTCCCTGCCCCTCTCCTTCTTCCCTCTTTCCCTCCTCCTTTCTCCTGTCCATTTTTCCTCCTTTCTGAGACTGTCCTGCAATGCAGTCTAGACTGGCCTGGCACTTGTAAGAGTTGCACTATGTATCCAAAGCTGGCCTGAAACTCATGATGCTCCTGCCTCAGCCTTTCAAGTGGCAGGATTGTAGGTGTGTGTCACCACGCCCAAGCGGTGGTCAATACAGTTTACAACAGTTTCTGCTATTGTTTCACCAGAGTGTCTTGTATGCACGCATGTGCATACACACACATACACACACACACACACACACACACACACACAGGGAGGGAGGGAAGGAAGAGAGAGAGAGGCAGGAAAACCACAACTCACTGTTAAAAGACAAAACACTCAATGGAAATGAAACCAAAGAGACACACAATTGACTTTGAAGTAACTATCTGCTCTATACTAAGGAATGTTGTATACATAGGAGGAGGAATATATGGAGAATGTCAAATGATAGGTGAAGACTATAAAATAATCAATTAAATGATAAAATTTAAAAAGCACACTGTCATAAAAAAAAATCCTTCAGCATCCTTATCAGCAGACTAAACAAAGTACAGAAGATGAATAAACACAGTTAATTGAACTGCAATGTAAGGAGGGAAAATAATAAGATGTAGCCTAAAGAGTAACTCAACAATACCAAGGAAATATCTCCTATTTCCTATGTGGAATAGGAGAGAACAAAAGTTTGAAGAGATGATTGCTAAGAATTTCTGATTTGACTGGGGAGAAGTCACAAGCCCAAGAAGCTCAGCACTATCAAGGCTGGAATGTGTGGGAAAGAAACTAAACATGTCCTAGCAGAACTGTTGAAAGTTTAAAATAAAAAAGTTTGAAGGCAACCAGAGAAGAGAGAACCAAAAATGTCAAGGCAAGCCAAAACAACAAAACATTACATACAGAGGGACAAAGAATAACAATAGATTTCTCACGAGAAACCGTTCAAGCAAGAAAACATTGGAACACTATCTTTAAAACAGTGAAAATAAGTTGTGCACTCCGACTTTCATACTTGAAAATATTTATCAAACAACGAAGCTAAAATGGAATCTATTCCAGACACATATCAGACAAGTATGTTGAAGGCCTAGAAGTCTGGAGAAATGCCAGACAATCAATTGTGAGACAATTGATTTAACAAGCCTAAGGTACAAGATATATTAAAAGAAAAGTTTCCGGGCCGGGGAGATGATGCGGTTGGTAAAGCGATTATTATCCAGGCATGCAGAACCGAGTTCAAAGCTCCCGCATGTAGAAAGCGGCCGAGGCTGGAGGACTAGCAGAGTAGGTGAACGTCAGGTTCAGGGAGAGACCCCGCCTCAACAAGCAAGGTGGACAGTGATTAAGGAGACACGGCATCAAGCTCGGTCTTCCACATGCACACACACGGAGGGAGGGTTAAGGTTTTAGTATTACCACAGGTAATTTGGATCTGCTGATCTTTGGCTTTGACATGAATACTTTGACTATGCTAGGTTAGTGTTATGAATTCTGTTATTGTTGATCTACTTTAAGTTCTCAGATATTTGGGAGTAATCATGGGTCTCTGATAATATTGCAGGAGTTCTCAAATTGTGTTTGCGTGTGTTTGTGTGTGCATACTTATGAGTGTTTTCACAATGGGGCATTTCAACAATAACTCACAGCATTTTTTCAAGCTAACATATGCAGCATCTCTCAATACTTTACCTTCCCAGCAGGAGTAAAGATATTCTGAGCAGGGACAGTTGTTCTTCTCACTTCACCCAGACAATAGGGCCCTAGGTATTGGAACCTCCCAGGAAGGCTCCTGCTGGGGAAGAGAAAGGCTGGGGTCCTCATGCTGACCAGAGTATGCTGACATCTTTCTGGGCACATCAGGAGTTAGAAGACAGGGAAGCGTTAGTGATGGAAAAGCCCACACCTAGGCCAGGAATGCTTGCAATACATACCTCTATTTAAATCAAATCTCACCTCAGGACCCTGAAGATGGGCTTTGGAATCATGGGAACTCTTTATTTGTTCCTCTTCCCAGTGTGGCCATCTCAAATAAATTTAATTGGTGTATTGAGGACAATGCAGCCTAGCCTAACTTGTTTGGGTGGTCAAAGCCCAGACTTTGACCCTAAAATTTCCATTAAGATCACAGGTGTGTGTGTGTGTGTGTGTGTGTGTGTGTGTGTGTGTGTACAGAGACTGATGGATCTATGTAAGTTCCATACCAGATTATTTAATGTAGTGTCTTCAAGGCCAGCCATGGATATATAGTGAGATCCTGACAGAAAATAAACAGGAAGCCAAACCAAGAACACAGTCAAGTAAAACGATGGACTGAAGAGGAGTGGGATCGGGGGCGGGGGGCAGGGCAGACACTACCCAGGAGGTATTATTATTACCGTCTAAAGCACTGTTAGTGGGTATCTATCCTGAATGAAATGAAAAACAAATTAAACTACTGAAAAATGGAATGCAGAAGAATGAGAGGATGGCTGTGTTAACATACGTCTTCACTGATGAAGTATAGGGGTTCTTATGTCCCTTCACCATCACTGGGGTTTTCCTTAAGGTTTTATTTTTAATTGTGTGTGTGTGTGTGTGTGTGTGTGTGTGTGTGTGTGTGTGTGTTTGTGTGTATGCAAATGAGTGCTCATACCTGTGGAGGCCAGAAGAGGGCATTAGATTCCCCTGGAACTGGCATTGCAGGTAGTTATGAGCCACCTGACAAGGGCGCTAGGAACTGAATTTAGTTGCTCTCCAAGAACAGTGGGTGCTATTAACTGATGAGCTGTCTCTCAGGCCATTTTTTGTTCCTTTATGTTGGTTGCTCTGACTGGTGAAATGGAGCCTGCATCCCAGTGTGATTTGTGCTTCTCTGCTGGCTGAAGGTGTAAAACTTTACTTCATGCAGTTTTGGTAATTTGGGCTTCGTTTGGAATGCTTCTGTCAGTTCAGCATTGTTATGTTGGTGTGTTTTTTTGTTGTTGTTGTTGTTGTTATGTTTGTTTGTTTGTCCTTTCTACATACTTTAGTTTCTCTTCAGTTGGATAAATAGTTGGCACAGATTCCTCCTATTCTTTAGGTTACCTCTTCACACCCATTTTTGTGTTTTATTTTCTATTTATTTTGTCTGGAAGCTTTTCAATTTTGTGTGATCTCAGCTGTCAGTTCTTGCTATTATTTTCCAAGCTATCAGAACCTCATTCAGCAAGTCACTGCTGATGGCTGTACCTTGAAGCTCTTCTCTGTGTTTTTCTGCAGTGTTTTCAGAGTTTTACATCTCTCATGAAGGTCTTTGACCTATTTTGAGCTGATTTTTGTGCAGATCAGAGGCTTCTGGTTTCAGTTTTGTGAGTAACCACTTTTCCCAGCACCCACCTGTTAAAAGGCTGTATTTTCTTCAATGCTTGTTTTTGGCAATCAAGAATGAGGTGGCTGTAGTTGTATGGGCTTGTTTCTGGGTCAGCTACTCGGCTCCTTTTGTCTACATGGCTGTCTGTGCCAGAGCAGTGCAGTTTCAGCTATACCTTTTTGGTTGTTTGAAGCCAGCAATTGTGGCACCTCAGTACTACTTTGCTCCACCTAAAAGACTGTTTCAAAGGTCTTTATGCTTCCATATGAGTTTTAAGAATTTTTTTTCTAGTTCTGTAAAGAATGTTATTGGTATAGTGATGAGAACTGCTTTGATTCTGAAACTCTTTTTCAGTGGTGTGCAAACATGGTTGCTATTCATGTACTTTTATGGAAAAACATGTTTTTGCCACGTGGGGCTTGTCCTTGTGCTTGTATGCTTTACTATGTGACTCTATTTATCCTTCAGAGCATAAGTTGGCTGATGCTCTGAAAAAGTTGGCTACTGAATGAGGCTTCATCGCCCACCTCATTTATTTGCTCCACTCTCCAGGACCCAGCAGCTGTAGAGAGGTAAGCAGTGCAGTCATCTGAACAGTCTAAACTGTGATCTTTCATGAACACAGGAGTGCCTACCATCGTCACATCTTTCTTCTGTGATCCATAGCTTTCACCGTAGAGGTCTTTCATCTCCCCATTTAGGTTTCTTCCTATGAATTTTATTCATTTTCAGGCTATTATAAATAGGATTTTCCTTCTGAGTTCTTTCTCAGCATCTTCTCTATTATTGTTGCATAAAATAGTTACTAATGTGTTGATTTTGTGTTCTGCTGCTTTGTTGAATTTTTAATGTCAGTGTTTTGGTGGAGTCAGGGTCTTCTGAGTATAGGACTGTTCTCCAGCAAATCAGAACAATGCTTTGCTGTGCAGGCAATTCAGCTGGCTTGTCCTTAGGGGCTTTTGGGGTCCTGACAACTTCCTATGTCAATACCTTCATCCTATGACATCACCTGGGCCAGGTACTTCAGATATAATCGCTCTCCCACCTGCTCTCTTTTGCTCTCTGCTCTTGCTCTCCTCTCTTACTCTCTCTGCTTTTGTTTCTGTGTCAGGGCAGCCCCCTCCCCACATCTCTGTCTGTCTGTCTGTCTCTCCCTCCTCTGTATGTGTGTGTGTGTGTGTGTGTGTGTGTGTGTGTGTGTGTATGTATGTGCATGCCTGTTCCACAGCACATCTGTGGAGGTCAGAGGACAACTTGTAGCTCTTGTTTCTACAGTGTGGGTCCTGAGGATCAGCTGGATGAAAGTGTCTTTACGAGTTAAGCTATTTTACCAGCCTTGTTGGTTTATATTTAGGTTTTCTATATCCTCTAAGGTCAATTTTAGTAGTCAATGTAGTCTAGAAGTACATTTATTTCTTCTAGATTTTCAACTTACTGAAGTGTATGTTTTCAAAATAATCCTTATGGACCCACTGGGTTTACCACTACTACATGTAACATCGCCTTTTAAATCCCTAAGTTTATTAATTCGGGTCTTCTCTTTGTCTGGTTACTTTGGCTAAGGGTTGGTCAGCCCAGTTAATGTTGTCACACACAACTTTAAATCTCCCTAGAACTGCCCTTGCTTGATCTCACAGATTCTGATATGCCATGTTTCCATCTTCATCTGATTCTAATTTTTTGTGTTTGAGACAGCATCTCATGTACCTCAGCTGACCTGCAGTAGTCTGTGTAGCTGTGGATGAGCTAGGGTATCAATCACTCTACTCCATTTCCTGAGGGTTAAGATCACAGGCATGCACCATCATACCCACTTCTGTGGTTCTGGGGACTGAACCCAAGGTGCATGCACGCTAGGCAAGCTCTGTACCGTGTTATCTCTCTCCATTCCCCAAGTCTAGGAATTTTTAAGTTTCTCTGCTGATTTCTTCAACAACCCACTCAGATCTGTCTTACTCAGTTTCTGTGTGTTTGTATAGCTTTTCTGGTTATTAGTTTCTAGTCATCATAATCTGATATAAGCAAGAATTATTATTTAGATTTTTTTATTTTTTAAAATTTGCATTGTGCCTAGAATAAAATCTATTTTATAGAGAGGTCCACAAGCTGCTGAAAAAGCATCTACTCTGTAGTTGTTCGGTAGACTGTTCTGTTCAACCCATCTGTTCATGAGCTACACAACAATTTAACTCTTTAAATTTCCTCCTTGAATTTTTATGTCTTGACTTGTCTGCTGGTGAGAGTGGAGTGATTGTCATTCTCTGTTACTGCATTGAGGCCTACTCATCCTTTTATGTCCACTGATATTTCGGGGCTTTTAATTTTTCTAACTAACATTTGCAACCGTTATATATTCTTGATCGATTGCTTTGCTTTCCAATATATCCCGACCTTTGTCTCTTCTGACTAATTTTGGCTTGAAGTCTGCCTTGTTAGGTGTGAGCTCAGAAGCCCCACAAACTCTGAACTGGAGAGTCAACTCTTCAGTCTGAGAGATGCATTGCTTGTAGGCAGCAAACAAATGGGACCTTAATTTTAAAATTAAGTCAACCAGTTTGTCTTCTAATTGGTGAACTAAGACCATTTACGTTAAGTATTATAATTGAAAAACATGAACTAATTCTTGTCATTTTGCTGTTTTCTAATGTTTGATTTTTATTCCTAATTGTCATTTACTTGTCTGCTATTCTAGAATGTTTATGTTCTCCATGATTGTATTTATCTTTTTCTCCAATGTATAGTAATCTTGTAAGTATCTTCTGCAATGTTGGCCTAGTAGTTATGGGTTCTTTTAGTTTATGTTGTCTTGGAAAAATTCTGTGTCCCTTGATTTTGAAAGATAATTTTGCTGGGGATAATACTGTAGATTGGCAGAATGGAGATACATCATTCTCCATTCTCCTGACATTTAGACTTTCTGCTGGGAAATAAACTGTTATTCTAATGAGGTGCCCTTGTGAATGAGGTGGCATTTTTCTTTCACCATCATGTTCTTTGGTCTATACTCTTGTGTGTTAACTACGCTGTAGTATGGGAACCTTCTTTTTTGGTCATGTTTGCTGAGGGTTCTAGAATCCTATCCTGGAATGTCTACATGTTCTCTGTAAGTGTCTGAGAATCACTCGAGGACGACCCCAGGCTCAAATCGTATGTAAAAGCAGAGAACACTTATTCTGAGAAACAACCAGCATGCAGGGGTCGACCATTCATACAAAATGGCCACCACGAAGTGAACTCATAGGCCCTTTTAAAAGCTTTTAGGGAAGCCAAAAGCCATGGCACATGCCTGTAATCCCAGCACTTGGGAAGCAGAGGCCTGGTCTACAAATTGAGTCCAGGATGGCCAGGGCTACACAGAGAAACCCTGTCTCAAAAAACTTAAAAAAAAAAATAAGAAATTCAGCTGTGGCTGTGTGACTTCGACTGGGACTGGCAAGTGGCCTTGGAGGGATGCACTTGTGCAATTTGGACAGGCTTCACTCTGGAGAGAGGATTATCTTTCAGGGACTTTTCTTTGTTTGACTGACTTTGTTTCTGGCCAGATACTGGGCAGTCGATGGTTGGCTGCCTGTCTCCTGCGGTCTCCCAGATCTCAGCAAGCAGGAAAAAGGGAAGGGTGGCAAGAACTTTGGCCCGGCTTTGGGCCCAGTCTCAAAAAGGAGTTAGTCAGGTCCTCTTATCCCCAAGGTTTGAGAATTTCCTGCTACTATTTTATTAAACAGGTTTTCTATGCCTTTGATCTATATCTTGATTAGTTCTTGTATTTAAAAAAAAATAAGTTTGGGGCCAGGAAGATGGCTCAGTGTGTAGAGGTGCTTACCACCAGCCCTGACAGCATGAATTCAGTCTCTAGGTCCCACGTGGTGGAAGGAGGGAACTGACACAGTTTCCTTCTGCCCTCTTCTGTGCACCATGGTACGTGTGTACGCATACTCACACGTTAGTTAATACATAAATATAAGAGGGTATAAGACTGGTATTCGAGCTGTGCCTTTCAAAACTTTCAAAAACTATTTTTAAAAATTCATTTATTTTTCTGAGTATTTTGTCTGCGTGTTTGTATGTGTACCACATGTGTGTTTGGTGCCCACAGAGATCCAAAGAGGGTATCGGATCCCCCATAACTGGAGTTATAGTTGTCAGCTACTGTGTAGGTGCTGGGAATCAAACCCAGGTCCTCTGCAAGAGCAGCCAGTACCCGCTCTGGTTGATCCATCTCTCCATCTCCTCAACTCTGTCTTGATGTTCTGTTTATATATTTTTTCTTTTCTACTGTCTGAATGTTCCAATTCATCAGCTTGGTCTTCAAACCCCTAAATTCTCTCAGCTGCTTTTTCTCATCTGCTGCGAAGTTGTTTTTCTTTATTTGACTTACTGAATTTTTCACTTCCAAGATTTCCCGTTGATTCTTTCTTCAAGACTCTCTCTCTCTCTTTATTGAGCATCCTGTTCACATCCTGCTCACACCCTGTACTGTCTTCAGTTACTCAGTTATCTTTCCGTGTATTCAGGGAAGCCCACCCGGAAGGTGAGGCAACAAACTGAACCTAGCAACAGATGCCTTTGTCCACCCAGCCACTGGCTGCCTCATGCCTCTCCTTCAAGTTGAGAACCACAGAGCCCTCTGCTCTCAAGGGAAGTTCTAAGTTCCTCCCGGTACAAAGGGTCTTTCTGGTCTACATCCGTTTCTGTCTTGATTTTGTCCCACTGCTGTGATGCACTGAACTGAGCTCCCTCTGTCCTGATCACCACAGCTTCTGGGTCTCCTGGAGCCTCTGTCCAACAGCAGATTTTGTGTTTGTTGGTTACCTGCCTCTCTGTGGAGCTGGTTCCTGCCTCTACTGTCATGTGGTGAGTGGCCTTGCTTCACCAAGCTTCTCCACCATAATATTTGCCTCACTTCAGGCCCACAGCAATGGACTGAAACCTCACAAACCACAAGCCAGAATAAACAAACTGAAGCTGCTTTCCTCAAATATTTGTCCTAATGATGTGGCACTAACAAGACAAGGAAAAGACAGGTTGCTTCACTTCAGAGATCTGCCAGCTTGATTCTGGAGGGAGAACTAACCCATGCAAACGAGGCCATGGTTTCTAGGTGGGAATGAAAGGTAGGTACACACTAACAAAAGCCCATTCAAGGCCTAGAAAAATTCTGACACCCTAATTTTCTCAAGTTTCTCTTTATACCCAGTATCTTAGTTAGGGTCACTATTGCTGTGATGAAACACTATGACCAAAGCAATTTGGGTAGGAAAGGCTTTATTTAGTTTTCAGAAAGTCAAGACAGGTATTCAGCCAGGGCAGGAAACTGGAGGCAGGAACAGAGGCCATGGTGCCCCTTGCAGGCTTGCTCCCATGCTTGTCTATCCTGCTTTCTTACAGAACACAGGACTACTAACTCAGGGGTCACCCCGCTGGGCTGAGTCCTCCCGATCAAGACAGAATGCCCTACAGGCTTGCCTACAGCCCGGTCTTATGGAGACATTTTCTCAGTTGACTCTCAGATGACTCTTACTTGTGTCAAGTTGACATAAAACTACCCCAGCACACTCAGTCTACCAGGAAGGGGCTGTGATTGCCCCACCCAAACACAAGTGCCTGTACAAATCTGATTTACTAGAAAATGACAGGAAAGGGAAATGCAAAAAGATAAAAAGAAAATGTCTTCAGAGCAGCATAAATGAAAATAAATGGCAACCAAGCATAAACACCGAAAAAACACTACTTATAATTGTCTCTCAACAGGCAAGTTCCCAAAAGTCTATCAACCATACAGTACATAAACTGTCACGAACTGACTAGTGGAATGCTGCATGCCATATGTAAGACATGACTGTTTAGTGACAGAAGCCAAGGACAAAAGAGGACTATTACATGATTCCATTTGTAGCATGTGTAAATTTTTAATTTGTGCTCTCACAGTCAAGATGGCGTGAACCTGGGGAACAGGGAGTGACTGAAAATGACAGTGAAGCCACCTCTCTGCCTTCTTGCTACTATGTTTAGGGTGAAAACTCAGGGCGCTGCAGGCATGAAACTTTTCAGGCTGTAAACAATACCTCAGCACAAAGTGAAAGCCATGAGAAGCTTGATTTATATGTTAACTTGTTCTCCTCTAGCTGTCTGAGAGTGACAAAGCATGCTCAAGCAACCTTGTAAATATAAACCTATCTCTCAGGCCTATAGATATGTTAAGGGAGGCCTAGAAAAATACAACAACTCATTGTCAAGAAACAGAACTGAGAACTCTCATGGTGTGTGACCTTCAAATCTCTTGCCAGTAACTGACTGTTTCATTAGGTAGATTCACGAAGTTTTCCGTTTGTCTGTGTGTCTCCAGAGCAGTGGTCCTCGACCTTCCTAAGGCTTCGACCTTCTAATACAGTTCCTCAGGTTGTGATGACCCTCTCCACCATAAGAGTCTTTTGTTGCTACTTGTAAATTTGCTGCTGTTGTGAGTTGTAACAAATATCTGATAAGCAGGATATGTAACAGTCGACTCCTTTGAAATTGTGGTTTGACGCTCCTCAAAGGGTCGCACCCCACAGGTTGAGAACTGTTGCTCAAGAGCAAAGCTGCCCGTGACGCCTGGGGCCTGAGCAGTCCAAGACTGGAGGTGTGGCAGAGCGTTAATTATGCTCCTCTTCCGCAGGGAAACAGCAGGGGTGAAAATGTTTAGGGCACTGTTGGGTCTGCTGCAGGAACTGTCCACCCCTAGACAGGGTGACCAGCTGACAACCGCAGCCTTGTCCGAGCTATCTCTTCCCCCCTGGGCTAAGGCTGGCTTCCGGGCTCGGTCCAAGTTCCTTGCTGACCATTCTTAGAGCAAGTGAGGAGCATAAAGAAGGGAAGAGATAAAACATGGACTGGAGACTGATTGTGGGAAGGGAAGTTCCCAGTAGCCATTGTCCGTGTGTGTGTGTGTGTGTGTGTGTGTGTGTGTGTGTGTGTGTGTGTGCTGCCTTCTGTTCTCTCAGCTTACTACATCTTGCTGGCCATTTACATCATCTGAGCCAGCCTGATCTGGGAGAGTGTTTGTACTGGTTCCTGCTTAGACCCAAGGCAACCCTTCCTGAGCTACCCAGCACTTAAAAGGCTGAGGTTCTAGATCTGGACACCAGCAGAGATCGCCAAGGTTTTCTCCGGAAGCATCCCTACCAACCTTATATTTTACATCATGGCAGCGCCACCTAATGGCGGAGGGAGAAACTTCAGCCTGCACCCCGCTCAACAGGGGGCTTAGGGAGTACCCGGAGGAGGCGTTTTCTTTCGTTCCAAACTGTCTCTCTGCACTCGGCTTGCAGAGCAGATGCCCTGGGTGCTGCCACATCCGCTCACCTCAGCCTTCACCACACCCCGTTTTGGGGTGCGCTCTTTTTCATGTGTAATCACCTAAAACCACTTTGTCCAAAGAGACCAAGGTTTCCAGGTGGGCCTTCAATCTGCCGCGCTTCTTTTTCAGATGGGGAAACACAGACCTCAACGCCGAGGGAATTGCCCAGCCACTTAAAGTGAGATTTGGACCGGAGCCCAGATCTCCTGAACGTTCAGCCCAGGGTACCAAGCTGCCTCTGTGTGTCTCAAACCGTCGGGGCCAGCCAGGTCTCCGCAGATGCCGCCTGTGTGCTAGCTTCCTTTCCACGGACGCGGATTTCTAGCGCGACTGGTCCATCCTCCACTTCCGCACTTGTCAGGATTTCTGAACATCATAGGGGCAACCCTCCCTACAGGGTGCCGGCGTCTCTTCCTAGTAGAGAGCTCGCAGCGTGGATTCGGGAAATACGAAAACGAGGCAGGGCAGACATTTCAGAAGGTTCCTCCCAGAATCAAGTTAGTGCGGTGCCTGCAGTCGTGAGGATCTTCTGAGCCAGCGAGTCTCAGACTTGCACCGCCCCCAAGTCTGCAGGAAATCTGGCTGGACCGCCTACTCTGACCCAGCAGGTCCTGGGCTGGTGGCGACAGGGGTACCGACAGCGTTCGTTTATAACAAGCCTCTGAAGATTGCCGACACTGCCAAACCTATTAATTGCACTTTGGGGAGGAAGGATGCGGAACCTGGCTTACTGCTTCCCAGGGGGCCAGGTACCCAACCCGTACTCTCCCTCCACCTCAGCCCCTGACTAGAGCACTCTGATTTGGCTTCAGAGGAAAAGGGAAGCTGCAGCTGAGCACTGCGACCTCCACCCCACACCCAAGCACCCTGCCATGAGCAGCACTGAAGAGGAAAGCAAAGACTGAAGGTGGCTTTCCAAACTTCACTGTCCAGGAATGGGGAGACGCTTTCTTGAACAATAGCCCTGTGCAGTTACCAGTATAAGGCTGGGAGCTTTAGATATTCCCAATAAGCCACAGAGTTTTCTTTTCAATTATTAAAAAAATAACGATACTAATTTAGAGCTGGAAATGGCTCAGCAGTCAGCTTGCAAAACCTAGGGTCACTTGGGAAGCCTCGATTGAAAAATTGCCACCATTGGACTAGCATATAGGCATGTTTGTAGGGCATCTTCTTGATTAACGTTTCTGTGGGGTGGCCCAGCGCCCTGTGGGAGCTGCCACCCCTGCGCTTTTGGTCCTGGGTCGTGTAAGGGCGGGCTGAGGAAGCCCTGGGGAGCAAGGCCTGAGACAGCGTTTCTCCACGGTCTCTGCTTCAGCTCCTGCTTCCAGAGTCCTGCCTTGAGTTTCTGCCCATTACTCTGAAATGTAAGTACAAGCCAAATAAGCCCTTTCCTCTCCAAGTTGTTTTTAATCACAGTGTTTATCACAGCGACAGGAAACAAACGAAGGCAATGCTCTCGCAGCACACCCAGGTTGGGTTCCCAGGACCCACATGGCAGCTCACAACTTCCAGGAACTTTAATTCCAGAGTATCCAAAGCCTTCTTCTGGCCTCCAGGGGCTCTTGCACACGGTGTGCACATACTCAGATATATATCTCTGTCTACCTGAGTATATATTTTATATGTATATACAATAAATCTTTAATATATATATAATAAATCTTTAAAAACTAATTCATACAGATAAGTTAGAAGGTATATTTATGCATGATGTAAATTTATATTTGTGTGGTTACTTAAAAAAAAAAAACTGAATATATATACCTGTACTGGCTGGTTTTGAAATGCCTCCATGAGATTCAGCTGTAAGGCATTTTCTCAAGACATGATCAATGCGGAAGGGCCCAGCTCATTGTGGGTGGTGCCATCCCTAGGCTACTGGTCCTAGGTTCTGTAAGAGAGCAGACAGAGCAAGCCATGATGAGCAATCCAGTAAGCAGCACCCCTCCATGCCTCTGTACCAGCTCCTGCCTTCCGGAACCTGCCCTGCTTAAGTTCCTGTCCTGACTTCCTTCAATAATGAAGAGCAATAAGGAAGTGTGAGCCAAACAAACCCCTTTCTTCTTGCTTTTGGGTCATGGTCTTTTGTCACAGCAATAGAAACCCTAACTAAGACAATACTGAAAGGATGTTTATTAATGTTAAATTTATAACTGGAGGAAATGAGAACTTACTGAAGTCTGCTAAGTGGTCCAGACTGACAGCACTCTTCTGTCTTCTACCCTCACAATGGCAGTGTTGTTCTTATCTTACACAGATAAGAAGACTGTTTGGAGAGTCAAGATAATGTAGCCAGGATTGGGGCTCAGATATGGCTGTCTGTTTGTTCTCTGAGACAGGGTCTCTCTATGTGTCCCTGGCTGTCCTGAAACTTTCTATGTAGGTAGGCTGGCCTTGAAGTCACAGAGACCCACCGCTTCTTCCCCTGAGTACTGGGATTCAAGTGATGTGCTACTATGCCCAGCTTTCAGATATGTTTTATCAAAAGTTTCTTTTGTGATCTGTTAACACCAGCACTGGGGGGAGTGAGGGGGGGCTGGGAGGACACTGAGGCAAAAGAACCTCAAACTTAAGGCCAGCCTAGACTATCCATCCAGAACATGTCTCAAAAAGAAAAAGAAAAAGGGGGAAAGCTACTTCCCATCACAATGTTAATATTTGCATTGAGGACACAGAATGGCCGATGCTCATCCAGGTAATGGGTGATGGAACTCAAAGCACCTATTTACATTACCTATTACCCTCTACCAGTAGCTTGCCATGGTCAAGTGGAAATTCTCTCCCTTTATTTTATCATCCCCTTCTTGTTTAGGGAACACTATGCCAACTGCAAAGTCTGTTTCCTGTGCTACGATGCATCACATCCTTGGAACCCGCTAGTGCTACAGCTTGGGGTGCTGTCTGTGTTTGATAAAGGTTTCTTTCCCTGCCCTTCCCCACTGGCTGGAAGTTGAAAGAGTCTGGGGAATCCTGACCTTTTCATTGGCCTATCACTCTTCCCCATCTGGCCTGACTGCTCTAAGACCAACGGAGCTCTAAGACCTGAGCAGGACACCCAGTAGAAGATTCTGAGTCCATATTGGGTATGGACATAGGCCCTTCCCATGTTCATGGGTACATTACTCTCTGTCTTATAACTATCTCTCAGTTCATATTTGCCTTGAAGGATGCAGGAGGGTGATGGAGCTCTCGATTTTCTGAGTACTCGGGAGCTGCAACCTTACATGCCTTTCCCAGATTCCCCTCTGGTGTGCCATGATAGGCGTCTCATGGGAGCTTCAGTTTCCTCATTGCAGAGTAAGAATAACAAGAATTCACCACAAAGCTTTGCTGTTCAGGAATGAGCTTACCACAACTTACTCACAGAAAGGAGCTATTATTAATATAGAACATATTGATGCACAACATATACATTGCTTATGAGCGAATGAATGGGCGTAAAGGAAGATTGACAAGATTGACCCGAGTCCCCTAAATCAATGAACAACTTTTTTGAAATTGTGTCTTTAGAATTTTGCTATTTGGGGTGAGAACTGGGTGAAAAGAAAAACTCAAAAGGTCCCATGAGAAGACTCCCACCTGGCTGGGGTCAGGTTCATCCAAGCAGCGAGATGGACAGACAAACTTTCCACCTCTCCAAACCTGACCCAGCCCAAAGTTTTGCACTGGAGATGTCCAGAGTTCCTGGATTCTTTGTCTTTCAGAGGAGGGAGGCAGGGGGAAGGCTTTGTCTGAAGATAGCAGCAAATGACAGTATTGTTACTGCTTTTGGAGAGAAAACTCAGTTATCAAAGGTTTCGGCTACTGAAACAAAGCTTGGGAACAGAGAACAGCTCTCTTGCCTCTGACAGACTGAGAGGCTTCGGCTTTAAAATAACAGAACCAAAGCCTGGTGCTGGTGCGTGTCTTATAGCCCAGCACTCTGGAGGGAGAGGCAGGGGGAGCTTTGTGAGATTAAGGGCAGCCTGGTCTACAAAGCAAGTTCCAGGACAGCCAGGGCCACACAGAAACCCTGTCTCAAAACACCAGATAATATAAGTGTTTATAATAGAATTATTTTTGTTCTTAATGTGGTGGTAGCAAACAATTGGAGTACTTATCTTAAAAACCATTTGTTTTCCAGATCAAAATACATCCATTTCAGGATGAGGTTAGGACCTCCTACTTATTAAAAACTGGAATTTCTTAAATACATTTAACAGAATGCATTATAAGTACTAAGTAACAATAATTTGACTTGTAAAATAAAATACAATTAACATGGCCCAGGTGCTCAGTAATGAGCTTGAAGTAATGACTCATGAGTTTGGAAACTTCCCTGGCTGGGTTTCTAATGTGATTATAAGTAGGTCATAAAAGTGGATGTGAGAAACTAGATTCCCAAGTCAGGATTACCATTTACGGGAATCCACGACACTTCAGAGAACGGCGATAATCAGCCTGGGAGAAATGACTACTGTTGACTCACTAATCCAAGAACTCTGCACTAATTACAGTGCCTCAGTTTCCCGATTTTATGAAGTGAAGGTGTCACTTGCCTGCCGCTCTGTTGTGTTTGGAACGTCCGGGGAGATAATAGTCTGCGTGCTTTGAAAATAAGGAATACATTACATTATAAATGCTAAATAATAATAACAATAATAACAGGGAGTCTTTAATAACAGGGGCCTTTAATAATACTCCTCAAGCATAATAGCATCACTAACCAGTAGGAACAAGACAGAGTGCGTCTGTCTTAATCATTAGTTTGTCTCATGGGAAATTGGTGGAGGATTGCCACCTCACATCTAGCCCCCACAAGCTTGCTAATCTGATGACTCCTGGCTCTCCAGCTAGCACTTATTTCGTGTCTGTTTTAGAGGGCAAGCGGTGTATCTCAGAGAGGAGGGGACAGAGGTATCCCAGCTCACCTCCTAAATCCCGAGAACGGGATTGTAAAATTCCAGTCCATAGTTGGTTGGGGAAAGAAAGAAAAGTAAGCTTTAGACCCAAGAGAGCAAAGGGCTTTGGGGAACGAAGGACCAACGTGGTCTCCAGATCCTGCCACAAGGTGGCGACAATCCAGCTGGAAAGACCCGCTCAGGGTGGCATTGATAGTTCGCAACCAAGGAAGGAGCTTCCACAGACACAAAGGGGTCTTGAGAACCAGGAATTCGCTTGCTTCGCCGGCAGCGCTCCAGGAGTGGACGTGGCGAAGGCGGCCTGGAGAAGGAGCGAGAAGCTCCCTTCTCATTCCTTGGGCTTCCACTTCTCTGTAGCCCTTGTTGTGGGGGAGGATTTTGTGTAAAATCACCCGAAAAAGGTTCGACCCCTCCTGCCGCCCGGAGGCCAGCCAGATGTATCCCCAAAGCATTGCCAGGATTCCGGCCCGAGAGAGGACGAACTTGAGCCCAGCAACGTTCCTCAAGCCAGGCGGCAACTGCCTGGACTGCCCCGGGCAAGGCGATCGGGCCAGCCCACCCGGCCCGGAGTTCCTTGGGGCGGGACCTTGGAGGAGGTAGCACCCGGGCTCTGGGGCGCGCAGCCGCCATAGGGCGTGCCCACAGCTCTGGCGCACACCCCGTGCCTGGGCGAGACCGGGGATGGGGGTGGAGGTGCGGGTCGGGGTACGGGCCGCGGGTAGGGGGGTTCTCCTTGTTTTCTTTTGTTTAGTTGTGAATGTGAGGAACAACCACACCCTCATTTGTTCCAGGCGGGAGGTAGCTGGCTTTGAAACTCCACTATCAGGGAAACTCCAGTGCAGTTCTTAGGACCGTCCTGGGCTGCAGAGCCTGGGCCCTGGCATGCCTGGCTGAGGTGCTCAAACCTTTGGCCTGCCTGGCAGCCATGGGCGAATCCATGTCCCTCCAGTTTGGACCACGGTCACCGCAAGGGAGCCAGGGGAGGAAGCCCAAAAGCTTACTAGCCTCTGCTGGCTACTCTCCTGCCCAACCCTCTGGGGCGTGGAGTGGGAAGGAGGGTGAAGGGCACGCAGGATCGTTACCTGCATTTTATAGATGAGAGCAACAAGCCTTGGATACTGAGCAATTTGCTCAGGGCTGCGCTTTTACCCTGGACCTGCCTGTCTCCAAAGCCCTAGGCTATGCTACCTCCTGCTGCCGCGTCAAGAGGCAAATGGGAGAAGTATAAATAGAGCTAGGAGCGAGCTTAGGCTCTGGCAGGACAACCAAGGTTATTCCGGCCTCCTCTGGCCTTTGAATGCGGACTGGAGAACAGCAGCGCAGCTGTCTCCCCACCTCCGGCAGCAAATGTGCGTGTGCTTCCTACCAGGACACTTTCTAAGCACCGAGGCACCCGGGGAACAAGGCGGGCCATATTAATGTGTGATTGCACGAGGGCTCGAGGAGCTAATTATTAAGCTATTGACTTTCACCCCTGTCATGCTGCAGCTGGGCCTCTGCTACAGAGCCCCGGGAAGCTCTGCCAGCCAGGGCACTAGAGGGAGACTCCAGGCAGCGGGAGAAGAGCAGCGCAGCCCCGGCAGGGTTCCCGCAGTAGGGTGGTTGGCTCCGACCCGACTTGTCCAGCACGCCAGCCTTTGTCGCAGTGCCGGTCAGCTGCGCCAGGACCGGGCAGAGCAGCCATTTCTGTGCAGCCCGAGCCCGGGCGCCAGGTCCTTCCTCGGGTCCCCAGCCCTGGCATGACAACTGTTCCCCCAGGCTTCCATCACCCAGCGCTGTGCTGGAAAGCGTTCCTTAAAATGAAACAGAAAGAAACTTGGTTTGCAGCGTGAGCCGGTTTCTACACTAGAAATCGTTTCCCACGTGTCACACTGTATCTCCTCACTCTTCTAGAGGTACCAGGAGACCCGGGACACAAATGCCTACCCACAACCCACTCTTCTACACACCCAGCCCCGTCCCCTGCGGAAAAACCAGCTTGCTTTCCAGTTTTTTGTTTTTGCTCTCTAGTTTGTTTTTCAGCACGTGGCTTTGACTAAATAATACTGAAGCTTGTAAGAATCTTTGGGTTTTGCCACAACATTATTTCTGACCGAGTTGTTGGGGTGATGGGAGACAACATGAACAAAACACCCTGAAAGTTACTTCAAAATCTAGAACTACAGCACAATTCCTGGAAATTCCTGCCGGACCCATGTAAAACTGGAGTGATGAAAGTGGGCCAAGTTTTGAAGATGGCTCACGCAGTTGTTAGCCGGGGTGACCTCAGGGCGGGGTGGAAACCGTGACTCAGCGTGGGAAAAGCAGTCTTACCCGTGAGTGTGAGCACCAAAGTTCTCAGTTTTAGTAACTGTGCCTAAGAGACCCGTGAACAAAAATGCCTCTGACCTGAAAGCCCCTTGCCCAAGGACAGATCCCGAGATGCTGGAGGCTTCTGTTTATGGGCCATAGCAAGCCACGCGGGCTTTGCTCCTCTAAACAGATTCTTTTGATTCAGACGCACTGGGTATGCTTGATCACACGTGGGCAGGAGGTCCGCGGGGAGGAAATAGGTCAGGATGCATGCTTGCCCCTGATTGGATGTAGGCAGGAGGTGTGCAGGCAGAAAGTACGTCAGGATTTACAGACAGGATGTGGCCTTGTGGTTTTGCCTTTTTAAGCCTCTGCAAACCCATACTGGTAGCAACCAACCAATCAGCAAAACAAAATAAAAATGCCAGGCGGGGTGGCACATGCCTATATTCCAGCACCGAGGGAAGCAGAGGCAGGCAGATCTCTGTGGGTTCGAGGCCAGCCTGGTCTACAAAGGCTATATAGAGAAACTGTCAGAAAAAAACAAAAACAACAACAAAAACCAAACTTTGGCCCGTACCCCAGAACAGACCTGGCCAGAGCCCTTTCTACTGGCCAGTGTGTAACTAAAGCTTGCTTCAAATTTGGCTCAAAATTGTGGTAGTAGACTTATTCTCAACAGGTACAAGATTAGCATGACCCGCCATGATATCACACTGTATCTAAAATTCTTGTTCTTTAAGCATTTTGGGGGTGAATACTGTACAAATCAAGAAAGCACAGGAACCCAAGGAGTAAGCTATTTATTTATCTTCAGGGCAAGTTGAATTTTTCCATATTCATTACAATGAAAAAAGTAACATTTATCCATGTATTAGTTACTTTTCTATTGCTGTGAGAAAACATCATTGTAAGAAATAGTAAATATGAATCTTTTCTACCAAATACTATAAAACTTGAGTTTATGACAAAGAGTTAATTGTTTTTTTGTTTTGTTTTGTTTTGTTTCCACCACCCTGTAAGACTTTCATGCAAATGTTTTAATTCTCTCCACCCAGGACAACCTGCTTTACACAAAGACCCATTGCTCTGTTAGGAATTTGATGGCCTGGAGCACTGACCCTTTCCCCTCCCTCCTTTATTTCATGAGCACCAATTCTCCAGACTAGCCAATTAAATAAGATTGTGAGGTCAGACCCCAGCCAATGCAGAAAATACACAGTTACTACCTGAGTTAGAATAAGTGTATTCTCTCTTCCAAGTACACATTCTTGATCAAAAATCAATTTTGCCAACTTGGGGGTTGGTGACACATGCTTTTCATTCCAGCACTCAGGAGGCAGAGGCAGGAAGATCTCTGAGTTTGAGGCCAGCCTGGTTTATAGAGTGAGTTCCAGGGCAACCAGGGCTACACAGAGGAACCCTGTCTTGAAAAACAACAGAAAAAAAAAAAGAAAGAAAGAAAAAGAAAAAAATGAGGAGGGAGAGCAAGAGAGAGAGAGAGAGAGAGAGAGAGAGCAAGAAAGTGAGAATGAGAGAGAGAGAGAGAGAGAGAGAGAGAGAGAATCATTGTCCAGACACTTCAGTTGGTGTGGTGGTCTCTTTTTTTTCAACCCCAAACATTTCTACTACCATGACCAAGACAACGTATAGAAGTAGGGGCTGGTTTGGTTTAGGGATCCAGAGGGCTGAGTCTATCACTATCACTTTGGGGAAGTGTTAATCCCATGGGGCAAAAATAAGGCCACTACCACACTTTCAAGCCAGATTTGAAACAAGCTTTAATTAATACTGGCCAGGATGATAGGCTCTGTCCAGGTCCATTCCCGGGCTCCCAGAAAATGGCCATGAGCTACACTAGCCCTGCGCTTATAAAGGCAAGCCCATAAGGCTATATTCTTCCCACTTCCATCCAATGGGGGCAAGCATCTGTACCTCCCACCCACGTGCCTACCTGTGGCCTTGCACATCTGGTACCGCTGGGTCAACCACACTTGTTTAGGAAAGGGGAAGCACGTGGCTTGTCTTGCATGAACAGCGGCCTCCAGCATCTCAGGAAGTATCTGTCCGTGGCTCTTCTGGGCATAGCGATTCAAACTAAAACATAACTTCAGCTCTCCCTGAAGCCCCGCAGCAGGCAGACAGGCAGCCATGGCAGGTTCCAGCTCCCAATCACGTGTTTTTGTTTTTGTTTTTTTTAAGATTTAGTTTTATTTGCAATTATGTGCATATGTCATTTGTGTCTGTGTGTGGATGTGTGCATGAGTGACGGTGCTGGAGGAGGTCAGAGGCTTCAGATCCCCAGAGCTTGCTGTGAGGCACCTAAGGTGGGCGCCGGGAGCAGGGCTCAGGTCTGCTGCAACACATTGCTAAGTGCAGAGTGACTCCCAGACCCTAATGTGTATGTCCTTTTTACTTAAAAAAGGACAGTTAGCTCCTTTGCTTACTAAAACTGTACATACTTATTGTAGAACAAATGAATAAAATGACCCAAATGCCCACTGATGGGAGAAAGTGTCTCGGCTCTTGTGGTTTGGCCAGCATCCAGCTTGAAGATTCTTGCATTCAAATATGCCAGGATCCTCTTGGGAGCAATCTGGGCATTGTCCCTGCTTAGTCCAGAGATCAGGTGGCTGAATTCAGGGCACAATGGGGATGCTTTCCCTTTGAGTTTTGGAAATATGAGTTAGAGAAAAAAAGAGCACAGGCTGCTGACAAGGCCGAAGGTGTGGAACGGGAGGGCCACGTGTGCTAAGATCCACCTATGTTTCTAGAGCTAGTCTGGGTAGGACCACCAACAGCGCTTCCACCTGTCTTCCTCGGGACCCACACAGAGCCTCGGGTTTGACTTGGTGTCCACAGTGTTTGATGTTTATGGAATGGGTAGAATCTGGCCACTGTGTTGCCCCTTTCCTGCTATGATTTGCAGTAGGATGACTTGCTAGACCCCAGTATAATGAAAACACTCTAACAAACATTGTATATTTCAAACAGTCTCGGTAGTGACAACACCTGTTAGGTTGGGGTGGGGCAGGAGGGGGGGCTAAGAAAACTCATGTCAGACGGATGCTTAAAAATCAAAGCTTTATTTTCTTCGGGCACAGGGAGGCGGCCATTTCCGGATCTGAGCAGCGTCCCTGAAGGGAGATTTTTAAAGGATGGGAACACAAAGCAAGATGGAACAGGGTATGCAGTTGCATTGACCAAACATATTTTGACACAAGGGGTTGAGCAAGGAAGTAAACGTGGGTGACTGGGCCTTTCCAGGTCACCTGGTTTCAGGACCCTGGACTTAGCTTCTGCAGTCAGGTCCCCTCTTGAACTTTGGCCCAGAATCTAGAGTGATAAGGGGACAGAGGAATGAGCAAGCTTTAAGTCAAGACAGGCAGCACATTTGCACCTGTGTGCCTTATAAGGTTCAGAGAAAAACAGGATAATGGCAACTTCCCTCTTTACATCCTTTACTGGTTAACAGACAAACGTGGAACATCTGAAGAAGCATTGTGCCTGTCAGTAAGGTAGAGGTTGCTCTTGAGACAGACTCAGGCAGCTGTCTTCACCTCACAGAAGTAAAAAGTTGGGCTGGAGACACTGTCTGGTGTCCCTACTCTCAGCCCAGCGCTCTTTGTTGACCCTGCATGCAAGTGAGGAAAATCCAACTAATAACTTCCCTTCAGTCTGTCTCAACTGAGTTTGCCCCGACACCTCAGAGCTAGATGAATTCACTAGAAATCACAGGAAGTGGTATAGCAGGCCAAGGAAGCTGCTCATTAAAACTACTCATGTGAAAGCCACGCTGTGTTTGCGGAACCATGAGGAGTCTACTATGAGGAGTCTACCATGTCCTGAGTCATATCGATGAAGCAGGAGCAGATCATAAACAACTTTCTAATTCGGCAGTCCCCAACATGTGGGTCATGACCCCCTTTATGTGTGTGTTGGGGGAGGGGTTGAACCATCCTTTCACAGGGGTCCCCTAGGACCCCTGGAAAACACAGATATTACAGGACAATTCCTAACAGTAGCAAAATTAGAGTTATGAAGTAGCAACATAAATAATTTTTTAAAGATTCATTTATTATTTAATATATATTCTGCCTGCACCGGGTCTTATTACAGACAGTTGTGAGCTACCATGTGGTTGCTGGGAATTGAACTCAGGACCTTTGGAAGAACAGCCAGTGCTCTTAATCTCTGAGCCATCTCTTCAGCCCAACAAAAATAATTTTATGGTGGGGGGTTATCACAACATGAGGAACTGCATTGAAGGGTCACAGCATTTGGAAGGTTGAGAACCACTGCTCTAACTAGATTTCTGCTGTGTTCTGTGTTGTTCCAGGAGACTGGGGAAATACAACAGGAAAACAAAACAAAACCCTTCTGAGACAAAAAGGGTGAACATAATGCTTACATTTGGTCATCAGAATCCTGAATTACCTAGGAGATGAACATCCGGGCACAGCTGTAAAAGAGTATTTTAATTAGGTTAGCCTTTGGACATGCCTGGGAAGGCTTGTATTGATTAGTTGATTGAGGCAGAAAGGCTCGCCTAAGACAACACCGTCTCCTGTCCCTCACTGTGCCAAAGAGAGGACACTAGGCTATCGAGCACTGGCATGGCCGAGGTCTTAGACTGCAGAGTGACCAGCTGCCTCAAGGCTGTGTTGCCATGGCTTCCGAGTCATGTTGGACTGTCTGCTAGCCTGAATAAACCTTTCTTTCCTTAAGGCTGTTTGCTTGTTTGTTTTGGTAGGGGTATTTTGTCATAGACACTAAGACAGTGACTATGAAGGAAACACACAATACAAAGAAGCCTAAATCCAGATGCTGAGCTCACTGTTGTGTGTACAGGGAGGATGATACTGGATTGAATGCCCACAGAAGCCGGAGTGGAGAGACCGTAAAATAATGCCATTTCTGTGGAAATCATGCGAGGACATGTCAACACTTAAAAACAGAATTACCACATAGTCCAGCAATCCTATACATGCCCAGTAGATCTGAAATTAAAACAAGGTACTGAAGAAATATTTGTGTGCCCATGTTCATGAAAGTATTACAACAAAAACTGGATGAAAACAAGCATTTGTGATTATGAACATCTAAATGGAATGTTATATTTGTATAAATGGACTATTATTCAGATTTTAAAAGGAAGAAAATTCTGACATAATACTGTTCACAGAGATGAACTTTGCGGAAATTATGCTAAGTGAAATAAGCCAGAAAGGGAATGACCAATAACGTTAAATTCTCTCTGGTGAAACATCTGGGTAAGCGAGCTCACAGAAATAGAAAATGGAATGGTGTTTGCCACAGACTCTGGGGAGAAAGGCCTGGGGCATCTCACCGGATAAGAATGAGACTCCAGTTTTACAAGATGCGGAGAGTTCTGGATATCGGTCAAGCACCAGTGTGGGCGTAGTTAGCACAGTCACGTTCATGTGACTTTAACGGAATGAAAGAAATTAACAAGGCAGATGTGCTGGGACTCCTAGCAGAGACCAAAAGCCTCTGGACTTCGTTCAAGCAGTGAAAACTCAGATCAGGCTGACAGATGAGATGTAGGAGGTTCTATGCCCACAGGATATTTGGCAGCCTTTGGGTTTGGAAGTATTCAGATCCAGGAAGCCTCCTTCATAGATTGTTAAGTACAATATATAGAATGGTTATGTTCCCTCTGCCTGCCCTCCTCAAGTTCCTGACCGTTCATGACATAGAACTGTGTTCCTCAGGAGTGTGAGGTTTGCACCCGGTGAAAGAGGACCACCTTCTACACGACAGAAGCGGCTCTCAGCACACACAGACACTCAGGAGCCAGAAACCTTGTGCTCCCCAGACTCCAGGGAGAGAGAAATCGCTCATTTATAAGCTAGCCAGCCCGTGTGGTGTTCTGTTGTGGCGGCCTGAGCAGACTTCATAGAAAGCCTTTCTGAATATATGACCTGAGGAAGCAGGAGGCCCTGAAGTACTGGAGGACTCGGGCTGGCTTAATTTCTACGAGGGGCCTGAAGGCTGGGTGTGAGAGCATACTCTTGTAACCTCCAGGCTCAGGGTGCTGAGGCAGAAGGATTATGTCATGTCTGAGGTCAGCTTTTCTTACGTGGTCAGTTCAAGGTGAGCCCAGGCTACACAGTGCAACACGGTCTCAAAAAATAACAATAGCACCAACGCAATGAAAGAAAATGTCTGACAACTTGAGAGCCAGAGAGAACAAAAGATAATACAAGAAATAACTACAGGGAGGGAGCTACAGGGGGGATACAAAGTGAATAAAGTATAATTAATAAATAATTAAATATATATACTAAAAATTAAATAAGAAATAACTACAAAGTAATGGAGCTCAGTTGTTCCTTCCATAAGGAAACAGAACATTAAGTATCCAAATGAACACTGTCATTTTTTACCTTTGTGTGTGCACCTGTGCACAAAGTATGCCCATGGAGGTCAGAGGACAATTCCCTGTGTGAGGCCTCACCTCCTCCTTTCTTTGACACAGGGTTCCTTGTTTCATCCTCTGCTTTCCAAGCTTCTGGGATACTCCTGGTTCTGGAATTACAGACCTTCTACAGAGTACGGTTTTATTGTGTGCTAGGGATTCAGAGTCGGGTCCTAACACTTGGGTGGCAAGTGCTTTTCCCACTGAGCAATCTTCCCGGCTCATATTTTTTTAGTAACAAGAAGTTCTTAGAAGGACTTACCGCTCAGTCCAAACATTTTAAGCTCATCCTCAGCAGTTTTGTTGACTCTCATTCTGGAAGGTTCACTTGAGTGCCATGCTTTGGACTTTCTCTTCCTTCTTTCAGATAAGCTCTCGCTCTGTACCATGGCTGCCCGGGAACGCACTGTGTAGACTAGGATGGTCTCAAGCTCACAGCCATCTTCTTGCCGCTAAGCCATCTAAGCGTTGGGATTGTAGGATGTTCCACCATGCCCTGCTTGGCTCCCTTGTCAGTCAGCAACAGCTTTAGGCATGTGCTGTGTCATCTCACCAAGCCAGATTCAGCTCCCTGAGGGTCCCTTCCCTAAGTGCCAGGTGAGAGCCGATTGTGAGAAATTTGCAGGCAATATCTGGAAGGGGAAATGAATCAGCAGCACAGAGCTCTGTCTGGCCCTGTGCAGCCATGACACAGCTTGTGGGTACCGTTGTGGGCTCTGGGGACTCCTTCTGGGATGTCCCCTGGGGATCTGAGGTAAGAAGTTGCCACCATATGGCCTCCTCCAGGATCTTTGACTCCAGGCCTGGGCTCCAGACACAGGGGAGCCCAGGGTTAAATTGGCTCTGCAGGTCATGGATACAGGGAGAGACCCCTGTGGAACCCATTGTGGCCTCGTGTCCTACTTCAGGCCATATTTCCCTCCTGATTGCTGATCCTACTGGTTTAAGGGACCTTTGAAAGTAGAAAATTTATTAATTCTAGAGGGCTTTTCTATGACGCAGCTAATTCCCAATAATCGAGACAAAGACCTGCTGGTCTATTTAAACAAGCTTTAATCACAGTAACTAGGCAGGTACAATTTAAACTACTTTTCTAAGCTGGTCCAGCTACCTCCCAGCCACACTCCCCAAGTTACTTGCCAAAAGATGTCCTTTCTGGTCTGGATCTGCTCCATCAGGCCATGTCCTCTCTCTCCATCATCTTTAATTTTTTTTCTCCCTTTTTTTCTTCTTTTTCCTCCTCATAATCCCTATTTGAAACCCCAGGCCCAGGAATTGAGTCTCTGCCTACTTTTCTTCTGCCCAGTTACAGGCTGTCCAGACTTTTAAATTAACCAATCAGATATAATGGTGAAGCAAAGTTCATACAAAGACCGGTGTACATGAGAATGCAGTTGTCTGGACTGCGATCAGATCTTGGGGCCCAGAATTTAGCATTTGTATACATAGCACCAGACCAACTTCCAACAGACATTTTATCCAATTCAGACAAACAGGAGGCAGCTTCACCAGCTTTCATTAACCCCCCAGATGTGGGTTCACATCTGTAATGCCAACACCTAGGAGGCAAAGGCAGGAAGACCAGGAGGTACAGGCTGTCTTCAGCTATGTAGCAAGATGCCTTAGACCTGTCACAAAAGCAAACACATCCTTTGTTATAGGTCATGGAGGCCTTTTTCTGATTGAATGCTGGTACAATTACATGTAAAAGGATCGGGAGGGCAGAGAATGGGTCAGCGGGTAAAAATGCTTATTTTGCAAACATGGTAACTTGAGTTTGATCTCTAAAACTCACATAAAGGTAGAAAGAATGAACCGACTCCACAAATTTGTCTTCCGGTTACACACATACATACATACACACTCATACATACTCACATATACACTCATATACACATATACATGCACGATAATAACAACAATAATTTTTTTAAAGTAAGCCACATTAACAAGCTGAGTAAAAACTGTTCAGGATAATGCACGTAGAGTTATAATAAAGAGTAAATATAGTTCTTATACAATTCATAAATGAGGTCTAGGTCCATTGCCAAAGTTACTTTGAATGGGGACCATTTGGAAGTGTTCATTTGCATACAAGGTGCAATACTTACTTGGAAGGCCTCTTGGTTTATCTGTTTATTGTCACCTGTCACCACTCCCATACGCTGGTTTACAACGTGACCCATTATCAGTGACCGCACACAGCAAGCAGAGCACAGTCAAGTTACAATTTGTGTATGGTGTTGGCCCAAAATATTGTAGAATCCAAAGGAGAGAGCCGGGATGAGCAGCCATGAAAGCACCAGCAAGCAGATGTAGTGTGACCGAAGGATGAAGAGAGCTTTACGGGCTCAGCATAGAACTCAGAGATGCTATGAAGCAGGGAAAGCAGGCACCAGGCTTTTTCCTGTCTAAGGGTGAATGTGGGGAGTGAAATTAATCAGACTTCCCTCACAGTCAAAATTAAAACTGTAAAATTTTGTTTAAAATATGGTCTCCCCAGTATTTGTCCTTTCTGTCTGTGTGTGTGTGTGGTGTAAGCACATGCATGTGTCTGTGGGTGAGTGCACACCGAGGCCAGAGGAGGAAGAAGTGCCAAGGCAGCTGCCTTGGGCTTAGAACCCCCCAGAGGAGCCCAATCTTCAGCCAAAGATGGGAGCAGGGTGACCAGGACACGTGGATCTAATTCCTCTGGCTTCTGAGCGGGGGCGTGTGCTGGCGAGTGCAGGGAAACAGCTAACACAGGACGTCAGCCAAGAAGAAAGCTACCTAAGGCGGTCAGAGGCGGCGAAGGTGGAAAGATGAAGCGTGGGGCCCTGCTCAGGGGAGGCAGCTGGGGACTGTAGCAAGTTTCTGGTGAACGGTTGGGTGCCACCATTTCCAGAGACAGAGAACAAAGGTGGAGGAGGGGGTTGGAGGAGGCAGGGGCGAGGCTGAGGCACCTTGGGACAGGCAAGCAGTCAGCAGGGAGCCCTAGGGTGTGAGGGTAATGGGTTACATCAGCATAGACGTAAATGCTGCCCTGGATATGGGGGAGGGGCTAATTTAAAAAAGGGGCAAAGCTCGAAGTCCCGAGGACAGCATATGCATGCTCAGGCCAGGCCTTCCGAAACCTGAAATTCTGAAATTCAACTACTCTTTCCTCCAGCGCAGATATTAGCTGTGTGATATTATTTGATAGTCAATCACCAACAGGTTCATTTTAAAACCATCCTCTGGAATACATATTTTACCATGTGATAAAGGTGAAAGCTAATACTCACAGTAACGAGATGGAGACATGGGTTTACTTCTTAATAAGTTTTATTTTACTTTTTAAATCCTGCATATGCTGGGGGGAGGTATGCACCCTTGCAGGTGCCTTCAGAGGCCGGAAGAGGGTTTTGGCTCCCCCGCAGTTAGAGATGCAGGCGGTTGTCAACCTCTGACTGTAGGTGCTGCTGGGAAAAGGCTTTTGCCCTGCACAAGAGCAGCAAGTGCTCTTAACAGCCCAGCCTTCTCTCCAGTCCCGCACAGGCTTCATTTTACATAGAGAATTAACTTGTTGGCTGAAATTCGGTACTTCAGGACACTTGGCAACTTTAGTGTTCTTCAGAGTTGGTCCTTAGTTTGATTTTGTGAACAGGTGTGCTGAGAAAGCCACTTTCTATAAGACCTTAGCACAAAATGGCAGGCATGTGTTTTGGGCCATTTCAAAAATTATTAGAAATTTTATCTAAATTAGAAGCCAACAATTTTTTTTAAAAAATGAAACTCAAGTAGTCAGAATAAAAGTAACTTGAGCAGTATATTTTAAAATCAAACATTCTAATACAATACAGTTTAAAGATCTAAAGATAAACTAATATGATTGTTCCTAGTTGAGAGAAATAGTAAGTCTCCATGTTCTTTAATTAAACCATTATGTTTTTGTAAGAGTCAAAACCTTTACACGTGGAATTTGAGCTGTGTGGGGTTGTAATCCCAGCACTCTGGGAGGCAGAGGCAGATGGATCTCTGAGTTTGAAGCCAGCCTGTTCAACAAAATGAGTCTAGGACAGCCAAGGCTACACAGAGAAACACTGTCTCGAAAAACCAAAACAAAAAACAAACAACAACAACAAACAAACAAAAACCAAAAACCAACAACAACAACAACAAAAAAAAAAAAACAAAAAAACACTGCAACTCATGACATACAACGCTCTTGACCCTGGACAAGGTGTTTCAGGCTGCAGGTTCTGCCGGTTAGTTTGTCTTACCGTGTAAATTGGGAGGCTGTGTGTTCTGAGCAAGGCCATGGGGAACCGGCATAGTGCAACACAAATGGGTACGGACAGAAACACCTAGGATTCAGAAGACAGTTGATTTTGAATTAATGTTTCTTCACTATGCAACTGAAGTTTTAGGAAGCTGAGTTACAACAGTAGAGGCTGAAGACCAGGCACCCAGGCTATGAACCTGTGACTGAAACGGCGGGAACCCCAGGAGGGTGGCACCGTGCAAGCAGGAAGTAAGCTGTCAACAGGAAGAGGCTGCTGGCCAGAAGCCCACCCCCTCCCACCCCCAAGAAGGGCTCAGATAAGTCCTGGGGATCTGCTGTGGATAACAGAAACCAACTTGAGTTAGCCTAAGAAAATGAGGAGATAGATTTAGGAGTATCTATTTCATGGACTGAAGAAATCAAAAAAACTGTGAGGAAGAACAAGCTGGGTGTGTTGGCTCAGTACTCCTGAGGCTGTGGCCAAGGCAAAAGGCAGAAGGGTTTGGGGTTCAAGGCCAGCCTAGGCTACCCACTGAGAGGCAAGGGTCTTAGCTTCTCTCTCAGTATAGGTGGCACTCACAGCTCATTCTGTGCACACCTTTCCTTGGTTCACAGGGCTTCAATGGAACTGGAAGATGGCTCTGAGGTTAAAGCCACCTGTGGCTTTTTTCATTAAAAGATTTCCCCAGAAGGGGGAGGAAGAAGATGGCTAGACAGAAGCAGAGAGAAGAAAGGAGGAGGAAATGGAGTAGGAAGAAAACAGAAAGAAAAGAGAAGGGGAAGATGTGTGTGTATGTGTGTGTGTGTGTGTGTGTGTGAGAGAGAGAGAGAGAGAGAGAGAGAGGAAGACAGAGACAGATAGACAGACAGACAGAGATCTGTAGCACAGATTCAGATGACCACCCATATGTTCGAGAAAGGAGAATTTCAGCATATAATTTGGTTTACTGGAGGTGCCCCCAGACTCGGAAAAAAGGAAGTTACCACGAAAGGGGACTCACCTTAACATTTCTTTTTAAAATTAAAATAAAAATACTTATTTTTAATTATAAAAATATGTGTGTGTGTTTGTATGTGTGTAGGATATAATATAGCTAAAAATAAATGAACCATGAATGTCACTCACCATTTTGTATGTGTTCACTTACGTGAATTGCCAAAACAAGCAAAACTAACTGATGACGGAGATCAGAAGAGCACATATCTGTCAGATGACTTGGTCTGGGAAGGGGTATATACATAACTGAAAGTTGTTCAAGCTGAATATTTAAGGTATCCACTGTTGTGGACAAATTATGCCAAATGAATAAAGATACCTACTGTTTCAGTACAGTTGCAAGCATTGTAATCTGCTTTTCTGATCCTGGTTAAATCAGATCAGCTTTATTTCTTCTTGATAAATCCAAGTGGTTATCAATGGAGGGTACTCAGAGGGTGATACCCAGGTCTTGTGGGTTCTAGAAAATGACTGGTATAAACCTGTTTGAGTTCAGAGTATGTGACACCTGAATGATGCCCAGGTGATAATAACATACCATTTGCTGTTCTTTATCAGAGCTGCAGGTCATGGACGAGAGTCCGGGGAGGTATGAGTACATTGAATTCCAAGGTCTGGGACCATGTTCCTGGAGGTGAGTGCTGCTTGTCATTTCTGGCCGTGTTGGCTCCAGCCTCATGAACTGTGCTAAAAGGTTGACTTTAGACCATGAAAATCTGATCAGGATGATTTAAAGATATAAATAAGAGCTGGAAGGTCGCATATGTTTATTTTAATCCCACTAGTCCTGACACTGGGAAGGTAGAGACAGGAGAATGGAAAGTTCAAGTCCAGTCTTTGAGCCATAAGAACTTGGGGCTAGCCTGAGCTACATGAACTGCAATCCCAATCTTCTCCCTACCTCCCAAAGACCACAGATTCAAATTAAACAGTCACTTGCACAAGCCCTTGCTCCTACTAACTGTGTAACAAGGAACGGAGGACTGAATTTTCCGTGGCCCATGCTCCTTCCTGCCATGTTGTTTCTATCTTTGAGACAGGGTCTCATGTAATACAACTGGCTTTAAACTCTTTATGTAGCTGAGGTGACCTTGAACATTTTTTCCTCCAGCCCTCACTTGCTGAGTGCTAGGCTTCTGTGTTCAATTTATGCAGTCCTGGAGATGGAACCAGGGCCTAGTGTAAGCTAGGCATGGACCCTACCAACAAAAACAAATCCAGGCCCTCCCACAATCCTTTTAGAGCGTTAGAGCTGTGATGGTAAGAACTGGGAGCTGGAGTATGGGGTGATTAGAAGGGCTTTGCAGTGCTTCTCTGTTTTGCATGTAACCCTGAAATGATGCCTTTATGGCCTGGAAATGACTAAATCCATCTTTGTTCTAAGAATTCAAATTGCTTACTTTTAAAGGAAAGTGGAAAATTGGCAAAGTTATGAGAGTCCTACTCACACACATCTGGTTTACGCATTTTGGACAAGGCATGAGGCTGCTCACAGAGGGCAACACTGCTTAAGCCTCCAGAGTGTAAGCGTGTAAGCTGACCATGTGGCCTAGTGGTTAGAGTGTTTGCCTAGCATGTGCGAGGGCCTTGGTTCCAAGTCCTAAAGTCTCAAATGTGTCCTTGGCAAGCAGACAGTGTCACATGTTGGGTCCTGGATTGTTTTGTTCCTAGACTGGCTTTCCTTCTGAACATCTGAGAGTGAAATGAAATGAAAACCTGTGTCCAGGCTGAGCCAGCTCACTCCCTTGCAGTGGGGCTGGTTCCAGCCAGTCATGGAGCCTGGATCCAGAACATGATTGTTCCTTGGAGAAGCACTGTTAGCTTCGGTTTGCTTCCAGTATGTGTTTTGGGTGTTTTCCCAGAGGTCTCAGTGAGGAATCTCCCTTCAGAGGTGGAGAAACAAAGAAAAAACTCAGCAACATCAGAAAGGAATCAAGGCTTTGTAGTGGGTCCTTTGCCATAAACACAATTGAAAAACAAAAACAAACAAGCAAAAAAATCCCAAGTGCTTTGGTTTCTTTCTCTCCTGGAAAAAAATGTGGTTACACACACACACACACACACACACACACACACACACAGATGGGGTAGGCTGTTAAGAACAAGATGTTTCCTATTCCATTTGTTTCAAGCAAAAACTCCAAGGCTCTGGAGAAAATAAACCATACATAAATAGTAGAAAACAGACCGCATCTTGTTGCCATGGCGACGCCCTACTTATATCACATTAAGCTGATTCATGTCTTTTTCCCCCTCACTGTTAATAAATTATAGCAGCTGATAAGAATCAAGCTGACTGCTAGAATTGGCATGGGCAAGATGCATATTAATCGTCATCTAATTATGGGTGTCCCACATTTTTTTTAAAAGAGGGTAACACTCTTTTATTGAATACCGTATCTTTAACGTGACTGCATCATCCTTCACTAGCACCGTGTGGATGGACTCTGCAGATTTAGGCACTGGCTGCTTCCTATTGCTCCTGGCTAATTGCTCCCAGGGAGCGTGAGCACAGAACCTGGAAATTCCCATGTTGCCGTGCCTCTTGCCTGGTCTGCCTTCCAACGCTTGGGGCCTTTACACATTCTCTCTACCTTTTCCAGCTGCTTTACTTTATATACAGTACCGTGCCATCCACAGACACACAGCAATCAGAAGAGGCAAATAAAAGAAAAACTCAAACCACACACCTCAACCAGTGGGTAATCATTAAAACTGGGCACAGGTGCTGGAAAAATGTCTCAGCAGTTAAGAGTGTGTACAGCTCTTCCAGAGGACATGAGTTCGGTTCCTAGCACCCACAAATGGCTAGTATCTCCAGCTCCAAGGGGTCAGATGTCCACTTCTGGCTGTCAGGGGCATTCATACATATTTGGCATTCACACACATCACATCTAAATAAAGATATTAAAAATAACTTCTCAGAGCTGGGTATGGTGGTGCTCCCCTTTGATCCTAGCGCTCTAGGAAGCAGAGGCAGACAGACTGCTGTGAGTTCAAGGCCAGCCTGGTCTCCAAAGTTATTCCAGGACAGAAAACAAACAAACCAAAATCAAACAAACCATCAAAAAAAAAATATATATATATATAAATATATAAATAATTCCTCAGAAAAAGAAAATCAGCAGTATGTAGGATTTGTTGCAAAAGTGAGAATAATGAATCAGCAATTATCTAAAAAATGCTCATTTTTGCTAGACATGAGAGTGAATGCCTTTAATCCCAGCATGGGGAAAGTAGAAGCAGGCAGATCTCTGTGAGTTCAAGGCTAGCCTGTTTTACATGGTAAGACCCTGTCTCAAAATATGTGCTAATTTTCAATCATTATTACAGAACTTAAAGTTGGAATGGTTTATTTTTTTCAATGAGTAATGTGGAAGCATTCATGGAGCTGGGTGCAGGGAAAGAGGCCCTCTCAGCATTGCTTACAACAGCAGAATCTGGGTGCAGTTTAAAATCTAGAGGCCGTTGTTAGCTGGCTGTGGTCTTGCACGCCTGTCGTGTCAGCACTTGAAAAGCAGAGACAGGAGGATCTCTGTAAGTTCAAGACCAGCCAGGGGGACAGAGTGAGTCCCCGCCTCCAAGTGTGGTAGTCAGAGAAGAACAGAACAACTTTGTGGGCTTTTTGCCCCGCCCCCTTCCCCTTTGTGTGGATTCTGGAGGTTAAACTTAGGACACTGGTTTTGGATTTTTGTTTATCAGGACAGGGTTTCTCTGTGTAGCCCTGGCTGTCCTGGACTTGCTTTGTAGACCAGGCTGGCCTTGATCTCACAGATCCGCCTGCCTCTGCCTCCTGAGTGCTGGGATTACAAGTGTGCACCTGGTTCCCAGTGAGCCATCTTACTGGCCTTGAATGAACTTTTCTGGAAGAAATGTGGCTGTATTTGTCCAGGTTTTAATTGCATATACTCATTAATCTAGGAGCTTTGTTGCAAGGAATTAATTTGTAAATATTTTCGTGTAAATGATTAGAGAAGTTTTGAGAGGCTGTCCATTGCAACGCCGCTACAGTGGTGACAAAGCAATAAAAACCCAGTTAAGACACAATGCTCATTAACAGGCTAGCTAACGAAATTGACTCGACCATTCAATGAGACGATACACGGTCTACAAAACAATTTGAAGCTACAGAACGATGTAAAGAACATGAAAACTAAAATGATCAGCTTTCAGAAGTGTGTGTAACGCAGTTCCATTAGTACGAACGTGTCTTTGGGTGTTACTGGAGTCTCACATTTCTGCAGAAGCCTCATGGGTCACCCCCGTTGACTGGGAACAGGCAGGCAGCGAGGAGTGAAGCGGACGGCAGGGAACGCTTGTCGAGAAGCCGTGTGGCCTGGAGTTGGGATCCCAGAGCCCAGGTAATACGTGGTGCGTGGCCTGCACAGGTTCACACTCACTCACACTTGTACACTCACCCCACGCGTACACACTCACTCACGCACAGTCACATTAACACACTCACACAATCATAGTCATGCCTGTTCGCAGACTGATATACACACACACACTTAGACACACTTACACTCAAACACACACGTAGTCTCTCTCTCACATGCTTGTACACACACTCAAGTGTGTGCACACATATAGATTGAAAGATTCAGAAAGATTATGAAGTTATAACTTTCATTTTTAAAAGTTTTGCATTATATTTTTACATGAAAATTACATTTAAATTTTTAGGTTTATTGATTTTATTTTATGTGTACAAGTGTTCTGCCTGTCCAAACGGGTGCATGCCCAACGTCTGAGGAAGTCGGAAGAAAGGTTCAGGCCCCTGGAACTGGAGCTGTGGGTGTTTGCACGCTGCCTTGTGGGTGTTAGGACCCGAACCTCAGTCCTTTGCAAGAACAAGCGAACTTAACTGCTGAGCCGTCTCTGCAGCCCTCATGAACATTGCCTTTGTTTGGCTTTATCACGTACACGTTTTACCACACATGCTCGCACACACACACCCACCACCAGGAAGAATTGGAAGGTGACAGTCTGCCCACAGTCTTGCTAGGAAGATGCACACGTTATGAGGAGTTAAGAAGGCATACAGGGTGTCTTACGGCAGGTGTGGCTCACTCGCCTCGGGCTGGCACCTGTGGTGGTATTGTAGGAGGTTAGGCGATTCCCCAGGCCTCGTGAGCACCTGCAGCCTCTTGGACAGGACTTTACAGAGGGAAGAGCTGAGTGACCTGGCAGCTAACAGGGCAGGGCCTTTGCCAGCCTCTCCTTGCTGAAACTGGCTTGGGACTGGACCCAGAGCTGCACTGTTCCGGGTGTGGCTTGCTGGTGGCTACACTCTGCAGGGAGAGGTAAAGGTCCCCTTAGGACTGAGAGAAAGTGCCTCACAGTTTGTGTGATGGTTAAGAAGGAGAACTCCCCGAGGGTGCTAGCCCATCTGAAGCTGCATCGCTGGGCATTTCCGTGTTTAGTCCTCAGCCTCTTGCAGAAGCTAAGAATCTTTGAAGGGTGAGGCGACCACACACGCTTTCTGGATGTGAAGTCTGGGTAAGTCACTCACAAGGAAAACAGCCTGATTTCTCCAGGCCGTGGCCTCTGCTGCAAGGGGGCGCCTGCAGTGTCAACGGCCTCCTGTAAAATGAGGGATGGCCTGCAAACTCACAGAGGCGCTGCTGGGCCAATGATCATCAAACAGTATCGCCTGTTTTAAAACAACAGTGCTTTATCTGCGTGTGGGCATGGGTGCGCGTGCCAGGGAGCTGCACAGCCAGGTCAGAGGACAAGTTGCAGGAGTTGGTTCTCCCCTTCCACCGCGTGTTTCCAGGATCAAACTCAGGTCCTCAGGCCTAGTGACAGGTGCCGTTACCACCTGAGCCACTCTCTTAGGCCCAACGCTGCCTACCTTTCTCCAAAGGGAAAAAAAGGATTCTTGGCTTCCAGAGAGAAATAACAAGTAGCAGGAAACGAAATGAGAAGAAAATGACAGTGAGCGTGGTGGCACACACCTTCACTTCCAGCACTTGGGAGGAGAGGCAGGCGGATCTCTGCGAATTTGAGGCCAGCCTGGTCTACATAGCAAGTTCCAGGCCACCCAGGGCTACACAATGAGACCATGTTTCACCTCCGACCCCGCAGAAGATAATGACAGCAACAAATCATTGGAAATCAGAGTAAAAAGAAACAAGCCAGCAGAATTATTGTCCACTTAGCATGGTGTCCACTTATTGTCCACTTAGCCCTAGCAAATCAAATGTGAAAAAAAATAAAAATAAAAAGGTGTTTCTAGATACATGAAGTCCCAAAGCTTTCTCCTCCCCAGTCTGTCCTGTCATCAGAACTGTGAGCTAAACAATCAAGAAGACAGCTGCAGAAACGGGGCAAGAGCGCCTGAGCTCAGCTAGGAGTATGTCACACTAGGGGTGGACACACACACACACACACACCAGTAATGTCTGGAAGTGGAGGCAGGAGGATCAAGAGGTGACTCCCAGATGTACAGTGACTTTCTGTGAAGAAGAGGAGGAGTCATTATCTCACACCCTCCTCTGGCTCAGTGACTGAATGTGTGAGTGCATGCTCGTATGCACAAATAACACACACCTTTAAAAAGTTATTTTTTTAGGGGCTGGAGAGACGGCTCAGATGCTGTTCCAAAGGTTCTGAGTTCAATTCCCAGGAACCATCTATGATGAGATCTGGCGCCCTCTTCTGGCATGCATGTGTACATGCATGCAAAACACTATACATAATAAAATAAAATCTTTCTTTTAAGTTACTTTTAGAGAAAGCATAAATTGGGGTGGTGGCGCATGTCTGTAACCCCAGAACTGAGGACGTGGAGAGGTCTGAGGATCTGGAGTTACTCTGTACGCAGGTAGCTCAAAGCCAGACTAGGCTACAGGAGACCCCATAGGGAGGTCTTGCTTCATTTTTGTTTATTTTTGTAAGATATAACCACTTTTTAAAATAAAAGTAAGGGAATAAAAATCATTGGAAAGTTAAAATTACCAGCTTCTACAATAGAAAAAAATGGAGGGCCAGCTCAGAGGAGTGGGGCCAGCTCAGAGGAGTGGGGCCAGTTCAGAGGAGTGGGGCCAGCTCAGAGGAGTGGGGCCTGCTCAGAGGAGTGGGGCCAGCTCAGAGGAGTGGAGCCAGCTCAGAGGAGTGGGCCTGCTCAGAGGAGTGGGGCCAGCTCAGAGGAGTGGGCCTGCTCAGAGGAGTGGGGCCAGCTCAGAGGAGTGGGGCCAGCTCAGAGGAGTGGGCCTGCTCAGAGGAGTGGGGCCAGCTCAGAGGAGTGGGGCCAGCTCAGAGGAGTGGGGCCAGCTCAGAGGAGTGGGGCCAGCTCAGAGGAGTGGGCCTGCTCAGAGGAGTGGGGCCAGCTCAGAGGAGTGGGGCCAGCTCAGAGGAGTGGGGCCAGCTCAGAGGAGTGCACTTGCTGCCAGGCCAGGCCACCTGAGCTGAACCCCCATGATGCTGGTGCTGTGGCCCACGCCTACATACATACTAAATAAATTAATTAACATAACTAACAATAGAAGAAAAAGAATAAAAACCGTGGAAATTGATATATCAGAGAGCAGACTCTCATTATTCTGAGACACGTTGATGAATAATAGAAGAGATATCCAGTAGACGCCTCTGAGGAGTGGACGCCTCTGAGGAGTGGCCTGGAAGGCTGGCAGAGGGGAGGGATCACCGTTTTTTTTTTGGGGGGGGGTTGGTTTTTTTTTTTTTATGCCACTTTTAGTACCAGCTGGCTTTATAAGCTACACAAATTTTTAAGCACTTGACAAATCGGAGGGTTTGACATTTCTGAGTTGAAGATTTTCTTCATCCTCACTTCAATGTCTGTGAAGCCCTGGGTCACTAAGGTCTTAAAATATGGGCTGGCACCTTTCAGGCTTCTATTGTACAATGTGAGAAAAGTGGAGGAAACTCGTGTCTTTTACCTTTAATTTTCTAGGCTTATCTTTCAAAGGTTCAGTCACCCTTCGAAACTTCATCCTCTTATATTCTGATTTTATTTAAAATATTTAAGAACATAGTAAAAAGGTTTACATAACTGTGACACTGAGGCCTGGAGAATGTGGGATTAGGGAAACTCCACAGCTCTCCATCGTTGGATGTAGGAAGAAAATTCCTAGTCAGTTACAGCAAGTTGAACTCAGCCATGTGCATCACTGTGCTATTCACAATAGCCAACATATGGAGCCAGCCCAGATGTTTATCCAGAGGAACGAATAGAGAACCATAAGCTTTATAGGCATGAGGCATAAGAAGAAATCCAAAGCTGAAAGCAGGCATTACATTTCATGGTGGAATATAGATGGCATCCCAAAATCTCTTGGCAAAGCCCATCAGGATAAAGACAAACCTAAGATGACCACCATTGTCCTTTAGCACTGCTGGGAAAGCCCTTGCTGAAAAATAGCAGGTTGGCTTACAGGAAAGAAAGATAGGCAACTATTCTTAGTCACAGATGAGGCACTCATCTATTGAGAAGACACAAAGGAATCACTTGAGGAAACTAAATTTAACTAGAAAGCTCAGGGTGGAGGGTGGAGGAATGCTTACTTAGCATGTGTGAGGCCAAAGTCTAGAACGCATAAGCAGCAAAGTTCCCTGAAGCCATTTTACTCAATAACTGTTCTTTCACCAACTTGACTGAAAATGCAAGTCTGGAGCTAGGATGCAGCCCAGCGGTAGAGACTTGCCCAGCACACAGAAAGCCCGGAGTCTGATCCTCAGCTTGGCATAAGCCAAGCACAATGGCTCAGGACTATAATCCCAGCACCAGGGAGATGAGGGCTCCCCCTTTTCTCAATAGAAGGGGAATGGTGGGTGGGGGACTCACCCTGGCCAACTTGCCCTTAGATAGATGAAGATCACCCTTCATCTATCCTCTAATCTAGGTTGAAGTTGATGCCAACCTAGACTACAAGAGACTGAAGGAAAGAAAGGAAATGTCTTAACTAGGATTTAGGGTTTCTACTGCTGTGACAAAACACCATAACCAAAAAGCAACATGGAGAGGAAAGTATTTATTGGGCCCATATTTCTTCACTGTAGTCCCTCACTGAGAAAAGCCGGAACAGGAACTCAAACCAGGGAGTAACCTGGAGGCAGGAGCTGATGCAGAGACCGTGGAGGGGTGCTGCTTACCGGCTTGCTCATCATGGCTTGCTCAGCCTGCTTTCTTAACCAACCAGCCCAGGGATGGCACCACACAATGGGCTGGGCCCTCCCATCAATCACCAAGTAAGAAGATGCCCTCCACGTGGCTCTTATAGAGGCATTTTCTCTATTGAGGACCCCTCCTTTCCAGCTTCTATCAAATTACATGAGACCAGGCAGTACAGAAAGGAGAGAAACAGACAGAATATCCCTGAACTTAAAAAAGTCCACATGGAAGAGGCTTGTAAAGTGCCAACCAGAATTCAGAAGAAGGAAACAATCCTGACCACATCCTGGTGAAATTTCTAAACCCAAAGGCTAGAGAGGAAATGTTGAAGGGTTCCAGACAGATGCAGTTGCCCGAATGAAAAGACAATCAGGCTGAGGTCAGATTTCTCATCTGCAAAATTTGACTCAAGAGCAGTGAAACAACAGTGACAGAAAAGACCACAGATGAAGCTTTCTATTTGAACCAACTTATCGCTGTGTTTATGTAAAAAGCAAAAGACATACATTTTTGAGACACACAATAAAATAGAATAAACAGAAATTATGTAGACACATGTGCTTTCCAAAGAAAACTGTTTTAAATCAATCAAAATTAAATCCAGAATAAAGATCTCAAAATGGAACAAGACAGAAAACATGTAGGAAACAGTGGTAAACCCAAAATGAAGCACAAGTCAGAGTTAATCTAAATAAACTGTTCAAGTGTGATTGCAGAGCCCGAGGGAAGACTCAGGAGCCATGCTGGAAACATAAAGTCATTTATGAAGATGGAGGAAAGCCCAGATGTCAACTTCTGAGAATACCTGCTTTATTTTATGAGTATGGGTGTTTTGTCTGCATGTATGTTAGTGTACTGCTAACATGCTTGGTGCCCAGGTTAGCCCGAGGCTTTGGATCTCCTGGAGCAAGACAGCCACCCAAAATGAGTAACGGGAGCCAATCTGGGTGTTCTTAACTGCTGAGCCATCTCCCTGCCTCGCAACTTCTGATACCTTAGGAAACAAACGCTGCGGGGGAGAGGGCGGGGGGGGGGGGACAGGCACCGGGCGAGCGGGAGAGCAAACAGTGGAAGAAGCTGACAGCGTGTGTGACTCAGTTGGGAGAATGGTGGCCTAAAAGAGCAAAGGCCTGGATCCGCTCCTCGGGGCCACACGCATCCAGCTTGGTGGTGTACACCTGGGTTCAAGGTCATACACAGCTAGTTCAAGTCCAGCCTGGGATACACGAGATTTTATCTCAAAAACAAAGCAAAGGAAGAAGCGAATTGTTGAAAATATTTAAAGCAGGACACAGGGGACACAGCCGACACAGCCTCAGACCTAGAACTCAGAGGCTGAAGTAAACAGATCATGGGTTCAAGGTCAGCCTGAGATAGGTAGTAAGTCTTTGTTAATAAAACAGACTCACACAAAACAGCAGACCTATTCCTCGATGTCCCAGAACGGGATCTTTCTTGGACATGGGGTCTTTACAGTGTCAATTATGTCAAAGTGGGCCATTGGGATGGAGCCTAACCCAACATGACTCATGTGTGTTTATAAAATGCTGACATTTTATAAAGGTAGACCTTAAAAGTACAGGATGAGTGTATTACTGGAGAAACCTGTGTAAACCCAAGGCCAGCAGGAGCCCAGTGCACACCAGACTCACCAGAGAAAGGAAGGATGCTCCCTCAGGGCCTTCAGAGAAGCAGCTCACTGCCAGCAGCCCTTGACCCTGAAAACCTGGTTAAACCACCTGATGCCCAATGGTCAGGCTAGACCTTAGGCACGAACACCACAAGTGAGAAGGAATGTCCAGGGTACAACCTGGCAATATAGATTGCAAGTTCATACATGTTAAACAGGACTGAAAAAGGATATTTCATAAAGACAAAAAACAAAAAACAAAAAAAACAAAAACAAAAACAACAACAAAAAAAAAAACCCAAAACAAAAAAACAAAAAACAACCAAACAAACCTGGGCAAATATAATGGTTTTTTTTGTTTGTTTGTTTTGTTATGAAACAGTAACTTAGTGAAATATCTATGATGCCAAATCAGAGTCAGAATAAGGTGGTAAACTACTTTCAGATAGGAAAGAGAGCCTATTTCTCTTTCAGAATCTGGCAGCTTGAATTTGAATTGTCAAAAAGCAGATAAAGGATAAGCAGGACTTGAGGACAATGAAGAGCAACATTGATGGGAAGCTGACAAATTGCAAATAAAGTTTTGCACTTCAAGCTTCAACTACTCAGAAATAAAAGGAAAAAAACTAAATAAAATATAAATAAAAAGAAAGAAAACAATACACCATAATCAACTTGTTACTCTTGTCTGCCTTTCTCAAAGCATCTCACCGACCCAGTGCTGAAGGAATGGTTGCCCAAGCCACTCTCTCCCTTGGATACCTCATCATCTTTGGGGTGCATCCTTTTAGTCCTAAGGGGGTGTCTGTTATACAGCAAGAAGGGACTGGCTTTGGGAAGGATGCAGTTAAAGGACATCTGTGTGTCAGGTGGTAACCATCTGGCTGGTAGTCTTAGATTTCCTTGTCTGACTAAGGAAGGCCCTAGTGAGCTGGCAGGACCTTGGTCCTTTCAGATCGATATAACAAAATACTGTACATAGGGTAGTTCATAAACAACAGAGATTACTTCTTGCTGCTTTGGAGGTTACAAAGTCTACAGACTGGTGGAAGGTGTGAAAAAAAAACTCCTTTGAGTCTTTCAGAGGGCTCCATCTTCAATGACCTCCAGTAAGGGTCCTCCTCCTCCTCTCACTACTTTGGGGGGGGTCAAGATCATAACATGAGTTGGGGATGGGAACCACAGATAAACTATAGCAGGTAGTCTTAGGGTGTATACTCCTCTAGATAAAGCTGATCTCAGTCCTTGCCTTTCCTTCCTTCCTCCAGCCCTTGTGGTAGAACCAGCCCAGCCCTCACTCTAGAGTCCAGCATCCCCACAGCACAAGGGAATTTCTGACTCCCTCCCTGCCAGGAAATGAGGAACACAGGCTCTCTCACTGCCTCACCTTGCCATTGAACCCACTTTCAGAGCTACGTACCAGCTCGTCCCTGCAGATGGAGAGAAAACATGCTTTGTGGTAGATACATCCAAGAGTTCTCCATGAACAGCAAGGATCACCTCTGAGTCCAGCTTTCTTTACTCCTCACAGGGCCAGGATCCCCTCCAACTACTCCCTCCTGGACTTCAGCCTAAACAAAGATTCCTGAAAACACATCTTTCCTTGAAAACAGGCTAAGATAGAAATGGCGATTTCATGAGAAGCCCTTGACAGCTGAGTTCTGCCCACCAATGGCTTACACTACACTCAGGCCTGGCCTCAGATACACTACTGAAATGTAAGCCATGTAGGACATGCTCTCCAGCCAGAGCCTGCTTTCCAAAGGCCATTCTCACACTGAAAACAGTCTGTTCTGTGCCAGGTGGAGTCGTGCGCACCTGTGGTCTCAGCACCTGGGGACTGGACGATGAATCGAAGATCATCGTGGGCTACATTAGACACCAGGCCAGTACAATAGTTCAGCAGGCCTAGCCCACCTACCTCATCTAAGTTTGATACCCAGGACCCAACCCAAAAGTTGTCCTCTGCCTTCCACACCGTGGGTGTCCGAGCCCCTGGGCACACATACATGCACATGTAAATAAATAATGCAATAATACTAAAAAATAAACAACCTTAATTCTGGTGATGAAAACACACCCGCATCTGTGCTTTAAGCAGCTAGTTCTCCACGTGTGGCAATGCATTATCAAGGGATAAAAGAATTTTAACACACATGGAAATGTAAAAGGCATAGCACATTCATTTGAAGCATGGCTGTTACACCTGTTTACATAGATTTGTACAAGCAGAAAAAGCCGTTTCAGTTGCTTACGGAATATTCATAAAAATGATTGTGCACTTGGCGCAAAGATAATGTTCATAAATTCCAGGACATAAAGATTTCATAAAGCACACTGCCTGCCTGCAATTCAATTAGGCAAGAAACCAACACAGGAATGTGAAAACACTGCAAAAGCAGACACAAGACTCCTTCAGAATTAAAGGGTGATTTTCAAAATACTCCCTGAATAAAAAAGGAAATAGATGCACAATTTATGTAGGTGCTAACAAATGGAGAGAGATTTATAGGAAAGCTTCTGGGAAGCGGACCCTCGAATCTATTTATTGTTTTATAAAAGAATAAAAACAAGGGGATCCTGTTTGGGCAGTCATTGGCTGGCACTCCTTCACTCTCTGCTCCATCTTTATGGACTGAACCTAGGCCCCTGACATGTGGGTTTCCTAACAAGGGCTGTCTCTGACATGGACTCTGCTGCCTGCTTTTAGATCACTTGCCTCTCGCTGGGTTGCCTTGTCTGGCCTCAGTGGAAGAGAATGTGCTTAGACCTGATGCAACTGTATGTGCTGGGGTGGGTTGGCAAGGGGGGTGCTCCCCCCTTTTCCCAATAAAAGGGGAATGGGGAGTGAGGAACTCACCCTGGCCAACTTACCCTTAGATTGTTTTTCAGTTGCTGAAAGGAGGGATGGAAGACAGCGCCTGAGTTACCCCCAGAGTGTGCGGTGGAGAGTTACCTTACAATTCAGAGAGTTTACGTCTTCCTAGGAACTGGTTCTCGACCAGCTCTTGGGAGACAGCCTAACTGCTCAGAAGCCCTTGCTTGGTAGGAGCCCTTGGATAGCTGGGGCTGTGAATCGTGACTAGCATGGTGGTTAACATAAGGGTGTGTCAGAGTTATCACTGCAGTGGCTGCGGGCTGGGCCATTAAGGTGTGGTGTCGGCCCCCTAGACCTGAGTCACTGAACCCCAATAGAAACCCTGGATAACGGAATTTCCCATATAGGTAATGGTGTGCATGTGTCACTGTTTGCTTTCCTTGGGTTTTTGTTTTTGTTTTTGTTTTTTTTTGGGGGGGGATGGGGCCTAGACTCTCCTCCAACTCAGTATGTAGCTAAGGGTGATAATGAGCTGCTTATTGTCCTTCCCTTAGCTCCAGCGCATTTTGAGTCATAAGACTTCAGGCTTTGAAAAGAGGAGAATTAGGCCCTGTGACACACTTCCATAATCCCATCACTCAGGAGGCTGAGGCAAGGAGGATTTTGAGTTCAAGGCCGGTTTGGGATATATAGTGAGATTTTGTTTCAAAAACAAACAAAACAAAGCAAGAAAACAAAACCCCAACAAGGCAAAATAACAAATCACAGATGGTGGGGTGCATTTTATTTGTACAAAGTAACTAGGACTTGGCTTTCTTTCAAAGAAAGCTGTGTAAGTGGAAGTATATTTTACATGAAATTTCATGGATTTTCTTAAGCCTTGTTAAATGTTGGTGTTTTAATTTGATTTTATGGTTTTTGATGTGCGATTTTGTTGTAAAAGCCTTGTATAGCTCTAATCAAGATTAAATGCCTGTGAAACGGTTTCTTTAAAGGCAACGGGTCACAAGCAGCTTGGGTTTGTTCCAGCAAAGAAAGATTGGCTCAGGCAGGGGAAACTCAGTGACATTTCACCACCATAGCGAATAAAAGAGAAAAATTATGTGACTATGTTGAGATGTAAGACAGTAACTTGATAAAGTAGAAAACCACTGACGATTTTTAAAATATCTCTTAGCAAAGCAGAAACAGAGAGTATTGATCAGATGTGGTGATTCCTGCTGTAATTCCAGCATGAGAAGCCGGGGAAAACGTTCAGATTGGGGACAGTTCGGGCTGCATTGCTAGATTCTATGGGCACATGTGCATGTGTGCTTGGTACCCACGTGTGTGATGTGCTCATGTGTGTGTGTAAATTTCATTTAGGTAAAAATTTATGTATAAAATATGCAGACTTCCTTTTTTAAAAAAAGTTTACATTTTATTGTATGTGTACAGGTGCTCTGCCTGCATATATGTCTGTTTTACACCCGGTACCTGTGACGGCTAGAAAAGGGCATTGGCGCTTCTGGAACTGGAGTTACAGATGCTAGCAAGCCACCGTGTGGGTGCAGGGAATTGAACTTGGATCCTCTGGAAGAGCAGAAAGTGTTCTTAACCAATGAGCCATCTCTCCAGCTCTAAATTTTTTTTTAATAAAAATTCACCTGTGTTGCAGCCATGTTTGGAAAACACTTAACCAATGAGCCATCTCTCCAGCTCTAAATTTTTTTTTAATAAAAATTCACCTGTGTTGCAGCCATGTTTGGAAAACACTACCTCCTACAGTTACAAACTTTAATAAAACAAGAAATCCCCCCCAACAAATATACTGCTTTGTTCTGAGATGATAAAAGTGTTCCCCCGTAAGGTTGGGAATTAATGGTGATCGTTACCACTGTATCTCAACTATCTCTGAAACAATCAGGTAACTCTCCCAAACTCACAACTGCAAACAAACTGAGCATAGTGACACCTACCTATAACCCATGAAATTGGGAGGTAGACACAGGAGAACCAGGAGTTCAAGGCCAACGTCAACTACACATTAAGTTCAAAGCCAGCCTGAACTACATCAGACTCTGTTTCAAAAACACAGCAAGTAAACAAACAACAAGTGAATAAAATTAAAGTGCAAAGACATGCAAACATATTAGAATTAGAATTTAAACAAATAAATGGATTTTTGAAAGATAGTACTAAGTATCATTGGCAGATGGACCACACACACAAAACCAAGTGAGACACATGACACGGGAACTTGATGAATGATAAAGATAGTATTCCATATCAAGGGGAGAAGATGTACTCTTCAGTAAGTAATGCTGGGTGAATGCTTACTGTTTCATGAAACATAAAGTTAAAATAGCGCAAGAAAATCAAATGCAAAGGATCTAACCTATATATTAAAAATTAATAAACAAAGCCACAAAAGCATTGATAAGAATGAAATTAAAGACAATACACCATTTACAAAAGCCTCAAAGAGAATGAAAAATATGATAAAATATGAAGTGTTCTACCCAGGAAGCAGGTCTCCTAAAAAAAAGAAAAGCTGATTCAAACAAGTGAGTTTAAGCGTTGGTACATCCAAGTTGTCTGCTTTTTTTTTTTTTTTTTTTTAACTGTAACTGACCTACAGATAAAAGTAAGTTAGTTCAAAATGCAGAAAGGACAGAGATGCAAAGACACTCATGACAGAAGAATTGATTCACCAGCTTGAAGTGGAATCTTCTAGTTTCTTTGGAAACTCAGTTGTATCATGTGAATATGTCTTTTGTTTTGGTCCAAGTGTGGGATGTGGGAATGTTTCCTCTTTGCACCCCCCCCCCGCCACCCCCTTGCAGGAAACTGCTCCCATGAGCACATGATGTTTGGCAGCTAAAAACTATCTCATAGTTTTTGCAAGCTGGAAAACATACTTGTGTGAATCCTGAGAAGAGATCATAGAAGCCCACAGACAGTGAGACACTTTTTGCATTGCTAAGCTTTGCAATGGTTTGCCTCGCTTTGCTGGCTTTCCCAGAGAGAAACGCTCCAGAGAACTTTTCATGCAGTTTGGTGGAGTCTTGCCAATTTTGCTGAGTGGTGCCACTGCTGTTGCTGTTGCTTGCTGTTTGCTGCTGCTGCTATGGTTTGCTGCTTTGACTGGACTGCTGTTACCCTGACGACTGAGATTGGTATATCCCCAAAGAACCCAATGACCCTAATCAACGGGAAGTAGCTAGAAGAGGTCTACAGCCCCTTTCCCTAATAATTTTCTACCTAAGGTCTGGGAGTTGGAAGGAAGGTAGAGGCATTTAAAAACCTTAAAGTAGGTGCTTGAAAAATCTAAGCCTACACCAGATGTCAGCCCTTACTATGAAAACGGGTCAGTGCATCCCTGCTAGGGTTTGTCCCCAAAGGTGCATGTACTGAGTCCAAGCTCAGTCCCCACTACGGCAGGTGATGAAACGTTGAGGTAGGCAGGTCTAGGGGAGGGTAATTAGGTGTGGCCCTCCCATGCTGTCTCAGCATGCCAAAAGCATTATCAAGTGGGTTTGGCCATCTTGGCTTGCTCTCCTGTGACCAGTCTCCACACAGACATTTCTCACACAATTCTGTTACCGTGTTGCCTTCCACCATGATCTTCATCAGACCCCAGCAGAAGTTGGTGTCCATGCTTTTGCTTTTCAGAACAGGCAGCCAAACAAACATCTTCTCGTTATAAAGTAACCCAAACTCAATGTTCTCTTTAAGCAACCAAATGGAATAAGATGCTCCCTGTGACAGGAGTTTTTGATCTCAACCAGGCCAGCCTGGCTTGTACGCAGGAACAAGCGGTTGAGGAGTCATGGTGTCGGTGCTAAGGCAGCTCAGAGTCGTGAACTTTGTAGACCACCTCTTGTCAAAATGTCAAAAGCTTGCGCTGGTCTGACTAAATTCAGGCTGGGTACTGGTTTGTTTCTCTGGTGCTGTGAATACACTGTGACAAAAGCAACTTGTGGGAGGAAGGGCTTATTAGATCTTACAGGTTAGAGTCCATTATCAAGGGAGGCCAAGGCAGAAATCGTGGAGGACTGCTGCTCTCTGGCTTCCTCATCGCTGTGCTGACCCTGACTGAGGAAATACTTTCCAGGATTTACCTCAGTGATGCTGCTCTCTTATTAACTACAGGTGATTCTTTGGCCCTGGATAACTGGCATTGATCATCCCAGTAAAGCAGTAAAGCAAGGTTTCACTCATACAGATTTTAAATGCCAAATATCACACGATCAGCTCCCACAGCATCTTTGAGGGACTCTCAAACCACCCTCGGAACCCTCGCTAGCCAGACCTCTGTCAACTGCACGGCTTCAGCATTACCTTCTAGCCTCCCCCCAGGAGCAGCTCACGAGGGTCCACATGCTTCTAGCTGGAATCTCGGAATGCTTCTACACTTTGTACATTCTTGTATGCCTGGTCACAGATTCTCAGGTAAAAGCTTGTTTTCTTTCTACTCAGGAGTAAGGTCTTAGAAAGAGGCTTCATAAGCAGCACAGAAAATGGTTTCACACACATGCCCACGCACACACACATGTTGGAGGTAGGTACCAAGAACTCTCTCCCACTGGGGTATAGCTCAGTTGTAGGTCTGGTCCCCTTTTTGCTTGTTTGCTTGCTTGGTTTTTATGGTAGGAGGAACTCTGTAGACCAGGCTGGACTGATAGTCACTGTGTTGACCAGGCTGCTCTCAAACCTGTGATCCTCCTGCCTCTGCTTCCTAAGTGCTGGGATTAGAGGTATGAAGCAGCATGGCTGGCCAGGACCAATTTTCTCAGGCTTCCTTCTCTTCATCTTGGTTTTGTCTCAGTTGTTATTTTTTCTTCCAGGTTATTTTTGTTTCAGGACAAACTCTCAAAGAACTTCCAGCTCCCCGGTGTTCTGACTGTCAGGTGTTGAGCACACATAGCCACGACAAACTGCAAGTGATTTGTCTCTGCCTTGTTATCTCTTCTCCCTTCTTTGTAAATATTTTTGCTAACTGAACAATAGAACTATTATTAAAACCAAAAAACAGGCTTTTCAAATATTCAGAATGACAAAAGATAGCCATGTGTAATGTGCATGGTTACATATGAGCACAAAACTCAGACCTTTGAACCTCCCTGAACACACACACACACACACACACACACACACACACCCCTAAAGTCACAAATTTGTTATCAATAACTAAGTGTTAGCACAAGCCTGTAATTGCATCACTCAGGAGGTGGAGGCCGGATGATCAGGAGTTTGAGGTTACTCTGGGCTATGTATGACCCTGTCTAAAACAAAACAGTAAAACTCTCAGACACCTCTTGAGAGCTAAAGAGCCCTACAAGCTATCAGCCTGGCCTTTGCTCCTTAATTACTGAAGTAACATCATCTATTTGCATGACCTGTGACATCCAGTCCAGGCAGATGGTGCATTAGCTGATGTGTTCATTCAGAAGTGGTCTGAATAGAGGACAATGTCATTACAGACCACTGGGGTCTTCCTGACCTGAATATCTAGCATCAGAATTGAAAGAAGTATGGGACCACAGAATCCTGAGCCTCCTGTCTGCGCTTCGTAAGTACTAGATTGTAGGGGTGCACTGATATATGGGTTTCCACAGTGCTGGGGACTGAACCCAAGCCTTCCTACATACCAGGCAAACATGACTAAGACACACAGCTCCTGCCCCACCCCCGAGATACTACCCTTCTTACGAGACTCTCCATGGAACAGAAGAGGACTTCTGGACATCTTGGGGCTGTCTCCCGGTACAGTTGGTGAAGAAAGCAAGGCTGCCTAGCGAGAGATACAAAGCTGGTCACACCTCTGCTGGCTGAATATCCGAAGTAACTTGGATAGCCCTAAAGTAGGACAATCTATTCAAATTCATGCTACTCCAAGCCAAGAAGGTTCCTCCTGGAGCAAAACTCGAGGACCACCTCCAGAGAGTCAAACCAAGAAACATCATGTCTGCAAATGCCAGGGTCCACAGTGTAAAGCCTCGAGAGCTCACTATTAATCCCATCTGGACCACAGAGCACTGTAAAATTCCACAGATTTCCTTTGCATCCTTTAAAGTCTGCAGGAATCAGATTTTCAATTTGCCCTCAGAAAGAAATTGGACACTTGGTTCATTGAAAGTTATCTGACATCAAATGTCAAGACCAACCATGAGAATTGCTAGTTTACTGCCCAGGCCTTTGCATTCACTGGCTTTTCTTCTCAGAGCCATAATTCCAAATAAAAAAGAATCTACCAAACAGCTCCAGGGCCAGATTGTATGCTTGTTTTAAAAACACACTTTTCATTTTCTTTCCTCCCTACCTCAGCTTTTAGTTTCTTTTTGAGTCAGGGCTCATGCAGCCCAGGCTAGCCTTTAACTCATTATGTAGTAGAGGATGGCCATAGTTTCCCAGTTCTCCAACTTGTACCTCCCTCTTGCTGGGATCACAGGTGTGCCCTGTTTCTGGTTTATGTAGTGCTGGGGATGGGGTTTCCGTAGCTAGAGAAGCATTTGCCCACTGAGCCACAGCCAGAATCCTGATCTCTCTCTCCTTTGGGACAGATGTTCTCTCTGATTACTTCACTGTAGAGTTAAGGACGGCAAGCGTGGAGGCTCAGTGGAACAGGTGCCTGCTCTGCTCATCAAGTCTGAGGAAAAGGAAGGGTTTGCCTGGAGGCAGGCTCTGTGCTGTGACAGAAACCCAGGGCACCAAAACTCCCGGAGACAAAGAAAATTAGGTTTAAACTTTAGAAGTATATTCTTTCATTCTTCAGATAACGCACACGAAAACACGTAATGATTCAACGCTCAATAAAGACCCACGGAACTTACCAAAGGCATTTCTACTGTCAAGAAAATTTGAGCCATCTTTTCAAGCTACAGATTAGAAGTGTGTGTTTGTGTGTGTGTGTGTGTGTGTGTGTGTGCATGTAATGTGCATGTATGTGTGTGTGCATGAGTGCACAAATGCGTATATGTATGTGCCTGTGTGTATTTAGGGGTACATGTGGGTGTATGCAGATGTGCGTATGTGTATGTGTGCATGCACGCCTCTGTGTGCGTGTGTGTGTGTGTGTGTGTGTGTGTGCGTGTGTGTGCGCGTGCGCGCGCGCGCGCGCGTGCGCATGTTAGAGGCTTTTTGCAGCTATGGTGGTACTAGGAGTTCTCTTAGACATACAAATGGTACTGGCTTAGGGAATAGCAGCTGACCCCTGACGGTCAGGCCATCTGTGTTTTGCTCTTATTACAGGTTCACAGCTTTAAAGTGGACGCTGGGTGCTGGGTGTCTCTGTCCTAGTTTTCACTGCGATGGAGGCTTTATGTGCTAGATTCTTCATTGTTGTGACAAAATACTTGGCAGGGACAATGTAAAACAGGAACTGATTGGCCCTTTGTTTCTGATGTTTTAGTCCATAGTCCTTGCTTTTCTGACTTGGAGTCGGTGTGAGTGAGGAAGCAGAGAAGGGAAGAGATTTGGGGCCAAGTACAACGTCCACAGCTCTGTCCAGTTGCGCTCTAATTTCTATATTGTCCACCACCCCCAGAACAGTGCCACGACTGCTGGGGACCAAGCTCGAGCCCATGAGGACATTCATAGTCAACCAAAGCGTTGCAGCATCTGGATAGTGTTGGTTTCTCTGGATTTAACAGCACATACCAGCTTTTAAATGCTTCTGCCAAAAAGAAACACACTCCTCACTCATGCTTGATTAACCACACTCACATTTTCCGTTCTTGAGGACGGACTGAAGCTGGAAGAAGAGATCTGAATACTGGTGAGTAGCGGTGATACCCAACCTAAAGATTCACTCATTTATTTATTGTCATATGTGTGTGATATGTGTTCCTGTTTGGGAGGGGCTCATGTGTGGTGTGCACATAGGTGTGCATGGGGATGGCAGGGGTTGACATCAGGTGGCGCCTGGCCTAATCGCTCTCCTTGTGTATTGAGGCAGGGTCTCTCCCGTGAGCCCAGAGCTCACTGCTTCTGCTTGCCTAGGCAGCCAGCTTGCCCCAGGGATCCATTGCTTCTGCCTTTGAGTTCTGGGGTGACAGGAAGGTCACTGCATCCATTGACAGGGACTTCCCCACTGAACCATCCCCCAGCCATCACCTCCATGTTCAAGGCCTTCCACCTTTCTGAAGTGTTGGCATAGCCAAGGCAAGTCAGTCTCTATCCCCCACCCACGGGGCCAGCTTCAGTGCACAACCTGCGCACAGAAGGACCTCTCCACTGGGGCTTAGACCTTGGAAAGCTTCAAAAATCGTATCTTCGAGTTTGTATTCTGTGAAGGAAGGCCAACGGGACAGTGGAGCACGTGCGTGGAAAGGGGAGAAACTGAAGCATGCTTGCTCTCTCCTGTTCCCTGACCCTCTGCATACAGTAGTCACAAAATCTCTTCATCACAGAACTCCAGTGTACCGCAATGTCTAGACACTCAGCAAGAAAGCTAGTACAGGATATGAGTATTATTTCTACTGCTGCACCATAGTGGAACCAGCTCCTTCCTTGAACCCAGAAGACAACGGTCTCTGAAACACTGATGAGTGAGATATACTACCATGTCTTTTTTTTTTTTAATTTAAAAAACACATCATCTATTTATTTACTTACTTATTTACCTGTCTGTCTATCTGTCTATTTGTGAGGGCACGGGTAAGGAGGAGTAGGTGGGGGAGTGTGTGCCATGGGACATGTGTGGGGGTCAAAGGACAACTTGCAAGAGTCGGTTCTCCTCCAGCATGTGGATCTTGGGGCTCAAAGTCAGGCCACCAGGCTTGCAGCAGCCTTCACCCACGGAGCCGGCTCTTGCTCCGTGTCAGATGACCAGGCTCGTCAGAAATAGACAAAGGGAAGAGAAGGCAGCCAGCTTTCCCTTTCCTTTGAGTCCTTTCTTATTTATTGTAAGTTGAAAGTTGAGTCTGACTCCGTAAGTCAAGATCTGAAATAAAAACAGCAGAGTTGGCTCTGTGCACCTTCCACTGTTAATGTGAAATAAATACACACGCACATACAAGCTATGGGAGGTGAATTGCATAATCTTAGTGATTCTTCATGAGTTAGCGTGTGTGTCTAAAACTGATGTTAGAAGAGATGAATGATAATTTTTACACTAATAGCTTGAAATTTTCCTTTCTCTTTACTTGAAATGGCATTACACAGCAAGAGAAAAACACCATGACAGTTTGAAGGACAGAAAATGGAAGATTTATCCTTGAGTTACTTTTAGCTTACTTTTGTTTTTTTATTGTTTATTTATGTATTTATGCATGTGTGTGCCACGTGTGGAAGTTCGAGGGCAGCTTGCAAGAATCAGTTCTCTCCTTCTGCCACATGAGTCCTGGGATCAAATTCAGCTTGTCGGGCTTGATAGGAAGTAACTTGGCTCATCTTGATGCCTCCTGCCCACCTACCCCCCTTTTTTAAAGACAGCCTCACATAGCCCAGGTTGGCCCTGAATGTATCTTTCTGCCTCTTTCTTCCGAGTACTGGGATCCCAGTCATATACCAGCAGGCATGGTTCTGTGTTTTAGGACTTCCTTTTCCTGTTTTGAGAAGGAGTCCCACTGTGTAGCGCTACTGGCCTGTGTAGACCAAGCTGGCCTTGAATTTGTAATCCTCCTTCCTCTGCCTCCCAAGTACCAGACTTATAGGTGTATACACCATGCCTTGCTGTTTTTACTGCTTCAAGAACTACCGGCCTTGTGCTTTCATTCTGTGCTGGGTTCTGCCTCGTCTGCCATTGCAGGCATGTGCTGTAAAAGGCAAGTTATTTAGGACATACAGTGTGAACTCAGAGGGACCTCAGAGGTCATTCCACCAACACAGTTTCAAACTCCCTTTTCTGAGTCATGACGTCTTTGTCTGGGTGAAAGTCTCAAATACAAAACAGATCAGTGCTGCCTGCTTTGGGAAGGAGGGTATGGAACCCTGCCCACCCAGCCCTTCCATCCCATGATCCCACAGTTCTGAGGCTGGAAAGGGAAGGCCTCCGTGAGTGACAAGGGCTCCCACTGAGACTGTATATTATCTAACAGATCATGGTGATATATGTATGACATCATGGAGATCTGGTGATGGTTCTGTACCCTGCAGCTACAGGATGAGGAAAGGTCTTACAGAGCCAAGCCAGTCCTAGGCATTGCCAGACAATCAGCTCATTTTGTTTTAGGCCTCAGAAGATCTTTTTGACAATAAGTAAGTAAGTAAATAAATCTCTCCCATGAGTTTAGTAGAATAATTAAAATTACTATTACCTACTTTACAGTCGCAATATTGTCTTCTAATGTTGAGGTCATGAGTTAAAGCCCAAACTCTGGCTGCATATCGGAGCACATGCCTATAGTCCAGCTCTCAGGAGGAGGTAGGGGCTCCCTGTGAGGTCAGGGCCAGCCTGGTCTACAGGGCAAGTTCCAAGACAGCCAGAGCTGCATGGAAAAACCTTATCCCAAAAAACAAGAACCCAAACTGTGTCAGAGAGTTTATTTTTCTCCAGTATGATAAAATCAGGTCTTGAACCTGTCTCCCAGATGGCATGCAGCTCAATTACAGCCAGCAAGGAAGGCCTCTGTCCTGCCAGGAACGTGGCTCTGGGTGGCTCTGACTTCTGATTCTATGCCAGGAAGGACCCTTGTACTCAGAGTGGAGAACTTGGTGCCTCCAGGGCCATTACACCCACCCCTCTCCTAGATTCTGTTCCCTTCTCAAGGTCAGCCAGCACCAGGGCACACTCCATCCTCTGTCTAACCTTTGATCTCTTGATTTAACTCTGGAGGAAATCACTCCTCAGCCCCCTTGACTTAAGCCTCTTCAGTGCATTAGGAGTGTCACAGCAACCTGGGAGATCTCTTGTCTCAGCTGCTCTTGTTTCACACCCTCCTTTCTCTACGGCTTCCTTTCTCAGCTTTCCTCTCTTTGAGAAATTGCTGTTCTGTGGCAGTCCTCTGCCTCCTGCCCTCCTCCTGCTCTTTGCTCCTATGGGTAATATTCTTATTATAACAACACAGTGGACCTCAATGGAGTTTCAGAAGAACAAGAAGTAACTTGACACTTATTTCACCATCAAGATTTTCAGGGCTGGCATGTAGCTCAGGGCTAAAGCACTTGCCAATAGCAGGGCTGCGCATTTAATCTCCAGTGCCATAAAAATCATTTATTGAGTTGACTTCTTTGCTTTTAATATTTTTCTGACTTTTTTCAGCTCTTGGTGAGCTAAGCCAGGGAGTTAGGGTGCCCAGTGATCAGCAGTCACTAATTAGCATTGTCAACTTGACACAGCCTAGAGCCTAGTTCTCAACCTGCGGCTCTCAACCCCTTTTGGGGGTGAATGACCCTTTCCCAGGGGCTGCATATCAGATACCCTGCATACCAGATATTTGCATTACAATTCATAACAATAGCAGAGTTACAATTGTTAAATAGCAGTGAAATAATTTTGTGGTTGGAGGTCACCACTACGTGAGGAGCTGTATTAAAGGGTCACAGCCTTAGAAAGGTTGAGAACCACTGCTCTGAGAAGGAAGTCCCAACTGAGGGACTGACTGCCCAGGTCAGATTGGCCTACGGGCACATCTATAGGGGATTTCTTGATTGTTAGTTGAGGCAGGAGAATTTGGCCCACTGTGGGTGACACAATTCCCTTGGCAGGTAGCTCTAGGCTGTTATTAAAATCTAGACAAGCATGAGCCTGCTACATGCCTGGGCTATGACCTGAAAGCATAAGACAAACCCCTCCCTCCCTAAGTTGCTTTTGGTCAGATTGTTTTATCACAGCAACAGAATGAAACTAGAATTGTCACCAAATCCAACTCAAGCCAGGACTTTTGAGTTTGTCTCACACCCAAGAAGAATAAAAACTGAAGGCAAGGAGGGCACAGAGCAAACATAATTTATAAGGGAAAACTGAGAAAGAACACCCGAGTATGGTAGCACTTCCAAGGGACAAATGCCAACGTGCTGCCTGCCCAGTGGCCTATTATGGGTTTCTAGTTGTTGGGACACGTCATTTCTGAATGCATCACAGGCCTGGCCAATAGGGAGTCCACGTACCCTGTGCAAGTTCCCTCTGCCCGGCTGCACAAAAGCTCTTGTGTCACTCACCCAGTCAGCGTCCTAGCTGTGTGTGCCGCGTGACTAGTGACCCACTGTGGACCCCGTCCTTACAGCTCGAGGGAAGCCAAGTCCTGTCCCAGGCTTCAGGATTCTCTGTAGGCCATCCTCTGTACACATGGCCTCAGTGTGTAAGTGCAGAAAAGAACACTAGAGCCTTGAAGGACAAAATTGTTCACAGAAAGCCAGAAAAATGATCAAATGCTTAATTATCTTTTCACTTCAGATACTATCTTCAAATTCCCGCTCCCTTTCATGTGTTTAATTCTGTTGTTCTCATTCTCACACACCATGTATTGGCTTAAGTTCAATAAAAATTAGATTGGATCAAAAAATGCATGGCTTGTAGCTTTCCGAACATTGCTTCTTTTTTTCATTATAGTGAATATAAGATTTTTAGTTCTTGTTTCCTTTTTTTTTCTTCCCATAGAAAGTAGAACATCTTTTCCCCTGGAGCAAGTCACAGAAACTAGAACCACCTGGCCCAGCAAGGCTGTGAAACCACGGCTCTCCCTCTGTCCTTTGTCCTTGAAGACCCTCATGGCAGAGGGGCCCTGCCTCAGGCCTGGATGAAAAGAATGCCACACAGACTCTAGGCAGGCAGATCCTGCTAGGTCCCTGCTGTTTGCGGCCATAACATCACTCTGTTTAGTCACTTCAAACTGCTCATTCCTCAACAAGTCTAAGCATAAAATGGATCTTTCCATTTCCATTTCTGAGGTTCCTGTGTCCTATGCAACTTGTGACATTTCCTCTTACTAATTGGAGTTTGACTATAGAACTGCTGGTCGTGAGTGCAAGCGTCACAGGTGAGAGAGGAATCATCACACCAAGAAGACAGTGGGTGTTTCCCTCACCCATACTTTGGTCCTCTTTCCTTTCAACACACATACACACACACATGCACTCGCACACGCACACAAACACAAGTGCACTCTTGAATTCACGCATACGTGCACACACACACACACACACACACACACACACACACACACACATGCTTCAGAGCCCTGTGAAGGAGAGCTCATGGAAAGAAGCTGTGTGTGCAAGGACTGATGCACAAGTTAGAATTACAGTGTTGTGGAGAGGTGGGAATGTTGCAGATTTTGAGTTTAATTACAATTCATGGTGGGCTAGCATTAGCCCCTCAGTATGTCTACCCTGCCTCTTTATCAGACCTAATGTCCCGTGATTAACAGATAAAAAGCCTTTAGCATTATTACCCTAGCAGACCTCCAGTTTCCACCAACCCCGGAGCTAAGACTGTCACCAGATAACATCCCCCATCTTGCTACAACCTGCCTCTCTGATCTTTCCACCAACGTGTTTCCAAAACGCCTTGACTTATAACTCTTAATTCTGTTACTATAGTGCTTCTATGCAGGAACATGGAACCTAGCGGGACCTCGCGAGAGTGGATGGTGTTAGATTATTTAAAAGCAGCTGTAGGGAACAGAAAGCAGAAAGAGGGGCTTGGTCTGACCTTAAGTGGGACCATGTGTGTTCACAGCGAGGGGGAAACAGCTTGTCACCCACCTGTGTGGATGCCCAAAACACCCATGGGGAGCACGGGACAAGAGGAAACGGGCAGAAAGGATTTCTGTAGTCTGTAAGGGAAGCAGGAAAAGATAGTCTTCCGTGGAGATTCTCTCTTTCTTTCTGTCTCTGTCCCTCTCTCTCTCTCTCTCTCTCTCTCTCTCTCACACACACACACACACACATCATTAATCACCTATAGTTCTGCATCTAGGATTGCATCCCTGTGAGATTTCTCTTGTTCTTGTTGGCATGTCGACTGGTGTCATTGTGAAGGTCTTGATTAGGTGACCATATTGTTAAAATTTCATGGGTGTAGCTATCGTATATAGAAGGCACAGCATCACATATATAAAAGGCACAGTGTCACGTATGTAGAAGCCATAGTGCCATGTATACAGAAGGCATGGTATCATGTATATAGAAGGCACAGAATCATGTATATAGAAGGCACAGTGTCCTGGTTCTTGACTTTTTAACATCATTCTGCTCCCTCTTCTGGGATGTCCCTTGAGCCTTAGATATAGGGATCCCCTCATGTTTCCATGGCTAATTTTTGTTTGTTTTATTGTGGCATACTGAGTTTAATTTGGGCTGCTTATATGAGCATGGGTGGGGACATTTATTTGATGTAGGATGAGCATTTTCTTTGTATGTATGTATGTATGTATGTATATATATATATATATATATATGCCTGTGTGCCTATTTGTATATGTGTGTATACATGTATGTGAGTCTAAGTACATTTATATGTGCATGTGTGTCTGTCCGTGTGTCTGTGTATACATGTATGTATGTGTACTTGTATGTGTGTAGGGTAGAGGCCTTTCAGGAGCTGGTTCTCTCCTTGCACTCAGGATGTCAGGCTTACTGGCAGCAGTGATGACCTGCTGGGCCATCTCACCAGGTCCATGGATGGACAACTTAACAGTGATACCACATTGAGAAAAATGCTCCCCTCCCTCAGCAACTCTTAAGTCTCAGTTGCTCCTTGTCCAGGAGTGTAGAACCTTATAAGCCTCACCTACCACGGCAGAATATTGTCAGCCCATCTTGTGCAGGTCTTGTAGGTAACTCTAGCTGTTGAGAGTTTCTCAGTTTGTGAGCGCAATGCTGTTTCATCTCAGAACGTGGCATTTCCCAGAACGCCCCATTCTTGGCTCTTGCATTCTTTCTACATCTGTTCATTTGAGTTTTGAGTTAGCTTCTCCCTACATAGCCCTCCCTGGCCTGGAATTCACCATGCAGACCATGCTGGCCTCAAACTTTGGTGTGATCCTTCTTGCCTTTGATTGCTGGCTGGGATTATAGTGTGCCACCCATTCGGCTGAGCTCCAGGTTTAAGTGGAAGACCGAAGCAAGAGCAAGAGTCTGCATCACTCAGTGGTCCTGCTCTGTGGTCTCACTGATCGCTGTCTCCATTTGGCTCTGCAAGGTGGCCCTCAGAAGTCCTTAGTGCTGGAGCAATCCTGCTGATCTCTGGAGATGGCTGGCTGTGTCTCCAGAGGGCAGTCTCACCCCCGTGGATAATTGCTCCACCTGCTGGCGGAGAGTCTGTTCCTAGAGGCTCCGCTGATCTAAAAGCCAAGGTGCCCCAGGTTTTGTGTAAGGACTTGACTCTGCCTTCAGCCAGGAGGAGACAGGCTAGGTTAAGGGACAGGCACTCCTTGGTGACTGCCGCGCAGAGGCAAGCAGGAGGCCGCGGCAAGGTGAATCAGATGACGAGAGTGATGCGGGGCTCTAGTTACTGTGGTGGTTTGAGTGAAAACGCCCAGTGGACTCACCAGGAGGGGCACTTTTAGGAGGCGTGGCCTTGCTGGAGTGGGTGTGGCCTTGTTGGAAAACGTGTGTGGGTGGGCTTGAGGTTTCTGAAGCTCAGACCAGGCCCAGTGCTGCTCCTCTTCCTGCTGCCTGTGGATCCAGGTGTAGACCTCCCCACTGCCTCTCCAGTATCATGTCTGCCTGCATGCTGCCATGCTTCCTGAGTTGCCATGGTGCTTATTCACAGCAATAGAAACCCTCACTAAGACATTTGTCTCGTGGGCCCAAGAGGTGAGGAGACGTTGTCTTTAGTAAAAAAGTTTCTACGTGTGTGTTATGGTAGGAAGGAAGGAAGGAAGGAAGGGAGGGAGAGAGGGAGGGAGGAAGGAAGGAAGGAAGGAAGGAAGGAAGGAAGGAAGGAAGGAAGGAAGGAAGGAAGGGAAAAGGACCCATTCTTACCACCTATTGGTACCTGTAAAATCAAAGGCTTCCTTAGCCTGTGGCTTCAGGACAGACGTGGAGAAGGAGCTGAGTCCTGAACCGTGTGTCTCCTCAGGAGGGAACAGAGGCGTAGTAGCCACCAGTGGATGGGAAGCTGCTAACATTTCTGAGTCGGGAGCCGTGACCTTGAACACTAGGTGTGGAGTCAGGAAAGGATTCCCCACTGCCACCTATGCAATGGGAGCATTTCTGTAAAACCAAGAGGCTGAACCTGAGCTCCCCAGAAGCTGGAGTCCATCTATCAGACATTCACTGTAGATCTAGGTTTTAAAGTGAAAAAATTTCTCACTATATGAAAGTATTTTGACTTTTGATTTATGAATTTGTTGGGAAAACTGGGAAGAAAATACAAAGTGTGCTTCAGACACCTCAGAGTTTTAGATCCTCATCAGAGCCCAGACCTGAAATCTCCAGACAGTATTTGAACTTCAGCCTATGACTGTACTGTTGAATGACTGGGCTTTCAGGAATCTTAAAATTTCTGGACTTTGTTCCATAGTGTCTTTCTTGTTCCACTAGGCTAAAGTACGTTAGAAAAAGGGTGTGCAGATCAGACCTTATAACCCAAATTAGGCCACACCTCCCCACCCCCATCTCTGGATCAGAGATTTAAAAAACAGTTTGTTTTGTGACCTGACAGCTTTCGAATTTTGATACTGGTCTCCTTCATGCTCTCTGTGACGTCGGCTGTACAGAACTGAATTGTGATGTGAAACTTCCTGCCGTTCCTCTAAGGCTATAAAAAGTCAAAATTCTCCTTTGTTTTGGGGAATTGGTCTAGAGACTCCTGGGTGGGGGTTTCTCTGTGGGTGCCCTGAAGGCTGTTCTGTTCCTCTCGTAGGCACCATCCTCTCTCATGCTCTGTCTATCTGTCTCTCTCTTTCTGGCCCCCCTTTGGGTTTTAAATGGAAGCGTTCTCTTTCCTTTAAGGTTCCATCATGCTTAAATTTTATATATTGAATTGTTTCTGTTTCTTTCCCTCCCATCTAGAGGACCTACCATGACCTTGAGGTCTTTTTGTTATGATGAAGCTCAATTATGATGAAGGGAATTGTGGGTCACCTTCCTTTCAGGACCAATAGCTGCTGTTTTCTTCTTTTATCATTACAGCAGTGTAGTGCTAGCAATTAGGATTCTCACACAATGAAAACAGTGAAGGTTTGCTGGAGAGTCACTTTATGCCAGGCACTCTTCTCAGTGCTTTAGAAGCAACTTGTCTTTGTAGGCAGCTCTCTCTCAGAACTACAGAAGGGCCAGCAAGACGGCTCAGTAGGTAAAGGCTCCTGTCACCAAGCCTGGAAAGCTGAGTTCCACCCTGAGGCCCACACAGTGGAAGAAGGGAACTGACTGCTGAAAGCTGTCTCTGGAGTTACACAGACAAACTGTGGTGGTTTGAATGACAGTGCCCCACACACGCTCAGATGTGTGAATGCTTGGTCCCCAGGTGGTTGCACTGTTTGAGGAGGCTTAGGAGGTGTGGCCTTGCTGGAGGAGGTGTACCATGGGTGGGGGGGGGGAAGAGTGAGCTTTGAGGTTTCAAAGTCTTGAGCCATTTCCACTGAGCCCTCAGCATCTTCTCCAGCTGCCATGCCTCTGCTCTATCATCATAAATCTAACCCTCTGGGGCCTTAAGGGCTAACAAACTCTTTCTTCTACAAGTTCCTTCAGTCATGGCACCAGAAAAGTCACACACACACACACACACACACACACACACACACACCTAAATTATTTTTTTAAAAAAAGAACCCAGAAGTCAAAAAGAGTAAAAAGGAATGAATGAGCAAAATCTTATTTTACTAAAGAGGAACTGGACTTGGAAGTACTCATCCTTACTTCATCCTGTCCATTTTCTCTGAGTTCATACTTTCTCTCACTTTTTAAAAAAAATATTTATTTATTTTATGTATAAGAACACTCTGTTTTCATGCACACCAGAAGAGAAAGTTAGATTCCATTGTAGATGGTTGTGAGCCATCATGTGGTTGCTGGGAATTGAACTCAGGACCTCTTGGAAGAGTAGTCAGTGCTCTTAACCGCTGAGCCATCTCTCCAGTCCCTTCCTCTTACTTTTAAAATGTATTTCTATTACGTTCTTTAATTACACTCCTGTGTGTGTATCAGTGCACAAGTGTGCAAGTACCCGTGTAAGCCAGAGTTTCAGAGCCCCTGGAACTAGAGTGGCAGGCAGCTGTGAGCCATCCAACGCTGGAGGTGGAATCCACACTCAGGTCCTCTGCAAGGGCAGCGAATGCCCCTAACCACTGAGCCATCTCTGCCCGCTCTGTTCTCCCTTTAAAAGGGATCCTTCCCCATGTGAATCAACCTGTGGCTGAAATTTCCTTTCACTTTCCTGGCTCACTGGTACCCAAGGTGTATCTTCCCTCCTGAAGCCACGGAGAGACAGAACCACGAAGTGGAGAAACTAAGACTGGAAAACAGGTTTACATGGAAGGATGTTCTGCTCCCATGCACTGGGAAGCAGTCGGGAGGCAGGGGAGATTCTCAGGAGATGTTCAGGAGTGCCCCAAGAACCATTGTATGTACGGAGGAGTCCAAGTACCAGGCTCTAGCACCACGCTCATCAGCTCTGTCACCCGTGTGGGACAGCAGTATATTAAGCTTCTCATTCATCATCATGTCTAGTTGTGTCACCAACAGTCCGGCATACGAGAGACATGCACACCTGTGTGGGACCCCAGCACATCTAACTCCTGATTCCTCAGCTCTGGTTATGACACCTGCATCCAGCAGTCCATGACACAGCACACGACACACACGCACACCTGTGTGGGATAGGGTTGCATCAAGACAAGGCCCGTCTGGTTACCAGCTGGGGCACACACACTGTTAGGCAGTTAAAGGTTCCCTGCGGGAAGGCAGTATAGGCATACATCTTTTCACAGAGGCAAAATGAAGACAGCAAAAGCAGACAATGAATGCCTGCAAGGGCCTTGATTGTGGAGAATTAGAAAGTTGCAGACCCAGAGCTATCTTTTAGCTGCCTTTGTAGGCATTCATTTTCTGCTTCTGTATTCTAATATTCTCTTGGAATATAGAGAACACATGCTTCCGCCAAAGGCTCAGAATGCCAACAGAAAGCGTGTGAGGCCCAGAGCAGAGCTTTCCTCACTTGCTACACCCAGCTGCTGGATATTCACGTCTGCATTTGGAAAAGGCCATGGTCTGTGACCTTCTTTTGTTCTGTAACTGGTAACACTTCATGAAACTGTTACCATATTGGAACACAGTATGTGGGCCAAACTGATTACATGTTCCGGTCCATGGTCATTCATATTTGGCTCCAAATAATCTGTCTCTCTTTTTTTTCTCTGTGGTGAGAGCCTTGTTTTGGCATTGAAAAGGTTCTTGGTGGCTCGGTGCTTCTGAGGGAGGAGAGAGCAGTTCCTGCCGTTGCTGAGCAACGTCATGCCTGAGCCACGCCTTGGAGCCAGCACGTGGCACCCCTGCTTGCGGAGCCCGACTGTCCTCCACCCGCACCTCTGAGGGCGGCCTTTTGAGCACTGAGAACACTAAGCTCTTATTTTTTAAATTAATATTTAAGTTGTTAAAGTAACAAAAAAAAAAACTAGTCATTAAACGTTTAAATTCAGTTTACAGATGATAATAGCCCATGCAACACTCTAGGAAATTGTTAATAATCTCTCTAAAATGGACTGTGATTGCCGAAATGGCCTTTGATTACATTTTATATTATTTACAGGCTTTGTAAATTAAACTCATTTAAATATTTCAAATGCATTTATACTTTTAATGGATTCTATCTCAAGAAATGGTATTCTCTAATAAATAGGAGTAGAGATGTTAAGTCTTGTAAATCTAATAAAAATTAAACTCCTAGCTGAGCAGTACACCTTTAATTCCAGCACTTGGGAGGCAGAGGCAGATGGATGTCTGAGTTCGAGGCCAGCCTGGTCTACATAGAGAGTTCCAGGACAGCCAGGACTACACAGAAAAACCCTTTCTTGAAAAACCAAAACAAACAAACAAAATTAAACCCCTACACATGAAGAATTTTATCTTCTTTTGACTGAATATTGTAAGCAAACAGTAAAATGTCAATCAGAAGTCACAAATCTAAACAATCTCTATTACATATTTTATTATGTGTGTATTATTTATTAATATGTGAAATACTCCAAAGACTCAAATTCTTGAATACAACTACCACATGTATAGAGTATTTCTAATATTTTAATTTAACTTTTTTATTCGTGCATAATTATCCGTAACTATTCCTCATTCACTAAGGAAACAAATACCCCATCCTAAACAATGTTTGTTTTCCTTCCCCTGGGTATTTTGTCAGAGTTCTTCATGAACTAAAGATATTTTTAGAGATTCGAAGGCTGTAGCTCTTGGACTTCAGAAGGCTTTTACCTGATTCCATCAGCTATTTGGGAGTCTCGTTGGATGACTCTTTCACGGGGGTCTCATATCAGATATTTAGATTATGATTCATAACAGCAGCAAACTTACAGTATGTAACAACAAAAATAATTTTACGGTTGGGGGGTCACCAAAACATGTGGAACTGTGTTAAGAGTCACAGGAAGGTTGCGAACCACTGTTCTAGGGATTGTAGAAGGGCGCAGACAAACTGCTTGTTGATTCTAATGCACCTGGGGAAGACTGTTGTGTTTTAAATTTCTTCATTTCTTTAGATATTCAAATGTCTCTGTATCTGATGGAGCCACATCTTAGTTGGGCAATCAAAATAATATCTCCTTGAGTTTTAGCTTTATCTTAAAGCATGGTTGGTGATTACAACTTCCAAGGTCATTCTGGTCACCTCCAGTGGCCATCAGGAGGAGACCAGCAGGGAAGAGAGGAGTTGAAATGCTACATGGGACTCTACAGAGACTGGATTGTTTTTCTCAAATTCTGCTGAACATGACAACTGAAAAGTGTGACACTGGGTTGGATTTGTGGTAGAAGCAGTGGTGTGGGTGATGGCTGTAAACAACATTTTAAAAGCTGGACTCAGTGGTACCTCAAAGCCCTACCTGCAGCAGACCACATATACTGCAATCTCTGAGCAATGGTATAGTTTCCCCATCCATGGTAACAATCAAATGTGAACAGTTTCCGTTCTGTTCAAGTATATTCTGGGTGCATCTGGTTTACGAAGAACAGAGGGCTAATCTGACCTGAACTAGTTTGGGTATGTGTCTAGGAAGGCAAAACCATTTCCTCTTGTAATCTTTTAAAGAGAATCTCCTATTTGCTATGCTAAGCCTGTGCATACCTGGGTGTGTATAATATTAAAATCAAATGCATTATGGGAAGGGACAAATGCAATTTAAAAAAAAAAAAAAAGACTGTATAACTTGATCTAGGGAACCAAACAGTGAACCATCCAGACTTGGCGACAGTAAGCAGTATCTTCTTGTAGGAGGAATCTTTTGTGTCTGTATAGAAGCATCACCTGTCAACAAAAAACTAACGGCCTATAGCTGAGGCAGGAAATAGGAGGTGGCACATCCAGCAGGCAGAGAGGTTCAGGGATAGAGCCAGGCATGGGAGATTTGTCGAGCAAGATGTGGGGAGAACAAACGCATGATCCCTGAGAGGAGGTAACCAGCCACTTGGCAGAATATAGGTTAGTATAAATGGTTATCTTAAGTTATGAGCTAGTCAGAGAATGTAGGTATATGACCTACGTATTTGTAAATAATGTTTTGAGTCTCATGAGTCATTATTATGGGAGCTTGAGGCCAGGAAGAAAACACCCACAATATCGCCTTCCCTTAGACTCCACAGAAAGAAGGCTCTGGCTGTGTCCCCAGGGCTATGTGGCCAAATCAGTCTCGACTCTTTAGTCTGCACTATCACTTTGCTTCAAATCAAGTTACCTTGTTCTTTTGTAAATTTGTGTGGGATCTAATTTTCAGTTCTTTGGATAAGAGGTCAAGACCTTGGAAACATCCAGCCCCTGACTACTGGTAACACTTGAAAGGAGAGACAAGGAACAAATTAAAAGAGCAGGACACTGACATGTTCCTATGTATATTAAAGTATTATAATAATGGTGAATTTCTTTAACAAATGGTGATGGGGAAAGCAGACTCACATGTAGAAGAATGAAACTATATCTGTATCTCTCATTCTGTACAAAACACAGTTCTAAATGGGTCAGAGGATTCAGCGTGAGACCAGAAACTCTGAAACTGTTAGAGAAAAGGTTGGAAAAGAAACGTCAGGACGTAGGCAAAGTCACTCAGGATAGAGCAGTAATCAGCAGAGAGGAACTCATGGAATTAAAAAGCTTCCTGATTTGGCACCCCCTTGGTGGCTCACTATTGCCTGTAACTCCAGTTCCAGGGGAGTCCAGTCCAGTATCTGTGGATACTGCATCCGTGTGGTACACAGACATGCATGCAGGCAAAACACCCATCCTCATTAAGTAAATGATCTGGACAGAAAACAGTTCATCAGGTGAAGAGACAGATAACAGATGAGGTAAAACTTTTGCTAATAATTCATCTGACAGACATAGACACAAATAACAAAAAAAAAAAAAAAAACAGAACAAGAACCAATCTAATTAATAAGTGGACAAACAGTTCCCTAAAGTAGAAAAAAAAAAAAAAAAGACCAATAATCTGATGAGAAACTGGGAATGCATGGACTCTTGAAACCCGAAAGCTCATTCCCAGTGATGTATTTCCTCCAAAAAGGGTAAACCTCTAATTCTTCCAGAACAGTTCCACCAACTGGGGACCAAGCTTTGAAGTATCTGAGTCTAAGGGGACCATTCTCGTCTACAGCACCTCAAGAGTGAAAGGGCACTGTGACTCACCTTCAAATACCCTGGGAAAATGTGTACATAAAGAGAGTGGTAGCTCAGTTCAGGCAGTATAGGCTGGCCTACAGGATAAGAGCTGCCTTTTTCATCCTTCTTAGGCTAAGTCAGGCAAACTCTTTCAATTTTTGGGATAGGGTCTCGTTAAAGGCAAAACAAACAAACAAACAGACCCAAAGCATTTGTAACTCACATGGATATATTGCTACACATCAGCTATAGTCACCATGCAGATGATTTTTTTTAAAGATTTATTTATTAATTATTATATGGTGTTCTGCCTGCATAGCAGGCCAGAAGAGGGCACCAGATCTCTGTATAGATGATTGTGAGCCACCTTGTGGTTGCTGGGAATTGAACTCAGGACCTTTGAAAGAACAGACAATGCTCTTAACTGCTGAGCCATTTCTCTAGCCCCATGCATATGTTTTTAAGCTTTTTTTTTTTTTGATGTCTCATGTGGCCCAAGCTACATGTAAATGTGAATGACCTTGAACTCCCGATTCACCTGCCTAAATGCTGAGATTACAGGTGTAATCCCTCTCCTGTTTAACTTTTTGTAAAAGTTTATTTTTATTTTTCTAAAAATGTTATATTCTAAAAATGGTGGGGTTTCCTGCATGTATACCCACACAGAGTGTGCAGTCCCCATGGAGGCCAGAAGGCATTGGTTCAGCCAAGGTTAGAGTTCCGGACAGTTGTGAGCTGCTGTGTGGGTGTGGGAAATGGAACCTGGGTCCTCTGGAAGAGCAGCCAGTGCTTTTAACCATTGAATCATCTCTCCAGCCGAACTTACTGTTTTTAACTGTAACCCATAGTTGAGCTGCACAAAAGTTTTAGTTTTATAGATCAGTGCTATAGTTCCTATTCCAAATATTTTATTTTAGAAATATTTGATCAGGTTTTCTCTCTTTATGCACATATGTGTATGTTGCTATATACATATGATTATATAGCACAAATATATAGAAATCAAACAAAGTAAAATGACAGTCTTTTTTGTTTGTTTGTTTGTTTGTTTGTTTGTGACAGGGTTTCTCTGTGTAACTATGGCTGTCCTGAAACTTTGTAGAACAAGCTGGCCTGGAACTCACAGAAATCCACCTGCCTCTGCCTCCCAAGTGCTGGGGTTAAAGGTATGTGCAACCACTGCCTGGCAAAATGACAGTCTTATAGAAGGTACAGTATAAGATTTCATATCTTATACATGAAAGTGAAAAAGAGTTACTTGAGCCATAGGCAAAAACACAATGGGAGAAGTAATAACTGAAAAAATCCATAGTTGCTAACAGAATGAGCTTTTCATAGCATGAAAGGTCCTTGGCATTCTACTAAAGAGTTAAAAGAAAAAAATTCGCCACACAACACCATACAGCCACATAACAGGTCTCAAGTACTTTACATTCAGTGAAAGAAAGCCATACATTCATATGCCAGATGAGATGAATCAATTTGTTTGCAATTCCAGAATAGAAAAAACTGACTCCATTGGTATGAATCAGAACAGACATTGCTTTGGAAGGAGTTCCAGCTAAGAAGGTGTAGGGAGGAATTTTCTAGGAGGATGTTCTTTCTGAATATGAATTTCTGGAAATGGACTGAATGGTACACTTAAGATCTGGAGGTTTCATGGTATATAAGTTATATCATGGTTAAAAGTATTCTTACTCGGGATGGAGAGATGACTCAGTGGTTAAGAACACTGGTTGCTCTTCCGGAAGACCTGAGTTTGATTCCCTGCATCCACAGAGCAGCTCACAACCACCTGTAATTCAGAGTTCCTGGAAATCTGATTCTGTCTTTTGGTTCTGTGGATACCACGCAAGTGAGTAATACACAGACATACTTGCAGGCAAAACACATAAAATAAAGAAATAGAGAAAATTTTTAAGTAAATAAAGTTTCTGGAGACATCTCTGTGATTTCAAGGCCAGCCTAGTCTACATAGCAAGTTCCAGAAGAGCCAAGGCTGCACAATAGAAACTGTCTCAAACAAACACACAACAACAACAACAAAGCAAAAAGAAAGTATAATTATATAGGAAAACTGATTACTCTTCAACTATTTTTTTGCAATTAAGTACATTGTAAAAGGTTTAATTTCAATTACGTGTATATTTGTGTGTCTATGTGTGCATATATGCACCTGAGTAGGGTGATACGGAGACCAGAAGAGGGCGTTGATTCCCTGGAGCTGGGGCACAGGCGGTTGTGAGCTCCTGATGTGCAGAGAACAAAACTCAGGTCCTCTGTACAGCAGTATGTGCTTAGCTGGTTCAAGCCAGCAGGAGGCCTTTGGTTAGAACAGAGACATGCAAACAAGCAATGAGCAGAGCAGGCTACAGGTCTCCAGAGGGCAGAGACCAGGTCATCGGATGGTCTGTTGCCGTTTTTCCAGCTGAGCTGTGCTCACACCTCCAAATAGATGAGGTGAGACCATGCCTGGCTGTGTAACTTCCTCACAGGCCTCTGTAACTGAGTCTACCTTGATGTTCTACAGCAGCCTCACAGCATAGCTCTGACAATCGCTCCAGATACTTGCTTCTCCTCGCCCCAAAGTCTTACCAGTTCTACCCCGCCATCCCCGCCATCCCCGCCCTCCCCGCCCCTCCCCGCCCCAGGCTCTAGAGTTCACCCATTTCCCGATTTCCACTCTTGTGTCATCATTGCCTCTGCCGCAATCTCAGCTGTCAACCGACCTCTCTCAAAACTGTCTGATTTCATAATTTTCCTGCTGTAACCAACCCTCACACTCTAGCCACGGGAGAAAGCACTTACACGTGAGGATGGCTCCTGCATCCCTTTCTTCAAGAATTCCACTTCAGTCCTATCTTCATCACCTTGGGCTCCAGAGAGCCTCTGACACTTTGAATTTTCATGCCTTGGAGAATTAGTTCTATTTCTAAAATATCCTCGTGTGTAAACGATGCAGAGGATTAATGCTTGGGCTTCATGCATGCTTAGGAAGTACTTTGCCACTGAGCTACATTCTCGTCCCACTATTTTTACTCCTATGATCGTTTATGCAGTCTTCAAGATCAGACTCTTGGGAACTTCTCCATGCCTCTCTGGCCATCCTCCCACCTTCACAGGTGCCCAGGGTCTTCTCCATTCTCCCAGTGTCTCTGTATACCCCTTGGCTTTGTCCTTACCACGCTTGGCATCAAATGCCTTCCTTTGACATCTGGCTTCTTGCTATCCCTGGGTGGTGTCCCTGATGTGGACCTTGTCCTACACAGGAGCTCTAACAAAGCTCGGAGCGGAGCCACGCTGATGCCCTCAAGGGCCCAAGCCCACCCACTTTTTTCCCCCCACAGTGAGCACAATCTTCTCGTGGCCAGCATGTGTCTGTTATGCAGAGAAGTCAGCGGGCAAGGCCTGAGTCTACAGGCTGCTGCCCTCCTTACGCAGATGGAGCTCAACATTTGTGTACACATTTAGTATCAAGTTTGAAATGCCTGCTAGCTACGTACACATACACCGCTCAGACAAATATAATTATATGCTTACGACTCCAGGATCTTCTCTACAGACACACCCACATATTTAAAATCAAAGCTCCAGGGCTGGGGTATAGTTGGTGGTCAAGCATTAGTCTAGCGTGTGCAGTGCAACAAAAGAACTGACCAAACAAACAAAATGAAGGTTCTGTCTTTAGAATTTTTTTTTTGTACATGACGTGATTTCTTTCAATAACTATTGATAGATCTGGCTAGTACACAGATATGTAACTGTGTATTCACTGATATCTCTATACCAGAAAATAATGTTAAGATGTAGACATGTCCTACTAATCAGAGACACATAAGAGCAATCTTAGAGTCTCAGTATTAACCAATAAGGGGAAAATGCCAAATTATGCTATGTCTAGTTTCTTAGTTCCTAAAGGCAAAGGTCTTTCTTGAATACCCCCAAGAGACCAAAGGGCTCTCTCAGTGCACACAGGCTCTGTCTGCGGTGGGGGTGGGGCAGCTTTTGCCCATTCTCAGGGAGTACTGAGAGGTGTGCTCAGGGCTGTCACAGTTCCCCCGACCATTAGACTCTGGGCTTAGAGGTTTTGCTCTACCCTGAAGGACTAGGGGTGATGGGGTGGGGTAGGGCCTCACCTCATTTCAGCTATTGACATGGAGCTTTCTGTCTTTTGTGAGCAGCCTGGAAAGGCTGGAGCAGATGGCTAATTACCATAATGCACAGAGTTTTCGAGGGTCCTGGGTGCAAACTCAAGCGTGACCAAGCCAAGAGCAGCTGCATGTAAAGCAGCGTGTGGAGCTCACATTAGGCTTTCCCTACACACCCACTCACATGTTTCTGGAGAGGCAGATGGCCGAGAGAAACACGGGAAAGGCTGCCCCAACCAGCTGCAGAGTCCCTTTTCCAGCCAGCCTAACTGACTTGAAGCTCATTACCTCCACTGTGTCTTTCTTGCAGGGTTTGCCGCGAGAATCCATTCTTAGTTCGCTCGCACTCCTTGCTGTAGGGAAACATGGTCCTTAAACCAGTCTGTCTGCTCCAACCTGAGCCTCCCAGAGAGCCTAACATCTTGCACACGGTTAAACTTTAGGAGCCCAGAAGGATGCCAGGCCCTTCCTGGTTGATGCTAGAACCGAGGCTGAAGTATGAGGGGTGCAAGAGGTTCTATTTTATCCTAGAATTTAGCATCAAATCATTCCACCTGCTCATCTGACGTTGACCTGGAGTGCTGAAAAATAAATATGACAGAATGAACATTAAAAGCAATTAATGATAGACTAAAACAATTTTTTTTTTCTTTAGAAAATTGTCAGAGGGCCTAGTGAGATCCAACAGGCAAAGGCGCTTGCTGCCAAGTCTAAGCTGAGTTTGATCCCAGAATCACACAGCCGGAGAGGGCCAGCCACCACAGGAGCTGTGCATGCACCCGCCCCCACAAAAGATGTTAGAAAGGCAACTGCTTCAGAGCTGAGGGGACCTCTGGCTGGCAGAGTGCATAGTGTGTAATAGCAAAGCCATTGGTTTGAGCCCCAGAAGAGGGGAGAAGGGAGTAGGGGGAGAGGGAGAGAAAATGAATAATCTCTTGACATTCATGAGGGAGTGAGGAGCAGGCGAAAATTACACAGGAGGGTGTTGTGTGGTCTCCATATGAAATGTCCTCCCCACAGCTCATATGTTAAAGGACTGGTGGCCAGCTGATGAGCTCTGGGGAAGTGATTGGGTCATGAGAACTCTGACATAATTAATGGGCCAATCTGTTGATGGATTAATAATTTAATGGTATTCTTGGGAGTTGGTAGACATTAGAGAGCAAAGCCTGGCTGGAAGAACTGGATCCCTGGGGTGCCTTTAAAAGTCACGTCTCACCCTACACTTCTTAGCTCTTGGCTTCCTGGCCGCCCTGCCGACTGTGGCCCTGCCCTCATGGCCTGTCCCACGGGAGGCCCACCTCAGTGGAGCCAGCCAAACTCGTTCTGAAACTGTGAGCCAGGTGTGGCTTCTCCTTTGTGTTGCTCATCTTAGACACTTGGTCATAGTGATAAAAACCTGACCAGAAAGTCTCCATGTTATATGTCCAAATAGTAAAGACAAAGATAAAGCCAAGAGACATAAACAAACACATAAATAAAATAGGCTACATTCACCTTCATGGAAAGCCAAGTTAGATTTCCATTTTTGTTTTTTTGACTCAGGTATCATGCAGTGCAAGCTGGCCTTGGCCGCCCCATCTCTGGGTCCCACCTTCCAAGAAGTAGAAGTGTGGAATTTAGACTCCATGATGCCTCAGAGTTCTCAAGTGTCTGGGAAGGGCTCCTGCCAATAAGCCCTGCCTCAGTTTCTTCCCTCACTAGCTCCGGCCTGCACAGAGGAAGTCTACACATGCTTGTGGAGCAGAAAAGAATGCCTAAAAACAGGAATAGCAGATTTTTAAAATCATGACTTGCAGTAATTGGTGCAGTGTCACCTGCCCTCTTGGCACACCGATCTTCAACAAAGCGCAAAAGCTCTTTGAGTGACTCAGTGGTGGTGGGCTGGCGGCAGGGCTCAGGAGGGGCTGATTCCAAGCACATCACACGGTGTCAGAGGATGTGCGCACAGACTGACACCCATCCCCAAACAGTTCCGCAAAAGCAGGAAATAAGAACTAAAACTATGAATAAGCCCTCAGGCTTCACCAGAAATACTGAAGAAAACACTGAACTTTAAGCCAATGGAGGAATGAGTCAGTCTTGTGGGGCTGAAAGGGCAGGGTGACCTCAGCTACATTATGGCAAATGTTTTTTGTAGCTAATTATTTAAAAGTCTTTTAAAAATATGTATGTATTTGACGTGTCTAAAAGAGCAGATCCTTAAAAAAAATACATGATCCAATCTTGAAAACTGGACCTCTAGGTTGTTTCCCCAACTTTGATCCTTTTTTTGAAAATCTAATCTAATCTGGAAGGTCCCCAGCCCAAGACCTTCCTTCCTCTTTCCAAACCAGGGTCCTGCTATGAGGTGACAGTTTCAGAAAAAGCATCTCAAACTTCATCCAAGCTGGTAGACATCAGCTGTCCTGGGAACCCCCACCCCCTAAGCTGGGCTGTGCTAGCTCAGGGTCCCAGTTGCTCCACTGCAGTCTTTCTGGGGTGCTGGGACTCACTAGCTGTCCCCTTTTATCTCACAGGGGGCTTCCTCCTGGGTTGGGCTTCCTCACCTGCAGCCTTCCCAGCCAACCCCCGCCCATCCCCACCCTAACCCATGTTGGTTTCAGGCACTCCCCAGGTTGAGGATCCCATTCCTTTATTGGGGGCCCAGTAAATTCCATTTTCTCCTAGGCTGTTCTTTTTGGAGATGATTAAACTGTCCCATGGGGTAAAAGCCTAGGAAGCCTTTCCTTCCTTCCCTCTTTCCTTCCTTCCCTCTTTCCTTCCTTTCTTTTTCTTTCTTTCTTTCTTTCTTTCTTTCTTTCTTTCTTTCTTTCTTCCTTTCAATTTGTTTTGAGACAGGGTTTCTGTGTGTAACCATGACTGTTCTAGACTTAGTTTGTAGACCATGTTGGCCTTGAACTCACAGAGATCTGTCAGCCTCTGCCTCCTCAGTGCTTGGATTAAAGATGTCTGTCAGCATTGCCTGGCTGAAAATGCCTTTCTTTTAGGATCTGTTTTTAAGACAATTTCATTTGTTTTCTTCTTCTTCCCCAGCCCCATAGTTATTTTTATATAAAATAAAACAATGGGAGTGACTTTATGGTTTTTTTTATATATATGTTCTTTTAAAAAATTATTTTTTTATGTGTATGTTGTCACTGGGTATATGTATGTATACCATGTGTATTCATGAGCTCATGGATGTCAGAAGAGGGTGTTGGGTCCTTTGGAACTGGAGCAGGAAGCAGTCGTGAGCTGCCCTGTGGGTGCTGGGTCCTTAGCGAGAGCAGTGAGTGCTCTTAACTGCTGAGCCATCTGCCACCCCAGCCGCATCTCATCCGCATCTCATCTCATCGTCTATGCGACAGACACAACCCTTCCTGGGGACTGAGCTTCTTCCCAATCAGATTCCCGTTTCCAGAAAATCCAACATCCATTCTCTGTCATGAATCTAAAACAAAACAAAAGAATAACAAAAACAAGTTGGCTTTTTTTACTGCAGAAACTGAATTTCATCTGGTCTAGATCTAGGAAAAGCCTTGTAATGTGTCACCAGTGTATCTGGAGGACAGAACTGAACACTGAGCAGGCTGCTAACCTTAACACTCTATGTGCAGAAAAGCAATGGAGTTAAACTAAGTAAGTGCTCAAATGTTACGGTGAGAAATTCCAGTATACAGACATGACTGTTAATTGCTTAACCTTGGATATTTGTCAAGGATTTGTGTATGTGTATTATGTGCATGTATGTGGGGGGGGGCAGACAGACAGACAGATCATACACACACACACACACACACACACACACACACACACACACCTTAAGAGTTTTTCCTTCACAGCCTGGAGCTCCCTACTTGAGTTTCCATGCAAGCATGTCTGAACCACCTATGTCCTGAACCTTGTGTGCAGTCATGGGTCTCCAATGTAGCAGTTAAGCTGGTCACTCTTTTGGGGTACCTTTTGGGGAGAGGTTCCTCAAACTCCCTTTAGACTTTATGTCCTCAGAAGCCTCCTTCCATCCTAAACAAGCAGGGTTTTAATATTTGGAGTCGGGCCAGTCTACAGTCAAGCTTCTTAGCTGGTCTCTCCATCAGGCTTATCTGTATGAAAGCTGTCTATTCTTCCTGGCTATTAACTTTTTCTTTCCTGAAGGCGCCTCTTGACACCGTTTTTCTTTTACCAGGAATTTTGTTTGTTTGTGTGTGTGTGTGTGTGTGTTATGCACGTTCTTATGTGAACACTTGTGTATGCAGGCGTGTATACCTATGAAATACAGAAGTGACTGTTGGAGTGTCTGCCCTGGTCACTCTCTGCCTTACTTTGTGAGACATGGTTTCTTCATGCTCTGGAGATGCCCGTCTGAGCTAGGCTGGGTGGCCAGTAAGCCCTAGGAATTTTCCTCCAGTTCCAGGTGCTTGAGGGTACATCTGGCTTTTCATGTGGGTACTGGGGATTTGAACTCAGGTCCTCATGCTTACACCGCAAGTACTTTCCCCAATAAGCTATCTCTTCAGCCCTCCAACACTGTTTTCTAAACTTTCTACTTCCTCCCTTGATGCGTGTTTTGCCTAAAGATAGATCCTGCAGCTGTAGCAGCCGTAACCCCTAGCCGCTTGAGTTACATCATGTTATGATGTAGTGGGGAGGGGGGGTCCTGCCATTGGAGGAGTGCTTCATGACAGAGCCCATAACTATACAATCGGGGACCGTAGGAAGATCAGCAGGAGAAAGGGCTTCCTGTGTGCCTTGGGCACTGCACAAATGAACATAAATAACCCATAGGACAGCCAACCTTCCTTTACTGTAACATGTACCGGAGGCAGCTGCTGAAGTACTTGGCTTGCAAGTAAAAGGACTTGAGTTTGGTGCCCAGAACCCGTGTGAATAGACACGTATGGCCGTGTTTACCTGTACCCCTAGTGTTGGGACAATAGAAACGGGGATCCCCGGTGTGTACTGGCCAGCCAGCTCAGTCTAACTGAGGACCCCAAGTCACAGGGGTCACAGGTTGCTTTAAAAAACAAGAGGGGCCAGGCAGTGGTGGCACATGCCTTTGATCCTAGCATTTGGGAGGCAGAGGAAAGTAGATCTCTATGAGTTCGAGGCCAATCTGGTCTACAAAACAAGTTCCAAAACAGCCAGGGCTGTTACACAGAGAAATCTTGTCTTGAAGAAAACGAACAAACAACTCAATCCCCAAACAAAAATAAAACTGCTTCAAACTGCACACTTCTGTGAAGCCACTCAGGGAGATGCTAGGATGTGGTTTCTGCCTTTTAAAACTCCTAGATACTCGGGGCCACACCTAGGTAACCAACACTTGAGGGTGGTGCCAGCTGGCTGAATAAAGACTTTCCATCGGCGTGCACCGTGTCTGGGTGGCCACCTCTGGTAACGTCCATCTTACACAACACCACAGGAACACCTATCACCACATCTGACAATTTTCATTTATACCTGAATTAAAATATCTCACTATCCTCCAAAAATATACACAATGATGTCAATTAAAAATTCTAAAAGTCCCAAGTACATCAGTAGTCATTGCAAGTAACAGGAATTTAGTCTATTTTAGTGAATTAGAAGGTCAAAATTATAAGACTAGTAGAAAGAAAATAGATTTTGACAAGAGACACAGCTGACACATAGACACCAAAAAGCTGAAACTGAAAGGACATTGTATTAGGGAAGCCTCTGTTGTGGCCACCAAGCCATCTAATAGAAGGGGGAGTTTATTTGGGTTTACGATTCCAGAGAGATAAGGGTCGGTCGTGGCGGGAGGGCACAGCAGCAGCGAGCAGGCATGGCAGCGAGCTCACGTCTGCAGTAGAAACAGGAAGCAACAAACCGAGCTGGATCTGAAGTGAGACCCGAAGGCCCCACCTCCTAAGCCTTCCCAAACTGGATCACCAACTGGGGACCCAGGCTTCAAATCTCTGAGCCTATGGGGGTCATTCTTGTTCAAACCACTACAGGCGTAAGAAGCCTTGACAGGACTGTAGTGGTGCAACTCTCCGGTGCTTGTTATCTAAAGCGCTGCTTCATGGGGACAGAAGAAACATCGTCAGTGGTGTTGAGACTGATAAGGCACAGGAAACTGCCTTAGTGAAACCCATGGTGTCACATGAAAAGGAAAGGACATAAGATGTACATATATGCAAAATGTCATAACAAATCTCATATTATACATAATTTGAAAGTGTTATTGCAGCTAAAACAGGCGGAGTGCCTGAATGAGCTTCCACAGCTCAAGGTTCACTGGGGAATGGCTGCCACTTTTCTTTCTTTGAGGCAGGGTCTTGCTTGTATACCCCGAGCTTTCCTCAAGTTCATGATCCTCCTGCCTCAGATGTACGCTCCCATGGCTAGCTTCAGCTCTTACTTTTAAAATAACTTGTTTTTAAAAGTCACTTGTTCACCTCATTCAAATCGCTAAAAAAAGAAAAAAAATCAAATGGAAGATGCCGCTCTAAGTCAAACACCCCGCTTGCGCCCCGGGTTTGCAGTCTTGTAGGGCACAGCTGAGGAGCTAGCGACAGTTGAAGCACAGTGTGGTGGGGCGCTCTGGATGAGCTTTGAGAACATGTTATGTGCGTGGTGGATGGGTGTGGGGAGCTGTTCATGTGGAATCTGGAAGGCTGCTTCACTCAGTCAGCTCTTGGGTGGATTCCCCTGATCCCATGTTGGCTTCCTCTTCCTGGTGCTTGACAGAGCACTTGTCTTGTACTCTTGTGACACTGTAGCCAAGGAAAGGTTAAGTGCAGGAAGTAGAGTATACCTGGACCTAGGACCATCACTCTTGTTGGATGGATGGATGGATGGATGGATGGATGGATGGATGGCAAAGGGGATGGACCACCACAAGCTCAATGTCAGTTGGGTAACAGGGCAGGGAAGCATGAGGTTCTGTGGGGTTCATCTGATTTCTTTAACCTCTTTAGCAGGGGCAGGGAGAAGCCACTGAGCCCAGACATGGGAAACAGGGGGTCTGAGCTGAGAACAACTCAAGACCACCACCCTTTAAGCCCCACCACGTGTGCTCCAAGTTTCTCTTTCTGAGGCACTTGCTCCTAGAAAGAGCAGTCCACGGACATGCGCTGTGGGACAGAGTTCGCTGGATGCCTTCCTGCCTGTTGGAAAGAACTCACGAACTGAAAAGTACTGGAGGCTTCCCTGGGAAGAAGGAATACAAAGGATAGAAACGGAAGGCACTGAAAGGGAGCATGGAGGGACCAGAGAGAGATTCATTGACTTCCACGTGCTGATGGCCAGCTCAGCCTGTGGTTCCCTAGGAGTTCAGAGACCAGCTCCACCCAGCTGAGAGACACTGGGCACAGCTGTAATCTCTATCAAACACCGTGTAATAACTGGCTGGGGTTAATCAAATATAATGCCCAACCCAGACCTATTAAATTTTACTACAAAGGGGGCTTTAATCAGCCTTTTATCAGCAGGGAGCTCTGTGCTAAGAAGACCGCTTTTGTTTGCCTGAATAAGAGACAATGGGAGAGCCAGGCTCTGCCTGCTCTCGGGCGCACAACAAGGGGATTGTCTGCAAACAGCGGATCATTCAAGGCCGCGGGAGAGGAAAGGCAGAAGAGGCTGTGTGAATCTACAAAAGTGCTCACTGTTAATGGCGCGGCTCCCCGCCTTGAAATTCAGGCCACATTCCTGCTGGAGCTTCCAGCGTGGAGGGAGGGGAGAGACAGAAAGACTCCAGTGTGCTCTGCGTTAGCCGATCTGGCTTTGGCCCTCTGCAGGGCATTCTCGTTTGCTGACTGCTGAAAGGAGGAAAGAAAACTGACCTTTGGTCCTGTCAGCAGGCTCGGCTCACATCTCCCAGGCTGGAGGAGCTTCACCGGCAGGTGAATTAAAGCTAGGTACCCGCTCGGGTCCACACCAGACTGCACCCGCCCTGCTGCCTGCCCAGACTCTGTAGAAAAGGGGTGGGAAGGGTCAGGACACAGAAGATCAGAAGGAGGAGGAGGAGGATGACGACGAGGATGAGGAGGAGGAAGAAGAAAAAGAAGAAAAGAGGAATAGGGGGAGTGACTTTCAAGCCTCCCAATTCAGTTCTGTTTGGCAATTATTTGAACCGTTTTGGGGGGAGGCTGGCCAGGATACACCCACATACAGAAGCACACAGCTACAAAATCTACCTGTTTTATGTTTTGGGTCAGAGAATGTTCAAGCTAAAAAGTGTTCATAGTCTGTTTCTCCCTTCTATTACTGTCTTGAAATGAGGATGTGGGTTTTAAAAGAGGAAAGGGATTTGCCCCATAAGATTACCTGAAGGCTGAGTGAGGTTAGTCCTGCTTTCACTTGGCACTGGGGCTGAGGGACCACACTTAGGTGTGTTTGGGGGACTGATAGTGACAGGAAGACATTCTTGTGACCAGGTTGGACAGACACCTAGGATGATGTTATTGATGGAATATGCTCTGGACCTGTGTGTCTGAAGAGGGAATGAACAGTGCCAGGGCTGGATGGTCAGTAGGGTGGCAGAAAGGAAGTTAAGAAAATGATCAGGGACAATGGAAGTCGCGTGCATATGCCATAGGGAGGTCATCAGCCTCTGAGCACGCTCCTCTGTTATGCATTGTGGCTGCCTGCTGCTTTGAAATGGTTCAGTTTCCCTAAAGATATCCCGTGCTATGGATGTAGATTTCCACTCTAGATTCAAGTTCTCTCCTGCCATGCTCCAGAGCAGCGCTCCTCAACCTGGGGCCATGACCCCAGATCCCTGCACAGAGGTAGCCTAAGACCATCAGAAAACACAGATATTTACATGATGATTCGTAACAGCAGCAAAATTACAGTTACGAAATAGCAACAAAAATAATTTTATGGTTGGGGGGGTCACCACAGCACGAGGTCGAGGCATTAGGAAGGCTGAGAACCACTGCTCTAAATGATTAACCCAGGGGCTTTCCTTAGTCAGTGTGTAGCATGCCTTGCCTTTGCAGAACTGATGGAGGGTGTTTGTCATGGGCCATGTGAATGGGGGTGGTTACAGCAAAGAGATTGTCAGCTAAGTTGTATCTACAAATTGGACTGTAACTTCTTTGTAAATTGTATTAATTATGCCTTTGCCTTGGACTGCAGTAACAGGGCTACATGCTTTCTATTTTCTTTTAGGCTTCAATAGCAATTTTGCCTCATTTTTTTTTTTAAACTCGTGTTTCTGGCAATTAAGCACTATTCCAAAACATGAAAACAATTTTCTCTTTTTCAAATCATTGTGAAGGGTGTTACGCATAAAAACTGCTGTTACTTAAAATATGATCTTGTAAAATGAATGAAGGGCAATCTTCTATTTATGAGATCAATCCTGCCCTCCCTCCTTTCCTCCCCCTCTTTCTTCCCACCTATCTCTAAAAAAATACAGAGGCATAGTGGTATACACCTGAAATATCAGCGATTGAAAGGAAGCGCTTACAAGTTCAAGGCCAACCTGGTCTATTCAGCAAGCTACATTTTAGCCAGGTCACATGGAACTCCACCTTGAATATAAATAAAAACAAATTAAGTTCTTTCTTTTGTATTAGTTTTAACTAAAAGAGACAAAAAATGACATGCAGATGGTTTTGTTTATAACTGTTAAAATAAAGCCTACAGGAAAAACTGAGAAATGAAATAGCTATGTCCTTCTCTCTACACGACTGAGCCATCCGGACTCACTGCTGGTGGCGCCTCCTGCCTACCCTTCTGCCCTCACTGCGCAGCTGCCTGCCCACCTGGCCCTTCCTCTCTCTGGCTCCAGCCCTTTGTTCCCTTTAGCCATTCCATCCTGCTGCTCCTCCCCGCAGGAAGCCGTGCTGACCTGAAGGTCAGACTGACCTGGTTAAAATCTATGATATAAAACCACATGAAATTGCTCTTTTTTATATACCAAAGATGGTCAAATATTGGCAGTTTCATGCAGTTTATCCTAATATCAACATGCCATCATCTCTGAGGAAACGCGTTTTCAAAGCTTGGTTACAGAGCACTCACAGTCCTGAGAGGCAGCAAAGACATCTCATTCCAGTTGTCTGACAAGGTTTCTGAGGCTCACCTCGTCCTCCAGACACTACTTGTATGTTGGAATTACCTCAAAAAGGCAGGTCCCGGGGCAGAAGAGCACACATGTAGAGAGATGGCTGCCAGAGATGGAGGGATATAGGGGAAAACTGGCAGGAAACCGCTCGGAACGAATTTGGAGATGGAGGGGAGGGCGATGGCTGCCTTTCCCTGAAGCGATGCTTCTTTGGACGCTGAAGAACAGACATTTGGGTGGGAACCTTCTAAACTGTGTGTTCAGAGAAGTCATAACTGGAGAGCAGAAGATGCTGTGGGGTGGGAAGTGGGGAGCTGGCCAGAAGGGGAGAGGGATGAGAAGAAGAGAAGACTGGAAGACGGCTAGGGCGTATAAAGTGGAGTCAGGGTTTTGTGATACTTGGCGCTCTGACAGCCTAGGGGACATTTTTATGGAACTAAGTACAAAGAAGCCATGTAAACACATTTCTGAGACCCTTCCCAGGACTCCAAGGTAAGGAGCCCTGCAACCCCACCCTGCTTCTCCCTAAACATCTACCCCAGCAGGGCAACACTGGTGGGAGGTGTTGAAAGCAGGGCATTCTGGTAGACAGCGACAGCAGGAGGCTACTAGGTGTGGTGTCTTAAGGCAGGCCAGTGAGGTCATCAGATGGGCCTTCCTTCCCCTCCCCCAAAAGCACCCAGCAGCTGTCTGGAAGACGGGTCAAAGAAGCTTGTGTTAGATGGCAGAGGTCCAACTAGGGAGCTATTTTTGTCAGACCAAAGAAGCCAAGTTTGAAAGGGCTGAATTCCTGAGCACAGATCTGAGCCGGTCTCACTAAGCGGAAGTCCCCAGGGATTGTATCCCCAGGAGATCTGGTCCTTCCTTCCCTAAACCCACCCTCAAGTTGGCCTGGAAACTGCCTTCAAAATCAGGTTCTCCATCTGGAAAGGTTTTGAATTAGCTACATGACCAGTGATAAACCAATTGCAACCATTCTGCACTCCTCTTCCCTGTTGTCTCAGTTCCCCTTTGATACATCAGCGCTCTGAAGTCCTTGAGCTCTGGTCCTTGGTCCCCTCTGCGCTGCCAGGGATCACCTTCTTTTTCTTTTCTTAGAAGACAAAATCTTTTTTGTGTGTGTGGTGAGGGTTAACATTCATTTGTTTTTATTTTATGTGTTTAGGTGCTTTGACAGCATGTCTGTCATGTGTTTGCAGTACCTGCAGCGACCAGAAGAGGGCACTGGATCCTTTGAACTGGAGTTATGGATTATTAGGAATCGTCATGTGGGCGCTAGACACCAAGCCCAAGTCCTTTGTAACTACTGCTCTTAACTAGTGGCCCTCTCTCCAGCCCTCACCTTAATTCCTGACATACCAGTCCTGTCCCTCCAGACTTTGAACTGAGTCCCGGCTTCCATCCTCCCGGGAAAGCACCCATCCACCACCACTGTGCTCGTCAGCCACATCCCTGCTGCATTCCCATGTGCCCCGAGGCTCCATCTCCTCCACGCCCCGCACGTGTGGTAATTCCTGTATGTGTCAGTCCCTGTAATAGCTGCTTGGAAATGTGTCTCTGCACTCAGGTGCCTCCGTCCTTTAGCAACTTCAGGTTAAGACCATGTTTTCCACCGTCAGTTCTCCAGTAGCTCACACACTCTCAAACAGAGAGCACAGATGATGAGTGAGCTGACTTGAACTGAATTCTTTCCTCCCCATGTACAGGACCATATTATTTTAGTCTGAGCCTGGCCGCGCCTGCCTTGTTAGAATTGACGTGCCCAACTTATCTCTTTTTTCGGACATTCTGCATCAATGCAAACATATCTCTTACCTCAAAGAGAGTAAGAGGGAGCTTGTTCGTGAGTCAAGTATGAATGACATGGCCTGGGAACATGGATTCAGGTTGTCCCAAATAGCATAGTCTGACATTGAGCCAAATTTATAAACTTTCTGTAGTTATACTGTGTCTTTGCTAGAGTTACTGTTGCTGTGATGAAACACCAAACAACTAGGGGAGGAAAGGATTTATTTGGCTTACACTTCTAGATGGCGGTTTATCCCTGTAGGAAGCAGGACAGGAACTCCAACAGGGCAGGAACCAGGAGGCAGGAGCTGATGCAGAGGCTGTGGAGGGGTGCTCCTCATGGGTTGTCCAGCCTGCTCTCTACCAGCCTAGGGATGGCACTGCCCACAGAGGGCTGGCCCCTCCCCCATGGATCACTTATTTAAAAAATGCCTTACAACCAGATCTCATTTCCTCAGTTGAGGCTTCCTCCTCTCTGATGACTCTAGTTCGTATCAAGTTGACATAAAACTAGCCAGCACACAGTACAAGAAAGGCTCAATAAAGCCAAGCATTTCCCAAATACATTGATGGGAACGTCAGGTAGGCTGGTCACAGCAGAATGGGAAGACCTCTGTTATTTGGTGGCATTCTTACCCGAAACGCATGTGCCTGCCTTTCACTCCAGAGGGAGGACTTCTCTTTATTATCCCAGACAGGACAGGTGACCCGTTCTTTCTCTAGAGGGAAGCATGGCCTCTGTCTTTGTAGCTGTGTGCTATACAAACATCCTTGGAAGCATGGCCTTGAATGAACTACAGTAAGTACCCCATTCATAAGATATGCAGAAAAAGAAGCTACCCACTAGCTACCCGCTACCCACTAGCTACCCGCTACCCACTAAGAAGCTGTCTTCTGATGTTTGCTCACAGATCCATGCATGATGTTTAATCCCTTTTCCAAGCTATAATCTCAAATTTCCTGCTGCAATTGAAATTCCATCTGGATATCTCTAGTGATTAAAACTTAAAAATGTAAGGCATGGTGACAGTTGCCTATAATCCCAGCACCTGGGAGATGGAGGCAGGAAAATCCAAAATTTAGGGCCATTCTTAGCTACATACCGAGTTAGGGGCCAGCCTGGGTTAGCTATAAGATACTCTATCTAAAAATAAAAAAAAACAATCATATATATATATATATATATATATATATATATATATATATATATGTTCCTACCTTAAGTTCCAGTTTTACTGTCACCATTTCTCTCATCTCACCAGGCATCATCCTCCAGTTCCACTTTCTCTCCCTCATCACTTACATCCAATCACAAAGTTCTATCATTTCTTCCCTTAAAGTATCTCATCCTCATCTTCCTTTTTCCCCAGCTGCTTGTGTTGCCAGTAGCTTAGTTCAGAATCTCAGCAGTCTAATCTACCCTTAAGCTTCACAAGGAATCTTTTCATCAGTTTCCTAGATTGCTCCTCCTTCACATCCTTCCTCTCCTTAAAGACTACTTATTTCTTTTTATGTGCATGTGTGTGCGCCTGGAAGTATGTATGTGTCCATTCTGTGTACTGTTGGCCACAGAAGCCAGAAGACAGCATCAGATCTCCTTGGAGTGGAGTTAGATGGTTGTAAGCCATTGTGTGGATTCAAGGAACCAGACCCTGGTCCTCTGGAAGAACATCCTGTTCTCTTAACTGCTGAGCCACCTCTCCATCCCTGTATCCTTCCCTTTCTTGAGGAAAGCTCTGATTATGTTGTCACATTATAGTATGTTGGGATAGCTTGAGAGCAAATAGAACTTTAATCTCGAGAATCTAAAAGCCACCCCGCTTCCAGGCCTGACCTAGCCTCAGGTTCCACCCCTGTGTTTGGCAACATGGGCGCTGCCCCTCTCTCTGCTTGCCAAGCCCACCCATAGCTGTTCCACGATGTATCTTTTCTACCGCACAGAGTTCTGACTACAAGTTGACAAATCCATCTCATCCCACAAGCTGCTCTCTAACTGGTTCAGCCTTCACTCATTTCAATTTTTAGCTTCATATTATAGCATGTGACTTCTCAACTCTGCTTTACATCTTACTCATCTATGTAAGTCTTAAGTTCCCAGAAGACAAAAACCGTCACCTGTACACCTTTTATGTTCTTGGTGCCCGTTTAGCACATGCTTGGAAAAAATAGATTCAGTTATGCATATAGCTCAGTCTCCTCACAAGATGAGAGGGAGAGCGAGTACGTCTTACATCACAGGATTGCTAGAATAATTAGATGAGATAATAATGGAGAAATCGTAATAAATTACATGTCATGAAGGAAGAAAGTTGGGAGGACCCTGCTGTTTGAGACTGCAGTCCTCCCAGTCCTGAGAGCCATTCTGAGCTTCATCTGGACAGTGTCTCTAGACAGATGCCTCTAACCACATTTGACAGATGGCCTTTGACCCTGTTCCCTGCTAGCTCCCCCTGTGACTATAGGATAAGTAGCTACTGTGTTCCTGTTTGATGCAAATCAAGCATCCTTGAAGGGCCTAGCCCCACCAATTATGCACACCTATCCTTGGAGCCCCACCCACTCCCCAAGGGGTGCACAGCCTTTGTTCTCTGGAATTAAGGTTGAACTAACCCCTGCCATGGTTCCCCAGGTGTGAGATCCCTGTACAGTGCTCTCTGGCCATTCCAGGCAAGTTCCTCATCTTGTGCCCCTCCCGACTTCATGGGCTGGTAGGGGACAGCACCCAGGCAGGAGGAGAACCACAGAACTGAGTCAAGGTTGACTATTGTTACTAATCTTATGGTGATAAATATTAGTGGAAGACTGTACAGATGAATAAAACATGTCTCCTTTTCTTGGGAAGACGGAGCGGATAACTTGAAATCTTAAATTGAGCCATGGGGGTCAGATGGAAAATGAGGAAATGAGTCTGTCATTGGCCTAACTTAACCCTAGAAGGGGTGGTTCTTCAGTGATAGGAAAAACTGTCACAGGTGCAGCCCCAGGGGAGTTTTCTCCATCTGTTTCTGAGCCTGGCTGCCTGTTGAGCCTGTCTGAAGCTCTTGACACAGTCATGGGGCATGCCCTGGAGAAGCACCAGTGCAGGGGTGGGTTAGAAGGATGAGCCTACTTTCTGGTGAGGTGAGGCATCATTTCCAGAGATAAGACAGTTCAGAGATTGGCAGCTGCCATTGCTTTTGGAACCACAACATTGCTTCACGCTAGCTATTTAAAAAAGCAGGTAAACGAACAATCCTAGTTAGTCAGCCAAAAGGGAAGGGCATTCTCTCCGAAGGCTGCTTCCTCAGTGTTCCTCTATTAGCAAATGACTGTGGCTATCATTTCAGCATGTTTCCACATGACAGGTGCTGTGATAAATATTCTTAAAATACTGGCAAACCTTCCAATACCCACCTTAAAGAAATGGAACCATGGAAGTACCAGGGTTAGCTATTTTGTTTCTGGTTACACAAACAATAAGTGATGAAGCCATGATTCAAACCCAGGCCTGGAATTTAAACTCCTCCGAAGGGCTGGGAGCATTTTCTTCTAAGTGAGGCTTCAGGAGAACCCGCATAAATGTGGCCTTGGCTCCTACTCCACCTCCAGTTTTTAAAGCTGTGGGTCACTTCACCATAGAAGGTCTAATGTTAGGGCTGCAAAAATTTGGTGAAAGGTTCCTGAATGTGCAATGAGCAAAAACCGCATTCAAATGCACACTGAGTCTGAGGTGTCTCTGGCAGCACTCACCCTTGCTGCACCCTTGGAGTTCTCTGCAGCCTTGGAACACGGGACACGCAAGCTTTGAACCTCACGCACTGTCACGCCAACAACCGGGCGGCCTGAAACAGAGTCCAGACTGCCGTGTGTCGTGAACTGCAGTGTTTTTAAAAAGATGTATTTTACTTTTCTGTGTGTGCTTGTGTCTGTATACTGGCATGTGGGTGCCTCAGAAGCCGGAAGTGGGCGTTGGGTATCCTGGAGTTGGGGTTACGGGTAGTCGTGAACCACCTGATACTGGTGCCGGAAACCAAACTCCAGTTCTCCACAAGAGCAGCGAGTGATCTTCCCTGCTGATCTAGCTCTGCAGCCCCAAACTGCTGCATTTTTATTCTTCACACAAACCCTGTTGCTCTTACGGAAACATGATGATTTCATTATGGAAAAGAAGATCTTTGTTCAGCTCAGATCTAACTTAAAAAAATACTACATTTTTATTTATTCATTTTTTATACATTTATGTGTAGGTGTGTATGTGTATATATGTGTGTGTGAGCGCATGTGCATGCACTCACATGTGATGGTCAGAGTACAACTTGGAGGAATCAGTTCCCTTCTTTCGCCTGTGGTACCAGGGAGCAAACTCAGGGCATCCCAGCTGGCCAAAACTGCCTTCAACCACTGAGCAAATTGGCTTGGTCTCAAGATTTAGTTCTTTATATAAAAAGAACACATTTGTGTCACTTGTAATCATCGGCAAAATCATGTATACCAGATAATTGTTTTGAGATAAATGTGTTTATGACTTGTCAGTAACTGTTTGGTTATATGCCTGTTTTTACGTACTTGCGTGCACAAGGCCTTACACACACCTTCCAGGTGGAGACGGAGCACAAGCACAAAGAGCTAGGACGCCCTCCTCTCTAGGCTTTCAGACACCCCATGAGCCTCCTTTTCTCTCGTTCATAGCTGCAGATACAACTGCACAGGGGAGACTGTCAAATACTTTTCTGAGTCGGCAGTTTTGCATCCTGGGCAGGAGGCAAGGAGAGACCCTGAGCCCATAGGAGGAGCAAAGAAGCAGCTTCGAGTGAGGCTGGCAAAGGAGCCAGACTGCTCAGCTGAGCGCTGGCTCGATCTTCAGCAGCGGCTACACAAATTTAATTCTACTTCCAGCTAGAACTTCTGTTCCCGCTCCTTACGTCAGCCAGAGAAAAGTATGCACTCCCCCTGGAGCTCCTGACTCTGAATCTGTTACTACATCTAAAGTATAATGTCAATAGATACAATCAAATAGAATCCGAAACAGTCACTTTGCCATCTGTAGAAAAAAAATTGGCTCTGGAAAAGGTAATGCCTAGTAGGAAACCAAAGGCATAGAAATGTTTTGAGAATCGTGTTCCTGGCACGAATTGGATCCCAGGTTAAGGGAGGTTGGCTGAGGACAGGGCTCCTGAGGTCATGGAAGGGACAGAAGCCAGGCAGCTTGTTTTCCTTGCAGTCACAATGTGACAAGGCATTAGGGGAAGGCATGTCTGGGTCCCTGCCACCTCTTTCAAGGGGGAAGGCTCACCAGGCTGACGGATGTCTCCTCTGAAAACAAGCTGTTGTACCTCAGCCAGACCTGCTCTCCTAGAAACTGAAGAGACTGGCGTGCTTTGTTGACACCAGCCCTTCAAGGGACTGTCTCTGCTTTCATGTCCCCAGCCTTCTGCCACTCCTTAGAACAAACGTCTCCAGCACAGGAAATGTAGCGTCCGACCACAGGGTGGTGGCCTGGGATCCTGCAACATTGACGACCACCTCCTTTTATCCCCCTTAGTTGGACAAAGTGACAGTGAAGTCCCCATATATTTAACAAACTTCAGATGAACTTGACCAGTTAAATGGGTTCTCATCAGCACAAGTTTTTTCTTTTTCTTTTAAATTTTTATTTAACTTTTATTAATTACACTTTATCCCTTTTGTATCCCCCCCATAAGCCCCTTCCTCCTCCCCTCCCGGTCCCACCCTCCCCCCTTTCTGCATGCATGCCTCTCCCCAAGTCCACTGATAGGGGAGGTCCTCCTCTCCTTCTTTCTGATTTTTTTTTTTTTTTTGTTCTTCTCAATGCAGTTTATTCAGGAACCTTGAACAATCATCTGACCCTGGGGAAAGCCAGCCCACAGCTTAAATAGCCTCTGAGTAGCCAACCCCAGCGTGCCTCGTGGGCAATGCAGATAGGTCCACATACACGGAAGCAAACCAGATCCTCAGCCTTAGCCAAATATGGAGTTGTTTGTGACAGAGAGCACTCACCATCGGGAAGGTGGAAGGTAGAAACCAGCTCCATCTTTAAGGCGCGGCATTACGCAGCTCTCTACAGTTCCCCCTTTTTGTTTTAGACGCATCAGGCAAGAGTAGAGGTCTGATCTCTGATATTAGAAATAAATTGGGACTTTGTACCAATGTTCATTTAGGTGTCATCTACCCAAAGAGCATCAGACCCGTCCAATACCTTTTTCTCAGAGGCGGGACCTGGGGCATCAACCCGCATGCAATCAGACATGCTCTTCTCTGGGTCGAAAGCGGCTGACCCTGAGTGCAGTGCTTAGCCTCGCATCCTGAGCATAACATTTTAGCTTTTTATGGTAGCCAACCATGCTTGGGAGACTGTCCTGCTTCAATGGCTATAAAGGCCTGAATGATCATGGCTGCATTACGCTGTTGTGAGACTCTAATCTCACATATACACCATAGGCAAACCAAGGAGACCAACACCAGAAGGCCTGCTAACGCTCCCATGCCCGCCCATTCCTTCAGATGATTCAAGTCTGCAGCAATCCATGATGATAATCCTGTGGCTAGTCCTGCGTCCACTCTGGTAGAATTTGCCGTAACAATGGCCACTCTCAGCTGCTCCATCATAGTATCAAATTCTTCAGTCCAATTACCTAAAATATAGCTAGACAATTGTTTAGACAGATTTGCAGCACGGGAAAAATTCTCATATTGTATGCTAGTGACACAAAGTCCAGCATACTTCCATTGACAGCCAAGTTGAGCTATTTGCCATAGGGTATCAATTTGCTCCTGCACGAGGTCAATCCTCTGATTGAACACCATCAAGTCTCCTTTTAGTTGAGCATTAATTCCTTTTTGTACATCTAAAGCATGAGCTACATTGGCTAAAAGATTATTTAGGGTCTGAGCAGTCTGCATAGTATGACTCATGGCTAATGCCGTGGTGGTAGCTCCAACAGCCGCCAATGAGATGGCAGTAACAATGGCGGCTGTAATTCCAAGATCCCTTTTCTGTCTGAAGAGAGTCATAGTGTGAGGGGCATCAACGGGCACAGGCACCCAGCGAGGCATGTGAGTAACCAGGGCATACCTAAATTCACTAGCATTCCGGCATTGGGCAAAAAAGCAAGTATCATTACCACAATTACTTGGCTCTATCTGGCTAACAATGAATAAAAATGGGGGTTATAAACAAACAGGTGTGGACTTATAGGAAATATTATGAGAAGCCTTAACACCCTCGTTGGAACATCCTGCATCAGTTCTAGAACTAGCAGTGGTGGTGTCCGAGGTCTGAGTAGGTTCAGGAGACCATTGCCCCCAGGGGCGAGACATGCTCCATGTAAATTGATTAACTCCATGTTTTCCTCCACTTTTGAAAGTCATTTAAGGTTCTTAAATTATCTTTTCTTTTTTTTTAAATTTTTCATCAATTACACTTTATTCATTCTGCATCCCCCCATAAGCCCCTCCCTCCTCCCCTCCCGATCCCACCCTCCCTCCTCCCTCTGCATGCATGCCACTCCCCAAGTCCACTGATAGGGGAGGTTCTCCTCTCCTTTCTGATCTTAGTCCATCAGTTCACATCAAAAGTGGCTGCATTGTCCTCTACTGTGGCCTGGTAAGGCTGCTCCCTGCCAGGGGGAGGTGATCAAATAGCAGGCCAATCAGATTATGTCAGAGGCAGTCCCTCTTCACATTACTATGTAACCCACTTGGACTCTGAACTGCCCTGGGCTACATCTGTGCAGGGGTTCTAGATAATCTCCATGAATAGTCCTCGGTTGGAGTATGAGTCTCTGGGAAGTTCCCTGTGTTCAAATTTTCTTGTTCTGTTGCTCTCTTTGTGGAGGCCCTGTCCTCTCCAGCTCTTACTATTTCCCAGTTCTTACATAAAATTCCATTCACTCTGCCCAACAGTTGCCCATCAGGTTCAGCATCTGCTTTGATAGTCTGTAGGGCAGAGGCTTTCAGAGGCCCTCTGTGGTAGGTTCCTAGGTTGTTTCCTGTTTTCTTCTTCTTCTGATGTCCATCCTCTTTGCCTTTCAGGATGGGGATTGACCGTTTTAGTTGGTGTCCTCTCTCTTGCTTAGTTTCCTTAGATGCACAGATTTTAGTGGGTTTGTCCTATGTTGTATGTCTATATGAGTGAGTATATACCATGTGTGTCTTTTTGCTTCTGGGACAACTCACTCAGGATGATCCTTTCCAGGTCCCACCATTTACCTGCAAATTTCATGATTTCCTTATTTTTCATTGCTGAGTAATATTCCATTGTATAGATGTACCACAATTTCTGCATCCATTCTTCAGTTGAGGGACATCTGGGTTGTTTCCAGCTTCTGGCTATTACAAATAAAGCTGCTACAAACATGGTTGAGCAAATGTCCTTTTTGTGTACTTGTGCCTCTTTTGGATATATGCCCAGGAGTGGTATGGCTGGATCTTGAGGAAGCGTTATTTCTAGTTGTCTGAGAAAGCACCAGATTGATTTCCAGAGTGGTTGTACAAGTTTACATTCCCACCAGCAGTGGAGAAGGGTTCCCCTTTCTCCACAACCTCTCCAGCATGTGTTGTCAATTGAGTTTTTGATCTTGGCCATTCTCATGGGTGTAAGGTGAAATCTCAGGGTTGTTTTGATTTGCATTTCCCTAATGGCTAATGAGGTTGAGCATTTCTTTAAGTGCTTCTCTGCCATTCGATATTCCTCTACAGAGAATTCTCTGTTTAGCTCTGTTCCCCATTTTTTTAAGTGGATTACTTGGTTTGCTGCTTTTCAGCTTCTTTAGTTCTTTATATATACTGGATATGAGTCCTCTGTCAGATAAAGGGTTGGTGAAGATTCTTTCCCAATCTGTAGGCAGTCGCTTTGTTTTGATGACAGTGTCCTTTGCTTTGCAGAAGCTTTTCAGTTTCATGAGGTCCCATTTATTGATTTTTGCTCTTAGAGCCTGTGCTGTTGGTGTTCTGTTCAGGAAGTTTTCTCCTGTACTAATGAGTTCTAGGGTATTCCCCACTTTTTTTTCAAGCCAATTTAATGTGTCTGGTTTTATGTTGAGGTCTTTGATCTTGGACTTCAGTTTTGTGCAGGGTGATAATTATGGATCTATTTTCATTTTTCTACATGTAGACCTCCAGTTGGACCAGCACCATTTGTTGAAGATGCTATCTTTTTTCCATTGTATGGTTTTGGCATCTTTGTCAAAGACCAGGTGTCCATAAGTGTGTGGGTTTATTTCTGGGTCCTCTGTTCGGTTCCATTGATCCACCATTCTGTTTCTATGCCAGTACCATGCAGTTTTTAAAACTGTTGCTCTATAGTACAACTTAAGATCAGGGATGGAGATATCTCCAGAAGATCTTTTATTGTAGAGGATTGTTTTAGCAATTCTGGGTTTCTTGTTATTCCATATGAAGTTGAGAATTTTTCTTTCCAGGTCTGTAAAGAATTGTGTTGGTAATTTGATGGGAATTGCATTGAATCTGTAGATTGCTTTTGGTAAGATGGCCATTTTTACTATGTTAATCCTGCCAAGCCATGAGCATGGGAGATCTTTCCATCTTCTGATATCTTCTTCTAATTCTTTCTTCAGGGATTTGAAATTTTTTTCATACAAGTCTTTAACTTCCTTGGTTAGGGTTACTCCGAGGTACCTTATGTCATTTGTGGCTATTGTGAAGGGTGTTGTTTCCCTAATTTCTTTCTCAGCCCTTTTGTCTTTTGTATACAGGAGGGCTACTGATTTTTTTGAGTTAATTTTGTATCTGGCCACTTTGCTGAAGGTGTTTATCAGCTGTAGGAGTTCCCTGGTAGAGTTTTTGGGGTCACTCACGTATACTATCATATCATCTGCAAATAGTGATAATTTGACTTCTTCCTTTCCAATTTGTATCCCCTTGATCTCCTTCAACTGTCTTATTGCTCTAGCAAGGACTTCCAGAACTATGTTGAAGAGATATGGAGAGAGTGGGCAGCCTTGTCTTGTCCCTGATTTCAGTGGGATTGCTTTAAGTTTCTCTCCATTCAGTTTGATGTTGGCTATAGGTTTGCTGTATATTGCCTTTACTATGTTTAGATATGTGCCTTGTATCCCTGATCTCTCCAATACTTTAAACATGAATGGATGTTGGATTTTGTCAAATGCTTTTTCAGCATCTAGGGAGATTATCATGTGGTTTTTTCTTTCAATTTGTTAATATGGTGGATCACATTGATGGATTTCTGTATATTGAACCATCCCTGCATACCTGGGATGAAGCCTACTTGGTCATGGTGGATGATATCTTTGATGTGTTCTTGTATTCGGTTTGCGAGTATTTTGTTGAGTATTTTTGCATCAATGTTCATAAGGGAGATTGGCCTAAAGTTCTCTTTTTTGGTTGGGTCTTTGTGAGGTTTAGGTACCAAGGTGACTGTGGCTTCATAGAATGAGTTTGGTAATATTGCTTCTGTTTTGATTTTGTGGAATAGTTTGAAGAGAACTGGAGTTAGCTCTTTTTTGAATGTCTGGTAGAATTCTGCACTGAAACCATCAGGTCCTGGGCTTTTTTTGGATGGGAGACTTTCGATGACTGCTTCTATTTCCTTGGGGGATATAGGACTATTTCATTGATTTACCTGGTCCTGATTTAGCTTTGGTAAGTGGAATGGATCAAGAAAATTGTCCATTTCATGTAAATTTTCAAATTTTGTTGCGTATAGACTTTTGAAGTAAGTCCTAATGATTGCTTGGATTTCTTCAGTGTCTGTAGTTATGTCTCCCTTTTAATTTCTGATTTTGTTGATTTGGATGGTGTCTCGCTGCCTTTTAGTTAGCTTGGCTAAGGTTTTGTCTATCTTGTTGATTTTCTCAAAGAACCAGCTCTTGGTTTCATTGATTCTTTGAATTGTTTTATTTGTTTCTAATTGATTGATTTCAGCCCTGAGTTTGATTATTTCCAGCCATCTGCTCCTTCTTGATATGCCTGCTTCTTCTTTTTCTAGGGTTTTTAAGTGCACTATTAAGTTGCTTGAATGCGCTGTCTCAAATTTCTTCTTGAAGGCACTTAGTGCTATGAACTTTCCTCTTAGCACTGCCTTCATTGTGTCCCACAAGTTTGGGTATGTTTTGTCTTCATTTTCATTGAGTTCTAGGAAGATTTTAATTTCTTTCTTTATTTCTTCCCTGACCCAGCTGTCATTTAGTAGCAAGTTGTTCAGTTTCCATGTGCGTGTAGGCTTTTTGCTCTTTCTGTTGTTACTGAGGTCCAGCTTTATTCCATGGTGATCAGACAGGATACAAGGGATTATTTCAATCTTCTTATATCTGTTGAGGCTTGCTTTGTGACCAACTATGTGGTCTATTTTAGAGAAGGTTCCATGAGGTGCTGAGAAGAAGGTAAATTCTTTTGTGTTTGGGTGTAAGGTTCTATAAATGTCTGTTAGGTCCATTTGATTCATGACCTCTGTTAGATATATTGTTTCTTTGTTTAATTTCTGTTTTGTTGATCTGTCCTTTGTTGAGAGTGGGGTGTTAAAGTCTCCCACTATTAGTGTGTGGGGATCTATGTGTGGTTTAAGTTTTATCAATGTTTCTTTCACAAATGTGGGTGCCCTTGTATTTGGGGCATAGATGTTCAGGATTGTGATGTCTTCTTGGTGGAATTTTCCCTTGATGAGTATGAAGTGTCCTTCCCCATCTCTTTTGATTAATTTTGGTTGAAAGTTTATTTTATCAGATATTGGAATGGCTACTCCTGCTTGCTTCTTGCATCCATTTGCTTGAAAAGCCGTCTTCCATCCCTTTACCCTCAGGTAATGTCTATCTTTGTGACTTAGGTGTGTTTCTTGTATACAACAGGTTGCTGGGTTTTGTTTACGCATCCATTCTGTTAGTCTGTGTCTTTTTATTGGAGAATTAAGTCCATTGATATTGAGAGAGATTAATAACCAGTGGCTGTTAGATCCTTTGAATTTGATGTTGGCTGTGGTCATACGGTTGTATGCTTGGTTGCTTTTTGTTTTACTGTAGTGGGGTTATTTATTTCCTGTGTTTTCTTGAATGTAGCTAGTTTTCTTGGGTTGTATTTTCCCTTCCAGTGTCTTCTGTAATGCTGGATTTGTATGTAGGTGTTGTTGAAATTTGTTTTTGTCATTGAATATCTTGTTTTCTCCGTCTATAAGGACTGAGAGTTTTGCAGGGTATAGTAGCCTGGGCTGACATCTGTGTTCTCTTAGGGTCTGCATGATATCCGTCCAGGCCCTTCTGGCTTTCATAGTCTCTGTTGAAAAGTCAGGTGTGATTCTAATGGGTTTGCCATTATATGTTACTTGGCCTTTTTCTCTTGCAGCTTTTAGTATTTTTTCTTTGTTCTGTATACTTACGGTTTTGATTATTATGTGGTGGGAGGAGTTTCTTTTCTGGTCTAATTTACTGGGTGTTCTATAGGCCTCTTGTATTCTTATTGGCCTCTCCTTTAAGTTGGGGAAATTTTCTTCAATGATTTTGTTGAAAATATTTTCTGGGCCTTGGTGCAGGGAATCTTCTTTTTCCTCTATTCCTATTATTCTTAGGTTTTGTCTTTTTATGTTGTCTTGAATTTCTTGGACGGTCTGTATCAGGAATTTTTTAGATTTAACATTTTCTTTGACAGATACATCTATTTCTTCCATTGTATCTTCCACACCTGAGATTCTTTCTTCCATTTCTTGTAGCCTATTGGTTATGCTAACCTCTGTAGTTTCTGCTTTCTTCCCTAAGTTCTTTCTCTCCACAATTTCTGCCATTTGTGTTTTTTTTAATTTTTCCAATTCTATCTTCAGGTCTTGAGCTATTTTGTTGGTTTCCTTCCCTTGTCTGACTGTATTTTCATGTTTTTCTGTCAATTCCTTCAGCTGTTTGTTTGAACAATCCACTGTTTCTTTTATTTCATTCAGTGATTTAAGCATTTCCTCTCTAAAGGCCACAAACTGTTTGGCTGCAGCTTCTTCTATTTCTTTTCATATTTTATTTGTTTCCTCTGTTATCATCTTCGTGAGCATAGATGTTAGGTCATCTCCTTGAATTTCATTTATGCTGGGGTGTCTAAGGCTATTTGCCCCTGGATAACTGGGTTCTGGAGATGCCATAATGCTCTGGCTTTTGTTGGTTGAGCTTTTACGCTGTCCTCTACCCATTGGGCTATCTTAGTTGTTTGAATTTAGTTTCTGGTTGTTCCTGGACTCTTGTAGTGGAGAGAATCCCTTTGGCAGGAAGATGGTTTTTCCTGAAGGAAGCCTTCCCAGCGTTTTGGGTATAGTCCCTGATGTCCGGTGTTTTTCAGGAGTTGCTACAGCTCACCTCAGGCATAGAGACCTGGGTGGTAACTGTGGTCCTGATTAGTCAAGAGGGCTCTCCTCTCACCGGGAGAAGTCCTGGAGACAGCTACCCTTCTTCTGGGTTTCTTGCTGTAAATTTAGTGATCAGCTGCTGTAACTTGTGTGTCCCGTGGTTTGGTCGGTTTTGTTAGGGATAACTGGTTGCCCCTTGGAGCAGTATCTGGGGGTTGATCTCAGGGTTCCCGGTCTTTTGTAGGTCTGAGGTTGGGGCTCTGTGCCCCAGAACCCAAGAGGTAATCTGTGGCGGATGAGTACTGCTCTGGTGTCTTGGGGCACACAGTTCTGTCTGTAAGGAGTAGTTGGTATGAAGCAGGCCTCTGGGCTGGCGGAGCGTGCACCCAATGCTAGTCTGAGGGAGCTGAGTTTCCAATCACTCTGTACTTCCTGTTTGGGCCCAGATCTGTGATGGCTGGGCATACTCGCCTGTTTGCGATCTGCAGTCTGCTAGACTTTCCCTAGGTGACCCCAGCAGCACAGTTTCTTCCTTCCCTGTGGGGCCCTCTCTGGACAGGGGTTCCCAGTCCCTGTTGTACTGGGGCGCGCAGCTTGTCTGTACCGCTGAGCTGAGCGCGTAGCTCTCCGCGCGCGGCAGGAGCTCAGCTGTGATGGTGGCGGGCAACCACCATCCCAGAGACCTTCTGGGGAAAGACTGGGTGACCCACGATCAGACCCACAACCTTGCTTCCCCGTGGGGTCCCCCCGAGACTGGGACTCCCAGCCTCAGGTGGGCACCCTTGTGCCCACCGATCAGCCTGGGAAAGTGATGGGGACACGCAGGCTTAAGGCACCAGCCTGAAGACCCAAAGCCCGTGCCACCCGGGATCTCTTCCGGGTTCTGGCTGGGCAGCCGAGAGTGGACCTGATCGATTCCCACGCCGTGGGAGCCTCCCCTCACCTGGGAAACATGATCGATGTAGTTTCAGGGCCCCGAGTTCAGTCTCCTGGTCGCTGCACGGAGAGTGCTGTCCTGCTTCTCAGACACAGTGCTCTCCCGGCGCCGCCATCTTGGCTTCCCCCAAGTTTGTTCTTTTTCTACTGCAGATTTTGGTAAGTGCTACATTGTGGGTTGAATTCCATCTTCTCCAAAATGTTTCAGGCTTCCGATGCCCTATAACTAAGGGTATGATAAAGAGGGGCTTTGCAGATGGAATCGAGTTAAGATGCAGTCACTGTACTAGCATTGGGTGATTTCTAAGTTCAGTGACTGATGTGAAGGAGACGACACTGACAGCGAGGAGACGATAGTGTGGAGATGGGCTGGAGCACAGTAGTACTGTAGATGAGCTTGGGATTGTGGGAGGACACAGCTCAGCTCAGCTGGTAGCATGATGGTACGGTATACATAAGGCTCTGATCCCTAACACCCGATGACCTGGGCAGGGTGGTGAATGCCAGTAACCCTACCACTTAAGATAGAGGCAGCAGGATCAGAAGTTCAAGGTCATGCTTGCTACATATGGAGGCTACCCCAGCATATATGAGACTACCTCAAAAACTACATACAACAAACAAAAATTAAAAAGGAAGTAGGAGGAAGCCAAGACGGAGTATCCCCTGGAGTCCCAGAGAGGGCTTGGCCCTGCTGACTTTGAACTGTTTGATTATTGTTTATTTTTTTTAAAAAAGCCAGTCTTCACGTGACTCTTAGAAAGTCAACACAAGTGCTTTTCATACACATCCACCTTCTTTCTGGTCTGCACCTGTGAGTGCTTCCCACAGTCCTTAGCAACCTCAAAAGGCTAAGCTGCTGCAGGGGGAATGCACAAATGAGCTGATGGTATGGGTGTAAAACCTGTTTACACAGATGTAACATATCTTTACTCTGTGGTAGCTATTTTGCAACAATGTATTTCAGCAAAGACTCCATGAAATGATAAACCCGTGTGTGTGTGTGTGTGTGTGTGTGTGTGTGTGTGTGTGTGTGTGTGTTGAACAAAAATTTAGTATGGTGCAAGTATACTCCAAACTGACAGCTGGCAATAATTCCCCTCCCCACAAAGTCAAAATAGAACAGGAAAACACGACAATTCGCAAAGGGCAGGGCCTGTTGTCTTTGAGGCCTCCGGAGGCTGTTGTAATTGTGCAGTTGTACCAAGTGTTTGTCACAGCCTCTGCCACAGCCACTCAATTGCAGATTCTGGGAAGTCAATATTATTGACTTGGGGAGAAGAATGAGTGAAATGCTTCCCTCTGCTGTCAGATGATGTCTCCAGTCTGGAGCTTGAACATCCCACAACCACGCTTGACTTGAATTGCCTCTCATGTCATAGATTTCCGTAAGAGCTTGAATCATGAACCTGAACATAGAAGAGACTGTAAGACCTGGGGTCTCACAGCTCAGGAGTTCAATCGCGCCCTTCCCAGAAACTCCCCCAGACCAAGACTCGTTGCAAAAGCAAGAGGTTTATTAACCACTGTACAATGGGGTCACCCCTGCCGGTCAGCAAAGAGTGGCCCCGAGAGACAAAGGCCTTTAGGTTTTTAAAAGAAAAATTGCGGGAAATTTGAAGTTGCAGTTTTGGCAATTTAGGATTGGATGAGGAAGTTATAAAGTAAGATAATTGGTTAGTCTTAGGTGCTCAAGCTTGGCCAGTCCTGCCAAGTGTGGATGCAGCTGCAATTGAAGGTGGGGGTGGTTAGCTCATCCTTGAAGATTAGGGCTGTGGGCTCTTGGCTGGAGGTCAAAAGCTACTCAGAAGAAGTCTAGGTTTGTTGCTAAGAAACGCTATCTCAAGGACAAGGGTCTGGTCGTTCTTTTGCTGAGTGAAGGTCATTGCTTTCTTGCCCTTTTTTTATATTTGTCCTCACAGATAGGGTCACATTTCTTTACTCTCTGGAAAGGTACTAAGAGGCTTTAGCTTACCCTGGACCTAAAACTCAAAACTATAGGCTTTAGAAGACATATAGGTTACAAAGTTAGCCTAACCCTTTCAAGACAACAGATCCTTCTGCAAATCTTCAGCTTTTCTTTGGGGTAGTTAGAGAACTGTTAAGGTAGCGTAGGCATTTAGGTGGCGCCCTTTATTTATCTAGTCCAGACAGGTGGGGCTAGAACTCCACAGACCCCTGGCAATAGCACACTGCTGTCGTCCATCAGAAGGTGTGGCAGTGGAGGGGCGATGGCCTCCACCCACGGAAGCAGGTTGTCCATAAATGCCACCTCTGCAGCCCTCCTCATTGTGGAGTCAGACTTGCAGAGCTGTTCTGTCCAGGGCCATCAGGAACCATCCCAAGTGCGGTGTTTCTCAAACGCACCCCTCAGGTGACCTACATCAGAGCTGCTTTTTATTTTACTACAATTAACATGGTGTGGTGCAGGTGCATGAATTCACACAGAGAAGAGGGTTCAGAAGTCCCAGAAGAGAGTGCTCACAGTCAAACACAAATCCATAGCGAATGAGTCATCAATAAATGGAAAATTGTGGTGTGGGCATAGTTTCTTTAAAAAAGGTTAGAAACAAATTTTACATCTTTTTTTTTGTTTGTTTGAAGATAGGATTTCTCTGTGTAACTCTGTGTAACAGCCTTGTCTGTCCAGGAGCTCATTTTGTAGACAAGGCTGGCCTCAAACTCATAGAGATCTGCCTGCCCCTGCTTCCCAAGTGTTAGATTAAAAGCATGTGCCACTACTGCCCAGCCCAAATTTTATATCTTAAACTGGAATAATTTTTTTGAGTCCAGTGCCTTAGGCTACTTGGTCGCCCTGACAGCTGGTACTGGAAAAGTTTTTACATATGTCAAACTTAACCTAAAAATCTGCAGAGGTACTAGAAGGATCTATGGGATTTTTCATGTTCAAAGTGAAAATAAACAAAAACACAAAAATCATTAAATAAAATATTAATGAACTAACTTTTATGTAAAGCTACCCTGCAAGAAGCCATCAAACAGAAATTAAAAGTCAGACTGGAGAAATATTGGCAACACAAGACAGCACAAGGAACACTTTTCTCTAACATATAAAGAATATTTAAAAATAAAGACTTTTTGAAAATCAGTAGAGGAGCTAGAGAGATGGCTCAGCAATTAGCAACACCTATTAATTAATTAACAACATAGGTCTTTTGGAAGACTCAGGTTCAATTCCCAGCATTCACATAGTGGTTCACAATTTTCTGTAACTCCAGTTCCAGGGGATTGGATATCCTTTTCTAGACTCTGTAGGTTCCAATCATACTCACGGTGCACATACATATATGCAGACAAAGCATTCACATGCATAAACTAAAAGTAAGTCTTAGAAAGGGTCAGTAGAAAAAAGGCATTATGAAGTTGAACAGACTTCACAAATGAAACTGTAAAAGACTGAAGTATGTAAAAATATGCTCATCTCTAGCCAGAAGCGGTGGCACATGCATATGGCTGTAATCCTGTGTCCTGAAGTGGGAAGACCAGGAGTTCAAGGTCACCCTTGGCTACAAAGTAAGTTCAAAGCCAGTCCATGCTCTATGAGATCCTGTGCCAAAAAGGAAAGGAACTAAAGAAGCCACGGAAGCAGGTCTTCACCTTCCTCTCTCTGGTAAAAACGACAGCAATTGACATTTATTTATTTATTGATTTGCCACTGTGCATGTATATGTGTATATGTCTGTGCCATGGCACCTGTGTGGAGGTCAGAAGACAACTGGCAGGAAAGATTCTAGCCTTCCACCATATGGGTACTAGTTTCTGCCACTTACTAGCTAGCCAGTAAGCCACACTCTTCCATGGCCTACCCTGACTTCTCTTCATGTGGACCATAAGTTTTAAAATGTAATAACAACATCCCCTTCGAAAACACACAAGTCTCTTTTGTCAATGGTGTTTTATCACAGCAACAGAAAAGCAAATGAAGACACACACTTACCTTCTGAGCCATCTCATTGACCCCCAGAAATTGAAACAGCAATGGGCAATTATCCTTAGCCAATAATATATTGTCACCTGGGACAGAGCCAGCAGACCCATAAGATGTGAGCTGTACGTGTGACCCCAACCCCCATTGTCCACCATCCCAAGGAAGCCTGTGTGAGCCCCAGCAGTGCTCAACTCGAAGCTTTCTCCGCCTACTCTCAACCTGCCTGGCCCACCTGGGACACAGCCAGTAGAGCCAGCAGAGGTGAGCTGTACCTGTGTTCAGACCTCCACTTTTTTGCCATTAGTAGGCCTCTGGTGGGTCCTGAGCAAAGTTCAGCTTAGAGCCCTCTTTGGCCTACTCCTGAACTGCCTGACCATCAGGGACCACCAGGCCTGCTAACAGCAGAGATAAACAGATGGCTAGAGGTTAGCATAAGAACACAAGCAACAAAACCCAGGGCCATATGACACTACCACAAACCAACTATTTGACCTCAGCAAGCCTTGGAGATGCTACCATACCTGAAACAGAAGAAAACAATCTTAAATCAGAGGTTATAAAAAATGATAGAGGCCCTAAAAAAAAAAAAGTAAATCCCCTCAAATAAATACAGAAAATCACAATCAAACAGATGAAGGAATTGAATAAATCCTTACAGAAAAATACAATCAAATGGGGGAAGAAAATGAATAAAATGTTCAAGACCTGAAAAATGAAAACAGAGCCAGATGCCTATAATCCTACCATTCAGGGAGGCAGAAGCAGGTGGGTCTCTGAGAGTTCAAGGCCAGCCTGGTCTACAAAGAAGGTCCAGGACAGCCAAGACTACACAGAGAAACCCTGTCTTAAAAAACCAAAAACCAAAACCAAAACAAAGGGAATAGAATAGAAGCAATAAAGAAAACATAATCTGAGGAAAACCTAGGGAAGAGAACAGAAACTACAGACACAAGCATCACCAACAGAATACAAGAAATGGAAGAGAGAATCTCAGGCGTAGAAGATATGATTGAAGAAATTGATACATCAGTCAAAGAAAGTGTCAAATCTAAAAAGTTCCTGACACAAAACATCCAAAAAAATCTGGGACACTACGAAAAAACCAACCCTAAGGAGAATAGGAATAAAAGAAGTAGAAGACTCCCAGCTGCAAGGCCCAGAAAATATTTTCAACAAAATCATAGAAGAAAACTTTCCCAAACTAAAGAGAGGCCTATAAACATGCAAGAAGCTTACAGAACAGCAAATAGATTGGACCAGAAAAGAAAATCTTCCTGCCCCATAATAATCAAAACACTAAATGTACATAACAAAGAAAAAATATTAAAAGCTGCAAGGGAAAAAAGCCAACTCACATATAAAGGCAGACCTATCAGAATTACACCTGACTTCTCACCAGAAACTCTAAAAGCCAGAAGGGCTGGACAGATATCTTAGAGATGGAAGCCCCAACTACTATACCTAAGAAAACTTTTAATCACCGTAGAGGGAGAAAAGAAGATATTCTATGACAAAAACAAATTTAAACAGTACCTAGTCACAAACCCAGCCCTAGAGAAGATACTAGAAGAAAAACTCCAACCCAAGCAGGCTAACTACACCAAGTAAAACACAGGAAATAAATAACCCCACATCAGCAAAACCAGAAGAAAGGAAGTACACAACCAACACACACACACACACACACACACACACACACACACACACACACACACAAATAACAGGAATTAATAACAGGTCATATCAATGGCATCAACTCCCCTATATAAAGACATAGGTTAACAGAATGGATGCAAAAACAGGACCCATCATTCTCCTGCATATAAAAAACATACTTCAGCAATAAAGATAGACATTACCTCAGAGTAAAGGGATGGAAAAGGTTTTCCAAGCAAATGGGCTAAAGAAGCAAGCTGAAGTAGCCATCTAGTATCTAATAAAATAGACTTCCAACCAAAAAAAAAAAAAGAAAAGAAAAAAAAGGACACTTCATACTCATCAAAGGAAAACTACATCAAGATGACATCTCAATTCTGAGCATCCATGCCCCAAAAGCAAGGGCACCCACGTTTGTAAAAGAAACACTACTAAACAGACATTGAACTATTGAACTCCACATATCAGTAGTGGGAGACTTCAACTCCCTAGTCTCACCAATGAACAGATCATTGAGACAGAAATAAAGAAATAATGAAACTAATAGACATCATGAATCCAATGTACCTTACAGATACCGACAGAACATTTCAACCAAACACACAAGAGTATACCTTCTTCTCATCACCTCATGGAACCTTCTCCAAAACTGACCATATACTCAACACAAAGCAAGCCTTGGGAGATACAAGAAGATTGAAATAACCCCTTTCATCTTAGCATACCACCATGAATTAAAGGTGGACCTCAACAACAACAGATATAGCAAAAAGCCTAAACATACACATGGAAACTGAATGACTCTCTACTCAATGACAGCTGGGTCAGAGAAGAAATAAAGAAAGAGATTAAAGACTTTCTAGAATCCTATGACAATGAAGGCACAACATACCTAAACTTATGGGTCACAATGAAAACAGTACTAAGTTCATAGCACTAAGTGCCTTTATAAAGAAATTGTAAAGTTCTCAGACCAGCAATTTAAATGCACAACTAAAAGCTCTAGAACAAAAAGAAGCAAACACACCCATGAGGAGTAGATGGCAGAAAATAATCAAACCCAGGGCTGAAATCAGTAACTTAGAAACAAAGGGAATAATACAGTCATCAAGAACTGGGTCTTCGAGAAAATCAATAAGATAGACAAACCCTTAGCCAACTAACTAAAAGGCAAAGAGACAGTACCCATATTAACAAAATCAGAAATGAAAAGGGGGACATAACAACAGACCCTGAGGAAATCCAAAGAATCATTAGGTCTTACTTCAAAAGCCTGTATTCCACAAAATTAGAAAACCTAAAGGAAATGGATGATTTCACCTACCATAGTTAAATCAAGATCAGGTAAACAGTTTAAGCAGTCCCTAAGGAAATAGAAGCAGTCATCAAAAGTCTCCCAATCAAAAAACACCCTCAGGGCCAGGTGGTTTTAGCACAGAATTCTACCAGACACTTAAACAAGAGCTAATACCAAATTTCCTCAAACTATTGCACAAAATAGAAACAGAAGGAACATTGCCAAACTCATTCTATGAAGCCACTGTCACCCTGATACTAAATGACACAAAAACACAACAAAGGAAGAGAATTTCAGACCAATCTCCCTCATGAACACTGATGCAAAAATACTCAATAAAATACTCACAAACCAAATCCAAGAACACATCAAATATATCATCCACCATGATCAAGTAGGCTTCATCCCAGGGATACAGAGACAGTTCAATATACAAAACTCCATCAATGTAATCCACCATTTCATAAACAAACTGAAAGAAAAAAAAAGTCATGATCATCTCATTAGATGCAGAAAAACCTTTGACAAACTCCAACATCCCTTCATGATAAAAGTCTTGGAGAGATAAGGGATACAAGGCCCATAGCTAAACATAATAAAAGCAATATACAGTAAGCCGATAGTGAACATCAAATTAAATGGAGAGAAACTCAAAGCAATCTCACTAAATTCAAGGACAAGGCAAGGCTACCCAGTCTCTCTGTATCTCTTTAATATAGTACTGGAAATCTTAGCTAGAGCAATGAGACAAATAAAAGAGATCAAAGAGATACAAATTTGAAAGGGAGAAGTCAAAGTATCACTATTTGCTATTTGCGGATGATATAATAGTATACATAAGTGACCCCAAAATTTCTACCAGGGAACAACTACAGCTGATAAACACCTTCAGAAACATGGCTAGATACAAAATTAACTCAAAAAGCAGTATCCTTCCTTTATACAAGCAACAAAAGGGCTGAGAAAGGGGCTGGAGAGATGGCTTAGCGGTTAAGAGCATTGGCTGCTGTCCAGAGGACCTGGGTTCAATTCCCAGCACCCACATGGCAGCTCACACCTGTCTGTAATTCCAGGATCCAACACCTACAGACAGACACACACAGGCAAAACACCAATGTGCATAAAATAAAAATAAATAATTTTAAAAAAAGGCTGAGAAAGAAATTTAAAAGCAACACCCTTCACAATAGCAACAAAAAGCATAAAATGTCTTGGTGTAACTCTAGCCAAACAAGTGAAAGACTTGTATGACAAGAACTTCAAGTCTCTGAAGAAAGAAATTGAAGAAGATATTGGAAGATGGAAAGATTTCCCATGCTCATGGATTGGTAGGATTAACATAGTAAAAATGGGCATTTTACCAAAAACAATCTACAGATTCAATGCAATTCACATAAAAATACCAACACAATTCTTTACAGGCCTTGAAAGAACAATTCTCAACTTCATATGGAAAGCCAAAACAAACAAACAAACAAAACAAAAACAAACAAACAAAAAAACAATAGCTAAAACAATCCTGTACAATAAAAAAATCTTCTGGAGATATCTCCATCCCTGATCTCAAGCTGTACTACCGAGTAACTGTAATAAAAACTGCATGGTACTGGCATAAAAAGAGACTGGTTGATCAATGGAATTGAAAAGAAGACCCAGAAATAAACCCACATTCCTATGGACACTTGACTTTTGCAAAGGAGCCAAAACTATACAATAGAAAAAAGATAGCGTCTTTAACAAATGGTGCTGGTCTAACTGGATGGCTACATGTAGAAAAATGCAAATAGATCTATATTTATCATCCTGCACAAAACTAAAGTCCAAGTGGATCAAAGACCTCTACAGAAAACAAGACATACTACGTCTGTTAGAAGAAAAAGTGGAGAAGAGCCTAGAACTCATTGGCATAGGAGACAACTTCCTGAACAGAACACCAACAACACAGGCTCCAAGATGAACAATTAATAAATTAGTAAATGGGACTTCATAAAACTGAAAACCTTCTATAAAGTGAAGGACACTGTCAATAGAAAAAAAAATGACAGCCTGCAGACTGGGAAAAGATTTTCACCAACCCTACATCTGACAGAAGCCAAATATCCAGAATATATAAAGAACTCAAGAAATTAAACACCAACAAACCAAATAATCCAACTAAAATATGGGTTACAGAGTTAAACAGAGATTTATTAACAGAGGAATATCAAATGGCTGAGAAGCATTTAAAGAAATACTCAACACCACTAGTCATTAGGGAAATGCAAATCAAAATGACTCTGAGATTCTATTCTTACACCTATCAGAATGGCTAAGATAGAAAACTTAAGTGACAGCACATGTTGGAGAGGATGTGGAGAAAGGGAACACTTCTCCGTTGGTGGGGGAATGTAAAGTTGTACAACCACATTGGAAATCAATTTGGGGTTTTCTCAGAAAATTGGGAACAGCTCTATCTTAAGACCCAACTATATCACTCCTGGTCATATACCTAAAAGATGCTCCACCTACCACCAGGATATTTGCTCAGCTATGTTCATAGCAGCCTTATTAGCAATAGCCAAAAACTGGAAACAACCCAGATGTCCCTCAACAGAAGAATGGATAAAGAAACTGTAATACATTTAACAACAGAATACTATTCAGCAATTAAAAACAAGAACATCATGAAATTTGCAGGCAAATTGGTGGACCTGGAAAAGATCACCTTGAGAGAGATAACCCAGACCCAGAAAGACAAGCACTGTATACACTCACTTATAAGTGGATATAAGCCATATCCACTCATAATAATAAATATAATAAAGATAATAAAGGACAACCATACTAAAATCCACAGACCTAAAGAAGCTAAGTGTCAAGGAGGACCCTAGGGAGGATGCTTAATTCTCATTCAGAAGGGCAAGTAGAATAGACACCAGAAGTGGTTGAAGAGAGAGAACAGAATGGGAGCCTACCATAGATATTCTCTGAAAGATTCCACTCAGCAGGGCATCGAAGCAGATGCTGAGACTCATAGCCAAACTTTGGGCAGAACACAGGGAGTCTTATGGAAGAGTGGGGGATTAGAAGGACCCGGAGGAGACAGGAGTGCCACAAGAAGACCGAAAGAGCCAACAAATCAGGGCCCAGGGGAGGTGGCTTTGGAGACTGATGCACTAATAATGGGCCATGCATGGAGAAGACCTATGCCCTCTGCTCAGATAAAGCCAATAGACAGCTCAGTCTTCATGTAAGGGGAGCAGGGGCTGTCTCTGACCTGGACTCTGTTGCCTGCTCTTTGATCACAGAGGGAAAGGATGTAGGCAATCTTGATGAGACTTGATAGGCTAGGGTCCCTTAGTAGTGGAGGAGGGCTACTCTTTTCTGGGGATAAGGGGAGGGGGACAGAGAGGAAGAGGGAAGAAGGGTGAGATTGGGAGGAGATGAGGGAGAGGGCTACAACCGGGATGTAAAGTGAATAAATTTTAAAAAATTGATTTAATTTAAAAACAATACTTTGTCAACTAAGTTTTGTGAGAAAATGGCAGTTGTGGTAGAATGAAAACTGACAGAACTTCTGTAAAGACAACTGGGCAATATCTACAAAAGTTGTTTAGCATTTAGCACATCAATTCCAATTCCAAGAATTTATTCAGAGAGAATCACTCTGGGAGGAATTGCATATGTCCATGATTCATTGCTGTTGTTTTATTTACTGTTAGGGATTTTTTCCATTAATTCGTTTATTCATTTTCCATTCTGATCATAGCCCCTGCTCCATCCTCTCCTCCCAGTTCCTACCTCTCTCTCTCTTTCACACACACACACACACACACACACACACGTTCTCTCCTCCCTTTCTTCTCAGAGAAGATGCAGGTCCCCCATGGGTACCAACCCACCCTGGCACATTAAGTCGCTACAGGACTAGGCCTACCCTCTCCCACTTAGGCCAGACAAGGCAGCCCAGTTAGGGGAATGAGATCCAAAGAGAAGCATCAAGGTCAGAGAGGGACCCTGAGGACCCACATGAAGATCAAGTTGCACATCTGCTACATATGTGTAGGGGGCCTAGGACCAGTCCATGCATACTCTTTGGTTGTGGTTCAGTCTCTGTGAGCACCCATGGGCCCAGGGTAGTTGACTCCGTGGGTCTTCTTGAGGAGTCCTTATCCCTTTGGCTTTCTCAATCATTCCCCCAACTCTTCCACAGGACTCCCCAAACTCGGCTGATGCTTGGCTGTGGGTCTCTGCATATGTTTTCATCAGCTGCTGGGCGAAGCCTCTCAGAGGAGTTACTGATAAGGGTCTTCAGGAGCATCCAAAGAAAATGCTGAATGAAACTTTATTTACTGGTGTGTCACAATAATCTCCAAGAAATATTTGAGAAAGGGGTATGTAGTGTGATACTCGCTGAATGTAAAACAATTTTTGCTTAAGATGTCTAAAAAATATTTTGGGAAAGATATATAAGGAACATTTCAGAGCCACGTCCCTCCATCCCTCCATCCCTCCATCCCCAAAGTCCTGTATAGCAGTGTTCTCAGGATGCTTGGGCAGGGCTGCAGCTGCTGTTTATTAGAACCTGCAGCCCGCTGTGGTCTCCAGGAGCCCCTCTCCGTTAGTACACTAAGCTTCCAGGTTGGTCGTGCCTACCAGATTGGGTCCAAAGCATGGTTCCCATCTCCAGTTAGACAGCAGGCTCTACCTGAAGTTACTTGGTCTGTGTCTTAGTTAGGGTTTCATTGCTGTGAAGAGACCCATGACCACGGCAACTCTTATGAAGGAAAATATTTAATCTGGCTGTCTTATAATTCTGATATTTAGTCCATTATTGTCACGGCAGGAAGCATGGTCGCATGCGGGCAGACACGGAGCTGGGGGAGCTGAGAGTACTACATCTTTTATCTGCAGACAGCAGGAAGCGACAGTGACACACTGGCCAGACTTGAGTTTCTGAGACCTCCCCCAGTGACATACTTCCTCCAACAAGGCCACACCCACTCCAGCAAGGCCACACCTCCTAATAGTGCCACTCCTTATGAGCCTATGGGGGCCATTTTTATTCCGACTACTACAGTCTTGTGAACACAGCTGACTCAAGACCCTCATCCCCCAAAAGAAGTTGTCTCACATTGCTACTGGCTTAGTTTCAAGAGGTAAACACCAGCGAATGTTTGCCTATGAACCTTTGGGCTCTGTGACAGGGATCAGGAGAATAGGGAAGCAAGGTTAAAGGACAATTGCTCAGGGTAGCCTAGATCTGTGTGTTATCACTCTGATGGTAGGTGAGGTTTGCCCCAGCCCACCCTTTGTCGGAGTAGGTGTGTCATTCAATTATGCTCCAAACTTCGGTGAGCGAAGAGAAGCAACCAGGAGGCAACAGAGTGCGTCTGTGGGCGGGTGGGAACTCTGGAGTGCACGGTAAGTAGGGATGGAGCTGAGCACTGGTTCCGGACTCCGCATGGTCTAGGAACCTCTACCATGACAGCAAATCTTGCTCATCATAGCATCTCTGGTTCTAGGAAGCTGTCCCGCAGGCCTCCTCCTCCCGGCTCCAATGGCCCAGAGCAGAGGCTGGAGGTTTAGGTGTGCTTGGGAACTGCATTCCAAGCATTGCTGCGGAGTTACCAGGTGAGAAATCTGGGCAAGCTTCATCCTGGAGAAGAGGATCCCATTCAGGCGAAGCTCCACTCTGGGAGCTTACTTTCCAAAAGGAGTCTCAGCGAACGTTGGGCTTGTACAAATGTCTCGGAGGAAAGGCTATTCTCTGGATGGGGCTTGTCCCGTTCATAAGAGTGTGGAGTGACATTCTAACTGCTCTTTAAAAAAAAGAAGTAGAAAAAAATTTTGAAAGAGGAACAGAAGTCACCTGCCCTCTAGGGACTGTAAGACCCAGCGGAGCGCCTTAAATCTCCATGTTGAAATCTACTTCCCACTCTTCTGAGGAAGTGGACCCTGCTGAGTTGTTCCCCAAATGTCAGCAAGGTGGCAAGGACGGCAGAGGAGCCGCTTTCTGTCTGTTTCAGATGAAATCCTGCTTGACAGAAAAAAGAATTAAAAATTTGTATTTTAAGAAAAGAAGCTAGGGCTGTGGCTCTCTGTTAGAGTATCTGCCTAGCATGGGTGAGCTACCGGGTTCAGTCCCCATGCCTGAGGGGAAGAAAAAAAATAAAAGAAATTCAGAATTTCTTAAATATTTGATAATTTTAAAAAATTCTCCTCAAGACTCATTCAGTGTTGAAATGCTGATTTTTCCTAGCAAAAGAAATCTTATCTTCCTACTTCCCTGCCACAGTTTTTAAAAGTAAAATCTATTACCTTGACTGATTTCTCAATGTATCATTCAATATAAAAGGCCAATTTTTAATGACAAAAATTTGGTTCCACAGAAATTTTATAAAGAAAAAATATGAAACACTTTACAAACTTATGTGTTCTCCTTGTGCGTGAGCATCTCCTTATTGCTCGAATTTTAATACATGTCCTGCCAAACTGAGCCCCTGGTCAGTCATCTTAAAAGGCAAAATGGGGAGATCTTCCAGGTAATTTCATTTTCCTTCACCTGCCTGAAACACCTTAAAGAATGTGGCCTACTTGAGCGGTAAGATCAAGTTCCTCACCTTGGCACTCAAAGCCCAAAGCCTTTCATTGTCCCTCCCTCCCTTTCTCTCTCTCTCCTCCCTCCTTACCTCTCTCCCTCTCTCCTTCCCTTTCTCCCTCTCTCCTTTCCCACCTTCCTTTTCTCCCTTCCTCTCTCTCCCTCCTTCCCTCTTTCCCTCTCTCCTTCCTTTTTTCCTTCTCTCCCTCCCTCCCACCTTCTCCCTCTCCCTCTTTCCCTCCCACCTTCCTCCTCTCCCTCCATCCTTCCCTTCTTGCCTCTGATCCTCCTTCCCTAGCTGCCTCCCTCCCTCCTTTCCTACCCCTTCCCCCTTCCCTTCCCCCTCCTTCTCTTCCCCCTTCCTTTCCCCCTTTTTCTTCCCTCCCCCCTCCTTTCGCTTCCTTTTTTTCTGAGCTGAGGGTCAAATCTAGAGCTTCCCATACACTAGGGAAGAACTTTACCACTGAGCTACATCTCAGCCCAGCTCTTGTTGCTAGAGCTCTTAGCAGAAGCTGGAGAGATCTGCTTAAGGCTTCTATAAACTATTCACCTGCTCCCCATGCTCAGTCATATCTCCTTCCCTTCCACTGGCCCAGAGTTTATAGCTGCTTAACCATGGAGCTTTGGTTTTATCTCCTTCATAATGGAAGACCAAAGAGCCAATGAGTGTGTTCTCTCTGTCTCTCTGTCTCTCTCTCTCTCTCTCTGTGTGTGTGTGTGTGTGTGTGTGTGTTACACCATCTCCTGTCTCCTCTGCCATTTGACATGCTGTCTAATGCCATGCCTTATACTCCTGGTTTTCTTTTCGATTCATGCCCTTATTTACAGTGTCATGTTTGATGTTGGACTCTGAGGCCAAGGACCATATCTTTCCTAGTTAGCATGCCATGGACATACAGTCACTACTAATTCTGACAGACTGCTTTCTTTTTATAATGAGTCCTTTCTGTTCTGAAAGATCTCTCCATTTTTCTTTCTGGCTAGACCTTGTGTGGGTTTTAGTACTGGAAAGGCTCTCTGTGGGGCTTGTACTTGTTCTGGTCATAATGTACACTTCCTCAAGCATGCTGCTGTGTCCTAGATGCTCTGGCTCAAGGCGAACAAAAAGAAGGAGTCTTCTCTTCTCCTTCACACACAACAGAGAGGCTTTCTTAGTCACCAGGGGAAGCCACACAAGAAACAAGCACAGAGAAAAAATGAAAACAGACTCCTGACAAATTCTGAGGTTAATGTGAGTTCAGACCCAACGTTTTCAAAGCATCCGATTCCACAAGATGCCTGCAATGACATCTGCTCCCAAGACCACACAGGATTGAGAGTAAATGCTTGGGTTTCTTCTCTATGCGCAACTTGTCTGAAACTGAAGAGCAGCCCTTTCCAGCCCGCTGCTTACTTACTGGCCATATGTCCTATACTCATTCTTTCCCCAAAGTGCTCACCTGTAAGTGAAGATATTTATAAAGCTGATGTGACCCAGGGACAGCTTCAAGCATATTCAAAGCTTCCAGTGGTCTGCAGCCATGACATTTCACAAGCCAGGGCTGGGAGCAGGCGTGGAGGGTGGGTCTGGGATGGACAGGACAGGGTGCCTCAATTTCAACTTCAGTGCCACCGTTCACACCACCTAGTAGGTTCTATCTCCTCTTTGTAGTTTCTTCTTCCACTCAAAGACACATTTTCCCAGGCACGGTGGCTACCATTAGGAGCTCAGTCTGAAATCAAACACAAACAAACAGAACAGTGATACTTTAATACAGCAACAAACAAAAGCATAACGATGATATCTTAACATGTTTGTTCCCTTAACAGAGCTTACTCCTGGCACTTTCCTGCAGCCCATGTTTGCAGGCTCTCCTCAGTGTGGCTGTTCAGGCTGCCCCTTTTCTACAGCTGCTCTGTGCGACCATTCCAAGTCTCTTTGCCGTCCTCCCGACATTGCTGGCACCCATAGCATTAGCCAAACTGATCTTCTCACAACCTTGACAAAACGTTTTTTTGTTTTTTTGTTTTTTTGTTTTTTTGGTTTTTTTTTTTTCCTCTTTGGGACTCTTCCTCAGGTTCCTCATTTGTAAGGTGGGTGGATTCCCAGGTGATTTCTACTAGTCTTTCCAGTTCTGGTATTTCTGTTTCCACAAGTGGAGAGACCGTTAGGGCTGAGTGTAGAATGCTGAGTACTGCATTGTGGGTTCCTCTCAGTCTCTTGGTTAACAGAGAGGCACAGAACAAGGGAATTCTTGGGTTTAGAGTAACGGACAGTGCTGGGTAGGCCCGCAGGGGCAAAGGGGAGATGCAGCACCAAGGAGAGAAATGAGATAATTTTTTCGTTTGGTCCACAAGTACAGTTAAATGTCCCTGGAGTTAAAATTTTTAAAACTTGGTTCCTAATATTTCACAATATTTTTTAAAAATTAGAAATTAATAACTTTTTCAGGAAAGAAATTCGTAATAAAAGTTTTGGTTTCTTTGTAAACTCAGTTATGTTATGTAAATATGTGTTTGTTTTAATCCCAAGTGTGGGATTTTAGTTGGGCTATAGTTTGTCCACAGCTGTTAATTGTCTTGTGTGTGGGGGGTGGCTTTTGTCACTGCTAAGGCCTTCCAGGAGTCACAGGGAGGGGAGTGGTCTAGGACTCTGAGGATTAAATTGGCCTGTGGCATGGAGCAGTTTGAAAAGAGCAGAGACAGGCCATAGACAGTTCTATGCATAGACAGTTCTATGAACTGGCATAGAAGAGAGAGATGGAGAGAAACGCTTTGGGGAGCAGCAGCCTGGATGAGACTGCTGGCTGCATCTGTAGTTGATGGAGACTGTATAGAGCCCTATTGATCCTAAACACCTGGGAGAAGTAAAGGGGCCCTCTCTCCTCACTAACCTTTTCTCTCTCTTGTGTAGGGTTGGGAGGTTGGAAGGGAGATTGAGGCCTAAACACCCCAAATAGAGTTGTTTTTTTTTTTAAAAGAACACTACAGAAATCTTTATCTAAAGCTGATCATTCTTACAATTTCACCTCACTGTTCTTCCCCTTTGTAAGATGCCAGTGTAGTTGTTCTGTTGTAAAGAAGAGAGAGACAGTCCCGACCAGGCGGTGTAGCAGTGTAGCTGAAGCTGACCCTGAGACTCCCGGTGCTGCCGTCTCAGGTTCAGTCCCCTCTCTCAGCCAGCCCCCCGAGTCAGCACAGCTTGGAAAGTACCACGGCTGCTGTCCAACTCCTACGGCTTTGCCCGGGTCACTAAGCTGAGTGCATCTTCGCCCACTGGCCCTCTCCTCCTCACTGTCCCTGTACTCACCACCGACCTGTCTGAGTCTTAGCCATGTGGAATATTTTGTCAGATCTTCAACAACTGTCATTTGTGACAGGCCTAAATAGTAGAAGTTTATTTTTGTTTGTCCATGGCAATAAAGATCACGCAGAATTTTGACAAAGAACAAAAATAAAACAAATCAACAAGTACCCACTCTGCAAAAAGCAAAACAAAACAAAAACCCACAGTTTTTTTGTCTGTCTTAACAAAAGTATGCTCTTTGCTTTCTTCTGGAAAAGAACTGTGCAATGCACAAATGGAAACGGACACTTGTCCCATCCCAGCCACCCGTGGGGCTTAGGTTTTACCGCCAGTTTGAGCAGCAATAGCAACTATATAGCAACAACTTTAGAGTGAAAAATTAATCTCCACACCTCTTGCCACACATCTTCCTGAAGGTAATACTTTAAGATTGTATACAAGTTTTATTTTTGTCGAAGGAAATTTAAAACCTGGCTAACAAATACGTTTAAAAATAAAGCAGGCAGGGAATGTTTTATGTGGGTTTCAAAGGCGGGCAGACAGCAGCGAAGGTAATAGACTTAAATAGAGGCAGAGCAGGGACCAGAGCTGAAGTGTTCTCATTTCCAGACCAGATGTTCCCAGAGAAAGGCAGTTGCTGCTATTTTCCCCCTGTTGGAGATGTGTGGTTTCCACAGCAATAAAATAACCAGCATATACCCAATAGAGCCATTGGTTCCTGGAATTTTAGATTTGGAGGGACCTTAGGGACCATCGTACTCATGAATTCTGTAGAAGACTCTCTGAAGCCTGCTCTCAGAACCAGGCTGCAACTCACGGACTGCCCCCTGGCAGCAGCCTCTTTTATCTCCTATCTGCTTTACATATTAATGATCCACATAAGACTCTCTTGAAAAAGACAAACCATCAACAGCCATTGGCAGTTTACTGAAATGGAGAGGTGCTTTGACATAATCGTTTCAAAGCAAGGATGTTTTAGGGGTTACCAACCAATACACAGGATAATAAGCATTCGTGGACCAAGTTTATCTGGGGACTGTGGATATCCCTCTCACAAGCTGTTGTCTTCTGAGTTCATGCGCCCCTGTTTTCTCTCAACCACAAGCAAAAAAGTGCAGAAAATATCTTATGTGGCCAAGAAGTTGGAGAATGGATACATGAATGCCAGTTAGCTTGTTTTTTGTTGTTGTTGTTATGTTTTGGTGTTTTTCTTTTCTTTTCTTTTTTTCCAGGGCTGAGGACTGAACCCAGGGCCTTGCATTGCTAGGCAAGTGGTCTACCACTGAGCTAATACCGACATTTGCTCAACCATGTTTGTAGCAACTTTATTTGTGATAGCTATATCCTTTAAACAACCCAGATGTCCCTCAACAGAGGAATGGATACAGAAATTGTGGTACTCTTACACAATGGAATACTACTCAGCTATTAAAAACAAGGAAATCATGAAATTTGCAGTCAAATGGTGGGATCTAGAAAAGATCATCCTGAGTGAGGTATCCCAGAAGCAGAAAGACACACACGGTATATACTCACTTATAAGTAGATGCTAGACATATAATATAGGATAAACATACTAAAATCTGTACACCTAAAGAAGCTAAGCAAGAAGGAGGACCCTGGGTAAGACGATCAATCCTCACTCTGAAAGCCAAACAGGATAGACACTGGAAAAAGGAGAAAATAGGAAACAGGACAGGAGCCTACCATAGATGGCCTCTGAAAGACTCTACCCAGCAGTGTATCAAAGCAGATGGTGAGACTCATAACTAAACTTTGGGCAGAGTGCAGGGAATCTTATGAAAGAAGGGAAGAGATACTAAGACCTGGAGAGGATAGGAGCTCCACAAGAAGAGCAACACAACCAAAATATCTGGGCTCAGGGGTCTTTTGTGAGACCAATACTCCAACCAAGGACCATTCATAGATATTATCTAGAACCCCTGCACAGATGTAGCCCATGGCAGCTCAGTGTCCAAGAAGGTTCCCTAGTAATGGGAACAGGGACTGTCTCTGACATGAACTCAGTTGCTGGCTCTTTGAGCACCTCACCCTGAGAGGGGAGCATCCATGCCAAGCCACAGAGGAAAACAATGCAGCCAGTTCTGATGAGACCTGATAGGCAGGGTCAGATGGAAGGGGAGGAGGACCTCCCCTATCAGTAGACTTTTAGAGGGGTTTGGGAGGAGATGAGAAAGGGAGAGTGGGGTTGGGAGGGAATGAGGGAGGAGGCTACCACTGGGATCCAAAGTGATTAAACTGTAATTAATATAAAAATAAATAAATAAAAATAATGAGAGTATGCACATGCATGGGCCATGGTGCACATGTGGGGATCAGAGGATAACTTGTGGGAGTCAATTCTCTTGGGCCTGGCGGCACCTTAAACCATTAAGCCATCTCGCCAACCCTGGTGGAAAAATATCTTGTCTTATAATGCTTCATGTTCTAACTTCCAATAGGGTTTAACCAAGAGCAGCTAGCTGCAAGGAAAATTATGGAACCATTTAAAAGGCACCAAGAACATTCTTTGTTCTATAAAACTATCAGCATATTTCTAAGGTTGATGATCTCAGTATCAAGATGCAGGCAGCATAATACTTTCTATCGACTGCTTTATTGCAAACGATGAGCAAACTGTGTAGACGGGAAAGGTTTTAGGATGAGATACACAAACTCTCAGGACCTGGTAGCTGGGAAAGCTCAGACAAACCCATCTATCCCACTGGACCTAAGTTTTTGCACCTGTAAAATGGGATGAATGTGAAGGCAAGTGTAATAACATACTCTTCCTGTCACACTTGAATTAACTTCCAGTCTCTGTTCTGAAATGCTGTGTAAAAATGACTCACCCCAGCCCCACCCCCACTGGCTTCTTGTTGAGACAAAGTCTCACTGTGTAGCCAGCCTCAAGCTCACAATCCTTCTGCCTCAACCCAGGTGCTGGGATTACAGATAAGTGTCACTCTACTGTTTGACCTGGTTTGTTGTTGTTGGGTTTTTTTGTTTTTTGTTTTTTTAGATATTTTAAATGTTTTATTTTATATGCGTGAATACTTTGTCTGCATGTATATGTGTATATGCAGTTCTTGCGTGCCCGATGCCCAAGGAGGCCAGAAGAGCACACCAGATCTCCTGGAACTAGAGCTACAGACAGTTGTTACCTGCCCCGTTGATGCTGGGAGCTAACCTCGAGTCCTCTGCCAGAGCAGCGAGTGCTCTTAACTGTCAGGCCACCCCCCACCCCAGTTTGACCTTTTCATTCACTGAGTTGTTTTGTTTTAGCAGTGATGAGTACATGCTGTGCCATGCGACCTGTCACTTCTCCTGTGGTTTGGATGTGAACTATCCTCAGAGAGGCAGGCTCATGTGCCTAAGCACATCGTTGTCTAGCTTGAGGTGCTGTGCGGGGAGGACTGTGAAGCTTTAGGAAGGGGGCCAGACTGAAGGAGCGAGTCACTGGAGGTGGGCCTTGAGGCGTGGTGGCACCGTCCACCTTCAACTGCTCACTCTGCTTCCTGATGCAGGTGCAGCCTCAACAGTTGCCTCCATGACAGACTCCAGCCCTTCCAAATGTAAGCACAGGAAACCATCTCTCAAGTTGCTTTCTGACAGGTATATTGCCAAAGCAATGAGAAAAGTAAGTGATGTACTTGTGACAGCCATTTCATTTGCAATTGACTCATAACCAACTTCCCTCAAGTGTATTACAGGGAAAAGGAAAAGTCCTCAGACCAATCAGCAGGAGACTCCCGTTACCATTCTGCCACATTTGAATAGAAACTTGTTAAAAAGAAGAAAATTTTCAACGGGTCATAAATGAATGGGGCAGCAGTGCTGGAAAAACTCCTGTCTCTCCGATGTGGTCTCCCGGTCCAGACAAATTCAGAGAGCTGCATTCATTCCCTATGGAGCATTTCGCATACCCTGTAACACGGCAGGCATCGGTCAGCTGACAGCACTGTTCCAGTGAAGAAGACAGCGATGTCCCTTTCTTCTTAGAGTGCTTTAATAAGGGACACACATGCTAAGCAAATAAGCGGACAGACAACATATATTTAGACAGTGATAAAAACACCTGATAGTCCGTCAGCAACTTTTGCTTCAGCTGTATCACCTTAAACTACCAGGCCATGTCTGCAATAAAGTACAAAGTTTCTTCCTGCTGGACTAGTTCAGTACAGGGGTACAAGTGAGTGTGTACCTCCCCTAGCCAAGTGCTTTCACCAGCTGAGCTATCTCCTCCCCACATGGCTTCTTTTCTGTGCGGAAGTGCGGTATATGTGTGCAGGTAGGTGTGCTCCCATGGGAGCCAGAAGACATCATTGTCCTGCTCTGTCACTCTTGGCCTTCTCCTTTGAGACAATGTCTCTCACTGAACTGGAGCCAGGAAGCCCCTCCATACTGCTGTGTCTCCTCCCCACAGTGCTAGGATTATAGGCGTACTTGGCCATACCTGGAATGTGTATGGTAAGTTCCAAACTCAGACCCTTATGCTCCCATAGCAAAGAGCTCTTATCCACTGAGCCATCTCTCCAGATCAGGTGCATAACTCACCCAAAAGAAAATCTTTGTAGAACTTTAGCAGAATCAAGGGAATTGTATTAGATATGTGGAAGTTGTCAGAATCCAACGGGCAGGGATGGGGAACTAGCTCAGTGGATACAGTGCTTGCTGTTACGAGCATGAAGACCCTAGTTCAAGTCTCCAGGTCCCGTGTAAAGCCAGTAGCCAGCATCTGGAATTGCAGTGCTCCTACCACGAGATTCAAGACAGAGGCAGGAGAGGCCAGAGCTCATGGGTCAGCTCGCCTGGTGTAGGTGCAGAGCACAGTTACAAATATCAAAAGGACTCTGCCGCACACATGCTGGCAGTTGAGGACTGACACTAGAAACTGTCCTGTGTCCTCTGTGTGTATGCTGCAGTAATGTATGTCCACACACATGCACACACCTTCATCTATACATGCACACACATGCATCCACACATACCCACACATTCATCCACACATATACACACATGCATGCACACATACATAATCTGCATGCGCACACATTGCACATGCGCGCGCGCGCACGCGCGCACACACACGCGCACACACACACACACACACACACACACACACTGAGCTGACTGTGTCAAGCTTTAATGAAAAGCAAATACAGCTGAGAGGTTATGAAGGGAGAATCTCATAAACATATCCTGACAATAAGAAGTATCACAAAAGGTTGCCAGAACTGTGATGTTGTACAAAGATTGCTTCTACAAGGACATCTGTTTAACAAGTCAGTCTGTTTGATCAGCCCAGACTGGCATCATCTTGCTTATTAATCCTTGTGGCGTAGGAAAATCATTTCAAAATAACTTACACAATACTTCTCACTTTGCCCCAAGTTTCCCTTTACCCCGTCCCCTTTGACTGTTTCCATGGTTTCTGTCCCACTTGCTCTGTGGTGCAATGCTCCTCGATTGCTCTCAATCCAATATCATTACAGTATTCTTCTGAGAGCCTTTCTGTACTATTTTCCTGCCAGGCTTTGTGATTTAAGTTGATGCGTGCAAACTAGAAATAGTCAGTAATAGTAGAGTAAGAATATGAGATTTGTCTTTATCACACACCGGGAAGCTGAAAGCCAGTTCCTTCAGGGCTTGCCTCGTACCGCCATGCCTCACGACAGGCTTCCATAGACTTCCTCTTCCTGTTGATTACTTCCTGGCCGCATGATGGCAGGTAGATGTGCACAACTTTGCACCAGTGTTTTGGACAGAAAGGAGGTGAAGGGTAAGATGTAGTCGTCAATTTAGTTTGACTCTTTCTATAGAGTTTTTCTGAGCCCTCATCGAGAAGTTTCCACTTAGAGTTAATTAAGTGGAACTACGCCACCCCGACAGTTTTCAGATGGGCACATGCCTACACTGAAAAAAAAAAAAAATCAAGATTGCATTAATAGAAGATGAGTAAGGATAAGCCTGAGCTATTGAACCCACATCATATAGCAAAAGGTAGAACAAATGTTACCAAAATATGATCTCATGTCTGGAAGAGAAATATGTATCACAGAAAATCATCTACACAGTACTGAAATGTATCCCCCCAATGTTACAAATAGTTGGGCATTAAATGGTCTCCACTCTTTTCCCCAGGCTTTACCTCTTCAAACCTGTTTGCTTATGCCTTACCTGTTACTGCTTTCTGAAAGGCCTTCCTGTCACAGCAACCCCAAGGCATATTTTGAATAAATAGAAAGCAACATACTCCACTTAAATGATTTTCTATTTTATTCTCCCACATAGGTCTAAGAATTTTTATAAGAAAATAAACCACTGGAAGAAATAAGTAGCTAAGGATCATATTAGAAGAGTAGAAAATAAACTCCAGAAGGGGTGACAAACACGTGTAGACACAAAGGGCCTAGGACTATGAGACTGCACAGCTGGGGCATCCTTGATTGAAAGGTTTACTGAAATTCAGGTTCCTAGGTAATTCTTAGGGACACTGAAGTTTCAAGAACCACAGCTATCAGGTCACTGACTGGCCATATACATTGTAGTTTCATAGGGAGGCTGTTTGTTTTAAAATAAGGAATGGGCAGTGGTAAATGGAAAAAAAAATGCTTTCTGCAAAGACATTGTGCTTGATACAGATCGTTTAGAAGCTTGAACAGGGAGCAAGGCAGACATATGACTTTCAAAAGATAGCAGCAAAGATGGTGAGGTATGATCTTCTAAATTAGTATACAAACAGCAGCTTCTGCTTTGCTTGCCCTCTTCTGCTTCCTCTGAGGGAAGTCTGCAACCAAGAGTCCCATGTGGCAGAGAGCTGCAGAAAGCCCCTGGCCAACATCTAGTGAGAAACCAAAGCCCTAAGATGAGCAACTTGTAAGGACTGAATCTGCAAACAACCTTTCCATGACTTGGAGGTAGCGAGCCAACAACTTCCATCATGCCTTGACTGAGGCTTTGTAAAGGACCTGTGGACAGAGATCTTGTTGCTGAACTCTGGACCTACAAAAACTAGCAGCTGATTGCAAGGGGATAACCTGCTACCCTGCAAACATTCATTCATACAAGAGCAAGTTAGTCAAAGATCTTTACCAGTCTTCATCACTTCATGGAAGATTTTCATTCACATGAAATACTGTTTATATTCTGTTTATATTCTCAATAAACAGAAAATTACTTTGCTGCACAAAGTTTGACAGTGTATGATTCTGGCTAGCCAGAGAACATAGGCTAATCCCTACCATGTAGTAGGTGTTAGTTAAACAAGGTTGAATTGCTCAATAAACAAGAGCCCTAAAAGTTAAAAAATGAGATTCTGCAAAACAAACAAACAAAAAATCAAAACAAAACAAAACAAATCCCAAAACCTTTTATATGAGACAGAGTTACATATAGCCTTGTGTTGTTGTAAATAAAAAAAAATATATATTAAATGTTGGGCTAATAATAAACATTATTATTTATTATTAGTCCTAAGATTATCATGGCAGTATTATTTAAATTATTTTATCACAAACAATAAGACCCAGACACCTGTTAGATTTTATTGCCTTATTTACCTTGGGCTGGGCAGACATTTCACCTATGCTGGCTCAATAATCTCATCACCCATCTCTTAGCCCCCTCCAATGCCATCTACCTTAATTCTCCTCATCTGGTCTGCCTTCCATCCATAATCCCATGGTACTTGCTTGTCTACCATTCTTCATCTGAGCCTTTTCACACCATTATTGGAGTCCTTCCTTTCAGCCTATGTGGCTTTTTCTCCACACTAACACATCATGGTGTCCTTCTTCTTCCTCTCTTCTTGTCCATCTGTCTCCTGTGATTCTTCTGTGCTCCCCAAGCCCGGGAACCTTCGCCACACCTCCCCCATTCTGCCCTACCCAGGTATATATAGGCTGTTTAATCAGCCAATCAGTTATGTTGTAGGCAGGTTTACAAAACAAGACTAGATGTAACCAGATCTTGAGGGCCAGTAACATGCATCAGACCAACCACTAACCGCCTTGTCATAGCTGCTGTTCTGTTGCTGTAAGGAGACTCTGTGACCGGGGCAACTCTTATCAAAGAAAGCATTTAACTGAAGTCTTGCTTACAGTTTCAGAAGTTTAGTCCATGATCATCATGTCAGTGAGCATGGTGGCACACTTTACACTGGAGAGCTGTAGTTGAGAGCTATATCCTATCCACAGACAACCAGCAGAAAAGCTGGGTCTGGTATCAGCTTTTGAAACCTCAAAGCACACCCCCCAGTGACATACTTCTTCCAACAAGCCACACCTACTAATCCTTCTAATCCTTTTAAACAGTCCCACTCCTGGGTGACTAAATATTCAAATATGTGAGCCTATGGGGCCCATTCTCATTCAAACCACTACAAACTCAGACTGACCTTGAACTTACTATGTAGCACGGGATGACAATGAACTTCCGATCCTCCTTGCCTCCGTCTTCCCAGGGCTGGAACTGCTTGCATGTGCTGACATGCCTGATTTACCAGGAATTAGACTCATTTGGAGTTTTATTCAAACACACCTGGGTTCACTGGGGTAAAGGCAAGTAATTTTCATGTTAAGAATGTTCCAGCCAATGTTAATACTGTTAGTTCAAAGAGCATACTTAGAAAACACGGCACAGACCACTGGTTTCTGTGGAGAATGGCAGACGTCAGGCATTTTCAATGCTTCTGGTCGTTAGGTGGTGGCTGGTGTCCGGGGGTAAGGAGGTTCATATCCAAGGGAAACTAAAAAGGAGCAATTGATCTGACTTCTCAGGTTTTCCATTACAGCGTCAACAATCAGTCTAGCTACAGAAGGAGAGAATAAAGCTGGCGTTGTAAGGAAACTGTCATCATGGAACAGCCACAGAGGCAGGTTCACTGGGTATCAATGAGAGAAGTCAAGTGGGATCTGAAGCTGCTTCTGTGAGTCAGGTGCCCCCAGCTTCATTTATTGCTGTTTAATTCTTTCCACTTTTGTTTACCTGATAGGATGGTTTGGGGGCTTCCAGAGGCCCTGACTTCCTTCAGGATCTTAGCTATAGATCTGGAAAGCCCTCCAGACCTTTCTCATTTGTGCCTAATCTTACTTTTGCCATTTTAGAACAAAGCACAGTTTTCCCTGTTGGCATCTATTGAGTCTATTTTCCACGTTTAAAATTATTAAAGTAGTTAAAAGAGGACATGGTTGTGCCTATTCTTGGTCTGCTTTTAAAGTCCATTTGTTTTCATGGTGTTCGGGAGGCCGTGATATTAATAGAACACTTTCCAAAAACACAAGCTTCCAGAGTGACCACGCCCAGAGCGACCACGTCCAGGTCCATAGCATCTAGTGGCAGTGGTCAGTAAAAGACGTTTGTGTAGGAAGAACAAATCTTTGTATCTGAGTCTTAGCATGCTCATTGAAGGACTGGGGTCCTTGTGCATTCCAAATAGTTCAAGAGTTGCAATGTAGATAGGACAGTGTCCTAGTGGCAATTTCAGGTACCAGTTCCTTTTTGCTGCTTGGGCCCTGGCTGCCTTACAGCACTTTTTGGTAATAATACAGTACCTTCAAGCCCGATATTGTCAAAGCCCTCTGCTGAAATATCTGCAGTTGATGTCCGTGGAAAAGAGAGAGAACAAAGTAGCCCTGGGGTGTAAGAGCCAAAATTACATTTTGGGTTTTAATTCTGTGCCTAAGAGACCGCGAAACAAAAATGTCTCTAACCTGTAAGGCCCTTGCCCAAGGAGAGATACTTCCTGAGATGCTGGAGGCTGTTGTTTAGGGGAGAGAACAAGCCACATCTTTAAAGTACCGCTGAACCAAAGGCAGTTAAGTTTCAACCTGAGGTCTGAGGAGACCTCAGGCCGCAGCAGGCAAGTTCCTCAGGACTGAGTAGCAACTTTACCTGCGGAGCCCTCTCACCTGCCCTTGGCTGTGAACTTTTTACCAGCCTACTTGTTTGTTCACAAATGGCCTGTGTGTGTGTGTGTGTGTGTGTGTGTGTGTGTGTGTGATAGGTTAGAAGCTCCTTCCTGGAAGGCAAGTTTCTATCTATCCCTGTTCATCTCTCACTGGGCAAGAATAAGACCACTACCACAATTTAAAGTCAAATTTGAAGCAAGCTTTAATTAAATACTGTCCAGGATGATGGACTCTGGCCAGGTCAATTCCTGGGCTCCCAGAAAATGGCTGTGAATCGCATTTTGCAGAGGCTTAAGAAGAAACACCCATAAGGCCACCATATTTCAACCAAGGACAAGCATATATCCTGATGTCTTTCCTGCCTACACACCTCCTGCCTACATCCAATCAGGGGCAGGTATACATCCTGCCAAACCCTGAACCTGATAAGCTTCTCCTCTGTGAAGCTACCGGGTCTGTGGAATTCCAGAGCAACAGAGAGAGCACAGTCCTGAGCATGGCTGTGCTGTGTGCCAGGAGCAAGGCAGCCGCAGACTCCAGTCTTCGGTTTTGACTTCGCATTCTTAAATAAAAACCCTAAGCTGAGCCTGGGGAGACACACACGTGTAGTTCCAGTGCTGGGAAGGCAGAGGCAAGAAAACCACTCCAAGTTCAAGGTTACCCTGATCTGCACAGTGAGTTCCAGGGCAGTGAGCTCTACATGTTTCAGAAACAAGCAATTTTTAAAAAGCAAAACTTTAGGCTGAACTAAAGCAAGAACTCTTGAAAACTGAAGCATGAAACCCTTTGGTCAGGTGAAGATAATGAAGTATTGACTGGCCCATTCACCAAACGCTAAAGCCAGTTTTTTTCCCATCATGCTGCTGGGCTAATGTTAATGTGTTTTCCTTGTAGATGCAAGTTTCAGGGTCAGTGAGCTCCAGACAGCTGTCTCCAGTGTCTCTGGAACCAACCTTTTTTGCCAGATTCCAAGCTTACAGATAACCCAAAGCTTTCAAAAGTGTGGACTTCCTTGGGTCTTTAAATTCTCACACTGTGTGTTTTCTCACATTCATCAGACATTCCAGCTCCTGGCTGTCCAGATCCATACACACACACACACACACACACACACACACACACACACTCCAGTCAGATTGTTTACATGTACTTAGAAGGTCTTTCCAGTTAACCTTTTTCCTGACCCACCCCACAATTTCCTCTGGTTTGTTATTTAACAGACTAGCCAAATAATTGGCCTAGGCTGTTTGCTTCCCTTCCTATGGAAAGCATTTCACTACTGCCACCAGCTCTTTCAGAGCCCACTGTTATCTCTTAGAGCAAGATACGGGACCCTGATGTGTGGTCTCCAGTAAGAACTCCCACTAAAACCCTTAGCACTGAGCTGCTTTCTGTGTGACACAAGCAGGTAGGAATTGCAAACTCAGCCGCAGTGGGGTGAGATGTAGTTGACTGTGAGCAACTGCCATGCTAAGGTTTAAAGCTAATAAATTGTTTCCAAGGAAAGGCCTTTGATACTGTTATAATTAGCAAAAGGTTTCATTCCCTCCAGTCAGTGTGTCACTTATTTCTGTGAAAAGACTTTCTAAAATGGTTTCATTGTTTTCCTCTGAAACCATCTCCTTCTGTCAGTTATGTAACATATTTCCTTCTTAAGGACAAGGATCACACGTGTTAGTGAACTCTGAATGCTGTCCTTCCTTCCATCTTTTCTTCCTTCCTTCCTTCCTTCCTCCCTTCCCTTTTTCTACTCTGTCTCTGTCTGTCTGTCGGTTTGTCTCTCTCTCTGTCTCTGTCTCCCTCTCTCTCTTTTGACAGATTCATAAAACATAGCCCTAGTTCAGTGGTTCTCTCCCTTCCTAACGCTGTGACTCTTTAATACAGTTCCTCATGTTGTGGTGACCCCCAACCATAAAATTATTTTGTTGCTACTTTCTAACTGTAATCTGCTGTTGTTAGGAATCATAATGTAATATCTGATATACAGGATATTGGATATGGAACTCCAGTGAAAGGGTCATTTGACTCCCAAAGGGGTCTCAACCCACAGGTTCAGAACTACTGTTTTAGTTGGCCTAAAGCTTACTATATATGATCAAGCTATCCTTAAGAAAACAATGTCTCCCCCACCCCCCGTCTCTGCCTCTCCAGTGCTGGAATTAAGGTATGAGCCACTTCACCCAACTTAGAAAGTCTACTTCAGAAGGAAGTTGAACCTGCTGGACATACATAGACAGATGCTGTGCTGGGAATGTCCTTGAATTTCCCAATGCAGAGATGGTGTGAGTGTTTTTATTTTCTCAAGGAACACCAACATCTTTCCCACATCACCCACAAATCTAAAATTGTCTCTCCTGCTTCCCTTCTGTCACCTGGAGTTAGGACGTTCCTCGTAATGGCCCCTTTTCCCCTCGGAACATCCCTAATGCTCAGTTCCTCATCATATCTGAACTGTCTGCTCAAGAACTTCCCAGTATAAAAATGGTACCAAGAATTGTTTTGAAACTGACAGATGAAATAAACCTGGGGAAACCATAGTTTTCCCATATTCCCCCAGCCATTTCTCCTGACTAGCTGGACCAACAGGCTAGAACTCTGTGTCCTAGACATTGGCACTGGACGCTAGTTATTATCTCCTTAATAATATAGTAGAAGTATGATTTAATGTGCTCTGCGGCAGCAGGGTCTGAATACCAGCTCAGTACCAGGAGCTGTGACCCTGCACTCCTCACTAACTGTAATCGCTAGGACAAAACTACTCAGTTGAACTGTATAGACTACAAGACTCTTCAGTTCAAAATGAGGGTGGGCATGAAAGAGTGACGCTGCAGTCAGTAAAGTTTTAGTTTCTCAAGTTTAGAAATCCTGTTTGTTTTGATGAGTCTTCTATTAAAGCGCAATATTCCTTGACATATCAGTTAAAATATTATAGTCTGTACTTCAGCAGAGGCCTGTTGGTCCAGATACAACACAGGCTGGAGAAAGGAAACGCAAGTCTGAGGAGGGAGGAAAGGGGACACAGAAACAGATTCTGTTCCCCTCACAAAACAGCTTATTGGAGATTACCTGAATTTCGCTTGTGTTTGGCCCTCCTGACCATCTCTGTGAGGTGAAGCACACACAGCCTGTAGCCAAGGTATGTTGGCTTTCCTTCCTTGGTGAGTAATCCCATACTCCCGTCCCTTCCTAGCTGTGATTTTACCTGGGACTACCATCTCTATGGCAAGCGCAACACCAGGTCCCGTTTTCCTTCTCTTTTCGTGAGAATCAGTCAACAGCCAAACTGCTTCCAATGTCAGAACTAACAGAAACTTGAAATGTCAAAATAGCAAAAACTTGGGAGGACTGATTTTCAGTTTTCTTCTTGACAGTTTAAATTATCAGACAAAGCTGGTTGAATTATCAGACAAAGCTAACCCCCAAAGGATGCACTGCTAGCAGAAAGAAACAAAGTCATAAGACCAGCAGGGGTTCCTCATCAGTTAGGGAAGCAAGGATGGTAGAGCCACTGTTTATCCCTGACATAGGTAGTCATGGATAGTCACTGCACCTTGCCTTCTTCCTGTCTTATAAGACTGCACTGTTGTGATTAATCTTAGGTTACTTTTTCAGCTGCAGGGTACTCAGGAGACAATTGCTTCTAACTAATAGAACTGGCATTAGCCTGTCTAAGGAAGGGGCCTTTTACTCTCCCCTTTGGACGATTGTCACACTTTGTTACAGACAAGCAGGTGTAAACTGCTACAATTGTTTAGACATGAAAGCAGTGTGTGGCTGATGTGAGTTGGCTAAGGAAGTGGACTGTCATGTACCCGGGACCAGTGAGCTTTCCCACACTGCAGACGTTGAAAGGATTGAAATACCACATTTCTGATTTCTTGACTACGTGCTCTTTGCTTCCTCCGAACACCCTACACAAGGTACAATAGAAACAGTCCCTTGTTGTTTGTTGTTTGTTTTTTGAAACAAGGTCTTTTTATGTCTCCCTGGCTGGCCTGTTCCGAGCGCTGGGATTAACAATATGTGCCACCATGCCTATGCCCCAAAGATTCACTTTTTAAAAGACATAAGAACTTAAAATTTAAGATGGTGGCTGTAGGCCTTGGTGACCTGAGTTTGATCCCCTGGCCCCACAAGGTAGAAAACAAATTCCCTCTCACAAGTTGACCTTTACATAGAGGGACACACACAGTCACACAAAAATAAATGTTTTGAAAGGACAAAAATGCAAATTTTAGAAAAAAATAAAAATGTAAAACTGTTTTAATTGAGCAATAAAACGAAAGAGGTGGTACTCTCCTTTTAGCATTTCTTCCTCCAGGATGTTTTTTGCCTCTTTGTTTTAATCAGTCATCCCAGGCTATGAGGTGGGCTGCAAGTCTCATTTGAACATGTTAAATCCGAGTGTCCTGATTGCAAATTATAACCCTGTTTCTGGAGCTTTGGGATGGGTCAGTCTGTGCGTGCTTTCTGCGGGTCATGAGGGAATGTGGAGGGCCCGCCCGCTTGTGTAGATTTTCGGTCTGTCAGGATGCCTCCGTTCTGGCGTAAAGCCTGTGCTCTCCTGTGTAGCACCTCTCTGCCATGGTGGCGGCAGCACTGACGGTGTTTGTGTATCTCAGCCTCAGACCCCCTTCATCACACTGCTGCTGCTACCTCCACAGTCCGCTGCTTGGGATCTGGGGCTCCCATGAGAATACTGGCCCACAGGTGTGGTGGCTCATGGCAGAGGCAGAGGCAGGCAGATTGCATGAGTTCAAGGCCAGCCTTGTCTACAAATCAAGTCCAGGACAGCCAGGTCTATTATACAGAGAAATCCTGTATCAAAAAAGCAAAACAACAACAACAAAACATTCTATCACACTCTTGCCGGGGTTCAGCCCTGTCCAGCTGGCCCGTGGCTACGTTGGAGGAGATGATGACATCTCTCAGCTTCACCCTTCCTTCTGCACCATGTCCACACTCTGTGCTTCACTCTCCTTTCCAGGCAGGTTGTCTCTGATTTGGGATCCTAATGGCAAAACTGGACTCCTCTTACCCTTGCAGAGCTCTACCCTGAACCTCTGAAGGCCAGGGTCTTTGCTTCCCTTTCTCCAGCTTCTCACTCCTATATAATGCTCACATTTTGGCCATGCACCCTCTTGGTTCTCTTTCTCTCTCTTTGGCCCCCTCTCCTCTTCCTCTGTTGACCCCAATCCTCCGTGGGCTGATTTACTCTGGACTCCTCCAGATGCATCTGGCAGTGCTCTCCCCCTCCTATTTATATAAAATCCTTTTCCTCAGCAGTCATGTCCTCATTTTCCCAGGGCCCTCTTCTTTGCTCTTTTCCTGTGGTGGTTAATTCTTAGTGTCAACTTGGTATAAACTAGAATCTCTTAGGAGACAAATCCCTGGGGATGTCTGTGATGAGGTTTCCAGATTAGGTTAGATGAGGAGGGAAGATGTTTCCTGTTGCTGGCAGCACTGCAGGGCTGAGGTTCGGGACTGGAAAGAGCGTGTGCAGATCACCAGCACTCAAGTCTCTGTGCCGTGTGTGCTGTGAGCAGCCCCCCACAGTCCCGCCACCATGATGAGTGGCATCCTCAGACTGTGAGCCAAAATAAACCTTCCTAATGTTGCCTCTGTCAGGTACGCTGTCACAGCAGTGAGAACGGGAGTGGACTTGTTAGGTGTCCATCTCTCAGGGGCCTTGAACATACTTTCCTGGTGGAGTCCAGCTCAGCGGGGGAAGACTGGTTCGGCTAGTGGATCCGGCTAGGTACTTAATGGAGAAAATCCCTTTGTGACCGATTTCCAGTTTCTGCAGCTTTTTCTTGTTTCTCCGTTAGTGGCCTTGTACCTTCACTGTCCACCGTTCCATCTCCTAATCTCACACACTGACCTCCTAACCTTCCACCTTCTGATGCTATAGGAGCTTGCATATGTGTATGCCTAGATACTTTCTGTTATTTGCCTTTAATTTATTTATTTTTTTATTTAATGCATGTGACTTGTCCCAGACCGTGTTTGTGAACATGTGTGTGCCTGGTGTCAGCGGTCATCAGAAGGTGGGGTCAGATTCCCCTAGAACTGGTCTACGGACAGTCGTGAGCTGCCGTATGGTGCTGGGAATTAAACCCAGGTCCTCTGAAAGAACAATCAGTGCTCTTGACCACTGAGCCATCTCTTCAGCCCTTCATTTGAAATATTTTTTTCTCTGTATATATTAGCAGGAAAAAAATGCTTTTTAAAAAGTTTCTTAAGGCATGTTAGTCCCTGTTGGCTTTGAATGCCATTTGTAGCCAAGAATGACTGAAATCTTGATCCTTCTTCCTCTGTCCCTCAAATCCTGGAACTACAGGTGTGTCCCCACTATGCCTACGCTAACCACCTATACTTTCTATTAACAATGACAAGCAACATGCCCAGGAGATGAACAACTCTACTTTTGGTAGTCTGTTCTGGGAACATACCTGTCCATGGGAGAAACTACGTATCTCAGTTAAGGTTGCTATTGCTGTGAAGAGACACCGTGGCCACAGCCACCTTATGAAGGAAAGCATTTAATTGGGCTGGCCTACAATTCAGAGGCTTAGTCCATTATCAACGTGGTGGGAAACATGGCAGTGTGCAGGCAGACACGGTGCTGGAGAAGGAGCTGAGAGTTCTCCATCTGGATCAGCAGACAGCAGCAAGGGAACAGGCTTGAGCTTCAGCCTACCCTCCAGCCCACCACTTCTTCCAACAAGGCCACTTCCTACTCCAACAAGGCCACACCTCCTAATAGCATCACTTCCTGTGGGCCTATGGGAGCTATTTTTACTCAAACCACCACACTATGTAAGTAAAAATCCATTCACTTTAGCGTAGGCTGGTGACTGAAAAGATTGGAAGCCAGTTCAATGTCCATGAGGGAGTCATATGAAAAATATAGAAGGGCCTGGGAATTAGCTCAGCAAGTCAAAACTACCCATGTAAGTCTGAAGACCCTATCCCCAGAACCTGTGTAAAAAGCTGAGTTCTGGGTGAGCATCTTTAGTCCCAGCATGCCTCTGGTAAGATAAAATGTGCAGACAAGAGAGACCTTGGATGCTTTCAGACTAGCACATCATCAGGGAATTGAGTCAAAACTGCAAAGCTCTGTATCAGCTCACACACGTTTGGATGTCTACTAGCAAAGAGAAGAAAAAAGGAAAGAACAAATGTTGGCAAGGATGTGGCAAAATCTGAACCCTTTGGTGGGAATGTAAAATGGTTCTGCTGCTTGCAAAAAACAACTGGAGGTTCCCTCAAAAGATTAAAAAAAATTACCAGACAATCTAACAACTCTATGTGGGATGTTTGCCCTAAAGAACTGAAAGCAAAATTCAAAGAGATCTTTATTTACTCATGTTTGAATCTGTGCCATTCACAATGCGAAAAGCATGGAATGTAGTAACCACTGATGGGTGAATGGGTTTTTACAAATGTGCTATAAACATGCAAAACAATAGTATCCCTCTTTAAAAAAGAAAATTCCAAAATGCTGCAAAGGAGAGGGACCTTGAGAACATAATGCTAACTGAAGTATGCCCATTTTTTAAAGCAGCAAATACCACATGAGACAAGCTGGTGGCTGCTGGGGGCTGGATATGGGGAAGCCATTGTTCAACCTCAAAGAACAGCGTTTTTCCCAGATGAAAAGAATTCTGAAGGTGGGGAGTGACGCTGGCTGAGTGACAGTTATTATTTTACTCACTACTTAACAGAGGTAAGGCAATAAACTTTGGGGCTGGAGAGATGGCTCAGCTGTTAAGAGCACCGGCTGCTCTCCCAGAGGACTCAGGTTTTGATTCCCAGCATGCTCAGAACTGTCCACAGCTCCAGTTTCTGGGGATCTTGTGGTTCTGCGTTCCGATCTGTCCCTTGGGGCCAGGAAGGATGAAGGAGAACCTGGAATGGATGGGGTCTGTGGATCCAAGGGTTGGGGGAGAGGGAGAAAGCCTTCTCTGGTCCAGCCGGCAAGACCACCAGGTGGGCAGGCAGGTCCTAGGATCCAGCCCTGAATGTTCAGAGAGAGAGAAAGAGAGAGAAAGCTCTCTCAGAAACAGCCCTTCAAGTGTTACAGCTCAAGCTAAACAGCAGCTCTTAGACCATCTTCAGTGAATCAGCTTGTGCCCGTTTATTAGTGAAGCAGCTTATGTCCCTCTAGTCCATGGTGAACAAGTACTATATGAACCTTGGCGAGCAGGGGGATTTATGGTGAATGTGTTCCAGTGATTCCGGCTGGCATGCTGGTGATGCTCTGTTTACATCCAGCAGCTGGCTATGTGACTACTCGTAAAAACTTTGAGAGTTGGGGGTCATCAGACTACGTGCAGCCACAGAAGCAGGCTGAGGTTCTGGGTCTCGGGATGAGATACTCGGGGTGTGGACACGTCTCTGACCTCACTCTAGCCCCATGCCTGTTTCTCTGATCACCCAACCTACGTACCCTACAGGCTGTGATGCCCTATTGTCACCTGCTCAGGCACACAAGTGGTGCACACACATACAGACAGGCAAAACACTAACACACATAAAACAAGACAAATAAATCTAAAATCAATTTTTTTCAAAAGACAATATAATTCCATGTGCTTTTTCACACAGTAAAATTGGAGAATAATAGCAGAAGACAGAGCACTGTGCCCAGGTTTGAACAAGTGTTACATGTCATTATTACATCTGTGCTCTGTCTCTGTGTCGGACACACTGACATTTTTATATTTATTTATGTTGTGGGTTTGAGACAGTTTCTCACTATGTAGCCTTGGCTGTCCTGGAACGCTGTGGACCAGGCTGGTCTTATGCTCACAGAGATCCTCCTGCCTCTGCCTCTCAAGCACTGGGATTAAAGGCATGCACTACCATGCCCAGCATTTTAAAAATATTATTTCTAGAACTGTTAAGATTTTTCACACTTCCTCACAGTTGGGTCTGGCTGTGAAATCAGCTGACTTATGGTTTGGTTGGATGCCTTCTGATGAACCCATCGGACTGGTTATGCAAGATGCAGAAAGCAGAAGGGGCAGATGGCATACTTGCCTCTGTGGCTGCTGACGCTGGGTTTACTGCCCAGCATCCTAACGTCACAGTGGGCTAGAGGCCTCTGCCATGGAACCGCTAAAGTACTAACCCGGTTTAAATTGAGTGTGTGCTTGGTTGGGGGAAGGGAGGGATTGGTTTCCTGCCTTCCTCAGGCTGTGCTCTCTTGGCAGGACAGTTCAGTCTATGGCGCTGTTACAGAGCCCAACCTCCCTCACTCCTGCCCGCCTCTCCCAGCCCCTCCCCTACCAGCTTCCTCACCCCTACCCACCTCAGTAGTTCCTTGAGCACCCTGGTCCTGGCCCTAAAAGCTCTTCCTCAAAAAGGCAAATGCATTCTTCCTTGTAACTGAATCTCAATTGCTATGATCAGTCCTAAGTTTTCGGTAGGAAAACTGCAAACTTCATTTCTAAATGACTAACGTTGCTCTATCTGCAGCCGTTCCGCACGCCTCGTGCCGACAATGACTGTCAGAGGACTTCAGGACTGAGGAGTTGCTGGGAGACGGCTCAGCAGCTAGGCGCGCATGCTCTTCCTAGCGCCCATGTTGAATGGTGCTCGGACTCCAGCTGCAGAGAGTGTGATGCCTCCAGTCTCCTAGGCACCCACATTCATTTGCACAAAGCCTCATGAAGAAACACATATATACACATAATTAAAAATAAATATTTGAAGAAACTGAGAATTTGCTATGAGACTCTCCTCTATGTGTGCTGACTAGCAGTCCGTCAAAAAGCATACACTCCCCGGGTGAGGGCACACGCCTTCACTACTAAGCCAGCACTCAGGACAGAGGTGGATCTCTGTGAGTTCGATGCCAGCCTCGTCTATAGCGTGAGCTCCCACACAGAGAAATGCTGTCACTGAAACAATTTCAAAATAAAAATCAGGAGTGTGCAGTACAGGCACACTCCTGCCCCCTCAGCATTCCTGAGGGGAGGCAGGGTGGCAGAGTTCCAGGCCGGCTTCTACTGCACAGTGGGTGTGAGGCTAGCAAGAGGATAGAGGACTGGGGTTAATCACCTGGGCTAGGGGTGATTTCCAAGTCAGTGTGGTTCACGCCTGCAATCCCAATACTTGGGGAGGCTGAAGCTGGAGGGTCAATATGGTGTAGAGCCATGAGAGTTTACAGTAATGAGACTCCTTCAAAAGAAGCGACTTGCATCCCGGATCTGCACTTTAGCTTTATTTAATTTTTTACACTTGCTTTGCGTGTTATGTGTGAGTGCGTGTTCATATATGCGTGTACACACTTGTCCTTGCCCCTGTGGAAGTCAGAGAACAACTTGAGAGGTTCTTCTTCTACCTCGTGGATCCTAGGGATCTAACGGAAGCTGTCAGGCTGGCCAACAAGCCCCCTTTTCCACTGAGCCATCTTGGGGGTCCTTTAATTTCGCTTTTAAAGCTTTCTCAGAACACAGAATGAGTGAATGAGTGTGTGTTAAAAATTATTCTCAGGCCACATGTGTCTGACATACTCATACAGCATGCACACACACACATACACACAGTAAGAAAGAAAGAAATGAAAAAAAAAGAAAAAGAAAGATTCTCAACACAGCAATTTTTATATTGTTTTATATAATTTTTATATTGGCAAAACTGAGGCTGGGCACGATGGCACAGATCTGTTATCCCAGCAGGAGGCCAAGGCAAGAGAATTGCTGCAGGTCAAGGCCAGCCTGATCTTCAGTCAAGTACAGCCTGGTCTATATTGCAAGGTAGGGCTATATAGTAAGAACTTGCCTCAAGGAACAAACAACAAAACTGAAAAAACAAAACAAAATGGTGGGAGGGGAGAGATTCACTCTACTGCCTGAACACTGCCAGATGACCGAACTGAAGGCCGTGGGCCCAGATCCCCTCACCGAGGCTCAGCCTCCTGAAATGATTCTCAACAACTGGGGAGACAGCCTGTGGAGTCCCAAGCTCTGTGCCTTTCAGTCATGGCTATCTTGTGGGAGCTGAGAATTCAGCCTTTTCACATCTAAAATGTGGGTTGCCCGAGTGAATCATGTGACGTTACGGCCTCTGAGCTTGGCGTGTTGGTCCTGGGGAAGCACTTTCTGTATTTACATTGAATCGAGTAGCCTTTTTGCACGCACTTTCCAAAGCACAACAGGGGTTAGGGGCAGCTGACAGAGCAGGAAATGCAGACACGTTCATTTCTCTGTTTCTGGCAGCAAACATCTGGGCTCAGAGATTTCCTCTATTAATGAGGTTCCCATTCAGGGCAGAGGAAGACAGAATTGCCTCTTCTGTCTGGCCGATTAAGCTTGATTGGGTGAGTTATCCACTTGAGGGACTGCCGTTTCCTTGAAATTCAGCCAGCACAACCCGAGTGACCTGTTCGTCTAAGGGATATTAGGAAAAACTAACTTGTTTAAACACTAGTCTATACAAAACCTCCTGGGGTGAGCGTATCGGAGATGAAAGAGGCACACTCGCACTTCTCAAACTGAAAGGGAGCTCATAGGGAAGCTCGCGAGAACAGTTAGGCTGAGAGTCTCATTATGTAGCTGAGAAAACAGGAGCAGCGGAGGTGATGACCTCCCCAAGCAGAACAATTCATTGAAAATTAACATGATTAATCCTTAGCTTCCTTTCCATTGGCCTGCACGATAAGGAAGCTGTCTGAGATATTTTTAGGGTTGTTTGCAATATGGGGGGAAATTTTCCAATGTCAGAGCAAATGCCCTAAAACCAGATGAACAGCTGGGCTCCTGTCCTGGGGTCAGCGGCAGAGGACAGCATGAAGGGCCTGCTGAATGTCCCTTCACTCATTGCGGACAGCAGACACCACATGGGGTCTCTCAAACTGACTTCTTTTGTATTTTCTTTTGTAACTGAGGTGGCTTTTCGGCCTGGGGTAGTTCTTTCCTTCAGGTACCTCCATGGTGCCCCCCCCCCCCCGCCCCCCAAGGACCTGGGCCCACAGGGAGTCCAGAGACGCCCAAGGGCTAATGAGGCCTGTGCTGGGACCGAAAGAGCGGAGACAAAGCCCCGGGGCATGCTTTGCTACCAAGCAGCAAGACGCTAGAATCCAGAGGGTCTGTGCAGTGGAAGCAGCCTGGGACCAACGCAGGGGAGGGGCATCTGCAAACATGCGGCTCCAGCTCACCCCAGCTCTGTGGGCTGCCTTTCAGGCCAAAGGCCTATACAGCTGGGTATTGGGAGCTGTTCTGGTGCTATGTACTTAATTGTTAATTACCGACACCACCCCCCCACCCCGTCTTTACACCCTAGATAAGCACATCCTCATATATGCCAAGGGATGCTGTGTAACTTCATCCCCCAGTTATTCCTCATTGGCTAATAAAGTTGCCGACAGCCTGGGCTAGGTACAAGAGAGGTAGGCAGGGTTCGGGTGCCCAGGCTTGGCGTCTGGGGCAGACCACGAGGCAAGAGGAAGGAGAGGGAGCAGAAGATGTAGTAGGATGAGAGGAAGCCAGAGAGAAGGAAGTAGCCATGGAGTGGGATGGACCACGAACACGTGGCCGTGAGGACAGAGTGATGGAGCCCGGACAGGATGACTTCTTGAGAGTAACTTGGAATGTGTAGCTATGAGAGAGAAAAATAGCTTAGAGGGTTAATATCTGCCCAGATCTAGTGCTTTAAGCTCATAAAATGAATCATGTGGCCCTCTGTGTCAATTATTTGGGAACTAGCTGGGGCAGAGACGCCTTTAAGAAAAGGCTACAATACTACAATAGTTAGGGGCCCATTTCTGTTTGCAGATACAATAGAGTTAGGATAGATACTTTAAAACAAAGCAAAAACACAAACTGTAAGAGTTGGGGAAGAATTTTATCCTTTGAGTGTTGCTTTGCAGTATGTTTTCCATAGCAGTCAAGAACTGGGGAGGGCACAAGTGTCTGCCGAGACATGCATGAAAGCGCAGAACATGTCGTGTGGAGATATGAAGGGATAAAAGTCTAATGCATGCCAATGCATGGCTGAGACTCAAGGACATTACCCTAACTGAAAGAAGCCAGACACAAAAATTGTAATGATCGTGCTGGTAGTTTTTGTCAATTTGACACAAATTGGAGCCACCTGGAAGAAGGAGCAACTGAGAAATGGCCTTCACCAGATTGACTTGTAGGATGTCTGGGACCTTTCTTTCTTTCTTTCTTTCTTTCTTTCTTTCTTTCTTTCTTTCTTTCTTTCTTTCTTTCTTTCTTTTCTTCCTTCCTTCCTTCCTTCCTTTCTTAATTTTTTCTTTCTTAATTTTTTTGTTTATTGAAAAGAAATTATTTTTCATACAATATATCTTGATTTACAGTTTTTCCTCCCTCTATTCTTCCTACTCCCTTCCCAACTCCCCTCTCCTCTGGATCTACTCCTTTTCTGTCTCTCATAGTAAAGAACCGACTTCTAAGAGATAACAACCAATATGACAAAATAAAATATAATAAAGAAAAAAAAAAAGCAAAATATTGAGGTTGGACCGGGCAACCCAACAGAAGGAAAAGAGCCCCAAGGAAAGCACAAGAACAGAGACCCACTCATGCTCTCACTCCAGAGTCCCATAAAACACTAAGCTAATAGAACATATGCTATAGAACATATGCAGAAGACCTGGTGCAGATCCATGTAGGCCCTGTGTTTGCCTCTTCAGTCTCTGTGAGCTCTTGTGAGCCTTGCTCACTTGACTCAGAGGGGCTTGTTCTCCTGGTGTCCTCCATCCCCTCTGACTTTTAACCTTTTCCCACCTCTTCTTCTGAGTTTCCTGAGCTCTTCGGAGGGTGGGGGGTAAGGAGGTGTGAGGATGTTTGTGGACACATTTAGAGCTGTGTGTTTCAAAGTTTCTCTCTCTCTCTCTCTCTCTCTCTCTCTCTCTCCATAATACATTTTTCTTAATGAATGAGTGATATGGGAGGGCCCAGCCCACTGTGGGTGATGCCAGGGCTAGCCTGGTGATTCTGGGTTATATAGGAAAGCAGGCTGAACAAGCCATGGGAGCCAGCCAGTAGGCAGCACTGCACCACGGCCTCTGCTTTGATTCCCACCTCTAGGATCCAGCAGTGAGTCCCTGCCCTGACTTCCTCTCCTCCTGGACTGTAAGCTGTATAAACGTTTCCTCCCAAGCTACTTTGGTCAGTGTTTTAGCACAGCAACAAAAAAGCGAGCTAGAACAGATGCTGGTATGTGCTCACAAACACTGTGTAGAGCGCTTAAAATCATAGCGATGGGCAGAAGGGTGGCCAGGGGCAGAGGGAAGGAGTAGAGAAGCTGTTGCTTAATAAGTGCAATTTTCAGTTTTGCAAGATGGAAAGAATTCTGGAGAGGGGTGGTGATGGTTGCTCAATAGTGTGCGTGAATTTGACACCACACTTTAAAAATGGTTAAGCTGGTGGGCAGTGGTGGCACATGCCTATAATTCCAGCAATGGCAAGGCAGAGGCAGGTGAATCTCTGAGTTCCAGGACAGCCTGGTCTACAGAATAAGTTCCAGGACAGCCAGGGCTACACGGAAAAACTCTGTCTCAAAAAAACAGAAAACAAAACAAAACAACAACAAACAACTTTTTTTTCTGTCACTAGCTTTCTATCACCACAGTGGCATCACTGCAATTATAGATTACTTACTTGCCAAGGGACAAAAGCTCATAGATGGCAGAGGGCTCAAGCCCACAGTGCCTGCTAAACCTGCTGAAGACCTCATGGTGCAAATCGTGAATGATGGAGGTGGAGAATGTATGGTAGGATCCTGTCTGGAGCAGGAAGCTGAGACTGAAATCCCACAATCCTTTTGGAAGGCAAGTCCTCATTCCCTTAAGTACCACCCACAATTCTCCTACACCCAGTATCATCACCCTGGGGGTCTAAGCCTGCAATCACAATGGGTTCTTGGGAGACGTTCTAAACACAGTCAGAACATAGTGTATGGTAAAAATTTTGGTTTTATTTATTTATTTATTTTGGCTTTTTTCAGGCAGAGTTTCTCTACGTAGCCTTGGCTGTCCTGGACTCACTTTGTTGACCAGGTTGGTTTCACACTCACAGAGGTCTGCCTGCCTTTGCCTCCCAGAGTGCTGGGATTAAAGGCGTGCACCAACACACCTGGCTAAAATTTTGTTTTTAAATCTTAGATGCGTTTGTTTGTTTGTTACTCCTGAGGTTATGTCCATGTACCGTGTGTGTGGTACCTGAGGAGGCCAGAAGAATATGGTAAAAATCTCTGGGACTGTAGTTACTCGTGGCAATGAGCTGCCATGGGTACGCTTAGGGAATCCCGGTCCTCTGGGAGAGCTGCCAGCGCTCTTAACCACTGAGCCATCTCTCCAGCCCACTACATAGCAATTTTGTTTTTGCTTGTTTGTTTGTTTGCTTGTTACTGAGTAGTCATTCTCTGGTTAAGAAGACTGTGAACAAGAAGTCCCTAGGACACTTTTACATTGAGGAAGCTTTGTGTGTGCAGCCTTAATGCTAGCCAGCTGCTTCCCACATGCTTGTCACAGATCACAACAGGGCAATCGCTCACCTCATAATTTGTGTAGAAGGCGGGCAAGAGGTTGGTGGCCAACCTTCTACTATATTACTCTCTCCGATTTACTGACTTATGCTTTACACAATCGGACAAATAGAATCAAAGCTCCAAGGCGCAGTAAAAGGTCAGCTTGGCTGTTAAACCAAAAACTTCAGGCAAATTAAATTTAGCAGGGTAAAAGCAAAGAATGATTTACTGATCCTGGGATGGTGGCTCATCCCTGAATCTCAGCCCTTTGGAGGCAGAGGTAGGAAGCAAATTGAGAGTTTGAGGATAGCCAGCCCCACAGAATGAGACCGCATCTTTAGGGGGGCAGACAATTGGGGATGTGGTTCAGTTGTTGGGGGGCTTTCCCAGCATGCTTTAAGCCTGGGTTTGATCCTCAGCACCACCACATAAACAGGATTTGGTGATACACTTCTGTGATTCCAACACTTAGGAAATAGAAACAGAAAGATCAGAAGTTCAAGGCCATCTTTGGCTATGCAGAGAGGGAGAGGCCAGCCTGGGTCATGATAGTTTGTATAAAGCAGACACACAAAACCCCCAGATGGCAGAAACACAGTTGTGTCCATGGAAGTGGCAGGGACCTTAGAGGTCTGTAGTAGAGGCTGTCCCTCGGCAGGACTTTCATTTTGAGTCATGTCTTAGTATGTTGGCCTGGAATTTGAGAGCCATATGCCTCTACCTCTTGAATGCTGTGATTGAAACCATTACCACCATGCCCCAGCAACCACCAGGTTTTAATGCAGCAGCTGATTTAATCAACCAGCTGACCACACTGTCAACCTCTTTGGTTTTCCTGGAATCCAATCAAAGAGGTTTCCTTGACTTCCACACTCTTTCTCACTCCTCACATTTATGTGGTGGCTCCAATGCTGGCACTCAGCCACCTTCATGTTGGGACTTAACAGTTGCAATCTAAAAAGGGGCAGAATAACAGGAGCAATAACGATATTCTGTATGTTAATAGGAATATAAGCTACGTGTATGCATTTATTAAAATTCCTGAATAATATTCCAAAAACGTAAGAAGTTTTTGTCAAATAAAAACTTACAGAGTTAGTTTAAAAATGTAGAATATGTTTTAAATTCTCCCAAATGATATGTACCTGAGAGCATTTAAAGAGGAAGTATATTGATGCCTTCAAATGAGGAAAAATATCAAGTTGGGCATAAACAGATGGCTCATTACAGGAGACGCTTTATTCTATTTTTGAGGCAGAGTCTCACTGCATTGCCTAGGCTACCCTCAAACTGATGGTCACCCCTGCTCACCTCCTGGGTGCTAAGTGCTGAGTTATGTGCACAGGCTACCACACCTGGCTTTAGTAAAATGCACACTGGGCTAAGGACATGGTTCAGTGAATAAAGTGTTAGCTGTGCAAGCATGAGAATGTAAAAGCCGAGCACGGTGGTTCACATCTGTAATCTGAGTGCTATGTTGGGAGAGGGATAGGGGGAATTCAAGGGAAGACTGACCAGCCAGTCTAATCAAAACAGCAAGCTTTAGCTTCAATGGGGACCCCTGTCTGAAAAAATAAGGTGGAGAGCAATAGAAGAGGACACCCAAATTTGACCTCTGGCCTCGGAATGCATAGGCAAGTGTACTTGCATCCACACATACACACACACACCAAACACACACACACAGAGTGAAATGTTACAGAATCTAAGTATTTACATGTTAGATGTACATTTTTTGATTAAAAATATATAAATTAGGGAACTGGAGAGAAGGTTTGGTTGTTAAGAGCACTGGCTGCTCTTGCAGACGACCTGGATTTGAGTCTCAGAATTCACATAGCCAATTCACAACTCTAGTTCCTGGGGATCTATCACCCTCTTCTGACCTCCTTTGGCACTGCATGCAGGTGGTACACAAACCTACGAGCAGGCACACACCCATACACACAAAATAAAAATAAAAGGAACATTTTAATTAAATAATTCATAGTCATTAAATAATATGCACTAAGCACTAGCAAAGTAAATACATCGTTTTGTAATGAAACACTTAAAAGTGTTCTATAACAACACCTGGAGGGTAGGGAAGACAGAAAGTTTCTGTGAGCAGCCAGCCAGGTCTGTTTACAGATGCAGAAAGGCATGCTCAGAGAGCCAGTCTGACCCTATTATTCCACTGCCGAACAGCCCAGAAGACACCTGTTCCTTTCATTACAAGCCGGAGCTCTTTAGCTGGGTACATAAAACGCTTTACAACCTGTCCTCTGACCCCTGCTCTGACCGCACCCTGAGGCCTCCAGCACAGGAGCAGAGCTGTAATGAGGCCTGTGGGCACCGGGCCAGGCTGATCAGTTAGTGCCATTTCCATATGACTATGGCTTTTAACTGATTTTACTTATCAAAACAATATATGTGCATGGTTTAAAATGTCAAGGAATGCCAACACCTCATACAACAAAAAACAAAACAGAACAACAAAAAGGTATTTTCCTGTACCTCTGCCTACTCACATCTATTAGCCACAACAGTTAGCCTCAGACTTTTAAGCTATTTATATATTTATTTCAAGGTCCCTGGTTTGTGGTTCTCTCTGCTCAGGAAGGCAAATACTTCCAGTTTATTTCCTCCTACTGTGTGTGAGTTTATTGGCATCTTTACTCTCCAGCTCCTCCTAACACAGCTCTATCAATACTTTTGTTAAACCAAACATTTCAGTATGGATTAAGTGACTCTATTAATAAGTCATAAATGCATACTTAAATTCATACTTAATGTCTATATATGCATAGAAACATTTAGACCTGTTTACTGTGTGATATTTGATAGGAGTTAATATTAGTTATTAATATTGGAATAAAAGCACCTAGTCTGGTGAGATGACACAGGCCTACAATCTCAGCACTAGGGGGGGAACAGGCAGATAGATCTCTGTGAGTTAAAGGCCAGCCTGGTCTACACAGTGAGTCCAGGACGGTCAAGACTATAGAAACCCTGTTTCCAAAAATAAAAAATAAAAAAGGAAGGAAGGAAGGAAGGAAGGAAGGAAGGAAGGAAGGAAGGAAGGAAGGAAGGAGGGAGAAAAGAAAGAAAGAAAGAAAGAAAGAAAGAAAGAAAGAAAGAAAGAAAGAAAGAAAGAAAGAAAGGAGGGAGGGAGGGAGGGAGGGAGGGAGGGAGGGAGGGAGGGAGGGAGGGAGGGAGGGAAGAAAGAAACGAGTCTGTCTTTGCCTTGGCCAGATTGCCAAAGATCTGACAAATTGCTCTTAAATCCACTAAACCTTGTGAATTTCCTGTTATTCAGTAAATTCTGACATTGTAGAAAGACACGTGTTCACTTATGTCTCTGGCGTAGCAACTCACAAGAATGTATTTATATATTTATGTGGGAAGTGCATTCTATATTTATATGTGGAGGTGTTCCTGGAAATTTTGGGAAGTTTCGGTCTTACCTGAGTCATCACATGTTACTGAGGAAATTGGGGGATTCCTACTGTGGTTCTTAACTTTATTAATAAAAGAAATTTAAAACAAACTCAGAAGGTTCTGCTGGGTGAGGTTGAAGTCTGACATTTCCGGATAGCCGCACACTTGGTCTAAGATGATGGTAACCCCAGATTTTGTAAGGAACATCACACATCCCTTAGAGAAAGATCAGAGGCCCAGCCCTTTCCTGATAAGAAAACCCGTTTAGCAAGCACCTGGGAATTCCTGGAGATACCACCCTATGCTAATAAGATGCCTAGGTGTCTCGGCTTTCCACCCATGCTGATCAATGGTACTTGAAGATTTTCCCCCACCCATAGGATAACTAAGCTCTATCTTTTCCTTGTTACAGCATACTACTGCATGTAAATGAGGTACTATACATGTAAATCAAATGTCCTTGACCCCCTGAACCTGGCAGATAAAACACCTTCACCCTTGAAACCTCGCCTACTGTCCAAGGTTTAGAAATCTGATTTCAAATACATGTGTGTGTGACATGCTGGTGCTGCGTGCTGTATGATACCACCAGCTTTCCACCATGGCCGCCTGAGATTTGTCATTTATTCTGGGGGATAAAGGGCTCCCCTCCTCCCTGGAGATTTGCTGCCCAACTGCTCCAGCCAGCGGAGCCTGTTATTAGTGGGGGATAGAAGGGAATCCGATCCTGTGAAAAGATGGGCTGAGAGAAAGAAATGAATCCAAGCAAACAGGTGCTTGTCAAGGACCAACTTTACTGAGCAAAATCAGCTTTTCTATAGGGTTCAGGATGAGGAAGTAGGGTGGGTGAAAAATTACAAATTCTTCTCGGCCAGGGGCCTGAAACATCTTGTGATAAGCCATGGTTCTGTGAGCACATCTCTGCTGTTACCAAGCAGTATGTTTACCGATGGTAAGGAAATGGGCAAGTTGAGGCAGGTTGATGAGTTTCTACAGGTGGTCTCTGACATCTCCAAGCAGTATGTTTACTGCAGGTAAGGGAACAGGCAAGTTGAGGCAAGTTGGTGAGCTCCTTCAGGTGGTCTCTGAAGTTGGCGAGTTACCTCAGGTGGTCCCTGACACCCAACCACCTTGAACTTCTGGACCACACGGGGCTTGAATGCCGGGCAGCTGGCCACGGCAAGCTTCCGCTGTTGACTGGCGTGTAGAACTGCCTCAGCAGCCATTGACCGGCATCTCACTGGCCCTACCCTCCAGCCCACTGGGCCTGGGCCTCAGCCTTGCCAGGCCTGAGTTCTGTGGCAAGCCAAGCAGGCATGGGCTTTCACCTGCACCCATGCCGTTAATACAGTAGCCTAGCCAAAGGGCTATAACACCTATCATCACAGGCTTCTGGTACTCCTAAATTTCCACTGCCTCTGATACTGGCAATCTCATTTAAAAGTGCTAAATTGTAACACTCAGTGGAAAACTAGAGCAGGGGCCTCGCCCTACAGCCATCCAGCAGTTCCTTAGAGATGGGGTCTTTCTGTTCTTCATCCAGAAGCTGACAGCTGAGCCCCAGACTTCTGCTGGATGAAGAATGACAAAAGGTGTCTCAGGGTTTCTGTTGCTGCTATGAAACACCACTGTTGGGAGATGGTCTTGCGCACTGTATATTCAGATGCTGATTCCTGTGCCCAGGATCTGGTTGCAGTCCAATCACCAGCATTGTCATTTCTATGAAGAATCCCCTGTCCAATGTTGTGTAAAAATTGTTCTCCACCATCTCTGACTGGTAAAGAAAGAGCTGATCATCCTCTAGCTGGGCAATAAAGAAGAGGAGACAGGACTCAGAGCCCTGTCAGGGGTCTCAGATAGACAAGAAGCCGAGAGAGAGGAGAGAGAGAGAGAAGAGGTAGCCAAGAAGAGTTCACCATGAGGACAGACAGATGGAGCCAAAACAGCCAGGCAAGACTGAGATGGCAAGCAGCACAGGGCACATGGCTGGGAAGGAGCCAGACTAGTATAATCGGGTTAGAATAGATCAATATCTGCCCAGCTGTAGTGCTTAAAGCTTATTAATAAATGTAATAGGCCTCTGTGCCATTATTTGGGAGTTTGAACAGGCAATAGAAAAAGCCCCTACTTATCCTATATATCTATACTCTACAACCAAAAAGCAAGATGGGGAGGAAAGAGTTTATTCAGCTCACACTTTCACATCACTGCTCATCATTGAAGGAAATCAGGGTAGGAATTCAAGCAGGCTCAAAACCTGGGAGCTGATACACAGGCCATGGAGGGTGCTGCTCACTGGCTTGCTCTCCATGGCTTGATCAATCTGCTTTCTTACAGAACCAGGACCACCAGCCCAGGGATGGCAGCACCTAAATGAGCTGGACCCTCCACCATCAGTCAGTAATTAAGAAAATGCCCTCCAGCAAGTTCTTATGGAGGCATTTTCTCAATGAGTTTCCTCCCTTCAGATAACTCTAGCTTGATATAAGACTAGACAGGACAAAAAGAAACTTAAGAACATTTTATTAGGTAAAAGAATATCTCAGGGAGGTGACCTGTAAATCTCAGCAGCTGCCTGGAGGAGGAAGATGAAGAAAGGAAAGAGAAAAGGCTATGCCATTTGCATTAAACCAGCACAAAATCAGCCCCATGGAGGACCAGCAGCTTTGTGGTGGCACAGGAACTCAAGAGAAAGAGGGAAGCACAGTGATAGACAAGCATGAACAAAGATAGAAGGTAGAGAAGGAAAAGCCATGCTTTCCTGAATATTTCAGAAAAGTGGCAAGATTTACAAAGCTGTGAAATTATTCCTCCTATTCCAATCAAGGTGGATCAGACCTTAAGGAAGGACACGATGGCATGTCTCCACCTAGAGGTAGAGTCCATCCTTTACTGTCACAGGGGTCAGCTGAGAATTTGCAAAGGTTGGTTCTCCCCTTCTGCCATACCAGTACCCAGGACCCAAGTCCAGTCTCCGGCTCAGCTGCCCCTACCTTCACTTGCTGAGACACCATCTACCCTCCAAGTCTTCCCACACAGCAGTGAACGTGTGTTGCATGCCACAGGTTCAGGGAATGAAAAGATGAGAAAGATAGTAAGAGTCAACACCTCCAGGAACTGACCACCTGGTAAGAGAGCCATTTCTCACAGAGCAAGCAGTAGTAGGCCAGATCTACAAACATAGCAATCTGGACGCCTTACAAAAGAAAGGAGGCTGGACTTTCTGTAAGAAAGTAATTTGGAGTGGTGATAGAAAGCCAGACTTTGAAAGTGCAAATACAAGTTCACAAAAAAGAAAGGAAGGAAGGAAGGAAGGAAGGAAGGAAGGAAGGAAGGAAGGAAGGATGGAAGGAAGGATGGAAGGAAGGAAATGAGCACAAACCAGCCTTGGTGGCACATGCCTTTAGTCCCAGCACTCAGGGAGGCAGAGACAGGCAGACTGCTATGAATTCAAGGCCAACCTGGTCTACAAAGTGAGTCCAGAACAGCCAAGGCTACATACAGAAACCCTGTCTCAAGGAAAAAAAAATGAGCATAGGGAATCTGGGCATGGAGACTCATAACTATAATCTCAGCACTCCAGAGACAGACACAAAAGACTCTGTAGTCCAAGGTCATCCTTGGCTATATACCAATTTGTAGGCCAGCCTAGTCAGTGTGAGACTCTAGCTCAAAAAGTCAACAAACAAACAAATAAAAAGAGAAAGTGTTTCAAATAGATGCTCTAAACTACTGACTTCTGTCTTAGTCACGTTTCTATTACTGTGAAGAGACACCACAGCCAAGGCAACTCATATAGAAGAAAGCTTTTATGAAGGGGCTTGCCTACAGTTTCAGGTTTCATGACTATTGTGCTGGAAAGCAGACAGACATGATGCTGGAGCACTGGGTGAAAGCTTTACATTCTGATCTGATCTGCAGACAGCAAGCACAGAGAGAGAGAGAGAGAGAGAGAGAGAGAGAAAGAGAGAGAGAGAGAGGCTGAGACTTACACGGACCATGTCCAGTGACACAGTTCTTCCAACAAGTCCATACCTACTAATCCTTCCCAAATAGTTCCACTGACTGGGGCCAAACATTTAAACCTATGAGCCTCTGGACATCATTATTGAAACCACCACAGTTATATTTCACTAGGCACTGAAGTACTTCTGAAAAATAAAAAACTTGTTTGCCAGTGTGGTGGTACCCATTTGGTACCTCAACCAGAGAGGCAAATGCAAGAGGGCTGAAAGTTTTGGACCAGCCTGGGGTAAATATCCTATTTCAAAATCAAAGCTAACAAATCTGATAAAACCCAAGTGCCTTTTCTTTAAGTTCTCAGTATGATGAAATCAAACAATCAAATTACCAAACAAATATCTAATTACTAGATGATAATTGTCATGGAAGGAAAGTGGGAAGAGAGCCTGAATACTCAGAAAAATGAAAGACAGCTCCATCTGGACAGATAGAAACAGAAAAGATGCATGGGACAGCATCTGGACAGTGGGACCCTCTGGATGCAGGGGCAGGAGAACTGCCTTGACTTCCTGGCTAGATCAGCCTACATTGTAATTTCCACAGTACTGAGCAAGACCCTGCCTTGAAAGAACGTGGAAAAAAAAATGTTGGACAAAACACCAGGTCCATGTTTCTCACTTCTTCCTTGGGCTGTGTAAATCCTTCTGGAAAGCGAGTGGTGGATTATGGAACAATTTCAGCAAATTTAGATTATCTGAGAATTTCAATCTTCCTTTAAAAAAATCTGGAGACCCCCATCTGTCGCACCCACCTCTCATCATGTGGGAATCTATATGAAGTTTCTTAGACTTCGTCAACGGGATTCTTAATATCTCCAAACAGTTTAGTGTTATCGCACACTCTTCAACGTGGAGTCCACCTCTTCTCCAGGAACATATTAAGGGCCTGTGTTATTCAGATGTCTTGTCACTGGCAAAACATGAGTGTAAACAACATAAAGGGGACTTATTTTAGCTCAGGGTTCAGAGATCCCAGAGCCACCATCCTTGCCTCTGTTGATTCTGGCCCCATGGTCAGGCAGAATATCACGATTGAGAGAGCGTGTGCCAGCAGAGGCTTCTCTCTCATCTCAGGGTAGACAGGGTTGGAGGGTTGGAGTGGGGCAGCTGGAATGAGGTGCAATCTCCAAGGATGTGCCCCTAAACAACATACTTCCTCTGTTTAGATCCCACCCCAAAAGTTTCCAGACTCTCAAGAATAGTCCCAAGCCTTCAACAGTGACGTTTTTGACAGATGTGAACCGTAAGAGACAATAACAGTCAGAGACACTTTAAACAGTTGACTTTGGGGGCTGGGCTGCACCTCGGTGGGAAAGCCCTTGACAAGCCCTAGGTTCAATCCCTGGCATGTCCCGGGCCAGAAGGAAGACTACTTCAAGGGCTGGAGGGACAGGTCCCTGGGTAGAGTGCTTCCTTAGCATGCATGAAGCCCTGGGTTCCGTCTGCAACACTGCACAACCAAGGCATGGTGGCTCACACACATCACCAGAGCACTTGGTTGAGAGCTGGAGCCAGGAGGATCCAAAGTTCCAAGTCATCCCTGACTACATAGTGATTAGAAGCCAGTCTGGAATACAGGAGACCTCTTCTTAACAAAAACAAACAAACAAAAAAACAGATTAGTTGAACTCAAATGAACATTTCTTTTGGAGGGTGCAGTTTGAGGCAGGGTTTCTCTATGTAGCCTTGGCTGTCCTGGAACTTGCTCTATAGACCAGGCTGGCCACAAACTTACAGAGATCTACCTGCTTATGCCTCCCAAGTGCTGGGATTAGAGATGTGCACCATCACCACCCATCTGAAATTTTCTAAATCTTGTGAATGAAAAACACTTTCAACAGAGTAATAAGACTCTGTAATAATGAAATAAAACATCGCAAATGAAATAAGACATTCACAAATCTGAGGCCAGTGAGCACCAGTACCGTTAAGTCTCACTTAGCAAACTAAAGCTGTCAAGACAAAGTTCCCCTGTGTGATATTAACTTGTGATGAGTCACTTGCCTGTCCCTCAAAGCACTGGCCTCCTGACTATGCCAGCTTGGAGTCTTGTGATCTGCATGTTTTACATCTGCTGTGTCTAGATTCAGATTTACAGGAGGCATGTACAGTTTACTAAGTGTTTCATCTAGAAATGATATCTAGGAGTAGCAGCCCAGCTGTGAAGGGCGCTTGGTAGACCAGTGAAGTAGTTATGCCTTCACCTCGGTGTCCACATCACGGCCCTTCTCCTCTGTTGAGGATACCAGGGGGTGTGGAGAGATGTCTCTGAATGGCTGACAGCCAATGATCTTGTCTGGGGGCACAGAACATCTACACAACCCGATCTAGAGTGTTCTCACATTTCTTTTTTTGAGTCAGGGTCTCTCTGTGTAGCCCTGGCTGTCCTGGAACTCTTTATATAGACCAGGCTGGCCTTGAACTCACAGAGATCCACCTTCCTCTGTCTCCTCAGTGCAGGGAGTAAAGGCGTGCACCACCACAGCCAGCTTCTTACAACATCTTTATAGAGCAGCATTCTGGGAGAAGAAAGCAGATAAGAGAGTGAGGAAGTGAGAGGAGAGGAAGCCTGGCAAGAGCATCCTGGAGTAAGTAGAACAGGAGCTACCAACATCTCTGGGTACCAGATAAGGTTAAAGTGCTAGGGGCAAAAGAGATGGTTCAGGAATTAAGAAAATGGTCTCTGGACCAGGCCTGATATCCCACCCTTTAAAACCAAGACTCAGGAGGCAGAGGAAGGCAGGCCTCTGTAACTTGGAGGCCAGTCTGGTCTACACAGTGAGCTCAAAGCCAACCAGGAACACATAGTGAGACTGTCTAAACATAAAAAGAGCAAGTTCTGCTGCTGTACAGTATCCCTGGTTTGGTTCCTAGCACACATATTGAGCAGTTTACAACTATAACTCCAGCTCCAAGGAAACCAATACCTTCTCCTTGCATCCAAAGGCATTGTACTCCCTTACACAAATTTACACATAGGCACACACATAGCCATAATTAAAAATGAAATCTTGATGAGGAATGATGGCACACACCTTTAATCCCAGCACTTTCCAAGGGGAGCCAGGTGAGTTTGAGTCCAGCCTGATCTACAGAGCTGGTTCCAGGACAGCCAGGGCTACACAGAGAAACCCATTATAAAAAAAAAAAATCAAAAGAAAAAAATTCATGTAGAATCCTTGCAGTGTGAGAGACTTGACCTGACTAGGGTATCAAAGGAACCAAGAAAAGACAAAACACAGAGCCACAAGGCTGGGATCAGGTAGACTGGCCTCCATGATGGAGAAATTTCAGCACTCTAGAAGCTCAGTCTATTTAGTAGGTACAGTTTATCTCAGTTAGGGTTTCATTGCTGTGAAGAGACACCATGACCATGGCAGCTCTCATAAAGGAAAACTTTAACTGGGTCTGGCTGACAGTTCAGACAGACATGATGCTGGATAAGAAACTGGGAGTTCTGCACCCCCATCAGCAGGCAGCAGGAGACAGTGGCGCTCAGGCTGGCTGGAACACTTGAAACCTCGAGCCTTTCCCCAGTGACACACTTCCTCCAATAAAGCCACCCTTTTAATAGCGTCACTCCCTATGGGCCTATGTGGGCCATTTTCACTTAAGCCACCACACAGGTGAACAGGTAGGCAGGGCAGTTGCCTACTGAACAAGGAGGGTTATTATATACAGATAAACAAGGAGGCAAGATTTATGGTATAGAGCTGGATCAAAAAGACAGATTTAGCTAACCTCAGTAGGCTCAGTCTCTGTAGGAAAAGAGTCTTCAGGTCCTAAATATCTTCCAAAAGAATGCTATGATGAGCTTTTTCTACATGTTATTAAAATCCCTCTGAGCCTTGGCCTGAGGGAAGGAGCAGGGGAAGGAACTTAACATTTTCCCATGGGTCAGAGGCTATGGTCTTGGCGTGGTCAAGCCCATGTCAACAGCAGATATTCACTCAAGACTTCTTTCACTCAGGGCTTCCTCCTTTCCCCACAAAATCTTTTTTAAACATTTAAATGTCACAGAACCCTCCTGAAGACTTTGTAACTTCCATGAGTTATTATTTTGTTGTCCTCTTTTCTAGTCTGATGGCCTGTCATTTCCTCTGTGTGACAGATTTGGCTTGAGTAGCACAGATGTGATTAACAGTAGGATGAAGGATGATGTAATAATCTTAAATTAGGCAAAGTCATCATTTTAGCTTATTAACTGTACTGACATCAGCATGGCCATATCAAGGGGTTATCACCCTTGTTTTCACAGACTTTAGAAATTTGGGTTCTGTTTGAACATTCGACCCCTGTCCATGGAGGCTGAATGGAAGGGGCAAGGCATCCTCCAGCCATCTTTCCGGGAGCCTGCTGGTTGCTAGGGCAGGGCGCCCTTGCATAGGAGTGGGAGGAACAGGAGGACAGATTGGAGGAGGCATGCTCCCTGTTGTGGGTCTCCTAATGATGAAAGCGGTCTCTTAAAGGGAAGAACATTTTTGCTAAGTGAAGAAAGGGCCACAAAGGAAATTACAGTGGCAGACATGTCCATCAGCTTCGTAGTTTTGTCCTGAGATGAACCTGCTTATTTCTGGCTTCCACCGGCACAAACAAAAGCTGTCCCCAACCCTGTGCCACTGTGGACTTCCTAACTTGGAAGGGGCACAGACCACTGCTTAGCTCGCAAGCCACCAAGTCTGATACTGGGTTGTTCCTTCTCTGGAGACACAAAATGTTTTGGGAACACAAAGTGGACAACCTCTTGTGAAATGTGCCAAACTGTCTAAGTGATGAGATGGACAGAAGGGAAACCAAAGAACAGTGAAGAGCCAGAAGGGCTCAGAGACAAACTAAGAAAAATGAGTTGATTTTGGTGGTCTTGGAACTTGTTCGACGTGTGTGGCTCAAGCACTGAAGCATATTTTTAAGAAGCCTAGAGGAAAGAGCCACAGTTTTTATATTTTGATCATTATTACATTCTGAGGCCAAAATCAGAGCTTGGCATAGTCTAAGGGGCTGATCAATACTTGCTGAGTGAATGCATATGTGACTGACTTAATATAGCTAAAGAAAATAGGGTCCAATTTTGAAAGCACAAATATTTAAGTATATATATAGTTTGTTTAAACTTATACAGTTATGATGTATTTTAAAGGAGCAGTCTCCCAAATACTTATACAATCAATATAATACAATACAATCAATGAATTATGCATTCTACTTGGAGAATTCCTTGAGTTCTTGTCTCTTCTTCGAGGCTGGGGATTATAATAGTTCAGTTGGTAGAGTGCTTTTCTAGCATACATGAAGCCTTGGGTTCGATGCCCAACAACTGCATAAATAAAGTATGTTGGAACATGCCTATAATCTCAGCACATAGGAGGTAAAGGCAATAGCATCAAGGATTCAAGATCACCCTTACCTTCATAGTAAGGGGGGAAAAAAAAGAATCTGAGTTCCACTCACTTGTTTGAAAAATGGGGAAACTTCTCTAGTTTGTGGGCTGCAGAAACAAAAGAGAAACAAGCTGACCATTTCAACTATGCTCCATGAAGAAATTATAGTTTGACTTCACAGGTCGGTAACAACATAAAATTGTCTCCTGAGGGCTGTAAACTACTGTATCTTTAAGGGTCAAAAGCACTCAGCTAACTATCTAATATGTACACTTGAGAAACTGCTCTGATAACACTGAGGCTGGCCCGATGGCTCAGGGGGTAAAGCGTTTGCCAAGCCAGTCTGAGGACCACAGTTCAGATCTCTACATAAAACAGGCACTTGCTAGCTAGCCTGTCCAGCTGGAACGGTGTGCTCAGATTCGGTGAGAGAGGCCACCTTGAAAGAAAAAGGAGGTGGAGAATGAGAGAGGCAGACAGAAAGGTTGGAGTCTGGCCTTCCTGAGCAAGCAGGGTGAGTGGGCCTGCAACTGCCCCTCCCACACATGTGGTGCTCTCACAAAAAGACTGTGCACGTTGCCTAAGGCTCAGTCCAGATCCTGCGTACCAATTGTTCCATTTGTACAAAGAAGGCAGAAACCAAAGCAATTTCAATATTTTCTCCAATATTTTTCATAGAGAAAACACACTCCATCCTCACCTTTGTGCTTGAAGTATTTTCCTCTTTACTTTCAGGATTGTGGATCATTTCAAGTCTCTCACTCAGGAAACCAGTCTCTCTGCCCAAAAGACACCAAAGCGTAAAGTTCAGGGCAGGCTGTGTGGGAAGGCTTCAGCAGTCACTGGGCAACTGCCCACAGCCAAGTTGGTTTGAGCTTCCTCGGAGCTCAACGTGGGAACAGCACTGTCATCTGGAGCCGTGCTGTGCCGAGTGACAGCCATCTGTTCCCGACATGTCCTTTCTGTTGGCACAAATAAAACAATCACCTCACAGAAAACCCATGAATTCATAATCCTTCCAAGATGCTCAGCTCCACTCCACCCCAGAGCAGTAACCCGACGACAGCCATTCTTTGGGTGTCAAGAATGGATCAGCACGCACATATCTTGGAAGAACTAAAAGTGTGAGTTTCTGATACGAAAAATACTCCTGGTTTGTTTTTTGGAAACTTTCATCTTCCCATCTGTCTGTAATCAGATTTATCAGATAATTCACGGGGGGGGGGGGGGATTGCTTACATCAGCTGTGGATTAAAAAACTATATTTTGACCACACTGATCTCGGTTCAAAATGCTGTAGGATTTGCTATAATCCTGTTACTTATACTCATAGAATGTTTCCTTATCTTTAGAGATAATCCAATATCTGAGTATTAGGGATGTGGGAGTGGTGAATGAGAAGAATAAGTTAAGCCCTCTCCTTCAGCAAGCATTGCACTGCCAGGTTAACTGTGGGGTACCAGCACTGGCATAGAGAGCTAACCTACATTTATGGAGGGCAGCCCTGGGACTTCCTCATTTTCTTCCTCATTCACAAAAAGCTTGCACACATTCACAGCTGTCTATAATTAGTAGACTCTTGTAGCGACTTGTATTATAATGACTTTTTTTGAGATGAAGATTCTCTCTACCTACCAAAAAATATTCTAAGACAAGAAGGTTTTTAATTAATTTGTTATTATTTTCACCAATTAATTAATTAATTGAGGCAGGACCTCAGTGTGTAGTCCTGGATGAACTGAAACTCACTATGTAGACCAGGTTCATCTCTAATTCACAGAGATCCACCTGCCTCTGTCTCCTAAGTGCTGGGATTAAGGTTGTGCACTATCAGACCCAGCATGCGCTGCATGAATTTTAAATTCTAACAAAGACTGAGAAGCTAGTCTTGGGTGAATTTATCTGCTTTTTGTTACTATTGTTATTTGTTTATTTTGTGTTTATACGTATGGACACATATATACATGAGTGCTCATATATACATGTGTGCAGAGGTCAGAGGTCAACCTCGGCGGGTGTTTCTTAGGTGCCATCCACCTTGTGTTAAAACAAGGTTCTCTGGCTTGGCCTGGAATTGGCTGATTAAGCAAAGCTGTGTGGCCAGCAAGCCCTAGCGATCTACCTGACTCCACCTTCCCAGCACTGAGATTACAGATGCAAGTCGCCACTCTTGGCTTTTTGACATGAGTTCTGAGTCGAGCGTGGTCCTCAAGGTTGTACAGCACCCACTGATGAGCGTCTTTCTAGCGTTTTTGTTTTTACTTATTTGCTTGTCTCTGTAACGGGTCTCGCGATGTTGTCTGGATGGGTGTCACACCTCTGGGAGTGCTGGGTTTAGCACCGCGGTGGCGGGAAGTACAGGCAGGTGCCACCATGGCTAGCTCATACCCACTGTTTCAATACCCAGTTTCTGCTAAAGATTATTTTGCTGAAGCACATAGTTTGAGCGTCACAGTTCTATAAACTTGCTACCTCTACACAGTACTGAAAGGAGTAGCTGAGGCTAAGGAGCCAGACCCCCAGGCTTCCACACACTCACTGCCTACACCAAAGAGCAGATGCTGAGAAAGTGCGGACTTCAAAAAGGAGAATTACAAAGACAAAGGTTTACAGCCCTGGCTCTGCCTGCCTTTGAGAAATCTTCCTAGAGGACAAAGGGCACTCAGTCACCTTAAGTAAACCTAGACCCACTGTGAATGTAGAAAAAGAAGGAGCCCCGAGGACACACACAAGCATGCTGTACAGGTGCATATGTGTATGCACTAATGTAAAATATATGCTCGTGTCATATAAAATAGAAATCTTTTTGCCAGCTGTGGTGCCCATGTCTGCAATTCCAGCATTTAGGTGGTAGAGGTAGAAGAATCAGGAGTTCAAGATTGTCCTTGGCTATATAGTGAGCTCAAGGTTAGCCTGGGATATATGAGATCCTGCCATTAAAAAAGAAAGAAAGAAAGAAAGAAAGAAAGAAAGAAAGAAAGAAAGAAAGAAAGAAAGAAAGAAAGAAAGGAAAGGAAAGAAAAAAATCTCATACATTTGAAGGAAGGCAATGTGGGAACCAGAGGCAGGCTAAGAGTTTGTCCCTATCACATCACTTTGGACGGTTGGCTTTTTGGAGCATTGAAGAATGCTTCCCTGAGGAAAGAATAAGTAGAAAGAGCCTGGCTAGGTCTCTCTCTCTCTCTCTCTCTCTCTCTCTCTCTCTCTCTCTCTCTCTCTCTCCCCTTCTCTCCTTTTATTTATTTATTTATTTTTTCATTTTGTTGCATTTACTTGGCAGGGTTAGAAACTGGTTTTGTAAAAGGTAGTTTCCTTCTGGCTGTTGTTAGACAGTTAGAGCCTGGAGACAGTGGCTAGCTAATTCCTTTAATCTCAACACTGGGAAGCAGAGCAAACAGGTCTCTAAATAAGAGAGAGAAAGACACAGCGAGAGAGAGAAAGAGAGAGATCTTAAGGCTTATAATTTGGAAAATAAATAAAAGTACCCTAGGGTTTTTTTTTTCCACCCCAACCTCTGAAGTAGAAGTTTTGTGAACACATAGATTTGCTCATAGCTATAGCCCCACAGGAATAAGTTGCTCCTTCACAAATGTCTACTGTTTGAATAAATAAACAGAAAGATTAATCAGCTAGGTCAATAAATACTGACAGTTCGACAAGCCATTCGAACTATAGGAAAGCCCAGCTGTGATTGTGGCCAGGGGGAAGCAGTAGGGAGATAGCGTCTACAGTCAGGAAGTGCTTGGGAATGATACCTAATGTTTGGAGGGTGAACAGTGAGATGGTGCTGAGCTGTCCCTAAAGAACCTAACAAAGCCCAGCTTCTTCACAGGGACATGCCTGTAATCCCAGCACGTGGGGGCTGGGGCAGAATAATCAGGAGCTGAAGTCCAGGCTGGGCCACATAATGAGGACATGCCCATTAGGGAGAAAAAAAGCTAATAGAATTTAAATAATTGGCCCCCTGCTTACTTCCCTCCAAGTGGGATCTCAGAAGTTAGGGAACACATAAACAAGATCTCTGGAACGACTTTCTTTTAATAAAATTATTTAGGGATATGTTACATCCACCCAACAGATCTACCTATAAAAGCAGCATGCTACCTTTGAGCTTTAAAATTTGAGATTTTTTTTTCATTTGTATTTATGTACATGTATGTGTGTTTATATGTGCGTATGTGAGCAGTACCCATAGAGGCCGGCAGAGGGAATTTGGTATCCTGAAGCTGTAGTTACAGGCAATTGCGAGTTTGCTCTGTGTGGGTAATGGGAACTGAACTCAAGGCCTCTGCAGGAGCAGTATATACTGTTAACCTCTGTGCCATTTCTACAGCCCGAAAAATGATTTTATACTCAGGCATAATGACCACGGCTTTGAAACTCCAGTCTTAAAATAGGACGTTGTGTTTGAAGTTGGGATCCTAAAAGCCTGCCCACAATAAGGATTTGCAAATTGACTGGTACAGTTTTCACAACTCTGGTCTCACTCACCACAGACATACCAAATGGTTGTGATACACAGTGGCTTCTTTGCTTCATTGGATATGTCAAAAAAGTTGGCTTAGATGGAGCTCTAATGAAGGCTTTAGACCAACTGGGACTGCAAACTGATCTCCAAATAGCTTGAGCCGCTTAAGGCCAGTAGATGGATGGATCAAAGCAATTTCATCTGTCTAGTCTGAATGTAAAAGACTGGAGACCCGAACAATGGCTGAGAGGGACAGTCCCTAGATGGTCTGATTTTGTGATTTCGCTGTACTACTGCTGCTAATACCCATATCTAGACCCTCCCCAGAGTTCTGCATAATGTTACCTTTCGCCCAGAACTGTGTAAGTGTGTTTCTTTTGTACTTTGCCAGCCTCTTGTGTGTTTCTTCCTGCTGTCCTCACACTGGTCAGCTGCTCTGTCTGTCTGTTATCCCAGAAACAGACTTGGTTGAATTTAATGGTGAATGAGGTCACACTAAAATTTCCAGAAGAGGTAGACAAATATTCTAAAGTGGAAGTAACATACACAATCCAGCTAAACCTTGTATTTTGTATGGTTCTTAAAACTGAATAATAGCTGGGCAAAGTGGTGCAGCTTTAAATCCCAGCACTCAGGAGGCAGAAGCAGGTGGATTTCTGTGAGTCTGAGGCCAGCCTGGTCTACATAATAAGTTGTCGACCAGCCAGGATTGCAAAGTGAGAGCCTATCTCAAAAATAATAATAGTAAAACTTTTTAAAAGTAAGTAAGAAAATAATAAAGAAATATCTTTAAAAATAAAACAGGGCAGGCGGATCTCTGAGAGTTCCAGGCCAGCCTGGTTTACAAAGTGAATCCCTGAAAGCCAAGGATAAGAAGAGAAACCCTGTCTCAAAAAACCAAAAATAAGTAAGTAAGTAAGTGAATAAGAAAGCAGGGAATGCGTATTTGTGGAGTCCAGTACCAATGCATACATCTTCCACACCTAAGGTTCAGGGACCACTGTGGAAAGGAAAGACTGTGAGGATCAGGGAGTTTGCTGTGAGACCATGTCTCCTAGTAATTTCAGCTGTATCCATAAAGCATCACCAACATGACTGCCTAGATATGAGCCGAACAAGGACAATAGACATGCAAAGTGGACAGGGGAAAGCTCATGAGGCCTGAATCAAACACAAGGCACCAAAGGCAACTATGGAATGCTGAAAGTGGGAGAGATAGTCCTCCCCAGGGAAGAGCACTGCAATGGTCAGGCCCGAAAACACACACACACACACACAGAACGCTATACACTCTGAGAAGGTTATATTTAGGAATGTAAGGTATACATATATGCATGTAATAGCAATTAATGAAAAAGAGCCCATGGATGTGAAAAACAGAAAGGGGTTTATGGGAGGGTTTTGTGGGAGAAAAGGAAAGAAGAAATTATGTAATTATAATCTCAAAAAAAGAAAAAAAAAAAAAGAAGCAGGTACAGCTAAGGCAAGACCTGTCAACCCAACCACTTGGGAGGTGGGGGCAGAGGGATCAGGAGTTAAAGACCAGCCTTGGATATTTTGCAAGCCAGGGCTACATGAGACTCTCTCAGCAAACAATCAAACAAAAGAACAAAGAAAACATACTGGGCATGGTGACATGCCTACAGTCTGAGCATTTGGGAGGTTGAACCAGGAGGGTCACTACATGTTCTAGAGAGGGCTCAGCAGTTGAAAGCACTTACTGCTCTTGCAGAGGACTCAGGCGTGGTTCCCAGCATCCACAGGAAACAGCTCACAACTACCCAACTCCAGACCTAGAGAGTGCAGTGTCTCTGACCTACCTGGGCACTTACATGCAGACTCACATATATACACATAACCAAATATAATAAAAATAATAAAAATAATACACCTTTAACTAAAAAAATAAAACACACCAATATGTGATAATAATAATATATCAGATAGAAAAATAGATAAAAGTACAACTTAATAAGTCATTGCAAGGCATTATATTAAGATAACCCCCTTGTAACCACCACCCAAGCCCAGGCACAGGACTATGCAATCTAATACCCACACAGACGCTTCCGCATAGCTTGTCCCAAAGACAGCCTTCCCCTCCCCGGAAATTGCTGCTCTGTTTGTGGTGCTGTCACTCAGGAGTAACAAGAACAAGACACACACACACAGAAGCACACATTTAAACACAAAATAATTTGGAGTTTGTGTGTTATCACCAGTTCCTGTTCCAGACAATAGAGTTTGGGGGTGGTAGAAAGCCTCTCTGATATACCTGAGGCCCTCGGTTTAGTCCTCAGCACTACATAAACCAGGGGTGATGGCACAGTGCATATGTCAGCACTTAGACAATGGAGACAAGTGGATCAAGTGTCATTCTCAACTCAAGTTTGATGCCACCCTGAAATACCGAAACCCCGATTCAAAAGCCGAAACAACCACAAACCTATCGCACTTTTTGCAGCCCTGTGTAGTAGCCTTTGCTAGGGATAAAACATCCAAGGGTGTATCTTATGACTAGAGTTTAACTGTTTGCTGAGAGCTTTTTCTTTTAAATCTATTTTAAGCTCTAAGTTCCTCCTCTGATGTTTTTGAAGAACCCTCTGGCCTGAGGCTCTCCAACAGGACTCAGACACACCTATGGGTGTGGTTCTACACATTCCTTTGCCCTTTACTTTCTTTGTGTTGGATTCAGCTGGATTCAGAGATGTGATCTGACTCAACTTTGATCCCTGGAGAACTCCAACTGGGGCATTTTCCTTCACTCCCACCTTTGTGATGTACATAAGACCGTCTTGTGACATAACAGGTGCTCAGGCTCAATGACACACCCAGTATTTCACTAATTGCATTTTCCCTTTTACTTGACTCCTTTTTTATAAAGATGCTTCCGCGGATTTACCATGTAGTAAACCAAGGCACTATTCACGCAAGAAGGAGGGACAGCCATGGACTATTTTCAGTTATTAGTTACCAAGCATCATCCAAAAAAGACCAATTTAAAAGAAACCAACAATAATAAATAAATTGATGTATGTGTAGAAATCACATGTGTAACTTTTGAAAGGGTTAGGCTATATATCCTATATATAGGTTAGGATATATAGCCTAACCTATATATCTTCAAAAGCCTATAGTTTTGAGTTTTAGGTCCAGGTTAAGCTAAAGCCTCTTAGTACCTTTCCAGAGAATGGAGGAATGTGACCCTATCTGTGAGGACAGATATAAAAAAAGAAAGCAAGCAATGACCTTCACTCAGCAAAAAGAACGAACAGAACCCTTGTCTTCAAGATAGTGTTTTTTAGCAACGAACCCAGATGGCCTCAATCCTTCTTCTGAGTAGCTCCTGACCTCCAGCCAAATCTTCAAGGATGAGCTAACCACCCCACCTTCAATTGCAGCTGCATCCACACTTGGCAGGACTGGCCAAGCTTGAGCACCTAAGACTAACCAATTATCTTACTTTTTAGCTTCCTCATCCAATCCTAAATTGCCAAAACTGCAACTTCAAATTTTCCGTAATTTTTCTTTTAAAAACCTAAAGCCTTTGTCTCCTGGGGCCACTCTTTGCTGACTGGCAGGGGTGACCCCATTTCGAAATGGTAAAATTAAACCTCTTGCTTTTGCAATGAGTTGCGTGGTCTGTGAGAGTTTCTGGGAAGGACGCGATCTTGATCCTGAGCTGTGAGATCCCAGGTCTTACATTTTGAAGATAAATATTTGAATTTACTTGAAAGGTTTAATCAAATAAATAATTAACTTTGAAGCTTAAGTTGTAATTGTGCTATCTTTGGTCAGTTGGGGGTCCGGGATGGCCTCATGCTCACTATGTAGCCCAGGGAAGCCTCGGCCTTCTGAGTATGAGGACAATGGGGGCCTCTATAGGTTGGTACATGCAAAGCCCTGCGTTAGATCTTGTATATCACAAAGATTGAGGCGGGGAAGGGGGAGGAGGAGGAGGCATGGAAAAGGATACTCAGAAACATCCGTTTTAAAACATAAAATAATAAATCTTAATCAAAGTTGTATTTCCAACTCATAGTCAATGACGTAGGACACTGGTGTTAGTTTTTAGCCAGTATAGTAGAGCATGCTTATAAATCTAGCACCAGAGGGCTGAGACAAGAGGTTTATGAGTTCAAGGACAGTTTGAGCTACAAAGAAAGACCTTGTCTGAAATGTAACTAAAGACAAGGCAAGGACTTGGCTCAGAAAGTAAGTGTACAAGGCTTGTGTACAAGGCTGCACTTATTCCTTGGAGCCCACAAAGAAAGCCGAGTGAAAGCTGTACCTATAACCCCAGCCCTCCTATGCAGAGATGGGAGGCAGAAACAGGAGCATCAGATGGGAGTTCCTGGGCTAGTTGGCTTGAATTATGGTGTGTGCAGCAGAATCATCAAGAGGTCCTACCTCTTGAGGTGTGACCTTCCCTCCCCAGGGGATCATTGGCCACTGAGCCCTGAGGACAAAGGGAGCCGAATCCAGAACAGTGGGGTGGGGGTGTGGTGTTCAGTCAACAGAGTGGCTTCCAGGAACAGCTTCAGTGAGGCAGCTCAACTTTATTCAAGGGAAATTAAGAATATATAAGACAGTGGCATCACCTAATAGGTGCTCATAGTGTGCTTTATTTGCATTTGTCAACATGGTCCCATCATGTGAATGGGAACACAGTACCTAATTATCCTATGGGCAGCAGGGGAAGAACATTTGCAGGGAACTGGGTCAAAGGTTATACTCCAGATCTGGTTAGGCCTCTGTGCCTAGAGACACTCTCCAAATAAGGTCAGGGAGAGAGGAAGTCCTGCTGAGCAAGGGAGTCCTCCATTCCACTCTGAGCTTCAAAGAAACTGTCTGGACGTGGGTGCGCTGTGACCTCAAACAGCAGAGTCTTCCGACACCAAGATGCATAGAGGAGACCAATCCTTGACAATTGTCCTCTGGCTTCCACTTGCACACGGTGGCACACCAGTGCACATACAGGTGCACACACATTCAAGCACATGCACACACACACACACACACACACACACACACACACACACACTCCCAAGCACACTCACACGCATGCACACTAACTTCATGTTGAAAGAACAAGGAAAGCAGTACAGTGCCGAATGCTGGCCTGACATGAGTAAGACCCTGGGTTCAGTCCCCACCACTGCAAACAGACAGGCAAACAAACGAATAACAATAACACGTCCTGGTTCCAAAGGACAAAGGTTAAACTAGACTGTCAAAGAATTATTGCTTACTTTTTCTTGGTATGTGTAAGTACATGTTCAGATGTTTCACAGGCTCACAAACATGCACACATACCTCTCGGGGGGAACCTTGGCTGCTCAGTGTGTGACTTTGTAGGGATTAACCCATCCTAGCTCCTTCCGTCCTCACTACAGGCCATGACTGCTGATGGAGTGGGGACAAAAGTCCCTGTGTTTTCCCTTCACTCCTGGCTGCCCTTTTTCTGCTGTGTTCTCAAGTACATTGGAGGGCCTTTGCTCACCTCTGCTCCCTCAGAGTAGTGTTGGCTACTGTGGCTGTCAGTGGTTTGTTTTCAGTTGCTTGTGTTGCAGGCTTTTGAAGGCTACATTATCACCTAATTTGTTGTAAATGGCTTTGGGTTTTGCTATCCAGTGGCTGTACCAGTTGTTACGTGGGGATTTGAAGGAATTAAAAAAGTACATCATTGCTGCCAGCGACCCCAGCATCTTCCAAATGCACTAGATGGAAACTTGCCTAGCATATTCAAGCCTGTGGGTGATAGCTATGATACTAAAAAATATATAAATATATATCAAATCCCACAATAGTACAGTCCTCACAGGCCCCCAGAGAAGGCAGGCTCCTGACACAGCACGTGACAAGCCTGATAAAGCCTGGTAGCCAGACAGGAACAGCCTTTGCTTAAATTCAGAATAGTCAGCAGTTCTCAGAAATTAAGCACAACTTCATTCTACTATTTAGGAGTTTTAAAGTTTAATGTTTTCTTATAGTGATAATATAATTAAATATTCAAATGTATAGATATCTACCCCAGAATATTACTCATTTAAATTAAAATAGATATACAAAAAGCTCAAGGTATAATCCCAGGTTTATGTTTTATTTGGAGATGAACAAATGGTCAAATTTCTTTATTCATTGTAGTTAAAATTACATTAATTAATTTTAAAGTAAGTTCTTTAAAAAAAAATTTGAAAATAAGCTCAATGTAACATCCTATTCAACCGGCTAGTGATTAGTATTTTGAGAGAGCCAGAATATTTTAACGCAAATTTCTGAAAATTAACTGGGGAATAATCTCTCTGGCAAAATATTGAACTAATGAATGATAAGATTTTTTTAAAAGATGTGTGGGGGAGGGGAGGCTCTCTAATAACAAAAAGAAATAACTATAAGGCAAGTGAAAATAACCTGAAAGCAAACAGAACATGTCATTAACTGACTGCTTCATTATCTTGTGGAGACTGTAATGGAGAAAGCGCCCAGCGCAATTCTGTTTTCTTACCATAGGCAGTACGCACACTTTGTAAAATCCAGCTCTTCATTTTCTGGTTGAAAAGATGATTGTAGGAAAGGCCTGCCAGGGATTGGAGGTCATGCTGATTTATTGGCAATTAAACCTGCAGGATTTCTGCACTCTCCTCAAAACAAAGTCTCCGCAGCTATTCAGCCAGGACGGTCACATAGTGGGCTGTCTACTAAAAGCCGGAGTCTTTCTGTTAGTGAGCGACAGATACAATTGACTTGGCTGTGCTTAGAAAATTACTGCCATTTTCTGCGCTGATTCTTGTATCCTCTTCAAATCACCACAGCCCAAAGAGTTACCTTGTTAGTCAATTTAACAAGGCAGAATCACACCAAGTGATAAATAACTCAGCGTGCAAGTGTAGGAACGCCTGTAAAATAGCAGGCATGGCTTCCTTTAAAGAGAAGGAACGAATGGCTAAATTCATATAATCTGTTTCTTCACTTTGGCTTTTTCAAATGATGACTAGTTTGGGCTTCTTTAGGATTTGACACTCACTGAATTCAACAGCTTTTATCCATTCCCTGTCTAGACAACTCACATGATTCAGATTAGCTACTTAGAATGTGGACATCCTGTACACACTAATGGTCCTGCAGCAATCCACATATCCTACGGACAGGTGACAAGCAGGCTTTTGTGCTCATTATTATGTAATCTTCAAAATACCAGGCAAGTAAAGAGGGCTGTAGCAGCTCTTGCTTGTAATCCCAGTACTGGGGTGTCTGAGGCTTGAGAATTGCCCTGAGTTCAAGGACAGCTTGGCTACATGACCAGAGCCTGTCTCTAGAGAAGAGGAGAAATGCATGCAGGTGGGAAAGGGAAGGAAGGAAAGCCTGAAAGTAGGTCAGATGGGATTCGGAAAATGACTGTCGGCATCCCTGCCTGCCGGAGCCCACCTGCCAGAACAAATCTGATTATACCTGAATTAGTTCTCCCTAGAAACAGGACTGCGGCCGCTGTACACTGTGTGCTGTGCTGGACAGGCCCATCTGTCTCAGACAGCTTGCTCCCGCCCTCCCCAGCTTTCTTCACCCCCTGCTGGCTGTGTCTCATCTAGTCACCTGCTCTCTAAATATTTATGGTTACTTTAATACATGATGATTCCCGTTCTAAGCCCTTTCTCTGTAGCGTGTCTCTGCAGTGCTTAAACTGTTTTATTAATTGATAAATTTTAAAATTAAAGCAGTGCATTTATTTCTGGAAATATCAAGAAATTTGAATGCACATGTAAACCTAACAAATACTATTAAATGTTTCACTGTGCATCTTTTTTTAATTTTCATTTTTACTCCTCTGATTTTTAAGTTGAACTATTTCAGCCACATAAAATATTAGAGATGAATGAAAGCAAATTACCCAGACCCATTACCCAGTTCACAACATTACACTAAATGATGAAGTCCCTCTCACGCCTTTCACCATTCTTTCTTCTTTGTTTCATGTTTCTTTTAATCACACTTATTTGTGAGTGCGTGTATGTGTGTACATGTATGCGCGCACACACACATTTTGCAGTTCTGGCGATTGAATCCGGGGCTTTGTGCATCCAAGGTACATGCTGTGTCCCTGAGCCTTACACGCCGCCCTCCTTTGTTAGACTTTAAGACTTAAAATAAAATAAGGACTGTAGTCTTCTGATGTTTTTTTTTTGTTTAGTTTGTTTGTTTGTTTTGTTTTTAGATAGGGTCTCTTTCTAGCCCAGGCTGACCTGGAACTCCCTGCAATCTTCCTCTTCAGTCTCTCAAGCGCAGGTGTAAGTCGCCATCATTCCTGACTGCAATTTGCCGTTTGTGTGTGGAGTGAGTATTAAAATGACTTAAAAAAAAAAAGTATACTCTAAGGATGGAGGTTAAATGTGTAGGCTAAGTAAAAGAAAGCTTTCAGAAAACCTGAGAGTGTGGGTTCCTCAAGAGACGGGCTTCCAAACCTTCCTTGGAATTATTTACTTTGAGATCTGCAGCTCTGTTTCATTAGATTTCACTGTTGTGTTACAGATATTCTGATGGAAGAGGTCATAGTTTATTATTAACTCTTTTATTAATTCTCATATTAATTCTTCTGTGTTACAGGTAGGTTGTTTCCAATATGTCATTGTTTCTTTTCTGAAAAAAAAATTCTTGGCACCAATAAGAGTACAGCAATGAGAGCCAATGTTAAGTTTCCTGAGTCTTTCCACGTCAAGGTGATTGCTTTCGTGTGGCAAACTGCTTAGAAAAAGAGCCTGCTCATTCTGAATTTTTTAACTGAAAAAGTTCTCTGAACACTTCAGCCACGTGTTAAACGATCAAAGAAGAGCTATCTTAACTCCCCGCCGGGCTTAGGAGGAGTGAGAAATGTCGGAGTGTTGATTCTGTTTAAACGCCAGTGTGAACTGATCATTAGCATGTGTGAGGACCGTGCAAACACCACCACCAGAGAGGCAAACCCAAGGCGAATTGTTTCAGAGCAATTAATTCACTTCCAAGCTTCTTGTATTAACACCACCTTATTTCCCTTGTGTATACAAAGAGTTTTTAAAAATCAACCAAAAACTGTGATGCTCTGCCAACAAGATTACCCGAGGAAAGACAAACCTCCTAGTCAAATGTAAATTGTAGCTGCATTAGTATGCTAATGAGTTAAGTGATAAATTGTGGGTCAAATTTTCCCTTCCTCAGTTTAAATAGCCCTTGACAAAGACCTCTTTCTAAATGTTTGGGGAACCTAGGCACAGCGGCAATTAAGGTTTATTATGTGAAAATTATCTGTTCAGCGATATAAAAAATTAATAAGAGCCAAACTAAAGTGAGACATCTTTCTAATGATTTACAAATTGTGGAGCGACACGATATAAAGGAGGCATTCTTACCCAACATAAATTTGGAGTGAAATCTTAAGAAGTTCTTAAAGTTGTGATTTAAAAAAAAAAAAACCAACTATTTTTATTTTGTTTGAAGATTTATGCCAGAGCAAGGGAGGAAAACAGTTGAGAAAAGGTTGAAGGTTGAACCGTTTGCCCTGGGAAGGGAGTGGTGTTTAGAGATAGTCCGCTTCCTCTTAAGCACTATCAGAAGCGTCCAGTTGAACCTATTCCCATCTCCTCCCATTTCAAAAGAAGCCCTGAGCTTTCTAGCCATCTCACGTTTACTGGCTTCTAGCTCCCTGTGTTCCTACTGCACGCTGTGTTAAAACTTCGGGGAAAGCAGCAGCCAAGGTGGCTCAATGGTAAGGCGCTGGCCACCACGCCTGATGAACTGAGTTTGATCCCTGCGACCCATAGGGTGCAGGTAGAAAACCGACTTCCACTTCCGCAGGACGTCCTCTGATGGCCACTGTGGCACACACAGACACACAGACACTGTATGTGTCTGTGTATGTATGTATACGAACACTACACTTGTATTTAACTGAGGGAGAAGTCTCATTATTTTGAAACACTAAGCTCAGCTCCTGGCTTGAAGGTTTGGTTTAAGAAAGTGAAGTAGCCAAGTGTGGTTGTGCACGTCTTTAATTCCAATATACTGGAGGCAGAGGCAGAGGGTCTTTGTGAGTTTGAGGCCAGCCTGGTCTACACATTGAGTTTCAGGCTAGCCAGAGCTACATAGTGAGACCCTGTCTTGAAAAAAAACAAAAACAGAACCAACCTAACAACAAAACGTGGGGTAGAGAGAGAGGTGGCTGGAGGGGTCGGCAAGTGGGGGGAGTCACACAGACATCCCTCCCTTCTTTGGTGTTCATGTCCACCTCCACCCTGGCTGCCACTTCCACAGGCTTTGTCACAGCTTGTCCTTGGGTCTCATCCATTGTTGAGTGTGAATGGAGATGGTGGAGCTTATGGTCCAAGACAGTGCCGCACAACAGAGTTACCTGGGGGACGCCATAAGCAACTGGCTGGCTGGGTCCTGGGGCAGACTCTAAATTTAATTTATCAGTGTGGGCTGTTGCCAGAGCTTAAGTATTTTTAAAGCTGACTGATGAGTGTGACATGCAGCAGATGCTGAGAACCAGTGTCCTAAGGGGTGTTGTGAGAATTAGCTAAAACAGAACAGCCAGGTGTGCTAGATCATGCCTCATCCCAGTGCTCAGGAGTCAAGGCCGAGAAGATGGACAGGTCCTGGCCATAACTAAAACAACACACACACACACACACACATACACCATATACCACACACATACACAAACACTGCACACATACCCACACCACACACACACACACACACACACACACCACACATACACACCACACACACACACACACACACACACACACACACCACACATCACACAAAAACAGAACAGAAGGGGAAAGCAGCTGATAGGCAACAGGGAGATTAAAGATAATAATAATAATGAAGTCGCATTTTCTTCATTCTCAATTAGTTTCCTAGTTATGTTCACACTTGTGTTTGTTCCTAATAGGAAGCTAAAGAACAGAGGGAGACATTTGTTCAAAGATTTAGTTTCTTGTTGCATTTATTTTGAAGCTTACAAAAATATTGGAAGAACAACAGAAATAATCTACCTACATCTTTTACCTAAATGCATAAATTATATCCATATATATCCATATGTATATATGTTTTTTCCCTGACCTACTTGTGTAGTTGCAATGCCCTTTACTCCTAAACAGCATATCTTTACTAAAACAAAGCTATAACCATGGAAGCGTGAACACTGATATTAAACTATTATCTATAGTCCTCGTGGAACTACCAGATTGCCAATACAGTTTGACATCCTTCCCTGTGCCCCACCAGAATCCATTCCAGGATCCTGCAGGCCAGCTAGTACTACTTTTTCAAGTATCTTTTATCTGGTGTAATTATTCTTTCATGACACTGACATTAAAACAAACATTGGTTCTAGAGCCTGGGCATTTTTTGCATATATATGATTTAATAGTTTTTAGTAAATTTATAGTCCATTATGGACATTACAATCCAGCCTTTGACCACGTCCACATGAGGACTGGAGAAATGGTCCAGTGTTTGAGAACACTTTCTGCTTTTCCAGAGGACCCAAGTTTGGTTTTCAACACTCATGATGGGTGGCTCCCAACCATTTCTGACTCCATCTTCTGAGCTCTGCAGACACCTGCACTCATGTGGATCACACACACACACACACACACACACACACTTAAAAGTTAAAAAATAACATTCACCAGCCTCCCAAAATTCCTCTTTCCTTCACTCCCACCCCTACTCCCAGCCCTATGCAACAGCTGCCCACTTCCTGTATCTGTATCTGTATCCTGTATCTGTTTGCCTTTCTTCAAAGTGGAATCATACAATATATTGTCTTTCATGTCTTACTTCTTCACTTAACCTAACGTTTTGAGTATTCATTTGCAGCACCTCTTTATAGCCCACTTGTTGTCTAATAACATCCCTTGGGTGGACATGACACATTGGTGGGCTGCCCTCCATGATCCCTACTCCCTAGCATTTGTGCTCTTGTGAAAGTTCTATTAAGAGTGGGCTGATTAAGTGCCTTGTCCCCAATGCATAGAATGTGAAGGAAGTCAGGTGTGTGGGTGCATGTATGTCATCTCAGTGCTTGGAAGGCAGGAAAGCAGTGCATGAGGGTCACAAGTTTGAGACATGCCTGGACCACAGAAGAGAAAGGGGGGATCCCTATTACCCACATAAAAGCAGAATGTGGCAGCATGAACCTACAATCCTTGTGATGAAGAGGTAGAGAATGGAGGATTCCAGACACTCCAGTCAGTGTTTGCTCATTGACGGGCCAGTAAGAGACACTGTAAGGCAGAGGTCCAGCAAGATGGTTCAGTGGGTAAAGGTGCTTGCTGCCCAAGTTCAGTAAACTCAGTCCCATGCCCAAGACCCATGAGGTAAACGGAGAAAACCGACTACCAAAAGCTGTCCTCCAATCTTCACCAGAAATGATAGCATGATGCTTCTGAGATCAGTTTCTAAAAAGCTTGTAACTCCTGGCCAGCATTGAGGCACACACTATAATCCTGGCACTCGAGGGCAGACTCAAGAGGATTGTCACAATTTTGAGACCACCCTGGTCTATATAGTGAGTTCCAGGACATCCAGAGCTACACAGCAAGAGCCTATGTCAACAAACTCATTTTGGCTTCCATTTGGGAAGCTCTTCTCTCTCATTTGGGATCCTTGGGACATGATAGGAGCCATCCCATGGAGAGCTTCCTGGTAACAGCCAGTATGACCCTTGGATTGCAACTCCATGTGCGGGAGCATGGAAGCAGGTATACTCTGAAGCCTTTAATGAGGCTGCAGCCTTGGCCAACATCCTGCTTGCCACTCAAGAGAGACTGAGCCAGTGGACCCAGCAGAGCAGGCCAGTTCCCATTGCTGTCAGCCCAGGGGTCCTCTGCTCAGAGCAGATACTGTTTCCTCCACTTCCTAGATGATAAGTGTTCAGATTCGTTTTGGGTTTGGCTCACATGGACATCGTTATGACTTACACATACATGTCTCAGAGGATTTTTCGAGTTGGTTTGGCTGGCTGGTAATTCCCTCACAGTTTCACATGCAACTTTCTCTTCCATTTGTTTGTTTAAAACATTTTCTTATCTTGACAAATAAAGTTGTACAATCTATGCCTGTTATTAAAATGTAACATCAGAACACAATATGTTGGATAGTCAGCTGATGAAACTACTTCTGGATAAAGATGTTACCCACACATTTAATAACATGTACAGCAGTGCAAACTCATTCTAAGAATATTTAAAAAGGTAAAATGTGGTGATGGATACTACTCCACCTTCTAAAACATGGTGAAATCCTCAGAGTGAGTCAAGGTTAGCAAAGGTGGGGGTGGAGAGATGACTCACTGTCTAAGAGTGCTTGCTGCTCTTCCAGAGGAACCGAGTTCAGTTATCAGCATTGTTGATGATTATTAATATTTCTTTTAGTTCAACAGTGGTTTTTCTTAAACCAGCTGTATACCCAAATCACCGCACAGAGACTAGGATTTACTTAACTAACCAAGAGCACAATGCTGGGCAATAATTACTCCATTCTAAACCTCCAAGCCTATATAACTTCTTCCCTTTCAGATTTCCCACATTATACTTGCTTTTTAGTCATATTTAGGTCCAGTTCATTTCTCCTGATGTTTCCCAGTCCTCTCCTCTCTGATATCTCCTCCCACTCACCTTTTTGTCCTCTCTTCTGGACAAGTATGTCCCACTCTATTCTCTCCATCACTCAGCATTGGCTGGTTGTTTTTAGTGACAATACAGAGACCAAACGGTAACACCTTTACATAAACTTGAGACAGGCTTAGAATAAGCATCACCATGCAAAGTCCAGATTGAAATCAGATAGTGAGGTAGAGAAATCAGTATTTCAATGAACAAGGGTAAATTGCATACATTCCACAAGAAAGTTATACCAACATAGCACCCACAGCAAGTGGCTCAAAACCTCCTGTAACTCCAGCTCTAGGGAATCATCAACCTTTTCTGGCCTTCATGGGCACCTGCACACACATGACAGATGCACACATTCACATATAAATCAAAATAAAGATTTTAAAGGTTAGTAAAACTATTTGAACCATCCAGCTTATAGCTTAATATAACTTAATTCTAGTTAAATAGTTCAATAAAGAGAAGGTACTCCCAATTTGCATTGTTGGCTAGGTGTTCAAATCATTCTCTTCAGATAATATTGTTTATCCTTTTCTTTTAAAAAAATTACAGTTTTATTTATAATATTTTGTATATGTATGTGTGTGTGCATTTGGGTATGAGCCATGGCAGAAGTCTGGAGGCCAGAGAAAAACTTTCATGAGTAAGTTAGGTTCTAAGGGCTAAAACTGAGATCATCAGACTTGGTGGCAAGTGCCTTTTCCTGCTGAACCATTTCTCTAGCCCTGTTTTTTTGTTTGTTTGTTTGTTTTGTTTTTCTTGTTTTTTTCTTCAATGCTCATGGCTTGCCTCACTACATGAATTACTATTATGTACCTTAACCACCTTCTTTGTTGTAAAAGTCTTTCTGTCTCTCTGTGTATGTCTCTCTGTGTCACTCTCTCTTCCTGTCCCCATGTTTATATGTGTGTGTGTGTATGTTTGTGTGTGTGTGTTTGTGTGTGTTTGCTGTGCATGCACAGCACAATACAGAAGTCAGGGAACAATCTGTGGGGATCAGTACTCTTCTTTCTCAGTGTGGGTCTAGAATACTTTGAATGAGATGCCCTATGAGTCTCCAGCATTTGTCTGCTTTGTCCCCAGCTGATGGCTCTTTGGGGAGGGTTAGGAAGTGTGGCCTTGCTGGAGGAAGTTAAGTCCTGGGGCTGAGGGAGGGTCTGAGGTTTCAAAAGATGAGCCACGCCATTTCCAGTGTAGTTAAAGACGTGAGCTCTCAGCTGCTGCTCAGTCCACCTGCTGTCTGCTGCCTCTGCTCCATCATCATGGAGTCTAGCCCTCTGGAACAGTAAGTCCAAAACAAACCCTTCCTTCTGTAGGTTGTCTTGATCATGGTGTTTTATCACAGCAAAATAAAAACAAGTAAAATAAAGCCCCAGAGATTAAACTCAGGCCGCTAGCTTTGGCAATGTGGTGGTTTGAAGAGGATGCTCTCCAGAGGCTCATATATTTTAGTATTTGGCCCACATTTGGTCTAACTGCTTTGGAAGTCTTAGGATGTGTGGTCTCATGGGAGGAGATATGTTACTGCGGATAGGCTTTGATGTGACAAAACCCCACATCTGGTCCAGTCTCTGTCTGTTTCCTTCCTGGGGATCAGATGTAAGGTCTCTGCTACTGCTCCAGACCCATGCCTGCCTGCTGCCATGCTGATCATCATCTCTGCCATGATGATTACGTACTCATTCTCTGAAACCATAAGCAAGCCCCCAATTAAATGCTTTCTTTTGTAAACTGCCTTGGTCATGATGTCTCTTCACAGCAATAGAACAGTAGCTAAGACAGGCAGGTAGCAAGAGCATTTACCTAGTGAGTCATTCTGTTGGCTCTACTTTTTCTTCTCAGTGGACCTGGACTTGCTTCCAACATAAATTGCTCTTTTCTTTTTATTTCCATTTCTTTTTTTCCTTCCTTCTTTCCATCTTTCTATGTGTAAAGGTGAATCTAAACTTTCTTCAAACAGAATATACTGAGATGGATTTGAAACCACTGGTTCATATGTGATTTGAACTTTCAGTGAACATTCCCCACAGCTGATCTTATTTCCTGATGTCACAGAGGTAGGAAGGTAAATGAACTGAAAGAAGGGAGCAAGAGTCTGCTTACAGAACAGCCAGTTCCAAGATATGGCCCCTAAAGCCTGGCTTCCAGCTACCCACAAAAGGTGTTCTGATTTTGACCTGGCACCAGTATTCGGATTAGTCTGCATACGATCTAACCACAAGCCCACAATGTCTTGCAGGGAACCACTCGGCACAACACAGACCTGCAGACTGCAAACCGGGAAGCTGGACATCACTTTTTTTTTTCTTGCTCTTTTTTAGATCTTTAAATAGGGTTTCATTGTGTAACACAAACTGGCCACAAAGTGATCCTCCTGCCTCTGCTTCTCAAGTGTGGAGATTACAGGTGTATGCCACTACACCTAGCTATCGTAGGTTAGGCTTGCCATGCAATTCTTCTGCTTCAACTTTCCAACTGTTGATTACAAGAGTGTACCGCCGTGCCTGGTACTTGAGCTCAAAAAATATGGTTATCATGATATGTTTCTTTCTATTTGTGTTGTTGTAGTAGAATACCAAACTGGGTTATTATCCATCATTCATCTATCTACCTGTCTGTCTGTCTGTCATCCATCTATCACCTATCATTTGTCTATCTATCTATCTATCTATCTATCTATCTATCTATCTATCTATCATGTATCATCTACTATCATCTATCATCCATCTATCACTTATCTATTTGTCTGTCTGTCTGCCTATCTATCACTTACCTTCATATCTATACTTGGATTAAACTCAGGTGTAGGTATAATGTTCTTTTGAAATGTATACACTTTACCCTTGCTCATTCAAATGCTGATTTCTCTCCCCCACTCTCAGGTTTCATTCTGGACATTGCACTGTGATACTTTTTCCAAGCATCACCTGTCTCAACTTTGTGTGAACATGACAAAATAAAACAACCAGCCACAATGTTGAGCAATAGAGAGGAAGGAGTAGGCAGGAGAGGAGAGGAGCCAGAGGACAGGAAAGAGTGGGAGAGAAGGGCAGGAGAGATCTGGGAGAACAGAGACTGGAGGAAAAGTCTTGGAACGACGAGGAGAAATGAACCTGAACTGGACTTCAGATATCACTAAAAGCGAGTATAATGTGGAAATCTAAATGTTAGGAAACTATGAGGGCTTGGAGGTTTAGGATGGAGTAACTATTGCCTCGCATTGTGTTCTAGGTTAACTAAATAAATCATAGTCTCTGTGTGGTGATTTGGTTACACAGCTGTTTAGGATTAACAGCAGCTTTACTAGAAGATAAACCAATAGTAAATATTAATCGCCACCCACAACGCTCAGGACTCCCTGTATAGGAGGCAGCCCTGTGTTTCTTAAGTGGGAGAGCCTGAGCATCCAGGCTCCAGCAGCAGGTGTTGATCCAGTGAGGGCCTCTTGAAGATCTTCGCAGGAAGCACAAGATAACCACGGCCCTTGAATACTCTTAATACCACAAATATAGGAGGAGCTGTCCCAGTTTAGACGTCGCCCAGAGATCCAGTCTTCTAAGACCAAGACAGGATCAAGTCCAGGAGTGGTGACACACACCTTTAATCCCAGCACTCGGAAGGCAGAGGCAGCAGATCTCTGAGAGTACCAGGCCAGCCTGGTTTACAGAGTGAATTCCAGGACAGCCAGAGCTGCACAGAGAAACCCTGTCTCAAAAAATCCAATAACAAACAAACAAACAAATAGAACATCACATCAGCAATGCCTAAATTTTAGAGAGAGCACATCCAACCCTGAGCAACACTCGTGGAGGATTTCCTGACAGGAATCAAACTGACGTCTATTTTATAATAACACCAAATGAATCCTCATTGCATGACAGCCACTATTCCAAATCCTCTATGTATTTCACACTTTAATCATCGCAAAATCCATGAGATAGGTATTCCATCACAAGGCTACCACTGTATGCAGTTCTGAGGTTACCACTCACATAGGTATCTTCTGTTTCATTTCGTAATTGTAGGTAATACCTCATAATGTAGACCATTCTGGCCTCAAACTTTCTTTCTTTTTTAGGATGGTGGTGGGTTTTTTTCAAGACAAGGTTTCTCTGTGTAGCCTTGGCTTTCCTGAAACTTATTTTATAGACCAGATTGGCCTTGAATTCAGAGATCTGCCTGCCTCTGCCTCTGCCTCTGCCTCTGCCTCTGCCTCTGCCTCTGCCTCTGCCTCTGCCTCTGCCTCTGCCTCTGCCTCTGCCTCTGCCTCTGCCTCTGCCTCTGCCTCTGCCTCCTGAATGCTGACATTATGGATATGCATCACCACCACCGGGCTGGCCTCAAACTTTCAATCTGTATGCCTCAACCTCACAAATATTGGGATTATGGGTGTGTGCAATCGTGGCTTCATGGCTGGGCTCCCTATGCCATGATACTTGCTGTCCACCATACTCCCTACGTACATGGAAAGACAACCCAGCCCTGTGCTGGCTGGTTTTATGTCAGCTGGACACAAGCAAGTCATCCAAAGGAGGGACCCTCAACTGAGAAAACACCTCCATAAGATTGAGCCATAGGCAAGGCTGTTGGACATTTTTAAAATTAGTGATTGGGGGGCAAGGCCCACCCCATGGTGAGTGGGTCCATCCCTGGGGTGGTGGTCCAGGTTCAACAATAAAGCCAGGTGTGGTTGTGTGCACCTGTCACCCTAGTGTCCTGGTGGGGGGTTGGAGAGGAGGATAATTGGGGCTTGCTGGACCACCAGCCTGGCCAAGAAAGGGCGAACTCCAGATTCAGTAAGTGAGCCTGTATCAAGCGGATTAGATAGAGCATGATATCTGCCATCCTCCTCTTGACATGCATGCATGCGCACGCTCCCACCTTCATGCACAGGTACACATCCTTATACCATATACCTACATACATATAGAGCTACATCCAACAGATGCATGCACACCCAAACACACACACACACACACACACACACACACACACACACACACACACAGAGAGAAATTAAGCATCTCTGGACATAGTGGTAAATGGTTACAATTATTTCAGCCCCTCTAAGGGAATTGTGAATGTGATGAGGCTAGCCTAGGCTACATAGCAAGATCCCAGTCTCAAAAAAAAAAAAAAAAAAAGAAAAGAAAAAAGAAATTGGGTACCTTGTCCACATTTAAAACAATTTATCTAATTTTTAATTAAAATATAATTATATCATTTCACCTTTCCTTCTCCTATGGAAATTGGTCCTTAGGGAAGAGGCTGGGGTTAGATCCAGTTCAGTTCCTCTGAGTCCTAAGTCTCGATGGCATAATGTCTCCAACAATAGGGACCTACCTTTCCAGGAGGTGACCAAGGGCAACAGGAATAGCCTGGATTGTTTTTGGAGTCTCTGGGACTTCCCTGACCAACAACTCAGAAGGCAGTTTCTCAGCACCAGGGTTTTTTGATAGATAGTATAAGGCTTTTAGGGGTGGCGTTATCACTCTAAGTGGTGTAACTTCATTTAACTTGTATGTATCTTAGGTAAATATAAAATGATAGAATTCCCTGGTTTTTTTTTTTTGTTTTGTTTTGTTTTCTCAAACACCCTTAGTGTCCCTAGCCGCACTATGTGACCGTTTTAGTAACAGACCCTCAGGTTTAATGCTTGGTATGAAGGAGAGAGGAGCCCGGCAGTAGTCAGTCCTGGGAGACTGGGACTCAAAACCAGAGAAGCCAGGGCAGCCTATATTCTTAGCCTCTACCAGGCTAAGAATATACCTCGCAGTTATTTTAAACATTAGTTCATGTATGTTTTATACTCTTGTTCTCGATGGCTCTTTTTTAAAATTTTATTTATTTTCATTTTTATGTGCATTGGTGTTTGCCTGCATATGTGTCTGTGTGAGGGTGTTAGATCTTGGAGTTATAGATAGCTGTGAACCACCATGTGAATGCTGGGATTTGAACCCAGGTCCTCTGGAAGAGCAGTCGGTGCTCTTAACCACCAAGCCATCTCTCCAGCCCCTATACTCTTGTTCTATATAACACAGTTTCTCAAAAGGGAAAAGGTTTTTTAACTTGAGCTAATGTATCATCTAGCATGGTCCAAGATGCAGTGTTATATAAAGGAGTGTAGTCCTGATATCCTTAGTGTGTGTGTGCATGCGTGCCTGTGTGTGGACACGCATGTGCACCCGTGGGATCAGAAAGCATGCTATTCAAATACCACTAAACTCCAGGATTAAAAGAAACCTTAGAAAAAAAATTTTAGTTAGTTGAAGGTGTTCATTTTACAAAGAGAAAAAACGGCGAGTTAATTCATAACCTTGGGATCTTTCTATAAAGCTATATCACTTTCTTAACTCAAGAGACAGTAATCGTATCAGCAAGAAATATGTACTTCAAAGATTCAATTATTTTAATGTTTATTTTAGTCTTAGAGGCCTCGACTGCCTCTGAAAATAAATTATCTTATGTAATTTAGCATCTATACATAAGCAGCATTTTATATCATTATTCTGTGCTATCAAGAATGTTCAGAGAAGAGACTGTTGTGATGTAAAATGGAATTTTACTGACAACTACTAAATTTTCTTCCCTGCTTATTAATTTAAAACTGTATATAATAAAATGAGTTTGATGACACACCGGATCTTCTGGTATGGAAAAAAAATTTCTCCTTTTCTAAACCCATCCAATGCAATTGAAAATTGATAATAAATACCACATGTTGTAAAATTGGCTTATTTCACTATTGAAAGTTCTGTCACTGTTTATGATGGTGCAGTTTATTGCCTAGCAGGAAAAAAATAAGTAGAATGCCTACAGCTAGAACCAGCTACACAATGTGCAGGGCCCACTGAAAAAAGAAAATAAGGGCACCTTGCTTCAAAAGCAGTCAAGAGCCATGTGTGGTGGCATGCACCTTTAATCCCAGCACCTCCGTGGTGCAGGCTGGCCAATCTCCAGACCCTGAGGCCAGCCTGGTCTACAAAGCTCCAGTGCTACATAGCGAGACCCTGTATAAAGAAAAGAAAAAAGCACTGGGGAGCTGAATGTGGTACACATTGTTTGTTGTTCTAGGTACTTGGGGAGGCTGACCCAGGACTCTTGGAAATCTGAGGCCAGCCTGGAAAATTTAGTAAGACTTTGTTTCAAAATAATATTTAAGGGTGGCTCAAGAGACAACTCAGCTGGGAAAGTGCTTGCCTTCAAGCGTGAGGACCTGCTTTTGATCCCCGGAACACACACACATTAAAAAAAAAAAAAAAAAAGGTATGGTATGGCAGTACACTATTATGATATTATGAAAATATCTTACATTCTGAGAGACTGGAACTTTACCTCAATTCTCACAGGCAGAGTTAATAATACACCCTGAGATCACCTAAGCTTAAGATTGATATCCTGCTGTATGCCCAGCCTGTTTGTTTAACCTGCCCTTGAGGGAACGAAAACCAACCTTGCTTGCCTTGGATTTCCCATGGACTCAGCTTTTATAACCTGACTCGATAAGCAGCTTTAATCTTAAATTGTCTACCCTTTCATAGTATGTATGTCATGAAAATAAAGCTGAAAACAACAAATGTGAAAACAATCTTATAAAACAAAAATACATCATAAAAATCGAACGGAAAGTAGCAGTTCTGCTTGATAGCGTTGGTTTGTTTGTTATTACTTGCTTGTCAGTTGGAGTGAGAAGAGGTTCAAGCCTTGCAAACTATTAAAGACTTCTGTAAAGTATAACCCCTCATTCTGTGCTTTCAGCACCTTTCAAGAAACACAGAACAAAAGCCTTTTGTTTGTGACAGACACAAGGAATGATAGATTCACAGGACAGACAGGCAGGCTTGGGGATATAGATTTAGATATATACAATAGATTAAAGCTAGGCCAGTAAACTATAGTGAGAAGGAAGACACAAGGAGAGAAGTAGAGAATTCTTACTTGAGCTTGCTCTTGGTTAAACTACTCTGGGGGGAAGTACTTTGTTTTATTTCTTTAATTCAACATCAGTGCATGTTGGTGATTCTGAGTTAATCACTAACGTATTTAACTGCTGCAGTGTGGTCGTAGAAGAAGCCTATCAGTCCAGGGCCAGAGAAGTGGAGACAGGCAGATGTCTGGTGCTCAACAGCCAGATAGTCTAGCCTGCTTAATGAATTCCAGGCCAGTGAGAGACTGTGACCCAAAAAAAGGTGAATGGTATCTGAAGAATGACAACCCAAAGTTGTGCTCTGGCCTCCACACTAGAAAACACACTAGAAAACACATGTGTTTTCACATGCGTGCACATGCACTAGATACACAGACAACAGTAAATAAATAGTTGAAAAGGCAAGGACACAGCTGAGAGGCAGACTGTCTAGCACATGTGATGTCCTGACATAGGGTCCTGTGATGGCTGATCTTCACTGTTAACTTGACCAGATGTAGAATCTTCTAGGAGATGCATCATTGGGTGTCTATAGTATTTCCAGAGAAGTCTCAGTGATAAGGAAAGGACCTTCCCATGGGCTGAAGTCCAGGACTGAATAAAAAAAAAAAAAAAAAGAGAGAGAAAGTCTCTTAAGTATCGTGACTTAGTTGGGGTTACTATTGCTATGATTTAAAAAAAAAAAAAAAGGCAGAAACTCAAACAGGGCAGGAACCTGGAGGCAGGAGTTGAGGTCATGGAGGGGTGCTGCTTACTGGCTTGCTCCGTAGGCTTGCTCAGTCTGCTTGCCTGCTTGCCTGCTCTGTTATAGAATCTAGGACCACTAGACCCGGGATGGGATGGGCCCTCTCAAATCAATCACTAATTAAGAAAATTACGCAGGGCCTAATGTATGGAGGCATTTTTTTACTTGAAGTTCCCTCCTGCCGGATGAATTTAGCTTGTGCCAGCACGCACCAGTGTTCATCTGCCTCCGCTTCCTCGTTGCAGATGCAACTTGACTAGCTGCCTCTCAATCCTGCCGCCTCAACTACAGCCAGTGTCACCACCACGACGGACTGTCTCCTGCAAACAAGAGTCAAAATTAACTTTTCCTTAGTAACTTGTTCTTTTCGGGTCTGTTTGTTTGTTTGTTTGGCTCCAAACTACTTATTTCCCCCAATTGGGCATTGTTGAGTAGAGGAGTACACAGCACTGTGAACATCGAGGCTCCAGCACAGCCAGGGCAGCATTCGAGCCAAAATGGAGTCATTCAGCCCTGCTGTGGAGATCCTGTGCTGCCTAATGTACAGGCAATCAGCCTGCAGGCCGCAAAGTAGAGGAGAGCTTTGGCTGTGCAGGCTCCAGAGTGTACAGCAGGCGCTAGATGCCAGAAGCCAACAGGAGTCTTTGCAGATGGCCTGTACCCACTGCTGAGCCAGCTTAGAGAAGAGCCTCTCTGGCACAGAGACAGAGGGTACATTGGTGTTCATGGTGAACCATGAGGCATGATGGTAGAGGGAAAGGGGCCATGGGCATAGACTGGATACAGCAGGCACTGTGGCTGAAGGCTTCGAATCTGAGCTGTGCAACCCTGAGACTTGAGCTATGCTTCTGCTATTCACAAAGCTTTATCAGGAGTTTTGTCACAGTGATGAATGAGAAAAGTAATCCAGATCTCCAAAGTAGAAAATCAACCAACCAATCAACCAGCCAATAGCCAACCAACAACCAACAACAACCTTTTTGAGGGCCTTCTCCAGCTCTCCTGTTTATCTTCCAAGGATACTTATGCAGTTTCCAAACCAGAACTTTATTTTCTTTGAAGCTGGGCCGTTATGGCCTATGCTTGTAATTCCGGAATTCAGGAGGTTGAAGCAGGTGGACAGTTATGAGTTCCAGATCAGCCTTGGCTACTGTGTAAAATTCTGTCAAAAAAAAAAAAAAATGGAAGAAGATGAGAGGAGGAGGGAGGAACATGAGGCTGGAGAGATGGCTTAGCAGATAAGTCACTTTCAGAGGACCTGGTTCCATTTCCAGCACCCACATGATGGCTCGCCACTAGCTGTAACTTCAGTGTCAGGGAATCTGTTGCCCTTCTTCTGGCCTCCTTAGGGTACCAGGCATGAACAGGATAAACATACCTGCAGGTGAAACATTCATATGCAGAAAATAAAATAAACAAATATTTAAAAATAGAAACAAAGATGAACTGAAAGTAAACCTTGATTAGCCCTAGAGTGGTGAGCCATGCCTGTACCTGAACATTTGGGAGACAGTTGATGGCCAGTGTCTCAGATACAACCACATAATGAGCCCAGCCAGGGCTGCTTTTATTTATTATTTTTTTTCTTTTATTTTTTTAAAATAAAAGAAAAGCTGAATGGGACTGGGTGTGGTGTGACACCCACCTTGAATTCCAGCGCTTGGGAGGCAGAGGCAGGCTGATCGCTGAGATGTGAATTAGCCTGGGCTGTACAGAGAGATTCAGTCTCAAAACAAAACACCAAACAAGGACTAACAGCAACACCAATCAGGTCTGGGCTGTGCATCTGCGGTAGAGCACTTGTCTAGGACACGAGCAGCACCGAGTTTGATGGCCATAACCATAAAAATAAGACAAATGAGAAGCTCCAAATTCTTTCATGTTTTCTGTCCTTTCTTCCTTCCTTGTTTGCTTGTTTCTTTGTTTCTTAGTTGCTTTCTTTTTTTTATTTTATTATTTATTTTTCATTTATTTTTTCCTTTCATTGAAAATAGACATTTTTTTTCCTCATATTCCAATTACGAATTCACTCCTGATCCACTCCTTCAAGTTCCTCCCCATTTCTCCTCCCATCTACATCCACCCCCTTTCTGTCTCTCATTAGAGAAAACAAACAGGCTTCTAAGAGATAATAATAAAATAAAATCTAGTAAGACAAAGAAAAGTAACATATCAGAATAGGATAAAACAAATAAACGGAAGGAAAAGAGACTGAAAAAAGACACATCAAATAGATATAGACACAGAGATTCATTTGTTTGCACACTTAGGAATCCCATAAAAATACTAAATTAGAGGCCAGCCAAGGCTACACAGAGAAATCCTGCCTAAAACAAACAAACAATAAAACAAACAAAGACATTTTACTTTAAAAAACAAACAGACCTAAACTGGAAGCCATAATTTATACACAAAGGACCTGTAGAGTTTAAAAAAAAAAAGGAAAAAAATATAAATAAAATTAATAATAAAATACTCTTAAAAATTTAAAAATTAAAAAGAAAAATTAAAGAAAATCCATGATATGGCATTATGAGACGAGGAACCTCCAAAGATGTTATTTAGTTTGCTTTCTGTGTTCAGTACTGCCGGGCATTCAGCCCACCCTTAAGAGTAGTTTGTGGGGCTGGAGGGATGGCTCAGTGGTTAAGAGCACTGGCTGCTCTTCCAGAGGACTCAGGGTCAGTTCCCAGCGCCAACACAACAGCTCACACCTGTCTGTAACTCCAGTTCCAGGGGACCTGACACCCTCACACAGACAAACATGCAGGAAAAAAACACCAATGCACATGAAATAAAAAAAAATAAATAAATAAAAATAGATCATTAAAAAAAAAAAGAATGGTTTGCTTACCCAGTGAGACTCCCTTGGAGGAAACATATATATTTCATACATAAATTAGAATAGTGGTATTTGGTACTCTGAGCTATCCAGTCTGTAGAATGCCTCTTTGTCTGAATGATGATGCCCTTTGCCAGGCAGAAGCTTCTCAGTTTCATGATCTTGTGCCTGTGCCAAAGGTGTTCTGTTCAGAAAGTCCTTTCCTGTGTCAATGAATTTGAGACTATTCCTCACTTTCTCTTCTATCAGTTTCAGTGATTATGGTTTTACACTGAGGTCTTTGATCCATTTGGAGCTGACTTTTGTGCAAGGTGATAAGAATGGATCTATTTGCATTCTTCTGTAGTCATCCAGTGTAGTCATCGCACCGTATGGTGGAGATGCTGCCTTCTTTTCCGTGTGCATTTCTAGCTTTCTTTCTTTCTTTCTTTCTTTCTTTCTTTCTTTCTTTCTTTCTTTCTTTCTTTCTTTTAAATAAACAATCAGGTGTCCAAAATGTTTGGGTCTTCAGTTCCATTGATCAACGTGTCTGTTTTTGTGGCAATTCCATGCTGTTTTAATTACTATAGCTTGGTAGTATAACCTGAAATCAGGGATAGTGATAAATCCTGCAGTTTTTTTGTTTGTTTGTTTTTGTTTTTGATGTGTTCTTACATTTAGCTTGCAAGAGTTTTATTGCAAATTTTCGCATGTATGTTCATAAGGGAAACTGGCCTGTAATTTTCTTTCTTTGTTCTGTCTTTATGTGGTTTGGGTATCGGGGTCACTGTGGCCTCATAAAACAAATTGGGCAATGTTCTTTTTCTTTCTATTTGTGGAATAATTTGAGGAGTACTGGCATTAACTTCTTTAAACCATCTGGCTCTGGGTTTTTATTTCTTTATGTATCTTTGGTTGGGAGAGTTTTAATGACTACTTCTCTTTCACTAGGGACTATGGGTCTGTTTAAATTGCTTATCTGCTCTTGATCTAACTTTGCTAAATAACATGTATTGAGGAAATTATCCATTTCTTTTGGATTTTCCAATTTTGTGGAATACAGGTTTGTGGAATAAAGTATGTTTTTATGATTCTCTGGCTTTCAGTCGTGTCTGTTGCTGTGTTCCATTTTCAACTCTAATGTTAATTTGGATCTTCTTTCTGTCTTTAGTTAATTTGGATAAGGGGTTGCCAATCTTATTGATTTTCTCAAAGAACCAACTATGTGTTCCATTGATTCTTTGTAGTGTTTTATTGTTTATAGTCTGCTGATTTCAGCCCTGAGTTTATTTCTTACCATCTACTCCTTTTGGTGTGATTTCTTTTTTGTTGTGGTTATCAACATTCCTAATGCTAAAACCCTGTAATACAGTTCTTCATGTTGTGGTGACCCCAGCCATCTAATTATTTTCATTGCTATGTCATAACTGTAATTTTGCTACTGCTATAGATCATAGTGTAAATATCTGATATGCAGGTTATCTAATATGTGACCCCTATGAAAGGTACTTTCTATCACAAAGGGATTGGGACCTATAGTTGAGAACTACTGTTCTAGAGTTTTCAAGTTAAGTTACTAGTATGAGATCTCTTCATTTAAAAAAAAATTTAAGAAGTGGCTGTTGACAAATTTTTTTAAAAAACCTTTTCATTTACATTTGTTATATCTCTTTTTCCCTACTCCAGTCTCTTCCAACACCTAATACTAGGTAGGAGAGAGATAGGGCTAGTGGGAGAGGGGACACAGTTCTCTTAGCTGCTTCCTGCTGGTTAGGGTTGTTGGGTTCCTTGGAGCCAGTCCAATACTCATTTCAGGAGATCTCCAACTTCTTATCTCACTTCATTAACAACAACAGGAGCTGAAGAGGAGAAGCATCAGCAACCTTTATTTTCCTCAGAGCACCTCCACACTCTCTGGGCTCTGTCATTTATTCTCTCCAGAATCCTCAGATTTAAACTACCTACAGCTGGCAAAGAGCTCCTTTCAGAGCCTGCATGAAGCAAAAAGCCTGCTGCTGTGGACCACCTGAATCAGTCCCACATCCCACACCTGTGATTAAAACAAAACCGTGTTTATATCCACAACAAATGGCATTTTTAAAAATTTCTGCTGGCAGGCATGGGCTGCGAGTTGTGGTGGGTGTGGTGGGCTCAGTGCAAGTGTGGATGGGGGAGGAGGTGATAACTTGATGGCTGGAAGGGATATAAGAGGGTTAGATACATTTCTGAAAAGCCTGGAAGAAGGACTCACGGCATGCGATAGCTAAGCCGCCAAAAAGGTTGAGAAACTCTTGGAAATTTAGCTTTCCATTGTTGTTGAGGTCCAGCTTCTTCGTCATGTTGTCAAGGACACAGGGTCCTTCCGGTTCTTCAGGAAGGCAGCCAGCTCTGTGTTCATGAAGGCAAGGAACTCAGTTTTGGGAGTTGACAGCTGTTCCCATCCTTCCCACTGTGCTTTTGGAAAACAGCAATCAGGGACTCATGCTTCGCTGGAGTCTCTGAGGAGTGAGGCCGGGCTGCGCCTGCAGCTGACGGTAGCTGGGGTAGGAACCTACATTTTGTTTGATTAATGTAGGCACTTAGTGCTATGAACTTGCCTTTTAAAACTGCCTTCATTGTGTCCCATATGTTGTGGATTCATTTTTATTCAATTCTTTAATTTCTTCCTTAGTTTCTGTCATGACCCAGTTTTCATTCAGTAGTGAGTTGTTTACTTTCAAGTATGTGAGATTTCTGTTGTTGATATCCAGTTTTTAATCTGTGGTAGTCAGATGTAATGCATGGTGTTCTTGTGCAATTTTCTTGTATCTGTTGAGACTTGCTGTGGTGGTTTGAAAAGGTTTGGTCCCCACAGATTCATGGGTTTGAATGCTTGGCCCATAGGGAGTGCCACTATTAGGAGCTGTGGCCCGAATGTAGTAGGTGTGGCCTTGTTGGAGGAAGTGTGTCACTGTGGGGGTGGTCTCCTACTTAAGGTCTCCTACGCTCAAGTTCTGCCCAGTATGGAATCCAGTTTCCTGGCTGCCCTCAGATCGACATGTAGAATTCTTGGCTCCTCCAGCTCTATGTCTGCCTGTGTGCTGCCATGCTTCCCACCATGACGATAATAGATTAAACCCCTGAAACTGTAAGCCAGCCCCACTGAAATGAAGTTAAACAGCAACAAATCAAGTAATCCAATTAAAAAATGGGGTACAGAACTAAACAGAGAATTCTCAAGAAAGAAATATTGAATGGCAGAGGAACACTTAAAGAAGTGCTCAACATCTTTAGCTATGAGGGAAATGAGATTTCACCTCATACCCATTAGAATGGCTAAGATCAAAAACTCAAGTGACAACACATGCTGGAGAGGATATGGAAAAGGAGGAACCCTCCTCCATTGCTGGTGGGAATGTAAACTTGTACAACCACTTTGGAAATCAATCTGGCACTTTCTCAGACAATTAGGAATAGTGCTACCTCAAGATCCTGCTGTACAACTCCTAGGCATATATCCAAAAGTTGCTCAAGTATACAACAAGGACATTTGCTCAACCATGTTTGTAGCAGCTTTATTTATAATAGCCAGAAGCTGGAAAGAACCCAGATGTCCCTCAGTTGAGGAATGGATACAGAAATTGTGGTACACAAAGGAATACTACTCAGCAATTAAAAACAAGGAAATCATGAAATTTGCAGGCAAATGCTGGGAACTAGAAAAGATCATCCTGAGTGAGGAGTTCCAGAAGCAGAAAGACACACATAATATATACTCATTTATAAGTGGATATTAGACATATAATATAGGATAAACATACTAAAATCTGTACACCTAAAGAAGCTAAGCAAGAAGGGGGACGTTAGGGAAGATGTTCAATCCTCATTCAGAAAGGCAAATGGGATGGACATCAGAAGAGGAAGAAAACAGGGAACAGGACAGACGCCTACCACAAAGGGTTTCTGAAAGGCTCTACCCTGCAGGGTATCAAAGCAGAGACTAAGACTCATAGCCAAACTCTGGGCAGAGTGCAGAGAATCTTATGAAAGAAGGGAGAGATAGAAAGATGTGGAGGAGACAGGAGCTCCACAAGGAGAGAAAAAAAAATGGGCCCAGGGGTCTTTTCTGAGACTGATACTCCAACCAAGGACCATGCATGGATATAACCTAGAACCCCTGCACAAATGTAGCCCATGGCAGCTCAGTGTCCAAGTGGGTTCCCTAGTAATGGAAACAGGACTGTCTTTGACATGACCTCAGTGGCTGGCTCTTTGATCACCTCCCCCTGACATGGGGAGCAGCCTTACCAGGCCACAGAGGAAGACAGTGCAGCCAGTCCTGATGAGACCTGATAGGCTAGGGTCAGAGGGAAGGGGAGGAGGACCTCCTCTATCAGTGGACTTGGAGAGGGGCATGAAAGGATATGAAGGAGGGAGAATGAGATTGGGAGGGGACTAGGGAAGGGGCTACAGGTCTGATACAAAGTGAATAAACTGTAGTTAATAAAACAATAAATAATTTTTTTTTAAAAGTTGTGGTGGTCACTATGTCTCTTCACAGCAATGATATCCTAAGACACTTGCTTTCTGTTTGAGAATGTTGTCAGTTTTGAAGAAAGTTCCACTAGGTCTGAGAAGAAGGTACATTCTCTTGTGTTTGGGTGAAATGTTCTGTAAATATCTGTTAGGTCCATTTGGTTTATAATGTCAGTTAGCTCCAGCATCTCTCTGTTCAGTTTTTGTCTGGATGACCTATCTGTTGGTTAGAGTGGGCTAGTGAAGTCTCCCACTATCAGCGTGTGAGGATCAGTATGCGATTTAAGCTGTAGTAGTGCTTCGTTTTCTTTTTCTTTTGCCTTGCTTGTACACCGCTCCATCCCCAACACTTCATAAACCGGGCATAGTGATATACGCCTGTAATCCCAACACTTGGAAAGTGGAGGCAAGAGAATCAGAAGTTCAACGCCATCTTTCCTTGATGTTGAGGTGTATTTCTTGAATGAAACAGAAAAATGGATCCTGTTTTCAAATACTCTGTTCGTTTATATCTTTTTATTGGAGAATTGAAACCATTGGTGTTAAAAAATATCAATGAGCAGTGTTTGTTGATTCCCATTATTTTGCTATTGTTGCGGAAGTGGTGGCTGTGTGTGTGTGTGTGTGTGTGTGTGTATGTTTTGATTTGCTGGTCTGAGATTATTTGTTGCTTGGTTTTCTTGATTGTGGTTAACCTTTTTTGGTTGGAATTTTCTTTTTAGTGCCTTTTGTAGGCCTGGATTCATAGATAGATATTGTTTAAATTTGGTTTCATTATGGAATGTCTTATTTTCTCTCTCTATTGTGATTGAAAGTTTTGCAGGCTATAGTAATCTGTGCTGGCATTTGTGCTATCTTAGAATTTATAGAACATCTGTCCAAGCTCTTCTGGCTTTTAGAGTCTCCACTGAGAAATCAGAAGTTATTCTTATAGAGCTATCTCTTATAAGTTAGTCTTTTTCCTATGTAGATTTTAATATTCTTACTTTTTTCTGTATGCTCAGTGTCTTCAGGGTATGAATTCTTCTCTCCCTTATCTTGTATTCTGTTGAGGAAGGCTTGCCTTAGAGGTTCTTATTCGATTTCCTAAGTGTTTCATTTCCAGATTTCCCTCAGTTTGGTTTTTCCTTATTTTATATTTACTTTCAGGTCTTGAACTTTTTATTCATTTCCTTCCACTGTTTGTATTTTTATAGATTTTATTTTATTTTAGACAGGGGTTCTCTGTATAGCCCTGGCTATCCTGGGCTTGGTTTGTAGACTGGGCTGACCTCTAAGCAGAGATCTGTCTGCCTATGCCAACTCCAGAATGCTGGGATTAAAGGCATGTGCCACCACACCTGGCTCATAGATTTTTTAAAAGTGATTTAATTTCCTCCTCTAGAGCCTCTGTCATATCCATAAAGGCTATTTTAAAGGCTGTGACTTGCGTGCATCAGGAGTGTTGCAATCCTCAGGGCCTAGCGTGTTTGGGTTGCTGGGCTCTAGTGGAGACCCTTGCTGTTATCCCAGCTGTTGTTGATTGTGTTTTTATAATGGCATCCTGGCATCTGAGTTTAGGAAGACTGTCACTCTAGGTGCTGATATCTGGTCTTTTCTTTGTTGGGTGGGCATTTTGTTCCTTGATTTTTGTTGCCCTCTTTGGTTCTTAGGCTGTGTGGTGGCTGTGTGCTGCCTGGTTGGGAATTCTGGGATCCTGATGGGTGTGGCCACTGGCAGTTCTGGGTAAAATGTGCCCAAGACCATTGATTAATAGCCTTTTTGTGTTCAAAGGGCTGTCTTAGTTTGGGTCACTATTGCTAAAATGAAACACCATGACAATGCAACTTGGGGATGAAAGGGTTTATTTGGCTTTCATTTCCATATAAATCGTTCATAATCCAAGGAAGTCAGGGAAGGAACTCAAACAGGGCAAGAACCTGGAGGCAGGAGCTGATGCTGAGGCCATAGAGCAGTGCTGCTTACTGGTTTGCTCCATATGGCTTGCTCAGGCTGCTTTCTTATACAACTCAGGACCACCAGCCCAGAGATGGCACCACCACAATGGGCTGGACCCTCCCACATCGCTCACTAATTTTAAAAATGTCATAATCCTAGCACCCAGGGAGACAGCGACAGGAGGCTCTGTAAGTTTGAGGCCAGCCTGGTCTACAAAGTGAGTCCAGGACAGCCAAGGCTACACAGAGATCTTCTGGAGGCATTTTTTCAACTGAGGCTCCTCCTCTGAAATGACGTTAGCTCTTGTCAAGTTGCTATACAACTCTGCAGTATAAGGACCCACCAACCTCTTTTGCAAAAGCCTGAAGCTCTCACCTGTGTTCTCCACTCATTGTCGAGGGTCACACTGTGGGTCCCAGGGCCTTTCCAGCTCTTTTGGCAGGACACTTTGCTGCCAAACATTTGTGAAGCTCCTCTTCTACCCTGGCTAGCAACACTTTATTTTTTTGTATTGTTCTTAAGACTTTACTCATTTATGAGAGAAACCAACTAACCTCAAAAAGATTGTCTGTGAGAGAGGAGAGGCCCCTCCCAATTTCTCCCTACTTGGCATAACATTTACACATTCAAAAGTGATCTCAGGGAGTCAATCTTCAACCCAGAAAGAATGTTCATCTCTGTCCCTTTATGATCCCCCTTATTTACTGACTACATCTTTTTTTAGCGAGTCTGACACCTGAAACTTTTTTTGCAAAATGTCTGCCTTGGCAAGGTTCCTTTTTTGACCTCTACCAACCTTGAAGAAGAAGTCAAAACAACTCAAATCCCTTCAGATGAAAATGTGCCTTTCAAATATTTATGAGCAATGGCCATTTTACTGGAGATTTTGTAAGGGAGCCAAGGAAGAGTTATAAACCACACCCCACTGCACCTACTATCCTTGATGCTCCCTTCAGCCTGTTTCAGAGAAGTCGGTGGGTAGACAATTTCCCACAGAGGGAGAGCCCGGAATCCTACTCTCGGCAAGTCAGCCCTATTCTCTCCTGTCTTTGCTGCAAAGAATAGTTTCATCATAGGCTTCTGGCCTGGGACCAACACCTCTCCATCAGTGTAGCAGCCTCTGAAGCCCTAAAGATGGAAGAGATGTGGACATGAAAGTTTGGTGTGGCTAGATGTAGTGGCGCATGCCTGTAGTTACAGCATTCTGGAATCCTGAAGAATGGTGATTGTTTTGAGCTCAAAGCCAGGATGGCATACATAGCAAAACCTGGTTGAGACACACACACACACACACACACACACACACACATGCACGCACGCGCGCGCGCGAGACAGAAAGAAAGAAAGAAAAAAGACTGGAAGAAAGAAAGAAGAAAGGAAGGAGAGAGAGAGACAGAGACTAGTTGGGTTGGGTTGGTTCGGTTGAGTTGGGGATATAAATCAGTGATAGGACATTTACTTAACATGCTTGAGGTCTGAATTCTGTTCCTCACCCTTCTCTTTCATACTCAGTTCTGTACACATAGCAGGTATGGCTGAAGACTGGAAAAAAATGGAAATGGCCTAGGTATTATGATGCATGAGAAACAGACTCTTGAGTGAGAAAATGCAGCATCAGCTTAAACTAGAGTTGTTGTTTGTTTGTTTTTGTTTTTGATAGCATAAAAAGAAAACTGAGGCAGAGAGCTGGGCATGGTGGCAAGTACCTGTAAGCCCAACACTTGAAAGATAGAAGCAAGAAAATCTCAAAATCAGGGTCTAAATATCAAGACCTTGCCAGAGTAAATATAAATAAATAAACATTTTAAAAATTGTTTACCTTTATTTTATGTGCATTGGTGTTTTGCCAGCATGTATGTCTATTTGAGAGTGTCAGATCTCAGAGTTACAGACAGGTGTGAGCTGCCATGTAGGTGCTGGGATTTGAACCTGGCTCCTCTGGAAGAGCAGTTAGTGCCCTTAACCACTGAGGCGTCTCACCAGTCCCATAAATAAATATTTGTAAAAGGTAGAAAGAATGGAGAACTCATAACTGGTGAAGTAATTTGCACTGTTAAATGAGTCAGTTTACTTTCGTCTTTATTCAGATAAGACACCGCAATAAATATTTACAAAATTCTAACCATACAACAGATTAATTAATTCTGTCAGTATTAATATTTGTTGAATGTGTATGATGTATGAACGGCATTCCAGGTGCTTAGAATACATGGGTGAAGAAAACAAAGACTGCTACACCTCAAGGGTTAATTTTTACGGAAGGAGACAGGCCTACCCAAAGTATAATAAGTAAGCCATCTAGTGATACTATGGGGAAATTGGCACCGCAGGGGAGGACCAGAGATCCTGGGATGTGGCAGGGGTGTGTGTGGTCTCAGATAAGGAGGCCAAGGCAAGGCTCGCTGAGAAAGCAACATTTGAGCAAAGGCTTCAATGGAGATAAGACCATTAGCTAAGCAGGTTCTTGGGCAAGGACATTCCAAGCAGAGAGCAAAGGTCTGTGAGCTGAGTATATGAGGGGGAAGGCGTGAGCTCATACATGGCTTTGTGGGCTGTTTGTAAGGATTCTGGCATTTTTCTGAGCTGAATGAGGAACTTAAGGTGAGGAGTGGCATGAAATGACAAATTTTAGGCAGTGCATTTTGGCTGCTACATTGAAAAAATACTGTTGGTGCACCCGCTTACTTCCAGCACTTGAGAAACAGGCAGGCAGGTCTTTGACTTGGGGCTTGTGTGGTCTACAGGTTTCAGGTAGGCCAGGGCTACCCAGTTAGTCCCTATCTCAATAAGAAATCACACACAAAGGGAAAATGCTGCCTAGAATGAGTCTAGGAGGGCTTCCCCCACCCCACCCCACCCCACCCCACCCCCGCCTTAGTAGGGCTTTTAAAGAGGTTGTTTAAATTACTCTCTTCAGAGAGAGACCACAGTGGCACTGTCGGGGTTAGGTACGGGTGGAAAAAGGAGCTCCGATTCTAGACATGTTTGTAGACAAGAAAAGGGGGAACCCGCGGACTTTAAGGTGCACGGCTTGGCATAATCGAGGAGATGAGTGAAGCGGTTGCCCGTGGTTACTGGAAAATCCTCACTCCAGAAGCAGCATGAACACTGCTGTGGGCTCTCTGAGCGTCAGGAAGCTTTTCTTACCTCTTGGGGCGGGGGGTTAACTCTGGGAGCGAGGGTGCCAGGCAGGCACAGCCACTGAGGTGCCCTAGCCAGTGTCTTTCAGGGTCCTTGTCAGTTGCCAAGAAAAGTAAGGAAAAGCAGATAAGGAGTGAGAAGGAGCGATGGAGACCCTTAAAGAAAGGCAAGGAAGAAAGCAGGGCTCCAAGAGAGCAACCGCATCAGGCGCCCGCTCAGCTGTCTTTTACGGGGTTTTGTGGGGTGGGAACAAGGTGGAGGTTGAGCTAACCTATATTAGCGTTGCTCACGCTGCGGGGAGAATCTCAGGCCCAGCCAGGAAAAGTCCACAGACTCAGGCATGTTCTCCCGGCACTCCTAGTTACTCATCCACTCAAAGGAGAAGTCACAGGTGCTAGATACATGACTAGCTCATGAGCCACCTTGGGCCTCGCCCTCATTGCCTAAGGGGAGCTAGCTCCTGCCGAGACACCACGGAGGAGTAAAAGTTCACCAGTGAGTATATAATAGAATAGAAAATCCCTTCAGCACCCACTGACTGCCCTAAGTATGTGTGTGTTTGTTTGTTTATTCTTTGAGAAAGGCCCAGTCTGGCCTTCCACTTCCTGGGTAGCCAAGGGCAGTTTGAACTTCTGAATCTCTTGCCTCCATTTTCCCAGTGCTGGGATTACAGGTGTATATCATGTGCCAAATTTATGAAGTGTTGGGGATGGAACTGTGTATATGCAAGGCAATATATATATTCTATAATTCTACCAATTGCAGCCCCGGCCCAGATTTGCCACTTTTGCTATCAATCAATTATATAGTTTCATTTTCCTTTAATCTTTTCTAGGACCATGCTGCAAATGTAGAGGTCAGAGGATGATTTGCAAAGGTCAGGTTCCTCCATCGAGTGGATTTTGAGAATTGAACTCAGATTGTCAGTCTTGCTAAGACATCTGGATGTTCCTGTTTCAGTTTGTTGAAACGGGGCCTCACATAGCCTAGGCTGACCTTTAACTTGCTACTTAGAAGATGCCCTTGAACTCCTGAACCTCTTGGTTTTCTGTCAGAAATCCTGAGATTACCTTTTTTGTTGTTGTTTGGTTGGTTTTGTTTTGGTTTTTTTGCTTTGTTTTGAGACAAGGTTTCTCTGCGTAGCCTTGGCTGTCCTGGACTCGCTTTGTAGACCAGGCTGGTCTCGAACTCACAGAGTCACCTACCTCTGCCTCCCTGAGTGCTGGGATTACAGGCATGAGCCACTGTGTCTGGCTGAGATTACCTTAAAGAATTTTAGTTAGGCATGGTGGTTCATGCTTGTAAACCAAGAGCCTGGGAGGCTGAGGAAGAAGGATTACCCAGAGTCTGGAGCTAGCTTGCACTATACAGTGAATTCCAAGTCAGCTTCATTTTTATAAGACCTTGTCTCAAAAAAACAGGGTGGGCATGGAGGGTAAGGGTGTGAGAGTAAGGGCCTGTGAGATGGATTAGTGGGTAAAGGTCCTTTGCCACCCTTTGGTGTAAGCCTAACAACTCAAACTTCTATCTCCAGGGTCCACATAAAGGTGGAAGAAGTAAGCCAGCTCCACAAAGTTGTCCTCTGACCTCCTCACAGATGCTCTGACCTCTGACCTCACAGACACTGACACACACCCACACAAATACACTGAGACAATAAATAAATTTAATGAATGAAAGTGAGAAGGTGGAGGAGGAGAAATTTACACAGTGATTTTCAAGAGTTAAAACTGTTTCAGGGGCCTCAAGGCAGAAACTATCCCATCACCAACAGGAGTTCACTGTGGTGAAAGCACTCAGTAAAATTAAGCGGAAAAAGACTCAGGAGCATGATTGATTGAGGGACCTATTTTTTTTCTTCGTTCTTTTCTTTTCGTTTTTTATTTTTTCCTTTTCTCAGTGCTGTGCACTGAAACCAAGGTCTCTGGTACCCTAAGAAGCTCTAGCCTAACCTTGGGTCTGATCAGTTATGTTAGTTTTGCTTCTTGTGTTACAGTTTTCAAACTGTGTTCCTGGAGGAACACATGGAGATGGCTGGGTTTCTCCTCTGTGTGAAGCTCCGGTTTCCATCATGGCAAACCTTCTTTATGTCTTTAGAGTTGGGTTCCATGCAAGATTTCATTTATAAATAAAAACAGTTTTAGGAAAAAGAAAAAAAAAAGATGCATCCAAAGATCATGAAGCAAACAACAACTTCCATGCAGAGTCAAAAGCACTGTGTGCCTCAGGGCTGCTTAAGGTTTAGTATCTTTAGGTGTTCTTGCAGCTCTCTGGCTGGCCAGCTGCAGGCATGCGTATAAACTTTCCCTCAGTCTCATTTACTACTGTTAAATCACCTTTTAGCAAATAACTCTACAAAGTCAGTGTAGCCATAACCCCTTGCCCTGGTTGGCTTTCTCAACTGCTGCCGTCCATAGGTTGATGTCTGTCTGATACCCTGTCTGTCTTCAGCAAGAATGTTGCTGGGTCAGTATAGCCTGAATCCTTCCTCACCCCTGGGGGTTTCTCTCAGGAATTTCTCATTCTCTGATCTCCACCCTGCCATGTATTTCCACTCGCCCCGGCTGCCTCTTTGGAATTGAGCCTATCCTGTGTTCCCTACTGCGCAGTGCCACTGCAGTGCTCCTCACCTGTGATGGCCCCAAATAAGGTCTGCCTCACTGTGCCTCACTAAAAAGTATTGTTTGGGGTCAGCAAAAGGGCTCAGCTGGTGAAGGCCCTAGCCTCCTAGACTGACTTCCAGAGTTCAGTCCTCCTGGAAACCACCTAGCAGCAGGAAAGAATCACTCCCCCAAGTTGTTCTCTTGTGCCATGCATATCCCTTCCCCTGGAGATAAATGTATTTCTATAGTATTGATTTGATTTTCTGTTATAGAATTACCCATGAGATTTTTGTTGTTGTTTTGTTTTTTGAGACAGTGTAGCATCCGATGCCTCCAGCCCCATGAGCACACATACATATGTACACACATACATATAAACATGCATACATACACTTAAAAAAATCTATTTGGCTGGATGTGGTGGCTCATGATTATAATCCCAGCATGTCTGTCTGTCTGTGTGTATATACGTGTGCTCATGGGGCTGAAGGCATTGGATGTCCCTGGTGCTGGAGTTGTAGTCAGTTGTGAGTTATCTAGCATGGATTCTGGTAAGGAAATTTGGGTTCTCTGCAAGAGTAGCAAATGCTCTCAACCACTGAGCTATCTCTCCAGGCCCCTAAGCAGACATTTTAATGAAATATTTTCCCCACACTGATTGTATGTCAACCAAAATGATGACTTTTAGACTTTATGGTACCTTTCCAATCTGAAGTCTCAGGCTTTCTTACCATCTGTTTGTTTCATTTTCTTTGTCTATCTCTGTCTTTGTAAAGTAACTTTTGGGCATTTAAGAACACTTCATGTAGCTAGGTGTGGTAGTACATACCTTTAATCCCAGAATTCAGGGAGGCAGAGGCCAGCCTGAACTACTGGGAGAGTCAAGTACAGCCAAGGCTACACCGAGAAACCTTGTATTGAAAAACAAAAACAAACAAACAAAATACCATTTCATGCACGGCAAAATTTATACCTTGGTTATTTCATGTCAGTAAGAACCAACTACAGAGGCCTTACAAAATTTGCTATGAGTGAATTATTTAAAGGTGGTTAAGATGACAGGCTCCCGTAAATTTATCATCTTAATGAACTTCCACCCTTTGTATAAAAAAATTAAGCTGCTGGCCGGAGAGATGGCTCAGCGGTTAAGAGCACTGCCTATTCTTCCAGAGGTCCTGAGTTCAGTTCCCAGCAACCACATGGGGGCTTTCCACCATCTGCAATAGAATCTGATTCCCTCTTCTGCTGTGTATGAAAACATGTGCATATACATAAAATAAATCTTTAAAAAAAATCAAGTGCATACTTTAGATTGTCTTCTTTTCCATGGAACTTTCAAACAGTTCCTTCCTCAGAATACTTCCTCAACAGCCTTTCTCTGATACTGTTTTCTGGTGAGTTTTCTCAGAGCTAAGAAAGCCCAGCTGACCTCTTGAGTCTTTAAATGTGCTCATATCTCTACATCTAACTACATTAAAGTAGGGCTCAGCCAACTTGAACTGTAAAAGTCCAGGTAACCATTTTAGTCCGTAGTTCTCTGTTGCAATTACCCAGCTATGTCCCTGCAATGTGAAAGTAGCCTTAGACACGTACAAATACATATTCACAGTGAGGACATGCAAATACATATGCATAGTGATGACCCATTAAAATCCACTTACAGGCCAGGGAGGTGGCTTCCCACACAAAGGCACCTGCTGCCGAGCCTGACAACCGAGTTTGACCCTGGGGACTCAGGTCACAGAAGAGAGCTGACTCTTCCTGTACTTGTAAGTTGTTCCCTCACGTCTATACTTGTGCTGCGACAAATGCTCCCCCAAAGCAAATAAAAATGTAAAAACATTCTTTAACTTAATTTACAGGAAACAGGCTGGATTTAGCTATGAGGACAATAGTTTGCTGACCCTCATCCGTAAGTACATAGATGCTACAGCAGTCAGATCACAACTCCTGGTGGATCTTGAGGCCCAGTCAGGTAAGGACTGTTGGTTGCTCAGCAGACTGGCTAGACAAACTGGGCACAAATGGAATGCCAACTCTGCTATTTGGGGCAGCTTTATTAGGCCACGTGGAAGCAGATAAGTGAGCAAAGAAACCCATCCACAGAGTGAAGCAAGCTCACAAAGAAATGTTAAGACTAGCCTGACGAAGAGAGAGAGGCAAGTCCTTGCAACTCTGGCTGAGCTTCCCAGGGCTGGCTCTCCCATAATCCCTGCCTATTTTTATATCAAGTATCTCTCATGTAGCCAATTGGCTTGCATCCATGTTTCTTGCCACCTGATAACTTGAGTAACCTTTTCTATCCAACTTTCCAAATGACTAGCAGTTCTCTGCTAGAAACAGCCACATATCCACAGATTTTGGTTTTGCTAGGTGTGGTTCCTTTCTCAATTCTATTTCGTAGCCCTGCCACCCCAACCCTCCGTTTGTTCCTAGTCTTTTCTTTCTCTTTTCTTTTTTTGTTTCTTTAAGACATATAGCTGGAGATTTTCTTAAAAGATATTTTTGTATATACTTAAGTATGAATGTTAGGACAAAAAAAAGGGGGGTTGGAAGAGAGCAAGACAGGGCTAGAGGGATGGCTCAGTGGTTAAGAGTATTTGTTGCCCTCCTAGAGGACATGAGTTTGATTCCCAGCACCTACCAGGTTGCTTACAGCTGTCTGTAACTCCAGTTTCAGGGTTCTAGTGCCCTTTTCTGTTTTCCGTGGGCCCCAGGCACTCAGGGCACAGACATATGCAAAGGCAAAAATATACATATGCATAAAATTTAAACATTTTTAAAAATGAAGAAAGTAATATGTATCTGAATGTTGGTGTGGGCTCCTTAAGCAGGAATTCACCTCTAATATTTGTCTTTGTCCCTGGATATACCTACTTTTACATTAACACAGCTATTACAAATTTGCTTTCTTCCCCTCTCTTTTCTTTTTCTTCTGAAATTTTTTTAATATAAAACCTGTTGGATTTTTTTTGTTTTTTCAATATAAGACTTGCTGTGTTGTAGACCAGGCTGGTCTCAGCCTCTCAGCTTCCTGCCCCAGCTTCCTGGGCTTATAGAGTTGCCGAAGTTTAGAGTTTTGTTTTTTATACCATTGCATGAGTTCATCTTTTCTATTGTATGTATGCACCTGTGTACGCCCACCTGTGAGCATGTATGTGTGCACACATATACATTCAAATGTGTGTGTGTGTGTGTGTGAGTGAGAGAGGTGTGGTTTCTGTATGTGGTATGTATGTGTAGATAGTGTGTGTGTTTGTGTGTAGGCATACAGTGTATGTGTGTGTGGTATGTGGTGTGTGAGTGTGGTGTATGTATATAATGTGTGTATGTATTATGTGTATGTGGTGTGTGTTTGTGTGTGTGTGGTGTGAATGAAAGGACCAGAAGAGAATCAGGTATTTCCTCTATGTTTTGTCTTATTCCCTTGAGACAGGGTCTCTCACTGATCCTGAAGCTTGGTTGGTGGCCAGCATACCCCAGCCATCTTCCTGTCACTACAGCATACAGCGCTGGGATAACAGGTGTGCACACAGCTCCACACCTCAGCCGAGCTGCTGCTGTTGCTGCTTCCTTTTCTCCTCCTCCTCCTCCTTCTCCTCCTCTTCCTTCCCCTTCTTATTCTTATTCTTCTTGTTTGTTTGTTAGGTTTTGAAGACAGGGTTTATCTGCATAGCCCTGGCAGTCTTGAAATTTGCTCTGTAGACCAGGCTGGCCTTGAACTCAAGAGATCTGCCTGCCTCTGCCTCCCTGAGTGCTGGGATTACATCAGCCTGGCTTCTTAATGTGGTTTCTGGACATTGAATTCAGGTTCTCAAGCTTGTACAAGTACGTCACAGGCTGTCCTTTCTCCAAAGTCCTCATTCCCCTGGGCTTTTATTACTCCTCAGATAATGGCCTGTAATTCCTGGAGCTGTTAGTTCTCTCCTGCCTTTTAAGCTATTTTTTTGTTTGTTTCAATTTTTAAGTTCCTATTTCTCAACTCGTAGGTTTCTCCAAATTACTGTTAATATTGGGGGTTAGAGAATTTTATTTGATATAAATGGTAGCTTTTAAGATGTACAACAAAAAACGGTGGTGGTAGCGGCGGCGCACACCTTTAATCCCAGTGCATAGGAGGCAGAGGCAGGTAGATCTCTGAGTTCTAGGCCAGCCTGGTCTACAGAGCAAGATCCAGGACAGCCAGGGGTATATAGAGAAACCTTGTCTTCAATAACCAAAAAGTAGAAGAAGCAAAAGAAGAGAAGGAAGAGAAGGTGGGGGAAGAAGATTGAGGTTGGTTATGGTGGTGCACACCTATAATCCTAGTACTTTGGAGGTGGAGGCAGAGGATCAAGAGTTCAAGATCATTTTTGGCTACATAGAAAGTTCAGCTACATGAGACCATGACAAACAAGACAAAAAGTTAAAAAAAAAAAAAGCACATAGAAAAGCTTTCATTGACCATGCTAACATTTTAGCCCAAGTGCCATGGCAGTACATTGGAATATTGTACTCCGCTTCTTGAGGAAGTTATTGCTTTTGTATAAGTATTACTGGTCTCTACCTCTGTGCCATAAACTTCTCTGAGAAATTAGACTACAAGCCGGGGGTGGTGGTGCATACCTTTAATCCCAGCACTCAGGGAGTCAGAGTCAGGGGGATCTTTGTAAATTGAGGGCCAGCCTGGTCTACAAAGTTCAGGACAGCCAGGGCTACACAGAAAAACCTCTATCAAAAAGCAAAAAACAAAATAGCAACAACAACAACAAAAAAACCCCAAATTTAAACTACAACAATAAAAAAGACACAGTTATGGTTCTTGTTGTCAAAAGTCATAAAGTCTATGTTTTGTATCAGATCATTTTATCAAATGATTTTTTAAATGATTTATCCTTGATATAGTGACTTTTATTGAATCCAATAGCAATATGTGATGACAGACATACTTTAGATATAAGTACCTATAGTTTTATTTCCCCTACTTTTCAGCCTGAATAAGAGGACTCATTTATTATTTATTTATTTTAAATGTTTTATGTGTTTGAATATTTGTCTGTACATGCACTATGTGTGTACCTGGTACCCACGAAGATCAGAAGCATCAGCTCCCTTCGAACTAGAGTTATAGATGGTTGGGAGTCACCATGTAGGTGCTGGGAACTGAGCCCTCTGCAAGATCAGCAAGTGTTCCTAACCACTGAGCCATCTCTCCAACCTCTTATTCATTTTATTTTATTGGGTTGCTGTTGTTGCCTTTGTTGTTTTGGTTTTTCAAGACAAGGTTTCTCTATGTAGCCTTGGCTTTCCTGGACTCACTTTATAGATCAGGCTGACCTCAAACTCACAGTGATCAGCCAATCTCTGCTTCTCTGAGTGTGCTGGGATTTCAGGTTTATGCCACTGCACCCAGGTTTTTTTTTTTTTTTTTTTTTTAGATAAGATCTCACTATTTAGCCTTGGACTGGCCTGGACCTTACTATGTAAACCAGGCTGGTCTCAAACTCATAGAGATATGTCTGCCTCTGCCTCCCAAATGCTGGGATTAAAGGTGTGCATCAATTTGCTTGGTCCCCCTATTTGTTTTGGGGACATGGTTGAATTCTGCAGTCTAGGCTAGAATGGAACTTGTTATGTAGACAGGCTGGCCTGCAATTTGGAGCTATCCTTCCAGCTTGCAACCATGATTGCCTATTTTTAAATCAATGTATTTTCCAATGTGTTTGTTATCACTGAGTAAGCTTCTTTATTGAATCCAATAGCAATATGTGATGACAGACATACTTTAGATATAAGTACCTATAGTTTTATTTCCCCTACTTTTCAGCCTGAATAAGAGGACTCATTTATTATTTATTTATTTTAAATGTTTTATGTGTTTGAATATTTGTCTGTACATGCACTATGTGTGTACCTGGTACCCACGAAGATCAAAGTCCTTTAAATTAGTCTCCCAGTATACAAGTTACTGTGTTGCTGTTTCCTGCAACATAAAATGTTTCATTGCGAAGGTAAGGTCATTAGGATGCAGGGTGTTTTAAAGGGAAGTGAAATATTCCTTCCATCTTGTCGGGAAGCTTTGTTAAAATAGGCAAGTGGACAAAGGCTCCAGGAAGTGCCTGAAATTGACCAGATTAGCTAGGCTCCTTCCAACACAAGCGTATATAAGCAGTAAGGACTGCTGGGAGGCACCATTAAACCAAACAAGCTGCCTAGAATCTGTTCAGAGATGAGCCGAACTGTCTGGAGAAAGCAGAGACCAACTGAACTGCCTTAAAAGGGCTGTATCCAACCGGGGGAGGCACCTGGAGGTTCCCAGTTTTCACGAGTTGTCACCATGGCCTTTCGGTGATGTTGTTCTTTGTTGCTCTTCTGTTCCTACAGATAACCCTGCATTCACATACACACTGCTGTGAGCAACCCCAATAAAACACAATGGTTCAATAATTTGCACTTCGATGGCCTGCATTTGGCCCCTATTTGGGCTCAGTATTTGTCTTCCCAGGCATAGGATCACACAACAGAAGCTGTGGAGAAAGAAGAAAGCTCCAGGAGAAACCTTGAAGCCTAGGGTTCTTTTGTGCAAAGAGTTAAAGTTCTGCTCTTTTAGACTGCTTATTCTTGTAAACTCAAGGGAAAAGCTGTTCCCTCTGGACCATCATTATCTTTTAATCAGAGCTCTTTTTTGGTGGATGCTCAAAGTCCTTTAAATTAGTCTCCCAGTATACAAGAATCCTTGGACTTTGAACTAAGTGTAACAGATTTGCTAAGACTCTTGAGCTTTACAGGCTGAGGTTGTATAAATGTGCCCAGACTTCCTGGGTGTGATCAGTCACTGCAGAAGACCAGCAGAGAGAGTTTAATGGCTGAAGATGCAGATTTGTTACTTGACCTTGAACAAGTAGTATAGTTTTTCTGGGCTTATTTATTTTATGATAGCCTGACTCCTGGGGTGGGTTATTTCTTCACTGTCTTCCAGTTTTCAAATACCATGATTCTTCTAGAGTTCAGAAAGAGTATTTAGCTACCTGAGTTTAAAGTAGATGCAGTGATGAATGGAAAAGAGAACTAAATAGAATATAAAGTTCATTCCATATATCAAATACTATATTAGTTTATATCTGTCAAGAGGTGAACGCCTAGCAGATAACCATGGCTAAGGCACTGATGTTGTGGATTCGGGGGGTGTATGTTGAGACAGGGTTTCTCTGTGTAGCTCTGGCTGTCCTAGAACTTGCTTTGTAGACCAGGTTGGCCTTGAACTCACAGAGATTCACCTGCCTCTGCCTCCCAATTGCTGGGATTAAAGCCGTGCACCACTAACAGCTGAAATCATGGCTTCTTAAAAGCCACTTTTTTTTTTTTAACCTTCTCTTTCTTCTTAGTGCTTTCTCTCTTCGGTATCTTCTTCCAGGAACTTCTTCCAGTTTGTCCACATGAGGGGGCAACAGAGATGGCTATGAAAGGAGATTTGCAGTAAACGCTGCTCTTACAACTGAAGCACATCTTACATTTGACTTGTGGCTTCTTACTCTGAATAAAGCTAGGGCTCTCAGGATATTGTAAGGAAAAAAAGTGGAATTGGTAGATGACCTCCCACGGATCAGATGAATGGTGTTTTCATCTGTGGAATGGCGGGATCAGATACCTCTGCTTTTGTTCTTCTGTATCAGGATGCCTATAATTCTTCTGTATCTCTGTCATCCCCACAGCTCAGCAGCTGTATTGGTTGCATGCAGCCTGCTTCATATTCAGCTCACTTTATATTTAAAGCCTGAGACATACTGAATATCTAGTCCACATCCGCTCATCAGGAACCAAATAAAGTTCCATGCATACGCAGGCAGGCAAGGTCTCAGTTTTAGATAACTTTTCTCTTAATCCACTTAATATCTGAACTTTATCTCTGAACTGTCTCCCAGCTTTCAAATTCTATGATTCTTCTATAGTTTGGGAAGAGCATTTAGCTACCTGAGCTTAAAATAGATGCAGTGGTGAATGGAAAAAAGAACTATATAGTGCTGCGAGAGTTTCGGTTTCTTTAGAAACCTAGTTACGTGAACATGTTTTTATTTTCATCTCAGGTGTGGCATATGGGGCTGCTTCAGTTTGTCCACAGCTAGTAACTATGATTGTCTCCGGCACTAGCAGGGGCATGATCTTTGCCAGATGCAGATAGTTTAATTCTGAGGACTCTGCCCGAGCCCAGAGGGAGACTGGGATGATCCAAAGAAGAAGGAGGAGCAAGAGGAGGAGGAAATTGGCCTTGCCCCCAAGGAACCTGATGACCCTAATCAACACAAAGTAGTCTAAAGAGAATTGCGGCCCCTTTCCCCTCTAACCTCGTCTCTCCTACCGAGTGTTTGAGGTTGGAAGGGAGGTAGATGTATAGGAACCCAAATAAAGTACATAGAACAAAACAAAAAACAAGCCACTAACAAGTGGGACCCAGAAGTAGCACAAGGCAAAACGAGAAACTTCGTTTCTTTTTTGTTTGTTTTGGTTTTCAAGACAGGGTTTCTCTCTGTAGCCTTGGCTGTGCTGGAGTCACTCTGTACATCAGGCTGGCCTCTAACTCACACAGATCCACCTGCCTCTGCCTCCAGAATGCTGGGACTAAAGGCATGCGCCACCACTGGCCAGCTCATAGTTTTGCTCCTTACAGTATATTTGGAGGAAGATTTTTCTTTTCTATCCTTTCTTTATTAAATTTAACTCCCTATGTAGATGGCCTTAAACATTTGACTCTCCTATGTCCACCTTCCAAGTTCTGGGATTATAGAGCTCTATACGAAGCACAGCCTAACTTCAAAATCATGGCAATCCCCCAGCCTCACTCTACCCAGTAATGGGATATAAACCTGTGCCACCCAGGGCGGCTTGAAAGGCTCCTTTTCTAGACTTCAGTTTCTGTATATGTAAAGCGCAATTCCTGAAACTATAGGGTTGGCAGATTCAAGAAAATCTGAAAGAACGAGGAATTATGTCCATAATATTAAAAATTATCCTACATTTGTCTGAAATCAGATTTAACGGAGCACTCCTGTTTTGTCCAGCAGCACTGTACCCGTAAAGTCCTTATCACTATCCAAAGCAATTAGTGAGGGTTTTGCTTTTAATCAGTTGTTTTTAATCCGCGAGACAGCCTCCGTACATAGCGATATTTGGATCCAAAGTCCATCCCCCCGAAACAAAAACCCCCGCTGCAAGAATGCCCAGCGCACTTCAGTCAGACAAGGGAAGCGCTATTTTCCATAAAGCTGTAAGGTCTCCACACCACTTCCAAAGCCTGACTACGGTGGAAAGCCTCAGGGGCTGCTCGGGCCGTCGCAGCAGCCCCAGCACACGCGCCGCGGTGCCACTCCCGCGCGTCCCGTGCCAGCCCGTCCACTCAGCAGCCGCGCCGCGCCTCCGCCGCCCTCCCATAGGTCCTTCCGGGGACAGGCGAGGTCTTTTCATTTTCCCGCCCGCTCTGTCCCTCGGCGTCCCCGCCCTGCCTTCCGAGCCCGGCCCGCCCTTCCGGACGCCAGCGTCCCCCACCCGCCTTCAGGGCGGCCCGGAGGGGCAGCCGCCGCCCTGGTAGGAGGCGGGAGGGCGGCTCGGGCGGGCCGGGGAGGCGGGACGGAAGGAGGGGCGGGGCCAAGCGCCTTGGCGCCGCGTTGCCATGGCAGCGGGGCGGGGAGGAGGGGAGGAAGCGGGCGAGCGCCGGGAGGGGGATGTGGTGCTGCGGCGGCCGCCACCGCAGCTGCCGCTGCCTGCTCGCGGCTGGGTGTCCCGGAGGCGGCTGCTGGGGGCCGCGGGAGCAGCCGCGGTGCTCTGCCATATTGTGTGCGGCCCGGCCCTCGCCCTCCCTCAGCGGCGGCGGAGCTGACGGTGAGTCCCGGGGCCGGGCGGCGCGGAGGCAGCGCGTGCGGCCGGCGCTGGGCGTGGGGCGCGGAGGCGGCCGTCCCGTGACGCGCCGGGACATTTTTGTCCCGTGAAGAATTGGCGCCCGGCGCGGGGGTGCTCCCGGCGCGCGGCCCGGGCGGAGCGTGGGCTCCCGGGGGTGTGGAACTGGGGCGAGCGCGGCCCCGGGAAGAGTTAGGAGTTTCTCCGGAGGTAATGACCGTCCGGAGGGGGCGTCGCGCGGCCCGAGCCACAGTGGACAAGCCCACGGGACGGCCGGGCGGGCTCGGTGGAGAGCTGCGGCCGGGGAGTTGCTCCGAGCGCCCGGGGAGCCCGCGCCACGTCGCCGCCCCGGCTCGGCTCGGCGCGGGACGCGCGCGGCGCGGAGTCCCGGTCCGGCCCGGGCGGGATGGCCGGGCCCGGAGAAGTAGCGCCCAGGAGGCGCCGCACGCGACCCGCGTGAACTTCGGGCGCGGGGCCCGGATGTGCGGCGGCCGACCCGGCTTGCCCTCGCGGCTCCTCGGGCCGGCGCCCCCGAGGCTGGCCAGCTGGCTGCCCGGCTTGGGACCTGGACTGTTGGAGCGTTGCAATGTGGGCACTTCCTGTTCGCCATCTCCTCGGGGCCGAGGTCACCCCTGCCCCCCGGCCCTCGCCCCCGCCGGGAGAGGGGCGCGCCGGCCGGCGGCCTTGGGCTCGGGAGCCGGCCAGCGCCGTGGCCCGCGGCCGGTGGAAGTACAGGGAGGTAGTCCATGTGCGAGGTGCTCCGGCTCACTCCAGACTCCGCCCCCGGTCGCCGTCTTGCAAAATGCCTCTGCTCCCACCGCATCTCACGCGTGCTGGGGCAGCAATTTCCTCGGGAAACCGCACTCCTGAGGTCTCCTGCACTTGGTTTCTGCTTTAAAGCCCTCCTTTTCAAACCTTACGGGTGGTGCGCGCGGGGTGTGTGTGTGTGGGGAAGCGTAAGAGCAGAGAGATGACAGACTTGTTTTGTTTTTCTACTCGTAACTCTGATGTGAGCGGTTAATTATTTCCAGGTTAGTTGATGCTCTTTCTCCTGTCTTCTGATTGTGACAGCCACGTGGCCGGCTGGGTGCAATAGAGTGCTCTAGTGGCCAGAGAGCTTGAGGCTTCTCTCGGAGCAGGGGCTTTGTAATGGCATAGTCTTGGGTTCTGCTACAGACTTGTCTCGGTGCGCTGATATGGGGAAGTGGAAAAAGCTGAACCGATCGTGTGTAGCTGTTTCGCCTTTATCGTCTGATGGCTTTCCTTTGCATTTCTGGTAAGGTGTATGTTGCCATGTTTGGCGTTCTCTGCAACTTTGATGATTCCTCTGAAAATTTCAGCAGTGTTAGGTGTCATCGAAGAGTGATCGGGATTCTGTAGACCGGTGTCTTTATAGAATTACCTGACTCTTAAAAAAAATCGTTGAATTTCAAAACCATTAACGAGCAATTCTGATGAATCTGAAATGATCACATTCTTCTGTTGTTTGGGGTTTATATAAAAATCATTTTTCCCCTTTGCAGAAATTAGCAATGAAAATATTTTTTTAGGGATAAATAGTATTCTGATTTGTATGCTGTCAAATTTGAATAGAATTAGTCTTAAGTGGACAATCACTGTAATATATAGAAGTGAACGGGAAAATTATTAAAGTTAAAAAATAAACCTTTCAAGGGTAAAGTTTTAGAGCGTACGCTCTTAGATTACCAGTGCATCATTTTTTGATTGCTTTGTCAAATTTGATTTGTTTCTGTAGTACATTTTTGCTATAAATAGTTTTAGTTGGTTGGTAAGCCATAGGAAGGAAACACCCTGGGTTTGTAAAGAATTGTGGAGAGAAATCACTCCTGAACTCTATTTACTAGAATTATGATTATTCAGTTATGATTTCGAAGTGAAGTTAGTGAAGATATTTTCTGTAGAAAAAGAATAAAATTGAAAACTGACTGTACTGACCGCTGAGCAGTGCTTAGTTGAGAAAGAAAAGTAAATGAACTGGAGAAGAGAGGAAACATTATGTAAAGCCAGAACACTGAAGACAATTTGTGATGAGATCTAATAGCAAAATGAAACTTAAAAGTGCTACTCAAACTGGAAGTGGTCCGGTGTCGGTGTGTGTGTGTGTGTGTGTGTGTGTGTGTGTGTGTGTTTTGAGAAGGCTCTCACTTGTGTAGTCCTGGCTGGTTTGAAGGAGTGGCGTCCCTGAGACAAGATCTCACAATGTAGCCCTGGCTGGCTTGGAACTTGCTGTGTAGATCAGGCTGGAATTGTAGTGTGCACCACCGTCGGTGGCTTGCAGGTGGTACTGTTTGGATTGTTGAAGATGGAATCTTACATAGCCAGTGCTAGCCTTGGGTGTAGATAAGGAAAACTTTAAATTCCTGATCCATCTCCTTCTGTCTCCCAAGAGGCGTATACCACCACAGTTGGCTTGTTTATGTTTTGTTGCTGTTTGTTTCAACAACTCAAAAGAATGGTTATTTTTAACATAGTATTTATTCTTTAAGAATTTTATACAGTGAATCCTCCAGATCCACCCACATCTCACTACCCGCCCACGTTCATGTCCTCTCACTCTCCTTTTTAAAACCAAGAATGGTATTTTTTTATTGTTTATTTTTGTTGTTGTTTATTTTAGATTGTGTAATTTAATGACTGGGTCTTATGTAAATGCAAAATGGCCTTCCAAAAATAGATTTAAGGGCTCAGGGCTTTAGGTTGTGTTCAGGTTAAACACAAGTGAGGTATGTTAAACTGTGATGAAGGGAGGAGTTATGTGAGGGTGAATGGAGAGGGAAGCTGGAAGGCTGGGGAAGATAGGAGAGGCGTCTTGGGAATAGATACTTATTACTTTCTAAAGGCACATTCCATGCTTCTTCCACACTCTTCCTGTAGGTAATGTCACTCAAATGTGTCCCCTTTTGCTTTCTTCTTTTGGTTTGTTTTTTTAATTTTGAGACAGGATCTCTATATGTAGAACTGGCTGTCCTGGAACTCGTCCTGAAGTCCAGGCTGGCCTCACAGATCAGAGTTCCACCTGACTCTGCCACCTGAGTGCTGGGATTAAAGGGATTAAAGTAATTTGTCACCACTGTCTGACCTATTTTTTTTTTTAAATCAAGGAAACGTGACTCTTTTTTTTCCTCCTTAACTGTCACACTTTGGTTCCAGTCTTCTTCTGTCTTAATCTTCCACTGTCCTACAGAAACTGTTAATTATTTACACTTTAGCAGGTTACTATAATTATATTTATTTTGACAATAACTGTTTATCTGTTGGAAATACATCTGGACACTCTAGCTTAAGACCTGGCTGAAATACTGATTGTTCTGTGTGCCTTGGAATCATAGACCCATCTTTACTTTTAAATCTTTTCCTTCTATAGCAGCATATAATTCTTTCAGGCTGTAGCATTCTCTATTGCCTTTTGGATTTAACAATAAATAAAAAAATACTGAATACTTACTCATGTGCTAAGCTATTATAAGAAAAGTGGATGGTATTGAACAAGAGGAATTCCTTCATATTTTATTATCTTATGACCCTAATTAGAATGTATGTCTTTAACCCTTATTAGAGCCTTATTTTATTTTGTCTTTTTTTTTTTTTTTCCAGAGCTGAGGACCGAACCCAGGGCCTTGCGCTTGCTAGGCAAGCGCTCTACCCCTACGCTAAATTCCCAACCCTGAGACTTATTTTAGATATATGCTCTCTGCCTAGTCTGAATAAAGAAAAAAGTAGGGTTCGTGGTATGAGGTATGAAGTTGAATAGAAGGATTTGTTTTTATAAGTAAAGGGGGGGGAAAGAAGAACTACTTCCTGGATTTAAATATGGTCTCATTTCCTGCAGAATTGAGTTGGAGAATGATATGAAATCCTCTTTTGGGGAAGTCATTTGACTTCAGTGTGGTCCAGCACTCAGAGGAAATTCGAGGAACTGGAAAGAGCACTCCTGAAGAAAAAAAAAATGATGGAATGAAGTTAGGGAGGGTATTTATTGTCAGGAAGCTGGTGAATTTAGTCAGCTGAATGTAGGTGAGTGGGTGATGTCAGGGTGAACGTGACCTGTAGGAATGGCCCATAGAGGTGGGGGTAGTGCGGAGGTGACAGTGGTATGAATTTTCATAAGAGGTTGAAGTGTTGAGAACCAAGGGTGTTGCTTGGGAAACTAGAATGCAGTGTCATTTGTTTGGTGACATGGAGGGTTGTGATAAATACTGTAGATTTGTATCATGCCTTTGATATTACCTCACTGATACTTTTAGTTCTACTACAGCAGGATACTGTTCCTGACTTGCCACCAGCTACCAAAGGAACATTTATGCTCTTTTAGTTTTTATTTAAGCAAACTGTTTTAGAATAGTTTTGCATTTGCAGAAACCATGCAAAACCTCTCCCAGTTTCTCTGATTAACTTCTTTCTTACTCTGGTACCTTTTCACAATTAAGAAAACAAGATTCCTATATTACTGTTAGTTAGACATGTCATTCAGATTTCCCTGATTTTTCTCTAATGTCCCCTTTTATTCCATAACTATAATGTTTCAGACTTCTCTTTGATGTGAGAGGTTTAAAACTTAATCAGAAATTGTATAGACTCCCTCATTTGAGACTTACAGAGACTTGGCTTGCAGATTTAGGGAGGAAGATAACGGTAAAGTGCCTTCCTAGCATATTAAGGGTACCTGCCAGCATACCATATACCAGATAGCCATCTTTGGTCATGATCTTTGCTTGCCAGATTTTACATATCTTATCCACCTCTCCATACCAGATCTACTTTGGAAGCAAAGTACTAAGTATAGCCCATGCTCACAGGCTTTGACCCAATTTTGGTGTATTTTTTTTTTTATTTCCCTCAACCTAATTTTCTGTTACATAAAACAACAAACAAAGAAACCTGGACAAATACTTTTGAGCAACTACTGTACTTAGCTGCTAAGACTGGAGTTGTAAGCAAGAGAGATATTTTTATACCCTATGCGGTATGCCTGCTTTAATCATAAAGTAGGATTTATTGCCTTAATGTGTGTTTTGATTTCATTAGCATTTATAACTACAAAGTTACCAAAGCCCTAAAAGTCTAAGTAAAGCTTTTTATTTAAATGGCCATTTGTAAGCTGCTGTCATACAAGTTTAGTGTATGTGCCAAACAAAACAAAACAAAAAAACTGTCCTTTTGCTGTCAACATATATTTTCGTTCTTCCCAGGGAGTTATATTCTGATAAGTTGCCAGAATAATTTAATTGTTGTTGTCAACTATCTTCATAGCTTTGTATGTATACGTCTGGGTGTCTGTGTGTATCTGTGTCTGTGATACGCAGGCTTTTGTGTAGCTGAGGCTGGCTTTGAGCTCCTGATCCTCCTGCCTCTATATCCTGAGTCCTGGAATTACAGGTGTGTGCTACTATGCCAGATGAGAGTTTTCTGGTGTTAAGAAAACAAGAATTTTCTTTAAAATTTTTTTACATGTATGTGTGTGCCTGAATGTATGTATGCAGAACACGTGTGTCCAAATGTCTGAGGAGGCCAGAAGAGGGTGTTGGAACACCTGCAGCTGGAGTTCAAGGTACTTGTGAGCTGCTAAGTGGGGATTCTGAAAATTGACCCCTGTTCCTCTGCAGGATTAACAATTGCTCTTAAGCACTGAACCATCTCTCCAGTTCTTTGCCTTTCTGATAGTTATTTTCTGATAATGTGCATTTAGTTTGTTTGGCACTTAGAAGCCTGTTTTATTTGTTTGAAATTGTTGTGTGAAAATATATGTGTAGTAAAACACATTAGGGAAAGAACATGGGCACATGCACAGGTAAAGGTGAGGATGCCTTGTGGAAGTTGGTTTTCAAGAATCAGGATGTGGCAGGTGCTTTCCCTTGGTGAGCCATCTTGCTGGCCCTTTTATTGTTTTAGACAAGATCTTGCTGTATATCCAGACTGGCCTCAGTTATATTTAGCTCAGACTGGTTATCAAATCACTGATTCTCCTGCTTCAGCCTTCTGAATCTTGGGATCCCAGGTATATAGCATCACATCCAGCATTGAAATTTTTTCTAAAGAGGATAAATACTCTTTAGGTTGTGGATTCACTGAACAGAATTTAATAGTAGATTTTGCAGTGGTATGATGCTAATAGAGATTTTTGTTGTTTTGTTTTTGAGACCAAGAATCTTACTATGTAGCCCCAGCTACATGGAACTCACAGAGATCCATCTGCCTCTGCTCCTAAGTACTAGGATTAGAGGTGTGTATTACCATGGGTGGCTAATATAGTTATTTTGAATTTTATACATAAACTTAGGAACTTAGGAAACTGATAAAAACATACCTCTGTGATTTATTTTAAAAGAAGAATTACAAAGAAAAATAGGAAGAGATTTCTTTTAAGTTAAGATTTTGCAGTATTGTGGCTTTGCCCAGCATCTTCATCCTTAAAAGTTAAACTAAATGATTAAGGCCTCTTCTCCTCCCCCATCAGAGTACATATTCTCTGGATCTGGATTTACAAGGTGTCTCATAGCCACCTGACATGGTTGTTGGGAATTGAACATATTCTCTGGAAGAGCAATAAAAGCTTTTTACTGCTGAGCCATCTTTTCAGTATGAAATTCTCCTTTCTTTTGTGCTGATTGAACATTAATAGTCATATCAATAATTGCTACCTCTTATTTCTGTTGTGTCCTATCATGGTATTATGCTACTAGACACATGAGTGTATAATTCTCAGCAATGACCCTGCAGGGAATATTGTATTTTTGGATATATAAAAACAAATAATGAGAAATTATGTAAATATAGTTCTGGCTGGGTATTTGAACACAAGTCTGTCATAGTTAAAAAATCCATGTTCTCTGTATTACAGTCTAAATGGGTTGTTTGTGTATTGATCTGTTCCAAGCAGGAGCAGTAAAGAATGCTTGATAAACTGTTATTCAGATGCCTGCGCTGGCAAAAATACCACTACTTCCTTTGTTACTGTGAGTTAAATAATGGTGCTGTTGCCTGGGACCCGGGCAGGTTCAGTCATCTGTCAGACTGTGTAGGTGAGTTGGTGGCTGGTAGATTTGCTTGACTCCAAATCTTACTGTTATTTTGCCTGGCATGACATCCTGCTATAATTATTTTTTTAAATGTTTGCTCACTAAATATTGTGGTTTTTCTAGAATGTAAAAATGAATACATTTTATCCTGGCTACAGTGATTTATATCCTAATGTTTGTCTGTCTACCCACACTTCTCCTTTCCGGACTCAGTATTTTTTGAGGCAGGGTGCCACATAGCTCAGACTGGCTGTGAACTAGCTATGCGGGGAAGGATGACCTTAAAATTCTGTTCTTCAAGTGCTGTTATTACAGGTAGACATACCTGTAATAGTGTGTGTGCGCTAGAATCAACATACATAATTGTCTGTCATTTCTGTGATAGTGTTGGTGTCCGTGTAGTAACTGACAAAAAGAAAGCAGCTGCCCTCATTTTAAACAGGCAAGCCCCATCTTTACTCACTTATTGCTTACTTGGCCATGGGAGTCATTTCAGTAACCTTCTTGGCATTGTACTGTGGGGAATGTTGAGGTAAGCCTTTTGGAGGCCTATAGGGAATGGCGAGTGAAGCATCAGTGACTCCCGCGACTCCTGGAAAGGTCCTGATCCACTGTTCACCGTGTTGATCTACTAGGAGCTCCGATCATGCAAGTGAAGTCTCAGATTGATCTGAGGCTGGGGCAGGTGGTGACTGCTTCCCCCTTCTTTATGAAAGTCTCCTAAGGTGACCTTGCTCCCCCCACATTTCCCAAATTTCCTTATAGTTGCACCAACCTGATAGATTGATACTGGTGCCTGAGGCTATCAGGGGATGGTCTAATTGGCCTTTCAATCATTTAAAGGCTGTTACACTGGAAAATAAAGTTAGATCTGGATCTTTGAGTCCGGTCTCTGGAGTCTGATTCCCTGGATTCTGTGTGGGCTCCATCGCCACTCACGCATTTCCCCTCAGTTTCTGATCCCCACGTGTTTAAAGTGGGCCTTGGGTCTTTCAAAGATGGTTTCTGTCAGTACTGGCGAGAATGGACTGGAGGAATCTGAGAAATGCTAATACAGTAGAGCAGGTGAGTTACCCTTTTGAAAAGGCTTTGTGCCTTTCTCAGAGCACTCACTAAATATGTTGTTCTGTTACAGTGATCTGTGCGTTCCTTCAACTAAATTGAAGTATCTCAATGTAACAGTCACTTGGTATATGGTTGTTGAATTATTGGTTTTTGAGATTATATTGTTTATGTCTTGAAAATAAATGTACTTGCCAGTCCTAGAATATCTCTTAACTAAAAAGATACATTTTACATATTTTAAGTGTTTGTACTTTGTCTAAGAATAAAGGTCAGATACTTTTAAAATGGGGAACAACAGCAAGTGGACACTAAAGACTTAACTCATCACAGTGTATGCCAAACATCGTGATGAGATACTATGGGACAGTCAGTCTTTTTGTTTACCTTCTCATTGAATTAAACTATTTGAAAGATTATTCAAAAGCCTGTTGTTATTTGTATTGTAAAATGAAACGTGGTTGTAGAAAACCGCATGAAACAATGAATTATTTTAAGTCCAACACCCGTATAACCTCCTTCTAAGTAAGGACTAGAATTTGCCAGCAAGAAATCCTTTCAGTCTTAACCAATCAGTGTCCTTCTTTTTCAAGTGGCTGGGGATGTAGCTGGCCTAGTATGTACAAGGACCTAGATCCCATCTCTAGCACATCCTGGCTTTGGGGATTTTGCTTAAGTCAGAACCTGGCTATGTGGCTTAGTTTAGGTTTACACTTGGAACCCTTCTGTTTTGGCCTCCCTAGTTGCTGGGATTACATGTCTGTTTTAAAAAAAGAATCAGGTTTTGGAAAAGCTATATAGATATGTATCCCTAGCAGCAGTTAAGCCAATTTCTTTTTGGTGTTTTCTGATCTTCCCCTTTTATCTTCCTCATTTTCCACCCCAACCTGGATTTTAACTTCCTTTTTTTAAGTGTCTCCTAAGGTTGTATCTAATGTGTCCATTTCTTTTCTTTATAATGTCTCATGAGCTTTCATTTTTTTGAATTTTTCCCCCTTTTCCTTTTATTTAGTATTCTTGAACTCTTAAATCACTTCATTTTTAAGCTCTTCTGGTCTCTCTGATTCCTTTCTGCTATTTTTCGTTTATGGCTTGTATGAATTTTTTTTAAAAGCTAAATTGAAATTGCTCATTTACTTTGTATATATTGAAGAAGAGGGCATTGAGTCCCTGAGACTGGAGTTTCAGATGGTTAACCACCAATGGGTCCTGGGGATTGAACCCAGCCCTCTGCAGGAACTGCCAGTGCTCTTAACTACCAAGCCTTCTTGTTTGTTTAAGAATTTATTTTCTTTTATGTGCATTGTTGTTTAGCCTGTATGTGTGTGTGTGAGGGTGTCAGCTTTTGGAGCTACAGACAGTTGTGACCTGCCATGTGGGTGCTGGGAATTGAACCTGGGTCCTTTGGAGGAGCAGTCAGTGCTCTTACCTACTGAGCCATCTCTCCAGCCCCCTCTTTGTTTTTTCCTAATCGGACTTCCCTCTTGCCATAGCTGCCGCAGAACTCTGAGCCAGCCTTCTGTCATTGCCTCCCTAGTACTGGGACTTAAGGGGTGCTGCACCACAGCAGCTTTCAGAGTGTTTTTTTCAAGTATGTTTGATTATCTAAGAGGATATCATTTTACTCTTTTTTAATTGTAAATGTATGTAGAATTATATCAATATTTTAGCCATTTTTTAAATATGAAGCTTTTCTAAATTTCTAGGAGGTTGCTTTAATTTGTTCATGGAGTTCTTCTCTGCTTTGTTTATATATTATTGAAAGTTACATGTGTAGGCTTCTAAGATTTCCATGTACTTATTTTTTTTTAAACAGGGTTTCACTGTGTAGCCCTGGCTGGCCTGAAAATCCCAAAGTAGACCAGGCTGTATTTAAACCCTCAGAGATCTGTCTGCCTCTGCCTCCCACATGCTGGCAACTCAGTCTTTTCTCTTCGTTTTTATATTTTAATATAGCATCTGACTTTGTAGCCCATGCTGGCCTGGAACTCACAGTTTTTCTGCCTCTTTAGTGGTAGGATTATAGGTGTGTGCCACCATGTGCAGCTTATTCCTGTCATTAATTACTCTCTGTACTATTTCTTTGCTTAACCTTCTGCTCAGCTTTATTTTCATTTCCAATATTATATACTAAGTATAGGCCCTGTCCTGGAAGAGCGCTCCAAGGGTCGGTAAGAGTCTGGCCCGTGGCAGCCTAGAGAAAGGCATCTAGGTGTCCACTTCACCCTGCTGGCCCAGGAAGGCCTGAAAACCCTCAAGCATTCAATAGGCAAATGTGTGATGGAGAGATGGGAAAGATGGAGCATGCTTCTGGTGGGCTGACCAACTCAGCCAACCACCCAGGCCCAGATCCAGGCTGTGAATTGGCCCACCCCAACGTCTACCCCATGTGAACTGATGGAGCTTGTGAAGGCCCTGTAGATCCAAAGTTGCAGGACCTCCATGACACAGGGCAACAACAGGATATCTAAGACAAATCCCTGTGAGGATCCAGTATTAATAGTGTAGCAGAAGCCAGCGGCCTCGAACCAGACCAGTGACTCATTGCAGTGAATGTTTGCATGTAAGGATGTCTGAACTAAAGGATATACTGTGGGACGCACCATGACACAATACATCCTCACAGCAGGACTTTTAGTCTTACATTCTTTTGGTGGGGGAGTTGCAAGGGCAGACGGGTAGATATGAAAGAACAGGAAGATGAATGGCAACAGAGTGCATGATGTAAAAAATTCACAAAGGATCAATAAAAAATTAACACTAGAGCAACCCATAGTCCTTACTGTGGGTGTATGGCATTTATGCACTATTGGAGCCTTTTCAGCTTCTTTTAACAAATTGTTCCGAGGAACACCTGCTGGTTAGTCTGTTTCTGTTCACCGCCCCCTGGGTAACTTTGTTGTAGACTTGTGGAAAGTAAGGCTGTGGCCACTGTTTCTTGGATTTTGTTGAGTCTGTGTGAATGAGTTTGGTGGTCTGCTTTCTAGCTGCTTTTGTTGTATTTTTGTTGCTGAGTGTTGAAACAAGTGTATTGCACAGAGCCACACAACTAACCCTCAGTCTTAGTTGCTGTTTTTTGTGATGATTATGAAGAATCAAGTTTGTTGTACCGTAGCTGCTATCTTACTATGATCCTATCCAGTGCCATTTTAACTTTTAGAATGATCACATCATTTTGTTCTAAATTCTTGGTGAATCCTTTTTTTCCCCCTAAAGTTATTACCACTTATTTTTTTTTTACAGTAATTTATATATCAGAAAGCCCAAATGTGTTTTTCTGTTTCTTCTTAGTTAAGCTAGCATTTAAGGAAGGTTCTTTGGAAGCAAGAGGTGACCCTGGGATTATTTTTTGTTGGAGATATTTCCTTGATTACCCTAATTTTTATTACTACTGAATAGCTAGCCCTCATTGTGTAGAGTTAGGTGCATTCTAAACTTACAGAGAAATAATTGGATTTAAGTAGCTCAATGTTGATGGGTTAGAGTTTGGGGAACTTTTGGTTTATTTATTTAGAGATGATTTGATTTAGATGTTTGCACATACTCCTAGATGTTTGAAATGCTGAAGTCCAGGAGTTGGAGGCCAGTCAGCTAGAACAGTGTAGTAAGATGCTCTCTTAAAGTAAATAACAGGGCTGAGAGATGGCTTGGTGATGAAGACGACTTACTGCTCTTGAAGAGAACCCAAATTTGATTCCCAGCACCTACCTCAGGTGTACTTGCAACTTTTGTGAGCTACTTACTGCCTATAACCTTTCATCCAGAGATCTGATGCCTATGACCTCCATTGACATCAGTATACATACTCACACACAGACATAATTAGAAAAGAGGTAAATCCTTAAGGATAAATAAAAGATAGTTTGGAAACTTAAATGATCAGAAAACCGTGCTAGCATGGTGGCACATGCCTGTAATCCCAGCACTCGGGGAGGCAGAGACAGGTGGATCTCTGTGAGTTTGAGGCTAGCATGGTTTACAAATGTCCTGGAGCTGGAGTCATGGGTATTTGTGAGCCACTTGACATGGGTGTTAGGAACCAATGGGAAGAGCAGCATGTACTCTCAAGTACTTAGTTCTCTATCTAGTCCAATGGAGAGTTCTTTTTAAATTCAGAAGAACAAAGGGGTTAAATTGTATAAAGTGAAGATTACTTAACAAGTCAGATGATACACACACACATATATTCCTTGCTTAATTGAAAAAAAACTTAGACTGACATAATTTGGGTATGCTTTTCCCTTTGTGCTTCTCATCTAGCTTGATAGCAAGTTAAAGGCAGGTTATACTTGAGGAATTATGCTTAGGGATGTAGAGTCTATTTTCAGTTTTCTTTCTCTGATTAGCAATTTGTTTGACTTTCTCTGAATTATGTGCCTTATAGGGTATGGAACTTTAATGTTTATAAAATAATCCAGTGTCTTTTTAAAAAACTACTTATACACTAACAACTACTAGAGAAATACATGAGGAGAGATTAAAAGTCTCTAATAGAAGTTGGGATAGGGGTCAGGCAGTGGTGGCGTACATCTTTAATCCCAGCATTTGGGAGGCAGATGCAGGCAGATCTCTGAGTTTGAGACAAGCCTGGTCTACAGAGGGAGTTCCAGGGCAGTCAGGACTACACAAAGAAAGCCTGTCTTGAAAAACAGAAAAAGAAGTTGGGGTAGGAATTATAAGGAGGAGTTGTCATTGTTGGGCTTCTGTGATACATGTGCACAAGTGTAGTGGTCTCTACATGCCAAAAGAGAGTTCAGGTTATCTTGTACTGTCACTTTCTGCCTTATTATTTTGAGTCATCCTGGGACTAGGCTGGTAGCCTGAGAATCTTATTGATTCTCCTGCCCCATACAGTTATGAGGTTACAGTCATGTGTGGCCATACCAGTCTTTTTTTACATGAAAGCTAGAGATTTGAACTCAGGTCAGTGTGCTTGCAGTCATCACTCTTTCCTGCTGAGCCATCTCCACAGCACTGTTTCTCATGTAGCTCAGGCTGGCCTTTAACCACTCTCTTGCCTCTACTTGAGTGCTGAAGGTATGTGCCATCATGGTCAACTATTAAGCTGGGGTTTGAAAGATGCCAAGTGTTTTAGTTAAGGTTTTACTGCTGTGAAGAGACACTTTCAAAGGCATTCATTTAATCGGGGCTGGCTTACAGTTGCAGAGGTTTATTAGACCATTATCGTCATGGTGGGAAGCATGGTGCATACAGGCAGCCATGTTGCTGTAGAAGGAGTTGAGAGTTCTACATCTTGATCTGAAGGCAGCAGGAGATGAAATTTGTTTTACGCTGTTCACACTGGGAATAGCTTGAGCATTTAAAACTTCAAATCCCTGCTTCCACAGTGACACACTTCCTCGAAAACAAGGCCACACCCCCTAATAGTGCCCCTCCCTTTGGCCAAGCATTCAAATACATAAATCTATGGGGGTCAACCTATTTAAACCACCACATTCCACTCCCTGACCCCCAAAGGCTTGTAGCTATAACATAATGCAAAATGTATGTAATCCAACTTCAAAAGTCCCCATAGTCACAGTCAACAGTGCTTAGAAGTTCAAAGTCAAAATTAAAAAGCAGATCACACACTTCCAACATATCATGACATGGGTTATACATTATTGTTCCAGAATGAGGGAAGGGAACACACTGAGGGACTGTTGGATGAAAGCAAGACTGAAAACCAGCTGGGCAGACTCCAAACTCTGCATCTCCATGTCTGATGTCAAAATACTCTTCAGATCTCCAACTCCTTTCAGCTGTATTGACTGAAACACACTTCTTTTGGGCTGGTTCTACTCCTTGTTAGCAGCTTTTCTTGGCAGGTAACCCACTGCTCTGGCATCTCTATCTTCTTGAGGTCTCCAAGGCAATCCAGGCTTCACCTTTACAGCTTCTCACAGTAGTCTCTCAGCCTCCATGCAAGGACACCCAGGTACCTGTCCTCAGCTGCTTTCCTCAGTTGCGGAGGGAAATTCCATCCTTGCTTCTAAAGCCAGAACCACATAGTTTGAGCGGGAATATGTCCCCTTGTTCCCTAACATCTTTACCAACTCTCTTTTCAGTGTTTTCCTTCATTGCCTAACCTTGGCTGTCCTGGAACTTGCTCTGTAGACCAGGCTGGCCTTGAACTCAGAGATCTGCATGATTCTGTCTCCTAAATGCTAGGATTAAAGGTGTATACCATCTTGCCTGGAGCATACCATAGAACTTTATTAGTGTGGCCGCTTGCTTCAAGATCTGGATCGGATGTGCTGCCATTTCTGGACTCTAGTTCATTCCAGATATAGTCAAGTTGACAACTGAGAATAGCCATCACAACCTACTTCTTGTCAACTTTGCAGTCATATCTCCATATGTCCAAATGAAAATAATAACCAGATCATAATTGCACCTAACATGATGTAACTATCCCTCATAGAACTGCAAACATATTGTAAATTTAAAACAGGTGGCAGTGTCCCTTAGGGAACATCCTTTTCACAAGACGGAAGCTTAGCTGGGTGGGATCTTGTCCTTAGGTTACCATTCCCTTAATTCCACTTAATATCTTTAATCTGTTTATCTCTTGGAACACAGGATTTAGTTCCATTCTATTTTCTGGTGCCCCTTTAATCCTTGAACCATACATTTTGTATTTCACAAGTACCAAAGTAATGCTATGTAATTTTGTCTTCAAATAATCGGTGGTTGGCTAAATAAAGTTGCCTGCACACCTTGGTTGGGCAGAAGTGACGTAAGCAGAGCGAAGGTTCTTGGGTTTGGAGTCCAGAGGATCACTGGAGGAAGAGGAATAGGGAGAGGATTGGTGATAGAGGAAAGCAGCCCAGATGAGAAACATATACAAGTATTTATGGGATATTGTATGTGAAATAGCTGAGTTAGGAGTTATTAGAGCAGTTGGCATCAAATGTGGGGCTGGGAGGTAAAAGATAGCTTAGGGGTTAGTTTCTGCCCAGCCCCAGAGTTTAAGGCATATTACAAATCTAACAGGTATCTGTGTCTTTTTGTTTATATGAAAATGGGATAAATAATAACTGCCCCAATAATTATATGTATTAATAGTAGATATTAATAACCAGAGTTTCTACATGTCCCATAGCTCACCCTTAGCACCACTGTCTTCCATGTTTCTACTAGTATTGCCCATTAAGCCCCACTTAAAGCATTCCACTGTTTTCCTAATCCAAAGTCTAAAGTCATATTCCTCCAAACAAAAGCATGGTCTGACCTATCACAGTGTCATGGGCTCAGAAATAGCTGAAGATTGGCCACTCAGACACCAGACTCAGACTGATGAAAGTTTATTGAACACCGAACAAAAAGTGACCAGTCAGGGCCATAATCTGGACTTGGGAGCCAGATTATGACACCCTAAGGCAAGGTTTTGTTTTGTGTTGTGTTTTATGTATAGAAAGCTGTAACCAACAACCAGGTAACCAGGTATAGGAAGCGAGACGGGGCAGCAATGCATCATTTTGACTAGCTGAACATAATCCGATTTTTTCATAAATGTATCTAGGTAGCTAGACAAAGCATTTTAAGCTGATTGGCTGGGATTTAGGATAGGGAGGCTGTTGGGCTTTCCAGCTTTCTGGGAATAAGGAACATAGCAGGATGCATGGAGGAACAAGCAGGACATGCATTTATCATCTGTTGTTTTATTCTAAACAGCAAGTATTGAACTGTTGAATTGTATCCTGGTCTCAGGCACATAGACATAACAACTTGAACTCAATTTCACCTTATGATCAAAATGGAGACTTGGAGGCAAAATGGCTTCTGATATGGTACAGGCTACAGCGGGTGTTAACAGAGGAGCCACAGTTATGCTAAGAACTAAAGCAGAGGGTCTATAGAATTTAAGCAGGTTACAACTACAGCTATATCTCAGTCCCTGGTACCAACATTCATCCTAGGGTTTCCATTGCTGTGAAGAGACATCATGACCATGGCAACTCTTATAAAGACAATATTTAATTGGCCCTGGTTTACAGTTTCAGAGGTTTTTAGTCCATTATCATCATGGCAGGAAATGTGGCAGCCTGTAGGCAAACATGATGCTGGAGGAGCCAGGAGTTGATCTGGATGTATATGCTCAGCCTCTACAGTGATGACACACTTCCTCCAACAAGCTCACACCTCCTAATGATGCCACTCCCTAGGGCCAAGCATTCAAACACGAGTGTGGGGGGACATACCTACTCAAACCACCACAGAGAGAAAGTAGACAGTCCAGATGTTAAGAGTTGTAGTAGCAAGTGTGCAGAGACATGACCAGTAAGTACTTGATCAGGATTAACAGTTTGAATTTACATCAGGTAGAGAGAGGAACATTATTTGGGTATATGGATGACATCAAGTACTTTTCCCAGCCTTTTGCACTGACAAAGTAGTGAAGGAAGGATGTGAAGAGACGAGGACAGGAGTGGGTATGTGCTCTGCAGTGGCACTTGTAGTGAGTCACATGTCACGTAATCTCCCTGTTTGCATATATAAATTAGAATCCGGTGATAGTAACCATTGATTATTATCTATAAACATTAAGTGTTGTCTTATTCTCTATAATATGTGCACATGTGTTCATTTATCTACAGGAAAGCTAGTAATACTTGAATTTAAGTGGTGTGTGTTTAAAGACATCTTGCTCTGTTGTGTAGGTCAATCCTAAATTCTTCTGCTTCGAGTTTCTAAGTGCTGTGACAAAAGGAAGCATACACCACCTGAGTTTCTGTTTTGATTATTACTTAGACTAGTAAAATTGAATCATATCTTTTCACAGATACCAAAAGTAACACGTATTGCCAAAAAATACATGTGTTCTTTCAGTAGTTCCAAATTTTAAACTAAGTGTGAATTTAAATTTTAAACTTTAGTGTGAAAAGCTGAGTTCTTCAACAAAACTTACCAGTAAAAGAAATGACCAAGACATACACAAGAAATAAAAGCATGTGGTACTGTGATGTACATATATAATTTAGCAGTTTGATGGATGTTATTGAGAAGAGTGACCAGCTGTGTATACTTCAAGGTACTCATCAGAAGGAAAAGACGTGCCATAGTCACATTTAATCATTGCACATTCCTGGGTCCTGAAGTATCCAGGCTGCTGTCTTTCCTTTTAGCAAGGATACTTTATCTAAAGTCCCACTTAGTGCCTTGACACAAAACCCAAAATGTTTTACACATAACGAAAGCTCAAAGTAGATGCTCATGAACATCAGGGAGTGATTCAACAGTACAGGTAGGCAGGAAGGCAGGAAGTTAGTCTGCCTGTTTCTCACGTTTATGGTTTTTATACAGAAAATAACGAGTTGGCTTGCTGTTTACTTGTTAGAGGTGTTTCATGTTTTACCTTATCGAACATTGCGTCATTTTAACTTCCCTAATAAACCAACAATTGTCACATGTTTTTAAAGACATGCTGAAACAATGTATAGGAATGCCATCCTGTATACAAATTATTTACATAGATGGAGAATATAAACTCAAAGTTACAAAATGTATCTGGGTGAGTTAGGGAGCGAGAAAAGTAGGTTCAGAGAAGTTGCCATACTACTTTTTCTAGTTTAATATTAGTGGCTTTTGCTTTTAGCATTGTTGAAAAGTATTTTCCCCTTCACTCAGTTTTCTCTTACCCTCCTTTCAGAAGCAGTTTCCATGAGAACACTGTTCATTTCTCAACTAGAAAATGTAGCTGCACCCATTTTGTTGTTGTTCAGAGACAATGAATCACATGCTGTGTCACCTAAATCTGACCAAGAGGCAGTATTATCTCTAAGAGACTGTAAATTCCTCACTTGTCCTAGATACATCATGTAGCATTATGGTCAAACAGACTTCTTGGGATTTAAAAATCTATTTTATTTATTCTATGTATTTATGTATCTACCTGAGTATATATATTGTCCCACACAATTCAGATCCCAAGAAGATGAAAGGAGGACATTGGATCCCTTGTAACTGGAGGTACAGTTGGTTGTGAGCTGCCGTGTGTGTACTGTGATCCAAACTCAGTCTACTCTCAGAGCAGTAAAAATAGTTCACCACTGAGCTATCTCTTCAACCCCTACATTTGGTATTTTAAATATATCTTCTAATCTCAGAATTTGGTATTATGGAACGCATACTGTGGAGAACCTCAAATATGTTAAAACTCTAGGAAAAGCTGGGCAACTTATGGTCCCGTCTCAGTTACTCTTCTATTACTATGAAGAGACACCATGACCAAGGCAACTCTTCCAAGAGAATGTTGGGAGCTGTTTAAACAAAATGTGAGTCACGTAAGGTTTGATTAATAGCTTGCATGCTTGCAAGTATTTACATATGAAAAGATTTAATTGGGCCTGGCTTACACTTTCAGAGGTCCTTGTGGAATCGTGGTGGTGCATATGGCAGCTTGCAGGCAAGATGTTGGAGAGCTGTATCATGATCTGGAGATTGGAAAGTGGTGGAGGGAGAGGGAGAGATCCTCCAGCCTCCGGCTTTCTGAGTGCTGGACATGGAAGTGTGTGTCATCGTCCCCAGCCATAAGTGTCATGGTGATAGGTGGACTTTGTAACCTGGTAAAAGTTCCGAATAAGGACAGTAGATTCTAAGGAGTTGAATGCGAAGGAATATAATCTACATTCTTTTAAAGCTGTTTTCATTATGCCATATATTGTATTTGATGTTTTGTCTTTTGTTACTGAGAATGGTATTCATAAGTATAAATTTACCCTTTCTTTCTAAATTTCCTAGGTTATCTTAAAGTTTATTATTTCCTGTGTGTTGGTGGTTTGCCTGCATGTGTGTCTGTGTGGCTACAGATCCCTCGGAACTAGTTATAGACAATGTGGTGCTATGCTACCAAGGGGTGCTAGGAAGTGAACCTGGGTCCTCTGCCATCTCTCCAGCCCTAAACACTCGACTGAGTTACAGGTAGTTGTGAGCTTTTTCTACAGGATGTGGCTCCTTCTACCGAATTCTTTTATGTCTGAAAATGTTGGCATTGGGCACAGCTGACAATAAGCAATTTTTACATTAATAACAATATAAAAATATTTTGAGATTTAAGTTATTTTAATTGCTTAAATCCCATGATAAGAAGGATTCTATTAAGTGATACAGTTGATTGACAGAGTCTTGCCATAAATACAGTCCATAAAACGAGCAGAATAAGGAACTAAATGCTGCCTCATGAGGAAGATGGGGAAACCGTTATTGCAGTGCTCTTTTCGGAAGCCCTCCATGCCCTCCATGCCCAGTTGGCGATATTGGTTATGAGGACAGGCATATTTAGGAGAAGAATCTCCATGACTTCAAAACAAAAAATATCTCTACTGATGAACTAATCCATGTGATAGAAAAAGCTTTGCGATAGAATAGGCTATTCTAATCAAGCAAGTGGTGGCTTTTGTGTAGGCCTGGGGTTTTCTGATGTTCTGTGACTTGTTGTGTGTGTGTTCAATAACTTCTACAAGCAAAATTAATCTAGCACAGCATTTTTCTCAAAAACCTTGAGCGTACGTTTAAACTATAAAAATAAATATATTAAAAACTGGAAGACTAATAAAGGCCATTACCACCTCAGTAAATATATTTTAAAACATACTTTTAAATATACAGTAAATACACGTTTAAACATACAGTAAGTATACTTTTAAAATATACTTCCCTCTAGTTTTTACAAGTTCTTTTGTTTCAGTTATTTTTTATTTTTTTCAGAAAAATCAACTTTAGTGGCTACTGAATAGTAGATTGAATAGGTAACTGCAGTTTCTTTATTGCACAACATACAGGTTAGAAATTTTCCAATTTTAATGATTCTTTGGATATTTGTGGGGGTGGAAGCCAAAGAGGGAAGGTTGTAGAGGGGTTATAGATATACATGACATAATTTTCTTTTAGTGTTTTTGGGTTTTTAAAATTTTATTTAATCTGATTTTATGATTATTGGTAGAGATACAGACAGCAGTGAGCTGCCATATGAGTGCTGGGGATTGAACCTGAGTCCTCCAGAAGAGCAGCCAGTGCTCTTAACCACTGAGCCATCGCTCCAGCACTGACATGTTAATTTTTACTGTCTATGCTTGCTATACACCATAGACTGTGCCATATAATATTTAACATCACATTTATTTTATTTTTTTATTTCCTTGATTGCTAATGAAGTTCAATATTTTCTCACATGTTTTTGCTATTGACATTTATTTCTCCTGTGGCAGACTTAGTGCTTGGGTAGAGTGTCAGTAAATTATCACTGTAAAATGATAATTAAAAATACAGTTCTTTGTTTCTCCTTGAAAACACTGCCAATCTTGAAATGACTCTCAATCTTTCTAAGAAAATGCCAGCCTTCAGTGTTACCTTGAGTTTTCCACTTTGCTTGCTTTGCTTCCTGTAACATTAAAGCATATTTGCTGCCATTTATACTCCATTCCAAAATATTTGAACCTGTAGAAGAAAGAAAGCTTGGTGATAACCAGGCACTATAGCAGGGGAAAGGGCCAAAGGTACAAAGTTGCAGTTATACTGGAGGGTAAATTCTAGTTTTCCACCTTATGACCTTACCACAGAGAAAAATAAGTGTATGAGGTGACTTATTCTGTCGGCCTTTTTGGTGTGTGTTTTGCATCAGGATTTCATTACATAGCCCTGGCTGATCTAGAACTTGCCATGTAGACTAGCTGGGCGAGTCTTGAACCTGGAGTTCTCATCTTACCTGCTTTCTGAACGGGAGGTTCTGTGGGAATGCACAATCATGCTCTGCTAATTAGCCTATTTTAATCATTCCATAGTGTATACATGTGCAACTTCATGTAATTTTTCTGTCAAAAATAACTTGAAAAAATGTTTCTTTTGGTAGGATACATAAAAACAAAACTGGTTTATTTTACTTTTATAATTTTTATGTGTATGAATGCTTTGCTTACATGTATGTATGTGTACCATGTGCCTTGAACTCACAGAAGTTAGGAGAAAGCATTAGATCCTTTAGAACTGGAATTATGGATGATTGTGAGTTGGCATGTGAGTGCTGAGAATTTAACCCAGGTCCTCTTCAAGAACAAGTGCTCTTATACTAAGCCATCTTTCCAAGCCTAGAAATGGTTTATTTTGTGTGTGTGTAGTAAATATTTAAGATTTGAAGATTTACTTGGAATTAGAATTATTGTTTAAATGTTTTAAATTTGAGTATTTTAAAGATTGAGCAGTATGTGTGATTATTACATTAAAATATCAAGATATTTAGGATAAATTATAAAGTCGTGATACCATCTGTTTCTTAAATTTATTTGTCTATGAAAACAGCTACATACTTTGTGCCACCATGTACCTGTGGAGGTCAGAAGACATTAAAGGCATTTGTTTCCTTCTACATGATGGGCTGTGGGAGTTGAACTCAAGTTGTCAGGCTGGGAGTGAATAATCTTTGTCCACTGAGCCATCTCACCACTTTACTGTGTTTTCATAACTACTACTGGTTATTGTGGGCTGGAAACCTTACGATTTAAGCTATGTTATTTAATTTAGTTATTACCACCCATATATATGATGCAGTAAAGTTATGTTTTGTTTACTGTTTATTATTTCAAATGACATAAAACACTACTTTGTGTACATAACTGTCAAAACTATATTGTATTTAAATATTATTTGGGGAGCTGCACAGCCTATCTACATAGTGAGTTCCAGGACAGCCAAGACTACAAAGAGAGACCCTGTCTCAAAAGAAAAGACCCCAAATATATTTGTTTGTTTGTTTGTTTGTTTAATGGCATAATTAATTGCAGATTTTTCTTGTTTTTGGATGTGTATATGTAAATGTTTGCTTTTCCCAGAGTTTAAGGTTTATATTAATTGATAATTTGTTTTTTATTACAGAATTATATGAATAAATGGGTCCAGTAATTGGAATGACTCCAGATAAGAGAGCTGAGACCCCTGGAGCTGAGAAGGTTGCAGGACTGAGTCAGATTTACAAAATGGGAAGCTTGCCTGAAGCTGGCGATGCTGCTAGGCCAAAGGCCACATTGGTGGGCAGTGACTCGGCAGATGATGAGCTAACAAACTTGAACTGGCTCCATGAGAGTAGTAATCTGCTCACAAACCTCAGGCTTGGGAGTGAAGGTCTTCCAATGGTTAGCCCATTGTATGACATAGAGGGAGATGATATGCCGTCCTTTGGACCATCATGCTACCAGAACCCAGAAAAAAAATCCGCAACTTCAAAGCCCCCCTACTCCTTTAGTCTTCTCATTTATATGGCAATTGAACACTCTCCAAATAAGTGTTTGCCTGTCAAAGAAATTTATAGCTGGATTCTGGATCGGTTCCCATACTTCGCCACCGCACCTACAGGCTGGAAGAATTCTGTTCGGCATAATCTATCCCTGAATAAATGTTTCCAGAAAGTGGAAAGAAGCCATGGCAAGGTCAGTGTTCATAAACATTGCTCTGTGTGGTGCAGGTCCCTTAAAGTACCGGGAAACCAAGGGAAACAGAGCCAGGCCCGACTAGCTTGTGGTTAATATTTCTTCATTTGCTTTAATTTAGGATGCTTTAAAATTCCTTCCTGGTGAAATAAACTTACTAAGATTGTGTTCAGTCTGCCTTCCACAACTGGGTTATTAATATTCTTCCCCACCCTGTCACCCACACCTACCCTTATCAAGATTTGAACCTAGGGCCTTGAGTCCTATGTTAGGCAGGCTGTCCTCCAACCATCTAAGCTGTTACTTTTATTATGATGTGTGTGCCTCATTCTTAAGAGATTGATTGATTGATTGATTTGGCTTTTTGAGACAGGGTTTCTCTGTGTAGCCTTGGCAGTTCTGGAACTCACTCTGAAGACCAGCTGGCCTTGAACTCACTGCCTCCCGCCTCCCAAGTACTGGGATTAAAGGCATGTACCACCACCACCAAATAAATTATTTATTCTAATTGTGTTGTGTGTTGGGCTTTTGTACATTATTTCTGTGTCTTCAGATGTCATAGTAGGATGTGGAGCTAGAGTTGAAAAAAGGCATTTGTGAACTGCCTTATATGGGTGCTAGGACCTGAACTGACTTATCTGGAAGGGGCAATTTGTGCTTTTAAGCACTGATCCATCTTTAGCCCCATTGAGAAAATTCCCCCACACCCTGCCCCACCCATTTCTCCCACCACACAGTATATATACCCTGTTTATTCAGTGTAACAGTCTACCTCATAATGAAACTGTAGCTCATTTACATTAAAGGAAATGATAGGATTTTTTAAATTTGTTTTTTCTCTGTTCTATTTTTTTTAGATGTGCTACAAAAAAAATAGAAGCAGTTTTCTGTAGTTATAGGAGGTATATAAAGCAGTGTTCTGTACACGTGAGAATTACAGGCAGGCGGTACCTACAATGAAAGTTGTGAAGGCTGATGAATGCCCTAAGTAGCTAAGGCTTCAGTTTTGCGGTAAAGGGTGTGGTAAGGTTTTCCTTTATTTCATTTGTGAGTGATAGTGCATTGTTGTTCTAAACATACCCTGGGTTCTCTATTAAAAGAGAATTACATTTAGTACCACACATGGATATAAAGATATAGGGTTTAAGCAGTTAATAAGTAATGCTTGTCTCATGTCTAAGTCTGTTGACTTGTTTTGACATTGTATTACAAGGTAAGAATAGCTTTAGAAAGTAATTTTCCTTGACTTGCATAATATATAAAGCTATGCTCATACTTGGCTAGATTATTATTATTTTTTAACTATTAACTTTTTTTTTAATGGTTTCTAAGACAGGGTTTCCCTGTGTACCCCTGGCTGTACTGGAACTAGGGCTGGCCTTGAACTCGCAGAGCTCCACCTGCTTCTGGCTCCCAGCCACTAGGATTAAAGGCATGCACCACCAGTGCCCAGCCCCCTTAACTATTAACTTTTTAAACATTTTGTAACTTTTTTTCACTTTTGTCTTTTTAGTTTAGTATTTTATAGTGTTTGGATGCTAATGACTCTAATTGTTTAATCTAGAGCTTTTTAAACTGTAGTTTGTTCTAAGATCCCAGATTCTAAGCTTGGTTCTTGTTTCTCATGATGCCTGGTTACTTGGATATAAAATTTGAAGGAGTTTATCCTGGTGAGCTATTTTATTTCATAACCAGAAAATGAGACCCAGATAGGTAAAATCATTTGACCCTAGCCTGCAAAAACCAAGGTTAGAATCTAGGAAATAAAATACCTATACATTCTCAAGGATCCTAGTTTATTCTTCATTTCTCATCAGGTTGAAGTATATAAAGAATAGCTTTAGAAATTTATTTTTCTGGGCTGGACAGGTGGCTCAATGGTTAAGAGGTCTGTTCTTCCAGAGGTCCTGAGTTCAATTCCCAGCAACCACATGGTGGCTCACAACCATCTATAATGAGATCTGGTGCCCTCTTCTGGCATGCAGGTGTACATGCAGGTAGAGCACTCATTAACTAACTAAATAAAACTTAAAAAGAAATTATGTGTTGATTTGCATAATACAACAGTTATCAAACTGTGGGTCAAGACCCCTTTAGGGATTGAACAACCCTTTCACAAGGGTAGCATATCAGACATCCTATATATCAGATATTTACATTATGATTCAAAACAGCAAAATTGCAGTTAGGAAGTAGCAATGAAATAATTTTATAATTGCGGGTCACCACAATATGAGGAATGTGCCATCATCATCACTTGGCAACCACTAAGGGTTACAGGAGCCAGGAGAGAAAGATATTACCCAAGAAAAACACTAAAAGGACAACAGTCGGGGGAGGGAGTTAAAAAAAAAAGGTAGGAGATGGAAGAAAGGATTCCATGGGTAAGCCGTGTTGTTTTTAACAAAATTTCAGTCATTCGAGTTTACCAATAAAGACTCGGGAGCCAGATGCTGAGGTGAAATCCTGCTGGCTCAGAGAGGTGGAGAAAGCACCCAGCTAGCTGACTTCCCAAAAGGAGAAAGCCTCCTTCTCAAACTAAATGTCCCTCCCTTCTACTTCCTGTTTCTCTCTATCCGTCCTGACTTTCTCTTACTCTCTGTTTTTTCTTATGTTCACTCCCTGTCAGCTGGTTACTTGCTCTGCCTCTTGACCGAGGCTTAAATTTATTTAATTCAAGCAGAAAGCTCTTGGATTAAAGATACATGCTAGGGTTGAGCCACACCATAACTAGAGACCGGTTTTTCCAATAAGCAACACAATCTTGGGGTTCACAGAGTGATTAAATATACTGCATCACAGCCCCCATCCTGGCATACTCCACCCTTCGGGACTGCTGTGGGGCAGTGTAGTTGGTGTGGTGATTTGAATGTGATGTCCCCTGTGACATTTGAATACTTGGTTCTCTGTGATTGTTTGGAGAGGATTAAGAGATGTGCCCTTGCTGGAGGAAGTGTGTTACTGGGAGTATGCTTTATGGTTTCAAAAAGACTCCTACAGTTTCAAGTGAGCTTTTTGCTTTCTGTGTGTGGATCAAGATGTGTTTCAGACTGGCCTAGATCTCACAGAGATCTATCTGCCTTTGCCTCACAAGTGATGGATTAATGGTGTACACCACCATGCCCGACCTATTCCATTTTATTTTACGTGTGTGTCGATAAATATATGTGTGTGCACTGCGTATATGCAGGGGTCGTGCAGAGAATCAAATACCCTGGAATTGGAGTTAAGGTGGCTGGTCGTAAGCAGATGCCAGGGAGTCATCCTAGGTCCTCTGCAGGAGTGTCTAGTGCACTGAACCATCTCAGCAGTCCCAGGCTTGAACTTTTGATCTTGATCTGCCTGCCTCTGTCTCTTTAAATGCTAGGATTTCAGGCCTGTGCTGCCACACCTGCCAATCTGAGCAATTGGAATGTTTACAGAAAGGAATAGGAGGTAAGAGCTAGAGAATGGATGGGAAAGGATATTGTCTCTAGTTTTGGTAGAGTTTGAGAAGGAAAAAAAGTCTGTCCATGAAAAGTAAGATATAAAAATAACACTGGAGCAGAAATTGTCAAGACTTTACAATTAGGGTAGGAGAGAAGAAGCTGTAATTACAGATACCACCAAACCCCAACTTAGTGAAACAGTGTGTTTTATTTGAATTATTTAATAAGAATGTGTGAAGGATTACTTAAAGGAGGAGAAATGAATCAAGGACAGCGCCGACACCAAAACGTACCCCAGCATGGGTGACAGCTCACAGAAGCTGAGAATCAGGAGCACACTGCACAGCTTGCAGGTAGATCAACAGGTCAGAGTGTGTCCTTTTTAGGTGACTTGGTTGGTCTTCAAGGCAGCTCTTCAAGGCAGCTCGGCTGGTCTCTTGCTTTTAGACTCCAGGCTTTGCCACTTGTCTAGCCTGAGAGACTTCCGGAAGTCTTCATTGTTTACTGTTGGAGGGAGGGTCCTAGTGAATCTGTATGTTTCATGGATTTCCTGAAGCTATTTTTAGTTACAGTTTACTTTTGTCTTAGTTTACTTTTGTTTTAATTTACTTTTGTCTTAACAGGCTTCTCTGTAGAATGGAATGTTTCAACCCCAGAGGAAGCAGCTGATGTTGAATATAGAGATTTAGGAGGGTTATTACATTCAGGGCCAAAGGAGAAAATGCATATGGATTTTTTGTTTGTTTGTTTGTTTGTTTTGAGACGGGTCTTAATGGAACACGAACTGGTCTCCAGATGGGATAGGTAGCTAGAAATGACCTTGAACTCCTAATGTTCATGCCAGCACCTATCCCACCACTACACCCCAGTGGGGGATTTTCTTTGTTTGTTTTGATTTTGAAGCTTTTATGAGTCTGTATCTCAGAATGCATTTTCCTTTGTATCTGTGGAAGACAAGTTATTCTTCCAGAAAATTGAAGTTGAATTTGCTACTTCTGACAGCCCTTTCTGAGTTGATGTTATCTAGAGATGTAATTCTCCCCACAAAAGGCAAGGTTTAGTTTTCTGTCCCCTTTGTATTATCCATATTACTTTACAAGGTGTCAAGGGTCAAATCTGTGTCTCCCCCTCACCTCCTCCCAGGTCTGGGGATCAAACTTATAGCCAATGAACATGCTTTGGAAGTGTCTATAACTGAGTTACAAAACCAGCCAATATCCAAAGCTTATGTTTTCCTAAATTTTTATTAAATATAAGTGAACATTTTGACTGGGATTTTTAGTCCATAAACATGGAATTAAATTTTGCCTAGTTTAGTACAGTTTTAATTCGGTGGATTTATTGATATATGAAGAGATTAGACAAGACAGACAACTCTTAAAATGTAGAAAGCTCCTAGCACTCAGGTAGGCAGAGGCTGATGGATCTTTGTGAATTCAAGGCCAGCCTGGCCTACAGAATGAGTACAGGACAACCAAGACTACACAAAACAAAACAAAAAAATGTAGAAGACAAGAATATAATAACATTTCAGAAATAGTAATGCTGTATCTTCTCTGAAGTTTTTACTCCTATTAAGATCAATCTTTGTAACTTAGCCCTTAATATAGTCTGTTGTGGGTTATTAGTGGTTATTCCTAAACTAGCTGTATACCCAAATTACCACACAGAGATTAGCATTTACTCAGTTAACCTAGGGCACAGTGCTGGCAATAAATGATTACTCCATCCTAAACCTCCAAGCCCGCATAGCTTCCTCCCATTCAGAATTTTCAACATCATACTTGCTTTTAGTCATATCTTAGTTCCGATTCATCTCTCCTCTTGGTTCCAAGTCCTGTCCTCCCCATCTCTGCTCTCCTACTCCTCCCACTCCCCTCAGCTTCCTTCTCCTCTCTAGACCATGATGTTTTGCCCTTTTCTTTCCATTGCTCAGCATTGTGGCTGGTTCTTTTATTGAAAATACTGAGAAAAAATGGTGGCATGTTTACACAGACTTGAGACAGGTGATGCTTAGAATAAACATCACAATGCAGGGTCCAGATTGAAACTAGATAGTGGGGTAGAGAAATCAACATTTGAATGAACAAGAGTAAATTGAATACATTCCGCAAGAACATTATACCAACAATAGTCCTTTCTACAAAACCTTTAAAACTGTTCTTAGAATTTTAAAATTCATGATAGTAAATAGGAAAAAGCATATTTTTCTGTTTTCCAGTCAGTATTTAGCACTTTATTGTAAAACAATATTTCTAAAACTAACCATTTGTGTTATATCATTTAAACAAAAACTATGTAAGAATTAGTTAAAATTTCTTAATAGACTCTAAAATGTAGGTGAGCAAATACATAGGTTTAGCTCTTGTTACTAATAGCTCATGAACAAGCCCAGTGAAAGAGAGTGCTGCCATGGCAACATAAGCCAGACTGTTACTTGAAACTGTACTCAGGATACTTAAATGCCCTAAACTGTGAGTTCTCAGTTTTTACAGTTTGCTGTTTCAAGGAAATAGCTTTTTCTACTTTGACCAGAAACAATTTTCAGTCTTCTTACTATAGAATTTCAAACCAAAACTTGGACCAAACATTTTGAAGGAGGTGTTCTAGAATACCAAGGTAGAATCTGGGTAGTTATTAATAGAAGTGTGTTGGTCAGTGTATGAAAATTAGTGATGTACACAAAACAAAAGATACGTTGACATTTAGTTTTATTGTCAAAACATGTCTGCCATTTTGTCTAAGTGATGTAACAGAACTAAGTTAGCTTTTATCACTTTATCTAAAAACATTTGCAAATCTTAATGTTTCTTTGAAAAACTTGTTGGTTGCTTGTTTGTTGTTGTTGTTGCTGTTACTTTTGTTTGTCAGTTTCCGAGACAGGACACAGACACACACACACATTTTATGTAGTGCTGATTGGGACAGAACTCTATAGAACAAGCTGGCCTTGAGACAGTCGTATTGCTCTGCCTCCCAAGTACTTCTATTATACCACACTTGGCCCTAATGCCTTTCTGTGGTACCTTGCCACTGAAGGCCCGAGATTCTCCCGATAGCTCAGCCCATTGCTCCCTATATGACTGTGCTACAGGATGTGTAAGTTCCCTTCCTTGCACCTCTCAGCTGCCACGTGTGTAATACTGTTCTGTTCTCAGGGACTACACTTGCCCGAAGGTGAGCAGCTCCCACCCCCTCCAGTCAGTTTCAGACCTTACTGTTTACCACCTAACATTTTTTTAAATTTAGTTTTGTTCTTATTGTTGATATCATTAATCCCCTTCTACCAACATTCAATAAACAACCTATGCCAATTTGAAAATAACCAGTTAATGTTCATTTATTTTGAACTATGTCACTTGACTATAAATTACTTTATTTGAATCTTATTACAACTCACTGAAATGACCTTGGATCTTTATTTTGTGGGTAAAATGTAAGAGGTTTGACTCTCACATTTGTCCAATTTCACATGACCAGTCAGTAAGTAAGTAGTAATGAATATCTTGGGTTTTTAAGAATTTTTTTTAATTAAATATTATGTACGTATGCGTAGCTGTGTCCGAGTGCCAACTGAGGTCAAAGAGGATATGAGATTTCCTGGAAATGGAGTTGAATGTGGCTGTGAGCCTCCTGATAACGAGTGCTGGGAGCCAAACTTAGGTCTTCTACGACTACAGGACACAGTGCTTTTAACTGCGGAACCATCCTGCCCCAGATCTTAGTTTTTAAAATTGTGGAACAATATTTTTTTATCATGTCATTCTATAAAAATGAAACCGATTCAAAGATAAAAGATCTGAAAAGTTGCTTAATATTGTGCAAAGAATTTAGAAAATGGAAGCAATGTGGAGACAATTACATTAAACCTTAATGATACATGATTTTATACAAGGAAGGAATAGGGGGAATTTGTTTTCCAAAGAACCATTAATGTAGTTGTGAAGTAAAACTTAAATTTTATGATATTAGCAATGTAAAAAACATAGGGTCAGCGAGATGGCTCAGAAGGTAAAGGTACTTGCTGCCAAGTTTGAGGAACCTGACTTTGAGTTCTTAGATCCATGCAGCAAAAGGAGAGCAGTGGTTCCTAGGGAAGTTTTCCTCTGACCCTCCCCCCTCCACACACACACTCATGGCTGTCTGTGTCCTCATAGATAAGCAAATAAAGTTTAAGCCTGGGTATAAATAAGTTTGAACCTCTCTCATCTTGTGGTTAGAGCAAGTTTTATGTAATTCAGGGTGACTGCAATCAGTCGTGTCTAGCAGCTCAGTTCTGCTTTTTAGGGGCCGAGGAAGCAGGAGTGGGTGTTGCAGCAGATGCTAGGCGGGCAGGGACCGCTGGGTGCAGCCACAGCCTTCACTGCAGCTTTGTCAGGTACACAGCAGGGGGGAGGTTTTCTCTCAGACCACTTCTCAGGGCAGTGTGACACATAAAAGTTCCAGGCTACTAATTCTTACACACTTTTCTAGGTTAATGGAAAAGGCTCCTTATGGTGTGTTGATCCAGAATATAAGCCCAACCTCATGCAGGCCTTGAAGAAGCAACCTTTTTCCTCTCCACAAAGGTAAGGGCCCTCTGTGATTTAGATTTAGTATGTGAGCTAGAGAAAACAAAGTTGTAGCACCTTGTTTTATTTGTATGTTTATCTCATTGTATAGAATAACATTAACCTAAGGTATTTTCCTCCTGGTTAATTCCTTTTTTTTCCCCAGAAAATAAAATGCTGGGTAGTTGAATATAAATTCTTAGAAATAAAGTCAGAAATAATAATAAATAACAATAATAAAATAATAAGAATGAGGTTAGAAATAAAGTTGTGTGACCAGTTGCAAAAAGATTAACTCATTTTAATTGCATGCTCATAATGACACAGTAAATTAAATTTTAAAAGGTTTAAAATTTATTTAAATGTTACTTGTTTTTCTTTTATCTTTTATTTACTTATTATTTCTTTTATTTTTAATTTCTTTTTTTGGTTGTTTTGAAACAGGGTTTCTCTGTGTGGCCTTGGCTGTCCTGGACTCACTTTGTAGACCAGGTTGGCCTCGAACTCACAGCGATCCACTTTCCTCTGTCTCCCTGAGTGCTGGAATTACTGGCATGCACTACCTGTGCCTGGCTTAAAATTTTTTAATAAGATGATTCATAGTTTGTAATCATAACACTTTTGATACACCCTTTAGGTTTCTTTTTTATTTGTTTTGTTTTGCTTCATTTCATTTCATTTTGGTGAGATGTGTCTTATACTATCTTAGTCATTATTGTATTGCTGTGAAGAGATACCATACTGTGACCAAGGCAGCTCTTAGAAAAGAAAGCATTTAAATGGAGGCTGGCTTTCAGGCTCAAATGGTTAGTCTATCATCATGGCAGGGAACATGGCATGAGAGTAATAGCTGAGAACTTTACCTGGAATGGGCCTTTGAGACCTCAAAGCCCACTCCTAATGACACACCTACTCTAACAAGGACACACTTCCTTATCCTTTCCAAACATGCAAATATATGAGTCCATGGGGGCCATTTTCATTCAAACCACCACTCAGCCCAGGCTGGCTTGAAGCTCCCTGTGTAGCCAAGCCAGCCTTGAACTCATTTCAATTGTTTCACCTACCCAAATTCAGGAATCTTTTGTATGAACGACTGTGGTTGGCCTCCTTTATGTTTTAAGTTGATCTCTTTCAAAGCACTTTTAATATTTAAAAATTAAATTCAAGCCAGGCAGTGGTGACGCATGCCTTTAATTCCAACACTTGGGAGGCAGAAGTCAGTGGATTGCTTTGTGTGTGAGGACATCTTGGTCTACAAAGAAAGCAAGGCCAGGACAGCCAGGGCTACACAGAGAAACCGGTTTCTCTCTCAAGCAAACAAAGGTTTTAATATTATTTTAAAAAATTATTCTTTACTATCACAAATATAACCTACCTCCCCCAAAAGTATAATTTCTATACTAAAAAAACCTGGGAACTTAACTCTGTGGCATTATTATATAGAATTTTTCTTAAACACTTGTTTTGATAAATTCTTAGTGTTAAACTAGAAACTGTTAGTATTATGTGAAACTTAAATAACCAATATAAAACCAAATTCTTATATATTTATTGTTCAAGGCATTTAAAGTACATTATTATGTACCTGGTACAAAAAAATCTTAACTGTTTCCGTCTTATTAATGAAGAAATTAAGAAATAAGATGGTATTTTTTTTTCCTTCTTTTTGTGATTTTTCGAGACAAGGTACTTGTCCTTGGCTGTCCTTGAACTCTGTATAGACCAGGCTGGCCTTGAACTCAAGGTGATCCACTTGCCTCTGCCTCCCAGAGTTCTGGAATTAAAGTTATGAGCCACCACTGCCCCGCTATAAAGTATTTTTCTTAACAATGACCAAATGTAATTTTTAAAAAATTTATTTGTGTATATTATGTAGATGAGTGCTCTATCTGCACGTTCACCTGCAGGCCAGAAGAGGGCACCAGGTCCCTGTGTAGGTGTTTGGGAGCCACCATGTGGTTGCTGGGAATTGAACTCAGGACCTCTGGAAGAGTAGAGTGCTGTTAACTGCTGAGCCATCTCTCCAGCCCCCAAATGAGTATTTTAATTTTGACGTTTGTGCACTTTCTGCCTTAGAGCACTCTTTCTTAAGTGAGCGAGGTAAACAGGCTGACAATTATTTGTGGTTTTCATGTGCATATGAGATGCATTTGTGGCTAGGTTCTATAGAAAATGAAACAAGATTTATAAGCACACCTGTCTTCCCTCCCTGTTTTTAGTGGCTCTTTATCACCTCACTACTGCAGCTCTGTTCTCAAGCAAAGTCAAGTGCAAACTCTTAAAGGTATGTATGAAAACCATCCTGTTAGATCATAAAGCATAGGTTAAAATTCAGGAGTTTTAATTTTTCTAATTGTAGAAGATTAAAGAATAAATTTCTAAAGACAAAGTAAAAGTCATTTTACCAACATTTGGTATAATGTATATGTACATCTTCTTCTCTAGTAACTCATAATGTACAGGTGTTTTGTACATTGCTTTTAAGCACATTTTTTTCTTGACAGTGTCATTTCATAGTTATATCATTGGAGTTACTTTTATGTGGCCCATGATAATGTGACATTTATGAAATGGTTGAAGAAAAATAAAACTAACAATAATATTTTGAGATATAGAATCTTATAGCAGAAGGATTAGCTGCAGCAGGGGCCTACATAGTACTCCTTTGATTTTGCCAACTGATCATAAAATACCTGTGACCCTTTCCTAAAGAACTTTGCCATTGCTTAGATTAAGATATAATTTAGATTATTCTTTATAGCTTAAGCCTGAAAGGCTTTAATCTGGGCTAGTAAATTGACATCTTTTAAAGGAATTTGGGGGGTCCTGCCCTCCACTTTAATTTTTATGGCAGTTTTATATTTAGTGGGTTTTGATTGATCTTCCCTTGCTGGCCTTTGTCTCCCAGCCTCACCTAACTCTTCCATCCCCAGTGTTCCCCCTTTCTTTTATTTTTTGTTTTTGTGTAATTGTTTTTTGAAACAGTATCTATGGCCTTGGTTGTCCTGAAACTCTTAGGTAGACCAGGCTAGCCCCAAATTCACAGGTTACCACCAGCCTCTGCCTGCCAATGCTGAGATTGAAGGCCGTGTAAGCACAGCCTGCTCATCATCCTTTATGCTGATGTCACATGTGTTTATTACCCTCTCGATCACTCTTCCTTAAAACTACCCCTGCCCTCCTCGTGGCACCCTTCCCAGTATCCCAGCATCTACCTACCTCAGTTCTCACAAGACACACACACATAGGAAGATGAGAAGAAGCTAAGCTTCACTGGAAGTGAACATGCTCTTCTGTCTTCCTGAGCCAGGGTTACTACCTCACTTACGAGAGTATTTTTCCACTTCCATCTGTTTTCCTCAAGGTGCGTCATTTTATTTTCCTTTGCTGCTGAGTAAAACTCTGTTGTATATGTGCCACATTTTCATTATCCACTCATCTGGTGGACATCTAGTTGATTCTATTTCTTTGCTACTGTGAATACAGCAGTAATGAACAAGTATGTCAGTAGGAAGATATCAAGTCCTGAGGTGTTATAGCCAGGTCATACAAAATTTTGTCTTTAGTCTTTTGGGGAATTTCCACGGTGATTTTAATAATAGCTCTTAACCAAGAGAGTCCCACGAAGCCCAACTGACCTCTTAACTTGCCTTGTAGTTAAGCATGACCTTAAACTTGTGGTCCTTCTGCCTCCACCTCCAGAATATTGGGATAGCAGGAATGCACCATGAAGCCGGGGCCTCATTCTTGTTAGGCAAAAACTGTACAAGACGGATTCCCAGCCTTCCTCGGCCTTTTTTCTTTTTCTTTTTAAATCTGATTGTTTGCTAGTTTTGTTTTTTTTTTTTTTTTTCTTTTTGAAGTTATTTGGATATACTAGGAATGAATTCCCTTTATGTATATCTGGAAAAGATCCTCTTTTATCCTGTCTCTTCACTCAGAATTAATTGTTTCATCTGCTGTGCAGAAAGAAGTTGTTTGATTTCCTTAGTTCTCTTTTGTCTTACTGGTTTGTCTTTTTTCCTTTGTCACTGGAGTCTTTATCTATGCCTGTAGCTTAAGGTGTTTGTCCCACTTTTTCCTCTAGCAGCCTCAGAATTTAGGGAATTATTTTATGTTGTAAAAACAAATCCAGTGGTTTGTTTCTTTCTGGAAGTGCTGAGGGTCAAAGCCTCCATACTTCTGAGCAGAACTCTCAGTACTAGAACTTTACGCCCTGCTCATGATTAAGGCTAGTACCTATTTTTTGCTGTTTTTGTTTTTGTAGTGTAGAGTTTTTGTAGTGTTGCTATTTCAATTCTTAAACATTTCCATGGCTTTTACAAAGGGAAAAAAAAACCTTACAAAGAAGCCTTTCTATTGTCAGATATTTTGTCTTTAAAGCTTACAAAGCTGAATTTACTGACGTTGTGCTTTCTATAAGAATAATGGAGGGAGAAGCTTTATCGAGAACGTTGCAAAGTTATGTAGTGGGTGGGGGTGGGTTTCTGACAATTCTCTGTCTCCAATAAAGCAGGTGTCCATTCCTGTTTCATGCATGGATAGATGGGATTTCTTTTTACCTTTAGGCATTGCTGAGCCACTGTTATCTCTGTATCCTGAGTACTTTCTGAATCTTACCATCAAGCTCAGTCATCTAGATTTTGAGACATACATTTTGTGAATTCTGAGAATTTCTTCTTGCTCTTGTTTCATTCCATTGAAATTTGGTTTCTTCCTGGAGACACTTTTAAGTTCCATACTGTTGTCCTACTGGAGCATAGGTGCGTTCCTTCTTGGATGGCTGGCATGTGTCCTACCTTACCTCTGTTCTACCAGCAGCTTCTTCCTTTAATCACTTGCTCAGGAGTGTTAACCCACAGTGAGCTAGGTGAGGAACGTGCTGGTATTCCAGCCTAACACACCTCTAGGCCTGTTTTGGACCTGAACACAAAATTCTCCTGAATTTTAAGAGGCAAAACATAAGAACTTCTAAAAGTTTTAAGAAACTATATTTGAATTTGGTTAGCTAGAGCATATTTATAAACTGAGAAAATTCGTTCCCCCTTTTTCCCCTTTAAATTGTTTCTGGAGAGCTTCGGAAAAAAAATCACAAATTATTGAGTTTCTGCTGTGCAGAAAGAAGTTGTTTGATTTCCTTAGTTCTCTTTTGTCTTACTGGTTTGTCTTTTTTCCTTTGTCACTGGAGTCTTTATCTATGCCTGTAGCTTAAGGTGTTTGCTTGATGGACTGACAAAGTTTTGCTGAGACTCTTAGGTGCTTTGAGATTTGCAGGCCACCCTGCTCTCAGAAACATTTTTGCCAGAGGTAGTGCTTAAAAAATAGAGTGCTGGGGACTGTCTTAGGTGCTTTGAGATTTGCAGGCCACCCTGCTCTCAGAAACATTTTTGCCAGAGGTAGTGCTTAAAAAATAGAGTGTTTTCTTCCCATTGAAAGAACCCTGGTTTGAACCCCAACAGCATGCTCCAAGGAGGGAGGGAAGGAGGATTGTTTATGCATCATGTTGGGCTGTAGTACTAAAACTCCCGAATTCCTGTGTCCATCATAGACTCAATTTCCTGATGGTTACGTTAAACTGCCATTAGACATTAAGAGCAGAGGGCAGGTATAGGGACTTCGGAATGATACAATCATCAGAATGGGGCGGGCCTAGTGACAAGTATCAGTGAACTCATCCCGGTTACCAGCCGCCATTGTTTGTCATAGTACAACACAGTATGACAAACCGCTCACAAGTATATAATTCAGCAGTCGGTGGTGATGTTAAGGGTTAGGTACACGCCTGATTACAAACTTATAGCTGCAGATTAGGGTATTTCTAAAAGTAAAATGAAAGTAAACCAGTGGACCACAGTATTGGGAGTTTTAATGAATTTGCTGCCTTACTTAAAGCAGTTCTAAGAGACAGATTTTCCTTTTGAATAACTTGTAAATGCATGTGTTCATTTTTATAGAGGCAGTGAATTCTTTAGTGATTATTACTAAGCTTAGCCATTGAAATACAATTTTTATGATTCTCATATCGTTCCGTAAGCATATGGACTGAGAATCAGACAATACAAACATGTTTGTTTTAACTCTTACTTTGATGGGATTAAAATTCTAGATTTTTTCCCCCCTCAGTTGCCAATAATTCCCCAAGATCAAGAATAAGGAAGCATAAATTAAGAGGTAAAAATTAACAGTGTGGCCAAACAAAGTGACCACACTTGTAATCTTCTCTGTTGGAAGGCTGAGGCAGGAGGATTGCTGAAAAATTGAAGTCGGCTTTGGCTGTAAAATAAGACTATTTCAAAATAAAAACCATCAAGTGGAGGGAGTAGAGGAAGGAAATGAATTGCTTTTATGGGTTGCTATTTGAACCAGTTCTGAAGTCAGTGATTTGAACCTCAAACTGTGGTTTTCAAATGAACTAGAGATGCTCTGTATCTGCAGCTAATGGTGTTGCAGCTTTTTGTAAACACCACTTGGTAAAAAACGTACAGTACGGTTCTGAATGTAAAAGTAATGTTATGAAATGTTTTTGATTGTGATCATAAGCAAAAAATACTATGTTCTGCTTTAATCTAACACCAAAACTGGTTATTTGTACCACCGATAAAAAGGTCTGCAGATGCTACTAAGAGATTTTTGTTGCTTTTATTTTTTTTTTGGGTTTTTTTCAAGACAAGGTTTCTCTGCATAACCATGGCTGTCCTAGACTCACTTTGTAGACCAGGCTGTCCTCTAACTCACAGAGATCCGCCTGACTCTGCCTCCATGAGCACTGGGATCACAGATATACACCACCATGCCTTCTTTTGTTTTTAAAAGTTTAAGACTACTTTTAGCAAATCCCCGTTAATTGTGTTTTTGAATTTTATAATGGTTTGGATTTTTATTGTTTGTAATGTTGAAATAAAATTGTGTTTCATAGTTAATTGTCAAAATATGGCAGAGAACTTTTTAAGTGCGCTTGCTGTTTTTTTTCCAGGGCCTAAGTTTAGTTCCTATATTGATGTGAGAGAGCTCACAGTTACCACTCAGGTCTAGGGGATCCAAAACCCTTTTCTGGCCATACATGTATACTAACTTTTTTTTCTTTGTTATTTTCCAATAGTAATTTTTAAAAAATATTATTTATTACAATTTATTCACTTTGTATCCCAGCTGTGGTCTCCTCCCACGTCTCCTCCCAATCCCACCCTCCTTCTCTCCCTCTTCTCCCTATCCTAACCTACTTCCCCCTTCTCCTTCTATGCCCCTCCCCTAGTCTACTGATTGGGGGGGTGTCCTCCTCCCCTTCTATCTGACCTTAGCCTCTCAAGTCTCATCAGGACTGGTTGCATCATCTTCCTCTGTGGCCTAGCAAGGCTGTACTCCCAGGAAGAGGTGATTAGAGAGCCTGCCACTGAGTTCATGTCAGAGACACCCCATTCTCCCCTTACTAGGGAACCCACTTGGAGACTGAGTCTATGAACTACATCTGAGCAGGGTTTTTAGGTCCTTTCCATGCATGGTCCTTGGTTGGAGTATCCGTGTCTGCAGGGCCCCCAGAGCTCAGTTGTGGTGTGCGTGTGTGTGTGTGTGTGTGTGTGTGTGTGTGTTTTGTTTTGTTTTGTTTTGTTTTGGCTCTGTTGGTCACCTTTTAGAGCTCCTATCCTCGCCAGGTCTTTCTATCTCCCCATTCTTTCATAAAATTCCATGCCCTTTGACCAAACTTTGGCTGAGTCTCAGCCTCCACTTCAATGCCTGGATCAGTAGACGCTTTCAGAGGCTGTCTGTGGTAGGTTCCTGTCCTGTTCCCTGACTTCTGCTTCCGATGTCTATTGCATTTGCCCTTCTGAATGAGGATTGAACATCTTCCTTGGGGTATTCCTTGTTTTTTAGCTTCTTTAGGAGTATAGATTTTAGTATGTTTATCCTACATTATATGGCTAATACCCACTTATGAGTGAGTATATGCCATGTGTGTCTTTCTGCTTCTGGGTTACTTCACTCAAGATGATCTTTTCTAGTTCCCACCATTTGCCTGCACATTTCATGATTTCTTGGTTTTTATTAGCTGAGTAGTATTCCATAATTGACCACAATTTCTGTATCCATTCCTCCGCTGAGGGACATCTGGGCTGTTTCCAGATTCTGGATATTATGAATACAGCTGCAACAAACATGATTGAGCAGCTGTCCTTATTGTATAGTTGAGCAAATTTTGGGTATATGCCTAGGAGTGGTATAGCTGAATCTTGAGGAAGCACTGTTCCCAATTGTCTGAGAAAGCGCCAGATTGATTTCCAAAATGGTTGTACAAGTTTACATTCCCACCAGCAATGGGGCAGGTTTTCCCTTTCTCCACATCCTCTCCAGCATGTGTTGTCACTTGAGTTTTTGTTCTTAGCCATTCTGGTGGGTACAAGGTGAAATCTCAGGGTCGTTTTGATTTGTGTTTCTCTGATGACCAAGAAGGTTGAACATTTCTTTAAGTGTTTCTCTGCTATTCAGTTTTCCTCTATTGAGATTCTCTGTTTAGTTCTGTACCCCAATTATTAATTGGATTACTTGATTTGTTGCTGTTTAACTTCTTGAGTTCTTTATATATTCTGGATATTAGCCCTCGTCAGATATAGGATTGGTGAAGATCCTTTCCCAATCTATAGGCTGTTGTTTTGTTGTGATGACAGTGTTCTTTGCTCTACAGAAACTTTTGTTTCATGAGGTCCCATTTATTGATTTGTTGATATGCTCTTGTTCCAATAAGTTCAAGGCTCTTTGCCACTTTTTCTTCTAACAGATTTAGCCTGTCTGGTTTTATGTTGAGGTCTTTGATCCACTTGGACTGTAGTTTTGTGCAGGGTGATAAGTATGGATCTATTTGCATTTTTCTACATGCAGACATCCAGTTACACCAGCACCATTTGTTGAAGATGCTATCTTTTCCATTTTATAAGGTTTTGGCATCTTTGTCAGAAATTAAGTATCTGTAGATGTGTGGGTTTATTTCAGGGTCTTCTATTCGATTCCATTGATCCATCATTCTGTTCTGTGCCAGTATCATGCAGTTTTTATTACTGTTGCTCTATAATACAGCTTGAGATCAAAGTTGGAGATACCTCCAGACAATCTGTTATTGTACAGCATTGTTTTACTCATTCTAGGTTTTTTGTTTTTAGACATGAAGTTAAGAATTGTTCTTTCAAGTTCTGTAAAGAATTGTGTTGGTATTTTGATGTGAACTGAATTGAATCTGTAGATTGCTTTTGGATGGCCATTTTCACTATGGGAGATCTTTCCATCTTCCGATATGTTCTTCAATTTCTTTCTTCAGAGACTTGAAGTTTTTTTCATACAAGTCTTTCACTTACTTGGTTAAAGTCACACCAAGATACTTTATGTTATTTGTAGCTATTGTAAAGGGTGTTGTTTCCCTAATTTCTTTCTCAGCCCCTTTGTCTTTTGTATACAGGCAGGCTTTAATTTGTTTTTGTTTTGTTTTGTTTTAGTTGATTTTATATCTAGCCACTTTGCTGAAGGCATTTATCAGTTGAAGGAGTTCCCTGGTAGAACGTTTGGGGTCGCTCATGTGTACTATCATATCATCTGCAAATAGTGATACTTTGACTTCTTCCTTTCCAATTTGTATTCCCTTGATCTCTTTTAGTTGTTTTATTCCTCTAGCTAGGACTTCGAATACAATGTTGAAGAGATAGAGAGTGGGAAGCCTTGTCTTGTTCCTGATGTTGGCTATAGGCTTGTTGTATATTGCCTTTACTATGTTTAGGTATATGCTTTGTATCCCTGATTTCTCTAAAACTTTAAACATGAATGGGTGCTAGATTTTGTCAAATGCTTTTTCAGCATCTAAGGAGATGACCATGTGGGGTTTTTTCCTTTCCTTTGTTTATGTGGTGGATTACGTTGATGGATTTCCATACATTGAACCACCCCTGCATTCCTGGGATGAAGCCTACTTGGTCATGGTAGATGATGTCTTTTATGTGTTCTTGGATTTGGTTTGTGAGTTGTTTGTTTGTTTGGTTGGTTTTTTTGAATATTTTTGCATCAATGTTTGTAAGAAAGATAGATCTGAATTTCTCTTTTTTTGTTGGGTCTTCGTGTGGTTTAGGTATCACGGTGACTGTGGTCTCATAGAATGAGTTTGGTAATGTTCCTTCTGTTTTTATTTTGTGGAATAGTTTGAAGAGTATTGGTGTTAGCTCTTCTTTGAAGGTCTGGTAGAATTCTGTTCTGAAACCATTAGGCCCCAAGGGTGTTTTGGCAGGGAGCCTTTTGATGACTCCTTCTATTTCCTCAGGGAATATAGTACTTGTTTAATCTGTTTACCTGATTTTGGTTTAGCTTTGGTAAATGGAATCTGTCAAGAAAATTGTCCATTTCATTTAGATTTTTAAAATTTGTGGCATATAGGCTTTTGAAGTAAGACCTAATGATTCTTTGAATTTCCTCAGTGTCTGTCATTATGTCCCCCTTTTTTTTCATTTCAGATTTTATTTATTTGGATAGTGTCTCTCTGCCTTTTAGTTAGTTTGGATAAGGGTTTGTCTATCTTGTTGATTTTTCTCAAAGAACCAGCTTTTGGTTTCATTGATCCTTTGAATTGTTTTATTTGTTTCTAATTTATTGATATCAGCCCTGAGTTTGATTATTTCCAACCATCTACTCCTCTTAGGTGTGTCTGCTTCTTTTTTTTCTAGCACTTTCAGATGGGCTATTATATTGCTTGTATGAGATGTCTCAAACTTCTTTCTGAAGGTACTTAGTGCTATGAACTTTCCTCTTAGCACTACTTCATTGGGTCCCATAAGTTTGGGTATGTTGTGCCTTCATTTTCAGTGAATTCTAGGAAGTCTCTAATTTCTTTTTTTATTTCTTCACTATTATTGAGTAGAGAGTTGTTTAGTTTCCATGCATGTGTAGGCTTTTTGTTATTTGTGTTGTTGTAGAGGTCTAGTTTTACGCCATGGTGGTCTGATAGATACAAGGGATTATTGCAGTCTTTTTGTATATGTTGAGGCTTGTTTTGTGCCTACTTTATGGTCAATTTTGGAGAAGGTTGGTGATGTGCTGAGAAGAAGGTATGTTCTTTTGAGTTTGGGTGAAAAGTTCTGTAGATATTTATTAAGTCCATTTGATTTAGGACTCTGTAAGTGTCATTATTTCCCTATTTAGCTTCTGTCTAGATGATCTGTCTCTAGGTGAGAGTAGAGTGTTGAAGTCTTCCACTATTAAGGTGTTGGGATCAATGGTGATTTAAGCTTTAATAATGTTTCATTTACAAATGTAGGTGTGCTTGTGTTTGTGGCATAGATGTTCAGGATTGTGATATCCTCCTGGTGGATTTTTCCTTTGAGGAGGATGAAGTGTCCCTTTTCATCTTTTTTGGTTAATTTTGGTGGAAAGTCTATCTTATTAGATAGCTACTCCAGCTTGTTTTCTGGGTCCGTTTGCTTGAAAACCCTTTTTCCAGCCCTTTATTCTGAGGTAGTGTCTGTCTTTGTTGCAGAGGTGCGTTTCTTGGGTGCAGCAGAATGTTGGGTCTTGTTTCCCCAACCATCTGTTAGTCTGTGTCTTTTTTATTGGAGAGTTGCATCCATTGATGTTGGTAGATAATAGTGACCAATGAATGTTAGTTCCTTTTATTGTGGAGTTGATGGTGATAGTGTGTTTGTGTCCTTGTTTTTTTTTGATTTTTGTTGTTAATTGTGAAGTTATCTATATCCTGTGTTTTCTTGGGTGTAGTTGATTCATTGGATTGGATTTTTCTTTCTAGTATCTTCTGTAGGGCTGGATTGATGTGTAGATATCGTTTAAGTTTAGTTTTGTCTTAGAATATTTTATTTTCTCCATCTATGTTGATTGAAATTGCTGGGTATAGTAGTCTAGGTTGGCATTTGTGGGCTCTTAGTGTCTGCATAACATCTGTCTGGGCCCTTCTGGCTTTCATAGTTTCTGTTGAGAAATCTGGTGTGATTCTGATAGGTCTGCCTTTGCATGTTATTTGGCCTTTTCCCTTGCTGCTTTTAATATTTTTTCTTTGTTCTATAGTTTTAGTTTTTTTTACTATTATGTGAGGAGTTTCTTTTATGGTCTAGTCATATTTGGTGTTCTATAAGCCTCTTGTATGTTTAGGGACATCTCTTTAAGTTGGAAAAATTTTCTTCTATGATTTCTTGAAAATATTTTCTGGACCATGGAGCCTGGAATCTTCTTTTTCATCTAGTCCTATTCTTAGATTTTGTCTTTTCATGGCGTCCTTGATTTCTTAGAGGTTTTGTGTTTGTAATTTTTCCGATTTTGTTTTTTCTTTGAGAGATATATCAATTTCTGCAATTTTATCTTCATCACCGGAGAGTCTCTCTTCCATCTCTTGTATTCTATTCATGATGCTAACCTTTGTGGTTCCTGATCTCTTTTCTAAGTTCTCCAGGTCCAGGGTTTTCTCTTTCTGTGTTTTATTTATTGATTCTAATTCTGTTTTCATGTCTTGTACCATTTCCTTCATCTGTTTGAATGTGGATTCCTGTCTTTCCATGATGGCATCTATTTGTTGTTGTTGTTCATTTCTTCTTTGTGTGCCTCTATTTGTGTGGCTATATTTGCCTGTATTTCTTTGAGAGGTTTTTTTTTCTTTCATTTCTTCATTATGTGTCTTCAATAACTGGATAAGGGTAGATTTAAAATCATTTTCCTGTGTGTCTGGCGAATTAAAATATCCATTTATTTGGGGGGGGGGGTTGCTGGTGAAACCATGATGTCCTGATTTTTGTTGGATTTATGCCTCTAGCCATTTGATGGTCAGTAGCCTTTGCTGTTTGTGTCTGGACCCTGTACTGTAGACTGGCTCCATATGTCTCTGGAATCTGGAGTATTCTTCAGGAAGATGAGAGAGCTCCACCAATTTGAGAGTAGTGTTGGTGTTTCAGGTGCAGCTAAGCAAGGAAAGAAGGAGTGTGTGTGGACGTGTGCCTGCCTGGAAAGGTGGCTGTAAGGGAAGAGTGTATACACAGGCGTTCACAGGCGCAGAGCAGGTGGGAATGGCACAGTGGCCCACAGGCCTGTCTTGGTATTGTGCTCCAAGTGCTCATCAGATCTTTCTGGGCTGCACTATCTGGGTCCAGGAATTGTTTGGCTGGACTCCACTGGGAGACCCATAGAACAGGGGCTTCAATGTTGAGAATGCTATCCCAAGGATCCCTGTGTTGCCCATGGTGGCAGTGGGGGTGGGAAGGATCCCACGTCTTGCAGCTAGCTTAGAGGGACCCCAGATCTGGGGCTCTGTATGTACTCTCACAGAAGCTCCCACTCCCTGGCATGTGTTTTGGAAAGAGTACCTACGAACACTCACTCTCAGGCGTATGTGGACTCTCAGATTTGGGTTCCCTGTTTAGCCTTTAAAGTAAGGAGGCCCGTAACTGGGCTTATGCACTCCATGCCACAGCTGTAGCCTCCTCCAGAGCTCTGGAACAAGCAAAGGTACTGCCTAAAGTGCAGGGGGGTGAGTGTTTGCCACTCTCAGACCCTGGAGAGGAGTTCACGGAGGCCCCGGATCCAATCTGTTCCAGTTCACAGGTTGTCCCCTCTAGCCCAGGAATCCTCAAAGTCCATACTCTGACTTCAGCTGCCTATCCACTTACCAGTTTTGGAGTTTCAGATCCTTTGCCCTTCAGAAACAGTGCACACTGGTCGCTGCCATCTTGGAGTCGCACACTAACTTTTTAAGTGAGAAGCATTCTAGTTTACTCATAGATGCTAAATTCCTATAATTTTCCATGTTAGATTCTTTCTACTCTTCCTCCCCCCTCCCGTTATATAAAATTGGAAACAAGATTAGATCCTCTGTTACAGAGAGAAAAAATTATTTATGGAATAAACAGTCCTGCTAAGTGACTTGTGTCAGGATACTTGGCTGGGCCATGAGTTGGGTTTGAAACCCAGCCTGCCCACTCTTCTTCTAGCTGTTTTCTACAAGTAGTGACACTTGGAAAACTGCTTGTCATTTTTTTAGTTCATAGTATGATAATAGGTAGTAGCTGCATTTTTTTTTTCCAAAAGCGTGATGAACTCTACCAAATTGTCTTGGGTCTCAAGAGTCAGGAATTGGAGACCCTGTTTGCCTAGCCTCTCTGTTGTGACAAGTTACCTATTAATTCACATCCTATGCCTTTTTGGACATTCTCTGACTTCCCTGAGCTCTCAGTCCAACCATTACCTTTTCTACTTTTGCTCCCTCATACTTGTCACTGTCATAATGTTTTAATTGTTTCTTTATTTTCTGAGCGATAAGAGTTTATTTTGTTTTCTGCTGTATTTTTAGTCTGTAATAATGTTAGGCTCACAGGGCATTCAGCTTATTGGACGAGTTGACAGAATGTAGACTCTATGTTGTTTCCTGGTTGCTTTTGCAGTTCCCGCTGTAGTCCTGGGTGTTTACTGAATATCAAGGAGGAGCGCTAACCCTGTTCAACCCTTGCATTCCACAGCCCATCACTGAAGCACAAATCCCACATGATTTTTAGAGGGCCCCTCTGTTTATCTTTTTTTAAGATAATTTTTTATTTATTATAATTTATTCACTTTGTATCCCAGCTGTAGCCCCTCCTGGGTACCCTCCCAGTCCCGCCCTTCCTCCCTCCCTCATCTCCTCCCATGCCCCTTCCCCAGTCCTCTGATAGAGAAGATCCTCCTCCTCCCCTTCCCTTACCCTAGCCAATCAGGTCTCATCAGGACTGGCTGCATTGTCTGATAAGGCTCTTCCCCCATTAGGGGGAGGTGATCAAAGAGCCTGCCACTGAGTTCATGTCAGAGACAGTCCCTGTTCCTAATGCTAGGGAACCCACTTGGAGACTGAGCTGCCATGGGCTACATCTGTGCACGGTTTCTAGGTTATCTTCATATATGGTCTTTCGTTGGAGTATCAGTCTCAGAAAAGACCCCTGTGTCCAGATTTTTTGGTTCTGTTCCTCTCCTTGTGGAGCTCTTCCCCTCCAGCTCTTTCTATCTCCCCTTTCTTTCATAAGATTCCCTACACTCTGCCCAAAGCTTGGCTATGAGTCTCAGCATCTGCTTTAATACCCTGGTAGGTCTTTCAGAGGCCCTCTGTGGAAGGCTCCTGTCCTGTGCCTTGTTTTCTCCCTCTTCCGATGTCTGTCCCATTTGCCTTTCTTAGTGAGGATTGATCTTCTCACCCAGGGTCCTCCTTCTTGTTTAGCTTCTTTAGCTGTATAGATTTTAGTATGATTTTCCCATATTATATGTTTATTTCTTTGAGATAAGGTCTCTGTGCAGCCAGGCTGACCTAGAATTCATCTTCCCTGTTTTTGGAATGCTAGAATTGCAGCCAGCTGCTGTAGGGTCTGACATGTGCAGTAGTATACTTGAAGTATTATTCAAACCCAAGGGGCCAGTGTGGTCGCTGCGGTGGGTCACATCTTCAATTTCCAGACTCAGGAGCTAGAGGCTAGAAGAGCACTAGTTCAAGACCAGCCAGTGGTACCTAGTGTTCTGTTCCCCAAAACAAGTAACAAAACCTCAGTAATATTGCCTACCCCAAGAGAATTTGCACTCACGTTGGCGAGTAAACAAGTCAGTGTCTTCAAGGTTCATTGTTTGTAGTAACATAAAATAAATAAAAGCAAGTAACTTAGAAAACTTTGTAGTGTAAACAGTTCCATTTTTTTTAATTTTAATTTTTATTAATTGCAATTTATTCACTAACATTTACATTTTTAAGATATAATGGATGGAAATTTCGTATCTAGATCCTGTTTTAAGTTTATCTTTTAAGCTAAAGTTTACAATCATTGCTTACACTATTTTATTTGTTTCTTCAAGGAGTTATTCAAACTAGTATGACCAAGAGGAAGAATAACTTAACAAGTGTGGCTGTGCTAGCCTAGTGGCTTTATCTGAAGCAGAATCTTTTATCATATTGATTTGTATGTGTATATGCCCGGGCACGGACAGAGGGCAGCTTATTTTACCTTACCATGTGGGGTCCTGTGATCTGATTCAGACAGGCTTGGCAGCAAGTGCCTTTGCCTTCTGAGGGGTCACAGCATTTCTTACTCATGTATTTTTGAGACACAGTTTTTCATTGTGTCTCAGGCTAGTCTGCAATTCATGGTTCTGTGCACCTGTTGGAGTATGCAGCTTGAGGTCACGCTGTAATCCCACTGTGGTGGCATACGCCTCAATCCTAAAATCCAAAGGCAGGGTCAGGGCTCTTAGACTAGCCTGGGTGACAGAGCAAGGCCTGCTTCCAGTCACAGAAAAGGCAAGCCGACAAACAGAATGTATAGTAATGGATCTTGGGGAAAGCAGAGGGAGCTCAGTCAGTACGGCACTTCCTTATGAGGACCTGGTACTGAGTCCCAGAACCCACGTAAAATGCCAGTGCCTGTAATTCCAGGGGTAGGGAGATGAGGCAGGATTACCAGGCTTGGCTTTCCTGCTGGGCTAGCTACCAGTGAGATTCTCTGTCTCAAGAAATTCCCCAAAACAAAAACCAGGGATCCTCTGCAGGCATCAGACATACAAGTATACACAGACATACATAGAGGCAAAATGCCCGTACACATAAAATCTCCTCTTCAAAAATTAGCAATAATTTTAACACTTTTGTACTTGGACTACATTATGGGTTTGGGGGTGCGGTTTTTTTTTTTTTTTTTTTTTTTGAGTGAAAAAATAAAATCTTATTGGGGCTTTAACACTTCAAAGAAAATCAGATACTGAAAAATTAGGTGCAGTCACTTTAATGAATCTTTATGAAGTAAGGCTCAGTGCGTCTTAAATTCTTTATATTAATGTGTAAATTTGAGTTAGCAGATCTAGTCTTTCCTGAAAAATCTATTGACAATGAGTTTTGAAAGTGACAGACACATTATTTCAGTATTTTTTAATAAAATTAACAGGTTTATTATTTCTAAATAATAACTGATTTATGTATTAAATTTTTATCGTGTCAAAACTGTGATTCTAAAATTAATATACTGATAAATACAAAGTAGCTTTTACATACAAACATGTCAAGATGATTGTATTTGTATTTTGATGACCATCCTAAACTTTGATGTTCCATAACAAAGCTACCCAGTGATACATCAGCAACAACAAAGGTGACCTGGCTTCTACACAGGTGTGCGTGGTCTCCAGCACAGACGTGAGCATGTATGGATGAGTGCACACATAAAATCCTGTAGTGTTCATCGGCCTGTGTATTAAGTATGACTAAACATTATCAATACTTATGATCCTACAGTAACTTTAGCATCTACAAGTTCAGCTAGTAGAGTGACCACCTAATCTTGGCAACTGGAGTGTAATAAATGTATTTTATAATTGTAAGGATGTTATCCAAGGTAAAATGCTAAAAGCAGCATTATGATGAATTCTAGCTAATTTCGTTTAAAGGTGGCCCTCGACCCAGTTCAGTGTTCACACTCATTATGAATGAAGAAAGGCACTCTTGCTTTTCGCGCATTGACATAATACCCTTGATAAACTGTTCATAATCTTAAAGATTGCAGAGTAATATGACTAGTATGGGCTTGAATGTAGCTCAGTCATAGAATACTTTTCTAGCACGTGGGAATTCTATCCCTGAACCACATAAACTGGGAATAGAGGTGCACACTTGGAATCCCAGTACTTCAGAAGCTAAAGCTGGAGGGTCCAAAGTTCATTGTCATCTTCAGCTATAACAGACTCTGTTTCAAAATAGGTGTGTGCATATATTGTTTTATTTTGTTTTGAGATAATCTTGCTAAGTAGCTGTGGCTATCCTGGAGTTTGCTGTGTAGAACAGGTTGGTTTTATCTTTTTAGTTGTGAGCCTAGCCAATAATAGCGCAGTCATCTGTTGAGCTGCATGGTTTTGAACTCGGAAATCTGCCTCTGCTTCCTGAGTGCTGGGATTAAAGGTGTGTATGTCAAGATTCTGGGCCACCAAAGTGCTAATGCTTATCATTTTTGAATGTCTACAGTGCTCACGAAAGCCTCTCATGAGGAATATTAATGCTACTACTATTTTTTTCCATTTTCAGAATCTGATATTGACGCTGCCACCGCAATGATACTTTTAAATACTTCAATAGAACAAGAGATTTTAGAATGTAAGCAACCATCCTTTTCTTTTTAAAATAAATTTTATAAGTGCCTTTTCAAACTAATGATTTAAAATATAAGATGACTAAATGTCATAACAGAATTACTTCTTTCTCACTAAAATGTGTTTTAATCTGAACGACTCAGTTTCTATTTCTCTGAAAATATGAAAAAAATGAAGTTAATGCTATGAGAAATTGTGTTGCTCAAGAAATGTAGGGAGGGAAGTGCTTTTCAGAAGTAAGCTTGAAGAGCTAAAAAATAAAGATGGAAGCTGCAAATAAACATTGGAAAAGATATTTATCGTTGGACTGGTGAGGTGGCTCAGTGGGCAGAGGTGCTCACCACTCAGCCTGGTCCGTAGTGGAGCCTGGGGCCTGTGTGGTCGGAGGGAGGACTGAGGTCAGGGCTTGTCCTCTGACTTCTATAGAACGCACACACACGAAGTAATTTTTAAAGGTTATTTAAAATTTGGAATAAGAGTGTTTTAGATACAAACTGCAAAGTCCATAATGAAAAGATGGTCAGATTTAATTGAAGTTCTGACAACAAAGAGTATCTTTGAGAAAAATAAACCAGCACAGTCGGGGTGTGGCAGTGAACGCCTGCAATCTCAGCACTTGGGAAGTAGGTAAGAAGATCGGGAGTTCAGGAGCATGCTTTCTGGATGACAAGTTTGAGACCAGCCTGGGATAGACGAGACAATGTCTCAAAACAAGTGAGAGGCTGGGGCTTCAACACATCAGAAGGCTTGTCTGACATGCGCAAGGTGCTGGGCATGTTTGACCCCCAGCACCATAAAAGGTAAAGTAAGAGAAGTAATGCCGAAACTGGGAGAATTCTTTATACCTGCTCATAATAGACAGAGATTAATGTCATGTTTGTGTGTAAAAGGGTCCAACAAGTAAGAAATGAGCAGACAGGATCCACAACTGCCACATCAGTTTGGAACTCATGCTCAGGGTCTGTGGGAAGAGAAGGCAGAAAGACTGAGCCAGAGGTGGTGGAAACACAGTGTATCTGAGGCACAACAGTACTATAAGACTACAGGTTCAAAACAGACAAACCCTACACACTGTCTGAAGAGGAAGTGGGCACAGAGCCCCACCCCTAGCTAAGACGCTATCCCATGTCCAGGAAGAGTGTTTCGCTTTTATTTTTTTATTTTAATTTTTTTTGTTTGTTTTTCTTACTGTGTTTGGTTTAGTTTATTTTTATTTTCCATTTTCATATTTTGTTTTCATTCTCAGAGAAAGAATATAAGTTTGTATGGATGGGTGGGGAGAAATTAAGAGAGGAGAAAGAACATGATGTTTAAAGAAAAAAATTAAGAACAGAAGAAAAATTAGCCAGATATATGAAAGTGACTCTCAAAAGAAGAAATACGGAGAGATGCAAAATAATTTTAAGATACTCTCTTCAAAATGTAAATGATTGCTAGTGTAATATAAAAGAAGGTGTTTGGTTTTTGTTTGTTTGTTTGTTTTTTGTTTTTGTTTTTTTGTTTTTTTCATATGCTGTTGGTTCATCCCTCGGGTAATTTGAGCCTACTTGAATTTAAGACACATTTACCTTTTTACTCAGAACTTCTATTACTTGCTATCCCTCCTAGAAAATGTGTGTATGCATGTGCGTGCATGCAAAGGGTACCCAACAAATTTCATTGCTGCAGGGTTCTTTGTACTAGTGCAAACAAGGAAATTGTTACACAGTGATATAGTCATTCTAAGGCAGTCTTTGCAGATAGTTCAAAGTAACCTTATGTTCCATGAAAAGGTCAGGGTATCTTTCAGATGGTTTTTAAATATTTCAGATTTGTGGCTATAAATAGAGTAATATGTGGGGGAGATTCTGCAAAAGACTGATTCCAAGCTCTTACTGCTCTAAAGTGGGAGTTTCCAGTGCTCTTTTTGCAGTCAGGTAGCTGTGACTTGTTGATCAAGCTCTGTTCCCACAGGTGAGAAGCCTCTGTCTCTTAAGACATCCCTGCAGAAGAAGAGGAGTTACGGCAGTGCTTTCAGTGACCCCAGTGCTGTGCGATTACAGGAGAGCCATTCCCCAGCCTCCAGCGTTGATCCAAAAGCAGACCACAACTACAGTGCCAGCAGCATCGCGGCCCAGCGCTGCGCGTCCAGGGCTAGCGTGTCTTCCCTGTCTTCTGTGGATGAAGTGTATGAGTTCATCCCAAAGAGTAGCCACTCGGGGAGTGACGGCAGTGAGGGCTTCCACAGCGAGGAAGACACAGACGCCGAAGACGAGGAGGACCCTCTGGGAGACAGTGGCTATGCACCACAAGCTCATGGTGACAGCACTCGCAGAGGACAGCCAGGCAAGAAGAGTCGGAAACAGCCGTGTCAGGAAATTGATGACGAGCTCAAAGAAGCAGCTGGTTCGCTGCTCCACCTCGCTGGAATCCGTACCTGCCTTGGCTCCCTAATAAGTACTGCAAAGGCACAAAATCAAAAACACCGAAAAAAGTAGAAACCCTTATTAATGTCAAGTTATTTAAAGTGTGGCAATACTCTTCTACTTAGCTCTTTACAAGGGATGTCAGAGCCATAACAGACCTCTTTAGCTTGAGGGTGGGGGAGGGGTGCCACTTGTTTCTTTCCAAATATTTCTTGGTTGCTTTTCTTGTATTTGTTTAATTAAACAGTTATTCTTAGGATCATGCCTACTTGTAAATCTGACATAAAGGCCCCCACAACATAATTTCTGTGAATAAGTGTCTCCCAGATTTGGAAATTTTTTTATAGGAAAATTCTCAGCCTCTGTCTTAAACTTGTAGGCGGGGAAAAACAAAAACAGAAAACTTTTGTTAATCAGTAAAAAAATTGGTAACTCAGTATCTTCAATTTTCTTCCCATCCTGTAGTTAACTGTAGTTACTCATGTGGCTAAGCATATGCTGGCATCTTTGTCTCATGGGCTTCTCTCCTGACACAATCCAGAAGGGTGAAATGGGGTTCTTTTGTCTTATACTTGTTTTAAGTTATTCTTTGTTGCAGCATGAGCATGGCCCTGTATAAATTGCCTAGAAGGTTCTCTGCTTTGTAGAGAATGTAACACTTCTAAGGTTTTGGAAAGGTCGTTTGGGCATGTGGCATATCTCAAGATTCCATTTCCTACTGCAATAGTATCTTTGAAATGTTTTTACCTCACAGTTAATGCATAGCATCACTGTGGCCTTTACCCTTTCCCAGAGTACTTGCAAGTGTTTTTAAGTTTTAGCTGCTAGCTGTCTTTGTTAAGTAAAAATTGTCTGGAGAGAGGATATAGCCAGAGTGTGCATGGAATAACATTCACCTTGACACACTTGTACAGAAAGAGAATCTTGCATTTTTTTTCTAAACATGCTTTAATGAAGATATATTATGACATCGTAAATAAAGGTAAAGGTAGGTCACTGAGGGCAAAACTTTCCAAGCTTTGTATAAATTAAGATTATATGTGTAATGAATTAGATTTAAAACATTTAATAGGAAACTGTAGAGATAAATATCTTCAGGGATTTCAAAATACATACAAAATTAGATCTTACACAAAACTTGTGAGAAGGCTGTGTAATACCTATATGTGCCATTAATTCATGCTAAAGGATTTTATATTACTATTTCAGAAGTGCATTGGCTGTGATATTTTAAGTATTTGAATAAAACTGCTTATATGAGACAGTTTTCGTATCACTTACAGTTTGACTATAGTATTCAGAACAGGGATACTAATACTATAACTCAAATATATATATATTTTTACAGTGGTGGGAGAAACCTTGGGAAAGTTTAGTCTAAATTCATGATCCATCCTGTATCCTAGACCTTCACGTTTTTCTCATTTATATGCATATGTACACTTCTGTATGCACACAAACACAGGCTCAGGTTAGTTTTCTGCTTTCAGATGTTTTTATGACAATAAAAGCATTTTCTTGGATTTTTTTTAAGAGAGAAATGTTTTTATTTTTACTTTTTATTTGGGCAAAACTGTCAGAGGAGGAGAAAAACAAAAGCATTTTTAATTGGCAACACTTTAAGCTATAATAGCATTGATATACTCTTGTTTCCATGTTAGTTGTAATTGAATCTGGATAGCCACATTAATGGAATTGGTGCTACTAAAATATAGACCTTTTTCTTTTATTGACAATGCAGGGTGAGGAATTTAGAATTTTTATAATTCATAAATGTTATCTCTCTAGAAAACAATTAAATGAAGTTAGTCTTTTACTGCAGACTGAATAAAACACCAAACAAAAGTATGGTTTTAGCATGGTGCAGATTGTAAAGATGCAGAGTCCGGTTAAATGGCACTGTATTTTAAAGCTAACCGCATGGTCCTCGGCACGGGCCTTGCGGTGTCCGGGGACTCCGGTGTCCGTGTCTGTTCTAAAGCTCTGCCACATGTTTCTGTAAGTCCCTGTGCAGTGGGCAGCCTGTCCTGCAAGTGGAGGAAAGTGATCTGAAGTAGGAGGAAAGAGTTCTCAGCTCCAGGAGAAAGACCTCTCAGAATGCCTCTTAGGCAGTTAACTGAAATTCCTTCCTCTTCCTCTTGAGTGGACTCTTACTTTCAAGCTGCAGCCATTAGCAAGGAGGCTTGTGCAGGAAGACTAATAGGAAGTTCCCCAACAGTGTGCACTTAGTTCTCTTCCAAGAGTTCCGTGTCTCGCTTGTCATTTGCTGCTGTGTCCAGGCGTCCATCTCAAGGGGAGAATCTCTGTGATTTCATCCCTTACGATGTTCTTGGAGATTATGCTGTGCTTGGTGTGCTCAGATAGAAGGATAGCTTGGAACCATCCACTTATGGAAGTCATCCTGAATCTGGCTGGAAACACCCAGTAAATAAAAAGCTTTGTGTAATAAGCAGGGCTTGAAAATGCAGGAACAACATGCATGTTTCAATATATTAAAGCTGGTTTTAGCTAAGGTATACTTTGCCTTACATCAAAGTAAGAATTTTGTTGCCAATTTCATTTTTAATGGATTCCTAGTAAAATTTGTTTCTTAGCACTAATATATTTTCCACACCGCCAAGAGATTGGTATTTCTTGAATACATTTTTAAAATTTGTTTGTGCAGTATATTACTAAATCAATTGATCTTTTGCTTTCAAATTCAGAACGAAATCATTGCCTAGATCAGTAGAAGAGCAAGGGGTGAGTCCCCCCTGTTGCACCCTGGAGCCTTTTTAGTTCTCACGGCCAGCCCAGCTTCTCTTAGCCCAGATTCCTTTGTAGAATGTAAAGGTTAGCATATGCTTGCCATCAGTGTTCTCTGTGGCGTTCTGTAGGGGTTCGTACTAGGCGGGCAGTTAAGTGCACGTTCTTAGCACAGTTCAAAGCTAGAGCAAATGTTAAGGGAATGCTTGTGTCTCGTAGACTGAGAGGCCTTTCACAGCAGCCGAGGCGGCAGGTAGCTGAGCTTCACAGAGCCTGAAGACTGTTGTCTCAGAGTGGACAACAGCTTAACAGCCTCTGAATATTATTTAAGCAATTTTGAGGCTTTCTGGTTTACATATATGTCATAGTGTTCTCTTTTTTCTTATTTTGAAATGTTTAAGTTTTGATTAAAGTTTACTCCAGTGTGTTAATGATGTAGACAAATATTTATTGAAAGGCAAAATAGAATATTTTAATGTTATACCTGCCATTTTTCAAGAACATTCTTTACATCTAACTGCCAGTGCCATTGTCAAACTTGTTTTCAAACTTGTACTTTTTTAATTGAGCAAAGTGCTTAATTTTAAAGTATTATGTTGCCATCATATAGTGTATAAAATGTATAATTGCCAATTCATTATCACTATTATTTATTTTTAAACAAAAGTATAAAAATACATTTTGATTAAAGAAATTTGTTATTAAATTGTTTCCTCTTTTCTGATGTAGCATAAAAACCTTCAGAGTTTAACTGCCAGTAGGTGGCCAGCCACAAGGGAAATACTTCTCAGTTGCCAGTCTTTGTTCACAGTAGAAACAACTTACAAACCTTTTCATTTTTTTAATCTAATCTCTGACTATTAAAATGTTTATAAAGTTTATTTTTACCAAAGAGATGCAATTCATTATGATAAAGTTGCAAAATAAATGTCATTTTATAACATTTTGTGCTTTCTCTGTTCTTTAATGTGAGTTTTCAGATGTTTTAAAAAATATTTTAACTTTTAAATAATTTTCAGTGTGTGAGAGAGATTGATTACTGGCACTTCTGTGAGGATGTGGGGAAATGGGGTCTTGAATTATTACAAATGGTTATAGCCACTTTGAAAAGCTATATGGGCAATTCTCAAAAAGTTAAGAATGAGGTTTTATTGTATGATCATGTTTGCCCCTCTTGGTACACATTCAAAAGAATATGTTTGGAAGGATGTTTGTTCGACCATGATGGAGGTACCCACCACTAGCCTGACCGACTCCATTTGGCTCATCGCTGATTCTTATTTTTACTCCCTCTTCCCCAGTTGGCTCTTAAGTCTACTTAATATCTTCATGGTCAGGAACTAAAATCACCAAGCCTAACAGTACAGATCACTCCCAAATGGGAGCAATAATTGTTGCCCTTGGTGACGACAGTACTACCAGCTTCGGCAGATCCCCTTGCAGAACCAGACCCCAGATGAGGAGTCGGGCCACACACACACACACATACAGCCATTGTTTCTCTTTCCTCTGAAATCTCATGCATTCTGTTAGCAATTTGAGGACAGCCTTGGGAGGGATGTCACTAAACCCCCTTCTCATTTTCCCAGTCTGACCACTTTGTACACTTACTGGCTACTCCTCTGTGAGGTACACTGGGACTTACCAGTTGAGACTGGCAGAACCAGGGCTTCTGCCCTAAGACACTGGTAACGTTGGCAGCAACGTTATTCACCAGAGCCAAAGCCATCACATTGTCCATCAGCAGATGAGGAGATAGTGAAAATGGGAAACATCACTCTTTAAAGGTAGGAAGTGTGACACGTTAGAACTGGGAAGTCATACTAAATTGAGGAAGCCAGCTACAACATAAAATACTGAATAGTTCCACCTAGATGGTGTACCCATAGCAATAAGATTGATAGAGACAGAATGTAGAAGCATGGTTGCTAGGAGCTTGAGAGAGTAGAGGGGCAGAGTTTAATATGCTTGGAGCATATGTTTTGCAAAATGAGAATAGTTTTTGGAGATTGGCTACACAACACTGGATGTTCCTAATGCTACTGAATAATACTATTTAAAATTAGTAAAAATGGTAAATTTTACATTTTACCATAATTTTTTTTTTTTAATGCAATAGTAAGCCATGGAAAGACAGAGGAAAAATCAATGCATCCTACTGAAAAGAAACCAATCTGGAAATATTAGTCCTATGATTGCAACAGTGTAACATTCTGGAAAATGCAAAACTAAGGTAAGATGGTAAGATCAGGGGCTGAGGGAGGGAGAAGACTGAAAATAAGTGTCCCTGAGTTGATGGGATATAAACTATTGAGGATCACAGGCGGATCTATTCCCAAGACTTCTAACTGGACTGTGGAAGCAGAGCTTCTCTTTTTCTAAGTGGGCTGTGCCCAGTCTCTTTCTTTCTAAGGGCCTGGGCCTGGGAGGGAGCATCTTTACAGTGTGGAAGTCCAGCAGGCTTTGCTTCAGACAGGCTATCTAGACAGACTTCAGCAGTCATAGCCACATTCTTAGCACTGACTGTTGATGTGAATAGACAGGGACTCCACGTCTGCTCTCTTCCTTCACAAGGCCATAATCTAATGAGAAACAGCTATGCTTGGTGAAAGAAACAGGCCTATAAGCCTAGCGTGGGAGGCTAACGCAGGAGGGCGATGAGCTCAGGTTACAGGGTGAGTTAGAAGCAGTGACTATCTCAAAGACAGTAGAGCTCGGTGCTGGAGTGCCTGCACAGCATGGGCCTCTGGTTCAAGCCCAATATGAAAGAATGGAAAGGGAAAGAGGGATGAAGGAGTAGAGAAAAAGGGAAACCTGGCGTTTATAAAGGTGCTGAAGCCATTCACAAAAGAACACACAATGTGATCCCACTTGCTTGGTGTCTTACTCTAAATTGCTATGATAAGACACCATATGTGTTTTTAGTTAGGGTTTTGTTGCTGTGAAGAGACACCTTGACCACAGCAACTCTTACAAAGGAAAACATTTAATTGGGGCTGCCTTATGGTTTCAGACGTTAGTCCATTATGGCAAGAAGCATGGCACATGCAGGCAGACATGGTGCTAGAGAAGGAGCTGTGGGTTCTACATCTTGATCCACAGGCAGCAGAAGGAGACTGTGAGCGAGGCTTGAGCATAAATGAGACTTCAGAGCTCACACTTCCTCCGACAAGGCCACACTTAGTAGTGCCACTCCCTATGGGCCTATGGGGGCCAATTACATTCATACTACCAGAAGAAAGAATTTATTTGGGACTTCACAGTCAGGGGCTGGAGTCCATGCTGGTAGACACAGGCAGAGTGGCTGGAACAACCCAGAGCTCACAGCTTGAAATGCAATAGAGGGCAGAGCACAGTTGGAATGGCTCAGGTTTTTGAAAACCTGCCCTAAGTGACATACCTCCTTCGGCATGGCCACCAACTGGGGACCACGTATTCAAACACGAGTCTATGGGGGTCATTCTTACTCAGCACCGCACGTGGATTTTTCTTATTTTTAAGAGACAAATCTAGTCCTTTGTAATATAACAGAAACCAGAAGGGCAATTGTCTAGGGCCAGGGCCTGAGGGGTACATGAGGGTAAAAGGGCACCGTGTGCAGAAGGAAGAAGCTTTCTGGGATTCTGCTGTTCACTCATTTTCAATTTTCTAAGTTTTTTTTTTAATATGGGCTGGGTGCGTGTATGTCTGTGCACCACATGCATGCATGCCCCAGGAGGCCAGAAGATGGCTCCAGAATCCCTGCCACTGAAGTTGCACATGGTTGTGGTGAGTGGCCGTGTGGCTGTAAGGAACAGAACACGAATCCTGTGGCAGCGCACATGCACTCAACTGCTGAGCCAGCTCTCCAGCCCTTCTTCCCTCCTTTTAGATTCATTTTATTTTATGTGTGTGGGTGTTTTTCTGCATGCATGAATGTACACCACATGCGTGCCTGGTGCCCACAGGGATCGGGAGAGAGTCATGCCCTGGAACGGGCGTTAAGGACTGTGTGAGCCACCTTTCTGTTTCTGAGAACTGAACCCTGGTTCTCTGGAGGGCAGACAGCAGGTGTAAACTTCTGTGGCTTCTCTCCAAGGCCCCCTGTGTGTGTGTGTGCACGCTTTTATACACAAATGCACATGGAGTGCTCACTGCAGGTTAGAAGAGGATGTTGGGTCTCTTAGGATGATTTACAGGTGTTTTGGGAGCTGGGACCTGTGTAGGTGCTGGGAACTGAACCAGGGTCCTTTGCTAGAGCAGTAAACGCTCTTAACCACTGAGGCATCTCTGCATCAACCAGTCTGAATTCTTTCTGGGGTAAGGGTGTTTTGTTTGGTTGTATGGTTGCTTTTGGGGGGGGGTTATTTGCTTTGGGGGTTTTTGTTTGTTTGTTTGTTTTTTGGTTTTTCAAGATATGGTTTCTCTATGTATCCCTGGCTATGGTAGAACTCACTCTGTAGATCAGGCTAGCCTCAAACTCACAAAGATCTGCCTGCCTCTGCCTCCAGAGTGCTGGAATTAAAGGCGTGTGCCCCCACCACCCAACCCAATCTGAATTGTTTACTTTTTCCCCCCTTGGTTTTTCAAGAGAGGGTTTCTCTGTGTAACCTTGGCTGTCCTGGACTCACTTTGTAGACCAGGCTGACCTCAAACCCACATCTGCTTGTCTTTGCCTTCCTGAGTGCTGGGATTACAGGCATGAACAACGGATCTAGGCTCCAATATGAATTCTTAAAGGAAATTGTATGAATTTTTTTTTTCTGAAAGTGCTTGATAATTCAGAGTATAGGTGTATTCCTGTGACTTGGTTTCTGTGTAAATAGTCTTTCTTTTTAGATGAATGCCCTCAGGAAGTGCATGACCAGCTTTAATTCACATTAAGAACAAGCTAGTTATTCAAGCAAGAAATAACAATGTTCAGCCACTTGCCGTGAGCTTTGGGGAGAGGTAGCTTGTCCTCTCAGGTTTCAGCTGACACACACACTTCATTATTAGTGGATGTTATAATCAGGGTCGTATAAAATACATTTCCCCATTCTCCCTCCTCCCCCAACCCGTTTCTAGCGCTCCTTGCTTTCCAGCAGGATCACAAAAAGGAATCACTCTCTTCAGTTTCCCATGAGGGTCTGGCCTTTGTTACAGCTCAACTAAACTTCCGATGGCGTTGTAGCATTTGAAATAGAACATTAATTGGAAGCAATTATCCAATTATAGCAGTAGTGACGATGCTGTATACTAAATATTTACCAAGACAAGAGAGCATTTAATGCCGAGGATTTAACTCGGCAGCCAAGCACAATGAGAGTGCAAGCAGCCTGCAATGGCACAGAGGTGTCTTCAGTGGCCGAGGGACTTGGTGTAAGAGTGTACTTGGTGTAAGTTGCAGAATAAAATAAGAACCGTGAGGCTTGGTTCTCAAAGCAGCTCCAATAGGTGCAAAGTCAGTTGTGGAAGTAATCAAAGGGGTGTATTTATTATCTGAACTGTGAGGTTCCTCCAACTGCCTGATTTTAAAAGGAGATAGGCTTTTGACTCTAATCGCTATTTTCTGTTTCTCCTTTGAAGCCTCCTTCGTGTGTCCTGAACCGTGTTCTGAAGCCATCCTTGAGAACTTCAGAGATAAGCACCTCAGAATTCAGTGCTTCAGCTGGGATATGATAATGAGCTGCAGGCACTCATTTGCCTGTGATCAGCAGCTTCCCGGTACTGGCCAAGCCCTTGGCAGGGAAGGTTTTGGCTGGGCCACTAGCATTGATCAGATGAGTGTGAAGAAAATCCACACGCTATCAAGGACTATTTTTACGGGCACAAATCTGTCAGCGACACCTGCAATACTGGGGCTCCAAGAAATGGAGGAGAATGTCCACTGAATTGGTCAGCTCAGTGTGAAAGGCACTAAAACAAAGCAGACAGCACGTTGCCAACTCTTGGGTCATCTTATTGGTGCTGTCTTGACAAAGCAATGTAATTCCTTCTCCTGCTATGACGTCACCTTGGTCCAATCATAACCTTCTTTAGGAGAGTAGAGGCTAACCCTGGAGACCAGGTGAGTGACAGCAGAAAGCCAGCAAGCAGTCACTAGGCAACAAGAGCCAGCCTTCGGTGGAACTCTCAAGCGGTTAACCCTTGCGCAGGCTGCCGTCTTGATGCTGAACAGGTGGGCATGTCAGAACAAACACCTGAGATGATTACTGCTGGTTTCCACAGCTCAGCTCCTCCATGCAACATGGGGAAATGCCCTTCTGAGCTGGACATGATGGGTGGAAGTAGAAATTTCTCAAACCGTCTTTTTCTTTTTTACAGGAGTGGAAGTGTAACCGGCTAGGTCCTCCTTGGTCCTTTCTGGTGGTCCTCCAGTTGTTGTGCACAAGCAGGCTGCACAAAAGGAAGTGTCACTGAGATCAGCCCACAGTCCATCAGGAGGACAGTGTGGTTAGGAGAAGGGTGTCTGTCCAACACCTCCGTGGGATACCCTGAGCAGTTTGTCTGCCCAGAGCACAGGTAATTTTTCTTCACTTGCACAGAGGTGGTATATGGGCTGGTGGGTTGTGGCCCCATAAAAAAGTTCATCTCTCCAAACCAAATAAAAGTTCTAAAAAATTACCCTCCCTCCTCTGCTGTTGAATTTATCACACGTCTAGACAGGCCCAGAGTGAACTAATGATTTTGTTTCCAAACTGGGATTCCAGATTCACCCTATTCAGATGATTTGGGTTAGGGTTCAAAATTCCAGGGAGTTGGGGTTCTCTTGAAACTAGACTCTTTTGTTGTTGTTGAAAACACTAATTGCTTATTTTCTTTTTTTAATTTTCTTTCCATTAGCAGTTACATAATATAATGATTTCCTTAAGGGAACTTCTTTCTGGGTTCCTTCAGATCATAAACTGACCAGCAGTGATGCTGTGAGGTAGGCTCCTGGAGTGGGCCCATCTTGTTTTCTGTAACAGTGCCTGGCAATCAGTAAATGCATAGGCCTATGTAGATGAATTGGTCTATCCATTTGATTAGCTAATATAATTAATGGTGTTCTTCTGGAGTCCATGGGCAGAATAGAACCATTCCTGAGTGGAGAGTGGGGGTTAAAAGAAAACACACACACACACACACACACACACACACACACTACACAAGAGATCAGTTCGAGAGGGCTGCCAGTAGAAACTGTCCCACCTGGTTTATTCCACAATACCTTTTCTTAAGTCAGAGCAAAGCACCTCCATACAATGAAGGGGTTCATGGAGAAGTCAAACATGTTTACCTCGACCACCTGTCTGTGTGATCCTCACACAAACAAAAGGAAGAGAGCTCTGCAAAACATCCTGCTTATCTCTGTCTCCAGGTGAAGGCCAGGGTGAAAACATGTTTCTCGCTGAAAACTCAATAACAAAGCAGCCTGACAAACAAGCAGCTCTTCACACTGTTCTATTAAGGTAGCGCTAATAAGAGAAAAGTGTTGGAATTCAGATCTGGGACAAGTGGCTGAGGTGCCTATTTAACCACAGTGGACCTGGCCTTCAGGTTCTCCCAGCATCTCTCAATCCCTATCTGTTACAGGGTATGGCTGGCATATCCCGCCCTCTACTCTGAACTTTTCAGTCCAGGTTCAGGGCTTCCTCTACGCCAGAGACTCTTCATTATAGAATATGGAGCTTTTTGTTCCCTCCTCTTTCTCTGTGCACACACTATCTCTCTGAGCATATGCTCCCCCCCCCTTTTCTGTTTCCCTCTGCATGGCTACTTTTCTAACCTCCTGTGAGATCAGTGAACCCTCCTGAGAGCTTCCCCCAATAAACCTGCCTTTATATACTCTAATTTGGCTTGAATTGGTTCATTTTGTTGTCAGAGAGAATAGCTACCAATATCTACCAATCTTAAAACTGTTAGAAGCCTAGCCAGGAGTGATGGTTCATGCCCACAATTCAAGCACTTGGATAGAGGAGGCAGGAGCATTGTCATGAGTTTGAGGCCAACCTGAGCTGTGAGGTGAGATGCTGTCTCAAAAAACAATAACAGCAACAAAACAAACTAAATCTTTGCCAGGAAAATTTCAGGTTGTCTGGTACACCACTGATTTTGCAGCTAGGAAACTGAGACCTGAGTAAGTCTCCCAATTCATTAAAAGGTATAGGCAGGTTTCTCTGTAATCAGCCGGTGTGGAGGTTGATTTAGATGACAATCATATGGAGTTCAAAGATCATTTCTTTTAACTTTGCTCCAGGCCTCATCTAGGGTCATTAAATTTGTCATAACATACTTGAAAACTAAAACTCATAACCAGGTCAGAAATACACAGGCACTATGATTGGCTCAGCAGAGCCACATAGATTCTGGAAAATAAAAACCTCAAAAAGATTCAGGTAGGTAGGTAGGTGGGTAGGTAGGTAGGTGGAGGTAGGTGGATAGATGGGTAGGTAAGGAACAAAATGAATGAATACCTAGATAGGTAACCAAAGCTACACAAGTTTCCTTGTCCTTAGCTTTTATTCATTCCTACCACTATCTTCAAGCCAGTGGTACAGGCTTTCTTGCTCCTTCCTTGGCTCTTTCCTAGGGACACAAGGAGGAAGAGGAAAGAGCTTATTTGATGTCCCATTTCTAGCCGTGGCCCTCAGAGATATTTATGGATTTCTTTCTTCCCCACTGACTTTTGTTTAATCTAATTAAAATAGATTCTATTTCTTATAACAAAACCTTGGGAAATCCAGGGAGTTATTAATATCCACAACAAAAATAGTGGGTTACAAACTTGGCTTATTTGCAGATATTGTAAAGATTTTATTATCTTTAAAGAATAACATCTCAGTCAACAATTGAAAGAACATTGGTTGTTCTGTTTAATTTTGGATTTTCTAGACTAAAAGTTGTGTTTAAAGATTGGAAAGATCTGTTTGCCTGCCCAGGCTACCAGTAGTGAGATACCGATAAGTAGTCTATCCATTGAATTAATGAAAATACTTACTCAAATTTATAGCCACATTCTTTCTGTTGAGGGAATTCACAGCTGGTTTTTCCTAGATATAGTCAAAAGAGCTGGGCTGGTGATTCAGAGACATATTGAGGATGTCAGCGAACAGCTGTACCAAGCAAAGTAATGCCCCTCAAGGTGGCTGTATTCCAGTTCCTGGAACATGTGAGTTTATTACCATTAATGGCAAAGGAAGTCAAGATACCAAATGGAAGTAAGTTTTCTAGTCCATCTACCTCAGAGGGATTGTGGATGATCTGGGTGGGCAGAATATAATCACCTACTCTCCACCCCCCAACAGGTTTTTGCTGTGTGGCCTTGGCTGTCCTGAACTCACTTTGTAGACCAGGCTGGCCTTTAACTCACAGAAATCTGCCTGCCTCCGCCTCCGCCTCCGCCTCCGCCTCCGCCTCCGCCTCCGCCTCCGCCTCCGCCTCCCCAAGTGCTATGATTACAGGAATCACCATGTTCTTAAGTGTGGACAAGGGTTAGGAAAGAGAACATTGGAGTAACAATATAAAAGACCCACTCTGCCAATGTTGTTTTAAAGACTCGAGGGTCATGAGCCGAGGAATATGGCAGCCTATGGAAGCTATAGAAGCTGTAGCCTATAGAAGCTAAGAGGGACAAGAAATGGATTCTCCCTTAGAGCCTCCACAATAACCCACACACATATACTTGGTTTAAGTACCACTAGGCCTTTTCTAGACTTCCGACTATAACTGAGGGGTACATCTGTTATGATCTATAAAGATGATGTAGCAGTGGCGTTGGGGTGGCACCATGGCAGGCCCATGCTAAGGTGTACCTCCCTGAAGAATTATGTGTCACTGCAACAGGTCTGGTATAAGGAAGTTTATTTTGGAAGGAGGAGGGCCTGGGGAAAGGGTAGAGACAGTAAGTGAGCCATGAGAGCATAGAGAGGGTGCAGAGAGGGAGAGAAAAATAACAGGGAGAGAGAGAAACTGTAAGAGAGAAAGAGAAAGACAAAGAGAGAGAGTGAGTGAGAGAGAGGAGGGCTGGGATAGTGGGAGTTGCAAGGGTGGTTGGGGATGGGAGTGGGGGATGGAGGGTTGTCTTTACATCCTGCACACACCTAGCACACCTAGCAGGCAGGCGGCAGGTGATGATGTAAGCAATTGCTAGGACCCTGAAGGCAGGTTAGCTATACATTTACAATGTCTCCTTTGCATACTGTGTAGAGACGACTATGAGATTTAGAAACAGGTTCTGCAGGTGTTAAGCCTTCATTCTTCTAGATTACAACCAGTGAGGGCTGAAGAACTAGTAAACTCATAGAGAGCCTGGTCTGTGGCTAGATTGTACCTTTCTGCTGAGGGAACAGGTTGGGCAGGCTCACTTCCATGCCAGTTAGGTCAGTGAGGGGGAATTCCAAAGATGGCCCCCAGAGACTAGAGTTTCGGGAGTGAGCTCTGCTTTTGACCAAGAGAAGCCTATGAGTGAAGACTGGATAGGACTATGTTACATCACAGGAGGGGAAAAAAAAAAGGAAGAGGAGGAGGAAAAAGAAAAGGAGGAGGCAGACAAAGATGTGTTTTCCTAGGGCCAGATGGAATCAGGGAGGCAGCCAGGTTGAGTTGTTGTACCAGGACTATATAAGAGTGGGCAAGAAGAGGCCTTAAAATAACAAGGAAGGGAGTAGAGGGAAGGGAGGAAAAGAAGGGATGAGAGGGGAGGGAAGGAAAGGAAAGGATGAGAGAGAAGGGGAGGAAAGAAAGGGATGAGAGGGTGTTATGCCCAGTTCGTGAGACCCCCAAAGATCACCGAGAATCAGTTCTGCTACAAAACACATGAGGGTTTATTTAATACAAGCTCGAGCCTGGGTTGAAAAACTTCCCATGGAAACAGACGAGGAATGTGGCAGGGCAGTCTAGGGGAACAAAGTTTTTGTTTTGTTTTTTATAATATTTATAATATCTATCTATCTATTTATTTATTTATTTAATATAGCCTATTTGTGTGTGTATTTGCATACCAGAAGAGAGCACCAAACCTTATTATAGATGATTATGTACCATCATATGGTTGCTGGGAATTGAACTCAAGACTTTTGGAAGAACAGCTAGTGCTCTTAACCTCAGAGCCATCTCTCCAGCCCAGAGGAACAAAGTTTTTAAAGGGAAAAAACCACAAGCAGGGAGTCACATGCCTTAGCATTACATGATAGGGTAAGGGAAATTGACTTTTGAAATGATTGGTTTACTTTAGGCACCAAGTCTACAAACGGTTCTGGCTTGGCCATCTGGGCCAGTTTCTTAGCAACTATATCTCTAGTGGGCAGGAGAATTCAGTAAGGCTAGTTCCTCCTAGCAGGTGGCTGTTTCCACCTGGCTGGCCTTTGTTCAGGCTTGTGCTTTGAACTTTAAACCAATACCCCCAAACACTAAGTTTTAATTCTTTTGTCTCTCATTTCCCCCCTTCCCATGACCATGTGAAGACCCAATCTTGGGTCTTCCAGATATGACCCCTGGTGTCCTCCATACCTTTCTATAGCTCCATTACCTTTCCATAATGGGATCTGAGTACCAATATATTGCTCCCAAGCATTTCTTCATGAAAGCTATCAAGCAATTTAAAATACAAGGCCCAAAGATAAACATCAAAATGAGTAGGGGTCCCTTCAAGGTAGATATAAGAGTAGTAAGCCAAGGAAAACTGTTAAACTAGGATTTAAACCATTCTCTGGAATCTTTCCTCTCTAGCGTCTCTCCCGGCTTTTTGTCCAGTTGCTTCTCCAGCGAAGCAGGTCCCCAAGATAATAGCTAAAGTCAGGGAGTCCCTTTTGACTTAGCATTTCAGCTTGCCAGGTAGGATTGGGACAAAGGTCTCATCTTCAGTGCTGACAGTAGGACCATTGGCATCAGGGGCTAGGAAGGCTGAAATGTCAGTCAAAAGCTAGGCAATGGGGCACTATCTAATTATCGATCCAGTTGAAGAGACATAAAGCCATCACATCAACTGGACTAGTTTACTTCAGCTTCCAGCAAGTCCAGATTTCAGCTTGCAGTCCATAGCTGAACCTTGAATAGAGTCAACCAGGTGAAAATCTGCTAAGTCTCATGACTTTGATTTCCTAAAACTCATATGAATTTTACTTTACAAAAGGAAGTTTATTAATATCACCATTGTATTGAGATCCATTCTTTAGAAAAAGCAGTTAACAGGTGTCTACAAGATAACAAGAGTAGACTCATGCCATTAAGACCTGGTGAAAGCTATGGCATTTGGGTCAGATATACACATTAGACAGATGTTTTTAGCGTGATGAGATGCACCTTTAAGTTTATCTCCGGAAGACAACCAAAAGGAAATTAAAATCTCAAGCTTGTGACTGAATAATAAGCAGTCAGTGCTTCATCAGCTTATCAGAACTCTGTTGATCAATGTTTGAAACCTTATAACAACATAAGCACAACAATAGCAGAGAGGGAGAAATATGAAATATCTTCCATTTTCAATATGCCTTAAATTTTTTTCTTATATCATTACAACTTATATTCACATACGTTAAAACACCTACTTAGACCCTCCAATCTTCCTTGCAGTTACCAACTTTGAAACAGTTTCCTAGACCCTTAAATAATACTTTTTAGATTCTCATAACTTAAACTTTCATATCCTCAGACCTTACATAAACTTTATATCTTTTTATTCAGTTATTCACCATAAAACACAGGCAACTAACATGAAGCCTGTGAGGAAGGCAAACTTGTTTGCCTTTCTAAATAAGAGATCTAGTACCTAGTAGTTCTAAATAGCTAATGAGTTGACCAATGAACTAACAGTGGATCTAATTGTCAGCAATTTAGCTGCAAAGCTGCCATTAGCTTAGCTTAGCTGTCAATGTGATCAGAAACCTGACAAGGATAAATTATAAGCCAAATTAATGAACCAATCCATGTACCAATCAAAATAACAGAGATGACTAGTCAGTCCATCACCTAGGCAGTTGTCCCTGGCTTCTGTGGTCTTATGGCATCATGAGCAGGCACAGAAGATGAAAGACTGTTTCTATGGAAAAAGAACATGAGAGATGAACCTCACCTTGTCTTCAGCAATGTGAAACAATGACTCTGCAGGTGTCCACAGCTTTGTCCACAGTTTAGGCTGGGCTCTAGTGGTGGGCCAGTTGGGGCTGTCTTGCCCAGTGGTTAGCATACCACAATCCAGAGTTGCTTTGTACCCAAATATTCTCGGAGACCTTGGGCGAGCTACTGCCAGGATTTTGGGACTCTGTCATAATAAGCTTCCACGTGTTAAAATGCCATGTTCATCAGATCTCTGTAAGCTTGAGGACCAGCATATCTGAGTTACTCTGTCTGTCTTTAGTTATCTACTCTAAATTACATTCTATAAAACAGAATGCTATGATCTCTAATTCTGGCATATTCCTTAGATGACTGTTTAGGACCATATCTATTTTAAGTAGATCTACATAGGCAAACTTCATAGTTATCCAACCTAAGCTTAACCTTGAAAACATAAACAAGAGACTAGGTAAAGCTCAATCTTGTAACCAAGTGCAGTCATTAGCATACTTTAAATATCTTTCTGAACTAAAATCAAAGCAAAACTTCCAATCAGGTACGGTTTGTAGAGGGGCTAGAAAATCTTGCTGATCCTACCACATTGCATTAAAACTGAAGCAAAAAGTTTAAAGGACAAAAGTTTCACTTAGCACTAAACAGGTAACTGGACACAGCTGGCAGCCCTCAGCAAAGATGGCAGTGAAACCACAGGTCCACCTTCTTTATCCTTGAACCAACATGGTGACTATTCATGTGTTGCTACAGGCCATGGCTGGCAATATAAAACATAGCCATTAAGTGTCACTGATGGTATTGCTACCTCCCACAGTATAGCATGCACTGTGGAACATTTACAGTTTCCCATAATCAAAAGTTCTAACATTGTGATCAAATAAGTTTTAGAACAAACTGCATAACAAAACAGTATGGAACAATTTTAAACTGTACTTGAACTATTCTGGCCATATCAAACCTATCAGCCAGAAAGAAACAGCATTAATGCATTCACTCAGGAACTGGCATTCAGGTATATATTTCATACAATGGTTAACAATGACTTGAATACAACCCTGTATAACCCTGGGCTAACAAGGAGCTGCAGTCCTCTTCCCCCTTTGAAGAGCATAAGAAAACATTTTGCATTGAAGAATCACCAGCCTTTTAAATGAAGAAAAACATATTGTATAGTTTTTTCTTAACTCATATTTGCAGGTATGAAAACCCAAAGCAAATATAGTTCATATGCCCTCTGGCTTTCTATACATACTCTGACCTTCCATAACATTCAGTATACCTTCAGGTTAGGCTTTTAGACAAGCTTTTTTTTTATATTCCAGTCTCTTGCTTTCTCTTTAGCTTTTAAGACAACGTGAAAACTTCCATCAAAACCTTTCTCATCATTTCTTTACTAAGTCATTCCATGGGTTTTTACCATCCTGACATGATACATTGTAGAAACTGCAATTTTCTTAATTGGCTCAAACTATGGCTTGGCTTCATTTGGTAAAATTAATAAAATAAATACCAAAGTCTTTTGCCCTCCATCAAAGGGTTGAGAAACTGTTCCAAGTTCTTTGTTAGATTGCCCAAGGTCATTATTTTAAAATCTTAATAAACTTTAAAATGTCTCATAGCCTTAAACATTTAAACATTCTCTAAAACCTGTTTTTGCAATATCAACAGAAAGTACCCCCTTTTTAAGTACAAAAAGTGCTCCTTTTTTAGGAGTGAAATCACAAAGCTTAACCATAATTTAAAAGTCAAAACCAAATTTTACCAGTGCAAACAATTCAATCTCTAAAACCAATACCAATTTAAAATGAGGCTTGTCTTCTTAGACTAAAAGGAAATAGCATTATAAACAAAATTCATTGCCATTAAGAAGTTCTGTAATCTTTCTTTTTCTTTGCTGTGCCCCACACCATGTGGCAATTTCAAGATGGCGGAGTTACATCATATGGCATGGCAAGCCACATGGCCATTTAAAAATATCTGTGCTTCTATAGATCTTACAAACACATATGCACACACACATATATATATATGTTCTAAACAAGAGTTTGAATTCAACATTTAAACATATCCAATTACTGTTAATCTATAACCAAGACATACAGAGAATATTAATCATTTAAGATCAATTGGAAAGAAACATGATGGCCATACATACATTTAAACAGACAGACAAAACTTTTCTTACTCCTTCCAGCCGTAATTTCAAGCACTTTGTCGCAACAGCCTGGGTGAGCTCATGCAGTCCGCCCTGCTTGTACGAGTTATCCATCTGTCCCTCCCCAAGGTATGCTCCTGCTAACGACCAGAGGTACCCCATCTTATAGAGCTTGGGGGGGGCAGGCAAAATCACCATGGTGTATAGTTGTTTGGTCACCTGCCTACTGAGACAATCATAAACAAACCCATAAAAGAACAACACAAGAAAACAATGTACTGGTACAATGTGAGCAAAAAGAAAGGAGAGGAAGGAGAAACCAAAGGGATAGTGGCCTGTCTCTCAATAGGCCCTCTGCCCTGTTTCAACAGGGGGTGGCTCACCCTGAAATTGGGCTCCACCCAATTATACCAGCCTGAAATGGCAGCCTGTGGTTCCACCAGACCAGTTGATCTGAGGTCATGGTTCCCTCAGCCCACAGCTGCCATGACAAAAATCCACTAAGCTTCGGCCTCTACCTGGCCAAGATCAGTCCCAGACAGTTTCATTCCCTGCCCCACCCTCGCATTCCTCCAGAGCACTCTCCTGCTCTTGCCATTTTGCTGTGGCAGGAGGCTGGGAGGGGGAACAAATGGCACAAGGGTAGAAGAGTCAGAAGGAACATGAGAGATTAGAAGAAGGCTATCTCATAAAGTCCATCACAGTCCCACAGTCTGATACAAAGATTCACAAATACAAGGAACAAAACAGATAGACAAATGCAAGCAAAGCAGCCGCTGTGCTACTGAAAACAAAACCGGACCCATGTGCTTGACTTTTGCTCATGGTGGGGAAGGTGAAAGCAGAAATAGGTAAACACTAAGAATAAAAGACAGATGCAGACTGAATGGCTGTGTAGCCATATCACAACTTAAGCTCAGACCCATGGACCTTCAGATTCCTGATCTGGTTTCCCTGCTACAGAAGCTCTAGAGCATGTGTGTATGTGTGTGTGGGGGGGGGTGGGGGGGAGAGTTCTGAGCCACCTCCTGACAGCGAGACTCTACCTGAGTGCCTGCTAAAAAAACTGATTAAGCCAGGGGTTTCTCCCTGACTTCATCGGTTGTGATTATGTAATACCAGGATCATGGGACCCTCAGAGACCACCAGGAGACAACTCGGTGCAAGAGCAAGAGAGCTTTATTATGAGAGCGATCAAACTCAGGACCCAAGTCTCACTGACACAGCAGTAGAAAAGTGGGACCCTGAGCTCTGAGTGAGCAGGATTTTTAAAGAGAAAGTCTGTGAGCAGGGGGTTTCCAAGACAGCAAGCACATGTTTCCATGACAGAAAATGGGAGGAGGGGCACATGCCTTGACATTAGAGGATTAGGTAAAAGTTGGAGGGGTGAGGTAACCTTCTCTGAGGCACATAATCACAATTGCCTAAGGCATAGGATCACAATTGCTATTCTTCTAAACTATATCTGAAACATTGGGGAGAATTTTCCCAGCCAATTCTCATTGATTATTGCCAGCGAGATTGTCTCTATTTTCTATGAAGTATTTATTCTATGGTATTTCCTGGAGGCTGTTGCTAGGAAAGTTAACTTTGTTGTCTGACAAGTGTACATTCTGTGATATTTCCTGGTACCTGAGTTCAGCTCCCAGTCAAGATGGCTCTCTATTTCAAAATGGAGTTGTACCCAGGCTAACTTAAACTCTTCAATTACCAGGCAAGTCTGTCTCTAATCATGTCTTACCGCCTTCACAGATGTAGGATTTTTTGGGATAGTGGACAGAAAATAGACATACACAGGGACACTGCATAGAGACACTTAGACACTTAGCAGCTGGCATAAGACCCTCTGGGTCAGGGTCCTCAAGTTTTGGGGATCTTGGATGAGCCCCCAAATATTATGCCCAGTTGGTGAGACCCCCAAAGAACACCAGGAATCAACTCTCTTGCAAATGCTGCAAAACACATAAGGGTTTATTTAATACAGGCTCAAGCCAGGGTCGCAAAGTTTCCTGTGGAAGCAGGAGAGAAATGCGGTGGGGCAGTCTAGGGGAAAACGGTTTTTAAAAGAAAAAATCACAGGCAGAGAGTTACATGCCTTGGCATTACATCATTAGGTAAGAGAAATTGACTTTTGAAATGATTGGTTTACTTTAGGTGCCAAGTTGATAAATGGTTCTGGCCTGGCCATCTGGACCAGTTTCCTAGCAACTGTATTTCTAGTGGGCAGGAAAAGAATTTGGTAAGGCTAGTTCCTCCCGGCAGGTGGCTAGACATATCTCTACCTGGCTAGCCTTCATTCAAGCTTGTGCTTTAAACTTTAAACTAATACCCCCAAAAACTAATTTTTAGTTCTTTGGTATCTCAAGGGGAGGGGATGAAAGGAAGGGATGAGAGAGGAGGGGGAGGAAAGGAAGGAGTGAGAGGGAGAAGGGAGGGAGAAGGGGAGATGACTACTGGAAACCCTGGGCTCATGGCTAACTGGGAGCTTCCAGCCAGGGAGATGGCATCTGTGTTGGTTAATCTTGGTCGGATTTAGAATCAAACAGCTCTCTGGTGTGTTAGGGAAGGCCAGAAGGCTGAACTGAAGAGGGAGAGACCCAGCCTGAATGTGGGTGACACCGATTCATGGTCTGGGGCCCCAGACTGAATAAAATGGAGAAAGTGAGCTGAGCACTACCATGCATCATCACTCGCTGCTTCCTGACTGTGACCAGTGTCCTTGAATTCTTTCCTCCATGACTTTCCCGGGATGACGGACCCTACCCTCAAATTAAGAGTCTAAACACACCCTTCCTTAAGTTCAGGTCTTTGTCACAGCAATAAGCAACAACTAAAGTAACGACTACACATCCACCAAAACGGATCTAAGGAGCAACTCATAAAACATCTACCAGAGAGAGTCCCACAGGGCCCGGTGGTTTCCATGAGAGTGATGTTTGAGGACTGTGCCTGCAGGACTGGATGCTCTCTTCCAGTCTCCGTTCTCGGGCACCCAGTCTTGACAAGTCAGAGAATGATGCAAGGAGCTGAACAAGAGACGCCCTGCATCTTCACGCTTGCACCCTGACAGCAGTCTGGCTAGAGGGATGAGCATTCCTCTCAGCTGAAGTGTGAAGCTTTCTCCACTGAGGATGTAAGACATTTCACACTCAGGGACCCCTTTCTTATGTAAGTGGAGCCTTTTAGCATAGGTAAAGCTCCCTGTGGTGTTAGCTGTTTAACAAGCATAAACGTCAGCTGTTGCTATTCTTCCCTCTACTGGCTTGTGATCAGGCAACCCAGTTCACACTTCAGAGACAGCCCCTGCTCCTCTTACTGAAGGACCACATGGAGACTGAGCAGCCGATGGGCTACAACTGAACAGGGAGTCTAGGCTCTTTCCATATATTGTCCTTGGTTGGTGCATAGTCTCTGCAGGACCCCCTGTGCCCAGAGTTTTTTGACTTTGTTATTCTTCTGGGGCTCCTGTCTACTCTAGGTCCTTCTATCCCTTCCATAAGACTTCATATCCTCTGCCCAGAGTTTGCCTGTGAGTCTATACATCTGCTTCAAACATTTGTTGTGTGGAGCTTTTCAGAGGACATCTATGGTAGGCTCCTGTCCTGTTCCCTCTCCCCTACCGTTTCCAGTCTCGATCCTGTTTGCCATTCTGAATGAGAATTAAGCATCCTCCCTAAGGTCTTCTTTGTTGTTTAGCTTCTTTGCGTATGTAGATTTTAGTATGGTTATCCTATATTGTATGGCTAATTCCTGCTTATAAGGGAGTACATACTATGCGTGTCTTTCTGGTTCTGGGTTACTTCATTTCACTCAGGATGATCTTTCCTAGTTCCATCCATTTGCCTGCAAATTTCATGGTTTCTTTGTTTTTAATAGCTGAGTAGTATTCCATTCTGTAAATGCACCACAATTTCTGTATCCATTTCTCAGTTGAGGGACATCTAGGTTGTTTCCAGATTCTGGCTATTACAAATAAAGCTGCTACGAATATGGTTGAACAAATGTCCTTGTTGAATGGTGGAGCATCGCATATATGTCCAGGAGTGGTATAGCTGGGTCTTGAGGTAGCACTATTCCTAATTTTCTGAGAAAGCACCAGATTGATTTCCAAAGTGGTTGTATAAGTTTACATTCCCACCAGCAAGGGAGGAGGGTTCCTCTTTTTCCACATCCTCTCCAGCATGTGTTGTCTCTTGAGTTTTTGATCTCAGCCATTCTAATAGGTGTAAGATGAAATCTCAGAGTCATTTTGATTTTCATTTCCATGATGACTAAGAACATTAAACACTTCTTTAAATGTTTCTCTGCCATTTGATATTCTGTTAAGAATTTTCTATTTAGCTCTGTACCCCAATTATTAATTGGATTATGTGGTTTGTTGGTGTTTGACTTCGTGAGTTCCTTTTATATTCTGGATATTATCCCTGTCGAAGTAGTGTTGGTGAAGATTTTTTCCTAGTCTGTGGCTGTTATTTTGTTATGTTGATAGTGTCCCTTGCTTTATAGAAGTTTTACAGTTTCATGAGGTCCCATTTATTAATTGTTTTTCTTAGAGCCTGAGCTATTGGTTTTCAGTTCAGGAAGTTGTCTCCTGTGACCATGAGTTCCAGGCTCTACCCCACTTTTTCTTCTAACAGATTTAGTGTATCTGGTTTTATGTTGAGGTCTTTGATCCACTTTTGTGCAGGGTGATAGATCTGGATTTGTTTGCACATCTCTACATGTAGACATCCAGTTAGACTAGCACCATTTGTTGAAGATCTATCTTTTTTCCATTGTATGGTTTTGGCTTCTTTGTCAAAAATTAAGTGTCCATAGGTGTGTAGGTTTATTTCTGGGTCCTCGATTTGATTCCATTGATCCACCAGACTGTTTCTCTGCCATACCAAGCAGTTTTTATTACTGTTTCTCTATAATACAGCTTGAGATCAGGAATGGAGATACCTCCAGAAGATCTGTTATTTTACAGGATTGTTTTAGCTATTCTTGGTTTTTTGTTTGTTGTTTGTTTTTTCATATGAAGTTGAGAATTGTTCTTTCAAGGTCTGTAAAGAATCGTGTTAGTATTTTGATGGGAATTGCATTGAATCTGTAGATTGCTTTCAGTAGGATGGCCATTTTCTCTATGATAATCCTACTGATCCATGAGCATGGGAGACCATTCCATCATCTGATATCTTCTTCAATTTCTTTCTTCAGGACTTGAAATTTTTTTCATACAAATCTTTCACTTGCTTGTTTAGAGTTATACCAAGATACTTTGTGTTATTTGTGGCAATTGTGAGGGGTGTTGTTTTCCTAATTTCTTTCTCAGACCATTTGTCTTTTGTAGACAGGAGTGCTACTGATTTTTTTAAAATTAATTTTGTATCCAGCCACTTTGCTGAAACTGTTTATCAGCTGTAGGAGTTCCCTGGCAGAATTTTGGGGTCACTCATATATACTATCATATCATCTGTGAATAGTGATACTTTGACTTCTTCCTTTTCGATTTGTATCCTCTTGATCTCCTTTAGTTGTCTTATTGCTCTAGCTAGGATTTCAAGTACTTTGATGAAGAGTCATGGAGAGAGTGGGCAACCTTGTCTTGTCCCTGATTTCAGTGGAATTGATTCAAGTTTCTTTCTATTTAGTTTGATATAGTTTGGCTATAGGCTTCCGGTATATTGTTTCACTGTGTTTAGGTGTGTGCTTTGTATCCCTGATCTCTCCAAGGCTTTAAACATGAATGGTGTTGGATTTTATCAAATGCTTTTTTGGCATTTAAGGAGATGATCGTAACTTTTTTTCTTTCAGCTTGTTTATATGGTGGATTACATTGATGGAATTTTGAATACTAAATCATCCCTGCATGCCTGGGATAAAGCCTACTTGGTCGTAGTGGATAGTATCTTTGATGTGTTGTTCTTGGATTCAGTTTACAAGTATTTTATTGAGTGTTTTTGTGTCAATGTTCATAAGAAAAACTGGTCTGAAATTCTCTTTCTTTGTTTGGTCTTTGTGCAGTTTAGGTTTCAAGGTGACTATGGCCTTTGGTAAAATGTTACTTCTGTTTCTGTCTTGTGGAAGAGTATTGGTATTAGCTCTTCTCCCAAGGTGTGGTAGAATTTTGTGCTGAAACCATCTGGCTCTGGGCTTTTTTTGATGGGAGACGTTTTATGACTACTTCTTTGATGACTATTTCCTCAGAGGATATAGGACTATCTAATTTATTTACTTGATCTTAATTCAACTTTGGTAAGTGGAATCTGTCAAGAAAATTATCCATTTCATTTAGATTCCAAATTTTGTGGCACATAGGCCTTTGAAGTAAGACCTAATGATCCTTTGGATTTCCTCAGTGTCTGTCATTATGTCTGCCTATTCATTTCTGATTTTGTTGATTTGGATAGTGTCTCTCTGCCTTGTAGTTAGTTTGGCTAAGGGTTTGTCTATCTTGTTGATTTTCTCAAAGAACCAGCTCTTGTTTTTGTTGATTCTTTAAATTGTTTTTTTTTTTTTGTTTGTTTGTTTCTAATTTATTGATTTCATCTCTGAGATTGATTATTTCCAGCTGTCTACTCCTCTTGGGTGTATCTGTTTCATTTTTTTCCATAGGACTTTCAGGTGTGCTGTAAAGTTGCTCACATGAGATGTCTCAAATTTCTTCTTGAAGGCACTTAGTGCTATGAACTTTCCTCTTATCAATGCTTTCATTGTGTCCCATAAGTTTGGGTATGTTGTGCCTTCATTTTCACTGATTTCCAGGAAGTCTTTAATTTCTTTCTGTATTTCTTCCCTGACCCAGCTGTTGTTGAGTAGAGAGTTGTTCAGTTTCCATGCATGTGTAGGCTTTTTGCTATTTCTGTTGTTGAAATCCAGCTTTCTTCTATGGTGGTCTGATAGGATACAAGGGATTCTTTCAATCTTCTTGTATCTGTTGAGACTTGCTTGTGCCCAACTATATGTCTATTTTGGAGAGGTTCCGTGAAGGATTAAGAAGAAGGTATATTCTTTTGTGTTTGGGTGAAAAGTTTTGTAGATGAATATTAGGTCCATTTGATTCATGACATATGTTTGTGTCATTGTTTCTCTGTTTAGTTCCTGTTTTGTTGACCTGTCTGTTGGTATAATGTTCTTTTAAAATGTATATGCCTTACCCTTGTTAATTCAAATGCTGATTTCCCCACCCCCAACTCTCTGGTTTCAATCCGGATATTGCATTGTGATAATCATTATAAGCATCCTGTCTCAACTCTTGTGTAAACAGGACAAAAGAAAGCAACTAGATACAATGTTGTGCAATGGGAGGAGCCAGAGGACAGGAAAGAGGGGAGGAGCTAGAGAGCAGGAAAGGGTGGGAGGGGAAGGGGAGAGGGGAGAGCAGAGCTGGAGGAGAGACCTTGGAGGATGTGGAGCATGAACCAGACCTAAGATTTCACAAAAAGAAAGTATAATGTGGGAAATCTAAATGTTAGGAAACTGAGGGCTTGGAGGTTTAGGAGAGAGTAAATATTGCCCAGCATTGTGTTCTAGGTTAACTAAAAACCTAGTCTCTGTGTGGTGATTTGGTTATACAGCTGCTGAGGATTAACAGCAGCATTACAAGAAGATAAACCAATAGTAAATATTAATAACCGCCTACAACACCTGTCCTATGGTGAGAGTGGAATATTGAAGTCTCCAACTATTAATGTGTGGGGATCTATGTGTAGTTTAAGTTTTCTTAATGTTTTATTTTACAAATATGGGTGCCCTTGTATTTGGGGCATAGATGTTCAGAATTGAGACATCTTCTTGGTGGAACTTTCCTTTGATGAGTGTGGTGTCCTTCCTCGTCCTTTTTCATTAATTTTGGTTGAAAGTCTATTTCGTTAGACATTAGAATGGCTGTTCCTGCTTGTTTTTTGGGTTTGTTTGCTTGGAAAACTTTTTTTTCTAGTCCTTTACTCTCAGGTAATGTTTATCTTTGTCATTGAGGTGTGTTTCTTGTATGCAGCAGAATGTTGGGTTCTGTTTTTGCATCCATTCTGCTAGTCTGTGTCTTTTTATTAAGATTTGAGTCCAGTGATGTTGAGAGAGAGTAATGACCAGTGACTGTCACTTTCTTTTATTTTGATGTTGGTTGTGGTAGTGTGTTTGTGTGCTTGTCTACTTTTAGTTTTGCTCTGGTGAAGTTATTTATTTCCTGTGTTTTCTTGGGTATAGTTAGCCTTCTTGGGTTGTATTTTTTTTTTCTTCTTCTAGTATCTTCTGCAGAGCTGGATTTGTGGGTAGGTACTATTTAAATTTGTTTTTGTCATGAAATATCTTGTTTTCTCCAGCTATGATGACTGAGAGTTTTGCTGGGTATAGTTGTCTTGGCTGACATCTATGTTCTCTTAGCATCTGCATGACCTCTGTCCAGGCCCTTCTGACTTTCATAGTCTTTGTTGAGAAGTCAGGTGTGACTCTGATGGGTCTGCCATTATATGTTACTTTGCCTTTTTCCCTTGCAGTTTTCAGTAATATTTCTTTGTTCTGTACATTTCATGTTTTGATTATTATGTGGAAGGAGGATTTTCTTTTTAGTCTAATCTATTAGGTGTTCTGTAAACCTTTTGTATATATGTAAGCATCTCTTTCATTAAATTGGGGAAGTTTTCCTCTATGTTTTTGTTGAAAATATTTTCTGGGCCTTGGAGACAGAAAGTTTCATTTTCCTCTATTCCTTTTGTTCTTAGATTTCATTTTTTTTCATGGTGTCCTTGATTTCTTGGATGTTCTGTGTCAGAAATTTTTTAGATTTGACATCTTTGCATCAATTTTTTCCATTGTATCTTCTACACCTGAGATTCTTTCTTCCAATTCTTGTATTCTGTTGGAGATGTTTACCTCTGTAGTTCCTGTTTTTCTTCCCTAAGTTCTGCCTCTTGAAGATTTCTTCAGTTTGTGTTTTTTTTTTAATGTTTCATTTCCATCTTCAGAACTTGAGCCATTTTATTGGTTTCCTTCATCTGTTTGTGTTTTTCTACCTTTTATTCAATTCCTTCACCTGTTTGTTTGAACTTTCCTCTATTTCTTTTATTTCTTTTATTGATTTAATTATTTCCCCTCTAAAGGGCACAATCTATTTGAATGTATCTTCATGTATTTCTTTATGGATTTTATTCGTTTCCTCCACTATCATCTTCATAAGCATAGATTTAATGCCTTTTTCTTGAGTTTCACTTGTGTTAGGGTATCCAGAGCTGATTGTCTTTAGATGACTGGGTTCTGGAGATGCCATATTGCTTTGGCATTTGTTGATTGTGTTTTTATACTGGCCTTTACTCATCTGGCTGTCTCAGGCAATGGCTGGTAGTTTCTGGTGCCTGGTAGAGTCTTGGGGGTGGAGTTGGGGGTGCAGGAAATCCCCTGGGCAGGACGCTGAATGTTCCTGCAGGAGCCCTCCTCAGATTGGTGGGTATAGTCTCTGACTGGTGGGACCTTCTCAGGGAATTGCTGCTGTTCTCCTCAGGTGTATGATCCTGTGGGCTAACTGGACTCCTCAGGAGTCCAGGGAGTCTCCTCTTACCAGATGAAGTCCCAGACACAGCTACCCTACCACTAGCTTTTCTTTTTTTCTTTCTTTCTTTTTTTTTTCACTGAAGTTTATGAGCTACAGCCACCCCGACACTGTGCTCAGACGCCTTGTTTGCTAGAGGCAGCCATCTTGAAGAACTAGTGAGCACAGAGGTTTGGTCTGTCTCCCTAATGAGATGGGTTGTGCTTTAGAGCAGGGTCTGGGGCTGTTCCTCCAGGTGTCCAGAGGCCTGAGGTTGGAGCTTTGTGTCCTAGTACCCAGAAGGTATTCACTTGCCAGTGAGCATACCACACAAGCATGTGGCTGGAGGCTGGAGACCCCTTGCCTGTGGGAACCCAGAAACACTTCCTGGGATTAGCTGGGTAGCCTGAGGTCAGACCCGATTGTTTCCCTCACTGTGGGGTTTCCTCTCAACAGGGAGACCGAGTCGCTGGCGTTTTGGGGCCCACAGTTCAGTCTGGGAAGGTAAGGACATTGCACAGGCATGTGGCTAGGTGCTGGAGACCAAGTATGTCTGTAGAAACTCAGGAACTTTTTCAGGGGTTAGCTGGGTGACCTAAACCCAATTGTTTCCCTCACCATGCAGTTTCCTCTCACCTGGGGAACATAGTCACTGGCGTTTCGAGTGCCATAGTTTGGTCTGTTGGTTGCTGTGTAGTCACTGCTGCCCTGATGTTCAGACAGTGTTTGATGGGCACCACCATCTTGGATTTTGGACTTCGATTTTGAAACTTAATTAGAATTTGTTCTGTACCCACAAAGTGACATCCCATTGGCAATGTTAACTGGTTCCCACATAACACACTTAAATTAATCTTTCTCTGGAGTTGCCCATTCAGGGAAAAACCTTCATATCTTCTAAGATAGCACACATAAGACATTTATTGGATTAGAAATTGCCATATCCTTTGTCTTTTGGTCTTTTCTGTGAGGCATTTTCCGATTCTGAGAGGGAACACATGGGTAGGTTGTATTGTCTGTGTTTTTCACCTCAGGGTCATATCTGCTCTATGCATTTAGGTGAGGAGAGCATTGGTCTTGATGATGCCTGTGGTCCTGGCTGTTACAGAGAAGGTACCACAGCTTTTGCCTGCCTCCTGGTCCTAGGAGATAGAGACAAGTGAGAGCTGAGAGTCTGGGCTCTGTACCACAGAGCCAAAAGGGCCTGATTTTTGCATTTATTTGTGACAAGTATAGACTGGGGCTTTGACAAAGAAGATGCCTCATAGGCAAATCATGTGAGAACTAAGACTCTCATGGTCTTCTTCTAATGTCTTCCTGTAGGTCAATAGATCCATGGACACAGACAGAGGGCAGAACTTTATCCATATGGGTAGGGAGGGGGGCCAAGGACACAAAACCAAGGGGTGGGCAGCAGCCTCTTTGGTCATCTGAGGCAGGAAAGGAGTACCAGAGCATGCCCAGGGCTGCTAGAAGACCTGCAAGCCAGAACTTTGCCTTACGCCTTGGTCAACCCACTGGAAGGCTGAATTAATGGCATCCTCACTCTCCTTAATTGGAGCAGATAATTGGTGAGCTGGCTCTATGCACAGGAAATGTGTTCAGATGGATTTGGCAAAATAGAGCAGGAAGAATGAGGACCACCTGATTTCATCTTGTGCCAAGGAGGGTAGCACAAAGAGGCAGTGTCTCCCATGCAGCCTGGCCCCAGTACAGCACAGGGCGAGCAAGTGCTATAAGCCCAGTGTCTTGTTCCCTTCAGAAACCTCAGCATGCAGAACCAGGAGATGGCTAGGCAGGCGATGGCCAGAGGCCACGGGGCAGACTCTGGGCAGAAGCTGCTTCCTTGCTTTGAGCACACCAGTTAACCCCTTGGTGTCTGCAGTTGAGGGAATAAAATCCCCAAACATGTTAAAATCTTGCCATGCTCTTCCATTCAACCCACAAATGTTGCTTGCATGTCTACATAGTCCGCGCTACTAAATGTTTCTGAACCCAGATGAGGACCGTCAAATAAACAAGAAAGAATCCATGCTTGCAGGGCTCCTTAAACCTTTCCCCTCTTCAGTAAATCACCACTACTTTCTGCTCAGGTTGGGACACATGGCCAGAGGGCCCTTTGCCCAATTTCTTTCAGAGGAACTGGACAGTGGTTGTTTGGAGATGGCCGTTGCTGGGGCAACAGAAATGCAACGCCAGCAAAGAGGATGCAGTGAGTGACGTGTGCCTGATGACCAACCCCGTGACCAACAGAGGCACAGTCCAGCTTCTTTCTGAAACTTTCATTCTTGGAAACCCTTCGTTGTGAAGTGTGAAGTGAAGGGCAGGGATGGCTGCTCGCCAGCATGAGCGTGCACACGAACACACACAATGCAGCGGTGTATGCATACAAATACACGAATGATGGTGTGCAGGCACACTTAGGAGTCACGTTTTTCTTTCTTCTTTTTTTTCTGATGTTGGTGACAAACCCAGCGCCTGCTGCCTGCCAGGGAAACACTGCACCAGGAAGTGAGACCCTAACCCCAGTATCTCCTCTGAGGCTTCACCATCACTCATCTCTAGCTTGGACTTGTTCATGGTTTTGTTTGATGTTTCTTGTTTTTTTGTTTTTTTAATTTTTTGGTTTTTTTTTTTTTTTTCAGACAGGGTTTCTCTGTGTAGCCCTGGCTGTCTTGAAATTCTTTCTGTAGACCAGGCTGGCCTTGAACTCAGAGAGCTGCATGCCTCCGCCTCCTGAGTGCTGAGATTAAGGGAGTGTGAAAACACACCTGACTTTAATTTTTTTTTAATGAAGATTTATTCTACCCCCCATTCTTGTGTGTGTGTCGCATGCATACCACAGCATGTTTGTGGCAGTCAGAGGACTGAGTAGCTCTCTCCAGGTGTCCGGCAGAGAAGCAAACCAAGAAAAGATAAGGATGAAAGTTCAGTTCAGCCTGGATCAAGGCTTTTAAAGAGTCTGGTATCAGATGGTTTATTCCCAATATTTTTAAGCCAAAAGTATTGTTACAGGATATTTTACTATGGGTACATAGAAAACCTAATTGACAGCAAAATATGAAAACCTAAACAGACCTTGCCTTTGTCAGATGCAGTTAGGTGTGTCCTGAAGAGATGCGGCCTGGGTGTACCTCTAAAACCCTCTGTAGATAAGAACACTAAAGAACGGAAAGTTCCATCTATTTTAAGGCATGGTGTTTGGAAGAGGTCTTATGGTCTTTGACCTGAGGCAGAATTAGCTGGGTGGCCTCAAGCTACTACATGGTAAAGGTGAAATGGTTCCACCCTTATGGACTTGACTTGGAGGCCCCCCACACCATGCCATTGACATGGTTCAGCCTGCCAAGGGGGGAGGGGAAGGATCTAGAGACTTCTATTATAAGCAATTTGACTTTTGGTAGAGCTCTCTCTCTCTCTCTCTCTGGCTGGGAAGAGCCTTTTTTGGAAGGAGCTCTGGGTAAGACATAGAGATCCTTTCTTTGGGCTTGCAGGAACAACAGAGAAATATTTTTTCCAGAGAAATAAATTTAATAAATTCATTTAATAAATTTCCTTTGGGCTGGCAGGACACAGGTAAAACAGAATTCTATCAACGAGAACTAAAGAGCTCTCGTAGTTAGGAGGAGCTCAGGAGAGAGGTAGACTAGCCAGGCAGAATGGCACAGAAAGACATTTCTAAGGAGCTAGTAGTTTCGTCGGAGAATAAGGGTTGTAACATAGATATTTTGTATATACTACAGTTACCTGGCTGAGCTACGAGGTTTCTACCTCAGTTTATGGCCTCAAGTATCTTTATTGGTATACATATTAGATAAATTAAACAGCAACACAGTATACTTTGGAAAAACCTGTTTCCTGGTGTAATGCAATTCCTGATGTATCATGTTGAAACTTGACTCAGGCCCATGTCATTTCTTCCAAGAAGATGGTTCTACAGTCAGGCTACCTATATAATTTCAGGGCCTAGGGAAGGCTCTGGCATAGTCTCAGTCATACAGATGACATAGAGGTCATTTGGACTAGTAGCCACCTCTGGTCCTGGATGTGGGAGCTTGATATGGCCTGGTCCAACAGATAATGCAGATAACCAGACTGCTTATAATTTCCAATTCTCAGCTTTGTGGATGGAAGAACAGGTTTTTCATCTTTCCCATTGGAAAGAGTTCTGTGTTTAACACTTCTCTTTTGGCTTGAGATCTGTGGGTGCAAGGTCTTTTGTGCCGCACTCCCAACAGAGGACAACTTAGGGGAGTTGATACTTTCCTTCTAAGGCGAGGGTCCTTGCGGAGAGCTGCTTGTTTGTCAGGCTGCTTTGTTATTGGGTTTTCAGCGAGAAACATGTTTTCACCCTGGCCTTCACCTGGAGACAGAGATAAGCAGGATGTTTTGCAGAGTTCTCTTCCTTTTGTTTGTGTGAGGATCACAGACAGGTGGTCGAGGTAAACATGTTTGACTTCTCCATGAACCCCTTCATTGTATGGAGGTGCTTTGCTCTGACTAAAGAAAAGGTATTGTGGAATAAACCAGGTGGGACAGTTTCTACTGGCAGCCTTCTCGAACTGATCCCTTGTGTAGTGTGTGTGTGTGTGTGTGTGTGTTTTCAGTCCTCACTCCCCACTCAGGAACTGTTCGACTCTGCTGTCAGGCTCTGGCAGGTCCTAGAGATTAAACCAAGATGGTCAGGATTCATAGCAAGCACCTTCCCCGAGGCCTCCCCCTTTCCCCAGCCATCTCATGGCCCTATTTCTATTTTGTGAGACAAGATCTTCCTGTACAGTTCTGGCTGGTCTGGAATGCCTGATCATCTGATCATCTTGCCTCAGTCTCTCAGGTGCTGGGATGACAGAAGTGCCAATCCATGACCGGATAGAGCTGTTTGTGGAGGGTTTCCTCCTGACCTGCTAAGAGCCCTGGTGGTGGATCTGAGACGGCAGAACCCAGGCCATTGTACTTCCCGAAAGACTTTACCAGTATGCTAATTGGACAAAGGCAAGAGACTGAGCTTCCGGGTTCAGTGACATAGCAATGGAGGCATTTTCTAAATGAGGTTCTTAAAGGAAGTTTCAGGACAATTGCCTGAGCACTCGGAAAGCACATTTGTAATTTACATTGCTATTATTGTTATTATGTTGCTTTCAGCTCAAGTTTTGTTTATCATGCTCCAGCAGTTACTCAAATGGTCATTTTGTTAGCCAAGCCCTCTGGCATGGATCTGTCCATCCAGGAACATTATCACCCATCCCAAATGCTTAACTGCAGATAGGCATTTATATTTTTCTTTTTAAGCTTGTTTTTTTGTATTTTGCTCAGTCCAAATTTCAGAAACTCATAAAAGCTAAATGGAATGGAATTTGTAAACTGTATTTTGCAAATAAATAAGGTGTAAAAAAATGTCAATTTTTTTTTTCACAGGAAAAAATTATTCACTGGGCTGTTGTGGGATTTCTATTAGAATATCAATTCCTTGGTGCTTAGCTGGCATCTAGTAAAAGAAAGTCAGTATAAACGAGTTTATACTTCCAGAAACAGGGACACCTTCAAAGAACACACCTCCATCTCCCCTCTCTGTCTCCTTGACACATTTCAGAGTCCAGTTGTGACAGAGAAGGATGAATGCTCACTTCAGAGTCTGAGGATAAAAGTTGGACATGATCTTTTTGGGTTTTAGTATGGGTCATCTGAATACAGTAATGTCCCCGAGGACCCCTCCTTGAACTCACACTGCTAGCTCAATGGTGAAAACAAAATTTATAAGTATGAAGATGACACAGAGTTCCATTTGATGGGGTCATTTCTGTGTACTGCAGTATAGACAAGGTTGGCAGCCACACTCGTTTGTTTCAGTATACCTCCACAGCCTGTTTTATCTTCCCAGAATGCCTTTCTTCTCACTCTCCCCAAAACTTTCTCGTAACCTTGGAGCATGGCCGAATAGCTCTCTGCTTGTGCTCTACGTGCAGTCTGCCAAGAAATCCAGGTGGACTCAGTCGCATGATCAGAATCTGCCAGCTGCACGCAGCCTCCACTACTGCTCGCCTCTGAGACTATCCTGTCCCGTTGGCGCCAGGGCCAGATTTCCCTCGATGAGGGCTTCTGCCCCTTAGTCCCAGCACTCTGCTCTCAGCATGGCAGCCACTGTGACCCTGTAGCAGGAGTCAGACCCTGTCAGCACTCTGCCCAGCCTTCCTGAGCAGCCGAACTGGGAGTTGGTCCCTCACAGCCCTCCTGATCAGTACCTGCGTTGATATATTAGATCACGAGGCTCCCAGAAGACCTCCAGGAACAGACTCCAATGCAGATACACAAGGGCTTTTATGCAAGCTCAAGCTTGGGCTGCAAACCGTCCCTCATGTAGCAGGTTTAGGAGTGACCCCAAGCATAGGGGAGTCAGGGTTTTGAAAGGGAAAAACCACAAGCAGGGAATTCCAGGCCTTGGTGTTACATGATTGGATAAGAGTGTTGCAAGCAAGTTGATTTTTAAAATCATTGGTTAGGGCAAGAAGGGACAGTTTGGGCCAAACCACAGGGGGAAGCCAGGTATCTAAAAGGAACATCTGGAGCTAGGTGGAGGCTTAGCCTCAGTACCTGATTGGCTGCCCCTGGGTGAACTTCTGCTCTTACCAGGACACAGTCTGGTTTTTCCTGGAATTGGGTGGGGGAACCCGTTCACCCTGGGTAAGTTACAAGGTGGAGTCTGGAAGGCAAAACCAAAAAGCCGTTTCTTTTGTTCTCACAGGGTGTTGTTACACTGTGGAATCAGCCCAAGCTGTATGCTAGTGCTTTCTCTTCCAGATGTACAGTTCGCAGTAGCTGGCCACTTCCACAGCTACGCCTTTCTCTTAGAACCAGCCGACAGAAGGCCTGCGGCTCTCTGCGCATGCCTCTTGATTCCCTCTTCCTTGCTGCAGACACACTAGCCCCCCTTGCTGGTCCCCAAACATGCATGCCCTCTGCATCCTATGCTGGGACACTCCCCCAGACACCTGTTCCTCATCCTGTGAGTCACTGTTCAACTGTCACTTCTCCCTTTCCAACTCCCCTGACTCCCTCTCCCTTTTCTACTGCCAACAGAATTCTGACCTAGTGTAGCATGCACGGATAGAATGTCACCTCCAGGAGGGAAATATTTGTCCTTTTCAGGCTGAATCCCATAGCTCAACACAGTGTCCCTCAGGAAGCATTCACTGACTGACTGGGCAGCCCGATCAGTGCCCATCTCAGAAACGTGGCTCTTAACTTCTCTCCCTCACAAGAGGCTGGAGTCTGTGCCCCTCTTAATGTGCAGCTGCCTCTGAACATGACTCTGAGTGCTCACGCTTTTCTGTCATAGCAAACTGGCTTCTCACTACCTGCCCCCCTCTGTGGCTGTATATGAATTCTTCAGCACCAGCCTCAGTGCCCAGCGCACATGACAGCCAGAATTTAATTATCACATTGGTTCCTTGCCTAAGCAGAAGCCCCCTCATAATGGCACTGGTAGAATTCGAGGGGCCAGGGATCAGGAGCTTTGTAGAGGCGTCAGCCTATTGGGTATGGGACAAAAGATGGTGGTCTTCTGTATTCTCAGCTTTGAATGGGCTGAGTCTTTCTTTCCTTCCCTTTCTTTCTTTTTCTTTTCTTTCTTTCTTTCTTTCTTTCTTTCTTTCTTTCTTTCTTTCTTTCTTTCTCTTTCCTTCCTTCCTTCCTTCCTTCCTTCCTTTCTTTCCTTTCTCTTTTTCTTTCTTTCCTTCTTTCTTTATTTCTTACAAGATAGGGCTGGCCTGGAACTCGCAGAAATCCACCTGTCTCTGCCTCCACAATACTGGGATTAAAGGTCTAATTACAGGGAAAAGAAAGAAAGAAAGTTCTTTGTTATGCTCCTTCCACCTTCTCTCCTGAGCTGTCATCCCAGGCTTCCAGAAGCCCTCCTCTCCCTTGACCTCAGGCCTGTTTTGTACACAGAGGCAATGCCTTAGAGGTGAGGGGCTTCTAGAAGGTTTTTGTTATGGTCAAGTCTCACAGACTGCAAAGACCACCAAGGAGCCAATTTTGATGCAAACACAGTAGGGTCTCTTATTACAAGCTGGAGCTTGGGCTCACACTGTCACCTACGCAGCAGTGTGGAGGGTAGAGCCGGGAGCTCAGGGGTTGGAAGATTTGTATTTAGGGTTACAGCAAAGTTGGGAAATTCCGCTAGGTAGTTTTATGATTGATTGACATTAGTAAACATCAGGTGTCCAGAGGAAATTGTTTGCCCGGAGGGCCAAGCCAAACCATAATTGTTTTACTCATCCTATTATAAAGAACATCTGGGCAAATTCCAGGTAGTCACTGATTAGCCGTTGCTAGGGGTGATGGTAAATATTACTGGGTTTTCTCTAGGCTATTCCTTGGGTAGGGGACTCCATTGTCTTCTTTCTGGGACTGGTGACCTATGGCCTAGTTTCTGGGACTGGTGATGGTGGTGGTGGTGGTGGGGTCTCAGGCCTGGTTTTCTCAGTTTCTTGTTTCCAGATGCTTTCGTCACCCCAGTGCTGCTGTCCTGGGGTCTCTCCGCAAAGCCAAAGCTGAGATAATGATGGGTGTGGAAGGTATTTTCAATTTTCAAATGGCTTTATGGGGGTCAGGCGTGTGGCTCACTTGTTAGGTGCTTGTGGAGGCAGGAGTTCAAGGTCATGCTTAGATGTGCACAGAGATCCAGGCTACATACATGACAGTGTATCAGAAAGCAAACAAGACTTTATGCCACTTAGAGTCTAGACAGCTTCAAAAGTGTGGGAATTGATGGCTGTGGTAAAAATTTGGAAAGAATTGCTTGGGGTCTGTAATAAAATATTTAAAAATGCCACACAAAACGGATCTGGAATGAAGAGATTTATTGTACGGGGGTGGGAAAGAGAGGGAAGAGACAGAGACAGAGTGTGGGAGAAGAGAAAGAGGGGGATGGTGGCTCCCCCAGCACCTGGCCCAGGTGATGACATGGGACCCAGGTGGTGACGTTGGACATTGTCAGGACCCTAAAGGTCCCCCGAGGGCAGGCCAGTTGAATTTCCTCACAACAACGTAGTGGAGTCCACATAGCACTCTTGACTAGAATGCGCAGGATTTGAGGGAGGAGGGTGTTGGATGTGGCTGCTTCATAGTAAGAACAAGTAGGTAGGGTGGGGATGCGGCCGGAGAAGCCACACTCACGGAATCTTACGGATCTGGGGCACAGTGGTTAGACTGAGACAGGCCTTCAGCTCCTTAGCCACACCCCTCACCAAGGGCTTTCTTGAGGGGGTGGGAAACAGCCCGGGGAAATTGCATTAAGAAAGACGTTTCATTTCTCATCCTCGCCTTCAGTCCTTTGTCCTCTAAGAGCCTTGCCTGTGGTTCTGAGGGTGGCCCAGAGCTCAGCTGGCACTCCGCACGTCTGCAAGAACGAGGGCAAGGCCCAGGGTACGGTCTGCGGTTCCAAATGTCCCCTCACTGCTTTGGATCTGTCCTCCCCGACAGAGGTGCTCCCCGCCCCCAGTCCTGCCCAGGCTGGCCAGCAGAAAGAAAGGGCGGCATCCTGCAGAGGAGGGTAACTTGCCTGCTTTCCCAGTTATCAGGTTAGTACCGAGGATCCTACGCCCTAAATCAGCTGCCAGGGAGTGCAAGGTGTCCCAACGCGTCCTGCAGGACTTAGTGATTTTCCAGTTACTAATTTGCCTAACCTGTTTTGTTCAAGCAGGCGAATTGTTTCCTGAAAAAGACCCACGGTTTGTGGGATGAAGTCACTAGAGAGACTGTCTGAACCACTGCTGCCAGTGGTCATGGACGTGCCCCAGGACTGACACCTCAACTGGCTGCAGAACAAATTCGGTGATGGGGCGCCGCCTGGTGGCAAAATGAGGTTATACCAAGCAGAAAGCAGTTTGAGAAAGCCAACGGAACAGAAAATTGAAAATACCTGGGATGGGGTGGTGTAAGAAGCTTCTCGTCAGGACGTTTCTTAATAACCACAAATTTTAAACTTTCATTTATTTATTTATTTATTTATTTATTTGTTTGTTTGTTTGTTTATTTATTTATTTACTTATTTATTTATTTATTTATTTATTCACTTTGCATCCCAATAGTAGACCCTTCCTCTTCTCTTCCCAATATCAGCATCCCTTCTTCTCCCTATCCCCCTACTCCTCAGAAAAAGGGAGGTTACCCCTTCCCCACCAACCGACCCCAGATCATCAAGTCACATCAGGACTGAGTGCATCCTCTTCCCTTGTGGCCTGGCGAGGCAGCCCTACCAGGGAAAAATGATAAAAAAGCAGGCAATAGAGCCCATGCCAGAGACAGCCTCTGCTCCCCTTACTAAGGTACCCACATGAAGACTGAACCATCCATCTACATCTGTTGTGGGGAGGCCTAGGTCCAGTCCTTGATTGGTGCTTCAGTCTCCACAAGCCCCTCTGGGCCTGGTTAGTTGACTCTGTTCTTTTTGTGGAGCTTCTGTCCCCTCCAGGTTCTTCTATCCTTCCCCCCACTTAACCACAAATCCTTAATAATCTGTTAGTTGGACTGTGTCATAAGGTGGTTAGTGGTCAGATGGGTGGTTCAGGATTTAAGGCTATTCTTGGCTTCTACAGCAGATTCCAGACCAGCCTGGGCTATGTGAGACCCTAAATCAAAAGCAACCAACCAACCAAGAAATATAATCCACTGAGGGTGTAACTTTGAACAATAAAATATGAGTAATCTGCCCAAAGCAGAAGTATAGAACTGGTCTCTGGCCTGACTGACATTACTGGTGTTGAGGTGTCTTCTGTGTTCATAGACTTTGTTTTTTTGCTGTGAAATTTTTAGACTATACACCAAAGCAGAGTCAAAGGAACTGTTAAACCCTGCTGGGGTTCAGCACACCCCGATTTTAGCACTCCATTTACTCCCCCTTTCCTTCTTGTTTTATCCCCTGCACAAGTATTGTAACCCACATATTATGTTGCTTTACCTTAGGGCTGTGGGATCCATTCTTGAAATGGAGGGCATTTTTATAGAGTTACTTGTCATTGTCACATGTAGTATTTATTGTTTCTTAGAGTGGTCCACAGACCATTGCATCCTACTCACTTTAAGATTGTCTTCAAAACATTTTTTCAGTTGTTTGTGGATCCTAGAAGTTCACACAACACTGGGTTGCTGTCTCTTAGTTCTCTCTCTCTCTCTCTCTCTCTCTGTATCTCTCTCTGGCTACATGTTTTTTTTCTTTCCTTTCCTCTTCCATCCATCCTTCCCTCTCTCAAATAATGTACCCCTACATGCATCGAAATGCCCAGTTAGGAGCTTGTAAGACAGCTCAGCAGGTTGCAGGCACTCGCTGCCATGCTTGCTAACCCTGACATCCTGACCAGGGAGCCGCATGGTAGGAGGAGAGAAGCAGCTCATGCAAGATGTCCTCCAATCTCCACTTGAGTGACTGTGGCCTATGGCACCCACAGGAGCTCAGGCCCGTACACAGATGCATAAATAAATAACGGTTACACATCTTTAATGAAGACGTGAGTAGTCATCAAGCACAGAGTTGGATGATTTTTACAAGTGTGTGGCAGCTACCTGTCTTCATCCCAGGCCAGAGCACAAGTCCATGGCCCCACGAGGTGGCCCTGTGCCTTGGCATGAACGCTGCTCTTGTTTTCTTTTTCTGTGGGTGTCATGCCTGTTCTGCATTCCACGTTAAACAGATAAGCACAGAATGCTCTGTGTTGCTTTTCAGGCTCCACATCATATTTTTGAGTTTCCCTCCACTGTGGCTCATTCTCTTTGAGTGCTGCATTGTATTCCAGTTCACAAATACCACAGTTTGCTTGTGTATACTTCCACTGTTTGGCAGGTAGACTGTTTTCAGTGGGGCTGTTATAATATAAATCAAACTTCCTGGCTTTGCATGTCTGTCTTTGTGTGCATGCATGTGTGTGTGCACGTGTGCATGTCAATGCAAATGTGTGTATACATTTTGTTTCATTGTAACAAAGCATCTGAGTGCTCTTGCATCTTTCTGTGGACATATGTTCTCATCTCTCTTGGTCTCACTGTTCCTCTCAGATAACTGCTCATAGTGCATAGTGTATGCAAAGCTCTAAGAAACGCCCATGCCCCTTCTCATCTGAGTCACTGCTTTCTCTCCCTCCTCTCCAGCTGTGCAGTACTTTACTGCTCCACAGATGAAGCTCTGTATGAAGTCCCTCTAACCCCTGAGTCTCCTGTGAACTGTGGATCTGAAGCTCAGGGGAAGCACTTTGGAGAGAGGGATTCAGAGGTATGCTGTGTAATTCTTCCCCACATCAGAAAGCACTTCAGTGTTAGTCAACCGTCTATGGCTGTGAAGAGGCACCATGACCACAGCAACTCTTACAGAGGAAAGTATTTACTGGGGCTGGCTTACAGTTTTGGAGGTTTAGTCCATTATCATCATGCAGGAAGCATGGCAGTGTGCAGGCGGACCGGGTACTGGAGAAGGAGCTGAGAGTTCTTTATCCAGAAGGGCAGGCAGGAGAGAGAGTGAAACGCTGGGCCAGGCTTGACCATCTGAGACCTCAAAGCCTACCCATAGTGACATACTTCCTCCAACAAGACCACTCCCACTCCCATGAGGCCACACCCCCAATAATGCTGTCCCCTGTGAGCCTATGGGGGCCATTTCCATTCAGATGCCAGATTGCCAGAATGGTGACCCACCCCTGCTCAGCTCCCTATTCCCCAGGACACTTGTCAACCAATTGGTTCAGATGACCTTAGCCGTTAGTCAGTTATTTTGTTAAAAATAACACAGTACTCAGGAGGCAGAGGTAGGTGATCTCTGTGACTTCAAGACCAGCCTGGTCTACAAAGTGAGTCCAGGACAGCCAGGGCTACACAGAGAAATTCTGCCTCAAAAACAAAGCAAAACGAAAATCCAACCAACCAACCAAACAAACAAATAAAACAACCCCAAAACTACCACCACCAAAAAACAAAGCAGTGGGCTTTAAAAAAAAAAGAAAGAAACCACAACAAAAAACAAAACGAAAAGCAAACAACAACAAAAAAACTCTACCGTCTTTCCTGGTTCTGAATTAAAAAAAACTTCCTTTTTCAACTTCTTGGCATATAAGGAAGGCAGGAAGGTACTTGGTTGTCTTTAATTGTTAGTGAAAACAGTTTTTTAAATGGTGTATTTATTTTTATGTGTTTCGGTGTTTGCCTGCGTCTGTATCATGTACCATTTGAGTGCCTGATGTCCATAGAAGCCAGAAGAAGGTGTCAGATCCCCTGGAACTAGAGTTATAGATAGGTGTGAGGTACCATGCTGCTGGAAATAGAACCTGAGTTCTCTGCAGGAACAGCAAGTGCTCTTAAACGCTGAGCCACTGATAGCCATGTGTTTTATTCTGGATACTTATAGTAGCATGAGTGAAGCCTACTCACAGGAGCAGAAATGATCCAAAGATAGCTGTATCGCCAGAGCCCGCACTGGTGAAACCTAGAGCACAACTTGCAGGCAGCTCTACAGTGACGAGTGTCGCCCATCAGTCCCTACTGCTTTTATATGCTTGAGGAGGGTGGAACCTGGTGTTTATGGTCAGTTTCAGGGGCTTCCTGAAGCCTTTGGGTTGTTAACCTTCCTGAGCTTAACTGAACTTCCTGGAAGTGTTTCACCTTTCTTTAGAACAGTGGTTCTCAGCCTTCCTGCTGCTCTGACCCTTTAATACAGTTCCTCTTGTGGTGACCCTTAACCATAAAGTTATTTTCCTTGATACTTCATAACTGTAATTTTGCTGCTGTTATGAATCATAATGTAAATGTATTTGTTTTCCAGTAGTCTTAGGCAACCCATAATGGGTTCATAACCCACAGGTTGAGAAATACTGCTTAAGAACAGCCTGAGTTAACAAGCTTCCCTGCAAAGTTGTGTGGGGGTAAATTGCCACACAACATCTTTGTTGAAAATCCTAGTTTGTTGTAAGTCTGCGTGTAAGGGTTTTTCCAATGCAAGGACATCTTGACAGTTGGGAGCCGTGAGCACCACAAGGTCACACCATGCAACAAACCTCACACAGAAGGATGGCTGCCTGTGAATAGAGAGAGAGAGAGCAGAGGGCTGAGCAGAGGGGCTTTTATAGGGCCTTTGGAGCATGTGAAGTAGGGTAGCAGAAAAGTACAGAAGTATAGCTTGGCTGTCTTGGGGGTGAGGCTTTCCAAGCCCTAGGTTTAGGGACAGGCCAGGGGCAGGATGACTTTCCACTGGACTGTTACCCTTCAGTGTGTACTCTAGTTTTTAAGTAATGGCTGTGTTTAGCAAATGGCTTGGGCAGTTCTTGAAAATGCAGTGCTCATAAGCTTGGATGAGGCTGCATTAACACACTACGGTTTACACCAGTTCCAGGATGCAGCTGGTGACTTGGGACTTGGGTGCAAGGGGTTGAGGGAGATGTACACAACTCTGAGCCAGGGGTTGAGGATGACTCTAGGATACTGGAGGACAAAAGAGCTAGGTGTAGCATGCTGAGTTATTCTCTTACCGCAGTTATTACAGATAGTTTTGTTTTACTGATGTAACAAATTTACTTCCCAAATTACTAGTTTGAAACCATGTAAATTTATTATCTGGTGGTGCTGTGGATCAGAAGTTAGGAAGAACTCTTACTAGACTAAAAAAGATATGTCAGCAGCTGTGTCCTTTCTTCAAGCAGCAGGGAAGAGCCTCTTGCTCATTTTTACTAGCTTCTGGAGGTCACCCATACTCCTTGGCTTGTGGCCTCCTTCCTCTGTCTACAAAGTTAGTTGTGTTGGGCTAAGTGTTTTTCATAGTGTCATCTCTTTTGTTCTCTGTTTGAAAGCTAATTAGCTTCTGTAATTCCATCTGTAGTCTTTTTAAAAAATATTTTATCTATTTATTATGTATACAATATTCTATCTGCCTATGCACCTGAACACCTGAAGAAGACACTAGATCTTATTATAGATGGTTGTGAGCCACCATGTGGTTGCTGGGAATTGAACTCAGGACCTCTGGAAGAGTAGGCAGTGCTCTTAACTTCTGAGCCAGCTCTCAGCCCCCATCTGTAGTCTTAAGCCCCCTTTGCCATTGTCAATCGGAATTCTTGGAAAGCGGCTGTAGAATCAGCAGGGACTGATTTGGAGGGTTAGAACTGATGTGGGAGGTTGGAATTGAAGGCCCCAGCTGCTGATTACCTCGTCTCAGGCTAGCTTTAGCCCCCTAACAGCCATTCCTTGCCCACTTCTGTGTTGGCACTAACATCCTGTGACTAACAGGATAACCAACTTTTTGTAATCTATTAATTTAGCATACTTCTAGATTTCACTAAGCGGAAAGATAGGAATGTCATCCAGATAACGTCTGAGGCCCACGGGAGAGATTCTCCCATCCTGCAGTAGCCACCCTTTAGTTGTACCCAGCAATGTATTTTAAAATTGAGTTAATTTATGACTGTCTTTGTTCTGTTAGTATAAAATCTTCATGAAACTGCTTCTATGTTGGAACATGAAAATTTGGGTAACCTAAATCTTTGTTCCCATGGTTACCCAAATTAATCTGGAATAAACTGTCTCTTATTCCCTTTAAGTGAGCACAGTGGTTTTTTGCATTGACACCATGTATACCTCACATAACCACAGGTAGCAGGGGTAAAGAGTGGATATCTCTAAGATGTATTTTTCTCACCTGCACAGGTTGCCCTGAGGGCCTTTTGGAGAAACTGCTCAGAGCTGGGCGGTAAGATGCCCTGGGGAATCCCATAAGAACTGCTGCTCTGCCTGGAGTAGTCAGCAGGTGAAAGGAAGTTGACCTGGGTAGTTTTATTGCTCCTTCACACAAGCTGGAGTCAGCAGAGAAGAGGAGTCCTCAATTGAGAAAACACCTCCATACGGTTGGGCTGCATTTTATTCTATGTCCCTGGGGAAGCACGGTGCTTTTGGAAAGACGGATGCTCTAAAGGATCTTTCTGTGTCTGGGTGGTGGTGGTGCCTGCCTTCATCACAGCACGCAGGAGGCAAAGGACAGTGGATCTCCGAGTTAGAGGCCAGCCTGGGCTACAAAATGAGTTCTAGGACAACCGGGGCTACACAGAGAAACCATAAAAACAAAAACAAAAGCAAAAGCAAAAACAAAAACAAATGAGCAAAAGAGATCAGTCTCGGCCGGCCAGATGGTTCAGAGGAAAAGGGCACTTGCTGTCAAGGCTGATGACCTAAGTTCGATCCCTGGGACCCACAGAGTAGAAGGAAAAACTGACTCTGAAAGGTGTCTTTTGATCTTCATACATACAACACACGCATACACATATACATATATGCACATATATATACACATACAAACATACACATGCATACATGCAGAGAGACACATATATACACACATATACACATATACAAATATACACATATATACAAACACACACATATGGATATATATATATACGTATACATATACATACACATACAGACACATATGCACACATATGATACATATTCACATATAGACACAAATACACATACACACGCATACACACATGTAACTCACATGCATACACACATACATGTACACACATGTTGTTAATAATTTAAAAGTACGGTCTGATAATGTTTATTATTGGCCCCATAATTATTTCGGTGGTATTATCCAACCTGTTGTCAGTTCACAGACACAGACACCTGATAGACTTTAGAATAGCCTTATCTTCTACACGACATTTACCTCCCAGCCTCCATCCCAGGCCATCTGCTCTAATAATTTATATCTGGGATATTTCCCATCCATAATTCCATGGATATTTGCTTAGTTTCTCATCTGAGCTGCTTCCTCCATACACACCGATCTGGCCATATGCTTCTTTCCACACTAACCCATGGAGGCTTTCTGCTTCCTCCTCTTCTAGTACCTGTCTCCTTTCCAAGATCCTTCTCTTCTCAAAGCCCCTCAACTTTTGCCACACCTACCCTACTCTGCCCTGCCCAGATGTGTAGGCATTTATTCAGCCAATCAGGAATAACTGGGGAACATTGCTTATCATCACATGGTTATAGGAGATAGTTCAGCATTATAACAATACTCATGGCAGTGCAATAACCAGATCTCAAGGAACGGAAATTAGTATTTGAAACCACAGTTGGACCTTCCTCCAATACACATACACATACAAACACACACACTTATACATACACACATATACATATATGCATACATACACACATACACACGCTTGACACATGCAGACACACATATACATACACATATATACACGCACACATGTGGAACTATTCTGAATAAGGTTGAAGTCTCACCTATCTGGACAGCTAACTGAGCTCAGTCTATTGCAACAGACTCCCTTTTCTCAGCGCGGTTCTTCCCCCTCCCCCCCCGCCCCCTGATCTGGGTGATCCCAGATTTTATAAGGAGCATCACCTGGCCCTCAGGGAAGATTACAGGCTGGACCCTTTCCTGAGAAGGAAACTGGTCCAGCAAGCCTCAGGGAATTCTTGGAAGTGCCCCACCCTGTTAAGGAGATCTTAGTTTTTGGCAGTGATCTTCAGTTGTACTTGGAGATTCTCACACCCATAGGATAATTAGGTATGATGTTCTCTTTCTTATGATAAGACCCTACTACTGCATGTAAAATGAGTAAATCAAGCATCCCTGGCATCCCTGAATTTGGCGAATCAAACACAGTCACTCTCAAAATCCCTCCCACTGTCCAAGGTTTATAAGTCCCTGATTTCAGATAAACATGCTGGCTGGTTGCGTGCTGCATGATATCATCAACTTTCCACCATGGCTACCTGAGATTCATCATTTATTCTGGGGGAGGGAGGGCTCCCTGCCTCCCTGGAGATTCAAGGCTGGGCCTGGGCCTCACCAGGCCTGTGTCTCAGATGCAAGCCCACCAGGCTTTGGCTCCCACCTTTGCTGTGCTCAGCAGCTTAACCGAGAGCTGTCACACTTTGGTATCACCATAGGCTTTGGAATGCCCAAGTTTCCACTGCCACTCTTAATCTCATTCTAAAAGAGTTAAATTCTAACACTCTGTGGAAAACCTTTCCACACCTAGGCCTAGCACACATGGGTCTTGCCCTAAAGTGCTCTAGTTGCTCCTGAGAAAAATGGAACTGTGATCCAAGGGCTGCTTCATTCTCCATCCAGAAGCTGAGTTCCAGGCCCCTGCTGAAACCCCTGCCAAACCAAGAGTGACATACACATACATATATGCAGACATACACACACATGACACATGCAGACATACACCCACATACATACAGATACACACATACACACACAACATATACAAACATACTTACACGCTGTGGTACAGACACAGCCCTCCCCCCCAAATAAGTTAATAAACAGATAATGTAAAATAAATAGTTTTAAAAAGGTTTTCCTGGTGTCATGAGAGAAAGGGTTGTAATTGGGCAAGAGCTGAAAGCAGGGGCAGAGCAATGGAGAAGCCTATTCAGATGTCTCACAAGACTTGTTGGTAGTGAAGATGGAGAAAATTCAGCAGTGGACAGATGTGGGTCCTGTTATGGATGGGGTTGAGTCTTCCATGAAATTCTGGGCCTTAGAAATACGTAAGCTTTGCAAGCCTGGTGACCTGAATTTAGATGCAGGAGCCCATTTAAGCTGCTGTTAGAAACTGGGTGTGGTGGGTCTAGAGAAGCTGGCAACTGATCAAATTAAAAGCTTTTCTTACTGCTGGTGGGCAAAGAACGGTGTGGGTAAATGATAAAAGAATAAAGCATGAAGACTTTCCTTTCTTAGAAAAGGAAAGTCTTTTCTAAGAAAAGACACAGGGCCACTTGAAAGAGCTGATTTGTCAACAAAATAATACAAAGTCCTCCTCCCCCAGCACCATCATGGTTGTCAGCTGGGAACACAGACTTGGGTAAGTCAAATCTTTTGTTACCCTATGCATGCTTGTGGATGCCCCAATGAGTTTTGTGTTTGCGTTACACACACATTTTATGAAAATTTGCAGGTTCAGTCTGTGTCTGTGGATAATTCGTACTGACGGTGAACATGGCAGTCAGAGTCAGCAACATCCAAATTCTGTTCAATTTCTATGAATTTTTAGAGATCTGAGATTAACGTGAACCCTTTTCTTATTACATTTGATAACCATTGACAGAATGCTATTGCATTTTATATATGTAAAAGTTTTATTAAGTTTGTGTGTGTGCGTGTATGTGTGTGCACATCATGGCTATGTACAGAAGTCAAAGATAACTTGGAGGAGTCAGCTCTCTCTTGCCATTGAAATCAGCCATCAGGCTTTATGGCAGCCATTCTCTGAGCCATCTGCCAGCCTGCCATTTTAAGTAGGAGCATTCTTCAATTACTCCTCAATCTTCACAATGATCTAGAGTTTACCCCTATCATGGGTCTTTAAAAGTCCACCTGGCAATTATTTTTTTCCCACACCTCACCCATCATTTGAAATAGTAAAACAAATAGATATGGCTTTTAAAAATTGATTTGTAGGAGCTCTTTATATATTTGGACAAGAGCCTGCTGTAGGGTAGCATGCTGTAATTAACCTATCCTCTGTGGCTCACCTTTTTTATTTTTTATTTTTTTATATTAATTACAGTTTATTCACTTTGTATCTCAGCTGTAGCCCTCTCCCTCATTCCCTCCCAACCCCACCCACCCTCCTTCATCTCTCCAAGTCCACTGATAGGGAAGATCCTCCTCCTCCCCTTCCATCTGACCCTAGCCTATCAGGTCTCATCAGGACAGGCTGCATTGTCCAGTAAGGCTGTTCCCACCATCAGGAGGAGGTGATCAAAGAGCCTGCCTCTGAGTTCATGTCAGAGACAGTCCCTGTTCCCAATGCTAGGGAACCCACTTGGAGACTGAGCTGCCATGGGCTACATCTGTTATCTTCATGTATGGTCCTTGTTTGGACTATCAGTCTCAGAAAAGACCCCTGTGCCCAGATTTCTTGGTTCTGTTGCTCTCCTTGTGGAGCTCCTGTCCTCTCCAGATCTTTCTATCGCCCCATTCTTTCGCAAGATTCGCTGCACTCTGCCCAAAGTTTGGCTATGAGCCTCAGCATCTGCTTTGATACCCTGCAAGGTAGAATCTTTCAGAGGCCCTCTGTGGTAGGCTCCTGTCCTGTTTCCTGTTTTCTCCCTCTTCCCATGTCCGTCCTGTTTGTGGCTCACCTTTTTAATAGCAATTGAGAATGAAAGTATTCTTTTTAACTTATTCATATTTACCAACTAGAGTTTTAAAACAATGTGTGTGACCGAACAGCCAGCCAGTGAAAATACAATTCTAAATTCAGTAATATCAATATACATAGGCACTCTGGCTAAAGTTGCACATTCTTTCTTTGGAATGTTATTTCTGGAATGACATTTTTAAAACAATAAAAAAATCCATTTTTGACAATCCACAGAAATACATCACAATATTTAATTCTGCCACTTGGTGGTGCCACAGAAAACTAACACTGCTCTTAGAAATTATTACTCTGAAAGTTTAATGGCAGTACTTGTTTATTAGCAAACCAAAAGTGTACACATCTTTTAGCTTGTAACTCATACAGAAAGCAGTACAGGGTGAGCTCTAGGCTGTACAATTCCTGAATTGCTCACAGATAAGAGGAAAGCGAGGGTGAGGGTAGCACGGCTTTCATTTTATAGCCCTAAATAGCCTAAAGTGCTGACCTAGTGTTCCTAGATATAGTTCCTCCACAATAAACGTACTAATACTTACTGTTTAAAGCCTAAAGAAGTAAAGTTGATGTTCCCCTGTTCTGTTAGTTTCATTTTATTTTCTCTCTAGCGGCAACCACCAACCGGAGTTGTAGTCTTCCAGTTCATGTCTCTGTATTTTTACTACATGTTCATATGTTTAAGAATAATACAAAATGTTAATTATTCAAAGGTTAATGTATATATGCATATGTACACACATACATACACACATATAATTTTTTTAAACGGGATCTTGCTATGTAGTCCAGACTGCCCTTAAACTTAAAGGACTCCTACCTCAGCCTCCCAAGGACTAGGACTGCAGGCATGGCTAAGCATGTCTGGCTACTTCTACTTCATATTTTAAAAGTATGTTGATATTATATTGCAATTTACTGTTTTTTGTTTTTGCTTTCTTGAGGCAGAGCTTCACTGTGTAGCCCTGGCAGACCTGGCATTACTACATGGACAGCAGAGATCCACTTGCCTCTGCATTCTGAGATTAAAGGCTTACACAGCTTTGTAATTTCCAGTGCGATTTACTTACTACATTTCACATGATGTTTTAACATGGTGATATATATGCACAAGTGTAGTTCATTAGTTTCAACTGCCATATTAATAACTCAGCAAACATGTTTTTATTCATTCATATTATTTTATCAAGAAATACCTGAATGCTACACCTACGTTAATCCCCAACAGAACTGTAAAAAATAGTTTAAACGAAAGAGATGAGGCAGCTTTTCATCATAAGCTATTTCAAGCTCTCTAGTTTAGCTGTTTTTCTTTAAAACAATAAACGCTCTTTACATCTCAACGCGTGGCAGAAATTCTCAGAAAATTTCTAAAGGCCTTTTGTCTACTGAAAACGATCTGATGTATGAATAAGGTATCAGGAATGGGCACGTGACTAGAGAACGGACACAAATCTCAATGCCAAAACACAAAAAAAGATACGAAGGTTTTCTGATCCGCGGAGGGGAGAAGGACAAGGGGTCCAACCCTGTGGTAGGTTTGACAGTTCGCAGTGTGGAGCAAGTCTTGTATATCCAGGTAACGAATGAGACAGCAGAATAATAGCTTCCAGGTTCCTCTGGAAAGATGCACCCAACTGACGCCAGGTGGTTGCTATGGGAACCACGGGCTAGGGTAGCCAGAATTCTTGCTGCTCTTAGAATGCTTCTCCTTCCGGTTCTCCGCTCCTCGCACCCCCTCTCTCTCCTTGGTGTTCTGTCTATTCCACAGGCCCTCATTCTCCTCCCTCCTGATTCTGGCTCGCCCCGAAACGGGGGGCCATCTTGACGCCTCGTCAAAGATGGCGCCCCGGGCCCCAGGCCGAGCGCCGGCCGAGCCTTGGCGTCGGCGGGGCCTCAAACGCGTGAGCCCGGGCCCCGGAGGGAGGGGCGCTGATGTCAAGGCGTCGCCCCGCCCCCGGTGGTCGCCCCGCCCCCGGGCCCGCTCCGCCTTTCTCCCGCCCCGAAACCCGGAAGTGGAGGAGGAGGCGCGGCGGCGGAACCGCAGGAGCAGGCTGAGCCCTGCCCGGGAGCAAGTGTGGGGTTGGGGGCGGGGGGCGGGGCTCGGCAGGCCGGGCGGCCGGGCCTGGACGGGGCGGGGGAGGCCATGGCCTCCGCGGAGTTGCAGGGCAAGTACCAGAAGCTGGCTCAGGAGTACTCGAAGGTACCCGTCGTGGGTGGGGAGTCAGGGGTCCCCGGCCCTGCGGCCTCGGCCAGCCGTGGCAGCGATTTGGGACGGTGGGGGATGCTGAGGGCTCCTCCTCTACTCTCCACCTCTTGCTTCCTCCATTACGATGTCTCCACCTGCAGCTCCCGGGAGATAGGGCCGGGCGGGGTCTGGGTCCGTTTGCGTTTCTGCAGAAAGGAGCTGGAGTTTGATTCTTCCTTTTCGCTGGCCAGGAGGCTTGGAAGTGGGATGACAGAAATCCAGGGCTCAGCCTGTGGTGCTGGCCTGAGGGGAAGGGAGGAATGTGGGACCACCCTTTTGCACGATGCTTCCTCAGATTGCCCAACCCGGTGACGGGGGTTGTGGGGGCGGGGGGAGATTTCCCGATCGGATGGTTTAAGGGTAAAGAGACGTACCTGCCTCCACACCAGTTTGGGAGGGTAGTGGTATCATCCGTGTAAACTGCCTCTCTGGGACGGGCGCTTTAGAATACAGATGTTTTCTCCACTGATTTTGACAGCTTGGGTGGTGGAGCCTTGTCCTTTTTTTTGTATCTTCCTTACCTGGAATGGGGCAGTGGACTCACCAGGTTCTCCTTACGTACAGGATTATGCAAAATAGGGACCTGGCCTTCTGTACTGTCAGTCTTGCAAATGGTGAAGCCTTTTTCTTGGACTAGGGTGGTGCAGTTTCTGGGTAGGGTTTTCTGCCTTAAGAATATTCTAATGAAGTTATTAAAGCAGAATCTCGTGCCTTTGGAAACGATTCAGTAGTCATGTTCAATTTTCAATTATCTTGGAATTCATAGAATCAATGAAAAGATTTAGCCCCTTTTATAATTTGGAAAAAAAAACCAATGTATATTCCCTTTTATGATTTTATTATGCATATATTTGGAAAGGTAAAGTGAAAGGTTTTAAGAAAAATGAGACTTTCATCTAAACATGTACCCTTAAGTCTTCAGCATCAGATGGGATTTATGGGGCTCCGCTTAACCCACTCCTGGTATCATTGGCAACTCCCTTTGCTTTTCCAAATCCTCTTAGGCATCCTTTCTCAGTCTCAGAGACAGTGAGTCGTCTTTTGAGGAGGACTTCCTTGTTTGAAAGAGCCAGAAGTTTGGAACAATTCCATATGATGAAGGAGGGTGGGTGGAGGATGGCAGTGCCCAAATTTGCCACTACTATTTTTGGTTGAAAATGTTTCCTGCATATAAAGTAAGGGGACTGATTTCCATCTCTGGAGGGTAAACAGGCTGGAAAGGTGGTTCCAAATAACCAATGAGTAATTCCAGTGGTGCTCAGAGCAGTGGCCACGATGCTGAACTAATTCTGTCACCTCCTAGGGAAATAAAAGACAGTGAAAGATTTTATTCTTCTGCATATGTGAGTGTGTTCAACAAACTCATGTCATTATGTGCACCCTGCAAACTGTGTGCCAGGGTCAGTTGAGTGACCAGCTGCAGAATCACCTTTAGTAGACTCTTCAAATATAGAATGTAATTATGATACGGCGTGATAAGTGACAGTCAGTGTAGCACAGAGGAGGGTGGAAATAGCTTGCCATGTAAAGAGATTAGCCCATGTTTGCTGTCATGAAAGTCCCTTAAGACACATTAGAAACCTTTCATCCATCCATCCATCCATCCATCCATCCATATGTCCATCTGTATTAGTGTGGGGGGTGGCAGTGGTCAGGAGACAGCTTTTGGAAGTTGGTTTTCTTATCTGCTGTGTAGGTGTGTTCCAGGTATTGAACTTAGATCATCAGGATTGGTGACAAGTGCTGTGTATGGTTGAGCCATCTTAAAGAGCTCTTGCAGTAAGGGAGTAATATTACTGTTCAGAAAGTAACTTAACTATAGGGTAGGTAGACTGAAATAGAGATTTAGGTTGTTGGACCACACTAGGAAGGCTTACCTGAAGTTACTGACTGGAATGGACAGGAGAGGCCACATTCAGAGGTTTGGGGCTAAAAATACTTTTAGCTTACCTCTGTTTTGAGGACCTGCTTTGTTCAGAACACTGGACCCAGGAGATACGGACAATGTCTAAGCCTTTTGACCTTGTATCTCATCTCAGGACTTGTGAGTGGAGAAGACACAGAGCTGACAGAGTTCAGAGGTAGAGAATTGTGATGGCCACTAACCAGAAAGGTCAAGTGGGAGCAAAGGGTGATTTAAAGATGTAGACTTAGATTTAGAGATGCAGGACATGTTAAAGTTGCATGTTTCATATGTTAGCTTGACATAATGTTGGAGACAGTTGCTGAAAAATTTTTGATAAACTTGCTAGAAATGGGGACAAAGAAGGTTTCTTTTGAATTTTCCCATGCAAATGGACTTGGAGAGTCAATCAGGGTATGGATTCGGGGAACACCTGTGGGAACAATGTTCCAGGAAGAGGAGTTGCTAAGGAGGTCTGCTGGATGTGGGGTCATCCCTGTTGGGCCAGACTATTTCTTATTCCTTTGTTTTCACTGTCATGGATGTTTCTGCACATAGAAAGAAAGAAGCTGGGTGAGGTGTTCAATCCTGAGACAGGGGAATTACTGTGAGTTCTCTATGTAAACCAGCCTGGCCTGTAGAGAATTCTAGGCTAGCTTGTGCCACAACACAACATAAGATCATGTCTCAAACACATACACACATGCACACACACACTTGCTCACTTGCTCATTCACACATACACAGGCAACAGAGACTTGGTCAGTTACTTTGTGTACTTTTTATTTCCTGTCAACTCTAGTGCAAAGCAATTTCTAGATTAGATCTCTGCCGTTGACAGCTTTGTGCCATGGAAGAGGCATTTTACCATTTTATTCCCTTCCCTTGGTGCACGGGTTGAAGGCTGATCCTGAAATTGACTTGCATTGTTCTTTTGCCTTTTGTAGGATGCTAAAGGAAAAGATTTCCTGTTAATTTGTAAAAGGAGAGAAACAGGCAGGATTCCTGAGCCAGGAACATCTGAATTGATTCTTCCTCATCCCCTTCAGAGCAGATCTCAGCCTGTGCTTTGGGGAAGGGTCTTTCCTTACTCAATAATATAGGCAGATATTTTCCCCTGAATTTTTTTTTCTCCTAAGAATGACATTAATTTTGGAATAGTATCGAAATGAACACACACAGTAAACTGTGGGAGCAGGCAGAGAGATTGAGGTAAGATAACGTTCTCAATGATGAAAATGCAGCGATTACAGCCGATTAAAAATATTAATGATTTCATACATGTTTACAGTGTATCTAGATCATATCTACTCCCACTTCCTTCTTCTTCTCCCTCTGACTACCCAAACATACCCCTTGCACCTTCATGTCTTCTTTTGAGTCCTCACTGAGCAGTTAGAGCTGCCTGCATTCACATGTACAGGGCCATCCATGGAGCCCCAGCAGCCTACCAGGATTCACTCCCCCAAAGAAAATGGACACTTCTTTCCCCGACAACCATCAGTGCCAATCAGTAGCTCCTTAGCTGGGGCTGGGGCTCTGGGAGTCCCTCCCCTTAAGCTTTTAAAGCAACAAAATGACTGTGAAAAGGAGCCTGAGAATATAGGTAGATAAGAGTAGTGGACACTAGAGCAGTTGAAAGTTGTAAGGTAAGCAGGTTGCTACAGCAAAGGGATCCAGAAGGATCGGTGCATGGAGAATGACACCCCAGTGGTTTGGACAATTTGAGGTCGCTGGAGACTTAAGATTTCAGCTTCAGTAGTTTTGGGGAAGGAAAAAAGATCTGTTGAGGTTGGTTTCCAGAGGAATTTTGAAGTGAGCAGGTAAAATTGCAAGCTACCTCTTTGAAACTTGTGGAAAGCTAATCGAGGCCCCCACTGCCACATTATATATTAACAATAAAAGACCAGATGGTTCCCAGCTTTTCCTTTGCCACTGGTTGCTATCCTCATTCTCTGGTATATCTCATATAAAGAAAAATGCTGTTGCAGCTCATTTTATTTCCTCCTGCTTTCCTTGAAAGAGTACTTTTGCCTGACACCGTGTATGTGTGTGAGCAGGTTTCAGAAGCTCCCCGATGTTAATGCTTTCCTGAATCAGTGAACTGCAGAGTCTGAGCCCTAGTTCCCCATCAGTGACACTGCCGGGGGTGGGTTAGAAATGCAGACTCTGGAGTCCACCCTGAACCTGTGGAGTCGGGCTCAGCATTCTGTGCTGTGCTGAACTGAACCTCTGTGATCAGAATACATGCTCTATTTGTAAACTTGTGTTGCTACAGCAGAGTTCCTGAGGGGACAGGTGACTCTAAAAGGTTTATTTAGCTAAGTGTGTTGGAGGGTCAGAGTCCAGACATTGGAGCAGTGCCGGCCCAGTGAATACCTCTTGACTACTCATGGTGAGTGCAGGGGCAGGATCTGGGAGCAAGCCCTTGATTGATTTCCTTCCCAGATCATGGGTAGAGGACGAATCAAGAGTTTGCAGTCCTATGAAGGCAAGCCCCTAGTGACCTGGCAACCACTCAAGAGACCCCACTTCTTAATGTCCATAGCACCCTGCAAAAAACCAAGACAAAAACACAAGAAAAACCAAAAGCCAAAAAAAAAATAAAAAATAAAAAATAAAAAATAAAAAAAAAAACCCAACAACAACAAAAAGCAAAGCAGGCCTACTCTAGACACCAGCTTTTGTGTGTGGACCTTTAGGAACACTTAATATCCAAACCTGAGCACATGATAAACGTTGAGGAGCTTCTTTAACAGAACGCTATCAGTAGAGTAGCCTTTGTTCACATAGAGATAATCTTTTCAGGCTCTTTGTGGTCTTAAGAACCAGTGGGGAGCCAAACTTCCTTTCTTTTTCTAGCAGTTTACTTTGCAGCGGAAGCATCTGTGATGAAGGTGCATGGGCTCTGGGACAGGTCAGACCTGTATCCTCCCACAGAGCCACCTGGGGAAGGGCCAGTTTGGGTCCAGTCTGAATGATGCGGCTTGGTGGAAGCTGGTGAATCACCAGCTCTAAGAGAAACGACTTGGTCTGGATTGGATGAAAATTGAATACCCTTTTTCATTAATCTTGAGGTGTAGATCTCAGTGACCAAAGTGGGATGGCTCTGAATTCAGTGCTGTGGGCAGGACTCTGCAGGAGAAGGGCAGCATTCTTCTTCTTTGCTGTCTAGTAGGGCAGCCGTGTATAAAAATTAATTTACATTTATGTATTTATTATGTGTATGTGTCAGTGTGTGTGTGTGTGTGTGTGTGTGTGCGCATACACATGCCTGTGCCGCAGCAGATGTGTGGAGGGCAGAGGTGCGTGTTCTCTCCCTCTACAGTGGGGTTCCTGAGAGGGAGTTTGGGTTGTCAGTTTTGGTGGCAAGTGGCCTTACTACCTGAGCCCTCTCACCAGTGCTACCTGTGGAAGCTGCACGTGGCTTGCGGCTCCCACAGTGCCACATCATGTTCCACCAAGCCCATCACCTGCAGAGCAGACTGGACAGTGCTCATAGAGATCTTGGCTTAGCACCTCACATGTAAGTTGGCAGACCTTGCTAACCTGGGGTTCTGGCCCGTAAGTCCAGGGTGAGGCCTGAGGTTTTCTCCCAAGCTACTGTCATAGCTGGCCAAAGACCAAATATTCTACAACAGTGGGTCTCAGTCTTTGTAATGTTGTAACCCTTTAATACAGGTCCTCATGTTGTGGTAACCCCCAACCATAAAAATATTTTGTTGCTATTTCATAACTGTAATTTTGCTATTGTTATGAATCGTAATATAAATATCTGATATGCAGGATTATGCGACCACCCAAGCGGTTGCCGAGCACAGGCTGAGACGCCTGTTCTGGAGAGTTAGGGTCTAGCAGACTCTCCCTTTCGGCTGAGCTGACTCCCCTCAAGTCACCGAGGGCAGCTAGCCTGCACGCCTTGTGGGTAGGAGTTTTGTCTTAGCCAGGGTTTTTTCATGAAGACAGGGCCATAAGAAAGCCTTCATTTGAAGGCACGCATGCCTGAGAGGAGACTTTTCTTTATCAGAGGCGAAGAGCCCCTGCTGCTCAATAATGCACAGTCTTTAGGCTGCTCCTTCCTCGCTTCCTGCCGTAGGAATAGTTAGTAAGTTGGTAAGAAAGACCAGCAGATGTTGGTGGCAGGCTAGAGTCTTTCAGAAGTGGATGGAGTTTTAGGGATCATCCTGGCCAGACACTGTTGCTGGAACCTGTGGATAACTTCACTTTCCAGAAACTGAATTAGGGCTGTGGTAAGATTTAGGGCTGCCTCTCATGTACATTGTTTTGTGATTTAAAAAAAAAAAAAAAAAAAAAAAAAAAAAAAGCTGTACTATTAAAGTTCATTTTATAGGCTTGTAAACTACTTGTACATGTCAGAATGTCTACTGCATGAAAGTAGCCATGTAAGAATGGTTCCAACACAGACAGCGGTTGGGGTTTAGCCAGGAAGAGGAACATGCATGACTCATTTCTCCTACCCTCAAAGTCTTCCAACTGTTGTGGGTCACACACCCCCTCATCTTGGGCCTGTGATCCTAACAGAGATTGTCAGAGTGACATGAGGGGATCATAGCTTGTTTACTGCCACTCTCTGTGTCCCTAGAGATATATCTGTGTCATAGGCCTGATTGAGGGCTAAGGCTGGTTGGGAGAGGTAGACCCCAGACTTTGAGGATTCTCAATGCCCAGTAGGACACAGAGAAGTATCTTGGAAAAGGACTGTGCAAGTGATGACAGTCTCTTACTGCCATTACATTTAGACACCCTGTGTATGGTATTTTCTTTGACTAATTGGTTAAACATTTCCTGAGTTCTTTTTCAATCCACGACATTGATCTTTTGTTGTGAGCAAAGGAAAATCCAGATTTTTTTGTTATAGTCAGATTGGGGGTGATACAGTTACTTGAAAGGTGCCTCTTTAACAAATTGTGCTATTCAGATTTGTTCTAAATACTCTTCACTCTACCTTAGAAATGAGTGATAAGATTTTTATTATATTTTAAATGTTTTCTGCCATTTGATGGAACAGGAAGAGGTGAGTTCAGTAGAGGTGAAGCCCGATATACTTTAAAGGGGTCGCCAGGAGCTTATAAATACCATTCAGAGAACATGGTGGACCCCGGTAGGGACAGGGTCAGACGTGATGCCTGAAGACAGAAGTGGGTCTGTATGCTAATCGCTGTGCTTGGAGGTGGAGGCCAGAGATCAGGAGTTATAAGTTCCAGGCCAGCCTGGACTACATCAAACTCTTTCTATCTCCTAGCTGCAGGATTTGTAAGTTTCATTCTGTTGGTGGGTAGCATTGTCCTCTAGAGTGTTTATTGCTTAGAAACTAGAAGGCTACATAATGAAAGTCAATATTAAAACAGCATTTCTCTCCTTAGACTTTTAGAGCAGAGGTCAGCAGGCTTTTTCTGTAAGGAGCTATCTAGTAAATAATTTAGTCCTGAGACTAAATTATCTGTTGCAATTGCCCATCTCTTTTACTTCATGTAGTACATAAATAAAGGAAAATGGCTGCATCCCAATAAACCCTCAAGTTAGGGACCAGGCATTGGGATCTCAGACTTTTGTTTGCCACGCCCTTCAAAAAAGAATTAGATTTAAAAAATAATTTTATCTCTAAAAATTTTGTGTATTTGTCTATGTGGGTGAATGCCATTGTGTGTGGGTACCCTTGGATGCCAGAGGGCATTGGATCTTCTGGAAACTGCAATTATAGGTGGTTATGAGTCACCTGACATGGGTACTGGGAACCAGACTTGGGTCCTCTGGAAAGGTGGGAAGAGTTCTTAACTGCTGAGTCATCTTTCCAACTTCTCAAAAATTTTATGCCTACACTTAAAAAGCATCAAAATATAATATTGCTAATTGTATTAAAATATTTTATCTTTCCTTTTAAATTATATATATTATACATATATATATATCTGTAAATCTGTTTATATGAGTAAATGCACATATGTGTGAGCAGGTGCTAGTGTGGAGCCTAGAAGAGAACATCACTTGTGCTATAGCACACTCTACATATCTCTTTGAGACAGTGTCTCCCCCTGAACCTAAGGCTTACATTTCCTCAGCTGAATGGAAACCAGCCGTTCTCCCGTTTCTGCCTTCCCTCAGAATTGGGGTCACAGGTGTGCATGGGACACCTGGCTCAGAATTGGGGTCACAGGTGTGCATGGGACACCTGGCTCAGAATTGGGGTCACAGCTGTGCATGGGGTACCTGGCTTGTTATGTGCATGTTGGAATCTGAAGTCTGGTCCTCGTGATTGCTCAGCAACTTTCCAGTCCTAGAATTTTGTTTCTGAGACAGGGTCTCACTCTGTAGCTAACTTAGGCTAGCCTGGAACTCACTATTAATACAACAAAATTTGTCTCAAATTGAAGGTAGTCTTTCTGCCTCAGCCTCCTGGGTGTTGAGATTACTAGTGTGAGCCACAACCCCTGGCATATTATATATCCTTTACTTCCTTCTCTCTCTCATACCTTTATAAGTGCAACCTTTTCTTGACCTTTTCATAGGGGTCACCTAAGAAAGACGGTCAGAAAGCACAAATATTTACATTACAATTCACAACAGTAGCAAAATTACAGGTATGGAGTAGCAATGAAAATAATTTTGTGGTCGGGGGTCATCACAACATGAGGAGCTGTATTGAAGGGTCGCAGCATCGGGAAGGTTGAGAGCCACGGGTTTAGAGCAATCATCCGTGGGCAAACTAATAAACATGTCTCAGAGCATGGTCCCCGTAGATCCCTCCCAGTGATGGATCCCTGCTTCCATTTGCGGAGCACTGTGTCAGGAGCTCTGATATGGGCTCTTGCCTGGTTCTCACAGCGCCCTTGGAAAGAGGGGGAATATGTGAAGGGAAAGAAGTGTATTCGCCCATACTGCAGACCGTGTGACTGAGGCTCAGAAATCTAGGTGAAGACCCGTTTATATTGCCTAGTAAATGGTGGGACATGGCTTTAGAGAGGCTTCCTGTTTAGCTGTGAGCTGTGATTCTTCACTTCCTAAAGGCAGTGCTTGTCTCTTCATTCTAATCTCAAGCTTCCTGTTTTGTTTTAAATATCCCAGGATGGGGCAGCATTCAGTAGTCCCATTTTCTTGGCACAGAAAAGAGTTCTGTGCCTCTGTTCTCCTTTCTCAGTAGACAGATCTGAGCTGCGCAGAGCTACAATTTTAGTTAATTCATTCATTAAATTTGCGGCAAGGTCTTCCTGTAGACTTGTCTACCTGTAGACTTGCTGTGCAGCCCAAGTTGCCCTTGATCTTGTGATTCTCCATCCACAGTCCCTGAGGCTCTGGGCTCTGTGAGGCAGCAAACCTAGTGAAATAGATTTTTTTAAAGCTCATGGATACAGTTATCACATTTCGTTTTCTCAGAGGAGAAATGGTCATTCAGTGTCTGTGTTGAGCTCCAGAATATCAGCCAGTCAACCTCTTGCCTCAGCCACATTTGATTCATATGCTTACACTCACCTGTGCTGTGAGCTTTTTGCTGAGAATACTTTCTCCTTCCTGTGCAAGTGGGTTATACCTCTAGAACCTGTGTGTAAGCAGTGTGTAACCAGTGGTTGGTGGTTATACAGCTAGAGACATAAGTAAAATTTACCAAGTGTTTTATTTTGTATTTGATATATTACATTACAGGGCCAGTGAGATGACCCAGCAAGTAATTGTGGGGCTGGGGAGCTGTGGGAATGGGGGAGTCAGCCTGGATCAAGAGTGAGGTTGAAGTTGTCCAGACCCTGAAAATCTTGTCTTGAGACAGGCTGCAGTCAGACCTGCCCTGAGCGCGCATGTCCTGGTGCACATCGCCTTACGGCCTCCACCTCGGCCATTCTGAGGTGGTCACATAGCCTGGTGGCCCGGTTACAGGTTAAACTTCCTCTCTCCTTATAAGATCATGTCCAGCAGCACCTGGAATTCCTCTTCATGCAGATAAGGCGTTTCCAGGACCGTGGCCCCCCAAAAGCCTCTACCCACTCCCCAAAGGTTTAAACAGCCTTTGTTGCCCCCCAATCAATTTCACTGAAGCTGTCTCACTGAAGGCTGTTTCTCACTTGCTGCCAGCAGAAATCCTGCATGGCCCCTGGCTATGTTTCCCTGCCTCCAGTCCAGCTCAGTGTTCAGTGAGCCTGGGTACCCTGAGTAGAAAGCAGAAAAGGGACAAGTAGTGACAAGTGGGCTAGCTGATAAGCCCCAAGGACCTGGTTTCTATTCCTGGGACCCCTATGGTAGAAAGACTCCTGCAAGTTATCTGCTGGTATACACACCACCTGTGCACATACACAGCACATACGCGCATACGCATGCCTGCGCACGCACACGCACACGCACGCACACATACAGTAATAACTGTAATACAGTTGTACATATATATTTAAAAATAACTATGAAGAAGCTCAAATTCTACCTAATCTCCCAAGTTGAAAATCCATCTTACCAGCCTACATTTCTCTCAAAATCTTTGTAAGACAGTAGCTGGCATTGTCTAGTTGGCATTATAACAATCGTCAGAACTGCCAGGCTCCTAATCTGTGTGTCCATCTTGCTGTTCTATGCCTCAGTATATTTATCTCTGAGGTGGAGGTGAGGGAGACAACCTCCTTAGAATTGTGACCATTGAGTGATGTCACACACAGAAGGCACTTGGGTTGCAATACTAATGGGTATCGTTATTTTCGTGTGTACTTGTGTGTGTGTGTGTGTCTGTCTGTCTTTTTTAGGGCCAGAGAACAAGGGCAGTGGCTCAGTGTTACTCCTGAGGTGCTATTAAGACAGGATCTCTCACTGGTGCGGACTCACCAGCAGGCTAACTGGTTAGCAAGCCCCGGAGATGTACTTGACCTCAGTCTCCAGCTCACCATGCCTGCTTTTTTTTTTTTTTTTTAAACAAACAAGCAAACAAACAAAAAAACCCTTGAGAATTGAGTTCATGTTCTTGCCTTTTTACTGACGGTGTGTGTAGAAGGGGTTTGGCACGACTGTGGCTTTTGAACCGGACTATGCTTCAGTCGATGGCTGATAACAGTGTACTGTCCCTAAGGCGTCCCTGTGGTGATGGAGACGCATGCCTAATATCCAGCACAGGGTCACTGAGTGCCCTACACGCTGTTCACTGATGTCTAATGAGACAGTGTTTCACAGCTTCAAGAAAACGGCATTGTCTCTCTTTTGAGATTTTATTTTTATTTTTTGTGTATGAGTGTTTGCCTGCATGTATGTGTCTGTGGCATGTAGACTCGTGTGCAGTAACGATGGAGGCCAGAAGAGGATGTTGGATGCCCTAGGACTGGGATATGGAACTTGGATGTTGGGAATTAAACTTAGGTCTTCTGGAAGAGCATCCAGTGCTCTTAACTGCTGAGCCATCTCTCCAGCCCCACATTTTCTCTTTTATTGTATTATTTTAAGTTCAAGACCATGGCTTATAAAGACTATAAATCCATATAAAGAATGGTATACTCAAAGCCAAGAGACCTGGGTTTTTATTTTTATTTTACTTATTTATCTTTTTAATGAACCTCAAGACTCACACTGGGCAAGCAATCTGCCACTGGGCTCTGTACAGCCCAGGGGACCCAGCTTTGCTAGCACTAGCTTTATGTCATTGGAGAACTTATCTTCTGTGTTTCATTTGGCAAGTTATTAAATCTGTTTTTTCTCTGGGGCAAATAGTGTTCGTGTTCACACAAGCACACTTGTGAGTGTGTGTGCTCACACGCACAAATGTGTATGTAATACAAGAGGATATTTAGTTATTTAGTGTAAAGTTTTCATTGTGAAGCAAGTGTGTTTTCCTTGCTCTAAGTCGTTTCTTTATATTAAACGTAATTTCTGCTTTCTGTTTCCAGCTCCGAGCTCAGAACCAGGTCCTGAAGAAAGGTGTGGTGGACGAGCAGGCCAGCTCCGCTGCGCTCAAGGCAAGCCCTGGGGACCTGGAGCCGCAGAGGGTGCTCCCTGGGTGGGAAAGCAGGCTGTCTGCGGGGGTAAAGTCCCTGCTCCTTGACACTGATTTACCAGGGATGGGGATGGTAGGATTGTTACTTGTCTCTAACTTCTTTTCTTGCTTACGTATGTGTGTGTTTCCTCCGTACTTCTACAATTCTAAACATTGTAAAAATACTGATTTATCTAATGTGTTTCTTCTGTAGCTCAAGGCCCCTGTGGAGTTAGCTCCATCAGGGTGAATGCAGCCTAGTCTCTGTCACCTCTGGGCAGCCTCTGGGAGGACTGGGTCTGCTTGCATTTATATGCCTGGTGCTCAGCCCAGGCCCTAATAATGAGTTTGTGTGAATCGTGTGGTTCTTTACTCTGGTCTTCAGTATGCTACTTCACGGTGACCTGTGTTGGTGTGCACACTGCTTGAGTGACAGGTTTACCATCAGCACCTTTGCTAACTGAAGCCTAATGTCTCTGCCCATTCTCTCTGGCAGATAATAAATGCTGCCTTGTGGGATTTTTGAATGCTGGAGTACTTGTGGGCTATGGATTACTTTCCTGAAACCCCTGAAGAAATGATTGCTGACTCTCCTGATGCTTAAAACCCAGTACTGAGGAAGTACTAGTCTGCCCTGCTTGGCTCCCTTGCTGCTGTTCGTGTGGTTAACTGTGGGGTAGCAGTGTGTGGACACTTGTGGAACATACTTAGTTCTCGCTTTGAGCATCACCACATGCCAGCCACTGTGTCGAGCACTTGACTGTACCCGTTATCTTGTTTCCCTCAAGTCTGTGGGGTGGCTGGTCTTCTCATCGATATTGCAGAAGCGAGGCTTTAGATGGACATTGGGCCAGAGCTCTTCTAAAGCTGCTGATTGCTTAGAAGATTCGGAGCGTCATCCGACTAGTGCTACCTTATTGTAGCAGGGTGAAGAGGTTCTGATTTTTTCGCTCTGAAGTCATTGTAATGACAGCACTAACGGCAGTTTGCCAGTTGTCCAGATGCAGATGTTAGGCTGTCCTCTGATCAATCTATTGGATTTGCTCCTTACTTGAGTTGCTGCGGGTAAATGCCATTGATTGGACTTCCTTTAATTTGAGGTTTTATGATAATTTACTCTGTGTACCTTTGACCTTCAAGTAAAACTTACGGGATTATTGTATCAACAGTGCACTTGGTTGGGGCTCACTAACCACCTTTGTCATGGAGCGCACTCTAGCAGGCACACGCCGCAGCTGTGCCTATCTGTTGTTTTTTCACTGCTTATTCTTATCATTGTTTGTTTGAGTGAAATTAATAAAAAAAAAAGCAAAAAAAAGAAATTAATCAAAGTAATTCTTTAAATAGATAAAAGACTGGCTGCTTATGTTTGAATATCAGTGAACACAGATGTAAGTAAAATATAGTTAAAATGCTGCATTTTTAAAATAAGCTAAAACCAAATATTCTCTTTAACTTCTCTTTTTTACCTTTTACACTCAGTAGAAAGCAGTCAGCAGATAGGGTGGTATAGAGGGTTTTAGGATGTTTAGAGTTTTGCCTCTGTTTTCAGGAGTCTGAACATATTCTTGTGTTGTGTTAATATTGGCTATAAAATCTAACAGGTCAAAGACTTAGGAGAAAGTAAATGTGCTCAGAAGACTTAGGGCTGGGAGTGGTGCTCGGTGGTAAGCACTTGTGTAGGTGGCCTTGGCCAGGTTAGCTTCTCTCCCCTGCATGCTGTGAAGAAAGGGGGTGAAGACAGGGTCAGGCTTCATTTGAAGTCAGAGGGGACTCAGAGAGAGGAACAGAAACAGATTTTCTGCTTCCTAATCACTTAGGGTATTGTCAGTGAGAGTCCCTTAAAACATCCAGATTTATAAATGTGTAGTCCATGGCCTGTCTGCTCACTGTCCCAGACTTAACAACACAGAATTGCAGGCATCGTGCCTTAAGTTGCCGACATCCCTCTATTTCAGTATATATATTTTTTTCTTATTTTATTTGTAAATAGACTGGTTTGGCTGGAAGAGAGTGTTTGTGTACGTGTGTGTGTGTGTGCTCATGCACACGTGAAATAGCTCAAAACATAACTGAAATTATTAACATAAAACTTACATCCCCTGAAGCAAGGGCTGTTTGATTTTATGTTGATGGAACAAAGACTGTTTTGCTTTGATGTAGGAACAACTGAAAATGAAGGATCAGTCATTGAGGAAACTACAACAGGAAATGGACAGTTTGACATTTCGAAATTTGCAGCTTGCCAAGAGGGTGGAGCTGCTTCAAGATGAGCTAGCGCTCAGTGAACCTCGAGGCAAGAAAAATAAGGTGAGTTCAGTAAAGGCTGCTGTGTGGCCTTGGAGAGGTGCAGGCTGGCTCCGTCACAAGAGCCCCCCAGCCCCTCCAGCCCTGCCGCTGGAACTGCGTCCAGAAGACAGATGTTTGCCACATAGAGGCATTTTCCTTTCTTCTTTTCTGTTTTTGAGACAAGATCTTTTCATGATCTTTCAGGCTGGCCTCAAATCCTCAATGCTCCCATCTTCGCCTTCCTGGTGCTGGAATGATGGACGTGTGCCATCACGACCAGTTCAGGGCCACTTGCATAGAAAAGCCAGTTTTTAAAAATCTGTTAGCAGCAAACATGTACATAATTGAGGTGGTAGCTGGGAAAAATCAATGGACGATCTCATATTGCTCAAAATTGATGTCTTTGTTACCTTAATTCCTATAAAGCAAATATAGTCAGATGGTGACTGATGAGCTGCAGCTGCTGAAGCAGGTAGCAGCCAGGGCCTCTGAGATGAGGCAAATTTCTGTGCTTAACAACACAGGAAAGGTGTTGGGCTAGTGGTGAGCCATGTCTGAGTGTGTACACACCCATATTCTACGGGTGTGTTACCAAATCTAGTCCTTTGTAATATAACAGAAACCAGAAGGGCAATTGTCTAGGGCCAGGGCCTGAGGGGTACATGCAGAAGGATGTGTGGAGGGGAGAACACAGCCTCCAGAGTTGAGCATGGTTGAATCCTCTGCCTGCCATTTACAAATCTTTGACTTTGGCAAGGTTGTTAATATTTTAGCCTCAGTTTCTCTATCAGTAAAATGGGTATGAGAATTTAAGGCTTACAGGGATTAAATGGAATCACAAAAAGTGCCTAAAGCTGTATTATCATGTGATATGTCAGTATCCTTTCCCAAAGGATTACTGTATTGATCTGTGTAGAAGGAAACTCTGAAGGGTTAAAGTGAAGAGGGGACAAAGAGGGCCACATCCATTGTAGAGCCACTAGAAAGCGTGCGCGCTTGGGGGATGCCAGGCAGTCCTGGGAGGAGGTAGCCATTTAGACTTCAAACATGACTCTCGGGATTTTTTTGAGTCAGGGTCTTACTATGTAGCTCAGGCTGGCCTGGTATTAAATATGTAGGCCAGACTGGCCTCAGATATGAAGCAATTCTCCTGCCTCAGCTTCCTAAGTACTGGCTTACTGGTGTGGGCCACCATGCCCGGCTAATACACCAGATTGAGCCTTTAGCAGAAGTGCCTAATACTTGTGAATTAGTTTTAGTTAAAGCTTCCAAATTTGGGAACACTGCGGATTATGCATAAGTCATTCTGTAATGTGCCTCATGTATTTTCCGTGTTCCAAACATGGTAGGTATTTAGTATCTTGTTTTTTTTATAGAGCTCTATTTTCAGAGGACCCCTTCATCACCGATTTGTGTTGGATTAGCCAGTGACTTCATTTGAAGTGATGAGTGAGATGCAGAAAAGGCAGGGTGTGGTGACTGATGTCTGAACACAGTGTCATTGTTAGACTGCCTGTGTATCACACCGGAACAAGTGCTCATTGTTAGAGCTTCTAACCATCCTTTGTAGTGCAAAAGTTAGTGTTAAGAAGAAAAGGACTTTTCATAAGCTCAGTGTGTACATGGTTATATTTTTATTTAAATAGAAGTTTCCATGGACTCTTATGTGAACATATATTTGTGAATGAAAATAAAAAATAAATAACTTAATAGACTTTTTATTTCTTTGTTTTTGAGGCAGGGTTTTTTCTAAAGCCTTGGCTGTCCTGGAATTTGCTCTGTAGACCAGGCTAGCCTTGAACCCACCTGCCTCTGCCCAGCTTTACTGAAGGCTCTTAAAGGAATGTATAGCTCAGAATCTACTCTCAAAATACTCTCTCGCAAATTGAAAGATCAGGTCAGACAAGGTTTCCTGCTGTTCTGTCTTCTAGCAGCTTCTGAATTTATAAGCAAAAAATGATGAACTCATTCATTATTTTCTCTGTCCTTCTTTTAAGCTTTTTCACCTTTGCAGTCTTGGCAGTTCCAGTTTGGTTCTGCTGGGCTAAGAGAAACAATATACTGTGTGCCTTTTGCAGGGCTGTTTGAAAATGGTGAACATGTAGAAGAGACAGGCCACAAGGCTGTAGAGCTGCTATGTGCCTTAGTATGTTTCTCTAAAGGGTCAAAGTTGTGTGGACATAACTTGTTCTTTCCACCAGAAAAGTGGAGAATCGTCTTCTCAGTTGAGTCAAGAGCAGAAAAGTGTCTTTGATGAAGATCTTCAAAAGAAAATCGAGGAGAATGAACGGCTGCACATACAGGTGACAAAAACTGAACTACAAAAGAATGGATTTTGGGGGCTGGCAAGGTGGCTCAATGGGTAAAGACACTTGTCAAACCTGATGGCCTGAGTTCCATCCGTGGGTCCTAAGTAGTGGAAGGAGCAAACCAATTCTCCACCAGCTTTCACCTGGCAAGTCGTCCCTTAAAGTGCACTTAAGTAAGTGCACTTGAAAGATATGAGGAGCCATGAGATGGCACAGTGTGTAAATGTACTTGCCGCAAGCCTGACAAGTTCAATCCCTGGGACCGTAAATGACTCTTCTGACCTCTGCATGTGTGCACACACGTAAATAAATACGTGAAATTAAAAAAGAAATCTCAAAAATTTTGATCGCAGTGCATTTTAAGTATTCATAACTCTTAATTAGTATCAGACTCATTAAGGACAAAAAGCTTTGTAAAGAACAGAGCCTCAGGTGAATTGTCTATTAATAGTTGGTCAGAGTAGGGATTTGTGGGACTAAGAGAAGGGAGGTGCAGGCTTTGGGGCAGGCTTCTGTGTTTCCATGCTCTTCCTGCCATGTTTTTACTCTAAGACAATGTGTTCAGGCTGCTTCTACCTCTGCAAATGGGGGGATAAGAATGTATCCACAACTCTTCCCTGTGGCAGTTAAGGGCTCCGGTCCTCTAGCTCTCCTCCCGTCAGCCACATGGCAGTCACGGGTGAGTGCCACTGCTGTTCTTGAGGTATGCACTGGGATCCTCAGAAGAAAAACAGTCTTTTTCTTTCAGTTTTTCGAAGCTGATGAGCAGCACAAACATGTGGAAGCGGAACTGAGGAGTCGGCTGGCAGCTCTGGAAACAGAAGCTGCTCAGCACCAAGCTGTGATTGATGGCCTGACCCGGAAGTACATGGAGACCATTGAGAAACTACAGAATGACAAGGCTAAGCTAGAAGTAAGCCCCACTTCCCAGGGAGGGATGTTAAAAACTAGTTCAGGCTCCTCTAAGTTCAGCCATAGGCTGAACTGTCAGCTTTTCTTTTCTTTTCCCTCAAATTCAGGTAAAATCTCAGACTTTAGAAAAGGAGGCCAAGGAATGTCGTCTTCGAACAGAAGAATGGTATGTGGAAATGTGAATTCTAAGAGGCCCTGAAATCAGAATCAAAGCCCGAGGCTCCATTTAGCTTTTTTTCTGTCTCACTCTGAGCTGAGGACTCTGGTGTAGGCACTGCCAGGGTCCTCTTCTGTTATCAGGAGCCGAAGCATCTTGACAAAGCTTGACGTCAGCAGAGGGTCTGGGTCAGCTCTCAGTGGGGCTGGGCTTTGTGTTTCTGACTTTCGTGGAACAGGGACCCGGCCGAAATGGTGCCAACCGATTTTTTTTTTTTTTGAGACAGGGTTTCTCTGTGTAGCCTTGGCTGTCTTGGATGTGCTTTGTAGACCAGGTTGGCCTAGAGCTCACAGCAATCTGCCTGCCTCTCCCTCCATGAATGCTGGGATTACAGGCCTGGGTCACCACACCCGGCTGATGCCAACTGTTTAATGGTATATGTTGAATAAAATTGAGGTTATAGGATCTAATTGAGAGATTTCTAAACCTCAGAACATTACATAACAATGTGCCAAAGCCATTCATAGTCTTAACACTTTCTTTTCTGGCATTTACTATGATACTTAAGTTTCACTGCATTGGTGAAAATACATATGTGGTTTAGATGTGTATCTGTGCTAGTAATTTAACCAATACAGAAATAATCAGCTTTTTAATTTAAGGAAAATATAATCTGGTATTAATACTTAAAAACTGTACAGTGATAAAACATAAGAGGAAATTACAATTATCTTGGGTAAGTAAACTGAGGTTGTGCAAGAGACTGGAACTATGGTGGATTCTCTAGAAGTCTCTGGGGCTTTGCAGTAGGGCTGGTGCCTTTCCTAACGTCATCTTTGAACAACTCTCAGTGGAGTGTTCCAGATGTCAGCACAGCTCTCTGAAAGCCTGCTGCCAGCTGTTGGGGTAACAAGCAATTGACGATTCACTGATTGGTAATAATGTGGTAATGTGAGTTCTTTTTTCTTTCAGTCAGTTACAGTTAAAGAATCTTCATGAAGATTTGTCAGGTAGATTAGAGGAATCCTTATCAATCATCAATGAAAAAGTCCCTTTTAATGATACAAGTAGGTATTACGTATACGTAAGTGTCTCTTATTTGCATCCCTGAATCTCTCTGTCGTAGCTAGTAAATTAAGAGAATTTCTAATTTTCTCAGGGAAAAAAAAATCGAATTGGCCTTGAGGGGCGGGGTTGGGATGGGGGTTGCTGTCTTGATCAGGCCTGGTTCTCATGTTTCCTAGGGACATTCTGAATCATCTCCTAAGTGCTCCAAAGCCAGTGTTCTTGGGAGATGTCCAGTGCATTCTTTGAACTACATTTCTCATGCTCGAGGATACCCATCAGCATGTGAAGTGGGGGGAAGTTTGCATAAGAGTTGTTCACTAGGTTGTGGGGGTATGTGTGTCCATAGTAGGATATGGGTTTTTTTTGTTTTTGTGGCCTGTTAGCTTCTGCCCCTGGGGAAATTCCCAGTGACAGGAAGCTGTTGGGAAGTCTGGCTTCTGTTTTCTCATGGAGATGGCCTGATAGCTTACACGTTCAAGAGTGACAAAAAAGAACTTAAATAGTACCTTAAAACAGTACTCATGTGTGCAGTAGATGTTTAGCCTTTAGGTAGGAGTAAATGAAACCCTTAAAGCAAAGAAACCATTTATTTGGAAGCCAGGGAGATGGCTTAGTGGGTAAAGATGCTTATTGCCAAGCACTCCGAGTTCAGACCCCAGAACGCACATGGGAGAGAGAGAGAACCAACCCCCAAAGTTGTCCTTGGACCTCCATCTCTGTGGCATTCCTCCCACCTGCTCCAGGAAATAAATTAGTTTTTAAAAATTAAAAAAAGCAAATAAAACTTAAAAGAAAATATATCTGGAACTTGAAGCATGTAATCAAGTTAGTATACACTTCCCTTTTTTATAGCTACATTTGAAATTTGTTTTTTAATTTCCTTAAATTTTTCTTGGAAAAGTCTGGGGGTCGGGAAAGAGAAAAGAGAGGAGAAAATAGTCCTTTGATTGCATGAAATCAGCATAGGTGGGGCTGGAGAGGGGCCCCGGTGGTTGAGAGCATGGACCACCCTTCCAGAGGACCTGGGCTCTATTTCCAGCACACACATAATAGCTCACACTGTCTGTAATTCTGATTCCAGGGACTCTGACACCACGAACATGCATAGGGCGCACAGACATGCATTGTAACTGTTCTTGTAACTGTAATTGTTTATGCAGGCCAAACACACAAACACATAAAACAAAACCGGCAAGGCCATTTCTCTATCAATAGCCTAAATTCCCCCTTGGACACCATGCCTGTCTCCAGCTTCTATGTTTGTGTGAGTGGTGTCAGTACGCTGTGGCTGTGAAGTCCTGGTGGTCCATTTGCTTGTTACTCTTTGCATCAGGCAATGATTAGGGTCTTAGTGACTAGTAGCTTCTGGGTCATATGCACTTACCCTTCCTTTTCCAGTATGACTTGTCACCAGTTTTAGATTCTGTCACGCCATTTCTCTGGGTTGCTTTTAGTTGTTTAGACTACTCTGTGCCATGTAGAGCCACTTGGAGTTGTGAGGGAAGGGACCTCATCCTTGTGGGCACTTCGAGAAACCTTCTCAGAGGAAGTATTCAGACCAGACCAGTGTAGTTAGTGCTGTTTGTTTGTTTGTTTGTTTGTTAAGAACAGAGGGGAAAAGAAGCGGGGAATTTCAGAGAGTGTAATACATGGCATAAAATTCTCCATGTCATCTCGGGTTTAGTAGTTAAATGTGGCAGAAGGCTCAGATCAAGGACTGTGAGGAGCAGTGGCCAGTAAAGTGTGGGATTAGGACTTAGGACTTAGTTACATGGCTTTCGAGTTGAATGAGAGTTGTTGGAGTGAGGCGTTGTCCTGGGATGTATGTCCTCACAGTTAATCTGGAGCATAGTGGAGATGTCCTGAGACTGGGAGAGGGGAGACCATTTGCCAAAGCTCCATGTGCTGACATGGACGTGTGAGCCTGGGTGACCAGAGAGATGTAGATCTTGTGGAAAAGAACAGGTGGGCTGTTTGGGGAGGCAAGGGAGAGGGAGGAGGCAGCGTAGGGGAAGATGATGCTACAGTAGACAAAAATAAAAGGTATAGAAATGGGTAGCTTTCTCTCATGACAAAACTACTTGAAGTTATCAGTGAAAAGGAGAGAACGTTTTTTGGGCTCAGCCCAGGGTTGTCAGTTTGTGGTTCAGATCTGCTGATTTGGGGCCTGTGGTAGGGCATAGCGTCATGGTGGTAGCACACGAAAGACCAAAGGTGCTCAGGTTGGGGCAGCTGGGAAGCAGTGGCAGGGAGGGGCTTAGGTGCCAATATCCCTCTGAAGAGCACTGCTTCAGTGATATAACTGTGCAATGAGGTCTTACTAAACTGTTCCTTCCCCTCACAGTAGCACTGTAAGATGTCAAACACACCTTTGATGCATGGGCCTTTTGTGGACATGTGTAGACATCTATGGTCTAAGCTATTATAGCAGATGGGGTGCGGGATGTGAAGGGCAGCGCAGCTTGGCTGTGGTTGATGGAAAGGTGATGGCTCTAACTGTTGCTGAGTATTTGACATAGCTCAGGAGAGAAGCAGAGTGCCCCTGCTGGTGAGATGAGCACTGTGTGGGAGTGGGGAACAGGGGAACAGTGTGAGGAGGCACATGCAGGATCCTTGGTGAGCTCCCCACTTCAGCCATGGGTAGTGAGGGGCTGTGGTAGAGGAAAGGCAGGGAAACAGTGAGGATTTTCTTCCACTGGTGATGCTGGTCATTGCTGCGCCTAGCCATGGGAGGTCAGAGCGAGTGAAGCAGCTGACTGTTCTGTGAGGCTTGGAAGTTTTGGAAGCACTAGTGCTTCCAGGACTCAGGGGTACATGGTGGTAGAGGACTGAGAAGGCGATGATGTGTAACTAGCCAGTGGAAATAAAGAAATGGATGAGGGCAGAGAGTCAGTTATGGCATTGGTAAAGAAGGGAGAGGCTGGATGTGGGGTGCTGTCCCCTGTCATGCTAGCACTACGGAGGCTGAATGGGGGAGTGCAGGTTTAAGACTAGCGTAGGATGCACAGCGACATCCTGTCTCAAAAAGGGGGGAAAAGTAGAGGAGAGGAATAGAATGAAGAGAAGGAGGAGGTATGCCAGGCCTGTCAGTCAGTCAGGAGTTGCTGCTGCTACAGAGTCCAGGAAGAGGATAGTCTCCGCACGCCGGCCTGTGAGGTAGAGTTGGGGAGTGCACTATTGGGCTAGAGATAGGGCTCAGCAGTTGAGAGCAGGTGCTTCTCTTGTGGAGGGCCTGGGTTGGCTTCCAGCACCTGCCTTAGGCAGACGCAGTTCTGGGGGCCCTGATTGCCTCCTGGCTACCTGCACATGTGTGGTACACATACAAGCAGATACTACCTTTGTTTTGTTTATTTGTTTGAGGCAGGGTTTCTCTGTGTAGCCTTGGCTCTCCTGGACTCACTTGCAGACCAGCTAGTGCACACCTGTAATCCCAGCACTCAAGAGGTGGAGGCAGGAGGATCTCTGTGAGTTCGAGTTCAGTCTGGTCTACAAAGTGAGTCCAGGACAGCCAAGGCTTCACAGAGAAACCCTGTCGTGAAAAACCAAAACAATAACAACAAAACAAAAACCCAACAAACAAACAAGAACCCTCCCACTCCCCAGAAGCACTGTGGTGCCTGGTGTTAGGCAACAGTGACAGGGCTGAGCAGGACTGTGGGACCAGCGCAGGAAAGAGAGCACTGAGATGCTGGGACCACCACCAACAGCAGCAGTGGATCTGAAAATAAGTCCTGTTAGAGAGATACTGGTAGTTTTCGAGGCTTAGTGTGGCAGTCAGGGCGGTTACTGTAACACAATGACTGACGACAGCAAGCACACTGCGGGCCTTTGTAAGGGATCTTCAGAGGCCCAGAAGAGATCTTTGAAAGGACTTCTTTGCCATGGAAAGCCAGGAGGAGTTTGTTACTTTCAATCCTGAGGTTAGAGAAGGAAACAGTTTTTACTTACGCAAGAAGCCACAGATTCTCTGTAGTTCCACCATCCTGTGCTGTGGGTGCAGAGTCGGCATTTGGGGTTCTCAGGGGAAGCCAGCTTTGCAGTTGCTCCTCTAAAGACTGAATGGGCTCTGATGCCTCCCTTTTGTCTTGTAGAGTACAGTGAGTACAACGCTCTCAACGTTCCCCTGCACAACAGGCGGCACCAGGTAAGGCTGGGCCGGAGGGATACACACAGCACCTTACTAAGGGAAGTTAGGCGAGTGGGTCTGTTTGCTGTGCTAGCGCGCTGCGTTACTCTCATTCGCTTCTCTGAGTTGTCTGAGTTGCTTTATTGAGTTCATGTGCTGCTGATTTTTAAAATTTGCTATTTATTTTTATGTTTACTGATTTATTGGGGGGGGGAGCTCATATGAGGAGGCCTGAGGATAACTCGTGGGAGTCTATTTCTCCTACCATGTATTGAACTCTGCTCATCAGGCTTGGCAGCACTGGCAGCACCCACTTTACCCAGCACCACTAGATTCTTTTATCATTGAGATGGGGTCTCACTACATATCTCTCCTGGCTTGGAGCTCACTCTGAGGACCAGGCTGGCCTCAAACTCAAGGAGATCCCCCTGCCTCTGCCTCCCAGGGGCTGGGAATAAGGCAGTACTACGGACTTTTTATGTTTTTCTCATTTTATCACATTAGAATTGAATTATGGGATGCCTTACTTTTTGAGCCAGGCTTTTGTTTAGGGTGGTGGGCTTTGCACTCAAACAGCCAAGGCCACATGGAGGAAATTTGAGTGGGAGCAAATGAATGTAGACTGATGAGTGATCTCACGAGGGTTCAAGTGCTTTAAAGCAATTGCCTGAGAGTTGACTGTGTACTTTGCATTTTAAAGCTGAAGATGCGAGATATAGCTGGGCAGGCCCTGGCCTTTGTTCAAGATCTCGTGCCTGCTCTTCTGAACTTTCACACCTATACAGAACAGAGGATTCAAATTTTTCCTGTTGATTCTGCTATAGACACAATATCACCATTGAATCAGAAGGTAAGTACAATGCCTTTTGTTGCCATGACGAATGGGAAGAACAAATAGGGAATCTTTTCAGATGGCTGCTGTGTATTAGCCAAGTACTATGGGAGACTTGGAAGAAATCACAAGCCTTCATCAACAGCAAATACAGGCTGTTAAGATAATAAAGCAAGGATATTATCAGAAGGTCACAGAGTGAACCATTGACGGAGTGATTGAGAGAGTGTGTGAATGCACGAGGGAGCGAGGGAGCGAGGGAGCGGTGATCAGCCACAGCATGGCCAGTTGGTGTAGGATCAGCGGGGAGGGCAGATGCTGATATCATCTGAGAAGATTCTCTGGGGTTTAGAGCCTTGAAGAATGAGCAGGATTTTGAATGGGAGAAGAGGGATAGTGATCATTGTTTTTGTTTGTTAATTTGAATTCGGAGAAGGAGCTGTGGGAACAGAAATGTGAACCAGGAAAACATGGTGGGTGGTGCTGAGCTTGTGGACTGATGGGGGGGGTTGAGTGAATTTCTGGATGGAATGTGAAGTCCCTGGGGGGGAGGAGGGAGAGGAAGGTTAGGAGAGCAAAGTGGCTTTTTTTGGAGGCCCTTGAGGACCAGCTGAGGCAAAGACCTTCCCTTTGGTTACAAGGCTGAGGCCTGTGCAGCTTTTTGGCAGTGGTTGATGAAGTGGAAGGTCCCATTTTATTGCTGGGAGGCTAATTCTCTGGCATGTTTCATCTGGACTGCAGTTGCTGTGAATCTGTCATTGGGCCAAGCAGCCAGTGTGGTCGGCCTACTCTTTTTCCTTCTGTTTAGGCGGCTAATGGGAAAGGGTAAAGCTAGTTGAGTGTGGTGACGTCAGCCTCTGTGCAGTTTATCTGAGGATAGAAAAAGTTTGCATGCTACTTTCTTTAGTCCCTGTGCTTTCTTTTGATGAAAAGATTTTGTGCCCCGCCCCCTCAGGTAATCCTAAAAAGGATTTCAGGTTTATTTAGCTGAAAAGCCAAAATGCTGATAAGTACATCGGTTTTGTGACTGGACAATACCCTGAGCCTAGTAGTTTAAAACAGCAGACATTGGCTATCCCCTGGTTTCTTGGTCAGGAGCTCAGGAACCAGCTAACTAGGGAGTTTGTGGCTCCTGACATCTGTCACTGGGGTTGCATTCACCAAAGGTGTCACTGGTGGAGGTGGGAAGTTAGTGCTGACTGGAGGCTAGAAGCCTGTTCTCACATGCCGTTCTCGGGAGGGTGTTTGATGTTCTCATGTCATGAACCTAACATCCCGTAGAGTTTGCTTTAGAAAGATGTGGGAGCCACAGTCTTTTGGGACCCTGGGCTAGTCCCATTGGGCGTGCCTGTTGTGTTACTGGTCACACAGACTAACCATGAAACAATATGAGCCAGTAGCCTTCAAAGGCGAGAATACATGGGTGTCACTGAGGTATTCATGGAGGCCAGCTCACGCATAGGAAGCTGAGGGTCATGCTGCAGATGTGTCCTCTGAGGGCCTGATAATGTGACCTGTGATCAGCCCTGGTTTTCTTCCTAGTCTGACTCTTACTAGCCATTTTTTTTCTTCTGTTGCATAGTGTAGTATTTGTAGGAATTAGACATACTTATGTTTACAGATCCCCAAATGATAGTAGGTAATCAAGACCTGGACTCCGGAGTCGGACTCTTTGGGTTCCCAGTGTACCTCTGTCGTGTTCTAGCTGTGTTCCCTTGGGAGGTTTACTTAATCCTTCTACAGTGGTTTCCTCATCCTTAAAATGGGAGAGGAATGTGCACATTTCACAGATACACATGAGGTGATGTGAAGGCCTGAGTGTGTCTGGCAGTGGGCACCTGGTAGGTTAGCCGTGGCCATCCTGGGTCTTAGCGGTGCTTGGTTTTCACCTCTTCTCCTGACTCCACAAACCCATTGAAGCTAATACAAAGAAGCTTTGTAATTTTAATTTGTCCGGAACACCTCATTATTTTGGAAAACTTTTGCTAAAAGATGGCCAAAGTGTGTAAAGTCATTTCTAGACCGTAAAGTATCTGAGAGCTCATAGTTCACAAACATGGGCAGCAGACCCCAGAGTGCTTGATCTGTGCCGACAGTATTACTGTGCAGTTCCCATGGGGTCACCTGCATTTTGTAGAAGATAAGACAGTAGTTTAGTGGCAGAAGTTCAGACTTGAGCCATAATTAAATACCTAGGCTGAGATATTTCATAAGTGAAACCCCTTTGCTTCTAAATTATCTAAAATATAGCGGGACCCCCTCCCCCACTCTCTATGTTGGGATTTAACCCAGAGCCTCACACATGCTAAGCACACACTATACCACTGCTATAGCACACACTATAGTCACAGCCCCTGGCTCTGTTTGCATGCTGTGATATCAGTGATAATAATAAACATTTTAAGTCATCTTGATGTAACCCTGAATAGTGAGTACAGGGTGATAGAAGCTGCCGGGTGGGCAGGTTTGTTTTCTGTCACACTGTTCAGGGATGCTGGCCCACTGTGCTCTTCATGGTGCTGCGACCCCATTTTTTCAAATGCCTGATTGTTCAATGTGTCAACCCTCTTCTGCTTCCTTCATTTGGATTGGGATAGGGACCAGCGAATATTGTCTGGGGCCTTAGAATGTTTTCCAGAAACAAGTTCAAGAGAATTCCAGTGCAAAAGTCAGCGAGTCCACGTCCTACTTGCTGATGCTTAATTTCCAGTGAATTAATTCAAATGTTTCTCCTCCTCTTCAGTTCTCTCAATACCTTCATGAAAATGCGGCATATGTGCGCCCCCTGGAGGAAGGAATGCTGCATCTATTCGAGAGCATTACAGAGGATACTGTGACTGTCCTGGTAATGTTCCTCCTTGTTTTTTACTACAGGAAATGGGAGCTCTCATTGGCCGGTTGCACTTTTAACTGTGAAACTGTCTTTTTATCCAGGAGACAACTGTGAAATTGAAAATGTTTTCAGACCATCTAACTTCCTATGTACAATTCCTTCGGAAGATCCTTCCGTATCAGTTGAAGAGGTATTCATTCCTCTGGAGGCCAGGGGAGCTTGGGCAGCTGCGGGAGGGACTGCCTGCTCTGGAATGAAAGCATTCTCCTGGACGGTTTGCAGCATGTCTGGGTACTCAGTCAGCTGTGGTTTTCAGCGGCCCTCTAGTCTGCTGACTTAGCAGTGCATAAAGTCATAATCAGTGTTCGCAGTATTGGGAATGGCACATTTTTTTGGAAGAAACATTTTGGCTTTGAGTTTTTATTATTCCTTTATTGTAAATGTCTAGAAGGGAGTTAGAACATTTAACTTCTGCATTTGAATCTTAATCCTTAGGTATCTTTGAAATGATATCTTTATATTATTAGAGACTTATTTAAATTATAAAATAAAATCTTTATCTGCTCTGGACCTTCTAGGCTATGTCACTCAGCAACCTCTAATATTCTACCTTGAATATTCAGCAACCTCTAATATTCCACCTTAAATATTCAGCAACCTGTAATATTCCACCTTAAATATTTAGCAACCTTTAATATTCAACCTTAAATTTCTAGAAAGGCATAAAATGTATTAGAATTTTGATGAAATTGCTTTTAAGTTTTAATGCTTTTTATTTGTTTGTTTTGAGGCAACATCTCACTCTGTAGTCTTGGCTTGCCTAGAGCTTGCTATGCCCACTAGGCTGGCTTTGGACTTTTGAGATCCACCTGCCTCACCCTTCTGAGTGCGGGGATTAAAGGCATGTACCAGGCACATCCGACAAGTTTTAATACTTTGATACTTGGGCTAAAACTACAAACAGAAGTTTCGCCTAAATCTTTATTTTCTTTTAAATTAAGGAATAATACAAGGAACAAAAATAGTTTTTGAAATATGAAATAGTATAAGTAGTATAAAATTAGAGTATAAATTAGGTTATTTATTGATATTTTAAAAAAGAATTTTTTTTGAAGAATTAATACATTTTATGTGACATCTGTTTCTGAATACCAAGCTATTAAGGTATTTGGGTCAGCAAATGCTTTGGTTTGTGCATATGAGAAGATTTTCGGGCTTTAAAACAGAATAGACTGTACGCTGTGACTTGTTTAAGGTTATATTTAAGAAGCATTGCAGTCCCAGCACATGGGAGGTGGACAGGAGGATTGTTAACTCTAGGTCAGTGTGCACTGCATGAAAGACCTTGTCTTAGAAAACAGAGCAACAAACACAACAGGGCCAACCCAGTCATTAAAAAGTGTTTGTTATTTTACATGGCTATACATTTTTCATGATATTAATTAACTAACTAGCTAATTAATTAATTAATTAGAGATGTCTCATTATGTGGCCTTGGTCAGCCTGGAACTCACTGTATAATACAGACAGACTAAAGAATGCGCAGAGATACGCCTGCCTCTACCTTGAAGTGCTGAGATTAAAGGTGTGCACATCTGGTTCTTTACGATTTTATTTTGAAGCATTTGCTAAATCCTTTCTCTTGGTGGCACATCCTTACCTGCTGAGCTATCCTGCTGGCCCAGCTTTTTTAAAACAGCGGCTTTGAGTGGCTGACCTGTTCTTCAGCAGAGTTGAATGAGGCTGTCTTACTAAAGCAGATGACAAGGGAATGGGTGGGAAGAGACAGAATCATGTTTCCTGTGTTCACGTTTCTAGCTTTTTGTTCTGTTTTGGGAACACAGTTTGACTACGTGATACAGGCTCACCTGGAACTCACCATCCCGCCACAGCCTTTTGATAATGGGATTGCAGACACATGAAATGCTTGGCATCTTTCTAGTTTTGTGTGAGCCTTTTTACTTGATTACGATACCTTGTTAAATAAGCATTATTTAGTGTCCACATTTTAAACTTTATAGTTAAGGGATCTACTTAAAGTTGAAAGAGGTAAAATATATTTTGTGATAATATTAAGTATTTACACTTAAATTTGAGCCTACAGTAGCAGCAATTTTTGTTTAATTAGTTTTTTAGGAATTCAGTGAAATGAAATGTCTTCTATAAATAATGCAAGGATTTTCCCAGCAAAGGTTCTGTGTATTTAATACTGAGCTAACTCACTCACTCATGTAGAATAGAAAAAAAAGCAGGGCCCCTGCCATGGCCATTCTGCAGATGAGGAAATGCTTAGCCCCACCTGTTGTGCTGGTCACTGACCGTGGTCCCACAAAGCAGTTGTGCCCCCGTGTGACCCCTACAAAGCCATCCAGGTCTCCTTCACTCCTTCTCTTGGAGTTATTTTGGATAATTTTGCTTTTGTTTCTTGGAACTATTTGATTCTAAAGGTCTTGTGAGAAGTCCTGGTGAGAAACAGTGAGACAAGCATGACTATTTTAAGAGGTTTATACAGTCGAGAGAGATGGCTCAGGAGGTAAAGACTTGTGCTGCCAGGCCTGTTGAGATTCACACGGCGGAAAGAGTGCCCCGCTTCTGCAGATTGCCTTCCGGCCACCACGTCTGTGCTGTGGCACGTGCACACACACATAATATTTTGGAAACATAATTTTAATATTTAAAAATATATTACTTTCATGCTGGAGAGGTGGCTCACTGGTTAAGGGCACACTCTGCTCTTCCAGAGCCTGGGTTTGACTTCTACCATCCACACGGTAACTGTTAGGCATCCATAACTCCAGTTCGAGGGGTCTGATGTCCTTTTCAGGCCTCATCAGGAACCAGGCACACAAATGGTGCACAGACATACATGCAGACTTGACATTTAGACAAATAGAAAAATTGCATGTATATATGTATATGTGTATGTAACCATTTAGACAAAAAAAAAAAATCTTTTATAAAAGAATAGAGGAAGCCAGGCAATGGTACAAACTTTTACTCCTAGCACACTGGCAAGTTGATATCTAAGTTTGAGGCCAGCCTGGTCTACAGAGCAAGTTCCAGGATAACCAGGGTTACACAGAGAAACCCTGTTTCAAAAAACTAAACAAAACCAAAACAAAACAAAAAAAGGAAAACGAAGTCCTCTAAGATGCTGACTTTTGAAACTCTGCCATTCCTAGTTTAGAAGAAGAATGTGAATCTTCCCTTTGCACACCTGCATTAAGAGCCAGGAACCTGGAGCTGTCCCAGGACATGAAGAAGATGACAGCGGTGTTTGAGAAGCTGCAGACATACATCGGTCTCCTCGCCTTGCCAAGTGAGTGAGACTGGCGCTCAGGGCGCAGCATGAAGGACTGAGAGCTCAGAGCTGGAGAGGACATGAGCGTTAGCTTGGGAGAGTGAGCAGGACTGCAGGCCTGCACCCGGAAAACTGTGAGCGCAGTGAGTTAGAGGCAGTGAAGTAGATGGGTCTGAATGTTGTGACTGAAGTTAAGGTAAGCTGTTTGTCACTAACCATGCATTAGATACGAATTCCTTTTCTCTCCTTTTTTTTTTTTTTTTTAAAGTGGAGAAGGGTGACTCATGACTATGGGGGGAAGGTAATAACAACTTCACTGAGGAAGCCACAGGGAGCATCATGGGTGTTCCTAGCAGCCTCGACTTCTTAGAGCCTTTAAAGATGCAGAGTGTTTTCCTTTGGCCTAATGGACAAAAATACTGAGGAAATTGACTGGACCTCCATTTTAATGATGTTTTTAGGAATGCCATGGTTTTAGCGGGGCCTGGTGGCTCATCTGTGTTCTCAGGACTCAGGAAGCTAGGGCAGTTTCTTAAGGGAAAGAGGGACTTAGGGAGGGAAGAAAGAAGGAAACTTCTATTGCAGCATGTAAATGATGGCATTAAGTATATTTTGGTTTTGCCTTTTTTAATGCTCTCAGTTACCTACTGTATATTTCACCCATTTAAAGTCCAAATCCGTCGCTTTCAGTGCGCTCACTGATGTGTACCTGCAGTACAGACCATTTTAAACCATTTTCCTCACCTGAAGAAACCCTTTGTTCTTTAGCTATTGCTTCCTATTCTGCTAGTCCTTCTCTCTCTAGCCTTAGGCAGCTGCTTCACTGTTTCCTGTCTCCAGATTTGCCAGCTCCAGATTAACAATTATGTGAACCGTTGTATGTTGCTTTCAAAAGCTTTGTCTTGTAGTAAAGCTTACAAGATCAGTGTGAAATGTAGCATGTATCCATACTCCATTCTTTTTTATTGCAGAATACTATTCCATTGTTCAGATGTACCAAATTTAATGTCTATATCCATCAAACAATTGGGATAGTTTGATTATTAAGAGCAATGATGCTACATACATTCATGTATGAGCTGTTATGTGGACTTACCGTTTTATTCCTTTTTTGAAGTTTTATTTGTTTTATGTATCTGAGTGCCCCTCTGCACGGCAGAAGATCGCATTACAGATGGTTGTGAGCCACCATGTGGTCGCTGGGAATTGAACACCGGACCTCTGGAAGAGCAGACATTAACCATCTCTCCAGCCCTATCTTTTTATTCTTTTGGGCCTAGCGGCACATATCTGTACCTAAGAGCAGACTCGCTGCATCATATAGTAACTATGTTTGTCTGTTTGAGAAGCTGTCGTGACTGTTTTCCAAAGCACCGTTTTTGCCTTCCTCTGTGCAGCATGTGAGAGTTTAATTTTTCCATGTCCTCACTAACATTTGTTATTTCTGGACTTTGGTTTGAGCCATCCTCGTGGCTCTGAAGTAGACTCTCACTGTGGTTTGACTTGCCCTCCCTGCTGTCCAGCTGTCAGATGCCCCTTGATGACTTTATTAGCCACTTCTTTATTTTCTTTGGTGAAACATTTGTTTGGATCTCTTCTTCATTTTCAGTTGGGTTCAGTTGTTTTCTTTCTTATTACAGAGTGATAACAGTTGTTTATAAATTCCACAGTTAGATATATAATTTACCAAATTTTCTTCTACTTTGTGGCTTGTTTTTTCACTTTGTCTACAGCATGCTTTGTAGCACAGAAGTTTTTCAGTTTGATAAAACTCAATTATCTGTTAAACTGTTATTTTCTTTCTGTTGGGGAGGTGTCTTGCTTTTTTCTTTCATACATAAGTACCCCTTACCAATTCCAAAGTTATGAAGACATGCTTTCTTCTAAGTTTTACAGTTTTGTTGTTGCAGTTAGGTCTTTGATCCTTTTGAGCTAATTTGTGTGTTGTGCAAGGTGAGGATCTGGCTCCATCTTTCCATGTGACCGCCACGTATCTCAGCTCCATTTGTGGAAACTTCTTTCTGTTAACTTGTTCTGCAGCCTCTTTGAAAGTCGGTTGATCACACTTGTGTGAATTTACTCCTGCACTGCCAGTGGTGCTCCTGCATCTACTTGTCTCCTTAACAGTCACACACCATTTTGATGAGTTTTGCTTTGAGATGAGGAAGTGTGAATCCTCTTTCTTCTTTTTCAAGATTGTTTTGGTTGTTGGGGGAATCCCTTCTTAGCAACTGTAGCATCAGCTTGTGGGTTTCTACAATGTTCATTTTTCATTTGTGATACTTTGTTACAACATCCCTAGGAAGCAGGTCTTCTGATCATGGAGGAGGTATTCCTTTAAGCAGTGTGGTTTAGGAGTCTGAGAAGCACTTATACTGGGCCTCAGGGCCTCAGTGCAGTCACCTGGATGACAGTGGGTTTCAGGGCTCTTCACCCTCCTTCCTTTATCAGTCCCTGGTGTAAGCATCTCTGGTTGCTGGGTAGTTGCTCTGGACTTTTCTGAAAGCTTGAGGCATCTTTCACTTACAGGCTGATTACATTAAATACAGGCTCCTTTAGAGTTATAACATCTAATAACAACTTTTGAGGTTAGTGTTTGGAATTTCTGACCCCAGTGGGTTGCTTCTTTTCACTGCGGTAAGTTTGCCTATAATTTAGTTTAGTGACTTGGCCACTCTCTTCTGAGCCTTAATCACAGTTTCTTATTTCTTGAGAGCCATAGGCTTGAGCCTCCCCGCGTATTACAGGTGAAATTATTTCCTTATAGTAAGACTGCTTCTCCCTAGAGCTAAATCTCAGAGCCAGTTCAGGTGTTGGGCACAGTTGTCACAGTAGCATCAGGTAGGCCAAGGGTGACAAGGGCCATGACATTCTTAGGAGCACTTGTTCAAGGTAGAGCCTCCATCTCAGAGGTGGGGGTTTACGTGAAGAAAGGGGCCCCTCCACTTCTTGGCCACACTTGATCAGAACATAGCCTCAGTAGGCAGTGGCTGGGAGAAAGAGGGGAAAGAGCCTTGGCTGGGGATGGATGGTGGAGTGGGATGCCAGGGGCTGGGCTGGGCTGGGAGTAGCCAAACTGAGTAGTCAAACTGAGCTGTGGGGAGGCTTGGCTCACTCACATGTGCTGTTCCTTCTGAGCTGTTACTGATTTTCTCTTTTTATTGGGTGTGTGACTTCAGTGTTGTGTGTGTGTGTCTGTGTGCATGAGCATACACGCAGGCACACTGTCAACTGTCAGCTTTTTTGGGGAGATGCTCACGGGCTTGTGACTGGTTTTTTTCTAGGTACAGAGCCAGATGGACTCCTTCGCACAAACTACACTTCCGTCTTAACAAACGTTGGTGCTGCTCTGCATGGGTTTCATGATGTCATGAAAGGTGAGCCATGAACCAGAACTGCAGTCTGTGAGAACCTTCATTTTATATCTGCCTGATTTTGGCTTAAGTAAATACTGCCAAGGGTTATAGACCCAGAAAAAGGCTCTGGAGCATTTGGCTCCCGTGGAAGTGACAGTGCAGACCTTCTGCTCTTGCAATCTGCTCCACTTCTGAAAGTAAACACGTGCTGAAGAGAAGAGTGTGCACAGTGCCTCACGAGAAGCGCTTTGTAGTGCTTTAACGTGGGGGTGTGGATGGGAGCACACCAGAGATTCTAATTAGGGGCATTCGGCAAAATTTGTTAGACTTGTTAGGGCTCAAGCATGCAGGATTGAGGAAACCAAAGCTGGGGTCTCTAGAGAGAGTATGCTAGTTCCCCGTCATCCTGTGAATATTTGCTTAGTTGTTGGTTTATATCTCTTTGAGACAGTGTCAGCGTGTGGTCTTGTTACCTGGAACTCTCCATATAGTTCATGCCAGCTTGTGCCGTTCCTGCCTCTGCCTCTGCCTCTGCAGAGCTGGGGAGGCGGGCCTGCACCGCTGTGTCCAGCATCTCACTAGCATCCTTTGCTGTAGTTGCTCAGTGCTGGAGATGGAACCCAGACCTTGTACATGCTACATTAGTGTTCTACCACCGAGCTACATTCCAAGCTCATTTTAATATTTAAAATGCCTGTTCTGAATCTGGTCTTGTTGAGCATAACATTAAGAAATAAAAATCTCAGGAGTAGTGGCACACACCTATAATTCCACTATTGAGAGGTAGAGACAGGAGGATCTCTGAGTTCTAGGCTACCCTGCACTGCATAGACCCTGTGTCAATAAATGAATGAACAAATGAATGAATAAGTAAATAAACGTGTATTTTAAGGTCTTGCCCAATATTCATTTGGTTCTTTTAAGAACATAGTAAGTCTCTGGGTGGTGGTGGTGCATGCCTTTAATTCCAGTACTTGGGAGGCAGAGGTAGATCTTTGTGAGTTCAAGTCCAGCCTGGTCTACAGAGTGAGTTCCAGGACAGCCAGGACTACACAGAGAAGTTGTGTCTTGAAAAACAAAACAAAATAAACCAAAACAGAAAAAAAATGTAGTTGGCTAAGGGGTTGCAGGACATCTTCTAGGACTTTTCTTATGCTTCTGGAGTGATGCTGAGGTATAATGAGTCCACAGCACTCTGTTGCCTCTAGAGGCCCTGCCTCCTCCCTGTTTGCCCGTCTGACACTGTGGGAATGGGGAGAAGATGCAGGAGCTATCTGAAGGACTGCTGGAACCAGCTCAGGCTCCCGATGGTTCATCAGACTGTCGATAGCTAGTGACTAGTTTTACAGGAAAGAGCTTGTTTTTAATGTAGAAGTGTTTTGTATAATGTGTAGGAGGGGTAAAATTAGTGTCCTTCTCAGGACTGGCACATCATGATATCTTTATTTTATTTATATTGATATTTTAATATATCACTTACATCCTAAGGGCCCTAAAGTGCTTTAAAAAATATTAACATGCCTTTGTTTGTACATTTTCTGAGGTCAAGATGCTACTGAATGCTCAGGAAAAAGCATGTTATTTCTCTTGTTTGGAAAGAGCCAATGGAGGTGGTGGAAGAGTTGGGGCCTCCTTGGCCCTTTGTGCTGCCACTGGATTCTTTTCTTTTCACTTACTTATCTCTTTTAATTTACTGAGGAAATAATGGGCTTTACTGTGACATTTTCAAACTTGTTTCTACTCTTGAAAATGAATTTAACAAAAGAAAAGTGGGAAACAGGAGTGACGCTGGAAAGTGGTCCCAGGGCCTTGTTGCTGGGGTGACAGTTTCAGTCTGTCTCTACCTAGCTCGGGAGACCGCTGTACCATAAAGGGCAGCCTGCGTACTAACGGGAACAGCGGAGGCGTCTTCCTGTTGTTGTGGGGGCGGTTTTCATTGTTTTGTCTTGGTCATGCTCTTACCCTGTACCATAGGTTGGTTTCACATTTGTGATCCTGCCTCAGCCTCCTGAGTATGGGATTACAGGCCTGTACCACGACATCTGGTTGTAAGACAATGTCTGTAGTAACTTTCTACCCTTCTGCTTTGCCCTGAGTAATAACTGTTTGGTCTAATTTGGACTTAGGGAGGAAAGTCCAGGGGGCTTGTTTGGTAGGTTAGTATAGAAAGGAAGCATGGGAGTTATCAAAATGCGTGTTTCATGTGGAATTAAAATAAAGTTGAGGGCCAGCAAGATGGCTCAGTGGGTAAAAGTTCATCATCAGGGCTGACCACCTGAGTTGGATTCCTTCTGGTGAAGCTGGATAATATTTTATAGCTGCAGCAAACTATTGAGTCAAGTTTTCATTCAACGAAACAATAAAGTTTAGGGCCTAGCAAGTTTTATTTCGCATGTTAACTGAATTTTTACATAAATGGATATTACAGGAATGTGTAGTGGATAATCATTTATTTTCAGAAACATGTTGCGCATAATCATACTGTGCCAGTGTGTTGGTTCCTTTATGGTGACAGCTATAGCATAGAAATACCGAGATATAAAGATGGACATTCTAGCTCAGAGGTTTGAATACTTGCCAGAAACACATGGGCCCGGGTTTTGAGCCTTGGTACTGAAAGAAGAAACAGAACAAAAAATAACTTATACTGGCTGAGGAATACAGGAAGTCTTTGTAACTTTTCTCTGAACAGGAAAGTGTATTAAAAGTTGTCTATACGGGTTGGATATGGTTCAGTGGTTAAGAGCACTTGATGCTCAATCATGAGGACCAGTGTTGCAGTCTTGGCTCATAAATGCTTGTAGCGCCAGCTTCAAGGGCTCCTTCTGGCACATGTACACACATGTGTGCATATACTCAAACAGACATGCGTGCACACACACAGCTTCCTCTTCACTTTGTGACCACCTGAAGCAGCCGTCTTGATACTTGAGATCATTGTTTTCATATTCACTTAATAACCCTGGAGGAATAGCCGTGAAAAACAAACAGGCTGGCTAGGTGCGTGCAACTGGTACATAAATAGTAATGTTTTCCTCTCGCCATGTTTTGTAGACATTTCCAAACATTATAGTCAGAAGGCTTCCGTAGAGCACGAACTTCCAACAGCAACACAGAAGCTGGTAACGACTAATGACTGCATCTTGTCGTCAGCAGTGGCGTTGACTAATGGAGCAGGGAAGGTAATTGTGCTCTGGCTTATTCCAATGTAAAGTCAGCTCCTCAATGTGCTCCTTTAGGAGAAGACGATGGGAAAACTGATCTATACAGGGAGTGTGGAGTATAAGAGTGTGTGTGTGTGAGTGTGTGTGTGTCAGGGAGGGGTGTAAGCAGTGGGTCGTTGCCCTGAATGACCTGCTGATGGCCATGTATATACATCTTTAAAAACTGCCCCCCTTGTGCTGTTAGGGTATAAAAAATGAGGGTGGAAACTGGACTTGGGATTGAGGTCTTTCGGGAGCTGTCCTGGCTTTGGTCCACTGGTGACATCCTGTGTCTCTCACCAGTGTCAGATTCCTGCAGCACTCATTCAGTGTGTTTGTTACCTGTGTGTGTGGGTGCTGGATAACCAACTGCTGTGCTCTTCTCCCACTCGCAGCATTTCTTAGTTGCCTGTGGTTCTTGTGCCGAGCCTCATGGTCTCTCCTGTCCGCTTTAGAATGTCTGTTGTTGTATTTGGCTCATAGTTTGAGGAGATGCAGCCACATGGTGGGGAGAGCATGATGGAGGTGGCAGCGAAGCATGTGGAGCTGGTGTTCTTACGTTTGCAGGCAGGAAGCCGAGAGACCTGGAACTAGAAGGGCTGCCATCATAAGGCATCTTCCCCTGAAAGTTCCATCTCTGAGAGCACCAGCTGCCACCAAGTGTTCAGCCACGTGGCCATATAATACCTACATTGAGTTTTACTTGCTGCTGTAAAAGACTGACAAGAAGTAAGGCCTGGAGACTATTGGAGTTTGAGTGCTTACTTTTGAGCAATGTTTGCCAAGGTAGAACACTCACAAATCACTTTCTCACATTTACCACGATAGAACACCTGCTAGTGTATCCAGAACTTCTTTTGTAGCTAGGATATTTCACCAGACATTTCTTTTTTTTTAATTCTATTTCTTTATTTGTTTATGACTATGAATGCTCTATCTGCATGTACACCTCCATGCCAGAAGAGGGCAGTGGAGGGTATAGATGCTTGTGAGCCACCATGTGGTTTCTGGGATTGAACTCAAGACCTCTAGAAGAGCAGACTCTTTACCGCTGAGCCATCTCTCCAGCCCCAGACATTTTCTTTATATCACCATTCCATATAGCACTGTAGGATTCAAAGTCATAGCTCAGCAAAATTGTCATTGTGGATCTTTGTAGCTGTTCCAGAGACTGAACAAACGCGAAATCTGTCAATGACAAGAGTCCACAGAGTCTTTAGTCTTGTTTTCTGTTTATAATTAACAAGTTAAGATTTTACAGAACTAAGTTAGCATATTTATTACATATTTGAGATGCTTATGTCATATCTATTCTGTTGTAATATTAAGATATTCAAAGTTAACATGAAAAAAACCCAAACATAGATATCATGATATCAGGACAGAAGTTCTAGTTCCTGAGGAACATGTACAGCTGAGCGTGGTGTGTGCCTTTACTTCAGGCACTCTGAGGACAGAAGCAGGTGAATCTGAGTTCAAGGCTAGCCTGGTCTGCATAGTGAGTGCTAGGCCAGCCAGAGTTATACTGTGAGAGCTTCTCTCAAAAAAGAGTTAGTCAGCCACCTGCAGACTAATTCTGCGTAAGTCTTGGCTTTCAGGAGGGACAGAGACAGTCCAGAGCAGGCATGTCTGACGTCTTATATTTATATTTGTGTTTTCATGTTAGCACACATTGTGAAGGTGTCCTCAGATCAGTACAGGCTTTGGGGCAGCTGATATTTCATTTCCATTCAAACTGCTCTAAGAACTTATCTTAGTCGCTGCTGCTTTGATGAAACCCCAATGGCAACTTATAAGAGGAAGCTTTTAATTGGGGGCTTGCTTACAATCCCAGGGGGGGCGGTGATTTCATGATCATGGCAGGAAACTCAGTGGCAGGTGGGCAGGTGTGGTGCTGGAGCAATAGCTGAGAGCTCACGTCTGATCTGACCTGAAAGTTGCATGTCGACAGAGACTGGGCCTGGCACGGGCTTTTGAAACTTCAAAGCTCACCCCTAGTGACACTCCTCCACCAACAAGTCCACACTTTCTCCAACAGGCCGCGCCCCTAATCCTTCCCAAAAAGTTGTAACTTTGAACCTCTGGGGCCATTCTCATTCAAACCCCTGCAGAGCTGTTAGGTAGGTATTTTAGATCACTGTTGGAAAACAGAGTGTTTCTTGTCATGCTGTGTTTAGATTGCATCCTTCTTCAGCAACAACATGGACTACTTCATTGCTTCACTGAGCTATGGGCCCAAGACAGCCAGCGGATTCATTAGTCCCCTTTCAGCTGAATGCATGCTACAATACAAGAAGAAAGCTGCCGCCTACATGAAGGCTTTAAGAAAGGTTTGTGGCTGCTGCTAACAGTCATTTGCGTACTTACTTACCTTTACTGATCTTAGGTTGGGGTGGTGGACCATGGCATGGGTGTCTTTTTCTGTTTTTCTTTTGGAACACTGGAAGCATTCACAGACTTTCAATCAGCAATTCCTTTCAGGGGAATCAGTCATTAAGAAATTAGGTAGACTGTTCTGCGGCACTAGGTAGCCTTCCATTGGCCAGGGATGCCCCTCAGAAAAGAGATGGCATGGGAGAACTATATAGCACGCTAACTGGATGGCTTTAAACATTTGACTTCTTAGTCTTCTACACATGTGCCTGGAAGATGTTTACAAGGCTACAGCTCTCACTGCTCATCATGCGAAGGAAACCTAACTGAACCGTGGAACATCCATACTGTAAAACTCTGTAGCGTTCTGACAGGAGTACAGTGGGCATGCTGTGGTATGCAGAGTGACTGACAGATCCCTAGCACGTTCCGAATGCAGAAAGCAAATTGTTACAGTAAAAGTCAAGTTTAAGAAAATAATGACAAAGAATTCTATACAGTATACTTAAATTTATAGGGAGACTTATAAATGTATACAGGGTCCAGACGTACATGTCAAGGTGGTAATTATGATTACCTTTGAATTGAAACTGAAATTAGAGATGATTTACCTAGAATGCTTTACTGTTTATATGCATTTATATGTGTTCTGTCGCTGAAACTCTAAAACACAATGATACTCACAGTAGCAATGCATGCAATGGTGAAAACCAGGCAACAGCCTACATACCCACCAACAGAGGAATGGTTAAACCACTACAAATTCAGAGAATGAAATACTAGAAAGACATTGGCATGATGAGTAGAGATAGTGGCACACATCCATAATCATTAACAGTTTATATAATACATGTGTATCATATGTATGAAATATACACAATGCATTAGGAGGGTAAAAAGTTGTAAAAGAGTTTAAACAGGAGATGCATTTTGGCCTCAGTCTCTGTGTGCACCTGTACACATGGCGCTTATGGAGACAGTCAGGTTTTTCACGTAACATAGTCTAACAAAAGGAAGCACCGTGTGTGAGTGGGAAGATGGGCAGTAAAGTAATGCACTGCTGCATTTCCCGATTTTTGTCAGTGGCCACATAATTATAAGTGTGTTTCTTTCCTTTCTTTTTCTTCCTTCAACTTTAAATGTTGTAGATTACACTTCATTGACTGTCACCCGTTGTACATAAGCTTAGTATTTGTCTGGCTCAAAGGGCAGTTTCTTATGTGGGTCTGATGTACGTGTTTGCTGACTAGTGAGGTAGACTAGCTTTCCATGGCTGCTTTTGTTCTGTGCACTCTCTGTTTAAGTCTGTTTTAAAATAAATATTCCTAGCTAGAATGGAAAGAGTTCCCTATAGAGTAAGAGTTTTAAAGAATATTTAAATTTAGTCCTTGACAGTTTCTTACATATATACAGTGTATCTAGGTCATATCCTACTGTATGAAGAATTTTAAGCGTGTTTATGTAGGAAATATTTCCTACCATTTTGTTATAGTATGTTTTTGAAAGTAGGAAATATGAAATTGTGTTTATTTTGTGGGTGGGAGCAGTATGCATACGCCATGGCATGCATGTGGAACTTTGTGGCCAGTCTGGAGTTTTCTCCTCCACAGCGAGGCTCCCTGGGATTGACAGCAGGCCTGTACCAACTGGGCCAGTCACCATTCTACGAGTTTTGATCCTTATGTTGTTTATCACTCATCAGGTCTTTTCCTGTTTTTAATTTTTATTTTTCTTTTATTCCCAGTGGATCTTTTCCTCTGTGGTGGTTAGTCTCAGTCAGTTCCCTTTCCCAAGGTTATAGAAACATGCAGCTATTTTCTTCAAATATTTTTTATCTAGCTTTAAAATTTAAGTGTTTCCTCTCGTTTGTCATGATTATGATGTAGAGAAGCTCCTTGCTCTTTCTGTAGGCCTTCCTTTCTTCACTGAGCAGAAAGCGCCTTCGTCACATCAGATTTTCGTGTGTTTTGTCTGCTCCTGCATTTCTCTGTCCTGCCTCTACCTGTATTTTGGTACAAGTGTGTAGAGTTTCAGTTGGAGAGGTGTAAAGTTGCTGTGACAAGTGCCCTATCTTAGTTTCCTTTAAAAATGCATTTTTCCTTTCCCACACAATACAGGAAGTCTGTGTTGGCAACTGTTTCCATTTATGCTCACATTCTCCTAGGCGTTCTTATTTCATGACTACAGTGTTTTTTTCCCCCCAGCCCCTCGCAGAGTCTGTGCCTTATGGGGAAGCAGTGGCCAACCGCCGGATTCTTCTCAGTTCTACAGAGAGTCGGGAAGGCCTTGCACAGCAGGTATGGCACTGGGAACATTGTGGAGTCTGGTAAAAAGCAGAAATTTTGAGGGAGGTTTTAAGGTAGATGAGTGACGAGGGCACAGAAGGTTCCAGCAGTCAAATTTCCAACTGTGAGATGTAAGACTGAGGCCACAGGATGAGGACCACAGGTATAGTTCACAGATGCTGTAGGACATCTTGACTTAATTGGTGTCAGAGTTGGTACTGAGTACTACTATAGATGGCACTGCAAATGGATGTCAATAAAAGGGAGAGGGATAAAGTAGAAGTAGAAGTTTTCCATTTGTTGGTCAGTTGAATTGGGGCAGTAGATTGCATGGAAGTTACTGTTTCAGAAATTGGTATAAACTGGTATCAATTAGGTTTGTCAGAGATTCATTTAAATTACTTTAGTATTTGACTTTTTATAATTTGGGGGAATACTACTTAAAGGACTGGAAAAAATGGCATAATCATTATTAACACTGACTGCTTTCTCAGAGTATTACCCTCGTTCACACTGGCTGTTTTAGCAGAGAACACTGGTTCCATTCCTAGCTCCCATGTGGCAGCACACAACTGTCTGTAACTCCAGTCCCTGGTGATCTGATATCCTTTTCTGGCCTCTGTGAGCACTGATATGGGTGCTAGGAACCCAGGTCCTGTGTAAGAGCAGCCAGTGCTCTTAACTGCTGAACCATCTCTCTAACCTCCCCAATTTTTTTTTTTAAAGTATACCATATAAAGCCAGAGCAGTTATGGCTGTAATCCCAGCACTCAGGGAGGCAGAGGCAGGAGGATCTCTGTGAGTTCGAGGCCAGAGCAAGTTTACAGAGCAAGTCTAGGACAGCCAAGGCTACACAGAGAAACCTTGTCTTGAAAAACCAAAGAAAGCAAAAGCATACCATACAGAAAAGTATACAGATCACTAATGCATGCCACTTACAAGTAAACACACTAATGCGACCAGGACCTAAAGAGAGAGAGAGAGAGAGAGAGAGAGAGAGAGTCACTGTGTAAGGTATGCCTCAGGAACAACTGTGAGACCTCCAGAAGCCTTCCTTAGCACCCCCCCACCTTGTCCTCCATTCTAATACCTTCGATTGGCTTATTTCCTTTTTTTTTTTTTTTTTTCAAATTAATTTTTTGTAGACGTTTTGTTGGCCAATAGGGAGCTTTTGTAAATTAAATCATGGTGTTTGGTGTGTGCTCCTTTAGGCTAAACCTGCATTCATCACTCATTAAGGAAAACTTACATGTCCCCCAAACACCCACCTTTGTGCTTTGTTCTTGAGTTTTAGGAGAGTGGGAGGCTGTGCTTCCCTGGTGCTGGGTGACAGGCAGGGCCTGTGTGTCTGTAGCTGTGCTTCCCTGGTGCTGGGTGACAGGCAGGGCCTGTGTGTCTGTGGCTGTGCTTCCTTGGTGCTGGGTGACAGGCAGGGCCTCTGCGTTTGTGGTCTGTTCCAATGTTTCTGACTCTTTGTTTCTGCTTTTGCTGTTTTTCTGCTTTGGTGTCTTTTTCTTGAATTTCAGGAATTCTATGTAATGTTTGTCCATGCAGGATTCTTCATGTTCTAGGGAACACATCTGTGTCGGATGCTTTTCATAATCTCCACCCTTTCAACTTCCGTTTCACTGTCTGTGTTTAGGCCCATGGAGGCCAGAAGAATCTTTAGCCACTATTGTTTCTCAGGCACTATCCACTCTGTCGCAGTCCCAGAGAGCCCGCTCTCACTGGTCTGGAACTCAAATGTAGGCTACCGAGAGCCCCAGGGCCCCGCCTGTTTTTATCTCCTCAGAGCTAGGATTTTAAGTGTGCATTCACTGTTTGTTAGCATGAGTTTTGGGCAAAAAACTCAGATCCACACTTCCCTGGCTGAACTGTTTTTCCATGAAGTCTTTTGACAGATACATATTTTTAAATAGTTGGTTTAGTTTTTGAATTTAAGCTTGTATCTTTGGTGTCCCGTATGACAAATGTTTCAGTGTTAGTCTTTTTTTTTTAATGGTTCCTGCTTAGTAGTTTTTGCCCCACTACATTCTATCTCCATCATTCTCTAAGATGAAAAATTTTGCTACTTTTTAAGGTTCAACAGAGTTTGGAAAAGATTTCTAAACTGGAGCAGGAGAAAGAACATTGGATGTTAGAAGCACAGTTAGCCAAAATCAAACTGGAGAAGGAAAACCAACGGATTGCAGACAGGCTGAGGAGTTCGAGTAGTGCACAGCTGCTTGCACTGGCCCAGGACAATGCCAGTGGGTCTGCTGCTAGCCAGGAAGAAGCTGCCGCAAAGGTCCTGACAGAGCCTGTGCAGAGCACCAGCCTGGTGAGTGTCTTCCTGTGCTGCAGTTTGTTTCAGTGGTAACTAGAAAGACCCAACCTGTTTTGTTCCTTTCCTACAACAAGATAGAAGGCAGGTGGCTCACGAACAGTGGGAAGCTGGGCAGTCTAAGAGCAGGCATCTCTCCAGGTACCCTTCCTGGCTCATTGACTGTCTTTGCTTCATGTTGCCACATGTACACGTGGTGAATGAGCCACCTGGGTCTCTGTTTTGTCAATGTCCAGTGGGCCCTCTCCCAAGGGCTCTTCCTCCTACATCATCGCATATGAGTTTAGGAGACATAAACAGGCCCATCTAAATTACACATCAGTTTTTATTGCTTTAAATAAAGTCAGCTTGTCGCCTTCAAAAAGCAACTCCATTAAATTACATGAGGTTTTTGCCAGATGTCCATGTGTCCAGCGCTATATTTCTAGAGAACATACAGTAAGTCAAAGCAAGGGCGATTCTGCTTCTCTTTGAAAACAGTTCCAAGATGAAGATGTGTTTTCAACCAAGGATGAAATACTTAATTGTATAGTCACCTTAGTTTTTGGTCTTTCTGTCATTTTGTGCCCCGCCCTCATTCTCTGTGCACTGAGGACTGGGCCTAGGTCTTGCGCTTGCTGGCTGAATGCTCTGTCACTGAGCTAAATATCCAGCCCACAAATACCTAGCTTTTCTAGAATGGCGCTAGTGCCACTTTAAAAGAATTTCCTAGTTTATCCCAAACAGTGTAAAGCTCAGAGGTGCATGTCACATAGAACCCTTAGGCTCACTGTTTTGTCAGAGGTCACCTGGGCCTCATGTGTCTGCCTTCTTTTTAACTGTTGCGATTTAGAAGGTAAACAAACATCTCTCTTGGCATTACAGATTCACAATTATTTTTATAAAGTTTTCTAGTTATAACACTTATTTTAAAAAAAATATATATATAATATATAAAGAGGTCAAGAAAAAGAGAAGTCAGGAAGACAGTGTCAGCTCAGCAGCCTGTGCAAACTGAGGTGCTGGGAAACTGGAGCTGGGAAGCCGAAGAGCTGGGCAGCTGAGGCGCCTCCAGAAGATGCAGCTCAGGTGCATGCTGGATCTCCAGTGTACTCACTGAGGCCACCGCCGTCCTTGTTGTGTCTCAGGCTTGCCTGTGTGCAGTGCAGCACATGCTTGACAGACACACAGACTAGTATTACTCTCATGGTGTGCTTGGATCTCTGTGTCTCAGCAGTGTCCAAACCCTAGGTGACTCGTCATCTATTAGGTGTGGCTATGGTATTACAAGCATCAGAGCCGAGGATCTCAGTCTTCCTCACTCTTCGACCTAATAATATAGCTCCTCATGCTGTGGTGACCTCCATAAAATTGTTTTCCTTGCTTCATCATAGTTGTAATTTTGTGTGTAAATATCTGATTTTTACCCACAGGTGGAGAAGCACTGCATTAAAGGAACATCTTCACATTTTTGAGATAAATGTCAGTGTTGAGAATCAGGCATTATAATGTCATTGGCTTACTTTTATTTTTTATTACATTTCTTTATTGTTGTAAGTGTTCAGAGCTAGAGGTGGAGGTCAAAGAAGGAGGTTTTCACCTTTGGCCATCTGGGACTTGGAATCAAACTCAGGTCATTAGGCCTGGTATCCGGTGCCTTTACCCACCCAACCATCTTGCTGGCCCTGAGCTTTCTTTTAGGTTGTTCAGAAAAAGTACGTACATGTAAAAGGGTAAAGCAAAGCTAGCATGCTTTTATTGAATCTAGATGGCACACATGGGTGAGACATCCAAAAACACCAGAATTTAAAATCTGTCCAAGAATTGTTTGACGGTGTTGCTGCCCTAGTTGCTGCTGAGTTCTGAAGGAAGCCCTTCCAGAGGCACCCTCCTCAGTGGGTGGGTCAGGCCGCTGCGATGTCTGACACCTTGGCCCATCCATCCCTTCCTTTCACTTACTCTGTGCTGGCCGTAGAGTTGGTGGTGGCCAGGAAGGAGGCATGACACAGACTAGCCCAGAGACGATGCTGATAGTTTTGGCAGGGATTGCCATAATCATGCCAGAGTCTAAAACCATGACAGTGCATTATCTCAGTCTGTCCTTAGATTGTAGGAGTGTGAAATTGTAGACACTGTCTACTGTGCTGTTGAGGAGGTGAGAGAAGGAGAAATAGCTCACCTGAGGCCATACTCAGTCTTGCACTGCTTGGCTTTCTGCGGAGGTGGCATCAAACACTAGTATACTTGGTGGTGATGTCAGTTGCTGAAAGACAAGGCCTGTTTTTTCCTTGAACCCTATTATTGGCAAACACTGTTTTCCCACATGTAAGTGAGTATTCCAGGGACATGAAGATCCTTTAGTACTGGACAGCACTGGGTCACTGGGTCACTTATGATGACTGTGTTGGGGGCTGGCACATTGGAATTAGCATGTGTGCATACAGCCTTGTCTTCTGTTCCCGTCCATCACCTCTTGAATGTCCCTTCCCCCACCACAAGTGCCATCTGTACTTTTCCTATTGTCTAATTAGTAATAATGTACTCTCTAGCTCCTGGACCTGTGGGCTTCCTGCTGTCTGTAGGATACAGTTAATTCATTTGGCACTCGGGCCCTGGGATACCTGTCTTTCTAGTGGAATGGTGCTTGTGTAAAGCAATCTGAATTCTGCTCTCTCATAGTACCCTGTGCATTTTGCTTCAGGTGTCTTCCTGTTCTTTTGCCTGGATGTGTGCTTACTCATGACTCCTGTCACCCCTGTGCCGCCTCCTCTCGCCAGCTGTTCCTTCCTGCTCTTTGACTTTCTTGACTCTAAGTCTAATTGGAATTTAAATGTCGTCGAGAAGCATTTTCCATGAACTGCTATTTCAGACATCGTCTTTACTCTTCAAAGCCAGAGGAAAGCCGGAGTGCCTCCTAATTCTCACACACTACCGTGTTCACTGGAGTATATCTCCTTCCCGTGGTTGCTCTCTGTCTAATACTAAGCATCGCTAACCATCTGCAGAGAGTGCTGTGAAGTCACAGATAAGGTCTGTCCAGGTGGAGGAAGATGTCACAGGAACATGAATGGGTTTTAAAGCTTGTCAGGAGTCAAGGCAGGAGATGAGGCTAGGCCCTTCTTTGTCTCTGCTGCACATGGTGGATTCCTGCCAGAGGGCTTGGCTCCATCCCCTGAGAGGGCTTGGCTCCATCCCCTGAGAGGGCTTGGCTCAGTCCCTCGCATGTGGTAGACCCCAGTTGAAGAGACACAGTTTTGCCGTTTTGGCTGTTTCTGCTTTCTAGCCTTTTTTTTTTTAAATCCCTTCTGCCTACCTTTAGGTGAACAGTGAACCTTAGTAGCTGTGAGTGAGGTGCCTTGAAGCATCTTTATCTTGGGTGAAAGAAGCCTGCCTGGTCCAGAGTTAATGGATTCAAAAGGAAAACAGCCTACAATTCAAGAAGTCAAATAAGCAATACCAGATATAAATTGACTATTTGATGCTCTGTAGCCTTTCAGAGGCCAGATGTTAATTATTTTCATTAAAATGCCCAGCATGCAATTCAATCACTGAATTCAAGCACTCAGGGAGGCAGAGGCAGGCAGGTCTCTGTGAGTTTGAGGCCAGTCTTGTCTACAAAGCAAGCTCAGGACAGCCAAGGCTACATAGAAACCTTGTCTTGAAAAAACAAACAAAGAATAAGCTGTAAGAAAGAACTACATAATCAGAAGGCGTGAATATTCTAAGTTCCTTGATCTTTGTTCCCAAATGTGTTATAACAAGACTGTGTTGTTTTGTACTTTTATTAGTAGATTATGAGAAAATATTGCAAAAATACATTTCATACCATTCCTTCCATTTTTAGACTATTCCTTTGAAGGACTCTGTATGGTACCATGTTTTAAAACCTGAGAGTAAGAAGTAGGAGGAGTAAAGGTGACACAGATGTAGTTTTGCATTTTAGTTCATCAGATATGGTTATATTTGGTTACACAAAGTCAAATGATCAATGGATTGTTAAAGAGAAACAGAGAAATTGCTACTTTTGTTTCCCTGAGGAGAAAATTGTGGCTCTTCTGTAACCAAAAACTCTTTTGTAGCTAAATACGCTTAGTTTATAACACTCAGCCCTCAGAGCAATACTCCTGAAAGCTGGGCATGGTGGCATACTTGTGATCACAGCACTAGGCTGCCTGCACCAGGAGGATTGCTATGAGCCCATGGCCAGCCTTAGCTGTATAACAAAACTGTGTCTACAAAGGTAGTGGTCGAAGGCCAGGGATAAAAGAATGATACACTTGAGAGTGGTTGAGAAACGCATAGACTGCCAACCAGGGGCCATGGTCACCAGAACCCACTGAGAATGAAGTCCTGTTGCTTTCCACCTGCCCCACCACCTTGGACAATAGCTTGAACCCTGCAGTCATACCTGTTTTTGACATCTTTTCTGCTTTTAAGGGTGGTAGTAGTGGTTAGGATTGAACGTAGGACCTGTGCATATGAGGCGAACTCTCTACCACTGACCACCCCCAGTCCTGTTTTTGAAGTTTTAATCTATAAAAGCAAACTTCAGAACAACAGAGTTGTTCTATAGTTCATCTAAGATTATATATATTTGTTTTATGTTTCAAATATTTATTAATGTCTTGATAACATGTCAAAGTATGCTCTCTCTTTGAGTTTTTGTACAGCATTTACTTGTGGTTTTCGTTCCACACGTTTATAGATTGTGAACTGTCTCTGGCTACTGCTTTGGAAATGATACGACAGGGTCAGAGGGGATCATCATCTTGTTCCTTCTGGGTAGTTTGTTGACTGAATCAGCATTTCCATAGAGCATTTTGCAGCAGTTGTGAGTTCCTGCCTCAGTGCTGAAGCCGTGCTGAGCACCCGTCCACAGCGGTCTGGCCTGTGTTACCAATGCCCTGTGCCCCAGCGCACACAGGAAGAGAATGCAACATGAGCTAGTCACGCTGTGTCTGAGATGCAGATCTTCAGTCCTAACGCTGTTTTTCTCTTTACGTTCTAGATTGGGATTTTAACCAGGACGCCAGACAGTGAGGTAATATGCGCTCAACATCATGGTGCTTGTTAGTACGTGTGTAGCACATGTTTGTGGACTGAGTCCTGTAGGAGCTTTCTGTATGCTTGTTTCCAGACAAACAAAGTGTTTTTCTCTCACTCCTTGAATGCTGTCCTCAGCAGAGGATAGTGTAGAGCCTGGCTTAGCAAATACCTTGTTCAGTGGCCAGCTTGCACAGTTTGACAGAGTGCAGCTGCGCCTGACCGTAGGGCCACCGTTCTTTGCCAAGGGTCTCAGTCATCCTCCAGTAGTCAGCCGGGAAGGCAGGGTTTCCTGGGCCTCCACGTGTGCTTGCTGTGAGTGAGCCCAGGTCTGCTGTGACTTGTCGCATGGGCTTACACATTTGAAGATCATGCTTTTGCAAGTAACCAGTACATGAAAACTGAAGTAACTGAGCTCATTACTTGGGGCACATGTAATGGTTCTAGGAGGTCAGTAGGTTCTTTGACTTCCTTATCACTTAGTGTGGCCATGACACATAGCGTTCTAGGGTCGGTAGATTCCGTGATTTCTCTTATGTATGTCAAAGGTAATAATGAGCTTTGTGTATTTTTAAATTTGGCTCAATTATGTGTCATTGCTAGTAGAACCAGGAAAAATACCAGTCGGGAACAGCAGCCCCAAACTGTTTAGTTTTGTTTAATTTATTAATATGTTTAAGAGCATTACATTTTCATGAAGAAAATTAAAGAGTGAAAATTTTTTTCTAAATTTAGAGGTTCCAAAGGACCATGAGTCAACATAGCATAGCAATATTTATACATAGATGTTGCTCTTGTTTTTAAACTCTGTTTTATTGGGGCATTTAAGCCTCTGCCTCCCTTTCGCCAACTCTTTAACCCTAGGTAAGAGAGAGAAGGTTAGTGGAGAGGGGGGTGGAGACCCCTCTACATTTCCCAGCTGTTTAGGGTTGATGGGTTTTTTGGGAGACCTATACCAGTCTCCGTCAACAGCAAATGCAGCCAGCACTCTCTCCACGCTGCTGCACTAGAATGTTTCTCACTGTCAGTCTCCTCCAGGCCGCCACACTCTCATCTCTGGTCTCTCCAAACTGCCACACCTTCATTTTCTGGGCTCTCGTGTTTATATCCCTCAGAGTCCTAGACCACTATCCTCGCTACACAATGGCATGAGGCAGGCCATTACCAGCTGGCAAAGACCATGCCCTGCAAAAGAGCAGTTATCAGTTGTGAATAGATTAAAGCTCAAGTTAAAATCCCACGCTTGGGATTAAAAAAAAACATTTATATAACATAACTGAGTTTTTAAAGAAACCAAACCTTCCATTACACTTAGATGTTTATTGCAGCATTGTTCAGAGTAGCCAAGTCATGCAGTCAATCTAGGTGTCCATCAGTAGAGAAACAGAAAAAAAAAATGGTGTATTTACAGAATGGAATTTTATGAAGCCATGAAGAACGACACACTGTTTGTAAGAAAATTAATATAACCAGAGATTGTCATATGAAGTAGATCATGTCAGACTTGGAAACATAAATGTCATGTTTTCTTCCTTTTGTGGGTTCTAGAGTATATACAGATACAGAAACACATATATATGACTATCTAGAAGAATGATGGGGACTAATGGGAGGAGGAGAGAAAGGAGAAGGTAGGAAATTTGGGGCATAGGCAATATATATATGGTAATAAAATGACTATCTGCTAATAAAAACAGTGATTTCAATGATTATTCCCCTGTTCTCTGCCCTCTTTCAGTTAAAGACATATTGGTTAGAAAGATGGAGATTTTGATAGTTGGGCTTATGGTTGATAAAAGCTGGTCAGAACTGTGTGTTGTGGCTCATACCTATAATCCAAATACTTGGTACATTGATGTAGGATGATTATGAATTTGAGTTTTGCCCTGGATGCTTAACAACACTCTTACTTAAAAAATTTAAAAGACATAGAGCAGCAGGTGCTGGGTGAGAAAGTCTGTCTGTCCTTCCTGCTGAAGGAATGCTATCTTTCTGAGGCTCCAGGAAGAGCTGTGAAGTGTGCTCTGTGTTTCCTTGCTCTACTTGCCCTTTTCACGACATCTCCCGTGTGTGCCCTGCTAGGCTCCAGACGTGGAGAGCCGTGAGGACCTCATTAAGAGCCATTACATGACGAGGATAGCGGAGCTCACGTCTCAGCTGCAGCTGGCTGACAGCAAGTCGGTGCACTTCTACGCTGAGGTGAGGAGTGAAAGGAGTGCCCCTTCCCCTGACCCTGTGGAGCCAGCTCAGTTCTGCTCTGTTCGCTGGGAAGACGTTATCACCTGCACTTCCTGTCCATATGTGTCTGGGTCGGGGGGGCGGGTAGCTCATGTCGATTGGTCTGTATGCCACCCAGAATTTGTATAGGTGCTTGTGATAGTGATGAGGGGGTTTTCAGGTGCACAAGGTGAAAAGTAAAAGTGCACTGGATCTGTTTTGGCTTTGCGTTACTTGCTCTGTCTGTGTGTCACAGCACACGTAGATGTGAGAGAACAGCTTGCAGGAGTCAGCACGTGGGTTCCTGGATCAACCTCAGGTCACTGGGCTTGATGGCACCCTTACCACACCCATCTGACCAACAATTTAAATTCTCTCCAGTTTTCTTGTGTGTGTGAGTGTGTGCAGTATGTGTGTGTGTGTGTGTGTGTGTGTGTGTGTACATGCACATGTGTGTGTGGATGTACATGTGCGCACATCTGTGCATGCACACGAGGAAGCCAGAGGTAGGTGTAAGGTAACTCCCTCCTTCAGTGTCCACCTTCCTTTGTAAGACATGGGCGTCACTGAACCGGTGCTTACTGAGGAGGGCCCGGGCTCGCCTCCCAGCTCTGGGATTGCTCGAGTGCTGGGCCACACCTTGGGTTGGCAGGCTGTGGGCACCTCAGGTCCTTCTCAGCTGCCGAGCAGGTAGCTGCCAACAGAGCCCCTCCAGCCCAGCTCTCTACCTTCTACATGACAAGTTTATAGGGCTGGATTTAAATGACAAGATGAAAAATGTCACCTATTCTAACTTAGAAGAGATATAAAATCTTTTGACACATTTTCTTCTTCCTTTACTCAGTAATTCATATAATTAAAACTCTACTATGTACTGTACATGGAATTTACAAAGTTGGAAGAGAAGTCAGTGAGAAGTGTTATTACAGAGTAAGGAAATAAGGCTGGGTGGGTGCTTGCAGGGTCTTTAAGCCTTTGACATGACACTTTATTGTAAGAATTAAGTACAGACGGCAGCTGTACTTAATGCCACACTTAAGTTGTAAAGCCAAAAAGGAAGGGAGTGCACACTATATTGGGACCTAGCCGCCTGTGATTGCCTCCAGTGTCACAGAAATGAAGAGGCTGATGGGCAGCTAGGTTGCCTGTCATCAGATATGATAGGTTGCTAGAGGTAGAGTAGGACTTGGTGTTCTTTTTCTGTTAAAATAAAATTGTGGCTAGCCCAAAGTTTAGGAAGCTGCTGCACCCAGCTTTGGTAGGTTGGTCACTCGTGACTCCTGTCACAGTGGAGAAAGTGGGGGGCGCGGCAAACAGGCTGGCTGATGGTGGACTGCGTGTGCAGCCGGGACCCTCGTTTCTAGTTTCTAGTTCCCGTCTGCTCTCTGGGTCGGTGTCCCAGCCGTGACTGTCGTCTGTGGGCCGGGGCCCTGCATGCTATCTCCCCCTCTGTCAGCTTCAGTACCGAGCACAGAGGGCAGTGGTTGCTTCAGCTGTGCAGACTGTCCTGAAATTTTCTTGAGAACAAATGAGTAACTAGGGGAATTTTAGGCTGTCTCATTTTAATGAGATTTGCCTATTTTAGTGAATGTTTTCAGAACAATTATGATACAAGAATTTTTAGATTGTTCTAGTTTGTTCTCATCTCCAAACAGGAAGTTCTATCTCCTGTCCCTAAATGACTTTACTGGAAAGGATAGTTGGAGGTCCTGGTGTCCAGACAGTGTTCTGAGGTATCTCTTCTGCTCCCCCCTTGTTGACAGTAGTGTGAATAAAGTTTCCTCATTTTCCTTTTTACCTGCTCTGTCTTGCATCATCTGGGTTCAGTGAAGCTCCTAGAGAGAGCGACCATTTTCCCCAGGCAGATGTGTAAGGCTGTGGGTGGGTCCTGAGGACGCTTTGGTTCCTGTATTGAGACCTCTAGTGAAGAGCTGGAAACTCAGGGGAGAGCTTACGTTTGTGGTTGGCAGCCTGCGGTCACTGTGAGATAACCACTGTCCTTTATCCAGGACCAGTATAGCTGGATCCTGTGTAAACGGAGAGCGTTCGTGTGTGCTGCTCATCAGGCTGTTGAGCGGGGCTGCCGGACTTTCTTGCCGTAGTAAAACAAGAGGGTGGGGCCATATCTCCTCTGTGCTCCATACTGGATTCAGCAGAGAGTTGTGAGTGAGTGAGTGAGTGAGTGAGTGAATGGGTGAGTGAGTGAATGGGTGAGTGAGTGAGATTGAGAGTGAATGAGTGAGTGAATGGATGAGTAAGAGAGAGTGAGTGAGAGAATGAGTGAGTGAGAGAGAGATAGAGAGAGTAAGTGAGTGAGTGGGTGGCCCTTGGCTCTGGAGACTGTAGTCTGCTAATCTTCCAAGGATAAAGTTCGGTGTTTTGACTGTACAGTGCCGAGCGCTGTCTAAGAGACTAGCCCTGGCGGAGAAGTCCAAGGACACCCTGACGGAGGAGATGAAGCTAGCCAGTCAGAACATCAGCCGACTTCAGGTGAGCTCCTGAACATGACCTCAGCACGTTCGTGTCTTTCGCTGACTGTTGAGAGGGCAGCAAAGCCAGCCTCCCCTTGGGCAGTGGTGATCTCTGGCCTTTCACACTTGTCATTCACTTCATTTCTGACTCACCCTAAAGTAACATCTTACTTACCTCAGACAAAAGGTGGCTGTCTTCCTTGTTTCTGATGGGAAGTTGATTTTAAATTCTCTTACAGCCTGTATTCATTTATTTATACTTACCCACAATTCTCGTTTCCCCTTTCTTATGGACACTCATGATTACTTACAGGCTTGTTCTGTGCACAGTATTCTGTCTTATTTCAGAAACCGACCTAAATAAACCCAAAAGTGGGACTTCAGAACATTCCTCCATCCTCTCTACTGTGTTCGGAAGCTTTGCTTTTGCTGAGTGTGATGGCACATACCTTTAGTCCCAGTACTTGGGAGGCAGAGTCAGGTGCACCTCTGTGAGTTCTAGGCCAGCCTGGTCTACACAGGGAGTTCCAGGCCAGCCAGGATTACATAGTGAGACCCTGAATACACACACACACACATACACACACACACAAATAAATCAAATCCCAGTTTCAAACCTTTCCTTTCAGGAAGCCCCTGTTGATGTTGACATGAGGTAGGCACTGGAAAACCCTGGAGACGCTGTTCTGTGTATTAGATCAGTTAGGGTATGAGGAGAGTGCGGTGGTTGGGTGGGGAGGGCACCCTTCTGGGAACGAGACCTGTGCAGGGCTTTTGAAAACCAGGGGGGACTACAGGCTTTCGACAGTCTACCCAGCTGAGAAGACACTGCTTGTATTTTGTAAGTGCAGTTACATGTGTGAGCATGTGTGTGGAGAGCAGAGGACAACCTTGGGTGTTGTTTCTCGGGAGCTGCCCCCCTTTCTTTTTTTTTGAGTTGTTGTACTCTTTGGCCTTCCAGGGATCTGTCCTCTTCTTCCCAGTGCAGGGATTCCTAGGGTACACCTTATGTTTTTTATGTTCAGCATCAGGGATGGAACTTGGGGCCCTCACTTGCAAGGCAAACCTTCACTGCCTGAGCTAGCTCTCCAGCCCTTCAAGTTTTGCAATACGTTCTGAACACATTGTTTCAGGGATGATTTTTTTCCATTTCTTTTTAGTTTGTCCTTCTATTCGGCCTGTGCCTTCACCTTTGCTTACTGAGGAACTCAGGCAGTGTGAAGGACTGCACTCCCAGATGTCTGTAATAGAGAATCATCTGGGGGGGTGGCTGGGGTAGCTGATGGGCCTTTCCTCTCCCCCCCTGCTCCTTAGGATGAGCTGATGACCACCAAGAGGAGCTACGAGGACCAGTTAAGTATGATGAGTGACCACCTGTGCAGCATGAATGAGACGCTGTCCAAGCAGAGGGAAGAGATCGACACACTCAAGATGTCCAGCAAGGTGTGTGAGGGAGGGGAGGTTTGGGATTGCTTAATGCAGCTGGTGGAAAGTACGTCACTGTGACTTGTGTCAAGAGGAAAGCACTTGGAAACCCTCTTCCTTCACTCCTGTCCCAAAGAAAACTAAGTTTCTTTGGCTGGGTCTAAGTTGAGATCTGACATTTTTGCTGCTGTGTAAGAGTGAGGGGGCTAGCAGATAGCCTTAGGAGGGGGATGATGGTGTGTAAGAGTAAGGGGGCTAGCAGATAGCCTTAGGAGGGGGATGATGCTCTGTCTGTTGAAGACCCTAGAAGTGTTTGGGTAACCCTTAACAAGTTGTTTTATTTGGTAAAATCATATATTCTAATTAATTCTTAAGTAAGAGCCTCACACAACTTAAGGAAGCCTCTCAAACACTTACCCAGCCCCAAACTGACCATCTCGGTGAGTGCTGCATACCCTGAGAGCATAGACATCATTTAGGGTTTTATATTTTCACTGTCCATTACTTTGGTTTTTCTTTTTTGTTGTTGTTTTTGTTTTGAGACAGGTTTTCTCTGTGTAGCCCTGGCTGTCCTGGAACTTACTGCATAGACCACATTGGCCTTGAACTCAGAGATTCGTCTGTCTCTGCCTCCTGAGCTCTGTGATTAAAGTTGTGCCACCACTGCGTGGCTTCCATTATGTTTTTATTCAGTTATCCACCACAGGCAAAAAAAAAAAAAAAAAAAAAAAAAAAGAAACAGACAGAGTTGAAACTAGAAAGAAATGTAGCTTAACATCCTCCATGATTCATGTGTCTCCTTCACTTAGTGTCGCCCTCTCTTGGCTTCTGCCGTGAGGGTTGTACCACGTCTACACTTAGACCTGTTTATATGCATACGTGTTTACATTAGAGGCTAGGATCCATATATGAGGGTAACATGCCATTTTTTAGTACTCAGTTTAAGTCACCTCTATTAATATTATGCCCCCAAGTCCATCCATTTTTCTGCAGACCTCATTTTTCTTTAAAGTTAATAATATTGCATATTTCTCTCACATTTTCATTATCTCTTCATCTGTTGATGGGCATCTAGGCTGGTTCCAACCCACTCCTATTGTGAATAGAGCCGAAATAAACTTGTATGAGGAGGTGACCTCGCTTCAGTTCAGAGGGTGTTGTTAACCATTCTCTGTCATCCTATAAGCCCTGTATTCTGTGTCCTCCTTGTCTTAGTCAGGGTTACTATTGTGCTGAAACACAATGAGCAAAAGCAGCTTGGGTAGGGAAGGGTTTATTTGACTCACACTTCCACAATGTAGTCCATCATTGAAGGAAGCCATGCGGGAACTCACTCAGGGCAGGAACCTGCAGGCAGGAGCTGATGCAGGGTGCTGTCACTGGCTTTCTCTTCATGGCTTGCTCAGCCTGCTTTCTTATAGAACCCAGGACCATCAGTCCAGGGTTGACACCACTCACCATGCGCTGGGCCCTCCCCTATCAGTCAGTAATTGAGAAAATCCCTTAAGGCTTGCCTACAGCCTGATCTTATGGAGGCAGTTTTTTAGATTGATGCTCCCTCCTCTCATACGACTGTAGCTGTGTCAACTTGACCTAAAGCTCTCCAGCACATCCCTCCACTTCTTGGTATTTATATTGCTGTAATGTCCTCTTCTGGCTGGGTGAGTATTGTCTACACTGGGTGCTCCGTACACATCGCATGTGCGTGCACACTTGCGCAGCTTGCACATGTGTGTCCATGCGTCTGTGTGTATGAGAGAGAGAGACATAATCTTGCTCTTAGTGTCCGTACTCTGCAAGTGTTGCCCATTTGTGGAAAGAAATAGTGTGGCGCTCATCATTTAGGGCTTTAACAAGAGTGTAGTCTTAAGAAGAGAACTAGGCAGAATCACCATGTTTGAGCATTGTGTATCACCACTCCCAGCTCCAAAACAAAGTTCTCAACCTGTGGGTCTTCAGGAGTAAAATCACAGTTACGAAGCAGCAACAAAATAGTAGCATTGAGAAGGTTGAGAAACACACCTCTAAATGTGCTTATTTAAATACCAAAAACCATATTTGGGCTAAAACGATTTTGCTTCATGAAATCCCATAAGGAAAGAAATTTGGTAAAGTGGGTAGTCACTTGTTTTTCTTTATTTTCTACCCATGGGAGCATAGTGTTACGTGGACGACACGGCCCAGACGGCCTCTTACATGCTGGGTGAGCGCTGCTTCTCAAGTGTGGGTCTGACACTGGACACTTCTCTTTGCACAGGGAAACTCTAAGAAGAACAGGAGTCGATAGTCGACAGTAGCTGACCAGTGGCTGTTCCCTCCAGACCGGCTGCAGCTGCGGCCCGGAGACCAGACCCCACAACCAGTGCTGGCGGCTCTGGGAAGCTGACGCGCTGTCGGGCCTCATACACTAGCCAGTGTTGTCTGTGACCTTGGGACATTTGAAGTATATTTGTAAACAGCAAGGCAAATACAGAATTTGATGTTGACAGTCAAATGGAAAACAATAGACATAACCATGGATATTGTAGGTTTCCTTACGCTGTTTTTACTGTGCACTTTTTAAAATTAGGATTTAATTTCAGTATGTAAGAACAAATATTTTGTATATTTTCAAACTCAATTATATGGTATGGATTTGGTATCTATGGAATAGATATATGTTTCTGGATAAAATGCTTAAATTGTCAGATGTCATTACTACCTGTATTGTCATGTCTTCTTATAATTGAAAATTGAAAGCTATCTCAGATTGTTTTTAAAAGAGTCTCTCCCTCCCCCTCTTTCTTCCCTCCATCCCATGGGGGTGCCAAGCCTTGCAGCCTTTAGAGCCTCGGGGGTTGCTGATGTGTGTACACCTGTACAGAACTCTCTGTGTTAGAATAATTGCTGAAGGAATTCCTGTCAATAAATTCCTGCCCACACAAACTTTCAGTCTGTTCTGTGACAATGTGATAGAAGAAGCCAGGATTGCATCCAGTCCCAGCTGGCTTAGAGGAAAAGTTTCTACCTGAGCAGGGGTGGCTGCATTTTGAAGCCTATAGAGGGCCCTTGAGTTTTGCTGGGAGCCACCTTGCAAGCAAGGACCCTAAGCCCTTTCAGCTCTTCCTGGACTCTGGTAGACGTGCTGTTCCAGCGCAAGTCCCAGGGCCCTCTCCCTGCACCCCACTCCCGAGGCTACAGCAGATGTCGTGTGCTCAGTGGCTGGCAACTCTCTTGCAGATAGAAAACTAAGGTTTAGAGGGCAGAGGCAACCTGACCACAGTCATAGCACATGCCTGACCACAATCATAGCACATGCCTGGCTGACCACAATCATAGCACATGCCTGTCAGGCCACAGTCATAGCACATGCCTGCCAGGCCACAGTCATAGCACATGCCTGGCTGACCACAGTCATAGCACATGCCTGACCACAGTCATAGCACATGCCTGTCTGACCACAATCATAGCACATGCCTGACCACAATCATAGCACATGCCTGACCACAGTCATAGCACATGCCTGGCTGGCCACAGTCATAGCACATGCCTGACCACAGTCATGGCACATGCTTGGCTGGCCACAGTCATAGCACATGCCTGACCACAGTCATAGCACATGCTTGGCTGACCACAGTCATAGCACATGCTTGGCTGGCCACAGTCATAGCACATGCCTTGGCTGGCCAGCTAACATTGACTGCTTGGATTGCTGAGTGGTGACAAAATCAGGACATAATCATAACTGTCATTTGTTCTCATTCTGTCCTGGGATTGTCTCACATCAAGAAACACGAAGTAATACATAGAGGCTATTTTCCTCAAGTTGTTTGTATTTAATTTTTTAATATTTATTTTTATTATTTTTAATTATGTATATGTCTGTGTGAGTGTGAGAGTGTGTGTGTGTGAGTGATAGGATACACATGAATACAGGAGGCCAGAGACATTGCATCTCCTGGAACTGGAGGCAGAGGTGGTCATGAGCTGAACTGAACTGGGTATGGAAACTGAACTCGGGGCAGTGTTAGCTGCTGAGCCGTCCATGTCTCCAGCTCCCACGTTGCTTATACGTTAATGGAAGCCATGAACTTCAGTTTGAGCCAGGCTATTCTAAAATACATGCTACTGAGGAAAAACAAACAAAACCCAATCCCCTGAGCCTCCTCTTACCTCCTACTTGCTAAAGAGAAAACTACTTTCACTCACTTGTTTGGTATTTATATTTCCAAAGAGCATGCCGCTTACCCTTGCTGTTCTGTTGGGCACCGCTTTCCACTTGGGAGGTGTTTTCCTGCCTCTCTGTCCCCACCACTCATCCAAATAGTTTTTCTTTAGTTGGTTTCTTCAGCATTTGATCATGTTGATATTCAATATAAACTTCCCTATGACTGCTCAAGGGAAATAGATCAAAAGCATACATCTAACAGTTTAACTTATTCATGGGGCTGGAGAGATGGCTCCGAAATTAAGAGTACCTTCTGCTCTTGCAAAACAAAACAAAACAAAACAAAACAAAACTGAAATTCTAAGCTCCAGCACTTGGGAGGCAGAAGCAGGCAGATATCTGTGAGTTCAAGGCCAATTTGGTCTATAAAGTGAATCCAGGACAGCCAGGGCGGGCTACACAGAGAAATCTTGTCTCGAAAACCTCAAACCAACCAACCAACCGAACAAACAAAACTGAAATTCTGTGCCTAGCACTCATATCATGTGGCACACCACCTGTAACTTCAGCTCCAGGGGATTTGACCATGTCTTTTGGTCTCTGTGGGCATCATACTCATGTCTACAGAGCCACACATATACCGCTTAAACAAAAACAGCAACAAAAGAAATGATTTAGAAATGTACTTATTCTTGCCCTTCTCTAACGAACATATATATGTTTTAATAAAGAGTAAATCATGTGGGTGACATGATTCTGTCCTGAGCTGAAGCAAGAGCCCTGTCGCCAGAGTTGCTACTGCCTGACATGGCAGAGCCGAACGCTTGCTGCTGGAGCCACAGCACCAGTCCCCAAGCAGGTCCTGAGGCTTCGCTGATCTGCGAGACAGGTCTTCAGCCTTGTGTCTGGAGAAGGCCTGAGAACTCACGAGAACCCCTCTTTTGACCGCTGCAAGTGCCACCACTGCTATGGGCCTCAGCATCTCCTCCCTCTTCTCATGCCTCTTCTGCAAGAAGCAGATGCACATATTGATGGAGTTTTGTATCTTTGGTGTCTATGCCTCATTAGACTGGATGCTGCAGTGTAAACTGAGTTCTGTGTAAACTGAGATTAGGGGAAATGGTCACCATTCCTACCATTGGTTTTAACATGGAAACAGTACAGTATAAGAACATTTGTTCCACAGTATGGGAAGCGATAAGAGTAGATCTCTCTGGAGGCTTTGCTTCCAAAATCCCCAAGGTCTTATTTTTGTGGTAGATAGCAATGATCATGAAAGAATTCAGGGAGGAGCAGCTCTACTGCAGGACATACTCCTGGAAGATGAGCTGCAGGATGCAATGCTGCTGCTTTTTGCAAACAAACAGGATTTGCCAGATACTATGGCCATCAGCAAGATGACAGATAAGTTAGGTCTTCTGTCTCTCCATGACAGAACATGGTATGTCCGAGCCACTCGTGCCCCACAAGGAACTGGTCTGTATGAGGGACTGGATTGGCTGTCAAGTGAACTTTCAAAATGTTAGAGGACACTGGAGACTTACCCAAGGACACCTTTGATAGATAGAATTTGTCTAGGCTTATTACAACAAAATTAGTTTGTATCTTGGTTATTAAAGAATTCCTATGGAAAAAAAGACAGCATCTTCAACAAATGGTGCTGGTCCAACTGGATGTCTACATGCAGAAAAATGAAAATAGATCCATATTTATCACCCTGCACAAAACTAAAGTCCAAGTGGATCAAAGACCTCAACATAAAACCAGATACTCTAAATCAGTTAGAAAAAAAGTGGGGAACAGCCTAGAACTCATTGGCACAGGAGACAACTTCCTGAACAGAACACCAACAGCACAGGCTCTAAGAGCAACAATCAATAAATGGGACCTCATGAAGCTGAAAAGCTTCTGTAAAGCAAAGGACACTGTCATCAAAACAAAACGACAGCCTACAGATTGGGAAAGAATCTTCACCAACCCTTTATCTGACAGAGGGCTAATATCCAGTATATAAAAAGAACTAAAGAAGCTGAAAAGAACAAACCAAGTAATCGAATTAAAAAATGGGGAACAGAGCTAAACAGAGAATTGTTGATAGAGGAATATCGAATGGCAGAGAATCACTTAAAGAAATGCTCAACCTCATTAGCCATTAGGGAAATGCAAATCAAAACAACCCTGAGATTTCACCTTACACCGATCAGAATGACCAAGATGAAAAACTCAAGTGACAACACATGCTGGAGAGGTTGTGGAGAAAGGGGAACCCTCCTCCACTGCTGGTGGGAATGTAAACTGGTACAACCACTTTGGAAGTCAATCTGGTGCTTGCTCAGACAATTAGGAATAATGCTTCCCCAAGACCCAGCTATACCATTGCTAGGTTTATACCCAAAATTTGCTCAAGTACACAACAAGGACATTTGCTCAACCATGTTTGTAGCAGCTTTATTTGCAATAGCCAGAACCTGAAAACAACCTAGATGTCCATCAATGGAGGAATGGAAACAGAAATTGTGGTATTTTTACACAATGGAATAATACTACTCAGCAATTAAAAATGAGGAAATCGTGAAATTTGCAGGCAAATGGTGGGATCTAGAAAAGATCATTCTGAGTGAAGTATCCCAGAAGGAGAAAGACAAACATGGTATATACTCGCTTATATAGACCTACAAGATATGGTAAACATAATGAAGTCTATGCACCTAAAGAAGATAAACAAGAAAGCAGACATGGGGTAAGATGATCAATCTTCACTTAGAAAGACAAATGAGATGTGCTTTGGACATATGACAGGAGTCTACTGCAGAAGGCATCTGAAAGACTCTACCTAGCAGCGTTTCAAAATACTAAGATACTAAGACTCATAACCAAACCTTTGGCAGAAGGGGAGTTAGTATGACATAGAAAGGATAGGAGCTCCACAAGGACCAAATATATCTGGGCATGGGTTTTTTCTGAAACTGTTTCTCCAACCAAGGACCATGTATGGATATAACCTAGAACCTTTGCTCGGATGAAGCTCGTGGTAGCTCAATAACCAATTGGTTTCCCATAGTAAGGGGAACACAGGGACTATTTCTGACAGGGACTCAATGGCAGACTCTTTGACCTCCCCACCCCCCAAGGGAGGAGCAGTCCTGCTAGGCCACAGAGGAGGACTTTGCAGCCAGTCCTGAAGATACCTGATAAAACAGGGCCAGGGGAAAGGGGAGGAGGTCCTCCCCAATCCGTGGACTTGGAAAGGGGCAAGGAGGAGCTGAGGGAGGGAGGGTGGGATTGGGAGGGAATGAGGGAGCGGGGATTCAATTGGGATACAGAGTTAATAAAATGTAACTAATAATAATTAAAAAAAAAGAAGAATTCCTGAGATAGGTTTGGGCAGAAATTACAGTGTTTAAAACTTGTTTTGTTGCCAATTATTGTTTACCAAGTACAATGTTGCTATGTAGCAATATGCTTGGGTTTAAGAGGTTCTCCTTGGGGGAGATGAATCCATTATTATACTTCCCTTAAACCTGGATGCCTGGATATATAGCAATTGTGACACCTTTAAACATCTGTTTGGAGTGGTTTTTGAGCCCACACCAGTAATGTTGTAGTTATTCCCTTGATACTTTACCGATACCTTTATCGTTCTTAGGACAGTCTGCTGATTTTAAGATGGAGCATTTCATTTGTATTCATTTCTACCCCTTGCCAAAAAAGATTTTCCTAACACTGCTTAGACTGGCCAGGGACATGCTCCAAAACACTATTCAGTTTTCTTGTAGTGAGGATTCTGCGCCACTACCCCCTCAATTATTCACTGCTGGCTTCCATCAGCCAAACTTACCTTCATGCAGTTTGGGTTTGATAGCGAATTCTGTGCTGCTTGCAAACAGTTCATATAGACATCATTTTAATACCCAGCAGATCGTCTTCCTTTATGTTGTCATCGTTTTTATGTTGCATATTGCTTTATGTTGGAATCAGCCTGACTCTTTGCCCAGTATATGATAGTTCTGCTGATATCTTAACTGTTTATTAATGAATATATCTTCATTAAGAATTTTTTTGAAAACTCATCAAATTCAATGAGTAAGTTTTCTTTATAACTCATTTAGAAGTAGTTGTAATAAGATGATTTTTTTTTAAAGTAAATTATGTGCTAAGAAATTCCAAATGGAGAGAAAAGGGAAGATTCTCTAATGGGAAGGGGAAGCGCATTACTTGGCCTCTGTTGTGTGGAGGCGCCGGCACCGGGAGAACAGCCGGAGGGTGGAGGAGAGCCTCAGGCACCACTTAGGAGACGGATGACTGTGTGTCTTGCCATTTGTCAACACCGCCATCCATTAAGTTGTCAGGTGCAGTGCTCCTGGCCCCCAAGCTGATAAACTGGATTGTCCTGTAAAATTGGACTTAACACGAAGATAGCAACATCGTCAGCAGATAACGGTGTGAGAGCCACGCCGACAAGAGATAGTTTGTTTTGTAACCAAAGAGGAACTTTCTGCTCTTCATGCAGAGACATTGCTCTTGGTGTGATGGTAAGACACTGTGACGTAAACTAACATGACTTTTAACATGGCTGCTTCTCATTTCTTGGCCACTGTCACTGTTTAGATCATGTTTTGGTTATTTGCTGCCCATTTTGACCATTTTGAAGGCTATAGAGTCTTTATGCGTAAGGACTACCTGTGGAATTAGGTCCTTGAGGCGGGCCTTCAAAGATTATATCTGCCCACAGTCCAGCCTGCCCTCTCTGCTCACTAGACCACAGAGTCATGAAAAACCCTGGCACGCAATGCTGCTGCCGTACTTGCCCTTTCAGACCCGACTGACATCTCTCCAAAACCATTAGCCAAAATAAAGCTTTCCTCCCTGGAGTTTTTCTGCCAAGTATTTAGTTACTGCAAGACAGAGGTAACTAGCATTTGTATTAAAAACAACCAAATAACCAAAAAACTCAGCCACAGCATCTACAAGCATGTCAAAAAAAGAGGCACCAACTAGCTTGAAGCCACAAAATAAATTGCAACCAAAAGCTTTCTTCAATTGACTGCAAACCTCCACTATAAAAATCCTCAAACAAAATAAGGTGCAATTTATAATTCTGTGTTATGCTGCATTATCCCTTGAGGTTGGCCCTGGTCTTTAAAAACAGTATTTCAGGGCTGGGGATTTAGCTCAGTGGTAGAGCGCTTGCCTAGCAAGCATAAGGTTCTGGGTTCAGTCTTTAGTTCTCAAAACAAAACAAAAACAAAACAAAACACAGGTCTAAAAACAGTATTTCACAGATTTATTTATTTGATTTTATGCACACGAGGGTTAGCCTATATGTATGCACTGTGTGCTTGCTTGGTGACCATGGAAGTCAGGAGAGAGCTGATTCCCCGGAACCAGAGTCATGGATGGTTGTGAGTAACCATGTCAGTGCTGGAACCTGCACCAGAGTCCTCTGCAAGTGCTCTTAACTGCTCAGCCATCTCTCCAGCCTTCCCCAGGTTTAAAAGGTCTCAGATTTCTCCATAACTTTGACACAAAGACAATGGTAGACGATGCTGAGGAAACACCCAAGAGCCATGCCAGCAAAGGGTTGTCTGTTCTGTGTTTGCAGAGGAAGTTTCTGTTCTGGGCGGAAAGCCGTGTCCTCAGAGAGCTGAGGACGCGAGCCTGTCACCGCAGATTCCTCTGCCTTACATTTCTGAGCAGTTTAGTAATTAGCTCCAAATTAGGAGACTAGCTGGTAATTGTAGTTCTGCTTTACTGAATCTGTGGAAGAAAAGACTAGAGAACGTTTAACCAACTTTCCATGAAAAGACTAGGAAAACTCAGCAGAGGAAGCATAGTGGAGCCAGTCAGTGGAGGGCCACAAAAGGCAATGCCCTAATTGGAGCCTCAGTGTTTATTTACTGGGGGCTTTAATCACTCCTGAGCTCCACTCCACTGCTTTCCTAAATACCACAAGTACAGTGGTGGCCCAGGAGGGAAATCTCTGAGGCCCAAGAATAGAAACAGCATAATCCAGTCAACAAAAGAATGTCAGTCACATCCTGCTCAAATACTAAAACAATATTCTTCCTTGGCCTGCCTCCCCTCCTCCTTCCCTCCCTCTCTCCCACTTTTCCCTTCCTTCTTGCTAGGCCTTGAATTTATGCTCTTCCTTCTTTAGCTATAGTGCTGTAGGCATGCGTCATTACATAGTCTTTCCTATATTCCCTGCATTTCTTTAGGTCACCTCTTTAGCTGGGTTAATTGGACAAATTGCACATTGTATTTTAATGTATGTTATCTATCCATGCTTTGACTTAGACTTTTGCTGCACAGCAGGGTATCTTGTACATAGAAGACAGTCACAAACACTCACTGGATATGTCTTAGGTATGGAGGCCATGGACCAAATGTAGCCCCTGGTCTGTGTAGCTCAAGCAATGCCAGGGGTGTCATCTTTGTGATGGAAGACTGTTGATTGCTGGCTGGTTGGAACTCATATGCTTGCTTTCAATCCATTCTCAGTGAAGATGTAGAATTTTTAGTTGAGGAAATTCCTGTCCAAAGTGAATTTGAATTTCCACAGAAAAGGACACTGAGCTGTAGCCTAGGTCATATCAGAATGCTCCATGCATGTGAAATGTCTGTGTTCAAGTGCTTTCTTCTTCAATACAGTTTCCTTAAAGCCATCACTTCTTGAATGGCTTTTGTCATCCAAAAGACACTATTGTTGTAAAGTTTGAGAGAGGAGTAATGTTCTCATTAATCATTTGAGAGCAAGCCTGGCCCTCCTCTTGAAGGTATGTTGATCCTAATAGCTTAAGCTGACTTGGATTTTGAAGAATTCTGAGGTATCTACCAGGTCCTACCCACAGAAACTTTGGGGAATCTCCTTGTGATACTGAGTTCTGAGTTCTCTGAATCCCAGTGATTGGACAGGCTAGTTCAATATCTCTTCCATTTACCAGGTTTTGCAAGGTCACAAAGCCAAGACTAGAGAAAGTGTTTAAAAACAGAATCCCACTGCTGTGTGTACTGGGGATCTCCTTGAATGTTCTCAGTGGTTGCAAGAAAAGGCTGTTGGGGAAAAGAAAAGCCCTGAATAAAAATGAGAAGGATGTCCTCTGAGGGTCTGTTTATTGTGCAGCAGGGAAGAGGAGCAGAGTAGAACGCCGCCCCTGCTGGTGACATGGTGACAGGGCTGCCGTGGCTGAGCTGAGGATAGGATAAGCACTTCACCACCAGCTTTTAACTGCCAGAGGAGGTAGTGCTGGAGTTAGGAGAAAGAGCTCTGCGTTTAGGAGAGCGGCGATCTCCAGAGTGGGTCATAGAAGGGGAGGGCAGTTCTAGTTAAAAAACAGAACAATTTTCAACCAACTGGAATAGTCTTTAGAAAACTACATGTCCGTTTGCTCCTAGACAGTGTCAAAATTTCCATGAGATTTCTTTCACCAGCTGGGCAACCCCACTAATGAAGGCCATCCTGCTTGTTTCAAAGATGACACAGTTAAAAAGGTGGCCTCAGAAAGCTGCTGTAGTGCTACTACTGTTTTAATGTGTTTTCTGTGTGCCTCTCCCCTTTTGCTCTTCTCAGGCTGACCAGCTCCTGTCGGCTTCCATAGGAACACCCTCTACCTTCCCCACTCAAGTTCTTTTACTTCCAATGTTTTACTTCAAGTATTTTACTTCCAATGTTCTGGTGATGGGGAGGTGACACACTCCTGCTTTTGTTTTATTTCTTTTGTTTGTGTTCCGCTCTAAGCATAAACACAGTTAGAAATCTTACCAGAGCATGACATTATCCCAAGCGTGTTCAACTGTGTGGCTTCAGGCGTACCTGTGCCCTCTCTGGAGGTCCGTTTCCTCCCTGAATCCTACTGGTTGGGCAGATTGCGAGATTCTTTCCCATTTTACCAAGTTTTCCAAGGCCACAAAGACTATACCAGGAAAAGTGTTCTAGGAGGAATCCCAGTATTGTATGAGTTCAGGGAGATGTTTCACCAGAATTGCAGCTTCCTCTCACCTGCCAGTCCGCCCTCAGGCTCATCAGCCTTCCTGGTTTGCACACAGTTCTCTTCCCAGGCAGTTCATCTTGCAGAGCACTAGACTGACATTCCTCCACTGATAGTCTGAGTCCAGGAGGACTCCCTGGGCACCCCATGAGTGTCCATCCTGGGGAATACAAAAGTGAATGGGGATCTACTGGAATCAAAATACTTTCTGCTTAAAAACCTTCATGAAGCCAGGTGCAGTGGCACAGTCCTGTAGGCCCGGAAGAGGCAGAGACAGGTGGATCTCTGTGAGTTTGAGGCCAACCTGGTCTACAAAGTGAGTCCAGGACAGCCAAGGCTACACAGAGAAATGCTGTCTCAAAAAAAGCAGAAACCAACCAACCAAACAAAACCTTCATGATTTCTTTAATGCTTCACCCTCCACTGAGCCATTTCCACCTCTCCTAAATACTCCAAACCACGCTAGAGCCTGGAATGTCCTTCTTCATTGCACATCCTAGCCAATCCAATTCAAGTCTCCACTCTGGGATTCGGTATCCTTCCTGGAAAAAGGGTGCCCTACCTCCATTTTTTCGTGTTGTTGGTGTTGTGACTCCTTCGGTGTCCCTTGAGAAAGAGGCTGGGGTGTTCTGAGAGTCATTTGTTCACAGGCGACAGAGTAGAGGGTGTGCTACACTGGAAACCTCAGATGCTGCTGAGGTTGGCATCTCTTCCTCACCTCGCCTGCTTTCTCCAGGAGGCACGCCTGAGGCGCTGTGGAACTCCTACTGCCTGCACCGCTTGACCCTTGACTCGCTCACCTGGTCATCTGTGCGCCGGGTATGTATGAATTTCACCCAGGAAGAAGGACCCGTTATCCTTTGGTGTCGACCCGACTTTGGAAGCAAAGGAGGAGGTCCTCTTAGAGGCTTTCAGGAAAAGTTGGTGACCCCTTTCCAGCTTCCTTTTGGGGGACTACAGACTCGTCCTGGACAGCTGACTTGTAGAGGGAAGCGAAGGTCTAGTCTCATTCCAGAAAAACTGTGTGGGGATGGGGGATCTAGGGTGGAGAAAGGAGCAAGAAGGGAGGGTACCATAGGGGAAGCCGGGCGTGGACTGGAGGAGTGCCCCAGCGGTGGCCGCCCCCCTCACCCCACCCCCAGTAGCCAGGGCCCTCCCTCTCCTCCCTCCCCTCCTCCCTCCCCTTCTCCCCTCGCCTCCTCCCTGTGTGGATGGCCGCGGCCTGAGTCGGAGCCCCAGCCACGCTGCCCGTGAGTGAACCACCCCAGGGACAGCCCGGAGAAGGCTTGGGGGAGCATCTCTTCAGGGTGGGGTAGCTCCGGGTCGCTGGAGTTTGAGCGCGGGGACCTCCCCGTCCTCGACTCCCCACTGGCGTCCGGGGCGGCGAGGGGCTGGGCCCTGCCGGCTTCTCTCTGTCCTGGGCCTGACTGCAAAGAAAGAAAAGTCCAACTGCACGGGACAGTCAGGTTCGTGAGCAAGACGGGCGGGGACTGTAGAAACCTACCGAAGTTCTCGCCACCCAGACCTGGGCACCAGCCCTGTCGGCAGGGCAGCGCTCCCTCGGGACGCGGGACCCTCCCCACCCCCACTCCAACCACCCCCCTTCTCCCGCGCAGTCTTCCTGGCTCCGTTCTTGGTGGTCCTGTCCACTCCCACTTCTGGGTTCACCTTCATCCCCTCTTGTACTCAGAGATGACCAGCCAGGCGAAGCCAGCCAGGCCAAGGGGTCACGCACAGGCTTGGGTACACCCTGCCCCGATATTTGCTGCAGCAGTGACATGCGCCGGGATTTGGCATGTGGGCTTTGCGGGTGCAGAAGGACTGTTTCTATGGTTCGGTAACACCCAACCTAGAGAGCTGGTTGTCTATCGTCTGCTTTCTTTCCAACTGTACGTCCCCCATCAGTGACAGTTACTCTAGTTAGACAGCAAAGCTCATGAAGAAAAACAGAATGCTAGCCAAAAATAAATAAATAAATTCTGTTCGGGGCTGGTGAGGTAGCTCACGGGGTAAAGGGGATCGCTGTCAAGCCTTGACTACTTGAATTGCGTTGCTGGGGACCTAAGGATGAGGAGAAAAGCCCCTCCTCCACATTGTACATGTACCATGGCCCTCACTATCCCCACTCCACTGCCGCCAAATAACGAAAACAAACAAACAAACAACTGAGAATTAATAAAAATGCCATGCAGAAGATGGTCTTTGGAAAGTAAGGACGTCAGTCTCGTCTCTACTGCGTTAGTTTTGTTTTTTAGGCTCCTCTAACCGGCTATTACCACCTCCCCCAGGCCAGAGGCTTTAATTTGCCGGACATGCTTGGGCAGGAAGGTTGTTGTCATTCCCTCTGGCCTCCCTTCCACTTTCTCTCCCCTAAGCAGGAGTCGTGCAAACAAGTAAAAGAGTGATGGAAGAGGCGCCACATCCGAACAGACAGAAAGGACGGCAGCACACTTTAACCCTGTGGCTGTGGCTTCAGCTGAGCTCTGATTGGGTGAAAGCTGTTTAGTTCATTTGTGTGGTTTTTATGTCGGTTCTCATTACGACTGAATCAATATTTCCATGACAGGCTTGGTTCTCTGGGTGCTTCAGACAAGCCTGCTGATTCTTGCAGGGAACCACACAGATGGAGTCTTTTTTGTTGTCACTCTGGCTGTGTTTTAGGGACTGGGTGAGGTTGATTGTCTAATTCTGCTTCTGACCCACTCAGACTCCGAGCTGCCCAGGGCTGAGCTATGTGAGGAACTGAAGGGGAGCGGGGTCCCTCTCAGTATGCAAGGGATACAGGCTTCCGTTTGTTCCTTGAGGGGGTGTTGGCATGTGTGTGGTATGTTCGTGCGTGCACAGATCTGAGGAGGGCAGAGGAGGATGTTGAGTCTCCTGTTCAACCCCCCTCTGTTCATTCTCTTGCTGGACCTGGAGCTCATTGTTTTTCCCAATAGACTAGCAAACCCCACAAAGAATCCTGTGTCTGCCCAGGCATGCCCAGCTTTTGCCAAATTGAATGATTTACATGGGTGCTGGGGATCTGAACTCAGGTCCTTCAGCTAATCCCTAAGAACGCATGCTTCTGAAGGACTTGAGCTATTCTCTTTCTGTAAAACAATAATGGGATCATAGCACATTCTGCAAACAACATTTTAAAGCAGGGCAGTGTGTAAATGAAGATCTAAAAGAACCTGCAGAGGCTCTTAACTGAGAATAGGGGACTGTTGATGAGATGTCTGTGTCCTTCCAGCAAGGCTCAGGAAACTTGATGGAGGAGGGCAGATAGAGTGTAGGAACCAAAGGATGGGGAGGCAAGCTAAGAAAACTCATTTTCCTGAACATGGTAAGGGTGATATCTATGAAGTCACAGCAGCAGTAAGGGCACTTGCACAGAGCTGCCCATCAGCAGCATCAAGGGTGGGGAGGGACCTCGCCCACCCTTTCCTGGGGAGCTACAATTATTGATTTCTAGGGGATATGCCCCAGTGGTGTAATTATTGGGAAATTGCTGTTACTCAAGTAAATAAACCCCTACCCATGCTAGAACGAACAAACCTGATAAAGTGCAATGAAATGAACCTACACACACACACACACACACACACACACACACACACCGACAAGAGAAAGAGATAGAGAGAAGCAGAGAGAGGCAAAGAAACAGAAGGAGACAGAGAGAGAGAGATGGGGTGGGGGGGACACTTGGGAAGAAGGGCAGAGGGAAGGAGGGTGAAGGAGATAAGAGGACAATGAGAGAGAGGGAGAGAGAGAGATGACCAAAGTGTGTTTTATATATGTGTGGCATTGTAAAAGACTAAATAAAAAGATTTTAAAAACTGAATTCATTGAAAATAAGGGAGGGCTTATTTTAAATAGGATATGTCACTTCTGCACAGTTTGGCAGTCTCATATTTGAATCACTCAGTAAGGCTTTGTTGGTGTTCTCATAACATCTATGAAATGCTGGGACCTCCTTCATTTAACTGTCAGTCCTTAAGCTGTGAACTTGCATGGCCTGGCCGCTTAGACAAACAATGTACCCTGATATGAATCTTCAGTCTCTTCCTCTTCCTGGGAATTTCTAATCTGAATTTAATACCCTGGAAGTCAACCTTACACTGTTTGGAGAAAACCTGCCTATCTGGCAAGGTTCCATTTTGCTCCTGTCATCAAATTAATGTAGTTAAACAGACTGGTCAGCCACACATCCAGCAGCAAAGGCTGGCCAAGCATGGGTACAGGATGCTGGCGATGTCAGAAGACCACAAAAGGGCCCTTGCCTTCAGGATGGACAGGTTGGAGAGTGAGGTGGAGGCCATATCTCCACGCAGCCAGGAGAAAGTAGCCACCATCTGGCTGAGTCAAATATGTTAGGAATATAGAAGGTGTGGGACATACATCGAAAGAGAAGAGGGCAGGGGTTACTTTTTACTGTCAAAAAGTAAACTCACCCAGCGACATGCTACCTGGCTTTTAAACACTGTGCTGTACATAATACTGAATCACACAGGAGAGGCTCAGAGCACAGGGGTGAATTTAAATAGCAAGCTATGGATTAGAAAGTACTATCCTTTTACTCTTTGAAAATACGCCCATGACAACTGGAATTATATGCTTTGAGATGGATGGGGGGAGGGGCTAGAGCTGCTTTTGCTTCTCTTTGTGCTGGCCAGGGTTCCCCAGCTCCTCGACAGTAATGGTAGCTGACATTCACTGCGAGTTAAACACTCACACGCAGTGTTTAATTTTAAAGGCTTTGAGGCAAGGACTATTATTATTGTCATTGTGGCGTTTCAGAAGCTGGGATTAGAGAGGCTGCCCAGGCACTAAGTGTGGGAAGCAAGCCTCACACTCAGGTCAGTGGTGAAAGTCTGCAGACCTCGGTCTCTACTGTGCACTGCCTCTCCCCTCCCCCCCATATAAGTTACCAATGGTATTACGGAAAAATAGGAAAGGAAAGGAAAATATTTTGATTGCTTATAAAACACCTCTGTCTCCCAAATCCCTCTCTTTGGAAGTCTTTGAGAATTGCTCTAGACTTACAGCACAGTTGGGAAACGCCTCTATCCCATTAGATGTATCCAGAATTCTCTGGAGGCTTCCCAGCCAGACTGGAGTTCCAGGAACCCCATGGGATTGTGGAGCAGCTCAAGTGCAAGGCTCTGGGTTGTTTTGTTGTTTTAAGTAGGCCAGGCAGATCATGTCTCCCAGCTGTCCCTTGGGCTTCTGTTGCTGTTTACAGTGGCTAGGATGGGTGGAAAAGCTCATTGTGTCTTGAGGTAAACATGGTGGTGAACATTGTTTTATGTAAATGTGATAGTGGGCTCGAATTTGGAAGCCAGGCTCCGCGGGTGATCTCACACATTGGCAAGGTTGGCTGGTTTAATGGAGATGGGGATATGTGACATGATTCTGAAGCTCAGATCTCATAGCACAGCCCTCTTTCATGGGGAGCCAGGCCCTGGAGGACGCTGTATCCCTCTCCTCTGTGGGGCCTACCTAAATGTCCTTAGGAAAATTAGCACCCCCCACCCCCCCAAAAAAAAACCCCTGCTAGATCACAGAAGGTTCCCCCCACCCTTGTGTTTCTCAAAGACAGATTTCTGGAAGGTAAATGATCCTAATAATGGTGGCCTCCTCCTTGAAAATACGTTTACCCAAGTGTGGTGGCACAGGCATTTACTCCCAGCACTCAGGAAGCAAAAGCAGGCAAATATCTGTGAGTTCCAGGATAGCCTGGTCTACAGAGCGAGTTCCAGGACAGCCAGGGCTCAGGACATGGGCTAAGACTGAGTACTGTGCTTGCAGAGACCCCCAGTTTGGTTTGCAGTACTCATGTTAGGTGCCTCCATAACCTCTTGTAACTCTGGTTCCAAGGGGTCTGATACCCTCCTTAGGCCTCCGTGGGCACCACACCGACACACATACAGTAAAAGAAACAAATAGATGACTCACAAAAAGAAAAAAGAAAAAAAAAATCCTTGCAAGATAAGAGTCAAGGGTCCTTTCCCAAATTATCACACTTAGACTGATAGTTGAGATCCTGTTTATATTTGGCAAATAAGATATTTCTTTCTGGCCTCCCTCAGTGGTAGCAGTGTGTCGCTTTGAGAAGTTTGCCTGTGTTCTCTAGTGGGTGCTGAGATTCTACCATTGCTCTGTGTTTATCTTTTCTCAGTTGGCCAAAGGAAGTTCAAAGCCAGTTAGCGTAGATGTAGGCCTTTCTGGGTCTTTATTTGTGACAACTGAGGACACACATTATTTCCTCCCTATGCTTTCTTCTGCTTCCAGTTTGTCACCTATATCACGGTGTTTCACCATATTCAGTGTATCTAGGGGGCTGCTGCTATTTAAAAATTGTTTTATTATAAATTATGTGTATATAGGAGTGGTGGAGTCCTGAGAGGGTGTTGTTGGCCTGCAGCTGGAGCCACCGATATGTGCTGGGCTCTGAACTCAGGTTCCCTGCCACGAGCAGTTTCTCCAGTCCTGAGGGGGCAGGGTGGTGCTTTAGGGTCTCCATACTTTCATTTCAGTTTATTTTCCATCATGTCAGTGTAAATGTACAGTCTCTGTTCCTCCTTGCCTCCCTCTCTCCAAGGTCTTCCCATATACCCCAGGCTGGCCTTAAACTAGTTTTTATTCAGGCTGACCTCAACACCCCTACTTTCTTTGCCTTTGTTCTGGGATTACTTGATGCTCTCTTATTCAGGCTCCTTGATAAGTTTTAAAATATTTATGTTCCCACAAGTATCGTTAGATTGCTATCACTCACAAATGAAGAACTCCATGCAACAATCTCCCTTAGCACATGGGAGGTGCTTTGCTATTGTCTTCACAAGCCCATCGCTGCTGATTAGAAATCTGATGGCAACCCGTCTTCTCTCTGATACATCGGAGAGATTTTTTTCTTTTTTTCTTTTCAGTTTATTTATAAGCATGTCTAGGTGTGGACTTAGTAAATTTTATCCAGTCCACCTGTTAGCATTTCTGTTTTCATAGTTGAGTGACCTTAATTTTTTTCTGTCTCTCATACTTAACATATAAGTGACAGTTCCACCCAAAGTATTATTGAGAAAATAATGTACAATAAAATGTTAAAATATCCCCTGACGTGAGAAGGCACAAAAGATTTTTCATTACTATTAATCTCATAGTTTCAAAGGATTTCTTGTCTGCTTTGGGTTTTGTTAGCTTACATAAACCGATTTTGTCTACTTGCATGCACACAAACAGAAAATTCTACTGAGATTTTTTACTAAAATTACATTTACTTTATACTGATGTCACTTCCACATCTCTAGGAATTGAACCTAGGTACTACACATGCTACAGTTTAGTTGAGACCAGATCTCTCAGTAAATTGCTCAGCTGAGCCTTGAACTCTCTCTCTACGGATCCCATGCAGGCCATGAACTGGTAATCTTCCTACATTAATCTCCTTGGTAGTTGGGCTCATAGGCCTGCACCACAGGCCTGGCTTATGGTGACATCTTAACAATATTAGATCTTCCCATCTTTTTAGAAAATATTTATCATCATCATCATCATCATCACCATCGTGTGTGTGTGTGTGTGTGTGTGTGTGTGTGTTGGGGGCACATTGTGCCATAGGTCAGAAGGTAACTTTATGGAGTCGGGTCTCTTCTCCTTCTAACCCATGTGAAGAAATAGAGCGCAGGTTCTCAGGCTTACAGGGCAAGCTCCTTCACCAGCTGAGCCATCTCTCCAGGTCCTTCCTGTCTCTTTCTATTTAGGTGAATGGTAACTAGCAATTTCTATTATGGATGGTTTATATAACGTTCATATCCATTATTTCCATAGATTTTGTCCATATTTTCAATAACATCCTATTTTCTAGATAATATAAACATTGCTAGTCTAAAATCTTTGTTCTCTTTATTCATCATGCTGCCTGATCTCTTCTCTTAGATCATTAGTCAGGGTATAGATGTTCTTGAATTTCTATGTGCTCAAAACCACAATAATTTGCCTCCTGTATTCCTTGGTATTTTTGTGTCTTTTTCTTGTCTTATTACATTAGTGGAGCCACAAGTATAGTATTCTATAGTGATACGGAGGCATCCTGTATTCACTATTGTTGTTTTGCGTTTCTCTGTGTAGTCCTGGCTGTACTGAAACTCACTCTGTAGACCAGGCTGGCCTCAAACTCAGAGGTCTACCTGCCTTTGCCTCCCAAGTACCGAGATTAAAGGCATGTGCCACCACTGCCCAGCTTTAATGGGGTCTTTTAAAGACCCAGGGCTTATAAAGTTGACTTAATGTTTTAGTAGGTTGTCTTTATTAAATTAAGGACTTTTCTTCCTTTCTTAATATTTTTTAGCAAGTTAAAAATTATATTGCTGACTTTATGTAGTTTTTAAATGTCTTATGTAAATTATATGAGATGATCATGTATTTCTTTCTTCCTATTATGTCATAAATAATATGAGTTAATAAATTTAAATGTATCAAAACACACACATACATATATATACATAGTTATTTAATATTAGATTCTATAAGCTTTCATTTGCTAATATTTTATTTAAAGTTTTTGTAAATGTTCACTAGTGAAATTGTTTTAAAATTTTTCTTTGGCTGGATGTGGAAACCTTTAGTCCCAGCACTTTGGAGGCAGAGGCCAGCCTGGTCTATACAGTGAGTTACAGGACAGTCAGGCCACATAGACAGTTAAGGCCATGTAGTGGAGACCCTGTCTTAAAAAAAAATCCTAAAAGAAAAAAATTATTTGCTCTTTTATTCTTGTTTTGCTTTGTATCTAGCTTCAATAAGTTGAGTAGCTCTCCCTTATTTATATACAATAAACATACATGCATATATGTGTATATTTTTTCTTGAACAGTTTGTAAGATATAAGGATTATATGTTGTTTTTAAAATTGGCAAAACTAACTGCAAAACCAGTTAGATAACTTGTAAAGAGCATATGTGTCAAGTTTTTGAAACCTTCATTTCTCTTTTCCTCTTTGATACAAGGTCTCATGTGGTCCACACTGGCCTTGAACCTTCCAGGGAACCAAGGTCGTCCTTGATCGTGACCCCCCCCCACCTCCACCTCCCAGGTTCTGGGATTAGGAGTGTGTGTTATCATGTCCTGATCTGACAATTAATTTTTAAGAATGTTTATTGAATAATTTGATTTCCCCTCTTTTCTTAACTCACTTTTGATTATTATTAAGATGATCCAGCCAGGTGTTTTCAGATTTACTTTTTATTTTTTAGTCAGTTAAATTTTATTTTATGAGTACGCGTGGTTGGCCAGCATGTATGTTCACCAAATAGCAAACAAGCGACCTCAGAGCAGAGATGACACCAGATGCTCTAATACTGGTGAGCCAAACCCGAGTCCTCTGCAAGGGCAAGTGCTTTAGCTGCTGAGCCCTCTCTCCAGCCTGCGTTCTGTGTTCTTAGATTTTGTACCATAAAGCCATTCACAGTTTTAAATTATGGCTTTATAGATATTGACTGTAGTTTAATGTTCTTCTTTATGTGCTAAATATTGTTAATTTGTGCTAATTCTTTCATTTAATTTCACAATTTATGTAACCCTTTCCAAATCTATGCATCTATTTATTCTATACGTATCTGTCTGTCTGTCTATCTATGTATATTACAAAGTCTTGGTTGGTAGGATATTTGCTGTAGCCCAGGCTGACTTCAAACTCATGGCAGTCCTCCTGCCTCAGACCCTTGAGTGCTGGGATTATATTCTGGTGACATCATATTCCACCTAAAAGTTTTAAAATCCTAGTTCACAGAGTGACAGGTTTCCATATGTGGTTTTATGCAGCGTTTGGCTGATTTCTCCATTGCCCTCTCCCTCACCTCTTTTGCCTCCAGTGTTGCTCCCTTCACTTTTCCCATCATAGTCTTCTGTTCTCTCTCTGTTGCCTCAAAGACTCCGCTCCTCATCTTACAGTCTCTTCTAGTTTCTTGGCATCTACCCACATTTTCCTCACCTAAGTACAAACACTTAACAATATTTGTATCAGTATGTGACCGATAGCATTCGTCTTTTTGAGCCTGGACCTCGCTTAACATTTTCCAGCTCTAGCCCCCCCCCTTTTTTTTGTAAATTTTCTTTTCTTTTCTTTTCTTTTCTTTTCTTTTCTTTTCTTTTCTTTTCTTTTCTTTCTTTCTTTCTTTCTTTCTTTTCACAGCTGAGTAAAATTCTGTTGCGTATATGAACCACATTTTCGTTATTCATTCGCCTGTTGATGGAAATCTCTGCTGCTTCCGTTTCCTAACTGTTAGGAACAGAGCAGCAGTGAACATGAAAGTGCAAATATCTGGGTAGTAGGATATAAAACACCTGAAATATGCCGAGGAGTGGTACAGAGGGTTATAGGATGGTCCTAATTTTAGTTTTTCGAACCATCTCCTCCTTGACTTCACAGTAGCTACACACTAGCTGACACTCTCACCAAGTGTAGACAAACATTCCTCTCTTCCCTCATCTCACCAGCATTTGTTAATGGTTTTCTTGATGATAGCTATTCTGACTGGGAAGAGATGGAATCTCAAAGCAGTTTTAGTTTGCATTTCTCTGATAGCTCCAAATGTTGAATACTTTCTTAATGGAATTAAAACACATGTTTATTTAAATTTATTTGCTTGTTTGTTTTTGCTTCTGTGTGTGTATGTAGGTGTGTGTGTATGTGTGTGTGTGTGTACGAGTGTGTATGTGTGTGAGTGTTTATGTGTGTATATGTATGTGTGTGTATTTATGTGTGTGTATGTGTGTGTGTGTGTACGAGTGTGTATGTGTGTGAGTGTTTATGTGTGTATATGTATGTGTGTGTATTTATGTGTGTGTATGTGTGTGTGAATGTGTGTGTGTGTTTGTGTAGGGACAGAACTGAATGGAGGAAGGAGGGAGAACAGCCCACTACAGTCACCTCAGCACCTGCCTCTTATCCAGCTTTCTCTTGGCCGTGAGACGCTCAGTTCCTCCTGTAACCCCTGCGGTCTCAGGCTGAGTAGAGGAGGCTATAGCCACACTGGCCCGGTCTCAGGTGGCCTCACCCTCCTGCTGCTGGTGCCGCCTGCACCCTGTGGTTCTCTCTGAGCAGACTGGCCCAGGCAGCCTGCCTCCTGGCTGAGCGCAGACTCCAGGTTAGGGGGATCGGCAGGCCCTTGGTGGCCAGCAGCACCTGCTGCATGCCCAGCTCAGACACCCAGTCCCCGTGAGCACATTGGTACAGATCTCTCCCCTGGCACTCACATCTGGTAGAGGAGCTTAGGAGGTAGCCTGTGGGTAGAGAGGCATGAAACAGACCCTGGGAATAGGGGTCCCCTCAGCACCCTCCATGTGACCTTTGGGTCAGTGAGGTCCTCTTCACAGGGGAGACGTAACGTCAGGTGGGTCCTCTGTCAAAGAGTTGTCACCTTCTGTACACTCGGCAGATGACCTCGGAAGGCAGATCTCATACGCTGGAGCTCATCACTTCAGAGGGCTGGAGACACGGGAAGGAAAAAGCTTTTTCCTGTTTCACACATGAACGCTTTAAAAATATTTACTTTTTTAAAAGATTTATTTATTATTTACATAGTACTCTACCTGCATGTGTGCCTAGACACTAGAAGAGGGCACCAGATCACATTATAGATGGTTGTGAGCCACCAGGTGGTTGCTAGGAATTGAACTGAGGACCTTCAGAAGAACAACCAGTGCTCTTAACCTCTCAGCCATCTCTCTAGGCCTAATCTACTGGCTATTTGTATTTCTTCTTCTGAGAATTGTTTAGTTCATTGGCCCATTTATTGATAAGGTTTTTTTTCTTTCTTAATTTTGGTGTTTAGTTTTTGTAGTTCTTTGTGTTATTCTGTGTAGTAAGCTCTTGCCTAAAGCACAGGTAGCAAACTTTTCTCTTATTCTGTAGGCTGTCCGTGCACTCTAATGCTAAAAGTATGTTTTGCTGTGCAGAACTTTTCAAGCTTCATGTAACCTCATGTTGCTAGTGCTTGGGGCTGTTTCTCATGCTATTGGGGTTCCTCCGTGCTATTGGGACTCGTTGAGATTATTCCTTGCCAATTCTGTGTCTTGAGTGTTTTTCCTTAGCAGTGTCTACTTCGAAGTTTATGCATTATTATTTATGTATGTCTGTGCATATTTTTGTGAATGTATGACACGTGTTCAGGTACCCATGGATGCCAGAAGAGGGTTTCAGATTCCATGGAGCTGGAGTTACAGATCGTTGTGAGCTACCAGGTAGGGGCTAGGAAGCAAACCTGAGTCCTTTGAGGAGGAGCGATGCTCTTAACTGCTAACCCATCTTCTCAATCTTGAGGAAACCAGACTGCCAACAGCTCTCTGCCTTCTCTGACTCCGCTTCAGACTTTGAAGACAAATCAACTTTCCACACGTGGAAGGCCATTACCACCTGCCAAAAGCCACGCCCCACTGGTGTGGACGAACTATAGCCCAACTAAAACCCCACACTTGGGATGAAAACAAAAATATATTTACATAACATAACTGAGTTTGCAAAGAATATGAAACTTCCATTACTCGTGTTAATAGCCACAAATGGCAGTCTCCTCCCTTGTCTACCCTCTGCTCAGATTCTTTCAAACAAGGACCATGCTTCATGAGGTCTAGTCAGAGAGGTGGTGGGCATGCTCCTGTTTTCAATTTAGAATGCTCTTTCATGAGTTTCCTTAAGATTTGGTTTGGCCATTTGGCACCTCTCACCACTTAACTGCTGGACTTTTCTGCAGGGTGATTGCAGCCGCCAAAGGACCACGGCCCTGTAGTCAGAATTCTCTCTGCTTTATTTGTCGGTGGTTTTGTCTTTTAAGGAAACAAACCCTTAACTTCATTATTCATGTTAATGTTTTAAACACAACAGGCCCCTAGCTGCTGTTTTCCCGGTGAGATCATGAAGGGCCCGGGACAAGGGGGAAGAGGAGAGGCAGAGAATGCGTGAAGACATGGCTGAGGGAGCAGGAATTTCTCAAGACTGAAAATGCGCCTATTTTATAGCCATCATTTATCTGGGTCCTCGGGATCTGATTTTGGTTCAGAGAATGTTGAGTTTTGCAAGAGTCTCATCAGTAATTACGATGATGAGAGGGGTCAGTGGGTAAAGGTGCTAAGGCTCAAGCTGACAGCAGACTGAGTTCCATCCTCGCCACACATGGTGGAGGAGAGACCTGGCTCCTGGGAGCTGTCCTCTGACCACTGGTGCATGGTCCCACATGTTACACGAAAATAAACAAATATCATTTCAAAAGAAGGTACAGTGACCATGATTGCTATGCGTGTTCTTAAGTAGAGAGAAAAATTTAAAAAAACAAAATGTAACTGGAATTATGGATACATTGCCGTTTAAATATCTGTGGCTCACGCATAAAAATAGCTTTCACGCTGAGGACCTTAGCCAAGGGCTTTGTGGAAACAGCATTGGGAATCTAATTTAACACAGCCGTGACCCGGGGATTCAGAGACATGGCTGACCCACCGGCTAGCCTACTCATCCTTCTGAATGTATTTTTTTTTTCTAGTTCACTACAACCCATTCTCAAAATCAATTTGGAGGATTAGAAAAATAAAACGAAGTTACAAACCTTGTTTTCTTTTCTTTTCTTCTTTCGTTTTCTTTTCTCTTCCTTTCTTCTTCCGTTCCCTCCTGCCCTGCTTCCTCCCCTCCCCATTCCTTTCTCAGACAGGGCCTTGTTGCCCAGCAAAGCTGATCCTTACCTCCTCTTTCCTCTGCCTTTCCTAGAGCTGGGATTACAGAAACACACCACAGGCTCAGCTCAAACCTTGTTTAAATTGGCCTTATTTTAGCATTGATACAAATGGAGAAATACTTTAATCTTCAATCTCTACTCCCGGAACACCCTCCCCCCCGTCTGTGCAGCCTCAGGTCTGTTGTTCATTTGTGGCTTGAAGCAGAGCCTCATAAATTTTGTGAAAATCCCAGTGTCTCTGCTTGGTGTGGTTTGGGTGTCCAGTCATGGTCATTCTAAGTAGTGTCCATTTGGTCAAGTGTTCCTAATTGGTTATTATTATTATTATTCTCTCATATAATACATTCTGACTGAAGCCTCCCCTCCCTCGCCTGCCTCCTCTATTCTCTGTCCTGCCTCCCCCAAATCCATTGCTCCTTCACTTCCCTTCGGAAGAGAGTTGCACCTAATAGTAAGAAGAAAAAATCATGTGGAAAAAGTGATCAGAGCTTTGCCAAAATCAGGTGATAGGGTCAAGTCCTCCGAGAAGACGCAGACTTGTGAAAAGACAAATCCTGTGTGCTGACATCATCCTCTTTGTCAGTCATCTCTGAGTGCGAGCTGTGTAGAGTGCTAGGGTTGCCCGACTTCCAGCTCCCCTGCTTGTCAGGGTCCCCTCCTCCTCACCCGCACATTCCCCTCTTCTGCCACATGTTTTTAGTTAACTGTTCACACGTGCACATCCTGTGCGCCAGCCTCCCGACAGCTTGTCTGTCTGACTGGAGGGGAGTCTGTCCCCAGCTCGGGCAGGGGCGCTGGAGAGGCCAGATACAGACAACCTGTGTAACTTCTCCACACAGGAGAAAGGCACTTGCTTTTTCCTTGGTTTCCTAGACTGCTTGTGCCCTTCATTCTCCATCCTGTTTCTCACATAGTTTCTTTCTTTTCTTTTTGTTTTTGGTTTTCAAGACAGGGTTTCTCTGTGTAGCCTTGGCTGTCCTGGACCATGCTGGCTTTCTGACCCTGACTTTGCTTTGCTTAGGACTCATCCAACACCTTTTAAAGTACATGGCTCAATCATTCAGCCACTCCTTACTGAACCGCTGCCCTGCCCTGGGCTGAGCCCCTGTCAGGAGCAATGAGGAGTTTGGCAGAGTTTTGGAGAAATTGTTCCCAAGCCATGAGAGATGCACATGATTAACATTTCTTCTTTCAAAAAAAAAAAACAAAAAAAACATTTCTTCTTTCTTCCTTTATTTCAGAGTTTAAATAGAAGTACCTTGGGCAAAATCCATCAGGTCCAATCCCGGCTTCTCTCTTGAAGCCTCCACCCTCCTCTCCTGCTTTTGACCTGATCCTGGTCACCCTTCTCACTGTTTGTTCTCAGTTCTCCTGCAGCATGCTTTTCAAAATCTCAGTCTGATCCCCCCTCTCCCTTCCCTATTTGTCCCCCCTCCAGGGTCTCCCTATATATTCTCTCCTGGCCTCAAACTCACAGAGATCCACTTGCCTCTGACTCCTGAGTGTTGAGAGTTGAGCTGAGTTAAAGGTGTGTGCCCCCACGCCTAGAGATTATTATTTATTCTGTCTTTAAATGTTTTCTCTGACTCCTCACTGTATTTAGGATAAAAATCAAAGTTGTTTTTGTGGTCCTTGCTCATTGGTGAACCATTTTTAGCATTACCGCCTGTCTCTAACTGCAGAGTTGGGCTCTCTTCTGCCTCTATCTTGTAGACTTGCTGTTCTGCCTTATCACTTACGCCAGCCTTCATTATATTAGTCACTGTTCTCTTGGTGTGAAGAAATACCACATTCAAGGCAACTTATAGGAGACAAGCATTTAGTTGTGAACTTGCTTACAGTTTTAGAGGGTTAGTTCACTGTCATCATGAAGAAAAACAGACAGGTAAGGTGCTGGCGAGCTTTACATCCTGATCTGCAGGCAACAGGCAGGGAGGGAGGGAGGGAGGGAGGGAGAGAGAGAGAGAGAGAGAGAGAGAGAGAGAGAGAGAGAGAGAATGATGTGGGTATTTGAAATTTCAAAGCATACTTCTAGTGGCACATCTCTGCCAACAAGGACACACACCCAAGCCCTTCCTAAACAGTTCCACTTCCTGGTAAGCAAACAAATGCATGAACCTCTAGGGGTTATTTTCATTCGGACCACCACAGATGCCTAACTCTTCCTCAAGCCCTTGTCAACTCCCAAGGGCTGGAGCTTCAAGCCCCTCCCCTCAGTTATGGACATTAAGAAAATAACACATTTATTTATTTTCTGTGTGTGTGTAGGCACACAAGTAGAGGTCAGAGGACAACTTGTGTGAGTTAATTCTCTCTTTCTAAGAACTAGGATTGAAGTTAGGTCATCAGGTTTGCTGGTCGACACCTTCTCATTGAGCCATCTGGCCAGCCCCAATGATGAGGATTTTTCACCCCCATCCCCACCAATCTTGGTTAGGGTTTGAGTTTCCTCCCCACACACATGCACACCAGCACACACACTGCATGTTCAAGACAGATCCCCAGGGGAAGATTACTTCAAATCCTAAAATATTTCTAAACACGTATCTGTGTGTTGGTGGGTTACTTTTTATATAAAAATAGACAGAATGCATAAACATGCCAAATAGGGGAAAATTTCACCCCAGTCATACTCAGAAGACACAACATAGCCTTGCTCCCACTTAACTGTTACAGAAAGAATACGAAAAACAAAGCTAGAATCCGCGTTCCTCTTTTCATTTGTATTATTCTGAGATCAACGCTTTACCTCTCTGGGCCTCCTTTCTCCACTTGTCAAGTGAACCTTGAGAAGACACTGACAGGTGTTCAGTGCCTGCTGAACAGTCCAGATCATTTCCTAGAGACAGACAACGTGCTGCCTTCCGTTCAAGGGGAGTGAACTCGGGCTGCTCAGGTCGGCCTCGCCGTGCCCGTGCTCATGACCGTCCCTTGCTTTTGGCTGCGCTGGGGAAAGAAACCAACGGCTGTAAAGTGAGCATGGGCTCACCACGGCTAGGCTGTGTGAGACACTGTGCCAGTCTCATGGCAATGTGAGGGTTAAGGCTCATGGAAGTGTGTGGCTGAGATTATCCACTTCTGGGAGAAGGGTATGGGGGCTGGGCAAGGCGCTGCCCGGCATGAACACTGGTGCCCTCTGAGGAAGTGTGGGAGGACCCAGGGCAGGTTATCAGCAACTGAAGGGCGGGTGAGGGAACGCAGTTTAAACACAAAGTAGATGGAGCTGGGAGACCACATAGTTAATGTGAGACAAGAGTTTTGTCCTGTCCTAATGAGAGTGACATGAACTCTCAAAATATTGATGTGTCTGTCACGGGGAGAGTCTATGCAGTTTCTGGCTAATTCCTCAGTGGGGTGCTATACTAAAAATTCCTAGCCAGGCAAGGTGGCTCACGCTTTTAATCCCAGCACCCAGGAGGCAGAGATAGGAGGCTTGCTGGGGGCCAGCCTAGCCAGTTAGTGAGTTCTGATTCTCTGCCAGAGATTCTGCTTCCACAAACAAGGTTCTTTTAGTCACTTTTCTATTACAGTGATGAACACCACAGCCAAAGGCAAACGAAGGAAGAATTTACTTGGGCTTACGATTTTAGAGGATGAGCGTTCCTACTGGGAGAGGTGGGGGCAGCAGGAGGTGAGGGCAGCACAGAGGCACGGAGCAGGAGCAGGAGCAGGAGCAGGAGCAGGAGCAGGAGCAGGAGCAGGAGCAGGAGCAGGAGCAGGAGCAGGAGCAGGAAGCTGAGATTACATCCTCACCCACGAGCATGAAAAGATGGAACCAGGAAGGGAAGCAAGACTTGACCTCTCAAAGTCCACCTCTAATACTTTTTCCAGATATCCTGTACCATGTCCCCGGACTGAGCTACCAGCAGGGACCAAGTGTTCAAATGAGGACTGTTTCCCATTCAAAGCACCGCAAGGCTGGACGGCACCTGAGGAAGGACACTAAAAATTAACCTCTGGCCTCCACGCACAGGTACATACAAGCTGCCCTTTGACTTCCACACATGTGTTGTACACACACACACACACACACACACACACACACACACACACATTCCTGAATTGTGAAATTGGACTAAGTCAAGGCTCTCATGCCTCTTTCTTTTGTGAGATGATAAAGACCTGACCCGCTGTGTGTGATGTGATATGGGCACACTTTGCTGGCCTTTGAGGACTCTTGTCTTTGTCCCCACAAGGCAGAACTCTCTCAGATGGACTTTGTATGTCCCAGCATGCCTGGCCAGGGATCGTCTGGGGCCAGTCCACACTTTGTCCAGGCAGTGAGGGAAGCTTCTGAGCCAAGCTGTACCTGTGCCCCGGATGATGGAAGGCCCCATTTCCCTCCCCTCTGCTCTTCTCTGCTGGAGGGGTGTCTAACCTAGACCCTGGCCCTCAGGGCTGTTGAAGTCTGTCCAGGAACCACCCTGCCCCTGTATCTTTCTTGGTACCTCACCCCAATCACCTGTGCTTCTTCCTCTTCCCCCCCCCATGCATCATTATGCACATGAGCGAGATGCCTTGGCACTGCGTAAGTGGACTTAGTTTACTGGCAGACCAGCGGGGCCAGGACACAGTTGCCTGACTTCCCGGCCCGGCCCCTGGCCTGGACAGCACGCTCTGTTTGCTAACAACACTGGATTCACACTGGAGCAAATCTTTTCTCTGTGTGTGGTTATTGGACCGGAAGAATTTGCTTGGGAACCAGTCCCAGACCCTCAGAGACCCAGAGTTTGGAGCCTGACAGCAGCAACAGCTTCAAGCACTGCAGGCTTCCCAGGGCACACTCATCATGCTGTGTGGTGTTCCCTCAAAGTCCCTAGAGGCTGAGAGCCTATCACTTTACAGTCAAGACCTGAGGTAGGCGAAAGGGGCCTGAGCAGAGCTGCTGGCTCCTACCTGGTAGGCGCACCTCAGGAAGCCCATGAAAAAGATGGAGCTGTTTCTGTCTGGTGTGGGAGGCAGTGGGGACCTCGGAGGCAGAGCCGGGCATGGCAGTTCTGGGTAAGGCAGCTGCGAACTGATGTGATGTCTGGAGGCAGAAAGCCACAGTAGAACTGATGTGCTCCCTCTGCAGTGAGGGAAGACTGCTGCTGCTGTAGCGAGGGCTTGGTTGTATAACTCAACTCGAGTCAAGTCCTCTTCACCACCCTCCATTCCCCCTGCACCATTCCAGGGGTCCAGGCCTGCCCTTGACCCTCAAATAGGAAGATGAGGATCTATTGCTCCTGAACCCTGGGGATTAAACACAAAAAGCTGAACAAAGACACTAAATATGGACCCCACCCCCATCCTATTGGCTCGGCCTGGACCGTGCACCGCTCCCTCACCAGGCCTCTGCCCTGTAGCTGGCAGTCTCCTCTTTGCAGTGGCTGCCTATCTGGTGCTGAGCCAGTGCTTTGAGATCCTACGCTGCCTGGGATGGATTTCCCTAACCCTACATGCTGCTGTGGCCCCTTTCCCTCCCAAATACAAATAGCTGCTCTCCTGTACTTTCCTGGACACAGTTCTCCATTCTTGGAGATCCTGTGAGATACCAGGGAAACTCACCTGGAACCAGGTTCTTTTACCAAATATTTGCTGAGCTCTAGAGCCATAGTCTGCACTAGGACAGAGAACCCAGGTGTGAGCCGGACCCTATCAGTTCCAGGCCTGAGGGCAGGCTTGAGGAGGTACCCAGACTTCTTTAGGACTTGCTTTTGGGAGCTCCAGCCTGGATTCCAGCTGCCAAACACCTACTCTGGACTTTCTTGGTGCTCTATGCTTCTGCCAGCCTCGCCAGGTCCCGACGTCGACCTGACTTTGCTGTCCTAGCCTTTGACCGCACTGTTCTGCTCAGCGGTCGCTACAGTGCCCCACTCCAAAGCATTCATCAGTGGTTGCACAGAGGAACAAATACAGCATATCCATTCAGTACAGTATTACACAGCCTTCAAAAGTGATGGAATCCTGATACCTGCTTCAGCCTGAATAAACCTTGAAGACACAAGGCTAAGAGAAATAGCCAGACTCAGAGGACGAACAGTATAAGAGTCCAGTCACAACAGGCCCCTAGAGTGGTTAAGTTTACAGAAAAGAAAGTGCAATGCTGGGTACAGGGACTGGAAGAGGTAGCAAAGAGTTACCGTTTTGTTGGTGTACAATTGTACTTCAGAAAGATAAAATTCTGGGAATGGATGGTGACGGTAGTTGTGTGTGTTTCTGTATGTTGGTGCAGCAGGTGTGTGTGTCTGTCTGTCTGTGTGTGTGTTTCTGTATGTTGGTGCAGCAGGTGTGTTACTGTGTGTTCTGAGGTGAGACCATTGGGGTTGGTCCTTGCCTTCCACCTTGTTTGAGACGTGGTCTCTTTGCTGCTGCATAAGCCTGGCTTTCTGCCCTTGGACCTCTGCTGTTCTACCCCAGTCTCCCGTCTCCCTATAGGGGCATGCTGCGATTAAAGGTACTCGCACTGCACTGCTGTGTCTGGGTTCTCAGGATCCACTCAGGCTCTCAGCCATGAACAAGCTTTTTTTTTTTTTTTTTTAAATAGATCCAGCTCCACAGGCAATGGGTGTTCTTAATAGCACAGAAACATACACTTGACAATGGTCAAATGATAACATTTGTGTGTATTTTACCACACAGGCATACACTTACAAAAGCAGAGGCTTACAGTTATAGTCCCTGCTGTCTTCTGGGTCTGTGGATGAAGTGGGCTCATTTGGGTGTCCCCACTCAGAAACTCCCTTGTGGCTGTGAACATGGTGATGGAGAAGGCAATCTCTGAAGGCTCATTGGTCAGGACACCCCCAAACCGCCGCCTTCATGCCTTTGCGTCAGGGTCCCAGAAAGCAGCAAAGTGACATTCTGCCTGTTCTCTGACCTGTCTCTTCTGTCCTACTGCACCTGTTAGAGCTCCCAGGAGCCATGCACATTTAGGGTGACAGGAAACAACCTTTCTTGATGGGGAAGGGGAAAGGTCAGGTGTGGGAAGAGTGGAAATGGAGATGATGTTCCTGTGACCCTTCAGCTTGGGGAAGCCACCAGCCTGCCGTGTGTTTGCTGGGGTCCTCAGGAGTCAAGCAGGGATGCACTCACTCTCAGTAGACCCCTTCTTGGAGGAGTGACTTCTCATGGTTTGTGGGAGTTTGAAGGAATCTTGGCAATCTCTTGAGATTGGGGACGGGTTTAAATGTAGGGCCAGAGAAAAGCAGAGCTCTAGGAATACCATTACCCCTACTCACCACTGGCCGACAGCATGGGGAACTTACACAGGGGCCTCTGTGTGCAGTGAGCAAGAGAAGAATGGATTCATGGTTTCAAGATGGCGGTGGGAGTATGGCAGAGCAGGGGTTAGGGTTGGCCTGCAGCCCGTGGCTGAGCTGAGCTCTGGTACTCCCTTGGAAGGCCTGGATCCCTTAGAAGCTGTGGGTCTTGCTGGGCAAAGCTATGCAAAGGCACCTGGGGTGGCCTTCACACATGCTTCCTGAGCAGGAGTCGCCCAAAGGTCAGAGGCAGAGCCTGCACAATCAGGATGTGAGCTGCATGAGGTTAAATGGAGGCTAGCGGGAGAGCCCCTGTCTTGGCAGATCCAGCCATGGGATCCGGTTACATACAGTCAGCCTATTTTTTCCATGCAAAATAATTTCAGTCTCTGGTACCTTCTGAAATATGATAAAATTCACATGTGTTTTGAAAGTGTTCCCCAAACCTAGAAATATGGATATTAATATCTGTATTTAGGACCAAGACATCAATGTTTGCAGCTGGGCCCTTAGTCAATGCTTAAAAAAAAAATCTCTAATTTTGTGATGGTTCAGGCCACTACATATTCACATACACACATTTGTGGAATTTTATGGGGGTGGTGAGTAAAATTTTGTTCTCCCATTTGGTAGGTGGAGCTGATGTATAGATGTGGGCGTGTCTGAGCAGTAACAGCCATTTCTGGCCCTGGAAGAACTCAGGTTCGTTGGCTGTGGGACATGCAAGCAGCCATTATTACCCAGGACCCGAGTTAGGGATGGTCAGCGAAGGTAACTGGTTTTGTCCCCAGCGTGACTTCGCTGGTGCTGACAGGCACATGACCCACGTCAGCGGAAGCTTGAGTAGAGCCCAAGTCACCGCTGTCGCATCTCATGAAGATCAGACCCCTCTCCCCTCGAAGCCTTCTCCTGAGTCAGGCACTCCGGATTGCTGGGCACGCTCAGCCTCCCAAGGATGTTAGCGGAGGGCAAGCACACTTCATCCTCCATTTGTTGCTTCTTTGGGCTTTTCTACCAGGTTAGAAACTCCTTAGGGGCAGGCTCCTGTGGCAGCAGCCATCTTTGTTGTCTTCCTCACTGCCTTTTCACAGATGCTAACGGTGTGCTAAAACAAGACTCCTTACCCCCAGGAGAGCACACACTCACTAGAGACTTATTGCTCACAGCCAAAGTTCAAGCTGAAGTTCAAGGTGACGATAAGTTGGATGTCCAGGGAGAGCTTGCTGGTAGAATTTAACAAGCTCAGGAGGCCTTTTTACAAGGTGCCAGTCTCGCTCACAGAGAGGAGTCCTCAGGACATAGTCACCCTGAACAGGGCCTGCCCTCAGAACTGTCATGTCGGAGATTAGTGTCAGCACAGAGGTGTGTATGTGTGGGAGACAAGCATCCACAGCCAGCAGTGACACTGTCTCATTTCTCATTCGAGGAAACAGAAGCTCAGGGAGTGGAAACCTGCTCCAGCTAGAGCAGCTGCAGCCTAGGATGCAGGCTCTGAACTCTCCAGTTTCGCCTGTCACCCTGCCAGGCATTATTGGGCATGTGGTCTCTGGGGTTATGACTCAGAAGCCAGCTCTTAGGGAAAGCGCTGCGGTCTTCACTCAGTGAGGAGCCAGGGTATATGTGGTGCGGGAGCGTGTACCAGGACATAGTGCCCACATGCTCCAGAGCCCAGTCTCCAAGGGTCGCTGTTCCAGATGTCTGTCCTGGCCAAGTGCTGTCCCTTGAGTCATACAGGGTGCTCACAGGTGAGAAGAGTGTCTTGGGGGAGGAATTCCATTTTAGAACATTGAATATTCTTTCTGAGCCATTTAATTTTTTTGTCTTTTTTCAAAACACCAAAATAACTATTGGCTAGCTAAGACAAAGTATTTTTATACTGTTAATATCAATTTTTATAGCAAAGAAATTGATCTTGGTTAGCCTTCCCTTAACATTTTAAATTTAAATTTAAATTTTAAATTTTAAATCTGATTCTGGTGAGGTGCTCCGTGGGTAAGAGCCCTGGCTGCCAACTTTGATGACCTGAATTTGTTTACTGAGACCCTCAGGCATTTAACAGGAGTCTGTCTAGCAGGGACTAGCTCAGCCTTGCAGCTGTAGCGACCTGCCAGTCGGGCTGGAACCCATGCGGGGTTAACAGGCTGTGTGCTCCCTCGGCTTCCAGAAGGCTTGGTCTTGTTTATCCCAGACATGTTGTGGCACATGAGGGTGTACACACACACACACACACACACACACACACACACACACACACTGGTAAGGAAAAACTAGTGAAGTATTTAGTCTTTGTAAAGTTTTAGACTTCGAAGTTTTGCTCATTTTCAGGAGAGTGACGGCAGCAGGGAAAGGGAAGGAGATTCTCTGAGATACGTGATCATAGCCACACCCTTTATTTATTTATTTTGTATTTTTTATTTTATTTTTTAATTTGTTTACAATGTATACAATGTTGTGACGCCAGAAGGGGGCAGCAGATCTTACTATAGATGGTTGTGAGCCACCATGCGGTTGCTGGGAATTGAACTCAGGACCTCTGGAAGAACAGCCAGTGCTCTTAACTGCTGAGCCATCTCTCCAGCCCCCAGCTAGTTTTATTGAACAGCTTTTTTGAGGTTTCCCAGAAGCATTCAGAACAACAGCCCAGGAACCATTGTTGTCTGGTCACCACAGGGCCCCTGGGATAGTGTCCTTTTCTTATTTCTCTCTGCTTCTACTTTCCACTCCAGAGCCCACAGAAGCCAAATGCCAGAGGGCTGCCCTGAAAGCAGGCCTTGTGAGGCTCACCCCAGTGAAGAATGCTTGTCTGTCTTTCTGACAGCCAGAGTGGGTGGGACTTTCTGGAGAATGGGCAGCCCTGGGGTCCTCTCAGTGTATCCCCTAAGAGCAGAAGGTAGGTAGATCATGAAGAAGGCCATTATCAGGACTGTCAGGAACCTGTAAACCCAGGGAACAAAATGGCTCTGGAAGCTGTGGATAGAGACGTGCCCACGGACCCAGCGCCCATGCAGGGTAAAAAGGCGGCTTGTTCCTTTTGCACTAGACACATGGCTTGGTCTTACTCCTCCCACCCCAGTCTCCCCAGACCTCACCACCTAATCATGAACCCCCAGATCTCTGCTGTCCCTGGTCTCAGCCCAGCTTTGACCTTGGTCTTCTGGGGTGTGTCTCTCTCTGTCTCCCCTCCTGTCCCTGTAAAGCAGCCCAGCTTCAATGGTAGGTGCCCTGCGACTTTCCTCTCTCTCTGCCACAAGTGGTGAACCCTTTCCTAGCCCAGCAAAGCCCTCAGCTGCATGTCCGGCCGGTTCTTTTGTTTTCTTAAGACAGTCTTTGGTATCTGGCCTCGGCAGACTTTTCTACGGGGACAGACCTGAGGCCTGACCGTGTGTGGGAAGAAGGGATGACTAGTGTGGGACAGGGTGTTTTGAGGAGGCCGGTGTGATCGCATGGCCACAGGCAGAGCATGAACCGAGCATGGTGCAGCCTTCAGGTGCTCCGTCCTCCCGGAACAGTCTGAGCCTCTCTCAGAACTCTCAAGGGTTCTGTTCCTCGGCCAGGAGAGGCCAGGGCCTGAGGGCAGGAGGCGTCAGTGTGCTGCCAGATGGACAGCGACAGGAGCTGTTAGACGCTGCTCTCAATGACTAGAGGGTGCCCTTGCATGCTTGTGTCAGTTAAAGGTAAAAGTTCATTCCAGTCGCAGCTTTTGTCCCTTTTCTGGGAAAGCAAAGGTAACAGCCGCTCTTGTGACAAGGATGGGAGGTGCTGCTTGTCCTCAGAGCTATGCCTAGAGCTTACTAGTTCAAAGACACCACTGGGGCCCCGGAGCCAAGCCTCAGGGGTATGATAGAGAAGTTAGCAATAGACAGAGAAGGCTGAGGTGATCAGAGTTAAAGCTGGCTGTGAGCACTAGTTCTGTGTTCTAGAGGGTTCTGATTCGCACCTGCCATGTAGATTCTGAAGGAAAGCTTGTGTGTTTCTCCCTTCTGGGAGAAGCTCCTGGGAATGTGGGCTGGCTTCCTTAATTTATTAGAACACAGATGTTGGAAGAGGTTGTCATGAAGAGACATGTCAACCCTCTTTTTATATCAGGATTTTGCAAGCACATTGAATACTGGGTCTTTTCTTTCCTTCTCTCTGTCTTTTTTTTTTTTTTTTTTTTTTCATTTTACTCCTACTGACTTCTTACTTTGGGAGATGGTGTCTTAAACATTTCTTCAGTTGAGGTCTAGAGGCTGGAAGTCTGGTTCAGGATGCCAGCAAGGTTGGGTTTTGGTGAGGGCTGCCAATTGTCAACTCTTGTTGTAGTCTCATGGTAGACAGACTGCATTAGTTACTGTCTCCCTGCTGTGACAAAATGCCTGAAAAGGAAGGCTTATTGCAGTCTAAGTGTGCAGTTCATCACAGCAGCAGGAACATGAGGAGGCTGGCCACTGCATCCATTGTCAGGAAGAAGAGCGGTGATGCTGGTCCTCAGCTCACCTTTTCCTTTTCATCTAGTGTGGTACCCCAGACCATTGATGGTAGCACCCACATTTATGGTAGGTCTTTCTTTTTCAGTTAGAAATTCATAGAAATCCTCTTGTAGCCACATCAAGAGGTGTGTTTCCATGGTGACTGTGAATCCAGGTAAGTTGATAATGGAGATTAATCATCACAGACAGCACAAAGGTTTTCTCTCCTCCCCCTCTTCCTTTCTGTTCTCTTCTTTTACATAATCCATTCATAAGTGTTCCACCTCCGTTGCCTATTCACCTTCCAGAGGCCCTGCCTCAAGTACAATCACACTGGAGTTAGACTTTCAACATACAAATTTTGTGGGGACACAAACATTTAGCCAATAGCAGAGGAATATCCCTGAGGGGAATTCAAGCTCCAGGAAACAACACAGAAGCTCCGCCATCATTTCCTGTGACCAGAGGTAGAGCATGTGCGTATGTTAGGTTGGGTAGAGGTGGTTACTGGTAGGGTTTCCTACCAATCTGGCTGATACTTCTCCAGACTCCAGGGCTCTTTACTTTCCTTCTCACTAGAAGAAAGTGTGTGTTCTGCAGATGGAAGGCAGAGGGGATGAGGGGAGAGTGCCTCCTATGTTTATCCGTTTGTTTGTTTTCTTCATTTTTTTAAGATGGTCTCACTGTAGCCTGAATTGACCTGGTGAGCTCGCTATGTAGTTCAGAGTGGCCTTGGGCTTACGATACTCTCCACTCAGCCTTCCAAGTTCTGAGGTCATAGAGCCAAGCCACCATGGCTTGGGAAGTAAATGTTCCCATGCCCATTGGGCAGAGGAGAAACTGAGGCTCCAGGGCTTCTGTTTTGTAAGTTTCTGTAGTGACAAATGCTTGTTCAAATGTCATGATGTGAAAAATAAAAACTTAAGGCTGGGGGTACAAGCCAGTGGTAGAGCCCTTGCCTAGCATTGGTAGGGCCGTGGGTTCTACCCCTAGCACCACACCAAATCAGTATAACAGCACAACAGCAAACAGACGGCTCTCTTCCCAAACAGTTACAATCTAAAACCATAAAGTCTAACACAACTCCAAAACTGTGTTCATATAAAGACTCCTCTCTGGCAGTTTGGTTTGATATCTGCTCATATGTGAGGGAAGAATGGTTTGTAACCGGAAGCAAGACAAAGGAAGGCAGTGTGAGCTCAACTGCCCTCAGCTCAAGCTCAGCATGTGCCTGAGGCCGGGAATGACAAAGCAGGGGTGGGTGTTCCCCAGGAGTCTTGAGTGCTCACAGACCTGCTTCATCAGACTCAACTCTTGCTCTCCCTTGGAGCCTTCCAAGGATTGTGGAATCCTGCTTTTAAGATTGAAGTCTGGTGTTTTCCAGATAGTCTCTGAGCTCGCTCTATGATGACCGACTCCCTTTTTCAGTGAGGATGTCTCTTCGCCCGACCTGGGTACCCCAGATATTGTAAGGAGCATCACATAGCCCTCAGAGAAAAATTACAGACTGGACCCTTTCCTGATAAGAAAAACTGTCCAGCAAGTATCTGGGAATTCCTGGAAATAACCCACCTGATGCTAAGGCGATCTTAGCTTTTAGCAGTGACCTTCAATTGAACTTGGATATTTTCCCCCACTCATAGGATAATTAAGTACTGTGCTCTCCTTCTTGTGAGAGGACCGTGCTACTGCATGTGAATGAGGTACTGTACCTCTACATGTAAATCAAGTATCCCTAGAACCTCTAGCCCAGCAAATCACACATTTACCCTCGAAACCCCTTCCACTGATTTCACATGAAATAAGCGTGTGTGCTGCATGCTGCGTGATACCATCAGCTTCTACCAGGGGAAGGAAGGCCCCATGCTGCTGGTCATAGGGAGCTTTGCCACTCACTCACTGGAGTGCAGAATTGCCTCGGCATGCAGAACTGCCTTGGCAGCCCTCTACCTTCCTCCCACCGGGCTTCCATCTCACTGGACCTGCCCTCTGGGCCACTGGGCCTGGACCTCACCAGGCCTGTGTTTCAGCTGCAAGCGAACCAGGCATAGACTTTCGCCCACATACCTGCCTTTAATACAGAGGCTTAGCCAAAGGGCTGTAACGCTTTGGTTTCATCACAGGCTTGTGGATCTCCTGAATTTCCTCTGCCCCTGATACCAACAATCTCATTTAAAAGAGCTACCTGTAACACTCAGGTGGAAAACTCACTTCCACCTCTCCTCTCCCAGTGAGACTGGGAGCCTTCCCTAGTATATGGGCCTCTAAAGTGCTCTACGCTGTTCCTGAGAGAAACTGAACCCTGATCCCAGGTAGCTCCATTCGTCTGGAACTGACAGCTGAGTCTCAGACTTCCAATGAGGGAAGAACCTTCGTGGGTCCACACAGTATTAAGGTATCCCTGAGTTTTCTCACATAGGCACTCTAAGGGGGCCTGTGTCATCCTAAGAATGAGGTCCCAAAGTTTATAAACTGCGTTCACATTTGCTCAGCTCTTGATGGGCAAAGTTGATGAGGTTTTTTAGAAGCCAACTTTGGACTTGGTCAGAGTCTGGTCAGAGAGCAAATGTCTGTCACTACTCTCAAAACTGAGCACATGAACAGATAATAGAACAAGCATCAAAAACAAACAAACAAACAAACACACAAAAGCAAGCAAGCAAACAAACAGCCAGGACCCAAACTTGCATTGGAAAAGTGAAGGTTAATTGCCACAAGGGAGGGGTGGGCTGGAGAATGGAGCCGAGACCAAAGCGGACGGTCTCTGAAGCTGCTTGGTGGACTTAGCTGTGGTTTAATATTGTGCAAATGGTATTTCCTGTCACATGAACAAAATGCCACACATGTTTGTGATTGAATAGTGTGGACTGCACAACATATGTGCTAATAACATGGCTGTGCTGCCTGTGGGCTCTCTGCGTGACTCAGAAGGGGGCAAGGCATGTTCCTTATTTCTCTGTCTCAAACTGGTGGTTTCCCCTTCAAGGGAAAACTCTGGGAACGGTCCCCACACCAGCAAATGTTTGGGGAAATTCTTCATGATGCCCTCATGGTGGGCTTTGCTTCCCTAGTATCAATCTGTAACAGCAGCCAGTGAGGGCCTCAGCCCTGCCAGGGCACAGGCAGAGACTTTGCAGAGGCAGCCGGTCCATCTGGTTACAAAGTTGCTTGGAGGAGTCTGGCCTGCAGGAATCTTAGAATTCCTTATTTGGGAGAGCAGCCAAAGAGACTACACAGATATTGACCTTAAGACATTCTTTCTCTAGATTATGCAGCATTGTTACAGAGCAAAAGGCCAGAGGCAGAGAAGACTAAGAGGCACAGAAGCTCAGCCTTGGCAAAAGCAAGAGGCCTGAACAGCACTCTGCCTGACCATGACAATGGAGTCCAGCAGATAGGAGGTGTGGGCAATGCATTCCTGAGCTTCCGGGGACCTCTTCAGAGTCAGCCCTCCCCCAACATCTGGCACTTACAGAGGAGCCAGATATTAAAGACCACGAAAGAGGAAGTCTGTTCTCTCCACAGACATACAATGATGTGGAGACAAAGTCTTTAGCCACAAGCGACCTGGAATGCTGCTTTAACAGCTAAGGCCCCTCAGTCGGATTTCAGCAATCTGCAGGAGATGGTAGATCGTTGTGTGTTCCTTTACTGAATGATTTCTGAAGAAAAGCCAAGGGGAAAAAAAAGGTAGGCTTCCCTGAGAGCAAAGAACAGCAGAATAGAAGGAGCCTGGGGCAGTGTGAGGGGAAGGAAGGCTTGTGTAAGGAGTAAGACAGAATTTGGGCAATTAGTGTACCAAGGCTTGGAAGGGAAAGTCAAGAAGGGACAGGAAGGCCAGGCTGAGTTATTAAAGGTGGCCTCAGCAGTAAGCCTGACTGCGCTCATGAGCCATCTGGGGAAATCTTTCCCAGCCTTTGCTTTTCCTCTAGCCCGTTGGTCCAAGGTGAGAAACAGGCTTTTTCCAGGCGCATCCTTCAGTTTTGGCTGCAGCGGGGAGCTGTTTCCTAGGTGAAAGGCTGTGGTGATGGTGACGCACCCTGCGGGAGGTCAAGGGGGATATTGGGAGTAATGGACTTTGGTATCAATCAAAGTCCAATCACAGCCAGCCAGGCTGTTCCTTCTCTCTAGCTGGTGACTTTGGCTTAGCCTCTCCGACTTCCTGGAAGCGGCCAGTGTTAAATGAGGCGCATATGCAGCCGTTAGACAGGCACTGTTCCCTCAATGCTCGGTTAATCCAGCAGAATGCTCACACCTTCTTCCTACCACAGAAATTCAATGACTCTTTGAACTGGGGATGGTTCAAAGATTTACTTTAGAAAAAGGAGAAAAGTGCACTTGTTATTTTACCAACGGTGTTTGAGTTCCGTATTTTTGCCAAGCGTTTGTAGGTAGAGGATGCCCTTACAAATGAGACATGATCCCTGCTTGAAAAAGCTTCACCCTGCTCTCAAAGAATACACGGTATTTTCCTCTGACTTGGAAGTGTTTGTGCTGGGATACTCTGCCTCTTACTCATGAGGCATGTGGCTGTGTTCCTGCAGAGCAGTGAGGCCCTGCTGCGTTTATCTCTGTGTGGGTTGTGCTCGTCCACGTGTTAACATATGCGAGTACATGTGCCAGTGCCTAGAGGACAACCTGGTGTTGGTCCTCACCTTCCACCCGGTTTGAGGCCCAGTCTCTTTTCTTGTTTGCCTCTGTGTACAGCAGACTATGCTAGCTGACTGTTGAGCTTCCAGGGATGATCTTTTCCTGCCTGCCATGCTGGGTGTGCGCGCGGCGAACACACACACACACACACACACACACACACACACACACACACACACTGCTGTGACTGGCTTTATCTCTATAATAATACAAGAGTTGATTTCTTAACTGGCAGAAAGAAGAATGTATCTTTTTTTCTTTCTTTAGGTTTGCTGTAACCAATTTTGTTGCTCACACACTTTTTAGAATGAGGGTGGGAATAATTGTTGTGGGGACCTCCTAGTTTGGAGTGTGTTAAACTCTTGGCATATCCAACTCAGCTTCTCAATGTATCTGATGTACATATTGAGGGGGAGAAGGTCAAAGCCATGGTTTTCTGTAGCCTTGTTTTTTCAGAGCAGCTACTTTCAGCTGCTCTGAAACAGGCTACTGTGAAGAGAAAGTCTGTTTTACAGAAACATCTCCCTCAGGAATCTTAAATATCAAAAACGGGTTTCTAGAAATTCCCACCATAATAAATTATCTGTGCCCTGGACAGAATCTTGGTGTCTCGCCCTTTTTGTGGGCCTGATTGGAGCTGTGTTCTAGAAGTTTGCCCATAATCCAGATGGACTGTGCACAGACTTCTGAAGGTTTGAGTCCACGGAAAGGCATGGCCTTACTGGCAGGGAAAGAGCCTGAGTCAGACAGGACATTTTGCCTCTAAGGAAGTTGGCAGAGACAGGAAGGAGCTCAGAGTTCCTGGGCCCTGATCTAACTAGATTATAGACCTTGGGAAGATGCCCAAATGCTGTAGCTGTGAAGTTTAAATGAGATGTCTCCCATGCACAGCTGTCAGTAATGACACCTGTGGGGGAAGGGTGTCGGGAGGGGGCAGGAATATGCCCTGATCCAAGGTGGCTGCCAACTCGGGGGTGGGGGAGGTGAGGAATGGAGGTAGGCTTGGGGGGCGGGGATGGGGCTAGGGAGTGGGTGGGTAATCAGCCCAGCGAGGGTAAAGGGAGACTCAGCCTTAAGGGGCTTTGCCTTCCAGCGCTCTGAAGTAGCTGCGGGCAGGAGGCTAGTTCCCTGGCACTTCCCAGCCCTGCCAGAGACGTAGGGCGTTCAGAGCCAGGCCCTGGGGCGGGGATGAGAGTTGGAGGAAGGAAGGCATTTGGATGGAACTAGCCCTAGTTGTTGACACTGGGCCAACTTGCAGGAAGGGGCTGTGGGACAGAACGATGAGGTCATACCGAGGTTGGGGCAGGCAGAGGTAAAAGGGAGGCAGCCGCGGGGTGATGGGGACAGAGCACGGAGGGGAACAGACCCTCCTCCCCCTGTGGTCGGGTCAGCAGAGGGCCGGAGTCCTTGGGAGCAGAAGCCAGCCCATGGGCTGGGCAGCCGGGATTTTGGGTTCAAGATCGCAGGTATTTTATGAGGTGTACTAAAAATAGGGTGCAGAGGGAGGCCCATTTTCGGAAAACAAAAACAAAAACGGGGCCGATTTCTTGGCATGTATGAAAATCAGTTTCTTTGTCACACAAGGGGCGCAACACGACAAATGAGCCACCGATTTTCCCAAGCTTCCCAGGGAAACCCGAGGGAGCAAAGTTAGGCGCGGATCCAGCAGGACTGCGCTGCAGGCTCTCCCTTCTTTCTCCTGACATAATAAACTCGGCCCAAGTAAATATTTGCCCGACGTCTCGTCCTCCGAAGGGCTGTGAGGACTGGATTTCCTCTGCGGGTCGGGTGAGGATGGGTCAGCACCCCTGAGCCTCCTGGCGGCTCCACTGATTCCCAGGAGCCGGGGCCTCGGTCATTGCAGGACAGAGCCCGAGGGCGAGGGGGCCCCGCCAGTCGCTGTGGGTTTAGAGCCCCCAGGAACCCGGTGAGGCAGAACGGCCTCAGCCCCGGCCTAGGCTCTTTTCTAAGCTTGCAGGGGACCAGCAGGGAGAAAAAAAGAGGCCTTACCCAGAAGATTCGTGCCCCAGGTTCGAGTCCCAGCACTGGGTTGTCTCAGCACTGAGACCCTGAAACAGTATTTTTGCTTTAAAAATTTTTTTAAAATTGGATATCAATTGCCATAAAATTGTCTTAGAATTGAAAAGAAGCCCTGATATCTGAAGAGATTGGACATACAGCCAGTCATTGGCAGAGCAATGCCCAGGATTTGGGTGACCTCACCACTCTCAGAGATGTGATCCTAAAAGCTCATGGCCTTTGGTATCATTAGAATAATTTCAATAATTTATGTCCTATCAAAGAAGCAGCGTTTGCTCCATAGAAATGATCACAGAGAAGGCAAATTCACAAAGACAGAGGGCCAGTTAGTGATTTCCAGGGCCCAGGAGAAGGTGAGAGCTGAAGGGGCCAAAGGAGGTCCAGGGCTTATTTTGGGGGCAAGAGGAACGTTCTGGAATCGGTGGCAATTGATGCACAACGCTGATATTATTCTGAGAGCACTTAAGTGCACACTTTTTTTTTCTTTTTTTGGAAAGGGACCTTATGGTATATGAATTGTATCTCAGTGAGTCCTGATTTTGGCCCCTTGCTGGTGCGTAACTTCTGTCTGTACACAGGAATGCAGGTATGTGATGCACAAGTTGTTGGAGAAGCCACGAGTCAAGACCCTTCTGGATGGTAAACTTCACATGTTGGTGGCGGGGGTCCTGCAAATGTGTTATAAACTCATTGGGATTTTAGCTTTCTCCTAAGTTTTCCACTCTACCAATGAAGAAGGTGCATAGTAATCATTCCAGCAAAGACTTAGTGACGATTCACAAGTACTGGATCAAACACTTTCCATCCTCCTATCTGTTTCTCATACAGGGTCTCTCCCTTTGCAGCCTGTGTGCGTGTGTGCGTGCCTGTGTTGAGGAAGGAACATGAAATCTATCCTTTGTAATACAATTTACGTGAATAATGCAAAATAGCTATCCCATTGTTTGGTTTGCCAACAGTCTGGTTATAATCCCTTTTATATTTGTGGCTTCCATTGCAATGATTTTTATTTCTAATTTTGAATCTTTCTTTTTTCCATTGTTTATTAAATTAGCTGTAAGGATTTATAAGTTTTCAACAGAACTGTACACACTGGCTGAACCTCAGATCTCCCAAATGTCTCCCAAATGCTTTCATCGTTCACAGCTGAAATGTTGCCTTCTCTGAACAGTAACTCTCCATTTATCCCTTTCCCAGGGCCTAGCACCCACTGCCACACTTTCTACTCTCTGAGTCTGACTTTCAGCAGCTTGTGTAAGAGCATGGTGTATATGTTTGCGGCTGGCTTGTCTCACCTTATCTGCAATATTCAGGGCCCAGCTGGGTTGTGGCAGGTGTCAGAATTAATTTTTAAGACCCAGTGATACTCCCTTGTGTACACAGATTGCATTTTCTTCATTCTTAGAGGCCTGTGCTGTTTTGTTTTTTAAATAATTCAGTTTTTAAGGGTCCTTGTCTGGCTTTGTTATCAGGGTGCAGTTCAGAAATCAAGTTTAGAAGCAGTCTTTATTCTCCAGGGTTTGGAAGGCTTTGCAAAATATTGATGTTAATTTTTCTTTGAGTGTTTTGCAGAATTTGGCAGGGAAGTCATTTGGTCCTGGGCTTCTCTGTGTTAGGAACATTTTTATAATGAAACCAGTGTCTCTGACTAGTTAAAAGTCTGTTCAAAATTTTATTTCCTCCCTCCCTCCTCTTTCTCTCTCTCCCTCTCTCCCTTTGTCCCTCCCTCCCTCTTTCTCTGCCTCCCTCCCTCCTTCTCTCCCTTCCTTCTTCCTTTCTTCTTTCTTTCCTTTTAGGTCCTTATTTTATGTGTTTGGGTGTTTTACCTGCATGTATGTATCTGTGGAGGCCAGAGGAGGCCAGGGGATCCCTGGGATTGGAGTTACTGATGGTTGTGAGCCACCATGTGGGTGATGGGACCTGAATCCAGTCCTGTGCAAGAGCAGCCCTGGCTCTTAACTGCTGAGCCAACGCTCTAGTCCAGATTTTCTTTTGTTTTATGTATTGGTGTCAGCAGGTTGCATATTTCTAAGAAATTAACTATTTCCCCTAAGCTATCTTAGTTGTTGGTTTGCCCGCAGGCTCTTAAAATCCTTTTTATTTTTGTGACTTCCACCACAAAGTCTTTTATTTCTAATTTTGAATCTTCCTGTTTTTAAATTTTTCACTAGATTAGCTAAGGATTTATCAGTTTTCAACAAAACTGACTCTCAGTCTCCCTATTATTTCTAATGTCTTCTTTCTCCATCTCAGGCATCTTTGTTCTGACTGTTATTTTTCTCTTGATAATCTTATCTTGGCTTCTCTGTTAACTAGCTTCTTGAAGCATAGAGCTGTGTAATTTCTTTGAGTTCACCCTTATTTTTTTTAATGCAGGTGTTTATGGCTGTAGACCTTTCTGTTAGCATGGCATTCACTGTTAATTTTAGAAATCTGTGTTTTTATTTTCATTTGTCTAGTGGTGTTTCCTATAACTCACACTCTCCACTCACCCCCACCCCATTTCCTTTTGAAATTGTGTGACTATGCAATCTCTTTATCTGTTATTGAGGTTGTTTATCTGTCAGTTTCCATGTATTGGTGAATCTTCCAGTTTTCCTTTTGCTATTGATTACTAGGGATCCCCCCACCCCAACCACCTATAGTAGGCAAAAGTACTTTTATTGCCTTAGCCTTCCTAAGTTTAAGGCTTGCTGTGTGATCTAACATGGTCTATTCTGGCGAGCATTCTGTGTGTGCTTGAGAAGGTGTGTCCATGCTTGTCGGCTGGAATGCTTTGCAAATCTGGCAGGTCCGTTGGTGGAAGGGATTGTTCAAGACTCCTTTGTGAAAAAAAAAAAAATTAATGGTCCACATGGATATTACCTCTGTTATGAAAGTGGGATACAGAATCTCCTACTGTGATTTCTTTCTTCACGTCTGTTAGTGTTTGCTTTCTTTGTCTTGGTGACCTGATGCTAGACTCCAGCACATTTACAATTATTTTATCTTCCTTTTGTGTTGATCCCTTTGTTGGTATACAATGTGTCTTCTGTGTTTGGTAACTGGTTTATTCATTGTTTGTTTGTTTTTAAGAGATCTTGTTTATTTTTCTTTTATGTGTATACGTGTTTTTCCTGGCTGCATCTATGTGCACCACATGTATCTGTGGTGCCCAAGGAAGCCAGAAAAAAAGCCTTGGTTGGATGCCATGGAGCTGGAGTCACAGAGGCTTGTGAGTCACTGTGTGGGTGATGGGAAGCAAGCCCAGGTTCTCTGTAAGAACAATTCTTAACTGCTGGACCATCTCTCCAATCCCTGCTTGCTTTTTTTTGAGACAAAGGCTTGCCTGGTAGCTCAGGCCAGGCTGAACTCACTATGTAGTCCAGGCTGGCCTTGGATTAATCAGGTTCCTCCTGCCTCAGCTTCCTAGTTGTTGGAATTGTGGGCATAAGCCATCGTGCCTGGCTTTGTGACTTTTGACTGGAAGTTTATTTTGTCTCTTAGACGTGTGGCCCGTGTGTTAGTTAGCTTTCTGTCATTATAAAAAAATACCTGAGAAAATGAGCTTTAAAAATAAGGGAAAGGCCTATTTTGGTTCACAGTGTTAAGAGTTTTAGTCTATGGCCAGTTGGCCCATGGCCTTTGGGTACATCACAGAGGGAATGTGGAAAGGAGGAAGCCTGTCACCTCAGGGTGTCAAAGAAAAAGGGAAGAGGGAAGAATTCCCACCGTCCCCTTGAAGGGGAAACACCCTCCATGGAGCCAACTTCCTCCCATGAGGCTCTCCCTCCTCAAGTGTCAGTTGTGCCAGGGCCTGAGGACCGTGTCCCCAATGCACTACCCTGGGGGGCAGTTCAGACCACACTCTGTCCTCTGCCCTCTCCACTCTCCTCTGATTACAGCTCCCTTCCCTCGTTTTCAGCTGATGTGTGTTCTTACCTAAAGCAAACTTCTGGGGGGCACAGAGTTCGGCTTTCTTTTTGTTCATTTATCCGCCAAGAACAGCCACTCGGCGGCATGCCTTTGCACATTGTAAAAAGTGTATGCTTTCCACACCCTGGTCTTTCTCAAAATAAAAGCGCTCTAGAATCTCCATTTTAAACCTTTAGTGTATCTGATTTTGTCTTTCTCCTTTACAGAGACAATGTCCCTGACTGTTTGACCAGACCACAAGCTCATCCTGAAGATGTGTTCTACAAACCCAGGCAGCTGGGTCACCTTTGATGATGACCCTGATTTTCAGTCTTCTCAGAAGCCTAAGGATTTTCCTCTGGAGACCCAAGGTGTTTGTAGACCAAATGGACTGAAGCTGAACCTGCCTGGCCTCCGGGACCTTCCTAGTGGCCCCTCCTCCACCAGCAGCACCCCCTTGTCTTCCCCCATGGTCGACTTTTACTTCAGCCCTGGACCCCCAAGCAACTCTCCCCTTTCTACACCCACCAAAGACTTCCCAGGGTTCCCTGGCATCCCGAAAGCAGGGACTCATGTGCTTTATCCCATTCCAGAGTGTTCTTCAAGCAGTCCCCCCACAGCAGCGGGAGCACCGACCTGCCCGCCCCTCGCATCGTCACCCAGCGACCACTCTTGCACTCAGCTGGCTTCCAAAGCTGCCCTTGCAGATGGTGCCAGCCCTCAGCGGGTCCAAAGTGAACCTCTCCAGTTTGAGTACTTTCAGGATGATTGTGCTTTTTCCAACCCATTTTGGAAAGATGAAGGTAGCTCTTCTCATTTCCCCTTTGACTCGCTGGCCAGCAGAAAGCCATTCTCACCGAGGGACAAGGAGGTGCCCATCGATCAAAAAAGCCTAAACCAATGCTCCCTCAGCTACATCTGTGAGAAGCTCGAACACCTGCAGTCAGCGGAGACCCAAGACCCTGTTGGAAATTTGTCTTTGCAGAGTTCATATTCTGGAGACACTATCTCTTCTTTTGTTCCACACACGCTCTTCCGAAGTCAGCCCAAAGCCGGGTGGTCCTTCATGCTGAGGATTCCTGAGAAGAAGAACATGATGTCTTCCCGGCAGTGGGGACCCATTTTCCTGAAGGTTCTGCCAGGAGGGGTCCTGCAGATGTTTTATGAGAAGGGGCTGGAGAAGCCATTCAAGGAGTTCCAGCTCGATCCACACTGTAGACTTTCTGAACCCAAACTCGAGAACTTCAGCATGGCGGGAAAAATCCACACCGTGAAGGTGGAACATGTATCCTACTCAGAGAAAAGGAAATACCATTCCAAGACGGAGGTGATCCATGAGCCGGACGTGGAGCAGATGTTGAAGCTGGGGTCCACGGAGCACCGTGACTTCCTTGAGTTCTTGACTACGGTGGAGGAGGAGCTCATAAAGCTGCCGGCTGTTGCAAAACCAAAGAAGAACTACGAGGAACAAGAAATTTACCTAGACATCGTGGACAACTTTTGGGGTAAAGTTACCAGAGAAGATGGGAAGTTGGTGGAAAGTGCTGTGATAACTCAGATCTGTTGTCTCTGCTTTGTGAATGGGACGGCTGAATGTTTCTTAACCTTGAATGACCTTGAGCTCCAGAAACGAGATGAATACTACTTTGGGAAAGATTCAGGAAAAGGGGGAATTGATATTCTTAACTACCATTTCCACACGTGTGTGAAAGCTGAGGAATTCGAACAATCCAGAATCATTAAGTTCATCCCTCTGGATGCTTGCCGGTTTGAGCTGATGCGTTTCAAAACCCAGTATGGAGAGGATGAGCTTCCCTTCTCAGTGAAGTCCATAGTGGCTGTCCAGGGAGCGTGTGTGGAGCTTCAGGCCTTCGTCAACATGACCCCAGCAGCTCAGAGGTCACCCCATGCCAGTTCCTCGAGGTGCTGTGACAATGTCATGATTCACTTCCCTGTCCCAGCCCAGTGGATCAAGGCCCTCTGGACCAGGAACCTACAGAGGCAGAAGTCCCTGAAAGCCAAAATGAACCGTCGGGCATGTCTAGGGAGCTTACAGGAGCCAGAGTCTGAACCTGTCATTCAGGTCACTGTGGGATCGGCAAAATATGAGAGCGCCTACCGGGCTGTGGTGTGGAAGATAGATCGACTTCCCGACAAAAACTCAAGTAAATACCCAACACCTAGGTTGACTTTCACAGCACTTTCACAGTGTTCTCACCCACATACTTGGGCCCACAGCAGGCAGAAGCAGATGGTACCTTGAGAGCTGAGGGCACACTCGCAGAGCCAGGTGGGAGGAGGGACACCTAGCCAAACAGCTGGTCTGTTTTCTCCAGTGTTTATGTCTACCACATGAGTTTGTCTTCTCCTACCTCTTGACCATTAAAAGAAATGCCATCCTAGTTAGAGACTGTGTGGTGGTTCCAGGGAAATGTTTACAGCAATGGGGGGAGGGAGGAAGGAAGAAAGGGAGGGAGGGAAGGAGAACCTTCCCATTCTCCAGGATCTCCGTGGTTAAAGCTGTTCTCTTGTAAACGGCCTGGACAGAGCCCTCACCATGGTGTCCCTGGCAGCTCCTTCTGGGTCAGTCTCAAGTGCTGGGTAGTTCCAGCTCTGTTCTGGTGAGCAGGGGTCACGTGTGTGTGCATCTCCCTAGAACTCAGCACAGAGCTGGACAGACTTTTGTGGAGGAAGTCAGTGGAATGCTGGAGGGAAGGGATGGCTCCTCCTTCCTATACGTTCTTGCCAATCCAGTCAGTTGATATCCTGGATTCCTGGACAAGCCAATGTTGTTGACAGGGCTCGATAGCAAGGAACATACAGTCATTATTTCCACTCTACACAGACACCGTGTCTGACTCTTTGGTCCCAGTACCAATGGAAAACACCGGAGTCGGGGTGTCACTCAGCCCTCAGGGGTAGTCTCTGGGTCCAGGAGGTTCCATGCTATATAGCAACCTGCCTGCCTTGCTATTTTTGTAAAAACGAGCCAGGAGTCTGCTTGCCATGGGAGATTTAAAAAAGACAGATGGATTTCAGAATCATTCCTTGAGAACATGGTAGTAAGAGTTCCAAACTGGCTTCCCCGACACAAAGAAAGGGAAAAGGTTTAACTTGTCCCATTAGCCTAGCTATCAGAGAGTCGATGCATGATCTCTGTGGGTTATGCCAGTCACTGACATTCCTATCACGTGGGAGCTGAGCAGCTGATTCCATCAGTGCCATCCGTTGTGACCAGCCCCAGCGCCATCAGACTTGCCCTGAGCTATCTTGGCTATGTCATGGGGAAGTACTGTAGCTGACTGGAGACACATGGAGGCTGAGTGAAATGTGACTTCTGTAAGGACAGTGTGAAGTATCCTGTCGGATGACAGGCTGGGGACTCCCATCCTGCACAGGGCACTTGGGTTCCTCACTTTCCCCAGTTGGTATCAGGTACCTGCTGGATCCTGTCTGTAGCCCAGACTCAGGCTGGTTACATCAGCAAGCTGCCAGTCACAGACAAGGACCAGTCCAGGAAGCGGGTCCAGGTCCTGCCTAGATCTTTCGGATCTGTAGGGAAGTGCTCCTCAACTGGGGTGTGAGTCAAGCATACCGGGGTCTGAAAACCCATCCGCTTTTTCCAAGGGACAGTCAGGTATTCACAGCACTTACAGAGCTCTCTCCAATAAAAGCACTTCCTCAGTGCTACAGTAGAGCACAGCATGGCGCTGAGAAGCTCCAGATTCGCTGAAGGGCCCTGAAGGACTAGAGGTCCTTCGGGGCTGCAAAACGCAGGGTCAGAGGATACTGATCCTCATCACCTACCCCAAGTGCACACAAGAAAGGTTTGGCTATATAACAAGCGAGTGGATGTTTCCCCAAATTTGCCCCTCAATTCATCTCCATACCCGAGTGTTCTGCTAGAGTGAAGGCAGATTAAACATGAAACAGCTCACTGATCAAGGGGCCCGGAGTGGGAGAGAGAGACAGCAAGGGTTAGCGGCCTTGGATTCAGAAAGGGGCCTGGCCAGTAACTGCAGCTTTCCAGCTTGGCTTCCCCCAGGGTCATTCTTGTTTCGCTCTATGTCATCAGCATCTTGGTTCTTTCCCCCATGATTTGGTCTTCCTGTGTCCATTTTCTTAAGCTCTTAGTAGTTTAGCTTCAGAGGTGGAGTATTTTGGATCAGGAGAGATCAACCAGACCTAAAAAGACCTTGTGGTTTGCCGTCTCAGTCAGGAGCTGCGGAATTACTCAGAGAATAATTACTAAGGCCCGGCAGTGCCCCCTCGTGGTTGGTACTGAGATAGCATGTTCTTCTCAATCATTTCTAAGTTTGACTAGTATCTTTCAGGCAGGGTACCTGTTCTTTTCAGATTCAAGCCTGGAAAAAACAAGTGGGTAAACACTGTAGACTGACCAAAACCATGGAGAAAGACACCAGAAAACTTGAGAGAAATACTTTTGCCACCGTATTTTTTAGGAAAAAAGGTAGAAGTGTTATTTGTATCATTTAAAAACTAGTAGGTCTTCACACCTCATTTTCATTGGGGAACCAAAAAATTTTCCTGTACAATGTATACGCCAATTAAGTAAACTTCATCTTTGCTTTCAAGTCTAAATATGTAGAATGCACAGTTCCCTGATGGGTACATTATAGTAACTGGATACATTGGCTTTAAAATAAAATAGGACTTGGCAAAATAACAGTGTAAGTTCAGCCTGTCATACCACTGCCTCTGCTGGTTAGCAGTCCTCACAATAAATTTGTAAGACCCTCACTGGGGAAACTGAGGCTTCAAGAGTTAGGTAGCTTGCCGAGGCTCACACAGCTCTTAAGGGACAGAGCTGGGTCTGGAGTTGCTGTTCTAAAGCTCTCTGCAGTAGTAGAAGGGAGAGGCCGCAAACCAGAGAGGATGAAGGATTGTGGGAATCCCGTTCTTCTCTGCCTCTCTGATCTCTTTCTCTCTCTCCCCACACACTGTGTGTGTGTGTGTGTGTGTGTGTGTGTGTGTGCGTGCGCGCGCGCGCGGGTGCACATGCGTACGTGCGGAAACCCGCCTGCAGTGATGCGGTAGCTTACGGCCCCTCAGACGCCACGGCTATCCTGTCTTGTCTGGGTTAGTGTGGTGGAGCGAGCATCTTCTGGCTAATGGATGGATGGCCTTTTCCAGCTTCAGAATTCAATCAGTCTCTCTATGAGAACCAGGCTTCAAGGAGCGAAAGGCAATTCATCTTTCAAAATAAATTTAAGCACAGTCTTTTAAACTCACGTTTTTGTGCCTAAAGCTATACTCTGATGAAAATGTTCTTTCTTGGCTGTATCAGCAGCACAGGAATTTAATCTGGTCTTTGAAATTAATTTTTTTTAAAGTTACATTTATGTAAAGATAGATTAAACTAGATATGACTAGATGTCATGAACAATGTGAAAAGACCATGGTACCTTTGTGACGTTACCAAAGGGATGCACACTCAACTGTCCTTGTTTGTTTAGAGACAAGAGCTCAGGCTGGCCTCAAACTCCTGATGTACCACAGAATGACCTTACACCCCAATGCCCCTACCACTGCCTCCTAAGCTCAGGCGTCTGCTTGGCTCCAAAATGTTGATACGTTAAAACTGCCTTTCTCTCCCTCCCCCCCTTCTCCCTTCTTTCCTCTCTTTCTCCCTCCCTATTCTCTCTTCCTCCCTCCTATCTCTCCCTCCCTCCTCTCTCTCCCCTCTCTCTGACACACACACACACACACACACACACACACACACACGCACTATGTAATTCCCGTTTAAGCTTTCTGAGTACACCCAGAACTGGCAGGCATTACATAGAGCCGGGCTCAGCATAGGTAGATTGCTATGATAATTCATTTTATTGAGAACAGATATTAGACGGAAATACTGAAGGCCAGCATGCCTGCTTCTATACTGTAATCTGTTCCAGCAGAAGCTTTTCAGAACAATGAGTGGGAATTTCAGTGTGAAAATAAATGCATCCCACCAAAACTAAAAGAATTGTACTAAAACAACAAGGCCGACTTTTGAAAGCCGGGCTTTTGGAACCATATAACCTAATTTGAAGTTTATCTTTGCATTATCTAAACATAAACACTGGTTAAAACAACGACTGGGGAATTACTGGAGTTTATTCACTCTATTCAGAAGAAAGGTTTCTAGGGGCTGACGCACACTGTGCCCAAATCTGTTTCTTACAAATATTGTTCTTACCTTTGACTAGAGAACATTTGTAATGTTTGTGACTAAAGCCATATTTGGAGCCGGTCTGTGTGGACATCCAAGAGCTGGTGCTTTGGGCATGAGCCTGGACGCCTCCCAGTTGCGCACAGCTGCGTTCGCTGACGGGATTATTAGCCCAGCGAGAAGCGAGTGTTTAGCCTCTTCCCTTGCCGCTGACTCACCTGGACTCTGGTTTGGCTTCTCTAGGCCCCGATCAGCCCCATTGTCTGTCATACAAGTTAGAGCTTGGATCAGACCAGGAGGTCCCCTCGGACTGGTATCCGTTCGCTACCGTGCAGTTTTCAGTGCCCGAAGCCTGCGCGTCTGGGACAGAGGTGAGGGCCCTGGGAGTGGAGAGCGACGTCCAGCCTCAGAAACATGTGTGCCGGCGAGCTTGCTTCAACATCCAGGTACCGAGTTCCCGGTCAGGTTACCGTTTCTAGATCCGGGGCAGGGCCTGGCCTGGCCATAAACATGTGGTTTGCCCCTAAGAGTCAGTCAGTCAGTCAGTCAGTCAGTCAGTCAGTCTGTCTTTTCTCTTCTCTCTCCGATGTATTCAACACAGGAAAAGCTCAGAGCTCAGCCAGGGAAACTTAACGGTCCTCATGGACATCTGCTGGGAAATGTCTCTGTGCATCCACTGATTTTTTTCCCCCTACTGAGTGAGGGGCAGCTGGTACGATGTGCTGTCCTCCAGCCTCAAGAACCACCCCTCCCCAAGTAGTTAGGAGCTGTACTTTAGAAGACATTGGCTTTGCCTGTGTCGTGTCTACTCTTGGGTCAGCCTGTCCCAGTGATGGGCAAAGGCAGCCACTCAAGGACCAATGAGTGTTCCTCTGGGCTCGCCATCCTGCAGGACCATTCCCACGTCAGCGGCCTAGAGTACGGCAGATTTAAGATAAAAATCATGATGAGAGCTATGATTTTAGAGAGCTTCAGCTTTGATTCAAGAAGGCAGGATCCGGGGGCTTGGTTCCCACAGAACAAAGAAGAGGGGCTCCCTATTGAGCTGGCGTGAGACAGTGGGCGGGCTGTGGGTGTCCACAGGGCGAGGCGGCCATCAGGAAGAAACAGTACACAGAGCTCTTGACTGTGCCATGTCTGCTAACCCTGCCAGGGCTTTCTTTTCTCCCTACAGGTTGAAATAGAAACGAAGTGGATTCAAACAGATGGAGAAGACCCAGATAAAGCCAGTGGCTGCGTGACTCAGTAAATGACGAGACTCCCCACGTGTCCCCCTGTGTCCCTCACCCCCGGTCATCCTATAGACAGGGCAGGAAGTTCTGCTGCTGTATGGTGGGACTGAGTTCTGAGTGTGGAGAACTGTAAGCCCCAAAGCAGGCTGTCTGCATGTTACTCTTCTGATGTTTTCGCTCTGTGTCCACGGGCTGTGTCCATGGCTCGTGGTAGTTCCATCTTGTTGAAACCCAGAGGTTTGTTATCTGATGTGAGACCTGCTGGCTAGTTTGGCTGAAGAGTATTTGGGTTTGACGACTCAGTGACTTTGTTTTGTAATCTGGGTTGTGATACCCCATCTCGTCTTGCGTTCTGTGTGGAACAGTTTGAAGGGATTAGAAGGATTAGGAGATGTGCCGTTGTTGGAGGAAGTGTGTCCCTGGGGGTAGGATCTGGGGTTTCAAAAGCCCAAGCCAGGCACAGTCTACTCACTCTCTGCCTGCGGATCAGGATGAAGCTCTCGGCTAATGCTCCAGCGCCACGAGTGCGTCAAGCTCCTGCCGTGCCCCTGCCGTGATGTACTAACCCTCTGAAAAGGTGAGCAAGCCAGTGAGCAGCACTCCCCCCTGTTCTCTGCCAGCTCCTGCCTCCAGGTTCCTGCCCTGCTCAAGTTCCTGTCCTGACCTCCTTTGATGGCGAACTGTGGTCTGGAAGTGTAAGCTGAATAAACCCTTTCCTCCCAACCTTGTTTTTGTCACGGTGTTTCATCACAGCAGCAGTATCCCTCACTAGGTCAGTTAGCACATGGACTACCAGGAAAGGTAACCAAAGAGATGGAACCCCAAATCTGCGATGTCTCCTGTGCAGCCCTGATGTGTGGTTAGGTGAAGAGAGGTGCTGAAGGCATGCACTGAAGTGGAGATTTGGAGGTGTCTGTGGTTTTGCATGATCTAAGTGTCCTCTGACGACACTGGGAAGTCATCTTCAGCTGCATTTGCTACCTGTCTTTCCCTTGTGTGGGATCATTTTCAAAATGTCTTTGTATGAAGATTGTTTCTATTGGTACATATTTTGGAATGAGTTACTAAGATACTGTGCCTTTTGGTGGGGGGAGGGGCAGGATTTCTTTAAAAATGAAACCAGGATCATTGAACATAGAGAAAAATATTTATGTAGATTCAGGATGGACATGTGAAGTTGACGAATACAGTTTGACAGAAGTAACAGTGCTTTGCAGAAGTGTTTCCTGTAGCCAGTGCACTCCACTCCCTCTGAGAAGGCTAAGCCAGCCTGATGCTCTAAGCTGGTGTTGCCATCCCTTGGTCTCACTGAGGTCTGCTTCATTGAGAGTATGTTCTTTAGAGGATGTGCGGAGTGAAAGATACTGTGTAATTTTAGCTACGCTCCACGGTAGACAGCTCACCTCTTCAGAGCCAGAAGTGACTCGACAGTGTCTAGTAGGATGCCAGCAGCACGCACACCAGTCATTACCGTGGTGAAATGCCAGCTGCACACGCACCAGTCATTACCGTGGTGAGCCAGCGTCCTGCACTTTATGAACTTGAGGTTTTGAGGATTTTTCTTCTTGGTTTATAAAACAAGTCCTCCATGTCGTGTTAATATGCACTTGATTCATACTGAGCCTTATCTGTGACTGGAAGCTGTCTTCCCCACTCTCGGTTTGTTTTGAGTCAAAAAGTTACACGCAGCTGTTTGAAAACACATTTGCTTGTTGGCCTACAGAATTTATTTTCATGCATTTATCTTGTGTTACATTCATTTTCGTCTATTCAAATAGATTAAAACAAACATTCACGATGGTTTGTGTAAGATTTTTATTGCTCTTATTATTTTACTGTAAGGGCACAGAAAGCAAAAACCAATGCTAAAAATGGATTCTATTGCTCTATTTTAACTTTGTTTGATACATCGCCCATAATATTTGCTTGAGGGTCATTTGCTTGACGAATAGAACACATATGTGTGTGAGTGTGTGTTTTATAAAAATCCTACCATCTTTCCTTATCTTCTGGAGCAGACACACTTTCACTCAGGTCTGCTTGGAACAAATACGGAGACCTTGAGAACCGATGCCCGGAAATCCCAGAGAAGCTAGCTGGGTTAGTTACCCCTTCTCTGCGGGGTTTTATGGCCTCCTGTAGACAAGGAACTTGAGTGGATGCAAATGAACGTCATGGAAGTTTTCTGAGAGCCCAGAGAGAGAAGGCGTGGCATGCAGTAATGCCACGTGCAGGTTGAGGAGACCAGAGACGGATGATGCGGTGATTTGGAGCAGACAGACAGACAGACAGACAGACGGAGAGAAACGCTTTGGGGCGTAGCAGAGGAGGCTGCTGGCTGTGTCTGCTGTTGATGGAGACTGGAATAGCTCCCCGAAAGACCCATTGACCCTAAACAGCCAGGAGAAGGAAAGGGGTTTGCACCTTCTCTCCTCAGTAACCTTCTCTTTCCTGAGTAGGGCTGGGAGGTTGAAAGGGAAGTAAAGGCCGAAACCACAGACAAAATAGAGTTTAAACTAGTGCTACAGATGAACTTAATGCATATTCATACTGTAAAAGAAATCTAGCAAGGGTTCCAGGCGTTACTTCTCCTGCCTCAAAGGTTGGCTAGTATGTGTGGGTCACATTGCTAGGGGCCATCTCAAGCTTCAGTACTGAGGTTGGACTGACAAGCCCAAATTGACTTTCTGGAGCAATGTTGATAGCATGATCAGCAGGCTGCAGCTGCACATGTGTTAATTTGCACATCTATCAGGCCCTTAAATATTCCATTACTTAGTGTTAGGCTAACGTTAGGGAGGAGACGCTTTCTAACACAGTTCTGACCTTGGAAACGGCAGGAGGTAAAATGTGACTTCTAAGCCCCGCATGAAAACGTACCATGGCCTTAAGGTGGACAGTGTAAGAAGTAAAAGCCTCTTCCAGGAAGCAAGCCGTGATCTTCAAAAGCCCCTGCTTTTAAAGGAGGCCAGGAGGGAATTCAAGAAGAAACACCCCATTTTAACACTTCAATTTAGATAACTTCTTTTCATGTGCTCTTTACTTTGGAGTCTGTGGCCAACTTCAAGGACACCAGCAGTTGATAGCTTGTCCTTCTGCCTTCACTGCTCTGGTCAGGTCATCTTGTCAGCACGGGCTACATTAACCTATGCAGGTCTGATGGTAAGGACACTTCCCGTTCCTGTGGGAAGCGTGAAAGTGTATCAATGACAAAGATACTGAAGCCAGGCTCTCCAGCTTGCCCTAAGTCTGTATACAGAGAACTGTAGTGCCTTTCATTCAGGAGCTATGTTTACGACTTAGCCTATTTCTTACAAATTTAGTTAGATAGTTTTCCTCAACAATGACCGTTGTTACAATGTTTTACTCAAAATATGGCTTCCTGACCTGTTGTTACAAATACAGAACAGACTGAACTTTGATAATCATGTAACAAAGTATATTGTAGATTATGTATTGATTTTTATAAAATTAAAGATGTATTTCAAATGGTTCTGCCTGTGCTCTGGATTGACATCTTCTTGTGCAAGGCCTGGGGCCTTTTTTTCTAAGGTGTGAAATCAATTTTAATAACCTTAGATGGTTGACTTTGTCAGGTGTATGCACAGGACTTCACCGCTGAGTCTCTTGAGATGGCATGTCAGCATAACCTGGAAAATAAATACAACCAGACTCTAACTGATCATAATGTAATAGATGATCAAGAAAATAATTAAGCTGGGTGCGGTGGCACATGCTTGTGATCCCAGAACTCTGGGAGGCAGAGCAGGTGGATCTCTGTGAGTTCAGGATCAGCTTTGTCTACAAAACGAGTCTAGGACAGCCAAGGCTACACAGAGAAACCCTGTCTCAAGAAAACAAAAAGAAAAAAAAAAACCATTTATGTTTGCATATGTGCACATGAGTACAGTGCGGTGCAGAAGGGGTGGATCCCCTGGAGCTGAAGTTTCAGACACTTCTGAGCTGCTGGGTGTGGTGCTTGGGAACTGAACTCAGATACTTTGAAAGAGCAGTATGGAATCCTAACTGCTGGGTCATCCCTCTGATACCAAGAATGTTTTTGTTTGTTTGTTTAACATATAATCATGACACATAAGGATATGGAATTGCTCTGACTGCCTCCTCCCTAAGGCTAGCACTAGAAGGCACCTCACAAGCTTCTAAAGGAGAGGCTGCCAACAGTTCTACTTGGCTATGATGCCTAAGGACCACCTCCATGACCAGCAGGGCACAGTGACCCTGAGAGTACAGCAGTGATATTCATACCTTTTTGGTAACCAACAGCTCTCTAATTGGACTTAAGATTTGCTCAACAAAAGGGAAACTATGCCTGGTACTAGAAACCTGGCTAATACTCAGTGCACGTGAAGTCATGGATGCTGGAGGACAGCCTATGACTATTCCTTTACTGAATCCGTATAATTCACTGAACAATCTAACCACAGCCTAAGCATTTGTCTTTGTCTTAGTCACTGTTCTGTTGCTGTGAAGAGACACCAGGACCAAGACAACTCTTCTAAAGGAAAGCGTTTCATTGGGGCTGACTTACAGTTTCAGAGGTTTAGTCCATTATCATCATGGTGGGAAGTATGGCGGCATGCAGGCAGACAGGCGCTGAAGTGGTAGCTGAGAGTTCTACATCGGAATGAAGGCAGCAGGAAGAGAGAGAGAGCCTCTGAGCTTGGCTTATACTTCTGAGACCTTAAAGCACACCCCAGTGACACACTTCCTCAACAAGGCTACACCCACTCCAACAAGACCACACCTCTAATCCTTTCAAATAGTGTAATTCACAACTCCCTAAGCATTCAAATATATGAGCTTATGGGAGCCATTCTCATTCAAACCGCCAGAGCCTTTACATATAGATAAATGTAGTGTAGATCCTTTATCACAGAAACTTATCTCTGTAACAGAGGAAGAGCACTATCAAAACCACAACCAACCCAAATGCAGAGTTGTGGAGTCTCAGAGGCTACATCTCCAAAAATATTCTGCACCTGAGGCTCAGGGAACATTGCAGAGGGAGCTGGCAGAATGATTGAAAGAGCTAAAAAGTCAGGGAGTTTGCAGTGAAATTACGTTCCCCAGTAACATTGAAGCTATACCCATAAAGTCCCACCAACATGACTGCCCGGACATGAGCAGAACAGAGATGACACTGATAGACATGCCTACACAAAGAATTACAGGCAACTGAAGAAAGCTGACAACAGGAGGATGTCCTTCTCCAGGGAAGAGTATATGTACCATTGGTTAATCAGTACCAATTGAGCAGCCGGAAAACCATACATCCAGGAACATTATGCTGATGAAGGAGACTATATTTAGTAGCACACACACATATATACCCATATACATGCAATAACAATTAATAAAAAAAAAAAAAGAAGCCATGAGTTTGAAAGACAGAAAGAAGGATTATATGGGAGGGCTTGGAAAGAGAAAAAAGAGGAGAGAAATGCTGTAGTTACATTATACTCTCAATATTATAATCACGACACATAGGATATGAAGTGAGCATATGAATATGATTTTATTCTATTTAACTCATTAACTGCTGAGGAAACTGGTAAGGTGTGGAATAAATGGCTTCAAAAAACATCAAAGAACAGAGACCCCATAACTAAGCCTTTGGCAGAGTGTAAGGAATCATAGGAAGGAAGAATTAGTATAACCTAGAGGGGACAGGGAGCCCCACAAGGTCCAAATATATCTGAGCACAGGGTTCTTCTCTGAGATGGTTTATCCAACCAAGGACCATGCATGGATATAACCTACAACCCTGCTCAGACATAGCCCATGGTAGCTCAGTATCCAAGTGGATTCCCTAGTAAGGGGGATAGGAATTGTTTCTGACATGAACTCAATGTCTGGCTCATTGAGCTTCCCCTCCCCCTTGAGGGAGGAGCAGCTTTGCTAGGCCACAGTTAAGGACATTGTAACCATCCTGAAGATACCTGTTAAACTAGGGCCAGATGGAAGGAGAGGAGGACAGCCCCTCTCAGTGGACTCAGAAGGAGGCAGGGAGGAGATGAGGGAGGGAGGGGAGGATTGGGAGGGAAAGAGGGAGAGGGCTACAGCTGGGATACTAGTGAATGTATACAATTATTTAAAAATAAAAAAAATATTAAAGAAAAAAGAGCAGAGACACATATAGGAAGCCAGAACTTCTGAAACAAAGCCACAAACAGATGCTGGATTGGCAGTTCTCAACCGTTTGAATCTCTGCTGGGTGGAGCCTCTCAGAGGACAGCTGTGCTTGGCTCCTGTCTCTAAGTGTAGCAGGGGCTGGCTCTGTCCCATGGGGTGGGTCTCAGGTTGCTCTTTCTTTATCCCTGCACGATCCCTGTGGATTGTGACCTCTTTTGCAAGGGGTAACATATCAAATATCCTGCATATCAAATAGTTACACTATGATTCACAACTGTAGCAAAATTACAGTTATGAAGTAGCAACAAAACAATTTTATGGTTGGGGGTCACCACAACATGGGGAACCATTTTAAAGAGTCACAGCATGAGGAAGGTGGATAACCACCATGCCAGATGCTCTGAGCCTCCGCTGATAATGGTCACTAGTTCTTCCTATCCTAAGACAATTAATTTGCGTTTCTGTGGAAGAGGATCATGTTCATTAATATCAGGTTTGTTTGTTTGTTTTTAAACTTACAGACCTGATAAACAATTCTAAGATAAGGTGTGCTGCTCAGTGTTTTTGTCAAACTGACACAAGCTAGAAGAGGAAACCTCAGCTGAGAAATGCTTCTATATGATTGGGTTGTAGGCTTGTCTGGGGACATTTTCTTGATTAATGGCTGAGAAGGGAGGGCCTGGACCGCTATGGGTGTGCCCCTCCTGGGCAGGTGATCTTGGGTGGTATAAAAAGTCCAGCTATGGGGCTGGACAGACAGTTCAGAGGTTAAGAGCACTGGCTGCTCTTCCAAAGGTCCTGAGTTCAATTGCCTGCCACCACATGGTGGCTCACAACCATCTATAATGAAATCTGGTGCCCTCTTCTGGTGTGCAGGTGTACATGCAGGCAGAATATTGTACACATAATAAATAAACAAATCTTTTAAAAAAAGTCAAGCTATGAAAACCATGGAGAGCAAGTCAGCAAGCAGCACTCCTCCATGACCTGCGCATCAGCTCCTGCCTCCAGGTTCCTGCCTCGAATTCCTAACTGGCCTTTCTTGGACGATGGACCAGGATTGGGAAGAGTAAGGCAAACAAACCCTTTTTTCCCAAAGCTGATTTTTTTTTGTCTTTGTCACAGCAGTAGACACCAATTTCAGACAGAAGGAAAAGTGTTGATGGCTTCAGTGAACAAACTGGCTAGGACTCCAAACTCCTTTCACCATTTTCCTTTTCTAAGAATTAAAAAAATTGCGTTTTTATTTATGTATTTTTATGTCTTTGTGTCTCTCTGTCTCTGTGTGTGTCCAGGGGTTTAAACTCAGGTTGTCAAGTTTGAGGGCACGTTCCCTTACCCGCTGAGCCACGTCTCCAGGCCTCCCATTTTTCTAGACAATAGGACAAACTTTATCTACCGAGTGGAATCATACACTGTTGTAATATATAAACACTGTGTATTTAAAAGCAAGGCTTTTAAGGTTTAGAAAAGCCACTGTTATATAATTGTTACAGAGAACACTTCAGAGAAGGTGTGAAAGGAGGAGTGGGGCCTGGGTTGGCCATGACAGACCTGAAGACAACTCTGCCGATTTAAAGTCAACAGGACGGAAACCCAGTCCTCTGCATGTAGCTCTGTCTGCCCTGGAGTTCACGCTGTAAACCAGGCTAGCCTTGAACCCACAGAGGTCTGTCTGTCTCTGTCTCCCGAGAGCTGGAATTAGAGGTGTGCGGCAGCATGTCCACAGGACCCACATTGCCCCTCAAGCTGCCCTCCGCCCTCCACACATGCACTGTGCCACACTCACCGGCCAAATAAACTAGAAGTGAACAAGTAAATAAATGTGAAAGAGCAAAACAAAACAGAGCCCCACCAGCCCTGCACAGGGGCCGGGCTGCAGAGCATGCTTTTAGGCCCTCCTTGCAATCATAAGACTTTGCTTGAACGGTTCGGGAGCAGGCAAAGGCCATAAACCGCCCGTTTTTGCTCTCTGCCAACCAATTCCTCACCCCCCCCCCCCCAGCCAGCTCTTTCCAGCTTCCTGGTCTGTCCTGCCCCGTTGGTGCAGAGAGACAGTTATTTCTATGTCATCTTTTCTACACCCTCCCCCTGTCCTGGAAGTAGCTACTCCTTTCCACGGTTCTAGGGTGGGGTCGTGTGTATTTGGTGAGGCATTTACCGGTGTGTGTCATTCTTGGCAAGCATGTCATGAGTTCAACCTGATTGCCTGCATATTTCCCTGGATCAGATGAAACAAGGACTTTTTTTTGGTTACAAGTAAATTAGTAATTTCCTGCTTTCAGGGATACTGAAAATACAAATTGGTCTGTAATTAATTTTTGGAATATTGGGGTGGAATCCAGGATCTTACACAACTTGGTAAACTCTGTGCCTCAAATTCATCATCCACAAATCATAACTAATTTAAAAAGGATAGGTGCTGGTTATGAAGCAAATAGCTGAGTTCCAAAATAAAATCTGATAGTTTATAGTGTGTCTTTAAAATCATTGTTGTCCATGTTCTGCAGGCTTAAAGCTGAAGTGAAGGGAATGAAAGGCACCATTCCACTTTGCGGTCTGACACTTACCCTTCTATTGGCGCCAGCGTTGTCTTCCATACCTCAAGAGGAAATGCCGCTTTTAAAGTAACACAATTGTGTATTGACACATCCCTAAAAAAAAAAAAAAAGTCTTTGTTCTAGCCGCAAATGCTAGGAAGTCCAAAAAAATTGAGTTGCAGTACACATTTCGAACAGCAGATGGCGCTATCGGGCAGGCCTCTGCCACCCAGCGTCGGAAGCAGTGGCGGAGCTGGGTGCTTACATTTTGATTAATAAAAGATCTTGAGGGCACTCTATAAGCATTTCAAAGCATTGTGAGTCCGGTGGAGCATAATTAAAATTAATGCAGTAGACAATCTCTTTAAAGTATTCCTAATGCCGTGTCTGAAAGTGCTGTTGAATACAATTTTACACATCCAAAAGATTTAAATACTACGCTTATCTCTAAGCATTTCTAACTATTAAAGGGACAGGAAAATACTGTTCTTTTTCTTCATTTTTCAAACAAATGTTTTATATCAGTTATATGCTAAATCCTTCTCTGAAGAAATACTTGTACAGTAATCCATCAATCCCCTTTCCTGTGTCTCAGGGTCAGCCGAATGCTTGCTTGCCGAACACTCCATGCTACCTTGACGCAGGGCCGAGCCTTTGTTCTCTTAGTCCTCAGGAAGCTGTCTCCCACACCCAGGAACCTTCCCGAGCGGACTTAATCATTTCTTTATTAAGCACATCTGGACATTTTCTTTCTAAAATTCTGTTCATCATGAACAAGCCTGTAAATATAGCCGAGCCATTCCTAAAGGTGTCTTCCACACTGTGGTGCCAAGAGTGGCTGCTGTGCCACTCTGAGCTGTCTCAAAATGCCATGTCATTGCAATTAGACATCTTGCTGGTCATTGAAAGGCTTGTCCGGCTTACCATCTTGTGTCTGCATTTTCTTAGCTATTGGGAATAAGCAGGGACAAAACAGTGAACTTCTGCTCATATATGAAGGGCATATAACACCGGAGGAAGCAGACAAGCAACAGACAGCAATGTGTAATTATTGCTGTGCAGGAAAATAAAGCAGGCTATGGTGACAGAATGGCAGAGGCTTGAAAGAAAAGGAGCTATCCACGGCCTGCAGGGTAGAGATAATCCAGCAGAGGGCGCTGCAGGAACACAGACGTTGGAGCCGGGTACCAGTCTCTAGCAAGCAGTGCAGTTTCCAGGGTGGCTGGGACGCCCCAGGAGCAGATTGCAGTTTGGAGGGGTCGCCAGTGGGTTCCGATGGACATGTGCTAAGACTATCTGGGGAGCTGTCAGAACTTCAGGTGTTGTATGATATACAGAGGTGACAAACTATGTTAAGATGAATCTGTGAAAATACTGCCGTGGTGATGCAGAGATCTTACTCACAGAAAAACCCAGATTTCTTTTTTTTCTCTCTCTCCCTCCCCTCCCCTCCCCTCCCCTCCCCTCCCTCTCCCTCTCCCCTTCCTCTCCCCTCCTTCTCCTCTCTCTCTCCCCTCCCTCTCCTCTCCCTCTCTCCCTCTTCCTCTCCTTCCCTCCCTCCCCTCCCCCTCCCCTCCCCCTCCTGTCCCTCTCCCTCTCCCTCCCCCTCTCCCTCTCTTCTCCTTACAGGTGTGTGCCACCACACCTGGCTTAACCCACATTTAATTTGTTCCTGTGGCAATCACAAAATACATTGGACTGTGTGTAATTGATAGAGCACAGAAGCTTATTTCTCCTTGTTCAGGAGGCTGAGAGGTCTGAGGTCAAGGTCTCAGCATCGTTGGTCTGTACGGGTCCTCTCTATACCCGCAGTGCTTCCTTACTATGCAGTTACATGGTGGAAGGGGAAAAAGACCCTCTCAAGTGTCTTTAAAGGGACACTAATCCCATTCCTAAAGATGGACACCCAGCAGTCTCACCACCTGTGAACTCTGCCTTTTAATCTCATCCGCTCAAAGGATAGATTTTAGTGTGTGAACTTCAGAAGGACACAAACATTTGGCTCAGAGCTCCAAGCCTGAGGTCATGTGATCAGGAGTGGTGCTGGGAGATGGAAGATGCTTAGACTCAGAACATATTTGAGCTACAGAAAGAACAGCATTTGTCAATAAGTTGGATGGGGGATAGGAAGGGAGGAAGGGAAACAAAGCTGATTCCGACATTTCTGGCCTGAAAAACTGGAGAGTGATGGAGCTGCTTTTTATGGAGAAGGTGATTTGGGAGAGAAGGTTTGTTTGAGGAGGTAGCCGGCCAGCAATGGGGTGGGGGAGAAGCTACTGTCCACCCACTTCCTTTGTGGTAGGTGCATCCTGACTGGGTAGGTGGGGAGATGGAAGGGAAGCAAATGAGGAAGCCACACCTGTGCCGTGGTGGCTGCGTTTTCTGGCTGTTAAGACGCTCCTCTTGTGACTCTACAACCTTGTGGCTACAGTTTGGTTCTTCCCACCGTATCAGAAGTTAAGATGCCAGGATGCTTTCTCAGTGGGCACACATGGTCACCAAAGAGCATCCTGACAAGCACGGAGGAAAACTGCAAGGGCATCTTGATCCTGGGGCTTGCACAGCAGAGTCTGTGAGACAAAGACGTCTCCACCTAAAGTTTCGTCTAAAGGGAGGAACCGAACATCACAGCAGGGAGAGCTCTGGCCATAAGAAGCGTCCTAAAACCCCACAGTGCAGAAGCTAATGGACTTACTTATTCTTAACTAATGTTTTGGTGTGGGAGTGTGTGCTCTCATGAGTGTGGACGTGTGTATCATGTGATGTACAGGTTGGAGGACAGTTTTCACATGTTGGTCCTCAGCTTTCTGCCTGTCTCAGGCAGTCTCCTGTTGTCTGTCACTGCACACACCCTGTTAGCTGTCTGTCTGTCAGGCATCTAGGCCAGTGGCTCTCAACCTTCCTAATGCTACAGCCCTTTAGTATACAGTTCCTCGGGTTGTGGTGACACCAACCATAAAATTATTTTTGTTGCTAATATTTTTGTTCTTCATAAGTGCAATTTCACTACTGTTGTGAATTTTAATGTAACTATCTGATATGTGACACCAATGAAAAAGTTTTGACTTCTGATCAGGCTGGGGCCCACAGGTTGAGAACCACTTGTCTAGAGCCTCTGCCTTAATTTCAAATGGTTGCACCAGGCTTAGCTGTGTTTGTCTTGCTGCCTCTGCCTTTTTTTTTTTTTTTAACCTGGGTTCTGAGGCTCTAAACTTAGGTCATTGGCCTATCACAGCAAGCGCATTTATCTACTGGCCCATCTCCCCAGCCCTGGCTTATTCATTATTATTGCGTTTTATCTTACTGCCATAACTTGTGCTAAAGTGTTCTTTGCCTCGTTTGTTTTTAGAGCTGAGTAGACATTTTGTGCAATCTCCCAGCACACGCCAGTCTGCTTGCGGTCTAGGCGCCTGAGTGTGCCAGCTCACATTTCTTCAGCACCTTGATTGACTCCGTGCATGATGTCACAGTGACCACAATTTCAAAATCAAGTTAGTCGTCGCTTCAATCACTCCCTATTTTGTTTTAACATTATTTCTTGATTGAGGTTGGCTAGGTGGGTGTCATGTCATTTTATACAGAAACTTTAAGTTTTGCTATTAAATTCAAAGTCATGGTGAAGAAGTTGATGGGTTTCAGCCTTCATCATACATACAGTTTCTTGCAGAATATAAAAAGCACAACACTCAATCTATAGTTTTTCTTTCTCTTCTTTTTTTTGTTTTTGTTTGTTTTGAGACAGAGTTTCTCTACGTGGCAGCTCTGGCCGTTTTGGAACTCTCTCTGTAGACCAGGCTGGCCTCAAACTCAAAAAGATCTGCTTGCCTCTGCCTGCTGAGTGCTGGGATTAAAGGTGTGCACCACCACTGCCTGGCCTAGTGTCTCTAACAAACCTTTTTCTCTAACAATTTTATCCCTGTAAGCAGTGTACCCTGATTCTAGCCATGCTCAGCTTCCCACTTCTCCCAGTTGCTGCTAAACATCTTCTTACTCTTTTTATCCCCCAGCACCATCTCCCCCTCCCCTCACCCCTTTTTAACTCACTGAATCAGTGTTGGCTGCGGGAATGTTGGCTGATCCTTTTGGTTTGACCTTGCGCAGGTCACCACAACTGCAGTGAGTTCACGAGTGTCCACACATTTAACACAGTGTTTCAGAACACTGTTGCCTTCTCCCTCTCACACCCTTTCCACTGCCTTTTCTGCTCAGTGTTGGAGGGAGGCCCCATGTGGGGGTGAACACTCAAGAGTCAGGTGTTCTATCCACACTGACCAGTTAGGAGTCCCTGCTTTAACTTCTAGACACCGCAGAGACAAGTTTCTCTGGCTAAAGTTGAGGGCAGCACCAATGGTAGTTTGATAACATTCTCATTTAGTAAGAAAACATTCACACCCTCTCCCTCGGGCTGATGACCTCCTGAGTCATGGGATTTTGACCAGGTTTACAGTACTGGACACGAATTTCCTGCTGTGGATAAGTCTTCACATCCAAAAGCAGTTGCCTGTCATCATATCATTCATGCCACTTTTGCACCAGTGAGCACAACTCAGGTCAGTGTTACAGCATGCAAGGGCCGCTGCTGAGCAACACCACCGATGGCTTTTCTTCGCTAGGACCTTGCATCATTGAACCTTCCAGTATGAAAACTGGACAGCACAGGTGACATTTTCAGTTCAGTTACAGCTTGATTTGCCTTTGTTAACTTGGAAGACAGAACCTCATTTGAGAAAATGTATCTCTCGGATTGGCCAGTAGGCAAGTCTCTGGGGCATTTTTAAATTTGTGATTAATTATGTGGAAGGTCCCAGCCTATTGAGGTAGAGCCATCCCTGGGCAAGGTGGTCTTGGGTGGCCTAAGAAAGCTGTCTGAACAAGCCTTGAGGAGCAAGCCAGTGAGCAGCACTCCTCCACACACTCTGCTTCAGCTCCTGCTTCCAGGTTCCTGCCTTCAGCTCCTGCCCTGACTTCTTTCAGTACCAGAACTATAAGATGAAGTAAAGCCTTTCCTTTCCAAGTTGCTTTTGGTCATGGTGTTTGTCACAGTGACAGAGATCAAGCTAGGACAGATGGCATCAGAGTGCTGGTGATATCTGTGACGCCACCTTTACCGGAGAACGCAGGATTGGCTGCAAAGTCTACAGATGTGGACCACGTGTAGCCCCGCGGCACTTTTAACTCTCCAACTTCCAGCTGCAGAGAGTAGGCTGATGGTTCTCAGGTCTTAGGTACATATATATCACCTACATCTATATATCTATATCTATACCTGGAGTCCAGTGGTTGAGGTCAGCAGCTCACCTGTAAGGTCTCATAAGGTGTGACATACCGCTTGCAGGCTCTTAGCATAGCATAATGTCACTCACAACAAATTATGTGTTTAGAAACGTTTCAAAGCTACATAGAAAAAAACTTCCTATTAAAATAAAACAAAAGCTAATTAAAAAAACATAACTTGGATTGGAAAGATGGTTCAGTGGTTGGCATTCTTGTCCTGTATGTGACAACTAGAATTTGGTTCTCCAGAACTCATGCACAGAGCTGGGCCATAGCCCACCTGCAACCCCGTCCCACAAAGCCAGATGGTAGCCCACCTGCAATATCAGCTCACAAGAGGCAGAGCCAAGGGATCCCCAGAGCCTCCGAACATACATGACACCAACCTCCATCCTCCATGTGGACATACACACATACATCACACACACGTGCAAAGATATTGTCAGTATAATACAGTAATGTATAAAGTGACCAAAAAAACTTAACAAAGAAAAATATGTCCTGTGACTTACAACCTATTTTACTCTTTTAAGTTTAAAAACCACAGTTGGCACTGTACAGGTCCCAGAGAATGGCAGAGTTGGTGCACCCTAAGCTCCACCGTATCATGTTTACAACGGCTGTCTGTTAGAAATCTGTGGCTTAGCTCTAAGGATGTGTAGTGTCAGAGAGAAGAGGAGAACAGCAATGGGAATGGTGAGCCATTGCAGACCATTCCAGACTCCATGAGGGAACATGAATACTTGAGTTCTTGGTATCAGGGTCTAGCTGGGTGGCTGGGGTTTCTCTGTATCATATCCATGTAAACACAACATTTAATAAATGCCAAGAAGTTAAGATATCCTTGAGTCTTATTTGAGTTATTAAAATTCAAGTTCAAGAATTATTGAGAGTGAATGGAAATAAGATCAATTAGGGGTGGTGAACATTTCATTGTGGGTGCTGCTTAGAATCATGAGCACGTGGTAACAATCAAATTCGGACTGACTTCAAGCTGCTTTATTAGCATGTTTAAATTATGGATAGACCATCCATCCCATGATTGCCTGGGCCAGGGCTGAATGCCCACACTCCCATCCTTGGTACTCCACTGGATGGTGATAGTGGATTTATGCATATTAACAGTGGCTCAGTGGTGACAGGGAAATTAAAAATGCATGGGAGAAAGAGAGAGGGATCAGTTTGCAGTGAGGTGTCTCAGAGCAGACAAGCAGGCACAATGAGTGAAGGGTGCTAGTTGACTTAGGTCTGAGAACAGCTCTCCTCTGGCAAGGGGGAGGAAGTGGGTCACTGGGGCTGTGTTTTGAGGATTAGGCCACTTTGCTTCTGACTGGCTCTACTCCATGCTCTGCTGAGACACGAGCCTACAGCTGCCATGTGCTCTTCTTGCTTTGAAGACCCTGCACTATGCCTTTCCTGCCATGATGGAATGTGTCTCCTCAAACTGTAAGTCCCCATAAATCCTCTCTTCAGATGCTTTCTGACGAGCACCGTCACAACAGTGAGAAAAGTAATTAACTTACCAACTACATTGACCCCAACTAGGGCATTCTTATGTCCTTGAAACTGAGGTTGACCATTCCCTCTAAGGAGGATAAATAAAGGGTAAGTTATCTCTGAATAGTGCACGTTCTAGATTTCGGCCTCCCTCTCTCTTCAGGGAGGTGTTGCAGGCCTAGAATGGCTGGGAGGAGTGGGAGGTGGCACCTAGCTGTGGCACTTTTGAGGGGTGGGAGGTGGTGTCTAGCTGCGGGACTTGTCTTTTTCTTTGGTGCTTTATTTTGATATTTCCACACTGTTCAAAGTGAGTTTCACCCAGAGGTCCTGAAGTGCTGTGAAAAGGACAAGGAGAGAGCATCTCTAAGAGCGGCACTGTTAAATGCCAAGGGCTGGCCTCTCACTGCATAATTCTGAGATATTCTGAAACACTTTTCAAAGGCTTTGCTAAGTACTCATTGTGGGAAAGGACACACTCTGTATTAAACTTGTGCTGGAATCAGAGCTGGCTGTGGCTAGAATTGTCAGCTAGATGATGCTTGTAGCTGCCTAGCCCAGCCCTGTAACCCTGAATTTCCCTGAGGCTCTTGGGGTCCTCTTCTCTTTCTTTCCACTTCATGTGACTGACACCAGCCACTCAGATCTCATCCCTTGGATGGTGCTTCTGCAGCTTTTCAAATGGAGTTGCTCACGCTTCCGCAGTCTCCAGCCCTCAAGCAGTGTCTTGGCCTCCAGTGTGGTCACTCTGGGCTCTATCCTGTAGTGGGTGGGGTACACACCCTGCACCCTGAGCCTACGCTGTAGCCAGCGTGTGTGTATGCTGAACCCTGAACTCTATGCTGTAGGTGGGGGTGACCCTGCACCCCGAGTCTATGCTGTAGTTGATGTGTGTGGGTACTCCCTGCCCCCTGAGTCTATGCTGTAGTCAGTGTGTGGGGTACTCCCTGCATCCTGAGTCTATGCTGTAGTCAGTGTGTGTGGGGTACTCCCTGCCCCCTGAGTCTATGCTGTAGTGTGTGGGGAACACAGGCTAGCCTCAGCTCTAGAAGCTGTTCTCTGTCCTCTCTCCAAACTGAATTGCTCTCCAAACCAAAACCTTGGGCTTTGGCTAATATACCATCCCCCTCCCTGACCATTTTTCCTGGACCCTTCCATTGTCTCTTATAGTCCAGTTTAGGTGTCCTGTCCTGGGAAACCTTGCTGGATTTTCCTATTCAACCCTTGCAAGTAATTTTTAACACTGACCACATTACAATTATTTGCTTATTTTTTTCTCATCTCATTCACTCTGGGATTTGATTGGGGTGGTTCTGCCTGCGGTGATTTTCTATTTTGTGGGAAGATTCACATACTGTAACAGGCCCGTAGCTCTTAGCACAACTGAATCCGTGGAAGTGCCATTTAGGTTGTAAACCTCAGCACACAGACAGCACGACCTGCCAAAATGAAAACAAAGACCCAGTCCATCAAAGTTCATGGTGGTGAGGAAGTCTCCAAGTGTACTAACCTTGCTTTTGGGCTTCTCTAATTCTGATTCTGGTCAACAGTTCTTGATAACTGTAATATGCCAACTCATAATATGATTTTTGTGCTTAAAAGCTGAGAAAGGCTCAAGGCTGCCGAACAAGCTGCTCACCAGCTGGCTAATGAAGACTCTTTTTACTGGCTGAAATTTGTGTCTGAGTGGTCTGCTCTGGTGGACACCACACAGCTACACATGAACGGTAACTGGTAGGGAGAACAGTGACAGCAGTGTGGGACAGACTCCTCAGCTGAGCTGACGCCCTGTGAAAAATGCAGGAATGACAGGATGAGTTTAGATCAGTACATTTTTTTTCTCTAGTCTTAATTCTTCCACCTTTAGGCTAGTGCTTGCACACTGTAACAGTTTAAATAAGTTCAAACCGAGAGTACTTAAAGGTTGATTCCCATAGGCGAGGTCCTATGACAAGAGCCCAGCGGGCACAGAAGGTTGAGTGATGTGCAGTATCATTCCTCACAGTTACAGTTACCGTGTGGTCTTAGAATTCACATTAGTCATACAGAGAATGCACAGATCTTAGCATGCACGTATAGTCATACAGAGAATGCACAGATCTTAGCATGCACGTATAGTCAGGAAAAGATTAAAGTGCTTGTTTGAAATTTGATTTAATCTTGTCTCTGAAAGCTGCCAGGGGTTGAGAGGGACCACCTGCTGTGTGTCATGGACTTTGTCATCTTATTGAATACAGGCCATGTGAAAAGTGCTGCTCTCGTTCATTTCTTGTTGCAAGGGTCTTGGAAGTACCATGTAGCCGTGGAAGGTTAGTGTTTCAGCATTTCTTGGTCTTGAAACATTACTAGTCACTTGATTTCCTTCACATAAAGAAAAAAAAATGTATCCTCAAATGAAAAACATCTGGGGAAGGAATTATTAGTTCACCTTGAGTAAATACACATAAGCGGACAGGCTCTTTGTTAGAAATTCCTTATGTGGTCAGGCCAACAGGAAAAAGTGGAGGCTGCCAATAAGTGTACCTAACCCAAAGGACCATGACACTTGTGACTTCAAAGCCTAAAGAAAACAGCACAATGGGAGAAGCAGTGTCTTTCTGTGTATCTGCAGAGGAGTGTGGTCATCATCTAAAAGCTTCCTTCCTTCCTTCCTTCCTTCCTTCCTTCCTTCCTTCCTTCCTTCCTTCCTTCCTTCCTCCGTCCCTCCCTCCCTCCCTCCCTCCCTCCGTCCCTTTCTTTCTTTCTTCCTTCCTTCTCTCTGTTGTTTTCTTTTTGAGCCAGGATATCTCTATTAATTCAGGCTGTCCTGGAACTTGCTGGCCTCAAACTTAGAGATTCACCTCCCTCCCTGCTTTCTGAGTGCTGGAATTAATGGCATGAGCAACCACACCTGTTCTTTTTTTTTAATTTATGTTTTGGATTCATTTTGAGACAATGTCTTGCTCTGTTGGCTTCACACTCCTGAGGCTCTTCTTGCCCCAGAATCCACTGCTGAGATTACAGGTGTGCACAGCCACACCTGTAATTGAAACAGTTTTCCGTTTCAATGCGTCTTTCTTAGTCCTCTGGCACAAGAGAGTAGGTCCCCCCCTTGTTTGAGATGTTTGCTAATTCCCATATCAACAGCTTCCCCCACATCTACTAGCCCAGGATGACGGAAGCAAGAAGATCTGGGAACTCGTCCCTGGGGTTGTAAGGCTCCTAACTGCAGTCTCTTTATGATTTTAGTGCTTCCTTGTGTTTGCTTTATATTTAATGTCCAGAATGCCTGTCTGTCCTTAGGGGAATAGGACAAAGTGTGTCCACTAAGTGGTCCTTCCTGCTACTTGAAGCACCTAAGGCAACAGAATAGACTGTTTAGGTTGTTTTCACATCTCATAAAATGGGACAGCTTAAGCAAGAGGAAAAGCAGAATTTCTGTGAGAACAAAGCTGTGTGGCTCTATGACAGCCTTTAATTGATATAATTGGCTCTACCTACCTTCTTTAAACGCATACTTATGTTGTTGGAGAATTAACAGACAGTGAACATCATCCTTGCTAACATTTCATGTTCATGTATAATTATACACATTATGACAGAGAAATGAACATGGAAATTTGTTAACTAGGAAATTACAACATCCTTATCAAGATGTTGGTAAGAGAACTGGATAAGCAGTGATGGGGAAAACTGAGTCTGAGGCAGTCTCGAATGCTTTCCGTGAGTTATGGGTAAACTTACAGTTGTATACAAAGGCTCCCTCTGTTGAATATTACAGAGCTGACTGACTGTTTTGCTGCGAGATAGGGCTAGTCTTCAGCTGGTCATCATGGTCTGTCCTATGTTCCTGTTAACTGAATTCATGTTGGGCTGTGGGGAGGGATTCATCACAGTGGAACAGTATCTGATGTTCAAATAATGTAAGGTGATTTTGAAGTTGTATTAGAAAATGGAAAATGTTACAAAGATGCAGGCTGAGTCTAAATAAATCAGAACTGTCAGCACTGGAGTCCTTTCAGAGTTGCATGGAGGTACAGATTACCTGGATTCTCATTTCCTGTAAAATGTGAAAGTTGAAGCAGAATCAGGGAAATAGTAATGCTGGGTTTAATGTATTTATGGCAAAATGTTCAGAAGCTAATTTTGAGTATTTGCTGCCTTAAGCCATATGCCCAAAGACTAAGTCACACTTTTCATTACAGATAAATATATTATTAGAACCTGTGCCATTACTGAAAAAGAAAACCACATTTGACTGTAAAGTTTAATATGTAAAAGAAATGGGTTGTCTCTAAAACATACACATTTTAATATCCCTGTTTAAGGAGGGGATCTCAGTGATACATCCTTTTCACAAAGTAAACAAATTGAAATGCTTTCTTTACTCTTTGGAACGGTATCATAGAACCTCCAAGCAAAAATAATGAGAACATACAGAATATAAAGAAATTAATCTGATTATTAAGATTTTCTTAAGGGTGCAAGTGCTGGTGTTGATTGCCAGTGATATAGAAATAGGCATTATGGTTTCTAAACGAAGTAAGAAGGAATAAAAGGCAGATGCTCCATTCGTAAGGGGTGGCTGGTGAGAGCTTCCTGCTTTTTTATATGTTTAATTTCAAAGAACTAAGAACCCCCCTCCCCCCCAAAAAAAAAAAAGGGTTAGGGGTTAGAATTCCCTTTCTGTTCTCCATTTACTATGATAAACTATTGTCCCTGTAAAATTGTTGCACCAAGGCTTTGGGCTCTTTAGATTTGAGTTTGGCTATCCAAAGCGCTTGGTGTATGCAACACTTTACAAGTTCGGAAAGACTGACAAGAGAAATGCGGCTACCACGTGACTACAGCAGTCTGCGTGTTCCATGGTAATTCCGTGCCAAAGCCATCAAGCGCTGGTCTCTACAGACTGCCTTATATTACATCCTTTTAAAGTGCTCTTGTGCCTGATGAAACTTTAAACTCAGGGGTTACTGTGGGCGAAGACACGCCTCCCACAGGCGCAGTGCAATATCGCAAAGGGCTCTTGCTCTAGGACTCTAGCACTTAAAATCCTTAACATGGTAAGCACCATTTCCAACCATTTCTGGGAATTAGAAATCCAGGAAGTCCTGAGAAAAGGCTTCTGGATCAGCCTCAGGAGGAAGTATTCGTGCTCTCATCAGGACCCAAATCACATGATCGATCGATCACCGGGGGAGATCCAGATCCATGCCCATTCATAGGACTGTTTGAGGTTTCTAATACCAGCTGTGGATATACAGCATCTAAGCTCCTTATCACATGGACTTCTCTATAGGTGACATGAGTGTCCTTGTGGCATGGCAGTGGTGGGATTCAGCTTAACCCGACTGTATCCATCTCGGTTTGTGATTGCCTTTTGGTGGTCGGGTGACCACTGTGATGTGAGTTCTACAAGATAAACACAATTATTAAGACTGTTTTAAAGCAAGGCTGTTTTTGACTGGTTTTCTGAATGGAAATTTGGGTGAGTCTCATTTGAGCTGCCAGATGATACTGGGGAAATCGCGGTCCCCTTTTGCGGTTCTTAGCCTCATTAAGAAAATGACGTAGGACTCAAGGAAAGAAGAGCTTGCTCAGTGGTTAGGGGCACTGACTGCTCTTGCAGGGCAGGGTTTCATTCCCAGGGCCCACAAGAAGGCTCACAACTGTCTGCAACTCCAGTCCTAAGGGATCCTATCCTTCTCTGATACCCCCCAGGCACCAATTATGTGCCTGGCGTGCGTATATGTAGGCAAAGTACTCATACAAATACAATTAAATCTAAATAAATAAATAAATAAATAAATAAATAAAGGAAAACTCTCATGGCAGGCAGGTAAGCTCAAGAGCTGCCCAGAGGAGGAAAGTGAAGAAGATAAGGGAAAAAGCCATGCTGTTTGATAGCGTAGAGGTGAACCATAGAGTGCTAGGGAGGCTCCTGTGGGAACGGGAGCATTAGGAAAGAGTAAGGAATCCCAAAGCACTAGAAAAAGTTGACCTAGCACCTGAAAGAGAAGGAAGGGGGAGAAGAAAAGGAAATAGTTCTAGCCAAAGTATGGCAACTCATAAAACACAGCGCCAGCCTTTACCTCCAGAGCTCTCTGGCGAGGTGGGGGACATGGCAGCTGGTTCACTTCCTTTGTCAAGCGAAAAGAGCCTCATTTCCATCACTGTAGATCTAGCTTAGCTATCAGCTCTGTTGCTCTGCTTATTTGATTGGCAGGACTGTGGGTGGGGTCTTCTGCAGTCAGCATTTCTTCTGATTCGTTGATGCCTTAAGTCCTGAGGAGCCTTCTCTCTCGATGCTGTCTAGGACTTAATTCTGCCCATCAATCCTTCATAATTGCACTCGGTAGAATTCTGGGTGTGCGTGTCCTTTCTTAAGTCTCTCCTTCTGCTGCTGGTTTTTATGAAACAGCTGGCTTCCTCCACAGTATCTGTCAGCTGAGCAAGCAATGCCTCAACACCTTTCCCAACAGTCGTGCAAGAGAGATGCTATTACTTCTGCTTTATTCACATATAACACAGAAATACTATGGCACAATGTGGGAAGGATGACACCAGCTTGTGAATAGCAGGGTTTGGGGGTGGGGGTAAGGGAGTCAACTGGGGCTGTCTAAGAGGTTTGCTCCAAGGGTTCAGAGAAGATTTGTATTCTTTCCGGCTTTGTGACAGGGAACCCGAGAAAATCGATGTGATGGAGGGATGACTTATTTTGGCTCATAGTTCGTGGGTTTTAATCCATGGTTTTTGGTCCCATGACTATGGGTCTGTGGCAAGGGAGAACGGTATAATGAGCAGGGTATGACAGACCAAAGCTGTGTATCTTACAGTATCTAGAAGACAAAGAAAACACCAAAGGGAAAAAGCGTCAGGAGCGGACTGTGTCTTTCATGGCTTACTTCTTCCGGTAGGCCCAATAAGCTATGAATTAATCAGTGGAATAATTCAGTGATGAGGTTAGAACTAGTGATAGCTAATGGTCAGCCAACTTGACTGGATTTAGAATTACCTACGTTAGGTCTGGACAAATGGCTAACTAAGGTGCCTATTTAACATATCAAAGTGGACTTGACTGCCAGGTTCTCCCAGCATCCCTGGGTCCCTACCTGTTACATGGTCCTTTTGGCTGGCATACTCCTCCCTTTCCCCTAAACTTCCCCAGCCCAGGGGCTGGGCTGCCCTTCCCCTCAGCTGTCTTTCCCTATATAATCCAATTATTTTAGTTACCTGTACCTTTTTGACTACCGTTTAGTCTCCTGGCTCTCCCCTTCTCTCCTCCTCCCTCTCTTCACATGCTCTGGCTCAGGGTCATGTCCACTCTGGACTCTCCTGCTTCTGGCTCTGCTCTGCTCTCCCTTTTATTTATAATACACCCTCTCCTCCACCATACCTAAGAGCTGTCATGTCCTTTTTTTTTTCCTCATTCAATCTAGAAGACTGAAGAAGTACCAAACACCTGTGGTGTGTCTTCATGAGCATTCTTAGAGAGGCTTAAATGAGGCAGAAGAGCCATTTTGAACATGGGTTATGTCACGCCATGGCTGGCATGGCTGGGAGTACAGCCAGAGTAGAAGAGGATACAGGGGCAAGCAAGAGAGGGTGACACTCCCATTTCTCTGCTTTCTAGTTTGCTAAGGCAGTCTGAGGAGAGGCACTTATGTTCCACCCTTCAGCTATGAGACTGTTGAGACAATGGATCCTAATTAAACTATCCCAGGAAGCTCAAGGCGGGGAAGAGAAAGGTTAGGACTGTGGAGCCAGAAGGGAACTTGTCCCTGACAGTTGTCAGGGTACCTTGTAGGGGAGACTGGGAGCTGAGGCAAAGAAGGGTCAGCCATGGGTGGGACTGCAGGTTGGACAAGACCGCTTAGTTCTACACGGCTCTTGTTTGCTTTGAAACTAAAACTCACATCAAGACCCGTAAGGTGGGCGTGGGCGCTGCAGGCACTTCAGGTGTTCCTCACTCCGGTGTCATCACATCCAGCGTGTCTCCTGTCTGTACTCGTCACCATTTTTGTCTCTCCTGTCAGCCAATTGAGATGGGTGGTGGAACTTGTCTTGTTAGGGTCGCCAGAGTCCAGGCTTTGACCCTAACAACTCCAGCAACAAACTGAGTTGTTTTGCCTTGATGAACCGAATCCTTTGGACCAACAAATAAAATAATAAGTCTTTTTTAACTTCAGTTGTTTCAGAGCTAAACAGAGAATTCTCTGCAGAGGAATATCGAATGGCAGAGAAACACTTAAAGAAATGCTCATCCTCATTAGCCATCAGGGAAATGCAAATCAAAACGACCCTGAGATATCACCTTACACCCATCAGAATGGCCAAGATGAAAAACTCAAGTGACAACACATGCTGGAGAGGTTGTGGAGAAAAGGGAACCTGCCTCCACTGCTGGTGGGAATGTAAACTGGTACAACCACTCTGGAAAGCTATCTGGCGCTTTCTAAGACAATTAGGAATAGTTCTTCCTTCAGACCCAGCTATACCACTGCTAGGTATATACCCAAAGTTTGCTCAAGTACACAAAAGGGATACTTGCTCAACCATGTTTATAGCAGCTTTATTTGTAATAGCCAGAACCTGGAAACAACCCAGATGTCCATCAACGGAGGAATGGGTACAGAAATTGTGGTATTTTTACACAATGGAATACTACTCAGCAATCAAAAAGGAGGAAATCATGAAATTTGCAGGCAAATGGTGGGATCTAGAAAAGATCATTCTGAGTGAAATATCCCAGAAGGAGAAAGACAAACATGGTATATACTCGCTTATATAGACCTATAAGATATGATAAACATAATGAAATCTATACACCTAAAAAAGATAATCAAGAGAGCAGACATGAGGTAAGATGATCAATCCTCGTTTAGAAAGACAAATGGGATGTTCATTGAATGTATGACAGGAGTCTACTGAGCACATCTGAAAGACTCTAACTAGCAGTGTTTTCAAAGCAAAGACTCATAACCAAACTTTTGGCAGAGTACAGGGAATCATAAGAAAGAAGGGGAGTTAGTCTGATGGGGAAAGGATAGGAGCTCCACAAGGACCAAATATATCTGGGCACAGGATCTTTTCTGAGACTGACATTCAACCAAGGACCATGTATGGATATAACCTACAACCTCCGCTCAGATGTAGCCTGTGGTAGCTCAGTAACCAATTGGTTTCCCAAAGTGAGGGGAACAAGGACTATTTCTAACAGGAACTCAATGACTGGCTCTTTGGCCTCCCCACCCCCAAGGGAGGAGCAGTCCTGTTAGGCCACAGAGGAGGACTTTGCAGCAAGTCCTGAAGATACCTGATAAAACAGGATCAGATGAATGGGGAGGAGGTCCCCCCTATCAGTGGACTTGGAAAGGGGCACGGTGGAGATGAGGGAGGGAGGGAGGGACTGGGAGGGAATGAGGGATCGGGACACGGCTGGGATACAGAGTTAATAAAATGTAACTGATAAGAAAAAAATAAAATTAAAAAAATAGTAATGAAGTACCGGTTATGTATAAAAAAAAAAAAAACAAAAAAACAAAACAACTTCAGTTGTTTCTGTCATATGGTTAGGTCTGAATGATGACAGAAATATAATCAGCTCCTAGAAGCCTGTGCACACCGCTGCACGGGTACCAGGCTTTAAGACCCGGACTCTGGAGACCTTTCATATTGCAGGTGTAACAACCTAGATCTTGGACTCAGGCAGGCGTCTTTTAATAGTCATTGCGACTATTGGGAAGAACCCGAGGCAGAGTGTACCAGTGACCATTCAGGTACACAAGAGGGCAGCCAGAAAGTCACCGAGATAACTTAGCCGATGTTGTATAGCTTTCCATAAAAGGTGTCCTGAATGTATTAGGCAGTAACAATTCAGTTGTTAGTCACACTTGTTATGAAAACGAACGTTCAAATTTAAATTAAAAAAATACGCATGGCCTACTTTGAGAAAGGGATAGTGTAGTACAATGAAGCAGTATGCTGTCACAGAATGTTAGACTGTTACCCATTCTATGCATTCAGGATTAAAATTTTAAAAACTTGTAAGGAGAAAGATGGAAAACAAGAGACCTTTCAGCTTTCTTATTTCCCAGCTTGAATAATCTAATTGGATTTTATAATATCAGAAGGAATCAATGCTTGCTTTTAGCTTTTCCATTTTGGGTGAAAGATAAGTCACTTTGAACATTCCCAGTAGTAAATTGCCACGTAGAGAGATGTAGCCATTAAAAATCACCACACATACTTAATGGCTTTTTGTTAAAGAAATTCCCAGTAGTTTTCAATTTAGGAAAAGTCTTTTAAATGACACGGAATGAATCAGCTGCTAGAAACTTACACCTGGTCCAGGCAAGCCTATTTGGAGTGGGCAATCACACACAGCTCTACTGCACTTACACCACAGATGAGAAAACAGTCAACTCCAAACCCTGACAGCATTTTAAATCATCACACAACCATCTGTTAGGTCGAGATCTGTCTTCAGATTAGAAAGGCGGTTTGAAGGCAGAGCGGTGGAAGTAGGTGGCACTTCCTTTTTGAACGAGTGGGGAATGCGAGTTAAGTGCCTCCATGCTAGGGAGAGAGAGAGACAGAGACATTACAGGACAAAGATGACGACTTTTGCCTGAGGAGCAAAGGAGGCAGGATAGCTCTAGGAAGCCAACTTGCTTTAAATGGTGGTTTTTCATCTTTGCTGCATTTTAAATCATATGTTTTGGGGAAGATTCAGGCATCAAACCTTTAAAAAGAAATAGCCCTTCAGGTAATTTTAATGTGGACCCAATGTTGAGTGCGTTTTAGGACTCATTTTAACGCCCATCTGAACTATCTGGAGAACATTTTTGAAGTCGCTGTATGCGGGGCCCCTAATTGTCAGTCTCTGATTCAGTAGAGGTGTTTGTGTTTACGAATGCTTCGTCGTTTGTATTAATCTCCTTTACATGCATCGAGGCACGGATTGCGCACTTCGGAGATCACAGACAAGCGTTCAGAGCGAGGGGGTCAGGTTTGGCAGCGAGCGTCCTCATGACTCTCACTTGTATTGCCAGGTGAAGTTGCTGCTGCTTTTGCCCACACTTCAACAGCTAATTATAAAGAGTTTGGCTCTTGCCACACTTGTACACAGCAGCATGGAGTGCGGCTGTGAGTGGTGTTCAGAGACATGGCAAACCGCTAAAAGCAGGAATAACTCACCTGCCTTCTTTCTTCTCCCTACAGTCCTCAAAGAGGAACGTGTCCCATCTGTCTGTCACTGCGCAGCCCCACCTTTGCAGGCTAAAGCTGTCGGACACCTTACTTCACCGGTGCCAAACTTCATCCCTCTAATCACTAATCCTCTTTCAATTCCCGCTCTACTCGGCCCCGCCCCTAGCGTCCTCGCGGTTGCGCAGCAACGAGAGCCACGGTTCAAAAGCGAGCCTGGCGGCTCTGCCACACAGGCACAAACGGTCAGGCGCAGAGAGGTCGGCATGGCCTTCGTCAATCTGGTGGTAAGGAGGCGGGTAGGCTTTGCCGACACCCTTTAGCCCTCCATGACAAGTCGCAGACTTTGATGGCCCTCCCCCCCTTCTCACCAAGGGTTAGAGGAAGCTGAAGACAGCTGAAAACAGTGTGCTTCCCACTCCAACTGAGGGCACCTAGAGTGAGGGTACCCTCAATCACGACGATTTCCTCCCTCTGTGTTTAGGAAATCCCTACATTTACTACTCCTTCTTCTTCATCTTCTTCGTCTTCATCTCCTCCTCTGCCTCTACCTCCTCCTTCTCCACTTCCTTCGCCCCAGCCTTTTACCACACCTCCAGCCCTAATTCTAGTTCTTTATTAGGACGTAGATGGCTCACGATATATTACTCCCTAACCCGGAATTATAGGTGATGCGATTTGGATTGTTGCCCAACGATCTTACCTTTTTTGTCCTGTAACATCTTACCACTTAAATGTGAAACCCACAAACACTGCCATAAGGGTAGCTAAACCTCACGGTTAGAATTTACAGGCTAAATGGTACTTGTTATATCCTCCATCAAATTAAAAATTCCAGGTTAAAGGCAAAACCATTATCAACAGATGCACATTTCCAGAAAGACCATGAGCAGCCAAGATAGGTCTGTGTCTGTAAAAGTCCTTGTGTATCTATGTAGCATAAAAGGTTCCATTTTTAGAGACATACTCATGTGTGTTCATTTTATGTTTTAAGAAGTGTAAAGTACATATACCGGAATATAAGCTTTCCAAGCATACCAGTTTGCCTGACTGATACTGCCAATGAGAATGTTTTAGGGACACAGGCAAGATGGAGGTTCAGACTATGTACTTTTGAGAAAGATAACAGAGAAAGAAATGTGAGTGTAGCAGTAGTCCTACAAGAGAGACAATGTTCAGTACTTATTTTGCTTTTGAAAACCTGCACTTTATTGGCTTCTTTTGGACTGCTGCTGTTACACTTCAAGGGCAGGTCTTAAAAGATGTTTTTCGCCCTAGGAATTCTCCCCTCCAGCTCTTAAGTATGCTCATCAAGCTGAGGTTAAGACAGAGGTCCCAGCTTAGAAGCCTTTATCAGGGTTGGCTGGTTTAGAAGCAGCAGCTCATCTGGGGGCACTTACTCTTAATGCTTATGCCTGTGAATAACATTTAAATGGTACTGATTGGCCCATTCATAGACTTACCCTGGCTCTTTAGAAGGATTAGTTTAAAGTCTTGTTCCTGGAGTGAGAGCATTTTTTTTTTTTTTTGTGGGAAGCATGAAAAAAGCAGTCCAAGAAAGCCTCAGTTTTCATCTGGGTTGGATTAAGCAATTCAGAGTAAGAGCAAATGGAACTCTTGTTTACTCTACGTTATCTGTGGCCTTCACCTGGATCTCAGTGTGAGCACTGGAGTACACACACACGCTCAGAAACATACACCCTGGAAGGGCTGATATGTTTCACATGCTTTTTGTGTGTTGGTATACTGTATGGCTCTGGGTAGATTCTGCCTGACTTTATTTCCTGGCTTGGTTTTAACATCTTGGGTTTGTTCATGCACTTATTAATTACTATTACAGGAAACACCTGGACGCAGGAATGTGGTTGAGCTTTTGCTTGACCATGTTTGCAACTGCCCTCTCTCCAGGTCTGCTCTGGAAGCAGGGCAGGCTTTGATTTGCTCACCTTTAAGGCCTGAAGCTTATTTACATCCATGGTAGTTGACTAACAGTGGCCACTTTGAGAAAATGGTAGATTGAAAGTAGGAGCTTAGCTCTGAATGGTGGCACATGCCTATAATCCCAGCACCCAGTGATGCAGGAGCAGGCCAATTGCTATGAGTTCAAGGCCAGTCCAGGACAGCCAAGGCTGCCCAGAGAAACCCTGTCTCAAAATGCCCTGTGGACAGGGGCCTCAAAGGGATTACAGGCTGCTGATACAATTTATAAGGAGCTAAGACTGTACTGGGATGTACTTAATAACCTTGTGTTTTTTCCCCGTAAACTGAGGATTAGAGCCTGTATCTGCATGTCTTTTAAGGCAAGCACATTCTAATCTGAGAATTAAAACCTCTAATAATTGCTTTCATGCAGCCCAAACTCTATCGATCTGTAATTGAGGACGTAATTGAGGGTGTGCGGGACCTGTTTGCGGAAGAAGGCATAGAGGAGCAGGTGTTAAAAGACTTGAAAAAGGTTTGTGCTCACATCTCTCCCCTGTTTCATCTTCACAACCTGAGAAGTTACACTTCTTGTCCTTCAGTTGTGTTACTGTGTTCCTTGAACTGTGCACTGAAAGCATAAACACTTAAAAATAGTAAATATTGCTAGTGATTTTTTTTAAAACAAGCAAATATACAAACGTATTTTTTTCCTTGCAGCTCTGGGAAACCAAAGTTTTACAGTCTAAGGCAACAGAGGACTTCTTCAGAAGCAGCGTCCAGTCGTCCCTGCTCACCTTTCAGCTCCCTCATGGCCTGCCACCAACACTGCCATCCACAGGTGGGAGAGCTGGTCTGACTGTTCTCGGAACAGACTCACACTCGACACTGGTTTTTAGTCAGGATAATGGATATTCTTAAGGTAGAGAGGGCCTCACCTTTTGATGATTTAATCAGAGGAGTGCAGGGTACATGTTGATTTAAAAAGACAGGTTATTAAAACCAGTCTTTAAAATATAATTTGGTAAAACTGACAACTCTAAAGAAATGAACTAGCTGGAGTTCGTAAGTTGAGAACCTTCACCGTTATTTCTGAGACATTGGTTGGGTGCTAAGTAACAGTGGGAAAGGTAGTTGCTCCAATGTCTGTCTGTTTGCTTTTCTCTTCTCCCCTCCCCTTCCTTCCCCTCCCCTCCCCCCTTCTCTTTCTCTGTGTACATTAAAAATCTAGTATTGTATTGGAAGCAAAATAGAGCGAAAAGAATATGGAGATAATTCAGGCTACCTTATAGTTTGGGCCATATAAAGTAGTAGCAAGGGATTAACTATATGCATTTTGTTATTATTATTATTATTATTATTATTATTATTATTATTGGTTTTACTAAGTTCAGAGCTTTGCTTTTAAGGGAAAAATGTGCCCAGATTTATGTGTGTCAATTTAAACTAGTTAAGACTAATAAGAGATGAAAGGGATGCTTATCTATCTGGCCTTTGCTTATTCCATTCCTTTCAGATTCCTATAAGCCCTAGGTTGCTTGAATGCATATGTCTGGGTGTGTACACACAGACACATTTTGTGAGTCTTAGCTGAAGTTTGGTAGAATAGTATTTGTAAGGAGGACAGGTAGTGTTTGGATCACATTGTCAGTAGTAAGTGGATTATTCTTTGCACATTTGGGAAAATTCTTAGAAAATCATGTCAGCCACAGTGAAAAGAAAAGTCTGTCAGTGGCAACAGGGACAGAAACATAGCTCTGTGCCACGACCACAGGCTGAAGACCTCTGTAAGGAACCTCAGCTCAGGGAAAACGGGATCCTTGGCTCCAATGCAGAAAGGAATGTCAGAGTGAGGTAGTACAAAGCAGAGCTGTGGTTTATTAAAACCCTGTGTGTGTATATACAGATATACACACACATACATATATACACATATATGTACACACATATATATGTATAATTCAAGGTGACACAGAATTCAGAACAAAGATGAAACAGTAGGTGCTGGCAGGATCTGAGACGGAATTTACTTTATGATATTTATTTTTATTCATTTATTTATTTTTACCAAAATATATTACTATGTTGAGCAGGCTCCAAGACAGTGATACACAGCAACAGATGTGCTAGCAGGGCCTCAAGGCACAGCTTACGGTTGGCTAGACTTCTTAATTCCTCCTTGGCCAGAGGCCCTTCACTGCTGGTTTCTCTTTTCCTCTGTTTTGTAAAAAAAAAAAATTTTGCCTCCTGAAAATATCTTCCCCACCCATCTCCTTGGCCTACTTGTTGGGTTATTTCAGGGGCTTCTGGCCACTGTATTGGCCATGGTACCCACTGTCATTCCTCAGACCCTGATCCCGAGCCACAGCATTTTTTAACAGAGATGTTACTAGGAAGGTTGAGAGTAGAGGTGGAATACACCCCGAGGGGATAGGGATGGGCTTCTCCCAAAAGCTGCACTTTGTTTTCTCTGTAATAGTCAGACACAAGCTTTTGGTGGGTTCAAAGTTTTTATCTTGGAATCATTGCTAAGGACCCAGATGAGGTCATAAAGTAGTTCCTGAGGGGCCTCCCCCAACAGGATTCCAGTTGATTCCAGTTGATAAGGTAACTCTCCAGATCAGGGGTGCAGGAAGGCGGGAGATCGCTCTGTAAATAGACAATAGTCTTGTTTGAGGTTCCCAGAAAATGTCTTGGAAAAGGACTAAGGTCCCACCTGAGATCATATATATCCAGGCCTTGGGCCTGGCTTGTTGCTACTTTAACAAAAATATCTCTTTAGAAAAGAACTATTATCCTGTGCTGGCAACCTACACAGAAAGCACTGTTTGTTCTGAAATTTTTGAAAATTATTATTTTATTTAATGTGCGTGGGTGTTTTGCTTGTTTGTGCACTATGTGTATTTTATGTATGATGCCAGTGGAGGCCAGAAGAGAGCAACAGATTCCAGATGGCTGTGAGCCACCACGTAGGGCCTAGGACTGAACCCGGGTTCTCTGGAAGTACATCCAGTCCTTTTGGGCCCTAAGCCATCTTTCCAGTGGCTGTGCTGGGTTCCTGATTCTCAGCTGGCAAGAGGCTTCAAGCTAGACTCTGGAATGAGGCAATCATTCCCTTTTATGTTCCTAGTCCTCCTATCTTGCCCAACCCCTTCCATTAAAAAACGTAGTTGAGCTGAGAGCGGTGGGGTGCACACCTTTAATCCCAGCACTCAGGAAAGGCAGAGGCAAGCAGATCGGATTGCTGTGAGTTCGAGGCCAGCCTGGTCTACAGAGTGAGTCCAGGACAGCCAAGGCTGCACAGAGAAACCAACCAAACCAAACCAAAACAAAAATAACAAAAAGAAAAAGAAGTATGACAGCAATTATGAAAATTAAAGAAATTAGCAAATGACTATTGGATTACCAAGCACAAGTGTTTTTACTAAGCGTAAAAGCACCTTGCTCTATAAGGGTCAGTCAGTCACGGGAGGACGGGAGAGCGGGAAAGTGGGTACGGGCATGAGGACCCCAGGTTCCATCCTAGTACCCCTGTGAAGAGCTGTGTGCGACCCTGCAAACGCCTTCTAAACCCTAGGGCGGTGAGGGGTGGGGAGAGGAGGCTTGCTGGGACTAGCAGAAGGTTCCACGAGAGACTGTCTCCCCAAAGGTACAAGGCAGAGAGATAGAGTGGGACACGGGTGTTCTCCTGTAGCCTGTCAAGTACATGCATGCATATACAGCACACGTACAAGCATGTGCGTGTACCACATGAGTGTATATCACACACCACACACACGTGCACACAACCACACGCCCACCACACCCATGCACACACCACATATGTGCATTCATTGCACACACAGTCATAATATATATATATCCTATACACACATGAATATACCGCACACATAACACACACACAGAGTCATGGGAGTTTTCGCTGTGGAACTGACATCACTTTTCAAAATCAGCAGCTGTTCCTTTAGATGGGCTTTCATTTCAGACACGACTATTTCATCACACCAGTCAGCGCTTTCGCAGACCTCAATAATGCTTTCTTTCTTTCTTTCTTTCTTTCTTTCTTTCTTTCTTTCTTTCTTTCTTTCTTTCTTTCTTTCTTTCTTTCTTTCTTTTTTATTTTGGAGGCAGGAGCTTATCCCAGAGCTCACTGTCTTGGCCCAGGCTGGTCTTGAACTGGGTTATTCTCTACCTCAGCTTTTAAGGGATGGCATTACAGCTGTGAGCCCCTGTGCAGGGCTAAGTAGCCTCTATTTCCCAGTTAAATAACCCTGAAGCTTTTTTCCCCTTGAAGTTGGTGACAGGGTGTGATGCCTGAGGGGAAGGGAAGCATCTGAATGTCTTTTATCAAACGCACAGTTAAAAACTTCTCATTTTTCTTGCCATTCAAGACTGCAATACTCAAGTTTGCCCGGAAGATGGTAACGTTACCAGTGATTTAAATCACAAAGCAGCCTGACAAAGTCTGGATCTAGCTGGTTTTCACTCAGCACCTTATTTTTTATTCTGTCTTAGAAGCTAGAATAATAGAAATAATTACCCTTAAAATGAGACAGTTTTTCTTATTCTCTTCCTTGAAATTTACAACGAAGAGGCTTAAGAAGAAGGGTGCATTACAGATCCCATTCTTCCTGGTCTTCATTTCTGGGAACCCTTCAATAAGAGTCTCAAAATAAATAGCCTCATAAAATTGAAGTACTTCTTACTTGTATCTTCTCGTGGTATGCTTTAAAAAGCCTGATTAAAATAACTTAAACTCCTACAATCTTTTTATTTCCTTTGCTAATGAGCTCAAACAAAATCCACAATTGAGTAAGTCATTTACGACTGTCAGCTCTGTTTTTAAAGCTTATTTGCTTTGTGTGTGTGTATATATATACATACACACACACACACACACACACACATATATATATGCTGTATTATTCACTTCTTAGGAATATCCTGTTACCAGTTTTCAACTTTTTTTTTTTAAGTCTTAGGGTTTATTTATGCTCTTAATAACCGAGGACCCCAAAGAGCTTTTAAGAATAAAGATTTTGAGCTGAGAGGTGGCTCAGTGGATAAGTGCCTGCTATGCATGGGTGAGACTGGATCTCTGTGAGTTCAAGGCCAGACTGGTCTACAGAGCGAGTTGGAGGCCAGTCTGGTCTACAGAGCAAGTTCTAGGACAGCCAGGGCTACATAGAAAACTCCATGGCAACAAACAAAGGTTTTCATGTTGCTCATTTCACCTTTAGACTTCAGATACTCTGACCACGTCTCAGTTCTTGCCTCCCCTGCATCTGGTAACCCCCTATTTTATGCCTTATCTTGGCATGTTTTTCTTTCAAAATAAAAAATAACAAAACAAAACATCTTTGACTGTGTGTGTATGTATGCAGGCACACAGATACCATGGTACCTATGTGAGGTCAAAGGACAAGTTTTAGGAGTCAGTTCTTTCCGTCCACCATGCTTTTACAGGATCAAACTCACTTGTCTGTCTTGGGGACAATTCACTGGCTGAGCCATCTCACTGGCTCCTTTTCTGTTTAGATTCTAAATATGAGCGAGAACACAAAGCTTTTCTTTTTTCCTTGTGTCTGGTATGTTTCATTTAGTATCAAGTCTTCCAAGTCCATCTGTGTGGCAGTGATGTACAGAGCTTCCCCGTCAGGATCTGAGCAGTGTCCGTAGAGATGTAAAGAGTGTTTGTGCTTCTTGGGAAGCCTGCGGACTAGGTGTGGTGTCAAAGTGTAATCTTAGCAGGACATACACCCCGCAGATGTATCTTTTAAGAGTTCTGTGCTGGTGAGAAAAGACCTGCTTTGTGTGTTGGAGGCAAGCCACTACCACTGACCTACATTCTACCACTGCTCTTTTGGGGCCATGGACCTTTTCAAGTGTCCATTGACCATTTTGGGGTCTCCCAGGAAAACATCTGTTCAGATATCTTGCTCATTTTAAAACTGAATTGGTTTTCTAGTACTGAATTGGGTGAGCTCTTCACATATTTTAGATTTTAGCCCTTTATCAGACACATGGAGGTATTCTCTCACCTCCCTGTTGCCTTTTTGTTGGCTGAGTGTCTTGCTGTGCAGAAGCCCTTCCATCTGACATAGCCCTGTCGTGGTTAATCTCACATGACAGCTTCTCAGCAGGGAGGGAGAATGGAGCCCACATCTGGCTGTGTCAGTGTATGCATTCTCAGAAACGATTACTAGATGGGAGAATGTCCATCCTGAGTGTGTGCATCCTAGGTGGAGGCCAGAGCCCCAGGCAGACTAAAAGAATAAGGAGGAGGTAGCTTACTCTTTGCTTCCTGGCTGTGATGAGGTAAGCACATCTGTTCCATCATATCCTTTCCCCTATCACTACTAACCTCACTTCAGGCTCAAAACAATGGTGAAATGTGAACCAAATCAGTTCATCTTTTGTGTCTCCTGGATATTTGTCTTACTGGTAAAATCTGAGTAATAGAAGTTCCATTTATTATCGTATAGTCCAAAGTTTTGTTATGGAAGCCTAAATGCTAATGTTAAGGTATTTTGTTCTTTTGTTGTCTTCTGAGAGTATTAGGGCTCAGGTCTATTTATTCTGAGTGGTGAGTTTTTTTATTTTTATTTTTTATTTTATTTTTATGTGTGTGTATGGTTATGAGAAGACAGGTCCAGTGTTGTTATTTTACGCATGAAGACTGAGTTTTCCCAGCACCATTTTTTTTCTGAATTGGTTCACATTTATTGAAGGAGGTGAGTTTATAGTTGGAAATCTTCCCACAAACTTTAACCTGAAGTCGTGGGGTAATTTATATCAGTCTTAAATCCCAGAGTGAACAATGGGGAAGTTTATGAAATATGAAAAACTGTTATCTCCATTCATTGCTGCATCGTGTATGGTGTGATCATGGGAGAGAATACTGATGAGGGTAAGAGGGTGTCACTGTAGATCTGTAATTTGGTAGACACGAAAAATGAATAAAAGAAATGTCATAAACCACCAAATCATCTTGGAAACTTAGATAAAAGTCAAATATTTCTTATAACATGCAACTGACATATTCAGCATTCAAAAACTGAACTAGTGACCTCTAACATCTGCAAAACATGTGTCTGCTCTAATTAATTATATTCATATACTGTTCTCTAATGCCGAGTTCAGTGTGGGAAGAGGAATGCATTTCAGAAAAGCAGCATGTGATGTGTAATAATCAGGGCACAAGAAGAAATTCTGTTTTAAAATTTATGTAGCAAATCAAGATTTTGAAAAATCCAACCATTTTTAAGGAGACAGTGCTTTCCGATTGTTCCTTTTAGTGCCTTGTTGGAAACTAGTTGGTCATACATGTTTGAATTTATTGTACATGTCTCTCTATACCCACGTGCATAAACATTTGGGTCTTCAGGCAGGCATGGAGGTCAGAGGACAACTTTAGGTGTTGGTCTTTTCCTTCAGCCTGGTTTGATAGAGGATTCATTTCCCCTGTGTATGTCAGGCTAGCTGGCTCTAGACTGTCAGGTGGTTCTCCTGCCTTTGCCTGCTGTTACCTGTGCATGTTTGCATTGTCTGGCTTTCTGGTCTATTCTGAGGTTCAAACCCAAGTCCTCATTCTTGCACAGCAGACTCTTTACCTGCTGAACTGAAACTGAAACTGATGTGTTTTTTTTTTTTTCCTATTTCTATAGGGGTACTATTGGAATTTTGATAGATATTGCGAAGCATTTGCATGTCGTTTTGGATACTGTGGAGATTTTAACAATATCAACTACTCCAATAAATCCATGAATAGGAGTATCTTTTGTTTGTGTCTGTTTAATTAGTGGTTCTCAACCTGTGGGTCTTGACTTCTTTGGGGTTTGATTAATGACCCTTTCATAGGGGTCACATATCAGATATCCTGCATGTCAGATATTTATATTATTATTGATAATATTAACCAAATTGTAATTATGAGGTAGCAATGAAAATAATTTTAAGGTTGGGGTTCATCACAACATGGGGAACTGTGTTAAGGGGTTTGAAACATTAGGAAGGTTGAGAACCACTGGCTTCAATCAATCAGTCCCTCTCCCTCCCTCCTTTCCTTCTACCTTCCACCTTTTCCTTCTTTCCTTTCTTTTTTCTTTCATAGGCTCTCACTATGTGTCTTAGTTACTTTTCTATTCCTGGGATAAAACATCGTAGCCAAGGGAAAAGAGGAAGCATTTAAGTTGGTGTACGGTTTCAGAGGTTAGAGTCCAGGAACAGCTGAGAGCTCACATCTTCATCTAGAACCACAAGGCAGAGAAAGAGATCCACTGGGATGGAGTCAAAGCCCACCCCCAATGTCACACCAACAAGGCCACACCTCCTAATCTTCCCAGACAGGCCACAACCTGGGGACCAAGTATTCAAATGTATGAGTTTATGGGGCCATTCTCTTTAAAATTACATACTGTGTGTACTAGATTGGCCTCAAACTTGTGATCCTCCTGCCTCAGCCTTCTGAGTACAGAGATTTTAGGCATGTGCTATGTACCTTTTTCCATTTTATTAAAAAAGAAACTTTTCTTGATTAGAGGTATAGATCATTTACCTTCTTGACTGAATTTATTCATAAGTATCTTATTTTTTTAGATGCTGTCATGTTTTGATTCCTTTTTCAGCTATTTTTTTTTTTCAGAAATACAACTAACTTTTAAAGATTGATTTGAATCTAAAACATACAGGAATCACTTATTCTTTTTATTTGTGAACTCTTATTTTCTGTATGTAGATTCATAGCATTTGCAAATAGAAACAATTTTGCTTTCTCATTTCTGGTTTGTACAGTTTTTATTTCTTTTTCTTATATGATCTTGGTTCAGTATTAAACAGACATGGTGACATTAGACCCTTACCCTGTGGAAGATCTTGGAAGGAAAGCTCTTAGATCCTATTATGATGTCAGCTTTAAGTTTTCATAGTCCTTAAACAATTTACTGTTTATTTTTCATTGTGTGTGTTTGCATGTCTTTGGGTAGATATATGCATGTGAATGCAGGTGCCTGAAGAGGCCAGAATGAGGCACCTCCTCTGGAGCTGAATAACAGGCAGTACTGAGCCACCTAATGTGCATGCCGGGAACTGACCTCAAGGAGCAGCAAGCACTCTTAGTGTTAAACCATTTCTCAAGCCACCATAGACATTATTTTTTTAAGAAAATATCCTTTCTTTGTAAACTGTTGAGTTTTAAAAACTTACTTATTAATGTATCCATGTGTGTACAATGTGTATGATGTGTGTGTGTAGGTCAGAAGACAAGTTTCAGGTTGGTTTTCTTCTTCCATCTTGTTGAGGCACAGACCTTCTTATTTCTGACATGCTATGTAATTAAGGCTAGCTTGTCTCTGAGCTTCTGGATGAATTTTTTTTTTTATCTCTACCTCCTATCTTGTTATAAGAGTGCTAAGATTACAGATTCACGCTACCACATCTGGCTTTTTATGTTTATGGGTTCTGCAGATCAAGCTTATGTAGTCAGAGTTGTGAGGCAAGTACTGTTCCTGCTGAGCCATCTGGCTGGCTTCTTTTTGCTTGTTTTAATCAAGAAAGGATTATAGTGGGTTGACCAGATGGCCCAGCAGGCCAAGGTGTGTTTCCCACTAAATTCTATGACCTGAGTCCAATCTCCGGAATCCATGTGGGAAGGAGAGGACAGATTTCCCCAAGTTGCCTTCTAACCTCTGCATGTATTTGGAGGCACACACAGACATACACACACACACACACACACACGCACTAAATGTTAACAAGAGGGCTTTGTCAAGCATGCTTTCTATGTGAATTGATATGATGTGTGTTTTTCTTCCATTTGTTAATATTACACATCACATTGACTTGTAGATGCTAAGTTGTCCTTCCATGTCAAGCGTAGATGCCCCTTGGTTGTGGTGTTCTCTTTTTTGCATGTTGTTGCATTTGGTTTACTGGGATTTTAGTTTCTCAGAGGCATTGACCTGATCTTGAATATTTTTGTTTTGCTTTGGTTTCAAGGTAATACTGACCTTGTAAAAAGTGTTTGGAAGTGGTTCTCTATTTTGAAAAAGCTTAAGGAGACTTCATATTAACACTTATTTGAATGTAACCACGAAGCCACCTGACTGTTGATTTTTCCTTGTTTTGTATGGGTGTGTGTATCTTAATTTATTACATTTTTAAAATCTTGATTAACATGTAATGGTTGAAGCATCACACATTCCCCTTGTACATGCATGATACCCGTATCAAGTATGTATAGAGCACTGTGTAAGTAGTGAGGTCTTGTAGCATTCAAACTCCTAAACTCTAGCAGATCCAAATACAAACACTGTCTATGAACTTAAATCTGGAGGGAATGCCTGGACTGGCCCTTTTGGTGACTTTGGGGTCTGTTTCAGTTATATCATCAGGAAACACCCACGTGCTAATGATTAGTTCCAAGGAAGAAATTGGCCAGATATTGAATTTTTAAATTATTTGGTATGATGAGTAGTTTATGTCACTTTGATAGAGTCACTGGAGAGGAGGAGCTTCAGTTGAGAAAATGCCTCTATAAAAATCAGACTTCAGGCAAGCCTGTAGAACATCCTCTTAATTACTGATTGACGTCGGAGGGCCCGGACCATTGTGGGTGTTGTCATCAATGGGCTAGAAGTCCTGGGTTCTCTAAGAAAGCACTCTGAGCAATCCAGTCACAACACCCTTCTATGGCCTCTGTATCAGCTCCTGCCTCCAAGTTCCTGCCCTCTCTGAGTCCCTGTTCTAACTTTGTTCAGTGACGGCCTATGATATGTAAGTGTAAAGCTGAGTACACAGTTTCCTCCTCAAATTGCTTTAGTCACGGTGTTCATCATAGCAACAGTAACCCTAACCAGGACGTGTGGCTCACATATTAATGTCTGTATAGTCTCAAAATGAGATCAGGAATTGTAAAGCAGCTGTTACAATGTTATCAGAATTTTTGGTTGTGGTTTAGAAAAAGGTGCTTACAAATTTTAATATCGTTAAACCAGATTATCATGTTGAAAAATTTTGCATTATGCTTGTAGAATTGAATTCTTGCTATTATAAAATTTATTGTTTTGAGTTTAATGTTCCTAGAATACATCTATGCAATATGAAATCATATTACTTCATTTGAGTCAAAATACATATTTAATGAAAAGTTACTTGGTTATGAAACGAGGTTGAATATTTTAAAATTTCAGGCAAGTTTAACGATAGCTTGTGAACCTCATATTAAAATTAAGTGGGGGCTGCATAAAACTTTCCTGTTCTGTCAGTTCTGGCTTTTATTCTGATGTCTATGAAGAAGTGTTAGCAGCTATCTTATACCTTTGTTTGATTCCCTTAAACGTGGAGAATTGTCCTTTAGGATTTTATATATATATATATATATATATATATATATATATGTATGGCTTAGAAGAGATGGTTCATTGTTGGCTTTCCTCAGGATTGAAATGCCAAAGAACAGCGTTCTGTTTCCTCACAGGCTGGGGCTTAAGTGGAGCAGCGTCAGCGTTGCTCACTCCAGCTAATTATGACTAATACTGTTGAGTTCCTGCCACTCCAGTACTTTCTCATTTGCTTTTTCTAATAGAATGCCTGCTAATAAGCAAAGCCATAGATGAGTGGAGGATAAAAATAATTGTGTGCTTCATTAACCATCAGTCCATAGCCTCACTTCTATTTAATGTAGGGAGGATGGTTAGCTTTGAAAAAAAAAAAAGAGCTATTTGTTGTGTGTGATGGAGCCATTCTAGCGTTAAAAACAGACCTTGGGGCAATTTTCCTTATTGCAATATGTGAAAAGGAGCCATAATTAATATCACACTCAATACATACATGGCTGCATAAGCATGCTAAAAATCTCCTGTTTTTATTAAAGGCAATATAGCATTGTTTTAGAAATTAATTTAAATTTATTATGGCATTTTCATACATACATGTCATTATCCTTTGGTATAATTCACTCTTCCCCTCTGACCTCCCTTGCACTGCTCATTCTCCAGCTGGTTCCCTCACCATAGCCCTCTCTTCTGCTTTCATGTCACACAGTCTGTTATCCTCTCTGTCCCCTTTCCCCTGAAGGTCTTTCTCACCCATAGTCCCCTTTTCTAGTGCCATCACATACATCTCACAGCCATGGGTGTGTGCACACACAGATTTGAAATCCAGGTTTCCCGTGAGAGAAATCCCGAGCTATCTGTTACTTTGAGTGGCTTTGTATATCATGAAAGGACTTTCAGTTCTAAGTATTTTTTGGCAAATGTCATGATTCCATTTTTCTTTCAAAATTCCATTTTGTACATGTACACGTTTTCTTTTTAAATGTTGTTTTAATTTATGTGTCTATGTCTGTGTGTATGTTTGTGCATAGGAGTGCAGGTAGGTGCAGAGGCCAGAAATATCACTTCCTCTTGGAGCTGGAGTTACAGGTGAGCCACCATATATGGGAATAGAACTCAGGTCTTATTGAAGTGCGGTTCGTGCTCTTAGCTGTTGAGCTATTTCTTCACCCACTTACCATGTATTCTTTATTCATTCATTGTTGGTGTTTGTCGTGGCTCATGTACTTTTACCAGTCTTATTATTTCAAATATGTTGTAACATTATTCTCTCCTGGGGGAGAAGTTGGCATGCAGAGTTAGAGCTTCCTTTGATTTACCAAAGACAATTTATATGGTTCACTATGGATTTCTGAAGTACAGTCTGTTTCATTTTAATTAGAGATTTGGCTTTGATACTACATTACTTAAAATAATTTAGTTGTGAAGTCTTTTAAATTGCCAGGAAAAATATAGTTCAATATTTTTCTCTTTAGATTGAGCAAGTAAGTTTAGAATTTAGCTTGGTCTACATGACTCATTGAAAATATGCTTTAAAAATTTACAATTGCCTATGATAAGAATATATTGTATGAAAAATTAATTTCAATAATATATATTAAAAATAAAATAGTCTACATGTGGCGATGTAAAGAGGTAAGTTCTAATGGCTGTGTCCCCCTTGTTCTCTGTGCAGCCTCGTTGCTAATCCCGGCTGGTAGAACTCTCCCAAGCTTTATGCCAGAAGACCTGGTATGTAGCCTTTCATCAAGCAGTGGCAGAAGGCTGTGCATATAGTCCGTGGTGCTTAGCTTTCATGGGAGGAGACGTGGAAAAGCAGGGGGCTCAGCAATGGTTACTATGCCTGAGGAGCTTCACGGGAATGAGTCTCCCTTCTCCCACGTCTCCTGGCTCTCAGCCTTGGTTAAGTTATGCATCAAAGTTAGGACATTCCCGAAACTACCGTATGCAGGGTTTAATGTGCTGTGTAATACTACATACTCGGTGCCTCTTAAGTAGATAATTTTGATGTATTTTTTCCCTAATTTTTTTTCAAGAATAGAGTAATAGTTTTTATTTTATTTAAGTGGAATATTTTGCTTTTTTGTTGTTGTTTTTATTTTTACTTTGGTGAAGTAGAATTATTTTTTTCTCTCTAGGACTTGGAAGCAGGTAATAAAACTTTATGTGTTTATAGAAAATTGAGTAGCTTTCAGATAGAAAGGAACAACACTTTTTCACATTTCTTTCTTTTCTGTGGTACTGATGGTCATAATACATGAACTATTTTACACTGTGCTTTCGCCCATGGACTGCCTTTTCAGGGTGTGAATCTCAGTGGGCCAGCCATTTGCTTTTCTTCATTAAGATCTCACTCCTGTGAGGGTTTGCTTGACAATGGCTCTGCTTTGACAAGAGACCAATGGGACACCTCTGTCTTTGAGATTTATGGAAGCATCATTTTCCTTGATTACAGAAAGACTATGTTGTAAAAAAGTAAAAACAAATTCAGAAAGCAAACTGAAAAGGGCTGTTCCTCAAAGATAGCCATTGTAATTGAAATGTATCCACTAACTTATTTCTTAAATGTTGCCTTGCCTTTCAAGGTACACAGTAGAATTGCTTTCTTTACAGTTTCTGTGATTTTTATTCCTTCTCTCCCTCCCTCCTTCACTTCCTTCACTTCTTTCTTCCTTCCTTGTTTTTTTCCTCCCTGGTTTCAATGGTCCCCTACTTTACTAGTATAGAAGAACACTTTTTGCTAATAAATGAAGATCTGACACAGTTTAGCTAAGCAATATTTTATTGATGGACATTTAATTTATTACCATTTTCTAATATAGAATTTTACTGGTTATATTTGCATGTGTCTGTTTTTTGTGAGATAATCAGGTAAATTCTTAGAGGCTGAATTTCTGGGGCAGTTTTCAAGCATGCTTTTAATTACTGCATTTGCAAAATTGTCCTTCCAAAGAGTTGTACAAGAGCGTGCAGTCTATACAGATAGCAGCCAGAGAAAAGCAATTTTTATCATACCCTCATCAACACTTCATGTTACTTATAACAAAGTAGAATATATCTCTTGCTTCAAAGGGGGGAGAGTTTATTTTGAGTCAAATAGTCTAAGAGCATGGGTTCAAGCTGTCATGAATGACATGTTCACCATAGAAATGTTTATGTGACCTTTGATAGTCACAGAGCAAAAGACACAAGTCAGTGTATGTAGGAAATACCTGACAAGGACATCAGGCAGGCAGGTTCCACCAAAAAAAGTGACATCTCTGTTGCAGATTTTAGGTGCTATTTGAAGACATTTTTAGCTTCTGAGTTGGGGGAAGTTAGTGGCCTCATATAGATTTCAAAGGTTCAACCTGTCAGTCAGAAGATGTTAGAATCAGTTAGGTGATGATACATGGTTATTATGGGGACTAGAGAAAGTCCAAGATAATGTTGGTTTTCAATCTGCAGCATTCCAGTTGTCCACAATGATGAAGTTCTAACCAGACAATCAGTTTGCCGATTCCTTGACAGTAACCTGGCTTTTGCAGGAACTTAGTTCACACTTCTCTCTTACGCTTTTGCAGATGTGATATATAAAAATGATAAATGCCATGATATAATAGTTTTTAAAACTCTAGGTTTAATTATATAAAATTATACATTATAGATGCACTATTATATCTACTTTAAAAAAAAGCTAAAGATCAATTTAAAGTCTGAAAGATATTTTTTAGGGCATTTTAAAACATTCACTTTACATCCCAATCATAGCTACCTCCCTTGTCTCCTCCTAGTCCCACCCTCCCTCCCTCTCCCCTCTACCCCCTCCCCTACTCCTCAGAAAAGGAGCCCCACACCAATCTACCCCAGCACATCAAGTCTCATCAGGACTGAGCAAATCCTCTTCCACTGAGGCTAGGCAAGGCAGCCCCCCCCAGGGAGTAATGATCAAAAAGTGGGCCACAGAGTCCATGTCAGAGACAGCCTCTGCTCCCCTTACTAGGATACCCACATGAAGAGTAAGCTGCCCATTGGCTACATATGAGCAGGGAGCCTCGGTCCAGTCCATGCACGGTCCTTGGTTGGTGCTTAAATCTCTGTAAGGCCCCTGGGCCCAGGTTAGTTGACTCAGTTGTTCCTGTGGAGTTCTTATTCCTTCCGGGTTCTTCTATCCGCCCCCCCAGCTCTTTCACAAGGCTCCCTGGTGCTCCGCCTAATGTTTGGGTATGTCAGCATCTGTTTCTATCTGCTGCTTGGTGGAGCCTTTCACCCATATAGAAGAATGTTGGGAGATTCTTATAAGCAGTTTTGGCTCTTGCGTTCGACCCCTTGAGCGTAGCTGTGCGTTGTGCCAGTGTTACCACAGTATTCGCTCTAGTCGTTACGATTTACCAGTCTCACAGCTAACCGCTGCAGTGAAACCCCTCCTGACGGAAGGAGCCAATGCTGACATGCTCTTTCGTCAGAGAACCCAGCCTGCACTTTATGTGTAGTCAAGCTGTGCTCTTCTAGAGAATCATATTTTTGACTCTCTGTGACAGAATTCTGGTCCTTTTAGAACTTTCTAATATACACTTCTTATGCCTAGAATGCCGCCAGCTGTGGTGCAAACTTCGCATTTCCTGGATATCCGATCCATGTCCCAGCAGGCATGGCCCTGCAGACGGCATCTGGTAAGAGCTATTCTAAGAGTATTTGGTTTTAGCATGGACATTAAGTTGCATGACTTAAAAAAATATATTTGTTCTTTGAGAAGTTCATAGACATACTTGATGTTTTTTAATGTATCAACTCCTACTTCCTGAAAGGTTTCATGATTTTTAATAAACTGTACACTAGAGGTGATAGGAACTTCTAATAAAACTTTTAAAATAAAAATAAATAGCAGTTGCAATCGTCAGGAAAGCAGTGCACCGCAGACGGCACCAAGCTAGGCCCGGCTGGTGCTTCATTCCCAGCTCTCTTCCCTAGTCCTAGAGACTTAGCAGATTTATCTGCAATTTAGATTAGCTAGCTTAATTTTACTGTTTTTAATAAAAACATTAAATTAGGGGCTGAAGAGACTCAGTGGTTGAGAGCACTTGTTTTCCCGGAGGACCGGGGTCTAATTCCCAGCACTTACCTGAGAGCTCACAGCCATCCATTACTCCAGGGGATCTGACGCCCTCCCCTGACTTCCGTGAGTGCTGCATTCCCACGGTGCACATACAGCACGTAGGCAAACACTCATACACTTATAAGTCTTAGGAAGTTAACGAGAAATTCACAGTATGTTTAACTCAGGTTTCACTGTGTTTGCGGGGTGCGATGTGCATGTGGCACAGGTGCACGTGGAGGCGGAAGGTGGCTTGTGGCCTGGTCCTCTCCTTCCGCCCTGCGAGTCCCGGAGCTGAGAGAGCGCCCCTTCACCTCAGTGTTCGCAAGGATCTCCACCTCTGCAGTGCTAATCAAGGCTGACCGTTCTTCCGTGGCTTAGGGGAAAGGACATGGCTTGCGGGATCTTCTCCAGGTCTGAAAAATGTGCAGGCTCACTTGGGTTCCTGGGAAGTTTAAGTGTCCAATACAATGCTGAAAATAGCTTCCTTTTGAGTGTTATTTCAAAGGAACGACAGACGAGGTTTAAAAGATCAAGCTCCTCTTTTTGGACAACTTTGTATGATGCAAATCTTAAGTACATGAAATACACTTTCCATGACTGTTAAAATTCCATTGTGTACCACTAACACTAATTTTTTAAACAGAAGAGGCTCATGGATTAAATATTGGTGGCCTGTATGACCAAAATATGGCAGTTAAAAATAGGGAGGAAAGGCTACAGTTAAAACAAAACCACATATATTTTTAAAAAGTAATGGATATGTATTAGAGAAAATATAAAATATCTTAAAATAGATATTTTATTGCAGGTTAGGTTTTTGGGTGTTTTGTTTTGTTTTTTGAAATGAGAATTCTCATACTGGGCTGGGGAAATGACAGTGGGTAAGAATGGCTGTACAGAAAGCCTAAGGACCTGAGTTCAAATCTCCATCACTCATGAACAAAGCCAGTGCTGTGTGGGGCAAAGACAGGAGGATCACTGGACTTTCTTGTTTCCAGGCTCACTCTTGCCTCAAGGAAACAAGGCAGAGAGCAAGAGCAGACACACCAGTGTCCTTCTGTGTGCACACCTGTACACAGACACCCCCCACAACATACCACACACACAAACACACACACCACATACACATACATACACATACTACACACACACATATACACACAACACATACACATACATACACATACACACACACACCACACATACTACCCACACACCACACACCACACATACCACACACACACACACACACACACACGCAGAATGAGAGAGAGACAGAGAACTGTACTGTCCTCACCATTTTGCTTTTTCCTCTTTCAGGTCACCTCTACAAAGTCAACGTGCCAGTCATGGTGACACAGACTTCTGGAAGGACAGAGATTGTCCAGCACCCGTTTCAGCAAGTTCTCCAGCAGCTTGGGCAGCCGTCGGTGATCCAGACCACGGTTCCCCCGTTGCACCCGTGTTCTCTTCAAGCAGCTGCTGAGAAAGCACACGGCATGGAGGCTGTGCTGCAGCCGCCTACCATTCTGCACTCCGCCCCCGTGGACAGGAAGCACCTGGAAGATGCCGCCAGCGAGAGGCTTGTTCTGCCCGGAAGTGAGCCTAAGACCATGCCAGAGGCCTTACTGAGGCCGCAGGAAAGCTCTTCGTACCTCGGCCTCCCAGGGGTGGGCTTTCCTCCTCAGGTCGCTCTGACGGAGCCCAGCCTGGAGCCGGTGCTGGGCGTCTCCGCAAACCTGACGCAGAGTCTGCACACTGGTCCTTTCGCTCAGGGCCTGCAGGCCACTCTCCACCACCACATGCTTGACGCGCAGCTTCACGGCCTCAAAGACAGGATGTATGGATGTGACTCCATACAGCAACTGAGAAAGGCAGAGGAGCCCAGCAGCCTCTCCGCCTCACAGAAGGTACAGCTATTTGCTCTGGAATCAGGAAGTAGACAGTGGCCTTTGCTTACAGTTTGTAGGTTTTCCTTTTGAGGTGTAAGATTAATCACAATTATATGTGCTTTTTTTTTCTCAAAGAAAATTGTTTCTTTTTTTGTAGTGTCATGGCTAGTTTCAAATGTCAATTTGAGTTAGGGGAAGTGCGAAGTGAGTATAATAAAAACATCATATTTCTTTAATTCTTAAAGAATTATAAAAATAATATATTAAATTTAAAGACAATATTGTATCACCTGTTTACAAACAAAAACTCTTACCACCAAATCCACTTGTCCAGCTTAAGCATCGGGCTCACCTAGTAGATTAGTCACGCGTTAGCACAGTTCAAGGTAGGTAAGTACCACCTGAGCATTTTGTCTTCAGAATATCTAAATTTTCGTTCTTCTTTCCTCCCCCTGCTTTCTCTTCTTGTCCTCCTACTTTCCCTCCTTTTCCTCTCTCCTTCCTCTCTTTCCTCTTTTCTCCACCTCTCCTTCGTTCCTTGCCCCTCCCCCCTTTTCTCTCTTCTCTGTCTTTTTTGTTGCTCAGATCACACCTGGGTCAGGTAGATGCCAGGCAAGCGCTGAGCTGCATCCTCATCTCTGATACTTCTGACCTAGGAGGGGGATGGGGTGCAGTGATGGACTGTATTCAAGTGTGGTATAAACTATTTTGAGAGTTTAAACAACTGATGACCGTGAGAAACAACTTGTTCTGTTTGTGAATATTTCAGATGTTTCATGACACTTGTTCCAGGCCTTCTAGAAAGTTTGCAAAAGGCTTCAGCTAGACTCTGGAATAAGGCATTCTTTCCCTCTTTATGTTCCTCGTCTTTCTGTTTTGCCCAACTCCTTCCATTAAAAAAAAATAGTTTGGCTGGGCATGGTGTTGCATGCCATTAATCCCAGCACTCAAGGAGGCAGAGGTGGATCCCTGTGAGTTCAAGGCCAGCCTGGTCTACAAGTGAGTCTGGGACAGTCAAGGCTGCACAGAGAAACCCTGTCTCGAAAAACTAAACAAAAGAAGAAGAAGGAGAAGGAGAAGCAGCAGCAGCAGCTAGAGTGCTTTACTGCCAGGCCTGTGTGCTAGGCAAGGCTCCCTATCTCACCAGGTGGAAATCTCATTTCCACCTAGGTATTACAGGTAGCTCTTTTAAATGAGATTGCTAGTGGCAATGGAAGTTCAGGCACCCCAAAGCCTATGACAATACCAAAGTGTTACAGCCTTTTGGCTAAGTCGCTGTATTAATGGCAGGGATGTGGGCAAAAGCCTATGCCTGGTAGGCTTGCAGCTGAAACACAGGTCTGGTAAGGCCCAGGACCACCAGGCCAGAAGGCCAGAAAGCAGGTCCAGTGAGGCACAGACCCAGTGGTCTTGAAGGCGGGTCCAGGCCAAGTGGGTGCTTTGTTGGCCCTCCTCAAGCTTGTGGAATTCCCAGGCCCTGAGATTTCAGCCATGAATTTCTAGGGAGGAGGGAGGCCATCCCTTTTCCAGAATAAATGATGGTGGAAGGCTGATGGTATCATGCAGCATGCAGCACCTTTATTTAATGTGAAATCAGGGATTTACAAACTTTGGGCAGTGGGAGGGCTTTAAAGGGTGAATGTGTTTGATTTGCTGGGCTAGAGGTTCCAGGGATACTTGATTTACATGTAGTGGTATGGTACCTCATTCACATGCAGTAGCACGGTCCTATCACAAGAAGGAGAATCTACTTAATTATCCTATGGTAGGGGAAAATCTCCAAGTACAATTGAAGGTCATTGCTGAAAACTAAGATCTTTGTAACAGAGGGTGGGGCATTCCAGGAATCCCCAGGTGCTTACTGAGCAGTTTCTAATCAAGAAAGGGATCAGTCCTGTAATCTTCCTTGAGGGCTATGTGACTCTCCTTACAAGAGCTGGGGTTACCAGATCAGATGTAGAGAGAACTCCAGTGAGAAAAGGGAGTCCACCATTACAGACTTAGCACAGAGGCTATCAGAAAATGTCAGACTTTAACTTTATCTAGCAGAGTCCCACATAGACTAATGATATGCTTCATGCTTGGACTGTATTCTGTAGTGTTGAGGTGGTGGTGCAGTTAGTCAAAAGAACTGGAAGTGCTCAGCAACATGCTGTCTGGAGCATGGTGAGTGCACTGTACATTAGCTGTTGCTACCTTACCTCCTGGCTTCCAGAGACCTGTGTAAAGTGAAACCCTGTCCTTCCATTGTCCAACACATCACCTTGATAGATAAGCTCTGGTGCCTTCCTGTGTGTACATAGACCGTTGCTCTTCTCCCAGTTTCTTATTTGTTTTTTCTTTTATGCCTAATATTTTATTGGGGACACCAAAGATGAGTGATTATTTTAATTTGATAGTTTTTTTTAATATTACATTTATTTACTCCCACCTCGTATGTGTGTGTATGTGTGTGTGTGTGTGTGTGTATGTGTGTATGTGTTTGCAATTGTGCAAACCATGGCATATGAGTACAGGTCAGAGGACAACTTTAATGAGCCAGTGCTTTCAGCTGGTTGAGGCAGGTTCTTTCTTGTTTCTGTGGCAAGGCTGTGTATACCAAGGTAAGCTGGCTCACCAGCTTCTAGCAGATAATCCTGTCTCTACCTTTCATGTTGCTGCAAGAGTACCAGGATTGCAAATGCACAGCATTGCATCTGGCTTTTTATATGGATCTCAGGATTCTAATTTAGACCATTTGGTTCACAACAGCAGGGTCTTTTATCTGCTAAGCCATCTCACCAACCCTGAACAGTTTCTAAATCTCTCTATAAGCCCTGCCTAGTAAGTAAAGAAAACTGATCATTTTTTCATACTCATCAAATATACTAAAGTATTCCATGTTGTAAATAGTTAGTTTTGATGTAATTATGTTGGTTTTGATGGTCAACTTGGTTGGGCTGAGAGACTGTAGGAGACTGTAAATTTCTGTGTCTATGAGAGTGTTTGCAGAACACATGGCTGAAAATATCTATAGTTCAGGGTCAAGGCAGACTAAAAGGTGAAGAAGGTAAGCCAAATAGTAACATGAGCACACTTTCTCAGCTTCCTGGCTGCTGAAGCGAGCAGCCTCATCCACAGCATACTCCTATTGCCATGATGGTCTTGTTCACCTGATGTCCAACCCAGTGAACTCAAAGCTCTGAAGCCATGCAGTGAAATAAATCTCTGCTTGTTAAATTGTTTCTCTCTGGTATTTGTCACAGTGATGAGAAGTCTGAGTAGCACATGTGGCAGATGGGAGTAGTGTGGCTCAGGGCATTATTGTCATAGCCCGCTAATGTGTAGCCAGTGTTGCCATATTGTGATAGATCTAGGTTAAATTTCAGTTAAGAATAAGAGAAGTTTTGTCCTGCTGCTGTGAGCAACTAGATTGTACGTAATTTAGCTTGCAGATTAGGGGATGGGTATTGAATTGTAGTTTAGGTTTCTTATGGTTTATATTTATTACCTTGTAGTCTGAAGTTCTGTCTTACTAGCCACTGGGATAATGTAGCTATTTCTTAAATTGTAATGGCTGGAAGCTGGATTTGGTGAAGCTTTATCTTAAGGAATCCTGTTTTTTGTTGTTTTGCTTTTTGCTTATTGTATTACTTAGCTGCAAAACTCACACATACTTTAATCACCCGGTGAAGTGGAAGATCTTGGTCATTGTGCAGCTGGTTTGCTCTAGAAAAGAAAGGCTGAAGCAGCTTCATTACATTGTCTGCCGCAGAACTGCTGACATTTTCTACTTTCACACAGGATTCGTGGAAGAACCAGCACTGACATTCCTTTAACATTCAACAGGCTAAAAATACCAGTTGCTTCTGAGGGCAGCTGGCATCTGATTTTAATCTCCATTCACACACTGACATCATTAAATAATTGCTATGCTGTGAGTCTTTTTTATTTTCAAGCTAGAAACTGACTTTTTTGTAACCATGTGGGGCTCATGCTTGGTGGCGCGGGAGAGCCTGCGTGTGAGGTGCCCAAGACAGGCTTTTTCCGTAGAGAGTCCATGCTGTGCATTTCAGCATGTGGCCAGCCTTGCTACTAGCCCAAAGGCAGTAATTCCAGAAGAAGTCTTGTCTGCTGATATAATGCTCAAAAACTTTTGAGCCAAGGTTTTGAATTTTTTTTTTCCAACACATGTATCAAAAATTTGGGCAAAGTGTTAAATTCTCCTTTCTGCAGGATTTTTCCAGCTTTCTAAAGAACAGTGCTGAAGCCCTGTTTAATCTCCGGGGAGATGTCTGCTCCTTTCGGGAGGGAAGGAAAGCCCCTTCATAACATTTCAATCTGGAGGAGTTTTCGTGGGTGCTCTTGAATATCCCTATGCATGGTCCTGAAGCGTTCATTATGTAAGCTGTTGAACATTATTGACTATTTTGATTGTCTAGCTAGCAGGACATCAGAGCCAGCAGCCATGTGAACTTTCGAACGTTCTCTTCTAAAGACAGAAGGTAGAAATGGGAAAAGAAAAAGAAAAAGAAAAAGACTGTTGAATAAAACAGGACTTTCTTTGAGCTTGCCAGTTGATGGAATAATGACACAGAGACCTTTTATATTTACGATAAGCTTATGGCAGATTCTTAGCTATTTTAACCCGACTTTACTGGCCTGGCCTATGTCCTGCCACATGGTCCTTTATCTGTCCATCTTAGTCTCCAGTCCCAGTTTTCTCTACTTCCTCCATCTCCTGGTGATTTCCTTCCCAGAGACCCTCACTATGCCAGAAGCTCTGTCTCCCTCTCTTACCTCAGCTCTTTAGTAAACCAATCAGAAGGTGAGGGAGAAGTGCAGGCTGTAATCATATCTCTGCTGGAACAGAAACCCACATTTGGATAATACAAGGACAATCTTTACACAATGGACAAAAACATCCCTTCAACAGTTGAGGTTATTGGTAAAGAATTTGAGTTTGTAATATTTCTTCTCTCTTGGAGTAAAATGAATTTTCCTAGTATAACAAAAATAGGATTTTATTTTAATTCAATTGGAAGAGTCCTGGAGAGAGGGACAGCGAGGAAGAGAAAGAGAGGAGAGGGGGAGAGAGTTGAGAGGTGGGGTGGGAGGGGACATGGAGGGGGAGAGGGTAGTGTGGATAATGCTGAAATTTGTCGTATCACTTAATAAGCTTACATTCATTTGACAAAGTTCTGTAGAGGCTTTGATTCATTTTATATAGAAGATATTTGTAACTTCAGGTTGTCTTGTTGCTGTTAAAATGAAAAACCATATTTGGCGTGTGATTCAGGACTAGGACTGACTTTAGTAAATTCCATTTTAAAAGTCAGACTTATTGAAGTATAATCTAAATATAATAAAATTCAACTTTGTACAGTGTAAACGTTGACAAGCACAGGCACTTGTACAAAACAAGGAGAATGGTAGAGAACATCTGTATTAATCTTAGAACTCCCTTTATGCATTGGTGCTTTTCCTCTGCCCCCAGCTCCTGCACTCCACCACTGGGTTTTGTTTTCTTTCAGCATGGAGTTTCCTTTTCCAGGATGTCAGTGCGCAGCTTTAGCGGTATGCTTCAGGTTACCCTGTGCCACCACATGCAGCCGTGTAGCCACTGTATAGATGAAGCCTAGTTCATCACGAGCACTTGGGTTCTTTCCTAGTTTTGGAATTTGTAGAGCAAGTATTGGGGCCATAAATGGAAATATCTAAGAAGCCCTGTGAAAAGCAGGTTGGCTCTCTGGGACTGTTCATCTTCAGTGATAATTGTCTTATATTGGTTTATTTCTGGGCATTTTCTCGACTGCTCAATCCATGCCTATTTGCTTTTCACCAGTACTGCATTATCTTTATTGTAGTGGTTTTAAAGTAAGCTGTATATTAGAGAATAAGTCTTTCAAATTTGTTCCTTTTCAGAATAATTTTAGCTATTCTAATTACTCTGTATTTCCATATAAATGTGATAATGAGCTTTTTAACGCAAACAAACAACCAGAACAAAAAAACTGAAACCCAGATTCTGGGATTTCTTTTGGGTTGTGTTGACTTTATAGATATACAAGGAGAGAACTGACAACCATAGCCTGTTCAGAGTGTCTGTTTCTTTCATGATTCAGTCTTGGTAGGGTCTAGGTTTTCAGGGACTTGTCTATTTTATCTACTTTTCCATTTCCTTCAAAGATTTATCTTTAATATTGCGAGTGCATATGTATGTGTCTGTGCACACGACTACGGGTGCCCGTGGAGGCCAGAAGGGGGTGTCCAGTCCTTGGAGTTGGAGTTACAGGTGTCTCTGAGCTGCCCAGCATGGGTGATGGGCACCGAGAAGAAGACCACATGCTTTCAGCTTCCCCTCTAGCTCTCCTTGGCTTTTTCACTTGTTGGTGGATGAGTGTTGATAGCATTCTCTAAAAGCTTCTGTGTCTGTAAGGTCAGTGGTGATGTCCCTTGTTTTACTTATGATTTTAGTCTAGATAAAAAGTTACCTATTTCATCAGTCTTTTTGAGGAACCAACTTTTTTTTGCATGTTGTATTATTTTACTTATAAACACAGGGAATAGCATCAACAAACAATTATCTATACTAACAATTCATTTCTTCTAAAGTAGATTGCAATTTGAAGGAGGAAGGATTTGTTTTGCCCAGAGGACATGACACAGAAGATATAGTGGCTGGGCTGGCTCAGTTCATGCTGATTATATTGTGGTCGATGCCCATGAGGCAGAAAGCTCATTGTCAAGAGAGATTATTTGAAGAGGGTATTATCTTCAAAGGTTCACCCCTAAGTATCCTTTTTTTTTTTGTTAGTTATGTACCATTTCCAAAGGTTGTTTGACTTCCCCAATCACTAATGCTAGTTACAAACTAAGTGTTCAAACACTTGAACCTCTGGGTGACATTTTACATTCAGCCGTAGTGGAGAAACTGAAGGATGGGAAGAAATAGGTTTTTGCTTAATCTATAGGATAGAAAACTAGAGAACTTGGTGACTGAAACAATGTAGTTGAAAATTATCTTAGTAGTTTGTATACTGGTTTATTCGGTGACAATGAAAAACCAACTTTTAAGTTTATTGATTTTTTTTTTTTTTTTTTTTTTTTACTATTTTCCTATTCTCTGTTTTATTTCTGTTCATTATTACTTACTTCTGATAACCCTGGATTTCCCCCACCCCCTGACCTGGGTTCTATAACGTATTAGATTAGGTTGTTGATTTGAGGTTAGTCCTTTAAATGTAAGCATTTAAAAGCTGTAAAGTCCCCTCTAGGTCCTGTAAATTTTGGAATATGTATTATGTGTCCTTCCTTCTTTTTCAAATTTTATTATTTATTGAGAGCTCAGGCTGGCCCTGACCTGACAGTCCTCCTGCCTCAGTCTCCCAAGTGCTAGGCTTCATACTTACCTGTTCTTTCATTTATCTTAGGATCATATAATTTCTTTTTTAACTCAATGAATTTGAAAATATGTTTAATTGACACATGTTTATAGATTTTCTAGTTATAAATTTCTATTATTTATTCTACATTATTTTTCATAGCTTTATTCACAGTTTTTCTAGTATCATGATCATACGATGCTTAGTATGATTTTTTTTTTGTTCTAAGTTTGTTCTGCATCCTAAAATAGTTAATTTTAGAGATTGTTATTATGACTGAGAAAAATGTGTTCTGCTTTTGTTGGATGGAGAATTCCTTTGTGTCTCTGTGCTGGGTGGTTATTGTTTACTTGACACAAACTAGAGTTATTTTGGAAGAGGGAGCTGCAATTGAGGAGTTGTCTCCATTGACCCATGTGTCTGGGGCAGTTTCTTGTTGCTAGTTATGTGGTTGGGCCTACCTCACTGTGGAAGGTGCCATCCCTAGGCATGTAGGTCTGGGCTGTATAAGGAAAACAGCTGAGCAAGCCAAGGGAAGTGAGCTAGTAAGCAACACTTTATGTTTTCTCTCAGTGCTCCTGTCCTGAATTCCCTCAGTGACAGACAGAGACTTGGAGGTATAAGTCAAATCAACCTTTCCCTTCTCCCAGCTGCTTTTGGTCATGGAGTTGATAACACTAACAGAAAATGAACTAGAAGAAGAGTCTCTTAACTCCTATTGATTATATTGTTAAGTTCATTATTTTGTCATTGATTCTCTATTTATATACCACTCAAAGTGAGTTATTAAAGTCTCTTCCTGTCCTAATACTGTCTCTGCCTTCCAGTCTTTCTATGTTTGTTTCATATCATTTGGAAGCTCTGACTTTTGGTAACATGTTTATATTACAATCTTGTTAATGAGATGATCTTTTTAGGATTCTGTACTTTTCTTTCTCTTTATTCTATCCCTCCTTCCTCCTTTCTTTTTGTAACAGTTTTTAACTTAAAGCCTGTCTTTTTGGGGGGGAGGGGGAAGTGACATAGCCCTACAGCTCTTTTTTGCAATTGTTTCTGTCCTTTAGTTTTCAGCCTATGCATGGGTAGCAGATGGTTGGATTGTGCCCTTTCCAATCCATTCTGCACTCTGTATCATTTGTCTGGAAAATGCTATGATTTGGGCAGAGTTTGTCGCCCACTGGTTTAGTCTCCACAAAGGCAGAGATGAGGTCTTAGCAGCTTTTGAAAAGGAAAGATGCCGTCTGTCAGGGCCTGGAGTCCACCACCAGGATCCATTCTTGCTGAGCTGCTAGAATGAATGGTTCTGAGAGTGTCTCCATGCTATTCTGTTATGAAAAAAAAACTGAACTTGATTCCTCCCTAGGCCCTAGTGTTCTATCTCTTCTCCATAAGGTGCCTTCATTGTGGTTCCTGTACCTGTGACATCCTTACCAGAGCCAAGCAGGTGCTGGCTCCTTCTGAAGTCCCCATAATCATGAAATAAATAAACAAACCCTTTTCTTTATAGCTTTCTCAGGCTTAAGTATTCTGTTAGAACAACACAAACTGGGTTGACAGAGATAATTTAATCAATTTATGTTTTAGGTAATTCTGGATGGGAAATAAATGGCAATTTACTCTGTTACTTGTTTTCTTTGTGTCTTACATTTCCCCCCTTTGGTTCCTTCTTTGATGTCTTCTTTTCTATGTAATTGGCATTCTTGTATTAACGAATTTTGATTTCCTTACTGTTCCCACTGTGTGATATTCTATAGCTGTTTTTCTTTTGGTTATTATGGAGATTGCACGTCTTCACATTACTGTCTTCACATGATGTCAAGCCCTTTGAGTCTGACAGCAACAAACTCAGCCACATACAAAAGTGTGCTTCTTCATAGTTCTACCATTCTCTACTGTTCCTTATTGTCACAGGTTGTATTTACATAGACACATTAACATAGATTTATACTTCTGTCTCTTAAGCTCTAGAGAAGAATAAAAAGAAGTTGAACTAAAATTATGATAATGTAGGCTTCTAATTTGCTGTTGTCAACTTCCCTTTCCTGGAAAGTGTCTGACTTTTGTTTCTCAGTTACTCCCTAGTGTCCTTTGATTTTAACCCAAAGGGCTCCTAGAAGAACCCATGGTGATGAATTCCTTTGCCTTTTATCTGGGAAAGTTTTACTTTTGCCCTGTTTTCTAAGATGGCAGGTAAACTTTATGCAAGGAGAAGAGGGAGACTTGGCAGCAGCTATATAAATCACTACAACAGTGTTTTTTGTTGGGACAGAGATTGGAGTCAGAGCCTTCTCTATTTTAAGCTCTTTAAATACATCATCCCACTGGGCTCTGCCTTTCGTTGCTGTGCTAGAAACATGGCAAATGTGTTATTGAATGTGGAAAGCTGCTTTTCTAACTACTTTAAATGGTACTGGTTTACAATCTCAGTTTCTGATTATTTATTGCTATTGTATAGACATACAATTGATTTTTGTAAAGTGATCTTATATTCTGTCATCTGTTAAAACCAGGAACTTTTGTATAGTCCTTGGAATTGTTTTATACAGTTAAAACCATTGTGAAAAGAGACAGCTTAATTGATTCTTTGTCAATGTCTTTTTCTTTGTTATTTTTCTTATTTTACTAAGACTTCTCGTACAAAATTAGAGTAGAGAGAGCCAGCAGTTTGTTCTTTATCCTAAGGGAAAAACCTCCAGCCTTGTTAGCAAGTGCTGTGCTGGCTGTGGGCTTCTTGTGGACGCCCTTTACAGGTGGACAGAGTTCCCTTCAGTGAAAGTCTGCTGAGATTTCTACTGGGGTGAGGTGGAGGAAGGGGAAGAGGGAAGGAAAGGGGGAGGTATGAAAGCCTTTAACCCTGGCATTTGAGAGGCCCTGGCAGTCTTTGACTTTGAGGCCAACCTGGTGCTTCCTAGTGAGGGTCTGGCTTCAGAAGCCAGGTTATCAAGAGATTTTAGGAGATGCTTTTGTATTGTTGAACCTTTATAATGCTTTCCCCCATACACTGACATCAAATGTCCTCCTTCCCTCCCTCCCTCCTCCCTTCTTCTTTCCCTCTCTCCATCCTTCTTTCCCTCCCTCCCTCCCTCCTCCTTTCCCTCCCTCTCTCTCCATCCTTCTTTCCCTCCCTCCCTCCCTCCCTCCCTCCCTCCTTCTTTCACTCTCTCTCCCTCCTTCCTTCTTTCCTCATCTGCTTTGCTGAAGTGTATTGATTCACTTTCCAGTGTTCCTTTTCAAAGCCATCTACTGGATGAACCTTCTTCAGCTACATTGTATGATCTTTCTTCTCCCTTCCTTCCTTCCTTCCTTCCTTCCTTCCTTCCTTCCTTCCTTTTTTCTTTTTTAAAATTAATTAATTCAATTTATATCTTGGTCATAGGCCCCTCCTTTCCTCCCTGTCCCACCCTCCCCCCCATCCCCTTTTTTCTAATCATCAGAATAAGGGAGCCCCTCCTATCTAGATACCCTAACTCATTTATTCATATGAGGTCTGAGTTTGGCTTCCTCCCCTGCCACCTGGTAGGGCAATCCCATCAGGGGGAAGTGATCAAAAAGCAAGTAAGACAGTCCGTGTCAGAGGCATCCTCCACTCCCCTAACTAGTGGCCCACATGAAGCCTAAGATGCCCATCAGCTACTTATAAGTAGAGGACCTAGGTCCAGACCATGCATTGTCCTTGGTTGGTGCTTCAGACTCCATAGGCCCCTCTGGACCATGGTTGATTGGCTCTGATGATCTTCTTGTGGAGCTCTTGTCACCTCTAGGTCTATTTATCTTTCCCACCTCTTTTCCAGTGGACTCCCTAGACTTTACCCTGGTCTTTTTAAAATCCTGAATTCTGTTTGCTAAATTTCGCTGAGGCATGTGGCCTTGTTTTTGTGAAGAATGTTGGTGTCTCTCAGTTTTTTTTTTCTTCCTTGCAATGGATTTTTAAGGTAGTAGTAGTTTTATAATATAAAGTATAAAATATCTGTACATTATTTGTTTTCTGAAAAAAGAATGTTACATCCTGGTTCCAGACTTTTCCTTTGTGGGGCAGATTAAACTATAGGTTACTTTTCTTTAATCTCTCTCTTAGGTCATTTGGTGTTTCTTTTGGAAACTTTGATAGTTTTATTTGTTGTTGTTATAGAAACTCATCCACATTATCTACTTGTAAATTTTATTGTGAAGATGCTGATAGTATTTTTTTTAATCCTTTAAATGTTTTTAGGACCAATGATGACATCATTTTTATCCTTTTAGCAATCCAAAGTTTTGTATTCTTTCATTTTTCTCAATATTTTCAATTTTACCATTTTTCTTCAGATGCGTGGATAGTGTTCTTGATTTTATTTTTATTTTTTATGTTATCAATTTTGCTTCACTTTTTTAATTGTTTTCTTCATTTTGCTTTGGGCTTAATTTGGCTTTTTGCTTTCGTTTCTTAAGTGGAATTATGGGGCCACTGATTTAATGCTTTTTGAATTATTGAATGCTATATGTTTTCTTCTAGGCACTGTTTCAGGTAGGTAAGTTTTGATTTTTTTCATTTGCATTCATTATTGTTTTATAATTTTTGCAGTTTATTGTTTTACTTATGGAGATTCTTAATTATCTTAATTAATTTTTAAGTATCTAGAACTTTTTCCATTATAATGTCTAGTTTCAGTTTTCTATTGTCAGAGAATATATTTTACATTCTATATTTGAAAAGGGTTATTTTGAGCCAGAATGTAGGCTATCTTTATGTACATTTCATGGGCACTTTTAAAAAAGAGGGTCTGTTTTATTACTTATAGTCACGTTTGTGTGTGTGTGGGTGTGCATGTGTGTGCAGGTGCCACAGAGGCCAGGGGTGTGAGATCCCTCTGGGGTGCCGTCACAGGTAGCCATCACCTGAGACAGGCTGGAAAGCAGTGCTGAGCCACGTCTCCAGCCTCATGTGACTTGATAAAAAGCTGTTTGGCTGTTTGTGGATAGACCACCCATACATGTCCACTAGGTCACAAAGAACATGTACACTGGGCAGGTCTTCTGTATTGTTACTGAGTACTTACTGTAAATGTTTCTGTTGTTTCCTGAGACGAATTACAATTGTGAAGTTATCTGTTTCATTTACTTCTTTTAGTTATTTTTGTTTTTCCTTTGTAGGGATCGAGCCCAGGGCCTTAGTGCATAATAAATGTAGATGCTACTGTTGAGCTATATTTCCAGCCCTGTTTTCGATTTACATAATTTTGAAGCAATATTAATAGTATCGATAGATGCATGAAACCTTAGGATTGTTGTTCTCTTCTCGAATGGACTCTTTTATTATTGGATAGTATTCTTATGTGTCATCATAGTATTCCATGTTCCCAGACGCATGTCCTCATTTTAGTTTTAGTTTGACAGTGTTTGCATGGTACATGTTGTCTCTCCTTATTTAGATGTCTGTCTGTGACGTTAGTGGGTACATGTCACAGTGTATGTGTGGGGTCAGAGGACAGCTTGCCAGGGGTAGGTTTCCTCCTTCTCCCATGTGGGTCCCACAATCAATCTCAGTTTGTCAGGCTTTGTGAACATTTTCATTTCCTCAGATGACGGGATGAGATGAGAGCTGTACCCAAGCTGTATAAGTACATGGCTCGGGCTGAGTCCAGAGCATTTGTTCCTCTGTTCTTACTATCCCTAGGCCTAGGCTATGTACAACCTAATCTTTTGCTAACCTGGACGTTAAAGGCTTTCAGCCTTCATCTACTAACCCAGACCTAGAATGTTTTAGCCTCTGAGACTTGGTGTTGAATAAACTCACCCTTGCTAGCTCTTTTTGAACTCTCGCTGGCTGGTTCAACTCAGATGTTCTGGCCAAAACATCTCTCCAAGCTGACTGATTCAACTTAGCTTCTCTTTCAGCTTCTGACTCAATTGTTCTGTTCGTCCTAAAACTAACTCTGGCAATACATTTTAATCTTATGGCTCCTTCTCATTTTTCTGGGTCATTCTCTCTGTATCCTGTCTCTGTAAAACTGTCCAGTAAAACTGCCACATGCTACTCCTACTACTCTAAACTCGCCATGTTACTCTTAAGTAGCTGCTGTTTCCTGTGCTGTTCTCGTGAGAGGTGGGTGTATCTTATCTCTGACTCATTCTGTCAAATCTTACTCTGAACATCAAGTCACTTTGTCTGGCCTCAGTTAGATATCACTTTCACACAAACATGGCTGCTTCCTTCTTATAAACTAACCTTACTTTCATTGTTTGGGATTAAAGGTGTGTACTAAGGGTTTATCGGTATTACAGTCACATACTGTAATCGAGGCTGTATCTACATTTTAAGCCAGACCACTTAGACCTAGAAGGTCTTTAGACATGATCCCTTGTCAGAGCAGCCATGTTACTGGATTAAAATTTCTCTACAACGCTGGGCAGCAGGCCCTTTTACCTACCACTAGCCATCTCACCAGCCATCGATACTTTTAACTGATTTGGTTATATTTAAAGTAGTTTCTTATAGACAGGATGCTATTGGGTCTTGCTAACTTGGTACAGCTTTGTATGGGTGTGTTTTATATCTGGGATAGTTATTAAACTATTTGTTGGTTGTTTCTGTGTTTTTTCTTTTCTGCATGCTTTTGATTCTTCCTTTGTCTATATTGCATGTACTGATGGCTCCTTCAGAGGGAAGTTTTCCTCTGATGTTTTTTTAGTTTTAGAATTTCTATTTGCCTTGTATCTTCCATATGTGAGGGAATTTCCATGTACAACCATGTTCATGTTGCCCACGTTTTTCACCAGCTTGCTTAACATAAATCATAGTATGATTCTCCTGCTTGGCTTCCTGCTTATATAGTTGTCTTCTCTTGCTTTTGCTTTTTTTTATTTTTTTTTATTGATGGTTAGAGATCTTGTTGGGAACACAGTATCTACATTCTTCTCACAGAGAGATGTATTTGTGTTTTCCATGCATCCAAAGACTGTTTATCCTTTAGTGTCCTGGACTCCAGGATAAATTTCTTTAATGGTATCAAGCAAAGCTGTGATGTCGTAGTTTAGTTTCTTCTCTTTGATAGTGTGGCAGAGACATTCTTTTTAGTATTTATAGCATAAGTGACAGTGGTATTTCTCTTGTATATGAGTACATCTTGTTTTCTTATCTTGTTTCTATAATTTAGACTTATTTATAGTTCAGTCACACCATGACCATTTACTTCTGCATAAATGAGGAACCTTCAATATGTGTGTGAAGGAAGTTTGTTTCCAATGTTGTAAAAGTTAATTGTATGTGAACTAATTATGTGTGTGTTTACTAATATTAAATCTTCTATGTAAGATTATTTTTAAATTGTACTTTGTGAGGATTCATTGTAAAGAATATTTATATGTATCTCAGAAGCACAGTCATCCACTAAAAAATAAGCTATTTCCTATGTTAAAGTAGTATCTTAAATTGATGCATTAAAGTGTATAGTTGTATTGCTTGTACATTACAAACACAGGAGTATGGAGAAACTGTATTTGTTCAAACCATAATAAAGCTTCTTGGGCCTCTTTGAAAGGCTTCCTAGGTTCAGAGACCTTAAAGATTCCAACAGTTTCCCAGGCTGAGGTGTGAAGTCTCTTTGAGGTCTGATAACCATCTTTTCTGTGCCTTGATCTGTACTTGTGCATTTAATCTGATAGCTGAAGTAGCCCTGGTTAGATCATCTTTTTCTACCTGTCCACCAGATTCCTAAACAGCCAGCATGTCCAAGTGCTGCCTTATGCTACCTGCAGCTCATTCCCAAGTTTTCATTTTTTTAAACTTTAATTTTATTTATTTATTAAATTTATTTATTAAATTTTATTTATTTTTATTTTATGTATATGAATGCTCTATCTGCATGAACATGCAGATGCCAGAGGGCACCAGATCTTATTATAGATGGTTGTGATCCACCATGTGGTTGCTGGGGATTGAACTCAGGACCTCTGGAAGAGCAGACAGAGCTCTTGACTGCTGAGCCATCTCTCCAGCCTCCCAAGTTTTCACTTTTGAGACTGTGGCTTTGAGCTCCCAAGACGTTCTGTGCTTAGCCCCCAAAGTGCTGAGGCTGGAGGCATCCAGCACCAGATCTGGACTTCTATTAATTTAAAAATTATTTTCACTCATTAAAATAAGTTATTAAATCCACATAAAATAATTTTAATGAGAAAAAAACCAGCATTTATGTTAATCATCTCCACAAAAGAGAGGAGTTTTAAAAATCACTTATCATTTGCAACTCTGCTCATGTTCGGCCTAAGTCTCTTATGAACATGGTATACATCTGAAGATTGTGGCTGAATACATTAATCTGTAGTTTAGTTTCCCTAATACTAATCCAGGTTTAAAAATACCTTTTCAACCATGCCCATAATGCATATTCCCTTTTTAAATGTATACACTTTGATTAGTTTGATTACGGGCTCATTTTGCAAAAAGATGAGAATTCTACTGTAAAGTCTGTGGTAGTTTTGGTTACATAAAGTACCTCTTCTTGTTATAAAGCTTGAAGGTTTGGGGAACTCCTCCCTGCCTATGACACACTTGGGCTTTTGGAGGAGCTCTAGTCTACTGTGTCAGACTAATGGGAAGGAATATTTTGTGCTTGAGGTGACCCTTTTATAATCAAACTTGGACTTTAATTCTGTCTCACTCTTTGCTGCCTTTGTGATCTTGTAAGCCATAGCGTTTTATCTCAGTATGTTGCAATTAGATTTAAATTAGAAAACATAAAATATTTATCATATTTTTGTAAGCTCTATTTGAGAGAGAAAATGATAAAAGTTATAGTTATCTATTCAGCTAATAACAAAATTTACTTCCATTATCACTATCTATTTCTAGAAGTTTTTTTTCTTTTTTTTAAATTTTAAATGAAGTCTGGTGCCTTATTTAAACATTAAATGATATGTGTAGTGGTTTGAATGAAAATGGCCCCACAAGCCACTAGGGAGTAGCACTATTAGGAGGTGTATGGCCTTGCTGCAGTAGGTGTGGCCTTGTTGGAGGAATTGTGTCACTGGGAGTGGCTTTGAAGTCTCAGATGTTCAAGCCATGCCTGGTGACTCAATTCATTTTTGGTGACTGCTGCTCTGGATGTAGATCTCTTTGCTAGCTCTCTAGCACCATGTCTGCTTGTGTGCCTCCACCATGCTTCTCACCATGATGAAAATGGAACTCTGCTGAACTCTAATCTGGTTCCAATGAAATGTTTTCCTGTTGTTTCAAAACAAAATCTCACATGAATGATTTTACCAATAAATATTTGGGATCTAGATGCTAGCTCAGAGAGGCAGAGAAAGCACATAGCTGACCATTCTACCTAGCCAACGTCCCAGAAGGAAAAAATCCCTTCCTACTCAGCTCAGGTCCAAGAAGAAACAAACCCTTTCTCCTTCTCCACGCCGTCTTAAATACCCTCCTCCTCAGTGGCCCTCTTTTCTGTTTACTTAATGTTCAATCTCTGTCAGCTGGTTCCTTGCTCCACCTCTTGACCTATGGTTGACTTTATTTAGCTCTTGGATTAAAGGTGTGTGCTAGGGCTGAACCACACCACAAGTACTTGTTTACAGTAAACAGGAAACTCTAGAATCAAAGGCTGAGCCATACCACAATTAGAAACAGGTGTTTATAGTTTACAGTCTCGGGGTTCACAATGGGATTAAATATCCTGCACCATTTTCTTTTATCAGAGTTGCCATAGTTAAGGTGTCTCTTCATAACAATAAAAACCATAACTAAGACAATACCCCCTTCCTTCATCCATCTCCTCCTCCCATGCCTTGGTAGTATTTGTTTTACTTTTGTCTCTATGAACATTTCTACAATAGGCATCTCAGGTTAAGTGAAATAATATAGCTGTTCTGTATTGGCTCCTTTGACCCATGTAGTCCTTTGGAATTTGCATCCATTTCTTGAGCATGTAATTGTCTTATCTATGTCATTCAGTTGCCATTGTAATCAAGTGTAATAGTTAAGGCTCAGGCTCAGTTATATCCAAGTTATATATATATATATATATATATACATATATATATATATATATATGTGTGTGTGTGTGTGTGTGTGTGTGTGTGTGTGTATAAAAGCTAGCAAATATTTTGTGAAAGCAGTGAGATCATTTGGTGCCGGTGTGTGGTAGTTTGTTTATATATTTACTTGTTAGAAATGCTAAAGATATCCCAGAGTTCCAGATTGAGAGGCTGATCTTAGAAGGCAGAGATAAGTTTAAATGGTCACTTGTGTGGTATTTGCCAGTCATTTATGATTGAGACTCAATGTTTTAATGCCTCATTTGACTTGATGAACTTGATTGTGCCTCTTCATTTTGCAGAATTCTACTTCTGAGATAGACCTGAATATTCAGGTAACTGATGATGATATTAATGAAATAATTCAAATAGATGGAACTGGCGATAACTCTTCTACTGAAGAAGTGGGAAGTGTAAGAGATGTGGATGAGAATGAATTCCCGGGGATCATTGAAGCAGGCGACCTCAAGGTGCTTGAGGAAGAAGCAGACAGCGTATCAAATGAAGATTCAACTGCAAATAGCAGTGACAATGAAGACCATCAAATAGACACCATAGAGGAGGTGAGGTACCCTCCTGAGCTGCTGAGTCTTGGCTTATTATCTAACAGGATTTTTGCTTCCATGTACTACACAACAAACTATAATTCTACTTCAGATTAACTGTGTCTTTAGTCTTTTAAAATCAGAGTTATTTGTATGCAGGACCATAACACTTCAGATTTAAACTGTAATTTAAACTGGTATTAAGTGGTTAGGAACTAGATTTATGTTTGTTGCTTTTAAGCAGATATAGTAGGGGGCTTGGGAGACAAGAGTCTGTCCTTTTTCTAATAAATGTGATGAAGTCTGAGTAAATGTGGTAAGTTTGTGAGGGCTGTGGCCACTCACTGTGGCTGCCTTCATCTCTCTGCTTATGGCAATGTCTCATCTGAGTTACCATCTTTAACAGTCCCAGTATCCTGTGGGTCTCATTGAACTTGTCATTTCATAGATGAGAAAACTGAGATACAGGGAGTTTGGGTAATTTGCCTGAGGTCAAGCATGTAATTATGACGTGGTCAGTCTGGAATGCAAAGCTAGATTACTTGACTGAAAGCAGAAGTACTATTCTGTCTCTTCAGGTCCCTTTTTCATCTATGTCTTTCTATCCTTAAAAAAAAATTTGAAGCATCATGAAATCCCTTAATGTGATCATCTTTCATCTTTAGGATCCTCTAAATTCTGGAGATGATGTCAGTGAGCAGGATGTGCCAGACCTGTTTGACACAGATAATGTAATTGTCTGTCAATATGATAAGGTACCGAGTTCACTTCTTGGACTTTGGGTTTATTAATTGAACTTAGACTGGAAGGTACATAAAACAGTGCAAAATATGATGGTGAGTTCCAGTTCACAGTCAAGTGACTCTTGGAGCAGCTGTTTAATTTTGTGAAATATTTCTGTGTGTCTGTGTGCATTGTGTGCACATGTGTGTGTGGGGTGAGCATGTGTGTGTGGGCGAGCATGTGTGTGGGTACTTGTGGGTGTGGGTGCACATGTGTGTGGGGTGCACATACGTGTGGGTGTGTACTATGTGCATGTGTGTGCGTGCATGTGTGTGCACCTGTGTATGTGTGTGGGTACATGTGTGTATGGGTGCATGTGTGTATGCACATATGTGTGGGTGTGCATGGACAGAGGATAGTCACTGATGTAGTTCCTGAGGTGCTGTTTACCTTGCTTTAGCGAAGGGCTTTTCGTTGGCTTGAAGCTAACCAAATGGGCTGGCTGGCCACCAAGTCCCAGTGATCTGCCTGTGCTTGTTTCCCTGGCACTGGGGTGACAAGTCTGCATCACTGTGCCCAGCTTCTTTTACTGTGGATCTGGGTCTCAAAAACAGGTCCTTATGTGTGTATAGCAACCTCGTTAACCACTGAGCATTCCTACAGCCCAGTTCTGTTTTGAGGGGGTGTATTGGGTCTCCCACTGTGTACTGTGTGGAATAGGGACACTTGAAAGTGACCACTCCTCCCCCTCAGCGTGGTTCTGGGGACTGAACCTAGGATGTAGCACATGCTCTATAAGTGCTCTAAGCTGCTAGCCTCGCCCAGCCCCCAGTAGGCTTTGCCCTGAGCTCCTCTCACCAAGCCACACCCCCAGCCCCTAAATGATACTCTTGTCTTGAGGAGACAGTCTTATTGAAACACAGTTTTTCTCATAGAAAAAGAAATTGCACATGCTAAGACGGCGGGCAAGTCAGGTGTGAGTAGAGCAGGGCAAACGCTGGGACAGTACAAGCAAGTGCTGGTGTCACATGAATCAAACCGAAAGACACATGGCACACGGCGAGGCCTAAAAGTGTCAAGGAAACACAATAAATCATTTGCTCTTGGATTCTTCACGTGCTCCTCATGGGCAGCGGGGGCCTTTGAAACAGGGTTGATGATTTGTACCATGGGGGTAGAGGCAGATGGAGCGTACAGCCTGATACCTGATACAGAGCAGAAATAAAGGGGTGCTGTATGTACAGGGGACATTCTCACCAGCACGTGGGACCCCCACATCCTTGCTACTACTGATGATTAGATTCTTGATATCCTAGTGTGTATGAGGTAGATATTAACATCTTTGCTGTTTTTAAATCATAATTTGATATACATAAAGAAAACAGAGGATAATGTTTTAGTTGTTATAAAAATAAACTCTTCAACAAACTCAACTTAGTCCTTAAAACATTTTATATAGATAGAAAATGGCAATCATCAGGTTTTTGTCTCCCTCTCCATTAAAATATAAGCTCTTCAAAGGCAGGAATTTTTTACATTCATAATACATTAAAGTCTACAGTCAGTCCCAATTTCCTCTATGGATTCAACCACGTGGATTAAAGACATTTGAAAAGAATTACATGTTTCATGAACATGTGCAGACTTATTTTTGGTCACTATTTCCTTAACAATTAAGTATTACTGTTACTTAAAAGCATTTGTATTGCGTTATCTGTTATAAATAGCCTAGAAATTATGTAAATCTCCCAGGAGGAAGTGCATAGGTATGAAACACATAAAGCCATCTCTATAAGGGACTTGAGCAGTCACAGCCTTGGGTCTGTATGGCTAGAGATACTGTGGAATAGAGAGATGGTTCCCATTGTGTCTGGATGACTGGTGTAGCTCCAGCACTGGAACTAGTATTTGACTTAAGGGAACTCAAATGTTTCTTAAAGAGAAAATAACCTCTCTTGAGAGGTTCTTCCATTTAGGGTCAGCATAATCTAATTTGCCACTTTAAAGAATATATATAATCCTCTAGCGTATGGACTTAGAGTATCTTTCTCTCTCCAGATTCACCGCAGCAAGAACAAATGGAAATTCTTCTTAAAAGATGGTGTCATGTGCTTTGGAGGGAAAGACTATGTGTTTGCAAAAGCTATTGGTGAGGCTGAGTGGTAAGCAGCAGGAGCTCGGCACGTCAGCTCTGTGAACCTATGTGGGACTAGCATGTTGTATGTGTAACCCACATTTATTTTATATGTAGCCCAACATAGAGTGGATTGACTTTTTTGTTCATGGAATTAAATAAAATTATAGTTCAAATGCAATTACAAATATAGAACCTTACATTTACTTTGCTTTTCTTTGTTACCTCTATTATTACAAAGCATAATTGCACTGGTTTTGACAGTACTGGAAGGTGTCACACATAATGATTAGACAAGTCACCAAGGTCCCACCTGAACGCCCTCAACCCCTTATCTTTTAAAAATGTAAACAAAATCAGTGTAAAATTAAGCTGCAAGATAGAGTGTGTGCGATATTCATTCTTTTTGGGTACTGATCTAACTGTTGGTAGGTTTGGGGAGCACAGAAAGAAGTAAGAGTTCTCCAGGTTATTTTGGATCAGGTACTCACTCCCATGTCTCAAATGATGCTGTTTTAAAACCCCAGCTTTTGTGGAGTTATCTGAGTCCCGAGTCAAGGTTTTTGGCTGGAACCCACACTGCATGTTGGAATCCACATTGGAATACCCGTTGGAAGTGAATTATCCATTTGAATGCACACGGACACACATAACGGAAGTGCATCATAGTTTCAGAAGTCACACTTGCCTTCAGCATGGTGGCCTTCTGCACTGTTTGACTCTGGGCTTTTTTTTCTGCGTTTTTTTTTTTTTTTTTAGTTAGATTTTTAGTTTTTTATATTAATTACATTTTATCCACTCTTTATGGCACAGGGGTCTTTTCTGAGACTGATACTCCAAGGACCATGCATGGAGATAACGTCGAACCCCTGCACAGATGTAGCCCATGGCACCTCGGTCTCCAAGTGGGTTCTCTAGTAAGGGGAACAGGGACTATTTCTGATATGAACTCAGTGACTGGCTTTGTGATCACCTCCCCCTGAGCGGGGAGCAGCCTTGCCAAGCCATGGAGGAGGACAATGCAGCCAGTCCTGATGAGACCTGATAGACTAGGGTCAGATGGCAGGGGAGGAGGACCTCCCTTATCTGTGCTTTTTAATTAAAACATTTAGATAATTTTGGCTCACAAAGTTGATTTCACTTTGTGACAGTTTACACTTTTCTAAAAATAAGATTTATTTATTTTTAATTTTATGTGTATTGATATTTTACCTGAATATTACATATCTGCATAACATTCCATCAGTGCCCACAAAGGCTAGAAGACAGCATCAGATTCCTGAATCTGGACCTATGTGCAGTGGGTAGCAGCCACGTGAGTGCTGGGAATCTATTTTGCTCCCTTTAGAAGAGCAGGCAGCATGTTTATCTGCTGAGTTATCCAGTTTGGGTTAACTTTTTTCTTTTGACATGTTGACCATCTTAGTTAGCATTTCCACTGCTGTGGTAAAATACCATGATCAAATACACTCCCACAGGACAGTTCATCACTGAGTGCAGTCATGGCAGGAAACTGGAGGCAGGAGCTGATGGAAAGGCCATGGAGGGGTGACTGCTGCCTACTGGCTTGCTCCTCATGGCTGGCACAGTCTGTCTTATAGAACCCAGGACCACCAGACCAGGGGTATCCCCACCCACAGTGGGTTGGGCCCTCCCCCATCAATCACTAATTAAAAAAGTATCTACCTACAGCTTGTCTACCTACAGCTTGATCTTTATGGATGTATTTTCTCAGTTGAGGTTGCCTTCTCAGATGACTCTTATTGTATATCAAGTTCACATAAAAACTAGTTGTCACACTGATGTTCATGGCTTTATTGTTTGATTTAATGTGGATGTGATGTTTTATTTATAGGATCCAGTTTTCAGCAAGTTTATTCATGATTTTCTTTTCTGTATTATTTTTTGATTAACATTCTATTCATTAATAATGTTATCATGGTTTGGTAGGATATTTTTATACACATTTATAGCATGCATCAATCAAATATAGCCTTCCTCCTTCCACTCCCCACTGCCTTTCCCAATCTTCAGTTATCACTATTCTATATTCAAATCAACTTTCTTTTTAATAAATTATTACATTTATAAATTCTTGCTTTAATATAAGGTTGAAATTATGAAATTTGCTAGTAAAGAAATGGAACCGGAAGCAATTGTCCTGAGTGAGGTAATCAAGACTTAGAAGGACAAACATTGCATGTTTTCTCTTATCTGTGGATATTAAATTAAAAAGGATTTATACAATATATGTATTTCATTTTTCTTAAAAGCTGAATAATATTCTGACTAAAAGTACCACATTTTCATTATTAATTCATCAGTTGATATACATCTGCATTATTTCCAGTTTCTGGCTATTATGAATAGAACAACAGTGAACACAGATGAGCAAGTATCTTTTATTATAAGATGTAGAGTCCTTTAGGTATGTTCCCAAGACTGGTAAAGTTAGATCTTGTGGGAAAAAAGTAATCATCAATATCACCCAGCTACAAAACTTGTTAGCTGTAATAATGACTTGCCTATAAGACCTGTCTACAGTGCAATAGTGGCACAAATGTTATGGTGGTAACAAACTGGAACTCTGCTGGATAAGGCTGAAGTCTGACATTTCCAGATAGTCTCCATGCCTGGTATATGATGGTGGACTTTCTTTTCTAAGCTGGGTTCTCTCCACCTGATATGGCAACCCCAGCTCTTATAAGGAGAGTCACATAACCCTCAGAGAAGATATAGGCCAGACCCTTTCCTGATAAGAAAACCTGTTTAGCAAGTTCCTGGGGATTTCTAGATATATCCACCCAATCAATGCTAATAAGATGTCTTGACTTTCCAACAATGACCTTCAACTGTACATGGAGACTTTTCCCCACCCATAGGATAACTAAGTGCTGTGTTCTCCTTCTTGTGATAGGACAGTGCTATTACATGTAAATGGGGCACTGTACCACTACCTGTAAATCAAGTATCCCTAGAACCTCTAGCCCCAGCAGACTGAACACCTAAAAATCCCTCCCACTGTCCAAGGTTTATAAATCCTTGATTTCACATGAAATAAAGATGCTGTATGCTGTACCACTGAAACCCTGTGGCTTGGCTGCCAGCTAAGCTGGCTAGAGCCTACCCAGCTTCTGGACCACCTGGGGCTTGCCTGCTGGTCAGTCGGCCACCTACTTCTGGCTGCAGTGAGCTTCTGCTATTCACTGGCCTGTGGAACTGCCTATGCAGCCATCGAGTTGCTGACCTACCTCCCTGCTTGCTGGGCCTGGACCTCACCAGGCCTGCGTTTCAGCTGCAAGCTGATCAGACATGGGCTTTCACCTGAATCTTTGCCATTAACACAGCAGTTTAACCAAAGGGCTGTAACACTTCAGTATCATCACAGGCTTCTGGAACTCCTGAATTTCCACTGCCTCTGATACCGACAACCTCATTCTGAAAGGGCTAATTAACTAACACTCCATGAAAAACTCTTTCCACACCCAGCCTAGTGCACAGGCCTTAAATCACTCCACCCAGTTCTGAGAGACTTGTGACCCTTTGATCTCATTCCCAACTGGAAGCCTGGGCTTCCATTGTTGCCCAGCAGAACCAGGCAGCCCCTGTGTCACGATGGACAACAATGCCTCTGGGGAACATCAGATGATAGCCACTTTCTGGGGACTATCCAGATGCCCTGATGGTCCCAGTCCCAGGAATGAAGAAGAGCTACCCTGGTCCCTGCTGAATGGGGAACAACAAACCACTTTAAAAACTGGATTTAAGGCGCACTCCTTTAGATGGAACCCACACTCGGTACACTCGGTACTATTAGTGAGGCCAAGAACTGCAGGCTAGATAGGGTATGGGCCAAGGGGAAAACCTCATACTATTATTTTGCTAAATGAACTGAGCAGTAAAACCACTCCTAAGGACACATAACTACACCCATAGATCAGTTCACCACTCAACTCTCATCAGAGAAATTCCTCCTTGCCGAAGGTAATTAACATAATGACCCGCACTGGAAAATGAACAGAGAAATGAGAGACTTTACTCAGCTATGAATGGGACATCTTCATCACACCCCTCCTCTCAAGGTTCAGGAATGGGGTTGGGGAGGTAGAAAGAGGTGGAAGCCTGTCATCGTGGTGCATGTCTTTAATCCCAGCACTTGGGCCACAGAGGCAGGTGGAGGTCTGTGAGACCTCCTGAGACCAACCTGGTCTTCAAAGTGGATTTAAAAAAAAAAAAAAAAGAAAGAAAGGAAAAGTTACAGGTAGTAAACGACTCCAAGGAAGCAGTGTCTTCTAGACAACAGGACTGATAGCATACAGACTCACAGACACTGTGACAGCACATGCAAGATCTACACAAGCTCAAAATAGAAAAATTTCCAGCCCTGAGAAGAGGAGGGCACAAAGCCCAACCCCTAACCAGGAGGCTATTTGTAGTTGATACATCCCAGGAGAGGGAAATCAGTTTTCTTCAATGTGGAGACATTAGGTATGGCAACTGTATTCCAGGGCAAGCCCCATGCTCATGAGTAGTTGGCTAATACAAAAATGGATGCCCATGTCTTTAGTGACTTTTCCTTTTCTCATCTTTTGAGAGAGGGAGCGAGAAAGAGAGAAAGACAGACAGACACACACACACACATACACACACAGAGTAAGAGAGAGAACCTGAAGTTGGGTGAGTAGGATCTGGGAAGTATTAGGGGACAAAGAACATGATAAAAAAATACCATACAAAATTCTAAAAATGAAAAATAAACTTCACTGTAAGGAAGTTGCAAATAAACATCATCAAAAAGTGAAATTCTTCTGTTTTGAAAACTTTTCTATGTATGAGAAATATCTTCAATGACTATGTTTAAGATATCATGAGTCAAATCAATTTTCAAAAATAGCTCTTCATTAAGCTGTGTTCCCTTAGGACTTGATTGGGCTATCTTACTGTTTGCTCTTGCCGCTTATTTTCAGTTCTTTGAGTATGTTTAGATGATGTTCACTGCCCTCCCTCATCTCCTTCCAAATCTACCTCCCTTCCGTACCCTCTCAGCTTTGTGTCCTCCACTTATTTTTCAGCCCACTGTCCAGTTTATAAATTCTTGGATATGTGGCCTTCCAACTGGAGCATGGTCAGCCTAACTAGAGGTCAAACTCTGAGAAAACTGACTGCCCATGTCTCAGAAGCTGTCGGTTGCCCATGGTTCCTTGACTAGGGTGAGACTTGATGCTTGCTTTGCCTCTCTTTGCTGGAATTTGCTGGTTTACACAGGTCATGTGTGGAGCTCACACGTGTAATTGCTCTGCTATGCCAGGAAAGTATTGTTTCCTTACAGCCACCTACCTCCTGGCTCTGAGTCTCTCTGCCCCCTCATCCACAATGATCCCCAAGGCTTCGGAGCATGGGGTGCCATATGGATGTCCCATTTGTGGCTGAGCACCCTGTAGTCTTGTATTCTCCGCACCTTGACTCATTGTAGGTCGCTGTGCTACTAGCTACCTACTGTAAATAGAAGTGTCTCTGATGAGGGCTGAGAGATTGGCTAACCTATACGCATAATGGTAAGTTGGTATAATACTATGTCCACTTAGCAAAATAGTAGTAATAGGTGCTCTCCAAGACCTATTACCTGTCTACCTACAGGTTCTTGGACCTAGTAATGGTACAAGTTATAGGTTTCAGCTTGTGGAGTAGGCCTTAAATCCAACCAGAAAGTAGTTTGTTATGCCCATTACATTTGTGCCACTGTAGTGCCATGGGGCATGTTTTGCCAGGTTGCATGGTGTTGTAGTTCCCAGGCTTCCCATCTGGATAAGATTGATGGTCACTGTTATCTTCTAGCAGTGAGAATAACACCTTCCATCACTCTGAAGGCTAGCCAGTAGTGGAAGCTTCCAGGCCAGGATCAGCCTGATGGAATTGTTCTGTCTCAAGTGCATGTCCTGGAGAGGAACAAACATTTTTGACAATAGTGTGTACTGCTTTGGGGCTTGTAGGCTCTTCCTGGCCAATGACTCTGAGAGAGGAAATCCATTCCTGACACTTGCTTTTTTGCTAGTGTGTGGTATCTAGTAGGGGCGATGGTTACCCCATCATAGGGTAACTCCATTTCGACTCTTTTTATATAAGTATATAATTTAGGAAGCTTTTATAGCAGTAAGTTTCCAGGTGACCTTTCAAAAGGTGGTTACTGATATTTATCCCTTCTTGTGGTATTCCTTCCTTTAATGCCATCCATCTCCAACTCTGATCTTCCCTGTTCTGTTATTTTCCTTTAAATCTTTATACCATATACCCAAGGTAAATATTTCTTACTGCATTTTGTAGCAGAGTGCTGTAGTGTAAGATTTTAAGCCTGGAGACAATACCATAATGGCTGTTGTCATATGCTGTTTTATAGATTGAGAAAGTTTCTCTTGTGAGGCTAGAGTTTGCTGTGTCGGATGTCTGTGAGAATATCATATGTCCTAATTCGGTGCCAGTATAGTTTGAGAACTTCGCAAAGCTTTTCTCCTGCTCACTTCTGATAGTGCTATTAAATGTACTTTCCCTGCAAGCCAAGATTTTGTTGAAATTGCACAGAATTAGTCTCTGAAGGACTGAGTAACTGACCTTGGCTGGTCCTCCTCTTTTGCTTGTTTTATTCAATGTACAGAGCACTCCAGTCAGTGCTGGAAGATGTGTGAACAGCCCCTTCCAGCACAGACTTCATAGAGCACTGAGTTTCTTATCTTAGCTGACATCTCAGTGTTTGCCACCTAAGTTCTGTATGGGAACTATTAAGTTTGGGGTGAATAGCAGCAGCTGGTTATAGTAGTAGGCAGGGAATTTATTTAACAGAAGACTTTATTTTAACTCATGCTCTAACAGGCTAATGCTATACTGTTTACCACATAAATGTTCTGTCGGTCAACTGGGAACACTGTAATTTATAACTAGAAACCTAAACTGCAGGAAGGAAGCCTTTAGTATAACTTATAGGGAAAAAACAGTGATTGAAAATGCAGTAATCTCTCCTTATTCATGGACAGTGCATCTCAAGATCCCAGGGCATGTTTGAAACCTTGGACAATGCCTAACACTGCGTAGAGCAGGCTTTTCTCTGTATGTTTTTGCTACATAGCAGAAGAGTTAATTTGTTCTGTATTAGAGCTGTCTTTGCATTGCCACTGTTGTGCTTTGTCCTGCCATTAAGTAAAACAAAGATTATTTGAATGTGATATTGTGACAGAGAAACTGATAACCAAAATGACTGTTAAATGACAGTTTAGGATAGATATGCTGCACCAACTCATGATCCAGTCCTCACATGACTGAGTGTGTTGGTATGGGATTTCATTGTTCCACATAGAAAGTGGTCAATCAAAAATGTGTCAATTGCTTATTTCTAGTGGTTTTTTTATTTGATGTTTTCAGGCTGGTTGACTGTAGGTAATTTTTCACCCATTTTGAAGGAAAAATATTTTGTGTTTATGTAGTGTATGAATGTGTGTATATGTGTGTGTGTGTCTGTCTGTGTGCATGTTTGCATGTACAGATGTGCAAGTGCCTGAATAAGGAAGCCAGATGTCAGTGTTGGGTATCTTCCTTGGTCACGCTCACCTTCACTTTTGAGACAAGGTCTCTCATTGATCTTGGAGCTCACCGATTCTGCTAGGCTGGCTGAGCAGTGAGTGCCAGAATTCTGTCTCTGTCCACATCTCCCAATCAATGCTGGGATTACAGATGCTGATCCTTGTTATGTGGGTGCTAGAGTTCTGAACTCAGGACCTCATGCTTGTGTGGCAAGCACTTTCTCAACTGAGCATCACTCCAATCCAGAAAAGATTATTTCCTATATGAAACCTAGTTATTGAAACACTTCATGAAAAAGGTTCTTAATTTATATTTAGACTGAGTATGATAAGAAAAGTAAAACCAAGCCTTTTGTAACAAATGTAGTAAGCAGAGAACAAAATACCAATGTTTTTAAAAGTTATAAGTTTAGATGATTTATTCCAGGTTGATCAGTCTTTTAAAGCCATTTTTACAGTCTACTTGTAATAGTACCGATGGTGGAAAACATATAAGAAAGAGTGTCTTTCTGTTTATGAGTTAGCCATGAAGGGTTATACAGAATAGTAACATACATTCTAGACATTTTATTTATGAAATACTTCTTAACAAAGGCAGTTTTATGTTTTAGTTATGAAAAAGAACCAATCTGAAAAATGGAGATGTTACTAGAAAGTAGTTTATCTTCCTAACATAGGTGAAATAAGGATGGACTTGTATAGATAATTAATACTCAGTATAGGGGAAAAGAAAAGAAGTGATACAGAAGAATGCTCAAGAAGCCTGTGGAAGGAGGAATGGTAATTCAGTGGTTAAGAATGGTAGCACCCACACAACTATCTGTAGCACCAGCTCCAGGGGCTATGACACCCCCTTCTGGTCTCTGTGGGCACCAGGCATGCATTAAATACACTTGTGGCACACAGACATGCATGCAGGCTGAAGAAGGCTGTAGAGAAGGGACTATCATGAGTCACGTATTCATTCTGTTATTTCACACAGGAGTTGTTATAACTATAATGCATTAGGGAAGGGACAGATCCAAGAAGAGTTGATGAAGCAGGTAAACTTGTGATGGGAAGTGGAACTTTCTGGTTTCTTTGAAGACTCAGTTGTGTCATATGATGTTTTGCTACAAGCTGGGCATGTGATGCTTTGCTGTGAGCTCTCTCATGTGAGGGGCGTGACTTTGGCCAGCTGAGAAGTTCCGTGGGTGGACTTTGAGGAGGGGAGATATATAGAGGCCCACACACAGTGAGGCTACGCTTTTTAGATTGACATCGTTGCCCTGATCTTCGTGCTTTGACACTTGACTTCACAGAGAGAAACATTCCAGAGAACTTCTCAGGGCAATCTGACTGAATCTTAACAGCTTTTGCTGACTTGTTGAGCTGATTCGTGTTGCTCCTTGGTGTTGGCCTTTGGACTGGACTGCTGGTGTCCTGATGACTGAGTTTGGTAATCCTCTAAAGACCCATCAACCTTACTCAGCAGGAAGTAGATAAAAAAAGATCTACAGCCCTCTTCCCTACTAATCTCCTATCTAAGGTCGGGGTAGTGGTGGGAGGGAGGTAAAGGTGTTTTAGAACCCTAAATAAAGTAGGTTTGGTGAAAAAACTAGGCCTACAGGTAATAATGGCATGGGCTCCAGCATGGAGGTGGAAGGGAATGGCTTAGGGAAGAGAGCCTGGGTCAGTTTGTTTTATAAAGAAAATAGCAGAAGAAAGGATGAGCAGATCTGAGGACAGATCATATAGTTCTCCAAGTGCTAGCCTAGGAGTAGGCATGTGCATTTTCCAGGTGCTGATGAATTGCTTGGGAATTATATGCAGGCACATAGTGAAATTAAATAGGATTTTGAGAAGGTTGGGTGTGTATGATGCTCAAGGCTTGTAAAAGATTGGGGACAAATATAAATTAGACAGCTATGGCATAGTCCAGGAGTAAGGGGGGAATGTCCTGAGGTATATGCTTGGCACTAGGGATACAAAGTAAAGAACTGGGTTGGAGGATAATTCAAACATAGCACTTATGGGCAGGAAGATATGAGAATGAGGGGGACAGCAAACTATGATTTCATTTATCAATCCTTAAATTTTAATGTAGAAAATAAAGCTCAATTATTTGTGTAAGAGGTCATGAATTACATTCCGAGTGTACTGTGAGTTCTTTAGAGTGTGTGTTAGCTTAAGAGCTTATTTACAAGGTGGGGTTTAAATCTTCTCCTTAATTTACTTTTTTCTTACTAAGTTGCTTTGTTCCTGGGATTTATGCCTAGTCATTTGTAATGGAGCAGAAAGGTCATATATGTAAACACAGAAGAGATTTTTTTTTAATTTTGATTTTTATTAATTACAATTTATTCACTTTGTATCTCCCCTGTAGCTCCCTCCCTCCTCCTCTCCCAATCCCACCCTCCCTCCCCCTTCTCCACCCATGCCTCTCCCCAAGTCCACTGATAAGGGAGATCTTTCTCACCTTCCTTCTGATCCTACTCTATCAGGTCTCATCAGGAGTGGCTGCATTGTCTTCCTCTGTGTGCTGGTAAGGCTGCTCCCCCCTCAGGGGGAGGTGATCAAAGAGCCAGCCACTGAGTTCATGTCAGAGACAGTCCCTGTTCCCATTACTATGGAACCCACTTGGACACTGAATTGCCATGAGCTACATCTGTGCAGGGGTTCTAGGTTATCTCCATGAATGGTCCTTGGTTAGAGCACAGAAGAGATTTTAAAATATAAATCTTACGATCTTTTTTGATGTATTTAACATATTTACTTAAGACCTGAAAACAAACTAAATATGTAGAGTCTAGTTATGGCTAGGCATTTATTTATTAAAATGCTCACAGGGAGTTGAAATTGGAAATAGCCAAGATATCAGTAGGAGAAGAGCATTTTAACATCAATATGGTAGCATATTAATCAGCAACTAAAAGGTATGAATGGATTCAAGCAATAAAGTGTACAGAGAGTAAGAACATTACATTGGGTCCCAGAAGCCTTGTGAGAAAGCATATGTATTATATAGCTGCACATACATGATGTGTGGAACAGGAATTACTAAACACTGAGTACTGAAGTTTATATATGTGGGAATGTACTATATATACTCTTGTTTAAGAGTGATATCTGCAAATTATTTTAAAATATCAAAATATAAGACATTGATGGATAGATAACAGATAATTGCATAGTAATGTATGAAAAGTCAATATAGTAAAATATTGCTGGCAATAAATGGTGATGATATATGGGTGATATATATATATGATTGACTGCATAGTTCCATCAACATTTCTACACATTTGAAAATGTTCATAATAAAATATTGGTAAAATTTAAAGAACTTTAAATGTATATAAACTTTTAGATAACAAAACTTACCTATCCAATTATTATTTGTCTGCTCTTCCATCAATGAATATTTGTGTGTGTGTATATTTCAACTGAAAGTAATTTTTGAAAAACCATGATTTACCAATATGGGAATCATTACGAGGCTGAGTTTTGAGGGAGAGCTTTGAGATAGAATCTTCTTACTTGACTCTTTACTAGTTTTCTGTACTTTCAAAAATGATTTAAAAATAGGTTTTTCTGTCATATAAGATTAATGGCATCTGCACTGCAGAACTTCATGCAGATTTGGTTGGTGAGATTACATAATTCATTTACCAAGATGTTGGATGTATAATGAACGTTCAATTAAAAAGTCAAAGGAGAAAACAGAAGCAGTGCAATTAGACCCACAGTTTGGTTGTCCTCCATGAGTCAATTGTAACAAGTAAAAAATTATTCTGATAAGTGTTATGTATATTTCCAATAAACTTCAAAGGATGGAAATAATGTATGTTAACCATTTTTAACATTTAAATATTTTGTTGTGTTTAAAATAGTGAAGGTCCTAAAAATATTTTTCCATGTAGATTAAGTGAGTTCAACTGGGCATGTTTGTTGTGTATCATTTCCAAGATCCTGAGATAAGATTTGAGGAAACAAAATGGGCGGAGATGGGTTCCTACTTAGGAGGTATTCATGTTCTGCAAGCCAAACAAGTATGCAGAAATGTGCCTTCACATGGGAAGTTAGATAAATAGTGGGAAATAGACGCCTCTAGAACAGAGCCATCTAATAGACTTTCCTGCACTGATGAAAACAGATTGCATTTGTGCTGCCCCTTACTAATCAAATACGTGAAGCCCTTGGAATATGGCTAAGAAGCTTCCACCCACCATTCAAGGCTAATGGCTACCACACTGCACAGTGCCTCTCTTGAATGTATTTATCAAACTGTGTGAGGACAAAGACCACTTTAAATTTTCAATCTGCTATGAACTAATATGTTTGGAGATTACAATGAAAATAAGATTGAGCTGAAAAAGATCAGAGACATGGAAAATGACAACTTAGATTTTCTTAATATTACATTCAACAAACAAAAAATTACTCTGTCTAAATTATTATAAACATTTCTAAATCCCCCTGAAATCTATGTCATCAAGTTTCAGAGGCAGTTCCCACTGCCCAGTTGCCATGACCACCGTGTCACTGACCACCGCCTGAACCAGGTACAATTCTCCTACAGTGCCTAACAACAAATATATTTTTTTAAACACATTATATTAAAGTGCCTCACTCAGGTAGACTTTCTTCTTTTACATGTTTAAGTACAATTTGATATTGCAGTTTCTGAAAATTAACACTCTTGGTGGTAAGTCTTCTCCAGAGCAGTGGGATGGTGGCAGTGCACTGTGGACGGCTTCAGGGCTGCCTGGAGAGGCTGACTGGACCCTGGGAAGCCATTTTTGCAGTTGGAGGTGTACACAGAAAATTCCTTCCTTCTGTACAGCTCAGCCCGCTGTTTACAGCAGCCAAATTTGCTCAGCAACAGAAAGAAATCTCTTTGAAATGCCTTTGTGAAAATTGCATATAGAAATGGATTGGCACAAGAATTGACAGGATAAAAAAGGACTAGTAAAACTTTAGAGTTGGTGACAGTGATAAGGGGCACTTTGAAGGCGGCTGAGATGGCAAAAAAGGAAATAGGTGCCATGCACATGAAGTCCGTGAAGATGAGGACGGCCATCTTTTTAGCAATTTTTGTATCCTTGTTAGTAGCCATCAGGTCTGGGTTTTGGACTGCAAAGTAAATCCTAATGTAGCAAGCACAGATGATGACGAATGCTATCACATTGAGGATCAAGATGGATAATATGTATACTTGGGAGAGAGTGGATTCCACATCCATGGGGAGGCAGATGCTGACCTTCATGTAATTGCTGACACCCATGAGGGGCAGCATGGCAATCAGAGTAGAAAAGAGCCATCCTCCAAGCATGATTGGGATGGCATGTCTCAGTCGAAGCTTTTGGTCCAGCTGGACAGCATAGGTGATGGTGTGCCACCTTTCTAGGGTGATGACCGTAAGGGTGTAGACGGAAAGTTCACTTGCGAACACAGTGAAGAAGCCAGCCGCACTGCAGCCACTCCCTGTCTGCCAGTCTATGGCATGGTTATAGTACTGGCCTTTTGTTTGGGAATCCACTGAGGCAATGAGTAGCAGATAGAGCCCCATACAAAAGTCTGCAAAGGAGAGATTGCACATGAGGAAACGGGGCACTGTCAGTTTATAACGACTTGTCAGGAGAACCAAGAGGACTGTCAAGTTGCCAAGGATGGCTAGGATGTTAATCAGCCAAATCAGGACTCTAAGGAAGGCGTAGCCCATAATATCTTCACAGGGATTGAAAGCATCTGGTTCAGGAGCACATTGGAGTACCTTGGGTGAGCAGAAGCCATAATCGTAATCCCAGACACTGAGTTCACTCTCCTCAAATATGGCGGAATAACTGCAAGACAAACATTGGCTTAAGGGAAACACAAGAGGTTCCTATGATTCTGAGAATTAAGAGAAATACAAGAATCATTCTTAGTGGAGGTTTAAAGCATGAGAAACAAAAGAAAACAAAGCCACTGAAGCCTTAGCCTTATATTTATTTGTTAAGTTATCTCATTTGGTGGAATTCTTTCAAAAGAAAATGAAAAGTTATCTAAACGCTATAATATATATCCATTTAACACACTGATGCAAAGACTTGATGAAGCTGATTACAAGGGATGATTTTCTTTGGAAATCAAGTTTAGAGACATAATATATACACTTACATTTAAAAGAATTCTTTCTTGGCATTTTCTTAGCTATTTATCTCATTTAGTTGCTAACCAAATTGCTACCAAGCTGTTTGTAGCAGCACACAGTGGGATTGGATGGTTTGCGGCATTAAGAATCATCAGTTAGTGGGACTTGTTTGCAGTGAAGGACCTGGATAACACTGTGTTCCAAATGGGAACTGGGCCTGGCCCAGTGACACACACCTTGTAGTCCCAGCAGTCAGGGAGGCAGAGGCAAGCAGATCGCTGTGAGTCCACAGCCAGCCTAGTCTACAAATTGAATTCAGGACAACCGAGGCTACACAGAGAAACCCTGTTTTCAAAACAAAACAAAACAAAACAATAAACAAACAACCAAAAAAACCAAATGGGAACTAGGAAACAACAGCAGATTAGTAGAAATTTAGGATTAGAGGAAGAAGAACATGGACAACAGAAAGGAGGATTAAATCCAGCCCTCCTTAGGGTGTGAGTCTGTTTCTTGTGGAGCACCCCACCCACTGCAATACTGGGCTCACATCCACACTCTCTCTTAGAGGCACTTCTATTGATTTTTTTCTTGACAGCCATTATCCAATTTTACTTGTCTCTTATTCCATCCCTCTGGAATAGCCTTTATTAATCAGAATTCTGAATTCTACTTATCTAACTCAACCCTTTTTTATGTACCCATAACCTATGAGATAAAATCTACACTCCTTTTGATGAGCCTCAAGGCTTTGCTTAGCCTGGGTTCTGCCTACTTCTGGAAATGTTCTTTCTCTTTTGATCTCTCTGGTAAATTCTGCCTCATCCTGAAAGACAAGTTCGTTGAGGAGGCCAATCTTGGTCCTATTGCTAAAGACTTTATTATCCTTCCTCTTTGTTAGAATTGCACTTAGTTATCAAAACATATTGCCAATAAGTAACGATGTGTGCTTATCTTGTTTAATATCTTAGTTTTTGAAACAGGATTCCATGTAGCCCTGGTGGACCTTCAACTTGCTAAATAGCCAAGGCTGGCTTTAAATTCTTGATCCTATCTCCCAAATGTTGGATTATAAGTATGAGCCATCATGTTTGGCTGACTGTTCATTTTGGGGTGTGTGTGTGTGTGTGTGTGTGTGTGTAGGACAGAAAACTATGGATGCCTTTCCTCAGGCAACTGTTTACCTTTGTTTTTTGAGATGGGGTCTTTCATTGGCCGGGAGCTTACCAGGTAGGCTAGGCTGGCTGGCCTGTCTCTGACTCTCTAGCTTTCATGACCTATATGGCTGTTTTTTTCTTTCTGTTTAAAATATGGGTTCTGGGAATCAAACTTAGGTAGTCATGCTTGCAAGACAAAAACTTTAGCAAGACCAAGATCTTATTTCTGAGGTCACGGTGTCTAGCCGAGTTTTGGTTTCATCTAATCTTTGTGGAGTGAATCAATCTCGACTACAGAGACCCTGGTTCTGGAAGGATTAACAGGGCATGGGAACACTGAGCGTATATTTGATGATGATGTGGGTTCAGTGAGTATTGACTTCGTTCATAATCTGATAAACTTGGGAGTTGAAGAAATGGGTGTAATTTTCTGTAAATTGTAATTATGCATCTCACCTTAGAGTTTTTCTCATTATCTTTCCCTTGCCTGGAAGAATGAGGCTAGTTTCCTAACTACTGGCCAGCTTTCATAGTACAGGAGAGTGCTATGTATGGCTGATGGGGAAAACAAGTCATTAATAATCTTATTCATCTGTGAACCCTGTGAACTCTAATAATGACCTGTGTGGAAAGATACACCCATAGATGTAATAGTGGTTCAAGTGTTATAGAGATAACCACCTTCCGAGTGAATTTAAGGTACACACTACATGCCTAGGACTGTAAATCTGGCTATGAACTTAGGATTGTGGAGCTGCAGGGGTGAACCTACTGTTTTTATTTTTCTAAGTGGACATAATATCAAACTTCTCTTTAAACTCAGTCTCTATTCCCATAGATATGTTCAGCTCTCAGTCTTCATCAAAGAAGTTGCTTTGTGCAGTGAATGGTCATTAATGCAGAAACTTAAAACTGGTCAAAGGTCAGAGAATAAGTGTCAATGCAGTGCTTAGCCACAAAAAGTTCACCTAACCACTCTTACCCTAAGACTCAGGAAACATCATAGTAGAGGGGTGTGGAAAGATTGTAAGAACCACACTTGGGGACGACCAGAATGAATACTATCTTTTGGCTATTGCAGGATGGCTGCACCCATGAACTCACAGCAGCTTTGGTTGCCTGCATAAGATCAAGCCAGTCAGCATCCCAGTGTAGAGTAGGAAGAGGCTCACTACTGCTACTACTGACAGTCAGTGGCTTATGGGGCAGGGAGAGTCCCCATAAGCCATTTAAGAGTGTGGTTCCTAGTAGCTCAGTCAGGCTTCCAGTGGGTAGCCCTACACTTAGGAGGGGTGGAGAGATGGAAGGTAGATGTAGGAAGATTTGGGGGAGGTGTGGGTGTGAATATGATCAAAAGATATAAATTCCCAAAGAATAAATTAAAATGTATTTCATGTTTTATACTTAGAAGTTGTACCTAATTCACTGAGTTGATGAGAGAAAATATTTGAAGTATTCAGTACTAAAGGGAAAAACGTAGATTTTTTTTTTCTTTTTAAAGAGACATGAAAATACTATTTCAAGACTCAGATTTGGGGAAGGGCTGTGGCCACACAAAGGACAGCTGAGGAACCTTGTCTGTTTATTGTTAAATAACTTTAAAGCAACACACTTAGTAGGGTTTGTATCACAGACATCAATATAATTGCACACTGTTAATTTTCCAGAAGATGTTATAAAGAATGATTAAGGAAATGAATCCCTCTTAATATTGGTGCTTATAGATCATGTGATTGAATCCCTGTACTGTTAGAATGGGAACCAAGATTAAATAAGATAGGGATATGCCCAAGCTCTTTGCGGGGACAGTGTTAGGATTTGACCTTCCGATCCCTCAGCTCAGAGATCTTTCAGTCAGTGGTTTCCAAAGTGTGGTGTGTGGATCAGTGTCTGTGTGAACCACCAGGGTGCTTGCTAAAAATGCAGATCAAAATCCAGATGCCCAGGAATCTGTACTTAAAGCAGGTTGTGTAAAGGCATCAAAATAGCAGCAAAAACTGGGTAAAAATATTCCAACCACCGTTGCCTTGATTTCTTTTACTCTTTTCGCCTTATCAAATCATCTCAGCTGTTTGAGGTGCTAATTTAAAACTTCTAAGAATCCTGCCATTATTTCTGCACAACTATAAGTAAGGGGTCCCATGTGCTTCTCCCCACTCCCTGCGTAGTCTTTTGTCTGCCAGGCATATGTCTGGTAGATTTTCTCTTGGTTTGGCTCCCAAGGCAGTGTCATGGCTCCTGACAATGGCAGGTCCTGGTAGTTCTGTTAGGGAGTGTAAACGGACTCAGGGACTTAGGAATGCCGGCCTAGGAGGCAGCAGCAGTTGCTCCAGTGACAGCTGAGAGAGAAAGAGGAAATGTGGGGGTTCTAGGAGGATAGTGGGGCCAGGCATGGTGGTGAGAATGCTAAGTTTTCTTGGGAAGAACAGGTGAGGCTCAGGGAACGGCTGTAGAATGACTATCTGGTGGAGCTTTGCACTTATCAAAAATGTGCTTTCAGGAGCTGGTGACATAGTTCAGTTGGTGGAGGGCCCACCTAGTATTGCACAGGGTCCTGGATTCAGCACCCAGCACAAAACAAACTGGACATGAGAGTGCATGCCTGCACTCCCAGAATACAGGACTGGAAGCAGGGGCATCAGAGATTCAAAGTAATTTTTGACTCCATGGTGAGTTTGAGGCCAACTGAGGCTATACAAGTTCCTATATTATATATATAAAAAAACTTTCCACTGGAAGCAATGTTTCTTAGTTGGGTTAGTTGGTTAATTTTTGGTAGTCTGAGGTGTGTGAGCTAGATTTTGGAGCTTCTTAGCAGAGTGAACTGAAAGGTGATATACACATGGAAAGGCTGGAGCAGGGCTGATGCCAGTTGCTGAGGGTGGGTTAGAGTGTCCCCCCATAATCACCCATTGGCAGCACAGCTGACTATACTTAGAAATGGATCCCTGTTTATAACTATGATGCCACGTGGATGCAAAAGAATCACATGGAAGGAGGCTGAGAGACACAGAGGGATGCACGAGGAAAGGACTATCACAGGGTAGGAAGTAGCAACTTAAGGGAAAGCAAGGGAGAAGGAGACAGGCTGGCACCCATCCTGAGTGTTGCTGTGGTGAAGCCCTTCATTCTGTTTCTGAAAATCAAGGCTCATTTCCACTGCTCCCCATTGAGAAGGACGATGTCCGAGAAAGCACAGGAACTGTCCAGAACTATTCTCAAAAGGTCCACATCAAGTTCTGTGCTGCAAGAACATGACTGCCAGGGGTAACGTCTAACGTTGAGATGCCCCCAGGTCCACAGTCCCTTCACACCCACATCGCCTCCATAGCACTCTGAGATTGATAGGAGAGAGAGCAGAAGAGGTTTGCAGAGTATCTGAGAAGGCCATCTGGTTTTGTAGTCATTCAGGGCACATGGGAGGAATAATAACAAGCGCGGCTTAGGGACACAGGAGTTGTCTTCTGAGGCATGCTCTTTTACAGTTGAAGGTAAGTGAAATGCCAGGGCAGTCAGCATTTAAAACAGGAAAAGTGTTAGAAGCCCGTCAGTAGAGTAGACATATAGCTGCCATCTAGTGTATGGTAATGATGACATTAAGATTAATATTAAGGGGCTGGGGAGATGGTGCTATTGGTGCCTGGATTTGATCCCTAGACCCTAGCTAAAAACTGGGAAAGGGGAGAGGAGAAGAAGCAGAAGCCCCCTGGCCAGTCAGCTTAACCTAATTAGTGAGCTTCAGGTCTCAGGGGGGGACCCTGTCTCAAAAACACAAAAGTGGACGGCTCCTGATAAATGACACCCAAGGTGACCTCTGGCCTCGGTCTGCACATTTAGGAACATGAGAATAAGATCACACTCTTGAGCATAGTGGTCAATTTGTCCTTTAGAAGTTATGTCCGCAATCAGTTTGTCTTTCTGGCATATGACTAATGACAGTTACTTCAGATGAAGCCATCATTTAGAGTGGCCCATAGTGACACCCAAATGCCTGAAAATAAAAGTGCACTCTTATACACAGTAATGTATACAGTAAGACTTCCTTATATTCTTAAAAGAGACTTTTTTTCATTTCCTTTTTCTTTTTTTAAAACAGCTAAGATAACATGTACAACTAGCTGCTACTTGCAAAGAAAAAACATTCCCATTTTAAACTATAGAAAAACACCTTGCAAACATCCTCTCACCAAGACTTTTATCAAAAGAAAATCATCACAGCAAATAACAATAAGGTGCCCACAGGACAAGATGTGGCTCCCTGCACGTCGGCATGTGAATACTTACAGCGTTTCATTATTTGGTTTTCTTACTGTGCTTTCACACTGTTTGGAAAAGTTTTCAAAAATGGAAAATGAAAAATTCTGTCTGAAAGAGAAGAGGTAGAAAAAGAAAAACAAGCCATTGAGCTTTGGATCCTTTAACCTGATCATGTCTATTTATGCCTTGCTCATCCACACTCTCTGTGTCTCCTATCCTCGGTGCAGTCTGCATTGTCCTGACTGAAATGCTTCCCAAGGAGAGTGTGCGCCCTCCTGCATTGTCCTCAGTGTTTCCAGCCTAGAGAAAATGCCTCTGAATGCTAAGTGTTTTGTGTGGGTTCCAGAGAGGGGGGGGGAACCCACATAAATTTGTTGTATTGAATTATTGGTTTGTTTTTTTTTTCAATTCTTATTAAAAGCTCCCTTTTGTGGTGTATTCAGGTTTGCTCCTCACCAACTCTTCTCCCTCCCATTGGCCTTGATGAACTGCTTGGCATTCGTGGCTTTGAGTTGTAACTGGAAGCCGTCCTGTCAGGATTCCGTGGGGCTGGGTGTGCTGCGTTTTAGGCCTTCAGCTTTTGTGCAAAACCTTATGTTGATGTTTCCTTCTCTTCTCTCTTTCCCTCTGGGAAGTTTGCCTTAAGAAAAAGGAGACGTGGCAAGGAGGTAGGAGAAGTCTGATGTATAGGAACAAAACCTAAGGGAGGCTCAGAAATAAGGATGAGGGCATGGGAGCCGCTGCCAGTGCCCCACCCTTCACTGAGAGGATGGAGGGACGAGGCAGTCTAGAGTGGGCATTTCACTGTGCTGTTATTATCCAGCATCAGTGAAACAAGTCCTTGCAGTAATGATTTTGTGCAAATGTGGAAAGATGGGGAGTGATATCAGAATGATTTGGCCAAATGGCCTTTCAAAGACTAATCATTTTGGTACTGTAGGGGTACTGTTATGTTTATAAACGTGAACCAAGTTCTTGTCCCCCCTCAGTCTTCACCCAACCCTGTGTGAATGTGTAATGGTGGGGTGTGGTTCTGGCTCAGTATTTGACAGAGATGCTGTTTGGAGACAAGTCCACAGTTAACAAAAACTTGGTCTTCAAATGATAACACTGATGATACCCATTCTATCCTCACAGTTACCAAGAATGTCTTAGAAAGCTTTGCCCAGGCAGCCTTGTGCATTATCCACAGGGTGCTTCAGTTTTCACCAGATCCCACAGACCCGACTTTAGCTTCACTGGCCGCTAAAGCTTTGTGGGGCTTTATAGTCACAGAAGCACCTGTGAATCATTGGAGGTTTCCAAGCTCAGATGTAGTAATCATATAACCCTTTCTACCTAGAGCTGTCTCTTTTGTTTTCTGGAAGAAAAGGTCTTGAGCTAAACATTGGCATGTCAGTAATTTCAGGAATATGAACTCTTCACCACAGATGTGTAAGGTGACCAGAACCAGCCTTCCCCTAAACCAGCATATCTTTCAGTCAGTCAGTCAGTCAGTCTGTCTATCTGTCTCTTACCAGCTTTGTGACCTTTGGCCCACCCTTCATTCTGCTGCCCTACTGAGATTTTGTAAAAGCAAATTTGCATAATCTCACTTTGTAACCTTTGCAGCTCCTCTCTCCTAGCTCAGAGCCTACCTGGGCCCATCAGTTCCCATCAGTTCCTTGGGCTGCTTTTCCTGACTCATCTTCCCTCCTGTGCTTACAGTCTTCCCATGCTTGCTTTTGAAATAACATTCATCTAGTGTCTCTTCCTCTGTGCCTTCACGTGAGCCATTCCATCCTGGCGTGCTTTTCCCCAGCCTTCTCTTCAAGGCTCAGCAAAAGTCACCTTTGCCAGGAAGGTGACTTCCATGAACCCTAAACACTTCTCTTCAGCCCTAGAGCATTGACCATGTTCTCTGTTGTTACAACATTCACTGACACCACCACTTGTCCATTCTTTGAAGGCTGGCATGACTTCCCTTCTTTTCTGTCTTTAAACCTGGTGCATTGGGGACATGGCCCGTGCTCAATTCAAGTCCTTCGAAGCTCTTTTAGTGATGTAGAACTTGAGCTGGGTGTGATGGTGTCCTGGCCTTTAATCCCAGGATGTGGAGGAAGAGGCAAGTGGATATCTGTGAGTTTGAGCCCAACCTGGTCTACATAGTTTCAGGACAGCCTGCACTACATAGTGAGATCCTGTCTCACCCTCCTCAACAAAATGGTACAGGGCTGTAAACACAGCAAGGGTTATTTTATGCTCAGCTGCCCCAAATCTTTAGGTAGAACTGAGTCTACTTACTCATGGTGCAAAAAAATACAGGCTGGCTGATCGGCTATAAATAGGTCAGTTCCAAACCAAGGCAGTAGCAGCCTGCTGTGATGCACAGTGCTTTATCTAATTAATTGATTGAGCACATCTCTGCAGGCTTCAGTAATGACTCTGCAGAGAACTGCTTTTTCCCACTGGGAGTTGTGACCCAGTAACGGGTTATGAAAACAATAGAGCACGTCAAGGCTTGAGGTGAAAACAAACAAGCACGAGACAGAAGACTGAGAGAGCAGGAAGTGTCACGTGACGACACTGCAAATTTGAAAAGTCAGCTAGTCCTTTTCCCTTTCATTTATTTGTGACTGTGACATGGATGGGGGTCACATGCAGAATGGTGCCGCTCAGCAGAAACCTCTGAAAAACAATGCTGTATGAAATGAAATACTGCCCCTCAACTCGTCCCACTCTCACCTCCACCCCACTGGCAGCCTAGCATGCCAGTGGAGCGCTCGGATATCCTCTGATAGACACGTAGAAGCTAGGCACTCCCGCCCTTCTGGACTGCACACTAACCAATCTGTAGGAGCCAGGTTTCTGTTCCTCAATGAGCTTGCTTTCCGTGGGAGACAATAGTTAAAAACCAAAACCAAGGGGCTGGAGAGATGGCTCAGAGGTTAAGAGCACTGGCTGCTCTTCCAAAGGTCCAGAGTTCAATTCCCAACAACCACGTGGTGGCTCACAACCATTGGTAATGAGATCTGATGCCTCTCCTGGCACGTAGGCAGGAGAAAATGTATAAATTATAAATTTTCTGGCAGGCAGAAAAATGTATAGATAAGTCTTAAAAAAATAGAACTGAATTTCCTCTAGGTGTATTCGTGCTTTAAAACAAAACAACAAACCATGTAGTACTCTGACATTTTAAATTCAAGATTAATTGGCTAAAATGATGTTTTCTGCTAAGAGTTAGAACCAGTTGGTTCTTTTTGACACCGGTTTCTGCAGAGGTACTTCAACCGTTTGGAAGGTTTGTGAAGCTCAGGGAGAGATTGGAATGAGGCACAGCTCATTTCCTTTTTGCCTATCTGAAAGCAGCTCTGCTGCAGAGTTTGCTTGGAAACCTTCCGGTAAAGGAACCAGCACTGGACCACAGAACCAGATCTAGATCCAAGCGGCCACGGTCCCCTTTGCTTTTTACTTACTCTTTCTTTGGCAAATTCCTAAAAGCGCAGCAGTGGCTGGGGTAAGTCAGCGTGGCAACCAGGAGGCTGGTGAATTTTTCTCTGGAGGGCAGTGTTTTCAGTGAGTAGGAGGATGTGGCGATGAGGGTTTGAATGGACTCCAGCCCGTGGCTCGGCAGGGCCCGCAGTTTTGTGGAAGAAATATCTCTGAACCGAAAAGGGGAGAAAGGCATTTTATTTACTGATTTTACACATTTTACTCAACACTCCTCCCCTAGGGACTGAGAAACCTTTCCTTTGTTTTGTTTTTCCTTTAATTCTTCATTTCAGTTACTCTCATGATGATCTGAATTCCAAAGAAGTGTTCTGGGATTTTCATCTTGTGAGTATCCACTATTTTTTTTCAAGGTTGTCTGTGTGTCCTTATACCTTCCATGTGGCTACTAGAATCTCTCTGATACTGATTCCTCTTGACTCTGACTCCCTCCACCTCTTCCTCTCTATGTCCACCTTACACCCCCACCTCTCTCCTGCCTTCTCCCTAGTCTACAGAAACCAGCTTCTTGCTTTATAACATGGTGGGCACATAGGTGACATCAGCTTTTGTGTTCTGCTCCAGGGGCAAATATTCAGGGCTTTGACGCTTCAGTTTCTGATTGATCAATCTCTGCAGGGGAGGTTTTCATAACGTGCACACAGACCACCCTGTTAACAACTTCATGGGGCATTCGCCATCATACACCTAGGAAGCAGAGCATGTGTGCTCTCGTAACCAGTCGGATGTGTCCATCCACAGCAAGTAAGCACCATGCCGAGGGCTCACAACTGTGCAGATGGCTCTGGCCTTTAAAAAAATCTCCGTGGTTTTCCTAGACTAAAGGCGAAGTCTAAGGAAAGGCAAATGTGCAAAATTTCAGGAAGAGGGCGTTGGTTGTGGTTTTGGTTTTAAAATCCTTCCTGTTTCTAAATAGTTAATGCCTAAGCCTTTCCCAGCAGCACATCCTGGACAGTCTCCCACCGCGGAGCTCAGAGCCCAGCGCAAGCGGGATCATAGTGATGGTGGGGAAATGACTTGAGTGCGAAGGGTGCAGGGTACAGGTCTCTGGAGGAACAGGGCAGGCAGGAGACTGTGCCCGAGGGCTCCTGGCTTCCCTCCTGTTTCTATGCACTTGCTGATTTAGGAAACCATGCTCCGTCCTGCTGTAGAGTCCTCACATGGATTGCTAGTGACCAGGCTCCAGACTTTTCCCAGATGTGGGGGTTAAGGGTTTTTTTGTTGTTGTTGTTTGTTTTTTGTTTTTGTTTTTTACCTTTTGTTTTGTTTTGCTTTGTTTCGAGTGGGTGTATTTAAAATTAGTGCCTCATATGGAGGGGGAAGCCATCAGCCCTATATTAGAACCTGATGTTATGATTCTGCTAAATGGTCACTTTTTTTAAACTGCCTTTCAAATGTTTCTGCTTTTACCCATAGTTGTGGTATTCTCCCAGCCTTGGTCAGAGAAGCTTTTCTCTGTACAAGCCCTGTGGTGAAGCCCAGTTCATGGGGGTCCAAGGCTCGCTCCTCACACTGATGTAGGAAGAACCCACCTCATCTCATCTCAGCCATGGCTGGCCAAGTTCTAGGGCTGGATCCGGTCAGAGTGGATCCTCTGAGTGGGTTCCAAGTGGGGAGCTACCTTCCACTAGCCCCTGAGGCCACACCCCCTGTTTGGTATTACTGGTTGAATTCACATGTTGAAGTCTTATTTGCAGAAGCTCAGCATATCTTATTTGGACACTGGCTCTTTACTGAGATCAAATGAGGCCATCATGGTAGGCTGTAATCCACTCTGCCTGTGTCCTAATAAAACTAGGGGAAGGTGAATTAATGGAGAAGATAGACACACACCCAACAATAGCAGCAACACATGGAGACTGGAGTTAACTGCACACTGAGAGAGGGACCCTTAGCCCGTAAGAGAAAGGCTGAGCACCATCTTTCTTTAGAGGCACCAAGCCTGCTGCCCCCTCCATTGGGGACCTGCAGCCCCTGGCAATGTGGGGCTTTGTCAAAGGCACTGCTTCCTTTCAGTGTGGCAGCCCTGACACACGAGGTCCTGTTCAGCCGTAGATGCTGACAGCCTGCGCAGCCTGAAGGCCTGGCTCCTCAGCAGGGCTTTCGGGGTGCACGGTGCAGGGAGGGAGGCTGACCACTGTACTCACAGGATGCTGGGCCCCGTGGCACCCTGGAAGGCTCCACTGTGCATCTTCTCCAGGCGGCTGTTTTCCTTTAACTCCCTGTGTGGAAAGACAGTTTCTTTAGTCATGTCTGCAGCTCACATCAACCTGTGTGCACGGTGGGGCAGAGGGAAAAGGGGAGGTCTGGACATACTGGAAGGATGGAAGTCCTGGGTGAAGCTGGGAAGTTGCTGGTGTGTATTTGCTTTCACCTGTTGTCTGCCCTTCCCCCTCACTCGGTGGAACCCTTTGTTTAGTCAGTGGTTTAATGGATTCAGCCTCTCCTGTTGGATTTGTAATACCTCGCTACCAGGCAGCTGGGGGAGGATTAAAATGCTTCTTGATGTCCAAGGCTACTGGGTTAAAGTGCAGCGTGCTCCTTATCATTCTCTGAGTTGCTGAGACCTTGGAAGGCTCAGAATTTGTCAGAAGCCACAAACCGAAGAGTAAAGCTTGTTCCAAGCGGTTCTTCTCATAATATAATGTGATTCCTTTGAGATGCGAGTTCTCAGTGGGTGTGTGCAGGGAGTGGACACAGCCTGTGTGTAGGGCTGAAGTTACAGAGGACCCCAGGCCCCCTCTGTTGGGAAGACCTCAGGATCCTTCTCCTGCTGCAGCCTCTGTCCTTTCTGCCAACAGAGGGACACTCCCCACGTTTCTTCCTGTGTTATCTAAGCCTTCTTGCTTTGACCCTCGAAGTTCCGAAAAGCTCTGTTTGCCAGTCTGAACACATCTCCTCTGTGGACCACTCATCTTTCTGGCTTCTGTCTGGGAGACGTTTGCCTTCTGCTTTTCCACCCACATTAGCCTGGATCAAAGCCTGCACCCTCACTCTCCATGTTCTGTAACCCCTTCCCCTGCCTCTGAAATCCTGGAGGATTTCCTTCCACTCAGGGCAAGCACACCACACCACCTTCTATTTGAATTACCCTTCAGGTACATGTCACGCACCATTTGGAGCTGCCTTTTCTTATGCTGCGAATCCCTGTGGGTAAACCCTATGGCTTACAGCTTATTCATTTTCATCTCCTATGGAATATAGCATGTCCCCTTCAGTAGAACCATGGATTGTTGAGTGAATGGAATGAGACACCTGGGAGGCTGTGATGCTTCAGATCTAATCTTGGAGTTCTTGTTAATGAATTAATGAACTCTTTACATGACTGTCAAGTCAACAAGACAATGTACAAAGCCCCTCCATGGGGATATTGTTTAGATAGTTCCCATTTCTTCAGTACTTGGTAGGATCTAGACCTGGAGCTGAGTGCATACAGAGCTTTATCCGCTCATTCACAAGAGTCACAGAATAAACTCAATCAGTGGGCACTTACTGAGGCACCACACAAAGTACCAAGGGACCTTATGAAAAGAGGACCTTTCATTTTTGTTGGTCCAGTGCTCAAAACAAATAATCTTCTATTGGTAGCCTTGCTTTCTGGATCAGGACACTGTGGCTAGGGCAGGTTAACTTGTTCAGGGTGATACAAGTTGATAAAGAGTAGGCTGGAGTTCAGACCCAGCTAGTGACCCTTAGGCCTTGCCTCTCAGCTACTACGTCCTACCACATGGGGTCAGCATAGTAGGCTCCTACGTAAGATCCATAGTTAAAATCCTAGTATGTCATACAGCCCCGAGCTCCTTAGCTTTAGAGCTTGACATAGCAAGGGCTTCTGGGAACTTGTTAAAAGTGCAAATTCTCATCCCCTTTGGGATCCAACAAGGCAAAGCCAGTATAGTTGGCTCCTTAGGAATCTGTATTAGCAAACAGAAGTAATGCTCACATGTGTGACACTTGAGAACCATAGGTGCGGATCATGCTCTACACAGTTCTATTAAAAGTTTTTGTTACATTATCTATCTATCTATCTATCTATCTATCTATCTATCTATCTATCTATCTATCTATCTATCTATTATCTATCTATGTCTGTCTACCCATGCCATTGTGTGTGTGTGTGTAAATCAGAGGACAATCGTTGGAAATCAGTTCTCTCCTTCCATCAGGTTGTCAGGCAAGCTTCTTTAAATTCTGAGCCACCCCACTGGCTACTAACTTATTTTAAAAGCCCCCTTTGTTTGTTTTCACTAACTCTATCTTTAGTTTGGCTTTTCAGGTGCTCTTACGTATTGCTATTCATGACATGAGCGGTCAGAACCTCATTCTAGTCTCTGACAAGCCACATGTCCCCATAAACATGTGAACCTACCACTATTCCTGAGGATGCCCTTGGGGAGGGGGAGGTTGAAAGCAATGAAGGGAGCCATCTTTAGGATCAGTTCCCTGAGGTAATGGCTGTTACTCTGAGTCTGGACTGCAGTAGGGAAGAGCCGGCCCTCCCTGTTCTGTGGAGAGCTGCTGCTTCCCCGCCAGCAGGGGGCAGGCGAACAAATGAAGCTGTCTGGCTCATTAGGCTAGTGTCACCCCGTTCCCTGCAGTGGGGTCTGGGGAAGAGTCTCTCTGAAATATTCTGCCTCTAACATACCATCAACCAGTGCGAGGTGGCTAGCAAGGGGAGCTGCGAGATGGCGGAGGCACAAAGTAGGATGTTGAATATTTCAGCAAACTGTCAACTTCAATGCATGGAGGCTGCTTTCCTTCTTTGAAATCAGGGTGCTCTGGGGTTTCCAGCCAGCCGGTTGCTTGGTAACACACATGCAACTCTGAGGACTAGCCACTTGAAAGTTTATTTTTGCCCTGAGTTAGTTGCTGAAGATTGAATGTGATCTGGTAGCCAGAGTAATACTTCATCTTTATTCATGAGCCAGAGAAATAAGCATATACTTACAGCGAGATTAGCGTAGTCCCATTGAATGCATGGCTTTGTACTTCCTCAAATCCATTTCCATACAGTTTGCTGGGGGAGGGAGGAGAGAGGGTTTAGGGATGGGAAGGAGCTGACAGAGCACACTTTGGAAGCAGCTGCTCCCCCTTCTATGACATTTACTGCTAAGATAACCACTGACATTCCCAACAGCTAGCTGTCTCTCCAGCATTCTGGACTGAAGTTGCTCCTTCTGCTCTGGTTTCTTCTACCTCCTCCACCACCACCACCACTTTCTAAAGCATTTAATAGTGCTGAGTAATTGCCTGGCCCTGGCATGCCCATCTTCTGATTTACTTCTCATGGCTGTTGCTTCTGCTGGAAGATAAGAAAGGCAAGCTCTGCTGCTGTTGGAGTTATGATTACTGGGAACAGGGGCAGAGTGGGGTTCAAGGCTAAGCTGCCAGGCTGGCTCACAGTCCGTCTGTGGATCCCTGGGTGCTGCGGGCTTGGTGGGCTGCCTAGAAAAGCTTCAGTTCTGAGCCACCCACTATTTCTGTATGTGTGCTCATGGTTTTGTTGATGCCAAACTGGCTCCATAGCCCAAAAGATCTAAATGTCTGCAAACAGTTCTTGAATCCCCATTAGCAGGTACTGAAATCAATCTAGCTGAGTGCAGCCAGCATTTTAAAAAGGGAAGTGAAGCAGAGCAGGGAGAGAGTGTTGGAGTGAATTACCAGCAGTCAGGGTATGGGTGTTATTTGATTTGTTCCACAATTTTATACGGTGTCTATAAAACAACCCTCCATACACACAGACATGTACACACACAGATGCATAAACAGACACACACATGTGGACAGACACACACAGACACAGATTCCGACACACATACATACACATACACACACGGAAATACACACCCAGACACACACACTCATATACACACACACCCAGACACACACACTCATATACACACACACACAGACACATACATAGCACACACACATGGCCACCCACACATGGCCACACACACACACACAGACACATACATAGCACACACACATGGCCAGCCACACATGGCCAGCCATACATGGCCACACACACACACACACACACACACACACACACACACACACGAAGCTCCAGCCTCCAGCCATGCTGAGAAGTGCCAGAGCCAGAAAGAACCTCCTCATCTTTTTTTTTCTTTTTAAATAAAAATGCAGTTTTAATGCAACTGTTTGAGAACTCTCATATAGCTGGAATCCAACAACCTTCTGTGCAAATAGTTTCTTATTAGACCACAGCTCAGCATTTACATTTTCCCCGATACCCTTTCTTTTCTTTCCTTTTTTTTTTTTTTTTTTTGGCTTTAAAAAATTATTACAGTTTATTCACTTTGTATCCCAACTGTAGCCCCCTCTCTTTTCCCCTCCCAAGCATGCCTTCCCTCCCTTTTCTCTTCCCATATCCCTCCCCAAGTCCACTGATAAGGGAGGTTCTCCTTCCCTTCCCTCTGACCCTAGCATATCAGGTCTCATCAGGACTGTCTGCATTGTCTTCCTCTCTGGTCCAATTTGCTTTTCTGAGCGAGGATTGATCATCTTACCCAGGGTCCTCCTTCTTGCTTAGCTTCTTTAGGTGTACAGATTTTAGTATGTTTATCCTATATTACATGTCTAATATCCACTTATAAGTGAGTATATACCATGTGTGTCTTTCTGCTTCTGGGTTATCTCACTCAGGATGATCTTTTCTAGTTCCCACCATTTAGCCTGCAAATTTCATGATTTCCTTGTTTTTAATTGCTGAGTAGTCCATTGTGTAAATGTACCACAATTTCTGTATCCAGTCCTCAGTTGAGGGACATCTAGGTTGTTTCCAGATTCTGGCTATTGCAAATAAAGCTGCTACGAACATGGGTGAGCAAATGTCCTTGTTGTATACTTGAGCATATTTTGGATATATGCCTAGGAGTGGTATAGCTTGATCTTGAGGTAGTACTAGTCCTAATTTTCTGAGAAAGCACAAGATTGATTTCCAAAGTGAACCTCTTCATCTTACAAAGGAGATGGGTTCAGACTGGTGAGTGGAGATGGCACCATGGCACACTCTGTTGGAGGCTACTTCCAGTACATCAGATTTGCTGACTGTTTTTTTCTCCAGGTCCCATGACCTCAAGATGTACTCACCGTCCTCTAATGGGCTGGGGTCAGTGCCACATATGCCTTAATATGGCCTTCCTGTTTAAGACTTCAATCTCTCATCCCCAACCCTCCCTATTGATCATATATATATATATTTCTCACTTTTGTCACCATGTAACATGAAAACCTTTACTCATGCCTTGCCTGTCTCTCTCAGCAGAGCATAATGTCATGACAACAAGGATTTCAAACCATGACATTCATTGTAGACTCTCTTGTACCCTGAGCAATGCTTGGCATTCAGAGCATTACAATAAATGTGTCAAATGAATTTCACGAACATTCAAATGTGTCTATGGATGCTGTCTTGCTATGAGTCATAACCAAACATATTTGAGAGCCACCATCGTCCTTGTTGATATCTGGGTAAGCTCTTTGTGAGCTACGAAATAAGACCTTGCATAAGAAGGGCCATGGTGTGACATGGTGGAGTGACCCTGTCTGCCAGGCTGTGGCTTCTTTTGTAGCATTGGTGGATGTATGAGTGATGACTTGAAAAATCGCTCAGACACCTGCCCTGAGACACCAATGTCCCTAAGTTTCTCTAGTTTCTATTAGTTCAGGCCAATGCAGATGTCCACCTCCTGCTGGGTGGGCATGAGCGTAGCATGTAGCTGCGTCATTTCTTCCCACCAACCACACACAGCAAACCTTCGACAGAGCATCAAATAAACGGAGGCAGCACTCATGTGAAGTATAATGCTCCAACTATGAAGCTCAGGAAATCTAAGAAATGACACACAGTCCCATGGCCTTCTCATTAGATGGAGTTCAGAGAGACCAGAGGAGCACTGAAGTCAACCCTGTCACACATTTTATGAAGAGCTGGGAAGAAGGAACACAAAGGCTCCAGACACAGAAACAACGAAGAAATGGAAACGCTAATTGCTCTGGTCTCATTGATATATATTGTATATATTATTGAAATATTGCTTTACGTTCCATAACCTTTAAAACTACAGTAGTTACTCCCTTCTTAACCCCTGCCAAACATGGAGCCTTGAATACTCTGGGGGTCTAGCAGGTGCTGTAAGCTTAGGCATTCTTTCTCTTTATACAGATGCATGCAGGAGCGCCTGTGACCCATATTAGATTGTTAGATGCTATTTTCCAATAGTATTCTCTACCATTTTTCTAGTATAAAATAGAAGGGGATAGGTCCTTTCCAGACTTGTTATTTTGGGTCATCATAGACAGCTTTCTCACCTTGTTGGCAGCTGAATCCCATGGGAGCTTTTAAAAAGTGTTAAGAGTTAGAATATTATCCTTTGTCAAGCTACTGTCATGGCAGGGGTTTTTCTTTAGATATCTCTGTTCAACGAAAGAGTCACAACTCTGTTTCCTCTAGTAGTGCTGAAATCTAAGTCTTCAGAGTCTAGGCCAGTATTTGCTGAAGCGTGCACCACCATGCCTCTAGGCAGAATCACATGAGCTTGATTCTCAGAGGTGGAGACTCAGTCCCTCCGCATGTGCAGCCCAGCCCCATTGCACCAGGCTGGAAACCCCTTCTCAAGGCTATATCACGGTGTGATGGGTCTTTTCCAAGGTGCCAGTCACATGGTGGGCTTTTGCTCAGAACTGAGTCCCCAGTCTAGTCCTTCTGTGATTTCCTCCACTCAAAGTGATAGAGTTACCTCTCTGGAGGGTGAAGACAAAGCATTCCTTTAGCAAATAAGTGTTGCTTTTAGTTGCCTGGAAACCCCTTCCCCTTTGCTCTGGTTTGCTATCCTGACTGCTTTAAAAAAATTATATATATATATATGTGTGTGTGTGTATGTGTGTGTGTGTGTGTGTGTGTGTGTATTTTACTATTATTTTATTTTATGTTTATGGTAGTTTTGCCTGCACCACGCCTATTATTTTATATATATGGTGGTTTTGCCTGCATGTATGTCTGTGCACCACGTTGTGTGCCCACAGAGTTCAGAAGAGGGAACCAGATTCCCTGGGACTGGACTGTCATGTGAATGCTGGGAACTGAACCTGTGTCTTCTGGAAGAGCAGCCTTAACTGCTGAGCAGCTCTGCAGCCTACGATTCCAATGCTGATAAATGTCAGGATCCTGTCAGTTCTTGCTGGCCTTATGAAGGCAGCATGGACACCCAACTTTGTGGCTAAGCCTGTAGGCACCGCACCCAACTCTCTGGGCTTCAGTCCCACTCTGCTTCTTACAGGCTGAGTTATTTTGGGTAAGTCACTTAATGTCTCCTGACTCAATTTCTTCATCCAGAAACTGGGATGATAATAACAGTATTAACCTTATGAAACTGCTGTGAGTAAACACATGTTAATCACTTAGAAGTAGGTTCTGGGACTCAACCAATGCAGTTGTCTCTAGCCTGCTGACTGGAGCTGAGAGAAAGGGCTTCCTTTACAAGATTTGGACAGGATTTTTTTGAGCTATAGGCCCATGTTTAAATGAATTGTTACTTCCATTCACTGGAGGAGAGCCTTTCTGCTTCTGTAGAGAGGCCTAGGTCAGTGGCTGGGCTGTTGGCCTCAATCTCCCCTCTGGGCTACTGTCATGGATTATTTTTTTCATGTCTTGTTTTTATTTTTGAATAGTCTGGGTCACACTTGTTGGAATTTTCTGGACTGTGGCTTTCCGCTTCCCTTGCAGCGGCAAGTCCTCTCTGTTCTCAGCAGCAGTACAGGATAGAGGATGCTGTCTTGCCTTGATTAAAAGAACAGCTTCCTTGGCTTGGAGAATTTGTGGACATGAGTGGGAGGCCTCACATTGTCAGGCCTGCACAACGCTGTCAACGCCTTTGAAAACATTTGGAAAGTCTCTTCAGATACTGTTTCCCCCAAACCTCATGGTGTCAGAATGAAAGGAGCAGGGCTTCCTTGGCACAGAGATGAGAAGAAGGTCCCTCTGCTGCTCTGTCACAGGAGCTGCTGCACACTGGCAGGCATTGTCTAGATTCTTTGTTCAGTAATTGTGAATCAAACAGAGAGAAGGGTGTCTTTTAATTCCAAATAAGATTTGGGAGTTAGAAATTAATCCCAGACGATACCACACTTCTGAATGCTGCCTCCTCCTTTGAATAATCCTGGGGTGCGGCACTGTCTTTCTTCTGGGGCGATATTAACCGTTTTAGACATTCTCTTGGATCACATGACCACCTAGCTTTTGGTTGATTTCACAGAAGAAAGATTATGTTTGCAAATCTCTAGGACCTCAGAAAGTGTCCCTATTGTGGAAAGACAATGCATGGCAATTTAGCACTTTGCCTGCTGGTGATGTGTGTGAGCAACCTTTTCATTTTCTTCTGTCTCCCTTCCTGCTGTCTTTCTTTCTAGTAAACCGAATGGCCATAGGAAAAGTATCCTAAAGAAGAGAGACCTCAAACTCGCCTCCTGTCTCCAATGTGACTGGAGTTATTTTTGTCTGAATGAGTCACTGTGGACAAAGCCCTTTCCCAGTGATGTCCTGGCAGGGGCTGTGTGGATAGCTGCTGCTTTCTGACTCATGTGTGCTGCTGTGAACCTAGTTTGAATATGCAGGGTTCTCCATTTCTGCGGGCCTCCCAGTCTGAGCTGGCTGAGCTGCCTGTCTTTCGGCAGCACTGAGCTGTTTTCATGTTCCCCGCTATCTCAGTCAAGTGCATGTCAACTTACATGACTTCGCCATATGCCGAATCAAAGAAGGTGGCATATTTCATAAAGAAGGATGGCAGTAATGGATTCTAATGTGGCGGGTACAGTTTTGAGAAATTCACATTCCAAGTAACACTTAAAAATGAATAAAATAAGAAAGAACATGCAGGAGAAACAGTAATAGCAAAAGAAGCCTTTATAAATAAAAATGTTGGGTAATAAATATAGAAAAATAATGGAATTACAAATAATAATTGTGTAATTCTCTTTGTAATTCTAAAGAAACATCAGGTGATAAAAGGTTTGGCCAGTGGCAACACAGTTGATTTGGAAAGAACAAAGGGAACATATTTGTTATAGATCACACAAGTGGCCAAGTGTAAGACCGTGTGACAAGATGTACTTCTTGGTTTGATTCAGCAAGAGAGGTACAACACGCACGGCCTTTGCAGTGCTCCTGTGGCAGTGTTTGGGCTGAATCTCGTCACAGCAATGCAGTCAGAAAAATTTATACACCTGCTCTGGGCTCTGCGAAGGATGCAGATCCTAACAGAACAGAAGGAAGCACAGGGACCTCGCAGGGAGGCATGCAAGGTGAGTGCACAAACTAGATCCTACGCATTAAAGAAAAAATCTGTTCCTTTATGGTTCCTGCTCCAACTTCCCTTACAGACTGACTGTCATTGGGATGTGTAAGTCAACTAACGTCCTCTTTCTCAAGTTACCTTTAGTCACGGTGTTTTGCAGCAAGGTAAGTGAAGCAGAGTACCCAGGAAGGGAAAGCCCAGCTGAGGAATTCTAGGTCAGGTTGGTCTATGGGCATGCTTATGGGGCATTGTCTTGATGGATGATTGACGCAGGGGGGCAAAGATCCCTTTGGCAGCTCCATTGCTAGGCCTGGACTGTGCAAGAAAGCTAATGGAGCAGAGGCCTGGAAAGAGCCTGAGAAGAAGCCATCAAGCAACATTCCTCCATGGTTTCTAGTCCAGGTTCCTGCTTTGAGTTCCTGCTCTGACTTCCCTTAATAATAGACTGAGACCTGGAAGTGTAAAAAAAAAAAAAGAATGCTCCCTTCCTCTCCCAAATTGCTTTTGGCCAGAGTGTTTTTTCACAGCAATAGAAAATCAAGCTAGAACAGCATTAACAAAACCCTAACACTTAAAACACGGTGAGCTATTGGAGATGGTCTCTAACAACTGACTCGCTCTGGGTTGTTAGTTTTAGCTGCTCACTGTGGTTAATTGTGGTGACTGTGGTAACTGTGTAGTTGACACAGAGTGATTGGATCTGCACAAGGAGACATTAATAGTCCCACTGAGTAAAGGGCCTGCAAAGGCAGGCCCCACCTGATAGAAATTTCTTGGTTGGCTATACATGGAGCTGGGACAAACACTGAGGCACCACACCCAGTGCCTTTGTCATTGGCTTGTCGCAGGTGCAGTCAAAAATTCTGTCACATTTTACAGGATGCATCTACTGTGAAGGATCTTAGGGAAAGTAATTGCCATGACCTTTCTGTAACTTGTGGGGTTCAAATGAAAAACCAAGGCTGTTTTGTGAGATTGGCTGAACCCGTCGTCATTCAGACTATTTTAAAATTTGCAAAGCTAAGTGCTGCTCCCGGGGTGGGGGGTGAGTGGGAGGCATCAGGGTGGCCTCTTAATGAAAAGCCACAGTGGCTGTGAAGGGCACACACGCATAATGCACAGTTTTAGCCTTAGCCCCTCGGAGCTTTGCCTGCGCCATGTGAAGTGTTTTGTTTTCATTAAATGAGCTCACAGTTGGTAAAGATTTGGGTGGGGGAGGGCCAGCCTGGTTCCACCAAGAGCAAAATCACAAATCCAGCTAATGATGAAAAGAGAAGGCTTGCTTTCATTATTTTCTAATTAAGGAGTTGAACTTTATAGCTGGGAAAAATAAGGCTTTCCTCAGCAAGTGTAATACCCTTTATCCAGCAGGGTGCTCCACAGGACCCTTCAGTTATACAAGGGCCCATTCAGCTGAGAACAAGTGCCAAGCAAATGGCTAATCACACCCCTGAGATGAAGGACCAAGAACAGGGAGGAAGATGGAGCACAATGGCCCACACGCGCACTGGGAGGAGTGGATCCCGAAGTCCCCATTAACCTCAGAAAACGGGCAATTACACGCTACTGGTGTGCACTGTTGCTCTTAAAATCACAACCAGCATAAGTTAATAGCTCTGCGAAACCAATACTATGCAGCTCCTTTGCATATATGCAGACGTATGCTCTAGGGAAAAGGCTCTCTGGGAGCTCACGGTTCCCCATGGATTGTCCCAACACATCCTGAAGGCCACCACCCTTTCACTCTTGTTTGGCTCTGTTCTCATCATATAAATATTCCCATGAGGAGTAACTCTTGGTTCCTGACTAAGTTTAGGTTTAAATTGCTGGAAGTTTTATATTTTGATCTTTGAATAAAGGCCCAGCCTCAAAGAATTGCCCTTGTGCGGGAAGAAAGAACTTCACCAACTGGAAGTCAATACTGCCAATCCTACGACCCAGCTGATCAAAGCTAAATAGAAGTCTTGGTGTAGTTGTCATGTGAACATATGACATTGTAGCATATGACCCTATACAATGCCTCCCACTGTTGGCAGTCTAATTAAGAAGAACCTTGTCACCAGAGAGTGAGGAATGTGGCGAAACACAGCAGAATGTTATCCTCAAACTAAAAGTGAGAGTTGCAGCAGGCTGTGTGGCAGAGCAAGAATCCGGGGGTCTACTCACAGCATGATGGATTCATTAGTCATCCCTTGGAAAGCATTCCCTGGTATGGTGGTTATGTGTAAGTTATCACAGATTTCCCTTGGGAAAAGAAATGAGAAATATTTACTTTCCAAATTTTAGCTGCAAATAGGAAGCAGTTATGCATAGCAATCATCCTGATACTTACAGAATAAAATTAAATTCGGAGGAGGAGATCTTTGTAACATCTGGAAGGGTTCGGATGCCTGTGTTGCAGATGCTCCTGCGATTTGGGGCAGGGTGGTGATGTGGGCAGAGAATACAAGTGATTGTCATTAAGTCATACATAAAAAAGCAAGGAGGAAAACAATCTGAAGACACCATTTTCACATTAAATTTTAAAATTTTGAGTTTGGCTTGATGAATTACACTTTTAGCTGATGGAGGCTGTCAGAATTGAAAGGCTCCGTTGCTAGAAGTTCCCATCATGGCTCCTGTTTTGAGGTTTAAGGCCTGAGACCAAGCTTCTGGGTCTTTTGCTTTTTATTTTCAGCCCATCTTTCCTTCTAAGCCTTTGCATTTTCATGTTGGATTGCATTCCATTTCCTTCTGATAACTACTTTAGTCCATACTATTGGTAGATCTAGAAAGGAACCTTTTTCTCTTGGAGTAGATTTTAACTCCAACATGGCAGGAAGATTATTCTTTTGAGAAACCTACCCCCTCAATTATTAGAAACTTTAGTTACTTTGTGGTTCAGTAAGTTCCTCCCCGTACCTCATTGAAACCACTGAATGTTCTTTTTGTATTTGGAGGCACTCAAAGCTCTAGCCTTTTATTTAACCTCTGAAGAAGAGAGGGGTTTATGAGACAGATGAAGTTGAAGAATACTTTATTATAAGAATGGGATCCCTTCAGAGGCAGGCTGTCACCTGGACTTCCCCCAGTGGAGTGTTAAACTCAATACACACGGGCTCTGGATGACTGGCAGGAGCTGCCTGGCTCTCTGATGACAATGACACACATGGATTTCTCTCCATGCTCTTTTAGCTCCATATTCCTGAGAATTTGTTTGAATGAATGTGTTAAAGGGATAAAAGTGCTCGCAGGGAGTTTGTGCCTTGTCTGCACTGAGGTTGGCAGGAGGCTCCGACTAGAATGTGGACTTGGGTTGGAGAATTCCACGTGTTGGGCTAATAGGCTGTGCTGGTTAAATTTGTGTCTTGGTTATCCTTAATGCCTTCTAAAGAGGTGGATGCTTATGTGGCCAAGCTAGGAGACTGGGAAGCACACAGCACGTGGGCTTACATTTATCCACAGAGGATAAAGAAATTACATTCAAGCATGGCACCTGGAAACAAGACTGACTGTGTAGGTCATCACAGAGAGGTCCCTTCCCTCAATCTCTGTTTTCTTTTCATTTGGGTGGCAGTGGTGATGGGACTGGTAGTTCCCTGGGAAATCATGAAATTTAGTTTGTCAAAAAGTAGAGAGAAGGGTGTCTCTGTTAGGAGGTTGTAGATCAAGGAAGCTACACAGCTACAGTCTGTAGGACATTTTCGGGATTTTGCATTGCTGGTAGGGCCCATTACTGTTGGGCTATGGTTGGACTCAATTTGTCAGGCTCATCAGCAGGGAGGATTTAATGGGACATGGAAAACAATGACTAAGTCTATGTGGTACAGTGCCTACCTCTGGCAATACTTAGAAAGTTCTCCCTTGATGAATAGATGAGCAAATGAGATCAAAGAGGAAATTCTCATGTGCAATGGAAGAAGTCAAATCCTCCCCATTTTGTTTCCTATCACTCACCTTACAAGGTCTCATTTGTCTCTTACAAAGTGTTGTGAGCCCCCATTCCCATTTCCAGCTTTGAAAACTACTGCCAAAGGGCAATGCTCCCGTCAGGTGTGTGGGGCAGAGGGAATGTTGGGAGCTACCTATGCATGTGTGAAAACTCCCCGCATAGTAACAAGAAATACTGACTAAATTTAAACCAGAAGGTTAGCAATGAGGGACATGCAAACACAATGTTGACTATAGGCTAAAAAAACCAAAACCAAAACCAAAATATCCTTCTTCAGGAGGCCACAGAGAAGGCTCAGTGGTTATGTTGTGAAGGTTGCTTGTTGCTCTTTTAAAGGACCAGAGTTCAGTTCCCAGCAGCCATGTCAGGCAACTCACAGACACAGAACTCAAGCTCCAGGAGATCTGATGCCCTTTTCTGGTCTCTGTAGGCACCCCACTCATGTGCAAACCCGCACTCAGACCCACATAAATACACATAATTAAAATATTGAACCAAACTTTTAAAAACAAAACAAAATCTTTCTCCAACATTTTGATTACTTCCAGTTTCATCAGATGCCCATCTTCCCCTCCACAAATGTTTACAAAGGAAAATTTTCTCACAGGTATTTTAACCGAGGGAGGTTTGTGAAAGCACCAGGTTCAATGTATACCAGGTTTTTAGTGTTCTGGATCAGTCTGTAAAGAGAAAAGGGGAAATTGGTTTAATAGCTGTTGGACTGCATCTTACTGGTCACCAGGCATTTTTGACTAAAATCCCTCCAATGGAATCAACTACTGTTAACCCTAACACAAGCTCTGGAACTCTGGAGTGTCTTAGAGTCCTGCCAACTAATTCCGAGAAGCTTTGCCCATCCTCCCCAAAGTGGCAGGTGTAGCGTCTTGGCTGAGAGTTTATCTGTGCTATCGCCACATTTGCCCCTCTTTACTAGATAACACCAAGGTCCAGGGCTCCTGGCCAAGTAGACCTTGCCTGCTATAGAGCCTGCACACTGGGAATGATAGGGGGCTCTACCTTCGGGAGAACAAACAAACAAACATGGTGCCTTGCAGGCAAACCAGTTGTGTTCATATTGAGTTAGTAAGCACACTAAGAAGTTATCCAGATGGGCATGCATACAGAATTGCACAGGACAGAAGCCTTGGGATTCAGATTTCTGGAATCTATGTGGTGCCCATCCTACAGATAATTTGCTATGTAGGATTCCTGTCTTCCTAGCTTCCCCAAGCTAGTGTGTCCATTTATAAATAATAATAATAATAATAATAATAATAATGATATCCTCCCCCATTACTCTTACCCCCACTGGTTTATTTTCTCTCCCCAGCTAGTGCCCCTTCTGCTTTCCTTTTACATGTAATCCATCCTTAGGGTGGGTTCTGTAAAGTAAATGTGACTGGTTTACACTAAATTCTCTGCCAGTGTTGATGGTGAAATTTGAAAGATTTATCTCTTCATTTAGTTGAAGAGTAACAGGACCTGAATGGGATCTAGCTTTTCTGATTCCAAATGTAATGGTCACTCTGCCATACTATAGTGACTGTTGACTCTTGGAACATGGGCATAAGGTGTGGATTCTTTGGATGTGAGTTATTCTGTGGTAGCTATTCTTTTAATAACTGAATCAAGCGATCATCAGCCAGACATGTGAAAGGCAGGAACTGTCACCTCATTAAGATCCTCTAAGGTCTAACCATAGAGCATTTACTCACACAGGCTGCATTCTGTCAGCATGTACTGAGTGTCTGTGCATGTCTAGCACTGCCCTAGCTTTGCAAGATGCCACTGTGGACAAAGCACAGAGACGGCATGAAGTTGCGTGCAAGCCTCAGGAAGAATGCACAGACATCCCCTGTAGAGTGTTTTCTTTTCCTTTCAGTTGATGGCTTCCTTGCTTTATCACTTGCCGTCCTGATGGTGCTTCAGCATTAGCTAGGAAGCTGGTCAATGCTGCAGAATTTCAGGTCTGGGATTACATAGTCACCTACAAAATAATGAGCCCTATGCACAATGCACTGTTTCTTTGGAATTTAAATAGCTATTGTTTGGCTTTTTATGTAATCATTTGGTGAATTACTCTCAATTTTCTGGCTATCCTGTCATGTTCTGTGAAGATTTGTATTCAGCTCCTCTGTGTTTCAGCAGCTCCTAGTTCAAGACAAACAGACAGCAGGCACGCATGTAGTCATCAGTTAGTCATCACTTAGATAGCTATTCCCTGGACCACTGATGGAGGCCTTTTGGTATAATGAAAAATACAAAAGCTTTGGAGAAAGGTGGGGTTAGAGTTCAGTCCTAGCCCAGCCAGAGTCTAAAGGATGCACACACTCTCCTAGCTTCCATTCCTTTCTCTGGACAAAGGATAATCATCTAACCATGCTGGGTAGCCATGAGGGTAGTGATACAACCTAGAGGGAATGCCAAGTACAAGAGCTCACGGGTGCTTGCTTACACCAGTCGCTTCCTTTTGACTTGCCCATGGGAAATTCAATGGTGCTGCAAGAAGTTCCGGTGGGAGCCCCCTAAGGTGGTATAAGAAGTCTGGTTTCTAAGTCATGTGACCTAGTGTCCAGTCCAGCTCTGGTGCTAACCTGCTGCATGATATCAACCAAGTGCATTAAAGTTTTGGGGCCATACTTCCATCACTTGGAAGTAAATCCAGCCTTTCTTCTCCCATCTCCTTTTGAGTTGGGCATGTCTATATATGGTCGTTTGGAAACACGTACTTTCAAGAATAAATCTGACAATACAACCACCAATAAAGCCTAATGAGACAACATTGACAGGCTTAACACTAGGCTTGCCACAGACACACTTACTTGAGGGAATGGCTATGCCTCAGCAGCCCCTGATGAACCAACTCATGATCTCTGAGCTCCTTCCCAACTTCTCACCTACTCCAAGTGTTCAATATCTACCCACACCAGCAAACCCCCATGAGGCAAGAGCGACTTGGCAGGACTTCACAATGTCAGTCTTAATTTCCAGCACTGTGTTGTGATGTTTCAGAGTTTATGCAGTTCCTAGGGAGAAGCAGTTGTCACCATGGCAACCCCCAGGCCACTGCAGTGCGAGATTAGTGCCCGCCCAGACCTAGCAATTGTTGCAGTCTTTCCCTCTTGGTTCCCTAGCGTTGGATGCTTGAGCACAAGTACCAAGCGGGTTCCTACCAGCCAGGGCCGTCACGCACAGCCATAAACTGTTAGCTTATGCTTACATTTCAGACAAATTGAGGAGGTTGTCAAAGGCATTAGCTTCTATCCTTTCCAGGGAATCACTCTGAGAGATTTCACTAGGAGAGAGGAAAAATAAAAATAAATATGACAGAAATGAACATATTCTTGTGATAATAATCTCTGTGTGTGTGTGTGTGTGTGTGTGTGTGTGTGTGGGTGTGTGTGTGCTCGTGCACGAGTGACCCAGTCCCTAGATACACCTCTGTGTCCTCTGAAAAGGGACGGGAATGTAGAAGTTGTCCCTACACCATTAAGGGCTAACATTTCCCTTAGAAGCACCAATGGGTGTCTATAACTCCAGTGCAAATGAATTATAAGTTCAGTTCCCCCATTTATACAAAAGTCTGTTATCATACCATACTCTGAATCATACATTGTTGGAAGCTCATAGGCCCTTAAAAAAAAATCTGTGGTCAGGTTTCCTTGCTTGACAGCTCTGGAAAGCAACACTCTAATGGAATTTACATGAGGTTTCAAGGCTATGGTTGAGATCTCTGAGGTACTGGTTTCATCACTTCAGCAAGGTTTTAATTTGGATTGAAGTAGTTGTTTTGTAACTGTTAACTCTTGTTTTCTCAAAATTCTTTTCTGATGCTCTTTCAATATAGTTAGCTTCTATCAGATCACATCCTGGATTCTAATCATCCTTTTCCTCAAATGTTTCATTCTGTGAGCAAACTGAAGACAAGGAATACTTTCTATTCTATCCTGAGTCCCTTGTGGCTTCAAATTGCCTGGTACATAGCTACAGATTGAATGAATAAGGGTGCAAGTAGACTACTGATTAAATTTATTTCTTTAGAAAGGTACAAATGTAAATGAATCAGTTTTGTCATAGACCAAATGCAAGCATGGTGGTAATGTCACAATCCTCACAGAAGCTGTCATTTGCTGCCAGCTGAGAACAAAGTTTCCAGTCCTCAAGTGTGGGTTTGTGCATTTCTAAGGTTAGTGCTCACTGAAGACTTCAGATGCCACAAGACCCTCAACTCACAGAAAGGCAGAGCCTAAGGCAATGACTCTGTAATGGATGGCTCCTGGGCTGTTTCTTCTTTTCTCTGTCTGATGGTTTGCTTCCTCCACTGTGCCTGCTTTTAGTAGGAGGTCTCAATGCACCAAAAGTTGTGAAAACTCAACACATAAACTTCAGAGCAGAAGAGCAGGTCAGGCACAGAAGCCCACACTGGCAGATGGAAGTGAGTTTCCTGTAACACACACTGTTATTGAGGACTTACAGTTTTTAAGATTTGTTTTAGGTGTTGTGTGTATTTCCTTCTGTGTATATAAATGGGTGTAGTGGTACCCTCAGAGGCCAGAAGATGGCACTGGATGGCCCTGGAGCTGGAATTACAGGCAGTTACCATTCACACAACATGGATTCTGAGAACTGAACTCCAGTCCTTTCCAAGAGCAGGAAGTACTCTTGATAATGATAATACCTTTAAATGTTATCATTACTGATACCTTAAGGAACAGCAGAGGTTTCCTAAGGAGCTAAGACAGTCAGTTTAGTCTTCTTTGGGTATGCAAATCTACTTGGCAGTGACTGGGATTATTTAGTGGTGACCTATGGGGATGAAAAGGCTGCTAGGCTACCTTGGCTCAGGCTATGTTAATGAGGATGATGCAATATTCTTTTTCCTAGGGAGTTTTCTGTGTTTGAGGTCTACGCCTCTCGAGAAGTGGAAACCCCAGAACAAGAGACTGAAGTTCCCCCTGAGGAACAGGAGATCATACAGCATCACCGGACTGCTTCACACATAGTTCATGCCTTTCATTAGCACAGCTATAAATACTGTGCTTTTGTTAAGCACTTACTTTATTTTAGACACAATGATTTTCTTATGATACACAATAAATTTCTAACATTTTCATCAATGTGGGAGTTATAAAAAAAGTGACATCGGGGAATAGCTGCTGTAGCAGAAAGGGAACTTTTATGATTGGAATCTATCTCTTTTCTACTTAAAAAGAATATCATCACTTATCAAAATGCATTCAATTCTTTGAAGCAAGGTTAATTATCTGGATTTTAATGACTCTTGAAAATCATACCATTTCTTCAAAGGCTCATAGATATTATTTGTATTATAAAGATAAAAATAGTTGGGTCTCCTAAACACAGTTTCTTTCCTAAAAAAATTATCCCCTTGCAACTGTGTTTTCTCTTAGAAAAAAAAATTCATTATTTCAATTATAAATGTCTTTGATATGCAGTATCTTACTTACATTTTCACGACCTCATTAAGTCCCCTGAAAGCTTGTGATGGGATTACTTTGACAGGGAGATAGGTGAGTGATCTGGGAAAGAAAAGAAAAAAGGTCAAAGCTTAAGGGTTAGGAATAGCTGTTTTTCAAGTCCATGAATAGTATGTGATGTGTGTGTGTGTGTGTGTGTGTGTGCACGCATGTGAGTATGTGTAGTATGTAGTATGTGTGTGTAATGTGTGTGTGTGTGAAGTGTGTATGTGTGTGTGACGGGTATATGTGTAGTGTGTATGCAATATGTGTATGGTGTGTGTGTGTAGTGTCTATATGTGTATAGTATGTGTATATAGTGTGTGTGTAGTGTCTGTGTGTGTGCGTGTGCATGTGTGTGCGCACACATGCACACATGTACTTGCACTTCCTGTGTAGTAGGTCTAAGCTATGTCAGTAGAAGATTATGCCAGGGGTCATTCTTGGTCCTTATCAAAATGTGTGATTTGGTGCTTAAAATGACAACTGTTAGTATATAATCTCCACAGTCCCATGTCCTGGTTACATAACCCAAGCATTCATGCAAGCACTCTGCTTTAGTTTCTTCATCAATACAATAGGAGTAACAATTCCCATCTTATAGAACTGTTGGGAGAGTTCTAGACAAGGCATGGCATCAAGTAGACAACTATCAACAGTTCTGAAATGTTCTCTGCTTGGCTTTGAAGATGGACAAGAAGCTATTTGGAGCTGTGAGTAAACAAGTGGGGGAATGACAGTCAGAAGAAGAAAGCTCTGCTGAAAATATGATTCTATCTCATTGGCCATATCTTCCTGTCTCTACTGCCATTACCTTCCCCAGGCAGCTGATGCCAGTTTCTGAACCTGGTCCCTTTCCTCCTATGCTTAATTCATGGGCATTTCATGTCATTTGAGGGAGTATCTATGAGAGGTTTTTCTTCAGGCACTCACAGCCACAGCGACTACCTAAGCATTCTCACAGTTGTTTGGGAAGGTGTACAGGACTTAAGTATTGATAAACAAGTGATAGTCAGTCATAGCAAAGCCAGTGCCTAGTGGCACACAAGCCCCCAAAAAACCTGATGTGAGATAACTTACATCAGGCAAGGATGAATAGTCAGCCATTTGTTGAGTACTTCTTTAAGGCAAGGATGAATAGTCAGCCATTCGTTGAGTACTTGCAATGGCTCAAGGCTATGAAGGAAGTGGATCAGGACATTTCCAGCAAAAGCGCACATGAGACTAGCCTGGCTGCTCACACAGCTGTACAGTGATTGCCTTAGCCATCAGGAAAGCACACCTCTGATAGCAGGCTTCAATCAGCAGGTGACAGAGGGGACCTGCTGCCTTTGTAAGTGGGTGTGTGAGTTATGCACACCACTTATGGCTTTATTTATTCCACATGACAGTGGGACAGTGGAGGGAAATGAGAACTTCCTTTTGGCAACAGAAGACGTTGAGTTGCAAAGAGGTTGACTGAGTAAATCCACCAGGCCATCAACCAAGCAGGCTGCCTCAGAATGCCCTTTCTTCTGGCAATAGTGCACTGAAGGGACCCTAACCCCTTTTGAACCCTAACCCCTTCTCTCCTGGGAAAGAGGCAGCATAGCTTTCTTCTCTTGGCAGAATGTTCTGCCCTCTCTATTCCTCTCACAAAGCCACCTCCCAGTAGTTCCTTCCTTGGAGATAATGCAGAGGAATTTCAGAAAACTTATTTCTGAAAAAATGCTCTCAGCCATTTCTTAGAGGCCACAGAGAAAAGTCATGCAAACAAGCTTCTCTAGTTCTGTTCTTGAGGGCAGTCCCACCAAGCAGCTCTCCCATCATTATTTAACCAGAGCTCTCAGGAGAGCAGGGGCAGTGGAGGGAGAAGCCTCCTTGCTATGGCATGTTTGCTTCCTATATTTCTCCTGGAATCATGTCCGCTTGGCTTACTGATTAAAAACACAGTTTTATTGCTCTCTGCACTGCCATGCCAATAAATTTCCAAAAAAGAAAGCTGTATTCTACTGTACCCCATGCAGCATCAATAAAACTGACAGCCAAATTCCGATTCCAGAGTCTTTATTGCGGCAGATAATGCAGCACAGAACATATTTTGGAGAGTGTTTACACAAAAGCTTCAGCTGAACCCTTCAGAGCTGTTTATTCATGCAAATGGAGCTCACAGCTGAAGCCTCTGGGCACACAGCCTCCTCTTCCAAATGGGAGTATGCTGTGGTTCCCGCAGGAGCAGTTTGGTTTAGATTTGACCAGGGAGGTTGCCTGAGCTCTTGATTGATGTAGGCCTGAGGGATGAGGAGCAAAGGTTGGACCGAAGTGAGAGTAGCTGTAGATCATGCACTGGCTGTCCCCAGTGCAAGATGAAAATTTCCAGTTGATGTCGATTTTGCAGAAGAGAGGCAGCTGAGATGAGAATAAAGAGTACCCACCATCAAAAGGACACGAGTGGACAGCAGGTGGCTTTGTGGATGTGGCTAGGTGAAGAGAGAGGCCTGGGGCCAAAAGAGGTGGGGCCAGAGGAGGAGGAAAGAAGGGAATGAAGAGCTGCCTAGCACCTTCACAGCAGAAGCATTCCCGTGAAGCAGCTCAGGCAACATGGTCCCATGGATCCATATTCAAAATGGTTTCCCACTGGCACATATTTTTATTCCAAGATGTCATGTTTTCATTTCTGACTGGTCTTCAATTGACAGCATTTTCTGTGCAGTCAAGTGTCTGCTTTTCATCTCTGAAAGCACCCATTCATGACGTGACCCACATTTCTTTTCAAATATTGACCCATAGTTATGAGGGGCATCATGACATTTTCACATAGGTATACAGTGCATAATGGGTTAGATAGAGTAATTGGTACATCCACCACCTCAGACACGCATCATTTGTGTTTCTGTGTGTGTGTGTGGTGGAAATTGGGAAACATTCAAAATCATCTCTGCTTGCCATTTTGAAGCAGTCAATTAATTGTTGCCATAGTTAACCTACTGTGCTGGAGGAGAGCAGAGCTCTTCTTCCTTCCTTGCTGTGATTTGTTAGTACCCATTTGGATGTCCTCCCTTTGAGGGTGCTGCCTTCTTGATGGATACCCCTGTTGGAGTTATTCCTTCCACCTGGCTGTGATTTGTTAAAAGCCATTTGACTATCCCTTTTCCTGATGGATGCCTAAATTATTCTTTCCATGGTGCCAGGAACTTTTAGCAATAGGAACAATTATCTAAATAAGCCTACAATCCTATTTCCATGAATGCTAAACACTTAAAAATAAAACACATGAACACACCTTAAGATTGTTACTGATGTTGGAAAAAAAAAGAGAGCGCAGAAACCAGAGAAGGGAACTCAAGAATTAACTAAAATCAGAGACTCCAGTGGTCAATGATCATGTTAACTCAATGAAGAAATATGCTTAATTAAATCCGTGTACCTGAGAAGTAAAAGAAGAAAAATTTGTATTTTGATTGACTGCTTCTTTTTCTTTCCATTCACATGTTTTTTTTTTTTTAAAGTTAGACATACATTCATTCTCCAAAATTTGTGACTGTCAGAAATCCCTGTAGAAAGTTAAAATAGAGCAGAAGTCAAGAAGAAAGGGGGAAATGAGTCTAGAGTCAGGATAGGACAGCAGCTCTCAAGGCCAGCATCTAGAAAAGAATGGATGCCAGGCATATAGCAGAGAAGACAAAAGAAGACCCTTTCCTGTTCTGTCTAAAGAAAATGGATGGCACTCCTAACTATACATCTATTCCTAAGGAAGAGGGATGCAGGGGTGGGGACCTGGTGATTGAGAATAAGGAAAAGCAGCAACAGAAGGGGCTTTATTCCTCATTTATCATTAGCTGCCATGATTAAGAAGCAAAGTGTCTAGGATGAGTGGGAAGAACCCAGAGAGTAATAAGCATAGTAAAAAAAAAGGTCTTTTAGATAGGTAAAAATACTTTAGTCAGGATCCCTATTACACCCAAGGATGCACCTGATAACCAGAACCCAATGACATCACTCACTCAAGATAACCAGACATATCCCTAAAGCCCCATGATGAGCACTGCACAGTATATAAGCAGAGATCAAGAGCAATGCTCTGCTTAGCACATCTGGAGAGATGGCACCTTGATTTGTCCTGCAGCTGGGGAATTTTCCCCAGGATCCTGATCCTGAAATAAGAGAGTTCTGCTATTGACTGGACCTGACTTTCAGCAAGGAAATGTCTTACAGGTGAGCTTGGGGAGGTGGGCTTAGGACCACAGTTAGGGATTTAGAGTGTTGTGGAGGAGGGTCTTGTGCACTGTTTTCAGATGCTGATTTCAGTGCTCAGAGACCTGGTTACCACCCTGTCATGGGCGTTGCTATGAATGTTAAACTATCTCTTCTGTCCATGTGATGTAAGGAATGTTCCCCAGTTATCACCAATTAGTTAATAAAGATGCTGAAGCCTATGACTGGGCAGAAAAGAGGTAGATGCGGCTTAGGTTCCCTGGCTTGGGGTCAGGAGACCATGTGGAGCAGAGGAAGTAGCAGGAGAGAGAAGAGAAGGAGGAAGGAGCTCCATGGCTGGACAGGATGGAATTAGAGCACAAGGTCAAGGGAAGTATGCCATGAGGACATACTTCTGATGGAGCAGAAACCACCCAGGATTCATCAGATTGGCAAGTGATGTAGGTTTTAATAGTAATAGCTCAAAATCTGTTCAGTGTAGTGCCTACAGCTTAATAATAAGTCATAGTCTCTCTGTGTCAATCATAAAACTAGCTGGTTAAAGAAGACTGCTGCTGTGTTAATGTTTTGCATTTAACTAATCTATACAGAATAGTTAATTCCTTATACAGAGTGTGAGCCTTGTGTAACGACGCTCAGCATAATAAAGTATTCTAACTACACGTATCTATCTTCTTACTTGCGACACAGGAATATTGGGCCCACAGAGTCCAACTTGCAGCATGGGTGTTCTCTGAGTGAGAACAGCCTAGGCACCATGCGCTGTTGCTATGATGACACCTGGATCATGATGGAACCCCACTTGCTGTGCAGTACAGATTACGACAGGTAATTTAGCTGGGATGGCAAGGGCTGCCTCAGCTTTGTCAGCTCTGGGAGCTTTTCTATTTAGTAATCCAGTTTGTGGGTCCCAAACCACATGCAGCTCAAACAGAAGAAGCAGTCTCAAATCTGCAGGGTTGGAATGAAGCTACTCGTAATCCAAGGGTCCTGTAAATGGCTGCATGTCCTGGCTAGTTTTACTGCCAGTTTGAGTCATCCGGGAGCCTCAGGCAAATAATGACCTTGTCTGTGAGAGGCTGTCTTGATGAATGCCTGCTGTGGGAGGGCCTAGCCTGCTGTGCGCTGCACAACTCTAGGAAGGCAGCCCTGTGCTGTGTGAGGGAGCCAGAGGGGGAGCCAGTAAGTAGTGTCCTTTCATGCTTTCTGCTCCAAGTTCCCGCTCTTACTTCCTTCAGTGAGGGACTGTTACCTGAAAGCATAAGCTGAAATAATACTTTTCCCCCTCAAGTTGCTTTCTGTCAGAATGAAGGTAGAACACTGCTACTCTTTTAAGCCATGGGCATGTTTAAGGGGGACACAACCATCTCTGGAGAGCATGGATGCCCCCTATGCCCCTTCCATGCCATTTTTATGCTTGTTTTACCCAACTGCCTTATCCTGTAGTCTGCTTGTAAACCTCAGACCCCATCTACTCCTTCCTTGCTGTTATCCCAAACACCAGATCCCCATTCCCGAGGGAACACTGCTGCCCCAGCCCAGTTCTTACCTATCTGCATAGGATTAACTCAGTAGCTCATGCTGCTGAGGACTGGTTGTCAAACTGGGCCTCTGGGCACAGATGAGGCCCCCGTACTGGGCTGCATTCTGCCCAGTTATTTCTTTCAGTAGGTGCTCTGTTGGGCTACCAAAATTATCCTTTGAGACATAGGCTCATTCTTTATCTGCCACCTCCATGGAATGGTGCTCTAGGGCATATACCCTCATCCTAAGATTGCTACGTCATTCTTCTTTCATGAGCCCCAGAGGCAAGCACCACCTTTCTCATGGGGGGCATCCCAGAAGGACCATCCTATCTCGGGAGCTCATGCTAAGCACTTTAAAAAACACTCAGGCTGTAACTGTACCCTGTTTTTACCTAGCCCCAATTGCCGACCCCCTAGTGAACCTTGTGACAGAATTAAGCAACTGACAATTCATGTTATTCAGATAAATCCAATTTCCTTGAAGAAAACAAGGTCAGTTTACTATACCTTCTGTAGTCATTTTTAGTGTCTCTTGGGTCCTCAGAGATGGGGATTAGTTCTGCTTTTTTTCTTTTGAGTTTAATAGCAGAGACAGCCTTGGGAGGAGCCAGTTTGTCCAGTTCACTGGCTTGTTAACCAGCTCTCAAAGTCAGGTTAGTTTACTGTTCAGGAGGGCTCCAGTGCCCTGTGTTTAAGGAAGCAGATAGATTTAGAAATCCTTAGTCAAGAAAACCTATCAATTGAGATACATTTGAATTATCAAAAGGTCTTTGTTCTACAGAAGGATTCACTGCAGGGTTCCTTTAAATAGCAAACTCTCTAGGTGAATGAAAAAAAAAATAGACTTCAATTGACACTTAAAAAAAAAAAGGCAGGTTCTGGTTGTAGAAAGCAAATGATAACTCAGTGTTCTCACCTCCCTGAGGTGCAGCCTGCTTCCCTGGGCAGCCCCACCTTCTGGGACTCCTAGACAAGGCTGAGAAGGAGAGGAAGGCATGAGGAGAAATCCAGCATTCAACTGAAGTCTGCAAAGCCTGGGTAGATTCTTTGATCACCTTGTGGGAGCTCTTACCATTCATTCCTTCGGCCCAGTGTGGGGCAGAAGTGAAATAGTTTTATTAACCACCTCTTAACTCTTTAATAACACCACTCACATTATCCATTCGAGAATGCTGTAAACACATATGTATTTTCTACAGACCATTACCTTAGTGCTAAAGCTACACCCTGAATTTTAGAATGGAGAAAACGAGAAAACTCAGAGGTCAAAGCTTTTTTTTTTTTTTTAAAAAAAACTCTTTGTGCATAAACTTGTTGCAAAGTGGGCATGTGTATTTAAATTCAAAGAATGCTAATACTTTTATGTTTAGTAAATAAGGTTTGTTTTACATTTAACAAGATTTTCCTTCTCTTTTCAGACCCTTTCAGCAATTACAACAAAGCTTGCTTTCATTTAAAATGGAATAGAAATGGTTTTCCTCTGTTTAAGTGACTTACATGTCGAGTGTTCCAATGGATGGCGCTACTAAGGTGACTTTATCACTAGGGGTAGCTTCTCTCTGGCCTCTAGGTGGTAGATTTGACCTGGAGGTTGCTGAGGCTTCCATGCTAACTCAACATGAGGTTGGAATAAGTGGGCACCTGTTAGTGAAGCTTTACATCCGGAAATCTTGGAGTGGCCATGTGTGTTGGAATCCGTAAGCAGGCATCTCTACAGCCAGCCCCAAGGGACCTGAAAAACTGGTTATCTGTCAACTGTGAGGCCACCAGACCACCGCTGACCACCAGAAACTACTTGCACATGCTCTGGGTCGCCGTTTCCATGTAAGAGAACTCGGAGCTCCCCCCTTCTCTCTTGCCTCATCCAGAGATGGTCTCTGCGATCCCTTCCCCTAATAAACCTCCCACATGGAACCGGTTGTGTGGCGTGATTTGTGAACACCATGTGTAATTCTCTTCCGCACGAATCTAGCATTGGTGTGTTGGCCGGGAATAGGTTCCTCCAGTGGGCACACCATGTGTGTGGGGTGGGTGCCGGCACCCCACCGGGGCTGGAGACCTATCTTGTTCCAAATCTGCCCGTGACCCCCACTTTCCGGCAACCAGATCGCTACCACAACATCCAACACTGGCTAAATTGATGAGTTCCCCCCATTGGTTGGCATAAATGTTTCTCTGGGTAAGGGAAGATTGACTGTTGAGAGTCCGACAACTTCCCAGTACCCTTTGAGTTGGGGGAACCCCCAACCACCATCTTCACTGGCTACAGTTGACCCTTTTTGCTGGACCTCAACTTAGGGCCCCTTTTCCCTTGGGAGAGCCTCCCACACACATTCTCTTCTCCCTCCCCTCTCACTCGCACAGGAAAATCCTAGTGCTATGTGGACTGTGCTCTCTTGGGTAACTGTGCCCCTGATTTCTGGCCAAAAGCTGATTAGCTGTTGGATCTGGTAGGACCATCTAGACTGAGTCACACCTTGTCTTTGGGATGCCTCTGGAAGGTCACTGACTTCTCTGTCTCCCAATGGGGAACGCCCAGACATCCGTTCCCACAGCGTCCCCACTGGGATGTCTTCTGGAGAATTTTAAAACATCACACATGGAGCCTGAGTTAAAGGCCTCTAAGCTCATACACATCTGTAATAAAACTTGGTCTACATATTCTTTAGATAAGGGTTCAAATTGGCCAATTAACGGCCACATTAAATCCCAGTATATTTTACTGATCTTCTTAATTACTCTCAGTGATCTGGAAGGATATACCCTATGTTCAACCTTTCTTCTCCACTCTAAACCTTTTCGCTGGTCTTCCTGTCCTCCTACTCAACTTCTTCTAGCTATAAAGTCTCAATCTCAAGAGTTCTCTACCTTTGACCCTGCAGATGAACCTCACCTCACCGATTTCAACCCCAGCTTCTTCCTCTTCAGCTTCTCCAAAATCCTCACAACCTCTTCTACTTCCTCCTCTTCCCCTTAGGCTTCTCCAAAATCCTCACCCCTACCACCCCAGCAATAGGCTATCCCAATCGTCTTACTCTGGCACCCACTTTCACCACTGACAACTATTAGCACCCCTGCTACCCGTTCTTGCTCTATCACAAAGCCTGCTTTCTCTACTCAGCAGAAGCCAGCCTCAATTCTTCCCTTTCGGGAGGTAGCTAGTGTAGACGGCTTAATTAGGGTGCATGTTCCCTTCTCATTAACTGAACTTTCTCAAGTAGAAAAGAGATTAGGATCCTAGACCTCTTATCCTTCTACTTTCATTAAAAAATTTCAATATCTCACTCAATCTTATAGTCTCACCTTCCATGACATATATGTGATTCTTACCAATAACCTATTACCTGAGGAACACAGGTGAGTTTGGAAACAGGCTAGAATGCATGCAGATGAGGTTCACCAAACAAATGCTTCACATCTGGTTGGGGTTGAAGCGGTACCCGAGCAGGATCCACAGTGGGATTATAATACTCTGGAAGGCATTTTAGCCAGAGATCAGTTCACGACCTACCTCTTGGCTGGTCTCCGAAAGGTGGCCCTTAAACCAGTTAATTATGAAGAGCTCCAGGAGGTCATTCAGGACAGAAAGGAAAACCTGTCTCAATTCCTAGAGTACCTTATAAAGGCCCTTTTACAACACACTAATCTAGACCCTGAAAGTACAGAGGGCAGACAACTCTTAATGACCTATTTTTTTCTCCCAAAGTTACCCTGACATCAGGGCTAAGCTTAAATCCTTGGAGAGGGGACCTCTGACTCCACAGGCAGAAGTCTTAGTGCTGGCCTTTAAGGTGTACCATGGGAGAGATGAAAAAACCCACAAGCAAAAATACCAAATGCTGGCCGGAGGCCATTTGACTGGCCTCAGCCACTACCCAGGGTCCCTTGCCTTCTAAGGCATGAGGACCACCGGTCCTTGTCTCAAATGTGGTCAAAAGAATCAGTGGGTCCAGGCTTGTCCTACCCCCCGCAAGCCACTGGGGCCATGTCCAAAATGCCACTAAGAGGAACATTGGGGTGTTGACTGCCACCGTTTCTCCCATGATATGGGGGCATCACTCCCAGATCGCCCTCCGGCCGATATCCTAGGCCTGGTTATGGATGACTGGTTATGGAGGCCTGAACATGGATGACATGTTCCCTTGACCTGACCACTCACAAAATATTTTTGCCTTTACCTGGACTGACCCTGACACTCTTGTTTCTACTCAGCTTACCTGGACTGCTCTACCCCAGGAATTTCGGGACAGCCCACACCTTTTTGTCCAAGCCCTAGCTTCTGATCTACTCTCCTTATCTCTCCTTAAATCTAAACTTATACAGTATGTAGATGACCTTCTTCTCTGCAAGCCATCCCTACAAGTTAGCCAAACTAACACTTCTTCTCTTCTAAATTTCCTATCCAGCAGGGGCTATCAGGTCTCACCCTCCAAGGTCTGATTATCTACCTCTGAGGTCACTTACCTGGAACTAACAATAACCCCAACCCACAAGGACATCACCCTAAATAGAAAAGACCTAATACGGTTCAGGCAGTTCCCTCTAATAAAGAAGAAATTTTATCGTTTCTGGGAATGGCTGGTTTCTTATGGTCCTGGGTCCCCTCCTTTTCCCTTCTCAGCCATCCCTTATATGAGGCAGCCTTAGGCCCTCTGCATGAACTCCTTCTTAAGCCCGTTACTAAGCCCTTTTGGAGGTTCCACCAGGCTCTTCTTGAGGCCCCAGCCCTACATCTTCCAGACCTAACCCGTCCCTTCTCCCTCTATGTAACAGAAAAAGAGGGATATGCCCTTGGAGCCCTTGGTCACCAACTGGGACCCTCCTTTGCACCTGTAGCATACCTATCAAAAAAATTAGACCTGACAATCCAAGGATGGGCCCCCTGTATTCATGCCCTAGTGGCTGCGGAGCTCCTTATTTGAGAGTCAAAAAAACTAACTTTTGGGTCACCTATTACTGTCTTCTCTTCTCACAATCTGTCTCACCTTTTAACATATAAAGGCTTATAAACTTAACCTCCTTCCAGGGTCCTTTCCCTCCAGGTGGCGCTAATAGAAGATTCAATCCTTACTTTCCAACCATGCCCACCTCTTAATATTTCAAGCCTTCTTCCTTGACCTAATTCTGACTATTCCCCATTTCACTCTTGCACTGAAACTTTAGAGGAACTATTGCCCCACCTCTCACACATACAGTAGGGCACATTACCTCAGGCTACCTATACCTGGTATACAGATGACAGCTCCTTTGTACATGATGGAGTTCAAAAAGTGGGCTATGCTATAGTGTCGGATACTGAGGTGGTTGAGGCACAAGCCCTCCCTGCCCACATCACTAATCAACAGGCTGAACTAATAGCTCTTATCCGTGCCTTCCAATTGGCCCAGGGACAATCCCTTAATATCTACACAGACTCTGCATATGCCTTTCATATTCTTCTCTCTCATGTTGGCATCTGGAGAGAGAGTGGGTTACTTACAGAAAAGGGAGGCTCTGTAACCAATGCAGGCCAAATTATGGCCATGCTAGAAGCCTCCCACCTTCCCACAGCCATTGGAATAGTACACTGCCGGTCCCACTGGACAGACAATTCCATAGTTTCCAAAGGAAATAACTGGGCTGACGAGGCAGCTAAGACTGCGGCCCTTAAAGGCCTAGGCTCATCCCACTCACCACAAAACATCCCTACACCACACCCCACATCTCCCCTGCCCTCTCCTCACACTTGTCAGATTCTGTCCTATCTACACCAGCTCTTTCATCCTAACAGTCAAGCCTTGCCTAACTTTGTCAGGGCTCACCTGCAGCCTACCCCTGAGGACTTGTGTTTCCTAAAATCCATTACTGCCTCTTGTAAGATTTGCCAGACCTCAGCTCTTAACTCAGGATATTGTAGCCTGCCTTTCCCTACCCACCTGGCTAGAGGCTCTCTCCCTGGGACTGATTGGCAACTTGATTTTACCCACATGCCAGCAGTCAAACGTGTCTGGTACCTCCTGGTCTTGGTGGAGGCCATTCTCGGGATGGGTGGAGGCTTTCCCCACTACTAACAAAAGAGCTCAGACAGTTTCTGATCTCCTCTATGAGATTATCACACATATTGGAATTCCTACCTTCCTCCAGTCACACAATGGTCCTGAGTTCACTTTTCAGGTTTCCCAGACCTTAACTAAAGCTCTTGACATTCCTTGGTATTTTCATATCCCATACTATTCCCAGTCTTCAGGAAAGATAAAACGAACTAACTGATCCTTAAAAAACACTCTTGTTAAACTATCACAAGAGCTTCACCTCAGTTGGGTAAAACTCCTCCCCCTGGCCCTTTTCAGGCTACGAGCTTTCCCCCAAAAACCTCTATCTATCTCACCTTTTGAGCTCATGTATGGGAGACCAGTCCTAACTCCTGGTCTTTCAAGTAAATCCTTGCCTCTCTCTGACCACCTGCTTACTCCCAGACTCTGTCATCACTGTTTTCTTCTATGGGTCTTTACTGACCACTGTTTACCACGGCCATACACTAACCCCTGTCCATCTCCTGTTAACATTGGGGACCAGGTCCTTCTCTCTCCTCCAAACCAAAGGCCCCCAAAGGCAGGGTCCCTTTAAAGTGATTCTTGTAACCTCCACAGCTGCTAAACTTGAGGGCTTCCCTCAGTGAATTCATATATACCACCTCAAGCCTTTCACCCCCTTTCCTCAAGATAATGCCCCCTCCTACATATCAACTCCAACAGAACCCTGTTTCCTCAAGCTCCAGAAAACACCAGGATCAACCACCTTGTCTCCAGTTCCAGAGAAATGAGACCTCACTACAGGAGCTCTGTTCAACCCTACTGGATTGGATATGTATCTTTCCTCCTCTCCCTCTTGCCTATTTCTGTCCAAGGTAATCCCTGCATATGGAGATTAGAGGTTCAAGAAACCATCATTGATAATAAGCAGTCTCTCCAAATAGGGTCGGGAAATTGCTCTATGGAAGGCTGCCAGGAGCCGATTGGAATAGCCATCACCCCCACATCTATTTCTCCTCTCTTATTTGATAGAATTTTTGTTTGCTTCCTCTTTGATCAAACAAAGGATCATTGCAAAAAATGGCTGGACAGGTATGGAGGCTGCCTATACTGGTCTTGCTAAATCCATGCACCAGCACAGAAGAAGCTCCTTCACCTGTACAAAAAGACTCTCTACTTATACATCCAAGACCCATGGGATCCCAGATAGGAAGCAGGCGTTGCTGGAAAACTCTACCACTGATACACACCCTATTTACTGATAAGTACGATCCATATCCAGAGAAAATATGTCCCAATTACCCAAATCTGGGGATGGGAAAAGTAGAGAAGGTAATTAAACACTCTTCTAAGGTCATTTACTCTCTGACATCCCCTCTCCTAAATAATACAAACCTGTCATTTCATCTCCTACTTCAGACCCTGACCTTGGCCTACAAGCTCCTTAGTGTGACCCATCCTGGCCATTTTAAAGCTTTCTGGCTGTGTGTACCACCTGGGACCAACTCAGAAGTACCCCTAACAGTTTCTGCGGTGGCTCTGTCAAGTAACCTCACTTCACCATTTACTAACTGCCCTGACTCTGATGTTGCCACAACCCCCTACCTTTTTCATATCACCCTCTTTGGCGTGGCAAGCTGTTTCAAGGCATCCAGGACACACTCTGTAGGAATGCTAAGTTCTTAGAATGTAATAAAACTATAATCCTTGATACCTCATCTCAACCCCAATGCCCTACTGCTAATAATACCTCGATTCTTTGTGACACTCAGGTCTATCATTATGTGCCTGCCGGTTGGTCAGGAATTTGCACGCTGGTACTCCTCTTCCCTGAGCTGGGGGTGATAAAGGAAAAGGAGCCCCTACCAATGCCAGTCGTGGACTCAATATTTGCCCAGAAGGATAAAAGGGCAATTCAAATCCTGCCCCTCTTGGCTATTGCAGGAATCATGGCAGCTGTCGGGACTGGGACAGCAGGACTTGCCATTTCCCCCTAACTTTGTGCTATCAGCTTTCTTCCCAGTTCATCCAGGACCTTCAGCAAGTGGCTCAGACAATACTAACCCTCCAAGGACAGATTAACTCGCTGGCAGCAGTAGTACTTCAAAACCGACACTGATTGGATCTCCTCACAGCTAACGAAGGTGGCCTTTGCATCTTCTTCCAGGAGGAATGCTGTTTTTACATCAACCAGTCGGGTATAGTAAAAGACAAAATCCAAAAACTACAGACAAATTTACAAAAACGAAGGGAACAGCTTGAGACCTTTAGCTCCTGGGCCTTTGAGAGCCCCATATGGAAATGGATTCTGCCCTTCCTCACACCTTTCCTGCTTGTCTTTCTGCTTTTGCTTTTTGCACCCTGTTTACATTCCTCCAACAACAAATCAAAAATTCTCCAACTAAACCATTAATCAGTTACTCCTACAGGATTATCAACCTCTGCCCACAGAACCAGATGACAATGACCCCGATGGTGGGGACCAGCTCTACCCTGAGAATGACAACACCCCTAATCAGCAGGAAGTAGTTTGAAAAGCAAAGGTCACCCCGTGCCCTCTCCACCATGACCCCCTTCCTAGTTCCTCACTTTTTAATAAAACAAAAAGGGAGGAATGTTGGGATCTGTAAGCAGGCATCTCCAACCCCAAGGGACCTGACAACTGGTTATCTGGCATCTGTGAGGCCACCAGACCACCCGCTGACAACCGGAAACTACCTGCGCATGCTCTGGTCGCCGTATAAGAGAACTCGGAGCTCCTCCTCTCTCTCTTTCTCTCCTGCCTTGTCCAGAGAAGATCTCTGTGAGCCCTTCCCCTAATAAACCACCCACGTGTAACGGGTCGCATGGCGTGATTTTTGAACCCTCCGTGTAACTCTCTTTCACACGATTCAAACAACGTGATCACCACGTGATCGGATGACTGCTAGAAACACTGCACTAGATCTGTGAACCAGGGCAAGGGGCTCCTCACAGGCTGTTTGTCTCAGTTCCCCACTACACAGAGGCAGACTCAGCTAGGAAAAGGGCAGTGTATGGAGGCGTATGATAATTCAAGGACGGGTCTTGATACTGGCCTCCATATCTTTGGTCTAGTGTAGTATTTGCCAAGAATCAAGTCAGCCAACCATACAGTCTTTTGCTTTTCCTGTGAAAAATCTTACTTTCTAAATAGCCCTTGATGTTTTTGAGGGTGCACCATCAGACTTGAGCTTGAAGATGCAGCCTTGAAGCCCTCCGGAGTGGGTTTTCTCTCTTTGTCCAATTCTTGGCCAAGTACCGTCACTGCTTTTAACACTGCATGTTGTTTGGGAATTTTCCAGGTGTTTATACAAACTCTTCTGACGTTGAGCACGTGGTTTCTGCTGGCTTCTGCTTCTACCCAGCCTGTTCTTCCAGCCTCTTTGTTCTCCACCAATCTCCACTCCACACCATTCTGGGTCTCCTAAATGGCTCTTTTTCAATTTCCTTTGGATTTCTTCATTCCTTTTCTATTCCTCTTCCTGACAACTCTCATTCTGCCACTTGTTGGGGGTTGGCCTGGTGCTATGTATTTTAATGCTAATTACTGGTCCCCAGGATCTTGTCCCTGTTCAGAAGAGCACATTCACATGCAAACCTATCCTTGTTCTGTAAACCTGCATAAGTTACTATACCTGATTATTGGTTAAACGGCCTATACCTGGACAGGGCAGAGTGGGGTAGGCCCGGCTAAGGTCCCTGGACTTCCGGGACAGGAGAGAATAAGAGGAAGGAGGATGCTATGATGGGTTTGTGTGAAAAACAAAAACAAAATAAAACCAAACAAGAAAACCAAAGCACGTGTGCTGGGAGGACGGACTTCAATAATGTCCTGAAAAGGCCAAGATGAAGAATACAAGCAAATACTTTGGGATTATGGATGAAAGGTCGACCAGATGAGGAGGATCAAGGCAGATGGCATTGGATGGGGGCTGGGAGATGGGTGGTGAAGTTATTGAGCCAGCATAGGTGAAGTATAGGCCTGGCCCAAGGTAAATAAGGTAATTATAAAATGTAACAGGTATCTATGTCTTATTATTTGTGATAGCAGGTTAAATAATACCTCCGTGATAACCTTTGGGCCAATAAAAAACATCATATAGCCCAGTACTCATTCTTTTATTTACCACAGCAGCCATTCTAGTGCTTAAGTATCTTCTGTGATGTCTCTTGGCCTAGTAAACCATCAACAAAAGTCTTAGACTGAGTGTACCCATGTCTTAACCTTTGTACTTTCTGCCTTTTTCATACACTAGACATGTATTGTCCAGTATGACAGCCACTAGCCCACATGTGGTCAGGCCACAATCCGCTGAGAATGTGTCGGAATTGTGGTGACTTGCAAGTTTCAAAAACACTAATTGTTGAAGACTTGATAAGAAAAAAGTGAAATATCTCAATAAGTTTTGAATTGCTTGCTAATTGAGGTGATCATATTTTACATACACTGTGTTAAATAGTTTGCTAAAATTCATTTCAGCTTTAAAAAGCTTCTTACATATGGCTACCAGAAACTTTTAAATTGTGCCCATGGCTCATATTGTCCCTCTGGATAGTGTCTCCCTAGGCAAATCTGATTGCTTGTGCTTCTTGGACTTGCCTCACATGTCCCTGACTCATTCACACCGTTTCTACACCTGGCAATCTTCACCCTGAGCTGTGGGCCAAATTCTGCCCTTACTTCTAGGTCCTTCTTTCCCAAAAGCTATAGTTTGTTAAGGAAAAAGTCCAATGCTGTGTGTGGGATACTCCTCTCAAGTTGTTGGTCAGGGTAACATGAAGACCCCAAAATAATACAGGCTATTGTTACTGCTCTTAGTTGCCCACAAGAACTCAAGGATAAAACCATATTGCTTTGGTTGCAGAACATGGAGAAATCAGGTTAGTACTAACCAAGTTGGTTTCTTCCCTGCTAGCTAGCTTTCATACTACTGGAAGGTGCTATGTGCGGCTGATGGTAAAAAAGTCATCAACAGTTTTATTTAGCTGTAAACTTTATCAATTACAGAAATGACCAGTGTGGCAAGATCCTACATGGATGCAATAGTGGCATGAATGTTAGGGTAACCAACTGCGTTCTGGTTGTATTTAAGGCCCATTACACAGGAAGAAATACATGTCTAGTGCTATGACTTTTTGAGAATGCATGGTTGGGGCGCTTACAGACCCCTTAGGCCTGTAAAGTACTATTATTTTTCTAAATGGACATAGCATCAAAATGCCCTCTGGATTCCTATCTCTATGCCCTTAGATTGGTGCTGCTCTCAGACCTTACCAGTGAAGTTTTTTTTTTTTTTTTTTTGTCTAATGGATGGTAGTTAGTTCAGAAACTCATGACTGACCAAAGGTCAGGGAGTAAGTGTCACGGTGTGCTAAAAAAGAAATGGGACATCTGTATGTGCCTTTCCTCCTACTATTAGGGTTAAGGAACCACTGCATAGGACGGGGCAGAAAGACTGTAAGTACCAGAAGCTGGAATGGACCAGAGTGAAACAGTGCTTTCTGGACATGGAAAGCTTGCTATAGTCATGAGCTCATACCAGCTGGGTGGTCTGCACAAGGTCTAGCCAGTCAACATTCTAAAACGGAGGACAGAGGGTCATTAGCCCCAACTCCTCCTAAGGTGCTATTGTCAATTAATGGCTTCCGAAGGAGAGAGAGTTGGCTCCCTTTAAGAGTGGGTCCCTGGTAGGTCTCCAGTGGATGAGTATGTGGGCAGTTCAAATTAAACTTGGTAGGCTATTTTTTAAAATAAGGTTGTGAAACTGGCAAGAAGTATGGGGAGGTGGATCTGAGAGGCATTAGGGGGAGGGCTAGGAGTGAGTATTATCAAAACACACTGCAATTCTCAAAGGCTTAACAAAATATTATATTTTAAAACCTTATATAATACTAATCCAACACAAGACAGGAACTCACCATGTGCTTTTATTCATAGCTTCTCACTGTGACAGACTGAAGCTATCTGGACTATACTTCAAGGCAACTTTCCTTCCTTGGCAGGGCCTAGAATGGATGAGTGCACTGATTTGGAGGTGAGTCTTCTATTTGTCCCGGGTCACTCTTAAATCTCTAAAGGGCATGTGACTTGTTTTTCACTTTGTCTCTCCACTGTTTAGGGATAGGGGAACTGAGAGGAGATGTGAGCATCCCTGCTTGGTAATTTTCTCTTATATTTTCTGCTCATATAAGGCTCGCTTGACAGCCTTTTAGGGAGATGACAGAGAACAACTTTCCGTGAAATGTTTTGACGCTAGGGAGCCACTTTGAGAGTTTGCATTTGCTCACTGATTTAAACTTCCAGCCAGTTGGCGCTTCCCCAGTAGGAAGTGTGGTCTGAGTGCCTTGCATCTAAGATGGCCGTTTCTAGAGCACCCAGGAAGCTTCCACAAGGAGTTTATGAAAGACCCTGTGAATGAAGATGTTAAGAAGACTCTGTGGATAATGGCTTTTCCAAGTCATTTGTGCACCGACTAAATTAAAAATATAAAGCCTCAGAGAAAAATGGTAAACACATCTAAACCCTTGCTCAAAATCCATTTAAAGTTTCCTAAAGACACATAGGAAAATAACTCAATGTGCCCTCTAAACTAGAATTCTTCCAGCAATAATATAACATGGCAAGAATAACTCTGGCAAATGAAACTACATGTTGAATTCTCCCCAGGGAATGTCTGTGTCATCTGTAATGATTTCTCAAAAATATTTCTCAGAGGTAGAGAATATTATGTTGTCAGGGCAGCGACCCGGTGGAAATGCTTCAGGAAGCTCGGTCATTCATTACAAGCTTCTCCTTCCTGATACTTAAAACATCTTTCCCTCGATTTTCCTTTGGAACTGAATGTGTACAAACCAGCTGCAGCTGTTATACCCAATACTATTAATTAATATGAGGATGGAGTTAAGTTCCTCAAATTAGAAAACTCAACTTGGTCAATGCCCTTCGCCCAGGCTTCTTTAGCTAGAAAAAAGACGGTTCCTACCTCTGAACTCTACCATGTTTATGATTCTCAGGTTGTAAGCACCTGCATTCCCATCAGGCATCTGAGCATTGTTCTTCTCTCTCATACGACTGACAGGAAGACTGTGAGTTCCCGGACGGCAGGGTGTGGGAGTCTTTGGATGCCATAGTTCAGTGTATAGATCCTGAGGATCAGTAAGTCTGAGCTGAACATTGTGTGTGTGTGTGTGTGTGTGTGTGTGTGTGTGTGTGTGTGTGTGTGTGTTTAGCCTGAGGCTCTGGGATGGGAAATGAGGAAAGAAAAGTATGTAAAAGGGGCGTGGCTATCCTATGGGGAAGCTGAATCTGAAATCAGCTTAGACCAGGGGAGGGATATTTCAGAGGCAGCTTGGACTGTGTCGTCAGATCATTAAACTCCAGGCAATAATGAGCTGTGTTATTTTGAGATTTTTTAATGCATTTCCCTCCCAGATTGAGTGGAACCACTGGGTGATATTTTTCTAATGAACACCTTTCAGGCACACTCTTCTGTTGGGTGTGGCCCTTGGGTGGTAGGTATTTGCTGTGCAGTTATATCTGAGCTGTGGGTTTTTCAGTCTTCCTGTGTCATCAGTTTGTTATAACAATACTTTGTCATTGTGTGAAACCTTGATTTTTTTAGTACTCTTGGCTCTGTTGCCATGCTTATCCTCTTCACACAGAGTCCCACACAGAGGCAGGGTCCATTACATTCTCTGCATACAAGGCATGGGGTTTTACTGCTAGGCCAAATATGCAATGAAAATTAGGGAAGAGGGCCTGTACTAGAATCAAGACTGCCCAGGATTGTCATCCTGATCAAGCAGACCATCTTGGGGTTGTGTCAGACTCTGCCTTTTCACACCAGAGCATCCCTTCCCCAGTGTTCAAGATGCTACTGCTGATGGTCATGAGAAGTCAGGGGCCCAGGAGTAACCTCACAGCATCAGAGTCAAGGACAGCAAGGGGCCTTCCTTCTCTAAGTTGTTTTTGTGAAATAGGCGTCTTTGTATTTGGCTCAGGTGGCCTTAAAGGGCTATCATTCAAGGCCATGTTCAAGGAGCTGTGAGCAGCTGGCTGCGTAGGAGGGGTGTCATCTCCCAACAGTGTGGACACTGAAAAGATGGAGACCCAGGGGAGAAGCCACTAAGAACTGCCTACAAGCCAGAGCCTGGTGAGAGGTGTTCTCTTAATTCTCTTCTAAAATCATGAATAGATCTGGTGGGAAATTAGCTAATCTTCATTAAAATCTGCATTTTTTTTTTCTGAAAGCGAGAGAAAATTCAGGTACAGAGAACATTGGTTCCAAAGAGCCAGGGCACTTCCATTTTAAGTGAACAAGGCTTCTGTTTTTGTTCCTGATTAAAAACCTCATGAACAACCAGAGTTACTCATGGTTAAGGGACCTCGAGCCTGTACTTGGGAGATGGCATTTTGGAAAGAAGGTTTTGTTGCCTTACTTTAAGAAATGAAGTCTGGGGCTGGAGAGATGGAACAGTGGTTAAGACCACATGCTGCGCTTGCAGAGGACCTTGAGTTTGATTCCTACACCCCTGTGATGGATCATAACCTGTTATTCCAATTCCAGGAATCTAATACTTTCTTCTGGCTTCACTGGGCACCAGACACCTATGTGGTGTATATACATACATGTAGGCAAACACTCATATATATAAATAAATATTTTTAAAATTATATATATATATATAATTTCTCTCTCTCTCTCTCCCTCCCTCCCTCTCTCTCTCTGTGTGTGTGCATGAGTTTATGTGCACTGTGTACATGCAAGTGCTCAAAGAAGCCAGAGGGTGACAGAACCTCTGGAACTGGAGTTACAGACAGTTGTAAGCTACCTGATATGGGTGCTGGGAACCAAATTTGGGTTCTCCCCAAGAGCAGTATGTGCTGCTATCTGTGGGGTCATCTCTTCAGCCCCAAATAAATAATATAAAAATAAAAAAGTAATTGAAAGCCAACTAATGGGCTTGAGAGGCAGATAGTAGTAGGTTAGCAAGCAGAAATGAGCTCTGGATTCACAGATTTTGGAGTTAAACAACCAAAACCCCAGATAGCCCAAGGAATTACTGTTTTCTAAGCAAGGATCTACCCCCAAAGCCAAACAGCTTCTTATTGACTCAGCTTTTCCTTGAGGTTTCAGTAGCTGTTTGTGTTGGAGTATTCTGCTAGGGGGCATCATTTACTGTCTTTAAAAGGATGATTTTAAAAACAAAGCCTGGTCCTTGAAGAGCTTGGTACAAGGAGACTATTTATCAGCTCATCCAAATGTAAGGATTGCCTTCAAAGCATGGCAGGACTGGCTGTCAAAAGATCAAACTTTTGCAGGAGTCTAAGTTCTTGCAGGGGCTTGGAAGACTCACTCTTCTGTTCTCCAGACACTTTCCTGTGATCTGATAGCTGGTGTTCCCTGCTCTGGGACCCTATATGTCCCAATGCACTTGCCTTGATGTTATTAATTTTCTTTTTAATGGCTCCTGGGATAGTGACCAATGATTAAAGCAATTTTGATGAGTATAGTCATATGAATAAGTTGTAGCTAAAATACCTCTTGTTCTATTGATTGGTTGATTGACAGACTGCAGATTGCAGCTCAGGTTCTCACGCCTGCCACGCAAGCTCTGTCACTGACTTACACTCCCAGCCAGGCCTTGCTTTTCTGGAGATACAGGTGCTGTTTATGGTTAAAAGACAGGCAGAGAGCCAGCAGACTGTAGGGTCTGGATGCTAACACAACACAAAGGTACAAAGAACTCCCCTGACTATCCATAGACCCGTCACTGGTACTGACCTTGAGTAGATGGAGATTTAGAAAGTGATGTTTGGCTGTGGCATGAGTTAGCATATATTCTCCCTTTTGCATAGGTTTATTGTTCTCTTAATCTACCTCATCAAGTTCCCAGGGTTGGCTTTGCACGCACTGTGAAAACAAGGCTGACCCTGAATTGCTAGACATAGGACAATCCTTCTGCCTTAGATTCCTGAGTGCTGGGATTATAGACTTGCATTGCCCCACCCAGCCTGTCTACTCAATTCAATCATGGAACAGCTTGATAAACACTTTAATTACCATAATGCCTATGAAATGCTGGGACTCTTGAGCTGAGTCAGACTTCTTCAAATGGTTCTCACTCCAGCATTTTGGTTGGAAATCAAAAGCCAAGGGAAGTTTTGCTTTCAGAAAGCCTTTCTATTTTGGCTTGTCATATTTTGCTAGAACAGTGACTACTGGCATCTAGTCAGGGGTCAGGGATGATGGCCAACAGTCCTCCACAGCAAACCATCACTGTCCCCAAATGCCAAGGTACTGAGGTTCAAATGCCTAGCTTACCAGAGGAGGCCCACTTGAACAAAGGATAAAATATGGAAGACGTGACTGCAGGCTGTCAAGGCAAGTATGCAGAGAGCCTGGGGCAGTGTGTGTATATGTGTGTGTGAGAGTGTGTGTGTGCACTCATGTGTGTACTGTGTATAGCAAGCATGGTGAAGGCTTTAAGGGAAAGGGATTCCTAGCCATGGTTTGTTCTTTTCTCTTTGCATGCAAGCACCAAACAGTGACTTGAATTAGTCAACTGTACAACATTTTGTACAGATCTCTGGGTAATTAGTCAAAGATTTCTGATGACTTTTCATCTTCCTTTAAAATTCTTTTTTTTTTTTCTCCAGCAGGTCTGAGAGAAGGAAGGACTCACACAGTTTTGTTCTTTTCTTTCTGGCCAGGCCCCTCTAGTGGGACATGTAGTTCTTGTATGTTTTCTTCTTTTTTTATGTCAAGGTTCAGCTTCCTCACCCTTGACCCACAAAGCCTTTCTCTGGAGAACTCGGTCCCTTAGGATTCTTAGAGCCTTATTCCCTCTCTCTCCTCCCACACTCGTCTCCTGTGAGTTTCTCCCTTGATCAGCTTCTCAGAACAGAGCCACTGTCCCCACGTGTGCCAACCATCACCGCACTGAGTGCTGTACTAGCGCTGGCCCCCCTGGAGGGGGGCTGAGAGAGAGAGAGAGAGAGAGAGAGAGAGAGAGAATCGGGAAAGTGCCGGATGCTCATCTTCCAGGCATGTTGAACCAGTGGGTTCTCAGGTGTTCTCCTTGCAGAGTCTGGATTGTGCCATAAGCGAGCATCTAGAAGCTTAATCTCTGTTCAGTAGGCTCAACATGCAAAAAATAAATTGCTATGATTATTATTAGCATCTAGTTACTTACAGGTTTTCAGAAACTGTTTCCATATCAAGCAGATCAACCTTCCTGTTGTCATAGAGACAAAGATCTTTATATAATTATGTGCAAGGTGATTTCTCCCCTCCCCCAACCAGTTGCATAGAGCTAATATGAAAAAAGGAAAGGGAAAATTTTAAATTATTTTTTTCCATTTAGCACCCCCCATTAAGACAAATGAAAATGTAGGAGGCTGTTTCTTGTGTCATAGTTTAGGTTTTAAACACTTATGTCTTTAATGAGAAATGGAAGGGAGGAAAAAATATGAATAATTTGAACAATGTCATTTTGAAAAATTGCCAGCAGCGGGTTGTCAGTGATAAGCAATTATCACTCATGCACTTTTTGTTCTTTTTAAACAAAATAGTGAACTTCAGACAAAGGGCTTAGAAGGTTGAGTTTTCAGCATGACTGAAATGACTGAAGCAGAATTGTATCTACTGAAGGAGACTGATGAATTCTGAGGCTCTTTGCAGTACTCCCTTTCTTGAACCTCCACAGCCTGGGTGCCCCTCCCTTCTGCAAAGCCTAACCCAGAATACTTGTTCATGCCAGACCGCAGCTCCCTTCTGGCAGCCTGACTTCAAAACCTCAGCTCTCTTCTATTTATTAACTTCCAATAATTTATTATCCAGAGCACTTTCTGTATTGTGATTTTTTTCCTTTATTCACTTCGCATCACAAATGATAAATTCATGAGGGGTGACAGCCTGTGGCCCTCCACTTTTATTTCCTATCTTTTGTTTCAATATTGCCTTACACCTTGATCACTCACTTTCTTTCTAGGACACAGCCTGCCGGTTTCCTAAGACTAACTCTTTCCTTGAGTTAGTTTCCTTGAGGTTTTAGACTGGGGCTTCTCTATCTACTCTACTTGAGAGTTCACACTAACAAATATGTCCTCCCTCAGCCCTAGTGTTCTCTGCCTGTCATTCTCTATGAGGAAAAACAAAACAAAACCTTCCATTGTCCTGATTGGCTCCCATCTGTCTCTGAGTTTGGGCTTTTTAATTTTATGCATTCTTCTTCTTCCAATAAATAGGCATATGCATGGAGGAGGTGATAGAGAAGGGACACATATAGCAGGAGGAAGTTTATGCCATTATCAAGAGCAACACTTTGGTTCTTAACTTCAGTGTTCTCTGGTGATTTCACAGAGTTTCTGATTCAGTATGGTGGGCAGAGCCTGGGATCCCAGCCTAGCCTGGAGGAGCGAGTGTTGCGGGCCCACGTTCACACTTGGAGAAACATTGTTCGGAACTGGCAGCCTTCCTGTCTTTCCACGTGCCTCGGTATTTTAATTGGGAGGTTGGGTTCTCAGTGCTGTTCCTACAGTGGCTCTACCTCCACAGAGCTCACAGCTGAAGAACAAGGTCACCTCTCAGTCACCTGGTGGTCAGGAAGTGTGACCTTGCCGTGCTTGGGTGGGGCTCTTCAGATGTCTAGGAGAGGATCTCACAGTGGATGCTAAGGTAGGCCCCATGGAGAATGCTGAGGATTCTCTAGGATCCCTCGTGGATAGTAAAGGGCTTCCAAGCCCCAGAGCCAACTCCTAAGAACCAGAATTGCTCATTGTAATTTTGGTGTTCCTGCCTCCCACCTGGCCAGAGTGAACACAGCATCTGTTTTGAAGGCTTGTTAAACCATGCTGCGGGACAGTCAAATAGTGTGTTGCATTTTCATTTCCGCTTTCCTCAGGGAAGGGGCCTGCCAGGGTCCTCACCGAGGCAACACGTGAGCAGCTCAACATCAAAGCGGCTAGGATGTGGCTCATCTATTCCTTCTCCATCTTCCTCTGGAGAGGCAGTTACCACCCAGTACCAATGTTGAATAAGTTGGGAGCAGTTTTTTAATTAAAGGAAAAAATAATTTTCTTTGAAAGACAATTAATAAAGGTAATTAATAAAGTTTTTCTTTGCAGCATGGTAGCTGAGGGACATGGAGCAAGGGATGTTCCACCTAGTTAGATCTCAAGAGTCTTCTAAAGGGTGAGCTCCGTGCGTGAAGGGCTGTTAGTCATACAGCCCCTCCTAGGCGCAGTGCGGGAAGCGTGCCACAGAAGGGCAAGCCAGAACTTGGGAGATGGTTCCACACATTTGTTGATTGATTGAAACAAATTCTATCAGCGTGGCCATCCCCTTCAGGGATTAGAGCTGACAAGATAATTAATGGAAGCTAATTAACAGAAACCCCTCAACCCTTAACTGTCTTTCTCAACCACAGTATTCCTAGAAGGCCATTAAGTTGTCCACAGGGGGCAGACCAAGTGCTCAGGGGGACTGTCATTGGTTCTCGCAGAGCCCAGGGAAGACCTCCGCAGACCTGGTGCGTATGGGCTGCCCCCTGCTTCCTTTGGTGGTTTTACTGAAATTTAAGTCGTATAACGTAAAATTCAACCATTTCAAGTGTACAGGGCCATGGTTTTAGAGTGCATACATGAAACCATTACCACAATCCAGTTTTAGAAAAAACTCATCACCCCAGCCTTCCCCATGTTACCAGACACCCACCGTTGCCCACCCATCCTCAGCCCTGGGAGATGGCCTTCCCTTCCTGCCTTCCATCCATCTAGCCATTTCCATATAAACAGGATCATGCAACATGAGGAACGCTTTTCCTAACCGGAGGGCATTTGGTATCTTGGCACTGGTAGCCCCCTCCCGTCTTCATCCCATAACTTCAGGAAGCAGTCGCCTTTCTCTGCTTGCTGATGCTGCAGCGCCTTTTCCATGTCCACGAGTGGCACAGCAGAAGCCAGTGTGCTTCTTTCACTGCTTAGCTAGCCACACTGTGCAAACACACTGCTGCGGGCACTGAAGAGCTCACCTGGTGGCCGGAAGCCAGACTGCTGCCATCCCTGCTGACAAATCAGGTCACCCCTGGCCCTAGCGAAAAGCCCTGATAGATACTACAGGCAAGGAGCCCACAGCAACCTTCCTAGACCCCGCTGGCCAAGGCTCAGACCCATTCAGACTGCTCAGGCAGAGAATGCTGGTGAAGGGGTTCCCGGTCCACCAGAGCTTCAGGCAGCGGCAGAGAGAAGCCTCCTGTGACTTTGGGGCAGTTTTAAGTCACCTGCCTCAGTCTCCCCCATGGGGAAAGTGCAGGTCTGGACTGTGAAGGAGGAGTAAAGACAGTCTCAAGCTCTGGGTCTTCATCACTGGGAAGCGTGAGGAGTTTGCTAGGGGGAAAAGTTATGTCCTGCTGTCCAGCAAAGGAGCCCAACATTGAGTAGCAAAAGGCAGGGACCAGGGGCGGTGTACTCACAGTCGGGCAAGGCCAGCTCGAGGGCCAGGGCAGCGCAGGGCCCCATCAGGCGTGCAGTCACAGGGCTCGGGGCAGCGCGACCCTGACAGCTGTCCGGACTGCAGCGGTGATGGCTTCAGCACCAGCATAGCCAGCGCCAGCAGCAGTCTGAGTGCTGGGGTCCTCCGCCCCATGGCCTGCCAGCCTGAGTGTGAGCTCGCGTGGCCGGGCCAGTATGCTGAAACGCCCGGGGGCCGCCCGCCCCCTAGCCCGCCCCTCGTCCTGCCTTCCCACCCTGCGTCCCCGCCTGCTCCAGCCCTCCCCTCTCACCGCGCGCCCCTGGCCAGTCCCTGCTCTCCTTGACCTAGGACGGTGGCCAGCTACCCCACTGCTGTTTCCCTATGACTGGACCGGTCCTCTACCCTAAGCCTGCACATGAACTGAGGGTTAGAACGCAGGCTGATGTGTGGCAAGCGCTTCCAGTGAGGAGCAGGAGTTGGGAACTCTGCCCTGCCTTGAGCCTCAAGGAGACCTGTCTTGGTTCTATGAAAGGTCGCTCTCAATAACAGAAGTGCGAAGGTGCCAGACCTGCTGTGTCTCAGCCCCAGGCTGTGCTCCTTCACACTTTCAGTCCAAGTAATCTCCCCCTCTCCGCTTCCGCAGTGATATCTCTCTGCTTTTCTTGGTTCTCCTCAGCTTTTGGGTCTGTCTCTTATCTCCCCAATGTACTGCGAGGCTCTTGAGAGCAACATCCAGTCTGGGTTTACTTCCTATTCTTTCTTTAGTTAATAAAGGTTTGTGATGTGAATGGGTGAAATGACTATATTATGTAAGCATCTGACCACAATGGGTGTCCAATATACTCTAAGACTTTGTGATAGATGTCTTGCCTCACATCATATCCAAGACTCGAAGGGCACTTAAAGCAGGAACTCCTGTCTATCACCCAACTGTCTCATACCAATGTAAAACCCTGCTATACAATCTGTGATTCTAAACCCCTTGGAGAGAAAACCCGATCTTTTGGCAACCCTGAAAATGAATCTTTTCTTTTTTTCCCCTCTCCTGTGATATTAGACCCTAATTCTTTCAAGGATTGATTTTGGACTCTAGAAATATTGGAGTTTTCAAGAATGGGGTAGACTTTGAGAGCTTAGATGAGAAGGCATCTAAAGCTTTCAAGATAGGACACAGAGCTCTCTTTTTGAAGTCCCTCACAGGGACAGCTTCCTCAGTCACCGGTTTATAGCCTTCTGCCCAACCACGGATGGTAGATGATTACTGTTTTTATCGCTCTTGTTTTTGAATTACCCAGCTTTGCCCACACTGTACTGGGTGTGTTCTTCTCTGACTTAGATTTTTATGTCTTTGTGCACGCTTCCCAAGGCTTAAAGGATCCCTTCCTCCTTTTCTGGTAGGTAAACTCGTGGTTTATTCCAATGCAGACTGCTGCCCCTTTCATGTGAGCCTTCTATGACCAAGCATAGCTTGTTATCACCAATTCTAAAGCTTGTACCTTAAAACTACAATGAAAGATTTGATTTTGTTTTCCCCTGTCAATTGATCTCAGTACTGAGAGCCAAGTCGTAGCTCCTGGTCTGCAGTTGGTGCTCCACAGAGCTCTGCTGAGCGCTAAAATGAATAGTGACACCCAGACTCTGGGCTGTAGTAGACACCAGAGAAGAGCTTCTCAGAATTGTTTGATTTATTCTCAGCCACACTAGATCTAGCTCCATAAGTGCTTAGTAATTACACATCTGTACTTTGGGATTGTGCTGCATCTCCACTTTTAGTTTTGTCAGATTTTGGTAGTGCTGGTGAAGTAGCACTGGGTTTTCAAAACATCTCTACCATGTCGCCTTGATGGCAGGAGAGAATAAGTGAGGAACTAAAAGTGACTGAATGATGTTTGTTTCAAGACTCATGTTTTATGTGTGGCCTTAATTTTCATACCATGCCATGCCACGCCACACCACACCACACCATCCCATCCCATCCCACACCATACCAACCTATTATCTATCTCTTGTACATATCTAGGCATGTGTGTGTGTGTGTGTGTGTGTGTGTGTGTGTAAGTGTTCCCAGAGCACATATCAACTCCCTGCTCCCCATGTATGTTGTTTGCAATCACCACTGAATCTTTGAGGACAGTGGGCTTTTCAGGAAGAGCCATGTCACTGTGCACTCCAGTAGCTGCAGTCCTAGGGAAGGGAAACAGTTGCGAGTTCTTCTGTTCTGTTGTCAGCATTGTGACTTGGTCTTCAGTCTTGTCCTCTGTAGGAGAAAGGGTTGGTATTCATAGTCCATAAAGGTCTTTTTCTAAAATGCATGAACTTTGCTGGGGGCTCCCATGGTGCTGCAGTATATACAACCGAGTAGTTTATCTGGGGAATTAAACCCTGTTTACAAAAAGGTGAAGTTATTTACATGGAAGAGAGTTTCACAAAAATTAATCATTGTCTATGATTAATTTTAGTTAGATCTTATTACAGTCAATTCTTGCTATGAATCCACGATAATCCAATCCCATTGAATTGTTTGTTCCAATCACAAACATTTGCTACAGTGAAATTTACCTTTCCTCTTTATTAATACGTGACCTCCTTCAAGTGGCTAATCTTAGTGCTGAGGGGCTCTGCCTTCCATAACTAGGCGTGTAGATACTTTTGTCATAAAACTTCAAAATAGCATGACCCATAGGATGGCTAGTTAATTTTACTGACAAAAATAATATGGAAGAAAAAAAAATCACAGCAAAACTCTTCAAAATTTCTGAGCAGAAATTTCTCATATTTTAGGTTGCAGAACTCTCATTTACAAAGATTAAAAACCAAAGATTCCCAAGACTTCCCCCCAAGAGACTCCAACTCAGTAGACTCCAAACAAGGTCTAGAAGCCTGCATTTTCACACGAGCCTCACGCAACTTGATGCATACGTTGGGGCTTCCCAGAACAAAATTTGAGAAACACCAAAACCAAAGATCCAGAACCGAATTTGCCAAGGGCAGCTCAAGGATCCTTATTAACAGCTGGCTACGACGGTTGTTGTCTGTCTGTAATTCAGTACCTGGGAAGCTAAGGCAGGAGGATTGCCGAGAGTTTCAGGTTAGCCTGGTATATAATAAAACAAAGCAAACCCAACCAAATAATTCTCCCCTGCACAGATGTAGCCCATGGCAGTTTAGCATCCAAGTGGGTTACATAGTGATGGGAAGAGGGACTGCCTCTGACATAAACTGATTGGTCTGCTCTTTGATCACCTCCCCCTGAGGGGGGAGCAGCCTTATCAGGCCACAGAAGAAGACAATGCAGCCATTCCTGGTGTGATCTGATAGACTAAGATCAGAAGGAAGGAGAGGAGGACCTCCCCTATCAGTGGACTTGGGGAGGAGCATGCATGCAGAAAGGGGAGGAAGGGTGAGATCGGGAGGGGAAGAGGGAGGGGCTTATGGGGGGATACAAAATGAATAAAGTGTAATTAATAATAAAAAAAGAAAAAAACAAAGAAAAAAAAAAGAACTGTGAACGAAGCTTAAGGACTTGGATACGTTGTCAAAGAAAACCAGTAAGTATAATGAACACAGTCAGACAGCAATGTATGTATGTGTGTTTAAATGTTTAAAATTATGTAGTATGTTGCATTGATGGGGTTGCTTCTTATCACAGAATCTTTATTTCTTTTTATATATACCTCAATCAAAACAATAGCATTTGTTGATCGACTTTGGGGCTAGAGGCAGTTGCAAAGTGACAGTAATTTAAAGAAACAGAACTGAGCACAGGCAAGATGTTCTGATTCTTGAGTACACATTCTGTTAACACGGAGACTGGTGTTTCTTCCAAACAGTAGCTTTTCTCTTCCCTCAGAAGAAAAAGAAAGTATAGCGCAGAGGGGGAGAAAGGGTAAGCATGAGGAGGAAACCGAAGTTTCACCCCCGAGCCGCTCACCTTGCACCTGGAGCAAAAGCCAACCAAACCAGGCAGTGTGGAAAGATGACTCCTAAAGATGTAAATTTCACCTGATGTCACTCTGCGACACCAGATGTGACCAGTTGTGTCACATGCACAACCAGTCTGAGGTCCTTGTGAGCAGGAGAGAAGCCTGTAGCTGCAGGCCACAGGAACCTGGGCCCTGCTCTTTGGATGGGTTGAAGGCTAGGCTGTAAAGGCTGATCTGGGACATGAGGAGACTTCTCTGAAATTGATGGAGAGAAGGATGGAAATGGAACCTTGCTTTTGGTCATGTTGCAGGGATGTGAATGGGTTGGGTGCTGTTCCTGCCTTGCTTCGTGTCTGCCATAGAAATGGTTAAATTCTATAGAGAACAACAGCAAGAAGAAACAGATGGGGTGGGCAGATTCCATGAATCTGGTCATACCACACCATCTTCATCCTTGGACTTCCCAGGTAATAAACTATAGCATTTACTGTTTTGCTTAAGGTAGCTGGAGTTGAATTCTTGTCACCTGTAACTCCAGATCCGTACCTTCCCTGTGAGCCTTGCTGTGGGCTTAGCCTGCCTTCCACAAGATGGAAGGGAAATGGCATTTCGCAGTTCTCCATCCCCAGTGAACTTTCCCACATTGTGTTAGAAGTGCTTCTCCTTGTGCTCTGGGAAGTGGAGCGGGTGAGCACATGGATGGGTGAATGAATAACTGAACAGAAATGTAGTGCCAAGGACGATGTTACCCTGTGCTAGGGAAGCTACGTTTTTAAAACAACTCACCAAACATTCTTTTGATTTCAGATAAGGGTTTCTAACAGAACTGCAACCTTGATTTAGAAGTTAGGTTTAAAGCCAAAATATTAGATAAACTCAACAAGAAAAGAAAAAAACTCTTAAATGTCGATAAAATTCAACAGGGAAGGAGAATTTGATTAAAAAAAATTATGTAGAATTAAAGTGTGGAGCCCAGGATACATTTTTCTTCTTGATAGTTTATAGTATTTAGGGGAAAAAGGTATCAAAACTCAAGAAATTTGGGAAATTTTAGTTTAGCAAGTTATTTAAGTTTCTTTACTGTGGGATTTTTTTTTTTTTGAATATCAAAACTCAAGAAATTTGGGAAATTTTAGTTTAACAAGTTAAATAAGTTTCTTTACTGTGGGAATTTTTTTTTTTAAATAAAAGGATTTATTCAGATCTTCTTAACACCTTGATTTTACGTCAAGGAACCATTATCCTGGTCTGGAAGATGGCTGCCTCAGTATGTATAGCATGCAGGTGATGCTGAGAGGAAGTTCCTCTGGGCCCTTCCTTTTCCTTACTCTCGGTAAGGTCAGCACATATATATATATATATATATATATATATATATATATATATATATATATATATATATATATATTTAATCATGTAATGTTTTAGCTTGCCCTTCCCAGGCTCATTTTTATATATTTTTGAGAATGAGAGCAATCAGAGCCAATGACATTTTCATGTGAATGACTTACCTTCTGAGGACCCGAGTCAATTCCAGGGAAAGGGAGCCATCTCCACTACAAGCTTCTTCTCATCACGGAGGCATCAATGCCCTACCAGGCATGCTCAGATGTATTCAGAACAAAATCTAGAGGAAGTGAAAAAATAACGCTGTTGCTCCCTGCCACTGAGCAGGATGTGGCAGCCCTTTTCTCTCACCCTCTTTTTCTCATCTTCTTAGCAGCTGCTTGCTTTATGCCAGCACTATCAGAGATGTAGCATCTCTCTTCCTGGTGTTGCTAAAATTGATCTCTTTGAGTTCTGCTTTCTGGACATCTTGTACAATGTAGACAAAGAGGGCCCCTGTTTCCTGGGGTTTGCAAGGCCTCTTCTTCTTCTTTAATCAAAAGGGGGAGGCTTCAATGAGTTCGGTAGAGCACATGGTACTGTGCTTCAGACTCAAGGCTGACTGACTCCAAGAGGAATGCTTGAATTTAGAGGAAGCTTCTTGGCAGAAGTACTGAGTGGCCATGAGGGACAGAAGTGGTGAGGGATGCTCTGTGGCTATACAGAGCTAAGATGACATCTGCCTGGGGAGAGAGCCAGGAGGCATGTGAAGTACACTGGTCAGAGCAGAAGAAATACTGTAACGAGGGAAAGAAACTTGAGAATCCTTGTGGTCCTCATAAGCAACAAACTTAAGGCTCCATGCATGGTCTTCATCAGTCCTTTAACAATCACTGTGGAGAAGTTCCACGAGTTCTTGAGATGGGGGTCCCCAGTGTGGGAGGAGGATCTATACCTGTACACTTGACATCCATTTAGGAAATGTCTTGGGTTACTTTTTGGGGATGGGAAGAGGTTGCCCTTATAAAGTACGTCAACAGCATGGCAGGAAGAAACCAGGGAGAGGGAACAAGACTGAGGACAGAAGCCAGAGAGCTGCAAGGAGAGTGAGACATGGTCACGGACATAGAGTACCCCCTTATGGAACAGCAAGAAGCAGTAAGCAACACCTAAGGGTAAGCTCACTTCGCTCAGAATAAAAAAGGAGAGAATCAAAGAAAATCTTTTATATGACTTTATTCCTAAACTAGCCAGGAAAGAAGCCATGGGAAGGAAACCCAAGAATCGAGAAACAATTGCAAAGTCAATTCACTTGTGCATGTAAAATGATCAAAGTCTTTTCAAAAGCAGTGGGCATACGTTCTTCAGGCAAGGAATTCCAGAACAGAGAACTTTCTAGAGAAAATATTTGATCTAAACAGGCTTTCAACTAATAGAGATGTATTCATCCCCACACTTCCCCACTGTCTGCAAAGTCCCAAGACTTTTTGGACCTTCTAGTCAAATTAGCTCCATGCCTGTTAGCATTCCTTTGTGCTGGCCTTGCAGGTTGTATTTCTGTTGTAGTAACTGCTACTTATGATTTTACAAACATTCTTAAAACGGTTTCACTTACAGCTGTGTATTACTCCAGGTCCTTCAAGGAACATGTGCCAAGATGACATCGAATATATAGGCTTCCATTAGGGAAAAATGGAAAGGGAGCCAGAAATGGTGGCTTCAGACTGAGCAGAGAATAAGGACAGAGAGAAGGAACGGTGGGTGGAAAACTTCCTAGCCCACAGCACAGTCTAAAAAGAGCTCAAGAGGCTGGCATGAGCCCTCAAGGCAAATGAAGTCCTGGCAGAATTCAGTGCCCCCTGAGAAACTAGCCTGTCTGCTTCCCTGAGGAAGCACATTTAAGAATGTCATAGACAGGGGAAAAGTCACAGAGGGAGAGAGTGAGGATGCAGATAAGAGAGACACAATTTACTAATCTGGCCTAAAAGGAGCCAGGAGAGGGAGCGGAATCCAGCCTGCGTTAGGGGGCCTGGTGCAGTCAACAGGGATGCTACTCACTCAAGGATTCAAGAGGGTTCAAGGGTGTGGTGGCCAAGGTGGTCTTTGGCTGTAAGAAGCAGGACTTTGACTGTTGTGGCTTGCGTAAACAGCGTCCAGGAGGCAGGCAGTTTAAGGTCAGTCAATGTGATAACAGTGGTGTTCTGCCAAGTACTCAGAATGCTGCCATCCTTCTGACCCATCTTGAGAGAATGAGTGAATAAATAAATCAACCAGGTGCCTTGTATGGTGGTGCATACCTTTAATTCCAGCACTTTGGAGACAGAGAGGGAGGGTGCTCTGACTTCAAGTCCCCCTGCTTTGTAGAGTGAACTATAGGCCAGCCAGAATTAAACAGTGACACTCTGTCTCAAAAGCAAGCAAGCCAACCAACACAACGTTAGAAGGTAGCTGTGATTCTCCTGTGACAGGCAATGCGAATATCCAAATCCCGAGACAACTTTGTTGCATAATTGGCTATGTTAACAATTTGAATATCTGCTCACTTTAAAATATGTAAATGAGCTAGGCTATCAAGCACATGTAGATTACATAATGTCAAGTAAAATAAAACTTTAAGGTAATATGGGGATATTAATAGCAGTTATGAAAAATTTATATCTGTACAACATAAAAGACAGGAGAGGCTGTGGTGTCCTGACACCAGTTCAGGTTTTATGGCATGGGACATTTTCCCCCTCTTTGATGATTCTGTTTATTGTTCACTATAAAGTTGTTAAAATATATAATTACAAAATTTAAAGGCCCATATGAAACATTTCTTGAGATCTAAAGGAGAAAGACACTTCAAAAATGCAAGTCTTGGTCATTAAAATATTATTGCCTTGTAAGCACACGCACAAACACATACATTCTCTCTCTCTCTCTCTGTCTCTGTCTTACACACACAGATGGTCATAAAATTCTGATAACTAAGGTTCCAATCAGAATGTTGTGGTTAAAGCCTCTTGGGAATTTGCTCCTGGGTGGTCAGCCTTCATTGAGGACTAATTTAGATTTCTCAGGTCTGGGAAGGGGCTGGGCCATGTGACATCATTTCTGTGTGTTTTAAAGTCCCCTTTGCTAAGTGTCTCTAAGTTTTGTGACCTTTATACTTCATGTCAACAGTAACGCCTTTCTAAAGAAGGGTTTTAGTTGGTGGGAGGCAAAGGTGCAGAGAAGGGAGGCTAGCCACATTAGAACTTTTTTTTTAAAAAAATTATTTCTTCACTATACATCCTGATCACAGCCCCCTTCCTCTCCTCCAGTACTCCCCACATACCCTTCTCCCCCTTATGTTGGGCTCCTGTTTATAAGCATGACAAAGTAATGTTAATAGTGTCAGGAATCAGTTCTCTTCCATGGAATGGGTCTCAAGTAGGGCCAGTCTTTGGTTGGACATTTCCTCAATCTTTGCTCTATCTTTGTCCTTGCACATCCTGTAGGAGGAACAAATTTGGGGTTGGATGTTTTGTGGATGGGTTGATGTCCTTGTCCCTCCCCCCTCTGAAGTCCTGCCTGGATACAGGAGGCCTCTTCAGGCTCCATATCCCCTGCTGCTAGGAGTCTTAGCTAGGGTGACCCCCACAAACTTCCCAGGGCCTCTCCTTCCTCAGGTCTCTGGCACGTCCCAGAGATGCTCCCCACATCCAGTTTTTGTTTTCTCATCTAGCCCTCTCTCTCCTTCTCTCCCTACTCAATTCACACCTCTGCTCCCCTCCCTATCCCTCTCCTACACAGTACTCTCATTCCACCTACCTCTAATGCCTGTTTTATTTTCCCTTTTCAGTGTGATGCATACACCCTCCCTTGGGCCCTCCTCGTTACTTAGCTTCTTTGGGTCTGTGGGTTGTAGCATGAGTATTCTGTATTTTATGGTTAATATCCGCTTATAAGTAAGTAAGTACCATGCCTGTCTTTCTGGGTCTGGGTTACCTCATTCAGGATGATCTTTTCTAGTTTCATCTATTTGCCTGCAAATTGTATGATGTCTTTTTTTTTTTAAATAGCTGAGTAGTATTCCATTGTATAAATGTACCACATTTTCTATATTCAGTCTTCAGCTGAGGAACATTGAGGCTATGTCCAGTTCCTAGTTATTATGAATAAAGTTGCTATGAACATAGTTGAGCAAGTATCCTTGTGGTATGGTAGAGCAACTTTTGGGTGTATGCCCAGGAGTGGTGTAGCTGGGTCTTGAGGGATATCTATTCCCAATTTTCTAAGAAAGTGCTGGATTGATTTCCAAAGTGGTTTTACAAGTTTGCACTCTCACCAGCAATGAAGGAGTATTCTTTTGTTCTCCACATCCTCGCCAGCATGTTGTTACTTGAGTTTTTGACCTTAGCCATTCTGACCAATGTAAGATGGAATCTCAGAGCCATTTTGTGTCAGAAAAAAATATTCTTCAACACCCTTACTCATGTGCTCCTTGTCCGACAACACTCATCCTAGAATGCCTCCTCGTGCTGCATACCCTCAGTTCCTCACAGGTTTCAGCCTGTTTCTTGTTAGATTGGCACAAGCAGTGAAGAGACTTCCCTTTTGGCCCTCCAGAGCTTTTACTTGGAAGTTTTAGTTGTGCAAGAGAACACCACTGAGTCTTTTTGCCCATGAGACTCTGAGCTCAAGCCTCTGTGGAAGCCTAGGGCTGCAGCAGCTAAGGAACGTTCTCTTAGGTGTTGGTTTCCATATCTGAACAGTGAGTGAGAAGCCATGTTACACAGGCTTTGGAAAGCCCCACTGAGGTAATGTGAATGACCGTCCTCCAGGAAGTGAGTAGATAAATGAATATTTCTCACCTTTCTCCTTAAGTCTTGCTTTGCCATTGCTTAACTCTCCTCTGGTACAGCATAGGCTACATCAGTCTCCATACAGACACAGGTTCTCAACTGGGGTTTTTCCAATGTCTTTCCTCACTATGGGGAAATTTAGTAGTGTCTGGCATGATCTTTGGTTGTCATTGGTGGTGCTCTTGGTAATAGTGGGTAGAGTCCCCTGCCCCCAGTACTGAAATATCAATAGCATTGAGGTTGAGTACCTCTACTATATGTTCAAGCTCAATGATCAACATACTCTTTTTACCATTAAAAAATGTTATCAGGTGTAAAGGCAAAGTTGCTATGCAATAGTAAGCAGCATAATTGGATTAAATTTGACATATGAATCATTTCTATAATAAAAAAAATTAACATGCCTGTTGCTCCCGAAGATTCCCTTTGCTTTTCTGTAGCTGAGCCCCATTCTTTTCACCCATCCACAGTCAACCAGTGGATGACAGCTGTTTTCTGTCTCTGCAGATTGGTTTGCATAATTTTGGTCACAGGCTCTTTTATGTTTGGTTTCTTATACCCAGCATGATCATTCTGAGATTTATCTATGTCATTGACAAACTAATTCTTGAACTATGCTTGAGATAAGCTAACGGTAAGGAACAAAGGGTTATGACTTCTGAGTTCTTGGGCTATAACTAGACACTTTTGATAATGTTACTTCCTGGGCAAGATACATCACTAGATTTTCCATGTTTTTGTTTTAATCTTGTTTTGTTTTCACAGTCACTGTCTTTTTCATGGCCCTGATGATCTGTCTCTGTGGTTTCTGACAAGGAGACTTCTGGCCTCAACTTCTGTTCACTCACACAACTCTGCTCTGTGTTTCACCTTCTCTAGAAGTTAATGTTTGGTGAGCCAGTTTGGAAAATGGTACCTTAACAGAATTACTTTGTTTTAGAAAACAAATCTATATTGCTGTCTGTATATGTGGTCCACTGGTCCACAGAGAAATAAAATGAGGCATTGTTCTCATGCAATATGTTTTTCTGGAATGCATCTCAGCTAAGGATAAGTGTTTGATAGTGAGATGGTTCCTTTGACTGGGGACTTTGTGAAGAGATTTATATATGTTTTACTACATACTTAGCTTGAATGTAGTTCTGTACAATAATGATATATGCTTTGGGGATATGATTCTTGAATAAATCTCAAATTGCTCCTTTCAAGGTAACCAGTAAAATATTTATCCCTAAGAAAACAGCTCTGTATCTCTCCTGTCCCGTAGTCATATACTCTCATTACCCTGATCCTATGGGGTGTGCTCCATTACTTTTCTCTTTCTGCACTCTAGGCTGCTTATTGTTTATTTATTGCCCACATTGTTTTTCTTCACTTGGCTTGCAACATTTGTTCCTGAAAGTGCTTTCTTTGGCCTGTGATGGGCACTGGTCATTTTGCCTACTTATTACTCTTTCATTTGGTGAGAGCTTCTGGTCCCCCCCACTTTGGTAGAAAGGCTTCTGTCCCTTCTTTAATGTGCTTAGTTAACTTATCATAATTATTTGAAGTGCTCCTTAGCCTTCACCTCCTTTACTGAGTAGGTAAGGTGCTCAATCCCTAAATTAGATCCCTCAGGTTTCTCCTGAGAGTTGTGTCTGGTGGAATGACTTGTAGACAGAGGTGGCTGGAGAGGGTGCATTCATCTTTCTTCTGTGAGATTCTGATTGGATTAGTAGAATTTCACCTTTCTTGTCCTTTTTGAGAACTGATTGTTCTCAAATCTTCCTTTGATAATTCTGTCTTCCCAACAAGTTATTTTGTCTATATATTTCTTCAGACATTTTCAATTATTTGTAAGCAAAGAAAGACCCAGGTGGCTGTGACACTGTCTACTTTCTCTCACCCCCCACACGATTCTTTGATCCATTACCCCAAAGTGGACAGGACAACTTCTCTTCTAAGCAAACAAATTGAATTCTTACCTGTGGCTCCAGCAATGGCTGCCATAGCTCATGTGGTATTGGTGTATTCATTGATTAGACTCAGCGAGGCTACTGAGAAAAACAAGTGGTAAAGGAAAAACCATTTCCTTAGTGGTGTAATTGGGCAGCAGGGCTGGGAGAAGGTGGTGAGAAAGCCCACAATGATATTCATACAGCTCCATGAAAATTCTTGCCTAGTGTGGCAGCAAGATTTTGAAGGCATGAAGAAGGAATTCTTGGCCTTGTACTAATGACAAAACTTCTTTATCTTCTAGCAGAGGGACATTGAATATCAAGGGTTCACCATGGTCTGGGACAATGAAGTTGCTGGCGCTTGACCATGGTAGAGAAGAGAGGTCTAATCTTAACATTGGACACTGGGGAAGTCTCTTGCATTCTGAGGAGACTTGAAAAAAATAGAGACCCAAGAAATGCACAAGATTAAAAATTTTTGTAAGCCTAGAACTCAAATGGAAATTAATTTAATTTAATGAAAATAAAGCATATCTTCTTTTGCATGCCTCAAAATGCACTTAAGATAATTCTCAATTAGAAAAGGTAACAAATGCACAGTTAGCTGAAATATTAGCAAGGCCTTTTGTGGGTAAAGCAAGGACTCAAATGGCTCAGCTCTAGTTTTTAAGAACTTGACCTTAGCCAGTCATGGTGGGGCATGCCTTTAATTCTAGCACCCAGGAAGGCAGAGGCAGGTGGATCACTGTGAGTTCAAGGCCAGCTTGGTCTACAAAGTGAGCTCAGGACAGCTAGGGCTATACAGAGAAACCCTGTCTTGAAAAAATAAAAAATAAAATAAAAAAAATGGTAAGAAAAAAGAGCTTGGTCTTGCCTGAGTGAGAAGACTCAAGCTAGGAGTCATTTAGAGCCTTATATTTCATAATCACCCCTCTATCCACAGTTTAAGAGCTAGCACTGTACCCAACTGGTAAATGGATGTCCTGGTCCATACGCAAGGAAGTTGAAGAAAACAGAAACAAGAACGCCATGTCTTTGTTCCTCTGAGGGCTTTATGGGTCTGACAGTTTTGGAAAAGGAAGCTTGTTTCTGGAATTTGCCACTTCCTGGGAGCTGGTACTTTGTCAGTCTTAGAAGTTTCAAGGTCCCTCTCCTAGTCTCAGGGAGTCAGGCCAACTGGAGTGCCCACATAAATGGAGCAGACCAAGACTGTGCTCCAAGGAGGTCTGTGCTTTTCCTTTCTGCTCAGTGCACATTACTTGTCCAGGTCAATGTCAGAGGAGCTTATGTTGCTTTTAAGCAATAAGACCCAGCAGGCAGGGGATTGCTCAGGGATTAGGGGGACACGAGAGTGGCTCTGTGTGTCAAAGACAAGGGCCTCTGCTCCTATGACAGTATCCAGCATGAAGTTTTGGAAGTTTTGCTTTAAGAAAAGAAGAATAAGAAGTTAGGCCCAGCTCAGAGCTCTTGACTCTGATCTAGTCACCAAGACAGGGTTGAAGTTCCTCTCAGGGTAGAAGATGGACAAACAAGGAAGGAAACTGAGTTGTCGGAATCTGCAGCTGTGCCTTGGGGCTCTTGGAAACGATATACTGCTCTTTGGAGCTAGTCTTACTGTCTGATTTTTATGGTGAGGTGAATGACACAAAGATCTAAACATCCTGCATTAATGCACTAACAAGTGGTTATTCACTTGGCAAAATGGGTGCTCTTGCCTTTATTAGAATTCATGAGCCATCTATTTATAGGGCATTTGAGTTTTCATTTATAGTCAGAATTTCGTTTGTAGTGTACATACTTTCACCTTTTAAGGAAAATGTCTGCTGTGAAAGGGAATTATTGTCTTCTTGAACTGTTCTTTACCTTTCTATCCATCCCTTCTCTCTTTGTGAGAGTTGCAAAGGCCACACTTATATGGTGCTAACAGGTGCTGAGGATATGAACTGAAAATTCATACTGCTGATGACAAACAAGGTTTAGTCTGCAGTGGATTCTGGACTGGGTCAAGGAGACATGAGTTCTGATCTGGATATTTTTCTTTGTCTGCTGTGTTGGTTTGGTCAAGTCTCAGACTCCCTTGTATTGGTGGACTTAAGGATCATCTGACTATGTCTTCTTTTGCTTTTGGATTTTGACAACAATGTCCCTAACTGATGAGTTTTAGTCCCCATATTTTCTGGATCTCTGTGTGCCCGTATATAAAGCACAGGCGAATTGATCTGCAGTGTGAATTAGGAACCTAGATGGTCTCTCTGAGGGTCCAGAAAGTAATGTCTGTTGTCTCTAAATACTAAATTCAACAATTTGAATTTAGTATTTAGAGACAACAGTATCTCAGTTGGGCAGAACTGAGTCTTGGCTAGATTGTCCAACTAGAAGCCTCTGGGGAATGAAATAGGAGGGAGCAGGTATCTCCCTTCTTCTTGAGCTCTTCTCCTGTGGTCAGTAGTTGGGAAAGTGGAGACCTTAAGATACCTGTCATTTGTCTTGAGGCTCTACCTCAACCTTCTAAAAAGGAAGATAAGTCAGATGTCAAGTGACTTCTCTTTGTATTTGAACGGTTATGATTTTAAGCTTTACTGAGTTCTCTGACTTCTTCCTTTGGTGTGCACCCTACCTCCTCCTTCTTCTTTCTTCTTTCTCCCTGATTTTATTTTTTTATTTTTTTATTTTTAATAGCCTGCAAACCTCAAGGGCACACAGTTGGATCTGGCTGAAGTCAGCTGTGTGCTTGCAGGCTTTATCTGAGGAAGAACCCTAGGGTCATTGTCATGGTAATTCTGATAATGCTGGTGTGTAGACATGGCTATCCAGGGTTATCAGGGTGTGCTTCTCCTTCTCCAGCCTCAGAAACTGCTGGGGTGTGGGGTGATGGGGTGGATGGTGAATACTATTTACTTACATCTCCCTCCCCTTTCTTTTCCTATAATCTTTGTGTAAAAAACCCCAAGCTTTAACATTTATTATCAAAAATCCTGGGTTAAAATGTTCATAAAATCTTCATCTGTAGTTAAAAGAAAAGTACTCCAAGTCACCATAGGATTGGGCAAATAGTTCATTTCTGCATATGCACAGCCATTTTATTCTCTGTGAACATATTTACTTACCCCTTCATCTCTTTGCTGCTTCAGATTCAAAATATGAGATCCTCAAGACCACAGACTTTTCCAGTTATATTGGTGTCTCCATTGTCCAGGACTATGCCTACATATGTCACAGGAATTCAACCACGTTTGTGGATGCATAATAAGAGAGGGATATGATGACAGAAAGATGTACTAAGTCATTTCTAGTGGACAGCAATTGAATAAATGTAAACGAGTGGGCTAAGGGCATTCAACTCAGATACCAGGAGGAAACACGGATGTGCATGGAGGGGTGCTGTAGGGAGAAGATGCCAAGCTTGAGTGCTAACCAGGGGTCTGTGTACAGAATTGTCTCCATGAAAAGCAGTTCCAAGAAAAATAAAGCAAGATATGTCATCTAGGCCTCTGAGAGTTCAGACACAGGATGACCAGGAAAAGAGTGTAGACACATGCACTTCAGGAAGTGCAGCATGGAGAAAGCTTTGGGGAAGTCTCAGGAAAAACATTGTTTACTGCAGGCTTATTCAGCTGGTGAGGGGTATAGTTCAGGAGAAATCTGAATGCCTAAAAATCTGGGTTCCTATGTATACAATGTGCATAAGAGCTAAAAACCAGAAACAATCCATGCGTATAAGCAGTGGGTGGTATATCTATGAAATGGATATCAGCGGGCAATACATTTCAAATACATTATGTTTAGGGAGAGAAGCTAGTCATGAAAGATCTGTGTGGAATATTACTCTGTTCACAGTAATGTTTCAGATAGGCAATCTGGAGAGGAAGTAAGTGAGTGGATGCTAGGGGCTGAGGAAGGAAGGAAGAGTTTTCTTTTTGGAGTGTTAAAATTGTTTTGGAATTGCATAGTGTTAAGATAGAGAATGGTAAATATGCTAAAACTCATCAAATTATATACACTCTAAAACTGTGAATTTTATGGTAGAATCATGTTTCAGTAAAGTAAAATTAGAAACCATCTTCCTGACATAAGGATCTAAGTGTCTCCTGGCCTTTGAAGGATCACAGAGAATAAAAATGAGCCAACAAACCCTTTCAGCAGATTGTTCATGTCAGTAACTAATGTGTGTGCAACTGATTCACAGGTATACAGGTAGCTATCTCATTTTCCTCTGTTTGCTCTAAAAGTAAGCAGCTCTGAACAGCCTGGATACCCCCAAACTGCTGTTTGCTTCTTGTCCACTCTGTGTCCCAGTTTCCTTACCTGAAAGTCGAGGTTCCATGAATACCAACCCCCATAGGATTTTAAATGAGATGTAGATGGAGCTCGTAAACACTGCCTGTCCTGACTCTTCAATTGCAGCTACTGTTATAATTAACAATGACTGTGGCACAAGTGCTGTATACACGATGATGATGTGTGTGTGTATGTGTGTATATGTATACATGTGTGTGTAGGTACATGTGCATGTCTCTATGTATGTATAAAAGTCAGAGGAGAACCTTGGGCATCATTCCTTGGGTGCTGAATATCTTGTTTATTGAGACAGGGTGTATCAGTGGCCTGGAACTCACCAAGCAGGCAAGCTTAGCTGACTGGTGAGATCCAGGCCTTGCCTATTTCCATATCCCTAGCACTGTCATATCTGGTCTTTTTATATGTTTCTGGGGATTGGACTCAGGTTCAATGACAATCATTTTACCAACTGAGCCATGTTCATAGCTCTGGTTTTTGTTTTATGAGACTTGGTGTCATGTAGCCCATATTGGCCACAAACTTGCTCTATAGCAGAAGCTGGCCTTGATCTACCAATCCCCTATTCTTTACCTCTCAAGACCACCTCCCTCCTATCCCCCAGCTTCCTGGTGATCATCTGACTTTGGGTCCAGCTTATTTGGAGAGTAAAGTAAGTGGCTTTATTGCCTGGGGATTAAAATAAGAAACCCAGGGAAGAGTAGGAAAATGTGTTGACAAGTTAGTGCGGATATACATGAAAAATGAGCTCTTGCATTTGCATTTTATTCCATTTCTCCAGTGAAGAAAATGCTAATGAGAATGATTAAATGGTGGTGCTTAATCCTGCAACTTAGAGGGAAAAGAAGTCATTAGCAAATTGATTATTATTATTAATACACAAGGTAATCAAGCTCTTTATCGGGGTTGATTAAAAGTAAATGTCCAAATGAAAACATCAGGTTTAAATTAATGAAAGTTGGAGTCTCACACATTTAAGATGATCGTTTGTGGAGCCACAATGAGATTAAAGCAATTAGGTTATTGGCAATATTTGAACAGGAGCATCTGATGTTTTGTCTTTTGTCTCTCTAAGGAAGAACAGAGATTTGCTTGCCAGATACCTCAGTAAAGACGTTATTCTTTTTTCATTGAGATAGTTTCGGTCAAAAAACCTTTTCTGATGGTCATGGGATTGTTACAAATTCTCACAAAACCCTATGGAAATGCCACAAATAAAGAGACTCCTTTGATCCAGGTGGTCACCTGTCCTGCTTGTTCTGCTTGAGCTTTTATGGAATTGGACAGTTAACGCCAGACTGCATAGGATAGCTACTGGCAGAGTGGAAGTATTCTGCCTCCTTTGGGGTGTACTGCTCCTCCACTCTCTCTCAGCACCCTGTCTACAGAGATTTAGTATGCTATCTCAACATGCCACCTTTCAGTCACTTGCTGAAACATAAAAGTAATCAAACTAATGAGAATAAGAGACAGAAACTGGCCATTTGGGGCCAGGACCCAGCACAGTAGTAATGAGGATGTCCTTGCTGGAGGCTGGGAGCCAGAAGACAGTTCTGGTTCTTCTTTCTTTCCTGTCTCTTAACCAATTACCTCTCCTGGCGGCTACCACACGACTGAATAAAGTAGGTGGCCCCTGGACACCTTGTGGTTGCTCCAACAGGACCACACTGCTCCTCCCTCTCCTAAGTCTTTACCTTCTATGGTCTCTATAAACTTTCAGACCAGCAGCTCAGTGGTACCCTATTTCCTGGGACTTTCTCCCACTATATAGGCTCTCTCTCTCAGCCCTGCTTATGAATCTATAATGAACTTCTCTCTAAAACTCATCTCCAATGAATTTCATTCTTTAAAATCTTGAGGCAAGAAGCACTGACTGGAATGGCTTTGATGGTGGTTGAGGTTTTTAGGACCCCAGGTCCCCAAGCCAAGCTCACTAAGAGCTAAGAAAGATGCTGTTGTTTGCAAAGACATCCCCATGTTGCTGTATCAAAGTCTTTTTATGTTTGCATATCTGTGTTAAGAAATATACATTCCTCAGAAAATTAAAAATTTGTTGGTTAACCACTACTTGTGTTAGTCACTTTTCTGTTATGATTCCAAAAATACTTGAGATGAACCACTTTTAAAGAAGAGAGCGATATTTTGGCTCATAGTTTTGTAGTTTTAAGATGGTGGCTTCTTGGTTGGTGCATCAGTCTCTGCAGGACTCCCTGAGCTCAGTCTCCATGTGGGTTCCCAAGCAAGGGGAACATGGGCTGCCTCTGTCATGAACTTGATTGTCTGCTCTTCGATCACTTGTCCCTGGTGATGAGACCTTGCCAGGCCATAGAGGAAGAGAATCTAAGCAGTCCTGATGAGACTTGATACATTATGGACAGATGGCAGGGAAGGAGAACTCCCCTTTTCAGTGAATTAGGGGAAGGAGATGGGGGAAAGAGGGAGGGAGGATGGGACTCAGAGGAGTTGAGGGAGGGGATTACAATCAGGGTAGACAATGAATAAACTGTTAAAAAAATAAAAATACAAAAAAGATGGTGGCTCCTTGCTTGCAGGTGGTACACGCCTGTAATCCCAGTACTTGGGAGGCAGAAGCAGGCAAATCTCTGTGAGTTGGAGGCCAGTCTTTTCTGCAGAGTAAGTTCCAGGAGAGCCAGGAGTACAAAGAGGAGCCCTGTCTTGGAGGGAAAAAAAGAAGATGGTGGTTGGCTCCTTGCTTCTGTTACTACAGAGCTTTTGGTAAGGCTAAGCATCATGGCCCAAGACTGTGTGGCTGAACAAAATATTTCACATCCTGGTCACTGGGAAATTAAAGGAGAAATAGGAGGAGTCTCAGTCCCAATATCCCTTTCAAGAATGTGTCCCCAGTGACCTTTTCTCCCTAAAGTTCTACCCTTACCCCCCAGCAGAATCATAGGCTTGAAGAACTAAGCCTTCAAAGCATAGGTCTGGGAGGGACATTGAGGACCTAAACCATAGCACTTGCTTAATGTTACAGGATGGTTTCCTGTTAAGTTTGTTATGTGCAGGGTATTTGGTGAAGGGCTGTCAGTGTCCCTTTCCCATAGACTTCCAATTGTTCCTTCTCTTGCCTTTCTGTCCAGGAAGATGCTTGGGTAACTCTGCTGTCCTAGAGTCCCTGTCTTAATAGAATAGCAGATCAGCTTCCCCCTCTGTTCCTACTTGCTCTAGTATCACTTACCCATCACTGATGACTGAAGGTACAGAGTCATTTTTTGCCCAAACCAGTCTTTCTCCTTGGCCATATGTGGTTCCTCACTGTCTTGTTTGTTCATTTAGATACAGGAGCTGTCCTTCTCCTGGTTCTTCTAGTTTCATGACTGTGTCTGCAGTTCTTCTTCTTTTCCTGAGTCCCGCATGCAGGCTTCCCCAAGGACTGGTTCTCTGCCTACTTCCATCTCTCCTCTCTCTGGGAAGTTCTGTCTATACCTAGCTGTGCGACTTAGAGATGAGCTCCGAACAGATAACTTTATGTGTAGTACGGTGACTTTACATGTAGTGTGGTATCAAATTAATTTTGTAGGTGTTTGCAAGATAACTGTTCCTAAAGATCCCAGAACATTCTCAGATTTGGTATAAACAAAGCTGCTGACATGTGGTTCTCATGTTTGCCAGTAATACTTCTTTCCAGTTTCCGGTAATATTCATCCCCACTCTTTCCCTTCAGCTGCTCCTGAATCTGCTCCCCCATCTGCCCCCATGAATTCTTTCTTTCTTCTTTCCCTTCTTATTAACAACTAACTAACTAGCTAACTAGCTAACTAACTATCTAGCTAGCTAACTAACTAGTGACTCACCGAGTCCAATTAGTGCTGCACAGCTGTTCATGGGTGTAAACACTGGAGCATGGGCATCATACCAAAGGATCATATCCTTACAGAACATGTGCTCTCCCTTCCTTATAAGCCCACAACTGGCTGCCCAGCTAGGTGTGAGGGCTCGGCAAACTCTTCCTATCCATGCTGAGATGTTGACTTTCTTGATCTTGTGCAGCAACCACAGTGACAGTGCGGCAGTTCTGTCAGGTCCAGATAAAGCTGTAACAGACCCTTCCTCATCCTCTGGCTCTTAGACTCTTTCCACTCCCCTTCTGTGATGTTCTCTCAGGCTTCTGAGAAGGGCTGTGACACAGACTTACCATTTATGGCTGAACACTTCATAGACATTTGTTCTCTGCACTTTGACCACTTTTGAGCCTCTGTATTAATATCTGTCAACCACACACAGACATTTCTCAGAAATTTCTCTGATTAGGACTGAGAGTTGTACGCATCTATGAGTATAACGTATATCTCTGGACAGCAGTTTGGTACAATGCTCATTTAGCAAAATAATAGTAGGTTCACCCTTAGGGACCATGACCTATTTATATATTTTTATTCTTTTCTGAGATTTTTATCTACTTTTATTTCATGTATCTAAGTGTTTGTCAGCATGTATGTCTATGTACCTCACCCATGTAATGCCTGAGGATTCCAGAAGAGGACTGGAGTTACAGATGGTTGTGAGCTGTTATGCGGCTCTCAGGAATCAAGTGCAGTCTCTCCAGCTGAGAATCCATTGCTCTTAACCCCTGAGCCATGTCTCCAGACCTCCATGAGATATTTTTGACTCAGTGCCAATCCCATTTATTTGAACTTTTTTGTTTCTTTCTTAAACAAGTGCCTCTTTACCTGCTATCTCTATACCCCTCAGTCTTACTGCCTTCTTCTGCAACTACCCTGGTTAAGCACTTCCGCCTAGCTTGAGTCACATGACTGCCCTCCTCAGCACTGCTCATTTGTCATTCATCATGATCCAGAGTATTTCCTGTGTGCTATACTCTGCTGTTTAAATATCTGAGTGTGTTTACCCCACTGAATGTTCAAATCAGCCCGGAGGGTGGGGTTTTTATCAGCCTCATTTTGTACTCTGGACCTCAAAAGGGCTTAATTTGTTGTCATCACTGTCACCAGGTCTGTTTGGCTCTTTGAAGAACCTGAGCCCGTGTTACGTTTTCAACTTCATATTTTGTTTGCTTTTCCTTTTGTAGGGTAGGAAACATTGTTTTTCCTCTACACACTGAAGGGTCTGTATATCAAAATGGAGATTAACAGACAAAAAAGGATGTAAGTTTTCCATGTCACAGAGACTTTGTTAAGAAAACAAGGACCCAAAATAAGTAAGCCTGTCACACTTTGCTGACAACCAGCCAGAAACAGAGTAAGAGAAACTATAATGAACTGCGGCCAAAGAAAGGACTTTATATTTAGGTTCTGTTGGCGGCCTGTGTGTTTGGAGATGATGTACTTCTTTCCTCTGGGTTTCAGAGGGGTCTGCTTCAGGAGGTCAGGAAACAGGGGCTGGAAAGATGGCTCAGCAGTTAACAGCACTGGCTGTTTTTCCAGAGGACCATGGTTTGATTCCCAGCACCTACACGGCAGCTCACAGGCCCCTATGACACACATGAAGGCAAAATACATGCACATAACAAATAAAAATAAGTCTAAAAGAAAATGGGGAGGAACAGTTTGATTGTGTAGGCCTTGCCATTTCTGCAGGCTTGTTTGTTTGTTTGTTTTTGTTTTTAATCTTAGCATATCTAAAATACATGGCGGGCTGTTTTAAGGTAGTGGGCCACAACTCCACAGCCTTCTACTCCTTCACTCTTTTATTCCTTTTTTTTTATCCCTTTTTCCTTATGCATGCTCTATGCTCTTAGCTTTGCATCTTCATCTGTCCTATCTCCCCACTCAGACTTCCTTTCCCTTTTCCCTGTATCTAAAATGCAACCACACTTCTGTGTGATCTATTTCAGGAAGACTTCCCAAATCCCACCATCTAAATCCATCTCCTTCCCTACAAGTGACCATAGAGCTTTGTCTGCATACTTCTCAGCAAGCATACCTATCCACTTTATAATAGAGGCAGAGGATTCTGTGCATGCCTCTTTATCCCTGCTAGGCTCTGTGCTGTGGAGAACAGAATCTGTCTTCCACACTGATAGGCACCATGCAATAGAAGATGCACTGACTTGGTCATAGTGGTCATTCATTAATTGTTTACAGTATAAATGAACACATAGGTGTCATTAGAGTAGACAAATGAGCTGTAGGTCAGCCCTCAAAGCTTACTAAGTTTCTTATACACATCTTTTGGATGGCCCAATGCCCCTTGCTGGGCTCATTATCCCTTTCCACAGTGTCTTCTTGTCATAATTTGTCCCACATACTTTTTGCACTCTTAATTTCACCATTTTAATCAACTTTCTTACCCTTGGCAGGACATGTATATTCTCTGAGTAATATCTCAGCCAAATCAAAATAGACTTGGGTCACTGTGTATACATGGATCTCACATAGCATTGTATTCAATGTATCTACCATAGTTCCAATATGCCTAGTACACCTTCAGTAATTATTTATTTCCTTTTAACCCTGTAAAGCCTTGCTTTTATAAGATGTTATAGACTGATAAAGGGGCTGGAGATGTGGCTCAGTGGCTATGAAAGCTTGCCTATATTTCAGAAAAGCCAGGTTTGGTTCTCAGCACTCATGTTCAGTAGCTTACACCTCCTGTAATTCCAGCTCCAGGGAGACCTAATTTCCTCTTTTGGTACACACACATGCATACATACATACATACATACACACATACACATGTATGCAAACATAGACCTGGTAAAATCCCCAAGCATCCAAGTTCTGTACTATATCTTATGCATAAGGGTGTATTGCTTGTGTGAAAAATTCACTTTTAGGAGAATGCCTAAAAAACATCACCTAGCATGGAGCATTCCCTCGTCTCTGAAAGCAAGGGCAGGTTGAGACACCCACAGAAGAGCTTTCTGGGCTCTGCCCAAGGCTGGTTGCTTTGTCTTAATAAGCCTTTGCTTTTGTAGCAAAACAATTGGATGGAGATGCCATTTGGCATGATTCTTAGAGTTGGTATGACCTGTGCAGAGCTAGGGAGATTTGGACACACAGAAGGACTGGAGCTGCAAGAGGTGTTCGAAGATTGCAACAGGGACTTCCTAGTGACTGCCTTCCTTCCTTCCTTCCTTCCTTCCTTCCTTCCTTCCTTCCTTCCTTCCTTCCTTCCTTCCTTCCTTCTCCCTCTTTTTCTTTCTTGAGACAGGGTTTCTTTATATAGCTCTGGCTGTCCTGAAACTCACTCTATAGACCAGGTTGGCCTTGAACTCACAGAGATCCAGCTACCTCTGCCTCCAGAGTGCTGGGATTAAAGGTGTGCACCACCACCCCTGGCTGCTTAGTGCTTAATTTAAAAAAAAGTGTTTGTGTGTTTCGCCGAAGGACAACTTGTGGAGTTGGTTCTTCCGTTCAAACACGTGGTCTTGAAGACTGAACTTGGGCTCTCAGCACTCTTACTGACTGAGCCACCTTTCTTTCCTTAGAACTTTTTACTTGTTCATTTGTTTTTAAAAATCTTTTAAAATATTTATTATTTTATGTATACAAGTGCTCTTATCTGTATGTATATCTACATGACACATGCCAGAAGAGTGCATCAGATCACATTATAGATAGTTCTGAGCCACCATGCTGTTGCTGGAAATTGAACTCAGGACCTCTGGAAGAGTGGACAGTGCTATTAACCTGAGCTATCTCTCCTGCCCTTCCTTACTACTTTTTAATCCAAAGAACCGAACTCCTTATGAGGAGTTTTGGCTCTTTGTGTGTAATTTCTACCCCTTTTACAGGTGTGGTCTGAGAAGAATCTGGGAGATTCAAGTAAGAATCCCTTACTTGGCTCTAGCTGTCTACCTGTCTCTAGCTCTGTACTTAGGGCTCCTTGTGTAGCACCCACCAATTACATCACACTCCTTTCTCAATGCTGGTGTGGAAGAGGCAGGTGACTGCACAACTGTGAAAACCACAGCTGAGGAACTTGAAGAACTTGCTGAACTCACCTGGCTAGCCACATCAAAACTGGGACATAATTGAGGTTTCTTGCTGTCTATCCATTAAAGAGTTAGGCAAGCAGAGCTCCTGGAAGAGCCCCAGTGCGTGCTGAGATCTGAAAGAGCAGACACAGCATGTGGAAAAGAGAAGGACGTGCTTCCTGCCCACCGGGCTGTACTTATTCCTTATCATCTTGGCAACATAACCACTTTCCAAAGTCAGCATTTAGTGATGGTTGTAAAAAGATGATTTAGCACCCGGCACTCTGAACTGTAAACTTTGGTAAATAGGATCAGGGGGATGATTTAAATGGGAAGACAACTGCTATCAAGACTTTATAGGAATTCATTTGGCTCCACAGATAAAGCAGATAAAAGATCCACAACCACAGACAAGAAGTGAATGGAAAATCCTGAATTGTTGTACCTTGCAACCAGGTCCTGGCCCCAAACATATTAAGAGATCATCCTCAGAGCACTGGCTCAAGCAGTCCAAGACCCCAGAGAATGAGGCTCTGGAGGCTGTCATCTCAGATGAGAGTAGGCTGGTGAAGAAACAGCCTGCCTCCATCTTAGGCTTAAAAACTATCTTATTGTGAAGACAAACTGAGTTCATTCCTGCCTATGATTAAACCTCTGCTTCTCAAGGATTGGGCTATGCCCCACTTTAACTTTAACTGCAAATGCTCTATACTGCCACTCCTAGGAATGGCAATCATGCCTTTGTATCAAAAGGTCAATAACCATCTTACCACCCTACCTTGTTATGACTACCTGTTGTTACGGCCACCTTGCAATCATGTCTTTGTTTTGGGAGTTCTTTATGCTATGTTCTACTCCTGTAACCCTGCCTGTTTGGTTCCTCACATTCTTTATTTGGATACCTGCTACTGCTGAGGCATAAAAACCATGTTTGCACATCTCGGGCTGTCCATGGCGCACCTTTAAAGTAAAGCTTGCTTTAACCAGACAATTATGGAGTTAGTCTTTCTCCTTACAATTTTCAGGTTTAACACTGACATGGATGTGTCAGACCTCCACTGGGCCACTGCTGCCTGTTTTACTTTGCCCTCTGTGTTCTATAGACTTATTTTTTGGGGGGGGGACAGCTCCCATTGATCCTCTGCCTCCCCCTTAAAATTATCCTGTTTTTCTCTTCTTTCTCCTTCACTCGCTTATGCTTTTACTATCTCTCTCCCACTTCTCTTCCCATATTTTTATTAGCCTCTCCTAACTCTGTTTGCATTTGCCTACTTCCTTGCCCTCACTCTGGTCTCCCATTGCTTTCCATAGTTGTCTTGAAAGATCTGGTACCCTCTTTCTGCTGAGTGCAGCTCTGTGGGGCAGATCCACTAGGGCTCTGTCTTTCTCCTTTACATTCCTTTCAGTGTTTTGGGGTGGCTAAGAAAAGCAGAGGGATAAAGCATAAAGTAATCCGAAAATTTGGTTTTAATGTGTTGCTTTTACCACTAAATTACACATGCTCAGATTTCTCTGTAAAAACCAAACATAATACACTGGAAAAAAAATCTCACTGCTTCTTTGGACATTTAAAGAGATTCGTTGAAGAGAAAATTAATCGTTAGAAAATATGGGGTACATTTTTTTTTACCTTATCCCCATTAGCACAGAGTTTTCTGAAGAAAATTATGACATTGCTTTCCTCCCCCTTACTTTTCTGACCTTCCCTTAGAAGAGCTGTAACAGATTCTCTAGAACTGAGCAATATTTTATTGTAATCTTTAAACAGGCTTTGAAGTAATTGCTTGTAAGTAAAAATGAAGAACTATCGTGTCACTTCCAGTAAATTAAAGGTGGGGAGAGTGGGTGTTGTAAAGTGATGGGAAGACTACTCAGACAATGAGTTGTGTGCAATGGTATATGTGTGTGTGTGTGTGTATCCATATGCTCTCTCTGCAGGATCTTGAAGATCATTGCAACCTCATGGGTTTTGTAGGAACTGTTGGGACCTTGTGGCAGGGTTGGTATCTGCACTTCACAGTGAGGCCCCATACACTCTTGACCATGGTAAAAATCAATTTTCCACATTCCAGGGGTATGTAATTTGGGTATTGTAATGATTAGTGGTTTCACCACTTGAAGCTGACCCCTGCTCACTTTTGTATATTAAATGTCTAAGAGGAAAGGGAGAAATATTCAGGGTGCTGGTTGATAGAAATTTCCAAAGGAATGAACAATCATGAAGATAAAATTTATTGAGGAAAGCTAGGGTGGTGCTGGGAGTTTTAGGGTGGGGGAAGAGAGAGGAATAGCAGGAGGGAGGGCGAAAGTAAAAATCACAATAGAAAGATTCCAAAGTAAAAATCACAATAGAAAGATTCTTTCAGATACTGAGCAGTATAGGGTTTATATTATTAGGCTGTACTGTTTGCTAGTTCCCTATCCAGTGGCTTTTCCTTTCCAGCACTAAGTTCGCTCCTCTCGATTCTTATTTTTTCTCACCTGCCCTTCTTCTTTCTCTCCTCACCCCCTCTTTCCCTGCTCCCCAGTTCCTCCATAAAGAATCTATAAAATACTGCCTGGAGAGTCGGATTCTATAACAGTGCACAGTTGTCATGGAAACACACAGATTCCAAACCCTGAGCCTTGCCAAAATGATCTAAGCAGATCTTTGATGGATCAGAGGCTAAGAATGCCTCTAGAATTTCAGGGTGAGGGAATCTGGAGGACAGAAAGTCTTTTGAGGTACGGCTAACTGTCAACAGAGAGACTCAGTGAATGGTGTCTACCTCGTTGCTGCTTCTATTTCAGACCGTTTATTCTTGCATCTGCTGGGGGAAAACAGCTGAATAAAGTGTTCAGGGTAAAGAGTTGGAAAATTAGAATAGTGAACTGTTTTATTACTGTTCTTTACTTACAAATTGATAAAGTTCATGCCTTTGAGGAATGCTCACAACTTGAAGAAATTTTGCCAACCCTCACATATCAAATGTAGTAACTTGCTATTTCAAAAACCCAAAAAGCTCAGGCTAGGAAAGAGTGCTACTGCTGAGCTGTTTCTCTGCCTCTGGTGGTTATATGGATGCCAGTATTGTCTTTTAGGTTTTTTTTTTTTTTTCAAATTAATAATACTGCAGTTTTATATAGTCCATCAAATTTTAATGAGCTCCTTTCAGAATATCCCAGTATTTTGACCTAGGTGTCAGGTGCCAGTTCTGTCTCAGAGTACATCTCCAGGACACTAATCTCTTCTCTGATGTGGGGGCTTCTTCTCCCTCTTGAAGATGCCATTTTTCTTTTTTTGAGACTGTATATTATTCTGCATGGGTGGAAGGCAGGAGACTATTAGGAAAAGACTGAACAAGATGTGTAAGACTTCTGACTTTTTTTGTTTGGGGACTGTTGTGATTTTGGTACCAGGGACTGGGGTATTTCTGTAGCAGGCTTGACCATGCTTCTGTTTGGAGGAATAGGAAACGTTTTGGGACTTTGGACTAGAAAAGTAAGCAGACATTTTACACAGAGCTTGATGGGGGCTAGATGGAGCACGGCAGACAGTGGTACTGAGGATGGTTTGCACTGTGGGTGCCTGGCTCAAAGGCTTCAGAGGAGAAGAACATTAACATGGGGCTTAGAGATGTTTTGGTATGAATATGTTTTGGTAAGACTATGGCTGCTTTTTGCCCTTGTCCAAAAAGTCTGACTGAGGTTAAATTAAAGAGTTTTGGATTAGTTGCATTGCTAGAGGAAATTTCAAAACAGCCTAGTGTTGACTCTGTTGGGTGGTTATTAGTGTTCACTCTTGTGATCTATAGTGAAAGGGAGAAAACCGAGTAATAAGGATAAAGAGGCACCAGGAAGTAAAACAGAGCTGTCTGTGTTCAGTGAGATAAACAGATTATAGAAAATCCTGATGCTAAATGGAATAATTGGAGTGGTGGCCTTAGGGAAAGATCTCACCCAGCTAATCTTCAAACTTGTGAAAAAGAATTAAAAGCTCAGAGCCAGGGTGGTGGCACATGCCTTTAATCTCAGCACTCCAAAAGCAAAGGCAGATGGATCTCTGATTTCAAGGCCAGCCTGGTCTACAGATCAATTTTCAGGACAGACAAGCTTAGCCAGTGAAGGAATCCATCAAAACCATACATAAATCTGGTGAAGATGTAACTGATGAAGGGGGCCTTGTTCTGGCCACAGCAAACAGCAGAACTTGGCAGCTTTGGCCACATGGTTCTGGCTTTAGAGTCAATGATAGAAAAAGGGGTTTTGGAATCTCCCTCTGAGACTAAGGAAAGCCACTAAGATCAGGCATAAGTCAGGAGTGTCCGTGCATGAAGCCCAGAGAGGCTGTTGCATGAAGCTGTGAAGGTGAAGCCTGGATTGAATTGGAGACACCCCAAATTTTTGAATATGCCAGAGGCATGGATACCTGCTAAGGAGAGATGCTAACAGGAAGTGGAACTTGCCCTGAAGAGATAAGTGTGTTGCAGGCAACAAAAGTTGAAAGAAGTTGGAGGTATAAAGAGCGCTTTGACATCAGACATGGAGATGTAAAGTTTGGAGTCTGCCTAGCTGGTTTTGTGTATTGCTTTGGTCCAACCTTTCTTTACTATGATCCCTTTTGGAATGGCAATGTGGAAGTATGTATGTTGGAAGTATGTGATCTGCTTTTTCATTTTGATTTTTGTAGGAGATTACAATTAAGAGATTACATGAGTCTTATAAGGGACTTTGAACTTTTAAACAAGTTTATACAGTTACAGGTAATGGGGACTTTTGAAGTTGGACTAATGTATTTTTCATTATAATATGGCCACAAGTCTATGGGGGCCAGGGAGTGGAATATGGTAGTTTGAAAGAAAATGACTCCAATAGGTCTGTAGGGTGGGGCACTATTAGGAGGTATGTCCTTGTTGGAGTAGGCATGGCTTTGTTGGAGTCGCTGTATCATTAGGGAGCAGGCTTTGAGGTCTCAGATGCTCAAGCCACACCCATATGATATTACTTCTTTTCCTGCTTTGAAGCCAGGGAAGCCCTGTGACTTGGGGAGCCAGCCTGGAGCAAGAGTGAGGTCAAGGTGTGTCTAAACCCTGAAAATCTCTTCTTGAGACTGCCTGGAGTAGGACTGCTCCCTCCCTGCCCCGGGCCTGCATGTCTCGGTGCATGTAGCCTTCTGGCCCCGCCTCTGCCACCCTTGAGGTGGTTGGTCCTGTAGCCTGAGTGCCAGGCTAAACTTCCTCTCTCCTTATAAGGTCATGGCCAGCAGGCACTTGGAATTCCTCTTCATGCAGATAAGGTGTTCCTAGCACCTTGGCCCTAGTCAATGATGCTCACTCACCCAGAAAGCCTGTACCCATCCCCCAAAGGTTTAAACAGCCTTTGTTTATCCCAACCCCCAGTTTAAAAAGCTCTCTCTCTCTTTCTTTCTCTCTCTCTCTCTCTCTCTCTCTCTCTCTCTCTCTCTCTCTCTCTCTCTCTCTCCCTCTCTGGCTGTTTCCTGAGTGACTCACCACTGGCTGAGATTCTGCATTGCACTCACCTGCCTGGCTAAGCTTTCCTCCCTCCAGTCCAGCTCTGTGTTCAAGGGGAGGAGCCAATAGGAGGCAGCAGCCTGCCAATCTCAGCTCACATTTGCTTGCATGCCACCATGCTTTCTGCCATGATGGTAATGGACTAAATCTCTCAAATTTTAAGCTAATCCCAATTTTTTCTTCTCTCATAATAGTTGCCACGGTCATGAGTCTCTTCAAAGCAATAGAAACCCTAACCAAGACAAGGAGAATCTTCTCTTTTGTGGTTGCTTAGGGGTACTCCTCTCTCCATTGCTTGTTCTTCTTTCTCAACCCCTGGATGGATTCTCCTGTTATTCATTCCTAGTAGGCTCGATGACTCTGAATACCAGGAGTCACATTATCACATTGCCAAGAAACTTATTCAGTGACGACAAGAGACTTTGCCCTTTAAACCAGAAAAGTATTTATAGATCACCCCTTAGAGAAACACCACTGACAATATGCAGGATTCTGGTTCTGATATTCTGTATAAAAATACTCTCTTCCCCCAGACTGCTTCACCAGTCAGAGAGATTGATAAATGGAAAGAGCTTGGTAAATGCTCCTGTCAGTTGATGTAGTTCAACTTGTAGGATTTTTTTTTTTTTAAGGCATGTATGACTTTACAAGGATTTTTCGGGGATGGTGGGAGATGCTGCTGTCATCTGTGGCAGTTTCATGATGGGAGGGGCTTATCTAGTTGTCTTTCTCACATCCTGTGGGGGGAGCTTCATTTACTTCCTCAGAGATTTTCAGCAGACACTCCCTCTCATATTCCTCAGTGGTGAGAACCTTCAAGTCCATACTGGTCATCTCAGCTGATAGGAGAAAAGAGAACCAAGCAAGCAAACAACAACGAGGAACCCCAAACAAACAAGGACAATAAGCAGGCAATCCTTAGAATTATTCCTTTATATAAGAGTCTAGGCTGGCTAGTTTTATGTCAACGGACACAAACTAAAGTCATTTCAGAGGAAGGACCCTCAGCCAACAAAACACCTCCATAAGATCAGGCTGTAGGCAAGCTTGTACAGCACCTTCTTAATTAGTCATCAGTGGGAGAGGGCCCAGCTCATTGTGGTTGTGTGATCCCTGAGCTGGTGACCCTGGGTTCTGTAAGAGAGTAGGCTGAGCAAGCCATGATGAGCAAACCAGTAAGCAGCACCCCTTCACCGCTTCTGAATCACCTCCCGGTTACTCCCCTGTTTGAGTTCCTCTCCTGATTTTCTTCAGTGCTGAACAGTGATATGGAAGTGTAATCCAAATAAATCCTTTTCTCTCCAACTTGCTTTTTGTTCATGGCATCAACTAACTAAAAGCTGTTCCAAAGCTTTCTGTCCTTTCATGAGCAAGCTTACTTTGGAGAAAAAGGAAGGACCATGTCTATTTTTCTTTTCTGTTGTAATAAATACATAAAAATATTTTTACATAAATATATAAAAAATCATTGCACCATTTTGAGCACATAGTTCAGGGACATTGTGTGTGTTTTTGTATTGTCATGTAACCATTACCAGCGTCTACTTTCAGTTTAAAAAAATGCTTTTTCAAGCCTTAGGTGCTTTGGGTGAAAGCGTACTCACCCAATAGTGGTCTTCTGTGTCTGGCTTCTCAGCATAATGTCTTCAAGTGTCATGTGTGCTGTGGAGTCAGTCAGGATTTACTGCCTACTCCGCTGTACAAACATATCTCACTTTGGTTGTTGAGATACTTGGGCTTCTGCCTTTGGCTACTTTGACTAATACTGCTATCACTGATGTGTCTGTCTGTTCAAGACCTCTCTATTAATTGTTTGGAATATAGGCAGTACTTGGAGTGGTTATCCAGCTAGCCCATTGTTCACTTTTGCTTTTTTACCGCAATCACTTATGCAGTTTTAAATGTCAGACTGTCCTACATGACGTCACTCCCCCTCTCCTGGCTCTCTCTGCTCCACCCTTTTTTCAGAGTCAGCAGCTCAGAGATCTTAGCTACTTGTACTACTTTCCACAATTCTAAATGGTTATTTGCTGATTTTCACATTATGTTTATACTGCTTTCTCATTATGTGCCATTTTAGCTGAGAGCCTGAAGGGAGCTCACAATCTTCCTGTTCATGCTTGTAATGCCCCTTGTCAAGAAATGGGACTTTTTTTTTTCTGCTTGTCTTTGGGAGGACCTTATGACTTGGTTTGAATAATAGGGTATTCTGGAAATGACATTTCTTAAACTAGATGGAGAAAACCTTCACTTTTGCTCTTGCCCTTGTGGGACACTGTCCTGAGGCTTTCAAATAGATAAGCACAGCCTTATCCATAGAAGTGTGGTAGCCCACATGAAGCACAGAAGCACAGTGTCCTCGCTGAGGCCTCTAGTCCTGCCAGCGGCCAGCCAGCTCCAGTCCTTGATATGTGTGTGAAACCTTTCTGTATGGTATGTTTTCCCTGAGTCCCCCGGTGTTAGGAGTCATGACTGAAGGCCTGCCCATCTGAGGCCAGTCCAGATTGCGAAGCTGTGCAGGTAAGACTGTAGCAGCTGTTTCAGTTCACAGTTTGGGAGTGGTGTGTTAGACAGAAATAGATTTCTGATATGACATCCCATCACTCATACATATTTCATCTCCTTGTATCTTTGTCATGCGTTTGATAATATGCATATTCATTCCTTTCATAGTTAGTAACTATGCTGACACTAGTTCAACACAGAGCCCAGAACTACATTACAAGTGTCTTTTTTTCCTTGTGCTCCTTTTGATTTTCCAGAAGTTCCTTTTGCCTCTTAACACGTTTTACTTAGCTTTCTTCCAAACTCTTGTTAAATTTTTCTACTTCTCTTATAACTCTGTAAAATGCCTCACAATACATTCTTCCTCACTATGAGCCTGTCATAGATCTATCATTTTTATTTTCTTCTAGAACCCTGTCTCAGATCCTTTTGCTGTCCCATTTTAATCTTGAAATGGGCCCTATAAAATGGCTTCCAGTTATTGCCCAGAGACTAGCTTTGCTTTCTTCTTATATCCGGAGTCCTTTTCACCTCTTTTGCCCCTAATCTCCTGTTAAATGCCTCCCATGCTTCCTTTATTCTTTTTCAGCAACCTTTTTGTTTTTGCAGAAGTGTTATCTCCTAGACATTTCCCGAGAAAGCAAACATAGGAAATATATTTTTAAAAAAGATTTTTGCATATAAGAAGCTGGATCTTCTTTTTAAGTAATTTTTTTTGCTAGTGTACAAGGAAATGGGTCTCATTGTGACAGTTTCACACACTTCTCATTCCAAGTTGTTCTTTTTTGCTCCTCTGCTCATCGCCCCTCTCCTCCCCTGCTGCTCCTCTTCCTAAGTACTAACTTCTCTCTGTCTGCTCTTCTAGCTTGCCTTTACAAGGCCCTTCTCCCTTCTCATAGCATCCTTTCTACTTTCAGGTCATATACATCAATAAACATATGAGCACACGAATTCTCATCTGTATGTTACCTAGGAGGGGAAACATGGTATTAGTTTTCTGAGTTCAGCTTACTCTGTTCAGCCTAATAAAATCAATTGTGCATCTGTTCCTCACTCTCTTTACATGCCCACATGTGGCTAGGCATATTGGCTGGTGTGTCAGCTGTTAGGAAGAGTGCTGTCATGGATTGGTGAACATCTTTATGTCCAGACAGAGAGCTTTCAGAGTAAATACTCAGGAGTGGTATACCTGTATCATATGGTATTTCTCTATTTAGATTTTTGCAGAATCTCATACTGGCCTTACTGGTTTTCATTGCCACCAGCAGTGTGTAAGCATTTTTCTTCCCCACTTCCCACCAGCATTTATTGTCTTCTGTTCTCTTGGTGATAGCAATACTGACTGGGCTGAAAGAGTTAAATTTTTTTTATCGGATGACATTTTTCAAATAGTTATTAGCCAGTCACATTTTTTTTTTTGTTAACAGCTGTCTATTCAGTTCATTAGCCTATTTATTAACGGTGGTTTTAAACATTTTTAAGAATTTATTATTCACTCCCATATCTCTGTGTGCAGGCATGCGTGCCTTGGCCTGTGCATGGAGGCCAGAAGACAACTTTGTAAAGGAAGTTCTCTTCTCTACCATTATATAAGTTCTAGGGATCAAACCCCGGTTATCAGGTTTGCAACACAAACAAACACCATCCTTGGAGCTATCTCATGGGCTCTGGAGGTTCTTTATTTCTTTTTGTATGCAATGTTTACAGCTCCTCCTGGTTAGCCTGTACTGAACTGGACAAGTGTCCGCTTTTTATCGTTAGCAGATTTTCCTTTTTTTTTTTTTTTTGTGCTGGGCACCACCACTGGCCATACTCAGTTTTCCTATCCATAGAGTAGGCAAGCTCTCTCACTCTCCCTGGTTTGTGGCTCCTAAGGTGGAAGCGAGTGTTCTAGTTGGGGTTGGGAAAGCAACTGCAGTACTGAGATCTGGACATGCCTTTGAACTTTTAAACTGACTGAACATCAGTCGAGAGATAGAGCTGTGGAGGTTTCAAGTTCATGGACTCCCAGCAGTGAGCTTCACAGCAGGTAGTCAAGTCCAGAGGCTGATACACCTGCTGCTTACAGGCTCCAGGCTATTGAACTGCTGAGTTTTATTCCCAGGTGCTGACCTTTGTTCACAGGCACCAAAGGTGGGCCTAACTTTCCCTAGACACTGGCTTTCTTATTTCTCAAGACAGTTTCTCATCCTGGGGCTGTGGCAGGTTGATTTCAAGCTCTCTCATTACAATGTTCCAATGTTCCTCATTTTCAGGCACCCAGTGTAGCTCAGTGTTAAAAACAGGCCTTTTCACAAGGTGATGGAAATGACCCTCAGGGCTGACTTTCTCCACTTCTGAGCTATGTGTGGCTGGACCAGGCTCTGCTCAGTGAGATTGCAGCCAATTCTAACAATTGTGAGGCTGTGGGCTTGTCCTGTGGGTGGCAATGAAAATTTATTTTCACCAGGGCTTTCTTTCAGTTGAGGCTTCTACCTCCAGGTGCCCTGGTGGAGTTGTGCTTGGCTTGCCTTTCCTCTTGGTGCTTTTTACTTCTGTTTCTCTGCAATTTTTAGCTGTCCTACCATCTATTTTCTGGACCTCTGAAGCTCTTTCTCTCTCCTTTTTTTCTTATTTTGAGACTTCATTTTGTCACATATTGACAGCATCTAGCCCTCTTGCCTTTACTCTCAATTCATAGTTTAGCTAGGTATAGAATTACAAATTGGGCATAATCTCCTCAGAAGATACTGTGGACTTACCTGCCTTCCTTGTAGCGAACAGTGATGCTGTTGAAAAGTTTCTTGCTATATTTTCCAGTTCTTCAACATTTGTCTTTTTAAAAGATCCTTTCTTTATTTTCAGAATCCTTAAAACTCAGTTTTAAGGATTTAAAACTTTGTCATTCTGCGAATGAAGTTTTTTGTCATTGTGGTGGTTTGAATAAAAATGGTCCCCATAGGTCCCCAATTGGGACATTGTTATAAGGTGTGGCCTTGCTGAAGTAGGTGTGGCATTGTTGGAGGAAGTGTATCACAGTTCTCTGCTGCCTGTTGCATGCTGATCCAGATGTAAAACTCTCAGCTCCTTCTCTAGCACCATGTGTGTCTGCAGGCTGCATGCTTTCTGCCATGATGATAATGGACTAAACCTCTGAAAATATAAGCCAGTGCCAGCTGCCTTCTTGATCACTTCATGTGGTTGCTCTTCACTCTCTTCAAACTCCTGTCTAGGACCAAACTCATCTTTAACAAAATACATTTTCTCTGAATGGATAGAACTAATATCTCTCAAGGAATGCCAGCTATCACAAAGTGTTAGTTATTCATCATAAGTCTTGATTATTCCAACATTATTAATAATACCTGTTAATTCTGCTATTATTATTGTTGTTACTTCTTTTTTGACTTAGGCCACTTCAGTATCCTTCCTGTATTATGTCAATGCCTTCCTACTTGTATTTCTCATTCTGGAAGAATCTCATTGTTTCTACTGCAACCAACCCTGAGAAGAACACTAGTGTCACTCTCTGTACCATTTAATCTCTAGACTCTGAGTTTGAACTTTTATAATGTCTATTAAACATTTTTCCTCTGACCCTGGGAATCATACAGCTCTCTTGCTTGTGTTCTACTTCATGTTCTGAATGAACTGATGGTGGAATAGTAGTTGTTACCTATCAGCTTCACAATAAATATTTCAAAAATGTCTATTTAATATAGGTAGGACATGGACCAGCATTTGTTTTATGGTTAACTTTTGTTCTTTCTTTTGGAATATTATTTCTTATATTGAGCTAGGAGTTACCATCCCCAAGTTTCTACTTATTTGTTATAATTACATTCTGTTAATATATGACCCAGATTTCCAAGAACATCATATTGGATTTCAAATGTCATCTTAAGAGTTGCTCAGAGACTGATACTCCAACCAAGGACCAAGGTCCATTCATGGATATAACCTAGAACCCCTGCTCACAAGTAGCCCATGGCAGCTTCAGTATCCAAGTGGATTTCCTAGTAAGGGGAACAACAACTGTCTCTGACATGAACTCAGTGGCTGGCTCTTTGACCACTTCCTTCCAAGGGAGGAGTAGCCTTACCAGGCCATGGAGGAGGACATTGCAGCCAGTCCTGATGAGCCCTGATAGGCTAGGGTCAGATGGAAGGGGAGGAGGACCTCCTTTATCAGTGGACTTGGAGAGGGGCAGGGAGAAGATGAGGGAGGAGGGGGCTGTTGGAAGGGAATGAGGGAGGTGGTTACAGCTGGGATACAAAGCGAATAAAATGTAATTAATGTAAAAAAAAAAGAAAATTTAATTTTAAAAAAAGAGTTGTTCAGAGTCCTAGAACTCTCTCAGTATTCAAACGACATACCGTAGGCTGCTTCATGTTCTTGAGAATGGCCCAAAAGCACTTTGTTACATCCCATGTCCTGGGATTTGGAAAGTTTGGGAGCTACAAAGTACAAAATCAATCTAATCCGTCTGCCTGGTGAGACTGTCAGATACTGAAGACAACATTGTGTTCCTAAGCTGATCTCTACAGATTGTCCTCTACCCACCTTTGGAACTCCACATTCTTGTCTAGAGTGTGTGATGATACCACAGGATGCTTTCTGGACAGAATAGACCAGAATGTCCCTGCCCTGCCTGTGGACACTGACCTCTTTAAACACAGCCCAAATTTGCTTCTGTTCTATGTCAGGGAAGCACATTACATTTGTGATTCCTAGCTCTTTCTATTTAAGTCATCAAGCTGCATGTTATACACTTTAATAAACACTGGGTTTATTTTTGTTTAAATACATCTGGTTGGCTTGTATCCATCACATCATCTCATATTTTGCTGTGAATATCAATTCTGTCTATCCAGTGAATTCTCCAGCCCTCCCAGGTTTGTGACATTAAAATAATGTTAGTTTAAATTATCAGCTTGTGTCCAATATGGCTGGAATTTGAAGAACATTTGTTGATATGAACTCTCTCTGCAGGCTGTTTTTTATCTGAGGCAGTTTCCCTGTGAATGCCTATTATGTATTTGAATTTCACCCAGTGTTATAAATCACAGAAAAAATATGGGATCAGAAAAGTACCTTCTGAGCCATCACATAATTAGGTAATGTAATTTCTCCAAGAAATAATATTTTTCGTCCTAGAATAGAGGCCGCAGTCCTATTCACAAACCTGTTCTACTATTTGCATTGCTTCTCTATCATGTAAGCATTTGAAGTTGTTACTAGAAACTAGATAACCAGTAACAGATTCTTTGAACAGTGTTAAAAGCTGTGGACATCTATGCAGGCGCACTGGACACGAGTCATAGTTGCGAGTCAATGTTCTCAGAGGCATGGGCCATGCTTTGTACTTGCTGTGGTTTGGACATGGCTCATGTTTTCTCCCAGGCAACATGTACTGAAGTTCAGTCCGCGCTGTGAAGCAGAAAGAGGGCGGACACTTCATCTGCCTGTGGTGTCCAGGGGCAGGAACTTTGCAAAGCATTTACTTTAGGTCATAGGAGAGGCTTGTGGGAGTGGATCCTCCAGGCCTTGGAGGGAGGGAGGCCAGACGGATCCATGTACCACTGGAATCCAGTCCCTGTCTCTTGGCGTTACCACACAGTACTCTACACTGCTAGGAGACCCTGCCAGCAAAGTCTCTCAACCTCCAGAACCTCAGGCTTCTTTTCCTTGTGATGTCTCCCAAGCATTTAATCATTGTAACATGAAATAGACTAGTACTTCTCTCTCAGGCTGTCCTCCACCGTCAAGTGTCCTTGGTGAACATTTTCTCTTTCTGCAGGGGGCCTTCCTAGCGCTAACTCTTGTCTCCTGGAGATCTCTCCCTCCTCTATTCTCAAACTCAGCTTAAATTATACATACTTTTTCCAGATTCAGTGGAGCCTCAATTTTTTTTTTATTCACCTTGGATTCTTAGAATTCTAGGCAGAACAATTACATTTCAGGTCTTTCTCCAGTTTCAGTGGAGCCTTGATTTTTATTCATCCTGAATTCTTTTTTTTTTTTTTCAATGCAGTTTATTCAGGAACCTTGAACAATCCTCGGACCCTGGGGAAAGCCAGCCCACAGCTTAAATAGCCTCTGGGTAGCCAACCCAGGCATGCCACGTGGGCAATGCAGATAGGTCCACATACATGGAAGCAAGCCAGATCCTCAGCCTTAGCCAAATGTGGAATTGTTCGTGACAGAGAGCACTCACCATCGGGAAGGTGGAAGGCGGAAACCAGCTCCATCTTTAAGGTGCGGCATTACACAGCTCTCTACAGTTCCCCCTTGAATTCTTAAGGTATTTATTACATTATCAGCTTTAAAAAAACTATTGTGAGATGGATGTAAACTCCCTGGGTATAGGAGCCTGTTTCGTTTGTTTTCCTATGAGAGTCCTTCCTCGTTCTTCTCTTAGAGTTCCAGGCAAATCTTATTAAGTTGAGTTGACATTTTAGAAAACTCAAAGAAAGTAAGCAGATATCAGGAAACAAGTGAGGTATCTTAATTTTTCCTTCTAAACACACACACATTCCACACACATCTGCAGACACATACATGCACACACATGCTCACACACAAATGCACACGGGCACACACATGAATATGCTTCCTGAAATCTTTAGAGGAGCATTTCTCAGAGCTGTTTCGCTTCCTTGCAAAAACATTCTATGTCTAAGTTGTATGTCTGTCATTCTAAGAACTTCCACTGCCACTCTGTGGAACCAGCAGATAGAAAAGGGCTGTGTGGCAGAGGGTATGCTGGATGGCCTCCCAGGGATACCTCACCCCTGCCTGGGGGAGAGGTTGAGCTGTGGAATTACACTTTCCAGAGCACAGTTTGGTATCTTTTTTTTTTTTTTTTTTAGCTTCAACACAGGATGCTCAATTAGATTTTTCTTTTTCTTTTTTGGCCAGGAATAAAATGGGATGTCCTTGGATATTTTAGAAGAGGTTTTGTTTTGTTTTGTTTTTGTCTGTTTGTCTGTTTTTAAAAATCAGTGTTTAGTTATATCATCCCTAATCATTGATTTCAAGGTGACAGTACTTACTTCTTTTGCTACCATCATCTGTCCCACTAACTGCTAGGCCAATACTGAAAGATTAGCTTTAACATGATTTAAAAAGTCCAGTTTATAATTTGCTTAAGCAGGTCACATTCCCTTTCCCAGTCCCTGCATAAGGGCTGGGCTTGTAATCTCCCTGAGGGCTATATGATGTTCTTATGTAATCTGGGGCTCTCCAGATCAGGCAAAGAGGGAATTCTGCTGAGAAGAGGACTTTGTCCTTGTATACTGAGCTCAAAGGCTGTCTGGAAGCCAGAGTTTGACCTTAAAAGTAGGACACCCTGCCCCCCACACAAAGGTATGGTGGCACAAGACTGTGCCTCTTCCTTTGGTAGGAAGATAGGAAGAGCAGGAGAATAAGAAATTCAAAGTTATCTTCACTACATAGCAAGTTCAAGGCCACTTTGAGCTCTGTGAGGCCCTGTCTCTCTCTCTCTCTCTCTCTCTCTGTGTGTGTGTGTGTGTGTGTGTGCAAGCATGTATATATACCCAACAGTTGAGGCTGTGGGTCAGAGGTAGCAGATCTGCCCAGCATAGCATGGTCAAGGCCTTACATTTGATCCCAGAATTCAAAAAGTAAAGGAAAAGGACAACTGAGAGGAAACAAAAAACATTTATGTCAGATAACGAAACCCAGTTGATCAAAACAATTGTTTCAAAACCCCACTTCTCCTAAATAAAGTCCCATGAAGAGAAAGGAGCACCGGTAGGCCACTCACTTGACAAGGATATTGGCATTTCTTCGACCTAAAGATCGAGCATGAAGAGCCTAATTTCAGACCCCATTTGGGGCTGAGCAGCAGATACAGAGAGGCCTGAGAACTTTCCATGTGGACACTCCCGACCACACTGACTTCCTTGGCTCCTTGCCTTACACTGTGTTCTGGTGCTGTTTCCAGGCTGCTGAAGGGGATGTTCTGCTCCTTTGAGCTGGCTGTGAAAAAGTTTGTGCTGAGCAGTGATGTCACATGCCCTTACTCTTAGCACTCGGGAGGCAGAGGCAGGCAGAGCTCTGTGAGTTAGAGGCCAGCTTGGTCTACAGAGTGAGTTCTAAGACAGCCAGGGCTACACAGGGAAACTGTCTCAAACAAACAAACAAACAAACAAACAAAACACAAATAGATAGGGAGATAAAGAGATAGATAAATTAGTTTAAGGAGACGGTCGGTATATTAATAAGTGGATCGCCAATCACCATGGCTCTCCACACCAGGATTTTGAAGGGATTTATAATTTCCTTCAGCCTTGAGCTGAGGACAGACAGGTGGAATCCAGGCTTCAGGGTTCCACTTCCTCTATACAGAACCACAAAAAGGTCTTTGCCTTTCATAAGCAGTTCTGCATACTTAGACTACAGGCATGCACCATTAAGCCTGGCTAATGACTCTATTTCTTAAATTTTTCTGGAGTGGGTGACACAGCTACCTTCCCTCTTACTTTACATTTTAGCTTTTTCTGATCATTTGTCACTTGCCATCTACCTCCCACTTCCTGCAATTTAAGCATGACCATCGTTTTAATAGGATTTGTGGAGAAGTGAAGAGAAATGCACTTCTTTGTCTGTCATGTCTAAACAGAGGGCCCATCGGTTGTATTTTAATTGTAATAATCCTATCAGCTTCCTGCTGCTCATGTGAGTCCCTTGAGCTGCTGTGGGACTGGGGAACTTAGGGTGGTCAGAAGTAAGGGATGGATGTCTTATGCCTCCATTTTCTCTACTTCTTTTTTATCTATCTATCTATCTATCTATCTATCTATCTATCTATCTATCTATCTATCTGTGAGACAGGGTCTTACACTGTAGTCCAAGCTTATCTAGAACTCCCTATGTATCCCAGGCTGAAGTCAAACTGGCAGTTATCCTCCTGCCTCAGCCTCTTCAATATCTGTGTTTTGGTGAGGTTCTGAACTTAGGTGTGTGTGTGTGTGTGTGTGTGTGTGTGTGTGTGTGTGTGTTTGTGTGTGTGTGTGTGTGTATTGGAAGTATGGCGCCTCTCCAATTGAGGAAACATCAGAGGCAGGGAGGTATCTGACCTTTTACCTCCATCTTCTGAGGCATGAAGTTTTCTGTCTTTCTTCTGTACCTCATCAGACCCTAATAGGAGAGGAGTCTATCTTACACTAGAGGAAGACTCTGAACAAAGAGGTCTTGCTAAGGTCTTTCTGTGTACAACTGTTGAATCCTGGCTCCCTTGTCTAGTCATGTCCTTCTACAACTTTCCATTGCCTCATCAGACTTGGTACAGAAATTCACAGGTCCCTCTGTTGTATTGGGTTTTTGTTTCTGAAGCTTCCATGCCACTGGAAACATCTTTTATGTAAGTTGGTGTAAGTTATAATGTTTCTCTTTTGTTAAAAGGGCCCAACCATAAACATGGAGATGGATGGAGATGATGTGGAACCTTCCTTTTCCCTGCTTGCACCCTTAGCTCATCTTGTCACAGTAAAAACGCGGACAGAACTGATAATGTGGAAGGTGGAAGATTCAACTCTGTCCTCCTCCAGTGCTTTTTAAGCTCTCTTTGTGATTGCAGAGGTCCACTGTGTTCTTACCTTCCAGTCAGTGCTCTCCATTGCTGACATTCTTTTTTGGCCTGGATTCTGAAAATATAGACTGTTTTTTATTTTTAACAAGTCAGTATATTACTTAATCTCCCTACTACCTTTTAATTGAGGTCTAGGATTTTTCCTATGCGATAGATGGAGGAACCACACTTACAGCTCATTTAAGTAGGAGCGTTGAGGGATAACGGTAAAGCAGGGTGTGCCACACCCCTATGCAATCTGTGCTGTGTTATTAACATCTAAGTGCACCTGGGAAGGGGTGCAACCATCATCTAACTCCTGGGAAGGAGTGCAACCATCATCTAACTCCTAGGAAGGGGTGCAACCATCATCTAACTCCTAGGAAGGAGCGCAACTATCATCTAACTCCTAGGAAGGGGTGCAACCATCATCTAACTCCTAGGAAGGAGCGCAACTATCATCTAACTCCTAGGAAGGGGTGCAACCATCATCTAACTCCTAGGAAGGGGTGCAACCATCATCTAACTCCTAGGAAGGGGTGCAACCATCATCTAACTCCTAGGAAGGGGTGCAACCATCATCTAACTCCTAGGAAGGGGTGCAACTATCATCTAACTCCTAGGAAGGGGTGCAACCATCATCTAACTCCTAGGAAGGGGTGCAACCATCATCTAACTCCTAGGAAGGGGTGCAACTATCATCTAACTCCTAGGAAGGGGTGCAACTATCATCGACTGTAGTGCATGGAAGGGAATGATGTGCAATGATGCTTGGCAAAGGTCGCATGACTAGAACTGCTTTCTAAAGGTCAGTCAGGATTTTTCCATCTCACTGCTTTTTTTTTTTTTTTTCTTAATCTCAGCACTGTATGTTTTTCAAAGATGTCACAGCACCTTATTAAGTTGGTAAGGTAAGCTATCTAATTTCCATTTTGCATATATGCAAACTGATACGAAGAGTATGGAGGTTTGAATGAGAATCCCTCCCCCCCTTCCTTAGGCTATATGTTTGAACACTTGGTTCCTAGTCGGTGGAACTGTTTGGGAAGGATTAGAAGGTGTGGACTTGCTGGCGGAGGAGGTGTGTCTCTTGAGGTAGGCTTAGAGGTTTCAAAATGCTCATGCCCATTCTCGCACCGTGGACTAAACTGTGAGCTCTCAGCTGTTCCTTCACTCTGCCATCATGGACTTTAAGCCCTGGAAGCTGTAACCCAATTAAATGCTTTCTTTTATAAGTTGCCTTAGTCATGGTGTTTTATCACAGCAATAGAAAAGCAACTAAGACAAAGAGCTAATTTCAAAGATTCCCACAATAAATGTTATTTTAAGACAGATCTGAGTGCCTGCTTCAATTTCTTAGTAGTTTTGCTCTACTACTAAGATAGATAAATGGTTTTCAAGATAAAAAGAGAAAAGAAATCACCATTTATTGAGCATGTACTGTGGGTCAGACAGTTTGATGCTCTTCCAGGACATCATGTGGTCTGTTCTATTCTCTAGTCCTGACTGTAGTGCTGACAGTTTGCTGTTTTTATTGTAGTTGAAGCTCAGAGAAGCTATAGGATGTTCATATTGTCAGGTTATTAGTAAATGTGACTGTGATGCCTAGTTGTAATTACTACCTTGGCATAGCATAGAATCATCTGGGAAGAGAGTGTCAATGAGCAGTTTTCTACACCAGGTTCACCCGTGGTCATGTCTGTGGGGAATTGTCTTGATTATTAACTGATGTGGGGAAATCCAGCCTAATGTAGGCAGCACCATTTCCTTGGCAGGCGTCTCTGGATGTGTCCGTGTAGAGAAGACACTGAGCGTATGTAGCATGTGTGAATTTCTTCTTTCTGCTCTGACTGAGGGTATGATGGGATAAGCTATTTATGTCACTCCCACCTTGCTTTCCTGACAGTGATGGACTGTAACCTCAAAGCGTGAGCCAAATAAACCCTTTCTCCTTACATTGCTTTTTGTCAACTTATTATTTTATCATAGCAACAGAAATGAAACAAGAGCAGTGTCCGTTTCATGGACTGCATGACAAATTTGATATTTAGCTCCATGAGAGTATTGTTTTAGATCCCACAGGAATGTGTGTGGAGGACAGTTTCGGCAGTGTAGTACCTTATCACTGAAACATCAGCGGCTTCTTAGAACTGAAACCAAAGATAAGTTTCTCAGCAACCATTTCAAAGATTCTTCTCATTACAGAGCATGATCATGTTTTTGCCTCTCTGTTCTGGGAGAAGCACATGTTTGGAAAAAATGTTTCTTTTGTGGCTACTTAACTAAAGGCTTTTCTTTTCCTTTCTTTCTTCCCTCTGAGTCCATACACAATCTCTTTAATTGCCCTGCCTGTCTCCTCTGCATTAAAATGGCCATGCTATGAAAGTTACAAATGAAAAAGAGCTTCCTTCCTCTGCTAAAATTTCTGCTTCAGAGTATGTTCTGTTGGTTTGGATTTACTCAAAACTATTATAAATAAAAGATTTAAATAGAAAATGCATTTGATATGGAAATCTGATAGTTAAGAAGCCCACAAACTTGCCATATGTTTGTGAGAAAAGCTAGCAATTCAGGTGGGTAATTATTTACTGCATTCTAGAGGGCAACAGAAGCTATTTCAGGGTCATGAAAACTAACTAAATAAATGAACAAACAAACAATAAAAGAGAGTCTTTGAGTCTGTATTGGGAAAGAAACTATAGGCCACTGACTTTATAGTCAGGAAGAGAAGCAGAAACAAAAGTCTCCACTAAATAAGAATATGTTCCATCATACTACTCTCTTGCCTCAAAACTATTTTCTTCTAAGTATAATCACACACACACACACACACACCCCTCTATATAATATCTATTAATCATCTATCTTACACCTATCTCTGTATCTATCTACCTATGTATCTACCTATGTATCTATGCATGTATCTATGTATGTATGTATCGATCTATCTATCACTATCTATCTATATTTGCTTATGTTGGTAACCCCTATCCCACTCTGCAAAGAATTTCAAGCTACATGTCTAGAGGATGCCATGAGAAGTTTAATTTCTGGATCTGGATTTTAGAATATATGAATTGCATGGCTATTTCTGAAAGCACAGACCAGCTGCCGTCATAGGTGAAATGAAAGAGGTAGAGTTCATGTCTAAGTGCAGCCTGCACACAGCACACAGCCTTACCCGAACAAGACCTTTGAGACACAAGTGTCAGTTACTTCTGCCTACTTTCATTTTCACAAAACTACCCAAACACATTTTTCAGTATACTGTATTAGAGACATTTTCCAGTGGGCTCATTGTCGTCTTTTTTTTCTTACACTGAACTTTACCTTTATAGCAAGGTCTTGCCACATACTGGAGTGGGACCTCAAAGTTCTGGATTGCTGGAGCTGTGGACATGTACCATCATACCAGGTCAATTTTGTTCCTTCTTCTCAAAGAACTAAACCAAAACAAACAACTGTAGAGCTGGATATTCTAAGTTTTCTTTCCAATGTGAGTGGGTTTTGAATTTGTCTAAAGATGCCTTTTCTTCTTTTTTTCCTTCAGAACATACCAGGCACTTTTTTACACATGAGCATTTATTGACATCATGCCTAAGAACTGGGGCCATGCTATGAGAAAGAGAGACGACATGCTACCATCATCTGCATTAGATGGTCAGGCAGTCAGTGGGGGAGATGAGGAGCAAGCCCAGCTGACTTGTGTGTCTGCAGTAGGAGTGGGGTGGAGGTGGTGTTGGGCAGCTTGTTGAGTGGTAGAGAGAAGGTGTGATACAAGAACCTGAAACAAATGGAAGGAAGTCCAGGGAACAGGCATGAGATCCCTACACCGATAGGGAGGAAATTCTACCTAGCAGAGAACAATATTGAACAAATATGCTACATTGAACACATGTTTGAATTATGAGATGGTAAATCAGACAGTGGTCTTTCTGAATCAACCTGAGTCATGTTTGAGAAAAGAGGACAACTCTTTTTCTCTCTATCTCTCTGTAGCTTTGGTTGTCCTAGAACTCACGAGGTAGACCAAGCTAGCCTCAAACTACCAGAAATCCACCTGCCTCTTGCCTACCAGGTGCAGGGATTAAAGACCCAGCCTGAAGACAAATCTTCAATCCCACACCTTCATTCTTCCCTACCTCCGAGTCACCCCACACCTTGTTAGTCATGGTTACTCCTGGCTGCCAGTTCTGGGGAGCTCCTTGCATGTATCCTGTATTTGGCAGGGTCAGGGTCACACTTTTTCAGAAAAGCACCAACATACCAGTGGAAGAAGCATCTTTTACTATTATAGAGCCTGTGTGTGTGTGTGTGTGTGTGTGTGTGTGTGTGTGTGTGTGTTAAAGAGGCAAGTATGAAGTACCTAGACCTTGACATCAAAGCTAGATAGTTGGGTCAGCATTTTCTTGGCACTGATTTTCTCCTTGCAGAATTTTGTGTTGTATTTCAAAATTATGTAAAGAGCATTTTAGCGACGTAACAGGGGTGCTTAGCTATCTCTTTATTGGGGAGTAAATTAGATGGTTGTAAAGTTAAATAAAACCCAGCAAGTTCCAACTGCCTTTTCTTAAAATCCTTTGTCAAAACAAATAGCCTTGACGTGAACATAAAAACTTAAATGACATTGGCTCTAATGAAACACCACAGAGCCTAATGAGGCTGAAGTGCGGTGAGCTCTGGGAAAGTGGGGCTGCTTTTATCTCTCTGGAATGTTTATGTCCTTGCCTGTCTCCTTATCACATTGTTGTAACGTCATGCAGAGAAAGATTGCTAATAACAAACAAAAATGATACAGCCCTGACTTAACTAACAGTGCAGAGTACCCCAAGAAGTTAGATGAGATATGTGGGCAGGAAGAGCTCAATTGGAGGCATCTCTGATACTCTGCTTGGCCACAGCAAATTCTTGACGACATTGGAAAAAAAAAATAAAAAGCTTTCCGTAGTTCCTTATTTCCACAAATAAGTTTTCATCTGCCGGTCATGCAGCCATGGGCTCTCAGTTATTCTTGGTTCTTTCTCCTCTCCAACTGTGTCCCAAACTACTAACATTTATTGTTATTACATTGTAGCTGTTTTCCTCAAAGTAACTCCCAAATCCCGTCATAGTTATTCTCTGGCTACAGCCAGCAGCTCAACTTGTTTTCTTGACCTCATCCCTGAATTTAGATTCTTTGTGACTTGAGGCTCACTAACCGTTGTATCTTGCAGGCAGCTTAATTATTTTAAAGCCCAGGTTGCTATGTAATTCCCTTGAGCGTGGCCCACAGGACAATTTGGACAGTCAAATCTCTCTTCTTTCTCCTTCTTTTTTCCCAGTTCAGTTTCTTGACTGCCTATATGATTATGAAGCCACTTTTTCTATTTAAGCATGCTTGTTCATTTTCTTATTTACTGGCCTCCTATTTATATATATATTTTCAAATTGTATGCAATTTGTCATAAGAGAGTGACTTTTCACTTTTCCAGTCATCCATTTGAGAATCTGATGAAGGCCATGAAACCTCATCTCAGTAAATGAGAATCCAAAAGGTTCATTGGTCCACAAATCTTCATTCATGAACTGCTTAAGAGAACACTGAGCTTTACCTAAGAATTGTTGCTCAAGATCAAGTCCAAAATCCTTAAATATTCTTGAAACTTTCCTAATCCAGTGTGTGTGATTCTGCCAATTGCACCATCCCTTCCTTTTCCCAGAGACCACAGTTGGTGTTCTGTTTCCTTGGCACTTACTGAAAATTGGTGTTTATTGTTTGCTTTCTGTACATATCCTGTATTCCTCCAAATAACTAACCACTTCTAATCACCTATGCAGGAATCTAGTGACTGTTTCTTTCTCCATTTTCACTAGAGCCTGGAGAACCCATCCTGGAGAGGCCTGCACAGGACTAACAGCACAGGATCTTGGCTAAACTGAGAAGATACCGGGCATGTCTACTTTCCTTCATCTCTTTTCAAGTCTCCTGTGTAAGGAGACCTTGTCCACTGCCATTTCTGTCCCAGCCTGCATGTGCACTTAGGAAAAACTACAATTTGTTTGACTTTAGATCAAATGGTTGCACCTTTATTTTTTTTTGAAGAGTATTTATAATTAATTCTTGTTTCTCATTATAACAGGAAAGACCAAATTATCGAGTAAAGATAATCAAGGTATCTGATAATGTGTAAGCGTGACTCATTTTCAAGTTCAGATTATTCAGTTTAACATTTACCTCACCCTTTGTACCTCAACACATAGACACACACAAACACATATACAGACACATAAACACACACACACACACACACACACAGAAGGCTCTGTATAATATATCTAAGGTCTTAATATTAGTTAAAGAAACCTGATTTCCTTATAGTTTTCCAACTATAGTAAGCACGGAGTCTCTATATTTCCATTATTTTTCTCTGGTACAGAAGGAATTTAAGGAGGAATGATGAGGGGCTGAAGAGCTTTATGAGCAATGCACTGTAGGCTCAAGATTAAGAGGTCAAACAGAAGTAACAGCTGCAACGGAATGCTCAAGCTATAAAGCCTACCACCAGCAGCAAAGGCATTCTGCACGTTACAGACAGCCAGGAGCAGGGCTCCTCAAGCTACTCCGGGTGACAGAGCCTCTGGACAAACCGGCACTCTGCTTACACCACGGTCTTTATGGAATACCATAAAATGTTGATGTCTTTCACCCCAGCAGGCAAACAAGGAACAATGTTGCTAGAGGAAACCACGCTCATGTTATATGTGTGCAGTAAAGTCTTACAATCAAAACCACACAGTGCCATATACAAAATGGTGCAAAACATGTCAGTTAGAAGGAGGGGAGGATGACTTTTCCAGCCTGCTGCAGCCCTTTCGCAATATTGGCCCCAAGTAAAGGGCTAAAGGTAAAGTCAATGTCATGACCAACATGGGTGTAAACAGCCCTTCACAATTTATGTACTACTTCATAAACCTAGCTCTCATTCCACTAAGGAAAAAATGATTGTGCCTATACTTCCATTTCACCAGATAAGACTGAACAAGATTAATTTGGTTTAGGTTTATCTATCACTAGCTTTTGATTCTTCATTTTAAAAAAGGAAGCTATTTATTTGCTTGTGTACGCAATGGGAATTCATGCATGTTCACATGTGCGTATGCATTTGTGTATGCATGTGTGTGGAAGGCAAGAGGAGATGTTTGGTGCTGACTTTGGTTGCTTTCTGTCTCACATATTAAAACAAGTTCTCTCACTCCAGCCCAGAGATTTCCAGTTTGGCTGGTCTCCCTAGCTAGCTTGCTCTGGGCATCCTCTATGTCTACTGCTCACGTACTGACTGGGGTTACAGTTTGGCTGCGTGACTGTCTAGTATTTATCTTGATGCTAGTGATTCAAATGCTGGTCCTCATACTTTCTTGACCCAGTGGACTGTCTCCATGCTCCCTGCTCCCTAGGGTTTGATTCTTACCTTACAGTTGTGACAGGCCTTTCTCAACATTGCCACTATGTAGCCCTGATTTCAAGAGTTCCTCTCGTCACTGCTTTGGAATCTGCAGTAGGTGTCCCTATTGCTAAGTTTCTGGTGACTAAGTAAGTTTCTTCTATCTGGAGTTTGCTTTGCCAGAATGCCAAGTGGGCTGAAGTTGCTAGAATATGAAAGCAATACCAGATGTGTGTGTGGGACCCATCGACCATCCTCACCATACACAACTTGGTGTAATTACTAAATGTTCAGCTATTGAAGTGAATGAGAGGGAATTGGGCCTTAGGACACAAGGAGACAAGATCATGTGGCAGAAACGCCCAGGTTACCAACAGCCTCATAAAACAGGGTGGAAAACCATTGCTTTGCCAGTGGTTTCATACAAGTAACTCCTGGTCATTGCTGAAGAGTTGAAACTAGTCAGGAAAGCCACCACTGCCATGAAATTTCTAACATCATCAAGCAGCCTTGCATTGTACAGTCATTAAATTGAGAAAGTAGCCATTAAATCATTAAAAACAAATAATAAAATAAGCCTCACAGATTTCTCAAATGTTATCTCATACCTAAGTTACCATTCAAGCTCAGAAAGTATATTTCTGTTGCTAGGAAACAAACTAAGTTAGCTCTCTAAGTGCCCCAGTGATATTTGTAGAGTTGAGATCTAAGCAGCAGATTAATGCTTGTGACCATTGTTCTTTCTAAGAAAATGAAAAGGGAGCTGGGGAAATGGTTCAGTCAGGAGAGTGCCCACTCAACAGGCTTGAGGACTCAAGTTCAGATCTCCAGACCATTCATAAAAAATCAAGTTCAGTGGCATGTGCTTGTAATGCTAGTGCTAGACAGACAGACAGATACACAGGCAGACAGATGGATCCTGGAGGTCACTGGCTGCAGGTTCAGGTTCAGTGAGAGGCTCAAACAATAAAAATGGGGGGTGAGTGAAGAAGATACACAATGTTGGGTTCTTGTTTCTGCCTGTATCACATTCTATGCATGTGTAGCCACATGCATGTACACACACTAAAGGCAACACACACACACACACACGAAAGTGAAAAGGCACAAGAATATTTTGCCTCTGCTTTGGAGTCTTGAGCATGTGGTTGGGACTAATGTATTAGTTCTGGTGGTTAGGGAGCTCACTCAGTTTTTGGTGTTTGGAGACTGCAGTAGTGGAAGAAGGCTGTCCTCACCGAGAGTGCGGCCTCCTCAGTGAAACTGGGCTGTAACCTGTGCTTCGGCTCTAAGCAGTGTGGTTCCTACGGAAGCCTCTTGAACTTCATTACCCGTGGAAGTAACTGGAAGCATATCTGTTGCACTAGCCTTGGCTATGCCCTTTATCGAAAGAATTTTCTGATGTGCTTCAGGGTGTCTTGTCTAAACTTGGGAGCAGTTACTGAAAGCAGGCAGACAAGACTCCAGAGGGCAAGGCCGTGGCCGGGCACAGCAGAGCCGGTAGCTTAGTCCACCTGAATTGCTGTTTAAGGAGTGGAGATGCCATCACCTTCACCTTCTTCAACTGTAACACACTGTAATTACTCCTTCTCCACAACTCAAAGGTCAACACCCAGTAACTCCTTAGTTCAGTTTGGGGTTCCCTCCCCTCAGCTGGGCCCTGCAGTCTGTCACAGAAGACTAGGCATAATGAGCTGTCCCCATACTACTTTGGAGTTTTTAGGGGCCAGCTAAATTAGGATTTCTTTTTTGAATAATTAGTTTTGTTTATTAAATGGTATTAGACAGCTGGCATCCTATCTAATAGATGCTGCTGAACTTCCTTTGGGTTTCAGTCTGGCTGAAGCCAGAATCAAGGAGCAGTACTGCCATTCGAGGACTCCTCTCCAAGGGGAGACTGCTATTGCAGCAATAAGGGAGAAGATAACTCAGCATGATTAGGCTGAATCAGGCAAGGGTTTTTTGATGTCTGGTTTTAAGTGACAAATTGGACACCCTCCCCCACTTTTCACTATTAAACCTATTTCAGTATACAAATGGTTTATTTCCTGGGGTTCCCTTCCTATTTCCGTGAGCCTAAGTAAAGTCCTTCTTTACTTAGGACCCCAAGGGCACAGAACAAATATTCACTCTGACTGTAATGCTCCTAGGATCCCTATCTTCAGTGAGATATGGCTGTCCTGGGCAGGGAGGCTTTGCTGGACATTAATTGTGTGCAGAGTCTTCATACTCACTTGCTGAGGTAAGGGCTTGGCTTCGCAGGCAGAGCACAAAGGTCCTCCTGTCAGGCACAGTGTACTCACTCTGGTTTTCAGAAGAGGATTACGAAGAGAATTTATTTAGGAGATTTGTACATACATGCATACATACATATACATACAACATACATACATAAATATATATGCACACACACATAATAATATCTACATATTATAGTGCTGCCCTCAGATTTTTGTTCTCTAGGTTGTGGCCAGATGCCACGACCTTAAGCTTTGCTGTTTTGTCCTTATGGAAAGCTCAGTTGTGAGAAATGCAGTTCTTAGGGGATTGCCGAGAGGCTGTCAGATCTTCCCAGCAGCTCCAAATCCATCCTAAGATTAACCCAGCTCATCCTAGAAGCGCATACCTGGCCCTCACTGCTTAGTCCTTTTAACTGCTTCTGCTGAGCAGATTTAGAGGTTCAGCAACAAAGATGCTGTAAGAAGTCGTTTGAAAGCGCTGAGGTGTTGTCAGCTGCAGTCTACCGTGTCTTCAGGAGACATTCCATTTAGACTGAAAAGACAAGCAAATCTGCTTTCCTTGGGAGTATTTGAACAATGGTCTTTCTTTTGCCCTGGGAGGGCTGGGCATGGAAACCAGGACTTCTACACATTGGACAAGCAAGAGCTCTAACATCGAACCATATCCCCAGCCTGGGCTTAGAACATGCTTTTTTCATTGGGATCCTTGCCATCAATAATGTTTTCCTTTTAGCAATTTGGCTGCCATAATGCACTCTCATGAATTTGGACCACAGGGAGCGTACCTGAAAAGCTGACGCCTGCGCCTAGCACACTCATTTTGCTTACAGTTTCACGAACTGAGTTACCTTGCTTTCTTCTTTGTGCTCCCTCTCTTATCTAGTTTGGGTCTTATCAAATTATCTTGTAATTTGTAAACCTTCTTTGTAATCATGAGGCAGAATATAAGGAAACAAATTAATTTTAAACCACAGTGCTTTTTTCTTTTCTTTTCTCTTTCTTTCTTTCTTTTTTATTTTTTCCTCACCAAGCAGGATTCTCTTATTTCTTGCCACACAGTAACTTCCGGCCTTGTTATCTGGGGTTCATATCTTCCTCTGGGGTTCATGTCCTCCAGGCTTATTAGATTCACTCTCCTTCCTGGGCCACTTCATCCTGGTCCTACTTTACTGGCAGCCCCTTCATTACACCCAATTCTACAAGTGATCCCTAGTCCACATCTTAGAACCTGGTTTCTGCTCTGTGCCACACCTGCAGGTACCATCCTAAGAAGACTAACAATGAGTCTAGACTTTCACTTCACTTCTGTACTCACTCAGGCATCTGTAGAGTAGTGCTTAGGGCCTCCACTCAAGCAACTCTCATCAAAGAACTGAGACATGCCTTAGCCTTCATTTCTACCTTCTGTTTCTCCCTATCCCAACCACCCCTGACTTTGACTAATCCTCTTCTTAGATAGCTTAGAAATTCCTCCCCCTCTTTCTATTTCCATCACTTGTTCATTTATCATTTCTAGTCTAGATTATACCCTGCATAGCACCATTCCTGGCACATTCATCACATAGTTGTCAAAGTGCCATTTCTAAAATACAAACTGTTAATAACAAAATACTCTTCATAGAAGAATTGACACACCTAGGTGGTGGCACACACCATTAATCCAGCGCTTGGGAGGCAGAGGCAGAGCTCTGAGTTTGAGGCCAGCCCGATCTACAAAGTGAATTCCAGGCTATCAAGAGCTGTTACACAGAGAAACCCTGAAACTTTGTTTGGAAAAACAACAACAAAAACAACCAAAAACAAATAAACAAACAAACCAAAAGAAACAAAAACATCATTAACAAGAATAACAACAAAAAAGTCCTCCCACAAATGTGTGACGGGTCGTCTTCATTATTAACTTGGCTGGATTCAGCATCACCCATGGAAACATATCTCTACGTGTTTCTATGGGGAAAGCTAAGTGAGGAGAGAAAGAAAGATCTCTTTCTGAATTTGGGCAACACTGTTTCATGGGCCGGGATTCTGGACTGAAGAGGTAGGGGTGAAGATGAGCTGGGCACCAGTGTGCATCTCTCTGCTTCCCCTCTCTGGATGCAATGTGGGTAACTGTATCAAACTTCTGCCTCTCTGAGTTTCCCACCAAGATGGACTCTCAAACTGAGCCAATTTCTTTAAACTACTTTCATTAGATATTTCATCACAGCAATGAGAAAGGAAATACAAGCTGGAAAGAGATTCCTTCGCATTTTCTTGAAGCCTTCTGCCCTGCACCTAAACAGGTAAGCATTTTTGGCATGTCCTCATGGCTTTTAAATATCGAGTTGGTAGCTTCTTGGCTGTCCTGTGCTGAGACTGAGGGGACAAGGGGTCCTGCCCAGCAGTCCTCTTGGAGTATTAAATGCTCAGAAGTATTCTACCATTACTCATAACTTTTTGGTACTGCTACCTGGAAAAGTTGAGAAACAAAACAGAATAAAATAACAACAAAAGTCAACCATCCAAACTAAACAAAACAAAACAAAACAAAAACCAACCAAAACAAAATAAAAAACCAAAAAAGAGCAAAAAAAATCCACCCCCCCCAAAAAAAAACACAGACCAAACCACACAAAAAATTCAACCCCAAACAAACAAACCAAAAAAATAAAAACAAACCAAACAACCAAAACAACAAAAAATCAACAAAAAAACATTTGAATGAGAGCAGAGGAGGGCTGGTAAAAGCTTTGACTATGCATGTAGGTCTGAACAACTCTGTCCTGTCTCTGAATCTGAGTATCTTAAGAGGCAATATGAGGACAAAGAAAGAATGAGAGTCACTCCAGGCAGGGAGAAGAACAAGGGTTTTGTGGTGATTTTGATTCTGGCTTAGATGCTGATTACACTCCAGTAGGTCAGCTATCTTATAAGATGTTTCCATTCTGCTTGTGAACTGTGAGGAACAGACGGTCTGAGGTTGGGGTTGGCTGGCATGTGATGATGGTGATTAAGTGAGTCAACTCATTGCATTGGGAAGCAGGATGACAAGAAAGCAGAACTTCTTAAAATTCAGTATGGTTTATTAAGCATTTATGGAACAAACATCTTAATAGATAAAGGAGGGTGATCTATGTTCAAGGCTGTAGAACATCATTCCTAAGACACATTAAAGTGTATTAGCATCACATGTATGGTGGTTTGAATAAGAATGGCCCCATAGACTCATATATTTGAATGCTTGGTCATCAGGAAAAGGCCCTACTTGAGCGGGATTAGGTGATATGGCTTTATTGGAGGAAGTGTGGCCCTGGGTGTGGGCTTTGGGGTTCCAAAACTCCAAGCCAGTCCCACTGTCTCTCTTTTCTTGCTGCCTGTCAATCCTGATATAGAATTCTTAGCTCCTTCTCCAGCACCATGTCTGCTTGAGTGCCACTATGTTTCTTGCCATGATAAAAATGGAGTAGACCTTTGTTTTATAAGAAAGACCCAATTAAATGTGTTCCTGTATAAGAGTTGCCATGGTCATGGTGTCTCTTCACAGCAATAGAACACTGACTAAGACAGAAGTTAGTACCAGGGTATTGCCTGGTTAGTTAGTGGGGTATTGCCGTGATAGGCCTGACCATGCTGCTTGCTGGCAGAATGTGGACTTTGAGACTTAGGTTAAATATATAGTTAAACACTTTAAGAAGGACTTACTGGGCCACACTGGTAGAAGCATGGAAAACAGTGGTACTGAGAGTAATGTAGATTATGATGACCCAGCTCAAGAGGTTCCAGAGGAGAGGAATATTAGTAGGTGGTCTAGAGACTGTTAGTGTAATATTTTGTCAAAAAATGTGGCTGCTTTCTGCCCTTGTCCAAAATTCTGCCTGAAGTTAAATTGAAAAGTTTTAATTACATTGGCAGACATATTGCAAGACAGCCTAGTATTAGCTGTGCTATGTGGTTATTAGTGGCTACTTTTATGCAAATCTATAATGAAAAAAAAAGCAAGTTGAACAAGGAAAAACACAAAATGCACAGCTTGAGGAGAAAAAGAGCACCAGGAAGCATAATGGAGCTAAGTCCTTGCTCAAAAAGATAAAACATTTTAAGAAAAGACTGATGGAATAGAATGGAATAAAGGGAGTGGTGACCTCAGGACAAGACCCCACCCAGGTAAGCTTCCAATTTCAAAAAAGAATTAAAGACAAGCTTAAGCAGTGAAGATTGAAAACTGAAAGCTGATGAAAATGTATTTGAATGGGGGGGGCAAGTTCCAGCCCCAGCAAACAGAAAAACCTGGCAGCTTCAGCCACGTGGTTCTGGCTTTACAGTCAAGGATAGAAGAAAGAGGTTTGAAGTCTTCCCCCACAGCAAAGGAAAGCTGCTGAGGTGTCAGGCTTGTCTCTCCATGGAGGCCCAGAGAGGCCCTTGTGTGAAGATTGAAAATGAAGCCTGGATTGCCTTGGAGACCTCAAGAGGTTCGAGATGCCAGAGGCATAGGACACCTGCCAAAAAGAGCATCTAGTAGCGTATGGAAACCCAAGAGAAAGAAGAGCGTTTCAGTGAACAAAGCTGAAAAGAGTTGGAGATCTGAAGAACGCTTTGACATCAGACATGGAGATGCAGACTTTGGAGTTTACCCAGCTGGTTTTCCATTTTGCTTTGGTGAAGTGTTTTCTCACCATGCTCCCTTTCCTCTCTTTTGGAATGGTAATGTATATTCTGTTGCATTGTGATCTGCTCTTTGATTTTTATTTTACAGGAATTACAGCTCTGAAATTTTCTTGAGTCTCAGAAGAGACTTTAGACTTTGAAGCAGTTTAACAGTCTTGAGACTGAAAGGCTATGGGAACTTAAGAAGTCAGATGAAATGCATTTCTTTCTTTCTTTCTTTCTTTTTCTTTTCTTTTTTATTCTTTTCTTTCTTTCTTTCTTTCTTTCTTTCTTTCTTTCTTTTTTTTTGCATTATGATATGGCTACAAACCTATGGTGACCAAGGAGTGCGATGTGGTGGATTGAAAAAGAATGGGCACACATATTTCAATGCTTGGTCACTAGGGAAAGGAACTACTTGAGTAGGATTAGGAGGTGTGGCCTTCTTAGAGGAAGTGCATCACTCTGGTATAGGTTTTGGGGTTTCAAAAGCCCAAATGTAGAACTCTTGGCTCTCTCTCCAACACCCAGGAAAACACAGGAAATAAATAATCCCACGGCCACAAAACCAAAAGAAAGGAAGCACACACACATACTCTACCACCACCAACATCAAAATAACAGAAATTAACAACTGGTCATTAATATCTCTCATCATCAATGGCATCAACTCCCCAATAAAAAGACACAGGCTAACAGAATGGATACATAAACAGGACCTAGAATTCTGTTGCATACAAGAAACACATCTCAGCAAAAAGATAGACAATATCTCAAAATAAAGGGCTTGAGAAAGCTTTTCCAAGCCAACAAAGAGAAAAAACAAGCTGGAGTAGCTATTCTAATAGCTAATAAAATAGACTTTCAACCAAAATAAATAAAAAAAGATGGGGAAGGGCACTTCATATTCATCAAAGGGAAAATTGACCAAGATAACATCTCAATTCTGAACATATATGCCCCAAATGCAAGGGCATCCACATTTATAAAAGAAACATTCCTAAAGGTTACATCATACATTGAACTCTACACGATAGTAGTAGGAGACTTCCTCACTAATGGACAGATCATTGAGATGGAAATTAAACAGAGAAATAATGAAACTAATCAACATTATGAGTTTATTGGACCAAGCAGATATCTATAAAACATTCCATCCAAACACAAAAGAATGTACCTTCTTCTCAGTACCTCGTGGAACCTTCTCTAAAATTGACCACATACTCAGACACAAAGTAAGCATCAACAAATACAAGAAAATTGAAATAATACCTTGTATTCTACCAGACAACCACGGATTAAAGCTAGACTTCAATAACAACAGAAACAATAGAATGCCTACAAACTCATGGAAACAGAACAACTCTCTTCTTAATGATCACTGGGTCCGGTAGGAAATAAAAAAAAATTAAAGACTTTCTAGAATTCAATGAAAATGAAGGCACAAAACACCAAACCTATGGGACACAATGAAAGCAGTGCAAAGAGGAAAGTTTATAGCGATAAGTGCCTTCATAAAGAAAGTAGAGAGAGACCACACTAGCAACTTAATAGCTTACTTAAAAGCTCCAGAAAAAAAGGAAGCAAACACACAGAAGAGGAATTGACAGCAGGAAATAATCAAATTCAAGGCTGGAAATTAATAACCTAGAAACAAAGAGATCAATACGGAGAATCAACAAAACCAAGAGCCGGGTTTTAAAGAAAATCAACAAAATAAAAAAACCTTTAGCCAAATGTACTAAAAGACATAGGGAGAGTATCCAAATTAACAAAATTAGAAATGAACGGGGGTATATAACAACAGACGCTGAGGAAATCCAAAGAATCATTAGGTCATACTTCAAAAAAAAAACATGTATGCCACAAAATTGGAAAACCTAAATGAAATGGATGTTTCTTGGTAGATAACACTTACCAAAGTTAAATCAAGGTCAGGTTAACAATTTTAAATAAGCCTATAACCCCCAAGAAAATAGAAGCAGTCATCAAAAGCCTCCTAAGCAAAAAGATCTCTGGGCCAGATGGTTTTATCACAGAATTCAAGCTAATACCAATACTCCTAAATCTTTTCCACAAAATAGAAATAGAAAGAACCCTGCCAAACTCATTCTATGAGGCCATAGTCACCCTGATACATAAACCATACAAAGACCCCCCCAAAAAGAAAGAGAATTTCAGACCAATCTGTCTTATGAACATTGATGCAAAAATACTCAATAAAATACTTTTATAACCTGGAACCCCTGCTCAGATGTAGCCCATGGCAGCTCAGTATCCAAGTGGTTTCACTAGTTAAGAGGAAGATGGACTGTCTCTGCAATGAACTCAGTGGCTGGCTCTTTGAGTACCCCCTCCTTGAGGGAGGAGCAGCCTTGCTAGGCCACAGAGGAGGACATTGCAGCCAGTCCTGATGAGACCTGATGGAAGGTGAGGAGAACCTCCCCTATCAGTGGACTTAGAGAGGGGCAGGGAGGAGATGAGATGAGGAGGGTGGGATTTGGAGGGAATGAGGGAGGGGGCTACAGCTGCAAATTGGAATGCAAATTGGATGCAAATTGAAAGAGAAGTCAAAGCATTGTTATTCACAGATGATATAATAGTATACATAAGTGACCCTCAAGTTTCTACCAGAGAACTCCTATAGCTTATAAACCCCTTCAGCAAAGTGGCCAGATACAAAACTAACTCAAAAAAAGTCAGTAGCTCTCCTTCATACAAATGACAAAAGGCTGAGAAAGAAATTAGGGAAACAACACCCTTCACAATAACAACAAATAATAGAAATTATCTTGCTGTAACTCTAACCAAGCAAGTAAAAGGCCATATGACAAGAACTTCAAGTCTTTAGAGCAAGAAATTGAAAAAGGTTTTACAAAGTACAAAGATCTCCCATGCTCATGGACTGGCAGGATTAACATAGTAAAAATGTCCATCCTGCCAAAAGCCACCTTCAGATTCAATGCAATTCCCATCAAAATTTCAACACAATTCTTTACAGACCTAGAAAGAGCAACCATTAATGTCATATGGAAAAATAAAAGACCCAGGATAGCCAAAACAATTCTACGCAATAACAGAACTTCTCATGTTATCAACATCCCTGATCTCAAGCTATACTACAGAGCAACAGTAATAAAAACTGGTATTGGCATAGAAACAGACAGGTTGATCAATGGAACTGAATTGACAACCCAGAAATAAATTCATACTCCTACAGGCACTTGATTTTTTATGAAGAATCCAAAACCATACAATTGAAAATAGAAAGGATCTTCAACAAATGGAGTTGGTCTAACTGTATGTCTGCATGTAGAAAAGTGCAAATAGACCCATATTTATAACCCTGCATAAAACTCAAGTCCAAATGGATCAAAGATCTTAACATAAAACCAGAGACTCTAAACATATTAGAAGACAAAGTGGGTAAGCGTCTGGAACTCACTGGCACAGGAGACAAATTCCTGAACAGAATACCAACAGCACAGGCCCTGAGTCAACAATTAAGAAATGGGATCTCATAAAACTGAGAAGAGTCTGTAAGTCAAAGGACTCTGTCAATAGAAGAAAAATGACAGCCTACAGATTAGGAAAAGATCTTCACTAACCCTACATCAGACATAGAGCTAATATCTAAAATATACAAAGAACTTAAGAAATTAAATGTCTACAAATCAAGTAATCCAATTAAAAATGGGGTTTTTAATCCAAATAAAAACTGAGAATTCTCAACAGAGGAATATTGAATGTTGGAGAAACACTTAAAGAAATGCTCAATGTCCTTAGCCATCTGAGAAATGCAAATCAAAACAATCTAAGATTCTATCTTACACCAGTCATAATGGCTAAGATCAAAAACTCAAGTGACAACACATGCTGGAGATGATGCGGAGAAAGGGTAATCCCCCTCCACTGAGTGCAAACTTGTACAACCTCTGTGGAAATCAATCTGGCACTTTCTCAGAAAACTGAGAATAGTTCTACCTTAAGACACAGCTATACCACTCCTGGGCATATATCCCAAAATGCTCCAGCATACAACAAGGACATTTGTTCAACTATGTTCATAGCGGCTTTATTCATAATAGTCAGAAACTGGAAACAACCTATATGTTCCTCAACCGAAGAATGAATACAGAAATTGTGGTATATTTACACAATGGAATGCTACTCAGCTCTTAAAAACAAAATGAAAATTTCAGGCAAATGGATGGAACTAGAACATATCATCCTAAGTGAGGTAACTCAGACCCAGAAAGATGCACATGGTATGTATTCCCTTATAAGCAGGTATTAGACCTATAGTACAGGATAACCATAGTATAATCCACTGACGAAAAGAAGCTAAGTAACAAGGAAAGCCCAAGGGAGGGTGCCAGATGTCATTTAGAAGGGAAATAGAATAGACAGCAGATGTGGATGAAGAGAGGGAACCAGGCAGGAGATGGAATGGGGAGGGAAACCAAAGATGGGGATCAGATGTGGGAGAACAGGGGTAGAGCTGAGAGAGCTGGGAACAAGAAGAGAAACTGAGGGGACACATCTCTTGGTCAAGCTGGAGGCCTGCAACAAGGTTGGTTCCTGGGAAGACATGGGTGTGACTCTAGCTGAGACTTCTAAAGGGAGGGGCATGAAGACTGAAGTGACAGCTTCCTAGCCAGGAGGACTAGTGTAAGGAGGGAAATAATAATCCACCCACAAAACCTGTTCTTCAAAAATTTCTCTGCCTACAAGAAGTGCAGGGATAATGAGGGAACAAAGATTGAGGGAAAGTACAATCAATAATTGGCCCAATCTGAGAGCCACCCATGGTAGAGAGCCAAAACCTGACCCTAATAATGAGGCTCTGCTATGCTTGCAGACAGGAGCCTAACTTGACTGTAATCTGGCATGCTCCAGCCAGCAGCAGATTGAGACAGATGCTGGGACAGATGCTTGCAGCTAAGCATGGGGCAGAGCTGGGGTGGGGGGTTATCTTTGGAAGTACTGGGGAAAAGATGAAAGGACCTGGAGGTGACAGGAACTTCACTTCACAAGAAGACCAACAGAGACACCTAACCCAGTCCCATGGGGGCTTTCAGAGACTGAGACATCAACTAAGGAGCACAAATATAGCCAATGGGCTGCTTGGTCTTCATACAGGTTGCCTGGTGAGTGGAGGCGGGGCTGCTTCTAACATGGACTCTATTGCTGCTTGTGGATAACTTGCCTTTGGCAGGCCTTGCCTGGCCTCCAGAGATGAATCAATCCTGATGTGACTTGATGTGCTCAGGAAGGCTGATATGTGGGAGCAGGCTCTCCTTTTCTGGGAGAAAAGGGAGGGGGATAGAGGGAAAGCGGGGGGGGTGGAGGCTGGGAGAGGAAAGAGGGGGCATCCTTGAGGTGTAAAATAAGTAAAAAAGAAAAAAAATAAATTAAAAAAAAAGAAAGCCAGATGTGAAAGCTCACAAATTCAGAACAGTACCTTAAAGGCAAAGAGATAGTATGTACTCCAAGCCTAGTTATGATAATAAAGGGAATACATGAATATAAATGTATTTTACTCACCAGGAGAGTATTATTATACACTGGCATTTTGTTGATCTTATTAATATTATATTTGTGATTACATTGTAGAGACATGGTGGTGATTCAACATATGCCCCTAAATAGCACTGGATAAAATAACAGAAATGATAAAGACCAGAGTAGCTGGTCAGTACCCACTGTCTCACATAAAAGTGACATACACAGGGTGATAAGGTTTAATTGGCACAATGATCATTGCAACTGAGTAGAGGAAGAGGTTAGCAGGGTGAAGGTGAGATTTGTAATTGTCTAAATGTCCTATGGAGAAGAGGTAATTTTACCAGCTCAATCTCTCATCTCCTAGGAAACCGAGCCCCTGGATGGATTTGCTAATCATAATGTAGTAATTAGGAATATGAAATCTCCTAATAATGGTGACAAGCTGGGCCACTGAGGTGTAATGATAAGACAATGGCTTCTGCTGGCAAAATGAAACTTATTCAACTTTACTTGGAAGTGAAAGTATGAGTTTACAGTCTTACTGACATAATACGAAAACTTTAGTTCCATAGTGTAACCAGATGAACTAATCAGCCAAGCAGCAAACACAGAAGGCCAATGGATGTCTGCCTCAGACCCCACAAGCTCAACAGATCAGTGTCTTGAGGGGGTGGGGTGGATCTGACATGTCCAGTTACTGCAACTCTAGAAAGGGGCAGGGTTTCAACTGGTGTGACTAGCACAAGAGTATCTGATAAGTTCTTTACTTTTCAGGAAATTTGTAAAAGTCTCACCTACTTTTTGAAGTGTTCAATGAATTTGTAAGACTGATACTAGATTTGTAATTGTAATTATGTGGTTAAGAGACTTTAAATTAAAGTGTATTCACTCAATGTCAGAATGTCCAAGAAAGTCTAATTTGTTAAGTTGGGCATTGATTTATTACTTGTGAAACAGCACTTGGTAAGTTGTTAATTTTGAAGACTTGATTCTTTAATATTTAAAGAATTAGTTATTTTGTGAATTTAAATGTTACTGGATGCAAGCCGTAATCATGGTGAAAGTTTTCTCTGAAAGCAAGAATCATGAACAAGCCTGCGTTTTCCTCACACTGTAAGGCATAGTTACTGATCTCTCATTCATCTCAGATGTTTCTAGGGGCCAGAAGTGGGCTTGTTCTTAGAGTCAGGTATGATGGATGAGGATGTGGGGAAGTTTGTGCTAGATACTGCTTTTCACGGACAGATGCTTCATTCTGTTTGCCAGCTAACTCTTGAATGACTGAGCTGAGACATTTGAAAGCCCAGGCATGGCTCTGAGGACTGAGGGGAAGCAACCTGGCAGTGCTTGCTGGGTAGAGGCTCACTGGGAGGGTTGGTCTTGTTTTGATGGATAGGTGATGTCTTCAAAACAGATCTGATGTTCACTATTCAGGTTGAATTATAGCTCCCAAGTGTCCATAAAATATTATAATTTTTATATTTATATTGCTATTAATAAGTACATGTGATCTTAATCTTACTACAGACTTTTTTTGTGTATTTGTACATGTTCTAGAAGCTCCAAGAAAATCAGATTTGCTTCAAGAAAAATGAGATTACAACAATTTAATAAAATAACTTGAAGATTTAACTCAGCCTAAGGCTTTGTTAGAATGAGAGCCTAGTTTTTCCTAAGGTGGTTACCTTCCTTGGGTGGTTAGGGATTGTCCGTGGTAGCCACAGCCTTCTGAGTGGGCTCTGTAGAGTGAGAAGATTTGTTCTGTACATGGCAGGTCTTAACACAATGTCTTCAGGCGCCTGTAGTTGTGTACTAAAGAGTGACTGCAGCCAGTATTTAACCATATGGAGGTTAAGAGCCTGCACAGTTTCTTTTCTCTGAAGTGAGTTCCTTGGATTTTACTTCTTTCCCAGTGCTGGGGATTGAAGCTTAGCCCTGCACATACTCAGAATATGCTTCACCAATGAACTACACTGAGCTGTGTTTCCAGTTATGTTCCAGGACTTGTTATTTGATCACAATACTGCTCCTTTTTACAGCTCACATAAGCAAACAGCCATAAACAGAAAAGTGCCCTACTTCAGGCCACAGAGTGTTTCAGGCAACTGACATCATGAAATTTTCTGTTAATAACTTTGATACTTCTGATGGGATTAGTTGGAAAAGAATCCTCACCCTCAAACCTTGTAATTACTATCCAGTAAGAGTTGCTAATTGAATGCTTACAGTAGTAGAAGCTTATATTTATGTAAAGGAGATGTCTTAAATATCCTTGCAGATTGGCTGAGAGCATTAAATGAAAACACTGGCATACAGAGATATATTTGACTAATCTTGTGTGCACATTCATACGTGTGTGTGTGTGTGTGTGTGTGTGTGTGTGTGTGAGAGAGAGAGAGAGAGAGAGAGAGAGAGAGAGAGACTGTGTTCAGGGATAAAATTTAAACTCAGACCTTCTGATGAGAATTCAGGGCCCTCCCCACTCTGCTTGTACTGTCTGCATCTGTGCAGGGACTGAGCAGTGACATATGCTATATGCATAGTAGGCAGACAATAAATGGTATCAGCAAATACAAAAATAGCTCTATCACAGTTGCCATAATGTACCCACTCAATAAAGACTGTAATAAGTCTGGGCAGATGAAACATATATCAACTGCAGCAAAAAACACATTGTTAAAACAAAGGTTTATGTATGAGGAGTTAGGTCAAAACTCTTTCTTTTTTTTAGAATTTTTTAAAATTTATTAATTTTTTTAATTAATTACAGTTTATTTATTCACTTTGTATTTTTTTAGAATTTTTTAAAATTTATTATTTTTTTTAATTAATTACAGTTTATTTATTCACTTTGTATCCCAACTGTAGCCCCCTCCCTCATCCCTTCCCAATTCCACTCTCCCTCCCTCTTCTACCCATGCCCTTCCCCCAGTCCACTGATAGGGGAGGTCCTCCTCCCCTTCCATCTGATCCTAGTCTATCAGGTCTCATCAGGATTGGCTGCATTGTCTTCCTCTGTGGCCTGGTAAGGCTGCCCCTCCTGATCCAAGAGCAGGCCAATGAGTTCATGTCAGAGACAGTCCCTGTTCCCATTACTAGGGAACCTACTAGGTCAAAACTCTTTCATGGAAGAAGAAGGAAAAGAAGGAGGAAGAGGAAGGGGCAGAAGGAGGAGGAGGAAGAGACAGAAGAAGAAGAAGAAGAAGAAGGAGAAGGAGGAGAAGGAGAAGGAGAAGGAGAAGGAGAAGGAGAAGGAGAAGAAGAAGAAGAAGAAGAAGAAGAAGAAGAAGAAGAAGAAGAAGAAGAAGAAGAAGAAGAAGAAGAAGAAGCAACAGCAGCAGCGACAGTGGCAGCAGAAGAAGACACACAAGCAAAAAACAGACTAAGAATACCAAGCTGTAATTCACAGAGTAAGGTAGCCTCAGGGTTGCAGGAAAGAGACACTCCCACTTCTCATTCATTACAGTGGTACATATGTAAAAGGTAGAGGGTACCTGTCATTCAGAGCTCCACACAGCTGCTGACGGAAGTGCACACTCCTTTCATGGGCCAGTCCAGGTGCTGTTGGCTTCTAGGCAGGAGCAGGTGGAACTTCAGCCGCAGGTTCTGCTTCCCTCAGGAATGGCTAGAGTGCTCAGAGTGAGGGTCCGTGCACAAGGATGCCTATGTCACTGGGGGTGTGGAAAAGAGGTTTCTACTGTGTTACAATTAACAGCTACATGGCAGGTTTCAGCAGTGATGGAGGCAGCTATGGCTGCCTTAGTAGAAGCCAAGATGGGGGTCCACCAATGATTCTTCAATGAGGAGGGGGGCCCTTCCTTCCCCAGAATAAGTGACAAGTCTCAGATGGTCCTGGTGATATAGATGATTGTAGCCCATTTATTTAGTGGGAACAGAGATTTATAAATCTTGGGCAGTAGGAGGAATTTTTAGGATGAACATTTTTGATTCACTGGGGCTAGGAGTGCCAAGGATACTTCATTTACATGTAGGGGTATAGTGCTAACATAAGAATGGAAGTACAGTATTTAATTATCCTATAGGCATGGGGCAGAGTGGGTGGGGGAGATCACCAGGTACAGTTAGACGTATGGAAAAGGTCATTGGTTGAAAGCTAAGATCTCATTAGCATGGGATGGAAGGTATTTCCAGGAATTCTAGGTGCTTGCTTAACAGGTTCTAACTAGGAGAAAGGGAGCTGAACCTGTTTCTTTCCTAAGGACTACTTGACATTCCTCAGGTAAAAGATGTGGGGATTCAGGTTCCCTAAATCAGGTAGAGAAGAGGGAGCCCTACTGACAAAGGGAGTCTATCATTTCTTCACTGAGCTCTAACTGGTGACACCAGACTTCAACCTTAACAGCATGGTTTCCCAACAGATACTCATTGTGATACACGGGCAAGTTGATGAGAGAAATGGCAAAATCTTCCAAAAGGTGGATTTCTTACTATATTAAAATTTTATTTATTCAAGTCTAATCAGTGAATTAATAACTCTTTTTTTAGTGCTTGGCCACAAATGGAACATCTATATTAGCCATATCATTACCAAGGCCCATGGAACATCACAAAAGAAGAAGCAGAATATAAGAACCAAAGGGTGGGGAAGAGAGCTTCACATTGCTATCTTTGGAGGCATTCCACTCACAAGCTCAGTGGCTGTAGTTGCTTACCTATCCAAGACCTGCCAAGGCCTGCCCAAGACTTGCCAAGACTTGCCAAGGCCTGCCCAAGAGCAAGCCGGGTAAACACCTGCCATAAGTATATAGGCAACCTCCAGGCCCCACTCTTGCTGAGGAGATATTGGTAGTGGGTAGTTGCTGGGGAGGGAGTGTCTGTGGTGAGCTATAATGCTCATATGGCAGGGCAGCACTGACTGAACTTAGCTGGCAATAAAAAAAATGAAGTTGGGAGGATGTGGAAGTTGTAAAAGGGCGATAGATATGAACAAATTTCATTGTATACATGTACAACATTCTCAAAAATAAAGATGGTGGCCTAAAGCCAACCTCAAACTAAACGGAGAGAAACTTAAATCAATCCCATTGAAATCATTGACAAGGCAAGGCTGTCCACTCTTTCCCTATCTCCTCAACATAGTACTTGAAGTCCTAGCTAGAGCAATAAGACAACTAAAGGAGATAAAGTGGATACAAATCAGAAAGGAAGAAGTCAAAGTATCATTATTAGCAGATGATATGATAGAGTCTATAAGCGATCCCCAAAATTCTACCAGAGAATTTCAGCTGACAAACACCTTCAGCAAAGTGGCTGGATAGAAAATTAACTAAAAAAAAAAAAAATTAATAGCCCTCCTGTATACAAAAAACAAATGGACAGAGGACAGCCTTCACAATAGCCAAAATAACATAAAGTACCTTGGTGTTACTTGAATCAAGCAAATAAAAGACTTGTATGAAAAAAAAAAACTTTAAATCTGTGAAGAAAGAAATTGAAGATGATATCAGAAGATGGAGAGATCTCCCATTCTCATGGATTGGTAAGATTCGTAGGATTAATATAGTAAAAATGGTCATCCTCTGAAAAGCAATGTATAGATTCAATGTAATTCCCATTAAAATACCAACACAATTCTTTACAGACCTTGAAAGAACAATTCTCAACCTCATATGGAAAAACAAAAACTCAGAATAACTAAGACAATACTGTACAATAAAAGATCATCTGGAGGTATTTCCATCCCTGATCTCAAGCTGTACTATAGAGCAACAATAACAAAAATGGAATACTGGATTAGACACAGTTGGTGGATCTATGGAATCCAATTGAAGACCCAGAAATAAACATAGACACCTACGAACACCTGACTTTTGATGAAGAAGCCAAAACCATACAATGGAAAAAAGATAGCATATTCAACAAATGGTGCTGGTCTAGCTGGATGTCTACATGTAGAAAAATGCAAATAGATCCATACTTAATACCTGGCACAAAAGTAAAGTCCAAGTGGATCAAAGATCTCAACATAAAACCAGACACACTAGTTCTGTTAGAAGAAAAATTGGAAAGAGCCTTGGATGCATTGGCATAGGAGACCAACTTCCTGAACAAAAAAGAACACCAACAGCATGCTCTAAGATCAACAATTAATAAATGAGATCTCGTGAAAATGAGAAACTTCTGTAAAGCAAAAGACATAGTCACCAGAACAAATCGATAGCCTACATACAGACTGGGAAAGGATCTTCACCAACCCTATATCTGACAGAATATCCAGAATATATAAAGAATTCAAGAAGTTAAAAAATAACAAAGCAAATAATCCAATTAAAAAATGGAGTATAGAGCTATTAACAGAGAATTCTCAACAGAAGAATATCAAATGTTGGCGAAACACTTCAAGAAATGCTCAACATCCTTAGTTATCAGGGAAATGAAAATCAAAATGACTCTGTGATTCCATCTCACACCCATCAGAATGGCCAAGATAAAAAACTCAAGTGACAACACATGCTGGAGATGGGACCTGATAGGCTAGGGTTAGACATAGGAGAAGAGGACTTCCCTGATCTGTGGACTAGGGAAGAGGGATACGGGAGGAAGAGGGAGGGTGAGTGGGGCTGGGAGGAGATGAGGGAGTGGGATACAAGTGGGATACACAGTAAATAAATTGTAAATAATAATAATAAGAAGAAATATTTAATTATTTTAATTAACTTTTAATTTGTTCTTTGTGAATTTTATACATATACACAGTGAAATGTGGTCAATTCCACAACCTCCTTTCTCTCACATTTAAACTTTTCTTTTTTTTGGATTTTATTTTTTTTTAATTTTATTTTATTAATTACACTTTATTCACTTTGTATCCCGGCATAAGCCCTTCCCTCCTCCCCTTCTGGTCCCACCCTCCCTCCCCTTTCTTCACACATGCCCCTCCTCAAGTCCACTGATAGGGGAGGTCCTCCTCTCCTTCCTTCTGATCTTAGTCTATCAGATCACATCAGGAGTGGCTGCATTGTCATCTTCTGTGGCCTGGTAAAGCTGCTCCCCACTCAAGGGGAGGTGATTAAAGAGCAGGCCAATCAGATTATGTCAAAGGCAGTCCCTCTTCCCATTACTATATAACCCACTTGGACACTAAACTGCCATGGACTACATCTGTGCAAGGGTTCTAGGTTATCTCCATGGCTGGTATTTGGTTGGAGTATGAGTATTTGGGAAGACCCCTGTGTTCAAATTTTCTGGTTCTGTTGTTCTCCTTGTGGGGTTCCTGTCCTCTCCAGATCTTACTATTTCCCACTTCTTACATAAGATTCCAGGTACTCTGCCCAACAGTTGGCCATAAGTCTCAGCATCTGCTTTGATAGTCTGCAGGGCAGAGCCTTTCAGAGGCCCTCTGTGGTAGGTTCCTAGGTTGTTTCCTGTTTTCTTCTTCTTCTGATGTCCATCCTCTTTGCCTTTAGGGATGGGAATTGAGCGTTTTAGTCAAGGTCCTCTCTCTTGATTAGTTTCTTTAGATGTACAGATTTTAGTAGGTTTATCCTATGTTATATGTCTATATGAGTGAGTATATACCATGTGTATCTTTTTGCTTCTGGGACAGCTCACTCAGGATGATCCTTTCTAGGTCCCACCATTTACTTGCAAATTTCATGATTTCCTTATTTTTCATTGCAGAGTAATACTCCATTGTGTAGATGTACCACAATTTCTGCATCCATTCTTCAGTTGAGGGGCATCTGGTTTGTTTCCAACTTCTGGCTATTACAAATAAAGCTGCTACAAACACGGTTGAGCAAATGTCCTTATTGTGTACTTGAGCCCTTTTGGATATATGCCTAGGAGTGGTATGGCTGGATCTTGAGGAAGCGCTATTCCTCGTTGTCTGAGAAAGCTTCAGATTGATTTCCAGAGTGGTTGTATAAATTTACATTCCCACCAGCAGTGGAGGAGGGTTCCCCTTTCTCCAGAACCTCTCCAGCATGTGTTGTCACTGGAGTTTTTGATCTTGGCCATTCTGATGGTTGTAAGGTGAAATCTCAGGGTCGTTTTGATTTGCATTTCCCTAGTGGCTAATGACATTGAGCATTTCTTTAAGTGTTTCTCTGCCATTCGATATTCCTCTACAAAGAGTTCTCTGTTTAGCTCTGTTCCCCATTTTTTAATTGGATTACTTGGTTTGCTGCTTTTCAGCTTCTTTAGTTTTTTATATATACTGGATATTAGCCCTCTGTCAGATAAAGGGTTGGTGAAGATTCTTTCCCAATCTGTAGGCAGTCATTTTGTTTTGATGACAGTGTTCTTTGGATTTACAGAAGCTTTTCAGGTTCATGAAGTCCCATTTATTGACTGTTGCTCTTAGAGCCTGTGCTGTTGGTGTTCTGTTCAGGAACTTGTCTTCTGTGCCAATGAGTTCAAGGGTCTTCCCCACTTTTTCTTCTAACCGATTTAATATGTCTGGTTTTATGTTGAGGTCTTTGATCCACTTGGACTTCTCTGCAGGATGATAAGTATGGATTTATTTGCATTTTTCTATATGTAGACATCCAGTTAGACCAGCACCATTTGGTGAAGATGCTATCTTTTTTTCCAATGTATGGTTTTGGCATCTTTGTTAAAGATTAGGTGTCCATAAGTGTGTGGGGTTTTTTCTGGGTCTTCTGTTCGGTTCCATTGATCCACCATTTTGTTTCTATGCCAGTACCATGCAGTTTTTATAACTGTTGCTCTATAGTACAGCTTAAGATCAGAGATGGAGATACCTCCAGAAGATCTTTTATTGTAGAGGATTGTTTTAGCAATTCTAGGTTTCTTGTTATTCCACATGAAGTTGAGAATTTTTCTTTCCAGGTCTGTAAAGAATTGAGTTGGTAATTTGATGGGAATTGCATTGAATCTGTAGATTGCTTTTGGTAAGATGGCCATTTTTACTATGTTAATCCTGCCAAGCCATGAGCATGGGAGATCTTTCCATCTTCTGATATCTTCTTCTAATTCTTTCTTCAGAGACTTGAAATTTTTTTTCATTTAAGTCTTTGACTTGCTTGGTTAGGGTTATACCAACGTACTTACTGTCATTTGTGGCTATTGTGAAGGGTGTTCTTTCCCTAATTTCTTTCTCAGCCCTTTTGTCTTTTGTATACAGGAGGGCTATTGATTTTTTTGAGTTAATTTTGTATCCGGCCACTTTGCTGAAGGTGTTTATCAGCTGTAGGAGTTCCCTGGTAGAGTTTTTGGGGTCACTCATGTATACTATCATATCATCTGCAAATAGTAATAATTTGACTTCTTCCTTTCCAATTTCTATCCCTTTGATCTCCTTCAACTGTCTTATTGCTCTAGCAAGGACTTCCAGAACTATGTTGAAGAGATATGGAGAGTGGGCAGCCTCGTCTTGTCCCTGATTTCAGAGGGATTGCTTTAAGTTTCTCTCTGTTCAGTTTGATATTGACTACAGGTTTGCTGTATATCGCCCTTACTATGTTTAGATATGTGCCTTGTATCCCTGATCTCTCTAATACTTTAAACATGAATGTATGTTGGATTTTGTCAAATGCTTTTTCAGCATCTAAGGAGATTATCATGTGTTTTGTTTTTTTTTTCAGTTTGTTAATATGGTGGATCACATTGATGGATTTCCTTATATCGGACCACCCCTGCATACCTGGGATGAAGCCTACTTGGTCAGAATGGATGATATCTTTGATGTGTTCTTGTATACTTGTTTGCAAGTATTTTGTTGAGTATTTTTGTATCAATGTTCATAAGGGAGATTGGCCTGAAATTCTCTTTCTTTGTTGGGTCTTTGTGAGATTTAGGTACCAAGGTGAGTGGCTTCATAGAATGAGTTTGGTAATGTTCCTTCTGTTTACATTTTGTGGAATAATTTGAAGAGAGCTGGACTTAGCTCTTCTTTGAAGGTCTGGTAGAATTCTGTGCTGAAACCATCTGGTCCTGGGCTTTTTTTGGATGGGAGACTTTCGATGACCACTTCTATTTCCTTGGGGGATATAGGACTATTTAATTGATTTATCTGGTCCTGATTTCAGCTTTGGTAATTTGAATCGATCAAGAAAATTGTCCATTTCATTTAGATTTTCAAATTTTGTGGCATATATACTTTTGAAGTAAGTCCTAATGATTGTTTGGATTTCCTCAGTGTCTGTAGTTATATCCCCCTTTTCATTTCTGATTTTGTTGATTTGGGTGGTGTCTCTCTGCCTTTTAGTTAGCCTGGCTAAGGGTTTGTCGATCTTGTTGATTTTCTCAAAGAACCAGCTCTTGGTTTCATTGATTCTTTGAATTGTTTTATTTGTTTCCAATTGATTGATTTCAGCCCTGAATTTGATTATTTCCAGCCGTCTACTCCTTTTTGGTGTGTCTGCTTCTTCTTTTTCTAGGGTTTTTAGGTGAGCCATTAAGTTGCTTGAATGCGCTGTCTCGAATTTCTTCTTGAAGGTACTTAGTGCTATGAACTTTCCTCTTAGCACTGCCTTCATTGTGTCCCACAAGTTTGGGTATGTTGTGTCTTCATTTTCATTGAGTTCTAGGAAGAATTTCTTTAGACTTTCTAGGAATTTCTTTCTTTATTTCTTCCCTAAATTTTATTTTTTTCTTATCAATTACATTTTATTAACTCTGTATCCCAGCCGTGTCCTGATCCCTCATTCCCTCCCAGTCCCTCCCTCCCTCCCTCATCTTCACCATGCCCCTTTCCAAGTCCACTGATTGGGGGGGGACCTCCTCCCCATTCGTCTGATCCTGTTTTACCAGGTATCTTCAGGACTGGCTGCAAAGCCCTCCTCTGTGGCCTAACAGGACTGCTCCTCCTTTCGGGGGTGGGGAGGCCAAAGAGCCAGTCATTGAGTTCCTGTTAGAAATAGTCCTTGTTCCCCTCACTTTGGGAAACTAATTGGTTACTGAGCTACCACAGGCTACATCTGAGCTGAGGTTCTAGGTTATATCCCTACATGGTCCTTGGTTGAATGTCAGTCCCAGAAAAGACGCTGTGCCCAGATATATTTGGTCCTTGTGGAGCTCCTATCCTTTCCCCGTCAGACTAACTCCCCTTCTTTCTTATGATTCCCTGTACTCTGCCAAAGGTTTGGTCATGAGTCTTTGCTTTGAAAACACTGCTAGTTAGAGTCTTTCAGATGTGCTCAGTAGATTCCTGTCATACGTTCAATACACATCCCATCTGTCTTTCTAAACGAGGATTGATCATCTTACCCCATGTCCGCTCTCTTGATTATCTTTTTTAGGTGTATAGATTTCATTATGTTTATCATATCTTATAGGTCTACATAAGTGAGTATATACCATGTTTGTCTTTCTCCTTCTGGGATATTTCACTCAGAATGATCTTTTCTAGATCCCACCATTTGCCTGCAAATTTCATGATTTCCTCCTTTTTGATTGCTGAGTAGTATTCCATTGTGTAAAAATACCACAATTTCTGTACCCATTCCTCCGTTGATGGACATCTGGGTTGTTTCCAGGTTCTGGCTATTACAAATAAAGCTGCTATAAACATGGTTGAGCAAGTATCCCTTTTGTGTACTTGAACGAACTTTGGGTATATACCTAGCAGTGGTATAGCTGGATCTTGAGGAAGCACTATTCCTAATTGTCTTAGAAAGCGCCAGATAGCTTTCCAGAGTGGTTGTACCAGTTTACATTCCCACCAGCAGTGGAGGAGGGTTCCCCTTTCTCCACAACCTCTCCAGCATGTGTTGTCATTTGAGTTTTTCATCTTGGCCATTCTGTTGGGTGTAAGGTGATATCTCAGGGTCGTTTTGATTTGCATTTCCCTGATGGCTAATGAGGATGAGCATTTCTTTAAGTGTTTCTCTGCCATTCGATGTTCCTCTTTCGAGAATTCTCTATTTAGCTCTGTTCCCCATTTTTTAATTGGATTACTTGGTTTGCTGCTTTTCAGCTTCTTTAGTTCTTTGTATATACTGGATATTAGTCCTCTGTCAGATAAAGGGTTAGTGAAGATTCTTTCCCAATCTGTAGGCAGTCGTTTTGTTTTGATGACGGTGTCCTTTGCTTTACAGAAGCTTTTCAATTTCATGAGGTCCCATTTATTGATTGTTGCTCTTAGAGCCTGTGCTGTTGGTGTTCTGTTCAGGAAGTTGTCTCCTGTGCCAATGAGTTCTAGGCTGTTTCCCACTTTTTCTTCTAACGGATAGCCATAATCTGTTTGAGTTTATCTTCCTCTAGGTCTTTATGTATTTTATTTGTTTCCTCTGTTATCCTCTTCATGAGCATAGATGTTAGGTCATCTCCTTGAATTTCAATTATGCTGGGGTGTTCAGGGCTACTTGCCCCTGGATAACTGGGTTCTGGACATGCCATATTGCCCTATCTTTTGTTGGTTGAGATTTTATGCTGGCCTCTACACATTAGGTTATCTTAGGTGTTTGGGGTTAGTTTCTGGTGGTTCCTGAAATCCTGTGGTGGAGAGAATCCCTTCGGCAGAAAGATGGTTTTTCCTGACGGAAGCCTTCTCAGCTTTTTGGGTATAGTCACTGGATGGCCGGTGTTTTTCAGGAGTTGCCGCTGCTCACCTCAGGCATAGAGACCTGAGTGGTAACTGTGGTCCTTGTTAGTCGAGAGGGTTCTCCTCTCACCCGAGAAGTCCTGAAGACAGCTGCCCTTCTTCTGGGTTTCTTGCTGTAGATTTAGTGATCTGCTGCTGTAACCTGTGTGTCCCGTGGTTTGGTCAGTTTTGTTAGGGATTACTGGTTGCCCCTTGGAGCAGTATCTGGGGGTTGATCTCAGGGATTCTGGGCTTTTGTAGGTCTGAGATTGGGGCTCTGTGCCCCAGTACCCAAGTGGTAATCTGTGGCATGTGGATACAGCTCTCATGGTAACAGCAGGCTATCTGGTGCACAGCAGGTCCCTGGGTTGGGCCGGTCTGCGGGACCTATTCCAGGGATGTACTGAGTGGCCTAAGTCATCCCCTTTGCTTAGTTCCCTGTGAGGATTTCTCCAGACAGTGACACCAAGTCTCTGGTGTCCTGGGGTGCACAGCTCAGTCTGTGCCAGATAGCTGGTGTGCAGGAACTGTCTGTGCCCGCTGCTGGAGCCCAGTTCAGTGATGGAGGCTTGTACCTGCTGGTCTGCGAGACTTTTTCCAGGGAAAGACTGGGTGACCCAAGTCAGTACCGTTTCCTTCATTCTCTGTGGGGTTTTCTCGTGACTGGGACTCCCAGTCTCTGGTATTTTTTTGTGCTCACCGTTCAGCCTGGAAAGGTGATCGGGGCACGCAGGCGTGTGGCTCTGGTCTAGGGACCTAGTACCTGCGAGACCCAGGAGCTCTTCCAGGTTCTTGCTGGGTGACCTGAGCTTGGACCCGACTGATTCTCATGCCGTTGGGGGTTTCCACTCACCTGGGAAACACGATCACTGTTGTTTTAGGGCCCAGAGTTCAGTCTCTTGGCGGCTCCACAGAAAATGTTGTCCTGATCCTCAGATGCAGAGTTCTCCTGGCGCCGCCATCTTGTCCCGCCCACATTTAAACATTTAAATCACATTCATGGCTGATCTAGAATTTCTAGCAATTCTAAAGGCATTCTGTGCATCTCAAAAAGAACTGAAACAAGGTTGTTTACTTTTCTTAGAACTAAAAAAATTAACTTTGCCTGTAGGTTCCTCAAAAGAGTACATACAGTTTACTCTGTCCACACTGGAACACTGTATGATAATTAAATATTAAAAAGACAGGTATGAAAAGATCACTGAAACACTGTGTTTACAAAAGCCACAAAAATTATATTGAGTGACCCCATTAATGCAAAATTTGTGCATACGTTCATATCCAGTAATACCTAAATAAATTGAAGACAGGTAATCATCAGTCGTGTTTACAGGCTGGGGAATGGATCATGTCCTGCTTCGTGCTTGTCTTTATAACTATACCCAAACCTTTGTCTGCACCTGTGTTGTCCATGCTTATGTTGTTTAGCCTTGGTTTTGTTTTCAGGAACAAAGATAACGAACAAAGCTTTCTTGTGTGTTGGAGGCCCAGGTGCAGCCCGTGCGCCTGTTTTTGGTCTCCCGGGATAACCGCGGTCTGCTTAGGCTCTGCCTTGTCCTTGCTTTGTGCACTCACAGCAGCGCTCTCTGCAAACCAGGCACCGAATGCCTATTTTCTTTATCAGGTGGACTAGTTCTGCCAAAATAATCTGCTGGGGTCACTGTTTTTATTTCCCAGGAAAAGGAGATAAGCAGGCTGCCGTGAGAGAGCCCAGTGCTGCCATGGCTAATGTACCCACGAGCATGGGAATCAGCCTCCACATGGGCAGGCTGTTCACAGAAGAGGCCAGAAAGCCACTGGCCCCCGGAATTGCAGCACTACTCCTTCAGCTTCCACATCGCTTACCCATTGATTCAGCCCTGATTGCCTTCTCCACACTGTTCTGCTGTGGAATTTGCCAGCAGCCAGGCAGCAAGACCCACCATTTCTACAGTTTCCTCTACTATGCCCTCCCTTGAGTGACTTGTGCATTGTCTCGGCTCGTGTTCTTTTTGTTCCCGGTTCTGTGTCTGTGTCCTGCACACCTGTTCTCCATGGTGAGTGTTCCAGGGCATATGCACTTGCCAGAGGGACTGTCTTCACACAAAAGGGCCTGTCCTGGCTGACAGCTCTGACTCTGCATTATGCTTTCTTTGCCTTTGATTCTTGGAATGATCTCCATTTATCGAAACGAGACAGGCTTGGCCAGCCCTTGATAGTGTTCCAGGCAGCTGAAGTTACTAGATAACTATAGCCAGGTGCTCACTGAGGAATCTGGTGGAGAATGGGAGGAGTTGGTAATACAAAAATTCATCTACTCTAATTCAAAGAAAAAAATAACCAAAAATAAAACACACATACATACAGTCCTTTAGATGTGATATCTCTTAGAGAAAAATAAGAATTTAAGGAGAATTAGATTGCCAGGGTAGGAAGAGAGACAGAATTTGTAGGCAATCAGAGAAGGCCTCAATCAAAAGACTCTGGTGAATGAGTCAGCCTTGGGGCCTGCCTGGGAAGGAGACTCTCTAGGCAGAAGATCAAGAACAGAGCTCTGGGGCGAGAGCATGCTGGGAATGCTGGAGGCCAGCAGGCTAGCAGAGAGGAGCTCGGCAGGGTTTAGCTAGGTGATGTAATGGGTGATTTAGTCCTTTGTGAGGACCTTGGCTTTCTTGCAACCAGCTGAGGAACAGAGTCACCAATAAGAAAATCCCATGACTGGAGGTGTCACTGACTCAATGTATTACATGTGGCTAATGTCACTCAGAGATATGGAAACAGGTGCCATGGCAAGACTGATAGGGACCAACCCACTGTACCTGGGGGAGCTGACTCTATGAGTTTCCCTCTTCCACAGGCAGACAGATTAGCAGGAATAAGGGCTTAGGTGTGTGACATTGTGACATCTTCAGAGAATGTGCATGTTTGCCTTGGTTCAAGATGTCTGTGGGAACTGAGGGGTCCCAGTTGGGCAGCAGGTATGAAATTATGATGATCTTTAGGTAGTGAAATAACATGGGTAAATTTAATCCTACAGGCGCAGGAAACCATGGGAGCTTTTCAAGTAGGAAGAATGAGTTAGTCACGGTTAAAATAAAAATAATTCCAGGCAGCTGAGGTTACTAGATATTATAGCCAGGCATAAGCACACTTAGCCAAAGTTTCCATGTCATCTGTTGCTGGGCAGGCTTCAGACCTAGAGAAAGGAAAACTGAGACAGAATTCCCATCTGTCACAATCTGAGCTCTCCCAACTTGTAAAGTAGGAGGCTGAGCTGCATTGTCAACTTTATCAGGTTGTTATGGGGACACATGAGATAATGTATATGACGCAGCAGTGTACCCTAAGGAAGCACCTAGCATCCCTATGTTTATAAGTGCATGGCCCCAAAATGGGATGTGTGGAGTCTGTTAAAGAACTAGGCAGCAGGCCAAAGTAGAAAGTGTGTGGTGAAAGAGCTGAACATTTCTTCAAATCTTGGCCTTGTTACACGCTGGCTGTGTGACCGTGGGCCAGGTGAGAGCTCAGTTCTCTCACATTTAAAGTAGATTATACCTCTTTAGATTGTTGTGAAATTGGAGACTGTGTGCAGGGTTCAGAGGAGATGATCAGAGGCAGGTGTTTGTTATCTTCTGAGAGTAATGTCAGCAAACACATGAACACATAGATACACAGCCTTTCCATGTGCCTGGATCTGCAGGGCAGGGCTGCTGATGCTGGCAGATTGCATCATCTCAGCTGCTTTAGCACCAAGGGATTGTCCTGATTCTTTACCTTTCCTGGTCGTAGTTGTGCACATAGGGGAAGGGTACCAGGGTTGTGGCTGGTGTTTTGCAAACTTAGTCTCTGCCCTTGTAGGCTAACTAAACACAGCCTTCTATGGCCATTGACTCAGACAGGCCAATGGAAAATGGAGGCTGGAGCAGGAGTTCATATAAGTAGCTCATAATTTCCTGCTGCCGAGGAGGGAAGGCTTAGTTTGTCTGAATTTAATAGAACAATCGTCCATAGTGATTGAATTCTTAGGGAAACCTCCTCATCGCCTTCCTCTGTTTTGTTTCAGAGCACACAGCTTCACATTTAAACAAGGGAAAGAGAGAGGAATCGCTGTCCAGCTGCAGTTTCTCATTTGGCAGGCGACCAGCCATTTCCTCAGGATTTGACAGAATATGATCTCTCATTTAACTGGCTTTCTGGTACTGCCCCTGAGCCAGCCTGAATTGAATGAGACTCCTGTGCAGTCATTGTCTTGGCTGAAGATTCACACCTACCTTTCTTCCCCGAGATTGCTTGGTGTGGTCACAGTGGATGCTGAGAAAAAGACAAGCGGAAGACAAGATGCTTGCCAAGCTGAGGTGGGACCTGCTGCTGTCGCCAACAGGCTGCCTCACCTCTGCCTCTTCCCAGGCCTCATCAGTCATTATTCTTTCATTCAGTCTGTAAATAATTAAACTCTTTGGATGGCACACAATTTGTTGAAAAGATAAGATGACTCCAAATAAGCAGGCTAGGGAGCCCAAGCAAACGAGTGGATGACAAATATGGCAGGACAGAAAACAAGACAAGAGACTTTTTGCTTCAAATAATTTTGGAGCAGTTTTAAAGGCTTGAGTGGGAATTGGAAGGAATAGGGTGTGTGGACACGTGAGGAGTAGGGTAGGTGGGCATCCTGAGTTCAGTGATGGGTGCTTAAGAATACTGGTCTGAAATTGCCTTTTAAAGTTGAATAGAAATAAGTAATTTTTAGTGAGACAGTAACAGCACAAAAGCTTGACTGTTTTACAGAGGCCACACGAAGGAAGGACGAGTACAAAGCCAGTTTGAGTTTGAGAATGAAGTTGGAGGTGAAAAGAAAGACTGGGCTTTCGATCATCTTTGAGAAACCCCAGCTCAGTTTCTAGAGGGGCTGCCTTCAGGATCCTTTGTCCCATAACTTTGTAAGAGGTATCATTGAGGACAATTGTGTGTATGTGTGTGTGTGTGTGTGTCTGTGTTTGTGTCCAGACATCTCCTTCTGCCTTAGCCAAGGCACTAATACAACTTGAGTATAGCCACACTTTATTTTCAGTTGTGTTCCTTAGTGTCACAGCAACACAGAATGAGAGAGCTGGAGCCCATGGATGCGTAGATCCAATCCCCTGTTTTCTATAGATGAGGACACAGATTCACAGAGAGGTGAACTGGCTTGGCTTAACAAACACTTAAAAGTAGATTGGATATAAAATTATGTATCCTGATTCTGAAACTTGTGGTCTTCCCAGAGTGCAACGTTACTCCTATTAAGAAAGACAGAATATTGTTCCAGTTCTTGTAGCAAAGCCTGACTATCTGCTTACTACACTCATTTTTTATTGTTCAAACTAATCTACTTTTCTCACTTTTCCTTATCTGTGATCACAGGACTGAGTACTGGTAATGGACTACAGGTCATGTATGAATGCTCACTCTCAGGCTTAGATAACGAAACTCCATTGCCTAAGCTGCTGCCTCTTCCCCCTATTTGATAACTAGACATTAGTGGCCACAAAAACTTTAGAAGCAATGTGCTGAAAATGACAGTGCCCCTGATATCCCAAAGTCCTGAATCATTTTCTAGAGAAAACATTACAGCCCCATCTTCTCCTATCTCCTGTTATGAGGTATATTGTCTTAAATTACTGAGATTTGTGAGTTCATTTGATAGAGAAGATAATAGAATCTTAATTAATTGCATCGTATCGCTTTAGATCTAGGGAGATAGATTTTAGAGAGATAAGCTGAAAATCTTAAGATAGGTTCTATAGTTTGTGGCATTGTGTACGTGGCTTTAACTTTTGCCCTAGAAATCTGGAAGAAAAAATTTTGGAAAAGAAACCAGGTTAAAATTGGCTTTCACTTTCAGACACTGTCAGGGCAGGTCTGTGCACGTATGATTGCAAGCCTCCCTGGTTTTCTATCATTTTGACTCTTTCAAGTGGCCTATGTAAGTTCAGAAAACACTGATACTGGAGACACTCTGGGTCATGCAGTCAACCTGAGGAGGAGGTGGAAGGGATGAGGAGAGGGACAGATGGCGATGCCTCACTATTGGAGGCAAAGTCAGGGGACCCATTGGGGAAGCCTCCAAAGGACTCCAAAGTCATTCTTGAAGAAACAATTTTAACTTCAGTTAGAATAAGAGTAAGTCGCCTTTTCAAGACCCCGATGAGTCCCTGGATAGCTTCTGAGTCCTCTGCTTCTTCCTTCTCGATCTTCTGACTCTAGAGAGCTAAAGGAAGGTAAGGCCATATTCCGTTCCTCAAGGCAGCCCACTGTAGGTTTTTGGCTGGTAAATAAATAGAAGTCTTAATCATAAATAAAGACAGAAGGGGATTCATACATTAGAGTAGAAATTTATTTTCTCCACAGAGTCTATGTTTATTACTTGAAACGACCAAATCACAGGGAATTTTTATCCAGTAGAAGACCTAAATCCACTCTAGATGACAACGTTTTCAAAGGCAGTGGGAAAATATAAAGACAATTTATTCAAGTGACATTTCCTTTCTTTTTTTTTTTTTTGGAGTTAAGTTCCCCCCGACAGTTTATTCACTTTAGATCCTAGCTGTAGCCCCTGCTCATCCCCTCCTAATCCCACCCTCCCTATCTCATCTCCTCCCATGCCCCTCTCAAAGTCTACTGATAGGGGAGGTCCTCCTCCCCTTCCAAAGCGACATTTTCTTAATGTGATGATAGCAGGTTCTACACAGCCCGATAGTCCTGCGATGGGAGAAAGGAATATGCTTCAAGGCAACACAGGCAGGAGACCAGCTAAAGCAAACACCAGAGAGAAATGATGTTAGCTGGGAAACCTAAAAGAGAGAGGAGAGAGCAAGGTGTGGAGTGCCACGGGAGACACAGAAGTGACACAAACGTGGAGGGAAAGGAATGCATGACTCCATGGGATGCTGAAGCCAGTGAAGAAAGCCAGGTGCTGGTTATTAAAAAAAATTGGATGAACTGCTGAAGAAAAGCTGGATGAACCTCAGGGACCTTGGGAACCTTGGGGAGATTTTAAACAAGAGTTACACAGTCAGAGCTGCTAGGAAGCCCAGATGTTGTGAAGCATAGATTGGAGCAAGAAGGGAGAAGACTGGGAGGCAGGTAGAAGCTAGGCGTTTGGGTTCTGAGAGTTCTGGTCAGCCAGGGCCATGGGGTGGTCTAGGGGGAGAACTGGAGGGCAAAGGATTCTGCCATTTTCCACTATGACCTCTGGAAACAGCAGCTCCTATGTATAATAGGGATTGGAAAGCTGTAGTCCATTAGCCAAACCCAATCTCCTATCTATGTTTGTATGGCTCAGAAGATATGAATAATTTTATATTTTAAGTGATTAAAACATATTCTTTTAGCTTATGAAAATTGCACAAAGTTCAAATTTATGTCTATGTTGTTACTGACATATAACCATAGGCAGTTGTTTATGTGTTTTCAGTGGACTTTGGATGCTTAGTATTTTAACTGAGGTAAAATTGAATAATTGTGATAGAGACTGACGGTCTACAAAGCCTGATATATTTACTATCTGACCCTTTACACAAAGCTTGCTGGTGCCTGATCATGGCTCTACAGACCTCAAAGGAACCAAAAGGATGGAGTGTAATAAAAGCTGAGGAAGGGATGACCTGCTAATGAAATAATGAATAAAGGAGTCTTTTGAAAAAATAATATGAAAAAACTGCAGGATGACTGAAAGGCCATCCAGAGTAGACTTCCGCCTTCTGTGTGGCTCTGTGGTGTCCTGTGGGTACATTCTGGAGAAAGAGATAAGTGGTGGGTGGAGAATGCAGAAGAGGATTTCCTCTTCTCTTTCCTACTAAACAGTGAGAGCTTGGAACAAATCAGTCCACTGAATTGCCAGCCTAATGAACATGATGGAGCAGTAAAATGGAATCTGGTCTCTGTCATGATAAAATGTTACACCAGACTTGGGCCACCTACTTGGATGTGAGAGAAGAGATATAGGCTCCCGTTTTTGCTTAAGCTATTGTGTTTGTGTTTCTGTTGCTCTCAGCTGCTTAGTCCTTGCCTTTTATTCTTGTTCGATCAATGGGGTAAGGAGATACCCAGTAATTCAAAACAATCTAATTTGTGAGCTTTGACTCCTGTGTCTGAGATTCTGGCTTCTGCTGTGTTAGAAGTCTTATAAGCTAAATGCAAACTTCTTTCATCAATGCCAAGAACAGATCTATGGCATAGAAGCTGAGGTACCGCTCACACCATCAGCAAGCAGGGAAAGGTGGTTATGCAGTTGCCTCAGCTGGCTCTCTTTGCTTACTGAGGAGAACACCGGTGGTCACCACTTAAAATGGGTGAGTTTCTGAGAGCCATGCTCAGAGGTCACCTTTAACGTGGAAATGTTGTCTAGGAGGCTGCACTGAGGACTGTAACCTAGTGAGCATCCCTGGATCTGCCAGAAGTTCTAGTCAGCTGGTAGGAGCTTGCAGCAAATATTAGGCATGATGCCAAGACGCAAATAGCAACTACAGTTCTATAGCCAGACTGAGATCTGTAAGTAAAGCCCTCGCTTTTGCCTTTCTGCATATTGTATTCCATATTGTATATACCATATTCTGCATATGATATGTTGATGTTCCCTTTCCTTTTCTGTTTTCTTTTGGGGTTACTTGGATTTTTTTCATTTCATCTATTAGTGAATATCATACAGATAAGACTGAGACCAAGATTGAATTTTACAGGAGAGAGAGAGAGTGAGAGAGAGCTCAAGCATTTACTAGGCCTCTATTTAGTAGTGGACCATGGTAATCGTTATCTGTCTATTATACTTCCACAGCTCCAAACCCATTTCTATCTTTTTTTTTTTTTTTCTAAATAACAGACACTGCATCCCTGGCATGGTTGCAGTTTGGCCTCCAAAAAATATTGCACACCTTGACACCTTGGCTCTAGGGATGACTAGGTCCAGCTGCTTTGTTTCTTCTGGAGCGTTTAAAGTCGAGCCAAACATAGGAGGATGGAAGGCTGAAACCCTGTGGAAACACATCAAAATACAGGCCCAAGGTTTTCTGCTGTGGAATTTTCAGCATCTCTTTACTTTCCACTTTACTCTCTAGCCCTGACAGTTCATTTCTTTCTGCAATTTTATAGATGATGTAAGTCTCCTCCATTTAAAAGTTGTTGCTAGTTAGAATGGTTCTCTGTTCCTTGCAAATAATAACATCAGCATAGGATCTATAAATCGCCATGTAGCCCATGAAGTTCAGGTATAGACTTACTTTATAGGTAAGAGAAAGCAAGTGGCTGTTTAAAGCAAATGGATGAAGCCAGCACCAGCAATAGGTTATTTGGCTGTGTATTCAGGACTCTTTAAACTAGTTTATTCTACGCTCAAAGTGCTTCCTCTCATAAAAACACAATGGTTTGTCTTTTCCTCATAGCGAAGTGACTATAAACCCGGTGGTCCAGGCTGTGAAACAAAGGAATGTACAATGGATTTATTTGTGTTGGCCTTCGAAGCACAAGAGCAAAAATGAAAACAAACAAATTAAAAAAAAAAAAAAAACAACAAAAACCCTGCAAGGGTTGATTAAAGACAGAACAAATTGTCCCCAAAGTTTTATAATGTAAAACACAGTAAACCTTGAAAATTAAGTCGACAAGCACATACAGCAATGTAATTTTTTTCTTAATTAAACTGACAAAGATTCATAGTTCCATATAAATCAACACAGAGCAACAAATCAACAGTGCTAAGCGGGAGGGCAGTAAGAGTTGCTGGAAGGAAATACAAGGGAGATTATAATGAAAAGATTCAGTTTTGGTGTTTTTTTGTTTTTTTGTTTTTGCTGACTTGATGTTCTTGGAATAGGTAGAGTGTGGCTGGGGGGTGGCAGTGTTCTGTGAGTCATCTTCTAGGATCAGCTGTAGCAAGAGCTGTGTGAAGCAGACATGTGCCTATTTTCTTTTTAAAAATTTATGTTTATTTTATTTTTATAATTTATTCACTTTATATACCGATTGTATCCCTCTCCTTCATCTCCTCCAGGTCTCACTTTCCCTCCCTCTTCTCCCCTATTAGCTTTCCCTAGTCCACAGAGAGGGGGACCTCTTCCCCTGCCATCTGACCCCAACCTATCAGGTCTCATCAGGACTGTCTGCATAGACTTCCTCTGTGGCCTGGTAAGGCTGTTCCGCCTCTCCTCTCCAGGGGGAAGGTGATCAAAGAACCAGTCACTGAGTTCATGTCAGAGACAGCCCTTGTTTCTCTTACTAGAGAACACACTTGGATACTGAGCTGCCATGGGCTACATCTGTGCAGGGGTTCTAGTTTATCTCCATGAATGGTCCTTGGTTGGAGTATCAGTCTCAGAAATGACCCCTGTACCCAGATATTTTGGTTCTGTTGCTCTCCTTGTGGAGCTCCAGTCCTTTCCTCCATTGCTGGTGGGAATGTAAACTTGTACAACCACTTTGGAAATCAATCTGGTGCTTTCTCAGACATTTAGGAATAGTGCTACCTCAAGATCCAGGAGTATATCCAAAATATGCTCAAGTATACAACAAGGACATTTACTCAGCCATGTTTGTTGCAGCTTTATTTGAAACAGCCAGAATCTGGAAACAACCCAGATGTCCCTCAATTGAGGAATGGATACAGAAATTATGGTATATTTCCACAACGGAATACTATTTAGCTATTAAAAACAAGAAAATCATGAAATTTGCAGGCAAATAGTGGGAACTAAAAAAGATCATCCTGAGTGAGGTATCCCAGAAGCAGAGAGACACACATGGTATATACTCACTTATAAGTGGATATTAGTCATATAATATAGGATAAACATACTAAAATCTGTACACCTAAAAAAGCTAAGTAAGAAGAAGGACCCTGGGTAAGAAGCTCAATCCTCAGAAGGCAAATGGGATAGATCTCAGAAGATGGAGAAAACAGGGAATAGTACATAAGCCCACCACAGAGAGTCTATGAAAGATTCTACCCTGTAGGGTATTAAAGCAGATGCTGAGACTTATAGGCAAACCTTGGGCAGAATGCAGGGAATCTTAGGAAAGAAGGGAGAGATAGAAAGACTCCCTATGTTTTGTCCTAAGTTTGGCTGTGAGTCTGGGCATCTGTTTTGATCTCCTGCTGGGTGGAGTCTTTCAGAAGATCCAGGCAGTCTTGATGAGACTTCTTGATAAGGTATAGACAGATGACAGGAGAGAACTCCCTCTTTCAGTGGACTAGGGGAAGGGAATAGGGGGAGGGAGAGGGAAGAAGCATAGGACTAGAAGGAGTTGAAGGAGGGGGCTGCAATCAGGATATATAATGAATAAATTGTGAAAAAAATAAAATTAAAAGAAAAGAAAAAAAAAAGAAGCTAAATAACAAGGAGGACCCTAGGGAGGATGCTTAATTCTCATTCAGTGGCTACTTTCTTTTGAGTTTTGAGTAAAAGAAGCATGAAATTTAAATACAAGTTAGAATAAGTATCAAAAGAACTAACTTAACACAACTACTGTTTCTGAGGTGAAAGGTGGGCTCTGAAGGTAATTAAACCCCATCCATCTTTGTGCTTCCGCCCCAGTCAGTGAACAAACCTAGCTCCCCTTGCCTTCCCTGCCTCCTGCTTTCTGCCTCCCTCGGCAACTCCATCCTTGGGAGATCTTTCTGATGCTTTCTTCTCATGGCTCTGTTGATGCATCTCATGAACTCAAACCGTCTTTGTTTTTTTCTTTTATAACTCATTTCATTGTGTATTAAACATGGCTTAATTTTCAGAGAAGAAATCCAAAGCACCTAGGCCCAGTACATAGGCTTCTCACATAAGCCCTTGACAATCAATGACACTGATTCTCACTGAGTTCTTATGGAATCAGAATCTTCAATATAGCTTTTAGACAGCCACACCAGCAGTCAGAAGTGGCCCATGCAGTGAAATCTGCTTGCCATCTCTAAATTAATTAAGTAGGAAGGCAGGCTGGAAGTAATCAGAAGTCGGCTTATCACACATGCCCTTGCTTCTGTGTAGACTCTGCTTTCAGCTGGTGAAACTGGAGCCTATGTTGTAATAAATTGAACCCAGGCTTTGTTCTCTTTGCACGTGGCAAAACACACAGACATGGAAACAGTTGTCATGAAGGAAGACTTTATGTTCGGCTGATCCCCAGAAACAAGAGGCACAGCACACCAGTAAGGGCTAAGGGGGGTGGACCACTAGGGTGACCAGAGTGGGTCAGAGGCACAAGCAGGGCCAGGGGAAAGTGGCCAAAGGGTTTTCTGTGGTTCTGTAAGAAGGACGCAGGCTGGCTTTCATCCCAGCTAGAGAGCGGCCTCCCATGGCAAAGGCTGCCCCCTTTTGTCTGATGCAACTTCCTTGTCCAGATAGCACAAAAACCATTTCCTTCCCGGCTATTCCATGTTTGAGAGCTGTTTCAGAGGATTGGCTTCAGACTGTTGGTTTGTTCATCAAACACATGTCCATAAGCAAGTCCCTCTCCCCTTCAAATTAGCTAACCCTAAGATGGTCAATCTCTCCAGGATTTCTAGGGCTCTGAGATGTCATGCTATGACAGTACACAGAAAAAAATTAATAGAAGATTAATATGGAGCAGCTGGATCCTATCATGAGCTATTCGATGTCTTGTCTGGATTTCTCCTTCTACCTTTAGGCCTTTTAGCCAGTGACGCTCAAAGCGTGCCCAAGAATAGCTGTGGGGTACAGACAAACAGTGCTTCAATTGCCCTCAATTTATGCTTTTAAAACCCCAAACTTCTGAGACAGCCTGGAAGTTTTTTAGAAGAGGTCAAAAGAGACTTGTGGAAGACAGGCTGACTAGAGAGACCAGGAGAGGGAAAGGGTTTTCCTCACATTGAAGGGAGGGTCTTCTTGTTCATGGATAGCTGGATCTAGACCCTGCATACTTGTAGAAGCTAGAGAAGAATGGCTGCAGGGATGGATGAGTGGCTCCAGATGGGATGCTTTTTCCATCAAGGAGTCCCACCCAGCCCAGTGCCCTTAAAGATGATAGTATGAGCACTGGGTATGAAGGGCTGTGACAGTAGGAGAGTGGGTGTGTCTGTCTGGGTTCAGCAGGCAGCCTGCTTCTGGGTAGCCTAGCAACCTATGATGTCACCTGGCAGACCTGGTTAAGTTGCTCCTTAAAGGACCAACCTGCCACTTTGTCATCCTTTTGCCCTCTTGCTCTCTTTCTTGCTCTCTTGTTCTTTCCCCTTTTTTGGTCAGGGTACTTCTCTCCCTTCTCCCATCATGTCTCGCTCTCTCCTCTCTCTCTCTTCATCTCCATCTAATAAACCTCTTTTTATATAAAATCTGTTGTGCACATCATCATTTAATTGGTCCTAACAGGGAGTCCTGTAGAGACTGATGAATCAACCAAAGACCATGCATGGAGAGGAATTAGACCCCCTGCTCAAATGTAGCCCATGGGCAGCTCAGTCTCCATGGAGGTTCCCTAGTAAGGGGAACAGGGCTAATCTTTGGCATGAACTCTGTTGTCTGTTCTTTGATCACCTCCCCCAGTGATGTGGCCTTACTAGGCCACAGAGAAAGAGGATCCAGGCAGTCCTGATGAGACCTTATATACTAGGTCAGATAGTATATCTTTTAGACAGCCACACCAGCAGTCAGAAGTGGCCCATGCAGTGAAATCTGCTTGCCATCTCTAAATTAATTAAGTAGGAAGGCAGGCTGGAAGTAATCAGAAGTTGGCTTATCACACATGCCCTTGCTTGTGGAGGAGGACCTTACCTATCAGTGGACTAGGGGAGGGACATAGGGTTGGGGAAGAAGGGTGGGACTGGACTGGGAGGAAGTTGAGGGAGGGGGCTACAGCTGGGATACAAAGTGAATAAATTTTAAATAATAATAATAATAATAATAATAATAATAATAATAATACCTGTGTGTTTGATGACTCTCCTTGGATTGGGAAAGTACAAAAGGTGACTGGTGTCAAGAGTTCTATCAGTTGAGTAGGATGGGAATCCAGAATGAAAATTAGTCTACAGCCAAGAAAATGTGCTCAATTTCTTGAACTTGCCCCACTTGTGAAGCTTCTGTTATGGTCAGTCACACAAGAGATTCTGTAAGCCACAAGGACTGTCATCAGCGTACTTACTGGATAAAACTTTTGTAGAACAGTTTCTCATAATGAGCATAGTCATCCCTGGAAGCCATCCTGTAATTCACATTATTCATCACTTGCCCTGCCTTCTCCTCCTCCAGGCCTATTTAATCCTCTCCCTGCTCAATTAGCTTCTGAGCTGGTTGACCTTCTCAGACTACCTGATCCACCCGCTTCTGGTTGGGACTAATAGGGGGGTACCAACAGGAGACAGAGACCTAGACTCCATCCTTCTTAGCATCCAACATGGCCAGGTGACCACAGCTCCTGTTGGCTGCTTCCCTGTCACCAGGATGCAGTGATACCACTTTCTTCCTTGCTTTTCAGGCTACAGAGTAGGAATGGCCTCTTCCTGTGCCTAGTACTGGGAGCCAAATAATCATGTTGGTTCCCTAACTCTGCACATCCCTCTGAAGGCAGTCTTTCATTAATTACATCCTCTTCTTCAGAATAAGATTGTTTTTCTCCAGGGCCTTGACTGATAACGTAAGCAAGATTATATTTTTTTGGTTGTTTTCCCAGCAGCAGAAATGGTTACAGTGATCTGGTCACTCTGTCCGACATGCGTTCTGCTAGCCCCTCTATGCCTATCAGTAGGCATGCAGACTGCCTGGACCTCTGGGTCAGTCTGCAGCTGCTGTCACGGTGGGACAGTGTTTGGTTAAAGACAGAGATGTGCAGTGAGGACCTGACAAGGTACTGGCATTGGTCTGACCTGGGTTCAAGTTGCATTTTTAGCAGTTTTATCTCTTTTGCACTTGAATGATTCAAATCCTTTCTCTGATGTCTATTTCTTCACCTGCGACAGGAGCTCATGTCAGCATTCACTGCTTGGGCTGTGTGGGAGGACAACCAAGACCACAAGGAGGGCTGAGCACATCCATTTTAGCTTAGAGGATGTGAATGTGCTCAGAGCTGTTGTGTTTGGACATCGGCCTTTAGTTTCCATAAAGTTGAACTTACTCTGTATCTTGGTCCACGATGAAAAGATGCAGGTAGCCCCATCCTGGGAATGCCTACCATAGAGTGGAACTAACTCTTGCTTTTCCTACACAGGACAAGGCAGGGCAGGGCAGGGCATAAAACTGAGAATGTATTGGGCCCTCAGCACTCACCTCCTCAGTATGACTTTGGGATGTGGATGTAAAATGATGATGTCATTGAATCTCTGTCACCTTAAATCTCTTTATAGATTCCACGGTGAGACCCAGGCCCAAGGTGACTCATGGATGAAGAAAGCTCCGAGTTTCTAATCTCCATTACATGGCAAATGCCCCATAATGGAGAGTGTGGGGTTCTGGAGGAAAGTCTGCAACTTTCTGTAATGGAAGTTTTGGTTTCTTTGTATGTTATGTGAAAATTCTTTTGTTTTAATCGCATGTGTGGAAATTTAGTAGGGCTATAGTTTGTCCATATCTGTTAATTGTCATGTGCGGAGCATGATCTTTGCCAGCTCATATCGGCCTTCCACATGTCTCATGGAGAAGTGTGTGGTCTGGGACTCTGAGAGTATAAAAATGAGGCCGAGAAGGAGACTGTGGTGGTGTTCGGGTGTGAAGTTTGTTGTTGGCATGTAGCATGTTGCAGTTGGGAGAGTCCCAAGACCAAAGATGGTGTGGCAGTTTGGAGTAAACAGATGGAGAGAAACGTTTCGGGTTGCAGCGGGGTGGAGGAGACTGCTGCGGGTGATGGAAATTGGTTCTATACCCTGAAAGAACCGGTGACCCTTACTAGCTGGGAGAAGTAAAGGGATCTGGGCCCCCTCTACCCACTAACCTTTTCTCTCTCTTACTTAAGGTTGGAGGTAGAGGTGTAAATATACCGAATAAAGCAGAGTTTTAAACGAGACCGCTACAGGTGGTATTCTGCTACAGCTTTCTTCTGGGAGAGATGGAGGACAACACAATCTGCAGCTTCTTGAGGAAAGAATTCCCAGGAGCTCAGTCCTCAAGGAAAGCTGGTTACACTATAGCTCTGGCAAGTTTTTGTTATGAAGGACTGGGAGTCTGAGTACCTACTCTTATTTATTCATTTGTTTGTTTATTTAATTTCTCCTTCTGTATTTCTGAGTAACTGGCATTCCCAATCTTCCTGCCTCGACCTCTTAAGTATTAGGACTGCAGGCATGCCTGGCTCTAGCCAATGATGCTTGATTGTGCCTGGAGTTCTCTGGGGAGCTACAAAGACTCCTCTCCTGGGTTGCAGCATGAGTTTCAGAGGACACGGTTGACCTATTCTATTAAAAACCTTTACTTTCCACCCCCAGGGCTCTTTCCATATGAATACTTATTTGCATTTCAAATTAGTGTCTTTGTCTTTTAACCACAATTGAATGGTGGGCAAATCCTAAGGGGGGCAAGACATCTCCATTGTTTCTCACCTGTGCCTTGTCAGGCTTCCCTATGGTGAGCACATGTGTTCTTCCTTCCAGATCACAGTAATAACTGTCAGTTATTCTGTGGTCATCTCCTGCTTGCTGAGGATTTCCAATCAGAGCTGCAAGTTTGGGATGACTTGCCTCTGTTGGCGAGCCTGTTTCTTGGCTACTCCATGACCTTGAATTGGTTCTGGTTTAGTAGTTTGGGTTCTGGCCCTTTCTCTTCCCCTTCTGCACCTTTTCTGTCCCACTCTATCCATCACCCTTCTTAGATTTTCTGAGCAAGTACAATCCCCAGTGAACAAACGAGTTTAGAAGTGAGTGAAGAGCATGTTGTAAGCCCCCTGGCAGAATGAATAACTGAAAGTTAATCTGAATGACTTTCCCTCCTCTTTGATTATTAAGACAATAACCTCCATGAAACTAGAATCTCCCCAGGATACTCATGTGGGAGAAGGGAAAAACTGATGCCTTCCTCTTCTTTCATAAGATTCCCTATCAGTGAACTGGGGAAGGGGAAGGGAGATGAGGGAGGGCGAGACTGAGAGGGGACAAGGGTGGAGGCTACAGCTGGGATACAAAGTAAATACACTGTAATAAAAAAACAAAACAAAACAAAAAACAAAAAACTGATGCCTCTGCCAGCTGGAGGAGTCACCAGTCTCCCAGAAAAAGATTTCACACAGTCTGACAAGTCAGATCTCTTTACTAGAGACACCACAGCTGACAACAGTGACTAGTCAGTGACAGTTGGGACCACATCTTGACAGGGACTGCTCAGTTATGCATAGCATACCTTTTACCTCCATTTAAATCTAAACCTCATGTCAGGACCCTGATGATGGACTTGGTAGAAGTTGTTGGATCTCTCTGATTCTCTTTCCAATGTGGTCATATTGGATAAATCTCCTTTTCCTGCTTTCACTCTTACTTTTCTAATGTTTAGTTTTTACTTTTTGATGTTATTTTTATTTTGAAACATTATCTTTAGACCAGATGGATCTCAAATTCCCTATGTAGTCAAGAATGACCTTGAACTTCTGACCGTCTTGCCTTAGTGCTGATGATGTATGTATATGACACCATGTCTTGGATACATAGTGCTGGGGATTAGACCCAGACTTTGTAGATAGTGAGCATGCACTCTGTCAAGTGGCCTCTTCTGTGTTTAATGGCCTGTAGGGGACAAGTGACCAAAGAGAGCTTGTTAGGGCTGAACCTAGAGAACTCAGATACTGATCCTAATAACCTCAGTAACACTGCTTCTGAGAGACTCTTGGAGGACTGTGCTGAAGTGTGTCACAGGCCTTCATGTGCATCACTCTGCATGAGCTTTCTTATTTGCAAGTCTGCATACCTGCTCTCTCTTTGCTTGGGTTAATGTCCTCTGTCACTGGTTGGGATAACTGGTCCTTGAGGCCAAGGATCAAGTCCTGCCCGGTGGAGCCCTTGATATATCTGAGCCAGGTCACGCTGGGACTACAGGAGGCGATCTTTCATTTTAAATGACATGTGGGACCAAAATAAGAAGTGAACTCATGCCTAGTAATAAGGCTGGGATTTTAGGCAAAGCTCTTTTGCTGGTTCTAATTAGATAGCATATTTATGAGCAAACCGCTGAGCATCCCTGGGCCTCAGTTTCCCATTCTTCACATTGAGGGGAATGAAATACATGATTTCTAAGGTACATTCTACATTGTTTTTCTCTATGCTGCTGTGCTATTGCGCCTCTGTAACAGATGCCACCCCACTGTTAAACACTAGTCACACTGGAAACCAAGAGTTTGTTGTTGAAAAAAATGCCTGCAGAGTGCCCTGTGGGAGATGGTAAGCAGCCCAAGTCCAGTGGTGGAGGTGGCAGGCTCCTGTATCTCCTGTGGTGTCCCCATCTTCCATCATTAGCACTTCCTCCTGGGCCAACTGCCTTTTAAAGGAAGTCATTGAGCTGGTGGCAAAGGGGGCAGAGTGGCTGGTCCTGTAGAAGAGAGCTGAACGTGGAGGCGAGTTAGGGTTTCCTCAGTTCCTTCATCCTTCATGCCTTTCCTACACCAGTGGGCCAGTGGAGGCCAAAATCCATTCCTCAATTATCCTTTTGTTTTTCTTAGACACTGTAGCAAAGACTGTTTTACAGCCCACAGATACTTTTGCACTGAAATAGCATTTGACAACAAAGCTTTTATAAATAATGGCATTGGCATTATATCTCTGTTAGAGTAATTTACTCCTCACAGTAATTCTGACTTAGTTTGTTCTATACAGTGGGTTATTTTCATCTTCCTTCCTCTTATTATTGATGAGAGCTCTTGGAAAAAGATTAGAAGATTGGTTTAAAATTATCCCCAGTGAATTTAAAACAATAACAGGGATGTGAATACAGATTAAAGCAAATTAAGGGCTGCCATGGACATATTAGTGATCCCTTGATGAATTGGGAACATAATGCCAACATTCTTGGCAAGACTTGCCTCTTCCCTTCCTCAAATTGTCCTGAAGATTTGCTTCTCCCTGGCCCTGTTCCCTTCCTGGTGCTCATCTCTGCCTTGGGTCCTCTTTCCGAATTCCTCCCTTTTCCTGCCATACTCTTCCTACCCAGAGCTTTAAATGATGCCTTGCTAGGAAGGGTTCCTGGAGTCCTTGGTGTTAAGGGTCCCTTTTTAATGCCTGTCTTCTTTGGAAGCCTTTTTCTGCTTTCAATTGCCAGATCAATATTACCTCTAACAGCAGCACCCACTATTTTTTTTTCTTTTTGCATTATGGGAGAGGTTTCTAGTAGTTTCTCATGATATGAACAGTTATTTCTAAGAAATATGGGGTTTGATTACTAAGCAAATATCCCTTGAGAGTGTTGCATTAAAGGCAACTTTCTCTTTCTTTCTTTCCTTCCTTCCTTCCTTCCTTCCTTCCTTCCTTCCTTCCTTCCTTCCTTCCTTCCTTCCTTCCTTCCTTCTCTTTCTTTCTTTCTTTCTTTCTTTCTTTCTTTCTTTCTTTCTTTCTTTCTCTTTCTTTCCTCATAGGAGACTAAGCAGAACACAGACTCTGCAAATGTGGCAGTCACATTCTGGAGCTTATAAAGACAGATGTTGGAAACCAGATGGTCACAGTGAAGATGCAAGCTGCCCTTACCACACATGTTCAGTGAGTTCACCAGCTCAGATTCCTCTTAGAGAAAAGTCACACCTATTCACTGGAGTGTATGCCTGTGGTACTCTATGCTCAGTTCTCTGTCTCTCACAATCTGGAAGAAACTGTCTAAGTTAGTGCATCACTGCTTTCTTGGCTTGGGTAGAATCATATGCCAGGGCATGCCAAAGAATCTTGGACATTCTCAATGGTGCCATCTGGGCAAAGCTAGCTTTGGAACCATTTTTTTTCTAGAGTAGTGTGTTATGACCCCTTTGGGGGTTGAATGATCCTTTCACAGGGGTTGCATATTAGATGTTTACATTATTAGTCATAACAGTAGCAAAATTACAATTATGAAGTATCAAAAAAGTAATTTTATGGTTGGGAGTCACTACAACATGAAGAAATGTATTAATGGGTCAAAGCATTAGGAAGTTTGAGAACCACTGGTATAGAGCATGGATGAGGAAGCATCTGGGAGGAGATTCTAGCTGGGGAGAATCTGTGAGGCAGTCTTATGAGACACACAACCACTTCTATTTTTCTTCTACATTTATGTCCAAAGATATCACAGCTAATATAAACTGAACTTCAACACACAACTATGAAGGCATCCCCTCTCACCTACACATGGGAATCAGTACACCACCATGGTAGAGCCTCATGTGATGACATTCATGGTCTTCTAGACCTTGGCTTAAAGTAACAGATGTAATCCTGGGATAAGTTTGTGCATTATTGTTCCCATACAGTAATGTGCCCTTACCTGTCACTTAGTACATATATTGACTGTTTAGCTTCTAGAGTAGTGGGTCCCTTTATGTCTCTGTAAGAATGCCACTGAATGCATAATCAAACAAATGTAAGGGAGTGCCTCTGGGTGTGAGGAATGGAAGATGAATTGTACTGCAGCTTGTCCTGAAGCTGAGTGCTTTGTTTGGAAATGCTGACGGCAGTGCAGATGGGTCAGCCTTTGCTTCTTTATTCTATGTGGCCCTTACCTCCAGTAAGGAACATGCTTCCAGTTAAAACCCAGATGTATTCTGCTAGCCCTGCTTTTTACCACAAAGACAGTGCTCAAGCTTTGTAAAAACAAGTTTTCTATTAGCATTGGCTGTACAGCATTGAAGAAGTTGGCCATGTACATGGATTTGAATTTGTAGGAGCTCCAAACCTTCATAACTCAGTAAATTACTTAGTGGAAGGGTGGATGAAATATTACCATAGTTGGTAAATGATGGGTGTGACCAGGAAAGCTGGTCAAGGTAGGAGAAGCCCATATTCCAGGCTAAGGAAATTAAAGGCATTTTGGCCATCACTTACCTACTCTCGGTGATGCTATGCCCAATGGGTCTGGCTTATGTGTGCAGGCAAACCAAAACTCAACTTTACAGTTTTGCTTATACATGACCTAAGTACTAGTGGTTCTGGTTGAGTCTTTGGGCTAAATATATATCTGATAAGCCAGATAGCATACTTGAATGTGAACTCACTGGAAGATTAGATAGATCAAGAATTAAAATTTAATTTTGCCACTAACTGTTTTCTCTTAGACTTAATTTTTAAAGAACTTTTATTAGGTCAGTTTTCTTGTTTGTATATATAGTGAAGATGGTACTTCTAGCTCCCAAAGTTTCTTTCTGTGTAAGTTGATATAGGTAGATGATGCATGCGAAGGTTTAGACAAATGACCACTACTTCATCTCTCTTGTATAATCGTCTTTCTCTTTTCTGATTAGAATGTAGAGGATTTGCTTCTCATAACAAACTAGTGGAAATTAAGGTGGCACACACATTTCCCCTAACATCTGCCTCTGGTTTTCCCACTTCTTGCCTCTGTTTGTTAAGCAGAGAATATCATACTTCTCTGAAGATGATGAAGAGACAGTGCATAATTGACTAGAAGCTCAAGTTTTTCCTTTTTATTTTATTTTCCTATCTTTCAAATGGGATGCCATGCCATTTGCCTTGGGAATCACTCCTCTTCACCATCATCCTGACTTAAAAACTGCCCTCATCACAGGCAGGAAATACAACTTTGACTGTTTCTTACAAGCCAAGCACTTGATGGCAGAACGTCTTTCCAGAACATCTAGGGGAGTGAAACCTCTCCCTTTGGTGCTCACAGCACAGCTGTATTGGGAATCTTTCGAGTACTAAGTATCCAAGAGAACAAAAGGAGGCAAGTTCATTGGTTTGCAAGTCTGAGATTTCCAATCCTGCCTCAAGCAGATTGAACTCAAGGCCTTTGAATATTTCCTCTCTCAGTCTACTCTCTGCTCATCTCTCCCTTTCTCTTTCTTCTTCCTTCTTTTTTTGCATATGTACATATTTGTACATGCGATTGTGTGTATGGCCTGTGCACATACATGTGTACAGGTTTATGCAGAGGCTTAGAGCTTGCCTTTCTCAATCACTATCTACATTACTTTTGAGACAAAGTCTCTTACAGATCCAGTAGCTCCCAATTTTGCTGGCCTAAGTGGCTAGCAAGCCCCAGAAACCTCCTTGTCTCTGCCTGCCTTGTGATGGGATTATAGGTGCACCCAAGGCATTCACCTCTTTCTGTAGGTTCTGGAAATCCAAACTCAGGGCCTCCTGCTCACACAGTAAACAAGAACTTTATTGATTGAGCTATCAAGGTGGCGTTTCAAACTTATTATTATTGTATGGGGGGCATGCATGTGGAACTCAGAGAACAATTTTATGGTATTGGTTCTCTCCTAATTTTTTTTGTTTGTTTTACTTTATGTTTTTTTCTTTTTAAATTTTCTGTCCTATTTCTATGTGGCTTCTGGGAGGAGATTGGAGTCACCAGGCTCAAGAAGCAAGTGATCAGATGCTATGTCTGCTGAGGCATTTTCACTGGTTCGGTGATAATGGTTTTCAGTCTTTTTGCTCTTTTCTGGTAAGAGAGAGAAAGAGAGAGAAAGAGAGAGAGAGAAAGAGAGAGAGAAACGTGTGTGTTATGGGATAGTTCATCTGACTCTCCAGCTGTGAGGTTCTCCTCAGATTTCTGTTTTGGTTTTATTCATTTTGAGGTGAGAGCTGGCACCTGCCCCAGGGTGTATAACAGGCATTTTTTCTACTTTGATTGCAGTTCCCTGAGCGTTCAGGCTTTCCCACTAAGAGCCAGCCAACTACATCCCCTACTAAATCCCCTACTAATTAATGTCAAGAGAGAGTTATCAGATGAGCCTGTTGGTGAGTTCTTGTCCTTGTCACACAAGAAGGAGGCTTTCATCTACAGGAGCAGATGAGCTAATAGTAACAGCATCCAAGAAAGTGGACATCTTTCTGATGGTCTCTCAAGCAGTTAGCTGAATACACTGCACAGGACCTAAACATGGAGTCCATATAGAAGAGGGGCCTCTGGAAACTGGACAAGTTTAGAGCTTCCCCATGGAAAAAGCCAAAGGAGCCTAGATTTGAGGTCCCATGGCAGACTGGTTATTTCTATTGCGTAAGCTGTGGTGTGGATGTTTATACTACATTACAGTCAGGTACATGGAAGTCTGGTGGGCCTGGGTTTACCTGCTGATGGGGGAGGAGCTCCCACAGGACAATCAAGTCTGGCCTGGTGGCCTTGGATCTCAACAGGTGTAGTTTTGTACTTTCAGGGCTTAATAGAAGAGACATGGAAAGGAGTACCAGACCCACGACTGGGCCTCTCTTGCTCCTATGATTCTGTCTCTTGGAGTGGTCCTAACACCATCTCCTTGTCTTCTTCCCCACAGCTCTCTTGGGTTTTTCTTAGGCATACATGTGGGAGATCCCTTGGGTGTCTTTTAAAATTGCAGTTCTCTGGGACCCGTCACCAGTGACTCTGATTTGGTGAGTCAAGGCTGAAATTTCGACAGTAGCGTACTCATTCTCAAGCGTGAGTCTGCAGAGGTCATTTGACAACGGTTGCTTTAGAGTGCTGTACGAAATCTTCAATTGGATTTTGTTTGCCTTTCTCTAAATGGGCACAAATAACCCTTTCTGAAGACTGTTTGCACTTGCCATTGATAGCTATTGGCTAAATGCGAATTAGCTGTTGAATTTTCTGACCACATTAGGAGTGTGTGCCAGGAGCTATGGCCGATGTGAAGAAAAGCAGCGATTTGAATTCACCAGTGCATGCTTGTAGAGGTCCACATACTTCACATCACAGTATTTATCTGTGGGTTGGTAGTTCATTACTCTCCACTCTAAGTAGCACAAGTGTCGTTCTGAAATTGAAACTTGTCTTTGTAAGCTGGTAATAGCAGCTGCTGCTCCCAAGTATGGATTGAAATGAGCAATGAGAAGAGTTAATGTTTTTCTGTCTGTGTCTTTATTGATACAATATTATGTTTCCTCTCCAACAAATCCTAAAGTCCTATGCAATGTTTTTGTGCAATAGGGATATGGGTTGCAAATGTTTTCAAGGTTAATGTGTCCTCAGAGATGTAGAGTTTAAGTCTTTTTCGAGGTGTACAGCAGAAGAAATGGTGATGCTGGGTTTGAATTCTATATGATTAGTTTTAAAGATCTCTCATGTGGTCGGAGAAAGGCTAATAACACACACACACACACACACACACACACACACACACACACACACACACGGAGTCCTGCTTGGGATCTTGTTCCTGACTAACAATGGCCAACTTGGTGACTCAGGAGGTAACATTCAGTTTCTCAGTTTTATTTTCCCACCTGTCCATGGAGGTTACTATTGTGTTAAGTTGAGAGTCTTTGGGAAGCTGACACAAAGGACCTGGCTAGAGGAACTGTCATAGGAAACACCTAATCCAGATCCAAATGGTGCTATTTTTTTCAACTTGGTTTTAAGGAAGAGCCGCAATGACACCTTATAGTCATCACATTGATCCTGACTTCCACAAATCCTATGTGAAATAAGGCCCATTTGGCTTCCTCGGCCACCGTTGTTATTAGTCATCTGAGCTGCCTGGCACCAGGAACCCTTACAGCTGGAACCACAAAGTACCATGCTTCCAGGTGGTTCTCTACCTTCCTAACTCAGCGACCCTCTAATACAGTTCCTCATGTTGTGGTGACCCCCAACCACAATGTTTTTTGCTACTACACAAGTGTAATTTTGCTACTGTTATGAATCATAATGTAAAAATCTATTCTCTGATAGTCTTAGATGACCTCTGTGAAAGGATCATTTGACCCCCAAAGGCTCATAACCTACAGATTGAGAACAGCTGGCCTACACAGTTACAGTAGCCAGAAGTTGAGCATAAAGTAAGTGTAAGCAAGTTGTGTGTCATGGCATTTATGTCATAATGAGGACATGCCAGTATCAGGACTAGGTGGATTCATGTATTGTCAGGATCTTCATGGCTGAGTTTCATTAAAATTAGGATCACTGTCCACAACAGAATAAACAAAATGCTGTATTAGACTAGGATTTGGCAGAGACAGAGCAGGAATGCAGCTCAGTGCATTCCTTAGCATGTGTAAGACTCCAGGCCCAATTCCTAGGAATGCAAATCAATGAATCAATCAATGAATAAAAATAAATACATTTAATTACATAAAAAGGAAAGCTCAATGGCAACTCAATGTCAAGACTTGTTATCACACTGAAGAAAATGGCCTAGGAAAGCTTAAAATGTAAAGTGTTACATTGGTATTCTAAAGAGTTAGAGACATCTCCAAGTTCATTCTTTTTGTTTTAGCACTTGCTTTTTTGAGATGTAATACACATTTCATAAACAGCATACGTAGTAAGAGTACATGAGCTCATTAACTTTAAAATTTTTATTGAACAGTTTAAATCCTTTAAAAAAACCCCATAACTCTGCTGTGCCTTCTGTGTCTGGGAGGACAGTGATTTTGCAGTAATTTATGCATCGGGATGCGATTCTCCAGACTCTGAGGTGGATCTGATAACACTGCCGGGATAAACCCAGCTCCATGTGCTCAGCTCTTCAGTCAGGAGTGTGTATCTGAGAGCATTTACATATGTGAGCATATGGATGCTAAAAGACCAAAATACAGATGGTCTTTGACTTACAAAGTTCCAACTTAAGACTTTTAAAGTCTGTGATGTGTGAAAGCGACACACATTTAGTAGAAACCATACTTCAAAGTTCAAAGTTTGATCTTTTCCCAGTCTAGAATGTGGTGGGGTACTCTCTCATGAAGCTGGGTGGCAATAGAGAGCCAGAGTTTCTAGACATCAAAGGGATCACCACACTCTACAGTATATGCTGCCGCTGAGTTCTGATAGCTGGTATGATATGTGTATGAAGCGTATCTTCTCCTTATGGCATTTTCAACTTGTGATGAGTTATTAAGGCATAGCCCTTGGAATAGGATAGCATCTGCATGTGATAAGAGAGGTGGGTGGGCAGCTGCAAAGAGCATAGAGGTCTGACAAGGAAGAGGGAAAAGGATAAGCTGTGGGCACTTGTACCTTAGCCTCAATGAAAAACCCAGGGTTGGGGACCAGGCACTTTACCATCAAGGGGCACATGCTTTTTGCTGCAAGGTGATTTTTTCTTCTCAGGTGACTTCTCCATACTATACCATGACTGGTCCTTACTCAGTTTCTTCTCTGCCATAACTGTGTGGTTTGTGTGTGCTAGCATAACATGACCTCACCTGTCCACTGTCATCTTTTCCATTTAGGGACTGGCTAATTCCTTTCTTTCTTTTGTTCTCTCTCTCTCTCTCTCTCTCTCTCTCTCTCTCTCTCTCTTTCTCTCTCCCTTACCCCTCCCCCTTTCTCTTTTGATTCAGGATCTCTCCAGGTAGCCCTGGCTATCCTATAATTCTACATTTCTTGATTTAGATTTCAGAAAATAAAATGCTTTGTATAGACTACTGACTGGCTTACAAGTAAGTTGTCTTTGGATTAAGAATTCAATATCTGGCTCCATAAACTATGGCCATTATGTGTGTGTGTGTGTGTGTGTGTGTGTGTGTGTGTGTGTGTGTGATTCATGGGGCAGAGCATAGCTCCCTGTGTTTATCTGTCTCATTAGCAGTGACTATAGGCTGTACAGTCTTACTAGACCACTCAGGAACCAGGACTGACAAATTGTAATATAGAAATGAAGACTGGATATGTGAGCATGTTGGTGGTACTGGGGGATGTTGGGATTCTGACAAGAAATGAAGGATAAAGAAAAGAGAAGTGTAAGGTCAGTGACTCTGGAGCCATACACACAGATCTATGAGAAGGTGTTGGTTAGAGTAGAGAGGAGTCCACGTTGTAAGAGATGACTTAACTTTGGCAGCCATGTCTTTGTAAAGAAAGTCTGACTCAGCCTTTCCAGACCCACACATCCTCACATTTCTTTGTACTGTGATCCTTAGCATTTCTTACATGCCATGATGCATGTTCTAATAATATTAGTATAGTTTTGTAGAATACAGGCTTCTCTGGTGTTTTCAGTCCTGAAGGAAAATGGTGAGAGTAGACTGGTCTTCCCAATTGCTTTCCTCGGACATCATCCTAAGAAATGGCATGCCTGGAAGAATGCAGCATGGTGCCCTGTTACATATCTAAGGATGCCACCCAGATTTGACATTGGAAATACAAATAGAACTAGCGGAAGCTCATTAGAGGCCATGCCAAGAGCTATTTTGAATGCCTGATCAGCTTTGGACAGAGGAGTTCCTCTAGAGCTCTTTGTCCTTGAAGTCTTTTTTTATGTGTCAGGAAACTAGAAGAACCTTCTGTCCCATCACGGAGACCTGTGGGGCATGGCTAAGTAGGTTCAGCTCCATCTTCTTGCTTGCGGCCATAGCGCTTTGCCTGTACTCTCCTGCCAACTTAGCTTACCTTAACTGGCTGTCACATTTCACCAAGGAAACCAAGCTGGGAGAATGCCTTAGTTTGCAAATCTGTCTTACTAGGAGCAGCTCTGGATGCCACGTGATTATACCTTCTTCCTGGTAGCGTGTGTCTGGGGAGTTAGCTCTGGAAGTCCTTCCATCTCTTAAAGCCTCCGATGATTCTCTTCCCACGAGCATTGCAGGGAAGGAAGAAATGGTTTGGGTTTCACCTGGGGTGTGGGCAGTTTTAAGTGGAGAGCCATGTGGTGGTGCTGCAGATGCAGAAGAGGGATCTTCTTGTACTGAGCCTGTCTGCTGAAAATCCACTGTGGAGTTGGGGGCTCACAAGCAATCAGACAGTCATATCAGTGGTAGTTCCAGCAAGTAGGAGGATGTGCATGCCAGAGCCAGCCTGTCATTTTAAAGACACCAGCCAAGCCTATGTTTTTCTCTTCACATCCCAGGACTGCAAGAGGAAAGCCTTCTCACACTAACACTCCTGCTGAGCCTTGGCTAAGGGAGGGGAAGGAGGCTATTTGGCTAGTATTTTCCTTAGCAATTGCAAGAATGATTCTACACTTCCCTAAATATGAACTGTACCCCATACACCTCTGGTTTAAATTATGGGTCACATAGAGCTGTTGGCAGGAAAAAGAGAATCTGATATAGGGACTCTGAAGGGGGCAAGGGTCTTCTAACCCATGGTCTGCAGTGCGCAATAATCTGTGATGAGCAACACACTTCAATTTTGAGAATATTCTCCACGATGAGAATACCAACATCTTTGCTTACAGCATCGTTTCTGCTCTGCGCTTCTCTGGCCCTCTCTCTTGCAGTTTACTGTCCAAAGCTGCAGTCTTTCTGTGACCAATTCTGTGAAGTTTCTTGCAACAGGGACATGCTTATTTTCTCATTACCGCTATTGAAGGAGTTGCCTGATTGCTTCATCTAGGTCATGGCACTGTGTGACTCAGTTTGTGTGCCTGAGATTTAGACAGAACAGTCTCTACTCTCCAGCAGGTGTTGAGGTCTCCTGAGATCTGCTTATCCCTACACATCTCCAGTAGCTTTCTCACTCATTCCAAAGCAGCACTGTCTCCATGTTATCCTCACATCTGTTCCTCTGCCTGCACCAGCCCACCCCTCATTATTCCAGTCTTCAGAGTCTGCCTCAGATCTTATCCTCTCCCAACATCTCTTTTCTTGTCTTGTTTTTCTTTGTCTTGAGTTTTTAAAAATGGAGAAGTTTGAGGCAAATGTTATTGTTTTAAAATTCCAATAATTAAGAATAACAGTAAGAAAAATACATGAATGTATGCAAAGCAAGATGTGTGTGTGTGTGTGTATGTGTGTGTGTGTGTGTGTGTTTATGTGTGGTGGTGGTGGTGTTGCTGGTGGTGATTTTTTCCTCTAGAGCAAAAACAAAGGTGATTCATGAAGATTATTACTGAGAATGTTTTGGAGGCAAGAATCCATCTTGGGCTGTTGGTGCTTGAACCAGTAGAACAAAGGCATTTAGAAATATTGCTAATGGCCTCTGCTCAAACCTCTGTTCTAAAGAGTAGAAAGCAGTTGTCTCTGGATGATTTGATCTTTGGCTGCCAATTATAGTGGGACTTTCTTGGACTGCCAGCTCCCAAATAATGACACAAAGACCTTTTATACTTATTATGAAAGCCAACCTTGGCTTAGGCTTGTTCCCCATGAGGTCTTATCTTAAATTATCTCATTTATGCTAACCTGCATTCTGCCACATGACTCGTTACCTCTCAATCTTAGTCCCAGCACTGTTTCTTCCTCACGTCTGGCTTATGAATTGAGTCTTTTGAAGACTTCCTATCTCTGCTTGGAAGTTCCACCTTCCATAGCCCAATTTGCTATTGGCTGTTCAGCTCTTTATTAAACCAATTAGAAAGTATTGGAGGGAGTGTTTACCAAATATGATGCATCCATGGGAATGACAATACCAAAGTCCGGTCTGTACTCGGATCTCTACTGGTACAGAAGTAAACATTTGAAATATGACAACCTTTACAAAAATATCACCCCAACAGCCAGGGCAGAGGGTACACACTCCTTCCTCTTGAGGAGACTGGGAAATCTTTGCATTATGAACTACACTAGCATGGTGGCTTCTGAAGTCCAGGGCAGCAGAAACTAGTGATTTCAGGCAGAAAAATAGGATCTGCATTAGACAACTTTCTTTCCTCCCCACTCTCTTCTCATTTGGCTCCTGAGAGGCTGGTTTGAATGAGACATATCCTTCATAAGTTCAGGTATTTGAATACATAGTCCCAGGTGGATGGCCTTGTTTGGTGAGACTATGGAACATCCAGGAGGTAGAGCCTTGCTGAAGAAAGTGTATCACTATTGGCAAGCATTGAGGGTTCATTGCCTTATTTCATGCTCTCACCTTCCCTTTGCTTCCTGTGTACAGGTGAGAATGTAACCACAAAGCTTTCTGCTCTCGCTAGCATGTGTTGCTTTTCCTCCTACTACAGACCCTAGAGCTTTGGAAGCATAAGCAAAACAAAGCCTTTCACCCTGAAGCTGTTGACCATGCTTCTGTATCACAGAACCTTGTGACTAATATGACTAATACACAGAAGAAGATGGAAAGAACCTCAGATCTCCCAGGGAGTCTGGGTGTTCAAAGCCCAGTGAATCTGGGATTTCTACTGGGGAAGATGCTGTACTGCAGCCTTTTCAAGTGTGAGGATGAGTCAAGAAAGTGTGACCAAGTCTCTTAGAGGATCAGCAGAGCACTAGGACAGAGGTGTGTATCGAGGTCCTCGGGAGAAGAAAAACCTAGCACTTCCCTGGGATCCTCAGGCTTGTGCTAGGAAATGGATGATGAATGACTGTCTGACATTCACGTTTGAATCATGGTCAATACTATGAAGTGTGGAGTCCTGCATAAAGACAAGACTGTCGCAGACATCACGGGCTGCCAGGTGGCCCTGCTCCTGTAGGCACAATGGCAAAAGGCAGGTCAACTAGAACAGTGAATGGAACTCTGAGAGTCTAGAGCACAGGTAGGCTGGGCGGAGAAGAGTTGGGACAGCTGAACTGTGGGATTCTGACAGGAGGCAGCTGAGACAGGCCTTCCTTGTGGTCTTGGAATTGAGTTACCAAGTCTGTCCTCAGTACAATGGTAAGCTATCAAAAATTTTGAGGATATGTGTGGCAGGGGCTTTTCAGCTTTGAAAGATTACTGTGGCTGCTCAGTTTAGCCCAGATAGAGAGTGGGGCAGAGAGAGGATCTATCTTACACAGGAAAGCCGGGAGGGAACACACACTTTCCTCTTTCTTCCATTACTTTTCTGTCCTGACTTTGATAAGGGACTGAGATAACCTAATAGTCTTCCCATAGTTAGGTTCAATTCAATACATATTCATTTAAGCTGTATGTGTGCTCATCCCCATTCTTCTGGGTTCCACGCCCTGTAAGAGACTGGGTGCTAAGAAAACAAGTGCTTAGAAAAGCAAGCGCTACTTGGATTATACTAGCAAAAACCAGTTCCTAGAAAGAAGGAAGTGATGACTGTTGGGTGTTGTCTTTACCACACAGTGTTGCTGTGTGTCACTGTTTTTCTCCTGCAGAGTGATGAAGATATAGGGCGTGTTAGCCTGAGATTTTTGACAAGTAGATGGGATGAAGCATACCATGAGTTTTCAGGAAAAATTTCTTGAAAGAATTCTAGGGTGGGGACCAGGATGACTGGGAGAACTATTGGATACAAGTCTGACCCTGAGAGAGTTGGGTAGAAACATCCCAGACAGCTAAGCAGTCTAAGGACTCTGGGCGAGACCCGTGCAGAGTTCTGGTGGCAGGCTAACATGCTGAGCCATTGGGTAGCAGCAGCCTGGGGGCGTCACGCTCTGCAAATAGACGCTTCTGAGAAAGCAGAAAAGGAGCCCTTGACTTATCGATAACCGCACCTTGGACACGGAAGGGCTCATTTCCATGGCTGCCACTAGATGGTGACTTTGGCAATGAGAAAACCTATATGAAAATCTAAAAAAACATATTTAGCCTCAAGAAGTCTCATGGGAGACTATTTTTAACTGGTAACTTATTTGAATTTACTTACTGTGCTATATCCCGGAGATACTAACAGGAAAGGAAAAGAATATACTTTTAAGGGGCTTATTGTCTCCTGACATGTATAGTGATAGCTATTTGCACCTTGAACTCTGGAGCCCAGCTCAGTGAAGACACTTGTGTTGACAGTGTCTCCACACACACACACAGAGTTTATGCATGCTTGCATGGATAGGTTAGAGGTCAATTAAAAAAACATTTATATGATTTTTGTCTTTTTGAGCTACATACACTCATTGTCTTGGAATTTTCTGGATAGGGTAAGGAGGAGGTTTCTGCCTTCCCAGCACCAGGCTTGGAGGCGAGTATTAGCATGCCCAGCTTTTGTTCCTTTTCATGGGGGTTTTGGTGATCCAATGCAAATCCGCATGCTTACTTGGCAAGTACTTTATCTGCCAAGCTGCCGCCCATGCTCCGGACTCTGCTAATGTTTAAGGAGGTATTATATTTGGAATGACATTTAATTTTCATGTGAATAATATCTTTGGATTGTTTTGGATCCAATTTGTGGAGATAATGGGAAGATAGAATTGGAATAAATATTATCAAGAGCTCGCTGATGAGCAGATCTTTGCAAAGGCGGGCTAGGGTTTGGTAAGTGCTACTGACCCCTACGTGGGGACCTGGTTAACAAGGAGCAAAAGTAAAGCCAAGTCAGAAAAGGTGGTTTTGGAGGGGTCTCAAATTCTTGAGATTCTGTGATTTAAAGAAGACCTGCTTGCCTTGCAATACATAAAAGGAGGCCACCCCTAAGAAGAGGAACCCGGGAGGCTGTTCCCCTCTGTCCTCAGCTGCAGTCTCCTTTCACCAATGGCAAGGACAAGTGAGCCTGTTTCTTGGAAGGGCCAATATCCGTGACCAATGTGTGCCATTGACAACAGTCAGGAGTCCCAGCCAGTGCGGCTCCTTCTCTAGCAGAGCAGAGGCGCCTTTCCATTATCACTCACATGCAGCTATTCCAAAGGAGGACTTGAGGCCATCAATATGCAAGATGCAGTATAATTTCAGCAGAGGCCTCCCAGAGATGCCATCCTTCTTTCAAAGGCCTCCCTGGAGGCTAGATAAGTATCTGAGAGGAAACAAACTCCTAATTAGCAGAGAAATTAGATTACACATATCCTGACAATATCCATTTTTAATATAGTCAGATATTAGTTGTTCAAATCTGACAAGAGAAACCACATCCAAAGCTGTGCTCCTTTTCAGAAGAAAAACCAGAGAAGGCACTACTGTGATGATTTCAGAAACGATTTATAAGGCATTTAATAATTTCAGTGGCAGGGTGATGTCTCAGGTCAGCTACTGCTTGCGGTTTGACCTTGGGAAAAATGTGTATGTTTCTGGGCCTGCTTTTCTTACCTGTAAAATGAGCACTAAAAACTGACCCTCTTGCCTGCCGCCCTCCATGGAGATTAACTGCTCATCTGTGGGCTGTTCCCTGAAGGTTTGGGATCCCAGTAGGAATTTTTGATTTTTTTTTTTTTAGGGAGCTCTGTTGAATTAAAGCTGATAAAAAAAAAAAAAAAAAGAAGAAGAAAAAGGTCTTGTTTTGTGTGTGTTTATAAAGTCTTCCCAAGACTCCCCAATGAAGAGTGTTTCCATCAACAGAAATGTTTGATAATGTGGCAGACACTGTCAATTGTTGTAATAACTGTTGTCTCTTCTGTGTGATTAACAGAATCTGAGTTTATGCTCACAGTAGCAGGACCCTATAATAAGAAGTTGTCTCTCAGGACAATCTGATGTCCTTGGGAGAAAACATCACTTTGTTGACATGAATACTTTGCATTCTTTTTACCACCTTTGGCCGCTTCCCATCTCTTGAAATGCAGGCATCATGGGTGGTATGGGAGAAGAAAAACAAGATCCATATCCTCTGAATTGCAGGTTGCCATGCCTCAGCCTTATGTAGCCATTGTGAGATTTTCATCTGTCTGCTCTGGACTTATGTTAAGTCAGGTAAATAAAATCCCTATTGACTTAAAGCGCCACTATTTGGAATTTTGGGTTGTCAAGCTCAGCAATAAGTTAGTATCAGGAAGCCCAAAGCACTTGACTCGATACATCCAGATTAAAGTTGTCAATTCTTTTTGTCTTGGAGGCACACTTGGCTTCCTAATCCAAAACCTCGGTGAAGGGAAAGGACTGACAATTTAGGAAACTGGATGGCTGGTCCTTTCATCCACTAGGTGTGTAATTACACAACTCACATAATCATCTCGGAGTTCAGCTTCCCCTAGGGGAGTTTTCCAGCAGCTCCCCAGCCACTCTTTTTCTCATCCTCAGACTCAGTGTGCCCTGGCACAGACTCATGTAGGCACACTTTTGGTCATAGGGAGGGAAGGTACAGTGGGATGCATGTAGATAGGTCTTTGCTTTAAAAGGCTGTTTTTTTAAGTATCACCCAGTTTACTAAGAATATTCTTCATATCAAATCTTTGTATTTTTGTGGGATTATTGAGTTAATTAGTATAATTAAGCACAATTACAAAATGAGTACAGGTCTGTGCAATCAAGTACTAACAATGTGTAATTAAGTAACTACATCTTGCAATTAGAAGCTTGGAAACCACAGTGCCATTTTAGAATATTCATTTTATTCTATTGAAAAACATGTTCTAAATCTACACATAGATCATTTCTAAGAGGCTCGCCTTTACATACAGTGGAATGGGTATTTTTATTTCTGTAAATTATTAATACTACTTTTCTTATGAAGAAGTTATAACTTTCTATCTTTTTTCTCAGATCAAACTTCTTTTGTTCTCACAATTAAAATAACTCTTTCATATGACCTTGTTTGGAAAAAGTAGCACATGACTCAAGAAATCAATTAGAGGACGTGAAAAATGAGCAGAGTCTTGGTTTCATTTCAGAGCACAAAGAATAGAAGGTGGCAGGCTTGGAACAGTGGTGCGGAGTTTGGACAGGCAAGTCCAGGTCCAGCATTTCAGGAATAACATTGAAGTCACACCATCGGTCTTTGGAATTAGACTAATTTTTAAAGGCATTTTGGATGCAAATAATTTTTCTTCTTTGACACATTCATTTTAACGCTTTCCAGATGATGGGGCAACCATGTCTGTGAGGTCCTCATATTTTACATGGAATGGCCTCAAGCGAGCATGGAGAAAACACGTTTCGACTTTTTCTCTGCTGTAAAGCTTAGCCTGTCCTGGTGCTCCGTGAACAGGTCAAAAGCTGCATGTGGCTGCAGTGTTAGGGAGTAGATATCTGTAAACAAGGACTCAGATTTGAGACACATTGAGACAATATGATACAGGCTAATATGTTTCCCATTTCTCAGAGCCCAAGAACAGCCTGCAAGAGAGTCAAAATACTGTACATTTGATGACGGTTTTGTCATTAACCAGGAGTGTGATTCTCCTGTCTCCTCAGCTGGGGTATGTACTAAAAAGTGTTTATCTTAGTTTGTTAGTTATGAGGGTCACATGAGCAAAGGATATGACAGACTAAAAAATTACATACAGCACTCTAGTTGTATAGATACAATTTTCTATTATTTTGATGCTCTGCCACTTTTTAACATTTACATTACTGTTTAGTCTTTTACTCACAGTGATGACAATTATGTAAGCTGTCAGTCTGTTTTTTCTTTATCTCTCTCTCCCTTCCTTCCTTCCTTCCTTCCTTCCTTCCTTCCTTCCTTCCTTCCTTCCTTCCTTCCTTCTTTCTTTCTTTCTTCCTTTCTTTCTGACAGGGTCATTCTTCATAGCCTTGGCTGTCCTGCTGTCCTGGAGTTCCTCTGCCTCCTGAGTGCTGAGACAAAGGTAGCCTGTCATGGGTTTTTGTTGCAAGAATTTTGCAGTTGGAATTCGGGCTGAGAGGCCCAATGGCTTGTCTAAGGTAGAAGTTAGCTAGCAACAGAGTGCAGAGTTTAAGAGGTTTCCAGTCAATGCTTATTTTTCACTATTGTTATTCTTGGTTAATGCTGTCCTTGGGGTCTCTGTGAAGCTGGGGATACCATCAACCCTCATTGCTATTTTTTTAGGAAGATAACATGTTCTTTCTCACATTGACATTTCCTTTCCAGAGAAGACCTGGGTGTTGCTGCTGCTCAGTGGTTCCTTGTCCCCAAAGCTGGAGGATCCAGGCAATGCATTTTGTGAATGCAAACAAAGCTTCCATGAAGGAATTATGAGAACTTTAGATTTAAAACTGTCATAGGTGAACTTTTGTGGTAGTCTGAGGATTTGAATTGAGGAAAGAAGGGAGAGGGTGTTAGGGGGATAGGAGAGACATTAGGTATAAAATGCTTTCTACTGTGAGAAGGGGGGTTAGTTGTCTTTGAGTGGAGTAGGCTGAGAGGGAGGTCTAGAATTGTGGTAATATTCCCATGCCTTCTCTCTCAGCTGGCAATGGTTACTCCTTGCTAGTTCCTAATGGAGATGGCTAGGTACGCCTGTCTGGTTCAGCAATCTTATGATTTGTACAAAGAGTACTTTTCTTTCAGAATTTAATGAAGATAATAAAACTATTCATTTGGGATGATTGAGCTCACTCTCTGGACTGGATGGATAATTTACAGAGGGGCTAATGTAAGTATAACTTATAGACTGAACTACAACTACTGCATTTTTTTATTCCCTTATTTCTCCTTGTGAAGAGATGGGAAAATGTTAGCCATTCTGGTTTCTGTTCCACTCCTTTTTCTTTCACCACTGGATTTTAATCTCTTGACTATGTTCACTGTCGTTCATGTCGCACTCCAAACTGTCTTAGGATGGCTTCATTATTGAATGATAGACTTTAATAGCAATTATGGGAACTGTGCAGCATCTTCATAAGCAACAATTCAAGTTCAGGTTCTATTTATTTATGGACTGCGTCTTCAAAGCTCTAGCTGTCTTAACTCGCACTTTCTACTGTCTCATGTTAGTCTAAAACTTTTAAGTCACCCTTTGAACACTTCCCATTACTTCCTGGTTCTAAGAAAGCCTGCGGTTTGTGCACGTCTGTGTGGGTCTGGATTGTTCAGATTTGTACTGTGCCCACAGGAGACTGAACCCTGGGATTGTTGGGCAGATGAAGGCAATGGCTAGGAAGTTTGGTTTCTGTCTGCGTAAGTGTCCAACTGTGTGACATTCTATCATTTGGCTTTGCTGAATAATGTCCACATATGTTGTCTGTGATGGGATCAAACACTGTGCTTTACATGTATTATTTTAAGCTCATTGTATTGTTAAGTCAGATACAGTGAAGGGTCTGAGGGTCGACTCAACATGTAAGCTAACAAGTTAGGCTGTGCTGCAACTATGTGCTTATGCAGGTATATGCACACGCGCGTGACACACACACACACACACACACACACACACACACACACACACCATAAAAGCCATTGTGGCCTGGCAAGGCTGCATCATCAGGCCAGACATTCCTGATGAGACTTAATGGCAATAGTGGAGAACTCTCCCTTGCAATGGACAAGAGGAAGGGAATGAGGGGAAGAGGAAGGGAGGGTGGGACCAGGGGAGTTGAGAGAGGGGGGTCTCAATCAGGATATATAATGAAAAAATTGTGAAGAAAAAAAATTAAAACAAAACAAAACAAACAGCCATTGTGAACAATTACTTAGAACCAGTTCTCCAGGCCTTCTTAGCTAAAAGGTGGCATGGTGAAGGCCAGACAGTACCTGTACATGAAAAAGCAGAGAAGAGTCCCCAGGCTCTGGTCTCATATGGTGCTACTGCCAACTTGCCCGTGCTCATTTTGAGAGTGTGGTGGAGAACACGCCTTGTTTCCCTGAGAACTAATCCCCTCTCTCCTACGAGAAGCCAATCCTCACGCCTCTGCCTGTACTGCTTGAGCTCTTTGGAGACCCTCAAAATAAAATCTGAGTCCCTTGGCTTGGCATTCAAGCCTTCACTGTTTGTTCATTTCCAGAGTTTCGCAGCTCTAATCCTGTGTTTGGACACTTTGAGAACCAAGACCTAGAAGATGAGTTCTAGTCAGGATGTGTGCACACAAATGTGTAAGCTCTGCCAAAGCTGTTTCCTCAGGAGTCCAGGAAAGGAACTTACAGTTTCTGACCACATGACTGTCTTTAATAGGATTTTTCATTCTGCAGCCATGACAACAGATTTTAGAAAGGACCAGCCCTTTCCTGAAACAAACAAAAGAGTTGGGATTTACTCTCATTTCCCTTGTTCTAAATGTTAAGGCCAAGCCTGCATTTTGTATCCAGTGTCTAAGAAGTGGGAATAGCACTGTTTGAGTTGCAGACCCCGAGTGAGCCCGGGCTACCCTCAGCTGGGCTGGTCCATAGGGCAGCTCTCTAGGGCTACGTGGTCATGACTGTCTAATTGCAGGGAATCCTGATAGGCTCGCACTTCCTGTCTTGTGGATGCCACACCCCACACAGAGACTCATGCTGGAAAATACACAGCTGTTTTTACCCATTCTGCAATTTTCTGAGTTTCCCAGGCTACTCAATTCTCTTTAATTTTCACAATCTAATAGCTTCTAAAGCCTTTCTCAATATTTATTTATTGCCCTCTGGATTGGGGTGTTCAGCATTTAAGAAAATGGCATACTCAGCCAGTGAACACCAGAATAAAAGGAGCCTCCTGGCACAGGATCAACCCCAAACCCTTCCCCAAGTCCTCTTCGGGACTACCTGTGTTCTACCTGTGATCTCATTGGTGAGATCCAATAGTGACCCACAGAAAGGAGACAGCTGAGATTTTGTTTCCCACATGTGAGATTTCCCCAGCAGGGCCAGCAACTCCACGAAGGCCCTGGAGGGTCGGGGCTGGGGGGGAGGCAGTGTGGTGGTGACAGACCTTCAGCCAAGTCACAGTCAGCTACTTGAGGGCCTCCTTGAAATCTGACCTCTCCGCCTCGCCCAGGCACAGAGACGCAAGGGCTCTGCAAGCACGACTTCACACACTGTGGTCAGAAAGGCATGCTGAGGATAGGGACACTGATTATTCTTTCACCAAGACTACTGCCTCAGGCTGGCAGGCGCGGCTGGACCTTATCACCACTCTTCCTCGAGCTCTTGGGCACTTCTTTCCGTTCACAGCCTCTGTTTTTATAACCAGCAAATGAGACATAGGCTAGACAGCCCAGTGGCATCTTATAATTTTCATTCCTAAAAGGAGGTTCTGTTGTGGCCCCCAGAGAAAGCTTTTAATGCCACTGAGTCATACTCCATGGTGATCCTCTGATATGAGACTTGGATTCAGTTGGAATGTGGTAGGGAAGGGTGGGATGCCAACTTGACACAAGCTTATCTGAAAGGAGGAAACTGTAATTAAGAAAATGCCTCCGTAAGATCCAGCTATAGTGGATTTTCTTTTTTCTTTTCCATCTATCTATCTATCTATCTATCTATCTATCTATCTATCTATCTATCTATCTATCTATCTATCTGTCTGTCTGTCTAATCACTTTACATACTGATCCCAGGCCCCTCCCTCCTCCTTCTCCCATCCCCATGTCCTTTTCCTTCAATTCCCTACCTCTCAATCCTCCCAGAGAATGGGGGGTTCTCAACTGTACCAATCCACCCTGGTATTTCCAGTCACTGAAGGCCTAAGCATGGCCACCAGGGAGTAAGAAGGCATCCCAGCTAGGGGAAAGTGATGCAGTGGTAGGTAGCAGAATCAGATACAGCCTCTACTCCTATTGGTAGGGGACCTACATAATGACCAAGCTGCAGATTTGCTACATATATAAAGGGGTATAAGTTCTATCCGTGCAAGCTCTTTGGTTGGTGATTCAGTCTCTGTGAGCCCCCATGGGCCCAGGTTAGATTACTCTGTAGGTCTTTTTGTATTGTACTTGATGTCTGTGGCTCCCTCTATCTTTCTACCCACTCTTCCACAGAATCCCGAGCTCAGCTCATTGCTTGGCCTTGGGTCTCTGCATCTGTCTCCATCACCTGCCAGACAAAGCCTCTCAGAAGACAGTCACGCTAGACTCCTGTCTGCAAGCATAGCAGAGTATCATTAACAGTGACAGTGGTCAGCCTTCATCCATGGGGTGGGTCTCAAGCTGGACAGTCACTGGTTTGCCATTCTTAAATCTCTGTTCCATCTTTGCCCCTATGCTTCTTGTAGACAAGACACATTTTGGTTTAAGGTTTTATGTGTGGGTTGGTGTCCCCCTCGCTCTGCTTGGGGTCCAGCCTGGCTACAGGCGGTGTCTACTTCATGCTCCTTAGCACCTGTTGCTCAGAGTCCCGTCTAGGGTCACCCCTATAGACTCCCAGTAGCCTCCGCATCTCAGAGGTGACCCCCCATTTCTGTTCTCTCTCCCAGTTCTTCTCCTCACCTGACCTCCTCCTCTCTTCATTCACCCGATCCCCACCCCCGTTACCCTCTCAACCCATTTCCCACTCAGTTGTCTATTGTATTTCCTGTTCTGAGTGAGATTCAGGTACCTTCCCTTGTGCTCTCCTTGTCTTTTTAGGGTCTGTGGATTGTAGTATGGTTATCCTGTACTGTGTGGCTAATATCCACCTATAAGTGAGGAAATACCATGCATATCTTTCTGGGTCAGAGTTACCTCACTCAGGATGATCTTTTCTAGTCCATTCATTTGCCTGCAAATTTCATGATTTCCTTGTTTTTAATAGCTGAGTAGTATTCCATTGTGTAAATGTACCACATTTTCTTTATCCAGTCTTCAGTTGGGAGATATCTAGGTTGTTTCCAGTTTCTGACTATTTTGAATAAGGTGGCAATGAACATAGTTGAGCAAGTGTTCTTGTGGTATGGTGGAGCATCTTTTGGGTATATGCCCAGGAATGGTATAGCTGGGTCTTGTGGTAGATCTATTCCCAATTTTCTGAGAAACCTCCAAATTAATTTCCGCAGTGGATGTACAAGTGTCCACCCCCACCAGCAATGGAGGAGTGTTTCCTTTGCTCAACATTCTTGCCAGCATGTAGTGTCACTTGAGTTTTTGATCTTAGCCATTCTGATGGGTGTAAGATGTAATCTCAGAGTCATTTTGATTTGCATTTCCCCGATGACTAAGGACACTGGGCATTTCTTTAAGTGCTTTTCGGCCATTTTATATTGTCCTGTTGAGAATTCCTGGTTTAGCTCTGCACCCCATTTTTTTTTAATTATTTTTTTTATCAGTTACGTTTTATTAACTCTGTATCCCAGCCGTGTCCCGATCCCTCATTCCCTCCCAGTCCCTCCCTCCCTCCCTCATCCCCACCGTACCCCTTTCCAAGTCCACTGATAGGAGGGACCTCCTCCCCATTCGTCTGATCCTGTTTTATCAGGTATCTTCAGGACTGGCTGCAAAGCCCTCCTCTGTGGCCTAAGAGGACTGCTCCTCCCTTCGGGGTTGGGGAGACCAAAGAGCCAGTCATTGAGTTCCTGTTAGAAATAGTCCTTGTTCCCCTCACTTTGGGAAACCAATTGGTTACTGAGCTACCACAGGCTACATCTGAGTGGAGGTTCTAGGTTATATCCCTACATGGTCCTTGGTTGAATGTCAGTCTCAGAAAAGATGCTGTGCCCAGATATATTTGGTCCTTGTGGAGCTCCTATCCTTTCCCCATCAGACTAACTCCCCTTCTTTCTTATGATTCCCTGTACTCTGCCAAAGGTTTGGTCATGAGTCTTTGCTTTGAAAACACTGCTAGTTAGAGTCTTTCAGATGCGCTCAGTAGACTCCTGTCATACATTCAATGCACATCCCATTTGTCTTTCTAAACGATGCACCCCATTTTTTAATTGTATTATTTGGTTTGTTGGAGTTTAATTTTGTAAATTCTTTATGTATTTTGGATATTAGCCCTCTATCGGTTGTAGGGTTGGTGAAGATCTTTTTCCAGTTTTTAGGCTGTCCTTATGTACTATTGACAGTGTCCTTTGCCTTATAGAAGCTTTTCAGTTTCGTGAGGTGCCATTTATTAATTGTTGATCTTGGAGCCTAAGCTGTTAGTGTTCTGTTCAGAAAGTTATCTCCTGTGCCAATGCATTCAAGGCTCTTACCCACTTTTTCTTCTAATAGATTTATTGTATCTGGTTTCATGCTGAGTTCTTCGATCCATTTGGACTCGAGTTTTGTGCAGAGTGATAGGTATGGATCTATTTGCATTTTCTACATATAGACATCCAGTTAGACCAGCACGATTTGTTGATGATGTTAATATTTTTCCATTGTACGGTTTTGGCTTCTTTGTCAAAAATCAAGTGGTTGTAGGGGTCTGGGTTTATTTTTGGGTCTTCAATTCGATTTGACTTCCTTTAGGAACCACTCTGTTTCTATGCTAATATTATGCAGTTTTTACTACATGTAGTGTAGCTTGAAATCAGAGATGGAGATACTTCCTGAAGTTCTTTTTTTGTATAAGATTGTTTTAGCTGTTCAGTTTTTCTTTTTTGTTTGTTTGTTTTTGTTTTTGTTTTTCTGTATGCAGTTGAGAGTTATTCTTTCAAGGTCTGTAAAGAATTGTGTAGGTATTTCAATGGGATATTGAGAAATATTAATGACCAGTGGTAGTTAATTCCTGTCAATTTGAAGTTGGCGATGTTAGTATGTGTGTTTGTGTGTGCTTCCCTTCTTTTGTTTTTGCTGGTGTGGAATATATATATATATATATATATATATATATATATATATATATATATATATATATTGTGTGTGTGTGTGTGTGTGTGTGTGTGTGTACTTAACTTCCTTGGATTGAATTTTTCCTTCTCGTATTTTCTGTAGGGCTGGCTTTGTGGATAAATATTGTTTAAAATTGATTTTGTCTTGGAATGTCTTGTTTTCTCCATCTACAGTGATTGAAAGTTTTGCTGAGTATAGTAGCCTAGCTTGGCATCTATGGTCTCTTAGGTGTTGCAAGCCCTTCTAGAGTCTCTGTTGAGAAGTTGGGTGTACTTCTGTTAGGTTTGCCTTTCTATGCTACTTAGCTTTTTCTCCTTGCAGCTTTTAATATTCTTTCTTTGTTCTATAGATTTAGTGTTTTGGTTATTATGTGGCAGGTGGAATTTTTTTTTCTGGTCCAACCTAAGTAGAAGTCCTTAAAGCTTCTTGTGTGTTTATAGGCGTTTCTTTCTTCAAGTTGGGAAAAACTGTGATTTTGCTGAAAATACTTTTTGGTCCTTGTTGCTTGGACTCTTCAACTTCTTCAATTCCTATTACTCTTAAATTAGGTCTCTTCATAGTATCCCAGATTTCCCAGATGTGTTGTGTCAGGAAAATTTTCAGATCTAGTATTTTCTTCGACTGATGTATCAAATTTATGCAATTGATTCTTCTACACCTGAGAGTCTCTCTTCTATCTCTTGTATTCTGTTATTTATGCTTGTGTCTGTTTTTCCTAATCCCTTCCCTAGGTTTTCCATATCCCAGATTCCCTTTCTGAGATTCAAGTTTTGTCCATTGCTTCTACTTCCATTTTTAGGTCTTGAGCAGTTTTATTCATTTCCTTCTCTGGTTTAATTGTATTTTCCTGTATTTTTTTTAAGAGATTTATTAATTTCCTCTTTAAAGGTCTCTATCATCTTTATAAGATTGGATCTGAGACCATTCTCTTGTGCTTCAGTTATGATCAGATATCCAGGGCTTGTTGTTGTAGGATCCTTGTGTTTTACAGGTGCTATATTGCCTTGGTTCTTGTTGTTTGTGTTTGTATGCTTTCCTCTAGCCATCTGGTTGTCTCTGGATTTTCCTGTTTGATGCTGGAGCATCTAGCTTTGTGACCCCTGGCAGAGCTCCTGAATGAAGCGGGGGTATCTGGCTTGGCGATTGCATGCCTGAACAATGGAAGTCAGGGACAGCTCTCAACAGATGTCATCCATGCAGATGAATGTGTCCCTTGACTGCTGGTGGAAGAGGGAGCTAGGACAGAGGATGGACTACCTTGGATGAAGTTGGGGTATCTGTCTTGGTCATTGTGGGAGAGTACAACCCCCAATGGGGGTTGGGACAGAGGGTGGGTCCCTGGGCCATCTGCAGAAGAAGGGGCTTAGAAGGGGGAATGGACTAACCTGGATGAAGCTAGGGTATCTGGCTTGGTGACCTCACACCTGACAAGTGGAGGTCAGGGACATCTCTCAGCTCAGGGCAGCTGAACATGTCCCTGGGCTTCTGTGGAAGAGTATAAGGCATTTTCTTAATTAGCGATTGATGGGAAAGGCACAGCCTACTGTTGGTGGTTCCGTTCCTAGGCTTGTGGTCCTGGTTTATATAAGGAAGCAGGCTGAGCAAGCCATGGGGGAGCCAGCCAGTAAGCAGCAATCCTCCAGGCCTCTGCATCGGCTTGTGTCCACAGGTTCTTGCCCTGTTTGAGCTCCTGTCCTGACTTCCTTCAGTGATGAAAAGCAATATAGAAGTATAAGCTAAATAAACCCTTTCCTCTCCAACTTGCTTTTTTGTCTTGGTGTTTCCTCACAGTAAAAGAAACTAAGACTTTAGACAGAGTCTTTCCTATTTTCTCCTCAGGTGATTACAGAATATTTTCCATTCAAAGCTGCTGTAGTCCTTCATGCTGGAGTTTGTCTCTACCTCTAACACCACTTTCAGGCAGTAATTTTTAATTGCTTTAACTCCACTGCACTCACATTCTCCCTGCATTCTGTCAGTGTTTGAGGCTTCTGGATCCTGGAGTTGAGCTTACCGACATCTGTCTGTGGAGGCTTCATAAAACATGGTACTTGACAGTAATTTTTAATGGTATGGTTGGAGCTCAAATAAGATTTGAGTGACTGGAGGAGTTGGTTGTCTCTATGGAAGAGCTGCTTATTATCTAGTATGGATGGAGTGCTCAGATGAGTGGAGGGGGTTGCTGTCTCAAGGAGGACCATTCCGCACTCACACAGGCAGTCTGTAGTGCTGAATCAGGAGTGCATTGAGGAACATGAGATGGGGGTGTGGAGGGAGACTAGAAAGTCACATTGTCCTGTGACCACAGGGTCCACTGGTAGGTTAAGAGTGAGGCTAGGATATGACCCAGTTGTAGGAATACAGTTTCAGGTAGATGACTATATAAAGGAGGGACAAGGGAGATGTAATGTTAGCCAAAGAGTTCATTTGTGGCAATGTGTGGGGGAACATTGCTTTTGCTTCTTTGTCCTAATGTACATCCCCTGTTTTAGAGTTGAGTTTCTCTGGTGTAACATGACCTCAACAACACAATCACTCCTTTGTAGTAGCATCTGGCTCTTTAGGGTGTCAATATTATCAGGGGAAGTATTCTCATTTCAAGACTATAATCTAGTATTTAGTACTATTCCTTACTGTTAGGTCCTGACCCTGTACCAGCATAATCCATTCATCCATCTTTTCCCCTAGCGCGCGCGCGCGCGCGCGCGCACACACACACACACACACACACACACACGCGCATTTTCATGTGGAGGTTAGAGGCTAGTATCTTCTTCTATCTTTCCACCTTATGTTTTAAGACTGAGTCTCTCACTGAACCTAGAGCTAGAGTGACTGGCCAGCAAGCTCCTTGGGTTTTACCCTCTCTGCCCATGGTGCTCTCTACCTTATTATCATCTATCTGTCTGTCTGTGTATCTGTCTATCTATCTATCTATCTATCTATCTATCTATCTATCTATCTATCTGTCTGTCTGTCTGTCTGTCTGTCTGTCTGTCTGTCTGTCTGTCTGTGTATCTGTCTATCTATGTATCTATCTGTCTGTCTATCTATATATCTGTCTGTCTGTCTATCTATCTGTCTATCTATCTATCTATCTATCTATCTATCTATCTATCTATCTATCGACAGGATCTCTTATTGAGCTTGACACTTGATGGGGTTGCAGACACGTGGCGCAGTGCTTGGCTTTTATGTGGGATAGGAGGACCTGAACTCAGGTCCTCCTGTACGAACAGCAAGTGCTTTCCACATTGAGCATTCCCCCAAGCCCATGTGCTCTGGAGTACGTGTTTTAATTGGAGCACACATTGGCTTGGGTGAGTCGCAGTTCTAGCCTTCAATAGTGGGGAGGTTGGGTGAGGAACGGAAGTGTGTGGCTGAACCACACCCCGAAGTGTCTTCTTTGGCAGAGGAGACCTGGAGGTCCATAAGATGCATAGAAGAAAGGCCCCTGCCGTTGTTATGGGAGGGAAAAGCCTGGGACCCAGAATGCAGAGGGCTGTAAGGAAAATGAGGAGTAAAGCAACTCCAAGTTCTAAGGAGTTAAATTACTTGGTGCAGGGAGGTACCCATAGTTTTGACACAAGAAACAAATTCTTAATGACTTTGGGAGCAAAGAGGTCCCAAGTAGGAACTGCATTTCTAGAGAAATGAGAGTCCTTAAAACTGTCTGAATAGAAAACAGGGTTATCATTATACCTTATCATCATAAGAGAGGAGAGTATTAAAAGGACTCAGTTCAGCTTGAATAAAAAAGATAAATTTCCAGTAAACTGGCACACAGTTTATCCATGACTGGATTTGCTGCAATAAAGCCAGCTTGGGAATAAGCTGGGTGATTTACAGGGAGCTCGCTTCTGTAAAATTTACAAACTGCTGTGATAAAATGTCACCTTTATGATGCATTCCACTTGGGTTGCATATATAAAGGGCACCGCAACGGAAAGAGTTGCAAAAACAAAGCAGCCGCCTGGCTCCCCAGCTGCCTTTGTCTGCTTTTCCAGCAGAATTGGGAATTTATGGAAAGATGACCTCCACACTTGCCTTTTACGGGAGTGGATTACAGAGTGCCAGCGAAATGGCATCAGTTCCATTATTCTGTGCTCTGTGACCCTGGAGACTGCTTTGAGTAACTTAGACCAGGAAAACCTGGGGTGAGGATAAGGAAGGGTGGGAAGGGCTATCGAAGAAAGGACAGCCTCTGCCAGAACTTCTGATCTAGTGCAAAGGGAGTTTTGTGGGAAGCCTTCAGTCTCCTAAATCACCATTGCCTGTTAGGTGAGGGATGAAAGCTCAGCCATTTTTGGAGTTTTCTTCCTGGCTTTATCAGAATGTAGAAATCTCCTCCACCTTCACAGTGCCCCAAACCAGGCAGGAACAGGTTGCGGTCCTGTCATTTCAGTCCACACATTTGCCCTTTAACCCATACAGTGGCTATGCAGAGAGTGACCCTCTCTCTGTATTTCTCAGTCCTGATGCCCCCAGGGAGTCATGGACATTACAATCTAATCTTCCTAGTGATCACAGACTGCTCTCTAACCCTGTTCCCTCAGTCTCTTATCTTACCCTACCATGGCACTGCTTCCAAGTAAGGACACAGGCACAGGACCTTTACCTGTATCTAAAAGAACCTTAGCTGCTTCCTAGTCTGATAACTCTCCTCTCCTCACAGCACAAAGAAAATCCTCCCATCAGTGAACCCAACATGCTCTTCTTCCATGCCTCTCAAATGCACATTCTTTCCTTTCTGAATCTCTGGGCTTACAAGTGTGGTATGTGTTTGTGTGTGTGTGTGTGTGTGTGTGTGTGTGTGTGTACATGCATGCATGTGTGTGGACATACCTGTGTATGTGTATGAGATGCATGTGTATACGAATGGGTGCATGAATGCCAACATGTGTATGTGTGCATGTCCATGTGTATGTATGTGTGTTTGTGCCATATGTATGTATATGAATGTGTGTATGTATGTGTATATGTGTGTGTGTGTGTGTGATGTATGTGTGTGTATGTGACTACATGTGTGCGTGCGTCCCAGTGTGCTTTGGCTTTTGGAAAAAGGGCAATGCCACTGAATCAACCCTAATGTGGGTATAAAAAAAAACAATGTTCAAACCAGTTACTTTCTTCCTTAGAACTGCCCTGTTTGTACTAAGTGGACATGGTTCAGTGCTAAGAAGGAGCAAAGAAGTGCAGTACCTCGTGATGCCAGGAGCGAGAGACATTCCTTTGAACATGGACATTTAAGGAAACCTGCATACACAAAGTGAGATATGACCAGGGCTTTGAGGCGTGGTGGAGTTGTTTTATGGGTAAGGTCATTGCAGGCTGAGGAGGCTCCAGCCAGGCCTGCAGTGGTGAGCTAGGTCTGGGAAGAGAGGGATTATGTGTGTGTGGTGTAAAGGAGAGACTGAGAGGAGAAGCAGCAGGGCTGGAGTGTGGATAGAGGAAAGAGAGCTTGGTGGCTGTCACGTGGGGTGCTAAGAGGTATAAAAATAACTAGCTGTGTCAAGTACTTACGGTCATCCTTGGCAGTTCTCAAGTACTAGAAATAATTTGCCTCATAAAACTGGATATGTGGTGGCATTAAAAACAAGAAAGCTTCCCTGAGACACTTGTCCACAACATGCCAGGGAAAAATCCAGACTGTCATGCCACATAGGTTCCTAGATAACTTTAACTGAGGCATGCTGTGCTCTTTCACTGTAATTTACCGTGGTCTAATTCTCCGCGACTTCAGGGCACAGTGCAGCATGCACCACTGAAATGCCTCACAGCCCCCTCACTCTGTCCGCCCCCCCCCCCCGTCACTGCTTCCTGTTGGGAAGGCACTAAAGTCTGGCTCTGCCCATTAGGCCAGGGCAACAGAGGAGAGCTGCTTCTCTCTCTGGCAACAGAGCCCAGGATAGGTTCCTAAGGTTGTACTGCCAGAGAAGTTGGCAGCCGGAAAGTAGGGTTGGCGAAAGAATCTCATGATATGGTAGTGGGATAATACTATGTAGCCAGGGTAAGTTAAGGATAATCAACAAAAAAAGCAACCCATACAGTTGGATGCAAAGGGCGTGGAGAGCAAGTAAGTTCAGGGTGAAGGAAAGTTAAGCGAATAAGATCCAAGGCTTTACTAATTAGAGCATTTAAAGCTCTAGTTACTCATTGCTTGGCACGCACAATGCTGGGAAGGCTTGGGGCTTACGAGGATTGCAGACCCAGTTTGCTAAAGAGAGAACAGAGCTGGTTGATTTGAACTTTTACTCCCCCCAAGGCCTGAACCCCCTTTATTGGACGAGATTCCCAATTTTCTTGTTCCCTGGGTGTCTGGTAAAATCCTACTGTCTGGTCACATCTGGACAGTGTATCAAACCCAAGTGGTTGGCTCAGCACTTCCCTGCCTTTGCTCTGGAAGTGGTCCATTCCCAAGTCAGCCAGCCTTTGGGAGCTGTCCATTAAATACATGTCACTTACAAAAGATCTATCTTCCAAATTAAGAGTTTAACTAGATTTCATTCTGGGAATTGAGCAAGAAGTAGCGATAATTTAGCTTATAAACCTGTAGTTTAATGAAAGTATAAGACAATAGGCCTGGTAGAAGCTTTTTACTATCATGAGACGAGTTTCTATGGGCTGTTCCGACAGATTTACTGCTGTTTTAACTTAATAAGCTATTTCTGTTTTAGCGCTGTTATTGTTTCTGTGCTTATAGGACACTTTGTATTGTTTTATTATATTATTCCCCCCTCTCCGATTTATGGTGGCATTTTTCTCTTTGCTTAGTTTGTAAATACATGAATTTTCTCTGATCCTCTGAGCTCTTCCAGGCCTGTGGTAGAGTAGTTTGTCAACATGTGGCCTGGAATTTGCATATTCTCCCTCTCCTCCTTCCCTATTCTTTCCCTCCCTCCCTCCCTCCCTCCCTCCTTTCTTCCCTCCCTACATCAGTCCCTCCCAGGCTCCCTCTCTGCTTCTTTCCTTTCTGAAAAGGCAGGCAGCTCTTGAAGTTTGTGCCCTCCTCCCATGTTGTTTGCATTTCTTCTTCATGCCAAGCAAATAAAAGTAACATTAATAAGGTCTTATGCTTGTAAAGCATTTTCAGCTTTTAAATGTGTTGTGATCTTTATGTCTGCTTTGCAGTGGGCCAGGCATATTTACTGCCCACTTTTACACACTGGGGAATGCAGCTCTAAGAGAATAAGTAAACTGCCCATGAGTGCTTAACTGGTCATCAGGAGACTACAGGCCAGAATTCAGCTTCCCGGGTGGAGGTGATGAGATTTGAAGGGACAGCGAGGCTAGCTTGAGTGAAGAGGCGTCTAGTTGCTTGAACAGATCAATAAAAATTCCACTGTGGGGCTGGAGAGATGACTCAGCAGTTAAGAGCACAGATCATTCTTCCAGAGGACCTGCGTTTGGTTCTCAGCACCGCTGTTGGGAGGCTCATAACCTTCTGTAATTCTCCAGGGCTCCAACATCTTTGGTCTCTGTGGACATGTGTACTCACATTCATATATACAGATACCTAGTCATTCACATCATTAAAAATAAAATAAGTCTCAGAAAAACAAAGCCTGAAGCTGGGCATGGTGGAGCATGCCTATAGTCCCATCACTCTGGGAGACAGAGGCAGGTGACTCTCAGTGAGTTCGAGGCCAGCCTGGACTACAAAGTGAGTCTAGGACAGCCTACACAGAGAAACCCTGCCTTGAAAAACAAAAACAAACAAACAAAAACCAAAGTCTGCTAGCTATGGAATATACATGGCCCTAACTAGTATCATCATAAATATCACTGACCCTGGATCTCTTCCACGTTATCTCTTTTTTCCCCCTCTCCTCAATAGTCTTTGAGAATTGCATCCGGAATGATAGTGTAAATTTAGACCTGTCTTTTTCACTGCCAATGGATAAACATTATAAAAATTTGATGGGCAACAGTGGTGGTCAAAATTAAGAAGGGCATTTCTAGTCTCTACTTGGGGTTGTTTAGAAAAAAAATCAATTTAAAGAAAAGAGATGAAGAAGCAATACTGATATCTTTGCTACTTCTTATAAAAATTCTGCAAGTTAAGGAGTCTTGCCTCAGAAACCTGAGATTTTAAGCAAGCTGTGGTCTTTTGTAGATCAAGCAGCTGGTTGTGTTGTATGGCCCTAATCTTCCTCCAAACCTCACAGTCAATAAATACAAACCTTTGGGCTATACTTGAATTTTAGAGAAAATAGAGAGCCAGCTGATCTCGCTAGCATTCAAACTCTCGTTTGGAGGTCAGGTGGGAAAAGGAGAAGAATGCTGACTATGCTTGGAGCCCCAGGCAGCAATTGGCATCCACACCAGTGAGTTCCCATCCTTCTGCACTGATGTCTGCATCAGTGAGTCTTCACATCCTAGGTTACCATGATGGAAATTAACTAAGTGGATTCCTACCTGGGCCTGGGTTCTGTCTCCTTTGGGGAAGGGCACACAGAGTTTTTCTTTTGAGTTGTCACTTGGGAAGGACTCAGCTAATGGCAAAGAGTGTGGGAGCCAAGGTAGTTACATCTTATCATGTCTCATACTCTTTGTAACAGCTCTTGTAGCTTTCTCTTCCCTTTACATCCCTTAAACTTAAGGTTTCTTGCATCTGAGTTTAAGAATGATGGGGAGAGAGTTCTTCTGGGTTTTCTTTTTTGGGCTGCAAAGCTCCATGCCAGGTCTGTCTTCACATAATGTCGGCGCAGTGTTCATTCCTGTCTTCCTCCTCATTTACTCTTCTGTTTCCTCTACCCTTCCATCCTTTCCCCATTTGTTTACACATGTTTACTGAGCACTTTTCTTTTGTGGTCCCCACCAGATAGAGAGCCAAGCAGTAAAATCACAAGGAACACACAGGAACCATTCAGATGCTTTTGGCGTCTATGCTCATTGTCATTCAAAAATTCTGCAAATGTTAAACTGGGGTTCTGCTCCCCTAGTTCTTATATTCTAGAAGGATACTTGCACTGTTACTAGTTACGATCATTTTTATGCTTTCTCAGCATTAGTATTCCTAGCTTCCTGGTGACTGCCTGATTTATCACCAATATTTAAATTTTACCCAGTTCTGCTATGTCTTTGAGCCCTAAGTCAGCATCCCTGAGTGCCACAGAAGGTATAGGGCAGGGACCTTGTCTCCAGTATGCCTGGTTTTAATTCACAGTAATTATTCTGTAAGCACTGAATTGAATTTGTACCAAAATCCAGCCTCTGCAGCTAACAACAGAAGCAGGACTTTGGCAGTGACTGTGGGCCTCAGACAATAAGAATGTGCCAGAAAATTTGAGACAGGAACAAATATAGTCTAGCTGTGAAGTATTTACAGAGATTTCAAGATCCTTCAGGTCAGCAATTGTATTTTATCCATCTTGGAATCCCTAGTATAGTGCTCAGGCCTGAGCATGTCAAGTTCTGCACAAGTGAAGTAGCATCAATGAATAAATTTCTGTGTGAGTGTGATTGTGAAGAGCAGAAATCAGAAGAGGGAGCTTCTCTAAAGGCTTTTATAACAGTGAGGTACGGTGATGCACTGACTGATGACACCTGGAGGGAAGAAAAGAATAAAAACTGATCTCATATTTATTGTTAAAACTTTGGAGAATGGCGATGCTGAGTCTTTAGAGGAGAGGCAACGATCGAGGTGGGAGGAGGTGTCAGCAATAATGTCGGCATGTTGAGATTAAAGTCATACTTGGCATCCAGAAGAATATACAGGACAGAGAGCTACAGAGAAGACGGAGGGTGGGACAGAGGTCAGCCCTGGGATGCAATGCTGGAGTCATCTTTTAGTAGCTAATCTTTGCTTTGAGAGAAAAGTTGGTATCTTAGGGAGATGGTGAAGAGAGAAAGAATGGCTGGAAAATGTGATTTAATTAGAAACTGAACCTGATGTGGAGTTGTCACTTAGATAAATAGTCACATCAAAAATATTTCTGATGCTAAATACCAAGTCCTAATGAGCTCTATCTAGAAATACCATCCTCTGAAAACAAAGAGTATATTTTGCTGTGCAATATGGAGATTTATCAACCACCTACCTACCCACCCATTTCTCCATCCACATCTATCCATCTGCTGCTGAATTCCCCCACAGTATACAGTCATGATCTCACCAACCTTTATTAAGTGATTATTTCAGGGTAACTAGGGAACAGAGGCTTTTAGCATTGCTGATATATTGAACAGTAATATTATTAGCAATACAGCGAGGTTTTTTTTTACTTGGAACAAGTTTGGCAAACAACCTCAAATCTGGAAGCTGTTGTTTGGACCTGTCCCTTTTAGTTCTACATCTTTTGGGGAAATAGGCTGAGGAAGGATTTTGGAGATTTCAGATACCAGTTTTAACATCATTTTGTAAACCTGAGCAGTGACTTTGGGCCTTTCCCATTTCTCATTCTACTCACCTTCTCAGCCTCCTGAGCCTAGAACGTGTTTATCTCCTGGTCTGTGGAGAATACAGCAATTGCTGTTTTTGCTATGGGTGGCTAGCCTGAGAACAGCAAGAGCCCTGTTGGTCATGGTGATGTGGAGATGAGATAATTTATGGGTAGAGTTTTCATTCCAGATCCTGGATAGGACCTTATAAAACTTCACGGTAAGGACATCCACAGGAGCAGGGGATGCCTTCAGCTGGTCTGTGACTCAGATGTGAAGTGGTGGAGGGTTTCCGCTTTCCTCCTCTTCCTTCATCTTAGCTCTCCTCCTTGCAAATCATTGCTTATCTGAATATCAGCTTTCTTCAGGGCTCAGGTCAGCCATGTCCTCTCTATGATAAGGTTTGGGGTTGGTCCACTCCCATCATTTCTTTTTATAGTTTTAATTTCTTTTCTTTCTTTCTTTCCTTCCTTCCTTCCTTCCTTCTTTCCTTCTTTCTTTCTTTCTTTCTTTCTTTCTTTCTTTCTTTCTTTCTTTCTTTCTTTCTTTCTTTCCTCTCTCTCTTTCTTTCTTTCCTTCCTTCCTTCCTTCCTTCCTTCCTTCCTTCCTTCCTTCCTTCTTTCTTTCTTTCTTTCTTTCTTTCTTTCTTTCTTTCTTTCTTTCTTTCTTTCTTTCCTCTCTCTCTCTCTCTCTCTCTTTTACCAGAAAGGAGAATATAGTATAGAGTGGTCTGTGAACATAGCACAGTTAAGTTCACCTTTTCCCTTCTTATGAATCAATCTCAGGAAACCTACAAGAGCAATTCTTAGAAGGCGGCAATCGACCTGAGCCTGTCCCTGTCAATGTCCTGTTTCACCAGCTCTGAACTGTGGACCTCTCCTGTTCCTCCGTTCCAGGCTGTATAAACACGTGCTGTCTCCCGGCCTGCTGAACCCTTATGGAATTTTTCTTTTTGTAACCATTGCATCACCAGCCCTCTGCTGGTGGCTGATCTTTCCAAATGACAAGGTCTGGACCAGTCTGAACCACAGAATAATAATAAAAAATGTTTAGAATGACATTAGTAGTTCCAGAGTTCCATCCCCTGTGACCGTTTTAGACTTGCCTATGGGCTGATTCATCAGACAGGTTCTGTATAAGAGGAACTTGGAGTGAGATGTTTTACCTTGAAGGGCCAGCAGATGCTGTGGTTGACTGTGAGGGAGAGTCTCAGAGGAGGATTTTCACAGCCTCCCCAGGCTCTCTGTGATGCTGGTCCTTGCGCAAGTCATAGTAGTTAAAAGCATAAACTTTAGAATTGAGCAGGTTTGGGTCAATCTGGCTCTGTTGGTTTCTATTTGTGCAAGCTTGGTTAGCTTCTTTTATACCTCCAAGCAGAGGATAGCTGTCTCATAGGGCTGATGTGTGAGTTCAGTGGGATGTGGTAGCAGCTATGTACCTATGGGTACTCAGTGGATATCAAGAATGGGTCTATGGTCTCTACAGGAATCATATAGCCTAGTCTGTACCATGATTATTTGGCAGCTGAGGAAATTAAGAATAAGTAATTAATTAAGAGTAAGTAACTTGCCCAAAGTCATAGTCAGCAAGAGACAGAGTTGGGTATGACTCGAACAATCTGATTTTGCAGCCATGTTCTTAAAAAACAACACAGATTTATTTATTATGTATACAGTATTCTGCCTGCATACATTCCTGTAGGGCAGAAGAGGGTACTATATTCATTATAGATGGGTATGAGCCACCATGTGTTTGCTGGGAATGGAATTCGGGTCCTTTGGAAGAACAGCCAGTGCTCTGAACCTCTGAGCCATCCCTCCAGCCCCTGCAGCCTTGCTCTTAACCAGCATAGCACACTGCCTCCTAGATTATGGGGGTTTAGGTGTGGGCATGTAGTGGGCAGTCTGATAGGGATGACTATGAGCTTATGCCTCACACAACCACTTCTACAGCCTTCAGTGTTTTCACTCATGTTTCCTTTCTAGTTTCTAAAACATAAGCTCTGCAAGGACAGGATGGGTTTACTGGCTGTTTTACTCATATCCTAAGGTCTAGAATTATATTTTCTATGAACTATAAATCAATAAATTATAAACCAATAAAGGTATAGAGCACCTACTATGTGTTAGTCTCCATGCCAGGTTCAAGGATAAGATCCCCGATCTTGCAGTTCTTACAGTCTGGTGAAGGGAACTGATTTATGAGCCAGTAGCTCAGTTTCAGTATGATGCATCTCAGGAGTTACCAAGCATTAGAGTGAATGGAGTGGGATTTGTGCTGATGCTGAACTTCACTTAATGCTGATGGCTGATGTTCTTCTAGCCAGCATATTCCTGTCTATCAAGAGTAACTTGAATTCATCTGGACTTGCCTTACTTACGGGGTATAAGGTCCATATTTGGTTCCCCCTTTTCCTTGATCCTATTCTACCATAATGGTACTGAGGCATATCCAAAGCCCAGTTCTTCACCTTGATTACTCCTGTCATAGCTAGGTTCTCTCCTACTGCAAGCTAGTCTCTGACTTTTGTCATGGGTCCTATCAAGTGGGGCAGAATATCAGAATATGGTTGAAGGAACACTGCCTTGGAAAATTTGATGTTATCTTTGGTTCTGCAGACCTCCGATGCGTTGGGAGAATGATATTCTTGTCTGAGCCACAATTTCTTCATTTGTAAATGCATCACTATGAGGAGGCTGAGGTCTGAATGTTTATGTCCCCTCAGATTCATAAGCTGGAACATAATTCCCAAAGCAACAGTGTCAAAAGGTAAGGCTTCTCAGAGGATAGAAGGAATGGATTTAGTGCTCTCAGGAGAGGAGTCCAGAGGAACTTGCTGGCTTTTCCTGCCCTCTGAGGACACACTGGAAGATCACTACCCACAAACAAAAAGGCATCAGTCTTACTGATGCCTTGATCTTAACCTCTTGAAATATTTATTATTATTATTAATCATAATTTATTCACTTTGTATCCCAGCTATAGCACCCTCCCTCATTTCCTTCCAGTCCCTCCCTCCCTCCTCTTCTTCCCCTGTGCCCCTCCTGAAGTCCACTGATAGGGGAGGTCCTCCTTCTCTACTATTTGACCCTAACCTATCAGGTCTTATCAGGACTGGCTGTCTGGTCTTCCTCCGTGGTGTGGCCTGGCAAGGCTGCCCCCAACAGGGGGAGGGGATCACAAGACCCTAGGGAAGTTGCTTAATCTTCATTCAAAAAGGCAAACAATATAGAATGGAAATAGGGCAGGAACCTACCACAGAGGACAACTGAAAAAATCTATCCAGCAGGGTATTGAAGCAGATGCTGAGACTCATAGCCAAACCTTGAGAGAGTGCAGAGATTCTTAGTGAAATGCTGTCTTGTGATCCTTGCATTGGGATGTTTTTAAAGCCTCTGTGAGTATAACATGCTGTTGCTGTTTAGAATCAGCAGGATGTCTTAGCATCCTCCTATTTAAGCTTTCAGAGAGTGAAAGCATCAATGACGATGTGAAACTCTGCATACTATTGATAAAAATATCTGTCTCCCATTGGCTATCCAATAACCATGACACAAGGTAGGTGTTGATATGTAGTCCTAGACTGAGTGCTCTTTCCTGGGACTGGCTCTCTAGGTGTTAAGGGACACACATTTCAGTTGGTGGTACATTTGTGTTCCAGGGGCCAGCAGGTTCACTCCCCCAGATGTTATGAAAGCTGACTTTTGGCTAAGAAGCTCAGAGCTGTAGTCTTTTTCAGATGTATTTATCTTATGACACACAGCTTAAATAAATTGGATGAGGAACCAAAAGGCCTTCCGTAGAAGTATCATCTGCTCACTCTGGAGTCAGGGGTCCTGGGCACCCCATCTTCTTGCCTAACATCTGGTATTAAGGAATAGTTTGTTCTTGGGAGCAGGTAAGCAGATTTTGTCAAAATCCTCACTTACTGTTCATTAAACTTATTTCTGAAGGTATGCTAAGTAACTTCTCTTTATTTTCCCCAAAGGTAAAACATGTATGTTGACAAGCTTTGCTATAATAACACAAAATGCCTGCCCCACCTTATATAGGATGTTATGTTTTTGGTCTAGAAAGGAGGGCTGGACAGAACAGGGACCTGTCCTGTTGGGTGGCTGAGATGCTGCCTGTCCTGTTGATAGGGGAGGTGGCAGAGGGAGTAGAGAGTGCCCCAGTACAAGCCAGCAAGCGGACAGCAGGGCACTGTTAACAGATAACGGAACAGTCAGTTTCTAAATGGCCTTGTGTGCCTCCATCCATTCTGCACATGTCCAGTGTGTGCGGCAGCTGCATGTTCAGTGGCATCGAGGAGCCAGCGGCTGGGACAGGTCTGAGGAACTGACACTGGACTTTGGAGGCTTCTCTACTTCTCTTTATGAGTCATGCTCTTCAGCTCCCAGCACCTTTGAATTCCCCACAGACCTTTCCCTGAAGGACCCACAGTTGGGAGGGTCTGGAGCTGCACTAGGACCACGTGAGTGATCATTTCCCAGGGCACAAAGATGGCAAAGATGAAGCAGTGGTCCCTCAGGTACAGCAGCCACACAGGCTAGTCTCCCTTTATGGCTGGCAGCAGACATAATCATCTAGATCCCTTGTAGAGGGCCCGTTTTTGTGGTTTATCTTGAAAATTTCTGCCATCCACATTGATGAAAATGCTATCAAGAACCCCGTATGTGCCAGGCACTGTGTTTGACACATTTTGTTTTAGGGATGACTCAAAGTTCATAGCAGATATTCAGGGTATCTATTTTTATAGAAATTTTAAAGATGAAAAATGCCCTAGAGAAGGTAAGGAATATGCCCGGGGTCATGTAGCTTGTTAGGAGGTGTGAAACATTCTACCTCCTGCCTGTTCTGATCCCCAGCTGGTGGGCTAAAACATCTTTGTAGATGAACAATGAGTTGTTACATGTAAGGGCTGGGATGCTATTTTATGAGGTAGGATTTTGCAGTCCTGAATCAAAATACATCCTCTATTCTTTCAGAAAAAAATTATGGTCCTGTATCAGTATTTAGAAAGTTAAATTGTAAGATTCTGGTATCCTACTGTGTCTCGTTGGCCTAAATGACACCCTGTTATTTTGATACAATGCTCAGCAAGCTTTTTCTCTTTCCCTGCACCACCAACAGGAGACAATTTGACTTTTTATGTTTCCTAAACTGTGTGTGATCTTAGCTGTTTTAAGCTGTTCCTGAACTAAGATGATAGGGTGGTGATTATGCGAGCCTTCAAAGATGCTGGGGTCCATATTTACGGAGAGCCCATATGTTGTTCTTAAAGTACATTCAACATGATAATTTCCTTGATTGTGTATGGTCACAGTATGGTAATGTTAAACAGTATTTAAAGGCTATCTTAAAACTTGCTGGAGCATCAAAACGGGGTGTCTCAGTTTGTAGAAATATAGTAATTTACAATGGGGTGTGGAAGACGAGCATAAACTGTCCTGTCTTCCTCAGAATACTTAAATTTTATGTGCCTATGACAAAGGATTGGTGGAATTTGGACATGACAGAGGCCAGTGAGAGAGATGGAAAGAAAGTGTTTCCAAGTCAAATTCCATGGAGTCCGGTCAAGTACTTAAAAGTGTCATGGGACATCTGAGTTGTTCATGGCCACTGTACTCTCCACCTGGTCATGCTGGCTCCATGAATTATGCTCTCAAGATTGTGGGCCTGTGGTCCCTTTGTGAGGACAGATTCAGTCTAGAGCAGGAAGTCATTGGATCCTGTTGTTCTAAATTCTCCAGGACTTGGCTGTGGGTATGGAAGAAGCGTGGCTTCCGTGGGGAAGAGGCCAGCCACTTCCTCACACTTAATGTGAAGGTCATCTCTGGAGGAAAGTGCTGGCAGGCCTTCATGATTGCCACAGGAAACAGTCCAGTGAAACTCATCATGGCACAGACCCAAATCAGGAGTTAGAATGGCCCGTTTAAGAGGTATGTCAAGATTCTTCACTAGGCCAGCAGGAAACACAGCTGTCTCATATAGTCAGAACTTCTTTACTGTGGAAGCCTTCAAGTGAAAGGGGCCCTCATCCGGCACCCACCCATGGTTAGCCGCTGTGTTGATGCTTTGGGGACTGATGTGAGGAGAAGGGAGCAGGTCAGCAGTTTTCCTTGGCTGGAAGAATGCATGCTCTCTGAGTCTTAAGTGTTGAAGGAAAGGTCTTTTGCTGTGAGTCCCCTGGCAAGATCTTAGGGGTATCCATGCTGGCTTCTTCTCCCTGCTCTACTTTCCTGGGCACTTTCTTAGGCTTTCTTATTCCAACTCAGGGTTCTGAGCATTTTTGTAGCCCCTGGCAGGCACACAGGGCTTATGGGCAAACTCTTGTATTCCTCTGCTGTGTGGGCTCATCTTTACAGCAGCTTTTGTTAGCTATCACTTGGTAACTGATCCTTTTCTAATGCTCAATATGTCCTGGACTGGGGTGAAACCCTAGTCTTCAGGGAGTGTCATCTTCTTCAGGCAGGAACTACATACCAGCCCCATAGTCTCTCTATTGCAGAAGTCACAACGCGGGGCTTGCAGGGTGCTTATCTTGGAGCCTATTTGCGGGAGAACTGTTAAAGCAACCCCGCCCATATCCTGAACAGAGTGGGATGAGGATGACAGTCTTCAACTCATCTCCCCAAGGTCACATCCCCTTAAAATCTTTTCCTGGCCCAATTTTGCATGTTTACCTGGTTAGAGTCCACACATCAGGGAACACGTTCTCCTTATTCTCCTTGTAAATTTTTATGCTGCCTGGCAGTCCTGTCCCTTCTGTTCTTTGATACTCTATCCATTGTTTCTGCCACTGAACTGAAGCAGAAAATGTTCTGTTCCCATATTTTGAGCCATCTTAACCTGGAAGCTATGCTCCAAGTGGACACAGAGATGATTTGCTAACAATTGATGTTTTAAAGCCCAACATGCCGTCTGAAAAGCAGTGGGGTTTAGAGGTATCATTGTTAAATGGAACAAGGATGCAGAGTTGATGGGGAGATAGGTGGACAAAGACATGGGTATCTCTTGTTGCCTGTGAGGATAGACTCTGTGGAGGAGGATGCGACTCCTGTGGGCTGTCAGTAGTCTCAACAGGGATAGATTGTTGTCCTTGGATTCCAACCCACAGGCAGAACAGTTGGCAAGGACAAACTGCTCACCTGGAAGGAGCAGGAAGAGCTTTCTGTTATATTAATGCTTTGGCCCACAGCGTAGATTCTCCAAGTTCATGCTTGCCTTCTTCCTCCCCAAATCCACTTTCTCTGAGCTCCTTGCAGAGTGGTAGCTCTGTAACTCCTTATAGTTGCTGAAATCAACTATAAAGACTAGCTGAGCTGCCCTGGCTTGTGCAAGGGATCATGAAAGAGTACAGGCTACTTGACATAATATTCCCACTGACCAGAGATACCGCCCCACATTGCAGCCATGTTGCAGCGAGCCTGTGGGGAGAAGACCCTAGTCTGGACAGAGCTCCTAAGTCCTCACAGCACAGAGCTGCTGGCTGCTGCTTTCCTGCAGTGGGAATCCCGACACAGGGCTGAGGAGTGCAGTCCCTGCAGTGAGAAGCCTGTTGGAAGTTTTCATTGCTCCAGTTGTAAATTATGTAATTTGCATCATGTTTTCCCGGAACTTAGCTTATCCATCTGTAATATGGCAGTGATGACAATGTGGTTAAATGAGATAGTCCATGTAAAGTGTGAGGTATGTATTTATCTGTGTAGCTGCTACTCTCATTAGATCAGTGTGATAACCCATAGAAGGCGTGGCCCTTGGCAAACACATAGCTACTGCCTTGGACCTCAGATATATTTGTACCCTCCTGCGTTTCCTTTGCTTTCCTATGTTTTGTTTGCCTTTCATGTTCAAACCTCTTGCCAAATGAGTTAGGCAAAACGATAACATTGAAGTATTTGGACTTTCAGAAATTAATAAAACGTCATGTGCTTATACCTCAAAGCAAACCAATGGAAAGATAAAGCATCAACAAGCAAGTACACATGTATACATACCTGAACAAAGCATTTCAAAAGTGACCTAGAGTCTATATCCATCTTCAGAATCAAGCTTTAATTTAGCAGTCACAGAGTTAGTAATGATATTCACTCCTGTATGGTTTTAGCATAATGAAACAATACTCCATTCCGCCAGAGTACAGATTGTTCATTTCTTCTTGGAATTGCATTTCTCTAAAAGTAGCATGGATTAGCAAGCAGAGGTTGGTGATGAGAAATCTCATACAGGGCAGTCCTCTGTGGGAACCAGACATGGTTGCTAGTTTCTCTTATTTCCCTTTTCTCCACCCTGCACCCCATTTTGTTAATATTTACACTTGTCATTTGTTGTTTCAGTAGACAAAAGCAGAAATGCCCATGAATTGCCTCATAAAGGAAACTCAATTTAGGAAGTCTTGTGCAGTGAGGATTTATTAGCTCCTCATACTCTGGAAGCCCAGAGCTCTATTTTGACTTTCTGTTAGCTTGCACCCAAGCCAGTCAAGTAATCCCTCCTTGGAGACATCAGGCAACTTGGAGACAAGAGCTTTCCAGCTGCCAGCAACTTTTCTTTCGACTGAAGGTCTTAACACTGTGGGTGTGTATTTGGAGGTGGGACTGCTGTTTCTCCAGGGGTTTAGCCATTCTTTGTGGATAGAAGTAGGGCAGGCATTGCTACAGAAACATTGCCCACGGTGGCACAATGGTCACACTTAATTAAAGACCAGTGGGAGGCAACCTTGCAAAGGTGGCCTGGGGGTGGGTCAGGATGTGATAGGTTGTTCAAGGAAGGTGCACAGTGATGATATTCTTAACTGGGTCAGCAAGCTTTGCTCAGCCAGGTAAAAATGGAGAAGAAGCATGGCAAGTAAGGAGATACCAAAGACCTCCCTTTGCTTTGAATTTCAACCAGGAATTGCCTACCATTGAAAGGGAGAGCTAGGGCAGCATTTAGAGTGCTGCCTGGTTTTGGCTTCCAGTGCCACACACACCAGGCATTTGGGAACATAGGAAAAGAGGATGATCTCCAAATCTCTGTCTCTGCATCTTTATTTTATTTTATTTTTTATTTTTTTACCAGCTAAGACTTAGAAATAAGATAATACAGGCTTAAGAAAAAACAGGAGTGTGTGTGTGTGTGTGTGTGTGTGTGTGTGTGTGCGTGTGTGCGTGTGTGTGTATGTAACAATCTCTTTCAGGTATCCTTTGAATTGGGGGGGTACTTCTGCAAACAACTGCAAATCTGGAGGTCAGATCCAAAGACTTCTGAGGATGGATGGTCAGCAACTGCCACGAACCCATGTCTCTCACTGCAGGGGCAGCTTCTGGAGGAATCTATTTTGAGAAACATTTTGTAAAAATTGAGTTTTCTGAAATGGCAATACCTAGGGAGGGGAGGAGCTCTGACACTCCTTCCTTCATGGAGGAAGAAGACCACATACTCAGCAGTCTAGAGCCTCACTATGGAGAAGTAATCTTGCATCTCAGTTATGACTGTGGGGCACCATGAAGAAGTTAAATCGCAAACATTTAGTTCTGTTTAATTAGTTAAGTGCCAATACTAGGAAGACTTCTTAAAAGGTTGGTCAAGGTTGTAGGCAAGCCAGAGGCTGTTTTAGCTGGATACTTGGTGCAGAAGGGAACCGGCCTCTCTTGAAGCTTCCTCTGTCAACTTCTCTCAGATACAGAAAAGATTGTCTTACCACAAAGCTCTAGTGAGGCATTCTCATTCTGTTTGTGCTGTGGGGAAACTGAGGATGAAAGAAATTAGTTACTTGTCATACTAGGATAGGAAGGTACTTGCTATTTATAAGCCACATCTGCATTTATGTAGAAAGTTTGCTTCCAGTAATGTGACTGAAAGAGATATGGCTATTCTACTATGCCAGTCCTCTGCTGGGCTGCCAGGAATACACCCATTTGAAGTAAGGGACTAGATTAGGCTAATGTGAAGAGTCAATGCCTTGTGCCTCCTAATATTTAACAAACTTTTTTTTTTCAAAACTACATGAGGGATAAGATGTGGTCATTCATATGCAGTGCCTTATACATCTTAAGAATTCAATAAATGCTATCTATCACAATGATAATGATGATGATAATGAAGATGATTAAACAGTCTCTTCCCAAAAGGATTTCCTCTGTCAGACTATTGATTTCTGCAAAAGAATCAGCCTAATAGAATACAGATTGCCATCTCGGCATCATTAATTATGAAACACTTACAAAATGAAGACACAGGCTCTCGATCCCAGAGCTTAAATCCATGGGCTGCTGCCTCCCAGTCATGCTGATGTAGGGCTCTGGTCCTATGTGACAGAAAGTGAGATGTGTTTAGTTTTGTTGTTGTCAATAGTCAGTGAGAATGTTAGGGTTTCCTTGCTTCTAGAGCTATGATATTTGTTGCATAAATAGCAAAAGGTTGTGTTAGGAATGTGCCCAGCTCTTTCCTCTGCTGAGTGACAGGCATTCTCTTAGTCACCAACTAACTCTCTTTTTGCATATCCCAGGACATCCTCTCTTGACCAGGCTCTCTGCTACATTTGTGAAGACAAAATTCTGTGCATGGGGAAGACTCATTTAGGGCTGAGGGATGAACAGGGGTCATTTTTCAGCCATGACTTCTACCCAAGAATGCCAGGTAAGAGAGTTGACTACCAAGCATGCTTTGCTGAAAATAGTTGCTAGAGGACCACAGCAGATGTCTTTTAGAATTTGTGCCTGCTTTAGGGTCATAGGCCTTGAGCTGGTGAGGACTGATAGGTTTCTCACCACGCATTAAAGTAGAGACCCTAGCTTTGAATCTTAAAACTTCACCATGTAGTTGTTGAGTGATCTTGGTAGATTGTTTTCATCTTTCTCTTCCCATTTTCTTTTTTGATAGAATAAGAACACTAGCAGTACCTATTTCATAGAGTCATTGCAAGGGTTAAATGAGTTCTCAAGAGCGAGGAGAAATGCCTGGCACCTAGAAATCAGAGACAGGAGAAGGAATTCTGCTTGGGGTTATGTCCGCTGGCAGCCACAGCAAAAGGCCTGTCTGGTTGCATTTTGTTGAAAACATAGCCAAGAGTAGAAAGTCTCCCATGGATCTCCAGGAAAGCACAAGTGAGTGGCTCCCTGGGTGGCTGCCATCTGGCCAACAATTTTCTGAAGAGCTTCATTTGTTCTTTTGGAATATATTTGGCCTTGGGGAAATGCTGGCCCTGAGGGGGGCAATTTTATTTTCTTTAGAAACTATGTCTTTGGGAAGTTCAGGAGAGTTGCCTGTCCAGTCAGCTTCACACTAGGACTGCTGGAGCCTGGTGTCACCAGAGGTGGCATCCTCCCCAACACTCATTAGGCATTTATGGATCATCTTCAATATGCCAAGTTTTGCCTTTGTAAAGTCACAATTTATTGAGTGACACAGGCAATTAAAGAGACAATTACAGTGGTGTGACAAAGACTATTGTGAGAGACAAGTAGAGCCTGTGTGAGGGCAAGTGTGATGAGGAGCTAATACAGACACTGAAAGGGGGTGGTGGTGGGTCATGTAAATTAAGTCCTAAGGGAGGAATTGACCTGAGGAACATTGACCTGAGGAAGTGGAGATGACCTTTGCTTGAGAAGCTGTGCTGGGTGATTGCTCTGAGCTACAGTGTGTGTAAACTTGTGGGTGTGGTAGGAATTATGAGTGTGTATGGAGGGGGAAAGCTAGAGGGGAAGGAAGGTGGGACAGGCAGTCAAGAAAGATTTGATATGGATTTCAGAAAGGAGTCCAATTTGGGGCAAGTCCTTTCACCTGGATGGCTCCTTTAGTTTCTTGATCTGTAAGATGGAGATGATTCCAAGGTAGGTTTGTTCCATTTTCCAAAGCTGCTTTGTAATAATGGATCTGAAAGAGCTTAGTAGATATATTATTACATCTACTTAAGGAGGTTTCATTGTTACCTTGTGATTTAAGAAAGGAAGAGCAACCTTTTTCTCCTGCCATATCTGTTGCCTAAGGAGTATGTGAAAGTGAGTGATTGTGAATTTCCACCATGAATGAGGTCTTTAACATCTCACACATTAATTCTTAGATACAGCGGACAGTGTCCAATTTTGGAGATGGTCAGCAGAAATCTGTTAGTAAACAGACTACATTGCCACTGATGCTGTCCCTTCCCTCTGTCACACAGCTGTTCCCTTCACCAACATACTCTTAGGTACAAGTGTGCCAACTGACAGAATATTAGAAAACAGGAAGCATTGGTTCCTGCTGTTACATTTTCACTCCTGTCTTGCTAAGGTTGCATTGGGGATTATGGTTTCAATATAACAGTTGAAGGGACACAATTCAGTCCATACATCAAGATATAAGAAGACACAGATAGTTAAAAATGGAGACTGTGAAAGCCTGCTTTACCATACCCCACACTCCTGCCTTTCAGAGTTTTCTTTCTGGTGAGGTTAGGATGGCTTTCACTGTAGAACTCTGCCCCTGACTCCCGTGTCCTAACTGGAAATGACGGGTGACCCTGGATTCTTTCCTCAGTTTTTCCAGTTCCCAGTGGTGTTTGACTTAAGCTAAAACACGGGAGAGAAGCATCAGAAATGCTATGCTATCAGGTTCTATTACAATCCTTACAATTACCTGGCTTCCTTTTTTGAGTGCCTGAAGTGTGATTTTTTTTTTTGTTTTTGTTGTTTGTACATTTGATTTCTGTCCAGGCATGTTTGTTTTTAATATGTTTTCCAGCTATACCATTTTAGGGGTACTCTTTCAGTTAATCATCATAATCCACCCCATGTCAATATTTACATATTTTAAAATATTGCAAAATGTACAGATGATATTTGGATAGCCAAGCAAATATGGAAATTAGCTAGTGCGATTTTTAGCTTGGGACAAGCATTATTTCTTTCTAAAGGTGTGGTGTGTCAGACTGTTAGCAAGGTTTGAGGGAAGACATTTGGGTAATTTGGGGACAACCTCAGGGTAGGTGCTGTCATATGAAATTACCAAGTAGGTGGATTTCCCTTCCTATTATTATGGTTTATTAGCTGGAAGCCAAGACAGATGAAAGTGTTAAGTGGTATGGTTAAAAGTTGAGGGAATGAGACATAGTGACGAAGAAAATTAAGGAGAAAGAGCAAAAGGAGGAGAAGGAAAAGGAGAAGAGGAGGAAGAAGTGACCTGTTGGATTTGGAGATTAGTGGTCATGAGTTGGTCACTTACCAGCTCTGTGACCTTGAGTGACTCTCTTAATTTTCTAAACAGCGGTATTCTTATCTGTAACACAAATAGGGATGACGTCTGAGTTTCTATAGCTATTAGGACAGCTTTGGATGTTCTAAGAAACCCCACAATTCCAGTGGCTTACCACAAAAGGAATACACTTAAAAACACTTCTGCTGACATTTTTCTTTTATTTAAAGGATTTTTAAAGTTAAAAATACAGCATGAAAGCTAAAAAAAGTGCAAAGTGAAAGCTTCGTAGGTCAATTAGGCTAGAAAAACATGAGCACTCCTGGACTTAGCAACTCAGAAAGTGAAGTCCTATTGTTCTCCTTCAAACTGCTCAAGGGAGACCCCATTTTAACTCCTGACAGCAAACCTTAGTCTTGTTCTTCTCCGTACTTCATGCAAATGGAAGCAGACTGTGCCCAGCTTCGGGCCTGGCCCTGGAGAGCGGTGTGCTCGTGAGATTCCTACTTTGTGCAAGTGGCAGCACTTTTCTGACTTTGACGCTTCATGGTACTCTGTCATACACAGTGAGGTTTGTTCCACCCCCATTGCTGGATCTTCCAGCGACTGTGAAAGCCCTCTTAGAGGCACTTGCATGTGTTCTCTTTGGTGTGCAAACTTGTGTGCATATCTGTTCCCACTGTTGTATATTTAGAAATTCACTGTAGGAAAAGTCTGTCAGTTTTGCAATGTGGTTGTACAAGTACTTGATTTTGTCACCAGAATTTGAATATGGTAGTCTTTCTTACTTTCTCCAACCTTGCTGTTATTTTTAAACTTTAGCTATTTTGATTAGAGAAAAAGGGACACACCTTTGTGGTTTTGACTTGCTTATTTCCCTGAGAGCTCATGAAATAGAGGAATTTTTCATGTTCATCAGTCATTTGAAGGTAATTTTTAACTGATTAAATTCCTTAACTATTTTAAATACTGAGTCTAATTATTGACTCATGGTAATTCTTTATTCTTGATATAAAATTTTGCCTCTATATTAATTTATATTTTCCCCTTTTAATATGTATTTATTTCTTTTGTGTACGTGTGTGTGGGTATGTGTGTGTGTGTGTGTCTTGTGTGCATGCCACAGCAGGGGTTGTTGTCAGAGACAACCTGTGGGAGTCGATTCTCTTCTTCTACCATGTGGGTTCAAGGAGTGAACTGGGGCCATCTCGTTTGGCAGCAAGCTCCTTTATCCCCTGAGTTATCTCACTAGCCCTTGATCTCTATTTTCTAATTTCTGATCTTTCATCTATTCTTAGTTGATCACTGATTCTCTCACTGAACCTGTCTTCCTGAACCTCTGCAGCAGCTTAATTAAGGAGCTGTAACACTTTGGCATCATCATAGGCTATTGAACACCTATGAAGTGCAACTTTCTGGTTTTTTTGTTTTTTTTTTTTTTAAGACTCAGATGTGTCTTTAAGGCATAGCATTCTGCAGCTCTCTACAGAGCTGGTTTTCGCCTTCCACCTTCCCGATGGTGAGTGCTCTCTGTCACGAACAATTCCACATTTGGCTAAGGCTGAGGATCTGGCTTGCTTCCATGTATGTGGACCTATCTGCATTGCCCACGTGGCACGCCTGGGTTGGCTACCCAGAGGCTATTTAAGCTGTGGGCTGGCTTTCCCCAGGGTCCGAGGATTGTTCAAGGTTTATGAATAAACTGCATTGAAAAAAAAAAAAGACTCAGATGTGTCAAGTGATGTCTTCCTGCAAGCTGTCTTGTTAGAGGACACATGATGTTTTGCTGCTGTCTCATGTGAGGGGAGTGACTTTGGCCAGCTGAAAACATCAGTGGCTAGACTCTGAGGACAGGAGATATTTAGAAGCCCACAGATAGGGAAACAATGCTTTTTGGATTGACATTCTTGTGCTGGTCTTTGTTCTCCAACACTTGACTTTACAGAGATCTTCTTGGGACAATCCACTGAGTCTTGTGGCTTTCCCTGACTTGTTTTGATCTGCTGAGCCATGCTGATTCGTGCTGTTGTTTTGTATTGGTGTTTGGACTGGACTGCTGGTATCTGGACAAGACTGGACTCACCCCAGGAACTACTTCTAAAAAGCTCTACAACCCCCTTTTAAATAACCTTCTTTTCTCCATACCTCTGGTCAGTGGTTGGAAGGGAGGTAGAAGCGTTGAAGAACCCTAAATAAACCCTAAGCAGACTTAGGTTTGTTGAAAAATCTAAGTCTACATGGTACCAAGCAACCTCATTTAAAAGGAGCTAACTAACTGTAATGCCCAGTGGAAAACTCACTTTCACCTCTCCCAGTGGGACCAGGAGCCTTGTCTAGCATATGGGTCTCATCCTAATGTGCTCTAGCCGTTCCTGAGGAAAATGGAACCTCATATCTCCAGGTCTCGCTGTTCTTCGTCTGCAAGCTGACAGCTTCATCCCAGACTTCTGCTAGATAAAGAACAACAGAAGAAACATATCAATACCTTCCCTAGCAGAATCTACCATTTCCTTCAGAACTTCATCATGATCTATCTCTGGGATGGCAAGAATATTAATTTGAGTCCCCATTGTTGTAAAAGATCCCTTTCCCATAAAATAATGGGTGTGTCAGCCATGCAAGACCTCAACTTTCTTGTTTACTTTCTGGCCCCACACATTTAATCCATTGTACACTTTGTTTTATTTGAAATAATTTACCAATTCCTAAAAAACTATGTATAAACCTTCTGAAGTGGCCACTCTGAGTTCCAGGATTTTGGACAAATTATAGTCACATCAGCTCCTGTATCCACTAAACCTTCAATTTCAACACAGTTCACTTGTAGTTTTAATTTTTTGGTGTCTGAACATTTTGATACCTGCAACCTCTAGCTATAGCTTCTCCTATGATATTGGCATACTATTCATGGAAGCCAATACCATTGATTAATTGGCATTTCTCATGCCTTTAACAGTCTAAGAACTCTTTCACATTCAGTATTTGCATTCTCAGATACCAATGTCTCTATCAATGCCTGTCTCCCAACAGTGTCTGATATGGCTTTGTTTACAGCTTAAACCAATCTTTGCAAAAAAAAAAAAAAAATCTGTGAAGCGTTTCCCATAGCCTTATACAATCTTAGTAAATGAGGTGGACCTTTTCCCGGGTTCCTCAACTTTATCCCAAGCTCTTAAAGCTGCTAAATGGCATTGTTCCATAACAGCATCATCAAATCAAATCTCTTCTCATAAATCAGAGTACTGCCCTGCACCAAGCAACTGATCTTTGACAATATTCATTCCTTTGCATTGTTTCATTGTTCAGTATTTGAGGCTTCCTCCCTCCACCATGGTAACCATTATAACTGCTGACTAGCCTCCAGAGCAGATGTTTCCAGACCTCTTCAGTCTGAGGAATGACTATTTCGGGTAGCCCAGTTACTTAATGTTTGTTTTACAAAAGAAGAATGCATTTCATAGGAAACAATAGCTTCTTTGAAACACCTCAAATCTAGAATTTCTATAGGATTTCATGTTAGCTCATCATAATCATGAGCAGCACCATTAGCACCCATGTGCCACAAAATTACTCAGAAAAGCGATGGTATTTTGTAATCCCAGGCCCCTATCTTGGTCCTCCTCTGGCCTTGCAGTTGGCTCAAGGTTAATCCCTGTCACCCTGCACAGCTTCGCCTTCCTTTTAGCTCCTTGGCTTGCCCAAGAGGTGTGGAGATTTGAAACTGAAAATACACAGGCTGGACTGTGATCAGCCTTCTAGCCCAGTTTGCTTTTCTCTTTCATCCTGTGGGAAGCTCCCACTCTCTTGCTCAGTCACTGGGTTTGAGTCCATTATTCCTCCCTTTTCAGGCACTATTCACTTTCCAAGTGCTTCCACGTCTACCTGCAGCCTCACCAATTGCACAGCCAATTTTGCAACTCTTTCAGAAATGAGGGAATAGTGGCCCCTTTGGCTTCCCCATTTCATCCATTTTTGTTTCTTTTTTCTCAGACTCCTCCATATCCACTTCCAAATTTTCAAACTGCTCAACCATTCTCCCAACCTTTTTTTTTCTTGAGGTCATTAGATTTTATTTTATTTTTTACAATTTATTTCTTGTATATCCTGATTGTAGCCCCCTCCCTCAACTCCTCCTAGTCTCTCCCTTCCTCCCTCTCTCTCCCATCCCCTTCCCCTGAAAGGAGGAGTTCTCCTCCCTTGTCATCTGCCCCTAACTTATCAAGTCTCATCAGGACTGCCTATATCCAATTCCTCTGTGGCCTGGCAAGGTTGCATCACCAGGGGCAAATGATCAAAGAACAGGCAATCCAGGCAATCGAGTTCATGACAGAGGCAGCTCCTGGTCCCCTTACTCAGGTACCCACATGAAGACCGAGCTGCCTGTGGGCTACATCTGAGCAGGGGGTCTAGGTCTTATCCATGCATAGTATTTGGTTGGTACATGAGTCTCTGCAGGACCCCCTGGGGTCAGAATTTTAGTTTTGTTTGTCTCTTTGTGGGGCTCCTCTCCCATCCTTTTTTGACACAGAATGTAGGAAGAAGAGTGGGAGGACCAGGAGGAGGAAGAAAAGGGGGTGAAGAGGAAGAGGAGGAGGAGAAGGCATTGCTAACGCCCAGACCTTATAAATATGCAAATGAACTCTTTAATTTTCTTTATTATTCTAATTCGTGAGTCCCTGATTCTTTCAAAGCTTTCTAGTTAACACTTGTTGTGCTCTCAGAATCATGTTAGCTCTTATTTTTTAGGAAGGCCAGTATTCCCCAATGAAGGCTTTGGCTTTCAAGCTAGTTTGCTCTGATAGAAGATTGAAAAGTCTGTTTTGAAATTCAAAAGCTGCAAATGGACTGTTTTTTTTTTTTTCTTTTTTTCTCTCTTTATGTTCTTGCTATAAAAGTAATTTCTTTTTTGGGGGGTATCAAATGCTTCCAACTGCAGAGGGGAGAGTCAAAACAAGAAACAGAGGAATATGAAGAGAAGTATTTTCTTGAGCATTTTTCCCTGTCAGGTTCAGATTAGGTGCCACTGTGGAAGTTACATGTGGAAGACACTGATGCCTCTGTCTGTGGAGAGCCACAGGTCCACTCTGAGCCTAGGTGAGATTTGAATCTGCTAGCCTGGTTTACCACACAGACTCAAAGCCTAAGCGGTGACTTGGCAAACAGCATGTGCTCTGAAGATTTTCGCTAGTGTGAAGAACCTGAGAACACATTGAGACAGCAAGGAGGGTCCTCATTCTGCCCCTAGTTCTCTTTGATGAGTGAGGTAACACTTACAGGATATACGAGGGTTTGGATATTGCCATGGGTCCCTTTGGTCCCCAATTCTTTGTCCTTTACATCGATTGCACATTCATGTGGGTAAAAGAAAAAGATCATTGCAGCACTATCCGCATTGGAATGTGGAAGTTTCCCCTAGACAAGGAGTGACTGTAATTCTGGCTCAGCACAGAAGGGGCTCTGTGTTGCCATGGTGAGGAGTAGACTCTGAGACATCCTGGGCTGGTATACACAGCGCTGGGTCAGAAGTTCCCTGCGGAACAGGCCAGAATGACTGAAGAAAACAAACACGTTAAAAATAACAAGCTGGCGATTCACGGTCTCGCTTTATCAGGTTGCCAGGAAATTTGTGTTTTTATAATTTGAAAAGCATATTTGGATCTTTCTTGTCAGAATTGATTATTTTGGGACTCTATCAGTAATGTACTCAATCAGGCAGCAAAACTGTGGAGATCCCTGAGCCGAAAGCAGATGGCGAGATTTCATAGTTGCTTTGGCTCCCAGAGAAACCTGGCACATTGTTGTTGCTCTGGAGACAGGGTTAATGCCATCAGGGTCACTGTGTCAGTTTATTCTTCACAGAGAAGGGGGACACAAGAGAAAAATGTAAATCAGGCTTATAAATCTGTTCATAGTCTAGGCTGGTGGCGTTGGATCTGGAGTTTGACATCACGGAGAAAGTCTTTATAAATGAACTAAGCAAGCTGGAGGGGACGTTCAAGTCCAGTGATCCATTTTGCTTCACAGTAAGGAATTCAAGGCCTAGAGAAAGAAACTGACTTGCTTAAATGACATGGCTGCCTGATACCTAGCACAACTGAAACACTTATTGAGAACCATGGCCTCTCAAAAATTGATTTTCATGCGAAACAGACAAGGAGCATAGTTAGAATGTAGGTTCTGACTTAGGAGAGTGGAGGCATGGCCTGAGAATCTGTATTCCTAGTGTGTCCCCTGGGGATGTTTTATGCCCCTGTTCCCTGGCAGCATTGATTTTTTTCTTTTTATTTAAACTTATGTTAGGTAGCAGGAATCTTATACCTACTTCCTTAGTTCTGAGGATTGTGGGGTAGTGAGTGGAGAGACCTGCATAGGAGTATTACAGTTTTCTCTTCACTTGGGGTCTAATATGTAAATTGTGTTAAAAATAACAATTATTTTTCTAGTGGTCCCCTAAAGGGAAAGAGGAGGGGATGCAGAGAGACAGAGAGAGAGAGACATAGAGACATAGAGAAATTACAGAGTTTTATTCTAGGTCTGACTAGCATATCTGCCTGGATTATTTCACTGCTGTACTGGCTACTTTAAAAGAATTAAAATGTTCTGTAGCGTGTGTTTGGAAGTCGGATGGCAACTCCTGGGAGTCAATTCTGTCCCTCCACCATGTGGCTCAGGGAGGGAGCTCAGTTCACCAGGCTTGACAAGCACCCTTAGCTCCTGAAACTTCTTGCAAGCACTACTGGCTCCTTTGCTAATGTTTTTCAGTCTCTTAAGTTGAAGAACTACATGTAATGCAGGTGATTCTTGTCTGTTGAGAGGCAAATAGTTTGGCCTATGAAATCTAAGGGATTATTGCTAGATATTGCCCATAGCTCTTTTTAAATGCATCTCAGGGCTAGTATGTATGGACGGGCAGGCCTTCTGGTGTTGGTCTCCTTGGTTTGCCTGTGGTGTATATGCAAGATTAGAGTCTCACAACAGCGTAATGCAGCCATGATCATTCAGGCCTTTACAGCCATTGAAGCAGGACAGTCTCCCCAAGCATGGTTGGCTACCATAAAAAGCTAAAATGTTACGCTCAGGATGCAAGGCTAAGCACTGCACTCAGGGTCAGCTGCTTTCGACCCAGAGAAGAGCATGTCTGATTGCATGCGGGTTGATGCCCCAGGTCCCGCCTCTGAGAAAAAGGTATCGGACAGGTCTGATGCTCTTTGGGTGGATGACACCTAAATGAACATCGGTACAAAGTCCCAATTTATTTCTAATATCAGAGATTAGACCTCTACTCTTGCTGATGCACCTAAAACAAAAAGGGGGAACTGTAGAGAGCTGCGTAATGCCGTGCCTTAAAGATGGAGCTGGTTTCCGCCTTCCACCTTCTGGATGGTGAGTGCTCTCTGTCACAAACAACTCCATATTTGGCTAAGGGTGAGAATCTGGCTTGTTTCCATGTATGTGGACCTATCTGCATTGCCCACGTGGCATGCTGGGGTTGGCTACCCAGAGGCTATTTAAGCTGTGGGCTGGCTTTCCCCAGGGTCAGAAGATTGTTCAAGGTTCCTGAATAAACTGCATTGAGAAGAAAAAAAAAAGAATTTTCTTTCTTTTTTATATATTAATTTATTTTTAATAATTTATTTACTTTATATCCTGGTTGTAGCTCCCTCCCTTGTCTCCTCCCTGTCTCACTCTTCTCCCCTATCCCCTTTACCTAGTTCACAGAAAGAGAGAGCCCTCCTCCCCTACCTTTTGACCCTAGCCTATCAAGTCTCATCAGAACTGCCTGCATCCTCTTTCTCTGTATCCTGGCAAGGCCGCCCTGCCATGGGAAAGAGATCAAAGAGCAGGGAACTGAGTCCATGTCAGAGACAGCCCTGTTCTGCTTACTAGGAGTCTGCCCCATGGAGACTGAGCTGCCATGGGCTACATCTGAGCAGGGGGTCTAGGTTCTCCCCATGCATGGTCCTGGGTTGGTGCATCACTCTCTGCAGACCCTCCCTTTTGAATGCATTATCATGTCTTGCTGATTCTTAGGTTAATTATGAGGGAAGACACTCAGTTCACCAGGATTGACAAGAACCCACAGCTGATAAAATATTTAGCACATATTCATTTTATATTTAATTTTTGTTCAAGAGTCATAAGTTCTTTTTTAAAAATCATTCCTTAAAAATAACTTTGATTATTTGACTAAATAGTTTATCCCTAAGGAGATAAGATTGATACTGTTTTTTAATGTAAAAATTCAGGATCTTAATTTTTATCATTTACTTAACATTTAGTTCCAGAGAATTTTGAGGAGCTTTGATATAATTCTGAGCTAACAATGAAGAAACTAAATCTCAGGGAAATGAAGATATTTGCCCAGAGGCATGTGCACAGGATGTAGTGGAGAGAGGACACTTTCTATCCCCTCATATGTCCTCTTAATTTTATTTCAAGTTTGAATGACTCAAGGTTGGCTATACACTGATCTTGAGTTTCCCAGTGATGGAGAACAGCCACCTAAGGGGAGCCTGCAGAAGTCTGTGCAGGTGCCAGAGTATGTAAGGATCAGGAACGGGGGTGGGGAGTGGGGAGTGGCGATAGAGCGCACACAACTCCTGGGAATCAGACTCTGGAGACCAGACTCAAAGGTGCAGATCTAACACTATTTTCCACTATTTTCCAGAGTGAAAGCCTTTACATGACTGAAAGGCTAATCAAACCTCAAGCGCCAGTGTCAAGCAATTAGCTTGGTGCAACTATAAGGAAATGTGTGTGTGTGTGTGTGTGTGTGTGTTGGGGGGGTCGCTTTAGGAGACTTCCCTAAAGAAGGCAGAAGCAGGCACCGCCCCAGCCTCAGATCCATTTTGAGACTTCAGTAGTGTGCTAGGAGTTCCTAGTAGATCAACGGTGTGTGGTCAGGATCTTTGAGGAGTCGTAGGTGTCGCTGACACTTCACTCACCCTTCCCTATGGGCCTCAGTAGGGCTTATCTCAACACCCTCCACAGGAGTACACGGTAAGGCTTTTGCTGTGTGTAGGCAGAGTTGGTTCCAAGAGGTTTCTGTGTAGTAAAGTGCAGTACTCATGCCACTGCAGCAGAAGTGTCCACAAAAACAATAATGCTGGGGAAAAGGCCTTAGCAAGAGCATGCTTTAGGATCAGACGGACTCAAATTTTAATTATGCTCTGTCACTGACAAATCATGTTCATTTTGTGGAACTGTTTGACTTCCTTGGAATGAAAAAAAAAAGTAAATAAATAAAAACCAAAAACCAAACCAAAGAGCTGGGTAGTACAAACTTGTGGTATTAAAACTGAAAAGTACCATGTAGCTCCTGGTAACTGTTCATCAAATAACATTTCTTTCTTTTTTTTTTTTTTTTCTTTCTCCTTTTGCTCCTGGAAAAAGAGGAACATCATTTATAGTCAGCTCCAGTTATTTAGAAGCGAGTCAATGTTCAGTGACCTTTACTGAATACTTAGGAATCCATTCTATTTGTGAACAATGGGGTTTCCAGAAATGGACACTCTCCTATCCCCATTTCAATGAATGACAATTAAGGAGATCATAGTAGCAGATCTGAGCAAATCAAAATACTGGTGCAGTCTGGTAAGAGTGTGGAGAAGTGAGGCGTCAGTGAGGCTTGACAGAGGTGATTGTGAGCATAGCATGAATGTAGGTGAAGTGATGGGGAGGAGTGTGTGGAGCAGCAGACACAGAGGAAGGAAGCTCTGGCCTGAGAAGACCAGTGGTTCTTAATCTGAGGTTTGCAACCCTTTGTGGGGGTGTCAAAGGACACTTTCACAGCAGTCACATATCAGGTATACCGAATATTCGATAATTTACATTATGTTTCATAACAGTATGAATTACAGGTATGAAGTAGCAATGAGATAATTTTATGATTACGGTCGACACGGTGTGAGGGGCTGTATTGAAGGAGGGCAGAGTTAGGGAGGGTGAGAACTGCTGGCCTAGACGATATGCTAAGTAGCTGAGCTGGATTTGGGGAGAGAGCAAGCAGCTTTCCTGAGGAACAGGGAAGTGTGAGCAGAGCAACAAATCATGAGCTGTGCATGTTCTCAGGGCCCTCCTTGCTGCCCCTGAGTTCCATTCAGAACTGGCTTGGAGGAGTGCAGTATCCTCACAAGAAAAGATGACATTTCAAGAAGCTTTTATCCCAGATTCTCGCACACCACACTTCATGCTTGGACGGCCTGAACTTCTGATGCTGCACACCACGGGTTCACTAGCTTTTCTTCATCTGCCACTATTCTTATTCTTATCATATTCTGTTATCTGTGGGTCTCAGTTTAATGAAAATGTATTTTTGATTGACTGCTAAAAATCTGGGCATTGCTTTTCTGATCAACATATCTCATCAACATTGTCATTTCTATCCAAGCCTGTTTGTAGTGAAATTGCATGTGAGGGTCCAGACAAACTTTGATTCAAAACAATGTGATTTCAGTGGACTTGAGGCAGGTGTCACGGGCCTTGGATGAAAGGGATGGGGACTTCTTCCCTCTATGGACACATACATCAAAGAATTAGCACCAGCGCATATGGAGGAGTGTGGGTGCGTTCATATATCAATTACCGATTGAGGTGGGAGAAACTGAGTGCCTGAGCAAGGGGAGGTAGGTAACATCCACCAGACACCTGGAGTGGTAGATGAAAAGCCTGTTCCAGAGATGAGATGCAGAATACAGTTGACAAATGATTCTGATGAAAGGAAGCCCAGGGCAGCTCACAGTGCTGCCAGTGACCACGATGAAAATGAAAATAAAAATAACAGATACCCTTGCAGAGTCCTTTACATACACTATTTCATTTTTATCTTCACAGCAACCTGGAAAGGTCAATATTATGAATTTAATTTTATAGGTAATGACAGATCTTGAATTAAAATCCTGGCCTGGCTGTGGTTGATGGCTGAGCGCGGGCAGCACTGCACGGCTTTCTAGGGACACATCCCAGTGGTGGAAAGCCACGGAGTGGAGCCTCTTGTCATTACCCTCAGGTGTGGGCGACTCACGGAACAGGGGTGTGTGTTTGTTGATCACCTGTTCGCAGTAGTTGAGGAGCAAGAGCCCTGGGAAAGAAAACCCTCCAGGGGAAAGAGAAAGTCTTATGAGGATGACTTTCCCAGTTGAGCCGAAGCACTGAGTGGGAGTGTGGCTGTGAGAGACTCATGCCAGCCTCTCTGGTTCAGTCCCAATGGCGTGGTACACATTGCCTGAATATAGGAGTCAAGATGGCTGGGCAGGGCACCATCTGCATGGTAGGGCTTGAAACAAAGACCAAGTGAAGTGTGTCCCTCAGGCCACTTTAAGTGATGAGGGCAACAGTGGGTTTGGATTGGAGCTGGGAGAAGTGTTTTCAGAAAGGCTTGGGCCAGTGAAGCACTCTGGAATGGGCAGGGATGGGAAGGGAAATGCATGAACTGTCTTCCTTTCAGGGTCAGACACAGACAAGTGAGGTTACTTTTAATGCACTCGGGCTTCCTAGAATGTCCCTTTAACTGACCTGCCTGGGATGTCTGCTGGCCAGCCATGCTTTTGTAGTTTTAAACCAACAGCTTTGACAACTTTTAAGATGACACAGCCACAGTACACTTTAGAATAAACAAGCATCTTAAAATTTGTTATTTATTTGTATGATCATATAGTATTTGATCATATTCTTCCCCTCTTAATGACTACTAAATCTTCCTCAACCTCTCCACCTACCCAATGTTCTATCTCTGCCAAACCAACCACCCACCCAAACAAAAAAACTAAGAAAAACAACAACAACAAAAATGAAAACCAAAGCTAAAAACACAAATCAGTATGACAAACCCAAGACAAAACAAAAAACAGAATGAAACATGGAGTTCATTTTGTGGCCAACTACTCTTGTGCCTGGGCCTTCCCTGTAGTATGGTCGGTACACTTAGTGACTCTCCACTGGAGAAAATGGATTTTCCTTTGGCTTGAACCCATGCAGGGCTATTGTGTGCTGTTACAATCTCTGCGGGTTTGTATGTATATAAATCTCATTGTGTCTATAAGATACAGTTTCTTTGGAGTCATCTCTCACCTCTGAGTTTTATAATCTTTTTGCATCCTCTTCCACTTCTCTCTGAGCCTTGAGGGGAGAAGAGTTTTGATGAAAACATCCAATTTTGGGCTGAGTGCTTCAAGGTCTCTCACTCTTTGCATGTTGTTAAATTGTAGGTCTCTGTATTAATTTCCATCTACTGCAAGAAGAAGTGTCTCTGGTGAGGGCTGAGATACTTTCTTCTCTATGGGTATAGCTGTATGTCATTAGGAGCCATTTTACTGCTATTGCACAGAAATTTTTGTTAACTAAGAAAGCAGACGAATGAGTTTAATTATTTAAAAGGTCAGAGACAAGAAACCTCACTCAGAAAAATCTGGAATACAGAACACTTGTTTTCCTTTTAATTTTCTGTGTCTCATTTCCCATTTTCTCATTCTTTATGATGATGCTATTTGGTGTTATAATGCAAAAGCGAACTACAAATGTTTGCTGTTGCCGGAATTCTTTCTAACTGATGATTTCAGCATATATGCTAAGGAGGGAGACAGAGGACACTTTTGTCCTTTTCTTGAACTAACCAAGAATAAAGGGCTAGAACTAATGTCCTCCCCAATCCCCACCTAGATCTCTCAGCCCTATGGAAAATACAACTTTAGTTCAAATAGAACAAAATTCTAAGTGAAGCTAGAATAAGTGATCTGTAGGCTACCTTTCCATCAGGACAGCAGAATCCACACCTCCTGACTTGAATGCATATAGAGGCCCATCTGGACACCAGTATCCATGCCTTCTGACTTGTGTGAACATCAGGGTCATGAGCCATATCTTTGGCAAATAACTGCACTTCAAAAGTAATTAATGGGAGATGAGATCCAAGATGGTGGTGCCGACCCCCAAACCCCGACATCTGTGTTTCTCAGGTGAGAGGAGAATCCACAGGGGTACACAAAGGTCCATTTTCAGGCCATCTGGTTAATACTGGAAGAAAAATTCCTGTGCTTCTCCTGGCAATGCCACAGCCCTAGGCCTCCTGCCCAAACCCACCATCTGTGATACCTACCTGGGACAGCCGCTCGTGGCTCTGACCTCTCAGCCTTAGGCTGCCGGCCAAGCCCCCTTCTGTGGATACCTCCTTCTCACCAGCAACTCTCAGCTTAGACCTTGGGTGCTCATTCTCACTTCAGAGTGAGGGGATGCCTTCTGGTACTGTGGGGGAGGCATGGTTCCTGTCTGCCTGCTTCCAGCTGCCAGGCTCACCTGGGTCAGAATCAGCCAGCACACCACCAACAGAGCCAAAAACCTGGGCCCAGGGGGTCCTGAAAAGACTGGTGATCCAACCAAGGACCATGCATGGGGAGGACCTAGACCCCTCCTCAGATATAGCCCATGGGCAGCTCAGTCTCCATGTGGGTTCCCTAGCAAGGGGAGCAGCAGCAGTCCCTGGCATGAACTTTGTTGCCTGCTCTTTGATTACCTCCCCTTGGTGAGGTGGCCTTACTAGGTCACAGAGAAAGAGGATCCAGACAGTCCTGATGAGACCTGATAGGCTAGGGTCAGATAGTACAGGAGAAGGACCTCCCCCATCACTGGGGAAGGACATGGGGGCCAGAAAGAAGGTAGAGTGGGACCAGGAGGAAATGAGGGAGGGAGCTATAGCTGGGATACAAAGTGAATAAATTGTAATAAAAAACAACAACAATAATAATGAAAAAAAATAGTAGTAAGATTCTGGCAGTTACTAGAAACAGCCAAGTTTGACTACCTCTTCCTGTGATACATTGCATTCCTATTCTGCCATGTCCCTTTTGTAATAATGAAATGTGTAATTTGTATAAGCTAATATTCCTAGACCTCAACTTCCTCATCTGTAAATTAATGGAGTGGCCTAGGTAGTTTCCAAACTGCTTTTGAACGTTAGTATTCTAAGAGTCCTTGAGGTTCAGGCATAAGCAGCAGGCGTTAGAAATCTTCCTCAAGCCTTCTTATCATGCTTGTGGTGCTTCTAGGCCCAGTCCTGAAACTTCTGTTTCATCCGGAATTTGCATTATTGTTTTCTTCTTCCTTCAATAGTAGCTAAAAATTCTCTGTAAGTACACCCAACGGCTCCCAAACCTTTAGTGGGAAAGGATATGGTCATGAAGATAGACAGGTCAAAATCCAAAATCTGTAGAGTTTAGTGGAATGATAGCAGGAGGTGAGAACAGCTAGGGTAAAAGTCACACTGGTTCTTTTTATGGTGAGGGTGGCAGTAGTGAGGGAAATCTATGAACAAATGTTAGAACTGTAACAGAGGGAACCTGGAATAGGAGCCCAGACAACACAGAAGTTCAGCAAGAATGAAGAAAGGGGCTGAAGGCGAAAATCTGCCTCTCTGGCTTCACATAAAACAGAGTTATCAAGAATCAATGACTTGGGACACTCTTGAGTAGAACTAGTCTACCCCAGGATGGCTCTACCAACACTAACTCTGGGGACAAGACCAGCCGCACCTCATCTGGAACAGGGAAGCAAATTTTTCTTCTAAAGCTGCATGGTGGCCACTAAAAACTGTCACCCAGATTCTGAGATGTGTAAATGCCTGAAAACTAACACTTATTTCCTGGTGAGAAAAGAGTTGTCTTTCTTTCATTATTGTTCTATCAACTCCAACTCACAAAAGGGCTTAGGTTTCAAAGCTCACTCAGAGACTGCCTGCTCCTGTAATGAATAGGTTATGTTCTCTTTGTTGTGATGGCAACAGGACATTTTAGGAACTCCAGCGTCCCATGGCTTCCCCACCTGCAATGTGTTATTGGAGGAGGCACGCTGAATCTGTTCCTCTTTGTTCACTGTGTAAAATGAAATCCCCCCATTAGGTTCCTCAGGTAACTTGGATGCAGGGTTAACATCCACGCAGCTGCAAAGCTGCTGTGCTTCTGCCAGAGGCCGTCTCAAGCCATTCTCCAAGAGTCAGGGTTTAACTGCCCAGCTTAGTTCAGGGTTTCAACATTTGCCTCTCCCTTTGGTCTTATTCTCTCTGTTCATTCCTCTGTATGACAGGGCCTGGTCTTAACTGGGAATGCCACTCTTCACTCTGGCTTGTCTACCTTATTGGGAACACTCCACATTACTGTCAGGCCTTGAGACTCATTGTAGACGACTTTTGCCACTGAGAATAAATGGCTCTGGGAAGTGGCCAGTGTCTTGCTCTTTGTAGTCCCCTCTTCCCGAGTTATATCAGAGAATAGAAAGCTGACATAGATTGTCCAAAGTGCTGACACTTTTTTGTTTGCTGCTAGCAACCATTACATGGGGACAACAGGACACCTTGGGAAGTCCTAGCTGAACAAGGACATGTGGCCCCACCCCATCCGACTCGTCATTCTTAGCATCTCTGCCTTTGTGTGTGCAATTCATGCTGTCTAGAATTTCTTCCAGTATCTTATTTTAGTTAGCTTCAACAGATAGGAAAGTAAAGAGAAAAATACAACATGCAGTATAATGAATGCACCTATCACCCACTTTCAACAATTATCAAGGCAAAGCAAATCTTATTTTGACCTCCCCATTATACTCTTTAAAGTCATGGGAAGATTGGGCCCAGCTCTTTTTTAAACATTATTTAGTACAATAGGGATCTTTTCATCTGTAACAAGATACACTTTGATTGGGCTTTTGATCTTTTCTACAGCAAATAACAAATTTTGATCTTCAGTTATGCAGTGCTTGTGTGTGTACATGTGTGTGGACACATGTGAGTGCCTCTATGTATGTTCCTGTGTGTATGTAGACTCATGTGCTTGTGGAATGTATGTGCTTACCTGTGTACACGGGAGATCAAAACAGAGCACTGTGCTCAGGAGCTGTCCTTATTTTTTTTTTTGTTTGTTTTGTTTTCTGTTTATTACTACTGTTTGAGATAAAGCTACTCACTGAACGTTCCATGGGGTTGCTTAGCCAGTGAGCCCGCGAACCTGCTTGTCTCTACCTCCCGGCACTGGAATTATAGGCATGTATGCCACCCCACCTGGTTTGTTACATTTTCCTGGGAATCAACCACACGTCTTCAGGCTTGCACGGCAAGCATTTTAAAACTGAGCCCTGTGCCCAGGAGGGCCTCTTTTCAACTGTTGGAGCCCTCACAGCAGGTAGCCAGGAGTCACATCCAGGCCAGGGGCTGTGAGAACATAAGGAAACCCCATTTTTAAAACCCCAGCCATCACACCAAGCAGATATTTCAAATTCTGATATTTTATACTAAATTGGAAACTTTTTGTATTTTCAAAAGCAAAACTATTTTATACAGTTTAACCATCATCAGTAACCCGAATGAGCCAGGGATGTAGACTCATGCTCCAAAACCTCTCTGCTTTCCTCAGCTGCCGGTGTTCCAGTGTGGTCCTGCAAGGTGGGACAGCATAACGTGGATTTGAGGGGAGAGTCTGACGTGCAGACTGCAGCAGAGCGCTTTGTTTCCTGCTGTTGTCACAGACTCCGGCCTGGATGTGAACCCTGGTACCTACTGTGAGAGGCCGAGCAGTGTTAAAGAGGCCTTCCCCAGCATGTGGCTCAGCGCTTACAGTTTACAGGCAAGAAGACAAAAAGTTCCAGGATGGAATGGCTTTCTCCAGGCCACACAGCTTGGTTACAAACGAGCAGGACCACAGACTCCTTATTGCCAGTTCAATCTTAGCAAGAAGATCAAGGAAAGGTCTACACTGTGTCCCTGGCTGCTGATTCTCCCCTGTCTTAGTCACTGTTCTAGTGCTGTGAGGAGACACTGTGACAAAGGAAACTCTTATAAGAGAAAGTGTTTATTTGGGGGTTTGCTTACAATTTCAGAGGGCTAGTCCATTATCATAATGGTGGGCATGCAGGCAGGCCTATCTAGTGACACGCTTCTTCTAACAAGGCCACACCCACAGGCCTATTCCTCCGAATTCTTCTATTCCTTTCAAATAGTGCCTGCCACTCCTTGGTCCTAAGCATTCACATATATGATCCTATGGGAGCCATTCTTATTCAAACCACCATATCCCCTGCCAGAGTTCCTCTCATGTGGGCTCTGCTAGCTTCCTTTGCTTCCAATTGGCTCTTAACTAATTGGCCAAGGCATGCCAGCAACCCAAACAGCAACAGATAGCATCACAGCTCTCAGAGGAACTGTTGTAAGCACAGCAGAGGCTTGGGCACAAAAGTACCTCTCAAGAGCTAAGGGATGAATGGCCCAGGCTTTCCCCTTTCCCCTTGCACAGTGCCTTTCTCCCTAGCTGGCTCAGATCAGGCTTTGTGTCTTCATCCCTCTCCCTCACCACATATGTACACACAGGCCCTGCATGCTGATAACAGGTTAGGAGCTTCTTGTTCCTAATGGCAGGACCAGCTGTTCCTAAGCAGCCCTCCCACCACAGCTGTAGCTTTTGGCTGATGCTGAATTTAAACTTCCACTCAAGCTGCTTTCTCCTCTGGTTTTCTGTTATATCACAGAATGGATCAGTGACCGAATGATCCCCCAATTCACTCATCCTATGGAGTTAAATATTAATCAGATTGTGATGCTTCCCTTCCACAGCCCTGAAAAAGCCTCCGCACTCTACTGGAACAAAAGGCCAACTTTGCTGCTATCAGCAAAGCCCTTCACCCTCTGCCTTGCTAGGCTCTCCATTCTCCACTCACTCACTTTCTCCTTTGCCCCTGAAAGCTGTTTCCACCTCAGGGATTTCATATATGCTCTTTCTCTGTCTCAGACACTGCTTTCTTAACACTTTGATGGGCCAATAACACTTTCACAGGGAAGCATTCTATACCAGATACAAGTTTAAGCTGTTTTTAGCAAGGCTGTGTAACGTGCTCCTTTCTGTGGTACTCACTACGTTCAGGCTTGTTTCTGTTTTTGCTGACTTAATAGTTTCCCCCACATAGACTGTTTATACCATAAAGATGAAGTCCATAATTGAGTACTTGTTACCAAAACTTATCACTATGTTTACTAGGTACACATAGAGTGAAACCAGTAAGTGTCAGTTCATTGTCTTTTCTAGTCTCTCAAGTTTATTATCTATCTATCTATCTATCTATCTATCTATCTATCTATCTATCTATCTATCTATCTTATCATATCTATCTATCCTCTATCATATCTATCTATCTAAACTTCGACTCATTATCAAGAGCACCTCATAATCTTTGTATTGATGAATCATATTTTCTACCTTTGCTGTTAGCAGAATGAGCCATGCACAAGATCATTCATTGTAGCTCCATTCTCACAATGTATACTTCAGGATCATGGTTCAGACACAGGATGTTCCTCTAATTCTGACATTTTCCTGTTTAGAATATGAAAGTCTAAAATGCAGATTGACTGATGTAGGCACTTGCTCTTTAGCCTACACTGTTCTGTAACGAATACTCCTCAAGTTCTCCAAGGCTGAGATCTCATGCCTGGAGGGGACTTTTAAAAAATTAAATTTTATCTCACAGTAAACTTCCTAATCCTTTAACACTGTTTCTCTGTGTAACAACCCTGGCTGTCCTGGAACTCACTCTGTAGACCAGGCTGGCCTTAACCTCATAGAGCTTTACCTGCCTCTGCTTTCTGAGTGCTAGCGTTAAAGCTTTGCTTCATCACACCAGGCTTCTCTGGCTCTTACAATCGTTCTGGTCTGTCCTCTGCCGTGGTATCTGATCCTAGCTGTGAGAGTTGGTTTGTAGATATATCCGCTGGGACTAGGATTCACAACTCTGCATTTTGATTGGTTGTAGTGTTCTCTAATGGTCTCCATCTATCGTAAAGAGACGTTTCCTTGATGAAGGGTGAGGACAGTACTTGTCTGTGGGTTTGCAGACACGCATTTAGAATGTAGGTAGGGGTTATGCTGGTTTAATAAAGTGGTAGCTGCAGGTTCTTCTTTAAGGTCCACTTTATTAACCCTGGCTTGTTGGCTAGAGTTTCGGTGCCAGGCATTATTTCCTTTTTATTGATTTACAAGTGAGATTATAGGGATGGAGGAGGTTGTATTTATGTATTTAAGAACCCCCACACAAGCCCCTCCCCACACCAATAACAATTAAAGAAAAAGAGGCCTTAAACTTGCAAGGGAAAAAATACATGGTAGGGAGCAGGTGGAGGGAAAAAAGGAAAGAAGGATTGTTATAATTACATTATAATCTCATACAATAAAAATATTATTCTTCTTCTTAGTTTTAGATTTTCTTTAAAACAAGGTTTCTCTATGTGGCCCTGGCTGTCCTGAAACTTTCTCTGAAGACTAGGCTGACCTATAATACAGAAACCCATCCAATTCTGCCTCCTGAGTGCTATGATTAAAGGCCTGTGCCACCACTTGCCTGGCTTATTATTATTATTACTATTACTATTATTATTATTATTTAAAAAGTATTATTATTTATTATTTAAAAAGTAACTCATGGCCAATTAGATTGGAAACTGAGTACCTGTTTCTCCTTTCGGAGAGTCAGGTTCACAGTGGATTATTAGATTTTTTTTTTAAACCAACTCTTCCCTCAGAGACATTCCAGTAAGAACTAATAATTGCCTGCCATGACCAGAGTCCATGAAGCACTTTTCTAATCCCTTATCCCCTCACCCCCAGTCCTGCCTTCTCTTCTGTTTTGATTCTGACTCACACAGTGGCTGTTTCATTATCTTTACCTCTTTGGTGGAAATAGCATCCTAAAGGACCCCACAAAGCAATTTTTTTTTAGTACTACCACGTTCTGTGCCAAATTTATTCTTCCAAATGTTGCCGTGGTAACCGCACAAATAGCCGAACACCAGATAACACAAACAGGCAAGCAGAATTTTATTTCTATAAATTCATGGCTGCCATGGAAAACTAGGCACATTCATGGTATGTTAATCTAAGGCCCTGGAGGAACTGTGGAATGGTTATATGTTTTCAGTAAATTCGCACATATGTTTGCCCGTATTGCACCTATGATCTTTGATCATTTGAGTACATGTCCAACAAGCTGGCATGAGAAACTGTCCAGTATCTGTTCATTCTGTGAAAATGTGCCACTGTGTTGATAATTGGGACCATCTGAGAGCAGGTTGACTCTCTCTGTGTTGTCTGACGTGGGGGCTCATAGTCTCATGGGTTGGAACATGCTGGGGGGGCGGTTCTTACACTCTGGGAGCATGTCTTTCTTCCTGTCTGTGATACTGTTCAACTCTGGTGGAAGCACTCACAGACACAAGCTGAATGTCTTTGGTGAAGTCTGTCTGATCCCCCCCCCGCCTTTTTTTTTTTCACAGAACCTCATCTGAATTTCTATTTAGACCTCTCATCTTTTATGATTTTTACAAATTCTTGTTATACTTAGAATGAAGATTTCTTGAGGATAATTGTGACATGATGTTTTTATACTCCAAAGTCCACTCATTCCTGGCCCATAGGGGACTATTGTACAAACAACCAGCATCAGTGAAAAAGAATGGATCAATCAATATATCAATTATATAAGACCTTATAAGTCAGCAATTAACATTGGAACTATGAATAAACACAAGACTTACTGATTGCTTTTTAGGCTTCGTAAGCATCAATTTGATGATCTAATTCTTCCAGGTATAATAAGCATAATTTAAACTTTGAGGTTTCCAGAAAAATGATCAAAACAAGGACGCATTGCTAATTTGCCTCCTAGTAACAAAAACTGGTTTTGTTTCACAGTTTTAGCTGTGGCAAAGAACATGTACCATTTTTATTTTGCCTAATTAACTATCTTTCCCCACAAAAGTTTAGAAGTTGTTAATTTATGAAAATGACTTTAAAAAGTTAAGTGAGTAAGACCTGAGGTTGAGGGAAACAACTAGGTATTTACCTTTCCTTAGTTTGAAATCAACCATGCAAAGCTTCTCAGGGTCCCCAATTTCGCTATAGCTCGTTTATTGGGTAGTATGGGAAAGAGGCAGAGAATCTGATTGTGTTGAATAAAAGGTGAGAACACTCAGTTATTTTTTATGTTATTTTTAAACATCCATTTTTATTTCTTCTCCCTGAAATCACTTAGAGGCTCTGGCTTTTCAAAAGGCAGCAGTCTCTGTCACAGTCTCAGAACTCAGTCTCTGGACCCATTCCGCAACTGGTACACGAGAGGCTCTCACCAAAGACGTTGAGAACAAATACTGAATACCGTGGTCAGAGGGGACGAGAAGGGTGCTCTGGATCATGTAGTGAAGGGAGCGGGATGGGGCATGGATGGCAAGATGAGGCCTCTGTCAGTGCAGAGCTGGCTGCCCTTGGGTCTGGCCAGAGAGAAGGCACTGTCAGTGCTGGTTCTGAGTGTGGCACCTCAAGAGTCTGGGCACGAATGAAGGGAAGTAGAGTTTGGAGGTGAAGTTGGAGGTGCACCTAGGTGGCAGAGGCTGGTATCATCTAGGGAGCTGGAAATGTGGAATGAGAGCCAACGATCGTTTCTTACAGACTAATTGGGAGTGAGGAGAAACAAGGTTGCTAGAGCGACATTTAAGTATGATCTGGAAATGGATGGATGGAGTCTTTGTAAAAGCCACCTGCCCCGCTGGGAGAACTGGTGTCTTCCTGTAGACAGCGAGTAGAGGGAGGGGTGGCTGACAGCAGAGACTGCTCCTGTTCCCGCAAATGTGTGCACACAGGTGTGAGACCATGGAAAGGCAGAGAAATAGGAAATTTCCACTACCATTAAGAATTATCATAATATTCATGATCAGTCTTAATTCCCATACTATTTGGGAATTAATAGTATGAAAAAATAATGTTTTTTATTTATTCTCTGAGAGCTTCATACATCTATACAATGTATTTTGACCATATTCACTTCTTTTCTCTCCAGATTTTTTCCTCCCATTTTTTCCACAACATAATGTTTTTAATAATTATTTAGAAATGTCATACAGTGCACATAAATCACACTTGCTTCCCATTCCTCCCAGGGTCTACTCTCCTCCCCTTGCTCACACACCCACATAGAAAAAAAATCAGGTCCCATTTTGTTATCCATATACTCATTAAAGCATGGTCAAACTCTCAGTGGTCAGCCCCTTAAAAAGAACTGAGTCTTTCCTCATTCTTCCACCAGAAGCCACCAACCCTGAAGAGCTACACTTCAGCATCTTTATCACAATTTTTAAAAAGTTCTTCAATAGCTTTGTTTGTTTCTTTCTTTCGTTAGTTCTTTCTTTTGATGGTGGGGAAGGTCTGCATAGAAGCTTTCCATATTTCTCATTCTTCCCTTCTTTCCTGTTATAATAACCCACAATACTTAGTGAGTGCTGCTCCCTGTGCAGAGGTGTAGGTCCACTGCCAGAACACGAATGACCTGTTAGTGACCATGCACCCGAAGGAGAATGCTGCCTCCTTCCGCAGCACCCCTGCCAATAGCTGTGAGCCCTTTCCCATCCATGCTGGGATGGTGACTGACTTAGTGTTGTGCAAGTCATGTGCAGGCAACCATAGCCACTGTGAGTTCACGAATGCACTGGTTCTATTATGGCCATAAGACACTATTTCCCAAACTTAGACTCTTACAGGTCTAAGTTATTCTCCAAGGTGTTGGTGTGTGTGTGTGTGTGTGTGTGTGTGTGTGTGTGTGTGTGTAAAACAGTCATGCTATTTTCCATACCCTATATAGTAGGTGTTCAGGAAATACTTGTTTGAGAGAACCAGAATTCATATATTTTAGGAGCTATTTTTGCCTGACATGTTTTCCCAGAACTTGCTGGTGTTGACTCTGGAGCCACTTTAACGAAAGCATACTCACATTTACACAGCTTTGCCGTGCTGCGGTTATCTGCGACGTGGTCTATCTGCAAGTACAGGGCTACTAAGGCTCTTGCAGTCTGCTGGCACCCTAGGAAGAGTACTGGTTTAGCAAATGCTACATTCAAAAATAATTTAAACCTACTTCATGTCTTACATAATAGGAAAATCTTGATTAGCTTTGAAAACTATTTTTAGGTATTTGCTGAAAATAAGCTGTCTGGGCTAAGCACATTTAGGGATGGGATTAGGGGGTGTGGAAGAATCTAGAAACCTGCAGTTACTGTGTTCACCACTAGATGGTGACCTTGTACTTGCTTGGTGATCTGCCCACAACCAAGGGATGGCATAGTTAACCCTAGGTAGTTGATACACAGGAGAGTGAAATTGGGAAGCTTTATTGCAGTTGTGAAACAAGATGGTTGATGAGATTTGAAGTAATAAAACGCGAAGGATTTTAGTATCTTCCTGACCTATTCATTCAGAATGTGATGGGTTGAGAACATATGAGCATGGGTTAAAAGCCTGTGGTATGGAAAACACTGTTTTGGGATCTTAAAATCCACATTCCAGTTCCCCTACTCACACTTGCTTGTATTTGGCAAGACATAGTATTCATGGAGGTGCCAATAGCTTAACCTGCAAATCAGAAACGATAAGACTGAACTTGTTAAGATCTTGGCCAATTTTCCCATTATGTATCTCTATCTATCTATCTATCTATCTATCTATCTATCTATCTATCTTTTGTTCTGTCTGTGATTGAGAAAGTTTCTTTGGTCTGAGGGCACCAAATATTCTTAGTTAGTCATGGTCTACATTAAATAGTTAACTTTCCAGGCCAGGTGGATAGGGTTTTTGTAAAAGGCATCTTTCCATTTGGAGAAGTGTAGGTGGGTATGAGCCTTTTATGTAGGCAGAGAATAGAAAAGATGGTTAAACATTGAGAGGTAAAAGGTCATATGTGATTTGTAATATCTACATGTGTGCGCACTCAGGTCTATGACCGTGGAAATGTGGAGAAGTAGGAAAGGCCCATTATCACTAGGAATTTGTCTTAATATTGTTGATTGATCAGCCTAATTGTCTTTAAGCTCTCAGAACAACTCATGATAATGGTCTTACATCCCAGAGAGACAGTGTAGGTCTCATGATACCTGTATAATTAGTGTGAGCAGTGATTTTATCTCATGCTTAATCCAAGGGCCTCACATGTAGGACACCCCTATCCACTTACCCAGAAATGATTTGCCTTAATAATTGATGCTATTTTACTTAAAGAAAAATAATATCTCTAGAAGGATGAAATGATTCTGTGGAGATGATGAGCTGCTGTTGGCACAAGAAAGAAACTTGATTCTTTCTTCGCTAGTCCAGAATTTTTTTTACGTGAGCCACGAGAAGTGTCCTGCTTTATCTTAGAGTAATTATTGATGACTCAGAAGTGACTGAAGTATAACTTTTCTGGAGTAGAATTTACCAAAGTATCTTATGCTACTGTTGTCTATATCGTCTCACTGCCAAAAAAAAAAAGTAAGAGAAGAGCCGGGCAGGAACTTCTGTTTTAGAGAAAGGAAGGTGAAAGAAGAGAGAGAAGAAAGGATGGAAGGAGGAAGGGAGAGGCAAAGGGACAGGGAAGGAATAGAGTGTGTGGGGGGTGATCTGAGAGAAAAAGTGAAGGGACTAGAGAGATAATGCCACTCTTTAGAGCACCTGGCTCTTGCAGAGGACTCAGGGTCCCTTCTCAACATCCACATGATGGCCAGCCACTTCCGTAACTCCAGCTGTAGGGGTCTAATGCCCTCTTCTCACCTCTACAGGCTCTGCGTGCACACAGTACACATGCAAACAAAATACTCATGCACATAAAATGACAAACCAACTAAACATTTTAAAGGAGAAAAGCTGAATGAGATGAGGGTAGGGACTATATCCAGGAGGGTGTATGTCTATGGTTACATACTCTGTCCTCCCAATAGTTGGTAGTTTTGAATAATTGTCAAATGTTGTCAAATATTCTCTCTCTAGTATCCCTTGTGAGCGTCAGTTAAATTAAAAAGTTTGTGAAAATCTCTCTTTGGTTGGAGATGGTCAGGAAAGTTGTGCAGCCTGAGTTGTGAGAGACTCTATATGCTCTAACACCACCTAGTCACATACACTCTATCTTATAATTTAATTTAAGAATTCTTGGCTAGCTAGGGTCAGATAGAAGGGGAGGAGGATTCTCCCGTATCAGGAGATTAGGGAAGGGGCATAGTGGAAGAAGAGGGAGGGTGGGTGAGACTGGGAGGAGACAATGGAGGGGGCTGCAGTGGGGATACAAAGTGAGTAAATTGTAGTAAATAAATATATAAATAAAAAATTAAAAAAAGAATGCTTGGCTAAGTACCAGTGTACAGCATTAGTGTATCTGAGGTTCTATATAGTTCTATTTTTGCATGGTATTGGTGTACTTTTTTGAGCTCAAGAATGGAAATTTTCATTAACTGTCAAAAGCACTAGCATCCTCAGGGAGATGTCAGGAAAAGGTCAGACTGGAAATAAGGTGGCCAGGGAATGCTGAGACAGGGAAGGCTGAGACAACTTCCTAGTATCGCCTTTCTTTCCTCTGGGTTACATTTGGGTGTTTCCTGTTTCTTGGGAAGGAAAGCAGAGTACTAGGAAGCAGCGGTGGGGCACCACTGAGCAGTCCAGCCAAGAGGAAAGGCCTGTATGAAGACAGGTGGATGTCCCTGAGAATTTGTTATCCTGTTTCCACCTTCCATTCAACAACAGTCTTCATAGAGTCCACCTGTTCTTGTGAGAGTCTGAGAAGACGTGAGCATGAGGTGAGGGCAGTGTGGGGTGATGGCAGATTTGGTATAGTAGAATTGTATCTTTGTGACCTTAAGTCCATCTTCCTTCATTTCATCTGAAGAAGAAATAAAGCCAAAGTCCTTCAAGAAGATGCTATTTGTGAAAGCAGTTAATAGTTCTAGGGGAATAAAAGATTAGCTAATTAGAAAAAAAGAAAAACAAAAACAACCTAGACAGGCAAGGAGGAGAAATTCGTTGGAAGACATACATTAAAATAAACAAGGTAAACCAGAGGAAACAGAATGAACATAATTAAAAAATGAGCATAGCAATTATCTTTCTATGAGATGAGACCACTGAAAAACAAAGAAAAAAATACAAAGAGAAGCCAGCTGGCAACGCTGGGTATCCGCACGCAATTTACACAGTAAAGAACTCTGTAGGTGGGTGGCCTATTAGAATGATGACAGCCAAAGAACATGCTAACAGCTTGAAATCCTGAAACAAGGCACTTTGTTAGAGGGCACTGGAGAAGGATACAGAAATGCAAGGAGTGCGGCGGACAGATATGGAGGGCTGAAGTAGCTACAATAGTCATCTGCGAAGATCACAGAAGGAGAAACGGGATCCTGTACTGAAAGGACACAGAGCACTGAGCAGGGGAGGTGACCTCACACAGAGACATTCTTCAGTAACATTAAAGGATATCAAAGAAAAAGAGGAAATTTTACAAGCTTTCAAAGATAAAAAGCATATTACCCAAAGGAACACGAAAATCAGATTACAATCATTTGTTACAAAGCTGCACTAGATGTGGTAGAAGCAGTGAATTAATATCTTCAAAGTTCTGAGAAAGCAGACAGTAAACCAGAATTTTATAGAGACGAAAATTATTATGTACAATGTTGGAGTTTTTGTGATGGTCCCTGGGCATACCAGGCAAGATTTTACTTTTTCTTGTTGCTGTGACAAGATACTTGACATCAAACAATTTAAGGGAATAAGCATTACTTTTGGCTTACAGTTCCAGGTCACACATTCTCTCATAGCGGGGAAGGCATGGTGGCTTTGCATCTACCAGCAGGAAGCAGAGAGAGATGTTGGTATTCAGCTTTCTTGTTTGTTTGTTTGCTTTTCCAGCCTCTAGCTCCGGGGATAGTTTGATTCACAGTAAAAGTGGGTTTTCCTACCTCAATTCACTCTACTAGAAACTGCCCCACAGGCATGCCCAGAGATTTGACTCTTTGGCAATTATAGATCCTGTCAAGTTGACAGTATTAACTATCTCAATCTCTAAGCTACCAGCAGTCCACAGCAAAGTTATTATTCTAATGTGGGGTTGGAGCATTTGGGGCCATCTGTGGTCTCACAAGGTTACTGGGAGAACTTAGTGACTTAGTTTGGAGAATGCTTGAAGGACGTATTCCAGTGAGAAAGGAAAGTGAGAACTATGGAATGCGACTACCTAGGCTAGAGTCAACAATTCCAGGAATGAAACTGGTGAAGAATAAACACAGAATGCAATTGTTTGAGCACACAAAGGTTACTTTTTAAAAAATCAACCATGAAATCAGCCTGCAGAGGAGTTACCGCTATATTCTGAAGATCCTCTTCCTAGAGACCAGTTCACGAACTATAAAACAGTTCAGTACTCAGACAGAATTAAACGCAACTTACCTGTTTATTGGTGTTTTAGAATAGCACAAGTGGGCATGGTGGTGTGCTCTGTAATTTTAGCATTTGGGAGACAGAGATAGGAGGATTAACAATTCAAGGTCAGTCTATATAGCATAGGAAAACCCTGCACCAAAAAATATCAAGGAGTGTAGTTCCGTGGTAGAGCACTTGTGTAACAGGTGCAGAGGTTTGATCTTCAGCAGCACACACACCCACCGATAAGCAAATATGCTTGAGAACGAGGCTTTTCCCTTGGGGCATAGCCCGAGAAGGGAAAATTATAGCCAAAATGATCTCTAAAAAAGCCAGAAATCTATTCTAAATTGAAGATGGAAATTTCATTGGCATCAGATTGAATTACATTTGTGCATTGACTTCACGAGGAGTAGTTGTCTGTGTAATGATTACATTGATCTCTTTATTTACTTGGGTTTTAGGTTGTTTTTTGTTTGTTTTTGTTTGTTTGTTTGCTTTTCAAGACAGGGTTTCTCTCTGTAACCTTGGCTGTCCTGGACTCACTTTGTAGACCAGGCTGGCCTTGAACTCAAGAGACTGCTTCCCGAGTGTGGGGATTAAAGGCATGTGCCAGCACTGCCAGGCTTTTTACGTGGGTTTTACTTTGGGTTTTCTAACTACTAAAGTCCTGCTGTGTGTTGTATTTACTCCTGTATAGCTGATTGTTTCCATGACTGTTTTGCGTGTTCCCTATCCACTCCAACATAAACTCTACTTCTGTAAAGGACCACACTTCAACTACTTTAGAGACTGAAAAAAAAATACAGATACAATGAATATATAAATAAATATTCCATTGTATAAACATACCACTATTAATCTACTTACTCTCTGATGGGCAATTTTGAGTTTTTAGAAATATGGCTGCTAGATTTATATCTGTTTTGTGATGTATTTAAAAATTTCCCTTGTGTAAACTAAAAGTGAGGTTTCTGGATCCCTCCTTTTATTGTGTATGTCTACTGAGGCCAGGAGAGAGTGTCATAGCTCTTCGAACAAGAATCACAAGCAGTTGTGAGTTGCCTAGTGCAGTTGCTGAGAACTGAACTCAGGTCCTCTGGAAGAGCAACCAGCGCTCTTAACCAGTGAGCCATTTATCCAGCTCCTTGATTTTTAAATTTGATATATTTATGTACTTATTTATTTATTTTTGTTTTTTCAATATAGGGTTTTTCTGTGCAACCCTGGCTGTCCTGCACAGGTCGAGGCCAGTCTGGTCTAGAGTGAGTTAAGCGATCGCTTTTTCAGAAGCGTAAGAGCAGTTTCACTTACTCAATGTTTCTCCGTGTAGCATTATTCCAGAGAGCCCCCTTTGCCTATGGAGCACGGAAAGGCCGCTCCATTCCCACACTGTCGACCCTTGCAGTTGCACACTCTAGGGTGATAGCTGTGATGATGCTAAGTTGATTCTTGCTGACAGCACGGCCTGCCCGTGGGTGACTGTGAGCGGGGATGCCTCAGTGCCACCCTGAGCCCTGGCATTGTCCTTGGTGATGCTCTGCCGTTCCTGTGCTCTCTATAACAGATGTTTCCAGGTTCTTGGCATCTTGCTCAAAGAGTCGGAGAAGCACTCACAGAAGTCAAAGCAGCGGAGTCTTCTATTCAGAAGCGATGTGAAGTACAGAAGAGAGACACTGCAAGGCGGCAGTGGGCTCTGTGCAAGCAGTTGGCTCTGCAGTGCCTGCCCCTGCCCAGGAAGAGGGGGAACTGGCTAGAGGCAGGGCACAGGTAGTTTTCTGCTTTGTTTGATGGGCATGGGTTATGTAGGCCTTTGTTCACTGTTCATGTCCTTTTCCGTGATGCACTTGATTTTAATTATAGGCATGATGAGTCATGCATAATTGTGCAGTGGTAAATAAGGAATTTTTCTGAAAGTTTATTCAGAAATCCAGTTTGTCTTATTGAGTATGCTCTCCAAATCAATTAGGCTAGATTGGTACACTACCCCTTCTTACTCTTTGCTTCAGCATGTGTTTGACCACAAAAGGTGGCTTTCTAATACGTGCTAGGGAATTACAGGCTAGAGTGATTGCTAACTTTGTTTGGAGAGGTGTGTGTGTGTGTGTGTGTGTGTGTGTGTGTGTGTGCGCAGTGTAGTTTGAGTGTGTAGGGAAAGAAGAGTATGTGTGACTCTCAAGCTAACTGGGGCCCTGGACTGCTAAGTTAGCCCTATGCTTGCATGCTGTATCACCACTGCAACAATCCAAGTCATGTGAGTTAACTGGCTCTCCAATGTTCCTTCACTTTCTGGCTAGTTCTCAAGTATCCCCCAAACACTATGCACCTACCCCGCCAACCCCCAAGCCCCAGCATGTGCTGATTCTATATTTCCAGCCTGGCTCCTGGCACCTGCCTTTCTTCCTACAGCAGACAGAAAACAAGTACCGTTTTCGAGGGGTGAAAAAGCAGTTGTGGGTAGAAGGAGGTCCGCTGGTTAAATCACAGGAATTGACACCGTCTCAACAAATCTTTGTGTCTCAACTGGATCAAGTGTGATAAACAGGCAATTTCAGACACTCTTTCTCACACTCCCACTCACACATCCTTCCCATGGCAGGGTGTTTTCCCAGTTCACACTTACATAAGAAACTGAGTTGCATAAGCTGCCAGTGACTTCTTCAAGGTCATAAGTCCAGCAAAGTCCAAAATTCAAACTGGATCTTTGGACACATTATTCTGTGTTCTCCTCGGTACAGGCATGTGACTGATGGGGTAATTGCATACTGCCTCTGCCCTGAAGATCTGTGCATGCTCCAAAGGCCATGAGTCAGAAGTTTGGTCTTCAGGGCACTGCTGCCTGGGGTCAAGAGCCTTTAGGAGATGGAGTCTGTGGAAGGGCCTTACACCCCTGGAGGAAAGCCCTCAAAGTGAACCTGCACCTATCTCCTCTTCTCATGCTTCCTGGCTCAAGTTGGATGTGGTTTTCTCTGCAACAAGTTGCCACCAAAACCTTTTCCAGTGCTCTAAAGAAGTTGAGTCACCTGGTCCTGTAATGGAAATCCCAAAATTTTGAGCCAAATATTTCTTCTCTTTAACTATTTTTTATTACATTTGTGTGTATGTGCATGTATGTGTGTGTGTGTATGTATGTGTGTGTGTGTGTGTGTGTGTGTGTGTGTGTGTGTGTACTGGTGTGTCACAGAATGTGTACAGAGGTTAGAGGACAACTTGTGAAAGTCAATTCTCCCCTTGTACAATGTGGGTCCTGTGAAAAGCAGTGATCCCCACTTCATAAAACTGTGGAGACTCCAAGTAATAGAAGTGAGACAGATTTATTTTTGGCTTTGCAGAAGCTGGGCATTCACCTGAACAAAAGGCAAGAATGGCTGGTGTACTGAGTTGGAGCAAAGCAGTGGTTTTTACACTCCTAATATGGTTCCTCATTGGTTGAGCGCTTCGGGGATGTACAATCTTTACCACTTTTCCATGCATAGCCCTCACCCAAAACTTTTGATCCTTCTGGGGATGAAGATCCCCTCCCCCTTCCTGATACTTGGGCTTAGTCACAAAGCAGAGTGTAACTTTTCAACACTGAGATAAACTAAGATTACCTGGGCAAGCCAGTGTCAGCTGCTAGCCAGGGAAGCAGAGGTTCTGTACCTCTTGCTTATGTGGAATTTGTGGGTGAGCATTAAGTACACTTCATACTGAAAATGGACCATAATGATTCATGTTTTACAGTCTCAGTGGGTTGATCTAGTTGATCCGGCTGTTAGTTTGGTGGCAAATGTCCTTACATGTTGAGCTATCCCACTGGTCCCTCTTTAAGTTATTTTATTATTGGAAAAATGGTTGATACAGGTGGAGATTCTAGGTATTGGGTTTGAGCCAATACCTAGAGGGTATTGGGACTGAGTGGAGCCTGGGATAGTGAGAATGAATCCATTTAATCATGTGGGAGAGGCTTGCTTTTGCATATACAGCCAGCTTGCGGTCACAGCACCCTAACTGTGGGCTCTGTGAAACATGCATTCCTCATGAACTGCCTTATTATTCCTTCATGTTGGTAATGTACTGACACAAACACAGGCATCCTTTAAATTCTCATCAAGGTAAGAAGGACTAAATGAATTCTGCAGCTTAGAAGAAAGTATTTGAGAATCATGGACATAGTGCAGAGTGTAAACTAGACCTGGAGCGTGTGGGAGAACAGAGGAGCCAGGACTGGTTGTCACACAAACTTCTGATACACACCATGGGGGCAGACAACATTCTGGAAGCAGCTGTGCTTTGCAACCAGACAGATCCTTGAGTACTCCATCTCATACACCATGTACCTCTCTCTTCCCACGTCCCGTTTGATCCTTAGTCATTCATTTATCGTCATGTGTCCAGGTGTTGGGCTTGGTTACTTGTTTGTCTTTGCCACCAGAAATTGGGGTGATAGCATCCTTATCTACTGTGTCTATACCCACAGAGACTGGCATAGCATCTACACACACTGTGAGCTCATAAGAATGAATGAATGAATAAATGAATGAATGAGAGAATGATGAATCCCATTGTTGTGGTTTGAATGTGAAGTAGCCACGAAAGCTTATGCATTGAAGCCGTGGTTCTTCAGATGATAGATCCAATAATGGAGAAGGAACTGGATCATCAGGGCTCTGTCTGATCTACAGATTAACCCATTAGTGGATTCATAATTAGAAACGTTAGAGGTGGCGGAAACTTTGGGAAGGGGGCCGTCATTTGGAAAGGAGGTCGGAGAAAAGGTGGTTTTTGCTTCCAATATTTTGACCTGTTCCCTTCCTGCCCCTCTGTTTCCTGGCCTTGGGGTGAGCGGCCTTCTCCGCCACATCCTGTTATCACATTACACCCACTAGCAGTGCAACAGTGCATTATGGGGGGGGGGTAACCCTCTGTTCTTGAAGTCATTTCTCTCAGGTATCTGTCACAACAATGGCAAGCCCACTACACCCTTATTGCCCGATTACCCACCAGTTCTTACATATTTAAAATAGGGCGCACCAAAAATTCTTGCATTGTAGAATTATTGGAATTGTTACCTGAAATCAAGGTGTAAAGTCACAGGGTAGTAGCAGACAGAGAGCAAGCACTGAATTAATACGAATTTCAATGTTTGAGATAAACTTCTCTCTAAAATTTATTTTTGTTATTTTAATTATGTTTATATGTGTGTCTCTGCATATGGATATGTGCATGTGATTATAGGTTCCTCAGAAGCTAGAGGCCACAGGTCCACCTGGAACTGGAGGTAGAAGCAGTTTGGGCCACTAGATGTGGGTGCTGGGATCTGAACTTGGGTCCGCTGCAAGAGCTGTACATGCTGTCAACTGCTGAGACATCTCTCCAGCCCCAGATGGGCTTTGTTTAAAGTAGTCCAATCAAGAGAAGAAATCAGACAATATGCTCATATTTTTACACACACACACACACACACACACACACACACACACACACACACAGGCACACCCCACTAAATATAACCTTCTCAGTTTTATAATGTTACTTGTACATATGTTTTCAGGGCACAGCATTTGGCACTGAACAACCAACTGGTCTACTCTTCCTTAAGGAGTTTTTCAGCTCCCAACTTTCCTCAGTTGCCTACAGATTTTTGTGTAGGGTGGATGTACCTTGAGCTTTTAAGGGTACAGTTTGGTGTGTTCACTGGTGTGATCCTTGTTCAGCTCACATTTGGGCACTGACTAAGCTTTGTAAACCTGCTTCCTAGCACAATGGCTGTTTTCTGCAGGTGCTTGTCCATTATACAAGGCCTGGCCAGGGCCTCTGCGTCCCCTCACTACTCTGCAGCCAGTCTCAGGCCACTGGGAGGAGGCTCTCCTGGAATGACAAGGGTGATCGTGCCTCTAGGTTTTGCAATGGAGTGTGTTTGGTCTACTATTGAGTGGTCATGTTTCCTTGGCCCTATGGGCTCTCAGAATCCTTGGTGAGGGGGCCAGTACACCCATAGAGGCCGGAGTAGGACTCTATCGTACTGCTCCTAGCTTCTCTGGCCTGAGCAGTTCTGCTGTTCTGCTTCACTACTTACCAGGACTCATTTGTCAAATGAATGATTACAGCAGAAAAAAAGAAAAAAAAAAAAAAAAAAGACCAAGGCCATGGGGTTGTCTACTGTCTTCTAATAAATGGGCTCTTTTAGAGATGAACAAAGATACACTTGAACTAAAGGTTATTCTCCTCTGGAGAAACACCTCAGAGTTTGCAAACCCTTTCTTGACTACATTGGCCCAGAGCCAAGCTTGGTCTTGGAGTTAGCACTCTCCTGGGCCATAGCCTATTTCATGGCCTTCATTTTCCTCTCTCCCCGGACTTTTGCTGAGCTCAGCTGCATGCCAGTCAGGGGGACTCTCAAGATCAGGAGAAACGATATTCCAGGGAATTAGCAAAATGCTGCTACCTGAGTGCTGTGCTGTGTCGACTGTGTTTTCCTTGTTCTTGATTAAATTCGGCCCTCAGAGGCCTTAGCTTGACCAGCAAGCAGGGCCAAGAGCACACACAGCTGCTGGTCTGCTGGGGGCCCAGACCTCTTTTCTCCTGCTAAGGCCAGTGTTTGTAACTCTTTAAACAGATGCACCAGTTGTGACAGTCACTAAGGACACAGGCTAAAATGAATGTGAGCTCTGATGTTTTGCTCTTGCTCAGCTTCACCACCACAGTTGTGTAGCTGGGTCACTGGAGTGTGGATGGTGATTTCTTTGTCTGTAAGAAAGGAACCCTCTGTTCTTCCTCAGTAGGGGTGTTTTGAGGATCTAACCAGCTATTGTAAGTCCAATTCTTTTGTAATATTTAAAATCCCATTGGAATATGATAGGAGAATATTATCACTGCAGTGTAAGCCATTGGTCATAGGTTTCCCATATGTAAGCTCCAAAGAGGAATGCTGCACTCTAGAAAGGGCAGAGAGATGAAGGTGTGGAGGATTAAGGTGGGGACTTGGAAGCTAGGAGAATGGAGGAGAGAGAGGAAGAGGTGGAGCAAGCTGTTAAAAGAAATGAGGACCCTAGGGAAAATGCTTAAATCTCATTCAGAAAGGCCAACAGATTAGACACCAGAAGTGGTGGAAGAAAGGGAACAGGATGGGAGTCTACTATAGAGGATCCTCTGAAAGGATTTACTCAACAGGGGATCAAAGCAGATGATGAGACTAACAGCCAAACTTTGGGCAGAGTGCGGGGAGTCTTATAGAGGAAGAGAGCGGTGGGAATAGAGGGACATAGAGGGGACAGTAGCTCCACAACAAGACCAACAAAACTAAAAGAGCCCAGGGGGTCCTGCAGAGACTGATGCACCAAGGAGAACCATTCATGGAGAGGACCTAGACCCCCTGGGTGGTGGATTGGCACTCAGTCTCCATGTGGATCTCTTAGTGAGGGGAGCAGGGGCTGCCTCTAGCATGAACTCAGTTGACTGCTCTCTGATCACTCGCCCTTGATGATACAGCCTTGCCAGGCCATGGAGGAAGAGGATCCAGGCAGTCCTGATGAGACTTAACAAGCTATGGGCAGATGGCAATAGTGGAGAACTCTCCCTTTCAGTGGACTAGTGGAAAAGCATGGGGGAAAGAGGGAGGAAGAATGGGACTGGGGGGAGTTGAAGGAGGAGGCTTCAATCCAGATATATAAATGAATTAATTGTGAAGAAAAATAATTAAAATTAAAAAAAGAAACGAAAGTGAGTAGACTTCAAGATGGCCAGTGGTGAATATCTGGCTGGGCAGTCAGTACATGAACATGGCTAAAGCAGCAGCACCTTGCAGAAGGCTTGTTTTTAAATTTATGTTTACTATTTTACCATTCAGCTCTCACCTTTGAAAAGAAAGAAATCTGAACAATCTAGCTTTCTATATTCTGTCTCACTTTGTATTATCTTTTACTTCTTTTCCTCCGTTCCGACCATACCATGTTTTTTCCAGGACTCACCAGGCTCATCTGATCCTGAGAACTTTCACAGTCCTTCTTTTCCTTATTTTCTAAGGTCTGTAGATAGAAGTCACTTAGGAAGTCACTGCTTTCAATAACTCCTTGACATTTTACACCATTCTGTTGAGAGCAGGAGGTAGGAAGTGGCTGAGTGGGGCAGGGACCCCAATGCAGCAGTTCTGAGAATGCTCTTGCTGGAGGCCAGGATGCTGGAAGAGAGTGCTGGTTCCTGGGTTCTTGTCACTTTCTTACCCCTCCTGGGTAAAGATGTGGTTAAAAGAAAGAGAATACACCTGGGCGCCTGTGGCCAGGGGAGGGGACTGACCAGCTCATGCTCCACCGGTGTTTTGCCCTAGTTCGTGCTATAAGGCTTGTTAAGCGCCCCAGAAGAGCAGCTGCTCTGTAGTCAATATGCTCGACCCCTTCCTCCTGCACAAGAGCTCTGCTTTCTCCCTTTCCTTTATGCTCACATCTATGAATCTATGATAAACTTCTCTCTACAACTTGCCCTCTGTGGTCTGTAAGAAAAAAACTCAAAATCCACTGGATCAGGATAGTTTTGATATATTGGATTTTCTGGAACCATAGTCTCCTGAGCTGAGCTTCCCAAGAGCCAAGAAAGTCTCTGCTTAACGCAACATCAGCACTGAATTTTCCCATCTCAGTACCTCTTTCCTGATATAATCATCATCATCATCACTATCACCAGTTCTGTCTCTACTTAGCATGAATGCATTTTAATCATTCAGCTTGTTCTTCACTTGACACTGTAGCTAGAGTGTATAGTCCTTGAGAGAAGAGGTGTTTGCCTTCTTAACTATTATACTTCCAGCTGTAGGAACAACACTTTGTCTTAGTAGGTACTCAGTAAATATTTACTGAATGAGTGACTTGAGTGGATGGAAAATAGAGCTGTGTGGGCTTCTTCAGAATTTGATTTGATTTCTGGAGGTGGCCACCAGTGATATAATTTATCACATCACCAAATATTTGCACAATTCCAAATGCTAGCCCTTATGTCTTTTGATTAGACTCTTTTCTTCAAATAAATTGTTCTTGAATTTTGATCTAAAGCTGTTCACTGAAGTACACAGAAATCTAAGCTCTTGAGCTTCCAGGGTTGGTTAGGTCGTACCCAGTGCTCTCATAGACACAGATGGAGCCCTTCTTCTTCTTCTTCTTCTTCTTCTTCTTCTTCTTCTTCTTCTTCTTCTTCTTCTTCTTCTTCTTCTTCTTCTTCTTCTTCTTTTGAGCCATGCTCTGAAGAAGAATCCCTTGGCTTGTGATATTAGGAATCTGCACCAGAGGTATATACACAGGAAATTCACGAGGATGAGAATTTTATGGATATCTCTAAAACTGTGGTCTAGAAGAGGTCCCACTTTCCCCCACTTTATTGAAAATTGATTTTTTTCTCACTTATTATATCCTGATTATGATTTCCCCCCTCTCTACTCCTCCTACTTCCACCTCACCTTTCCTCCCATCAAAATCCACCCCTATGGAAAACAGTCACTGGACATCACAGAGCACCCTTTAATCCCAGTACTTGGGAGGCAGAGGCAGGCAGATCTGAGTTCAAGGCCAGCAAAGGGACAGAAATCCTATCTTAAAAAACAAAATGACTGCATTGTCTTCTTCTGTGGCCTGGTAAGGCTGCTCCCCCCTCAGGGGGAGGTGATCAAAGAGCAGGCCAATCAGATTATGTCAGAAGGAAGGAGAGGAGGACCTCTCCTATCAGAATCAGAATGGCAAAGATAAAAAACTCAAGTGACAGCACATGCTGGCAAGGTTTTAGAGTAAGAGGAACACTCCTTCATTGCTGGTGGGAATGCAAACTTGTACAACCACTTTGGAAATCAATCTGGCTCTGTCTCAGAAAATGGGAATAGTTTTACCTCAAGATCCAAATGACCCTGAGATTTCACCTTACACCCATCAGAATGGTAAAGATAAAAACTCAAGTGACAACACATGCTGGAGAGGTTGTGGAGAAAGGGGAACCCTCCTCCATTGCTGGTGGGAATGTAAACTTGTACAACGACTTTGGAAATCAATCTGGCACTTTCTCAGACAGTTAGGAATAGGGCTACCTCACTTCTAGGCATATATCCAAAAGATGCTCAAGTACACAACAAGGACATTTGCTCAACCATGTTTGCAGCAGCTTTATTTGTAATAGCCAGAATCTGGAAACAACCCAGATGTCCCTCAATTGAGGAATGAATACAGAAATTGTAGTACATTTACATAATGGAATACTACTCAGCAATTAAAAACAAGGAAATCATGAACATTTCAGGCAAATGGTGGGAACTAGAAAAAAATCATCCTGAGTGAGGTATCCCAGAAGCAGACACACATGGTATGTACTCACTTATAAGTGGATATTAGACATATAATATAGGATAATCATACTAAAATCTGTACACCTAAGGAAACTAACCAAGAAGGAGGACCTTGGGCTCAATCTTCATCTAGAAGGTAAATGGGACAGAGAGGGAGAAAATAGGGAATAGGACAGCACCTTACCACGGAGGGCCTCTGAAAGACTCTACCCAGTGAGGTATCAAAGCAGATGCTGAGACTTATAGCCAAACTTTGGGCAGAGTGCAGGGAATCTTAGAAAGAAGGGAGAGATAGAAAGACCTGGAGGGAACAGGAGCTCCACAAGAAGAGCAACAGAACCAAAAAAAATATTTTCTGAGACTGATACTCCAACAAAGGACAATGCATGGAGATAACCTAGAACCCCTGCACAGAAGTAGTCCATGGTAGCTCAGTGTCCAAGAGGGTTCCCTAGTAATAGGAACAGGGACTGTCTCTGATGTGAACTCAGTGGCTGTCTCTTTGATCACCTTCACCTGATGGGGGAGCAGCCTTACCAGTCCACAGAAGAAGACAATGAAGCCAGTCCTGATGAGACCTGATAGACTAGGGTCATATGGAAGGGGAGGAAGACCTCCCTTATCATTAGACTGGGGGAGGGGCATAGGAGAAGAAGAGGGAGGGAGGGTGAGATTGGGAGGGAATGGGGGCTACAGCTGGGATACAAAGTGAATAAACTGTAATTAATAAAAATAAAATTAAAACAAGACCCAGCTACACCTCTCCTGGGCATATACCCAAAAGATACTCCACCAAACTATAAGGACATTTGTTAAACTGTCCTTAGTTTAAGTTCTTTGTTAAGAACTGTCCTTAGCTTAGTAGCTTTATTCATAACAGCCAGAAACTGGAAACAACCCAGATGTCCCTCAACTGAAGAATGGATAAAGAAAATATCACATTCACACAATGGTATACCACTCAGCTATTAAAAACAAAGAAACAATGCAATTCATAGGCAAATAAGTGAACTAGAAAATATCATCCTGAGTGAGGTAACCCAGAGCCAGAAAGACATACATAGTATATACTCACTTACAAGAGGATACTAGCCATATAGAACAGGATAACCGTACTTCAATCCACAGACCCAAAGAACCTAAGTCACAAGAAGGTCCCAAGGGGGGATTATTGAATCTCACTCAGAAGGGGAAATAAAATAGACATTGGAAGTGGATGAAGAGAGAGAACTGGGTGGGAGAGGGGGTCAGGAAGGGAATGAGGGTGGGGATCAGGTGTAGAGAGAGCAGGGGTGGGAGGTGAGAGGGCTGGGAGAGAGAAGGGAAACCAACACAGGGGCATATCTGGGACAAGCTGGAGACTTGAGATGTGGTAGAGGATCTGGGGGTGACTCTAGCTGAGATGCCTAGCAGCAGGTAATATATAGCTAGGCAGGACTTTCAGTGGAGGGAGTAGGATACCAACCCACCCACACCCAAAATTTTCTCTGCCTACAAGATGTACAGGTATAAAGATGGAGCAGAGACCGAGGAAATGACCAAACAATGACTGATCCAACTTGAGACCTGCCCCTGGTGGGAAAGAGCTAACCTCTGACATTAATAATGATACTCTGCTATGCTTGCAGACAGCTATCAGTTCTCTGAGAGGCTCCACTCAGCAGCAGATCAAAACATGCGGAGGGCCACAGCCAAACATTAGATGATGCTTGGAGAATCTTGTAGAAGAGTGGTGGAGGGGCCTGGAGGGGTAGAAAAACTACACAAGAAGACAGTCAACTAACCTAAGCCCGTGAGCCTCACAGATATTGAAGCACCTACCAAAGAGCAAGCATCTGCTAGACCTAGGCCAACTATGTACATGTAGCTGATGGGCAGCTTGGTTTTCTTGAGGATCCCCTAGCAGTTACAGGAGGGACTGTCTCTGACCTAGACTCTGTTGCCTGCTTTTGGATCATTTTCCTCTACCTGGGATGCCTTGTCTGGCCTCAGTGAAAGAAGACACACTTATCCCTGGAGACCTGATGTGCCAGGGAACATTAGTAGGGGGCTCCTTTTTTTTCTGAGGAGAAGGGGAGGAGAGAAAGGGGGAAAAGGGTGGGAGAGTGAGACTGGGAAGAGAGGAGGGAGGGGCTGCAATGTAAAGTGAATAAATAAATAAATAAATTAACAAGAAAAAAGAAAAAAAGCCAAACAAACCTTCCAAAACATAAACAATACCCCCAAACAATAAAAAACAAACAAACAAACAAAAGCCCAAACAGGCTTCTAAGGGATAATAATGAAATAAAGTAAGGAAAACAAAACAAAACAAAACAAAACAAAAATAAATCAGAACAGGACAAAACAGAAGGAAAGAACCCAAGAAAAGAGACATGAAACAGATGCAGAGACCCACTCTTTCATACACTCAGGATTCCCATAAAAGCACTAAACTGGGAGTCATATGAAAAGGACCTGTAGGGTGAAAAAAGAGAAAAAAAAATATATCTGTGACACAACTTTTTGGGACCAGCACCCTCCAGGGAGTTTGTTTCCTGTTGGCTATCTACTGCTGGTATGCACCTATCCGTAAGAGTGGTTTCTTTCCCTATTGACTCTCTTGGAGGAAGCAGCAGATCCAAGCAGATTATAATATATATTATAATTTGCAAGAGGTTATCAGTTGGAGATAGCTTCTCAGTTAGAGAGGGGGAATACATTCAGTTCTCTGTTTTGTCTAGTCCTCCTTTGGTGCAGACCTTTGCCGGTCTCTGGGAGTTCACATGTGCACCGATCCTGCTGATTTAGAGGCCTTGTTCCCCTGGTATCCTCCGTCTCTTCTAGCTCTCATGCTCTTTCTGCCTCCTCTTCCATAGGTTTCCTTGAATCTTGAGAGGAGACATTTGACAGAGTTATCCCATTTAGGGCTGAGAGTTCTAAGGTCTCTCATTCTTTGCATAATGTCCAGAAATGGGCCTCTGTGTTTGGTCCTATCTGCTGCAGGAGGAAGCTTCTCTAATGATGGCTGGGCAAGGCATGGATCTATGAATGCATCGGAATGTGTAGGAATCATTTTATTATCATTTTTTAGAACAGTTGTATCTGGTTTTGACCGTTGGTTCCTGTACTTTTTTGGTTACCCAAGCGGTATTGGGTCTGGGATGCATCTTGTGCAGTGGGCCTTAAGTTAATCAGATATTGGATGGTTACTCCACAAGCTTTGTTCCACCATTGCACTAGTACATCATGAAAGCAGAACGCCATCCTAGATCAGAGGGTTTGTGACTGAACTGATGTTTGCCTTTCTCCTTTAGTAGTGTGCAGAGTACTTTTTTGAACCAAAAATGCTAGCTTGTAGAGGTGAAGGCTCTACGTAGGCACAGCTCAACTTCTCCATGTTCAGTGAGGTGTGTAGGTGTTGTTTTCAGCAACTGTGCCTTGCTGTCAGTTTGTGGAGAGCAACCTACAGTCTTGCCAACAGCCCGGGTTGTTTGGAGATTCCCATGGAACCCCTTAGGTCAACAACTTAATTAGATGTAACCTAATCCCAGACTAGAACCTTCATTCAGTGACAAAACATGTCTAGTTGTCTTCCCTATTATACAGTGATTTTATTTAGATCACTTTCATATATGTATATATTGTATGATGCTTCTACTGTAATAGGTTTTCATACAACACCCCATATGGCTGTTAATTCTAGTTCTCTTTCTTCCCCTTCCAACTTCTGTGCCAGTCTGCCTCAATGCGTCATAATACCTATTCTATTTCTCTTACTTAGGAAGAGCTATCTGTTTCTCACTAGTCCTTTATACCAATCCTCTGAGGTTCTATGGATTATAGCTTGGTAATCATTGACTTAACAGTTAATATCCACATATAATCAAATACATTTCGTACTTTTCTTTCTGGGTCTGTGTTACTTCATTCAGAATGATTTTTTTTTTCTAGTTCTACCCATTTACCTGCAATTTAATTTTTATTTCATTCTTTTTTAATTTTTTTTTGCAATTTATTCATTATATATCCCAATTGAAGCTCCCTCCCTCAACTCCTCCCAGTCCCACCCTACCTTCCTCTTCTCCCCATCCCCTTCCTCTAGTCCACTGAAAGGAGGAGTTCTCCTCCTCTTCCATCTGCCCATAGCTTATCAAGTCTCATCAGGACTGCCTGGATCCTCTTCCTCTGTGGTCTGGCAAAGCTGCATAGCCAGGGAAAAGTGATCAAAGAGCAGGCAATGGAGTTCATGGCAGAGGCAGGTCCTGTTCCCCTTTCTCAGGAACCCACATGGAGACTGAGCTGTCAATGGGCTACATCTGAGCAGGGGGTGTAGGTTCTCTCCATGCATGGTCCTTGGTTGGTGTATCAGTCTTCCCCTTGGCTCAGAAATTTTTAGCTTTGTTGGTCTCCTTGTGGTGCTCTTGTCCCCTCCGTGTCCTTCTATTCCCCCTTTCTTCCATAAGACTCCTTGCACTCTGCCCAAAGTTTGGCTGTTAGTCTCATCCTCTGCTTCGATCCCCTGTTGGGTGGAGCCTCTCAGAGGATCCTCCCATCCTGTTCCTCTCTTCTACCACTTCTGGTGGCAGTTAAATAATACTCTATTATGTAAATGTACCAAATTTACAATGAACACGGTAGGGCAAGTGTCTCTGTAATACTATGGAGTGTCCTTTGAGTATATGCCCAAGAGTGGCTGTTGTGGTAGATCAATCTTATCTACCCAAGGAACCACCACACTGATTTTCATGGTGGCTTTAACAGTTTTTGCACTCCCACCACATCTTCACCAGTTGAGCTTTCATTTGTTTTAGTCATCTTAGGAATTCTGATGGATGTAAGAGGAAATTTCAATGTAGTCTTGATTTTTATTTCCCTAATGGCTAAGGATGTTGAATATTTCTTTAAGTGTTTCTTAGCTATTTGTTTTCTTTTGATAATTCTGTTTAGATCTGCACCTCATTTTTAAAATTAGGTTATTTTCTTGATATCTAATTTTTGAGTTCTTCACATATTTTTGATATTAGTCTTCTATCAGATGGCAATTGCTGGAAATCTTTTCCCATTATGTAGGTTGCTACTTATTCCAAGTGACAGAGTCGTTTGCCATGCAGAAGCTTCTCAGTATCGTGAGGTCTCAGTTATTAATTGTTGATCTTAGTGCCTGGGCTAATGGTGTTCTGTCATGAAGTCGTTTCTTGTGCTAGTGAGCTCAAGGTTATTCCCTACTTTATCTCCTATCAAATCCAGTGTAACTGGTTTGATGTTGAGGTTTTTGATTCCACTGAAGTTGAGTTTTGTACAGGTTGATAAGTATGGATCTGTCTGGATTCTTCTACATGCAGCTAGCCAGTTGTGACCAGTATCATTTGTTGAATATGCTGTCATTTTTCCAGTGTTTGTTTCTGGCTTCTTTATAAACAACAACAAACATGCAACACAAAACAAAAGCCAAAAGAAAAAACCTTCACATGTTCATAGGTGTGTGGATTTATGTCTTCAGTTCTAGTCTGTTAATCGACGTGTCTGTTTTTGTGCCAATACTATGCTGTTTTTTTTTTTTAATTAATATAGCTCTGTAGTACAATTTGAGATCAGGGATTGTGATATCTTCAGATTTCTTTTTCTTTTTTTCTCATTTATTTATTTTATTCACTTTACATCCTTGTAGTACAGAAGTTTTCTTATTATTCAAGATTGTGTTAGCTTTCTTGATATTTTTTATGTGTATTTTTATATTCAACTTAAAAGTGTCTGTTTAAGTTCTGTGAAGAATTGAATTGGGATTTTGATAAAGACTGCATTAAATTTATAGATTACTTTTGGTAGGATGGCCATTTTTACTAGTTTAATTCTATTGATCAACGATCATGAAAGATCCTTTCAGCTTCTAATATCTTCTTCAATTTCTTTCTTCAGTGTCATAAAGTTTTTATTGTATAAGTCTTTCATTTGCTTGTTTACGATTATTCCAAAATATTTGAGGCTATTGTGTAAGGCATCTTTTCGCTGATTTCTTTTGCAGGCCATTTGTTATTTACATATAGGACAGCTACTGATATTTGAGAGTTAATTTTGTATTCAGCTGCCTTGCTATATTAGTCAAGGTTCTCTAGAGTCACAGAACTTATGGAATAAATCTCTCTCTTTCTTTTTATATATGTTATTTGTTCACACACATATATAAAATTCTTATAAGTTCATATGTGTGTGTGTATATATATATATATATATATATATATATAATTGTAATTACTTACAGGCTTCAGTCCAACTAATCCAAGAATGGCTAGCAGAGAACAGAAAGTCCAAGAATTTATTAGTTTATCAGTCTCACAAAGCTGGGTGTCTCAGATGGTCTGGATATGTTGGAATTTTGAAGATGTAGACTCCAATGCCAGTGAATGAGTGAATGTGTTAGCAAGGTGATGGGTGATGGCAGGCAGGCAAAGAGCAAAAGCTTCCTTCTTCCATGTCCTTATATAGTATTCCAACAGAAGGTGTGTCTTCCTGCCTCAAGATCCAGATCAACGGTGTGTTTTCCAAACTCAAAGGTCCAGAAGTGGATTCACCCATTTCAAGCCATGCAGAATATCTTTCATAAGTGTGCCCTCCACATCTGGATTATATTTCATTACAGATATAGTCAAATTGACAACCAAGAATAGCCATCACACTTACCAAAAGTGTTTATCAGCTGAAGGAGTTTCCTAGTAAAAGTTTTGGGGCCTCTTATGCCTACCATCATGTCATCTACAAATAAAGATATTTGACTTTCCAATTTGGACTTCTTCATTTGCCTTATCACTCCAGTTAAGACTTCAAGTGTTGAAGGGGCATATAGAGAATAGGCAACCTTGTTGATGTTGACTGTAGGCTTGCTGTAAATTGCCTTTATTACACTGAAGTATGTCCCTTGTGTCCCTAATCTCAGAACTTTTTATCATGAAGGGGAGTTGGGGTTTATCAATGGCCTTTTCTGCATCTAATGAGATGATTATGTGGTTTTCACCTTTCAGTTTGTTTCTGTGATGGATTACATATATCGATTTATATATGTTGACCCATCCATGCATCTCTTAGATGAAGCCTACTTGATGATGGTGGATGATTATCTTCGATGAGATCATTCAATTCTAAAAAGTCTTTAATTACTTTTTTAATTTCTGTCTCAATCCATCTTTTAGTCAGTAGAGAGTTGTTCAGTTTCCATGAGTTTGTAAGCTATCCAGCTTTAATCCATAGTGGTCAGATAGGATACAGGCTGTTATTTCAATTTTCTTGTATCTGTTGAGAGTTGCTTTGTGTCCAAATGTGGTTAATTTGGAAGAAAACTTGTTGAGGTGAATTCTTTGGTACTTGGGTGAAATGTTCTATAAATATCTGTTAGATTCCTTTGGATTATAAAGTCAGTTAGATCCAGTGTTTCTCCATTTTTGTGTGAATGGCCTAGCTACTGGTTTGAGTAGGGTATTGAAGACTTTCACTATCAGTAGTTAAAAGGCAATATGTGATTTAAATTGTAGCAATATTTCTTTTACAAAGTATGGTGCCCTTGTGTTTGGTACATAGATGTTAAGGACTGTACATAGTTTCGTATGTTGCATCCTTCTATATCTGTTCTGATGAGATTTTGTTTAAAATCTGTTTTGTCTTATATTAAAATGGACACACCAGCTTGTTTTGGTCCATCTGCTTGGAATATCTTTTCTATCCTTTTACCCTGAGGTGATGTCTATTCTTGATGTTAATGTGAGTTTCTTGAATGTAGGAGAAGGATGGATCCTTTTTTTGCATCCGTTCTGTTCGTTTTTTTAATTAGGAAATTGAGACCATTGATGTTGAAAGATATCAATGAGCAGTGTTTGTTGATTTATTTTGCTCATGCATGTGTGTATGCGTATTTGTGTTTCCCTTATTTTGGTTTGCTGGTCTGGGATTATTTATTCTTTGTGTTTTCTTAACCTCTTTAAGTTGGAGTTTTCCTTTTAGTACCTTTTATAGGTCTAGTTTGGTAGATAGATATTGCTTAAATTTAGTTGTTTTTCTTTCTCATTCTATTGTGATTGAACATTTTGCCGAGTATAGTAGCCTAGGCTAGCATCTGTGATCGCTTAGAGTCTGCAGCATGTCTGTCCATGTCTTTCTGTCTTTCAGAGTCTCCACTGAAAAGCCAGGTATAATTCTACTAAGTCTGTCTTTGTATGTTACATCATCTTTTTCCATTGCAACTTTCAATATTCCTTCTTTGTTCTTTATGTTTAGTGTTTTGATTATTATGTTCTGAGAAGATTTTCTTTTCTGGTCCAGTCACTTGGTATTCTATATGCTTTCATAGACATCTCCTTCTTTAGGTTAGAAAAATTTTCAGCTATGATTTTGTTAAAAATATTTCTTATGCCTCTGACCTTGGTTTCTTATCCTTCCTCTGTTCTATTTAGTCTTATGTTGGTGTCCCACAGTTCCTGGATGTTTTATGCCTGGATTTTTTTTAAGATATAACATTTTCTTTGACTGAGGCATTTCTTCTATCTTTCTTTATTCAATGTCAGAGATTCTCCCTTCCATCTCTTGCATTCTGTTGGTAAAGCTTGGAAGAGAGGAGGGAGAGTGAAGAACTCAAGCTTACCTACATGTTTTGTTGGCCTATTTCCTTCTCTGTAAGCTTGCTGGAGGATTCCTAGGGAATGCTTACTGGAATTGTAGGCTAGGATAACAGGATGTGTGGGGAGGAAGGTTTGAAGAGAAGAACTATGTGATCCTGTGGAGATGGAAGGAGAGAGTAAAGGGAAGCTACAGCAGGTGGTCTGTTACATAGATGGCAGTAAGACTGGGGGATTGAATTTGAAGGAGACAAGAAGAAGGAGAGAATCATCAGCTAGAATACCTGTTTACCTATCCTGGAGCGCTGACTTCGATTTCTTAAACAGGATGCTGCTCTTCACTTGTCTTTTATGTTACTTTTCCCTCACTTCCCCTTCTCTCCTCTTTCCTTCATTTCTCTTCTCATACCTTCTTTTCCTCAGTAATTTCTCACATGCTTTTGCATCGTTGATGCAAAACAGATTCTTGCTTTAGCAAGATCTTATTCTAGGAACAATTCTGTGTTACTATGGCATAGGAACACAAATTTAGGTTATGTCTGAATACTATGGTTCAATGTGGTAACAGTTTTATGTAAAGCAGAGTTTCAGTTTGAAGTAAAGAGCAAAGGATGTTGTAAATCTTCACCCCCTTTTAGTACCTTGCTGAAAGTATCAAATAGGCAAATATAACAAAGTAGAGAAATATGTGCTATAGTCTTCAGATGCTATCTGATAACATTCATAGCTTTTGTGTGGTGTAAGTTAGGGGTCTGTTTCTACATTGCAAAAGGACTTACTTTATAGTCACAAGGATTTTAGGTCACAGACAAAGGTGATAAATAAATGACTATTTATACAGCTAAGGTAGTTCAAAATAATTAGGCTCTGAGTCTGTAATATCCTAACCCTCCCTAAACACTGAAGCTCTAACCAATCAATCAGTCTTGTAGAGTGCTTAATGAGTTATGGCTTTCTTTCTGGGAACTTCGTTTCTCCTCAGTCCATTCTGTTTGCTTCCTCCTCTGCACAGAAGGAATGACTTAAATATATTTTGGATGTAGAGGATTCATAGTTGCCTCAAGGAGACACAGAAGTATATGCAAGTGAGGAGAAGGAGACAGCACTCTACACTACCTTGTAGTCATCTCAGAGGTCAGGGCACTTGACTTTTCAGTAAAACAGAGACAGTGGTCAATGTGAATGAAATGGGAGGACTGTGAATTCTTATGGCTGTTTTAAAATAATCGATCACCTTTGATCTTTCTTTTTTCCTTCCTTCCTTCCTTCCTTCCTTCCTTCCTTCCTTCCTTCCTTCCTTTTTTCTTTCCCTTTATTTGTTTATTTTTTCAAGATAGGGTTTTTACTGTAGAGCCTTGGCTGTCCTGGAACTCACTATATAGACCAGGCTGGTCTTGAACTTACAGATATCCACCTGCCTCTGCATCCTGAGGGCTGGAATTAAAGGCATGGGCTGCCACCACCCAGAGTACCTTTGATATTTAATCACCATGAATAGCTATTTTTAAAGGTTGATTCTCTCAGCTCATGGAAGCTGGCTCTTATTTTTTTTTTAATATTTATTTATTTTTATTTTAAGTGTATGAGTGTATACATGTGTCATTCCTGAAGAGACCAGAAGGAGGGGCTAGATTTCCTGGAACTGTAGTTAAAGACAGTTGGAAGTTAGTGTTACAGCATTAGGAACAGAATCCAGGTCCTCTCCATGATCTATCAAGTGATCTAAGACTGCGCCATCTCTCCAGCCCCAAGCTGGCTCTTCTCAAGCTGGGGTGGACTTGGGTGTGCCTATGAATGTTTGTGCTCCTAAGTTCCTTGGTTTAGGGACGGAATTATGAGAAACTGGCTGTAGCTGAAATGCATAGCTGAATTTGAAAAGCCACGTCTTTGTTTTCTCATCTAAATGAAGTTTTTGGATAAATAGTTTTATGATTTCTATAAGCCTTGTATTCTATATCTGCACATAACTGAAAAAGAAGTCAGACTGTTCAGTGGATGATGCTGGGAATAATCTTCACACTGGTCACATACCTCTTTCAGCCCAAAGTTGCAAGACTGGAAGGCAATGACTCAGCCAATCCCAGGAATACTGTATCTTCTGCTTTGGCAAATGCACAAAGCAAGGAGGTTTGGGGATAACCAAATTCTTACTAGGAACCCTCTCTGCCCTTGGCCTTCACCCTTTCTCAATGTCTCAATTTTAATACATGGAGCAAAGCTGCTTGGAAGGTACATCCTTGGGAACTGAGTGGCTCCTGCTGCTGTGAAAGAACTTCAAACCTTCCTTGATCAAACATTTTTATGCAACACATTAATGCCTGGTGGTTTAAATGTCCCTGGCTAATGATACATGGAGAAAAGGATGCCCAAAAGCTTTCTAAGTGGCTATCTGAAAAATGTTTTTTGCATCTTATTATGTGGAGAATATCACTAAAAATAAGATTATCTTTAATGGTATTCTTGCCTGTGTGTGTGTGTGTGTGTGTGTGTGTGTGTGTGTTTATGAGAAATGTTTCAGGATTAAATAGACACTGGGTTGTAAATAAACCAAAAAAAGGAAGCAAGAGGGAATAGATGAATACTCTTACAGACTTTAGAATCAGCACATTTTGAGTCCTATCTGTTGGAGAACTAAATGCTTGGGCAATGGCCACTGCTGCTGTGGGGGGAATAAAGAATGGGATATGAAGACCTTGGACTATGAAGAGGATCAAGGTGGTTCTGCATTATATGATATATGGGGTGAGGTGTCTGTGAAGATCACCAGGAATGTTGCTACATTACTCCCCTTTTATATCCCATCTGGAAACCTACTCTGGATAAAAAGGGAACCTGGAACATCAGGATCCTTGTGCCTCTCTGTGGAGCTGGGCTGAGCTCATTCAGTTCTGTCCACACTGCAGCATGCTGACAGGGCTTTCTTAAAGCTTCTTTTCTTTATTACTCTATATTCCTTTTTATATTCCTTTATATTTCTTTCCTTTTTTTTTCTTATCTTACACAGCAAATTTCTTGGGCATTATCTGTCTTAAGTGATTGCATTCTAGGGTTTGTTCCCAGGAAGGATGGAACAGACTAACACAGGGAGGTGGAACTGCCGAGGACAATGGAGGATAAGGACAGGAGAGGTGTGAGGTTCCGTATCTCGACCTTGAAGCTCACTGTCTTCATTTTATGTGAGGATGAGGTCCCATCTGTTCCCTAATCCGGATCCCCTTCCCCTTATGGTTGGAGAGCCTTTGTGCCTAGACAGGGGTTTATTTTGACATCATTTTTACAGCCAGGTACCAATCTTGGATATTGCACAGGAAGTCATGCTTCCTTAGAGATTTTAGGGAGATTTTTATTATCTCTGAAACAAGGTTTATAGAGGGATCCTGACTGGTATATGTACCTGCTGTAACAACTTTGGTCCAAGAAGAAACGATATGGCTTCACTCCCAGGATGAGAGAGCTAAAGGGTGGGAAGGTTCTAGAATGGAGTAGTTTATATTTTACCCAAATAAACCATGTTTTGTCTCTTCCCATGAAGAAACATAGCCTTTTAAATTTTATTATCCATTTATTCTTTTAGAACTTCATATATTTTTATCATATTTTCCCATCCCCCAACTCATCTTAGCTACTGCTCACTTTGTACCCACCCAACTTCATTTTCATTCCCTCTCTTTAAAATAGAAGCCTCTAAAAAGAATATGCATCAGGTTTGTGTTAGTTAGTCTCTCCTGAGCATGCTGTTTCCTTAAAGTTGTCCATTACCTCTGACTCTTACAATCCTCTGCCTCTTCTTCCAGGTAGATTCCTAAGCTCTGACGTGGAAGGTTTGATAGGGAGATGTTATTCAGGAATGCGTGCTCCAAAGTCTCTCTCTCTGCATATCACCCAGTTGTGGGTTTCTGTGTTAATTGCTATCAATTGCAAGAAGAAGCTCCTCTGATGAGCGTTGATACACTGATCCATGTGTATAGTGACGTAGCTCCAGGAGTCATTTTATTGCTGTGTTTATTTGCTAGAATAATAGTTGTGAGTTTCTCCCTAGGGACTATGACCTGTCAGTCTCAAGTTCTCAGCTTCATTAATATTGTCAGGTATAAAAATATGTGAACCCAGAGCTTGAGATCATCAATAGTAAAATTCTTTTCAGATTTACTAATGAATGTTGTATGATGCCAACCCAAATAAAGCAAATATTGTGTATGGCAAGAGCTATGTCTTCTGAGTGATGCAAGATTTTCTCTGGTGGCTATGAAGATCCTATTGTCCCCTGTAGCTGCTTGATGGCCTCCATGGTCAACTTCACTGTTCTTAGGTTTCGCTGTCATTGGTGAGCTCCTAGGACCATATCCTTTGAGCTGTTTGCAAAGTTCCAGAGATAGCAAAAAATGTTGCTGATCTGGATCCTTGAAAGAAAAGATTTGATCACAAGGTTTCCTCCACTCACTTAATTATTTCAGAATTCATGTGCCAGGGTGGTGATTTCACATACCGTAATGGCACCAGTGGTAAGTGCATATATGGGGTGAAATTTGAGGATGAGAACTTCATCCTGAACATACAGTTCCTAGTATCATGGCCATAAAAAGTTACGGGCCAAACGCGAACACTTCCCAGTTTTTCATCAGCACTGCTGAGGTGAAGGCGTGGCAGGAAAACCTGTGGTCTTCGGGAGGGCAGGAGAACACATGAGCATTATGGAGGCCGTGTTGCACCGGGAAGAGTGAGTCAGGCCGGAAGCTCACCACTGCTGGCTGAGACAATGCTGAGAGTTCTGGCTTGTGTGCACTTAATGACAAGATCCTGCCATCTGCAGCTCAGGATTGCACCCTGTCCATGTGCTCACGACAGCATGTCATCTCTGTGCCCTTGCTGCAGCTCTTTGGGTTCAAATTTTGCTTATTCCTCTGCAGCTGGATTGCAAGCTCAGTTTATGATTACGAATACAACCTAAATATTGGGAAAAGTTTCTTTTTCTAGATTTTTTTTCTCTTCTTATTGGAAAAGGGATCTGAAGGAATCCCCATTTCAAAACACAGGCTTTCCATGAAACAACACCGTCTATTTCCTGTGCTTGTCTTTGCTGTGAATGGCAGGATAAAAACCAGTGCGTTAGTTCTGTCTTTATCAGTTCTCTAAAGCTTCACAGTTACCGATTCTCTCTGATTGTGTTTCTCCATGATGGATTCTGCCATGTCTGTTAGCTTCCCCATATCTGGTAAGGAAACGTCTGAGGAAAGGCAGAAGGAAGGGAGAAAAGAAATAGAGGTCTACCATGATGGGGTTGAAGAAGTTGATGGGGGTTAACACTAGAAGACATGTGAACGAAGCTAGCCTAAGTGTAGGGCAGGAATGAGGCATTGTGTGCCAGGATGCCAAAGTGAAGGTTTACAGTCAGTACCCTGAGGTCAGTGTCTGGGCTACACCAGGTGATTAATATTTTAACTAGCAATCCTGAGCATAGGGGTATGTTAAAGAGTCTCTGAAAGCAACTAGTCCTCTTCATGGTATTTAAGAGTAAAAACAAAACCTTAAAAAAAATGAACCAAAAGAAACTTGTAATTTATTATTTTGAAATTACTTCTCCCCTCCTTCTTTGTTTTTGAAGAGTAGATTGAAAGCAGACCCTCACAGACCCTCAGACTTCCTATTCAAGAACTTTGTGACTGAGTTATAACCCAACCCCGATTTCAAAACTTCTTAAAATAACAAAATGTGAAAGTTATGGGTAACTCAGAGTAAAGCAAGCAGGCTCTGCAGTGACACATGATGGAGACTTTGTGAGCATCTGTCCCCAGATGATGCAATTCTTCTAGACTGAATCCAGCCTGTATGAGCTACAGCCCTGTTTGAAATATCTTTTAATTATGCATGCGTGTTCAGGCCAGTTCCTAAGATTGAACCCCCACCCGACGGGCACAGCTTCAGAAAGGTTGCCTGGGCCATCATTTTCAGCAGAAGAGGAACAGGTGAGTGGAGTCTAATTGTTTCTGTTACCGTGCGGAAAGTGTAGGCTGTGTCTCTTTCCCTAGAGACTTGTCTAAAGCGTTTAGAAGCACTGAGTTTAGCTACCCCAAAATATGTTTGCTTATTTAAGAACTGTCCCATCTCTTGGCAGGAAGTGTCACAGTGACAGTGATGGGTGGAACATCTTCTGAACCTCTCGTGCTGTGTATTTATCTCTGAACATCTTCTTGCCTGTCAGAACCAGTCTCTTGAACTCATGCGTCATTAGCAACTACGCTGCGAGATGATTATTTCTCGATCATATTTATAATTTAGCTGCCACTTTTGATTCTAAATTCAGAAATACACCGCCTCTGGCCACAAACAAGGAAAAATAATGATTGTCAATGGTGCTGGGACAGCCCAGCGGTGTGTCAAAGTGGTGCCCGAGGTGGGGGTAGTGGAGAGTTAGGAGTGGGGAGGTGGTGGGGACAGCGATAAGAGAAAGTGCTATGCCTTCAGAGTCCCACAGAAACTGAAAGCAAACCACATGTACAATTGTAAATTTCTAGAAGCCACAGTAAAAATGTAAAAATAGCTGAAATTAATTTTTAATGGTATTTGTTTCAGTATATCCAGAGCACATGTAACCAATATAAGAATTGTTTAGCTATTTTTTTATTCCTTCTGTTGTTGTTGCTTATGTCCTTCTAATCTAGCATGTGTTTTACACTCTCTACTCATCCTAATCCAGGCGAGCCGCATTGTAACTGTGTAGTGACGTGCAGCTAATGGATACTGTGTTGGATAGAACATTCTAGAATACACATGTGTTGCTGGGATACGTAAGGAAAGTTGCATTTGATTTTTAAATGCTGCTGTGTGGATGATGATGACGATTGTGTGGTGTTTAATACAGCAGCAAAATGGGAGTACATTAGTGTGGTCATTCTCAGACATGGAGGTGAGGGGACAGGAGAGCTTTGTCTTCTGAGCCACCTCCCTGATGCAAACTCTATGTTTAAAAATGGGATGCCCCACAAGGAGAGCAACAGCACCAGGAAATTTGAACACTGAACACAGGGTCTTCCCAGAGACTCATACTCCAACCAAGTACCATGCATGGAGATAACCTAGAACCCCTGCACAGATGTAGTCCATGGCAGCTTTGTGTCCAAGTGGGTTACATAGTAATGGGAAGAGGGACTGCTTCTGACACAATCTGATTGGCCTGTTCTTTGATCACCTCCCCCTGAGGGGAGAGCAGCCTTACCAGGCCACACACAGAAGATGACAATGCAGCCATTCCTGATGCGATCTGATAGACTAAGATCAGAAGAAAGGAGAGGGGGACCTCCCCATCAGTGGACTTGGGGAGGGGCATGCGTGAAGAAGGGGGAGGTAGGATGGCACTAGGAGGGGAGAAGGGAGGGCCTTATGGGGGAATACAAAGTGAATAAACTGTAATTAATAAAAATAAATTAATTTTAAAAAGTGGGATGCCTGCCTTCCTCCCTCCTTTCTTTTCTTCCTTTTCCCTCCTTCCCTCCCTTCCCCCCTCTCCTCTGCCTCCCCTTCTCTATTTCTTCCTACTCTAAATTATTTACAAGAGATACTGTTTTTTTTTCATTTTCAACTTACAATATATTGAAGTAGTGCCATGGCAGATGGACAGAGGTAATTGCATTTTTGTCTTGTTCTAATAGAATGCCCTTGTTAATGCATTTAGGAACAACCTTTAAAATGTTCTCCAGGGCATTCTTCCATACAGGAAGTGGAGGGAAGCTGTGAGGGTAGGGTACAGCTCACTTTGCTTCCACACTGCAGCTTCATCACTCAACCTGCTGGGCCATCCCCAAGGAAGATCAGGGGCAGCTTTCCCTAATAGACTTCCATGACAGGCAACCTAGCATCAAGGCTCCCCAGGGTGATGTGACTGTTAAGGAGGCAGTAGCAGCTCTCCTGTACCCTTGAGGGTCCAAATGTTACCACCCATAAACATACAGGTGGGGCCATCTAGTCAACACCATCCTAGGCAGGGAGCTGAGGCCAAAGGGAAAGGTTTCCCCAAGAAGATCCTTTGAAAGAAGGAATCCTCTTTCAAAAAGCCTTCACATGTCTCCTAACATTGTGCCACAGTAAGTTTACAAAGCTCTGAGGATTCTTTACAGTGTGGAAGACAACCCTTTCCCTTCTTGCTGTTTGGAACATATTATTTTCTTTTAAGGAACAATGTTTATTCCTTTTCCAAATGTGCATTAAATCTAGATGGATGAGAATGGTTTTAGCAAGCAGCAAAGAAAAACAGAACAACTCCAAGTTCAAATCCAAGGTTTGAGTATTAAAAGTTATATACAAGAGTGGTAGAAAAAAAGACAATAAAAGTTTTCACATTATAGACCTCCCTCACACTCCAAGCCTAGCACTTGCCTACCAAGTCAAAGAGACAGAGTCAATTCACAAGCTGGAGGTTTGAACTTGAGAAAGATGTATATAAAAACTGAGACAGGACAATATCCTCTTCCAGCCTAGGGACCACTAGGCACAGTACAAGGAACTAAAATCTCAACATGTGGAGGCTGTGCACTCAGGGCTGGGAGTGAAAGGCCCCTCCCTCACTTCTGGCTCAGGTATAGGAAGGAGGAAAAACAAAACCTACTTGAAAAATAATTCAAGAGAAAACCAACAACTGCCTTCTGCAGGGGTGGAGCCCAGGAAGGAGGGAGGGACAGGAGTATTTCACACCATTAATCTAAATTAAGAAACCCTAAGGAACCATCTTCAGCTGGCCTTAGAGGAAGACCAGATTGCTGATGGGAGGATCCACAGGAGGGAGCGGAAATCAGAGGAGAGAGTAGAGGAGGGATGCAGGGAAGGAACAGTAGGGAAGGAAGGAGAGACATGACTGTGAGGGGATGACAGCCCCTTTCTTCCTGGACACAGGAAGGCAGCCAGGGAACCAGGTCCAGGCAGTGACCTCACAAGGACAGCACAGCTTTTGTAGCTTACCACTCACCCCACCCCACCCAGCTCCCCCTGGTGCTCAGAGCTTTGTGGACTTGGCCACAGCACTGCATGGAGGAATTTCTGCTGGTTCTGTTATCCAGATGGGCTTATTTCCGAGAACAGGTGCAGGTAGCATGCTCATTTTTCAGTATTGGTGTGCTATCATGGTCTTGAAGGACTAGAGGTTTGACAGATCCCCTGATAGGCAGGTGTTAGGAGGCTGGGCTACAAATAGATAACAAAGATGGCAACAAAGGCATAGAAGCCTGGTGGGATTCTTCTCCTGACTGAAGGGTTCTCTGACTCTGGAGCAGTCTCACAAGTTTGAGATTGGATCAGGACATGCTTGTCCCAAAGTTGTGGGCCTGTTAGCCTCTCTGTCTTTAGGTTCCAACTGAGCAACCCTAAATTAGAGGAGGAAGACCTTTCAAAGATCGTTAAAACCTCCTCCCCCAAGGAGAGACCAAGCCACAGGCTCCTGAGTGTTCTCTGTTCTCTACAGAGGGGTTTTCTCACTGCCTGTTTGCTGTGTGTGTTTTTCCTTACCTCTAATAAAAGCCTTTCTTCACAGGCTGACTCTGTCTGCTGGGTCTAAGACTTCATCTGCTGCTAACTTGCTGGGTTGAAGATTTCTCTTGCTTTTTCATTCTTCCAGTGGTAGAAGAAATGGAACCCATCAAGGCCTTAGACAGTAACAGAATGAATTCTAGACTGAGGGCCAGGAGATTTGGTGAGTAGCCTAGGAACTGGTCTGAGAGGAAAGAAGTATCTTAAATTTGCTACAGCATGAAGCACTTTATAATCACTTGTTTCCTTCTCATCGGGAACCTGAAAATTAGAGATAGAACTGATGCATTTGTAGGGGAAGAAGCTGAACCTGAAGAGCTTGAGCTCTGGCTTATTACAGAATATGAATAAAATGTTAACTCTGATTTCAGAGCTGCTGCTGTGTCCTTAACATTGTAATCTATATGCATAACATATAATAGGTGTTTTTTTCCATTAGAGTTCAGCCAGAGCAGCAGAAGCAATCATACATATGTATGAATGCAAATATGTGTAGGTGGTAAATATTTGTTACGGGGAATTGTCTCTCCTGTATTTGGGAGGCTGGCTAAGCAGTATGTGTGAGAATGTTGTCCTCCTATCTGATGTTGGAGCTCAATGTCCTCAGGGCACTTGTCCTCATAAAGGAAAAATCACGAGCATACATTCAACAAGCAGAAGGTGTAACTCCAGAGAGGGAAACTGAGGCCCAGTTCTGTTCTTGTTGCTTCCGACCTTGGTGATAAAACATCCTGCAGAAGTTTTGTGTTTCACCGTGGTTTTAAAAACACACAGGTGTCTCAGCCCTCATTCAGGGCGCCTGAGGGAGGACCCAGCAGGAGGTAGAGTGATCGCCCACCATGTGGCCTTGGCAGCCTTCAGCTGAATCAACTTCAGTGTTAATCACAGCGCAGCTGTTGCTTTTTTTTTTTTTGACGTCATGTTTTCCTAAGAAATCTCCAGATGGCCCACCTTCACTGAAAACACACAAGGCAGGGGATTCCTGAAAACGTAGTTGAGTGTGTACACACTGACCCATTACAAAGCTGTCGTGAGCACTGAATAAATATTTTCATGAATGGTGCAGCATTTCTCTTGGAAATTCTTGAAGAGATGGAATACTTCATTCTGGCTCTGCCTTAAATACATCAAACAATTTCAAAGAAGTCACTGAGCTCTTTAGGTCTTGTTTTCCTCCTTTGTAAAACTCCAAGAAAAATAAAAACCCTGCCCAACCTATTGAATATAATTTTTACAGAATCAGTTGAGTAATCCAAACAGAAGCATAAAACAAACATGCAGCAGTGTTGCATTATTTTAATTGCTGTTACCAATAATTCATTTCTTAAACAAGTCACATGAGAGATTAATAGTTCCTGACCAATTTGCTAAGCACATACCCAGAAAGATTAAATTAGAGGAAATGTGTAGAAACACTGTCAGCTGGTCCATGGCCTGTTCTGCAGAAGGAAGTCATAACTGTCATTCAAGGTAAGGCTTCATCTTCATATTGCATTTTAGTGCTGGGCTGATTGACTTAGAGGGACAAGCATGTAACTGGAATCATTGGTGGCTTTGGGAGCTGAGGAGCAGTGTCCCTTCCTTGCATGGAAGTTGTGGGCGGTAGATGAGGTTTCTGTCCTATAAATCTGAGCTTGCATTTCATAACAGCCAAACTTGCTCATCAGGACGAAAAAATCCCTGCGGAAGTTCTTGGTGAAGATGGCATAGAGGAAAGGATTGGCACAAGAATTGATGGGGTAGAATAGAACCAGGAGGATCTTAGCCTTGGACACAGTGATGAGAGGCACCTTGAGTGAGGCAGAAATGGCAAAGAAAGAAATTGGGGCCATGCACAGAAAGTCAGTGAAGATGAGTGTGGCCATGCGCTTGGCAATTTTGGTGTCACTTGAGGAGGACACAATATTAGGATTCCTCACTGTGAGGTAGATGTGAGTGTAGCAACAACATATGACCACAAAGGCCAGGACATTAAGTACAAGGAGGGCCATCACATACAGCTGTGAGAAAGGGCTGTCAATATCCATGGGCAGGCAGATACTCACTTTCATGTAGCTACTGATGCCGAAGATGGGGAAGAGAGCAGCTGCAAAGGCAAAGATCCAGCCCAACACCATGATGCTGGCAGCATGGCGGAGCTGCACCTTGCATTCCAGCTGCATGGCATGAGTGATGGTATGCCATCTTTCCAGTGTGATGGCTGTCAGTGTGTAGACTGATAGTTCACTGGCAAAAACAGTGAAAAAGCCAGCAGCATCACAACCCACTCCTGTTTGCCAGTCAATGGCATAATTGTGGTACTGGCTCTTTGTATGGATATCAACTGATGCTATAAGTAGCAAGTAGATTCCAATGCAGAGATCAGCGAAGGCGAGGTTACACATAAGGAACCGGGGTACAGTGAGTTTATATTGGCTTGTGATCAGGATTACCAGCACTGTGGTGTTCCCAGTGATGGCCAGGATGCTGATGAACCATATTAAGACTCTGAGAATGTTGTATCCCATGATATCTTCACATGGATTGAATGCATCTGGCTCTGGGGAGCAGGTCACATCAACAACTTCATTACATAAGTCATAGTCAAATTCATTATACATCATGTCAGATCCCTTTTCATAAATGGATTCATCATCTAGCAGAGAGATTCTCTGATTTCCAGTCTGAGTCATATCATCAATATCTTGTCTTAAAATAGATCTGTTGCAAATTGGATGAAGTTCAGAGCTAGAAAAATAAAAAAAAAATAGAATCAACATCCTGGGTACACAATGGCAAACATATTTCCATCTTTGTACAGAGTATAAATAGCAGGGTTTCTTTCTGAGATTACTTTGATTTTCAACATCTTATCTGTCCTTGAAGTTGACTCATGGGCTAATGCTGCTTACTGTAAATGAACAGAAAAGTGTGTGTGTGTGTGTGTGTGTGTGTGTGTGTGTATTCCTAGAGTAGGATGGCCCACGGAGGAAACCATCTGGCCACAACCTGAATGTGGGGAGGAAGGCGCCTGGGACTAGCTAACCCTTGCTGTTAAGTGCAAATAATTTATTGACTTGATATTATCTCCACTCCTTTTCTTCCTGTGTCTCCATTCAGATATCTTGTAGGCTACCTGGGAGGATATACCCCTATTTCTCTAGTCTAATCATTGAAAGATTATGTTCTCTGACACGAATGAGAACTTTTTTGCTAGTTTTATCTGCACAAACCAGAGTATCAGCGCCTGTAGCGAATTCTCAGGCAGCCTCATCCTTTGGTTCTTTGGTTCTCAGGCTAGTGAATGGCCAGCTAATTTTCCTGAAATGCTACCAGGATCTTGGGCTTTATCATCTTATTTCCTGGAGGTGACAACAGGTCTCAGGCATTTGTTTGCCCTTTGAAATAAACCTAGTTCTCTCACATGAAATAGTTCCCTAGTGGGCGGCCAGCAGAGCAAATGCAAGTTTTTTTTTTTTTTTTTTTAATTTTCTGAAGAAATTTTAATTATAGATTTGAAATTCTTTTTATTTATTTATTTATTTATTTATTTATTTATTTATTTTTTATCAGTTACATTTTATTAACTCTGTATCCCAGCCATGTCCCGATCCCTCATTCCCTCCCAGTCTCTCCCTCCCTCCCTCATCTCCATCGTGCCCCTTTCCAAGTCCACTGATAGGGGGGACCTCCTCCCCATTCATCTGATCCTGTTTTATCAGGTATCTTCAGGACTGGCTGCAAAGCCCTCCTCTGTGGCCTAACAGGACTGCTCCTCCCTTCGGGGGTGGGGAGACCAAAGAGCCAGAATGCAGAAAAACACTTAAAGAAATGCTCATCCTCATTAGCCATCAGGGAAATGCAAATCAAAACGACCCTGAGATATCACCTTACACCCATCAGAATGGCCAAGATGAAAAACTCAAGTGATAACACATGCTGGAGAGGATGTGGAGAAAGGGGAACCCTTCTCCACTGCTGGTGGGAATGTAAACTGGTACAACCACTCTGGAAAGATATCTGGCGCTTTCTAAGACAAATAGGAATAGTGCTTCCTCCAGACCCAGCTATACCACTGCTAGGTATATACCCAAAGTTTGTTCAAGTACACAAATGCAAGTTTTAAAGGGGCCTAGTTCCCAGATTGTAAGATGCCCTGGGAGCCACTGACTCTTCTCAGGGCACTTGCCTGTCTTTCCCCCTGCCCCCTTTAAGCCCAACTGTATAAGAGACCTTGTCAACAGGATAAAGGCATTTACCAAAAGAACTGAATGAAACCCAGATAATAAATATTCAGCCTATGAGTATATGCATACATATTCTGCTAAGAGCCTGCGTGTGGACATTACAACTCCTGTTGTAATGTGAAGGTTTAACTAGTGTGACTTTTTCACATGGGGAGAATTTCTGATGGATAAAGAAATCAAACATATATCTTTACTCTTCCTTCCCTTCCTGATCAAAGAGAAAGTTCACAGCAATGTTAAATGACAGCATTTCCTCAAATTTAACACAATCTCAGACAGCAGGGAAGTGAGAAAGAGCATTAATGTCCCTTGGAAGCCCCCAGAAACAGAGGCAGATGGCTGTGGGAGGAGCAGCCTTCATTTGATTCTAAAGGAGGAGAGTGTGTGCGTGTGTCCAGTGTCGTAAACTGTCACCCCAGTGAGAAGGGCACCATGAAGAACACTGCTCTCCCTTATTTTCACCCCTGGGAAATGAACTGAATGGGAAGAAATCATTTTATCTTGACCTTAGGGATTCTATATAGTTTTCTTCCCAGAACATCATGTTTTATTTTAGAAACTGGTAAAACTTCTCAAATCTGTCGTAGTGACACTACCAAGGACACTTAACACTCATAACTGAAAGTGCCTGGAACCGAAATCCAGGAAATCAGTGAATTTAGTCAGTGAGGCCCAATTTAGTCAGTGAGGCCCACTCTGTGGTGCTTGGTTCAAATCCCATCTCTGAGCTAGCTGCAGCTCAACTCTAGAGCAAAAAGTAAGTTCTCCAGAGCTCCCGGACTGCTGTCCGGCCCATGACATGGGAGCTGACTGCACTCATGCAGAGAGTCTTCTCACCCTTGTGTTATCAGTCTTTTGAGAAGACTCTTATCACTGGTGCTATTACCAACCTGCTTAACAGTGAGGTCTCATTTTCCTGAAACAGAAGTCACCCACTGACACAAGGTACTTATGTTCCTTGAGATAACAGCTGAAAGAAAGCTGGGGGAAATGAATGTTGCCTTACAGTATTTTGGCAAATCCTAAATAGAATAAGGGATGGCGAGTTAGCATAGTGACAGTTTAAAAGTGGCACTCAAGGACTCCAGCCATTGGTGAACAGATGCTAAGGAAGTAGTAGCAAAGTACCCCAGATCCAGAGCTGGAACAGGCCAAGCTGAGGCTTTGAAGCTCCATTTGCTCAATGTTGATCAAAGTATTTAGTAACTCAGAGCCTTACTTTCTGCCTTTCTTATAAGGGAATGATGCCTCTAATATAACGATTCAGCTCTTTATGGTAGCATAAAGATGTTACAGTGTGTGGCAGGGAGTGCCATGCTCTGTCAGCTTCCAGAAGACCAGCTGATGGTGGTCACTGAGTTCCTGTTGGGGTCTAGGCCTGTGTGGGTCCCTGAAAGCATGTGCCATGGTACATCAGTTTAAAATACAGTTGTAAGGGAATGACCTAAATACAAGAAAACTCAAAGAACAGAAAAGAAATAAAAGAAAGCAAGCTCAGTGCAGAAAATAGCTGACAGTTAAGGGACATAGTTGACTCAGCCTTTCAACAGGGGTCCAGGAGGACCATTAACTCAAATCTCATGGCATCATCAGGCTGGTATTTATATTGTAGGTATTATTTCTCATCAAGGACCAAAAGAATTTCACCAAACAGCTTAGAAGACAAATCTTTTTGCCAAACCTCCGTTCATATGGTACTCAATGAAATGACACTATTTTTGGAATAAATATTCTAAGCAGCACAGCCATTTTGTGAAGACATGTGGGCCCTTCTTTGGTATACCCCTATAGACCTTGATGAATGCTATAGCAGGGACCCAGCTTGTATGAAGACTAAGTGGCCTGGAAGGACCAGAGAAAGCTTTATGGGAAAGCATGGGAAACCTGAGATTTCTGGTTGAAAAAAAGAACCCTAAGGCTGTGTTCATGTAACCAGCATGTAGCAAGGTCAGAGGTCTTTTAGCAGGAAAGTAAGATAGTCATTCCTGTGGCTCACTGGCATAGGGCCACAGAGCATACGCGCAGCCACTCTTATGGTGATTTTAACTTCCTCTGAGATTTCTCCTGAGGCTGCTCTACCTCAAGGTCTTTGGCTAGAAGAATTCTTGTCTGGAATATAAACAAGGCAAGCCATTTGCTCAGGCTTAGACCCTTACAAGCTCTAGTTGTTGAAAAGAAATCCTCCAGCTGTGGAGCCTCTCTACGCGATGTGCCTAAACCTGCATACTTTCCCAGTGGTGCACACTAAATCGAAGAGCAGCCTTTCTGTTACTTTGGAATCTTTGTAGGGTGTGGACTGTCTTTTTCTTGCCTTTGTTTTGATTTGAGCAAGTGAATTGGTTACTGAAGCTCAGTGTATGTTAAATGCTCGCTAATCAATGAGAGTGCATTCAACAGTAAAATTACATGACAAGGGAGCTGCCTTGGTGCTGAGTGCTGGGTGCAGGGCTACTGCTTACGAACATGGGAGAAGCTTCATTTAGTGGAGTGGGACTGTATGGCTGGCTGTCATTGGTGAGCGGAAGAGGAGAGGTTTGAGAACACTTCTTAAGTTTTAATGTATGCTCTGTCTCTCCCCTTTCCAGATCCTACCCATGATCACTGCAATAAGAGAGTTACTGGGGGACTTGGCTCTGTTTTCCTGTTTAAGTCTGTGCTCCTGTAAAGGCCACTGCTCTTGTCTTCTCTGTGAGTTACTAAAGTCTGGCAGTGTATCCGAGGGGCTTAGGATATTTTACAGATGTAACATTCCAGTAGGCATTTTTTCTTCACTCCTCCCAAGCTGACTTTGCTATTAGTAAGATGGGACATTTATGAGGTATAGATTTGACACTTGGTAGACAAACTCCCATTGATACAAAGGAAAGGGGGAAAGTTGATTATCAGTATAAGTCAGGGAGAATGCTGCAAGTTTTCCATGTTTTCTTATTTAATATTTGATAGATGCTCCATCATGTGACACACCCTTCTTTTCTCTGGAGTCATCTTTTTAAGGCCTCATGAACCTGCCCTACTCTCACTCTGCACAACACTGACTCTTTGATCCGGGACATGCATCAGGCCTTCAGTCATGACCACTCCCCATATGTGTGGATTTTCTTCATGTCACCAATTTGTAGCAGTTCTACACTGTGGGAAGGTTCAAACCACACTTCAGGGCTGGCCACAGAAGACTCACATTTGCCGCCTCCAGTTTGCAAATGCACAACAGTGGCTGGGGTAGGTGAGGCTGGCCTCCACAAGGGTGACAAACTTTTCCAGACTAGGAAGCCTTTTCAAGCTGTAAGTTGATCTGGCCCTTAACATCTTCATATTTTCTAAGCCGTGACTTGGCAGGGAATGGACCTTTGTCCTTGAGATGTCTCTAAAAGGAGAAAAGGTAAAAAGTAAGTATACCATGATCATTCTGTTGAAAGTTTTCTGCTTCTAGTGAACAGACAAAGTAGCAGACATTCTAGTAAGATGAATTTCTTACATGACTGAGAAAAAAGCCTCCAGCTTGGCAGTGCACATGGGCTAGGTCAATATTCAGGTTTGACATTTGTCCTGCATAGGAGGGGCCCTGGGCCTGGTGGGAGGAGTCAGCTAACAGGCTGCCTCTATAACTAGAGAGACCTGCATTCTGGCTGGTTTAGGCTTAATCTGCTGGTGAGGAGTAGACTCAGCTGTCTCTCTTCTGCAGTTGATTTGTGCCTGACTGAGATTGAGACCATTTTTGTAGCACCAGGAGGCTAGCTATAAAAATATCTCTGGTGAACTGTGGTGGAATCTGTGGCCTCCGTCACAGAACATGATAAGAAGGGAACATGGCATGCAGGGAAGAGGAGTCTGGCAGGCAGTAGGGTGACCTCAGCCTGAAGTCCAGGTGGCAGGTAGTTTGGGGGTAGGAGCTTGGTTGTCATGAAAGACTTCTCTGCATATCTAGCCTGCCCCTGGGACGATTAGGTCTGTGACCTTAATCAAAGTATGTGTCTCCTGTGTTCCAATTTCCTCAGCTACAAAGTGAGAGGACAGAAATCATGTCTACCCACAGTGAAGGAATATACAGACAGCATTTACTGCCTGGCAGTTATTAGCAGTAAACATCACACAAAAGCATGCATGTGTGCACGCTCACACAGAGGCAGCTTTGTGAGAGTGTCTCTGCCTCAGGAGCCAGCAGAGGTCTGGTAGGAGCTGGCACAGGAGACCATTTAACCTTGTTCCTATCCCTAGAAGAGAAGCCTCAGAGTCCCGGCCTTCCTGGCTGCCACACCAGTGATGGGGGTATGCTGCTGGTATCAACACTGGAAACTGCAGCCTTGAAAGCCAAGGTCAGCAGGTAAGAGCAAGGAGATTTGGAAGGCACCATCTTGGCTCTGGAGAGACCATGGCTTGTTTGCGAGTGGGTGTTCCTGATGGGGGTGGTAGCAATGATGGCCTGATGGTTCCTTTCAGTACCCCTAGGGCACCCTTGGATAGACTCGAGGAAGAATCTACTGTTGACTTTCTCTGTAGGTCAGAGCAATAGGCAGTCAAAGCAACGGAACTCCAAGTGTGAATAGATCATTGCTGCCCCATATGTTCTCACAGCCCGGGGAAATAACATTCTCAAACCCTCTCTCTCTAACCCCCATGTCATTCTCTTGCTCAAAATTTTATCATGGTTTTCCATTGTCCAGTGAAACTTTCTTGACTGCTGTCACCTCTCTTTCCCAGTCAAACTTATATTGCTTGTCTGTATATGAGGTCAACAGTTCCACATGACACCATTCTGCCTCTTAGTTCTCACAGAAAGTACTTATCAAGGCTATCTCTGAGTTCTCACCATCTTGACTTCATAACTATCTGGTTATTTATCCAAATGTACACCTGCTCCCATGGTTTCACACTATCAGACATGTGGCTATGGCTTCCAAATGCATATGGCATTTTAACTCTCCAGCAAAAGCACTCCAGTGCCCTATGAATCAGGGGCCCCATACTTCTGATGACATGCAAGAGTATCAAACCTGGACTTGCTTTCCTTGTAAACCTTTTATTCTCCTCTTCAGTGTGTTTCTCCTATATTGTTCCTCTGTTATTCAAGATAGAAACCTGGGTGTTATTTTTTATTCTCTCTTCTTCTGCACTTTGGTATCAGTCTATCATCTCAGCTGCATTTAATTTGTTTTTGTTACTTTAGTGAGTGTTGCCATAGTCTCTGCATGGACAGATAAAAGGGACCCATAGCTATTTTCCCCATGACCATCTACTCTTTTCAACGTAGTCTTCACACCGTAATTTGAGTAAAAATTTTAGAATGACAATCAGATTGTGAGTTCAATTCAACAAGTTCCCATGACAAAAAGGCAACTCAGTGAGTATGGTATACCTGTCCTCTGCTGGCTTATGTTGCATCTGTGCTAGGTTCTTATCTGTGCTTTGCTCTGCATTGCAGGAGGGCTGACCCCTGTCAGGTCTATTTATCACACATGCCTTGTTAGCCATGCCAGTGAGAGGCTTGTGGGATGGCAAGAAGGTATCTCCTTCCTCTGCTTTCTCCCTTAGGCAGCTTCTGACTCTATCTACTGCTGAAGATCTCCAGGCTGTTGATCTCATATTTGATAGTCAGGTAGACTGACATTTTCAAAACTAGTAATTACCTTTAGGTAGTACTTAACTAGATTATACTTTCCCTCTTGACAATTAAATTAAATTTGCTCATTACAGTTCAAATCCTCTATACTTACTGATTCCCCCAACACTGATTCTATTATTACTGAGAGAAGTGCACTCCAGTCTCCAGTTGTGATTTTAAATTTAAATATTTTTCTTTAAAATTCTTGCTTTATACATTCTTGGTTATTTTTAGGTCCATATAAATTTAGAGTTGTTTTCCTCATGATTTTCTCCATAGCTACTAATATCTGCCTCTAAACTCTGAAACTTCTCTCCTATTTTCTAGTTCCTTCTGATAATCACCTGTTAGGACCCCCACAAACTGAGTACCTATAGTGTTCTTTTCTGTCTTCTCTTATTGTGTATGAACCTGCCAAACCTTGTGGATAAAATAGTATTTTTATTCTGGTTACTTCTCTGAAATCCACACTCTGAGTTCAGCCACCTCACCACAATCACTGCTTGGATGTGCACCTAATCATGAGGTCAAGCTTTAGATACTAAAAATTAAGCTCTTGATTTAAAAAAAATCTGTTACACCTGAAGCAGGTTGGATGTTCCAATTTCTCATGAACAAATTTAGGTGGCATTCTTGACTCCTGTCTTTCAGATCCTATATTCAAACTTATAAACATTTCTTGACACTATATACAGAATCTAACTATTAATACGTCTTTATAACTATTATTGTTATAGGGAACAAATTCCGGTGTTCTGATGTATATTTTATTCTCTCTCACACTCATTCTTTTTCTGTTTTTCAAGACAGGGTTTCTCTGTGTTGTAGCCCTTGGCTGTTCCAGAACTTTGTAGACCAATCTGGCCTTGAATTCACAGGTCTGTTTGCTTCTGCCTCCCAAGTTCTGGGATTAAAGGCTTGTACCAGCACCCTAGCCCAAAGTATGTTTTCTAGTGTTCATCTTTGAATTATTAACTTCTCAAATCCAGGGTTCCTGTAGTTGCAAAGCTGGCACACAAGCTATTGTCCACTGAAGAGCCTTTACCCTGCTGCATAGTACTGGCATAGAAACAGACTGGTGGATCAATGGAATAAAATAGAAGACCCAGAAAGAAACCCACGCCCCTATGGACACCTGATTTTTGACAAAGATGACAAAACCATACAATGGAAAAAAGACAGCATATTCAATAAATGGTGCTGGTCTAACTGTATGTCTACATGTAGAAAAATGCAAATAGATCCATACTTATCACCCTGCACAAGACTTAAAAAAGTCTTGTTTAATATTTTCTGAGATATAGCTACACTGACATTCCTGTTTTTGCCCTGTTCTATTAAACACACACACACACACACACACACACACACACACACACACACACACACTTATTGCCTGGCTATGATTTTCCCAGGGAACTTAGAAATATGATGTTTGATTTTATAATTCCCTTATAAAAATGCTCTTCACTCTTACGTGGCAAATACCTGTGGAGTATAATAAAATAGACATCAGTTATTCACATCCTCATGAAAATCGGTGGTTGTGACTGAACTGGTTGATTTTAGTTGTTAATAGGGGGATTAAAGGATACCCAGAGCTGGTATTTCTGAGCATCTACGGAGATAGTCCAGAAGACTGTACTTAAATCAGTAGAGTGTAGGGAAGATTTGTCTTTGACGGATGTGAGTGTGCATCATACATTTGAAAGAAAATTCCCCTCTAACACACCTTTCTTTCCCCACTCCTCAAATAGTACAAGTCCAGATTCACCATCCTTTGGCCTTGCACCAGAAAGTCTTTGAGCTCTCTGTTATTGGGCTGAGGATTTGAATTTGGACTATGCTATACTATCAGATGCCCTGATTCTCCCTGCTGTAGATGGCCTACAGTGGGTTTCTCAGTTATCACAGTCACATGAACTAAGTCCCTAGTGAATTTCATCTCATGTATCTGTATGTGCCTGTTTGTTATAGGTTATATGTCTCTGAAGAATTGTGATTAGTGCAATCACTATGTGGTTAGTGACATTTGGTTAGTATTTCAAGATAGCCCAGAATACAAAAGAAAACCCAGTGAAGGCTATTTAAGGAATCATGTTATGAGAAATACAGGGAACCATGGAATGGGATGAGAATTCTGGGCTCTGAAAACCAGAGACTTAGAATTTATAAAAGATAAAAAAATGACTCATTAAAATCTGTAGTTTTCTAGTCTTGAGTACTTGGAGACTTGCACATAGTAGGTTTTCAACATATTTTATATCAAATGAACTGGAAAGAAAAGAGATTGAAGACAGTAAGGACATGTAGTGGCTATAACAAATTTAGGCCTGGGTTGATACACTGTCTTCCCATACTGTCACTTCATCGGTCACAAGTCTTCAAGCAGTCCAGTGTGGTGGCCCACAACTGTACCCTCAATGCTGGAGTGGGTGAATCAGGAGGACTGCTGTAGGGTCAAGGATAGCCTGAGGTATGAGGTGAGTTCCAGGCCAGCCTAGGCTACAGGGTAAGGCATGTTTCAAAAATCCAAACTCAAACCAAAGTCATGGTTTTACAGTTATCCATCTGTTCTGCCACCAACAGCCTCTGTTGAAAATTCCCAGCATGGTTATTGCACTAGCAGGTAGCACTGAGCCTTCTGCCAGATGCTTCCGGGTGGGCAATGCTTTGGTTTGTTTCAGGCCCTTCTGTTCCTGCCACCTAGCTCAGTGCTAGACACACAGTGGCAAATCTGCTATTGACTCTTCAGCCAGTACCTGAGAACGTTCAATTCTCCCTTGTTCTTGGTAGCTGGACAGGGTAGCAGGAGTTGTGGGCTGATTTGTCTAAACCTTGTCTTCTAGCCTGGTTGGGTGAAATGGCTATCATTTTCCTTTTAAAATATAATTTTGGTTAATGCTTCAATCCATACTGTATTTTGGCAATGAAACAGTTTTGAAACTTCAGACTCTTAGAAGTGCCAACAGAGACTCCACAGGCTGATGGCAGAGTCCCCGGAGATTTAGTAATCCTAAATTGTTTCAGCATTGTTAGGATTCTTGGTATTGAGTTACAGAGTGGCAAAGAAGAGAGCAGTGGGTAATGACACAAAGGCAGGAAAGGCAGGAGTTAAATAGTGCTCCCTGCCCCTTTAATAAAGTCTGTTATAGTCACTGCCACAAATTTGATTTGAACAATTTCTATTTTTCCCAGCAAAGATGTTATTACAGGTCAATCATTTCCATAAGTGAGAGCACATTTCTGGTGTATTTTACATTGACAGATGGCTAGAAGACCTCTCTTTCATGATCCCAGGCGGGATAAAAAGGCAATTTACTATCTATAGGACTGTGGGTACACTGGTAATGGAAGAGAATCATTCTTATACAAATAACTCAGTGTTTGAATCTGAACTATCAAATGAATCTGAGCTATAGCCAAATCAATTTGATAAACCATCAGAATATGATTGTACTGGCTCCAGCCTGCAAAGGCAATACATTAAATTTTCCCCACAGGAAACTGTTTCCCAAAGAAACAGCAATTGCTTGATTGCTTAAAAAAAAAAAAAAAACCCAGCTCCAGTGAGTTCAAAATATCAGGTGAAAACTTAGATGGCTGCTGATGTTCAAATGTTCAAGGTCAAGACTCATGAGGGGAATTGATGCCGCTCCTGTGAAACGAGATGGAGCTTGTCGGCTTCCCACATCCTTTCCCTTTTTGCAATCAAACAACTTAAACTTGTGTGTTCAGAGGCTCACTATTCTTCAGGTAGCTAGAAATTTCACCTTCAGGAAAAAGCAGTCATTAGTTTGGGTAAGCGCTCCCAAATCCCTTAGAAGGTTTTGTACTTACCTGCAGGAGACAAAGGAAGAGGCTATGGGAGAGGAAGACATTCTGGGTATATACTGTGAAGACTGAACAAGGCTTTTCAGTTCTCTGGAGCATAGTGTTCAGAGTGCTTCCGGGTCTACCAGAATTAGCACCACTGAAGGACATTGTTAGAGATACTACTTCTTAAGCCCTGGCTTGGAGATTCTGAATCATCCCTTTCCCACTTTTGAGACAGGGTCTCATGTGGCTCAGGTTGGCCTCCAACTTGCTATCCAGCCAATGAACTTGAACTTCTGATCCTCTTGTCTACATCTTGCCTCTATGTCTAGAGTTCAGCAATTATAAGTGTATAGTTTCATGGGGTGCTGGGGATCAAACCTGGGGCTTTGTACCTGGTAGGCAAACACTCTCCTAACTAACCTATGCCCAGAGTCAACGAATCAAGCATTCTTAGTGTTAGAATTAGCATTTGTGGTTTAAAAAGATGATTGTGGTGCACAGTCATATTTAGAAGCCTTGCTGCAGCCCAGTCAAAAAGCACTCATTACTGAGACGGCTCATAGCTGTGTTCCGCTCCAAGCTCTCCCTAGGCTGACTTACATGATTTGGCTCTTTTCCAGGGTCAACTGCACCCAGTGATGCTTGTGAAGAGCCATGCTTCCTTGCCATATTTCAATATATCTTTAGGGACCCATCTTAATTCTAGGCCTCCCTGTGGGATTCCCTGATCTGTTATAAGTGCTTTGCCATTCAGTTATCACTCATCCAGACTGGGCTCCCACCAAGTATTCCTGACAGACCCAGAAAACACTTTGTAGTGAACCTCCTGGATTCAGAAACCTGTAGCACTTTTTTCTTGGGGGTGGCAGTTGGCAATCTGACCCAAGACATGGCTAAAGCAGTGGCTTGAGTAGCAGCTGCTGTGTAGTGGTTGTCTGCGCACAACCGTCTCTACTCACTTGTTTAAAGCCCTGGAGGAGGCTGGTCATCGAAGCAAGCAGCCCACTGGGCAGGTTTAATTGAGTTGTTGCACAACATTGCAAAAATAGGAAATGAGATCGGCTGTCATCTGCCTGCATCTCAGTTATCAGGCAGAGAGGCATGAAGGACATTTGGGATAACACAAAAGCCCCTGAAAGGGAGGCTAGAAGTTACTGTGATAACTTGTCCTTGAAGGGACAGAAGGAACTCAGCGGTTGCATGCTGGGATTTCAGCCAGGTTCTTGCACATATGTCCTCATCCGTTGACATGAAAAGGTATGGGATATGGCATATTATTTTTGCCTAATATAATTTGGTGGTGCTTTTTGAGACAAGACCTCATTATTTAGCTCAGGCTAGCCTTAGACTTACTATGTAAGCAACTCAGGACAACTACATCTCATGGAAAATCCTCCTGTGTCTCCCTTCAGAGTTCTGGGATTATAGTGTAGCACCAGATTTCAATACCATTTTTGAGTCAATCTAAGTGTTTCTTAATTCCATTGGATTTTCTACAAACTTTGTTCCCCTAATTCTGTGCATATATGTTCCAGCAGTAGAGGGAATGACAACACAGTCCTGTAAAGTAAGGGCCCTACAGAATTGCTTTTGCTGATGCTATCACCCTTTCTGCCTACATTCATATCAGGCACGGATGCGAGCTATTTTGTGGTCTCCATTAGCATTCTGAGGAGATACACTACTGGTGCCTTTGCCTGCTTCTGCAAGCTCAGCAGGTGATGACCCATGCCGTGTTTCTGTGTCACTGACCTGTGCTCTTAGGATTAGAGGCTGATGTTCATAATTATTTCCCCTTCTCCTTTAGTCTGCCATCAGTTGTTGGGGGTCTGATGACTAATTTTCAGATGCTTTAGTTGATGAATTTATGGTGGAAACACATGGGAATGTGAAGTATCAGCACTAGTTTATTTCTCAAACTGTGTTATTTATGGCGATAGTATGACCCTCAGTGGATCACTTTCCTCCTCTGGCTCTGGATATCTCAGCTGGGTAATGAGCCATCTGTGGGCCATAACCAGTGCAACATTTTCAGGAGCATACAATAGGTTATGGCTCTATAGCTCCAACAGGTTGCATATTGAAAGCATATCCTACCAGTGACACGTTCTTCCAAGAACAGAGAGATCATCCGAAGTACTCAGGATTTTTGGCAAAGTGAAATGGACAAACCTCCACCCATCCACAGAGCATCAGAAGTTCTTTGTCAGAGAGTCTGCTTGTTTTCCAAGAACTCTCAGAAAACAGAAAACATTGAGTATTATGGGTTCTAAATACTCCAGACACTTGAACACACGGACTATATTCCTGGCGCTATCCTCTGTGTATTACATTGTACTTCAAACATCATAATCTGATATAGTAAGCTATAGAATGATAACCTAATTCCCCTTTCATAAAATGTCCATGGGATGAAGAACTTCTTTTGATTTTCTGTACTACACAAATGTCACAAATGAGAGTTGTACATCCATGCGTATGGATATCCATGCATATCCATGCATATGTCTACATATGCATATAGACATATCTATGGGCATATGCCTTCAAGCCTCAGACAGTAGTAAATAGATACCACTGTTTTTTCCTGCTTCTTAAATGAGGAAGCTGAGGCTTAGAGAGGGAAAGGATCAAGTTTTAACAAAGGTCTCTGCTTTAATAAGGCAGTGCTTCTTGCTGGCTCATGTTGCCCGTCTAAACCCAGGCACTTTGGATTAATGGTCGAGTTTAGTCAGGATGATAAATCTATCTTAACACATATTTCCCTTTTTCCAAAAGGTAGAGCCTATTTCAAAATTACAGCATTCCCCTTGTCAGCAATAATGGACATTTGTGGAGTTACTGTTCTGCCACACAGAACATGATTTTGGAAAAATAAAGATTCTATCACAAAAGAGAACACAAACAATTGTGAAGGTGAAAGTGATGCGAGGTGATGGTAGGGTGGGAGGTAAATGAGTATGCATGGAAGCCTATGGTGACTGGCAAACAAGAGGATTGGAATGTGACTACCGAATGTCTACATAAAATTGAGACAGGGGTAAAAAACCTTGGGTGTGGCATAGGTATATTTATTTATTCCCCAGACTCCTGCCCCTATTTTCTGCCTTTAACATGTTATTTCTGAAGATCATTCTTTAATTCAGTGGCTCTTGATAAAGTCTAGAAAAACACATTAAGAAAGACCTTTAGTAGTTGTGATACAGAGTCCTCCTCCACTCCGCTCCCACAAAAGCAATGGGCATCACAGGCAAAGTCACTGATGGCTGAGCGTTTTACAGAGACTTAGAGAGGAGGAAGACTCAGAGGATCGCCAATGAAAGGGGGCATGGATACGAAGAGAAGTGGGCAAAGGCACTTTTAAAGAAAGGAATGGGCAGTGCTGATGGGGGAAGCGACACAGGGAGCAAGGTCAGATGCCTGTGCATCTCACTGCATCAAATGAATGTGTATGTACCCTGGGTACTGAGGGTAAGGAAGGAGAGCCAAGCTATATCCGCCAAGGAAGAGACATATAGCAGAGCACCTGATTTAATCATGAGTTACGCCATTTCGTCTGAAATCCCTTCTATAAGACTTGTATTACTTTTGAGTGAGTTGGTTACCTCCTCCAAGAAATTCAGTTTTTCCTTCTTCAAAATGGCAAGAGGGTTTTATAAGGGTTTGCATGTTTTAACCCCTTAGAACACTGGCACTCAGCACATGATCTTTACATGTCATTATTTTTACCACTTTATTGAAAGTCCTGCTGTAGATCAACTTTAAATTGTTTCCAAAAATCTTGCAGGTATCATCAACCAAAACTGACCTTGTTTGCCTCCTCTCTCTTGGAAAGGGATAGGTGGAGAAAACTGGTGGTGAAAGTTGACTTCTAACTTATATAAGTTGAGCTCTTCTACATGGAAACAGATGAAGATACTCACAAAATGACTGGCCCAGAGGCTCCCTGGAAAACATCATTAGGCAATTCTTCCAAATTATTGTTATCACTTAGATTCCTGGGGATGGAGTTGGAGAAAGAATAAGAAAAAGAAAACCACATAAATATCCCTGTTATAAGAGCCATTTCCCTCTAAATGGCCTGGGAGAGCAGTCAGGGCTACTTACAGTTCATCTAGCTGGGTTCCATTGAATGCACAGTTGTGTATTTCTTGAATCCCATTCTTATTCAGCCATCTGAAATAAAAGCCCATTAAAAACTTAATAATGTCAGATTCAGACAATACAGGAGGTTTATAATTGGAAGCACTGGGGCAAGGCCAGATAGCGTAGTTAGCGGCATAAATAAGACACAACCCTTAAGCCCAGGAATGGAAAGGAAGGGAGACTGAGGCTGGTGTATTGCCATGTAACCTTTTAAAATTTGTATTGTGTCTGTGTATTATCTATTCACAGGAATAACTGAGCTTCGTGGAGAAGAATGAACCAATGAAATTATAGTTTTTTTTTAAGGAGCACTCTCTATAGATCCTGTACCTATAAGATCTCTGTATACTTTACCCACGTTCAGAGAGATTCTGTAGGAAGATTAAAGATCTCCTCTGTCTTGAAGGATATAAATTATAATTATTGAACAAACATTTCTAAGACAGAGAAAGAACAATTTGTGTCACCTTTCTCTAAGGCTTTATGCTCTTCACCCATGCTCACCTACAGCAGTAGGCTGGGCTGTCATCAGAAAGTGATCTAATTAAGTTGTCAGACAACCTGAACATCTCCAGTGACCCATGGGGCCCTGGTTATTGGAGGTCTGTGGAGGTGGCTCTGGGTTAAGGCAGAAAGGAAGAAAAATCAATTACAGCGACTGTGGGCTGTGGCAGGATGGACTTGTGTGAGTGGCCAGTTCTGAGCTCTGGGGGAGGTGGGGCTGGTGTTCCTAGTTGTGCTCATTGTACTCATGGCTGAGAATAAGGTTTGCTTGGACAGGGGTGCCACAGGCCACCTTGGGCCATCAGCTCTGCCCTGTTCTCCTCCTGAGTGGACTTTCAAACAAAAACAGCTCCCCACAGTCAGGAGAGCCCTCTCAGACCCTCGGACCACTGCTCGCGTTTGCTCAGGGCTTCTCCCTGCCAGGCTTGGTGGGTTTACTAACAGCCCTGACCTGAGATTGGACCCAGAACAGCTACTTCAGGACTCCAGATAGTTCTTAGGCTGTGATGAGCAGCTAGAAGATGTTTTAAAAAAACGACAGGCAAACAACCATGTGTCTTTTTCTCCCCTCTTCAAGAAAGCCAGTGAGCTAAAAACCAAGAGAGGAAAAAAGTAAACCCTTTCAAATATCAGCTACCAAAATGTGGTTCCTCAAAGAGAATGTGCACCCATCTTGCTCCCCAACCCCTGCCCTCTACCACCACTATGCTGAAAGGTCCCTCCCAGAACCATTTAGACTATAGACACATCAGTCCAGCAGTATGACCATCACTGGGGCAGCAGTCTCTAACCCTTGGGATGCTTATCCATGGAGGTTTGAAATCAATTACAAGTGTCAACACATTTTCTCTACTTTATGAACCAAGAGGCAAGATTAGGGTTATATAAGTTCTTGTAAAATGATGTTACAAATTTTATTGAACAAATACAAAATATAGTAGTTAAGTAAAATAGGTTTTTCTTTTATAATATATGACAATTGTAGAAGCCAATGTTATTTACAAGTTAGACTTGGCCTATGCATTTTACTTGGCTGATTCTGAATCTTTGCCCAGGACTCTGTAGACCTGTATAGGCTCTACCTACTTGTCTATAGGCTATATAATTAATCTTTCCTGCATAAAATTATCTTGTAAAATGACATTGATATAGTGAAAAAAAAGACTACAATAATTATTATATTAAAAATAGCCCCTTGTCTTTATACTTTTATTAATTAGCAGATTATATCATACAGGAGAAGATTTTTTTATGTCAATGGTGTATCATCACACAAAATCAAAACCCCTTTCCCTTGGCTTCATATTAGACTGTTGGACTCCTAGGCTACTAACACTGAAATATCATCAGCAATAAAGTACACTCCTAGTCTCTTTCTCTGGCTCTTTTGTGGTAAACTCAAGACCTTGATCATGCTGGATATGCTTTGTACCTCTGGGTTATATCCCAGCCACATATATATTACACGAGTGTGTGCTACATACAAATATTTATATTTAAATATGCACACATTTAAATTTTGAGTCAAGTTGCTCATGATAGGTCTGAACCGATCCTGCAGTTCAGACCAGCCTTGAGCATATATATGTAGTTTTCCTGTCCTAGCCCTCTATGAAACCAGGACTATAAACCTATATCACTAGCCCTGATTCCCAGTCTCTTAAGTCAGGGAATGGCTTAAGACAGGGAAGCCTGATTTAAAACCCACCAATAATGATGGTGTTTGTGATGATGATGGGGATAACTACCATCTGTGTGATTTCCTTCTGAAGAAAACTCCCTCAGGATTTCCTAGGTCTTGTTTTGTTCACTGAGTCAAATGACATGCTCACTTGACTATTACTAAATGACAAATAGTCAAATGACATGCTCACTCAACAGAGACTTCTCTTGATGAGTAAAGTTGATGAGTGCCTTGCTCATTAAAACTCATGAAGGATGGGCAAACTAGGTGGGAGGCAACTAAGGAAGAGAGAAGACATGAATAATACAATACTCTCCTGAGGCCAGAACCTGCTGGAAACAGTGGTCTCAAATACAACCTACTCTCTCATCTCCTAAATTAGGCCATCTTTCTGGAAGACCATCACCAAGTACTTTCCCCAGCAGACCTTCTGCTTTCTGTGCCAGTGGTGGGTGAGAAATGGCACAGAGGTCTTATGAAATGGGTTTTTATTGCTCATTTTTTGAGTCAATACCAAGGACCTGATAATCTTAGGATGTTTAGAACAAATAAATGTTTACATTTGTCTTTAGAATGGACTTCAGAAGTTTTGAAGATTCAGTGAGGTAAAGAGCTTTTCAATGTTCAGCACCATTTTGTTCCATTTCCCCTGAGTGCATTGGATGGCTCTTTTAGGTGAAAACATCCCTGTATTAAAAGTACTCAGACTAAGAACAACTGGAGATTTTCAGCTGCAGTAAGTAAAAATCCTCTGACTCTATCATCTATGGATTAAAGAGCAGACAAGGTAAGAAAACAGATGTTGTCTTCACAAGTATGAATTTATCTTTCACAGACATGTCTGAAAAATGTTGACTCGCAAGAGCAAAGTATCCTCTCTTGAAAAGTGTGTGGTGAAGGAATCACACAGTGCCCATAAACAAAATGGTGAAGAACAGACAGGATCTGGATGGCATTTTCTGCTCTAGGCAAAATGTACAGAGTAAAGTTCATTTAAAAACAAAAGCATGAGAAATCACACCATGAAACGAACTCATAACAATTTGTAAAACAGGAAGATAGAATTCTTTTCTTACAAGTAAAACTAACAATCAGAGATTCCCCAGCTGTCACTCCTAGCATCTAAGTTTCATGGATCCCAGTTTGGGCAGTTCATAATACCTCGTTTCTTGAAAAAAGACCTGAGGGATAACTCGGATATAAGTAATTGATTTATAAGCACAAGGGCTTGAGCGTGACTCCCAAGCTGCTACTTTTTAAAAGCCATGTTTATAGTTCCAGCACTAAGGAGGGAGAGGTAGGACACTTGAGATTTGCTGACCAGCTAACCTGGCCTGCTAGTTCTCTTGGGTGGACTGCCACGCTGGCTACTAATAGAGGATTAGAAAGTCATTCATTAATGACCCTGGGTGCATTGAAAAACTTCCCCAGAATTCAGACAGATTAACTCAAACTCATTAGCAAGTGTGATTATTGTAAGCACAGGAGACCATCATCCTGTACTCAGCATGGGCTTGATGGGAGCTACTTCCTGTGATTAGAAGGGAGAAGCTTTATCTCATGAGTCCACCTCCTTCCCCATCATTCTCTTTCAGCAACAGAAGGCTTGCCAGGCAATAATCATCTTTATTGACATACAAGCTATTCTGTCCTTTGGAGCAGATGCTGCATCACGGGAGACCATCATTCAAAGAACAATTTTAAATACTTGAATCACACTATAGAATCATGAATTATTAACGTGACTCCATGTTGCAATTCTGAGATGTAAAAATAAGAGGAAAACAGAAACCATAGAATGATTTAAATGGTGAAATGCCAACCGTAGACAAACACAAACAAAGGCTTAGCCCATTATAAGCAAGACAGAGAACAGTAAGTGAAGAGTCAAGTATTAGGTCACTGGTCTTTTCCCCTTAACTTACAGAATCACGCTTTCAAAACTCAGTCCCATGAAGGAATTCCTGGCAATGATGTGGATGTTTATGTTATCTTGAATGTCTCTAAGAAGAAAGCACAGACAAATGAGATGTTTGTGTGGGCTCCACCTGTGTCACTGTCCCACACCCAGTTTGCTGGCACCATGTGATTTGCAGCTGGAATAACACTTTGATAGAATTTTTGTTCAGAGGATAACAGCTCAAACTTTGGTCAAAAAATAGGCCTGTTTGTCTGTAGTGTGTTAGTTCTCAAATATGAAATTGCATCCCTGTAGAACCTTTTCTCTTTGGAGGATTCCTTAGAGGATGTCCCGATCTTGAGGATCTTGTCAATGTAGTTCCTTGTTAGCCTTGTTTCCACAGCTGGTCTCTGCTCAGTAAGATAGACACAGAAACTGACCTGTTACCTACATACTGACCTCTTTATTCATTTTATCTGTGTCTTCTCTCCCTTTCTCATTCTTCTAATACATTCTTGGTACATGTATGGGTCAGAGGACAGTCTCAGATCATTCTTCAGGTACCACCAACCTTTTTTTTTGAGACAGCATTTGCCATTGGCCAAGAACTAGACTAGCAGGTTAGGAGAGCTCACCAGCAAATCTCAGGTATCCTTCCTCTACCTCCTTAGTGCTGGAACTCTAAGCATGGTGGTACGTGCTTGGGGTTTAGAAAGTGAGGTCAAACTGTCACCATCATGCTTATAAACCACTTACTTATATCCAAGTTATCCTTTTTCTTATATGTTTTTCTATCATTTTTCTTGAGCCACAATATATATATTATTGATTTTTTTCTTTTCACATTAAAAGATAGAGATAATATTTTTTTCCCTGTTTGTTTCACTTATCCTTTCATCAGATTGACCTACCTCATCTGGTGAACCTATGACAGCAGAAGTGCTAATAGCTAGAAACAATTCAAGAAGTTTAGAGTCCTCAGCTCCTTATACCCACCCTCTTTTGGGGTTTGTCCAGATTCTTACAGGCTCACATGTAGAAGTAAAGTTCTTTTTCCCTTCCCTTCCCTTCCCTTCCCTTCCCTTCCCTTCCCTTCCCTTCCCTTCCCTTCCCTTCCCTTCCCTTCCCTTCCCTTCCCTTCCCTTCCCTTCCCTTCCCTTCCCTTCCCTTCCCTTCCCTCCCCTCCCCTCCCCTCCCCTCCCCTCCCCTCCCCTCCCCTCCCCTCCCCTCCCCTCCCCTCCCCTTTCCTTTCTCCTCCCCTTTCCTTCCCTTCTTCCCTCCTTCCTTCTCTTCCTCTCTCAGATGCTCTGAACTTACAGTATTCATTATTCTAAAAATAATGGGAAATGATGGAGGAATATGGGGAGTTCCAGGGGGTCAATAATTAAACCTCAGTGTAAAGAAAACTGTGATTTGGTTCTCAGTTTACTTGTTACTATTACTTGCTGTGGCCTGCTGACTTCATTCAGACAGAACTTTGCCAGTCCTCTTTGCTGTTTGTCTTCCTCTTCCTACTCATCCAGAGTCATGTATTTGGAGAATATACAATATGACAGCTATTAGGGACCCAGAAGGCCACAATAAGCCCAAAGCCAGGAATTAACCAATCATAGTACGAAATGGGGGAAAGTGTGAACTACGATAATTGTTTGCTCTTTGTCAGTCTATCATCTCAGGCCTTTGTTATGAAGATGGAAGGGTGATTGATATCCTAGCAATAAAAACTTACAGTAGAACCTTTTGAAGGGACTGGATCTTGTGAACGGCTGGCAAGTGCTTAATGCCTGTGTTGGATATTAACCTAGAGAGACACAAAGTAAAAGTGAGGAGAGATGCAGCTGTAATATAAACATTTGTCAGAACCTGAACTTTCCAAATTCAAAATACCAACTATGAACTGTCAGAAGAAACCCATCAGACCACTCACAAAATAGATTATGCTTTTGTTACCTGGTTTATGTTTTAAGAATCTAACCAGGATCTAGTCAGTGATTAATTCCTTGGAGCAAAGAAATTTACAATTCTTTCTACAAGGTGGCGCTATTCTATTATTCCTATACTGTTTTATTTTTGAATGTTGATAAGTTAGCAATAGTCAAAAGTAACTTACATGAGATAACAAAATTTCCCTAGTTACCCCCTTTTCCAGGCCCTGGCATACTTGAGGGAGAACTAGCATTTCCCCTTTTGTAGAAGTCCTGTTGGGGTTACAGTGTGAGAGTCCACACTTAATTGACTTCAGGAAATACAAGTAACTTAAAATGGTCGATTAGAAAGAGGTTGCTATTGGTTGGAGATAAGTATGCGTGAGTGGAGAGATAGTTTAAAAATCCCTACAACTCTGGACAGCAGATATGGATCCTTCCTAGTGCTCATCTTCTTTGGAATCAAAGCCTGAGAGTCTGAGATGAAGGCAACTTATGGCTAATGTGATGGATACTGTAAGTTCAAGGCATTCGAGGCAGGAAGCTTGAAGCAGGGGAGGAGAAAGCTAGACAGTGCCAGGATGAGTAATGGTGTTGGTGACTGCTACTGGTACAGTTTCTGTAATTTCAAGAACCTGATTTAGGAGATCTACAGAACACATATCAAAATTATTCCTCTGAAGGAAGAGTGTGCTTTGGGGAAAGGGATTTATATTTCTTAATGGTCAAAGTTAGTACCATGTTACCAATGACCAATAGCTTAAATATTAATGAATATCCTGTGAGTTTTGCATGGGTGTCTCCCATCCTAGCACAGATGATTCTCTGGATCAAAAAGTAAGTAAAACGAAATGCTGAGTGTCCAGCTGCACCTTCATTAATCTGGATGACGTTTTGGTGGAAGTGGTGCTAGTTGTCTAGTGATATATAAAAACCTTCAGGCACACTGTCCTTTTTTTTTTTCATTTTTATTTTTTAGGACTCAAAACCTTTCCAGTATAGCTTTATTTCCATTTCCTTCTTCTGTGTCTGGCTTAGCTAAGCCACAGTTGGTCCTTGTCACTTGCATCCTGAAGGACCTTATCAATATACACATCATTGTGAAATACTGAAGCTCTGGACTCTATTTTGGTGTTTTGTTCCCTGTGTCTATATTCAGAGTCAAAAAATCCTGGTTATGGTTTGCTGTAATGGTTCTCTGAGGCTGTGTTCCTGCTTGGCTCCTAACGTTGTGCATAAAACTTATTTTGATAAGCTTTTCTTTTAATATTTCCAGCAACATCAGGATGACATCAGCTTTTTATGGACTAATGTGGTTTTTCACATACTGTCTTGGAGAATTTGTTATGACATTAATTTTCCTTTAAAATTAACAGCTGGATTCGATGGCACCGGTCTAGAATCCCAATGCTTAGGAAGTTGATGTGGAGAATTGTAATTTGTGGCCAGCCAGGGTTCCATAATGAGACCCTGTCTCAAAATTAATTATTTATACAGATAAATTAACATTTTAGCATAGAGCTCAGTGAGTGGAAACAAATGCATAGAAGCATGTAGCCACCATGACAACCCCAAACAATGCAAGGCCATTGTCCCGGTCCCCTGTATTTTCACTTTGCGTTTTGCCCCTTCCCAATCTCTGGATCCTAATAACAAGTCCTCAGTTTTCCGCAGCTATACTTTTTCTTTTTCTAAAAGATCACAATTTCCAAAATAGAATCAGAGAATAAACCACTTTTGAGTCTGGCTGGCTTTTCTTTTAATAATATAACACGTGAAAATCAGCACAAAACCAAAAACCCTCTCATGTTGTTGTTTCAATAGTTCTTTGTTGTTGTTGTTGTTGCTAACTAGAATTTTTTATATGAATGCCTTACAATTTGCTTATCTATTCCCCAGTTGGGGTTTCAGGGTATTTTTTTGTGTAAAAAACATTGGTTAAATGTATTAATGTTTATATAGTTTATCACACACATATAAAAGGTGCTTTAAACATCTGAGTGTGGTTGATGCTTATCAGACAAAGGAGAGAAGGAAGAGAGACAGAGAAATATACACACACACACAAGCACACACACACACACACACACACACATACACAGAGAGAGAACATAGGCTTTTCTTTTTCTTGGGTGAATGCCTTGGAGTGTGATTTCAGGGTCAGATGGCAAGCATATGTTTAAATAGAAAACAGTTTAGCATTTTTTTTATAAAAATGACTGTACCGTTTTGCATGCATCTAGCATTGTGTGAGAGTGACAGTTGTTCTGCATACTGTGGTTATTTAAAAAATATATATATATATACTTTTCAACCCAAAGTAATATATGTATTTATTATGTGACTCATGAAGAATCTAGAAAGACATTTACAGAAGAAAGTAAAAAGTAAAAATCATCTCATGGCCCATCATCAGCTTCTGTAAGTATTTGAAATTGGAAGTTTCTACCAAAATCGCTCTTGCCATTGCTCCCCAATAACCCTTGAGATTCTACTCAGTGTTTTCAGGAGCATTGATGTAACGTTAAAGACCCTCAACTTGTCACAGTCTTATTTCATGAGATCTAGCCCTCTCTATTTATGGATCTTTTCTGCACAATGTTCCTTCAGCATTCTCCTAATAAGACATCAGAGCAGCGACCATATTTAATATTTTCTGACAGTCTTCCTCTGTGTGGAGGCTTGGAATGCTGCATGTGCTCATAAAATACCAGGTTAATTGTGTGATGTTTCTAAAATATTTCTTGTTTCTGTCATCAGGAATATATCAAAGCTCTAATTTGCCTGTCAGGTATCACCGCTATTTGGGGTAATTCGTCTTAAAAAGAGGCAGGGCGGTCTGCAGGCCAGTAGTCACAAGCACCTGCTTGTGAACTCTTGGCATGGCCTGGATACAAGCCAGTTTATCTCTCCAGGCCAGAACTGTGTGTATTGCGATCTGCAAGGCAGACATTCTATCAAACACTTCCTTGCCATTGTACCTCCTCCTGGCCTAACTTTTACTCTAGGTGTTGCCATGGCAATAAGCTGCTGTTAGATTTAATGTGGCAGATGCTTGCTTCAGCTGTACTAAGTGGTTTTCATTTTCTGCCATGGACTTCTAGGCCACTTTAAAGGTAAGCATGTATAGAATCTTGTTAAGCCATCCTGAGGCTTTGACAATAAAAAAAATAAATAAATTAAAAAAGAAATAGTATATAATAAATGAAAAGATGTGCTTGTGTGTTAACCCTGAAGTGGACAGTTCCTGGTGAGTGTGAAATTTTCCTCTTTTGTTTCATGTGTGAACAATTCTAAATATATTTTACATTTTATCTTAGAGTACTGTAGCCTGACTAAGCCCCATTAGTCTGGTGTTATACTATAACATATAGTTTTGGAACATAGTGGGTTGATATATACATTCTTATTAACAATACTTTCTTTCTTTCTTTCTTTCTTTCTTTCTTTCTTTCTTTCTTTCTCTCTCTCTCTCTCTCTCTCTCTCTCTCTCTCTCTCTCTTTCTTTCTTTCTCTCTTTCTCCACTTACAGCACTTGATATTTACCCTCGGGCCTCATGCATTCTACAGAGCTGTCTGACAACCTAGTTATATCCTAAACAGTCTCTCACTCTCTATTTTGAGGCAGTGTCTCTCTAAGTTGCCCAGGCTGACTTTGAATTTGTGCCATAGTCCAGAGAAGCCTTAAAACTGCCATCCTTCTGTCTTAGCTCTCTGAGTGTCTGAGTTATAGGCCTTCACTACCAGACCTGGCCATGATAGTACATTCTCGATTTCATGTTCCCTCTTTCCTATTTCTTTCTTTCTTTTTTTTCTGTCATCCATATCCTTTCTCTGAGTTTGTATGCATACATTAACCACTCACATGTAAGCTCTTGCTCAAGTATTTCTGGAGATCTTTGGTTAAGACAAATACCAACTTGCATAGAATTTTATATTCTGCACAGATTCGTATTCATAGATAGTTGCTCTCTCTCCTGACGTCAAGCTTGTCTTTAATTGCAGTCCTGTTTCTCTTCCTTCATTCTCAGCAAAACTTTCAGAAAGTATTACCTGCAATACCATTTTTGTTGCTTCTTATCTCCTGTATATGGTCCAGTTTGTTCCAACCTGATTACTCAACCTACATATCTTCACCCCAAACTACTATGTGTCCCAAATTCACCAACCCACCAAGTATCAGATCTAATGAGTATTCAAGTTTGCATTTTTTTAGAACTTCCTGGATCATCCAGTGCTCTTTGCCAGTCTCTCCTTTCCCTTTCTGTTATGTCATACTTGTTTGTTTTTCATTTTCTTGAATACTCCATTTGTTTGGCTTCTTTTCTTCCCAACTCCATTTTTTTTGGAGAGATTTTGTCTTATTCAATAGTGTCAGTAAAGTAGATTCTGTTTTCTGTGGCTTTCTGATTGTGATTGTAGTGAGTTCAGAGTTCCTACCTATAGTCTAGCCTCCCTAGTCTGCTATGAATGAGATCTTCCTACATCCTCCTGATTGGTCCATTGTCATAGCTGAATTTGTCCCCTGACAGTCACCTCCATCTAACTTTTCTTCCTTGATTCTTTCCCAAGAAGTATGTTGGCCTCTATCAATCATTCACAGGAAAACTGGTAAAAATTGGCTGCTTCTTCCTTATCTTCCAATAGACAGCCCACCTCAAAGCCTTCTTCGGTTCTAATTCCAAAATTTTGTATTGATTCCATGTAATTTTGTCCACTTCTATTGACTCCACTGTAAAACAAGCTAGTACCATCCCCTAGCTTTATTAAATAGCTTCCTTTTGCCCTCACACTTTATCTTCTTCTTTTCCAATCTGTTCTCTGTGCAGCATGCAGCGCATTCTTCTAAGACATATAAGCCAGATTGCTTTGCTTCCCTGCTGTGAAAGGTTTATTATTTCCCGTAAGACCCATGGTGAAATTTATATTCTGTACTATAGCTCTTATGCTTCAGCCTCACGCTGTTTCACCAACGGACCCCAGTGTCTTTTCTCTTTGCTACTCCCTGCCTTTAGTTATTTGCATATGCTTTATCAGAAGGACTCTCACCCATTTTCACCGGGACAATTTTAACTTCAGCGTTCAGTTACAAGTGGAATTTCCTCAGAGTGAAGACCTGACTGCAGGTCTAAATTAGGTCCCTTAACCTTGCATACGTGGACAATCCTTCCCCTAGAGGTCAGAAGTTATTAAACGAAAATCTTAGTGCCAGATGTATAGTATGTTTTTAAAAGTTATTGGCAAAAGATGCCCCAATGTTTCCAAAACAACACAGGCTATTTCAATTGCTTTTGGTTGCCCACCGTAACTAGATGGTAAGACTCTACTGCTAAAGATACCAAACACTTCACTTTCATTGTAGAGTATGGAGAAATCCAGCCTTTGATTGAAAACTTTCTCCCTCCTGGCTAGCTTCCACAGACCTTGAAGATGCTATGCACATCACTCATAAAGAAAATCCATCAATGCTATCTCTGCATACTACAACACTGATGTGCCAGGCAAGACATGCCCACGAGTGCAACAGTGGTACCAAGGTTATAGGGTAGCCGATTGCTTTTGGATTGGATTTGAGGTTTGGTTCACAGGAAGTAATTCAGGTATATTACTATAAGCTCTGGTCAAAAGCCCATGTCTCAGGTCATAAGCCCCAGAGAGGAACCTACTACTGTTATTTTTCTAAAGAACACGCTGTCAAACTGCCTTCTAGATATATTATGTTTATTTTCCTAGTTTAATGTGGCTGCCAAACATGGCCAGAGAAACTTCTCTCCGTGTTGGTCAGTAGTTAATGTAGAGACTCAGATCTGGCCAAAGAACTGAAAGGAAGGGACTATTAAGTCCTCATCCCTAAAGTGGTACATGAATACCAACCTCACTTTCATTGAAGGCTCAGTGAATATTGTAGGAGAGGGAGGAGAAAAAATATAACAGCTGAAGGATGGGTAAGAGTGGTGTGAAATTCTGTCTTCTGGATGTGACATGGCTGCTGCCCCTGTGAACTTACTAAAGAACAAAAGTACTCAACATTCCAATAGGCAATATTTAATTGGATTTACTTGGTTATTGTTTTTAAAAGAAAAAGATATGCAGGGGTGAAATAGATGTGTTGGGAGCATCTGAGGGCATGTAAAAGGGGAATTAGTGACACATACGATCAGATTCGTTGTTTACATGTGAGAATTATAAAAAAATAAGCAAAGATATTCTATTAGAATAAAAGTGAATTAGTTCTCCTGATTCACTCCCAGGACAATTGCTCCTTATCTAGCACCATTTCTTCTTAGCTGTTTATCAAAATTCCAAAGCAGGGCCTGGAGAAGTGGCTTAGGGGTTAGGATCACTTGCTGCTCTTAGAAGACGACTTGATTCACAGCGTGCAAAGTTGTAGCTCTACTTTCTAGTAATTTGATGCCTTCTGGCCTCTGCAGTCACAGGCATATATGTGGCACATGCACATTCATGCCGGTAAAATACTCATAGAGCAAAAGGGAAAACAAATTTTAAAAATTCCAAATTATCAGCTGAGTATGGTGGCGCACACCTTTAATCCCAGGACTCAGGAAGGCAGAGGCAGGTGGATCTCTGGGAGTTTGAAGCCAGCCTGGTCTACAAAGCAAGGCCAGCACAGCCAAGGCTATACAGAGAAACCCTAAAAACCAAAAGAAAATTCAAAGCATGTATTATTCAACCACATTTTGAAAGGCAGAATTTGTGTTTGCCCTGGAAACGTAATATTTACACCCTGGTTGGGACACAGGCTGTGCTTGATGCTAGCTAAGATTTTTTTTCTTTTTGTTTTTGAGACAGAGTTTCAGCATCTAGTCCTTTCTGTCCCGGAACTCACTTTGTAGACCAGGCTGGCTTTGAACTCACAGAGATATGCCTACCTCTCCCTCCTAAGTGTCTGTTGTCACTGGTTGGGCACATGAGAAATAATGTACTACCTGCGTCCACAGCATACACCTGATTTGACATGGTATTAGCAACTGCAAATGATTGAGAGTTGTGTGTAATTGAAGAAGTGAGGAATCATGCTTCTCCAATGAGAATGACAGGGAAAAACATTTAGCTAATGTCAATAGAATGAGCTCCCATATTCATGGTATGGGATATCTGCAGACATTCACAAAAGCATGTTGAAATATTTGGTCTTTATAGAAAAGAAAATACACAGTGAAAATGGCTAAAATTATTCCAATAATGCTGAATTTAAGACACTTAAAAAGATCTAGGGACCATCTAGCCAGATGGATTATTGGTTATAACACTGTAGCTGAGACTCCCTATAACCCCAAGATAAGGCAGGAAATGGGGTTCTGATGAACACTTAGCTTTCAATTCATCTTTTCCCCTCTGATCAATAAATTCACGTCTGATGGAGTCTGGAATTGGGCAATCAGCTAGGAGCGCTGTGTCTCAATAGGTTTGCTTTGGTCAAATGATTGTTTGCTACAAAATTATTTTGATTCACTCAACTGTGGTTTATCTTCTGGAACAGTTAAAGGCCTAAGGGTAAAATGTCAGCAAATTTAAGTTCTGCAAATAGTTCTTTCAAAGAAAAGTAACTGGCTTGGAGCTTTCCCTTCCAATAGTCAGTTTCCTATCCTGAGCTGGTGTAAGTGCCTTTCTATCCCAATTGCCCTTAATCTTTAGGCTGCAATACTAAAATTGTCTCTCCTTCCAGGATAAACTTAGTGGGGTCCTTGCACTTGGTAGGAATCATCCTCACTTTTCCTGCTACAGGCTGATGTACTTGTCTTTTACAAAAGGATTATCCTGTGACTCTAAGGCCTCTTGCACCATTGATACTTTCATTAATCTGCTATAGCACCATGGACTACTGTCCACCCCACTTAAGTTAACGATGTCTATTTGTACTTATGCCAAACAACCACACACTTCTTTATAGTCTCCTCTCAGTCCAGTATAGGACAGAATGAGCAACTGTGAGGCTATGTGAACCAGCTCTCTTTCAGCTTAGGAAATGTGGAAGGGACAGAGCTTAGGCCATAGCTTGAATGTTACAGCAAGTGCTTTAGAGAATTTGACTTAAGGAGGTGATCCTGCCATCTGTTTTTATAGCTACTAATTTGGGGTTGGAAATAAATATTAGCAAGTGAGCGAACCAGCAGATATGAAATGGGCAAAGAAGGACCAATTATATCCAAAAAGAAACCATTACTTATGAAGGTTGCTGATGTCATGCTGAGTTTTGTTTTAACTACAATTTTATTAGCTTGGGAATTTGTATATTAGTAATCAATGTGATGAATGATGTATGCTTTCTGAATTACTGAATAAATATTTGGGCTTAGTATCTCAGAATCAGTGTTAGATGGAAGAATGTATAAGATGATTTAGTACAATGAGTTAAGAGCCTAGACTCATAGCTAGATTTCCAACTACTGGGCTGACTTTGTAGAAGTCCAGTTTATCTCTGTAAATGACTGTGCGTATAAAATTGTAGGAGACAGCCAGAGCATCTCATTTCCCAACATTTCATTTTATACTTTCAAAACTGGGACTATCTAAATCCCATATTCAATTCAAGCATGTCTAACCTCTGTGGAAACAAAGCCTTGTAATAAACATAGGGAATTCAGTTAGTCCAAGGGCAGCATTCCCAAGAGTTTAGCCTTATGTGGCTCGGTGTTGTTTGCCCCAGTGCTCCACGTGGCAGTGAGCTTCTGCTTTGGGTCAGAGCATGTAGCACTGTCTCAAAGGAACTGATAGTACCAGAGAATCATGATAGAAATCTTGGCTTAGCCTTAGGAGCTAACTGACTTTCATTCCAGGGGAATGAACTTACCTCCCCAAGCTGTTACTTCTGTGGTCAAGTACCAGCCTTCTGTTGTAGTTGTCATATTAAGACTCTGTCTTATTTCTCTCAGTTCTGACTTGAATTTCCCTAACTCTCTGGGGGGGGGGGGGGTGATAACATGTTATTTCCTTGATCTCCATGACATCCAAGTAGCTGGTCATTCCATAGTTTCCTGAATTCCTCCTTTCCTCTCTTTCTGCTATCTTATTCCTTCTGATATATCTATCTCCCTTAATCAACCTGTTACCTGGCTCATTTTGTTTAGTTTCTGAATCTCTCTCCTTTTTTGATCAGCATCTTATTATCTCTTAGCATTTCGACAGGTGTACATTTCGACAAGTAGCTTTTGCTACTTTGACATAAGCTAGTGCCTCCTAGAAGAGAAATTCTCAGCTGAGAAATTGCCTCCATCAGATTGGTCTGTGGGCATATCTGTAGGGCATTTTTTTTTTTTTTTTGATTAATGATTGATGTGGGTAGGCCCATCCCACTGTGGCTGGTGTATTCCTTGGCAGGTGGTTCTGGGATATAAAAGCAAGCAAGCTGAGCACGAGTCCAGAGAGCAAGTTACTGAGCAGAGTTTCTCCATGATCTCTGCGTCAATGGCTCCATAGGGTCTTGTTCATTCCTGTCCTGAATTTCATCAAGAATGGACCATGATGTGAGAGTGTAAGTCAAACAAACCCACAAATCCTTTCCTCCCCGAGTTGGTTTTGGTCAATGTTTTGTCATACTAACAGAAAGTAACTACTACAACACAATAAAGAATATTAGAGAGTTGATAAAATTTGAGATGACATATGTGACTTACTCATTTAAGAGCCAACTGATTCAAAAGTGACTTTTTGTGTGTGTGTGTGGTGACAAGCGGCTACTGAAAAGTATACTTTAAGGCAGATACTTTCAAATTAGATATATTTTATTTCCTTAAGGGCAAAGACTATATTAACAATGATGAATGCAACAGCATTTGAAAAAAAAATCTATGTTACCTAGAAAGCTACAGGAAAAAAAAAATGTGTGTGTATCCAAATGCCTATTTTACAACAAAAAATGAGGTATGTCACCATATGTAAAACGTCTCATATTGCATATCTTAAAAATAAGAAAAATATACCTTTTCTAGCCAATTTAAGTTTTTCCATGTGATTTTGGATGTTTTCACTAAAAACACAAAAAAATGCAACATTTCCCAGAAAGTTTGAAAGAACACCTGATTAACATTAGGAAAGAAAATTGACTAGCTGAATTTTGAAAAGAAACAAACAAACAAACAAAACAAACAAAAAAAACCAAAAAACAAAACAAACAAAAAAAACCAAAAACAAACAAACAAACAAACAAAACAACAACAAAAAACTTGCACAAAAGAGGTATAAGGTAGGATACTACGTGTGACAATCCAAAAGCTGCAATTACTAAGTTCTTCTATTGGATCTGTTTATTTTATGGTTTGCATTTATTTTTGACAGCCATTAAAATACAGTCTCAATATGGTGAATTGCCTTTTTTAGTGTTAAAGTAAGCATTAGAAAAATGATGAATCACATCCCATGACACTGCCTTTCTCTTCAGTACTATAGGCCACAAGCCAAAAGCAAACAACAACAACAACAACAAAAACACCTTAGCAACATGTAGAACACTATATAAGGGAAGATAAGAGTGTAAAAGTTCATTAGTTATTTATCTTTATTTCAACCTTCATTAGTTTTACATATATTTGTAAAGCAGATGACACTCTAGCTGTATGTATATCTACTTTATAAAGAAATCAACTTATTTTGTAACGTATTTGTAATTGGGGGGTGGTTAGGGTGAGGCATTAGGACCACCCATGCTCACATGCAGCCTATTTGCTTGGAAAGATCAACCTGTGATTCTGAAGAGTAGCCAAGTGGAAATGGCAATAGATTTGTGCTGTGATGTTCTGAAAAGGAGGTATAGATTCATAATAATAATGGTCAACATTATTGAACACTTCCTATGAGCCAGGCACCGCACCAAGCACTTACCATTGATTATTTTATTTATTCCTGTATACTACCTTAGGAGACAGACTGAGACAGGTCCAGGAATCTTCACAAAGCCACACAAAGAGAGGCTGAACTGGAGGTTGAACCAAGTCTTTCTGAATCCAAATTAATCTTGTATGTCTATGATTGACACAATGACCAAGCCTTATTATGATAGCTGCTCACCAGGAGAGACAATTGTACTGCTGAATTACAGGTTTACTACCCCTGGCAAAGCAATCAGGCATGGAAGGGTTTCTTGGGGAGAGAGAACAGAAATGGGATCTCTAAGATGGTTTCCGTTTTAGAAACACTGGAGGACAGAACTGCTTTGTTTAAAAATGAAAGGCTAGATTGTTTCCATGTTATGGCTATTATGAATAAAGTTGTCATGAACATAATTGAGCAAATGTCCTTGTTGTATGGTGAAGCATCTTTTGGGTATATGCCCAGGAGTTATATAGCTGGGTCTTGAGGTAGAACTATAACCAATTTTCTGAGAGAGCACCAAACTGATTTTCAGAGAGGTTGTAAAAGTTTGCACTCCCACCAGCAATGGAAGAATGTTCCTCTTTCTTCACATCCTTGCCAAGCATGTATTGTCACTTGAGTTTTAATCTTAGCCATTCTGACTGGTGTAAGATGGAATCTTAGAGTCGTTTTGATTTGCACTTCTCTGATGTCTAAGGACATTGAACATCTCTTTAAGTGCTTCTCAGCTATTCGAGAGTAAATCTGTTGTAAATTCTTGGTTTAGCTATGTACCCCATTTTAAAATTGGATTATTTGATTTATTGATGTTTAATTTCTTAAGTATTTTTTATATATTTAAGATTTTAGCCCTCTGTTTGATATAGGGTTGGTGAAGATCTTTTACCAATTTGTAGAAGGAAAGTCCAACCAATAATTGGCCCAACCTGAGACTCACTCTGTGGTAGAGAGCCACCCCCTGACACTAATAATGATACTCTGCTATGCTTGGAGACAGGAGCCTAACTTGACTGTGTTCTGGCATGTTCCAGCCAGCAGCTGATCTGGACAGATGCTGGGACTTGCAGCTAAGTATGGGGCAGAACTCCAGGAGTCCTGTGGAAGTGTTGGTGGAAAGGTGGAAGGACCAGGAGGAGATTGGAACCTCACAAGAACACCAACAGAGACAATTAACCCAGTTCAGAGACTGAGACATCAACTAAGGAGCATGCATGATCTGGACCTTGGTCCAAGGCATACACGTAGCTGATGGGCAGCTTGATTTTCACATGGGGTGCCTGGTGAGTGGAGGGGAGATGGTGATTCTAACATGAACTCTGTTGCCTGCTTGTGGATCACTTCTCCCTGGCATGGCTGCCTTGCCTGGCCGCAGGGGATGAAGATATGCTCAGTCCTGATGTGACTTGATGTGCTAGGTAAGGCTGATATGGGGAGAGGAAAACTCCAGTTATCTGGTGAGAAAGGGAGAAAGAAAGGGGGGACTGGGAGGAGAGAAGTGAGGGGGCATCCTTGGGATGTAAAGTAACTAAAAAAAAGAAAAGAAAAATAAGTTAAAAAAATGAAAGCCTATAATGGCAATAAAAGGATAAAATGCTGGGTTAATGGGCCGAGCTATTCTTTCTTCAGGGATCTCAGAGCCCTTACTATTCACTAGAAATGTCTATGACAAGGAAAACACATGGTAGCTTTCTTTCTTTAAACCCAGACTGTTTGATTTTCTTCAGTTTGGTGTGCTCTGCTCAATCTTGGAGGCCCCAGTAAAAAGTAAGGCATCTATACTAATTTATTTACCTACAGCTTAGCTGCCAGTTGCTAAAAATAACACTGTCGGGGCATGGCTGATGAATCTCTCTTACGCAAAGCACTCATTAGTCAGCTCATCTGTTCCTCAACATGCTGTAAATCAGCACTTGACACTACAGAAACGTGGGACTGTACCAGTGAGAGGGCAGACTCTCAAGAGAAGTTTGGGTTGCTTTCTATCAGTACTTGAAGACACTGTGTGGTGGCTTCTCTAGACTGTTACAAGGACAGATGAAGCAGTAGTCCCCACAAACTCATCTAGAGCTACGGAGACTATTAGCCTCGAGGGGGGAGGAGTCCTACTCCTACCCCTTCAGTCTATCTATGACAGTGCTGATCCCAGGAAAAGAAAAGAAATCATGGAGAACTACGCCAGTTCCCCTGAGAAGAAATCCCTGACATATGGGCCTAGTTATAGTGTAATAATAATAAAAAATGAAACTGGCGTTTGGCCCCCTGCAGCTCTTGCTGTTGGCGTCACTTGCTCTCAGAGTATGCTGCAGGGTACCATTATGGGTAGGACAGATTTCGGTGTAACCAGGGCTTCTCTGACACAAGGGATGCTATAGTCCAGGTTTCTGGAAAGATCTTTTCTACACACTGACCATGAAAACAGAGTAAAGATTGGAATTTATAATAGATCTTTTGAGAAGTGTTTCTGAAGGCAGTTTTGACCTTCTCTTTTTTGACAGTCCATTTCTGGCAAATGGGGGATGACTTGCTGCTCTACTTAGGCTGAAAGGGAATGTAAGAAGATTTTGTGGCAAATTTTACATACTATACTTGTGCTTATGTCAGAAGCTTTCTATGGTGGCAATAGATCAAGATGCTACTATCAGGGAGGTAAGTGAACTCCCAGAAGCTGGTTGCATACATTACAGTCCTGAGGGTTTCTTTAAAGGAGAAAACAAACAGAAGTTACCATATCTTGTTTGTTTTTTTTCTGTAGCACATATAACATAAGCTATTTTATAATTCTCATTTTGATGGTTAAGAAGGGCAAGACTCAGAAATGCACAGGTGAAGTTCTAGACTCAAACCAGGAATAACAATTGTTAGAACATTCCTGTTATCTCAGTCTGTGCCATGCCCCAGTGCAAATGTCTCACTTTTCTTAAAGTCGTTGACTCTGACTCACAAGCCTGTTAAAAAGGTACTATTATCAATCACAATTTACAGATAAGAAAAAGGCTGAGGGACTTCAAGGTGACTTGTCTGATTGAAAGTGGAAGACATAATGTCTACAGCCAGGCTTTCAGTTTGTACCTTCTTCATTATATTCTTCTCAGCACACTTCATTGTCTACACAGGAACTCTCAAAACCTGAAGACCATCCTGATTAGACTCACAGCTAATGCTTTTGCCAAGTATCAACCTTTGGAGACCTTCTTGGATGCTGAAGTAAGAGTAACTTTAATCAAACTACCAATTTGTGGCAAGCAGTTACTTTTACATCACATTTGGGAGCCACAAAAAGTTAATATTTTAAACAGTTTGCACACCCTTTGCCACAACTCATTTCCAAGATAAATTATTTAGAAAGCTATTTCTTAGGTACACTTCAACTTCCCTCACATGGGTGCTCACAAATTTCAAATGGCAAACACATAATTGAGGTGTCAGTGTGCTCTGAACACTAGAGAGATTTACATTGGCTTCCTCCCTGTCGACAGTACACATCTGTGATTGTGGGAGGGACTGGCTGAGAGACATACATTGATGGCTTTGGTTCTTCATTCTATCCATCATATAATCTTTGAGTTTCAAAAGTCTTCTTACTGTTTGAGGAGAATCAAAGGCAAGACTTACTGTGAAACAATGGCAACTTTATAATCCGCCATGTGATAAGGATTCAACAAAAAGTTCCCTTGGCCTCCTGCACCCAAATAATTTTGTAATCCAAAAATGACCTTGTTCAATATAATCACTGTCTCAGAACCTCATGCTTTCATCTGTGACATAGCTCAGCCACTAAACAGTTCACAGTGTTTTATAAGCAAATGATTACAAAGTGAACATGCTTTGTAAAGCCTGAGTCCTATAACCTACGCTGGTGACTAATGCCTTTTGACTTTAAAATGCTGCAGTTTATTTTCCACCTTCCCTTCATTACAGTAACCTTTCACAGAAGGCAAAACAGCCATAATTCTTTCTTGTTTCTTTTTAAAAATGTGTGTATGTACAGTGGACCTGCTTATGTGTATGCGTGTTCACACAGATGAGCATATGTGCTCTTCACACACGCGGGCGCAGAATCCACTGGACGATGTGGGGAATCTTCTTCAGTTGCTTTGCACATTGTTCTTCTGAGGTGGGATCTTCTCTTAACCAGCCTGCATGCTCTGGGGATGCCTTGTGTCCACTTTCCAAGGCTGACGTTCTCACTGAGTCACATGCCTTCTTGACATTCATGAGATTGTTAGCTCTAACTGGCAATTTAAAAGTGAGTTTTAGTAAGGGATTATCTATATTGATTTGGTCTCTGTAGCATGTCTCTGAGTGGTTGCTTTAATTTAGTTAATTAATGTGTGAAGACCCAGTGTGGGGGGGTACCATTCCCTAGGCATGGAGTCTTGAACTGCGTAACAGTGGGTAAATCAGGCTAAATACAAACACACAAGTGAACATTTATGTATTCCTCTACTTCTACTCTTGGGTGGATGTGCTGTGTGAAGCTGTGTCAAGGTTTAGCTTTGACTTCCCTACAACCATGGGCTGTAATCTAGAACTGTGACTGTGAGCCCTGATAAATCTCTTTCCCCTTGAGTTACTTTTATTTGAGTATTTTATCACAGCAATAGACAGGGAGCTACCACATGTAGGTTCTGGAAATGCAAACTCTGGTTCTGTGGCTTATGTGACAAGAACTTTAATCGCCAAGCCATTTCCTCTTTCTCTCCATTTCTCTTGAAACCCAGGGAGGTTTCTGTTTTTATAAGTAAGGCCAAGGCTGGAAACAGGCTCTTGGATTCTTCTGTCAATGCATTTTTTTTCTTGCATTTGGTGAGTGAATATATGTGGTCTGTTCCTGGCCAGGAATATGCTGGTGACTGAACTTTATGAGGAGGTTGCTAAGATGCCTCTCTCACAGACCCACAAACCATCTGCTCTCTACCCAATCTCTGTATCCCAACTAGGTGAGTAAGAGCTCACTGCCTCTTGAACTAGGCTTTATTTGTGGGTTGATCATCGTGGGTGAGTGTGTGATTAAACCACAGTGGAACATTTATGCAATGTCTGCTGAAGATGAAAATATTCCTCCTTAGAGCGTTTGTCACTTTGGTGTTCACACTGTGCAAAGCCCCAAGATATTTCCCTAAAAACAGCAGCTGCTCCTCTCTCACCATACAAACAGAAAGCTTCCATGCCAGGCCCACCTTCTCATCAAGGACCTACTACGTGCTGATCTTGGCCCTGCACAGACTCAGAGATGATTGATTCACAGTGTTTGCTCTAACTAGGGTATGGGTACAATCCAGTGCAGGTATTGTCTGCCAATACATTGCTCTTCAGTCACTAGCCAGGCAATTCTGCTGTCTGGTGAGCCCAAGGATGTCTTCTGCATGCAGTCACACCTTCATGGAGGACATCAACCTTCCCAGGCAAAGCTAAGCACTTGGCTGGAATATATCTGTTCTAGGAGCTCACAGCCAAACATAATATGAATGTTAGTGTAGATGACATGAATGAGGATATGGAAGCAAGGACAAAAATAGCTCTTCCCCAGTAAGTATTGTAGAATGGAGTGAGGATCTAGCCAGTGAGCCTGCATCACAACTAGCCTGCTCTATAAAATAAAGGACCCTTCCCTTTCCTACTTTTTTTCTTCTTCTATCCTTCCCTTCTCTGCTACAATATACTGGGGACCTCTCCCCTTATGCATTAGGGATTCAATGCTAAAGAAAACTTAATGGTTCCCATCCTGGAATAAGGAAGAAAGGAAAGGAGAAAGGCAGGCAGGCAAGGAGAGAGGAAGGGAGGGAAAGAGGGAACCCACTTGTGTAGCTCTGTTCCTTTGTATCATGTCTTTGCTACCGTCCTTTTATACTCTACTGTCCAAGCTGTCTATGTGAGCCTGAGATGGGTCCTATCAGGCCACCACTAATGGCTGCTGGGTGCTATCTGCTTCTGAAAACCAATCCACATTGCCAATGCCTCTCTGGCTTTGAAGAAGTGCTTTTGCTCATTTGTGAGGAGCAACAGAGCAGGACTGCATACTATGATTGTCCTTCAGCACAGGCACTGAGGTTCCACTGGCTGGAGTTTCCTAGTGCACCTCCAAGACTGTGTGTGGCATAAAACCCAGGGACAGGGAGCTTCCTGTTGTATCTGTCATGTACCAGGCTTTGTTGTCTTAGAGGCAAAATTTGCCCTTCTAGATTTGGGACAGAAGTAACACTGAGAGCCCCATACTTATGAGGCTTACAGCTGTCGAATTAAGCACTTGATGGCCAAAAGAGATTGAAGGGGAGGCATTTTCTCCCCTGACAAGACTTTTTATTTTTAAATTTTACTACTGCTTCTACTGCTACTATGACAATGACTACTACTATTATTATTATTTATAACTTATTCACTTTGTATCCTGGCGATAGCCCCCTCCCTCATCTTCTGGTCCTGTTCTCCCTCCCTCTTTTCCCTGCTATGCCCCTCCACATGTCCACTGATAGGGAGGTCCTCCTCCCCTACTATCTGACCCTAGTCTATCAGGTCCCATCAGGACTGCACAGATCCTCTTTATCTGTGGCCTAGTAAGGCCACCCCAGCAGGAAGAGGTGATCAAAGAGCAGGCAACTGAGTTCATGCCAGACACTGCCTCTGCTCCCCTTCCTAGGGCATCTCCAAGGAGACTGAGTTACCCATGGGCTATATCTGATTAGGACAGACCAGACTTTTGAAGTGAATTTGTTAATTCTGTTTTTCAGATGGAGAAACATAGAAGGTTAATATATTACTCTCTAGGAGTGTTGGGAGAAGACAACATGAGTGATGAGGAAGAACCTGGGGTTAAGATGTACTAAGCTAATTTGAGACATGTGCTTTCCAAGTCCTTCTGTGGATCTGTTCTTGTATGATTTTCAGTGAGGAGACAGAGGCCAGTTTTACTTCAAAATTAATGAGAGGGTTGATACACCTCACTTACAGGAACTCTCAGTATGCTACAGTGCACAGAATCGGCAGAGGGTTGTGTGTGTGTGTGTGTGTGTGTGTGTGTGTGTTTAGACAAATAGTTGAAACTCAGAGCTCATTGAGCAGTTGTGGGACCATAGTCTCCCAGGGTTACGGAGGAAGAAGATGGCAGGAGTTGGCTGCTTATGCCTCTCCCAACCCGGTGCCATAAGGCTAGCTCCTCCACCATCAACCCTACTAAGAATTTGTTACCCTGGCTTTTATCAGGCTTTACTTTTTGTTTGACCTCATAAGGAGTAGTGATGTACAGCAGTCCCCCGACTCCACCCCCTTCCCAACCAGGATCCGACAACCCCTGACTATACAGATGAAGCATCTTCCAGCAATGATGCATGTCTGCACAAACCTTGTCCCAGAGGTCCTGACCACCTCACCAGGGGCATAAATATCTCTTTACCCCACAAATAAACTGAACTAGTTCTCTTAAGCTGTTTCTGGGTATGTTCATTGCCTGCACACTCACACTCAGTACCTATGGAGATCTTGCATTGCACTCACCTGTACCCTGGCTAAGCTTTCCTCCCTCCAGTCCAGCTAGGTGTGCATGGGCCTGCCTACCCTGAGGGGGAAACAGACACAGGATACTAGACAATGTAGACAACTTATGAGCTCAGGGTTGAGAGATCCTGTCTCTAAAAATAATAGAAAGACATCATGGAAGGCACTAGCTATTGACCTCTGGCTTCCACACTTAAATGTGCATTTAGACATGTAACCACATGTGCACACACATACACTCACACACCTACACTGACACATAATAGGAAGAAACAAACATAGAAAATGCTAATTAATCTGGAAAGAAGAATATAAGACCTGAGTCTATTGCTAGCAATTGTTAGATCAGTTAATTTCCTCTCTGATGCAAAAGAATTGAGTTCTTGCAGAAGAAAGATTTCTGCATGGGGAAGAAAGGTTAACAGCATAAAAATATTACCAAATTTACAATCACAGGGGTTTCTTGCCTTTGCGAACAGTCAGCTCAGATGCAAATCTCACCCTGAATAGCTATTATCATCCTGTAGTTGACAATGCTACCAAAGTACTGCTGAATTTGGTAGACAGCTTACTGATAAAATAAGCAATTCTGTAGTCTTCATTGTGTCCAAGCATCTTAGTAGTCATAGCAACATCCTGAGATACAAAACTGACATCCCAGAAGATGTCTAATAATTCCATCTTAATAATCATTGTCTTGTGTAAAAGGACTAGATTCTTGATGAGTGTCATCTATAAGATGGCTATGTGGAAGGTACATGAGGAATAAGTCAGGGTAATGAAGAGAGTGGACCAAAATGATATCAGTTATGTATACCCCTGTATGACACAGACGTAACTAACAGGCCACTGTGATTTTAATCGACTTTCAACTATTGTCTCCATTACTCTACCTGTGGCTTACAGCAACTGACCTGTACAGAGCTCCTTTAAGTTTGCTATAGGGTATTTTGCAGTCGAATCACCACCATAATGCCTGGCAGTCTGTTGCTCACTCATCTTGAATATCTTATTGTTTCCTACTAGATTAAAGCAAAACTTCCCTGTCTCAGGCTCCCCTCCAATTTTACTCAGTCACATAAACCAAAATCTAGTCATACTCCTTTACTGTGTGTGCTCTCTTTTTCACTGGGATTTAGTTTCTCCCTATTTGTGATCTTTTCACATTGCATGTACTTTCTGGATACTTTTCCACACAGGAAATCTTCCACTCTTTCCTCCTCTGTCTTTCTAAATCATGTGATTTTCTCACTCCACTGTGTCATTCCATGATTTATCTGGCTTAGGACACTAGCTCAATCTTCTTATGCATGACCAGTACCACATGCTCTACAGATACTGTTCTGTTCAAGAGTATAGTCTTTTCCTCGAAGAGTTACCTATAGATATCTCATATCCTGCACAGAGTTGACTACTCCATGCTTTCTCAGTCACCATTCCCCAAATAGTATTTTCTTTGACACACACACACACACACACACACACACACACAAACACACCATGTTTTCTCTAAAATATATATTTAGTACCACCATCAGCTGATATAATTCAACATTATTTATCTCTATAATGAAAATGTGAGCTCCTTTGTCCTGTTATGTTTGGCATGCATAAGAGAGCCTTGTATGTAGTATATTCTCACTTATTTTTAAATGAATTGCTGGATGAGTTCTTCCTGACTGGACAATTCATAACTGTGATAACTGAGGAACAAATGTAGAGGAATCAAGCCTATGGTAACCATAGTTTCTAAAACTTAATCTTTGTATAAATAGATCTTTTATGCCAGCTATCAAATAGAGGAAATTGTGGCTGAGGACCAAATGTACCAGAGTGATCCATTTTGTAGAAACAGTGCATGTTCATGTCAGTAAAGCCCTATAAGCAAGGCAGAAAATAAAACAGTGGCCTGCTGAGGGGAGTCTTGTAGGGAATCTTCTGGAATGGTTCTCAGCTACAGAAAGAAAATGGCCTGGTAGCCATCATAAGGTACTTTAGAAGATGTCTAATGGTTTCTGTCTGAGTGGAAGACTGTTGTCAGTGGTGGCTTGTGGGTGGGGCACACAGCAGTATGACATGCTTACTAAATGGAATCATAGTTTATTGAGTTGCAAAGAACACCACCCAGCTGCCTGAGAATTATATTGACAGGATGCCAAGAGAAAAGAATAATATATAAACCTTACAGTTAAATAGATAATCTTTCATACATAAAAGTTCAGCTCTAGAAATGCAAAGCAGTAAAAAAAAAATAGAAATAAATAAATAAATATTGCTTGCAAATAAAAGATTGACTTAAAAAGCCATTTAGACGAATCCTTTGGTGCATGTTCTGGTTAAAGAGCACTTCTTTATAAGCTTTTTTTTCTTAATTACTTCAGATTCCTCTGTGAAGCATGAAGGTGTTGATGAAGAGTGCTGATTTCTAGTTGTCCTGAATTCTGCACTACCAAATAAACAGCTTGAAATGGAATCAACACGGAGAGCCTCAGAACAGCATTTCTAAGTGTGTGTGTGCAGCAATTAGGATGCTCGAATCAAATGGCTTCTCATCCCTGCCTCCTGGTAATTTCCTGCTTTTAGTTGCGCTGATTATAAATATTTATCCTGGCTTATGAAAGCAAAAACCAAAATGACAACAATGTTAGAAACAAACAAACAGCAGCTCCACCCTACTCATCTCTACTAAATTCCTTCATCCACTTTGTGCTTTTTCTTTGTCTTGAAGCAAGTTTTCATCATCCCAGAGAATATGTGTAATTCTTGTCTCGTCTCTGTCTGGTTGCTGAATCATAAAGTGGTGTGGATAGCTTCTGCCATGACAGGAACAGCAAGGAAGGAGGTGTACTAGGGACCAACCTTTGTCCCTCCCCTGCTTATAACTTCAAGTCCTAATCCTCCTTGTGACTGTATCTGAAGAGAAAATATTTAGGAGGCAATTCAGCTTTGGTGAGGTAAAACAGGGATGCTAATCCCAGTTGGTCTCTATAAGAAGCAACACCAGACGCTTACTCCTGCCCATTCGTACATTTTTTAATGCATGCCCACTCTCTTGGCCATCTGAGGATAAGGAAAAAGAAGACATGTACAAGCCAGGAAGAGATGGTGCAGTGGCACAGTCTTCAAGAGTCTTGATTTTGAACTTCCCAGCCTTCATAATTGAAGTAAACTTTTGTTTAAGCAACTTTATCTTGTGTATTTGGCTATGGTTGCCAGATAGGAGTAATGCAGAATGGGAGCTTAACTGGTCATAACTTCCCTGATAGAACCTTCTAGATGAGAGGACTGGCTGTGAATTTGTGTGATCTGTCTTAGTGGCCTGGAAAATATTTCAAAGGAGCAGCAGTCTGAGCCATGAGCAGGTGTACTGCTGGTTGAAGTCCTGTGGGAGGGCAGAGTTGTTTAAACCTCCAAGGAGGTATCATGTATGCAAGCTAAGGTGGTATGCACATCTGGGGAAGGTTTAGTTTTGCCAGATTTCAAAAGACTTAAAATATACAATTCCTATTCTCAAATTCCTTATGGGGAGCCACAGGACTCCAGATGTGAGAAGATTTTGTACAGTATAGAATTAGATCATTATTATACACTGGATGTTTCCCCCAAACCATAGTGTAAAAGCAGGGTAGTCATGGGATTTTTCCCTTTTTTATTTACATACATACTTCTAAGAGGCCATGTGAAGACAGAATGGGAAGACTGCTTTCTACATACCAGGTAGAGGACCGTCTCCAAGTACTGACTGTGGAGCAGCTGATGTTAGATTTCTAGGCCCCAGAAAACTGAGAAATATTGACTTATGATTTAAGCTACCCAGCATATAGTATTCTGTTGTAGCAGTTTGAACTGATCAAGATAATAACATTTTGCTGTGTTTTATTTTTGAGTAGTAAAAGAGGATCTTTTGACAATAATGTAATATCTCCCATTTTTTTTTTTTTTTTACTATCTATTTTCTTTCCTCAGAAAACAGGTTTAAAATATACTGAGGAATAATCTCCCCAAACACAGCGGGGCTAGAACCAGCTACTGATGTTACTGTTATCTCTTTGTCAACAGTTATAGGAACCAGGTCGCATCAGTGTAGGACCCATTTGAGCATAGCAATTTGAGCAAATTCCCAGGGTGTATGCCCATGAAGCCAGCCTTCCCCCTAATAATGACTTAAGAGGTCTGTTCACTTCAAGGTGACAAAGGGCATAAAGAGGAGGGTGGACTCAATGATAAGTGACATAGGTTTGTTTCTGTTTTTTTTTTTTTTTTTTTTTCCTGTGAGATCAAAGGCAGAACTTTGTCTTTTCTACTGAAGGTCACCTATCCCTTTCCTCTTTTGTACAGTATATCCACATCCTCCAAGTTCCTCTTTTGTTGAGGGTCTTCATTATAAAGAATGAATGGTGCTGTCCACGATGTGTGTAACAATACCAGCCAATTATATTTTGATGTTTTAATGATACTTAGGATCCTTATACATGCTAGGTAAGCACTCTACAGCCCAATCCCAGAGCCATATTCTGGTGCTTAGTTTCAGAGTTTGAGATGATCTCTCTTAGTCCTTATTTATCTGCTATGTTATGCTCTCTTTAATTTAAAACAGAGGTTTTTTTTTTGTTTAAAAGCTATGAAAAGTGTGCATAAAGTTTCTTTTATGAGTCTACCCTCTGTAGTAGGGCTTGAACTAGGGGTAGTTTTCCAACAGATGTATCCTAGGAACTCTTTTACACCTCCTAGAATTCCTTTGTTCTGTTACAGAAGGATCTATAACCCCATGTTATGCTCAGATATCTTCTAAGGTAGGTGGAGGGAAGAAAAAAGAAGTGAAGGCAACCAGCTATGTAACTGTACATGATGTGTGTGAAGCTGGCCTGCCTGTAACATGAATTCAGACATAACCAACCTTCTTTCCTCTCTAGACTGTTCCTGGAACTCCTGTCAGAGATAAGGCATAGAAGGTTAGATGGATTCTCATTTGCCAAATTTTATTCCTTAATTTTCACTCAGCGAGCTGAGGTCCACAACGGCTTAGTGTCCTCTACCATACTTACTAACTTTAGTTAGTATGGGGCAAGATTTAGGGCCAGAGAATGACATTATTAGCAGCCAGTATTTACTGGATATCTTTAGTGATAGGTGTGATGGGGCCAAAGGTCCCTCATCTTGTCCCTGCTACAGCCATCTAAGATCTGACTCAGAGTTAACCCTTTACCCCCTTACACTCCTTCTTATGAGAAAGTTAGAAAATTGCCCGACTCTGCCCCAGGAACTTGAGCTTAAGTTGACCTAGCTAACTGCTGCTTTATGCTTCTGCTATACTGCTTGCATGCTTGCGTGCTCTTCTTCTCCTGCAACTGCCAACAAGGGTATGGTATTTGCCTCTAAGAGCTCCCTGCAGAAAGCAGTCAGGGCTGCTCCATGAGAACTGTTTCTCTTCAGCCAGTTATCAGCTGGTTTTATAAAAACTCTCAAATTTGAACTATGGTTTTGTCATTGAGATTTTTGATCCATGACAATAGGCACAGTGAAAAACTTGTATTGATGGCAAAGATATCCGTAAGCCTATTTACCTTTTCCTGTGCTCATATACCTTATATCATGGCTGCAGCTTCTACTGTCATGAAGTGATACCCGCTTCTCTATCTTTTGAATTCAGGCTGGTTCTGTGAATTTCTATATCTAATAAAATGCACCAGAAGAGATGGTGTGTTACTCAGGGTATATTCTGAAAAAGCTTGCACTCTTCATCTCTTTTGAAACTCTGGGGTCTCAGTGAAAATAAGCCTACACTACCATGGAAGAGATGAGAGGAGAGCTGAACCATTCCAGCTGGTACCTTTGAGAATTCCCAACCCCAGGTGACTTGCCAACTTGCTAGAGATGCATGCTAGGCAAGCCAAATCCTGGTCAGCAAATTGATTTGGCTGAACAACTGAGACAGGTAAAAAAAGTAAGAGATGGTTGTTGCTTTAAGCCTCTATACAGTGTATTTATGCTCACAACCTATCTACATTATTATTTCCATTCTTAAGGAGGAAACAAGCTATGAGAGGTTAAGTCCTTTCCTGTAATAAAGAGCTAGGGAATGGACTTAGAACATTTAACTCCAGAGTTTAGACTCTTGTCTGCTACATTGTACGATCTCATCCTAACATTCAAGTATCTGTCAAGCCCTCGGCTAATGTAAAAGTCATTCAAGTGTAGGAAGCTGTTTCTGCTGTTGGGGACAGGTCATAGGATGGAGTTGAAACATCGGGAAACTCTCTGATGATAAAGTGTCATGATGGCTGTTGACAAAATTTTCAAAATAAAACAATAAAAATAAAACAATCTATCCGAGAAAAAAAATACTTATATGCAAAACAAGTGAGACAAACAACGTCTTTGAAGTCAAGGTTGCAAAATGAAAGCTAGCCAAAAGTTTGATTGCATCTCATTAACCCTAAATTATGACCGGGTTTTATAAAGGTCAGCATGTAAATGTGAAAGAAATCCTTCACGTGAAAATTAAAACAAAATGCAATTACATTAGTGGACTTTTCTCATTAAACAAAACTAAACTTGCAATCAACCTTCTCCCCATCTTTGCTTTGGCAACCCCTGCTCATTCTTGATGAAAAAGCAATTATTCCTCATAGTAGTAACTGGAGATTTTACTGAAATAAAAACACATGTGTTAATAGCAGAAGGAGTGCCATACTGTATAAGCTCTTACAGATATCGCAGATTAGGAAGATTCTGGAAGGCCTCTGGGTTGATGTACAGCAGATTGTTGGCCTTTTCAATTCTACTGTAAAAAAGGAAGGTATGTGTAAGCCACCCGAACAGCAAGGACCATAGTGATATTTTTCATGTTATGCAGCGTACAACAATAAATAATTAAGCAAGTCATCATCCATCCATCTATCCATCCATCCATCCATCCAGTACTTCAACAAACATAGGAAATGTTATTATAGAAATCGGGGCAAATTGAGTACTAACCCTGTCCGTTTAACACCCATTCCTTAGTACCTTTCCTTGTGTACATTTTTTAACCATACAGAGAGCTAAGAATTTTACTCCTAATGGTCTCCCAGAAAAGGTCAACTAAGAAGGGGGAGGGGACAGTAACATGAGGAGCTGACCTAGTGACATGAAAAGGACATTTCTTGTGGAAAGGAAGGGTGGAAAGATGAGAGTAGGTGGGAAGGGATACAGTGAGGCTGCAAAAAAGCAATAGAGAAACAGAAATGAACTGGCAAAGAAAAACATCTGGGAGAAAAGCAACTAACTTTTGTCTCTGATTTAAAGTGCCAAGTTTCTGCAGACTGCATCTGGGAGGAGGCCAGGTCCCCCCATTCTGAAGACTGAGGTGGCGTCTCCCAGCAGATGGGAAATGGTGACTTCTGCCCAGTGCCTTTGGCCTGTGTTATGTCCTGATCAATAGTCTGGAAGTCAGCCTGTTCACATTTGGATTCCTGCAGAGCACCTATCTTTTTCTCATCTTGCTGGATCAATGTATATTTGCAGAGATACTCTTGTTAATTACTTCCTTCCTGTTTCATTAGCTTTTATGTTGCAATAACCTGTAGCTAACCAGAGCCAAGTACCAGGCAATTAGTCATTTTAAACACAGTCAATGTTGCATGGGCATGAGTACCTCTCCAAGCAAGGAAGAGATGCAAGACTTGTTCCATTAGCGGCCCTGCCCCCTGGACAGCACCAAGGGGCACGCTATCCTGTGCCCTTGGCTCATTTTCTGATATGCTTTGTGGACTTTGAGGCCCCATCATGTCTCTTTTCCTAACTAGGGCAAGAAGAGCACAGGTGGAGAGAGAAAAAAGGACCAAGGCATTCATGAAAATGAGGAAGAATTAGGAAGTAGGCAGAATGAGTAGACAGAAGAAAAGAGGAGTCTGCAAAAATGGGCAGGTTGTCATTTCTAAATAATTCCTTAATACACATGCACACACACACACACACGCACAGACAGTACAACACTTTTTTGGAGATTCCTGAGTTTTTCTATGGTAAGCGAGATTATTTCTTTTCATTTGCTCAGTGTTTCCTAAACTTATCTGACCACAACATCTTTTTATTTTTTTTAATTGAGTATTAAAATAATTTTCTGGGTTCTTAGTAACAAATAGAGTATACTTTGAAACTTTCTGAATTGATAGTCTTTAAAGTCTCTATGGCCTTAATATCCTATCAGTGTTTAATTTATTGTCTGGTAATTAGAGGCTGACATGAAACAAAATTACACACACACACACACACACACACACACACACATATTGCACACATACACAAGTAGAATGACAATAAGAGAGAGTAAGTTTATCTGCAGTAGTAGAGCAACAAAGGGTCATTAAAAAGGAGTTGCTTTATGCTGGTTGACATATTACATTTAACCGATGTTTATTATGTCCTTTCTTTATCATAGCAATTCTGTGAGTGTGTTTTTCACTCTAGTTTTGCAGATGAGAAAATGAAGTCTCATGTGTTTTGCTTGAGCCTTTATTCTATGTGTATGCATAGGCAGTTCTCAGAACAGGCTTACCCAGCTTCCATTACATTGAGTGGGATTTATTTTGGGCTTTGTGGTGTAATACTGAATAAGATGATGGGATGAAAGGGGAGGAATAGGAGAAGCAGAGGGAGGGAGGGTGAGGTTAGGAGAAGATGAGGGAGGAGGCTACAGCTGGGATACAAAGTGAATGAATTGTAATTAAGAAAAAAATTAATTTAAAAAATTAAAAAAAGATGATGGGGTGAAGGAGTTTTCAAATAGTCATAAGACAGGGTCCTAGGGCCTGTGACATAAAAGAAGACCAAGTGAAGAGTCAGTAAACAGAATGAAGCTAAGCTCAAGGCTCGTGCCTGGGCCTCCCAGGAACATAAAGGAACTTTAATGCCCTTTCTAACAGTCACAACCCTCTTCTTCACACCTACACACACACACACACACATACACACACACACACACACACAGTGGCATATTGCTTACATTTCATGCAATTTGGGTAGGTTGGAGAACACATCTGCCTCTATTACCTCCAAGACATCATTCTGAGAGATCTCTCTGCAGCAAAAGAAAGATAATTCAGATTAGTTCAGTTTTCCCCTATAAACCATATAAGAACACAACTAGAGCCTTGTGCCTAGGAGAATTCTAAAGAAACAAAACTGCTTTTCTTTCCTCAAGTCAGCTGTAGTAATAAGTCTAAACTAATACACTAGATGCTAATGTTACAGAACAGTGGGATAATAAATCTGAGGCAGCGGTTCTTTTAGAGACTAGATGTTTTTCAGCTGTAGAAACTAAAGCCTGAAGGAGATGCACTTAAAAGTGTTTAGAGAAATATACAAAATGAAATCAAATTAAGATTCTTAGGTCAGGGGTCAGCAAACTTTCTCAGGCCCAGATAGTAACTCTCCATTGACTTTGTGGATCATTTGATATTTATTGTTTTTGTGGATTATTTATTTGATATATGTCAAAACTACCACAAACAATTGAAGTTCCAACAAAAACATAGGAATGAACTATGTGCAAATAAACTTTATTTATTAAAAATGGGTGTGGCAGAATGTTGAATCCTGTTTTCACAACCATTCTGTTAGTCTGTGTCTTTTTATTGGAGAGTTGCGTCCATTGATGTGGATAGATAAGAATGACCAATGAATGTTAGTTATTTTTATTGTGGAATTGGTGGTGTTACTGTGTTTCAATGCTTGTTTTCTTTTAATTTTTTTTTTTGTTGTTATGAAGTTATCTGTATCCTGTGTTTTCTTAGATGTAGTTATTTTTATTAGATTGGAGTTTTTCTTATAGTATCTTCTGTAAGGCTGGGTTGCTGTGTAGATATTGTTTAAGTTTAGTTTTATCATTATGGGAACTGGAAAAGATCATCCTAAGTGAGGTATCCTAGAAGCAGAAAGACACACATGGTATATACTTACTCAGAAGTGGGTATTAGTCATATAATATAGGATAATCATATTAAAATCTGTACACATAAAGAAGCTGAGCAAGAAGGAGGACCCTGGGTAAGATGATCAATCCTCACTCAGAAAGACAAATGGGATGGACACTGGAATAGGGAGAAAACAGGGAACAGGGCAGGAGCTTACCACAGAGGGCCTCTGAAAGACTACCCAGCAGGGTTTCAAAGCAGATGCTGAGGCTCATAGCCAAAGTTTGGGCAGAGTGCAGGGAATCTTAGAAACAAGGAGAGATAGAAAGAGCTGGAGGGGATAGGAGTTCCACAAGGAGAGCAACAGAACCACAGAATCGCAGGTGGCCTATGATTCATTGCATCTACTCTGGATTATGGAGCCAGCTGCTCCGTGGTGTTTGAGAATGTGAATGTTCATTCTTGTGCTCTCTTGCCCTCTCTAGGGATCCATCTTGACATTCTTGCTCTCTTTCTTATCTTAAAATTATTAGTTTTTTGTTAGAACAAAATAAAGACCATTTTAAAAATGGAAGTTTGGTGTAGATGTATCATTCTTATTTCTGTCCCTCTGCCCTTCATTGGCCCACTCCCTTTCTGAAAGGTCTCCTCCTCCCAAATTAGACCACTTTCTGTTTTTATAGCAATATATCCTATCATCCTCACTTGTTCCTTCCTTCTGCTCCCTTTAGGCATTTTCTCTCCTCTCATGGTCCCATTTGTTCTTTCATGTTCCACAATTACACACACACACACGTACATACACAAATTTAATCTGCATATGGCACATGAGAGAAAGCATGTGATATTTGCCTTTCTGAGTCCAGTTTACTTTACTTAACACAATGAACTGGTGAATTCTATAATTTTACTTTTCTTTACAACTGATTAAAATTTCATTGAGTATATGTACCACATTTTCTTTTTCTGTCTATTTCTGAACTCTTGACTGGTCCCTGACCTTGGCTGTTGTGAATGTTGCAGCAATAAGTATGTGTGTATGACTATCCCTGTTGTATGCTGACTTAGGAGCTTTAAGGCACACTCCAGGAGTGAGTGGTACCACTGAATCATACTGTATTTCTAATTTTTTATTTCTAATTTTATTTCTAATATTTATTTCTATTTTTAATTCTTTTGAGGAACCTCTATAGTATTTTTATAATGATGGCACCAATTTACATGATCACTAGTGATATATAAGTTTTCTGCACTAAAACATCCTTGCCAGAATGTGTTGTTTTTTTAATTTTAATTTTTATTAATTACAATTTATTTACTTGTATCCCTCCTGTAGTTCCCTCCCTTCTTCCCTCCCAATCCCACAGTCCCTCCCCCTTTTCCACCCATGCCCCTCCCCCAGTCCACTGATAGGGCATGTCTTCCTCCCCTTCCTTCTGATCCCAGTCTATTAGGCCTCATCTGGAGAAGTTGCACTGACTTCCTCTTTGTCCTGGTAAGGTTGCTTTCCCCTCATGGGGAAGTGATCAAAGAACTGGCCAATCAGTTCCTGTCAGAGACAGTCCCTGCCCCCTTCACTATGGAACCCACTTGGACACTGGATTGCTATGGGCTACATTTGAGCAGGGGTTCTAGGTTATCTCCATGAATGGTTCTTGGTTGGAGTATTAGTCTCAGAAAAGACCCCTGTACCCAGATTTTTTGGTTCTGTTGCTCTCCTTGTGGAGTTCCTGTCCTCTCCAGGTCTTACTATTTCCCACTTCTTTCATAAGGTTCCCTGCACTCTGCCCAAAGGTTGGCCATAAGTCTCAGCATCTGCTTTGATACCTTGCAGGGTAGAGCCTTTAAGAAGCCTTCTGTGGTAGGCTCCTGTCCTGTTTCCTGTTTTCTCCTTCTTCTGATGTCCTTTCTGAATGGGGATTGAGCATTTCAGCCAGAGTCCTTCTTTTTTATTAGTGTCTTTAGGTGTACAGATTTTAGTAAGTTTATCCTATATGTCTAATATCCACTTATGTGTGTGTATATTCCCTGTGTGTCTTTCTGCTTCTGGGATATCTTACTCAGTATGAATGAAAACCTTCTGTAAAGCAAAGGACACTGTCATCAGAACAAAATGACTGCCTACAGATTGGGAAAGGATCTTCACCAACCCTATATCTGAGAGAGGGCTAATATCCAGAATATATAAAGAACTCAAGAAATTAAAAAACAACAAATCAAGTAATCAAATTGCTTTTTTTAAATTTTTTTTTAAGAATAATGATTCTAACTGTAGTGAGGTAAAAGTAAAGTAGTTACAATTTTAACTTTATGATGGTTTAGGATTTTGAATACTTAAAAATACTTATTAATCATTTTATTTTTTTTTCCTTTGAGAACTATCTGGTTGATTTGTCCATTCATTGACTGGAGGTTTCTTGTTTCTTTTTTAGTTCTTCTAAGGTTCTAGATATTAATCTCATGTCAGATGGGCAGGTAACAAAGAGCTTCTCATAGTGTGCAGTGTCTCTTCACTCTGACTATTGTTTACTTTATTGTGAAGAAGCTTACATTTTCATGGCAATTCTTTTTTTTCAGGTCAATTTTTGGAATGGTTTCTAGTGCTATTAGAGTCCTGTATCTTGATGTGTTTCACCTATGTTTTTGTCTAATGATTTCAAAATTTCAGGTCTTGCATTTTGGTCACTGGTGTTTTTGAATTGGTTGTTATATGTGATGACATGGACCTGGTTTTATTTTTATAATCAATTATGTAAGAAAAAAAACATGGATTAAAAAATTGTCCCACTCCTTACTAGTACTAAAGTGAAACTTGTCTTTGGTATTAATAATGGCTGGCATAGAACACCGTATGTTTCAGACCCTAGGTTTTCTTTCTTCGGGAAAGCCTGAAGCCTGTGGAGAATGAAGTCTCCTATGCACCAAACACTGACTTTGCATCTGGGAGACCGAGACGCCCTGCCCTGTCAGATGTAGCCCATAGGCAGCTCAGTCTCCATGTGGGTCCCTGATTAAGGGGAGCAGCGGCTGCCTCTGCCATGAATTGGATTGCCTGCTTTTTGATCACTTGCCCCTGGTGATGCAGTCTTGCCAGGCCACAGAGGAAGAGGATCCAGGCAGTCCTGATGAGACTTAACAAGCTATGGGCAGATGGTAGAGGAGAACTTCCACTTTCAGTGGAGTAGGGTAAGGGGATGGGAGGAAGAAATAAGAAGGGTGGGAATGGGAAGAGTTGAGGGAGGACGCTTCAATAGGGATATATAATGAATAAATTGTAAAAAAAATAAAATTAAATTAAAAACTAAAAGCCAGAGGCTGTGAGGATGCAGGGTAGCTTAATGCTTACAAAGTAGTTCAGAGGTGAAACAGATCAGCCTCCCTGGGAAAACTCAAGCACTTTCAATGCTTCAGTAGACTGTCTCAGGAAATCTCATAGGCAGCATGCTTTCATATAGGCTGAAGTAGAAGTGCTGCCTGCCAGCCTAAGATTTAGATAAAGAGTACTAAAACGGTTCTGGAGACCATCTGCAGGGTAGAAGCCAGAGTAGCTGGTGGAGGAGAGTGAAACAGCTATCTCAGAGAGGGATGGCATCATCTGGCACTTGTGGACCTGGGGTGCCAGCATTATTTTCCAGAAGCTTGTGGGTGTGGGTTTGTGAGTGAAAAGCTCTTGCTTGACGATAGCCCAGAAAGCAGCGTGTATTTGAACATGTGAAGGAGATGAGTTAGAGAACTGAAAGAAGGGCAGGGCGAGATAAGGATCTAAGCGAGATCCATGAGACCCTGTCCTCTGGGGCATTTCCAGGTTCACTACCAGCACTAAGTTTCCTCACCACTCATGCCGATATCTTGTCTATTTTAAGGACACACATACTTAACCAAACTAATGTTTGGACTGGATGTTTTGATGTTGTTTTTTTAAAATACATGAGAAATTATTAGCATAAACTAACTAAGGAACACTCCTAATTTAATTCTTTCAGTAAGTAGTTCATATGTTGTAGTGCCAGTACTTTAGAGACAGAAGTATTGGAATGGGCAGGTATGTCCATGGCCAGGTGGGGCTGGGCAAGGAGGACAGGATATAACAGTAGAAAGCATAAGGAATCCCTAGGTCTCCTTTATGTTAAACCCCATTTTCTCTGTCTCTAGTTATTTCTTCTGTCACTTATTGGCTGTTTACTGTTTATTAGACACACAGACATCCTCTTCAATTCATTCCACAAGACTATGAAGTTGTCGTTTTGGTTCTGTATGCAGAACCATCTCTAACTGTTAGCAGGTCTTGCACACTTTTTTTTCTGCCTCCTTGTCCATGGTAGGTGCCTCTCTGGACCTTGGATTCCTCATTGTAAAATGAGGAGGTAGGCAAGATAGTTTGCTAATTTCTTTCCAGATCAGTGCAACAGGGTCACATCTGCAAACAGCTCTGCAGAAGGTTAGTTTTCAGAGGTGAGGAAGCTCAATCCCTTCCAAATAAGCAACACCTCTCTCCAGTTACATTATCTTTTACCATGAGCCATCACAGGAACCAAGTTTCCAGGACAAAAACCTTTAGATGACTGAACCATATATAAACCATAGCCCTGAGCATTTGATTTCATATTATATCCTTTCTGTCAATTCATTTGACTGTGGCAATAGTGAGGCTTTTAGTCCCTAGTCACAGGCTGCCATTTGGTATTCTATAAACTTGTGGTAACTCAGCTCAAAATGAATAGTCCCGGCATTTGACACATTTATATACACTGTAATGGTGGAAATGCTGATCATTTCATATGTAGTATCATATCCAAGTACTAACCAGGCTTAATCCAGCTTAACTTCCAAGATCAGGTAAGACTGAATACATATGGCCACAAAGACATTAGTATCACTCTATGATAGGTTAAATGTTTATGTTGGATCTCTAACTGCAATAAAAATGCTGTTATTCCCTTGCATTTCCTCTAGTAGGGGAAAATGGCTAAGTGGTTAAGAGCACTTGTTGCTCTTGCTGAGGACTGGGCTTTGGTTCCCAACACCCATTTCAGGAAGCTCACACCATCCTCTAACCCCAGTTCTAGGGCACTCACCAGCTTCTTCTAGCCTCTGCAGATATGGTATGCACATGCTCTTATCCAAGTACAGACACACATACACAATACTAAAAGTAGCATAAATAAAAATAGAATAAATCTTTATTTTTTCTTTATTTATTTCTTTTTAATAAAGATTTATTTATTAAAAAGTTCATCTGGTAAGAATATTGAAACATACTTTCCCTTCAAAAGCACTAAACATGAACACCACTCCCTTGAGCAGAATGCACATCTGAGGAATTGCATTCAGAAATGTCCTTCAGAAAACGAGAACGCATTCTGCTCTCCCACACCCACGCCTCATGCAGGCATATTTTCCTTTATTTTATACAAACATGGGTTTCTTGCATAGACAGAACCTTCAACTTCAACCTCCTTAATCCCCAATCAAATGATTTATAATCTCTATGGTCACCATGTTTTTCTTCTTTTCTCAGCTGTGTCTCAGTCCTGCCAACTCAAGGACTTCATCATGTAAGCATAATGTCTAGAGAAGCTATGGCAATGAGAGTTCTGAACAAAAGTACGCTGATGCTTTGAAACAACAACAATAAAATACAAGTAAGAGCTTCTTGCATAGTGTAGATTAGAAAAACAACAACAATAGCAGCAAAAGGAATCCTGGAACAAAGGCTTAAACCACAGAAAAGACTTACTGTCATTTGCTAAATTTGGTTATGGTGCCGCTCAACAAAGGTACAAAGGAAAGCCTTGAACAGATCTCATCTTTGTTGCAGGTCAACAGATGCCACTCACAAAACCAAACACTTCATTTTTCTGTCTTTTCATCTAACCACTAGTTGTTTACTGAGCACCAAACACGTACTAAATCACCACTAGATCCTGTCAATATAGAAGCAGATGAATAAGATGTTTGAAAGCTCAATGAAATCAGACTAGGGGATCATAAAATGAAATAATGACAACAGCAAAGCAGTAGCACAACAATGCTGTAAGAACTGCTTCAACTGCAAAGGGTCTCATGAGAATGTAAGCAGTACGAAAGCTTAAATGTTTATTAATATTTTGTGGGGGAGGGAATACAGATTTTTTTAAATAAAAAAGCTTACCTCCTTGAGCTACTATAATTGGATTATTCTATCATGATTTTCATTTCTATCATGTGTGTGAATGTTGGAGGGAAAGCCTGGTAGGTTGTTACCAGTCTTGCTCTACAGAACATTCTAGTCTTGACACCAGCACCCTCATCCAAGCTTTCAGAAGTATAGAGCATGAGGCTCTATTCAGGTCTTTCTGACAACCTGGTCTTTAAAATGAGTGACAACTATTCTCTTACATATTATACCTGAATGGACTTTCCCTTCCCTCCTCTCCTCTCAGTCTCTCCCACCTACCTCTCTTCCATCCAAGATCTACTCCTCTTCCTTTTCCCTTCAGAAAAGAGCAGGCCTCCCAAAGGTATCTACAAAGCATGGTGTATCAAGTTGCAACCTGTGTTTTAAAAAGGTCTCTGATGACCGCTGGCTCAGATCTATAGATTAGATTGGTTCAAACGTCTGAAGGTTCATATGCAGAAAATTTGGTTCGCATTATGCTCATGGATAAAGATGCTGTAATTGGAAAGAGGTGAGACTTAATGGGAGGTGACTGGCTGGGTCATAATTGCCTGTGTGGGGGAGTTAGTGCTGGTTTCAAGGAGGGCAGTAGGTGTTGTAACATTGGATTAACTTCATCCAGAGTGGGTTGTTTTAACACAGAGAATCTTCCGCCCCAGTCTCTTATCGGAAGGCATGTCACCCCCCCTTTTTTTGCACATGGTGGGTTTTCTTTCTACCATATTATGAGTCAACGGATGGTGATGCCACGATGGTTTGACTTTCCAGTCATCAGAATTGTGAGACAAAACCCTTTTTTACTATTCATGTCAGGTGTGCTGTTACAGCAACACTAAATGGACTGAGATGCTTACAGAATGATTCCTTTTTTTAAATATAAAGGATAGTCTCCATTCAGAATTCTCCATATTCCCTCCTCTATCACGCCATTGATTTTTCTCTGATTTATATAGTTTGCTATTCTTTGATTGGATATGTTATGGTAGCCAATCACATTAAAATATTTGGAATAAATTTTATTTATTTTATAACATCAGAATAAATTTAATTATGTGTACCGTTTATAATCTAGGGGACCGTAGGTTCTCTGAAAGTGAGCCTTTCATATTACATTGTATCTACATCCTGGAGATAATTTCATAGTTAAAATAAACAACTTTCCCTCTCTCTCCAGAGAACTTGTAGAGGATGGTGCCATTGCATTTTGACTTAGCATTCCTGCTTCCAGCCAACTGTTTGCTAAATGAATGAATTAGCTATGAGTGATTAGGAAAGATTTTCCCACTTTGCTTTTAACAATAAAGCTTTGCTCTTGAACACACTCAGCAAACAATCTTTGCAAATCAAATTGCGTATTAACACAGGAGGGAAGCATCTTGTTCAGCAGAATCCCTGAGTGAGATTGTTAGTGTGGAGAACTAATATAGCACATGCACAGCAAATTTTGACCAAGCAGCATTTGTGTTTTGAATATTCATGTTGGCAACAAGAATCTAGAGATAAATAAACTGGGTCCTGCATCTTAGATGTTTTCTGGGAGTCTAGTTAGATTCATGTGCTAGGCCTCCTTTAGGTTACTGGAAATAAAATGGAATTTTGGTAGTTTATATTTAAAAGCACTAGAGTATGTAGTTATACATACTAACATACAACATAACCAATATATAAGAATACAGTAAATATGCATGTATAGAATATACATATACTTAGTTACAAAGTACATTTGTAGAGAAGTTGAGAAAAAAAGCCACACACACAAACACAACATATATTGAATGCTTTACACTGAAAACACATGATACAAAACTACATATTATATATATATACATGTATATTACACATACTAAAAGTATAGTGTAAGTGTCACACAATATGCATCATATCATAAAATTATATAAAATGAATAGTTATAAATGAGTATCCTTATATAAAGTTTCATGTGATTGTAATATAATACATGTGAGTACATACTAGTACAAATGCAGGCTACATATCACTCATGATAATGTGTATAGAGTATACATCCTGTCCTTTCCTGTATTTTCATGTTTTCTCCTCTCTCAGTTTTGGCAATGTGCTGTGCAGTGTAAAGTTAGAAAACACCAGTGAAAGCTCTCATGAAAATGCCTTCCAGAGAAGTTTGTAAGGCTGTTCAAATTCACACTCATAGCATGTTTAGAATCTCTCTTTTTTTAATTTTTTATTTAACTTTGGTTAATTACACTTTATTCATTTTGTATCCTCCCATAGGTCCCTCCCTCCTCCCCTCCCGATTCTGCCCTCCCTCCCCTTTCTGCATGCATGCCCCTCCCCAAGTCCACTGATAGGGGAGGTCCTCCTCTCCTTCTTTCTGATCTTAGTCTATCAGATCTTATCAGGAGTGGCTGCATTGTCATCTTCTGTGGCCTGGTAAGGCTGCTCCCCCATCAGGGGGAGGTGATCAAAGAGCAGGCCAATCAGATCATGTCAGAGGCAGTCCCTCTTCACATTACTATGTAACCTACTTGGACACTGAACTGCCATGGGCTACATCTGTGCAGGGGTTCTAGGTTATGTCCATGAATAGTCCTTGGTTGGAGTATGAGTCTCTGGGAAGTTCCCTGTGTTCAAATTTTCTTGTTCTGTTGCTCTCCTTGTGGAGTTCTTGTCCTCTCCTAAGGTTGAGCCAGAGCCTTTAAAACCAAGAGCGGGATTTGAATCTGCTCCACCTGACTAGTCACTTACCACCAGAATGCTACTGAGAGTGTCTGTGTGTTGATAATAGGCACTTCCGGGGGCCCCAAAGGGAGTGGAAAATCTGTATGAAAGAAAATGCTTGTCTGATAGCTGCTTCAAATCTGATCATGCCTGCTAGAGCACATGCCTCCTCTTCTTCTGGCGTGAAAGGCTGAAGTCATGTGGGCTAATGAATTTAGGAGATTATGGCCCAGACAACCACAGGGCTGGGAAATAGCTGCTAGCAAATGTTCTTGGAACCCCTCTTTAGGCCTTACACAGAGATACCAAGGTCATTTCCTACTCTTATCTATAGGTCATTTGCATTCTTCAACTAGGCTATGCTATTAATGCAGACACCACCTCCATTCTGATTCCCACAGTGAGACTGGCCACACCTAGGAGATCAGGTAGGACAGAAAGGTACCTTTGCATGGATGGCCACGCCTGTAAACAAAAAGCATGCTGTTCCCTTAGGAAGAGGGTCAGTCTAGGTGCAGCAGGTCATCATTAGAGTGAGTTAAGAGCATTGCCAAAGGCTCCTCTGACTCTTCAGATGACAGCAGGTACTTCCCTTTGCCTCCTAGTATATGTAGGATAGTCTTTCCCAGAATTCTTTCCTTATCACAGTCATGACCAGTTTTTGCTGAGGTTGCTCTAAAGCAAACACAAACATAAAATAAGTGGTTCAGCCTAATTGTACCCACTTGGATCTTTCCTTGAATATAGTCATCCCTATATTGGCATATTTCTTACCCTTTTCCCAGCAGATGAAGAAAGGGGTGAAAAATCAATCATAGCAGTAACATTTATTGTTTATTATATATGAGGCATTTTTTTTCTGTGTTTGAATCTCACAGCTGCCTCAGGAGGTAGGTGTCATCTTTTACAGAAGAACAATGAAAGGCACAGGGAGATTACCTGATTTCCTCTTTCCTGGCCAGTTAGCTTGTAGAGTCAACAGGGAATATGGGTCCACCCTCTACAAAGCCCCAGAGGATAGCAGGGACTAGGGAGGGCACCTTTCCAGTGCCTAAAATCCTTCTACTTTAGAAAATCCTGTTATTGTCATTTTAATATATAATAGAGCAGAATTTTTTTTTGGGGGAGCAATAAGCCTATAAAGCAACTACACATCATCCCCTCCCTCACTGAAGCATAACACTTGAGTTCTGACAAGTCAATACACAAGCTCACATGCAAATTTTTCCTCTAGAGATAAATCAAAGTTCCAAGCAGCAACCCATATGATAAGTGTTTTTTAGTACATTTTTATGCAAGTATAAAGCATATAAAACAATAAAAGAAAGCACCCTTGTCTTCCAAGATTCTACATCTAATTGGATAAAAGTCACACGTGTAAAAAATAGAGGGTGCAAAGTTAATAGAACAGAAGTGGGGGAAGAGAGGGAAGGATGCCAGGTGCCCAGCACAGCGTTTGGTAATGAATGTTCTCCCAAATTTTTATTTCCCCATCATGCTTTCTCCAATCTTAGCATTTTGCAAGCTGTGACTTGAGGTCTCTCAATCATTTCATGGAAAAGTCCTCTGGGATTGGCTCATTCTCCCTCTCCTTTAGGTACAAGCTCTTTGCTGAGGAATCACATATTATTGGGACACTCTTCAATCTTGGACCACCTTGACCTTGTGCCTGCTACTGTCAAGGGCATGTTGTACCATCTCTTCTATGATCTTTTTGTACTAACTACTATTCTAGTGCAGGATTATCCCCTCCTCCGCTATCTATCCTTGTCAATCCCAGTCCCCATCTAATATCACTACTTGTCCATTGGACCAACACAAGCCTTTAATACTAGGGTAACTTATGACTTTTTTTGTCATTTAATATCCAATAAATTCTTAAATCTTTAAATTATTTCTACTGCATTTTCACTATTTCTTGCAAATGCACACCCATTTCCTGTAATCATTATCTTCATTATGGCTTTTTGCCTCTTTGCTATTTTCTTCAGCCAGGAGTTCTTAAAAGTCTCTGCTAGGACTAGCCACAGGATTATCAACATGGATTGCTGCAGCCATGAATCATCTGAAGGAATGGGCGGGCAGGGGAGCGTTAGCAGGCCTTCTGGTGTTGGTCTCCTTGGTTTGCCTGTGGTATATATGCAAGATTAGAGTCTCACAACAGTGTGATGCAGCCATGATCATTCAGGCCTTTACAGCCATTGAAGCAGGACATTCTCCCCAAGCATGGTTGGCTACCATAAAAAGCTAAAATGATACGCTCAGGATGCGAGGCTAAGCACTGCACTCAGGGTCAGCCGCTTTGGACCCAGAGAAGAGCATGTCTGATTGCATGCGGGTTGATACCCCAGGTCCCGCCTCTGAGAAAAAGGTATTGGACGGGTCTGATGCTCTTTGGGTGGATGACACCTAAATGAACATCGGTACAAAGTCCCAATTTATTTCTAATATCAGAGATCAGACCTCTACTCTTGCCTGATGCGTCTAAAACAAAAAGGGGGAACTGTAGAGAGCTGCGGAATGCTATGCCTTAAAGATGGAGCTGGTTTCTGCCTTCCACCTTCCCGATGGTGAGTGCTCTCTGTCACGAACAACTCCACATTTGGCTAAGGCCGAGGATCTGGTTTGCTTCCATGTATGTGGACCTATCTGCATTGCCCCCGTGGCACGCCTGGGTTGGCTACCCAGAGGCTATTTAAGCTGTGGGCTGGCTTTCCCCAGGGTCCGAGGATTGTTCAATGTTCCTGAATAAACTGCATTGAAAAAAAAAAAAGTCTCTGCTATATCTGCAGTGATTTGATGGGAATAATGGGTAACTGTTTTTTTTTTTTTTCTTTTTTCAAACAAATATAGTGTGCCCATTTGATTGACTTCAGAAGTTCAAGTAAACTCTGTGTTAGGTATATAATAAAGCCTAGCAGTATAACAGGTCCCCAGACCTTAGCACAACTGAATCTATGCTGTAGGCACCATTCTGACCTTAGAATCCAGCACATAGGTCCCATAACACCTGCCAAAAACTGGAGCAAAGACCTAATCCATCAAAGATCTAGTCCATAGTTACAGAATCTAGGAATGTCCCTAAATGTACTAACCTCTCTATTTGGCTTCCATAGTTTTGATTCTTGCTAACTATTGCTAACTGAAGTGTGTCAACCAGGATGTGGTTTTGTGCACAAAAGACAAAGAATGATGATCATGCAGCTTGGGCTGCATGATTTGGGCAAGTTCCCATGCAGCCACAGTCTGGAAATACAGACTTTCTATTTAGCTATATAACTGCTGTGTGTGTCTTGGTTGGATAACCTCCCAACAACGGTAACAGCAGAGCACTAAGTGGAGCAAAGTGTGGAAGCAGGTACACTAAGTGTCTGTCCACTCCAAACAGGAGCATAGATGATGCTTTCGGAAGCCATGTTGTTGTTTGGGGAAAAGAAATGTGAGCTTAAATAGGAGCTAGACTTCCTCCAGCTAGAACCAGATTAGACCTGGCAAGGGCGATGATTATTTTATTACTGTGTGTGCCTGTCAGAAATTGTTTAAATGGGAATCCATTATGTTCTTAGTGATGAAAAACAGAGGTAGGAAAGGAGATGACTGTGCAGAGCAAAAAGGAAGTGAACACTGATTAGGTCACATGGTGCTAACTCGGCTCTCAGCTTTATCAGAGGCCAAAGCTGCTGGGGGGAATGGGGGAATGAAGCAGTAAGCTGTCTTCAGGCTCAACACTTGTAAGCCCAAGCTGTGTATCTCAGGCTTCAGGAACAATGGTGCTACTGATGGTAATTAACCTTTATTAGACATTTGTGGCATAGTAAACACTGCACTAAATATTCAACACAGGCAGTCTCACTAAGTGGTTTTGATGGCTTGTGCTGTCTAGTTTGTAGTCGTATATTGAGTGACACTGTGCACTGGGGACCAGATGGGTCTGGATTCAGATTCTTGCTTTTTTTGTTGCCTAGTGTGTATTTGATTAAAGGTGAGTCAGCTAACACTCATGACACTCGCTCATTTCAATAGGGATAAATATATAGGCATTTAGAGATTTTGTGAGAATCATAGAGATAATATATGGTGTGGAATATATTTCTAGCTATCTTCTAAAAAATCCTATATACTCCCTTTCATTTATTGATGCTTAGCTACATAATATATCCCTCTTTTCTCCCTCTCTCCCCCTCATCCCCTGCTTTCTCATCTCCTAGTAGTATTGGAGACTGAATAATATACCACTTAAGCTCTACTCCCAGCTTCTTAAACAATATATTTTTTGATACAGATCTTGATAGGCTACCCACACTATTTCAACTTTCTAAGTAGCTCCGATTACAGGAATGTGCCACCATTCTAGGCTCTAGACTCTATGCTCTTAGCCAATCTTGCTTAAAGTTGTTTTGAGAGAAGAAAGCCCCTCCCTGGGTAGTGAGCAGAAGAGACTGACACTTCATAGTCTGCCTCCTTCTCCTCTGGTGCCTGGGGGTTCCCAGGATAACCTTAAAAATCCACTGATGATGTCAATGCTGTTGCCCTCAGATTGCAAATAGAATGCATTAGGGCCACCTTGTACCACTTGATAAGAAGTCCTTGACATTTTGATGCTTGTGTTGTCATCTACCATACCTAAGATAAGAGGTTAGCAACCAGGGTAAACCTAGGGTTTGATTGACCAGTGAAGGCTGGGGAAGACTTTTGTGTCTACCATTGGGTAAAAAAACAAACATACCCAGTGATTTTAAGTACATTCTTCATTGTTGGTTAATTAGATTGTACAAGAAGACTGTTTGGCCAACTAGAAGAAGACAAAAAAAAAAAAAAAAGACAAAATCCTCTTGACTAAATCTGTGTTTGACCTCATTTAGCCAGAAGCCACTCTCCCTGAGTGATAGTATTTACTGCAGGTGACTGAGTTGTCTGGCCACTTACAGTGAACACGGGAAGCTGTTGCTACTCATTGAATTATATAGAGGCTCTTGGATTCTTTTCTTCCCTTTTAAACTATTTTATAAAAATACAAAGCAAAGCAAAACAACAACAAAACTTTCTGTCAGTAAAACACTAGTAAAGGACAGGGACTACTAAAGTCACTGGTGCCTAGCCTGAGAGGGTGTTTAGATTAAGAGACCCAAGTCCCTCACCGTCTACCATCCAGAGAGGCAGGGCTGCACAAAGCAAGGTCTCTCCAACAGATGGGTGAGAGGAAGCTCTCCATTCTTTTGGCAAATCACCAGAGCTGTCTAAAGTCCATTTTCATCTGTAAAATGTTGCAAAGGTCCTCTGTCCCTTAGTGCATGTATCGTTAGTCCTTTTTATTGGCCGTGCTGGGCTATTGAAGATCATATAAATAATGCATTCCCAGCCCCAGAACAAGACACGTGGCAGTGTGCAGAGGTCGCCTTGCTTCCTGTCATTTTCATTACTTCACCGAGTCAGGAGACCTACGTTCTACTCCTGACTTTGCCACTAATTAACCACCTTCCTGGAGTCAAATCGGTTATCTTCCCTGGGCCTCTGCTCCTCATCTATAAAACAACACTGTTGATTCAAATAATCTCTAGGGTCTCTTCTAGCCTCAGAATTTTGTGATTTTAATTATTTCTGTTATTAAAAGGCAGCCAGCCACGTCGTGGGCAGTTCTCCATGACAGCCAAGTTCCGTTTCTAATGGCTGGGTGAGGAAGACCCCCAGGAAGCAGCCCCCTCAAGTTCTCCTGAGAGCTCTCCTGGGGCTGACCCACAAAGAGTGACACCAGAGTCTCAGCAGCAGTCATTCTCTCAAAGCCCTGGGCTAGTGAGAACCAACAGTGCGAACTTCCATTCTCTCAAAGACGGTGTGTGTTTTATTTTCAGCTAAGCAGGGCGTCCATTCATGCCTTCAGCAAGCCGGTGATGGACTTCCTCCTCTATTGACACATATTCTGGGTCTCTCTACCAGAAATACAAGTGTGCCAATGTGTGTGCCTGTGTGTGCACGCATGTGTGTATGTGGTAATTACTAAATGCTATGTCCATTGCTCTCACCTCATAGCACCCCAAAAACTTCCTTAGTAGTTACAAGTTTGCAGTACTTTTTGCCTTCTATGACACCCTGCTTCCCCAACTGACTTTCCTCCTTTTCAAGCCTGTTTTCACTCTGTAGTTCATAATTACTCCATATTTTATGCCCTTCCATTTTCTACCTAATTAACTCTTACACTTGGCATGAAAGTGCTTCCTTTATGAGTCACAGTGAAGGAGCTGTATTTGACCGCTTCTGAATTTGAGTCACATTGATGGCCTTATTTTCCTCTTTGGAATGTTTCTGTAATGCTGTTGTTCATGTTGTCCTTTGTGACCCTTCAGAAACACGAAGGTCAGTTTGGTTTCATGTCGGCATGTGTGTGTATGTTGGTGGGGGGGAGGTAAGTATGCGAGTATAGATGTCTGCAGAGCCCAGAAATGTCAGGTCCCCTGAGGTGGGTGCTGGAAACCAAACCCTCTTAAACACCAAGCCAGCCTCTCCTTCCTCAGCCCTGGTATGGATTGTCCTAGTTATTGGAATCTAACTGAGAGCCAAGTTCCCAGGGTGACTCTGTATTTATAGGGGTGAACTGTGCAGTCCCCAGGCATTCCATAAGGGAGTGTGTAGAGCGGGCATTTGCCACCTGCAGGGCTTGAAGCCCTGATGGGAATTATGTGTGGCAAGAACAGACTTTCTCCCTACTTTTGAGAATTGTAGCAAATAAAGGAAATCTCAGGTTCAATCTGAGACATCCCTTCAAGTAATTTGCAGGGGAAACTGCGCTAATCACCCGGAATTAAGGCGTTCTGTCCTGCCGGCTTCCCTAGGATGGCGCTTATGCCTTTATCAGAATAGTTTATCACAGTGCCACCCGAGGCCACCCGAGCCGAGACCTGCACGGCTGCTGTAGGTCCCTGGCTGCTGACGCCGCACCGCCTGTCACACTCCTGGAACCAGGCTGCCTAGATCACACTCATCAGACTCTCTATGTGTGTTAAGTTGAGGGAAAGGAGGAATGACTTGGTAATTTTGACAGCAAATCTCAAATTCCTTTGTTCTTCTTTGGACATGCATGGAGAGTGGGTTCTGGTTTTAGGAGGCTTCGGATCCCATCAGAAGTGTCATTGTCTTCTGCAATGCATTGTGAGCAGAAACTGCCTCCTGATGAGCGGTCCTCCGCCGCTGATTGCTGACGGACTAAAGAGTTGACAACAGCACGGTTGTATATTCACTCACCTAAAAATCCTGGCAAGTCCACGAAGGCCACCCGATTTCCCCAGCCAATCAAAAAGTCGGAGGCAGAACAGCTAGTCATCTAACTTCCTGCTGGTTTTCTCTCAGTGCTGTAACCTCACGTCCCAGGGTCTCGTGTGCCTGGCGCTCAGCTTTACTCACTCTACTTGTTCTTGGGAGATTTTGTCGTCTTCTTTTTTTTCTTCCTCCCTTCTTTCTTTTGTTTCTAAAAGTTCGTTGTATTGTTTTTATGCGTATGTTTTCATCTGAGTTTATGCGCATGTGTGATGGGTGCTCACAGAGGCCAGCAGGGGGCATCAGATCCTCTGGAGCTAGAGTTGCATGTAGCTGTAAGCTACTTGACATGCGTGTTGGGACCTGAACTCTGGTCCTCTGAAGAGCAGCATAGGCTCCTAGCTGTTGAGCAGTCTCTCAGCCCACTCTGTTCTTTCTTTGTTTATTTCTACAAAGGGTTGACTGACTTGCACTTCTATGTAACTAGAGGTAATTTTAACTTCTTATTCTGCTGCCTTTGCCTCTCAAGTGCCTGATTTATACAGTGTTATAGACTGAACCCAGGGCTGTGAGCACCCTACATAAGGGCTCTACTAACTGAGCTCCATTACCATCCTAAAGAGAGCAACCGCCCCACGCAGTAAGGAGCCCCTATCGCATCTGCCCATGGCTTTGGCACTTTGCTCTAACCAAGAGAAATGGCCATTCTTGTTCCTTTTTTTTTTCCCCCTAAAGAAAGTAAGTGTTTGGGTGAGGGGAATAAATATGCTCAGAGCAAGTGTGCTTTTGGTTGAAATTGTGGGACCAATTTATTATATCAAACCCTGATTTAAATTTCAGAATTCATTTAAATACATTAGTTTTATAATTTGCATATATAATTATGGTTTTCCTTGTCACCAACCACAAGCAATCCCTTCTCCTCACCTTAGGATCATTGTGTCTTTTAATGTAAGACATTGGATACAGGAATTACCATAGCAACTTGCTTTACAATGAGACTTCAATTACTGACAATCAATGTGATTAGACAAGGTCAGTGATGGGGTAAGCCCCACAGTGTTGAAAGAGCGCTACCAATGTGCAGTGAAGGAATGGGTAACTATTGGATACTTTACCCAGAGTCGTACCTGATTCCTTTGCTGCTCTCTGACTGTATAGCCTAAAGGTACCTCTTACAGGAGCAACAGTTTATAATCTGCCAACAGGAGGCTGGACCTCAAACGCTTCATAAACTAAAGATGGAAAGTCATCATTTTGAAAGGGAAGATAAATGACAGCAGAAGGGTGGTTAATGAAGAGGCAAGTGCATGAGTGTTTTTCTCAGCTGAAACAGAGAAAGCCATGTGAGGAAAGGAAGTTTGCCCGGACTGGAGGCTGAGCTCTAAGCATCATAGGAAGCAGAGTTGACTTTGCAGCCTACATATCTGGGCCTGCTCAGGGCCTTTCTCTGTTCTCTTATCCTCTATAGTTGTCTGTTACAAAAGAAGAGAAACTCATTAGCACTCAACCAATCACGGTTAGTGTCTGAGAGTCAATGGATGTTCCACAGTGGGAGTTGTGTCTTCTCGTAGGAAGAAAAGCTTTAATAAAAAAGAAATTGTGGGACATTTACACAATGCAATATTACTCAGCAATTAAAAATAAGGAAATCATGCAATTTGCGGGCAAATGGTGAGGACTAGAAAAGATCATGCTGAGTGAGGTATCCCAGAAGCAGAAAGACACACATGGTACATACTCACTTATAAGTGGATATTAGACATATAATATAAGATAATTATACTAAAATCTGTACACTTAAAGAAGCTAAGCAAGAAGGAGGACCCTGGGTAAGATGATCAAACCTCATTCAGAAAAGCAAAGGGGATGGACATCGGAAGAGGGAGAAAACAGGGAACAGGACAGCAGCCTACCACAGAGCGCCTCTGAAAGACTCTACCCTGTAGGGTGTTAAAACAGATGTTGAGGTTCATAGCCAAAGTTTGGGCAGAGTGCAGGGAATCTTAGGAAAGAACGGGGAGATAGAAAGGCCTGGAGGGGACAAAAGCTCCACAAGGAGAGCAACAGAACCAAAAAATCTGGACACAGGAGTCTTTTCTGAGACTGATACTGCAACAAAGACCATGCATGGAGATAACCTAGAACCCCTGCACAGATGTAGCCCATGGCAGCTCAGTCTCCAGGTGGGTACTCTAATAAGAAGAACAGGTGCTGTTTCTGACATGAATTTAGTGGCTGGCTCTTTGATCACCTCCTCCTGAGCGGAGAGCAGCCTTATCAGGTCACAGAAAAAAACAATGCAGCCAGTCCTGATGAGACATGATAGACTAGGGTTAGATGGAAAAGGTGGAGGACCTTCCCTATCAGTGGACTGGGGAAGGGGCATGAGAGGAGAAGAGAGAGGGAGAGTGAGAGGGGAAGGGGATGAGGGATGGGGCTACAGCTGGGATACAAAGTGAATAAACTGTAATTAATAAAAAAATAAATTTAAAAAAGACTAAATACTACACACAAAAAAGCAGGTAGTGGAGATGTTCTGGGAACATTTGAACTTTTTCTAGAACACCTTGAGCTGCATCTATGGCTTGCTGTCGTTTCATATTTGGTTAGCTATAAATAAGCTTCAGTCCATATCAGTGTAGAAAAAGAGAAAGTGAGGTCATTCTCCTAGGGGTCAAAGTGTACATGTGTCTCGTGCATGAAAAAAATCCACGGGAGGCAGACAGAAAGCACGATGTGTGGGAACATTTGTGTTGAGGATATAAGACCTGTAATTTGGAGTCCTCCAGTGTTCATTTTTATCCAGCAGTGAACCAAGAGTGAATGACTTTCTGTATGACCCTCCTTTTTCTTTCTCCCTTTTTTTTCTTGGCTATTCTCAACTTCAGGACTGAGTGAGAGAGGCAGTTCTCACACGAGAATGTCCGTGAGCATCATAGGAGGAAGGCCTTGGAATATCGGAGCACTCCCTGCCCTGCCCCCGCAAATCCTTGGTAGTTCACAAAGTCTGACACGTGAAGCCTGTGATTCAATTTCTCAAATCCCTGACCCTTACTACATAGTGTCTGTGACCATGCAGATACCTTTGCATGTGGTACCTGCCACATATCACACACAAAGCAAGGTATGAGGCAGTCAATAGCTGGCATCTAGTTGGAGGGGTTTTTTTTTACTTGGTTTTTTTTTTTTTTTTTTTTTTTTTGCAGCCAAGGAAACCATTTTATTTATAATGGTCCCAAACAAAAGCCAAAGGCTGGTATGCATTAAGGCCCGAGCAAGGCACAAGAGAGAGAAAAGAGACCCATTCTTACTGAGTTCCCTTTACTTTCACTTGGCACATTCAAATCTGAGTTTCAAAATGATCGCAGATAAATATATTGATAGATTATAGGTTGTCATCTGTTCACCAGTCAGCATATTAGCAAAGTTTGTTGAATTGAATTTTTTTTTTTTCAATGCAGTTTATTCAGGAACCTTGAACAATCCTCGGACCCTGGGGAAAGTCAGCCCACAGCTTAAATAGCCTCTGGGTAGCCAACCCAGGCGAGCCACGTGGGCAATGCAGATAGGTCCACATACATGGAAGCAAGCCAGATCCTCAGCCTTAGCCAAATGTGGAATTGTTCGTGACAGAGAGCACTCACCATCGGGAAGGTGGAAGGCGGAAACCAGCTCCATCTTTAAGGCATAGCATTCCGCAGCTCTCTACAGTTCCCCCTTTTTGTTTTAGACGCATCAGGCAAGAGTAGAGGTCTGATCTCTGATATTAGAAATAAATTGGGACTTTGTACCGATGTTCATTTAGGTGTCATCCACCCAAAGAGCATCAGACCCGTCCAATACCTTTTTCTCAGAGGCGGGACCTGGGGCATCAACCCGCATGCAATCAGACATGCTCTTCTCTGGGTCCAAAGCGGCTGACCCTGAGTGCAGTGCTTAGCCTCGCATCCTGAGCGTATCATTTTAGCTTTTTATGGTAGCCAACCATGCTTGGGGAGAATGTCCTGCTTCAATGGCTGTAAAGGCCTGAATGATCATGGCTGCATCACACTGTTGTGAGACTCTAATCTTGCATATATACCACAGGCAAACCAAGGAGACCAACACCAGAAGGCCTGCTAACGCTCCCATGCCCGCCCATTCCTTCAGATGATTCATGGCTGCAGCAATCCATGATGATAATCCTGTGGCTAGTCCTGCGTCCACTCTGGTAGAATTTACTGTGACAATGGCCACTCTCAGCTGCTCCATCGTAGTATCGAATTCTATGTTACAAGCCTGTGATTTTTTAATTTTCCAAATATCATCTGTAGTGTAAGTCCAAAAAATTCTCTTATGTATTCATGAAAAAAAAAAAAAAAAACTTTGAGAAGACACAACATTGATGAAAGCATCTAGTGAACTGAAAGCATTTAACATGCAGTTTGGAATGGCTGAAATGATTATTACAAGAGTCCCACTACTATAATGGCCTCCCGATATCAGCGATGGGTAGGTTTCTAGACTCGTAGAGAATGTGTGAGACCTGCGTATACTTTGATTCTCTCTATACATACATATTTATGATTTTGACTCATAAGTTGGACAGAATAATGTATTAATTATAATTAATAGTAAAATAAGTAAAAACAGTATAATAAAATCTATATGAATTTCATCTCTCTGTCTCTCCCTGTCTCTTAGACACATACTCACACACACACTCAGAGTATCACAACAGCGCATCTGATGGCAAGATTCTACTAAGTGACTAATGGTTGGGCAACATATACAGCATGGATCCGCTGGACAAGGTGGGGATTGAGATCCCGGAGGAGACTTATTGGAAAGGCATGAGATTTAATCACATTACTTTAAGAACATAAAATTTAAAACTCCTGAAACATTTCTTTCAGGATTTTTCAGTTTAAATTCGATGTGCACTGAGGGTACCGAGGAAAGGAGAACTTCCCACAGCAGGGGTGGAGGAACAGCTACATCATAATTTTTCTTGGAGGATATTGTTATTGTGTGCCCTTCTTCTTCTTTTCCATTATGCTTTTCTCAAGATATACATTTTTTTGTAAAAGATGGCACTTAGAATCAGCTTGATAAATTCACTCCTGGAGTTATTTCTGAAAACCTCGCATTTTTTCCCCTCTATTAAAAAATAGGTATAGATACAAGGTGATATTAAATGTATAAAATGGTGCTGGGAGGAAGAATGTAGGCACTACATAGACAATCACTTTCTTTTAGGATTATGTCTCATGGAAATGACCCTGAACAGGGCTCTTCAGAGAGTGCAGCAGATACAGTTCTCCCCTCAGTATCCGGAGCCACTGTCACATTCCATGTAATCCACTGTTCCTCAAGATCAAGGCTGGTCCTCACAGGTTGAGTAGGTACATACTAAGAGCATACAAAATATGATCTTTTAGAAGTGGGGATGACCAGCTTAAAAATATGCTGTGGGCTGGTGAGAGGGCTCAGTGGGTAAGTTCTCTTGTACTTCCTGAAGACTGGAGTTTGCCTCCTGGCACCTTCATTGGGAGACTCTCAGTTGCAAGAAACTCCAGCTGTATGTGAGGCATTCTCTGGCCTTATCAAGCACCCATACACATATGACATATATCTATACAAAATATACATACATAAATAAAAATAAAGATATCTTAAAAATAGATATATACTCTTTTATTACTGGATATTAGACATATAGTATATGATAAACATACTAAAATCTGTACACCTAAAGAAGCTAAGCAAGGAGGAGGACCTTGGGTAAGATGTTCAATCGTCATTCACAAAGGCAAATGGGATCTACATCAGAAGAGGGAGAAAACAGGGAACAGGACAGGAGCCTACCACAGAGTGAATCTGAAATGCTCTACCCTGCAGGGTATCAGAGCAGATGTTGAGACTTATAGCCAAACTTTGGGCAGAGTGCAGGGAATCTTATTAAAGAAGGGGAGATAGAAAGACATGGAGGGGACAGGAACTCCACAAGGAGAGCAATAGAACAAAAAAATCTGGGCCCAGGGGTCTTTTCTGAAACTGATACTCCAACCTAGGACCATGCATGGAGAGGACCTAGAACCCCTGCACAGATGTAGCCCATGGCTACAAATGCATTTGCTAGTAAGGGGAAGAGGTGCTGTCTCTGACATGAACTCAGTGGCCTGCTCTTTGATCACTTCCCCCTGAGGGGTGGGAGTCCGGGCAGCCTTTCCAGGCCACAGAGGAAGACAATGCAGCCAGTCCTGATGAGACCTGATAGGCTAGGGTCAGAGGGAAGGGGAGGAGGACCTCCCCTATTAGTGGACTGGAAGAGAAAAGGGAGGGAGGGGCATGTGAGGAAAAAAAAGGAGAGAGGACAGGACTGAGAGGAGATGATTGATAGGGCTACAGCTGGGATACAACATGAATAAATTGTAGTAAATAAAAAATAAAAAGATAATAATAAAAAATAGATATACTGTAATATGGGCTGATGAGATCTCGCAGTTTGTACCAACAGTCAAGCCTAAGGAAATGAGTCTGATTCTTGGGGAACAGTTAGATAGACAAACAAATATCTCCTTTCAAAAATTAAGAAAGATATACTCTGTTCTTCGATGTTGTGGAGAAGACAATCTCTGAAAATTGTAGGAGAAGGAGGAAATGGAAATGTAGTGGGAGCCTATAGAGGCCATCATTTCTTAAGTAGCCACGGCTGTCTCGAATTTTTTATTTGATCTCACACTTCTTTTCACTTTTTCTGAGCCTTTGCTAGTGACAGAAGGGACCAAAGGCAATGAACATTGGATGTACATGAACAGAATGCCCTCCAGAAGGCAAAACTGTGAAGAGTCGCCCTCCAGTGGTAGGCTCTGCTTCCACGCGGGAAAAATTTGGGATGGAGACTTCCACAGATCTGCCTGTCTTGGCTCGTAAACACCCCTTCACCTCAACCACCACATGTAATATCAGAGGCTCTATGTATTCCCTGACTCCTGGTCCCCTGTCAAAGTTTACCTGTGAAGACATCATACCATAGAATTAGATCACAAGTGAATGAGAGAAGAGATCTCAGAGATCGTCTATTTTGACTCTCTAACACATGTGAGGCCCCAGAAAGTCTCCAGCTGTTCAAGCCATTCACTGGGGCTGGTGTTTATGCATTGCTGTTTCCAGGCAACAGTGGAATAGGAAACTGCCATCCTTAAATTATGAGCTAGAGGAGAATTTCAGGCATTCTGGTAGGCCAGGAGAATGAGGGCTCTCGGAGTGGATAGAGATTTAAATATGTATCCCTCAGGTCACAAGTCAAAGAACCTGATACATACTGCCCTTGGCAAATATCACTAGTAAGTCCAAGCACATAGATCTCATTTGAAAAGGGAACATGCCTTCCCTTCTCTCTTCTTTTCTTTCTGCATCTTTCTCATCATCTCTGCATCTCTCTGGTCATTATGCGATAAAGAAATACGGATACTACATATGCTAGGTAGGTATATATGCAGTACATTTGTATTATCTGCTATGGTCTCTTAACCAACATCTTTCAACACAATTATTTATTCTATCTGACGTTCAAGCATTTTTCAAATTTTCTATGACAACTGTGCCCAAAATTTTTGATGGGAGAAACAGTGTCTGATACAACTATACTCAAAGAAATTAATTTCTTTCATTTATATCAAGAAAGAATTACTTTTTGTCTTTGATCTTCATCATCTCCAGCTGTACTTTATGTTAGTTTTTGGTTCTTTATACTGTACATTCTACTTGAATATTATATAACCTTAGCTTTGAATGCCACAAACTTTCCTCAAACTAGATAACCTATGCCTCTTACTAAAAGTTCTTACAGAGATCTGGAGAGGACAGGAACTCCACAAGGAGAGCAACGGAACCAGAAAATCTGAGCACAGGGGTTTTTCCTGAGACTGATACTCTAACCAAGGACCATGCATGGAGATAACCTAAGACCTCTGCACAGATGTAGCCCATGGCAGTTCAGTATCCAAGTGGGTTCCATTGTAATAGGAACAGGGACTGTCTCTGACATGAACTGATTGGCCTGTTCTTTAATTGCCTCCCCCTGAGGGGAAAGCAGCATTACCAGGCCACAGAAGAAGACAATGCAGCCACTCCTGATGAGACCTAATTGACTAGGATCAGAAGGAAAGAAAAGAAGACCTCTCCTATCAGTGGACTTGTGGACGGGCATGCATGCAGAGGGTGGAGGAAGGGAGGGGTTGGGACAGGAGGAGGGAGAGAACCACAGGGGGGATACAAAGTGTATAAAGTGTAATTAATAAAGAATTAAAATAATAATAAAAAAGTTCTTACAGATGGAGATTAATTAAAAATTGTCTTGTTTTGAAACTTCACCTGGTTAAAACCTGATAGAACAACAAGTTGCATATTGAATCATGATTCTGAACTTATTCAAATAATAAGTCCTCATAAAAGTAACACATCCAGAGCTCACAGGAGGGGAACACTGGACCAAGTTTTATCCTGGAAAAACACTGGGCTAAAGATCAAGCTTAAGACAAGCAGAACCAGAAATTCCTCTGACCAATTTTTGAATCAGCTTTACTTCCGAATTGCTTATGTGAAAAACTGGTGAAGACAGTGTAATAGGAGGTGCTATACAGATGAGCCAGAAGATCACATTTTAGTCCTGTCTTTTCCACACACTAGCTTTTGGCTCATGGGATGCCAAATTAACTGGATCCTAAGTGACTCGTGGTTTTTATGAAGATAATAGCTATTCCATTACTTTTTTGGATAATGAGAAGACCAACTTAGCAACATGCGCTGAGAAGATAAGTGAACAGGAGCCAGAAAAATGCTTTGAAAAGTAACTACACATTTTGCAAAGATAATGTATGTGACTAATGCGGGTATAATGCTATTACCTGGCTATGGAGCAGATGTGGTATTATGAATCGTTTCATGTATGGTCAGATTCAGTAGGTTTTTGTTCTTAAAGACATTATTCTGTAACTCCTTCACACCCCATAACTTGAAGATATTTTCCTATACTGTAGCTAGATGAATGACCAAATTTAGATTGATACATTTTTGTTGTTAGATACTACCTTATGTGTAGATACTGTTTGTGTAGAAGCTTTCTTTTTTTCTTTTTTTTAATTTTAATTTTCTTTTTTCTTTTTTTTATTATTATTAATTACACTTTATTCATTTTGTATCCCCCATAAGCCCCTCCCTCCTCCCCTCCCAATTCCTCCATTCCTCCCCTTTCTGCATGCATGCCCCTCCCCAAGTCCACTGATAGGGGAGGTCTTCCTCACCTTCTTTTTGATCTTAGACTATCAGTTCTCATCAGAAATGGCTACATTGTCATCTTCTGTGGCCTGGTAAGGCTTCTCCCCCCTCAGGGGGAGGTGATCAAAGAGCAGGCCAATCAGATTGTGTCAGAGGCAGTCCCTCTTCCCATTACTGTGTAACCCACTTGGACACTGAACTGCCATGGGCTACATCTGTGCAGGGGTTCTAGGTTATCTCCATGAATAGTCCTTGGTGGGAGTATGAGTCTCTGGGAAGTTCCCTGTGTTCAAATTTCCTTGTTCTGTTGCTCTCCTTGTGGAGACCTTGTCCTCTCCAGCTCTTGCTATTTCCCACTTCTTACATAAAATTCCATTCACTCTGCCCAACAGTTGGCCATCAGGCTCAGCATCTGCTTTGATAGTCTGCAGGGCAGAGGCTTTCAGAGAGCCTCTGTGGCAGGTTCCTAGGTTGTTTCCTGTTTTCTTCTTCTGATGTCCATCCTCTTTGCCTTTCAGGATGGGGACTGAGCATTTTAGTTAGGGTCCTCTCTTTTGCTTAGTTTGTTTAGATGTACCGATTTTAGTGGGTTTATCCTATGTTGTATGTTTATATGAGTGAGTATATACCGTGTGTATCTTTTTGCTTCTGGGACAACTCACTCAGGATGATCCTTTCCAGGTCCCACCATTTACCTGCAAATTTCATGATTTCCTTATTTTTCATTGCTGAGTAATACTCCATTGTATAGATGTACCACACTTTCTACATCTATCACATATTCTATATAACAAGATATGTATGTTCTATATAGATATGTTGTATCTGTATGTTATATATGTTTCTCTATATTTTCTATTTGAACAGTTAGATTTAGTATCCTAAACATCTTTTTTTTTTACACAGCCTACTCCAACTTTCAGTGGTCCTTCCTTGTCTTGGATACTTAGTACCTCTTTGTAGGGCAAGCTGGGCAAGGCAGAAGGTAGTCTAAATTACAGTATCTCCACATCCTTCTGTAAACTTCAGTCTTCAAAGGAGAAGTTGAAAAGGACAGTGTAGTGTTTCAGAGAATAAAACAGCCTTGCTGGAATGTCTGAAAAGTGTTGAAGTCTTAGGTGAGAGTCTTTTACCTCTCTAGAGATGGATCAATGATAAAACTTGTCAGATATTTAGAAAACACAAAAATGTCATTATTAAATGGCATGTGTACTCTAGAGTCAAAAGAACTAGGAAAATATTTAATTGACATGATGGCTAAAGCTTCAGGCTTCAAAAATCCATTTTGGAAGATGAGATCATGTGATAGAGCACTGTTTAATGAGTTAACCATGAAGTATATGCATAAGGTCAGGAGTGGTAGAAGGCAGACGACCAGGTAAACATTGAAGGAGAAGCCTAGACCCAAATGGAGATAGTAATGTGCAAACATTTGTAACATAAGACCCAGGCTGGATGAGAATTCTTAGCATCCACTGAGTACAGGAGCCTTAAGGGAAGAAAATGAGACATCATTCCTGAGGTTGGAAAAATGAAAATGCTTGACAGCAGCAAGAAAAAAAAACACAACTGTGATGTTTCCGTATGGAGAGTATGGGATTCCAGTGAACACACCCCACACCTGAGAAGAGGGTGAATGTCATCATCTGTTCTGGCTAGTTTTATGTCGACTTGACATAAGCTAGAGTCTAGTCAAACAAAAGAGAAGGAAGCCTCAACTGGGAAAAATGCCTCCATAGGATCAGGCTGTAGGGAACCTATAGAGCATTTTCCTATTTAGTAATTGATGTGGTAGAGCCCAACACATTATGAGTGGGGTCACTGCTGGGCAGTTTGTCCTGGGTTCTGTAAGGAGCAAGCTATTAGTAGCAAGCCAGTGAGCAGCACCCCATCATGGTCTCTGTATCAGCTCTTGCCTTCAGGTTCTGTCTTGCTCAGAGTTCCTGCCCTCAGTACTGTTGATGTATGGATTACAGCTGTCATATGGAACTGTTAGTGAAGCAAACCCCTTCTTCTCCAAGTTGCTTCTGGTCATGATGTTTCATCACAGCAGCAGTGACCCTAATTAGGACACCATCTACATGATGAAAGGAAGTCCTTAGGAACATGTTTATACCGGAATAACTAGAGATTAAGGTAAAACTACAGGAGATTTAAAAGTAACTATTTTGAAGTACTCAAAAAGATAAAGATGTAAAAATCATGAGAGGAGCAGGCCAGTGTGAAAAAATAGATCTAAAGAGAATTATTGGGAAATATAATTGAAAGAGTATAGTCAAGCCAATTAAGATCATAAAATGGACTGAATAATAGTTATAATCTAAAATGATGTGAATGTGCTACAAAACAGAAGAGGTTTTGGCTGTCACACAGCTCATCTGCAGCATGTTTGAAAGTAGAAAGGTGGTGAAGAGGCACTGAAGATGTCGTGGCTTGAGTGTGACTTCCCTTCCATAGCCTGGTGTTTGAATATTTGGTCATCTCTGTTCATCTGGTTTAAGGAAGTGGTGGCATCTGTAGGACATGTAGTCTAGTTGGAGGACATCGGTTGCTGAAGGAGAGGGATTCTAGATGATGCCATGTTATTTCAGGCTGGCTCTGCCCTCTGAATACTGCCTCATGTCCTTGCTGTCACCGGTGGGATGCCTTTCCTGTTGCTGTGGACTGAATTCCCTGAAGCATGATCCAATCTAAAGTCTTTACCTTTTAAGTTGTTTCTGTCAGAGTGAATAGAACCGAAAGGCAGAGAGTAATATAAGAAATTCCAACCCATGGAGAATAGGATATCCAGGAGGACAGAGAAGAATAAGGAAGAGGGCACATATAACAAGCAAACAAGCAAGCAAACAAACAGAAAAATCTTTCATAATCAAGAAAAGCTGCCTGGGTATAAGGAAGCCACTAAACGACAAGCATGAAAATTAACAACGAAACCATACTCAAAGACAAACAAACCATCAGAAAATCTATTAAACAGAAAGAAGCAGACAGAAGTTCCAAAAATTAGATTTCTGCTGAATAATTTAGAGAAACAACAACAGATACCACAAATAATAGTCCTATCTGCTGACTGGAAATTTTGGTCAAATAAGATATATAAGCTTACCTAGTTTATTATTAATAGGTCAGGAGGGGTAGGGTGACATTGTCAGACACAGGAAGACTGAAAAGAGCTTATCATTAGCTGTTCTTATTGATTCTTTTTGTCATTTGACAATTTCCTATAAGTATATAGTGCATTCTGACAAACCTCTCCCTTCACCCTCTTATCACCCTCATATCCCAGCCAACTTTCATCTCTCACTAACCTCCTAAGTCTCTTTCCCAAATCCTTGACTTCAGGTTTTGTTTTGTGACCCATTTAGTTTAACCAGAGCAATTTCTGGACAATTGGATTAAGACTATCTTGGAGCTTGATTGGGAAGGCGGGGGGGGGTAATCATCAGTGGGTATACAGCTGAAGGCAGTCATTTCCTGTCTCTCTAAACATATTAATGGCAAATAGTTAAGCAGCAAAGTGTGGGGCCCCTGAATCCTTCCTCCACCTATGCCTGACTGCTGATGGGACCTTTTCTGTGCAGGCTCATTCTTTTTTTTTTAATGGTTTTTTTTAATTATTATTATTAATTACACTTTATTCATTTTGTATCCCCCCCATAAGCCCCTCTCTCCTCCCCTACCGATTCCACCATTCCTCTCCTTTCTGCATGCATGCCCCTCCCCAAGTCCACTGATAGGGGAGGTCTTCCTCTCCTTCTTTTTGATCTTAGACTATCAGTTCTCATCAGAAATGGCTACATTGTCATCTTCTGTGGCCTGGTAAGACTGCTCCCCCCACAGGGGGAGGTGATCAAAGAGCAGGCCAATCAGATTATGTCAGAGGCAGTCCCTCTTCCCATTACTGTGTAACCCACTTGGACACTGAACTGCCATGGGCTACATCTGTGCAGGGGTTCTAGGTTATCTCCATGAATAATTCTTGGTGGGAGCATGAGTCTCTGGGAAGTTCCCTGTGTTCAAATTTTCTTGTTCTGTTGCTCTCCTTGTGGAGTTCCTGTCCTCTCCAGCTCTTGCTATTTCCCACTTCTTACATAAAATTCCATTCACTCTGCCTGACAGTTGGCCATCAGGCTCAGCATCTGCTTTGATAGTCTGCAGGGCAGAGGCTTTCAGAGAGCCTCTGTGGCAGGTTCCTAGGTTGTTTCCTGTTTTTCTTCTTCTGGCTTTCAGAGGCCCTCTGTAGCAGGTTCCTAGGTTGTTTCCTGTTTTCTTCTTCTTCTGATGTCCATCCTCTTTGCCTTTCAGGATGGGGATTGAGCATTTTAGTTAGGGTCCTCTCTTTTGCTTAGTTTGTTTAGATGTACCGATTTTAGTGGGTTTATCCTATGTTGTATGTTTATATGAGTGAGTATATTCCGTGTGTGTCTTTTTACTTCTGGGATAGCTCACTCAGGATGATCCTTTCCAGGTCCCACCATTTACCTGCAAATTTCATGATTTCCTTATTTTTCATTGCTAAGTAATACTCCATTGTGTAGCTGTACCACAATTTCTGCATCCATTCTTCAGTTGAGGGGCATCCTGGCTGTTTCCAGCTTCTGGCTATTACAAATAAAGCTCCTACAAACATGGTTGAGCAAATGTCCTTTTTGTGTACTTGAGCCTCTTTTGGACATATGCCTAGGAGTGGTATGGCTGGATCTTGAGGAAGCGCTATTCCTAGTTGTCTGAGAAAGCACCAGATTGATTTCCAGAGTGGTTGTACAAGTTTACATTCCCACCAGCAGTGGAGAAGGGTTCCCCTTTCTCCACAACCTCTCCAGCATGTGTTGTCACTTTAGTTTTTGATCTTGGCCATTCTCATGGGTGTAAGGTGAAATCTCAGGGTTGTTTTGATTTGCATTTCCCTAATGGCTAATGAGGTTGAACATTTCTTTAAATGCTTCTCTGCCATTCGATATTCCTCTACAAAGAGTTCTCTGTTTAGCTCTGTTCCCCATTTTTTAAGTGGGTTACTTGGTTTGCTGCTTTTCAGCTTCTTTAGTTCTTCATATATACTGGATATGAGTCCTCTGTCAGATAAAGGGTTGGTGAAGATTCTTTCTCAATCTGTAAGCAGTCCCTTTGTTTTGATGATGGTGTCCTTTGCTTTGCAGAAGCTTTTCAGTTTCATGAGGTCCCATTTATTGATTGTTGCTCTTAGACAGGTTCATTCTTTTTAATTAATTAATTAATTAATTAAGCATCCAATTGTAGATCCTCCCTCCTCTCTTCCCGTTCTCATCTTTCCTCCTCCCCTACTTCTCAGATAAGGGGTCCCTCCACCCTACCAATTCATACCATTACATCAAGTTGCATAAGGTTTCACTGCACCTTCTTTCGCTGTGGCTAGGTGAAGTAACCCCACTTGAGGGAATGGGCCAAAAGCAGGCGACAGAGTCCATGTTAGAGATGGTTCCCTCTCTCCTCTCTTCTAAGGGGACCCACATGTTGGCCCTCATCTACTTATGTGTAAGGGGCCTAGTCAAGTCCATACATGGTCATGGGCTGGTGCTCCATAAGCCCCACCCCCACCCCGGAGCCCAGGATGTTGGCTCTGTTGGTCCTCTTATGGGGCTACTGTTCCCTCTGGTTCCTTCAATTTTCCTCCCCTTCCCATTCTTCAATAAGACTCCCTGTGCTCCACGCAATGTTTGTCTATGAGTCTTAGCATCTGCTTTGATCTGCTGTTGGGTGGAGCCTCTCAGAGGACAGCTATGCTATTTTCTTGTCTGCAAGCACAGCAGAGTATTGTTCATAATGTCAGGGGTTGGCTGTCTGCCATGTGTTGGGTCTCAGGTTGAGCCAAGCATTGGTTGGACATTCTCTTATTCTCTGCTCTCTGTCCCTGTACATCTTGTAGGCAGAGTAAAATTTGTGTTGAAGTTTTTATGGGTGGGTTGGTGTTCCCTCCCTCCACTAGGAGTTGTACCTAGTTTGAGGATAGCCTCTCTAGTTTCCATGACTCCTGCTACTAAGAGTCTCAGCTAGAGCCACTCCAATATCCTCCCAGGAGTCTAACCTGTCCTAGATCTCTAGCTTGTCACAGACATGACCTCACCCATGGTTTCTCTTCCCTCTGCAAGCCCTCTGTCCTTCCAACCCCTCTTCTCAGTCTACTCCCTCATTTTTCTCCACACTCACTCTTCAATCCTGTTTCCTCTTTTCAACCATTTCTGCTGTCTATTCTATTTCCATTTCTGAGTGAGAGTTAAGTATCCTTCCTTGGGTTCACCTTGTTACCTTTCTTCTTTAGGTCTATGCATTGTAGTATGTTTATTCTGTACTATATGGCTAATATCTGCTCATAAGTGAGTACATACACCATGTGTGTCTTTCTGGGTCTCTGTTACCTCACTCAGGATGATCTTTTCTACTTCCATTCCATTTGCCTGCAAGTTTCAGGATTTCCTCATTTTTGATAGCTGAGTAGTATTCCCTTGTGTAAATGTACCTCAATTTCTGTACCTATTCTTTATTTGAGGGACATCTGGGGAGTTACCAGCTTCTGATTATTACAAATAACTCTGATGTGAACATAGTTGAGCTCCTGGGTGCCAGCTCTGCCTGCAGTCCAGAGACAGAAGCCATTAGAGACTGCCAGCAGAGAGGAGGTCTGCCCTGGGTCCTTCACGTGCCACTTCTCTGGCGTCAGTGTTGCCTGCAGTTTTCCGGAGATGGCAGCTATTGTGCAGGTTCATCCCAAGACCTAAAGCTGATGTGACTTTGTGATTTCAATGGCCATGTCTTGCACGTTATTTCACAGCCCTTCTTCATCTTTCGCTTATGTTCTTTTCATTACTTCATCTATCTTTCCTGAGTCTTAGAAAGGAAGTTATAAATTGCTTGTTTAGGGTTAAGAACTCATTTGTTACATAGCCTCAGCACCTTGTATAGCCATAAACCAATTGCTGTATTTACCACTGTCCACTGGAAGGAAAGCTTTCTCTGATAAAGACTGAGAACAGTGTTTATCTATAGATAGAAACACACATATTTAGAAGACAGTTTGATGCTACTTTAACTTTCTAAACACTGCTGTTCAGCTTTCTCTAGGGTTCTGGTCTACCCTGGCATGGAGGGACATGCATTATTTCCTGTGAAACAGGTCTCAAGTTCAAGCAGAGAGCGCTGCTGAAGCACACACATCTTACGTGGGAGGCTGGTCTGGTCTCATTGATAGATGGCAGAATTGACAGCAGAGTAAGACCTTTATTTACTCCACCAACAGCCTGCAAAGCTCCTTCCAGGATGGTGGAGACTAGGCCCTAAGGAGCAAACTTTCAGCTTGTTCCAGCTTGTTTGCTCTACATCATGACCTTAACTAATATCACAACTAAATGATGTTTTTCAGCAAGAAGAAATTAAACTCAGAAAAAAAAGAAGTAGAACTTAAAAAGCAAAATCTTTGGTAAATAACAGTAATCCAAACTGAGTTGAATTGAATTGAATTGACCTAAACTGAATTGAATTGAATCCTGATTTAATTGAATACGAAGTGCAAGCACAGGTCTAATAAACTTGGAGAAACTTAAGAGCAAGATAGAACTGAAGTACCAAACAAAGGTAACTTGGGGAGCTGCAGATGAAACCAGAGCTGGCACATTAGAATGTCTCATATTGTTAGTGAGAATTACTGAAGGTTAAATTGGGGTACCATGAGAACAGTGCACAGTGAGAGGAGAGAACTTAAAGGCATTCTGGTGGCAAGGCATTATTAAGCTAAGTTTTATTATATGTGTGTGTGCATATGTATGTATATATGTATGAATATATGAATGTGTGTATGTTGTGTGCTAGATGCTTCTGATTGCTCACAAATTTTAAAATTCTGTTTCTCTAATACTTTGCACCTGTCCTGATCACAAACATAAAACAATGGTTAAATATCCATAGACCAACAATGGCACTTTTTCAGGTTATTTTTTTGCAGGTACCATTGTATAAACATTTACAGTCAGTGGATTCTCCATCAGTGTAGGGGTACAGTTACGATTATGGGGTCTTGATTATCCTTGTTTTCTTGTCAATATTTAAAAGGGTCCAGGGTCTTATTGTTGTGTTGGCAGGCTTATATTCTGGGGAGCTGACATCTTTTACATTGGCTTCTTTTGAGTTATATTCCATGCTACTGACTATAAAGAAGACATAGACAGAGTCTCTGTCAGAGAGAACTCAGCTCTCACAGGCAGGCATACAGCAGTGTGAAAGCACAAACTTTGTCTTATGGCAGTACCTTTTCATTGTCTAAATTGTGTGTGTGGCCTGGGCTAGGCCACCCTGCCAGGCTTTCGGTTTACCCTGGAGGTGAAATTCCTTGCAATTTCCTACTTTTTCTCAGCTGATATCTGGTCACTTGTACTGATCATGGACAACCTCTAGCTTTCATAATTCAGGAGTTCTTACTCATTGCTTTGACAGTTTTAAAGGCTAGTTATTTTCTCTAAATATTTTTCTGAACATACAGCTGAGGGAAAAGATTTAAGTTACAAATGAGCATGCTTATTTTTATCCTATTTTATTTTTTCCTTAAGTGTATGCATAGATGGAAAGAAGATTATGGAAGGCCATAATATTATATGATAATGTTAGTTATAGATCTCTCATTGCAGAATTAAGTTAATTGCTATTAATTTTCAGTAGTGTTTCTTCTACAGCCAGCATGTGTACGACTTTCAGAAGTCATATATTTACTCCAGTTTTGTGAAATAAAACAGAGCAGTTCTGGCGGGAGTGCTGTCCTGGTTCTACAGCTGTGGAAAGTCTCTAGGTTTTCCACGCATCTGGTACAATGCTCTCTGAAGCCATATAAACTATAATGTGGGAGTGACTGGATACATAGCTGGTGTTTACTCTGTTTTTCGAATTAAGTTACAGTTAGGAAACTTAGATATAGGACAGTCCTGTGAAGGTGCTGCTAAAGAGACCACAGAGAGTCTTTTTGATTTGGTTAGACTGGCATAGACAACTCTGAGAATCCTGTGTGATGCCAACTTCAGGCCGAGGGAGGCACTCCACATCTCCCTTGCCCGGCCCTGTCTCCCCTGACACTTTAGACTTCCACATCAGTTACTTGATTTTCTTTTTTTAACAAAGGTTTATCATTTGTCTCCTGCTCTGAATGTTTGCACCCCACACAGGCAAGGATCTGTGTCAGATTTAGTCAGTAAAGTCTCTGTGTCAGAAGATGCCTGTATAGAGGACTTCATGGAAATACCTATGTATTTATGAATAGAAATGGGGAACACTGCAGTACAGAAGGCAGAGCAGTAGAAATGAGAAGGTAACAAAAGGGATGCTACTTGGCAGGCAGACTCGCTAGAAGAGTCACAGTAAACAAAGTTGAATGGTTGGGTTGAGAAGAAATGATAGACGAGGCTTGAAATAAGATAGGAGAATCAAAATGAAAAGTGTGCTCTCTGAGATTGCATGCTGAAAGCCAAGCAGAACTTTCTGGCAGGACACTCGGTCAGACTCAGCATTGATACAATGAGCCTCTCAGCCTGATCCACAATAAAGGGAATGCACACACTAGTATAAAATGTATAACAACAGAAGCTGGTCCTTTCCCTCCATCTGTGATAGCAGTATCGGATCCAAATGGTAGGATTTCAGAGGCTTTGCACTTGGCATCATTTCATTTCAAACCACCTGATGATATCAGACAGCTACACCCGAGCAGAAACAGAACACTTACGGAGACACTGGTCTTTTTCTTCAGGCTTCTTTGAAGCTCTAATTAAATGGAATGGATCTGTGCCCTGTGCTTTAACTCTGTTTTTCTCATACAGCGCAGTCGGGAGGCACACTGTGGATATGTATCTGAGTGTTTTGGTGGTGCTCATTTGTGATGAGTGCGGATATAAATGGAATTCACTTAGTATAAAATGTTTACACGGTCCGGTGAGCACGCCTTTGCTGTGTCTGAAGACAGACGGTATGCTTTTTGCTTCGTCCAGCTTCTGAGGGTAACATGTCAGGAGCTCCTCCTGCCAGGCGGAGACCATGAATTATACTAGAAAATTGAAATTGTAATTAGGTTGGGCCGAACTGAGACCCTGTGCGCCTTCCAGATAGTGTTGTTTGATTGATGGCCCCAGGGGAGTTTATTTTAATATTTCTAGATTATTCCATGGAGACACAAAAGAAGTGTCACTGGCAAACTTCACAATGGCATAATCTAGAAATATTGAAACAAAGAAAGGAAAGGCAGTCTGAGGAGGTCTAGACTAAATGAGGCATTGTTTCTTTGAGTTCATTCCCTTGTCTGAAAGCCAAAAGCCAATTCCTTAGGTCTTAGAAGGAACTTATTTCCGTCTCAGCAGGAAGCAGAAGGAAAGACACAAGAAGTAGGCAAAGGGAGCCACTTAAAATACCTTAGTCACCCTACTATGGTCCACAGAGTCATTCACTTTGGATTTATTTCAAGGGTATGGATATGGCAAATGTCCATTTCTTCGTATCACGGTTGGTAGTGTAGTCAACAGCCGGTGTTTGTGAAGTCCCTGTCCAGTTTGTCCTGTGGTCTGGTTCTGTAGCATTGAACCTGAGGCTCAAAGGCAGTCAGCCATCCTTGTCCTTAGACATTTGAAGAGTAAGAGTAAGACCAGACTAATTGTTGAAGGGGCACTGAGGACATTTAGGGTATTGAAGAGACAATAAAAAACAAGAGCAAAAAACTATAATGACTTTATAAACTGGATCATCCTGGCTGTGTGGTAAGTCTCAGGTGAGGACAGAGAAATTTGAAAATCGACCAATATCTTTGATTATAAGCTGAGAACTTCACTGCATTTGCAGACTTTCCTCTGCCTTGGAAGACCATGAAACCTCCCCGTGTTTGCATTCCTGCATCTTTGAAGTTGTTCAAAGGATGAAGTTTGCTTTTAAGCACACATTAGTGAACAGAGTCACAGAGAGTTCATTTTTTCCATGGCTTCCAATGTGACATATAAAGCTTGAAAGAGCTTAATGTGTCCACAAAGCTGGTCATTTCTGTACTCCAGGGGCAGGAAAAGGTTAGGACCAAAGAAACAGAGTTAATGAGGAAGGCTGGTGGTCATGGCACATTCAGTTCAGTCAAAACCTGCCAAGTGCATTGTTTAAGCAGAGGACTTCTGAGGGGCAGAGGTCAGCTGTGGTATTATGCCACCCCTCAACCTACTGACCAGACTACTTATTTTCTGTGCCTGACATCGACAGCAGCTTACAAAAAAGACAGAACACGATAGATCCCAGAGAACTTGGAAAACCATGCCAAGCCCTTTCAGATCCATTGTTTTCTGGGCTACAATACAATATTTCCATTTCTGATTTCATTCCTTTCTTAATGAAGTGGCTTTGAAGAAGCTTACTCTGTGGCCAGAACTACTTCTTAGAACCAAGGGTGACTGTGCCAAACTATGCCAGGGATGATCTACTTCCCCCACATCAGGTTCTGATGGGAGGAGAAGCAGTGTACACATTCATCACATACAAAGGAAACAGTACCCAGAAAGCCAGAGACATGAGAGGATTAAAGTGGTTTTTATACTTAGCTAGGGTTGGCTATGTAATTTACACTGAGATAATATGGGTTTAGTAAGAAAGAAGTGGGTGCTTGCAAACTCCTATTTCCTTTGGTTCTTGTAAGTCCTATGTGAAGGATATCTGTTCCAGGGAGAGCTGACTTTTTAAACATCAGCTTCCTGAAATCAGTGACACTAAGCACTTTTAGATGTAATTTAAGCCTGCCTGTTAGATACAAGTCCCTACACTATCAGGGCATTGATTGACAAGATCTCTGTATCTTGCCCACAGAATGCAGGGTGGAATCCAGAATGGAGCACAAAGACTCGGAGCTCTGTGACTTCTGATGCCTTGATCCAGGGCGTGGAGCTCCTTTGCTTCAATTTCTCTTTGAACTGTCAGAGCTCAGTGGGAGTTCATTGTGCATAATGTGATCAAACGGCAGGGGCTCTAGGAGGCTACACCCTTTTGAGGAAGACCCCAAATGCCTGTTATGACTTCGAATCTGTTTCATCAGTTTCCGCTCCTCGGCCCTGCTTGGTTATAGAAATCCTGTGCTCACCACAGAAGCGCTCTCCTGTGTCGAACTCCCACTGCTCTGAACTGATTCAGCACCCGGTTTCTGGACAGCAACTTTTAGAGCCTTGGGTTTCCTTTCACCAAGTTCTTATTTCTACAAGCATGTTATAAGCTTCCTTAAAAGCAGATTCTACCTTTTCTTTTAGATCATAATATGGAAGGATGGCTGAGAGATGAGTAGAGAGGAATATTCATAAAAACAGCTTAGGTGCCACTAATAGGAACGGGTATGAGAACGTAAGTGATGTACTGTTCTTTCCGATTATACAAAGTCATAAATAGGTGGGGGAAACTCGCATTTCCAGTTGGCAAGGAACGCCTATTCTTTTTATTACTGTTCCCTCCAGGAGCCCTCGCACCCTCCCACCTTCCCTCATTTATTTTATATACCACACTTAAAATTGGAGGCATAACCTTGCTCAAGAATGTGCAAAACAGGAACATGGTAATGAACTCCTGTTGCTGCTATAAACTTGATGAATGGCTTGTGGAGGAAGGGCATGAAATGGCAATCTCAGGCCAGTGATTAGCTCCGCACAGTCCTCCTTACGAACTCATGCTGGCCAGCAGCGTTAGCTCTGCTCTGGGATCTCTCGGGGCTCTGAGGCAGCACAGAGAGGAACAAAGGATGCTGCCTTGTTTCTTCCCAGCGGCGTGAGTGCCTTCCTACAGAGAGCCTCTCCAGACCCACCTCACTCACAATTCTAGCTGTGTTTTACCTGGAAGGAACTTTGTGTGCTACCTCGACTTAAACTTACACTCTGACTTCTGCCCATCTCAGACTTCAAGGACACAAGTGATTGTATTCACTCTTCATTTTGCTTATGATACAGATATCTTGCAACAAGGAGTGCTCTGTTCAGTGTGATCAGATGACCATACAGTGGCCTGCTCTGGAAACAGAAGGGTGCACATCAAATTTTTTCATGTGCAACTGGTTCTTGAGAAACAACAGAGTGGCTTTTAGAAGTGGCAAGGTACTTTTCCAAGTGACTAGTCAAACTGAAATCTCAGGATTGTTTATCAAATGTTCTCTGAAAAGAAAAAAAAACATTAAACCTTTCTTCCATAATCTACCATGAGACTAATAACAATGAGGCATGTGTTTCTACATATTTTCTGTGCTTTGTTTCTATCTATTTTATGTATTTATTTTATCAGCCACCTTGGAGCAGAATGCTAGCTCTGTTTTGGATGGCATACCACACTTTTCCTAGCATGGGAATATCTGTGGCCCTTATTATTCAGTATGGATACTAGAGCAAGAGCACTGGGTACACTTGGGTTCTACAGCATCTTAGGTCACACCCAGGCCTCTTTAATCTGCCTTTCTGTATTAGTTAGAGACATGGGTAGTTACAATGTTCATTATTATTTGATTTGTCTCACCATAGGAATACTAAGCAGGAACTCATGAAGTACTCACTGAGGTTAGCTAAATTTTTTTCTCTAAACAGGGTGACATATTCTTAGAATCGAGTACTTGGAAAGCAGAGGTATGACAATCAGTAGAGCAAGGCCTCTCTTGGCTACCTAGCAATTTTGAGACTAGCTTGGGTTACATGAGACTCTTGCTCTAACACTACTTGACTATCCTGATTTCTTAGGATGAAATATTATGTCTTGACTAAAATGTTTTATTTGAGCATACAAACCAGTAGAGTATTCATTTTAAAAAGAGGTTGATGAAGTATGGGGGAAAATCCAATAAATTCAGTTGACTTAGAGAATTTTCTTTAAATATGCATTGGTGGCACAAGTTGATGTGTGTGTGTGGTGTTCATGTGGGTATACCAATGTGATTATTTATGTATGCATATGTGGAGGCCAAAAGTCGGTGTTGAGTTTATTTTTCTATAGCCCTTTACCCTATTTTTGCAACAAGGAGCTGCACTAAACCTGGTGTCCCTGGCTTGACTAGGATGGCTGGCCAATGAGCTCTGGGGACCTGCTTGTCGCCAAGTCTTCACTGCTTCCTGCCATGTTGGGCCAATTTTTAATAATAGATGTATTTACTGAAGCACTGGATTATTCATGGCTTAGATCAGACAGCCATGTTTTTCAAGGGCATTCCTTATGATGAGAAAAATCTCAAAACTACTTATCCAGCTTCTGCTAATGGGTTTGTGTGGAAAATTAAAGAACTAATCGGTACAAGAGGGATTACACAGCAGGATATCAAAATAGTGTGTTGTCAGCTATCACCACAAATAAAATGGAGAACTGTGTGAATTTGTTTTTATATACCTTCACGTTCTCTCCATTACAGATCACAGTTAATATCTTTTTATATGAGGTGTCACCTGTTCCACACTTGTTAGCTTCACAGGTAACACCCATCACTGCATGAACTTTAAAATAAGAACACCCGAATCCTTCTCTTGGTCTGACCACTCATTAAATTCACGATGCTGGGAAAGTCATAGATACACTTTAAGTTCAACCTTTTCACTATAAAATGGAGGTGATAACAGTATTGTTACAGCTAAATAAAATAATGTATGTAAAGTGGTTCGTCAAGGTTTCTGATAAAAAAGAACTATATTTCAGCAAATTGTTTTGTCATTGCTATTTAGCTATGGAGTGACTCCTGGAGAGCAGGGAATACGCTGTTGCCTCTAGCAGGCAGCAGTGTCCAGCACATTAGTCTCATCAAACAACTCTCTGATCTATAGAATTCATTTTGGGACCCAAGAGGAATTTGTTGAATTATTGCCTGATGGATGGATTATTCTTCTCTTGGTTTTCATGGTTTCTCCTAGAGATGCTCACAAGTAGAACACAGCAAACACACAGCATATGTATTAATCAGGTGTTTTCAGCTTGAAGATGCTTCTTAGGTTCACAAGCTTTATTCTCATAGAGGAACAGGGAGTGATGGAAATTGTCCTCATTGACTCCATGAACTCCGATGAATCACTTGATGGATTGGCTGATGTCACCCATCATTCTGTACTTGTCTTGCGTATTTGACGGGCATCTATAAATCTTTTTCCTTTAAAAAGCCTCAGCTTGTGATGTCCGTTTGGCCCCACTTACATGAAGCTAGTGTATGCATGGTATGTATTTGTGATACGGCTTGGTACTAAGTTAAAACACTATCTTTCCCTCCCAAATTACATGCTTAAAAAACTGAACAAGTCACATTGCACCCGATTTCACTGTGTGTTACATGTCACATAAAGATAAGCAAAGAAGGGATTGAAGGGAAGGGATGGCTACATTTTAAACAACCATGTGAAGGCTGGAACAGTCAGGTAGGTACCTCTGTACCCTTTGTTGATGAAGTGAATCGTGAAAACACTGTCAGTATGATCACAGGACAAACATCCTTCCTCACGTGTGAATTCATGTATGGATGGACTAGTCCAGAGATGTCTCACACAGAGGAAAAGCCTGACACTAGTAATCCAGTCTCTTAGAGTGTGTATGGCTTTCCTGGGTTTCTCTTTTTTTCTTATTCTAAAGGCAAATTGTCTGAGAGGAACCAGTGAGGAGCCTCTTAGGCTTGCAGGGTCATTGAATTCTTCAGAAAGAAAAAAAAAATAAGAAGATAAACATTTGGGGACTGACTTACAAAATGAATTTGGTTGAGATAATTATTCATAGTATGTATTCAAGTATGTCATATATAATATCACTTTAAATTTATATACATATGTATAATATCACTTTAATTATGTACTTATAGGATATGTTGCTCATATTTCAATATGGTTGGAGAAATGTTTGGGATAAAAATAGTAAGCTTTAAAGTGGTTTTCTTCTTAAATCAAGACCAAACTATAACACGTGTGTGTGTGTCTGTGTGTGTGTATGTGTATATGTATAGGGGTGTGTGTGTGTGTGTGTGTGTGTGTGTGTGGCGCTGAAAGGTTGGAAAAGAAATCAAGAGGTAAGGATGACAAATTGGCAAACTGTGTAATAGTCTCATTCCATTGAGTCTAGCCCCATCCTAGGTGCTTTGGAGAAATGTGGGAAAAGAAATAGATAGAAGCATGCATGGCTGTGCTGAGACACCACTGAGACAACTGAGCATCTGTGCTTTCGTTCCTCTCATTTTGCTTTTGCACACACTTCTAATTTAGCAAAGTACTCTCACATCCGAGTACAAATTACATGTTTGCAAAACATTTGGCATCAATAATTGCTATCTGTATGCACAGACTCTCTTTAGAGCTTCAGAGCCACAGGGGTGGTATATTCACATAGGCTCCTCTGGCATTTATTTCTCATTCTTGTGCATTTCTTTCTCTGGGTGTTTAAATTCTGAAATGGACTGAGCTATAAAAACACATCCCTGGTCATTTCATTTCTGTGTGGGCTGGCCAGGGTATATCTGAGTACTACAGGGGATGTTATGAAGTGTTAGACTCAAATAGTTTATTCACAGAGGGGTAGGCCGGTGAGTGGGACCAGAGTCCATGTGAGCTTTTTGTTGTTTAAAGCATCTTATTAAGTCATAAATGTCCCAGATGGATGCAGCTGTGATGGGCATGGGCTAAATGAGGAAATAAAAATAAATAGTTTGTGCATTGATTTGAGCTTGCCTTTAGATTATATCTTCTTTATTTTAATACTGTCCTATTAAAAAATAACTAGCAAGAGTCTCCAGAGCAGAGGCACGAAGATATTATTAACTTGAGTATCATGCTGCCTTAATTGTATCTTCCCTGGGAAGACACACGCATTAAGCTACTGTCAAGGAAGAAAAGGAGGCCAGTTCATCTTCTTATATCTGTGAATGTTGTTGGAAGGTCTCTCCCACAGCCTGCCTCACCAAGCAAGGTCAGGAGGGAAAATCTTAAAAGGCTAGGGATGTCTCCACTGTTGGTTAGAAAATGGAAGATGACTTCACTTTCTGACAAGCCAAAAATGAAAAATGGCTTGAGTAGTATCTGTCATGTCTCACCATTTCTAAGTTTTAGCTGCTGAATGTAAGATGCCAAGAAGGAATCACCAAAGCAGGCATGTGTTGGAAGGTCATCCAGGTGGAAGATGTGGTGAGGGAAATAGCAATTTTTCAAGAGAGACCAAACCATTGGTAACTAGGTCACCCAGCATGCGATCATCCACAGTGGGAATCTCATCACCATCCTTCCCCTATATTTCACTTTGCATTCCTTCCCAGCCAAGGACTTCCCACTCTGGCCTCATGGATAAAGAATAAGTGACTGAGGTGTGGAGAGCTGTAATGAGAGAGAGTTGGGAATTTTAGGAACTCTTTTTCCCTTTCAGATTCACTCATTCTCTTGCCAATATGTAGAAGAAATAAAAGCAAAACAAACAGGCAAAACCTCCAAGATATGAATATAAAGCTAATAAATTATTACTTTCCTGTACATGGTAGCTTTTCAGATACTGTAGGAATAAATTTTAAGGAACGTCTTAAAAACAGTTGAAAATAAGGAGACTTATGGGAAATTCTAAACCACAAGAAGAGGAAAGGTGGCAAGAAGATAGTGTCTGTGTTCTTGGTTGAAGCAATAAATACAGTGAAAATAGTTATTTTTAGGATATTTACACAAAACAGAAAGGACATAAGGACTCATTTTCTGCACAGTAACTCATCTTGATCTGACTCAATAATGACAACTTAATGGATCCAACTCATATTTTTCCCAACTTCTAACTTCATTTGCAACTTTCCAGACAGCTCTCACCTTGCACGTTCTCAGCCTAAGTTACTCTCAGTGCAGTTTCACCTGAAAGTGAGTTGGCTCTGTAGAAAACCCATTGGGTCTTGATTTCTGAGAGTCCAGATGTGCCAGGGCACATGAGACCAGAGGAAGGTTCAGCAGCCTTCAATTCCCCCAAATTCTCTTACTTTATAGAATGATTCTGTAAAATGATGTTTGCAGTGCTGGTGAAACGGATTGGTGAGTAAAGGCACTTGCCACCAATCCTGACAACCTGAGTGAGTTCAAGCCATTGGACCAATTTTCTGGAAGGACAGAACTAACTTCCCTGACAGCACATGTGCGTGTGGCTGTGTGCACTTACAAAAACACACATAATACAATAAACAAGTGTAGTAAAAAAATAAAAAATGTTCACCAAAGCAATATCTCTCTTTATAATTATTAATTAGAATTTATTGTATGACTATACTTTTCTAGAGGTATATAGTACCATTAAGGAAGTATCATAAGGGTTACTGTTTGTATCTGTCATAAAAAGTGGAATCAAATGTTTCCATATATTCAGGTATGTGTATTATTTCCCAAGCTCCATGGGGAGTTGGGGAAGGGGGTTAAAATGTGACTGTCATTCTGGAGGCACTGGACTACTTTTCCCATCTGGAGTCCTACTCAGCCCACACTGGGCTTCCATTTTCCACAGAGAGTTATGGCCCTGTCAGTCTCTCTTGCTAACTTCAGCAATCCAAGGCCTTTCATTAATTGTAAGAAGAATAAGGGGCAGGGACAGAGAGATCCTTGAGGCCTCTAGCACTGAAGTGTCAAGAAGGTGAAATGATGGAACTCAGCTGCCATCACCCTGGAAGTTTCCTGATCTGCTTTCTTTTTTGTCTGTCCCAGGTGAGCCCCAAGGACTGAGAATTGGGAGGAACCTCAGCTTTGTTTAGGGTACTTGCAACAATGCTCACTTTTAAAGTCCCCTTCTTAAATCAGCATTTCTTTCCCTCATGATCTGGAGGCAGAGGCTGCAGTGGCAGGCCAGTGCACTTGTTTTTTATATGCAAATAAATCACTTGATTATATTTTTTTGTCCTTATGTTATCATGAATATTTCAAATGAATTTTATACGGCTTATATTTATGGTTTGGGAGTTATTTTACTTTTTGGCTCACTGCCGTCTCATCTGCATATACCATATCTCAGCTGATGTTGATTGGTCTAATTTACATATTCATCATGCTTCTATTTTCAAAGATATTTTGTTATAAACTGGCTTTTCTTCCTCCTCCAGTGTTATAATAGCACGTAGATGTGTTTTTAAATTGTACTCATTTCCATACATAATTTTTCTGGTTACCATAAATCACCACATTGTCACCTGCTCCCCCCACTCCATTCAGCATAATCTTCACACTTTATGCCAAGCTGACATATGGCTCCAAAGTAATTAAAGACAATGTAAACAGTTTACAGTGCACTTTGCAAAGCCACTTCACATTGCAGAGAGTTTAGTGATTTCCGTTCTCTCCTAGTAGGTCCCAAAGCAATGAAGAGTTGGGAGGGTAGAGCTGAGGATGCTGATGAAGTGTGAACACTGGCCCTGTCATCTTCAACTGAGAAGTTTCCATATTACCCAGAAGATTCTCCTGCTAACTGCTTATAAAAACAGAGCTGGGTTAATGGACCAAGAAGACCCATCTGCAAGGGTTAGGAAGTATACCAATTTTTCTTTCTTTCTTTTTTTTTTTTTTTTGGATAGAAAAGGCACAGACCTCTTGTAATTTTAACAGGAGGAACAGATGAAGATCCAAACCCATCAATGTCCCAGATACAGAGATGGGACATTGAAGGTGCTTGGTAACATTATAAATGAGTGGATATCACTAACACTTTTACACTGGATGGACACTTACATGCTCTTATAGCTTGGGGAAAGATAAAAGGAGGGAAGGAAATAAAGATGTGTTATCTCTGAGTCTGCACAGTCTGGTTAGCCATGAGCATGAAGCACATTCCTCTAGAGAGTATCCTTTTCTAGTGCTTATTCACTGTGTTACCTTGGGCAGGAAACTGGATCTCTGTAGACCTGTTTCCTAGAGAATAACACTGGTGGTGAGACCCGCTGCCTGTGTGGCAAAGAGAGAGGGCGAAAACCGTAGCTCTTCATTTAACAACGTTCAGTTTTCTCCCCTGCTGCTCCTGTCCACTGGCACACTCTCTGTCACTCAGAACAACATAGCAACTGGAGCAAGAGTTCTTGAATTAATATCTGATTGTGTCACCCCTTACACTTGCCCTTCCACACCCACCCACCCCTCCTTTCCTGAACTAATATCTTTGTTCATTGGAGGAACAAAGGATGTACATTGTGTACCCCCTTTCCTGAATTAATAGCTAAATTGTGTTGCATCTTAAACTTGCCCTTACACACACATACACCTTCATTTCTGAATTAATCTTATGGTGCCACCTCTTATATTTGCCCTTATCCACATCACCCCTCCTTTAACCCATCCAATGCTTTTGTTTTACCAGTCTCTTTATGTAGCGAGGTGGCCCGTAACACAAGAGATGGGACTGCTTTGAAGAGGCAAGCATTTTGCATACTCTTCTTGGCTCTGCCAGCCCTTGTTCAGTCCATACAATGTACTGCATCATTAGAGCCCACTGCAATACTTTGCATATTATTCCTAAAATATCCTTTCTAGTCTGTCACTTTCATTTAGGTGGCCATGCCTTCTCCTTCAGATTTCCACACCAATGTCATTTCCCCAGAGCCTTTCCCTAGAAAAGCTCTCTTTAACCTTCCAAGCCGAGAAGAACTGCTACCATATTCACACTTTGACACATTCTGAAGTCACTAGCTTCTGCACTGATGATCACCATGCAATTTTACATATACTTATGTGATATGTATTTTCTTTTAAAAAAATTAAACAAATAATTTATTTAATTTTTAATTGGTGAAAGGGTATCACATCCTCTGAAATGGAAGTTACAGACAATTGTGAGCTGCCCTATGGGTGCAGGGAATTGAACCTGGTCCTCTGGAAGAGCAGCCAGTTCTTTTAACCACTGAGACATCTCTCCATCCTGGCATTTTTTAACAATACTATTGGAATATAAATTCTACAAACACTAGGATGTGTTTGTCTTGTCTTTGTGAAGTATTGAATCCATGGTGCAGAGAGCCAGGTACATACCATAAAAATATAATAAGCACAGACATAAAAATAAGTGAACAAATATAATCAGTATAAGGTGCAAGAGGAGGCTTTCTACTATGAACAAAATACTAAATAACAAAAACAGATATGGTCAATAGTGAAGCAGTCTGTAGGCAGATGGACATGAGAGTCTAATATAACACAAGTAATTACATAGTCACAATTACAATACAGTCCAAGATTTAAAAAATACATCAGAAGTTGTGTGTAAAATCAGTGACATGAACATTTGTTAGACTCTTTGCTGTTCTGAGAGGCAGAAGAAAATAAACTCTCAATGGGCTTAAGGATAAGAAGGGAATTTAATGGTTCATTTAACCTGATGGCCAGAGAGGAAGAATGGCTTTAGAAGCAGCTTTATTCAGGTTCTAGTGTCCGTAGGACTTGGGCTCTCTCTGAGTCTTTTCTTCCATTATGTTAGTTTTCTTCTCATCCCTACCCCTAGTGGTAGATGGTGACAACTGTCCTGGCCTCACTTCTTTGGGGAGTTCTATTCCTGAAGAAAGAACTGACCTTTTCTTTTTTTTTCTTTCTTTTTTTTTTTTTTTTAAGATTTATTTATTTACTACTTATGCAATGTGTGTTAGCATGTACACCTGCATGCCAGAACAGGGAACCAGATTTCATGTTTAGATGGTTGTGAGCCACCATGTGGTTGCTGGGAATTGAAGTCAGGACCTTTGGGAAGAGCAATCAGTGCTCTTATCCTCTGAGCCATCTCCAGCCCCAGAACTGACCTTTTCATTGCTCAATCCCATAGAAGTCTTAGGATTTATGGCTTCCCTAGATTGCAGAACCAATCCTCCAGCAGCCACGGGAGCAAAGAAAAATGATGTTCAAGCTGCCTGCCCCTCAATTATGAGCACATCTTTAGAGTTGAAAATCTCTCCCCAACTACATGTACTTAATGTGAGGCAGAAAAGACCCACAAACAAAACTGAAGCTGGTGCTTTGGGGGTGAGTGGGGTAGTAGGTACTCTCTGCTTCTCATAGTTGGGTAAACAAAGTCTGCAAAGAAAATTAGTCCCGCCACGTAGGGGGGAAAGAGCAAATTCACTGTGGCCCATGTGGTTGGAGAAGGTTTCTGGAGGAGAACCGAGACTTGAAAGACAGCTGGCGTTATATTAGCAGGAGTTTCTTTTTTTTTTTGCATTTTTTTAAATTTATTTTTTAATATTAATTACAGGTTATTTACTTTGTATCCCAGCCATAGCCTTTTCCCTCATTCCCTCCCAATCCCACCCTCCCTCCCTTGTCTTCTCCCTGCTCCTTTCCAAGTCCACTAACAGGGAAGGACCTCCTCCACCTCTATCTCACCTAGCTTATCAAGTCTCTTCAGGACTGGCTGCAATGTCCTCTTCTGTGGCCTAGGAAGGCTGCTCTTCCCTCGTGGGAGGGGACTGGGAGAGCTCGTCGTTGAGTTCATGTTAGAAATAGTCCCTGTTCCCCTTACTAGAGTACCCATTTGGACACTGAGCTACCATCGGCTATATCCGAGCAAGGGTTCTAGGTTATATCCATACATGGTAGCAGTAAGGCCAGAGTGAATCCTCCTACACCTCAAGTAACATGCAAGAGAAACAGTCTCATGAAGGACCCCTGTGCCCTGATATATTTGGTCCTTGTGGTGCTCCTGTACTCTCCAGGTCTTACTAACACCTTCTTTCATATGATTCCCTGCACTCTGCAGATGGTTTGGTTATGAGTCTTAATATCTAGCAGGAATTTCTTATTAGCATGCTCATCACATTAATTACCACTGTAGTTAACATTCATTGAGGACAACTGTGTGCCAGGTACCTATGGAAGCTTGTTACAGTCATCGTTTTTACCCTATCCTCCCCAAAGACATTAGATCTGTCTAGCAGTTGTTTGAGACCTTTGATAGGATAATTATATAGGTTTGAAGAAATTGTAGCCAAACAGTAAGTGAACACAGTGAAGAGGTAACTGAAAGGGAGAGAGGCAGGATGCCTGGGAGGCCACTTTGTCAATGGCATTCACGATGGAGGGGGAAATGCATGGTGGGGAGGGGGCACTTTGTAGGAAGTGTTTCTTCTCTCTCTGTTTAGTAAGGATAGAAGTGAACTTTGTCATGCAGAATGAGGAAAAAAGACTTGTAAAGAGGAAGATGTGGAAGATGAAGCCAGTGCTTATTAAGTTTAGGAAATGGGTTAGAAAGTAAAGGGAGAAACCAGATGAAAAGGTAGCTCTAGAAGGAAGACGAGAACTTAGCAATGACGAAAAAAGAATGTGAGAGGATAGAAGGAGGATGAGCCTGGAGACTAAGGGAGCAGGTAGTTTCCTGAGAGTCCAGGCCTGTGGGATAAAGGATGGTGTTTTGGGGGAGAAAAGAGTGTTAAAGATTAAGACTAGTTTCATTTTATATCCCACTGCAATCACTGCAGCATGATAAAGACATGGCACAGGAATAGACAATATATGTCTGGAGATGCTGCGATATTGAACCACCTGCCTTTTTCACTTCTATTATTTCCATGTCAGCTTCCCTTTGGCCAGCTCTTTGGCCATAGATGGTCTTGTCTGGTGCTGAGTGCCCCATGAGGAGGCAGCCATATTTTCCGGATTAAATTTTATAAGGCGAATTATTTGTAATAGCTGTTATTCCTGTCTCTATGCAAATGGAGGGATTTGGGGGACTCAGGAATATCTTATAGTCACTTAGTAATCTAGCATATGTCACGTCACTGTCAGGGCATTGGATAATCTACCAAAGATCCCCAATCTACATCAACCCAAATCTCTCCAACTCAATGGCTTCCATGGTATGTTCTGTTCATTCTGTTCAGGTGAGTGTCTGCCCTTGTACTTAATGTCTTTACCAGGTAAAGACATTGGAAGACAGAATGTTTTAAATTGAGCACTTATCTAATAGGACAATAACGATCTCCTTTAAAACTCCTTTTTTCAAACACAGATGAGGACGTAAAAGTCTTAAAGTATATATCAAGGTTACATAGTCAATTTATATAAAAACTAGCAATCAACCAGGCCTCTGGACACTATCAGGCAAGCAGGTGGTTAATTGCAGAAACACTCTTTCCTTCTGCTTTGTGTTCCTTTTGTTAATATATAATTTTGTCTCTTTCCCAGATATCAGCAAGAAATATTCTTAAAGGGAGGTGAAATCACTGAGTGGAAAAATCCAGCAGCTTCCGGAAGCACACAAATGACGTTCACCTTTCCACAATAAAGGTGTTCCCTTTCTGACTATTCAGTGCATCTATGACTTTACTTACTGGCATGTAAGTTCCAAACCCTGGCTGTGCCCCTGTGGAGAACATGTCTCCCTTCTATAATCCTGGGAGATGAGGCCAGAGGTTTTCAAAGATAGGGCATGTTACTTGAGGTGTAGGAGGATTCACTCTGGCCTTACTGCTACACCCCACTTTAAGAAAACCCCGTTTGGACCCAGCTCTAAATTAAACCACATCAATAAAAATGCAGTGTTAGTTGTAGCAAAGGAGAGTTGCCTGTCAGTTCTGTAAATGATTGTAATATTTTTAAACGTTTGCATATCAGTGACCACTGCTTGCATATATGACTTGGGAGCCAGAAGTCTAAAGAATGCTGAGAACATAGATATTAGGCTTTGCTCTTGAGTCAAAGTCACCAGAACTAGTAGGAGCATATCCTTATAAAAGAAAAAAGGTTATAATCAGAAAAAAGAATTGATATGAAATATCTATTCAAAAGACTGTGGGAAACAATGCTTTCTACCAAAAAAGTTGATAAAATGCTTATTGTGATCCTTTATATTCTAACGGAATTAGCAATTGTTTCTAAACACTGTTTTATAGGAAGCATGATAGTGAAAGGAAATTTGAAGACATGTAAAAGGTGGTTGGCACATCAGGTCACTTCTAAATGCAGTCCTTCCCATGGAAAAGAGGTTCTAGGACATGTCCCTAAACACCAAATCTATAGGTACAAAGGGCTTACATACAGCACTATAGGACTTGCATATAACAAGTATAATGTTCCCATATATTTCATCATTTTGCCACATAAATCAACCCTAGGTTACTTGTAATAACCAATGCAATTCAAACCTATACAAACGGTTATAATACTTGTTCAGGTATGTAATAACAACAGTAAGAATTGCATACATGCACATATACCAGAATATTTTCCCCAAATATGTTCAATCCGTGCTATGTTACATTTGCTGATAAGGGCTCTTGATAAGGATGGATGGACCCCTGTAGAGATCATCTTGCTAGATATGATCCAAGATCCCCTTTTAGAGTCCATACAAGGCATTCACACCTACAGTGGCTTTAGATACTTACATTTTCTCCAGGTCCTCAAATCCAGAAAACGATCCTTTCGGGATGACTCGGAGCTTGGTGAGCACAAACCTCCTGAAAAGAGAATGTGTGTAAAATATTACAATCTACCCAATCATAAGCAATTGAGTGCTTGATGAATGACACTAGGTAACACGTGGAGTCACCAACATATGTGGGGTTGAGTTGCTAAGAGTAGGGGTTGATATTGCTTTCACATTGTTCCCCATCCTCACAGGAAAGTGCTTGTATAAGTTCTGTTTGCATGATGTAATGAATTTAAGGAGAGTAGGTTCTTACCATTGTATTTCAAGAAACTCAGAGGAGCAAATATGAACAAAGGTCACATAGCCAAGTCCTGCCACATATCAGCCATGTGTCTCTGCGTAAGGCCCCTTCTATTTCCCTGTGTCAGGCACCAACACATTGTCCTCTAAGGTCATATTGAGCTGACATTGCAGCCCATTCCTCAGGGGAAAACGGAAGCAGGAGAAAACTTCCTCCTGGTCTCACATGTTCACTGCAGTGATTACCTGGTAATCCTCCTGGTACCAAGGTGAGCTTTTCGGGTTCCTGCCCAAGAACATCCCCTCCCAGTCACACTCCATCTTTTTTCTCTCTCTTCTAGGAAACCAGTACAGCAAATGCTCCCCTCTCCAATGCATTTCATGATTCTATTTTACCTCCTCTGCTGAGCTCTGCCATTGATATAAAAACATATCATCATATCACCCCATTTATACAGTCATCTCTCTCAGCCTTAGCCACCTCCAGTTTTTGACATTTATTTGAATTATCTGTCTCACCCTCAGTATAAAACAACCCCCAAAGCCTGCTCCACACCACATTCAGGGAAAACATCCAAATTGTTTACAGTGGCATTCAGAACCCCAGAGGAGCTTCCTGCTGTCTGTTCCGTAGCTCCTATAACCTCTTTTTTTTTTCTCCAAAGTTTGATAAACAGCCTAATTAATAGCAAGAGTTTTCAACACAGGTTTTAAGTAACATTTTCAGATTCATCACCTCATCACATCTACACAGATGTCTTCCTGGTTTGCTCCCTCATCTTTCATTTTCTTGAAACTCACTTTCTCAGCTAGGTTTTTCCTGACCTCTCTATGGAAAATGACAATCCTCCTGACATGTCTCCTGGTCTCCTTTCCTGCTTAAAATTTTCATCATGGCATTTCTGGCATGTTCTACACTCTGTTTGCTTGCCTGCATGTTCACATAATTGTCTTTTCCCCATGAGTAGTGTGAGAGTTCTTCAAGGGCAAGGATTTTCTTCTGAATTGTCACGTAGCCTAGTCCCTAGAACATTACAGCGCTCTCAGAATGGGAGAGAAGACTAGTACCTGACAGGAGAGCAAAGCAGCAAATGCTTATGAAATGCTCCAAGTCACAGCGTTCGGTTACCATTCCTGTTCATAGCCTGCCTCACACGGTTAGAGCAGGTGTGGGATTTTCAGACACTCTACAGCTGCCATAGAGGCACAGAGGCCTTTTATCTCCATTTGTTTGTGCCTGGCTATCCCATGTTTCTGCCTTGTAATGAGGAACCACGGGAGAGAAGTGTCATGATGCTTTGCTCCGGAACATACTATACCAACCTCTGTACTTCCAGTAACAGGCTTGTTTTCTAATAGTGCCAAGGACCAGACCTGCATTAAGTGGTTCAACATTATTAACAAAATTAAGGCTTTAAAAAAATCTGTGAACATTATTATAAAAACTTGGAAAACAAAACAAAAACAAACAAGCCAAACAAACATATCAGACCTGAAGCCTATATATCTCAATAAATTTCTGTATGGTTGAATAGTCATTTTGAATGGAAGTTATGAAGGATCACATTAGATTCTTCATTCTGACTATTGAACATATTTTTATGGACTTTTTACATTTTTCAAAGTTTTTCAAAAGTTCAGTTTTCATTTTCTCCAGAAATAAATCATAACAAGTATCATTTTCACATGAATGGCTGTACTTGTACAAAGCATCAAAAATTCTCAAATGCCCAAAGAAACTGAATCACAGATGTTTTGTTGAGCAATGGTGAGTGCAAACCAGAATTTGAGGACAGAGAGGGCAATGAGTATGATTTCCAGATTTGGTAACCAAGGAATTTGTATATGAATGCCAAATTGGTCCATCAAATAACAGAGGGTTAATGCAAAGGCTCTTCCTCCCTTTTCTCTCTCCCTTCTCTTCTCTGTCCTTCCTTCTGCTCTCCCTATCTTTTTTCTCTCTCTCCTGCCACCCTCACCTCTCCCTCCAAATTCATTCTTTTTCCTTTATTTTATATGCATTCCAGAAAGAAATGAACAGAAGATAGAGACCAGCCAATTTTCAGTGAAATAATACCCAGAAAAGACTGTAATTTGTGAAAGCTATAAACCCTCAGATTCAGAAATCTCAAGTTGCCCCAGAAAAAGGAATTAAATTTCATTGCTAGAGATCTGAGCATGAAAGCTGTGGATCTATAAGATAAAATATTTTTAAAGGACACAGAGAGAAAAAAGACAAAATATCTTTCAAGAAAAAATTAGAAAAGTTTGTGAAAAAATATTCTCAAAACTATTAGAGGAAAGTAATTGCCAATTTAGAATTATATGACTAGAAAATTACCATTCAAATGTGAGGGTAAAATAAAGATACTTGTGGATAAATTTAATTAGGCACTAAAAACTTTTAGCAGAATAATTCCTCTAGATGATAGGAAAATTTAATTCAGTAGGAAGACAGGCACACACACACACACACACACACACACACACTGTGGAGGAAAAGAAGACAAAGAAAAAAATAGCACCCTTCATTGACTAGGTGGGAATTCATAATGGCCAGAAAACCTACCAAATCAATAAGGAATGTTAAAAAATATCGACCCTAAACTAGGTCACAAGGCAAATTAGTGTAAAAACAAATACCTTTCTTTGGCAAGAATGCAATTACTAATTCACTTAGAAATCACTAGTAAGATAATTAACTCCTTTCCCTCAACACACATATACCCATATGGAAAAATCAAACAAAAACAAAACAGTAGCAGTTCTTTAAATCATACATAAGCCAAAGAAGAAATTGCAATTATAAAAAGATTTTGGGTAATATAAGAAAATACAAAATAAATAGTTAAGTTGCAACTTAGATATAACTTTTCGTTTTAAATTATTATAGTAGAAGGGGAAACAAAAGATGTAAAATTAATGAACTAAGCTTCCAACATAAGAAACTAGTAGAAGATTAATTGAATTGTTGAAACAGAAAAACCATAAGGCAGTGTTTCCTCATTCCATTCCTGATTAGAATTTAAAGTGAAACACAAAAAGAAATGTAATAAGAAGGCCCTCTGCACATGCCTGTGAGGGAGTCTGGATGGTGTTCATTGGGATGAGAAGTGTTGGCATTACCACTCAGGGGCTAGGGTCCTGGACTGAGTCTAAAGTAGCAAGCAAGTTGAGCACTAAAATTGATGTCATTCCTTACTGTGGATGCTGTGCAAAAGGCTGCTTCATCATCATGCCATCTTGTGGTCCACTAACATCATGGTGGAATCTCAGCCAGTGCTATGAAGACACACCTTGATGACCATAAGGTGTTTGATTGGGTCTGGCTTACAGTTTTAGAGGCTGAGTCCATTCTCATGGCAGGGACAACGGTGGCATGCAGGCAGACCAGTTGCTGTAGAAGTGACTGTGATTTCTACGCCTGGAGCGACAGGCAGCAGCAAAAGAGAGACTCGGGGCTTGGCATGGGCTTTTGGAAAACCTCAAAGCCATCCCCAGTGACACATTTCCTTCAACAAGGCCACGCCTCCTAATCCTCTCAAATAGTGCAGCTCCTTGTGACCAAGTGTTCAAATCTATGAGCCTACTGGGGGCCGTTCTCCCTCAGCCCACAGTGGACTATTCCTTCAAGCTGCAAGCTGAGCAAGCACTTCTTCCCTTAAGCTGCTTAAGAAAAACTAATTTTGAAAACTAGTAACTACCAATACAATTGGTGAAATGAGAGTCTGTCAATAGAAAAATCTACAGAAGGCGAAACACCCAGGAGGCACTACAGCTCAGGAAGAAGTCCCGGAATTAGGGTAGTTTAACTTAGGAATTTTACACTTTATGGTGATGTGAGAGCAATATGCTTTCAGTAGAAGCTATACTGCAAATATTAAATTTTGTTCTTTTACTACGCAGCCACTATGAGCCGCAAAAACGAGCTATAGCACCTACGGAAGTCATGAGGATAGGGGAGTGAACAACAGACAATTTACAGTGTGTGTTTGTTTCTGGAAATCGTTTGGGGATTGGTTTTAGGTTACGTCACATCTTCGAGGATACTAAAAGCCATGAATACTCAAGCACTTTATAAAAAAATGCGTAGTACGTGCATCTAGTTTCTATATGTTCTCCTGTGGACCACTGCGGAAACCATCTCTAGGTTGCTTTTGATATTCAATACAATGTAAATATTTATACTGTATTGTCTGGAGAACATGACGAGAAGAGGCTTCACAGATTTAGCATTAAGAAGTATTTTTAATCATGGTTGATTGGGTCTATGGATACAGATGCCTGCCTATTATGAATTGTCACTGTTGTTCTGGATATAAGTACTCAATAAATTGAATTACCTATTCATCACTTTGTCATTAAATAGGTTCTGTGTTAGATGAGCTTGTAAAATCCAGGTCAGTGTAAGTGTCTCAGGCATGTTCAAGGCAGGTCAGGCTAAACTGTGATGTTTGGTAAGTTAAGTGTGGCAATGACTTTTTAAAATTGAAAACAGTTTTTTTTTTGTAAATATATCTAATTATGGTTTCTTCTCCCCCATACCCTCCCAGAATCTCCCCACCACCCAAAAAAAATTTAATTTTCAACATTATAGACTTTTTAATGGATTCTTCCAGATATGAGTCACCAAGCATCTGTCTTGATAAACTTTAATCTTAATCTAGACAAAGCTTTAAATCTACAGTTATGAGATTAAGATTTTCTCCATTTATTGCTAAAATTGGTCAAGGATATTTTTGTAATATTTAGAGTTTTTTGTAGTGGCTTTAAAATCTCATAATTCTAGGGACTGAAGAAATGATTCAGCAGTTAAGGGCACTGCTCCTCCAGACAATTTTGGTTTAATTCCCAGCATACATCTGCTAACTCACAGCCATCTTTAACTCCAGCTCCAGCAAGTTTGATGGCTTCTTCTCGCATCTGCAAGGAACATGCACACATGTGGTGTACAGAAATACATGAAGGCCAAACACCCATTCACATGGAATTAAAATAAATAAATTTTTAAAATGCTAAAAATTCTAGCATTTATCACAATTATTAGAGACATTTATATTTGCTTAAATGTTTATTGAAGATAATTGAATTAACAACATTGTAAATTTTATTATCATACAAAGCTTATTTTAATCAGAAATTTCTGGAAATTCATTATGACTTTTTTACTCTAATTCTATTCAACTAATTTTAAAGGTGTAGGCAGATTTCCTCTAAGTCAAGAGCAAAGATAAAAACGTTATTGTCGTTATTGTTGATACATTTTCCTTTTAGGAATAAAGAATAAGACTAACAGAATAACTTTAAAGCACATTGTAACATTTAAGTTAGTCTTGAGAGAGTAAACATAAAAACAATGCAAAGAAGAACAACAATAGAATAAAAATGAGGAGAGAAATGACAAACCCAGAAACCCATTCTGTAAAAAAATTAATAGCATAGAAATAAAATGTGTCCATGCTGCTCTGCACACACACACACACACACACACACACACACACACACACACTATCATACACAAACTATCTTACACACGGATACACACTGACAAACACACACAGACACACTCAAACACACACTGATGCAGACATACATGCACTCAGCTACACACTATCTCATATACACACAAATATATACACAGGGGTTGAATCTGTTCTATATACTGCAGTAATGATAGACTTTAAGTGAGACAATTGTTTTTTTTTTAAAGATTACTTTAGTGAATAGAATATAGAAATTAACTCAATAATTTAATTTATACATGGATGATTATCACCTTATCATACTAAGTCAGGTACATATGTGAAAGTCTAGAGATCACAACAAAAAGTTCTGGATACAGAATTACAAAATCCCATCCCTCACTACATACACAGAAAATTAACTATGTTTATGCTTCTCTTTTGCATTTGTTGAATATAGATATCTGCAGGTTTTTTTCTTTTTATCTAAACAGGGCTTGAGAGCATCCAAACTATTCCTCAGTGCCTCCCCGCCTTCTCCTGTGCTCCTGGAATCCCTATGAGGCCGTATGCATAGCTCACTGGCTGTGTTCATCTCCTTTTTTTTTTTTTATTACTTTATTTTTTTCTTATCAGTTACATTTTATTAACTCTGTATCCCAGCCGTGTCCCGATCCCTCATTCCCTCCCAGTCCCTCCCTCCCTCCCTCATCTCCACCGTGCCCCTTTCCAAGTCCACTGATAGGGGGGGACCTCCTCCCCATTCATCTGATCCTGTTTTATCAGGTATCTTCAGGACTGGCTGCAAAGCCCTCCTCTGTGGCCTAACAGGACTGCTCCTCCCTTCGGGGGTGGGGAGACCAAAGAGCCAGTCATTGAGTTCCTGTTAGAAATAGTCCTTGTTCCCCTCACTTTGGGAAACCAATTGGTTACTGAGCTACCACAGGTAAGTGAAACAATTGTAAGAATGTTTTTTAATAAGTTTTTTTTTTCCCAAAATCAAACAGCACAGATTTTTTTTTTTTATAGAGGCGGAATTAAGAAAACTGCGTCAGATAGCTAGCAGACACTGCAGAGGTTTGTTAGTTCCTAACAAGTCAGGCTGATAGTTTAAAAACTTTCCACCAATAACCAAGGTCAAGCAAAATTTTTGTAGAAGTTTATTGTGCCTCTTTAAAGAAGTAGAAAAATTTCCGTTTTGCATAAGCTACCCAAGACATCACCATAGTAAGAAAGAGAACTCTCTTCAACCCACATTATGTGACTAAGTGTAAACTGGCAGCAAAACCATAAAAGAATGAACAATTTTAAGATAATTTGATTAGTATAGATATACAGTCCAAAATAGCAGCAATAATATATGCTCCATACAGTATAAATAAATAATAAATCATTATCAAATTTGGCTTTTCCAGTATTCAAAAACTGCTATATGTTAGAAAGCTCTGTGAAATAAAATTGCAACATTAAAAGAGAGAAAAACCATAATTTCTTTAATAGGCAGAGAAAATATATTTGATGAAACTGATGTGAACCATGACAACATTTTTAAAATTTTTATATTTTTCTTCACAATTTACTCATTGTTTATTCCGACGGAAGCCGCCTTCTCCACTCCCCCAGTCCTACCCTCTCTCCTCTCTCTTCCCCTCATTTCCCTCCTCTAGTCCACTAAAGAGGGGAGTTCACTATTGCCATCTACCCATAGCTTGTTTAGTCTCATCAGGACTGCCTAGACCCTCTTCTTTTGTGGCCTGGCAAGGCTGCATCATCAGGGGCAAGTGATCAAAGAGCAGTCAGCTGAGTTCATGATAGAGGCAGCCCTTGCTCCTCTCCCTCAGAGATCCACAGAGACTGAGCTGCACATGGGCCACATCTGAGCAGGGGGTATAGGTCCTCTCCACACATGGTCCTCCATTGATGCATCAGTCTCCCCCTGGGCTCAGATCTTTTAGTTTTTTTAGCTTCCTGGTGGGACTCCTGTCCCCTCCATGTCCCTCTCTTCCTTCATAAGACTCCCTGTCTCAGTATCTGCTTTGATCCCCTGCTGGGTGGATCCTTTCTGTGGATCCTCTATAGTAGGTTCCCATCCTGTTTCCTCTCTTCCACCCCTCCTGATATCTATCCTGCTTGCCATTCTGAAAGAGATTTAAACGTCCTCCCTAGGGTCCTCCTTAGTGTTTAGCTTCTTTAGGTCTGTAGGTGGCTGTCCATGGTATATACTAAAAATTTTTTTTAACTTATTTTTCTTTCATATATTACATTCCAACTGAAGCTTCCCCTTCCTCCACTCCTCCTAGTTTCTCCCCTTATCTCCCTTCTCCCCAGATCCAGTAATCTTCCATTTCCCTTGAGAACAAAAGCAGGCCTCCAATAGGAAGAGATTTTATTTTTTGTAATCTAATAAAGGTTAAAATCTGTGAAATGTTCTAATCTTACAGAAGATCAGAATGTCCTATCTCTACCTATAACTGAAATAGTCTAATATTTTGATCAAGATGTCTAAGGAGAGGCAGTTGTGATGTTCCCTTTCACGGAAATGGGAGGCAGGCTTCAGAGCTGAGGGAGAGTACATTCTCCTTGGATTCGAAGGCTACCTTTCACTTTCCCTTCCTTCTTTGATGAGTCTCTTGTGCGTCTTCCCACCATCTATGGTTTACTTCTCTGTCTTCGGATTTGGGAGGATAGTTGTTTTCAATGATAGTTGTCTTCAGACCTGTTGGCTTTACCACATGTCAATAATAAAACCTACATTTCAAAACCAGTAGAGATGCCAAAATAACTGTTAAGATGAGGATAGCCAGTACTAGAATCAGCACAGTATTTGTCTCTATAACAATGAGTCAGGTGGTGCTGAGCACTGTCTCTAAAATATCCTGTATTTTAACAAAGAACTATATAAGGGTGACCAAGTGTTAATACCTGGCCAGGCTGAGCAGCGTTTGATGGATATCTTTATAACATTCTGTATTCCATATGTTTGATCAGCTTTGGAAAATTAAAAATCTCACTAGGCTGTATCCCAAGCATCATTCATTTATTTGTTTTAGAGCAGGGTTATGAGAAGTGTCATCAGCCTGACTTTTGGTGGGGTGGAACCTCACTCTGTGAGGGGAGGAAAGCACAAGGGGAGGAATGCACAAAAGATTCTTGCAAGCATTCACAATTCACCGAGATGCTCTAAAAAGAAAATGATACATTATGAGTTACTCAGTGTCCTTAGGTTATAAATGGGGTAGGTGGGCTTTGCATTTCTTTTCCTCCATGCTAGGAAGCCTCAGGTTTTTCTTGAACTCTCTCTCTGATCACTGTAATTCATATCTTGTGAAGAGCATTCACCCTTGGCCAAGTTTAATTTCCCTTTCTGGCTTAAAGGAGAATGGTTTAAAAGATGCCATAAAAAGCTTCCTGGTAGACTGGAAAACAGCCAATATTCTTTTTGAGAAATCTGCCTTTTTATGATGGCCCAAGTGTAAATGACACTAGGCTCAATGTTCTTTGCATTTCACACAAGTTTAAAAATTAAAGTGAGAACAGCTTGGCAAAGGATGAACAGGGAAGGAATTGATCATCTTCCTGACCTCATAATGCCATGCCCTTTCATGCTTCACACTCTTTAGGTCAAACTCCTACCATGATTAACTTTCTAAGCATGCTTTTAGGGACACCATATAAAGAGGAAGATAGAACTAAGTAAACAATTCAATTAGAAAGAAATAAAGTGCAAGCAACAGGAATTAACTATTTTCTATGACTGAGCAGACGACTAGACTGATTTTAAAGTAGTTTGAGCATCTAATTGGTTATATTTCTTCTGTTGTTATCCATGAGACTTAGATCCATGTACTGAGTAGGAATAGGCCTTCTATATGTAACTTGATTCATGGATGAATAGATGGATGGATGGATAGATGATAGATGGATAGATAGATAATAGATGATAAGGTGTTTATGTGTGCACATGTGTGTGTGTAACTGTGTGTGTAACTGTAGACATGAATGTTAGATATGAATGTGGAGGTCAGAGAGCAACTTTGGATCAGTCTTCACTTTCCACATCATGTACAAGATTTTTTTCTTTTTTTCCTTGTTTTTTTTTTTATAATTTTTATTTTTTATATTAATCACAGGTTATTTACTTTGTATCCCAGCCATAACTCTCTCCCTCATTCCCTCCCAACCCCACCCTTCCTCTCTCATCTCTTCCCTGCCTCTTTCCAAGTCCAATGACAGAGGAGGTCCTCCTCCCCTTCCACCTGACCCTAGCTTATCAGGTATCTTCAGGACTGGCTGCAATGTCCTCGGGTGAGGACTGCTCCTCACCCGAGCGGGGGGGGGGGGGGGGGAGGGGAGGGAGGGTCAAAGAGGAAGCCATTGAGTTCATGTCAGAAATACCTGGTTACTCTTTCAGTTAAAATGTAAACTTTGTATTGTTGGTAAAAAGTCTGAGTGCTCCAGGAAGTATGTCAACTTCAAGATGCTTCTTTATGAAATCAATATATAAGTGTTAGCTTGACTTCAGTAAATTGCAGCTGATCCAAACCAACATTACTTGGTGTGGTCTCTGTCATTTCGCCTATGTGTGCCTAACCTGATATCCGAACGCCTGATTCTTCCACCAGTGAGGGACTCCCGGCTGGGCCGGCCCGTGGCAGAGAAACTTAAATTAATCCCACTGAAATCAGGGACAAGGCAAGGCTGCCTACTCTTCATATCTCTTCAACATAGTACTTGAAGTCCTAGCTTGAGCAGTAAGAAAAGTAAAGGAGATCAAGGGGATACAAATTGGAAAGGAAGAGATCAAAGTTACACTATTCACAGATGATATGATAGTATACCTGAGTGACCCCAAAATTTCAACCAGAGAACTCCTTCACTTCAGCTGATAAACACCTTCAGCAAAGTGGCTGGATACAACATTAACTAAAAACAAAACAAAACAAAAAACAAACAAACAAAAAAAAACCCATGTTTAACTTTTTTAGTTCTTTATATATACTGCATATTAGTCCTCTGTCAGATAAAGGGTTGGTGAAGATCCTTTCCCAATTTGTAGGCTGTCATTTTGTTCTGACGACAGTGTCCTTTGCTTTACATAAGCTTTTCAATTTCATGAGGTCACATTGGTTGATTGTTGCTCTTAGAGCCTGTGTTGTTGGTGTTCTGTTCAGGAAGTTGTCTCCTGTACCAATGAGTTCAAGGCTCTTCCCCACTTTTTCGTCTAAGCAGTTTAGTGTGTCTGGTTTTATGTTGAGGTCTTTGATCTACTTGGACTTTAGTTTTGTGCAGGGTGATAAGTATGGATCTATTTGCATTTTCTACACGTAGACATCATGTTAGACGAGCACCATTTGTTGAAGATTCTGTCTTTTTTCCATTGAATAGTTTTGGCATCTTTTTCAAAAATCAGGTGTGTGGATTTATGTCAGGATCTTTTATTCAATTTCATTGATCCACCAGTTGGTTTCTATGCCAGTACCATGCAGTTTTTAGTATTGTTGCTCTATAGCACAGCTTGAGATCAGGGATGGAGATACCTCCTGAAGATCTTTTACTGTAGAAAATAATTTTAGCAATTCTGGGTTTCTTATTGTTCCATATGAAGGTGAGATTTTTTTTCTTTCCAGGTCTGTAAAGAATTGTTTTGGTAATTTGATGGGAATTGCATTGAATCTGTAGATTGCTTTTGGTAAGATGGCCATTTTTACTATATTAATCCTGTCAAGCCATGAGCATAGGATATATTTCCATCTTCTGATATCTTTTAATTCTTTCTTCAGAGACTGGAAAATTTTTGCATACAAGTCTTTGACTTGTTTGGTTAGGTTCACACCAAGGTACTTTATGTATAAAGAACTCAAGAAGTTAAATAGCAACAAATCAAGTATTCCAATTAAAAAAACGGAGTATAGAGCTAAGCAGAATTCTCAATAGAGGAATATTGAATGGCAGAGAAACACTGAAAGAAATGCTCAACCTCATTAGCCATCAGGGAAATGCAAATTAAAACGACCCTAAGATTTCACCTTACACCCATCAGAATGGCTAAGATCAAAAACTCAAGTGACTGTGACAATGGCCACTCTCAGCTGCTCCATTGTAGTATCGAATTCTCCAGTCCAATTACCTAAAATATAGCTGTAATAAATTCTACCAGAATGGACGCAGGACTAGCCACAGGATTATCATCATGGATTGCTGCAACCATGAATCATCTGAAGGAATGGGCAGGCATGGGAGCGTTAGCAGGCCTTCTGGTGTTGGTCTCCTTGGTTTGCCTGTGGTATATATGCAAGATTAGAGTCTCACAACAGTGTGATGCAGCCATGATCATTCAGGCCTTTACAACCATTGAAGCAGGACATTTTCCCCAAGCATGGTTGGATACCATAAAAAGCTAAAATGATACGCTCAGGATGCGAGGCTAAGCACTGCACTCAGGGTCAGCCGCTTTGGACCCAGAGAAGAGCATGTCTGATTGCATGCGGGTTGATGCCCCAGGTCCCGCCTCTGAGAAAAAGGTATCGGACAGGTCTGATGCTCTTTGGGTGGATGACACCTAAATGAACATCGGTACAAAGTCCCAATTTATTTCTAATATCAGAGATCAGACCTCTACTCTTGCCTGATGCGTCTGAAACAAAAAGGGGGAACTGTAGAGAGCTGTGGAATGCTATGCCTTAAAGATGGAGCTGGTTTCTGCCTTCCACCTTCCCGATGGTGAGTGCTCTCTGTCACGAACAATTCCACGTTTGGCTAAGGCTGAGGATCTGGCTTGCTTCCATGTATGTGGACCTATCTGCATTGCCCACGTGGCACGCTGGGGTTGGCTACCCAGAGGCTATTTAAGCTGTGGGCTGGCTTTCCTCAGGGTCCAAGGATTGTTCAAGGTTCCTGAATAAACTGCATTGAAAAAAAAAAAAAAAACTCAAGTGACAACACATGCTGGGGATGTGTGGAGAAAGGGGAACCCTTCTCCACTGCTGGTGGGAATGTAAACTTGTACAACCACTCTGGAAAGCAATCTGGTGCTTTCTCAGACAACTAGGAATAGCGCTTCCTCAAGATCCAGCTATACCTCTCCTAGGCATATACCCAAAAGAGTCTCAAGTACACAATAAGGATATTTGCTCAACCATGTTTGTAGCAACCTTATTTGTAATAGCCAGAAGCTGGAAACAGCTCAGATGCCCCTCAGCAGAGGAATGGATGCACAAATTGTGGTATGTCTACACAATAGAATATTACTCAGCAATAAAAAACAAGGAAATCATGATATTTGCAGGTAAATGGTGGGATCTGGAAAAGATCATTCTGAGTGAGCTATCCCAGAAGCAGAAAGATGCACACGCTATATACTCACTCATATAGACATACAAAATAGGATAAACCTACTAAAATCTGTACACCTAAATAAACTAATCAAGAGGGAAGACTCTTGCTAAAATGCTCAATTCCTATCCAGAAAGGCAAAGAGGATGGACATCAGAAGAAGGAGAAAAGAAGGAACAAGTCAGGAGCCTGACACAGAGGGCCTCTGAAAGACTCTGACCTGCAGACTATCAATGCAGATGCTGAGACTTATGGGCAACCTTTGGGCAGAGTGCAGGGAAACTTATAAAAAAAAGTAGAAAACAGTAAGATCTGGAGAGGACAGGAACTCCACAAGGAGAGCAACAGAACCAAAAATTCTGAGCACAGGGGTCTTTCCTGAGCCTGATACTCCAACCAAGGACTATGCATGAAGATAACCTAAGACCCCTGTACAGATGTAGCCCACGACAGTTCAATATCCAAGTGGGTTCCATTGTAATAGGAACAGGGACTGTCTCTGACATGAACTGATTGGCCTGCTCTTTAATTACCTCCCCCTGAGGGGGAAGCAGCATTACCAGGCCACAGAAGACATTGCAGCCACTCCTGATGAGACCTAATTGACTAGGATCAGAAGGAAGGAAAAGAAGACCTCCCCTATCAGTGGACTTGGGGAGGGGCATGCATGCAGAAGGCAGAGGAAGGGAGGGATTGGGACAGGAGGAGGGAGGGAACCACAGGGGGGATACAAAGTGAATAAAGTGTAATTAATAAAAAAATTTAATATAGTTAACTTCAAAAAAAAAAAAAAAACACAACAACAAAAACCAAAACAGAAGTCCTCCTGTATACCCAAGATTTTTTTTGTTCGTGTGATATCTGCTAAGCTAGATGACCCATGAGTTTCTGAGGACTCTCCCATTTCATTCTCTAACCTCACCACAGGGGTGCTGGGGTTACAGAGGCACTGCTATGTCCATATTTATGTGAGTTCAAGGGAGCTGACCATGGATCCTCACACTTTTATAGCAAGCATGATTACTCACTGAGCCATCTCCTCAGCCTTCACCTTAATTTTTTAAAAATAAAAAATACATCATGTTTTTGTATAAATCCTGATTGTTTAGAGTAATAAAATGGTTGCAAATGTTTTGTTCCTTGGATTGGGATGCTGTCTACTGTAAAACATATGGAAACTGATCTGTCTAGCCCACATTAGTTCATCAATAACCTTCAGACTGTATAAGAAAATATAAATGGTTGGATGAAGGCTTCATCATCTCCTTGGGATTCTGAAGAGAAGTGTCAGTGTTCTGATCCTTCTACATGCTGTAGAATCTGTTCAGGCCAAGGAGGGAAGGTAACAGGTGAACCATTTAGGTGGGTTACTATGTGTTTCCTGTTATTTGCAGGGCAGAGAAACCAGAAAGTGCCTCAGCTGTCACCTGCAATGTAGTCACATTCTACATTTTAGAAGAAGATTTCTGGTTCGCAAACATTTGGACAATGCTGAGTTTTCCCACATGGTCGACCTGGGTCTCACAGAAGGGAGGTGCTCATCCTGGGAAGGCTGAATTTCTTGTGTATTGAGTTGGTACTTCAGTGAGGCTGGAAGCAGTGAATGCTGGAGGAATGGTGGGGAGAGGTCTTCTGTGTCAGCAGACAACTGAGCCCACAGCAGCTCCCTCAGAATAACAACTGACTTTTGGATCCCTGCCACACCCTGAGGGGAACCATGCCGCTGGTGATATAATTGAATTCCTTTCTTTCCAATCTTTCTTCCTCCACAGCTCAACTCACTTGAGATCAGAAACTATAGCAACCAGAGAAGGAAGGAAATAAGGAAGAAGTAACATTGTCTTCTTTTCCAGTTTTTTATTTCCAAGCCTGTAGTAGGACAATGTGATAGAAAAAGAAAATGAGCTTAAATTGATTCAAACAGTAGAGTTTTACCATTAATGATGGCACTAGGTTTTTATGGTGTTTACATTAGTGGGATAGCAATGTTATCAGCTTATAGCTTCACCTGTAAACATGGAAATGAGAGGCAAAAGAGGAAGTTTGTCTCTGTGTTGATTTCTGGATTATTGACAACCACTCTCCCTTTTGAAAATACAAAAATCTCTTTAAAATTTTAAAAAAAAATTATTTATATATTTATTTATTATAATTTATTCACTTTGTATCCATGCTGCAACCTCCTCCCTCATCTCCTCCCAGTGCCACCTACCCTCCCTCTTCTCCCCCTATGCCCCTTCCTTAGTCCCCTGATGACCTGAGCTTATCAGGTCTCATCAAGGCTGGCTGCATTATCTTCCTCTGTAAATTTTTTGAGATAGGGTCTCTCTGTGTCTCTGTGTGTCTGTTTCTGTCTCTGTGTCTCTGTTTCTGTCTCTCTCTCTCTCCATTTTTTGACCTGGAATTCACTATGTAGATAAGGTTGCCCTCTAACTCACAGAGATCCACTTGCCTCTTCCTCTAATATGTTGTGATTAAAGGCGTATGTCACTATGTCCAGCTGAAAAGCATTTCCTAGTCATCTGCTGAAATGAACAGGAAGCCATGAAGGCATGGTTACTTCTTGTCTTAGTCAGTGTTCTCTGGAGGAAACTTCTGAGCAAGGTTCTGGGCCAAGCATTTTCTCACAGCTGTTCTGAATCTTCTGTCCTTTTTCTTCCCTTTTGGTACCCTTATCTCAACAACTATGCTGTTTGATAACAGGCGTGATGGTATCTGTGCTTAACATGCCTGAATTTATCTCTGCCTTCATCTAACCTCCTAGCACGGTTGGGAGCCTTACTGTCCTGCCTTCCTCTTTGATTACAATGATGGATAACAGAGTTGCCCTCATCAATATGAGAGTATGAGACCTTGTCTCTAACCCATTTATAAATGAGTTGTTTGAAAAGAGAAGCACTGTGGTGAAGAGAAAGGCTAAGAGGCAAAAACTTAGAAGTCTGAGCCCCATTCTCCCTGTACTTACACAGCATTTAAGTCCCATTTGTAAGTTAAAAGGTTTGACTAGGTAAATTTTACAATATGATTATGCAATGGGATCATATTCATATTCTTTTTTTAAATTTCAGTCTTATAAAGCAAAAGAAACAATTTTGTTTTAATTGCTTATCACAGGAAAAAAATCCACTCTCGGGCATGACAAAATAAAATTTCTTTTACTATACCAAAGTCAGGATGCCTTCCCTCTGAGTTCTCTCTCGTCACTCAGGACAGTCTCAGCTCACCATCTGCAGCCCTGGCTATGAGCTGTATCCAGGCCTTCCTCCTCTGTTCTTTTGTATTTAGTTCATCTCATCTATAATATTAAGGGAGCTGCTTCTAAACACATTCTTCCACCCAAAGAAAGACACATCAAAATGGAAGAAAACCAAAGAATGCCAAAGCTGGGTTCAGTCCACTCACCATTGCCTCTATGAACCTAAACTCATTGATAACATTTTGCCTGTCTTTTACCTTAGACTACACCCAATTACACTTCTTTCAAACTAAAAACTTTAACACTTCCTGCAATGTCTCCTGAATACAAATTCAGCTTTCTCTAGACCTTCATCATTTACTAGCTTGAGCTGTTATTTGTTCTAAAGTAGCATAGGCCTAGATCCTATAACCCGAGCTAGCTGGGATGGTCCAAGGGAACAGGAACTTGTGTGGAACCTGAATGGCTTCCTCGGTGACTTACATATTGCAAATCTAGGTAAATGTCACTAGATGAGGGATGATTGTTATACTAGCAATTTTTCTATGTTTAAGGCAAGTGACTATGTTTAAAGCAAGTATTTCTATGATATGGCAGAGCAGCTAGTTTAAAATAAAAACTACACTATGGCATACGGATCTAGACCAAGACTTGTTTTCTTCAGCCCAGACAATATTTAAAGAAATTTGAATTGGTTGCCAGCACTTCCAATTGTGAGATTTCTTCTAAAATTGCAGGTTTATGGCTTTTCTTGAGGACAAAGATGTAGTGGAACTGGGCTGCAGACCACATAATCATGGGTGGCACTGGTTAAATGACAACTGACACCTTACATTGCCATGAGCTGCTGTTTGGCCAGTATTTGCTTTGTGGTTTAAAACACTGAGTTTGGGATTTCTGGTACCTGAAATGCTGTATTCTGAATGAGGCAGAATCCTCCGGAGCCCAGTGTTCTCAATCCTGTTCACATATTATAATCCTCTGATGGAAATTTTTACATGCGACCTGTGCCTGAGCTTCAACCCTGGAAGGGGCTTGGCTATCTGTCATCCTTAGTTTAAAAGCTCGCTGGGGGACTTGGATAGAGTTAAGTTGAGAACACCTGCTTTAAATGAAATAAAGAGTAGGCAGCAAACGTCTCTGAGTGGTTGTTAAGAAGCTGGCAGAAAGTGGGAGCATGATGAGACAGGTTTCATCAAGCTTCCATTTTCTCTGTTTTCTTCTTCTTCTTTTTCTTTTTTTCTTCTTCTTCTTCTTCTTCTTCTTCTTCTTATTATTATTATTATTATTATTATTATTATTCTTTCAGAATGTGGTTAAGGAACACCCTAAACAGTTCTTGACAACCTGGGAACAGCAAGAGCCTTCGGTTAACCCAGTACACTGATTGGCGTACTAACAGCAACATGAATGAATAAATTGTGTGCACATTGCTGTGGAAACCTTCTTTGATAAATAGAGCTGGGTTCATCGGCAATAGGACTGTTAGGTGTGCAGTGCCACTACTAGTCATGGACAGACCAATAGAACAGGACACCTATTGGAAGTAAAGCCAATCAACTAGAAAGGGCAACAGAAATGTCTGTTCCAACTTTTTACTTTTCTATTCAAATATTAGATACTGATTTATGTGTTGGTGACATGTTGGTATAAAAGCAAGAATCACAACAACAATCAAAACCTAAATTGTGTGCTATAATGACTTATGTTTCACCCAGAGATAAAAAAGAGAAAGGTCTAAAACAGCAGGAATAGTTATATAGTGCCGGAAAGGCTGAATTCTAAAGAATTCTTACAATTCTTTAAAATTCTAATAATACATACATGTGCATGGATGGAAGGATTTAAAGTAGGTGAGAGGTATATCTACCATTAACTACTTTTAAATTCTTTTTGAACATCTACCATATGGTCCACAATTTCTAAAGTTCTGTGAGAAACTACTAAGGAAGATGGATTTTCTTCTTTACCAGGTTTATTTCTGTCATACGTATATATAATCTAATAATGACAGTGCAGAGCAGTAGCAGTGACAAAAGGTAGCAATTTGGTGTTTTCTGTGCCTGGTCTCTGTTAAACATTATGTTTATATTAGCTGTTACAAAACTTAAAACCATCATATGAAGTCAAAAACTGTATCTGTGTCCACAAAGTTCAGAGTGGTTTGGCAACGGACCAGTGTCACAGCAGTAAGTGATAAATCTGGTTCTCAAATTGAAGTTTGTCCCCAAATCTAGGTCTACATTTCTCTGTGTCCATAGTCCACTGTGGTGGAAGATGAAACTCACGGATAATAGGGTTTGATGCAGAAAAGTGGAATGCATGACAAACAGAATGAAGCATAGGAGCTTTCTTTATAAAGAAGGGAACTTGAATCAATGAAGACAAGACTGTTCTGAAGCTCCAGGAATTTGAAAAACATGAGGCAGCCCCAAGAATGTTAAGGGTAAGATCTGACCAGAAATTCTTCACAGTGCCATCCTTTAAAAAAATTACACTAATTTATCTAATGTGTGCAGTAGGGGCATGAACACCAGGGCATGCATGTGGAGGTCAGAGAACAGCTAGCAGAAGTTTGTTCTCCTCTTCTAGTATATGAGACCCTGACACTGAACTCAGATCATTAGGCTTGTGGTAAGTGCCTTTATTTGCTGAGCTGTTTCCAAGGAGTCATTTTTATCAAAAGAATACAAATTTGAGTTTGTGCTAGTATAGCTCCTAAGTTTTGATCTGGATGGAATTTAGGGCTTCCTTTCATGGAATCTGTCAGACTAAATAAGAAGAATTCCACTTTAATAGCCTAATATCCCGATAGACAAGGGAGATACAATGGCAGATACACTTGGCCTCTGAGTGGTTCCTGTGGTCTCCTCAGTTGATGTCAACCTGATTTAACTGTTGTTCTTATTGACAACATTTAGCTCACGACACAGTAATGAAAGGCAGCTGTCACACACAGGTCAATTTGGGGTTGCTTCCACTCAGACACAAGAGGATTAACCAATAATCAACTTCCTTCTAGAATCTGTGGCTATTGGATGATTGACAGTCACCAATGAGCCTGGAAGAAAAGCTGGTCATCATTCTATGAACCAAGAAGAGATTTATGTCTCACATAATGCGCTTATAATCAACTTCCATTTTCTGTGTAGATGTTTCACACATTTAATCAGAAAGCACATGTGCTTTTAGTAAATGTGTAGAATACAAATGCCAAACAATCAAATGAGCTCTAGTAAAGACAAGAGCAAACACATAAAGCTACTGAAAATCAATTCAAGGAAAAGACAAGGTTCAGCTCGCAGAATGGAGTCCTGCCTCCCAGTTCTTTTCTATGACCAAAAGTATGTTATAAGATTTAAAGAATGACTGATGAAAGCCACACAGAGTCCTTCAAATGGCATGTATGTTGACACCTTCAACTTTCTCTATGGGAATGAAAGTGAAGCATCTTTTAAAGTATTGTTTCCCTTGAACACGAACTGGAGAGTGTTAACATAAATCAAACAAAACAAATGTGTTCTACAACACAACATGAAGTGGTTACCAAGCACACATAGTTTCTCTAGGTGCTGAGCATTGAGCAGAACAGGTTCTGACTAAATAGCTCACACACTGAATACAGGCAAAGCAGTCAGTCTATCTTCTAAGAAGTAATGAAAAGCATTTATTTATTTGTTTGTTTATTTTTGAGACAAGTTTCCCTTAGCTAGGCCTGGATGGCCTTGAACTTTCATGTAAACCAGGCTGACCTCAAACATACAGAGCTCTATCTGCCTGTGCCTCTTGAGGGCTGGGATTAAGACCTGAGTCTCCACCACATTTGGCAAAATTTGTCTTTTATTGTACTCAACTGGTAGAAATAAATAGACTTGGCCAAATGAAACGCAAGGACTTTTCCTTTAAAAAATGAAATCTAGATCCCACCATTTGCTTACAAATTTCGTGATTTCCTTGTTTTTTTAATTGCTGAGTAGTATTCCATTGTATAAATATACCACAATTTCTGTAATATTCCTCCGGTGATGGACATCTGGGTTGTTTCCAGGTTCTGGCTGTTATGAGTAAAGCTGCTACAAACATGGTTGAGCAAATGTCCTTGTTGTGTACTTGAGCATCTTTTGGATATATGCCTAGGAGTGATATAGCTGGATCTTGAGGTAGCACTATTCCTAATTGTCTGACAAAGTGCCAGATTGATTTCCAAAGTGGTTGTACAAGTTTACATTCCCACTAGCAGTGGAGAAGTGTTCCCCTTTCTCCACAACCTCTCCAGCATGTGTTGTCTTTGAGTTTTTGATCTTAGCCATTTTGATGGGTGTAAGGTAAAATCTCAGGGTTGTTTTGATTTGCATCTCTCTGATGGCTAAGGATGTTGAGCATCTCTTTAAGTGTTTCACTGCCATTCTATATGCTACTACAGAGAATTCTCTGTTTAGCTTGGTACCCCATTTTTTAATTGGATTGCTTGATTTATTGCCTTTTAACTTCTTTAGTTCTTTATATATTCTGGATATTAGCCCTCTGTCAGATATAGGGCTGGTGAAGATTGTTTCCCAGTCTGTAGGCTGTTGTTTTGTTCTGACGACAGTGTCCTTTGCTTTACAGAAGCTTTTCGGCTTCACGAGGTCCCATTTATTGATTGTTTCTCTTAGAGCCTGTGCTGTTGGTATTCTGTTCTGGAAGTTATCTCCTGTACCAATTAGTTCTAAGTTTTTCCCCACTTTTTCTTCTAAGTGATTTAGTGTGTCTGGTTTTATGTTGAGGTCTTTGATCCACTTGGACTTTAGTTTTGTGCAGGGTGATAAATATGGATCTATTTTTCATTTTTCTGAATGTAGACATCAAGTTGGACCAGCACCATTTGTTGAAGATTCTGTCTTTCTTCCATTCAATGATTTTGGCTTCTTTGTCAAAACGCAAGTATTCATAGGTATGTGGGTTTATTTCTGGGTCTACTCAGCAATTAAAAACAAGGAAATCATGAAATTTGCAGGTAAATGGTGGGATCTAGAAAAGATCATGCTGAGTGAGGTATCTCAGGGGCAGTCTACACACAGTATATACTCACTTATAAGTGGGTACTAGACGTATAAGATAGGATAAACATACTAAAATATGTGCACCTAAAGAAGATAAACAAGAAAGAGGATCTGGGGTAAGATGATCAATCAAGCCTCACTTAGAAAGATAAATGGGATGGACATTGGAAGTAGGAGAAAACAGTAACAGAACAGGAGCCTACCGCAGAGGGCCTCTGAATGACTCTACCTAGCAGTGTATCAAAGCAGATGATGAGACTCATAAGCAAACCTTGGGCAGAGTGCAAAGAATCATATGAAAGAAGGGGGAGTTAGTAAGACCTGGAGAGAAAAGGAGCTCTACAAGGACCAAATATATCAGGGCACAGGGGTCTTCTATGAGACTGTTTCATCAACCAAGGACTATGTATGGCTAGAAACCCTGCTTGGATGTAGCCCATGGTACCTCAGTATCCAAGTGGCTACCCTAATAAGGGGAACAGGGACTATTTCTGACATGAACTCAATGGCTGGCTCTTTGACCTCCCCCCACCACGAGTGAGGAGCAGTCTTGCTAGGCCACAGAGGAGGACATTGCAGCTAGTCTTGAAGACACCTGATAAGCTATAGTCAGATGGAAGGGGAGGAGACCTCCCCTATCTGTGGACTTGGAAAGAGGCAGGGAAGAAATGAGGGAGGGAAGGTGGGATACAAAGGTGGGATATGGCTGGGATACAAAGTAAATAACCTGTGATTAATATAAAAATTATTTAAAAAATGAAATCTATGTGATAAAATATTCTAGCTATTGCCAGAGTGACTGTGTTTGACAGCTTAGCAAGAGCTCATCCTGGCTGCAACACAGGAGTCCTGAGATCACACCCAGCAACTGACAAGGAGGGTGTGGTCCTGACTTCTGTACAGCAGAATTGCATCCATCTGTTCTAAGGAGAACTGAATCTGGCTTTTGACATATCCTATTTTTGACAACATCTAGCAACCTTTGGGGAAAAAAAAAGTCTGGCTAGAAGAGGTCTTTGCACTAACTTGACTGCAGCATGGTGTGAGGGGTGTCACTACTGGCAGATACAGACCAGTCTTCTCCAGGCTTTTCTAATTTTAAAGCACAAGAGTCTTGTTATGGAGGACTCTGGTCACTTACAAGGTGCTTGGTCTTGAGTAAAAGGAAGAAAGATTTGGGGAAATAAAGTAAAAGTAACTGAGTACCCCTATGGGCTGTCATTATTCAAGGCTCAATTCCATGTGCTGATTTCAGTTCATACTGTTGCAATACAAGTTTAAAAACTGAGGATGTACAGCAAAACTGATGTGGTTGCAGATGTGGGTATCAATGTGTGCAGGTGTGTATGTACATATACATACATGTGTGTATGTGTATGTAGGTATGTTTGAGTATCTTTGTGCATGTACATTCAGTTATATTTGTGTTGCTATTGCTACAATAAAAATGTAGAACAATTTCTTTACCACAGAATTCCATGAAGAAACCCTGTCTCCACTTTAAGAACTGCCAATGCTCGGTCACTGTTGTTCTATCTTAAAAAGAATTTAATACACAGCTTTAAAAATATATGGCCTTTGTGTCTAGCTCCTTCCAGTCAGCATGATTCACTTGATATTCATCTACTTTAATGTGCAGGTCAATAACTGTTGTTGTCATTGCTGTTGCTGAGGAGTTCATTATATGGACATACAGCAATTTGTTCACCTATTTATCTGCTAAAGATGTTCTGGCTGTTTTCTATGACTGGTGATTACAAATGGATCTTTCATAAACATTTAATGAATTGGTTTCATATCACTAATTCTTTTTTTTTTTCAGGGTAAGTACCTAAGACTGAACTTACTGTCATATGGTAAATACAAGTTTAGCTACATATGAAAGTCCTGGGCTCCTTTCCACAGAAGCAATAGATATTTATTTCTCACTTGCCACATACGTCTGCCCCACCCCTGCCAACCAGCAGCACACAGAGTAGAATCAGTTCAGTTTCATTTCCATTTTTAGCTATCTCCAAAGCTGTATAATTTCATTATGTGTTTAGTTGCTACTTAGGTCAAAATGCACTCATTTATCATTGTTGTGTAATATTTAGTGAAATATCCAGTTCTCCTCATTTTTATAGTTTTTTCTCTTTAAAAATTTCCTTGTTTTCCTTCTGTTGAGTTTTGAAAGTCCTTTAACATTCTTGATCTAAATCACCTGCCCCTTCCCCAAATTTTACACAAGTATGCAATGTGATTTCATGTCTGTATGTGTTAATGCGTACATGTGCTCAAGGAGGCCAAGAGAACACTATCTCCCAGGGCTGGACTTATAGTCACTATGAGCAGCCTGATGTAGGTACTAGGGATCAAGCCCAGGTCCTCTGGAAGAACAGCAATTGCTCTTAACTGAGTCATCTCTCCAGCTCTCAACTCTGCTCTTAGGCATAAAGTTCACAATTTCATTGGTTCCATAAAGCTCTTCTATTCCATTAGCCCTGACCTGTAATTAAAAAGGCACAGGCCTTTTCTATTATTGCAATTTTCTGCTAAGTCTTAACACAAACCAGTATAAGTTATTTTTGCTCATCTTTGTCAAAATTATTTTGGCTGTTTTGATTTCTTTGCATTTAATATGCTAATCTGTACAAAAAATTCTTGCTGTGATATTGATTGGAAATGTGTTAACCTAGATTGCTTTGGGGAGAATTGGCTTTGTAACTACAGTGAATTTTTAAAATTTGGATGAAAACTTAGTACCTTCTCCCTTTTTTTGTTATTTCTCCCACTATTTTTCTAGCATTAAGGATACAGATTAGTCTCTATTTTTATGTTTATACTTAATTATTAATTTTTGATCATCTCTAGTGTTAAATTTTACTTTCATTTTCTAATAGTCTATCCATAATTTAGAAGTAAAATATATTTGCACATGGTTATTCCCATCCTGCAATTGTATTAAAACTCAGTTCACTGGCTTTTAAGAAAATTATCACCTGGTCTTCCCATAAGTAGTCATATTACATATGATATTGTTTTTTTGTCTTCTACTCTGAATGGAATGACTCTTCTTTTTATTTTCTGTCCCATTGCACTAGTGATGGCTGCTAGTGTATAACAGAGCTGGAGAGAATGGGCATCTTTGCTTTCATTCTGATCACCAGGGCAATCATCCCATGGTTTTGTATTCTGCTGCTGGGTATATTTTGTAAGTTCTTTTCTCAATTATGAAAGCTTTAAACCCACACACCTATAGACATCTGATTTTGACTAAGATGCCAAAATGATACAAGGGAAAAAAGATAGCATCTTCAACAAATGGTACTGGTCTAACTGGATGTCTACATGAAAAAAAAATGCAAATGAGGGGGGAGCAGCCTGGCTAGGCCACAGAGGAGAACAATACAGCCAGTCCTGATGTGACCTGATAAACTAGGGACAGACAGAAGGGGAGGGGGACCTCCCCTATCAGTGGACTTGGAGAGAGGCATTGGAGGAGATGAGAGAGGGAGGGTAGGATTGGGAGGGAATGAAGGAGGGGGCTACAGCTGAGATACAAAAATGAATAAACTGTAATTAATATAAAAATTAAAAAGAAAAGTGCAAATAGATCCATACTTATCAACTTAAGTCCAAGTGGATCAAAGACCTCAACATAAAACCAGACACACGAAGCTTATTAGAAGAAAAAGTGGGGAGGAGCCTTGAACTCATAAGCACAGGAGACAACTTCCTGAACAAAACACCAACAGCACAGGATCTAAGATCAACATTCAATAAATGCAACCCCATGAAACTAAAAATCTTCTGTAAAGAAAAGGACACTGTCATCAGAACAAAACAACAGCCTACAAACTGGGAAAGGATCTTCACCAGCCCTATATCTGACAGACGGCTAATATCCAGAATATATAAAGAACTCGAGAAGTTAAATAGCAACAAATCAAGCAATTCAATTAAATAACGGAGTAGAGAGCTAAACAGAGAATTCTCAATAGAGGAACAGCAAATGACAGAGAACCACTTAAAGAAATGCTCAACAGGGCATTATCAGGGAGATAATTAGAATATCAGGGAGAGTCAAATAAAAAAATGTGAGATTTCATCTTACACCCATCAGAATAGCTAAGATGAAAAACTCAAGTGACAACACATGCTGGAGAGGATGTGGAGAAAGAAGACCCCTCTTCCATTGCTGGTGGGAATATAAACTTGTACAACTATTTTGGAAATCTGGCACTTTCTCAGACAATTGAGAATAGTACTACAGATATAGGGTATCTGACAGAGGGCTAACAGAATACATAAAGAACTCAAGAAGTTAAACAGCAACAAATTAATTAATCCAATTAAAAAAGGGGTACAGAGATAAACAGAGAATTCTCAATAAAGGAATTTTGAATGGCAGAGAAACACTTAAAAGAAACATACAACAAGGACAAGTATACAACAAGGACATTTGCACAATCATATTTGTAGCAGCTTTATTCGTAATAGCTAGAATCTGGAAACAACTCAGATGTCCCCCAACTGAGGAATGGATACAGAAATTGTGGTACATTTACACAATGGAATACTACACAGCAATTAAAAACAAGAAAATAATGAAATTTACAGTCAAATGGTGGGAACTAGAAAAGACCATCTTGAGAAAGATGCACATGGTATATACTCACACATAAGTGGATATAATATAGGATAACCTTATTAAAATCTGTACACCTAGAGAAGCTAAAGAAGGAGAACCCTAGGTAAGATGCTTAATCCTCATTCAGAAAGGCAAATGAGATAGATATTGGAAGAGGGAGAAAACAGGGCATAGGACAGAAGCCTACCATAGAGGGCCTCTGAAAGACTACATAGCAAGTTGTCAATCCAGATGCTCAGACTCATAGTCAAATTTTGGGCAGAGTGGAGAAAAATCTTCTGAAAAAAGGGGGAGATAGAAAGAGCTGGAGGGGACAGGAGCTCCACAATGAGAGTAACAGAACCAAAAATCTGGGCTCAGGGATCTTTTCTGAGACTGATACTCCAAACAAGAACCATGCATGGAGATAACCTAGAACCCCTGCACAGATGTAGCCTATGGCAGTTCAGTCTCCAAGTGGGTTCCTTATTAATTTGAACAAGGGCTCCCTCTGACATGAACTCAGTGGCTGGACCTTTGATCACCTGCCCCTGAGAGGAGTGGGCAGCCTTACCAGGCCATAGAGAAAGACGATGCAGCCAGCCATGATGAGACCTGATAGGCTAGGGTTCAGATGGAAGGGGAGGAGGACCTCCCCTATCAGTGGAACTTGGGAGGGACATGGGAGGAGAAAAAGGAAGGAAGATGGGATTGGCAGGGGATGAGGGAGGGTCCTATAGCTGGGATACAAGGTGAATAAATTTTAATAAATTAAAAAAACAAATTTAAAAAGAAAGCTTTTTCCCCAGATTCTGGCTATTACAAATAAAGCTATGACAAACACGGTTGAGCAAATGTCCTTGTTGTGTACTTGAGCATCTTTTGGATATATGCATAGGAGTGGTATAGCTGGATCTTGAAGAAGCGCTATTCTTAATTGAGAAAGCACCATATTGTTTGGTTGTACAAGTTTGTATTCCCACCAGCAAGAGTCCACAAACACTGCACATACTGATTTTCTGTTTGTTTGTTTGTTTGCATATAATGAACATTATTTAAATATAAAATTTAAATTTAAATTTATTCATTATACCTCCCAGTCATAGCCCCCTCCCTCCTCTCCTCTTTGTACTTGCTTTTTAAATTGCTGTTAGAGGATTGCTAAAAATTCCAAATACAGGTACAAATTTGTCCATAAATTTGAAATTGTTTGTATCTTTGACCATCTCATGATGTGTCTATTTCTGGTAATGCTCCTTGTTCTAATGTCTACTTAATCTATTTAATGATGTTGATATAGGACTTCCATTCTTCCCTTGATTAGTATTTTCATGATCTATCATAAATTCTTTTATCTACCCTACTTACAAATAGTGTAGTGTAGACTAATTTTGGAAAACATGCAGTTGATCCTTGTAGCTTTGAATAGATTACAATAATCTTACATGTAAGAAGATTATCAATATGTTTATATTTTGATAGGCTATTACTAACTTGTTTTTCTGGTTCTTATTACTTTCTCCTTCCTTTCAGACTATTTGAATTTTTTTCTACAACTTGTATTTGGATACATATTACATAAATTTTTAAGTGGCTGTTTTAAAATATTCACACTTAAAATTTCAGAATCTACTTAGAATGAATATTTTATGAATTCAATAGGAATGCAGAAGCCTTGCCACCACCTAGTCCGTTTAACCTCCTCCCTTCATGTTATAATTGTCATGTGCATTTAATTTACAGACATTGAAAATACCATCAGGCTTGGCTTTGATTTTTACTTTCAACAACCTCATACATATTTAAAGATTTAGAAAGAGGAAAGAATAACCTATTATGTTTTCCCAGATATTTTAGATATTTACCACTTCTGTTGCTTTTAACTTTATTGTCAAAATTCTAAGTTTGGTTTTAGTATGATATGTCTTCAGGGTGCTGAATTTTCTTCAGAATTACTATGTAACAAATTCTTAGATTTTTTTTGGGGGGGGTATCTCAGTTCTGATCTTTCCTGGCCTGCATCTCAGGTTGGTCACACACTTGTTCTTCCCCTTTTTCTCCCTCCTGAATGCTGAACTTATGTGCACACATCACCACACCCAGCCCTTCATACCTAGTCTTCAATGATATTTTTAGAACTTTAAACATTGTTCTTTAAATGAAACCCAAACAACAACACACTAAAACATATCGAATGTATTGTCTGACTACACATTCTCACTTCATAGGCTAAAGATGTGGCTCATTAATAGACTGTTTGCATGGCATGCATGAAGTTCTGGGTTAAGTCTCAGTATTACATATCCAGGCCTGGTGATGCATACCTGAAACCCTAGAACCAGAGAGGTAGAGGCTAGAGGTTTGGAAGTTCAGGGTTACTCTTGATATATAAAAGAGCTTGAAGTTCCACTTTATTCCCACAAACTCCCCTTAAAGCACACTCAACAGTCTTAGACTGTACCCTATCCCCTGGGCTATGTATTCTGGCCCACAACTATATTTGCTTTCCCACAGGCCACATTGGCCCTTGGGTCCCAGATAAGACTTTGCCCTATTCCCAACAACTTCCCTTAACACACACCAACTGAAGGGAAATTATTTGAGGGGGAGAGGTTCTTTGCCCCTTTTTGCTTCTAATTATCTAGTAAGGGCTTTTAATCCACTTTAGACAATTTAGTTCACAAATAAAAGACACAGAGGCTTATTAAATTTATGGTAAGTTTTAAAGCATTAGAGCTGGGCAGATACACACCCTGTAAGCTGTTTTGCTACTTCCCAGCCATGTTCCCGAATACTCCTTGCCATATTGTTCCTGTCTTGGTTGCTTCTGCTCTGTCAGGCCAGCCCTCATTGCCATGTACTCATAGTCCATATTGCCCCATAGTTACTTTCTCCTCCTCCTCCTCTTTTTCTCCCTTCTTATGTTCCCTATTCTCGAGACCTCAAGCCAGGAGCTGAAACTCTGCCTAGCTCTCTTCCTTCCAGCTACAGGCTATCTAGCTTTTTAATTAATTAATCAGATATAACTGAGGAACAAAGTTTACACAACATAGTTCTCTGTACATAAGAATGTATTCATCAGGACTGCAGCCAGATGTTGGGGCCCAGAATTAGCATCTGAATGCACAGAGCACCAGACCAAACCCCATCCCCTAGACTCCACTTTCCAGGCTACAACTTTGGCAGAAGGCTTCTGTTTTCCTGGAGGCCACACCAAGTCTAGGGACCTCAGAGTTAATATTGGCAACCTCAAACCCAGAGGCCAGGTAGAAGACCATAATAACCCTTGAGGACACACTCTATTGGATCTGAAGATTTTTGTTCACCAGAACCCCCGGTCACTCAGGCTAGAATACCAGAGAGGAAACAGGAACCAAGAAAAAAAATATTAAAAAAAAATCACAACTAAAGAAGATAAACTCAGAAATCAGTACCTAAACCTAGAATAATCACAAACCCAGATGACTAGAGGCCAGCATAAGAACACAATAATAGCCAGGGCAACATGGTACTACCAGAGTCCAGCTATTTCACTACAGCATATTCCAACAAAGTTGAAGCACAACAAAATGACCTTAAATCTAATCTTATAAAGATGATAGAGGTCTTTAAAAGGAAATTCCAATCTTAAAAATAATAAGAATAGAAGGAGAAAATGTTCAGTTCAAGGCCCAGAAAAATCTTTCAACAAAATCATAGAAGAGAACTTCCCTAACCTAAAGAAAGTGAATCCTATATACATATAAGAAGCTTACAGAGCATCAAGTAGATTGGACCAGAAGGAAAAGTTCCCCTTGCCATATAATAATCAAAACTCTAAACATATAGCTCAAAGAAAGAATATTAAAAGCTTCCAGGGCAAAAGGCCAAGTAACATATGTAAAGGCAGATCTATTAGCATTATACTTATTTCTCAAACTGAGACCCTAAAATACAAAGGGACCTGAGAAGATGTCTTACAGACTCCAAGAGACAACAGATGTCAGCCCAGACTACTATACCCAGCAAAATTTGCAGTCACCTTAAATGTAGAAAACAAGGTATTCCATGACAAAACCAACTTTAAATTATAGCTCTCCACAAATCCAGCCCTACAGAAGACATTAGGAGGAAAACTCCAACCTCAGGAGGTTAACTACACCCAAGAAAACATAAGAAATAAATAATTTCACACTAGCAAAGCCAAAAGAAGACACACACACACACACACACACACACACACACACACACGCAACTACTACTGCTACCAACATCAAAATAACAGGAATCAGTCATTGGCCATTAATATCTCTCAATATTAATGGTCTCAATTTCCCAATTAAAAAAAATACAGGTTAATGGAATGGATACAAACAGGATTCATCATTCTGCTACAAATAAAAAACATACCTCAGCATCAAAGATAGACATTACCTCAGAGTAAAGGGCTGAAAAAAGATTTTCCAAGAAAATGACCCCAAGAAGAAAGCTGGTGTAGCCATTCTAAAATCTAACAAAATAGACTTTCAACCACAGCTAATCAAAAGGGGTGAGGAAGGACACCTCATACTGGTCAAAGGAAAAATCCAGCAAGAGTACATTACAATTCTGAATATCTATGCCCCAAATGCAAGTGTACCTGGATTCCTAAATACATAACAAAAGCTTAAATCACAGATTGAAGCCCACACATAAATAGTGGAAGATTTCGACATTCCAACTAGAGGACAGGTCATCTAGACAGAAATTAAACAGAGAAGTAATAGAACTAAAAGATGTTATGACTCAAAGGGACCAAACAGAACATTTCACCCCCAAACAAAAGAGTATAGGTTCTCAGCATCTCACAGAAACTTCTCTAAAATCAATCATATGCTTTGTCACAAAGCAAGACTCAACAGATATAAGAAGATTGAAATAACCTCTTGTACTTTATCAGCCCACCATGGATTAAAGCTGAACTTTTTACTCAAAGATCATTAGGTCATGAAAGACTTCCTAGAATTCAGTGAGAATGAATGCACATCATGCTCAGACTTATGGGACACCTGAAAGCAGTGCTAAAAGGAGAGTTCATAGCATTAAATGCCTTATATAAAGAAAATAGTAAGATCTTATACTAGTGACTTAACAGCACACTTGAAACTTCTAAAACAAACAAAAAAGCAAACAAACCCAAGAGGGTAGGTAGCAGGAAATAGTCAAGGTCAAGGTTGAGATCAATAAAATAGAAACAAAGAGATCAATACAAAGAATCAGCAAAACAAAGAGTTGGTTCTTTGAGAAAATCAACAAGATAAAAAAAAAAACAAAACAAAACAACTCTCAGCCCAATTAACTAAAAGGCAGAAAGAGAATATCCAATAACAAAATCAGAAATGAAAAGGAGGACATAGCAACAGACACTGATGAAACCCAAAGAATCATCAGGTCTTCAAAAACCTGTACTCCACAAAATTGAAAAAAAAAAAAAACTAAAAGAAGTGAATAATTTTCTCAATAGATACTGAGAGAACAAAAGATTAAAAATCAGCAGCTATTAATATTTAAGGCCTGAACTAGGTGAGTGGAGAAGTCCAGGAATGCCCTGAGGGGAAGAACCACTCTACTGCATTCTTTCCCCACCCACTAGATATACAGTTGCTAGGAAACCCATCCCCCTAGGAGAGACACCAGGTCATTAATGGTCTGGGGACTTTCCTATAGCCAATCAATTCAAAATGTAGCATTGTGACCAATAGATGCTTGCCAGGCAGGAATCGCCCCTACCTTGGGCATTCTGGGAGGGACCAGAATCTTTAAATCACCCAACTAACCTGAGCATGGGGCACTGGGATCTCACCGCTTCGGTGGTGAGGAGTATTGGCTCAAGCTGCAGCTTGTAATTTACAACAAAAAGAACCTTATGTATTTACAGCGGAGTCTAGTTATTCCTGGTCTTTTGGGGTTCGTGAACTGGGCAGAACAATATCACTTATCAAATTTAAATAAAAACCAGACAAACAATCTAAATAGACCTATAACCCCCTCAGAAAATAGAAGCAGTTGTTAAAAGTCTCCCAATCAAAAGAAGCCCTGGACCAGAATGTTTTAGTGCAGAATTCTACCAGATTTTCAAAGAAGAGCTCATACCAATATGCCTCAAACTATTTCACAAAATATAAAAACAGAAGGAACATTGCCAAAATCATTCTATGAGGCCACAGTCATCCAGATACCTAAAGCACACAAAGACTCAACAAAGAAAGAGAATTTCAGACCAATATCTCTTATGAACATTGATGTGAAAAAAATACTCAATGAAATACTCACAAACCGAATTCAGGAACACATCAAAACATCATCTAACATGATTAAGTAGGCTTCATCCCAGGGGTACGGGGATGGTTCAGTACATGCAAATCCATCAATGTAATCCATCATATAAACAAAATTAAAGATAAAAAAAAATGATCATCTTATTAGATGTTCAAAAAGCCTTTGACAAAATCAACACCTCCACATGTTAAAATTATTGGAGAGATCAGGGATACAAGGTGCATACCTAAATATAATAAAATCAATATACGGCAAGCCAACAGCCAACAGCCAACAGCCAATTAAATAGACAGAAATTTAAAGCAATTCCACTAAAATCTAGGATAAGACAAGGCTACTCACTCTCTCCATATCTATTCAACATAGTACTTGAAGTTCTAGCCAGAGCAATAAGACAACTAAAGTAGATCGAGGGGATAAAAGTTGAAAAGAAAGAAGTCAAAGTATAGCTATTTGCAGAAGATATGATAGTATACATAAATGACCTCAAAAATTTTACCAGAAAACTCCTACAACTGATAAATACCTTCAGCAAAATGGCCATAAAAATTAATTAAAAAAATTCAGTAGCCTTTTTTTTTAATACAAATGATAAATGGGCTGAGAAATAAATTAGGGAAATGACACCCTTCACAACAGTGACAAATAATATAAAATATCTTGGTGTAGCTCTAACCAAACAAGTGAAAGTCGTGGGTGATAAAACTTTAAATTTCTGAAGAAAGAAACTGAAGATTTCAGAAGATGGAAAGATCTCCCATGATTACGGATCAGTGGGATTAACAGTGAAAATGGCCATCTTACCAAAATCAGTCTACAGATTCAATGCAATTCCCATGAAAATATTAACACAATTATTCACAGATCTTGAAAGAGCAATTCTCAGCTTCATTTGGAATAGTAAGAACCCAGGATAGTTGAAATAATCCCGAACAATAAGAGAACGGGAGGTAATCTCATACCTGATTACAAGCTGTATTAGACAGTAATAGTAATAAAAACTCTATGGTATTGGCATAAAAATAGATAGGTGTGATCAATGGAATTGAATTGGAGACCCAGAAATAAACCCACACACCTATAGACACTTGATTTTTGACAAAGAAGTCAAAACCATACAATGAAAAAAAGAAAGAAAGAAAGAAAGAAAGAAAGCATCTTCAACAAATGGTGCTGGTCTCACTGGATGTCCACATGTATAAGAGTGCAAATATATCCATATTTATCACCCTGTACAAAACTCAAGTCCAAGTGGATCAAAGATATCAACATAGAACTAGATACATTATACCCAAAGAATATCTATCTATGTATATCTCTATCTATCTATCTATCTATCTATCTATCTATCTATCTATCTATCTATCTATCTCACACCACAAGGACATTTGCTCAGCTATGTTCACTGAGACTTTATTTGTAATAGACAGAAACTGGAAACAACCTAGATGTCCATCATCCAAAGAATGGATAAAGAAAATGTGGTAAACTTACACAATGGAGTATTAAAAAGCCATTGAAAACAGTGAAATTTGCAGGGATGGAACTAGAAAAGATCATCCAGACTGAAGCAACCTAGACCCAGAAAGACAATCATTGTATGTTCTCACTTTAAGTGGATATTAGCTTTAAAGCACAGGATACTCATGCTACAATCCACAGACCCAAGAAGCTAAATGACGAGGAGGAAAGGAGAAACTCGTGAACCTCACTGACAAGAGAAAATAGAAGAGTCATCATGGATGAATGCGAGAAGGGACAGGATGAGCTTCAAGGGTATGAGGTTTGGTTAGTATAGATGTATTAATGATAGGTTTGTCAGAATATAGTCTCATTATAGTCAGAAAGCATTTGTACAAAGAACAAGATGTTTTATTGTCCTAAAAGTTCATAATTTAAGTCAGGCAGTGGTGGAACTTGCCTTTAATGCCAGCAGCTGGATGTCTGTGAGTTCAAGGCCTGTCTGGTCTACAGAGCTAGTTTTAGGAAAGCCAGGGCTACACAGAGAAACCCTTTCTCAAAACACACACACACACACACACACACACACAAAACAAAAAACAAAAAGTTCATTGTTTAGTGGAGAAAACATGTATAAAATAATTATGAAAAAACATGATAAAGACATTGTAGAAATACATATGGAATATTATACAAAATATGAGGACTGGACGTTAGATTTTGTTTGTGGGGTGAAGAAGAAGGAAGGAAAAGAAGGAAAGAAAGAAGGAAGAGAGAAGAAGGAGGACTTCTAGAGGAAGTGATGCTTGAGTTGGTGTTGGTCAGTAGATCTTGGACTCTAGAAAAGGAACAATGAAGAAAGGTGTTAAAAGATAAGGAATGATTTGCTAGAGGTGGGAGCCAATAAGACAAGGCCTTAGGTTCTGGGGGAATAAGTAGATACCAGGGTACAGAAATTTGATTTTGCCACTTGAATAGTGAAGAAACTTGAATAAGAATGGACCAAAAGGAGAAGGGATTAACAGAAGAAATTGATATATGTTATACTTAAAAGGAGAAAATGACATGTATGTACATAAACTTACAGAAGCGTAACATATATGGGCATACTGTAATTACTCACATTTGTACTCGGGCTAGGCTTGGTTATTTATTTGAATATTGGGAATGCTGGATGAGAAAAGGATCAGTAATATTTATACATGTGAGTAACATCTCTAATCTCTGCTGTGGCATCTATTGGGGTTGAAATATATCCCTTTTAAAAGTGGGTGTTGACATGTTGTCCTTCTGCGAGAAAATGCTTTAGATAAGTAACTGGATTTTTCTTGGGAGGAAATGGGAAATCCTAAGGCTATCTGAAAAAGGTTGGATATAGAAACGTTGCCATATTCTTTCTTGATCAGAAATTAAAGGATTATAAATTAATTCTACTTAACATTCAAGTAGCACTGGAAAATTCTCATAAAACTAGATTGAGAAACAAAGGAATCATTTCTGGTGAGAACGAAGGCTGCTGACTGCTCTCCTCAATGCAGGGGACTCTCTCCTGTGTATAGGAGTGGGACTCAGCCCAGACTGAGGACAGGGCTTAAACTGTAGGTGGTTAAACTGTAAGGTCATGTTATGAGATGATGTCTCTACAAAGTGGTGGCTTCCCTCTGTGGTTGGCTCATGAGCAGGGTGCAGTCCCTCTTTCCTGTCTTGTTAAATAAGCAGGGTGAGGCTGAAATGGCTAAGCCATTGTCCTTGATTCTCTCTTTTATTTTTATTAATTACAGTTTATTCACTTTTTATCCTCCCTGTGCCTTCCTCTCTCCTCCCCTCCCAATCCCACCCTCCCTCTTCCCCACCCGTGTCCCTCTCCCAGTCCACTGAAAAGGGAGATCCTCCTCCCTTTCCCTCTGATACTAGTCTATCAGGTCTCATTAGGAGTGGCTGCATTGTCTTATGTGGCCTGGTAAGGCTGCTCCCACCTTGAGGGGAGATGATCAAAGAGCAGGCCAATCAGTTCATGTCAGAGACAGTTCTTGTTTCCATTACTATGGAGGCCACTTGGATACTGAACTGCCATAGGCTACTTCTGTGCAGGGGTTCCAGGCCATTTCCATGAGTGGTCCTTGGCTGGAGTATCAGTTTCAGAAAAGACCCTTGTGCCCAGACATTTAGGATCTGTTGCTGTCCTTGTGGAGCTCCTGTCCTCTCCAGGTCTTACTATCTCCCACTTCTTTGTTATGATTCCCTCTACTCTGCCCAAAGTTTGGCTATGAGTCTCAGTATCTGCCTCTATACCATGTAGGGTAGAGCCTTTCAGAGGCCCTCTGTGGTAGGCTCCTGTCCTGTTTTCTCCCTCCTCTGATGTCCATCCTCTTTGCCTTCTGAATGGGGATTGAGCATCTTAGCCAGAGTCGTCCTTCCTGATTAGCTTCCTTAGGTGCACAGATTTTAGTATGTTTATCCTATATTATATGTCTAGTATCCACTTATGTGTGAGTATATACCCTATATACCCTGTGTGTATCTTTCTGCTTCTGGGATACCTCACTCAGGATGATCTTTTCCAGTTCCCAGCAAATTTCATGATTTCCTTGTTTTTTTTTTTTTTTTTTTTTATTGCTGAGTAATATTCCATTATGTAGATGTACCACAATTTCTGTATCCATTCCTCAACTGAGGGGCACCTGGGCTGTTTCTAACTTCTGGCTATTACAAATAAAGCTGCTACAAACATGGTTGAGCAGATGTCCTTGTTGTATACATGAGCATCTTTTGGATATATGCCTAGGAGTGGTATAGCTGGATCTTGAGGAAGCGCTCTTCCTAACTGTCTGAGAAAGGGCCAGATTGATTTCCAGAGTGGTTTTACAAGTTTATATTCCAGCAGTGGAGGAGGGTTCCCCTTTCTCCACATCCTTTCTAGCATGTGCTGTCAGTTGAGTTATTCATCTTAGCCATTCTGATGGGTGTCAGGTGAAATCTCACGGTCGTTTTGATTTGCATTTCCCTGATGACTAAGGACATTGAACATTTCTTTAAGTGATTCTACCAGGGAACTACTACATCTGATAAACACACCTTCAGCAAAGTGGCTGGATATAAAATTAACTCAAAAAAATCAGTAGCCCTCCTGTATACAAAAGACAAAAGGACTGAGAAAGAAATTAGGGAAATAACACCCTTCACAATAGACACAAAAGACATAAAGTACCTTGGTGTGACCCTAACCAAGCAAGTCAAAGACTTGTATGAAAACAATTTCCAGTCTCTGAAGAAAGAATTAGAAGAAGATATCAGAAGATGCAAAGATCTTCCATGCTCATGGCTTGGCAGGATCAGCATAGTAAAAATGGCCATCTTACCAAAAGCAATCTACAGATTTAATTCAATTCCATCAAATTACCAACACAATTCTTTACTTTGAAAGACTTTGAAACAAAAATTCTCAACTTCATATGGAATAACAAGAAACCCAGAATTGCTACAACAATCCTCTATAATAAAAGATTCTCTCATTTTTACTGAAATACCAGTCTGAATAGTTTCCCTCTCATGAAGTTCCAGAACTGTCATAAGAGAACTCTGTCTTAGATAAAATGTGGACTAAGGATGAGCCCAGAGCAGAGTCAGGACAGCAGCTCTCTTGTTTCCTTTCAGTATGACTGAGACTCCACCAGCTCACCCAAGATCTAAATACCATAGATTATTGAGAATGTGTGAGCTGTGGCTTTCCTTATCCCTTAACAAGACATTGAGAAAACTCACCATTATCCTTGCAGTTTCAGTTTGTAAAGGCCTGGAGAAGATGATGGTGTAAGTAATCATGCTGGACAGAGAACTGGAAGGCCATCAGCCAGCCAACCTTTAGCTGGAGAAGATTAGAGTAGATTTAATCTTTGTAAAGTGCCCCCTGTGCCTAATGACCCTTCCAAGAAAAGGTGGTCCTTGGGGGGTGGCAAGTTGCTTTTCTCTGGTGTCCCAGTAGGTTGGACAGATTAACAAGCTCCCTTGACACTGTGGCAGATCATTGCTGTTTTCTCCAGTTCAGGCAGAGGGCTGCTGTGTGCTGGGAAGTAACAGTGGTGAAACACAGAGGACAGCTGAACCTTAGCTGCTTGGGAAAGAGGGAGCCATCCTCCAGTTTGGCTAAAGTTCAGAACAATTCAACCCAGTTTCTTCTGATTGAGAACTGTTCTGTTCTTCTTTTTTTGTACCATCAAGGATTTTACACAGAAAAAGGTTGAAATGAGAAAATAACTTTTTTTCTCTTTACCTTTCTATCCTTCCTTCCTTCCTTCCTTCCTTCCTTCCTTCCTTCCTTCCTTCCTTCCTTCCTTTCTTCTTTCTTTCTTTCTCTCCCTCCTTCCTTTCATCTTCTTCTTCTTCCTTCCTTCCTTTCTTCTTCTTCTTCTTCTTCTTCTTCTTCTTCTTCTTCTTCTTCTTCTTCTTCTTCTTCCTCTTCTTCTTCTTCTTCAGATGTGAGGGGGGATTGGGCCACAAGGGTCTGGGGGGCAGACCCAGGAGGACTGAGGATCAAGTATGATTGGGGTGCATTATGTGAAATTCCCAAATAATCAATAGCAATACTAAGCTGGAAAAATGAGCAAATATTTTTGCTCAGTGTTCCCTTTGAATTCTAGTCCAGCTGTAATCTCAACAGAAGCAGGTGAACTTGAAAAATTAATAAAGAAAAAAATCCATCATGCAATGCTGTGTTTCAAAGGGTGTCCTACGGCATGGGAGAGGATAGGAAAGGATGAGAAAGTAAAGAGGAACAAAGTATCTTCAGTTTGGTCTTCTTGCTCCCTTTCCCTGACTTTCCTGACACAGAGTATATTGTAAAGAGAATGGAGCAGGTTGTCTGGCATGGGCTGCAGTCTCCAGCCCCCACACTACTTGGCGTGGAGTTATGTCTCCACTGGTATGGAGTACTGGGTACAGAACATACCTGTACAAGAGGAGACCTGCTTTCAAAACACTACTCGTTGCATGTAGAGTGTGAGAATAATGTGATAATAAAAATGCAAGAATTAGAGGGAAGAAAATCTAAGTCATGGATAGAAATAAAGTTTCCAGTTACATAATTTTTGAGAACAAAGTCTCTGGAGAAAGATGTCATAGCCATCGATTGTGGGGGCAAGTGAGGGCAAGTTGAAAATGTCAGAGGCTAATGACATAGAACCATGACATCACGCACATAGATGGGGTGCTTTTCATCAGCATAGTCTGGTTTCTCAAATGGTGAAGACCCGCCTTGAAGACCAACATAAGCCGCTATGTTGAAGGCAGTGAAGTTTCTGCCTATTTGTCTATCTGCCTACAGCGTGTTGCTTGTGTGCACATGTCTCAACGGTGTCATGATGGCAATCTCAACCGTAGAATCCCCATCACTAGTTACCACCACATATACTATTGAGACCTAACTTCCAGTGTTTCAGAAAAATGTAGATGGTTCCAAGCAAGCTCATTTTGAGTTACTTCATATAATAGACTAACAACTAGATGGATCTCTCTCTCTCTGTCCCTCTCTCTCTTATACATACACATATATTTCACATACACACACACATACACCTTCAAGATCCAGGAGGCCAAGACAAGAATAAATGGAAAAGATTTAAATAGGGAAAATTAGGCAGGTTTCGGCTTTCTCAGAAGGTAGATTCTGCTGTCTGCTTCTGCCCATCCAAGGCCTTGTTAGGACCCATCTCCCAAACAGTGTATCTCAGTCTCAACACTGATACATTAAGTCTTTTAGGACAATGTACCTTTGTCCTTGCTAGCTGTACTCCCATGCAAGATGTCTGGGAGATGCTGACTCAAGGCCACTAGGCAGACAGACAAAGCACTGTAGGAAGATCACTGGGATGTGTTGACCTCCCTTCACCATGCACAACCGGCTGGATCTTCCAAGTGAAGTAGAAATTGAGGAATGCCAAATAACAGGGGAGTCCATGGCAAATTGAGGTTTCATACTCACCCCTCCACTAGCAAGCCTGACCTAGCTGGGAAGCAAACCCCATGGGCCTATGTGGGTACAGGATTCTGTAGTACAGATTGTTGCTCCATAATGGACACGGCTGTTCCCTCTGTATGCTTACCAGGAAGTGACCCTGGGGAGAAGGCATCGTGTGTGGAGACAAGGCTCTGCCTGTGCACCTCAAAGCTGGAAAGCCTCCAACAGGAAGCAGGTTATCGTGTTACACGACAGGGCAACATCTTACAGCCAGAAAATCCATAGAGATGTGCTATGACAGTTATACCTAGCTACGAGTAATTGTATTGAGATGCTTTGCAAGCCACAGACACATTGACAAGGTGGCAGAATCCTATAGTTTGCCTGAGTCAGTGGCAGTTGTGGAGAGTACAATGTAAGAGGGAAAAGAGAATTCCTAGGCTCAACTGAATTAACTTTACTGTTTGCTTGAGGACTAACCTGCCACTCAGGATTTAGAGGTGAAGACTGAAATCAGTTAAGGATGGAAAACCCCCATGTTTTGTGCCATCCGGACTTAAAGGTTGTTTCACACCAGCTTTTCAAGCTCTACCAAACCTCAGACTCAGGAGAAGTAAGTTTGGACTCTAAGTTTGCAACAGCAGTGGTGGTCTTGGCTTTGTTCACCAGTTTCCCCTCCCTCTAGAAAAACACCTCAGTATACCTGAGTCACCAAACCTTCCTTGCCTAATGAATCTTACACCCTCTAGTGCAGCGCTTCCTCATCTAAGGGATGCCCCACGTTGCTGAGAGGCCACCAGGCTACACCTGTGTGAAGCCGTCTTCTGCCTTCAGTGTACCTCTGTGTGGTTAGGGGAGTGGGGAGGGGGCAGCGGTTCTCCCTAAACAGGCCTGTTGCTAATTGCATGAAATCATTTTTTCATTCTCGTCATGTGTACGTGCCAGGATGGTAGAGAGCAGCACTCTGTTCATTTTGTGCAACAACTAAAGAAACTCTGGAATGCAAATCTCACATCTCACTGCAAGAAAATGAGTGCAAATTATCTGTACAATAGACTTTACTCTCCAAGATGGCAGCTGTCAACACACCCTGTATGGTTTGTCTATGGGTTGGTCTTTGAGCCTTCTGGTTTCTTCTCAAGTTGCAGCTGTTTCTGGATATGTCTTCATATCTCTGCTTTTTTTTCATGCTCTCCTCTCTGCTTGAAATGACCTTCCTTCCTGGTCCTCGTGGGAGTTTCCTCTGTTCTGAAATAATTCATCTTAATTTGTATCTCCTCTGAGCCTCTGGCTTCCTTAGGCTCTGCAGAGCCTTTCTTCTGGAACAAGCCTGCTTGCTGTCTTGTACACAGCCATTTTATAGTGCTTATCTCATCGCTACACTTATTTGCTGATCTGACTGTTTTACTCCATTATAATTAGCCCCAAGAGACAGGCTCTGTATTTCACTCATCTTGTGTTTTGAAAATTATAGGTGTTTAGGAAACACTTACTGGGGAATAATTGATCTATCTATAATGGTAAAAGAGAAGCTATCTGATTATAAGATGAAAAGATTGACAATGGCTAATCACAAAATTATTAATAATGACTACCTTTTATTAGGAATCCGCTGTGTGTCAAGATCTAGCAGGAGGCTACAGAAACTTATTTTCTAATCATTTTAAAAATAACCATACAAAGTAAGAACAACTAGCCTAGTTTTTTATAAATGAAGGAAACGAGGTTGAGGGAACCATGCGGCTTCCACAGGTTTATTCTGTTTCTGAGCAGCAAAGATGGGTTTTTGGCCCAGTGCTTGGGCCCATTCCATGAGCCACTAAAGCTTTCAGATGTGCACTACAATGTGTTTGGAGAGTGTGTTCTTCACCTGGTGCATCAGTGCTGCGATAGCTAATGGAATGTGTCAATTGGACTGTACCAGGAAACCTCATTTCAGAGTGTGCCCTATAGAAGGGTTTGAAAATAAGATTAGCATCTGATTCGGCAGAATCAGTAAAGTGGAATTTCTCTTTCTGATGTGGTGGACATTATCCAATCCATTAACAGAACAGAGTTAGAGGAAGATGATGTCATGTCTTTAGCTTCTTTGCTGGCCTAATTGAACTAGAACACTGGTTTTAACCTTAGTCTGGAATTTTCTTAATCAGCTCCTTTGGTTCATCCAGAAATTACTACACTGTGAGTTTTCTCCTACATCTCCTCCTTAGAGATGAAAAGTCATGGGACTTCTCAGTCTCTGTGATCATGAGTCAGTTTCTCATAATAGACCCTGATATCTCTTTCCACACATATATGTTCCATTATGTATACACACATCTATCGAATATATCTCTCTTCTATCAATCAATCAATCAATCAATCAATCTATCTATCTATTATCTCTTTTTTCTATTATCTATCCATTCATCATGTATCTCTTTAAATTTACCTAATCTATCATCTATGTGTCTATGTATCATTTATCATTTTATCATTTATTGATCATCTATTTACCATCATCATCACCACAATCATTCATCTATATTTATCCATCCATCTATCTTTTCTACATCTATCTATCTATCTATCTATCTATCTATCTATCTATCTATCATCTATGTATCTATCTAGCTATCTATTTATCATCTATCTTCTACTAATCATCTATATCTGTCATATATCTATCATTTATCTGTCCTTCATCTATCCATCCTCTTGATTCTATTTTCCTGAAGAGTCCTGGCTAATAGAAATATGTACACAGATACACACAGAGACAGACAGGTGTGCATGCATGTGTGTGTGTTTTCACACACACACACACACACACATACACACACACACCTGAGCTCTGAGTGTCACATGTTTTTTCTTCTTCCCTCTCCTTCCTATGCTTTACTTTAGATAAACACACAAGCCTGACATTTTTGACCATACTAGCTGCAGATCCCAAGGAAACACTTGGGGATGGGATGGAATGAGTGAGAGGTGGTCAAGGAGAGAGTATGTGGGGCCAGACAGGTGTGTTAATATTTTGCAAACCAAGTCATGCAAGCATCCTCATGTTGTTTATTGTAGTAATGCATTTTCCCCAGTCATAACAGCCGACATTAGCATCATTCATTATACCAAGCATGTTTCTAAGAACTTTATCTTTTTAGCTTACATAGTAATCTCAATTACCAATGAGACAGGGCAATGTCCTTCCTCCATTTAAAGGTGAGAAAACAGACACACTGCAGATCAGCTCCATAACGTGGCCATCACCAGATTTGAACACAGTCTAGCCCTAATGCTGATTTTTGTAATCGTTTAATAAACTGTTCTGCACAATAAGCTCCTCGATAGAGCTTTCTTTTCAGAGCACCTGCCTTGTAAATGACTTGTTTCTAAGTAGAGGTATAACACTTAGCCATATCCCACAGAAAAAAATTAGCTCAGATCATTCAAACACAGTTGTTGGTTGATTGCATAGTTGTCATGCTCACTAGGGTTTCAGCTTTGAAGGCTCAAGGGTCTTACTGCTCTCTCATGGAACAGCTAGTAGAAGCCTTTGCACTGGACAAGTATTCACAGATGCTTTAGCCTGTTTCTCACAACATGTGACACTGAAGTTTAATGGTCCTAACCACAGCTGTGAAAACACATCTGCGAAGTGCGCTCTCTGCCACACTGCTGGGGCTTAGGATTATTGCTGGCTCATGGTCAGCATCCCCCTTACATCCTTTTGTCCTGCCTAGGCCATTCGGAATTCTAGCAATAGAATGGAGTAAAGAAACACTGAGACAAATGGATAATTCACCAATAAAGGAATATAAATATTTTTGTTGTGTTAAACATCTTGATTAGGGTGTCCACTTGCTACTCTTTCCTTATGAAGACACAGTGACATGTGATTATGATGATGATTTTTTTAAAACTAATTATTATTATGTAGCACCAACTAGCCTAATCTTTGAGCAGATTAAGTTAGCCTCAAACTTACAGAGATTTGCCTGCCTCTGTCTCCTATGTGCTGAGATTAAACTTGTACACCCCAACACCTAGCCCCATAGTGGTATTTTTTAAGAATAATCATAAACACAATCCTGTTCCACACATGTACGCGCATGTTGTCTAGAGGCAGAAATTGCTCTTGAGGTTTGTCTTTGCCCTGATCAGTTCAGTTCTCACCATCTTATCTTCACTGAACTATTTAGATATGCGAGAACTTATGTTCTGAATGTTGGGGAGAAAATGGCTGTCTCAGCATGTGTCTCTGGCAGATAAAGGGCCGTTGTATAACTAACCATTATTTTATTCCTTCCTGGTGCCCACTCTGCCTCTTGTTCTTTTTTTGGCTATCCCTGTGTGGGAAATTTTTATGTTGAAATCCGCTGTCTATTCTTCTCCCCAGGTGTTTTTGCCTTTAAAATGCATTTGGCCTTTGAATTCAGATGGATCATAGTTTTTTTTTTTTTTTTTTCCCCAAAAGAATAATCATTTATGCTCAGTTCAGCTGGTCTCTTCATTTATCTGGCCAGCTGAGAAAAGTATTATTATTAGACATTTATTTTTCTTCCCTCTAAGGGGAAAGAGCAGTGGTTTGTCCCTCTGTTCAGATCTCAGAAAGGTGAAGAAAAATACAGTTTTTCTGGTGTCTCTTGTAAGTGAATAGCAAAGGAGCAAGCACTGACTGGGATGGCGGATTTATTGAATGATCATATTGAGGGAGCCTCTCCTGACATAGCTCTGCAGCTGCTGCCTCCAGGGCTCCTCAGCATGCCTCCATTAAGGGCTTTCAAGGAAGGCTCCAGGAACCAGGGCAGCAGAGCTGGCAGCCAGTCTCCATTGTCTTTGCACACTCCTGCTGAGTGCAGCTTCTGCAGTGCCTCCCTGCTCAGTAACTCTTTCCTACAACTGAACAGTATACTGTGTTTACTGTGACTTCACCTGTATCGTCCTATGTGATTCTCACAAGGTTTTTGCCAACATATGGAAAAGGACGCTGAGGAAAGAAGGCAGTCTACTGAGCTTCCAGAATCGGGTGAGGGTTAGACGTGCTCGCACGCTCTTCTCACATCATGGTGCCACTTCTCACACACAGTGAGACAGATGTTTAGCCAATTGTGTAAGCATTCTTTTCTGGTGTTCTGAAGTTCAGAAAAGAGAAAAAAAAACTCTAATCATCACGTTTCTATTTGAAAAACTACACTAAGGTATACCTGTGATGCTTTGGAAGAATATGTGTGTGCGATAAGAAGGTGAAGCTGGATTAGAGAAATGTCATTCTGTCTTATCAGAGTATACAGAAAAAACATTTATGGGTACACTTCTGCTTTCTTTAAAATATTACAGTATGGTGGGAGGTGGAGGTCAAGGCTGAAATAAGAGTAGCCATTTTATCCGTTACTGTTGGTCTTAGATACAATGGCGTTAATATGTTATTTTCTGCATACTTGTAAACGCCTCAGGTTTTCATGACAAACTGATAATGCCATAATGACAGACGGGTCATGTGGAGAAGTGCCTGTCTTTGGCATCTTTATGCAGAAACAATAGACCAAATTAAAAAGAATAATAAATAAGAAGTTCCCTGTCAGCACTAGAACCAAACATTTATTGTTCATTTTTACTCTGGGGATAGAAAGCTCTCCTTCTTAATGGAGTGAAGGGTTAGTCATTCCTTGTTGCCCCATAAACCTCCATTGTAGCAGACAATGATGCTTTATTTATGTTTATATGTTGCAGCAGATGTGCAGAGGAGGTAATGTTGCATAATTATTCGGACAGAACTTTAATGCAAAACGGGCCACTTGGGATCCAGCTCTGAGAACTTTTATCCCTGGACCACTTCCCAAATACCCTGTTAGCTGAAAACAATTGAGTGGAAGTGAAAAGTCCTTTAGGAATATGAAGAGGAAGAAAAGGAGGACAGTTAGACAATTAGATCATAGTAGAACCTAAGCAAGAGGGGGAGACGAGGGAAAGCTTTAGGAACTGGAAACAGGAGAGAAGGTGGAGTTGCTGGGAAGGAAGCCTTAAAGGCTTTCATTGCAAGCATCATCTACCATTGACCATGAACAGGCTCCATGTTCTCAGAGTTAGTTCTACCAGGCAGATGTTCTCATAATGCTCCCAGAAAGTCTGGTAGCCAGTGAGGGTTAAAGGATGTGCCCTGGAAAAGCTGCATTCTGGAACTTAAATTCCTCTCCTGGAATTTAAGTGGATGAGTAGTTATGTAAACGGATCATCCAGCAAGCTCCCACCTTATGTTCTGACTTGCAGGAGAGCTACAGGCTGGGTGCTTGTCTCATTGCAGACTTGTTCTCCGGCAAATGCTTCCTTTGGTTCTCCTCTGTGCCCATGGAAGATATCACCAAACACATAAATTGGCTCAGCAACTCCAGCATCTTTGCCACCTGCATTTACAGAATCTCTGCCAAATGAGTTTCCCATCATAGAGAAGTGTTACTAAAACACTTAGTGTGGTGATTGGGGAAAACTGACTCTATCCTGCAGAGCCTCTGTGGACTCACATTCATTCCAAACCAGCACAACATATCCCTATTATCACTTTAAGACAACATGTCAGGGTGAGCCTGCTATATTTTCCCTTGTTCAAAAACTCATACTTGGCCTTGGCACTTCAGATACACACACACACACACACACACACACACACACACACACACACACACACACTCAAGATGAATGGGAAGGTTTTCGCATTAACTGGAGTGCTGCTTTTAAACTTTGGCTTTGGGTACCTAATAGTTATGTGACCCAGAGTGACCAAATTTTTTTGGAGCCTCAGTTAGCCCAACTAATAAGACAAAAAAGGAGACTAGGAACCTTTGTGGGGTTGCCATGGCACTCAGAAAAAGCAGTGCATGTGAAATGTCTCAGAATCTGGGATAGATCCCAATTCCAACATTCATATTTTGAATGTTTTATATTTTGAAGACGTTCTAATTGATATGATTTCTCTCACTCTTCCTTTGGGAGATTGAGGAAGCACCATGAATTAACATAAAACCATAAACATTTTGGTGGGAAGAAGTGATAAATTTATATTAGGTTTTACAGTTATGACATAAGCTTTGACTATGATAGAATGAATGCAACATGAGGAAATAAAGATCTTTTGAAAGATAGGTATCACACAGAAAGCATTGACTAATACTGAAAAAAAGAGAGGAGAATTTAGTTTATTTGATTGAAAGTTTTGGTCTAATATTGTTCACAGAGAATGGTTCATTGTAAGTCAAGTCCTAGAGTCTAAGTGTGGAAGGCAGCCTTCTCAGCCCTCATCACAGAGAAAACTTGGCTTGTGGAAAGAAGGGGTGATAGAAGGATTCAGGCACTGGGCGGCCCTTTACAAGTGTTAGAGGAACAAGAGCAGGAGACCCAGATGAAAGAGATTGATGTAGCTGGATCCACCTTGTTTACAAGTCTAGAGATGTTCTGAACATTGATTCCAAACCCCACCTTTTACACATGTGGAATAAAAGAAGCCACGAAGCTTATTATTTTTTTTTTTCAATGAAGTTTATTCAGGAACATTGAACAATCCTCGGACCCTGGGGAAAGCCAGCCCACAGCTTAAATAGCCTCTGGGTAGCCAACCCAGGCGTGCCACGGGGGCAATGCAGATAGGTCCACATACATGGAAGCAAGCCAGATCCTCGGCCTTAGCCAAATATGGAGTTGTTTGTGACAGAGAGCACTCACCATCGGGAAGGTGGAAGGCGGAAACCAGCTCCATCTTTAAGGCATAGCATTCCGCAGCTCTCTACAGTTCCCCCTTTTTGTTTTAGACGTACAAAGCCACGAAGCTTATTATCTCACAAGAAGATCAAGGTCACTCAGCACAGTTAGCATCTTCTATATACCAGATACGATAATAGAGGTGGGATGAGTAAGCAGAGTCAGCATAGCTCTGATTTTTGTGGCTTGTATCATATATTAGAATAATTAAAATATGACACTTAAGTCAAACAATACAAAGCTGCTGGAAAAGAGCTGTCACAGGGAAACCTCTCTCAGAAGGAGACTAGTTTAATGAATTATTAGTGATAAATTTGAAGCCAGGAGCATATACTTCTTGAAACACAGCCCTGACAAATAGTGCTGCTCTGGACCATGAGGAGATGAAAGTGGTCAGGTCCTCATTGTCCACTGGATTTGTTGAAACATTAGTTGGATTATCTTCAGTTTCCAATTTATAGAAGCCCTGCTTTATGCCTGGTGTTGAATACTGGGGCTGAAACAATGACTAGAACACAATTGCTCCTCCCAAGGATCTCAACCTAGAGGGGTATTCAAAGCTTATAATTTATTGTTATGTACAAGGCCTTAGGTGACGAGATGTCCCTAGAAGCCTCGAATGGTGGTAGCTAATAGTCTGATGAAGCTGGACTATTGCTGAGTAGATGTGGCATAGTACCTGATACTGTAAGAGCACATCATTAGAATAACACAGAGCAGGCAGGGCGCAAAGAGTGCTTGTGGAAAGTAGCTGTGTCTTGCTAACTCTGCAAAGAAGGAATCTTGACATTGTATTTATGGTGAAATCGTCCCAGGGAGGCTGTTGATGGATTGAGTGAGGACTTTTTGAGACTGTGAGCCATATTAGGAAGTCCTGAGTCATGCTGGAAAATTTGAACTCTGTTTCTAGTGGGAGGGGACAGGGGATTCTGAACAATCAAAGGAAAATGGTAAGGAAGTGCTAAGACAGAAAGATAGTGAATTCAAAGGCTTTGTGGTCATGTGCAGAATGAGGGCTTTAACCTGAGACAGACCAGGACCTCTTTCTTTGCTGCCTAAAAACTCTGTGATGTCTGAACCTCAGTTTTCCCTCTGGAAAATCGGGATAAGATAGTCCTTCCCACTGAGACACTAGTGGGATGAAGTGAATGTAAGTGAAGCTCTCAGTTCCCCTGAGCTTTAACCCCCAGAACCTGTGTAAAGCAAGGGTGCAATAGCACATGTCTGAAAACCTAGTCCTGCTATTCCAATATGGGAGGTGTGCACTTACGGAGGTCAGAGGACAGCTTGAGAGAGTCTAGTGTCTCCTTAGGATCACAGGTGGGTTCCCAGGCTTATCCACAAGAGTCTTTACTCCCGAGAAACCTTGTCTGCCCCAACAACACCTTTTTATGTACTTGCTTTTCACCATTATCTTTCTTAGATTAATGGGTTTAGTCCAAATTCTGTACAATATCTGCTTTGTTGGCCCAACTAAGACTGCAATAATAAGATGAAGGGGCTGTTGCCCTTCTTATTCTATTTCTCTGTAGGTCTGTGATAAGATGGAAACATTTGTGTGAGGAAAGCAGAACTTGGGGGAGTGGGGAGGAAGAGCTCCTCCTGTCCTTAGCTTTCCTGTGCAAACATGGCCTTGGCCTTGTGTGAGTTCCCTAGCAATGCTGGTGAAGATAATACTTGCTTTGGTAGAGTTTGGAGGCCTCTGGTTCCTAAGTAGACAAAAAGAAAAAAAAAAAAAAGAAAGAAAGAAAACAGAACATTCAAATCAAGTGTCTGTTTCTGTTTTAGATTTAAATTAACCTCTGGAGCAGCTAAAGAATATCCTAAATAAGCTTGGGGTGTTCTAAGTTTAGGTGTCTAATGCTCAGTCTTTGGGGCAACAGCACTCTATATGTAAAAACCATCCATTTCCCCTCATTGTTTGTGTCATTAGGGGATAGTGAATGGGACACATCAGGTAATTTTTCCACATATTTCATTTTCATATGGTTCTGTGGCTCCACAGAGTATCCATACAGTAATATTTGGGAAGACAGTAACAAAGGAAAGTGAGTATATAGTAGATAGTTCTTTTACCCTCTGCTTCTCTGGAGCACAGCCTGACTCATAAAATCTAGCATATTCTTCTGTTTATGTTGAAGACCAGTTGAAGTCTCAAAAAGAGTTTTATTTTAGATAAACATGGGATCTGGTTGGGTGCCTTGGGAAATGAAACTGAAGGGGAAGAAAAGAGCTTAGTGACATCAAGGGCCCAACCAACGGGTACTGATGCGTTAGAGTGATGATGGCATCAAGAACTATTTTAACTTCCTCACTCCTGCCTCTCTTTCTGTTTTTCAAGTTTCTTCCCCCTTGTGTTCCTGTTTGTGTTTTTGCTGCTTATCTTGAAAAGGAATTCTCCCTTGACAACTTTTTCATCTGGTTGCATATTGATACCTTTGTCTGTTTCATAGGTTTGATTTTGCTCCAAAAAGATGCTCACTACTTATATCAAAGGGGCAGAAAATCCAAGACAAGGGAGCACTTCCTTCTCATTGTAAGCAACTGTGCAGTAGCATCACTTGGTAACCCTTCTCACGGAAAAGGGACAAACATGAGATACAGGAATTTGCTTAGTATTTAGACTTAAGAGTGGCTAAGTGAAGGCTGTTTTGGAAATTTTCTTTGAAAATGTGAATTTTACAGATGGATGTATGAGCTCGAATCCCTCTGAGACTAAGATTGGTGTGTGAAACACTGGAGAGAAAAATCAAGAGCTGAGAAGGTATCTATCCACTCCCAGGCTGTGGGCTTCTGCTTGCCTGCTCTACAGAGGGACCTGAAGCAAAAGCAGATGGAGAAGGCTCTTTCCTCAGGGACAAGGATTACAACATTTTCAAGGCATGAGTGCAGCTGCAGGGAGAGGGCAGGGCATGTTTCTATGAGAGCCAGAGCAAGAGAATTTCAGTGTGAGGCTGGCCCAATGGGGCCAACAGGAAGAAAGGGGAGGTTTCAGTCCTCGGTTTGGTCTGTAAGACTGAGCCAGTATCCTGTGAATGGCTTTGTGGACAGCTGCAATGATATAGAAATACATCTGGGTACATGTGACCCATGCCAGGACTCTCAAGGGACTATCTAAGGATAAAACAACTGCTGGAGACCAGGGCAGAGAGAGAGGAGAGCAAGGAGTCATGGCTCTTTGATCTATTACTATTACAGAATAGTAGGTCTGTGCTGTGCTGGTACAGTTTGAGAAAGCAGGCCGCATGCAGGAGTGGCTAGGAGTGTCACATCAGCAAGTAACGCACAGCTGGCCTGATGTTTAGAAAAGAAGCACGTGGGTTTTTGTTGTTTGTTGTAGTTTTTCAGATTTAATCATCTTCTGTTTTCTAGAAACGTCCATACTTTAAATTTTACTTTGATTTCCTTTTCAAGCCCATTAATTGATTGATGCAACTAACTTCACACCTGCACAATTTTGCTACATTTTAGTTTTTCAACTTTCAAATTACTGGTTGGTTTTGTTTGGTTTGACCAAATTTTTAAACATTGAATTATCTTATATAATGTTTGCGAAAACATTATATAAACACTTATAATGGATTGCTACTGGCATTTAGGTAAGAGTTATTACTCTAGGATCCACATTTGCAGCCATTAGAGTCCTAAGCAGTAACTTTCAACATAAAACAAGTGGGCACAGGTATAAAAACCAATCAAGAGCCCAGAGGCACCACCATTCTTAGAACTTAGTCCTGTAGATGGAATAGTGTCTCCGCGGTCGTTACATCTGCAAGCTGGGCTACTGTTATTCTCCACAGGGTGATGCCGCTGCCAGGATTAAATGACAGAGCTTGACCAGATCGTGAGGATGGACAGGACAGGATCACAGGGCTGCTCAGTGGCAGCTCTCATATAAAGAAGAGAATGACTACAGCTCAGAGATCTAGGTACGAACCGCATCTCCTGAGTTAGTGAGGTGACAAACTCCATTGTGAACCCAAATTGGGGATAAACGCATTTCCTTGTCTGTGAAACTTCTGGGTTCTAGTTTTGAGTCTTCCACAATATGGTCTTTTGTAGTTGGTGGACTCTTAGAAAGAAGGAAGAGCAGAACCCCACACTGGCATTTAGAGTATTATGTGCATCCTGGAAACAGCTAAAATCTGGGGGTTCTGCTGCACATCACAGCATTCTAGCAATCCCCAGTCCAAAGAGTCCCTGTGCTTTTTAAAGGAAGAGGGGTTTAGAGCAGACCTGTGCTGGCATCGGATCTAGCTGGTGGCATGCCAGTGTTACACCTCACTCTTACACACACAGTCTGTCTAATGTAGGTGCCTTCCAGGACTCTTCCAAGAGAGCTTACTACGGCAATATGGGTGCAGGGTACACTCCGGTTGCTTTTGTGCTTTGCTTCTCTGTTTTACATTCTGAACCAACATTACACTAGTGTAAGTTAGCCAGGCTTTAGGACATGCCAGTGAGCTTCTGTGGCTTACAAAGTGGACAGTGATGGATTTGGGCTTTTTCCTTATGGCCTAATTCATTTTCAGGAGCCAGGAGTCCCTTTGAGACTTACAGACAGTGAGTGCTCACGTAACCCATCATTATGCATTTCACAGTCATGCTTTTTAAGGAGGACTTGCTGAAGATGTGATGTTTGTGCCAGGTCCTGTGAGGTCGGGAGGGCCAGTATGTCTGGGCATCAGATGTTGCTGTTTACTGAGCAGTCTCTATGTGTCATTCGTTGCTGAGTGATTTCTGTGATCTGGTTTTAGTTTCTTAACGTGACCTCTGGAATCAATCTGCTTTATTGTTTTTGAAGACTATACATATATTTGAGCAAATCACTTAACTTCTGACCTACAGTGTTGTCAGTACAGGATAATAACCTCTTCTTTAGGCATTATAAAACGCAAATGATGTAATGCCAAATTACTTTGTAAATGTTATCTATTGTTAAGTTGAAGGGACTCTTAGGTTTTTATATTCTAAAAAAACCTGCAGTCATGTGCATCTCTGGAGCTGGGCGTGGTGCATCAAAGGGACTAATCTATTTTTTTTTTTTTAAATATATCTCCAATCTGGCAGATGTTCTCAAAAGAATGTCTTTCTCTTTCTGGCCAAGGTGCCTAGGTACCAGTGTGTGCTGAGGTATTTAAAACTTCTTATGCATTTAGGCCATCTCTAATGCCATGATACACGTGAAAAAAGCTCAAGAGAGCCACATGCATAGAAACATTAACTCTAGCTTCTTAGAATCTGTCAGAGAAGGGTCTGTGACCACATCAAAGTCTCTAAGTCTTTCATTTTTAATAACAACTTTTTTCTTAAGAAAAATTCCCACCAGGAAGCAACTTCTGTCTACCATACCCCTTCATGATGAGGACTAAAATAAACACCTTTCTCCTGAATGTGATATTTTCCCAGTTATTTATTTATTTATTTGAGAAAATTGCCCTCCAAAACACTTCAATCAAATCCCCTGTTGTGTTTTCCGTTCCCGTGTCTGCTCAGCCAGGCGACACACATGCCACTGCAAATTGCTTATAACTAAAGAATCAGAGCCTGTTGGATGATGTGAGAGGTGAACTTTTTTGCTTCTTAGCTTTGAGCTAAAATATGCTTTGCCTAAAGTATGCTCTAAGCACTTTCCTTTGTACTTTCAAGACAGACAGAAAGAGCTAGAAGCAGATTGGCAGACCCACCTGGCCATGTTCTTGGTTTACAGGAGGATGAGCTGGTCCCATACTGATTCAGCTGACAGAACTGTCATTGTCCTGGAGCTTGGGTGGAAGATGGCTCTAGCTACCTTTAAGAATTTCACCATGGGGCGACAGTAATCTTGTGAAGCAGCTCATTAATTTCTGTGACTGAAACAGCTGGGATGTCCCTTGACTTCCCTCTTGTGCTCAAGGTTCACAATCCAGAAACTTTATAGCTTCTTCCTTGGAATATGTCTTGGAGTCAGCAACCTTCTCTATTCCTAATTTTACAATGGTCAAGTCTGGTTTGTCTTGTGACTTGGTAGCTACAGAGGCCTCTTATTTGTCTCCATTTTACCAGTTTCTCTCTTCAAAATCTTTCTTGGGCATCTATTTTCAAGTAGACATTCTGAAAATATAGCTTTCGAACCCTGATGCAGGGCTTGCTATGGCTTTCCATCATCAGTTATAACTCCTAACGTAAAGGTTGTTTTGATGAAGAAGCCAGTTCTGTGAAAGGCTAAGGTCCTCTCTTGGGTTCTATTCTTGGCTTTACCAAATCATGGTTCTAAATATCAGCTTCTACTTTGTAAAATGAAAAAAAGTAGTTGTTATGTTGTGGTCTATCTGCCTGGTTCACAATGACCTACATTTCTAAGAAACATAATATTACTCTAATACCATATGCTAAATGAGATCACCAAGACCCCAATAGAAAATTTTGCATTTTTTCTCTCATGTGTGGGTCTAGCTGCAAATCATTTGTTTTGTATGTTTAACCTGGAGTGACTATGGAAGCTAGGAAACCAGAAAATGGTCAATGGAGTTGGAAGGATGCATTTATTTAAACAGTTGTAGTAGCCAAACATACGTGAAATGAAAGTAGATAGAATTCTAAGGGCAGAAAAATGGTAGTAAGGTAATGGGGATGAAAAAGGAGGGGCCAGGTAAACTCTTGAAAACATGAAATGTGAGTAAGGAAGCTACTTGTGATCTAAGATCTTTCAACCCAAGTAAAAATGTAATAGCATTTTTAGAGAGTAGAGTGTAAGTGATAATAAAAATCATGGAGAGAATACTGGAAGCCAAAGAGTTCAGGAGAGATTGGGGATAGAAGTGGAGAAGGGGTTAGTTACCTAAAACTAAGGAGAGGTAGGAAGAAACATTATAAAGCCCACTAGATTGTAAAATATAATTTAAAAATTTGTGTATGGCTATATACAGGAACCTGCAGAGGCAGAGGCATAGGCATCAGATCTCCCTGGAGGTGGAGTGACAGGTAGTTGTGAGCCTCACAATGTGAATTCTGGGAATGAAACTTCAGTCTTCTGTAAGAGCTACATGCAGTTAACCACTGGGGAATTTCTCAAAACCCCAAATATATTATTTAACACGCATTTGAATAGGAGCATCACTCATTAGTGAACAAGGCTGCTTCCAGAAGACATGGATCATTAAGTACATACATAGAATAAATATCTCCTTATAAGTTGTTGGCCAGGCAGAGCCCAGAAACATCCATATTAATGCAGGACATTGCCATTGCTCTTGGTTGCCCATCATAATTAGATTAACTTTGTTGCTGAACACACTACATACTATGGTTGCAGGACATGGAGATATCATCTTGAACTTACCAAAACTTCCTGCTAGATAACTTTTATAATGCCAGACAGAACTAGACAGGAGTGTGGGGAGAAAAGACATTAGTGTCCTTATCCTGAACTGGACCCTGCAAGTTACAATGATGACTTGCTAGACAAGTTGTAGCCACTGGTGCAGTAGCGACAAGGCTGCTTATTGGGGTAACCAAACACTTTTGTTTGGATATAAGGTCAGTTATACAGGAGGCAATTAATGCATGCCATTTTACACATGGTCAAAAACCAGAGCTAAGCAAGAACCTATTGATATTGTTTTCTAAACGGTCACATTGGCAAAGTGTCTTCTAAATATTTATGTTTATATCCAGTTTGATGCTTTTCTCATCCTTCATTAATTGCATGGTAATAGTTAATGCAAACATGCATTTCCACTCAAAGTTCTGAAAATAAGTGACAGTCAGTGCTTAGCTATACATGGAACATCTATATTAACTCCCCATCTCACCAAAACTCAGGGACTATTAGGAAATAGGGTACAGGGAGGACATAGGGAACCACAGGATTGGGAAGAGTGCTGTGAAATGCTATTCTTAACATAACATGGGTGTTGCACTCATGAATTTACAGCAACTTTAGTTACTTACACAAAATCTGCATAAAATCAAGCCAACATGGACTGGAGAGGGGCTCCTGAGACCTCATTTTCAGGTCAGAAACTACTGGCAGGCACCCGATGGCTGTTGAGATGGAGTAACATTTTTATTTAGGTTTGTGGCTGCTAGAAGATTATTTGTGCCCCACTGGATGACTCAATGACCATGTGCATATGGGCATCACAATTTGGACTCAGACAGACAGACAGACAGACAGATAGATAGATAGTACAACATGAAGTTTGGAGGGAGATATGATAGAGGGGCTGGGGAAAGTTGGAGGCATGAGTGGAAGGCATATATATGACCAAGGTACATTATATACATGAATGGAAATTTCAAAGAATAAATAAAATTAAAAGCAAAAATAAAGACATAAACCTAAATTCTAGAGAAAACTGAAGCTTGAGAAATGATGCAAATAAGGCCTTTAATGATATTTCATTGTATAGTCATATAAAAAAAGAAAACAAAGGATGAGCATTTTGGTGAGCCCCGTGTTCACAGAAGAGAAGACACATGAAACATCTGTCATTAGTTGTCTTCCTAGCTTCTTACCTCTGAGGCTCTGGCTAGTCATGAACTAGCAGACTCCAAAGAGGCAAAACTGTAGGAAATTGAGATGTGTGAAAACTGAATATTTTAAAAAGTCAAGATCAGGAGATTGGAAAAGTGTATAATTTAAAGTTTTCAAGTGGGAAAATTTTTCTTTTGTTTCTCCATTTCCTTTAAACCTTGTTATTTTTTGTATAATACATAACAAATTCTTAAGTTTCTAAGTCATAAACTCTTCTTCCACTGCTCATGATGTCTTTACAAGTTTAAGGGAAAAGTGATCATTATGGCCCTTGTTCACACCCTGTATGCTCCTCTTTGGTGATTAATTACTTAAAGGTTTCATGCATCAATTTCTTCAACTGAAAACAGGACAGTAGAGAGCCCTGTTCTATGGGTCACTAGGAAGGCTCAGGATGACAGGATGAAGTGCTTGGAGCTGAGTTTGACACACAGTATGTCCGTAGTATGACTGTGAACAATGAGTTGCTTATATTACCAAGTCTACAGTCTCAGCTAGTTCCCATTCTCCATCTTTGACCAAGTCACTCTGGCTCTTTGGTCACCTCCCCCTGAGGGGGGGAGCAGACTTGCCAGGCCACAGAGGAGAACAATGCAGCCAGTCCTGATGAGATCTGATAGACTAGGGTCAGGTGGAAAGGGAGGAGGATCTCCCCTATCTGTGGACTTAGAGAGGGACTTAGGAGGGATGAGGGAAAGAGGGTGGGATTCAGAGGGAATGATGGAGGGGGCTGCAGCTGGCATACAAAGTGAATAAACTGTAATTAATATAAAAACAAAAATTTAATAATACAAAAATCACTTTCCTCAAGGGTCACAACATCTGACACCCCGGACATTCTAACTCTGGCATTGAGTACACGGTGAATAGCAACACTCTGGCCTTCTGTCTTGTGTACATTTTCATTGTTATAAAACACACACACACACACACACACACACACACACACACACACACCATGACCAAAAGCAACTTAGAGATGGAAGAGGTTGTTCTGGCTCACAGTTCTAGAGGGAAAGTCAGTAATGGCAGAAGAGGCATGGCTGCAGGCTGGAGGCAACTCTCTTTACCTAAGAAGTTGAGAAAGTCATCTGGAAGTCTCGTAAGCCTGATCTGCTTCCTCCAGCATGACTCTACATCAAAACACTTCCATCACCGCTTCAAACAGTGTCACCCACTGGGCACAAAGTGCTCAAATGTCTGAGTCTACAGAGAACATTTCTCATTCAGACCACTGCACCTTTTCTTCTGTGCTCATGTGGACGCCTGTCGGTTTGTAAACACACAATTTAAATTCACTTTAGTGCTGTCCAATTCAATATAACTCATCAATTCAATGAGCTGTTAATTACTCATTCAGAATACTCTCCTGTGATTTAAGACTTGTATAGCGCTTAGCATTTCTAAGACAAATAGGAGGTGTGGGTAACTTCCTCTCTGAGGCTTTTCCAAATCTGAACACATTCTGTCAATGCACATCTTTTTTAGTGGAAAGAAAAAGACTCTTTCTCCTTAAGGACTTAAAAGGCTTTTTCTTTAAATCATGAAGAAAACAATGTTTAGCCTGTTGCTGGAAACGTCTCTTGTAACAACTAAGTGGTTGTAATTATTCTGTCCTTGAGGGGAAGTTCCTGAATGCTGGAAAGCCTTCCCTGGAGGTTGCAGGAAACTCAACTACTCAACTTTGGTGAAAACAAGAGTGTGAATCTTACAAGGTTCAAACAACAGCAAAATAAACAAAACACCAATTATGATTCCAGGGAGGTAGGCAGTCTTTTCTATTTAGTCAAAATTGATTTCCCCTGGAGTGTCACTATACCATAATGATTATTGGAAGAGAGACAACTTAACAGAGTGATGCAAACATAAAATGATCTTAACTGATTTTGATGGCCTGACTTAAAGGCAGAGTTGGAGAAATAACAATAAATGGAGTCAATTTTTTGTTTTTTATGTCAGGATATAATTTTTTGAACTTCTGAAGGGATTTTTAAAACTTCTTTGAAGAATGTTTGTTTTCATACACAAATGTAGGTGCCTCTGGAAGTTAGAGGCATATTGGATTCCCTGAAGTGGAGTTACGGACAGTTTTGAATTTACAACATGGGTCCTAGAAACTAAACTCTGGTTTTCTGCAAGAGTAGCATGAGTTCTTAACTAGAGCAATCTCTAGTCCTTGGTATTTATTTTTTGTACTACTTCTTCAATTTATTGTTTGGTTCTTTGCTTAAGCAAAAAGAATAGTAGATGGTGGACAAAATAGTAAATTCAAGTTTGCTTGAGGGAAATTTTCTATATCTAATTGATACTGATTTACTATTATGTGTAAAGAGCTGATTAACTCAGTGCTTAAAACTCAAAGATTTATCTGAGAGTGTTCTTTATTTCACAAACTTGTGGCTTCATATTTGAAGTTTTTCTAGGTACAATATAATCTCAGCCAGTTCCTATAGGCAGTTGAAGCAGAGAAAAGAAAAATTAATTTTATATTCAAAGATATATGATGAATCAAGTAATTTGTACTCAGTTGCAAGCTTAAACAGGGCGTAACTTATTATAACTTTAGTTATAGGTTTTTAAAAAAATATTTATCACACTATTATATTTCTCTGAATCCTACCTTCATTATTTCTACCTAAATATCTGAAAACTATTATAAAGGAAACTATACTCTTTTCTGATGGACAATCCTTAAAGGTATGGAATAGAAATACTTCAATTTCTCCCATCTCTACCCCAAGTCTGTGCAAGAGAGATTTCTGAGGAAGAGCTGATAATTCAGAGGTTTTATTTCCTTCAGAGTAAAAATTGTTTCTTTAGCTTAACTATTTCATCAGATCTCCAGGTATACAGTTCCTCACTACCAGATATTTAAAATCTTTTTATACCCAGCACACATCTCACTTTGTTATAGATTTGCCTTATACTATATTTATATGTGCACTTATTTCAAAGAATTTTAGGACTTTAATATTTTCCTGCTTATCCTATCTGTATCATACAAGAACTTGCAAAGCCTTAACTTGTCATATGCCTGTGATTGTGTGTGCCTCTGCTTTCTTTAGCTGCACTAAAATGGTCTCTTCATCAAACCCTGTGTCCTTAGCCTTCCAGAAAACAGTTGGGCACATTAAAAATGTTCAGTAAAGATGTGTTGCCTCTAGTCTGGGTTCTTGGATTATTTTATGATTTCAGTGATTTGTTGAGTTCAGATTTTGATACACATTTGACTTCTTCTATTTGATAAAACTGTGTACTCTTTGTTAATAAAATAACTTCTGCCAAATAGTCAGTATTGTAAATAGACTGGAAGAAGATTATTTTATCTCTATTCTGCTTATGAAAAATTAAATCTGTTCCTTTACTTTGTTCTAACAAACTGAAGCACCCCTTAAAAGCATCTTTCTGGTTGTAATCTCATTTCTACATGCTCAGCTCACATGGTGTTTAAGAAACTATTATGTCTGCCAAGAAGACAAGTTACTGGCCTTATTTTGTAGGTAATAGAGTCACTACTATTGTCTAGACTCATGTTTAGGATATAGGTCCCACAGATTCTATGGTACCATTGCTCTAGCATATTTTGAATCCAGGATAAATTACAGGTCAAAGGTTTTGTAGCTGATTTGGTGTCCATATTTTTCTTTTGTTGGCCTACAGAGTATTTTCCTGTGCTAAAGGCACTAGAATGTAGGGTTGAAGTCTGCATGTAGGCACCAGCTCAACTTCTCCACATTCAGTGAATGATGTGGATGATGTCCTTAGCAATGGAACCCTGCTGTCAGTTTTCAGAGAGCAACCCTTTTTGCATCAGCCTGGGTTGTTTAGAGATTCTTATGGGATCCTTTCATGAACAACTCAGTTGAATGAAACCTAGTCCTTCTACTAGAAGACAAGAGATAGCCAGTTGAGACTATATCCCTCATTACTAGACGTTCTCATTAGGACCACCTTCATAGACTCTGGCAAGTAGCCAGACAATGTCTGATTTAACTTAAGGCCCACTCCACAAGAAGAACACCACATCTGGCACTGCTTGGGAGAACCAAGAACTGGAGACCTGATAGTCCAGAGACACAGGGAAAAACCAAGCACTCCTGATCTACAAACTATTAGTGAAATGATCTTAATTGCTATTCTTCCATACTCATAAATCTGTACCTTTTCCAGTTGTCATTAGAGAGTCTTCCTCCTGCAGCAGGTGGAAACATTATGGAGAGAGAGAGAAAGAGAGAGAGAGAGAGAGAGAGAGAGAGAGAGAGAGAGAGAGAGAGAACAGAGAGACTCTATAAAGTAGAGGTGTCCGTCAAACTTTTCTCCTCAGAGCTCAGGGAATTCTGTGGAAGTGGAGGTGGAAAGATTGTAAAAGTCAGAGGATTTGGAGGACACCAGGAGAACGAAGACCTCTGAATCAAGTAAGCAAGAAGCACATGCACTCTCAGAGACTGAAGCAGTAAGTACCAGGTCTACATGGGTCTACACTAGGTCCTCTGTGCAGATATTGCAGCTATAAGCTTAGTACTTTTTTTTGGCCTTTCTTTTTTTTTTTAATTTTATTTTTCTTTTTAGTTACATTTTGTTAACTCTGTGTCCCCGCTATATCCCGCTCCCTCATTCCCTCCCCAACCCCACACTCTCTCCCTGGTCTCCTCCTTGCCCCTTTCCAAGTCCACTGATAGGGAAGGACCTCCTCCCCTTTCATTTGACCCTGTTTTATCAGATATCTTCAGGGCTGACTGTATAGTCCTCCTCTGTGACCTAACAGGACTGCTCCTCCCCTGGTGGGGAGGAGTCAAGGAGCCTGACCTTGAGATCCTGTTAGAAATAGTCCTTGTTCCCCTTACTTTGGAAAATTACTTGGTTACTGAGCTACCACGGGCCACATCCGAGCAGAAGTTCTAGGTTATATCCATAGATGGTCCTTGGTTGAGTGTCAGTCTCAGAAAAGACCCTGTGCCCGGATATATTTGGTCCTTGTAGAGCTCCTATCCTTTCCATATCATACTAACTCCCCTTTTTTCATATGATTCCCTGCACTCTGCCGAGGGTTTGGTTATGAGTCTTAGTGTCTGCTTTGAAACACTGCTAGGTTGAGTCTTTCAGATGCCTTTTGCGGTAGATTCCTGTCATACCTTCAATTCACATCCCATTTGTCTTTCTAAATGAGGATTGATCATCTTCGCCTGTGTCCACTTTCTTGATTATCTTCTTTAGGTGTGTAGATTTCATTATGTTTATCATATTTTGTGGGTCTATATAAGTGAGTATATACCATGTTTGTCTTTCTCCTTCTGGGATACTTCACTCAGAATGATCTTTTCTAGATCCCACCGTTTGCCTGCAAATTTCATGATTTCCTCCTTTTTGATTGCTGAGTAGTATTCCATTTTGTAAAAATAACACAATTTCTGTATCCATTCCTCCGTTGATGGACATCTGGGTTGTTTCCAAGTTCTGGCTATTACAAATAAAGCTGCTACAATCATGGTTGAACAAATGTCCTTGTTGTGTACTTGAGCAAATTTTGGGTATATACCTAGGAGTGGTATAGCTGGGTCTTGAGGTAGCACTACTCCTAATTGTCTGAGAAAGTGCCAGATTGACTTCCAAAGTGGTTTTATCAGTTTACATTCCCACCAGCAATGGAGGAGGGTTCCCCTTTCTCCACAACCTCTCCAGCATGTATTATCACTTGAGTTTTTCATCTTGGCCATTCTGATGGGGGTAAGGTGAAATCTCAGGGTCATTTTGATTTGCATTTCCCTAATGGCTAATGAGGTTGAGCATTTCTTTAAGTGTTTCTCTGCCACTCCATGTTCCTCTTTCAAGAATTCTCTGTTTAGCTCCGTTCCCCATTTTTTAATGGGATTACTTGGTTTGTTGCTTTTCTGCTTCTTTAGTTCTTTATATATACTGGATATTAGCCCTCTGTCAGATAAAGGGTTGGTGAAGATTCTTTCCCAATCTGTAGGCTGTTGTTTTGTTTTGGTGACAGTGTTCTTTGCTTTACAGAAGCTTTTCAGTTTCATGAGGTCCCATTTATTGATTGTTGCTCTTAGAGCCTGTGCTGTTGGTGTTCTGTTCAGGAAGTTGTCTCCTGTGCCAATGAGTTCTAGGCTGTTCCCCACTTTTTTTTCCAATTGATTTAGAGTATCTGGTTTTATGTTGAGGTCCTTGATCCACTTTGACTTTAGTTTTGTGCAGGGTGATAAATATGGATCTATTTTCATTTTTCTGCATGTAGACATCCAATTGGTCCAGCACCATTTGTTGAAGATGCTGTCTTTTTTCCATTGAATGGATTTGGCTCCTTTGTCAAATATCTAATATTCATAGGTGTGTGGGTTTATTTCTGGGTCTTCTATGCGGTTCCATTGATCCTCCTTTCTGTTTCTATGCCAATACCATGCAGTTTTTATTACTGTTGCCCTGTAGTACAGCTTGAGATCAGGGATGGAGATACCTCCAGATGATCTGTTGTTGTACAGGACCGTTTTGGAGATTCTGGGTTTTTTGTTTCTCCATATGAAGCTGAGAATCTTTTTTTTCAAGGTCTGTAAAGAATTGAGTTGGCATTTTGATGGGAATTGCATTGAATCTGTAGATTGCTTTTGGCAGTATGGCCATTTTCACAATGTTAATCCTACCAATCCATGAGCACGGGAGATCTTTCCATCTTCTGATATCTTCTTCGATTTCTTTCTTCAGTGACTTGAAGTTTTTCTCAAACAGGTCTTTCATAAGCTTAGTATTTTTATGAGACTCCTGACTATGAGAATGAGTGGGTCTCTGACGCTTTTGCCTTCTCTTTGGACTTCTTTTCTCTTGTTGAGTTGCTGTATCCAACTTGAAAATGGAAGTTTTTGGTTCATCTTATTATATTGTATTTTGTCATGTTTGGTTATTATCTCTTAGAAGCCTGTTCCTTCCTTCCTTCTTTCCTTCCTTTCTCTTTCTTTCTTTGTTTCTTTCTTTGTTTCTTTGTTTCTTTCTTTGTTTGTTTCTTTCTTTCTTCATCTCTCTTTCTCTTTTTCTTTTTTCTCTTTTCTTTCTTTTTTGATTTTTTTTATTTGTTACTGTTTAATTTTTTTTTAATTTTTATTTTTTAATATTAGTTACAGTTTGTTAACTTTGTATCCATGCTGTATCCCACTTCCTCTTTCCCTCTCAATCCCACCCTCCTAACCTCATATCCTCCCTGTCCCTTTCCAAGTCCACTGATAAGGGAGAACCTCCTCCCCTTCCATCTGACACTGGTTTATCAGGTGTCTTCAGGACTGGCTGCAGAGTCCTCCTCTGTGCCCCAGCAAGGCTGCTTCTCCCTGGGGCGAGGGGGGCGGGGTGTTAAAGATCCCGCCATTGAGTTCATGCCAGAAACAGCCCCTGTTCCCCTTATTAGGGTACCCACTTGGATACTGCGCAACCAAGGGCTACATCTGAGCAGGGGCTCTAGGTTGCATCTATACATGGTCCTTGTTTGGAGAAACAGTCTCGTGAAAGACCCCTGTGCCCAGATATATTTGGTCCTTGTGGAACTCCTGTCCTCTCCAGGTTGTATTAACTCTGCCCCCCCCTTTTTTTTGGTTCCCTGCATTCTGCCGGAAGTTTGTTTATGAGTCTTAATATCTGTTTTGATACACTGCTAGGTAGAGTCTTTCAGAAGCCCTCTGTTACTTGTTTGCTCCTACATCCAATGTCCATCCCATTTGTCTTTCTAAGTGAGGATTGATCATTGTACCCTGGGTCCTCTTTCTTGTTTATCTTCTTTAGGTGGATAGATTTCAGTATATTTATCCTATCTTATAGGACTATATAAGTAAGTGAGTATATACCATGTGTGTCTTTCTGCTTTTGGGATACCTCACTCAGGATGATCATTTCTAGGTCCCACCATTTGCCTGCAAATTTCATGATTTCCTCATTTTTAATTGCTGAGTAGTATTCCATTGTGTAAAAGTACCACAATTTCTGTATCCATTCCTCAACTAAGGAACATCTGGGTTGTTTCCAGGTTCTGGCTGTTATGAATAAAGCTGCTACAAACATGGTTGAGCAAATGTCCTTGTTATGTACTTGAGCCTCTTTTGGATATATGCCTAGGAGTGGTATAGCTGGATCTTGAGGAAGCACTATTCCTAATTGTCTGAGAAAGCACCAGATTGATTTCCAAAGTGGTTGTACAAGTTTCCATTCCCATCAGCAATGGGGGAGGGTTCCTATTTCTCCACAACCTCTCCAGCATGTGTTGTCACTTGAGTTTTTGATCTTAGCCATTTTGGTGGGTGTCAGGTGAAATCTCAGCGTCATTTTGGCTTGCATCTCTCTGATGGCTAAGGACACTGAGCATCTCTTTAAGTGTTTCTTTGCCATTCTGTGTTCCTCTGCTGAGAATTCTCTGTTTAGCTCTGTACCCTATTTTTTAATCAGATTGCTTGATTTGCTGCTTTTTAACTTCTTTAGTTCTTTATATATTCTGGATATCAGCCCTCTGTCAGATGTAGGGTTGGTGAAGATCCTTTCCCAGTCTATAGGCTATCATTTTGTTTTGATGACTATGTCCTTTGCTTTACAGAAGCTTTTCAGCTTCATAAGGTCCCATTTATTGATTGTTGCTCTTAGAGCCTGTGCTGTTGGTGTTCTGTTCAGGAAGTTATGTCTTGTGCCAATGAGTTCCAATGTCTTACCCACTTTTTCTTCTAACCGATTTAGTGTATCTGGTTTTATGTTGATATTTTTGATTCACTTGGAATTTAGTTTTGTGCAGGGTGATAAATATGGATCTATTTTCATTTTTTTCTGCATGTAGACATCCAGTTGGACCAGCACCATTTGTTAAAGATGCTGTCTTTTTTCCACTGAATGGTTTTGGCTTCTTTGTCAAAAATCAAATATCCATAGGTATGTGGGTTTAATTTTGGGTGTTCTATTCTGTTCCATTGATCCGCTATTCTATTTCTATGCCAATACCATGCCGTTTTTATTACTATTGCTCTGTAGTACAGCTTGAGATCAGGGATGGAGATGCCTCCAGACAATCTGTTGTTGTACAGGATCATTTTGGAAATTCTGGGATTTTGTTTCTCCATATGAAATTGATAATTTTTCTCTCAAGATCTGCAAAGAATTGTGTTTGTATTTTGATTAGAATTGATTGAATATCAATAAAATACTGGCAAACCAGATCCAAGAACACGTCAAAGACATCATCCACCATGAGCAAGTAGGCTTCATCCCAGGCATACAAGGATGGTTCAATATACGGAAATCCATCAATGTAATCCACCATATAAACAAACTGAAGGAGAAAAAACACATGATCATCTCCTTAGACGCCGAAAAAGCATTTGACAAAATCCAACACCCAATCATGTTTAAAGTCTTGGAGAGATCAGGGATATAAGGCACATACCTAAATATAGTAAAGGCAATATACAGCAAGCCTATAGCCAACATCAAACTCAATGGAGAGAAACTCAAACCAATCCCACTGAAATCAGGGACAAGACAAGACTGCCCACTCTCTCCATATCTCTTCAACATAGTACTTGAAGTTCTATCTAGAGCAATAAGACAACTAAAGGAGATCAAGGGAATACAAATTGGAACCGAAGTGGTCAAAGTTTCACTATTTGCAGATGATATGATAGTATACATGAACAACCCCAAAAATTCAACCAGAGAACTCGTTCAGCTGATAAACACCTTCAGCAAAGTGCCTGGATACAAAATTAACTCAAAAAAATCAGAAGCCCTTCTGTATACCCAAGACAAAAGGGCTGAGAAAGAAATTAGGGAAACAACACCCTTCACAATAGCCACTAATAACATAAAGGACCTTGGAGTGAGTCTAACCAAGCAAGTGAAAGACCTGTATGAGAAAAACTTCAAGTCTCTGAAGAAAGAAATCGAAGAAGATATCAGAAGATGGAAAGATCTCCCGTGCTTGTGGATTGGTAGGATTAACATAGTGAAAATTGCTATTCTGCCAAAAGCAATCTTTTTTTTTTATTTTTAAGACAGGGTTTCTCTCTGTAGCTTTGGGTGTCCTGGACTTACTTTGCAGACCAGGCTGACCCTGAACTCACAGAGATCCATCTACCTCTGCCTCCAAAAGAGTGTTGGGACAAGCCTGTGCCACCATGCCCAGCTTCCTGTTCTTTTCTAATGAAAGACAGAGGAGATAGGAAATAGGAAGTAAGTGGGAGGTATGTGTGTGTGTAAGCTATAATCAGAGTCGTATTATGTATGCGATATATGATAAAAATCTATTCTTTTTTTTCACAGCAAGGTAACAATAAAAATTTAAATGGTGCTTTTCTTCAAAATTTTAGATAGGACATTTGAAAGCAGCATGTCTTAAAAAAGCATGCTTTAAAATGCTTTCTTATTCATGAATAACCAATCATATTTTACATATGTATGAATTTGACATATATATGTAAACATGACAAAAACATGATAAATATATTTTCTAAAATCTGTAAGAATATTTGTTTAATAATCATAATTACTATCTATTATGATGTGTGCTATTTGTATATAGAACATATCTTTGTTTGCACACATACATATGTAATTGAATATAAATGTTTTCCTGTACTGGTAAAATTAAAATATAAAAAGTTAATAAGAAATAGAGATATAGGTACCAAATTATTTGAAACTAATAACATGAAAATATTAAAGTCAAACATGGCAGTAATAACTTGAATGTGATAGTTTCATTTCCTCCTGGCTTGTCCAACTGTTTTTTTTTTTTTTGTTCAAAGGCATAGCAGAAATGTCATGGGTGATTGATCTTTGTTCCTTACTGTATTTCTTTCTGTGAGAACCCACACCTTTTTATTTCCTTGCTGGAAACATTGTAGTAGAGCTGACCTCAAGTATGCCAGTGCAAGAAGAATAGCTGGTCTACCCCACGATGCAACCTAAGAAAATTATGAAATAACAAGAAACCATTCAATGTCTCTGGAAATGGTCCTAATGGCAAGAATTAAGTAGAAAATACATCTTCAAAAATGTATGATAATCTAGTGAAACACACACACACACACACACACACACACACACATGCACAGTATTTGAATCAAGAACACAGCTTCTAGCTGGGATATAAAGTGAATAAACTGTAATTAATATAAAAAATAAAAATTAAAAAAAAAAGAATACAACTTCCCTCCCCTTCCCAATGTAGAGAGGTAGAGGGCTCAGTCTAGGCTGTTTCCCTCTGTCTAGCTCCAAGCTGAAGCTGCAGGACTCTTACATTTTTCATCATACTGCCAACTTCCTGTTCCTGAGGCTGTTTGGGGCAACTTTTAACTCAATTTTTACTTTTAGTCTTGGTCATGGCCCAAGACTACAGAGACCTTAACACTTCTGGCCCAGTTCATGGGGCAGTGTTCCATGCCAGAAGAACCAGGGAGAGTAAATCTCAAAGTGTTATCCTCCCTACACTGTGCAGCACTCAACTCCAAGAATGGTAGATTCAGAGAAAATCAGGTAGATTCATGCATTGCTGAAATTCTAGTGGCAGCTGATAGATTTTAGGAAGTCCTAAGCAAGCAAGACATCTGGAAGGCTCCATTCTAGGTTCTGAACAGATACCCATCTTTGCCTTCTAAAGCCATGATTTCTTAGAAGGAGCCATGACTGGAAAGAATTTGTTTGTAGAGAAATCCATTCTCCAGAGAACTTCTGGAAATATTCAGTCTGTCTACCATTAGTGAAGTTTAACAGCTTAAGTGAACCTTGAAATTACTATTAAATTGAAATATGCAGCATCAAAAGAGTCCATGGGATTCTACCTTCATGCACATCCAGAATAGTGGAGCCAATAGAGACATAAGCCAGATTAGGGCATGTGTGTGGAGAATAACTGGCCAGCATCACCTCTGGAGGTGATGAAAATATTTTACAGTCTGGAAAGGTAAGTCAGTGGTACAACACTCGCCTGGGGTGACCGTGGTCCTGGGATTGATTCTCAGCGCTGCAAAATGAAAGCACTGTTTGATGCTCTACCATGGTAACAGTTGTGAATGTTAGCAGGTATACTAATAATCATTGAAATATGCCCATTAACAAGTTAATTGATGATATGCTGTGTCAACTACATCTCACAGCTTTTGTTTAAAGATCAGGTAAAAGTGACATAGGATGACAATGTAATGCTAATTGTTTGCAACATCTGTAAGGTGTTTCCTTGATTTGGGGAAAAGAAAGGTACAGGTTGTAGCAGGAGACTGTTCTGTGGAGGAAGAGAGGCATGCTTATCTTCACCAAGTCTTCCCAGAAGTCTGAGTATAGCACACTTAAAGGCTCTGGCTTTGTGAATAGAGCACCCTTGCCTACAGTGACCTACCTGACCTCAGCAAAGTCATCTCATTGCAAGGGGCTTTATTTTTCAAAACCAGGGGAGGGAAGCTGCATATGCAGTGAAAAAAAAAGTCTCTGATTTGTGATAAAAAGAGGCTTGCAAGAGAAAAGATTTGTCCCCTTAAAAAAGGATGGAGAAATGGCTCAGTGGTTAAGAGCACAGTCTGCTCTTCCAAAGGACCCAGGTTCAATTCCCAGCACCCAGATGGCAGCTCACAACTGTCTGGACTTCCAATTCCAAGGGATCTGACACCTTCACACTAATGCACATAAAACAAAATTAAACCAATTACTTTAACAAAATTATTTTAAACAAAAATTAAACAAAGGATTTTTGAATGTTAGGTACAGCAAAACCTATAATCCTGGGATTCAGAAAGATTGTGGCAAGGTTGAGACCAGCCTCAGCTATAGTGAGAGTCTTAAGCAAGTGTGAGGGAAAGTGAGAGAACCTGTCTCAATAAATAAACAAAACAATTTGAAACAACAACAACAACAAAAGGTGTGGGAAAATTGGTTCCATTATCTGTTCTGTATTGTATATACCACCTTTCCATTTTGTTTTTCCTGCTTAAAACATCCTCTTTTCTTATGGTTTCCCTTCTAGTTTTGTTACCTAAAACATGTTCACTTGCATGCATACCCATATGCACACACACACACAAACACATATATAACAAATGTTTCATGACTACCTGCTATGACAGGCACTGTTGTAGCTAACAAGAATTATTTGTACCCATTAATAAAATTTGCTGTGATAGTTACACACATGTGTACATAAAATCCAACTCCCTTTATCTGATTTAACTGCCTCACGTGTTTCCCATCTCTTTTTTTAAATTTAACTTTTATTAATTACACTGTATTCATTTTGTATCCCCCCATAAGCCCTTCCCTTCTCCCCTCCTGATCCCACCCTCCCTCCCCTTTCTGCATGCTCCCATCTCTTTTTTAAATTAATGTTTAAATTAGTATATAAAAATACAAAGCAATGGGTTTCATTGGCATTTTCATACATAGTTTGTTCTTATTGATTCTTTTTTTCCTTTTCTGCTGCCTTTTTCTGTTTTCTGTTCTCCTCAGGATGGTCTCTGTCCAGGTTCCCAGTAATGCTTTTATGTCACATAGAGTACATTATCTGCTCTTCTTCTACCTTTCTCCTTAAGATCTCTTATTCCTCTTTCATGGTACCCTTTCCAGTGTCATGACCTACACCAAATCTATCTATCTATCATCTATCTATCTATCTATCTATCTATCTATCTATCTATCTATCTTTCTCTCTCTCTCTCTCTTTCTCTCTCTCTGTATATATATATATATATATATATATATATCATGTATATATGTACATATACATTCATAAATGTGTATGTATAAATTGAACTCTAGGATATGTACATAAGATTTAAAAAATGTTCCCAATAAATGGGACCTCATGAAACTGAAAAGCTTCTGTAAAACAAAGGACAATGTCAACAGAACAAAACAAAAGCCTACAGACTAGGAAAGAATCTTCACCAACCTTATATCTGAGAGAGGGCTAATATCCAGAATATATAAAGAACTCAAGAAATTAAATAGCAACAAACCAAGCAATCCAATTAAAAAATGGGTTACAGAGCTAAACAGAGAATTCTCAATAGAGGAATATCGAATGGCAGAGAAACACGTAAAAAAATGCTCAACATCCTTAGTCATCAGTCAAATGCAAACCAAAATGACCCTGAGATTTTACCTCACACCCATCAGAATGGCAAAGATCAAAATCTCAAGCGACAACACATGCTGGAGAGATTGTGGAAAAATGGGAATCCTCCTCCATTGCTGGTGGGAATGTAAACTGGTACAACCACTTTGGAAGTCAATCTGATGCTTTCTCAGAAAATTAGGAATAGTGCTACATCAAGATCCATCTATACCACTCCTAGGCATATACCCAAAATATTTTCAAGTATACAACAAGGACATTTGCTCAACCATGTTCATAGAAGCTTTATTCATAATAACCAGAATCTGGAAACAACCTAGATGTCCCTCAACCAAGGAATGGATACAGAAATTGTGGTACATTTACACAATGGAATACTACTCAACAATTCAAAACAAAGAAATCATGAAATTTGCAGGCAAATGGTAAGAACTAGAAAAGATCATCCTGAGTGAGGTAACATAGAGGCAGAAAGACACACATGGAATATACTCACTTATAAGTGGATATTAGAGATATAATATAGGATAAACATACTAAAATCTATAGTCCTAAAGAAGCTAAACAACAAGGAGGACCCCAGTGTCCTCAGTGCTCATTCAGAAGGGCAAATGGCATAGACATTGGAAGGAGGGGAAGACAGGGAACAGGACAGGAGCCTATCATAGAGGGCCTTTGAAAGACTTTACTCATCAGATTCTGAGACTCATTGCCAAACTTTGGGCAGAGTGCAGGAAATCTTATGGAAAAGGGAGAGATTGAAATATGTGGAGAGGACAGGAGACCAACAGAGCCAAAAAACCTGGGCCCAGTGGTCCTGCAGGAACTGATAACCCAACCAAGGACCATGCATGGAGAGGACCTTGACCCTTGCTCAGATGTAGTCCATGGGCAGGTCAGTCTCCAAAGGGACCCTAGTAAGGGGAGCAGGTCTCTCTCTGACATTAATTCAAGAGCTGGTTCTTTGATCACCTCCCCCCTGGGGAGTGAGCAGCCTTACCAGGCCACAGAGGAAGACAATGCAGCCAGTCCTGATGAGACCTGATAGGCTAGGGTCAGATAGAAGGGGAGGAGGTCCTCCCCTATCAGGGGACTAGAGAAAGGAAATAGTGGGAGAACATGGAGGGTGGGAGGGACTGGGCAGAGATGGAGGAGCGGGATACAGCTGGGATACAAAGTGAATAAGTTGTAATCAATAATACATAAATTAAAAAATCTGAGTCTACCTTATTTTGTTTAAGAGTATGATTTCCAATTCCACCCATTTCCAAGTACACTATGTTTATCTCTATGAATGAATAAAATTCCATTGTATGGATGTACCAATGATTCTTCATCCACTCATATGTAAATCAATAACTGGTCATATGCCCCATCTTGGCTGTTATATATCGTGAAGCAATAAACATAAATGTACAAGGATCTTTTTTGTAGCAGGAGTTTGAACTCTCTGATATGTATCCAGATGGTATAGTTGGGTCAGGTGGCCATTGTACTTTTAGTTTTTTTGAGAAACCTTCATACTCATTTCCACAGTGGCTGCCATCAATTTACATCACCACCTGCATACAACCTTTTTCAACCCCTCAATTCCTCTGAAGACATATGGAAGCTCATTTTGCCAAGCATATTCTTGATTAGCTATATCACTACCACAGTTTCTTGAAGTATGCTCTATAAAACACTTATGAGTTATTTCAGTTGGATTTTCTTCGAGAGGTCTTAGCTTATTATGTGCATGGGAATGCCTAGAATTAGAGACACAGCATGCAGCATCTTCAAAACTAATATGATTTTAGAAAAACCTCTACAAATTTACTTTCTATATGGTATCTCCTAACACTAGGGCTGTGAGGATCACACTTTTTGGAAAGTAATAAATAATAGGACCTTAGCAGGTTGTGATTATATATGACTATAACCCAGAACTTGGATGGTCAAGGCAGATGGATTACCATAGGTTGGAGGCCACCTTAGCTATGTAGCAAATACCAGGGAGGCCAGTTGGGGCTAAATAGCAAGACCATGACTCATACGAATAAAGAAAAAGTTTACGTGTAAAGCCTTACAAGTTTTGCATTTTTAGAATTTTTAGACTGGGGAGATATCCTAGCTGGCAGAGTGTTCACTGCATAAGCTTGATGACGCGAGTTCAATTTCCAGAACGCATATAAACTGCATGTTGGCCTGTGTACAGGGATGGCAGACATGTCTGGATGCCTGACTGCTGGCCAGGTAGCCTAGCCAGACCATCAAGCTCCCAACCAACGGAAGCATGTCTAAAAATGATAGTGTAAAAAACGTGAATAACACCTGAAGCTGATCTCTGGCCTCCAGTCCTGTGACTCATATATATGTGCATACCTGTGTGTGGGCATGTGCACATGCACACATATTTAAGATGACTTTAAAGTTATATATATATATATATATATATATTAATTCTTTTTAATTACACTTTATTCATTTTGTATCGCCTCTGTGGTTCCCTTCCTCCTCCTGTCCCAATCCCTCCCTTCCTCCACCCTCTGCCTGCATGCCCCTCCACAAGTCCACTGATAGGGGAGGTCTTCTTTTCCTTCCTTCTGATCCTCGTCAATTAGGTCTCATCAGGAGTGGCTGCATTGTCTTCTTCTGTGGCCTGGTAATGCTGCTTCCCCTTCAGGGGGAGGTAATTAAAGAGCAGGTCAATCAGTTCATGTCAGAGACAGTCCCTGTTCCTATTACAATGGAACCCACTTGGATACTGAACTGTCATAGGCTACATCTGTGCAGGGGTCTTAGGTTATCTCCATGCATAGTCTTTGATTGGAATAGCAGTCTCAGGAAAGACCCCTGTGCTCAGATTTTTTGGTTCTATTGCTCTCCTTGTGGAGTTCCTGTCCTCTTGATATTACTGTTTCCCACTTCTTTCCTAAGATTCCCTGCATTCTGCCCAAAGGTTGCCCTTAAGTCTCAGGATCTGCTTTGATAATCTGCAGGGCAGAGCCTTTCAGAGGTCCTCTGTGTCAGGCTCCTGACTTGTTCCCTCTTTTCTCCTTCTTCTGATGTCCATCCTCTTTGCCTTTCTGGACAGGAATTGAGTATTTTAGCAAGAGTCCTCCCTCTTGATTAGTTTCTTTAGGTGTGCAGATTTTATTATATTATATGTCTATATGAGTGAGTGTGTAACATGTGTGTCTTTCTGCGTCTGGGATAACTCACTCAGGATGAACTCAAGAAGTTAAACAGCAACAAATCAAGTAACCCAATTAAAAAATGGAGTACAGAGATAAACAGAGAACTCGCAATAGAGGAATATCGAATGGCAGAGAAATACTTAAAGAAATGTTCAATGTCCTTAGTCATAAGGGAAATGCAAACGACCCTGAAATTTCACCATACATCCATCAGAATGGCTAAGATAAAAAACTCAAGTGACAACACATGCTGGAGAGGTTGTGGAGAAAGGGGAACCCTCCTCCACTACTGGTGGGAATGTAAACTTGTACAACCACTCTGGAAAGCAATCTGGTGCTTTCTCAGACAACTAGGAATAGTGCTTTCTCAAGATCCAGTTATACCACTCCTAGGCATATACCCAAAAGAGGCTCAAGTACACAATAAGGACATTTTCTCAACCATGCTTGTAGCAGCCTTATTTGTAATATCCAGAATCTGGAAACAGCCCAGATGCCTCTCAGTGGAGGAATGGATACAGAAATTGTGGTGCATCTACACAATGGAATACTACTCAGCAATAAAAAAAAACAAGGAAATCATGAAATTTGCAGGTAAATGGTGGGATTTGGAAAAGTTTCATATTTCAATCACAGAGTCTTGGAAATTTTGGGAACCTTTAAGGTTCAAAGATTTACTAACAATACTGTTATGACAAATCATGGAGATGATATCTTGGGGGCAACTGATCTTGATGATGCTTAAATTGTGATGGCATAGGGATCAATGAGCTTATCCAATTACCCTGAGCCTTACTTCAACCCAATGAGAAAACATAGATGAATCCCCAAATATGAAATAAGTCTTAGGAAGAAGGTAGAGAGGTCATATAATTTTCTCCTAAATACTGGAGTTTTGTGTTTCATTTAAGCAAATGCAGATCATTTACAGAGCAGTTCCAGTGACCCTGAGTCTCCTTCAATCCTTCTCCTTTATCTTGTGTTGGCTTCCAGCAGGAGTCTCCATGCCTGAAGATGATTAGCTGTTCCACCTGCCGAGAGTTCATCCTTCTGGGATCTGCATTCATAACAAAGGTATAAAAGCCAAGGGAAAATTGCCAATTGTACCCTTCATGGTTATACACACACTGCTCAAACAGCTCTTTAACATTAAACAATTAGTGATTATTTTTGCAGTTTATTGCTGGATATGTCTAGGACATTTGCCGTTCTTCCTTCTGCTCATTCATGATCCCACTGAATGAAGATTTGACTTTTCCTGTTTTTACTGCACTGTGATTGAGTATCCATAATGGCTGGGTATAGTGGGGGCTCAGCAAAAAAGTGCAGCGCTAACATTCAGAGAGATTACTGAATGCCAGGAACAGGCCAAAATTCATATTTTGAATATAAGTAACTCTATCCTTGAAGTACTCAAAGTGTTCAGATTTTGCCTTTTTGAGTTCAGAAGAGAGGTAGGTCATTTGTACTTGTTTAATGCTTAGTAAAAAGGTGTTCTGAAATCTGTTGTATCCAGGATGTCAGTTTTGTTCGCAGCACCAGCATGTGGGAGGTCTTTGGGCTAGTTGTTTGATTTCTTTTTCCTCCCTTCCAAATTGGGGAGAATGATAATATGGTGCAAGACACTGTTTTGGAAAAACACTGTTATGGGTATGCAGCTTAGCTACTCAGTGGGACTCAGCAGATATTGATTGCATTTGATCTTGTGTGGTTCTTTGCTTGAAGATGCCTTTGACTTATTCATTTAATTAATGAACATATTATCTTACTGTGCTATGACAGGGACTATCACACATGGTAGAAATTCTTGTCATACTGTAAGTTCAGTTCTAGTTTCTAGTGGCAGGACCAATGGGAGATAAGGTGCTCAGACTTATGGCTAACTGTTGGGAAGAGTGCATGGAATCTTATGAAAGAAGTGAGAAATAGTAAGATCTGGAGAGGACAGGAACTCCTCAAGGAGAGCAACAGAACCAGAAAATTTGAACACAGGGGTCTTCCCAGAGACTCATACTCCAACCAAGGACTATGCATAGAGATAACCTAGAACCCCTGCGCAGGTGTAGCCCATGGCAGTCAGTGTCCAAGTGGGTTCCATAGTAATGGGAACAGGGACTGCCTCTGACAGGAACTGATTGGCCTGCTCTTTGATCACCTCCCCCTGAGGGGGAAACAGCCTTGCCAGGCCACAGAAGATGACAGTGCAGTCACTCCTGATGAGGTCTGATAGACTAGGATCAGAAGGAAGGAGAGGAAGACCTCCCCTATCAGCGGACTTGGGAGGGACATGCATGGAGAAAGGGAGGGAAGATGGGATTAGGAGGAGAGGAGGGAGGGGTTTATGGAGGGATAAAAAGTGAATAAAGTATAATTAATAAAAAATAAAATAAAAAATAAAAAAGAGAATTAGTAAAAAAAATAAATTACAGTGAGTTTATGAAAAAAAATAGAAGTGAGGATCACAGGCTAAAGTAGTGTGAGGTGCAACTGTGGTGAAATGGTCAAGAAAGACCCTTTAGGGCAGTGGTTCTCAATCTGTGGACCGTGACCTCTTTGGGATATAGAATGACCCTTTCATGAGGTTCACATATCAGATATCCTGAATATCAGATATTTACAAGATTCATAGCAGTAAGAAAATTACAGTTGTAAAATAGCACTGAAATAATTTTATGGTTTGTGTTACTACAATGTGAGGCACTGGGGGCTCACAGCATCAGGAAAGTTGAGATTTAGGGGTTGGTCTTTATGTAGAGTAGGAAGGTGAGAAATTGTCAAGAGGATCAGGAAAAGCATTCTTGGCAGAGAGAAAAGGAAGGGAAAGAGCTGAGGCGTAAAAGCTTGAACTCAAAGTGGGTGTAGAGTGCCTGGAATGTGGTGGTGATGAAAAAGCAGAGCCTGACGGGCACTGTGCTACTGAAGAGGCAGAGTCAGGCCAGGGTGACTTTGTACTCGTGGTAAAGGCGATCTCTGTGAGAGAAAGAATTTTTTGTTCCTCCTTCTGTTAGAGCTCCAGTCATAGTCAGATGTCATGAAATGTGGGCTGAATAAATTTCACTCCAAAGGAAATTCTAGATGGCTCTTCTGCTGCACTGTTTGGAAAACCTCAGCCGCGCTGAGGATGGAGTATGGCTTTACCTGAAACCAGAAAATGGGGAGTCGTGCGAGGTTTTTCTGTAGCCTGGATAAAAGAGATAATAGCTAGAGCTATGATGGTGGTGATGATATGGAGAAGTGGAGTCCTTAGAACCATGCTTCAGGGACTAAATCCCCAGAACCAGGTGATGGGGTGATTCAGGGTACTGGATTTGGTGACACTGAGAGAGGAGAGACTGTGATGGCCTTGGGTGAAGGAGGGGAAGTGCGCTACTGTCTACTTGTTGATTTTGAGACTACAAGGAGAGATTCAAGTGAGGGTGTCCGGGCTTTAGTTGGGATTTCCATGCCCGGGGCTCCAGGAAGCATCAGAGCATGGCACAACCATTCTGAATGTATGTATATGTAACATTGGATGAGTTCACCACAGAGACTGCAGATCATGGCAGAGAAGGACCAGAATAAAGAATGGGAGTTCCAGCATCTACAACTGCACAGCAGGAAGGAACTTGGCAGAGAAGATTAAGGTTTGACCTAAGTTGTAAGGGAAACTCTATCATAGAGTCAATAAGGTCTGGGCTCAAAGGAATACAGCGCTCTGATCAATGTTGGCTCCCAGGCTTTGTAACATGTGGGCAGAGAGGCAGTCTTCACATCTGTTATTTGAGTCTGAAGGCAATCCTCTGCTACTTGACCTTGCATTTCTACTTGAAAAATAATTTAACTGCAGCATTAAAAGGTACTGAGAATAAAGAGAAATTTATCAGCTTTGCGACAGGAAGGATTTTCAGTGGAAACATGAAGATAGAGCCAGATTGAGCCAACTGAATAATGCATGGGGATTCCTGGGTGGGTGACAGTATTTGTCTCCCCACAAAACCCCACCAAAAAGCTGGTAACAAGTATCAAATTACCAGGTTTTAGGAAGAAGAGCAACAAAATATAGGATTGTAAAGCTGGTGAACAAGATGCTGGGACCACCGCTGTGGTGACGTCTCCTGGGGGCTGACCAGCAGTGTGGAACCTCAAGGTTGCATAATCATCTGAAACTCGAACGACTCCCCTTGTTTTGAGGCTGAGAAGTACTGATGTGGCTGACTCAGCTCAATGATATCCTAAAGCCATGTGATTCGCAGTGCATAGCCCCCCATATTCTAGAGCACGACAGCTCTGGGAAGAGGTGAACATAGGGCGAGTTGGATGAAGATTGGCAGAGTTGGTTTAAGATTAAGGTGGCACACATCTTTAATTCCCTGCATTCTGGGGGCAGAGGCAGGCAGGGCTCTGTTAGTATGAGGCCAGCTTGTTCTATATAGTAAGTCCTAGACCAGCCTACATAGTGAGATCATACTTCAGATTCCTGCCCACCAGAAAAATAAAGATAACTAGACACACAATTGAGAGATGTTAGGCAAGAGACCTTACACAGATTTGCAAAACACCAAAGATTTATTTATTCTTGCATCACCATCGTGTGTGTGTGTGTGTGTGTGTGTGTGTGTGTGTGTTTAGTACTGAGGGTTAAACCAGAGACTCCTAAATACTATGCAAGCACTCAGCATTGAGCTGTTTTACCTGATTCCTTAGATTAAGAAAAAAATCTCACTAAGTTACCCAAGCTGGTGATCCTGCGTCAGCCTTCCAAGTAGCTGGACTTAGGACCATAGGCCAGTAGTGCAAGTGCTGAAGATATATTCTTTAGAGAGCATAAATAGTCTGTGGATTTATAGGTATTAGGTAGCAGTTATAAATGCAAATGCTAAGTTACCCCTCCCAGAGGCCCGACTCATCCATCAGAGTACTAGAATGCTGACAAGTATTTCATCCTCCTGCAAGAGTCAGAAAAATTTTCTCCAGGGAACCTGACCTGCCTGAGTCCAGATCCAGGATTTGATGTTCCCTCAACTTAATGACCCAGCTGGGTCTTCTGCTGAGATTATTACAATTTCCACCACTGTTGTTCTTCTCTCTCCAGAATCACCCCCAAAAGAGCTGCTCCCAAGAGTTGCTCTGTAGGCTTTCTATCTGGCTATCAGAACTGTTTGTTCTTCTTCCACTTGTCTCTAGTGTTTGGGGGAATGAGATGCCTTTCTAAGACTGTGTGTTCTTCTTGAAGAGACGCGGCTGCTTCTCATGCTCAGGGGCATGATAAGCTGCTTGGCTACTGCAGGCAGGGTTCCAGATGACCTCTCAGCTGTCCGTCACAGTACTCGGATACTTTTTGTTAGTATCTCAGTGTTATAACTTAAACGACTATTTCTTGTTGCACGTTTTTCTCCCTTTCCAAATCTATCGATGTAGAGAAATGCCTCACTTTTTACCTGCAAATATTTTCTTGTTCTGATCAGAAACCTGCATTAGCAGGTATATGGAAGGAGCAACAGCTTTGAGTTGGCTGTGGCTATGGCTCATGCAATGGGCTGAAGTTGGAAAGTGATTGTTTTGTTTTGTATTTAATTTGCTTTTCTAGTCCAAAGCTAATACAGCAATACAAAATAATTTAAAACTGAAAAGAAAGGGAATTTCCTTCAGGATACTCCGTGATTCTCTGCTAGTATCCCTTTATATTTTAAAGGTGTAATGCTTTAGGAAGATCATGGACTTTCTGAGGCAAGTTCAGTGCCATTTCCAGCTCTAAAGAGAATTCACATATATGCTGTGGTGGTGGTGGTGGTGGTAGTGGTGGTCACAGCAGGGCAGTATGGCATACCTAGTCCACTGACAAGCAAAGTTTATCCACCAGACACATGATAGAATTAGGAACACGGTAGCTTTGGAGAAAAATATGAAATACAGCAGCCCACTCTTTCTACCTTGATGCTCCTTCCAAGTTTTGTGTGTCTCTCATCCAATCTCAGAGAATCCAATCCTGTGATTTTCATAATTTGAAAACTTAAAGTTAAGCATAATTATCTAAAAATGTGCCGGGTAAGTCCAACCATTAATTTGCTGGTGCTCATTTATTATTATATTTATTTATTTATTGCCTAAGTTCTCCTTCTAAATAGGAAACAGTGGCCAGCCTTTCAAACAGTGGGCATTTGAGAACTAGCCCTAGAAAGCTCCTGAAATGGTGGTCGGTGAGAAAGATGTAGATAGAGAGGCTGATGCCTCTCTTACCTAGCTTTCTTTTAGTGTTAGGCAACAGCCTTACTAGCTCACCAAGGCTTACTAGCATCCTTTTCTTCCAGTTCTCAGGATATGTCATTTTGCTTAATACAAGCAATATGCAATAAATGATCAAATTAATGCTTCTCATGGAGATTATTCTGGGGCGGGGTTGGTTATTGTGAATTGGAATGAGGAAACTTGCTGCCTTTTTTTTCGACTTCACGGGAAAAGCACATTGCCTCTTCTTGTGATTGTTTTCCCAAGCGTCTTCCACATATATAATTACTAAGTATTTGCAGTTAAAATAACACACCGTGGAAAAGAAAGCCTCCTTCCTGTGGTGTCAAAATTGAATAATATCGGACTGGGAGAGTATATTTAGATGAACAAAAATAATTGTGTTTGGGTAGGGAAATAGATATAGCTGAGAGCTAGGGAAGAGAAAATAGTGTGTACCTTACAGAGCTGAGGTCAGAAAGAAAGACAACACAGAAATGTTGACTTAATGCCAAAATGTGTCTGACATTTTGTCTTGAATCTGAAAGGTGAATCACAGAGGGTACACAAGTTGGTGCAAGAGCTCAGAACAGGGGTCTGAGAGAAGAGCGGACAGAGGGATTCAAGAATACCATCAGACTGACTGTGAGGCAAGAGAAAGCACAGTACTTTAAGCACACTGTCTTCTAGGGATGCAGTCCTCTCTTTGGAAGCTGAATCTCATATACTTCCATAGAGGTGACAGAATAGTGCAAGTTGCTCCTGAGAGTTGGAATTCCAGACCCTGACCCTTCTGTGGCTGCAGCCTCTCCTTCCTACTGCTGTCTTACTCCAAGAGGGTATTAGAAAAATGCCACGCTCAGCAACCTCTCAGTTTTGTTTATTTAGGTACAAAGCCACTGGGAGAACTGTGAGATTCTTAGCAAATTCTTATTAAAAATCCCTGTCAATCTATAACAACAATCTAGGTGTCCATGGGGGGATTCTCCATATTGCTTTTCACATAACAAGACTGTCTGTTACGCCCAAGGGAATCCTCACCTACTGAGTCCAACAACTAAGATTATCACTCAGCTGTTAGGATCTGAGGCCTAAGAAAATCCCATTACCAAGTTTGTCTGGATGGTATCTGTGAAATGAAAGCATTTCAGAATAAAAGGAAACTCAAAATTATTCTACTTCAGTCTTCCAGAATTCTACTTAAGAATTTTCTCCATGGTATCATCAATCAGTTGATTCTTCTATTTTATTGAAGCTTAATTGAGCTCATGGGGCCTCTATTTTGTGGAGGTTTTCATCAAGTGTAGCATTATGAAGATGTACATTTCCTACAATTGATGAAACTACTCCACGTGAGGGCTCTATGTTGCTGTTTGATGAAAAAGGTTTGAGAGAACAGATGAGAGAGAAAGAACTCAAACCACCCACAAGACTAAAAATAATTGAGCTCAAGTCTATAGCAAGGGCTTAGGTTGCTTTATTTAAATATATATCTTTTGTATATTCCTTGAAGAGTTTTAGGTCAGTGGCATATTCCATATGAAAGAACAAGGTGATGGCATGTCCAGGTCAGAACCAGAAAGCAAGCTTTCAGGTATTTCAGGGAGAGGTCAGATCAGAAACAAACATCCACATCTCATTATAATCAGATCCTAGGCAATTAAAAATAATTACTTTCTTTCCTAGTTGACCTTGTGGACATATATAAGCTACAATCTAGTCTAAATAAAACTAAATTGGAGAGTCTAAATCTAACAGCCAAAAGAAAAATACAGCTATCCTATCAACTGTAGTGACTGGATAACCCAATTAAGTGGTTTGGAAAAGATAATCAAAAGTTAAATGAATTTCTCATCTTCTGGCATATGTCTTTTATTTATTTATTTATTTTTTTCTAAAATGTAGCTTCCTCAGTGGAAGACTTGGTTGAGGAAGGACAGCAGGCACCTCTAGGTAAAGTAGTGGGATTTTACCCTCAGGTGGAATGAAGGAAGTGAAGTTCTGTGCTATCAAACCCCTGCTTTTCAATTGCTGATAATGACTCTGTAAATTACAGCTCTTAGCCAATTCTCAGGGTAGAGTTCATCCTCCGCTTTAAAAGATTTTTTTCCCCTTGGAATGTAATTTTTACTTGTTCAAGGAACTGTATTCTATAGCTATTTCTTTAGTCATTTCTCCCTGATTTCTCTGTAGGGAATACAATCCTCTCTGGCAGCCCAATTAAATTCCAAACATTGGCTAGAGACATTTTTTTTTCCAAAGTAGGTACAGGGGTTTTTGTTAGGAGAAAGGATTATGCGTTCATTAGCATGTGCACAGAACAGTTTTTTACTTCCAAAGGAGCATCTAAACAAGGCAAGAGTGGGCAAGTCTGCATCTGCTCTGCGTACCTAGGGCAATCTGCAGAGTGCTTGGTTTTGTGATTATCCGTCAGAGCTACAATTAAAGAATCCCTAATAAATAATATTCCAGATTGGCAATCTGGTCCTATTTGGAAAAATATTTTTTTCTTTGAACATTCCTGTCTGGTTTAAAGTGATTTTGTTTATGCAATTTCATCGATCTTTTTAATATTCATAGGCAGACACTGCTAAGTCAAAAGAATTGAATGACATATCTAGTATACAGAAAATTCAACTTTTAACTTAGGTGACTTGAATTGCTCTTTCTGAATAAGTTAACGGATTCCACAGTGATATACAGGCATTTTCTTAAAACAAACACATATAAAAAAGCAAGGAAAACAAGAACACCATCAAATGCTATCGTAGTTCACTGCAGGAGAGAGCAATAATCATCTTTTATAGAAATCTTTTCTTCAATACCAAGGAGCAGAGCAAATAAACAGATGTAATTCTGCCTGATTTATTAAATCATTTGTTCAACACATAATTGAAGACCCAGAATGTACATTGCATTGAACCAGGCGCACAAGGGAAATTTTCACTGCAGTTGGAGAAATAAGACACACATGAAAAATTAAACACAAAGCAAGATTAAGTGTGAAATGAGCTGCACCCGGGTTCAGATGAAGGCAAGACCAAATAAAGACTGAGCAACTGCAGATGACTTCATGAAAGACACAAACTTCAAGTATGATCATCTTAACTAGTGTTCACAGCTAGAAGCCAAGAAGAAACTGAGGGCAGTTGAAGCCAGAGTCAATATAATGACAAAGAAGTAAAGATTTGGTTTGAGAGAAACCGCACAGCAGGAGTCGCCTCCTCTACCAGAGGGTGAGGAGGTAAAAGCCAGCAAGAGAAGCTATTGAGCTACTGAATTATTTGAGCATGATGACAGTGGCATTTTGCAGAGAAAATGAAATGACAATGAACAGGCTGCTTTGGAGAAAGAAGAAATATTAATTAGAAGCAGATAAATGAGGAAAGAGAAAAGCAAGGCTTTGAGAGAGATTCTTTCTGTCAGAGGATAAAAGCAAGGCAATGGAAGAGACTGCTTGCTATGAGAGGTAGAAAGATAGTTTGTAAAATAGTAAGACTAGTTTGGAACTTACACAGTGGTAAAAGATAACAGCTGTTTTTCTACATATTAGAAGAACCTTGTTTATAAGAACAGACATCCTTAAATTGCTACTTTTCTGGCACAAAACAATGAAAAGCTACCCAAGGGCTCATTTCTATTAGTGCTGAGTCAGGAGCCAGGAGTCCTGCTTATGGTTCACACATAAGAAGGAATTCTTTCTGGCAGGGGCAGGTGAATAGACCAGCTTTCTCCAACATACCTTTTATGGGATCTTAACCCTCAAGCATGCTCCTAGAGGGAAAAATGCTCAACATACCTCTTGTGGGCACGGCAAGAGCATCTACCCCTCTTTGCACAGAAGACTGAAATATTTCTCAGAGCTAAGCAAGCCAGAAAAAAACTGTTCCTAATGAGCTAAGCCAAGCAACTATATAAAGAATGTAATGCCAAGAAAGAGAATAAAAACTTTAAAAGATAACCACAGAATTAGAAGTAAATGCTGGTCAAATAAGATTGCAACCAGTTATGAACTTACTGTGAGGAGAGAGTTCAATACAGGCAGCCCGATGCCCAGCTCAGCATCCCCTCAGCCAGGAATGATAGCAGAGGGCTCCCTTAACTATTATAGCCACCTGACTGTACCGAAGAAATGAAATGATTGTATCTATAGCATCTTCTAGGTTTAATATTTTGGACCTGGAGTAAGTGTTTACTTTTTCCTTCCCAGGAATTTCAACTCCAGTAAGAGTGAAAGATGATCATAGACCTTTCTAGATTTGTTGGCTGCCTATAGCTGAAGCAGATTCTGGGATAAGTCAGAAAATCACAATTGCTTTTATGATAATCAGAATGAACTTGCTTCTTAAGTCATTGGCAAGTATGACAGTCTGCAGAAATGCTGAGTCTATCTATCATCTATCTATCTATCATCTATCTATCTATCTATCTATCTATCTATCTATCTATCTATCTTTTCCTCATTGTATGACGGTTAAGCATTGTGCCTATAGGGATGAGATGACCCTTAAGCAACAGGGCGGTGATAGACTATTTATAAAAATCTATCAGTTTCATCCCGCTCAATTGACTTGATCTTCATGAGAACCCTGTGCATGAAAGAAGATTTTGTCTAATATTTTATACTTGCCAACATCACCGTCATTAACATAGTGCTAAGCTTGTTTCTGGCATTGTCTCATTTAATCCCCAGAGCAATGCTCTGAGTTAGGTACACACTGTATTTTCTACCACACAGCCAGGAGCACAGATAGACTAAGAAGTTATTGGCACAGTTCAGGGTTAAGCTCATGTCTCTAAGATTGGAGACACTACTTCTATCATTGTGGACTAGTCAGAATCAGTTAACAGACGACCCTCATCTGGGTGGCCCCACCGCCATACCCTCTTGCCTACTTTAGCGCTCTCTCTTAGAACCTACTTGAGCAACTTATATTCAATTTATTCTCTCAGCTCACAGCTCTCAATTATGGGAGTGGGCATTTCTCAGCTAGAGTGGGCAGCAAACAACCTAGATTGGTTCAAATCAAAAGATTTTGTATTGTAAAGATAATATGAAATTTAAATTTCAATGTGCACAAAAAGTTTTTTGAGGAAAATTTTATTCATTTACCTGCTGTCTGTGTCTGCTTTTTAACTCCCACACTTGGGCTGAATAGCTGAAAAGAGATTGAATGACCCACATAGCTGGCATCTAGTCCAGATTCTAAGAGCAGCATCTTGGTATTTTTTTTTCCCATAAGAAAAACAGAAAGGAGTCAGAAGACACACATTGACCACAATATGCAGAGGAGACAGAAGCAGACTGGAATTTGGTTCTTAGTTTTGTCATGGAAGAGCTGCAGGGTGGTCTTTGATGAAGCTGTCCAGCTTTTCCATGCTTTTGAGAAGCAACAGCAGTGCCACACTTGAACTTAAATTGCGAATTTTTGGTGAAGCACTACATACAAAGCATAAAGCCAGCAGCAAGAGCCATTTATACAATGGAATCCACTTGCTTGTCAGTGCACCGAGACCTTCTCCTGCTCATACCAGCATATGTAGCATATCAGAGAGTGGTAGTAATCTTTGGTGTCAGTGGCATATGCAAAAATGAAACTGATACAAACTAGAGAGAAAGGCAGGATAAACATGTCCATGCAGAAACATGCTTGTTTTCCTCCAGGTGAGCAATGCAGCTTTTCCAGGTTGTTGGGTTAAGCCATTGCAGTCAGTGAAGCTGAGCTGGTCCACCCACCCTTACCTGACAGGACCATTACTGAAGTCATCACCACAACCCAGAACTTTGCAAGGTGAATGAGAAACACCAGGCTGAACCCACAGTTTCACCTCTTTGGCGAGTTTGAAACTTGAGTTCACCCTATGCCAGCAGACAGCCAGGCACAGAAGGGAGTTTGGAAAGGTGGTAGAATACAACCCAACAATTAAAACTATAAGGGATTTGCTTCAAAATTTGAACAGCACTGCTTGGCCCACGTGGTCCCACGAGGGGCAGTAGAAATCTAGAGAGAGGGAAATCAGTATGGAGAGGAAGGAGTCTCTATCTATGGTACAGTCACCCAACCAAGCAGTAAAACTGCTTTCAAAGTAGAAAGCTGAGGCTCAGTGAGGCTGCCTGCTTAAAGCTTCAGGTGCAGATAAGTTCCAGGAGGGAGTTCAGGGCACACTGGCCTCCCTGTGTTTAAAGAGACCTCATGCTCCAGAGTGTCTTCAGCACATTCTTCAGCATAATCAGAGAGAACAGTCTCATCTGGGCAGAGTAGCCAAAACAGAGCTGGGCAGTGTTTTCCCTCTTGTGAAGCTAACCGCCTCTGCAGAGTCGCTGTAGACTCCAGAGCTCAGCCGACAGTGCTACTTCCCCAAACAGATTCACAGTCATATCAAAAACCTGAGGTTGTTTGCCACCTGAGTCACACTTACAGTTCTCAGGGCAAGTAATACCTGAACCATCAAACAGACAAGATCTGGGGCTTCAGGAAAGAATGTGCTGAGTGGGCGGGCCTGACCCTCTGTTTCATATGCTCTAGCTCCTTTTCGACCCTCTGTGAGAGTTTGGAAATTTCTTTAGTGTGTGACCACTAGATTCTAAATTGCAAACGGAAGAGATAGAATGAGCTAAGTCCCAGTTCTGTCCCAATTCTAGGAAAATGTTTACTTCCTGTTTAAATAGTTCAGCAAAAATCCAAAGTTGGCATCACCTTCTCTGCTGGGTCTGTTATCCTGTGTTCTTTCTCCCTTTCAGCCATTCTTCCTCCTTTCCTCACACCCTTTCCCCTCTCCTCAACTCCTTTTCTGCAGTTAAGAAAAACCCTGGAACACAGTACTATCTGCTACTGTTTTCAGAGTACTTTTGTCTTGAGATCTGCAGCTCTTCCAGCCTCCAGGTGTAGGGCTCCTGAGTTTTCTACTTTGCTTTCACTTTTACTTTTTCTGGCTTCTCTAGGGAGTGTGGACCCATAGAGTAAATGTGTCCTCCAAATTACTCGCCCTTTCCGTTGGATTCAGGTTTCCACCCACACTGGCCTTTCTTGACAAATGCCAATATAAACTCTCACCAAAGCTCCTTGGAAAGCCACAGGACAAAAGTGTCTGACTGGGGGAGTTTGTTTTATTGTAGCCTTTGGTCAGGACAGAAATATTTCAGCCCAGCAGATATCAGTCTAACAACAAAATAATAATAGTACTCAATGCACAAATGGCAGTCACACAGCTGTCCCCGCTGTGATACTCACAGTTCCACGGCATTCCGAGGGAGGTCAGACGGAATCTCGGTCACCTTGCTGTCTTGGCAGAGGAAGACCCTGTTAGAGCAATGACATAGCCAGTGATGGCATCCAAATCCCGAGCCCAAGACTGCCAGCAAGGAGACCAGAAGCAAGGCCATGCTTATCTATCCATCCACCTGCTTTTCTTCCTGCTCGGGCAGCGAAAATCTCCAGATTTCGCAGGCTCCTCCACACACTGCCGGGACAAGAGAGATATGCCTGGAGAACAGGCAGTCACATGACCCACCAAGGGATGCTTTTTTTTTTTTAATTATTTTTTTTTGTCACTTCCAGGCAAGTAAACTTAATGTGTGTCAGTAGTGATTTCTGAGGTAATGTAAGCTTCTGCCTTATTATTTTTCATGACTTGCGTTTTCTAATCCTTGACCAAGAATGACAGCAAGTAGAACGAGGGTGCATATTTGGGGAATTTCATAGTATTTTACTACACAAAGTCCCTGCTGGCCACCACTCTTTTCTCCTCAGTGACATAATTGACCCTTCCCCCAAAGCATAAGCATATGACACATGTCTATGGTGCTGATATGAGGGCCTCAGAACTTCAGTGTTTGGCATCACTGGTTTTCTGTGGCCATCTGATCTAAATCACACGTATGGGCTATAGTTATTGATGTTCTTCCTTACTGTGATTAAGGATCTAAACTAGCACCAGACAGACTTCTGGGAGAGAGGTTAGAACTAGGTCTTTGAAGGTGGCAGGCACGTGTAATAGGGTTCTCTGTGGGGACAATTCACTTGTGTGACCTCAAGCTTGGGCTGCTTCTGGTGGGGACATCGCAAACGCTGCAGCTTTCACCCGGCATGCGTAGTCTTTCTGGTTCTCTTGTTTCCCTTTCAGACTCTGAGCACTGTCCTTCCTTTTTGGCAGCTGGCACTCAAGGTACCATGTTCATATTTTCAACTTTAGCTATTTCCTGTGAGTGACACCCTAGAGATTTACAGGGTCATTTTAAGCATAGTAATAAAGGGTGAAAGGAACATTTGGCAAAAGTGAAGGGACTTTCTACTTTCTACTTTCAGCCCAGAGTCTCTAAAGACTAAATGTGTACACGTTTCTAAGATCATGTCTTAATTTACTACTTGCTAACCCTGCCTTCAATACTATGTTTTCACAGAGCAAACTTCATCTCATGAAAATGGTTACTTACACACACACACACACACACACACACACACTCACACCTTACATTTCTTAATTTCCCTTTCCTGGACAAGGAAAAGTGACTTGTAATGAATGGATTAGATCACTTCAAGGAAAACAGAGGCAAGAGATGTGGGCAGGGTGCATGTGCTCTGGCTGCCAATTGATGGACTATACTTTTGAGATGGGAAGTTGTGGCACTATAAATATGGACCTATACTATTAACATTTTGGCCGAGAAGAACAGTTAAAGGAATTCACTCAATAATGCATCCAAAGATTTATCATCTTTCAGGTGTAGAAGACAGTTCAGTCAGTTAAGGCTTGGGTTTACTTTAAAGTATGTCTGAATAACTTCAATGACAATAAACTCTATCTGCCTCACCCCATCCATCCCATTGGCCAGCAATCTCTATTTAGACTTTTAGATTTGCTCAGTGATGGCCAAATCAGTCATTTTTAAATGAATTGAAATATTTTTAAAATTGAGATTTGATTTTAATGCCACATTATAGTCACATTGTATTAGTAACTCACAGAACATAAATAACACATTAAGCATGGAAATAACCAGTGCGTATTGAAGACATAGAAAGCCACAAAGTCCACTGCATCCAGTTGATGGAGCTTTTCTTGTCATTTCTTTATAACCTAATGCACAGAGGTGCCGTTAATCTGAATTTTGTGCTTGTCATTTATTTTATTTTTAAATGGTAATATTGTCACTAAAAGTCTGTCATTTAATTTTTTGTTCTTTGGGGATTTATAGGAACTCTATGAGTACTTCTTGGGCTATGTGACATTTTACACTGACTCGACATTCCAAAGAGTCAGCTGTGTAGTTAGGCATGTCTCAAATCATAAAAATAGGTTCCTAGTTATTTTTTTTTCTAAAACGTCTCATAATTTTTCCTCTATAACTTTTAGTCTTTGATTTATTTGATTTTAAATATTGTGTATGATGTAACTCAGACTCAGTTTCAGTTTCTTTTTAAAATATTTTTATTTTATTTTTATTAATTGTAGTTTATTCACTTTGTATCCCAGCTGTAGGCCCCTCCCCATCCCCTCTCAATCCCACCCTACCTCTCTCTTCTCCTATGCCCCTCCCCCAATCCAACAATAGGGGAGGTCCTCATCTCCTTCCATCTGACTCTAGTCTATCAGGTCTCATCAGGACTGGCTTCATTGTCTTCCTCTGTGGACTGGTAAGGCTGCTTTCCCCTCAGGTGGAAGTGATCAAAGAGCCAGCCCATGAGTTCATGTCAGAGACAGTCCCTGTTCCTGTTACCGGGGTTCCCTCTTGGACACTGAGCTGACATGGGCTATATCTGTGCAGGGGTTCTAGGTTATCTCCATGCATGGTCCTTGTTTGGAGTATCAGTCAAACAAAATACCTCCGTGCCCAGATTTTTTGGTTCTATTGTTTTTCTTGTGAAGCTCAGGTCCCCTCCAGGTCTTTCTGTCTCCCTCTTCTTTCATAAGATTCCCTGCACTCTACCCAAAGTTTGGCTATGAGTCTTAGCATATGTTTTGATACCTTGTTGGGTAGAGTCTTTCAGAGGCCCTCTGTGGTAGGTTCTTGTCCTGTTCCCTGTTTTTTCCCTCTTCTGATGTCCATCCTGTTTGCCTTTCTGAATGAAGATTGAGCATCTTACCCAGGGTCTTCCTTCTTGATTAGCTTTTGTAGGTGTACAGATTTTAGCATGATTATCTTATATGTCTAATACCCACTTATAAGTGAGTATATTCCATGTGTGCCTGCTCCTTGGTTACCTCACTCAATATGATCTTTTCTAGTTCCTACCATTTGCCTGCAAATTTTATGGTTTCTTTGTTTTGAATTGCTGAGTAGTATTCCATTGTTTAAATGTCCCACAATTTCTGTATCCATTTCTCAATTGAGGGACATCTGGATTATTTCCAGATTCTGGCTATTACAAATAAAGCTGCTACAAACATGGTTGAGCAAATGTCCTTGTTGTGTATTTGAGCATCTTTTGGATATATGGCTAGGAGTGGTATAGCTGGATCTTGAGGTAGCACGATTCCTAATTGTCTGAGAAAGCACCAAATTGATTTCCAAAGTGGTTGTACAACTTGACATTCCCACCAGCAGTGGAGGAAGGTTCCTCTTTCTCCATATCCTCTTCAGCATGTGTGTTGTCACTTGAGATTTTTTTTCTTTTTTTTTTTTTTTCCATAGCCATTCTGATGGGTGTAAGGTGAAACTCAGGGTCGTTTTGATTTGCATTTGACTGATGACTAAGGATGTTGTGCATTTCTCTAAGTGTTTCTCTGCCTTCGGTTCCTTTATTGAAAATTCTGTGTTTAGCTCTGTACCCCATTTTTTAATTGGGTTACTTGATTTGTTGCTGTTTAAGTTCTTTATATATTTTGGATATTAACCCTCTGTCAGACATAGAGCTGGGGAAGATCCTTTCCCAATCTGTAGGCTGTCATTTTGTTCTGATGACAGTGTCCTCTCCTTTACCGAAGCTTTTCAGTTTCATGAGGTCCCATTTATTAATGATCTTAGAGCCTGTGCTATTGGTGTTCTGTTCAGGAAGTTGTCTCCCATGCCAATGAGTTTAAGGTTTTTCCCCACTTTTTCTTCTAACAGGTTTAGTGTGTCCATTTCTATATTTAGGTCTTCGATCCACTTGGATTTTAGTTTTGTGCAGGGTGATAAGTATGGATCTATTTGTATTTTTTTACCTGTAGACATCCAGTTGGACCAGCACACAATCAACAGTAGTGCTACGGATATTTATTGCATAGGCTCTTTTGTAATTTATAAAGCTATCATTGTATCTCAAGGAACTTGTACTGGGGTTTGTGTCTTAGCTTTTTCTTTTTTTTAAGATTTATTTATTATTTATACACTGTACTGACTGCATGCCAGAAGAAGGCACCAGATCTCACTATAGATGTTTGTGAGCCACCATGTGGTTGCTGGAAATTGAACTCGGGACCTTTGGAAGAACAGCCAGTGTTCTTAACCTCTGAGTCATCTCTCCAGCCTGTGTCTAAGCTTTTTGATAGTCCCTTGTCTTGGTTCATCTATACTGGTAAAATTAGCATTCTACAACACCTTAATTACTAAAAATTTAAAGTAAGCTTTAATAAATTATAAATACTCCTTAGTTCCTATAAAGGAATTTGCCCAAATTTTGTTTTTATAAAAGAATTTTATAGTTAACTTATTTGACTCCTTGAAAAATAATTCTAATAAAACTTTATTAGAAATTATGTTGATTGGCAGTTTTATAATATCATTTACCTATCTAGGAATATGGTATATTTTTCATGTTTTAAAATTTTTCTTTCATACTATTTCTAATAATATTTGGAATGTCAAGTCAGTGTAACATGTCACATTGCACAAGAAGTACTTGTAGAGTTCCTATAAATCCCCAAAGAACAATATTACACCCTATTGTCTTATATCTTAAGCTTATTTCTAAATAACATGGTTTATACTATATTATACTAATATTCAAATAATGTTTCATATTTATATCTGTTTTTCAAAACAACAAAATGAACATCAGAAAAAAAAATAAAACAAGCAAAAGACCAAAACGACAAAAAAAGTCAAAACAAAACAAAAGCTCCAGCATGGAGTTCATTTGGGTTGGCTAAGTGCCCCTGTGCATGGAACTGCCCTGGAGTGTGGTTGATACACAGTGACATTCCACAGGAGAAGGCTGGCTCTCCCTTTGCCAGTGGGTGTCAGTGGTAAATACCGTGGTGCCTGTATTACTAGCGCTCTGTAATACAACTTGAAATCTGGGTTGGTGATACTTCCAGCAGTTCTTTTATTATCTATTATTATTATTCCAGCAGTTCTATTATTATTATAAAATAATAATAAAGGATTGATTTAGTTATCCTGTTTTTTTTCTTTGGTGTGTGTGTGTGTGTGTGTGTGTGTTTCCATATGAAGTTTAGGATTGATTTTTCAGTGTTGGAATTCTGATGTGGGTTGCATTGAACCTGTAGATTGCTTTTGGTAGGATGGTCATTTTCATAGTACAAATCCTACTGATCTATTACCGTGGGGACTCATTCAATCTTCTGCTGTGATTTTAATTCCTTTCTTCAATGTCTCAAAGTTTTTATTAAACAACTCTTTCATTTGATTGTTTAGAGTTTATTCCAAGATTATTTTTTCAGGTTATTATGAAAGGTGCTGTTTCTTTGATTTCTTTCTCAACATGTTTTTCATCTGTATACTGGAAGGCTACTGATTTTTTTTTTGTATTAATTTTGTATCCTGCTATTTTGTTGGAAGTGTTTATCAGTGAGAAGTTTCTTTGTGGAATCTTTAGGCTCTTTCATGTATAAAATCATATAATTTGCAAATATACTTTGATTTCTTTGTTTCCTTTTTTTATCCCCATTGATCTCCTTCAGTTGTCTTTTTGCTCTAGCTAAGACTTCAAGAACTATATCAAATAACTATGAAGAGAGTAGACAGCTTTGTCTTGTTCCTAATTTTAGTGGAATTGCTTGGGTCCATTTGCTTGGAATACCATTTTCTGTCCTTTTACTCTAAGGTGATGTTTAGGCTTCATGGTGAAATGTGTGTCTTGGATGCAGGAGAAAGATGGCTCATGTTTTCTTTTCCAATCTGTTAGTCTGTAATTTTTTTTTTTTTATTGGAGCAACTGAGGCCATTAGCATTGAGAGCTATTAATGGGCAATGTTACCAATTCCTGTTATTTTGATGTTGTGTGGGTTCCCCTCTTCTTTTGATTAATAGTGTTGAATCATCTATTTCTTGTGTCATCTTGAGTGTAGTTTACTTTTTTAGACTGACGTTTTCATTCTTATCCCTTCTGTAGAGCTGGTTTGGTAGATAAAATTTCTTGAATTTGATTTTATTATAAAATTTATTTTCTTCATCATCAATGGTGATGGATAGTTTTTCTCAGTGCAGTAGTGTAGGCTGGCATATGTGGTCTGAAGAGCATGTTGAACATCCTTCCAGGCCCTCCTGGCTCTCAGAGACTTCACTGAGAAGTCAGGTGTTAGTCTAATGGGTCCACCTTCACACGTGCCTTGGTGTTTGTGTACTATTAATCTTATTAGGTTTTGTCTCTTCATAGTTTCTCAGATTTCCTAAATATTTTGTGCCTGGATTTAAAAAATATTTACCATTTTCTCTGACTGAGTTACTCATTTCTTCTGCCTTGTCATCTAGACCTGAAATCCTCTCTCCCATGTCTCTTTCTTTTGGTGAGTCTTAACTTCTGCGTTTTATATTTAACATCTTAAATTTTTCATTTCTAGTTGTATTTCAGTTTGGGGCTTTCTTTAGCAATTATATTTCTTTGTTAAATTGTACTTTCTTGTCATGAATTATTTTTATTACTTCATTCAAGTGTTTGTGTTTTCACAGTCTTCATTAGGGCATTTATGGTAAAGAACCTCTTTAACGTCTTGAACATACAATTTCTGAAGTCCTTGTCTTGTGCTTCAGCTGAATTGCTTTTCTTAGAGCCTATTGAAGTAGGGTTTCTGGCTTCTGGAGGAGGCATGTTGTCCTAACTATGTTTTTACATTGAGATTTAGGCATCAGGAGTTGTGATATTTTAAAAAATTTCTTGGTGTACATATCTGTTTTCATCTTTGTTGGGTTAGTGTTCCGTTCTTTGGTCACTGTTACTCAGTGTGGGTCCTAGACAAGTGGTGGCTGTGGGGTCCCTGGGAGAGGGCTTCTTTAAGTCATGAAGGGGGCAGGTCAGAGGAAAGGCTGAGAGAGTTAGCACTGGGGTAGAGATAGGGGAGGTCCCAGGCTTCACACAAGGAGGCAGAGTCCACAAGGATGCCATTTGGTGGGAGGAGGGTTCTGCAGGCAGGCTGCAGCAGTCCTGTGATTTCCTTCTTTTAAAAGAGGAACCCTAGGAGTTTTAAAATAAATTAATAACCTAAGTTTATATTATATGACATTACATCTAAACCTTAACCCATCTGCATTTTTGTCTGTTTACAAACAAGTCCAGTATGATTATGCATTTCATTTTTGCATGAGTGATGAGGTTCTGAGACATAAGATTTATGAATCATATACTCACTCATATATAACATAGGATAAACCTAGTAAAATCTGTACGTCTAAAGAAACTAATCAAGAGAGAGGACCCTGACTAAAACGCTCAATCCCCATCCCAAGAGGCAAAGGGTATGAACATCAGAAGAAGAAGAAAACAGGAAACAACCTAGGAACCTGCCATAGAGGACCTCTGAAAGGCTCTGCCCTTCAGACTATCAAAGTAGACTCTGAGACTTATGACCAACTGTTGGGCAGAGTCCATAGAATCTTATGTAACAACTGGGAAATAGTAAGAGCTGGAGAGGACAGGAACCCCACAAGAAGAGCAACAGAACCAGAAAATTTGAACACAGGGAACTTCCCAGAGACCCATACCCCAAACAAGTACCAGGCATGGAGATAACCTAGAACCCCTGCACAGATGTAGCCCATGGCAGTTTAGTGTCCAAGTGGGTTCCATAGTAATGGGAAAAGGGACTGCCTCTGACATAATCTGATTGGCCTGCTCTTTGATCACCCCCCTCTGAAGGGGGAGCAACCTTACCAGGCCACAGACGATGACAATCCAGCCACTCCTGATGTGATCTGATAGACTAAGATTAGAAGGAAGGAGAGGAGAACCTCCCCTATCAGTGGACTTGGGGAGGGGCATACGTGAAGAAGGGTGAGGGAGGGTGGGACCAGGAGGGAAGGAGGGAGGGGCTTAGGGGGAACACAAAGTGAATAAAGTGTAATTAATAAAATAATAATAAAAAAAGATTTATGGATCATCTCCCCCTGGGACGGAGGTGCAGCAAAGGCTGCAGAGGAAGACAATGCAGCTGGTCCATATGAGACCTGATAGGCTAGGGTCAGAGAGAAGGAGGACCTCTCATATCTGTGGGCTAGGGGAGGAGCATAGGAGGAGAAGATGTAGGGAGGGAGGGTAGGACTGTGTGGGGATGAGGGAGGGGGCTACAGCTAGACAACAAAGTGAATAAATTGAAATAAATAAATAAATAAATATTTTAACAAAAGAGTAACTTTTTCATTTGCATTTTATCTCAGCCGTGGACTTCTGTTCAGTGGTGTTTAGTCCCCTGGGTGTTTTCTGTGAAACTGGCGAGTGTTTTCGCGCGTAAATACGTAGCTTGCTCCCTACGACAGCTGTATGGAGTTGGAATCTTCTTGTACAGTGGGCACAAAGCCTACTTAGAGAAGCGGAGTAGCACTTGTGGTGCAGAGTTTGGCTACCACAGAAGCCAAGGCAAGCAGAAGCAAGAGAAAAACTATAATATAAAGGGGAATCTGATGGAAAATGGAGATACACCTGAATTAAAATTTTTATTACTAAGATTTGAATTCTGAACTCCAAAGGAAATAAATCTCATTTTCCTCTCTGTAAAATTTTTTCCTCTACCTTCTTTATTATTTTCATTCTGTCATCAACTTTCCTTTCATTTATTTGCTCCATTAGGAGCCCTTTTTAGAACTTATTTTTTTGCTAGCTCCTCCTTCTAGCAAAGGACACTTTATATCTGACACCTCCTCCACATTCACATTGTTCATGCTTCTATATAGATTTATTAGAGAGAAAGAAATATGTAAAGGTAAGACTATCACAATTGTGATTACTGTCCTCAAAATCATCTTTAAATCATCTTTAAAGATCTTATCACAGTGCCATTGTGTCACAGATCTTAAATCACAGTAGTGAGTATGTAGGCAAATGCTCTACCTGGATGAGATTTTGGAATAAAGTAGTTTCTTCAGGCAGATTTGTCCTGACATTTGGGTGGCTTCACAAAACTGTATCTAATGCCTCATCAAGAAAGGTCTGTCATAGGTCAGAATTTGCAGTGCTTACAAATACATCTGAACAACTAATTTCCAAGGCAGTTTTCTCCTTTCTGTGCAGTCATGTGAAAATGACATCTCTAGGGTCCTTTGGTGAACTCCTGTGTGTCTCTGGCTGGGGATAAAGCCAACCTAAGGGTAAAGCAATCATATAATGGATATAGTTCTCTAAATAATACTACAAATGGAGTGGAATAATTTCTTTCACGGATGCTTTAGCAAAAGGAAACAAAATATGAAGAATATTCAATAATATTGTTTTCTCTTTTATATTGAGATGGAATCAGTATGTAAAAGGCATCCTCAAAGTATTATGTCTTAAAATAACTAATATTCTACTCACTATTCTAAGGATATAGAGTTCGGTCTCAATTGGGCTGAGTATTTGGAGACTTAGCCATGTTCACTCCCACAATCTGCTATGGTTCTATGGTTGTCTGGTTGGTCTATATGGTTTCAGCTGGGCTGACAACTAATCTGTGCCCGCTAGCAAGCTGGGTGGGTTTTGTTCACGTGATGGTATTCAAAAGACTCCAAATATGGCATATCATCAATTTTGCTGTAGCCTCTTGGATCATGTGAAACAATAAAGCCATAGTAGATTCAAGGTTAGGGGAGCAGGAGCTACCTCGTAATGATAATAATCCAGCGTCACATAGTAAATCAGGGTGCAAATAAAGGCGTACATACTTGTGATCACTTTTACTAGCATTTCGCCTCCAGTTTGAAGCATTTAGAGGACACTATTGCCCATGGTTTGTAGTTTTAATTATTGTTTTCTGTTGTTTTTCAAAGTGAAGTTTACTCACACACTGATATTGATAGTGTTGGAGATACAGTTTCAGATTTTATCAATTTGTTAGACTAGTAACTAATCATGTTGCTATCCCAAAGGGAAAATGATGTGGGCTCATTTCTTTTAATTACAACATTGTGAATTAACTCAAGACATTTATTTTCTGTGAAAAATTCTTTTTTTCTGTCTCTGCTTAATAAAGAAACAAATTTCTTCCTACTTCACTATATTATTATAAAACTTAGAGTATTAATTTAGTTGTTAATATATTTGCTTTTTAGTTTCTTTAAGTGATATTTTATTTGTGTTTTGGATGATAGGATAGAAAGAATGATGTACAAATAGAAGGCTACTATATGATATATATTATATCAATTTGTTATATTATATGTAATAAATGTATTATGTCATATATTACACTCCACATATCAGCTGCACAAGAAGTCACATATGTTTGGTGGCTGTGGCACAGCTTTTCTGCACTGAGACAGAACTGTTGTATATGTTGTGGTATTAGTGAAGCTTGTTGAGCTGAGCAGTGTATATTGCATTACTGTACTTGTCTGCTCTGCAGTATGGACTCCTATAGGTGCCAGCAACGAGTTGTGGACCTGGGGAGAGAACATTCATTAGTCTCTGGTATTCAGGCTGAGGAAAGACACAGGTAGAATATGCAGTGTGGGGAGGTAGTCAGGATTATAATTCATTTGTAATTGAATTCAAGCAATGTCTGCATTTCACATCTTAAAACCTGAGAAAGAAGAACAGTATGCTTGTATTTGCAGACCTAGGCTCTGGTCATAGCTTTGTCACTATCATGACATCTCAGGATATCTGTAATTATTTGGAAGTCAGTTTCTTTTTCTCTGAGATGGAGATGCAAATACTTATGTAAAAGAATGATGGCAGGTGTCAGTGCTGTGAGAAAGCCTTGTAGGAATGTCTGACATTCTCCTTATAGCTATCATGATGAAAGAAAGAGGCAGTCAGCCCATTGCCATGAGAATAAAGCCTTGTTGTTAGAGTTTTGACAATATCTTATGTTGCGCATTGTGGTCTTGAACTTGATATATAGATATGGATGACTTTCAGCTCTGATCTTCCTAGCTCTGTCTCTGTGTTCTGGGATCACAAGCATGCTCCACTATGCCTACCTAGTCTGATGCCATTCTGGGACTAAGCTTGTGTTTCATGCACAATCTGCAAGCACTCTACCAACTGAGCGACATCTCCAGCATTTGCGTTGCCTTGTTTTACTGAGAATGTCTTTTTTTTTAAGAGTTTAAACCTTGCTTTTTTTCATTTTCATTTTATTTTATTATTTTATTTTTTAGTTAATAACAGGATGATCCTGGCCCTCCCTCTTCTTCTTCCAGTCCCACCCTCATGCCCATCTGACCCCTGTTTCCTCATCTCGTTCTCAGAAAAGAGGAGGCCTCTCATGGGGTACCAACACACCCTGGCACTACAAGTAGCAGCAAGACTAAGCGCATTTTCTCCCACTGAGGCCAGACAAGCCTCTAGGAGAACCAGGAGAAAGGGATCCAGTGGCAGGGAACAGAGTCTGAGACAGCCCCTACTCTCATTGTTAGGGGACTCATGATGACCAAGCCGCACATCTGCTACATAGGTGCAGGGGGTGTAATTCCAGCCCATGAATGCTCTTTGGTCAGTCTTTGTGAATCCCCATGGGGTTCACATGTAAGTCTTCTGGTAGTGACCCTTCTGGATCCCTCTATCTTTTCCCCCACTGTCCCACAAAATTTCCTGAGCTCTGGCTATTGATTGGCTGTGGGTCTCTGCATCTGTTTCCATCAGCTGCTGCATGAAGCCTCCCAGAAGATAGCTATGCTAGGCTCCTGTCTGCAAACATAGCATAGGATCATTAATAGTGACAGAGGTTGGTTCTCTTTCATGAGGTGGGTCTCAAGTTGGGACAGTCAGTGATTTGTCATTCTTTTAATCTATGTTCCCATTTATTCCTTCACTTCTTGTAGGCGAGACAGTTTTTAATTTTAATTTTATTCATTTATTTTACATCCCAGTCATAGGCCCTTCCTGCCTCTCCTCCTGGTCCCACCCTTTCCCTGTGTACTCCCCTACTCCCCTACTCTTCAGAGAAGGGGAGCCCTCCCCTACTCACTCACCCCAGCACATCAAGTTGCATCAAGATTGAGTGTATCCTTTTCCTCTGTGGCCTGGCAAGACAACCAATCCCTGATGCAATTAACAGTACTTTACTGTTCTTACAAATGGGTCTTGGTGTTCCCCCTCCCTCTATAGGAAGTCCCACCTGGCTACACTATGTGGCAACTTTAGGCTCCATGTCCCCTGCTGGTAGGAGTCTCAGCTAGGGTCATCCCCATAGTCTCCGATTATCCTGCTTCAGATACCCCCCAACTGATTTCTCTTCTCATCCCCTCCTTTTTCCTTCAACTGGTCCCTACCCTTGTTTCCCTCCCAATCTACTCTCCTACCCAGTTTAGTCCCGCCACTTACTTCAGATGTCTGTCTTAGTTTCTCCGAGTGAGATTCAGGCATTCTCCCTTAGGCCCTCCTTGGCCTTTTTGGGTCTCTGGATTGTAGCATAGGTATCCTGTACATTCTGGCTAATGTCTACTTACAAGTGAGTACATACTATGTGTGTTATCTCACTAAGGGTGATCTTTTCTAGTTCTATATCCATTTGTCTGCAAATTTCATAATGTCTTTATTTTTAGTAAATGTACTACATGTTCTTTTTTAATTAATTTTAAAAAAATTTTAAATTTTATTTTATTTTTATACTACATTTTCTTTACCCATTCTTCATTTAGGGGACTTCTATGTTGTTTCCAGTTTCTCGCTACTACGAACAAAGCTGTTATGAACACAATAGGGCAAGTGTCCTTCTGGTGTGTTGGGGCATCTTTTGGGTATACGCCCAGAAGCGCTAGAGCTGAGTCTTGATTTAGATCAGGTCCCAATTGTCTGAGAAACTGCCAAATTGATTTTCAAAGTGGCTATGCAAGTCTTCTCTCCCACCAGCGATGAGAGTGTTGCCAATGCATCCTTCCCAGCATGTGCTGTCCCTTGAGTGTTTGATCTTAATCATTCTGATGGGTGTAAGATGGAATCCCAGAGTCATTTTGATTTGCATTTCCCTGATGACTAATGATATTGAGCATTTCTTTTTCTTTTTTTCTTAAATTTCTTATTTTTTTAATTAAATGCCTCATGTAAATTTTATACTTTATTTAGTAAAAGGACATATAAACAATTTCAGTTACATTAGCCCTTCAAATGACAGCATGTGGCATCATTGACTTGTACTTCCCTTTGGACCCATTCTCTATTGAGGACTTGAGGAGATCAAGGCAAACAGTTTTTTGAAGGGGAAGGGTTTCAAGACAATGTCTCATTATGTATCCCTGGCTGTCTATGAACTCATTATGTAGATCAAGCTGGCCTTGAACTCACAGAGCTCTACCTGCCTCTGCCTCTGGTGAAGTGCGCTCTGGTTTTAAATGTTTGGGCCACCATGCCCAGCTCAAGGTAAACATTGTGGATAGAATGAAAAATATGACTTCCTTAGCTTGTCCTTGACTATTTTTATAATAGAGTGTGCAGGAAATTTTATATCAACAAAAATAGTTACTACAATAGCCAGTGATAAGCAGGAGGAAGGTGTTCTTTTAAAACTTACTGGGGAATTTAAAGCTCCTTTGAGTGTACAACGTGAAGTCTGAATTTCTTGCCTTGTGTAAAGTCTCATGGTAAGTCCCAGTCTCCAACAAATATAGAGTGAATGTGAATGCATTTCAGGCAAAGCAAGTCATCATTAAGTCAATGTCTTCACCCTCAACATGTGTAGGCTTAATAGTAAGCAGACACGGAAGGAATTTGCAGATGGCAGTGGGAAGGAATCGTGGAATGTTTCACCAGATAGATAAACTTGGCTACAATGTTTGTAGTGAAGCCAACACTAATATGCATATCTATCTACTCTCTCCTAAAAGTCCAACCCCAGGAATTGGTGCACACAGCAGAGTCTACAGGAGGCCCAGATCTAGGAACTGACAAGTAGACACAGTGTATGCCAAAGGCCTGATTGTAAGAATCACCATGTACCACAATCTAATGTGCCACACGTTTTCTTGAGGAGCTCAGGCATTTAGCTCTGAGAACATGAATAAACAGCCAGGTAGTGGTGGTACACTGAATGACTTTAATCCCAGCTCTCTGGAAGCAGAGACAGGCGGATCTCTGAGTTCTAAGGCCAGCCTGACAGATACTTCACTGGGATGTGTTCTTATCTTTCTAAGGGAGAAGAGTCCTTGTTTTTGTGACCTCATGACCTTGGAAGGATGGGATCACTCATTTCTTTCTGCCAGATAGGATGAATAATTCCAACCTTACTGTGGCCAAGTTACCTGCATTGAGGCTATGTTTTCACTTTTGTGTCTTTGACTTAGCTAAAGTAGCTCAACTTCAACACCACCTTTTAGATGAGGTTTTCAAAAAAAAAAAAAAAAAAAGACTAACTTAGTATGTAAATCACCACAGTTCTGGAGCTGAAGGGGCATTCTGCAATAATTATGCTTGGACAACCCCACACCCCCTTCTTGAGGACTTTCAGCAGTCATTCTCCCAATGAGATCAAATAGATAGTTAACCTAGAAACAGACCCTCATTTTCCAGAAAAGAATTTCAGGATAAGAAACTGCCAGATGGAAGTGAACTTTGCTCCAAAAATTGTTATCTCTTACAGGATGCCAGAGCACACATTTAGCTGACTTGTTTCTCTCACCTTTCGCTGATCTCATTCTACACCACATCACTGATTCACAGTGTCAGGGTGACATAGGGAGAAACCAAGGAAACCGCTTGCTTATGGACCTAGTAGTCTATTTAGATTATTCTAATTCAAGCATTTATTTATTTATTTTTAATTCTTAAAAGCCTTTTAACTGTGCATAAAATTTGCAAATTGTACTACAGAAAAAACACTGGTTTCTCCTAAGAGGCAATCTAGCAAGAATGTGCACAACAATGTCACATATTATTGACCTGGGCTCTAAAAGAAGGCAAGGAGATGAGAAATGAGGAGATGGAAGGAGGCAGATTAGGTGAAGATATGAACTGTAGAGTGAAGAAGGGATTCCAGGTGGCTCTATCTAAAGGGATCCTGGACCGTATTCCACTATGACAGAATGGTCTCATTACCCACCCCTTCCTCTTTTCAATCCTTTACAGTCCTGTCATCTATTTTTGGCATTGGCAAATAGTTGTCGGTTTATGATAATGCCGTTGATTAAATAACATATTGCCTTGTGTTCAATCTTTTATTAAAAGGAACATAAGTCCATTTCTTAGTTACCTTGACAATTTAGATAGTAACTTCCATTCATCTTAATCTCTCTGGGAATAAACAATTTCTCTTTGTCTTACCTTTTTTTTCATCAGTAAATTAAGCAAATAGTAATGTTTGCTTTGATGAGGTTCTTTTATGACACCTGTTCAACCTATCCAAAAAGGCTGCCAGCTCTTTGGAGTCTCTCATTTTATCTTGGATACATATGTGAATCTTATTTTCTACTTACAATATAGTTGTACTGACTTTGCTACTAAAGTTTTCAAATGTTTTCAGCAACAGTTATGTGCAAAGGAATAAAGAGGACACACTGTCTTTCCTTGGATGCTTCACGCTCCCCTTTGGTGTAAGCTCACAGGCACTGACAGGAAATGTCGTATGTACTTCCTGTGTTGACCAGATAGAGAGCTCATCATGGTCAAAAAGGGTGCCCGATTTTGGTTCCTTCTCAAGGAAGAACCAAAGAGGCTGGAGGAAGATGTCTGTGTTTTGAAGTGAGTGAGCACGAGCGATCTCTGACCAAATAAGAACACATAGTGACCTCTCCAGAAATTCTCCATTATCCTTAAATGTTCCATTAATTTTAATTAGAATCACAATTTTTTAAATTCTCATTTCAGGATACAGTGGAATTGAAGTCAACATACATAAGTTAATGCAAATTTTCTTTGAGAGAATCTCATTATGTAATTTAGACTGATCTTGTAATTTCCATCCTCCATCCCCCATGAATGATTGGGATAATCTACTTCTCTTCTTCCAAAACAATGCAGTAATAAAATAATTCCTAGTGACATATTGCTATCTCCATAGACCAGTGCATTGCTTAGCCCTTATCATAGAAGACTGTTCTTGTAATAACTGGCAAATAGTACAGAAACCCATAACTGATCAATGTGTAAACAATGTGAGGCTTTGGAATGCTCTATTGATATGAAAAATAAAATTCGATTTTTACCAATAACAACTCAAAAGTCAAATGCAGAGGTCAAATTCTACTAGCTCAGAGAGGCAGAGAAAGCACCTATCTGATCTCCCTACTCAAGTCTCAGCAGAAAAAAAAAATCCTTTCTTAGTCAGCTCATGTCCAAGAAGGAAAAAGCCCCAAATCAAAAGGACCCTTCTCCTTCTCAACACTTTCTTAAATACTCTTTAACTCATATGTCCTTCCTTTCTGTTTAATCCCTGTCAGCTGGTTGTTTGCTCTATCTGCTGATGTAGGGTTAACTTTCTTTAATCCTATATAGAAAGCTCTTGGATTAAAGATGTGTGATAGGGCTGAGACATACCATAATTATGTTTTTATAATGAACAGAAAGTTCTTGGATTAAAGATGTGTGCTACAGCTGATCCATTCCAAAACAAACAAACACAAAACAAAAAAACAAAACAACCCCTCTAAACAACAAAACAAAACAAAACATGTATTTAACCTCAGGGTTCATAATCTCAGGGTTCACAATGGGATCAAATATCATACAACAGTACTTAGCTCCAGATGTGAAGTCTGCATCAGATTCCGCCTCTCAAGCATCTAGAATCTGTCCAGTAAAGTCTCCTAATGTCTGAAGTTACTCACCTTGTTTTATTGATGGAGAAACTTGCATTTCTTTTCTTGATATAAAACAGACAATGAGAAACTTTGCCATTCTTAAGTCACACTTTCATGCTCATTTTGACTTATGACAAGGACAGTTATCCTCAGCCTAAATCTATCCACATAATGTGATTCTTTATTGTAACAGATGTCACTGTGAGTACCCTGAAAATATCAACAGAAATTAGGAAACAACAGAAAAACAAAAATCATTGGCCACTCTAAAAGCAGCCTATAAAAGAAAATTGGGTGTGCTGATAACATAAAGGTGAAAGGTAAATTTGACTTTAGAAAAACACTATTTCTTTAAATTATAAATAAATAGATGTGTATAGGCAATTAATTAAATTTATCTTCCACAGTAGAGTCTTTTATATTGTTGAAGTCACTGAAATTCCATTTTGTACATGAAAAAATGTGAGCTCAAGAATGAGCAGCACCATATCTACCTATGTTCTGAGAATAGAGATATAACTTTGTACCAACCACAGAGCCACAATGCACAGAACTACAGTACCATTGCTCCCTATGTGGTAGGCACTAATACTAAACCATTTAAAGTATATAAATCAAATTCTCTGGTCTTCTACACTCATACCCTAGGACAGGGATTGCCAGGAAAGATGTTAGATGAATATGGCCAAATCTGGAAACTGTTATTTCTCAGGATAATTTTCTTTACTGTCTTTCTATAAGAATAAGTTGATATTTGATTGGCAGAAATGAGGCAGAGCTCATCAATCTCAAAAGGTTGACACTATCAAATATAATGAGAAAAAACATGCCAAGATTCTGAGATACTCCAACTTGTTGTTTCCTCTATTCCTGATCTAGATTTTCCCCAAACTTTGGCCCCAGGTTCACTATCTTGCTAAGGATTATCCCAATACTATAGCTCTCCATGGCAACTTCTTTTTCATAAGGAACAGTTTCTGTGTCCACACCCATTTTTTTGTTTGTGGTCCAGCTCTGAGAAAGTCTTAGATTTCCTTCAGTGGTCCAATGGGTCTACCCACACTACATCTACAGGAGGTGTGACTACTGAAGACTTTTCTGACCCCTGCCTTCCAAATTTTTTCTTCCTCAGCTCCAATTACCATTGTATGTCAAACTTGTACCATAAATAGTTAATTCAGAAGGTAGTAACTATAAATTATGGTGAATCTATTATACTACAAAAGGCTGTTATAATAAAGTTGTGAGATCAAAAAAAAAATCAGAAAGGAATACTATGCTACCTAAATTGGATGGTTCCATGGACAAGAGATCAGTAATTGTAGAAATAAAACCGATTCCAAGAGTTGCAGATGAACTTTAGTAGGGCATCTACTTGAATAAGTAGGAAGACACAGCTCTGACCAAAAGCAAGTGAATCTAGCATATCTCTAAATGAAAGAAAAAAGGGTGCTAACATAAGAGTTCCCATGAAGTTCCAACTTAGGTCTTCCATGCAAACAAACAAACACATAAACAAACCAACCTGCATAGGGTGTTTGTACTGACTGGCTAATGGCAGTGGGCTTAGTTGTAAGTAACAACACATTGGTCAGCTCTGACTAGTAGATAAAGCAAGGTTTGTAGGAGGGTGGCTGTTGCCTTTCATACAAGGGCATCAGTAAGCTCTAGATCCTTATTTATGTCCTTGCTTTTTTTCTTTGAAGGTATAAATTATTTATGACCTCCTGGGAACTGTATTCCATTATTCCTTCATGTCATTCCATCTGGGCACTGGACTGGTGAGGCTGAGAAGCATGGGAGAACATTACAGAGAGGTGGGCTGGAATGTTTTGGGGCTACAGATAATTCTATGTATTGAGATGATAAGACACATGGTGTGTGATGTGGAAGGTAGGTTTGGAGAGGTTAGGCAGGAGCCATACCACAAAATTATTTTGTTCCGGGCCTATGAAGTATGCTTTGTGAACAACAGGAAACCTGGGGTGCTTTGATGAGATTTAATTTGGAAAAAATTTCCAGCAGCTCTGTAGAAGCTGGATGGTAAACGAGTCCCCATGTTTTCTTTGACATCTTGCTGGAAGCTCTCATGAACTCATACCGTGGCATTCTGTGTGTCTGTAGAATTATTCATGTGAATACCAAGGTCTGTCCTTTGCTCTTTACAGAGCAGTGACACTAGTCACTTCTGGACTCACCTGAGTGATGTGAGATTGTGGGCTGGGATTGTGGCTAACCTCGGGAGTAGCTGAGGGAAAATTTTCTAGGATTCTCTGAAATTATTTTTGGCTTTATAGTTCTTTGTATTTGGTGATAAGATGGTGCAAAGATGTCTAAAATTTCCTTGGGATTTTTTTTCACATTGTCTTATTCATTAATACCTGGTTCTATTTTTATCTGTGCTAATTTTTGTAGTAAGTAGTTGTGAGGCACAAGCTTACATGCCTATGGTGGCACAAGTTATCACATGGTAAGAAAGTCTGTTCATGTCTTTTGGTTTCACAGCCCCACTCTTTCTTTCTTTCTTTCTTTCTTTCTTTCTTTCTTTCTTTCTTTCTTTCTTTCTCTCTCTCTCTCCTTCCTTCCTTCCTTCCTTCCTTCCTTCCTTCCTTCCTTCCTTCCTTCCTTCCTTCCTTCCTTCTTTTCCTTCTGCTTACTTTCTTGTTTTCTTATTTATTCATATGCTGGTGATGGAACTCAAGGTCTTATACATGCTAGTCAAATGCTGTACCCTATAACTACCTCCTAAGTTTTCTCACTTTCTTCTTACAAAGCCATCAGTAGTTCAGATTTCATTTGCTGTCTTCTTTTTTCAGCCTCTTGAGACCAAAACTCTGAGGAAACTGCATTCCATATAGAATGAATTTGGGCAGTAAGGGACCAAAGCAGCCTTAAAGGCCAGAAAAAATAGACACCTCTTACAAACAGAGGCATATTCACATTTCAGAAACCTAAATTTTTCACTATCTAGAGCTACAAGGACCCAATTTCCCCTGTATATGTGGTAAACAATAGAAAACCTTTCAATAATTTGTCAGTAAATTCAATGGTGATGACGGAGAGGAGGGAAAAGAAATGCCTCTTTCTCAATTGCATGGATTACTTGGCATTCACCTCTTCAGGCAGAATTCATATTTTCTGATTTTTGTGAATGGACTATTCTAACAAGACACACTGGTGCAGAGGATGCAGTTTCCATTGCTGTCCACAACAGACATCATAAGTTCTGTCCTCACACAAGATGACCTAAGGAAGATGCAAAAACCACATCAATTATCAATGGAGACGGGGAAGCTAAAGTGGCTGAAACCCAGAGGACAACCTTCCTGCTACTTATCAGTTGATAGAGCTAATTATACACCTCTCTGCTCCTTTTTGGCATTCAGTTAATAAAGATTCTTCTGTTTTCATTTATGCTTTTCTGATGTATCAACCAAGTGCTAATTCAGTCCTTTTCTCTGTCTTATAAATTATATTTAGGTTTTAAGGAGTAGGATAAACCACAGACCCTACCTCTCAAGAGCCTGTGACTGTGAAATGGCCTCTAATGTGTGTGTGCATGCATTTGAGAGAGAGATAGAGACAGACATACACACACACACAGATGGTGACAGAGTGAGACACACAGAGAGACAGACAGACAGACAGACAGACACACACACACACACACACACAGAGAGAGAGAGAGAGAGAGAGAGAGAGAGAAGGGACAGTGAGGTTGTTGTCCTTTCTACAGACATTAGGTTAACCTATGGCATGTTACAGAATATGAAAGAGAATTTTAAAATACCAAATGCGTTTCTGTAGTATGACTCTAAACAGGCAAACACATTCTCTGACACTCTATTATTGAAACAACACTCTCTAAGCTAGTCCCTTTTCTCTTCAACACACACACACACAAATACATGCCCACCACCCACCAAGTTTTAAGTGTTTTGAGGTGATGTGGTGCTGATTTTTTTTTATTAATTACACTTTATTCACTTTGTATCCCCCCATAAGCCTCTCCCTCCCCCCTCCCAATTCCACCCTCCTTCTCCCTTCTTCACGCATGCCCCTCCCCAAGTCCACTGATAGGGGAAGTCCTCTTCTCCTTCCTTCTGATCTTAGTCTATCAGATCACATCACAGATGTAGCCCATGGCAGCTCAGTGTCCAAGTGGGTTACATAGTAATGGGAAGAGGGACTGCCTCTGACATAATCTGATTGGCCTGCTCTTTGATCACCTCCCCCTGAGGGGGGAGCAGCCTTACCAGGCCACAGAAGATGACAATGCAGCCACTCCTTATGTGGTGCTGATTTTTAATTTAGATTTGTTCAGCATTATGTCTGGTGGATGTGATAAATTTAAGTACAAAGTTTTATTTATTTTGCTCTTAAAATAAGTACAAAATATTTATGATTAAAATTCTAGAAAAGTCTTGTTTTCTTCCCCAGTTCTCCTCCAAGAGGGTCCCACATGCATGCTTAGAAGAACCTCAAACCCATCTTCATAGAAACCAGTGACCTTGCCTGGCAGCTCATCTCCAAACCACACCTTTTCCCATGTGCTACATTATCATGCTGTTGAATCACAGCTAAATTCAGAATTATTTGCAGATAGTGAGTAGAATAATGGAAGAACAGCCCCATGTTTAATGAGCATGGTCATAACAGCCATCAGTTTTGGGCCCACAGGCACTAATCCTTGGAGAGGGTTTTATGTCCCTTTGTTGGATTTTAATAATCCATTTGTTTTGGAAGAACTTCATAAAAAGGCAGTTGTAAGACAGAGCAACATATTTCTCCAAGTCTGAGATAGTCTAATTTAAATGGTGTCATTTAAGGAGCATTAATTATTAAAATTGCTATTTAGAACAATTAGCTAAATCTTTAAGGGGCTAGTCTGGTTTGCCATAGATGTACTCAATTTACACAATTAAAAAAAAAAAAACACAAACTTTGTCTATGCCATCTGTGCAGTGGTGTGTGAGAGCCACTGTCAGCATTTGCATTATCCGTGTGTAACTCAATGGTCCAGTTAGTTGAATCCTCTCACCATAGAAAATCTGTTTCCAAGAACATCTTGAAATTCCTAAATTAAAGGTTTTTTTTTTATCAAATAAATAAATAACAATGATTTTTTTTACCAAAATGACATGCAAATATGTAAAGTTTGTTTTTGTTTCCTGTTATATAAGTATTTGTTGGATTGATAAATAGATTTTAGAGTCTTGTGATGAAAAAAATGTCCCAAATAATTTTCATTTGAACTGATCACAGGTAGATCAGCTAAGGCAAAGGAGTTAACCTAAAATTATATACTATCATCAGGTTATTATTATAACCTTTATTATCCATGAAATATGTGATACCAATTTTAATCAATTATGCTTTCTATTCTTTTTATTTTTGAGTAAACATTTTGTTGTCTACTGAGCCTCGCCTCAAATTTGTAATCCTCTAGCTCAAACTTTGTTAAGTATTAAATCTTAACAGAGCATGCAGGAGCTGGAAACAGGAAGCTAGAGGATTTGAGGCTGGTCTGAGCTACACAACAAGATCCTGTTTCTAAATAGTGATAAGAACAACACCACAAATCTTTTTTTCTTTTAAAAAAAATTTATTTATTTGTTTGTTTATTTACCTTAAATCCAGATTGGAGCCCCTCCCTCCTCTCCTCTGTTCTCATCCTCCCTCCCTCTTTCCTCTATTCTTCCCTCTCCTAGTCCTCAGAAAAGAGGAGCACCAACAAACCCAGCAAATCAAGTCACACCAGGACTGAGTGCCTGCAACTGAGTGCATCCTTTGGGCCTAGTTAATAGTTGGATGGGAAACAATATAAATCTTAATGAAGATGCTGTTTTGGGGGCTTTTTTTTTTATTTTATTAGTCATTTTCCCCTCCATAAACATGTTAAGAACATAAGAATCTTTAACTTCTTCATATGCTACTCAAATGAAGCAGCACATTGGGGAGACAAGCATGAAGTGGGAACTCATGGCTCTATCACTGACTTGGGACAAACAGATTCCTTGGACTCCAATTGCTCATCTCTTCTCAGAGGACGAGGAGCCTCACTTTTACAGAGCAAGTCAGTGTGGCGTGCAGGGAGAGAACTCTACTTACCGGCATTCTTTGGGTCAAACTGGGCTCTGGGAACAGCATGCACAAATAGAGACACATATCTGTGCTCACAGTCCAGTGGAAAGAGGCAGAAAACAGACCCTCTGTGTGAATTTGAGGATGATTCTAGAACCAAAATTTAATAGTAGAGAATCCTTGAAAGAGCTGATTCTTGCTTAATGGATGTCAGGAAACCAGCTCCCATGGCTCATGTTTCCCAAATTGGACACAAAATTTCAAGTTCAAACATTACATAAATGATTTTTTAAAATAAATCTGTTATACTTCTGTGAAAGTCTGATGGTTGTTAGGCATGCCACGAATCATGATTGCTGTTTTCAGGAACTGACAAAGAACTGTGGGGTGGACATTTAACATTTGGATGATCTGAGACAGCTCCTCACTCTAGCTTAGGCAGGCCTGCAGACATGTGTCACCAGTCCTGGCTGCATTTGCTTTTGGCCACTGTCACTGAGTGAACATCAAGTACTTCCTGTGAGCTGCATTAACAAAAGCATCACAGGAAGAAATGTGCTGGTGGACTTGAGCCAGCAGCAGACCTTCCCTCATGCACCATTCCAGTTCTTCACTCTATACACAAGACATCAAACTACCTTTGTGCTGGGTAGGAAGTGTACACACATCATCTAAGCTCTCACCTTTAAGAAAACTGCACTCTCCAGACCTCTTTACCATCAGCATAGCCAGACACATGAAGTGAGGTGAGTTCCTGGCAATCAGCATTAATTTAATGAACATTTATTTCAACATCACTGAAATGAGATTCTTTTTTCATGTAACACACCATTACAGAGTTATCATCTGACACTTAATGAAAATTGACACTTGAAGACTATTTATTGGCAGTGTTTTGGAAAAATGCAGTCTATTTACTTTGAACTGGCAAGCAAAACCTTGAAATAATTAATAGCACACTTATGCTAACAAGCATTATCTGAATTACTGAAGCCAAAATACACACAAAATTATTCAGTATAGAACCTTCTTGGGGCTCATCTTTCTCCTCTTAAAACCAATAGTGATGATCTAGTTTAAACAGAATATCATTCCTCAACACAGTGAATTTATGTTTTTAATTTGAATTTTATTGGTCTTATACCTTACTTATTAAGTGCTTTTAATGTATGTTTGGCTTTGGTTTAATGACTCTTATAAGGAGTTTATAGCTAGACTTAAGCAACACTAGAGATTCATAAGTGCTTTTTCTTTTTTAAAAAAAAATACCTATAGATTATTCAAATATGTGAGGCACTGATGGAGAGACATCAAGAGATCAGGTTTTAAAATTGCACCAGAGTACAAATATGAATTTTTATGCTTAAAAATGCTTAAACTTGAAAGTGTTGTTTAACTAAAATGTGCAAAAATTTCCTGATCTGCTGCACATGATATGAGCATAATACTATCACACCATATCATTGTTGTCATCATTATCATCGTCACCACCACCACCACACTCCTAACTATAATGCCTACATTACAGGATTATTATGGATAACTGGTTTTAAGAATAAAGGTCTTGGAATTACAGCAGCCATTGTTACTGCCATCTCTTTGGCGGCTGTTGGAGCTACCACCACGGCATTAGCCATGAGTCATACTGTGCAGACTGCTAAGACCCTGAATAATCTTTTAGCCAATGTAGCTCATGCCTTAGATGTACAAAAAGGAATTAATGCTCAACTAAAAGGAGGCTTGATGGTGTTCAATCAGAGGATTGACCTCGTGCAGGAGCAAATTGATACCCTATGGCAAATCGCTCAACTTGGCTGTCAATGGAAGTATGCTAGACTTTGTGTCACTAGCATATAATATGAGAATTTTTCCTGTGCTGCAAATCTGTCTAAACAATTGTCTAGCTATATTTTAGGTAATTGGACTGGAGAATTCGATACTACGATGGAGCAGCTGAGAGTGGCCATTGTCACGGTAAATTCTACCAGAGTGGACGCAGGACTAGCCACAGGATTATCATCATGGATTGCTGCAGCCATGAATCATCTGAAGGAATGGGTGGGCATGGGAGCGTTAGCAGGCCTTCTAGTGTTTGTCTCCTTGGTTTGCCTGTGGTGTATATGCAAGATTAGAGTCTCATAACAGCGTAATGCAGCCATGACCATTCAGGCCTTTACAGCCATTGAAGCAGGACAGTCTCCCCAAGCATGGGAGCTAAAATGTTAAGCTCAGGATGCGAGGCTAAGCACTGCACTCAGGGTCAGCTGCTTTCGACTCAGAGAAGAGCATGTCTGATTGCATGCGGGTTGATGCCTCAGGTCCTGCCTCTGAGAAAAAGGTATCGGACGGGTCTGATGCTCTTTGGGTGGATGACACCAAAATGAACATCGGTACAAAGTCCCAATTTATTTCTAGTATCAGAGATCAGACCTCTACTCTTGCCTGATGCATCTAAAACAAAAAGGGGGAACTGTAGAGAGTTGCGTAATGTCGTGCCTTAAAGATGGAGCTGGTTTCCGCCTTCTACCTTCCCAATGGTGAGTGCTCTCTGTCACAAACAACTCCATATTTGGCTAAGGCTGAGGATCTGGCTTGCTTCTGTGTGTGTGGACCTATCTGCATTGCCCACATGGCATGCTGGGGTTGGCTACCCAGAGGCTATTTAAGCTGTGGGCTGGCTTTCCCCAGGGTCAGAAGATTGTTCAAGGTTCCTGAATAAACTGCATTGAAAAAAAAAAAAAAAGGAATAAAGGTCTTGCTATATAGTAAATAGCAAGTATAAATAAACCATCATTATCATTTTTCCAGTTTCCTTTTTTTTTTTAGATTATAATTATATCATTTCTTCTTTCTCTTTTCTCTCTCATAACCTAACTTTTCAGGATTACTGAGGTCATGGACTTTGGAGGGGAACCTACAATGACCATTTTATTAAAGCAGTATAAGCCCTAACTACATTCTAAACATTTGTTCTTATACCCACAGATAAGCGTAGTCCATCATTTCTCACCAAAGAAACTTTTACAATAGACAGAGACCATTACAGAAACACACAAGTAACTATCACTGCACATGCAGAGCAGTTTATGAACTGCTATTGTCCTCAAATAACCGGAAGTGCCCATTCCTTGAGAACCTGTTGAGGGGAGTTCTTGCCCCTTCCTTACAGCATGAACGGCCTTAGAGTAGAAAAGTAGTCATTAAGTTCCGGCAGTCTCTTTGACTTAAATTTCTAGAACTTTCTTGAAATGGGCGTCAGCATGACTCTTTTAATAGCCCTTTGCGCTTGGCCTTTCATATAGCTTTCCTGGTCTTGGCTCTTAATTTTTCCTAGAATATCCTGTCAGCTCAGCTCTCTTCAAAGGACATCTCAGCCTCCATTATTGTGTTGCCTGGACCCTCCTGTCTGCTACCTGTGGATATCTCCTGCTCCCCACAAGGGAAATCAGAAGCTTTCTGAGGAAGACGATGGCTGGTGGGCAGACTTCAAAGAGTTAATTTTGTGATACCATTGTTATCCTCCACAGATGCCTGAAGGTTTGTTGGAGTATGTCTCTGAGACAAATGTCACAGAAGTAACAAAGTGGCCTGATCTGTTGCCCCACTGGCGTTCCTATGACCCTTGGACCTCTCCCGCGCTTGTTGGATCTCAAGCTTTTCAGATTTTGTTCCAGCATCTCAGGGCTGCTGCCCAGAGGATCAAGGAGCCAGAGAGGGGGCTGGGTGGCAAGAGCATTAATGAGCACGGGTGCCCTGGAGGGAAAGGTAATATAATAGGAGCAAATATAATAGGAGCAAAGATAATGTGATAGGGGAAGAAGGAAAAAGGTAGGCCGTTTCAGCTTATAGCCCACACAGAATGTTCTCTGTGTGACGATTTTTTAAAAATATCATTTGGAAAGCTGCTTGAACTCCCATTGAGAGCCAGATTGAGTTCTTATTGCGTGATCCATAGTAAGATTTGCTGATCCAGATACCTGGCTCCATTAACATGGAGTACACATACCCTTCCCTCTCCAAATCCACAAACCCCTCTGGACAGATTTTTCTCCCTTCTTCTTTTTCCTAGAGCATCTCAAAGCCTTTCTGTGATCCCAAAGAACATGAATTATTCACTATACACCTCACTGAGTTTCAAAGTATACTTTTAAAAGCAAAACTGCTTAAATCACCCAATACTCTGATTCTGCCTTCATTTTCATTAGCTGGTCAAGCATCTTGGAGAATCAGTATCCACCTTTCTTCCTCACCATCTTTTTTTTTTTTTTTTTTTTGCATTTGTTTCTACTGCTCATTTTACTTCCTGTCCTGCCAACAGTGTGGCCTGGGTTCTTCCTTTCTTGACTCAGGCCTGCACAGCCCAAAGGTGTGGTTAGCACTGCGCCATAGTTTTCATTTTAAACATTTCCATCACCACATAGGGGTGTATTTAATACTTCACTCCATGTTCACTCATCTTCACATTCTAGTGACGGAAAAATCACCAAACATTTGTATTTCCTTAGTTTTTCTGTTCATTTTGTAGTGCTACGGAGGACAGCACCTTGAGTGTGCTGTGCAAGTCCTCCACCAATGAACTACAACCTTAGCATCCTTTTTTTTTTTTTTTTAATCATTTGTTAGGGTTATGGCTCATTTAAATCCTGTGTTGGCCACCTTCTAGCTGTATAATCCTGACTAATAGTGGCCTTTTCTGAGCTTCAGTTTCCTCATGTATAAAAGAGGACTAGCAGCATGGTGAAGCTTTGGGTGCATCCTCAGTACCAAGCATTGGAGAGAACACTTAAGAAATGGTGTAAAGAGGGGAGCCAAGATGGCGGCACTGGGAGAGCACTGCGTCTGAAAAGCAGGACAGCACTCTCCGTGCAGTGACCAGGAGACTGAACTCTGGGCCCTAAAACTGCAGCAATCATGTTTCCCAGGTGAGGGGAGGCTCCCACGGTGTGAATCGGTCGGGTCCACTCTCGGCTGCCCAGCCAGAACCCGGAAGAAATCCTGGGTAACGTGGGCTTTGGGTCTCCGGGCTGGAGCCGCAAGCCTGTGTGTCCTGATCACTTTCCCAGGCTGATCAGTGGGCACAAGGGTGCCTGAGACTGGGAGTCCCAGTCGCAAGAAAACCCCACGGGGAAGCAAAGTTGTCAGTCTGATCATGGGTCACCCAGTCTTTCCCTAGAAGGTCTCATGGAAGGACCTCGGGTGCCCGCGGCCATAGCAACTGATCTCCGTGCTGAGAGCTGCGCGCCCAGCTCACCAGTAAGACAAGCTGCGCGTCCCAGTGCAACAGGGATTGGGAACCCCTGCCCAGAGAGGGCCCCACAGGGAAGGAAGAAACAGTGCTGCTGGGGTCACCAAGGCTGTGCCTGGGAAAAGTCTAACAGACTGCAGATTGCAAAAAGGCGAGTACGCCCAGCCATCACAGATCCGGGCCCAAGCAGGGAGCACAGAGATATTGGGAACCCAGGCCCCGCAGAATAACAGGCAGACGCACACTCCACCAGCCCAGAGGCCTGCTTTGTACCAACTACTCCTTACAGACAAAACTGTGTGCCCCAAGACACCAGAGTCTTAGAATCACTGTCTGGAGAAACCCTCACAAGGAACAAGGAACAAAACAAAGGGGACAGACTTAGGCAACCCAGTATATCCCTGGAAAAGGTCCCACAGACTGGCCCAACTCAGGGAACTGCTGTGCCCCAGATAGCCTGCTGTTACCAGGAGAGCAGTACTCACCCACCACAGATTACCTCTTGGCTTCTGGGGCACAGAGCCCCAACCTCAGACCTACAAAAGACCGGGAACCCTGAGATCCACCCCCAGATACTGCTTCAAGGGGCAACCAGTTATCCCTAACAAAAGCCACCAAACCACGGGACACACAGGTTAGAGCAGCTGAACACTAAATTTACAGAAAGAAACCCAGAAGGAGGGCAGCTGTCTCCAGGACTTCTCCCGGTGAGAGGAGAGCCCTCTTGACTAATCAGGACCACAGTTACTGCCCAGGTCTCTATGCCTGAGGTAAGCTGTAGCAACTCCTGAAAAACACAGGCCATCCAGTGACTATACCCAAAAAGCTGAGAATGCTTCCTTCAGGAAAAAACATCTTCCTGCCAAAGGGATTCTCTCCACTACAAGACTCTAGGAACAACCAGAAACTAAGTTCAAACAACTAAGAAAGCCCAATGGGTAGAGGACAGCGTAAAAGTTCAACCAACAAAAGCCAGAGCAATATGGCATCTCCAGAACCCAGTTATCCAGGGGCAAATAGCCCCAGACACCCCAGCATAATTGAAATTCAAGGAGATGACCTAACATCGATGCTCATGAGGAAGATAACAGAGGAAACAAATAAAATATGAAAGGAAATAGGAAGCTGCAGCCAGTCTGTGGCCTTTAGAGAGGAAATGCTTAAATCACGGAATGAAATAAAAGAAACAGTGGATTGTTCAAACAAACAGCTGAAGGAATTGACGGAAAAACATGAAAATACAGTCAGACAGGGGAAGGAAACGAACAAAATAGCTCAAGACCTGAAGATAGAATTGGAAAAATTAAAAAAAAAAAAAAAAACACAAATGGAAGAAATTGTGGAGAGAAAGAACTTAGGGAAGAAAGCAGGAACTACAGAGGTTAGCATAACCAATAGGATACAAGAAATGGAAGAAAGAATCTCAGGTGTGGAAGATACAATGGAAGAAATAGATGTATCTGTCAAAGAAAATGTTAAATCTAAAAAATTCCTGACACAGACCGTCCAAGAAATTCAAGACAACATAAAAAGACAAAACCTAAGAATAATAGGTATAGAGGAAAAAGAAGATTCCTTGCACCAAGGCCCAGAAAATATCTTCAACAAAATCATTGAAGAAAATTTCCCCAACTTAAAGGAGAGGCCAATCAGAATACAAGAGGCCTATAGAACACCCAATAAATTAGGCCAGAAAAGAAAATCCTCCTGCCACATAAATATCAAAACCGTAAGTATACAAAACAAAGAAAAAATACTAAAAGCTGCAAGAGAAAAAGGCCAAGTAACATATAATGGCAAACCCATTAGAATCACACCTGACTTTTCAACAGAGACTATGAAAGCCAGAAGGGCCTGGACAGATATCATGCAGACCCTAAGAGAACATAGATGTCAGCCCAGGCTACTATACCCAGCAAAACTCCCAGTCTTCATAGATGGAGAAAACAAGCTATTCAATGACAAAAACAAATTTCAACAATACCTACAAACAAATCCAGCATTACAGAAGACACTGGAAGGGAAAATACAACCCAAGAAAACGAGCTACATCCTAGAAAACAAAGGAAATAAATAACCCCACTACAGTAAAACAAAAAGCAACCAAGCACACAACCATATGACCACAGCCAACATCAAAGTCAAAGGATTTAACAGCCACTGGTCATTAATCTCTCTCAATATCAATGGACTTAATTCTCCAATAAAAAGACAGAGACTAACAGAATGGATGCGTAAACAAAACCCAGCAATCTGTTGTATACAAGAAACACACCTAAATCACAAAGATAGACATTACCTGAGGGTAAAGGGATGGAAGACGGCTTTCCAAGCAAATGGATGCAAGAAGCAAGCAGGAGTAGCCATTCCAATATCTGATAAAATAGACTTTCAACCAAAATTAATCAAAAGAGATGGGGAAGGACACTTCATACTCATGAAGGAAAAATTCCACCAAGAAGACATCAAAATTCTGAACATCTATGCCCCAAATACAAGGGCAAACACATTTGTGAAAGAAACATTGATAAAACTTAAACCACACATAGATCCCCACACACTAATAGTGGGAGACTTCAATACCCCATTCTCAACAAAGGACAGGTCAACTAAACAGAAATTAAAGAAAGAAACAATATCTCTAACAGAGGTCATGAATCAAATGGACCTAACAGACATTTACAGAACTTTACACCCAAACACAAAAGAATTTACCTTCTTCTCAGCACCTCATGGAACCTTCTCCAAAATAGACCACGTAGTAGGTCACAAAGCAAGCCTTAACAGGTACAAGAAGACTGAAATAATCCCTTGTATCCTGTCTGATCACCATGGAATAAAGCTGGACCTCAGTAACAACAGAAATAGCAAAGAGCCTACACATACATGGAAACTGAACAACTTGCTACTAAAAGACAGCTGGGTCAGGGAAGAAATAAAGAAAGAAATTAAAATCTTCCTAGAACTCAATGAAAATGAAGACACAACATACCCAAACTTGTGGGACACAATGAAGGCAGTGCTAAGAGGAAAGTTCATAGCACTAAGTGCCTTCAAGAAGAAATTTGAGACAGCGCATTCAAGCAACTTAATGGCTCACTTAAAAACCCTAGAAAAAGAAGAAGCAGACAAACCAAAAAGGAGTAGACAGCTGGAAATAATCAAACTCAGGGCTGAAATCAATCAATTAGAAACAAATAAAACAATTCAAAGAATCAATGAAATCAAGAGCTGGTTCTTTGAGAAAATCAACAAGATAGACAAACCCTTAGCCAAGCTAACTAAAAGGCAGAGAGACATCATCCAAATAAATAAAATCCGAAATGAAAAGGGGGACATAACTACAGACAGTGAGGAAATTCAAACAATAATTAGGACTTACTTCAAAAGGCTATATGCAACAAAATTTGAAAATTTAAATGAAATGGACAATTTTCTTGATCGATTCCACTTACCAAAGCTAAATCAGGACCAGGTAAATCAATTAAATAGTCCTATATCCCCCAAGGAAATAGAAGCAGTCATAGAAAATCTCCCATCCAAAAAAAAAAAAAGCCCAGGACCTGATGGTTTCAGTGCAAAATTCTACCAGACATTCAAAAAAGAGCTAACTCCACTTCTCTTCAAACTATTCCACAAAATCGAAACAGAAGCAACATTACCAAACTCATTCTATGAAGCCAAAGTCACCTTGGTACCTAAACCTCACAAAGACCCAACAAAAAAAGAGAACTTCAGGCCAATCTCCTTTATGAACATTGATGCAAAAATACTCAACAAAATACTCGCAAACCGAATACAAGAACACATCAATGATATAATCCACCATGACCAAGTAGGCTTCATCCCAGGTATGCAGGGATGGTTCAATATACAGAAATCCATCAATGTGATCCACCATATTAACAAACTGAAAGAAAAAAACCACACGATAATCTCCCTAGATGCTGAAAAAGCATTTGACAAAATCCAACATTCTTTCATGTTTAAAGTATTGGAGAGATCAGGGATACAAGGCCCATATCTAAACATAGTAAAGGCGATATACAGCAAGCCTATAGCCAACATCAAACTGAACGGAGAGAAACTTAAAGCAATCCCACTGAAATCAGGGACAAGACAAGGCTGCCCACTCTCTCCATATCTCTTCAACATAGTTTTGGAAGTCCTTGCTAGAGCAATAAGACAGTTGAAGGAGATCAAGGGGATACAAATTGGAAAGGAAGAAGTCAAATTATCACTATTTGCAGATGATATGATAGTATACATGAGTGACCCCAAAAACTCTACCAGGGAACTCCTACAGCTGATAAACACCTTCAGCAAAGTGGCCGGATACAAAATTAACTCAAAAAAATCAGTAGCCCTCCTGTATACAAAAGACAAAAGGGCTGAGAAAGAAATTAGGGAAACAACACCCTTCACAATAGCCACAAATGACATAAGGTGCCTCGGAGTAACCCTAACCAAGGAAGTCAAAGACTTGTATGAAAAAAATTTCAAGTCTCTGAAGAAAGAATTAGAAGAAGATATCAGAAGATGGAAAGATCTCCCATGCTCATGGCTTGGCAGGATTAACATAGTAAAAATGGCCATCTTACCAAAAGCAATCTACAGATTCAATGCAATGCCCATCAAATTACCAACACAATTCTTTACAGACCTGGAAAGAAAAATTCTCAACTTCATATGGAATAACAAGAAACCCAGAATTGCTAAAACAATCCTCTACAATAAAAGATCTTCTGGAGGTATCTCCATCCCTGATCTTAAGTTGTACTATAGAGCAACAGTTTTAAAAACTGCATGGTACTGGCATAGAAACAGAATGGTGGATCAATGGAACCAAACAGAGGACCCAGAAATAAACCCACACACTTATGGACACCTGATCTTTGACAAAGATGCCAAAACCATTCAATGGAAAAAAGATAGCATCTTCAACAAATGGTGCTGGTCGAACTGGATGTCTACATGTAGAAAAATGAAAATAGATCCATACTGATCACCCTGCACAAAACTGAAGTCCAAGTGGATCAAAGACCTCAACATAAAACCAGACACATTAAATCAGCTAGAAAAAAAAGTGGGGAATACCCTAGAACTCATTGGTACAGGAGAAAACGTCCTGAACAGAACAGCAACAGCACAGGCTCTAAGAGCAACAATCAATAAATGGGACCTCATGAAACTGAAAAGCTTCTGTAAAGCAAAGGACACCATCATCAAAACAAAGCGACTGCCTACAGATTGGGAAAGAATCTTCACCAACCCTTTATCTGATAGAGGACTCATATCCAGTATATATAAAGAACTAAAGAAGCTGAAAAGCAGCAAACCAAGTAATCCACTTAAAAAATGGGGAACAGAGCTAAACAGAGAATTCTCTGTAGAGGAATATTGAATGGCAGAGAAGCACTTAAAGAAATGTTCAACCTCATTAGCCATTAGGGAAATGCAAATCAAAACAACCCTGAGATTTCACCTTACACCCATGAGAATGGCCAAGATCAAAAACTAAACTGACAACACATGCTGGAGAGGTTGTGAAGAAAGGGGAACCCTTCTCCACTGCTGGTGGGAATGTAAACTTGTACAACCACTCTGGAAATCAATCTGGTGCTTTCTCAGACAACTAGGAATAGTGCTTCTCCAAGATCCAGCCATACCACTCCTGGGCATATATCCAAAAGAGACTGAAGTACACAAAAAGGACATTTGCTCAACCATGTTTGTAGCAGCTTTATTTGTAATAGCAAAAAGCTGGAAACAGCCCAGATGCCCCTCAACTGAAGAATGGATGCAGAAACTGTGGTACATCTATACAATGGAGTATTACTCAGCAATGAAAAATAAGGAAATTATGAAATTTGCAGGTAAATGGTGGGACCTGGAAAGGATCATCCTGAGTAAGTTGTCCCAAAAGCAAAAAGACACACATGGTATATACTCACTCATATAGACATACAACATAGGACAAACCCACTAAAACCTGTGCATCTAAAGAAACTAAGCAAGAGAGAGGACCCTAACTAAAATGGTCAATCTTCATCCTGAAAGGCAAAGAGGATGGACATCAGAAGAAGAAGAAAACAGGAAACAACCTAGGAACCTTCTACAGAGGGCTTCTGAAAGCCAGAAGAAGAAAACAGGAAACAAACTAGGAACCTACCACAGAGGGCCTCTGAAAGCCTCTGCCCTACAGACTATCAAAGCAGATGCTGAGCCTGATGGCCAACTGTTGGGCCGAGTGAATGGAATTTTAGGTAAGAACTGGGAAATAGTAAGAGCTGGAGAGGACTGGGTCTCCACAAGGAGAGCAACAGAACAAGGAAATTTGAACACAGGGAACTTCCCAGAGACTCATACTCCAACCAAGGACTATTCATGGAGATAACCTAGAACCCGTGCACAAATGTAGCCCATGGCAGTTCAGTGTCCAAGTGGGTTACATAATAATGTGAAGAGGGACTGCCTCTGACATAATCTGATTCACCTGCTCTTTGATCACCTCTCCCTGTCGGGGGAGCAGCCTTACCAGGCCACAGTAGAGGACAATACAGCCACTTTTGATGTGAACTGACAGACTAAGATCAGAAAGGAGAGGAGAACCTCCCCTATCAGTGGACTTGGGGAGTGGCATGCAAGCAGAGGGAGGAGGGAGGGTGGGATAGGGAGGGGAGGATGGAGGGGCTTATAGGGGATACAAAATGAATAAAGTGTAATTAATAAAAATAAATAAATAATAAAAGAAATGGTGTAAAGAATTTGCTCAGGCAATGGTGGTTGCTTATTTAATATCCACATTGCGGGTTAAAGACATCTGATAATGTCTGCTTCCAAGAACTGGGAGAACTCTTCTACCAGAACCCTTGGTCTTGTTCATTTGGATTTGCCACAGTGCTTAGTTTATTCAGAGTGTCTAAAGCAAGCAAAGATGAAGGGAATCTAGAGATGTGCTTGGCATGCACAAGTCCCTGTGTTTGAGCCTTAGCATCGAACAAGCAAGGACAAAACAAACAAGTCAGAGCAATAACTTGGAAAGGAACTAAGACGACATCACTATCCATGAATGCTAGAAACTTATACTGTGCTTCCCAGCAGATTTTCGTTTATATCTCGTATTGGTCACTTGCATAACCATGAGAACTTGGATCATTTATTTCATCAGTGATTCATTTCATCCAATTATTTTTAACCTGATTTTTACAGTCATTGTCTATCCATCCCATACAACATTTGTGCTGCAGCCACACACAAATGTTGAAAAACGATGAAAAGGGAAGAAAAAACTGGCCATGGGTATGGTAACCTGATGTTTTCCAAGCTACCTTTTATTTTCTCTCCCTTTCTTATGGAGAACTTAAATATAATAAACAATAGCGTAAGTTATAACTCAAAACAATAAAATGGTTACCTATGTAAATGTAATTATGGGCTGTCAGAAAAGCTACTGACCAATGCTGGCTCAGATGTGTAGGAAAGAGGAATACTACTGCGCTGATCGTGGCAGTTCATAAACTGGTGCAGGCACATGGAAACTGACAGAAGTTTCTCACAAAACCAAGCCCAAAACAAAAACAAAACAAAACAAAAAAACCCCTAAAAACATCATGTAATCAAGCTGTAGGATTTCTGAACACACCAAAACACTCTGAGTGATACACCACAGAGAAACTTACATACCCATGTCATATGTACGGCTATTCATCATAACTGAGGTACAGGACGAGTCTAGATGCCCATGAAGAGATGAACGGATAATGAAATGTGCTATGTATGCACAATGGTCATGAGGAACGAAATTATGTCATTTGTGAAAAAATATGTGAAACTGGATGTGGAGAGCCAAGCTTTGCCGTGCCCTAAAGATGGTGCTGGCTTCTGCCTCTGGTAGGTAAAAGCTCTCGGTAATCAACTCCTTAATTGGTTGTGTATGTGCATCGGGCTCGCTTCTGCAGTTGTGGACTAATCTGCAGGCGCCATGTAGCTTGTCAGGATTGGCTGGCCATAGGCTATTTAATTGGCGGGCTGGGCTTCCCGAGAGTCAGAAGATTGTTCAAGGTTCCTGAATAAACTGCATTGAGAATAGTCCAATGTTGCGTCTTCCTTGTTGGTCGAGGCGGTCGGGACAACTGGAGATAAGTAGGTTAAGTGAAATAAACCAGATCCAGAAAGACAAATTAATATTTGTGCATATGTGTACATATTTAACATGAATGTAGAAGGAGCCTTGTGAACAGGGAGGAAGAGATCAAAGGGGAAGACAAGTAAGAGCAAAAAGGGTTATGTGTGGGAGAAAGTCTAAATGTCAGATGTTTTCTCTCATATGTGGAGTATATACATACACACATACATGCATATGATACATGAAAGCAGTAGGAGGGCATTTGGTAGAATAAAGGGTGTCAAAGAGGAGAGGAGGAGGGTAATATTTGTGAAGAAAGATTACTAGTGTACCATGATATACACACATTCACACACACACATGCACATACACAGAGGGGGTGGGGTGAGGTGGGGATTGAGGAAAGAGATCTCTTAAGAAGGTGCTATGTTTTGTAATTAAATTTAAATTTAAATTGCAAATAAAGATCTTTAAATACATTTAACAATGAAAACACTTGAAGCTTCTGTAAGTTTGACTTAGCCTCCCCTCAGTTTCCCTGTGTTCCCTCACCGTTGACCACTACCTCTGATTATTTTTATTTCCTTGTTTTTCTTCATAGTTTACCACAAGTGTCTATATTCCTAAATGGCGTAGTTACTTCTCCTCCCTTGAGCACTGTGACCATGATTCAGCACACTCTACTTTCTGTGAAAGCTGCTTTTCTGTTCTTTTTTTTTTTTACTTTTATTAATTACACTTTATTCACTTAGTATCCCCCAATAAACCCCACCCTCCTCCCCTCCTAATCCTAATCCCACCTTCCTGACCCCTTCCTCAAGCATGCCCCTTCTCAAGTCCACTGATAGGGGAGGTCCTCCTCTGCTTCCTTCTGATCTTAGTCTATCAGATCTCATCAGGAGTGGCTGCATTGTCATCTTCTGTGGCCTGGTAAGGCTTTTCTGTTCTTCATTACTTTCTGGGTTCCTTCTTGAGCTTTGTGACTATCATTCTTTCCTCATAGCTGCAGTGCGCGGTTTCATCTTGTGAGCAATTATTAATGGGCATTTTTGAGTACTTCTCGATTTTGTTGTTAAGAAAAGTGTCATTGTGAATATAGGCATTGCTTTACTTATTTCCTGTCCTAAGCTGGGCTGCACCACATGGTAAACACAAGTTATTCATATTTGGGTGTTGATAGCTTGAACCACACTAGTCTAAATTAATATATTCTGTATTAAAACCCAGCTTAAGTAAGATGAGCTTTTTACAATTTATATATTATTTTGAATGTGGCTACTAGAAAATTACAAAGCACATGTGCGCCTTGCATTAAATATTTCTGGCTTCCTTTGATATAGCAAATGTATAGAACTCTGTTGTTTAGATTTTTATTTATGAGCATTATAAGGTGATGGTAACTGTGCTCCAGCTCAGTTGTGATAATTCTAATCTGCACCATCAGTGTTGATATATATTGTCTCACATTCCAACACATAATATTGTCTTATTTTTTAATTTCGTCATATTGATGGTCACAAATCATAACTCATGATCTTAACTTGTAACTCTCTGCTTCCTAGTTAGAGTATTTGTTTGTCATTTATTTTTCTTCTTTGAATGATCCTTAATATTTTAATGTTTTTTTTTAATGTAAGTTTGTTTACTTCTCACTTGTTGATTTGTTGAGGGCTTTTAGCACTACAGTTGTTTTATCTAACAGTTTCTGTCTTTTACTTTCTGCTTCTTCCTGAAATATTTTGATGACCAGACATCCTCAATATTAACATAGTCATTCATGCTTTCCAATCTAGTAAGATGTTTTCCCTTGCTTCTTTACCCTTAAGTCACAGAGATGTATTTCAAAGTTTGCTTTTTTTCTATTTAAGTCTGCAATGTATCAGAAATTGCTTTGTATGTTTGATTTGGCCTTAGAGGTACAATTTCCTTTTTTCCTTATAGACAAGCAATTTTCCCAACTCCATCTATAAACAGCCTCTCATTTCCCCCATGGTATACTACACCCATCAAACTAATAAACTGCACCCATGGAAGATTTTCTTTCTGGGTTCTATGCTCTGGTGTTGTATTTGCTTAGCATTCAACGAAATCTTATTGTTGCATTTATTACCACTCATGATAAAACTTTTCCTCTAGTAGAGCAAGTCCTTACTCCTCAAAAGTGATTGAGACTGGAGCCAGTGACTGGGCTGAGCCTGTAAAGGTGCTCGCCTCCAAGTCTGGCTGAGCTCAAGCCTTGGGACTCACACGGTGAAAGAGAAGAATCAACTCCCACATTTTTCAGGCAACTAGCCACAGACTGGAATATTTTCTAATTGATTGTGTAGCACTCAAAATCTACAGTGTATGCATGAACATACACACAGTGGGTACACACATATGTGAGAAATCATAAAAGCACTGATTCTTTTGGCCTTGATTTGTCACATGGATGTGAAAGTCAACTTGTTGAATAAAATTTTAATTTTTATATTATTTATAGTTTATTCACTTTGTATCCCAGCTGTAACCCCCTCCCTCTCAATCTCACTCTCCCTCCTTATTCTCCTTCCTATGCCCCTCTCTAAGTCCACTGATAGGTGAGGTCCTCCTCCCCTTCCATCTGACCCTAGCCTATCAGGTCTCATCAGGACTGACTGCATTGTCCTCCTCTGTGGCCTGGTAAGGCTGCTCCCCCCTCAGGAGGAGGTGATCAAAGAGCCAGCTACTGAGTTCATGTCAGAGACAGTCCCTGTTCTCTTACTAGAGAACCCACTTGGAGACTAAGCTGCCATGGGCTACATCTGTGCAGGGGTTCTAGCTTATCTCTATGCATGGTCTTTGGTTGGAGAGTCAGTCTTAGAAAAGGTCCCTGGGCCCAGATTTCTTGGTTCTGTTGATCTCCTTGTAGAGCTCTTGCCCCTCCATGTCTTTCTATCTCCCCGTTCTTTCATAAGATTCCCTGCACTCTGCCCAAAGTTTGACTATGAGCCTCAGCATCTGCTTCGATACACTCCTGGGTAGAGATTTCCAGAGCCCCTCTGTGGTAGGCTCCTGTCCTGTTCCCTGTTTTCTCCCTCTTCCAATGTCTGTTCCATTTGTCTTTCTGAATGAGGATTGATCATCTTACCCAGGGTCCTCCTTCTTGCTTAGCTTCTTTAGGTATACAAATTTTAGTATGCTTATCCTATATTATATGTCTCATATTCACTTATAAGTGAGTATATACCATGTGTCTCTTTCTGCTTTTGGGAAAGCTCACTCAGGATGATCTTTTCTAGATCCAGCCGTTTGCCTGCAAATTTCATGATTTCCTTGTTTTTAATTGCTGAGTATATTCCATTGTGTAAATATACCACAAGTCCTATATCCATTCAGAAAACTACTTGGGCTAAAATTACACTCAAAGTACAGTCTACTTTAAGGCCATTTTATATGCTTTCTTTATATTTACTTTCATCCATGATCGCAGTTTATTGGTAAATTCAAAGTTTATTTGATTATTTTCTAATGTCTTTAAATCAAGTTCTATGTTTGTTTGTTTTTGTTTTTTTTGTGAAATGGCTTGATCATGTTTTGTGCATTTTAAGTAAAATATAAATGTATGTGCAATATATGTTACATTATTCCTGTAAACACAAGACTGACTTTAAAATTGCATTTAAGAAGCTCTTTGGGTATGTGGAAACATAATCAGTTGTATGTTAATGCTTTGTGTAGTTGCATTTCAAAAATCTTTCCAATGCTGACATTTTGTCTATAGAACCCTTTTGATGTTCATTTGATACAATGATACAATTATTTAACGATATTTTTCTGTCTTCCATGTCAATTCTGATAAAGCTTTACTTTTTCATACTTACTGCGATGACAGAAGTGTCCAATAAATACCCAGTTAGAATATTCAATAATGAGCCTTTTTGAATTTTTTAAAAGAGATAGGTCTCCTATTTGAGTATTTAATGGACCATGGTTATAGATTTTGGATGCTACACAATTAGTTGAAAAAAATCTCTGGTCTGTTGCTAGTTGATTCCAATTTTTTTTTTTTTATGAGTCAGTATTGAATTGTTTCAAATCCTTTCTCTCATTCTCTGTGACCATTTGATTTTTTCCATTTTAATGTCAGTATGGTAAATATCATAATAGATTTTAAGATCATATGATTAATGCATTCCTGTGACAAATCCAATCTGAACATCCTCTGATTTTAGTTTCAAACACTGATTAATGTAATTAGTTTTCTTTTGCCATATGTATTGCACCTAAGTCCTGTGTTTCAGTCCTTATTCTAATTGTCTTTCCAAATGCATATAATATATTAATTTTGGTTCTCATTCACCCAACATTGTCTTTTCTCCCTTGTTTCAGTATTAGTTGCTTGTTTCTATAGCATCACCAAACACCTGCCAAGAAGCAGATTAAGGGTTTATTTGGGTTTACAGATTAAGTCTGTCATGGTTTAGAAAGGGTTGTGGAGCAGGAGTGTGAGACAGCTTGCCACAATGCTTCCACAGTAAAGAAACAGAGAGTAGCCAGGAAGTGGGGCCGGGCTATAAAGCTTCAAGTTCTGCTTCTGGACTTTCAACAAGGCTCCTCCATTCTCTAAACATACTACCCCCTTCAAAAACAGCGACAAAGTCTGGGGACTAATCGTTCAAACTCAGGAATATCTGGGTTTATTTTACATTCTAATTACAGCAACTTCTTAACTAAGATTGGCCTCAAATATGGTTTTTGAATCTCTTCTCCTTTCTGTTGGTGCTCACTTCACTGGTGATCTCATTCAGTTTCATGATTTTTAAAAACTACTGATTTATTGGTAATCGTCAGATGCATATCTCTATCCCATTTTACTGCTCTGAACTTGTCTCACATATTCATAGCCTGCGTGTCACTTCAGCAGGATATCTAGTTGATACCTAAAGGCTCCCATGTTGGCACACAGTGTCTGCTTCTAATGCTTCTGCTTTTGGGAATTAGCAATGCCATTCTTCCATCTATTTAGGTAAAAAGGCCTTGAAGCCTTGTGTAACTTTTTTGTCATAAATCAAGCAGTCAGCCAGCCCATCAGGCTTATTTCACAAGAAATCCCATATGGTCATTTTGTGTGACTGGCTGCTACCACATCACCAAGTTCTAATCTGTAGTGATTATGATTTTATAATAGTCTCTGACTTGTTTTCTTGCATCTGTTTTACCCCTTTATTTATTCATGTTACACAAGTCAAAGTCAGGTTGTTAAAACATAAATCAGATAAAATATTTGGAGCGAGAATTAATGTGCTTTGTCCTAGACTTTCTTTCCTACCACCTTACCCTAGAACTACCTGGCTCTGGGCTTCAGCCACACTGTTCCTCCTGCCTGGAACCGTATGGCTATACATTAACTTTAAGCTCTTTTCATTTCTTGTTCTACTGTCTAGACTATTTTTTCTCCAGATACCACATTCCACCCTTTATCACTTACCCCTCTCTCTGCGAAGATTTGTGTTTCAGTGAGTTTTAGCCTGATCTAACTGGGGTTTTGCTTTCCTTATCACTGTGGTGAGATGAATAAGGAAGAAAACGAAGAGGAGGAGAAGGGGAAGAAGAGGACAAGAAGAAAGAGGAGGGGGAGAGGGAGGATGAGGAGGAAGAGAAGGGGGCTGAGGAGGACAGAGGATAAGAAGGAGGAAGGATGGCAGAGTAGTGTACATCATGATCAGGAAGGCATAGGGCAGCTCATGGCAGTGAAAGCCTGTGGCTGGGCCTCCTCATGACTTGTCTGACTAGTAAACAGAGAAAAACGAGTACTGGTGTTCTCTGGCTTCCCTGTCTAAAAGAATTGAACCTGGAGCCCCAAGCCCATGGGCTAGCACCAATCACATTTAATTTTGCCTTCCCTCCTCAGTGGAGCCTCTCTAGAAACTTCTTCAGTGACATACCAGGACTGTGTTTACTCTCTAGTTCCAATTCCAGTGAAACTGTCAATAAACATTAACCTGTTTAGTAGGGACAGTTTTTGTTTGTTTGTTTTGTTTTTCTGCTGGCTGGCAAGAAGTTTCATTATATATACATATTGAATTTTATTAATTTTTTTTCTTTCTCTAGTATTGTAGATCAAATCCAGCGCTCCTCATATTTCAGGCAAACAAATGCTCTTGAGGTACTTGATCTACAGATGACTTGCACAAGCTACTAACAAACAGATATATCATCAATTTTTCTTCATGATTTTTTATTGTTTATTTTTGTGTATTTTCTGGAGGATAATATTTTGGAGGATCGAATGCTAGAACTTTTCATTATATTGTGATTTTCTTCAGCTATAGCTTCATAAGCACATCTGTGAGTGGTCTGGTAGAGAAATAGGAGATATCTTTGGCTAATATGCTCCATGTGTTTATTTAATTTCCTAATCTAGATGCCTCTGTCTCTGTTGCAAAACTTGTTCATTTAAATCATATTTTCTTTGTGCTTTGCAACTAACTGACATTTGATGTCATTTTTTCAGAAATATCAGCTCATTTTCATTCACTGTAATTCTTGAAATATTTTGATTCATTTTTTTCTTCTTATTTTTGTTTTGTGTTCAAGTATTTCACAGTTTTCTTTAATTGATCGATTTCTTCTCCAATTCTATTATACATCCCTGCTCACATATATAGTTTGAAAATATATCTTCATTTGAATCATAGAGTTTTAGCATAAACATTTCACATACTTAGCTATAATTATTTGACTACTCTTCAAGAATTAAAAAATTTGTATATCAAAAAAATGTTTAAAAGAATGCATGAACATGCGAGAGTCATATAAAGGAGTAAGATCTCTTCCTGCTTTTCTCCATAGAATCTTCATTATTTGAATTTGTTCATTTATCTGCTGTTGCTTCCTTCCCCCACTAACATGCAAATGTAAGAAGAATAATTTATAACTGTTGACTCTGGTTTACCCACTGCATCAGTTTCTATTTACAGGAAATGCTCATGAAATATAGTTAGGCAAATCCTTTAATTGTAATCACTTCAAATCTACATGCTGTTGTTTCCTAGCCTTTCTATTTCAATTTCTTTGTTTGCTTTTAACAACTACTTTTTATTATTCTCAGCTAGTAATATTTGTTTAGTTTAAATAATACATTTAGAATTTTCTTCACTCATTATTTTATTCTTGAAGGCTAAGAGGCTCTTGATGACAAACTCATTTTTTTGAGTATATGAATGCTTTTTTAATTTGTTTTTGTTTCTTTTCATTTTTTCCCCTTTGGTCTTTTTTATTTTCCAGCCAGTTCTCTCTCTATATATAATCTATGCTGGCCTTAGATTCAAGATCTGCTGTCATTTCTGTTCTTAATCATTTCTTTTTAACAAAATACACATATTTTGTTAAAAAAATTCCTATTTCTCTCATAATTTGAAAATACCCAAGAGTACTATTGATTTGCATGCCGGCTCTCCATCTCCCTAAATTGTTGGTGGTCCATCTCAATGTTACTTGTGGATCCACTGCTTCTTTTCTCTAATACCGTCTCTTCACCACTGCTTCAGTTTGAATCTGCCTTGTATGGAAGGATGGGCTTCAGTATTTTGTGCTTTGTTGTAGCGTAACTTTCTAGATCTAAGGATTCATGATTTCCACTTAGTTTTAGGGATGCTGCCAACCGTTACCTCAGTGTTACCTAGCCAGGTTCCCTGTAAATATCTTCTGTAAGTTCTCTTTTGTCCTTCAGCCTCCCTATTATCCGTTCACTTTTATCATACTGACATCTGAGTTTCTTATTTTCTCTATAAACATGTCTGTTCTAATGTTTAACTCTTTAAATATTTTCAATGGTTATACTTTTAAATTTTAAAACCTAGTTGATCTTTCTCAAACCAGTTTGTTTATTTTTGTGTTCATTCTTGTTTATGATTTTTACTTATTAAATATGAATGCTGCGGTTGGTTTCTTTTATGTGCATGTCTCTAGCACTTCCTCCTCCTTCATAGAGTAAGAGGCTTAGGCTGAGCACTCATGTGCCCGAGTCCTTGATTCTTTAGACCTTCTGGGGCACTACTATTGACTTACTTAAAAATCTTGAGTTGTATTCTGTTTCTCTCTCTCTCTCTCTCTCTCTCTCTCTCTCTCTCTCACACACACACACACCTTTGTGGACTATGGGTTTTTTTTTTTTAGTATGCTGTAAGTTCTATTGCGTATACACATACATGCATATACATGGTTTAGTTAATGTGCCCTTACCAGCCGATCCTCTGCTGGGAGCAGACACGTAGGTGTGCCTCAGTGGTGACACAGCTACAACATTGGTTTAACTCCCAAACTCAAATTTCCATGCTCTCTGACTCAAGAGACATGGAATCCATTTTTGTTATTATAGATTATTCATAACTTGGAAAGGCTCTTTAAAAATATTCAGAACCCTTCAGTTCTTCTAATCTTTATGTGGAAGTATTTCTGAATTAAGTTGGAACATTATTCCAGGATATTCTTTTTTGAAAATCTACTGCCATATCCAATAAGAAAAGCGAAGCCAGGAAGAATATCCTTGTCTGTGTTTTTTCAGTACTTGTCTCATGGGGATTAGATAAGACCCCAGTGTTTCATCATGGGCTTCATTATATGGTATCTAGAGTTAAATAATGGCCCTTTATAATTCTTATTGATTTCAAGTATGCTCCACAAATAATACTATAGCCTCCAACGCTATGGGAGAGCATCAGGGATGGTTGCTTTTTCTCCTCCATTCAGTAACCATGCAGTCTACTTCATTGTAACTCATCTGTATGTGGCTGTATCACTGCTTTGGTCATCCAAACAAATAAGACTAACATGGAAACAATGAACACTAAGAGGTGGTGATAGAAAAATCCCAAAAGTAACCAATACACAAGAAACAGTCAGATCAATCCTTGTCTGTATATAAAGGCAGGAAAGAGGCCATACTGTTATTGTAAGGTATCTCAGACCTATGTTCATGGACAGAGGAAATGCCTTTAGAAATCTTTGAAAACACACAAAAGGCAACAAAAACAAAGATGCGTTGGTTATTTTATTCAAGCTCCATTAGAGAGTAGATCTGTGGATCATTTACCAAACTCCTCAAAAGGACACTTCCACTTTCCTGATTAAAGAGGGTTAAATAGTTGCAAGTAGAAGCATCACTGAGTTACAACTTTATTCAGGTGATAATCTGGCATTAGATGGCCAGTTTGGGAGAACACAAAGGCTGGGAAGGTTTCAGATTATGTCTATGAGTATGGCTCAGTGGTAGAGGGAGTACCTGTCATGGAAAAGACCATTAGTTTGATTCATAGAACCATATAAATATTATGCTAAATAAAAGCTAGTTTAAAAGGACAAGGGACACATCTGGACATTCTACTGCCAGGCATGTTGTCACATGATTGTAGTCTTAGCTCCTAAAAAAGCTGAGGTATGAGAATCACAATTTCAAGGTCAGTTTTGGTTAAGATCTCAATGTTAGGGCATTTTTCAATCTTTCCTTTCAAATTTATCTTTTTATTTTCTTATTTTTCCAGTAGCTTCATTTATTTCTATAATTACTTACAAATACTCAGTGTATATTTGATGTCTAAACTATTTGCAATTTTTAGCCAATTTTCTCCCATTCTTTGGCTTTACTGGGCTTTGGGAAATTATTGACAATAAAAGAAGAGAATGAAATAAGAGACTAGTTGATTAGATTGACAGATGCACATGTTCCTTCCGAGCCTTAGTTCTTGGTGGGTACAGAGCTGTTCTTGTTACCTTTTCTGTATGTTTGATTCTGTAAGCTTCTCTAACTAAGTGGGACACAAAGCTCTTTTAGTATAACTTGTGTGTGTGTGTGCCCATGTGTGTGTGTGTGCCCATGTGTGTGTGTGTGTGTGTGTGTGTGTGTGTGTGTGAGTGTGTATCTCAACACTTTTGAAAAAACTAAACTAAAAATGAGGTACCAACCATAGAGTTCAGAACTGGTTCATTTCAGGATAATGAGATTAGTATTAGTTGTGTTGAGAATGTAGAATTAGACTTAAGTGACTTCTGTGTTGGGAGTGCTGAATAATTGCTGGCTATGTCTTGATATCATGGATCAATTCCACACAGGAAGCAGGTCCTTTGAGGACTAGAGGTAATTATAGGGGCATTAGAAGGTGTTTGTTTCATATGATTATCAGGGAAATTTATAAAGGAAAAAGTCTTATTATCAACGAGTATTGCCTAAAACTGTAGAAGTAAGAGCATTCACTGTTTTTTTTTTTTTTTGGGGGGGGGGGAGCCACCAGTCTGCAGCATAATTCTTGTTTGGGTTGGAGCTCCATATTCTTCATGAAGTCTTTCAATCTACTTCAGCTTATTCATTCATTTCTTCATGAGCTTGGTCTGCAAAGATTCACTTAGTACTTCCTGTGTACTAACAATATAGCAAGGAGCTAGACATTTCTACCAGCTCAGTTTCTAGAACACTAATCATTGATAACTCACCTTCTTCACAGCTTTTGACCCTTATATACACAGAGCACTAAATGTATGACAGTTAAGGAAGGGGCCCTGGCTATTTGAGAGGCCACTGAATGGGCTACAAAAACCAGGATACACACCCAGCAACGTACACCAAGTGTCTCCAGTGCAACTCTGACATAGCATGGCATGCTTTCCTTCCCTGGGGGGGGGGTGCACGGGTCAAGCTTGTGGGTTGGAATCACAGTGAATTGTCAGGACAGCAGCAGCTGGACTTCCTTACACAGGGCGCCATTTGCATTCCCTCTTAGATATAAGTCGGGCCAGAGGAAATGGTGTAGTCTGAACATTTGGACAAAACTGAAGCCACAGAAATCTCTTTCAATAGAGGGATATCTGTTACTAAAAAGAATCGGTGTGCAGGACTGGTGTTGAAAATGTATCCATGCATGTCCTGTGTCTCTGTGCTTTCACAATTAGATTGTTATATGACAATTAAGTTTGTTAAGTGAGTTTGCAAATTTGTTACTTTGTTCCTTAGCTTGCTCATTTGTTTAATGTTTATTCCGTGCGGTATGTAATGTGTATGCCCAGCACAGCCAGACAAAGCTGATAACTGAGAGTGAGGAAACTCAAATACAGATCCTGCCTGGCAGCTGTGTGAGGTGAGGCATATGAAAGCTCTGAATACCATTTTCTTTCATTGTAGAATGGGGATTAAAATCTGCACCTCATAATTATCTGAGGAGCCTGGAACATGAGTGAAATAAGTACCCATGAACCCAAGGTGGTATAAATAAATTATCAAATAAGCAAGCAGCAAAAGAAATAGCGTGGAGGACGTCTAAATAATAAATGCAGACTGAATTACATGAATGGAATCACCATTAGAAAGTTGCCACGAACTAGGTGTTCCTGAAATGGGAGGTGCATTTTACTCACTGCTCTGCTGAACTCATGGAGGGCTGGAGCTGGTGTAGTCAAGTCTGACCTGGAGAAGGATGGAATAGGCCTCACATCTCAAGTCTCCATCTTCACAGGGTTGGAGAATGTGAAAGGCTTTATATTGGAAACAGGAGTTTATAGGGAGGTGTAGGCAAGAATCCCTGTGCTGGATTCCAAAGACTTCTCCTCGTCCTTTGCTTGGAAGTGCAGTTAGATCTCCTGTAAGGTACAACATTTGCATTTCCCTGCTGAACAAACCAAGTCACATGAATATGAGCAGAAGAGAGGGAATTGTGTACTATTATATATTAATGATGGACCCTTAAATGGTTAAGGAAAGAGTAATGAAAGCAGAAATGATGCTTCTCTGTAGCCAACAGAATGGGACAGTGATAGATGGTTACCGGGCAGGGTGGGGGTTGGGTGGGGCAGGAGAAGAGGAGGAGGAAGAAAGCATGAGAGGAAGTGATAGTGGTTTTTGGGCAGGAGTGGGAGTTGGGTGGGGGCAGGGGGAGTGGAGGAGGAAGAAAGCATAAGGAGAAGGTGACCCTGTTACAAAGACCTTTAAGTGGATGCTAAAACTCCTAAGTAAAACTTTAAATAGGAATCTTTACATAACCCATAACCTCAAAGTATCTCTCCAAAAACATTTATTGGATTTGTAATTTTAATGTGTCTATAAACTCTTTAATGTTTTTATTTCTGACAAGTACAGCTTGCTTTCTGTCTCTTTGAAAGCTGACTGGACTGTAAGTTGTTTTATACATGATAAAATTATCATGTTTAGATTAAAACAGAATTTTGTTTTTATTATGTGGAAACAAATAAGAAAGAGTGGGGACGACTGTTGGAAAATGTAGAAAAATGAAGGAACTATCTTAAGGGACATTCTTTAGAAGTTTAAAGTCATTGTTCCTTCTGCTTATTAGAATATCTCTCAAGAATGGGGCATTTTTTCCCTCAAGGCTGTCTTCTTAGTCTCAGAATAGTGCCTGGCACAGTGCCAGCAAATATTGCTGGGTGAACAGATGAATGCTGCCCACATGGCTGAGGTCAAGAGGCTACAATGCTGTCCTGTAGCAGGGGTGTGGGCTGTGGGTGGGGTTGTGGCGTTGTGGCTTCCACATCTTTCTTCAAGGTATTCTCTCTTCCTTGAAGAGCTGGTTGACTGGAGCCCAGACCAGCTTGGTTCCTGAAGAGAAATGGGAGATTCCTTTTTTCTTTTCCTCAGGTGCTTTGAGACTGGGCTTTCCTATGCAGTCAATAATAACCTGTAATCCTCCTGCCTTCTGCCTCCCCTGAGCATTTGAAGTGGAAGAACCAAGCCCTCCTGGTACAGCCTGACAGGACTAGTTATACAAACCTCCTTCATCCCAGAATCCCTGGAATTATGGGCAACTTGGCCTCAAGTTTAGATTCCAGTTTTAGGAATCTGCTTAAACGGGCTGGGGACCAGTTTGGAGATATTCTACCTGCTCTCGTGTGCGTGTCTAAATTGTACAGTTCTGTTAAAGGAGGGGCACAAGTCGGGTGCTGTGGTGGATGTCTGTAATCCCGGCACTGGGGAGGCTAAAGCAGGAGGGCTGTGAGTTTGAGGCCATCTTGGGATTCACAAAAAGCTCTTTCTCAAAAACAGAAAACCAGACAGATTTGGGACATGTAATTTCTTGTGGTGAAATAATGACCATGGAGATGTAAAAACCAGCCAGAGTCCTAGACAATTCCCGAATTCCAGGCAATCTTCAAAGTGTTTTCTAGGGTCTGACTATTAACTACGGCTGGGGAGTTCTTTCTGCCAAGTAGAAAGGCATTTGCTAAGCTGTCCTACATACAGATTCCTTGGTGAAAGAAGTTCAGTCTCTCACAAAGATCTTTACAACATCCAAGGAGGTTGGGTAGCATCTGGGCTCATCAGAGTGCAAGATCAGCAGGATCTTTTCTCCACTATCACTTAGAAGAGCTAAGTCTTTCCTTGGTTTCTTCAAATCCATCCAGTTTTCCCTCATTTCCTAGACTCCCTAGTGGAGGCTAAACCCTGCTTCTGGGCTTGTGACCATCGCTACTGAGTGGCAGTTTTCAGCAGCCATCAGCTTTTCCCAGAGTTGGTAGCTCAGCTGTTTCATTTCATAATGGGCTGGGAAAATGGCAGCCTGTCAAACCTGATGCAAATGATATTTCGTAAGAGGTGGTTTAAATTGGCTGAAGCTTTTTTTAGCATGATCAGTTTTTATTTGATTTTATTTTTAAGAAAAATATATGTCGGGTATCTTTCTGGCTCGAAGGGACACAGTTCTTGAGAAGTAGATTATGTGCAGAGACTTTGGGAGAGGTTTGTAGATAGAGAGGTACAGTGTAACTACAAAGCAGATGAGGAGGACTGGCTAATGTGGGAATATGTAAATGAGATCCGGGCTGTCCTCAGTTAATGAGAAGGGACTGGTGAGCTACATGGGGAGGAAGGCAAGCCATACTGGGACGGATATACTTGCATGCCCTGGAGATCTCACCGTTGTTCTTTATTCTCCCCAGGCAATGGCAGGCGTCGCAGGGATTCCGCCGCAAGACAGAAGAGACAGGGTTCATTTAACGATTTAGAATTACAATTTTTCTCATTTTTAGTAGGTACCCAAGAGGCAAATGATATTTTGACCCAACAATAAAGGGATTGTAGGAGTATAGACATAAACATGAAACATGATCCTTCTGAATTAGGTGGAAAGTAGTTCTCATGAGACTAGACAAACCAGAAGCTCAAGAGCTCCACTGAAGATATTTGCAGGCTCACTTGGATTATCCAGTCTTCCCAGATGCCTTCTGTCTCCTTGACTCTAAACAGATCCTACCCTCTCCTGGCTCTGGGTCGGTCGGTCCACACACAGTCACTGTGCTTTCTTCTACAGCAGCGCTTCTCAACCTGTGGGGCACAGCGTTAGGGAGGTTGAGAACTACTGTCCCAGAAAGCTTTGGGGAAGTATTAATCCTGACAGCCCAGCCAACCCATTGCTAAGCAGAATAGCAGACTCCCTTCCATAGTCCCCCCACCCCCTTCACCATCCCTGGCTCCCAGCCCCCAGCCCCCAGCCTACCTCTAGCATAGTTTAGGTGAGATGCGAAATACTGAGTGGGTGTGCTACAGTTTGGATGGGGAATATTCACTGGAGGTCCATGTACTGCAAGGCTTAGTCCCGAGCATGGTCGGGTCTGTTTTTGTTGTTGTTGTTGTTGTTGTTTTGTTTGTTTGTTTGTTTGTTTGTTTTACAGGCCTTCAGATGAGCACCATCTCCTCACCCCCAATATATTCCTGCTGTGGCTGGCTGCTTCACCAGCTCTGAAAAGAGTTGGGATAGATTATGAACTGAAACCTCCAAAAACCATGAGTCAAAATAAACCTTTCCCCTTTCTGGATGGATCCATCCCCAGTGTCTGTTAGAGCCAAGTACAGCTGCTTAACTCACCTTTAATTCATGTGCTTAGCATAGACTAGATGACGGACTTTTTGTATGAGATGGTTAACACATAAAAGCCTACAAAATCTCCCTCTTCCCCTCTCAAGAAATCCATGTTGATTTTTTTCTGTCTCTCTTGGCTTCCTTCCAGGATTCCTTTTTAGGATTTGATGAATCAAGACTTTAGAGGAGCCTGGGGGATCTAGCTCAGTGGCAGTGTACTCGACAAGTATGCATGAAGTTCTAGGTTGAGTTTAATGCCTGTGGGTTAGGAGGAAAGATCTATGTAAGGCTTGCCAAAATGTATGGGCTAGAGAGATGGCTCAGTGTTAAAAGCATTTGATGCTATTCCAAACACTCTAGTTAGGATCCCTGGATCACATGGGATGGCTAGCAGCCTTCTGTAACTCTGGCTCTAATGCCCTCTTCTGGCCTCCACAAGCACCCATGCATAAGTAACATGAATACACAAGTAAACATTGAGAATAAAAGAATTTAGAGGACAAAGGAAGGGAAGAACGCAGAGAAAATACACTGTAAGGGCCGGATTTCAGAAAGTTTTGAGGAAAGGTCCAGGAGCAGATATAACTAGGTTATTCTTGAATTAGAGAGGGACTTTTTAGCTTGAAATTTTTGAGAAATGTTCCTTAATCTAATTTTCACCATGTTATGTGCTAGAGAATGTGAATGTTATGTGTTGGAGCTGAGTTGTACATTAGTTTGGGTGTGCGGACCATATATAATTTGAACTGCATTACTACCCAATGTAGACTACAGACCATAACCACCTCCCATAATTAACTATTCTGGCAACTTATGCATAGTCTTCCTTGGGCATCTGTTTTCTGCCCACTTGGAAGACAAAATCTAATTACGTTTGAATATTGTACAAATACATTTAGAAAGATAAAAGGTAAAAAGTAAAGAAATGTTGGTTGAGCACGGAGAAGAACTAAGTCATGAAAGTATGTGAGTGGCTCTCGTCCTCACAGCTAACGTTGCCTCCATTTGTTTTGTCGTGCATCTCCACAGGCCAGCCTCAGCTTCCCTGGCCATTCTTATCGCTGTGTTCCTGGACTCTGCTTTGCTGGGGTCATTCTCATTTTTCCTGCATATTTTCCAGATTTCTGATTCCGGGCCTTCACTGGGCTGTTGGCATCGTGTGGAAGCAAATGTCTTATCTTTCTTCTGTGAAGCTCTTTCCACCAGGGCTTCAGAGCAAGGCTCTAATCATACACAAGGCCTTTTCAGACAGCAGAATCTCAATTTGTCCCCTGCATGCCTTTCTTCATCACTCCTTACTTACATGGTTCAGTAATTAGGGTCATAATTGGCCACCACCTCTTGATTTGTCAGATAGATGGCAACCTTAGGGACATAATGTGAATAATTTAGGTCAATCTTGAATCTATATTAACTGGACTTTACTATAGAAATAGTAGTTATTCTTAGAATGCACCTAGAAGCCAAGTCCCCTGACCTCACTGTATGTATTCCAGTACTTCATGCTTTTTCCACTAGAATGCTGCTATTTTGTCTAAGCCCTGAACTGTGGCTTGAATATGAAATGCTCTTGTGTTAAACATTTGAACCCCAGTTGGTAGCACTATTTAGGAAGGCTTTGTAATGTGATAAGCAGGAAGTAGCTGGAGGAAAGAGATCCCTGGGAAAATAACTTTGAAGAGTTTACCTAGTTCTTGTTCTCTTTGTCTCTCTCTCTCCCTATTGATCTGGCTTCCATAGACATAATTAAGAAGAATGTTAACAATTAATAATAAACCTCATAAGCCTCTGCTGTCATGATATTAGTCTTTTATATATAGGGCCACATAACTGTAGACTGAAGCCATGAGTCCAAATTAATTGCTCATCCTTTAAATTCTTTTGCTCAGATGTTCTGTCACAGTAATAAGAATACAGACATACCTTGTCTCTCTAGCTTGAGGAAGAAGAGCAAGGTTTGGACAAAAACATATGGCCTACTATAAAAGAGTAACATTTTTCAAACATAGCCCATGAGATAATGCATTATCCATATTTATTTTTTAACTAACTAAATTGTGATGTGATATGATGTGTGTGTATGTGTGTTTGTCTATGGAACACTTATGAATATGCATTTAGAAGTCAGGGATCAAGATTGCTGTCCTCTGCTATTGCTCTCCACCTTATTTTTTGAGGTAAATCATCCCCTGAGGATATTGTTTGTGATTTGGGCTAGAATGACTGACTATAAAGCTCCAGGGATACACCTGTCTCTGACCCAACCCTCCATCGCAGGATGAGAGGTATGTGCCACCATGTCCAGATGTTATCTAGATGTTGGGGCTCCAAGCCCAGTTCTTCATGCTTGGCCAGTATTCAGCAAGGGTACCAAGACCCAGAAAGGTTCAGTGTCCATAAATGTGCAGAGGCAGTACAAAAATCTGCTGTATCTGCTTTTCTCTTTGTTTTTACCACACTCCTTGAAACAAGGAGGTCATCTTTTTTCTTTTGTTTCCACCAGTGTTTGCCTCACATGTACCTCACTGGCCACACTTTGAGATAAGTCACAGTGTGCTGTGTTTTCAACACTGAGTCCTTGATGGGAAGTCTCTATGAAACCTTTATGCAATGCACAGTTTCCAAGGATGATCCATCCCACAAACTCTATCTTCTAATGGTTTCTGATCATTTTACAAAAAAAGCACAATCAGGTTAAAAAGAATTTCATATGCTGTAGCTCTCTTAGAAAAGATGTGAGAATTTTGCCATGTTTTGAACTATTCAGTTCAAAGTTACTCTTGAAATACAAAGGGCAATTCATCTTATTTTTTTAAGTGGGTGAATTCTGAAAGATGGCAAGCATAAAACCCAGTTGAGAAAGGTATTCTTGAGACCAAATTGGTGGAAAGCTCAGTTGACTCACAATTAACTACAGATTGTAGATATTGCCAATTTCTAATCTGCATATTGCATTAGTGATAGTGATTTGGATCTGGTAGAAACTGTTTAGCCTAAGTTGTTTGCTAATTCTCAGCTTCCGTTTTATCTCTTTTTTTTTTAAATTTTTCATCAATTACACTTTATTCATTCTGCATCCCCCCATAAACCCCTCCCTCCTCCCCTCCCAATCCTACCCTCCCTCCTCCCTCTGCTTGCATGCCACTCCCCAAGTCCACTGATAGGGGAGGTTCTCCTCTCCTTTCTGATCTTAGTCTATCAGTTCACATCAAAAGTGGCTGCATTGTCCTCTACTATGGCCTGGTAAGGCTGCTCCCCGCCAGGGGGAGGTGATCAAAGAGCAGGCCACTCAGATTATGTCAGAGGCAGTCCCTCTTCCCATCACTATGTAACCCAATTGGACTCTGAACTGCCCTGGGCTACATCTGTGCAGGGGTTCTGGGTTATCTCCATGAATAGTCCTTGGTTGGAGTATGAGTCTCTGGGAAGTTCCCTATGTTCAAATTTTCTTGTTCTGTTGCTCTCCTTGTGGAGACCCTGTCCTCTCCAGCTCTTACTATTTCCCAGTTCTTTCCTAAAATTCCATTCACTCTGCCCAACAGTTGCCCATCAGGCTCAGCATCTGCTTTGATAGTCTGAAGGGCAGAAGCTTTCAAAGGCCCTCTGTGGTAGGTTCCTAGGTTGTTTCCTGTTTTCTTCTTCTTCTGATGTCCATCCTCTTTGCCTTTCCGGATGGGGATTGGACATTTTAGTTAGGGTCCTCTCTCTTGCTTAGTTTCTTTAGATGCATAGGTTTTAGTGGGTTTGTCCTATGTTGTATGTCTATATGAGTGAGTATATACCATGTGTGTCTTTTTGCTTCTGGGACAACTCACTCAGGATGATCCTTTCCAGATCCCACCATTTACCTGCAAATTTCATGATTTCCTTATTTTTCATTGCTTTATCTCTTTCAGGTCACCTTTTTAGCTAAATCCAACCATTTCTCTTTCAACCTGCCTAGTTTGCTGCATCAGCTGAGATATCTCACATTAAACAAAGTGCCTCTCCAGAAATATTACAATATTTTCAGGAGAATGTCTGCTTGTTAAGAAGACCATTAAAGGCATTGGATCCTAATAAATAAGCATACTAATTATTAGTATTTATTTGTAGTAATTATTTGTTGTTTGTGTGACTGGTGAGGTTGTCTTTGGATAAGTACCTGTGGCTATTAAGTTGGAAAACTTAAAAAAAAAATTAAAATTCTTTTAAATCCACTATTGTATCCCCTGAGTACTGGGTTTTGAAAATACTCCTTAATTTATAATGAGAGAGTAGTGACTGGGAGCTGAAGAGATAAGTGAAAAATGTTCAGATCAGGGATGTTCATTTTGCGTCTTCTGTCTGCTTGAAGACTGTACTCTTAGTTTTAGGCCTCATTTGATTTCTTAACTCACAACATCGCTGCTTAGGAGCAGCCACACATCTACCTGATACTCCTTATTTGTACTATTTCTCTGGCAACACTGTGCTTTAACCTCATATGGTAATCCACACATTGAGAAATGACCCCTGATATTTTGTATCCATAACAGGTAGGGTTATTCAATTTTACCTGTCACCACCTATCATTTCACATAATGGTGTGAGAGTCTATTTGCCAGACAATTGCAGTTTGGACTATAGTTTTGAATAATGTCACCATAGATGGGTTTATTCAGCCTCTGGGGATGGCATCTTTTAATGGCTCTCTTAATACTATAGTGTTTATTCTTTCTTCACTGCCAAAGTGCCTGCCCATTCATCTGAACCATCAACTCCCAAACAATTTATCTTTCAAAATAGCAAGCATTGTCTCTCTGAGTGCCCTAAGGACAGGAAGGAAAAAGGAAAATTTCTTTTCTATAGTAGAAAAATGTTAGGAGGGGTTCACTTGACCATATATCTATTTAAAGTGATGTTATGAAAGGCTGGTTAATTGAAAAATAGCATAATGGTTAATGAATTCTTTTCTGGTAGGTGGGAAGGTCTGTCCCATTGACATCAGTCAGAAGCCATTTATCCATGCCTACAGTGTTCTTTGCTCTAACGTGAGTGCTGAGTACCTCTGGTGCAGCTTAGAGCACACTCCTTCCTAGAGTACATCTTTGAGGCCTCTAAAGCCTAATGCAACATTAAAGAAGTTTTTCATATACCCATTAATCCAATCTTCTGTGTCAGAGCATTAAGTGATGAAAAGGTGGATTACAGCTTTGAGGGATTACAGTATAGATAGAACATGTGGTCCTATGCAAAAAATAACTTGAGTGTCTCACAGACAAGGATATCCATGCAAGTTCATATATATGAGACTCTGAATTGCCTTTGAACCAGGATATAGCTCTCCAACATCAAGCCCTACATGCCTGCTGCCATGATCTACAACCTCTAAACCTGTGAGCTAGCCCCAATTAAATGTTCTCCCCTCTTTATCAGAGTTGCCTTGGTCATGGTGTCTCTTCACAGCAATAGAACAATGACTGAGATACTTCTTTAGCATGTGGTCTTCTTAGACCTTAGCAACGGACGCAATCATGCGTAGTTTCACACACACACATATACACACACGCAGACACACACACACAGATACACACACACACACACACACACACACAGAGTCTCATATATATCTCTGCATATAGTGTCCTGTCAGGGATTCTTCATTCTAGTGTTTGGGGGTACTTAGTGAAATGTTTTCTACATTCTACAGAATAAGTTATCTGTGGGTATTTTCTACTTCATCTTTCTAGAATTTTGGGTGTGGGGTCACAAGAGTGCATTCATTAATGTTTGTAGTCTTCTCCTGAGTCTTACCATTGTTTACTTCACCAATTTAATAGGATCCATATGATATCCTTTTATTTTTAATTTTCTGCAACTTACATGGCCTCAAGGCCTTGTTTGGAACATACATTGTTTTCTTTGGTTTCACTTCTAGCATTTAACCCAGAGACCTTGCATATAATATAGATATTTTATAGACTAAGATAATAATATACAGTATCAGATATGATAACAATCTAATTCGCTAAGGTTCTACACTTTAAATTGTTATTTCTTTTTGTACTTAAACGTTCTGTTTTTGAAAGGAATTAAGTAATTTTCTGTAATGTATTTTATCACCTTTAAGTGAAGGCTAAAAAGTAGCCTGATAGCAACGACAGAAAAAAAAAATGACAGACTATACTTTGTGAATATATTAGTGCCTTTAACCATTTATAATGTTAACAAGTGACATTAACAAGTGATTGAATCACCTTTGAAAGGTAGTTATATTGAGAAATAGTATGAGTTTTCTGGCTTTTCATGCATGCAAAAACATGTAGATTCTGTAAAGTCTCATTGATTTGCTGAAGATGAAATTACTAAATATTTATACCTTAGAGATACTTTTTAAAAAACAAGACATGCAAGCTGCTACAGTATTGACCTTTATGTGATGAAAAGCTCTGAAAATATGCCAGATCCAACAGATGACCCATCCTGAACCAGGAACATAGCCTATTTGAACACTGCGTCAGTGTTTGCTGTTGCCATAAAAGTTGAACACAGACATAATCAACCCAACCTCACCTTGTCACAGTTTCCAGAAGATCATGGCTGGGTCCTTTGCTCGAGTCTAAGAAGACCACTTGCTAAGACAGTGTCTCAGTCACTGTTCCGTTTCTGTGAAGAGACACTATAGCCAAGGCAACCCTTACTTTTAAAAAGGCATTTTTAAAAATTAATACATTTATTTATTTACTTTACATGCTGATCATAGGCTCCTCACTCTTCTCCTCTCATTCCTATCCTTCCTCACACCTCCCCTACGCCACAGATATGGGGAGCCTCCCTCTACCAACTCGGACCAGCATATCAAGTTGCATCAAAATGAGTATTTCTCCTTCCCCTGTGGCCTATTGAGAGGCATTTTATTGGGGCTGCCTTATAGTTTCGGAGGTTTAGTTCATTATCATCATGGGGGGGTGCACGGTCACATGAAGGCAGGTGCTGGAGAAAATGAGAAAGGAATAGAGAAAAAGAGGACAAGGAGAGAGACAGAGAGACAGAGAGACAGAGAGGGATATACAGAGAGAGAGACACACACACATGACTGTGCCTGGCATGTGCTTTGAAACTTCAAAGCCTACCACCAGTGTCACCTTTCCTCCAATAATACCAAACCTGCTTTTTTAGTATAATTAATTAATTAATTTTTATTTTGCAATTTATTCACTTTGTATCCCCCTTTCCCTCATTTCCTCCCAATCCTACCCTCCCCTTCTTCTTCTCCTCCCATGACCCTTCCCAGTCCCCTGATAGGGGAGGACCTCCTCCCCTTCTATCTGACCCTAGCTTATCAGGTCTCATCAGGACTGGCTGCAGTGTCCTCCTCTGTAGCCTGGTAAGGTTGCTCTCTGCTCAGGGGGAGCATACCTCCTAATCTTAATGCTGTTAAAAATTTCCACTCCGTACTGAGTACACATTCAAATATAAGAGCATATTGAGGCCACTCTTTGAGTAAGAAAAAAAACAAAACAAAACAAAAACAAACAAACAAACAAACAAAACAACAAAACACCAAGGAAGTATCTATTTTGAGACTTGTTCAGGTTCTTTACTGAATTTAGTGTCCTGCAGTTACACACCTGGTATCCTTGCTTCCCCTTAGCCACTGGCTTCCAGAAGTTGCCAGTATTCTTTCCTTGCTTTCCAAGTGGCTACTGGTGTGAGAGATCAAGTCTTTTTCCTGGTTCTAGTCCCTTTGATTCCCTCTTCCACCTCTTTCTTGCCTACAACCTGAGAAAACATCCTGTTTTTAAAAGTTCCTGTGATTAGATTTGGCAAGTAAAATAATTTAGAAAAATACCTTTGTTTTATAGCTAGACACCTTAGTAACATCTGCAAAGCCTCTTGTGCAAAGTCAGAAAAGGTTCAGTGTCTATGGACTTGGGGTGGGCGTCTTTACTAGTCCACCAACCACAAAAAAAAAAAGAATGGTTAAAATGTTTCTTTTTTCTTAAGATCAGTACCTTGAAACTTATTAGAGTAAGAAGATTTAAATAATAAAGTGTTCTTTGTTATGAAGTAAAGATGCCCAAAAGACTTTTTGTCTTACACACTAGTTTGAACTCTAGGCCTGTGTCTCAGATGCAGAGGACATACAGAACCTACTAGTTAGTTAAATTTTCTCTACATAGTCCAAAGATAGCTAGAAGTTTAGCTTTCCTACAAACAGCTTTAAATCATTGTTGCCTTAAAAACGGAAGGAAATAAATCTTTGTAAACTGACCAAGACACGTATTCCTACTTAATATAGGGAAAAAAGGTGACAGCTAATGCTTGTCTTAGTTGCCGCTTAGAAGTTGAAGGTAGGTCCTTTTGCTACACTTTTTGGGCACAGGACAGGAGGTTTTCTCCTGAAGAAGATGCTATGCAAACTTCCAATGGAAGAAAGTGATAGTTTTACCCAGGTGTAACCTTTATGAACCACCTTCATGATCAGCACACTAGGATATCACTATATCCTATAGTGGGGCTTATATTTTGGCGATAATCAAAACTGTCTCATCAAAATTAAGGCCCACTCAACAGGAGGGAAATCATACTTGGTGTCCTGTGGCTAGTAAGCTTATAGATCTCATAAGAGAACCTAATGCTGCCACTGTCTAAACTACTACAATTCTCAACTCTACTCTAAATACTAGCCTTTATAACCACACATAGCTGTAGCTCTTACCTGTCATCAAAGAAGTTTTTCTTTGCAGCACACAGAAAACTTTACAAAAAACCACAACTACTCAAAATGCAGAGGAAAATTGAACCAGCCTGAGTTGATATTTTCACAAGATAACCTTTACATGCAACTCTTTGGAAACATTGGGGAAGAAGGGGTGGGAAGATTTTAAGAGCCGAAGAACTAGATGTGTTCTATAAGATTATCTGTTCTATCCATAACAGGGAAGCTGTCCCTAAGATATATCAACAATATGACTGCTTTAAAAAAAGAGCTGAGGAATGGCATAACAACGTGGGTGAGGGAAATCCCATGGGACCTTCCCCTCAGACAAAGCTCCAAACTAGTCAAGAGAAGGAAACTTAGTCTTTCATAGAGATGAGCCCCTAAATTATTGTCCTGTGCCAAGGAGTCAGCTTTAAAAAATATACATACAAGCAACACCAAACAGACTCAGCAAGTTATAATTATTTGTTTATTTGGGTAACATTAATAATAAATAGGTTATAAATTTGAAAGAAAGCAGGAGATAAGCAATTGTAGGAGAGAGGAGGGGTGATGTTATTTTATTTTAATTAATTAATTTTTTCTTAATTACAGTTTATTCACTTTGTATCCCAGCTATAGCCCCTCCCTCGTCCCCTCCCTATTCTACCTTCCGTCCCTCATCTCCTCTCATGCTCCTCCCCAAGTTCACTGATAGTTGAGGTCCTCCTCCCTTTCCCTCTGACACTAGCCTATCAGGTCTCAATAGGACTGGCTGCATTGTAGCCTGGTAAGGCTGCTCCCCCTCAGTGGGAGGTGATCAAAGAACCAGTCACTGAGCTCATGTCAGAAACAGTCCCTGTTCCCCTTAGTACAGAACCCGCTTGGACACTGAGCTGCCATGGGCTACATCTGTGCAGGAGTTCTAGGTTATCTCCATGCATGGTCCTTGTTTGGTGTATCAATTCCTGAAAAGACCCTTGTGACCAGATTTTTTTTGGTTCTGTTGCTCTCTTTGTGGAGCTCCTGTCCTCTCCAGGGTTTTTTTTCCTCCTCCTTCTTTCATAAGATTCCCTGCACTCTACCCAAAGTTTGGCTATGAGTCTCAGCATCTGCTTTGATACATTGCTGGGTAGTCTTTCGAGATCCTCTGTGATAGGCTCCTGTTTTCTCCCTCTTCCAATGTCCATCCTGTTTGCCTTTCTGAGTAAGGATTGATCACATTACCCAGGGTCCTCCTTTTTGCTTAGCTTCTTTTTTTTTTTTTTTTTTTCAATGCAGTTTATTCAGGAACATTGAACAATCCTCGGACCCTGGGGAAAGCCAGCCCACAGCTTAAATAGCCTCTGGGTAGCCAACCCAGGCGTGCCACGGGGGCAATGCAGATAGGTCCACATACATGGAAGCAAGCCAGATCCTCGGCCTTTGCCAAATGTGGAGTTGTTCGTGACAGAGAGCACTCACCATCGGGAAGGTGGAAGGCGGAAACCAGCTCCATCTTTAAGGCATAGCATTCCGCAGCTCTCTACAGTTTCCCCTTTTTGTTTTAGACGCATCAGGCAAGAGTAGAGGTCTGATCTCTGATATTAGAAATAAATTGGGACTTTGTACTGATGTTCATTTAGGTGTCATCCACCCAAAGAGGATCAGACCCGTCTGATACCTTTTTCTCAGAGGTGGGACCTGGGGCATCAACCCGCATGCAATCAGACATGCTCTTCTCTGGGTCCAAAGCGGCTGACCCTGAGTGCAGTGCTTAGCCTCGCATCCTGAGCGTATCATTTTAGCTTTTTATGGTAGCTAACCATGCTTGGGGAGAATGTCCTGCTTCAATGGCTGTAAAGGCCTGAATGATCATGGCTGCATCACACTGTTGTGAGACTCTAATCTTGCATATATACCACAGGCAAACCAAGGAGACCAACACCAGAAGGCCTGCTAACACTCCCATGCCCGCCCATTCCTTCAGATGATTCATGGCTGCAGCAATCCATGTTGATAATCCTGTGGCTAGTCCTGCGTCCACTCTGGTAGAATTTACTGTGACAATGGCCACTCTCAGCTGCTCCATCGTAGTATCGAATTCTCCAGTCCAATTACCTAAAATATAGCTCGACAATTGTTTAGACAGATTTGCAGCACAGGAAAAATTCTCATGTTGTATGCTAGTGACACAAAGTCCAGCATACTTTCATTGACAGCCAGGTTGAGCGATTTGCCATAGGGTATCAATTTGCTCCTGCAAGAGGTCAATCCTCTGATTGAACACCATCAAGCTTCCTTTTAGTTGAGCATTAATTCCTTTATGTACAACTAAGGCATGAGCTACATTGGCTAAATGATTATTCAGGGTCTGAGCAGTCTGCCCAGTATGACCCATGGCTAATGCCCTGGTGGTAGCTCCAACAGCCGTCAATGAGATGGTAGTAACAATGGTGGCTGTAGTTCCAAGATCCCTTTTCTGTCTGAAGAGAGTCATAGCGTGAGGGGCATCAATGGGCACAGGCACCCAGTGAGGCATGCGAGTAACCAGAGCATACCTAAATTTACTAGCATTCCAGCATTGGGCAAAAAAGCAAGTATCATTACCACAATTACTTGGCTCTATCTGGCTAATAATGAATAAAAATGGGGATATAGACAAACAGGTGTGGGCTTATAGGAAATATTATGAGAAGCCTTAACCCCTCGTTGGAACATCCTGCCTCAGTTCTAGAACTAACAGTGGTGGTGTCCGAGGTCTGAGTAGGTTCAGGAGACCATTGCCCCCAGGGGCGAGACGTGCTCCATGCCAATTGACTAACTCCATGTTTTCCTCCAATTTTGAAAGTCATTTAAGGTTCTTAAATTATTTTTTTCCCTTTTTTCTTAAATTTTTCATCAATTACACTTTATTCATTCTGCATCCCCCCATAAGCCCCTCCCTCCTCTCCTCCCAATCCCACCCTCCCTCCTCCCTCTGCTTGCATGCCACTCCCCAAGTCCACTAATAGGGGAGGTTCTCCTCTCCTTTCTGATCTTAGTCTGTCAGTTCACATCAAAAGTGGCTGTACTGTCCTCTACTGTGGCCTGGTAAGGCTGCTCCCCCCCCCCCCCAGAGGGAGGTGATCAAAGAGCAGGCCAATCAGATTATGTCAGAGGCAGTTCCTCTTCACATTACTATGTAACCCAATTGGACTCTGAACTGCCCTGGGCTACATCTGTGCAGGGGTTCGAGGTTATCTCCATGAATAGTCCTTGGTTGGAGTATGAGTCTCTGGGAAGTTCCCTATGTTTAAATTTTCTTGTTCTGTTGCTCTCCTTGTGGAGACCCTGTCCTCTCCAGCTCTTACTATTTCCCAGTTCTTACCTAAAATTCCGTTCACCTGCCCAACAGTTGCCCATCCGGCTCAGCAACTGCTTTGATAGTCTGAAGGGCAGAGGCTTTCAGAGGCCCTCTGTGGTAGGTTCCTAGGTTGTTTCCTGTTTTCTTCTTCTTCTGATGTCCATCCTCTTTGCCTTTCTGGATGGGGATTGGACGTTTTAGTTAGGGTCCTCTCTCTTGCTTAGTTTCTTTAGATGCACAGGTTTTAGTGGGTTTGTCCTATGTTGTATGTCTATATGAGTGAGTATATACCATGTGTGTCTTTTTGCTTCTGGGACAACTCACTCAGGATGATCCTTTCCAGATCCCACCATTTACCTGCAAATTTCATGATTTCCTTATTTTTCATTGCTGAGTAATATTCCATTGTGTAGATGTACCACAATTTCTGCATCCATTCTTCAGTTGAGGGGCATCTGGGTTGTTTCCAGCTTCTGACTATTACAAATAAAGCTGCTACAAACATGGTTGAGCAAATGTCCTTTTTGTGTACTTGAGCCTCTTTTGGATATATGCCCAGGAGTGGTATGGCTGGATCTTGAGGAAGCGCTATTCCTAGTTGTCTGAGAAAGCGCCAGATTGATTTCCAGAGTGGTTGTACAAGTTTACATTCCCACCAGCAGTGGAGAAGGGTTCCCCTTTCTCCACAACCTCTCCAGCATGTGTTGTCACTTGAGTTTTTGATCTTGGCCATTCTCATGGGTGTAAGGTGAAATCTCAGGGTTGTTTTGATTTGCATTTCCCTAATGGCTAGTGAAGTTGAGCATTTCTTTAAGTGCTTCTCTGCCATTCGGTATTCCTCTACAGAGAATTCTCTGTTTAGCTATGTTCCCCATTTTTTAAGTGGATTACTTGGTTTGCTGCTTTTCAGCTTCTTTAGTTCTTTATATATACTGGATATGAGTCCTCTGTCAGATAAAGGGTTGGTGAAGATTCTTTCCCAATCTGTAGGTGGTCGCTTTGTTTTGATGATGGTGTCGTTTGCTTTACAGAAGCTTTTCAGTTTCATGAGGTCCCATTTATTGGTTGTTGCTCTTAGAGCCTGTGCTGTTAGTGTTCTGTTCAGGAAGTTTTCCCCTGTACCAATGAGTTCTAGGGTATTTCCCACTTTTTTTTCAAGCCGATTTAATGTGTCTGGTTTTATGTTGAGGTCTTTGATCCACTTGGACTTCAGTTTTGTGCAGGGTGACAAGTATGGATCTATTTTCATTTTTCTACATGTAGACATCCAGTTAGACCAGCACCATTTGTTGAAGATGCTATCTTTTTTCCATTGTATGGTTTTGGCGTCTTTGTCAAAGATCAGGTGTCCATAAGTGTGTGGGTTTATTTCTGGGTCCTCTGTTCGGTTCCATTGATCCACCATTCTGTTTCTATGCCAGTACCATGCAGTTTTTAAAACTGTTGCTCTATAGTACAACTTAAGATCAGGGATGGAGTTACCTCCAGAAGATCTTTTACTGTAGAGGATTGTTTTAGCAATTCTGGGTTTCTTGTTATTCCATATGAAGTTGAGAATTTTCCTTTCCAGGTCTGAAAAGAATTGTGTTGGTAATTTGATGGGCATTGCATTGAATCTGTAGATTGCTTTTGGTAAGATGGCCATTTTTACTATGTTAATCCTACCAAGCCATGAGCATGGGAGATCTTTCCATCTTCTCATATCTTCTTCTAATTCTTTCTTCAGAGATTTGAAATTTTTTTCATACAAGTCTTTGACTTCCTTGGTTAGGGTTACTCCGAGGTACCTTATGTCATTTGTGGCTATTGTGAAGGGTGTTGTTTCCTTAATTTCCTTCTCAGCCCTTTTGTCTTTTGTATACAGGAGGGCTACTGATTTTTTTGAGTCAATTTTGTATCCTGCCACTTTGCTGAAGGTGTTTATCAGCTGTAGGAGTTCCCTGGTAGAGTTTTTGGGGTCACTCACGTATACTATCATATCATCTGCAAATAGTGATAATTTGACTTCTTCCTTTCCAATTTGTATCCCCTTGATCTCCTTCAACTGTCTTATTGCTCCAGCAAGGACTTCCAACACTATGTTGAAGAGATATGGAGAGAGTGGGCAGCCTTGTCTTGTCCCTGATTTCAGTGGGATTGCTTTAAGTTTCTCTCCATTCAGTTTGATGTTGGCTATAGGCTTGCTGTATATCGCCTTTACTATGTTTAGATATGTGCCTTGTATCCCTGATCTCTCCAATACTTTGAACATGAATGGATGTTGGATTTTGTCAAAGGCTTTTTCAGCATCTAGGGAGATTATCATGTGGTTTTTTTCTTTCAGTTTGTTAATGTGGTGGATCACATTGATGGATTTCCATATATTGAACCACCCCTGCATACCTGGGATGAAGCCTACTTGGTCATAGTGGATAATATCTTTGATGTGTTCTTGGATTCGGTTTGCAAGTATTTTATTAAGTATTTTTGCATCAATGTTCATAAGGGAGATTGGCCGGAAATTCTCTTTCTTTGTTGAGTCTTTGTGAGGTTTAGGTACCATGGTGACTGTGGCTTCATAGAATGAATTTGGTAATATTCCTTCTGTTTCTATTTTGTGGAATAGTTTGAAGAGAATTGGTGTTAGCTCTTCTTTGAAGGTCTGGTAGAATTCTGCGCTCAAGCCATCTGGTCCTGGGCTTTTTTTGGATGGGAGACTTTTGATGACCGCTTCTATTTCTTTGGGGGATATAGGTCTATTTAGTTGATTTACCTGGTCCTGGTTCAGCTTTGGTAAGTCAAATCGATCAAGAAAATTGTCCATTTCATTTAGATTTTCAAATTTTGTGGCATATAGACTTTTGAAGTAAGTCCTAATGATTGTTTGGATTTCCTCAGTGTCTGTAGTTATATCCCCCTTTTCATTTCTGATTTTGTTGATTTGGGTGGTGTCTCTCTGCCTTTTAGTTAGCCTGGCTAAGGGTTTGTCGATCTTGTTGATTTTCTCAAAGAACCAGCTCTTGGTTTCATTGATTCTTTGAATTGTTTTATTTGTTTCCAATTGATTGATTTCAGCCCTGAGTTTGATTACTTCCAGCCGTCTACTCCTTCTTGGTGTGTCTGCTTCTTCTTTTTCTAGGGTTTTTAAGTGAGCCATTAGGGTGCTTGAATGAGCTGTCTCGGATTTCTTCTTGAAGGCACTTGGTGCTATGAACTTTCCTCTTAGCACTGCTTTCATTGTGTCCCACAAGTTCGGGTATGTTGTGTCTTCATTTTCATTGATTTCTAGAAAGACTTTAATTTCTTTCTTTATTTCTTCCCTGACCCAGCTGTCATTTAGTAACAAGTTGTTCAGTTTCCATGTGTGTGTAGGCTTTTTGTTATTTCTGTTATTGTTGAGGTCCAGCTTTATTCCATGGTGATCAGACAAGATACATGGGATTATTTCAATCTTCTTGTATCTGTTGAGGCTTGTTTTGTGACCCACTATGTAGTCTATTTTGGAGAAGGTTCTATGAGGTGCTGAGAAGAAGGTAAATTCTTTTGTATTTGGGTGTAAAGTTCTGTAAATGTCTGTTAGGTCCATTTGATTCATGACCTCTGTCAGAGACATTGTTTCTTTGTTTAATTTCTGTTTGGTTGACCTGTCCTTTATTGAGAGTGGGGTGTTGAAGTCTCCCACTATTAATGTGTGTGGATCTATATGTGCTTTAAATTTTATCAATGTTTCTTTCTCAAATGTGGGTGCCCTTGTATTTGGGGCATAGATGTTCAGGATTGTGATGTCTTCCTGGTGGAATTTTCCCTTGATGAGTGTGAAGTGTCCTTCCCCATCTCTTTTGATTAATTTTGGTTGAAAGTCTATTTTATCAGATATTAGAATGGCTACTCCTGTTTGCTTCTTGGGTCCGTTTGCTTGGAAAGTCGTCTTCCAACCCTTTACCCTCAGGTAATGTCTATCTTTGTGCCTTAGGTGTGTTTCTTGTATGCAACAGATTGCTGGGTTTTGTTTACGTATCCATTCTGTTAATCTGTGTCTTTTTATTGGAGAGTTGAGTCCATTGATGTTGAGAGAGATTAATGACCAGTGGCTGTTAGATCTCTTGATTTTGATGTTGGCTGTGGTCATCAGGTTATGTGCTTGGTTGCTTTTTGTTTTACTGAAGTGAGGTTATTTATTTCCTGTGTTTTCTTGAATGTAGCTAGCTTTCTTGGGGTGTATTTTCCCTTCCAGTGTCTTCTGTAATGCTGGATTTGTTTGTAGGTATTGTTGAAATTTGTTTTTGTCATTGAATAGCTTGTTTTCTCCATCTATGAGGACTGAGAGTTTTGCTGGGTATAGTAGCCTGGGCTGACATCTGTGTTTTCTTAGGGTCTGCATGATATCCATCCAGGCCCTTCTGGCTTTCATAGTCTCTGTTGAAAAGTCAGGTGTGATTCTAATGGGTTTGCTATTATATGTTACTTGGCCTTTTTCCCTTGCAGCTTTTAGTATTTTTTCTTTGTTCTGTATACTTACTGTTTTGATTATTATGTGGCGGGAGGATTTTCTTTTCTGGTCAAATTTGTTGGGTGTTCTGTAGGCCTCATGTATTCTAATTGGCCTCTCCTTTAGCTTGGGAAAATTTTCTTCAATGATTTTGTTGAAAAAAATTTCTGGGCCTTGGAGAAGGGAGTCTTCTTTTTCCTCTATACCTATTATTCTTAGGTTTTGTCTTTTCATATTGTCTTGCATTTCTTGGACGGTCTGTGTCAGGAATTTTTCGGATTTAACATTTTCTTTGACAGATACATCGATTTCTTCCATTGTATCTTCTACACCTGAGATTCTTTCTTCCATCTCTTTTAGTCTGTTGGTTATGCTTACCTCTGTAGTTCCTGTTTTCTTCCCTAGATTCTTCCTTTCCATTATTTCTTCCATTTGTGTTTTCTTTAATTTTTCCAATTCTATCTTCAGGTCTTGAGTTGTTTTGTTCACTTCCTTCACCTGTCTGATTGTACTTTCCTGTTTTTCTTTTAGTTCCTTCAACTCTGTTTCTATCATTTCATTCAGTGTTTTAAGCATTTCCTTTCTAAAGGCCATAAACTGTTTGGCTGCAGCTTCCTCTATTTCTTTACGGATGGCAATATTCTGTTTGAGTTTATCTTCCTCTATGTCTTTACATATCTTATTTGTTTCCTCTGTTATCATCTTCATGAGCATACTTGTTAGGTCATCTTCTTGGATTTCAGTTATGGTGGGGTGTCCAGGGCTACTTGCCCCTGGGTAACTGGGTTCTGGAGATGCCATATTGCTCTGTCTTTTGTTGCTTGAGCTTTTATGCTGGCCTCTACCCATTGTGTTATCTTAGGAGTTTGGGGTTATTTTCTGGTGGTTCCTGGGGATCCTGTGGTGGAGAGAATCCCCTTTGCAGAAAGCTGGTTTTTCCTGAAGGATGTCTTCTCAGCTTTTTTGGGTATAGTCCCTGGATGGCTGGTGTTTTTTCAGGAGTTGCTCACCTCAGGGATATAGACCTGAGTGGTAACTGTGGTCTTTGTTAGTCGAGAGGGTTCTCCTCTCACCCAGGGAAGTCCTGAGGGCAGCTGCCCTGTTTCTGGGTTTCTTGTTGCAAATTTAATGATCAGCTGCTGTGACCCAGTTGGACATCAGGCGCGCCTCAACTGTTTGTGCCTGTGTCTGGAGCACAGCTGAGTGCTGGCGCCTTGGCCCCACTAGACTGCTAGACTTTTTCTAGGGAAGGATTGGGTGATTTAGATCAGTACAGTTTCCTTCCTTCCCCATGGATTCTCTGGAGACATGGACTCCTAGTGTCTTTTTTTGCCCTGGTGCACACTGCTCAGTGTCCGCCAGCTGGCTGGCCACAGAAATTTGCCTGTGCCTGGAGCACAGCTGTGTGATGTCGGCTCAGTCTCTGCCAGCTGTCTGGTGCGCAGAAACTGCCTGTGTCTGCCTTTGCGGCTTTTGGGAGCCTGAGTGGCTCCCTAAGCTGGGTAATTTTCCGGGGACCTTTTCAGGTTGGGGGTGAGCTGAGTGCTCTGAGATCAGACCCGCCGTTTCTATCTCCGGCGGCGAATCAGGCGCGCAGGCAGGCAGGGCTCTGTGCGGGAACCTTGGTCCCTGGCTCTGGCTCCGGGCTGGCTCCTGGGGTGCCCGTGGAACCCGCCCGAGTCTTTTCCAGGGGATGTCTGGGTGACCTAAGGCCGGTCCCAATCGTTTCCTGTACCCTGGGGTTATCTCTCGACTGAAAATTCCAGTCTCTGATAGTGTGGTGCCCAAGGTTCAGTCTGGGACCGTGACCAGAGACACTGGCTTGTGGCTCTGGGCTGGGGCTGGGGCTGGCGGCTGGCAGCCAAGCCTCTGGTGGAACCGGTATCTCTTCCGCGGTTTAGCCGGGTGAGTTAAAAGCTGATTGAATCCCCCACTGTGGGGTATCCTCTCACCTGGGAAACACAATGACTGTGTTTTATGGCCGAGAGTTCTGATTGCTGTTCACTGTGCTGATCCTGCTGTGTTGCTGCTCAGAATGAGAGTCCTCCCGGCGCTGCCATCTTGCCCCTCCTTGCTTAGCTTCTTTAGGTGTATAGATTTTAGTATGTTTATCCTATATTATATTTCTAATATCCACTTATAAGTGAATATATACCATATATGTCTTTCTGCTTTTGGGATACCTCACTCAGGATGATCTTTTCTAATTACATTTTAACTAATTAAAAAACTAAGAAAAGAAAAGCTAGTGTGTATTTTTCCCATATTATACACTTTCGTTTGGTTAATTCTTTATGCACATCCTATTTGACACTCACAACAACTTGGTGCAATATTTTGTCCCCATATGAAGACAAGGAAAACTTACATAACTCAATAACATGCTCAAAATATGGAATTGAGCAAAGATTTTAAAAAGGCAGCTACATTGTGCTGTTTATTTATTTTATTTTAGCCAGTCCTGAAGATACCTGATAAAACAGGATCAGATGAATGGGGAGGAGGTCCCCCCTATCAGTGGACTTGGAAAGGGGCATGGTGGAGATGAGGGAGGGAGGGAGGGACTGGGAGGGAATGAGGGATCGGGACATGGCTGGGATACAGAGTTAATAAAATGTAACTGATAAAAAAAAATAAAGAAAAAAATAAAATAAAATAAAATAAACACCATTTATTTTATTAAAGTGACATACAAGAATATTTTGAAGAGCCACTCAAAGTTTCTTATGAAAACCAGCAGTCTCTATCACGTGACCCCAATTTTTATTTCCCAATACAATGTGCCAACAATCTTGCTTGGCTGTCCTTGCTTGGTATTCCTGCATCACTATTGCTAATTCATCGCTTAGTACTAATCTCCTGGGCCCCCTGCACTAGCACTTCTCTCTTCCCTCTTTCACAATAGTAAATGAGTGTTTACTGCTTTCATCTATCATAACACACTTTAAAAATACATTTCCTTGAGCTAGGTATGGTGGTGCACTCCCTTTCTCGCAGCTCTCTGGACACAGGGACAGGCAGGTCTCTGGAGGTCAGTCTTCTCTACATAGTGAGTCCCAGGACAGACAGAAATGAGACCTTCCTTGTCTAATCATTACCTTTATTGAATAGTCTGGTGATGATGAAGACCCATCAATGTTATAGCTGAGGTGATTTCTTTGGGACCAATTAGATATCCAAAGGCAAAATTTTCCAGTCATCTCTATGGGAATTCAGCCTTTCTAATAAGACTGTAAGGTTATGCAAGAGAGGAGCTGGGATAGGAATGGAGAAGGGTCTATCTCAGGAGTCTATATATGCAGGCTTTCCTATTTCTTCCATTTCACTACAACATTTCTTCTCCTAGCTCTGCTTTTGTTTCCACATCAGAGAGAGTTTATTTATTTTGTTTCCTCTCTGGAGAACAGATCTTTAGTTTTCTGATGGGCTGAGGCATTCAGCAAGTCAGAAAGATCTAAGGCTCTAAAACCCTTATAAAAGCACTTGAACTTCAATATGTAGCCCCACCATCACTCCTGCCTTTGCAGAAGCTAGGTGAGACTCTTGTATGAACATTTAGTCAGGTTCTGCAGCAGGGATTTGGCTGCTTCTGAGCATTCTCGTCTTGTTGTTCCTAACTTTTTGGGTTTGCTCTTGCACATCTCTCTCTGATATCTACACTGTTGTTGCAATGATTTCCTCTCCTAGTATTTAACAAAGTAATCCCTTCTATTATTTCAATGGGTCCTAGAAGAAAGCAGAGGAAAATGATGTTTTGGTCTCTTCTGCAGCCTCCCATCTTTTACTGCAGGTGAGCCAGCTACATTACTGACTCAGGTGTATTGACCTTCACACCCTACTCAGTCAACATCAGTGATATGAATTCTTCACTGAGATGGTCAAACATCAGGGCTTAGGTTGATAAGAATGACTTTCCCTTACTTACGGCCTTCACAGAATATCATGGTGTTCAATCCAGATTTTCTCATGCAAATGTCAATATCCACACTTGAAAACAGAAGCCTCCTTCAGCTATCTGGCTTAGGAAAGGCTTCAATGAGGAGTGGAGACATTGTGCACAAGTGTCCTCAAGTGTTCTGTAAGAGAATGGGACCTGGTTTTCTAAATCTGTTCCAAAAGGAAGAAATCAAATCACGTGTACCAATCTGCAAAGAAAAGCAAAATGATTTTTCCCTTCTCTGTAATAGCAAAACCACTGTGGAGTTACCAGGTGTTCTGAGAAAAGATTAGAAATAAAGTTTTTGCAGTGACAGGTAGAAGACTGGTTAAATGGAAAAACCTCAGTTCCTTTGAGTCTGCAGGTTTTATTGACTGGATCAGTAGTTTGATAACTATCCACCTATAAGTAGCAATAGGCCAGGAAGAGCATTTCTCAGACTGCAAAACCTCAAAAGATGTGGCATAATACATACCTGCATACCTTGGCTTTAATAACGAATAAATAGTTGCAAAATTGAAAATGTGGTTTGTTCTTTATAAAGTAAGCAGTAAGGGATTATTTAATGTTTTCATTGTAGGCTTAGATTTTTCACCAAACCTACTTTATTTAGGGATCCTAAACACTTCTACCTCCTTCCATCAACTGAACAGAGGTTAGGGAGAGAGAAGGTTATTAAGTAAAGGGGGTGTAGACCTTTTTGAATAAGTCTTTGTTGTCCAGGTACAGGATGACCGGTCCAAAGGCCAACACCAAGGAGCCACACCAATCAGCATGATTCAAAAGATAGGGACAGGTCAGTGAAAGCCATAAGACTCAGTTGTATTTCCTGGAGAAGTTCTCTGGAATATTTCTTTCTGCGAGTCAGGTGTTGAAGCATGAAGAGCAGCGCAACGATGTTTCACTGTCTGTGGGCTTCTATATATCTCCTCTCCTCAGCGTCCACCCTTGGATGTTCTCAGCTCACCAAAATCACAGCAAAACATCAGGTGTCCTCTCACAAGCCAGCCTCCAGAAAAAAATCACATGCCTCTCACAAGGCAACTTCTAGCAAAACATTACACAACTCAACTGAGTCTTCAAAAAACCCAGAAACTTCCACTTCATATCCCCCCTTTTGTTTTTAAAAAATGTTTTTTCTTTTAACATTAACCATCTACATACAATAAGAATAATTATGAGAACCATAAAGCTAGAACTTTACATCATATTTTTAAATGAGCTGTTTATATACAATACATCAAACAATAGTCAAACAAAATAACATTAAATTTCCATTAATATATAATAGTTACACAAAATAACCTTACATTTTTACCAATAGTAAATATAAAATAACTTAAATTTATACAAAATAAACTTAAATTTCAATCAATATTTCATATAAAATAATTTAATAATTTCTATCAATATAAAATAATTACACAAAATAACCTCAAATTTCTATCACCATACATTAATCCATGAGAAAGTAAAATAATACCTCAAATGACAAAAACGTCCTCCCCACCTTTTGAGAATGGGGAAGTAGTATAGGTTCAGATATCTTTTGAGTGTCGTATGAAAATTTGGGATCTTGGCCAACTCTTGGGAAAGCTAGCTATATCTTTTTCTATCCATTATCTATGTTGTCTGTCCATTCTCTGTGTTGTCTGTCTAGTCTCTGTCTTGTCTGTCTAGTCTTTGTGTTGTCTGTCCAATTTCTGTGTTGTCTGTTCATTCTCTGTGATGTCTGTCCTATGGGCTAGCCATTTTGAAGCTGATTTGCATACAAATTTTGGAAAAATTATTAATTGAGGTGGTCTATGAGAGTGCATCACCTGGGCTATTTGCTTTGTGAAAACATTCATGTCTCAGGTGATATGAGGTTTTCTCTTGTCATGTCTAATCTGTGTAAGTTTTGTTGGTAACCATATTTTGTCATTCCCTGTAGATACGTAAGCATATCCACATCCTCATTTCAAAACTATTGCAGGTTTCCATTCTAATCTAATGTCAACATATCCTTATAGTATATTGATTGACCTAATTCTTTAGGTTTTTTTTTTTTTTTTTTTTTTTTTTTTTTTTTTTTTTTTTTTTTTTTGCTAGTGTCTCTTCCTTTTTCATTGCCACTAACTAAGAAAATTTAAAGTTAACAAAGTATTTAGTCTGTCCCTGGGGTATTTTACTCTTTCTTCTTGTCTAATAGGCGTCTCTTTTAAGGAACCATTGGCTCCTTTTACAACTGCTAGTCCTGCAGGATGGTGTGGTATACCTGGAATGTGGTTTATATTGTAACATCCAAGGCTTGTTTCATCTTATTGGATGCATATGCAGGAGCATTATCAATCTAAATTTGCACAGGTATCTCCATAATTGCCATTGTTTCTAATAAGTGTATAATTATACAGTCAGCTTTTTCAGAACTTACAGCAGCTGCCCATTGAAACCCTGAGTATGTGTCAATGGTATGGTGTATATAATTTTGTTTGCCAAATTCTGCAAAATGAAAAACATTCATCTGTCAGATTTTATTTTATTTGGTACCCCTAAGTTTACTACCAGCAGTAACGGAATTAGGTTATATAGAGAACATATAGGACATTATTATTATTAGCATTATTATTTATTTGGCTTGTTGCTAAGTTATAGAAATTTTTTTCTTTAAACCTTTCCTATTAATATGATGTTTCTCATGAAATTTGGAGTCTTATAACACATTCCTTATTAGCAATTGGTCAGTTTCCTCATTTCCTTATGCCAATGGACTTGGCAAATCTGTATGAGACCGAATATGAGTAAAACATAATGGGTAGTCTCTACTTCTTATGGCCTGTTGTAATCACATAAATAACGAAGTTAATTCTGAGTTATCAGGAATGAATTCAACAGTCCATATATGCAAAACAACTCCTTCTGAATAGAAATAATCAGTAATTATATTAATAGATTGAGGAAAATCTAATCATACCATAAAGATTGCATACAGTTCTGATTTTTGATATGAGGTATATAGACTATGATCACTTTGTTTATGTCTTCAATTTTTACTTTGTTTATGTGCTAAGAAAATCCATTCCATAATACTATCTTTCCTTTGCATGATGAGCCCAGTAGTAGAATGAGTTGAAGACAAAATGATGAAAATACAATCAAGTTTAGGATCAGTTTGATCTACAAGATGCATAACAGCTGAAGCAGAAAAAAGAATTAACTCTTGTAAAACAAAGATATCTTGGTCTGTTTAAGTTTGATTCTCCTTCTAAGGTTTGAAAGCAAACTTACTAAACTCATAAGTACTCAATCCAATTGTAGACCTTGACCAGTTAATATCTCCCATTAATTTTTGAAAATTGTTAAGAGTTTGCAATTAGTCCCTAAGGATCTGTACCTTTTGTGATGTAGGTTTTGTTGACTATCTTATAACACAAATAACTAAGTAAATTTCCTCTTTGTATTTTACCTGGAGTAATATGTAATCCCAAACATGGCAGAATTCTTTGTGTTTTCTTAAAACATTTTCTCTAAAGTATTTGTTTCAGAATTGGCCAAGAAATACTATCCATGCAATGATATATCATAGATAGAGGATTCCTGTGGATTATTTCTAATGGTTGTTGCACAAAATATTGACATAAAGTTAGACTATTTAACATTTCCTGTAAAAGTTCCTTCCAGTGGTATCTTTTTATTGGACCACACTATTTAAAGTACGTACTGAGAAAGCAAACAGTTCCCTATCTTGCTCATGCAAGGGTATTGTGAAAAAGTAATCTTTCAAGTCAAGCATTATTATAGGTCATGCTCTAGGTAACAAAGAAGGCAAAGGAAGTCCAGATTGTAAAGGACTCATTGGCTGAATTACTCCATTGAGTGTCTTAAATCTGCTATCATCCTCCATTTCTTTGATTTCTTTTTTACAACAAACACAGGAAAATTTGATGGGCTGGTAGACTCTTCTATATGTTGAGACTCCAGCTATTCTTGTACAAGTTTTTTGGGGGCCACTGTTCTTGCCACACAGTTCTGTTTAATATCCATTTCAGGGGCAAGGCTATTGGTATTTCAACAGTGCCCCATTATAAATTTTGAAACTCAATTCCTGTGATATCCTATGTTTCGACAATGGGCACAGCCTGTGCGTGTTCTAAATTACCCATATCAACACCTTCTCCAGGAGCATTTACCATATCATCCCTAATTTCATCAGTTTCTGTCCCTGGGATTGCAGGAATATTAATTTGAGTACCTGTTGTTGTAAAAATTACTTTCCCTATAAATAAATGAGTATCTCAGCCTCAACTTCACTGTTTCCCATTTTGGTTTCACACATTTAATCCATTGGGCACTTTGTCTTATTTGTGATAATTTACCAATTCCTATAACCCATGTATAAACCTTCTGAAGTGGCCACTCTGGATTCTAAGACTTTGGGGAAAATATCCTGACATCACTCTTATATCTACCAAATCTTCTATTTCAACTCCATTCATTTGTACTATTAACTTGGATCTCTGATGATTAACTACTGTTTGCCAGAACATAAGTTTTCCAGTACTCCCAAAATCTCTTTCTACTGGGACAGCTTTGCCCTTGATGTAAAGAAACAGTAATAGCTGAGCATTTCTATTCCCTGCATTAATTTGAATCTCCTTTTTCACATATGCCAGAATTTTAATTTCTTCTTTGCAATCCCCATCTGTGATACCTAGATGCACAATAAATCCTTAAGAAGTTAATCCATTTCTTCCCAGGATTATTTCTATTGTCCTTGAAGTTAAAGGACTATAAACACCCATGGTTATCATATAACATTCAATATTTGGGTACATTGTAAGAAGCATCTCAGTGGTCATATCCTAAGTGCCATTGCCTTCAGTAGCATGCATTACATCATCAATATTTAGTTTTGATTTTCCTGCCCACTGGGTACCTCCTGGCTGACTGAAAGATGATTCTCATTGTTTGTTGTGGGCCTTGAGCTGACAGGCCCCTTTTTTATTTCCTAAGGACAATATGTATGTCTCTTTGGGATTTACAGTCCCTAGACCAATGTTTTACCTTGCTACAATGGCTACAAAATTCTGGAAGATTTGTATTTCATTGCATCTAGAAACTGTTTGATCTCTTCTACGAATACCATTTTCTTCAGAGTCAATAGCCTACTATTTTGAACTCTGAAGCCTCTAGTCTTAAAATTTCTTTGTAAATAACCAAATTAACCACAATTAAAGGACTGGATACTTTGATTTCTGGGATTTCTAGCTACAGCTTTTCCAATGATATTGGCGTCATGCTCCTGAGAGCCAATAGCAGTTGTCTTTCTTATCCAATCAGTTATTGGGGCTTCTTGTGCTTTTAATGGTCTAATTGCTCTCTTACATTCAGTATTTGAATTTCCAAACACCAAGATCTCTATCAATGACTTTCTTGTTTCAGAATCTGGCACAGCTCTATTGACAATGGAAGTCAATCTCTGTAAGAATTCAGTGAGGACTTCTCCAGGGCCTTGTGTTACTTTAGTAAGGAGATGGTCCCCCTACTTTTACAAGCTCCCTAGGTGCATAACCAACTCTGCAATTCTTTCTAACACCAGAGAATTGAGGGACCTTCAGAGTTTTCACCTCCCCCCAATCTTTTTCTTTCCTTCTTTCTTTCTTTCTTTCTTTCTTTCTTTCTTTCTTTCTTTTTCTTTTTCTTTTTTTTTTTTGTTTGTTTCTCTGATTGGCCTTTATTTTGATTTACAGGCATATTTATAGTGTTCACACCAGGCCTCCCCACACTTGACTTTCACCTTGTTTCTTGTTGTACATGGTGATGTTTAGAGGATGATAGGAACTTAACCTAAGAGACTATTCTCAAAGCCTTCCTTAGGATAAAAGCAGAGAGCATCTGAATCCAGCTGAGATTCTGCTTTCACTCGGCTCATGTTTCTTCCTTCTGATTTATTTTTATACCTGGAAACAACCCAGATGCCCCTCAGTTGAGGAATGGATACAGAAATTGTGGTACTTTTACACAATGGAATACTACTCAGCAATTAAAAACGAGGAAATCATAAAATTTGCAGACAAATGGTGGGACCTAGAAATGTTCATCCTGAGTGAGGTATCCCAAAAGCAGAAAGACACACATGGTATATACTCACTTATATAGACCTATAAGATAGGATAAATATACTGAAATCTATACACCTAAAGAAGATAAACAAGAAAGAGGACTCGGGGTAAGATGACCAATCCTCACTTAGAAAGACAAATGGGATGGACATTATATGTAGGAGAAAACAAGTAACAGGACAGGAGTCTACCATAGAGGGTCTCTGAAAGACTCTACCTAGCAGTGTATCAAGGCAGATGCTGAGACTCATAACCAAACCATCAGCAGAGTGCAGGGAATCATATGAAAGAAGGGGGTGTTAGTAAGACCTGGAGAAGACAGGAGCATCACAAGGACCAAATAGACTGTTTCTCCAACCAAAGACCATGTATGGATATAACCTAGAACCCCTGCTCCGATATAGCCCATGGTAGCTCAGTGTCCAATCTTATTCAAAATGGAATATATGATGACTATAAAGCAAAACCAGAAAACTCCCTTTGGGAACAAGACAAGAGACCACCCAAGAGCAATAGCCACTATTTTGCCAACATTCTTAAACAACATTGCCAACTCATCTAAGCCTGATGATTCCACTACTACATTAGAAGCAAAGTTACCCATTGTGTCTAAGCCACACCTGTAGGCTTAGATTTTTCACTAAACCTACTTTATTTTGCTTTCCTAAATGCTTCTACCTTCTTTATACCCGCTGACCAGGGAGATAGAGGAGAATAAAGGATATTAGGTAAAGGGGGTTTTAGACCTTTATAGAAGTAGTTCTTTGGGATGAGTACACACTTCATTGTCTGGATATCAGCAGTCCAGTCCAAAGGACATCATCAAGCAGCAACATGAATCAGCATGATTCAGAAGATCGGGACAAGTCAGCAAAAGCTTCAAGACTCTGTTGGATTGCCCATAGAAGTTCTCTGGAAGGTTTCTCTCTTTGAAGTCAAGTGTTGTAGCATGAAGGTCAATTCAAACAGTGATGTCTCACCATCTGTGGGCTTCTATATACCTCCTATCCTCAGAGTCTACCCATGGATGTTCTCAGCTGGCCAAAGTCATGCCCCTCACTTGAGAGAGCTCACAGCAAAACACCATGTGCCCTCTTACAAGACAATTTCTAGCAAAACATTACATGACTCAACTGAGTCTTCAAAGAAAATAGAAACTTCCACTTCAATTTATAGAAGCAGCAAAAATTAAGATTAAAATATAAGGCTTCTAATCAGATTAATTAATTAATAATTTTTTTTCTTCCAATGCATGGAGCAAAAGTTGTTTAGAGCAAGAGAGATCTAGGGCACTGAATATTGTCAAGTGAATTTGAAGATGATATTGCTGCATATTTGGAATCCCAAACAGTTTTATAAATGAGCAAAGGCAGGGAAAATATTTAAATCTGAAGGCAATCAAGTTGAATATTCTTTTGCTTCCACATCTCAATGAACTGGGAATATATATCTGGGCAAATCAAGCTAGTAAACAACTATATATAAGGTATTTCTGAATAAACTCTTGTGACTAGACTAGCTAAAATTTCCAGTTAAAATCTCATTCCTATAAAAGTTTTTTAGTGACAGTTTAAAATCCAGATTTTCAGTAGATTTAGAGAAAACATATAAACAACAAGCTGATGGTCATCGCTTTCATTGTGCCAATGCCTCATCTCTGTCCTTGGGGTCTTTGAACCCACCAAAACTGGGCTCCAGCATTAACTTGACAAAGGCTAGAGTCATCTGAGTAGAAGGAACCTCAACTGCTGAAGTTCCTCAACCACATTGGCTTCTATGCAAGCTTCTGGATATTTTCTTGATTTAGGATTTCCATGTAGTGGCCATACACATGGGAAGTGCTACCTCTGAGAAGGTGGTCCTCGAGTGAATGCAAAAGAAAAGAGAGCAAGCCAAGAGGAACAAGCCAGGATGCAGCGTAACTCTGTGGTCTGTGCTCTAGTTCACCACTTCCAGGTTCCTGCACTGAACCTGCCAGGATAACTGTAACATGAAATAAACACTTTCCACTCCAAAAAAAAAAAAAAAAAAAAAAAAAAAATCCAGAGTTTCTAGGTTTTAAGTATTATGGGATTGATGTATTCAACTAGTTACATTGTCTCATATGAATACAGTGGTAATATTGTGCTTAATTTGTAAAACTTATGTAAAACACTAGAAGAATCCTGTGCAATGAGTCCTTGTGTGCTAACTTTGAGGAATAGATGCCACTCTTTAAATGGGAATACTGAAGCTGGTTTCATATGCATGGCATTTGTCACTTATCATACACCCAGTGTTCTGCTGGTTGTGTGAGCCTCACACTACTTTTTAGTTGGGAACAAAGAAAGGTCTGCCAACGGAGTCTGTTTGTGCTACATCATAGGTAAGAAGAAGCAGTTGGGGGTATTAGGAGAAAAGTTCCTACTGAGGACCCCTAGCTGCATTCCTGATTTCTGGGCAATGCCACTCCCTCCTATCTCCCAACACTTTCCTCTGTAATTTATTATTGTTTGGACCATGTGGCTTGTGTGCATGTGCCCCAGTGTGGTGCAGGTGGGCCTTGTGCTACAGGACACAAGTGCACTTCAGAGGACAGCGTTGCATATTGCCTCTTGCTTTCTTTCTTGTTTGTGACAGGATGTCTTGACGCCTTTCATTACGTACACCAGACTATGTAGGTCGACCCTTCCAGGAATTCTCCTGTTTCTACCTGCTAACACACTATAGGAGCATCGAGATTACAGACCCAGGCTACCTGTGGATCTTATATAGGTATAAGAGATCTACACTCACCTACTCACTCTTGCTCAAAAAGCACTTTACTCACTGAGTCTGATCCCCAGCCCTACCCTGGCTGCCCTGGACTTTGTAGACCAGGCTGACTTCAAACTCACAGCAATCTACCTGCCTCTGCCTCCCTAAGTGCTGGGATAAAGGCATGCATCACCACGCCAGGATTTTTCATTATTGTTTTAAATCTCTCTTTACCTCTCTTTAAATCTCTCTTTAGAAAGATTCCCATTTGCCTCCCATTGACAAAAAAAAAATACAGTTCTTTAAGATTAAGACCTGTCTATAGCTTTTGGGGGGAAAATATTGGTTATATTATCCAGATGTTCTGACTCCTTTATATTGTGGTTTTCTGAATGAATTGATGTACTCTTCTTTGTACATTCAACTAGATACATACTTCTATGTGATAAAATAGACTTCAACCTTAGTCTATCTGATACTTTATAGTCATATCTCACTTTTTAATTCTCCTACTCTTGTAATAAGAAAATGTGTTTTACTTTTAAATATTCTCAAAACACTTATAGATTAGGGCAAAACAAATCACCTCCAAACTTAGTGACTGAAACCCACAGTTCCCATGGCTCAGGTATCTTGTGTGGCCTAGTTGAGTCTTTTGATTCAGTGCTTCTGTCAAACTTCAACCACAAATGAGAAGCCTGGAGGTAGGGTTGTATCTCAGTGTTTTACTACCAAGTCTTGGAGGTGACAACTCACAACTTTTTTTTTTTTTTTGGATTTTTAAAAATAGGATCAAGTCATTGCATGTATCCTACATGCCAGCTGTGAGGGATAGATAACACAAGTATGTGAGCACCAGGAAATGAAAATCATTTGAAGCCACCTCAGAATGTGTCAGCTACATCATTTCCTTAAAGAGACAGCGACAGACAGACAAGTGCAACTACCACCCTTGCAATTCAAGCTTATTTCTATAACATTTTCAATCTTATCTCACATGTTTTGTGAAAGTCATCATCCATATGAAACGTCATGCCTCCTAAAAGTTTATCCAAAACTCTACTTTCAGGGGACCTTAGAATTTCCCAACTCAGCTTCCACTCTGTGAGTCAACCTCTAATGGTCACAAAAATGGAAAACATGCCTCCTGCAGACTCTCAGATAAACCGATCCCTTCTTGCACTGGGCATAGAAATACCTGCTTTCAAAGGGACCTTTCAAAATTACACCATGCTTGCACTTTGGCCTCCTCTTTAAATCCTGGTAAATGGCAGAGTGCTCTCTTTGGATGGGGGCAAGCTTCCACTGTTAAAAGACGCTCATATGGCAACCCTGTGCTATCTCTTATGAGTCCTGCTAATGCTTTGATCATTTCAAATCTAAAAAGGGCTTAAAGTGGCTTTGTTAAAACCCTCTCTATGAAAAGCTGAAATCCTTCAATAAGTCAGAATGAGATGCAGCTATATAAAGACACAGCAGTTACATGATTTTCCTAGTAGGAAATGCATCAGCTAAGCTTTACCATATTGCATCTGAAGGAAGTTTATATATATCTGAGATATCAGAGATATGAGCACATAAATTTTAATTATACACGCTGAGAAGTGCAGTACAAGTCTTCGCCTTGGGTGAAGGTAGAGCCAGCACTACCTCAATGATTCAGTTTAAATAGCAGTGAGGAAAGCAGCACCCTACGCAAACCGTATCCACACTTCTACTGCAGAACTTGACAGTCTGTTATTAAAGATCTGTTGATGGATGGATGAATTGATCATCTCCATTACAGATACAAATACTTCTAGAAAGAAAACCACTAAGGTTATTAATTGTAGGATTTAGTAACTTTGAATCAATTAATAAATTATTTGAATCAGAGTGTTTGTGACACATCACAGAAGGAGAAAGAAAGGAAGCTGAATACTTCCTTCAGACAAGTGATAGGCTCTGTGAGGGGCAGAAATCAAATATGAGGGGAAGAAGAAAACCCATGAGTCAGGCATTTGGTGGCCATGGGAAGCTTGCAAGCGTGATAGGTGAGCTGAGCAAATCTTCATTCCACCTTTTGTAGTGGCCAACCTCAAGTGCAGACGTAGCCTCACCTGTACAGTGCTCCTGTCAGTGCACTTTCTCAGAACTGTAAGGGAAGTTTCGGTTTCTTTGAAAACTCAGTTACGTTATGTAAATACTTTTTTTTTCCCCCATCAGGACTGCCTGGATCCTCTTCCTCTGTGGGCTGTCTAGGTCACCCTACCAGAGAGAGATCAAGGAGCAGGCAACCGAGTTCATGTCAGAGACTGTCTCTTCTCCCCTTACTAGGAGACCCACATGGAGACTGAGCTGTCATGTTGGGCATGTTTTTGTTTTAATCCCAAGGGTGGGATTTTAGTTTGAGCTTTAGTTTGTCCACAGTTGTTAATTGTCTCGTGCAGGGCATGGCTTTTGCCAGCTGGTAGTGGCTTTCCACATGTGGCAGGGAGAGGGGCATTGTCTAGGATTCTGAGAACATAAATTTAACAGCCCCAAAAGAGGTGGTGTTGGTGTGTGGTGAGTAGCACTTTGCAGAGACCGGAGAAACGGACTGTGTAGTGGTTTGGAGCAGACAGACAGAAAGAAATGTTTCAGGGTGTGGTGGCTTGGATAAGACTGCTGGCTGTGTCTGCTGTTGATGGAGATTGGTATAGAGCCCTGAAAGAACTTATTGACCCTAAACAGCCGGGAGAAGTAAAGGGGCCCTCTCACCCCTCTAACCTTCTCTTTCTTGTATAGGGTTGAGAGGTTGGAAGGGAGGTTGAAGCATAAACAGCCTGAATAACATAGAGTTTTAAAACCAAGTACTATACAGAATCATTCTGAAAGTGTCAGCAGGAAGCTACCAGTGGAGTGAGCAACTGATTTTAATTGCGTATAAGTTTAAGTAAGGACGAGAGAGCCACCCCATTCTAGAAATTCAATGTCTGTGTTGCTGTCTTCAGAGGGAAAATAGAAGTTGCTCTCATTCGGACTATTTGTGTTTCCCAGTGCAAACCATTAGTTTGATCATCTTGGAACTTCCATTTTACATGGTCCGGGATACTTGACAGAGGTGACTGGGTGAAGCTGTGATGGCTGGGCTTGCTCACAGGCCTCCCTTCCTCTTAGACACAGAGGTAAACAATACATGATGTTCACAGTCATAATCCCGAGACATCAAGAAAATATCAAAGTGTACTTATTGGTACACATATGAGATGGCAAAAATATGCACCTTATATGTCAGGAGGATTTTTAATATTTTTTAACAGTTCTAAGCATTGCTTCCCAAATCCTTTAATGTCAAGTCATGCTTTGACATGCCACTTGGTTTCTAAAAATACATATGAGCTATTTTGCATGGTTTTTGCTACTCAGGTTTCCTTCATGAAATAAAAATATACCAAAAAAAACCCCAAAACAAAACCAACCAAACAAACAAACAAAACCTTCTAGACTTTGGGCACAGCTCTCTGAGCTAGAAATGAATCATCAAACAAAATTATGTGAATGAAGGTAAATGGGCTAAGTATAAAGTAGCAACACCCAATCCTACAGGCATGCAGGGAGGTGGACAAGCAGGGGCAAGCACAGAGAACTTTGTATTGGCCCAGTGCAGGTGCTTTTAGTTTCCTGAGGAGTCTTCTGCCAAGACTTCTACCCTCCATCTATCCATCCATCCATCCATCTTTCTACCTATCCATCCATCCATCCTTCCACCAATCCACCCATTCATTTACCCACCCAACCATTCACTCAACTTTCTGAAACTTGAATCAAAAGAACATTGGCAACTGACCTTTTTCTGTGATCACTTTGACTCAGTAAACTATTGAGGCTAGTATCAAGTTCTTCCCACACTGGGGTCATTATTTCTAGATGATCATCAACAACTTTTCTCTTTTATCTCTCTCTTTTAAAGATTTTCCATGAAGTTTTTCCATTCTGAAGTTTTCTGAAATAAATATTTGGTATCTTTTGCTACAGAAACTTAGCCACATTATAGTTCAAAAAAGGAGCTTCTCATTTTTTAAACTAGTCAACTCCAACAGTATATGCTGACCACAGTGTATACGAGGTGTGCCACAGAAGTATTCTTATATAACCAAGTTACATCTACCATTTAAACACACACCTGAAAATAGCTAAATGGTAAGAATTATACTCGAATGTTAAGGGAAGATGAAGTTAGGAAGTAAACTAGGATGTTGAAGAGGCAAGTGCTACAGGTAGTTAGAGAGATGGACCTGAATTCACTAACATAATTCAAGAGTCAATTTCGGAGATTATGAGAGGACCAAATCCTATTTTGTCTTCAGAGCTGGAAAGATGAATAGATATCAAAGATCCTCACTTCTGAGAGTGTGTGTTAGTCAACTCAGGAGCCCATAGCAAAATACCATGAGCTAGGCGTTTAACAGCTGAATTTATTTTCCCAGGTCATGAGAAGCTGGCAATCTAAGATAAGGGTAGAGATGGTAGGCTTTTGGTGAGGGCTCATTTTCTATCTATAGCCCTGAACTTTTTCCTATTTCATGGGAGGAGGACATGAGGTTTCATGCCAGAACCTCAGAAGCCCAGGTTTCATCATATTGGGGATGTAAGGACTTAAAGCAGTCTGAGGAAGATACAATTAAGGCTGTGGCAAGCTGTATCAGATCCTCTATTTGTTATTATAGCTGTTTATAGTCCCCCTTTAGAATATGTTTAAAACAGGCATGTGTGTTTTTTACCATATTACATGTAATATATAGTTATAATTATTTGATCTGTGCCTATGTCTTCTGTGAAACCAGGCTCCATAAGCATAGTGAAGACTTTTTTATTCATTGTTTTGTTAGTTGTTTTCTTTTTAATATAGTTGGTACTCAGTACATAGCTTCTTGGTATAAACTTACATTCAAATTGTTTGTTATTTATATTTTGGGATAACTTTTTCGTTGAAAATTTTATCCTTTAAAAATGTATTCTAATCCATGTATTCCATTTCTGTAAAATGTTGAAAGTATTTGACCTGTAAAATAATACAGGAGGGTGTCTAAAATCTCCCTTGTCATCTATATTATAGGCAAACTTTCAGACATACATACTGTTACATAAAACCCTCCTAATCTTTTATAATGTATTCAAGTACAGAGTGACTTTTATAATGTATTCAAGTACAGGACTATGTAGTTCTTTAGGCCACGCCATCATGGCCTGGAATGTATGAGTTGCTGCAATCTGATTCCAACTTGCTCTCTGATTTTTGTCACCTAATTTATTTGAACACTCAGCTCTACTAGAAACTCTCTGATGGTTTATTCATTCCAAAGCATGCTCTTCACTGCTAACCCTGCTGTCCTCCTCACTGTAGTGGTTGCACTGTGTTCTAAGCTTTCCAAAGCATTTACACACATTACATTTAATTCTCATTACAATCCTACGAGATGAATATTGACTTATAAAATTTAGCTGAAGATACTGAGATAAGACAACATATTCAACATGGTTTTGTAATTCATAAACCTGTCTCACCCACAAGCCTCTATTCCTAATGACCACATCTTCATTTCTATCTCGATCTTTGTGGCGCCATTGAGGTCACATTTCTTTCACACTGTCTTTGCTACACTTTCTGGTTCAGGAAACCCTCTATCCTAATGTCGGTTAGTGTGTGAGACTGAAGATTTAACTGGCTAGCAGGCCACCTTTCTGCTGAACATCTCAGTTTGCATAGAAACACTGATTTCTAAGTAGTCACGTCAGAATCCAAGTGACTAACTTGTTGGTTTAAGCAATTACATTTAATGTTGGAGCTGAAATCACGGCTTGGTTGCAACTCAGTATATCTCCTTTCTATTCTAACTCACTGAGGCTGAGGGGTGGCTTCAAGGAAATGAAGGAGAGAAGGTTATCATCTAAGAGAGGGCAGAGTCAATAGTGGAAAGGCTGTGAGAAGTTGAAGTTTCAGATTTCTTTCTTCTGTTTTACTTCACTGTTACCTCTTCCCCTTCCTTACTTCCTCCTCAAGACAATGCTGGAGTCTTTGCTGGTGTCCCATGATGTGAGAAGATGGGACAGGGAAGGCTAGAGTTGATGGAAGATGTCAGACATCTCCTTTGCTCTTACCTGTAGCACCATTTATGCAATTCACACAACTAAGTGAAATGTTTGGAATGGAAGGCAAAAGAGCTCTGCCACCAAGGATCTGGCTGCAGAAGACACTCACCACAGCACCTATTCTCCATGTGAAGAATGCTTGGGAAGCTGGACTTTAAATTTGAGGGTTTTCTTCCTCCATCAATTCTGTAGCATAGGTTATAGGAAAACTGCTGATTTTGAGGTACTTCATCAAGCTCCCCAAGAAAGAAGGACATCAATGTAATTGTAATGTCCTACAGAGTGAGAGTATGATAAATGGATTGAAGGCACTTTTTTCAGTCATATGAACAAAATACATTTTTAAAAAAATTTTGAGTTATCTTTTTCAGTTATAGGAGGTATTCTGTGAGTTGTGTATGTGATGCTTCTATTTTTAAACTTGATATCTGTATTTAGCAACTGGCAGGACTATAGTACTTTTTAAGGAGATTCACACATGCTTCTGTAATAACCACAATAAACCCACTGGTTTATCAAGATACATTTGCATAAACTGATTACTTTATTCTGCCATAGTGCCATTCGGAAATGGCATGTATTCATAAACCCCAACAAAATCGTCACACCACAGTCTACCTCTTGAGTGCTGAGACTCCCTGTATGCATCATCGCACCCCAGCAAGATTGACCAGACCTTGTGAGTAATGCTGGCTTACCAATGTGTATTTAAAGGTCAAGAGGCAAGATGCTAGTTCTTCCCACTCTAGAAAAATATATATCTGCAGGCTAATATTCACCTGGGCTTATAACCTATTTTCTGTATAATTACCTTATCTGGTATTCAGTCACTCCTGCTCATCACACTGACTGGTTTTGGAGAATTTGCTCCCACCCAAGAGAATTTGCTTTTATAAAGAGTCTACTATAATTAATGTAGAATTGTAGGAAATAGTGGAGAAGATACTTGAGAGATGGAGAATAAAAGCATGACATTTTAAATCCTGATGTTATATTCCCATTTCCTACCAAAAATTTTAAATATGTTTTTCTCTCAGTATAATATGTAAATATTATTTCCAATGCCCCACCTTCTAGAATGTATACAAAAGCAACTGGCCCAGGAGTGAATTTCCAGAGCTTTATCAGTCATTATTCCTAGTTTCAGGAGCAACTTGAATCAGCGGTGAGATGACCTGTAAGCAGCTCAAACATCTGGAGCAGCATCAAAGATGTAAAGGAAATGATTTCTCATGGCTGGATTTCAGACTAATTCAGATATAAACAAATTCAAATTGATGATAAATTCACTTGGCGCCTGCTCTTCTGTCTGAAGTGTTGAGTTTCTGCCAGGACACTCAGGATGGCTGAATGGAGAAAGCTAAAGTAGCAATTAGATGGTACTAATATGGTTCCAATATAATCCCTACCCTATGCCCATGTCAAGTCTTTGCTTGCCAGGGCTCTTGGCTACCATCCCAGGACTTTATTGCATTTTGCAAGGAGCCAGAATACCCTTGTACTTTAGCTCTCTGACTAATTTTAAATACAAGCTTCATATTCAAGCAGTAAAAAGGGACAGAAGTACTTCTGTCAAATATATGACATTGTTCTCTAATTTAAAGTTTGGTTCATTTGCAAGAATAGCTGCTAGTGAGGAGGTAAAGAATGTAAATAGACAAGTCATAGCCTGAATTTCAAGAGTTTTAGTCACTCACTGTCCTGGACAACTTTGTAATTGGGTTGGAGACACTGTTATTGTTTTATGTGCATCTCATTTCTAGGTGGAAGGAATATTAAGTGTGGCTTGGTCTCATGGAAGCTGAGGATCAGTAGAGCTTATGAGAAAAGTATTGGTCTCATTATGGAAACTGCTGCTCTAGGCAAGATCAACTCTACTGGTCTCATCTTTGCTAGCTACTAAGTCTGCAGACATGGAAATACTGCTTGAAAATTTTAGACCTCCATTTTTGTGCTGGCTAGAATTATGTAAACTTGATGCAGTCTAGAGTCACCTAAGAGAAGGAAACCTCACTTGAGAAAGAAAGTTTATGTGAACCTCAATGTATTGAACTATTGTCCTATTCAGGGTTACTATTGTTGTAATGAAACACTATGACCAAAAGCAGCCTAAGGAAGAAAGGGTTTATTTGGCTTACACTTCCATATTATAGTCCATCACTGAAGAAAGTCAGGACAGGATCGTGAACCAGGCAGAAACCTGGACGCAGGAGTTGATGCAGAGGCCATGGAGGAGTTATGCTTATTGGCTTGCTCCTTTTGGCTTGCTCAGCCTAATTTATTATAGAAACCATGCCCATCAGCTCAAGAGTGGCACTACTGCAATGTGCTGGGCCCTCCCACATCAATCACTATAACTAAGAAAATGTCCTACAGGCTTGCCTTCAGCTCAATTTTATGGAGACAATATCTTTTTTTTTTTCTTCATTGATTTATTAATTTGTTCATTGTACAACCCAATTGCAATACCACCCCCTCCTCTCCTCCCAGTCCTACCCTCTCACCCACTTCCCCCATAAGTCACATCAGGACTAAGTGCCTCTTCTTTCACTGAGGCAAGACAAGGCCCTGCTAGAAAAGTGGGATCCAAAGGGAGGCAACAGTGTCCAAGTCAGAGATAGCCCTACTCCCATTGTCCCACTTGAGAACAAAGCAGCTCATCAGCTTCATATGTATATGGGGCCTAGGACTGGTTCATGCATGTTCTTTGGTTGGTGCTTCAATCTCTATAAGGCCCCATAGGCCCAGGTTAGTTGCCTATGTAAATCTTTGTGTGGTGTCCTTGACTCCTCCAGATCCCTCAGTCCTTCCTCGGACTCTTTCACCAGACTCCATGAGTTCTGCCTAATTTTTGGCTGTGGGTCTTTCATCTGTTTCCATTATCTCCTGGATGAAGCCTTTCAGAGAGCAGTAATGCTAGGCTCCTATCGGCAAGCATAGCAGAGTATCATTAATAGTGTTGGGTGTTGGGTCTCTCCTGTAGGGTGGGTCTCAAATTGGGCCAGTCATTGGTTGACCGGTCTCTTAATCTCTGTTTCATCTTTTATCCCAGCACATCTTGTAGGCAGTACAAATTTTGGGTTGAGAGTTTTGTGAGTGGGTTGGTGTCCCCCTCTCTCCATTGAAAGTCCTGTCTGGCTATAGGAGGTGCCTAGTTCAGTTGCCATATTAACTCACGACTTCCCTTCAACTCTTCCAAAATCTACCTACTCTTCCTTATCCTTCGCCATTTCCACTTCTTCTTCTTCTACTACTACTATATTATTATTATTACTATTATTATTATCATTATCATTATAGAAGATCATCTCACAGATGATTTTCTTGTGTTTGGCTCTTACAATTTTTCTGCCCCCACTCCATGATGCTATCTGGGCCTTAGGTGTAAGAGCTGTATTGTAAATTTACTAATTGGGGATGAGTACCTCATAGTCTGTTGCTCTCTCCATTTGACCAGTTGTGGCTTTTTGTAATTGTCTATGTTTGCTACAAAATAAGCTTCTTTGATAAGGGATGCTATATTCACTTGATATAAGGGTAAGTATTTAGAATGCTTATACTTCTTTAAGAAAGGGACAACAAGCCACGCGCAGTGGCACACGCCTGTAATTCCAACACTCAGGGAGACAAACGCAGGTGGATGTCTGTGAGCTTGAGTCCAGCCTGGTCTACAAAGTGAGTCTAGGACAACCAAGACAGCACAGAGAAACCCCCTCTCAAAAAAAACCTAACAAACAAACAAAGAAAAATTGTATTAAAAAGTGGCACTATAGGTTTTCCTCTAGGATCTACAGTCACATTAGTCATGGGCAGGCAGTTGGCTAATTTCACGGTACCAGTGATGAAGTCCTTCCTATTGAGTGGGATGCAACTCCAATCAGGTGAGTGCTGTTGCCCCTTGGAAAGATCTTACTGTGCTGATCATTGTTGTGGTTTGTGGAATTTATAGCTGAGTAGAACTATTGCTTCCTTTCTCCCTTGGCAGTTTACACAACTCCTTTCGATACCATCAAAGCCATCCTCCACCCTCAGGAAGGAGGCTTCCAGGTAAGTTTCAGATTAATACCTCTTAGTCGTAGGTCTGAAATGTGCGGTGTCTTCAACAATATTTTAAGGATTGATGGCTAAAATTGGTTGGAAAATTATAAAACAATTTTAAGGTCTTAAGATTTAAGTAGAATCTAACTAGCAAACATTCCTGGTGAAACAAGTATGCTTTTTAACCATAGTTACCAGGCAGGTTGAAGAAAAGTAAGGAATGAGACACATTTTACAGAGAAAAACAATGTTTACAGAAAAATCACATTGGGAATCTTACCTACTTGAGTCACTTCTAATTATAAGTAAATCCTGCCCCCAGGAAGCTGCAGGGAAGTAGGCAGGAGAGCTTCCTAGATCCCTGTGACCAACATGCAATGACGACTTCACACCATGTTGGCTATTGAGAGAATTATACAGTACTTGAAATCTGCCCTTATAGAGATTATAATCTAGCTAGAGGAATAAGACTTATATATCACATAATTGTACAAGGAATATGAACTTGTAAATTGTTAAATCTGTATTTAAAGACAGGAGTTGGAGTTTTAAAATGAAGGAAAAAAAGGAAGGAAGAAGAAAAGAAGGAACAAAAAAAGATATGACAAAGGAAGAAAGATAAGAAAAGGAAGGATGGAGAAGACAACAAGGAAAAAAGGTAGGAAAGAAGGATAAAGGAATGGGAAATTAAAGGAAGGAAGAGAGAAAGGAAGGAAGGAAGAGAAGAAAACTTGAGTATGATTCATGGAAAAGAAATGATTTTAATAGAACATAAATGGCTATAATTTGGAACTAGAAAACATGGAAAAGACATTCAGAATATTTAAACATAAGTAAAACATAAAGAAGGGACCAAAACTGATACAAAGAAATGACTACATAAAATAAAGTATGATTTATGAACCTTGTTTATATATAAGCTGATATGACAATGTCATCAGACATTCACTGCTCACAACAGACAGCAATTCCTGTAATTCATCATCTCCCTGTAAGGAAACAAGACACCTGGATGAGCTAGCTATCCTGACAACGATGAGGATACTTCAAATGCAGAAGAAAGATCTAAATAAACAAGACCTAAATCCAACAGAGGCCAGTATCAAGTGTCAAAGTCAAGTTTGGATAAGGAATTTAAAATCTCAATTGTCTGACTGTGCGGCTTAGGGCTGGGAATTCTGGAAGAGACCATTTTATGAATAATGTTTACTCTCACTGATCAAATATCCCAGTGCAACAGGATTCCTTCAGAGCTTAGACACCATGTGAAGAGTATGATAGCTGAGTTAAACACACACACACACACACACACACACACACACACACACACCACAGATCTTGAAAGAAAACCGAAATAGTTCTTCAGATAAATTATTACTATTATGTTGTTCAGAGAAATCTTTGGAAAGCTTTAGTTCCATGAGTGGAAGAAAAAGAAATAATTACAATAAATTGTGTTTTAAAACATTGAGCTTTGGCTTCAAATAGTTATGCTTGAATATTCCTTCTGTATCACTTAAGATAATAGAGAGAACAGACTTAGGGAAGAAAAGCAGTATTTTCAAAGCAGGGTGCTATAAAACCAGTCTCTACTCTGGCAGTCTTATGCACACTTAGGAATTCTTCCTGTAATTTCTCCACAGCGGCCAGTGTTGCTGCTATGTGGATTCTATTTATGGTAGCAAGGCTTATGGGGCTTATGGAATTCTCAAGGCCATGGTAGCCGGAAGACTAAGCTTTGCTGATGTGAGCAGGGAGTGCAGTCAGGGAAAGAGTGGCACAAAGCCTGTCTGCTTTATTATGGAATTTAAAGAGGAGAGGACAGGGCAATACATTAGACTGAGCTATATGGTAATAATCCGGGCTTAACTAAGCAGGTTGACTTTTTATTCCTGATTCCCTTAGTTCTTTCTTAGCATATCAGTAAAACAAAGCAAAGAATAGACGTTAGGAGCAGACAGCACAATCAGCTGAATTAGCATGTGAAAAAAAATCCAGATTCTCACTGCACACTTCCAAAATAAATTCCAGATGGTCTGGAGTTTTAAATATAAATAACATAAGCTTGAGTGCATTAGAATAAATAATTAAATAATTATCTTACCCTTGCTAAAAGAGAACAGCCTACCCACATTCCCAGCAGCACAGCTTATAAGGGAAAGTATTGATCAAGCTGATAACATAAAAATTTCAAGTTTATGAGGGAAATAAATCCACAGACACAATTAAAAGGAAAGTCAGTCTGGAAAGCACTTTTAAGAGCTTCATTTCTATGATACTAACATGTAGTCCTTAATATATATAGGGCAGAGATAAGGGATTAATTTCCTAAATAATTAAAGTAATCATATAAATCAGTATAAGATGATAACCTAATGGAAAAATGAAATTATAACCATAAAAATAATATTCATTGCCATTAATGATCAAATAAATACCAATTTAACTGATTAAAAGTTATATTTTCATGTTGAAATTATATAAGAAAAATATCTAGTGTTGAGAAAAGTATGGGGAAAAGGTAGTGTCATACAATGAAAACAGTGGCTGAATTTTATTTAAAATGTGCTATGTGCCAGATGCAATTTTGCACTTCTGAAATATTTTCACACTAAAACTTTGGAATGGCTTTATGACAAATTCCATTGTTTTGCTGAATCCTGTCTTAGTTCTCATATGTGAAACCAAGTCAAACAATGGAATTCGTCATAGAGCCCAGAAGCTGAAGCAGAGTAAATAGCTTACAGAGTATGTGTTAGAAGTCACTGACTCATAACTCCCAGGCCACCCTCATTGAAAAAGGACATAAACTGATTCCTTGTTGCTCGGAGACAATTTAGTAAAAGTTAGTTTATTTGCTAAAGTTGTTAGAATATTCACATAGTCTTACCCAGGAATTCTTTATGTAAGAATGATGTAAGAATGCAAGGTTATATGTTCAGAGTCAGTTATTACAGATAAATGGTAGTAGAAACATGATCTGACATAGGAAATACCTCTGCACATGAAGGAGGCAGCTCTCTGCACTATTGGACAGATAGCTCAAGTGCTGGTGTGGAAGCATAGTGCTGCTCAGGGAAACACATGCTCTGTTCAAGTAGCAGTGCAGAAAAGTTCATGAATCCATTTTGTTGCTTCTCCAAAATTCTGTTGTAATTAACCCAGAGGCCTATTACAAGGCCTCTTATAGCAATATTATTCTTATGATTACTTCCAATTAGAGAATGATCTCTGTGCACTGAACATGTATGGATAAGCACCTATCTTCTTTCTCATGCTGCTCCCCTTCCAGGGGAAGAGACGGGATAAAACGGACAACATATGCCATAGCAGATGGCAACCGTGACAAATGAGAAAAGCACACACACCGGCAGGAGTGGCAGCAGCAAAGAACACACATTTTGTGTTAGGAAACTGAGTATAGAATTTTTTTTTCAAGAGAAAAAGGCAGAGCACAGGCACCCCGATTCTACTGTGAATTAATGAAAACCTCAAAGAATGCTATCTAGTAATTAGTAGCTGATATTGTTCTTTTTTATTTAACTTTTATTAATTACACTTTATTCATTTTGTATCCCCCCATAAGCCCCTTCCTCCTCCCCTCCCTGTCCCCCCTCTTCCCCTTTCTGCATGCATGCCCCTCCCCATGTCCACTGATTGGGGAGGTCCTCCTCTCCTTCTTTCTGATCTTAGTCTATCAGTTCTCATCAGAAGTGGCTGCATTGTCAGGGTTCTAGCAACAGAACAAGAAAATTTGAACACAGGGAACTTCCCAGAGACTCATACTCCAACCAAGGACTATTCATGAAGATATTGTTCTTACTATCAATGATTACTTGCAATCCTAGGGGTTAAACTCAAGGCTTCATGCATGCAGGCAAGCAGTCTTACACTGAGCTACATCTTCAGCCATAACTAACTATTTTTTTATTCTTTATTTATTACAGTTTATTCACTTTGTATCCTAGATGTAGCCCACTCCCTCATCCCCTCCCAATCCTACCTTCCTTTCCTTTTCTCCTCCCATGCCCCTCCTCTAGTCTACTGTTAGGGGAGGTCCTCCTCCTCTTCCATCTAACCCTAGCCTATCAGGTCTCATCAGGACTATCTGCATTATCTTCCTCTGTGTCCTAGTAAGTCTGCTCCCCCTTAGGGGAAGGTGATCAAAGAGCCAGCCACTGAGTTTATGTCAGAGACAGCCCCTGTTCCCATTACTAGGGAACCTACTTGGACACTGAGCTGCCATCGGCTACATCTGTGAAAGGGTTCTAGGTTATCTCCATGCATATCAGTTGGTTGGCATATCAGTCTCATAAAAGAACCCCTGGGCTTTTCAGAAGTGTCAGAAAAGAGCTCTGAGCTCCTTGTAGAGCTCCTGTCCCTCCAGGTCTTTCCCTTTCCCCCTTGTTCCATAAGATTCCCTGCACTCTGCCCAACGTTTGGCAATGAGTTACAGCATCTGCTTTGATATCCTGGTGGGTAAAGTATTTCAGAGACCCTTCATGATAGGCTCTGTTCCCTGTTTTCTCCCTCTTTCAATATCCATCCCTTTCTGAATGAGGATTGAATGTCCTACCCAGAATTCTCCTTCTTGCTTAGCTTCTGTGGGTGTACAGATTTTTAGTATGTTTATTCTATATTATTTATCTTCTACCCAGTTATAAATGAATATATACCATGTGTGTCTCAGGATGATCTTTTCTAGATCCCACCATCTGCCTGCAAATTTCATGATTTCCTTGTTTTTAATTGCTGAGTATATTCCATTGTGTAAATGTACCACAACTTCTGTATCCAATCCTCAACTGAGGGACATCTGGGTTGTTTCCAGGTTCTGGCTGTTATGAATAAATCTGCTACAAACATGGTTGAGCAAATGTCCTTGTTGTATACTTGAGCATATTTTGGATATATGCCTAGGAGTGGTATAGCTGGATCTTGAGGTAGCACTATTCTTAATTTCCTGAGAAAGTGCCATATTGATTGATGAATGATAAAATGCCCAGTAGCCTTTTGAAAACCACTGTGTTTCCTAATGTTTCGGGAACATGGAATCTTTATAGTGATGCATTGTGTAGTATTCATATAGAAGAGGCCTGTTAGCCTTACACAACTTTTGGATGGATTTCAAGGCCAATACCTTAGAACTCAGTTTCTGGGTTTCGCATGTCATAGCTCAACAGAAATTCTTACAATGCTAACTGGCCTCCTGGATATGGCATCTCCTCTGGGCCACCTATACAGTAACATACTGATACTCACACTGGATCACTGTGTTCCATAGTCTCTGTCTCTCAGGTTCCTCATTCAATGAAAAGTACCATCTTTTAGAGTTTATGTTCGCAATCTCCTCACAGCCTCTTTCTATTAGCATGCCTGTGGCACCAACATTGGCTTCAACTGTCCCTCCTCAGAAGAAAAGCAACCTCTTTGCCCTAACATGAATCTAGGAAAATGCCTTCAAACTCCATCGTGCTATTGCTTTCAACATCACCCTCATTTCTCCTGAGGGAAGTCTAAATCTGCTATTCATGTGTAGAGGTGGCTGACACATCCTTTCCTGCCACTGTACACATTTGACAGTCCATCCAGGGAAGATATTGCAGTGCTCACCAAATCCTGTGCCTTCTCATTATTGCTCAGGTCCTTGCAGTTGGGCAGGCCATATGGGCTAGTTGTGGTTAATTAGCTCTCAGCACCCCAGCATAGACAAATAGGGTGAGTTCTTTATTCCCCTGAAGCAACAAGAGAAGTTTCATGTTTCAGATTGTGTACATACAATGTAGAGGTTGAGTTTCCATTGCTCTGTGATCAGATGCAGTATAAGCAAGAGTTAAATCTTTGAGGCACTCATGTGCTTGAAGCGATTTCATTACTTTAGATAACTGAGTCTAGCACAACAAACAAAGTTGGTTAGTGTCTCAATGCCAGCTCCAAATTGAGCTCCTTCTCTTCTTCCTTCCCGCTTCCATTTTCTCCTCCTCCTCCTCCTCCTCCTCCTCCTCCTCCTCCTCCTCCTCCTCCTCCTCCTCCTCCTCCTCCTCATTATTATTATTAATTTTACAACAGTGTTTCATGTAGTCAAGGCTGGGCTTTAACTCTTGATTCTTCAGTCTCCACCCTTTAAGTTCTGGGACCATAGGAAAGTGCCACATGGCTGGCTCTACATTTTCCTATATTCTGATCTTTGCTTTTGTATTCTCCTCCTTGGGAACTGCCTTACATGAACAATCAGTTCTTCTACATCATATCACATTACTCTCTTTACTGACATTTTACAGATGGACCTTCCAGAACCAGTTGTAATGAGAACTATATAGGCACTTTTCTTTGTCAGTTCAAATGTGATTACTTTTATTTTGCTCTTTATAAACTTTCTCAAATCTTTTATTGCCATTGTGATTTTCCTCTATCTATTGAGAAGTTGGACCTTCAGAAGCCCAAAGTCTACTTATATAATCAACCTACATAGTCCCTTTAACCTAACAGCTTTCTGAAAAATACTTGTTGACTGAATTGAAGGCTCAGAGTGTGCAATGTAGTTTAAAATTTTTCTACTGTAATGAGTAAGGGAAAATCCTTTTAGGCATTTGGGAGACTAATATCTATATGATGAGATTTTATATAGATTCCTTTCAGTTCCTTTTTCCTTTTTGTCTCTGTTTCTAGCATGAAACAGGAAAGTACTTTTACCCTAATGCCTTCTCAGAGCCTAGCTCACTGCTTGGAACAAAATTAACTGCTAGATAACATGTCAGCAAATTAGAAAAGATTCAGTACATAAAATATTACCATATTAAAAATTAAGTTAGCCAAGATTTAATTGCTGTGAGACCTCTAGAACAGGAAAAAAGCCCTTGGAATCTAAAATGAGAGGATATGGAAGTTAATGTAACAGCTTCAGAAGAAGAAAATGAAAACTAAATTTGGGAGAGGTTGCTGTACTTTGTAAAGAGGTCGAATTTGTATTTATCAGCTAAAGGTTAGTCGGTGATGTCCCCACTTAGAGACGAAGACCTGAGTCCCAGGAAGGCTAAGCAACTTGTGCAAGATCAAACAGCGGTTGCAAATGAGCATAAGGTCTCCTAAGCTCTGGCCTTCTGTTCTGTGTTCAGCATTACTGCGTTTCCTTTGCTTAAGTTCAGGACAAGCAATGTCTTTTGTGCCATCATTATGCATTTAATGTGCCATTCTGATGTCAGCAAGCAGGCGAGTAGCTGAGGGGGCTTACATGTGCACACATTTACATATGAACACACCTCTTTCAGTCTGGGCCAAAATAGAATTAATCTTGTATTCACTGCAGGTGAATGCTGAATCCTTCCCTATCAGTGTTTGTGTTTAAGAATAAGTCCGTATACACACTCTGTAATTGAATGTCAAGAAATATGAAAATATATTGTTTTATTGCTACTGTTCATTGATTTATCGTAGTGATTTATTGGTGATGGACATGCAATGCAACAAATCATCTTGCTGACACCATCAGCTGCCTTAACTAGGTTGTCAGTTCACAACATTAAAGGTAATGGATGGTGATTATTTTACAGTAATGGGTTTAATCAGCGCTTTGAACGACTTAGCAGTCATGTCAGAGCAGAGCCAGCTCATCGTTCATCAAGGCGGCATTTTGTTTACAAACATCATCTATAATTCATTTGATTGTTGACAATCATCAGCAAATGCCTCTCTGGTGAGTGTTTATCAGAGATGGAAATCTGCACAGCTGCAGCACTGTAAGTCACCCCTCGGGGTGGCCTGAGCAGACACCGGTGGGGACAAATGCTCTTGCCCTAGGAACTCTGCAGGACCTTCCAATGACTGCGTTTCTGGACTTCCTACTTTCATTGAGTCCTTTCTACTATCATTTTATCACTCCTCTACTTCAGTAATTCAGGGAGACTGCAGAGCTAAAGTCTATCAACTAGTGAAAACAAGAAACACATGACCTTGTTGTTTGAATTTGTGAAGCTGGGCTAAATGTATGGTTTTGTCTTTTCTGGGAGCTGCAGTGGGAGCCCGAGCTGGTGTGTGTGCCCAGTTTGGCTGTTTTCAGCAGGGACACTGACCCGCAGAGGAGCAGGCATCTGTTTTCCTAACAGATTCTAGAGCTTCCTATTGAAAAGGCCCCTTGAATACCTAATATTTCTCCCCAGAAAGAAAAACAAATGTACTTCGGAAGCACTTTACATATAGTATTAATGAATTTAGAAACTGAAACCTAAGTGGTGAAATAAGAAGGCTGGGACCTTGCGTTTGGGAGGCAGCATACTTTGATGTACAAGCTTGCTTTTCTGTTGCTGTGATGAAACACTGATGAAACCAATGTGGCGAGCAAAGGGTTTATTCAGCTTACAGGTTATACTTCATTACCAAGGGAAGTAAGTCAGGGTAGGAACTCCAGGTAGGAACCTTGAAGGTAGGTACTGAAGCAGTGATCATGGAGGGGCATTGTTTATTGGCATACTCCTTCTGGCTTGCTCAACTACTTTTCTTGTAAAAACCCATGCACACCCGCCCATAGGTGATATCACCTACAGTGGGCCAGGACATCTCAAACAGAAACCAAGAAAATGTCCATCAGACATTCCCACAGAGCAGTCTGATGCTGCAATGGAGGTTTTCTCTTCCCAGGTGACTATGGTTTGTGTCAGGCTGAAAGAAACTAATCAGCACACTTGGCTGGAATATCAGCTGCGCCTGAGTCTAGTTGATAGCTCTTGTGCATGCCACAAAACATCCTACAGTCCTATCAATACACTGGGATAATAATACATGTGTGCCATGGAGAGTGTAAACACCAAATAAATTGGCATGGTAAAATAACTAGCACCATGTCTTGGATAAAGCATATGTTCAGAAAGCATTAGATAATGATAATAATAGTTGTATATGTTTATTTTTGTTGTTGTTGTTACTCATAAATTCAGTTTAAGAACACTCTTCTTATAGGGAAAGAAAACCAGAGAGATCAATTAAAGCAGATGCAAAGCTTTAATCAGCACAGAGTTCCTGTGCTAAAATGAAATGGCAGGCTACTGCATGCATGCACTACTTTGTATTATACACAGCACAAACCTCAGGCATTTTCAAGTTCTCAGAGCTCAGTGGGCTCTAGTCTCCAGTAGGCAGTGGTACCACCTGGAAACGACCACACCAAGAGATGGGCATCAGTACAGAGGGAGGAATGGAAACTGAAGAGATACCACAGGACATTTGGAGGAGGCATGGCCCAGTAGTGTCAAGAACATGAGCCCAGTAATTCAGGGTTGACCAAGACAACAAAGGCATACCAGGAAGCCTTAATGGCTAGTAGGGTTGTGTCTATTCTGGGTATATGTAGGGTATCCCCAAAGATTCCAGAGATTTTTTTTATATGAGGGCAAGCATATATCACTAAAGACTGGAAGCCTGTTCTGTGATAAGACATCTCCTGTGGAGACGCTACACAAATGTCTATTCTCCCCAGGCAGTGAGTGACAACAGATACCACTAATATCCAACGTGGTATACCAACTAGTTTTGTTAGGGTTACTTACAGGAGCAGAAATGACTCAAAGAACGGTGCATCATGAAAACCTACCCCAGTGTGGGTGTGGGTGACAGGTCACAAAAGCCAGAGACTTGGAGCATACTGCACAGCCTGTGGGCAGCTCATCAAGTTGGAGCATGTCCTTTCCCAGTGACTCAGTTATTCTGAACCTCTTCCAGACAGCTTTTCTGGTCTCAGAGTCTTCTTTATAGTTTGGCTTGTCTGAGGGTCTTCTTTGCAGCTTGGCTTGTTTACTCTGAGAGGGAAGGGCCTAGTGAATCTGATAGGTTTCTGAGACTTCCTGAAGCTATTTTGAGTTGTATATGGTTCTGCTTAGGGAACTTTTTTGCAGGGTGGGGTGTTTTAATTTCAGAGGAAACTGTTACACAACAAAACTCTAAATTGGCAGGAAAGCTAGTGAGAATCAGGGAAAGTCTGGTCATACTGCCCTGGCAAAGCCATTTTCCACCACTCAGCCTTGTTTTTCTCATTTCCTCCTCTGTAAACTGATTTAATATAAGTAGATGCCAGTAGACACTGGATATATAGAGGCATATTAGAGTCATCTGATAGATTTTTCTAGAATACAAATTGTGAGCCTCAAAGAATCTTTATATCAGAATCCCTACTGTGCTTTGATAAACGTTAAGATAGGTATGGAAAAATAAAGTAACGTGCAATGTATGAACATGTATTTAAGCTCCCCGTGCTATACTAATTGATAATTATTTCATTTTGAATAATTATAGATTACACCATTTCTGATTTACCACTTTTGCAAAAATTTCTATAAAAATTTGTTGCATAAATTAAATTTATATAACATTGAGATTCCTCTTATGTATTGGCCTTTTTTGTATGCTTCTTCCAGCTATTCATATTCATAGGGGTATAGGACCTCTAGGTTAGACATTATAGGGGAGATGTTAGCTAAGGGGACCACATTCAGGTGCATGAAAAAAAGAGACATACGTATTCTAATAGTTATTGATTGCTAACATTGTGAACAATGCTCTTGTTTCATGAACTTTATTATATTTTTAAATTTCATATATTTTCTTTCCTCCTTTCCCTTTCTTTTCCCCTACCCCTGCGCTTTGAAGTAATTTTAGTGTTTGTTTGTTTGTTTGTTTTTCTGTTTTGGTTTGGTATTTTTAGAGTTGGTTTCATCATCTGGGACAAGATATTAGTATGTGTCCAGGTTAGCCTCAAACTCATGATCTTCCTGCCACAGCCTCCTTGGTGCTTGGAACAGAATCATGCCATTCCCTCCCAACAGAAAATTACTTAATTACAATAATCCATTTAATCATTACAACAAGCTTGAGGTAGGTTTTAGTATTCTTTACCACTTTACAGATTTTAAACTCTTAAGAACAAAATCCCTTCTTGTCCCTCTGTTCCTCAATCATAATCAGATACCTGATGGAAAGACTCTCACTGCTCCTCGCCTTGGAAATGTCTTTGAGGACATGAGGCAATCGCCATACACAGCCTTCCACATGTGACCAAATCATCCCTCCTTAGAGTTGAAGGGAGAGAGAAAGTATGCAGAGAGGCCGGCCCAGAAGTCACAAATGGTCGTCCTATGCATCAGAGCCTGCACTACTGAAGGCATGTTTGCTGACCCCACAGTTTGCTTGAGTCCAGGCTCTACTCTTGAGCTTGGCTGACATCTGGGTATGCAGACTTTGCAATTCTTAAGAGTAACCATATGCCTTGGAAAAAGAAGAAAATAGATATGGACATTGAAACCCTAGAAGTGGCAGAGCTTTAAAAAGAGAAGGGGACTAGGGAGAGGGCATAGGGGAAGAAGAGGGAGGGTGGGGGGAAATGGGAGATGAGGAAGGGGCTCCAGCAGGGATACAAAGTCAATAAATTGTAAAAAATTAAATAAACAGATAGATAATGTTTAAAGATTGCACATTAAAAGAGAGAGAGAAAGAGAGAGAGGAAACACTTTAAAAGAGCAAGGCTCTTAAACCACATTTGATGTGTTAGAAGAAAATATTGACACAGCACAGTCGACAACACATACTTTATTATATCAACATTTTCCCAACTATTTTTATCATCTGTAAAAAGCTAGATAATCCTCAGATTTAAACACCCAGTATGAAGAAAAGAGGGGCCATAAAGGAGAGGTAGTTGCTTCTGAAAAAAATCCCATTTCCTCCTGCCTTCATAATGCCTTAAGGGCCATCTGACTCTACTTTGTCTCCAGGAAATATCAATGCACAAGTCTTTTCACTGCAAAAACTATCTTCTCTTAGCCCCAGATGATAGGCAGTGCTCTCAGGAATGGTACAGAGGGAAGGAGAGTAATCTCTATTTCTTTATTTTAAATTTTTATTACAATTTTTTTCAATTACACAATTTATTTAACACCCTTTCTCATCCCCTCCCAATCATGCCCTCCTTCCCTCTTCTCCTCCCATGCCCCTCCCCAGGTCCAATGGTAGGAGAGGACCTCTTCTCTTTCCATCTGACCCTAGTCTATCAGGTTTCATCAGGGATAGCGGCTTTGTCTTCCTCTGTGGCCTGGTAAGGCTGCTTCCCCCTCAGCGGGAGGTGATCAAAGAACCAGCCACTGAGTTTATATCAGATATAGTCCCTGTTCCCCTTACTAGGGAACTGACTTGGATACTGAGCTAGATGGGCTACATCTGTGCAGAGGTTCTAGGTTATCTCCATGCATGATCATTGGTTGGAGTATCAGTCTCAGAAAAGACTCTTTGGCCAGATTTTTTGGTTCTGTTGCTCTCCTTGTGTAGCTTTTGTCCCCTCCAGCTCTGAGGGGTCTCTATTATGTGTTGTTTCAGTTTCTCACCTGTAAGAGATATGACTGCAAAGAGCTTTATTTGTGAGCCAAAGGCCCTTTGCAGCCTCCAGAACAGGAGCACATCTGCTTGATAGTAGCAAGTCCCATTTAGAAGACGCATCTTCCCTTGCCAAAAATTAGCATCATCACTTGGGAGAAAAACCTGAACATTGACAACCAGGAAATAAATAAACATGGATTTCTCAAAGCCAAAGATAGAATTTGCGATTTCTGTTTACCTACAAACATGCAAATGCTTGAGTAACAGTTAAGTAATTGATTGTTTTTAAGTCTGATATGCAAAGCTCAGAGCTGTCTATGGCTTTTCATATAGTCAAATAAACATTGTGTTTGGTGAGGGACTACATATATATATATACATATACATATATAATATATATTATATATTATATATTATATATGATTATAGATAAATATATAATATATATGTTATATACTATATGTACATTATATATATAATATGTCATTGAATGACAGCAGGAAACAGCAAAGAACTGGTGACCAAACAAACTGCAAGCAGAAGACTTGTATATGGCCCAAACTTGCTAAATAATGCTTTGGAATAAAGGGGACTGTGAGAAAATGATACCACAAAAGGGGTGAGAACAACCCAGAACTCAAACTCCATTAGTAAAGGTGGGGAGTGAGGTGATGCCTCTGAGCTTAATTTGACTTTGCTATGAGTGTGTCTGTTTAATTACTGTTGGAAAGCATGCTAATATTACTGCAATTTTTGATGACTGGCATATGACTCATATCTAATTTTCACCCTGCAAAGCTAAATGGATGGGTGAACTTTGGCAAAGTGAAGAAAAAAAATGGCAATTTGCAGCACTGCAGGCGTCCTTCCATAAAGATGAGGAGTGGCAAAGTCTGCTGAAGAGATGTTTCCTCGGAAATGTGCACTGTGGTAGATACAAAGGTTGAACCGATTCTATAGTTTTAAACCATTTTTTACATTTATTTATTTGTGTGTATGTGTATGTGTGTGTGCGTGTGTGTGTGTGCAGACATACATGTTATGTGTGAAGTTCCGAGGATATTTGTGGGGTGGTTTTCTCCTTCTGCTCTGTGGGTCCTGGGGATCAAACCCTTGATTTCAGGCTTGGCTACAAATGCCTTTACCCACAAAGCCAGTGGTTCTCAACCTGTGGGTCAACCCAGTAGGGGTTGAAAGATCCTTTCCCAAGGGTCACCAAACACCATCAGAAAACACAGATATTTACATTATGATTCATGACAGTAGCATAATTACAGTTATGAAGTACTAACAGATAGTTTTGTGGCTGGGGGTTCACCACAACATGAAGAACTATATTAAAAAGTCACAGGGCTAGAAATGCTGAGAACTAAGCATTTGCCACCCCAATTCTGCAGTTGTTGGATAACATATATCCACAACTTGTTTGAAATAACTTGGATTCTTTAACAGAAACAATGTATGACACATTTTTATTGTAGAAGTTTTAGTTCATAGAAAAAAGAAAAATATATTTGTAATCTCACTTTATTTTAAGAAGATGAATTAAACTTTTGGTTTACCCCTGTCAGACTGTGTATGAAAATGTGCAGCTCTTAGAGTGTGCATCCCGGCGACATATGACCTGTAGCTGAGTCTGTCATCTGTTCAGGTTTGCAGCGTAAGTCCTGCTGCAATCTTTTGTCGTATTGGCTATGGGATTACTGCATGGCTTGCTTTGGCAAATGGGAAACATGCAGTTAGAAGCCTTGATTAGGCTGTGGTTTAGCTTTCTTGACATCAAGAGACCACGTTTATGGAGAAACACAGTCATCTCATTCATAGCAAATGAACCAAGCCCTGGTTGACCTGGGAGCCACATGACATAACACTGAAGCATAAATAGTTGCCCAGAGAACCCAGCAGGATTTCTTGACAACCAAAACTTTATGATGTATATTGTTCTTTTAAAACATGAAATAAATTGGGGTACATGTGCTCTTAACTAGACTTCAGGAACCAAATTCAACACCATACTTTGATCATATTGCATGTACAATGTTGTTTTGACTGAGGTCTTATTGTTTGCCATGCTTGAAATTTGTTTTCACACTCAATTGATGACTCTCTAATGACGTTCTGCATGTAACTCAAGGAATATGAGCAAATATATATATAAGCATGTTTATGGATCACTATAAGTTCAATGAAAAAAATTAACAAGCTCTTATTCTATGCCTTCAAATAGTTGATAATTTAAAGTATTTATTGAACAATAATGGTATAAATAAATAGGCTTTAAGAATATTTTTAGAAAAATAGCACTTAATCTATAGATCCAGTGTCCACCACAATCAGAAGATGCTAAGAAAGGCTAGTGTTGGTCATCCCTCTTCCCTGCCTCTTACTTTCCTGCTGTCTAGAAGCACAAGGAAACGGGTACTTCCTTTGAATTCAGTGTTGCTACATTAAAGCTGATGTTCCATGTCCATGCTTCCAATATCCTGATTGCAAAGCAAATGGGAGGCAACAGCTAGCTAGACTGATGAATACATCTATGTTTCTCTGACAGTTCGCTGTGTTTAGTATGCACTGAGATGTGTATGTTCTTGAGGAGATAGTCTGTATTGCCTCAGTTCATACATCTAACCATAGTCTGAGCTTTATGATAAGAAATATTTGAGGACAGTCTACTACTTTTAACTTTTTTTGTTTCAACATGTAAATAAGAATCATTAAAAGAGGATCATACTACATTTTTCAATACATGACCATTCTTTATTAGAGCTAATCCAATATTCAATTTAGGTTTGAATCGAAATGTTTTTTACAAAGGGAAAGGAACCAAGATAACAATTTCTTTTCCCATTAACCCCAAGGGCAACTTCTTTTGTGTTTAGTTTTCTTTCTATAAGGTCAGCATATTGTAATCCTCATTTTTAATTAGGGTTTAAAGCATATTTTATCTCCCAGTTAAAGCATATTATTCAGTTAGATAGAGAAAATGAACAACCGTAAGGATATCAGTTTCTGACTGAAGTCATGGATCTAAGCTGTTAGGAGAACACCATCTGAGATGGAGCAAAACTGCAAAGATACTCACGTAGTTTCAAATTTTTACCTGAAAGACCATCTTTGCTTTTCATGGTTAACTGATCTGAATACCCCTCATCTGACTTTAATTTCCCCACAATGTCATTCTCCTAGTTTAGGAAAAAAAAAAAAAAAAAGACATCCCAAAATTATTTGAACAGTCTCTACAGCCCTATAACAGGATACTTTTCTCCCTCATTTTACAGGTGCCAAAAGACTTTGGAGAAAAAAATGCTTGTAGAAACAACATTCAGCTCGCTCAGAAGTAAAGCATGTTACCTCTAAAGCTAAACAGTCAGAATTTCTGCATTCTGTTACAGTCCTTGTGATGACTTTGAGGTTTTGAGCAAATACCTGGACTTTTATTTCTTCCTCAGAGAAAAAGGTTAAAACACCATTTTTACCTTCACAGTGGTAGCACTGTTTTTCCTACTGATTTCATGGGTCTGATAGAAAAAAAAAATTAGAATATACTTTAAAAGCTGAAACATCTTACAGAAATATATTGTCCTAAGCCACGGATTCTGAGAAGTTTAATGCATTTATTCCACATACACCATGGAAGCTTCTTGGCCATTCCCATGAACGAGATGAAGAAGCTCCTCAGAAGGCCCTTTGAACCAAGCCCCTGTTTCTCCTTTTTGTGGATTTTGTTTCATGGATTTTGTTTTTATTTCTTACCTCAATGTGAACTTCAGAATTTTTTTCTCAAACTAAACTCTTATAATAAAGGCCAAGCTTGACTCCCCAAGAACAGTTTTTGAGTACTGATGATTTAGAAACATATTTTTAATTAATCAGAGAAGAACTGAGGTGAATTGGATTTCTAAACTTACAGTAGGGCATGCCTTTCAGTCTGTGACCTGAACCAGCAACTTTTATGAATGGATTTCATGATCCAATACCCCTCTTCTACTGTCCTTTAAACTCTCAGGCACCACCATTTTTCTCCAAAACATTTATATCTCTTTAACAATTTTCTCACTTTTTCTCATTGTTTGTGCCAAGAATTGGATACAAAATGACACAGAACATTTTCACTGTTGATCTTCATTGTGCCTGGCTGGCTTCATTTTAGAGGCTTGTCAGGCTCTGCATCTGTTAGATAGGGAGGTGGCATTTGCTCAGGTCCCTGTCTGAGCACAGACAAGGCCATCTTCTTTTTTCCTACAATGCTTTTTTTGTTGTTATTCTTTTTGATGGTAGAGGCTAGTTCAGTGTCACAGCCCTTAGAATATTTTTACCTCCAGAGTCAGTATTTACCTTAGTTAAATAATGTAATATTTTTGCTAGAGTATATGATCTGTCTCTCTCCGTATATATGTTTATCTTTTAAAATGTTACTCATCCCTTGTCTACCCTACCTCTCTAGAAGTATACTGTTTGTGTGTGTGTGTGTGTGTGTGTGTGTGTGTGTGTGTGTGTGTGTTTGGTGTCATGCACGGCTCACAGCATCTTTTCTCCTGTGATCTTTAGTGAACTTTTTATTGGGTGAACTAAAATGGAGTTGTAGGTGAACCTTGAACTCTGGAACAGTGGCATTAACACGTGAACATCCCCTGTGCTCGGCTGGCCTAATATATCTTCTTCTACATTAACTTTGCTTACCTTAGAGGTGGAGTTTTAGAGTAGGTTAAATAATTTTATAACCTAGGTGACTGTGGTGACCGGGATGGTATGCTTGTGATTTCATCCCTTTAGATCTTAATGTTGAGAAGTTGGTTTCTTTTTCCTCTTTTGTGGAGACAAATGGTGTGATGGGTGGGAAGTGTCGTGGTAGGCCGGAGCTCTGCAGCTGTCCTCTGGTATGAGAGGCCCACGCACAGGTAACTGTACTTATGTTCAAAGGCTAAGGGAGCATTGCGTGGTTGAAGCCTGACCACCATGCTAGAGCTATTTGTTTATGGATATCCAAGTATCCCGAGGGGATCTCAGTTACTCTCAATCTTTAGATATGAAGGTTCCATATCCAAGAATATTGGCCCCAGGACCTGCTCAAGTAATATAAAGAGATGGACTAGCATATAATTTTTAATTTAAAAAAGATACATAACATTTGTACATATTTTTGAAGCTTTAAAGAATCATAATATTTTATATTTACCCCAAATTATACATAACACACACACTCACACACACATATGTATAAACATACATACATATGGACATTACACTATTTGGACTGGCACAAGAGCCATACAGAAATCCCAGAACCAGACACAAGAAATTATCTTTTGAAGGATTGATCAGGGTAGCCCGAATGACTTCCAAAACAATTGGTTATTGTTGTAACCCTTTGTTGCTTCTCAGTGCTTGGAGGTGGGCTTCTATTGCTGAAGACACCACACATTTAGGATATAGGACTTGGATGACCTGAAAGTCTCTCTCCTGTGATCTTGCTTTCATGGTTCCATAAAATACTATGCAAGTTGTCAATGGAAAAGGAAGCAATTAAATAGTCCTACCTGGCTGAAACACCTGTGAATTGTGCCAATTACAGCATGGCAAGATATGCAATAAAGATAAAATACATGGCAGTCATGTCAGTGGCAACCAACGTCTGTCTGATTGGACTTAAGGTCCATAAAAGAGGAGGAAAATCATGGCTTATATTAGAAATGTAAACATCTTTGGTACTAGCGAGATCATGACCTTAGAAAAAAATCTACTGCTGTTACTTTGTTGGACCATCATAATTCCTTACTGGCTTCTAAATCTCGTTCTTATACCCACAGATAAGTTTGGCTTCCACTTCTTCCATGTTTTCCTCACAGGGAAAGGAGAACATTATAGAAAAATCACAGCTGGGCACTATCCATCGATCAGAGGCTTATGAGGAAGCCAGCCTCAATGACTGTATCTACACCACAGTTCCTGCATTTATTGCTCTGGGAGTGTTGCAGATGAGGAAGCAGAATAATTGCAAGAGCCCAAATACCTGAAACTCTGCTGTGAATGTTCCCCAGAAATGGCTACCTAAGCAAGACAGGAACACTGCAATGCCATTGGACATGTTAACATGGAAGAGGGAAATTTTTTCATGGTGTCCTACCCCTAGATAAAGGGCTACAAGCAATTATTGAGTGCTGGGCTAATGAGAACTAGCCTTTCCCAAGAATAAGCCCCTTATTGATCATCCAACACAGAGTGGTCAGCTTTGAAACCACATGTTCACAAACAAACAAACAAAACTCAGCAGGTTATATCTATCTATAGGACATACACACGCTGACATATATATGCATGTAACAAATATAATCAAAGAAAAAGAGGGTATCAACTTTAGAGGGTGAGCATCATAGAAGGGATTTGAATGAGGGTAACAGGAGTGTTATTAGTGAGTACATGTAGGCAATATATAGTGGACACATCAGGCCAATTAGCATTTTTTTCTCAAATATTCTCACTTGTAAGTTCAGTAAGCCATTAAACTCTGTATTTTGGATTTTGTATGTTATATTGATTAATATTGATTGAATTTGGTAAGAAATGGTTTTGAACTTAAGTTAATTATCTGAATAAAATCTGGTTATTTCTATGACATGTGTAAATCCATCTAGGTCCAGGCCACCACTGTCAGGTGCTGGACAACTGAAGTAGCCATCTTGCATTTGCCCTTATAGTTCTTGAAGACAGTCTGATTCTTTTGACATCTAAGTGAGAGTGACTGGAGTCAGCAGTTAAGAGCACTGGCTGCTCTTCCAGAGAACTTTGGTTCAATTTCCAGTGCCCACACAGTGGCCTACAACCATCCCTAACTCAGTTCCAGGCATCTCATGCTCTCTTCTGGCCTCCATATGCACCAGATATACATGTATACACAGACATACACACAGACAAAACATGCATGAAATGACTAATAAGAAATCATCTAAGTTGATACATTTTAGAAGGTCTGGTCTTAAACCAGTTAAAAGGGCTTAAGAAGGAAAACACGATGACCTGAGTCCAATGTCAGGGACATGTAGTGAAAGGAGAGAACACACCCTTAAAGGCTTCCCTCTGAGCTGTACCCACACACGCATACACACACGCATACACACACGCATACACACACGCATACACACACGCATACACACACGCATACACACACGCATACACACACGCATACACACACGCATACACACACGCATACACACACGCATACACACACGCATACACACACGCATACACACACGTTCTGGTTTTGACTAAAAGTCCATATTCTCAGAAAGCTAAAGCACCAGGCATTCTGCTCTCTGTCTACTGTGGGAGCTTCACCTTCCTTACTGTTCATCACCGTCTCACCTCATTTTTGTATGCTTAGCAAGAGGGATACTATAAAGCCTACCTTCACTCCTCTGTGCTTGAATCTGGTGCCAGTAATCTATTCTCTGTCTGATGGTTTGTGTGGCTCTAATCAGTATTTGTTGGTTTTATTTTATTGTCTTCCTTTAAAGAGGCAGGATTAGATTAGGGAGGTTGTTTTTTTGTTTGTTTGTTTGTTTTGTTTTTTTCTTTACGCAGCACTTTGAGTACTACTCCATGAATGATATCCTGGTAGTGACAACAGTTTACCTGAGCCTTCCCTTCACCCTTTCCCCATGACATCTGCATGAATTCTTTTAATCACATTCTCATTACCACCTAATTATGCAAAATTATGCTGTATTAAATATAATTTCTTCTGGTAGCCACAGGGTGGCATTCATGTTCTTTGCTATCTTTTTAATGACTGATGGATTACAAGGTCACTCTGAGCGGATAAATAGCCTATAGATGCTTTCCAGTGAGGTTCTCATTCTGATTTCATATTAACACTTGTAAATTGCAGAACTTATTATGCTACCCCACCTGCACCTCATTTTGCTTCCAGCACCTTCAGTCTCTTCCTGCAGGAATCCAAGATGACTCTATCAGGTGGCCTTGTTTTAATATTCAACTCAGTCAAAAAGGATGTAATGAAAGCCGGCAGCTGACACTGCCTTGCTATTCATTTCAGCTCAGCCATCCCTGGAAGGCGTGCCAGCAGCCTTTAGCACAGGGCTCGGAATGCTTGCTGGCAAACGCTAAGCTGAATAGCAAGTAGGGGCACTCACCCCAATAGGTTCATGCCAGGGTAGGTGGATACTCCAGACTAGTCCTTGAGGCAGTCAAAACATCTATTTAATATTTAAATATCACTTTGATTATTGAAAACACACACACAAAGGAATATACACTTATGTGAGAGAGTTCAGTTCTGCTGAAGTGTCTGTATAATATAGCATTTATTTCTTCTGCTCCTGATATGGATTCACATTTCGCTCACTCACTCACTCATTCATCTATCCATTCATTCATTTATTCGGGCAATTTAATGATCATTCATTTCACTTGCAACAGGCTTATACTTCACTATACATTTTCCAGAATTTTTTCAAGTATTATTTTCTCACTTTCTCCATAAGAAAAGTGAATTAACAGTTAAACAATTTTAACAATTAACTGAAAGAAACACTGGCAGTGAACTATAGAGGCAGAACAAACAACTAAGACCTTAAGGTAATCTGATTTCTCTATTAGCATCTCAAAGCTGCCCACTGTGTGACAGGGACATGCCTTACTTTCAAGTGGCCCAAACTGAAGGGAGTTTATTTTTTTTTTTACTTATCCCTGTGGGACAACAGCACAGATACCTTGCTGGCCTTCCTAGATCCACCCTTTTCTCTGCTAGCCTACCCAACTCCACAGGTAATCATTTTTCTCAAACTCCCATTTTTTTTTCTCTGAAAAATAGGATATTATAAAATTATCTAAACTGTATTTTTAACTATCACTGACCCTTTATAATTAATTTACCAGAAACTTATTTTCCACTCTTGGTAGAATGCCTTTGAGACTCTGAGGCTTTTGATGACTTGTAAGTAATGAAGAAAAGTCCCTGTTCTTAAATGACAATATAAATCCAATACTAAAACCTGGATGTCTACCATGATATCTTAAAGACTTTAGTCTTTATCTGGTGGACATTTTCCACTGCAACGAAGCTTCCTGAACTCAAGGATTGGGGCTTAATTAGATGCCCCTTCCTGGGATGCTTTCTGGGAAAGAGGTGGAGCAGTGGAGAAAACCAACTCTTGAATGGTGCTTCATGGGTTGTTAAGGATCCAGAGATGGGCTTCTATAATGCCACACCTGATGCCTCCAATTTTTTTCTGTGGTTTGTTTTATTTTGACAGCGTATTCCATATATATAGACTCTCTGTTGGGATGTCATTGTGCTTAGAATCATATCTTTTCATCTAGGATTATTTCAGCTGTTTGAGATTTGTTGTGCATCTTGGATCATCACTGCTGGGGGAGGGATGGTGTCATTCTTGATATCATAAAATGTTTTAGCTTGCCTCTCATTTTGATGTTTTAGATCTAGTCAGCTCAGTGCTTTTCCTAACTTAGTTTCTTGATTTTGCAAACTAGCTTCATAAATCACTTCTTTAATCAGGAGATTACATCTTCCCTCCTTGAAAGGCTACTTTGTGTTTTGTTGTTGTTTAAATTCTTTAGCACATTTGGTCTTTCTGTGGTCACCTCTTCAAATTGTTACCTTGAAACTCATGTGGAAAATCTGCTTCTTTGCCACTGCTCTTTCGTGTGTCATAGTTATTGATTGATCCTCAGGCATAAATCCTATAACTTACAGTTTTAAAAGATTAGCAGTATTTTAGCTTCAGCATGTACTTGATGATGTAGCTCAGATTAGCTAGTCCACTGTGGCCAAAATATATAGCAGCTTTTATTTTAACCTGCTAGATTGTGTTGGAGTAACAAATCGGTGAAGACTTTTCAGCAGCTTCCAGCAGGTTCAGTGCTTGGCTCTACTTTTGTCTGGGAGGCATTTATTGATTGAAAGCTACATCTGGGAGATGAGAAGGCCCTCTGACAGAAAGGCTGCTCGGATGGATCTGGTGACTTCCAATACATTTCCTGCAGACCTACACTGAATGACAAAAGACAGCTTCAGGTAAAACAACTCTTCTATGGGCCACATTACTTCTGAGTCCTCTCAGGTCTGGGGAGTTTTCAAACCCAACAGCAGCACAAGGGTGATCTGTAGTTCAGTTACTACGGTCATCTTGGAAAATCACAACAAAATAAATGAAAACGAATCAACACCTAGACAAACCACAGTGAAACCCCAGATGTTTAAAAAAAATGTGGCCTAGGTATGGTGGCATACGCCTTTAATCCAAGAATTCTGGATGCAGAGGCATGCATATATCTATGGCTAGCATTCAACATTGACACTATAGCTCAAAGCCAGCCTGAGCTATAGAAGATCTTATGTCACATTCAAGTTGTAAACATAGGTTAGGGTTTAGGTAAGTGGTAGAGCATTTTCCCAGCATTTATAAGGCCCTGTGTTGAGACTCTAATACGGAGAAAAAATCCAGATACCATCCCAGGCAGAGTGCTTTAGATTACGAAGACTCATAAGGTGATGTGCAGATTTGAAGGTTTAGGTCACACTGTATTGTTAATTGTATTTTACTTATGAAAAAGCTCTGGAGCTTGATTGTTATGAAAATGCAATATGTTTGAACATGTTTGTTCCCTTGGATGTGTGCAGAAAGGTTGAGGGTTGAAGGATCATGATGTTCGTTAAACTAATGAGAGATGAGAAATAATCATATTTAGTTAAGTGATAAAGAAACACATAGTCTCTATGCTCACTGCAATTTGGAAATATTACTTTGGGAAGCAATTCAGAAAGTTTTTTTATCAACATTGAAGATAAAAATAACCCATCATAAGAATTCTACTGACTATTTTGTACCCAATAAAAATATTTTTGGTGCTTGCTAAAGACATCATACAAATGCTCAAAGCAATATTAATTATAATGATACAAAACTAAAGACTTCCATCAACAATGCAATGGGAAAAATGGTGACATAAGCACACAATGGATTTCTGTTGAATACATAACATTGGAAATAGATTGCTTACCACTACAGACACAAATATTCATGATAGTTATGAGTGTAATACTAAATGAATGAAATCATAGTTAAAGAAAAACATATTGTTTAATTTTATTTAGCTGGGATGTACATAATTAATAAAATTTTATAAAAAATAATAGTCACTCTTTTACTGTAGAAGTTAAGAACTGCTAAGAGTCTAAACTGTGAACAGTCAGGTGATGGATTCTATGGATTAATTCAGTGGGCTGAATGTGCATGTTTCATCCACTTCCTATACATGTGTTTTATTTCAATACTAAAAAACAGGTTTAGAAAATAGGACAAACTGGTGTTTGTTGCTATGTGGGTAAAAGACTGACAACATAAACTGACAGTTGCTATGTGGGTAAAAGACTGACAGCATAAGATTAAAAACAGGGAGAGACAAAAGGAACTTGGTGCAGTCTAAGTGGTAGATGACATGGGACAGAGTAATACCAGGGCAATCAAAGTGAGTGATGGAATGTATAGGCAGACCAAGCTCCATTCTTTCCAATAAATGGAGAACGACATCTTAGTTTGTTGACTGAGTAGCTCTATGTGGTCCCTACCAGTGGAGCAGGAGGACATGGAAGAAACAGTTTTGAAGGGAGAACCACCCATTCATTTTTGGAGGATAAAGGGAGAAGACAGTGAAACCAGTATTATATCTCAACCCATTCAGAAAAATACTTGGAGGAAAGGAAAAAAAGATTGTTTCAAGAAGGGCGGATTAGTCAAGCAGGATGAAGAAAATACATGGTGTTGTGTAGACTGGTAAAATGGAGCTTAGCAGTAACTGGAAGAAGTGTTGAGTTGCAGGCTTGGTGGAGATAGACACCTGCTCGAACTGGTTGAGACAATGCAGGTGAGGAAGGCTTTGGAGCTGCAGACTAAAACAAAGGGTAAACAAGACAAAACTAGGTTGGATCCCCATGCTCCCTTCTGCCGACTTTTGGTAGGAGGATGGAAGCCTGGAAACAAAAACCGATGTTTCTTTGTGTTTAGAGTTCCAGTGTATGGTCTGCAAACAAACATAAAACAAAATACTCCTGTTCCAGGTTTGGAAGGACATGAGGGTTGCGGGCTGGAGGGTGTGCTTCACACGGTGGCTTCCCAATCACTTTCTGATGCCAGATGTGAACTTCTGTTGTCAGGCATGAAGCACTTGAGGCTGAGACTCTAGAGTTCTCATGCTTTCTGTACTTCATGACACTTGGAATGCCAGCAGCTAGCAGCTCCACTCCGTGATCTCACACACACAGCCCATCAGTTTCATAAGCCTTTAATTTTTTTACATTAAAACTCTTTTTTGATAAAAAATGTTTTTAAAAAATCAAGAATTCAAAGACTTACATAAGAAAGAAATTAGAGCCCTTTTCTGGTTGTTGTGAATAAGTCAAAGAAAAGGAAATGACGATATAAAAGAAAGCTGGATATTTTCAGGGAGAGGTTCTTGAGTAGAAGAGAATACATTTAATATGTTCTCGTATTCCAAGGAGTATTGCATCAAGCTGAGAATTTTTTTTTTTTTTTTTTTTTTTGTATAAGGTTACCACATAACACTGGGGAGAAAGTTTAAGAACCTAAGAATTCTAACATGGCTGCATTGAAGGGCAGGGATACTTGAACACCAAAGCAGTCCAGAACTCAGTTTTAGAAACAGGGATGAGAGAAGATGTTCTCAAACAAGGAAGACATAAGATGAATCTCTGGGACACATCTGGTCTAGCCAGCTGTGGGAGCGAAAGTGGAAGTTCTTCAACAAGTTCACCACGGCTGACCTCTTGGCTTTACTGCTTGTCACAGTGTGTCTGCTCCATACCTGTGCACCAGAAATTCATCCACATCCCTGTGGTTGGCCAAACAGGTGATGTTAATTAATGTGGACATGCCTTTGTTTTCTGTATACGCCTTGTCCTTAGTGAATTGCATGATTCAAATGTGACATACTCTGTCATGTCTAGGGGGTGATTTGTTCTTGTCTTTGCGCTTCTGTATACATTAAAAGTGTTTCTGTTGTATGAGGTGATGTGTGACTTAAGAAGAAGTTTCTATAGTAAAGTGGCCTTCAATGCTAATGGCCATCGATCTCATTCAAAGTTACATCATGAGCTGTGACAATTTGAAAAAGCTACCCTGCCTTTCTGTTCCTGATTTCCTCTACCCCAAACTGTATGTAATCACCCCTCATTGGACTAAAGATGAAAATACACTTGATATAAAGCAGGGTACATCCAGCATACATTCCAGACCTTGTGGTTTTGGAATGTAGGTCAGTCCTGTTCCACAAGCAGCCCTTCTTGGTGTTCCTTGGGACTGCATTGCTGGGTTTATATGTGATTCTAGAATGAGATGAATTTTATTTTTGATGAAGACTTCTTGGTCTCCTGTAGTGACACTATTTTTTTTTTTTTTTTGCACTGTCCATTTTGCCAATTTGTTTCCATGGAAACCACTGAACTTTTACAGCTTATTTAAGTGGACCTGCAAAGAGGCACAGGTTTTTGTGTGTATTCAATGAGTTTATCCTGCTATGCACTGAGGGTCCGGTACAGGAAAATATGATGGATAAACTATAGCTTGTCCATGTTATCTTAATTAAAATATACATAATAAAGTCTATGCTAATTATGTATATTTTATGTATATTTGCTATGTATATTAGCATAGACTTAATTATGTATATTTTAATAGTATGATGGCAAGATGTTTTTTATGGTTTTGTTTTTATTTTCCTTTCCCACTACTCTTCTACCACCCACTCTGCTTGCTCATGGAGAACGCAAAGCGCTCAAGGAAATATTATGTAAAGAGAAAGTAATGAATTTTCTTTTCTCTACCTAAAGCTGTTTGTCAGCTGTGGACAATGAATTTATTTTTACTCCAAGTTTTCTGGAATAAAATTTCAAATTCAAACAGTTGGGGCTCCTTCTGTGGGAGGGAAGCTCTCCTCAATGTTCAGGACAGATGCTTGTTTTATCTATGCCTCTGATATAAGCAGGATACCTGGAGATCGTTCTCCGAGGAGAGCAATTAGTACAGAAACAGAATAATGACAAGAAAATAAAAGAAGAGGAATAAACAGAAAGCGCAGAAGAAGTCAGACACAGGGCCCAGTCCTTATTTTCTGGGATTTCCAATAGCTTCTGCCCTGCTTCCTCTTGGACCTCCTTTGCCTGATTCTCTGGGGAAGAGAAAATGCATAAGAAGATGGCCTTGCTTTCTATCTTTTAAAAATTAGACTTGATAGAGTATGATTTTAGAAAGAAACCTAGTTTTTATTTTCTGACAAGCTCCTTCTCATTCTTCATATACTTCCTCCACCATGTTTTTAAGTGCACTGTCCATTTGTTTCCATGGACACCATTGACGATTTATAGGTTGTTTAAGTGGATTGGAGAAGAGGCAATACTAATAAATAAAGCCCTGACATGGCCTATAAATAGCAAAAAGGCTCTGGAGTGTCTTTCTCCATCAGTCTACCCACCACCTAGCATTTTAGGTTTTACAATAAGATAACAAAAGAACAGTAGGCATTTTTCTCTTTCTGGATGCAAGTGGTAGAAGAGAAGTAAAGATGTATTGATTCAGTTTTTTTTTCCCTGATATTATGATGGAAGTTCAGCCAACTTTAGAAAAAAGAGGGGAAATTCTCGAAGGAAACTATGGATTATTAGCTGGTCTCTGGCCTGCACAAAGCTGTTAGCACTTAATCTTCCATGAGTAACAAAGGAAGCTGTGGCTCCTAAAATAATTACAAACAGCAGGGAAGAAAGATATAGATATTCTGTCATTTTCATTGGCAGTTCTGGGATAGACTGAACATACAGAAGTGGGGGTGCTGGGAGCTAAACAGACAGGTAATGTGAGTAGGAATTTGGAATCTATGAGAAGCATCTCCGGCACTGCCAGGGATTCAGGCCTATAGTAGTCACAGGAGAGGAGGCACAGTGAAGATTTCTGGGTCATCAGGGATAAAAGCTGGCTCAAAGCAGGAGGGTTTCTCAGTTCAGACTACATCATTCCCTGCCCCATTTCCAACCCTATTCTTCAATACCCATGTTTTTTAGGTGACACTCCAGAACTCAGACTCCAAACAGGGGAGCTGCGGCTTATAAGAACGTAAAAGGAAAATCAACAAGGGTGTTAGGAAAGATAGAAATGGAGACAACAGACATAAAAAGGGGCAGAAATGCAAAACTGTGCTCATGAAAAGGAATGATTCACTAATTCACAGAAGAAAACCTTATAATGATAAATGAAATATTAGTGATCTGTGATTTTTAATCATTCTGTTGGGCAGAGTATAGGAGAAGGAGGAAGGAATCAAAATGTCATCCCCACTCAAATTTATAAAGGATTAAAGATTGTCTGAATGTCAAAATAAAGGCCACTTAGCTAATGGCATACGTCTTTCTATTGGGAGAGAAACTTCCAGCTTAGAGAAAAACAGATGTAGGGCCAAACAGCTCTTTTAAGAGTACTGTCGTGCTTATTACTGCAAATTCGTGCTGGACCAGGATTAGTCCGAGATGTCTAATTGTTCTACCACCAAATGCTTTGGCAAGTAAGAAGTTAAGAAAAATATGTACATTGTGTCATAATAATATATTACCTTAGCTTTAGCAATGACTTGTGTTTACCTGGCTTAGACTTGATACCTGCTGTATGGTTTAGACTGGATGTCACCTATCAATATCCAAGAGATAGCAAGATGTGGGAGTTAGGCAGAGGCTATTATGGTGAACAACTTAGCACTGTATTCACAAGCTATTAGCTCATTGGCTCAGTGAAAAGAGAGGTAAAATCTATAAGAAAATCTGATATGGCTTCTCTTTACCCCATTCACAAATAAATAAGTATTTCTGGGTAGCATGGTGCTTTTACATATAATTTGATGGAGTGAGAGTAAAATATTTTGCTTATTAAATCAAGTAGTCTAAAGTTGCACTATGGTTCCGTGAATTAAGAAGCTAAGTTAAGTAACAGAATAATGAAAATAAAAGTTGGGTTCTTGTTCTACATCAGTGATCAGAATAATTAGATAGAAATAAAAGTCTAATTGGTCTCTAAGCCACAATATGGAGCAAAGAAAAACATCTCAAGAATTGCTGCTAAAAATAGGTCATTATTTTAAGGAACCAAAGAACAAGCCATGAGGACCAAGTGCATGAATATATACTTAATGACATATCCCTGGGCAAGCTGCTAAGAGCCTCATCTATTGACAATCTTACCAGCCAGAGAGAAGACATAAAAACAGATGACTATCCAGATAAATATTACATATAGTAATTATGCACCAGCTATAAATACAGTGAGTTGATGTTTTCTCCCTCCAGGGAAGTGCAGTTAAAATTGGGATAGTGATTTTGATGAGAAGAATATTAGAACTCAAAGAACACAAGTTCAGAATTTTATAAAGCCTGGGGATTAGGTCATCATAATAAAGCATTTTATGCCACCGAGGAGAATTGTATTTTCCCCGTGTCACTCTCATGAGATTTGCATGTGATGAGGATAAAATTCTCTTCTGACTCTTTGTTTCCACCTTCAAGATTCCTTAGGTTATGATGTCCTCTCATGTTGAAACACTTAGCCATGCACAATCTCATGTGGTTGCTTTTTCTTTGTTTGGTTCTTCTATTGAAATAATAATAAGATTGACTCCACCAAACCAAAATGCTGACCTTTTTTCCCACTGAAACATTTTCTTTAATGTTAGAAAAATATAATTTCAATTGCTAAATTCTTTGCTATAAAAAGGAGGAAAGGATGTTCGCTCTACAGCTGAGCAGGCTTGAATGGTTGGTGTGCTGTAGTCTGAATGTAGCTGCTGTGGGCTGTGAGTAGATTTCAGGTGAGTTCCAAAGTCACAGCGTGGAGGATCTAAGTTGGCAGTGACTAGTGTGCACTTTATCTGAGGGGCAGAGGATCTGAAACTCCATAATTGGTGAATGGAGGGGCAGCTGAACCCAGAACATGGACATTGAGTCTTGCTGGGAGAAAGGGGACAAACCCTGAGCTGAGGCCATTAGGACTCAGGTCAACTGCTGACTTCTACGGGGACTTCTCCTGGGGACTCAAGTCCCAAGCACTTCCCCTTGCCGGACCTCCCTACTCAATGGCAGAGGCAGTGTCGGAGGCAGCAGAGTTGGTCCACAGTGCCCGCAGCTCCTAGCACGGAACACAGTGCCAGATGCTCCTAGCACAGAACCCCCTGCTTGAGATTTGAGACAGAGAATACTCAATCCCCCAGCATTTCCCTTAACAGCCCTCCCTTCTTCCTCCTTGGTAGAAGCAGAGGCTGCAGTTGTGGCACACAGTGTCTACCACAGAACACAGTGACAGCTGTTCCACCAGGCCAACCAGGCCAGTGGCTTCCCTGGACCTTCCAGAAGGCATCTGTTCCAGCAGCCTTTTAGTTTTGTTGTGGTGGCTGTACTCCCAGTGGACCGCAACACCAGCCTCTAAGTTCTGTAGCAACATAGGGATTCTTGGGACAGCAGTATCATCATTGAAGCTCCTGCTCTGAGGGTCTACTAGTGAAGTCCAGGCAAACAACTCCTGGATACCAGAACAACAGTATAACAGGACTGCAGACCACTGAGGTATTCAGGAAATTGGTGCAGGCACATTGTGCTCACAAACAGCGCCCTCAAATTGCACCCATGAACAGTGCTAGCATCCACAACCCCTCCTGCACCTGCACCTGCACCCCACCAACATTCCAAGCATCTACACTCTCTACCACTCTTTCCTTCAAGACAAACTTACACACACACACACACACACACACACACACACACACACTTGCTCCCCCACAATTGTGATTCTGCGCCAGTGGCTATTCCTCCCTTAGGTACAGCTGAAACACCAATGCACACTCTAAAACCACTGGATCTCTCTCATCTTTCTGGAGAATACTCTGGACACCAGAGAAAGACGGACCCAGTCTGAAGTACAGACTCCAGGAACAAACAGGGAAGGATATGGATAAGCTGATGGCCAGAGGTTGGCATAAAAACACACCCAACAAAAATCAGGACATCATGGCTCCACCAGCAACCCCCAAAATCAATGCATATTTCAATTCATTGGAAACACAGGAAAATGACTTTAAAGCTATGATTATCCAGTTATTAGAGACACATAAAGAGGAAATGAGCAAATCTCTCAGAGAAATAGTCACACAAGTGAAGGCAAATAAAGAGGAAATGAACAAAGCTCTCAAAAAAATACAGGTAAATACAGCCAAACAAATAAAGGCACAAGTAGTGGCACAATTAGAAGTATATAGAGAGGAAACGAAAAAAAAAATAGAAGCCATCATAAAAAGACAAAAATCCATATTCAAACAGATGAAGGAAATGGTGCAAAGCATAAAAAATAATTAGAATCAATAAAGAAAACACAAACAGAAAAAAACAAGGAACTTAGAGAAAAGATCAGGGGCCACAAAGGTAAGCATCACCAATAAAATATAAGAGATGGAAGAGAGAATCTCAGGTGCTGAAGATACACTTGCTGAAATTGATAGTTTCTCAAAGAAAAAGTAAAATTGGAAAAGTCCCAAACACAAAAAAAATCCATGAAATCAAGAATGCCATGAAAAAACGAAATCTAAGAACAATAAGAATTGATGAAAAAGAAGATTTCAGGCTCTAAAGTCCAGAAAATATTTTCAAGAAAATCATAGAAGAAAACTTTCCCAACTTAAAGAAAGAGATGGCTATAAACATACAAAAGGCCTACAGAACACCAAATAGAGTAGACCAGAAAAAAAAAATCTCTTCATGCCACATCATAGTCAAAACACTAAACCTACAGAACAAAGAAAAAATATTAAAGGCAGCAAGGAAAAAATGCCAAGTAACATATAAAGGTAGACCTATCAGAATCACACCAGATTTCTTAACAGAAACTATGAAAGCAAGAAGGGCCTGGGTAGATATCATTCAGATTTTAAAGGACCACAAATGCCAACACAGACTACTATACCCAGCAAAACTTTCAATCAACATGGATGGAGAATGCAAAATATTCCAAGACAAAACTAAATTTAAACAATATCTATACAGCAACCCAGCCCTACAGAAGACACTAGAAGAAAAACTCCAATACAAAAAATAAAAACTAAAAAAAAAAAACAAAAAAACACTATACCCAAGAAGACATAAGATACAGATAACTTTGACAACAAAAATTAAAAGAAAACAAGCAATGAATCACAGTAACACCATCAACTACTCAATAATATGAACTAACATTTATTGGTCACTATTATCTATCAACATCAATGGACTCAACTCTCCAATAAAAAAGACACAGACTAACAGAATGGTTGTGGAAACAGGCTCCAGTATTCGGCTGCATCCAAGAAACAGCTCTGCAACAAAGATAAGCACTACCTTACAGTTAAAGGCTGGAAAAATGTTTTTCAAGCAAATAGACCCAGAAAACAAGCTGGGGTAGCCATCCTAATATCTAATAAAACAGACTTTCAACGAAAATTAATCAAAAAAGATGAGGTAGGGTACTTCATTCTCATCCAAGAAAAAATCCACCAGGAGGATATCACAATTCTGAACATCTATGCACTAAATACAAGAGCACCTACATTTATAAATGAAACATTATTAAAATTGAAATCACACATTGATCCCAACACCTTAATAGTGGGAAACTTTAACACTCTACTCTCACCAAAGGACAGATCATCTACACAGAAGCTAAATAGGGAAATAAAGGCACATATAGAGGCTCTAAATCAATTTGACCTAACAGATGTCTACAGAACTTTTCACACCAATTCAAAAGAGTATACCTTCTTTTCAGCACCTAACAGAACCTTCTCCAAAATAGATCATATAGTTGGTCACAAAGCAAAACTCAGCAGATACAAGAAGATTGAAATAATCCCCTGTATCCTATCTGACCACCATGGACTAAAGCTGAACCTCAACAACAACAGAAATAGCAAAAAGCCTACACACACATGGAAACTGAACAACTCCCTACTCGATGACAGCTGGATTAGGGAAGAAATAAAGAAAAAATTACAGACATCCAAGAATTCAATGAAAATGAAGGTACAATATACCCAGGGACTTAGGGAACAATGAAAGCAGTGCTAAGAAGAAAATTCATAGCACTAAGTGCCTTCAAGAAGAAATTTGAATCATATACAAGCAACTTAATGGCCCACCTAAAAGCCCTAGGGGGAGAAAAAAGAAGCAGACAAGCCCAAGAGAAGTAGATGGTTGGAAATAATCAACTCAGGCTAAAATCAATAAATTAAAATCAAATAAAATCATTCAAAGAATCAATGAAGCCAAGAGCTGGTTCTTTGAGAAAATTAAGATAGACAAACGCTTACCCAAAAAAAGGCAAAGTGAAATTATCCAAATCAGCAAAATCATAAATGAATAGGGGGGCATAAGGATAGATACTGAGGAAATCCAAAAAATCATTACCACAGAATTTGCCCAAGAATTTGAAATTGATAATTTTCTTGATAGATTCCATTTACCAAAATTAAATCAAGCAGGTATAAAGATTGAATAGTCCTAGCAAAGAAATAGAAGCAGTCATCAAGAGTCTCCCTTCAAAAAAAAAAAAAGCCCTGGGCCAGATGGTTTCAGTGTATAATTCTACCAGACCTTCAAAGAAGTGCTAACTCCAATTCTCTTCAAACTATTCCACAAAAATAGTAACAGAAGAAACATTACCAAACTCATTCTGTGAAGTCACAGTCACCTAGATACCTAAACCACACAAAGACCCAACAAAAAAAAAGAGAACTTTAGACCTATTTCTCTTATGAACACTGATGCGTAAAATACGAAATAAAATACATGCAAACTGAATCCAAGAACACATAAAAGGTATCATCCGCCATGACCAAGTAGACTTCATCCCAGGCATGCTGGGGTATTTCAATATATGGAAATCCTTCAAAGTAATCCACCATATAAACAAACTGAAGGAGAAAAACCACACAATCATCTCCTTAGATGCCAAAAGAGCATTTGACAAAACCCAGCACTCATTCATGTTTAAAGTCTTGGAGAGATCAGGAATATAAAGAACATACCTAAACATAGTAAAGACAGTATACAGCAAGCCTATAGCCAACATCAAACTAAACAGAGAGAAACTTAGATAAATTCCACTGAAATCAGGGACAAGGCAAGGCTCTCTCCATATCTCTTCAACATAGTACTTGAAGTCCTAGCTAAAGCAATAAGACAACTAAAGGAGATCAAGGGGATACAAATTGGAAAGAGGTCAAAGTATCACAATTTGCAGATAGTATACATGTGCGACCCCAAAAATTCATCCAGAGTACTCCTTCAGCTCATAAATATCTTCAGCAAAGTGGCTGGATACAAAATTAACTCAAAGCAATCAGAAACCCTCCTGTATACCAAAGACAAAAAGGCTAAGAAAGTAATTAGGCTAACACTTTTTCTTCTAACAGGTTTAGTGTGTCTGGTTTTATTTTGAGGTGTTTGATCCACATGGACTTTAGTTTTGTGCAGGGTGATAAGTACAGATCTATTTGCATTTTTCTATATGTAGACATCCAGTTAGACCAGGACCATTTTTTGAAGATGCAATTTTTTTCCATTATATGGTTTTGGCATATTTGTCAAAAATCAGGTGTCCATAAGTGTGTGTGTTTAATTCAGAGTCTTCAAAGACCTCAATATAAAACCAGACACAAGAAATTGGTTAGAATAAAAAGTGGGAAGAGCCTAGAACTCATTGGCACAGGAGACAACTTCCTGAACAGAACACATCAGCACAGGCTCTAAGAGCAACAATCAACAAATGGGACCTCAGGAAGTTGAAAATCTTCTGTAAAGCAAAAGACTCTGTCATCAGAACAAAATGATAGCCTACAGACTGGGACAGAGTCTTCACTAACCCTATATCTGACAGAGAGTTAATATCCAGAATATATAAAGAACTAAAGAAGTTAAAAAGCAACAAATCAAGTAATCCAATTAAAAAATGGGTACAGAGCTAAACAGAGATTTCTCAGTAGAGGAATATAGAATGGCAGAGAAACACTTAAAGAAATGTTCAACATCTTTAGTCATCAGGGAGATGCAAATCAAAACAACTCTGTGATTTCACTTTATACCCATCAGAATGGCCAAGATCATAAACTCAAGTGACAACATATGCTGGAGAGGTTGTGGAGAAAGGGGAACCCTTCTCCACTGCTGGTGGGAATGTAAACTTGTACAACCACTCTGGAAATCAATCTGATGCTTTCTCAGAGAATTAGGAATAGTGCTTCCTCAAAATCCAGCTATGCCACTCCTAGGCATATATCCAAAATATGCTCAAGTGCACAACAAGGACGTTTGTTCAACCATGTTTGTAGCAGCTTTATTTGTAACATCCAGAACCTGGAAACAACCCAGATGTCCCTCAATGAGGAATGGATACAGAAATTGTGGTACATTTACACAATGGAATACTACTACAGGAAATCATGAAATTTGCAGGCAAATGGAGGGAACTAGAAAAGATCATCCTGAGTGAGTTATCCCAGAAACAGAAACCCACACATGGTAGATACTCACTTATAAATGGATAGTAGACATATAATAATATAGTATAAACCTCCAAAAATTTGTACACCTAAAGAAGCTGAGCTAGAAGGAGGACCCTGTGTAAGATGATCAAACCTCACTCAGAAGGGCAAATGGGATGAATGTTGGAAGAAGGAGAAAACAGGAAACAGGACAGGAGCCTACCATAGAGGGCCTCTGAAAGACTCTACCCAGAAGGGTATCAAAGCAGATACTGAGACTCATAACCAAACTCTGGGCAGTGTGAAGGGAATCTTAGGAAAGTAGTGGAAGATAGTAAGACCTGGAGAGGACAGGAGCTCCACAAGGAGAGCAACAGAACCAAAAAATCTGGGCACAGGGGTCTTATCTGGGACCGATACTCCAACCAAGGACCATTCATGGATATAACCTAGAACCTCTGCTCAGATGTAGCCCACAGCAGCTCATTGTCCAAGTGGGTTCTCTAGTAAGGGAAACGGACTGTCTCTGACATAAACTCAGTGGCTGGCTCTTGACCACCTTCCCCTGACAGAAGAGCAGCCTTGCCAGGCCACAGAGGAGGACAATGCAACCGGGTCTGATAAGACCTAATAAGATAAGGTCAGATGGAAGGGGAGGAGGACCTTCCCTATCAGTGGATTTGGAGAGTTGCATGGGAGGAGATGAGGGGAGAAAGTGGAATTGGGTGGGAATGAGGGAGGAGTCTACAGCTGAGATACAATGTGAATAAAATGTAATTAATATAAAAATCAAAAATTTCCAGATCTTACTATTTCTGCAGGGCAGAGCCTTTCAGAAGCCCTTTGTGGCAGGATCCTAACTTGTTTCCTGTTCTCTCCTTCTGATGTTATCTCTGGAGAGGACATAAGCCCCACAAGGAGAGCAACAGAGCTAAGAAATCTGAGCACAGGGGTCTTCCCTGAGACTGATACTCCAGCCAAATAGCATGCATGGAGATAAACCAGAACCCCTGCACAGGTGTAGCCCATGACAGTTCAGTCTCCTAGTGGGTTCCATAGTAATGGGAACAGGGACTGCCTCTGACATGAACTGATTGGTCTGCTCTTTGAGCACCTCCCCTGAGGGGGGAGCAGCCTTACCAGGCCACAGAGGAAGACAATGCAGCCAGTCCTGATGAGACCTAACAGACTAGGATCAGAAGGAAGGAAAAGAAGACCTCCCCTACCAGTGGACTTGGGAGGGGCATGCTTGGAGAAGGATGAGGAAAGGAAAGATTGGGAGGGGAGGAAGGAGGGAACTACAGAGGGAATACAAAGTAAATAAATTGTAATTAATAATAAAAAATTTTTAAAAAATCAAGAATTTAATTTAAAAGGGAAAAACTCTAAAATCTCACACATAGCTATATTGTTGTTCAAAGAATATGGTTTTAGTTTTGAAATCTGGAGTGGAAATGGAATATTAAGACATGATATTAAAATATATTATCTTAGTGTTCAAAACACACACAAACATCTTCAGTATAAAATTTCTTATTTGGTGTATCTGCATTTTCTGTTTACATTTTTCTCTTTTCTTTTTGACCACGCCTTGGCTTCTTGTTGTATGACACTACAAGGTCTATGGTTTAAGTAGGAAGCGTCTATGAAGCTTCTGTCCTGATTAGCAAAGTGATGTAGGGAAGCATTCCATTGCTGCTGTGCACCTGTCTATGCTGGATTGGAGCAGGGCTTCAGAGGCTGTGAACCTGGTCCCTGGGGCTCATCTCTTATTGTGCTTTCCTCTGCTGCATCTCCTTCTAACCATATGCTTAGGAAATATTTCTAAGTATACTACCGTGAATCTATAATGCTTTCTGGCTCAAGTCCACATTTCTTAGCATGGCATCAGAAGCCCTTTTAAACAAAGCCCCAGTCATGCTAAACTGTTTCTTCCCCTCTGTGTATTCATACCCTCTAATATACCCTAGTCCATGACACCTTTGTCTTCTTTTTTAATATACTGCATTTTCTCAGGTACCATTCTTTCACTGTCTGTATCATATTTTCCTTGCAAGTCCTCATCTTTACTTCCCATCCTCAATAATCCAATTTACACTCCACCTATGTGAAATGTTCTGGAATAATTATTTCAATCCTGATTATGAAAATGATCCTTTCTATAGTAAATTGGCTCATTCCAGGTCAAAAATGGAATCTTAAATGCTCGTTTTTCCTATGCCAAGAATACTTGAAATACAGTAAATACTAAGAAAAAACAAACAAACAAACAAACAAACAAAACCACAAATGAGAAAATAGGTACTAGGAAGATAATAATAATAATAATAAATACAAACTATGCCATTATATATAACCATCTTTTGAATGTGCAATTTGCAATTTGACTCCAACAGTTACAGTATTCACATTCATCTTGCTACTGTACAATAAACCAAATCCCCAGGCCAATCATGAATTCCAACATTTTTGTGAGTTCAAGGAATTTCAGATTTATATGACATGCACAATTATTTTTAGTTTTTATTTCTTTATAACAACCTATCTTAAAACCTAGATGCTTATAATAAAATTTTATTGTTTTGTTTAAATTTGTGAATTGGGAATTCAGAAAATATTTGATTGCATTTTATAGTTGGGACTGTCATATATGTTCCAAGATCTTTGCTTTATTTAGAGGTGCTTTGATCTTCCTACTTGTTCCCTACTCTCCTTCTTGACATCTCCCTCTCCAGGGTCTCCTAACATGGCTTGTCCTCTTCCATGTCCTATTTGCCTAGTGGCTGGCCTCCCAGTGGCCAAGAGTCTGACTCTGCAATGGTCATGAGGTATTTCCTCATACACTGTTGTTCAAGGCAGAAAGAGAGTATACCCAGTTTTGAGGTGGAGAAAAAGACACAGGAATAGGATGTGATGGGGTCACATAAAAGCAAATGCATCATGTTATAGCCATCTCTGAAAACTAAAATCCATGGCACAATTAGTATGTATTGGACAAATACCTGTAGTTTTGAAATTTCTTTTAAAAAATCTCAGTTATGTTATCTAAATATGCTTTTGTTTTAATCTCAAGTGTGGGATATGAGTTTCGGATTTAGTTTGTACACAGCTGACAATTGCTTTCTGCAGGGCGTGGTCTTTGCCAGCTGGTAGCCATCTGCCTAATGCAGCACAGAGAGGAGCATAGTCTAGAACTCTGAGGGATACAAATACGAGCGTCCAGAAAGAGAAAGATGGCCAGAGTGACCAGAGACAGACAGTGTGACAGTTTGGAGAGACATAGAGGAGATGCTTCATGGCCCAGCAGCTTGGAGGAAATAGATGGAGAAGCCTGCTTGATGCATTTACTGTTGACAGAGATTGGTGTAGCCTCAAGAGAACCCATAGACCCAAGACAGCCAGGAGAAGTAAAAGGGTTGTACTCCCTCTCCACACTAGCCTTCTTTATCCTCTCTACGGTTGGGGGGTTGGAAGGGAGAGGCTTTAAGGAACCCCAAATAAAACAGAGTTTTAAAAGGAGCACAGATCAGTGCCAAAAATCTTTGTTATAAGAAGATGATTAACCCTCTGTAAATGGTTAGCAGTCAAGTTTCTATGCAACCTCTGTGCCACAGACATAGAATCCCTGCAGAAGAGAAAGAAAACCAAGTCTGCTGTCACTCAGTTGGCTATTTTGACCATGTTTATATAGCCTGCAATGCTACATAATCACAAGTGACGGCGAGTTTCACTTGATGTTGTGAGTGCAATCAGTCTTCTGTATTCTTTATGTATGTAGATTTAAGCAGATCAAAAATATTAGGAAAAGAATGTGTGTGCGCTGAATATGGCTATTGTTTTCTTGTCATTATTCCCTCAAACACCCAGTAAAACATTAATTTACATTATTTTGGATATGGTAAGTAACCTGTAGACAAAGTAACCAGAAAAACATAGTTTAAGTTTAGATGGCATACCAATTTATGGAAGAGACCTGAAAGCCCACATATTTGGGTATTCTCGGAGAGTGATTCCTAGAACAAGTCCTCTGTGGATATAGTGATTACTAAGGGTTCCAAATATGCTTGAAGAACTTGTGTCCCCACAAATGACTTTGGGTAAATTCTGTGCTGATAGATCTCTCTGACTTAAAGAAAAATAGCAGTGCTAGATATTTGTCCTTAGCCTTCGAGGTTGACAGCAAATAGAGCAAAATTTTTCAAGCTGTGGGTTGTGATCCTATTAGTGGCTTACAAAATCAATTTAGTGGGTTGGGGTCAGTAGCTTCAAATAAAAGAAATTCAATCCAAGGTGTAAGGAAAGATTATATAGACAAGAATGCACAGGTGTGAGGGTAAGTGCGATATTGCAATGCAAGCTGGCCCATTGTCAAAAATGTTTCAAAGCTCCTAAAATAGAGCAGCAGTGTCCTTCCATGAACTCTCTCTTGCTACCAGTTTCAAAGGCAAAGCATGGCCCTAGAGGGACCACTGGTTTGATCCAGCATGGCATTCCTGATGTTTTTATGAAAAATATTTTGTTTGGAGCCCAGAATGACAAATAACTTTGAGTCCAACAGAAACATCATTTTCTAAGAGAACAGATTGCTTTTCAGACAGTGTACAGCAAAATAAAGCAGATCACCTCCACAGCTCTTGCCCTCCATTGCCTATAAAGGCTTTTTATATGAGATTTTTCCCCTCTTCCTCTTTCAACCTTATATTTAGTTGAATAGATTTCCCAAGAGCTTAATTCTTCACCTATCCAATGTTTCTGACCCTTTGACAGCTTTCAGGCATTACCGCAGGCATATTGGAGGGTAAGGCCTGAAGTATTGAGCAACACCGGTAGTACTATGATTGCTATATCTGATAGAACCGGACAGCTTCCTGCATCCCTTGCCTTAGGGAGTCTGTGTTCATGGATAATGGGTTGGAATGGGGCATTGTTTTAGACTTTGATCTACCTCCTGCCCTTCCTTTCTTCTTACAAAATATCTCCTCTCCTAACTTGATGACGCTATAAGTGCAGAACGGTTTAATTTAGTTTTTGTTTTTAATCCCAAATCAAATCCCTTAAAGGTGATAATTAGTTACAACTAGACTAGTAAAGTTATTTTATTAAAGTGCTTTTCAAACATGCAATTGCTCTTAATAATAAGAATGAATCCACATGCTGCTTATCATAAGTATTTTATTTTAAATTTATAGAAGTTGAAGCTTCAAAAGGCAAAGTTGGTTGTTTAAAGTCATACATGATGTTAAACAACAGAATCAAACCTTTATGTTTTTACTCTAGCTCTCATGTCATATTGCAGTTGGACAGAGAAAAAACGGTCCTGAGTTAACTTTCTGGACATGTGCAATTTTCTTGATTTTATTTTAAGTTTCTTTCCTAAGGATGCCTTCAGGGCATCTATCCCTTTATTGGGCCAGTTCTCAAAATTAGGCAGTAGTTCAATTTTGCCCTACTTCCAGAAGTTAATCTCACTGTAAAAACCTAAAAGTATAATAATGGAAAGTATTCTACAATGGTCAAGGAGAAATGCTTAACGTAGGCATTTTGTTAACCTGGTTATTAATCATATTTCTATATCCACTTGGTCCTCAATTTGTGACTGTGGTACTGGATTGCCACATGAGATAGGCAAGGAAAAGGAAGTCCATCATATCTTCTCAGAGAGGCTTTAAGATTTTATCATATATGAATAGGAGGGTTACCCTGATTAACATTTTTGTGTTGATTTTCTAGACATCTGAAGAGTTTGTCAACTTAACATAAGCATTACAAGTTGGCAAAAGAGGTCCTCAGAGGTTCTGTGCCTCAGAGTGAATTACATCTAGTTAGCTAAATAACTTAACCAGCTGTAATACAAAAGACACGTTAATACACGCCTCAGTGTGGACATCTGAGCAAAACGCTGCTGAAACCCTCATCTGTGCAATGCTGTGAAACAGCTCTTTCCACATTTTGTTTTGTTTTGTTTTCTTTCAGTCCTTGGTGTGTATACATTCATTATGTTGTTATCCGGTGAACAGAGGGATGATCTTCTACTAGTAATTATACGTGGGTAAGTTTTGTCACTGAAATATACCCCACAGGCTCATGGGTTTCAACATTTGGACTGCAGATGGTAATGATGTTTCGGGAAGTGGTGGTGTCTTTAGGAGGTGGAACCCAGCTGTCAGAGGTGAGTTACTGGAGTAGATCTTTGAGGTCCTAGCTAGTCTCCCATCCATCCCTATCCTCTCCCTTTTGCCCACCCCTTGCTATGATTTGATTATTCTTGCTGCCATGGCTTCCCTACCATTCAAAACTGCGGTCTTTCAGAAAGAAGAGCTACAATAAATCTTTCCTCCTTTACATTGTTTCTGTCAAATATCTTGTTTCACCAATGAAAAAATGAGCCAATAATACAATAATTATGGGTATAGCTCACATGTCCTAGGCCTGAACAGTAGATGTCTACAAAAATAGGTACAATCACATTGATTTACAAGTCATGCTGTAAACCAGTTAGGTTCAGGAAGCCAAGGCCTTGACTCAGCATATCAAAGTCTACTGAAATCATGGAATAACCTTCCACTAATTGGCCCCATTCTTTCTTCCTGTTTTATGCATTTGCTAACATTTTGTTGCTGAGAAAAAATAAGTGGAAAAATCAAGGTAAAGAATGTAATGTCCATTTTGGGTTCCAGTTTCAGTTGTTTTAGTTTGAAGTCAGCTCCATTGCATCTTGCCTTAGTACATGGGAGCACATGGCAGGGAGACTTCTTGCTTCATGACGACTGTAGCAGAGAGAAAGAGAACAATGCTCAAGACCATATATGTACTTTAAAGGCATCTTCTAAATTCCTACTTCCTCCAAAGAGGTTCTACCTCCTAGTAGCCCATTCAACAATGAGATTAGTAGCTTAATTTGTTTTTAAAATAGTACTGTCACAATCCAATCACCTTTTAAATAAAGTCACCAGCTAGGCCCCAAATAGTCACAAGTCTTTAGAAGTCATATTTATATCACAAGCTACTGGGCTTGAAAGGTTTGTGTCTGTCCTGCAGTATAAAGTACATTTGGTCTAGCTCCAAGAGTCCTTGAGTGCCAACAGTTCTAGCAATGCTGTAAAGTTCATATCCAAGCTCAGTATCTCTTGTGAACTCCAAGGCAAGCCATTTGCAAGTAAGGTCTTATTACAAAATATAAAAGGGACATTTATGCTCCAGCTAGACCAAAAGTCAGCAGGAGGAACACAAAATTCTGCAGTGACATGCTTAATATCCAGAGCACACACAGACATAGGCTCCAAAGGCTTAGGTAGCTCTGGACCAAAAGCCTTGCAGATGCCATTCTCTTCCACTGGCTTGACTTACTACCTGCAGCTTTTCTCAGTAGACATTCCAGCTTCCTGGCAATGGATGGATGGTTCTAAATTGTGTTACCAGCAGGAGCATAGCTGCAGTAGCCTCTGAGTTCCTGAATGGCTGAAAATGTGGAAACATCACTATCAGAAATGTGTAATTAACCAGAAGTCTCTGAAACCATGAGCCAAAATAAATTCTTTTTCCCTTAAGCCTAGTGTCAGGTATTGTCACAGTGATAAATGAACATGTTCCTCTAAGTCCAGTTCCCCAACAGCATCACTGTTTCTATCTGAACTCTTGGGAGAGCAGTGTTTACTGTGCACATTCTTATTAGCATTCTGCTCATTGGAACTTACGCTGAGATCATCCATTAAACTCCCCTGAAACAGCCATGAGCTTCCTGGTGAGGTGAGTTCACATCTTCCCAAACTTTTTCAGTAAACCAATTTCAAAGGGATGAGGACAGACAGTGACAACAGTGACACACTTCCTATGCCAGATTTCTGCCTGAATCAGCTTTTCATTGCTGACTGACAAAACAACTGGGAAAAAGTACTTGAAGAATGGGAAGGCTTATTTTGCGTTATGGTTCCAGGGATTTCAGTGTAATTTGGGGTGGCTACATTGTTATGTGCTTGAGGAAAAGTTAAATAGCATAGTGACTGTAGCATGTAGGAAAGTAAGTTTCTCACTTCATGGGAACCAAGAAACAACAATAGAGAAGCAGGAAGATATCCCGGAAAAGGTGCCTTACTTCAAAGCCCAACCCTAGTGACTTATTTCCCCATCCAGTCTCCAACTCCTAATGAACACTGAGTTATGAACTCATCCATTCATTAATGGTCTAATTTATTTATGAGATTGGTACTCTCGTGATACAATCACCCCATATTGGTAGTACATCTGAGGTCAAAGCTTTCAGCATCTGAGCCTGTGCGTTGCTGCATTGGTGCTGTTGAGAATCAGGGGATAAGAGCCCAGCCTTGGCTTCTGGAAGCCACTTTAGCTTCTGCCTACTCCCTCTTATATCCAAGTCTGACTTCCTTTAGGTCCACCTGTTCATCTGAAACACAGCGTTTAGGCTACCAGTCTTTTGCAAATCACCGATTACCTGTAGAAACTGCCAGTGTCTCTACTGTTTTCTCTGGAGAGGCCACTGCTTTTTCCAGAGTTGCTTCTGAAGTACAGATTACCTATTCAGCTTCCACAAACACATGTAATTTCAAAAGACTTCCGACCCCTTGGAGATTAAAATCAAGTTCCTCAGCAAACTCTTTGCTATTCACCGTATGACAAAAAACAGTTTTCATTTTACATGCACTTCTAGATCTGTCATCACTCTAAGGTTGGGATCCAGCATGAATCTCCTCATCTAAAAAAGGGAATAATTACTATCCCCCCTGAAAAAAAAATTAAACTTGCTTTATGTGTGCATAATCAAATGGACTACACACAGCACTCTTGCCAAGGATACAGAGACTTTTTGTCCAAAGGCAAACCCAAAGAGCAGAGGAAACTTACATCTTGAAAAAAAAAAAAAGGTTGGCTCAGTGCTAGAAACCTGGCTATACAGAGAATTCTATATCTTGTCATTTGCACAGAAGTAGTACATCTTCACAACTGTTTAAGCAGCTGTTTTCCAAGCTTGTGATACCTGTAAGTCTAGTGTTAAGGAGTTAGTATACATTTTTTGAAAATTTAAGAAATGGAGAAAGCATATGTGTTTCTGTGAGTCCATAAATACTAATCTTCAACTCTTTACACTTCTGAAAAATTCCTCATAAATTTCAACTTATTTAATGTTATTTTTCACATACTGCCTATATTGGTTAGTCTTCATTGTCAATGTGATTGAATTTAGAATTATGTAAGAGACATTTCTGTGCATTGGTGTGAGGGCATTTTCAATGGTGATTCACTAAGAACAGAGAGTTAAATGTTGGTCATTGGTGACAGTTTTCAAAGGGTGGAGCCCCAGACTTAATAGAAGGGAAAATAAAGAAAATCCAGATGAGCATCCAATGTCTTCTTATTCTACTTCTGGTTCTGTGAAGTTTCAAGCAAGCAGATTCATGTTCTGTTTTCACAACTAAGAGCTACTCCTGCCGCCATGGCTTTCTTACAGTGATAGACAGTACCTTTCAGCTGGGGCCCCAAACCACCAAAACAACAAATCCTCCTTTCTTTGAATTGTTTCTTCTCATATATTTAGTCAAAGGAATGAACAAAATAACTAGTAAATTGCTCATCCCATTCTCGCTTTGCCATGGAAACCGGTAATTAGATGTAGCACTTGTTGCTTCCCTACAGCACAGAGTTCATATTCCATTTTCTCCTTTTCCAAAATTCTGCTGGCACTTGTTATGCCTTGGGCTGGAAGTCCATCAGTAGATCCTGCTTCTTCCTCAGCTGTGCATACTGATCAGATTACCCACATAAGTCCCGAATTTCCAGACCAAGTCTGCCAACTTTGTTTCTTGCTCAGGCCATGTCACTTGAAGAAAGGGTCCAGATTGTGTTGCCTGACTTTTTTTGGGGGGAGGAAGTTGCTCACAACTTTCAAAATTTCCTCTCACTAGGTGAGCTCGTATTCTGGGCCAAACTCCCATATACACTTACAGGTGCTACTTTCAGCTTGTTGTCTGGTGCCGTTCTTTCCTACAGATCACTCTTTAAAACTTACTTGCCTAAGAGATAATAACTGTTATAAAATGAAGAAAAATAGGGAGAGGAGAAGGAGGAGATGTGGTTCTGAAAACACAGTGAATGAAAGAATAACCAGAATGATGGGTCACCCAAGCCTCTGCTCTTATTGTGCCTGCTTAATCCCCAACCACTACACCATAACTATTTAAAACTCTTGTCATCATACAAAGCTACTAAACTCTCTTTTATAATTTGTAAAGCACAGCATTTTGGGCTCAACTTTCCTCTTTCCTTATCTTCATGATGAAGATGCTGATTCTCATTAGCTCTTTAGTCTTTGGAAAGACAAACAGAAATAAAGGGTTGATTAGTAGGTGTTAGTTGGAGTACTTCCTCCATTTCTCCTTCCCTTTCTTCCCCTCTTCCTGTCTTTGTAGGTATTGAATACCAAGATTTTGAACAATTCGAAAAATCATAGATGAAGGTGTTTTTGCCTCAAGGGTAATACAGTCTAAATCTAGGAAAAATCAAGCAAATACATGGGAAATGTTAGATGTCAAATAGTAATGGTGACAATAATATTCATGTCATGAGTTAGATTAGGAACAGTTCAATACTCAAAGGGTAATAAAAGCTAGGAACAGGGAGTGGATACAGGAAATGATTGGGGAAGTGCTGGGCTGTGATAGTGCAAATAAAAACGTGGCTATGAGGGATATGTAAAGAGACACGCCCATAGGTGGAATCAGCATTTGCAAAGCTTCTTCCTATTGAGGAAGATGCCTGAGTGTCTCAGAGCACTGAGGATGCCATTTGCCAATTAATGTCCAACCCAGCTGCTCGAAGCATGCAGTACATTTCAGAATGAATGAAGAGTGCAGAGATGAGTTTACAAACCAAGTCAGGAGGGCACTCACAGTTTCCCCCAGTAGTTTGGAAGCATAATTTGATATTGAGGGTCCTGGGATAAAAGTCCTTTACTTGTTTCATTTTGTTTTGATGTTTAAGTCCATAAAAACTATTGTAGAAAGATATGATTGCTGAAGGCAATGGTTGAAAATGTTGCTGCCCCAAATAAAATGCCTCCCTCAGTCACTTTGGTTCTGAAAAATGGATTTTGTCAGTCCGGTGTGCACAATAGGCTGTTCCATGAGTGAGATCCTACCTTTTTTCCCCTTTAAGAGCTGATAAGGAGCCATGGAATTAGTATTCTTTTTATTACAACCATGGGACCATAAATCAGGCGAAGGTGATTTGTTTAATTCTAGCCCCATAAGATAGCTGGTGATTCTCAGGAAGAACCAGTCTCAGATCCATGTCTATCAAGGGTTCCAACCTCAAGTGAAATAAAAAGTTATGAGATGACCTTTTGAAATATGCTATTTCACAAAAGATTATAGTAGCTACAAAGGAAATAAAACAACAGAATTCCCAACCTCTCAGACAGGTTTTCCTTGGTGGTGAACTTGGTTCTACTTAGACAGGAGGATTGTCTTTCATCATAGCGCTTGTAAATAATAATGTGTAATCTGATTGGCTCAGCTGTCAATAGTTTTACTTTTCTTCCCCAACAGCACAATTGTACATATGCCCCAAAGTTTGAGATCTTATTGCTAATTTGCTAGATTTATTGAGTTATTTTTTTATTACACTCTTCAGGGGCAATAGTAAGGAAAAAATCCAATTTCTGATGCAGCTTTAATCTAGTGAAGACTGTGGGGGAACTAATAGAAATTCAGTCATAAATTCAAAATGCACAGAACATGCTAGATGGAAGATGGGAGAAAAAGGAAGATTTGATCTGTCACTTCTATGCAGAAGTCTAGCTTTTACATCTTCCCATGAAACCATTGCAGTACAGAAGTACTGCAGTGCAGGTACTGAAGTGGACCAATGGCAAGAGATTTTAACGATGTTCTTGAGCTTATAACAATGGACTTGACCTTATGCTCATTAATTATGTTCCCAGGCTACATTCTGGGGGCAGTGAATCTCTATGATCCTGCTGTGTGTGTGGCTGTGAAATAAAAGAATGAATCCTGCTTTGATTAGAGCAGGGCTTCTCAACCTATAGGTTGCATCGCGTTGGAGATTGCATATCAGATATTTACATTAAGAGTCATAACAGTAGTAAAATCACAGTTGTGAAATAGTGAAGAAGTGATTTTATGGTTTGGGGTTACCACAATATGACGAACTGTGTTAAGAGGTCACAGCATTAGGAAAGTTGAGTGCCACTGGCTTGGAAGGTTCATGCCACACCTTTGTTTTTGTATTTCACCAAGCCAAAATTTATGTCTGACACAAAAGAAATCTATAGTTCATGCTTATCGAATTAAAGAAGACTTTCTAATAGGAGCTGCTCTGTGGCTTTAGCTCCCTGCAGGTTTATCCAATAGGTATAGACTGATGTAATAATCATAAAAGGTAAGATTACCATGATTGTTAACTTTTATGCATTAACTTGAACTGCATTAAGGATACCCATGTAGGGTTGGTCAAACATTATTTTGGGGTGTGTAAGTAAGATGTATTGAAATAGATTAGCATTTGAATAATTTGATAGAGAAAAGGGCTGCTTCAACCAATATGGACAGCAGACATCATCCAATCTATTGGGCACTATAAAATTTAAAGGTAGAGAAAGGGTGATGTTTCATTTTCCTTCATTGAGAATACTGTTTTCTCCCTCTTGGGCATCCACAACTCCACAGGCCGTTGAATTGCAGGACTGTTTAACCAGTGATCACCACTGCATTCTCTGGCTTTAGGCAGGGAAGGGAATTACAGTGTCTGCTGTCTTTTGGACTAGAGCCAAATCATGCCACTTGTTTCCTAATTTGCAAATACTATGGGATTTCTTCACTTCCGTGATTGTGTGAGCCAGTTCTCACAGATTTGCCACTTTCGTATCAGTCTGTTTCCCTGGAAAACTTACTAACACAAACACTATTTGAAGACGGGAAGAAGTATGAAGAAGAGAAGAGTCATGGATTTTTGTGTGGATCTTGATGAGCTGCATAGCTCTCTGCACTGCTTGTAGTTGGACAACTGTTTCTTGGTAGAGTCCTGTCCTGAAGGGTGGCCTGCATACTGAGTGACACTCATTTGAGAGCACCCCCACACCAGCCCCACCTCCTCCCAGCAGGTGTCAATTGCAAACAGCCTCCTTTTTAGGTAGGGCTTTGTGTCCACTTCCCCTTCTCGGCAAGATTTTGTCTGGTTAGAACCTGTGCAGGTCTTGAAAATGCTGTCAGACTCCGTGTTTTTTTGTGCACTATTTTTTTGTGTGTGTTTCATTTTGTTTGTTTTTTTGTTTTGTGTTACTGGACTTCTTTTCATTTTGTCTGATTTCTTTCTTTCTTTATTAAGAGAGAGAGGATGAATTTGAGGGAATAGGGAGGTAGGATGGAGTTAGGGAAAGGGAAAGTATATGATCAAAGTAATACATACATTTAAAATAAACTAATACAGTAATTTTTGCCCTTAAAAGAAAAACTGCATTGCTTTTAGTGTTTTATTTATTTTTTTTAACCTCAGTGGTGTCTCTCAAGCCTTAATTGATAACTCACTCTGTTAAATCCTGCTCAAGACTATCTTAAAAGTTGATAAATTGACACCAGAAAGCTTAGTTTGTGATGGTCATGCCTAGAACACTCACGTGGAGATGGGAGAGTAGTGAGAAAACCCACCACTTGGACAGAGGCAGTAGTCAGTGTCGTCCAATGAGTCCTTATTCTTGTGCTGTGGGATAAACCCATCTATAGCCCCAGACTGCACTGGTACAGTTAACTCCCCAACCAGGGATCCCAGAAAATGGGCCAATCTCTTGTGCCCCCACAAATTCTCTGTGTTACCAACTCTGTTTCATACTTTTCTATCTTAAGCTACAAACTCAAATGAACACACAAATGATAAAATTTTTGTTGTTCTTTGTTTTGCTTTTAGGGCTTTTTTTTCATTAATTAATTTTATTTATTTACTTTACAACCTGGATGGAAACTTCTCTCCCTCCTCTCCTCCTAGTCCTTCCCTCTCACCTCAACTCCACCTCTGCCCCTCCCTTTCTTCTTAGAGAAGGCGAGACCTCCCATGGATATTAACCTGAACTTCTTAAAGCTTACTCACATCTGTGCTGTTTATTTTAATTTTTATGCATGTGTGTGTATATGTCTCTCACTGGGCTGTGAGGTTTTAAATCACAGAAACCAATTCATTAAATTTTACTTTATTTACCACATGGTGGGTTCCTGATTCCTATTTAATTCCCAACAGCTTTTAAAGAGTTTGAATTGTCTTGATGTGTCAGCAAAGGGAAAAGCAGGCTGACAGTGAGTGAGAAACCAGCATCTCTTGCCATAAGCCAGCCATAGGATTTGTCACCAGCCCAGAGCAAATTGTTCCAGTTCCTTCCTCAGATTTCTGCCTCTTTTAAAACAAAGGCATAATGCATGAGGCTAAAGAAGGAGTCTCAGCAGCACTTCTTTTCTGGTTATTGCTATTTCAGGCCTCCTTCTGTTGGGCCCACAGCTCCACTGTGCAGAATATATACATATATATATATATATGTCTTCATCAGAAACAAACTTTGTCCTGGATTTGGTCAGCTTGCTAATTATAGTCTTTCGGGCAGGTCAGTAAAAACATAAGAAGAAAAATGCTTTCCTTTACTTACTAGCTAAATTCCCTCTGCATTTACCTTTGAGGACATTGAGAAAAGAGAACTTATCTTATCCAATGCAACAGTGCACCTGAAGGCCTGGTTGACATTTAGAAAAGATCTTTTGTACACAGTCAGAATGCTTTAACTAATCTCTCTTACCACTCTGAACTGTGAATGTAGGCTGGGTTATGATACGAGACCAAAAGTATTTTACCAACTTCTACTTTTTTTTTGGTTTTTGTTTGTTTGCTTTGCTTTTGTTTTTTGGAAACAGGGTTTCTCTGTATAGCTCTGGCTGTCCCAGAATTTACTTTGTAGACCAGGCTGACCTCGAACTCACAGATATCCACCTGCCTCTACTTCTTGAGTGATGGGATTAAAGGCATGAGCCATCACTGCCCAGCACAACTTCTACTTTTTGTGAAAATCCTATACAGGCTAGATTTATCCATTGAATTCCTTGGCAGTCCCAAATCTTTTCTCTTCCTTCCTATACATTTCTGAAACATGTTTCCATCCAACTTTCAGTCTTTCAAATTTGGTAAAAAAAAAAAAAAAAAAGGCTGGTGCATATGTACAAGAAATATGTTATCCCACTTCTGGTTTCTTCTGAACTATTTGATTCTGTCATTTGCCTATTACTACCCAGTTAATACTTGTATTCATTTCTTCTGTTTCCTCAGGCTATTGGAGTTCTCCCCAATAATTTTTTGGGGGTGTTGACTAAGGACTTCAGTATTTGCTTCCAGAATTTGGTCCTTCTTGATTTATAGCTTTGTGGCTATGGTCACTATACCTTCCTTGGTACATAGCCTGTCCACTCTGCCCACAGCCAGCAGCACCTTTTTCAAACTGTCTCTTTGAATGCTGTAATGAACCATTCTCAGGAAGATAGCATTTGGTGACTTTTTCTTGAGGCACATGAACAATATTTACCTTGGATCCTGAAACAGTGATAGACCAAAGGAACAATTCCACGTATGTATAGCACATGAACCAAGCAGTTTACTGGACTTCCTTAGAAGAATATATGTAAGCAGTTACTTAGAGGAGGACGAATGACACCCATATAGTCACATTGCCAGAAATTTTCACCCAGCTGAAAGCTGCTTTAACTGGTCTTTACTACCTGTGGGTTCTTTCTTCCAACCTGACTCCCACTCCCAAGTTTCACCCATTATCACTAGATAGAAGAGAAAGAAGGATAGGGAGAGAGAGAGATCTGTGACTCTAATTAATCTTTCTTGTTTCTTCTTGAGCACAACTACTAACAAATTACAACCAACCCCCACTGAATGAGCAACAACCACTGACCCCTTCTGTTGGGACTCTATCATTTATACACCCTCTGAAAATTTCCCAGAATCCCAAACATCGCATAATTGCAAAAACTATCTACAGCTGAAGAAAACGAAAACAAAAAACATGCCTCTGTTAGGGCAAATCATAATCAGCTGCTGTGAAGCAGCCCCATATCTCCACAACTGGGATTAAAGTGAAAACATATTCTTATACTATTTCTGTTTTTAAAGCAACCAAAACTCCAGAATTCTCACTACAAGCTGGAGTTTCTCCTTCTTTTGCACTTAAGCTCCTTTGTGCTGTAGCGTCTGGAGACAACATACAACAGAATTACATCACCTGGGAGATCAGGGCAGAGCTAAAGAGAATTAGAACTTAGTGTCCCAGATGAGAGCCTCTGATCCTTCCCAATCTGCTGCTGGGAGGGGTGTCAAGAGTCCTGATCTAGTAGAAGTCTTTCTCTGAGGATTACAGCTGCTCTGAGTAAGATGGCAACAGTGCCGTGATGCCTGGAGAACAGCATTCCTCACCAGCTTTCAACTTGCATTTCACAAGATTACCCAGAAAATAATCTTGCCAAATTTGTAGTCATTTTCTTTCTCTCACAGACTGAACTTCTCAGTTGAATTGATATAAATGACCCTGATTTTTCTCTAACCCCTTTTGTTCTCCAGTGACACCTTATCTACTACTTTTTCTCTTATCTTAATGCTCTTTGGCAACCCCTTCTCTTCTTGGTTTCTGAACAGTGTGCATGCCAGAGCACTGCTCTGTGCTCATGTCCACTGGGTCTCTTATCTTCATGTGAACATAGACCATATACTTAGAATTTTTAAATTCCACCATTTTTTAATTTCAAGATCTAGAAAGATCTAGGTAGATGTTTCTGAAGAGTAAATATGAAGGTCACCAAGATAATGCAATTAGTAAATCAAGCAAAAATAAATAAATAAATAAATAAATAAATAAACTTTAGAGGAAGTCTCCTCCATAACACCTTGAAACCACCCCAGAAACTTGACAAGTGCTGTGTGTATGTGGCATGTGTACATATGTGGTACATACATGTGTGTGTGGTGGGTGTATGTGTGTGTATGTAGTTTGTGTGTGTGTGTAGTGTGCGTGTGTGGTCTCTGTGTATGTATGGCTTGTGTATGTGTGTGTGTGGTGTGCCTAACAGTTATGAATGAGATTTAAGATCACTTGCTGAACATACAGGTGAAACTGTAGGCATATATGAGACATAAAGGAGCTCAGAGAGTTGGAATGTCATGGGACTTGAGAGGAAAGGCAGTTTTGTCCCTCAATGTTTTCATCTTAGTCACTGATGTTCAGTCTTGTATGGACCAGTCACAGTGACTTACTGAGCACACACTTATGTGACACTTGATTTCATTTACTTTTCAATAAGTATGTCAATGTATTCATTGAAATGGCTTTGTATTGTCTTTTATTTGACTGTACTGTTATCTCTGGACCACAGAATAGAAGAAAGTAGGTAATATATTCTTTTAGCATTGCTCATGCACAACACCTCACACAGTGAAGACATGCGCATCTAGCACAGATTTGACTGGAGGGTTTGGTGTAAGTACTGTGCTTGCATAAATGGTATCTTCTCTAAAGAGTTGTAGATTATAAGTCTCACAGTGATGTGTGTGTGTGTGTGTGTGTGTGTGTGTGTGTGGAGAGAGAGGGAGCAAGAGAGAAAATGGACACAGGTGTCATAACGTCATGAATACGGTGTGCATTTGTCCTATCTCTGGTTTATTCAGCCTGTGTTAGTAGGTGGGAGATTGAGCCTCATCTTAGGAGTGAGTTTTGTTAGCCTTCCACACACCCATGTCTTTAGTGGAGTCTCCTTATTTCCACACTGTGAGTGTTACCTCTGTAACTCTACAAGGTTCTCTAGAAAGGTATAAATCCTAAAGTCATGGATAATCCATAGAAAGACCATCAGTATTTCTTTATAAATAGGTGAACAACTCTCTGAGAGGTCAAATATTTTGATTTATCATTTTGTGGAAGTACAGAAGGCTTTTTCATCAGAAGTTGCTCTTCTGTACCTGTGGGATTTCTCATTTGTTTGATCTGTAAGAGGCCATTGTGTGGGAGTTTTTAAGAAGTTTCAAGATGGCAGATAAGTGCTGCCAGTCTGGAGTCCGGGCTGTGAAGTCCACTGCCTTTCTCATAGGCTGACTTCCCTCAGCCCATAAACCAACTTAGCTGCCTTCTCTTAGATGTCCTCCTTCAACTTCCTCTATCTGTACTAACACACACATTCTACAGAATGAGGTATCCTGAAGTCATTGTCTGTCACTGACTCTGTCAGAGTGGGCCTATAAATGTATCACCTCTGTATGCCAGGGAAGAGAAAATCTCAGCTGTGCACTCAGTTGGCACCAAGGTCTATTTCAATATCTGTCACATTTACGCTCAGTGAACATTTATTGAATCCAGCTGTTTGGGGGGAACCTTTTCTTCAGTCAACTATAAGAACATGGCTGTTATCACAGTGGGGGTTAAATGGTCCCTCCAAAATATAAATATTTATTCTTAAAAAGTGAAAAATGGCCACACAAATGCTAAGAGACCTACAGTTTGTATGAGGCATTCCACTTCCATATAGAAACATGATTATGATGAAAATGTCTGACTTTTAAAAAGTTGGGAAATACTGCTCTAGAATAATATTCTGGCAAAATGGCTGTATTTTCACCCCAGCATCAATCCAAGTGTTTGATAAAATAAAGAATTATAGGCCTGCTTCATTTTTTTTCTTCACTAATTTTGAAGGGACAGAAACTGACATATAGCAGATAACAAATGTTTCCAGTATAATTAATAAGTTCTCTAACTTCCCACTTTCAGAATACTTACAGCATTTTCCTGTTTTTAAAATTATTAATATTTGATTGCTATTATTTATTTTAATAATTTATTACACTTATTTCATATATGTCTGTTTTTTTGCTTTTTCTCCTCTCTCTCTCTCTCTCTCTCTCTCTCTCTCTCTCTCTCTCTCTCTCTCTCTCTGTGTGGACAACTTTCAGCAACATAGTTTCTCCCTCCACTGGGGAGAAATCAGGATGGAGCCCTAATGGTCAGGTGTGCATGGCAAACATTTCAAATGTCCTGAGCCCATCTCAACAGTCCATTTATTTATTTTTGTGTATTTTTATTTGTTCACATTTGTACATATATTTCTGTGTGTTGTAGGCCATAGCATGAGGACATGAGAGGACAACTTGCTACAGCCTGTTCTTTCCTTGCACCAAGCTGGATCTGGAAACTGAATTCAGGTTCTTAAGCTTGATAATCATGCCTTTCGCCCTCAGAGCCATCTTTGCTGGCTCTGCCATATATGTTCTTTCTTGCCTAAAAAGATTAGCATTCTGACTGCATACTGTTCATTACTCAGTTACTGTAAGAACAGTCCTAGTGGAATGCCTTTTATACACAACCACCACAAATAAGATAAGCCATGTTTACTCAGCTCTTTTGTTGAAAATGATCATCTGGAAAAAACTCTACTTTGTTCGGAGAGATGATTGAGTTCAGAATGTATGTATCCCAAGTTGAGAAACTTGAACTTCTCTCTGTTTTTTGCTAGAGGTCCCTTGTGTCTGAAAGCTTCTCTTTGTCCTGTAAACACAGGACATATTTTTGCTAAAGAACCTTGAGCTGCTCCTGAGAAATAAGTTTTCTGAAGGCATTACAAACCTGTGTAGAAAATGCCGAGGGCTTCTTTAGAAGGTGCTGGGAAATTATATACTGTTTCTTCTGTATTCAATACGTAGTTATTAATATTCCTGCCAGAAAAAGCAATGCCTTCCTGCTTTCCTCCCATGGGTGATATCTTTTATCTTCTTCTTCTTTCCACTCTTTTTTCCCCCTTTTGTTATGCCTTGATCTATTTATTCTCTCCATTTCACTCAGTGTCTGTTTTCCTTCAGGCAATTGTCCTGAATTATTTAATAGTTGTTCCATTTTTTTTTCTGTTCACTCCATCTTCACACTTTCTTTCCTCGTTGTTTTGTCTAAGTTACCTTCTGCCTGTATACACAACTCACCCAGCAGTCCTATTCTATCTAATCCATTTGAGAAGGTCATATTTGGACACCAGGCAGGAGTTACACAGCTCCAGGTGGAAGGTGAGGAAGGAGCATGACTCGGTGGCTTGCTTTGGGAGGTAATGGATTCCATCATTTTTCCAGGAGGCACAGTGGACAGATTGTAACTAGTAATGAAGATTCATTGCTCTGCCATTCTGTTAGACTGAACAGAATGTGGGTTCATTGTGTGCAGCTTTCAGACTCCCACTGAGCTTTGCACAACATAGCTCTAGGTCAAGGTAAAAGAACACTTTAGAATAAATGTATTCTACCTTTTTGAGTTTTTTTTTTTTCATGTCTGTAACAGCTCTGCAAAAGGAGAAGATTCTCTTACACACATCTTCATTTTACAGACCATGCCACACCCATACATCTAGGAAATGGTGACATTAAAATCTGCCTTTATCTTCCAGGATCTGATCTATGGAAAGTATCATTGTTTCCTGTAGCTCTCCATGGAATCTGTAATAGAGGACAATATGATAACATGAATATGTGGAGAATAAGAGCCTTTTATCAAGAAATACTGCAATTAGAAGGCAAAGAGAAAAACTCTAAACCAAAGGTGTAATGATAGGAACACTTTCAGGTAGGACAATCGAGTGGAGGACAACTTTGAGGACAGTGACAAGGCATCTTGATTATTCTTCTAGTTTTTCATTTTCTTTTCTCCTACTTCAGGAATATGCTGAGGAAGAATTAGCAAAATGCCTTATGATAGGCTCTATCATTTGCTACTTGAGTTTGAGATGCATCATGATGCTGAGTGTCTCCAAATGCCAACTTTAAAGAAGGGCAACCCAGACCTTACATTTCATCCGTGCCCATTTTTTAAAATTAATTTATTTATTCACTTTACATCCCAATCGTATCTCTTTCCCTCTTCTTTTCCAGTACCACCCTTCCTCTGTCTGCCATGGTCATTTCTTCTTCTTAAATCAAATGCAGAGTTTCCTTCTTCACCTAATATTTTCCCGGTACTTACATGTCAATCAATGGGTAAGTCCTTCAGCAATATGAATATAAACAAAATCCAGTTTTCTATCCTATATGCATGGTCAAGTCTGTGCCCTTAAAAGAGCATTATTTACTTTACTTTGTAAATATAATTATAACATTTATTTCTTCTTTTTTCTCCCTTTAAATCCTCCCATATACTCCTCCATATTCACTCTATACAGCCTTTCGTATCAATGACCTTTTTTTCAATTGTTGTTTTATACACACACACACACACACACACACACACCCTCAATAAATAATTAAAACCTGCTCATTCCATATACTGTTAGTCGTATGTATGTTTCAAAGATGAAAATTTGGTATTGGAAAATGAATTGTTGTGCTCTTCCCTGCAGAAGACTATTTCTCCCACACTCAGCATTCTTCAGTTGTCTGAAGTTCTTTTTTTTATATTTAAGTTTTATTAATTACACTTTATTCCTTTTGTATCCCCCCATAGGCCCCTCCCTCCTCCCCTCCGAGTTCCACCCTCCCCCCCTTTCTGCATGCATGCCTCTCCCCAAGTCCACTGATAGGGGAGGTCCTCCTCTCCTTCTTTCTGATTTTTTTTTTTTTTTGTTCTTCTCAATGCAGTTTATTCAGGAACCTTGAACAATCTTCTGACCCTGGGGAAAGCCAGCCCACAGCTTAAAATAGCCTCTGGGTAGCCAACCCCAGCATGCCTCGTGGACAGTGCAGATAGGTCCACATACACGGAAACAAGCCAGATCCTCAGCCTTAGCCAAATATGGAGTTGTTTGTGACAGAGAGCACTCACCATCGGGAAGGTGGAAGGCGGAAACCAGCTCCATCTTTAAGGCGCGGCATTACGCAACTCTCTACAGTTCCCCCTTTTTGTTTTAGACACATCAGGCAAGAGTAGAGGTCTGATCTCTGATATTAGAAATAATTTGGGACTTTGTACCGATGTTCATTTAGGTGTCATCCACCCACAGAGCATCAGACCCGTCCAATACCTTTTTCTCAGAGGCGGGACCTGGGGCATCAACCCGCATGCAATCAGACATGCTCTTCTCTGGGTCCAAAGTGGCTGACCCTGAGTGCAGTGCTTAGCCTTGCATCCTGAGCGTAACATTTTAGCTTTTTATGGTATCCAACCATGCTTGGGGAGACTGTCCTGCTTCAATGGCTGTAAAGGCCTGAATGGTCATGGCTGTATTACGCTGTTGTGAGACTCTAATCTTGCATATATACCACAGGCAAACCAAGGAGACCAACACCAGAAGGCCTGCTAACACTCCCATGCCCGCCCATTCCTTCAGATGATTCATGGCTGCAGCAATCCATGATGATAATCCTGTGGCTAGTCCTGCATCCACTCTGGTAGAATTTACTGTGACAATGGCCACTCTCAGCTGCTCCATCGTAGTATCGAATTCTCCAGTCCAATTACCTAAAGTATAGCTCGACAATTGTTTAGACAGATTTGCAGCTGAAGTTCTTTAAGTTGGGTCGAGACCTGCTAGCCTGCACACCTTCAGATTAGCAGGTCTCTTGGCGTTGTCCCTTGTTCAGCTCATGTTTAGGCAGCAAACTCTTTGTTCCTTTGGCTCTTTCCAACCCCTCTTCTGAATGATCCCTGTGCCTTCGGTGTGGAAGCTGATGTATCCATCTGCCTGTTAGTAAGAGAATGTTCCAGTGTTCATCACACTGTGGTTATGTTGGAACACTGGAACCATTAGGTATTAATACGTCTTGGGTAAAATGGGTTTGGAGCTCGTATGGACAGGGTTGACACTGGGAAAAGCTAACTAAGTGGTTTTTCATTATATCATTTCAGAAGATCTCTTCTATAATAATGGTATTGAAGGAGGAAGGACCGCTGTGGGGGTTCTTGGGAAGGCTGCAGTATGGGCACTTGGGTGGGGGATGGAGCACTGCCTAGGAGATGCAAATAAATTTGTTTGAGTGAGTAAAGGATTGCTTTTAAACTGGGAAAATCAAGACCTCCAGGAAGAAAGTTGCATTTGAATTTAACTGTAAAGGGTGGATGGGATTTTGGATTAGAGTTTCCAATGGGGAAGAAAAGGTGCTCCAAAATAAAATCAGAGTAAGAAAGTCCTGCTACACATGTAGGAGACTATATGTGTAGGTTTAATCACATAATAAATTCCTGAAAAGTCAATATGTTGGTAGTGCCTGTAAGGTTGGTTAAAATACTCAATAATTTGCCACAGAAATATGTACTTCTCTTTGTAGTCTAAAGCCATCCCTTCTTGGAGCAATAACCAGCATCACTTAAAATACTGGGTAATGAAGATTTGGCAGCTTCTATCTTTGAGCAAATTCTTACATCACACTGAACTGTCAGTTTTTATCTGAAGATATAGGGGTTGGAATAATGACTGTTTGGATTATTATAGTTGTTAAATAGATGCTCCATCCAATAAGTTTAGCATATCATTTAACATATAGAAATGTGTATATAAACACATGAATAGTAGCAGTTTGTGTTACTAATTTTTGTGAAGAAAGAAAAGTATAAACAAAAACTATAGGTGCTCTGGGACAACAAAAACAAGGGGCAATTCTGTCTCTTTCTACCACTACTGTTGATTCGTCCATTTTCAGTTTTCCTTACACCCAGATGTACATGTGTCCTGATGAGAACATAAAACAGAAAGTGACCAGCTAAGGCAGAGATCTGAAGTCAGTGGTCTGAGAATATCCCTGCTGGAGACAAGGACACCAGTAAAGAGAAGCTCCTGCTTCTTTGCTATGTTTGTGACTCCATGCCAGATGCTCAGAAGAGGCACCTGGACACCTGGGCTGACCAGCTTATTGTTCTTCACACACATCACAGTTTCTGTTTTTTGTCCTTTAAAAAGCCCCAAGAATATTACCTGGCTGGTACCTGCTACCTGGAACCCCTCTCACTGTGTCTTCTTGCATTAGTTCCCACATATGAATACATAACACAAACTTCTCTCTAAACTACCCTTTGTGGTCCATCAATTTCATTCCTTGAATTCTCAAGACAAGAATCTAAAAGACACTAGCTTGGAGTTGCTTTGGTGGCCACTGTATTTCCAGAAACCAAAGCCAAGAAAGGCTTGATCACTCTCAAAGACATCTCCAAGTTGTACATTTTAAATTGAAATTTTAATCATATGTCTTTGGAAATATGCTTTTGCTAATATCTACTCATCCTTAATGGTATATCGTAATTATGGTCCATTTTCCATATGAGGAGTGTAGCCCTTTATCATAGATAAACGGGACACACTAGGTACCGGGCTTCCCTGGCTAGTAGCTGAAGCCTGATTACATGGGCTCTTTTTCAGTTTATCTTGGGCTTAAAAAGTTACAAACAATCTACTATGTGACTAAGCCTAAGTATCAGAAAAGCTGAGAGTATCTCCAGCCCCAGGGGAATGGGAAGTTTGGGATGGGAGCTATGCTAGACACACAGGAAAGATTATACCTCTCAAAAGAGCTCATCTAGTGAGCAATTCATGGGGCAAGGAAATGTGAGCAGGGGCTGTCTCTGACATGAACTCAGCGGCTGGCTCTTTGATCACTTCTCCCTCACCAGGGAGCAGCCTGACCAGTCCACAGAGGAAGACTGTGAAGGACAGGCCTGATAAGACCTGATAGGCTAGGGTCAGATGGAAGGGGAGGAGGACCTCCCCTATCAGTGGACTTGGGGGGTCATGGGAAGAGAAGAGGGAGGGAAGGAGAGTGGGATTGGGAGGAAATGAGGGTAGGGCTACAGCTAGGATATAAAATGAATAAACTGTAATAAATAAAAAAAATATATTAAAATAAAAGAAAAAAGAGGAAATATAAAGAGTGCTGGTTTGTTCCACCCAGTCATTTTTGCCTTTTGTTCTGGTTAATGATTGGCTTCTGTATAAACAAAAATAAGTCTCTCTCTTCTCTACTCTCAATACCCAAAATTTTTATTTTGAAGAGAAGATCATTGCTACCCACAAATTAAGGCCAAATGTCACACAACTTAAAATAATAGTGCTACCCCACATGTAAACTCTAAAATTATAATTGATTATCATGGGACGTTTTCATTGAATGTTGTTGAATTACTTTATTTGCATCCGATGAAGAAAAGTGATTCAAATATGAATGGCAGAAAAAGATGGAAGTTAATAATAGGAAATTAAAAATTGCAAACATTTTTATCAATTATGTAATAATTTGTTTTTCTTTCAAATAATGTTTTTTAATCAAATAAAGATTATGAGAATTAGAAAATATTTCCTGAATTTTTGTACTGTTACATTGTCACATGACAACTCTAGTGTGAACACTAAAACACATTTAACAAGTTAAATGTGCATTAAGGTGGCCCCCAAGACCAGCACAGATCAGGGAGCTGTAAGTAATAGCACCCTGGCCCACATCTACTGGCCTGCCACAGTGTGCCAGCAAGAGTGGCCAGGCCTGCCCAGGGCCCTCTGTGACCACCTCCTCTCTGTACCCCACAGCCCAGTTCCTTGGACTGTGCCATCTTCCATGGCCCACCCCAATCGGCAGACCTAGAGACCAGCACAGATCTGGGAGCAGCAGGTAAGAGCCCCCTCACTACTGGCCTGCCACACCCTGCCAGTTGCAGTGGCTAGGTCTGCCCAGGGCTCTCAGTGCTCCACTTCCTCTGTGCATTCCATACCTCAGTTCCCCAGCCTGTGCCATTTCCTGGGACCCATCCTTATCTGGAGCCCTTAGACCAGCAAGGATCAGGGAGCAGCAGTTCCCAGGCCTTCGCCATTTCCCAGGATCCACCTCATTCTGAGGCCCTGACACCAGCAAAGATCAGGGAACAGCAGAAAAACCAGATGACTGTGGCCCTCTGGTACCACAAGCTCTACCTACAACCCAAGAGGCCTATTAACATTAGAGACCACCGGGCCTGCTAATAACAGAGTCAACCAAATGGCTAGAGGTCAGCGCAAGAACACCAGCAACATAATCCAAGACAGTATGACACCACCAAAACCCAGCTATCCTACCACAGCAAGTCCTGATGATACTATCACACTGGAAACATAAGAAACCATCTTATATTTGAGGTTATGAAAAAGATAGAGGCCTTAAAAAAATAAATCCTTTAAAGAATTGCAGGGAAAGTAAAATCAAACAGGTAAAGGAATTGAATAAGTCCCTTAAAGAAACACAGGAAAATACAATCAAATAGGTGAAGGAACTGAATAACTCTCTTAAAGAAATACAAGAAAATACAACTAAAATGGGAGAAGGAAATAAATAAAACCTAAGAATGGAAATAAAAGCAATAAAGAAAAGACAATCCGAGGCAGTCCTGGAGATGGGAAACCTAGGGAAAAGAACAGGAACTACAGACATCAATAACAGAGCATCAATAGCATAATATAAGAGATAGAAGAGGGAATCTTAGATACAGAAGATACGATTGAAGAAATTGATACATTAGTCAAAGAAAATGTCAAATATAAAATGTTACTGACACAAACCATCCAAGAAATATGGGACATTATGCAAAGACCAAACCTAAGAGTAATAGGAATAGAAAAAGAAGAGGACTCCAAACTCCAATGCCCAGAAAATATTTGCAAAAAAAAAAAAAATCATAGAAGAAAACTTCCCCAACCTTAAAAATAAATGTCTATCAACATACAAGAAACCCACAGAACACCAAATAAATTGGACCAGAAAAGAAAATCCTCTCATCATATTATAATCAAAACACTAAATTAAAGAACAAAGAAAAAATATTCAAAGCTGTATGGGAAAAATGCCAAGTCAAAGATGAAAGCAAACCTATCAGAATTACACCTGATTTCTCAACATAGACTATGAAAGCCAGAAGGGCCTAAGCAGATGTCATGCAGACACTAAGAAAGCACAGATGTTAACCCAGACTACTTTATCCAGCAAAATTTTCAATCACCGTAGATGGAGAAAACAAGGTATTCAATAACAAAACCAAGTTTAAACAGTACCTAGCCACAAACCCAGCCTTACAGCAGACACAAGAAGAAAAACTCCAACCCAAGGATGCTAGCTACACCCAAGGAAACACAAGAAACAAATAGCCACAAAACTAAAAGAAAGGAAGCATGTACACACACTCTACCAATACCAACATCAAAATAACAGGAAGTAACAACCACTGGTCATTAATATCTTTCAATATCAATGGCCTCAATTCCCCAATAAAAAGACACAGGCTAACAGAATGGATGCATAAACAGGACCCATCATTCTGTTGCATACAAGCAACACATCTCAGCAATAATGATAGACATTACCTCAAAATAAAGGGCTTGAGAAAGGTTTTCCAAGCAAATGAACAGAAGAAACAAGCTGGAGTAGTTATTCTAACATCTAATAAAATAGAATTTCAACCAAAATCAATCAAAAAAGATGGGGAAGGGCACTTCATACTCATTAAAGGAAAAATCGACTAAGATGACATCTCAATTCTGAACATATATGTCCCAAATGCGAGGGTATCCACATTTATAAAAGAAACATTACTAAAACTTAAATCGTACATTGAACCCCACATGTTAATAGTAGGAGACTTAAACACATTTCTCTTACAGATCATTGAGAATGAAACTAAATAGAGAAGCAATAAAACTAACCAGCATTGAGTCAATTGGACTTCACAGATATCTACAGAGCATTCCATCCAAATGCAAAAGAACATACCTTCTTCTCAGCATCTCATGCAACTTTTTCCAAAATTGACTGCATCCTCATATACAAAACAAGCCTCAACAAATACAAGAAAAGAGAAATAACACCTTATATACTATCAGACCACCATTGATTAAAGTTAGACTTCAACAACAACAGAAATAATAGAATGCCTGAAAACTCATGGAAACTGAACAACTCTCTACTTAATGAACACTGGGTCAGAGAGAAATAAAGAAAAGAAAAGTGTTTCTAGAATTCGATGAAAATGAAGGCACAACATAGCCAAACTTGTGGGACATAATACAAGCTGTGATCAGAGGAAAGTTCATAGCACTAAGGGCCTTCATAAAGACAGTGGAAAAAGCCCATATCAGCAATGCAACAGCTGATCTGAAAGCTCTAGAAAAAAAGGAAGCAAACACACCAAAGAGGAGTTAACAGCAGGAAATAATCAAACTCAGGGCTGAAATCAATAACCTAGAAACAATGATAAAAATACAAAGAATCAACAAAACCAAGGGTTGTTTTTTTTTTTCTTTTTTTGAGAAAATCAACACGATAGACAAAACCATGGCCAAACTTGCCAAAAGACAGAGGGAGAGTATCCAAATCAATAAAATAAAAAAATGAAAAGGGTGATATAACAGACACCAAGGAAATCTAAAGGATCATTAGATCATAGTTCAAAAATGTGTATCTTTTTGCTTCTGGGATACCTCACTAAGGATGATCTTTTCTAAATCCCACCATTTGCCTACAAATATCATGATTTCCTTGTTTTTAATTGCTGAGTAGTATTCCATGGTGTAAATGCACCACAATTTCTGTATCCATTCCTCAGTTGAGGGGCATCTTGGTTGTTTCCAGGTTCTGACTACTACGCATAAAGCTGCTACGAACATGGTTGAGCAATTTTCCTTGTTGTGTACTTGAGAATATTTTGGATATATGCTTAGGAGTGTAATAGCTGGATCTTCAGGAAGCACTATTCCTAATTGTCTGAGAAAGCACCAGATTGAAAGACACATATGGTATATACTCGCTTATATGTAGATACTAGACCTATAAGATAGGATAAACATACTAAAATCTGTACACCTGATGAAGCTAAGCAAGAAGGAGGACCCTGGGTAAGATGATCAATCCTCACTCAGAAAGGCAAATAGAATGGACATTAGAAGAGGGAGAAAACAGGAAATAGGACAGGAGCCTACCACAGAGAGCCTCTGAACAACTCTACCCAGCAGTGTATTAAAGCAGATGCTGAGATTCATGGCCAAACTTTGGGCAGAGTGCAAGGAATATTATGAAAGAAGGGGAGATAGAAAGACTTGGGATAGGAACTCCACAAAAAGCGTAACAAAACCAAAAATCTGGGCCCAGTGGTCTTTTCTGAGACTGATAATTCAACCAAGGACTATGCGTGGCGATAACCGAGAACACTGCACAGATGTAGCCCATGGCAGCTCAGTATCCAAGTAGGTTCCCTAGTAAGGGGAGCAGGGGCTGTCTCTGATATGAACTCAGTGGCTGAATTTTTGATTACCTCCCCCTGAGAGGGGAGCATCCTTGCCAGGTCACAGAGGAAGACAATGCAGCATCCTGATGAGATCTGATAGGCTAGGGTCAGATGGAAGGGGAGGAGGACGTTTCCCTATAAGTGGACTTGGAGAGGAGCATGGGAGGAGAAGAGGGAGGGATAGTGAGATTGGGAGAGAATGAGGGAGGGGGCTTACAGCTCTGATACAAAGTGAATAAACTGTAATTAATATAAAACATTAAAATTAAAATAAAAAACCCAAAAATCCGTACACCACAAAACTTGAAAAGTTAAATGAAACTGATGAGTTTCTTGATAGATACCACTCATCAAAGTTAAATCAAGATCAGGTTAGCAGTTTAAATAAACCTATAACCTCTAAGGAAATAGAAGCAGTCATTAAAAGCCTCCCAACCAAAAAGAGCCCTGGGCCCTGAGCACAGAATTTTATGGGAGTTTCAAAGAGGAACTAATACCAATACTCCTCAAACTATTCCACAAAATAGAAACAGAAGAAACATTACCAACCTCATTCTAGACCACACAAAAACCCAACAAAGAACAAATTTCTGACTAATCTACCACATTAACTTTGATGTAAAAAATACTCAATAAAATACTTGCAACCAAATCCAGGAACGCATCAAAACAGGAACAGAAGGAGCATTGCCAAACTCATTCTATGAGGCCAGTCACCTTGATACCTAAACCACACAAAGACCCAACAAAGAAAGAGAATTTCAGACCAATCTCCCTTATGATCATTGATGTAAAAATACTAAGTAGAATACTTGCAAACTGAATCTAGGAACACATCTAAAATATCATTCACCATGATCAAGTAAGCTTCATCCCAGGAATGCAGGGGTGGTTCAACATACAAAATTCTTCAATGTAATACACCATATGAACGATCTGAAAGAAAAAAAAAAACAAACTACATAATCATCTCAATTAGATGCTAAAAAGCCTTTCACAAAATCCAAAATGCCTTCAATTTTAAGGTCTTGGAGATATCAGGGATCCAAGACATATACCTAAAGCCAATAAAGCCAATATGCAGCAAGCCAACAGCCAACATCAAGTTAAATGAATAGAAACTTTAAATGTTCCCACTAAAATCAGGAGCAAGACAAGACTGCACACTCTCATCATATCTCTTCAATATAGTACTTGAAGTTCTAGCTAGAACACTGAGATTAGGAGATAAAGGGGACAAAAATTGAAAGAGAAGAAGTCAAAGTATTGCTATTCTCAGATGGTATACATGTGACTCTTAGGTTCTGCCAGAGAACTCCTATTGAAAAACAGCTTTAACAAAGTGTCTGGATACAAAATTAACTCAAGGAAGATAGTATATTTCCTTCATACAATTGATAAAAGCTCTGAGAAAGAAATTAGTGAAACAACACCCTTCACAATAGCAACAAATAATATAAAATATCTTGGTGTAACTCTAACCAAGCAAGTAAAAGACATGTATAACATGAACATTAAGTATTGGAAGAAAGAAATTGAAGAATTTTAGACGATGGAAAGATTTCCCATGCTCATGGGTTAGTAGGATTAATGTAGTACAAATAGCCATCCTGCCAAAAGCCATCTATAGATTCAATGAAATTTCCATTAAAATTCCAAACAATTCTTTTCAGATCTAGAAAGAGCAACCATTAACTTCATATGGAAATATAAAAGACTCAGGATAGCCCAAACAATTCTGTACATTAAATGAACTCTGGTGGTATCAACATCTCTGATTTCAAGCTTTTCCACAAAGCAGTAGTAATAAAAAAATGTATTGTATTGAAATAGAAAGAGACAGGTTGATCAACGGAACCAAACTGAAGACCCAGAAATAAACCCACACTCTAGTGGTACTTGATTTTCCACAAAAAAAGCCAAAACCATACAACTGAAAAAAAGACAGCATCTTTAACAAATGGTGCTGCTCTAACTAAATGTCTACATGTTGAAAAATGAAAATAAACCCATATTTGTAACCCTGCACAAAATTCAAGTCCAAGTGGATCAATGACCTCAATATAAAACCAGAGACTCTAAACCTATTAGAAAACAAAGTGGTCAAAAGTCTGGAACTCTTTGGCCCAGGAGACAACTTCTTGAAAAGAACACCAACAGCACAGGCTCTGAGATCAACAATTAATAAATGGCATCTCATGAAACTGAGAAGCTTCTATAAGTCAAAGGACAATGTCAATAGAACAAAATGGCAGCCTACAGATTAGGCAAACATCTTCATTAAATCTACATCAGACAGAGAGCTAATATACAAAATATACAAGGAACTTAAGAAATTAAACATCAGCAAATCAAATAATTCAATTTAAAACTGAGGAACAGAGCTAAACAGAGAATTCACAACTAAGAAATCTCAAAATGAACAATGTCCTTAGCCATCAGAGAAATGCAAACCAAAACGACTCTAAGATTCCATCTTTCACCAGTCAGATGGCTAATATAAAAAACTCAAGTAACAACACATGTTGAAGAGAATGTGGAGAAAGGGGAACCCTCCTCCACTGCTGGTGAGAATGTAAGCTTTTACCTCTCTAGAAATCAATCTGGCACTTTCTCAGAAAACTGGGAATAGTCCTACCTCAAAGCCCAGCTATATCATTCCTGGGCATATACCCAAATGGTGCTCTACCATACAACAAAGACATTTGCTCAGGTTTGTTTATAGTGGCTTTATTTTTTTTATAGCTGTACATACATGCTTATGACAGCATGCATTTATGTTAAATGTATGTGTTTATTTGTCTGCTTAAGAATTTCAAATGAAGGAGGGTTCCTCTTTCTCCACAACCTCTCCAGCATGTGTTATCACTTGAGCTTTTTTTTTTTAATTTTATTTTTTTCTTATCAGTTACATTTTATTAACTCTGTGTCCCAGCTGTATTCTGCTCCCTCATTCCCTCCCAATCACACCCTCCCTCCCTCATCTCCACTGTGCCCCTTTCCAAGTCCACTGATGGGGAGGGGACCTCCTCCCCATTCATCCGATCCTGTTTTATCTGGTATCTTCAGGACTGGCTACAAAGCCCTCCTCTGTGGCCTAACAGGACTGCTCCTCCCTTGGGGGGGGGAGTCAAAGAGCCAGCCATTGAGTTCCTGTTAGAAAGAGTTCTTGTTCCCCTTACTATGGGAAATCAATTGGTTACTGAGCTACCACAGGCTACATCCGAGCAGAGGTTCTAGGTTATATCCATACATTGTCTTTGGTTGAATGTCCGTCTCAGAAAAGACTCTGTGCCCAGACTAACCCTTTATCTGACAGAGGACTAATATCCAGTATATACAAAGAACTAAAGAAGCTCAAAAGCAGCAAACCAAGTAATCCAATTAAAAAATGGGGAACAGAGCTAAACATAGAATTCTCAACAGAGGAATATCGAATGGTAGAGAAACACTTAAAGAAATGCTCAACCTCATCAGCCATCAGGGAAATGCAAATCAAAACGACCCTGAGATTTCACCTCACACCCATCAGAATGGCCAAGATGAAAAACTCAAGTAACAACACATGCTGGAGAGGTTGTGGAGAAAGGGGAACCCTCCTCCACTGCTAGTGGGAATGTAAACTGGTACAACCACTTTGGAAATCTATCTGGAGCTTTCTCAGACAATTAGGACTAGTGCTTCCTCAAGACCCAGCTATACCACTGCTAGGTATATACCCAAACTTTGCTCAAGTACACAAAAGGGATACTTGCTCAACCATGTTTATAGCAGCTTTATTTGTAACAGCCAGAACCTGGAAACAACCCAGATGTCCATCAATGGAGGAATGGATACAGAAATTGTTGTATTTTTACACAATGGGATACTACTCAGCAATCAAAAAAGGAGGAAATCATGAAATTTGCAGGCAAATGGTGGGATCTAGAAAAGATCATTCTGAGTGAAATATCCCAGAAGGAGAAAGACAAACATGGTATATACTCACTTATATAGACCTATAAGATATGATAAACATAATGAAATCTATACACCTAAAAAAGATAATCAAGAGAGCAGACATGGGGTAAGATGATCAATCTTCCTTTAGAAAGATAGATGGGATGTGCATTGAAAGTATGACAGGAGTCTACTGAGAGCATCTGAAAGACTCTAACTAGCAGTGTTTTCAAAGCAGATACAAAGACTCATGACCAAACCTTCGGCAGAGAACAGGGAATCATATGAAAGAAGGGGAGTTAGTCTGATGGGGAAAGGATAGGAGCTCCACAAGTCAGAAACTGAAAGCAATGTACATGTCCCTCAACCGAAGAATGGACACAGAAATTGTGGTACATTTACACAATGGAATACTACTCAGTTATTAAAAACAAAGAACTCATAAAATTTGCAGACAAATGCATGAAACTAGAAAAAATTATCCTAAGTCGGGCAACCCAGACCCAGAAAGACACACATGGTATGTACTTCCTTATAAGTGGATAGACATATAGTACAAGACAACCATACTACAATCCACAGACCCCAAAGAAAGCTTAGTAACAAGGATGGTTCAAGGAAGGGTACCAGAATGTCACTGAGAATGGGAAATAGAATAGACAGCAGAAGTGGATGAAGAGAGGAAACAGGAAGGAGATGGGATGGAAAGTGAAACAAGGGTTGGGATAAGATTTGGGACGAATCGGGGTAGAAGGTGAGAGGGCAGGGGGACAAGAAGGGAAACTTAGCGGCGATATCTCTTTGTTAAGCTGGAGGTCTTCAACAGGGTAGGCTCCTGGGAAGACATGGGTGTGACTCTAGTTGAGACTCCCAGCAGGGGGGACGGGAGGCATGAAGACTGAAATGACCACCTCCTAGCCAGGCAGGACTAGTGGAAGAAGGGGAACAACAACCCACACCAATGAAACATTTAATCCAAAAATTACCCTGTCTGTAAGAAGTACATGGATAAAGAGGGAACAAAGATTAAGGGAAAGTCCAACCAATAATTGGCCCAACATGAGACCCACCCCACAGGAGAGAGCCAGCCCCTGGCCCTATTAATGATGCTCTGCTGTGCATCATTAAGGAGCCTAACTTGATACAGGGAGCGAAGCCACCCCTTTAATTGGGGGAGGGGAGAAGGGAGAAGAGAAAAGGGGAAGAAGGGGAAGGCAGGACTGGGAAGAAAGGAGGGAAGGGCATTCTTGGCATGTAAATTAAATAAACTGAACTAATAATAGAAAAAAAGTTTAATTGCTAATTGAAAAAATGTGCATTAATGCTACTGTCTCCACCACTTTAAAAAGTGTATATTATAGCATAACTATATACAAAGCCCTGATTATAGTGTTCACTTATTTCCATAATATGGGCATTCCTACCATGACCAATTGCAATAATGGTAAATTATAAACTAGAAAGAATTATGTCCTGAGGATTTGGTTTTACTATACCTTATTTAGCGGTGAATTTATATAACTTAATTTTCAAGGATGACTGTGTTTAACATTTAATTGATTTGCACAATTTCTCAGAATTGAACAGTGAGGTTTGGAAGATGAACAGATAAAGTTGATGTTGAGGGTGGAGAGTTCATGTTAAACTAGCTCAACAAGTTTCTCAGCAAAAATGATTTTTTTCAAGGAAGCACACTAACAGATGGATGAGTAACCCAATGGCTTGGACAGAGACTCTTAGTCATGTAGGTGTCATTTGTTTCCTGAAAATAGTGGTGCAGAAAAGACATTCCTCTTGATAAGATGCTTGAACCGCCGTCTCTCTTGCTTTCCCCTATGCCTACTTGTGTTGTGAAGGAAGAATTTACTACTCCAGGTTTTCAGCATAAACCTGCCTCCACTGGCACCATTTTAATTGGATTCTAGAACACTCTTTCATTGTGCCTTCTTTAATTTCACCACAGCATGTTTCAATAACATTTCCTGGCTTATGCTTTTGCTATTTGGCATCAGCAAGTACGAAATAAATGAATGTTGATTTCACAGATAGGCACCTTAGTAGGCAGTAGGTAAAATGCCATAACTCTTGCCATTGTGTCACAGGATATTTTGACAGGCTTTAACTTTCTGGATCAATTTCATGTGTGGAGGATTTAGTCAATTCACCAGCATTACACTTTTGCTTAATGATTAATTTGTAGCTTTAATTTATTTTACCAAAATAATTGTCTCTAGAAAATATCAATGATAGCCTGCCACATTTCATTTGTAATACTGTCTCTAGAATCTGCTGTGTAAATGAGAAGCATGTGGTTTGAAGGCATCCTTTTTCCAAGCTGATACTTCCAGCATCAGGCTATAACTAGTTTTTTTTTTTTTTTTTTTTTTTTTTTTTTGTAACCCTGGGGAACACTGGTCAACAGAGAGGAAATTTTTTCAAACCATTTTTAAGGCATAAAAATAAAATTGTTAATATATCAACCACATCCAGATGAGGTTAGACTTCATTCTCATTACTAAGAATGGTACCAAGAACAGTAATAGCTCAGGTGTAGCTGCCCATAGACTTTTAGGTTGTGTAAACATTGGTCTTCAGATCCAAATACCTCTATTCCTCCTGGAATACTCTTCAAAATGAGGCAGGCTGGATAGGTAGACCAGCATCCATCTATGCTGGGTGTCTTCCAAAGATGACTTCCCCTGTACACAGCTGAGGTGACTTCTACCTTTACTTCTTCAAATGTTCTTGTGTTTCCAATTTAAGATTTATTTTCTTTCATTCTACTGTTACAATGACTTTTCTACGGTAGCTTTCCAGACCAAGGCAGTCATTATGATGATATCCCTGACAGTTCGTTTGTACCCCTGTTATCATTGGAGGATCTTTTCTTTTCCCTTTTCACATTTTATGCATCTGTAAACGTTATCCTTCCTTTTAGAGGTTAATATGGTTGATGAAATCCCACGATCTCAAAGGTGGTTTAAGATTTTCATGAGTGATAATGTCTACATCAATTATAACATGTAGCAGAGATGGGTTTTCTCATCACCTCACAGAGGCTGAGAAAATTAGGACAAGTGCATGCCTAATCATTTTCCACAGAAATAGAAATGTTACCTTCTCAAATGGTATTCTGAAAAGAATATCATGCTGAACGTCCTTAAAAATACAGCTTTTCTTTATTGGTTACATAGCAAAACAAACAAATAAACATACACGTAAAACCATAAAGAATATGAAAGAAAACCCACAGTATTTAGTTAACAATTGCTACAACTGCCCAGAGCTTCACAGTCACCAAACGCATTTGAATCCAGCCGACATGACCAGTGTGAGACCACAGCACTGCAAGGCCAGCTTCATGTACTCCTCCCCTATTGGGACCACAAAGACCAGCGTTTGAATCTGATGATAGAGGAACTGGACATTTCCTGTCCTTGCTTTTGTTTTGCATCTGTTGAACTTTCATGAGCTTTGTCTCCAGCTGTCCACTAATAATCAATATGAGATCTATCATGTGCCCTTTTCCAAAACTCTGTGGTAGTTGAAGCATTCAGCTCAGTCCTCCCATGTCAGTGGCACCTGTTGGCTTCTCGAGCACATGTACTACAAGCCAACATGGGAGTAAAGACTTCTGCTGTCAGAAGAGAGGTGAGCCGTCAACTGTTTCTCTCTCTCTCTCTCTCTCTCTCTCTCTCTCTCTCTCTCTCTCTCTCTCCATCTATCTATCTATCTATCTATCTATCTATCTATCTATCTATCTATCTATCTATCTATATCTTCTTTTCAGAGATTTCATTTTTGGAGTCATCAAAGCTTGCTTACTTTCTCTTCTTTTGTAGGTACAGTGTGTCCTGGCTTCCAACAAAGGATGAAATCATTTGCTTCACCCCATCTAGAAAGGGGAAGCCTGAGCTCAGGCATCATGCATCCATCTTCCTCACATCTTGGTGGCTGAATCTTGCATCGCAAATCTTGATATCCTCTCTTCCTTCTATTTCTTCCACCCTTGCTCCCTCCTTCCTTCCTGGCTTTTTCCCTTCCTCCCTTCCTCCTTCCTATCTTCCCTTCCTTCTTTCCTGTGTCCCTTCTTCTCTTACTTCCTTTCTCCTTTCCTTCCTATCTCCATTCCTCTATCCCTTTTTCTCCTTTCATCCATCCTTTCCTCCTTCTCCCCTACCTCGTTTACCCATCTCTCCTTTCCTCCCTCCCCTCACTTTCTTCTTTCTTTCCCTCTTTTTTCCCATATTTTTCTTAAGTTAGTGGATCCCCTATCACTAGTTTAGTAAGGTTTGGATAGTGTGACCTTTGTTAGAAACAAATATCCCTACTGTTGCCCCTGTGCCTCATAAGGTGAGGCATAGGGTAAATAAAATACAGGATGATATCTACATACTGGATTTTTCTCTGTTCTCTTTCTTACCTGTGACCTTTGCAAGGATCAATCACTGGCCACTATAAAAGAGAGGAAAAAAGCATTGAAGAAATAAATGAATCTACATTCATCCATCTCCATAACTGCAACACAATGGTTTCTCATGCATATTTGTGCAGTAGCTTGCTAATTCTTTTGTACAATCCCACTGCTAATGGTTCTATAATTCACCCCACAGAATTTAGTCCAGACTGAGCATTTATAAACACAAACGGTATCACCTCACAGCATGTATACTTGTAATGAAATCGAACACCTATTCCTAGCTTCCGGAGCCTACGACCCGCTGCCCACTGTTCTTTCCTATCTCTGACCTCTCATCTGTCACACTTAATCTTTCAGCAACCATGCTCCAGCTTCCATGCCATCCACGCCCTTCTTTTTGTAGTCTCCACAGATGTTCTTTTCCTTCTTCTTCTCAGGTAACTTTATTCTCTTTGCTGTTACGTCACTCTTGTCCGTTCAAATCTCACTATAAATGTCATCTTACCATAGATGCTATCCTTGACACTTTGAATATATTAGCTGACTGAATCATCTTTCTCATATCATTTTCTTTTTTATTATGATATATATATATATATATTGTGTGTGTTTGTGTGTGTGAAAGAGATAGATACAGAGAGATGTATGAATACGTATGTGTGGCATCACACAAAGGTGGAGGACAGAGGAAAATTTATGGATCCTGATAAACCAATGTGGCAACTGCATTATTAAATTTCATTGTTGTTTATGTATTTATTTTTGTTTGTTACTTATAAATGATTGTTTCTCTCTGACAAAAGTACAATACAAAGGAGCAAGGGAATTTGAATGCAATTCAAGAATGTGAAGAAACTTTTGTTTTATCATTACCATGCCCTCCGAACTTAGAGTGTTGTGTAGGGCACATAGAAATAAAGCGCACGTAGAAAACAAAAAACATGTGCAATAAATACAAGCATGCCATATAAAGAGGGAAAACTGTCACTGACTTGCCTCTAGGTCTTGCTTCTTTGATTGCATAGCTTCTATTCTATTACCATGACACTCTACCTACATAGGCCTGTTCTGAGTGCAGATAATAAATGGTGCTCCTTGTAGTTTTAATTAATTTTATTTCTTTATGAATAAGTATCTTGTTCCACATTTAAGGACTAATATCTTTTACTATGAATTCTGAATATATTTCACTATTATTACTTTGTTTCAATTTATAATATTAGAGGGTTAATTTCACATAAAGTATTATTACGTATGTTGTCTAACACTTTTGCTTTATTTTTGATGACTCTGCCATGCTGGATAAGTTCATCCATGTTCTCTTTCTTGTGGCCCTGAGAGCTGAACATGAGTAGAGAGAAACAGTCAGGCCAGCAGCTTCTGCTTCCAACTGCTGATCAGAAAGAGATGTGTCCTTGGTTCAGCCTTGCACTATGCGATCACATTCATCCATTTTTAAAACTGATCATTTCCTACGTTTCACCATCTTTGAAATAAAAATGAAAGTTTCAGTATCTGTCAATCTCTCTCATCAAGATGTGAGCTGTGATATCATCAAGATCTGAGTTGTGACCTTAGGACTTGGCCTGTTTCTGGGACTCTGCTCCATTGTAAGCCAATTCTTCACTTGCTCAGCCAGGATACCCTGGGAGAATCATTTGAAGACAGATTTCGAGTTCTGCTTCTGGCTTGAAAACCTTCCATTAACACTTTCTGGAAGAAAATCACCGGCATTGAAATAGCAGAAAGGGTGTCTGTGTTCACACTCTCCAGTCCTCATCTTATGCTCTAATTGTTTCCATGGAAATCTTAACAAAATAGTTTGAATAAGAAATATATTCACATAGGAAAAAAACCAGCTTTATCATTTGCGGTCAATCTTTCTTGTATCTCTGTCCTGGTGTGTGCATTCCGTTGTTCAGAAGTCTCATAGCTTGTTTAAATGGCTCTTCTATGTTAACACTTTGAGTGATCTTAATAAATTGTTGTTACAAACAGAATGTAATGACGGTGTGTGTGTGTGTGTGTAAAAACCTTCCAATGAAGTTCCAGGGTCTATGGAAATATTAGATGTGGGTGAATCTCTTTCCTCTGAAAACCACTTTGACAAGAGGCCTTGAGAGCTGGCCTTTGTTAGAAATACAATGAAGGTTAGATGAGACCATACTATCTTAAGGTGGGCCCTCATCCAATGGCTAGCATCCTTACAGACGGAGATTTCAATGGCAACACGCAGGGAAGAATGCCATGTGAAACTGGAGGAGAAGGTGGAACGCACAGGCATTCAGCCACTACGTGAAGCGATCAACAGGCAAGACAGAATTCTTCCACAGAGCTCGTTCCTTGATGCCAGTGACACCTTGATTTTGAGATTCCAGTCTCTATGATGTAAAAAAAAAAAATATTGTGGTTGTTTTAAGATACCACACTCTGATACTTTGCTATGGCAATACATTTGTAATGTGGTCACTATCCTCATATCCTTCTGGTGAGCTTTGTACTCTGCCACACTCTCATCAGCATAGCGTGGCTGTGAGTGCTGTCTTTTATAAGGATATACTTATACATTTGTACTGCCGCCCATCTGACAATGAATAAGAACAGTGCCTCCTGTAGTTTTAAATCTTATTTTCCTTTCACGAGTATCTTGTAAGTGCTATTAACAATTCCTCCCATGATTTCTGTTCATATCTTTTGCTATTTACATTCAATTATTACCATTTTGTTTTACCTTATAATAATGTTAGAGAGTTGATTGTATGTGTATAGATATTTGAAATTTGGGTTGATAATTTGTCTTTGAGTCATAATTAGTCTTTGGGTCATAATTTGTCTTTCATAATACCAGTTTGCTATACAGTTGTTTAGATTAATTACTGCTTTGTGTGGTGTCAATTGAATCACAGAAAAGTTGTCTGGGAGTTGATAAAGCAATGTCTTTTCTTTGTTTCTTTGTTTCTTTGTTTCTTTGTTTGTTTGTTTGTTTGCTTCTTTCTTTCTTTCTTTCTTTCTTTCTTTCTTTCTTTCTTTCTTTCTTTCAGAACTTCATTGGAAATCTTAAAAAGGATAAAGCTGAATTCAACTTTATCTGTTTCCAGATGGTACATAGTTGATTTCAACACCATTTATTCTTGAAATGTTACCTTTATGATATTCTGAGTTCTTGTATATATTTGGTTCTATTTCTGGAAATTCTATTCTGTTACATTGGCCTGCCTTTCTATCCACATGCCAATAAAAACTGTTCTTGGTTTTCAAAATTCTATAAAATGTTTCTGTATACAAGTAAGTGAATCAATTCTATCCTCACTTTCTCTGATGAACTCATTCTACTTAAGTCCCTGCACCCTCAACTCCAGTTCAAATTTCTTTCCTCTGTGTAATCCAAATCATGCACAATGTTGAATGACAGTGTGACACAGGCCTAGAAAGCTGTGTATAGGTTTTGTTCCTTAGTTTCCATGCAGCATCAGTAGGTAGAGGGTAGCAGCATTTCCCTTATTTTAGAGATACAGAGGTGTTATGTAATTGACCAGTACCCAAAGTGTCAAAGAAATAGCATTGTAAGGGGCACAGGAAAAAAAATATGCTATGTTTTCTGCTTAAGCTGAATCTCAGGAAAGGATACGGATTTAATCATTCCATCCTCTGGTGTGAAGCCTGCTATGGTTTAATATGCACACATCACAGGTTTCAATTTTTGCTACTGAAATTCAGCCTTCAACAAAAGCCTAGCTGTCTCTTTGACTTGAAATGTGTTCTAAGATGTGAGAAAAATCTCTATTGAAACTCATAAAGCATCTGCAGAAAATGCTGGCTTAACCCATACAGCCAATTCTCTTCATGAATTCAATTTGTGTTATTTGGTTGAAGAGACTGTTCTCTGAGCCCTGACACAAGCAAGTGTAGAGGCCTGACACCCGGTCCACAGTTTCAGTGAAAAAATATGCAGAAAAAAATTCATGTAATTGATGTCATTTGTTAGGTTTGTCAGGCTTTGCCTGGCTCTGGGGAGCCTCTGTGTGCTTTTTTCTGGAGCAGAAAGCCTGATCAGAACCCTGGCCCTTGGCCCTTCTCTAATCCTTAGATCAAGGAGCTCCCTCCTCCACTGAAAGGAACAGGTGGCATTGGTGGATACAGAATCTCCACTCAGGATGAGGCTGTCGTTGGAAGTACCCCCCAGTTCTCATAAACAGACCCATATAGTTTGTTTCTGAAACCCAGTCCTCATACTGTGCCTCGATCTCAGCATGAATTCCAGCTCTTGATTACACCTCTTTTTTCCTCATTTACTCATTTTGTTCACTTTACATCCTTGTAGCCCCTTCCCTCCTCCCAGCCCAGTCCTCTTCTTTCCCTCCCCTCTTTCTTCTTCCTTCCCCCTGAGAGCTCTCTTTTCCATCCATCCCAGCTCATCAAGATGTACCAGGATTGAATCTGTCCTCTTCCCCTGCGACCTGTAAAAGCAGTCCCGCCAAGGGTAGTGATATAAAAGGTAGCAAGTGAGTGTGTGTTCAATGCAGGTTATATCTATTATCTTTGATATCTAATGTATATTTAATACTTACAAACCATCTCAGTTTTGAGTAGCTACTTTTTAAATCTCAGTAGCCACAGGTGGCCCATGACTATTGTAGTTTACTGATCTATATTTCTAAAACTTCCTTCCTTTTCAATTCTCTCTGAGAATCAGAATACTGTTGGAATAGAATGGTAGGTTTAACTATATCTGTAACTCTAATGTTATGAGCCTGAAGTAATCATCTACTCTCTTAGACTCCTAGTTTTAATATCTATACTAGAGCAGTAATAATAGGTGCTCTTTAAAGAATTGTCAGAAACACAAGAAATAGTAGTAAGTGGTAGAAGGCATGCATACAGCACGTGCTTTGTAAGGGGGGGTCTGTCTCCTGTGACTCTCCTATAAGAGAACCTCAATATTTAGTTCCCTTAGGACTAGCTTGAAAAAGAACACATGCCTCATCCATTATCACTATGCCCTGTGCCTAATTGAATACTCCACATGAATGCAAAAGACCTCATCATTCCAGGGAATCCAAGTTCATCTCCACTTGGTCCTGTCTAGCTGCTGTTAATTAAGCCATGATTAGTTGTGTCTGGGGAAATGATAATTTGAAAAACAAACACTTAGCCCTCTCAGGTTCCTTTGCTTACTCTCAATGGAAATCTTCCTATACGTTCTGCAAGTCAAATAACAGACGGTAAAATAATATTCTTGAATGCGTTTTGTTCACCAAACAGGGCCACCTACCTAGCATAGTTCATTAATCTGTAGTAACATGTCTGTAGGTGTCCTTTGCTGAGACAAATTCAACACTTTGGGTAATGTTAAGAAGAAAACAAATGGCTAGTAAAGATCCATTTTGTATAACGGTATGTAAAAGAAATAAAGTCTTTGTCATAAGGAATACAGTACAAAGTGTATTACATATGTATTCCATATCCATAAGTAAATGTTTAGCTCAGATCTCATACTCAAGGATAGTCATGTCAGCTGTGCATGATGGGAAACACAGTTTTTTATACTGCTTCTTCATAGTTTTCCCTTGTCCACCCCCATTTTAACTGATGTGAAAAGTGCACTATGCAATACAAGGTGCTCATGAAAACTGTGCTCTAGGACCTGTGCTGTCTTTAAGCTTCATAGTGGATGAAGGTTTTCTGGATCTCCATGAGGCTATCAGGAGAAAATAATCGGGATTAGGTAAATTGTGTATTTAAAGTGTCTCTCTCTCCTTTTTTTTTTTTTTTTTTTCTTCTCAATGCAGTTTATTCAGGAACCTTAAACAATCTTCTGACCCTGGGGAAAGCCAGCCCACTGCTTAAATAGCCTCTGGGTAGCCAACCCCAGCGTGCCACGTGGGCAATGCAGATAGGTCCACACACACGGAAGCAAGCCAGATCCTCAGCCTTAGCCAAATATGGAGTTGTTTGTGACAGAGCACTCACCATTGGGAAGGTGGAAGGCGGAAACCAGCTCCATCTTTAAGGCGCGGCATTACGCAGCTCTCTACAGTTCCCTTTTTTGTTTTAGATGCATCAGGCAAGAGTAGAGGTCTGATCTCTGATATTAGAAATAATTTGGGACTTTGTACCGATGTTCATTTAGGTGTCATCCACCCAAAGAGCATTAGACCCGTCCAATACCTTTTTCTCAGAGGTGGGACCTAGGGTATCAACCCGCATGCAATCAGACATGCTCTTCTCTGGGTCGAAAGCAGCTGACCCTGAGTGCAGTGCTTAGCCTCTCATCCTGAGCTTAACATTTTAGCTTTTTATGGTAGCCAACCATGCTTGGGGAGACTGTCCTGCTTCAATGGCTGTAAAGGCCTGAATGATCATGGCTGCATTCCGCTGTTGTGAGACTCTAATCTTGCATATATACCACAGGCAAACCAAGGAGACCAACACCAGAAGGCCTGCTAACGCTCCTATGCCCGCCCATTCCTTCAGATGATTCATGGCTGCAGCAATCCATGATGATAATCCTGTGGCTAGTCCTGCGTCCACTCTGGTAGAATTTACCGTAACAATGGCCACTCTCAGCTGCTCCATCGTAGTATCAAATTCTCCAGTCCAATTACCTAAAATATAGCTAGACAATTGTTTAGATAGATTTGCAGCACGGGAAAAATTCTCTTATTGTATGCTAGTGACACAAAGTCCAGCATACTTCCATTGACAGCCAAGTTGAGCGATTTGCCATAGGGTATCAATTTGCTCCTGCAAGAGGTCAATCCTCTGATTGAACACCATCAAACCTCCTTTTAGTTGAGCATTAATTCCTTTTTGTACATCTAAAGCATGAGCTACATTGGCTAGAAGATTATTCAGGGTCTGAGCAGTCTGACAGTATGACTCATGGCTAATGCCACGGTGGTAGCTCCAACAGCCGCCAATGAGATGGCAGTAACAATGGCGGCTGTAATTCCAAGATCCCTTTTCTGTCTGAAAAGAGTCATAGTGTGAGGGGCATCAACGGGCACAGGCACCCATCGAGGCATGCGAGTAACCAGGGCATACCTAAATTCACTAGCATTCCAGCATTGGGCAAAAAAGCAAGTATCATTACCACAATTACTTGGCTCTGTCTGGCTAACAATGAATAAAAATGGGGGATATAAACAAACAGGTGTGGACTTATAGGAAATATTATGAGAAGCCTTAACCCCCTCGTTGGAACATCCTGCATCAGTTCTAGAACTAGCAGTGGTGGTGTCTGAGGTCTGAGTAGGTTCAGGAGACCATTGCCCCCAGGGGCGAGACCTGCTCCATGTAAATTGACTAACTCCATGTTTTCCTCCACTTTTGAAAGTCATTTAAGGTTCTTAAATTCTCTTTGCTTTTTCTTTTTTTTTTTAATTTTTCATCAGTTACACTTTATTACATAATAATGTGAAGAGGGACTGCCTCTGACGTAATCTGACTGGCCCGGTCTTTGATCACCTCCCCCTGGGGGGGAGCAGCCTTACCAGGCCATAGTAGAGGACAATGCAGCCACTTTTGATGTGAACTGATGGACTAAGATCAGAAAGGAGAGGAGAACCTCCCCTATCAGTGGACTTGGGGAGTGGCATGCAAGCAGAAAGGGGAGGGAAGGTGGGATCCCGAGGGGAGGAGGGAGGGGCTTATGGGGGGATGCAGAATGATTAAAGTGTCTCTTAAAGGACAGTTTCTACTCTCAAGGACTTCATGCTTGAGGAGAAACTAGCATGCAAATAAATGATCAAAGATGGCATATTCCAGTGAAAAAGAGTGGAATATTTAGGGTTTTGGAATCTCAAACAGAATAGCAATTTTCATTAATTCATCCATTCATTGAACAACTACGGGGTGCATGAGTGCAGTATGGTGAGAAAAATTGATATTAAAAATAAATTAAAAGATCAAAAGGAAGAAAGGTATATATTCTGGATTTCTTTCCTTGTAAAACTGTTTTATTTTTTTTTCAGGACAGGAAACTAGCAAGAAATCTTTTGATCTTTGTTATGTTGTGGAAACGTTACTCAGATTGTACTTTTCTAACTGTTCCTTGCCTACTTGCCTTTGATTCTGATTATGTGTGTACCTAATTAAAGTAGACAAATTCAACAGAAGATCTAGCATCTTTCCAGATTATTTTCAGGTATTATAGACACTCATTTCCTTTCCAAATTAATGAAGAGGGGCTTCCACTTGAGAGTTGGCATGTATATATATGTATGTCAACACACACACACACATATATATATGGCATAATATGATAACTCATTTTCCATTATAGTGTAGTACAATACACTTAACTCAGTATCTGTCCTAAAGTATTTTTTTATTATTGTTCTTGTTGCTAAGCTAAAATTTTCTTTCTTGCAGGGTCTTAGAATAGTCATCATATATATCAATAACAACTGTACAATAGGAATGTCAACTTCTGGTTGCATATTTTTAGAAAAGAATTGCATCCTGGATAAAGTCTTTTCACAGCAAGAATTTCCTCTTTGAATTTCTTTTTAATATAGTTTCTCTGTAGTCTCATGAAGCTGAAGCATTATTACACTATCATTTTTCTCATTTTATATATAGGTCAACAGAACACAAAAGATTAAGTAGTTTGACTGGGGTCATGCAGAGTACCATTTCTTCAAAGCCAGTATAATATCTTTAGTTTCCTTAGTCCAATCACAAAAATTCTACTTGATTTTCTTAAAATATGTTCAATTTTACTGTCTTCCTTTCTGTAACTGTCTAGCCTTTAAGTACACCTACTTTATTTCTATTCACGTCTTAGTTGAGAAACTTCACAGCTGTAGGTAATCAATCAGTACTGAACATTTATTAGGTACTGAGTGACTACAAAATAGACACCAAAATTGCTTTCCCCAAAAACTTCAAGTAGAAATATTGATGCATAAGGTTGTTTTAACATTGTATTGAGTGATTATAATAGTTAGTATAAAAATCTATTAGTTGTCCCAACATTTTTGGGATTATTAGTGAGAATACACTAGCCAGGCATTCCATGTTTGAACCTCCAGTTAGGGTTATTTGACTTGAGGACAGAGAAAAATACCAAGAGAGCAGACTGTGATTACAAAATTATGCTTACATATGAATTTTCTGATACTTAGCAGAAGTGTCAAGATAACGTGGGAAAAAGAATAGTTTTTATAGTCTTTTTTTCAGAGCAGGACTTTCACCTGCTCTAAAGTCACTGAAGCAAAAAAACAAGATAAACATTCTTTTACAGCCCCCAAAACAAAAGGAAAGAAAGACAGAGAAAGGAAGAAAAACATTTGTAGGAAAAAAGTTTTGTACATAAGGTAAAACAATATGAAATCAAGCATATAGATGAGGTTAGCTCTAATACCTATCTTGAAAAAGTTACCTGCTAAATGGCAGAGCCGCCTAAGGACATCCAAAGACCATATACAGCCAAGGTGCTCTACTTAGAATCCACATGAAAACAACAGTTCAAGAAAGGTACCCTGTTGGTTTTGACTGGGTTCATATAGCTCAACAGGGTACCTCTTGAAATGCTCTTTGTTCGGACTCCAAGTAGACCACATGGTCTCTTATCTATCTTGGAATGAACTTAGAAGGCTCCATTATTGAACAGGTCACAGAGTAAAAACCCCAGAGTCCTTTCTTTAAAATGAAGAGAGAAAGACTGGAATGGAAGGGACTATTCAATAAATGTTCCTAGTTACATAGTTGTTCATACAGGAAACAAATATACTTGTTTGCCCTTATGCCATAAGGAGAACTGTCATGAGCCTTAGCCATAAATGGAAAGGCCAAGCCAGAAAGCATGTGGAGGATCCAGGAGAAAGAGTTCTTGCCATCAATAGGCAAACATTTTCAAGCTATAATACTAAAGCATTAACTACAAAAGGATGGTTAAAATGGTCTTTATATGAAATCAGGAACTTTTCTCCATCAAATTATTATGAATAAATTGAATAAGTAGCCTACCAGAAATACCAAATATGCTACAATAGAGTCACCTGACAAAACTTTTCAAAATATGTAAATAAAAAATAAAAAATAAACTAAAAGTGAAATGTTCAAAAGACTTTAAGAAAATGCCCATAGCTAGTAAGCATAGGGAAATGTGCTTAAAATAATGGATGTGATGGTACACAATTTTACTCCCAGGATTCAAGAGACTGGGACAGTTCATGGTCAGCCTAGGTTATATTTCAACATGGTTTGGCAAAAGAAAAAAAAATCAAATAATAAGCAAATATTGCTCGGTATTATTAGGTATCAAGAAAATGCAAATCCAAATAAAATCAAACAACAAATCAGCAGGTGTGATGACGTTATCTGTTGATGAGAAAATAGGGAAACTAAAACACTTACTGAGGTCCTTCATAGTCTGAATTAGTTCAATTGCACTGGAAAACTCTTGCAATATCCACCTGTTGGCATATGTATGCAGATGAAACAACAGACATGCAAAAATAGTTCATGATAGCTGTGCTCACAAAAGCCAAAGCTGTGAGCATTGTAAAAGTATATCAAATAAGTGAAATAGAATGTTCGCAGGATGAAATGGCCCGAAACAACAAAAACGATAGTTATTTCTATAGAACGACAGTGACACTCACAAATATACCATAAAGAAAAATAATTCCAAACAGAACTAATATAGTGAGCAGTGAACAGGGAGTTACAAAAAAATGAGAGTGTTGAAAGTGTTTTATATCGTTCTCTTAGTGGTAATTATAGGTGCGAACACACATGAAATTCACCAAGTTCCATCCTTCAGATTGTGTGTTAAGTTCTGTGTTGTGTGGTAGAGAGAATAATGGCCCTTTAGAAATGCCCACATCCTTCTACTTGGAACCTGAGCAGGGAGGTTGGAGAGAGAATTAAGTTCAAAGCCACTTAGGTCAGAAAATTTTCCTGCACTTACCCAGTAGGTTCAATCAAACCACACTGGTCCTTAGATGTGGGAAAGGATTTGGGATGGTGTCTAACCCTGGGAATGGAAAAGGGGAATAACCCAAAGAACAGGGCAGCTTAACAAGGAAAAAAGTCAAGGAAACAATTTCTTCTGGAACTTGTGGGCAGTCGTGTATTCTTGGTGACACCTTTAAGTCAGGTCAGTGAGACTCATGACCCACGGGAGTAGAAAATAATACATTTCTACTTCTGGAAGCCAATGAACTATGACAATAGAGGGTTAATACATCTCAAACAATTAGTAAAACAAAATGTTCCTAGTCTTTTCTCAAGGGTCTTAAAAAGCAAAGCTCACCTGCGTTCCCTACACCTGGAGTGGCCAGAAAACTCCATTTTTGCAACTTTTCACTTTATTGTGACTTATACATCTGGAAGATCACATACATACATCCTCTTCATACAGTGCAGATGCCGGACATCAAGCATATGTGCACTTTATATAGTAGGTGCTCTATGCATGTTTGGTAAATTAAATTGAATTGAGCCATTTATGTGCATGAGAGGTAGTGACGAGGACAGACACAATTGCACTAATGTGCTCCTTTAGCCTATTTAGCAAGCTTCCCCGGCAAAGATACATTAATGTGAGTGGCTCTGAGTAATGAGACTGAGGTTGTTTAAAGCAGCAGGCTGGCATCAGACGCAACATCTCCATATCATTCTAGATTAAATAAAACATTTACCATTTCATGCTTTCTTTCCTGGTAATTTTGCCTTGTCCTTCACATTGGTGATTTGTTCCACATGGCCACTCATTTGGGATAATAGCAGGGCAAGAGGCATGACAAATAAGACAGGGCCATACCTGATCACTGATATTCCATTATGCTTCCCGGAGCTGTGGGCTTCGTGAAACTGTCACTGTCTTAAAACAAAGACATTGTGCTTGAGACTATATATTAGGAATTCAGTGACTGTGGTAGCAGTGATCAAATTATATAGCAAGTAGAGATATAAGCTCTAAGGGGAGGCTATGATCAAAATGAACTGTTTTTTTTTTTGTGTCCAGTCAAACCGCAAATATTTTCCTCACGTATTATATGCAGAGTCCCATAATACAAACAATAGGGGACATGAGAAAGAGAAGACAGATTCCTTAGGCTTCGAAAGGGGATCATGCTGTGGATCAAATAGAAGATATAGGAAAAACAACCCATAGTCTAAAATTTCAGAGGAGAGTGGGCGGATTCACCAAGAAGGCTTTGGGAATTGGTAGGAATAAAAGTAGGAATGAAATCTAAGTATCAAAGAAGGCACATTGAGGTTTGTATGGCACATCTCGCACCAATTCCCACTTCTGCTTGTATACAGCAAGTTATCAACTTCCAGCACTATTGGCACTGCGTACTTCATTGTCATGAGGCTGTTTTGGGAATTGGGGGATAACTCTCTGTATCTCTAATCTCTACCAATTGTTTTGCTTGCCATCAGATTTATGGCAGCTATGGGTCCTTTGAGGGACAAACTGTCCCCAGTTGACATCAGCTGTGTTGAGCATGGAGACACGAGAGTTACCTGCCATGTCAACAAGTTCAGAATTTCATTCCTCAGATGATGGGGAACTGAAACAAAAACAAAAACAAAAAAAAAAAAATCAAAAAACAAAAAACTTGTGCAACAAATAGAAAGCTGGGAAATATTTGAATGGAGTTTATCTGACTGAAATATCAGAGAACTATGGAGAGGAGAGGGCATTCTGGAAGAAAAAGAATCATTCCGAAGATACTACAATAGTGAAAACATGTATGATGGGTTTGGTGCCTCAGGACCACAGAACCCAGGATCTGTGCAGAACACTTTACCTATCCATGCCACAGTACTTTCCCCCATAAATACTCAGTACTGAGATGTACTCCCCTGCTTCTGGAAACTGAAGCATCAGCAGTCCCTGTGCTGTCCCATGGGCTTCTTTGTAGTCTCTGCAAGCCACCGGTATGCTCTAAGGCAATCTGTAGCTTGGGGACTTTGCCTGGGCGCACTATCCAGTGTGATGGCAAGGAAAAGCAGGAACCAGGATGTTGTGCAAATCCCAGGGGTCTACCGTCAGACCTACAGAAAAAGCCAGTGGGGATTTCCTAGCACCACCGAGCTGCAAAGGCAAAAAGTACATAGATATTTTTCTCTCTCACTCCATTCTCTCTATAAATTTCAAATCCATATCTTCTTATGAAAAGAAATATTTTGAAAGTCTTGTGGGTTTTTCCCCCTAGGGAAATGGCAGGGAGAAGAAAAGGGAGAAAATGTGTGTGGGTTTTCTCCTGGCAATTTTAAGGCCTCAGTAAGCAGACAGGAAAATGTCATAGTAACTGAGCTCCTTTGAAGGCCACTGTCTTAGTGACTTAAACTGATATCAACTTTAGCAGGTCGGTGTCCATATTAGTATGCTTTACAAAGGAGTGATGTATTTTAAGTTACACAATTGATATGGCTGGAAAATTCAGCAGAAAGGACTCAGTTTGAGGATACATTCTGGCTCCCAGTTTCAGAGTGTTCAGGCATCTTGGCCAGCTGTGTTGTTTCTGGAGCTGTGGTGAGGCAGAACATCATGGAGGCAGAAGCATATGGCAAAGGCTACTCCACGGTATAGAGAAAGCAAATGAAGGTGATAAGAGGGAGTTAAGAACAAGCCATAACTTAGGACCATTCCCCAGTGACCTACTTTCTAAACTTTTCAGAACCTCCTATAATGGTGACATCAGTTGGGTTCAAGCCCCAAATAAGAACCTTTCAAGACACTACTTTACATATAATCCATGATGCTCAGCAGTCACGTATTAAAACAAAACAAAACAACAACAATAATAAACAAAGAAAACCCCAAACCTATAATGCTTATATATACATATATAGTTTAAAAGACCTCTTCTCATCTGGGGTGACAATGCTTCCTCCATGAGCCAAAGCCTACCTAAGAAAAACACAAAACCAGACATGAAAAGCCCTCTTTTAAGTTGTTGCTCAGGCTTGTCTAAGGAACTCCAAAACATATAGCCTATGTTTATTGCCTTTGGATGCTCGCCGCAAGGTGGAATGCACTTCAGAAACATGGCCAAGAGACCCCTGAGTCGGATGACGGTTTCATCACTGCAGACTAGCTTTTATAGTAGTAAGACAGCACTCATGAAGCACAACAATGATTGAGTCATTTTTGCTTTCATTCATTGGTTGGAGAACAAGATCAGAAACAGAAAACTGAGTATAAATCCTACCTTTACCAACTTCTGGTTCATTTACTCTCTATTCCCTAGTTCCCTTGCTTACAAATAGCTCTAAAATAGTGCTGAGCTAATTAATAACACTTCATATAAAATACATAAAAGCTAGCCAGAAACTATTAATGGATTGTGAGCTGTAAATTAATTATTAAATTAGCATTTTAATATTTTTCTTGGAAATTGTAATTTTTTACATGCTTTGACAATTTAAAAAAATTCCCTAAGAAATTCATTGATACGCTGAAAAATCAAGGTGTGATTTGTTATGTGGTGGTTGTAGATCTTAAGATACTGAGTCACAGAAAATAGAGAATCTCCCTAATCATGAATCATCCAGGTAGCAGCAAAGAAATGGAAAAAGTAAGAATGCAGGGTGAACTTCATCAGGGACACTGATTATTTCAAAGACCCTTCTTGTCTGAGCTTCATGTTCTCCCCCAGATGAAGGAGAATTGATGAGATGAATCTAAGTCTTCGGGTGTAGCATCTGGACCAAAGAGAAGGCTCATGTCCCACTTGTGTCAGAAAGAGATTTTGGTCTGTGTCACTACATGAATCTCTTCTAATCCTAAAAAAAAAGAAAAACCTCAAAAACATGAGAAGTTTTGATGGAAAAGTTCTCATTCTCATATGAATGCAAAAATATTTCCATTTCAATGACAATCACAACCAAATGCACATCTCTCAATCAGCTTTACTTTTTCATCATATACATCAAGTAAATGGGCTTGATTCAAGTGGGCCGCAAGGCTTGCTGTGCCAAAGAACAGGTGAAACAGGAGAATAAAGTCCTGAATTGTAAGTTTTGAGGAAGAGGCATATCTGCATTACAGTGATCATATCCCTGGCCCACCAAACTCTGTTTTTAATTGGCTATAGAATGTAGACATACTGTCAAAAATTTTAAATCAGTATTATACAATCATTATTCCAATGAGATTCATATCTGCAGCTGATGTGGAAGAAATTGTGACTAAAAATATCATAGATGCAACTCTTATTGAAAAAATTCTGCCTGCAGATTGTTATTTTTCAGATGCTTAAAAGCATGATGCCAGAAAGAAACTAATCCCATCTTGCATCTGCCTTTTTAAATGTGCACTTTTAACTATTATAATTTCCAAGTCTGCATTCACACATACCACCTTACTCCAAAGAGAACATGGGGATTAATGGTATGACATTAAAAGCAGAAACAAAAAGCAATTGCTTTGGGAGACACTTAGGTACAGCAGTAGCTAGCGGGGGGAAAAAAAAGAGTTGACGCATAGCTGAAATCTACCTTTGCATTAGTTATCAATACAAAAATGCTGGAAAGCAATAGATCATTCTTCTATTTACTGGTACTCTGAAACCATGAATATCATTATGTATTTAACCCTTGAGTCAGTGGACTCATGCACTGAAACACTGAAAACCAATAAAAAAACACCATTCTAAGTGTCTTTCCTTCTTAATCCTTTACTAAATAGAAAACTTCATTAAAATTGTAATTTCATCTTATCAGTCTTCCTAGAAATTACAACACTCAACCCATAACACATCTTCAGTATATTTTTCTACGCTTTTCAGACCCAAGGAAGATGATATGCTCTCTGGATGTGCTTTCGGAAGTTGAAATGAGGTCACAGATCAGGAAAATAATGGACTAGTAAAATAGACTGCAATATGAGGGGTTACAGAGACTTTTCCAGAAACAATGCTTTATTCATGCCTTTTCTTTTCTATTGCATCTATTTAGGTTGATCATCATCTGCCCAGTAGTTACTGAGAGAGAGAAGTAGGAGATTCAGTCTAGTGCCAGCCATGGGTAAAAAGTTCCTGTCAGAATGGAAACTGGAACTATATGCCTTTGTGCTACCTCAGAACCTTTTTAAACTCTTTCCCAGATCTTCCATTTGTAACCACTAAAGCCAATTAAATAGAAAGGATGGTGAGGACCCCTGAGAAAGGTATGCTTAGGGATTGATAAACACCGAAATTCTCTGGAGTCAGGAAATACTCGTGGAAAATGTGGAAGAGTTGTAAAAAAAAAAAGGTTAAATTACAATCTCATCCAATGTACTAGAAAAATAGGCTGAAAGACTGTGATATGACATGAGAGAATATATTAGAAATTAAGCTATGAGAGTGGGGTTCTTAGAGGGTGCTTTTCAAGGGAAAATCCTGTAATTCATAATTCATATAGTCTGTCATATCTATCTATCTATCTATCTATCTATCTATCTATCTATCTCTCATCCATCTATCAATCATCTCTATCATCTAAGTATTTATCTGTATGTATATCTATTTATAGCTAGCTATCATCTAATCACTATTACCATATAGATATCCAATTGGAATCTCTGGAAACTGTCTAAGTGCACACAGGAAATGAAACAATTGCTCCTTTTCTAGTAACATTTTTCTAACTGAGCCTGATAGCAGCTCTACTCCAAGCCTTTTTCTCTCACCATCTCCCAATCAAACAATAGGATAGTTATCAAGTGAGGCAGAGCACCATCATTTCTCACCATCCCTATCACCAAGTTGCAGATGCTAATAGCATTTTGATTTCGAAGTCAGGGTCTGACTTCTGCCATTGAATTTTAATCATAAATAAGGTGTGATAGGTTCAGAACACTAGAGCTTGGTTAGCCCTTTACCAATGTGTTTGTTGGACCTACTTGCTCTGCTCTAGGAAGTAATCAGTGGAGACAGGAGGCTCTTCCTGTCCCAGCAGTAAAGGAGGGATGCCATTCGTGAGAAGCGACCGTTGTTTTCACTTCAAGTTGCTGAGGTGAGGCTCAGACCTTCTATCCGAGGAGGATAAGTATAACAAGACTTTCACCCAGAAATAGGATAGTGCAGCTTCCGAGAACCCAGGACAAAGAAAAATTTAAGCAGTGGGTGAAAACCCACTTCATACAAACAAAAAATGCTTAACAAGCTCAACAGTTGACTTCTTGTTAGAAACAATGGAGGCCAAAACACGGAGGGTGACATGTTCAAATTCTGAAACAACTGCCAACGCATTATCTTATAACCCATTATCTTATAACTAGAAAACATATCTTTAAAACTGGATTTAAAATAAAAATCCAAGTAGGCAAACATTAAAATTGTCTGTTCATGCAGAACCACTATACAATTAGTATTTCAATATACTAATGAAAGATATCAGTCAGGCCAAAATGAAATTAGTCCACATGTGTCTTAGTCAGTATTCTATTGCTAGGAAGAGGCAACATGATCATGGCAACTTATAAAAGAAGGCATTTAATTGGAGCTGGCTTACAGTTTCAGAGGTATAGTATGTTACTAGAATAGCAGGAAGCATGGCAGCATGCAGGCAGACATGGTCCTGGAGAATTAGCTGAGAGTTTTACAGACAGATCCACAGACAGAAGAAAGAGAGACACTGGAATTGGTTTGGGCTTTTGGAACCTCAAAGCCCACTACAGTGACACACTTCCTCCAAAAAGACCATACACATTCAAATATATGAGCCTATAGAGGCCATTCTTAGTCAGATCACCATAGTGTCAAAATTTTAATCCAAGTTAAAAAGAAACAGCAAAACAAAATGCAGGTGATGATAATATATAATTCTAAAACAAAATAAACATATACATTTCATTATCTCTTGACTGACTGGACAATGGCATAGGGAAATAAAGTAGATTTGTTACTACTATCACAGAGAAAATGAATTAGTGGGAAGGTGAGTGGCATGAATAGTAACTTGAATCCACAGGAACAAAGACAGTGACTGAGACAAGGTCAAAGGATTAGTACTCAAAATCTTTAACTGTGTCCTTGATATTCTTCCTTTTTGCTGCGTTTTACATATCCATAAGATTATATAAAGTAATTATCATAATGTACTTGGGGATTTGTAACATATATAGATATAATAACTCTTAAAAATAGCATAAAAAAGAACAATCAGAGCAGAGCTGAGAAAGAGCAAAGCTTCTGTATCTCACTGATGTAAGTTATGTCATTTCTGCCTCACCTGCATGTACATTTGGAGAATGCCAGTTTTGCTACTGAATAAGTAAAAAAATTCAACCATTTTCAAAGATTTCTAAATCTGTGGGCTGTAAGTCAGTGACTTTTGGTTATATGATATAATTTTAATAGATGAAAGAAATATTGCAGTACGTTAAATGTGAGATACACTTAGCATGGTGACATGATGAGGAGGCAGAAGAAGGATCATGAGTTCAAGGCCAGCTTAGGATACATAGTGTGTAGACTTAGATTTTTCACCCAACCTACTTTATTTAGGGTTCTTAAACACCTTCACCTCCCTTCCAACTCTCCATCCTCTGTCTGACTTTAGATTAGTAGGAAAAGGGGGTTGTAGACCTCTTTTATTTACTTCCTGCTGATTACGGTTGATGAGTCTTCAGGGAATTACCAAAATATGTCATCCGGTACCAGGAGTCCAGTTCAAAGGCTAACACCAAGTAGCAACACAATTCAGAAGATTGGGACAAGTCATTAAAAGCTGCAAGACTTAGTTGGATTGTCACGCAAAGTTCTCTGGAATATTTATCTCTGTGAAATCCACTGTCGAAACATGAAGATCAGTGCAGTGATGCCAAAAGCCCCTGAGCCTCATTGTGATGGCCTCTATATATTTTCTCCTCAAAGTCCCCCCATGGATGTTCTAAGCTGGCCAAAGTCATGTCCTTCCCATGAGAGAGCTCACAGCACACCATCACATGCTGTCTCACAAGCCAACCACAGCAAAACAACACGTGACCACCTTGCAACAAAACATCATATGACAAAACTGGGTCTTCAAAGAAACCAGAAACTTCTACTTCAGTTGTGAGTCCTTGTGCCCAAAATGAACAAATAAATAAGCTAGTAAATACATAAAAATAAAAGGTACATATATAAAGAGTAGAAATCAAAGAATGAAAAGTACGAAATAAATCCAAATAAAATGATTCTGATAATATTAAGATTATATATGTTACATACACACAAAACATTTATCTACTATTATATGTTCAAACCAAGCAATGGAGTGATAAATCAAAGTCATACATGTGTAACATGTTGAAGGCTCAAGTCAGCTAAAATGAAAACTAATAAAACTTTAGATAAATTGGGAATTTGAGCTTTAGGCCATAGTCACTCATTTATAATATTACTGTTAGACCTAGAAGAAGAAAATATAGTAGAACAAATAAAACTTGAATAATAAAATTGACAAATTTACTTTAAATGTACAAATACATGTAGAAATTAAAATTATACATATATATTGTGATATATATATGCATGCACATATTAATTATTCTGACAGAAACTGATAATTTATTAAGTCACCTATTAAATCTCTAAAAGAAATATGACCTGAAGATTTTAATGATTATTTTCTATATCTTACATGGGACTAAAAATTCAATTATGCATAAATAGATGACTATATGAATAAAGCAATGAACAAGCCAATAAGTAAAGTGTGCTATGCATGGAACCATTGTGGTATGTTAACCAGCAAGGATTACAGGTAGCCTGAATGTCTAAACCCAAGGTTCAAATACAGTAAAAAATTTCATTTTATCTTTGTATGTACACCTTGGATACCAGGGTAGATAGTATAAAAGGAAATGCCAAAGGTTTGCCTCCCTACCAAGATGGAGACAACCACTTTTCTTGAATTAATTTGATGTAATCATTCCAGATTTCTGGATTTATTTGGAAACTGGTATATTCTAGGATAAGGGTTTTATATTATACCATGGTAAATTTAGATCAATTTCAGCTCTTAAGGATTGTAGACATCCGTCTTTCTCTCCAGTTCTGTTAGGCAGGCATGCCTGCATTCCATGAGCAGTTATGAGAACAGTTTGTGGGAATTGGGCAGGGCAATACGAACCATGCCTTCCAAATATTTAAAGTATCTATAATGTAAAACCACTACAGAAAAATAATATAATATTCAAAAATCTAATGTAATCTGTAAAAGAAACAAGTTTTTATAGTTAAATAGAATTGGTACACATAAGTAAAGATCCATAAAACTTAAAGAAAATGAAAACATTTATTTACCAAGAATGAAACCTAAATAATTTTATAGTTGAGCTGTATGAAATTTTCAAGCACAAATGAGGGCTGTTAACAAAATAATGAAAATGAAGGCAACCTGGGAAAATTGAAAAAGGCAATGCAGCAAATAAAATAGACAAATTTTATAGATATGAAAAAATCCTAAGGGTGATAATATTTGCCCAAGGGTATCTCTTTTGTGTATAAGGTAGAGTCATCACCTGCAGCAGTGCCTTCAGCTGACCCCATTCTCCTTGTAAGAGAGAAAATAGAAGAGCTCAAGATTATTTATAAATGTTCAGCCCATTGTTATTATTAACAAAGCAAAATTTTGGAAAACTAGAAATAGAAGGAGATTTTCTTATCTTGATAAAGGTCATACAACAAAAGCCTACAGAAATACCTCATTTAATTTAATGAGAAAACTTGGACATCTTCCCTTTAAGCTCAGAAGTGTCACTGTCATGATTGCTACAATTACTGCTAATTAACAGAGTTCTCACTATCCTTTTTGTGTATTTTTGCTTACGTGTTGTGTCTGTATAGCAGGTTAACCACCCCCTGCTGATTCTTCTTTGCTTTCATCAGTGTTGATCTTTTAACAAATATTTTAAACTTCTAATTCTATTCTAGAATATCTGTGAATGAATGCAAGCTGAGATAGATATGAAAAATGAGAAGATCACAGTCACAGAAATAATAAAATCACTAGAAATACTCTAAAGCTTTGCTGTGTCATGTTTTAAAATTAATTTTATGATTATTCTGACTAGCAAATTACAGATCCAATTTCTCAGCAATAGCTAAGAAGGCTTTGTATCATATGGAAAACATATTTTTGAAAGATTTGAAGCCTGTCAGTAAGATACCTTTCCCTTTATGCATCAACAAGTTGCCATTAATGCAAGTAGTGAAACTAAGGAGCAAATAATAATAATAATAATAATAATAATAATAATAATAATAATAGCTTGTGAAAATTAGAGTATTTTAGCCATGTGCAGTGGCACACGCCTGTAATCCCAGCACTCAGGGAGGCAGAGGCAGGTGGATCTCTGTGAGTTCAAGGCCAGCCTGGTTTACAAAACAAGTCCAGGGAATCCAAGACAGTACAGAGAAATCCTGTTTCAAAAAACAAGCAAGCAAGCAAGCAAACAAACAAGAAATTAATATTATCATCCTTAATTTTATTTGAAAAAGTAGACAGCTTTCAAGAAACTAGAGGGAAGGCTGAGTTTAATGGCAAACATCCATCATCCCAATTCTCAGGAGCAGAGGCAGGGACATTGGGAGGATGATTGAGTTCATAGGTATCTTGGGCTAAGTAGTGAGTTCCTGACCAGTCTTAACAAAGTAAAACAAAGCAAAAATTACTTGATGCTAGATATAAACACCTATCCTAATGCCACAGTTATAAGAAAAACTACATTACACTCACATAAGAACCCAGTGACAAATAATGGAATAAGGTAGACATAGAAAGCCTAGGATAGGATATATGAAGAGAAGCTATTTCATAATATGGTAGTACCACATATTGGTAGAGTAAATAATGAAATTTTTGCAGCAATGGTATCTGAAAAATAGGAACATGGTATTAAAAATCATAAAATCCCAATTTTACCTCTATCTCATTTCTAAATTCCAGATGGATTATAGGCCCAAACATGTAACTCTTTCACATAAAAAGTGAAAATACAGGAAAACACATGTCAGTTTGAGATGATAGAAAAGTTCTAACTTCCCTCCTGGAAGAAAGAAAAACTTACAAGGCGAAAAGTTGAGCCTTTGCCTACATCCAATTTCATAATTCTCTACATTTAATAGATCAGGCTATCAGCTTTGTGGGTGATTTGAAAATGATACTTGCTCCATTTAACAGGCAGCATTTGGTATCGAGAATAGCTAAATATATGATATGTACATGGCTGGGAGCCCAGTGGCGATCTGGAGAAAGCATTAGAGCAAGAAAGTCATAGAAAGAGACTGATTACTAATAACAGCAAGAAACATTGATAGCAATAGCCATAATAAAAGGAATTAATTCTATTTTCCCAATAATTTTTACATATTCTAATTTATAAACCACTCATTACAGTCCTATGAAATAAATATTAACTATATGTGTATATCTGTGTGTTAGGGAATACAAAATGTTGCTGGATACAAGAGTGAATAGGCATGTTTATGTATTCTTATGATAATTTATACTAAAGGATCAATTCTTGAGAGCAAAGACTCAGTACTGAGAACAATACATGCATACTCTCTGTAGAGTAGTGCAGTCTTTTCTACATCATAGTCAGAGTGGAACATTTGTGCAAAAGTGATTTCAGAACTATTTAAGATAAAAATACATAGACTAGTCTAAAACACTATGAAAGTTAGGGTAATATAATATGAGCATGTGGCACATTACCAAACACCAAAATAATGCAACTGTTGAATAAAACTGTGGACTAATGCTCTAAATAGGATGAAATATCCAATATATTTTTTTGGAACTAGTAAGCATATAGAGAACAAAAAACACATATACATTACACATGTGTTTATATTTATAAAAAATGGTTTTATTATATAGTCAAAACATGAAATGAGAGCCTAAGCAAGGGAACAATCAGGAAGGTGATAGATAATTATAATTCGGGGGGAAGAGGTGAGGCGAGGGCAAGAAGAAATGGAGGTGAACATTGTGCTGTAATTCTGTGATTATAAATGATTTTATTATATTTTTTAATTTTTAATTAATTATTTATTACAATTTATTCACTTTGTATCCTGGCCATGGCTCCCTCCCTTGTCTTCTCCCAATCCCACCCTCCTTATTGTCCTCCCATGGCCATCTCCTAGCTCACTGATAGGGGAGGGCCTCCTCCCTTTCCATATGACCCTAACCTATCAGGTCTTATCAGAACTGGCTGCATCATCTTCCTCTGTGGCCTGGCAAGACTGCCAGGGGGAGGTGATCAGAGAGCCTGCCACTGAGACAGCTCCTGCTCCCCTTACTCGGGTACCCACTTGGAGAATGAGTCTATAAGCTTACATATGAGCAGGGGTTTTAAGTCCTCTTCATGCATGGTCCTTGGTTGGGGTATCAGTCTCTGCAGGGTGCCCTGGGCCCAGTTTATTTTTTGCTCTATTTGTCTCCTTTCGACTTTCTATCTCCTCCTCCTTTTATAAATTTCCATGCATTCTGGCTAAAGTTTGGCTATGAGTCTCAGCCTCTGCTTCCATTCCTCGATCAGTAAAGTCTTTCACGGCCGGTCTGTGATAGAGTCTCATCCTGTTCCTTGTCTTCTCCTGCTTAGGAAACCATGAAATTCACAGCCAAATGGTGGGAACTAGAAAAGATCATCCTGAGTGAGGTATCCCAGACGCAGAAAGACACACATGGTATATACTCACTCATAAGTGGTTACTTGACATATACTATAGGATAAACATACTAAAATCTATATTTCTGAAGTAGCTAAACAACAAGAAAGACCCCAAGGAAGAATGCTCAATCCTCATTCAAATGATTTTATTTTTATAAATTTTAGGTTTAAAGTGGCCCACAGCTGTGACTTTTGGCTTCCTAAGATACAACATCTGTAAAATGGGAGTAACAACTTCTATCTCTTGAGAGCTGTGTTACATTTAATGAAATAACTTTTCAGAGATGATTCCAGTACCTACAATACATTAGAGCTCAACAAATAAGCATGGCTATTAGCTTCCCAAAATATTAGTGATTCAATGAATCTTGAAAGAAGTAGAGAATTTCTAGACACTGATTGCAGAGTTAAGCAGATGATCATTCCAAAACAATAGTCAAGCTCCTAGGCAAACCTGAGGAGTGTCAAGCAATTTCCACTGAGAGAATAGTTAGAATATTTTCGTGGTGTGATCCCAAGGTTGTATGGAAGCTGGATGCTTCCAGAGGCTAGCCCAGCCCCTTTCTCATATTTCTAGCACAAATTCCTACTTGGTTTATTTTTGCTTTAAGTCAATACCCTCCTCCCCAAATACACAACTTTTTAAAACCAACTCTTCTATGATACCTTGGACTTTGTTCAAGACTGATGGAGGACACATTGAGAAAACTGGTTTCATTTGTGTTTTAGGATGCATTTGTAAGGATTGTTATTGCAAATTTGGTGATGGAAGAACACATTGCTTGTGCTGTTAGAAGTATTTTATCAAGATATTCCAGCGGGCAGTAAAACCTTGGAGTTTCTGTGACTTCTTGACTCACTGGTCCTTTTCCACATGGGAATTCTCCAAGGTCTCCAGCTGAAGGTATTATATGAAGAGCCATGGCAGAGGAGAATGAGAAATAGTTCCGCGTGACATAATTAAGCTAAGTGTACTGATCAACTTTAAAAGGACCATGAAGAATGTTAGTTTTTGAAAGTAGTCCAAGGTCATTTATAAGAATATCCCTTTTAATACATTTACTAGGAAAGAAATAAATAACTAAATAAAGATCAATGTGTTTCAATTTTTCTTTGAAATTATATTTGGAAATGATAACTAAAAGGAGGGAGTATAGGAGTATTACTTTGTGTTTTCTTCATGTAGCAAAGAATGTAAACTTTAGAGGTGAAGGCAAAAATAGCCATGTAGCCAGCTATGGGTGGTAATAGTATATTTTAGTTTTATTCTATGTATCAAATAATTTTTAATTCTATACTAATGTTTGTTTGTTTATTTATAAAGGTTACATTGGAAAATAAGAAGGATTTGTTTTATTCATGTTGTTTCTTTGCAATTCAAATATATCTGAGCTCTTTTTCTTTTTTTTTAATGAATGACAAGTGCTGTGGGCTAAGATAGAGTCAAGCATAACGCCTCCGGGCTTGACAACTAAGAAGTTACCTTGATGTATTCCAAGGGTAAATTGAGGCCGGGTAGAGACAAATTACATAATGGACAAAACATACAAGCTAATTAGTACTGTAGCCCAGATTACTGCTCATGAGCATAATGATATGACATGACGTCCTCTGGAGCCATTATGGGGATACTTCGAGAATTCACTGGAGTGTGCTCATCATTTAAATATCAATCTCCAACTCACCAGAGACTAGTAAGTGTGAAGCCTTCTTTATTATTTATTTATTTGTGGGTGTGCTTGCCAACATAGGGTTGTCACTCAGGGACTGTCCTAGAGCATACATCTTGGGGAAAGTGCTCGTACTGTGCATTCCAAATGGGACCTGCATTGTTGCCAGGAGTAGAGATTAGTAGCTGATAAACATGCTTCCTATCTGCTGGGGATGGGCGGGATGCATTTGCCTGTGTGGCTAATTGCTGGCCACTTTCTCTCTTTTTCTCTTTTCAAAATCTATGGAACATTTTTATCTAAAAGCACCTTCTTTTCTTCCTCTGCCCCCTCTCTCTGCCTTTTGTCCCTTCTTCCTCCATTCCATCAGTTTTTCCTCTTCTGTTTTTTCCTTTATTCACTCCTACTTTACTCCTCTCTCTATTTTCTTTTTAGTCTTTCTACCTTTTTACAAATGACAGTTTAAGAAAAAATTATATGTAATTCTGTAACTTAACAACAAAAAATGAGAAAATTAATACAAGCAAAATTTGTTTGGCATTTCCACATCCTGCCTAGTATTTAGGACTGAGTTTGCCTTTTCCTCCTTTTATACCTCATCCTCCTCCTCATTCTCTTTTGTCATTTTTCCCTGAAAGAATTTCTGATCATTTGCCCCCTACCCCAGCTCTTCCAGGATCCCACCACCACCCTACCCACCCAACTTTATACCCCCCTTTCTGTCGTTCTCATTCAACTTCTTAAGTGTTCATGAATTTCAAAGGTGTCTTGTCTCTGGCGGAATCTGAGAGAATGGAAAAAAAATAGATTTTACTTTTTATAATGTATTTTCGTTTTAGCCAACATTCCACTCACATAACACTTAAATATTTACAATTGTTAGCCCTAGAATAGAAAAACATCAAAGTAGATTAGGTTCCTACAGTCATAATTTCAGTGTTAGCACATCAAAAACTTGTTTGTTTATTTAGCAAGTAATGGGTATGACTCTGTTCTGGTGACCTGTGGGGCACAACAAGATCCTTGTGATATGACATGCTATGACAGATGCTGCACAGACAAGTTTTTACTCAAACACACAGTAATGTCATTCTCACCATAGAAAACAGGAAAGCAAGAGTGAGGGACAGAGGGTTGTTGGGAGTGGGGTGGGTGGAAGGGGTTCTGGTTGGTTGCACTTAGTGAAGAAATCCAGAGTGCTTGCATGCTCTGTTGGATGAAAAAAAAGGCAGACATCCAAAAGAGCAGGACTGATAAGGAGGTGCATCTGAAGACTGGGACAGACAGGTACCTGGAAAGCAGAGGGGGTCTACTGATAATCTGCTGCTCTCTAGCCCACCTGGATTTCACTCTGCAGAACAGAATACCATGCTGACAAAGTCTGTTTTGACTGCCCACTGTCTCCCTTCCCTGGAGTTCCAACTCCCAATACTCTTTGGTTGGCTGCACTTTTATCTATGATTTCCTGATATCAACCTGAACTCTGAAATAGATCCAAACAACATACTCCCAACAAGGCAGGACCTTCTGTAATGTTTCTCCCCTGACTGGCTTTATCCAAGAGTTAGTCAGGTCAATATCCTGCTGCAGTTGGGAAGAAAAGAAGCCTGTTGCAATTTCTACTATGCACATCTGAATGTGGGTACATGGGTTAGTTATCTAACCAGATGAAGGAGGAGGAGACTATAAGTAAAAATGTGCAGAAAAAATACATTAAAATAGCCCCAAATTTATGCAGAAATACAAACTAGGTGAAACTACATAAGATGAGTCATAGAACAATAAACTTTGTGATTTCTAGGTTGGGGACAGAGAATCTATGAAAGTTAGAAAACAACAATTTTCTGGGGATTTGAGAAGTAAAGGAGCTGACTGCATACCATAATGGTTTGAGGAGAATTTAAAGGCTCTATACATATCGATGTCATATGTATAGCACAGGAGATTTATATAGGGGATATGCTGAAGGCACACTGTTTAGGGCTAGTAACTTAATAATTCATGTTCAGTAATTGGTATCATCATTGGAATTAATCATTTTGATTAATTTATCTCCTTTATAATTTTATTTTTTTAGTATTAGTTACAGTTTATACACTTTGTATCCCAGATGTAGACCCCTCCTTCATTCCCTCTTAATCCCATGCTCTCTCCCTCTTCTCCTCCCTGACTCTTTCCAAGTCCACTGATAGGGGAGGTCCTCCTCCCCTTCCATCTGACCCTAGCTTATGAGGTATCTTCAGGCCTGGCTGCAATGTCCTCCTCTGTGGACTAACAAGGCTGCTCCTTCCACGGGGGGTGGGGAGAGAGGTCAAAGAGCCAGCCATTGAGTTCATGTCAGAAATAGTCCCTGTTTCACTTACTAGAGGACCCACTTGAATACTGAACTACCATGGGCTACATCTGAGCAGCAGTTCTAGGTTATATCCATACATGGTCTTTGGCTGGAGAGACAGTCTCATAAAAGACCCCTGTATCCAGATATATTTGCACCTTGTGGAGCTCCTGTCCTCTCCAGGTCATATTAACTCCCCCTTCTTTCATATGATTCCCTGCACTCTGCCCAAGGTTTGGTTATGAGTCTCATTATCTGCTTTGATACACTGTTAGGTAGAGTCCTTCAGAGGCCCTCTGTGGTAGGCTCCTGTCCTGTTACTTGTTTTCTCCTACTTCCAATGTCCGTCCCATTTTTCTTTCTAAGTGAGGATTGATCATCTTACTCCAGTTCCTCTTTCTTTTTATCTTCTTTAGGCGTACAGATTTTAGTATGTTTATCCTATCTTATAAGTCTAGTACCCACTTATAAGTGAGTATATACTGTGTGTGTCTCTCTACTTTTGGGATACCTCACTCAGGATGATTCAATGCAATTCCCATCAAATTAACAACACAATTCTTTACAGAACTTGAAAGAAAAATTCTCAACTTCATATGGAGAGACAAAAAAACCCAGAATTTCCAAAACAATCCTGTACAACAGATCATCTGGAGGTATCTCCATCCCTGATCTCAAGCTGTACTACAGAGCAATAGTAATAAAAACTGCATGGTATTGGCATAGAAACAGAAAGATAAATCTATGGAACTGAATAGAAGACCAAGAAATAAACCCATAAACCTATGAATACTTGATTTTTGACAAAGAAGCCAAGACCGTTCAATGGAAAAAGACAGCATCTTCAACAAATGGTACTTGTCCAACTGGATGTCTACATGCAGAAAAATTAAACTAGATCCATATTTATCACCCTGCACAAAACTAAAGTCCAAGTGGATCAAAGACCTCAACATAAAACCAGATACACTAAATCAGTTAGAAGAAAAAATGGGGAAGAGCCTTGAACTCATAGGCACAGGGGGCAACTTCCTGAACAGAACATCAACAGCACAGGTAATCCAATTAAATAATGGGGTACAGAGCTAAACAGAGAATTCTCTGTAGAGGAATATAGAATGGCAGAGAAATACTTAAAGGGATGCTCAACATCCTTAGCCATCAGAGAGCTGAAAATCAAAATGACCCTGAGATTTCACCTGACACCCATCAGAATAGCTAAGATCAAAAACTCAAGTGACAACACATGATGAAGAGGTTGTGGAGAAAGAGGAATCCTTCTCCATTGCTGGTGGGAATGTAAACTTGTACAACCACTTTGGAATTCAATCTGGCGATTTCTCAAACAATTAGGAATCCTCAAGATCCAGCTATACCACTCCTAAGCATATATCCAAAAGATGCTCAAGTACACAACAAGGACATTTGCTCAACCATGTTTGTAGCAGCTTTATTCATAATATCCAGACACTGGAAACAACCCAGATGGCCCTCAATGGAGGAATGGATACAGAAATTGAAGTACTTTTACACAATGGAATTAAAAACAAGGAAATCATGACATTTGCAGGCAAATGGTGGGACCTAGAAAACATCATTCTGAGTTAATTTATCTCCTAAAGGGAGATAGAAACCACTATGTTTCACTTTAGATAGTAAGGGAAGGAGGAAAACTGAAGAAAGAACCAGAAAATGGAATTAATATGGGTCTTCCTTCTGGGAAGTCATAATTAAAGCAAGTCTCTCTCTTTCTCTCTCTCTCTCTCTCTCTCTCTCTCTCTCTCTGTGTGTGTGTGTGTGTGTGTGTGTGTGTGTGTGTGTGTATGTGTGTAAAAACAAGCATTTACTAAGAGTTTTACTTTTGAAACCAAGGATGATGATATAGAAGAAAGAAAGTATGGTGTGAAAGGGTGACAAATTAGATGATAGGTCTACTTAATGACAGATGTTACATGTTTGAGCAACTCCAGATCTCAAAACATACTTTGTATATCCTAGAGGTATCAAAAGTCCAAGGCTGGATCAGGCCCTGAATGTTTCCTGCCTCGCCATTGTCTTTGACCTGTGATTCTTTCCTGGAGATATCATTCTTTTTGCAAAAGGGTTTAAGCAGTTGTTCATGTATGTGGAAGGATGGAGGAAGATCTTAGGACATATCAGAAGTTTGGTCTATATGTAGTGTTAACTCCTACTCCCTCTCAAGCAAGAAACTAATTAGACTCAGAGGGTCACACATGAAAAAGAAGACAGGAGGGGAGAAGGGCTACTTCTTTGGAATAGGGGTTTCTGTGGAACAGAGGAATCGGGGTGGAAGTGACTAAAATACATTATATAAATGTATGAAATTGTTTAAAAAACTTTTTAAAAGGATGGAAAATGATGGTACAGCCACAGTGTCCTAGAAATGCAGTATTATGAAAGGACCAGACTCTCTACAAGACAAATCTAAAGTTGTGTGATGTTTGCCATCTGTATACTTGTGAATACATCTATACCACCTGGAGACCTTTTAAAAATATAGTTCTCTAGATCCCCACCAAAATAAAAAAAAGTAGGTCTCCAAGCCTTCTATGATTCATATCTACCAAACTATAACTTGCTTTTAAAATGAATCTCTCTAAATATTTCTGAAGATCATGTCCCAGCAGCAAGAAGACACTTTGGTTGGATTTAGAATTTTTGTCAAGTTTCCTGGCCTTGTAAATGTAATCTTCCATCTTTGTAACAGGAAAGTACTGATAGTACCATCTCTTATTGTATGTAATGCTACAATGTCAAATCCATACTACGTAATTAATATCCAGCTTGTCCTTGTTACACATCTCTGTAACATTGGCTTCTTCTTCCTCTTGAGTATTAAAGTGTTTGATGTGAATGTTCAACTCATTAATGGGACATTGTTCAACAGTTAAAAGCGTGGATTTTTGTAATTAGATATTCATGTAAGTTTCTGTAACTTTTAGACTTTTTAGAACAGACTCCTTGGTTTCCAAAAGCTTCAACAGAATAGTGGGCCCAGTCATTTGGATTTGCCAGTTAGAGAACTGTGCCACAGAACTCTGGGGAGTGGAACAGAGAGATGGTTCAGTTTCAGTTTTAAGTTGAGGGAAATTGGTACACATATTTAAGCAGCTCTAGTCAAGATGTATCCCAGCTCATCAATGGCATTTTATTGCCTCATCCCTGATCCTTTAAGGAAATCAGACAAACTGTCAAAATGTTCATAATTATCATCACAGGAAATGACCAGTTTCGTTGATATAAGATAATTTCCCCTGCTCCACTCCATGGACAAAAGCTGTCATCTGAGGGAAGGTTTGTCTTCTGTTGTTTTGCTCTTCTTGAAATCGAAGGTAATGCAGGTTTAGGACTGTGTGAAGCAGTGGGAAGACATAACACAGTACTGCTACCTGGAGGAGTCCCACGTAGGGATCTCCACTCAGGTAAAGCAGGGTCCTTGCCTCAAAGCAGAAAAGAATTTAAAGAAAAATCAATTGGAAGCAAAATTAGTTTAATAGGTAGTACTACAGGATGGTGCACACTTTTATCAAAGTGCTGAAATTAAAAGAAGACACAGAGGGACAGTGGACACAGGAGTGTGAGTTTGGGCTTCTCAAGAAGGAAGGTTGCACTTAGATGTGTTTACAATGGCTTCATGCCGTGCCATTCTAAGTTACATTGCTCAAAGGATATAATTTACAGAAGCCTTTAAGATTAATCAACATTTAAAAATGAAGCAACATATATGAGCTGGCTTATTTTTATCTTGTTTTAATGAATTTCCTTTTGTAAATGAATTTGTGTGGTGGTTCTTGAGGTATGTTGGTTAGGCTTCACGGATGAGAGAGGAGTGAGAATATCGTTGACGCTGCAGGTCACAAGCATTCTGGCCCTGAATAAGCACATGCTGTTTGTTGTTTTGGACAAGTCTGTGTGTGATGCCTTTGAGAAAATGAGCATCGTGTCTGAAGATAGTCTTCATTTTATTAGCTGTGTTGAAATTTGAAACTCTCAGACAAACCAAACTATATGTTAGCATCATTCCCTTCTCACATCCCTTATTTATTTTTATTTATTTATTTTTTGTCTTTTTCTCCTACTTCAGGAAAACAACTTATTTCTCTCTCCTAAGCCTTGAATAGGGCTGATATGGATTACATAGAGAGAGAGGATCAGGTGTCTGAGCTTAAGTAAGGGAGACAGACACAAAAGGAGGACAGAGAAAACAGTTTTTCATCCTGCTTTGGACTGCTCTTAAACTCAACCAAGGAATCAGAGATCTTTTAGCCAACTGGCTTCTAAGTGCCTATTTTGTTTGGAATTCTATAGTGTCAGTTAGTTGCTAGGCAGTTTGCCTAAGGTCACTGAAAGTGATGACCATATGGGCTAGTGCATTCATAAACTTGTGTGTGTTTCTGTGGTTCTAGTTTTATCTGAAAACAGATGATATCCATACTTATATTTTAGTATTTTTTCTTTGTGTATGATGTGACCATGCAGTCATGGAGCAGAGAGATGACTGTGGTGAACTATGGAATCTTTGCTCATTTTCCACCCAACTCCAATTCCCAGTAATTAACTGCAGACTGGTTGTTAGGTGCACAGTAACAGTAATGGAGCTATTAACACTTTCTAGTAGAAGGTAGGACAGTCAAAGAACACTCATATAGGATTCTTTCTTTTTTTAAATTCTATCTTTTTTACTTATTTATTATTTTTTTATATTAATCACAGGTTATTTACTTTGTATCCCATTGATAGCCCACTCCCTTATTCCCTCCCAATTCCACCCTCCCTCCCTTATCTCCTCCCTGCCCCTCTTAACATTACTCCTTCTTGCCCCCTCCTTCAGCTGTGTGTGGTCTCAGTTGTGAGCAAGAGCATACAGAAGGCATAACATTAACTGAAGGAGAGACTTTAGCAATGCATCTTTCCTGAGAACAGCATCCGGGTTTAAGTTGGATTTTTTGATGATGATTTTACTAATCAGGATTCTCTACAAAATCAGAACTGATAAAAATGAATATAGGTGACACAGAGGATTGACTTACATGAGTGGGAGTAGGTAGTCCAAGAATGGCCACCTGCATCCTAAAGCGGCGAGAACCGGATGGTTGCTCCATCTGTGAGGATGGATGTTTCAGCAATCTTAATCCGGTACAAAGACCCAGAGGATTCTTGGACAACTGGTGGTCATACTATGTGGGAAGGCCAAGGAACCTGAGTTTTAATTGCAGCGAAGGAAGGCGGCAGCAACATTGGGTGGGTGCAGTTAGAGAAGGTGGTGAAGGCAGACAAGAAGCTCTGCCTCCCCTGCAGACCTCTTTACATCCATGGCTCTGAGGACAATGCTCTCCACTATAGGAGAGGGGCTTCTCCCCATAGCTGTTCTTTACTGAAAACCATCTTGAAGACATGTCCAATCAAATTATGATTAGGGTCAATTATCATTTACCATAGTGATGAAATTGTTTGGGGGTCACAGAAGTTATTCTGTCTGGCATGAGCAGACTTTTGTTAATATCTTTAGAGGGAAAGCCACACAACACCGTATCACAAGACTGGAAATGTAAGTCTGACATCCTGCAGAATCCGTGGAGAGAGATGAGATATTCTACACTAAGAGCCACTTGCTCTCCTTTTGCAATGTGACTTTCTCTCTCTTTTTTTTCCATTTGCAAAGTCAGAATTTAACAGGAACATAAGAAACTCAAGCTGAAAAATGACCTCTACAGAAAAAAAATACAAAGCCTTTACTCCCCTCCACTTAAAGAAATTTATTTAGTGACAAAAAACTTCTAGGCCCTGAAATGGAAGTTTCTGGGTGCTTTGGAAACCCATGTGGTTTTGTTGTTGTTGTTTTTGCCTTTTATGTTGTTGTTTTGCTTTTTATGTTTTTGTTTGTTTGTTTCTTTGTTTTGTTTTGGTTCCAAGTGTGGGATGTAGAAATGTACCCCCACCGCCATGGAAAGGCAGGTGGTGTTTGTCAGCTGGATACTACCTCCTGCAAGGGGCATGGATTTTGCTAGATGGAAAACATCCTCCTGTGGACTCTGAGAAGGGATAAATAGAAACCCACAAATAGTGAAACAACGTTTTTTTGCATCTCTATGCTTTGAAATAGTTCAGATTGCTTTGCCTATTTTTGAAAAGAGAAATGCTCCAGAGAACTTTTTATGCTGCTTTATCCCATTGGCAGAGTCCTGCGGTTTGGATGGAGGCTGTTCAGGTTTGCTGAGTGATACCACCACTGTTGCTCAAGTTGCTTGCTGTTTGTTGCTGCTGCTGTGGTTTCCTGCTTTGCTGTTTGACTGGACTGCTGGTATCCTCATGACTAATATTGGTATATCCCCAAAGAAACCAAGGACCCTAGTCAGTAGGAAGTAGCTAAAAGAGGTCTATAGCCCCTTTCCCTACTAATCTACCTAAGGTCAGGGCATGGGAAGGAAGGTGAAGATAGAGGCATTTAAGAACCTTAAATAAAGTAGGTGTTTGAAAAAATTTAAGTCTACAAGGTTCAAGGAGTGGACTCTTCCATCCCACAACCTCCACGTCTTTTCTCTATCAAAATAGGGAGTCTCCAAGGCCTTGTTTTATTGATTTTATTTTTCTCTCTCTCAAAATCTGTCCCAGAGACAACCTGGAGCCCAGGTTTCTTTACCCCACGGAAAGAACAGATTAGCCTGTTTTTATAATTTAATTTACACAGATTTTAGCCTGTATCTCAATGGCTTTCTATAATATGTTTTAAGATGGCCACAAGCATGAAGGGGAAGAAATTAAACTTCCTTCTGTAATGGACAAAATAAACAAATCCTATTTGATGGACCAACTTCTGTGTAATTCCCCTTTAAAACATAAGGAAACTAAGATGATGGGTTCATAGCTCTAGATGTCGGATAATAATAGGAGCATTAATATAGTGCAATGCCTGATGAAATGTGAGAGATTAAACTTTGTGCTCACTTCATTTTATTGGTACTCCAAACCAGAATCCCTGTGGGAAATGGAGTTCCATTTTAAGCATGAACATGAAAGGGCTATAGCAAAATAAATCCATGCTTCTGAAAATGCTACTGGCCACACATGTGAATAAGAGTAACTCAAAGTCAAGAAGACATTTTGAATCTGCCTAGAACACTGGGATTTTGAAGGTTAAAGGAACACAGAAAGTAATGCAAGATTTTTTAGGCAAATGCCTCTAAGGCCACAGAGTTAGCTATTAACTTAAGAAGAGCTGAATTCTTGTGTTTAATAGAAATAACAGTGAACTATTATTGAATTTATGCTCCTTTATGTTTCATGTCCTTGATTTCTAAGCCTCCAAATCTGCCAAACCTACTGTGTGCCAGGCTTGTCTTTGATTTAGAGCATGTGACAGTGGTGGACAGCTGAGAGAGGAGAGACTGGTGGTTAATTTTGTCATCTTGATGGAATATAGAATAAAGGAAGAGATGCATCTCTTGTAGTTCTGTGAGAGAATTTCCAGAAAGGATCAGCCAGAGAGAGATAGCCCTCCTTCCGAGTGGTTGACATTCCCCTCTAGTTGGCCCAGATATTACAAGGTCAGAGGAAAAAGCAGTGTTGCTTTCCGGCCTCTTACACTTCTAGCTGGTTAATGTGCTGGTCACTATTCTTATGGCTGCCAACACACCTCCCTGACATTTGACTCTAGCTTCCTTGGGTTTTCAATGAGAGCTGAATAGCAATGAGTGTCAGAATATCCCAGATCCTCAGCACCAAGTTGGAACTGCTCAAGAGCTTCCTGGGTGGAGCAGCTCGGGGTTCTCATCTTTTCCAGTGTGCAAATGGTCACTGGTGCACAACCCAGCCCTTAACCTGAAGGCCATTCTAATAAGCCTCCCTTTTGTAATATGCAAATAGTCTATGAATTCTGCTTCTCTAGAGAACCCTGTTTAATGGGGAAGAGTGGTGCTGGAAGGAACTTCACTAAATGACTTAACCACTGAGTAAAGTTAGGAATAAAGTAGTTAAGAGTCTTTAGGCGGCTAGGTGAACATTAGCAGGCTTGGAGGCCATCAAGGATAGATCTCTTGCTCATAATCAGTAGGTACTGAAACTTCGTGGTGTTAATTACTGGTCAGAAATGGCATCTGAGACTTATCTCTAGTCTGGGTGGGCACATGACATCCTAAATAGCTTGTTATTAAATTACCGATTAACAAAATTCTTTCTGTTACAGAACAAGTAAACCATTGTCCTCTCCCTTAAGAGTTAATCCAAGTGAGCCTGAGAATCACCTGAACAAGAAAACAGTCTAAAATGAAGGTGCACTTTTTGTACAGCTAGAAATTGTACTATGATTTCTTAAATATGTAGATTGGCACCATGGTTTCTTTTGCTATTGTTCATTCATGACCCTTGAGAGTGTCATCACCTTTCCTTTGCAATAAAATATGTATTTTCTATGCCAGGTCCTCTGCATCTTGTCCTGAATTCTTTCCACAGAGGTCACAAGGACCAGGGATCAGAGTGGAAGCCAGAGTGAAATTCTGGTGACATAACCAATGTGATTTGCTTGAGTTTTTTGTTTTGTTTTGTTTTGTTTTGTTTGTTTGTTTTTAATTTAATTAACTGAAGACACAATGCTGGGCAATAGTTATTCCATCCTAAACTTCCAAGCCCAGGTAGTTTCCTGCCATTCAGATTTTCCACATTATACTTGCTTTTAGTCATAACTTAGGTCGGGTTCATCTCTCTTCATGGTTCTAAGTCTCTCCTCATCATTCCAAGTCTTGCCCTGCTGATCTCTGCTTTTCCACTCACCCACTCACTTCCTTCTCTTCCCCTCCAGTCCAGGCTGTCCCATCCTACTCTCTCCATTGCTCAGCATTGTGGCTGGTTTATTGACAAATACAGAGAACAAATTGTGGCATGTTTACACAAACTTGAGACAGGTGATGCTCAGAATAAACATCACAGTGCAATGTCCAGATTGAAAACAGATAGTGGGGTAGAAAAATGAGCATGTGAATGAACAAAGGTAAATTGTATACATTCCACAAGAATGTAATACCAACATGAGTCCATATTTTATGCAGTCTCCACTTTTCTTACTGGAGTACTTAAACCTTAAGCTGTCCATCTGTTAAATCTTTGTAGAGGGTCTAGGTCCATTTCATGCATGGTACTTGGTTGATGCTTCAGTCTCAGCAAACCCCTCTGGGCCTTGGTTACTTGGCTCTGTTGCTTTTCTTTCTTTTTTAAATAATTTTTATTTTTTTATATTTATCACAGGTTATTTACTTTGTATCCTAGCTGTAATCCCCTCCCTCATTCCCTCCCAATCCCACCCTCCTCCCTTATATCCTCCCTGCCCCTTTCCAAGTCTAATGATAAGGGAGGTCCTCCTCCCCTTCCATCTTACCCTAGCTTATCAGGTAACTTCAGGACTTGCTGCAAAGTCCTCCTCTGTGGCCTAGCAAGGCTGCTCCTCCATCAGGGGGTGAGGAGGGAGATCAAAGAGCCAGCCATTGAGTTCATGTCAGAAATAGTCCCTGTTCTACTTACTAGAGAACCCACGTGGATACTGAGCTGCCATGGGCCACATCTGAGCAGGAGTTCTAGGTTATATCCATACATGGTCCATACATGGGAAAAACAGTCCCATAAAGACCCCTGTGCCCTGATATATTTGGACCTTGTGGAGCTCCTGTCCTTTCTAGGTCATATTAACTCCCCCTTTTTTCATTTGAATGGCAGAGAAACATTAAAGAAATGCTCAACGTCCTTAGCCATCAGAGTAATGCAAATAAAAATGACCCTGAGATTTCACCTTACACCCATCAGAATGGCTAAGATAAAAAACTCAAGTGACAACACATGCTGGAGAGGTTGTGGAGAAAGAGGAACCCTCCTCCATTGCTGGTAGGAATGTAAACTTGTACAACCACTTTTGAAATTAATTTGACGCTTTCTCAGACAATTAGGAATAGTGCTTCCTCAAGATCCACCTATATAACTCCTAGGCATATATCCAAAAGATGCTTAAGTACACAACAAGGACATTTGCTCAACCATGTTTGTAGCAGCTTTGTTCGTAATAGCCAGAACCTGGTAACAACCCAGATGTCTATCAACTGGGGAATGGATACAGAAATTGTACTTTTACACAATGGAATACTACTCAGTAATTAAAAACAAGGAAATCATGAAACTTGTAGGCAGATGGTGGGATCTAGAAAAGACCATCCTGAGTGAGGTATCCCAGGAGCAGAAAGACACACACAGTATATACTCATTTATAAGATAGGATAAACACACTAAAATCTGTACACCTAAAGAAGATAAACTAGAAAGAAGACCCAGAGTAAGATGGTCAATCCTCCCTTAAAAAGACAAATGGGATGGACATTGGAAGTAAGAGAAAATGAGTAACAGGACAGGAGCCTACCACAGAGGGCCTCTGAAAGACTCTACCTAGCAGTGTATCAAAGCAGATGCTGAGACTCATAACCAAACCTTCAGCAGAGTGCAGGGAATCATATGCCTTGAGTTTTTTTTTCCTTTTCTTTTTAAATTTTTTCCTGTAACCTCTTATTCTATGTCATGAAAACAGTTTCATGCTTGTCCTTAGTATCAAAGAATAATGTTTACATTTTTGCTAATAAGTCATGGATTGGCATTTCTACCAAGAGCAGCATTACACAGAGGGCTAGGAGGCCAGGCTGGGTAGTTACTGGAGCAACAGAGATACAAAGTTCAAGCACACATTTGACAAAAGAAAAACAAGAAGTCTGTAAAGGGTGGAAGCTGGTATTTATGACTTTGACACTCCTCTTGGAGAAAGGAGGAAATCGGAGCCTTGCTTGTGTTTCAGAAGCAGCTGTTAGCAAAGAACCAACAGGAAAGAGTTCAAAAACAGATTCCAGTGAGATGTACCTATTTCTGTATCTGTCTCCCAGCTCTCTCCACCTGGAATGAAAGGAAAGATGTGTAATTTTCAAAGGAAGCAAGCTTGAGTCATACCTGAGTTACCAGAGCTGAACCAATGGGGGTTGCAGAAAGCCCTTAAATCCAAACCAGAAAAACCAAGCCAATTGTGGTTGAGATGCACAGAGGAGAAGAGGGTAACCTCTCAAGATCCATGTTCAGACCTCAGTGAAAGCTATGAAGGGCAGACAACGCTTGCTGGGCTCCTCAAGCGGAGTTTAACCCTTGGCATCAGGGCTCCACAATAGCTTCTCTCTCGGAAGACCTCCCTCCTAGCCCTCATTCACAGAGGAGGAAACTGAGAGTTTCCCCCTGAAACAGTGAGCTAAAATTCATTCTGAGTCACTTTTGGATATGGAGAGAAAGCTGATATCTGGGAATGAAAATGATATTAACTAATTTAAAACAGTTCTATATAGTTATAATGTAAAATAAGTTAAAACTATGCAGGATTTCGAGGAATTCTTTGTTTTCTCTATAATATTTTTGTAAATCTAAAACTTTTCTAAATCATATTATTTTAAGCAAAACAGAAAACTTAAGTATCGCATTGAAACCATAAAGCTTCACAAAATCAACTGGGATAGGGCATAGGAATTGGAATGGGCTGGTGGGAAAAAAAGTAGAAATGGACAGTTAGAAGGCTGCCACTGACCCTCCAAGGAAGGAAGGTGCTGTTGAAAGAGCATGCCATGGATGTACTAAAGACAATAGATGAAATGATGAATATTTGGAAATAACATTGCTTCTTTCTTGCAAGTCTGAGAACAAGTAAAATACAGAGAAGTAGGAGAGCCTCAAACAAGTATTGATGTACCCCAACACCATCAAAACAGAGTTGTGTGTGATTACAAAATGGTTTAGTGTTTACCTATATAATGGTCAGATATGAAAGGTGGGAAGGTAGTTACGGAGAACAGTGTCCTGGATGATAAAAGATCAGACTTCTCCAGGTTGAAGAGGTGGCTCAGTAAAAGCGCTTGCTGTACAAGTGTAAAGACCCAAGCTTGGATCCCAGCACCCACATAAAAAGTCAATTATGGCTGTGTGTGCCTACAACAGAAGAGTGCAGAAGGGTCAGGGGGTAAGGAGATCACTGGAGTTCCCTGGCTGGGCTGCCAGCATAGCTGAAAAAATGGCAAGCACTATGGTCAGTGAGAGATCCTATCTGAAGAGCAATGTGAAACAATACAAGTTTACTACCACACACACACACACACAGACACACACACACAAAGAGAGGAAGACAGAGACAGACACACACAGAGAGAGAGAGAGAGAGAGAGAGAGAGAGACAGACAGACAGACAGACAGACAGAGAGAGACAGAGAGAGACAGGGAGACAGAGAGTGTTTTATGCCAGGGAGTCCTACTTTTCCAGGTCCTAGAGTATGTCTACAGAACTAAGAGTCTGAAACCCATAGGCAATGCCCTAAACCACAGTGTTTTTGCAGGAGACCAGTGAAGCCTCAACATTACAAGATGCAGCATTCAGTGCCCTTGGTCTCGTAGGAATATGTGATGTGTAGAAGCAGGTGTGGAACAGAGTGTATGTTCATGCGTTTGAGGAGAGGCTGGAAGATGAGAAGACGTGGTAGATCCCTAACTTTTCATGGTAAAGCCCAACTATTATTAGCATTTTAGATTTATGAGCTTCATTACAGTGGACAAAAGAGTAGTGGAATTCTAAGAACGGAATGAATCAACAACAGCTTTCAGGCAAAGAATGCAAGTGTATTAGTTTAAAACAACAAGGACAGCTTATGGCAACAGACAAATCAATAAAAGTACTTCAGGATGCATTTTTACGTTATGTTTAATTAGCTCATATATTTAAAAATTCTCCTTATGTTTTGGATACAGGGAACCTATTTTAAATGGTAGGATGATTAAATGGTAGGCTCCTGAGTAAGGAAACATCACAGTGTAGTAAATAAAATGGTGTGAGGTCATCTGTTAACAGACAAGAACAGGCTTTCTGGAGCTTCCACTAAGCTGCTTTATCTGTACAAAGGTGATGTCAGCAGATAGTGGGTGGCCTTTATTGGTGCCTTATGTCCTTTCTGGTTTTGTGCACACTGTCATGGTGGTACTCAAGTTCTGAGTCTGCTACATACAGACTCTGAGGCAGCAGCAACCTGCTTAGGTAGTGCTACTGACTAAACTTCAAATAAACACTTCCCTCTAGGCTCACCAGATGTGATCAGAAAACAAGTTACTTGATAAAAGATAAAAGCAGTGACTGAACCCTGACAATGCAGCCACTTCTGATGAGAACTGATAGACTAAGATCAGAAAGAAGGAGAGGAGGACCTCCCCTACCAGTGGACTTAGGGAGGGGCATGCATGCAGAAAAGGGGGAGAAGGTGGGACCGGGAGGGGTGGAGGGAGGAGCTTATGGGGGGATACAAAATGAATAAAGTGTAATTAATAAAAGTTAAATAAAAAAATTTAAAAAAAAGCAGTGACTTGGATTATAGTTAACTAATCAGGTCATGTGCTTATAAACTTTCACTGGGAGAGTTTTTCTACTTTTCCCATTAGGGTTTCTGCATTTCCACGTTTGTGAGGAAGGTGTCCTTTGATGAAGTCTGTCATAGGCATTTGGGGCTGAGAGAAAGGAGGAGGATAATTAGTCCTCAGTGCTGTTCACAGTACATTCTAATTTGTTAATTCAAATAGTCTAGTCCCAGGATTATTTTTTTCTTTTATTGGAAATAAAGGACCCAATTACTTTGATAGGGACTTCAGCTCAACAGGAAGAAGCATGTACTTGGAGATGGAATAAATGGGGTTGAAACTCAGTCCTTTCTTTTACCAATTCAAAGATTTTGAACAATTAATTCAGTCTGAGGTTTTATTTTCTGTATGGAAAAGTCGCTTCATGAAGATACTATAATAAATTAAAAAGGTAATAGTCATGAAAGGAACACTGATCATCCATAAAATGTAGTTTTTTCCTCTTAGGTTTAAATTGGACCTATGTGTAGAAAGTACCCTTGGTAGCATAGCATTGGGTTCTTACTGCAAAGTAGGAAAGCCGGTGCCAGTCTCAAAGTCTCAAAAGAATTGAGATAATTCTCAGGGGGACTCATGAGTCAAAGTCCCTGGTAAATGAAATTAATAGGTATCTGTGTTTTCTATGGACTTGAGGCATAAGTATTCTAAATTTCCGCATCATTGAGCTCACTAAACCTGTAAGGCTAGTAAATGGGACAAGTTTCAGAAGAGAAAAACAGTATTATCAGAGTATTATCAAATCAAACCCACGTTGTTTATAGTAGTGAATTCTTATTAAAAAAAAAAACAAAAAACAAAAAACAAAAACAGTATGGAGAATTCCATCCCAGTTACCTAAACATTTTCTTTCTTTTAATCTTGACATCATCGTTCTGGATAAACCACAAAAAGTGAGTGAGTTTGCCTGGGCCACTATATAGCTGTGGAAAAGTAAAAAGAAAAAAAAAACAAAAAACAAACAACAACAACAACAACAACAACAAAAAACATTTTTTTTTCTTTCTGGAAAAATTGGCATAAAGTTTTTTTTGTTGTTGTTGTTGTTTTCTTTTGTTTTATTTTTTCTTTCTGCTTAGTTGGTACATTCCTAGCAGTGTTCTTTCTAATCATACATATGAAACTCAGACAGGAACTTTGATTTGGAAATTGAGGCTGGATTTAAAAACTGACTGCCAGAGAGAGCTTGGCCAATTCTAAATCTAAAAATCTAAATTATTAAAGAACCAAGTTGGAGAAGCATGTGCATTTCAAAGACTCCACTGTGGTTCCTTCAGAGCTGGCCTGTGTTGGGTATGGTAATGGTTTAGGACTCCTAAGTGAAGAAGATTTGATTACGTTTTCCTTTATCTGTCACACTGAATTCTAGATGTGCCTTACGGGGCAATAGATGTGTTTCTTTCTCTTCACATTGAGAGAGTAGTGTTCCCTGGAAGAAGTAGAAGAGATGTTCTTCTAAGGAGAAAAGGGAGAAGCCATGAGGACTCATGGTGATGTTCCACATGCATTTTCTCCCCAGGCAAAAGCTTTATCTCATTGGCATAAAATACTCTTCCACTGTGTGAGTCTTTCCTGTGCTCTGTACACATCTAAATGCCTCTGAATTATAGGACAGTAGAACTAAAAGGATCATCTAATTCATTTGTACCAATGCGCAAAACAAATGATTTGAGGACACAAACAACACTCCAGTCTCAGCTCCTGAGTTTCCTCAACCTTTCACATCACTGCATTATGCAGATGGAACTTCCAATTCTGCAACCAGACAATGTACAGACAGTGAGAGACTTGGAAATACTTAGTCCTAAATGGGATGTTTTGTCACACCGCTCTTCTCAAAGCTCAGGGCTCTATGCAGAAGAGGAGGGAGAAAGACGAAGAGCCAGAAGTGGCACATGACTCCAAGGAAACTGTCTTCTAGACACCGCAGAGCCGGTGCACATATGAACCCACAGAAAGCATGACAAAATGCATGAGGTCTTCACAAATTCAAGCCAAGAAAAATCTCAACACATAGAAATAGAAGAGGGAAAAAATTCCACCCCTAGTCAAGAAGCTTTTTGCAATTGAGAGCTGATGGGAGGGGAAACATCAGCTCCCTCCAATGGAATGACAAGGGACCTATCAACGAAACTCCAGGACAGGCTTTGTGCTTAGGATTAGTTGGCTAAGACAAATGGGATGTCATGTATTTGTGTACTTTTTATGGTTTTATGATTTTTTTTCTAAGAGAGGATAAGAATGAAGTTGGGTAGATAAGGTGGTAGGGGGAATCTATGAGGAATTGGAAGGAAAGAACATGACCAAAAATGTATCAGTTGAAATTCTTTAAGAATATCCTCATAAAATGAACTGATAACCCAAATATTAGTTGTCCTGTATCTAATGATATAACTAAATACTAGGGGTCCATAATACTAAAGTCCAATATTCTAAGACCCTTTCAGGTAATATAGATGCTGTGATGTGACATTATATGACACTGAAACATTTCTTTGAAAGTATGTTCGATTCTTTCTGTTGCATGGTATATGGCACCTTGTTTGCTCATAGCACCAGATAGAAGGAATGGGGTGTTGAAAACAGCAACTCTAGATAGATGTTCAGGCATCTGCAGACTTGGAAGCAGGCTTGTCACACACATGTGTAGCATGAAACTTTGCCTGACAATTTCCAGAAAGCCACAAAACTAACCTATTTCATCTGATCCCCCAAACTGTAATGTTTTCTGATTATTCATTGCCTAGAACCAACTAATTTCTAACCTTGCGGGAAACAACTACAATTTGATTTGTAGCTTTGGTCACTTTTTGGTGTAAATACTCCCAAAACAGCTAATTTGAAGCCAGCAATGTGATACGGAACACAGAAAGTGTGACAATAAATCCTCATGCCTCGGCAAGTGCCATCTCCATCACACCACTGTGCTGTGAGCTGCATACCAGATATGCATGATGAGGCCACATATTAATACATGACAGGTCAGAAACACAAAAAAATGTCCTTCAGAAAGTAAAAGGTACAAACCACCCACTGATCATATACCATTTTAAACCCTTTTTGCTTTTATCAGTTGACACAAGTTAACCATAGACATGGTGGTTCCGGGCTATTGTCTCAAAGATTTAAAGCATAAAAATAAGAAGTTAGTACATTTCCCAATATCCCATCCTCCACTTTTTTTTTAAACTCTGTTTTCCCAGTAGTTAGATTGTCTACAGCAATTCTCACCACTTTCCTTATTGTTACATGGCAGGATTTTTGTTATTGTTTTATGTCTTTTAAAAAATTAATTGCATTTTTTAGAATTTCACATAGGAGTTCTGTAGTTACTCATTTATCATTTCCATTGCTCTACTTTCCTTCTTCAATAGCTCTCTTTTCTGCTCCTAGTCTTGCTCAAACTCATGACCTTTTTTCATAATTATTATTCTCTCTCTCTCCCTTTCTCTCTCTCTCTCTCCTGAGTCCCTTATAATGTTACTTATGTGTCTGTACAGGTTTGGGGTTAACCACTAGAGATTTGATAACCTATCCAGGTACTTGTTTGTAATGAAAACCGAGTCTCGGTTTCTCAGCAGTCATTCATTACCTGTAGCTCTTCATCTGTGGTAGAGAGAGAATATAAAAATATCCCCATCCCAGCTATGTGATCATTACGCAGGTCTTCTTTAGGAATATTGTTAAGATTTCATGGTTGCATTTTCTTTGTCATGTGACACTCTCTTGGATTAGGCATTCTTATTTGCCGGGTCTTAGCCCACTTCTTTGATGTTCTTTGATGTTTCCTGAGCCTTAAGTGTAGGGGTTGCATTGTAGATGTACAAATGGAGCCTGGCCATCCTACGGTCAGTTGTTCTCCACATTCTGGTCAGTTGTTGGACTTTGTCATAACCTCTGTTTGCTGCAGGAAGCAGTTTCTTGATGAAGAATGAGAAGCACACTGGTCTATGAACAAGAACTAGTGTTTAGAATGGAAAAACTATATTGCTTTAGGAAAATAGCAGCAGGAGGTTATAACCTAAGGTCTATGACCTCTCCAGCCATAGGCAGTTGGGGAGATTTACATGACCAGACATGAATTCCTTCCAAATTGACCAAACCTTAAGTCAAGTAGAGAGCTGTTGGTTCGCTCCAACATCACCCCATTGTGGATATTTGTTGATCTGGTCATTATTGTGGTTCATGGGCAATACAACCAGGAAAGGCTTTTGGTTGTTTTTCTCTTTTGGTAGCTTTTCTAGAAACTGCAGATATTCTGAGAGCTATTTCTTCAATAGAAATTATGAGGCTTTTGGATCAGTCTCAGCTCTATTTCTCCATCTTCCATGTCCAAATTATGTGGGGTAAGAGTCAACCAAAGCCAAAGGCAATTGCCTATATTGTTTTGGGAGTTAAGGTTAGGGTTAGACAGGCTTAGGGTTAAGGGTTAGGGTTAGACTTAGGATAAGGGGCTAGGGTTATAGTTAGTATGAGGGATTAGAGGTTAGGGTTTAAGGTACTGTTTAGGGCTTCATTTATCTTGGCATTTGTATAGACCAGAAACTCTTTCACATGGCAGTGAAACAGGATACAGGATGTGTTAGCTCAGAGTCAGGTCAAGTACATCCTTCAAATGCAATCCTGTTGACATATCTCTTACACAAAAATGAACCTTGCTAAAGTCTCCACAGCTTTCAGAATACTGCCATAAGGAAGATCAGCATGTAAAACATGAGCACACATTTTACAATAAATGACAATAACATTGTATCCATTAAAAAATCTTTTCTATTGTATTATTTCCAGGGTGTTTTTTGATACCCTCCCACACACAATAAACTACCACCACCAACAAAACCTTGGTACGCTGAGATGAAAGAATTTTTGTGTAAAATAGTGAGTTTCTCAGAATTACCCGGTGCTTGTTCTTATATAGAACACCAGCTCTCTAGCCCACACTAAACTTTGGCAGTTCCATCACTAGCACTGTGAATCTTTATTCTAGACAGACTAGGAGAGGATTAGCCTTATAATAGTTTTTTCAGCAGTTTATTTTCTACCCGTAACTATGACAAGTAACCCAACAGAGAGTAATCAAAACCGAACTGGACCAAGAAAGAAGTATATAAAATAAGAATAAGTGAACATAAAGTTCACTTTATGTTATTTGCATAAAATAAAGTTATGCAAATTATTTGGACATTTTAGAGATGAAAAAAGGCACAGTGAGTATTAGTATACACTTACTAGAATGGCTAAGACAAAAAGAGCAGTAGACATGACAAAATGAATTGCTGTCAAAGTGGCAAAATGCTAAATTTTTCTAACACGTTAGTAATCATGTCAAGTGTTACCAGAGGAAGGGAAGAAGCAGTAACACTCTTTACCAAGTTCAATCTACATGAATGCAAGGATTATATGGTCTTTTATGTATACACCTAAGGCACTTACACTATTCATATATCACCCGAAACTGACTGTCTAGAGAAGCTTTGATTTTAAACATCTAAAAATAAAAACATCTCACATACCCATCAATTGGTGAGTTGTTGAAACTATTGGGATACATTCCCACAATGAGATGCTACTTAGAAATAAAACAACTAAAAATAGAAATGAAAAGAAAAATGCTACTGTAGTAATATGATGAATCTCGAAAATATTATGTTAAGTGAAAAAGCCTGACAAGAAGGACATATGTGATTTCATTTGTATGCTGAAAAGTGAAAAACGACAGGGACAGGCTGCAGGACATGCCAGTTGTGGTTAATGGCTGGAATCAGGGACAGAATTGATTTCTAAAGGACACGAGAGAAGATTTTCTAGGTGATAGAGCTATACTACATTCTGGTTGTGGTGACGGCTACTTGGCGTTATGATAACATGATAGTTACATGACTTTATATATTAGGTAGCAAGTGTTGTTCCTCATTCAAGTCATTTTAAGGTGACTATAGTGCTTTAACCACAAGCTATGAGAAATTTGATCTAGAATTATCTAGGTAGGCTTTCCTAACTTTTGATTAAGATACTGTAAGATCAAGTGTTTTAATGTGCTAAATTTGGGGAAAATTCATAGTGAAACCAGAGAGTAATGTATACACACAGGGCATCACTGTAGATCATATGGCAAATACATTAATGCCGTATATTATCATTGCTAATTAGCTAAGATGTGTATTTTCATTAATTGTGTTATGGCTCTCTAAATATTTAGTTATCCATCTTTATTACAAAGTGATCTGTATGGGCTAAGATCAATTGGAAAATTTGAAAGTATAGTCATAAAGGCCTTTTGAAAAGGCCTTTAGCCCTTTCAAAGCAGAATTTTTACTTTCTAAGTCTGAAACATGATCATTCATATTACTTCAGTTTTATTTTCCATGATTGCCTTTTTATCTAACTGAAAGGATTTGTCAAATTATTTCGTATATAATTAAAAGAAGGATTTTTTAAAACTTAATTATAACAGTGATAAAAAGCTATAGTTTTAAACTGATATATATGTTTTTAGATGACAGTGCATTTATTTGCTTTGGAGATATCACATTTGTTTAAGACATCAAGGATAGAGGTTATATTTGGATGAGAAATAAATGGAATCTCCTTTCTTGAAACTTGCAGAATTGAGTAAAAGAAAGACATTCAAGGAATGACCCAACAACTGACTATAAACTGTGATAAAATGCTCGAAAGGAGGCTTTAATGATCTGGATCTTCCATGCTTTCCCAAAAGATGCTTCTACATACCACATGTTAACTGAGTACTGATTCTAAAACATGTACAGGCTCATTTGGAAGAAGAACAAGAGAAGGAAAACATCACAAAGAATTCCGAGGGGGAGTGAAAAGGACCACAGCTAACCTTGTGTCCATCTGAGTGTCTGCTGTCCAGAGAGGCTGTCCTGTTTCTTTGTGAGTAGGAGGACTGGCTGTGGCTGGCTCTGCTCCTGGGTCTCTGAGACTCCTCACGTGCACCAGCTGCCCAACCATGACCCACATCCTGCACACACCTTGAACCATCTGAAGTCAGTGTGTTGATCTTCCCTTAGTAGCCACCTGGGTCTCCTAACAGAGCCCACTAGCTATTGCACAAGGCCCTGAATGGCCTTCAAGTTGTTTACGGGCTTGATGTGAGCTGGTGCACTGGTGCAGAATGGGGAGAAATCAAAGGAGCACTTGCCCTGAGACTGAACTGCTGTTGTCTAGGCAACTTTATTAAGAACTTTCTGTTCCCGAGAAAGTGCAGCCTAAATTAACTCCTGAGTTCTTGGAAAATTTTCTTCTTTTGTTTAAAATCTGATCTTTCCTTTTCTTCTCCATCCCTTACTTCTTACTTACCTCCCTCCTTCCCTCCTCCTCCTTCTAACATGTAGACATTTTCTAGTCTTTTCAACTGAATTGTTTTTCCACATTTTGATTTGTAGCCCTAAAATATGTGTCAAAGTGGCATCCGTTTTAAACACATCTTTGGCCTTAAAATACATTTGTGAATTCTTTCCCTGAATACAAGCCAGTGCTGATGTACTTTGAGAATGAGATCTGTCTAATCTCAAAAGTTAGTGCTCAAATTCTGATTTATCCTCTAAGACAGGCCCCTCCACAAAAAAAAAAAAAAAAAGACAGATACAGTGGAATCTTGTAAAACTACGCAGTTTTCTTCACCTAGATATGATTTTTTTTAAGTCATGCAATATTTGCACGTGAAGCCTGGCTACCTCACATCTGTCAGCTGCAGCATCAGTGTGTCTTCTTATGGCATTCCTCACATGGAAAGTTCCTTTGTCAGTGTTTCCAGTATCCAAAAGGCTGCCATTTATTTGGCTGAGCAGAGGACTACAGCCGTGATCCTCAAATTCATAGGTGTTTACTGAGAGTCTGGGCTCACTAGAAGATATTAACTCATTTAATCTTCTTGAAACCCTATGGGCCAACTGTATTATCTTTATTTTATAGACAAGAAATCTGGGACTAAAACGTAAAATTACTAATTCAAGGTCTCAAGTGAGTGACATCCAGAGCTAGGCTCTAAGTGCGAAAACAAGCTGCATGTCCATGATTTTAATCACTGCCATAGGTTGTCATTTTCAAACACTGAAATCCCAGCAGGAAAGGTGCCAGGGTGCAGGGACTAAGACCAAATTATAAAGTTGCAAATCAGATAGGTTCACAGATCCCAGCTAAATTTATTTAAACTGGATTTCCATTAACCCTTTGAGTAGATGGCTGAGTTGAGTTGGCAGCCTTGTTAAATGGTATCTCTTTCTTGACAATCTGCAAGATTTGAAATCCAATTTGAATCTTGGATTCATTTTACTTATTTCTTGCCTTTTTAACACTCATTCACTGGCTTTTTAATTTATCCAGCTATAAAACTGGTTCACTATTTCTATCATCACATTCACAAGAAGGAGAGTGTATGAATTCTATTTTAAATACAAGGCAGAAGGAATGATATGAACTTATTTTTATTATTTATATGTGGAGAACATAAGAAACTCTTGGGCTGGGTAGATGGTTTAGTGAGGAAGAGCACTTGTTTTGTAAGCAAGAGGACCTGAGTTTAAATCTCCCAAATCTCCATAAAATCTTACTACAACCACATACCTATAACCATGAATTGGGGAAGTAACAGGGACATGATACTGGGAGGTTGCTGGCTGCCAAGCCAATGACCTTAGTGAGCTTTAGGTTCAGTAAGAGACCCTGTATCAAAAATACAGAGGAGAAGTGATTAGAAGACAGTTAATTTAGTCCTCTGGTTTGTACATATGCATGTATGTCCTATGCATTTACACATGTGTGTGTTCACCACATACACTTAAACACTAAACCTTGCACACAAGGAAAAATATTTAAAAAGGCATTGTTCGCCTCTAATCTTTGTCATCTCTTCACGAGTGGGTAGTAAATACATTATTGATTACACTTTTTTTCCATTCTGAACCTTAAATTTTAAGAAATTCACTTTTTAAAACTATCAATGGAAATCATAACTCTTAAGCTTTCTTCACAATTCACTGTGAATTATCCAACAGACTGGTTTTATGAGTAACAGAGCAAGCATGAAGCAAAAAAGAGTGTTAGGAAATTAGGAAATGCATATTTTTGTAGATGATAAATAATTACTAAATTCTAGGACTGAACTGTTTGTATTACAGATCTCTGTGTCCTTTTATTAATGTTATCTTTATAACCATTTTATAATGAATTTAAAACAAGATTCTCAGTATATTTTTCTCAGCTATCATCTATCTGTCTGTTTGTCTATATATTAATAATCTATTTATCTATCATCTGTCATCTATTTCCACACTCTGTGTTATGCATTGCTAAACATTATGTGTGTATATATATATTTATATATACATATATATATACATGCACATATACATATATATGTGTGTGGTGTATTAGTGAGTAAGGTAGTCTCTGCCTTGTAAGAATTCATATGATCAAGTGGTCATTGAGCCTCTGACTAAGATTCATGTCTCCTGAATGACTCAGCAATTAAGAGCACTGGCTGCTGTAGGCTTAGATTTTTTTATATTAATTACAGTTTATTCACTTTGTATGCCAATTGTAGCCCCCTTCCTCATTCCCTCCTAATCCCACCCTCCTTCCTTCATCTCCTCCTATTCTGCTCTCTGAGTCCACTAATAGGGGAGGTCCTCTTCCCCTTCTATTTTAAAAGATAAGATTTGTGTCCTCCGGGTGGTATTGTGGAATAGTTGGGCACCACACTGGAAGAAGCTTACTTAACACTTCTTTTTGATGTCAAAGATGGTTTTCCAGAGAAGTGACCTCTAACAGAAAAACAGAACCCAGCAGAAAGAGTATCCAGACAAAGGCCAGGTAAAAAGTGGAGAATTGGTACTCTAGAGCAAGGGTACAGTACATTCTATTTTTTTTAATTGAAATTCAGCAGCACAGGCCTCTAGAGTTGTTAACAATGGCATTAACCCAAAATGTAGAGGGAAACAATTTGGTTAAAATGTAAAGATAAGGTCAATTATCTTATAACTCAAATTAAAATTTGGCTTTTGCTGTTTCTGTGAGTTCTACTACTGCAGTGAGAGGCCAATTCAGATTTCTCATTTTTGTGGTCCAGAACAGTTTCTGATCTTATCATGTGAGACTACTCATTGTGCCTCAGCCACTTTGTCACCTATGCATTCAGCATACGTCAGTGATGTCCCCTGGTCCCCACTCCTCACTTTCTTTTGACCTTTGCTAAAATGTCAGCTTCTCAGTCAGACCTCCTTTGTTCACTCCTTTTGTAACATCAATCTTCCTTCCTAACATTTCCTACTGGCTCCTCTACACAGTCCTATTTGCCACAGCATGGTAAACTATATAAATATTTTTTTCCAGTAACTCCATTGAACACAGAGATTTTTGGTTATTGTTATATCCTGAGACCCCAGATGGTTGAAGGCAGCAAATGTGAAACAATGCTAAAATGGTTGCTAAAACTTCAACATATAGTGAGATTGAGTAGCTTACCTCTATCTAGAGATACAGGTAACAGTTTCTGCAGATGTTCAGACAGGGTTGAGAGTGAGGTTGGAATCACTGATTCTAAAGATGTACAGAAAGTTCAGCCATCAGGGCTTAGGGATGCCCTGGGTAAGCTAGTGGTAAAAGTAGTGCTATCATGTAGAGAAAAGAAATAGTTCATATTTGTATTAGGGATTTCCAGAGAGGGAGAGATAGATAGATGATGTTCTGGAGTGGCTTACATTACAGAGGCAATGGCTGTGTGCACACCAGGAAGACAGAGAATCTGGCAGCGGCTCAGTCTAAGTAGTCCAGTCAAATACTGAAGACATGGACACTCCCAGGAGTGTGGAAAGGCTGAGGAATCTGCAGTCACCACTCAGCGGTAGCAGCAATCGACACTCATTCATAAAGAAATGAGTTTCCACATGTTTGCAACGTGCCTTAATCTAAGTTTCTCCCATTCAGGCTGCTAACCCTTTAGATGGTTCTGTCCAGCTCAAGGTCTGGTTTTGACGCCCTTAGTCACTATGTTGTGTGCGAGTGCTCTCTGTTAGTGCCTGCATAGGCTCTCGGCTGTGCTTTACCAGTCCTATGTAACCCTTAACCTAGTCAAGCTGACAGCCAAGACCAACTATCTCACGACAACTGTTCAGATGTGACAGACTGAATTATTTCTAGAGAATTATTTACTTTCATCCCAATTACCATTGGATTTTGCCAGGTGATTCATTTTTTTTTCAATGCAGTTTATTCAGGAGCCTTGAACAATCATCTGACCCTGGGGAAAGCCAGCCCACAGCTTAAGTAGCCTCTGGGTAGCCAACCCCAGTGTGCCACGTGGGCAATGCAGATAGGTCCACATACATGGAAGCAAGCCAGATCCTCAGCCTTAGCCAAATGTGGAGTTGTTTGTGACAGAGAGCACTCACCATCGGGAAGGTGGAAGGCGGAAACCAGCTCCATCTTTAAGGCGCAGCATTACGCAGCTCTCTACAGTTCCCCCTTTTTGTTTTAGACGCATCAGGCAAGAGTAGAGGTCTGATCTCTGATATTAGAAATAAATTGGGACTTTGTACCGACAGGTGATTCATTTTTGCCAGTGGAATAATTTTCAAACCATATGAGCAGATACCTTAAGTGGTTTTATTCTCTTCTCAAAAAAAAAAAAAGTTATCTAATGTGATATCTGAAAAAAAAAATCAGAATAGTCCCTTTCTTTTCAGCCCAAAATACATAGCATGGAGCTGACCTGGAACCATCCCATAATTCTAGCCATGATAATAGTGGGAAACAAAGCTGTCCCACTTCATTTCTCATAAGACAAGCCTTATAGCAGTCAACTTTTAACATACTGTGTGAGAATACATGGTAGTATAAATCAGTGAGTTTGGGGGTGACATTCTAGGTCACCCTTGTGGCAGTAGATAATATACCCATGTTCTGGCTTGGTAAATAATCAGTGCCATCTGTGAACGTAAGGAAAGAGAAGGTTAAGGGAGAAAACCTATCAGCAGATTTTAACAGACTGTATTTGAAGTGCCTATTGGGGTATCTAAATACTAGGAAGCCTAGGATTGAAAGCTAACCAAGGGCTGTGCTTTGACATCTAGTACTAGACAGCCAATTATGAAAGTAGTAGAAGACTGTGTGGCATGAGAAAAGACTATAGGGCAGAGGACCTACAGGCATTTTATTTTATAAAGAATGTACAATGTTCATTTGAGCTAAGGAAGGTTCCAAAGTTAAATTTGTGGGCTAAAGTAAGAGCAGTGTGCTTCAGTTTGGGTTTAGCGGGTATGTGATAGACATGGGAAGTTCATTCCTATGTTGAAACCTCTGTGTTTTTGCTCTTTTCAACTGGTCATGCCCTTCATAGCCCTCAACAGAAAAACATTGACCCCAGAGGACTTGGCAGGTCACTTTGTATAGCCCCTTCAGGCTTCAGGCAAGGGCCATTTTTGAACTTTTCCTTATAGAAACACATAACAAGTTGCAGGGTTCTTTGATTATGGAGAAGGACATGGAAGGGCAGGAGTGCTCTTTTCTGCTCAATGATCCATGCAACTTGAACAATATTCATTGTAGGCAAATTCACGGCAGAGATAAGTTGATGCACAGCCCAGCAGCTCTCATAAATGAATTTAGTTCAAGTCGAATATAGGTGATCTGGGAAAATGTGTTTCAAAATGATTTTCTTCAGTATTTGGGACACCAAATCATTCTGAGAAATGGTTTAGTGCTTTTGGTAAACGTTTCTATTAAAGTTCCAAAATTCCATAGAAGTTAGTCTAGGGATCTTTAATAAGCTATTGAAACAGGTGAACACTAAGTGCTTTTTAATATTTGCTGTCACTTTTCTGAAAGAATAAATGAAAATCTCTCTCTCTCTCTCTCTCTCTCTCTCTCTCTCTCTCTCTCTCTCTTGCTGATTGCTAACTGCTATATTGTGAATGGCTAAAAAGACCATGTTTGCCAGCCATCAGAAAACAATATCACCAACAATGTGCTAAAGCCAGAAATTACAAATAATTACTCTTAGACTTTAAAAGTATCCCTTTCTTGTGGATATTTTTACCAGCAGGATTTTTATATTTCATGCAATAAAAAAATTTTCTGATTCATCTCATTGCTTATTGATCAACCTATGTCAAATTCTTTTGAGTTAGGATTGCCAGACTCCCACAGCGCAATCTGCTTTAGAGAACAGGAAGATGTCAGGGAGGCTAAAGAAGTTTGTGATAGGAAGGAACACATCTGGAGGAGAGGTAAAGTACAATTTCACTGGCTTCTGGAGGCAAGGGGTTTGCTCTTTCTGTTCAGTATACTGGGTACACATTAAGCATTTCAAACATACAAATGCCACGATAAGATTTACTTTGAAGAAAAGATTTTTGGGGGGTAAACAATGAAACAGGAGGCTATTTCAGTGGAGTTTCCCAGTAAGATAGAGTGAAAGATTGCACTAGGCTGAAAGTAGTGACTATGGACATGATGTGTCTGAAATACAGGAAGCAGCCAGGCAGAATATATAAAGTGATGCAGAATAACATAAAAGGCTGCTGTAAAAATCATAGCAAGTTGCTCAAACTCCAGAAGAAGAATGGTTTTTGTTATTATTTATTCAGTAAGGTTGCATGTATTGTGGGCTGACTTTATACAAGATGATCACACATCCAAAGGATGAACAATTACTGGGATGTCAAAGAATAAATGTCCTTTTTGTATGGTGGAGCATCTTTAGTGTGTGTGCCCAAGAATAGTATGCTCAACTATGTTTTAAGAAGATTTATTTATAATATACAGAAACTGGAAAGAACTTAGATGTCCCTCGGCTGAAGAATGGATAAAGAAACTGTTGTACATTTACTCAGTGGAATATTGCTCAGCCATTAAAAACAAGAAAATCCTGAAATTTGTGGGAAAATGGATGGAAATAGAAAAGATCATCCTGAGGTAACACAGACCTAGAAAGACATATCTGATATATACTCGCTTATAAGCAGCTTTTAGTCATATAGTACAGTAGACATACTACAATGCACAGACTCCAAGAGGATAAGCAACAAGGAGGACTGAAGAGAGGATGTATAAATCTAACTCAGAAGGAGAAATGGAATATTCAGAGGTAGTGGTTAAAGAAGGGGAACAAGGTAGAAGAGAGAGCTCAGAGAGAAATAGTGCAGAGCTCAGACCTGGGGAGAGCAGGAGCAGGAGGGCAGAAGAACTGCAGAGAAAGGAGAAATGGTAGGTGGAGATATCTCTGCAACAAGCTGCAGAGATGAGCTCTGTCAGAACAGGCTTGATATGAGGGGAACTTTAGCTAAGACTCCTAGTAGCCTGAATGATCATGGCTGCATCACACTGTTGTGAGACTCTAATCTTGCATATATACCACAGGCAAACCAAGGAGACCAACACCAGAAGGCCTGCTAACGCTCCCATGCCCGCCCATTCCTTCAGATGATTCATGGCTGCAGCAATCCATGTTGATAATCCTGTGGCTAGTCCTGCGTCCACTCTGGTAGAATTTACTGTGACAATGGCCACTCTCAGCTGCTCCATCGTAGTATCGAATTCTCCAGTCCAATTACCTAAAATATAGCTCGACAATTGTTTAGACAGATTTGCCGCACAGGAAAAATTCTCATGTTGTATGCTAGTGACACAAAGTCCAGCATACTTTCATTGACAGCCAGGTTGAGCGATTTGCAGCCATTGAAGCAGGACATTCTCCCCAAGCATGTTGGATACCATAAAAAGCTAAAATGATACGCTCAGGATGCGAGGCTAAGCACTGCACTCAGCTTTCGACCCAGAGAAGAGCATGTCTGATTGCATGCGGGTTGATGCCCCAGGTCCCGCCTCTGAGAAAAAGGTATCGGACGGGTCTGATGCTCTTTGGGTGGATGACACCTAAATGAACATCAGTACAAAGTCCCAATTTATTTCTAATATCAGAGATCAGACCTCTACTCTTGCCTGATGCGTCTAAAACAAAAAGGGGGAACTGTAGAGAGCTGCGGAATGCTATGCCTTAAAGATGGAACTGGTTTCCGCCTTCCACCTTCCCGATGGTGAGTGCTCTCTGTCACGAACAATTCCACATTTGGCTAAGGCTGAGGATCTGGCTTGCTTCCATGTATGTGGACCTATGTGCATTGCCCCCGTGGCACGCCTGGGTTGGCTACCCAGAGGCTATTTAAGCTGTGGGCTGGCTTTCCCCAGGGTCCGAGGATTGTTCAAGGTTCCTGAATAAACTGCATTGAAAAAAAAATAATAAATTAAAAATGAAAATAAAAAAAAAGAAAATGGACCAGGACCTGGGGAGAGGAGACATCTTCAAAAGGACACAAGGGAATTTTGTGAATAATAGAGTCATTCTGTGCCTTAATTGTGGTGATAATCATGTGACTCTGAATTGTCAAAACTCACAGTACTGTGGACTAAAAGGTGTGAATTTTTCCATGTAAATTACAGCTGAAATGTTAAAAAAAAAAAAGTGAAATCAGGATCTGGTGAAGACTCATGTCTGAAATCCACTTGTGAGACATAGGTAGGAGGATAAGGAGTTCAAGACCAGCTTGAAATACATAAAACCTTGCCTCAGGGACATAATCAATCAATCGTTATGTATCAATCATTTTAACTAAATAAACAAAATTAATAAATAAAAAAAAGACTCCTAGTAGCAGGGAGCATGGATACTCAAGAGGAATTCCCTAACAAGACAAGACTCCTAGTGGACAGAGATCACCAAACCACCCACCAAAACCTATGTCCAAAACTTTCCCTGCCTACAAGACCTGCAGGGACAAAGATAGAGCAGATAGAGCAGAGTTTGAAGGAATGTCCAAACAATGTTGGGCCCAACTCTCAGACCCACAGTACAGAAGAAAGCCAACCCACTATCAATGATGCTCTGCTAGGCTTGTAGACAGGAGCCTATCAGAGTTGTCCTCTGAGAGGCTCCACCCAGCAATTGTTTGAAAATGGTACTGAGACTCAGATCCAAACATTGGGGAAGCATAGGGAATCTAGTGGAAAAGAGAGGGAAAGGATAGATGGACCTAAGGTGATAAGAGCTCCATAAGAAGACCAACAGAGCAAACTAACTGAGGCCCAGAGGGGCTTATGGGGTCTGAAGTACCAACCAAGGACCATGCATAGACTAGTTCTAGATTCTGTACATATATGAAACTAATGGGCAGCTTAGGCCTTATTTGGGGCCACTACTAAGGGGAGTAGGGGAAATCTCTGACATGTACTATATTGCCTGCTTTCTGATCACTTCTCCCTGAAGGGACTGCCCTACCAAGCAGAGGGGAAGAAGACATTCTTCATGTGAATAGATGAGCGGGAGTGTGTCTTTGTGTGTGTGGAGATCCCCTATTCTGAGTAATTGGGGAGGAAGGATGTGAAAGAGAGGATAGAAGCAGAAGAGGGAGAAGCCCATGACAGAGATGTAAATTGAATAAACATTAATTAAGAAGAATAAATGTTTACTAGACAAGCAGGTAGGCTTGTGTGGAGATGTAAGGACTGTTGGGTAATTTGCGTTGGTTGTATTAAAGCTGAAGTCATGTATGAGGTCTCATATGAGGAGCATGCTGATGATCTTAGGGTTGAGGAATTTCATATCTTAATGACTAATGTAAAGAGGATGAGCTTTGGAGATCACATAGGTGAGATGTTGGTGAGGAAGAAGAGACTTAGAAAAGTGAGATAGGTACCTTAGAAATAGGGACAGAGGGCTGTGTGAAGAGGGAGGCAGTTAGCCATATCTGTAATATGGAAACAAGGTTTAGGATTCTGTGGCCTGTAGAAATGTTGTAAAGTGATGCTGAGAAGAAAGTACATTGCAGTAGAATATGGATGATGTGTTCACGCGATGAACTGTGACGTTTGACTGGGAAGGGATTAGAGAAATGGAGTGTCAGATAAATTGGTGGCAGGCATTCCTGCATTAGGGTTTGAAGAGCGAAGTTCGTGGAAAACAAGAAGGCTGAATTTTAGAAGGGGGTTAATTCTAGAGAGAAAGTGTAAAGAAGAAAGATGTAAGGGTTGCAGAATGAAAGCAGAGCCTTGGAAAGCCAGCAAAGCTCTAGAGGGAGGAGGTGGGAAGGTCAGTTTAGGTTCTATATGGGAAGGTGTCCACAAAAAAGGAAACCTCACAGTTATGTTGTAGGTGCATTTTCATAGGACTTATGGCAGAAGCTGAACAAAGACTTGAGGCAATTTCGAATATGTTTGGTTAACTCACATTTTATCTGTGTGTTGAGCAAATGGGGTTCCACAGGCTCTATGCACATTCCCCTAGCCTAACCAGGGAGATAATCATGTATACTATTTGTATTCAGCTCACTTACTTAGGGGAGTGTTTACACTTTGAAGCCACCTGATTTCCATTTCTGACTTCTGATATTTGGAAGCTGTTGACCTGTTTCCTCTGCTGCCCCTAGCCAGCTTGAATGCTCTCTCATCTTGCAGATGTTGCTGGTCTCAGCCCCTGGTGGGGTCTGCTAAATTCAGCAGTCTATGCTTTCTTTGCTCTCACATTTACATGACCCACGTGTAGTTTTACTGTTGCAGAAGGCTAACTCTATTACAGTTGCAGGGGTTTTTTGGTTACCTTGTATCCCACCCTCATCTACAGGGTGGTCTAAGTGGTCTTCCTTCAGGAATAGGTAGAAGCTATGTGAATGGGTAGCTGAGCCTTGAGTCTGTTCCCTTGTCTGGGCAAGGGAAGCACCCATTGTCTGTACTTCCAGGTCATGCCATTAGTAACACAGAAAGCTCTTGTAGATATTCAAATAGTGCTTCGGAAGCAGATGGCTACAATGGTCCTTTGCACCCTTTATTACTGCCTGGTACTCCCTAAAAGAAGTAAATAAAGGCAAGTGTTAGCACCCAGACAAGTAGATGTCTTGTTATCATTAGTCCTATATTTGTATGCATTTGTTTTCCTTGAGATGTACTTAGCTTTGTTTGTGGTAAATTAGACAATTTGATTTTCTCATCAAAATGTTGAAGCAATGGAAGATATTTCTCAGTGAGACATTTTAATTAGAATTTTTTTAATAATGTAGGAAGTAAGAATAGCGTTTATAAAATGAGTGGCTAGCTGAATCACAAATGGAAACAGGGATTCTGAGATTGCAGTTTGACAGTTAGCTTAACATGCCATAAAGTGTCATTTCATTTCCATTTTAACTGCCCAAGAGTACATTCTTCATAGATACCTATATTGCTAACTATGTTTTTAGAATCTGTCTCCAATATTTCTCCTGTCTCCTAAATAAGCCTGAAGGTTAAAAATTGCCAGAGTAGAAACATGGACCCACCACTATAGGAAGAACTCTGAAGGTCATAGTTATTACATCCAATGGCAGAACCTCTCTGCCTATTTTGTCACAGGAGTAAGAACGTAAGGATGACTTGAGATCTCAATGTCACACTCAGATTGGAAAAGTGAAGAGAATGATAAGTTTCCAATGTCCCTGATTAGAGCCATCTGTGCTTTCTTAGTGTTGGTCCCTTGATGTATTCCAATGCAAAATAGCCTCTTCCTGGTTTATTCCAGAACACAGCTGTTGTCTTAATTGAGTCTAACAGATAATAGAAGCATTGTTGCCTTCCCCATCCTCACCACTTCTCCAGCGGTGCAGTTTGTTGGATATGACGAACAAAGGAAGGAAACAGTTTTCCTAGAGAATTTACACTTTCGTTTTATTTCTCCAAAGGTGAATATTGTTTTTAAAAACACCCGATATAAAATATGCATATATATGTATATGCATATTGTATGACATTGTGTGTCTAAGTATGCATGCATTAGCTCTAACAGAGTTTGAACTTTGAACATTTGCTATTCTTATTCTTTTTTTTTTTTTTTTTTGTGTTAGACACCTCAATCCCACAATGCCATACTCCCACACCCTTATCACAGGAACCATCAGTGATTCAGGTTGAACCTTAAGCTTTTTCCCTTGGCATTTTCCTTCTTCCAACTTAAAAAGTTAAAACAATAGTGCATAGATTGATCTGCTCTTTTCTCATTGTCTGCCCCTCCTCCCAAACTCTGTGCTCTTCTTTGAACCTTTGAGAAAAAGTTAAACCGCTTCAAATTCTATTCTTTCCTTGATTGCTAGAAGCTAGAAAGTTACTTAAATGCTGTTCAGGTATTTCAGTCTTGCAAAACAGAGGCTTTGACAACCATAAAATGTACATAATCTTACTGACTCTCATTAAAAGAAAAAAGACAAGGGTTTAGAGTTAATGCACACACATTCATAAATTCCATAAAAAAGTAAAAATATTTGTTAACTGCCTAAAGCACCTGTATGAAATCATTTTGTCCCTATATATTTTAGTTTCACACAGTTTGATTGCCTCTGCATTTGGCAGAGTGTTTTTAAAATTATTTTCTATTGGGAGAATCAAAAGACAGAAATGTTTCCTCCAGGTTGTTTTCTTTTTATTATGATTATAGTTATAATATCTAAAGTATGTGACTTTATACAAAACTACACTTACTTTTCCTAATATTTCCACAAGTTACTGCCCTACAAATACATACATACATACATACATATATATATATATATACAGACACACAGAGACACATGCGCGCGTGCGCGGGTACACACACACACACACACACACACACACGATGATTCCTGTCAAATAGATAATGAATTGAAATGTACAAAATTTCCAACCACAATGTAATTGGCTCTGGAACTAACCTCTAGCTGTAAACTGTAACCCTGAACAAAATGAACATGAAAAGTTTTACACCGTGCTCTGCCTAGGAAAAGGAGAGTCACATTCGCTGTGGCTTTCTGAGAGACTGCTTTGCGGACCGAGCACGAAGCAGTACTGGATGGAGTGAGTGTGGCTAGTTGTGGTGTGGAGGCTGGGACCTGTACCTCTGTGGCTGGCAGAACTCACCGCACGCTACAGGAAAGGGGGAGCTCCACAGATCGACATGGTGGTTTCCTGAACCACGGCTACAGAAGGGTACAAGATGAGATTCCGTGAGCCTTCTCAGAAAACAGCTGCCTGGAAGAAAAAAGGGAAGTGAAAGCATGGAAGGCTCATGCCGTGTTGTCTAGAAATAGCAGCTCTCCCTCAGCTAGAATGACAAAGGGTGGCATCTTGCGAATATCCAGTCTTTTATTGAAGACACCAGGAAGAGCGGGCCTTTGAGCGTGAACAGCCCCCTGGAAGAAGGGCAGCGTTAAAAGTCCCCACAAATGTTCAACAGGATCGTGTCAGATTTTTAACAAGACAAAAGCAACTCAAAACTCCCTAGTGGGAGACAGCGCAATCCCCCTCGCTCTGCATCTTGTACTATGTCCTGCAGATTTAATAAAGGAGAAATTATACAGACCGCATGTACTATAAAAATTCAGGCCTGTGACATGGCTCAGTAGGTAAAGGTGCTTGATGCAAAGTATCGTGAGCTTAACTCCATCCTCAGGGCTCTCATAGTGTGAAGCAGGAACTCTCACAAGTTGTCACTGACCTTTGCACATGAGCTTTGACACTCATGCACACACACGTGTGTGCGCACACACACAGACAAATACACATGGCATACAAAGAAATGAAGGTAAGGATCTAGATGTTTTATTTAAAATATTTAGTTTTAATTCATTAGCTTTTTTGCTTTGTATTTCCATTACTTATTATTTTGCACGTGTATGTTTGGTGGGGGCAGGCACCTATTTGCCGGAGTGTACATGAAGGAAAGTTGGATACTGTTTTTGGAGTTGCTGCTTACCTTGCTCCTTGTTGAGGAAAGACTTCTCTTGCTTGTTTCTGCTAGCCTATGAGCATCCCTCTGATTTCCCAGGCTCTACGTTCTGTCCTTAGGTTCTGGGGTGACAACTTAGCCTACCACTTCTGTGTTCCAGAGACTGAGGGGTTGTCATTTTCTTTACCCAGTGAGCCATTTCCTCAGTCCCCCAAACTCAAGACTTATGAAGAAGCACAATGATGCATCAAGATCAATGACTGGTGTGTCAGTTACAAAATCATCAGAAATTGTGGTTTATACTTTAGAAATAGCATAGAGGCTAAGAATGTGTTATTGCGAGAACTTTACCTTCATTATACATGAAAATGGTAAAACATGAACTGTCAGTGGTAATTCTTTGTGGACTCTGACAAGCTAAAGATGCAACCCCTAAAAGAGAGAGAGAGAGAGAGAGAGAGAGAGAACCCAAAGGTTAGTACAGTGAATGCAATGGATTCAAAAGATGTTTAGTTAGCTCAAACAGCAGTGAAAAAGGAGGGATATCATATCAAAAACATGGTATGAATGGGAAAACCATAGCAAATTACTGAATGTCCATTCAACCATATCAACATTTCCTTCACAGTAACAACTAAGCACTGCAACTAAACTTAAAACCTGTCAAACTAGATACAATACCATATTTCAAGCCACGTAAAAGAAAGACATTCAAAATAAAGATAGATTTTTGGGGAGGAGTTTTGAAGTTGATATGCCACACTGATAGTACAAGGCTGAAAAGATATAGTGCATACAATGATGACCAATTCACGAACAAACTCTAAAGAAATATTAATCTGAAGATTCTGTGAATCTAATGCATAGCTTTAAAGTTTCTAAAGCAAAAATGGAGACAAGTAATAAAAGAAATAAATCCACAATCATATTTGGAGATTTTAATATTCTGCACTGAGCAATTGTGAAACGACTTCTAGAGGACTTAGATGACAAAGGATGCATAATCAGAACAGTCTAGAATGTGATATAATCAAGTCACGCACCTGATTTACATGTACAGTGTAGTAACCCTGATAAGCACAGAGTACATATTCAAAAGAGACAGTCTGAGCTAAAGATCGCTCAGTGGTTAGAAGGGGGAACTGCTCCTGAGGGAGAGCCCAACTTTGCTTCCCAGCCTCCAAATCCAGTGGCTCTCCATGTGTTGTAATTCCAGCTCCAGAGGACCAAGCTCTCTCTTCTGGCCTCTGCATCGTTGCACCTGTATGCACATGCAAGCACACACAAGCACCACACACACACAGACACACACACACACACACACACACAGACATACACACCAACACAAATACATATAATTGCAAATAATATAAAACAAAAATAATTAACCTATCAGAGCATTTCCAGATATTTAAATCCTACAGGCTGTATTCTTCATCTAGAATGTAATTAAATTAAAAATTAATAACAATAAGATGCTTGTAAAACTCTCAAATAATTAGAATTTATAAAATATTGCTAAATACCTTATGAATCATTGAACAAGTCACTTGGGAAAAAAATTCAAACTGAATAATAAAGCAAAGATAACTTTTTGAAATTTTTATGATGTATAATAATCAATTCTTTGAGCTATACTCATAGCTAAAATCTATATTTTGAAAACGAAAATATGTTTAAAATTAATAGTACACTAGAAAACCAAGAAGGTAAAGGAAACTTATTCAATGTAATCATATAAAAGACATTATTTATACAGTGAGAACCAATAGAAGTAGGCAGTCAAAATCACCACAGTCAAACCTGAGTGCTTTGAAAAGTCTGGGGTGTTGGAGGGGAGAGGAAGACACACATTTCCAATGAAAAATGAGAGAATAAATGTCACCACAATTTTAGAGTCATAATAAGATAATAATATTTATGAATAATTTTATATTTGGTAAATCCAATAACTGAGATGGAATTAAATATTTACCTGGAACTATTTCTAGCTACAACTTATGATGATAAAATAGAAATTCTAAATATTATAGGTAGGGATGAAATTGAATCCATAACCAAAAAACTTTCCTGAAAATACATTTTTGTGTTCATATTACATTGTATTAATAAATTTTATCTAATATATAGAGAAATATTGTTAAAATCTTAAGATAAACTACTTGTTTATATTTTATTACATCAAAAATATCTGTGATATATTAAAATTGTAATTATAATAATTCATAATTCATGATTATAATAAAATACTGGAGAATATTGAACTCTATAACATAAAAATAAAATGTAATGATCAAGAATTAGAGTTTTTATAGTAATAAAAAGAATTTAAACTTTTGAAAGTCATCCAATATTATTCATTAGTAGATATGTATCATTCTACAATAATAGAATAAAAGAAAAAAATCACATAATTCTGAAAAGAAAAAAGAATTTTCAACACCCACTCATGAGAGTAAATCAGAATGAAGCAAAGTTCAACATTTAATAAAGAGAACCCCCGAACACACTGTGTCCTGTCTCATGAGACTAAAAAAGGTGATGGTGGTGACTTTAACATTGTCCTAACTACAATAATACAGTTTATATCCAATATAATTATCAGGAAATAGTGTAGTGATAAGAAAAAACATGTTTTTCATAAAATATTAATAAATATCAAAATATTAAAATAAATAAATGAATTTGATAATGTCACAGGATAAGAAAGTCAATTTATGAGCTGGGAGATGGCTCAGTTGTTAAAGGCTAGGTTTACAACCAAAAATATAAAAACTCTATTTACTTAAATGAATAATTGGGAAATAAAGTAAAAATTAATTTGTATCATCAAAAATTCAATGTTTCCTGCTTCTTTCCTAAGATTCCCTGCACTCTGCCCAAAGGTTGCCCATAAGTCTCAGCATCTGCTTTCATATTGATGTGGGAAACAGTAAGATCTGGAGAGGACAGGAACTCCACAAGGAGAGCAACAGAACCAAAAAATCTGAGCACAGGGGTCTTTCCTGAGACTGATACTCCAACCAAGGACTATGCATGGAGATAACCTAAGACCCCTGCACAGAAGTAGCCCATGGCAGATCAGTATCCAAATGGGTCCCATTGTAATAGGAACAGGGACTGTCTCTGACATGAACTGATTGGCCTGCTCTTTAATTACATCCCTCTGAGGGGGAAGCAGCCTTACCAGGCCACAGAAGAAGACAATGCAGCCACTCCTGATGAGACCTAATTGACTAGGATAAGAAGGAAGGAAAAGAAGTCCTCCACTATCAGTGGACTTGGGGAGGGGCATGCATGCAGAGGGTGGAGGAAGGGAGGGATTGGGATGGGAGGAGGGGGGGAATTATAGGGGGAATACAAAGTGAATAAAGTGTAATTAATAAAGAAAAAAATAAAAAATAGAAAAATTTAAAAAAGAACGGAAAGAGCAAAAATAAAATCCAATGTTTAAAATATAGATTAAAAACCTGTACAATAAAACTATTATACTGCAGAGAGAATTTGAGCATATATGTGTATTTGATTATAAAGTATAATATACACTCATATATTAGTTTAAAATTAGATTGTTTAATGTTTACGAATGCTAAAAATCACTTGGTTTCTAATGCATATGTAGAAGTTTGACGAATTTGTATGTCAACTAAGAAGAAAAAGAAAACCGCAAGAGAAAATATGCTTAAAGGGGAAAAAAATTACAGGAATTCTTCTATAGAAAGTTATGAGTCTTAGTATCTGCTTTGATACAATGCTAGGTAGAGGCTCTCTGAGGTAGGCTCCTGTCCTGTTACTTGTTTTCTCCTATTTCCAATGTCCATCCCCTTTGTCTTTCTAAGTGAGGACTGATTATCTTACCCCAGGTCCTCTTTCTTGTTTATCTTCTTTAGGTGTATAGATTTCATTATATTTATCATATCTTACAGGTCTATATAAGTGAGTATATACCATTTTTGTCTTTCTCTTTCTCAGATACCTCACTCAGAATGATCTTTTCTATATCCCACCATTTGCCTGCAAATTTCATGATTTCCTCCTTTTTGATTGCTGAGTAGTATTCCATTGTGTAAAAATACCACAATTTCTGTATCCATCCCTCTGTTGATGGACATCTGGGTTGTTTCCAGGTTCTGGCTATTTCAAGGACTATTCATGGAGATAACCTAGAACCCCTGCACAGATGTAGCCCAGGGCAGTTCAGAGTCCAACTGGGTTACATAGTAATGTGAAGAGGGACTGCCTCTGACATACTCTGATTGGCCTGCTCTTTGATCACCTCCCTCTGGGGGGGGGGGGAGCAGCCTTACCAGGCCACAGTAGAGGACAATACAGCCACTTTTGATGTGAACTGACAGACTAAGATCAGAAAGGAGAGGAGAACCTCCCCTATTAGTGGACTTGGGGAGTGGCATGCAAGCAGAGGGAGGAGGGAGGGTGGGATTGGGATGGGAGGAGGGAGGGGCTTATGGGGGGATGCAGAATGAATAAAGTGTAATTGATGAAAAATTTAAGAAAAAAGGGAAAAAATAATTTAAGAACCTTAAATGACTCTCAAAAGTAGAGGAAAACATGGAGTTAGTCAATTGGCATGGAGCACGTCTTGCCCCTGGGGGCAATGGTCTCCTGAACCTACTCAGACCTCGGACACCACCACTGCTAGTTCTAGAACTGACGCAGGATGTTCCAACGAGGGGTTAAGGCTTCTCATAATATTTCCTATAAGCCCACACCTGTTTGTCTATATCCCCCATTTTTATTCATTATTAGCCAGATAGAGCCAAGTAATTGTGGTAATGATACTTGCTTTTTTGCCCAATGCTGGAATGCTAGTAAAGTTAGGTATGCCCTGGTTACTCGCATGCCTCACTGGGTGCCTATGCCCATTGATGCCCCTCACGCTATGACTCTCTTCAGACAGAAAAGGGATTTTGGAACTACAGCCACCATTGTTACTACCATCTCATTGACGGCTGTTGGAGCTACCACCAGGGCATTAGCCATGAGTCATACTAATTGGGGAGGACCTCCTCCCCTTTTATCTGATCCTAGTCTATCAGGTATCTTCATGACTGGCTGCAAAATCCTCCTCTGTGGCCCAGAAGGGTCAAAGAGCCTGTTAATAAGTTCATGTCAGAAATAGTTCCTGTTCCCTTTACTAGGGTACCCACTTGGATACTGAGTTACTATGGGCTACATCCAAGCAGGGGTTCTAAGTTATATTCATACATGGTCCTTGGTTGGAGACAGTCTCATAAAAGACCCCTGTGCCCAGATATATTTGGTCTTTGTGGAGCTCCTGTCCTCTCCAGGTCATACTAACTTCCCTTTCTTTCACATGATTCCCTGCACTCTGCCGAAGGTTTGGTTATGAATCTCAGTATCTGCTTTGATACACTGCCAGAAAAAACTTTCTAAACACAATTTCATTATGTTAAACAACTTAAAATTATATGCCAAGTACTGATGATCTAATGTTTAAATGGTCTTGATCCTCAATTAAACATTTTTTAGATTCTAAAAAAAAAAAAAAAAAAAAAAAAAAAGCTGCTACAAACATGGTTGACCAAATGTTCTTGTTGTGTATTTGAGCAAATTTTGGGTGTATGCCAAGGAGTTGTATAGCTGGGGTCTTGAGGAAGCACTATTCCTAAAAGCAGATACTAAGACTCATAACCAAACTTTTGCCAGAGTGCAGGAAAGCATATGAAAGAAGGGGGAGTTAGTATGACTTGAAAGAATAGACACTCCAAAAGGACAAAATATATCTGGGCACAGGGGTCTTTTCTGAGACTGATTCTCCACCAAGGACCATGTATGGATATAACCTAGAACCTCTGCTCGGATGAAGCCTGTGGTAGCTCAGTAACCAATTGGTTTCCCATAGTAAGGGGAACAGGGACTATTTCTGACAGGAACTCAATGGCAGGCTCTTTGACCTCCCCACCCCCAAGGGAGGAGCAGTCCTGCTAGGCCACAGAGGAGGACTTTGCAGCCAGTCCTGAAGATACCTGACAAAACAGGGTCAGATGAAAGGGGAGGAGGTCCTCCCCAATCAGTGGACTTGGAAAGGGGCAGGGAGGAGATGAGGGAGGGAGGGTGGGATGAGGAGGGAATGAGGGAGCAGGATACAGCTGGGATACTGAGTTAATAAAATGTAACTAATAATAAAAAATAAAGAAAAAAAAAAGATAAATAAAATCCTCAGTTAAGAAAACAAAACCAGCAGAACCCAATGAAAAATAACAAGTGACAAGGGACACTGTGTTTCAGGAGACCACAGAGAGCAATGTTGTCTACATCACAGAAAAGAGCGCATTTGCCTCAGGGTCAAACATACTGAGCTAGAGCTGTTGTCATGTGGTGGTCCAGCATTTCCTGAGCTTCTGAACTTTTAGAAGACAGATATTAGGATGGTCGTGTAACCGCTTCTAGTTGTTAATTTTCAGGATCATTCAATGCACCCCTTTCTAGGGGAAGAAGAAATAAACTGCGAGGTGAGCTTCCTGTTCAGTCTTAGCATTCTGTGACGTTGACACTAAGACATCACTTTATGAAGAAAACAGTCTGTGAGGAATAGAGTTTAATTAGGATTGGAAAACCTGATACTTCTATATGTCAGTTCTCTTTTAGGAGAGAAAACTACGTATTCAAAACAGTTGGAATGGCTCAACCAGTGAAGCACCTTTTGGAAAAGCATCACTATCCAATGGCTGTAACTCACGTGAAAATCCTGGGCATGGTGAAACATGCGTTCATTCCCAGGGTTGGGGAGGCAGAGACTGGAGGAAATTCAGGGCTCAGGTGCCAGCCAATCTATTGTAACTGGTAAGCTTCAGAACAATGAGAGACCGTGTCTCAAGAGGAGGTAGGTAGCATTCCCAAGGATGAAGTCTAAGGTTCTCTCTCTGTCTCTCTCCCTTTCTATTTCTCTTTCTGTTCTGTGTCTGTCTGAATGTCGGTCTGTCTGTCTGCCTGCCTGCCTTCCTGCCCCACCCCATATTTTACACACACACATACAAAGTTAAGAACAATGAATATAGAGTGAAGCAGGATTATTTGTATTATTCTAGAATAGGAACACTCAACTGTAAACTATCTCTCCCACTGGAGAGTAAAGTGTCATTACAATGGAGGAAAATTTAGAACTTACCAGGTGTGCCCTTTATCTTCCCTGAGTTTGTCTCCTCAAGAAGTGTCTGCTTACATAAAGAGCAAAGCCTTTTTTCACAATGCCTGGCTTTAGACAATCAGCATATTCACTCTTTACATTGAGAACATTCCTCCAAAAATGGCAATTTTAATGTTTATCAACTGATCTGCATGCGAAGCTCATACTCTTGATTTAGAGAGCATTCAATTTTAAGATATGGAACAGATAATCTACTTGAAGATTTGCGAGTCCATCAACATGAAGTGCGTTATCCATTCCATTTTTTTTAAATAAAGTCAAAATGAGTCTGTGGGCTCATAAAGCATGTTTATGCAGAAGGCCATCCAAGGAGATTCTCCTCAGCTTGATTGCCTCCCAGACTTTCATCTTTATCACCTCTTGTGACACTCAGCACCCAAAGCAGGATTTGTCTGTGAGCCAAGGGATATAAGGGCCAAAGACATCGACAAGTATTCCAAGTGTGAGTGTATCCTCTCCTCCCAGAAAAGCCAAGGAGGTTCTCATGTGAACTGAGGTTGGGGGTTCCTATTACAGCATGAAGATGGGCAGTCAACAGAAAGATGAGGTTGATAAGTCAGCTACCCTATTTAGTAGGATCTTTGATGTTGCAAGAAGCACTCTTACATTCATTAATTCATCTCTCTTGACCTATACTACACCTGCTTCTTAATTCCTCCAGCAAGTATTAGCATTGGGAGTATCGAGAATAAATGTGACACAAACTAGTCATGAAATGTTTCACATTTCCACTACAGAGCATGGTGTTGACTGTGTTTATTAAGGCTAGTTTCTAAAAGCAACGTAAATTCCTTAGGACACTCAGAACCAGTGGGTGAGACATACACAGCTACAATATAATCCTCACCACACAGGATATATACCCAATGCTGACGCCGTATGTGAGTAGAGGAAAGGTAAAGCTCATTTGTTTAAGTTGGGTGTTCGCATTTCTCTTCTGTTTCTATTAGAAAATATTCTGACCAAAACCAACTTAGAGAAGGAAATACAGGTCACCTTCCAACATAAGAGGAGACCAAGTTAGGAACGCTAAGCTAGGCCTGTTTGCTCCTAACCAAAGCACTCACTTGATGGCCAAATAAGTGTGACTTGAAACTGTGGATAGAGCTGCTGCTTGCTGTTAGGTAAGCTAATGTTCAGCTACCCTTCTTCACTGTCACATGCCTAGGGAGTGGTGTCATACCATGGGCTGGGTCCTTTTATACCAACTAATAGTCAAGACAATCTCCCACAGATAGACCAATCTGATCAAGGCTTTTACTCAAGGCTATTATCTCTTTTAGATAATTCTAGGTCATGTCAAGTTGTGGGTTAAAGCTAACCAAGGTAATGGAGGTTAGAACAATACAACTGGAGGTTGGCACATAGCCAAGAGTGTCTCTCTCCAGTCCTATTCACAACCCGGTTGTGCAATAAAAACCTCTCTATGAGCTCCTGCCAAAAATTGGAGGCATTTCAATGATAGTTTTTAGCACATGCTGGCATACATTGCTAGTCTCAGTCCAGTCCTTTACTTGATAATTGGCTTGTGCCTTCACAGGAGGGTTATGAAACATCCTGCTGACGGTAAAGGATGGTCCCTCCTTGTGGAGAGTCTGATGCTTTGTTGTTCTGGCTCTTTCTGTGATTTGTATTTGGTGAATGCAAAAGTAATTATGGTTTCTTTCTTGCACTGTTGAAATTTTCTATTTGATATTGGAATATATTCTTAAATAAATTGGTTATATTATACATGGTTTTAATAAGCATTTGCTTTATGGCTTCTAATTTTTGCTAATGACTCATTACTTACTGTTTATTTTATGATGATTTTGTGCTATAGAAATGATATTAGACAGAAAGCAAATTTGGGCCTATGTTCTAATTTGAGTTTAAAATGGGTAGCCAACTGGTGGAAATAATTTGACACATCAACAACATATTTGACTCTGGGACTACTAAGGGTTATACAAGGCAGTGGGGGTTCAAGAGGTTTTGCATCAGAAAAGAAGCCTTGAAGAAGAGAAGCATGAGATCTCACCATGGGAAACTGACAAGGACCAACTGAGAGTAACCATCAAATCTGAGCTTTTTAAAACTACAGAAGTTGTCAAGGTTGTTGGTATTTAAAGCAGGTTGAAAAGGTAAACAACTTGATTAAGCAAGTGATTCATGAGTTGAACATTTAAAAAATGAACAAAGAGTTTTGAACTGTTTTTTTTATCTTATTCTATAAAGCAATGAATAAAACAAAATCAAACCATTTCTCTATTAGATTGTGAGAGGCATGGATTGCATAGAACCAATGGCAAAGGTTGACGAAGCATTTGAACAAGGAAGTGCCAATGCACTTCCCTAAAACCAACCTGCACTCACATGCAAAGGTCACAGTCCCTGGTGGTTGCTGCTGTCTGATCAACCACCGTTTCCTGATTCTTGGTGAAACGACTGCATCTACAATGTGTGCTCAGCAAATCTATGAGATGAACCCAACACTGACATGCCTGCTGCTGGCACTGGCCAGCAGAAAGGATTTCTTCATGATAATGCCTGACCACACAGCCAGTTCTTCAAAGAACAGAATGAGTACAGCTCCAAATTTTGTGCCATCCACTATATTGGGAGTACCTACTCCCCAAATGATGAGTGCTTCCTTAATTATCTCCACAAGTTGGGAAAACACTTACCTTCATAGCCAATAATGTAGAAAATGTCCTTCAAGAGTTCCCTGAATGTGAAAGCACAGAATTTTGTGCTATAAGAATAAATCACCCTTTTTCCCCCTTGTTGGAAAAGTGTCTTCATTGTTATGGTTTCTATTTTGATTAATAGGGATGTTTGAACCTAGTTGCAGAAATCCACAGTCTCCAACTGTAATTTCTTTGCAGTAACCTATTAAGAGGTGGGATTCATCACCATGCCACACTGGGCTTGACCTTGACAAGTCACCCACCGACCCACCGTCTCTTAGCCTTAGTTTCCTATTATCTGAAATGGTTATGATGAAGAGGCAGGAAAATGTGTCTGAGTGGGTCTTGTGTAAAAGCGTCAAAACAAGCATTAAAACAAACAAACATTCGGTAAAGAGGTAGGTTGAAGCCCTTCCTACAAGGAAACACAACCAGTGGAACAAAGATGCTCTGTCAGAAGGTGACCTGGGTGGAGATTTCAGGTGTTAATGGGACATGTGCCACTTGATGATGTACATGAGAGTGAGAGAGTATGCGGGAGAAAGCCAACCCTCAGGTGTGTTGCCATTGCCATGGCCCTTCGAACAGCCAGCCAATTCAGGCTGCTTAACTTCTCTGCTCCATCCTGCATCTTCCTTTTCAAGTGGGTCTTCCTTAATAAATGGCCCCTGCCTCTGCTGCTGTTGTATCTCTGCTCAATTATTTGTTCTAAGACAAGAACCTGAAATACCCCTGGAGTTAAGTGAACACCAGTCCCCCAGAAAAAAACTCTAATATCTGTACTGCTTAAATCATAGTTGTGAGTATCTAATGAAACAAGGCTGAAAGGTATTTAACATAGAACAGAAATACAGAAAAATTTCAGTGTATAAATCCCATTTACTACAATAACTGCCACCAGTAACACACAGTAGATGTTTACTAAACATTATACAAACAAATAGGGAAAATAATGAAAATGATGAGACACATACAGATTACACCTAACACACGCAGGCACATGCAGGGGAGATGATTATACTTACTGTGAATGAAACTTCCTAGAAGAAATCATGCTTTACATTCAACCATCTTCAAAGCTGATTAGCTGATCGGATTGTGGAGGGATTGGAATACCACAGACCAGAGCTTCATTACAATTTATCTCGGGCTATCTTCAGTCCCCTTAAGAGTCATTCCTTGTCTACCTCTGTTTTTTAACTAACAGGCAAAACTTACAGAAAGCATTAACCTTAGAGATCACAAACATCTACCAAGGTTAAGAATGTTGCCAGATAGTATCTGGGGTTTATAGCAGACATTTCCATGATTTGCTTGAACCTAATGTGTCCATCAGTGTAATTCAAAAGTGCCTTGATTTATTTTATGACTGTCTTTGTTCTGCTACCACAAATCTTCATGAAATGGTTAGCATCCACATTAGAACATGAGATCTGACATAGGCCTGAATCTGTGTTACCGGATGCCAACACCTGCACTAGGCTTTAGAATAGCTATCCCTGATCCCCTTGGGAGTGAGAATCTGACTTTTGCATCAACATTCTAGGGGAACCAACTGCATGTTTTATGCTCAAAGCTTCATTTCCTGGTGTGGTTTCTGCTGAAGCCAGAGCTATGGTGGTCTCTACTCTTGTGTTCAGTCCTGTATTCCTTTCCAGGACAGGAAAGCACTACCCTGTGGTCACACTCTGGCTGTGTGACAGTGAGATTGGGAAGCTGCGAGATCTGCCACCTCCAGATTCAGAAACACAAAACAACACCATGTAATGCAGTGTGGAAATTAAGTATGATGTGGTATATCAGTACTAGGCACATTAGCATAGATGGAAAATAGCTTCACACTTAGACATTTTCAATGGATGATAAATAGGGTTAATGGATTGTGACTGAAATACCTCTGCCCTACTAAATCTTCAAGGAAGCTTTTTAAACTGGTAAATACATATTCTTCATGATGGCTTGCAAAAGTCTGCTCTAATTCAATTTCAAGCTGCTTTGGACTGTGCAAAATGGAAAAAAAAAAAAAAAAACCTGCTTTCCCAGAATTCAAGCCTTAGCACTTTAGAAAAAAAGATAAAATATTGGAAATGAAGCTTTAAATCATCTGTCTAGCTTCCTAGGCTTTTGCTGTCCTGCACATTAGCATTGTCCAGTAGACTCTAAGGTCTATTGTTTTGCTGTTTTGTCTATGGAAGGGTTGAAATGTTTGGGGCTCTTCCTTGAAAGGACTGATTTTTCCATTGATTTCACAGCAATGGAAAGCAGAAGAGGAACTGGGAGGCTCTGCATATTGTCTTGTGGGAAGCAATGAGACCTGTTGCCCTACGTAGAGCATTGAAGGAGCCATGTGTGGTTACTTTGGCCAGAAGGGGGATGTGATAGACAGTCACACTGGGTGTAGGTGATGTAGATTGTGTGAGTGTGACAAAGTGTTTCCCTGCTCTTGATGAGCTTAACTCCAGGAGCTAGAGTGACACATAATGAAGGGCAATTAAAGCCACCCTGAGCCAGTGGCATCTATGTTCATAGTGTCACACAAAGGAAGAATTAGGAAACATAGCAAGGAGTAAGCAGTACAAATGTAGAAATTAAGAAAAAGTAAGTGAGAACTCATGAGCATGAGAAGGACTTAAAGGGACAAACAGCAAATGTTCTGCTTAGTGTTTTTTATTTTGTTGTTGTTGTTGTTGTTTGTTTGTTTTGGTTTGGTTTGGTTTTATGAGTTTTCTGGTGAGAACTGGACAAAGACTGAGTAATCTTTATGGAGAGTTGTCATCTTTGACCTCCCATTGTGAGCTGCATGGCTTATAGTCCCAGAGGAAATGGTGATCATGTGTTACTTCTCCACTCAACGAAGTGGTCAGGCATCATGATCACCTTCATTTAGTCTTTCTTCCCAACACATTTTACTTATTTTGTAGGTTATTTATTCATTTTAGGCTACATAATTAGTTCATCTCTTGTTCTTAGGCTATATGAATAGCTTAAATTCTAACATGGATCTTCTTCACCCTTATTTTTTATGGAAAGCTAACTCCTGCTTGAGAGTTGCCAAACATCAGTTCTTAACCATGGCTTCAAAATTGTGACAAATACCTTTCATGAACAGATTTGTGGTGCAATTGCTAACCTGAGTTTTTGGTAGATCAAAGGTTTCTGTTTGAGGTTCAAGGGAGACACTGAAACAGATTGTGCTTTTGGGTGAGAATATTTAGAGAAGAAGAGTTATTAGTACATGGATAGACAGGCAGACAGCAGCTTTTGGGTTCTCTGAAGAAAGTTCAAACTTGAATGCAAAATCCTTTCATATAGGTTTCAGAGGGTCTGGGGAACTGCACTGTGTGGTTGATGTGTATTCCATGGTCTGTGCTTGAAATAAGGCTCTCTTTAATTCCCTTGCAGCAGAGAAAGGGAGGCCAGTTCTCATTTTGGGAATTGGGGAGAACAGTCCCATTAAGTTAATTTGTATCCATTATGTGTGATGCCACTTATAGCCCCTGAAAGCTTGGAGCCTGTTCATCTGGGGCCTCTATACAGAATCAGATATGAGAACAGAGATGGGCGTGATCTGAGCAGCAGCCTGGTCTGCATTCTAACAGTAGCCATTTGAGGTGCAGCCCTTGAGTGATAATGATGAACTTATCTGTAGCAAGATACCCTGGCAGTAGTATCCATGGGGAAAGATTACATACCAGGTATAAGAAAACCTGACCTGTCAGCTATCTTGCCAAGAATATGGTGAACCCCATATACTAAGAGCTGCCATGCCAGGGATGTGAACTATGAGTGATGGTCAGATTGCTGGTAGAAATTACCAAGCTTGAGGAGCATGGAGGAGAGTGTCCTCTTTCTAACCATTTTCTGCCCTCATCTACTACATTCAGAGATGTGTGTTAATTTTAAGAAGTGGAAAGTATCACAAAAAGCCCTCCTTACAATCTGAAATATTGTGTGAAATGAGTAAGGAAACATCATAATTACCTCTTAAGGTTCCAGTGCCACACGAAAGGGAGAAGAAGGCAGGTCATCTAGACTTTGTTGGACATTGATGGAGTGCTGCTTCCTTATGTTTATTTTTATAGATCTACATTTTCATTTCTTTTAAATCTACTCTGTTATATGATCTTTCTGGCAAAAAGCATGGGATAGGAACTGTACCTTTGGCCTTGGACAAAGATACAACATTTTAAGTTATCCCAAAGTTCATAACATCTAGGAGAGATGTTCTTGTAAACACAAATACAATGTATTAGCCTCTCTTTTGAGAGTTAATGGAAATGTGCCCATCAGTCACTTGCATTAGTGATGATACTTCAAGACATACATTTATTGCAGAGACTTTAGGAAACAATATAAATTTATATAAATTTGGGGAGTAGCTCCATGAGTAAGCTGCTTGCTGAGCAAGCATAAGAACCTGAGTTCAGATTTCATGGAAAGCCACATGTGGTAATGGGCTCCTGTAGTAAGATGGGAGTTACAGGAATTCAAGAGACAGCAGAGAGCAGCATTTGAGGTTGTTCTTTCCATGCATATATCATATGTCAAGTGTATGTATATCTGTACCTATACATACATACATATGTACATACATACATGCATAGGCCTAGAGAGAGATTTTAAGGAAGATAAAATAGTATGTATGTTGGCACAATATTTTCTCTAGTCACAGACACTCTCACACTGTGAGAATGTTCTTCTCTGCAAGAATCTTTTTTTGCTATGGATGACTTTTTCTCTTAAATGTACTACCCTTCCCTATGTTTGGTGCTCTGCTTATCACTCTGTGTACCTCATTTAAATTCATTTGATAGAGAACATGAAGACATGAAGACGGGGAAGCCAAGGGTAGCCTAGTGTCAGATCCCAGTACTAGGACAGTTCAACTTGGGATCAGATTGATTTGTCTTTCTTGAACTTATTATTGAGAGAAGAGTTGATGAGACTGCTATTCTTGCACCTACATCTCAGCACAATAGAAGTTGTTTTGCTGTGTGACATGAAGAAATACTTTTCTATCAGTAGAGAATCTAAGTTCAAATCATTTATTAGCTAAATTTCTTGTTGTTTTTATTGATTAAAATTTCTCTTGCCCTGGGATTTAATTGCATCTTTTGAATAAATGCAGTTCTGTCTTTTGGCTTTTGATAGCTAATCTTTCTCATGGGATCGTTTTCTGTAATTTTTTTAATGTCAGATTTATAAGCTTTTAAAAAATTTACATTAGTTTGTTTACTTTTCATCCTGAGGGAGCCTCCTCTCTCTCTTTCTCCCAGTCCCCTCACTTCTCTTCCTTCCCTCTTCCCCTTTCAATTTTACTCCCAAAAAGGGGAGGCACCCTCTCTCATATTAACCTTCCTCAGCACATCAAATCACATTAGGACTATGCATATCTTCATCCCCCATCCCGGAGGCAAGGCAAGGCAAGGAAGCCCTGCCAGGGGAAGTGGTCCAAAAGCCAGTGAGGGAGGTTGTTTCTAACGTGGACTCCATTGTTTTCTCTAATTTTAAGAGTTAAAAATATTATCAAAAAAAATCAGGGCTCCCTTTTATGATTCTTTAGTTTTCTTAATAAAATAATTCATAAAGAGACTCTGAAAGATATCCAGAGGAACATATCATTACAGATTAAAATACAACATACCAGAGAAGCTGAAAATGTTGGTAGCTGTTAAGAAAAAGGAGGTAAGAAGAGGGAAAAAGATCATGCCTTTTAAGTTAGAAACGGATATAGACAAGTAGATGAATGTAGGATAAAGGGCCATTATAAATAGCAAGAAATCCCAGACTGTCAGAAAATTATGCTTATGTTTTTGGCCAGTGTTTGAAATAAAATAGAAAGGGAAAATGGGAAATTATAATTGACATTGGAGTTTTGAGTTAGAACTCAAAAACAAAAACAAAACAACAACCAAAACAAACAAACAAACAAACAAACCAAACCACCCAAACAAAAACATACAGAGAGGGATTCTGGGGAGTATATGTATATTATTTTATTAAGGAGATAAATAGTTCTCTCATTCCCTTACCATGTTCTCAGCTGAATCGGGTTTTCTGTGGGAAATCTCCTGGCCAGGTGATTGACAGGCCAAGCTGTATGAACTCTTAGAGGTGACAATAGTATATGGTGTTTTAATCATTGGAACAGATCAAAATTTTATGTCTCTACTAGGTCTAGAGGGAGAACTCAGATTCAATTCTTTGAACCAGGTGGAAGGAGATTTCCCTCTCTGAAACTCAAAATAGCCCTGATACTGCCATGTTTTCATAAAATATTTAAATCCTAAGAAATTGCAATTGTGGAACTTCCCTTTCAAGATTAACAAGATATTCTAGTTTTGTTTCTATGCTGTGATAAAATACTCTGACAAAAGCAACTTTAAGGAAGAAAAAGATCTTTTAGGCTACTAATTGCAGGTTATAATCTGTCTTTGTAGAGAACTCCAGGCAAGAACTTGAAGCAGCTGGTCACATCCACAGTAAAAGCAGAGAGGAATGACTGCATAACTTGCTTGTTGGAGGGCTTCTCCAGAGTTATATGGTGCAAGACCCCAGTCCAGGGCAAGCACTATGGATAGGATTCCTATCAGCTGTGTCTGTTGATAATTAAAATGTACCCTCAGGCCAGGGAAAATGGAGGGAGCATCCAAAGTGAATCAATCTTAGTGAATTACAAACCTGCTTATTCTTGTAACATTCCATAGTCCTATATCCCTTGAGGAAACAGAAATGGTCATCAAAAGTCTCTCATCCAAAAAAAGCCCAGGACCAGATGGTTTCAGTGCAGAATTCTACCAGACCTTCAAAGAAGAGCTAATTCCAGTTCTCTTCAAACTATTCCACAAAATAGAAACAGAAGGAACACTACCAAACCCATTCTATGAAGCCACAGTCACCTTGGTACCTAAACCTCTCAAAGACCCAACAAAGAAAGAGAATTTCAGGCCAATCTCCCTTATGAACATTGATGCAAAAATACTTAACAAAATACTTGCAAACTGAATCCAAGAACACATCAAAGATATCATCCACTATGACCAAGTAGGCTTTATCCCAGGTATGCAGGGGTGGTTCATTATATGGAAATGCATCAATGTGATCCACCATATTAAACTGAAAGAAAAAAAAACCCACATGATAATCTCCTTAGATTCTGAAAAAGCATTTGACAAAATCCAACATCCATTCATGGTTAAAGTATTGGAGAGATCAGGGATACAAGGCACATATCTAAACATAGTAAAGGCAATATACGGCAAGCCTATAGCCAACATCAAACTAAGCAAAGAGAAACTTAAAGCAATCCCACTGAAATCAGGGACCCTTGGCTGCCCACTCTCTTCATATCTCAACATAGATCTGGAAGTCCTTGCTAGAGTAATAAGACAATTGAAGGAGATCAAGGGGATAGAAATCAGAAAGGAAGAAATCAAAGTATCACTATTTGCATATGATATGATAGTATCCCTAAGTAACCCCCAAAACTCTACCAGGGAACTCCTACAGCTGGTAAACACCTTCAGCAAAGTGGCAGGATACAAAATTAACTCAAAATAATCAGTACTCCTCCTGTATACAAAAGACAAAAGGGCTGAGAAAGAAATTAGGGAAACAACACCCTTCACAATAGCCACAAAGGACATAAAGTACTTTGGTGTGACCCTAACCAAGCAAGTCAAAAACTTGTATGAAAAAAATTTAAGTCTCTGAAGAAAGAATTAGAAAAAGATATCAGAAGATGGAAAGATCTCCCATGTTTATGGCTTGGCAGGATTAATATGGTAAAAATGCCATTCTGCCAAAAGCAATCTATAGATTCAATGCAATTCCCATCAAATTATCAACACAATTCTTCACAGACCTTGAAAGAAAATTTCTCAACTTCATATGGAATAGCAAGAAACCCAGAATTACTAAAACAATCCTCTACGATAAAAGATCATCTGGAGGCATCTCCATCCCTGATCTCAAGCTGTACTATAGAGCAACAGCAATGAAAACTGCATGGTACTGGCATAGAAACAGAATGGTGGATCAATGGAACCCGATAGAAGACCCAGAAATAAACCCAAACACTATGGACACCTGATTTTTGACAAAGATGCCAAAACCATACTATGGAAAAAAGATAGCATCTTCAACAAATGGTGCTGGTCCAACTGGATGTCTACATGTAAAAAAATGCAAATAGATCCATACTTATCGCTCTGCACAAAACTAAAGTCCAAGTGGATCAAAGACCTCAACATAAAACCAGACACATTAAATTGGTTAGAAGAAAATGTAGGGAATACCCTTGAACTCATTGGTACAGGAGACAACTTCCTAAACAGAACACCAACCACACATGCTCTAAGAGCAACAATCAATAAATGGGACCTCATGAAACTGAGAAGCTTCTCTAAAGCAAAGGAGACTACCATCAAAATCGAAATAATCCCTTCCGAGAAGTGAAATGCAAAAATAGCTTGGAAGATGGGCAGAATCCAGGCCACAGATGAATTTAAGTTCTTCTCTATTTGCTGACTTTTAAGCCTTAAAGAAAGATCATGGAAACCCAAATAGATGGAGTTATGGTATCACAGAACTCTCTTTGAGTATGAACTGACTGGAAACTTAGAGAAGATAAAATTAAGACAGCAGTTGAATAAACAAGGCACAAATACACAAGACCCAAAGAATAATAGCCATGCAAATCCAGAATCAGTCCCATTGTTGATGAAAGAGTGGTGGTGCCTGGGAAAGAGATTCAGTCACACCCAATGCATAACAAGGAAACAAAGTAGTAATGAGATCATAATTCTGGCATCTTGGGGTTATGGCCATGATAGAAATAATAATGTTTCTAGCCAAGAACAAGAGTCAAGGTCCCTGTCCATGACCTGCCTGGGCAATTCCTATTCCCTGTTCACATCAGAAACACTTGATAAACTTTACAGTCCTATATAAATGCTAATTATCTCCATTAACACAAGCATTAATTTCCTATTAGGAAATAACCTGACAAGAATGGTTTATTTCTCTTTATCAGGAACCTGAGTGTAGCCTGTTAGCATGCCTACTGATTCCTAGTGAAGAGAGAACAGAAGCAAGCTCACCCGATTTATAGTTGTACCTTGATAGGATGTTTCTTTCACAACACCAAACCTTTAGCTAATTAAATACAATTTCTTCAATGACTTGGAGGCAACAATGCTAAATCAATTATTTTTGATTTAGGCATATTTTCAGGAGGTATAAAAGAAAACACTTGTTGGGGTCAATTTTTACAGTCCATCACTCCCCTTCCCTTCCAAACTCTCCTCTCCCTCTTTCCCCTTTCTCCTCTTTCCTCACCTGCCTTCCTTTCTGCCCTCTACCTTTGTTTGCCTTCCTTCTTTTCTCCCTATTCTGCTATTTTAAACATTTCAGGAATGGATGAGAATTTGGAAGCAGATGAGACTTTCAGTGTTGTACTTGCCAAAAAATAACAAGAAAAAAGTCTTCTATCTACATTTATTCTCATTTCACAAAAGAAAGACTGTTTCAAACCATTCTTCAAAGTTAGAGGAGCACAGCCAAAGGTTCATGTGGTTGTTGTTCTGTTTTTCTTTTTAAAATATTGTTGTAAAAGAATGGGCTAAAATCCTTCTCGTGTCCTAAGGAAGCCTAATGTTTTCAAGATCATCATATAGGCATTTTAAATAAGTTAATGTACTGTGCTGCATAGGAATGCTCCAGTCAGAAACATATGACAGAACTTACCTACTTCTGCTACAGAAGTTACGTATATACCACTGGGTAACATGGCAGCCATTCCTTCCTGGGTAAGTATATTCTATATGCAGATGAAGTTGCTAACAACTCTTTTCTTAGGCCCTCAGCATCAGCCAGCACACAACCATACACAGATAGCTTATTCTTTTGAGCCATTTCTCAATCCCAAAATCCTCTTGCATCATCTTTCAGATGTCTAAGTGATGCCATCTTCAGAAACAAGGGCAGATGAGATGATAAAATTCATATTCCCAGAAGCTAGTAACTGTTATTATGGCACTTCCTGGAGTAATTGATTTCTTATTGTACTGGGCATTTGACAGCCACACTTCTCTCCTTCCATGCTTTCATCACAGACACAGAAAGCAAACCACTCAGGATAATGGAATAAAGTACTACATTAGGATATGCTAGCATATGTGCATTTTTCCATAACAATGCAGAATAGAATTAAGGCATTTAAATCAATTGCACATGTATTCACCATATAATTTAATTAGCACTTATGGAAGGCACTGTAACAGCTCTTATTACAGTGTTTCCATTAGAAATAATTACAAACAAAAAAAAAATTTGTTTCCTTAGGGTTGGTGTTCCCTTTGTGATCACAAGAGGGCAATTTATTTAAAAGCTTCACTGACGTCATGCACACAATAGCTATTTACTGTTTCAGCAAAATACAATGAATGATATTTGCCACAGGGAATCGTGTTTGTCAGTGTAGAACTTCACATTACTTAAATTAAGTATGCATGCTGAGGCTAATAGAGGTGGCTAACTGGAATCTACTAAAGTTATCTTGATTTTAAAATGGAGAAGGGATCTTGAAGAAAAGAAGGTAAGTTTAATCTTTGTGTAGTAATGATAACAACAACCAGTAATTGTTAGTAAGTAGCCAGAGTAAGCATCTCTGATGTGTCCACTCATTAAAAAGATACAAAATCTTACAAGTTATGCTTATCTCACTTATTAGAAAATTGCAAATCATACAGGAATGTGTATAAACTGTACAAGATCAAGTTGAAAAGATCAACATATAAAGTTCTGTCAGACTTTCAGTTAGTGTCTTCATGTAAATCATAAGTGGAAATCCACATTGATTTGTTCCTGTGTTTCCTTTTCAGGAGAGCTTAGGGTCTAAACTGTGTGTAACTTTGTGTCAGTGAACCTCTAAACAGTTCCATGACTTTAGAACAATTCAGTTATTTCCTACTAGTAAACAGACATTTCTGACTACCTTACAGCAAACAAAAATGGATTCCTTCATTCTTTATAAAGAAACACATTTTTTTTTTTCTTTTCTGGGATCAGAGACTAAAGCACAATCAAAAGATTTCTGAATCACTTACAACATAACACCACAGGGGACCCTGCTCTTGTAGAGTAACACTGCAGCATGAACAAGGCAACTCATAGAAGAAAGAGTTTAATGGGGGGAGGGAGCGGTTACCATTTCAGAGGGTAGGTCCATGATCACCAGGGTAGGAACATGGCAGCAGTCAGGAAAGCACAGCACAGGAGCAACAGATGAGAACTCACATTTTTATCTGCAAGTAGGAGGCATAGAGAAGCACACTGGGAACTGTGTGGCCATTGGAAACCTCAAAGTCTGTCCCCAGTGATACACCTCCTCCAACAAGGAAACACTTCTAAGTCTTCCTCAAAGGCTCTATTAACTGGGGACCAAACATTCAAATTTATGAATCTATAGTGTCCAATCTCATTTAAAAACAAAACAAACAAAAACAAAAACAAACCCACCAGTTATTTCCTATTTCCCCCATCAACTATTCTTTTTTCTGTTTTGTTTCCAAACTTTCATATTTTCCTTTTCATGTACACATTTCACCATTATAGCACACACTTTATTAGTGAATAAAAAAGAAACAAAAGTTTACATATTTATTTCTTGCCTTAAGAGTGCAATGTAAAACACCTCAGCTTTATCTGTATGTCAATTAATTTAATTTAGGTGCAAGATTTTGTGTGTGTTTGCGTGCGTCTGTGTGCATGTGCAAACTCTTATGATAATTCCAAGAATACAGACAGAAGACAAAACAGGAGTCGTTTTGGCTAAGACTTGCCAAGTCCACTCTTACAGAACAACTGATAATACCTACAGCCAGGAAGCACAGCTTTTTGCTACCTTGAAGGTATTATTAATTGCTTTGTAAAGCTATCTGTATATTTTGTTACTTCAGTACTTTCTTGGAGACCGCCAATGTCATCGGTACTTGAAGTCCTAGCTAGAGCAATAAGACAACTATAGGATACCAAGGGGATAGAAATCGGAAAGGAAGAAGTCAAAGTATCACTATCTGCAGATGATATGATAGTATACAATAATTCTATCAAAGAACTCCTTCAGCTGATAGATACCTTTAACAAAGTGTCTGGATACAAAATTAACTAAAAAAAAAATAAATTATTAGATCTCCTATACACAAAAGACAAAGGGCTGAAAAAGAAATTAGAGAAGCAACACCCTTCACAATAGCCACAAATAACGTAAAGTACATTGATGTGACTCTAACCAAGCTTCAAGTCTCTGAAGAAAGAAATTTAAGAAAATATCAGAAGATGGAAAGATCTCCAATGCTCATGGATTGGTAGTGAAAACTTTAACCTAGTGAAAATTGCCATCCTGTCAAAAGCAATATACAGAATCAATGCAATTCCCATCAAAATACCAACAAAATAATTTACAGAACTTGAAAGAACAATTCTCAATTTCATATGGAAAAACAAAAACAAAAACAAAAACCAGAATTGCTAAAACAATCCTGTACAATAACAGACCATCTGGAGGTATCTCCATCCATGATCTCAAGCTGTACTATAGAGCAACAGTAATAAAAACTGCATGGTACTGGCATAGAAACAGAATGGATGATCAATAGACTCAAATAGAAGAATCAGAAATGGTTCTTCTTTGATTTTTGACAAAGAAGCCAAAACCATACAATGAAAAAAAGCATCTTCAAGAAATGGTACTGGTCTAACTGGATATTTACATCTAGAAAAATGCAACTAGATGTATATTTATCACCCTGCACAAAACTAAAGTCTCAGTGGATCAAACACCTCAATATAAAACCAGACACACTAAACCTGTCAGAAGAAAAAGTTTGGAAGAACCTTGAACTCATTGTCACAGGAGACAACTTCCTGAAAAGAACACCAACAACACAGGCTCTAAGATCAACGATCAATAAATGGAACCTCATGAAACTGAAAAACTTCTGTAAAGTAAAGGACACTGTCACCAGAGCAAACTGACAGCCTACAGACTGGGACAGAATCTTGACCAACCCTATGTCTGACAGAGGGCTAATATTCAGAATATGTAAAGAACTCAAGAAGTTAAGCATCAACAAATTAAATAATCCAATTAAAAAAATGGGGTACAGAGCTCAACAGAGAATTCTCAATAGAATCACTTAAAGAAATGCTCAATGTCCTTAGTCATCAGGGAAATGCAAATCAAAACGACCCTGAGATTCCATCTTACACCCATCAGAATGGCTCAAGTGACAACACATGCTGGAGAGGATGTGGAGAAAGGGGAATCTTCCTCCATTGCTGGTGGGAATGTAAACTTGTACAATCACTTTGAAAAGCAATCTGGTGCTTTCTCGGAAAACTAGGAATAGTGCTACATCAAGATCCAGCTATACCACTCCTAGGCATATATCTAAAATATGCTCAAGTATACAACAAGGACATTTGCTCAATCATGTTCATAGCAGCTTCATTCCTAATAGCCAGAATCTGGAAACAACTCAGATGTCCCTCAACTGAGGAATAGATACAGAAAATATAGTACATTTGCACAATAAAAAGCTACTCAGCTAATAAAAACAAGGAAACTATGAAATTTAGAGGCAAATAGTCGGATCTAGAAAAGATCATCCTGAGTGAGGTAATCCAGAAGCAGAGAGACACACATGGCATAAGTCATTTATAAGTGGATGTTAGACATATAATTTAGTAGGATAAACATACTAAAAAATGTACACTAAAGAAGCTAAATAACAAGGAGGACCATGGGTTAGATGATCAATCCTCAACCTATCAAATATTCTAATGACACCAATTTCTTAGGTGAACACACTGGTATGTTATTACTGGTACTTCAAAATGCCTGATATAGTCAGCATACTGAATAGAAAATGTCAAGTGATACTTTTAAATCATGGGCCTACCCTTCTAGGTCTTTAGTCTCTCTAAGATGCCATGTTCTACAGCCTAAAGAAATCGGGCCATCCTTCCCTCCACCTCTCTTTCCAAGAGTGTCTGTGTATAAATCCAAATAGCTTCAGCTTCTATTTACTCCCTGATCTGATTGTTGCTGTTGTTGATTGACTACATGCTTGGCAGCAGAGGCTTACCCTGAGCTCGTGATGTGATGTTTCTCAAGGAGACCAACCAACTTCAATTGACTATATTGGAAAGCTTATATATTGGAAGGGACAGATATTTGTTCTAACAGGAATAAATGCTAATTCTAGGATAGGGTTTGCTTTTCTGAGTGGCAGTAAGTCTATACCACTTTCCTGATGGCTTCTGGAGTCCAATCTACCTACAGAGGAGCCTATGTATGAAACATGGAGTCAGATATTATCGTAGGACTCATTTTAATAATACAAGTGCTGGGATGGGCTTGTGAACATGACATCCACTGCTCGATCATATACTATGGCATGTAGAACCTGTTCTGAAGAAAGAGAATTAAGAGCTTTGTGAGCATCAGTATGATACCAAGAGGCATTTAGAAAGACTATCAGAAGAAGGAAAATTAAGTATCAGTTGTGGCATATGGCGGCAGAGCTGTACTTTGCGAACTAATTTTCTCTTCAAAGTTTTGATTATACAAGGGAACACTAGAAAAGCTGCCTCCCGAAAAAACAGGAAGCATATCTGAGTCCCACACAGGGAAAAAACTATGAAAAGCATAGAAACCAGCTGCCCAAGACCTGAAAGGACAATCTTGCCCCAGCTGGCAGAAGATTCTGTGTCTGCCTTGTCTTCTGAATGTTACTTGTACAAAAGGTTCATTCTTCCCAGGTCAGCCTGATTCAATTAGAGATGGAAGCAGTTGTGCAGGGATCTTGTCTTCTAAAATGTTGGTTGAAAGGTTGTACAAGATTAGAGAGAACGAATCCCGTCTTTCTTACCGATTTTTTCAATGATAACATGTTTTTAGAATTATCACCCCAGTATTTCTTACCTAAAATTGCCCATCTCAATTTTCGTCTAATTTCTATATAGTTATTAATTTTTGGCACATGCATATAAATCAAACAAAAAAAAGAATGAAAGAAAGATAATATTAAATAGTTTCATGTGAGGCATTACTACCCCTGGAAATTATAAGGGACTCTGTGGCAGGATATGGGGCCAAGCTGTCATTACATGGCTTAAAATCCATGAGGAAGCATGAAGAATAATCAGTTAGACATTATGATACAATAGTAACAATTAATTTCCAAATGAGGTAGTCTAGAGCTACATCCTTTAAAGGACAATGATCACACAAAAGAGGCTGTATTCAAGGCACTAATAAAAATTTAAAAAGGCAAAACACACACAGAGAGAAAGAGAGAGAGAGAGAGAGAGAGAGAGAGAGAGAGAGAGAAATAGAACCAACCTTTCCCCCAAAAACCTACCAAAAAGAAAAAGGAACTTTTATCCACAGAAGGGATCTGAAAAGACTTGTGTACTCCATTCTGAATATAACTGTCTTTGTGCAAGAATAAAATGCTCAGAAAATATTTACATTTTCCAGTGTTAGGGATGGGTTTGTAACTTAGTGGTCTTGTAGTCATCTAGCATGCATGAGGCCCTAAATTCATTTTCCAGCACAATAATAATATAACACAATATAATATTAAATCCTTACATTTCTAAGGACTTGGATCCATGTTCTTAATATAGAAAATACTATGAACTAAATCATACCCTACACCTATTCCTGAAAGTTTACATATTGGAAGTCTGACCTCTAATGTGACTATATTTAGAGACAAAATTTTTATAGAATAATTAAGGCCCAATGAGATAATAAAGGTAGGATACAAATTGGATTAACCTGATACTTTACAGAGGAAAAGAAGAAGGGAAAAAGGGAGGAAGGGAGAGAAGGAAGGAGGATGGAAAGGAGGGAGGAAAGAGGGAGGGAAGGAGAGAGGGAAGGAAAGAGGGAGAGGGGGAAGAAGGATGAAAGGAAGGAAGAGGGAAGAATGGAGAGAGAAAGAGGGTCTGGGAGAGAGGGGGAGCAAAATGGAAAACTGCTTCCTTTGTATTCTGTAGATAGGCAATGTAGGATAGGCAGGTAGATGCTGATGGAGTGGGGCTGGGAGGGGTAGAGAAGGAATTGACAGCTGGCTGATAGGCCCTTGGCATCTTAGTGTCAAATTACTCAGCCTCCAAAACTGTGAGGAAATAAATGTATGCTATTAAAGCCACTCAGTCATTAGTGGTTTATTATGGCAGCCTTAGCTGAAACAGAAATTATTCTAAAAGGTGAAATTGCTTCTTTCCAGAGTTCATGCTTTTCTAGAAGCGTAAAACACTGGCAAGACCCGTGTCCAGACGGGAAGTGTTACAAGCACTCGCATAGTCTGCAAGTAGGAGAGGGGCAGATAAAACACACAGAGCACCCACTGCACCTCAGCTGGATATAGAAAGTTTATTTGATTGTAAGGTATTTATAATTTGATAATCCATTAAGTACAAAATGAGCACATGAGAGAAAGGAATTTTTCTTTGAGTTACAGCAAAGACCTTAAAGAGAATGTCCAGCAGTTTAGGAATAGAGGTGATGCAAGAAGAAGGCTGGTGATAGGTTCTTTTGTTTTAAATAAGATCATGCAATCAAAAATGAACAGAAGCCAGCACTCCTAAATGCAAAGCCACAGTGACATAGAAATAGAAACAGTTAATGTTCATAAATGTCAGTTTTCTATAAATACGTAAGTTCAGTCATTACCAGCAGAATTATTCATTATACTGTGATTCAAAAACAAGATGAATATCCTGGGCCAACATGAAGACGCCAGTCTCTGATGAGACCTTTCCTGTATGCACGGATTTCTGTCCATGCAGAAATAGAAGTTAGCTGAGTATGCACAGTCACTAGACACTTTCAGGGCATTCCACTGACTTCTATAAGATCTTAATTTTAAAATTGTTTTTAGTCTAAAATTTGTAAATATAAGAGTAGTAATATGAGTGTTCACGTTTCAATTGCCTGTGATTTCTCTCCCTCCTTACACAGCTTTGCTCAATTCTCTGCTTTCCTGTGTCATATCCACTCTTCAAATCCAAGACTGCCTATCATTTCTGACATTACTTATATCTTGTTTTAGGGATTATTTGGAGCACCGTGCCTGTGTGTGTGTGTGTGTGTGTGTGTGTGTGTGTGTGTGTGTATGTGTGTGTGTGTGTACATGTGTGTGTACTTGTGTGTATATGTGTATGAGCTACCACACACATTTATGTTTATCTTGTTTGAAGTTAGGTGAACATTTTAAAACTGAAATCTCTTCCCTAACTTCAGTTGGAGGATTGCTCTTTTTTTTTTTTTTGCTTTGGTACAGTCATCTTCTATTGTCTGCATCCAGAGTTCCCATTAGGCATACTACATCCTTCCTGAATCCAGGCTCCTAATTCTCAAGCTTTCTCGTATATTTCCTTTTTCCTCCAGCTGGTTCCATAGTCACTGCCACATCACATTTTTTTTATCTTATTTAGCAATTATCATTAAAAATATAATTTCCATACAATTTTCTTGTCTTCTGTTATTTTTGTCAAGTCATCCTGAGTTTCTTTGTGTATATTAGTCTCTAATCTCATTGAGACTGTAAATTTATTTAAAGTCTTTCTATTTTTCAGACATTCCAACCATCTCAGCTTCTTCGAGGGCATGGATTTTTGTTTATCCTTATCTCTATTGTATGGTGTCTAAAATAGATGGGTCTTCATGGTTGGTTTGTGTCCGTGGAGGAACTAAGTTTCTGGATTCAGGTAATACAGTGTTTCCTGCACTACTTCTAGATTTTTCTTCCATAGATTTAACCCTGATTAGAAGGGCCCAAGTGAGTTCTTAGTATGTAGTGAGGCTGTTTTACCATGACCCTGGATGTGGAGTGTTCTCATGGCCAAATAAGTCATTTGTTTGGATAGTGGAGAGCATAGGTGTGTTTCTTTTTCAACAGAGTGGGTTCCTGCAAACTCTCTTCTCCCTAATAGGGACTTGGGAGTTTCCACTCCGATTGAGTCTGAGCTTCCACCATGTAGTCAGAATTATTTTCTTCAGTTTTGGGGATTGTTGCCTTGGATAGAACACATTGGTGCTGATCTCTCTCCTCCTCCTCCTCCTCCTCCTCCTTCTCCTCCTCCTCCTCCTCCTCGTCCTCCCCACATGTGTTTGTGTGTTTGTCTGTGTGCACACATGTATAAAGGCCACCGTGAGTAAGTACTTTACTTATACTCCCTTAATAAGTAGCTCTGAAAGATTGCTCCAGGAACCTTCTCAATTTTCCTTGTTCTGCTGCATGTATTTACTCTGAGTTTGCTGTTTCTCTATCTAGGATTAGCTCCACAATGATGTTCCCGTCCTTACCCTTATGATGCAGTTACTTAAGATCATCAGGCTCAATCCATCTGCTTTTTATGTTTTAGTACTGTTATACAAAATCTTAGAATTTTTTGTTTTCCATCTGCTAGGCTCCGTGATAATCTAATATAAAAATGTGTATTCTTGTAACTTATTTTACTTACATTGTAGACTAGAAAAGCTGTAAATGAGGAAATAGCACTGCATTTTATCCACTAAAATGTTAGTGTCTTGGTATATTTGAGAAGTAAAAACAAAGAAACAACTCTAATCTCTTTTGAATAGAATTATATCTTGGTCATATAGTAAGGCTACATGGATCCCCAGGCTATTCATTATTGGCTTAAGATGTTTCTACTCCTGGGAACATTTGCACATTAATGGGGAATTCTTGTAGCACAAAGGCTTTCAAAACTAAAAGAAATTAATCTCCCAATGTGAAATTTGAGACATTATAACCAGACTCTTAGAGCAAAAAGGAAGGGGAATTTTTAAATAGAAGCTAACTCTCTACCTGCAAATTTTATCCTGTCTGTCATGAGACCAGCTTCAATAAAGAATAGTAAAAAATTATGTAACTCCATATTTCTTATAAGATGTAATTTAATTTTCATTAGTCATAGGTATTGAAAGAGTGTTAAAAGCTTGCCAAATTATTTATCAATTACTTTGAAAAGTACACACCAAAAGGGGAGGATTCAAGATAGTGTCACCCAATAGCAAACTATCTCAGCAGGGCAGCAATGACAGTACAGTGACCAACAGACTAAACTGTGAGCTTCAGAACACCAGTGAGTGTGTTCCCCAGGTGAGAGGAAACCCTATGGAGAGGGAAGCAATCAGGTCTGACCTCAGGTCTCCCAGCTAAGCTCCCCCCACCAAAAAATTCCTCAGTTTCTGTAAGCACTTGCTCTCGAGTGCATTGCCACAGCCTGCATGCTGTGCTCACCTTTCCAGACTGAATATGTGCCCCAAAACACCACAGACCATGTCTCCCAGTCAAGGGGAAACTTCATGGTGAGGGAAACCATGTTTCCTACCTAGGGGATTTCCATCACTACTCCCATTCCCCATAACTCCAGAAGACACTAGAAACTACCAGCCATATCCTGAGAAAGGCAGATGGGTAAAGTCCAACACAATCAACAAAACCCAAAGCAATATGGCATCTCTTGAACCCAGTTACCCAAGGGCAAGCAACCCTGGATACCATAATACATTTGAAACTCAACAAAAAGACATTAAATCTATGCTTAAGAAGATGATAACAGAGGAAACAAATAAAATCCATAAAGAAACACAGGAAGCTACAATCAAACAAATTGTGGCCTTTAGAGAGGAAATAATTAAATCACTGAAAGAAATAAAAGAAATAGAGGAAAGTTCAAACAAACAGGTAATGGAATTGACTGAAAGACTGGAAAATGCAAACAAACAGTAAAGGAAATCAACAAAATGGTTCAAGATCTAAAGATGGAAATGGAAACATTAAAGAAAACACAAACTAAAGAAATCCTATAGAGACAGAACTTAGGGGAAAAAAAGAACAGAAAATACAGAAGTAAGCATATACAACAGAATACAGAGAGGGAAGAAAGAATCTCAGGTGTGGAAGAAAAAAATGGAAGTAATTGATGCATCCGTCAAAGATAATGTTAAATCAAAAAAATTACTGACACAAACCTTCCAAGCACTCAAGGACAACATGAAAAGATGACACCTAAGAATAATAGGAACAGAGGAAAAAGAAGAGTCCTGTCTCCAAGTCACAGAACATATTTTCAACAAAATCATAGAAGAAAATGTACCCAATTTAAAGAGAGATGCCTATAACAATACTATGGAAAAATGACAGCATCTTCCACAAATGATGCTGGTCTAACATGCAGAAAAATGCAAATAGATTCATATTTATCACCTTGCACAAAATTAAAGTCCAAGTAGATCAAACAGCTCAACATAAAAGCAGATACACTAAATATGTTGGAAGAGAAATTGGGGAAGAGCCTTGACCTCATTGGCACAGGAGACAACTTCCTGAACCGAACACCAACAGCTCAGGTTCTGAGTTCAACAATTAATAAATGGGACCTCTTGAAACTGAAAAACTTTTGTAAAGCAAAGGACACTGTTGTTAGAATAAAACAACAGCCACAGACTGGGAAAAGATCGTCACCAACCTTACATCTGACGCAGGGCTAATATCTAGAATATATAAAGAACACAAGAAATTAGACACCAACAAACCAAAAAACATAAAAAATGGAATACAGAACTAAACAGAAAATTTTCAACACTTAAAGAAATGCTCGACATCCTTAGTAATCAGAGAAATGCAAATCAAAACAACCCTGAGATTTCACCTTACACTCATCAGAATGGCTAAGATCAAAAACTCAAATGGCAACACATGCTGGAGAGGGTGTGAAGAAAGGGGAACCCTCCTCCATTTTGTCAAGTCATCCTGAGTTTCTTTGTTTATATTAGTCTCTAATCTCAATGAGACTATAAATTTATTTAAAGTCTTTTTTTTTTCAGACATTCCAACCATCTCATCTTCTTCTAGGACACGGATCTTTGTTTATTCTTATCTCTATTGTGTGGTGTCTAAAATAGATGGGTCTTCGTGGTTGGTTTGTGTCCATGGAGGAACTGAGTTACTGGATTCAGGTGACACACATGACCCTCCTCCACTGACAACTGCAAACTTGTACAACCACTGTGGAAATCAACATGGCGCTTTCTCTGAAAATTCGGATTAGTGTTACCTCAAGGTCAGGCTATTCCACTCCTGGGCATACACCCAAAAAATGCTCCACCATTCAGCAAGGACACTTGATCAACTATATTTGTAGCAGCTCTACTTGTAATAACCAGAATCTGGAAACAACCTAGATGTCCCTCAAAGAATTTATGCAATGGAATGCTACTCAGCTATTTAAAAACAGAAAATAATGAATTTTTCAAGCAAATGGATAGAACTAGAAAATGTCATCTTAAGTGAGGTAACCCAGAAACAGAAAGACAGACATGCTTATAAGCAGATATTAGCCATATAATATAGGATAACCATACAAAAATCTACAGGCATAAAGAAGCTGAAAAACAAGGAGGACCCTAGGGAAGATGTTTAATTCTCATTCAGAAGGGCAAATAGAATAGACATCAGAAGTGGTAGAAGAGAGGAAAGGGAAGGGAGCCTTCCAAACAGGTCCTCTGAAAGGCTCAATCCATCAGGGCATTGAAGCAGATACTGAAACTGACAGCCAAACTTTGGGCAGAGTGCAGGAAATCTTATGGAAGAAGGGGAAATAGAACCCGGAAGGATCAGGAACTCCACAAAGATACCAACAAAGTAAAAAATTCAGGGCCCGGGGGGACCTTCAGAGACTGATTCACCAACCAAGGACCATGCATGGAGAGGACATAAAACCATTGCTCAGATGTAACCCATAGGCAGCTCAGTGTCCATGTGGGTTCCAGAGTAAGGGGAGCAGGGGCTGCCTCTGCCATGAACTCAATTGGCTACTCTTTGAACATTTCTCCCTGGCAATGAGGCATTTCCAGGCCACTGAGAAAGAAGATCCAGGAAGCCCTGATGAGAATTGAGAAGTTAGAATCAGATGGCAGGGAGGAGGACTCCCTCTTTCAGTGGACCATGGGAAGGGGATAGGAAGAAGGAGGGAGAGAGAGTGGGACCAGGAGGAGATGAGGGAAGGTGCTACACTCAGGATATAAAATGAATAAATTGTAAAAAAGAAAAAAAAAGAAAGAAAAAGAAAATCAGTCACCAAGGCTTTTATTTTTTTATAGCTATATTGTTGATCATTGCATAAAATGCAGCACTGAATGAATGATTTTCTAGCTCAAACAATCTCATTGCTATTATCCCACCAAAGCTTGTCAAATGACTTGTGTGAATTATGGAATATTAAATGAGACCAGGCAATGTTATATAGAATCTATGAATCTGGATGCAGTTCTGGGCTCAACATTAGGCATTTTGAAGTAATTAGTAATCTTGATGTTGATATGCCCTTTTGAGTTTAATAAATAGCTAAAATTCTAAATTCTCATAAAGAAGACTGAGGTCATAATTATAAAATATGTAAGTAAAGGTAATTTTTTGTTGAAGCTGGCAGTACCACAGACCCAGAATAGACAGACCCAAATATAACTGGCAAAATTTTTTTAAATACATTAAAAAGTCAATGAAATGAATTTTTTCAATTAGTATTATTATTACTTATTACAAATTATTCACTTTGTATCTTGGCTGTAGCCTCCTCCCTCATTTCCTCCCATTCTTCCCTCTCTCCCCCTTCTCCCCTTATGCACCTCCCCAAGTCCATGGATAGGGGAGGTCCACTTCCCCTACTATCTGGCCCTAGCCTTTCAGGTCTCATCAGGATTGACTGCATTGTTTCCCTCTGTGGCCTGGCAAGGCTGCACACTCAGGAGGAGATGATCAAAGAGCTGGCAACTGAGTTTATGTCAGAGACAGGAGGAACCCTGAAGAAGAGGGGGAGGTAGGATTCTAGGAGCCAGAGGAGTTGAGGACACCATGAGAACACAACCCACAGAAATTAGCTAAGCAGGGTTCTTAGGGGCTCAATGAGACTGAAACAGCAATCATGGATCCTGTCTATATGCTATGGTTGCTTAGCTTCGTGTTCATGTAGGACCCCTAACAGGTGGAGTGGGGTTAGATATCTCTGACTCTTTGCCTGCACTTGGACCATATTTCTTTCTACTGGATCACCTCATCCAGCCTTGATTGGAGTGTGTGCACCTAGTCTTATTGTAATTTGTTATGTTATAATCAGTTGATATCTCTAGGAGGCCTGCTCTTTTCCAAAGGGAAACAGAGGAGGAATGTACCTGGGGAGAAGAGAAGGGGCTGGGAGGTATGGAGGGAAGTGGAACTGCAGTCAGGATATAAATTACATTAAGAATTTAAACTAAATAGAGCCAACATTTGAGAAAAGTGGATCAGAGACACGACATGCCTAAGTAATCACATCACTAATCAGGTATAATATTTTTTGTTTCACTTTTACTAAATAACGTACTACAGTAGTCTTTTCTTTTCTTCCTTCTTTTCTTATGTATTCCAACCCCAAACTTAGCAAGAAAGTAGAAATGTTAAAAACCTTTAAAAACTAGAACTTAACAGGATTACAGGAGGTTACACTCCCTTGTTCCAATTTGTTTGATCAAATAAGATAAGAGAAACACTGAGGTAGACAAAGGTCAAGAACAGAAAGAATAGAAAATTCTTGTGTAGTCATAGAAACATAAAATTAAAATTTAATATTTAAATAATTACAAAAATTGTTTGGTGATTGTGTAAATATGTTTACAGATACATACATTGTTTTGCAAAACACAGAAAACAACAGTTACTATTTATAAATGAAGTTACTAGCTGGAGAAAAAGGTTTGTAGTTATTGTTATATAACAACTATATGCTGCAGTTTCAAACAGCCCTTTCATTAGATAAGAGAAAAAATATTAAATCTGTGTTCTCTTAAGAATAAAGACCATTTCTGTATCTATTTCTCCACTGAGGGACATGTAGTTTGTTTCCAGCTTCTGGCTATTACGAATAGAATTTCTATTGTCATGGTTAAGCAAATGTCCTTGTTTTATAGTTGAGCCTATTTTGGATATATGCCTAGAAGTAGTATAGCTGGATCTTGAGGTAACATTATTCCTAATTTTATGAGAAAGTACCAGATTGATTTCCAAAGTGGTTGTACAAGTTTTCATTACCACCAGCAATGGAGGAGGGTTCCCCTTTCTCTACATTCTCTCTAGCATGTGTTTTCACTTGAGTTTTTGATGTTAGCCATTCTGATCGGTGTAAGGTGAAATCTCAGATTTGTATCTCCCTGATGACTAAGGATGTTGAACATTTCTTTGTGTAGCCCATAGACTCAGTATCTAAGTGGGTTCTCTAGTAAGGGGACCAAGGCTTTCTCTGGCATGAACTCAGTGGCAGGTTCTCTGATTGCCTCTCCCTGAGCGGGGGTTTAGCCAGCCTTGCCAGACCACAGAGAAAGTCAATGCAGCCAGTCCTGATGAGACCTGATTGGTTAGGGTCAAATAGAAGGGGAAGAGGACCTTCCCTATCAGTGGACTAGGGGATGGTCATAGGGGGAGAAGTGGGTGGGTGAGTAGGATTGGGATGAGATGAGGGGGTCCACAGCTGAATACAAATTGAGTAAATTGTAATAAATGATAGTAATAAAAAATAATAAAAAAACGAAGTAAAAAAATCTGGTCATTATGAGCATCTTCTCTTTGAACTTTTGGTGACAATCATCTCACTCTTATATTTACATTAACTATAAAAGCTGTATTAGAGCTGAAACTTTTCTTTCTTTATCAAGGAGTTATTTGCTTATCAGTATCTCTACTCCATAAATGAATGACACACATGCTTGGAACTGTGGTAGGTTTGTGTGTGTGTTGTTGTTATTTTTGTTATTGTTTTATTTTTTATTTTTTGTTGTTGTTGTTGTTTAACTGTTTTCTTATTGGTCTTACCTTAGAATTGTCTGTACATCTTTTTTCTTCTTGACTCTAATAAACATTATTTTAGGTTGCTCTGGAAAGAACAGATGTCACAGATAAAATGAAGCACCTTTCAAGTATGTGTCACAGCTAGAGCAGGTACACCCTCAAGGGAAAACATTGTTTTTATGCTATAATATTTTTTAATGAGAATAAATGGAGGAAGAAACTCATAAGATCTTATCGGCATCAGACCCTTCTCCACTTCTGCTCACAAACATTCTTCTCTGAAGCAGAAACAGCTCTTTATCCTCTTCAGTTTTTGAAATGTCTATGAAGTAAGTACTCACCACAGTAAGTACTGAGGTCTGAAAAAAAATCTCTCAGTTATCGGGTTCTGTGTGCATCTATTTAAACACACTCAGTAATGATTTAAATTAAAAACTTACTGGTAGGGAGGTTTAATGAAGATGATATTAAGGAGGGTATTAGAAATGCAGAGATAATCTTAGATAGATGGCATGAGAAGACATTCTATTTTTTAATATTGATATTATTATTTTTTATTTTTATTTTTATATTATTTATAGTTTATTTACTTTGTGTCCCAGCTGTAGCCCCCTCCGCCATTCCCTCCCAATCCCATCCTCCCTCCTTGATCTCCTCCCTGCCCCTCTCTAAGTCAACTTATAGGGGAGATCCTCCTCTCCTTCCATCTGACCTGAGCTTATCAGGTCTCACCAGGACTAGATGCAATGTCCTCTGTGGCTTAGCTAGGCTGCAACTCCCATGTGGGGTGGAGTTGGGGGTGTCAAAGCGCCAGCCACTGAATTCATATCAGAGACAGTCCCTGTTCCCCTTACTAGGTAGCCACTTGGAGACTGAGCTGCCATGGGCTACGTCTGAGCAAGGGTTCGAGGTCATATGCATGCATGGTTCCTGGTTGGAGAATCAGTCTCAGACAAGCCCCTGTGCCTAGATATATTTGGACCTTGTGGAGCTTCTCTTCTCTCCAGGCCTTACTAACTCTCTCTTCTTTCATATAATTCCCTGCACTCTGCCCAAAGTTTGGTTATGAGTCTCAGCATCTGCTTTGATACACTGCTAGGTAGAGTCTTTCAGAGGCCCTCTGTGGTAGGCTGCTATCCTGCTTCTCCTTTTCTCCTACTTCCGATGTCCATCCTATTTGTCTTTCTAAGTAAGGATTGATCTTCTTACCCTTCTTGTTTAGCTTCTTCAGGTGTACATATTTTAGTATGTTTATCCTATCTTATAGTTCTAGTATCTACTTATAAGTGAGTATCTACCATATGTGTCTTTCTGCTTCGGGATGCTTCTGAGATGATATTTTCTAGGTCCCACCATTTGCCTGCAAATTTCATGATTTCCTTGTTTTTAATTGTTGAGTAGTATTCCATTGTGTAAATGTACCACAATTTCTGTATCCATTTCTCTGTTGAGGGCCATCTGGTTTGTTTCCAGGTTCTGGCTATTATGAATAAAGCTGCTAGAAACATGGTTGAACAAATGTCCTTGTTGTGTACATGAGCATCTTTTGGATACATGCCTAGGAGTGGTATAGCTGAATCTTGAGGAAGCACTATTTGTAATTGTCTGAGAAAGCACCAAATTGATTTCCAAAGTGGTTGTACAAGTTTACATTCCCACCAGCAATGGAGGAGGGTTCTCCTTTCTCCACAACCTCTCCAGCATGTTAGTTGCGTTTTTGATCTTAGCCATTCTGATGGATGTGAGGTGATATCTCAGGGTTGTTTGATATACAACTCCCTGATGGCTAAGGACATTGAGCATTTCTTTAAGTGTTTTTCTGCCATTCTACAATCCTCTACAGAGAGTTCTCTGTTTAGCTCCATACCCCATTTTTTTAATTGGATTACTTAATTTGTTGCTTTTTAACTTCTTGAGTTCTTTATATATACTGGATATTAGCCCTCTGTAAGATATAGGGTTGATGAAGATCCTTTCCCAGTCTGTAGGCTGTCATTTTGTTCTGAGAACAGTGTCTTTTGCTTTACAGAAGCTTTCAGTTTCATGAAGTCTCTATTTAATGCGAGCTCGACAAACAGCAGTTTGTCACTGAATCCCTGTATCTCAAATCCCACGTCCAGGCGCCAATCTGCCGGAGCCAGCCAGCAGAGTCGAACAGTTCTTGAGTTGGGAGTGAGGATTAAAATTAATAAAATAAACACACAGCACACAGGAAACTTTTTAAAGGTCCAGACTCGACAGCCACAGCAAAAGGCAGGCTGCAGCAGCAAGCAGTGCCAGCAGCAAGTCTCCCTCCCATCTCTGCCTCCAACCCTCTTCTCTATCTCCTCCCCTCTTTCCTGTCCTCTGGCTCCTCCCATTGCACAACATTGTATCTAGTTGCTTTATTTGTGTCCTGTTTACACAAGAGTTGAGACAGGATGCTTGGAGCATCATCTTCAGCCTTCTGCAGTAACTGTCGGCCTTTTTATTGTAGAGTTTCTGAGCCAGAGTAGAAACATCTCAGAACAATGGTTAATTTCCCACAAGGAGCCTGAGGAAGAGGTGTGACCCTCACAAGCTATCCCACCTGCTATCACAAACAAAAGGAGATAGAATTGCAAGTTCTTCTCTGCCATTACTAAAGGCCTCCTAAAAGCCATCTCTCCACCGAGATTTAAATATCAAATCAGGCCGCTGGAGTCATGGCTCCCGACATCTCATTTATTCATTGTTGATCTTAGAGCCTGTGCTGTCGGTATTCTGTTCAGGAAGTTGTCTCCTGTGACAATGAGTTCTAGGCTCTTCTCCACTTTTCCTTCTAACTGGTTTAATGTGTCTGGTTTTATGTTGAGTTCTTTGATCCACTTGGACTTTAGTTTTGTGCAGGGTGATAAGTATGGATGGATCTGTTTTCATTTTTCTGCATGTAAACATCCAGTTGGACCAGCACCATTTGTTAAAGATGCTGTCTTTTTTTCCATTGAATGGTTTTGGCTTCTTAGTCAAAAATCAAGTATTCATAGGTGTGTGGGTTAATTTCTGGGTTTTCTGTTTGGTTCCATTGATCCACTATTCTGATTCTATGCCAGTACCATGCAGTTTTTATTACTATTCCTCTGTAGTACAGCTTGAGATCAGGGATGGAAATACCTACAGACAATCTGTTGTACAGGATCTCTTTGGATTTGTGGGGTTTTTGTTTCTCCATATAAAGTTGATAATTTTTCTCTCAAGGTCTGTAAAGAATTGTGTCGGTATTTTGATGGGAATTGCATTGAATCTGTAGATTGCTTTTGGCAGAATGGCCATTTTCTCTATGTTAACCCCACCAATCCATGAGCATGGAGATCTTTCCAACTTCTGATTATCTTCTTCAATTTCTTTCTTCAGAGACTTGAAGTTTTTCTCAAACAGGTCTTTCACTTGCTTGGTTAGAGTCACACCAAGGTACTTTATTTTATTAGTGGCTATAGTGAAGGGTGTTGTATCCTTAATTTTTTTCTCGGCCTTTTTGACTTTGGTATACAAGAGGGCTTCCGATTTTTTTTTAGTTGATTTTGTATCCAGCTACTTTGCTGAAGTTGTTTATCAGCTGAAGGAGTTCTCTGGTTGAATTTTTTGGATCGCTCATGTATACTATCATATCATCTGTGAACAGTGATACTTTGACTTATTCCTTTCCAATTTGTATCCCCTTGATCTCCTTTAGTTGTCTTATTGCTCTAGCTAGGACTTCAAGTGTCATGTCAAAGAGATATGGAGAGAGTGGGCAACCTTGCCTTGTCCCTGATTTCAGTGGGATTGATTTAAGTTTCTCTCCATTAAGTTTGATGCTGGCTATAGGCTTGCTCTATATTGCCTTTATTTTGTTTACGTATGTGCCTTGTATCCCTGATCTCTCCAAGACTTTAAACATAAATGGTTGTAGGATTTTGTCAAATGCTTTTTCCGCATCTAAGGAAATGATCATGTGGTTTTTCTCCTTTAGTTTGTTTATATGGTGGATTACATTGATGTATTTCCGAATATTGAACCATCCTTGAATCCCTGGAATGAAGCCTACTTGGTCATGGTGCATGATATCTTTTATTTGTTCTTGGATTCCATTTACAAGTATTTTATTGAGTATTTTTGCATCAATGTTCATAAGAAGGATAGGTCTGAAGTTCTTTTTTTGTTGGGTCTTTGTGTGGATTAGGTATCAAGGTGACTGTGGCTTCATAGAATGAGTTTGGTAATGTTCCTTCTGTATCCTTTTTGTAGAATAGTTTGAAGAAAATTGAAGTTAGCTCTGAAGGTCTGGTAGAATTCTGCACTAAAACTATCTGGCCCTGGGCTCTTTTTTGGAAGGGAGACTGTTGATGAGTGCTTCCATTTCCTAGGGGGATATAGGACTATTCAATCTTTCTACCTGATCTTGATTTAATTTAGGTAGACGGAATCTATCAAGAAAATTGTCCATTTCCTTTAGATTTTCAAAGTTTGTGGCATAAAGGCTTTTGTAGCATGACATAATGATTGTATGGATTTCCTCACTGTCTGTAGTTATGTCCACCTTTTCATTTCTGATTTTGATGATTTGGATAGTGTCTCTCTGCCTTTTAGTTAGCTTGACTAAGGGCATGTCCATCTTGTTGATTTTCTCAAAGAACCAGCTCTTGGTTTCATTGATTCTTTGAATTGTTTTATTTGTTTCTAATTGATTGATTTCAGCCCTGAGTTTGGTTATTTCCAACCATCTGCTCCTCTTGGGTGTATTTGCTTCTTTTTTTTCTAGGGCTTTCAGTTGGGCCATTAAGTTGCTTGTATGAGATATTTCAGATTTCCTTTTGAAGATACTTTGTGCTATGAGCTTTCCTCTTTGCACTGCTTTCATTGTGTTCCATAAGTTTGGGTATGTTGTGCCTTCATTTTCATTGAATTCTAGGAAGTCTTTAATTTATTTTTTTATTTCTTTCCTAACCCAGCTGTCATTGACTAGCAAGTTGTTCAATTTCCATGTACGTGCAGACTTTTTGCTGTTTCTGTTGTTTTTGAGGTCCAGCTTTAGACCATGATGGTCAGACAGGATACAAGGGATTATTTCAATCTTCTTGTATCTGCTGAGGCTTGTTTTGTTTTGTTTTGTTTTGAGGCTTTGTTTTGTTTTTTGGAAAACGTTCTATGAGGTGCTGAAGAGAAGGTATACTCTTTTAATTTGGGGTGAAAAGTTCTGTAGACATCTATTAGGTCCATTTGATTTAGGGCCCTTGTAAGTGCCCTTCTTTCCCTGTATTGCTTCTGATAGGATGATCTGTCCCTTGGTGCGAGGGGAATGTTGAATTCTTCCACAATTAAGGTGTTGGGATCAATGTGTGATCTCAGGTTTAATAATGTTTCATTTACAAATGTAGGTGGTCTTGTATTTTGGGCATAGATATTCAAAATTGTGATGTCCTCCTGTTGGAATTTTCCTTTGATGAGAAGGAAGTGACCCACCTCATCTTTTTTGATTAATTTTGGTTGAAAGTCTATTTTATTAGATATTAGGATCACTACCCCCGCTTATTTTCTGGGTCTATTCGCTTGAAAAACATTTTTCCAGCACTTTACTCTGAGGTAGTGTTTATCTTTGTTTCAGAGGTGTGTTTCTTGGATGCAGCAGAATGTTGGATCCTGTTTCTGCAACCATTCTGTTAGTCTGTGCCTTTTTATTGGAGAGTTGAGTCCATTGATGTTGGTAGATAACAGTGACCAATGACTGTTAGTTCCTTTTATTGAGGAGTTGGTGGTTTTACTGTGATTCATTGCTTGTTTTCTTTTAATTTTTGTTGGGAAATTATCTGTATCCTATGTTTTCTTGATTATAGTTATTTTCATTGGATTGGAGTTTTCCTTTTACTATCTTCTGTAGGATTGGGTTGCTGTGTAGATATTGCTTAAATTTAGTTTTATCATGGAATATTTTGTTTTCTCCATCTTTGTTGATAAAGCTTTGCTGGGTATAATAGTCTGGGTTGGCATCTATGGTCCCTTAAAATCTGCATGGCATCTGCCCAGGCCCTTCTTGCTTTCATAGTTGCTGATGAGAAGTACGGTGTGATTCTGATTGGTCTACCTTCACATGTTACTTGACCTTTTTCCCTTGCTGCCTTTAATATTTTGTCTTTGTTCTGTATGTTTAGTGTTTTGACTATCATGTGTTGTGCAGAATTTCTTTTCTAGTTTAGTCTATTTGGTATTCTGTAGGCTTCTTGTATGTTTATGGACATCTCTTTCTTCTATGATTTTCTTAAAAATATTTTCCAGACCTTGGAGCCTGGAATCTATTCCTATTATTCTTAGGTTTCGTCTTTTATGGCGTCCTTGATTTTTTGGATGTTTTGCGTTTGGGACTTTTCTGATATTACTTTTTCTTTGAAAGAAATATCAATTTCAGCAAGTATATCTTCAGCACCCGAGATTCTCTCTTCCATCTCTTGTATTCTATTGGTGATGCTTACCTTTGTGGTTCCTGACCTTTCCACTAAGTTCTCCAGCTTTATGGGTTTCTCTGTTTGTGTTTTCTTTATAGATTCTAATTCTCTTTGTATTTTTTCCATCATTTCCTTCACTTGTTTCAGTGTGGATGCTTGTCTTTCTATAATGGCTCCTATTTTTTTGTTTGTTTGTTTCCTCTTTATATGGCACTAATTGTCCCTCTACTTGGGCAGTTATATTTTTTTCTGTATTTCTTTGAGAGCTCTGTTCATTTCCTCTTTCTGTTCCTCTAATAACTGCATAAGCATAGCTTTAAAGTTATTTTCCTGTGTTTCCACTGAATTAAAATATCCATCGATTTTGGGGGTTGCTGGTGGGGCCACAATGTCTTGATTTTTCTTGATTGTGTTCTTATGCCGACCTCTGGCCATTTGCTTATATGTAACCTTCACTGTTTGTTCCTGGAGTCTGTACTGGAACTGTCTTTCTCTGGTGTCTGGAGTATTCTTCAGGAAGATCAGGGAAGTCCAGTGGTTTTAGAGTGTGAGTTGTTGCTTCAGCTGTACCTAAGGGAGGAAAAGCCACTGGCACAGAATCGCTATTGTGGGGGGAGTAAATGCATGTGTGTGTGTGTGTGTGTGTGTGTGTGTGTGTGTGTGTGTGTAAGTGTGTTTTGAAGGAGAGAGTGCTAGAGAGTGTAGGTGCTTTTGGTTATGGGCGATGAGAGCAAGTACAGGAGGGGATGTGGATGCTAGTGCTGTTCACAAGCACAGATTGAGGGCGCAAAGTGTCCGCGCAGGTTTCCTGAATACCCAGCGGTCTATAGTCTGTGGCAGGCTCAGTGGGCTGGACTCTGAGGTCTGTGACTGATGCCTGCAGGCCGGACACGTACACTGTTGGGGGATCTGTTTGCCCAGCCCTGTGCTCTGTGCTAGAAGCTGTGATCACAGTAGGCTGTTCTCTGAGTTGGAAAGCACTCTGTGCTTCCTCTGCCACCATGGAGATTAAAGGTCGTGGGGGAAATGCTGGGGGGTTGAGTGTTCTCAGTCTCAAATCTCAAGAAGGGAGATCTGTGCTTGGAGCAGGCAGCACTGTGCTCTTTACAAATTGCTGTATGCACTGCGGGCTGTCTCCTCTGCCTCCGCTGCTGGCTGCAGTTCCTCAGTCACCACTTCTGCCCGATATGGGGAAGTGCCCTGGAAATGATTCCCCAGGAGAAGTCCAGGGAGATGTTCGCGGTTGACCTGTGCCCTATTGGACTCATATCAGGGTTTGTCCCCCTTCTCCCTGGAAGCCTCGGTGCTGTTGTTTTGGATTACACTGCCCCTCCACTGACCAATTTGGAGTTTTAGCTCCTCTGCCCTTCAAATATGGTGCACGCTGGTCGCAGCCATCTTGGATCCCCGAGAAGACATTCTAAATAGTGTTCTCAATGTATTTTATGCTGCAATTCATGAGGCCAGATAAGGAAGAAAAGTGAGATCATCATAGTCTAGAAGAAAAAATTAAGATGCTTGGGTCAGGGAAGAGTTTGAAGAATGTCATGATTGTACTTTTGCTTCATTTATATAAAATAAAGTAACAAGAATATTGTAGAGGTTTGGACAGTAGTACAGAACTAAAAGGCCTTGGAAACCAGGTAGATGATGCTATGAGAGATTTAGTAGTTTCACATCTTAGTGAGCTTGAGCTTGAGCCTGTCCACAATGGAATGAGAGCCTCTAGGCTTAGAGCATTTTATTTATTTCTGTGAGCATATTTTTTCTTAGAATTTTATTCTTAACATTTTATTTCTTAGAGCATATTCATTTCTGTGCATTTTAAATGGTCCCACCTTTCCTCATTTACTCTCTTATCAAGACGCTTCACAGTCCGCCTTACACATCCTTACCTCTCCTCTAGGTATGCTTTTGCCTAGTTTCTCAGTTGATGGTGTCAGAAAATAAAGAGAGCAGTTAACAGAAAGGCATATCTCATCTGCTGGACAGTTTATGTGTGCATTGGATTAAGCAAGTATGATGCTATTGGCCAGAAATGAGGGTTGGCCTATACGCTTATCTGGGACACAATGAAAAGACCAAAACTAAGAATAATAGGAATAGAAGAAGGGGACGAATTCCAGCTCAAAGGCCCAGAAATATTTTTTTAACAAAATTATAGGGAAAAAATGTTCCTAACATAAAGGACATGCCTTCCAGAACACTAAACAGATTGAACTGGAAAAGAGACCCTCCTCTCACTTTACCACATAATAATCAAAACACTAAGCACACAGAACAAAAACCAGTATCAAAATGTAAGGATGTAATTTTTAATTCACCAAGAATCATGCAAGATAAGGAATGCGAAGGTGTCCCTGTGAATAGGAAGCAATAATGGAAGAAGAAAGGCTTAAAGTCTGTTTTGAAAGAAAATGTAAATTGCACAGGGACCAGAGATGTAGGGGAGTGGATGAAGTAGAACAAGGCACATTAGGATGGAGGTGACAGCCCTCTTGACGGAAGGGTGAATGTTAACAGTGCTGATATGATTATCGTCCTCTCCCGTGCAAAGGCTGCGGTGGTTGCTTATAAGTAGACAGATACAGGCCACCTCTAGGAGATTCAGGGCAACGCTGAAGACAGACAAGTAGCTTCTCTTAGCTCTTTCTTATTCATTCTGATTCAGCAGCTGACCTGCTTATTTCTTCAGCAAGTCAAGAAACCAGGTAGTTGGCACTGTGGGAAATACATGTTAAGCATTTTTCTCTGTGTGGAATGGTCTCTCTTTCCCACATCTTTGTCTTTTTAGTATTATTCAAGTCTCAATCTAAATATTGCTCTGATGGAAAGCTTATTTTGCCCCCCTCCAATTTTTCCACACCTCAGCAGCTTTACTTTTTTCTTCAGTTATTACTCTTTAAATAGTGTGTTGAGTTTTGTTGTGTCCGAATTTTTACTGCAAGCTCAGTTACAGCATGAAGAACATGCAAGAACAGACCTTTTCCTTCTTGCCTACCACTGAATCATACCCATCTACTGTTGCTTAGCACTACAGAAAGTACTTTAAGGGATGATGAGATCACTCAGTAGGTGAAGGTCCTTGCTGCCAAGCTGGATAAGTCAGTATCTGGGATCTAAACAGTGAAAGCATAAATTCAACAGCTACAAGTAGTCCTTTTTTCCCTACATAATTGCCATGTCATATACACACACTAATATAAACAAATTTAATAAAAAGTTACTATCACAGGCATGGTGGTACACATCTTTAGTAGCAGCACTGTGGGAGACAGGGGAAAATGGGTCTACAAAGTGAGTTCAATACAGCCAAGGCTACACAAAGAAACCCTGTCTCAATAATAATAATAATAATAATAATAATTAATTATAATAATTTAAATATAAAACAGTCTGAGTTTTTTGTCATCAGTTTGACAAAAAGCAAATTAACACAATCAATTATTTTCAATTAAATTAATTTTCTAGTGCTGGAGACTTGGGTCACTGGGTATTGCTCTTGCCACACAGATTATCACAGGTACATAATCCCAGTCTTCTACAGTGGGGAGACAGAGACAGAAGAATTCCTGGGTGTTCTTAGACCTAGCAGCTCTGAAAAGGGGTTCTTGTATCAAACACCACAAACACACACACACACACACACACACACACACACACACCAGAGTGGGGAGAGTGAGGGAGAGAGAGACAGGGAGAGAATTGAGAGTAGTGATGCATGTTTGTAAATTCCAGGACTCAGGAAGTATGTTAGGGAGATGTAAAGAGAAGATGTAAAGATCAAGGCCAGAGGAAGAACAGAAGGAGAATTCAGAAGAAATTTTTTCTGTACTTCCACTAAAAACCAGTTAAATTAAACAATAAATGAATGCATGTAGTTACATAGTTGATCGACATATTCCAACACAAGGTTTCTGTTGCATGTAGTGTCTAAGAGTTTGTGGGCTTTTATGATCTATAGACTCTATTTTTGGATAACCCAGAAGTAGTTTATAGAAGGATACAGCAGAAACTAGACGATAACAGGTGAGTGACACTTTTGGTCCTGGGTGAGGCATGAGACTAAAAAATATAGAGTGAAAAGAGTTCCAAAATTGTTCTTTGTATGTATGTTGATGCATGTGATTGCCATAAAGTTCTTAGCTTTTGCCATAAAGTTATAAAAAAAAAGTCTCTTATATTTTTGGTTGTGATATTAGCCTTTCAGGGCTGAGTTATCTCTCATTTGGGAAACAAACTGCTCTTAAGGATAAGCTGCATGACTTCCAGCAGATGGCCAATAACCAACTCAACAGCAGCAATAGAAGCTCCTTTTTTCATAATGTCCTGTCAAAGGTTTTGTTTGTGTTTGTTTGTTTATCTCTTTATCACTTTTTTTCTTTGCTTCATCCCACGGGTCCTCTGTGTATATGTTATAGTTTCTGGATTTGTTTGTTTTTTATGTGTTTCCTGAATGAGTGGATTTCTGTTTCTTTATTCATTTCTTGTACTTTTTGAGCTCTTTTTCTTATGTTTGTTTTGTTTTATTATGTTTCCTTTATCTAATATATCATATTATATTAATTATATTATAATATCCTTTAAAATCCTCTTTATTTTCCTGTTTTAAAATTTAATTGTATTTTATTAATTACACTTTATTCACTTTGTGTCCCCCATAAGCCCCTCCCTCCTCCCCTCTGGGTCCCACCCTCTCTCCCAATTCTTCACACATGCCCCTCTCCAAGTCCACTGATGGGGAGGTCCTCCTCTCTTTCCTTCTGATCTTAGTCTATCAAATCTCATCAGGAGTGGCTGCATTGTCATCTTCTGTGGCCTGGTAAGTCTGCTCCCCCCTCAGGGGGAGGTGATCAAAGAGCAGGCCAATCAGATTATGTCAGAGGCAGTCCCTCTTCCCATTACTGTGTAACCCACTTGGACACTAAACTACCATGGGCTACATCTGTCAGGGCTTCTAGGTTATCTCCATGCATGGTACTTGGTTGGAGTATGAGTCTCTGGGAAGACCCCTCTGTTCAAATTTTCTGGTTCTGTTGCTCTCCTTGTGGAGTTCCTGTCTTCTCCAGATTTTACTATTTCTCACATCTTACCTAAGATTCCATGCACTCTGCCCAACAGTTGGCCATAAGTATCAGTGTCTGTTTTGATAGTCTGCAGGGCAGAGCCTTTCAGAGGCCCTCTGTGGCAGGTTCCTAACTTGTTTCCTGTTTTCTTCTTCTTCTGATGTCCATCCTCTTTGCCTTTCGGGATGGGGATTGAGTGTTTTAGTCAGGGTCCTCTCTCTTTATTAGTTTCTTTAGATTTTAGTAGGTTTATCCTATGTTATACGTCTATATGAGTGAGTATATACCATGTGTGTCTTTCTGCTTCTGGGACAGCTCACTCAGGATGATCCTTTCCAGGTCCCACCATTTACCTGCACATTTCATGATTTCCTTATTTTTCATTGCGGAGTAATACTCTATTGTGTAGATGTACACATTTCTGCATCTCATGAAACTGAAAAGCTTCTGTAAAGCAAACAACACCGACATCAAAACAAAACGACTGCCTACAGATTGGGAAAGAATCTTAACCAACCCTTTATTTGACAGAGGGTTAATATCCAGTATATGTAAAGAACTAAAGTAGCTGAAAAGCGGCAAACCAAGTAATCCAATTAAAAAATGGAGAACAGAGCTAAACAGAGAACTCTCTGTAGAGGAATATTGAATGGCAGAGAAACACTTAAAAAATGCTCAACCTCATTAGCCATTAGGGAAATGCAAATCAAAACGACCCTGAGATTTCACCTTACACCCAATCAGAATGACCAAGATCAAAAACTCAAGTGACAACACATGCTGGAGAGGTTGTGGATAAAGGGGAACCCTCCTCCACTGCTGATGGGAATGTAAACTTGTACAACCACTGTGGAAATAAATCTGGTGCTTTCTCAGACAACTAGGAATAGCGCTTCCTCAAGATCCAGCCATACCACTCCAAAAAGAGCCTCAAGTACATAATAAGGACATTTGCTCAACCATATTTATAGCAGCTTTATTTGTAATAGCCAAAAGCTGGAAACAGCCCAGATCTCCTTCTTTATTTTCCAAAGAGAGACAGAAAGAGGGCAATTCCAAATGGACAGGTAAGTGGGGAGGAACTGGGAGAAGCAGAGAGCAAACCATAATCAGGATAAGAAATAAAATAATCAGGATAAGAAAAAAAAATCTATTTTCAATAAAAGGAACAAAAGTCTCTACTTTGGAAGTTATTTATTAGGATCTTGAAAACTTTGGAGATTACCAAATCCCTGTAATAAAAAGGGATTGTCTGCTTCTGAAATGGACCTGATAAGAAGAGCTTTCCCATGTGAGCGTACATCAGAAGAATTTGTCACGAAGAAGCTAGAATCTTGTTCACCTCCTCACTGTTGCTATTTGGTAGTGCAAGAAGGTAAAGGAAACTGAAGCACTGTATTAGGATAATGCTTTCCATAACTTTTTTCTATGTTTAGCTTTGTCATATATGGGATTTATCATCATCATCATCATCATCATTTTACTCTGCCTTGCCTCTCCCAAGCCTCTGAAAAACTGTTTAACAAAATGACCTAATGTATTATATATATATGATTAGAGTACTGTGGTTAAATGGTGTCCTGGAGATGGAAAATCTGAATGAATGCAATGTCATTCTTTGGGCAGACAGCAGGAAGCCAGGTGCAAGCAACACCACTGGCTGAACAGCACAGACTGTCTCACAGGGAATTGGGCAAACGTGGCTTTCAGAGTGAGCTCTTCATATCAAAATCAAATGCATTGGGATTTTATTTCTAAGAAGGAGTTGTCATTCTTCCTGACATTTTAGCATGTTACTCTGACTCTTGCAGTTATAAAAGAGAAAGATAGAACCACAGAACAGGTGTCCTCAGAGTTTGACCTGATTCTGGAAAATATCTCAGTAACTGAGTAAGTCAGGTTCAGAGTTAGAAACATGTTCTTCTAGGTTCCTATCTGTGGCTTTGAATGCAGCTCAATTCCATTTTCTCTTGTGTCCATAGGTCTAATGCCACGTGACTCCTCTTACAACATTCTCAAGATCTGTTACCAACTAACATTTTAAGTTGTTTTAAAATAATTTTGAAGAAAACAGTTGAGACTATTTTTAATAAAGTCAAGATTGTGTGATTTTTTTTCCTTCTCTGTGGCTATTTATGTAGCATGTACATATATGGCTGAGTATTTTAATTATTAATTTTGATGTTACTAATATCCCAGGTTTGACAAAAGCAAATCATAAATGGAAATACTAAACAGCCTTGTAGTGAAAATGTTGTAATTTTGGTTTCTTTGAAAACCACAGAAATGTTATGGTGCTATGTTTTAATTTTAATCTCAGGAAGAAGGATAATAGGCTGGTTCACAGCAGCTCACTGTGATTTCTCTCATGCTCCAGCAGGGTTGTGATTTTCCCAGCTGCAGATAGTTTCTGCAGGAGTGTGACATTTGGAATTTTGGGAACATTTCAAAGGATATATAAATGATATAAAAGGCCCCAAGAGTCAGGGTTACCGTTGGTGGCTTGGTGGTGGTTAGTTGCTGTTTGTCATGTAGTAGTGTGCAACGAAACGAGAAGAAAAATTTAAATATTCTGACAGTAAGATCAAACTGTCTCTAAGAAACTCCAGGTCCCTAATGAGCAGGAAGTGGTCTAATGATAACTTCACCTCTTTCCCTTCTATCCTTTTTTCTCTCCTATCTAGTACTATGGGGTTAAAGGGGGGTGAGGAGTGTGGAAAAGAGAAAGGAACCCACAAGGTAGTAAAACACTGACTTCATGACTTGTCCAGAATACCTATCTTTTTAGCTGAACTTACAAGTATTTATAAAAAAACATTCATATTCATATATTGCTTTAGTGAAAAACATAAAAATAAAAATAGGAGAGGTATAGTGGCAGGTGTTTGCCTATCGGTGGTATACATTCATTGGAAGACTATGAAGGCTATTGATTAAAAGCATTTTCAGCTACAATCTATTTAATATTTCTCAATTAAGGGACAGGAAATTTTATCTAAGAAGAGATAAAAATTTTATGATTTGTACAGTGCATACAAGAACAAGGGTAGATTATCGGCCTTTCAGTAGACAGTTGCCGCAGGTGTGAGGGAACTGAGTGAAGGCATTTTCATTCAATAAATGTCTGTACTCTAGTACTGTGAAACTGAATGCTTAAAAGGTGAGATTCATTATACTAATTACGTGGATTCAGTATATATTAGTAATTAAGTCCCAGACATCCTTAATACTTCTCTGAAATTCATGTATATTCTGTGTGCTTCCTAGCTAGCAAATGGTAAGAAAAGCAGAACACAAATCAATTGTTTTTACAGTTGTTGAATAGTTGCGTTGTCACCAATGGAAAGTACATGAGAGGACCCCCTGGTACTTGAAGTGCAAAAAGAAGGCAGAAAGGTAATGAATAAATGTTGGTAAGTTAAGGTTTGCTTGGTATAAGTGTAAGCCAGAGCATGAAGTCATTTCTCATCTCATCCAAATCAACCTGACTAGCCTAGGTTCTACACTGAAGGGTAGCTAAACTCCACAAATACTTTAAAAAACTTAATTTTCTCCTCACAGATGCATTTACTGTGGCGATGTTCTGTTCAGAAAATGAAGCTGGTTAAACCATAGCTGTTTTTATCAGAGGGTAACTCTTCCCTCAGAGAGATCAAGGATGTGAAGGAAGGTTTTGTCCAACTAGAGTAAACAAATACTGTTGCACCATGATGTCTCTGCTGAAGGATGCTTCCTGGCTGTCTTCCATCTGGATGCAGGCTGTTGTCACCTGCTGAGCACACTCCTGGCCTGTATGCTCTCATAGTAAAAAAAAAAAAAAAAAAAAAAAAAAAAAAAACTAGATGTTTCTGCAAGTCCATCATGCATGTAATTATGATATGTTGCTCTTGGTTTTCACATTTTCACAGCTTTACTGTGGGATTGTGTAGAAAGTTTTGAAGAGGTTCTACTTCTTGAGTCTGATCTCTGCCTAAGAAGGTACCCCTCCCAGAGCAAAGAAAGGAGAAGAGAAGGGTCACAGGTCAAACTAGAATGAGAATGATTTATTCTTGTGAAACTTGGGTAATGCATTGCTGTCACCTTGTCAGCTGTCAAAAATGCCACCAACCTTTTTATTTACTTGTTTCAGTACATGCTTCTAGAAATCATCAATCTTTAGAATTGACACTTTAATTAAAACCTGAGCAGAAGCTCTTGGTGTGAATGCACACATGGTTTAGTGCCCATGTGTGAATGCGTGCTCTTAGATGCCGCTGGTGTTTATATGTGTTGCATGTATGTTGACAGATTTACAATGCAGGTGCATTCCTAAGTGCCATTGTACTTTGTGACTTAGAACTTTTAGAGAGAAACACTTGTGGGTTTGCAAACACTATAACTCACTGCAATGAATTTGAAATTATAATAGATTAATGTGTTCCATGAAGGAGACATGTGGAAAAGCTATTCAAACCAAATATTTTTTTATTCTAAAATGTGAAAAATCTTTTCTTATAACTTTTATGTCTTTTTTCACTGTAGCTTTTTAAATTTTAGAAAACAAAACCATAGGCGATGGTGCTGACTCTGAAAGTACAGAAACCTGAGGATTCTTGCAAACAGACAAGTTCCTGGGAAGCTGGAATCTCAGGTCTCTTCTATGTGAAGTGAGAGCTCTGTTTAGAATTTTCCACACAGGTCTGTCCCTAAGCAAGACAATAATATTTCTAATATTTTCCTCCTACTTCATGGGCCTGGTTCCTCCTTTCTGCTGTCCCTTGAATAATTAAAAAATTCAGATCCCTTTATCTTGCACACCAGACCTCAACAGTGAGAAACTTATCTCTTTTACTCAAACACTACCAGAAATCTCTTTCAAAAAACTGTCTTTAGTGATTTCCATGCTAAAAACATATTCCTTAATGTAAGCATGTAATGAGGTATGCCAAGAGGAATTTCCTTAGCTACCACAATCCATGAACAATATGAGAAAGTTTATTGGAATGTCAGATTCAGCAGCATATTTTCTGAGACACACGGAGAATATTTTCTTTTCTCAGTGCTTGTGCTCAATTTCATTATAGCTCAACTGTACAAGTATCATGTACATTTTTTAAAAGATACACAATTGAATTTTGACTTAAAATAACCTGAGAGGTCAAATTGGTTAGTGGGCTCATATGTTCATTGTACACAGCACAAAAAGTCATTCAGCAGGGTTCTCATACCTGCTGTATATTGACTTTTATGTGACAAGAAATAGAAGCCAGTACATATTCTCTTTTCAGGAGAAAATGTTTCAACCAAGTTTTCTTGAGTCAGAACTACATTATGAGAGCCATTATATTGTCAAAAATAGAGCCACTTATAAATAAGGCCTTACGGACAATAGAGCAAAACAAAGGTAGAGATGGGGACAACCAAAACTCAAAAACAAAAACAACTAGATTGACAGTTAAATACTTGATGGGTTCTGTTTCATTGTGAATGTCCAAGTTGTATGCAGATAAAAGATATGCTTGTCTTATTCTTTCAGTTTCTATTCCTGTTGCCTTGATGTGGGTAAGATTGGAAAACCTGTGACATCTTAGCAATCATCACTTTTTGAAAAGACATCTAAGGTAATGATTTGGAAGGGCAAGAAAAGGATCTATAAGAATTATTTTTATGGAATATGGCAATCGCAATTTTAAGAGTTAAAGAAGAGGAAATGGACAAGTCTGAATGGTATGATATGATATGATATGATATGATATGATATAAAGCATCTTGGGGAATAAACTGTATTGTTCACCATTTTAGCAATATTGGCTCTTAACTGATCTCTCTGGGATATTATCCCATGTATTTGTCATTTATGCTTATAATGCTGGCTATATTTCCTGTTGAATAAGTTCTCATTGATAATCATCCATTTACTATAACCACATTTAAATGTTTATGTATCAATTTCTTATAGCTTTAGATCAGGAATGTAAAACTAAATGCTTATTGGAAATGAGTAGGCAGCATAAGTTATTGAGCTGCTGCAGGACAGGCCATCAGAAGTTTCAAAGATGTGCTGAGCTGGAAACTAGAAAGAACATGGTCTTCTTACCACGGAAAACACTGATGACCTCCAGATTATTGGAGGTGAAAATTTTGGAGGTAATAGAACTGCTAATTTTTAAACATGCATTATATGTATTGGTTTATATATGTGTGCAAGTATGAGTACACATGTGTGAATTTTGAGGCCAGAATATCACCATGGTATCGTCACAGGAAATGCAGTCTACTTCCTTTAAGATGTGGCCTTTCATTGTCTTGGAGCTCACTGGTTCAGACAGATTAGCTGACCTGTGAGCACCAGTTCTCCTGTTTCCACCTCCCCAGAACTGGTTACAAGCATGTTCCACTGTGCCTGACATTTTTTAAATGTAATTTTTATTAATCAAATTTAGGTCCGTGAACTTAAAAAATAATGTGTTTCACTAATTATATACCTACTACCTGTAAATTTCTAATTTTTCAAAAAAAATAATCTGGGAATACAAAATTAAAGTGGATGTATATAAAATTTAAATTGTGTGAACTATTTCAAATAGACTATTATATAGGCTTACAGTCTATATTCTAAAAGTGTGTCTAGTGTGTGTAATAGACACAATGACCAATTACAATGTCTTATGTCAGAATTTCTCATGTAGAGTAGGAAAGAATAGGGTAGGAAGTACATTCTTTCATTTTCTCTCTCCCCCTGCCTTTAATTATCCAGTGTCCCTTTAAGGTAAAGCATCAATATATGTCCTTTTGAAAAAATTCTTTATGTTTAGAGTGAAAAGAAAAATTACATCTTAAGCAATGCAAAACTGTTCACTGAAATCTTAAATTACAAGTAGAGGGAAACCTAAGGGGAGCAGAGAAGAGAAGGGAGGCAGAGCCAAGTCAGTCAATGAAATGAGAAAATGGAGTATCTCAGAAGGTAGGAAACCATGAATATCATAAAGACTTCATGTAAATGGGTATGCCTGAGCTGGGATTAATACTTGAGTAGAGTGTGGCCTTTGATTTTAAGGTGGAATAAATAAAAAAACTGAAATTGTAGTGGTTTGGATTAGAATGACCCTCATAGACTCATATATTTGAATGCTTAGTAATCAGAGAATGCTGCTCTTAGAGAAGGAGGGGTGGCCTTGTTGTGGTAGCTGTATGATGATAATAGAGTAAACCTCTAAAACTGTAAGCAAGCACAAATTAAATGATTTCTTTTATTAAAGTTGCTGTGGTCATGGTGTCTCTTCACAGCAACAGACCATTGATTAAAACAGTTTGACCTTTGGAAAACATCATGGGCTCTTAGTTGAGAATTATAAGAGCCCAGATCCAACTTTCAAATGGTTAAATGAAACCAATTGGAGTTCCTAGTTTGGTTGTTCTTGGCTGAGTTTCACAAACTTGTGATAACTGAGAAAGAATGATAGGCCACAGTACAATGGCAAAGTCAAATAGCTAAAGTTTCTGCTGGCTGTTGTTTTACTTCTTTCTTTTGAGTTTTTTTTTCCTTTTTATTTTGAGGGGGTAGGATGTCCTGAAAACTTAGGGTCTCACACATGGTATGCAAACCCAATACCACCGAGATTTACACTTCCTCTGCACCTTTATTTCCATTTTACTTTGAGGTAGGCTAAATTGCTCAAGTTGTCCTTGAACTCATTATGTAGCCCCGGCAGGCCTTGAGTGTGTGGTCCTTTTTACTGGCTTTCTTGAGCAACTGGAATAACAGGCCTCCACCAACAGACCTTTATTTGAAAACCCTTTAATATAAAGCAGAAATACACTTTTTTGTTAAGGAATATAGTATCTCTGTTAAAGTTCTCAATTACAGTAAAGTGGAAGGGACGAGGTAGAGCATAAACAGTTGTGTGTGACCATGAATGCATGTGACCTCTAAGATTTTGTTAATGGTAAGACTTGGTGAAAGGCCATAGTTTTCTGATCTCTGGTTTGGAGGGAAAAACACACTAAGATTAGAAGTCATTCTTACATAGAGCCTGACTCTAAGTAACACTAGTTCACCTCTTCCAAAAAAATTAATGTTTTTCTGAAACCACGAAGAAAAAGAAGGAAACAGCACGACATAGAAATGATGGAAAGGTGATAGTTTTTAGAAGGATTACATAATTAGAATTGAGTCAGATCTAAGTGGAATAGGAAAATGAGCATGTTTGAGAAGGCTAATGAGAGAAGAAAAACCAGAGCATGGAGGTCAACTCCTTCAGAGACACATTAAACATCAGGGCAGAAAGGATCCAATGAAAGAAGAGTGATGATGGAATAAACCACCGCAATAAAAGTGTTCACAAAGTAAAAGTAGCTTCTTAGTTTATGAGGACATCTCTGATCCAGGGGTTCACTGGCCTCATTAAGCCAGGCCTGATTTTTCTTTCAGCAGCTGCCCTGATTTCTTATTCATTTCTAATCAACTAATCAAACCGTGGAAAGCATATAGGAAATTGAAAAATCATGGGGCAAGTTGGGCCTCTGCTTGTGTTTCTATGTGCCTCATCAGCACCAGGCCCAGTTGACATCTTGCCTGATTTCTTATCAGGCTTTGTCTCTTCTGGCAAGGTATGGATGATCCCACAGACACAGTGTGAGTCTACAGAATATTGAGCCTTGCAGATGTCATTAAGGCAATGTTCCCAGCTGATATAACGAATGCAGTCAGCAGGAGATCCAGCAAATTGAGTTTATCAAGAGTACTATTGCATTCTTATTATCTAGTTTAACAATTTGGGATCACCAAATCACATATCATCATAACTCCCTTTCTGCCAATGTTTTCCCCTTTTCTTTCAAGATTTACCGCTGAATCATTTCACAGTATGCTTTAATGACAGTGGATATGGGTTCACTGTGGTTTTGTAATAAATCTGCAGCTCCCAGGCTTTTCTAAAGAATTACAGGGTCTCTTTTCCAAGCACAGAGAAATGAAAATCACACCAAAAAGTAGCACCTAGGATTTAAAGTAAAGGCTCTTGGTTCAGCTTACAAGAACAAGATTCTCTTTTGCTTTTTCTTCCTGAGTGCCCTCTGATGTCCAGGCTGCTGCCCTTCCTGTGATAGTGGTCTGCAGAGCATAAGGCTGTCCGGTGCTCTTGGTCTTCACCAAGCCCAGTTGACACCTAGTTCGTGTCTCTATGCAGGCCAGAGCCATCTGATCTGTGCCTGACCCTTGTTCCATAAGTAGGAAGCAGGACAAACAGATGATTATGAATTATTTTGTTCTTCCCAGGCCTTGGAGAGGCAGTGGAAAGCTCCTCTCTTCCTGTCATGACTCTACTAAATAGAGTACCATAAGGACTGGGATGCATTCCAGGGATTTTTATTTAGGAACAGAGAAACTAGGCAACCTACTTTCTCCATTTCAGTCCCATTTAGACTAATGCTATGGAAATATTTTGAAATGATAGACAACTAGATCCTGTTTCTGCACCCCATCCTACATCCTTGAACTTGAACCTCTAGTTATGCTTCAGGAAAACTTGTTAATGTCTATGCTGGGATCAGTACTAATTACAACCATAATTACTTTGAAATTATACAAGTATTGTCATGTGGTTGGATGCATTCTCCTCCTTAAGAGAAGCAAAGACAAAAGATCTTATTGACCATATTTGGTTCACACTCTTGCTTTGTTATCTCTCTGCTGTTTCTGCAGGTAATTAAAATCTATGAAAATTCAGAGCTAAATCTAGTGGTTAAATAATTCATTGTATATTTAACAGACAAGCTGTACTCTTCACTTATTGAAGGTACAATTAAAAACACATAAAACTTTAATTCATATAATGTTTAATTGGTAGGTTTGAAGGCAATTATGGTGCCAATGTACTCTTTCCTCAATTTTAACTCCTACATTATTTTTCATTAAAAATGTTAAATTAAAAGAAATTGTCATTAAATATCAGGGAAAGCTGTCACTGAACCTAGCATGGGGTAGCTGTTAAAAAGCTAGTATTACTTGTGGAAAAGCTCCAATGGACTTACTCCTCGATAAATTATTATTAGTTAGGACAACACACAAGTACACACACAAACATATAGACACACACAAACACACAAATACACAGTTTCTCTCAAATACATATACACACTAACATAAATAAACTCTCTCTCTCTTTCTCTTTCTCTCTCTCTCTCTCTCTCTCACATTGTCATTGTTATAATAAAATCTTGAACATAGATATAAGCCAGAAAACTAGATAGTGTTAAAAGTATAAAAATATTATCAAAATGGAATAAACATGAGTTAACATTTTATAACATAGTAAAATTAATAGGCTTAGAAAAAGATATATATGCCCTAAGGCTGGGGATCCTTCATCTTAAAATATTAGGTGTGGCTACATAAATCTCTTTAGATACTGCTCCTTACCTAAAGGAGTTTCACATCTAAGAAAAGGGAAGAAACCCAAATCAAAAATCATGGCAGAGGATAGGGTTAAATAGCTGATCAGCTAGAGACTTTATCTTTGCCCTTTAGTGTTTTCATGTACCACAGAGGAGGGGGAGCAGCTGGTGTTTGTAGTTTTGATCAAAGATATGTTAAAGAGCTGCCATTCCCTGTCTTTGTTGTCTTATTCCTTTTCTTCAATTTCTTTGCTTTCTGTATGGTTTTAGTAAAAAATCCCAAGTGAAAAAAACCTTTCATACTGGAGAGCCAGGTGATATATAACATGAGAATGGATAGAGTTCATGTTGTCACCAAGAAAACAGAAATTAATTCACAGGTTTTGGGCACCTAAGCTATTACTTCAGGGCAGTGTTTTCTAATATTGCACTGACACATGGATTTTTATTTTTTTGTCTTACTGCTGCAACAAAATACCTGACAGAGACAATGTAGGAAGTAAAGGTTCATCTTCGCTTACAGTTCCTGGATGCACACTCTACCATGTCTGGATAGTATTATGGCAAGAAGAGGAGGTTGGAGTTTTACGGCCATCACCGTGAGTTCACTGCCTTAATAAGGTGAGAGTGCCTGTGCTCAGTTCCCCTTTTTCTCTTTATTTAGTCTTAGGTCCCAGTCAATGGGATGGTTCTGAACAACATGGAAACACCACATTTTCACTTTTGCTAGAAGATTTCCAGGGAAATTTCAGTATCACACAATATGCCCAGAAGAGTTCTAATTAAATGGTGTTTTTAAGATCAGGGATATCTAGAAATAATGCAACAAGAATTTTATGACTCTGAAGCAGTGCCATGGTCTCTGCTGCACTGAAACATCGCTCTCCTGAGCTTGTATGAGTTCTCAGATTTATCCAAAATATGTCACTCCTACCATACTATCCATCTGCCCTCACCTCTACTAACGTTTATGGAAAATATATGAGCCATGCATGGAAGCACACAGTTGGAGGCTGAAGCACAAGGTTCTCAAGACTGAGGCCAGCCTGGGCTATATAATAAGACCTTGTCTCAAAACCCAGACTAATTAAAAACTTCTAGGACTAAAGGGATCAAAATCACTTGTGCAGACAACAACTCTCTGGAGAATAAATATGGAACTAGTTCATAACCAATCTTAGAGCCAAACCCAGGCTTCTGCACCTATTGTCCTAACCCACACTAGCATGTCACAAGCTATTTGGAATTTTCCATTTAAAACAACTAGCTTTAGATAGAGAGAGAGGGTAGGATTAGAATTCCCTATTCAGAATGTGGTTGTATGAGAGGGAGAGGGCTGGAAGTGAGGTCAATCACAGGGAAAGTACATAAGCTTTCCAGATACCAGGTTCTCACCAGACAGGAGAATATGACTAAGTGTATAGGGGTCACTTTGCACATAAATTCTGGGACGTTGTATGAAACATCACGTGACCTCTTCCATGACATGGTATGATATACTATCACAACAGACATTCTGGATTTTGTTCCTAGCTAGACAATCCTTTTAGTGACATGCTTTACTGGTCTATTGTTCCACACTAGCTTTGAAAAATCTATCTGGGTTTTCTTAGAATTGTTATTGGGGTTTTAGTATTTTGATTAACAAATTACATAACCAACGGAAATAAATGGAAATATTTCTATGTTTGAGGTGGTTTCTCCCAGAGCTATTTTTCTCCATAAGGCAGTATATATTTTAAGTAATTAATTTTGTGGAAAATAAGATTTCTTGGAAATGTGTATATTGTGTTATAGCTGTTCTGACTTCTAGCTTAAGTCAAATACTGTCAAAAGCTTACAAAAATAGCCCTGGGCTTCTACCTAATTCCTTGGAACCTTTCTTTTCTCTGGTGTTCTAAGATTTCATGATGTGCCTTTCTCTGGCTCAGTTCTTGTTCATTTCGCTCAGCACTCAGTGGGCACTTTTAGTCTGGAGTTATATATGTCTTTCACGGTTGGAAATTTCTTCTTGTATAATTTCTTTGATAATTTTCCTCTCATCATTTTTATAGAACAACTATTAATACAATGAAAGCAGAAGAAAGTTTAAATGAAAGTTCCTCAGTTATGTAATTCAAACCATAAAAATAGAAGTGGAAGGAGACAGACGCCAGGTGTCAGCTAAAGAGTTGGCAGATATTTATCACAGGACTTTGAGGTTTAGTGCAAGCAATTCTTGCTATTATTTATTTAAAGTTTCCAGTGGCTGGATTAGCCAAAATAACTCACAGTATTTCAGAAGCTCATTATTTGTATAGTGCTTCCCTTTGAGCAAAAGGGAAAATTGACTATTGAGAGCTGGTAGCAGAGGATAAAATGGAATGGAGAAAATGAATGAGAATGTGGCATGCAGGTAATATGTTCATGAGCAGCCAGTGCTGCCAAGCACCCATCGCTGGGTATATGAGCTTAAATACAACAGTGTGCTCCTTCTCCAGAGAACTGTCCTGTTCAACTATAAGCTATCTTTCTTAAGTAGCTCTGCACCCACTCAGTCAAACTTGGAATCAAGACAGTGACTCTCTGTGTTAAAGGGATGAATGCTATCTTGAAGGGATACTGATACAATGGTGCAATATATACTATCATGTCTTCCTCATTGGAACCATATTGAAAGATGCTTCCATCTGTGATCAGAGTCTTCGAGAGTCTTCATGTCCTGCCTTAACCGGTGCTCTTCTACTGTCTCGAATAACCCCTGTCAATCCATGGCTTAAGCAAGAATCTCGCATCAGGCTATGCATTCAAGTACTTGGCCTAAGGCAAGTATTAAAATTTAAAATTCAAATAGTTCACCATTCCCTCCTATCTGATTATTCCTATTGCATAAGCATTCTGCTCCTATTAAAACAATGTGATGTTTTGAAAGGTTTTTGTTCTGCTATTTTTGCATCATATGTAGTTCCTTTTCAGCTGTTGATTTGGTCTCTACCATGCAGGCTTTTATCAAATGACTGACAATATTTGAATATCCATTCCTGTGTAAGATAGACACAGATAAAGAAAAATTGTTTGAAGCTCTATTTTCTCAAAGAGAAAAAAAAATCCTGTAAAAGGGGAGGAAGAGAGGGTGAATGAGTAAATGGCAGACAGTTTAAGTGAATTGTTTCATATGTTCATGAAGGCTGGTAGGTTTCACAGTAGTCTGTCTGCTAGCTAGAGACAAAGGAAACTGGTGCCATAGATCAGCCCAAGTCTTAAAGTTTCGTACTTAGGGAAGTTATGATTGCTATCTAGTGCCAGAAGCCCCAAAACCTGGGGTTCCACAGTCCAAAAATCTGGAGCACACAGAGCTTTGATATTCAGAGAAGGATGGCCCATTCTAAGAGAGATCTTTTCTGTCTTATCTTTTATATGAACCCCAGTCAATGTGTGTCTGCAAACAATTAGGTAAATCTCCATCATGCAATCCAAGATCTCACATGCAAAACATTTTCAGGATTACCTTCCCAGACGTACCTAAAAACATGCTTACCAGTGCCCTATCAAGTTGACATGCAAAATTATTAGCTTTAGATATTCCATGTGGACAGTGGAATTTTCTTTTGTGGCTAACACTTGTGGGAAATAAAGTTTAATAGACAGTGAACTAGATTTAGATTGACCTAAATGGATTACATTTGAGTTGCCATGATTTTTCTGGAGGAGTCCATTCTGTCTCTCTGACCTAGGGTATATGAGCTTGGCTGTCCGGCTAGTACCCCAGCGCAGAGGAAGAAGGATCATTAGACATTGTTTATCTTAGCTTTTATTAGGTCCTCTTATTTAAGTACAAGTGTTCATCATTCCCTATGCTCACCCTAATATACCTGCTCTCAGAGATTCTTACATCTTACTTTTCCAGAAGTTAAATCTAAATCTACAAAAATCATTTGAGGTAATCAGATGCTTAATTGTTGTAGAGATTCTCATTGTATGTCAACATTTCTGAATAGACTTTTGATGTTCCCATTTGCATTTCTTTTCTTAGAATAGATCTCTTAATAGTGTTTAACAATATTTGTTAAATAAGCATTATTTAAGAAGTGTTCATATGATGCTTATGCTCTCCTACTGTGGGGCTAACTGGTTCAGACGTAATTCATTTAAATATTACAACAGGACTTGCTGCTGTCTCCGATTTAAGGATGACTTTCTCAAGCCCGCAATTCTACTACATGAAGTGCTAAGTTTTGAGTTTAGGCAATTTGGCTCATTCTTAATCTTTTCTGCTTAGTCATTCGCCATGTTGCCAAACCACCATTAAGACTTGGCATTAAGAACACATGAGTCAATCAAGGTGGAATTTCTGTTTTCCCACTTGCATTTTGCTGTTTTCTATTTGCATTTTAACTTTCCAGAAGAAGGGTTTTCTTGTTTGTTTGTTTTGTTTTGTTTTTTAACGAGGCTTTCAGAGATGCTCTTATTTTTAAACTGGACACAGATGATTTTTTAAAGCCTTAATATCTGGTTGGAAGGAAAGGAATATTAGAACAAAGAAAAATGCAGAAAGCCATCTGGATGAAGGGATTAGGTCCCTAGGGCTTTTGGGACCTTCTCTATCTGGAAAAATTACATGACTTCATATTTGTAAAAGGTTTACCAAGTTATAACTTACATAAGTAAAACATAGGTAAACTACATATTTAAAGAATATAGCATAATGTGTCGGCACATAATAGTGAGACTATCATCTAAATCTAGATATCACATGTATCAGTCACAGCCATACTTTCTTCTTTCTCCCTGGCAATATTTCATGTGCATCCTAGTCTAAGCCAGCTTACCTCTCTGGAAACCCATTCCCACTGAAACTGATCTGCTCTTGGTCAATATTCATTAGTTTGAATTTTCTAGAATATTATAAAATGGAATCAGAAAAGCGTAACACTTAAACCTTTCTCTGTCTTCTTTCCCTCAGGATCATTATTTTAGGAGCAATATACATTTTACGTGTATTGATAGCTTGCTCCTTTTTCTTTTTTGGGTAGGGTTGTATTGTGTGGCTACATATCAATCCATTTACTCCCATACTTATGGATGTGAGTTTTCATTACAATTTTCAACAATTATAAATAGAATTGTCATGAATATCTACACATGACATATTTTTAAAAAATTAATGTGTTATATTGTGCTTTTCCCTTAAATCTGTGGACATTTGAAATCAAAGTGACTGGTTATTAAAGTATAAAAAATCTTTACACATGCATTATATACAAATGCAATTCTTACATGTCTATACGTTTATTATGCTTAAGAGGTTTAGTCCTTTACTCTACCTACATAATGAGAATGGCATTAAAATTATATGGTTCCACAGCAGAAGCTGAGACTCATAGCCATACTTTGGGCAGAGTGCAGGGAATCTTATGAAAGAAGGGGGAGATGGAAAGACTTGGAGGGGATAGGAGCTCCATAAGGAGAGCAACAAAACCAAAAAATTTGGACAAAGGGGTTGGTTTGTGAGACTGATACTCCGACCATGACCATGCATGGAGATAACCTAGAACCTCTGCACAGATGTAGCCCATGGCAGCTCAGTCTCCAAGTGGGTTCCCTAGTAATGGGAACTGTCTCTGACATGACCTCAGTGGCTGGCTCTTCGATCATTCCCCCCTGAGGGGGGAGCAGCCTTGCCAGGCCACAGAGGAAGACAATGCAGCCAGTCCTGATGAAAGGGGAGAAGAACCTCCCCTACCAGTGGACTTGGGGAGGGGCATGGGAGGAGATGAGGGAGAGGATGCTAGGTGGCCATGTAGAAATGTACAGGGTGTGGAGTGTAGGTTACTGAGTAAAGGGAAAGCCCTATGAACATAATGCCTGTATTGTTCTCATACAGCTGGACTCAGTACCTGAGGAACAGAGCAAGAAGACAAAATCCTTCATCTCTGTGAAGAAATATTAACAGTTCAGTTGTCATGTGGCTGTTTCCAGCCCAAATCTGCAGCACTCCACCCCTTTTTCATTGTTATTTTTTGTTTTTAGTGATACTTGATTTGGGCAGTCTCTTTAGCTGGATGCTTCTCTGTCTGCCTCTTAAACCTGAATTTACCTAGACTCTAATCTTGTTTCTTTCTTATTCAGTACATTCTACAGCTGAAACTGTGTGTGCCCATAGAATGAACTACTTCTTAAAAATGAATCATATTTCCCTGTATGCCTTGTTGCAAAGATCTTTCCCCTGACACTGACACTGTAATCAACTAAAAATTTTTCATCTGAACTTGGTTGTCCCAAAGTACCTTAAGATCATCCTGTATAGAATGGATTTTATTGTTTATCTTTTTCCTGCTTTACTTACCCTCTACAAATTTTCCTCTGTATTTAGTGCTGAAAATACTTAATGAAAATAAGATAAATATGAATTATTACAGTTTAGCTTTTTCTTCACACCATGTTCACTCAGACAGTTTTGGCCCTGGTATTTTAATGTTTTACCTGCTAATACTTCTACAAAAACAAATCTTCGTTCACATGTCTTGTCTCTCACAAAGTAAGATTTTTGAGATGGCATATTTAGCTTTATAGGACCCAACTTTAGACATAAATCTACGTAACAATAATTTTGTTGTTTGTGTCACTAAGTTGTTCAAGATTTATACAAACCAGATATCTAATTTGGACAGACAGTTTTTTCTAGATAGTACTCTTTTCATACTACAGGCAACTCAAGCATCAGAGAATCATTTTCTCACCAGGGCTTTAGGTCTATTCTTCTGCCCTTGGTCAATGTGATGTTCTCCCTGGTTGCAGCATCTGTGTGATAAATTCTGCCTTTCCTGATGAACAGGTTTCTCTCTGGATGTTTGTGACATGTCAATAATTAATAGAACCAACCAGTCATGGACATGTGATCAAAGCTTGGCAAATTTTGTCCCTACTTGCTTTTACCATTAAATCACAGACAGGAGTTTGGATAGGGTACTGAATATAAAAATGTGGGGAGAAGTGAGCAAAGTATTAATTTAAAGTTCAATTGTGAGAGAGACAGAAAGAGAGAGAGAGAGAGAATATGAGTGTGTGTGAGAGAGAGAGAGAGTGTGTGTGTGTGTCCTGGAGACGTACTATAGAGTATAGTTACTATAGTAACACATAATCAAAATTTGAGAATCTATTTTAGTCATTTTGCTAAAGTAGATGAGTTGTCACAGTATATTCTAAATATTTATATTTATATCCACAGATTACTTCTGTGCTCAGCCTTGGTCAGAGAAGCTTGTATTTGTTTTGGACAAATGCAGAGATCCATAAGTAATTAACATACTGAGAAGAAGTGACTATCAAGTGCTCAGCCCAATACAAGACCTGTGTATCAAACCCTCTGAGGCTTAAGATACATTATGGAAAAGGAGCAGAAAGGATGTCAGGGCCAGTGGGTGGGGAAACATGCTGAAAGAGGCTGTCCTTAGACATGGCAGAGCCACTGCAATGACGAACTCACCATAGCAGTGGTTACTGCATAAGGGTACACGAGATTAGGCCCTTAAACATTCTACAATGACTATAGGATAGATTTGGGAGGCTACACTCCTCTCCTCCCTGAACACACTGGCAGTTAATGGTCACCAGATATGGGGGGGATTTATTTGATGATATAATACCTGGATGATTGTTTGTGCTCAACTAAATGACCCCCAACACTTATTCATGAAAGTGACTGTAAGAAAACTGAGTGAGTTATACAAATGCAACAGACCTGAGGGAAACTAGTTGGTAAGAAGAAGGAATGCAATGCTAGTTGGAATAAGGATATAGTTGGGATTAGTGATATAATGTGGGATATACATGATCAGAATATTGTGTGCATATATAAAACTACCAAAGAACAAATGAAATGAAATGATAATAAAGTATATATTATGTTAATTGTATTTATCTCATTAAAACATTAAAGCAGCATTATTTCGTTTAGAATAAGTAGGTTTGGTTTCATGATTAGATACTAATTTCCAAACTCATCAAGTTGTATATGCTAATTATGTATACTTTCAGATATAAGAAAATAATCCTAAACTTTAAAAAGCAAAATGCAGAAAGGAGAGAAGGGTCTACTCCTGTATACCAGAACTAGGATTTTATATATATATAATATATATTATATATAATATAACATATACATAAAAATTATATATAATTATATTGTATATTATATAATATAATGTATTATATATTATAATAAATAATATGTAATATGTGATACATATATTTCAAATTATATATTGTATACAGTATATAATTTGTAATATATACTATATAATATATACATATTATAATGTGTATATATTATATATAATATATTATATGATTATATACTGTATATATTGTATATAACTTTTATACAGTGTATAATTTATATAAACTAATATGGACTAGAGTGTTAACTATACTTCATGTTGGATCACTTACATTTGAAAGAAATGAATAAACTGACAACTCATTTGATGAGCTTCATATTAAAGTTGAATAAATTACTTTTAATCAGTCCTTGATATTCAGAAGGAATTGCCATGAAACCTTAATCCCAGAATTCACAACACTTCACCTTTGATCTCCCAATGAGTTACTAACAAATTAGAGTGCACAAGCAAATACTACTGAATTCCAAACTTTATGTTGGTAAGCAAGAGGTTACATTGTGAGCAAAACGCTTTAGTCCTAATCTCACCCCTACACATTGTCAAAAAAGCATCACAAAACACATGACTCTGAAGAATTCCCAATTGCTCTGTTATAAGGTTTTATCACAGTAACTGATAAAATGAACACTCAATCTGAAAATGACAAAGTCCTGCTGTAAAGATTATACTCATAATTACTCAATGGTAATCCTCCTGAGGTGAGAGCCTGAGCTCAAATGTTTTTGTTTTTTACTTGACAGCAGCTGTGAACATAATATATGTTCAACTGAAGTGTTTGATGAAGATCTCAGTAAATTCTGCTTGCAGAAATGGAACATAGGATGGTACTCCCCTTAGGTAACAGAAGGAGCTCGTAGTGCTGGACGACAATGGAGACCACCCTGGACTCCAGCATTTAGCTGGCTTTGAATGTGTCTAGAGCAAATGCATTTAAGTATAGATAATAAATTATGTGATCTGACACTGATATTCTACCTCTGTACATTTGAGATGTATTAGTCATTTTTATTTTCTTTGGAACATGCTTTTCTTCTGTTTTATGGAAGCAGTTTGAAAGCTCCTATGTTTAATCTTGATTAGCAGTTTGTATTGAGAGATGCCTAGGAGATTACTAAATTATATAATGTCTTGATGTTTCTCTGAAGGAGTTGTCACAGATGGAGATCATGACAGCTCTGGTTAGTTTATGGTTCGTTCTACTTAATTTGGTATTGACTGACTAGATGATTGGGAGACAATAAGACTGAAAGAGAGGGACTAATTCTCCAGTAGTAGCTGAGAACACACTTGTGAAGAAGAGCAGATCTTGGCCTCTTCATCTTTATTTCCAGGCTACTGTACCACAGCAACTTGTGGAAAATTAGCAAATAAAATTTATTATTACTACTATTATTATTATTTCTAATTATTATGTCTAGTCCTCAAATACAGCAGAGCCCCGAGAAGGATAAATTATAGCAGGAAGTATTTAAAATGACAGAGGCTTACCCATTATGCACATGGCTACCCCATTAACTTCCTGTGATGCTGATGGCTTCATTGGGGTATAAGTCCCAGTGCAGTATCAGTCTTCAGCTGCCAGGCTCAGCAAATTTGAGAAACCATTTTGGGGAGGAACATGGGAGAGACTGACCTCACCTTATCTTGGGCAACGTGGGACCATTAATTCTCTAGGTGTCTTCTTTGTCCATAGTTCAGGCTGGTCTCAAGCAGTGGAAAGGCACTGGGGCAGTCTTGCCCAGTGGTTAGCATTCCATAATCCAGGCAGAGTTTTGGGGTCCCATAAAAGGACTGAAGCCAGGGCACCATGGACTGGCATCTGTCAAACCATGAGTCAGAATTAACCTTCTCTCTTTTAGTTGGCTTTGTCAGGAATTTTGCCGTGAAATGGATTACTAAAACAGAGGCTGGCTTGTTTCTTTTACAAAGAAAGCAAAAAGCTAACTTAAACTATGAAACACTTGGTCCCACAAATCAGAGACTCTGACTTCATGTTCTGTAAAGTATTAAAGCATTCACATTACTGATCTTCCATGCAGGTTTACTAAAACAATAAATAAATAAGCAAGTAGTATGTTGTGTGCTTGTGTGAGTGTGTGCATGTGTGAGTACGTGTGTGGGTTAGGTGTACATGCTTACATACATGTGTGTGCTGGTTCACTTGCTTATCTTATGGATATATTTCAGAAAAAGGGTATTGGATGGCCTTATCTATCACTATTGTCCAATTCCTTTGAGGCAGGGCCTCTCAGACTTGTCAGCCAACAAGTCCCAACAATCCTTCTATGTCCAGCCCTGTCTTAAGTGAGGTCTGCAGGAATTCGTGAGGACGTCTAGCTTGTTGTGTGGGTGCTGAGGGCCAAATTCCAGTCCTCACAACTATGTAGCAAGTGCACTTAACTGCTGAGCCCTTGCGTCAGCTCCGGATATTTTTCAAACGGCTAAAGAAACAGAATCAATCTTAAATCATAAGACCCTCACTCTCTGACCTTGTTGATTTCTGAGAGCTATTTAGTGTGAGATGTAGGCTTCAGCACTCTGGTTTTTACAAAGAAAAGGCAGGAAACATCTGATTGCTTTTGCAAGTGAAACCATGAATTTGTCAACATCTCCTGTTTCCAGGAAAGGCTTCCTTCTCACTTTTAGTTTAATATCAGGCCCCAGATTTGCCTGCATGGCCTAGTGGGAAACAGACAGCTACTTGCTCAGACATCTACTATTTATTTAGAATTTGGCATGTAAAAATCATCACTTTAGGTTTCTAGTGTGACTGAGATGGATAAGACACACTGTAAGTTTCCAGGCATCTTTTGATATATGAATCTAAGATTTTATTTCTCAAAGAGAAGAAAATGACAGGAAATTGTATTTTAGAGCTACATTATTCTAAAAAGTGTTCATATTCATAAGTCTTCAGACAATGTCCTGTTGATCCTCAAAGGTACCTACAAAAAGCAAAATTAATTTTTTCTAGATATATATATTCTTTCTGCTTTATAGAGACTCTGGCTAACTCAGGAAAACACTGCAGGCTAGAAAGAATTGTCAATTGCATTTTGTTGCAGGGAAAGAACAAATACTTTTTGTTCTGTTTTGTTTAAAGGTGTGGAACACTGAATAATTTTTTAAATAGAAAATACCTCTTAAGATATCATGTAACGTAATCATGGCCTTCAGCAAAGACTATATCTATCAAGCCAAATTATTACAAAGCTCTTCGATGTGTTGAATCCAAATCATACCCAGTTCAATAGATAACAGCTTCTAATGTTAGTGAATATTTTCTTGGGGAAAATGTTAAATCTTGATGCAGAGCTCTAGTTTTTTTTTTTTTTTTTTTTTTTTTTTTTTTTTTTTTTTTTTTTTTTCTTAGTAGAGGTGAAGACACTCTGGCTGCTATTCTGGGAAAAGGAATGTTAGGGCCTTCCAGTAACTAAACCATTAGTGCATCTATTGAGGTTTGTGAGATGCTAAATTATACTTTAGAAGATAACTGGTGCATGAGAGGAACTGAAAAGTAATAATCCAAGTGATCTTACGGTCATGCATTTGTCAAGTCAAGAAATAAAATATGGGAAGAGGAGACTAGGATAAACATTTAGGGAGAGAATGTGCAGGCTGACTGAAGCAGACTAGAAACCTGGGCAGAAAGGAAGTCAGATCAAAGGAAACAAACAGATTTACTTAGGCACATAGTTTTAGAGTAGGATTTACCTTTGCTTATTCTCATTCCCAGAGACACTGAGGCAGGAGATAACACATAAACAGTAAAAGAATAGAGCTCATGGAGAAAACTTCAAGTACCTGACATCTTACTGAGAATAGACTGTGGAGTTAAAAGGATGTTAGGAGTTCAACAGTGGTGCAGGGTCCACTAGGAATGAGAAGCAGAAAATCTTATTTGGTAGAAGACAGCCAAGCAGTCATGATAGACAGAAGGTGTGAGAGGCAAAGCCAGTGCTGGCAGGCTGGCTGGCTCAGCAAAACCCTTGAGAAACATATTCTAGGCATTATTACTCTTAAACATATTCTTGTTTCCAATACAGACAATAATAAAGGACTGCATTATGAATAAAGATAAATCCTAACAGGCGTGAGAGACCACACTATCCCGTAGGCAAAGATTTAACCAAAACCAAATGTATTTACTTCTATGAAGCTGGGAGGACCAAGTGAGCTCAGACTAAAAACAGCTATTGAGGAAACTACAAGGTGAGATGCAGCACTGCCAGCCATGACTATCAAGCAGAGAGTCAACATCAGCAGCTGACAAAGCACTGCAGAATATGGACAGAGAATGGCTTCAACCAACCCTTACTGTGTAGACAGTGTATGGATGGAGCAGGACCCCAGGTGTTGCATAGTTTGAGAGCCCCCCATTGGCTTGGCCCATAGTAGACCAAAGAGTTAATCTTTTTGCAATTGCCTTAGCCTATGTCCAAGTTTTGGCATAGCCCTATAAAAACTCCAGACCAGAACTTTTGTTGACTTTTTCCTCTGTTCAAAACTCCTGCCATTCTCAGAATTTTTGTTTTTATTCAGTTTTTCACTTTTTCTCAGTTTCTTACTTTTTTATGACTGGTTTGCATGCTTCTATGAGAATCTACATCTTTAATCGTCAGTAGCTTGAGAAACTGAGAGCCACTGTCTGAGCTTCACTTGAGTTTCCAGCACCTTATTTTCTTCATACAAGCATAAAAGGAGGTCCTGTCCTACTTAAAAGTGCTAGCTAAGGACAGGACTGGAGCCCCACAAGGAGACCAACAAAACTAAAAATTCTGAGCTCACGGTATCCTGCAAGGACTGCTGCACCAACCAAGGACAATGCATGGAGAGGACCTACACCCCCCTGCTCAGATGTAGCTGATTGGCAACTCAGTCTCTATGTGGGTGCCCAATCAGGGGAGCAGGGACTGACTCTGTCATGAACTCAGTTGACTGTTCTTTGATCACTTGCCCCTGACGATGAGGCCTTGCCAGGCCATGGAGGAAGAGAATCCAGGCAATCTTGACGAGACTGGATAAGCTATGGGCAGATGGCAGAGGAGGAGAACTCCCCCTTTCAGTGGACTAGAGGAAGGGGGCAGGGAGAAAGAGGGAGAAAGGGCGGGGCTGGGAGGAGTTGAGGGAGGGGGTTTCAATTGGGATATATAATGAATAAATTGTAAATAAATAAATAACTTAAAACAAAAACAAAACAAACACACAAACAACAACAAAACACTGCATCAAGATCTCACTGAGACCCATGACCCTGACTCTACATGAGCTGCACAGCCCAGACTCGTAATGTGTGAGCGCATTCCAGTCCATGTGTCCAGATGGTCAATGCCTGTGGACAGCTCTACTGTCTGTAAGATGGGATTCAACCTGAGGAACAAATGCCTAGTGATAAGATCATTGGTGGAGCGGACAACTCCTTCACTACCTTCTTTTGTGAAACTGGAGCCTTAGGCAGTCTTCATGGATTTGGAGCCTACTATAATTGATGAGATCTGATATGGCTCATACCTCCCTCTGTTCCCTCCAGAGCAGCTTACCACTGGGAAAGAAGATACAGCCAATGACTACGCCCATGGCTACTATACCATTGGAAAGGAGATCATCGATCCAGTGCTGGACAGGATCCCCAAGCTGTCTGATCAGTTCACAGGACTTCAGGGCTTCACAGCTCTGCCGCGGGCACCAACTCTGGCTTCACCTCCCTGCTGATGGAACGCCTTTCTATTGAATATGGCAAGAAGCCCAAGCTGGAGTTCTTTCATCTACCCAGCCCTACAAGTGTCCACAGCTGTAGCAGATGCCTACAACTCCATCCTGACTACCCATACCACCCTGGAACACTCAGACTGTACCTTCATGGTGGACAATGAGGCCCACTATGAATACATCTGTCTCTACAACCTGGATATCGAGGGCCCCACATATACCAACTTTAACTACCTCATCAGCCAAATTGTCTCCTCCATCACAGCTTCCGCGTGCTTCGATGAGGCCCTCAATGTGGACCTGACAGAGTTCCAGACCAACCGGGTGCTCTACTCTCAAATCCACTTCTCCTTGGCCACCTATGAGCCAGTTATTTCTGCAGAGAAGGCCTTCTATGAGCAGCTGTCGGTGACAGAGATCAGCAATGCCTGCTTGAAGCCTGCCAACCAGATGGTGAAGTGTTACCCTCGCCATGGCAAGCAGATGGCCTGCTGCCGGCTGTACCATGGAGATGTGGTGCCCAAGGATTTGAACTCCGCCACTGGGGCCATCAAGGCCAAGCACAGCATCAAGTTTGTGGACTGGTGTTCCACAGGCTTCATGGTTGTAATCAATTACCAGCCACCCACTATGGTATTTGGGAGTGGCCTAGCCAAGGTGCAGCATGCACTGTGCATGCTAAGCAACACAACTGCCATTGCTAAAGCCTGTGCTTGCCTGGACAACAAATTTGACTTGATGTATGCCAAGAAGGTTTTTGTACACTGGTAGATTGGTGAGGGCATGGAGGAGAGTAAGTTCTCTGACGCTTGAGAGGATATGGCTGCCTTCGAAAAGGATTATGAGGAAGTAGGCATCAACTCCTATGAGGATGAGGATGAGGGAGGATAGAGAAGTACTTGGAGCCTGTTGGCTGTGTTTATTGCAAAATCCTCTTGAAATAAAGTCTCCTTGTAGAGTTAAAACAACAACATCTCTGCATCAATGTGTTAAATAGTTTCAATGAGAGCAATCATTTTCTGTGTAAACATTTCCTTCATGTGGAAACAACCTTCCCTGAAGGGACAAGAAAAGCTCATGCAGCTCATAAGTCCAACAACCTCAGGAAGTGTGGGTAACAAGTACTGGGGAGAAGACTCTCCCGGCAGGGCAGCTGATCTACCTGAGAGATGTACAGGAAGCCCCTTGAATGCTGTGTAACGGGATTCTCTGCACTGCAGCTGCCCTTGAGTGACCTCTGCTCTCATAAATAACGTCAGTGAAGCCATTAACTTGGCTGACATCATTTCTTTGGTATGTCATCAGTGCCGTATTATGGATGAATAGACATCTTCCCACCCCTCTCAGAAGGGAATACACCATCCTAAATTATTTAGGAATTTCTAAATAAGAAATTCCTATTTAAATGAGTATATTTAACAATGAAAACAGCATGTCCTTCTAGCCATTATTATGTTTTCAATAATTTGGTTCCAGATTCACTTTGAGAATTTTTCGAAGCATATATTTCTGGCCAGTTTAGACCTGGTTATCAGTTCAAGTGAATGCTACAATTTTTTATTGCCTAAAATATATTTTCCATGTTAATTCTCATTTGTTTCATCAAATACATCTACTATAGTTCTAATACCTCATATTACATTTTACCTATGAATAAATTAACATTCATTTCTATTATGAGTTATTTTGTTGTTAAGATCTTCATATACAGCATTATTTTTGTCATAGGGACAGGGGCAATGTGGTCAAATGAGCAAACACAGGATTTTGAGTTGAATATATCTAGTTTTGATTCTCAGTTCTGTCATTTATAGCTTGTGATCTTAAGCAATGTATCTCACTTCCCTTGAGCTTTGGTTTCCTAAACTATAAAATTAGCATCACTATGGTTACTCAGTAGCACTATTTTGAGAATGAGAATTAATAATTGAGAAGTGCTCAGAATGCTCCCTGGTTCTTAGTGGATACTCAGTGGATAAGAGTTACCATTTTCAACACTGTTACCAATTATTAGACTTGGCTATTTTGTGGCTGTCCTTAGGAAAAAAGAGATGATGAGAGCCACCTTCTCTGGAGGAGAACTAGGAGATTCCATGAGAAAAGGATGGATAATGAACTCAAAGGGAAGTGCCTTGCCTGGTTTAATAGGATGGCACTCCACCTCAAATCCTTCCTGGAAGCTTCTGGGATAAAGGAGCTATTTATAATTAGAGAGCAAGAGAGGATTTTAATGAAAGAAATCAATATTAGCAAGCTCGGTATTTTCAGCCTTTTGCTATCAGATATCATGCTTTCTTCCATCATTCGTGTTTTGGTTTTTCCTGGAGCTTTCCATGTATGTAGATGTAACGTCTACTTAAGTATGTGAGTTGACCCATTACTCCCAGTCCCATGTCACATGTAGATCATTCCTCAGTGGGCACACTTGCACCATCAACTCTGTAATTGCTTAACTATGCTTCAAGCCAACAAAAGCAAGGAAACTCTGAAGTCTGAATCCCAAATCTTTGTCCAGCACTGTGAATTAAATATCTGAGTCCTAACAGAGATTTCATAATTTACCCAGAGAAGTATTTTATCACTGAAAGCTGCGGGGAGGGGTGCATTTACTTATGCCTTTTGAAGGTTTCTTTTTTTCAACAGATGAAGTCAGGAAGACAGACATGCTGGTTAGGCCACCTGGCTTTTAGCCAACATAACTCAGAGCTCACTCCTGGCCTTAGTGACAATTACCACAAAGGCTCATGATGAAAAATCACTCATCCATGCTTTCTGTAGGTCAAGTGAATTGATTAAGTTCTGCTTATACAAGATTAGAAATTCTGTGCCTTTAAGAAACAAGCACACAAACTCCTAAATTATACCCAAACCAAAACCCTAAACAAATACATTTTTTCAAAATGCCATTGAGATGTGGTTTATTTATTTATTTTTTTACAGAACAATAGTTAAGGGAGGGATATGACCTTACTGTTATTTGAGCTCCTTAGCTAAAATTAGTAAACCACTGTGTGTTTGGAATTTATTTTGTTTCTTAGGAATGAGTGGCAGTTTTGAATGGTTTGAATTTTGTAATACTCTTCACAAAAGTACTTACTTTTATTTTTATTGAAAATAGACTTAATTTTTTTATATAATATATTCTGATAATGGTTCTTTTCCTTCAATTCATACCCAATACTTTTCAGTTTCTTACCCTCACAAATCCACACTCTCTCTTTCTCATTAGAATACAAACAGGCACCTAAAATAGTAATAACAGCAAAATGGGAAAAGTGTAAGAAATTCAGACACCGAGACACACACAGAAAACCCATAAAAACAAAATTGGAAACCATAATATATAAAGAAAAGATTTTTTTTTTCAGAGGAAAAAAATGCTCAGACAAAGCACTATGAGACAAGGAAAAAAAAACCTCCGAAATTACTATTGCGTTTGTTTTGTGTTGACCCTTAAGTCAACTGCTGGACCTTAGGTCTACTCTGAAGTAGGCCTAGGTTTATATAGGTTTGTATACCCAGTGAGGCTCTGTTGTAAAAACTAATTTTTCAGGTGAGTAGTAGTTAATCAGGCTAGCTTCTGGATTAGGGGTGAGGCATGTAACTATCTCCCCTCTCAACACTATACTCTATCTGGCATAGGCTCTTGCAGGTCCTGTGGATGCTGCCACAGTCTTTATGCACTCAAAGTCTCAGTCCAGCTGGGTCTATAAGGACTTATTCCCTTGATATACTCCATTTGCTCTGGCTCTTACAGCATTTCTTCTTCATAGTTTCCTGAGCCCTGATGGGAGGGATTTGGTGGCAACATTCTATTTAGGACTAAGTGTTTCAAGTTTTCTTACTCTCTGTGGTTGTTCAGTTGTTAGTCTCTGTATTGAGCCCATATACTGCAGGAGGAAGCTTCTCTAATGATGGCTGAACAATACACTGGTCTATTAGTATAGAAGAATGTCATTGGGACTTATTTTATTGCCATGTTCCTCTAACAGAACAGTACTATTTAGTATTCCCCCAGTTGATAGCCTATCTAGTCTCAGGTTCTTGGCTACCCAGGCATCTAATGGAGTAGGTCTTCATTTCAATCAAATAGTGGTTGATTATGCCACAACTTTTGCTTCACCATTGCAGCAATATAACCAGTCACCAATGGATATTACAGGTTCTGCAGCTGGGTTAATGTTTGTCTTTCCCCTCTGGTAGTGTGCAGAGGGCATTTCATGATTGAGTCTGTAGGGCAAAGGCTCTAAGCTCTACTTCTCTGAGTCCAGTGGGTCTTACAAGTAGTGTCTTCAGCAACAAGTCCTTCATCAGCTCTTGGAGAGCAACCAATAAACTTAGCAATGTCCTGGATCATTAGGAAGTTTCCATGGGCTTTCTTGGACAACATTACCAGCACTGGAGATTTCATTTGGTGGGGAGAGAAGTCCAACTGGGGCTTTGTCACTCCCGTTATTGAGTGATTCTGATTTTTTTTTCATATTTTAAAATATTTTTCATATTTTAAAAATGTATTTTAAAAATCCTTTACTGTATTAAATTTCCTTATTACTCTTCAAATGGCTCTTTATTTTAGCTGTCTCTCCCTTTTCATCACCTTTTATTCTTTATAGCAACTTTGATTTCCATGTATACATAACAGATATCAATGAAGTTAAAGAAATGATATGATCTTAGGAAATTACCATCTAGAAGTCAATAAAAAACACTCTTTAAAAAATATGTTCTTTCTTCATTTTCCTAAAATCAAAATAGAACTAAGTTAATTTCTTACCAAACTCATCTTCCACTAAAGGTATGTGCTGCAACTTTGGAGGATTTTCCTACCTTCTGATTTATTCTGTCACCTATTGTTATTTGTTTGAGAACTTTTATGCACATCATGTGGGCTTCCACTTGAAGGAAGCCAATGCTCTGTTTCATAATGTTTTTTAAAGCAGTACAGGTGTAGAGACAGGGGGATCTGGAGACTCTGTATTGACTGAGAGGGTGTTGAGGAAGTAGAGAGAAGGTTGGGAATTGGACCTTGAAGGTTGATGTCTAAAAGAGCCATTGCTAAGGATATATGTCAATAATTCATCCTGTTATTTGTAACTTTTTAAAATTGTTGCTATGTAAGCTGTTTTCCTTGTTTATTAATCATCATTTTTTCCTCATACCTTTCTGCCCATGAAAACGTAATACTGAAGATATTTTACAAATCCGTTTGGTAACAATCATTCATTTCTGTTCTATACTTCAAAGGGGTAAAAATTATTCCCCTCCCCCCATTGTTTGTTTGTTCCATGGCATTGCTGTTGCTCTCAACAGACATCTAAGGTCCATGTGAGCTAACTGAGTTTGAGAGAGAGGTGCTATGTAAAACTATGTAACTAACATAGTTAGTTGGTCTGGGTATCTAACAGAAAGTTGACAGGAATGAGAGCTATAGTATAGTATAGTATAGTATAGTATAGTATAGTATAGTATAGTATAGTATAGTATAATATAGTATAGTAGGCTTTATTATAGAAAACTGCAAAAGCAGTCCTTTGTCAAGTATATGTAAAAGGGATCTCCCAGTGTTCTTCCAGGAGCTACATTGACAGTGTGAGAATGTCTTAAGTTAAGGGTTCACAGAGAAGGTAGATTTTTTTTTATTTTATTATTTTTTTTATCAGTTACATTTTATTAACTCTGTATCCCAGCCGTGTCCCGATCCCTCATTCCTTCCCAGTCCCTCCCTCCCTCCCTCATCTCCACCGTGCCCCTTTCCAGGTCCACTGATGGGGGGGACCTCCTCCCCATTCATCTGATCCTGTTTTATCAGGTATCTTCAGGACTGGCTGCAAAGCCCTCCTCTGTGGCCTAACAGGACTGCTCCTCCCTTCGGGGGTGGGGAGACCAAAGAGCCAGTCATTGAGTTCCTGTTAGAAATAGTCCTTGTTCCCCTCACTTTGGGAAACCAATTGGTTACTGAGCTACCACAGGCTACATCTGAGTGGAGGTTCTAGGTTATATCCATACATGGTCCTTGGTTGAATGTCAGTCTCAGAAAAGACCCTGTGCCCAGATATATTTGGTCCTTGTGGAGCTCCTATCCTTTCCCCATCAGACTAACTCCCCTTCTTTCTTATGATTCCCTGTACTCTGCCAAAGGTTTGGTCATGAGTCTTTGCTTTGAAAACACTGCTAGTTAGAGTCTTTCAGATGCGCTCAGTAGACTCCTGTCATACCTTCAATGCACATCCCATCTGTCTTTCTAAACGAGGATTGATCATCTTACCCCATATCCGCTCAATTGATTATCTTTTTTAGGTGTATAGATTTCATTATGTTTATCATATCTTATAGGTCTAGATAAGTGAGTATATCCCATGTTTGTCTTTCTCCTTCTGGGATATTTCACTCAGAATGATCTTTTCTAGATCCCACCATTTGCTGGCAAATTTCATGATTTCCTCCTTTTTGATTGCTGAGTAGTATTCCATTGTGTACAAATACCACAATTTCTGTACCCATTCCTCCGTTGATGGACATCTGGGTTGTTTCCAGGTTCTGGCTATTACAAATAAAGCTGCTACAAACATGGTTGAGCAAGTATCCCTTTTGTGTACTTGAACAAACTTTGGGTATATACCTAGCAGTGGTATAGCTGGGTCTTGAGGGAGCACTATTCCTAATTGTCTTAGAAAGCGCCAGATAGCTTTCCAGAGTGGTTGTACCAGTTTACATTCCCACCAGCAGTGGAGGAGGGTTCCCCTTTCTCCACAACCTCTCCAGCATGTGTTGTCACTTGAGTTTTTGATCTTGGCCATTCTGATGGGTGTAAGGTGATATCTCAGGGTCGTTTTGATTTGCATTTCCCTGATGACTAATGAGGATGAGCATTTCTTTAAGTGTTTTTCTGCCATTCGATATTCCTCTGTCGAGAATTCTCTGTTTAGCTCTGTTCCCCATTTTTAATTGGATTACTTGGTTTGCTGCTTTTCAGCTTCTTTAGTTCTTTGTATATACTGGATATGAGTCCTCTGTCAGATAAAGGGTTAGTGAAGATTCTTTCCCAATCTGTAGGAAGTTGTTTGGTTTTGATGATGGTATCCTTTGCTTTACAGAATCTTTTCAGTTTCATGAGGTCCCATTTATTGATTGTTGCTCTTAGAGCCTGTGCTGTTGGTGTTCTGTTCAGGAAGTTGTCTCCTGTGACAATGAGTTCTAGGCTGTTCCCCACTTTTTTTTCCAATTGATTTAGGGTATCTGGTTTTATGTTGAGGTCCTTGATCCACTTTGACTTTAGTATTGTGCAGGGTGATAAATATGGATCTATTTTCATTTTTCTGCATGTAGACATCCAGTTGGTCCAGCACCATTTGTTGAAGATGCTGTCTTTTTTCCATTGAATGGATTTGGCTTCTTTGTCAAATATCGAGTATTCATAGGTGTGTGGATTTATTTCTGGGTCTTCTATGTGGTTCCATTGATCCTCCTTTCTGTTTCTATGCCAATACCATGCAGTTTTTATTACTGTTGCCTGTAGTACTGCTTGAGATCAGGGATGGAGATACCTCCAGATGATCTGTTGTTGTACAGGATCGTGTTGGAGATTCTGGGCTTTTTGTTTCTCCATATGAAGCTGAGAATCTTTTTTTCAAGGTCTGTAAAGAATTGAGTTGGTATTTTGATGGGAATTGCATTGAATCTGTAGATTGCTTTTGGCAGGATGGCCATTTTCACAATGTTAATCCTACCAATCCATGAGCACGGGAGATCTTTCCATCTTCTGATATCTTCTTCGATTTCTTTCTTCAGAGACTTGAAGTTTTTCTCAAACAGGTCTTTCACTTGCTTGGTTAGAGTCACACCAAGGTACTTTATGTTATTAGTGGCTATTGTGAAGGGTGTTGTTTCCCTAATTTCTTTCTCAGCCTTTTTGTCTTTGGTATATAGGAGGGCTTCTGATTTTTTTGAGTTGATTTTGTATCCTGCCACTTTGCTGAAGGTGTTTATCAGCTGAAGGAGTTCTCTGGTGGAATTTTTGGGGTCGCTCATGTATACTATCATGTCATCTGCAAATAGTGACACTTTGACCTCTTCCTTTCCGATTTGTATCCCCTTGATCTCCTTTAGTTGTCTTATTGCTCTGGCTAGGACTTCAAGTACTATGTTGAAGAGATATGGGGACAATGGACAGCCTTGTCTTGTCCCTGATTTCAGTGGGATTGATTTAAGTTTCTCTCCATTGAGTTTGATGTTAGCTATAGGCTTGCTGTATATTGCCTTTACTATCTTTAGGTATGTGCCTTGTATCCCTGATCTCTCCAAGACTTTAAACATGAATGGGTGTTGGACTTTGTCAAATGCTTTTTCAGCATCTAAGGAGATGATCATATGGTTTTTCTCCTTCAGTTTGTTTATGTAGTGGATTACCTTGATGGATTTCTGTATGTTGAACCACCCTTGCATGCCTGGGATGAAGCCTACTTGGTCATGGTGGATGATATCTTTGATGTGTTCTTGGATTCGGTTTGCAAGTATTTTATTGAGTATTTTTGCATCAAAGTTCATAAGAGAGATAGGCCTGAAGTTCTCTTTTTTTGTTGGGTCTTTGTGTGGTTTAGGTATTAAGGTGACTGTGGCTTCGTAGAATGAGTTTGGTAGTGTTCCTTCTGTTTCTATTTTGTGGAATAGCTTGAGGAGAATTGGAGTTAGCACTTCTTTGAAGGTCTTGTAGAATTCTGCGCTGAAGCCATCTGGTCCAGGGCTTTTTTTGGAGGGGAGACTGTTAATGACTGCTTCGATTTCCTTGGGAGATATAGGGCTATTCAGTCTTTCTACCTGATCTTGACTTAGTTTTGGTAGATGGAATCTTTCAAGAAAATTATCCATTTCATTTAGATTTTCAAATTTTGTGGCATATAGGCTTTTGTAGTATGACCTAATAATTGTTTGAATTTCCTCAGTGTCTGTGCTTATGTCCCCATTTTCATTTCTGATTTTGCTGATCTGGATAGTTGCTCTCTGCTTTTTAGTTAGTTTGGCTAAGGGTTTGTCTATCTTGTTGATTTTCTCAAAGAACCAGCTTTTTGTTTCATTGATTCTTTGGATAGTTTTATTTGTTTCTAGTTGATTGATTTCAGCCCTTAGTTTGATTATTCCTAGCCGTCTGCTCCTCTTGGGTGTATCTGCTTCTTTTTTTTCTAGGGTTTTCAGTTGGGCCATTAAGTTGTTTGTATGTGATGTTACAAATTTCTTCTTGCGGGCACTTAGTGCTATAAATTTTCCTCTGAGCACTGCTTTCAATGTGTCCCATAAATTTGGGTATGTTGTGCCTTCCTTTTCATTGAATTCTAGGAAGTCTTTAATTTCTTTCTTTATTTCTTCCTTAACCCAGCTGTCATTGAGTAGTATGTTGTTCAGTTTCCACGTGCGTGTCGGCTTTTTGTTGTTTCTTTTGTTGTTGATGTCTAGCTTTATTCCATCGTGGTCAGATAATATACAAGGGATTATTTCAATCCTTTTGTATCTGTTGAGGCTTGCTTTGTGACCCACTATATGGTCTATTTTGGAAAAGGTTCCATGCGGTGCTGAAAAGAAGGTGTACTCTTTTGAGTTTGGGTGAAACGATCTGTAGACGTCTATTAGGTCCATTTGATTTAGGGATTCTGTGAGTGCTTTTATTTCCCTATTTGGTGTCTGTCTAGTTGATCTGTCCCTTGGTGAGAGTGGAGTGTTGAAGTCTCCCACTATTAAGGTATTAGGATCAATGTATGATTTAAGCTTTAATAATGTTTCATTTACGAATGTCGGTGCTCTTGTATTTGGGGCATAGATATTCAAGATTGTGATGTCCTCTTGGTGGATTTTTCCTTTGATGAGAATATAGTGGCCCTCCTTATCTTTTTTTATTAACTTGGGTTGAAAGTCTATTTTATTAGATATTATGATGGCTGCTCCAGCTTGTTTTCTGGAACCATTTGTTTGAAAAACAGTTTTCCAGCCCTTTACTCTGAGGTAGTGTTTATCTTTGTTGCATAGGTGTGTTTCTTGGATGCAACAGAATGTTGGATCCTGTTTCCTTAACCATTCTGTTAGCCTGTGTCTTTTTATTGGTGAGTTGAGTCCATTGATATTGATAGATAATAGTGACCCATGCATGTTAGTTCCTTTTGTAATGGAGTCGGTGATCTAACCTTGTTTCATTGCTTGTTTTCTTTTCATTTTTGTTGGGATATTATCTGTGTGCCCTGTTTTCTTGGGTGAATTTGTTTTCATTGGATTGGAGTTTTCCTTCTAGTATCTTCTGTAGGGATGGTTTGCTGTGTAGATATTGTGTAAATTTAGTTTTGTCATGGAATATTTTGTTTTCTCCATCTATGTTGATTGAAAGCTTTGCAGGGTATAGTAGTCTGGGTTGACATTTGTGATCTCTTAGAGTCTCCATGATACTCGCCCAGGCCCTTCGGGCTTTCATAGTTTCTGATGAGAAGTCAGGTGTGATTCTGATAGGTCTACCTTCATATGTTACTTGGCCTTTTTCCCTTGCTGCTTTTAATATCTTTTCTTTGTTCTGTAGATTTAGTGTTTTGACTATGATGTGACTTGATGTGTTTCTTTTCTGGTCTAGTCTATTTGGAGTTCTGTAGGCCTCTTGTATATTTATGGACATCTCTTTCTTTAAGTTGGGAAAATTTTCTTCTATGATTTTCTTGAAAATATTTTCTGGACCTTGGAGTCTGGAGTCTTCTTTTTCATGAATTCCTATTATTCTTAGATTTTGTCTTTTCATAGCATCCTTGATTTCTTGGATATTTTGTGAATGGAACTTTTCTGATTTTACTTTTTCTTTGAGAGAAGTATCCATTTCTGCAAGTGTGTCTTCAGCTCCAGAGATTCTCTCTTCCATCTCTTGTATTCTGTTGGTGATGCTTACTTTTGTGGTTCCTGATCTTTTCTCCAAGTTCTTCAGCTCAAGGGTTTTCTCATTTTGTGTTTTCTTTATTGATTCTAATTCTGTTTTCATGCCTTGCACCATTTCTTTCATGTGTTTGAATTTGGATTCCTGTCTCTCTACGATGGCCTCTATTTCTTTTTTCATTTCCTTCTTATATGCCACTAAATTTTCCTCTACTTGTGTATCTATTTGTTTGGCTATGTTTGCCTGTGTTTCTTTAAGGATATTGTCTATTTCTTCTTTCTTTTCCTCCAATTGACTGCCCATCTCTTTGAAAGACTTGTTCATTTCCTCCTTATGAGCCTCAAATAATTGGGCGAGCATGGCTTTAAAATCATTTTCCTGTGCTTCTGCTGAATTGGAGTATCCATCGACTTTGGGGTTTGCTGGTGAAGTCATGATGTCCTGATTTATGTTGGAAGTGTTCTTTCGCCTACCCCTGGCCATTGGCTTATCTGACACCTTCCCTGTTTGTTTTTGGATTCTGCAGATCAGACTGGTGCTGTCTCTCTCTGGTGTCTGGAAAGTTCTTCAGGAAGCTGAGCATTCTCAGCGTGTGCTGAGGACTAGCTGTCCTGTGGGAGGAAAGTACGCAGGCACAAACGGGGCAAATCAAGCGTGTGTGCGTGCGCGTGTGTGTGTCTGTGTGTGTAAGTGTGTGTGGACGTGTTTCTCGAGGGACAGAGTGATGGCTAATGTTGAACCCTTGAGTGTGTGGGAGGGGCTCTGCACTGTATATGTCGCAGGCGCTAATGATGATCGCAGCACAATTTCTGGCATTAACTGCCTTAACTCCTCAATCAGGCCCACAGGGCAGGGACTTCAATGTCCCTAGTGCCCCTCTGTTTCCCAAAGTGGGTATGTGGGTGGGAGGGGAGTTCGATGCCTGGCTTCTGATTTAGAAGGACCCAGGATCTGGGGAGCTGCAGATTCTCAAGGGTGCACTCACTTACAGGCAGGTCACTTGGCAGAGATCATGGTATCTGGGGCTCTCTGCTCTCTGGTTTGGCCCTGCTTCTTTGATGTGCTCCGCCAGTTCTGTGCTGTTGTCACTGCCAGGTTCTGAGGTCTTGCTGCAGCTGGAGATTTCAGGGTGGTCACTTCAGCAGGGATGGGGTAACCAGGCTCTCTGTTCTCTGGTTTGGCCCTGGTTAGTCTTAAACTTGAGGGCTGTGGTGCCCCGCCAGTTCAGTGCTGCTCTGCTGCCACGTCCCGCTGTAACTGGAGACTGGGTCGCTAGTCCCAAATGCTTTCTGGGAAGTCCTGGGGTCTCTTCGTTGTGCTCTCCAAGCTTGGGAGGCCCAGCGCCTGGTGTGTCCAGGTTGTATGATGTTTCTGCCTGGTTTGGGTGAGTATATAGCGTATTCTCTGTCACTGTGGGATTGGGCGGGCCGTACTGTCAGTGATGGCAATCCTCGAGAAGGTAGATTTTTAAATGTATATGAAATTCATTCCTTTATTCCACTAATATGTATTCCTCAGTGTCTGAATTAGGGATTAAAGTGTTTACCCTGGTAATATAGTTTGATTTGTGAACGCAGAACTGACATGAGTGGTGTTGCTAATGCGGCTTCTCAAATAAGCTTTTGCTTCTGTTCCACATGATACAGTCAGCTGTGGCCGGGGTCTACTGTAGGCTTATGATTGCAGAGTATAAACTTACAGATGAAGTTAAAACATAAGACTTTCTTTCAATATTAGAGGGTTCATTAAAATTGAAAATATACATTTGTAGAAAGTGATTCAAGAGAGCACAGGAAAAGAGCCAACCAAGAGTGAAAGTGAAAGAGCAGGGAGGCATTCACACTGAGCATTCATCCTGGAGATGACTTATCTCTCTCCAGGGAAAAAAAAAAAAACTCCAGCCATGGAAAAGGCCAAGTTCCTAAGACTTCTAATACTAATACCCTTTGAGCAAACTGTGTCTTTCCCTCATTAGAACATTTTTTGATCAAGAGGCATGCTCTCTGATACTGAGTCACCAGGCCAGAACTGGTTCACTTAACTCAATGGGATTAACAAAATCTGGCATGCATGATGTGGGCCCAAAGGTCTGACTAGGAAATAAGTGACACTTAGCAAGATTCATTTTTTCTGTTTAATATAAAATGTTCTCTCTCTCTCTCTCTCTCTCTCTCTCTCTCTCACACACACACACACACACACACACACACACACACAGAGAGTTCTTAAAGATCTGGATGCTTACATTGATTTTAGCCAGCTCTCTCAACAGTTTAAATTTTCAGCACTCAGAGTGACTTTTCTTATTTTCAGTGCTAGAAGTTGAATCACAATGTAATAGAAGTTGTTTACTTTTGTGAAGGAGAGGAAAATGGAGTGAAATCAACCATAGCTTTTTAATGCCAGCTTTTCCTATTTAGAAGATTGTTACTGATGATAAGGCATAAAACACATGGCTCTATTAGCAGGGTCACTCAGTCACAAAAGTCTGTTAATGTTGAAAATGACAGACCCATGCTGTGCTGACAAATAAGGCCAGTGCTCACCTTTTATTCATATGATTTCTTTTCAAATAGCAATAGAAGGCTGGAAAACTGAATGCACATTCTAGTGACATGCAGGATCCTGGAGACAGTGTCTCATAAATCATCAGTATGTAACAATTCTTCTAGTTTTATTATTTTCACTTTTTCTAAAAATGATGGCAACAAACAGAATTAGAGAATGTTCATATACAAATTTAAAGGAACATGCTGTATAGAAAATTCCATACTAAGCATGGGCACATGAACTATTACTAATATACTTTCATTTTTCTAGTAACCAAAGACGCCAAATAATCATTTACATCTTTAAAGATTGAAAGGATATTTCAAATTTAGTTGTAAATTTAATGAAGCCAAAAATATTGATTGTTAGCAAAACAATAAAGTAGAAAATAAAAATAAGCAAGCTTATTATAACAGTGTCCCAAAGAAAATAGAAAATAACTATGGTCACTGTGGTCATTGATGAACTGACTATAGTGATATGGATTAGACAAATAAAAACAAGAGTGCCCTAATTTAAATCAATCAGGAAAAGAAATCTTGCTGGTCTATGGCTTCATAAACTATTGCAAATCTTTAATATCTCTGACAGAAGAGGCAAACAATGAAGATACTATATTCAAGAATATAAAGCCAATACACTAGGGCAAGGGTTTTGCTGAGATTTAGCAACTTGTTATCTCCATCCCTGCTTACATCGTGAAAGGCCCTCATTGGCTATTCTCCCAGTGTGCCTATATAGACATTACTGACCATTTTCTTCTGAGTTTTAAAGCGCTAGTCATCTAATCAGGCTTCATGGTGTCATAACTAACTGGCATGTGGGCTACAAGGTCATATAAATACTTCATAGCATTTTGGTTTTTGCTGACTACTGACAGGCAACATGCATTTCTGAGAGTTTAATGCATTTTTACATGGGTGGTACCTTACCTATAGAATCTACAAAATACTCTTAATTTTGCAAGCTTTCCTATGACTTCTCTGTGTGTGCTGTGGCATGCATATCCACACCTACTCATACATATAACACACACATAAACATACAAACATATACATACCACAAATGTGAAAAAAGCACAAAAACAGAGAAAGCCTAAATCAGTAGTTCTCACCCTTCCTAAATTCAATGATCCTTTAACACAGTTCCTTTTGTTGTGATGAACTCCCAAACACAAAATTATTTTTGTTGCTACTTAAAGGTAATTTTGACACTATTATGTAATGTAAGTATCTGTGCTTTCCTAAGGTCTTTGGCAACTCCTGTGAAAGGATGGTTTAACTTTCCCAAAGTGGTTGTGACACACAGGTTGAGAACGGCTGGCTTAAAGGGACCTGCTCTTTCTCTATATTCTTTTAGCTGTTCTAGAAAAAAAGAGCAAGGGATATTACTCAGTTTCTATTAGAGCCCATTTTGTTTTTCTGACTGGAAAGATAAAGAAGATATTTTCATCAGTCAACAGAACTCTTGTTTCCTCTATCTCGAACATTCTTGTGATATTCAGCTTCCCCTAGGCCAAGCTTTGCCTAGAGATCCACTACAAGTGCTTTTCAGGTCCCTGCTGCCTTTGTACCACCCCAGCCAGCAATGGCTGCTGCTCTTTAGTTTGCTGAATGCTGTTAAGATCAAGTACTTCAGTTTGTATACCTGGTCTTTTCCATATACAAAACATACCCTAACAAAGACTGAGCATACTACTATTGTTCTTACAGATCATCACAATCATGCTTTAATGTTTGCCCTAGGTACTACATTAGAAATATTATGCATGTCTTGCATTTCCAAGCATATACACCCTTTTGCCTCTAACATTACATTCATTATTTTTCCTGATTATGATTGATTTGTACTAGTCCTCCTCCTTAACTCTTATTAACAAATTTCTTACATTATAGTGTGTTTCTTAAATACAAAATGGCATATGACTAAATAAACAAAAGTTTATTCTACATTTGAAAATTAGTCAATTATAAATTTTGATGACTACCATGGTATTAATTCTTTTGGAATTTGGTTCTGTTTGTGATAACATTTAACAATTAGAGAAACTGATTATATATAGATAAACAGATTTTCTGTTTACAACAGAAGACAGCCAAATGCATTCAGTCTAAGGTGAGAGTGGTGATGCCATTGTGACACATAAAATAGTCCATGATTAGAGTACAATTGACTTGTTGAACTAGATAGGGGGGGCAATTTATGAGATGTAATTAGCTTCAGAAGAAAGTTTGGTAAGAACATATTTAATGTGTATGTGTTAAAGCCATATTTAGGAGTTAAAGAAACTAAGGTTGGCTAAAATAGATTATCTATTAGTTATTTAAATAAAATTATCAAACAATCATATATGGGTCTGCACATCTAAGCCAACTGAGTTTTTATAAATGTACAGAAATACATACATTGGAGAAAAGATAGCATATTTGGCAATGGCAAATGGTACTTGGATAACAACATATCTATATGCAGAAGAATGAAATTTAGTCTTTTCTTCTCAACCTGCAAACAGATCAATTGCAAATAGATCAAAGATCTCAATGTTAGACCTGAAAATATGAAATATCTATAAGAAAGAATACACTTTAAAATATGGGCTCAGACCATGCATGGAGAGGACCTAGAGCCCTGTTCAAAGGAGGCCCATTCACTGCTCAATTTCCAAGTGGGTTCCCTAGTAATAGGTACAGGGACTGTCTCTGACATGAACTCAGAGGTGAGCTCTTTGATCACCTCCCCCTGGGAGGTACAGCCTTGGCAGGCCACAGAGGAAGATGATGTAGCCAGCCTTGATGAGACCTGATAAGTTATGGTCAGATAGAAGGAGGGGAGGTCCCCCCTATCAAGCAACTAGGGAAAGGGCATAAAGGGAGAAGAGAGAAGGAGGGTGGGACTGGGAGGAGATCAGAGAGGGGGCTGCAGTGAGGATACAAAGTGAATAAATTTAAATAAATAAACAAATAAATACAGAAATAAATAAAAAGAATTTAAAAATAAAATAAATGTAGGCTAAGGTAAGGGCTTTTCTAAACTGAATTTTCATCTGCTTCAAATAAGAGTAACAAATATTTATGATGTACACATTGCTCTGCCTGCATGTAGAATGGCAGAGAAATACTTACAGAAATGCTCAACGTCCTTAGCCATCAGTGAGACGCAAATCAAAATGACCCTGAGATTTCACCTTACACTCATTGGAATGACTAAAATCAAAAATTCAAGTAACAACACATGCTGGAGAGGTTGTGGAGAAAGGAGAACCCTCCTCCATTGCTGGTGGGAATGTAAACTTGTACAGCCACTTTGGAAATCAATCTGGTACTTTCTCAGACAATTAGGAATAGTGCTTTCTCAAGATCCAGCTATACTACTCCTAGGCATATATCCAAAATATGTTCAAGTACACAACAAGGACATTTGTTCAACCATGTTTGTAGCAGCTTTATTCACAATAGTCAGAACCTGGAAACAACCCAGATGTCCATCAACGAAGGAATGCATACAGAAACTGTGGTACATTTGCACAATGGAATACTACTCTGCAATTAAAAACAAGGAAACCATGAAATTTGCAGGCAAATGGTGGGACCTAGAAGAGATAATCCTGAGTGAGATATCCCAGAAGCAGAAAGACACACACGGTATATATTCACTTATAAGTGGACACTAGACCTATAAGATAGGATAAACATATTAAAATCTGTACAACTACAGTGTATCAAAGCAGATGTTGAGACTCATGGCCAATCTTTGGGCATGAGTGTATGGAATTATATGAAAGAAACGGGAGTTTGTAAGACCTGGAGAGGACAGGAGCTCCACAACTATATCTGTGCACAGGGGCTTGTCTGAGACTGTTTCTCCAACCAAGGACCATGCATGGATGTAACCTAGAACATTACTGAAAATCACAAGCTATCAAAATGCAGAGAACAAGTAATACAGTGCCCAGCCCCAACTGATATCTACAACACAACTTGTGAACCTAAGGTTCTAGCATTGTAGCAGAAGAAAGAGTAGACATAAGAGCCAGAGGAACAAGAAGTTTGCTGTGAGTGTCCTATCAGTGTTAGCAAAGCTATGCCTTATCAACACTACTGCATAAATAAGACTGGAACAGGAATGACACTACGCTAACATGGAAAGAAGAAATCCCATGAGGCCCCATTCCTAGACAAAGAATTACAGAAAACTAAGCAATACTGAGAATGGGATAAATAATGTTTCTCAGGAAAGTTCCCCTAATTGGCTTTCCAATACCAAGTGGTCAGGTCTAAAACGCCATACAAACAAGTAACATTATACAGACTGAGCACATTGTATTTATATATCATATGATTGTGTATTTATAAATATGTATGTACTGACAATTAAATAAATAGAAGCAACAATTTTGACAGAGAGAGATAGAGCAAAATGACACATGGCAAGGGTTGGAAGAAGGAAACGAAAGGCAGACAACAATGGAATATCTTAATTTAAACTTAATCTGGGTCCACAGTGGTTTACAGAGACTAATGCACCAACCAGAGAGTATGCATAGGAAGTACCAAGGCCCTTTACACATATGTAACAGTGGTGTAACTTGGAGTTCATGTGGGACTCCTAAGAGTTGGAGCAGAGGCTGTCTCTATCTCTGTTGCCACTTTGGGACCTTTTCCTCTTACTGGACTAGTGTAGCCTCAATAGGAGAAGATGCACCAGTCTTGCTGCAGTTTGATATGCCAGAGCTGGTTGATATCCATGGGAGGCTTCCCCTTTTCTGAGGAGAAAGGGAGGAGAAGTAGATGGGGAGGAGAAGGACTCAGAGGACAGGAGGGAGGATGCAAAAAATTAATGAATTAATTAAATGAAAAAGGACAACACATTCTTATGAGGGTGTGGCGAAAGGAAAACACCCAGACATTCCTTGTAGAGTGCAAATTAGAACAACAACTGTATAAACCAGTGTCATAGGTCAGGCATGGTGGCACACATCTTTAATATCAGCATTTGGGAGGCAGGTAGATTCCTCGAGGCCAGTATGGTCTATATAGTGAGTCCCAGAACGGTCAGGGCTATGTAGAGAGAGACCCTTTCTCAAAAAATATGTATAAATAAGTGTATAGTTCATCAAAAATCTAGAAATAGTTGTACCATGTGACTCAGCTATATCACTGTTGGGCATGCATATACATACATACATATGGGTATATATATATATATATATATATATATATATACTTTATTAACTACTATACAAGCATATATTTGTTTATGTTCATAGCTATAATACAGTTATGATACATAAACAGCCTAGGTGTCAATCAACTAATTAATGGATAATAAAATGTGATATATATTCACATGTATATAAATAAATTTTATTGAACTATAAAGAAAAAATAAACTTAAGAAATTTTCAGCTAAATCTATGGAGCTGTAAAATGTACTGAATAAAGTTACTCAGACTAAGAAATACAAATGTTATATGATCTCACACACATGTAAATCATAGCCCTAAATCTTTTAGATTTGTGAGTTTAATTTGGAATACTTTATAGGATCCAAGAGACAAGAAATGGCCAGTTGGTGGGAATGGAGAAGAAAGATATTAAAGGGGGAAGGATAGTAGAGCACAGATGATATGAACATGAAACGAGGAATGAATGATAGAAAGCAATGTTTAAGTGGGGAGAGGAATGCCACACTGTACCAAAGAAGGATGTTGAAAGAAAGATTCAAACAGCAAAAATGCTTGGAAAATTCATATCTACCTACTATTTTATAAGTTTCCTACATAAATAAATAAATATATGACTATACATTTAAAATTGTCTGTAATTACTCTTCCCAGATAATTCTGTTCATCCCAGACAGCCAGAGGTTCCCAAATAAAAAGCTTCATTTCACAGGTTGGATAACTTATATAAGGTTGTTGGTCAGAGGTGTCCTCGGGACCTCCAGATGACAAAGCTTTTGCCTGTTGTCATGGTTACCTACCAGACTTGATAGCAAGAGCCAATTGCAGAAGATACTGCACACATTGGTAAAAAGATATGCCAAGTCTAGTTCGTGCTTATCAGGTGCTTTTCTTTGCTTCGCTGGCTACTTTCATAATATTACAAAGTGCTATGTAGGCTATGGGAGAAAGAAATTTTATAATAGTCTTATTCATGAACTACAATAATGGCCTTCATGGATGTTGTAGGAGTAACCAACCACATTTTTGCTCATATTTAAGGTTGGCTTCACAGAAGGACATACTGCTGAGAACTATAATTTTGTCCAAGAATCTATATTTAGAGAGCTAATATGTCTCAGGGTCAAACTTACTACTATTTTTTTGTTAGACAGACATCACAACTACCTGTCTTATCATTTTGTGTTTTTACACATGCAGATTCTTATGGACCTCAGATCTTATTTGAGAATTTTTGTGTGCAATAGATCCTGGTTAATAAAGACACATATTTATATAAGCAAACCTATGAATTTATAAATATAAAAATCAAGAATAAACTCAAGAACCAGGCTTTTATGAACGACAATAGTTTAAAATGTAGATAAAATTGTTACAAAGATAATTGAGAAAAATAAAGAATATTTTAAAAAATATTAGAAGTGAGGAAGTAGATAAAAATTACAGATACAAAAAGCTTCTTTCTATGCAAATAAGATACCATCTGCTCAATCAGAAAATAAATCACATTATAAAGTTGCAATAATTAAATGAGGACATTTCTGTGCAAGAATAAACTTACAGACTAATGAAACTGTGGGAAATATCCAAAGAAACAATAGATGTTCATATAAATTAGATGCTTTATAAACATAACAATGCAAACCAGCTAGACAAAAAAGATAAGTAACTAAAGTATGGCACTTGGGTGATCATTTAGAGAAACACACACACACACATACACACACACACACTGTGTTATAAAATGACATTTGAAATGAGCCAGTTTCTATCACAGGGAAGTAAAACGTTTGGCAAAGTAAAATTATTCGGCAAATTCAACGATTTGTTTAGAAAGCAATAGAACAATCAGATGCCCCAGGTCCCGCCTCTGAGAAAAAGGTATCAGACGGGTCTGATGCTCTTTGGGTGGATGACACCTAAATGAACATCAGTACAAAGTCCCAATTTATTTCTAATATCAGAGATCAGACCTCTACTCTTGCCTGATGCGTCTAAAACAAAAAGGGGGAACTGTAGAGAGCTGTGTAATGCCGCGCCTTAAAGATGGAGCTGGTTTCTGCCTTCCACCTTCCCGATGGTGAATGCTCTCTGTCACGAACAACTCCACATTTGGCTAAGGCTGAGGATCTGGCTTGCTTCCATGTATGTGGACCTATCTGCATTGCCCACGTGGCATGCTGGGGTTGGCTACCCAGAGGCTATTTAAGCTGTGGGCTGGCTTTCCCCAGGGTCAGATGATTGTTCAAGGTTCCTGAATAAACTGCATTGAAAAAAAAAAAGAAAAAAAAGAAAGCAATAGAACAAATTATGATTTGCTGTAAAAGCAAAATCGACTATTAATTGCTAGTATCCAAGTTATATGACTTGACTTTGAACATACACACACACAAATTTACACACAAAATATAAGGATTGAAATATATAAGTGTATGTGTAAGCTCATACATTTTTACTGATCAGTTTTATTTACAAACTCGAAATGAGTGTAGTCAAATGAAAAACAGGGTAGCCGGGTTTGAAAAGATGGTGAATGGGTAACCATTTTTCTACAAAAGTTGCAAAACAAAACTTAAGTTTTTAGAGCAGGCCAGCAATATAAAGTACAGTCAAACTGAGCTACAGAAGCCTCCTTTACTGCCACCACTGCATATAAGAATTGTCTCACTGCCTTACTAGCGTTTTGCCATCCTCAGCAGATACTAGAGGAAAGTAAATTTGGGGGAGAAGGATTTATTTCAGCTCATGGTTTCAGAAGTGTCAGCCCATATACTTTGTTCATTGTGGGCTTGTAGCTGAAACTACACTTCTCACAGAAGATTGAAAGAGATATAAAGGTAATACAAGATAGGGATAGCATAATTATCTCCAGCAAAGACAAACTACTAGCAACCTACTTCTTCAAACTAGATCCTAATTCTTTTTTCACCTTCTCCAAATCATACCGCCATACTATGAATCCATCAAAGGATTAAATCATTGATTAGGTCAGGATTAGCAGGATCCAGTACGTTCCAAAATTCTCCCAACTGATAAGAAGCCTGCAGTGGACATTGCATATTTGACCCATAACATTCCCACTGCCATGTAGAATTTTTCTCTCTTTGATTCTTTGTGACGTTGTTGATTAGCCAAGCCTTCAGTTTGGACTCCTGCCCTAACTGCCACAGAAGAGACAGAGGATACCTGATTGATTTCAGCTTCTGTAATGAGAGGGCACTGCAATTCTTACAACAACTTATTCTTTAAAATCAGAAAGCACCATGAATTTATAGAGGTGCATGTGAATATTGTGAGTGTTTGGGCATACATGCTAAGAGTGCATTTAGGGTAAATGCATGTTATGGGTAAAACGATGCTACCCATAATAACATGTGAAAATATGTATTAACTACGTCTTTATAAAATACAGACCAAATAAATACATAATCTTTTGACTACAAATGACTTTTCCTCATTGAGGCATATGAAGGTTGGTAAAGAAGATTACCGTATATGATATCTAAATTATATAAATGTTTTAAAGTGCCATATATTACGAACGATAATTGGTAAGGATTTGGAAAGGAGGGTTATCAGTCGTAGGAACAGTTGAGATGGTACCAGGCAGAAAGGAATCAACTTGAAATGGACTTTGAATATCACATATTGCCTGTGTATCAGTATGTGCATACAGTTGTGTACATATGGACAAGTATATGCTATAGTAATAATTACAAATATATTTTGAATGCTTAGTAAATTATTTATAGCTCATTTTTGTAAGAATAATTTTCCTCAAATAATGCTCAATTTTCATAATGAGAACCTAAGCTAAAATAATTTCAACTATTTACCAGCTTATCTGTTAAAGAAATCTACATAAAACTTGGCATGCAAATTATCATATACATTTCCTAACAAGTTTTCTCAATGGGAGTACTTCCCTGTATGAAACCCACACAAGAAGAAAGGTAAGATTTTAGCTGGGTAGTGGTGGCACATGCCTTTAATCTCAGCACTCAGGAGGTAGTGCCAGGCAGATGTCTGTGAATTTGAAGCGAGCCTCATCTACAGTGTGAGTTCCAGGACAGCCAGGACTCCACAGTGAAACTATGTCTCAAACAAAAACAACAACAACACAAACAAACATAGAAATATAGTATTTATAGAATCATCTTAGAAGCTCAGTTGTATGCCTCAGAGCCACTGTCTTCACACAGGTAAATGACTTGACATTCATTATCACAGTATAACACAGGATGTTTTATTAATTTATATAAATACAGGTCTGGAGAGATGGTTTAGTTGTTGAGAGTACGTGGACTCCATGTTCCTAGTACTCAGGATGGCCATTGATGGATGCCAACAATACCCATCACATTACATCCATTACAGTTAGACTGTAACTCCAATGGCATGAGGTCTATTATGCTATTCTGGCCTCTGTGGAAAACTGCATTCACAGAAATATACAGAGAATGCATATACCGCCATCATTAAAATAACATAATTGTTACAAGAAATTCATGCAAATAGAGCCACAACCATGTATTTTTTTTTTCATCCAGCATTGCATTCTTGAGATTTGGCCTTGTGAGTGTATACAGCAGGGCTTTGACCTGTACTCACAGTTGTGTGTTGTAGTCTATTGTATGACTCTTCCTTTAAAATCCATTCTATTCATCTTAGTAATATTGCTTCCATATTTGGGCTTTATCAACACTGATGTAAATACTTTCGGGGTGTGAAAACACATAGACCTATCTGGTATACATGAAATTCCTAGCTCCTAGAGTTTTCATGTTTTAAGATGTAGTATATGTTGTCAAGTTGGTTTTAAAACGAGTATGCTTTAGGACTGGCATGGTGAATAATGCTGATAATTTTGGTATTAGAGAGGTGGAGACAGGAGGACAGTCTAGAATACACTGTGAGACTATGTGTTAAATCCTATTTCTAACAAGACCCCTAAAATAAACAAACAGTGACCACTTGAATGCTCCAGTTTATACGCCTTCCAATTTCCTAGGTGACCTGGCTCTCTGAATCCTTGCTGATACTTAGTTGTCTGTTACTTGCTTTTATATCTACATTTGTTGTTCTGGGATTTTTCTTGTGGTTGCTCACTATAGAATAAGCCTCAGTTCTTGGGAAACCAATGAATTAGAGAATCTTTTCATGACCCAATTAGATATTTTATGACTTTAACTTTTTCTTTTGTTTATTTTTTTAATCCAGCTTTTAGGAACTTTATTTTCCTTTCACCTTTTTTCCTTTTGCTCAGGTTTCTGTAGAAGAACTCAGGGCCACTCAGTGATGGTTCTACCCCACTCGGTGTCCTGCGCTGGGGGAGCTGCTGACCAGTCCTCAGTGGCGGGCTGGGCATTTGGGTCTTCAGTAGGGAACTGCTGGATGGGTACAGAGGGCACCTGCACACCCTCAGACCATCTGCCACCTCTGGCTGAGCGGCAGTGAACTCAGGAGCTGGCGTAGTCCATTCGCACTGGAATTCCTTCTTGATCATGGGCTGACATCCTTCTCAGTCTCCTCCAGGTCTCTGTAGAAGTAAAGCTCGGGCATAACCTCCCATGGATGCTCAGGTTCTTTGGTTGATGCATCAGTCTCTGCAGGCCCTTCTGGGCAGCATTTTTCGCTTTGTTGGTCTCCTTGTGGTGTTCCTATCCCCTCCAGGTCCTTTTATATCACCCTTCTTCCATAAAACTCCCCTTGTTCTGTCCAAAGTTTGGCTGTGAGTCTCTGCATCTGCTTTGATCCCCTGTTGGACAGATATCATGCAGACATTAAGAGACCACAGATGCCAAATCACATTACTACACCCAGCAATACTTTCTTTTTTAATTATTTTTATTAATTATAGTTTATTCACTTTGTATCTCTTCTGTACCTCCCTTCCTCCTCCCCTCCCAATCCCACCTTCCCTCTTCCCCACCTGTGTCCCTCTCCCAGTCCACTGTCAAGGGAGGTTCTCCTCCCCTTCCCTATGACCCTAGTCTATGAGGTCTCACCAGGAGTGACTGTATTGTCTTCTTCTGTGGCCTGGTAAGGCTGCTCTCCCCTCAGGGCAAGGTGATCAAAGAGCCAGCCACTGAGTTCATGTCAGAGACAGACCCTGTCTCCATTGCATCCAGCAATACTTTCAATCAACATAAATGGAAAAAACAAAATATTCCATGACATAACTAAGTTAATATCTACACAGCAACCCATCCCTACAGTAGATACTAGAAGGAAAACTCCAACCTAACGAGATCAAATACACTCAAGAAAACACAGGATAAAGAAAATTCACATCAAACAAGCAGAAGAAAGCAAGCACACAAACATATAAACACCACAAGCTCCACAATAAAAAGAACTAACAATCATTGATGATTAATATCTGTAAACATCAATGGACTCAACTCTCCAATAAAAAGACAGACTAACAGAATGGTTGTGGAAACAAGATTAAATAAACATACAACACACCTCTGCAACAAAGCTAGATACTACCTAAGAATAAAGGGCTGGAAAAAGAGGTTTTCCAAATAAATGGACCAAAGACACAAGCTGGAGTAGCCGTACTAATATCTAATAAAATACCAATATCTAATAAAATAGAATTCAGTGAAAATGAATAGACTTCCTAGAATTCAGTGAAAATGAAGGCACAACATACCCAAACTTATGGGACACAATGAAAACAGTGCTAAGAGGATGGTTCAGCCATTTTTTTATACTTTTATTTTTAACTGTGTGTGTGTGAATATGCACGTGAATACAGGTGCTTGTGGAGGCCAGAAAAAGAAATTGGACCCCTAGAGCTGAAACATCAGACAGTTGTGGGCCAGCACTGTGGGTGCTGGAAACTGAAAAAGCAGAGACACTTTTGAAAGAGTAGTCCTCTTCTTTAGCATCTGAGCCATCTCACTCATTCTTAAAGGTTCGGATCAAATTTGAAATGCTTTATGAAACTATTTCTATTCTTTCTTGTCTAGGGTTAATCATTCTCCCTGTTAATTGGCTGCCAACTGTATCACTTGCTTTGTATCTCCACATCCAATATTATTATCCTAATACCATAAAACTCTTCCATGTTAGCACACCAAACTTTCCAGTACCTGTCACCAACTGTGATCAAGATCTTGTAGCATCTGCTGCATCTGGCTTCTTTTATACTTGTGTTTTCTTTGTGGAAAACTCTTAAGGCCAATCAAAAGTATCAGGTACACGTACTGTCTTGTACAATAGAAAAAAAAAGCTTTAAAAATTTAGAAAAGTCCTTGCACGAGTGTATTGTCATTATAATGCTAAACAAAACAAACAATTATTTTTGGTGCCATTTAATATTAAGTTCTTATTCAACTTTGTATGGTTATCTAGAGAAATGGAGTATCACATTTGCTTTGAACAAAGTTGCATTGCTGTTTATAACTATTTATCGCTTGGTTCCTTCTATTCTTTCTGTGTCCCTTTCACTCTTTTCTTTATTCCATTTATGGTATTGACATTTTGTGAAATGTACATTAAGGCTTCTGCATATTCGGGTGTGTGTGTGTGTGTGTGTGTGTGTGTGTGTGTGTGTGGTGTGTTTTCATTAGTACCATGTCACTAACACCCATAATATAGTTCTTAATGAAGTTAGATGTGAATTTTGATTAGATTTAGTTTCAAGGTTTGATTTCATTTGTTTTCCAAGTATACTTTGTAGGTGATTCTGTATGTCATATTGCTTCACATCTCAGGACCACTATGACTGTTCATTTCAACATTATTGATGCTCAGAATAATTATTGAAGACAGATCCTGGTAATCTAACTCCATCATTATTAAATATCTCTTAAGCTCTCAGCTTATGTTTTCATTAATTTATGATCATTGTTTGAATCCATTATTTATTTCACTGGGAATTACAAAACAGAGATTTCCTTTTATATAATTTTTCTACATTTACATCTGGAATCTTCAGAAAAAAGAGAGAGAGAGAGAGAAATTTTTTTCCTTCCTCAGCCAGAGCTCTTTGCTTATCTTGAAGACAGCACACACTGTAATGGCTCTCCTGTCTCATAGCTAATATTCAGACATACTGCCTTGCCCTTCCAAGGACACCCTAGGAGACACAGCTTTCCATCTCTCTTCTGAGATTCATTTTGAATTCATATTTCTGTGTTTGATGTGTTTTAATTAACTATATTCCTCAGAACTTTGATGCACACATGGCTTCCCCTTTGACTACATGAGGCCTTGTAGTTGGACTCCTTTTATCTATGTCCACTAATCTTGAAAATGTCCTCTCTTTCTTATGTAGATATTTGGATATTTCAGACATAGACCTGGAATCAGCCAGACCTCTAAAAAGTCGAGCTTCTCAACTTTCTCCTTATAATATGCTGTCATAGATTGTTTTCCACCCAAAATATAAAATATTTAGCTCTGAAAATAAGACTAAATAATATGAAGTATGTGCTTAGTTTTACATAAACTTGAAACAAGCTAAAATCACCAGAGAGGAGAGAGCCTCCACGGGTTACAGGCAAACCCGTAGGGCATTTCCTTAATTAATGATTTATGTGGGAGCCCATTATGAGAGGGCCATCCCTGGGCTGTTAGTTCTGGGTGAGATAAGTGAGCAGGCTGAGGAAGCCACGTGGAGCAAGTCAATAAAGAACACCCCTTCATGGCCTCTGCATCAGTTCCTGCCTCTGGGTTCCTGTCCTGGCTTCCTTCACTGAGGAACTACAATGTGAAAGGGAAATCCAGATAAACACTTAGCTCCCCAACTTGTTTTTTGGTCACAGTGCTTCATCATAGCAGTAGTAATTCTAACTAAAACAAAGTACACACTGATAGTTCTTTAATTTTCTTTTACATTACTCTTATTTATTGGGAGGTTGCATGTGCCAAAGAATATGTGTGGGGGCCAGAGGAATGCTTCTATCATGTGGGTCTTGGGGACCTAAGACTGCCATCAAGCACCTTAGAGGCCTGACAGTTACATTTTCTATTCGTAGTCCTATAGTATTTTATTTATCTTTTTAAATTTTTATCTATACATCAATTTTTTTTTGTTACAACACTTTTGGTAGCTAAAGCCAGTAAAATGAGATCTAATTCCATTTTTACTATAACATTAAAAAATTAGTTTAAAAGCAAGAGAGAGGACCCTAACTAAAATGTCCAATCCCCATTCGGAAAGGCAAAGAGGATGGACATCAGAAGAAGAAGAAAACAGGAAACAACCTAGGAACCTACCACAGAGGGCCTCTGAAAGCCTCTGCCCTTCAGACTATCAAAGCAGATGCTGAGCCTGATGGTCAACTGTTGGGCAGAGTGAATGGAATTTTATGTAAGAACTGGGAAATAGTAAGAGCCGGAGAGGACAGGGTCTCCACAAGGAGAGCAACAGAACAAAAAAAATTTAAACACAGGGAACTTCCCAAAGACTCATACTCCAACCAAGGACTATTCTTGGAGATAACCCAGAACCCCTGCACAGATGTAGCCCAGGGCAGTTCAGAGTCCAATTGGGTTACATAGTAATGTGAAGAGGGACTGCCTCTGATATAATCTGATTGGCCTGCTCTTTGATCACCTCCCCCTTGGGGGGGGAGCAGCCTTACCAGGCCATAGTAGAGGACAATGCAGCCACTTTTGATGTGAACTGATGGACTAAGATCAGAAAGGAGAGGAGAACCTCCCCTATCAGTGGACTTGGGGAGTGGCATGCATGCAGAGGGAGGAGGGGGGTAGGGGTGGGAGGGGAGGAGGGAGGGGCTTATGGGGGCATGCAGAATGAATAAAGTGTAATTGATGAAAAATTTTTTAAAAAAGGGAAAAAATAATTTAAGAACCTTAAATGACTTTCAAAAGTGGAGGAAAACATGGAGTTAGTCAATTGGCATGGAGCACGTCTCGCCCCTGGGGGCAATGGTCTCCTGAACCTACTCAGACCTCGGACACCACTACTGCTAGTTCTAGAACTGATGCAAGATGTTCCAACGAGGGGGTTAAGGCTTCTCATAATATTTCCTATAAGCCCACACCTGTTTGTTTATATCCCCCATTTTTATTCATTATTAGCCAGATAGAGCCAAGTAATTGTGGTAATGATACTTGCTTTTATGACCAATGCTGGAATGCTAGTGAATTTAGGTATGCCCTGGTTACTCACATGCCTCGCTGGGTGCCTGTGCCCGTTGATGCCCCTCACGCTAGGACTCTCTTCAGACAGAAAAAAGGATCTTGGAACTACAGCCGCCATTGTTACTGCCATCTCATTGGCGGCTGTTGGAGCTACCACCGCGGCATTAGCCATCAGTCATACTGGGCAGACTGCTCAGACCCTGAATAATCTTTTAGCCAATGTAGCTCATGCCTTAGATGTACAAAAAGGAATTAATGCTCAACTAAAAGGAGGCTTGATGGTGTTCAATCAGAGGATTGACCTCATGCAGGAGCAAATTGATACCCTATGGCAAATCGCCCAACTTGGTTGTCAATGAAAGTATGCTGGACTTTGTGTCACTAGCATACAACATGAGAATTTTTCCTGTGCTGCAAATCTGTCTAATCAATTGTCTAGCTATATTTTAGGTAATTGGACTGGAGAATTCGATACTATGATGGAGCAGCTGAGAGTGGCCATTGTCACGGTAAATTCTACCAGAGTGGATGCAGGACTAGCCACAGGATTATCATCATGGATTGCTGCAGCCATGAATCATCTGAAGGAATGGGTGGGCATGGGAGCGTTAGCAGGCCTTCTGGTGTTGGTCTCCTTGGTTTGCCTGTGGTGTATATGCAAGATTAGAGTCTCACAACAGCGGAATGCAGCCATGATCATTCAGGCCTTTACAGCCATTGAAGCAGGACAGTCTCCCCAAGCATGGTTGGCTACCATAAAAAGCTAAAATGTTATGCTCAGGATGCGAGGCTAAGCACTGCACTCAGGGTCAGCTGCTTTCGACCCAGAGAAGAGCAAGTCTGATTGCATGCGGGTTGATACCCCAGGTCCCGCCTCTGAGAAAAAGGTATCAGACGGGTCTGATGCTCTTTGGGTAGATGACACCTAAATGAACATCGGTACAAAGTCCCAATTTATTTCTAATATCAGAGATCAGACCTCTACTCTTGCCTGATGCGTCTAAAACAAAAAGGGGGAACTGTAGAGAGCTGCGTAATGCTGCGCCTTAAAGATGGAGCTGGTTTCCGCCTTCCACCTTCCCGATGGTGAGTGCTCTCTGTCACAAACAACTCCACATTTGGCTAAGGCTGAGGATCTGGCTTGCTTCCATGTATGTGGACCTATCTGTATTGTACACGAGGCACGCTGGGGTTGGCTACCCAGAAGCTATTCAAGCTGTGGGCTGGCTTTCCCCAGGGTCAGATGATTGTTCAAGGTTCCTGAATAAACTGCATTGAAAAAAAAATAGTTTAAATTTGATAGTATCAATCTAACTGCAATTATGGCACATTAAAAGAAAACAGTATATGTCACTAGGCATGCTAAAATAAAATAAAATTTACCTTATCAGATTGTGTGGTTTAAACAGATAAATACACATAAATAATTCATATACTTGTTCATTTCATAAAAAAATAAAAAATGACATATATGTAATCACATATGAAGTGAGCACCCCTTACTCTGTTCCTGTCTCATCAATATATTAATCAGAAAATTTATCTTTCATTCTGTCATTTCATTAAGGTACTTCTTGAAGATTCCTCCAAGTAGGAAAAATAAAACATCCAAGATTTAGGAACCAAGAAGTGTATTAACTTGAGAAAATAAAGAATTAACAGCTGGGTCCAAGACCTCAACCAATCGAGGCTGAAACAGTCAACATTTTCAAGCAGGGAAACAGAAGGCACAAAACCATATGCCCCTTGGGTAGGCTAGGTAGAATGATTGGGATACTGAAGTAATTCAGATACAATTATGACTCCAAGGAGAACAGAACAAGACACACACCTAGAGAGCCAACAGCTCATTGTTTTAAGGGAATGGGATCATAGAAAATTATTTGGATCTATAGTAAACATCCCTGAATGGATAATGTTTTAATGTTGTTGAATTAATTCTAATATTTAGCACCAGTAAAGGATAAATTGTGATTATGAGAAACCATATAAATTTTTCAAAACATCAGCTATATGAAATGCAGAAAGTGGAATTGTGGAGGGAAAGGGAAAAACAGGCAAATGTCCTCGTTGAATGGTGGGGCATTTTTTTTGGGGGGGTGGGGGTATGTGCCCAGAAGAAGTATAGCTGTATCTTGAGGTCATGCAGAGACTGATGCACCAACCAAGGACCATGCATGGAGAGGACCTAGAATACCTGCTCAGATATAGGTGATTGGCGGCTCAGGCTCCACGTGGGTTCCCAGTAAGGGGAGCAGGGTCTGCCTCTGTCATGAACTGGGTTGCCTGCTCTTTGATCACGTGCCCCTGGCAATGAGGCCTTACCAGGCCACATAGGAAGAGGATCCCGGCAGTCCTGATGAGACTTGATAAGCTGTGGACAGATGGCAGAGGAGGAGAACTTCCCCTTTCCTTGGACTAGAGGAAGGGGACAGGGCAAAAGAGGGAGGGAGGGGGAAGAAGGAGGTAGGGTGGATCCTGGAGGCAACAAGGAATAGGGCTTCAATTTTGTGAAATATAATGAATAAACTGTAAAAATATAAAAAATACAAAATTTAGAAATTAAATAAAATTTTCTTTTTCCAAAATGAGTATATATTTTTACTACGAATTTAGGTAAACAAAAGTGATAAACAGAGATTGTGAGATGAAGACAAGTTGTTCACATATTATGTAGCCTTAAATAAATAATTACATACATGTGTATATATACGCATATTTGTATGGATGTACATAAATGCGCACACAATAGGGGATAACTAGTCAGTGCTGTGTTTTTAGGGCTTGCGTGGTACAGGCTAAATTTTTACTGTGGTGGTACTGAGGTGGTGGACTATGCTGTGATGGAGCCTGATGTGAAGAAATTAAGATGTGGAGCTTTGCCCAGGAAGGGATTTATGCTGGAATTGTACAGTAAATTATTTTTCTTCGAGTGATTGTGATTCTTTATTGTGATAAAGTGAGATACCCAAAACTCCTGGCCTCATTGTATAGGTCTGGTGCCAGGCTGTGACCCAACCAAGGGGTCTTCACTAACAGCCAAACAGCCCCAGATTTAGAGTTGACTTTCAGTCTCCAACAGTAAACTAACTAAGTAAGTAAATAAATAAAATCCAGCCTTAAGTAAGTGTTTGCCATGGCAACAGACTCCCCTGGGCCAAGATTTTTTGGCTCTGTCTGTCTCCTTGTGGAGCAACTGCCTTCTCCAGGTCATTCTATGTCCCCCTTCTTCTGTAATATTCTCTGCAATCTGCCCAAAAATGGCTACAAGTGTCAGCATCTGAATCCATACCAGTGGCCAGCTCTTAGATCACCTCCCCTTGGTGGGTGCAACATTGCCAGGTCACAGAAGAAAACAATGCAGCCAATCCTGATGAGTCCTGATATACTAGGGTCAGATAGAAGGGGAGGAGGACCTCCCCTATTAGTGGACTAGGTGAGAGGCATAGGGGGAGAAGAAAGATTCTAAAACTGTGAGAATCATTAGTAGGCCTGAAACTAAGGTATACTTCAGGACAAAGAGAAAATGGTTCCTGTTGGAAATGTAGAGAGGCAAGAATAAATATAGAGTGATTATATAGTGATAATGGTAAATTGAGATGATTAAAAAATACTACATCTATGCAATAACAACAGTGATCATGTTTTATGGTATTCATGGAGATTATAAATTTACCCACCTTGTTAGTATTATTGAAATAAAGCTAATCTCTTGCTCTGCATTTATCTGTGTACAGTATGTTTGTATGAAGGGTTTGTGGGTAGGTGTGTGAGCGCCATGGATAATATGTGGATGTTAGAGCTTGTGGGAGTCAGATCTTGCCCTCCTCTCTTAGGTCCCAAGGATGAAACTTGGGCTTCATCACACTTGTCATTGAACACTTTTACTCACTAATATTTTACTGGCTCAAAGTATGCCATCTGTAAGTCTTAAGCTTCTAAAAAAGCCAGCTTATCTTTTTTTTGTATGACTGATGTAGAGCTCTTCCTCACTTTCACTTCTTAAATAAGAACAAAGTATAAATTTAACCCTCTCCCCCCGTGTTGTCATTTCTACTGAATACTTCTGTCTGCCTTTGCAGCAACATCTAGAACCTGAATGTGCCCTAAGGGAAGGACTTTTCCACACTGTTGCAAATCCTTACTGTCTGGCAGCTGTCCAGATGCTTCATTTTATTTTCTGCTAAAGTTTAGTTCAGCATTCTCAGATGTTTCCTGTAGGCAGTTTGACTTCTGTTGCATAGTCTGCAGGTACCAAAAATGGCTTATGCACACACACAACTTACAAACTGCTGTACATGTTATTAAAATTTCCCTTTTTCCAAACTCAATAGACAATAAAACAATTATATAGAGAGCAGAATATACAAACATACAACATAATAAAATAACATAAGAATAAAGCATGACAAAACAATCCTCTACAATAAAAGATCTTTTGGAGGTATCTCCATCCTTGATCTCAAGCTATAGTATAGAGCAACAATACTAAAAACTGCATGGTACTGGCATAGAAACAGAATGGTAGAACAATGGAATTGAATCAAAGACCCAGAAATAAGCCCACACACTTATAGACACCTGATTTTTGACAAAGATGCCAAAATCATGCAATGGAAAAAAAGAGAGTGTCTTCAACAAATGGTGCTGGTCCAAGTGGATGTCTACATGTAGGAAAATGCAAATAGGTCAATACTTATTACCCTGCACAAAACTAAAATCCAAGTGGATTAAAGACCTCAACATAAAACCAGACACACTAAACTTGTTAGAAAAAGTGGGGAAGAGCCTTGATCTCATTGGCACAGGAGACAACTTCCTAAACAGAACACCAACAGCACAGGCTCTAAGAGCAACAATCAATAAATGGTACTTCATGAAACGGAAGAGCTTCTGTAAAGAAAAGGACACAGTTGAGAACAAAATGACCACCTACAGATTGGGAAAAGATCTTCACCAACCCTCTATCTGACAGACAGTTAATATCCAGAATATATAAAGGATTCAAGAAGTTAAACAGCAACAAATCAAGCAATCAGATTAAAAAATGGGATACAGAGCTAAACATAGCTAAACGAAGCAGATGTTGAGAATCATAGTCAAATTTTTGGCAGAGTGCAGGGAATCTTATGAAAGAAGTAGGAGATAGAAGGACCTGGAGGGGACTGAAGCTCCACAAAGAGAATAGAACCAAAAACTCTGGGCAGAGAGGTCTTTTCTAAGACTGATACTCCAACGAAGGACAATGCATGGAGATAACCTAGAACTCCTGCACAGATGGAGCCTGTGGCAGCTCAGTCTCCAAATGGCTTCCTAGTAAGGGGAACAAGGGTTTTCTCTGACATGAACTCAGTGGCTGAGATAACCTCCCCCTGATTGGGAGGAGAGGTGCAGCCTTACCAGGCCACAGAGGAAGACAGTACATACAGTTCTGGTGAGACCTGATTGGCTAGGGACAGAAGGAAGGGGTCTAGGACCTCCCTTTTCAATGGACTGGTTAAGGAAAATGAGGGGAGAAGAGGGAGGGAGGGAGGGATTGGAATTGGAAGAGGGAGGAATCTACAGCCAGAATACAAAGTGAATAAATGGTAATAAATAAATAAATAATTTAAAAGGAAAAACAAAAGAAAAAGATGGAAAAATGACTCCATAGGCACTTTGGATCTAAGCTATGAAGATATATCAAAAGACAAATGCCCAGCTTTGAACAATGATTACTATACTTAATTTTTAAGTAAAAATAGATGCCCTAACAGCTGCAGTTAAAAAAAAAAAAGAATAAAGCGTGAACTAATTAATTGATACAAGAAAACAAGCATATCTAATAAGATTATGAATACAAATGAAGTGAATCACTTCCTTTTATGTGGTGCCAGGAACAGAGTCTAGTGCCTTGTAAATACCAGGCAAGCATTCTACCATTGAGTTGTACCCCCAGATCTAGAAGCATTACTTACAATAAGGAAATGATGAGCACAAAAAGTTAAAATTTTAAATCAATCTATAATTCCCAGGAAGTACACAAAAAGCTAAAAGAAAACCTCAAATACAAAATATATTACTATCAGTTAAAGATTTAAGTGATTTTTCTCAAAATAAAAGTAAAATATTGCATCAGTTGTATATCTGCATAGTGCTTGTGAATGATCTCTTTATAATTACTATGAGATCAAAATGACCCTTCAAAATTTGTGCAATGTAAAGCTATTTTCTTCTTATCGATGACTGTGCTAAGAGATAGATCCTTTGGGAGATGATTGGGCCATGCAAATGGATGTCACTTGAAGGAGTTTTTGCCCTTGAAGAGAACTGATAAATGTTCTTGAACATTCCACCATTTATAGATACAATGCAGCAGTTTGCAAGATGGCAAATGTCAGAGCCATACCAGACCTTACCAAGATAACATCCACTGAGGGGAAGTTAGGGGGAAGTTATTGAGAGTTGACCACAGAATCCATGACATAGGCAACACCTACTCAAATTACTAGGGAACCCCCATGAAGATCAAACTGCCCATAGGTTACATATGTGTAGGGGACTGGGTACAGTCCATGCATGCTCTTTAGTTGGTGCTATCATTTCTGTATGACCTCATGGGTCTAGGTTAGTTGACTCTGTTGGTCTTCTTGTGGCATTCTTGTCTCCTCAGGCCCTTCTATCCTTCTTGCCCACTCTTCCACAGGACTCTCAAGCTCTTCCTAATGCTTTCCTATGAATCTCGGCATCTGATTAGATCAGAGAAAGGATGGAGCCTCTCAGAAGATGGCTATACTTGGCTCCTGTCTGTAAACACAGCAGAGTGTATTTAATGGTGTTAGGGTTAGCTCTGTCCCATGGGGTGGGTCTCTGGTTGGGCCAGACATTGACTGGACATTCCCTCAGTCTCTATCTTTATCTCTGCACATCTTGTAGGAAGGATAAATTTTGTGTTGAAGGTTTTGTAGGTGGATGAGGATGAGTTCAATCTTGATGCGAATTGATGTGCTGGGGTGGGTTGGTTGGATGGTTCACCTTTTCTGAGGAGAAGGGGAAAAGAGAGGAGGGAAGAAAGTGGGAGGGAATGACCTGGAGGAGAGGAGGGAGGAGGCTAAGATCACGATATGAAGTGAATATATAAAAATAAATTAAAAAAAAGAAAAAATATTTGGCAGGCAATAAAAATTAGTTGAAGATCTTAAGATAGAGACACCAAAACACTGCCCTGACCATGCCAGGAACAGCCGGAAGAAAGACACCCTGTGTCAGATGCTATGACAATGAACAAATGTCTGACCGAGAGATAGGAAAGATGGAGCAGGTAGTGGAAAGATGGAAGCGAAAGTAGAGCTGAGGGCTTTGTACACTGTGGAGAAAGGTGGAACTGAAGACTCGATGGCAAAGGGGAACAGGCAGATATAAGGAGACCATAGTGAGATCTTAACCTGTGCTGCTGCCAAGAGCCATGTCTGAATCTGTGGTCCTGCTGCAGCTGGGGTTTGTGCCAATTTCTGTGGCCTGAGTTACAACCAGAGGCAAAGCAGATGCCCATGGTCTGGGCTGCCACCAGAGACCATGTGGATATCTGAGGACAGTGCTGTCATGGAGGATCATGCTGATCTGAGAGTGGCCTGCCCTGCCACCTAAGGCATTATGGGCAGCTGAATGGGTATATCCATTTTCAGGCAACTGTGGTGTTGGGGGTGGAGGTATGGGCCAGAGGGCATGATCAAGGGAGAGCTGGCTCAATCCCTCATTGGCTACAATATTAGGGAGAGTAGGGCCTGCACCTTTCCTGGGGAGCACAGTAGAGCTGGTGGCAAAGATGGCAGTGAGCTGGCCCAAGCGGACAGAAGAGGAGGAGAGATGACCCTGTCCCTTACTGGCTGCAGCTAGCCAGGGGAGTGCTGGAGAACTTGCTCTAGTGGTGCAGACACAGGACAGCTGGCAGGCTGCCCAAACTCCGAGGCCTAGATCCAGGGCTTTGACTTGTCCCACCCCAACATCTACCCCATCTATGAACTGCTAGAGCATGTGAAAGGGCCAGTCCTACAGATCCAAAGTTGCAGGATCTCCATGACACAAAGCAACAGTGGGATGTCCTATCTAAAAGGAGTCCATGTGGGTATCCATTATGGGTACTGCGGCAGAGGCCAGAGGCCTGGAAACAGACCATTGCAATAAACATTGGTAAGTGAGAATGTGAACAAGAGTGTACTGTGCGCCACCCTGCAGTTCCCACAACAAAGCTCTATTTCATTTTCATTTTTTTTATTCTGTCTTACTTTATTCTCTTGTGGGGGAAGGGTAATTTGCAAGGGCAGAGGGAGGATACAGAAAGATGGAGAGATGTGTGGGATTGGTGTGCTTGATATGAAGTTCACAAAGAATCAACAAAAGGTTAAAAACAAAACTTAAGATACTTTCCTTTTGTTGTTGCCCAAAACCAAATCAAATCAACCAACCAAACAAATAAACAAATGAGCAAATAAACTTAAGACACACATTAAACATGAGCTGGAACTGTGTCTTTAAGAACTCAGCCCCACATCGGTAACACTTCTTGGCTCTAAGGGTGCAGCTACCCAAATCACACTCAAACATATAGGTACAGTTGGTTTGAATGGCTCCTAGATGTTATTAGTTTATAAAAATCCCCCAGGAGGTTGCACAGCCAGAGTAGAGAACTAATGAAGTAACACACAGAATCTGAACATTATTTTAGTAAAGTTAATATTACACTGTGTACTAAACTCTGTATCCTACAGAGAAAGTCCTTTAAGCTGTACCTACAATTTATTCATAACAATTGTTCATACGCAAAGTACCAAAGAATCCTAAGTAAAACCAATAGTGTGAAAGTAATAAAGTGTTAAAGACTCTAATATGATGAAATGACATTGGAAATGAAACATAAAATAAGTTTTAGCCATTAAACATAAAGAAAAACTTCAAACTTTAATATTTAGAAAATAGAACAATGAAAAATTATACTGGTTTTAATAACTGCTATAATTACTATGTGTATATATAAAATGTATGGCTGAAAGTTTCCTCAGAAAAAATTAATACTGCTCAATTATTTCATTACTAAATGAGTCTACAGCTCTACCACCATGAACTCACCCAATTTAACCATTCCTAAGTAAAACTCAGTGAGGAAAGGGAGATTTACACCCTTGCTTTGTGATTCAGTCTTTTCATTTAGTGGGAAGATACCCTGAGGGGAAAGTAGTGCCTGGTTAAAGTGCTTGTCAATTAGATCTTTTAGTAAACAGATTAGGGATTGAAAGATGGCTTAATGGGTAGATTTGCTTTCCACCAAATAGAATGCCTGAGTTCAATCCCCAGAACTCCTGTGGTAAACAGAGAACCAACTCATATAATCTGTCTTCACCTTTATGCCTTAGTATATGCAAACCCACCCACCCCCAAACACTCATATACACAGATAAATTAATGCAATGAAAAGAAAAGGCAGACTTGTACAATTGTACATGTATAATTTCCATGGAGAAAAAAAATAAATATATTTTCTTAACTATTTGAAAATTTTATAAATGAATCAACGTATTTTCATCATATTAACCTGTCCTTCCCCTAACTACTTGCAGATCCATAGTATACCTCAACCCATCCCAACTTCATGTTCTCTTTTCTCTTTTAAGCTATTGAGTCCAGTTTCTGCTGTCCATAAACTCATACAGTCATGTGCTGGAGTGTGGTCTGCCTACCAGGGAATAGTCTTAAGGAAAATTGATTTCCCTCTCCTCTAGAAACCATCACCTCCCAATTGCTTCTCAGCTACAGGTGGCGTCTTTGAACTCCTCCCAGCTTTATGCTTGAACTGCTGTGAGTTCAAGAGTGCAGCAGCCCTCACATAATCTTTAATCTTGCCCAACCTCTGGCTTTTACAGTCCATTTTCGGTACTGTTTCCATGATATACCCTTATCTTTGGCAGGAAGAAATAACAAATATCTTACTTGTAACTGAGCCCTCCTCTTTCAGACTTTGCTCTTTGACCAGCTGTTCTATGTTTACACACAGCAGTTTCTCTGATGAGGTCTGAGAGCTGTATTATCATGGATATAGAGATATGAATTTAGAGCACAGTTTGATAGTATTTCCATTCAGCAAAATAATAGTAGTAGTTTTGCCCACACACATATGAGCTTTTCAATCATGGGTTCAGAGCTAGATTTATTGTACCAGGTATACATTTCCTAGCATAGAATAGGCCTTAAATCTGTTTTTAAGTGGGTTGTTATTCCCAAACTTTGTGCCACTATTTTACCAGCAAGCATACATTTGCCATGTAGATTATTACTGTAGCTCATGGGGCCTCATAGCTGAGTGAGACTGTTTGTGACTTTTGTCCTCAGCATCATGAGTACTACCTTATGATACTGTAAAATTAACCAGCAAGAATGACTCTACTCAGTATCAAGTTGATTTCTTTGTATCTTGGGACCAGGATGTAAATGGCTTTCAGCAATAAGGTCTTACTGTCTAGTTCTGGTGATGGCCTAATTTGTTTTGAGCCTCTCTGGGACAAATCTGACCAACGACTTGAGAGTATCTCAAACCTGGCACTGTTTTTGGTTTGTTTGTTTGTTTGTTTTTGTTTTTGTAGTTTGTTTTGTTTGTTTGTTTGTTGGTCAGCTTAAACTTCTGAGAAGTATTATTCCCAGAGTAGGGAAACTCTAATAAAGATTTTTATGCAAATATAGTGTGTGTGTATGTAGTGTGTGTGTTTGAAGCTTATAAAATAGCAAAGATAGTATGTATAGGAAACCCTTAAAAAATATTACTAGTCAAAAGCTTTTTAATTTATTAAAAATGTATTAGTGTACACAATTTTGAGAGAAAATAAAATCTATTCCTTTCACTTTCCAAACATTCATTTGTTTGATATATGTGTGTCAAAGAGAAGCTTTTCTGTTCACTGCAGGAATTGTGAGATAGAATGGTGGGTACTAGAGATAGATGGAGAATGGGAAAATCTGATTAAAGGAATTTTATTTTATTATACTTTTCACTCTCTCAGTGTGATGGTCCTAAACATTTTTCACATGAATTTATTCTAATCCACAGAATTCCAAGTCTTGAAAAATGCAATATTTAAAACAATATATCTTAAAACTTAAATTTGTAATATTATTATTTATCAATGTAAAATAATGAACAATGCTGAGCAACCAAAGAAAATGGCTATGCTATTCCAAATTACTGAGATAAATTAATTACAGAGCTAGGGAATTATCTAGAAAGTCAACAAAATAGGAAGTAGACTAATTTTCAACATGAAAATATGCTGTACTACTATTATAAGTTACATATAAATTTTGTCTGAGAAACATAAGTCCATTAAAGATATATAAAGATACCTATAGAAAATAAATAAAATATTTTATTTTAAAATGAGATAATAGTAAATTATTCAAATATTGATTAAGAACAACTGTGTAAACCACATAAAAAATTAGAATCTTGTCTCACTTTTTATTTATAGCAAAATATTAAGAATGCATTAAACATGACTGTATTTAATAATAAAATTTTGGAAGCCAGAAGAAATAGAGGCTTATATATAATTCTCAAGACAATTTCCATAACATCAAAGATAAAGAGTAATAGTATAAATATTAATAAATATGACCAGGAAAGTATTTATAGAACCAATATAAAATTGGAAAAAACTAGTGAATTTATATTTTGATTTATAATGGAGAAATAAGGACTACAATTTTCTTGCTACCTTAAACAAATTGTAAAAGTAAAATATATGACATGGTATTTCTCTGACTTTGGACAACAGGCTACAATGGAAAGTTATTTTAAAAGGGAGGAAGAAATATGAGTTTCTATTGATCACAAAGAGTTTCAAGGTTGCAGATCTAGAAAGGAATCCAAATAATCTGGTGTTGGGTGGGGGCAAATGACGGGAGAGGATGGGAGAAGAGAGTTGTCCATACAAGCAGTTCTGGATACATGAAGAACTTCCCTAAAAGCTGACTTGACTATTAGAAACCGAGGAAGCTTCCAGTAAGAAGACCCACATACCAACACTGCCCCAGCACCAACCACTTCAAGACTTCAGAGGAACTGACCTGCAGGTGGCATATTCCATCCTCAAAGTTTCAAATGTTTTTCATCCTATAAAACCTGAAGGCACCTGTGCCCAGCGCACAGTCTCCACACCTTAACCCAAGGAGATTCTGTGGCCCTTGGATTGTTCCAATTAAAAGAACAATTGTGCTTTTGAAGGTGCCTGTCTGCTATGTATTATTTTCAAGTTGATTCATTCAACCCCAGTCTAGCATGAGAGTGATGAAAGATTCATGAAGATGGGATGAGCTGAAGAATGCACCAACAACTACGAATGCTAGAAAAACTCCTGGCGTACACACAGCCCTGGGACTATTTCCTACTAAATGTTACAGTAAAAAATCACCACCAGTGGTCAGAATTCGAGAAAAAATGCTGAGGAAGGGAATGGATTAGCTTAAGATGGAAGAGGGCTCTGTCCTTACTTTCTCAGATATTAGTAACAGACTAGAGGGATTCAAACATTTCCAAATATTTTAACTAAGGACCAAAGCACAGGTAAATATGTAGGAGTTAAGTTTTTGTTTCTTTTTGTTTTGTTTTTGTTTTTTGTTTGTTTTTTAAACAAAGTAATAGTAAATACTGTAAATTTTATATGAGCAAACTTTACATTCTACTTCTCTGTTTTAAGTGGTTCTTAGGAACATTCATCTATCAGTGGTGGCTTTCTTGCATGACAAATTGAAAAACTGGTATCAAATAGGAGGGAGGTGATGCAAGCTTTGTGGATCCTCACAATCTGGAGACATAGCCTGGTGCTCTCATTCTGTACATAATGACTTAGAGATGAGAGCTAGCAGAGGTGTGCAGGGGCTGAGTTTCACAGGACTTTGGTGTAGGTGGTCAAATGCTTGGTGTACTCATGTTGTAGGCTTGTCTCACACTCCCTCCAGATTAATACTACTGCTGTTGCTTCAAGGTCAACGTGAGGAATGTGCCACAGCTCAATGTGGTATTCGGTGTGTTCCCCTTGTAAGAGGCTTGACGTAATAGCCAACAATGAGACTTTTATTACCTGCCAACTGTGCTATTTCCATGAAAGGTGTGACATTCTAATACTAAACATAGTCTACATAAAACCAGAGTGACTAGTCTTATAGCTAAAGTTGGTCAAAACCTACTCTTAGGGAAGCCATGTTCAGTGATCATAAAGGAAAAAAAAAAAAGCAGACATGGCATCAATGCTTGTAAATTGTTCTTAGGTTAGCTTAAGACAGATATGATGGTTCCAATAATTCAAATAGTGAATTACATGTATTTATTATTAGTAACATCTTTTCCAAAACTTACATCAGCCAAAGGATATATAAGTGGATTTCATATGCAAAATACAAAGTCACCAAACTAGCTTAAAAGTACACAGCTAAAAACTGTCAATAGAACTTTAAAAAGTAACTCTTTCCAAATACTGAACTGGTTCATGCTACAAAGTTGCATTTTCACAACTAACATAGTATGTTATAAAGTAATTTCCTGGTTGATATTAATCACTTGTGCTTACTTCATTCTCTGGATAGACATTCTCAATATTGTGTTTTTAATTAATTAATCAATTAGTTAACTTTACTTCCCCATCATAGACCCTTCCATCCTCTTCTCCCAGTCCTACCCTCCATCTCTCTTCTACCTATCTCCCCTCGCTTACTCCTCAGACAGGAGGAACCCTACCACCACCAGCCCACCTCAACACATCAAGTCCCAGCAGGACTGAGCACATCTTTTTTCCCTGTGGCCTGGTGAAGCCGCTCCATCAGGGAGGAGTGATAGAACAGCATGCATCAGAGTCCATGTCAAAGACAAACCCCACTCCGTTTACTAGGGAACCCACATGGAAACTCAGATGCCCATTTGCTCCATCTGTGTTCGGGGCCTAGTTCCAGTCTATACTTGGCCTTTGGTTGGTGCTACAGTCTCGACAAGCCCTTCTCTGGGCCCTGCTTAGTTGGCTCTTTTGATGGTCTTATGGAACTCCTGTGCTCTCCGGGTCCTTATTTCCTTGTTCCCACTCTTGCACAGGACTTCCTGCGCTCCACCCATTGTTTGGTTGTGGTTCTCAGCATCTGCTTCCATCCACTGCTTGGTGGAACCTCTCAGAGGACAGCTATGCTAGGAGCCCATTCACAAGTATAGCAGAGTATCATTAATAGTGCAGGTGGTGGCTCTCGTCCGTGGGGTGGGACCAGGGTTAGGCCAGGCGTTGCTTGGACATTCCTTCAGTCTCTGCTTTATTTTTATCCCTGCACAGTTTGTAGGCAGGGTAAATTTTGGGTTGCAGTTTTGTTGATGAGTTGGTGTTCCTCTCCCTCTACTAGGAGTCCTGTCTAGTTAGAACATGTCCTCTTCAGTCTCCATGACACCTGCTACTTGGAGTCTCAGCTAGTGTCAACCTCATACCATCCCTGAAGCCTGTCCTGTCCTAGGTCTCCAGCTTGTCACAAAGATGCTCCCACAAACTGTTTCTTTCCTTTCTGCAGGCCCTCTATCCTCTCACCTCCACTCTTCCCAGGTCTGATCTCCACCTTCATTTTTTTTTCTACACTACCCCTCCTACCCTGTTCTCTCTCTTCAATCACTTCTGTTGTTTATTCTATTTCTCCTACTGAGTGAGAATTAAGCATCCTCCTTTGGGTTCTAGTTAACTTATCTTTGGGTTTGTGAATTGTAATATGGTTATACTGAACTATATGGCTAAAATCCACTTATAAGTGTGTACATAGCAGGTGTGACAGACAGGCACTTGGGAAATACAAAGAAACATTAGATCTTACTTCAAAAGCTTGTACTCTACAAAACTGGAAAACCCAATGAAATGGACAATTTTCCTCCAAGGGCAAGTGATCAAAGTTCATGCCCCTGCTCCCTTTACTAGGGAACCCACATGGAGACCTTGCCATCCCACAGACAAAGAGCATCTAGACAGTCCTGATGAGACCTGATAGCCTAGGGTCAGATACTAAGGGAGGAGGACCTTCCCAATCAGTGGACTAGGGAAGGGAAATTGGGGTGGGAAGACAGGGTAAAACTGGGAGGAGATGAGGGAGGGGGCTACAACCAGTATACAAAGTTAAAAAATTATAAGTAATTAATAATAATAATAATAGAAAAACAAAAACAACAAAAAGAAATGGACAATTTTTCTTGATAGATTCCACTTCCCAAAGCTGAATCAAGATCAGGTAAATAAGTTAAATAGTCCTATATCCCCTAAGGAAATAGAAGCAGTCACTAAGTCTCTTATCCAAAAAAAGCCCAGGGCCAGATGTTTTTTTTTTTTTTATTTTTTAATTTTTATTTTTTATATTAATCACAGTTTATTTACTTTGTATCCCAGCTGTAGCTCCCTCCCGCATTCCCTCCCAATCTCACCCTCTCTCCCACATCTCCTCCCTGCCCCTCTCTAAGTCCACTGAGAGGGGAGGTCCTCCTCCCCTTCCATCTGAGCCTAGTTTATCAGGTATCTTGAGAACTGGCCACAATGTCCTCCTCTGTGGCCTAGCAATGCTGTTCCTCCCTCAAGGGAAGGGGAGGCAAAGAGCCAGCCACTGAGTTTAGAGACAGTCCCTGTTCCCCTTACTAGGGAAACCTGCTTGGATGCTAAGCTGCCATGGGCTATGTCTAAGCAGGGGTTCTAGGTTATATCCATGCATGGTCCCTAGTTGGAGAATCAGTCTCAGAAAAGAACCCGGTGCCCAGATATATTTAGTCCTTGTGGGGCTCCTGTCGTCTCCATGTCTTACTAACTCCCCCTTCTTACATGTGATTCCCTGCACTCTGCCCAAGGTTTGTTTATTAGTCTCAGTATGTGCTTTGATACACTGATAGGTAGAGTCTTTCAGAGGCTCTCTATGGTAGGTTTTAATATAGAATTCTACCAGACTTTCAATGAAAAGTTAATAGCAATACTACTCAAACTATTCCACAAAAGAGAAACAGTAGGAGCATCACCTGATTCATTCTACAAGGCCATAGACACCCTGATACCTAAACTACACAAAGACCCAACAAAGAAATAGAATTTCAGACCAATTTCCATTATGAACGCTGTTGCAAAAATACTCAACTAAATACAAACCGGATCCAAGAACACATCAAAAATATCATCCACCGTGATCAAGTATGACTCATCCCAGACATACAGGAATGGTTTGGTATACAAAAATCAAGATTTTATTTTATTTTAATTCATGAAACAAAAACTCTACCCATATTCTCAGCAAAGTTATATATTACTGAGTCTTTTAATTACTTTCCAAAGAAATCATTTCCAAAGAAATATTACTCCAAACAATGTCATGTGTGGATAAGAAATATGTAAGTTTTAGGTTCCTCCAACAACCTGTTTATTGAATCAGTGGCAGTCAATGTTGAGTTTCAGTGCTTGAATTATGAGCTTTTTTTAGGATTCATTCTGGATACCAAACTTTTAGCATGGATGACGTTGAAATACATGGTCAATTTACATTTTCTTTGTAAAGAGGAAGGGACAGTCTTACCTGGTCATCAGAGCACTTTATCAGTATCTTTTTTTTTCACTGTCCTTTCTCCCCTTCCCAGCAACAAGAAAGAAAGAACATAGAAGAAATCAGAATAAAACCTCTTATACAAAATGAGATTAGATTCATTTAACTAGTGTGTTTTTCTCTTGTTTGCTATAAAACTATTTCCCTGTCTAAAGCTTATTAAGAAATGATTTCTAGGGCGATATGTTTCCTAATTATACCATGTCAGACTCAGAATGCATTTTTTTTTCTCTTTTTTGGTAGTGCATGATGTTAGGGAAATTGAAAGATAAAATTAAAAGAAGCTAGAAGGAAATTTGAATTTTTCCTTTAGGGTCATTCATAAAATGTTTGCTTGTAAGAAGAGTGATGAAAATAAAGTTTCATTTGAAGGGATAGGAACTCACCATCAATCTTTATTTCGTGTCTTAGAAATAACAAAGAGAGAGAGAGAAAAACACTCCATGAACGGATAAAGCATCTTTGGAAGTACTGAAGAGATTTTGCTTAGTCAGTCATTTAATAGAAGCTGGAAAGCAAGAGACTTCAATTGGCCAACTCTCAAAAGAAAGCCTTGGACCTCAGTATTTGAAGCACCCAAATGCTGGTCAAGTCATGACCTCAAAAAGCAGCTTGGAATCAAAAGCTATTCAATTCACGGAGAAGCTATAAGCAGAGGACCTACATGGGTGACGATGGCACAGTTTTGTGAAAGTAACCAGTCTTTTACAAAAATATACTTAGTCTGATTAGTCCCTTCATGGTACTTGGTTCAAGTACTTGTTCTCACACTGTGGGACCACTGATGTGGAAAATACAAAGTAGTTATGCTTTTCCTGAGAAACTTAGACTTGTCCTTTGATAAATACTGAACTCTTAGGACTGTTGGTAGTCTTGACGATGGACTATATGATTTCATGCCGTGAGGTACACATGAGCTTTGGGGGGTCGTGGGTAGAATTTTATGGTTTGACTTTTAATTTGAAGTGTTTTCTAAAAGCTTACATATAAAAGATTTGGCTGCTAGCTTTTTGATTGTGAACCCGCTACTAGAACCAAATTAGTTCATTGAAGGAATGCTCCTGAATAAAATATTGAGATCTTGTATCTTTTTTTCCTGTCTTGGCTTCCTGGGTGCCATGAGGTAAACAGATCCAGTTGTTATGACATACTGTGCTGTCACAGGCTTAGACATCCAAGCCAAATAGCTATGGATCTAATCACTGAAGTTCTGAGCCAAAATAAAAACCATTTTTCCCACTTAGATTTATTAATCTGAAGTATATATCACAGGGACTACATCAAAGCGTCACAATGAGTAGATGAAATCAATACTTAGACCAACAGTTTTATGATTCTTAATGAAAGAGAGAAACTACAGCAAATGTTCCTAAAATAGACAACACCCTACCCAAATAATGCTTGGTACCTCGACAATTTGAAATTATATGTAGGAGTATATTAGCTGGATTTGATTTTGCAATTCTCTGGTCTTAACCTCCCAAGTGCCAGGATTACAGGTATGTGCTACCGTGCCTGGCAACCACAGTATATAAAAATAAAGACAATGCCTGACAAAAATATGTAGTATTTCCATCATATATTATCACTTGAATAAAAGGACACAGAACACTGTGCAAAATGTTTCTTTCACTGAAAAAAGACACATACAAATGTGCACATGAAAATTTATATGCCTAATTTAATAGATGAACATGAAAATTATTAAATAAAAAGAGTTGCACAAAGTAAGAGGAACATGGGCAACTTTAAAACACAATGCTTTTAGTGTAGTGGTTTAGTGGAAAAGACTGTAATCACAACTAAGACTAAAAAGTATTCAGCCTCAGCCAATAATCCAAATGAAAAGAGCAAAAGCAGTATCAGTGGGAAACTATTTTACATGTGTGTAGATCAATACAAGAAAGTAATCACAAAATCAAAGCATTGAATATGTATTTAATCTGGAAATATATTCAGAGACTGAACATTTCGTCGGTTTTTAAAAAGTTATTTCTGGGGCCTGGAGATATGGCTCAGGAGATGAAAGCTCATACACAAGGAGCTGAGGAAGCCAGGTGTGTAAAGGATAGATGAAGTCTAAGTAAATGACTATTGTTTGACACAGTCATAGCCAAGTCAAGGATCCTATGTCTCAGGTCCATGGCGGTGGCAAAGCCTTCCACATATGGGTTAGGCTGGGAATTGGCAGAGCTGTCTTCTGGTTGGAATGTGAATGTTGGCAGTGTGTACAAAAACTAGGAACTGCAGCTTTCTTCCACATATATATAGCTCAAGGGTACTCACCCACAGAGACTTCCCAATGAGAATGGTGAAGTCCACAGCTATACATAATAAAAATGATGATGTTTCCAGTTTTGGTGTAGGACCATAGCAGATGTGATCTATCCAAGGAAGCACAGCCCACCTTATCCCAGCTTCTCAGTTCTGGGGCTTGTGTTTGTCCTTTCTCCATTCCCTTGCCACCCTAGTCAAATCCTTGATGTTCTGCATGCAGCCCTGGTACAAGTATTCTTGAAGAGGATCTGAATTAGCTTCTCAACATTCATGTCTGGCAGCACACAACTGCCTGTAACTCCAGCTCTAAAGAATGTTTCTGACATGAACTCAATGACTGGCTCTTTGACCTCACTCCCTCCTCCCCACCCCCAGGGAAGAGCAGCCCTGCTAGGCCACAGAGGAGGACTTTGGAGCCAGTCCTGAAGACACCTGATAAAATAGGGTCAGATGGAAGGGGAGGAGGTTCTCCCTTATCAGTGGACTTGGAAAGGGGCAGGGAAGAGATGAGGTGGGAGGGTGGGATTGGGAAGGAAAGAAGGAGCAGGATACAGGAGGGATACAAAGTTAACAAACTGTAACTAATATTAAAATAAAATAAAAAAAGAATCAAAGATACCTGCTAGCCTCCATGGGCACATACATAAAGACAGACAGACACAAACATTTACGCATAATTAACAATAAAATAAAATCTTAAAACTAAACTTATTTTTAGGAAGCTCTAGAAGCCCAGATGATAGTTTTTAAGCACCATTAGAAGTATGATGATGTTCCTTAAAGAATGAATGACTCCACAATGGAGGAGAACGTACACAGGACAACTCTATAATGTATTTTTGTGATAAAGAGCAACATTTCTGTCAGAGTTAGAGGAAGTCAGCCACAGAAGCACAGACACAAACATAAACAAAATCTTCTGTTCAAATTTGAGACAATTTCTGCATGAAAAAGAATAATGATCCCAACTGATTATAATATATTGAATATATTTAAACAGTATATGTTTTATGCTACTAAAAGAAAATAACAACATAAACAAACATACAAACAAAATAAGGAAGCATGATAGCAAAAAGAAAGCAAAACCTCCTAGGACATTGGGGGAAGTAAGTCAGATCCCTTAGTCATAATATTGACCAAAGAAAAACTTATCCTACCATTTATTTATATTCATAAGTTATAGTTCTTTCTATTCAGACTAAACTAATAGGGGTTGCTTTATATAATAGGAAAAGAGTAACCCATTTATAAAATATCATTTCAATTTCCCATAAGATTACTGTTTTTATCCAGTTACTGTTAGTGTGTAAAATATGATAGTCATTTATTAAGGAAGAGATTGAGAACCCTTTGGTCAACCCGAGCCTCACTGTGAGTAAGAAACTACTTTCTGTTTATGTGAGATAGTATGAATTCCATAGCATCATTTTATAATCATGTTTAACTGACATACAAATAATAGAGTTCATTATGACATAGTTACATTTATATATCATCACAATTTGCTCATGTTTGTATCATCAATAGCCTCCTCCAACCCTGCCACTAGATCTTCCCTTCAAATTGTCGCTTTTACTTTTAAATGCACACACACACACACACACCTAGATTTCCTTGGTTGTGTATCAATGGACAAATTAATGAAAAATAAATCAGAAAAAAGCAAACTCATTTTCTTGGATTCAGTTACTATATCATTATTAGCTTTGGATGCTTTTAAATCAAGATGTAGGTCATGAGTATTGCGAATATGATTGGGAGGTTATTCTCTGAATTGCAAATGAGACAAAGACTGGAATTTCAATAGCTTAAACTTCTTTAAGAAATATTTTGTAAATCTGAGCACAGGGGTCTTTCCTGAGAATGATACTCCAACCAAGGACTATGCATGGAGATAACCTAAGACCCCTGCACAGATATAGCCCATGGCAGTTCAGTATCCAAGTGGGTTCCACTGTAATAGGAACAGGGACTGTCTCTGACATGAACTGATTGGCCTGCTCGTTAATTACCTCCCCCTGAGGGGGAAACAACATTACCAGGCCATAGAAGAAGACAATGCAGCCACTCCTGATGAGACCTAATTGACTAGGATCAGAAAGAAGGAAAAGAAGACCTCCCCTATCAGTGGACTTGGGGAGGGGCATGCATGCAGAGGGTGGAGGAAGGGATGATTGGGATGGGAGGAGGGAGGGAACCACAGGGGGGATACAAAGTGAATAAAGTGTAAATAAAGAAAAAAAAGAAATATTTTGTTTTAAAAGATGAATATGCAACAAAAGATCAAATTTCTAAACTGATGTGATAGAAAATTATTTCAAGGAAAGGGGCAGTAAAAATTACCTTTCCTCTCAATAATTAACCTACTTTCGTATTGTAAAACATCAGTACTTAGAGCACAGAGATCAAGACGGGTGTGCTGTTGGAAATAACAAGACTTCAAGATGAGGCAGACTTGGAGAGAGTATTTTCAGGAGAGAAAAAAAAAAACTTTGAATACACTAAAGCATGAAGTCGAGACTCCACATGGACATCTATGGAATAAAATGTGTGGTTCATTCCATATACACTGCAATGCAAGTCGCCCAGTGTTGAAACATTCTGACTGTGAGAGCAAAGCCACCATGCACAGAAGGGAAGCACGAAGTCACATCACTGCAGGTGATGACATAACCAGCCAGCAAAGCACTCCTCAAGAGCAAAGCCATGTGAAAGTCAAATGTCTTTTTGTGTTGTCTCCATTGTGCTACACACACTTTAAATGCACATTGATTTGCATATTTACAATGTATAACCAAAACCTGTAAAGTTGCCTACTCTGAACGGGATCCCGCTGCCTAAGGAGTCACATGATGAGGGAAGCAGATCTTGTGATGAACAACTAAGGTGTTTGCTGACCTCTCATCTAATAAACAATTAAGCTTCCTGACTGGAGAAACACTCGCTTCTAGTATGTGCCAAACAATGCTTACATACTTTTCTTTCTTTCCTTTCTTAAAATTAGTTTTTGGATGTTTTTTTACTTTTTAAGCAAAACACTCATCTGAACCCAAGATGGACACACACACACACACACACACACACACACACACACACAATATTTTAATGAAACTCCTGACCTTTGAATAATTTCATAAAGTTAATATCCCCCACTATATTTGTTTTGTTTTGTTTTGTTTGTTTTGTTTTTCAAGACAGGGTGTCTCTGTCCTGGACTTGCTTTGGCAACCAGGCTGGCTTCGAACTCTTAGAGATCCACCTGCCTCTGCCTCCCTGAGTGATGAGATTACAAGCATGTGCCACCTCGAACAGACCCCCCACAATATTTTCAAGTGTCTAGCCTTTCTCACATATTTTAAGCAACTTTATCCTGGTATGTGGTAGATTTTCTCAGAACTAGTCCTAACTAATTAACTGAATATTATCTCTATCAGCAGCAGTGAACAACTCAATGAAGACCTGATACTTGGATGAAGGGCCTAAAACATAAAAAAAATGTTGATATTCAGTTTAAATAATTGTTAGATCTCAGAAGCTAGTTTTCCAACAAACTCAAACTGATGTTCAAATTAAGGGTCATGCCCACAAAGTCTTCCAGGTACCTTTGTGTCCTAGAAAGAGCAAATCAAAGAAAAGGATTTTACTGTTTGTATTAAATGAACTATTTTCAGTAAAAATCTTAAAAGATTTTTTTTTTTTCTATTTCACATCCAGTATTGTAGGGAGCCGTGACTCAGAGGTCTGCTTTGACATTTTAATCTCGGGGGAGAGATGGCTTTTAGGAGGCCTTTTACTAATGGCCGAGGAGAACTTGCAAGTCCATCTCCTTTTGTTTGTGACAACAGGTGGGATAGCTTGTGAGGGTTACACCTCTTCCTCAGGCTCCTTGTGCAAATTAACCTATTGTTCTGGCAAAAAGGAACTACTCAAAGAAAAAAGTGGTCAGAAGGCTGGAGGCAGAGGAGGAGGCAGAGATGGGAGACTTGCTGCTGGCACTGCTTGCTGCAGCAGTCTGCCTGCTGTCGAGTCTGGACCTTTAAAATGTTTCCTGTGTGCTGTGTGTTTATTTTATTAATTTTAATCCTCACTCCCAACTCAAGAACAGTTCGACTCTGCCCGGTTGGCCCCGGCACTGTATCCATTTTGTATTTGTTTATTGTAACATTTGAAAAACGATGAACCATACTGAGTGCAAACTTTTCACATTCAGCTGATTCAGAGGAGGCTTTCAAGCAACAGATTTCCTGGAGTAAGCTTCATAAGCTAAATATAAAAATAAGGTTAATTAATGTTTTCTACTAAATTGAAGTATTTTAATTACTCAATCCATGAAGAGTTGCACAGCCATTCCTTTCAATTAAATAATTAATCAGATCAATTTAGCATCATCATTACATAGAGAGGTATAACCTTAAATTTAAAAAAAAGTCCCTATTCATTTGGCATTTGGCAACAAAGAAAGGTATAAAAAGGAGACATATAAAAAGGAAAGATATAAAAAGGTAACAGGCAAGGTTAATGTCATATAAGGATTCAGTAGGTGGAAAAGAGGGTGGCCAAACTATTGTATCATGCAGTTTAGGCACTGATGAGCAAACAATGTTTGTTTGTTTGTTTGTTTGTTTTTTAATTTATTTGCTGGCTTGCTTTTAAATTTTGATGAGAAGAATTTTCTGTAAAGGTTTTAGTGCTTTAATGTGGAAAGGCTGTGGCCCAAGATATGACATCTATTGATAAAATAGTGGGTTAATTATCAAATGAACCTCATCTTGTGTGTGGGATAATATGCTTGCCACATGCAGAGGCAATTGCATGTTTAATATGTCTGGTGTTGTACATCAATCTTGTTAAATCAATCATTGCACATTATCTCAGAAAGGTGCCTGCAATTCAATGGCAGAGAGTGAAAGTCTGCAAGGCTTACCCAATGAAAGCAACATTGAGTTTCATTTTATTTTTGTTGATAAGGATTCTCAAGGAATATCCAAGAATATCAATATATGACAGTCAACATTCATTCCACTAAACCTCCTTTGCCCTGTATGGACTCCTATACCTTGCTTGGCACTGAATGGCTTTGTTTATTTTTTTTCTTTTTTAATTTTTATTATTAGTTACATTTTATTAATTCTGTATCCCAGCTGTATCCCACTACCTCATTCCTTCCCAAGCCCTCCTTCCCTCCCTCATCGCCTCCCTGCCCCTTTCCAAGTCCACTGTTTGTTCATTAAGATTTTCTGAGGAACAGCCTTTAAGAAGTTGGTAGATGCAGGTCCCACTTCCCTTAGTTTGCTCTCTTAGTTGTAGTAGTTGACAGTTTTCTTTAGTGTCAGGTTCTGCAGTTTCCCTGCACCTTAACACACAGATGAGTCACTCTCTTATATTTCATTATTTAGAGAATACTTTATTAGTTTTTGTAATCAAACCCATGTAGATAAGAACTTACATATTTAATAATGTGTTACCCTCTACAAATGGAAAAAAATTAGATTCACTCTTATTCCTGTAAGAAAATGTAATAAAAAGTTATATTTCTGTTTTGCAGTCATAGCTTTCTCTTGCTAATAGAGTTTTAATGATGATTAAGTATCATAATCTGTCCACCGCAGCCTGAAATGATGCAAAGTTCTTTGATTTCTGATTCAACCATGAGCTTACTCAGAAATGTGTGGGGGAGGGGGATGGAAAGATCCCATTTCTTCCTCCCCATCTAGACTTTAGTGCCCATTTGTCTTATTTTCCTTTCAAGCATACTGAATATTCCATGTATCTCTGCACCAAAGTTCTCAGAGAAGTAATCACCATGGTCCACATCTTGTTATACAGATAGGAAATCCTTATTTCTTTTTTCTTCCTTTTGGCTTATATATATTGATAAATATGTATCAAGCTTCATGTAAACACACAAACACGTATTCCCACACACGTATACACAACTCCCTGTATGTAACAGAAACCCACTGTCAGTTCATTGCCCTTGCTTCTCTTTCCGTGAGCAGTATTCAGGCTGATTTCAGCAAAGGTCATTTTTCTGATGTTGAAATGAGCAGAATTAGAACTCTTTTCTGGGTTCTTTCAGCCACTCACAATTTCATGAACACATATCCGAAAAGAAGGCTCCCTTGGGGTATAGATAGACATCAGTATGTTTATGTATGACTGGACTCATGCTTCTGATTTTCTTATGCATAAATTAAAGAAATAGTAAATATAAATTGAAAAGCATAATACCATATTACAATAACACTGCAATGAAAAACACCCTTTCTGGTTAGCATACAGATATGACTTGTCTTCATTTTGTCACTGTTCATTTTCCTAAGTGGATCCGTTTCCCCCTGCAGTCTCTGTAGGCCAGCAACAGGCTTCTCTGGCTGAGAACATCTCTGACTTCTTGAATGGGGTCACACTATGGCTGTGTGATAGTCACAAATAGACACAGGACTCAAGGCATGAAAATCTTTTTCAGCCAGTTATAAGTTGCTTTCAGGACATCAGTTTGCTTAATGGCACCTATGCCCATTGCCCAACTTGACTTTGAACTTAAGCCTCAAACGTGAATTTTTAAAAGCATGGTGATCACACATGAAACTATTTACACTACTTTAATTTTGAATAAAATGTCTCTGAGCAACCTAAGAGCCCAGCTTGGCTCCAGACAGTATCATAATAACTAGTACAGCACAGCTAAAAAGAAATTCCAATTTTTTTCTAATTGGCCTTCATATGAAAATGAGGAAAGGCTTTCAGCCTACTAAATTATTCATTGTTACTATGTGTTCTCTAAATTTATTACTCTTGGCTGATCTACAGATTTAAATGTAAAACAAACAGTAGGATTTAAAGCAAAAGGCAGTACATAGAGCTGACGCTGGCAGTGGCTATAAAGACTTCCATGTTTATGACTCTACAACAACAACTGCGTGTCATCAGATTTGTCTCGGTAAAAAGTCTAATGAGTAAAGTGAGCAAAACAGATCTAAATAAACCAGTATTCAGTACTCTAACTTTAGGACTCCAAGAGGGTAAGTAATCACATTTTTTTTTTTGTTAATTGCTTCACACATATTCCTGTTTTTAGCACTTCTGCAGCAAATTAGACAAAACCACTAAATGTGTTAGGGAAGTGGTGTCAAAGATCACACATTGCCGCACTTGGTTTTTGCAGTTATGGTTTATCCAAAGAGAGGAAGAAAGAGAAGGAAAAGTAATATTACACAAAAAACATCCCAAAGTAATTTTTAAAATCAAAGTTTAATTTGACCATTGCCCTCATCTATTTTTAAAATGATTATTTCAAGAGAGTATTTCTTTTTAAATTACTTTTTTGATAGGGGAGTATTTATTTATTTTTTCAAATACAATCAAAATTTAAGACACAGTCACTGTCCTTTGTGATGAATAAGACATAGATAATGTTTATAACAGCATTATAAATAATAATACAATTATGTCCATGTTATCATTTATATGTTTTATTTACTTTTACTTTTTTCTCTTTGGCCTGAGCTTTTTTAAATTTATTTTTTATTTTTATTTATTTTATTTTATTAATTACACTTTATTCACTTTGTATTCCTCCATAAGCTCCTCACCCTTTCCTCCCGATCCCATTCTCCTTCCCCTCCTGATCCCACCCACCCACCCCTTATTCATGCATGCCCCTCCCCAAGTCCACTGATAGTGGTTCTTCAGGTTTTGTTTATATTTTTTATTTTTATTTTTTTATTAATTACACTTTATTCCCCCCATAAGCCCCTCCCTCCTCCCCTCCCGGTCCCATCCTCCCTTCCCCTTCTTCAGGAATACCCCTCCCCAAGTCCACTGATAGGGGAGGTCCTCTCCTTCCTTCTGATCTTAATCTATCAGATCACATCAGGAGTGGCTGCATTGTCGTCTTCTGTGGCCTGGTAAAGCTGCTCCCCCCTCAGGGGCAGGTGATCAAAGAGGAGGCCAATCAGATTATGTCAGAGGCAGTCCCTCTTCCCATTACTGTGTAACACACTTGGACATTAAAATGCCCTGGGCTACATCTATGCATGGGTTCTATGTTATCTCCATGCATGGTACTTGGTTGGAGTATGAGTCTCTGGGAAGACCCCTGTGTTTAAATTTTCTGGTTCTGTTGCTCTCCTTGTGGAGTTCCTGTCCTTTCCAGATCTTACTGTTTCCCACTTCTTATATAAGATTCCATGCACTCTGCCCAACAGTTGGCGATAAGTCTCACCGTCTGCTTTCATAGTCTGTAGGGCAGAGTCTTTCAGAGGCCCTCTGTGGCAGGTTCCTAGCTTGTTTCCTGTTTTCTTCTTCTGATGTCTCTTTGCCTTTCGGGATGGGGATTGAGCATTTTAGCCAGGGTCTTCTGTCTTGATTAGTTTCTTTAGATGTACAGATTTTAGTGGGTTTATTCTATATTACATGACTATATTAGTGAGTATATACCATGTGTGTCTTTCTGCTTCTGGAACAGCTCACTCAGGATGATCCTTTCCAGGTCCCACCATTTACCTGCAAATTTCATGATTTCCTTGTTTTTCATTGCTGAGTAATATTCCATTGTGTAGATGTACCTAATTTCTGCATCCATTCTTCAGTTGAGGGGCATCTAGGTTGTTTCCAGCTTCTGGCTATTACAAATAAAGCTGCTACAAACATGGTTGAGCAAATGTCCTTTTTGTGTACTTGAGACTCTTTTGGATATATGCCTAGGAGTGGTATGGCTGGATCTTGAGGCAGCACTATTCCTAGTTGTCTGAGAAAGCGCCAGATTGATTTCCAGAGTGGTTGTACAAGTTTACATTCCCACCAGCAGTGGAGAAGGGTTCCCCTTTCTCCACAACCTCTCCAGAATGTGTTGTCACTTGAGTTTTTGATCTTGGCCATTCTGATGGGTGTAAGGTGAAATCTTAAGGTCGTTTTGATTTGCATTTTCCTGATGGCTAATGAGGTTGAGCATTTCTTTAAGTATTTCTCTGCCATTCTATATTCCTCTACGGAGAATTCTCTGTTTAGCTCTGTTCCCCATTTTTTTTAATTGGATTACTTGGATTGCTGTTTTTCAGCTTCTTTTGTTCTTTATATATACTGGATATTAGCCCTCTGTCAGATAAAAAGTTAGTGAAGATTCTTTCCCAATCTGTAGGCAGTCGTTTTGTTTTGATGATGGTGTCCTTTGCTTTATAGAAGCTTTTCAGTTTCATGAGGTCCCATTTATTGATTGTTGCTCTTAGAGCATGTGCTGTTGGTGTTTTGTTCAGGAAGTTGTCTCCTGTGCCAATGAGTTCTAGGGTCTTCCCCACTTTTTCTTCTAACCGATTTAATGTGTCTGGTTTTATTTATTGCAGTTTATTCACTTTGTGTCCCAGCTGTAGCCCCCTCCCTCATGCCCTCTCAATCCTGTTTTCCACAAAGTCACGTGTTTCTTTATGACATCTTTATACATGTATACTCTTACACATTTTCCTGTTTGTCCCTTTCCCCACTTAGTGCACTTATTGCTCCTTTTCTTCCCTGTCTCACAGATAAGCTTCCTTTTTTTCATTTATGTCTCAGTTCATTTCTTATAATCCATCTCTGTCCCAGTCTTCCTTTTCTTTAAATTCCTTCAGTTTTGGACAAAGATGTTCTCTTCCTTTGAGGCTGTCAGTAGATTTATTTAACAACAATGAGGATTATATGTCAAAGCCTATAACGCACATGCTAAATTATACTCAAATGAACACTCTGTTGTTCATTTGGATGTTGTGCTGAAAGTATTACCGGGGTTAGTTTTTGTACAGAATCTATAACACTCCTGTAAGTTATGCCTTTCCACACATGGAAACATGCAAGACATGACAAACATGCTAGAGTTAGGAACTCTTATACTCTGTCCAATGGTAGCATGCAGCATGTTAAAGCATGTCAGATGTCATATATGTTTGACACTTGGAACATTTTTATCAGCTTCCCATCATATTTACAATGAAATTTAAGCCTACCCCAGGCTACAGATCCAGTTTCCCTGCCCACATCTCCTTGAACTCAGTCTTTCAATGCTAGACTAGCTTCCTGGATTCATCTACCATGAGAAATACACTGAGCCCAGCACTTGACTCCGTTGTTACTTTATAGTCAGTTTTTTTTTCACATATTTTCTTCTTCCTTTATTTAACTTTGTGCTCAGTGACACAGAGTGTAACACCCTCAACATTCCTTCTGAGATATGAAACCATTTGTACTCTTTAGTTTCACTTTTATTTGCAAGAATTACCATTTCACTTTGGTATATAATGATAGATTTACTTTACCCACACAGTTGAAGCTTTAAAGGAACAAGGCCTTTCTTCACCTCTCTCCACTGCATGTCTAGTACCTGCTGCTGTGGTACATTGAGCATTGTTAACCTGTATTTGTGGATAGAGGGATGAAAAAGAGAACACAGAAGAGAGGAAAACGCAAAGAACCCTGCCAAACCGTTTTTTTCTGTAGTGCTGAGGATTCCCCTCCTCCATCTCCCTGCTTTCTCCTTTGTTAGTTCTTTGTCAATAACGTACTTCTAAAATACAAGAATGTTTTCCACTTTTGATCCCTTATTGTCTGCTTTCCAGAAACCTCCTTTTCCTTCTGTTCTTCTATGTTTAAATAATAACATTTACAGAGTTGATTCTTGTTCTCATGACACTCCTCAAACCATGGGTATGAAACACTTTGAAGGTGAAAATTTATGCTCCTCCTGTTAGGTGCAGTGAAAACCACTGAGCCAAGAGTCCGCTGATCTTTTCCTTCCCTGGGCTGCGAAAGAATGAGTGAGAAGGAAGCACACAATCAAGCTTTCAATTTTGCTGACTTTGAAGCAATGGCAGATTCTGGTACACTGTGAGGGCTGTGGTTAGTACCAAGCTGGAGGCTATAATGTCTGGCCTCATTTGACCCTCATCTAAATTTCATGAAAAAGATTAGTTATTGTTTCCCTTAGGGACATGCGATAACCTTCTCTCTCCCCTACTTAGATCCAGGAGTCTGGACAACTCTTATTCTTGCAAGCTGGCTAGTAAGCCAATGGTACAGTATCTGGCACGACAATGGAACAAGGTGGTGATTCAAGTAAGAGAGCCAAAGTAAAAACTGAACTCTATTCCCACATCAAAGCATTAAATAGAATAATAACAAAACTATCATGATGACAATGAATGAATAAATAAGTGGACTTAGATTTTTTTAATTATTTTTGTGTATGTAATACACGAATACTAAATGTCTATTCCATACTGTATTTCTCTATTTCTGTTCCACTCTTGCCCCACTCCAACTCCTTTGCCCCCGATCCTTCTCAAATGTATAACTTCTTCACTGATTATTGTCACATGCCTACACATGCATACATGCACATTTATGGGAACATGAATACAACCTGGTTGAATGCATTTGCTGTTTCCTATACGTGTATTACTTAGTGCTGACCACTTGCGGTGGGATAACCCCTCAGGGTGCTTGGACCTGGAAATGGTTGATTATCTCTTTCTTAGGAGCCATTAATTGTGTGTAGCTCTTCATCTGGGGATGGGGTTTTGTGAGATTTCTAGGACCCATACTGTCATGTTCAACGATGCTGCCATTGTGCAAGTCTTTTGTTAAGAGTTCCTAGGTAAAGCTCTCTATTGTATATAGAATACACGATCTCATGGCAGATTTCTGGTGCTTTGGTTGATACACTCTTTCTTCCCTCTTTTCTACGAGGTTTCCTGAACCAGAGGTAGAGGAGTTATATTTTAGATGTATGAGTTGAAGATGGAAACGTGGAGGTCACTTTTTCTATAAATTTTGACTAGTTGTGGATTTCTGTTATAATCTGTCTGCTATAAAAAGAAACTTATTTGATAAGGAGTGAGAGCTATGTTTATCTGCAGCTGTAAAAATAGGCCTGTGGAGCACAATTGTGAGTTATATAGGTGTAGGAAAGTGAAAGTAGTAAATTACTCTTTAGGTTCCATGACCTCATCTGCCACAGGTAGTAAGCCAGGTTTAGTGTACCATGAATGAATTCTTCCTGTAAAGTGGCCTGTAAGACTAATTTGATGGCTATTAATTGTTCCCCAAGATATAAGTGTCTTTACTGCACCCTTGGGTATATTATATCATGCTGGTCATCATTGTAGTTTGTAGTCTTTGCAGCTATGTAGAACTATTAATTGCTTTTCTCTCTTAGCAGCTTACATAGCACTATCAGATACTTTAAGAGCTAGTTTGGGTCTTCCTGCTTGGACTGGGAGGATGTCCTGGGACTGGGGAGGTTAGAAATCATACTACTCTGAGAGGAGACCTCCTCAGCAGCGGCATTGCAGCTCCCAAGGGAGGGTTTCCATTACCCCAGCTGAGCTGAGGAAGTCAGGAGCCTCAGCCTTTTTACTTCTTCACTTCTCTTCTGAGCTTCTTGTCTTCTCTTGATGAGAGAGTCACACCAGGCAGCAAAGCTCGTAAAAGAAATTTATTGGAGGGACGAATCCCGGAGTGGCAGCCTCTGCTCCCAGAAGAAGACAGCAGAGAACTGAACAGACACAGTCTTTATATAAGATTTTTTTTTTTAAATGGTGGCATGTCCTAGGGCAGAGATTTCCAGAGTAAGGATTGGTGGGATTTCAAGTCCTGAACTTGAGGAAGTTTAGGGATTGGTGGGGTTTCAAGCTCAGGAATTGGTGAGTTTTTATTTAGACTTTTCACCTAAAATTAGCATAATTGAGGAAGGATCCACCTAAGAGGATGGAGATGGCCTTCGTGACAGAGGCTGGAACTGCCATTCGTTATGACAGTTAGAGAGGTGTGGGGTCGGGGCCCGTTAACTCACGCCTTAAAGGTTTGCACACACTTGAACTCTAAGCTAAACAAAACAATTTTCCCTAACTAAACTATGAATTTATACTAAGGGGTCAGATTCCTGATCTTGATCCCAGGGTGACACTGTCAGACCATGTAAAGCTTCTTGCTTAGGGGGAAATGGCTAGTTTATACCTTGTTGCCACAGAGATGTTGAGGGAGCTACAGACTAGCTCCAGTTGGACAAGCTTCCCTTCCCTTGAATTCCCTGTCAGCAGCAGCCCTATCTGAGGACTCAGATGCTGCAGCTTTCTCTGTGAATTCAGCTTCTTAGTTTTTCCAGATATCTGATCTCAGGTCCCAAGGATGTGGAGATTTAGCCTCAGAGTCCTGAGATATTCAGGAGGTAGCAAGGCCAGCAGCACAGCCTGAAGCATGCCTTTTAGGGACCACAGTGGGTGGCACCCAGGGGAGCTGAAGAGCTGAAGAAGGCATACCCAGGGAAAGATGTAGAGGGAATCCAGAAGCAAAAATTAAAGCAGCGGGGTCTGGCTGCTGAAGATCTTCAGGCAGGGGGTCTGGATACCTTCCTGTAAAGTATCCAAAGTTTTCAAAATATTCCAAGTTTACAAAGCGAGACCCCAATAGAGAAGGCTTTGCCTGCTGCTTGAATTGGTGTGAATAACCAATAGCTAGTGTCAGCAAGAAGGCTTCCAAGTCAGTTACAGATCAATTCCTCCAGGTCCAATGTGTAAAGTGTGTGATATATTCAACAATATAGTATTACCTTCAAGTTCCAGAAGGCAACCAAGGGCAATGGCAGTAGCCTATGTTGTTTGGGGAGTGTCTCTCACTCTTTGACCAACAATTTCAACAGGGTTTTCCCATGCTCCATTCTAGCAGGCATTCCAAAGATGAGAACACAAGAAATGCCACCAAACAAGAAACTACAATTGCTCTAGATACACATGAATTTTGGGGTTGATATGTACTCCAGTGTTCCTCTCCCTGCCCCCATCCTTAGTGACCTATGACCAAGTTTTCACTTATCTAAATGATGCTGTGTAATCCTTGCCTTCCAAATTATCCCTAATTGGATAATGAAAATTGCTGATAGATTATAGTTGGGCAGAGAAGGAAGGGAACTGGGAAGAAAGTGGAAGCTATTTTACCAGGAGACACTGGGAGGAGACGGATGTGACCACAGGCTTGGAAGGAACAGCTAGCCAAGCAGCTGGATGGGGCTATGTGGACAGGTTAATTAAGTGAGCTAGTTGAGAGTCTGACCAACCAAGACCTAAGGTTTGAAATAGTAAAAGCTTTGGGGGCCTTTATTTATATGGTATAGGGCCATCCTGCGTCTTAGGTGTTTTCACAAGGTGACAAAAGCTACTGGGCTTCTACACATGGTGATAAATCTCTTTCTCTCTCACTCTTTCTCTCTCTCTCTATGTGGGTATACGTATACACACACACACACACACACACACACACACACATATATATACATACAAGATATGTAGATAGATATAACTAAATAGTGATATCATGTGTGTACATATATATATATATATATATATATACAGAGATTAACTATTAAAATCAAGTGAAATTTATAGCTATACAACTAAATAACCTGAAGATTTCTGAAAAATTTAAACTTACTATCTTTATATGATTAAAATTTTATTCCAACATTGTATATATACTATTCTAGACATTTACATGGGAACTACAATGCTCAGTCATTATCCAGATGTTTCTGAAGAAATGCCCCAGATGGTGTGAGCTGTGTTTGAAACATCCAGTTCGCAAAATTTTACAAAATTAGTATTAAACTGAAACTTCTATATAACAAATTAAAAACAAATGAGAACTAATAGAGGTCTGATTTTGTTTTCATTTCCCTAACCTGTTTCTTTTCTTTATTTCCTATTTCTTTTATAAAATATTTTTAAAAGATTTGTGAATATGATATAATTGCATCATTTTCACTTCCCTTTCTTTCCTCCAATTCCTTTTATATATCCCCCTCCTCATCTTAGTCAGATTCATGGCACACTTACTTCCTCAAATCTATCTAACTGAAATGATGAAATTTAGCTTTTGTTACTCTTCCAAAGAAGAGCTGTATTAGGCTTTGTGACCATGGGAATGGTTTGGAGGCCTGAAAAACATTAAAAAGGAACAAATCAGAGACATCATGGTGGAGTCTTAAAGGAAAAGAGACTTCCACTTAAAAATTAGAAGCTTCATTAAGAGTGATAGCTTAAAGTAAAAGAGACATTGTTGATGTGGACAGTGTGATAGGAGGAAGCACTGAGAAATGCTGTAGAATGTCTGAGAAATCCTCAAGCTTTTAAAAATGAATATATTTGAATGTAGAACTGAGATAAAGAACTGTGACTATGAGTCTATTTATAGTAGCAGAACAGAATTTAAATGTCATGTCCATCTGTGGTGCAATAATAAGAGTAACAACAAAAGGGAGGGGTGTGGAAAGAAGTCAATGATGTGGTATAAGGATTCACATTTACTGGTCTTCACAGCACAGGCTCAAACTAATGCAGGTGTTGTATAAAAGTAGTGACTACAAGTTTAAAATTTTTAATGCAGGTCTGGTAGAACAATATGACTACAAGTTTAATTTTTTTTTTCAGTTTAGAATGTTTCCTTTATTTTTTTTTCGTGGTTTCCTTTTTTATAATTCTTTATTAATTAGACTTTATTCACTTTGTATCCCCTCTGTGGCTCTCTTCCTCCTCTTGTCCCATTCCCTTCCTTCCTCCACCCTCTACATGCATGCCCCTCCCCAATTCCACTGATAGGGGAGGTTTTCTTTTCCTTCCTTCTGATCCTAGTCAATTGTGTCTCATCAGGAGTGGCTGCATTGTCTTCTTTTGTGGCCTGGTAATGCTGTTTCCCCCTCAGGAGGAAGTAATTAAAGAGTAGGCCAATCAGTTCATGTCAGTTCATGTTCCTATTACTATGGAACCCACTTGGATACTGAACTGCCATGGGCTACATCTGTGCAGGGGTCTAAGGTTATCTCCATGCATAGTCCTTGGTTGGAGTACCAGTCTCAGGAAAGACCCCTGTGCTCAGATTTTTGGTTCTGTTGCTCTCCTTGTGGAGTTCCTGTCCTCTCCAGATCTTATTGTTTCCCACTTCTTTCCTAAGATTCCCTGCACTCTGCTCAAAGGTTGCACATAAGTCTCAGCATCTTCATTGTTAGTCTGCAAGGCAGATCCTTTCAGAGGTCCTCTGTGTCAGGCTCCTGACTTGTTCCCTCTTTTCTCCTTCTTCTGATGTCCTTCCTCTTTGCCTTTCTGGATAGGAATTGACCATTTTAGCAAGAGTCCTCCCTCTTGATTATTTTCTTTAGGTGTACAGATTTTAGTAGGTTTATCCTATATTATATGTCTATATGAGTGAGTATGTACCGTGTGCATCTTTCTGCTTCTGGGAAAGCTCACTCAGGATGATCTTTTTCAGATCCCACCATTTACCTGCAAATTTCATGATTTCCTTGTTTTTTTATTGCTGAGTAATATTCCATTGTGTAGATGTACCACAATTTGTGCATCCATTCCTCCACTGAGTGGCATCTGGGCTGTTTCCAGCTTCTGACTATTACAAATAAGGCTGCTACAAACATGGTTGAGCAAATTTCCTTATTGTGTACTTGAGACTTTTTTGGGTATATGCCTAGGAGTAGTATAGGTGGTTCTTGAGGAAGCGATACTCCTAGTTGTCTGAGAAAGCTCCAGATTGCTTTCCAGAGTGGTTGTACAAGTTTACATTCCCACCAGCAGTGGAGGAGGGCTACCCTTTCTCTACAATCTCTCCAGCATGTGTTGTCTTTTGAGTTTTTTGATTTTAGTCATTCTGATAGGTGTAAGGTGAAATCTTAAGGTCGTTTTGATTTGCGTTTCCCTGATGGTTAATGAGGTTGAGCATTTCTTTAAGTGTTTCTCTGTCATTCAATATTCTTCTTTTGAGAATTCTCTGCTTAGTTCTGTATTCCATTTTTTAGTTGGATTACTTGATTTTTTGCTGTTTAACTTCTTTAGTTCTTTATATATACTGGATAAGAGTCCTCTGTCAGATATAGAGTTAGTGAAGATCCTTTCCCAATCTGTAAGTTGTCATTTTGTTCTGAAAACAGTGTCCTTTGCTTTATAGAAGCTTTTCAGTTTCATGAGGTCCCATTTATTGATTGCTGCTTTTCGAGCCTGTGCTGTTGGTATTCTGTTCAGGAAGTTGTCTCCTGTGCCAATGAGTTCAAGGCTCTTCCCCACTTTTTCTTCTAAGTGGTTTAGTGTGTCTGGTTTTATGTTGAGGTTTTTGATACACTTAAGTTTTGTGCTGGGTGATAAGTATAGATCTATTTGCATTTTTCTACATGTAGACATCCTGTTAGACCAGCACCATTTGTTGAAGATGCTGTCTTTTTTCCATTGAATGGTTTTGGCATCTTTGTTAAAAATCAGGTGTCTGTAAGTGTGTGGATTTATGTCAGCGTCTTCTATTCGATTCCATTGATCCACCTTTCTGTTTCTATGCCAGTACCATGCTGTTTTTAGTATTGTTGCTCTATAGTACAGTTTGCGATCAGGGATGGAGATACTTACTGAAGATCTTTTACTGTCGAGAATTGTTTTAGCAATTCTGGGTTTCTTGTTGTTCCATATGAAGTGAGAATTTTTCTTTCAAGGTCTGTAAAGAATTGTGTTGGTAATTTGTTGGGAATTGCATTGAATCTGTAGATTGTTTTTGGTAAGATGGCCATTTTCACTATATTGATCAGGTCAAGCCATGAACATGGGAGATCTTTTTATCTTCTGATATCTTCTCTTAATTCTTTCTTCAGAGACTGGAAATTTTTTTCATACAAGTCTTTGACTTGCTTGGTTAGGGTCACACCAAGGTACTTTATGTCATTTGTGGCTATTGTGAAGGGTATTGTTTCCCTAATTTCTTTCTAGGCCCTTTTGTCTTTTGTATACAGGAGGGCTACTGATTTTTTTTAGTTAATTTTGTATCCAGCCACTTTGCTAAAGGTGTTAATTAGCTGTAGGAGTTCCCTGGTAGATGTTTTAGGGTCACTCAGGTATACTATCATATCATCTGCAAATAGTGATACTTTGACTTCTTCTTTTCAATTTGTATCCCCCTTTGATATCCTTGAACTGTGGGCACAACAACATCAGAGACTGAGATTTCCAGTAGAGGGATAACACACTGTGCAAGTTTAAAATTTTTAAAGATTTTTACTTTTGAAAGGATCATTCACAATCTTGTAATTCTTGTACTGAATTAACTTTTATCTGAAAGTAAGAAATTTCTTTGTTTTTTTTTTTCCTTGTTGTTGTTGCTCTTAGGGTAAAGTAAAATTTGAATATTTGTGAAAAAAATTTATAAACTAGTGTTCTTATATTTTTACTGCTCTAGAGGTTGTTGGACCTGAAAGAATGGAGCCTAAAATTGAGGTGGACTAAAAAGTTTCTTTCAATAGCCAACTTTATGGAGTACATTGGACAGTTAACACTCTGAAAGTTAAGGATAGCAAACCAAGCAGATTTGAGGTAGATATGATACTCAGGCTTCATTGCCATCGATACTGAGGAGGCCTGTCAGGCATGAGAGGTTTTTCTGCCTGTTCCAGTCCTGCCTGGCCCAACCGGATCAGAAACAGCAAGGCCAGGGCAGTGAACTCAGCATAAGTGAGCTAGGTGTCCAACCCAAGCTCCATTTTCTTTCATGTCCAGGAGGTCTGTGGGGCACGGGAGAAGCTCTCAGCTCAGAGATCTTTCTGCCTCCTCCCTATTTGCCTGGCCCACCTAGGTCAGAAATAGTGATACAAGCAAATACAGTGAACCTAGAAGAGGTGAGTTCAGCACTGGACCAAAGCCCCATTGTCTCCCATCCCAAGTAGTCCTGTGGGGCATAAGAGCAGCTCTCATCTCAGAGGTCTTTCTGGCTGTTCTCCAGCTGTCAGGCCCACCTGGGTGGGACACAGCCAGTGAACCCAGTGAAGGGACCTCCAAGCTGATGAACACCAGTCAACCAGATAGCTAGAGGCCAGTATAAGAGCACAAAGAACAAAACTCAGGGCCATAGGGCATCACTGGAAACCAGCGGTCTTTCCACAGCAGGCCCTGGAGATACTGACATCCGAAGCATGAGAGAAAAATAAATAAATCTGAGGCTATGGAAATGATACAGACATTGAAGGAAGAAAATAAAACTCTCAAAGTAGCACAGGAAAATACGTTTAAACAGATGAAAGAATTGAGCAAATCCATTAAAGAAATTAAATGCAAGAAACTACAATCAAACAGGAGAGAAAATGAAGGAAACTGTTCAACACCAAAAAAAAAAAAAACAAAAAAACAAAAAAACAAAACAAAAAAAAACGGAGATGAATAAAGAAAACACAGCCTGAGACAATCCTGGAGATAGAAAACCTGGAGAAAAGGACAGAAACTACGATACAAGCATCACCAACAGAATACAAGAGACTGGAGAGAAATCAATTGATATATCTGTCAAAAAAAGTTAAAACTAAAAAATAAAGAATATCTAAGAAATCTGGGACCTATAATAAGACCAAATCTAAAAAATATTAAGAATAAAAGAAAGAGAAGATTCCCAGCTCTAAGGCCCAGTAAATGTTTTCAATAAAATCAAAGAAGAAAACTTCCCAAACCTAAAGAAAGAGAAGTTTATAAACACAAAAGAAGCTTACAGAACACCAAATAGATTGGACCAAAAAATAAAATCATCCTGCCACATATTAATTAAAACTTAAATGTGCAGAAAAAAAGAGAATATTAAAAGCTACAAGGGAAAAAGGCCAACTCACATATAAAGACAAACCTATCAGGATTACACATGACATCTCATCAGAAACTATGAAAGCCAGAAAGGCCTTGACAGATATCTTACAGACACTAAGAGAACACAGATGTCAGAACCAAACACAATACCAAGCAAAAATTTTAATCACCATAAAGGGTAGAAACAAAATACTCCATAACAAATAATAAATTAAAAATTACCTATCTGTAATCCACCCATACAGAAGATACTAGAAGGAAAACTCCAAGCCAAGGAGACCAACTATACCCAGAAAGAAAGAAAGAAATAACCTCACATCAGCAAAACCAAAAGCAGGGAATCACACACACACACACACACACACACACACACACACATACACACACACACACATACACACACTCTATGGCCACCAATATCAAAACAACAGAAAGTAACAACAACTGGTCATTAATATATCTCAACATCAATGGCACCAACTCCCCAATAAAAAGACACAGGTTAACAGAATGGATACAAAACAGGACCCATCTTTCCACTGTATACAAGAAACACTACTGAGTAATGTAAATATTACCTCAGGTTTTGCAAGCAAATGGACCCAAAAAGTAAGTGGAGTAGCCATTCTAGTATATAATAACATAGTCATTCAACCAAAATTAATCAAGGGAAAAATCCATCAAGATGGCATCTCAATTGTGAACATCTATCCATCAAATGCAATGAAACCCTTATTCATAAAAGAAAAATTACTAAAGCTTAAATCATGCATTTAACCTCACACATTAATAGTGGGAGACTTCAACACCCCAATCTTTTCAATATATAGATAATCAAAACAGAAACTAAATGTTGAAATAAAGAAACTAACAAATGTCATGAATCAAGTGGACCTAACAAATATGTATAGAACATTTCACCCAAACACAAGAGACTATACCTTCTTCTCAGTACCTCACAGAACCATCACCAAAATTAACTATATACTCAGTCACAAAGAAGATTGAAATAACCCCTTCATCTTATCAGACCACCATGGATTAAACTGACATTCAACCAAGGACCATGTATGGATATAATCTAGAACCTCCACTCAGATGTAGCCTGTGGTAGCTCAGTAACCAATTGGTTTCCCAAAGTGAGGGGAACAAGGACTATTTCTAACAGGAACTCAATGACTGGCTCTTTGGTCTCCCCACCCCCGAAGGGAGGAGCAGTCCTGTTAGGCCACAGAGGAGGGATTTGCAGCCAGTCCTGAATATACCTGATAAAACAGGATCAGATGAATGGGGAGGAGGTCCCCCCTATCAGTGGACTTGGAAAGGGGCACAGTGGAGATGAGGGAGGGAGGGAGGGACTGGGAGGGAATGAGGGATCGGGACACGACACGCCTGGGATACAGAGTTAATAAAATGTAACTGATAAGAAAAAAATAAAATTTAGGGAAGAAATGAAACCAAGAGCTGGTTCTTGGTTTGGAAAATCACCAAGAGAGACAAACCCTTAGCCAAACTAATTAAAAGACAGAGGGACAGTATCCAAATTAACAAAATCAAAAATAAAAATGGGGACATAACAACAGATACTGAGGAAATAAAAAAAAAATTAGGTCTTATTTCAAAAGCCTATATTACAGAAAATTGGAAAATCTAAAGAAATGGATGATTTTCTGGATAGATTTCACCTACCAAAAGCTAAATCAAGATGAGACAAACAGTTTAAAGTGTTCTATATCCCCTAAGAAAATGAATGCAGTCATCAAAAGTCTCCCAATCGAAGAAAAAAAAAAAAAAAAAAAAAAAAAAGCCCAGGTTCAGATGGTTTTAGTACAGAATTCTACCAGACATTCAATGTAGAGCTAACACTAATGCTTCTGAAACTATTCCACAAAACTGAAACTGAAGGAACATTTGCCAAATTCATTCTATGAGGTCATAGTCACCCTGATACCTAAACCAGAGTCAACAAGAAAGAGAATTTCATACCAATTTCACTCATGAACATTGATACAAAAATACTCAATAAAATACTCACAAACTGAATTGAAAAACACCATACATCATGATTAAGTTGGCTTTATTCCAGGGATTTGGGGATTGTTCAACTTAAAAAAAAAATCCATCAACATAATCCAACATACAAATGAAATAAAAAAAAAAATCACAGAAAAATTCTTTGACAAACTCCAACAATTCTTCATGATCAAAGTCTTGGAGTGATTAGGGATACAAGGACCCTTTTTATTTTTATTTATTATCTGAAATAATTCCTATATACAGCAAGCCAATTGTGAACATCAGATTAAATGGAGAGAAACTCAAAGCAATTCCTCTAAAATCAGGGACAAGACAATGCTGCCCACTCTCTCCATACCTCTTCAATTATTCTAGCTAGAGCAATAAGACAACTAAAGGAGATCAAGAACATACAAATGGGGAAGGAAGAAGTCAAAGTATAGCTATTTGCAGATGATATGATAGTGTGCATAAGCGACCCCGAAATTCCACCAGGGAACTCCTACTACTAATAAACAGCTTCAGCAAAGTGGCTGGATACAAAATTATTATTATTTTTTTTTCAATGCAGTTTATTCAGGAACCTTGAACAATCATCTGACCCTGGGGAAAGCCAGCCCACTTTAAATAGCCTCTGGGTAGCCAACCCCAGCATGCCACGTGGGCAATGCAGATAGGTCCACATACACAGAAGCAAGCCAGATCCTCAGCCTTAGCCAAATATGGAGTTGTTTGTGACAGAGAGCACTCACCATTGGGAAGGTGGAAGGCAGAAACCACCTCCATCTTTAAGGTGCAGCATTACGCAGCTCTCTACAGTTCCCCCTTTTTGTTTTAGATGCATCAGGCAAGAGTAGAGGTCTGATCTCTGATATTAGAAATAAATTGGGACTTTGTACTATTCATGGAGATAACCCAGAACCCCTGCACAAATGTAGCCCAGGGCAGTTCAGAGTCCAAGTGGGTTACATAGTAATGTGAAGAGGGACTGCCTCTGACATAATCTGATTGGCCTGTTCTTTGATCACCTCCCCTTGGAGGGGAGCAGCCTTACCAGGCCATAGTAGAGGACAATGCAGCCACTTTTGATGTGAACTGATGGACTAAGATCAGAAAGGAGAGGAGAACCTCCCCTATCAGTGGACTTGGGGAATGGCAGGCATGCAGAGGGAGGAGGGAGGGTGGGATTGGGAGGGGAGGAGGGAGGGGCTTATGGGGGGATGCAGAATGAATAAAGTGTAATTGATAAAAAAATAAAAAATGAAAAAAAAAAAAAGACAAAATTATTTTTTTAAAAAAATCACTAGCCCCCACTGTGGACAAATGATAAATCAGCCAAGATAGAAATTAGGAAAACCACACACTTACAATAGCCACAAACAATATAAAGAATCTTGTTGTAACTCTAACCAAGCAAGTGAAAGACCTATGTGACAAGAACATCAAGTTTCTGAAGAAAGAAACTAAAGAAGATATCAGAAGACAGAAAGATCTCCCATGCTTATGGATTGGTAGAATTAACATAGTATAAATGTCCATCTTACCAAAGGCAATGTACAGATTCAGTGCAATCCTTATCAAAATACCAGCACAGTTCTTTATAGACCCATACAGAACAATTCTAAACTTCACATGGAAAAACAAACAAACCAACAAAAACCTAGAATAGCTAAAACAATCCTATACAATAAAAGAACTTCTGGAGGTGTCTCCACCCCTGATTTCAGAACAATATAAAAATAGCATGGTACTGGCATAGAAAGAGAATGGAGGATCAATGGAATCAAATCAAAGACCCAGAAATAAACCCACATAACATTGGTCACCTGTTTTTTGACAAAGGAGCCAAAACTATACAATGGAAAAAAAGAGTATCTTCAACAAATGGTGCTAGTATAACTGGATGTCTACATGTGGAAAAATGCAAATAGAACTATATTTATCTCCATGCACAAAACTCAAATCCAAGTGGATCAAAGACTTCAAGATAACACAAGACCACACAAAATCTACTAGAAAAAAAAAAAGGTGGGGAAGAGCCTTGAACTCATTGGTACAGGAGACAACTTCTTAAATAGAACACCAACAGCTCAGGCTTTAAGATCAAGAATTAATAATTGAGACCTCTTGAAACTGAAAAGCTTCTGTAAGGCAAAGGACAGTGTCAATAGAATAAAATTACAATCTTCAGATTGGGAAAAGATCTTCACTGACTCCACATCTGACAAAGGGCTAATATCCAAAATATATAATGAGCTCAAGAAATGAAACACCAAAAACCAAAATATCCCAATTTAAAAATGGGGCACAGAACTAAATAAAGAATTCTCCACAGAGGAATCCCAAATGGCCCAGAAGCACTTAAAGAAATTCTCAACTTCCTTAGTCATCAGGTAAATGAAAATCCAACAACTCTGAGATTCCATCTTACTCCCATCAGGATGGCTAGGAACAAAATCTCAAGTGACAGCACATACTGGCAAGAGTGTGGAGAAAGGGGAACATTCCTCCATTGCTGGTGGGAATGTAGACTTGTACCATCACTTTGGAAGTCAATCTGGTGCTTTCTTAGAAAGTTGGGAATAACTTTACCTCAAGACCCAGGTACACCTCTCTTGGATATATACCCAAAAGACACTCCACAATACAATAAGAACACTTGCTCAACTATCTTCATAGCAGCTTTATTTGCAATAGCTAGAATCTGGAAACAACCTAGATGTCCCTCTAAAGAAACTGTGACACATTTACATAATGGAATACTACTCAGCTATTAAAAACAAAGAAATCATGAAATTTGCAGGCAAGTGGATGGAACTGGAAAAGATCATTCTGAGTGATGTAACCTAGACCAGAAAGACAAGCATGTTTGTACTCACTTATAAGTGGATTTTAGCCATGCATTACAAGATCATCATACTATGAGGCACATACCAAAAGATGATAAGTAATAAGGAAGACCCAAGTGAGGATGCATAAATTTCACTCAGAAGGGGAGATAGTCACCAGAGGTAATTGTTGAAGAGATGGAACAAAGTACCCACTCTATTGGAGGGTGCCAACCCCTGACACTATGAATGATATTCTTCTAAGCTTGTAGGTCGGAGCCTGTCAGAGTTGTCTTCTGAGAAGCTTTACCCAGCACTACCTCAAAACAGATACTGAGACTCAAAGGAAAACATTGAACTGATGTGTAGGAAGTCTTAGGGAATGGTGGAAGGAAAGAAAAAGGACCCACAAGTGACAAGAGCTTCACAAGAAAGCAACAGAACCAACTATCTAGGGCCCAGAGGGGCTTGCTGAGACTGAAACATCCACCAAAGATTGGGCAGCTTAGGCTTCAAGTGGGTACTCCAGTAAGGGAAGTGGGGACTGCATCGGACAGGGACTCACTTGCCAGCTTTTAAATCACTTCTCCCTGATTGAACTGCCTTGCTAGGCCAAAGGGTAGAGGACAGGTTCAGTCCTAATACAAGTTGATGAGCTGGGGTGAATGGGAAAGTGAGCTCCCCTTTTCTGAAAAGGGAGAAAGGGTGGGACTTGGAAGGGAACAGGGAAGGAGCTATAAGGATGTAAATGAATAACAAATAAATGAGAAAAAAGTTAAGAGAAACCTCATGACTAAGGTGTTCAATAACAAGGAGAAGTCTCATGTGGCAAACGTGTTTCCACAGAGGCATATAAACAAATAGCAATAACCAGTTGTAAATAGAATCTTAAAGTAAACTCACGTCTACCTGCTGCACCTGGGAGGGGCACATTCCAAGTACAGCTGGTGTTGATTACCTGAACTCAGTGGCTGGCTCTTTGATCACCAACCCCTGAGGGAGGAGCAGCCTTGCCTGGCCACAGAGGAAGACAATGGAGCCAGTCCTGATGAGACTTAATAGGGTAGGGTCAGAGGAAGGGGAGGAAGATCTCCCCTATCAGTGGTCTTAGGGAGGGGCATGGGAGAAGAAGAGGGAGGAAGGGTGGGAATGGGAGGAGATGAGGGAGCAGCCTACAGCAGGGATACAAATTGAATAAAATGTAATGAATAATAAATAAAATAAAAAAAAGAAACAGGTTATAACACTCTTGTCTTAGCTTCTTGGAGTTTTCTCACAAGCATTCAGAATGCCCTCCATCTGACTCCATTCTTGGACTGTGTTCTGACAGTAGTATACATACATACATACATACATACATACATATAAACACACACACACACATTTATTCATTCCTCTTTCTGATTTGTGTGCATATAAGTATCACCCAAAACTAGTTGTGGACAGTGAAATTTCAGGCTTGTTGCGCTCTTCTGATACTTTTTCCTTACTGTATTTGGGTATTTATGCTAGGTCTATGGTGTCTTGATTAAATTATTATTGTATATCTTAATTTATGGTAAAAATACTCCCACGAATTTCAGTGCCTTGCCATCAAAGTGTTTAATCCACCTTTACGTACTACATTCCTCAGGAGTCAGCTGGGGCCACACTCCACCGTGAGGTCAAGTCGCTCTGGAAATCAGGTTTTCAGAGCTGTATCAAGACATGTTTCAGGACATGGCTATGCAATCACAAGGCAAGCCTGCTAGTACTGAAAGAGTGTCAACTTGGAGGGTCACTGATTAATATGAATATTAAAAGAAGTTATCCCATATGCAAAATAATTTCATTTTACAGAAAATACACAATTTTCACGCATATTAATCTTACCCAGTTCTGTTAAGGGAAGAAATAAATATTGACTCTTGTTGGTGGGAAAATCATGAACTCACTGTCTTTTCTTCTCACTTCCACACCGAGGAACTCAGAACAACATTTTCCATGTAAAACACTTGCATTTAAAACATTTCTTGAACTGGTATGACTTTACATATCATCCTCCCTCCTTCATTCCCACTTTTTCTTGCTAAATAAAAATAGCTATTAGAGATTCACAAAGCAAATATGATCTTAGAATTAATATAAATCTAAAATCCCAATCACCTTATTACATGTGCTAAGCTAGAAATGCTATTAAAGTAACCCCAAACAAATTCGGATTGATTTCTACCTTTTTATAATTATTTATTACTTTGTGAAATTATTAATTCTAGTATTTCGGCTCTTTCCTTTTCTTCTTCCAACCCTGTGTATGAAACCCTCGTGTTCTCTTCCAATCCCAAAGTCTTTTTCTCTTTATCTGTTCATACACACAAATACACACACACACACCACAAAACCTATTAAACAAGGACTTTTAAACAATAAAATTTTAGTGTTAGTGGCATTTAAGCTGTTCTAACTGTCTCAGAGACTATCTTGATAATACCTTTGGGACATTTAATGATTATATAATCAGTTTGATGATTATATAATCAATTTGATTATATAATCAGTTTGATTCTGGGTTCTACAGCAAGTAGGGTAATTGCCATGTGTTTTACAAACTATCCAAAAATACATGAATAAAGATACTTAGTTTGGTAATCTGTATAATGACAACCTAAATGTTCAGGCAGTGTAAAATAGAAAAACAATCTGAGTGTCTTGGGGATTAACTATGTAATTTGATTTTAAAATATATGAAGGTTAGTGAGATGGCTCAGTGGATAAAGAAACATAACTGCCAAACCTGGTGACTTGAGTTTGATATTCAGCACCCGCATGGTCGAAGGAGAGAAACAATTCTTCCAAGTTGCCCTCTTGCCTCTATAAGCTCTGTGGTATGCCCAGCCCTTCTCCAAGAAATAAATGTAAAAAGTTTACACATAACTTGCATGCATATGCGAGCATTGATAAATTCTGTAACATGGACAAGTACGCCTGCATAAATTCATGCTTGTAATGGTACATAAGGAGAAATAGAAATACGTGTGTGTGCATTTGCTTATGAACTACTGGCAGTAGTAGTTATTTTTTAGAAATTTCTGTTTGGTATTTATATATTTTAAGGCATTATTTAATATTCTTAAAAATTAGAAATTATATATTTGGGAACATATGAGCCATTTTTGTCCTATTATCTGTTTTTTCATCTTTCAAAAGTTTACAAGTGATAAATATAGAAATAGGTGTATTATTCTGTGTTCATGGAGTATATATTCCCATTAGTGAAAATAAGCAGGGAGTAGAGGCAGAATGGAAAACAAAATAAAATTTACCTAACATAGACTCACCAGGCAGGAAGTAACGGGCATCAGTCATTTTTTTTTCAGTCATGCATAATAAATTCAAATGACTTGATGGCCATAGCATGCCTGAATGTTATAGGAACGTTGAGATTCTGCATAGCTGGTACCACCCTGTCCCCTAAAATGATGAAACATGCAATGCTGGAGGAGAGTATTTGAATACAATTATCTAGATGTGTTGGCTTAAAACCTCTAAGTTGAAGGAGCAAGTTTCATCTGCTTTTATCATCAGTGCTTTCTGAGGAGTCATGGCAGTGAGGTCTATAGCTGTGGGGATTACTTAAAAAGAACAGAATCTCTGGTGACCAGCTCATGGAAAGTCTGTTCTGCCCTCTGTCTGTTATTCAGAGCATACAGTCCCTCAGCAATCCAAGGTTACTTGGAGTTCAGATAATTTAATTTCATCCTTTCCTTTAGAACAGTAATTTATTTTAAAGCTCACATTACCCTGAGTGGAAGCACAACACATTCTTTTCTGATCATTCATTTATACTGTTGCATGGTTGTTTTTTGTATGCAGTCCATTCCAGAGAACATGAGATGGGAAAAATGGAATGGCCGCAGAGGCCCACTATTGGGAGATGAGACAGATGTTTTGGTATCCCTGAGTCTTGGGCCATTGTGTTTCTATGTCTTTCATAAATGCTTACAACTTACCCTCCTGGTGTCTTACCTTCATTCTTTCTCACTTTGAAATATATTATTTTTATTGTCTGTGTTTATGGGAGTGCAATGGCTCATATACACAAGTGTGTGTCTGTGTCATGTGTGTAGGGGTCACAGGATGACTTTGTGGAGTTGCTTCTCTTCTTCCAGGAACTGAACTGGTGTCTGTGTTCATTGGGTTTCCTTGGCAAGTGCATTTGCCTACAGGAGCATCACTCCAGGCAAACTTTTCTCATTTTTGTGTTCCTTTTCTAAGTAAGTGAGTAATTTACAGTATCTTTTAATTTTTTTATAAGCTATACATTCTACTGACAGTGAATCTTTCATATAAGTTCACTGCTTTGGCAAGTGGAAGTGATGGTTAAAATAACACAAAAAATTAGGTTTTTCTGAGTATAGGCAATGGTAAAATGCGGTTATCTCCTGAAATCTAAAGATGTTTGACGGGTAAAGATAATACACAATAATACTGTATATTATGGCATTGTGCAGAACACATTTCAGGGTTCTTCCTCCCCAAGAAAATAACATTTTGGTCTCCATATACCATGATGTGTCATTCAGAAGCTAGACCTGCCTGTGACTGGCATACACATAGGGATGTTTCGCTGCACATGCGAACAGAATTCACTGCAAAGGCTGCTGTTCTAAACAAAATCATCATGAGTTACATGAAATTACATTTCAATCTGGTGCCAGAACTGGGGAATCAATTCAAATATGTACATTATTTTTAAAGACCTGGCTTGTGTAGTCATGAATATTAAATCCTAACCACCAGCATGCTTCAACTACTTGATATTTTTTTCCATTAAATTATGAGTTTTTTGAAAGGTGTATGTTTTTCTGACTCATTATTATTAGTCTGGAATAATTTTTACTTCTTTGTACAGATTTCTGCATGCTTTTAGGAAATATTTGCTTTGTGGAGAAAAATTAACTATTTCACTTATCATATTCAAACCAATGGCCTGCTTCCTTCAATCTCTTTGAATTATCTCTTTGAATCTCTTTTCCTATGTATTAACAGCTGCATTCTTGCCACAACCCCAACTACTAACATATCACTTTTACATGCCTCAAAAGCCCTGACTTCCTCAGTCACTTCTGCCTCACCAAAACATTGTCATTCTTTGTCTCAGCATTTCAAAATTCCCATCTAGTTACAAAGACAAACAATTCATTTTTAATTCAGTGATGATGAAATTGTTAGTAAAAGATTTAATCTATTTTCTTCTCTATTACCTATTATCATTGCAATAATGTTGTATAACAAACTACTTCCTGAACCTATTGGATTATAAAAATAAGTGTTCATATTTCTTCCAGATACGTACAGCTACTGAGATGTTCTGAGTCGGAGTAGCCTAGATTCTGGTCACACTTAATACAATTCACATGACTTGTTTTTGATCTTAGGTTAAAGCAGTAGTTCTCAATCTGTGGGTCATTGCCCCTTTGAGGATGGAATAACCTTTTCAAGGGGGCACCTAAGACCATAAAAAATATTTACATCACAATTCATGATGGTAGCAAAATTACAGTTATAAAGTAAAAATAAAAAAATTAAAAACAAATTTATAGTTGGCGTCACCACAATCTGAAGAACTGTATTAAATTAAGGGTCGCAGCAGTAGGAAAGTTGAAAGTCACTCGGCTAATGGTCTGCTTTGGCAACACTCTCAAGGCAATCAAGAGGTGAGACACAAACCGCCTGAACATATTTAAGATCTTTGTTCACACTAAGTCTCCAAGTATGTCTTCAGTGAAAACAGACAGTTTGGTCTTGTGCACCACACTCACTGTAGAAGAGCAAAGAACGTTTCCTACACTGTGACATATTTCAAGTCCTCATAGCAGGAAATGAGAAAAAACTTGAGGGTCTACATGTTTTTTAAGAAAACATACTTGTTCTTTCATAAAAAATGTACTAGGGATGTTTTGTAGGGATTAGCTGGGTGCCCTGAGGTCAGACCTGATATTGCATAAATATCATTAAGAATGGCAAACAGGAAGACACCAGAAGTAGTGGAAGAGAGAAAACAGGATGGGAGCCTACTATAGAGGGTCTTCTGAAAGGCTCCACCCAACAGAGGATGGAAGCAGGGTTGAGACTCGCAGCCAAACTTTAGGCAGAGCACAAGGAGTCTTATGGAAGAAGAAAGAGGTGGGATTGGAGGGACAAGAGCCCTACAAGGAGACCTACAAAGACAAAAATTCTGAGCCCACGGTATCCTGCAGAAACTGATGCACCAACCAAGGACCATGCACTGAGAAGACCTACATCTCCTGCTCAGATGTAGCAGATTGCCAGCTCAGTCTCCATGTGGGTACCCGAGTAAGGTGAGCAGGGGCTGTCTCTGTCATGAGCTCATTGCCTGCTCTTTGATCACTTGCCCCTGGCAAAGAGGCCTTACCAGGCTACAGAAAAAGAGGATCCAGGCAATCCTGATGAGACTTAACAAGCTATGGGCAGATGGCAGAGGAGGAGAACTCCCACTTTCAGTGAAGTAGGAGAAAGGGATAAGGAGAAGACTGAGGGAGGGTGGGCTGGGAAAAGGTAAGAGAGGGGGATTCAATCAGTATAATAATGAATAAATTGTGAAAAAAATTTAAAAATGTACTAGGGAGAATGCAATGGCTTAAATGAAAGTAGCATATATATTGGTATAAAATGCTGATGTTATTCTAGCTGCCACATTTTACAGATCCTGTACATTATATCCTAGAGTTGCTCTTTAGGCATAAGGTTATTGTGTAATTCAAATTCTAATTCCTGCACCTCCCATATGTGGTTGCAATCCTTGTTCTGAGAATCTCCTGTCTCAATGTTGTATAAAAATTGCTTTCCAATTGTCCTGTGGTATGCCAATAAAACAAACTTACAAGCACTTGCTGAGCAAGGGAGAGAATAGGGCTGAACTTCCTGCAAGTCAGGGGATTCAGCCACTTGAGAAGTGCAGATGACATCAGGAGAAGAGATAGATCAAGAAAAGCACGTGTGAGTATTTTTGGGAGTATTCTGAGAGGAAACCAAATTAGTTTGGAGGGTTCAGAATAGATTAATAACTGCTCAATTCTTGTGCTTTGGAGCTCATTAAAATAATATAAAGAGTCTCAATTATTTGTGTGATAGCTGGGTTAAGAGAGAAACTGAGAAATAGACCCAGTTTTATAAAAATAACTTCAACATTCTTTTATTTTAGTCACACAGTTATCATATAGGCCATCCAGTTTGAGGTGTGTTTGTATATTAACTTCTTAATTATACAAATACTAAAAGTGCATAACTGTTATTAACTCTATGACAGGCTAATATAATAAGGCACAGAGAGAATGATCAGTGTGAGCCAGGTCTCAGGTGAGCCATCTCCTAAGTCTTTAGGACTGGATGTGCAGATGGACATGTCTTGACCATATCTTATAGTATAACCTGACACACAGCTTACAGCAACATTCCTCAAAACCTAGGCCATTATCTATTCCCAGCTCAGAAAGCCAATGTGTTATAAAGCAGACTGAGATAGCAAGTAACAGTCCTGGAAAGAAAACAATTACCTTGTATCAAATGGCTCAAAATAGTCAGGACTCGATCAGTAACTGTCAGCTTCACTATTTTTTGTCCCTCTTCTAATTAACTTAGAAGTAACCAGGGAAAGATATATTTTCAGATCCAAGCAGTCACTTTTGATGCTTTAATCCCACTCCCAGGTCACACCTATGAAGAGCTGCTGTTTCTCCCTTGTCTTTGTATGTCAAAACCCAAGTAATGATAAGCTAACTTGTCAGTTATAGAAAGTGCTAAATAAATACCATTTGTTTGCCTTATTTTTTTACATTTATTTATTTTTTTTCATCAATTACACTTTATTCATTCTGCATCCCCCCATAAGCCCCTCCCACCTCCCCTCCCAATCCCACCCTCTCTCCTCCCTCTGCATGCATGCCACTCCCCAAGTCCACTGATAGGGGAGGTTCTCCTCTCCTTTCTGATCTTAGTCTATCAGTTCACATCAAAAGTGGCTGCATTGACCTCTACTATGGCCTGGTAAGGCTGCTCCCCCGCAGGGGGAGGTGATCAAAGAGCAGGCCAATCAGATTATGTCAGAGGCAGTCCCTCTTCACATTACTATGTAACCCAATTGGACTCTGAACTGCCCTGGGCTACATCTGTGCAGGGGTTCGGGGTTATCACTATGAATAGTCCTTGGTTGGAGTATGAGTCTCTGGGAAGTTCCCTTGTTCAAATTTTCTGGTTCTGTTGCTCTCCTTGTGGAGACCCTGTCCTCTCCAACTCTTACTATTTCCCAGTTCTTACATAAAATTCCCTTAACTCTGCCCAAAAGTTGTCCATCAGGCTCAGCATCTGCATTGATAGTCTGTAGGGCAGAGGCTTTCAGAGGCCCTCTGTGGTAGGTTCCTAGGTTGTTTCCTGTTTTCTTCTTCTTCTGATGTCCATCCTCTTTGCCTTTCCGGATGGGGATTGGACATTTTAGTTAGGGTCCTCTCTCTTGCTTAGTTTCTTTAGATGCACAGGTTTTAGTGGGTTTGTCCTATGTTGTATGTCTATATGAGTAAGTATATACCATGTGTCCATGTGTGTCTTTTTGCTTCTGGGACAACTCACTCAGGATGATCCTTTCCAGATCCCACCATTTACCTGCAAATTTCATGGTTTCCTTATTTTTCATTGCTGAGTAATATTCCATTGTGTAGATGTACCACAATTTCTGCATCCATTCTTCGGTTGAGGGGCATCTAGGTTGTTTCCAGCTTCTGGCTATTACAAATAAAGCTGCTACAAACATGGTTGAGCAAATGTCCTTTTTGTGTACTTGAGCCTCTTTTGGATATATGCCCAGGAGTGGTATGGCTGGATCTTGAGGAAGCACTATTCCTAGTTGTCTGAGAAAGCACCAGATTGATTTCCAGAGTGGTTGTACAAGTTTACATTTCCACCAGCAGTGGAGAAGGGTTCCCCTTTCTCCACAACCTCTCCAGCATGTGTTGTCACTTGAGTTTTTTATCTTGGCCATTCTCATGGGTGTAAGGTGAAATCTCAGGGTTGTTTTGATTTGCATTTCCCTAATGGCTAGTGAGGTTGAGCATTTCTTTAAGTGCTTCTCTGCCATTTGGTCTTCCTCTACAGAGAATTCTCTGTTTAGGTCTGTTCCCCATTTTTTAAGTGGATTACTTGGTTTGCTGCTTTTCAGCTTCTTTAGTTCTTTATATATACTGGATATGAGTCCTCTATCAGATAAAGGGTTGGTGAAGATTCTTTCCCCATCTGTAGGCGGTCGCTTTGTTTTGATGACGGTGTCCTTTGCTTTGCAGAAGCTTTTCAGTTTCATGAGGTCCCATTTATTGATTGTTGCTCTTAGAGCCTGTGCTGTTGGTGTTCTGTTCAGGAAGTTTTCTCCTGTACCAATGAGTTCTAGGGTATTTCCCAGTTTTTTTTCAAGCCGATTTAATGTGTTTGGTTTTATGTTGAGGTCTTTGATCCACTTGGACTTCAGTTTTGTGCAGGGTGATAAGTATGAATTTATTTTCATTTTTCTACATGTAGACATCCAGTTGGACCAGCACCATTTGTTGAAGATGTTATCTTTTTTCCATGGTATGGTTTTGGCGTCTTTGTCAAAGATCAGGTGTCCATAAGTGTGTGGGTTTATTTCTGGGTCCTCTGTTCGGTTCCATTGATCCACCATTCTGTTTCTATGCCAGTACCATGCAGTTTTTACAACTGTTGCTCTATAGTACAGCTTAAGATCAGGGATGGAGATACCTCCAGAAGATCTTTTATTGTAGAGGATTGTTTTAGCAATTCTGGGTTTCTTGTTATTCCATATGAACTTGAGAATTTTTCTTTCCAGGTCTGTAAAGAATTGTGTTGGTAATTTGATGGGAATTGCATTGAATCTGTAGATTGCTTTTGGTAAGATGGCCATTTTTGCTATGTTAATCCTGCCAAGCCATGAGCATGGGAGATCTTTCCATCTTCTCATATCTTCTTCTAATTCTTTCTTCAGATATTTGAAATTTTTTTCATACAAGTCTTTGACTTACTTGGTTAGGGTTACTCCGAGGTACCTTATGTCATTTGTGGCTATTGTGAAGGGTGTTGTTTCCTTAATTTCCTTCTCAGCCCTTTTGTCTTTTGTATACAGGAGGGCTATTGATTTTTTTGAGTTAATATTGTATCTGGCCACTTTGCTGAAGGTGTTTATCAGCTGTAGTAGTTCCCTGGTAGAGTTTTTGGGGTCACTCACATATACTATCATATCATCTGCAAATAGTGATAATTTGACTTCTTCCTTTCCAATTTGTATCCCCTTGATCTCCTTCAACTCTCTTATTGCTCTAGCAAGGACTTCCAGAACTATGTTGAAGAGATATGGAGAGAGTGGGCAGCCTTGTCTTGTCCCTGATTTTAGTGGGATTGCTTTAAGTTTCTCTCTGTTCAGTTTGATGTTGGCTATAGGCTTGCTGTATATCGCCTTCACTATGTTTAGATATGTGCCTTGTATCCCTGATCTCTCCAATACTTTAAACATGAATGGATGTTGGATTTTGTCAAATGCTTTTTCAGCATCTAGGGAGATTATCATGTGTTTTTTTTCTTTCAGTTTGTTACTATGGTGGATCACATTGATGGATTTCCGTATATTGAACCACCCCTGCATACCTGGGATGAAGCCTACTTGGTCATGGTGAATGATATCTTTGATGTGCTCTTGGATTCGGTTTGCAAGTATTTTATTAAGTATTTTTGCATCAATGTTCATAAGGGAGATTGGCCTGAAATTCTCTTTCTTGGTTGAGTCTTTGTGAGGTTTAGGTACCAAGGTGACTGTGGCTTCATAGAATGAGTTTGGTAATGTTCCTTCTGTTTGATTTTGTGGAATAGTTTGAAGAGAATTGGTGTTAGCTCTTCTTTGAAGGTCTGGTAGAATTCTGCGCTGAAGCCATCTGGTCCTGGGCTTTTTTTGGATGGGAGACTTTTGATGACCGCTTCTATTTCTTTGGGGGATATAGGTCTATTTAGTTGATTTACTTGGTCCTGATTCAGTTTGGTAAGTCAAATCAATCAAGAAAATTGTCCTTTTCATTTAGATTTTCAAATTTTGTGGCATATAGACTTTTGAAGTAAGTCCTAATGATTGTTTGGATTTCTTCAGTGTCTTTAGTTATATCCCCCTTTTCATTTCTGATTTTGTTGATTTTGGTGGTGTCTCTCTGCCTTTTAGTTAGCTTGGCTAAGGGTTTGTCGATCTTGTTGATTTTCTCAAAGAACCAGCTCTTGGTTTCATTGATTCTTTGAATTGTTTTATTTGTTTCCAATTGATTGATTTCAGCCCTGAGTTTGATTATTTCCAGCCATCTACTCCTTCTTGGTGTGTCTGCTTCTTGTTTTTCTAGGGTTTTTAAGTGAGCCATTAAGGTGCTTGAATGAGCTGTCTCAAATTTCTTCTTGAAGGCACTTAATGCTATGAACTTTCCTCTTAGCACTGCTTTCATTGTGTCCCACAAGTTTGGGTATGTTGTGTCTTCATTTTCATTGATTTCTAGAAAGACTTTAATTTCTTTCTTTATTTCTTCCCTGACCCAGCTGTCATTTAGTAACAAGTTGTTCAGTTTCCATGTGTGTGTAGGCTTTTTGCTATTTCTGTTATTGTTGAGGTCCAGCTTGATTCCATGGTGATCAGATAAGATACAAGGGATTATTTCAATCTTCTTGTATCTGTTGAGGCTTGCTTTGTGACCCACTATATAGTCAATTTTGGAAAAGGTTCCATGAGGTGCTGAGAAGAATGTAAATTCTTTTGTGTTTGGGAGTAAAGTTCTGTAAATGTCTGTTAGGTCCATTTGATTCATGACCTCTGTCAGAGACATTGTTTCTTTGTTTAATTTCTGTTTTGTTGACCTGTCCTTTGTTGAGAGTGGGGTGTTGAAGTCGCCCACTATTAATGTGTGGGGATCTATATGTGCTTTAAATTTTTATCAATGTTTCTTTTACAAATGTGGGTGCCCTTGTATTTGGGGCATAGATGTTCAGGATTGTGATGTCTTCCTGGTGGAATTTTCCCTTGATGAGTATGAAGTGTCCTTCCCCATCTCTTTTTATTAATTTTGGTTGAAAGTCTATTTTATCAGATATTAGAATGGCTACTCCTGCTTGCTTCTTGGGTCTGTTTGCTTGGAAAGTCGTCTTCCAACCCTTTACCCTCAGGTAATGTCTATCTTTGTGTCTTAGGTGTGTTTCTTGTATGTAACAGATTGCTGGGTTTAGTTTACGTATCCATTCTGTTATTCTGTGTATTTTTATTGGAGAGTTGAGTCCATTGATATTGAGAGAGATTAATGACCAGTGGCTGTTAGATCCCTTGATTTTGATATTGGCTGTGGTCATCAGGTTGCGTGCTTGGTTGCTTTTTGTTTTACTGAAGTGAGGTTATTTATTTCCTGTGTTTTCTTGAATGTAGCTAGTTTTCCTGGGTTATATTTTCCCTTCTAGTGTCTTCTGTAATGCTGGATTTGCTTGTAGGTATTGTTGAAAATTGTTTTTCTCATTGAATATCTCGTTTTCTCCATCTATGAGGACTGAGAGTTTTGCTGGGTATAGTAGCCTGGGCTGACTTCTGTGTTCTCTTAGGGTCTGCATGATATCCGTCCAGGCCCTTCTGGCTTTCATAGTCTCTGTTGAAAAGTCAGGTGTGATTCTAATGGGTTTGCCATTATATGTTACTTGGCCTTTTTCCCTTGCAGCTTTTAGTATTTTTTCTTTGTTCTGTATACTTACTGTTTTGATTATTATGTGGCGGGAGGATTTTCTTTTCTGGTCAAATTTGTTGGGTGTTCTGTAGGCCTCATGTATTCTAATTGGCCTCTTCTTTAGCTTGGGGAAATTTTCTTCAATGATTTTGTTGAAAATATTTTCTGGGCCTTGGAGAAGGGAGTCTTCTTTTTCCTCTATACCTATTATTCTTAGGTTTTGTCTTTTCATATTGTCTTGCATTTCTTGGACGGTCTGTGTCAGGAATTTTTCGGATTTAACATTTTCTTTGACAGATACATCGATTTCTTCCATTGTATATTCTACACCTGAGATTCTTTCTTCCATCTCTTGTAGTCTCTTGGTTATGTTTACCTCTGTAGTTCCTGTTTTCTTCCCTAGATTCTTCCTTTCCATTATGTCTTCCATTTGTGTTTTCTTTAATTTTTCCAATTCTATCTTCAGGTCTTGAGTTGTTTTGTTTACTTCCTTCACCTGTCTGATTATACTTTCCTGTTTTTCTTTTAGTTCCTTCAACTCTGTTTCTTTTATTTCATTCAATGCTTTAAGCATTTCCTTTCTAAAGGCCATAAACTGTTTGGCTGCAGCTTCCTCTATTTCTTTACGGATGGCAATATTCTGTTTGAATTTATCTTCCTCTATGTCTTTATATATCTTATTTGTTTCCTCTGTTATCATCTTCATGAACATAGTTGTTAGGTCATCTTCTTGGATTTCAGTTATGCTGGGGTGTCCAGGGCTACTTGCCCCTGGGTAACTGGGTTCTGGAGATGCCATATTGCTCTGTCTTTTGTTGCTTGAGCTTTTACGCTGGCCTCTACCCATTGTGCTATCTTAGGTGTTTGGGGTTATTTTCTGGTGGTTCCTGGGGATCCTGTGGTGGAGAGAATCCCCTTTGCAGAGAGCTGGTTTTTCCTGAAGGATGTCTTCTCAGCTTTTTGGGTATAGTCCCTGGATGGCTGGTGTTTTTTCCAGAGTTGCTCACCTCAGGGATATAGACCTGAGTGGTAACTGTGGTCTTTGTAAGTGGAGAGGGTTCTCCTCTCACCCAGGGACGTCCTGAGGGCAGCTGCCCTTTTTCTGGGTTTCTTGTTGTAAATTTAATGATCAGCTGCTGTGACCCAGTTGGACATCAGGCGTGCAGCAACTGTTTGTGCCTGTGTCTGGAGCACAGCTGAGTGATCATGCCTCGGCCCCACTGGTCTGCTAGACGTTTTCTAGGGAAGCATTGGGTGATTTAAGTCAGTACAGTTTCCTTCCTTCCCTGTGGATTCTCTGGAGACATTGACTCCCAGTGTCTTTTTTTGCCCTGGTGCACACTGCTCAGTGTCCGCCAGCTGGCTGGCCGCAGAAACTGCCTGTGCCTGGAGCACAGCTGAGTGCTGGCAGCTCAGTCTCTGCCAGCTGTCTGGTGAGCAGAGACTGCCTGTGTCTGCCTTTGTGGCCTTTGGGAGCCTGGGTGTCTTCCTAAGCTGGGTAATTTTCCGGGGACCTTTTCAGGCTGGGGGTGTCGGCTGAGTGCTCTGAGATCAGGCCAGCCATTTCCCTCCCTGTGTGTTTGCACCGGACAGTGAAACTCATTCGCTGGTGTCCTGGTGCCCACAGTTCTATCTCAGGTGGCGAATCAGGCCCGCAGGCAGGCAGAGAGCTCTGTGGTGCTGGAGCCTGGGTCCCTGGCTCTGGCTCCAGGCTGGCTCCTGGGGTGCCCGTGGAACCCGAGTCCTTTTCAGGGGATGTCTGGGTAACCTAAGGCCGGTCCCAATCGTTTCCTGTACCCTGGGGTTATCTCTCGACTGAAAATTCCAGTCTCTGATAGTGTGGTGCCCACGGTTCAGTCTGGGACCGTGACCAGAGACACTGGCTTGTGGCTCTGGGCTGGTGCTGGGGCTGGCGGCCGGTAGCCAAGCCTCTGGCGGAACCAGGATCTCTTCCGCGGTTTAGCTGGTTGAGTCAAAAGCTGATTGAATCCCCCACCGTGGGGTATCCTCTCACCTGGGAAACACAATGACTGTGTTTTATGGCCGCGAGTTCTGATTACTGGTCACTGTGCTGATCCTGCTGCTGCTGCTCAGAATGAGAGTCCTCCCGGAGCTGCCATCTTGCCCCTCCACCCAAAATTATCTTTTAAATACAAAGTTTCTAAAGAACTTAGCCTATCGAGATTGAAAGACAGTCCAGAAGTTAAGACTGACTCCTGCTCTCCCAGAGAACCAGATGTCAGCCACCGGCATCCATGGTCAGTAGCTTACAACCGCATGTAACTCCAGCCCCAGCTGTTTGCCTTATTTTGATTGATTTTCATTAATATCATTAATCATAGCAATATCCACCATATATAATAGAACTTGTATATAGCTAAGTGAAACCATAATTATCACTACAGAAAGGCCAATAATCAGGTGATTTTAAAATTAAGTTTCAGTAATGTAGCCTACCTGCACCACATTTCGAAAATAAGTAGATACACCCACAGAACTGTGCAAAGTAACAATGACAATGATGATGACCTTGACAATATTATTAACATTTAACAAACACTTCTGGACACCTCTGACCTGATTAATACCATGGCTTAGGTGTAACCTCAAGTTAAATTGTGTAATTATTGAGTTCAAGATCATGTTACAGATGGAGACTAAGTTTTAATAAGAAACTTTTCAACGGACATGTTTCTTGAATATCCTCCAAATAAAGTTTAATTGTGGCAACATAACTCTATAATTTAGACGTATTTATGGTTAACTCAGTGGCTGGCATGAGGCAGGAAGTCAACTTAGCAAACAAAGAAAAAATGCATTAATTGATCAGTTACTGACACTCCATAAAACCTACCCTGACTCTGAAAAGCCCATTAATTAAACTCCTTGGAACTTATTTAAATTTCATCATCCCCTCTTCCCTTATTTATTATCATTATATTATTTTATTGAGGCAGGAAGTCATGTGTAGCCCAGTCTTCTCATGAATTCACCATATTTTCAAGGCGTCAACTTTCAAGCCTTCAGCTTCCCCTGCCGTGTGCTGAAATTACAGGGTACACCACCATAACTAGTTCATACAGTGCTGAAGTCTAGCCCAGGGCTTCAGGCTCTACCAACTGACCTACAACCTAGCCCCACATAATATGTTGATTTACATTTTTGCTACATCTATAACCAGATTCCTGATTTAGATAAGAATACGGTAAGAGCATATGATCAGTTGTATTTTCCCTCTTGGGGTCTAGTTTAAATGTGTGCATATTAAACAATAGGTGCCACTGGGGAGCAGCACAGTAGCTTGAGGTGCTTACTCTATTAGCAGTGAGCTTTTAATATTTGTTGGTAGCTGAAGCACTGGTCCCTTCCCACACAAAAATCAAAACGTCTATAATCCATATTAAGACCCCATCAAATGTTGCTGAATACTACATGGATTGTAAAACCCTCAAAAAGACCATTAGCAATACTATGGGAAAGAAACCAGTTTTCACCTCAACAGTAGACCAGTCAAGAGGATTGTAATGTCCACACAAAGAGGAGTGAGAAAGCAAAGACCATTTCCTCAAAGGGATTGAAATCCATCACAAGGACACAGGAAATGATGGCTTATAGTAAATTTCACTGATGAATAACAAAGCCATGATACAAAAAGTCTATTCTAGCAAGAAATGTTTAAAAGATTTAAATTAAATCTAAAATTTTAATACAGGTACATTTACACAATGGGATACTTCTAAGCAATTAAAAACAAGGAAAACATGAACTTTGCAGGCAAATGGTGGGAACTAGAAAAGCTCATTCTGAGTATTGCAGAAGCAGAAAGACACACATGATATATACTCACTTATAAGTGGATATTAGACTTTTAATATAGGATAATCATACTAAAATCTGTACATCTAAAGAAGCTAATCAAGAAGGAGGACCCTGGGTAAGATGCTCAATTGTCATTCAGAAAGGCAAACTGGGTGGACATCAGAAGAGGGAGAAAGCAAGAAACAGGACAGGAGTCTCCCAAAGAGGGCCTCTGAAAGACTCTACCCTTCAAGGTATCAGAGCAGATGCTGAGACTCATAGCCTAACTTTGGCTATGAAAATGCAGGGATTCTTATGAAAGAAGGGGAGACAAAAAGACTTGGAGAAGACAGGAGCTCCACAAAGAGAGCAACAGAACCAAAAATCTGGTTACAGGAATCTTTTCTGAGATTGATACTCCTACCAAGGACCATGCATGAAGATAACCTAGAACCCCTGCACATATATAGCCCATGGCACTTCAGTCTCCACGTGGGTTCCCTAGTAATGGGAATCTAGTAATGGGAACAGGGACTGTCTCTGACATGAACTCAGTGGCTGACTCTTTGATCACTTCCCCCTAGGGGAGGGGAGGAAGCAGCCTTACCAGGCCACAAAGGAAGACAATACAACCAGTCTTAATGAGACCTGATAGGCTAGGCTTAGATGGAAGAGGAGGAAGACCTGCCCTATCAGTGGACAGGGGGAGAGGCATGGTAGGAGAAGAGGGAGGAAGAGTGGTGTTGGGAGGGGACAAAGAAGGGGGCTACAGCTTACATACAAAGTGAATAAACTGTAATTAATATAAAAATAATTTAAAGAAAATATTTAAATATTTAAAATTTTTAAATCTAAAATCCAAAATTTAAAATTCAAAAACAATGTAAAACAAATTTAAATCTTTATAAGATTTAAAATGTTCAAAATTTCCTTCAAAATAGAAGGCATAATTTATAGTAAGAAAAGCTTCTTTTAGTTCAGTTACAGGGCTGTCATTGGGATGACAAAATGAGGAAAGTCAGTCTCATAACGAAACAGAAATATATATATATATATATATATATATATATATATATATATATATATATATATAAAGGAGTGTGTGTGCAAATAGTAGTGTAGAGATCTGCTGTGCCCTCAGTGTCCATGAAGACCTCCTGCACTTTCCAGGAAGAAAAGAGGGGACTAGGAAATAGCACAACTGTGTATTTTAGAACCCAAACTTCAAACAGTAACTCACTAATTTACATTTTAGGGAATGAATTACCACGACTAAAGGCTATGCTGTTTTATATGTGATGATGTCTGTTCCTGCTACAACATGACATTTTACAAATAACACACAACACAGCATTCTGCACTGCTCAGATGCAAGCATGCCTGCAGCACTCTACTTCTTTCTTGATACCTCAGTCCTGCAACTCTCCATAAAATAATTACTATTCAAAATTATGTGTTCACAACCTTTTTCTCCTTTTCCATAGAAAGGCTGTGAGAAAGAGAGAGGTGTCCTTCTGACCAGTGATCTCCCAGATGCCTTTCCTGAAGACTCACAGGCGAGCTTTCAGAGAATGCTTGCTGGCACTCGGGGTTCATGCACAGCTCTGTCCCCTCCCCGCTGTGCTGCTTTCTTTCTGCCTGGGTTCTGATTATCTTCAGCCAAGCATATCCCTATCATTATCTCTAATTTTGTTAACTGGATTTATCCGAAGTTCCTGGAACTTACATATCTCAGGAATACGAATACCTGCAAGATATCCCCATGAGCCTGACAGCTGACTGCTAAAGAGCTTCTCTCTGGAAACAGTGGTTGTGCAGACGCCAGGAAAAGGGGTTGGAGGCAGTCTTGTGCATTCATTCAAAGCGTGAGGCAGTTTATTAAAAGGTTCACTCAGTTCTTGTAACTGGCATTTTTTTTTCTACATGGCCCTGTGGTAGGGTCTGGGAAGGTGTGGGAATGACAGGAGCTGATCCATTCCATCAAAGGCCTGTAGTAGAACATGAAGATCAGAGTGTAACTCCATCATACAGAATGATGAGCACTATAGGAAAAGCAGAGATAAAGGGTTCTGTGACTCCAAAGGGCAAGGGATTATTTCTCAGTGGCCAAGGGGCAGTCATGTTTTCAGAAAAATGAAATGTTTGACCTTTCCCCTTACTTTTGGGTAGGGATCAGGCAGCAGTAATCCTCTACATCAGACATTAAGCACAAGAGAACTATTCAGTGGCTTTTGCCACAGTCTAACCCAATTTTCTTTCTTTCTTTTTTTTTTTGTAGCATCATTCTCACTTTGCTGCACATAATCTAAAAAATTTTAATCAGCCGCAGAAATTATTTACTTGATGTTGAATTAAAATTTTACCTTTATTTATTTATTTATTTATTTTTACTTTTTTGGTTTGTTTATAACCATTTCATTTATTTGTATAAATGCATAAAATAATTTTTAAAAAAGAACAGTGAAGAAATACTAATTCTCACACCTCTCTTCACGTTGACATTCTACTGCCCCTATTCCATCTTAAATGTGGTGTCTTCAGGGCTCTGACAATACTGTAGTGAATACAGAATGTTACATAACTGTGCTTGGAACCAGAAAAGAAAGCATCAACTTCTAACTATCCTATTCCAAGAACCTTAGCAATGCTTAGGAAAAAGAGGAATCTTCCCATTAGAAACATTCGGATGCTACGAGGACATGGCATTGGTCATCCTGCTAGTGGGACTCCCTTCTTTCTTCCTGTCCATTGTGTACATTCAATTACATGTTGTCTTAGGGTTTCTATTGTTTGATGATATAGCATAACCACAATAACTCATGAAAGAAAGCATTTAATAGGGCTGGCTTACAGTTCAGAGGTTTAGTCCATCGTTGTCACTCAGAAAGCATGATGGCACAGGCAGACATGGACCAGGAGAATAGCTGTGATTTCTACATCCAGATCTGCAGGGAGCAGGATGAGAGACAAACACTGGACCTGGCTTGAGCATTTGAGACCCTAAAGCCCAGTCCAGTGACACACATTCTCCAATAAGGCCACACCTCCTGGTTCCACTTCCTAAGCAGTCTAATATATGAGCCTATGGGGGCCATTCTTATTCAAACTACACATGTCTAGGTTGTAAAATATGTGGGCCTTTTATGTTAAGATTTCTATATACTGTAAGTATTTAACTTTATAATAGGCCTGATTCTAAATGCCAGGATCATCTTTTGTGAATGATTATATATACCCAACAAGTTTTGCCTAACTGAGCATGAACAGTGTGAGCTTTAATTTAAATTGAATACAACATACTTGGAGAGGAAATGTGCTTCAACTGAAATAAAGTACTATAATTTTATAGTGTATATGTATGTATACATTGCTGTGATATATTACCTGAGGGCCAGCTATCATGGCCTATTTAGGCAAAAACACTCTTCTAATTACAAAATTATGGGAAATATCACCCAGGAGCCAAACTTTCAGAGTGTTGTTCATTCTGCACTTGTCACGAAGGTGAAAGAACATTTGGGCCTTTTCGGTCACACAAAATTCATATAACAGTGAGGGATAAATGTAGGCAGCAATTTATTTCACAAGAGACAAATTAATCAATTTCTTGGTCTGTGTTGCATAGAAAACCCATTTCCTCTGAAAAAGTAACCTAGAGGGAACTGAAAGGTATATTAAAAGTTAATTTTTCAACTGCTAACATGAAATTTTCTTGCTCATAAAAAATTTCTCTGACTACAGTAAATCACAAAGCTGTTTTTGAGTCTTTAAATAAACTCTAGAAGTAGCAATGAACTTTACCTTCATGAGCTATTTGGGTAGGAGCTGCTTATCAAGCTTCAACTTATGATGATTTTTCAATCCTGAGTTTTCTTTCTTAAATTTCTGTTTTAAAAAACAACAAGGTGCATGTTAGAACCACATTAAGCAGTAACCATCTGTTCGTTTTTACACAGGACATTTCAGTTTTATTCAGTTTGTCAGTTGCTACACACTGATTTTTCAAATAAATGAAAGATATCTCACAACAAAAAGCCACTGGGTTGGTCAGAAAACCATGCCGAATGCCTTGCTAATGTTTGTTTTAATTATTTCTTTCTCTGGAAGTTGCAATATAATTACATTGTTTCCCCTTTTCTTTCAAACTCTACTATGTACCCATCTTTGCTCCTTCCAATGTTTTAATATGTACTGGTGAAAAAATTAAGAGCCTCAAAGGTGAAACAGTTGCTTCTGCACATGGCTAAAACATTTCCTGAGTGTGGAGGAGGTAGTCAATTATTCAGGTTACAGTGGTCTAGATGCTCCCAATTTGTAGAAACCAAAGTTGTTTGCACATTAATTTATGGATACAAACAGGTAAAGATTATGGGCACACATCCTCCCCTTCAGAGGCACGTAGGAGAACGTGTTAAGCGGATTTGTTGTAACACCGGCCAGAGGTAATCAGTTCCTGCAGACTTTGCCCAGGTCATATAGGTTATTCCTAGCCTGGCTTATACTTGGGTGTAACTAAACAACCACAAAGCTTTTCATCTGCTAGGGATAAGTGACCGAATCAGTGTCCCTTCAAGCCCAAGCAGTGCACCCTGCCAGAATTTCTGACCTGTAACGCACCTGAATGGTGCTCTCTTTTTGTTTTCTTGTAGCCCTTCCTTCCTTCCTCTACCCTATCCCAACCCCTAATTTCTTTTTTCATATGGAATGTAATTTTCTCCAGGATTCCAGTAAATTGCAGCTAAGTTTGTGTGTGTGTGTGTGTGTGTGTGTGTGTGTGTGTGTGAACAAATACAAAGGGTAGAGATAGTCATTACAAGAAAATAATCTAAGGTTTTTTTTTTCTTTTTTTCTTTACTGCAGTTTTAAACTTTGTGGCATTTCTCATTTCTCATTGTTGATACTAAGAGCTGAGCCATTTCGCTTCAATAGATTAATAAGACAGCAATGACAATAGCAAAAAGTAACTTATGCCAAATATATACACATATATGCATACACATTATGAGTAAGCATTATCTATTTTTGAAACACTTACATGTTTTTTCTATAATTTCTGTGTGTAAGGCAAGAAAGGAAAGTTAGAAAACCACAGAAAGTACAAAATCAGAGAATTGACAATGAAAATGCTTTTTAAAAGTCTCTCAGTTTTAAATTCTACCACTTTCCTCTCATACTGAATTTTACTCTCATTTTCTTCTTTCAAATTCCAGTGTAAAAACCAACCTAATGTCATTTATTGTAACTAGTTTCCACATTTTACTATTCTTTTAATCTAGAACATGATTCTTCAGTCTCCATTTCTTTTATGCTGTTTATATTTTTTATTACTTTAAAAAACTTTCTTTTATGTTTTATATTATAATATTAGTAGATCATTTCCCCTTCTTTCTTCCTTATAAACATTTTCACAACCACCCACCCACCCACACTTGGTTTGTTTCAAATTCATAGTCTTTTTTTTCAATTGATTGTTTTTCTATACAAATATGTATATAAATACATATTGCTAAATGCATAAATATATCCTGTTCAGTCTGTAATGTTACTTGTATGTACATTATGCAGTACTAAATATGGTATTTATAATTTTTAAGGTTAAATATTGGCCAGTAAGATGATTCTGTGGGTAAAGGGATTGATGCCAAGCCCTGATGACCCAAATCTGATCCCTGGGACTTTCTTGGTAGTTAGGAGAGACTTGAATCTGATAAGCTGACCTCTGATCTCTACACATATGTATGGGATGTGTGTATATGTGAGTCAGCAGAAGTACACATTAAAATTGAATATTTTTAAAATTATAGACTAATTTGTTTTATATTGTGTTTGAAATTCCCTAATGAATAATGAAGAGGTGATATTATTATTCCCTGTGTATTGTTGCAGGAGGACATGATGCACTTTATGTCTTCACTGGTGATGTTACACAGCCACCTGGTTAAACTGGTAATGTCATGGGTTGTCTCCATAGGGAGGGAGATGACTTCTATGTATATTCTTTTAATTAATTAATAAGGTCTCCGTGGAAAGGCACTATGAATCTATGTCAACATGCTATTTTCCCATGATTTTTTTTCTTTCCCATTTTTGATTAGATAGACATTTTTACTGACCTAATTCTTATTAAAATGAGGATCATATAGTGATTTCCTATATCATTTGTTATTTCACACTCTGAGATTAAGAAAGAAAGAAAGAAAGAAAGAAAGAAAGAAAGGAAGGAAGGAAGGAAGGAAGGAAGGAAGGAAGGAAGGAAGGAAGGAAGGGGAAGGAAGGAAGGAAGGAAGGAAGGAAGGAAGAAAGAAAGAAAGAAAGAAAGAAAGAAAGAAAGAAAGAAAGAAAGAAAGAAAGACGGATGCCAGAGAACAGGCTGATTCTTAGAAGAGAATGTAGGAGCTGAGTCTGGGACATAGGAGTGTGTCAAAAGTCAGCCAGCACTGACAGAACAAGGGTGCCACAACTCCTCAGGCACCAGAGTTTACAGTCTGGGCTCCTGCTGTGCTTGCTGCCAGGGTGCTGAGCATCTCTACAAACATCCCTGAAAGACTTAGAACCGAATACTTCTGCTATTTATTTTGTCTTTCGGCTGTGGTAGAGGGGCTTTGACAGGTATGGGTGTGTAGATAGTTCTTCAGCGTGCAGTTTTTATTTCTTTTAAATCTACAGTTAGTATTAGGATCACAGGATGACATAGCTGTTCTAAAGCCTACAGTTCTCTTTTTACATTTTTGTGGAAGCGCTACACTGTGATTCATAACAGTTTAACCACTGATAGGTTTGCTAATAATTTGCATTACTGAGGCACTTCCAACACTACTCAGTTCTTTCTTACCTACTGCCAGCTGCAGTGGCCCTTGTTACCATTTGTCTGATACCACCATAGGTAGGGTGAATGCTATCTTTCAGTTTTGCTCTATGCTTCCTGAGGATGAGTGATACTCGAGGGTTGATGATAATTCACACACTGACCATTTTTGACATGCTTACATACTTTCTCTATTTCTAATTTTTTTATTTATTATAATTTATTTTTTAATTAAATTCTTATTTTTATATTAATTATACTTTATTCACTTTGTATCTCAGCTGTAGCCCCCTCCTTCATTCCCTCCCAATGGCCACACTCCCTCCTCATCACCTCCCATGCCCCTCTCCAAGTCCTCTGATAAGGGAGGTCCTCCTCCCCTTCCACCTGACCCTAGTCTACCAGGTCTCATCAGGACTGGCTGCATTGTCCTCCTCTGTGGCCTGGCAAAGCTGCTTCCCCCATGGGGGATGGTCAAAGAGCCAGCCACTGAGTTCATGTCAGAGACAGTCCCTGTTCCCCTTACTAAGGAAACCACTTGGACATTGAGCTTCCATGGGCTACATCTGAGCAGGGGTTCTAGGTTATATCCATGAATGGTCCTTGGTTGGAGTATCAGTCTCAGAAAAGACTCTGGGCCCAGATATTTTGGTTGTGTTGCTCTCCTTGTGGCACTCATGTTTAATCCAAGTCTTACTATCTCTCCCTACTTTCATAAGATTTCCTGCACTCTGCCCAAAGTTTGGTTATGAGTCTTAGCATCTGCTTTTATACACTGCTGGGTAGAGTCTTTCAGAGGCCCTCTGTGGTCGGCTCCTGTCCTGTTTCCTGTTTTCTCCTTCTTCCAATGTCCACCCCGTTTGTCTTGCTCAATGAGAACTGATCATCTTACCCAGGGATCTCCTTCTTGCTTAACTTGTTTTAGGTGTACAGATTTTAGTATATTTATCCTATCTTATGGGTCTAGTATCCACTTATAACTGAGTATATACTATGTGTGTCTCTCTGCTTCTGGGATACCTCACTCAGGATGATCTTTTCTAGATCCCACCGTTTGCCTATAAATATCATGATTTCCTTGTTTTTAATAGCTGAGTAGTATTCCATTGTGTAAATGTACCACAATTTCTGTATCCATTCCTCCATTGAGGGACAGCTGTGTTGTTTCCAGCTTCTGGCTATTATGAATAAAGCTGCTATGAACATGGATGAACAAATTTCCTTGTTGTGTACTTGAACATCTTTTGGATATATACCTAGGAGTGGTTTAGCTGGATCTTGAGGAAGCATTATTCCTAATTGTCTGAGAAAGCGCCAGATTGATTTCCAAAGTGATTGTACAAGTTTACATTCCCACCAGCAATGGAGGAGAGTTCCCATTTCTCCACATCCTCTCCAGCATGTGTTGTCACTTGAGTTTTTGATCTTAGCTATTCTGATAGGTATAAGGTGAAAAAATCTCAGGGTCCTTTTGATTTGCATCTCCCTGATGACTAAGGATGTTTGTATCCCAGCTGTAACTTCCCTCCCACATGCCCTTTCAATCCCTCCTTCTTCTCCTCCCATGGACTTCCCCCAGTCCACTGATAGGTGAGGTCTCTTCCCCTTCCATCTGACCCTAGCCTATCAGGTCTCATCAGGACTGGCTGTATTGTCTTCCTCTGTGGCCTGGTAAGGCTGCCTCCTCTCCTCAGGGGAAGGTGATCAAATAGCCAGTCACTGAGTTCTTGTCTGAGACAGCCACTTACTAGGGAACCCACTGGAGACTGAGATGCTGTGGGCTACATCTGTGCAGAGATTCTAGGTTATCTCCATGCATTGTCCTTGGTTGGAGTATCAGTCTCAGAAAAGACACCTTTACCCAGATTTTTTGGTTCTGTTGCTCTCCTTGTGGAGCTCCTGTCCCATCCAGGTCTTTCTATCTTCCCCTTCTTTCATAAGATTCCCTGCACTCTGCCCAAATTTGACTATCAGTCTGAGCACCTGCCTAGATACCCTACTTGGTCTCTTTCAGAGGCCCTCTTTGGTAGGTTCCTCTCTTATTTTTAAATGCAGTTAATAGTTCTCTTGGTATTAAGTAAAAATCTTTTTCTCATTTTAATTTTAAATTTTAATACCCCCTTTCAGGTATAAAGCTTATGAATATCTCTACTTATTTATTGTTTCCATTACTTTGCAGTAACTCTTTGGGTTATTGTAATCCTATTCACACATTTCTGGTTTTGTTGCCTTTGACCTTTTACTCAGAAACAGTGTTCTTATTGCCTAAGACAATGGTTCCTGTTGTGTACTCCATGTAGTTTTATGCCTTGCATTTATGCCAAAAATTCATTTTGAGTTATTCTTGAATTTGTTATGGGTTAGAATGTAATTTCATTTTCTGCATATAGATATTCAGTTTTTCAAATTTAAATTACTAAGGAAGATGTCGGTGTCTGTTCTCCATTTTCTGTCTTTCCCACCTCTGTTAAATGTTATCTGCTCTAAATGGTCAACATACCATTTTTAATCTAGAATTCTTTTTATGTTTGGATGTTTACATCACTATAACTGTGCAATATACTTTGAAGTCAGACAATATGGTGCCTCCAGTCTTGCTCTTTTGCAAACGATTCTTAGGCTAATCAAGGTCTTTTGGTGGTTTCACACAAATTCAGGATTGTTTTTCCTAGTTCTGGAAAGAATGGCAAAGATATTCATACAGCTTTCACTGATTGTGGAGAGGACAGAGAGGGAGGGACATTTTGACAATGTCTTTCTTCCAATCCTGAACATGGGGCATCCTCTTATTTATTTAGATCTTTTTCATTTGTTTATTATCCTTTGATATTCAGTTGAAATCTCACATTTACTGTGTTAAACTTACTTTTATACATTTTATAAGTGTTTCAAATGAAATGTTTTTTTCATCTCATTTTTGAAGTTAGACACTTTTAGTGTCTAGAAATGGCAATGATCTTTGCATCCTAGTCAATAAAATATATAAATAAATAAATAAATAGATAAATAACACTAATAAATTTATTCACTATTCCTCATTGGTGTTTGTATTTGTGTGTGTAGTCTGTTACACTTTCATTTTCTACATAATTTTAAGATCATGTACTCTGCTGGAAAGTACTATTTAGTTTATTTTATATATAGAAAATTATATATATATGTTATTCTTTAAGGTTTTTTTCTTAATTAATATCTAGGATTTGTTCTCACTTGGAAATTAGACAAAAATATTTCCTACTGTTAGCTTCCTCCATATACTTGTTAAATAATATATTTGAATAAACAAAAATAATTTTAATATAATTGTATTTGTACAAAATGAGTATATTCTTAATATACTTGTATTTATAATTTCTTCTATTCCTTAAATCACAAAGATATTTCCTTTAATATATTCTACTATTTTTTTAGGTTGTAAGAATATTTGGACTAATTCTGGACATTGGATGAATTATGGAACATAGGGTGTTTTGCTTTTGTTATATTGTTCATTTAAGAACAATTTTAAAAATCATTTTTAACTAATCTACAATTTCAAATATCTAATTTTTTATGGTATATCTTTGTAGACTTTCTGTTCAATTTGTTTATTAATCTGCTCCTATAGCAATACTTTGCCTTAATTAAATCTCATTTATAAGATTTATTATAAGGCCAATTCTCCTTTTTCCTCTTCAACAATGTCTTGCTGATTTTGACATTTTTTTTCTTAAATTAATTTTAAAGCAGTCTTTCAAATTTCATTGCACTCCCTGTCTTGATTTTCTTGGTTTTTCTTTGTATGTAAAGATAATTTAATGAGATTTGTTATGCTATACATTAAAAATGATAATGAACAATGTATTTCTTTCTATGTAGGTCATCATTAATATATTTCAAATAGTAATAAGGTTTCATGATTTTCTCCATAAAGTCATGAGACTCTTTGTTTATACTTAATCTTGGGATTCTTTAATATCTGCTTCCAGTGACAGATATCTGTCTCAACACACATACTATTGCTGCCTCTGTGTAGAAATGCAATTTATTTTTATATAGGTCTTATAGACCTGCTGGTTTCTCATTAATTCTGATCATTTGCCTGCAGATTCTCTTAGGTTTTATGTAGGTAACCATAATAATGTCTGAAAATGATGACATTTTGTTTTTTTCACTCCTGAGTATGTACTTTTAATTATATCTTTTGAAACATCTGTACAGGCATTTCTCATTATAGAATGGAAACTGTGAGAGCAGGCTTCTTTGTCTTGTGTTTGCTACTTAGAGGAATGCTTCTTATGTTGTACATTATTATGATATTGCTTTGAGATCTGTAGACACATTACATCAGGAAAATAAATTTTCTCTCAATAATTTTCTAAAGATTTTTAAGTCACGAATTAATGTTGAATTCTGTTGAAATATTTTAAGCAGCTATTGAAATGGTAATTTGTATTTTTGTCTTTAACCTGTTTATATGCTGGGTTCTACTATTTTTTTTAACTCTAAATGCAGTTTTGTGTTCTCAAGATAAAACGAACATAGAGCTTATACATGCTAATTTTCAAGTGTATCCCTACTTTCAATTATAAATATTTTGTTTTGGTGTTTTGAGTCAATATTCATGAGGGAAACTGGCCTGTGATTTTTTTTCTGTAGTGCTATTCTTGTATATCTGTGCATCAATGTCAAATCAGTCTTGAAATAATTAATGAGATCTCACTCTATTTTCAGTGACCAAGACACCTTAATATTTCTCTCAGTTTGATTATACTTTAAGCAGTTTTATTTCTGTCAGTTCACAACCCACTCTCCCTAGCCCCCACTCCCAAGCCCCTTAAAGGAATTAGAAAACTTGCCATTGTAAGTTCTTGTTTTTTTGTTTTGTTTTGTTTTTTAACTATGGACAAACAAATCCTCTATTCACTTTGTATCCCCCCCATAAACCTCTGCCTCCTTCCCTCCTAATCCCACCTTCCTTCCCCCTTCTTCACGCATGCCCCTCCCCAAGTCCAGTGATAGGGGAAGTCCTCCTCTCCTTCCTTCTGATCCTAGTCGACCAGATCTCATCAGGATTGGCTGCATTGTAAACTTCTGCTCCCCACTCAGGGGGAGGTGATCAAAGAGCAGGCCAATCAGTTTATGTCAGAGGCAGTACCTGTTCCCATTACTATGGAATGCACTTGGATACTGAACTGCCATGGGCTACATCTGTGCAGGTGTTCTAGATTATCTCCATGCATGGTACTTGGTTGGAGATTGAGTCTCTGGAAAGACCCCTGTGTTCAATTATTTTGGTTTTGTTGCTCTCCCTGTGGAGCTCCTGTCCTCTCCAGATCTTACTATTTTCCATTTCTTTCATAAGATTCCATGTACTCTGCCTAACAGTTGGCCATAAGTCTCAGCATCTGCTATGATAGTCTGCAGGGCAGAGCCTTTCAAAGGCCCTCTGTGGCAGGTTCCTAACTTGTTTCCTATATTCCCCTTCTTCTTCTTCTTCTTCTGTCCATCTTTTTTGACTTTTGGGATGGGGATTGAGCATTTTAGTCAGAGTACTCCCTCTTGGTTAGTTTCTTTAGGTGTACAGATTTTAGTAGGTTTATCCTATATTATATGTCTATATGAGTGAGTATATACCCTGTGAATCTTTCTGCTTCTGGGATAGCTCACTCAGGATGATCCTTTCCAGTTCCCACCATTTACCTGCAAATTTCAAGATTTCCTTATTTTTCATTGCTGAGTAATATTCTATCGTGTAGATATGCCATAATTTCTGTATCCATTCTTTAGTTGAGGGGCATCTGGGTTGTTTCTAGCTTCTGGCTATTACACATAAAGCATCTACAAACATGGTTGAGCAAATGTCCTTATTGTGTATTTGAGCCTTTTGGATATGTGCCTAGGAGTGGTATGGCTGGATCTTGAGGAAGCACTATTCCTAGGTGTCTGAGAAAGTGCCAGATTGATTTCCAGAGTGGTTGTGTAAGTTTACATGCCAACCAGCAGTTTCCATTTCTCCACAACCTCTCCAGCATGTGTTGTCACTTGAGTTTTTCATCTTGGCCATTTTGATGGGTGTAAAGTGAAATCTCAGGGTCGTTTTGTTTTATATTTCCCTGATGGCTAATAAAGTTGAGCATTTCTTTAAGTGTTTCTCTGGCATTCAATATTCCTCTATTGAGAATTCTCTGTTTAGCTCTGTTCTCCATTTTTTGATTGGATTACTTTGTTTGTTGCTTTTCGGCTTCTTTAGTTCTTTATATATACTGGATATTAGCCCTCTGTCAGATAGAGGGTTGGTGAAGATTCTTTCCCAATCTGTAGGCATTCATTTTGTTTTGATGACAATGACCTTTGCTTTACAGAAGCTTTTCAGTTTCATGAGGTCCCATTTATTGATTGTTGCTCTTAGAGCCTGTGCTGTTGATGTTCTGTTCAATAAGTTGTCTCCTGTACCAATAAGTTCTGGGCTTTTCCCCACATTTTCTTCTAACCAATTTAATGTGTCTGGTTTTATGTTGAGGTCTTTGATCCACATGGACTTTAATTTTGTGCAGGGTGATAAGTATGAATTTATTTGCATTTTTCTACATGTAGATATCCAGTTAGACCAGCACCATTTGTTGAAGATGCTATCTTTTTTCCACTGTATGGTTTTGGCATCTTTGTCAAAGATCAGGTGTCCATAAGTGTGTGGGTTTATTTCTGGGTCTTCTGTTCGGTTCCATTGATCCACCATTCTGTTTCTATGCCAGTACCATGCAGTTTTTATTACTGTTGCTCTATAGTACAGCGTAAGATAAGGGATGGAGATACCTCCAGAAGATCTTTTATTATAGAGGATTGTTTTAGCAATTCTGGTTTTCTTGTTATTCCACATGAAGTTAAGAATTTTTCTTTTCAGGTCTTTAAAAAATTATGTTGGTAATTTGATGGGAATTGCCTTGAGTCTGTAGATTGCTTTTGGTAAGATGGCCATTTTTACTATGTTAATCCTGCCAAGCCATGAGCATGGGAGATCTTTCCATCTTCTGATATCTTCTTCTAATTCTTTCTTCAGAGATTTGAAATTTTTTCATACAAATCTTTGACTTGCTTGGTTAAGTTCACACCAAGATGTTTTCTGTCCTTTGCAGCTTTTGTGAAGGATATGGTTTCCCTAATTTCTTTCTCAGCCTTTTTGTCTTTTGTATACAGGAGGGCTACTGATTTTTTTTTGAGCTAATTTTGTATCCAGCCACTGTGGTGAAGGTGTTTAGCAGCTATATGAGTTCCCTCGTAGAATTTTTGGGGTCACTCAGGTATACTATCATATCATCTGCAAATAGTGATACTTTGACTTCTTCTTTTCCAATTTGTATCCCCTTGATCTCCTTCAACTGTGTTATTGCTCTAGCAAGGACTTCCAGAACTATATTGAAGAGATATGGAAAGAGTGGGCAGCCTTGCCTTGTCCCTGATTTCAAGAGGATTGCTTAAAGTTTCTCTCATTGTGTTTGATGTTGGCTATAGGCTTGCTGTATATTGCCTTTACTATGTTTAGATATATGCCTTGTATCCCCGATCTCTCCAATACTTTAAACATGAATAGATGTTGGGCTTTGTCAAATGCCTTTTCAGCTTCTAAGGAGATTATCATGTGTTTTTTTTTTTTCTTACAGTTTGTTAATATGGTGGATCCCATTGATGGAAATATGGAAATATATTGAACCACCCCTGCATACCTGGGATGAAGCCTACTTGGTCATAGTGGATGATATCTTTGATGTGTTCCTGTATTTGGTTTGCAAGTATTTTGTTGAGTATTTTTGCATCAATGTTCATAAGAGACTGGCCTGAAATTCTCTTTCTTTGTTTGTGTTTGGTCTTTGTGAGGTTTAGCTACCAAGGTGACTGTGGCTTCATAGAATGAGTTTGGTAGTATTCCTTCTGTTTATATTTTCTAGAATTGTTTGAAAAGAAATGGAGTTAGCTCTTCTTTGAAAGTCTGGTAGAATTCTGCACTGAAACTATGTGGTCTTGGGCTTTTTTTTTTTTTTTTTTTTTTTTTTTTGGATGGGAGACTTTCAATAACCACTTCTATTTCCTTAGGGAATATAGTACTATTTAATTGAGTTTTCTGGTCTTGATTCAGCTTTGGTAAGTGGAATTGATCAAGAAAATTATCCATTTCATTTAGATTTTCAAATTTTGTGGCATATAGACATTTGAAGTATGTTCTAATGATTGTTTGGATTTCCTCAGTGTCTGTAGTTATGTCCCCTTTTCCATTTCTGATTTTGTTGATTTGGATGGTGTCTCTCTGCCTTTTAGTTAGCTTGACTAAGGATTTGTCTATCTAGTTTTTTTTCTCAAAGAACCAGTTCTTGGTTTCATTGATTCTTTGAACAGTTTTATTTGTTACTTTTTTTTTATTTCAGCCCTGAGTTTGATTATTTCAAGCCATCTACTCCTTTTTGGTGTGTCTGCTTCTTCTTTTTTTTTTTTCCTAGGGTTTTTAGGTGAGCCATTAATTTTCTGGTATGAACTGTCTTGAATTTCTTCTTGATGTCACTTAGTGCTATGAACTTTCCTCTTAACACTGCTTTCATTGTGTCACACAAGTTTGGGTATGTTGTGCCTTCATTTTCATTGAATTCTAGGAAAACTTTTATTTCTTTCTTTATTTTTCCCTGACCCAGATGTCATTTAGTAGCAAGTTGTTCAGTTTCCATGTGTGTGTAGGCTTTTTGCTATTTATGTTGCTGAGTTCCAGCTTTATTCCATGGTGATCAGATAGGATACAAGGGATTATTTCAATCTTCTTGTATCTGTTCAGGCTCATTTTGTGACCAAACATATGGTCTATTTTGGAGAAGGTTCCATGAGTTGCTGAGAAGAAGGTAAATTCTTTTGTGTTTGGGTGTAAGGTTCTGTAAATGTCTGTGAGGTCCATTTGATTCATGACCTCTGTTAGAGACATTGTTTCTTTGTTTAATTTCTGTTTTGTTGACCTGTCCTTTGTTGAGAGTAGGGTGTTGAAGTCTCCCACTATTAATGTGTGGGGATCTATATTTAAGTTTTATCAACGTTTCTTTTACAAATGTGTGTGTCCTTAAATTTGGGGCATAGATGTTCAGGGTTGTGATGTCTTCCTGGTGGAATTTTCCCTTGATGAGTATGAAGTGTCCTTCCCCATCTCTTTTTATTAATTTTGGTTGAAATTCTATTTTATCAGATATTAGAATGGCTACTCCTGCTTCTTTCTTGGGTCCATTTGCTTGGAAAGCCATCTCCCAACCCTTTACCCTCAGGTAATGTCTATCTTTGTGACTTAGGTGTGTTTCTTGTATGCAACAGATTGCTGGGTTTTGTTTATGCATCCATTCTGTTAGTCTATGTCTTTTTATTGGAGAATTTAGTTCATTGATGTTGAGAGAGATTAATGACTAGTGGCTGTTAGATCCTTTGATTTTGATGTTGGCTGTGGCCATAAGGTTGTGTGCTTGGTTGCTTTTTGTTTTATTGTAGTGAGGTTAATTATTTCCTGTGTTTTCTTGAAAGTAGCTGGTTGTCTTGGGTTGTATTTTCCCTTCTAGTGTCTTCTGTAATGCTGGATTTGTGTGTAGGTATTGTTGAAATTTGTTTTTGTCATTGAATATTTTGTTTTCTCTGTCTATGAGGACTGAGAGTTTTGGGGGTATAGTAGCCTGAGCTGATATCTGTGTTCTCGTAGTCAGGTGTGATTCTAATGGGTTTGCCATTATATGTTACTTGGCCTTTTTCCCTTGCAGCTTTTAGTATTTTTTCTTTGTTCTGTATACTTAAGGTTTTGATTATTACATGGCGGGAGGATTTTCTTTTCTGGTCTAATTCATTGGGTGTTCCATGGGCCTCTTGTATTCTTATTGGCCTCTCCTTTAAGTTGGGGAAATTTTCTTCAATGATTTTGTTGAAAATATTTTCTGGGCCTTGGTGCAGGGAATCTTCCACTCTCCCTCCCTATTCTCCCCTAGTCCACTGATAGAGGAGGTCCTTCTCTCTTTCTATTTGAACCTAGCCTACCAGGTCTCATCAGAGCTGGTTGCAGTGTCTTTCTCTGTGGCCTGACAAGGCTGAACTCTCCAGGAGGAGGTGATCAGGGAGCCTGTCAATGAGTTCATGCCAGAAACAGCTCCTGCTTTCTTTATTATGGACCCATGTGGATACTGAGTCTATGGGCTACATCTGAGCCGGGTTTAGGTCTTCTCCATGCATTGCACTTGATTGGGTTATCAGTATCTGCAGGGATCCCAGGGTTCAATTTTTGTTGTTGTTGTTGTTTTCAATTTTTGTTGTTGTTTTTGGCACTGTTGGTGTGTTTTTGAAGAGCCTATCCCCTCCAGGTCTTTCTCTCTCCACCTTCTTTCATAAAATTCCATGCCCTCTGCCCAAACTTTGGCAATGAGTCTCAGCAGTTACCTCGATACCTTGATCAGTAGAGTCTTTCAAAGGCCCTCTGTGGTAGGCTCCCGTCCTGTTCCCTTTCTTCTCCTGCTTCAAATGTCTATTGTGTTTGTCCTTCTGAAAGAGGATTGAGCGTCTTCCCTAGGGTCTTCCTTCTTGTTTAGCTACTTTAGGTGTATAGATTTTAGTATGTTTATCCTATATTATACGCCTAATATACACTTATGAGTGAGTATATACCATGTGTGTCTTTATTATTCTGGGATACCTCACTCAAGATGATCTTTTCTAGTTCCCACAATTGACCTGCATATTTCATGATTTCCTTGTTTTTAATTGCTGAGTATTATTCCATTGTGTAAATGTACCACAGTTTCTGTATCCACGCCTCAATCGAAGGACATCTGGCTTTGTTTTTTTTTTTTTTTTTTTCCAGCTTCTGGCTATTATGAATAAAGCTGCTACAACATGCCTGAGCAAATATCCTTATTGTGTACTTGAGCATCTTTTTTTAAACATTTTTTTTATTTTAAAATAATTTTATACATTCACTTGTATCCCAGCTGTAGCCCTTTCCCTCTTTCTCTCCCAATCCTCTCCTCCCTCTCTCATCTCCTCCCTGCCCCCTTCCGAGTCCACTGAGAGGGGGTGTCCTCTTCTCCTTCCGTCTGGCCCTAGCTTCTCAGGTATCTTCAGGATGTTTGCAATGTCCTTATCTGTGACCTAGCAAGGCTGCTCCTTCCTCAGCGGGGAGGGGAAGCACATGAGTTCATGTCAGAGACAATTCCTGTTCCCTTTACTAGGGACCCACTTGGATACTGAGCTACCGTGGGCTATGTCTGAGCAGGGGTTGTAGGTTATATCTATGCATGGTCCTTGGTTGGATAAACAGTCTCATAGAAAACCCCTGTGCTCAGATATATTTGGTCCTTGTGGGCTTCCCTGTACCCTCTAGGATAAAGTAATTCCTCCTTCCTTCATATGATTCCCTCAACTCTGCTGAAGGCTTGGTTATGGGTCTCAGCATCTGCTTTGATACATGATAGGTAGAGTTTTTCAGGTGCCTTCTGTGGTAGGCGACTGTAATGTTACTTGTTTTCTCCTATTTCCAATGTCAATCCCCTTTGTCTTTCTAGATGAGGATTGATCATCTTACCCCTGAACCTCTTTCTTGTTTATCTTCTTTAGGTGTACATATTTTAGTATGTTTATTCTATCTTATAGGTCTATATAAGTGAGTATATACTATGTGTGTCCTTCTGCTTTTGGGATACCTCACTCAGGATGATTTTTTTCTAGATCCCACTATTTGCTTGCAAAATTCATGATTTCCTTGTTTTTAATTGCTCAGTAGTATTCCATTGTGTAAAAGTACCACAATTTCTGCATCCATTCCTCTGTTGATGGACATCTGGGTTGTTTCCAGGTTTTGGCTATTACGAATAAGGCTGCTACAAACATGATTGAGCAAATGTCCTTGTTGTGTACTTGAACATCTTTTGGATATATGCCCAGGAGTGGTATAGCTGGATATTGAGGTAGCAACATTCCTAATTGTCTGAGAAAGCATCAGATTGATTTCCATAGTGGTTGTATCAGTTGACATTCCCACCAGCATGTGTTCCCTTTTCTCCACAGCCTCTCCAGCATGTGTTATCTCTAGAGTTTTTGATCTTGGCCATTCTGATGGGTGAAAGGTGAAATCTCAGGGTCGTTTTGTTTGCATCTCTCTAATGGCTAGGGATGTTGAACATCTCCTTATGTGTTTCTCTGTCATTCTATATTCTTTTACAGAGATTTCTCTGTTTAGCTTCATACCCCATTTTTTAATTGGTTTACTTGAATTGTTGCCTTTTAACTTCTTTAGTTCTTTATATATTCCAGATATCAGCCCTCTGTCAGATATTGGGTTGGTAAAGATTCTTTCCCAATCTGTAGGCTGTCGTTTTGTTCCAACGACAATGTCTTTTGCTTTACAGAAACTTTTCATTTTCATGAGGTCCCATTTATTGATTGTTGCTCTTAGGGCCTGTGCAGATGGTATTCTGTTCAGGAAGTTGTCTCCTGTGCCAATGAGTTCTAGGCTCTTCCCCACTTTTCCTTCTAACAGGTTTCATGTGTCTGGTTTTATGTTGAGGTCCTTAATCCACTTGGACTTTAGTTTTGTGCAGGGTGATAAATAAGGATCTAGTTTCATTTTTCTGCATGTAGACATCCAGTTGGACCAGCACCATTTGTTGAAGATGCTGTCTTTTTTTCCATTGTATGGTTTTGATTTATTTGTAAAAAATCAAGTATTCATAGGTGTGTGGGTTTATTTCTGGGTCTTCTATTCAGTTCCATTGATCCACCTTTCTGTTTCTATGCCAGTACCAAGCAGTTTTTATTATTATTGCTTTGTAGTATAACTTGAGATCAGGGATGGAGATACCTCCAGAGGATCTCTTGTTGTACAGGACTGTTTTGGAAATCCTGGGTTTTTGTTTCTCCATATGAAGTTGAGAATTTTTCTTTCAATGTCTGTAAAGAATTGTGTTGATATTTTGATGGGAATTGCATTGAATCTGTAGATTGCTTTTGGCAGAATGGCCATTTTCACTATATGAAAAGTGAAATCCTACCGATCCATAAGCACAGGAGATCTTTTCATCTCCAGATGTCTTCTTCAATTTCTTTCTTCAGAGACTTGAAGTTTTTTACAAACAGGGCTTTCACCCAATGTACTTTATATTATTAGTGGCTATTGTGAAGAGTGTTGTGTCCCTGATTTCTTTCTCGGCCCTTTTGTCTTGGGTATACAGGAGGGCTTATGATTTTTTTGAGTTAATTTTGTATCCAGGCACTTTGCTGAAGGTGTTTTTCAGCTGAAGGAGTTCTCTGGTTGAGTTTTTGGGGTCACTTAGGTATACTACCATATCATCTGCGAATAGTAAAACTTTGACTTCTTCCTTTCCGATTTGTGTTCCCTTGATTTCCCTTATTTGTCTTATTGCTCTAGCTAGGACTTCAAGTACTATGTTGAAGAGATATGGGGACAATGGGCAGCCTTGCCTTGTCCCTGATTTCAATGGGATTGATTTAAGTTTCTGTCCATTGAGTTTGATGTTGGCTATAGGCTTGCTGATATCCTTTACTATGTTTAGGTATGTGCCTTGTATCCCTGATCTCTCCAAGACTTTAATCATGAATGGGTGTTGGATTTTGTCAAATGTTTTTCCAGCATCTAAGTAGATTATCGTGTGGTTTTTCTCTTTCAGTTTGTTTATATGTTGGATTACATTGACCGATTTCCATATATTGAACCACCCTTGCATGCCTGGGATGAAGCTTACTTGGTCATGTTGGATGATATCGTTTATGTGTTCTGGGATTTGGTTTGCATGTATTTTGTTGAGAATCTTTGCATCAATGTTCATAAGACAGATAGGTCTGAAGTTCTTTTTTGTTGGATCTTTGTGTGGTTGAGGTATTAAGGTGATTGTGGCTTCATAGAATGAGTTTGGTAATGTTCCTTCTGTTTCTATTTTGTGAAATAATTTGGAGAGAATTGGAGTTAGCACTTCTTTGAAGGTCTGGTAGAATTCTGCACTGAAACCATCTGGTCCTGGGCTTTTTTTTTTTTTTTTTTTTTTTTTTTTTTTTTTTTTTTTTTAGAGGGGAGGCTGTTGATGGCTTTTCTAATTTCCTTGGGAGATATAGGGATGTTCAATCTTTCTACCTGGTCTTGACTTAATTTTGGTAGATGGAATCTATCAAGAAAATTCTCCATTTCCTTAGATTTTTTAACTTTGTGGCATATAGGCTTTTGTAGTATGACCTAATAATTGTTTGGATTTCCTCAGTGTCTATAGTTATGTCCCCCTTTTCATTTCTGATTTTGCTGATTTGGATAGTTTCTCTCTGCCTTTTAGTTAGTTTGGCTAAAGGTTTGTCTATCTGGTTGATTTTCTCAAAGAACCAGCTCTTGGTTTCATTGATTCTTTGAATTGTTTTATTTGTTTCTAATTGGTTCATTTCAGCCTGAGTTTGATTATTTCCAGGCATCTGCTCCTCTTGGGTGTTTCTGCTTCTTTTTTTTCCTAGGGCTTTCTGTTGTGCCATTAAGTCATTTGTATGAGATGTTACAAATTTCTTCTTAAAGGCACTTAGTTCTATGAACTTTCCTCTTAGCACTGCTTTCATTGTGTCCCATCAGTTTGGGTATGTTGTGCCTTCATTGTGCCTAGAATACATCTTCATTGAATTCTAGGATGTTTTTAATTTCTTTCTTTATTTCATCCTTAACCCATCTGTCATTGAGAAGTAAGTTGTTGAGTTTCCATGTACGTGTAGGCTTTTTGCTATTTCCATTGTTGTTGAGGTCCAGCTTTACTCCATGGTGGTCAGATAGTATCCATGGGATTATTTCAATCTTCTTGTATCTGTTGAGGCTTGCTCTGTGACCAACTATATGGTCTATTTTGGAGAAAGTTCCATGAGGTGCTGAAAAGAATGTATATTCTTTTGAGGTTGGGTGAAAAGTCCTATAGACATCTATTAGGTCCATTTGAATTAGGACATTTGTAAGTGCCTTTATTTCCCTGTTTGGCTTCTGTCTAGATGATTTGTCCCTTGGTGATAGTGGGGTTTTGAAATCTCCCACTATTAAGGTGTTGGGGTCAATGTGCGATTTAAGCTTTAATAATGTTTCATTTACGAATGTAGGCGCTCTTGTATTTGGGACATAGATGTTCAGAATTGTGATGTCTTCTTGGTGGATTTTTCCTTTGATGAGAATGTAGTGCCCCTCTACATATTTTTTGATTAGTTTTGGTTGAAAGTCTATTTTATTAGCTATTAGGATAGCCACTCCTGCTTGTTTTTTGAGTCCATTTGCTTGAAAAACTGTTTTCCAGCCTTTTACTCTGAGGTTGTGTTTATCTTTGTTGCATAGGTGTGTTTCTTGGATGCATCAGAATGTTGGATCCTGTTTCCACAACCATTCTATTAGTCTGTGTCTTTTTTATTGGAGAGTTGAGTCCATTGATGTTGATAGATAATGATGACCATTGAAATGTTATTTCCTATTATTGTGGAGTTGGTGGTGTTACTGTAATTCATTGCTTGTTTTCTTATGATTTTTGTTGGGAAATTATCTATAACCTATGTTTTCTTGGGTGTAGTTGTTTTCATTAAATTGGAATTTTTCTTATGGTATCTTCTGTAGGGCTGGTTTGCTGTTCAAATATTGGTTAAATTTAGTTTTGTCGTGGAATATTTTGTTTTCTCCTTCTATGTTGATTGAAAGCTTTGCTGGGTATAGTAGTCCAGGTTGGCACCTGTGGCCCCTTAGAGCCTGTGTGATATCTCCCCAGGCCCTTCTAGCTTTCATAGTTTCTGATGAGAAGTCCAGTGTGATTCTGATAGGTCTACCTTTGTATGTTACTTGTCCTTTTTCCCTTGCTGCTTTTAGTATCTTTTCTTTGTTCTGTAGATTAAGTGTTTTGGCTATGATGTGGTGTGAGGAGTTTCTTTTTTGGTCTAGTCTATATGGTGTTTTGTAGGCCTCTTGTATGTTTGTGGACATCTCTTTATTTAGGTTGGGACATTTTCTTCTATGATTTTCTTGAAAATATTTTCTGGACTTTGGAGCCTGGAATCCTCTTCTTCATCAATTCCTATTATTCTTAGATTTTGCCTTTTCATGGCATCCTTGATTTCTTGGATATTTTGTGTTTGGGATTTTTCCAATTTTACTTTTTCTTTGAGAGAAGTATCAATTTCTGTGAGTGTATCTTCAGCACCCAAGATTCTCTCTTCCATCTCTTGTATTCTATTAGTGATGCTTACCTTTGTGGTTTCTTCTTTTTTCTCTAAGTTCTCCAGTTCCAGAGTTTTCTAATTCTGTTTTCATGCCTTGCACCATTTCCTTCATCTGTTTGAATGTGGATTCCTGTGTCTACAAGATGGTCTCTTTTTTTTTTTGTTGTTGTTTGTTTTCTCTGTTAAAGTCGCTACTTCTGCCTCTATTTGTTTGGCTATATTTGCCTGTGTTTCTTTTCTTTTCTTTTTCTTTTTTTACTTTGTGATAAAGTTTTTTTTTCTTTATTAATTACACTTATTCACTTTGTATCCCTCCCCCTACCGTGTTTCCCTCCGTCCTCCCATCCCAATCCCTCTCTTCCTCCACCCTCTGCATGCATGCCCCTCCCCAAGTCCACTGATAGGGGAGGTTTTCTTTTCCTTCCTTCTGATCCTAGTCAATTAGGTCTCATCAGGAGTGGCTGCATTGTCTTCTTCTGTGGCCTGGTAATGCTGCTTCCCCCTCAGGGGGAGGTAATTAAAGAGGAGGCCAATCAGTTCATATCAGAGACAGTCCCTGTTCCTATTACAATGGAACCCACTTGGATACTGAACTGTCATGGGCTACATCTGTGCAGAGGTCTTAGGTTATCTCCATGCATAGTCCTTGGTTGGCATAGCAGTCTCAGGAAAGACCCCTGTGCTCAGATTTTTTTGTTCTGTTGCTCTCCTTATGGAGTTCCTGTCCTCTCCAGATCTTACTGTTTCCCACTTCTTTCCTAAGATTCCCTGCAGTCTGCCCAAAGGTTGCCCATAAGTCTCAGAATGTACATTAATAGTCTGCAGGGCAGAGCTTTTCAGAGGTCCTCTGTGTCATTGCCTGTGTTTCTTTAAGAGCTTCGTTCACTTCGTTTTTCTTTGTTTCCATTTAGGAGGCCAAATCTTTGAGAGACTTATTTGATTCCTCTTTAACTATTTGAATCTGTATGGCTATTTCTCTGAGAGATTTGTTGGTTTCCTCTTTTTGTGCCTCAAATAAGCGGATAATCATAGCTTTAGAATCATTTTCTTGTGTTTCTGATGAGTTGGAGTATCCATTAATTTTGGGGGTTGCTGGTGAAGCCATGATATCTTGATTTACGTTGGTTGTGTTCTTTAGCCGACCCCTGGCCATTTGGTTATCCTTAGTGTTCACTGTTTGTTCCTGGATTCTGCATATCATATGGGTCTTTCTCTGGTGTCTGGAGAATTCTTCAGGAAATTGGGGGAGGTGCAGTGGTTTCAGTGTGTGCCTTGGTGATTCAGCTATACCTGTAGGAGGAAAGTTTGCAGGCGCAGAAGGGCAAAGCGGGTAGCATGTGATTGAGCGTGTGCCTGTAGGTGTGTCCTAAGGGACAGGTTGTTGGAGAATGAAGAGACCTTCAGTGTGTGAGAGGGGTGACTTGCAGGCACTGAAGGTGTTGCAGTCCCTTAAGTGATCACAAGCGCTGTTGAAGATTGTAGGTGCGTATTGTTTTTGCAGGTCTGCTAGGCTTTGGTGGCTATTCAGCTGGTTATCTGCCACTGAGGGGTTGGATGGCCCATACAACCACTGGCTGGGCAGCCCTGTGTAGTCAGAACTGCTACTTGCAGACTTGGGATCTGGGGAGGATTGTACTGTGGCTCTGAGTCTCTGTGGCTGGCACTGTTTGGGCATGCACTCTGGCAGGGTGGAGTTTCCTGTGGTGTGTGCACTCCAGTGAGGCCCTGTGGTGGTGGGGGGTGCACTCCCAGGGTCCAGAGCTTGGCAAGAGGGCACTAGGTGGGGCGTGGGCTCCTCAGATGTATGCTCTGAGGGATGGCGTTCAGCGGGCGGTTACAGCTCTCTGGAGGCTGCGGGGCCTGAAGCCCTGCCTCTGCTGTCTTGGGCCCCAGGCTCTGGGCTTTGCGGATTTGGGATCCAGGAAAGACTGTACTGCGGAACTGAGTCTCTGTGGATGGCACTCTGTGGTTGGGCCTGTGCGCTCTGGTGCTGGCAGTGGGTACACTCCTCCGGTGTGGTAGGGTTTTCGGAGATGTGTGCGGACTGGTGTGGTGGGTTTCTGGAGGTGTGTACACTAATGTGGGGCAGGACTTCCTGTGGTAGGTATGCTACCGCCAGGCGGGTTTTCAGGAGGTGTATACGCTCTGGCTGGGAGGAATTTCCGGAGGGATGTGAACTCCTCTGCATTTCTTGTGGAGGGATCGCGCCCTGCATGGTGGGAGGAGGGGATGTTCCTCTGGCCCAGAGCTTAGAAAGAGGGCGCGAGGCGGGGCCCGGGGTGTGGGCTCCTCAGACATGTGTCCAAGGGGTGGTGTTCAGCAGGCGGTTACAGCTATCTGCTGCGCTAAGGGACCTGGAGCACTATCTCTGCTGTCTTAGGCCCCAGGCTGTGAGCTTTGCACTCAGCTGCCTGGTGCTGTGTGCAGGCTTCCCCGAGGGGGAGGCCCAGACAAGGGAAACACCCCACTTTGTTCCCAGAGAAGTCCGTGCTTGATCGAAATCTACAAATACTTCACTCTTCTATGTTGTCCCCTCTCCTTTAAAAAGCCCAAAAGTCCAAATTCTAGTTTAGATTGTCTCTCCACTCACCAATTTCGGAGATTCATGTCCTCTGCCTCTCCAAAATGGTGTGCTCTATTTGCTGCTATCTTGGAACCTTGATCTGTACTTGAGCATCTTTTGGATATATGCCTAGGAGTGGTATAGCTGGATCTTGAGGAAACACTATTCCTAATTGTCTGAGAAAGTGCCAGATTAATTTCCAAAGTGGTTATACAAGTTTACATTCCCACCAGTAATGGACAATGGTTCCCCTTTCTCCACATCCTCTCCAGCATGTGTTGGCACTTGAGTTTTTGATCTTAGCCATTCTGATGGGGGTAAAGTGAAATATCAGGGTTATTTTGATTTCCAACTCCCTAATGGTTAAGGACGTTGAGAATTTCTGTAAGTGTTTTTCTGCTATTCAATATTCCTCTATTGAGAGTTCCCTGTTTAGCACTGTACCCCATTTTTTAATTGGATTACTTGTTTTGTTGGTGTTTAACTTCTAGAGTTCTTTATATATTCTGGATATTAGTCCTCTGTCAGATAAAAGGTTGGTGAAGATACTTTCCCAATCTGTAGGCTGTTCTTTTGTTCTGATGACAGTGTCCTTTACTTTACAGAAGCTTTCAGGAGCTTTTGAAAAAAATTTTAAAAGATTCAGAAGCCAAAATTTCCAATCAAAAAAGTAGTAAGCATATACTGTTATTTTCTCAAATATCCATCTTTAACAGTTCTGTCTTACTCATAGTAATTCCCCCGTGGCATATGTTCATGTCATTATTGTACCTTTTTAAAATAATAATAATCTTAGTTTGGGTGATGTAAAATATATTAAACCTTATTGAATGACCTTGCAACAATTAATCTCTCAGTTCTATTTTTCTTTGTTCTTTTAAGTCATACCCTCACGACTTTACTATTCCTTATTCCTATTGTTTCTATTTGCTCTTTAACTCTGATACAAAGCTGCCTCCTCCATTCATCCTTATAAACCACGCAAATCTCTCTCTCTCCTTCTCTCCCTCTCTACTTCCTTCTTTTCCTTCTTCCATCTCCCTATCTCTTCCTCTGTTCCTTATTCCTGTCAGAAAACCTGTCATCTTGCGTCTGAATATAATTTCCTCTGTATTTTTTTTCGAGTTATTGAACTTCATTTCTAAAAGGCAGAGGGTGTAAAATACTGATTATTTACAAAGTAGAAAATATCATTATTCTACCTTAGTCAATTTTTATGGAAAACTTTAATTATTTGAGAATGTCATGCATGTATGCAACATATTTTGTTCATGGCCCCCTTGATCCTTCTCCAACATGGGGTTCCCTCCACCCCTTCTTCATGCCCTCTTCTTTCTTTTGAATTATAAAAAGTAGTCACTGCTAATTAATTCCACATGTTCACAGGAAATGAAAAAATTATTACATTGAAGTCCCAGAAGCATTAGGCCCCATAATGGATTTTCTCAGAGGTCTTTTTGTTTTCCTACACAAAAAAATTCTGTATATTCCAAAGCACTCCAGAAGGCTCTTGAACTTCTTTATCTTTGCATATCCTCACTGTGTTTGATTGCTCCCCATCTCTTACACACATGCACTCTCTCACACATACATGAGTATACACAAAAGGGAAAACCCAAATCATGCCTGCTTTTTGCCTTTTAAAAATAATGCTTAAGTCCTATTGTTACTTCCCTAATGCATATGACGAGTATGGGACCATCTACTTGAAAATGAGCACTCTCTCAGTGGTCATACCTCTGGGATGGGGAACAATTCTTTTTCCACCAGCAGCTAATAGCTTCTCAACTCAGGGAGGGACTGTATGCACTCCTCCCTAACCTGTGCTGGAACTGGCTGAGAGCAGCTCTCCTATCCTCTGGCTCTTGCATTGTGTTTGCTTCTACTGAGATGTTCCCTGAAACTTGGATTGATACAAATATCCCATTTCGAATTGAGCAGTCGATGAATTTTTATTTTAATCACTTTTACTCTAATATAAGTTTTCCATTGACTGCTGCCCAATTACAAAAGAAGACTGTACAACCAAAGTTGAAGACAACACAAATCAATGAGCACAAACACAGATATTCAGAAGCTAGCTTGAGAGCATGACCATTTAGCAAAACAACAGTAGCTTGGGTCTCTGATCTCCCCAGTCAGAGGCTTTTGATCTAGGTTACAGAACCTGACATCAATCCCCTCCTCTGGAGAAGGCTTCTGGAGCAGCTTGTTACCACCATACCAATAATGACAGTTCTGTCCCAGTGGGCACTTACTTCCAAGCTGGTAGATATTATAACATGCAGGATCCAGCTCTAGGTAAAACCATGACATTGTTCCTTTGTCCTTGTTGGACTGTTTCAGTTCCTCCATCTTGTCTTCACAGAGAGATATTGTTCTTTCCTTGATTCATTAAATGGCTGAGATTTTCCATAGAGTTTCTTACTTGACTTATTATGTTTTTATTTCATTTCCAACATTTCAGATTAACTTTCTTCAGCATTTCTATCTCCCTGCTATATTCCTCTTTTAAGGCCTTCATCATCATCATCTTTTTATTTTATCTTATTTTTGCTTTTTGCTGTTTGTATCTTTGAACACTTATGCTCATGCTTTTGAGTTCTCTGGGATTTTGTCTAACAAACTGTTACTAGATACCTTTACTATGGGGTTAACACTTTTTTTGAGAGGTATTGTGTCTTGTTGGTTTCTTGTGTTTCTAGTTTTGCTGCAGTGGGCTCTATACATCTACTATTATTTTGCTTGAGTTTTTATTGCTGTTATTTATTTGTTTGTTTAACCCTATTAAATATATTAAAATATATCCTTTCGTTTGAAATATCTGCAATGTTCAAATGAGTCTTGGATGTATGAGAATTAAGTGTGTATTCAGAAAATAATCCCTCAGTCCAAGATCTCACCCTGCCTACCAAATCTGTATTATTCTTCAAGTTGGGAGAACAGTGACAACTCTTTGACATTACCGTTATGTGACTGTATTGCCAGTAAATAACACTCATCTCTTTGAGTCCAGTTACTTTTGGAGAATAAAAAATACAACAAAGTGTGGAGTGTGGAGTTGGTGGGCTAAGGATAAGAATTAAATACTGGTTCTCACATCCCTTTGGCTCCAGCAGGCTCCACTTGAGCTAGGGATTGTGATTGAAGATGCCATTATTCTCTGTGGGCTCAGTGTTCTTCAGAGCTGGCATGTGGGAGGGGGCATAAAAGTCAATTTCTGGCAGTTCCTTTGACCCCTGAACTTCATGATCTCTTCTGATATATATATATATATATATATATATATATATATATATATATGTGTGGAGCAGCACCTGCACTGTCTGTGTTTATTACTTCAAGACAGAATCTTGTACTCTAGTACAGGCTGGCCTAGAACTCTCAGCCATCTTCCTGCTCTAGCCTCAGAATACTTATAAGCATGAGCCATCATGCATGCCTAACTACCAAGTATCATTATGATTGGTATTATATGGTATCATAATATACCAAGTATATTATGATGTGAATCTTAATTCCCTTCTTTGCAACTTATTTTTCTTCCTCCAGAATATTTTAGGCCTTTTTTACTTTTAGAATTTTCTGAAATTTCAAGATGATGTATCTTTTTTGTAATGTTTGTATTTTGTATTTATGAAGAAGTACTTTCTTTTTTTAATGTTATAATTACATTTTTTATTAATTACACTTTATTAATTTTGTATCCCCCCATAAGCCTCTCCCTCCTCCCCTCCCCATCCCACCCTCCCTCCCATTTCTGCATGCATGCCCCTCCCCAAGTCCACTGATAGGGAAGGTTCTCCTCTACTTTCTGATCTTAGTCTATCAGTTCTCGTCAAAAGTGGCTGCATTGTCCTCTTCTGTGGCCTGGTAGGGCTCTTCCCCCCTCAGGGGGAGGTGATCAAAGAGCAGGCCAATCAGATTATGTCAGAGGCAGTCCCTCTTCCCATTACTAGGTAACCCATCTGGACACCGACCTGCCACGGGCTACATCTGCGCAGGGGTTCCAGGTCATCTCCGTGAACAGTCCTTGGTTGGAGTATAGATGGCTCAGCCGTTAGAAGCTAGGTTTACAACCATAAATATAAGATGATGTATCTTAAGGGAACTTTTATTGTGTTTTATTGTTGTTTATTCATGATTGCTTGAGAAAGTGCACTTTTAAGGGGGGAACTCGAGTCCTACAATTCTAAACAACATTCTGACTCCTTTAATTTTGCAATTCTCTCTACTTTCTATTTATTTCTTTTCAGGATATACTCTTTTTTATTTGGAGACTGAATCTCCCATAATAATTATGAAATATTGTGCTCATTCTTTCTTGCTGTTCCATCTGCTCTAACACTTTCTAATTTCTTGAGACTTGACTGACCTTTTATCTAAAAACATCTATTAAATTATTTTATTTCTAGTATATTTTGTTTATGCAGTGTTATTTCTTTTGCTGTAATTTTCCATTTGCTTTTAGTATATTTTTAATATTTTACTTATTTCATGTCTAGCCTTTTTCTGGTGATATTAATTATTTTTCTATCAGATTACTTTTATTCTGAGACAGTTTCCTGTTTCACGGGATGATCTCAAACTCACTATGTAATATCTGAGGTTAGCCTTAAACATTTGCTTTTCCTGCCTCTACATTCCTTGCACTGCTGTGGCATAATGCTTAGATTGTTGTTTCTCTCTCTTTTTCTTTTTTTATGTTTATTATATTTTATTTTTATTAATTGCAGTTTATTCCTTTTGTATCACACCTGTAGTTCCCTCTTCCCCTCCCAATCCTACCATCTCTCCCTCTTCTCCAACTATGCCCCTCCCCCAGTCCGCTGATAGGGCAGGTCTTCCTCCACTTTCATCTGATCCTAGTTTATCAGATCTCATCAGGAGTGGCTGCATTGTCTTCCTCTGTGGCCTGGTAAGGTTGCACTCCCCTGAGGGGAAGGTGATCAAAAAGCAGGCAGATTAGTTTATGTCAGAGACAGTTCCTGTTCCCATTACTAGGGAACCCACTTGGACACTGAGCTTCCATGGGCTACATCTGTGCAGGGGTTTTAGGATATCTCCATGAATGGTCCTTGGTTGGAGTATCAGTCTCAGAAAACACCCCTGTGTCCAGATTTTTTGGTTCTGTTGCTCTCCTTGTGGAGCTCTTGTCCCCTCCAGGTCTTTCTATCTTTCCCTTCTTTCATAAGATTCCCTGCAATTTGCCCAAGTTTGGCTATGAGTCTCAGCATCTGCTTTGATACTCTGCCTGTCTTATGCTAGTGATCTCTGTAGGACTCTGCCTCTTTTTTCTGCATTTGTATAGAAGAATGAGTACAGTCAGAAAAATTTAATGGAGAGTGGTGAGGCAGAGGCTGTGTTATCCCACAGAGGAACTCAGATGGTCCGAATCTACCAGCCATATCTCTGGAGGAGTTACAGAATTGTAACCTAATGTCTGCAACATTCTACTTGGATAGGGACAGACCTGCTTATAGAAGAAAGTGAGCAGAATGATACCTTTTCATTTTACGTAAGACGTACAGGTATTTTTACAGGCAAGAGTTGACAGCACAATCATAAAGCAATTTAGGGGCATCTTACAAATGTTTGGTAAAGCCTCTCATTTGATATCTTACATGTATTCACCATATTCTATAGCAATTTGTTTCCCTTTGCCTACGTTCACTTAAGTCCTCCAATACTGAGTTATTACCATCCAAATCTTTGCATTGAGTCATGTGATCAGGCTATCAAATGTATTTCTTTACTTCACTAATTAGAAACAGGCTATCTGGAAAGTCCAGAGGAAGGCAACATGGACTCCCTGTGGCTCTCGGCTTCTCTCACTCATTGTAATGTAGTAACTAAGATGAGTCCCTTTCATCCCCAATGAGAGAATCACTGCACAGAGATTTTCATTGAAAATATAATTTCTTTGTGGCATTTCAAATGTCTCATACATCCAGGAGATAATAAGCTTGAGGAGGCTCATTTGAGCATCTCACCAGGGGGCTGCCACATATATTAGCTCATTAGCCCGCCATTGTTTCCACTTCCCTTGAGATGAGTGCTTCAGACTGGGTTTAAATCGATCATTTCCTCCTTCAACTCAAACCAGGTTTAGCTCTAATCACAACTGAGCTATAATATTGGGAAAATAGAAAAATATGTATGAACAGTTAGTGTTTGCTGATACCTATTTTGTACTGTGTACAATACCAGGTACTTCATATCGATTTTAAATGAAATAATTTTCAAGCAATCCTAAATAGACATACTTCTCCCAATTTTCTAGTTCCCTTATAATAAGATGCCTGTTGAGGAGCACGTCTCATCATTAGTAAGCTGTTAATTCAAATACTCAAATACATTTTTATCTCTTTAAACTCTGTTCTAGCTTTTTGTTGCTTGTAGCAAGGTCAACACAGGGTGAAAGACTGTCCATTTATACAGGTAACCTCTTGAGAGCTGATTAATTTTTACAACATACTCCTGAGTACTTTTGGGATTGCTGTGTCTCTGTGAATGAAATGAACTTAATTCTCTTGCCTGAGTAAATAGAGAACTTCTCATTCAATTAATGAAGACCGCCAGAGAATTAAAATGGTCTTGTGCACACATGCACACACAGAGACACACATGCAGTCAGACAGATAGACAGATACACACAGACTCACCACACACACACACACACACACACACATTCATGCACAATTGCATTACCATGAATTTTCATGAATCTGTCAGTTCTGAGGAAAAAAAAAAAACCCAAAGGAGACATCAGATTTTGACTGTGACCAAAGGAATTTGTCGTAACATTATTTTCTGTTTAAGAATAAAGTGTGTACATGAGATTTTGGTTCTCTGCTTGGCTTTATGCCAGGAAAAACCCAACAAAATGGTCACCTTCTAGGTTGCTATATTAGTTTCAATAGACTAGAGAACAGCAAAAATTTCAGGTGAGTAAGTGCTGTTTATAAATATTGTCCAACTAATAGACTCTAATTGTATTTTCAAGGCCTTGATTGAATATTGGGGCTATTCATTGCTTCGTAAATGAGCATATGGATATGTACATATTCCTTTCACTTACTAGGTAAAATGATTCTTCCTATAACCGGGATGATTTTTAGTAAAGTTAACTTTCGGTTACTGGAAAGGTGAAAAACGTATTATCATTAAGCATTATTTTTACTCAAATCTCTGTCCTGGAGTGGTACCTTAACCTATTTTGAAATTTGTCCAACAAAAAATAATTTATTGGCCTTTTATTCAATACTAATTTCCTCAGAAGAGTCAAGTAAGAGTGAAAAATTAAATTGATTATCATGTTTTATTTTGTTGTGTGGTTGGCAGCATAAAAATATATAAGTGAACTTTTGGCTTTCGTTTTCTTTAACTAGGAGGTAAATATAGTCATGTGATAACAAGATACCTAAAAAACGAACATTGAGTTTGCCTTGCTTATGAAGAAAACTACATGCACACACATACAAACATAGTCAAGACTTAAGTCACTCAAACTTTATAAAGGGATAAATGAAAGAAGAGCTCAGGAGATGGCTCGTTGGTAAAGTGCTTTGCAAGCAAATATTAGGACCCAAGTTTGGATTATTAGTACCCACATAAAGTCCAGGCATGTTGACATGTACCTGGAACGCTAATGCTGGGATGCTGGGAGAAGAGTGTAGAGGAGAGACAGGTGGACCCCTGGAGCATGCTGGACAGTCATTCTAGCAAATCAGTAAACAGTTTCTGTGTGATGTCCTGTCTCAAACCACAAAGCATATAGCAACAGAAGAGGATACTACCGCCGATGCTTTCTACTCACAACTCTGCACAGGGTTCATAGCACACCCCCACGCATGTATAAACATACATACTCTACACATGCACACATGCACAAAAATTTCAAGGAGAATATTTCTTAAAATTCTCTTATGAGATGCAGGTTATTTCTGCAAAGATGAGAGACACTTAAGTGATTAGTTTATTAGGATAATTCTACAATAACCTTCTTTGTACTGTCATAAAATTTTACAATATTTTAAACATGGTATTACTAATATATCTGCAATTCATGATCTAATTTCAGGCTTTCAAAGAAGAGAATATCCTTTTCCACAAAAGCAAAGTTAACCTCAGATAAATAGCATTATATGCACCTCACATTCAATTTAAATTTTATGAAATATAGTAATTTGTAGGATATTACTATGACTTTGGCCTCCAAAATGTAATAAGTTTATGTCTAGTTTTAAATCTTCAGTCTTTCCCATCTGTCAAAATTTTGTGGGCACTGAAAGATAAAGGCTCCGTTGCTATGGTAATTATTCCATTACCTAGGTGACAGTGTTTGAGTGATGTCATTGACCTAACTCAGGGAACATTTTTACTTTTAGTTATGGATAAGCAGACAGAAAACTGATTAGTGACACAAAATGAAGAAAGACGAAAGAATACCCCTGCTCTTAACAGGGTACTTAGAGCGTAGAACTCTAAGGTGAATGCTTGTAAATGGGTTTCGTCAATTATCTCTGCTTTAATTGGGTCAATGTTTTCAACGACATTTCTCAAAGCTGCAAAAATAGAGAAAGAGTGGCATATATAAAGATATCAAGCATTCTCTCTTGGGCCCCCTTTGCAACTTAACTTCTTTGGGTCTGTTGATTGTAGCATGTTTCTTCTGTATTTTATGGTTAATATCCTCTTATAAGTGAGTACATACCATCTTGTCTTTTTGGGTTTGGATTACCTCACTCAGTGTGATATTTTCTAGTTCTATCTGTTTGCAAATTTCAAGGTGTTCTTGTTTTAAATAGCTCAGTAGTCTTCTATTTTGTAAATATAGCTCATTTTCTTTATCCATTCTTCAGCTGAGGTACATCTAGATTATTTTCAGGTTCTGGTTATTATGAATAAAACTGCTATGAGCATAGTTGAGCAAGTGTCCTTGTGACATGGTGGAACATCTTTTGAGTATATGCCCAGAAGTGGTACAGCTGGCATTAAAAGTGGATGAAGGAAGGGGACTGAGTAGGATAGGTGATGGGGAAGGGATCAGGACTGGAGATTAGGAGTAGGGAGAACAGGGAGAGAGGACTAGAAGAAAGAATACAAATCAGTGTACTTATAGAAACCTCTGAGACTTCCTAGAGTTCTGCAATAGGGGGTCCCCAAGAAGTCTATGGGGGTTGTCCTTAGTGAGACTCCTAGTAGCAGCAGCAGTAGAGATATGGAGCCTGAGCTGGCTACCTCCTAGGCCAGGCAAGACTTCCAGGGATGGGATAAGGACACTAACCCACTCACAAAACCTTGGGCCACAAAATTGTCCTGCTACAAGATGTGCAAAGACAAAAATGGAGCGAAGATTGAGGGAATGTTTATCCAAAGACTAGCCTGATTTGAGACCCACCCTTGGGAGAGAGCCAATCCCTGACAGTATCAATGTCTCCCGACTATGCTTGCAGACATGAACATAACTCCTCTGAGAGTCTCTACCTAGGAGCTGATGAAAACAGATGCAGAGACACACAGCTAAACATTAGACAGGGATCAGGGCATCTTATGGGAGAGTTGGGGGAATGATTGAAGGAGCTGGAGGAATCAGGGACTCCAAAAGACCTACAGAGTTAGGGCCCATTAGGGCTCACCGAGACTGAACCACCAACCAAAAGCATGCATAGACTGGTCCTAGGCCCTCTACACATATGCAGCTGAAGCACAGCTTGTTTTCATGTGGATGCCCTCAAACTGGAGGGGGGCCCTCTCTGACTCTGATGCCTCCCTTTGGATCCCCTAACTGGACTGCCTTGTCTGGCCTCAGGAGGAAAGCATGTGCCTAGTCCATAGTGACTAAATATGCCAGCATGTGTTGGTACCCATGAGGGACCTCCCTCTTCTCTGATGGGAAGAAGAGGAGAAAATGGTGGGAGGGTTGCATGAAGGAAGGACTAGGAAGAAAGGAGAGGGGTCTGCAATCAGATTGTATTGTGAATAAATAAATTTAAAAATTAAAAAGAAAAGATATCAAGGTATTCCACATAAATGGTATCCCATTTAAAATTTATTTTCCTTTAACATTTCTTTGGTTGGAGCTCATCCTTAGTAGTTATGAAGAAAAATGTTATGCACTTTCATCTTTTTCAAACAAAAAATTTGCTCAAACCAAAAGCTGTATACAAAGAGAAATGGAGGAGAGGAACAGAAAATGCAGGTGGATGAACAGCAGAAAATATCAGAAAGGAGGTCACAGGTCACTGTTCAGAATATCATGAAAGAGACTCAAAGAGAAAGGTAGACAGCGAGAAGGACAGATGAGAGTTTCAAAAGTTTTTCAAACTTCAATGGGACTTGTCAGGAGGTGACTGCCCTGTGGCCACTGCTCTTTCTGTCTCATCTAAGGGCTTTTAGATGTTGTCATAGACATGCAGCATTGCCACCTGTCAAGCTTACCAAATAGCTAAGATTGTAAAATTGTTCCCAAGAGATACAAAGTGTTTCTGATGTGTTACTTTGGATAAAATGTGCTTTGAGCTGAGAGGACTCTTAACTAGAGGTGCTCCAGTATCTGACTAAATTACAGCACACAGAAGAGAAGTTCTACACCTCCAGGAAAAACATTTCTGCAGAGGTTTCCTTCTCCCTGTCCTCTTGCTCTGGTATCCTCTCCTTTACTCTAGTCTACCTAGATCTCAGGCATTAAATATGGAGTTAGGAGGTTTGATAAGATGGAAAATGTATTTTCTAGTGAGACAAAGAATTCAGAAACGATGCTTGTCTTTCATAGAAGTGATATAGTTAAAAGTGCCACAGTATAGCTTTTAGATTCACTGAGAGAAATTTCTAAGTGTTCTCACTATGTACACAGAAGCACACCCACAAAAGGTAACTGTGCATTAGGCAGGGTTGTCTAGATGAACAGAACAGATAGAATGTGTTCATTAAAAATTATATAATAAAAGGAGAATTATTAGATTGGCTTACATCATTGGGGCTGAATAGTCCAAAAATAGACACAGAGAAGAGGCAGGAAATGTGATGCTTTCTCAGCCTATGAAGTTGGGTATTTCAGAATTCCAGTCCAGTGTTGAAGATCTGGAGGGTTTCTGGAGAGTCAGTGTTCATTGTTCTTTGTGGAAGGCTGGAAATGATGGCAGGCCAACTGTTTTCCTCCAACCTCTTTTTATCTGAAATCTCTTGGGAGACTTCCTGAGGACTCAGAGGGGAATCTCCCAAGAGGTTTCAGATCCTGTCAATTTGACAAAAAGGGATCAACCATCACAAATATAAGGGGCTGTTAAGTCATTGTGAGAAGTATTTCACATGTATCTCAAATTATTAGCATATACCATTAGTATACATCATTAGCATTTGCTAATTAAGGCTCAAACTGAAAAAATTTCCCCTCAGAAAAAGAATAAATCATTTAATTTATAATATCAGTCCAAGTCTTGAGCCCCTCGTAATACCTGCTGGCCACCAAGCTTGATGTTGCAGCATGGGAAAACTCACTACACATACAGGTGACATATTTTATTTGGGCAAGGTGATATAACCCACTTAGTGAAATGCAATTACATAAATCCATAAGAATTTACTGTGTTAGTTTCAGTGATAACTAAATTTTATAACATCAATAAGGAAAGAACCAACTTCTCTCCAAAGCTCAGAGAGAAGTATCTACATACCATAATATTTAGGCAGTAGATAGAGGACCAACTTGGGGAACAAGAAATCCTTGAAAACTCATGAATCACACTGTTAGGGATTACCCTTTCTTTGCTAATGTCCAAGACTAGGATTAACTCACAAATACGATGCGCTTACATACCATGTATGGATTCATTGTCAGACAACAGTACACATCAGGAAGAAGCCCAAGCAGGAACCAACAGCTGTGGGGCATCACATCACTCTGAAAACAGCAAACTGACCCATTTTAGGCAATGCTTAGAGCTAATGTGGCAGCCATTACTTGATTAATAACCATCCCTTATTCAACACACAGTATCACATACCTTGTTCTTGGTACATAGTACATGGCGTGACCCTCCACTCGAGAGACAGTTTTTACATGAAAATGTGATGTGAGAATGCTACTGCTTTACAAGGCTTATTGGCTTCATATTCTAACAGGTTTCTTTCTTTTCCCAAGTGATGGAAAAGATATACTCAAGGCTGGAATCTAAATATCCAACCCCAATATAACGTGTCATATTGAACCACTGCTATCATAAATCAAACTCATTAACAGCATCCGATGAAGCTTATCTGCCTCACATCACCAGGGAGGCGCTTGCTAGCAGGGCCTTTGAGAATAGAATTTTCTGCAGATACCATCATTAGAACTCAGTAAAGTAGCCCTCCTCAGAACAGCTTGCAGCAGTGCTTCTGAATCATAATTACAGAAATGATTACAGTAGCAAATATTAAAAACAGGGTAGTTGTGCATAATTTCTACAACATGCAATCTAATTTACCAGCAGTAAAAACAGTCATAAAAGTGTTGCCCAGTGATGGGACAAAGCAATTTTCACTCAAGAGGCCTAAAAATAACGTAAGTTTCCCTACAGCAGGAGTCATTGTTAACATGGTTTGCTTAGCCTCCTGCTTGAGGGAGCTTAATCAAGACCTAGGTCAATAACCATGTTAGCTCACACAGGATTCTAATGGGCTCTTCAGAGGAAATAAGAATTCTAAGTCCGTGAAAAGCTACAGCTGTGGTAGATGGCGATCGTGGATGCTTACAAAGTCTCAGAAGCAAGGCACCACTTGCTCAGCTGGACAACAGGTCCTCAGTGTAAAGTTCACAGGGTCTCAAGCCTTCCCCTCCCATTTCTCGGACTGTGCTGCTCCTAACACACCTGTCTCCACTTGTTAGTCTACTGAGCTGCAGCATGCCGGGACTCCTCAACATAGTTTAATCTCTGCCAGGGAAGAGGCTTTAACTGATTCATGTCCCTCCTTTTCCCCTCCTCCTGGTAGGTGCACAAAGTATGTATTACAAATGTGTATTGAAGTAAACTGATGACGTTGAAAAGGCACATTATGTATTAAAAAAGAAAACATTTCTTGGAGATATCAGATGAGAGAAAGCTCACTGTGGAGTCTCTTTCCAGAGAAGACTGGCTTATTCATTTGAAAAACTTCCTAACCCTGTCTGCTCAATGATACCTTTGCATGACTTTAAAAAATATCTAGCTGCAAAATGCCACTGAAATAACTGAAAGCAGAATGTCTGAGCATGGAGTTGGTTGTAGGCTTTTTAAAGGTCCTAAGAGTCAGGACTGAGTCACCGAATCAAGGTGTATTAAGAGACTGTGTCAATGGAGTAGCTAGTGGACTGGAAGAAAGAAGTCATTTCCTTTTCTGTGTGACTTTGGGTGTGTGCTGCACATTTAATACCTCAGTTAATACCCCTGTGAAATGGGGAGATTGATTACTTATACAGTAATTCCTGAACTAGTTTCTTTTTTTAAATATATATTTTATTTATTTATTATATATACAATGTTCTATCTGCATATATACTTGCACGCCAGAAGAAGACACTGGATCTTATTATAGATGGTTGTGAGCCACCATGTGGTTGCTGGGAATTGAACTCAGGACCTCTGGAAGAGCAGGAAGTACTCTTAACCTCTGAGCCTTCTCTCCAGCCCCCGAACTAGTTTCTGTACTGAGTTGCATCGATACATAGCAACGTCAACACGAAGATCACCACCACTGCCCACCGACAGACTTCCTGAGCTTTGTTCCCAATGGCGTACCCAGGAAATTAGCTTTCCAAAGCATACTCAAGCCACAAAATTGATATTAGCAGCAAACGTAAAGGAGAGGACCACCATTCTGATCCACACTAAATCATGACATAAGCAATGGGAAACAAATACCTCAGCAAGGAATCCTGCAGAAGCTTTGCTGTAAAATACTGATCTCCAACACAAGGAGCTAGACCCCTTGGAGAAATGACAGTTCTGGCTCTGAGGACAGGGTCGTAGAGGGTGTCACTACTTAGCTCAGGCTAACCTGGAAGTAACATTCCTCTTGTGTTTAGCCTCCCATCTGTTATCTTACAGAGCTAGACCGTAAGAAAAATGTTAAAACTAATTATATGGCAGGTCGAAAAAGACAAGAAACATCCTAAGGGAATTCCCAGTGGTCAAAGGGAGATCAACCTGTGCAACAGCAGCATCAAACGCCTAACACAAGTATGTGTGCAACATAACAAATATGTGAGTGTACACACACACACACACACACACACACACACACACACACATATTTAATGACTGCTTCTAAAGCATGGAATACGAAAAGAATTTACATTTTTCAGAAAGCCCCTTTACAGCGGACATTTGTGGCAGCCACCCCTCCGCCAGCCAAGTACTTAGACTTAACACTTGTAGAGATAAGGCGCACTGTTACAGAGCTCCTGATAAGCCAGGGCAATTCATCTCCCAGGCTTTTGTCCCGAATACCCATACACCTAGACTCATTGTGTCCAAAGCAATAGACAAGTCCAAGTTAAGAACCATTCTAGAAAATACCTCATCATTATTCAAAATGGCCAATGTCAAGACAAGTAGGAAAGCAGCATGGAACCCTGATGTTATAGAATTTGTGAAGAAAAGTGGTCTGAAGGTCTTAGTTTAAGAGTGACTCAGCATGATTAGCTCCTAATTTCACAAATGCATTACCATTAATGTGTGCCACTAATATCTGAGAGAGCGTTTTTCTGAGATTCCTGTAAGTTTAAAATACTCATAAATATTAAGCTTATTTAAGTATGAACACAAAGAAATAACTGTGAGCATAGAAAGAAAATAAGTATAGAGATTTTTGCCTGTGGGTTAATGGTGTTCAAAGTGCTCAGAGAAATACCACATTTGTGACCAAATCCCTGCTAGTCTGACCAATGAAATTTGCATTCTAAATATTTTATTTAACATACTCATATGCCAATATATTAAATGCCCAATTTTTAAAAGACAATTTACAGTACTGAAATTGTTCCACATTTAAATGTTTGAATTCACGAGAGTACACTGTACTTTCTCCAGAGTGGCTTCCTTACCATCCTCTGGGACCATTGGGTAGAGAAAAAAACTCGATCATTTAAAAAAAATCAACCATGTCAGGTGCATCTAATTAAGGGCCGCTGAGGAATGTCATTGCTGAGTGAACTAGCCATCTGTCTGTGTTGGAAATGCTTGTATGTAACTGATTTACAGGAGGCCCTTGAAGGCTAACCCTGTGTGAGACGTAACCATGCCTACAGCTGGGTGCTTGGTATCTCTTTATTACCGTCTTTGACACGTTTTCTCTTAATAAAATGAACTCATTCGATGCTTCCCTCAAAAACTTTTGCGGGTCTTATTTCCTAATATTCAGCATGCAGTTTTTCCTCCTTATTTCCTTTTATCTAACCTCAAGACTTCCGCCTGAGTTCTACCGTGCTGTGTCTCTTTCGTCTCTTTCCAGGGCGCGGTGCTCTCCTTGGGGGCACGTCTAAGCCTCACTTCGTCAGTTCCACTGGTGCAGGGCGCTTTTGGCTACCCACCGCTTTCATGTTGAGGGCAAATTCTCAGCAGTGCACCCAGGGTTCTCCGGGGGTGACCTCTGCTGACTACCTGACAGTTTGGGAAGATAGTCCGAGCCATTCCCAGCATTAGAGGCTCTGCTCTAGGTTTTCCAAGCTGTTTCAGGTGTGCACCACAAGGCTGCAGCTCTTCCTTCCTTTCCAAGGCCTTTTGCTTTCCCCTTTTCTTAACTACTATGATCCTAATTCCATTTCAATATTCACCTTCTCTTCTGTGAGGAGTAAGGTCAGTGTGCCCTCATGGATGGACTGAGGGCAGTTCCTCCCCACACACTTTCTTTCTCTGTAATCCTCAATGTTACAAATCTATGTAAACTTTTCTCGCCTGTAAGTGTCAATCTTGTATTTTATATATCTCTTTGAATGTCTAACAGAAAACTAAAGTAAAAATTGGTTTTAAAATTCTTCTGCTCTTTTTTTTTTTAATTAGCTATTTTTTTTTCAAATATACACATGGCTCTATCTGAGAAGCTGAACATATAAAATAAAGAAAATCGACTTTTGACCTCAGAGAGTTTCTAGGATGTAGAGAAACTCTCCACATTGTAGAGAGTCAAGCCACCCACCATACACTGCTAGGGAACAAGTTAAAGTTCCCCAATTATGGAAAGACAATGAGCTTAGGTTTGGATTGAAGGGTTAATGAAAATCATTTGGTGGGAAAGGAGATGAAAAAGATTATAGGAGGAAATTGCTTGAGAAATGATATCAGATAAATATGTCAGCAGCCAAAATCAGTTATGTGTTTCAAGATCTTTAAAGTGGATGATGTGTCTTGGTGAAGGAGACTCATGTCTGTGTTCAGAGAAATTACAGTAGAGATATATTTCATAGGCTCTTTAAGTTTGTAAAAGTTGGGCTGAAAGCAATTTGGAGAAAACGAAAGAAGCATATGTTCATTTGGAAGGATCTCTGTAGGTTACATGGGTTGAGACAGATTAAAGGAAGAAATAATGTTCAGAAAATGGGAGAACCAAGCAAAACTTGAGCATTCAGGAAAGTGTAGGTGGGGAACTTAGAACATGCCACCCAGGGTCTTTTCTGAGACTGTTACTCCAACCAAGGACCATGCATGGAGATAACCTAGAACCCCTGCTCAGACGTAGTCCATGGCAGCTCAGTGTCTTAGTGGGTTCCCTAGTAATGGGAACAGGGACTGTCTCTGACATTAAATCAGTAGCTGTCTCTTTGATCACCTCCCCCTGAGTGGGGAGCAGCCTTACCAGGCCAAAGAGGAAAGCAATACAGCCAATCTTTATGGGACCTGATAGGCTAGGGTCAGATGGAAGGGAAGGAGGACCGCCCTTTTCAGCGGACTGAGGTAGGGGCATGGGAGGAGAAGAGGGAGGAAGGAGGGTAGGACTGTGAAGGGAGAGGACTATAGCTGGGTTACAAAGTGAATATATTGTAATAAATAAAAATTAATTAATTAATAAAAATAATAATTATTAAAAATCTGAGTGTCTTTTAAATTTACTATGTAAATCATGGTCTTTCCTTTTAAAGAAATAATTGATTTTTTTACTTTTCTTAATTCCACTCAGGAAGACTTACATATCACAGCTGCTCAGTGCTGGTATGTGAAACTTCTTAGGTACTGTGTGTTAGAATTTCTCTGCAGATGGTGAGCTGGGAGCTACACTGTTCTGAGTGTTCTGACACTAACGTGTCTCATCTTTTAGCCTGGTTTGCAGGTAGATGGTACTAACTCACTGGATATACTAAAGAAGCCACTTAGCAATGGCCTAGGACAATTCTGTTACTGGGTATATGGTATTGCACTGTAGTGTGCTGGGAGAAGCTTTTCACCAGGTGCATATGCTGTTTCTTTAGAGTTTATGTCTCATTCATGGTGGGAAAGGGCCATTTTTCATGCCTACATTCTAATGATTGATTCAATTTTCCCACTATGCTGTGTTAAAAATATTCTTTTATCTTTTGTACTTCTGAAATATATTTTACAAACCTCCATTAAAGCATTTGCATTAATTACAAGATGGTATGTCCCTTGAACCATGGACTTTAATTATCTTTAATGTGCATCCAAAGTATGTCCCCAGTCTGATATAACTAGTGTTTAGTGTCTATATAGATGTTAACTGGTGCAAGGGCTCATGGGACGCAGTATCTTCTGATGAGTCAGGAATGAGATGCCTAGTGAGCTTGCCTCAAACTCTGAATGAAGTGGAATGTCTGCAGATCTTTCATGTTTTACAGAGCGGTGAGAGCTCATATGGCTTAATTCTGTATAAATGGTTTGCAAAGAAGCTGCATGGGAAGTTCTATTTAATTAAATGGTGAGTTGGAATCACCCACAATGAGATCTTGGAGGGTAGCCAGTGTCTGATGCAATGTATAGCCAAGCGGGACTCTTTGGTTGGATGTATGGGGAGAGAAATAACTGAATAGCTAAACAACTGCTGGGTGATAGGCTCAAAGCAGCAGGAGGGCAGTGCTGCCAAGTGCATAGTTCAGCAGCTGCAAACAGGGCAGAACCACTGAGCACACAGAGACTATTGGTAATGTCACTTACTCAGACAGAGACAGGCCAACACAATGTCAAATCTCAAATCTTATACCCACCAGGCTAAGCACAGCCATCCTTGTCTGGAATGTGGTATCTTGAGTTCATCCATTCCATAATCAATTCTATGTGGCCAGTTGAAAACTCCATTTGCTGTTTCTTTTCAGTCTTTACCCAATCCCACCTTAATCATTTTGAGGGGAAAACATATGACTTTAAACACTAGGATACGTGTTACTTTTTCTGTATAAGATAGCATTGCAAAAGTAGTTTGATCACAGGAAAAACTGAATTATTAGTAAATTTTGGTAGCTTTGAAGCTTGTGGCTTCAAAGAACCACAGGGTGACACTTTATTTGTATTGCACACTTGTAGATTATTGTATCTGCATCAAGTTGCTTAATAAGTGATTATGGATGAGAATATATTGATTTCCTTAGAACCCATTACATAAATGGATAATAAACTTTATCTGTACTTTTTGTTTTGGAACAAAACATGACACTATTATATATGTACTGTGAGGTATAAAATATGAAATAAATGAAAAGAAATAATTTGTTAAAGACTAATTCTGGATCCTTCCACCAATTAGAATTTTTCCTTCCCAGCTAACATCAATATTCCAGTCTCATCTCTTCTCATATATATATATATATATATATATATATATATATATATATATATATATTGCTGTAGTCTTTTTTGATTCAGTGATTTCGTTACATGTGTCTAGATTTTCAATTATTTGTAACTGTATACAGTAGTCTTAGATCTAGTTTATCAGAGTCTGGTCATTCAAAATATCATTTAATCTTCCTTTTAGAAATATATGGTATTATTAAATGAAGTTTCTACAGAAATCTATACATGTGAATCATTGCATCAAAAATGTCATTTCAGAAATGAGCACTAGTTATTTGAGCTAGACTGAGCAACTGACTTACACAAAAGATTGTAAGTATAGAAACAGATCATTTTGCATAGTCACAACACTTACTAGACAGATTCTTGTATTCTTGTTATTCTTAATTATTTTTACAAAGTAGACAGATACTCAGACTAGAAAACAAATTCAATTCATAACATGTTATTTAACCCAGATACCACACTGAAGTGTAGATTATTAACTCTTAACCTTTGTCTATATGAAGATGGTTTAAGAGAAACCATAAGAAAATACCACTTATTATAGAACATGACAACCATTGGAGAACTTGGCAATATACAATTGGGTATTGACTGACAGCATGACAAGAAACTTAATTACTGGAAACATACAACAAAGACATATGGCAGTAGACTGAGGCTCATCTTAGGGATTGTGGCTTATCATAATGCACTATTTCTATGCATCTCAAACCACAGTTTGTGAAAGTAAGCTCCACTCATACTAATACAGTTGCCCTGTCATTTTGAGGATCCACAGAAATTGAAACTAAAAACAAAATAAGGAAGATTTTCTTTACTTATTTTCAATAAGGAATTATGACACTCTCTTATCCTAAGAGCTACTCAGTTTTAGACTAAGACCCTTTAGAACAAGGGACTACTATCATTTCTTACTTCTTGACAGGCCATCCTGAAGCTAAAAATGAATGGCAGAACTCACTTTATGGCTTCAAGGTAGGAGGTTCTTAAGCCTGTCTATACTCGGGCTATGTTATGACAACACAAGATCTTGAAGTGATCTGGAAAATGCTTTCAATAAAGCAGGCATTTCTCTTCATCATATAAAGTACTCAGAATCTTCAAAATTTCTTCACACATCATTTTCTAAAGTTTGACGTAATAACGTCATGTCTCAGAATGATTTACCTCAGTTCCTAGGGCTATTCATTGCTGCATTCTATCTAAAGTCTACTGTAACAAGGAGTTGGAAGGCAGAAACAAACAAACAATAAAATTATCTGCTTCAGATGTATGTATAAGACTCCTGTCTAAGTCAGGAAATATTATATGCCATTAGGGAATAGAGAAAATAATTATGAGAGTCAAACACTGTGATATTTAAGAATATTACCAATTGTAGGCTAATTCCATGTCATATTTTTTGAGAACCTGCTGGACTATAAGAACTTTTTTGGTTGTTGTTTTGTTTTTAGCGTTCCATATTTATTCATTTATTTTTAATATTTTTTCTTTTTTTTACAATATTACACTTTATTCACTTTGTATTCCCCAATAATCCCCTCCCGATCCCACCCTCCCTCCCCCTTCTTCACGGATAACCCTCTCCAAGTCCACTGATAGGGGGGATCCTTCTCTCCTTCCTTCTGATCTTAGTCTATCAGATCTCATCAGGAGTGGCTGCATTGTCATCTTCTGTGGCCTGGTAAGGCTGCTCCTTCCTCAGAGGGAGATGATCAAAGAGCAGGCCAATCAGATTATGTCAGAGGCAATCCCACTTCCCATTACTATGTAACCCACTTGGACACGAAACTGCCATGGGCTACATCTGTGGAGGGGTTCTAGGTTATCTCCATGCATGGTACTTGGTTGGAGTATGAGTCTCTGGGAAGACCCCTGTGTTCAAATTTCTGGTTTTGTTGCTCTCCTTGTGGAGTTCCTGTCCTCTCCAGATGTTACTATTTCCCACTTCTTATATAAGATTCCATGCACATTGCCCAACAGTTGGCCATAAGTCTCAGCATCTGCTTTGATAGTCTGCAGGGCAGAGCCTTTCAGAGGTCCTCTGTTTCAGGCTCCTGACTTGTTCTCTCTTTTCTCCTTCTTCTGATGTCCATCCTCTTTGCCTTTCTATATAGGAATTGAGCATTTTAGCAAGAGTCCTTCCTCTTGATTAGTTTCTTTAGGTGTACAGATTTTAGTAGGTTTATTCTATATTACATGTCTATATTAGTGAGTATATACTGTGTGTGTCAACTCTCCAATAAAAAGACACAGACTAACAGAATGGATGTGTAAACAAAACCAAGCAATCTGTTGCATACAAAAAACACACCTAAGTCACAAAGATAGACATTACCTGAGGATAAAGGGTTAGAAGATGGCTTTCTAAGCAAATGGACCCAAGAAGCAAGCAGGGGTAGCAATTCTAATATCTGATAAAATAGACTTTCTTTCGGGAGCCGTGACTCAGCGCCCTGCTTTGATATTTAAATCTCGTCAGAGAGATGTCTTTTAGGAGGCCTTTTCTAATGGCAGAGGAGAACTTGCAAGTTCATCTCCTTTTGTTTGTGACAACAGGTGGGATAGCTTGTGAGGGTTACACCTCTTCCTCAGGCTCCTTGTGCAAATTAACCTATTGTTCTGAGATGTTTTACTGGCTAAAAGTAACTACTCAAAAAATAAAGTGGTCAGAAGGCACAGAGGAGGCAGGCAGAGACTTGAGACTTGCTGCTGGCACTGCTTGCTGCAGCAGTCTGCCTTTTGCTGTGGCTGTCGAGTCTGGACCTTTAAAAAGTTTCCTGTGTGCTGTGTGTTTATTTTATTAATTTTAATCCTCACTCCCAACTCAAGAACGGTTCGACTCTGCCCGGCTGGCCCCGGCAACTTTCAACCAAAATTAATCAAAACAGATGGAGAAGGACACTTCATCAAGGGAAAATTCCACCAGGAAGACCTCACAACCCTGAACACCTATGCCCCAAATACAAGGGCACCCACATTTGTAAAAGAAACATTAATAACACTTAAACTACACATAGATCCCCACACATTAATAGTGAGAGATTTCAACACCCCACTCTCAACAAAAGACCGGTCAACAAAACAGAAATTCAACAAAGAAACAATGTCTCTAACAGAGGTCATGAATCAAATGGACCTAACAGACATAACCCTATAAGAACTTTAAAAAAAAAAAAAAATGACCTCTTTCAGAATTCCTTAGTTGCATGTAGTTCTTTGCATAGGGTTGAGTCCTTCTGAACGTTTGTGTCCACGTTAGTATATCTATTGCTGTTTTTGTTCAGTTGGTGTTTAGGATGTCATGTTGGTGAAACATTCTGGATGTAGCTTCTGATATTCTTTTTTTTAAAAAAATATTTATTTACTTATTTATTATAATTTAATTTATTCACTTTGTATCGCCACTGCAGCCCCCTTCCTCATCTCCTCCCAGCCCCACCCTCTCTCCCTCTTCTTCCCTGTGCCCCTTTCCCAGTGCACTGATAGGGGAGGACATCCTCCCCTTCCATCTGACACTAGCCTATCAGGTCTCATCAGGACTGGCTGCACCATCTTCCTCTGTAGTCTGGCAAGGCTTCACCCCAAGGGGAAGTGAACAAAGAACTGGCCACTGAATATAACCTCACAGCAAACTATTTGTTCCTCTGGCTGTTACAATCTTTCTACCCTCTTCTCAGGGAAAAGCACATTAACTGGTTACCCAATATCAAATGATCCATCCTGGAGATATATATTCAGGTAACAGACAGTGCAAGTTGCATTTATGTAATAATAATTAATTTAAAAAGATACTCTGAATTTAAAAGTTCAAGGAAAGGTATGTGGTGGGAGGGGATGTTAGATGAAGGAAGGAAGAAAGGCTGTAATTATAATCTCAAGAAAGAAAAAAAAGAAATTTAAAAAAGGAAATGGCTACCAAATATATTATACATGAACGTAATGAAGAGTGGCTGAAAGAACACTTTTGCTTGTATTTCTAACCAAGAAATATGTACTTCAGAAAACACTGCTGTGACCAGACTCTTTGGATCTGTTGCTGTCCTTGTGGAGCTCCTGTCCTCTCCAGGTCTTACTATCTCCCACTTCTTTCATAAGATTCCCTGCACTCTGTCCAAAGGTTGGCTATGAGTCTCAGCATCTGCCTCAATACCCTGCAGGGTAGAGCCTTTCAGAGGTAGGCTCCTGTCCTGTTCCCTTTTTTCTCCTTCCTCTGATGTCCATCCTCTTTGCCTTTCTGAATGGGGATTGAGCATTTTAGCCAGAGTCCTCTTTCCTGATTAGCTTCCTTAGGTGTACAGATTTTAGTATGTTTATCCTATATTATATGTCTAATATACACTTATGAGTGAGTATATACCATGTGCATCTTTCTGCTTCAGGGATACCTCACTCAGGATGTTCTTTTCCATTTCCCACCATTTGCCTGCAAATTTCATGATTTCCTCATTTTTTTATTGCTGAGTAATATTCCATTGTGTAGATGCACCACAATTTCAGTATCCATTCCTCAACTGAGGGGAATCTGGGTTGTTTCCAGCTTCTGGCCATAACAAATCAAGCTGCTACAAACATGGTTGAGCAGATGTCCTTGTTGTATACATGAGTGTCTTTTGGATATATGCCTAGAAGTGGTATAGCTGGATCTTGAGGAAGTGCTATTCCTAGTTGTGTGTGAAAGCGCCAGATTGATTTCCAAAGTGGTTGTACAAGTTTACACTCACACCAGCAATGCAAGAGGGCTCCCTTTTCTCCACATCCTCTCCAGCATGTGTTGTCACTTGAGTTTTTGATCTTAGCCATTCTGATGGGTGTAAAGTGAAATATCAGGGTTATTTTGATTTCCAATTCCCTGATGGCTAAGGACATTGGGCATTTCTTTAAGTGTTTTTCTGCCATTCAATATTCTTCTATTAAGAATTTTCTGTTTAGCACTACACCCCATTTTTTAATTGGATTACTTGGTTTGTTGGTGTTTAACTTCTTGAATTCTTTATATATTCTGGATATTAGTCCTCTGTCAGATAAAGTATTGGTGAAGATCCTTTCCCAATCTGTAGGCTGTCATTTTGTTCTGATGACAGTGTCCTTTGCTTTACAGAAGCTTTTCAGTTTCATGAGGTCCCATTTATTGATTGTGCTCTTAGAGCCTGTACTGTTGGTGTTCTGTTCAATAATTTGTCTCCTGTGCCAATGAGGTCAAGGCTTTTCCCCACTTTTTCTTCTAGCAGGTTTTTTGTGTCTGGTTTATTGTGTCTGGTTTTATGTTGAGGTCTTTGATCCACTTAGACTTCAGTTTTGTGCAGGATGATAAGTATGGGTCTATTTGCATTTTTCTACATGTAGACATCCAGTTGGACCAGCACCATTTGTTGAAGATGCTATCTTTTTTCCATTGTATGGTTTTGGCATTTTCATCAAAAACCAGGTGCCCATAAGTGTGTGGGTTTATTTCTGGGTCTTCTATTCGATTCCATTGCTCCACTATTCTGATTCTATGCCAGAACCATGCAGTTATTATTACTGTAGCTCTATAGTACAGCTTAAGATCAGGGATGGAGTTACCTCCAGAAGATCTTTTATTGTAGAGGATTGTTTTAGCAATTCTGGGTTTCCTGTTATTCCATATGAAGTTGAGAATTTTTCTTTCAGGGTCTCTAAAGAATTGTGTTGCTAATTTAATGGGATTTGCATTGAATCTGTAGATTGCTTTTGGTAAGATGGCCATTTTTACTATGTGAATCCTGCCAAGCCATGAGCATGGGAGATCTTTCCATCTTCTGATATCTTCTTCTAATTCTTTCTTCAGAGACTAGAAATTTTTTTTCATACAAGTCTTTGACTTGCTTGGTTAGGGTTACTCCAAGGTACTTTATGTCATTTGTGGCTATTGTGAAGGGTGTTGTTTTCCTAATTTTTTTTTCAGCCCTTTTGTCTTTTGTATACAGGGGGGCTACTGTTTTGTTTTGTTTTGTTTTTGAGTTATTTTTTATCCAGCCACTTTGCTGAAGGTGCTTATTTAGCTGTAGGTGTTCCCCGATGGAATTTTTGGGGTAACTCAGGTATACTATTATATCATCTGCAAATAGTGATACTTTGACTTCTGAAAGGCTCTACCCTGCAGGGTATTGAGGCAGATGCTGAGACTCATAGCCAAACATTGGGCAGAGTGCAGGGAATCTTATGAAAGAAATGGGAGATAGTAAGATCTGGAGAAGACAGGAGCTCCACAAGGAGAGCAACAGATCCAAAAAGTCGGCACAGGGCTCTTTTCTGAAACTGATACTCCAGCCGGGGACCATTCATGAAGATAGCCTGGAACCCCTGCACGGAGGTAGCCTATGGCAGTTCAGTGTCCAAGTGGCCTCCATAATTATGAGGACAGGGACTGTTTCTGACATGAACTGACTGGCTGGCTCTTTGATCACCTCTCTTGGGGGGGGGTAGCAGCCTTACCAGGCCACAGAAGAAGATAATGCAGCCACTCCTGAGAGACGAGGATCAGAGGGAAGGGGAGGACAACCTCCCTTATTAGTGAACTGGGAGAGGGACACAGGTGGGGAAGAGAGAAGGTAGGATTGGGAGGGGAGAAGGGTGGGAGGTACGTGGAGGATACAAAGTAAATAAAGTTAATTAATAAAAATAATTTTAAAAAAGAATACATATCCCCTTACTTAAAAAAAAAAAAAAAGACAATCTAGACAGGAAGCCGTTGAAGAGAAACTTTTAAAATAAATTGTGATAGGAATCTTGAAGTGTAGTCTTTCACAGTTGATGGCTTCTGAAGGGGGTGGGAGTGGGGAAGGACTCCTCTTTGTTTAACGAGCTGGTCACTGCGAGTTTGGTCATGCTCCAGTGAGTACATAGGCAACACATGTTGGACATAGTATATATTTCTCCTCCTCCTCCTCCTCCTTCTTCTTTATCTTCTTGTTCTTCTTTTTCCTCTAGGTGAGGGGGGAAATTACAAAGGTTGGCAATAGACCTGGAAAGACGGGGAAGTAAATACGATTGGGTTACCTATGTGAAACTCCCAAATAATCAATAAAAATTATGTTGAAGAAAAAGAAAAGAAATCACCATCAGAGTAAAGGAATATAATCAAGTTTTTGTATATAGTAAAGTTACTTTCTGCATCAGAGCCTTAGAGCCTGTGCAAATGAAAAGAAAATCTAGCATCACCTCAATCCATCGTGCAAGCTACGTTTTAAAAAGCCAGATATAGTTTGTTTCCATCTCTGTTTCCCAATGGCTTACTTTCTACATCTATTTTGGAGCCCTCAGCCCCTAGAGACATCATATCACACCTTCCTGCTGGGGATAGTGTGGTTGCTTCATTAAAAAACATGTGGAACACTGTACTATACAACATACATTGCTTACTGTCTGTTTTTTTTTTTTTTTTTTTAATAAGAATTTGAAACCACCCAGGAATACATTTCTCTTACACTACTCAGAAAAACAAGGAATGAGAACTGGCAAACACATCAGCTCATCATATTTGAGCAAAGGATCACTGGACAAATATTTTCCAGACAATGAGAATTTAATAGGAGCCTGTGTAATTATCCTCAAAACCAAGACATAAAAATAGGGGGAGGCGGCCCCGGTGCAGTGTAAAGTTTTCCTAGCACTTGAAAGATTCTGGATACAATTCCCAGCACTGAAGACAGAGGAAAACAAGAAAAAAAATGTTCTGTTGATGCTTGCTGGTTACAAGCTATAAAGATTGCGAATACATCTAACCTGAAGTTTGAAACAACAGTGTTGTTCTTTAATGAACTATAAATGTAAAAGATAAATTAAACAGAGCATATGAAATATTTTATGAAAAGGAAAAGAAAGTCAACAGGATACACTGGAATATAATTCCAACAAGAAAAATTACTTTGGATCATGCATATTTTGTTTTTTTTTTGTGTACTTTAGTGAATACTACATTTTGCAAAACAACACATGATAGGTCTGAAGTGTTGCTCAGAAGTGGAGTAGTAGCCTACCATATGTGAAACAGAACATTCAATCTTCCGTAGAACACAAAAAAGGTGTGTGTGCTGGAGAGGTACACAGCTCTTAGAAACACCTGTTGCTCTTGTCAAGGACCCAGATTCAGCTTCCCAATACCCAGGTGATAGTTCCTAACTCTTCATAAATCCAATTCTAGGGGCTCTCCACCCTCTTCTGAACTCTGCAAGCACTGAGCACAAGCCAGGTACACATTAATGCACACAGGCAAAACACCCATACACATAAAAGGAAACAAATACACCTGGAACAATCAAAAGAAAAAGTAAAAAGACATGGAACAATTAAAGGAATGGTCATATATAAAGCTAAGGTAAGAAAGATAACATCAGGAAGAAACCACATTTTATATACAGTAAGAGCACAGTTCTTTATTACTGAACATTAAACCAAAAATTTTTAATGCTATTTAGTACATTTATTAGCATGTATAAATAAGTTATATAGATTATAAAATAATGGGCTTCCTTGGGACATTTTCATGCATGTAATTATGCATTGTGATCAGTTCACAGCACACACACACACACACACACACACTCACACACACCCCACATCATTATTCTCTCCTGCTGGTACCCTTCTCTTTCCTATATACTCACGCTCTTCTTTCCTGTCATTTCACCCTAGATTCTGCCTATGAAAGGAAATATGACACACTTATGTTTTTGAGAAGGATGATTTCACTTAACATGGTTATCTTCAGAATAAGAAAACATGGTGACAGAAAACCTGTTTAATAGTGCACATATTGTGGGATGAAAACACTCATTTCAGAATTTGAAAAATAAAGGCTTTGGGTGAAAAGCCTTACTTAAGCATGGTAAGACATAAGCTGTGCATTTATTATACTTGTTATTAGGAAAGTAAGGTCAGATCTGGGTTGCCACCTGTTTGAAAATATTTTTTTGGAACACAAGTAGATTAACCCTTAAAAGAGACTTAGTCATGATACAGATCGAATGAAGCACATAGCATAAGCTATGACACAGAGAGCACTACCTGTAATTCCAGGGGAGGCAGTCCTCAGGGACTGCTAGGCCAGCAGCCATCAGGGACTACCAGTCAGGTCCCTCTGGGCAAACCCAGTGGCAGTGTGGTCTTCACCATGCCCTCCACTTACCAGTGCTTGGGGCCCCTACTCTACCTGCAATCTCAAAGGCTAGAAGCCAACAGGGACTACCAGTGCTATCTGCAATCCCAGAGGCCTGTTGCCATCAGGGTCCACAAGGCCTGCCAACATCAGGGAAAAACAGATGGCTAAAGACCAATGAAAAAACACACTCCACAAAATCCAGAGCAATAGGACACCAACAGAACCCAACTATCCTACTACAGCAAGCCCTGGATATCTTAACACACTCAAAGAGCAAGAAAATGACTTTAAATCTAATCTTATGAAGTTGATAAAGGCCTTTTTAGAGGGAGTGAATAAATCCCTAAAAGAAATAAAGGAAAATACAATCAAACAGGTGAAGGAAGAGAATAAATTCCATAAGGAAATACAGGGAAATACAAGCAAACAGGTAAAGAAAATGAATAAAACTGTTCAAGACCTGAAAATGGAAACACAAGCAACAAGGAAAGTACAAACTGAGGCAATCCTGGAGATGGAAAACCTAGGAAAAAGAACAGCAACTATAGATGCAAGCATCACCAGCAAAGTAAAGAGATGGAAAGGAGATACTCAGGCATATAAAATACAATAGAAGACACTGATATATCCATCAAAGAAATTCTAAATATAAAAAGTTTCTAAAACAAAGCATGCAGGAAATTTGGGACATGATGAAAAGACCAAGCCTAAGAATAATAGGAATAGAAGAAGATTCCCAGATCAAAGGGCCTGAAAATGTCTTCAATCAAATCATAGAAGAAAGTTTTCCTAACCTACAGACAGAGATGCCTATAAACATACAAGAAGCTTACTAAACACCAAAAAAGAAAATCCTCCTGCCACATAATAAAAACTAAACAGAACAAAGAAAGAATACTAAAAGCCACAAGGGATAAGAGCCAAGTAACAAAAAAAGGCTGACCTATTAGAATTACACCAACCTTCTCAACAGAGAATTAAAAAACCAGAAGGGCTTGGACAGATGGCTTGCAGACATTAACAGACCACAGATACCAACCCAGACTACTATATTCTCAAAAACTTTTAATCACCATAGATGGAAAAAACAAGATATTCTGTGAACAAAACCAAATTTAAACAGTATATATCCACAAAACCATCCCTATAGAAAATAATAGGAGGAAAAATCCAAATAAAGACTATTAGCAACTCCCAAGAAAATACAGGCAATAAATAATTCCACAAAACCAAAACAAAAGAACGGAAGCACTGACAAACATACACACTAACACCACAAACAAATTAACAGGAATTAACAATCATTGGTCACTAATATCTCTAAACTTCAGTGCCCAATTCCCCAATAAAATGACACCGGTAAACAAAATAAATGTAGAAACAGAATTCAACATTCTGCTATATACAATAAACACACCTCAACAGCACAGAGTAAAAGACTGGAAGAAAACTTTCCCAAGCAAACAGACCTAAGAAGCAACCTGAACTACACATTCTAAGTTTTAACAAAATAGGCTTACAACGAATATTAATCAAAATATACAAGGTAGGACATTTCATAATATTGAAAGAAAAAATCTGCCAAGATGATGTCTCAATTCTGAACATCTATGTCCCAAACACAAGGGTGCTCACATTTTTAAAAGAAATATTACTAAAGCTTAAGTCACATATTGAACCCACACATTAATATCAGGAGATATCAACATCCCATTCTCACCACTGGACAGGTCCTGGAGACATAAAATAAACAGAATAATAATGAAACTTACTGACATTATGAATACAATAGACATAACAGATATTTACAAAACATTTCACCCAAACAAAATAGAATATACCTTCTTAGCACCTCATGTAATCTTCTCCAAAATTGACCATATAGTCGGTCACAAAGCAAACCTCAACAAATACAAGAAAATTAAAATTACTCCTTGTATTTTATCAGACCATCACTGAGTAAAGCTGGAACTCAACAAAAACAGAAACAATGAAAAACCTAAAAACTCATGGGAACTGAAAAACTCTTTACTCAATGATCTCTGGATAAGGGAAGAATAAAGAAAGAAGTAAAGACTTTCTAGAATTCAATGAAAATAAGGGCCTATTATATCCAAATGTATGGCGCACAATGAATGCAGTTCTAAGAGGAAAGTTCATAGCCCTAACTGTCTTAAAAAAAAAATTGGAGAATTCCCATACTACCAACTTAATAGCACACTTTAAAGCTCTAGAACAAAAAGAAACAAACACACCCAAAAGGTAGATGACTGGAAATAACCAAACTGAGGTCTGAAATCAATAAAATAGAGACAAAGAAAACAATAAAAAGAATCAATCAAACAAGAGCTGGTCCTTTGAGAAAATCAACAAGATATAAAAATCCTTACCCAAAACAACTAAAAGGCAGAGAGACACTATCCAAATAAACAAAAGAAGAGGGGGACATATCAACAGACACTTAGGAAATTCAAAGAATCATTAGGTCTTATTTCAAAAACCTGTACTCCACAAAATTAGAAAATCTAAATGAAATGGATACATTCCTAGATTGATACAACTTACCAAAGTTCAGTCAAGATTAGGTAAACTATATAAATAGTCTTATAATCCTCAAGGAAGTAGAAGCAGTCATTAAAAGACTCCCAATAAACAAACAAAAAAAGCCCAGGGTCATACAGTTTTAACAAAGAATTCTACCAGACTTTCAAAGAAGAGACTATAATACACCAATACTCCTCAAACTATTCCACAAAATGGAAACAGAAGGAACATTGTCAAACTCATTTTATGAGGCCACAGGCACTGTATGATACCTAAAATACACAAAAACTCAACAAAAAAATAATTTCAGACCAATCTTCCTTATGAACATTGATGCAAAAATACTCCCAAACCAAGTCCAAGAACACATGAAATGCATCATTTACCATCATCAAATAGGATTCATCCCAGGCATTTAGGGGTGGTTGAATATACAAAAATTCATTAACTTAATCCATCATATAAACACTCTGAACGAAAAAATGCACATGATGATTGCAGTAGATGATGGAAAAAAAAAACTTTGACAAGATCTAACACTCCTTCATGTAAAAAGTATTGGAGAGATCTGAGATGTAAGGCAGATAACTAACACAATAAAGGCAATATACAGCAAGCCAATAACCAACATCAAATTAAATGTAGAGAAACAAGGCAATTCCACTAAAATCAGGGAAAAGACAAGGCTCTCCATATATATCTATTCAATGTAGTACTTGACATTCTAGCTAGAGCAATAAGAACTAAAGGAAATCAAGGGGAAACAAATTGGAAAGAATGAAATCAAACTATCACTATTCTCTGATGATATCATAGTATACATAAGTGACCCCCAAAATTCTACTAAAGAACTTCTAAACCTGATAAACACCCTCAGCAAAGTGCCTGGACTCAATACTCAAAAAAAAATCAGCTGCCTTTATTTATACAAATGATAAGCAGGCTACGAAAGAAATTAGGGGAAAAATACCCTTTATAGTAGCCATTAATAATATAAAATATCTTGGTGTAACTCTAGCAAAGCAAGTGAAAGACCTGTATGACAAAACTTCATGTGTCTGAAGGAAGAGATTGAAGAAGGTATCAGAAGATGGAAAGATTTTCCATACTCAAAGATTGATAGGATTAACATAGTAAAAATGGCCATTTTTACCAAAAGCAATCTACACATGCAATGCAATTCTCATTAAAATTCCAACACAATTCTTCACAGATAAAGAAAGAGCAATTGACAAAGAGCAATTCTCAACTTTATATAGAATATATATATAAAAAAAGGATAGCTAAAACAATCCTATTCAATAAAATGTCTTCTGGAGGTATACCTCATTTTTTATTTCAAGCTTTACTACGAAGCAGGAGTAGTAAAGACCACGTGGCATTGGCATAAAAACAGAAAAGTAGATCAATGGAATCAAACTGAAGACACACAGAAAAACTCACACACCTACAGACACTTGATTTTTTTGACAAAGAAGCCAAAGCCATACAATGGGGAAGGAGGGAGAAGCATCTTCAATAAATGGTCTAACTAGCTGTTGGCATGCAGACGAATGAAAATCGATGGGAATGGGACGGGAGGAGGGAAGGAACCAAAAGGGGGATTACAAAGTGAATAAAGTGTAATTAATAAAGAATCAAAAAAATGTAGTACTGAGCTAAACAGAGAATTCTGAACAAGGGAATCTCTAATGGCTGAGAAGTGCTTAAAGAAATGTTCTGTGTCATTAGTCATCAGGGAAATGTAAATCAAAATGACTCTGAGATTCTATCTTACATTAGTCAGAATTGCTAAGATTCAAAAACTCAACTCACAGTATAAAGCTGGAGAGGATGTGGAACAAAAGTTACACTCTTCCATTGCTTGTGGGAGGACAAATTTTTATAACCATTGTGGTAATCAATCTGGAGCTTTTTCAGAAATTTGGGAATAGATTTACATCATTAACCAGATATACCATTCCTGGGAATACACCCAAAAGATGCTCCTACATTCCACAAGTACATTTGCTCAACTTTGTTCATAGAGGCTTTATTTGTAATGGCCAGAAACTGGAAACAAACTAGATGTGTTTCAATTGAAGAACAGATAAAGAAAATGTAGTCTGCTTACACCATCAAATACTACTCTACTATTAAAATCAAAGACATCATGCATAAGCACATGGACACATTACCAAAATAGCATTTCCTTGAGTTGAATATGGCATATCATAATCATCTTATACAAAAGCCTGTAAGGTATTTCTCACATTTTTGCCACTATATCAGTCAATAAAAGAGCATCAGTGCAGTAGATCAGTAGGCTATCCCTCTAGATGTGAGAACGGGACCTTTGACACTGATTGCCCTAGAGTGTATCAGAGTACAGTTTTCTGCAGGAAAACAACACAAGCATACGTCTACTAGGGTCATTCCAATGCAATCATGTCATTATGGTTTTCTTTTTGTTGGTATAAAGGGAAAGTACATTTGCAGATGAATAAAAGCATTTCAATTGGAAACATGTGTTAACTAAGCTTATAACATTCTGTTCCCATGCTTTAGGATTCATTTTCATTTCTAGCACAAATGGAGGGTATCTGATGAAGATGTATGTGGAGCTACTGCCATCTACAAAGTTTTTGATGAGAATACTTATAGGGATATAAAAGAGAGCTGTATACAAATATGATAAGATGGATTACTTCAAAGGGATAAGTGTCATTTAACATGAAAGCATAGGAAGGCTCATACTCTCTTGTCCCAAAGATACATTAGCTCAGCTTCAATAACAGATCAATTTCCTTTTGTGTAATCCAGAAACTACTTAAGCATGTCTTGAGTGCCATGAAATCATGAAACTGGCCACATATACTTGGTGTGAAAACTATAGCAGCTGTTGACAACAGCTATAAGTAAACTCTTGATTTCTGGCTGCTTCTTGAACAAGGCTCAAGTCTAAGAATGTGAGAACATTTGATGCTTTATTGCAGAGTAAAGTAGTACCTTTCCACTAGAATTTGTTGTTGCTTTTATGGATCATGAGGATTATTCTTGTTAATTTTATATTTTATGTTAAATTAATTATCCTTCAGATACTCAACTTAGTCACAGATTATTATACTTCTCATTTCTTGCTAATATGATTAGAATTATTTTCATCTATGATAATGAATGAGATTAGCATTCCATTTTTTTTGTAACAAAATTATCTTGTCATGTTTGATACCAAAGCAATCCTTGCTTAATTATGTGAGTTGAGTAACCTTCCTGGTAGTTAATAGAAATTATACACCTTAGAATTTTTCCATGAAATAAATGACCAAACTCTCGAGGTTCCAAGGGTTGACTTTATGTTGTGAACATAGTTTTGACAAATTTTATTCATGCTTACAAGCCTATAATTCTATTTCTTAATCAGTGTAGTAATATTTCTTTTCTAAGAGTTCTTTCAGTATATTTGATTTTGATTGCTACTAGTATACGTTTTTTTGAACAGGGTCTTACCACATCTTAACATGTGCAATATTAGTTTAATTCCAATAGTATATCTTGATATTTGATCATCTCTGTCCTCTCTATTTTCCTTTATCAATTTTACCAGAAGCATGGTAATTCTCCCTCATAATTTATAAAAAAACATTTTTTACTCTTTTCCTTTCTAGATAATTTCGGTTTATTTTCTTTTCAATATGTCTTTTATTTTTATTATTTTAAAATTAATTCTTTTTATTTAGTTTTGATTAATAATTTACCATCAACATTATTTTATATTTAATAGTATTAAAATATTTTTATTATTTTAAAATTATTTAATATTATTTAATTCTTATAATTAAAAATAAATTAATATTTATTTTAAATTTTAAAATTGCCTTTTATATTTATGTTGAGAAGTTATTGAGAAAAATATAAGTAACTACGCTAATTTTTTATGAGCATAAATGAAAATATTTCTAATCATATTAGCAAGAAATGAGAAATATAATGAGCCCCATTGTGTCAAGTACATATTAGCATATACTATTTCTCATAAAATAGTCACTGTTCCAAAGGAGAAAATGCCACCGTTCCATCAAGTTGGAATTCCAGGTTTGTGTCCATGTGTAGTGCTCTGTTTTCTGTCTTTGAATGGCTTCTTGCATTGTGGCTAGAATGTCAAAGAAAGGATCTGCTCCTTTGGGAAGAAGTGATGAGTAGACTGTGGTCAACACTGCTAGTTTCTCATTAGAGATCTACTATTCTACTCCAATGCTTAATGGACTTTAGAGAGGCACATAGCTGCCACACAAGCCATGCTTAGCCTCCCCACATTCTTTACACCTAGATATGATGATACCAGCTTGTGGCTTATCAGTAAAAATGATCACACTTTATCAGTTGTGCTCTTTTAGTACCACACTTCTTTTCTCTATTATTGGCTGAATGAACACCACTTAGTAGGAGCTGAAGAAAAGTTATATTGATTGATAGAAATGTAGAACACGATTGCCAACAGGAAATAAACATCCTTGCCACTGACAATATAAGGTAATCACATCAGCTCTAGACCGTTTAATTAGACTACCAAATAAAAGAGAGAGAAACTTGAATTTTGGTTTTTATAGATCCTTATTAGTAAAATGTCAATGGCTGATGACAGTGTCTGAAGCTGAAATTTTTCTATTGTTCTTTCGCATATTCACATCTGATCGTTTAAACTGTGAAGAACAATTGAAACTATTTTTAATTAATTAATTTATTTATTACAATTTATTCACTTTGTATCCCCCCTGCAGTCCCCTCCCTTGTCTCCTCCCAGTCACACCTACCCTCCCTTTTATCCCCCTATGCCCTTTCCTTAGTCCCCTGAGACTGGAGGACCTCCTCCTCTTCTATCTGACCCTAGACTATCAGGTCTCAACAAGGCTGGTTGCATCATATTCCTCTGTGGCCTGGCAAGGCTGCATCCCCACAGGGAGGTGATCAAAGAGCCAGCCACTGAGTTCATGTCAGCTACAGCCCCTGTACCCCTTAATATGGAAACCACTTGGAAACTGAGCAGTCTATGGGTTTCCTTTGAGCAGGGAGTCTAGGTCCTCACCATGCATGGTCCTTGGTTGGAGTATCAGTCTCTACAGGCCCCCCCTGAGCCCAGGTATTTTGTCTCTGTTGTTCTCCTTTTGACGTTCCTGTCCCCTCCAGGTCTTTCTGTCTCCCTCTTCTTCCATGAGGATTCTGGCACTCTGCCCAAAGTTTGCCTATGAGTCTCAGTATCTCCTTCAATACCCAGTGGGTAGAGTCTTTCAGAGGTCCTCTGTGGAAGGTTCCTGTCCTGTTACTTGTCTCCTCCTACTTCCAATGTCTATCCTGTTTGCCCTCCTGAGTGAGGATTAAGCATCTTCCCTAGTGTTATCCTTGTTGTTTAGCTGCCTTAGGACTATAGATTTTAGTATGTTTATTGCACATTGTAGGGCTAATATACACTTAAAAGTGAGTATATACCATATGTGTCTTTCTGCTTCTGGGTTACCTGACTCAGGATGTTCTATTCTAGTTCCCACCATCTGCCTGCAAATTTCATGATTTCCTTGTTTTTAATTGTTGAGTAGTATTCCATTGTGTAAATACACCACACTTTCTATATCCATTCCTCCATTGAGGGACATCTGGGTTGTTTTCAGATTCTGGCTATTACAAATAAAGCTGTGATGAACATAGCTGAGCAAATGTCCTTATTGAATTGGTGGGGCAACTCTTGGGTGAAACTCTTCTTGAAGATCATCCCTTTGCCTTTATGATTCAAAACAAATACAATATAAAACACACATAAACCTATGATTATTCCTGTTAGCTACTGATGTGTCTGTCTACTATATATTTTTTTTTTTGGTCTTTATAGCTCCTTCAGATTGTCAGACTCTCTTCTTCCGCTGTTATTTTAGTTAGTGTTTTCAGCCTTATCACCTTGCATTTAGTGAGTTCTCTATACTCCTCAGAGTATTGTATCTGATCAACATCATGGTACTCAAGCTATCTATGAACAAACTACTGACATTTAAGATAATAAATTCCACACCAAAGACCTTCTCTCATACACCACTTAGCTTTTTGCCTTCCATAGTCTATGACTAGTTGGAAATAACATCACATTGGTGTTAAGATTTCAGAGGATATAGAAATTCATACTGTGTGATAATTGATAAAAATGAATTTTATCAGGGAACTGAGAAAATATCTTCATATAATGAATTTTAGATACATCTACAAAGATAGTCTGGATATTTAGCTGCAGATTATTGCCTAGATTTTTAAACTCTTACTGCAGAAGAAGCTTTTTTCCATCTGGATTTCATAGTACATGTATAGTTTCAAAACCTTTGACATCAAATAGCCTCCTTCATGCACCTTATCATGCAATAATTTTATGTGTGTTATTCTCCCCTACAAAAACACACCTACTATTTAAATAAGTGAAAACTGAGTTTGAGGCATATAAAGGTCATATTTTAAGTCATTAGCTGAACTTGAAATGAATGTTTTGAGCTCTTTCCTAAACTAGTTTAATTCAGTTTTCTTTACTCTACATGTACCTGAAATTTGTTTAGTACTGTGTACAAAATATCTTTTATCACAATTGTCTGACTTTTCCAGATCTGTTAAACTATTTTTACTTGGCTCTCTGGAGTCAGTGCAACCTTTTCAGCTGCAGATTTCTTTCTCTAAGGTTGTTTGTGTACCTTGTTCATCTGATCATACCTGGGGCACATGTTCATGATGAGTCCAAACCCAGGTAATTTGTTGACAATGTCAACATGACTTGCTACAAAAAAGAAAGAACATAAAGAGACTTTGATAATGGCAAACCCAAATGTGTCCTTTACAGATATGTTCTTAGGGGAAGATACATAACAATTTGAAAGGGTTATTTCTGTGTGTTAAATTAAATTAAAATGAAGTGTTCAGAGTCTATTTAACTAAAGTGAAATCTGCTTTGAGCCAATCATCTTAATGTAGGTTGGATATTATTAATGTACCAGTTCTATTTCCTAGCAAGAAGTATTCATTATCACATTGCTCCAGAATCAGGCTCTTCTGAAGAAGAAACATGACAATGGAGGCCTTTTTTATTCTTTCTTCAGATTATGTGCCTTTTCACTTCCAGAAAAGATAGGGTTTAATTTTCTCCAATTTCTTTTCTTCAATGTTTAAGGAGTGATATTAATTCTTAACGGTCAAACCAATATGGGAAACATTTGCTAATGATCAATAGATCAATCTATCAATGTTGTATACAATTCAAGTTTATGAAATGTGACTCACAGCATTAACTATTATAACAGAAATGTACAAAAATCAATATGATAAATACTCATGTGCTCATATCTATACATTACTACAAAGTACAAATCTATGGAAGCAGGCCACATACCTGAAAAGATTTGATCTTCCCATTTCTCATTTGCTAAAGATAGATCCTGAAGTTGCTTACCTCTCTTTCTCATTAAAATTTCTGTTGCACCCTCTAGTTCCAGCAACTTTGGTTTCTGATCTCAATTCCAAATTGGTCAGCTCATATCTTTCCAACATGTCCTGAGAGATACCAACAAAATTTAAAAATGTAGACTTTATCATTGAACACTCTTTTCATTGAACACTGTCATTAATCTCCTTCATAATAGTCAAGTAACTGCAACATTTTATCTCAGGTTCACCACTATCAGCTAATGGGGCTTCACTCTTCCATTTTTTTGTACATCTGGCACAGTTTCTTTCTTTGTGGAGGTCTGCCAGAAAGTCTATTAAACAGAACAAGGAGCCAATTAAACTATTTTGATTTTAGAGGTTTTATCTGCCAATTCTTACTGCAAAAAAGATAAGGAAAAACAAGGACCATGCCAAACATTATGGCACTTTTAGTACCATAAACTTAAATATTGCCTCAATGGATCAATCAGAATGTACACTTAAAATAATTTAAAAATGAATAATTATGCCTACCTTATAATTTGGCAAAGCATATTTTTAAATAATTTTTTTTAATTAAATTAATTTTTACAACAAATCAAGACCATCACAGAAAACCACAACTGGATCCAATGCAGTTTTGTTGAGAGCTGTGGTGGTTTGAATGAGAATGGCTTTTGCACGTTCATGTATTTGAATGTTTTATTCCCAGTTTGTGAAACCGTATAAGGACTAAGAAGTGTATTCTGTTGGAGGAGTTGTTTCACGGAGGGTGGGCTTTGAGGTTTCAAAAGTTCATGGTATTCCCAAATAGATCTCTATCCTCATACTCGTAGATAAGAAGGTAAGTTCTCAGCTACTGACCCAGGTCAGTGCCTGCCTGTCTGCTGTGATCCTCCCTACCATGATACCCATGGACTCATCCTCTGAAACTGTAAACCCCAAATAATCTCTTATCTCTATAAGCTTCCTTGGTCATGGTATGTTAACACAGCAATAAAAATTAACTAAGTTAGAACCCAGACCCAAAATACATGTCTAGATCACAGCTTCTGCATGCATTTTTCAGGAAACATTGCAGAAGAGGGGGCAGAATGATTGAAAGAACCAGAATGCCTGAAAGCCTGCTCTGAAGAAGTCTCTCATAGAAACTGGTGCTTACACAAGGCCAGAACAATGGCAATGTCAATAGACCCGTTAACATGGAAAGAAGAAAATTTCATGCGGTCACATCCCTATACAAAGAATTATAGGCAACAAGTGATTGCTGGAAGAAAGAGATTTAGCTTCTCCTAGGGATGAATCATCTCCTTAGCTGTTCAATGCAGAGTGGTCAACTCTGAAACCATATGTACACAAACAACAAAAGTGAACTCAATGATTGATTTACATATTGTTGTACATACATATTCATACACACATATGAGAATGTGGGAACATGGGATTGATTACAGATGATAGCTGGAAAGAACTAGATAGAGAAAAGGGAGAGGAGAAGTGATTTAATCCTATTTCAACTAAAAGCATTTTAAAATGACAAGTTAAAAATCAAATATAATAACCCATACTAGATGGTATCATTGAAGAAAATGCATATGCGTGCACACACACACACACACACACACAGAGAGAGAGAGAGAGAGAGAGAGAGAGAGAGAGAGAGAGAGAGAGAAGGAGAGATGTTTTGTGAATGATTTGTTTTTTCAGTACTTCCAAATTTATTTTCCTGTGACTATGTTAGACTAGATAATTAACTTGAGACTACCTCATTCAGCTTAAGTTCTGGAAGTAGAGTTTTTTGTTTCCTGTATTTCTCTAGAGTCTGGCCTTAGATGCAGCATTAGAAAAACTGGTTTTACTAAACACCATGTGGACTTCCTTGGTCTGAGCTGCCACATGGAGCCATGCTTATGTCTGACGGCTGCACAGAGCTGGTCCTAACCCTTACTGTCTGTATCATTCAGGAGCACTGGCCCCCAACCCTCGCCTGGGCAGCACAACAGAGCTAACCCTCATGGCATTGATACAGGTGAGCCAGCCCTGCTACTCATAGTAGCATGTGAGAGCTGGCTTCAAGGGAATGAGAAAGAGCCAGTGTCCCGGCCCTTCCCCTCACTGAAGACCCTGCACCTTACTTGGACAACACAATAGAGGTGGCTTTGGTGGCATGCATACTGAAGAGCTGGTGGGCTCTCAACTCAGCTACCAGATCCAAGCTGAGATTTAGGGCTTTCACTTGACCCACCCCAACATCTGCCATCTATGAACTTGATGGAGTATTTGTGAAGGGTCAGTCCTGCAGACTCAAAGCTCCTGGATCTCCACAACACAGAGCAACAAGAAGATATCATAGATGGTTCCTGGCTGAGGACCTAGTGTTGATAATGTAGCCTCGAAATAGACCAGTGACTCACTGAATAAACATTTGCAGGTAAAGCTGTTAGGGTGAAGGGGTAGACTGTGTGACATACTGCAGCTTCCATGTGAGATTATGCATATTTATTTATTTATTTATTCATTTATTTGTAGTTCTATTTTGGGGTGTGAGATTGCAAAGGTAGAGGGTGGATATGGAGGGATGGGGAGATGAGGGTATTGGGGTTCATAATGTGAGATTCAAAAGAATCAATACAAAGTTAAAAAAGCAAAGCAAAGAAAAACTGGGTTTTGTGGTTCAGAGAGAAGACACAGTAGTTACGAGCATATACCGTTCTCACAGAAGATCTGAGTTAAGTTCCTAGCACTCACATGACACAGCTCACAAATGCCTACAACTTCAAATCCAGGGTATCCAAAATGACACACTCCACTGTTCTCTGCATGTCCCTGCACTCTCATGAAATACGTACATGCACACACTTATACACACAATTAAAAAATGTATAGTTTTAAAACCCTGTGTTTGGATTTTTGGATTTTATTAATAAGTACATGATAATTTCATTAATGTATAAAATGTCTTTTAATAATGTTCACTCCCCAATACCTCTTCTTGTTTCTCTACCCTACTACTAAAGATTTTTTCTTCCAAACTAGTACATGTTTCTAAATGTTAATTTAAAAATATATGTCTGATTACATCATTAACCCTTGCTACTCTCTCTGAGCATAATGCCACACAGAAAAAGTTATCAATATGTCATTTCTAAAGGAGAATTGATTTTCTGTAAAATAAAGAGCCAAGGAAATATACCTGCATTCCATTCATTGCATATCTGAAAATAATAAGGAAAGAACAAAAGGACATTGGCACCAAGTTTTATGTAGTCTAAAAAAGAATGAATTTATGTTTGTAGAATAATACAGGTGTCTACAAATAAACAATATGAGAATGACAGAAATTTAATGGTGATTTGTGTTTATTGGGCATTTATTCATTGCAATATAAAAAAGAAAAGAAAATATTGCTAACTCTTCCAGCCAGTCTGTCTCTGCTTTTATCATCTGAGCCTTTATAAGCCACTTCAGATGCAAACTGCACCTAAGGATGAGCTACTCTACACCAAAGGATGGAGACACAACTTTTTTCAGAATTTGTAATTTCATAATAATAGAAAACAGATTGGTTGCTACAATACTAAGATGCTAGAGTTAAATGATAAATAGAATTCAATGTCTTCACTAAAAAAATAACAGTTTATCTTACTCTTCTTTCATAAGATTCCCTGCACTCTGCCCAAAGTTTGGCTATGAGTTTCAGCCTCTGCTTTGATACCCTGCAGGGTAGAGTCTTTCAGAGGTCTTCTTTGGTAGGCTTCTGTCCTAGTCCCTGTTTTCTTCCTATTCTGATGTCTGTCCTGTTCGCCTTGCTGAGTGAGGATTGATCATCTTACCTAGGGTCCTCCTTGCTTAGCTTCTTAGAAAGACCTCGAGGGGCAGGAGCTCTACAAGGAGGGCAATAGAACCAAAAAATCTGGGCACAGGGTTCTTTTCTGGAACTGATACTCCAACCAAGAACCATGCATGGAGATTTCCTAGAACCCATACATACATGTAGCCCGTGGCAGCTCAGTGTCCAAATGAGTACGGGGAACAGGGGCTGTCTCTGACATGAACTCAGCTCTTTGATCACCTCAGCCTGAGCGGGGTGGGGAGCCTTACCAGGTCACAGAGGAAGACAATGCAGAAAGTCCTGATGAGACCTGATTGGCTAGGGTCAGAGGGAAGGGGAGGAGGACTTGGGGAGTGGACTAGCAGTGGACTTGGGGAGAGGCATGGGAGGAGAAGAGGAAGGGAGGGTGGAATTGGGAGGGGATGAGGGAGGAGGATATAGCTGGGATACAGAGTGAATAAACTGTAATTTATAGTAAAAAATAGTTTAAAATTTTCTTTCTTTCTTTTCTCTTCTCTCCTTCATTTTCTTTTTTCCTTTTGGTTGGGGCACAATTCAAACAGATTTTCATTGTGTTCTCATATCAAAGAAGGACATTTTTGTAGGGATTAGAGTTCACCTTTAGTTAGAACTAACATCAGCAACTATTTTCCTACTATTACTCAGTCTTGACCTATTAAACAATAATTAGAATTAATTCTGATAAATAAAGTATGCTATTTGCTTAAAATCTCAAGTTTTGAAACTACATGCTAATAATTTAACATGATAAACAAAACTCGCTGCTCCTTAATAGTTCACAAGTTACCATGGTATATTCTGAAACAGCATAAGCTTATATGATCATGCTCTTAATCCATAGGAAATATGGAAACAGGTGCATACCTAAAAATCTACTTTGATAATTGAAATTCACTTTGAATAAACAGCAGACAATATATCTTAAGTTGTCATTACTGTGGTATTCAAATGTAGTGAGATTCATGAATGATTATGTAAATTTCAAGGAACACATTCAAAATGCAGTCTAAAAAGCAGTATATAAAACATGAAAAGATGTCTATTTCTTGTTTTCTTAGTTAAGTTAATCTACTTGCATTTCACAATCTAATATTTAAGAGAGAAGAAAGTGGTAATTTAGTTGTCATTGGCACAGATATAACTATGGAAATTTTCTATAAATATTTTTAGTCAATTACTGTTGGCCAGGAAGTCTGAAAATTCATGATACAAACAGAATAATTCATGGGAAAAGCATAAAGAGAATAGATTTTTAAACCTTGAAAGTGTATATAAATTAAAGTAGCAAAAGTACTTAGCGCACAGTGTTCATGTTTTATCAGTAATTTCTGTCCTCTGTGCAACATATAACAACAGACGGCTTCTGAAATGTACAGAAATGTTCATGCTAGTATCCCTATTCATTGCCTGTAACTGCGACAAGTGCTCAAAGGAGACAGTAAGCTATGAATCAGTGTATTAAGAGAGGTTAAATTAAGAGCAGGCAAGAGATGCATGGACACAAAGACAAATTCATTAAATGAAGGATGTTTGCGCTGAGATCTGAACAAACTAGGTAAGCAAAGTAGGTGAAGGAGCCACCAGCCAGATACTATGATGGTGTGAAATATACTGCTTACAAACTGTTGAAACGTTAGATGGAAAGGAGTTGTGAAAACAATTTTTAGCATTTATTTAGCTTTACCAATAACCATTGCTTCTTATAGCAACACTACTGAATAGGATTCATTATGTTCCATTTTTAAGGATGAAAACACAGAGTAACTTTCAGGAGTATGTTGCTGATTCATGGCAGAGCTAGTAAGAGCCTAGGCTGATCCAGAGATTTTCTAGATAGACATTTGGCAGCAATTATCCAGCCTCCGTGGAGTGTAACACCAGAGTGCAGTGCATATATGGTTAGTGCTGTGATACTCTTCTGAATAATTGTCCTCTTTATTAGAATGAAGTACCTTTTTTTCTCTTGACTACTTTTAGTTTAAAGTCTCCTTTGTCAGATATAAGGATATCAATAACTACTGTCTTCTCAATCCTCTATGCTACAGTATTTTTTTAAAAAAAATTATCCTCTCCCTTGAAGGTACCACTACCTTCAAAGGTCAGTTTCTTTCTTCCTTTTTTTTTTGTATTTATTTTTAATTAAATTGTTATTTTTTTATGATAATTACATTTTATTCTCTTTGCATCCCAGCTGTATCCCCCTCCTTCATTCCCTCCCAATTCCACCCTTCCTTTCTCATCTCCTCCCTTGCCCCCCTCCATGTTCACCTAGAGGGAGGTCCTCCCCCATTTCCATCTGACACTAGCTTATCAGGTATCCTCAGGAGTGGCTGCAATGTCCTCCTCTGTGTCTTGGAAACAGATAAATGAATTTTGTTTTGTAATACATTAAGTAAGCTAGTCTGTATCTTTTAAGGGGTGAAAACATCTAGTGTTTCTATTAAAGGTGTCTGTAGCCATTTTTTTCCTCATTTGTATTCTTCGTTGTGGTTTGGTTTTCAATAGATTATACCTTCATTTGTTTTCTTTCTAGACTCACTTGGTTGTGCTTATCCCTCTCTTCACTTTGAAGTATTGTTTCCAGTATTCTCTCCAGGCAGGTGTTTGTTGTTGTTGGATATCACTTCTTTTAGGCTATTTGGATCATGGAAAGCTTTTTGTTCTCACTTTTTTGCTTCTTCTTTAAGCTATGGCAGGTCATTTTGCTTGAAACAGAAATCTTGGTTGACTATTGTGATCATTTAGAACTTGAAGAGTGTTGCTCTAGGACCTTCTTGCTTTTGGAGTTTCTATAGACATCAAATGTTATTGTCATGGGTTTCTTTTATGGTGATTTGCATTTTTTTCTCTTGCAGCTTTCAATATTTTTTATAATTAGTGTTTTTACTATATAAAGAATTAAATTGCCTGAACATCTTAGATTATAAGATATGAAACTTCTTCTACACATTCCAGAGTTAATTGATAGTTTTATTTTGTACTTATTAACACTGAAAATGCCATTTTGCTTATGGCTGTGGCCATTTAAGAAACTGTAAAAACTTCTGCCCTTGTCTCAAATCAAAGTAGTTTTTTAAAATAAAATTAAGTGAGCAATGAAATAGTAATATTAAAAATCAAACATTCTAATACAACACAGCCCCAAAATATGCTGATTTGAAATGTGACAGAATGCTGTTACGTAAAACAGTGTCTTTATATTCTGTAATTAAATCATTATTTTTCTATAAGAGTGGAACACTTTGTATAAACAGTAAAATCACTGCCTTCCAAGCGTACAGTGGTCTCCAATCTGAATCAGGTTGGTTTAAGCAGCTTGTATTGGTGATGCATGATGTTATGGAATGGATGGTATAAAGTACATGTGCCATGTGTCCATAACCAATTCTATAGCAAATATGTGTGAGACCACATATTCAGACATTGCCAGAAATACCTTGGACTCATTATGATTGATTTTTTAAAAAATAATTTTTATATTATTTTTCTTTTTTACCTGTTTCTCATCTATTCAGTGTGTGTGTGTGTGTGTGTGTGTGTGTGTGTGTATAGGCATGTTTGCCATTCATGTATAGGTGAAAGGATAATGGGTGTTAATTCTCTCCTTCTACCATGTGTATTGCTGTAACTGTACTCTGGTCATCCAGTTCTGTCAAGTGCCTCACTGGACCATTTTACTGGCCCTGCTTTTGAGTTTGAATTAATGTTTTGTTACTGAAAGTTTTTTCATGACTTCTACATAATGACTATACCATCTTGGTTTAAGAAACCATCAAATACACTACTGAGGCCATAGTGAAACTGTGGAAGGGGGACTTAGTTGAGGGAAGTGGGCTCCTGGTCACAGACCTTAGAAGACAGGCCTCACCCATATGAACCTGCCACTTTTCTGCATTTTAGTTATCACGTAGTTGAGAAGCATTGTTACTCTCTCATGTCCTCCTATTGTGGTGATGTACTGCCAACCACAGGCCCAGGGAAGTTGAGCAAGAGAACCCCTGACTGAGCACTCAGAAAGTGAGCCAAAATAAATCTTTATTCTCTTCAAGTTATTCTGCTACATATCTATCTGACTAATGCAAGCATGCATGATACATTCTTTAAACTAGTGATAATATTTTAAAGCTATTTCAAATAAATTATTAACTTAATGTTTACCAGTCATTTAATATTAATATTTAACATTATTTTACCATTTAGTAATATTTTTAATTAACACATGTACCAATGCTATATAACTTTTGATTTTTTTTTTATTTTCTTTTGAGCATACTCACCAGAAACATTTTGTGCATCACCTCAGCTCTGGTGACAGATCTAGTTTAGGGTACTGCGGGTGTCCTCTGCACATAGGGGTAACCTTTTATGACTTACTCTCTACCCCAATATCAATGCCTTTTTACTCTTAAGGCTTTGCTTCCTTTGTTCCACCATAACCCCACACATAAACACTCTTCCTCAAGAAAGCAGTGAAGAATCTCAAGATCTCCATGTATTCTTCCCAGCTTCCTGTATTTGTCAAGGCAGATAAGGATGGGGCTGGGTATGAAAACTTCTATTTATTCCTTTTCTTTCTTGTGCCTCTTCTAAGTATTAAAGGGAGGCCACCAGAAAAGACTACTCAGTGAATGTATACCATGCCTGTCTTTCTGTTTCTAAATTACCTCATTCAGGATGATTTCTTTCTAGTTCCATCCATTTCCCTGCAAATTTCATGATTTCCTTGCTTTTAATAGCTGAGTAGTATTCCATTGTGTAGATATACCATGATTTCTGTAACCATTCCTCCATTGAGGGACATCTAGGTTGTTTCCAGATTCTGGCTATTACAAGTAAAGCTGCTATAAACATAGTTAAGCAAATGTCCTTATTGGATGGTGGGACATCTTTTGGGTATATGCCCAGGACTGATATAGCTGGATCTTGATGTGGTGCTATACATTCACTAATAAGCGGATATTAGCCATATAATATAGGAGAGCCAACTACAGACCTAAATAAGCTAAACACTAAGGAGGACCCTAGAGATGATGTTTAAATATAATTCAGAATGGCAGACAGGATAGACACCAGAAGTGGTGGAAGAGAGAAAAAAAGCATGGGAGTCTACAATAGAGGGTCCTCTGAAAGGATTCACCCAACTGGGGATCAAAGCAGATGATGAAACTCAAGGCCAAACTTTGGGCAGAGTGCAAGGAGTCTTATGGAGGAAGAGACAGGTGGGATTAGAGGGACATGGAGAGGACAGAAGCCAAACAAGGAGAACAACAAAACTAAAAAATTCAAGCCCAGAGTAGTCCTGCAGAGACTGAAGCACCAGCAGAGTACCATCCATGGAGAGGATCTAGAGCCCTGCTCAGATGAACCTGATCAGCAGCTTATTTTCCATGTGGATCTCTGAGTGAGGAGAGCATTGGCTGCCTCTATCATGAACTCAGTTGATTGCTCTCTGATCACCTCCCTCTGATGATTCAGCCTTACCAGGCCATGGAGGAAGAGGATCCAAGCAGTTCTGATGAGACTAACAAAGCTATGGGTAGATAGCAATAATGGAGAAATCCCCCTTTCAGTAGACTAGGGGAAGAGTATGAGGGGAAAAGGGAGGGTGGTAGTGGGGGAGTTGAGGAGTTGGAGGCTTCTATCGGGATATATAATGAATAAATTGTGAAGAAAAAATTAATAAAAAGACTACTCAGACACAGTCTACTATACCCAATTAAAAGTTTTTATACCAACTGTCTGTAACTACACTCAGGTATTCAGTACCAAAATGTAGCACCAATAATTTAGAGCAAGAGGCCTTTAAAGACAAAAAAACAAAACAAAGCAAAGCAAAACAAAACAAAACAAAAAACACATCCTGCCATCTTGCTCTGCAGCTGAGCTACAAATCGTGGGTGACTTTGCATAAGCAAGCAGTTTAACAGAAGCTAAGATAAGCAGTTAGCTGGACAGTTTATAGAAGCATGCCTTTAACAGAAGAGAAGTTACCCTGGGTATATTAACCCTAGGCTCCTACAAATTTTGGTAAATTTTCCACAAGGTTTTCTATCAAGGAGATCAGATTCTAGTAAAAACTAAAATGGCTTCAACAATAATAAGAAATGGGAGAACTTCTGTACTGTTTGCCTTGTCACATTATTATCCTTAATTCAATTTTTATTTAAATATTCCTAATAGAGAAAATTTTGGATTTCTGAATATTCTCTAGATATAACAGCAAACATAAAAGGGACTTATATATGGCAACATATTTTTCAATATTGTGCTGGTGAACAGTGCTTCTTGTCCTTTATAAAATTACTGCTTTGGGGCATAGTTCAGTGAAAGAGGAGCTCCATACCATATACAAGGTCCTGGGATCAATTCTCAGTACCGCACATACAAATGAAAAATGTTGCTCAAAAATGGGATTTTGACCAATAAATTACATTTTAAATCTAGAATATATGTGATAATTTAAATGCTTGAAAGAATAACTTGTAGTAAGAATTTATTTTTCCTTATATCCTCTTTCTACACTAGAAAAGCTGGTATCTCTCCCCTTTATATTACAATAAATCTATGTGGGGCTTCTCCATGTGAAGAGAGAATGCTCATTTATGAGACAACATACTGAGCTGTAAAACAGCCTGGTTTTGTTGGATGTTAGACATACTCATTTTGGTTCATTAGTCCTGTGTAACTTCATAGTTTTTCTTCAATGGGTTCCATGTTTTCTTTAGTTGGAAATATATAAAAATCTGATTTTGGTTTTCATTCACAGAGAACAAAGGCAGGACTGTAGCCAGATTCCTAATGTATAAGTACAAAATACTAGAGGCTGTTTGTTATATGCCAGCAAATAAAATAATTCTAATAGGTAAGAGATGCTTTGTTGGCCAAAGAAATGACCTCACACACGTAGAAACAGAAGCAGTGCTGAGTGTACTGTAAGATGGAGGAGCAAATGAATTATATATAAAGATGGCTCAGATTGCTTATGGCAGCAAGGACATTTGCTGGCAATCTTATTAAAACATTTCTTTATTCTTTCTGAAGAAAAATATACCAAATCTTTGCCCCGCAAAGCAAAGGCACCCAGGTTATCAGAGAGCACCCGCACTACCAGAGAGTTATGCCAGTGCTACAGAGATAGCCGTCTGATTTTACAGTGTAAACCTGGAGAATGCACTCAATAAGGCTTGTGTGACATTACTGTGAACTAGAGGCAAACACAGGTGATGAGACTGGGATCCACTGCAGTTTGAAAACCTTCATCATGAATCCTTCTTCACATTGCTTGCCTGTGAAAAAAGAAATAAGCAATGCCAACCTGAGGAAGAATAGCTAGCAAAATGTGTAAGAGAAACTGAGATTAACTTCAGGTTTTACCTCAGAATTGCAGGGTATGGGACACCATTGTGAATAAAATGGCACACTATTTTAGGAGGTGCTCTCAAGGGAGAAAACTACCTATGAGGTGGAGGTTTGTATTCACAAAGATTGAAAATAAAAAAGCAACTATATTAAGCTATATTGATGGAGAAAGCCTTGAAACAAACTCTAAAGGCCCACCTGACACACATACAGCTTTTACATCTTTCCAAAGCAAAAGATAGTCAAACAACACTAGCTGTATGAAATAATGTGAGGAGAGCAAAAGTAGCACAGCTAATTCCCTAGTGAATTTGTTTGCTGAAAGGGAATTTCTCAGAGAAATCTCTCATAACCCTTGACCTAAAGTCACCTGTGACCTCCAAATTCACTTGTTTGTTTCATGTCATTGCCAGCTAAGTCATTCTGTAATAACAAAGGGAGAGGAAGCAGGTGAAAAGTACATACCGCCTGTGATGACAGATGAGCAAAGGAATCACCAAGGCAACTGAAAGGAGATACATTTGGAAGTCCTAAAAGAAGCCAAGAATGGCAGGGCTTTACTCTCCCCCAGGAAGTGCACAAACAGTTTCTTTCTACCACCAAATGTTCAGTGTTTGGGAAATGATAGCAACTATCCTTTGGAAAAAACCACATTCCCCATCCTTCCTCTATAAGTAACCATGGCAAGAGGACACATCATGTAGATTGGGAAGTGAGGCTTATGAGATAGAGCTCAAAGTGTGAGCTGGCTTGGTGAAACAGCCCGTTTGTTATGAAATATGGCAAGGAGTACCATGGTACACCCAAGCCAAGATATGCCACTGAGGAATTACTCCACACAACAGGTCTGGTATAAGGAAGTTTATTGGGGGAAGGAAGAGGAGTAAAGGCCTGGAAAAGGGTAGAGGCAGTGAGTGAGCCATGAGGGCAGAGAAGCAGAGGGAGGGAAGAGGGAGAAAGGAGGGAGACAGAAAGAGAACAGGGAAAACAGAGAAACAGCAGGAACAGAGAGTACTGAGAGAACTGGAGTTGTGGGGGTCCTTTTATCTGGCACATACCTGGCAATGGCAAGTGATGAGTAAGCAATTTCTAGGTCCATGAGGGCAGGGCTGCAGAATTGCCTACAAACTAACACTGTCCTTTGAAGACTATTCAGGACACTCTGTGGCCAACAGTATTTAGATCTATTATGTCAAATTTATAAAAAACTCTGACTCCAAACTTAGAAAATGGCTTTTATGGCCGAAGTATGGTTATTAGATTGATTTTTACCTGGTGTGGAGGGTTCCAATTATGGAGGCAAAGACAAATGTTGATTGTTTTCTTCATGTATAAGGTGCCCTACACATTTATTACCTGTAAATTTCTTTGTTATCAGCATTCATTAATAATGGGACAAGATTTTACATGAAATAAAGTAGATCTGTTGTTTCCTTCTATTGAAAGCTGGTAAAAATGCAAATATAATGCAGAAATAATACCTACAGTCAGCTGTTTCGTTTGTTTTTTTGTGGCACACTGGTTTAGTACAGTGCCATCTACCAGGCAATTCACCTGGATTCAAATATGTGTGGAGAATTTCGAAGTAAAACTTCTAGTGATTTTCTTCTCCATTTGTGAATGAGCATGTATCTCTTGAGGGGAAGGAAAGTGAGTGACAGTTTGGTTCAGTGCCAGTTTAACAAGCTAAGGGGCAGAAAGAAAAAATTGTCACTCTCTTGTGACAGGGATTTATAGAGGTAACACTGAAACAAAACTAAGTAGAAACAAAGGAAACAGTTTGATGTTGAGTACTAAGGAAAAACCATCACAGTTTGGAGGGAGGGTCAACAAATTAATACCTTTCACCCCTCTCTAAAATTCAAAGCTAATTGAAAGGTAAGATCTAAAAAACTTGTGTTGTTATTTCGAGTTGTTAAAAGATAAACTTAGATACATTACATACTTACGGGGTCTGAATAGGTAGCTCTTCATAAATCAGGAAGCTGCAGAGCACAGTACTTCTGGACCTGGCAAAGGGACTGAGGGATGGGGTGGTGTTTATAAGATGAGGAAGTTTCAATGCAAAAGAAATATTTCCAGCATTCCTGATTGGAGCATTCCTGTGCAAAGTCCCTGGTTAAAGGCTAACTGATGACTGGTTAGATGTGTTTCCTTTTAATTTTCATTTAGTGAGAGTGTGTCCTGTTTACATAGGAGTACAGAATACTAGAGTCACCTCTGCTTAATGGTCTCCCAATAGGTTTAAACAAACAATGGAAGATAAGTTTTCTGGGGAAACCCAAGGGCTTTACTAATATTTTAATTTATGAATTATACAGACTTATCTCACTTCTGAGTCTGACTCAGGATCCTGTATTACAAACTAGAGCCAATTCCACAGAGATTGGCTTCGTGTTTAGTTACTTTCCCAAACTCACTCATTCTTGCTTTCAAAGATGTTTTGGGGCTGAGTATGCTATGCTTCGTTTCCAAGGAAACAAAAGTGTGGAATATAAGGTCTTCAACAACATGGAGGATGGGCAGAAACCATGAGCCAGGAATGATAAAAGTGGATAGAGACTGTTCTGGCACAATTAGTCCCTCTGAGAAGATTGACAACTATTTCGGCATTTGTACAAAGCAACAGGGATGTGGGAAAAGGCCTGTACAACCCCTCTCGCTGAAGAATGCACATGTTCCACTGTGCAAACAGTAGAGCCTCCGTGAACTGTAACTGTTCTAAGGCCCAGGACATTCTGTGGGATGTAAGGAGTTACCTCAATATCTTCAATATCCTGGAGCAAGTGCTCTGTATCACTAACATGGAAACTTATGTTACAAGCAATTTTAATCTTGTATATAGGCAATTATATTGCAATTAATTTTATGGTGTGCATGACACCTTATTAATTACAATCTCAATTTTTGTGAGTGACTCATTTAAATAATTGTGAATCAATTTGAAGTATCAATTTAATAATTGCTTATTTATGAAGATTCATGTCCATTCCAGTTACTGTTTTCACAGCAGAAACAACTTATTGCAAAAGTATATATATTTGTAGATTATATCTTTCAAAAAACTTTGAATATTGGAGAGGGGGAAGACATTCATTTGTTGACCCTCCCTCCAAACCTTGATGTTTACTCCATAATACTCGGGGTGAAGGGGACTTAATGAGTCCCTATCAACTATAATTTGCAGATATATAGGAATAGGTGTGCTGCTGCAAATGTATATTGACAGAAACCATACAAAAGTAGAAAAAAGAGTAGTTGGAGTTCTTGAAAACTACATGAGATGTAACCAGGTAGATCTGGATTGAAAGAAAAACTCCACAGAGCAGCAGCACCAATCATGAGAACTAGGGGACATTTCTTTGATAATTACAGACAACATCATTAAGGAAAAGTAGAATTCCACTAGGTAATTGACAAGAATTAAAACTCAAGTGGAAGATTGATACAAGTGCTTAAGAAATTACCATGAACCATTCCAGACAGGAAAACAGATCAGTGCCATTAGAAGCTTCCTTCTGCAGCAGATGGGAACAAATACAGAGACCTACAGCCAGACATGCAGAGAGTGAGAGACCCTAAACACTCAGCCCTCAGCAGGCATTCTCCATCAAATCTCTTCTCTTGAGCTCAGGGAATTCTGTAGAATAGGAGGCAGCTAGAGTGTAAGAGCCAGAGGGAATGTAAGACACCAAGAAACCAAAGCCCTCTTACTCAACATGATCAACTCATCTGAACTCACAGAGACTGGAGATGCATGCAAAGGACTGCACCAACCCTTTACATGTATATTATGGATTCCAGTTTAATGTTTTTATGAGATTCCTGAGTGTGTGAAAGAGTAGGTCTCTGTTTCTTGTGATTTCTCTTGGGCTATTTTTTCCTCTATTTGTTTGTTTGTTTTCTCCAATTCTGATGTTTTTGTTACTGTTTTATCCTATTATATTTTATTTAACAATAAATGAACCATCAACAAAAAATAAAATAAAATTTAGCATGCACCCAAAATACAAAGGAAGGCAATGAGAGAGGAACACAGGGGTAAAGTTATTGTGCATCATGTCTGTGTTAATGTTGCATTTTTATGGCTTTCTTTATTTCTTATCACCTCTTAAGCAATATATTTTTCTGAAGAAATGTGGGGACTAGGTTCTCATTTAACATCACCTAAGTTTGTTATACTTAAAAGGGTACACGATGGGAAAAGTCTGGGAAGCCCCTGTTCCCCAGGGTTTCAAAGGACTCGATTCCAGCACATTTGATGAAATCAGAAAAACATTAATTCTCTACTATAATGAGGTTTGGACCAAATTTTTGAGGCCACCTTTACTTGAGAATTGCTTTATTTTCACAAACACATTGCTCTCTCTGTTAGGTTATGAAGATTCACCATTTCATAGCTAATTAGAAACAGGAGTACTTGCATATAATAGCTATCACTGAAATAAAAAACAAAACATAATGTAAATTCCCATAGTGAGCTTAGCTGGAGCCTGACTACTAAGCAAACAGTGAAGAGTTGCACCCTTCCCAAGCACACCCTTCCCAAGCACACCCTTCCCAAGCACACCCTTCCCAAGCACACCCTTCCCAAGCACACCCTTCCCAAGCACACCCTTCCCAAGCACGCACTATTGGTCCCTTTCCTTTGGCTGGGCTCAGTGATCCGATTAGTTTTCTCAGAACTCCTGGAACTCAAAACACTCAAAGTGTGATCCAGACTTATCCTGGTGTTTTCTTTTCTTACTTAAAGGATTTAAGCTGGAGAAGGCCTGAATAACAATGGGAAGAAAGTGAGGGTCTTTAGAAAAGATGATCTGGGCTTCTGGATAGGTTTCTACTTCTTGGTGAGGAAGCACAGGGATTTTTGAAGATATCTGTCTACCAATTTCTGTAGCTCATCTGATTTAATACAGTTTCTAAATCTGGCTATCTCCCTGAAAGTGAGAGGGGTACAGTCTATAGTAGAATTAAAAGAATGAGGCATGATGTGCTCTGTAGCAGTCCATGCTGGTAGGAGCACTACAAGAATCAAGAGGGATGCTGATCCTGGGAAATAGGCAAGGTTAATACCGCCAATACTCAACTAAGCTCAGTGATTTGGGACACTGGGTGGGGGGAATACTATCAACATGCCTTCATTAAGCATATCCACATATTATTAATTTATACTTCATGGTTAGAATGTTGTTTCTCAGGAAACACTTATTGCAATCTAAGTGCCAGAGTTTGACTTGAGGTTTGATGAATCCCTTCTGCAGAGGAAATGAGTTAAGCTATGGCTGGTTACTTGGCTCGGAGCCTGTTCTCTACCACGTCAGTGACTGCCCTGTTCCTGTCTTTAATCCTGTCTACAGAGTCTGAGGAGTTTTTATTTCAAAAGAAGCAGCAGTTTCTAGTTCTGTTGCATGTAGGTTGCCACCAGATAAAGAAGCTGCCTAGAAGCAGTAGCCAAAGGGCCGTACAACATAAGTGTATCAGCTGTATTTGCAAGAATAATTTACAAGAGTAACTCAGAGTTGAAGAATTCAGGACTGAGGTCCAAGGCTGAAGAACTAGCCTTGGACTCCTTTCACGACCACATGCAGAAAACTGCTGAGGTGGGTATCCTCAACTCTTTGTTTTATAGCAAATTTTTGTTGTTGTTGTTTTGTTTTTGTTCTCCCTTACCAAGACAAAAAGAATACACTTGTGAGGTGTAGCTCATAACCATTCATTTAAAAATATAATATTTGATTTTAAAAATTAAGTCCTTTGTATCAGTCATTGCAATAACCAGAAAACATGACAAATGTTTCAGGAATAGTAATTTGAAGTTACTCAGTAACCACATCATAGTTATTTTCATTGCTTCTGAAATTATCTCGTGTATTTTAAGAGGAAACATGCTGTAACCCATTTAGGCCATAGATACAAAACAAACAATCAAACAAACAAAACCACAAAATATATACCCAGCAGAAACTGTAAAGTGTATCCTGTAGAAGTAAGTGGATATAAAGAACAAAACTTCAACATCACAAAGCTAAGTTGAGATTTTGTGGCATTTCTTTAGCAAAGAATCCTATTACAAATATTCTGTAGATGAGGGGTGAGGAAGAATGAGTGGATGAAATTTAACTTCTCCAGGACATGCTGTGAGAGCTACATTCTCACCTCCACCAACTAGAAAATCAAAAGTATAGCGGGATGAAGCTTTTTATCTTACAGCAGTGGGTGGCCCAGTGCCTCATTCCAGCTGTCTTTTTCTATTAGAAGAGCTGAAATTGTTGTCACTTGTATAATATCTCATTTGTTCTGTTACTATCCCTGAATTTTCTCAATTTCCTGTGGTGTCTCCCACTAAGAAGATGATCCTGTGCACACTGCTCAGACCATGACACAATTTCTTTCTTCAGAAAAGGAAAATGTAGACATTGATTTCTGCAAAGAAGCCTGGCTTAAGGAGATTACCATTTCATGAGAGCACTGAACGACAGGTGATTAAGTGGTTATATTGTATAGGTTTATTCTGCAAACATAAAAACAATTCCTCCTTTCAAAAAAGTGTCTATCAGCCGACTCTTATTGACCAGTGAGTCATGTGATGATGGAGACACTCTGTGATCAGTCATTTGGTCGTAAATGCCACAGTCATATTCTCTTTCAGGGTGGAGAAATTTGCTGCATACGTGATTTACTTTCTGCTTGGTATATTGTTGTAGCCACTAACTCTTCATCTGGGTGGGAAGAGGCATCAGAAAAGTGGTGATGAAGAGAAAAATGGAAGCTGTATGATTTAAACTATGGAAAATAATTCTGGCAATTATTTTTAAAATAAGTTATGAATATAGATTTTCTTTTGTGAACTCCAGGATTGTGATGAATGAGGCTAATGGGAGGTCGTAAAAGAAGTTTAATAACACATTTGCCCCTGGTGAAGCCCACTGAGTTTGGAGGAATGAATTTATTTGACAACATTATAGAGCATATTTCAGATAGCTAGGGGAAGAAAGGAAAACAAACCACAAACAAAATGCTCATCAGTGCTGATGCTATGGTTCAGTGCTTAAGAGCACTAGCTGTCCTTCCTGAAGACTGGAGGCCAGTTTCCAGCACTCATGCAGTAGCTCACAACCATCTGAGATTCTAGTCTTAGGGAAATTGACTTCTTCTTCTGATTTGCAAAGGCTCTGCATTCACATGGTGCACAGACATACGTGTAGGCAAAATACTCACGCATTAAAAATGATAAAATAGCAGCATAGGTGATCTGGGCCGGAAGATGGCTGCACAGTGGTTGTGGGCAGTGCAGCATCTGTAGAGCCTCCTGACCCTGGGCAGGGTTGGGGTGGGGGACTTGTCAGAGAGAAGGGACTGCCAGCCTGCCAGCTTGCCAGCCTGCCAGCCAAAGACCTTCTGGGGAAGACTGCAGTTCTGAGCACCTGCCTGATGGGCTTGGTCCCTCCCTTGCTGAAAGGGCTTTCAGGCTAAAAGCTGTTAAACCGAAAAAAAGAGATGTCCAGGAATTAACACGGAGATACCAGGGAGCTGTCACTGATTGTGAAAATATGATACCAACTCAGAGATGTGTGGAAGACACCAAAATTTTTGGAATCCAGAGCTTCTGTAAGGACTTGGTGGAGGTGAGAGACATCGAGAAGACTGCTGAGAGCTTTTCAGAGGGAGTCAAACCTGACTGCCACAAGCTTATCTTGAAAAAGTCTTCCAAGGGCTGTCCCTTTTAGAAGCAAAGCTAAAAAGCATGTTTTCCAAGCATGGCCTAGAGAAAATGACACACTGGTGACAAATAACACCCTTATGAGCATGAAATCATCTGTCGCATGCCAGCAGATGTTGGGGTGCATCCTGGCACCATGGCATTAGTTTGGCAGCATGGCTACAAACTTCACTGCCACACTATTAGACTTGCCCAAGCGGAAGCCGCAGTGGTGTCTCAGAGAAGGCTCTGAAGCCTTCTGAAGGCCGCCAAGAGCTAAGAACTCTGCACAGTATAAACACCTATGTGTCCTTAGTGTGGTTGTATTATACCTGAGGCCCTTCATGTGCTGTGCTTTGGATTTAGTCACAGTGGCTTTATCTCTACAGTCTTGTTGGTTTTATGTGACCTCTTTGATCTCATCAGGAGCCCTGTCAGTAGACATTTGAACAATGTGATGACTGTCCTATGGACTTTATAAAAATGTTTATAAAAATCACTTAAATTGGTACGCTGATGACTGAGTCCAAAATCTTAACTGTATTTTCATCTAATTACTGGAATTAGCACAGCATTATATATCTTGTATTTTATGGTAAAATGAGATGGTAAGGATTGGTTTGACATTTAAGTACTTAGATGACAATGCTTTACCCTTGTATAAATTTAGATCCTATTGATTCACACACACACACACACACACACACACACACACACACACACACACACAGATTTTTTCGAGGTTCATTTTTTTTTATTCCATTTTTTAGTTAGACAGGTTTTCCGTACTTGTATTCCCTGCCATTGATCGCTCGTTGTCCATAGGCTCCCCTCCCTTTCTGGTCTTGTTTGGAAGGGTTAAAGGGTCAAGCCAGTCTTTCTTTTCTGTTGCTGGTAAGATGTATATGTTTATTAAACTGTTCTCAAGTCTATGGACAGGCAAGCCTTGGCTGTCGCAACAACGCAACCCACTCCCAGAGAAACCAGAAGTCTCCATACATCTCAAGTTCAAGAGAAAAATGACTGACCATTCAAAAATAAAAACAAAGTATGATGGTGGATGATTTTTTTCCATTACATAATTTGTATGAAAGTAATGCTGCTGCCTCTCTTGGACTCAGGGAGTCAGGAATACAGTGGACTCAGAACAAACTAAGCATATTCCTTCATCCCCCTTTCTGAATTAAGGTGTGGGGCTGCTTTGGAAAGGATAAGGAACTCCCTATGGCAGCAACAACTAAACAAACAAACAAACAAACAAGCAAACAAATCAAAGTCTGCAGACACATTGTAAAACTTCAGGGAGGCTTACCCAAATCAGCACCTGTCACCTTCACCACTCCAGTTTTTAAATCCTCAGTCAAAACAACAAAAAAAATCTCATAAATATTTATAACTAACAAAAAAATGATAAAATAATTTAATACCAACAGCAGTCTTCAAAGAGTTCCAGATTGACTCCTGTTACTGCACATCATATATTCATGTCCCTGTAGGGCCACACATCATATGTTCATATCCCTACATTATCTATGGTATTAGGTGTCAGGTAGGAGACTATTTTGAACAAAAAGGAAAATTGGGTCTAAGCCTATAGTGATGATGGGACTAGAACACCCAGAGTCAACTCTGAAGAAGAGATGAGAAGATCTAGAAAACTGTCTCCTTGTTGTTCTGGCTACTTCTTTGTCTTCTTATTCTTATGTACAGTACTGACTCTATACCAGACCCCTCAGCTTTCCATTTCACTTTCAGTGATCCTCAGAATTGAATAACCCACTCTTGCTCTGTCCCTGTGCTCAGGTTCTAAGTGAAACCCTCTCCACTTGCTTAACCAGCTTGGGTGACCCTTTACAAACACATAATCTACATTTGTCTGTGGTTGTTGGGGAAGGGGCCAAATATTGGGTCAGAGTTCAGTTTTTGGAGAATATGGATCCTGAGTTTTTGAATGACCCTTAAGGAGTGTTTACAGTGCCAATTTGGACAATACATGAGAAGAAAAATCTGTACAAATGCAACACTTTATCAGGAGACCTACATACATCTCATACCTCTCTAACATTTTGAAAAAGGAATAAGTATGCTACTCCACAGCCACAGAGCATAATGTATGTATTTTTAAGATCAAATTACACTCACTGGAGTGTACAGCCAAACAAAACTTGCCTTCAACACCAAGGTCTGCTTTGTTTTTAATTTGTTTGTTTGGGTTGTTTTTTATTTTGTTTTGTTTTGTTTTTTTGAGTCCGGGTTTCACTGAGTAGTTTTGATTGTTCTGGACTGGCTTTATAGACCAGGCCTCAAACTCACAGAGATCCAACTGCTTCTGCCTCCCCACGTGCTGGGATTGCAAGCATGTGCCAAGGTCCATGTTTCTGTTCTTCACATGACTCCAGTTTGCAAATATTCTTTGGGTATGTGTTCACTTCAGTGTTCCGGCAGGGCTTTATTATTGGAGAGCATGTGTTGATTTTGTGATATCATAATTCCTATATTTTGAAATTGAGCACACCACATTGTGGACTCAGGCAGTAGTGGGAACTTCAATATCCTTCATCAGAATGCCAATGTGGCATTAAATGTATGTGCAAATGATGCAAGTAGATTTTGATTGTTGGACAAGATGAGTACCGAACCCTGCCAGGTCATTGTTACCATGGTTAGAGTCTCATAGAAACAGGGTAGAAATTGCATGCAAAAGAGGGATGTGTTATGCTCTGAGGTCTTTACTGTAGTATTTTGATCTCTTCTTATGGATTCTTTTTTGTCTATAGTTTACAACTTGAAGATATTTGGCACTGATTTTCAGGATGACATTTTCCCAATGTTCTTGAGGGAAAAGGCAAAGAATGGCTAAAGAATATATCTGTTTTGGTTTGAGATCTAAATTGAGATCACTCTTTTTTACCCTAAAGGAGGCATCTGCTGAACTAATGCTGAACACTAAACACTCTATATTTTTAAAGTAAGAGAAGGTAACTCACAGAGATATATTTTAAAAGGTCTTTTTTAGAGTTTTTATAGAACTTGTTAAGAAAAAAAACACCCACAACCATATTTCAAGTTATATTCTCTCTTCTGTCTCGTCTCTCCACAAAGTGTTCAGACTGCCAATTTAGAAGAAAAGCATAGCCAAGCCAGCTGAGAAGCATCAAAAATGAAGAGCAGTTCACAGTGGCTAGCAGGAGGAATATCCTGGACACAGCTTTAGTTCCTTCAGAATGGCTGCTTTAGGCCTGCGAGATGTAAGTCTTCCATCAGCTGGCCCTCAGACTTCAGGTTATTAATGTGATGATCCACAATCATGCATCTCCTCACTGTCAACCAGGAACTTGAAAATGGAAGATTGGAAAAAGAGGCTGTGAACTCAGAGAGAAAAGCAGCAGAACTTCTAACAGGAAGGTGTACACCTGATGACTAGCATTAGCAGTGCTAAGCCATAATCCAAGTCTTCTGCTTCTCCATGTTGGACAAACAAAACCATGAAAAGAGGCAATGTTTTAAAAATGAGATCGCCAACAGCATTTCCAGCTTTATTCTTTAGCTCATGGCATGACAGTAGGTTGAGCTGTCATAACAAATACAAATGAGAGTAAAGAGAGTGAAATATGTTGGGGAAACTTGTAAGATTTTTAAATTTCAATTCTCTTTGTCTTTTTTGTTAAATTCTTTATTAGTTATACTTTATTCACTTTGTAGCCCCCTTGTGGTTCCTTCCCTCCTCCCATCCCATTGCAATCCCTCCCTTTCTCCACCCTGTGCATGCATGCCCCTCCCTAGTCCCCTGATAGGGGAGGTCTTCTTTTCCTTCCTTCTGATCCTAATCAATTATGTCTCATCAGGAGTGGCTGCAGTGTCTTCTGTGGCCTGGTAATACTGCTTCCCCCTCAGGGGGAGGTAATTAAAGAGCAGGCCAATCAGATCATGTCAGAAACAGTCCCTGTTCCTATTACTATGGAACCCACTTGGATACTGAATTGCCATGGGCTACATCTGTGCAGGGGTCTTAGGTTATCTCCACACATGGTCCTTTGTTGAGGTATCAGTCTTAGGAAATACCCCTGTGCTCAGATTTTTTGGTTCTGTTGCTCTCCTTGTAGAGTTCCTATCCTCTCCAGATCTTCTGTTTTCCACTTCTTTCATAAGATTCCCTGCACTCTGCCCAAAGGTTGCCCCTAAGTCTCAGCATCTGCTTTGAGAGAATACAGGGCAGAGCCTTTCAGAGGTCCTCTGTGTCAGGCTCCTAACTTGTTCCCTCTTTTCTCCTCCTTCTGATGTTCATCCTCTTTGCCTCTGTATAGGGATTGAACATTTTAGCAAGAGTCCTCCCTCTTGATTAGTTTCTGTAGGTGTACTGATTTTAGTAGGTTTATCCTATATTATATGTCTATATGAGTGAGTATGTACTGTATGTGTCTTTCTGCTTCTGTAATAGCTCACTCAGGATGATCTTTTCCAGATCTCACCATTTACCCGCAAATTTCATGATTTCCTTGTTTTTTTTTTTTTTTTTTTTTTTTTATTGCTGAGTAATATTCCATTGTGTAGATGTACCACGATTTCTGAGTCCATTCCTCCACTGAGGGGCATCTGGGCTGTTTCCAGCTTCTGGCTATTACAAATAAGGCTGCTACAAACATGGTTGAGCACATGTTCTTATTGTGTACTTGATCCTCTTTTGGATATATGCCCAGGAGTGGTATAGCTGGATCTTGAGGAAGCATTATTCCTAGTTGTCTGAGGAAGCACCAGATTGCTTTCCAGAGTGGTTGTACAAGTTTACATTCCTACCAGCAGTGGAGGAGAGTTCCCCTTTCTCCACAACCTCTCCAGCATGTGTTGTCACTTGAGTTTTTTATCTTAGCCATTCTGAGGGGTATAAGGTGAAATCTTAGGGTTGTTTTGATTTGCATTTCCATTATGACTAAGGACATTGAACATTTCTGTAAGTGTTTCTCTGCCATTCGATATTCCTTTATTGTGAATTCTGTTTATCTCTGTACTTCAATTTTTAATTGGATTACTTGATTTGTTGCTGTTTAACTTCTTGAGTTCTTTACACATAAAGTACCTTGGTGTGAACCTAACCAAGCAAGTCAAATATTTGTATGAAAAAAATTTCCAGTCTCTGAAGAAAGAATTAGAAGAAGATATCAGGAGATAGAAAGATCTCCCATGCTCATGGCTTGGCAGGATTAATATAGTAAAAATGGCCATCTTACCAAAAGCAATCTACAGATTTAATGCAATTCCCATAAAATTACCAACACAATTCTTTACAGACCTTGAAAGAAAAATTCTCACCTTCATATGGAACAACAAGAAACCCAGAATTGCTAAAACAATTCTCTACAGTAAAAGATCTTCAGGAGGTATCTTCATCCCTGATCTCAAGATGTACTATAGAACAATAATACTAAAAACTGCATGGCACTGGCATAGAAACAGAATGGTGGATCAATGGAATCGAATAGAAGACCCTGACATTAACCCACACACTTATGGACACCTGATTTTTGACAAAGATGCCAAAACCATTCAATAGAAAAAAGATAGCATCTTCAACAAATGGTGTTGGTCTAACTGGCTGTCTACATGTAGAAAAATTCAAATAGATCCATACTTATCACCCTGCACAAAACTAAAGTCCAAGTGGATCAAAAATCTCAACATAAAACCAGACACACTAATCTGCTTAGAAGAAAAAGTGGGGAAGAGCCCAGAACTCATTGGCACAGGAAACAACTTCCTGAACAGAACACCAACAGCACAGGCTCTAAGAGCAACAGTTAATAAATGGATCTCATGAAACTGAAAAGCTTCTGTAAAACAAAGAACACTGTAGTCAGAAAAAAAAAAGACTGCCTACAGATTGGGAAAGGATCTTCACCAACCCTGTATCTCTTTGTCTCTTATTGTATTGAAAAGTAGGCTCCCTTTCAGGGTCAAGACCATTTCTTACTCATGATTTGACATTCATTCCAGTTACAGTTTTCATAGTACACAACTGATCAGTTTCCCCACCTGTGAAGTTAGACAATCTGCCTCATAGCTATTGTTGCAAATATTTTATTAGGATCTAGTTCTATCAGGTTTGACTGATGGCCAGGATTATAAGAAGAGATCATAGATCAGTACTATTTTATGCTTATAATTGTTGTTAGATATGAATTATGAACACAGAAATACAGAAGTCTTTAGAATTGCTTTCTGAGTTAGAAACTTTGGGCCTTATAACTTAAAACACTTTGAAGTCCTTAAATCAGCCACTTAGCATTCAAGCCTCACTTGACCTAAAATGATAGGTTATGTGTGTGTTTAATATTATTTTATTTTGCTTCTCTATTGTAAGTGTTAACTGCAGCAAAACCAGCTAATATTGAGATCCACCATCTGTAAACATAGTTTTTTTAGAAATTTGTAGATCAGAAGTTAGCTTTTTTTAACCAGGAGTTGCTCTGATTTGATAATTAGCCTGAATAGTTTTGTATTTGTGTGTGTGTATGTGTGTGTGTGTGTGTGTGTGTGTTTGTGAAATTTCTGCTCCATATCTAGAAGAAGAATTCCAGTTTCTTACCATTAAGTATTTTTAGGAAAGAGTTGGTTGTTGGGCTAGGGGGTTGAAAATATAGCTCAGTGATAGAGTGTTTTCCTAGCAGGAATAAGGTCACATGTACAATCCTCCCTCGATGAAAACCATACTGGGTATGCAGTGATGTTTAATGGGTTTATGCGTCATATTCCAGACTTCTGGAACAGCACAATGGATGAGTGAAGGAGAGTTTTATGTAGAAGCAGACATTGATGGGAAGTCAAGAGCAAAACAGATTCTCTAAACACCAAAGGCAAGTTCAGATGTGATTTGGCAATTTAAGAACCAGAACTCTAGTGGAATACTGATTCAATGTAATGATAAGGAATGGATTGGAATAAAATGTTGTCTGGATATCAAGATAGTGACTTTAAATTCCGGAGCTTTGTGCACAGAAAGCTGATAATCTCACATGAGCATGTTCTCAGAGTCAAGACAAGAAAAATGTAAAATCTGAGTTCTAGAAACTTGGGTATAATGGAAAGATTCTACAAGGGTGAAAGCCTGGACGACTGTTAATATTACGTGGCAGCAGAATGTGAAGGAAGTGAAGGGAAGATAACCTGAAGATAGCCCCAGTGTCAGAGCCAGTGTTCTCTTGCTGTGAGACACACCATGACCACAGCAATTCTAATGAAGAAAGTTCTTTAATTGGGCCCACTTACAGTTTCAGAGGTTTAGTCCATCATCCTCATGGCAGGGAGCATGGATGCTTGCAGGCAGGCATGGTAGCTAAGAGTTATATATTCAGATGAGAAGGCAGCAGAGAGGAACAGACACTGGGTCTGGCTTGAGCCCACCTCCAGTGACACACCTCCTCCAACAAGGCCACAATTTCTAATCTCTGTCAAGTATTGCCATTCTCTCATGACACATGATTCAAAGACATGAGCCTGTGGGGCCATTCCTTTTCAAACCACACACCTGGCTTTAAAGGGATGCACTCCCTGTTTTTTTTTTTTTCCCCTCTTCTGATGTCCATCCTCTTTGCCTTTATGATTGGGGATTGAGCATCTAAGTAAGAGTCTTCCTTCTTGATTAGTTTCTTTAGGTGTACAGATGTTAGTATGTTTATCCTATATTAGATGTCTAATATCCACTTATGAGTGAGTATATATACCCTGTGTGTCTTTCTGCTTCTGGCTTATCTCACTCAGGATGATCTTTTCTGGTTCCCACCATTTGCCTGCAAATTTCATGATTTCCTTGTTTTTTATTGCTGAGTAATATTCCATTGTGTAGATGTACCACAATTTTTGCACCCATTCCTCAAATGAAGGGAATCTGGGTTGTTTCTGGCTATTACAAATAAAGGTGCTACAAACATGGTTGAGCATGTTGTATACTTGAGCATCTTTTGGATATATGCCTAGGAGTAGTATAGCTGGGTCTTGAAGCACCAGATTAATTTCCAAAGTGGTTGTACAAGTTTACATTCCCACCAACAATGGAGGAGGGTTCCCCTTTCTCTATATCCTCTCCAGCACAGAAAGCCTCTGAAGGGCTCTACCCTACAGGGTATGGAAACAGATGCTGAGACTCACAGCCAAACTTTGGGCAGAGTGCAGGGAATCTTGTGAAAGAAGGGGAAGATAGAAAGGCCTGAAGAGGACAGGAGCTTCACAAGGAGAAGAGAGCAACAGAACCAAAAAGTCTGTGCACAGGGGTATTTTCTGAGACTGATACTCCAATCAATTCATGGAGATAATCTAGAACCTCTGCATGGATGTAGCCCATGGCAGTTCAGTTTCCAAGTAGGTAGCCTAGGAATGGGAACAGGGACTGTCTCTGATATGAACTGATTAGCCTGTTTTCTGATCACCTCTGCCTGATGGGGGAGCAGCCTTACCATGTCACAGAGAAAGACAATGCAGGCACTCCTGATAAGACCTGATAGACTAGGATCAGAAGTAAAGAGAGGAGGACCTCCCCTATCAGTGGACTTGAGGAGGGGAATGGGTGGAGAAGGGGGAGCGAGAGTGGAACTGGGAGGGAAGGAAGGAGGGAGCTACCAGAGGGATGCAAAGTGAATAAACTGTAATTAATTTTTAAAAGGGAGGCATTCCAAAACAACAAACAAACAACAACAACAAAACCAAACAAAATTAAAAAAACTGTTTTAAACAATCTAAACACGAGCCACATATTGAGCCACATAGGCAAGAGGTATTGGGAAAGCCTCTGTCCAGGAGAGCAGGATGAAGGTTTGCTATGAGCTGGCCAAAGAAAACTTTTGATAATGCCTTTAAAATTAAAATTTATGTCTGCTTTGAATCGCAAGCCTGTCCTTCGGTTGTGATGTACACTTTAATAAAGCGTATTGGCTCAGGTCTGATGGGTTCTCTGAATACTGGATCAACACATCAGAAAACAGATGTAACACAGTTATTTCACCATTACTTGAATATGTTTCGTACCTGAATTAGTTGGAAAAATTTGGAGAAGGCTAACCCTCAGTATGATTGAAGACTCCATTGGAAAAGGAAAGCTGGAATGGAAAAGGAAAAATGGAAAAGGCTGGAGCGATGACTCAGTGGTTCATAACACTTGTTCTTGCACAGGTCCTGAGCTCCAGCCTGGTTGTTCACAAACATCCATAACTCCAGTTGCGGGATGGAATGACTTTTGTGGATGAATAAGCCCCACACTCTTCTAAATTTGAGCATCACTAATTGCAATTCAGCAGCCATTGAAGCAGGACATTCTCCCCAAGCATGGTTGGATACCATAAAAAGCTAAAATGATACGCTCAGGATGCGAGGCTAAGCACTGCACTCAGGGTCAGCCGCTTTGGACCCAGAGAAGAGCATGTCTGATTGCATGCGGGTTGATGCCCCAGGTCCCGCCTCTGAGAAAAAGGTATGGACGGGTCTGATGCTCTTTGGGTGGATGACACCTAAATGAACATCTGTACAAAGTCCCAATTTATTTCTAATATCAGAGATCAGACCTCTACTCTTGCCTGATGCGTCTAAAACAAAAAGGGGGAACTGTAGAGAGCTGCGGAATGCTATGCCTTAAAGATGGAGCTGGTTTCCGCCTTCCACCTTCCCGATGGTGAGTGCTCTCTGTCACGAACAACTCCACATTTGGCTAAGGCTGAGGATCTGGCTTGCTTCCATGTATGTGGACCTATCTGCATTGCCCCCGTGGCACGCCTGGGTTGGCTACCCAGAGGCTATTTAAGCTGTGGGCTGGCTTTCCCCGGGGTCCGAGGATTGTTCAATGTTCCTGAATAAACTGCATTGAAAAAAAAAAAAAAAGAGGACATGAAGGTGGGAGGGGTTTGTTAGGGAGAGGATGGAGGACAGGGAAAGAGAAGCAGAACAGGCTTCCTAGAGATACTCTATACAGATGTAAAATTGTGAAAGTATGAAATAAAAATAATAAAGAACAAAAAAATAACCTCCCCCCACAAAAAAAGTAAAGAAAGAGAAAATCAGCTTGAGTCAACTTCAGAGACAGATGTGGTAAAGTGTAACTAAGAGCAAAGGGAATGACTAGAAAATATTCTAGATGATCTGTTTCCAAGTCAGCTTTTCATTGTATCATTATGGAAGGCAACACACTAGGATTGATGAGCATGAAATTAACCATAGTGATAAGAACTGAATTTATCAAAAAAGATGCATTAAAAATTCTGATTAGTATCCAGAGGAAAATTAAACCTAACTGTATCTCAATAATCAAGAATAGACTTCCATCCCGCATCATTTTAGAAACAAGAAAAAGATATTAATAAATTAACATTAAAAATTAATAAATACTGGCTTATAGACACACAAAATATGTTTTCTCTTATGGGCTTGGCAATATGTGAGAATAAGAGCTGAATCTTTCACAAGAATGAAAGATTATAAGAATGGTGGACAGACAGTCAATCAGACAGACAGTCAGACAGATGATAGATGATAAACTCAATCCTGTCAAAAAGCTATCTACTTGTTATGAGTTTCAGAAATAGAAAAGTGTTTGTGTTCTGCACATTTCCAAGGAGGCCTAGATGCTGCCCATCCTGAAGTGTGGCTTCTCCCAGAAGCACCATTGGCTTCTGGGAGGAAAAAGGGGAAAGCACAGGGTCAAGGTTTCACCTCTCCAGGACTTCTGGCCTCTGGAGAGGAAGAGTAGAACGTGCAACAGAGATCCATGCCCAAAGACCTTTGATTCAGCCAGAAGTGAGGGAGAAAAGATTTCTCCACAATAACTGCTCTCTCTCTCTCTCTCTCTCTCTCTCTCTCATGCTTTCTCTCTATCTCTCTCTCTCTTAATTAAACATAACATGTACCTAAAGAGGAAATGTGATTTGAGCAAATTTTTTATCTTTTGTCCTATTCCCAAAGCTTTCACATTTGCATCACTCCAACCTTTATCCTTTGTGTAGATACTCAATTAAACTCTTCTATATGAATATACCTATATATTTTGGAATTTTATAAAATATGTTTTTATATCTTGTGTTATTTTTCCCCAAACACTCTCCTCTGTTCTACCCTCCAATTTTTCTTCCCCTTAAATCTCCTTTCCCACTATTCCTTCTTTGACCTTCATATCACCTGTGTTCTATTTGCCTTTTTTTTAAGGTATTTCTTCCCCCTCTCCAAAAATAGTTTCTTTCTAATTTCCTGGTTTTTACAAATACTATAAATAAATAAATACTATAAATAAAGATTTTATATTCAGTTTCTATATCTAGGTTTCTTCACTCAGTATGATCTTCAGTTCTGTCCACTTACCTTACATATTTCAATAATTTCATTTTTTATTTTTTATTTATTTTTATTAATTACACTTTATTCACTTTGTATCCCCCCTGTAGCTCATTTCTTCCTCTCTCCCAACCCCTCCCTTCCTCCTCCTTCTTCACGCATGCCCCTCCCCAAGTCCACTGATAGGGGAGGTCTTCTTTTCCTTCCTTCTGATCCTAGACTATTAGGTCTCATGAGGACTGGCTGCATTATCTTCCTCTGTGGCCTGGTAAGGCTGCTCAGGGGGAGGTGATCAAAGAGCAGGCCAATCAGTTCATGTCAGAGGCAGTCCCTGTTCCCATTATTTTTAAGTATAATTGAGTACCATCCCATTGTGTATAGGTTCCCCATTTTCATTATTCATTCACCAGGTGATGGTCCTTGGGGCTGTTTCCATGTCTTATTTATTGTGACTATATCAACGATGAACACAGATGAGAATATGTCTCTGTTAAGGTAAAGAATCTTTTATATTTTTGGATGTGAGCTTAGACTTTAACAGCTGAGCCATTTCTCCAGCCCTATAAATGACAGCCCGAATGAGCCCTGATAGGTTATAGGTTAGGGTCAGATGGAAGAGGATGAGGTCCTCCACTATCAGTGGACAGGGGTGAGGTGGGAAGGGGCATGGGGTGGAATGGGAGAAGGGTGGAGCTATAGGGATACAAAGTGAATAAATTGTAATAAATAAAAAATAAATAAATAAATAAATAAGACAATTTTTTGGGGGGTTATATGCCCAGAAATGCTGCATCTAGCTTATATGGAAACCTATTTCTAGATCTTTAAAGGAAGTACGGAACTAATTTCCATTGTGGCCACAGGAGTTTGCACTTCTACCACCAGAGCATGAGGGTCCCATTCTCTCCATCCTTACCAGCCTTTATGGTTTTCGTTTTTTTTAAATTTTTTATTAATTGCACTTTATTCATCCTGTATCCCCCCCCATAAGCGCCTCCCTCCTCCCCTCCCGATTCCACGCTCTCTCCCATTTCTGCATGTATGCCACTCCCCAAAACCACTGATAGGGGAGGTTCTCCTCTCCTTTCTGATCCTAGTCTATCAGTTCACATCAAAAGTGGCTGCATTGTCATCTTCTGTGGCCTGATAAGGCTGCTCCCCCTCAGGGGGAGGTGATGAAAGAGCAGGCCACTCAGATTATGTCAGAGGAAGTCCCTCTTCCCATTACTATATAACCCATTTGGACACTGAACTGCCATGGGCTACATCTGTGCAGGGGCTCCAGGCCATCTCCATGAATAGCCCGTGGTTGGAGTATGAGTATCTGGGAAGTTCCTTGTGTTCAAATTTTCTTGTTCTGTTGCTCTCCTTGTGGAGACCCTGTCCTCTCCAGCTCTTACTATTTCCCACTTCTTACATAAAATTCCATTCACTCTGCCCAACAGTTGGCCATCAGGTTCAGCATCTGCTTTGGTAGTCTGTAGGGCAGAGGCTTTCAGAGGCCCTCTGTGGTAGGTTCCTAGTTTGTTTCCTGTTTTCTTCTTCTGGCTTTCAGAAGCCCTCTGTAGAAAGTTCCTAGGTTGTTTCCTGTTTTCTTGTTCTTCTGATGTCCATTCTCTTTGCCTTTCAGGATGGGGATTGACCATTTTAGTTAGGGTCCTCTCTCTTGCTTAGTTTCTTTAGATGCACAGATTTTAGTGGGTTTGTCCTATGTTGTATGTCTATATGAGTGAGTATATACTTTGTGTTTCTTTTTGCTTTTGGGACAACTCACTCAGGATGATCCTTTCCAGGTCCCACCATTTACATGCAAATTTCATGATTTCCTTATTTTTCATTGCTGAGTAATATTCCATTCTGTAGATGTACCACAATTTCTGCATCCATTCTTCAGTTGAGGGGCATCTGGGTTGTTCCCAGCTTCTGGCTATTACAAATAAAGCTGCTACAAACATGGTTGAGCAAATGTCCTTTTTGTGTACTTGAGCCTCTTTTGGATATATGCCTAGGAGTGGTATGGCTGGATCTTAAGGAAGTGCTATTCCTAGTTGTCTGAGAAAGCTCCAGATAGATTTCCAGAGTGGTTGTACAAGTTTACATTCCCACCAGCAGTGGAGAAGGGTTCCCCTTTCTCCACAACCTCTCTAACATCTGTTGTCACTTGAGTTTTTGATCTTGGCCATTCTCATGGGTATAAGTTGAAATCTCAGAATTGTTTTGATTTGCATTTCCCTAATGGCTAATGAGGTTGAGCATTTCTTTAAGTGCTTCTCTGCCATTCCATATTCCTTTCCAGAGAATTCTCTGTTTAGTTCTGTTCCCCATTTTTTAAGTGGATTACTTGGTTTGCTGCTTTTCAGCTTCTTTAGTTCTTTATATATACTGGATATGAGTCCTCTGTCAGATAAAGGGTTGGTGAAGATTCTTTCCTAATCTGTAGGCAGTCACTTTGTTTTGATGACAGTGCCCTTTGCTTTGCAGAAGCTTTTCAGTTTCATAAGGTCCCATTCATTGATTGTTGCTCTTAGAGCCTGTGCTGTTGGTGTTTTGTTCAGGAAGTTTTCTCCTGTACCAATGAGTTCTAGGGTATTCCCCACTTTTTTTTTCTAGCCAATTTAATGTGTCTGGTTTTATGTTGAGGTCTTTGATCCACTTGGACTTCAGTTTTGTGCAGGGTGATAAGTATGGATCTATTTTCATTTTTCTACATGAAGACATCCAGTTGGACCAGCACCATTTGTTGAAGATGCTATCTTTTTTCCATTGTATGGTTTTGGCGTCTTTATCAAAAATCAGGTGTCCATAAGTGTGTGGGTTTATTTCTGGGTCCTCTGTTCGGTTCCATTGATCCACCATTCTGTTTCTATGCCAGTACCATGCAGTTTTTAAAACTGTTGCTCTATAGTACAATATAAGATTAGGGATGGAGAAACTTCCAGAAGATCTTTTATTGTAGAGGATTGTTTTAGCAATTCTGGGTTTCTTGTTGTTCCATATGAAGGTGAGAATTTTTCTTTTAAGGTCTGTAAAGAATTGTGTTGGTAATTTGATGGGAATTGCCTTGAATCTGTAGATTGCTTTTGGTAAGATGGCCATTTTTACTATGTTAATCCTGCCAAGCCATGAACATGGGAGATCTTTCCATCTTCTGATATCTTCTTCTAATTCTTTCTTCAGAGACTTGAAATTTTTTTCATACATGTCTTTGACTTCTTTGGTTAGGGTTACTCCGAGGTACCTTATGTCATTTGTGGCTATTGTGAAGGGTGTTGTTTCCCTAATTTCTTTCTCAGTCCTTTTGTCTTTCACAGGAGGGCTACTGATTTTTTTGAGTTAATTTTGTATCCGGCCACTTTGCTGAAGGTGTTTATCAGCTTTAGGAGTTCCCTGGTAGAGTTTTTGGGGTCACTCATGTATACTATCATATCATCTGCAAATAGTGATAATTTGAGTTCTTCCTTTCCAATTTGTATCCCCTTGATCTCCTTCAACTGTCTTATTGCTCTAGCAAGGACTTCCAGAACTATGTTGAAGAGATATGGACAGAGTGGGCAGCTTTGTCTTGTCCCTGATTTCAGTGGGATAGCTTTAAGTTTCTCTCCGTTCAGTTTGATGTTGGCTATAGGTTTGCTGTATATCGCCTTTAATATGTTTAGATATATGCCTTGTATCCCTGATCTCTCCAATACTTTAAACATGAATGGATGTTGGATTTTGTCAAATGCTTTTTCACCATCTAGGGAGAATATCATGTGGTTTTTTTCTTTCAGTTTGTTAATATGATGGATCACAGTGATGGATTTCCATATGTTGAACCACCCTTGCATGCCTGGGATGAAGCCTACTTGATCATGGTGGATGATATCTTTGATGTGTTCTTGTATTCCGTTTGCGAGCATTTTGTTGAGTATTTTTGCATCAGTGTTCATAAGCGAGATTGGCCTGAAGTTCTCTTTTTTTGTTGGGTCTTTGTGAGGTTTAGGTACCAAGGTGACTGTAGCTTCATAGAATGAGTTTGGTAATATTCCTTCTGTTTCTATTTTGTGGAATAGTTTGAAGAGAACTGGAGTTAGCTCTTTTTTGAATGTCTGGTAGAATTCTGCGCTGAAACCATCAGGTCCTGGGTTTTATTTGGATGGGAGACTTTCAATGACTGCTTCTATTTCCTTGAGGGATATAGGACTATTTATTTGATTTACCTGGTCCTGATTTAGCTTTGGTAAGTGGAATCGATTAAGAAAATTTTCCATTTCATTTAAATTTTCAAATTTTGTTGCATATATACTTTTGAAGTAAGTCCTAATTATTGTTTGAATTTCCTCACTGTCTGTAGTTATGTCTCCCTTTTCATTTCTGATTTTGTTGATTTGGATGGTGTCTCTCTGCCTTTTAGTTAGCTTGGCTAAGGGTTTGTCTATCTTGTTGATTTTCTCAAAGAACCAGCTCTTAGTTTCATTGATTCTTTGAATTGTTTTATTTGTTTCCAGTTGATTGATTTCAGCCCTGAGTTTGATTATTTCCAGCCATCTACTCCTTTTTGGTGTGTCTGCTTCTTCTTTTTCTAGGGTTTTTAAGTGAGCCATTAAGTTGCTTGAATGCACTGTCTTGAATTTCTTCTTGAAGGCACTTAGTGCTATGAACTTTCCTCTTAGCACTGCCTTCGTTGTGTCCCACAAGTTTGGGTATGTTGTGTCTTCATTTTCACTGAGTTCTAGGAAGATTTTAATTTCTTTCTTTATTTCTTCCCTGACCCAGCTGTCTTTTATAGCAAGTCGTTCAGTTTCCATGTATGTGTAGGCTTTTTGCTATTTCTGTTGTTATTGAGGTCCAGCTTTATTCCATGGTGATCATACAGGATACAAGGGATTATTTCAATCTTTTTGTATCTGTTGAGGCTTGCTTTGTGACCAACTATGTGGTCTATTTTGGAGAAAGTTCCATGAGGTGCTGAGAAGAAGGTAAATTCTTTTGTGTTTGAGTGTAAGGTTCTGTAAATGTCTGTTAGGTCCATTTGATTCATGACCTCTGTTAGAGATATTGTTTCTTTGTTTAATTTCTGTTTAGTTGACCTGTTCTTTGTTGAAAGTGGGGTGTTGAAGTCTCTCACTATTAATGTGTGGGGATCTATGTGTGGTTTAAGTTTTATCAATGTTTCTTTCACAAATATGGGTGCCCTTGTATTTGGGGCATAGATGTTCAGGATTGTGATGTCTTCTTGGTGGAATTTTCCCTTGATGAGTATGAAGTGTCCTTCCCCATCTCTTTTGATTAATTTTGGTTGAAAGTCTATTTTATCAGATATTAGAATGGCTACTCCTGCTTGCTTCTTGCATCCAATTTCTTGCAAAGCCGTCTTCCATCCCTTTACCCTCAGGTAATGTCTATCTTTGTGACTTAGGTATGTTTCTTGTATACAACAAATTGCTGGGTTTTGTTTACACATCCATTCTGTTAATCTGTGTCTTTTTATTAGAGAATTAAGTCCATTGATGTTGAGAGAGATTAATGACCAGTGGCTGTTAGATCCTTTGAATTTGATGTTGGCTGTGGTCATATGGTTGTGTGCTTGGTTGCTTTTTGTTTTACTGTAGTTGGGTTATTTATTTCCTGTGTTTTCTTGAATGTAGCTAGTCTTCTTGGGTTATATTTTCCCTTCTAGTGTTTTCTGTAATGCTGGATTTGTTTGTAGGTATTGTTGAAATGTGTTTTTGTCATTGAATATCTTGTTTTCTCCGTCTATGAAGACTGAGAATTTTTCTGGGTATAGTAGCCTGGGCTGACATCTGTGTTCTCTTAGGGTCTGCATGATATCCGTCCAGGCCTTTCTGGCTTTCATAGTCTCTGTTGATAAGTCAGGTTTCATTCTAATGGGTTTGCCATTATATGTTACTTGGCCTTTTTTTCTTGCAGCTTTTAGTATTTTTTCTTTGTTCTGTATACTTACTGTTTTGATTATTATGTGGCGGGAGGATTTTCTTTTCTGGTCTAATTTATTGGGTGTTCTATAGGCCCTCTTGTATTTATTGGCCTCTCCTTTAAGTTGGGGAAATTTTCTTCAATGATTTTATTGAAAATATTTTCTGGGCCTTCGTTCAGGAAATCTTCTTTTTCCTCTATTCCTATTATTCTTAGGTTTTGTCTTTTTATGTTGTCTTGAATTTCTTGCCGGTCTGTGTCAGGAATTTTTTAGATTTAATGTTTTCTTTCACAGATACATCTATTTCTTCCATTGTATCTTCCATACCTGAGATTCTTTCTTCCATTTCTTGTAGCCTATTCGTTATGCTAACTTCTGGAGTTCCTGCTTTCTTCCCTAAGTTCTTTCTCTCCACAATTTCTTCCATTTGTTTTTTGTTTGTTTGTTTGTTTGTTTTTGTTTTTGTTTTTTAATTTTTCCAATTCTATCTTCAGGTCTTGAGCTATTTTGTTGGTTTCTTCACCTATGTGACTGTATTTTCATGTTTTTCTGTCAATTCCTTCAGCTGTTTGTTTGAACAATCCACTCTTTCTTTTATTTCATTCAGTGATTTAAGCATTTGCTCTCTAAAGGCCACAGACTGTTTGGCTGCAGTTTCCTCTATTTCTTTTCGTATTTTATTTGTTTCCTTCGTTATCTTTTTCATGAGCATAGATGTTAGGTCATCTCCTTGAATTTCAATTATGCTGGGGTGTCTAGAGCTATTTGCCCCTGGATAACTGGGTTCTGGAGATGCCATATTGCTCTGGCTTTTGTTGGTTGAACTTTTACGCTGTCCTCTACCTATTGGGCTATCTTAGTTGTTTGAATTTAGTTTCTGGTTGTTCCTGGACTCTTGTAGTGGAGAGAATCCCTTTGGCAGGAAGATAGTTTTTCCTCAAGGAAGCCTTCTCAGCTTTTTGGGTATAGTCACTGGATGGCCGGTGTTTTTCAGGAGTTGCTACAGCTCACCTCAGGCATAGAGCCCTGGGTGGTAACTGTGATCCTGACTAGTCAAGAGGGCTCTCCTCTCACCAGGAGAAGTCCTGGAGACAGTTGCCCTCCTTCTGGGTTTCTTTCTGTAAATTTAGTGATCAGCTGCTGTAACCTGTGTGTCCTGTGGTTTGTTCGGTTTTGTTAGGGATAACTGGTTGCTCCTTGGAGCAGGATCTCAGGGTTCCTGGTCTTTTGTAGGTCTGAGGTTGGGGCTCTGTGCCCCAGAACCCAAGAGGTAATCTGTGGTGGGTGAGTACAGCTCTCCTGGTAACACCAAGCTATCTGGGGCACAGCAGTTCCCTGGGTTAGGCCAGTCTGTGGGAACTTTTCCGGTGATATACTGGGTTGCCTAAGTCTGTCCCCTTTGCTTTGTTCCTTGTTCCTTGTGAGGGTTTCTCCAGTCAGTGACTCTAAGACTCTGGTGTCTTGGGGCACACAGTTCTGTTTGTAAGGAGTAGTTGGTACAAAGCAGGCCTCTGGGCTGGCGGAGCGTGTGCCTGCCTGCTAGTCTGTGGGAGCTGGGTTCCCAATAAGTCTGTGCTCCCTGTTTGGGCCCGGACTGTGATGGCTGGGCGTACTTGCCTGTTTGCGATCTGCAGTCTGCTAGACTTTCCCCAGGCAAAGCCTAGGTGACCCCAGCAGCCCGGTTTCTTCCTTCCCTGTGGGGTCCTCTCCGGACAGGTGTTCCCAGTCCCTGTTGCACTGGAGCGCACAGCTCCTCTATACTGGTGAGCTGGGTGAGCAGCTCTCCGTGTGGCAGGAGCTCAGTTGTGATGGCGGCAGGTACCCAAGATCCTCGAGACCTTCCAGGGAAAGACTGGGTGACCCATGATCAGTCTCACAACTTTGATTCCCCGTGGGTTTTCTTGCAACTGGGACTCCCAGTCTCAGGCACCCTTGTGCCCACCAATCAGCCTGGGAAAGTGATCGGGACATGCAGGCTTGCGGCTCTAGCCCAGAGACCCAAAGCCTGCGTTACCCGGGAATTCTTCCCGGTTCTGGCTGGGCAGCCGAGAGTGGACCTGACCGATTCCCACGCTGTGGGAGCCTCCCTCACCTGGGAAACACGATCACTGTAGTTTTAGGGCCCAGAGTTCAGTCTCCTGGTCGCTGCAGGGAGAGTGCTATCCTGCTTCTAAGACCCGGTGTTCCCCCGGCGCTGCCATCTTGGCTCTCCTCCCTTTTTAGTTTTCTTAATCTTAGCCTTTCTCAGTAGATAAGGAGAAATATTGAGGTAGTTTTAATTTACATGTACCTGGTTCCTGAGGGTGATTAAAACTCTTAAAAATTATTTTTAAACATATGTATTTTCTTTTTTGAGAACTCTAAGGTATTATTTTAAATAATAAAATAATCTATACACAGCAGTTTGTATCACTTCACAAACATTGTATATCACTTTCAAAATGTATATGTTCCAATATCAAATGCCAGCATTTTATGAGTACTAGAAACATTAAATGCAAATATTACATGTTTTCTAGTGTATGTGTGTGGGTGATTTGCCTTCAGGCATGTGTGGACCCTGTGAATGAGCAGTGCCTGAAGAGTCCAGAAGATCCCTGGAATTGGAGCTACAGATGGCTATAAGTCACCATGTATATGATAGCCATTCTTGGTTGTTAACTTGACTACATCTGGAATTAACTAAAACCCACATGGTTAGGTACACATGTGTGAGACTGTTTTGTTAAATTAAATCACTTGAAGTAGGAAGACTTTCTTTTAATTTAGATATTTTAATGTAGGAAAACCCATCTCTAATCTGGGCCACACCTTCTCCTGGAAGCTTATATAATGGCCAAGAAAAAGGAAGTTTTCTCATGCCTAATCTCTCTTACCCTCACTGGCAAGTCCACTTCTTCCCTGGTATTAGAGACTACTTTGCCAGGATTCTGGAATATACTGAAGACCAGCTGAGACATGCAGCCTTATGGACTTAATGAACAACTCCTGGAGTCGTGGACCTTCTGTTGGTAGACATCTACTGATGGAATAGCTGACCTACAGCCTGCAAACCATTCTGATAAATCCCCATTTATACATATTCTGTTCCTCTAGAGAATACTTAGTAAAACAATGTAGGTGCTGAGAAATAAATTCAGGTTCTCTGGACTAGCAGGCATCGATTTTTTTTGGGGGGGGGCGTGTTGCCATTACCACAGTGGAAGCTTGATAATAAGTATTATCCCTGGAATATGTGTAAAGTGGAAACATGGATATGGCTGTATTGCCATGATAGCTACCAGAATACAACCAGGATATTCCTTTAAGGATTTGCAAAATACAGGACTTTCTTGTGAAAATTTTCTACAAAACCTACTAGAAAGGCAGAGACCTCCTTTTAAGATCGTGAAGTATAAAAGAAAATTTCTAATGTTTAACTTCTGTATTTGCTTTGCTCCAAGTCATCTCAATGTCATCACCATTTCTGTGAGGCTTCTGCATAAACCTGTTATTCTCAATATTTACTTTCTTCCTCAGTAATGAGGCAAGTGAGAAATAATATGGTTACATAAAAATCAGCCAAGTAGTTCTTTGAATCCATCAGCAAAACCAAAGTTAATACTGACAACATTTCAGAACGTATGTATTAAAAGTAGTTCAGTGTGAATGACTTTCAGTTACATTATAAGGAACCACATTGGTTCTAGAAATGGATAGTTATTATAGTCCCCACAACCAGAAGACACAGTAACATACTGCACTTAAATCTGCTTTGGTTAAGGGAGAACTTTCTTTGTTTTTGGTTTCTTTTTCTTTTTCCAAAAACAGGATTTGTTTACAGGGTTTGTCTGTATAGCCTTGGACTTTCTTTGTAGACCCAGCTGGCCTCAAACTAACAGTGATCCTCTTGTCTCTGTCTTCCTGAGTGCTGGGATTAAAGATGTGTGCCACCATGCCTGGCTGAGAATTTTAATTTTTAAAATTTAATTTTAACTTTAAGAGATTTTTATTTTAGTTAGTAGGCATTGTATAAATGCAGACACATCTCATGTTAGTTGAGTCAATAACTCAGCCACTCTTGGTTAATAATTATGTTGTTAAACCATCAGAGTCAGGGCCTTTTAAAATTGTTGATTGCAATGGTGCAATTATAATTCTTATGTTTGCCTTTCAGGATTCAAGGAAAAGTATGGTTAAAATACTTTTGTATTTAATTTATAATGGCAGATATTTGCATTCCAATAAATAATAGGTGGTGACTTATAAAGAAGAAATGAGACCTCGGAAACATGTTATTCCTAGTCCATAGTTAGAAAAATAGCAAATCATTGAATAGACCTTGCAGAGGATAAACACAAATTTCCCTGGGAGGCTTAGCACATATAATCCATTCATGTTGCCATTGGTTGAGATGGCTCTGATGTAGAAGTTGTTAATCTGGAAAATAGTAGAAAGAGTAGTTAATGTAAGTGTGTGGTATTAGGCACAGAGAAGATAACACCTCATTATCAGGAGCTAGAAAGTCCTGGGAGCAAAAGAGCAGGGAAGTGGAGAGTGTGCTGAGAAAGAAGTATGTGGATCTTTGACATCTTCTCTTGTCGTTTGTATTTACTATGCATACTAAAGAGACCCTAGAGAGCATACAAATATACTTTGAGGCTTATGTTCAGGAGCACTGATTCTGATTTCAGGCAGTGTAATTCTACCTCAAAAGCTTCTTCATTATTGAGATAACTACAAGCCAGTTTTTGAGATGACCTTTGTTGACGTGCTCTCATTTTCTCAGATGAAAATCAAACTATACATTTTTATCTTCTTGTTATTTTGACCTATTCAAAAAGCCTTCACATTTTTTCTTCCCTCAGTTGTTATTGTAGCAGCATGCTTTAAATTAAGAAGCTATATATCACAGCCCATTGTGAACTCTAATCATTGCCAATAAATTTTAAAAGGCAGTTGCTATGTTACATTATTATTAATTTTAAACAGAAAAAAATAATACAGTACAAAACAGTACAGGCCCTTGGGCCAGTGTTTATATTACTCAGATCATGGTGTTTTAAGAAGAAATCATTATGTTTTCTTAAACATGAGTTTGTTTTTGCTAGAAATAAATATTACTAACTATATTTTCCATCACTAAACAAATGTTTATTGAACACCCATTCAACAAATGCATGTTGAACATCAGTTCTTTTCAAGACAAAGAGCTAGGTATTCCAAAGGTTCTGCAAGGCATAAACATAGAACATGAAAACAAAAGTTAACTATGAAAAAAGAGATGGTTCAGTCTCTAACTGGGATATCTATACCACAAGCACTTTGCTAACAAAGCAGAAATAAAGACAATAGGTCGGTCTAGGCATGCCCTTGTTATTAGAGGATGGTCAGATTTAAGTCAATACAAATGTTGTAGGGTTTACATCAATAATGAAGCTGGTAGCACCAACTAGAACTTTTATTCTATGAATAAAGACAAGGATTCATTGAAGGAACTAGCAATAGGGAATGTGGGAACTGATCTGTCATGTAAGGAACATGAATACAAGAAAGTAGAAGTAACCTAATAAATATAGTTTTATCAAGCCTCCAACTTTAGACTACAAAGCATGAAATCCTTTCTGAATTTGTGTTCACTTTCATAAGAAATCATGGTCATGAATATTTTAACCTCTGTGTTTCATTTTGATTTTACCATCTGTCTATCCTCTTTTAGTCAATTGCTATAACAGTTATCCCAGGATACACACATAAAAACTTTAAGTCAATAAATTTGTAGTTCTCTGTAAACCATCAACCATATGGTCTAAGTACCTTGATCAGAGGACTATAAATTTGATTAAGTTTTTAAGAAACACATCTGGATTAAGTAGCAAAAACCCACAATAGAGTGGCAGGGGATACTGGCCATGAGTAAGTCTGGTCCAACATTTTTAAACACTTGAACAAAAGGTTATTAATTGTGGCCTCTCAACAACTCACTATTTTAAAATTTTATCTCAGATCACTACAAATTTAGACTATTATGCATTGTCCCCAGAGTCTAGCCCATATTGCCCTTCTAAAATTCAGGGAGTATTTAGGATTTGCTGTGAATTTTTTTTTTTTTCATGAAGCAGTGAAATAAAATCTTATGAGGATGACACAATCTTAACACCAAAGAGCTGTAATTATCTACACTGAAGCCAACACGAGGCTGACCCTGCACCATGGTCACAGATTGGGGAAGGTCTTACAGGGCTCTCCTGCTTCCTACTGAAGTATTGGTTACTGAAAGATTCTGGGACTGAAAGTCATTGTCTTCAGTTATGTATTCACCTATAGGCTCACAGAGTTGCAGTTGGGAGTTACAAACCCAACATCACACAGACAGCCTTGGGTCACAAACAAACGAAAAGACTTACATTAGAGAAAAGGATTATAATATAGGGTCTGTGTGTGCAGTTGACAAGTGGGAGGAGGAAATAGTCAATGATTTGTATATGTTTGAAAACTGAAAATAATGAATGTAGTTTAAAAGTTTGCTTTTGCTTTAATTAAAGTACAACCTTAACTCAGGAACCATAATTCTCAAATATCCAGATTTTTCTTATCATTTTTTAGAAAATAAAATGTCAACTAAATGAAATTACACATGTGATATTGATTAAAATATAGTTCCCTCACATGTCCTAGTCTTAGCACACATTTCTTCCCCCTAAACCTGTATTAACTGCAGAATTATTAATTGGAGTTGACATTCAGAATGACTCCAAAAGCCTTTCCTATTGACCAGGAAACCATCAATCCCTCATATTTATCATGGTGCAGAGGGAGAGTCCGAGTGTTGGAATAGTTCTCCTCAACATGGAATTGTCTCAGCTCACACATCCACTATTCTTTTTTTCACCACCATCATAGATCTGGCTGAGTTCTTAAACCTCAGGGTCACATCTTTAATTGTTTGCAACTGCCTTCATATTTCCCCCTCATAAATGTACAGCACAGTGAGCATGTAAACTTTCATTATTTTATCAAATAATTTATATCATACTTTTATTACTTACTCATATTTATAGTCTATTACTCTTACAGTGGAAATTCACCTTAGGTAAATTTATAACTAGTTACATAAATAGTTTGTTATTGTACTGTTTATTACAGACACAATTTGCTTTACATTGTATATATTGAGTTTGAAGCTGGTTGACCTATGAATACAGTGTATGGATGTAGAAGGCTGATTCCATATAAATTTTCTATCTTCCTATCATGACTTTCTTAAATCTGAAATATTTGTTTAACTCATACAAAAGAAAAGAAGATTGGAAAGCTAAATATTATGATTAATGCTTCCTAAAAACTTTGGGGAACTATAAAAGATTATTATAATACATAAACCTTTCCTGTTTTCTTTTAAGTAGGATTGTGATTCCTGACAGCTCCATGTCTTCTTGGTAGTCTATTTTCTATTCTGAAAATTTTTAAGTGAAGAAATTTAACAATGTTAAAATTTCTTCAATAAATACTCTGGAAAGTGAGTATGCATATGTGTGTGTGCATATGTGAGTATGCATATGTGTTTTCTTACTACTGTGACCAAATACTTAAGGGAGGAACAGCTTATTCTGGCTCATGATTTGAAAGGATAGATAATCATGGTCAAAGCACATTGTATCAGTGTGGGTACAAGGCTGCCTGTGTCTGTCTCCATGGATTAAGGAGAGGCTGAATAAGAGTGGCCCTAGGCCCTGAAACACAAGGACTGCTTCTAGTGACCTTCTTCTAGTGTTGCTCCATTTTCTAAAGCTTCTAAGGCTTATCTAAACACCATCAGAAATTGGAGACCTTATTGGATTTAATAAGCACAATTAATTTTTTAAATTAAAGTTAAAACACAGGAATTTATACGGGACTTTTCACTTTTCATATATACCAGCACATATATACTATATGAATTAAATTTAGTTATATACTTTAGTTGTGATTAAAACACCTCTTAGAACAACTTGATACAAATGAAATGTACATTTTCATACTTGTAGAGAAAACAGAATGTATATCATGAATTAAGTCCTTGGTAGCTTTCAAAGTACATTCTCATGCATGTTCCCTGGTGAATCTCAAGGCATTGGCCCCTGTGCATCATCAATCAATGTGCTGTCCTTTGATTTGATGGGTTAAGTAACTTTCAGTCAAGTCTTTACAAGGAACAGAATTTGTGGTTCTTAAGATTTCATGTGAAATAATCTTACAGTTTTATCATCATCATCATTGTTATTATTATTATTATTTCATCAGATAGAGAAGGTGACTAGGGCAAAGTTTTAACAGTTTGTTAGGTAAAATTACCTACCTTCCTGTAGTGTACAAATGGGTAGTTCTTAATATCTGACAAAGGGCTTATATCCAGAATATATAAAGAACTCAATAAATTAAACAGTAACAAATGAATAATCCAATTAAAAAATGGGATACAGAGCTACAACAGAGAATTCTCAACAGAGAAATCTCAAATGGTGGAGTAGCACTTAAAGAAATGCTCAGCTTCCTTAGTCATCAGAGAAATGCAAATTAAAATGCCTCTATGATCCATCTCACATGTGTTAGAATTGCAAATATCCAAAACTTAAGTGACAGCACATGTTGGCAAGGATGTGGAGAAAGGGGAGCACTCCTCTATTGCTGGTGGGAGTGCATACTTGTATAACCAGTTTGAAATTCAATATGGTGCTTTCTTAGAAAACTGGGAATAGCCATACCTCAAGACCCAGGTATACCACTCTAGGGCATACACTCAAAAGATGCTCCACCATCCAAGGACATTGTTCAACCATGTTCAGAGCAGCTTTATTTGTAATAGCAGAAACTGTAAACAACCCAGATGTCATTCAATTGAAGAATGCATAAAGAAACTGGCATGTTTACACAATGGAATACTACTCAGCCATTAAAAACAAAGAAATCATAAAATTTACAGGCAAATGGATGAAACATGAAAAGATCATTCTGAGTGAGGTAACACAGACCCAGAAAGACACACAGGGTATATACTTACATATAAGTGGATTTTAGTCATATAGCACAGGATAGACATACTGCAAAGCACAGACTCCAAGAAGATAAGCCTGATGGGCATCTTAGGCTTTATGCTGACCCATTAGTTAGGGGAGTGTGATATATCTCTGACATGGACTATGTTGCCTGTTTTCTTATCACTTCCCCCTGATGGGACTTCCCTACAAGGCCACAGGGGAGGAAGACAAACTCAGTCCTCATGTGAATAGATGAGCTGGGGTGTCTAGGAAGGGGGGATTCCCTATTCAGAGGAATAGAGGACAGGGGGTGCTGGAGGGTGGGACTGGGAAGAGAGGAGGAAGGGACATATGACTGAGATGTAAATTTGATTAATTAATTTTAAAAATTAAACAGAATGGAAAGTCTTGATGGCAGACCACGTAAGCTCTTAACAAATGCTTTCTGGGGAACTAATGTAATAAAATGGTTGTGTTGTGGATATAAACATGTTTTTGTTTTAATCCCAGTATGGGATGTGGGGCTGATTCAGATAGTCCACAGCAGCAAACTATTTGCGTCTTGGGGGCTCTGAAAGGAGCTCTTTCCCAGCTGCAGAGAGTTTAAATATGAGGACTCTGGAGAAAGAATAAATGTCAGAGCCCGGAGCATGTTGGGGAGCTCTGAGAAAGAACAAAGCTGCTGCTGCTTACTGCTGTAGCTACTGGTTGCTGTTGATGTTGTGAGACAGGAAGTTGGAGATCTCCTGACATGAGGATTGGAATGGCTCCAAGGAACCCAAAAACAACCCTAACCAGCAGGAAGCAGCTAAGAAAGAGAACTGCACCCTTTCTCCCACTAACTTTTTCTCTCCTACCTGTTGGTAGGACTTGGGGTGAAATAGGGAGAAAGAGAAATAAAAAACATAAATAAAAGATTTTAAATATAGTAGGCCAACAGAGTTTCCATATTTCTTAATACATGTGGGTCCTTAAATGCACTACTTTTTTGAAATAAAAGGTTTTATTTATCTTTCTCCCACCTTCTAGCTTTCTTTTTAAATATCATTAAATCTAATATGACTTTATGGAAAAGCTTAGAAAATATGCTTTATGTTATAGACTTACTGCATCATGTCAAACATTGTGGTTACATTCTAGAAATTAACAATGTTCATGTAGAATTTTCCATGTACTTCTTGGCGGTAAGACGCAGCCTGTGCCAAATTAAAAAAGCTAAACATGATGGATAATAATAAAGAAGTGACTTGTAATAAGCTATTTATAGATTGTTCTCAGATTGCCTAACTAGAAGGGAAAAGAACACTCTCCTGGTGTTACATATTATATAGCATTTGCAGTCACCAATGTTTGATAATTACATGGATTTTTCAAAGCACTTGCTGTTGAAAGAAGTTCTCCCAGTCTTCAGTACCATATTCTCTGTTGTATCCTTTATGTAGTTTTGCAATGGAACTATTCACTAGACTGACAGTATGTTCATATTCTAAATGAAAGTTCACTCTCTTTCATGTCTAGTAATACGTAGCTTCCTTCTTGGGACATATCATATATATTGCTCTAACCATGGATTTGGATTTGTTTGTTTATTTGTTTGTTTTTTACACATATCTGGAAAAGAGATTACAAAGACTTTCTTATCTGCTGTTTGATCACTAGATCTAACCAAAATTATCAGTCTGACAGCCAAATCCTCTCCATTCCTTCACTTGGCTTCTTACACTTTAACTTAACTCATTGGATGACAGGATAACCCCTTGGATGATGATCCACAGGGTGCTTTGAGATTAATGAGGGATCATGCATGGAATGTGCTTTGAAAGCTATCATATGTGTGATTTATACTATAAATAATTATGAATATAATTAATTCATAGTTATATATTCTGTTTATCTCAAGACATAAGAAAACTACTTTATATGTAGTTGTTCTATGAAGGTGTTTTAATTATATGTAAAGTATTTAATTAAAATTATTCTATATAGCACATATAAGCAAGTATATGTGAAATGGCTCCCACAAGTGTCTGTATTTGAACACTTGGTAGCCAACTTCTTATCCTTCCCATAGCTCAAAAATAGGCACTTACTTTTTAAAATTTTGTGTTTTCAAATGTCTGAAAGCTCCAAAAACAAAGTTAGCACTTTCCTTAGGCACTACCTGAAGCTAATAACCTGTTTTAAAATGTCTGATGTATTAGCCAATTCAAGAAGTCACTGTACAAGGTTACACTCCCACCAGCAGTGGAGGAGGGTTCCCCTTTCTCCACATCCTCTCCAGCATGTGTTCAAGAAGTCACTGGATATAGGTAAGTTATTTTCATTTCATTAGCCATCATGTCCTCTATTGGGATTGTGTGGCTTTGGCAAATCCTCTATCAAATGCTTGATGGAATCTGTATCTTGAGTCTGCATCTTAGTTAATAATTTGTGACAGACTTATGTTTGATGTTACAATATTTAGAAATTATTAAAAACACGGTTCTTAGAAAAATGTGTAAACAAATTATAGAAAAATGTGTAATCAAATATGTATCATCTATCATCTATTTATCATCTGTCTGTCATCTATCTACCAAATATCTATCTCATCTGTCTATCATTAATCACCTGTCTTTCATCTACCTAATATTTCTGTCTTTTCACAACCATGACTCCCTCCGTATCTGCTTACATATGATTCAGAGACAACATGGTCTGTAAAGTCTTCATTTGATATTTTTCTTGCTACCGTAATAACATACCAGCAACTGGATGGAATAAACAACAGAAGGTTATTTTCTCATAGTTCTGGGATCTGGAAGAGTTAGATTACCATGGCCCATTGGGAGGGAAAGAAGGAGGGGGTTACAGCTGGGATACAAAGTGAATAAAATCTAATTAATGTAAAAAATAAAAATATAATTAAAAAATGAAAATAGGCTGGTAAATAAAAAAAGAAACCCCCCCCCAAAAAAAAGAAGTCTCATCTTATAAAGGAAGTGCCTATTCAGCCTTTCGGCTCTCACACAATAAGGAGGGACCATGAGTAAATTTTTTAGCATGTCTTATAGGAACATTAATTTTGTCATACTGAGTCCTTGCCTTACATTATTAGCCTTAGGTTCATGGTCTCTTTGTGTAGCTTTGGCTGTCTTAGACTCACCTTGTAGACCAGACTGGCCCTGAAGTCACAGTGATCTTCTACCTCTGTTCCCTGCAGTACTGGGATTAAAGGTGTGCACCACCATGCCCTGCAGGTTACATTTTCAGTACAGGGATTTAGAGAACACTCACTTCAGTCCATAGCAACCCGTACCTTTAAATTAACAGTTTATGAGCGATTCATCTATCAGCAAACTTGCTTTAAATATTATTCATGATCATATTGTGTAAATATAAACACACACTACGGATTTCAGAGAGTAACTGAAGATACTATGATGGTACCTAAGAGTCACAGTAAAATCACATGAGGAAAAACAATTGTGGCATCTTCATTTGATGTGCAAAATTATCTCCTCATTTATCTACATTCAGATGATATCTTTCAAAAAATGTCCTAAAACTCTTCAATTTGTCTCAGCATCATGGTTCAGACTTTGGTATAAATACATAACAGCTTAAAAAAAATGATTTCTCTGAATGCCAAACAAAATTTCAAACTGTGTTTTCTTCAGTTCCATAAAAATGCCAGTTGTAAAAAGAAGAGATAAAAACTGAACAATTAGTAAACGGAACATGTATAGCCAGAACATGATGGCAGGTGAGAGCCACTTTCTCCTGGTATCTAATTCTTTCTTTTGTATTATTATAATTTATTCAATTTGTATCCCGGCTGTGGCCCCCTCACTCATGTCCTCCCAATCTCACCCTCTCTCCCTCCTATCCCCTATGCCTCTTCTGTAGTCCACTGATAGGGGAGGTCCTCCTCTCCTTCCCTCTGACTCTAGCATATCAGGTCTCATCAGGACTGCCTGCATTGTCTTTCTTTGTGGCCTGGCAAGGCTACACCCCCAAGGGGGAGGTGATCAGAGAGCCTGTCACTGAGTTCATGCCAGAGAAAACCCCTGTTCCCCTTACTAGGGACCTCATTTAGAGACTAAGCCTATTGGCTACATCCTGGCTGGGGTCCTCTCCATGCATTGCTCTTGGTTAGGGTATCATTCTCTTCAGGGATCCCAGGGCTCAGTTATTTATTTATTTATTTATTGGCTCTGTTGGTCTCCTTTTGGAGCTCCTGTCCCCTCCAGGTCTTTCTATCACCCACTTCTTTCATAAAATTCCATGAATTCTGCCCAAAGTTTGGCTAAGAGTCTCCTGGTATTTATTAATTGTCACCTCAGTAACAGTGTCATGAGGTCACTTCAGGAAGATTTAGGTGTGACTTCTGGAAATACTCTTTGATTTGACAGGAGATCATGGTTCATCAGTTGATTTTTCTGGTCTCACATTTTTCTATATGAGACACTAAGTGATTTTAAAGGTAATAGAGGTGACTGATAGATGTGAAATGTTTTTTTAAATCACCTAATATTGTACTTTTTACATAGTGGAAACACAGTAGATGCTAGTTTCCTCATTTCCCTTATGTACAGTAACATCACATAGAATCAAATATAATATAAGCTCCCCAATAAAGGATTTTCAATCATTGATATTATTCACTTTTCCAAGAGGAGACATTTTGAATCTGATCCTGAGTTTGTGACCAAAGATAGGTACAGTTCTCCAAAAGATAGAGTGTTATTTGCATTCTGCCAGTGGCAGCTTCTCTGTCCTGAATGGGAGCAATCCCTAACATCCTCCTCTCTTCCCAGATTGCAATAGTATTTAAATATGAGCTTTAGTACTGTGGTTAACTATCACCATAGGAGGTAGGGAAATGGGTAACATAAAAGGGAAAAGTAAAGTCAAAAACACTCATGAGCTAAAATGCTTGTAAACTAGACTAGAAAATACTGTCTGATTTTCTAAATGGAGCTGTGGTGACATACAGTGCTTCTCTGATGGATTTGGAGAGGATTCAGCCACAGCAGGGCTCAGTCTGGGAGAGGTGGATGAAACCCTCCCAGCATCACAGCATTTCTAATCCATCCGTTAAGATGTAGAGAGAAAAATAATCTAATAAGCTGGATATTGTACTGTGGGTAGGGATGTATTAGGCTAAACATTTGAAAATGTACATTTTTACCTTTATTGAACATTTGTTATATAATAAGCATTCTGCTAAGCACTAGAAACGAAATGCAAAATAATATAGGCATGGGTTCCTTTTCTTAAAACTCAACTATTTAAAATGTTTTCTCATATTAATACAAAGTTTATCTCTCTATTTGATGTCTTCTGTTTTTGGCCCAAAGGTCAGGCTCTGTCCTCTAAGTTCCTTCCAGACAGCTCCCAGCCAGCTCACCTCAAATATGTGACTTTCTTCCCACAGGGCTCCTTCTGAGGAGAGACAGTCCAAAGTGGTGGTTTTTTGTTTGGCCTCAAACCAAAGCCAACCTCACACTTGCTGACAGAAAATTCTTGAAATGTTTGTTTACACAATTTACCCATTAACCAGCTTAGAATCACCTTTTGAAGAGTGCAGGGAATCTTAGGAAAGAAGGTGGAGATGGTAAAACCAGGAAAGTATAGGAGCTTCACAAGGAGAACAACAGAATCAAATTATCTGGGCACAAGGGTCTTTTCTGAGACTGATACTCTAACCAAGGACCATTCATGGATATAACCTAGAACCCCTGTTCAGATGTAGCCCATGGCAGCTCAGTATCCAAGTGGGTTCTCTAGTAAGGGGAACAGGGACTGTCTCTGACACGAACTCAATGGCTAGCTCTTTGACCGCCTCCACTTGATGGGGGAGCAGCCTTTTCAGGCCACAGAGGAGGACAATGCAGCCAGTCCTGAAGAGACCTGGTAAGCTACGGTCAGATGGAAGGGGAGGAGGACCTCCCCTATCCATGGACTTGGAGAGGGGCATAGGAGGACATGAGGGAAGGAGGGTGGGATTAGGAGTGGATGAGGGAGGGGGGTATATCTGGGATACAAAGTGACTAAGCTGTAATTAATATATATTTAAAAAAAAGAATCACCTTTTGAGAAAGGATATCTCAGAAGATGTTTTCTTGGAGTTGGTGTTTTGATTGCAACAAGACAAACATAAAGGCCTCTATGCATATGTTTTGTTCTAACACTGAACAGTATACTATCATTTCAGAGAGCCTAAGTCAAATGAAGTATATCATCAGTATTGAACTTTGACAACAACAACAACAACAACAACAAAAAAAAAAAAAAAACGAAAAAAGAAAAAATCAAACTGCCCAGCTAAGAAATAAACTGCAGGATATGTAGTCTCGTTCCTCATACCCAAAATGCCCTGATCTTTATCAAGAGCATCTCTTAGAGTTAGCTGACCAGAAGTTTCTCCTCATGGCCCCTTTTTTTTTTTAAGTAATTTCCCAGAGCTTAAGTTTCTCTTTCTAGGAGCCTATAGCCTCCAAGCAAATCCCTTCTTGGGATCCAGGCAGCCTGTGAGCCGAGCCACAGCAGTGAAATTCGTCTCAAAACCACATGGGAAGGCAGGAGTGAGTGAATAATGAGTTTATCAAACACTGTGAATGCTATATTAAACTTTCACTGCATGTACCCTGTAAATAAAATTATTTAACCCATCATGGCACTGTTGGGTTCAGGATGGAAGCGGAGAAAACTCACTCCAGATATAGAAGCTTAAAATGAGAGCTTTATCTTCTGAGCTCAGGGAGGCAGTCAGTTTGATCTGAGCAGGGTCTCCTGAGGGGAAGCTGTATTATAATTATCTCACATGGGGGAGGAAGGATAGGGGACACAGTGGAACAGGGCACTCATCTCTGACTCAAGTTATTATTATTATTATTATTATTTTGCTATTTAAGCAAGCAGTTCTAGCTGACCTTTATTTTGATTGGTCCAAGTAATGGTTACGGTTAGGGCCAGCTGCACTTATGATTGGAGAATTTTGGGGAACAACAAGTCCCAAAAATATAACATAAATATAGTTTTTGGCCAACCTGTCATTGACAGAGACTCCTCCAACAAGATGAGATAGGCCTCTGTTAAGCTTAAAACAGAAATGGCTATAGCTATGCTACCCCAAAAGAGCAGGGTCCATTAGCATTGCAAGGCAGCTACCAGAAGCAACACAGTCTATAAAAGAGACTAAGACAGCCAGGCACAGTGGCAAATATCTCTCATCCCATCACTTGGGGAGGTAAAGGCAGGCAGATCTCTGTGAATTTGAGGCCAGCCTGGTCTACAAAGAGAGTCCAGGACAGTCAAGAGGAACCCTGCCTAGGAAAAAAAAAAAAAAAAAAGAAAGACAAGGGAATTTAACAAATATATACCAATCCAAACAGTAAGAAGTAGTTGAGCATCAAGTCTAAATTTGGACAGAGTGGTTTCTGAAAGCCAGTCTTAACTAATAAACTACAAAAATTATCTATTAATGAATCAAAAAATAAGACAGTTATTGAATATAATCAGGATTCAAATACTTAACCTTTTTCACTAATCCTTAATAAAGTATTGCAGTTATTCAAGTACATATTGAGTGTCCACACTTGTTTCAAATAAAATAACTAACATTTGATATAATTGACAATGGAATTGGCTGCAGAATATAAAGAAATATCAAAATTAACAACTCAATTTTAAAATGGGAAGTTATTTAAATAAACTGATCATCAATGAAGATGTGAATTTGTCTAATAAACACAAAAATATCCTCAATATCAAACACTATTAGGGAAATGCAAAGTAAAGCTTCAGTGAGCTATAGCCACACTGATAAATGGTTAAAATAGACTGATCATACCAAATGTTCCTGAGGCTTGGGGAGAATGGACATAATCATAAACTCTGGAGTCTGTGTGAAATAGTATAACTACTTTGGGAAATAGTTTGTGTTCCTTTAGACATTAAGTGTTGGGCTGGGTCCTAGTTTATCAGGTCTCATCAGGACTGTCTGCAATGTCCTCCTTTGTGGCCTATCAGTAGACTTACAGAGGGGCAGGGAGAAGATGAGAGAGAAAGGGTGGGATCGGGAGGGAATGAAGGGGGAGGGGGCTATAGCTGGGATACAAAGTAAATAACCTGTAATTAATATAAAAAACAATAAAAATTAAAAAAAAATGGATTGGGCTGGGGAGATGGCCCAAGGGGTAGGTAAAGTGCTTGCTACATAAGAATGTGGACCTAGGTTCAGATGTCTGTTTTCTTCTTCTTTATTTTTTAATTGTTGGTATAATGTTCTTTTGAAATGTATACACCTTACCCTTGTTCATTCAAATGCTGATTTCACACACACACACACACACACACACACACACCCTCTGGTTTCAATCTTGATATTGCAATGTGATACTTATTCTAAGCATCCTATCTCAACTTTGTGTAAACAGGCCAAAATAGAGCAACTAACCACAATGTTGAGTAACGGGAGGAGCCAGAGGACAGGAAAGACAGGAGGAGAAAGGGCTAGGTAGATAGAGCTAGGAGAGAGAGCTGGGAGAACAGAGGCAGGAGCAGAGATCTTGGAACTGATTCAGAGAGATGGACTGGACCTAATATATTACTAAAAGCAAGTATAATGTAAGAAATCTAAATGTTAGGAAACTATGAGGGCTTGGAGGTTTAGTATGGACTAACTATTGCCCAGCATTGTGTTCTAGGTTAATTAAATAAATCCCAGTCTCTGTGTGGTGATTTGGCTATACAGCTATTTAGGATTAACAGAAGCTTTACCAGAAGATATATCAAAAGTAAATATTAATGGAGACCTAACTGTAATTAATTTTTCTTAATTACAGTTTATTTATTTTGTATCCCACCTATAGTTCCCTCCCTCTTCCCCTCCTAATCCCACCCACCCTCCCTCTTCTCCACCCATACCCCTCCCCCAGTGCACTGATAAAAGAGTTCCTCCTTCCCTTCCTTCTGATCCTAGTCTATCAGGTCTCATCAGGACTCTCTGCATTGTCTTCCTCTGTGGCCTGGTAAGGCTGCATCTCCCTCAGGGGGAGGTGATCAAAGAGCAGGCCACTGAGATCCTGTCAGAGACAGTATCTGTTTCCATTACTATAGAACCCATTTGGACGCTGAGCTGCCGTGGGATACATCTGTGCAGGTGTTCTAGGTTATTTCTATGCATGGTCCTGGTCCCAGAAAACACCCCTATATCCAGATTTTTTTGGTTCTGTTGCTCTCCTTGTGGAGTTCCTGTCCCCTCCAGATCTTTCTATCTCTGCCTCCTTTCATAAGATTCCCTGCGTTCTGCCCAAAGTTTGTCTATAAATTTCAGTGTCTGCTTTGATACTCTGCAAGGGAGTCTCTCAGAGGCCCTTTGTGGTAGGCTCCTGTCCTGTTCCCTGTTTTCTCCCTCTTCTGATGTCCATTCTCTTTGCCTCTCTGAATGAGAATTGAGCATCTTACCCAGAGTCCTCCTTCTTGATTAGCGTTTTAGGTGTACAGATTTTAGTATGTTTATCCTATATTATATGTCTAATATCTACTTTTGAGTGAGTATATACCCTGTGTGTCTTTCTGAATATCGAATGGCAGAGAAACAATTAAAGAAATGCTCAATGTCCTTAGTCATCAGGGAAATGCAAATCAAAATGACCCTGAGATTTCACCTTACTCTCATCAGAATGGCTAAACTAAAAAACGCAAGTGGCAATACATGCTGGAGGGTATTTGGAGAAAGAGGAACCCTCTTCCATTGCTGATGGGAATGTAAACTTGTACAACCACTTTGGAAATCAATCTGTCACTTTCTCAGGAAATTAAGAATAGTGCTACCCCAAGATCCAGTTATATCACTCCTAGGCATATCCAAAAGATGGACAAGTATACAACAAGGACATTTCCTCAACCATGTTTGTAGCAGCTTTACTCGTAATAGCCAGAAGCTGGAAACAACCCAGATGCCCCTCAGCTGAGGAATGGATACAGAAATTGTGGTACATTTACACAATGGAATACTACTCAGCAATTAAAAACAAGGAAATCATGAAATTTTCAGGCAAATGGTGGGAACTAGAAGAGGTTCAGATGTCTTATACCCAGTGAAGACCCAGGCATGATAGTGTGTGCTATAATCTAGAGCTTAGGAGGCAAAGATGGCAGAATCCTGGGGGCATACTGGCTAGATGATGAAGCCAAGCTGGAGAGCTCCAGATTAAATGAGAAGTGCTGTTTCAACAAGTAAAGTGAACAATGATCCCCTCCCAGAGGGACTGTGAAGAGTTGGGAGACTGAATATGATCAAAACATATTGTACAAAACTGTGGCAGCCTTTTTGGAGTTAATGGCAAATTTAGAGTTAATGGCATCTGAGCAGTGAAATTTAGCCTCTTGGTTCTGGCTATATTCCAAAGTCCAGTCTCTCATAGACTGACCTTCGTGGTCCTACAGTGGATTGCTCTGACCCTGGGAAACTCTGTGCAACCATAGTAACCAGACAGCAGGCTCTGTGTAACCTTGAGTGAGCTCTCCTATGTTTTGACCAAGTAAAGCTCCTACGTGAGAAACTGCTTGTACTTCTTTGCCTACTTAAGTGTTAACCTGAAGTCCATTAAATCGATACTTTGATCAGCATGTAGACTTGGTGTCCTTCTCTATGTCGTCCTGTCTCTCCCCAGCCCTCTCTCAGGTAATATTCAGGTGTCGCTGCTGGTCGGTGACACAAAATTGTCAAAATAAAGTAAAAACATTTAATTTTTTATTTTTTGAAATTGAGATGCATGATGTCCCCTCATTCCTTTTCCTCCTTTGAACCACTCCTATATAATCCCTGTATTATCTCCCAAGTTCAAGGCCTCTTTTTCTTCAAATAGTGTTATAGGTATTTTTAGAAGGTGAATTTTGAGTTCTGCACATGCATGTTTGGAGGCACATGCACACATGCATTTTATATGGCATACATACATACATTTATACTCACAAACAAACATTAAGTAATATCCACTTTTGAGTGAGGCCAGAAAGTCTTTGAAGATATACCTGTTCACTATCTTAATTGTAGTTATTATTTTTTCAAGCCTGTTTAATAGTACACTGTCCTATATACTGTTTCTTATATGCTGTGAATGGTATAATAAAGCTGCTAAAATGGGATTACGGCAATACAACCCCCCATTGAAAAGAATTGACTTCTTCCTAAAGTTTTTACAATGATGGGTTATGGCATTAGTGTTTTTCAGGTTATAGAGTACGTGATACTGTAAGACCATAAAGTACCTCTCAATTCTTGTAAAATTCTGACAATGTTGATAGGCTTAGAAGGGATGTAGCTGTTTCCCAGGAAGTTACCTTTTCTCTTCAATATGTATTGAATGCCTTAACAGCTGCTCCCTGGAACAGATTTGAGTAGCCCCAACAACAGCTGTGGGAGGTGACATGAGTCTATGAACACAGGACTGCTTGACCAAACTCCTCCAGAATATGTATCTGAATCATTTCAAGACAGTTATTTAAAACTGTTAATAATTTCACAATACCAGAAAATGTATTTTTATGATTGATTTTAAGGAAACTCTTTTCCAGTCTGTAAGAGTCTTGCTTGCTTGAATTTGAGGTTGAACCTGTAGAGATCTCATCTTTGTTAGTACTTATGATCAAGTAGTCAGAGTGGCTTGGTTTTGATATAAACTTTTAAAAAGTTCATGAAAATATTCATTCTGAAGGACTGAAAGGGTGGTTCATCATTTAAGAAAACTCCTTGCTCTCCCAGAGGACCAGAACCCACTTCCCAGCTCCCAAATCAAGTGGCTCAGAGCTCCTGCAACTCCAGCTCCAAGGGATCCCAGGTCCTCTTCTGGCTTCCACACTTGTACCGTACATTCACACACACACAACACATCTTGAAAAACATATTTTGAGATCTTGATAAATGTCAAATTAGTGAATGATGTATGCAGTAGATATGTGGCAGCAGTAAATCATGACCCTGAGGTAGGAGTGCCAAGATTTCAAGGTTATCTTCAGCTACATAGCAAGTCTGGGGCCAGTCAAGTAACACTAGGAAATCCTGTCTGAAAGAGAGAACAAAAAAGAAGAGACAAGACAAGAAGAGAAAAAGAAAGGAAGGAAAAGTACAAAGCCCCTCAGTAAATATATGATTTTTAAGTTTTTTCACATTTAGATTTTAACTTTAACACTTCAATATTTTATTTCTCTGGAACAGTTATACATAGCGAGAGTGAACCTAAGTTTTCACAGTCATTTCTATCCAAATTATGGTACTATAACGTGAAGACTTTTGATGAATTTCACACATTCTTTGATTTACGTCAAGGCTTTATAATGTTTAGTCGGAGAAAGAAAATGTTGCAAAATAAAATCAATCAAATTTTAGGCTTGTATTGTAGACATATTTGTCTTGAAGCATAACTTCTCATGACCCGCTTTGGGAACTGTTTCAATCACTCAAAAATATGGGTATTTTTTTCTTCCATTTTTATTATATGTTTCATACAATAAGATACATTTACCATGAAATACTTTAAACACACTCATTTATTTTTTGCATGTACCTACAAACAGGGTTAATTAACATTTTTTATATATTTTCTCACACCCCCAAAATGTGGCACTCTCACTTATAGAAGTGTATTAATAATCAAATGGAATTTATTATTATTTTTCTTAGGTACAAATCTATTTTACATCACAGCATATTTCACTTTGCAGACTGCCTCATGTAGACATTAATAAATATGTGTATGTAACCTGGAGATTTTTATGAGCTAACAAATTCTAATCCTCAATACAGAGTGTATGCAGGACTAACAGTCATGAGATAGCCAATCACTCTTCCTGAAAATAACAGTCTTTGCTTGATCTATAGCTATACATGTGTCTATATTTCTTCACACACAAGCTGCTTATAATATCATGTAGGTAGATACATGCTCAAATGCAAAAAGCTGAAGCATTTATTTGCAAAGTGAGGATTCCAAGGTAAATGTTTATATTCAATCAAGAAAAGTTTTGTAATAAATTACTAATAATTTTCAGCAACAAAGTATGACTTTTTTCTATGTGTTTTATGTATTTAAGTGCCACACTTTTCTAGAGCACTACAAATTTTATTTTATACTATCAAAGCATTTGTGGGATATTTGTGGGATTTGTTCAACTTTGGATAACTTAGTAATGTTGAAGATTTCATGTATACAATGCTTATTAATTTTGGACTTCTTGGTTGGGTTACTAGTCATCATTAAATAAATCTCCCATGCTTTATTATCTAGCAAATGATTATTTACAACTCTCTCTTGCCACTCAGTTTGCACAATGTCATAGAAGACAGCCTTGAGGAAGTAAGGATACTTCTATAAAATTTAATTTTCCATAGAAAAATAGCTGCATTTAAAGCCAACAATAGGTTGGCTTTGTGTCAACATAAAAAATTCAGCAAACCAAAGTACTGAAAGGATGTATAGATAGTTTTATCTAGTTGAGGATAGATTGTATGAGGCAAACAAGTATGAGGACAAAGAAATTTTATCAGAAAGTTTTTGCTTTGTTTGATCTTCTTTTTCAGTTGTTTTGTGTCTGCTTTGTTTTGGAGACCAGGTTTCCCACTATAAGCCAGGCTTTCCTGACACTCCTATGTAGTTGGGCTAGCTTGGAGAGCATGGACAACCCTTCTGCCTCTGCTCCTGATGCTTGGAATACAAGCATGAACCTCCAGTTCTGGCTCTCAGAAGGGAGCATGGCCACTTCCTTTTGGAGTTCCTTCTGTTACACAGCCCTTTTATCAAATTGGTACTAAGTGAATTAAAAACGTACTCTTATGTACTATGTGTGCTTTTTTTTTAATGTTTTCATTATAAGAAAATAATTGATAGTACTTTCTCTATGCATTCCTGAGTTTCCACCCTTTTAAGCTATGGATTCTTGATAATTATCAGTTAAATTTTTATTACAGTTTACCTTGACATTCTTTTCAGTTTTATCAATTTTGTGCATTTACTTAGTTTGTTACTATCAGACATTTGATAATTTATGTCAGAGACTGGAGAGATTGCTCAGTCATTTAAGTGCTTGCCATACAAGCATGTGATAAGGACATAAATTTGCTTCCCAGCCAAGCCAAGCATATTGGCATACATTTTCCATTCCAGCACTGGAATGGCAGATCAGGAAGACTTCTGGAACTCAATGTTCAGATAGTCTAGTCAGTCAGTGTGCCCAAGGTTCAGTGAGAGACCCTTCTTATAAAAACAAGACAGAAAAGCCACTGAAAAAGATCAAAATCAACCTCTGCCTTCCGTAATCCTCTCTCTAACACATACATTCTTATGTACACACACACACACACACATAAAGAACACAATGAAGAAGTAATCCACATTACAGACTCACAGAGTAATTTCACAATTCATTATTATTTTACATGAAATCATATATTATCTAGTTAAGACTGTTTATGAACTAGAAAAATTACTAGTTTGGGGTAAAGGAGAAATGAGTCACTGACAATATACGTATGGTTTCTCTTTATGATAAAACCAGTCTAGAGTTAAGTAATTTTACAATTTTCTGGCTATACTGATGGCAAATAAAAGTTGTAAATTTGATAGCATGTGAAATATCTTAAAATGTTAACAGTAAAGCTACTTTGAAAATATGTCTAAAGAATGTAGGTCTTTCACTAGGTACTCGTTTTTTTCACACATGTTATTTCCATGCCATGTTGATTATATTTATTTCCAGTGTGTACATGATTGGTCATTTGAGACTTTACTAAGCGGTTTATTTGAAATCTTTAACAGATAATGCCATCATCTGCATTACTAGCATGCGTTGGCATGCATTCATTTTCTTTTGTGATTCAGCTGAGAATTTCATAATTCTTTCCAGCCCTGAACATTACTGAAGTGAACACTACAGTAAGGTCTTATTTTAATCCTATTGAGAAAGGTTGAGTTTAGTTTCCACCTTTCAGACTCAACAGTGTCAATATGTTAAGTTTAGGATGTGTTTTCACTGTTATTTGGATCTATCCCATATTCCCATATGAATACTACTTAGTGGCCAGCCTATGGTAGCCGATAGCCAAATTCTCACATTTTGGAGACATTAAATAGGATAGGCTATATGTATGCACAATTCTGAGATGGTAAGAGGTTCATAAACAACTTTATGTCTACTTACCACTCTCTTCATGATAACCAACTTATTTATCCAGGTTCCTTTTTTTTTTTTTTGGCCGACTAGTATCTACTCATTCCATTGTACCATGTCAAAGGTCCTTACCCCGAGGAAAGAAGGGAGAAGCAAGGGAAGCCAGGTTTGCTCATGTGCTCTTGGAGATATTTCCCAATCTTAAGGGTTTTTTAGGATTTATTTTAATTAATTTTTTGTTTATTTGTAGAGGTATGTATCTGGGTGAGCATATGCTGGGGGGGTTATATATACGTATTTGTAGGTCACAAAACTAGAAGGAAAATAATGAAGGGGAGAAGAGAGTAATTAAATACATGAGAAGGAAAGATGGTGTAGGGAGTAACTGGGAAGAAGAAGAGAGAACAATTGGAGGAAGGGTGGAATGAAAGGGTAGGAAGTAGGGACATGAAAAAGAGTAAAGCACATGTATGATTATGCCATGATGAAACTCACTCATTGTAGTTTGCCTTAAGAGTTAATAAAAATAAATAAATTGATAAATTGAACAAACAAGATGTTTTTGTCTCACAGAAAAAGTGAAATAAAGTCTTCTGAGGAAGCCGAGTTATCAGCTGGGTCTTGCAGAACTACTAGAGTACACACTGATGCTATGCATCATACCACACATATCTAGTCCCGGAGCCCTGGAAGTAGAGGAAGCAGGTATCTATGTGTTCCATGCCAACCAAAGCTACATGGTGAGACCCTGACTCAGAAAAGCAAGTGTAGGAAAAATAACACATAGTGGGAGGACAGGAAGTATGAACATAATGCCAGGTGGACACTATGGAACCGCTGTGAAGTGAATGGTGAGAAATATAAAAACATCTGAGCCAATTTTCTTGGAATCAATAGTTCATGCAAGGGAGTCGGTAATTACAGTCAGAAAAAGAAACCAATTATAAATCCAAAGCTCAAAAGTATAAATTCAAGTCTATTATTTTTCATTAGATATATTTAGCTTACATTATTTAATTGGTTCAATGAATATAAGCTGTATATTTTCAATCACACCCCATCACAAGTTTTCCACCTTTAGTAGGGCATGAAGCAATTGTTCAGGGCATCCATAGTTACATAATGAATGGCAATGCCAATCCAGGAGCTAGGCCTGACTGCATAACTATGGTGACAGGGTTAAGGCAGCAGCAGGCCTACTTGTCAGCATGAGAACAGCCTTGCCAACAACAAGCTTTATGTAGCAGGCTAGTTTGTGTAAAAATCAAGCTAATGCTATGGCCTGTCAAATGAATCTTATACAAACTCCTGTAGGAGAGTGACTCTGACAACTTTAAGAGATAATACATGCCCTTTGGTGCATCCTTCCAGCTTTTCTCAGAAGCAATACTTTAGTTATGAATGAACCAAGTTTGTAGCTAAGGTTTCTGTTGTTGTTGTTTGGTTTTGTTTTGTTTGTTTGTTTGTTTGTTTTCAGTGAACTTGTCATGTGGCATCCAAGATCTGTGGTGTATATGAGGCATCAGATACTAATGGCTAAAATCAGACTTCTGCCTCTCTGTCTTTTGTTACACTTTGCTTGGTCTGTTTTTGCTTCTTTCATGCCTCTCTGCACCTCTCTTGTCTTTCCCTAAGAACCATTGAGTACTCCCTGTAACAGCTTCCTATACAACAGTCTTTGAGATCTGGTAATAATTTGTATAACACCATGGAACATCAGACCAGGAGTATCTTTATACATCTCTAACACCAGTGCACACACTGTACCTTCAACAATCACCCAAGTCCTCCATGTGCAGACAGCAAGCTATTTGACTTGTTAGATAATGATGATCTGAAATGAGGAAAGAATAGAATAGAATGAAAGAAATTAGGCAGTTAGAATTCTAAGCAAATTACAAAGAAAGAGTATACGCATTGGAACACATGACAGAAGTGAGATCTCTAAACCTCTCTCCTAGGTCACCAGTTTTCTTGGAAAAACAAGAAGCCAGATGTTTGCACATTTCAGACTCCCTTATTGATTAAGTGACAAAGACTAGCAAGTTTATCCCCATCGAATTTGCCAGTCTTTATGTGGTGTGATATTACAAGTCAAATTCTATAGAGCATTGAACAACAAATAATTCACCATGTCTGATAACTTCTAAAGACATTCTGTAGTTTTGAGCACAAGAACATTAGCTTAAAACATGGCTTCCCAATGGCCTCATGATTAGAATCATTTTGATCATCAGACTCCTTATTCTGCATCTTTATCTTCACTTTCTTCTCTTTTTTGAAGTTTGCCTTATTTCTAATGAGCCACCATTTCAATGTGTCTTTGTAATCAATTAGAACCAGAACTGTTTAAACTAAAATTTAGTTACTGCTATTATTATGGACATATGTGTGTTACATTCCTTATTGGCCACCTACCTCTTAAACTTAGCGTGATATCAACATTTCTCACATATTTTTGTTCTGAATATCCACATAGCAACTAGAACTTTACTTTCTTGATGTTTTTTTTTACTTGCATTTCCCAGTGGGAAATCCAATCTGGTATTATAGTCAGTGACAAAGAAAGTGCTAATTAGCAGATGAATGCAATTAGTAGTTACCTCAAATGTTTTCAGGTAACTTCTGCTGCTGACATATACTTACTGTAGATGCCAGCATTTTTTTTTTCATTGTATATGATACAAACTCAGCAAAATACTAAAACACTTTTTAAAGACTATGGGCCTAAACAATCTAGTATTAGTATTCAGATAATCTCACTTCAGGCCTTTTCTCCAGCTATGAAGATAGTATCTCTCTTCTCAACCCGTGTAGTCGTGGTCCCCTCTGTGTGTGAGTGTGAAATGTCTTTTCTTCTATGCAGTTCTATCCATCCCAAAATTCTGTAGTCTATACTTTCTCTGACATGCAATTCTTTCTCACCAGACACCCAAGGGCCCATGATTCCTTCTTGCATCTATAGGAGTGTTCAGTTCTATGACTCTTGCTTTGCGTGCACTATCATCTGAACCTTTTTATTGAACTCTAAGCATTTTATGGAGAACAACTGCCGTTTATTCTTGAGAATACATCCCTGTGCTTAAAGCAAAGCCTAACACTCCACAGGCTCCAAAGCCTGGTATGTGAGGAACCAAGTGCTTTCAGCATGTAATACAGTGATAGAGATATTAGTTGATGAATGGGGACATAGGATGATGGATGAATGGATGGATGAGTGGGTGGGTAGATGGACAATATACCTAAGAGTAAAGGGAAAGCTAATATGAATCAGATTAAGAAACCTTACTTTCTCAGTGAGGAAACCTGGATTCAAAGAGAAAAGAGGACCTCATAGAGAAGCAGGTAGGAAGCAGTGGTGTGTGTGCTATCTTCTCCCTTTATAGCACATATGTGGGGTGACACAAGTTCCTGTGCATTTTTCTCCCTGCTGCTGTTGTGGTAACAATGAGGAATGTCATGAGGCTGCTCTCTCATTCTGGGACTGTGTTCTCTCCATATATGGCTCACAGGGCAGAGCTAGGAAAATATAGTCCCATGGAGAGCCTACAACAAAGCCTTTTCTCTACACATTAAAAATTAAATCTGGGTTTAGAGATATGGGTCTGCAGTTATGAGCCCTTGTTGCTCCTGCAGAGGACCCTGGTCCTGTTCCCACAGCACATATCCAACAGTAAAATCTTACCCTTCCTGACTCAAGGGTTGTGCTGTTCTCATTTTATATAGTACTCATTTTGTCTGAAGTCATTGTTACGGTTATTCATTCACTCCGTTTCTTTCTCCCCACAAACGTGTCACACATCTGCTCTCTTTTCCAGTTCTGTTGCTGCAAATGTCCAAAATTATATACAATTTTCTTCCACATCTTGACTCTTTGTGATGGCCATGATGTCCAGTGTACAATACTAAGATATGCTTTGACATAGAAAACAGAAATTGAAATAAATGTACCATGTTACTTCTAACTAGCACAAGTTAGTGGTATTTCTTTATTTTTAGTTCTTTTATAATTTGTACACAGGATAGAGCAGAGAAGACAGCAAAGAAAACTCCCTTTAAAATGATTAAGAAACCAAGCCACCAAATAATCTCAAGTATGAGATTATACAGGTTGGAAATATCTAGCCAATATCTTACCTCTCATGGATGTGAGAGGTAAGCTACAAGCCTGTGGCTCTAATTGAAGAAGAAGAAGAGAAAGAAGAAGAAGAAGAAGAAGAAGAAGAAGAAGAAGAAGGAGAAGGAGAAGGAGAAGGAGAAGGAGAAGGAGAAGGAGAAGGAGAAGGAGAAGGAGAAGGAGAAGGAGAAGGAGAAGGAGAAGGAGAAGGAGAAGGAGAAGGAGAAGGAGAAGGAGAAGGAAGGAGAAGGAGAAGGAGAAGGAGAAGGAAGGAGAAGGAGAAGGAAAAGAGCAACAAGAATAACAGAAATGGTCTAGCCAAAAAGGGACTAAATTTATTAGGCACGTAAAGAGCTAAATCAGTTGGGTGAGTTACACATGGCCAGGGTAAATTAGTTGTGCTTGAGGGAGGTGCTCATTCTTTCAAATTGGCAGGACAAATCTCATGGTTTGAGACAGTTATTTACTAAATGCTAGAGGCTTCAAGGAGCTAAAACCATAAAGCAGCTGCATTTAACTGGCAATATACTTGGGGAAGAGTTGCTGATCAAACGTCTTTTGGTACACCATCATCTACTATATCACATTGTGATGAAAGAATAGAATGACACTGTCTCCCACCTTCAGGCAATTTGTAATTAAAACATAAAGGAGTGCCTGCTTTTCAGAAGGACTAGATCTCTAGGTATATTTGTAGCAGAGAAATAAACATAGAAAACAGAGCTATTCAGGTAGACAGGAAATGAAGACCTAATTTAGGAAAAAAGTGAAACAACAGTGCTGTTATAGCAGAGGTGCAAAGAGAAAAAAGAAGAAATTGATACACCTGGGTCATTTTTGGTTTGGAATTCAGGCTGGATTGACTCACCAGCAGAACATGGATGTGAGAGGTAAGCTACAAGCCTGTGGGCTGTAATTGAAGAAGAAGAAGAAGAAGAAGAAGAAGAAGAAGAAGAAGAAGAAGAAGAACAACAACAACAACAACAACACAAATGGTCTTCAGGAGTTTGCCATTCCTAAGAAGCCACACAAATACAGTAGTCTACCAATACAGCATGACTGCAATGTGTTCTATTGGTGCTTCTCAGTATTTCAGGATAAAGAAACCTTTGGTTTTGTTTGTACAATGTAGATTCTTATTCAACAGGTTAGCAATGGTTCCCAGATTCCACATGCCTAATCATGCCAGGTGACAACAATGCTTTTGGGCTGAAGCTACATGTTGAGCACCAACAGAGAGAACTGGAGAAATCTGAAGTTGGTAAGGGATGAAGGGTGAACAGCAACAAAGGTTGAAAGATGGAACTGGACTCTCAACAAAACCAAACCAAGAATATTTCTGTTTTGCAATGAGGCAGAACAAGTTGCTGAGCAGAAACCAGATTTAATTCAGTCAATAAATAATTTAAAATGGCAGAAAACACTACTTACAAAAATGCTTGTGATGTGAAAGCTTAATCATAAAAAGCAAAACAACAGCAGTGTTATCATTTGAATATTTAATGTCTCCCAAAAGCCAAAGATTCAGTCATTAGCCTGTGGAACTATTGGGCAGTGGTGGAGCCACTTAGAGGTGGGCGTGTTGTAAGAAAGAGATGCCTTGAATTAAACACTACCACCTTGCCCCCTTGCCATAATGCTACCATGCTCCTCTATCATATACTCTTGCTGTTATGTCATATGTCACCTCAGACTGAAACACAATGCAGCCAAACAAGCACAGACTGAGACTTCAAAAGACACCTTTCCTATTTTCACATGTCATTAGCAGCAAACCTGGAAGGTCATGATGTCATCTAATTAAGGTGCTGTCTGTGATGGCATATTATTCAGAATACAGACTTTAACATGCTTTCCATGGCATCACCTTACTCAGAATAGACTTTAAATTTCTTTCCATGGCATCACTTCATTCAGAATACAAACTTCTACACGCTTTCTCCATGATGTCATGTCATTTAGAACACAGACTTTAACATTTGCTCCATGACACAATCTTGAAGTTGTTTTATAAAATGTGAGGTGGTGTAATGATAACTCAAAATTTTCATTCCTCTTTTCAGAACATGCAGCAAACCACTGGTGTTCATTTGGGGGTCTGTATTTTGCTTGCCTGTTATGGAAGGCAAATTCAGGTTAAAGACCCTGTTTCCATTTATTCAAATACCAAATGGCCTGTTTCTGGATGAGAGAAAACAGTGGTCCTGTGGACAGTCTTTAACTCTGCAGCAGGTGTTGGCACCCGTAGTTGCTTAATTCCAGCCAAAATAATCACTTCTCTCTCACTGCAGCTGTCTCACATCAAGCATTGTTCTCCATCAGTGAATCTATTTGGAGAAATTAAACCATGGCTTTTCCCCAGGTAAAACAGCAAGAACGGGGGATATTTGGATTCCAGGAGGCAACTTTTGTCAACAGTGTGAGCGGATAAAGTCACACCCACTAGCTCTCTGGCATCCAAGAATAGTATAGAGCACTTGGACAGGAGGGTCCTGAGGCAGACAACACCAGCCTACACAGGGTATCACATAGCAAAGGCTGCTCCTAGAGTTTGCTGGAAATGTGTTATGGGGGAGGAAGAGCCAGTAAAGGAACTCAATGTCATCAGTAGTAGTATCTACTAATTATAGCTATGACCAGTTTGTTCCTGTGGTTGTTTAAGTTTTTAATTTAATGTTTAAGGTGTGTGTGTGTGTGTGTGTGTGTGTGTGTGTGTGTGTGTGCATCTGCTATGTCTTCATGGTGCAAGAGTAGAAATAAAACTCCACCCTACCAGTTTACAGAGGCTCTAAGTTCTTCAGGTTGTAATCACTGCAAACGGGTCCTTATTGCACTGGAAATTAGTGTATATCTGTTACCATTTATCAAACCAGGCACTAAGAGAGTGCCAGGGCACTAGTTTCCCCTAATGGCACCACTGTTAACGCATGGTGTGCAGAAACACAACCCTGACTCCTACTTAGAATACTCCATTTCAGTCACTACTCCAAGGCACAAGCAGAATTCTTTATGTTTGCAGCCAATGCAAACTTTACATGGGATAGCAACAGAGTAAAATAGTATGCAAACTTAAGCTACAAATAGTGTAATTAATTTCTTGAGGTCAGAGAGTATAATATCCTGCTTTAAGGAAAGAGTATATCTAAATAACTCAGGATAGATGGGTGCTTATTCTAAGTCATAAAAAGTTTGTCATTTTTTGGGAAGAAGTGTTCTAACCGGAAGGGGGACAAGGTAATGAGGAGTGAAAATGAGTCTCAGAAAAGACCCCTGTGCACAATTTTTTTGGTCCTGTTGTTCTCTTTGTGGAGCTCCTGTCCTGTCCAGTTCTTATTATTTCCCACTTCTTTCATAAGATTCCCTGCACTCTGCCCAAAGGTTGGCTTTAAGTCTCAGCATCTGCTTTGATACCCTGCTGGGTAGAGTCTTTCAGAGGCCCTCCGTGGCAGGCTCCTGTCCTGTTTCCTGTTTTCTCCCTCTTCTGATGTCCATCCTCTTTGCCTTTTTGAATGGGCCTTGAGCATCTTAGCCAAAGTCCTACTTCTTGATCAGTTTCTTTAGGTGTACGATTGATTTTAGTATGTTTATCCTATATTATATGTCTAATATCCACTGATGAGTGAGTATATACCCTGTGTGTCTTTCTGCTTCAGGGATACCTCACTCAGGATGATCTTTTCCAGTTCACACTATTTGCCTGCAAATTTCAGAATTTCCTTGTTTTTTTAATTGCTGAGTAATATTCCATTGTGTAGATGTACCACAATTTCTGTATCCATTCCTCAGTTGATGGACATCTGTATATTAGCATCTGGCTATTACAAATAAATCTGTATAATAGCTTTTGGCTATTACAAATAAAGCTGCAACAAACATGGTTGAGGAAGTGTCCTTGTTGTACATTTAAGCATCTTTTGGATATATACCTAGGAGGGGTATAGCTGGATCTTGAGGAAGCACTATTCCTGAGTGCTATTGTCTGAGAAAGCATCAGACTGATTTCCAAAATGGTAATAAAGGTTTACGATCCCACCAACAGTGGAGGAGGGTTCCCCTTTTTCCACATCCTCTCCAGCATGTGTTTTCACTTCAGTTTTTGGTCTTAGCCATTCTGATGGGTGTAAAGTGAAATATCAGGGTCGTTTTGATTTGCATTTCCCTGGTGACTAAGGACATTGAGCATTTCTTTAAATATTTCTCTGCCATTCGATATTTTTTCTATTGAGAATTCTCTGTTTAGCTCTGTACCCCATTTTTTAATCGGATTACTTGATTTGCTGTTGTTTAACCTCTTGAGTTCTTTATATATTCTGGATATTAGCCCTTTGTCAGATATAGGGTTGGTGAAGATCCTTTCCCAATCTGTACCGCTGTCATTTTGTTCTGACACTCTCCTTTGCTTTACAGAAGCTTTTCAGTTTCATGAGGACCCATTTTTTGATTGTTGCTCTTAGAGCCTATGTTGGTGTTCTGTTCAGGAAGTTGTCTCCTGTGTCCATGAGTTCAAGGATCTTCCCCACTTTTTCTTCTAACAGGTTTAGTGTTTAGTCTGGTTTTATATTGAGGACTTTGATCCACTTGGACTTTAGTTTTGTGCAGGGTGATAAGTATGGATCTATTTGCATTTTTCTACCTGTAGACATCCTGGCAGACCAGCACCATTTGTTGAAGATGCTGTCTTTTATCCATTGAATGGTTTTGGCTTCTTCATCAAAGATCAAGTGTCCATAAGTGTGTGGGTTTATTTCAGGATCTTGTATTTGATTCCATTGATCCACCAGCCAGCTTCTATGCTAGAACCACACAGTTTTTAGTATTGTTGCTCTATACTACAGCTTGAGATCAGGAATGGAGATACCTCCAGACAAGGATCATTCATGGAGATAGCCTAGAACCCCTGCACAAACATAGCCCATGGCAGTTCAGGGTCCAAGTGGGTTCTATAGTAATGGGAACAGGGACTGTCTCTGATAGGAACTGATTGGCCTGTTCTTTGATTACCTCCCCTGAGGGGGGAGCAGCCTTACCAAGCCACAGAGGAAGGCACTCAGGATGAGACCTGATAGACTAGGATGAGAAGGTAGGGGAGGAAGACTTTCCCTAGCAGTGGACTGTGGGAGGGGCATAAGTGGAGAAGGGGGAGGGAGGGTGTGATTGGGAGGGGAGGGGTAAGGGAGCTATAGGGGGGATACAAAATGAATAAATTGTAATTAATAAAAAAAGAGGAGTTTCCAAAATTCAAATAATTTGACTGTCAAAAGGTAAAATAAGTTCTTATTCAAGGATATTTTTCTATTTAAAAAATTTAGATGTGAGCAACATTTATTTGTATATTTAAATCATTCAGAACACAGCATATGTCTCCTATATCTGATTTAGATATTCAACTGTGAATCTGTACTTTTGAGATTGTGACATTTTCTAAAAGAATCAGATTTTAAATTGTATTAAATCCATTATTTCCCCTAGGTTATATATAATTGTATTAGCAATAAATAACTAAGGATAGCTCATACACAAACAGCTAAACTTCCCATATTTTTTTTCTGAGTATTTTCTGTTTGTTCTACTAAAGCATTCATTTAAAAGATGTCAAAATATTGTTTTAAGTTCTCTTTATTCCAATATCCCTTGCAGGGGTTTGTTTGGTTAACTCTCCCCTCCCTCCACAAACCCAGCAGTGTGTCCTGGAGCAGAAGGTACTCCTGGAGATGGCCTTGAGGAAGGGACAGTGACAAGGGAATGGACTGTGTCCTTCTAGGGGGAGATGTGCTCGCTTCCTTCACTCTCCAGGAAGGAAGCTTCAAAATGCCTCTGAAGCATACAAGTTCTCTTTAAATAACAAGCCATGAATAAAAAATCAGGGACTGCAGCAGTCTGGCATTATCATGACTTTGAGAATATACAGGAAGCCCAATCTAGTCAGTTGTTTTCCCCAAAGATATAAAAATAGAAAAATAGCAAACAAGGAAAAATAACCTCTGTCTGCTGTCAAGAGCCTATGAGAAGAAATGGCCACAGAGACCCACGCGATATTGATCCCACTGATCAATATTCCCCAGGTCCATGCCCTGCTGCTCCACAGCTGGCAATGTTTCAGGAATGTTTTCATTTGCTGGCCAACTGTGGCTCCTTCACCTGCCCCACCAACATTGGGACACATTTGGTGGCTGTAGTTTATCAATATCTTCCCAGATATCTAAGCTAGTAAAGCTGCGAGTGAGTGATAAATATCATTTAGAGCAGGCCCTGATTTTATAGCGGGGCAAGTAAGTGGCACAGAGATTAATAAAACTCCCAGTACTTACATCTTGAACTCAGAATCTCTAGTCCCAAAGAGAGGCCAGATTGGGCATGTCAAGCAAAATCAAGTAGAAAATAGTAAGAAGCTAGTTTCTAGGAGATATGAAAGCCAGAAAGGGCAAAAATCATTGTTAAAATTTAGGTTTTTTTAGTTCTGTGTGTATGTGTTTGTGTGAATGTGTGTGTATAAGTGTTTGTGTGTTGGAGTGTGTGTGTGTATGTGAGTGTGTATGTATGTGTGTGTGTGTGTGTGTGTGTATGGTGTATGTGTTTGTGTGTATGGTATTTGTGTGTATATGTGTGTGACTATGTATATGTGTATATGTGTTTGTGTGAGTGTATTTGTGTTTTCTGAGTGTGTGTGTGTGTGTGTGTGTGAGTTCCTCTGTGCATGTCCCTAAGGATGCCAGATGGGTGCACCAGATCTTCTGGAACTGGTGTTCCAGGCAGTGTGTATTCCCCTGTGTAGTTACTGGTCACAAACTGGAATCCCATGCAAGAGCAGAATATGCTCTTAACCAATGAACCATTTCTTTGTCCCCCCAAAATAGCAAACCCTTACACATCCCCACACATAAACATTAAGGATGCATACTGTAATAGAAGGAAAGAGGCTCTGGAATCAAAGTACTGGGCTCAAAGCTTAGCACAGCCAGCCAGTAAATAAGGCCATTGGGCAAGCTTAATGTTAGAAAAACACAGGTTAGAGGAGATGGTGTAGAAAGGCATTTTGTTTCATGGAAGTTTTTCTTGACCTTGCTTTCTTGTTCTTCCTTCTCTATTTTGACTTGTGACACAGCAGCATATTCCCTATAATTCTTTCTAGATTTTGCAGTGGCTTCCTCTTTTCTTCTTGTTCTAGGCCTCTCCTAAAGTCAGTGCTCGATCTTTTTTTTAATTTATTTTTTATTATTAGTTACATTTTATTAACTCTGTATCCCAGCTGTATCCCACTCCCTCATTCCCTCCCAAATACTCCCTCCCTCCCTCCCTCCCTCCCTCCCTCCCTCGTCTCCTCCCTTGCCCCTTTCCAAGTCCACTGATTGGGGAGGACCTCCTCCCCTTTCATCTGACCCTGTTTTATCAGGTATCTTCAGGACTGGGTGCAAATTCCTCCTCCGTGGCCTAGCAGGACTGCTCCTCCCTTGGGGAGAGGGGAGGTCAAAGAGCCTGCCATTGAGTTTCTGTCACAAATAGTCCCTGTTCCCTTATTATGAGAAACCAATTAATTACTGACCTGCCACGGGCTTCATCTGAGCAGAGGTTATAGGTTATATCCATACATGGTCCTGGGTGGAGTGTCAGTCTCAGAAATGACCCCTGTGCCCAGATATATTTGGTCCTTGTGGAGCTCCTATCTTTTCCTTGTCATTCTTCTTGTTCTAGGCTCTCCTAAAGTCAGTGTTCTATCTTTATTTATATATTTATTTTCATTATGTTTTGTGTAAACCATGGCATCAGCTCTTATGATTTAAACATAGCCCATATACATTTAATTCCTTGCTTGCATACTGATTGGTAACTGTATTTAAGGTAGATGTGGGCATATTCCTTTACTTTTGCACTCTGGATTCTTTATCCTCAGGCCCAAACAATCTGTGATCCTATTTCCCTTACTGAAATGGAAATTTCTAGTTACCTTGAAGAGTGAGTTTTGTCATGTGGTGTTTTGCTTCAAGCTGGCCACATGATATTTTGTCCAGGTTGGCCTGTGAGAAGGCATGTGATGTTTTGCTGTGAGGTCTCATGTGTGAGGGGCATGACTTTGGCCAACTGAGAACATCTGTGGGTGGACTCTGAGGAGAGGAGATACATAGAAGCCTACAGACAATGAGATGCTGCTTTTTGGATCAACATCATTGTACTGCTCTTTTTGCTGATACTTGACTTTGCAGATATAAGTGTTCCAGAGAGCTTCCTGGGCAATCCAAATGAATCTTGTGGCTTTCACTGACTTTGTGTTGCTGCTTGGTGTTGGCCTTTAGACTGCTGGTATCCTGACTATCCAGTCTGGTAATGCCCAAGGACTATTGACCCTAATCATCAGGAGGTATATAAAAGAAAGAACTACAGCCCTTTTTCCTACTAATCTCCTGCATTGCAGTGGGGGGGGGGGGTGGTGGTGCAGGGAGTGGAAGGGAGGTAAAGGAGTTTAAGAGCCCTAAATAAAGTAGGTTTGGTGAAAAAAAAATTTAAGCCTATGCCACCTTATTTTTCCCCTGCCACCACTCTTGCGTTTTTAAATTCATATCTCTACATCCTGGAAGATCTGTTTTAATATATAATTCAACCATTTCCCATTTCATAGACCCCAATATACAATTCAGATTTGCTTTCATCTTGTCCTTCTATTGACTGAAATCCAGATAATACTTTTTTTATAGGTTGACTTTCTGCATTTCCTTCATGCTTTCTGTCCACACCATCTCACAATATTTTTCTTGTTAAATTTACTGGCACTTCCTGGAACTCCTGTTTATAATTAAGTGAACTTCGATGACTTTTCCAAAGACTGTGATCTTGGACAGAACTGATTACAACTGTTTATGCGTTCAGAGCCTACCATGGCATCTGCCACCAGTAAAAACAGAAACGTTTGTGGAAGGGATGGATATGGTAACAGATCAGTGAGATGAGAAACGGGGAACATGTAATACGAGTCTATAGGAATGTTCAACTCTAAGAATACAAAAATGCAAATTATCTTTAAAATATTTGATACTGCTTTTATGAAAGCTATAAATATTGCTCTCTGACTCATCCTTTTATGCTTCTCCCACCTGAAAATAAAAGATAGAACCTCTTTGGGGGACATCAGCAGAGCTCATCTGAGTTCCTTCTGTAGACCAGCATTTATAGCTCTCCACATTGGCTGACCCTGATTGTAAATCTTGCCTTGGCTCTTAATTATTCAGATACTAAGGTATCCATTTTCTCATTCTTTTTTATGGTATGTCCATCCAAGGCTACTTTTACCCTTCTTGTGATTATTTTGCAAGTTTCTCTCTTCTTAAGGAGTTCTAAATGTTTAAAAACACATACAATTCTGTAGGTTTTCATAGAACTTTCTCTGATTTTAAAATAAGTTTACTTTTTAAATCACTATTTAACATATTCCTTTGGTCAGCTCTTTACACAAGTCAGTGGCCATGTGAGCTGGGTATTTGGAGTAAGGAAGCTATGCCATCTGGTCTGAATACAGACAATATCTTAGTAGTGAGTTATACTTGAAAGTATTTGTTCTCAAGCTCAGGTCACATACTTCAGGCAATCTTCTAGTAGTGACTGATCCTAACTATGTGACTTTTGAATGTGTGCAACCCCCCAAAATATAAATCCTCACTCTCCCAATGTCTTTATGAATATGAACAGAGTTAGAAATTACCCACAAAATTTCTCAGGACATGCTCAGACTCTGAAGCAGCTGTTTTTGAAAGTAACTGAGTCGATGGATTCATGCCTAATTAATTTTTTAAGTGCTGTGAATTGGTAGTCATTGGCTGTCAACAGATTTATAAGTTTTCACTATTCTCTACTGAGTTTTTGTCTCATATGTGCTGCAAAATTCCTGAGGGGTGGGGCTCTAGTCACCGAAGAAAGTTGCCTCTTAGGTGGATGTTAGTCACTTGCTGCCATGCCAATTTTTCTCATATTTATTGTTTATAGCTTTGAAAACTATTCTTAAAATGGACAAAGTTTTAAGTGACTAAGGGTAATGAAGTAATCCACCCTCAGCCTACACCATATGCCTAGGATGAGGTTTATGAGGTGTTTTTTTCCTCTTTCCCTTCTTTCTCTAAGCAGCATCAATTACCTTGATAGAAGGAAATCAAATCTTTTCTTTGTCTTAACAACGCCTACTCAAAGATGCAGAGATGGAAAAGTCATAAAGCTGCAAGCAGAGAATTACCAAATGCCAGATGACAACTCTAGGCACAAAGTGTACTCACGCCCTGACCCATGCTTGGTGACCAGGTGCCCACTCAGGCTCCACTCCACAGTTATGTAGAAGACAGATCAATGTAAAGTGAAACATTTTCAAGCTTATTTGAACCTGCTTGTCTCATACCAATTGAAGAGAAAAAGCCTGCATGGCCTTTAATCAGTGCCAAGCCCAAGTCCTCCAAAGGGGATGTTAGCCTTTTGGCCAGTGTGACAGTGTTAATAACATTTAAGTCAAAGAGAAGGAAAGGATAAGGAGTAAGTGCCACCTCCCCTGTGCTTTCTGGCCTTTGTGCTGAAATGTCAGTGGATTGTTAATGTAGCTTCATTTAAGGATTAGAAGCCTAATTCAGGGGCTAGCAAATTTAGAAGTGGGAAGAAGCTTTCCTCCCATAAGGAAACACCCCCCCCCCCCACACACACACACTCTCTTTCTGGGGTTTATTGATTCTGCTTTTCTGTCATTAGAGGGTCAAACCCCTAGCATTGAATGGGCATGTCCCATTTAAGATAGTCACCATCACACACTGGGGTTGATTCTGCTTTATTTTTACTATATCCTCATGCCCTGAAGATATAAAAAGAAGCAGTGGGGTTTAATAACAAATGCAAGGGCTTGGTAAAATGAAAAGCAGTGCCAAGGCCCCTCAGGTTCCCTACAGCAAGACAGGTTCCCTACTTTCATGCTTATGTAACACTGCTTTCTCTATGCCCTGTTCCTGTTAAAGAGGTGACAGTGACCTTCCATCACTTATTAGATCATGTTCAAACACTTGCAGTGCACATTGTGGACTTTGTAAAGCCTGGGCACTTACTGCCTGTGTTGATTCTTGTCTGCTGCACTGGCCACAGCTCTCCACCCTGTAAAGTCATGCCCTTAGTGTTTTTAGTATATGAATAATTAAAACTCTCTCTGCTTCTTTGTTTCTTATCCGCATATAGTTTAAATTTTGGTAACATTCTATAATTTCATATACTTGAGTAATAAATTATACACTGTACCTTATGCTTTTCTTCTTGTTTTGTGAGGACTTTGGAATAGATGAAACAGAACAAAACAGGAAGTGCCAGTACACTCTGGCAAGACAAAAATCCATTACATTTGTATTTCAAGGTTGATATTTATTTTTATTCAAATATATGTGTGTCTCGTGTTGGTATGAGTAGATGCCACATGAATGAGAGTACCTATTGAGGGTAGCAAAGGTACCCAACCCCTGAGGCTAAAGTGACAAGAGGTTGTGCTGACATGGGTGGAGGGAATTGAACTCAGATCCTCTGGAGATGCAGGTAGAGCCCTTAACTGCTGAGCCATCTCTGCAACCTCTCTGTTGCATGGTATTTATAGCACCTTGTGATTTCTAGCCTCAGTTTCTTCATTGGCAAATACTTCCCTCTAGAATAATAAGTGTACGGATGAACACCTGTCAGACAAGACCATGAAGATTTGGAGCAAGTTTTCTGTTCATTTGTATATTTCAAAACAAGTAATTATTGGATACATGATAATTAATTTTTCTAAACCTTTGTATAAATATTTGTAATAGAAATATATACATTTTGGTTTGTCCATTGTCTCTCTGGAGAATTAACCTCACTGAATTTTGTGTAATTCAGGTAGCTTAGATAAGAGTCCTCCTCCTCTTCTCTCAATGTGCTCAAGATCCACTCCCTTCCCTTCCCTTCCCTTCCCTTCCCTTCCCTTCCCTTCCCTTCCCTTCCCTTCCCTTCCCTTCCCTCCCCTCCCCTCCCCTCCCCTCCCCTCCCCTCCCCTCCCCTCCCCTCCCCTCCCCTCCCCTCCCCTCCCCTCCCCTCCCCTCCCTTCCCCTCCCCTCCCTTCCCCTCCCTTCCCTTCCCTTCCCTTCTTTCTGTCTCTGACCCAGGAACTGCTGGACATTGGTATATTTGAAACTTCAGAGAGAGAATGGTGAGGTGCTCCTTCATAACCTCAAACCCAAATGATATAATTCATGTTGTGATATCATACCATAACCCCATAATACCATCTGGATGTAGTTTATAAAAAAAAAAAAATGGTAGACCAATCTGTCACGTAAGAATGCTCAGCTCACCAGGGGTGAGGGTTATGGCTAACCTCCCCATTTTGGGGGTGGAGTGAGATAAATAGATTGTTGAAAATCAGCTCCATGGAACATACTGTTGACATTAATTCATACTCAGAAATCTTAGCAACAGAGAACTCTTAAAATAGCAAATGAAGGAAACAGGAAACAAGTGTTGATACTATTCCTGGAACCACCTGTTCAGTGTTTTTATATGAAGGAGAACTGATAGGAGCAACAAAGACAGCAAGCTATTTGATGGTTTGTTTTCGCTCCTCGGTGATGTAATCTCGAGACTTACAATACTGTCTGCCACCTGGTAGTCACTTAATCAGTGTTTACTAAATGTATGGATGAGGATACTTTCTTAGCGATGGGAATGTATGCGGTTCATTGGTATTGTTTTATTATGTGTTTGTCCATGATATTCACTATGGAAAAAGGAGGGAGTCATAAAGCAAAGTGCATTTGTAAGTAAACCATAGTTTTGATTTTTGGGTGAATACTGCTAAGTAAATCTCAGAGGAAAGAAAGTGAGAAAAAAATATAATGGCTGTGAGCATGGCTATTGCCATCATCACCATACATTTTAAGGGGCTTGGGCTCAGAGAAAGAACAGCTTAAATAATTCCCCAGTGTTATCTCTAAATTACACTACTTCCTATCATGGAAATACATGCCTACCCAAATAAGAACGTATGACAGGAGTCTACTGAGCGCATCTGAAAGACTCTAACTAGCAGTGTTTTTAAAGCAAAGACTCATGACCAAACCTTTGGCAGAGTACAGGGAATCGTAAGAAAGAAGGGGAGTTAGTCTGATACGGAAAGGATAGGAGCTCCACAAGGACCAAATATATCTGGGCACAGGGTCTTTTCTGAGACTGACATTCAACCAAGGACCATGTATGGATATAACCTAGAACCTCCGCTCAGATGTAGCCTGTGGTAGCTCAGTAACCAATTGGTTTCCCAAAGTGAGGGGAACAAGGACTATTTCTAACAGGAACTCAATGACTGGCTCTTTGGCCTCCCCACCCCCCAAGGGAGGAGCAGTCCTGTTAGGCCACAGAGGAGGGCTTTGCAGCCAGTCCTGAAGATACCTGATAAAACAGGATCAGATGAATGGGGAGGAGGTCCCCCCCTATCAGTGGACTTGGAAAGGGGCACGGTGGAGATGAGGGAAGGAGGGAGGGACTGGGAGGGAATGAGGGATCGGGACACGGCTGGGATACAGAGTTAATAAAATGTAACTGATAAGAAAAAATAAAATTAAAAAAAAGAATATAACAATAACAAAAACAGACAACAATAAAAACAAAAAGGCTCAATTACGCCATGCCACAGATCCTGTAAGTTCTAATGAAATAAGATTTAAATTAGTGAGAGAATAAGGTATCCACATTACAGATTCTTCTAGAATACTTTGAGGTTTATATGAGCACAAGGCTTAAATTACTTTTTAAGTTAAGACTATTTTTAAAGACTGTGTAAAAGCATTGTGGTCCCTTGGGGAACATTTAGGTTGCTATACCATTCCTCTTCTAGTACTTAAGATTATGACTATCATAATTGATAGGAAATGCAGTGTGAAGCTGAGTTGTATTGTCTCAGTTTATGAAACTACAGTCTTCTGTGTAGCTGAATGCTGATGAATTATGCTAAGAGGTTGGATTTAAAAGGAGCAGAGAAAGGTAATCAGCATTGCAATTCTATGTGAAGATGGCCTTCTTATCCTTCACGTGTGGAAGTAAATGACAGAATTGGGATATCTCTTCATTATTAATTCGTCTAAGTGCTCTTCTCCATCAGCCTCAGATGAAGGAAAGACAAAAGTTCAGTCTTTGTGGATGGGTGCTCTGTGGAATACGTCACCAGCTTTAACAAAGGAAAGAAATTACTATGAAAGAACCACATGTTGGCTGACTAGGAGGGTGTGACTCGTGTGTGTGAGTGTGTGTGTGTGTGTACACCCAGATTATAACATTTTTATACCTTTATTTTTATTCTCTAAAGTTCTTTGTGCCTAAACTGTATAGACACACTGATAATGGCAACTGGCTTAGATCAGTCTCTGGGATCTAGAGAGAGTTCTTTCTTCATGATCTTAAGCAATTTTTTAAACATCAGTAAGTATTTGCAGAGAGAAAGCCAAAACTGAACTTTAGAGTATCATTTTTGATTTCTCAATAAGAATAGGTGCAAAAACCAATAGCTACTTATTTTCATCTCTGAAATGATTCTCAAGGATCTTTAAGGATTGTGTATTAATATGTCAGTGTACTTAAGATGGTCTGGAGACAAAATGAGAGAACAAAATAAGTCTCTTCAATCTCTTTTTTCTTCTCTTTCCTCCCCTTCTTTCTCCCCTTCTTCTTTTCCCTCCCTCTCTATTCTTCCTTTCTTGATTCCTTCTTGATCTCTCCTTACTTCCCTGGCACCTGCTCCCTGCTCCCTGCTCGCTGACTCCTGACCCTTTGACTCCCTGTCCCTTATAGTTTAATGTCATCCTAAATAACCAGTAAGTTTCTCTTAATATTAAGCAATATTGTGGATGGTTGGACAGCCAGGCATAAACTCATGAGTTATTATTAATTTAACTTTTTTGTAATAGAAAGCCAAATAAATAAAAATGTAAATTTGTTTTTCACTGTAATTTAGAGTAAATAAGTTATCCATTTATTAAACTATTATAAAATTAATGACTAAACTCTTCTGAGGTGAGCAGTGTGCGTTTTTGTCTCTTTGGGAGATGGTCAGATCTGTAACATTTTCAGTTGTGTTCATTTTTCCTCTTTTTTCCCTATCCTTTCTTAAAATATTGGGTCCCACTGTTCTACACCTCAGTATCCATTCCTATCCCATATTTTGCTGCTTCCACACATTTTGAATTAATCGGAAAGTGCTCGTGTGAAATAAGGTAATTGTCAACATGAAACAAGGATAGCAGGGACACATTTGTAAGTGAAGTGACATGAGCTTTTGTTATTGTCACTGTCTACGCCTGGATTTAACTGGTTGGTAGACGATAGAACTGCAGACCATGAAGTCCATGTCATCTTGGTTATGTGCCTTTGGAGGCCTTTTGATCTCTTGGCGCCTTTTCTGTCTCTATGGCTAACTGTATGCAGAGAGAGTTAAATACATAACACTATCAAAGGCATGCATAAGCAGGAAGTATTTCAGTTAAAGGCCTCTGATCAAAAAGCCCTTAAGACAATGATCCACTTGAAGAGAAGTTTGTGAGGCAGAAAGTGATGATGCATTTACAAAACAAAAAGAGTGCGTTTGGGAGGTTTTAAGGATAATGCAAAGGTCTGTGGTAACTCAGAATAACTCATCTGACCTAGATTTAAGTAGCACAAATGATTCATGCTGACATAGACATTTGGTTACTTAACAAATGTTTTTGCTGCTGCGGTGTATAAGAATCTCATTTCTACACTATATTCTTTAGAAAAAGGCAGAAGCACTTCAGATTAGGAAATTAGAGTTATTTCAGTTGCTGATGACATGAACTGTCAAGAGTCACAGCCGTACATTTTCTGCATCTCGGTTTCTTCTGCTGTAAACCCATTTCTTTTCTTTTTTTTTTTATTGTTTCATAGTGTTTATTAACATTAATTTTTATAATAATAGAATATAACAGTTTCTAAGAAAGAAAACTGATGCAATTATATAATAATAATTAATATTTCTCAGATTTATACTTAAAGTACAACAAAAAGTACAAATAAGTGAAAATTAGTTATGATAGTAAAAGTCATAGTTTAGCTTTCAACTCCTTGTCCATTCATCTTTTCCCATGGCCTTGAAAACCATCCCTACAGAAGATACTAGAAGGAAAACTCCAATCCAATGTAAACCCATTTCTTAAAGTCTAAATCTTATAGCACAGGGCAGCTCCATTAGACACCAAGGAGGCCCGCTTCCTCCAGTAGAGGGCAGCGTTACCCAGTCAAGCGCAGGAACCCAGCACAGATGGGCAGATGGCTTGGAATTTAGAATACAGAGCGGCTACCTACTGCTCCTCAGCCTTGAGTCACCAGACCGCAAATGCTTCTCCACAAAATAGCAATCTTAAGTAAGAGTAGAAACGCTCCCCCATCACTGCCACTGTTCCCAAAACGGCCACATTACTCATCTCTATTGGAATATGAACAGAAATTTAAACTTCCACAATCTGTGTTGTTTTCTGAAATTTAAAGTTTGTTCTATGAATACATTCATTTATATAAAATACAGCAGCTTGTCTATACATATTTGAAGATTTCAAAATTACAGTTGAAAGTAGCGGATTTTTTCCTTCTGCAAAAATATTTAAGAAGTATTTATAAAGTTTGATTATGTTTAATATCATACTGAGAGATGAAAACTTAATTGTAAATTTTAATATATAAATATCGAAAGTCATTGGCTGTGACAGAACATTTTAAAAATTCTAGCTATACAATGCTTTGTCACAATAATGGATGACGTCTACATTTTGTTCTGCCTGTAATGTTTAGATGCCTCTCTTACAGTGGTCCCCATGGGGGTCACAGAAGCTATTGTAGAAATGGATTCCCAAACAGCAAGACATGACATGAACTCAATGGCTGGCTCTTTAATCGCCTCCCTCTGAGGGGGAAGCAGCCTTATCAGGCCACAGAGGAGGACAATGCAGCTAGTCCTGACGAGACCTGATAGATTAGGGTCAGTTGGCAGGAGAGGAGGACCTCACCTATCTGTGGACTGGGGGAGGATCATGGGAGGAGAAGAGGGAGGGAGGGTAGGATTGGAAGGCATGAGGGTAGGAGACTAGAGCTGGGATGCAAAATGAATAAATTGTAATAAAAATAAATAAATAAAATTTTAAAAAGATCGATTCACTTGAGGAGATAGGAAGATTAGATAGTGTAACATGCTGTCTGGAGAACATAAATTATTCAGTAGGCGATATAAAATCAGATGTTGAAAAATTGACAAAATGCATGATTTCAAAATCCAGTGTGAAATAGTTAATTTGGAAGTCTTTGAACTCTTTCATTTAACAGTGGAGAAAAGGAAGAAAGACTGAGCAGCACACGTTGGACTGTACAAAAGGGCTGAAGGCCCTGTGCACGTGAATGGAGTTATGATGATCATCATTCAGACCTTAGTGTTGTGACCACCTGTGTCTGTGTCCTGGGCGACCTTAGCAAGGCAGCTTAGTAAGACTTCTCAAGTTCTCTTCTGTCTTTGACCTTTGCTAAAGACAGAAGTCCTGCTTGTCTTTTATTTCTGCTAATATAATTCTGAAGCCTAAAGTTAATGCAGGGATTATGTAATCACAAGAATGCTAATACAGGGATGATGTAATCCCACCCGAGTCCAGAAGAGCACCTTGTGTTACATCGAGCAAGGCCTAAACAGCAGCAACCTGCCTTTGTGTGCCATGCACCACTGATGCTATTCTTGACTATGAAAGACTGTTCCGTTTTAGGGGGAGTTAAAAGTTTCTCAGATCAGGAGAAAGTCTGGCTACTGCAGAGAAAATAAAATCATGCTTCTTTCCACCCTCCCCTTCTTTTTCGCCTGCAGCAACTGTAAGTGCAATAATGTGAGAGTGGGAACAAATTGCTATGGCAACAAAGTGTACTCTAATAATGAAGATGGTATCTAACAAGCAGGAGCAGCCAGAACTTTAAGGGAGAGAGAGAGAGAGTGAACCTTGAAGAAGCAGGAAGAAAAAAATGTAAAAAGCTTAATGTTTTTCATTGTCTAGCATACTCATATTGGCCCATTTAGAAGAGTTGATTTTGTATATTAGCTAAATTTCTCCTGTATCTATCTCAACATTTCAAGATTTTACAATGCTTTAGGGAGGAGGAAACCCAGTAATTCTACACGAGTTATAAACCCCTTTACTCTGGACATATGGAACAATGTGCAGTCACTTAGAGGCCTGCAAAGGTCAAAACTCCCAGACCTACTGCTTCAAGGCAAATTCTCAAAGTTTGGTTCAGCTTTTCTTGACAGTGTAATTTTCTTCTTCAAGAACTATTTTAAAATAAATGGCTGCCGTTTGGAAAGAAGCCTGGAAAAAAAAAATCAGTATATGTTTTGTCACAAGTGGAGAGAACATGGAAGCTGAGAGCCTAAAGGAAAATAGTGGGGGGTTATAAGTAACAAGAGGAACTGAATTTGATCATCTGTTAAACAAAAACAAGTCTTCAACTGGGGTATAATTCAGGATTGACTGAGTTATCATTCAAAGTATCCAATTACAGTATTTCATTGGCTCAAGAAACAAATGCTACTTCTCATTCAACAAAGCACTTACCTCCATGCCATCTTAATTTTAGGAGTGATGCTTATCTGAAGGTCTATGTCAATCATTGAACATATGGATCTGAAATTGACAAATATCACTGATGGCAATTTTACCTATACCACCATCAGTAGAGTTTATTCTATTCACTTTCAAATGGTGGTGATGAATGATAATCTTCATAGGTGCCTAGGAAAAGACAAGTGCATATAATCATTCTGTTGCAGGGTTACACACTAGGATTTTTTATACGACATGCAGAACAGAACCTTTAAGTAAGATGCATTTTCAACCTCTGGCACTGTGGTAGACGTCTGTGTTACATACAAAGTGTATTCCTACTTTCCAAGATTGTTTTTATGTGAAGGAAAAGATGGTGCTTGACCATCCTGAGAAGGATAAGTATGGAGGAAGAATGGCCATTTAGACTAAGATTTGGAGTAAAGCATTCAAACTCCAGATGTTGGCAGAAGGTCCCAGGGGGTGTGAATGGCAATCTGTTCATGCATGCAGCAGCTGCAAGGTTGATCTGCAGAGATTCCTCAGAACACAAAGGCTACAAAAGCATCATGGCAGCTGTTTGTAAACCCATTTCTTCTTCCAGAGTTTTGTTAAAGGTGTTCCCCAAATTAAGACACAAACTAAAACAAATCTGTTTTCTTATTTAGTTCCTTATAATTCTAAAACTCTGTAGAAATCCCAAGTTTATGGTGAGAACATTCAGGGAGTGATAAATATGTCATGCTTTCCATTAGTTGAAGTCCCATTATATTTAAAACCAGGATTTGTTTCTTAAAAATATAAAATATAAATAGGTTTATTGTTGAAGGTTAATGTTATCCAACAGACTTCCTACTGGCCAAAGCAGAGAAGAAAGGATTCTGGAGTGCTTAGACCTAAATGGGACAACTTTAGGGACCATTACAAAAGGGGGAAAAAGAATGTAAGAGCAAAAAGGTAGGAAGGTATGCCATAAAGAGGCTTTTCTGGACAAGTGTGAAATCACAGTCTTTACACTTGAGAACTCACTCAGCTGTGGTTCCCTGTGTAAGACCAGCACAACACTGGGCTCACAAACATTTTGTCATGGACAGGAAGTAGTTCATAAAATCCCGCCTTCCCCTGAAGGACTATTAGAGTTGCTAGGGCAGGGGTTTTCCTTTCCTACAGCGGTTACACCACTGAGAAGATTGCCATGCCCCATTTAATAACAACCTATATATGGACTTGCAAACAACCCCAATTAACCCAAATGAGCTCCAGTCTGTCTCTCTCTCCCTTTCTCCCTCTCTCTCTGTTTTCCTCTGTCCCACAAACAATATACTAATTTGTAAATGTCTTTCCAAAGTTCCATGGGCTACATTCTTCCTTTCTTCAGTATATGTCCTATGAACATTTAAATTTCCTTTAAGCCCCTTCCAATGGCATGGAAGTGAAAATGACATGGTGAATTGATACTAAAGAGAATTATGAGGTAGGGAAATCAGAATCAAACTGGAAACTTGAAGCTTCAGTCTGGCTCTTTGCCCTGCTAGTCACTGGCCATCTAAAGATGGGACTAGATGTCTTCATCTCTGAAAAGAGTATCTTCCAATTTACTACCACATGGGATATTGTGGAAATTTAATAGAAACATGTAAGTAAAATGAATTGGAAACTTCTAAAGTACTTTGCAGGCATAGTTGTAAAATAGGAGCATTGAGAAGTATCTGACTTGTTTAGGGTGTTTTGTTATAGGAGCGTTTTCAGGCAGGATAGAGGATGAGAGATAAACTCTTGAGAACACATGTTCTGAACTCTTTGAAAGCATTGTATCTAATCAAGACAAGGTCCTGTTGCTAATTGCAGGAGGTTTCTGCCTGGGTATTCAGTTCAGTTTATAGAGTATTATATTTATAACTCTCCAAAGGCCTCATCCCTCTCAGAATCCCAGGAAACAGGAGTGTGATCTGATTGTGACTGCAGGTTGCAGTTGATGCTGCCAGGCTACTGGAGATTTCTAACAAAAGCAAAAGAGCAGGATCATGGAGAGAAGGGCACTGAAGTTTTCTATGCCTCTCAGAGGCTCCCCTCCTTCTTTTACCTCCTCTCTCCCTCCCATCCAAATGGGAAAGAACATGGCTGGAGACAGATCAACTTGTTCACCTGCAAAAGTGAGATTGGCATTCTGGAGGGGGCATTGGCAGGGAAGGGAGTTAGCATGGACAGAATACTGAGAAGTCATAAGGGCCCTTCATGAACTGCAGATACTCCATGCAGGAGAAAGTCACTAAATGAACCAATAGCACCTTGCATAGTAGACCTCCCCTGGTTGGCAACATGGCAGACAGAATAGCTAGGAGGCAGGAGAACCAAGTTTGAGTTTCATGACCAGCTTTTAGCTGTAACAATTGTTTCTGTGAGCATTCATTTTTCTGCCAGGAAAAAACAAAACAAAACAAACAAACAAAAAAAAACCAAAGCAAAACAAAAACAACCAGACATCTAGAAGCTTTTTAACTGAGAACACATCAAGTCTCATATAAGAATTAAATAATTTTGTTGCAAAAGTTTTCTTTTAATAGGTGTGGCTAAAATGGTCCATGGTGATGAAAGGGCATTATTACACCACCATTCTGTAGAGTTCAGTACACCCAGGTAATGAGGATTATGTGTGTTTGTGTTACAGAAACCCACCTGGAAACAACAGAAGGAACACTACCCTTATGAACTTAGTGTAGCTCAAGATCTCAGCAGAGAAAGCAGGTTCATAGCCTGGGGCCTGGAGAGATGGCATAGAGGTTACTAGCCTCTACCTCTCTTCCTGAGGACCCAAATTCAGGTCCTTACCAACATCCAATTGCCTGCCTTTAGATCTGTTCCCCTAACTGGGATGCTTTGTCAGATCGCTCATCTTATACCTTGCTTTCAGCCCCAGAGATTCAGGTGGGACTTACAGCCTATTGAACTATTAGATACTAAATGTGCATGTTCAAACCACGTCTGTTGTTCATCAATAGAAACCAAATACAGTATGGAAAGTAAGATTATAGTACTAGAACAAGTCATACAGACACTAATTTTAGAAGCTTTCCACATCAGGCTGGTGACAGAATGTAAACTAAGCCAAAGGTTGTACACTCACTCCAAAGTGGACCTGAGGCTGCCACTTATAAATATTTTTCCCACAGCTTCTACTAACAAAATTAAATTTCAGGGAGCCACCATAATTCATCCTCTCCTTTTGACTGAGGCCTGAACAGTCTTTCTGTATCATAAATCTAACCCTGAAAGCCTTTGCTTAAAATTCTTTGTTGAGTTCACATCAACAAAATAGCATGTCTACACTTCCATTTCATATCATCTTATTCTCCACCCTCGTGTCTATTAACCATTCCATAGGCAGAATACAAGCTAATCAAAGCTAGTGTACGTCTTGTCTTCCTGTATGTTGGATGTATGCCTCTGAACAGGAAGTATGTTTTCTATGTAACATCTTTCTCCTTAGCTTATAAACTCTGACTCACATCCCAGCTCAAATGTCAAGCTTTCAGGAACACATTTCTTTTAGGTCTTCTCCGTAACATATTCAATGATTTAGGAAAGATAAGCAGGCATTGGTCAATTTTTGGACTGCTCAACTGTGGAACTACTAATCTTTACTATTAGTGACTTGTTCTCTCATGAGGAAGGGTTTATTATTATATGTAATCAATTGGAACTGGGCATTTCTAGTGCTCGCTTCTCAGTGTTGGCTCCGCATGTTCAAAATTTAAAACTGGTGAGTCAAATGCCCATACACCTCAAGGACAAGCATGTGATCAAAAAGTAACACGGTTCTTGGTTCTATAGTTTCCAGCACTTGGAATTTTGAGTGAGTGGTGCAAGGAAGTTGGCAGGTCAGATTGATAGTTTGACCATGTATTGCTTCACTTCCTGCACATTTTCAAGCTTGCCTCTCCAGACCCTTCATCCTTTTCTTGCTATTTGGTATAATCTGATTGTTCATATCCCTCTCAAAACACTTACATGTTGAAGTTTATCATTAATGTGAGGGTGCTAAAAGATGGGGAGTGGGCTTTAGGACTGGGCTAGTTTAGGATGGCAAATATCTTATTGGAAATGTCCCAGATCCCACCCCCACCTCTCAGGTACCAACCCACCATAGCCCATCAAGTCACATCAGGACTAAGTGCCTCCTTTTTCTCTGAGGCAATACAAGGCAGCCCTGCTAGGGAAACAGGATCCAGAGGAAGGTAACTGAGTCCAAGTCAGAGACAGCCCGTGCTCCAATTGTTAGAGGACCCACTTGAGGACTAAGCAGCCCATCAGCATCATATGGAAGGGGATATGGGGAAAGTGGGTAAGAAGTTGGGACTGGGAAGAAGGGAGGGAGTGGGGTTGAGATTGGGATGTAAAATGATCAAGTAAATAAATAAAATAAAAGTTCCGAGAGAAACACATTACTATATCCTCTGCATGAGAGGCCAGAGAGAAGGAGCCACTGTGGGTAAGGAGAAAAGACCTCACCAGAATGACATGTGCATTTCTTGATCATGAGTCTTCCTTCGCTTCCAGAAACAAGGGAAATGAGTTGTTGCTTCTCCAATCCCCAATGAAACTCGTGAAGATGTTTTCCAGCATGAAAAATCTCCAGTTCTCTTCTGGTAGCTCATCCCAGAGCAGTTTTTTCTATGTTCACCCTCTCCAGAGGAGTTTCCCTCTGCTTGCCCTCAGTGCTCCTCAATGGTGTCTCCTCTGTACTTCCTTGCCAACTGCCCAGTCATGGTCTGTAACTAATACAGAAATACAATTTGTGAGCTACAATTTACTTATTTATTCATAAACAAAATAAGTTTGAAATTTCTATGGCTGTTACAAAGTCAAACTGTTTACACACAAAACTTCGATCTTATCCGATCAAATTAGATTTTGAATAAAGTATATTTTTTAGATTATTTTGGCATATTTTATAAAGTGATTTTAAAAATAATTTTCAGAGAAAACCTCAGTTTCTAAAAAAAAAAAGTGGAGTGAGAAAGCTCATGAAGCAAGTAAGACATGACTGGAGGGACAACAGGCATAACAAAATACGGAGAGAGGTGACTGCAGATTGATGCACAGGGTCCTGAGCTTGGAAGTAATAACAATACAATCGCAAAAGAACCTAGAAAGTGGCTGGGGGTGTGCAACAAGACCATAGAAATACACAGGGAGCTCACAAGCTCGAGAAGATAAATTGGATGGAGTCTCCTATATTTAAAATGTAAAGACTAAGTTGTAAAACGTGGACAAGACAATAAAATACAAGTTGAAATTTCCTTATAAGGACTAAGTATGTATTTCTTTGAAGCAGAATTATTTGTATTTTGAATTGTTTTGATATTTTGGCACATTTGAACTTTATTCATTAATCATGTTTAGTCTGCCTATTGGCAATTCAGTATTGTCTGTGTTTGGATATTCAGTGACAATAAAACCTTGGGATCCAATGATCTTCTACTGATATAAAGTATGTAATATGTACAATATACAGAGGTGCTGATGTTTTTTAGGGATAGAGGCTTGGATGGAGTTCTCTAGAGTCTAAGCTCAAACCACCTAGGTTCATTTTCATACCCTAGAGACAGATAGGTGTATTTAATTCAGTTTAAGCTTGAAGGAAAGGATTAGGAATAAAGTTGATCATCCATGCAGTGGTTTTATATTGAGGATTTGAGGATTTTGTATTTTCATGCTATTAATAGTCATGTTCTTTTCAAAGAAGAGTTTAGACCAGTTTTTGTGTTGTTGGTGATTTTTTATTTTATTTTATTTATTTATTTATTTATTTTATTTGGGTTGAGAATGTCTGGACCAACTAAGAAAACCACAAACAATTAAAATATAAAGTTGTGTACCCGAGTCCTGATAAATATAAAAATTTTTTCAACACGCCTGCTAAGTAAGAACTGAACAACTATAATACCAATAAGCACACTAAACAGAACAAGAAAAAGCCCACAAGGCCTCAACCATATGTAAAGACTTACAGGCAAGTAAGGAGGGTGGAGAGTGGGAGACACAGTCTTTCTCAGGGAAGAGCACACCAGTTGGTCAGTGAATGCCAAATGACTGGTCCTAATAGCATACACACAAGTAACATCATACAGAATGATTAGGTTATATTTGTATTATATATTTATATATGTCTTAATACATAAATATTGTGTATATATATATATGAATGTATGTATGTGTGTAGGTATAGTGTGTTTATGTGCTTATAATATCTATATTCAAAGATATATACATATATTCACATATATGCATATATAACATGTGTATATAAGGCTATATATATATGTAGGTGTATATACAGTGTATATACAGTATGTAAAATATATGTGCATATATAGGTATATCCATAAGGATATATTTATATCCTTAAATATAACCGTACTTGTGTATATATGTATATATATATTAATGTATGCATATGAGTATGCATACAAGAATATATAATACATACATATATATATATATATACACACACATGTAATAAAAATTAATTTAAAAAGAGGCCATGAATTTGAAACAGAGAATGGTGGTTATGTGCAAGTGTTTGGAAGGTGAAGAGGGAAGAGAGGAATGATATTATAATTATATTATAATTTCAAAAAGAAAAAATATAAATGTAATAAAGGAAAAAAGGCAGACTTCCCGAGGAAACCTGAAGTGGCCCCAGTGACAAACAGTTCCAGTCTCTGGCCCACAGCCCTACCTGCCCTACCAAGAAGGGGTGTCAGACCCCAGGAACATGCAACCTTTTCCCAGGGCTCTACTTGCCTTCTCATAGAAGTTCTGCAGACACCTAGTCAACACCAAGGACAACCATAGGCCAGCGTAAGAACACACTCAAGAAGATACAATGCAATATGGCACCACAAAAATCCAGCTATCCTATTACAGAAAGCGCTGAATTTCCTAATATAACCAAAGAACAATAAAACAACCTTAAATCTAATCTCATTATAGATGATAGAAGCATTTAAAAAGGAAAGGAATAAATTTTTAAGTGAAATATAGGAAAATACAATCAAAGAAATAGAGGCCGTTAATGAGGAAATAAATAAATCCCTTAAAGAAATACAGTAGGGGGTAACCAAAATGGCGGTGACCTTATCTGAGGGGCAGAGGATCTGAAAGTGTGAAATTGGCAAGTGGAGAGGCAGCTGAACCAAAAACAAAAACATTGAGGCTTCTGGGGAGAAAGGGGACAAAACCTGAACTGAGACCAATAAGATACAGTGCAACTGCCAACTTCTTTGTGGACTTCTCCTGGGGAATCAATTGCCAGGCACTTCCCCATGAAAGAAACTTAAATCAGTCCTACTGAAATCAGGGACAAGGCAAGGCTGCCCACTCTCTTCATATCTCTTCAGCACAGGACTAGAAGTCCTAGCTAGAGCAATAAGACAACTAAAGGAGATCAAGGATTATAAATGGGAAAAGCAGAAGTCAAACTATCACTATTTGCAGATGATATGAGAATCTACATGAGCGACCCCAAAAATCCATACAGAGAACTCCTTCAGCTGGTAAACACCTTTAGTAAAGTAGCTGGATAAAAAAATTAACTCAAAAAAAATCAGAAGCCTATATACAAAAGACAAAAAGGACAAGAAGGAACACAATAGCCACTAATAACAGAAAATACCTTGGGGTGGCTCTAACCAAGCAAGTGAAAGACATGTTTGAAAAAAATTCAAGTCTTTGAAGAAAGAAATTGAAGAAGATATCAGAAGATGGAAAGATCTCCTATGCTCATAGATTGGTAAGATTAACATAGGGAAAATGACCATGTGGTCAAAAGCAATCTACATATTCAATGCAATTCCCATAAAACTACCAACAAAATTCTTTATAGAACTTGAAAGAAAAATTCTCAAATTCATATGGAAAAAAAATACAGAATTGTTTTATGATCCTGTACAACAACAGATCATCTGGAGGTATCTCCATTCCTGATCTCAAGCTGTACTACAGAGCAATAGTAATAAAAACTGCATGGTACTTACAAAGAAACAGAATGATGGATCAATGGAATCAAATTGAAGACTCAGAAATAAACCCACACACCTATGGGTACTTGATTTTTGACAAAGAAGCCAAAATCATACAGTGGAAAAAAGACAGCATCTTCAACAAATGGTGCTTGTCTAACTGGATGTCTACAGGCAGAAAAGTGAAAATAGATCCATATTTATCATCATGCACAAAATTAAGTCCAAGCAGCTCAAAGACCTCAACATAAAACCATACCCATTTAATCAGTCAGAAGAAAAAGTGGGGAAGAGCCTAGAACTCATTGGTACAGGAAACAGCTTCCTGAACAGAACACCAACAGCAACTGGCTCTGAGATCAACAATCAATAAATGAAACCTCATGAAACTAGAAAGCATTTGTGAAGCAAAGCACATTATCATCAGAACAAAACAACAGCCTACAGACTGGGAAAGGATCTTCACCAAACCTTTACCTGATAGAGGGCTAAAATTCAGAGTATATAAAGAACTAAAGATGTTAAAAAGCAACAAATCAAGTAATCCAATGAAAAAATGGGGTACAAAGCTAAACAGAGATTTCTCTATAGAGGAATATAGAATGGCAGAGAAACAGAGATGCCCAATGTCCTTAGTCATCAGGGAGATGCAAATCAAAATGACCCTGAGATTTTACCTTACACACATCAGAATGGCTAAAATAAAAAACTCAAGTGACAGCACATGCTGGAGAGGATGTGGAAAAAAAGGGGAACCCTCCTCTATTGCTAGTAGACTTGTAAACTTGTACAATCACTTTGGAAATCAATTCGGCGCTTTCTCAGACTATTAGGAATAGGGCTTCCTCAAGATCCAGCTATACTATACCCTTCTAGGAATATATCCAAGAGATGCTCAAATACACAACACGGACATTTGTTCAACTATGTGTGTAGCAGCTTTATTTGTAATAGCCAGAAGCTGAAAACAAGCCAAATTTTTCCCAACAGAGGAATAGATACAGAAATTGTGGTACATTTACTCAATGGAATATTACTTAGCAATTAAAAATGAGGAAATCATGAAAATTGCAGGCAAATGGTGGGAACTGGAAAAGATCATCCTGAGTGAGGTAACCCAGAAACAGGAAGACATGCACAGTATATACTCACTTAATATAGGATAAACCTATAAAAATCTGTACATCTAAAGAAGCTGAACTAAAAAGAGGACCCTGGGAAACATGATCAATCCTCACTCACAAAGGCAAATGGGATGAACATTGAAAGAAGGAGTAAACAGGAAACAGGACAGGAGTCTACCACAGAGGACCTCTGAAAGACTCTACCCAACATTGTATAAAAACACATAATGAGATTCAAAACAAACTTTGGGCAGAGTGCAGGGAATCTTAGGAAAGAAAGGGGAGATAATCAGACCTGCTGAGGACGTGAGCTCCACAAGCACAGCAACAGAACCAAAAAATCTGGGCACAGGGATCTTTTCTGAGACTGATACTCCAAACAAGGACCATTCATGGATATACCCAAGAAACCCTGCTCAGAAGTAGCCTATGGCAGCTCTGTATCCAAGGGGTACCCTAGTAAGGGGAACAGGGACTTTTTCTGACATGAACTCAGTGGCTAGGTCTTTGAGCTCCTCCCCTGGAAGAGGAGGGAGCACCTTGCCAAGCCACAGAAGAGGACAATGCAGCCAATTCTGAAGAGACTGGATAAGCTAGGGTCAGATGGAAGAGGAAGAGGACCTCTCCAATTCATGGACTTGGAGTAGGGCATAGGAGGAGATGATGGAGTGAGGGTGGGGTTGTAAAAGGAATGAGGGAGGGGACTACAGCTGGGATATAAAGTGAATAAACTATAATTAATATAAAATGTAAAATTTAATTAAAAAAGAAATACAGTAAAATACAGTCAAACAGGAGAAGGAAATTAATATAGTGGTTCACAATTTGAAAATGAAAATAGAATCAATAAAGAAAGCACAAACAGAGGGAATCCTGGAGATAGGAGACTTAGGAAGGAAAACAGGAACTACGGACACAAACATCTCCAACAGAGTACAAGATATGGAGGAGAGAAACTTAGACACAGAAGATACAATTGTTTTTAATTGCTGAGTAGTAAGTAGTCCATTGTGTAAATGTACCACAATTTCTGTATTCATTCCTCACCTGAAGAACATCTGGGTTGTTTCCAGCTTCTGGCTATTATGAATAAAACTGCTACAAACATGGTTGAGCAAATGTCCTTGTATACATGGGCATCTTTTGGATATATGCCTAGGAGGGGTATAGCTGGATCTTGAGGTAAGCACTAATTGTCTGAGAATGTGCCAGATGGATTTCCAAAGTGGTTGTACAAGTTTTCATTCCCACCAGCAATGGAGGAGGGTTCCCCTTTCACCACATCCTCTCCAGCATATGTTGTCGCTTGAGTTTTTGACCTTTACCACTCTGATGGGTCTAAGATGAAATCTCAGGGTCATATAAATCATGAAATTTGCAGGAAAATGCTGGGATCTAGAAAGAAATCATCCTGAGTGAGGTATCCCAGAAGTAGAAAGACACACATGGTATATACTCACTCATAAATGGACATTAGACATATAATGTAGGATAATCATACTAAAATCTGTACACCTAAGGAAACTAATCAAGAAGGAGGACCCTGGGTAAGATGCTCAATCTGCATTCAAAAAGGCAAATGACAAAGATATCGGAAGAGTGAGAAAACAGGAAACAGGACAGGAACCTATCACAGAGAGCCTCTGAAATAATCTACCCAGCAGGGTATCAAAACATATGCTGAGATTCATAACCAATCTTTGGACAGAGTACAGGGAATCTTATGAAAGAAGCAGGGGATAAAAAGACCTGGAAGGAACAGGAGATCCACAAGGAGAGCAATAGAACCAAAACATCTGGGCCCAAGGGTCTCTTCTGAGTCTGATACTCCAAACAAGGACCATGCATGGACATAACTTACTGCACAGAAGTAGCCCATGGCAACTCGGTGTCCAGAGGGTTCCTGAGTAATAGGAACAGGGACCATCTTGGACATGAACTCATGGGCTGGCTTTTTGATCACTTCCACCTGAGGGGAGAGCAGCCTTACCAGGCCACAGAGGAAGATCAAGAAGCCAGTCCTGATGAGACCTGATAAACTAGGGTCAGATGGAAGGGAAGGAGGGTCTCCCCTATCATTGGACTGAAGGAGCAGCATAGCAGAAAAAGAGGGAGGGAGAGTGGGATTGGGAGGGGTAGAGGGAGGCAGCTACAGCTGGGATACAAAGTGAATAAACTGTTGTTAATAAAAAGTAAAGAAAAGAAAAGGAAAAAAAAAGATACAATTGAAGAAATTGATACATCAGTCAAAGAAAGAAAATGTTAAGAAAGTTCCTGGCATGAAACAAACTCTTTTTTTTTTTTTTTTTTTTTTTTTCAATGAAGTTTATTCAGGAACCTTGAACAATCATCTGACCCTGGGGAAAGCCAGCCCACTTTAAATAGCCTCTGGGTAGCCAACCTCAGCATGCCACGTGGGCAATGCAGATAGGTCCACATACATGGAAGCAAGCCAGATCCTCAGCCTTAGCCAAATGTGGAGTTGTTTGTGACAGAGAGCACTCACCATCGGGAAGGTGGAAGGCAGAAACCAGCTCCATCTTTCAGGCACGGCATTCCGCAGTCAGGCAAGAGTAGAGGTCTGATCTCTGATATTAGAAATAAATTGGGACTTTGTACTGATGTTCATTTAGGTGTCATCTACCCAAAGAGCATCAGACCCGTCTGATACCTTTTTCTCAGAGGCGGGACCTGGGGCATCAACCCGCATGCAATCAGACATGCTCTTCTCTGGGTCCAAAGCGGCTGACCCTGAGTGCAGTGCTTAGCCTCCCATCCTGAGCTTAACATTTTGGCTTTTTATGGTAGCCAACCATGCTTGGGGAGACTGTCCTGCTTCAATGGCTGTAAAGGCCTGAATGGTCATGGCTGCATTACGCTGTTGTGAGACTCTAATCTTGCATATATACCACAGGCAAACCAAGGTGACCAACATCAGAAGGCCTGCTAAAGCTCCCATGCCCGCCCATTCCTTCAGATGATTCATGGCTGCAGCAATCCATGATGATAATCCTGTGGCTAGTCCTGTGTCCACTCTGGTAGAATTTACCGTGACAATGGCCACTCTCAGCTGCTCCATCGTAGTATCGAATTCTCCAGTCAATTACCTAAAATATAGCTAGACAATTGTTTAGACAGATTGCAGCACAGGGAAAATTCTCATGTTGTATGCTAGTGACTCAAAGTCCAGCATACTTTCATTGACAGCCAAGTTGAGCGATTTGCCATAGGGTATCAATTTGCTCCTGCACGAGGTCAATCCTCTGATTGAACACCCTCAAACCTCCTTTTAGTTGAGCATTAATTCCTTTTTGTACATCTAAGGCATGAGCTACATTGGCTAAAAGGTTATTCAGGGTCTGAGCAGTCTGCCCAGTATGACTCATGGCTAATGCCGTGGTGGTAGCTCCAACTGCCGCCAATGAGATGGCAGTAACAATGGCAGCTGTGATTCCAATATCCCTTTTCTGTCTGAAGAGAGTCATAGCGTGAGGGCATCAACGGGCACAGGCACCCAGCGAGGCATGCGAGTAGCCAGCTAGTAAATTTACTAGCATTGCAGCATTGGGCAAAAAAGCAAGTATCATTACCACAATTACTTGGCTCTATCTGGCTAATAATGAATAAAAATGGGGGATATAAACAAACAGGTGTGGGCTTATAGGAAATATTATGAGAAGCCTTAACCCCCTCATTGGAACATCCTGCATCAGTTCTAGAACTAGCAGTCGTGGTGTCCGAGGTCTGAGTAGGTTCAGGAGACCATTGCCCCCAGGGGCGAGACGTGCTCCATGTAAATTGACTAACTCCATGTTTTCCTCCACTTTTGAAACAAACTCTTAGACAAACTAACTAAAAGGCAGAGAGGCCATATCCAAATTAACAAAATCAGAAAAGAAAAGAAGGCTATTACAAACCATACTGAGGAAATTCAAGATTATTTATATGTTACTTCAAAAACCTGTGCTCAAAAATAGTGGAAAATCTAAATTAAATGGACAATTTTCTTGACTGATTCCACTTAGCAAAGTTAAATCAAGATCAGGTAATCAGCCTGAATAGTCTTATAACCCCTAAAGAAATATAAGCAGTTATTAAAAGCTTCGCAACCAGAAAAAAAAAAAAAAAAAAAAGCCCAGGACCAGATGGCTTCAGTAAAGAATTCTACCAGACTTAAAAAAATAAAAATAAAGAGCTAATATCAAACTAGTCCACAAAATAGAAACAGAAGGAAGGCTGAGAAACTCATTCTATGAGAACACAGCCACCCTGATAAGCCACACAAAGACCCAACAAATAAAATTTCAGACCAATTTCCTTATGAACATTGATGTAGTAATACTTAATAAAATACTCACAAACAGAATCCAAGAAAATATCAGAAATGCCATGCATCATGATAAAATTAACTTCATCCCATGGATGCAGTGGTGGTTCAATATACAAAAGTCCATCAATGTAATCCATCATATAAACAAACTGAAAGGGAAAAAAACACACATGATCATCTCATTAGATGATAAAAAAGCCTTTGGCAAATTCTAACAGCCCTTTATGTTAAAGTTCTTAGAAAGATCAGGGATACAAGGCCCATACCTAAAAGTAATAAAGGCAATATACAGCAAACCGGTAGCCAGTATCAAATTAAATGAAGAGAAACTCAAAGCAATTCCACTAAAAGCAGGGACAAGACAATGCTGCCCACTCTCTCTATTTCTCTTCAATATAGTACTTGATGTCCTCACTAGTGCAATAAGATGACTGAAGGAGATCAAGCAGATACAACTTTCAAAGGAAAAAGTCAAACTATCCCTAGTCACAGATTATATGATAATATACATAAGTACTACCCAAAATTCGACCGGAGAACTCCTACAGATAAACACCTTCAGCAAAGTAGCTGGATACAAGCTACTAAAAAAAAAAAAAATCAGTAGCTCTTCTGTATATAAAAGATGCATGAGCTTAGAAAAGAGGCAACACCCTTAAAAAATCACCACAAATAATATAATATATTTTTGTTAAACTCTGTCTGAGCATGAGAAAAACCTGTATGTCAAGAACTTCACGTATCTGAAGAAAGAAACTGAACAAGATATCAGAAGATGGAAAGATTCCCCCATGCTCATGGATTAGTAGGATTAACAGTAAAAATGGCTATATTACCAGAAACAATCTACAAATTCAATGCAATTCCCAGCAAAATTCCAACACAATTCTTTAAGACCTTGAAAGAGCAACCTCTGTCAGCTACAGGGTTGATGAAGATCCTGTCTCAGTCTGTTGACTGTCATTTTGCTCTGATGATGGTGTCCATTGCTTTACAGAAGCTTTTCGGTTTCATGAAGTCCCATTTATTGACTGTTGATCTTAGAGCCTGTGCTGTTGGTGTTCTCCTCAGGAGATGTCTCTTTTGCTAATGAGTTCTCCACTTTTTGTTCTAAAAGGTTTAGTGTATCTTGTTTAGTGTATCTTGGACTTTAGTTTTGTGCAGGGTGATAAATATGGATCTATTTGCATCTTTTCTACATGTAGACAACAGTTGGACAAGCACCATTTGTTGAAGATGCTATCTTTTTTCCATTGTATGGTTTTGGCATCTTTGTCAAAATTCAGGTATCCATAGGTATGTGCTTATATTTCTGGGTCTTTGATTTGATTCCATTGATTCACCAGTCTGTTTCTATGCCAGAACTATGCTGTTTTTATTACTGTTGCTCTATACTACAACTTGAGATCAGGGTTGAAGATACCTCCAGAAGATCTTTTATTGTACAGGGTTGAACTCAAGAAGTTAACACCAATAAACCAAGTAATCCAATTAAAAAATGGGGTACAGAGATAAACAGAGAATTTTCAATAGAGGAATATCAACTGGCAGAGAAACACTTAAAGAAATGCTCAGCATCCTTAGTCATCAGAGAAATACAAATCAAAACAACCTTTAGTGTTCACCTTACAACCATCAGAATGGCTAAGGTCCAAAACTCAAGTGACAATAAATACATGCTGCAGAGGATGTGGGGAAAGGGGAACTCTCCTCCTTTTCTAGTGGGAATGCAAACTTGTATAACCACTTTGGAAATCAATCTGGCACTTTCTCAGAAAATTAGAAATAGTGATACCCTAAGATCCACTACTATGCTCCTCTTAGACATATATCCGAAAGATGCTCAACCATATAACAAGGACATTTGCTCAACTATGTTCATAACAGCTATATTTGTAATGGCCAGAAGCTGGAAACAACCTAGATATTTCTCAAATGAGAAATGGATATAGAAATTGAGGTACACGTACACAGTAGAGTACTTCTCAGCAATTAAAAACAGAGAAATCATGAAATTTGCAGATAAATGGATAGAACTAGAAAAGATAATTATGAGTGGGTTAACCCAGAAGCAGAAAGACACACAGGGTATAAACTCACTTTTAAGTGGACATTAGACATTTAATATAGGATAAACATACTAAAATCTGTCATTGTAAAGAAGCTAAACAACAAGGAGGACCCTAGGGAAGATGCTTAATCCTCATTCAGAAGGGCAAGCAGTATGTACATCAGAAGTGGAAGAAGACAGGAAATCAGGTAGGAGCCTACCAATGAAGGCTTCTGAAAGAATCTGCCCAGCAGGGTATTGAAGCAGATGTTGAGTCTTGTAGCCAAACCTTGGTCAGAGTGCAGGGAATTTTATGGAAGAAGAGGGAGATAGAGAGACCTGGAGAGGACAAGAGCTCCACAATGAGACCAACAGAGCCAAAAAAATCTGGGCCCAGGGAAGCATGTAGAAAATGATGTTCCAACCAAGGACCATGTATAGAGAGGACCTAGATTCCCAGCTCAGTTGAATCTCACTCAGAAATGGAAATAAAATGGTCATTGCAAGTGGATGGATGGAAGAAATTGGTTAGGAGAGAGGGTGAAGAGAGGACCAGGGGTGTGGATTAGAAGTAAGGAGAGCAAATGAGAGAGTGCCAGGTGAGAGAATGAAAATCAGAGATGAAGGACATCTGTGGGATTTGCTAAAGGCATGGGATAAGGAAGGCCCCAGGAAGTCTGTAGAGGTTATCTTAGCTGAGACTCCTAGCAGCAGGGGATACGAAACCTGAAGGGCCTACCTCCAGTAGCCAGGTAGGACTTTCAGTGGAGGGGTAAACACATCAACTCACCACAAAACCTTTGACCCAAAATTTTTCTTGCCTCTAAGACCTGCAGGGACAAAGATTAAGCAAATATTGAAGGAAAAGCCAATCAAAGATTGGCCCTATTTGAGACCCATCCCATGGGAAAGAATCAATCCCTGACATTATTAATGTGATTCTGCTATGCTTATAAACAAAGGCTAGCATAATCCCTCTGCGAGGCTTCTCCCAGCAGCTGATAAGAACTGATGCAGAGACTCAACAGCCAAACATTAGACGGAACTCAGGGAGTCCTATGGAAGAGTTAGGGGAATGATAGAAGGAGCTGGAGGAGTCAAGGACTCCACAAGAAGATCTACAGCATCAACTAACTTGCGTCCATGGGAATTCTCGGAGACTGAATCACCAACCAAAGAGCATGAACTAATCCTAGACTCCCTGCACATATGTAGCAGAAGTGCAGCTTGTCTTCATACGAATCCCCCAATAACTGGAGCAAGGGCCCTCTCTGACTCTGATGCCTCCTTTCAGATTTTTCAAATTAAATTATTACTTCTTATATTAATCACAGGTTGTTTAGTTTGTATCCCAGCCATAGACCCCTTCCTCCTCTCCCAACCCCACCCTCCTTCCCTCATCTCTTCCCTGCCCCTCTCTTAGTCCACTGATAGGGGAGATCCTCCTCCCCTTCCATCTGACCCTAGCTTATCAGGTCTCTTCAGGACTGGCTGCAATGTCCCCCTCTTTGGCCTAGCAAGGCTGCTCCTCCCTCGGGGGAGGGGGTTGTCAAAGAGCCAGCCAATGAGTTCACATCAGAAATAGTCCCTGTTCCTCTTACTAGGGAACCCACTTGGATACTGAGTTGCCATGGTTTGCATCTGTGCAGGGGTTCTAGGTTATATCCATGCACAGTCCTTGGTTAGAGAAACAGTCTCAGAAAAGACCCCTGTGCCCAGATATATTTGGTCCTTGTGGAGCTCCTGTCCTCTCCAGGTCTTACTAACTCCTCCTTTCATATGATTCCCTGCACTCTGCCCAAGGTTTGGTTATGAGTCTCAGCATCTGCTTTGGTACACTGCTACGTAAAGTCTTTCAGAGGCCCTCTGTGGTAGGCTCCTGTCCTGTTACTTGTTTTCTCCTACTTCCAATGTCCATTCTATTTGTCTTTCTAAGTGAAGATTGATTGATCATCTTACCCTGGGTCTTACTTGATTCTTGACAAAGAAGCTGAAACCATTCAATGGAAAAAAGACAGCATCTTCAACAAATGGTCCTGGTCCAACTGAATGTCTATCTGTAGAAAAATGAAAATAGATCCATATTCATCACCCTGCACAAAACTAAAGTCCAAGCAGATCAAAGACCTCAACATAAAACCAGACCCACTAAATCTATTAGAAGAAAAAGTGGGGAAGAGCCTAGAACTCATTGGCACAGGAGACAACTTCCTGAACAGAATACCAGCAGCACAGGCTCTAAGAACACAAATCAATAAATAGGACCTCATGAAACTGAAAAGCTTCTGTAAAGCAAAAGACACTGTCTCCAGATAAAAACAACAGCCTACAGACTGGGATAGGATCTTCACCAACCTTATATGTGACAGAGGGTTGATATCCAGAATATATAAAGAATTAAAGAAGTTAAAGGCAACAAATCAAGCAATCTGATTAAAAAATGGGGTACAGAGCTAAACAGAGATTTCTCTGTAGAGGAATATCGAATGGTAGAGAAACACTTAAAGAAATGCTCAATGTCCTTAGCAATCAGGGAGATGCAAATCAAAACAACCCTGAGATTTTACCTTACACCCATTAGAATGGCTAAGAACAAAACTATTTTCAGATTTTGTTCCCTTATCTGGACTGCCTTGCCTGGCCTTAATAGGAGAGGGTGTGCCTAGTTATGCAGGGTTTTCACATTCCAGTGTGGATTGGTACCCATGGGGGACCTCCCAATTCTCTGAAATGAAGGAGAGGGAATAATGGCGTTAAAGGGTATGTGAGGGGAGGACTAGGAGGAGAAGATGAGGGCTATAATCAGGATGATGTAAAGTCAATAAATAAATAAATTTTTAAAAAGAAAATATTTCTATTAGAATTCAAATTAACTTAAGGATTTGAGCAATGACTTCCTAGTAAGGTAACAAGACAATATCAAGTACATTTTCAAACTTCTCTTAAACATTTGCAGTTAAGGGATGTTTTATTTGTCATTGACTTTCCCCACAACTTTTAGAAAAGAGATTACTATTTTGTAGAAGCAGAATTTAAAAGGAAGAAATATTTTAGCCTTCATATTATAATTAAGTCTTATAAGCTGCTCAATGCTGCCAGCCTGTGTACTCTACCAAAAGAAGGAGTCAGGTGACATAAAAAATTGACTATAAACAATGTACTCATGTCTCATTTCTTTCTTACATCTCAAAACATTATTAAAATATAAGACATGTATAAAGAAGAATGTATTTGTCTGTATAGGGGGTGTTCATAGGATCAGTGCTTAAGCCTAAGAGCCATTCACTGCATAAATTCTAGTTGGGCAGTAATGGGTAGACTTTCTAAATCTCTCTTTAAATCTAACCCAGTTATTAAAGACAAAGGTAAGCTAGGGATGTTGCTATTGCTATTACAGCAATAGCACTGATTTCTGAGCCTCGAAGACCCCCAATAGACAACAGTCACCTCTAACTATTAGTTTTAAGTGCACAGGATGTTCAGTTTGCTGGACTGTACATATCACTTCCAGGTTTTTTGTTTCTAGAGGTTGACAGTATTTTCCTACAGTTACACTGAAATAACCCTTCTATCATACAGTGATTAAGCTCCTGTGCTTAGTTAGTCTGAGTCTAATTCCCTAATAAGCTGTGCCCGCAGTCATTTCTGCAGCATGAATACCAGGAACATTTGTTATTGAATGAAGCCCTTAGCAGTCATTAGCTGCTGTTAAGCCACAATTAGATCAGCTTTCTCCACACAGTAAAGTCATTGGAGCACAACTGATGTTCAGGGAAATTATTGTAACATCTCTTACATTTTCATTGTTTCAAAACAAAATCTGATCCTGTGTGTACAAGATCAATTTTCTGTAGTCTTATCTGTTATGCTGTTATCTTTTATTCTGTGTCTATGCTTAAATGATGTAGTTTGCAAGTAAATCCAAGCTTACTTAATTTGAGGACTTTCCAATGCATATTCAGATTTAGCATTCCCTTGCTAGCTATGAATATATATATATATATATATATATATATATGTGTGTGTGTGTGTGTGTGTGCGTGTGTGTGTGTGTATGTATTGTAACAATGAAGACTATAAAATTGAGGTGTTTTACAGAAAACAAATAGGCTTTTACCATATACTAGATGTCTTAGAAATCTTGAGATACTAAAATTTTCATTCATTCTTTTAACCCATAGAAATTATTTAGACAGTATATCAACTACATCAACTTTTTTAAAAATTAAATTTTCATTTTTTTATTAATTACAGTTTATTTGCTTTGTATCCCAGCTGTAGTCCCCTCCTTCTTCCCCTCCCAACCCATGCCCCTCTCCAAGTCCCCAGATAAGGGAGGTCTTCCTTCCCTTCCATCTGACCCTAGCTTATCAGGTTTCATTAGAACTGGCTGCATTGTTCTCCTCTATGCCATGTACTTTTCCTAACTTCAGGTGCATTCCTGGATTTGATGTGTCATAACGTACTGTACAAAGTCATCACAGCTCACTGTGGCCTGGCAAGGCTGCTCCCCCATCAGGGAAAGGCAATCAAAGAGCTAGCCACTGAGTTCATGTCAGAGACAGTCCCTGTTCTCCTTATGAGAGTACCCTTTGGATACTGAGCTGCCATGGGCTACATCTGAGCAGGGGTTCTAGGGTATATCCATGAATGGTCCTTGTTTGGAGTATCAGTCTCAGAAAAGACCTCTGTGCCCAGATATTTTGGTTCTGTTGCTCTCCTTATGGAGCTCCTGTCCTATCCAGGTCTTACTATCTCTCCCTTCTTTCCGAAGATTCCCTGCACTCTGCCCAAAGTTTATTTATGAGTCTCAGTATTTGCTTTGGTACACTGCTGGGTAGTGTCTTTCAGAGGCCTCTGCGGTATTCTCCTGTACAGGACAGGTGCATCAACTTTCAGCAATGTCTGTGTTATAGATTTGAGACCTTCCAACAGCAGCATAAAATCTTATGTTCTTACATATGCAAAAAGAGGAAAGGAAGAGTCTGTGCCATTGAGAAGAAATGAGGAGAGGTGTTGAAATAACATTCCCTTTCTGCTTCATGCTGTGTGATACACTCAGGTTCTAAAGAAAATCCTTTAAGAATCAGGCTGGGGAAGAGTGGCATGGGAAATGAGAACGGTGGAAGAAAGAAAGGATGTGTTGAAGGGGGGCATCTCTGGGACAAGCTGGAGGCTCATGGCAGGCTAAGTTTCTGGAAGCATATAGGGGAGACTCTACCTGAGAAGCCTAGCAGCCGAGAATATGGAGAACTAAGTGATCTTCTATAGCCAGGCAGCACTTCCAGTGGAGGGAGGGGCATAACACCCCACCCACAAAATCTTTGACCCAAAACTTACCTTGCCTACTAGGTGTAAAGGAATCAAAATGAAGTGGGGATCAAGTGAAGAGCCAAATAATGGCTGGCCCAACTTGTGACCCTTCGCATGAGAAAGATCCAACTGATGACACTATAAAGGATATACTTCTATACTTGCAGACAGGAGCCTAACATAACTGTCCTCTGAGAAGTTCCACCTAGAAGCGTATTGAAACAGATGCATAGACTCATGGCCAAATAGTAGGCAGAGCTGTGGGAGTCTTGTAGAAGAGTTGGGGGAAGGGTAGAGGGACCCACAGGGGACAAGAACTTCACAAGAAGACCAAGAGTCAACAAACGAAAAACCAGGGGGGGCCACAGAGACTAAACCACCAATGGACTAGACCTAGGTCCCCTACACATATGTATCTGATGGGTACCTCAGTCCTCATATGAGTCCCGTAGCAATTAGAGCAGGACTTGTATCTGACACGGACTTTGTTGCCTGCTTTTTTTGTATCACCTTCCCTTAGCTGGGCTGCTTTGGCTGGCCTCAGGGAAAAAGAATGTGCTTGGTCCTGATGTGATTTGATGTGCTGTGGGCTAAGGGTTGGTTGGGAGAGATGTTCCCCTTTTTCTGAGAAAGGGAGTAAGGAAAAGAGGAAGATGGTGGAAGGATGGGACCACGAGGAGAGGAGGGAGGGGACTGTGATAAGAATATAAAGTGCATAAATGAAAAAAAAAAGAATTAACTTGATGATGACAGTGTAATAATTTTGCATCAGCATTAGGACCAAATAGCTCCAGTTAATCTGTCACTTCTGTGAAGAGTAACATATTTCCCTTTTAGAAGTGTTATGGTTTGGAAGATACATTAAGTTAACCCTCCAAGATGCTGTGGAAATTATTTAAACATGTTGCAAAATTAATGCCCATGATTATTTAATAAGAGTAACATTTAATACACCATCTCAATTATCTAGTGAGCTGTGATGACTTTGTACAATAAATTATGACATATCAACTCCAGGTATGCACCCGAAGTTAGAAAAAGTACATGGCACAATTTTGTCCCATAAAGAGTTGCCAAAATTCTGTAGTTTTGTGTCATTCAACTACTTATTTAACATTTTGAGTCTATTTTTATGTCTACAAAATGAAGGCAAATGGAGGATCCTACTTAGCACAACTTTGGTGGAGAGTAAATGAAATAAAATCTGCAAAGTGTTTATATCTTGTGACCTGTCATGTTGTAAAGTTCACAGAACATTAGTCAAAAATATATAGACTAAAAATAGGTATATGGATGAATTAAAAACTTTTACCAAGTAAGTTGGTATGGCTTTAGATGAATGAAGATGAAGAAAGAAAAGAGCTAGCAATTTTATACTTGATTTCAACTAACTGTGCTACTTATTAGAATGTAACTGTGTCTGTTGGTTATTCTCTTGAATACCTCAGTTTCTGTATTCTATAATGAGTAAATATATGATTATATATTTAGCACTCATATAAAGCACTCAGTCACAAAGATTGATTGTAAAACTTACGCTATTGCCATTTATTTAGCTGTCATTTTTACATGAAAACTAACTCATGATAACAGAGGGAGGTGGACAGCTCTCCACTAAGGAATTAGAGAGATTACAGAGCATGTTTCCACCAAGACAGGTATTGGAAAGAACCAGTTTGCAACTGTATGAAACCCAGGTGTCCCTTTAACATTCAGTGCTGTCCTTGCTTTCTCAGTGAGCATGTTTCACTACATGGTTGTCTGCCCCCTACAAAGCAAAAGTGAATGAACAAACCCTGGATGGTATGTCGCTGTTCACTTATGCTCAGCTCCTGAATCATGGAGATAACTTCAGAGGCCAGCTTAAAATTCAAAACTATTCATACAAGCAGTTCTTCAGTAACTGAGTGCTCTTTATAATAAGCATTCATGCTCCAAACATGCTTTAAAGGGGAAATTGCTGTCATTATTTTAGTTCAAAAGATGATGAGACAGAGGGAGGCAAGTTGTCTTGACTAAGGTCACACATTAAGTCACCGGCAAACCAGACTCAAAGTGGGAAGAAAAAGTAAGAAGTTCTTTCTCCCCACCCCCAACAATAGTTGCATTTCAATTCTAGGATCATTACACTTCACTGCCTAGACTTAAAGTTTAGGTACATTTAGCTGCTACTGAAAGCAGCAAGCTTTATAGCGTTCTTGTCTAATGATATTTAAAAATCACATTTTTTCTTATTTATGGTTAAAACACGTATGAAGACCAGTATGGCCATGCTCTTACAGCACATACTCTCTGGCTACCATTCCAATGCAGTTCTCTATTTGCCACCACATTCACTGTGTCTTTTGTAACCTGAACTGTTTGCATTTTCTTGTAGACCCGCAAAGCATTCCTACCACAATGAAATGACACAAAATATTTCTTCCATTCAAAAACATTATGTTTTGATTCTTCATGTGATGCTTATTTCAGTAAAATGAAACCCTACTTAATAACCTTGCCAATCTACTAAGATGAAAATTGGTGACCATCTATGAATCCCTTTACATACCCACCTATTGAATCAATCAACAAAACCTAGGTTTCATTGCACTGACCCCTGTTGCTGCAAGGCTGGTCCACACGAGCTTTTCTGCTGCCTACTTTGTTTCAGCAGCTTTCCTAGCTTTACTTTCCTTCCTGTCTATTCTTCCTACTATCTGCTTTCAAGAAAGAGGATAAGGATTTATTAAAATACAAACCATTTCCAGTTATTCCTACCTCTTCCTTACACAAACTAGTCACATTTAGCTCTCAGGCCTTTATGCTTCTGTATGGAATTTTTCCCTCCCATTTTCATAAAGAATGTTTATTAACTGTTTTCTGATGAAATCTATATTTACATTCTTTTTTCTACAGTGCTGATAATAAACATACATATTTTATTTTTAATAATCTATGATTTTTCTTTCATGTGAGTTATATGTTTTTGCATAAACACAATTAAGGAAATTTCTCTTGTTTATTCTTTTTGCAAAGTTTCTAGAAAAGTTTCACTATCTAATAGTATATATATATATGTATATATATATATATATATATATATATATATATATATAAATCTTACAAGACATTTTTAGATTGGATAAGTAAAGATCACTTTTTCTTTTTTCTTTTTAAATCGCTGAAAGGCTTAATGAGCATCTCAAAAAATAATTGAGTCTTTTATCCCCTCGAAGGACCATAGTTTCTGGAAGGTCTGGAAGCACATGTCTCCTGGGTTCCAGACTGCGGATGAAATCTTTCAAAGAAATGTCACTATTACTATTAGGTCCTGGTTATAATTTCACAAACTCCCTGTGGGTAGAGTTAATCTGAAGCCCCTTTGAAAAAAGTGTCAATTACCTCTTGGCTTTTCCTTTGCCTAGCACCATGATTAATTCTTACTTCGTTTTCCTTAGCCTCAACTTCAGAGCCATACTCCCTCTCTTCAAACCAATTACTAAAGCCAACATGATAGCCTAGCAGAATTGTCTAACTTCAGTTGTCTTGCCCCCTTTGAAGTTAAATCCCCTCTGCTCGTCTCAGATTATCTGAGTCGATTGTGTGTGATGTTTTATTGGTTTTGTTGTTCTATTTCAGTATGAACATTTTAGTATATTCTAATGAGAGGTGAAATAAATTTGCTAATGACATGAATAATTATAAGTGTAAACAGTAGCTGAGTATGTGACTCCTGGGAGAATGCCTCAATAAAGAAACAAACCCCGTGGAAGCCAACAAAGAGAGAAAGTGACAACTGTAATCAAAGTCTTGTTTCCCCCCTGGCAATTTATACTGCAGGCTGACTTCTAATGCTAAATCCTGGAGCAAATGGCAAGAAGGGAGGGAAATGGATAAAGTTTTCAGTTTATAAAGTCCCTGGATGTTGGTAATGGTGTATGTGAAAATGTTGGATTCTGAGTGACCATAGAGAACTCCGTAATTAAATTCTCATTGTGCATGATACAGCACTGTCCTTTGTGGTGGACATTTGCAAGCAAATAGATGAGGAAGCATGGCTTTTATTTCAACACCTTTGAGAGATGACAAAGCTATAAATAACTCCTGCAGAGATATGGTCAGGACTGGGCATGGAGGTACAGGCACAAGTTGTTATGAAGTTTAATTGATGAAGATATAATGATCCTTTACTTGTATTTGTTTAGGACATGGAGGAAAGGAAGGAAATGAATGGAATGTGTAAATTATGCAAAAAAGGCATTGTTTTCCTCTGGAGTGTATAAGATTTGAATATTAGTCAACGAAGTTCAAGAAAAGTTTGCCAAAGATCAAACTCAATGTTAAAATTTCAATGAATAATTATCAGAGGAAGAGCAGGGAAAGATGTAGATTGGGCTGGGCCTACTATAAAAAAGATTTTGATAACAGTTGTTACTTTCTCTCTTTGTTGGCTTCTAGAGGGTTTGTTTCTTTATTGAGGCATTCTCTCAGATACTGAAAGGCTCCACCCAACAGGGGATCAAAGCAGATGCTGATACTCTTTCAAACTTTGGGCAGAGCACAGGGAGTCTTATGGAAGAAGAGGTGTGTGGTGATAGAGGGATATAGAGGAGACAAGAGCCCCACAAGGTCACCAACAAAGGTAAAGTATCTGAGCTCAGGGGGTCCTACAGAGACTGATGCACCAATGGAAGACCATGCATGGAGAGGACCTAGACCCCCATGCTCAGGTGTGCCTGACTGGCAGCTCAGTCTCCATGTGTATCTTTGAGTGAAGGGAGTGGGAGCTGCATTTATTATGAACTGGGTTGCCTTCTCTTTGACCACTCCTTCCTGGTGATGCGGCCTTGCCAGAACATGGAGAAAGAAGAGAATCCAGGCAATCTTGTTGAGATTTAATAAGCTATGGGCAGATGGAAATGATGGCGAACTCCCATTTCAGTGGACTAGGAGAAGGGGAGAGGGGCAAAGAGGGAGGGAGGGTGAGAGTGGGGGGAGTTGAGGGAGAGACCTTCAGTCAGGAGTATATAATAAAATAACTGTAGAAAAAATACCCTGGGGGGAGGGTACAGCCATGCCAGGACACAGAGGAAGATGATGCAGCCAGCTCTGATGAGACCTGATAGGCTAGGGTCACATAGAAAGGGAGGAGGTCCTCCCTTATCAGAGGAATAGGGGAGGGGCAGAGAGGGAGAAGAGGGAGGGGGGGTGGAACTAGGAGCAGACATGGGAGGGGGCTATAGCAGTGATACAAAATGAATAAATTGCAATGAATAAGTTAATTAATTAATTTTTAAAAACCCTTTATTCTAAGGATATGGCTGTATGTGTGTTTTTGAGAAATATGGACTATCTCAAGACTTGGGAGCATAACTAGGGACACAGTAAAAGGTCTATAAACTAAGATTCTGTCAGGGGCATTCCAGGGACATGAGAAAGCGCTACACTCTCTCTTTCTTCTATAATCTGCCTTGGCTTCTCTGGGCATTGCTTTCCAGAAAACTTACAAATAATTAGACACTTTTAGCATGAAATTATGAGTCTAATAGTAATTATATTATTATTTTTTCCACTATTTGGCTGAAGAAACCAAGGCCAAGAAAGATGGAGCTATCCTGCTGAAAGTCACATGGCCATAAAGACAGAGAGAGAGAGAGAGAGCGTCTTTAGGCAGGCAGTACACGAGTGCTATGGCCTTGAGTCAATTACTTTAAAACACTACAAATTTAATAAAGATTAATGAGTTGAATTAATAATTAGCACTGTTAAATATATTGCCAAATATTTTGGTAGTGTTACTTAAATAGTTCTCAATTGCTTTGTTATAATAAATTAATAGAAATTTTAAAAATTAAGCAGAAATAGTTCACACGTTCTGCACTTTCAAGGCTGTGCTTTCATGCCAAAGAATGGAGATCTTTAAAACATGAAGCGAGACAAAAATCTCATTTTGGTTGTAGACACATCCCTTTCCTTAATACTAAGTGAGAAATGGGTAGACTACTTTAGAAAGTGAGAAACAGGAATGATTGTCAGCCTTAAGGCTGAGATGTTCTTGTTTGCTTTGTTTATCAGCTATTTTGCTTTATTCGCACACATTGCAAGTGAGAAAGTCAGTTATAAAAATGCTGTAAGGACTCTTATTTAGGTTACAACTCCCTTTCACCCCTCTTACCTGCATAGAGATAATTGCAGTTACAAAAGTGCTCAGAGATTTTAAAATGGTATATCATTCTGTAAAAAGCAACAATAATCTTTGTTTTGTTGTTGTTTGTTTGTTTTTTCTTTCCACTCTTCAAAAGAAATGAGTTGTGATTGTCCTAATATTTTTTTCCACTTTTCTTTCTGGCCAGTTATTTAGTCTAAGAACACGCATCCTTCCCATATTCATCCTCTGGCTAAGTCTCTTCTACGTGTACTTGGGATAAGAAGCCATTCCACAATAACATTGCCTGTGGCCATTAATTAGGGCTAGAGAGCATCATCAGGAACATTTTATTGTCCTTTGCCTAACTGTGCTCACAAGATTCTATACTATTTCCACATCTAAACCCTAGGTTCTCTTAGGTAGAGAAACTGGAGGGTATAAGAGTTGTTGTGTGTTAGCATTGTTCACATCTTACTTTTTGAATGTGAAATTAGAAAAGCCTATATGAAAAAAAAATCTTTCCATTAAAATATCAGAAAATATTTCCTTTCTGGGATGCTTAATACCAATTGGAATCTGTACTGTTTTAACGACTAGATACTGTACTCATTCAGCCAAATGTAGACACCATACGCTTCATTTTCTCTCCCTTCTTCCAGGCTGAATCTTCATTAGAAGTTTGATGAAGAACTTTCAAAGTGTGAGTTCTACTTTATTCAACAATCCATCTCCTAGTAATGAACTTAGTTGTACTACCTTACCTCAGTCTGCAGAAGCAATTTCTGAGGCAAGAATTTAAGAAAGTACCTTATGAACAGAATAAAGTAGGTTTTAAAAGAGAAAGACTCCAAGCGTGAGTGTAAAGGTCAGCAAAGCTTCATTATGGCTATATGCATGCAGTGCTGAAGTGTAAAGAAAGCCTCAAAGTTTGCACCAGCAGGAGTCACAGAGTGAGGCTCTCATAGTCCAAAATCTGCACAGTCGGATGATAGGAAATGCTCCTTATAGCTGTTGGTTTCTGTAGCCAAACAGGTTTCAGATGTTAGAGCAGTTCCCAAAAGAATCAAATGTTAATGACAAAAGCCCACTGAAGTTAGGTCAAAGTCAATGAAATTTATTTCAACTGAGAACAATAGCATCCATTATATAGACCAAGACAAGTATGGACATATTTATATCTGAGGTGGTTTATTACAATTACCTGTAAATTCAAACAAAGGGTGTACTATGCACTGAGTAGAATATTGTACAGAAACTTGTACATTTTAATTAAGTAAGAATTTCTTTGAAATATTGAATGGCAGAGAAACACTTAAAGAAATGCTCAACCTCATTAGCCATCAGGGAAATGCAAATCAAAATGACCCTAAGGTTTCACCTTACATCCATCAGAATGGCTAAGATAAAAAACTCAAGAGATAACACATGCTGGAGAGGTTGTGGAGAAAGGGGAACCCTCCTCCACTGCTGGTGGGAATGTAAACTTGTACAACCACTCTGGAAATCCATCTGGTGCTTTTTCAGACAATTAGGAATAGCCCGCCCTCAAGATCCAGCTATACCACTCCTAGGCATATACCCAAAAGAGTCTCAAGTACACGATAAGGACATTTGCTCAACTATGTTTGTAGCAGCCTTATTTGTAATAGCCAGAAGCTGGAAACAGCTCAGATGCCCCTCAGTGGAGGAATGGATGCACAAATTGTGGTATATCTGCACAATGGAATATTACTCAGCAATGAAAAACAAGGAAATCATGAAATTTGCAGGTAAATGATGGGATCCGGAAAAGATCATCCTGAGTGAGCTATTCCAGAAGGAGAAAGATGCACACAGTATATACTTACTCATATAGACATATAATATAGGATAAACCTACAAAAATCAATACATCTAAAGAAACTAATCAAGAGGAAGGACTCTTGCTAAAATGCTCAATTCCTATTGAAAAGGCAAAGAGGATGGACATCAGAAGAAGAAAAGAGGGAACAAGTCAGGAGCCTGACACAGAGGACCTCTGAAAAGCTCTGCCATGCAGATTATCAATGCAGATGCTGAGACTTATGGGCAACCTTTGGGCAGAGTGCAGGGAATCTTATGAAAAAAGTGGGAAACAGTAAGATCTGGAGAGGACAGGAACTCCACAAGGAGAGCAACAGAACCAAAAAATCTGAGCACATGGGTCTTTCCTGAGACTGATACTCCAACCAAGGACTATGCATGGAGATAACCTAAGATCCCTGCACAGATGTAGCCCATGGCAGTTCAGTATCCAAGTGGGTTCCATTGTAATAGGAACAGGGACTGTCTCTGACATGATCTGATTGGCCTGCTCTATAATTTACCTCCCCCTGAGGGGGAAGCAACATTACCAGGCCACAGAAGAAGACAGTGCAGCCACTCCTGATGAGACCTAATTGACTATGATCAGAAGAAAGGAAAAGAAGTCCTCCCCTATCAGTGGAGTTGGGGAGGGGCATGCATGCAGAGGGTGGAGGAAGGGAGGGATTGGGACAGGAGGATGGAGAGAACCACAGAGGGGATACGAAGTGAATAAAGTGTAATTAATAAAGACAAAAAAGAATTTCTTTGAGATGGTAGATTCTTAGTTCTGATACATACAACAATATTTATATTGGTGACAGTATTGGTGAGACAGTCTGTAAATCTAGATGTGAAGTTGTTATAAACCATAAAGAAAAGAGGTGTAGTATATAGAAAGTAATGTCTCACATGGAAAATAAAAGAGCAAGGCAGAACTAGGCAGTTCTGAGGAGAATTTTATTTATGTAAGGCAGGGAAAAAAGCATTCTAAATGTAACAGACAATGGGAAATGGCCAAGTGAACAGAGTTGGAAGAGATGAATAATTACTGACCCATACAGATCTGAAGAACATTCTTTTCTAGAGGAAATAACGTAAAGGTCCTATGTGGAGAAAATAGGCCTGCTATGTGTACATAATATAGTCTGAGGAGGCCCGCAACAAAAGATAAGTCGAGTAACAGAACAAAGAATTAAGAGTGGGACTATGGTTTAGCAGGGATCACTAATGAGGTCTTTGGCTTGAGGGTGATGAGAAGTCTTTGGAGGATTTTGAGCAAACCTGCAGTGTGATCTGACTTATATTTCTTTTTTTCTTTTTTTATAATTTTTTATTTTTTATATTAATCACGGGTTATTTAGTTTGTATCCCAGCCATAGCCCACTCCCTCATTCCCTCCCAACCCCACCCTTCCTCCCTAATCTCCTCCCTGCTCCTTCCCAAGTCCACTGATAGGGGAGGTCCTCCTCCCCTTCCATATGACCCTAACTTACCAGGTTTCTTCAAGACTGGCTGCAATGTCCTCCTCTGTGTCCTAGTAAGGTGCTCCTCCCTTGGGGGGGGCAAGTCAAAGAGACATCCATTGAGTTCATGCCAGAAGTAGTCCCTGTTTCTCCTACTAGGGAACCCACTTGGATACTGAGTTACCATGGGTTACAACCGAGCATGGATTCTAGGTTATATCCATATATGATCCTTGTTTGGAGAAACAGTGTCATAAAAGACGCCTGTGCCCTGATATATTTGGTCCTTGTGGAGCTCCTGTCCTCTCTCTGTCATACTACCTCCCCCTTCTTTCATATGGTTCCCTGAACACTGCCAAAGGTTTGTTTATGAGTCTCAGCAGCTGCTTTGATACACTGCTAGGAAGAGTCTTTCAGAGGCCCTCTATGTTATAGTCCTGTTATACTTGTTTTCTCCTACTTCCATTGTCCATACCATTTGTCTTTCTAAGTAAAGATTGATCATCTTACCCCAGTCCTCTTTCTTGTATATCTTCTTTAGGTGTATAGATTTTAGTATGTTTATCCTTATAGGTCTAGTACCCACTTATAAGTGAGCATATACCTTGCATGTCTTTCTAGTCCTGGGATACCTCACTCAGGATTATCTTTTCTAGATCCTACCATTAGCCTGCAAAATTCATAATTTCCTTGTTTTTAATTGCTGAGTAGTATTCCATTGCATAAATGTACCACAAACTGTATCTGTTACTCAACTGAGGGGGTCTGGACAAAGAACTCTAAGTCATGTGATTAGCACACAGAAGGAATTATTGAATATCAGGTAAGGAAATGGTATTATTAATTCTATACAAATTTAAAAAAAATAAAAGCACGGAGAATATGCCCCAATCCACATGTAAAATATTTTAATATTTAAGCCAAAAAAAGAAAATAAAAGATCATCAAACACCAACATTCCTCAGGACATACATGTATTTAACAAGTTAAACTCAACTATATGAACCTATGGTGATAGCAACTTAAGGTCATTCTGTGACGCAGACATAGGACAGTTAGCATCATCCTCCGCTAGCATGCAGGAAGGTTTGAATTGGATCCCCCAGTAATGATAATAATGTAATAATAATGTAAACAGGCAAGGAGATGCATGCCTATAGCCAAGGGCTGAGAAGTGGAGTCAGGAGGATTAGAAGTTCAGAATTTCCTTAGCTACCTAATAAGTTCGAGGCCAGAGAGGTATATGAGACCCTGTCACAAAAGCAAAATAAAGCAAAATCACCTGAAGCATAAATAGGCAAGGTTCTCTTTAGTCACATAGCCCTTGAGTCCACTTTCTCATTTGCACATATTGAACTTGAATAGCAGTCCAAATTCTGTGAACGTGGATGAATGGGTAACTGTCACAGGAACATTAATCTAGGCAAGTACCATCAAACAAAAGGAATGCAGTAACTCCTCACCACATCAATGAGCTTCACATCTAAATCTTACATTGTGAATCTCCATTCCCAAACATTTGGAAATAAAGTCAACATTCTTAAGTGACTGTAAAAAGGCATGTGTCTACTCTTAGCTCAGTTATTTTCCCCTTTGGATAAGCGATCTATGACTTACAGACCTGAAGAATCATATTCTTTAGGACATCTTTGGACTTTGTTGATATCAATTGTATTTTTTTCCATTTTACCCCATATTAACCTGTAAGTCCAAATGAAATATCATGTTACTGTGTACAAGAATGGAATAGCTAAACCCTGATAGAAGAATTGATTTTGATTTCCAGAACCAACCTTCTTCCCAAGTGGCTCACTGTGAACAAACCCAATGTGAAGCAAAACCATTCAGCTTACACATGAGTTCATTCCTCTTCGCCACAGCCTTGCTGGCATTATGGTTCTACCTTTCCCAAAATCTGCTGTTTCAGGCAAGAAACATTTATCTAGAAAGATTAATGCAATAGAGTCTCACAAATAAATCCCAAGCCTAGTTAAAGCTATTATCAACCTAATTTCTGCCTGCAGCCCCAATTCAAGGTGTTAGAACTGCTAATAGTTCTGACTTAATCTTCATGTTCACTTACTGCAAATTGGCCTTCATATCTGCACAAGAAACCTAGAATTCTCATTCTATTTTTTAACTTTTTATTGATTTTTTTGAGTTTTACATAATACACCGTAGACCCAAAGATCTCCACACGCCCTTGTATCCACCTTCTGCTGTAAATATAGTTGTGTCAGGCTAAATAATGTTTAGTATTAGCCCTATAATTGTTATGGCAGTATTATTTAACCTGCTATCATAATTAATAAGAAGACACCTGTTAGATTTTATAACTGCATTATTTACTTTGGGTGGGCAAATATTTTCACCTGCCCTATCTGAATAACCTCTCCATCCACCTCCCAGCTCCCCTCCAATGCTATCTGCCCTAACCCTTCCTATCTGAACTATCTTTTGTCCATAATCTTATGAATACTTGCTTATATTTTACATCTTGGTGTTTCTTTTCATGCTATTTTTGGAGCCTTTACTCCAGACCCATGTGGTTCCTTCTCCATGCTAATCCATTCTGACATCCTCCTTCCTCTTCTCTTCTTTCTGTTTTCTTCCTGTGATTTTCTGTTCTCAAAAGCCCAGGAACCTTAGACACTCCTATCTCCTTCTGCTCTGCCCTGGTGTAGGCCTTTTTTAATTTGCCAATCAGGAGTAATGTTTACACAGGTTTACACAACAAGGGTAGGTGTATCTGGGCAGTAATCAGATCTTGAGGACCAGTGATTAGGATCAAAGTACATGCATCAGACCAAACCCCAACAATACCTTACCCTTGCAACTTCTCCATCTATTAAAAAAAAAGCACACAAACAAAAAAATAAAACAAAACAGGGCATAAAAAAGTCTTGTCATAAAAAGCTACAGCATGCCGGTGTGTCCACAATACACCCCTCTGCCCACATATCTTGACTTGCAAATATTCACTGCAATGAGTCATTGGTCTGGCTTCTGTGACCCCATCAATACTGAATCCTCACCAACCCTCTCTGGTTATCCTTTGTCATGGAGATCCTGAAGCTTGGAATCAGCAGGACTGGCATTTTTACAACCCCCAACAGTTCACAGATAGTGTAGATTTTGTTGTGGGCCAACTCAACGCTCTGGATCTGAGCTAAGGTGCAGGGCAGACTCTCTCTAGGGCTGCAACCAGCAAGGGGCAGGACCACCACTCATTAAAAACAACAACAACAACAGAAACAACAAGAAAACTTTATTTCATATCTCTTCTTAAACCATTTCTTCTTATCTTTCTTCATGCATTGCTGCAAAACAGATGCAAAGGATAAATATTGCAAGTGTAAATGTCTGTTCGTTCTGACCATCTTTCAGTTACAGTAATTCGTTTTGTTTTGTTTTCTTTCATCAAAGTCAATTCTTTTATATTTTTTCTGAAGTTCACATACCTTTCGTCCTATGATTCTTTTTATTCAATGACTACAACCAGATTGAAGCATTATTAATTTTTGTCTAACGGTTTATTGCCTATAGTATACAAAGCTGTTCTTAAATTTTCCATGCTGGAATGAAAGTCTCAGTCCTTTTCCTTCCATTGTTCTATAGCTTTCCTGCCTTTCTTAATACAATTTCATTTTTAAAATTATTTGCTAATCAGCACACAAATTAACAATTCTATTTTTGATGTTTTTACACCTTCTTGTGTTCATTGATTCTCTTTTGCTCCTCTTGCCCATCTCTCCCCATACCCGGTAATTCCTTGCCCATCTCTTGCCCATCTGTTCCATACCCGGTAATTCCTTTTCCATCTTCATAACTCATTTATTCCACTGCCTTTCCCATGCCGTTGAAGTTTCCTTCTCCCCCTCATGGTCCTTTTTGTAGTTTTATGATCCATATCATACACTGACACACTTAGTGCTAGTACTCATCTTGGAAATGTTCATAAATGAATTATGTTACTGACACTGCTTTTACATAGGCCTTCAGTAACTAATATCTCACATTTTACCAAATTTCTGTCCTTTTGTAATCTTTCAGAACATGTCAAATGAAATTTAACATTCCTTCCTTGAAACATTTTCATGTCCTTTGTCGTACAAGTCATGTGCTTTTTCTTCTTTAAACAAGTGTTTTCAGCTTGTTTCTCTTCCATGGCCTAATTTCAAATGTGAAAACAATCCAGGCCTATCACCTTTCCCTTTGTGAAATTCCACCTCTGTACTGAGTTTTCTCTGAGGCAATTTTGAGTATAGACAGGCAGAATGAATGTGGAAAATCTTTCCTGTAGGTGTAATCTACATCTAATTATTTTCATTTCATAGATTTTATCATGTAGCATTTCATTCTTTATTCTAGGGTGTTTGTACAGCATAAACTGTACACGGCTGCACAGTATAATTATAAAATAGAAGACAACATAGCAAAATAATCAGTTCTACTTCATATAAAAGGATACCATAATATAGCTATAATAGTAATAATAATAAATTTGTGAGCAGAAATAAATACAGGTGTTTTTTAAAGAAAGTAATAAAGAAAAAAGCCATGCAGGCTTGGGCCATGCATCTTTTCCCCCTCATAATACAGTCAGTAGCTTTAGAACACAACTCTCTACATACACATTCTACACTGAACAAAGCAACTCATTTGCAACCTTGGACTCCAGCAAACTGCTGGAGTATGGAGCAATGGAGTAAGTTTATCTTCCCCTAAATGACCACAGAACTTTGACAGATTCTACCCAGTTATATTTTGGTTATGTCCATATACAAGAAGCAGAGGGACCAGTTCAGCCTATATTGGTTTGGGTTGTATGCACAGCAAGACAAAACTGTATCTCCAAATGAGCTTTTAGAGAAAATAATTTATTTCCTATTTTACGCCTACACATAATTAGGCATGCAGTTGATGAATCTTAAATGTATTATGAGAAGGACATGTGCAGTAGAGAAATGATTATAGAATTCAATGTCAATCAAAATAAAGGACCATTCAAACAAAATACTCATTTTTTTTAGACCAGTGTTTCTCAATCTTTCCAATGTTATGATTCTTAGTGCAATTCCTCATGTTGTGATTACCCCCATCCATAAAAATATTTTCTTGCTACTCCATAACTGTAATTTTGCTTCTGTTATGAACTGTCATGCAAATTTGTGATATGCAATATATCTGATATGTGACCTTGGTGAAAGGGTCCTTTGACCTCCAAAGGAATTGTGACCCACTGGTTGAGAACTGTTAATTTAAATTCCATACAGAGGAGCCCCACAATAATCTGGAGCCTTTGAATCTTCTATTCACATGGCCAGAGTCAATCTTGACAGTGTATTTCTGAGTGTGTTCTATTGCTTTGATTTATTTTTGTGATTCTCCCTCTCCTGACATTAGCATCCACACATAAATATAATTAAATATTTATATTTGTTATTTATTTATTTTTACAGAGTGGATATGCCCCACTTGTAGCTCAGTAACTCCTTTTATAATAGGGCTAGATCTAGCTAAACTATTTTTAAGGGAAAGGGGCTGGTCTTGAGATTGGAATATTTAAATTGTTTGAAGCAAACTGATTTGGTCTAAAGGAGACTGCAGATGAAAACCAGGGACACCAAATCTGTCTTTGGGGCAAGGATTATGCATATCATGAAGAAAAAGAACACAGACATCGACATCGGTAACTAAACAAATGAACATAGGAAATGGTTGGTGACGTAGGAATGGAGGAGGCAGGGGGAAACACTTAAGCTCCTGTTCAGTAATAACCACAAAAGAACACAACTTTCTTATTAAGGACCAAAGTACTATGCTTGAATTTCCTTCTATTCGGCTATAAACCCATTTTTAATTTTTCTTCTGTCAAAGGAGCTACCATTGAGAGGGTGGCAGATCAAAACAAAGCCTGCAGTTTCAAAGAAATAGAAAGGTTCACATTTTAGTTTGTCTCTGCATCAGTTCCACCTAGGGGTGTTCGTGATTCCGTCCATCATCGCTGAACACTTGGTATGCTAGTTGGATATGGATTTCTAGGCTCCTCAAGGTTTTCCTACTTTAAGTTCAGGCATCTACTGTCTTGGTGGGGAACACCTTGTTATGTTTTAGATAAAATTTGCCATAGATTAGGTGCTATGGAGAAATGTTCCAAAATCTTAGTAGCTGGGGCACAGATAGAAGCAGGCCATTGGGAGGTTGTCTTTGAAGGTTGCACTGGGTCCCTAGTTCCTTCACTTCTTTCTTCTTCCTGTCTACCATGAGGTGAACACCTTCTTCCCACATAGGTTTCTATTGCCCTGATGCTCTACCTAAGTGCATGGAGCCAAGAAACCAGTGGATGTTTCTCTCTGTCACTTTGTCACAGTGATATAGAAGTAACTAAAACACTTGTCTTCTCACAGGAGAGTGGCTAGATCTCCACACCTCAGGGTATGTGTTCACCTGTTCTGATGCTTCAACCATGTAAAGGAGATTTAATAACTTTTTTGCTAGTTTTATATTACTGGTGTTTCTAACAAGCTTTTAATTCATTTCTCTTGAGATACATTCAAGATGTTTAGGAAAAATGCTTTTAGCTGCATGTGAATGTTATAGAAAATGCCTTTTCTCTACAAAAAAACTTAAGAACTGCATCTTCTAGCTTGAAGGAGCATTTATTTTCATTTTACCTCTACACCTTCAGTTGCTATTTTATTTTAGAATTTGAGTCTTGATTCACAGCACAGAAAATTGGCTTCTGTAGGTGAAATACATTTGAAATTTTAAGTTTTAGCAATAACTTTTGGAGAAAATACTGAAGAAATAAGCAAGGCTGAGTAACTTGAATCCTATAAGAGAACTTAAAAACTTGCTTGTGAATAAAACAGTTGAAGAGGGCTGTGTGATCTCTGTTATCTGACCACGTTTACACATGACTACTGTCATCTATTGAGTGGTAATCTGGCCCAGGTGAGTTACTCTTGCATGTACATTTGAAGTGTAACAATTGGCCTTTACTTGAAGGTTAACAGTTCTGTAAAAACACTGTTTATCAATGTGTTGTTCCTTAGTGGCCATTCCCTGGCATTTAAGTCATTCAGAGCAGGAATTTGATCTCCTTTAATGGGGGAAAGTGAAAAGAGAAATCTGTTGAAAAGTGAAAGGGACAATATTTGAACATCCTCAAGTCTCAAATCTACTTCATGCACATAATCTTTTACTAAACTAAGCTGATTCTTATTTTTTTCATAGACCAGCACACAGTTTTTGAATTGTGAACCAGTCAAGTTCTGCAAGCTCCTGAACTGCAAGCTAGAAAAATAACAAATCTTATTTAATTAACAAAAGAATGAGATAGGGATGAAAAACTTGATGTTAAGACACAGTAAAAATTGATTGGGGCTGTGGTTTTAGTTGTAAACTTGTTGAGTATTCTTTGCCTGTGAGACAGGCAACATTAATTACTCTGTTCCCTGAGCAGATTCTGTGTTTTTTGTTGTTTTCTTTATCTTTTTTTTTTAAGCTAAACTGCAAAGAAGTAGGAAGCATCTGTGGGTACATTCTTTTGCAGTAATAAAATAATTTTATTGAACTTCATTCATGTACATACTTAGAATTTAAATCAAAAAGATCTTATAGGCCTGTTTTCATTAAATATCATGTACTGTTTTATATGGGAATGCTCATAAAAGAGGAATATGTAATACAATTAAGAAGAATAAATTCAGCATGCCCTGGTACTCTTTAAAATCTCCTTCTCTCAATATGTCTTTTCTGACTCCTTCCACACAGGCATAGTCAATAGTCTTGTGACTTGAGGTTCCTTTACACTGTCAAGATTCATTATATTTCAAAAATCACAAAACCACGGTTTAGTTTCTATAAAGCACAGGATCACTGTGTCCCTTGTTCACTCTCTTCATGGGATTTACAGTCCCATATCAGTCCAGCTCTGTGGCTTCCCTTCTTAAGAGTTTTCTGTTACCAACTTGTTTGGATTTAATCTTTTCTTTTTCTGATCTTGGCTCCAGATTTAAAGAGAATTCAGAACAATCCCAAATGTATGGTCCTTTATTTGTTTATTTGTGTTAGAGTTTCATTCTTAGGTGATCTTTTCCCTCAATGTACATATAAACCCGCTATATTCATTTCTAGCTTACATGAGTGCTCACTGTTCCTTGTTAGTATTCTTGTTGCTTTTCCTCATTCCACACAACAAATACAGGCCTTCTTTCAAGGCTACCATTTCAGTTCTATGTTATTTCCTCCAAAAATGCCCCTCCTTGAGAGGTCCAGCTATCTCCATGATTGCAGCATCCTTGTCCGGCTCTGAAAGGTCAGCATCCACCAGGAACTGGAGGTCTTTATTGTGCCCATCTTGTCTGCCATGTCCCTACAGTTAATACTGTCCCAAGTGAGCTTGTCACCCTTTCCTCTAGATGACCTCATTTTTCTTAATTGTACCATCGTTTTCTCAGGCACCCAGGCTCAAAATCTGATATAATCTTAAAGTTTCCAGGCACATTAAGTAGCATCTCATATAGGACTTTATTAATGTTTAACACTGTGTCTGCCTTAAAGTTCTATTTTCCCACATCCTGCATACCACTATGTAGCTACTCTTGCTAAAGCACTCTGGTTATTTTAATAGTAATCACCAATGCTAGAGTGATTACTAATAGAATTCATTAATTATAGCTGTATTTACCAAAGAATAGTTTTCTTAACATGGGTTTAAAGTAAAAAAAAACAATTGTAGTAGTTATATGTGTAATCATGAGACATAAAAGATTTATCACCTCAATGGTTTTGTTGGTAGTGTTGCTTAGTATGGAAATAAAATTTTGGCTTGTTCAATAAATAAATCTGAAGAAATTTGAAGTAAAATATAATTCTGATTATAAGGACTCCTGACCCAAATGGGTTATGTTGACACTTGAATGAGTTCTATTTAATTTAGCTTCCAATGGTACTGTCGCTTAACTACTCACTTTTATGTCCCACAACCACAACGTTTCCCCCAACAAATGATTCAATTTAGCATCTCTTGAATATGGTTGTGCTATTCTATGATGATAATGAGGTAAGCACATAGCGTTGGAGCAGGGAGAAAAAGACAATTTCGAGAGGAAGTTTTACAATGTGGACGTGCCTAAATATGGCACCGTACTGATAACATGGGCCAACAAGGGGGTCAGGAATTGGTGAGTGAGACTGGTCCTGAAGAAAGTTAAAATTCAAATTGTGAGGTACCAGGTATAAAGAAACAGAATAAAGATCAGAAATCTAAATTTGTGGCTGCTTGAGGTGCAGCACCAAGTAACACACGCTCCATCCAGACTTCAAGTTACATTACAATTTTCCTTATCTGGGACTCAGTTTTGTGATCGTGTTTCTATTTTTCCATGTCTAAGCATTTACTTTCTGAATCCTACTTGTGTTAAGTTTCCATAAATGCTATTTTCTCCTGAGGATTCTTGCACTAGAGTTCCTCCTGGTGCAGATGATGAAGTCTGAAAGTGTAGATCAGATTCTTCATGTTTTCTCCATGAATTCTCCATAAAGACTTACATTAAAAGAAAATAAAATTTTGAAAAATTCAACATTCATAATGTTTCAGAGAATTTCAAAGGAAAATACCCAATATAGTTTACTGCTGTCAAATATACTACATTAGAAAACTATTGTAGTATAATATTTACCTTTTCTTCCAAAAAAGTTGTTTATTATGGTCCTTTGTGTAGTGTAGGAATGATAGGAAAATAAAAGCACAAAGATTTTGCTATTCTATCTTGAATGAACAAAGTATTACTTTAAATTTAGAATTAAGATAAGTTGTTGTAATATATTAAATCAGTTATAACATATATATCTGAAACATGATATCAAACATATGCCAAATTTAGTGGGAAAAGAGTAATATAAATAATAACCATTCCATATCAAAATCCTGACTGAAAACAGCAATATGACATACATAAAGTAATTTATTGCATTCTCCTAATGAGCAATTGATATACATTCTATGATTCATGAAGAGGATGTTATATATTTGTTCCAAAAACTACCTGGAATATTTTTATGTCTTTTTCTAAATGTGTTTTTTAAAAAACTTTCACACAAGTAAATCATCCCTGTGGATTTTAACTAAAGGATATTCTCTTGTTCTAATCCTCATCTCGCAGATACAATATACGTTACCTCCCACATGTCTTGCTTTCTAAAGATGATTGTGGCCTCCTCCTTCTGTAGTTCTTTAGTACCAGGTTTGTATGTTTTTAACATTCTAGAAGTATTTATTTCATCGCCCACCACTGGGCTGCAGCATGTGATTCTCAACAATGAGCTGCCGCCCTCCATTCTTAGAAAAGCCGCAAAGAGTGTCCTGTGGATAGTTAGGTTCTCAGTCTTCCAAAGGCTTTTATGGCCAATGGCATTGTTTATGGAATAAGCCTGTAGAGTCTTAAAAGCATTTTTTTCTCTATAAAAAAGTCATTTTGTATTTCATGTAGAAAACTCTGATCGGCAGATTTACATTTATTGTAGTTCTGTAGTAAACAGGAATACAGTAAACATCCCTACCCTCCTCAAAGAAGGGAGCTGCTGTCCTCCACCAGGAACAGGGCAGCAGTGATGATATACAGGGTTACAAAGGTCTTTGCAAAAATATTAAGAAAGAAGAAGTTGGCTCATTCTCCAGTACAATTTAAAGAAATGTTTGTAGTATGTGTAAAAGTTACAGATTATACTGTAGGCTCTTGTGATAACACTAAAAAGCCTATTCTTCCCACTTATTAAAATTCTACCTCAGAAGGTAAAAGGGGAAATCTTCATTATCCTTGCGCAGAAAGGGAAGAAGTTTTAATGTACTTTCATCGGTTAAGAGACGTCACATTGGCTTTGTTGAGCTCCTTGTGGGGCTTTTGTCACCTCTGGGTCCTTCTATCTCCCCCTTCTTCCATAATATTTCCTAAGCTCTATCCAAAGTTTGGCTGTGAGTCTCAGAATTTGCTTCGATCCCCTGATGAGTGGAGTCTTTGAGAGGAGATCTGTGGTAGGCTCCCTTCCTGTTCTCTCTCTTTTACTGCTTCCAGTCTCTATTTTGTTTATGATGCATCAACCAAAGACCATACATAGAGGACATAGACCCCTCTTCCCAGATGTAGTCCACACACAGCTCAGTCTCCATGTGAGTTCCCTAGGAAGGAGAGAAGAGGCAGTCTATGACATGAACTTGGTTGCCTGCTCCTTGATCACTTCTCCCTGATGGGGCGACCTAGATAGAACACAGAGGAGGAGGATCCAGACAGTCCTGATGGGACCTGATGAGCTCAGGTCAGGCAGTCGGGGAGGAGGACTTCCCTTATTAGTGGACTAGGGCAGAGGAATAGGGGAGAAATAGGGATGGAGGGTGAAACTGGGAGGAGATGAGGGTGGGGGATACAAAGTGAATAAATTGTAAATAATAATAATAAAAGAAAATGCGTAAAAATATAAATCACATTGTTTGTGAGTCATATGTCATATGTTAAAAACAAAATCAAGAATGGAGAAAAGGTAGAGAGGACAAAGTGGGAGTAAGTGGTAGGACAGAGCTGGAGTTCTGAGCTGGGCCTTTCTTCTCATAAAGCAGGGCCTCTGACTACCCCACACTATGTTCGCTCTACAGTGACCAAACACTCCAAAACAATAATGTCCCAAGAGATTATAAGAGTAAATGAGGAGACAGAGGACCTCTGTAACCTTGAGGCCAGCATGGTGTACATGAGTCCCAGAACAGCTGGGACTAGACACCCTCCTTCAACAAAAACAACAAAAGAATAAAAACAAACAAAAAGCAATAAGTGACAGGAAAATGTCATCCTTTAGACAGGCAATTCTATGTAATTTCAAGACATATTAATGTTACTGAGTTAACCCCAAAGCAACTGTACAATAAGCAAAATATATATATAAAATATAAAATATATAAAATTTCCTACAGTGGCCAACACACAGGATCTGTACATCAAAAATTTAACCTTTACATACTTCAAGTATTACCTGCAAGTCAATCACAAATGTCACCTACAAAGGGATGTTGATTACAATTAAGATTCCCCAAATATCTTCTTCTTTGAAGGAATTTTAGGATGTTGTTAGCACCAGTTTGCTACATACGTCTCACTGGTGTCTCTATCAGAGAGAGAGAGAGAGGATGCCAGAGAGGGAGAGGGAGGGAGGGAGAAAGAGAGGGAAAGAGAGAGAGAGGATGCCCAGTTCTGCTGTCTTACAAATGTACTGGGAGGGAAAGAAACAAAACAGTCTACTGTTCCTTAATACATATGGCTTCATACCCAGAGAGAGTCTCTGCCCCCAGAGAGACTTCCACATGGCTCAAACTTCCTTAAATGAGGCTATAATTTTCAGGACAGGTCTTTTCTTTAGAAGCAGAAGTACCACTTAGATTCTAATACACAGTGCAGTGAGCTCAGTTTCCTGAAAACATAAACCTGCCGGATTTAGGTACTCCTTTAACAGTGACTAGGCTCAGGAGCTCACAGCCACTAAAATGTACCCACACATATACACTATCAACATGATGAAAAGGACAGCTACTCTTGTGAGTTTAGCACAAGTGGAACGCATGTCCAGGTACTTTGCATCCTGGTGGTATTTATAGATGGACAGGAGAAATTGTTAGCGTTTGAAACCAACGCTGACAGTGCTTCTCCCCACTGTAACACATCTTATCTTTGATATTTGCTGCCATGATCCTCTGCACATCAGATGGCCCTTTGCTACATTTCTCTCTCATTACACTGCCCCTTAATCCTTGAACGTGCACTTGTTTTTGCACTTTCTATTTATGATGCTTCTTTTGCCTCAGAAATTTTTTTGCTCATTACTTCCACACTGTCATTTCAAAAATGTCTAAAGCTTTTTATCTTATTCTCAAAGATGTAATTTAAATGCTTTTCTTTCAAAAATCCTTCACTGCCCACAATGAACCTCAAATCATTTTTGAAATGAGGGGCTTTCTCTTTTCTCTTTCTCTCTCTCTCTCTCTATGTATGTATGTATGTATGTATGTATGTATGTATGTGTGTATAAATTTAATGAAAGTGGGTTTCTACAGAGAGACAATGATTGTGGGAAATCAAAGAAGGCAGAGTTCCTTCCCTTTATTTCAGAGCCCATGACAGAGAGCCAGACATAGTCATTGCAGCCACTGTAGTGTGCTGTCACGCACCTTAAACATTCTTCTCTGAGGTTCACCTGCCATATCATTATTGATATAAATTTACTCCTTAATTTATGCAAAGTGCTTGTTTGTCTTTTGATAATCTCCTCATGGAGCTTTATATTTTTAACGTTTCATGTTAATAGTTGGTGGGAATAAGTGTTACTAATAGCCACTCTGTGTCAGCAATATTTCTAGAACAGACATTAAATACAGCCTTTGAATATTTTGACTACAAAATAAAAACATGTTATATGTGTATGTATACATAATACATAAGTTTTCATCAGAAGACATTATGATGCATCCTCAATATATTCAAGTGAATCACAATTTTCTAATATATTAAAGTTAGGACAATTAAAATCCATCTTTTTTTTAAAGAAACAGACTAATTTCTAGGCAATGTATTTCTATATAAATTTTAGAAAAAGAAGATTCAAAAATCAGGGGGTCACAGGGAGTTCTGCAGAGTCTGATGCACTAAGGGAGGACCATGCATGGAGAGGAACTAGGCCCCCTGCTCAGATGTGGCCTTTTGGCAGCAGCTCAGTCTCCATGTGGATCCATGAGGGAGGGGATCAGGGGATGCCTCTATCATGAACTCAGTTGACTGCTCTCTTATCACTCACTCCTGATGATGAAGCCTTTCTAGGCTCCCCAGGAAGAGGATCCCAGCAGTCCTGATGAGACTTATGAAGCTATGGGCAGATGGCAGTAGTGGAGAACTCCCCAATAGAGTGGACTAGGGGAAGGGAATGAGGGGACGAATTAGGGAGGGAAGGACTGGGGGAGTTGAGGGAGGTGTCTTCAATATATAACGAATAAATTGTAAAAAAAAAAAAATAAAAATAAAAAGGGGCTTAATTTTCCATATTGTTGCAGTGAGTATAACCCCAAAGCATTAAGCATAACCCCAAAGCTCACAAGTCTAGAAATGTCTATTTCTGACAAAAAGAAGCCTAAATAATTTTAATCAGAATCTGTCAAAATTTCAGTTCTATTTAGAATGGACAGTACATGGAAATTTCTCTTAAAGATCCTTTAACATTTTTCTTGATTGTATTTGCTTTTATGCCCTATAATATATTGTGAAAGGTATCTTGCTAAAAGAGCAATGTTAATATTATTAAATTTTTTAAGCAAATCTGAGTTTATTTTCTTGTGTTTGTTCATGATGTGGTTTGCTTATAATACTGTGGTTTGCTTCTAATACCTTTCTTGTTATTTCTCTTTGTTCTAACCACATCCACATCACTGAGATTTTAGTGGCCCAACTCCATGAAATATGTACTCTCTAGAGCAAAACAAAAAATTAAAGTAAAACATTTTAATTCCTGAATATATGCTTACTGACAGTGCTAATTTTAGTAACTCACTTAACTACAGTTTCTTCATTGCCAAGGATGGAATAAGGCAAGCAGAATAAGAGTGAAAGATGGATTGGAAGGAATCGTAATACTTAGCTAGTTGGTATCCTCAAATCTTCATATGCCTTCCACAGGTCATGAGAGGGACAACTCCCACAGATCAGACTATTATAGATAGTCATGGCAGACTTGAAGGCTTAGCAGCAGAAGCAGACTTCATGTTGAAGACAACTGAAATAAAGGAAACAAAGATGAAACGAAGTTTATATTTTTTTAAATTTTAGACTAGGTATTGTTTTTCTAGTGTTTGAAAAAAATAAGTGGTTGATTGAAGTGGAAGTTTCTGGACTCAGTTTGGTCATGGGATGTTTTCCTGCAAGCTGGGAATGTGATGTTTTGCCCAGGTTGGCTTGTAAGAGGGCACATGATGTTTTGCTCTCTCATGTGAGGGGTGTGACTTTGGCCAGCTGATAACATCCGTGGGTGGATTTTGATGATAGAGCATATATCGAGACCCAGGCAGAGTGAAACATTGCTTTTTTGGATCGATGTTGCTGCACTGATCTTCATGTTTTGACACCTCACAGAGAGTAATGTTCTAGAGAGAGAGCTTCTCCAGGCATTCCAACTCAGTCTTTTGGCTTTTTCTGTTTCATGTTGGCTTTTGGACTGCACTATTGGGATCCTGATAACTGAGTCTGGTAACCCCCTTAATGACCCATTAACCCTGATTAGCAGTAGATAAAAGAGGTCTACAGCCCTTTCCTCTATTAATTTTCTACCTAAGGCTGTGGGGGGTTAAAAGGGAGATAAAGGTGCTTAAGAACCTTAAATTAAGTAGATTTAGTTAAAAAATCTAGCCTATAGTAGATTATTTCAAAGTTGGTTTTGCAACTAAGCCGACTAGAAATAGTTCCTGATGGCAAATTGTGAAGGGTTTGAGTGTCAAAATGTATAGTGGTAATGATAGATTATAACCCACAGAGAAAAGTCAGTATTCATGAGTCCACAGTGTAATAAATTAATGGTGAATCAATGGAATTGAATAGGAGACACAGAAATAAACCCACACAGTTATCAACACCTGATATTTAAAAACGATGCCAAAACCATACAAAGGAGATTGTTAATAGCATATTTTAGGTTATATGTTGTGATTTCCTATTTCACTGTGGATAGAGTGTAAACTTCTTAGAAATGAGGCTTTAGTCTACATTTCTTCACAGAGACATGGTTAATGGATGTATGGATATGCCAGCTACTGACACTGAAATGTAAGGTTCTGAGATAAAATAATGAGACCAAATTCCACATCCTAATTCTATCTATTCGCAATAACTATTTTTGCATGTCAAATATATGTACTAGAAAATTGAATTCCTCTCCTATCAGTTCCCCAGTTTAAACTAAAACACAGACCATAAAGGTCCTTGAATTTGCTTCAGACAAATGTACGCCTGAAGCATCCAGTGAGAACCCACTGGAGCTTGCTGTGTGCATTTACCCTCCACTACTCCTTCAAACTGAGATTTTTACATGTCACATTTCAGCCCTGAGACACTATTTTTCTGTAGTCAGGTGATAGATCCTGACAGGAGATGGTCACCATAAAAATGCTGACAAAACTTGTAGCACTGCTGTTGTATGTCATTAACGAAGCAGAATCATTGATTAAGAAAAAAATACTACCTATAATCTCTTCACCAAGCTCCTGCAGAAGTCAAAGGCTTAGTCCTGTTTTCCAGTAAGCACAGCCTCTCACCAAGGAAGTCCACAGATGGTAGAGGGAGACAGTATTCTTCATACTCACCACTGAAGCAAAAGTGTATGAAGAATTCAGTGTCTGGTCTTCTTGGTGTGACTAGCTTCCAAGGAGAAAGCACTAGGGAGTCATGCTATTGATTGCCTTAATTCCTTAAACAAGCAGCATACAAGGTGGACATAATAATGCTTACATAGTATCCTCAGCTTACTGAGACTTTGTCTTTAGATGAAGAGTATTGTCTTGGCCTCATTACTCACTTTTTTTTTCTTCCAAATAAACACATCTAAGAACACAAAATCACTCATAATTTCCAGTTATTTTCAGTAGGTTGAAAATAACATTAACAAGTGTTGCTAAAGTTTTTCAAAGAGCCATTTGAAAAATAATTGTTCTATGTATTGATATAATGAAGAGGATTTGTCAAACTGTGTTATTATCTACTGCACCTTGATTCAATTTAATATTCTGGCAAATAATCCAGCAACATGAAATTGCATAGTAAAACTGCGTCGACTTTGATTTATATCCAATTTCTTTAAACAAATGATTCTGTGAAATTGTAAAACAGCTAAAAAATATCTTATGCATGTTCAGAAATCAAAATCAAACAACTAAACATAAGCCTAATACTTTTCTACTCTCAAATTTTCAAGTTGTATATTAGAGTTAAATATGAATACTTGTTACAGTATTTATTAGTGCTCCTTTATTTCATGTTTTAAAATTTTTGACTCGGATATCCAAAGCTAATCTTTTATTTATTTTTATTTTTTATTTTTATTAATTACAGTTTATTAATTTTGTATCCCCCCTGTAGCTCCCTTCTTCCCTCCCAATCCCACCTTCCCTCCCCTTCTCCACCCATGTCCCTCTCCAAGTCCACTGATAGGGAAGGTCCTCCTCTTCTTCCTTCTGATCCTAGTCTATCAGGTCTCATCAGAACTGGCTGTATTGTCTACCTCTGTGGCCTGGTAAGGCTGCTCCCCACTCAATGGGAGATGATCAAAGAGCCAGCCACTCAGTTCTTGTCAGAAGCAGCCTCTGTTCCCACTACTATGGAACCCACTTGGACACTGAACTGCCATGGGCTACATCTGTGTCTATGGGTTCTAGGTTATCTCCCTGCATGGTCCTTGGTTGGAGTATTAGTCTCAGAAAAGACCCCTGTGCCCAGATTTTTTTTTGGTTCTGTTGCTCTCCTTGTGGAGTTCCTATCCTCTCCAGAGGCTGAAACTTACAGCCAAACTTTGGGCGGAGTGCAGGAAATCTTATGAAAGAAGGGGGAGATAGTAAGATCCAAAACTAATTTTAAAAGAACTTTTTAATCGTAAACATGCAAATTGTGTATAATTAAGATACTAAGTAAGTATTAATACTGAAATGTGCATGGTTTTCACAGCTTGTACTAGAGCTCAGAATGAGACTGGCCTCCATAGGCTCATATGTTTGAATACATGGTCCCCAGCTGGTAGAACTATTTTGGGAAGGCTGAGGAGGTGTAGCCTTGTTGGAGGAGATATGTATAGGAAGTGGGCTTTGAGGTTTCAAAAAGTTCATAAACCTCTGCCTTGTGCTCCTGGATCAGAGTAGAGCTCTGCTCCAGTTCCGGTGTCAGTCCGTCTGCCTGCTGTCATATTTCCGCCCATAAGTCCATGGACCCACCCTCTGAACTATATTCCTCAATAAACTTTTTGTTTTTTTTAAATTACCTTGGCTATGCTGTTTCTTCATAGCAATAAAAAAGTAACTACGATCAGTACTATGCAATATATCTTTTCTTAGTTTTTACAAGTCTAACATGTTAGATTTTAAACATTGAGTAGCCATTAAATATCAAAATTATTCTAAATCCAAATTTTAAAAATATAGTAAAGACACAGAATGTCCATGGAGAAGTCTTTCAATTCCTTTTTGTTGCAAAATTAGACAAATATTTGTGGTCAATGTGTATCAGTATGGTGACTGGTTAGAGAAGGAGCACCAGATAATAGATGCTGAAGAAACACGCCCTGAATTCTATATTACCCTGTGGATCTCTACTCATGTCATAGACAGTGCAAGCTGAAAACAAGAAGGCAAACTGTGTCAGAATAGAATATCTTTAACATTTCAGATGAAATGCAAGGTACTACCATATATATTAGCAACATGAAGGAAAAGGACCAACAAATTCCAGGAAATCGTCGAGACACTGACATTAGAGACAGAAAAAGAGAAACCGAGAGCTAGAATTTGGGTTTGATGCTAGGCTCTCTCTTAACCAAGCCTTTTGTTTCCAAGTGAGCTACTCATGTTCTTAGGTCCTTGGCTTCCTTTTCTATAAATCACAATAGTCTGTTTATGTGGGAAAATGGCCATGAATCTGACATGAGACAAGGTTTCAAAAGTGCCTGAGAATATATTACAAATGAAAAAAAGCCATGTTTGCAGATATGATTATCTCCGACCACCCAGGTTTTGTTTATACTCTTTAATGCTATGCATGGCTATTTCGTTTTCTTCTCTTTGACTTGATTTGACTTCATAAATATCTTCTCCACTATCCCAACAGATGTGCTGTTTAAGCAAACTGAACTTGTCTAATTCCACCTTGTATTATAAATCATATCTAACTTGACTAAGATCCTTTAACACATAATGGCTTCCCATAAGCTTTTTAAATGAGCAGATCCAAGGCACTACTTGAAAATGAACATGTACAGCAGAATCTGGCTATGGTGCTCTGAGAGGAGAGGCTGCAGGTCTTCTCCAAGAAGAGACTCCAAGTAAAGATCCAAACACTTTACTTGGGATTGCATTGAAAACAGCAGAAAAAAAAAAGGGGGGTGGGTGGGAGGGAGGAGTACAAGCGTGCAGGTTCATGCATCTAAAAGCTTGGGCTACAGACAGACAATGCACTGATATCATGGCTCAGAGTTCAGATGCCTGCAAATGAGACAGCTCATTGTATTAATCAGGATTGTTCATGCATTCCCTATTACATCATGAAAAACTAACCAGGGCTTCAGAAAGTTCATCTTATCATTAACATATTCTCAGGGCAAATATTGCTTTTAAATCATAAGTAACATGTCACACAGATTGATACAGTCTTAAGAGGTTTTCTCTGCTGGAAGAGGATTGGCTTTCCTTCAGTATATTCTGAAGGCAATTGAAAGACAGAAATAATTATTTACTTAATGAAGGTGTCATCATAGTTAGGAATACTGTTTTATAATAGTCACAAAGATAAACTTATAAATAATTCTTTTAGAAAATAGTATTTTCTATTACAATATAGTGAGCATTAAAATTAGTTTAAAATTTAAAGAATACATTCTTACTTCCAAAAGGCAAATTTATTTTACAATTCCACGTAAATGTTAAAAAAAAGACATTGTGTTGTTATTTTCTAAGGCTGTAGAAGAAATTTTCTTATCTATCTTGATCATATTTAATGATGTACCTATACAAACATACCATCTCAAATACTTATAGGGAATCAAAAGAAATGTGACTTTAAACATGCATGCCTATGACATTCAGTCCTTTTGGCCTAGACACACACGTTTTCAGCAAATGAATTAATTTGGGTTATTTCTAATCCCATTATATCCTCTGTCAGGGGAATGATTTATCAGAATTACAATGTGCACTGCTCTTTAGCTTGTGAAATATAGTCATCTAGACTAAGACAGTATCATCATTCGACTCCCTTAATATATGATATTTTCATTAGAGGCAGGGTATTCATTGCTTCTCTGCTACTCAGCAGAGCTATAAATAGAGGGGCCAGCCAACCAAAGCACACGATATTGAAAAGGTTAAAGAAGTAGAGTATATTACCATAATTTATAGAATATTGCTCATAAAGTATTAAAGCTGTTGACATCTTATTTATAGGCAAAGAGAATAATGAAAATATCAAGCAGAGGGGAGTGCTCAGGTTAGCATCGCTGCTACTGCAGAGACAGGACTGAAGGAAGCATTCCCTTGCAGTTAAGCAGGGCTAAGCAAACATGCCAATCCATTTATATGTCAATAGAGAAATCAAAGCAGTATTTCCATTTATAGATTATATAGGATTCTTAAATGAAGATGGCCATGGTAGGAAGCACATGGACATAATATTTCTAGTTCCAGGCAAAATAATACTTTTTGGAAAAATGGGGGAGACACTAAAAATGCCTGTAACACATTTTATTTTTTTATTTTTTTTTACTTTTTTATTATTATTTTTTATCAGTTACATTTTATTAACTCTGTATAAAAATATGGAACGCTTCACGAATTTGCGTGTCATCCTTGCGCAGGGGCCATGCTAATCTTCTCTGTATCGTTCCAATTTTAGTATATGTGCTGCCGAAGAGAGCACTGTAACACATTTTAAATGGTTTAATTACACCCGGTTACATCTATAATTTATGTTTAACAAAAATGAGACTGACTACATTGATACCAGCTTGTGCTCAGTTTTTGGTGTTGTGTCCTTCATGAGCTGTCCTGCCACATTCATGTCAGGGTTAGATTAGAGTAGAAAACAGCCCATCTCCTGTATGTAAGCAAGTAGTGCTTATCAGGAAATGTCTGTGCAATGTCAGTAGCAAAGTGCTAAGTCTAAATGTTATCATTTTGGAAAAACAAAAACAAACAAACAAACAAAAAAGACTTTAAGGAGAGCCCTATTTAAAATCTTTTCCCACCTATTTATTTCCTGCAATCTTTATGCAAATCCTAGAAATTCTGAATTTTTCAAAGATATCTCTCAAGACATTTTACCTGGTGTTGTAGCTAAGACGATGAATGTATAATTCTCAATCAGCACATTTTTTCTCTCTCATTCTTTCCCTTTTCTTTTTTTTTTTATTTGTTTTCTTTATTAATTACACTTTATTCACTTTGTATCCCCCCTGTGATTCTCTCCCTCCTCCCGTCCCAATCCCTCCCTTCCTCCACCCTCTGCATGCATGCCCCTCCCCAAGTCCACTGATAGGAGACTTCTTTTCCTTCCTTCTGATCCTAGTCAATTAGGTCTCATCAGGAGTGGCTGTGTTGTCTTCTTCTGTGGCCTGGTAATGCTGCTTCCCCCTCGGGGGGAGGTAATTAAAGAGCAGGCCAATCAGTTCATGTCAGAGACAGTCCCTATTCCTATTACAATGGAACCCACTTGGATACTGAACTGCCATGGGCTACATCTGTGCAGGGGTCTTAGGTTATCTCCTTTTCATCATACCTAACTATCCTATCCTCTCCTCTCCTCCCCTTTCTTCCCCTCCCCTCCCCAGTAAGAATTACATGTATTTCTTCATTTCAAATTTTTATAAAATTTTAAAAATAATTTTATTTGTCCTGAGACTGAATAATTTGTGTAAATACTTCATTAAATTTATTGTTGTATCCTAATATCCCTAATATACTTACTGAATTAAATAGGAAGAGAATAGGTGAAAGGAAATACAGTTAAGAGAAAAGAGAGGAAAATAAATGAGGAAAGACAGAAAAATAGGAAGGAAAAAGAAATGGAAGGATAGAGAAGAAAATGAAAATCCGAGCTATGCAGAAGGCTTATCCTGCAGATTAGACTACTGGTTTGGCTTTAAGACATGAATTGTTTTTTGAATAATGACCCTGAAACATTTTAATCAAGAGGTAGATCAATTCTTCCATTCCCAAAGATAGGGTTTTATTGCTATGGTGAAACACCATGAACAAAAAGTAAGTTGGAAAGAAAAGGGTTTATTTGACTTATGCTTCCATGTCCATCACTGAAGGAAGTCAGAACAAGAACTCAAACAGAGAAGGGATCTGGAAGCAGGAGTTGATGCAGACACTGTGTGAGTGTGTGTGTGTGCATGCGTGCGCGCCCTACTTACTGGCTTGCTTTCCATGGCTTGCAGAGTCTGATTTCTTTTTCTTTTTCTTTTTTTTTTTTCAATGCAGTTTATTCAGGAACCTTGAACAATCATCTGACCCTGGGGAAAGCCAGCCCACTTTAAATAGCCTCTGGGTAGCCAACCTCAGCATGCCACGTGGGCAATGCAGATAGGTCCACATACATGGAAGCAAGCCAGATCCTCAGCCTTAGCCAAATGTGGAGTTGTTTGTGACAGAGAGCACTCACCATCGGGAAGGTAGAAGGCGGAAACCAGCTCCATCTTTAAGGCATAGCATTCCGCAGCTCTCTACAGTTCCCCCTTTTAGTTTTAGACGCATCAGGCAAGAGTAGAGGTCTGATCTCTGATATTAGAAATAAATTGGGACAGAGTCTGATTTCTTATAGCCTTGACCACCAGCCCAGGGATGACACATCCCATGATGGGCTGATCTCTCCTACATCAATAACTAATAAGAATATGCCCTGCAAGTTAGATAACATGGAGGTATTGTCTTAATTGTGGTTCCCTCCCCTTAGATGATGTTAGCTTCTCTCAAATTGACATAAAACTGTCCAGCATAGATAGTCAAGGGAATTCTGAGAGAATTTTCTGTTATCTGCTTTAAAGAAAACAAAAAGGAAGCTATAATCTGCTACCTACATAGGTAGGGAATGTAAATCCTGTCAGTTGGGTTTATATGGATGACTAGAATTATTTACCTTTCAGGCAGGGCATAGGAAGTATAACTGCACTTAGTATGGGAAAGCCACACTTGAAATGATTTAATGTCTTTCTATCTCTTAAAAGAAAGTTAATAAAAAATTGCAAGTTATTAATATCAAAATATGATAAGAGTATATATGAAAATATAGTCTGAAAATTGGATGGTACTATGACATCTCAACAAAATATCCCTGGTGTGTATCCCTACACACACACACACACACACACACCTATTCTTTTAATTTTTAAGATGTCACATGTGTGCGCTAAAATTACACAATCAAGATCATTTCTTCTATCAGAAAAGAGCTGGATTATAATATTATACAGGGATGATATTCATTTTAATATTACCAAGCATTTGTGATAATTACTAATAAAATATATTTCAAAGGTAACAATAAGGCATATAGAAATCTTATTATTGTTCAGGTATTAATAAGACTAAACTTTTTTTTCAGAATTGTCCATCTTGTCATAGTAGGATGTAAGTACTTACACAGTATTGCTAATATGGACCTCTAGTTCTTTGTCAGTTTCTTTCATAATTGCTATTTAAAAAAATATTTCTTCATAATATAATGAAAACTACAACTCACTACAATATTTTCCCTCCACATTGCATATAGTATCTGCTGTCTAAGAAAGCCTTTACTTCTCTGCTTTATCCATAGCTTAAATCTAATTGATCAGTCAGACACAGCTCTGTGAATTGTTGCTTATACAGTTCCTTCCACTGGTATTGCACACTGCCTCATGCTCTCTTTGTGCTCATGGAGCTTAGTGTGATCACTTTGTTTTCCTAGTTTTCACAATCTTTATTCTTATTATTCACGGCCAGTATTCCAAGATGTATTCATAATACTTACATAATGTAAATTATACCTGTCTCCTCAGAAAAGCCAGTGTTCAAATATAACTAAAGTAAAAAGAGCTTAAGCAAATAAATCTTAACACTAATCATGCATGCAGCCATCAAGAGCTATTGGTCTGCCAGTCAGTGCTGTCCCTACACACCCCATGTCTGTGCCACAGGCATGCTAGAAGCAGCTCCTGATCCAGAACACTCTGGGTGTAGACCTCATGTGTGTCCATTCCTTCGTCAATTCCTGATTGTGGTATCATAGAAAAAAAAAAAGACATGGTATATACTCACTCGTAAGTGGATATTAGCCATATAATATAGGCTAAACATACTAAAATCTGTGTTCCTAAAGAAGCTAAAAAAGAAGGAAGACCCTAAGAAATATGCATAATCCTTATTCAGAAGGACAAACATGAACGACATTGGAAGCAGAAGAAGACAGGAGCCTACCACAAATAACCTCTAGATGACTCCACTGTTCGAGGTATTGAAGCAGAGGCTGAGACTCATAGCAAACTTTGGGCAGCATACATGGAATTTTATGAAAGAAGGAGGGGACAGGAGTTCCAAAATGAGACCAACAGAGCCCAAAAAAACTGAGCCCTGGGGGGCATGAAGAGAATGATACCCTAGCCAAGGACAATGCATGGAGAGGACCTAAAACCCCAGTTCTGATGTAACCCCACTCAGTCTCCAAGTGGAGTCCCTAGTAAGGGGAACAAGGACTGTCTTAGACATGAACTGATTGGCCTGCTCTTTGATCACCTCCCCCTGAGGGAGAAGCAGCCTTACCACCCCACAGAGGAAGACAATGCAGCCGCTCCTGATGAAACCTGATAGGCTAGGGTGTGTGTGTGTGTGTGTGTGTGTGTGTGTGTGTGTATGTGGGTGCACATACACACTTGCATGTGTGTTCACAAGCATGTGAACAAAGACATGCATCTAAGTATATAAACATACAAATACAAAACAAAAATTAAAAGAACTCAGTTAGGATATCAGTTAGGATATGATGCTCATCATTCCCAGGTGGTCTAAAAGCATCTTTTTCGACACTCAAACATTCGTGTGTTTGGAGAATCACAATCATGAGCTCTAAAGCTGTTGCAGCTTCTTACGACTTCTAAGCAGTCCCACAATGCTTCCTCAGGTTTGTGTGATCATAGTTTGGATTTTCTGACATCTGTCATCTCTGGTCTCACAGGGTTTCCCCTGTCTTTGGTTCTTGTCTTCATGAGCATTGGACCACATTTCTTTTGTAGTTGGTCACTATTTCATCCACTGCTCTTGACTCAACAACCCATGTGTCAGCCCTGGCTCCATAGTCTCCAATGTGCCTGCTCCTTGGCACATTCCAGCTGTCTGGAATGGTTTTGACCTCATTTTCAGTGGGAAAGAGTTTTCAAATTACCAGAAATCATATCATTTTTTTTCTCTCTTCCACATGCTAAATATATTCCCTAGCATGAAGTATAGGCTCAAAACAGTTATTTAATTTAACTGAGGATCACAGTATGACTTTTTTTTTTAAGAGATAAGGTCTTTCTAGAAGCAATCAGTCAAGGTAGAAACAAAGCCTTTACTGAGAATCCTGTTGCAACAAACCCACTGTCCTTATAAAAGTGAAAAACTCGAGCATGTACATATAAGGAAGAGAGCTTTGTATAAGCCATGGAAAGAGACCTGAACCAGATCCTTCCCTTGGAGACCACAAGAGGAAGTCATCCTGCGATCACTGTGATTTCAGATTCTGGGTTTCAAATCTGTGAATAAAAATTGCCAGTTCTTTAAACCACCCGGTCTACGGGGCTTTCTTATGAAAGTTCTATCAAGGTAATAAAAATGCCAATGTGTTTTCTCATACATATAACAGAAGACCTTACAGCCCCTGAGTATTAAAGCGAAAGAGTGCAAGCATCAAACTTCTGATCAGACTCAATCATTTTAGAGATCACTGTCATTGTCATTATCTGAGGTCTCCTTGAGTCAGGAATGTATACCTTTCTAACATTTGCTGAGCTCTTATTGCTTAATCTTTTCATTGTTGTGTTGATCTTTGAGAAAAGGTTTTTATGTGTAACCCTGGCAGTCTTAGAACTCATTCTGTAGAGCAGGCAGGCCTCAGACTCACAGAGATTTGCTGGCCTCTGCCTTCCAGTGCTGGGAATAAAGGCATGTGCCACCACCTCCCAGCTATTAATCTTCTTGCGAAAATTTGTTTTCTTTTAAAGCTACTCTTTCATTGTTTAAATATCATTTTCCATCTTACATTTAAAAATATGCTACCCATATGATTAGGTTCTGAAGTTTAATTTTTATGCCTAAGATTAATTCCACAATCCTAATTATACACAGAACACACTCCAGGAAGCTTCACATAAGAGGCATGTTTAATAATTTAAGTGCATCAGTTGCCAAATGATAGCCTCTTAATTTTTTTATACTCTAATTTTATAAAAATCTCTCTAAATAAGTACTTTCGAAGAGTGGGCTCCATTTATTATTCAAAACCATTTTGTTTCATAAAAAAGAACTGGCTCAGGTACATTTTAGATGTGCTATCCAAAATTCTCTAATATTACTAAGAGTTTTGATTATAGGAGATTATTAAAGTGTACTTTAAGGAAGTACAATAAAGAAACTGGTAATATCTTGCTTCAGGTATTAATAAAATGACCTAATTTTTGAAAATTGAAATAAGTATATTTTAGACACAAATCATGACAATGTTTTAATGAAAATTTCCCTGTCTTTCTCATCATCTAGAAGGACAAAAATATTCTTTACCAAAATTGTAACTATAGAGGCACATTATAATGGTGACATTAAGAATTTTCCCAAAAGGTAGTATTCTGATTGAAAACATTTCATGTGTCATTAATGTAGAAGGAATTTCTTTTATTTGGCAGAAATTTTTGAAAGTTTTATTTTTTAATTTTTATTTTTATAGTAATTACAGTTTATTCACTTTGTATCCCAGCTGTATCCCCATCCCTCATTCCCTCTCAATCCTACTCTCCTTCCCTCATCTTCTTCCATGCCCCTCTCCAAGTCCACTGACAGGGGAGGTCCTCCTCGACTTCCATTTGACCTTAGCCAATCAGTTATCATCAGGACTGGCTGCATTGTTTTCCTCTGTGGCCTGATAAGGCTGCTCCTCCCTTATCAAAGAGCCAGACACTGAGTTCATGTCAGAGACAGTCTCTGTTCCCCTTACTATGAAACCTACTTAGATACTGAGCTGCCATGGGCTACATCTGTGCAGGGGTTCTAGGTTTTACTTTTAAGCTAATTATTTGGCTGTATTAGGTAATCATAGAGCAGGATTTCTAAGACAGTTGTGGCCCAGCTATTGGACATGAAGAAATGCATTCTGGATATGGAGTGTGTTGTATTGGAGGCCTGTCTTGCAATCAAAGGGGGGAGTTACTGTTGCCATTGTCACTTGCATATTTCAAGAAGCAGCATGGCCACCTGTATCTGGTTTTCCCTGCTATGGACAGGAAAATAATGCCTATGTTAATATCAGGTCTGCTCTAAGTAATGAACAGGACAGCACACGTAACACACATGAAATAGTCACTTCTGCACTGTAATAACATAGGGGGAGAGAACAATCTAGCATTGGTCTTATTATATCAATGCAATCCTAGTTCTCTGAGTCCTATTTCATTGTGAGAATGAGAAAATATTACAGGAAGAAACTTTTTATTATCACTTATTACAGTTTATTCAATTTGTATCCAGGCTGTGGACCCCTCGCTCATCTCCTCCCATCCCACCGTTGTATAGCAGAGTATAGTTTGGATATTTGCCTAGGAGTGGTATAGCTGGATCTTGAGGTAGCACTATTCCTAATGTTCTAAGAAAGCGCCAGCTTGATTTCCAAAGTGGCTGTACATGTTTACATTTCCACCAGCAATGGAGGAGGGTTCCCCTTTCTCCACATCCTCTCCAGCATATGTTGTCACTTGAGTTTTTGATCTTAGCCATTCTGATGGGTGCAAGGTGAAATCTCAGGGTTGTTTTGATTTTCGTCTTCCTGATGACTAAGGAAGTTGAACATTTCTTTAAGTGTTTCTCTGCCATTCAATTTCTCTATTGAAAATTCTCTGTTTTGCTCTATACCTCATTTTTTTTATTTGGATTACTTGATTTTTGCTGTTTAACTTCTTCAGTTCTTTATATATTCCAGATATTAGCCCTCTGTCAGCTATAGGGTTGGTGAAGATCCTTTCCCTTCTGAATGAGGATTGAACATCTTCTCTAGGGTCTTCCTTGTTGTTTATCTTCTTTAGGAATATAGAGTTTAGTATGTAGGCTATCATTTTGTTCTGATGACAGTGCCCTTTGCTTTACAGAAACGTTTGAGTTTCATGAGGTCCCATTCATTGATTGTTGATCTTAGAGCCTGTGTTGTTGGTGTTGTGTTCAGGAAGTTGTCTCCTGTGCCACTGAGGTCAAGGAGGAAGAGACTTTTCTAAATTATTATTAATGAAGTCACATTAGAAAAGGATATTCCTGATAGTCTAACTACATAAAGCTGGGTGATCTGATAAAGGAATTATATTCTTCAATGATGAACTGCTTTCATCACTATCAGAAGCATTTTGTGCACTGTACAATTTATTTATGTATTTTATACTGACAACAAACTGATCACTGTAGATATTAAAAATCCCATTAAGAGCTTATTTTCTTTGATAGAATTTCCTTCTAAACACTATGAATGTCATTATTGTGTTTGATGCTACTGGTTTGGAACAATGAAGGAGCTACAGTTTATATTTGCACTGAAGATGACAGGGATGAGTGACAGAAAACTAAAATAAAGTCTTAATTTGTACAATGGGTTAAGATGAAAATAAAATGACTTCCATTATGCCTTACTTTGTCACAAAAGGGTATCAGTATTTACTTCTCACACTGGGTGGCACACAAATTAACTTGTTAATGATTATAACACGCTGTGAAAATTTAAAGGGTTTTTATAGATACAGCTCTGGAGTTATGAGGACGTGGTCCAATTTAAAGACCTGCCAACACAAGAGCCCATTTACAGTCTACATTAAGATGTGCCCAGTTAAGAAGGACCAGTTTAACTGCTTTTAAAAAACATTTCTTTAAAAATTACCTTTTCACAAATTGTTTAATTAAATTTTTATTTTTATGTTAATTACAGTTTATTTGTTTTGTATTCCAGCTGTAGCTCCCCCCCCATTCCCTCCCAATCCTGCCCTCTCTCCTTCTCTTCTCCCATGCTCCTTCCCTAGTCCACTGATAGGGTCCTTCTTCCCTTCCATCTGACCCTAGCCTATCAGGTCTTATCAGGGCTGGCTGCATTGTCTTCTTCTGTGGCCTGGCAAGGCTGTGTCTCCCCAGGGGGAGGTGATCAAAGAGCTGGCCACTGAGTTTGACATTCTAGAGAGGATGTGAAGAAAGGGAAATTCTCCTCTATTGCTTAATCAGGATGTAAACTTGTACAATCACTTTGGAAATCAATTTTGTACTTTTCTTGCTGTTCAGTTTCCAAGTGGGTTCCCTAGTAAGGAGATCAAGAGTTGTCTCTGACATGAATTCAGTGGCCAGATATTTGATCACCTTCAGGACTAGGGGAATGGCATAGGGGGAGAAGAGGGAGAGAGGGTGGGACTAGGAGAAAATGAGGGAGGGAGCTACAGTGGGGATGCAAAGTGAATAAATTGTAATTAATTAATTGACTAACTTAAAAAAGAAAATTATGAATAGTGCTTCCTCAAGATCCAACTATACCACTCCTAGGCATATATCCAAAATATGCTCAAGTATACATTTGCTCAACATGTTCATAGCAGCTTTATTCATATTATCCAGAATCTGGAAACGATCTAGATGTCCCACAACAGAGGAATAGATACAGAAATTGTGCTACATTTATATAATGGACTACTACTCAGCATTTAAAAACAAGGAAATCATGAAATTTGCAGACAAATGGATGGAACTAGAAAAGATCATCCTAAGTGAGCTAATTGAAATATAATAATAAAACAAGTGCTGGTGATCTTCTCAGTGGATGGACATTGTGAGAGGTTGGGTGAGTAGAATGCCTAAGTATAATACAAAAGCTCCACAGCCTTTTCCACACTCACATTGACCCAATGGGTGTCCTTCACTAGCCTGCTCATTTGTGACTGGTCACACAGGGCTTCATTGAGTTTCATGTACTCTTACTACAACATTTGCCAAACCTTAGGTGTGAGGTGTTGAAGTCCATAAGTCAGAAACATGGAATATAACCATCTGCCCAAATAAATCTGAATGCCAAGTGGTGTTTCCTAGTGCCATGGTTTGAATATTTTGTTTCTCCAAAGTCACGGTGAATTTCTAACTCATGGGAAACAGTATTGGGAGGTTAAGCCTAATTGGTCCTGAGCATGCTCATTTTTTAGGAAAGTGGTTTTCCTGACACATGATGATCAGTGAGGAGGCTCTCACCAGACACTGGAAGTTGACCCAGGACCTCCTAGACACAATGACTCTGGGAAAATAAATTTCTGTCCTTTAGTTAGTTGGTCCTAGTAACACCAAGTGTCTGAAGAAACCCAGGGAACCTTTGCTATACAAAACAACCCGTGTCTTCTCCACTTTCCCATGTCCTCACAGATGTTAGATGAGTCAGTCCTTGCCAGACAGCCGGCCCATCTGGAATGTGCTGAACATGTGGTGGTCAAAGCCATTTAACCATCACAGCAGTCTGATTTGAGAACGGTGCTCGTGCCCTGAAAGGAAGATGTTTACTATGTTTGGGAATCTAGTGACAGTATAACATTGTCATTCACAAATAGCACTGTCTTTGTTACAGCTTACAATGTTATTAAAATATTTCCCATTACCATCTTCCCACAGGGCAGAAATAAATAGACAAGGACATAAGCTCTCTTAGGAGTTCTCTTTTCTCATTTCCATGGAAAATTCACACTCCTTATATGAAATGTGGTGTTTGTTTGTTTGTTTGTTTGTTTTCTTTCTTTTCAGGCTGGCATGTTTCATACTCTAGTTCACTGATAGCCATTCTACTGAGTTCATGCCCAACTGCATATCCTAAGGCCATGATAATTTACATATCCACTGCGAAAAAGAATGTTGAAAGTCAATTGTGCTTGTTGAAAGAAAAGAGTATTAAGACATGCCACTACCGCACTAATTCTATGATCATGCTCTATACCTGGCCATTGTTCTCACATATCATATTTGCCCTTCTGGAGAAAGCAAAGCATTCCTGAGAGCGCTGTAATGAGACCTAATGACAATGTGATCTGTATTAAGAAAAGAGAGGGCAAGATCGTGTCTGTATACCCTGTCTATGCCTTCCTACCCATTTCTAATGTCTGCGTATAATAACTGTTTAAAACATTCAGGTGAATGACCATTGAAAAGAACAGCAAAGCATTTGATATTTGAGGGACATGACACTTTGTTGAATTCATATCCTCTTTATTACTTTATACCCATTTTCTGTTTGCCACCACAATGCATCTAATCCCTCCTTTATTTATGCAAGCATATATTTAAGTTATTATTGATAATAATATCTTTTTATTTACTGTCAAAGGCTTGGTAAATTGGACAAGTTTGATGGGAGCTCTCTGTAACCAGTCTTGAACTTGTGGTCCTCCTGCCTTGTCCTCCCAGCTTCTAGACTTACAAATACAAAGCCCTATGCTTCATAATAATTATGTCCTAAATTTCATTATTTTTAAAGTCCTGTTTGATGTTGGCAACCATGCTATCTGCCCTGTAATATAAATATTTTTTAATCAAAGCTTTTGTCTTATTTAGCTTTGTAAGATGACTGAGGAGATTATCTGACATTTTGGGCTGACGTTTGAACTATTGAATGGAATAAATTAAAAAAGGAGAAAAGGAGAACTATTGAGGGGAATAAATTAAAAACGGAGAAAAGGATGAATCAGTTTTTCTGATGCATCTGGTCTTATATCTCCAGAGCTAGCTTGCTTTAAATTCAGTGTCAGGAACCTAAAGGAACTGAGATGCAGAGTGTTACTTATGAGAGAAAATAAGTTAATAAATTATATTAAGTTCATTGATTTGAAAGCTGAAGTAAAAAAAAGAAGTTAGAGGAGGAGAAAATAAATAAATTGAGTAAAGCTAAAGGTAAAAGGAATCAAAGCAGAGAAACATAAACTTCCCAAAAGAAAGCGTAAATACTACATGAATGAAAGTATTTTATCCTGGAGAAATTGGAATTAGTACAATGAGTGGAAGTCTGGTCACAGAATAATGAGCAGCAAGAGAACTTCTGGGGATGTGACTGTTTCTAATGTTGTGTAATAAAAGGTCAATAACTCCACAAGTTATGTACCTAGGCATGGGACAACTTGATAGTCTACTCCAGGTCTTATAAACTACCTTCAAGGAGTGAGCCAGGCAGGTTACCTTCCATAGTGCCATGCCACTGATATCCTTTGAGCACCTGAATCACCTTTGAGGCTTTCTGGGTTTGCAACCTTAGCATATTTCATGACATTCCAACTGTGCCTGTAGGGCTTGCATGAGATTGCCTGACACTGTTTTCTTTAGGGAGCAGAACTGGTGAGTTCATGATTACACTGTTAATGTCCCTTTTGACTAAACCACAATAAAGTTAACAAAGTCACTTGGTAATACCCAAGTGTGATGGCCATAACTCCAGATGTACCACACTAAAGGGGAGAAGAAGTATAGAATTTGTGCTACAGGAGGCTGGAACCTTGTCAGCCAGGTGTGAATGCTTTCTATGATACATAATAAATAATTAATACTTAAGAAAGAAATCATGTATATAAAATGAAAGGAAAATGAGTAATGTTCAAATACCAGAGGAAGAACTAATGAGTCTGAAAGATTTAAGAAAGGAAATGTTATGTTGGGGTGGGAGGATGTGAGTAGAAGCCATCTCTGAAGGAAGACAGTGGAGACAGAAACTTTACAATTATCCAAAGGATGATTGTGCCTTGTCAAGAAAGAATTAAAAGAAAGAAGTCAAATGTTTACCTGGTGATCACATTGTGAGAACTATGATTATAAAATTATTGGGGATAACTCTGAAAGACATGTTGGCAGTCATTCAGCTTCCAAAGATTAAATAGAAATTTCAGAGGTGGGATAATGGAAGATATTTTGAAAGAAATACAGTTCACCTGGAAAAAAAAAGTCTCCAAATTGATGGTTTGATCTTACAGAATTATAGTAATAAAAAACTATATGAACCTTACTGAGAAAGGAAAAAAAATAAGACTAGAAAAGGAAAGAGTCAGTGACTAAACAGGCACTAGCAATGTCATGAGGGAGAAGGAGGGGCAGTGCGAAGCAGGACTGCAGGCATCTAGACAAACTTCAAGTGTCACACACACCTCAGTACCTGTGCTGGTGGTGCCGCACCTCTCTGGCCACATGGGAGACATCTGATGATGTCAGTGAGGCTGCCAGACACAGGGGCCATGGAGGGAAACAGAGGCACCGGGACTGAAGCATATCTTAAACCAAATATGTGACAGTCAGAGTGGAGCACACTTAGTCCACCTGCTCAGTTACATCTGTGATGACTAAACGGACAACAAGATCATAGAGTAGATGGGATCAAGGACAAGAAAATACATGTTTTTCCCCTCAGAGAATAAAGTTTGACTAGAAAGGCTGTTTCCCATATTACTTAAAATAAAGACTAGAGTTTAATCAGATCCAAGGAATGAGTTGGATTGCAGCACTCAGGCTGAGGCAGAAGCCAAGTGGTCCTAGAGCTGTGTGCATCACTCCTACATTAAGTTTTAGAGCTAGAAGGCAAATTTTATGAAAAACAGAAAACACTTGGAGGCTGGAACAAGAGTGATACAGAAAGACAAAAAGAGAGGCCATCAGAGACATTCTTTAAAACATGTCCTTTCACAAGGGAAATGAGTGTCAAAAAAAGGCGAGGATACAGAGTGTCTGTAATTAACAAAATTTTTCAACAGGTCAGGAGCATCTGGAATAGGAATGTTATTTCTCAGAAAGAGAATATTCCAGAGAGGAGCACCTTTAACCCAGGCAAGTCATCTGGTCTTGGAGCACCAGCCTTCCCACTCTATTCAAATCAAACCACACATAGAGATGCTTAGTGCCCTGTACCTGTGTGTGAGGCTTTCAGAACAGAAAGCTCACGTGTATGCCTACCTTGTCCCCACATGATATTAGTTGCAGTCATAGTACAAAGTCAAGGCCGATGATACCGTCTAACCCCCATCTTTGTTTGAGAAGCCTATTTTAACATTTACTGAGGGATCTACTGTGTGTACAGCAACACTTTGCTTTTGCCACACTCTGTATTAAAGACATAAATAACTCAGCCACGTTTGCTGAATCATATAGCTCACAACTTTAGATTTCAACAAAGACGATAACTCTACCAATACTTATTTACGTAATTCTGTTTTTATTTATTTTTTTGTTTGTAATTCATTGGATTGAAGCCAAGACAAACACTCTACCACTGAGCTACATCCTGACACACCTTTTTTTTAAGCATTCACTTTTTTATTTTTTAACTTTTATTAATTACACTATATTCACTTTGTATCCCCCATAAACCCCACCCTCCTCCCTTCCTAATCACACCTTCCTTCCTCCTTCTTCACGCATGCCCTTCTCCAAGTCCACTGATTGGGGAAGTCTCCTTCTCCTTCCTTCTGATTCTAGTCTATTGGATCTCATCAGGACTAGCTGCATTGTTATCTTCTGTGGCCTGGTAAGGCTTCTCCCTCCTCAGAGGGAAGTGATCAAAGAGCAGGCCAATCAGTTTATGTCAGAGGCAGTCCCTGTTCCCATTACTACGGAACCCACTTGAACACTTAACTGCCATGGGCTACATCTGTGCAGGAGTTCTAAGTTATCTCCATGCATGGTACTTGTTTGGGGTATGAGTCTCTGGAATGACCCTGTGTTCAAATTTTCTGGTTCTGTTGCTCTCCTTGTGGAGTTCCTGTCCTTTCCAGATCTTACTATTTCCCACTTCTTTCATAAGAGACCTCAAACACATTAAATCAGTTAGAAGCAAAAGTAGGGAAGACCCTAGAACTCATTGGTACAGGAGACAACTTCCTGAACAGAACACCAACAGCACGCGATCTAAGAGCAACAATCATGAATCTCATGAAATAGAAAAGCTTCTGTAAAGCAAAGGACACTGTCATCAAAACAAAACAAATGCCTACAGATTGGGAAAGAGTCTTCACCAACCTTATATCTGACAGAGGGTTAATATCCAGTATATATAAAGAACTCAAGATGCTGAAAAGCAACAAACCAAGTAATCCAATTAAAAAATGGGGAACAGAGAGCGAAACAGAGAATTCTCTGTAGAGGACTATCAAATGGCAGAGAAAATAAAAAAAAATGCTCAACCTCATTAGCCATCAGGGAAATGCAAACCAAAACAACCCTGAGATTTCACCTTACACCCATCAGAATGGCCAAAATGAAAAACTCAAGTGACAACACATGCTGGAGAGGTTGTGGAGAAAGGGGAACCCTCCTCCACTGCTGGTGGGAATGTAAACTGGTACAACCACTCTGGAAATCAATCTGGTGCTTTCTCAGATAACTAGGAACAGCACTTCCTCAAGATCCAGCCATACCACTCATAGGCACATATCCAAAAGAGCTCAAGTACACAATAAGGAGATTTGCTCAACCATGTTTGTAGCAGCTTTATTTGTAATAGCCAGAAGCTGGAAACATTTTTTTTTTTTAATTTCAAAACATAACCTTTCTTTATACTCAATTATCTCTGAGACCAAGATAACTTCCTGGCTGGGTGTGGTAATTCATGTCCATAATCCCAGCACTTTGCAAACTAATACAAGATGATTTCAACAAATCTGAGACCAATGTGAGCTACAGTGAGACCATATGATCTAAGAGCACCAGAAACTAAACACTAAAAAATAATAGTAGCTAATGATTAGGAGCATTGGCTGTCCACGAAGTGGTCCTGCCTTCAATTCCCAGCACCCACATTGTAGCTCACAACAATTTGTAACTCTATTTTCTGGGCATCTGATGTTTTCTTCTGGCTTCTTGAGGTACTACACTCAGACAGACTCAGATACATCCTTAAAATTAACAAAATTTAAATACAAAAAACTTTAAATACAGTTTAAAAATAAAAATAAAATTGAAAACATCAATCATTGTTTAATATGATGTCTTTATTCACAGTGGCACACAAAATAAAGGTATAATTGGTACAATCTTAAATTTGAGACTATAACTAATTAAAGTCTATGAAGTTTCAACAATAAACTAAGATCTATAAGCAACTGAGGAGAGCTGAGGATGAGAGAGTTGACCTTTCCTAGGGAATACAACACTAATTGATTGTCCCATGCAAAATAGTCAGTCCAGAAAAACTTACATGCAAATAAAATCATATGAATTGAAGAGGTTTTATTTAGGAATAGATAGATAATAATATACATATGCACCATATATGTGTATTTATATATACATGCCATAGCAATTAGTGAAAAACGGGCCATGAATTTGAAGGAGAATGGAGAGAGTTATATGGCGGGTGGGCGGGGGTTAGAGCGAGAAAAGGGGAGAAATGTTTTAGGTGAAATTATAATCTCAAAATAATAAGAATAAAAAGAGAAATATGTGCTACATGAATCTTGCTAAAGAATGAAGAAGCAAGTGGAAGAAAGCAGAGCTGAGCTTCACCAAGCAGCTGTTTGATGAAGTTTCCAAAGAATATCACCAAACGGAGACACAGAGGAAGAGAGATGCCTCTACAATAAGGAATAGCAAAACAGTAAACTTAGAATGATTCTGTAATCGAATGTGGTAATTTAGAGTAGACTTTGAGAAAAGACCTAAGATGAGCGTGGGACGCTAAGGTGGACAGGTTCATTCAAACAGTTTTTATCCTGCAGTATTTTAAGCACTGTTGTGTACCCAGTCGCTGGATACACTGAGGTCTGACCCACTTTCTTCAGGTCTCAGTGACAATGAGGCTGTGCATCTCCCTGACTGCCTGCAGTCTTAACTAGCTTACAGGGGGCTTGCGGGGGCATTAGCCGTATTTAAGGTTACAATGTCTTGTGAGAAGAGTATTGATTTGCTTCCTAACTGGATGACTTCTGACTCTTGTGAGTCAAAAAAAATAAAAAAATACACAAAGGTAGAAAATCACAGTGATTTTTTTTTTTTTTAAAAAAAAAAAAGGATTCTAGGAAAATGAAACTTAAACTTGTATTTCCCTTTTGTGAGTTATCCTCACATTAGCTGATTTTTTTGATGTCTGGTCTTAATTATTTTCCTTAAGACTTACAGGTGTATGCATCACCTTTCCAAGTCTATGAAAGGATGATTACCCAGCAAGTGGAGGAGGAGGCTAGTGGGAGCTAAGGGCTACTCAGGCAGGCACTTTACATAGTTGGGTTTAACAGCTCTGGAGAATGGGAAAAATATTTATTCTGGTACCCATGTTTTTTGCCAACTATCCTCAAAGAATGTATGTTAGTTGTTACATTATTAACTTTCGATCTGAAAGAAAAACACCCTTTTCTAACTGTTGGGGACTCTTAAAAAACATTTTGCTTGGTATCTGGCATTCTATTAGGCATAGCCAATGGTGGGTAAAAGAGAGGGAGGCAAGGATGGAGAAGATAGGAGAGGGGTACTTCCTGCCTACTCGTGTCTGCCTGTCCTTCCTTACCATTACTGTCATGTCAACAGTAATCCTTCATCCTAGCTGTTAGCAGTTCCACCATGCACCAAGGACACATCAAGAGCTCTAGGCTCCAGTCCTGTGAGTTCCCTTCTCTGACTTTCTAAATTCTGTATCACTTCCTAGCCTTCTCTCTAATCCTGAAACCTTGATGATTTGTTCCCTAGTAATGTGCATTTTTATTTTAGCTCGCTAGCTCCCTCATAAGTTACCTACTGAATTGTTTTGTACATAGTTAATTCTCTATTGAATATACTGTTGTGATTTTTTTGTCACCTGCTTGGACATTGCTGCCAAATCACTGATAGACTTCTAGCTTCTATATGCAAATTTAGTCATTTATTTATTTATTTATTTATTTTTAGTTAACCTAGAACACAATGCTGGGCAATATTTACTCCCTCCTAAACTTCCAAGCCCTCAGTTTCCTAACATTTAGATTTCCCATATTATACTTGCTTTTTGTGAAATCTTAGTTCTGGTTCATGCTCCATGTCCTCCAAGGTCTCTCCTCCAGCTCTGCTCTCCCCTCTCCCCTTCCCCTCCCACCCTTTCCTGCTCTCTAGCGCCTCTTCCTGTCCTCTGGCTCCTCCCATTGCACAACATTGTATCTAGTTGCTTTATTTGTGTGCTGTTTACACAAGAGTTGAGGCAGGATGCTTATAGTATCACAATGCAATATCCAAATTGAAACCAGAGAGTTGGGGGTGGGGAAATCAGCATTTGAATTAACAAGGGTAAGGCATACACATTTTAAAAGAACATTACACCAACATTTCCCCCTTTAAGTCCAATAAAAGGCTCCTTTTCTTTCAATACAACAATAATTATGAAATTATGAAAACTGTTAGGTAAGATCTACACGTGCAATGTCTAGTCCATGTGTATTTAGCACATGGAGAGGGTATCTTAGGAGAAAGTGTCTGATTATCTTATCTATCTTGATAAGTTTAAAATTCTATACCTAAATTAACTTTTATCCTTATTGGTATTACCTATATAAAAACATTTCTTAATTTCTAAACAACTTAAGCTTAAATGTGGTACTGTAATTATTTGGTCTTCAACCTTATCAGAGACTTGAGAAGGAATAAAATTAGTTATGAGAGTAAATAGGAAGTGCATGTTAGCAGCTTCCAAAAAATAAAAAATTGACAGAGACAGTTTGCTGCTGAATGTTTTTTGGTTGTTTGCTATGGCTACAAAATTTTATTGTCATTGGGAGATGTTTATTATTAACGGTCTTATTCAAAGTAAAACAAGGAATATACAGGGATATTTTATAGAAATCAAAAAAGGGTAGATTACTGAATCTACTCAACTTAAGGTTTTTTTTGTTATTCCCAAATAAGGTTAACTTTAACTCTGGTATAGGATTTTGCATATTGATGCAAAAATAAGTATTTTTAATACATTGGTATAAGCTTTAGTATATTGATAGAAAGTCAAGGTTACTTCCAATACTTTTAAACTATTATTAAAAGGTGGTTAGGATATGCAAGTTATTTGCAAGTTATATGCAAGGTATGCAAGTTATTTGCTTGTTATTCAACTCATAGTCATGTCAGACACTAGTCTAATTTATCACAGAAGTATATCTCATAGGTTTGACAGATATGATTTTGTATACAAAGCGATTACATAAAAATAGGTAGTCTTCAAAAACTTCAGAGACCTACAGAATATGGCATTTAAAATGTTCTTATTATTTTAAAGATTCTTTGACAATGAGACAAGTCATTTCCTGGCAGCACCCCGCCTACCTGAAAGAAGATAATGAGCATCGAAGAACCTCCATATGGAGATGGCTTCAAATGTGGCAAACAAGCTACTCGGGTAAAGAAAATACCCTCGCTTCACAACAGACAAATTCTGCCTAAAATGGGCAAGCTTAAATTTAGTCATTTATAATCAAGGCTGGGATGCCAACTTTTAGCAAAAGTATGATTGATTGGGTTGGTGGAGTTGACCAGGAAAGCATGTGGTTTAACTGCAATCTTTATCTTTCTATCTCTTTCTCTTCTCTTAAAATCCATTCCCTTTATCTCATCCCCCAGCTTTTCTCTTCCTGGCCCCATCTCCAGTGGATCATACAAGTATTTCTTTCCAAGCTTCATTTTTCCCACTTACATTGCCTTCAATTGCAGCAAGCATCGCTGGAAACCTTCAGGCCTCTCCAGCCAGGTAGCCTAACTTCAGATCTTCACCTCTCTCCCCTCTCTCTAAATCTAGCCAGCAAATCTTGGCTCCGTCTGTAGTGGACCACATGCTGAGGCTTCCCCCTCCTCTTTGCTCCCATCTCTAGTACATCATACAGATCTTCTCCAACTTTCCTCCTTACTCATCTTGTGATCCAAGTCCTTAACAGGAACATGTGTTCATCTGCCAGAGAAGCAAGTAGGCCAGCTAACTAGCTAGGCCGATTAGGGAGGTAGGCCAGCTAACTAGCTAGCCGATTAGGGAGGTAGGCCAGCTAACTAGCTAGGCCGATTAGGGAGGTAGGCCACTCTTGCTTCTGTCTTTCAAATGCGAATTTCTCAGCCTCCTGCCCAGCTCTGTAGCTGCCTACCTGCTGTGGCCTCTCATTCCCTGCCCCCTGTTCCCAAGGCACTATACCATCCCCGTGAAACTCCTGCTTTCCACCCACCAATGGATTCCTATAGATCCCAATCACTACCCACCCCATTCCTCAGTGTCAGCTCCAAATACTTGCAAATATGTTTACCAGGAGTCTCCAGTGGCCAGACCTAGTGGGATCCCTGAATTTCCTGCCAGGCAAGGAACAAAACACCCACCCAACGAAGATAAGAAATCAGCACCCATAATCACAATCTTCCCAAACTCAGATGCCTCAATGCCAGGGTGAAAACACAGTAAAAGCCCAGACAAAACACCTCCACCAGAGCCCATCAGCCCTACCACAGCACACCCTGAGTATTTCAACCATAGCTGAAGCAGAACACAAAGGCCTTAAAATGGCATTTATGCATATGATTGAGATCCTTAAAGAAGAAATTAATAAATTCCTTAAAGAAATCTATGAAAACACAAACAATATAAGAAAATGGATAAAACAATTCAAGATCTGAAAGGGGAAATGACATCAATACAAAAAAAACCAAATTGAAGGAGATCTGGAAATGAGAAATTTAGATAGTGAAAGAGAACCCTCACAGGCAAGTCTCACCAACCTAATACAAGAGATGGAAGAGAGACTCTCACAGATGGAAGAGAGACTCTCAGACATTGGAGACACAGAAGAAATGAACACATGTGTCAAAGAAAATGATAAATAAATCTGCTGTCAAAAAGCATGCAGGAAATATGGGCCACTATGAAAAGCTAAATCTAAGAATAATAGGTATGGAAAAATGACAAAACAAAACAAAACAAAAAACCCCAAAAACCCACAACCCAAGTCAAATGCACAGAAAATATTTTCAAAAAAATCACACAAGAAACATACAGAATACCAAATAGCCTCGAAAAGAAATTCCCCTCAGCAAGTATTAATCAATACACTAAATGTACAGAATAACAACAACAAAAAATTATTAAAAGCTGCAAGGGAAAAAAAAACAAGTAACACATAAAAGTAAATCTATTAGAATAACAAGTGATATCTCAGTGGAGATTCTAAAAGCAAGAAGAACCTGGACAGATGCTCTACAAACTCCAGATGGTGGATTTTTCCTTTGATAAGTATGTGATTTGCTTCCTTATCTCTTCCAGCTAGTTTTGGTTTGAAGTTTATTTTTTTCAAATATGATTGATTCTTGATTCTTAAGTTTGATTCTTAAGTTTGATTCTTGATTCTTAAGCTTGATTCTTAAGTTCATTTGCTTTGAACATATTTTCCTTTTTTTTTTTACCCTGAGGTAAAGTCTAACCTTGGAGTTAAGATCTGTTTCTTGAATGCAGCAGGATTGGTCCTGTCTTTGCGTCCATTCAGTTAGTCCATGTCTTTACATTCAGGAAATTGAGACCAATGATGTTGAGAGATATCAATGAACACTTTTTGTAGATTTCTGTTATTTTATTGTTGAGGCTATGTGTTTGTGTGGGGGATTATTTTTTCTTTGTGTTTTCTTGAATATAATCTATCTCTTTATATTGGTGTTTTCTTCTAGCACCCACTGTAGGGTTGAAATTAGAGCTTGGCATTGCTTAAAATGTTGTTTGTTTGTTTGGTTGGTTTGGTTTTTAGAGACAGGGTTTCTCTGTGCATCCTTGACTGTACTGGACTTGCTTTGTAGACCAAGCTGGCCTCAAACTCACAAAGATCTACATGCCCCTTCCTCCTGAGTGCTGGGATTACAGAAATGTACCATGGTTCCCACCTCCTTATTTTTTTTTTTATTATCAAAGTTCTTATTTTCTCCATCTACTGAGATCAAAAGGTTTGGTAGGTATAGTTGTCTGAATATCTGAGTTTTAACAATGGCAGAAAGCACATAAAGCCTACAAACTCATTGAAACTGAACAGCTCTAAATGAGTCCTGGGTTAAGACCAAAATAAAGAAATAAATTAACGACTTCTTATAAGACAATGAAAATGTATGCATGATATAGCCAAACTTATAGAACACAATGAGAGCAGTGATAAGAGGAAAGTTCATAGCACTAAGTGGCCTATATAAAGTACTTAGGGAGATCTTATACTAGTAAATTACTAGCATGTATAAAAAGTCTAAAAAAAAAGAAAGAAAGAAAGAAGAAAGAAAGCAAAGAAGAAAGAAAGAAAAAAAGAAGTCATATCCAAAAGTAATAGATGTCAAGACATAATCGAACTGAGGGCTGAAATAAATTAAATAGTATCAAGCAAACAAAAATACAAAAGCAATTTATAGATTCAATGCAATCCTTATCAAATTCCCAACATAAAACTTCACGGAACTTGACAGGGCATTTTTTAGCTTGATATGGAAACAACAACAAATCCCAAGATAGCGCAAACAATCCCAAACAATAAAGAATAATGGCAAACCCATTAGAATCACACCAGACTTTTCAACACAGACTATGAAAGCCAGAAGGGCCTGGACAGATATCATGCAGACCCTAAGAAAACACAGATGTCAGCCCAGGCTACTATACCCAGCAAAACTCTCAGTCCTCATAGAGAAAACAAGATATTCAATGACAAAAACAAATTTCAACAATACTTACAAACAAATCCAACGTTACAGAAGACACTAGAAGGGAAAATACAACCCAAGAAAGCTAGCTACATCCAAGAAAACACAGGAAATAAATAACCCCACTACAGTAAAACAAAAAGCAACCAAGCACATAACCTGATGACCACAGCCAACATCAAATTCAAAGGATCTAACAGCCACTGGTCATTACTCTCTCTCAATATCAATGGATTTAATTCTCCAATAAAAAGACACAAACTAACAGAATGGATGTGTAAACAAAACCTAGCAATCTGTTGTATACAAGAAACACACCTAAGTCACAAAGATAGACAGTACCTGAGGGTAAAGGGATGGAAGACGGCTTTCCAAGCAAATGGATGCAAGAAGCAAGCAGGAGTAGCCATTCCAATATCTGATAAAATAGACTTTCAACCAAAATTAATAAAAAGAGATGGGGAAGGACACTTCATACTCATCAAGGGAAAATTCCACCAAGAAGACATCACAATCCTGAACATCTATGCCCTAAATACAAGGGCACCCACATTTGTGAAAGAAACATTGATCAAACTTAAACCACACATAGATTCCCACACATTAATAGTGGGAGACTTCAACACCCCACTCTCAACAAAGGACAGGTCAACAAAACAGAAATTAAACAAAGAAACAATATCTGTAACAGAGGTCATGAATCAAATGGACCTAACAGACATTTACAGAACCTTACACTCAAACACAAAAGAATTTACCTTCTTCTCAGCACCTCATGGAACCTTCTCCAAAATAGACTACATAGTGGGTCACAAAACAAGCCTCAACAGATACAAGAAGATTGAAATAATCCCTTGTATCCTATGTGATCACCATGGAATAAAGCTGGACCTCAATAACAACAGGAATAGCAAAAAGCGTACACATACATGGAAACTGAACAACTTGCTACTCAAAGACAGCTGGGTCAGGGAAGAAATAAAGAAAGAAATTAAAATCTTCCTAGAACTCAGTGAAAATGAAGACACAACATACCCAAACTTATGGGACACAATGAAGGCAGTGCTAAGAGGAAAGTTCATAGCACTAAGTGCCTTCAAGAAGAAATTTGAGACAGCACATTCAAGCAACTTAATGGCTCACTTAAAAACCCTAGAAAAAGAAGAAGCAGACACACTAAGAAGGAGTAGATGGCTGGAAATAATCAAACTCAGGGCTGAAATCAATCAATTAGAAACAAATAAAACAATTCAAAGAATCAATGAAACCAAGAGCTGGTTCTTTGAGAAAATCAACAAGATAGACAAACCCTTAGCCAAGCTAACTAAAAGGCAGAGAGACACCATCCAAATCAACAAAATCAGAAATGAAAACAGGGACATAACTACAGACACTGAGGAAATTCAAACAATCATTAGGACTTACTTCAAAAGTCTATATGCAATAAAATATGAAAATTTAAATGAAATGGACAATATTCTTGATCAATTCCACTTACCAAAGCTAAATCAGGACCAGGTAAATCAACTAAATAGTCCTATATCGCACAAAGGAAATAGAAGCAGTCATCGAAAGTCTCCCATCCAAAAAAAAAAAAAAAAAAGCCCAGGACCTGATGGTTTCGGCACAGAATTCTACCAGACATTCAAAAAAAAGCTAAATCCAGTTCTCTTCAAACTATTCCACAAAATAGAAACAGAGGGAACATTACCAAACTCATTCTATGAAGCCACAGTCGCCTTGGTACCTAAACCTCACAAAGACCCAACCAAAAAAGAGAACTTCAGGCCAATCTCCCTTATGAAAATTGATGCAAAAATACTCAACAAAATACAAGCAAACCAAATACAAGAACAAATCAAAGATATCATCCACCATGACCAAGAGGCTTCATCCCAGGTATGCAGGGGTGGTTCAATATATGGAAATCCATCAATGTGATCCACCATATTAACAAACTGAAGGAAAAAAAAAAACACATGATAATCTCCCTAGATGGTGAAAAAACATTTGACAAAATCCAACATTCATTCATGTTTAAAGTCTTGGAGATATCAGGGATACAAGGCACATATCTAAACATATTAAAGGCGATATACAGCAAACCTATAGCCAACATCAAACTGAAGGGAGAGAAACTTAAAGCAATCCCACTGAAATCATGGACAAGACAAAGCTGCCCACTCTCTCCATATCTCTTCAACATAGTTCTGGAAGTCCTTGCTAGAGCAATAAGACAGTTGAAGGAGATCAAGGGGATACAAATTGGAAAGGAAGAAGTCAAATTATCCCATGCTCATGGCTTGGCAGGATTAACATAGTAAAAATGGCCATCTTACCAAAAGCAATCTACAGATTCAATGCAATTCCCATCAAATTACCAACACAATTCTTTACAGACCTGGAAAGAAAAATTCTCAACTTCATGTGGAACAACAAGAAACCCAGAATTGCTAAAACAATCCTCTATAATAAAAGATCTTCTGGAGATATCTCCATCCCTAATCTTAAGTTGTACTATAGCGCAACAGTTTTCAAAACTGCATGGTACTGGCATAGAAACAGAATGGTCGGATCAATGGAACCAAACAGAGGACCCAGAAATAAACCCACACACTTATGGACACCTGATCTTTGACAAAGACCCCAAAACCATACAATGGAAAAAAGATAGCATCTTCAACAAATGGTGCTGGTCGAACTGGATGTCTACATGTAGAAAAATGCAAATAGATCCATACTTATCACCCTGCACAAAACTGAAGTCCAAGTAGATCAAAGACCTCAACATAAAACCAGACACATTAAAGCAGTTAGAAAAAAAAGTGGGAAATACCCTAGAACTCATTGGTACAGGAGAAAACTTCCTGAACAGAACACCAACAGCACAGGCTCTAAGAGCAACAATCAATAAATGGGACCTCATGAAACTGAAAAGCTTCTGTAAAGCAAAGGACACAGTCATCAAAACAAAGTGACTGCCTACAGATTGGGAAAGAATCTTCACCAACCCTTTATCTGACAGAGGACTCATATCCAGTATATATAAAGAACTAAAGAGGCTGAAAAGCAGCAAACCAAGTAATCCACTTAAAAAATGGGGAACAGAACTAAACAGAGAATTCTCTGGAAAGGAATATGGAATGGCAGAGAAGCACTTAAAGAAATGCTCAACCTCATTAGCCATTAAGGAAATGCAAATCAAAACAACCCTGAGATTTCACCTTACACCCATGAGAATGGCCAAGATCAATAACTCAAGTGACAACACATGCTGGAGAGGTTGTGGAGAAACGGGAACCCTTCTGCACTGCTGGTGGGAATGTAAACTTGTACAAGACTCTGGAAATCAATCTGGCACTTTCTCAGACAAATAGGAATAGCGCTTCCCCAAGATCCAGCCATATATCCAAAAGAGGCTCAAGTACACAAAAAGGACATTTGCTCAACCATGTTTGTAGCAGCTTTATTTGTAATAGCCAGAAGCTGGAAATAGCCCAGATGCCCCTCAACTGAAGAAAGGATGCAGAAACTGTGGTATATCTATACAACGGAGTATTACACAGCAATGAAAAATAAGGAACTCATGAAATTTGCAGGTAAATGGTGGGACCTGGAAAGGATCATCCTGAGTGAGTTGTCCCAGAAGCAAAAAGACACACGGTACATACTCACTCATATAGACATACAACATAGGACAAACCCACTAAAACCTGTGCATCTAAAGAAACTAAGCAAGAGAGAGGACCCTAACTAAAATGTCCAATCCCCATCCTGAAAGGCAAAGAGGATGGACATCAGAAGAAGAAAACAGGAAACAACCTAGGAACCTACCACAGAGGACCTCTGAAAGCCTCTGCCCTGCAGACTATCAAAGTAGATGCTGAGCCTGATTGTCAACTGTTGGGCAGAGTGAATGGAATTTTATGTAAGAAGTGGGAAATAGTAAGAGCTGGAAAGGACAGGGTCTCCACAAGGAGAGCAACAGAACAAGAAAATTTGAACACAGGGAACTTCCCAGAGACTCATACTCCAACCAAGGACTATTCATGGAGATAAGCTAGAACCCCTGCACAGATGTAGCCCATGGCAGTTCAGTGTCCAAGTGGATTACATAGTAATGGGAAGAGGGACTGCTTCTGACATAATCTGATTGGCCTGTTCTTTGATCACCTCCCCCTGAAGGGGGAACAGCCTTACCAGGCCACAGTAGAAGACAATGCAGCCACTTTTGATGTGAACTGATAGACTAAGATCAGAAAGAAGAGGAGAACCTCTCCTATCAGTGGACTTGGGGAGTGGCATGCATGAAGATAGGAGAGGGAGGGTGGAATTGGGAGGGGAGGAGGGAGGGGCTTATGGGGGGAAACAAAATGAATAAAGTGTAATTAACAAAATATAATAAAAAAATTCTAAATTGAAAAAAAAAGAATAATGGAATTGAATTGAAGAATCAGACATAAATCCACATACCTCTGAACATCTGTTTTTGATAAGGAAGCCAGGGATACACACTGGAAAAACAAAAAACATCACTGACACACTGATCACACTGAATGCCTGAATGTAGAATAATTCAAATAGATCCATACTTAACCACCCTTTCCAAATTCAACTCTGAATGGATGAAAGAGCTCAACGTAATACCAGATCCAATGAATATGACAGAAGAGAAAGTGGATAATAGCCTTGAACTCATTGGTACAGGAAGAGACCTTCTGAAAAAGAAATTGTTAACACAGATCAATAAGTAATAAATGAGACCTATGAAAATGAAAAGCTTCTGCATCACAAAGGATGCCATCATATGAACAAAACAGCAGAGGGACAAGAGAGAACATAAGAGAGAGGTAAAATTAAGGACCACATGAGGGGTAGTCATCACTAATACAGTAGAAATTTCATAAAACATACAGATGTATGAAGGCAATCTAAGTAAAATTTCCAAATAATGAGGGAGTTGGAGCCCCAACTGGACATCTCTTGTCACTTAATCAAGCTTTTAGTACTGGAGTTGGGTTACACGGATTTGTCGGCTAAAGGTGTCCCATGGGAATCTTTAAACAACACTACAAGCTGTTTGCCACAAACTGATGGGAAGACTCCACTGCTGAAGATAACAGCGGCATAAGTCATTGAGCATGGAGAAGACGAGCTGACACTTATATAGAGTCTCCACTTCTGTGTTCACACACCAGTCTTTGGTACTCCGCAAGATACCAAAAGAAAAAAAATAAGCAGCATGCCCTCTACAAACCTTTTATCTACAATGATGTGCTGCCCACAAGATATGCTAGGGCAATTGTGACATAGAGCACACGGAAATAACCAGCCAACCTGATTGACTGAAGGACCACGTCGGAGATGAAACCCATTCCTGGCACTGCTTGGGAGACAAAGATCCTGAGACTAGATACCTCAGCGACCAGAATAAAACCAAATGTTATTGTTCTATAAACAAATAAATAAGCAATATAGTAACTCCTAATGATATTGTGCTATACTCATAGATCAATGCTTGCTCAGGCATTATCAGAGAAGATTCCTTCTGCAGAAGAGAATAAATACAGTGATCTGCAGCCAAACATTATACTGAGAATGAGATACCTTAGAACACTCAGACCTAAATGATTTGTCTCAACCAACCCCCCCCCTTCAGAACTCAGAGAACTAAGGGAAGAGAAGGTCAAAAGAGTATAAGAAGTAGAGGGTATTAAGAACACCAAGAAAACAAAGCTCTCTAAATCAACATGATCAAAAGACAAATGGACTCTCAGAGAGAGAGGCAGCATGCACAGGCCCTGCACAGGTCTCCACCAGACTGGGTCCTAGAACTGGAAGGAGAAGTGGAAACATGCTCCATACTTAACCCAAAAGCTATCTCCAACTGATGACCACTTGCAAATGAAAAATAATCTTCCCAAGAGAGTCTCACTGGGAAAACAAAATACTCTTTTTAAAATTTAATTTTATGTATATATTTATTTATTACTATTTATTCCCTTTGTATCTCTGCTGAGCCCCCTCCTGCCTGTCCTCCCAGTCTCAGCCACCCTCCCTCTTCTTCCTTTATGCTCTTTCTCTTGTCCACTGATACTATTAAAGCTGTTTGCATGCCTAGGAGTAGATGGCCAAAAGAAAACAAACTTAAGGTCATTTTTGGAATTTCCTTGTCTCATAATGTCATGTCAAAACTTTTATTTCATTTTATTTTATATAACTTTTTCTCTCTTTTATGCTACAGATCCTTTGCTTATACATTGTGACTTTAAATTTAATGTTTTTATGGGAATCCTGAGTGTGTGAAAGAGTGGATCTCTGGTTTACACCTGTTTCATGTACCTTTTCTTGGGTTTTTCTCTTTTTTCTTTTTGCTTGTTTGCTTGTTTTGCTCGTATTCTGATATATTAGATTGTGTTTTATATTGTTATATTATATTTTGCTTTATTATTATCCCTTAGGAGCCCTTTGTTTGCTTGTTTCTTTTCCTATTGAGAGACAGAAATGGGTTACATCCTGATGGTGAGGCAGGGAAGAACTGGAAAAAGTAGGGGGAGAGGAAATTGTCATCAGGATATATTATTTTAGAGAAAAATGCTATTTTTAACAAAAGAAAAAAAGGAGGTTTTTGAAAAGTTCCATGCAAGTCTCCTTCTTATTATTTATTATCAATCAATGTAGGCATTAGTGTCATCCATTTCCTTCTGTGTAGCTTCTGATTTACTTATTTTTTCTATTGGGGAAAATGCTTTGGAATTTTTATGTTGTTTATGTTGATTTCTGAGATCTTCCTAGAATATAGCTCATAATAAGATTGCATTAATATCCTAATATCTCATATACATTCTAGATTTGAAATTATATCTTTCCAAGCCTAACATATCCAGCTTTATTAAGGATACTTTCCCAAGACAATCATGGTATTTCAGGCAGGACATGGGTAGACAACCATTAACAGAATACAAGAACTTCCAAACTTCCAAACTTCCCTGCTTGTATAGACTATCAAAATCAGAAAACAACTATAAAACCCAATGAAGTCTTCATTCAATGTTTTGAAAAAGAGGAAGTAGCTGAGAGTGAGACTTGACATTTCACATTAAGGATATTTTTTAACAACTTTTCACAAGCCAAACCTAACTTTTAGGAAATGAAATGAAATTGGCAGAATTATCAGTCTGAAGATCCACAATCTTTTGTAAAAGGAACCACTACTCTTCTGAGGACACTCAATGATGTCTGTCACTGTAAAGTCCAGATTACCCAATAGACTAGAAAACCAATTTTGGGGGTCAGGTTCCAATAGGTCTCTGGTTTTATTTTATTTTATTTTTTCAATATAGGAATTTAATTTTTTCAATTAAATTTTTATTTTTTTTACATTACTTATATTTTATTCACTGTGCACCTCAGCAGTAGCCCCTCTTCATTCCTTTTTACTCCTCTCTTCCCTCCCTCATCTCATCCCATGCCCCTCTCCAAGTCCAGTGATAGGGGAGGTCTGACTCCCCTTCCATCTGACCCTAGCTTATCTGGTCTCATCAGGACTGGCTCCAATGTCCTCTTCTGTGTCCTGGAAAGGCTGCTCCTCCCTCAAGGTGAGTTGTCAAAGAGCCAGCCACTGAGTTCATGTCAGAGACAGTCCCTCTTCTTCTTACTAGAGAACCCACTTGGATACTGAGCTGTCATGGGCTACAGTTGAGCAGGGGTTCTAGGTTATCTCTATGAATGGTCCTTGGTTGGAGTATCAGTCTCAGAAGAGACCCCTGAGCCCAGATATTTTGGTTCTGTTGCTCTCCTTATGGAGCTCCTTTACTTTCCAGGTCTTACTAACTACCTCTTCTTACATATGATTCCCTGTACTCTGCACAATGTTTGATTATGAGTCTCAGCATCTGCTTCGATACACTGCTGGGTAGAGTTTCAGAGGCCCTCAATGGTAGGCTCCTGTTCTGTTAGGTCTCTGGTTTTAAGGTGGTTAAGTCCATGTTGATGATACAGGGGGAGGAGATAAAAACATGAATTTAGTTTTCCCATACCACAAGGCATTTTTGCATAGTGACCACATATGTCAACACTGCAACGTCCCTTCTGAGAGCAGACAGGATCTTTCAAAATTATCAGGGAAAAAATGTTTTCCATCATCAATCCAGCTTGGGAGACATTCGTTAGTTTTCTTTCTCCCAAACAATGTGTGCTAGAAACATAGCTTAAAAAAATTCTGCAGTTTTTAAAACTTCACAAAAAATAGTATTTCAAACTGTACAGTCACCAGAAGTGCAGAGTTATCAAAAATGCAACCGTCACTTGGCATCTCCATCACATTCAGCTTTATGTGCCTGGTCCGTTTTTGCCTTTCCATTTTCCGCAGGACTGTTTGCGTCCTTGATGGCAGCAGCTTTCCCCTTCTGCCCCTTGGGCACCTTCTCTCCCTTCTTCGCAGGGGCCTTTTTAGGCTTGGTTATGGCTTTGCAGGAGCAGGTCTAGCAGACAACCTTGCAGATCATCTCTGTGACTCGTCCTTCAGCTTGGCTTTATCTGCTTTAGCATCCCCTTCCGCCTTTCTTTTGGGCATGGCAATGGTGGGGGACATCTGTGCTGGACGCAGAGGGTTTAAAATCATATTTGTATTTGAGCTCATTAAATTGAATAAGCTTGTCAGAAATTAATAGATGGCATATATGTTAAAAATTAAAATTTTAGTTAAACTAAAGATCACTATAAAAATAAAACTAGGTTTAACAAATACACAGCTTCCCCAAATATATTACACATGAAGAACTACCTATTTTAAAACAGAAGAAAAAAATAATGTGGGATAATGACATGTATTCTGAATTTTCATTAGTTTGTGTGTTTCCGTTGAATACTTGTGCTAAGTATCTGCTGTATTGTAGGTGTTGTCCTGAATTCTCAAAATAATCCTTTTTTCTCATCTACTCCTTACTTATTCCATTGTTTTTCGGACTCAAGAGCACTTTAAGGGTGTTTTCCTTCTTCTCATAAGTATGAATCATTCAATTCAAACCAGTTTAAAATAAGGAAATGTAACAGAGCACAGGGAAAAGCACAACATACCAAGAGCAAAGGTGCAAGAGACAGGAGCATGTGCCTGATGTGGCAGATGCACGAAGTTGGTCACTCCCTGGCACAGGGCTTTGTTGAGTCCTTTTCTTCACTGATATCTATGTGCACCTACATTGGGCTGCCTCTGACTCTGTTGCCTGCCTATGGATCCAGTTCTCCTCGCTGGACAGCTTTGTCTAGCCTCAATAGACAAAGATGTGTCCAGTCCTACAACCTGAATTATACCAATGGGAGGTCTCCCCTTCTCTGAGGAGAACGGAAGGGGGCATAAGCGGAGAGCAAGTGAGAAGGGGTGACTGAGAGAGAGAAGGGAGGGAAAACTCCAATTGGGATGTAAAGTAAATTATTATTATTATTATGTAATTATAATAATTATTATTATTTTAAAATAAACAAAAGAAAAACATCAACCTACCACACAACCTTATGAGCTACCAAGCTGCACCTACCTTCCAGAAACAATATTTTCTAATCTGAAAGATAAATGCCTAATGGACTTGTGAGTAAAGTCAAATATATTTATTGACTTGAATGTGACAGTTAGATCCAGGATTAGAGGAGAGAAGAAGGTCAAATGAGTCATAAAAAAGATGAGGAAAAGGCACATTTAAAAGACACAGTGTGTGACAAGGCCTGGAGAACTGTGTGCATTAAAATCCGAGCAGAATTGACCAGTTGAAGAAAGTATGAGTCCTAGCAATAGGAGCTGAGGCTAGACACGACCCGAGGGAGCTTCACGTCATTTAAGTTAAAGTTTAGGTCTAAGATGATGAGGGTCAAGGAAGAACTCCAGTCATGAGGAAATGTGTTTGGTATGTTGGCACTCCGTCAGTCTCTGAAGACTGCATGAGTAAGAAAAACTGAGTAAGGATACTAGTTAAGCTATTGTCTTACGAAGCTCTCAGAAAAAAAAAAAAAAAAAAAAAACAGCTCCTATCCCACCAATTTCATAAATTTTCCTGCTCTTATTGTCTTGATTTATATTTTTAGATTTGTTTCAAATAAGTAAGATGTTGACTTCTGTCCTATTAAATGGAAGTGCTGACAGTGGACATTGCTGAATGTCCACCATATATCTCTATGTGGGTTTTCAGTCAACATACATATTGAGTAAAGATAAGTGAGGAAAACAAAGCAGTGAAGTCAGGGGCGGGGGGTGTTGGGAACTGTTTAGCAATTATCAGAAGCACAGCTGGGCTTGGAGACTACTTCCATCACCGCATTTCTGCTCAAACTGGGCAGCTGGAGAACTCAAGATGTCATATAGAGAAAAAGAAAGAAAGGATGCTTCAAAGGCTTAGAAACAATCATTCTCAGCTTTGCTGCTCAAGCCTCATTTTCCTTCTCAGCCATGCACAAAGCCTCAGTGCATGGATAGGCAGCTACTCTGGTATAAAGTCATGATGCCACTTCCTGTTTTGTTACATACACAAGCACATGCGCTTTCCTGGAGAATTCCTTTTACCTAAGCTAACTCTGTCAATAAAATATTGGTGTCTCCATGCTTATTGATCAAGTTGTCACTGGACTCCTAATAAAATAATATTTGTCATACCATCTACCTGCTTCATTTTCTTTTTCATTATTTGAAATATCTGGCATGTCTGTTAGGATTTCAACCAACCTACCAACTTTATCGAACGTTCGTCTCCTCAAGTCCCTAATAAACATCCATGTTGCAAGTCTTATTTAGAGAGGAATTCTTAACCTGTTTTTCACAAATCTACTGGAGAATATTCACTGCACTTTGGGCTGCTGCTGCTTCCATGTGACAGCAATACAAATTCTGTTAGCCAAAGATCAGAGAGCAGGAGACACCGCTTGTCCCCATCAGATTAAAGACAATACAAATTTGGAGTTCAGATACCTAATTCTAGAAATGAAACTATTTATTAACATAGAGACACCATGAAAACAACTCTTTCTTATTGAGAGCTATCAACTGGAGTAGACATTGAAAAAATAATACAACTTAAATGTCATTAATACACAAAGGACAATTGCTTAATGAAATCTGAAAAAGAAAACTCAGTTGAATGATTGGGTTTAGCATTCAGTTTTGTGTTTTAAAAAACAATTTCAGCATTAGCAGGCACAAGCTTAAATTAACGGCTGTAGCAACACAGTATTCTTTATAATCCACATGATAAATATAATCACCAGTGTGCCCTCTCACTCCAAGACAGTTCCTACTTAATCTTGGTAGTTTTCCCCTTCTGACTAGCCAGATAAGGGTGTTAGTTTCTCCGAATGCTACTTTGAGGCCTGACTTTTGTCATTTTTTAAAATATTTATTTCATTTTCAGTTGTGTGGGTGTGTGCAAACCCGTGTGTGAGTGTGCATGTGTGTTAATGCATGTGTGTTCACGTTTGAGTGGGTTTACTTGTTTTTAAAAATATTTATTTCATTTTCAATTGTGTGTGTGTGTGTATGTGTGTGTTAAATACAGGTGACAGGGAGGTCAAAGTTGTTACACCTCCTTGAGCTAAAGTGACAGAAGATTGTGAGTTGGCCCAAATGAATGCTGGAAAAAAAGTCGGTCCTCTGAAAAACAAGAATGCTCCTACTGCTGAGCCATTTTTCTAGCCCTTTGCTCGTTTTTTATGGCCTCTGATCACTAACTTTAAAAATCCACCATTTTCTGCTCCTGGGATATCTCACTCAGGATGATTTTTTTTTTCTAGATCCCGCCATTTGCTTGCAAAATTCATGATTACCTTGTTTTTAATTGCTGAGTAGTATTACATTGTATAAAAGTACCACAATTTCTGTATCCATTCCTCCGTTGATAGACATCTGGGTTGTTTCCAGGTTCTGGCTATTATGAATAAAGCTGCTACAAACATGGTTGAGCAAATGTCCGTGTTGTGTACTTGAATATCTTTTGGATATATGAGTGGTATACCTAGGAGTGGTAAAGGTGGATTTTGAGGTAGCAGTATACCTGATTATCTGATAAAGCGCCAGATTTGATTTCCATAATGTTTGTACAAGTTTACATTCCCACCAGAAATGGAGGAGGGTTCCCCTCTCTCCACAACCTCTCAAGCATGCGTTGTCTCTTGAGTTTTTTATCTTAGCCATTCTGATGGGTGTACCCACTTATAAGTGGGTGCTAGACCTAAGAGATAGGATGAACATACTAAAATATGTACACCTAAAGAAGATAAACAAGAAAGAGGACCAGGGGTAAGATGATTAATCCTCACCTAGAAAGACAAAGGAGATGGACATTGGAAATAGGAGAAAACAAGTAACAGGGCAGTATTCTACCACAAAAGGCACCGAAAGACTCTACCTAGCAGTGTATCAAAGCAGATGCTGAGAACCATAACCAAGCCTTGGGCAGAATGTAGGGAATCATATGAAGGAAGGAGGAGTTAGTATGAGCTAGAGGGGACAGGAGCCCCACAAGGTCCAAATATATTTGGGCACAGGGGTCTTCTTTGAGACTGTTTTTCCATCAAGGACCATGCATGGAAATAACCTATAATCCCTGCTCAGACATAGCCCATGGTAGCTCAGTATCCAAGTGGGTTCCCTAGTAAGAGGGACAGGAATTGTTTCTGACAATTTTTTTTCTCAAGTTCTGGCTCATTGAGCTTCCCCTCCCCCCACCCTGAGGGAGGAGTTGCTCCTCCACAGATAAGGACATTGCAACCATCCTGAAGATACCTGATAAACTAGGGCCAGATGGAAGGAGAGGAGGACTCAGTGGACTCAGAAGGGAGCAGGGAGGAGATGAGAGAGGGAGGGGAAGATTGGGAGGGAAAGAGGGAGAGGGCTACAGCTTGGATACAGTGAATGTATAAAATTATTTAAAAATAAAAAATATTAAAAAATTGTATGATCAGCACTCAAAAAAATCCACCATTTTATGTCCTTTCTGACTGCCATCAGTCTCAGAGATGACTCGCTTTTTTAATAATTGCTCATTTTGAAAGAACAAACTTATTTAAAAGCCATCCCAACTCATTATACTATTTTTCTAGACATTAGAAATAGGTTATAAATATAAGCAAATTGGATACTATTAATAGAAACTGATGGCCCCATGGCACTCTGTACTTTGCAAAGCTTCTTCAATTTCCATTTTATATCCAGCTAAAAACTGCAGGGGAGAGAAAGGACTGGGCCAGAAAAGTCAAGTCAAGAAGCAATTACAAATCTCAGGTTTTCAAAACAAATGTGGGTTGAAGAAAACGAAGCTGACAGTGGCACAGAGTACCAACACAGATTTCACAAGACTCCATTCAACCATGTTGGCTGTTTTACCCCCCTAGATCTGGTTAGAGATGCTTTTATTTATTGAGCTCTAGGCTTTGAAGGACCTAAATTATAAGTGTGGTTTTAGATAACATTTCTACAGAACATGGGGGCTTGGACAATGGAGATCTGGTGCCCTTGGCCACCAGAACAAAATTTATAATCCCAAACATTAATTTCTACAAGTAGCATCATTCAGAGAAGAAAAGACAACTGTGACCAAATGTCAGGAGGTTTGATATGCTGCAGTACTATCTACCTTGAAGCATAAAAGTGTTTACCTTAAGAAAAAAAATTAATTAACCTGTCAATTGTGTCATCTTAGACTGCACAAATGTAATAGATTCTGGCTAAATAAAATATTACTTCCCAGAAGTGCTTAATATCATTGTTTTTCTGCTTGGCTTAAGGCATCATTATAGGTGATGCTAGATACTCAGGCATTGGAGTTCTATATTCCTGGTACTTACATGGGAGGGTGAGAACTAATTTTCAGTATTTAGTAAGTTATATTACTCTAAAAAATTATCCAATGCCAGATAGAAGTAGCTCTTGAATTTCTGGCTAAAGCTTATCCTCTGGCCTTTGCTCTAGCCATTTGACCAACAAATGTCAGACACCTGACAATTATCACCCCCAAATGAAACACCCTCCCAATGAAGAGCATATAGCAAATCCTTTAAGTTTACCATCATGATTGCCCCCTTATTTCCCTGCAGTCCTTTGGATTTCCAGGCTATTCACTCGTTTTTGTTTGTTTTGGGGATTTTTTGTGTTTTTTTTTGTCCTCAATTCTTTGAAATTTATACAATTCTCTTTTGCAGCATTTATGGCCAACTTTAACTGTTTATGGATTTCCCTTCCTTGATAGCCGGTAGATTCCTGGGAAGAAGACATGGACACTACTTGATTCATTTTTATGTGCCCACCAACTGGAAAAGCCTCCAACACATATAGGCTCAATAAATGTCTGGGAAATTGAATCAACTCTTCTAGGGGGCATATTGGCTTAAAATCACACCAAGGGAGATGTTACTAATACTAGTCTTTCCTGGGGGCAGGATGTTATTAATTTTTATTTTAGAGGAGAGTGTAGGAAGTGCTTGAGGGTACCAGACGTAAGAAAAATATATAAGATAATTTATGCCATTTCCTCTCAGTACACATTTCTAGTTTTAGAATCTAGTTATACAATGAAAGAGAATTTTTTTTTTTAAATTTCACTGCTGATGTAGTAGTTGGCCATCAGAGGGAGAAAACATAATACCACACACAAACAGAAAGGTTTAGGTCTCTCCATCATATGATTTCTGTAGTTTTAAGTTATAGATCATAATGTGTATGGCTTGATTCAAGATTATAGAGTTATCTGAGTCCACTCTTCCAACTCCCTAACTTTTGATGTCATAGCCTCATTTTGATTTAGGTTGAAATAACTCAGTGGTATAATTCTCATCAGAATCAGTAAGTTCTCATCTGAAATTAATGGGAAATTATTGCTTTCAGAGAGAGCTGCAATTTTCAGACACTCATTCATTCTCTCATTGCACACTAATGAAAGTAACTGGGAAGTGTAGGCACTACATATTTGGTTGCATGAGTTTGAGGGCTGTTGTTCAAAATTTGATGTGGTGCCAAATAGAATTGCTTTCCTCTCTGCAAAGCAGAATGTAATTATGAGATCAAAGGGGGTGGGTAAGTTGGTAAGGTACGTTGGCTTGGGTGTATTAAATATTTTTCGCATATGTATGCACATGCTTCTTCAGTCTTCTAAATTAGTACTGTTTACCTCATTAAAGCAAAATGTATACACACATAACATAAAATTCATACTAACAAAACACTTGAGATGAGGCTGATGGCTCACATCTCAACTTGATTTTTATAATATAATTAACAGCATTCATTAATGCATGTCAAATAAAATTAGATCATTGCTGCAATGAGGTGTCAAAATGTTTTCACACCCATTGCAAAGTTCTAATGTAGGACAACTTTTAATGAAAACAGACTAATCTAAAAAAAAATACCAGCAGCAGCTATTGATAATGATAAATGTACCATACTCTCACTATTTGGGGTGTTTTGTTGCTCTTTTGCTTGTTTGTGACAAGCACTTACCATGTAGCCCAGGCTAGCCTCAAACTCGGGAACCTTCTGCTTCTGCCTCAACAATGACAATGATGAGACTATTGGGACGTACCACTGAGCCTAGCTGATTCTTTCCTTCTTAAACTAGTCCCATTCTTTCAGACCATATTTTATTCTAAGCTTCTTCTACTTAAAACATATCTCACATTATAACCAATGTTATACTATTTTAGTGATTTCTGAACATTTCATGCCTGTAAATATTTAATTTTCAGATTTTATTTAATTATAAAAAATAATACAAAGAAAGAAACACCGTATAATACTATACTAAATTTCTCCCCACAATAACAGCTGACAAAACTATGATGTGTATTGACAATCAGCATATCATCATTGACAAAACAAGTAAGTATGTCCCTGAGCATGGGTCACTGCTATTTTGCCTGAAATTTTCATACCATCCCAATGTTTTCCTGCCACCCTAATCTTAGCTCCTTGTCTACAATCGTTTCATTCAAAATTTTATTACATTGATTTGTTTTATGTGAAAAAAAAGTGTATTTGTGTGAGGAAGTACAAAGTGCAATTATGGAGGTCAGAGGGAGACATAAGGAAGTAGGTTTTCTCCTCTTCTCAAGAAGAAAAACCTTGATCTCATGGGCACAGGAGACAACTTCCTAAACAGAACACCAACAGCACAGGCTCTAAGAGCAACAATAAATAAAAGTGACCTTATGAAACTGAAAAGCTTCTGTAAAGCAAAGAACACTGACATCAGAATGAAACGACAGCCTACAGATTAGGAAAGGATCTTTACTAACCCTATATCTGACAGAGGGCTAATATCTAGTATATATAAAGAACTCGCAAAGTTAAACAGCAACAAATCAAGTAATCCAATTAAAAAATGGGGAACAAAGCTAAAGAGAGAAATCTCAGTAGAGGAATATCAAATAGCAGCGAAACACTGAAAAAAAAATGCTCAACAGGGAAATGCAATCAAAACAACCCTGAGATTTCACCTTACACCCTTCAGAGTGGCTAAGATCAAAATCTAAAGTGACAACACATGCTGGAGAAGATGTGGAGGAAGAGAAACCCTACTCCATTGCTGGTGAGAATATAAACTTCTACAAACCACTTTGGAAATTAATATGGCGCTTTCTCAGATAATTAGAAATAGTGCTACCTCAAAATCCAGCTATACTACTCCTAGGCATATATCCAAAACATGCTCACATATACAACAAGGACATTTGCTCAACCATGTTCCTAAGAGCTCTATTAATAGTAGCCAGACCCTGGAAACAACCCAGATGTCCCTCAACTGAGGAATGGATACAGAAATTATGGTACATTTACACAATGGAATATACCCAGCAATTAAAAACAAGGAAATCATGAAAATTGCAGGCAAATGATGGGATCTAGAAAAGATCATCCCGAGTGAGGCATCCCAGAAGCAGAAAGACACACATGGTATATACTCACTTCTAAGTGAATACTAGACCTATAAGATAGGATAAACATACTAAAATCTATACTCTTAAAGAAGCTAAGCAAGAAGATGCTCAATTCTCACTCAGAAAGACAAATGGGATGGACAGAGGGAGAAAAAAAGGAACAGGACAGAAACCTACCACAGAAGGGCTCCGACTCTATGCAGCCGGGTATCAAAGCAGATGCTGAGACTCATAAGCCAAACTTTGGACAGCATTCAAGGAATCTTATGAAAAAAGGGGGAAGATAGAAAGACCTGGAGGGAACAGGAGCTCCACAAGGAGAGTAACAGGACCAAGAAATCTGGGCCCAGGGGTCTTTTGTGAGACTGATACTCCAACCAAAGATGATGCATGGAAATAACCTAGATTGAACAGATGTAGCCCATGACAGCTCATTCTCCAAGTGGGTTCACTAGTAAGGGGAAGAGGGACTGTCTCTGACATGAACTTAGTGGCTGGCTCTTTGATCACCTCCCTCTGAGGGATAAAAAGCCTTACCAGGCCATATAGGAAGACAATGCAGCCAGTCCTAATGAGACCTGATAGGCTAGGGTCAGATGGAAGAGGACGAGGACCTCCCCTATCTGTGGACTGGGGGTGGGGCATGGGAGAAGAAGAGGGAGGGAGGTCAGGATTGGGAGGGGCTGAGGGAGGAAGCTACAGCTGGGATACAAAGTGAATAAATTATAATAAATAAAAATACATTTAAAAAATGGACCTTGAGAGAAGTAGAAGGATAACATAAAATTAATAAAAAATTTGGAAAGGTTTCTGGGCTGGAAAGTATAAAATAACAAATAATATTTTAATCAATAGAGACTGAAAGAAATTACAGTGATGCTGAAGGAGTGTGCAAAAGATGGGCAGCTCAGCTTCCCTGGTTAGCTGTTGACACTTTAAACACTACCATATCTCCTTAAAATGCTACCCTCTGTGGGAAGTCTAATCACCCACCCACCCACACAAGCACAGAGAGACAGAGAAACACAGACAGAAAGACACAGAGGAATACACACATACACAGAGACACACACTCACACAGAGATAGAAAGACAACAAGACAGGCAGACAGAGAGATACAGAAAGAGACACATAGCAACACACAGATAGAACACACAGATGCACACACAGAAATACACACCCACAGAAAGGCATGCACACTTACACACAGAGACACACACTGAGACAGGGATAGACAGACACACACACATTTTTTTATGTCATGGATAACAAGTTTGCATAAAAAACCTTTCTGGTCAATATCAGAGTTGACTAACATGCCCACTTATTACCTTGTTTCTCATGGTAAAAAATAATTAGAAATATTGAGCAAAATCCAAAGGTACAACTTTCAGTCCTGAATTCAAGGGTAAACATACAGTTTAATGCAAAAGAATTTTAGATGTCCATTTGTCAAGAAGATTAGAAGAAGTATCTAAGCCTTGAAATGATGATATAAATTTATGCTGGCTGAGCAAGATTTGGGAATTATCATCAAAAGTGGGGCCTCATTTTCCTGACTGAAGAACAAGGTGAATAAGATAGTTCTTTGATGACATTTGCCCCAACTATCTCTACACTGCTCTCACATCCCATTGCAAATGCTATATTATCTCATACTAACTTGGCTTTTCTTAATTTGTGAGGGTTTTTTCTTGTTGTTGTTGTTCTATTTTTTTTTTTTTTTGAGACAGGCTCTACACTCTTTATCTCAGAATGACAGTAAGGCAATTGGGTTGCCAAGGCTAGCCTCATAATCAAGACAATTCTCTCTCACTTTAGTCTTCTCTATGCTGGGACTGATGAGCATTATAACTAGCTAAATTAATTTTCTCACATTTACAGAGATTCCTGCCTATAAAGAAGATCTCAAAAATATGTATAGATATCTAATTATTTAAGCTGAGATTTTTCATTGCTATAAGACAAATTCATTTCCCATGGCAGTGAGTATTCTTTATCATAAAGAATATAACGATATACATTGATATGCCATTACTATGTGCTATTACCTGTCGGGCTAACTTGTTGACAGATTACACACTGGGAATTAACACATAAACACGTACACATATACAGTATGTGAGTTGTACTAGTGGATTGTCTTGCTCTGCAAAAAAAAAAATATATTTTAATTATATTTAACTGTTCATTTAAACTGGAAAAAGTGTAAGAAAAAGGTATTCTCTCCAGGTTCTGTTTTCAGCTGTAATATTCTTGGAGAGATAGTTATATCTTTATATATCCGTATTCATATGGTCTATTCTGAAGACTGAGTGTGCCATATTGCTATGTCACTCATAATTGATGTCACTCATAATTGACTGTAATCATGGTTTGTATTTGTCTTGTATCTTCTTCCTGAATTGTCTTCAAAATGGTATGGTTGAATATTGGGAGGAAAGGAAGACAAATATATTAAAGTAGTATTATATGAGAAAAAAAATCTGGGCACGTGATTTTCCCTGAGACTGATAGTCCAACCAAGTATCATGCATGGAGATAACCTGGAACCCCTGCACAGATGTAGCCCATGACAGTTCAGTCTCCTAGTGAGTTCCATAGGAATAGGAACAAGGACTGTCTCTGACATGAACTGATTGGTCTGCTCTTTGATCACCTCCCCCTGAGGGGGGAGCAACCTTACCAGGCCACAGAGGAAGACAGTGCAGCAACTCCTGATGAGACCTAACAGACTAGGATCAGAAGGAACAAAAGAAGACCCCCCCCTACCAGTATACTTGGGGAGGGACATGCGTGGAGAAGAAGGAAGGAAGGGATTGGGAGGGGAGGAGGGGGGAACTACAGGAGGGAAACAAAGTAAATAAAATGTAATTAATTTTAAAAAATTAAAAATAAAAAATAAGAAAAAATTTGGAATAGGCTATCTCAAAATAATATAGGGTCATTAAAAGAACTAAAAGAAAAGTAGGAGATAGAGGTTTATAGAAAAAAGGTTCCAGTGCAAGAATGCCTTGTAAAATATAATAGTCTGTTCATTGTTCTGAGGACAAGTGTAATAGAACAGCTTTTAAGATAGTCAGATAATTTTACTTATTTATGAGCTTGAAATAATCTAGGCATTTCAAAATCATTTACCGAATGGTCATATACACATATTTTTATCATTTCCTCAAAAAAGTAGAGATATATACATAGATAAATAGATGATAAATAGATAATAGATTAGATAGATAAATCGATAGATAGATAGATAGACGCTAGGTAATTGATGATGATATATAAAAGAAAGAAAGATGGATGGATAGATAGATAGATAGATAGATACATAGATAGGGGTACAGAGAGATAAATATTTAGTAAGATGATCAAAGGATGTTAGACTTCAAAATACATGGAAAGCCAACACCAATATTTTGGTTTCATTATATATTTTTGAGCTCTTGGATGTTTATATGTTTTAAGTGGAAAAAATGTCTTGATTGCACATTATGAATGATTTGCATTTTGTAATAATCTATATTCATGAACACCCACTAGAATAAATATGTAGATGGTATTCTAAAATTACATGGTTTTGCTTAGTTCTCATTTTCTTGAACTCTTTTCATCCCTTTTGGGCTAATGGAAAGGAAATGTTCATTTTGGTCTATGACACGATATGATATCCAATAAAATTTAGAGTTGTTACTGAAATAATCCTGATAAGAAACTAAGGTTATCCAAAAATATTTTTTCTTCCATCAATATACTAGATTGCATGTTTGCTGCTCCCATGCTTGCTATATCAGTAAATTCTTAAGAACACAAAGATGAATCAATATAAGATCCGCAATATAACTTTTAAAAATGTTCTCAGTGGAACTGAAAAGATTGCTCAGTGGTAAAAGGCACTGGCTGCTCTCAACGGAGAACCTGTGCTCAATTTCCAGCATGCACATTGAAGCTCAGAGCTGTGTGTGTCTTCTGGCCTCTACAGTCACTGCACAGGCTCATGTGAGTTGATCATTAACACTCTTCAGTGTCCTAACATAGACTCTGCACTGCTGTAGAGCCACATAGGTTCAGCCTACCTCAGCTGTATTTAGATAGAGCTTTAATACATGACTAATGATTTTTTGAAAGAAAATCAAGAAACTATTACTCCAAACGTTGCTATTCAAACTCTGCAAGAAAAGAAAAATAAGCTAGAATGTGACTTCACATAGGTAAGCATCTTCAAAGGAATGTCTTATAAGCCTCTTCATTGTCCATATTTCTCCTTCCAGTGACATTAATGCTTTATAACTTGCCATTTTGCCCTACCTTATATTTGAATGGGACTAGAATCGGCATAAATATATAGCAGAGGTGAAAAGTATCTATCTTTTTTCTTCCCCTTTGTGTAACAGAAAGCTATTATTTAGCTTTTTTTTTTTCCATCTGAGAAAAATATGGGTCCTAAACATTTCGAAGGTTGAAATTGGAATGGATGGGAGATAAATTTGGTAGTTTCCCTGTAGGACAACTTACAAATTTGTGGCTTAATGACAGAAGCTTAGAAGTGTGGATTAACCCCTGTCCATAACTTCTGTGTATACCTTTATTTAAGGAGAATTACTTTCCTGACTCTTTAGGATACACATGTCCTTCCCTCAGTGGCCACCAACGAGTGTAAATAGTTTACGTAGTCCCTAAGGCCAGTACGAAGAGAGAAGTCAGGGTGGCGTAGAGAGCACACACCTCAGACTGGCCTCTTTGGACTCATGATCTTCACCAGCATCTGAGTAGGAACTGTATGCAGTTGGTGAATGTGCATTCCCTGACATACATGAGACTGTGTGCCTTTCCTCAGAATACAGTCCAGTCAGTCACAACACTTTGCTCTCAAATCTTTCAAGGTCCATACATTTAAACGAGCCTAAAGCTTGGCAAAACTTTGTGAGTACTTAATATTCCCCGATAACCAGTGATAAACTCTAAAGCTGGTGTTCAACTTTGCTTAAAGACATGACCTAACCTGTGCCCCTGCGGAGATGCATGCTAACAGATCAGAAGAAAAGCGCTAAAATGTATAATGAAACACTGAAATTATGCGGCAAATTATGACATAAAATTTGAGAAATCACAAGCCACAGTGGCAGTCATAATCCTTAGGGCCACTACTTTGCCAGGCGCTTTCCCTGGTACTGACAAAGGCATGTGCTGAAAGGCTCAGGTGGCTGGCAGTTTGGAATCCTCTTGAGGAAATGAAACTAGAGCTAGGGTTCTGGCTGTGGCCAGACTCTTCATTTATTCTCTACAATGGACCTTCTAGGGATAAAACAAACTAAGAACTTATCCTAGGTTAAAAAAAAACAATCTAAAAGCAGAGTGCCAGAATCATTATGGAAAAAGAGGGAGATAGTAAGACCTGGAGGAGACAGGAACTCCACAAGGAGAACAACAGGGGCAAAATACCTGGGCCCAGGGGGAGCTTCAGAGAATGATACTCCAACCAAGGACCATGCATGGAGAGGACCTAGAACCCCTGCTCAAATGAAGCCAACAGGCTGCTCAGTCTCCAAGTGGGTTCTCTAGTATGGGGATCAGGGGTTGTCTCTAACATAAACTCAGTGGCCGGCTTTTTGATCACCTCCCCCTGGAGGGTGGGGGCAACCTTGCTGGGCCACACAGGAAGATGATGCAGCCAGCCTTGATGAAACCTGATAAGCTAAGGTCAGATAGAAGAGGAGGAGGACCTCCCCTATCAGGTGACTAGGGAAAAGGGCATAGGGGAAGAAGAGGGAGGATGGGTGTGACTGGGAGGAGAGGAAGGAGGTGGCTGCAGAGCAGATAAAAAGTGAAAAACTTGAAACAATTAATTAATTAAAAAATTTAAAAACAAAACAAAACAAAATACTATTCTAAAACTTCTTATTCACTTGTTGGGTACTGAGATGAGATGTCAAAAGCAGTTAAGTGTAATCCCATGCATTTACTTAACATTCATTCATTCACTCAGTTTTCCTATCTATCCATGTAACCCTCCAGACATCTACTTTTGCCCTTCCCCCATGTGGCAGGTTCAAAGCGGCTTCCACAGAGACATCTCCTCCCCTTCCCTTAGTGATGACATGGTGCGGAGTCGAAGTGGTGTTTTCTAAAAAGCCTCAGGAGATCATTTAACCCTGCTTCATCTGCCAAGCCGGTCTCCACGAACAGCATATATGTAGAGGAAGGGAATTATAATTCTTCTCAACAATGTTTTGAGTCTTTGGTGCTTCCAGAAAAGTGTCTATTGAACAAAAAGGCCCCACAATGAGGAGGATGTTTTACATTTGTCCCTTTCACGTACTTTGTTTGGTAAAGGCACACTCATTCTTTTTCTTCTTTATTATTTTTCTAATTTAAAATGATAAAACTGGTGGTGTCTTGTCTTTTCCCTACCAGAAATAGAGAAAATACAAAAGATAAAGAGAATGACAGCATGTTAAACATATTACTTAAATAAATATTCAAAGCAGAATATGTTACTGCAGGAAAAAAACAGCATTATGGTTGCCTTTGGCTTAAGATAGAGAAGTGACTTTAGCACAACACTGCACTTGTTCTCTTGAGGCTACAGGCAGAGAACGTAAAAGCTCCAAACAGTGGTTTCCACATTTTCCATCCAGACAATTAGCACAGCCAAGGCAACTTCAGTGTATACTGTGTTTAAGGTGTTGAATACATATCTCACCACACTGCAAACACAATAAACACTATCCCTGCTACAATACAGTCTTCTGAAATATACACTCATGAAGTGAGCATCTGTCAAAGATTCTAGATCCAACTAGATATGTGCCAAAAAAGGCCAGGTTCTGTTCAAAGCCCAAAGACATCACTTTGCAAAGCAGTATTAAAAGGATTGTTTTCTCACCTTTTTATTTTTCCCGTCAGTACCCAGTACCCTTCTTTTTAGCAAAAGCTGTGAATAGGGAGGCTCAATTTAATTAAAGATTGATCTTCTGAAAACAATACTTAATAACAGGCATGAAAAAGGAGAGTGATTCTGCATTTCCAAACATTGTCCTCAAGTTAATTTAACCTGAGCTATGTGTGAACCATCAAGAAAGTCTGAGATCGATATGTTCAGACTGAAATCAATGGAGTAGAGAGAAGAAGAAACAAACTCCAATTGACTAGTTCATTCAAACCAGCAAGAGCCTTGTGGGAAGAAGTATTTGTGGAGCCCCTTGCCAGGCGGCCTTCAAGGGCAGCTGTTTGGGATTTTGCTTATTTGGTGAAGGAGAAAAGAAATTTGTAGATATTTGTTTCTCTGTAGGATAGGTCATGGAAATAGTGTCCTGAGTTCAAAGTTACTGAACAATCAAACATTTTCAAATTATTACAGCTAAGGATGGAACACCACGTTATCCTTATGTTTTATCAAGCTCTAGTTGCTGAACATTTTTCTTCAGGCACTATTTCAACATTATTAAAAGCTATACATAAGCAAACCCTGGAACAAAATGTGTGTGTATGTATACAAACGTGCACACACACACACACACACACACACACACACACTCACTCACACAAACACACACATGCACTCACTCACACAAACACACACATGCTTTTTATCCTACATTAAAACTGCTTGGATTTTTATTTCATTTTTTCTCTTTAATAAAAATTTTCTAAAAAACAAGAAATTGCTTATATAGTTATTCTAGACTATGGATTAGTTACTTCAAATACTAATATCAATGTAAGCCAAAAGAATCTAAAGTATAGTGGGCAAAGGAATTCCCCGCGTTTTCATCTGACTCACTTTGCAGAAAAATGTATACTTTTCACATCCATATGTCATTATTTAACCTGGACAAAAATCATACAAAACTTCTGGACCTAAGTAGTTTATTTACTTTCACTAGATCTTCAGAACTGCATGAATGTGAATAATAATGTTGTGTGTAATATTTTACTTAAAAAAACGCAGCATAATTTGATTCCTTAAGTAGTGTGTGCCAACTTATTTGTTTCATGCACGTTTTATATTCACACATCTTGAAGCAAAGAAAAAAGAATTATTAGGTTGTTTGTGATCCCAACCGCACTTCAAAATACTTTATAGTAAATAATGATGCATTTGGAAATTCTCTATGTGTGTGTCTCTATATCTCTGTCTCTCTGTCTTTCTCTCTGTGTCTTTCTCTGTCTCTGTCTCTGTCTCTCTGTCTCTCTGTCTCTCTGTCTCTCTCTCTCTCTCATACTTTCTAAGCTTCCAGTTGGCATCAAAGTAGTGAGCAAGCCAAATTACAGACTAGGACCAGTGAGCCATTCACAGAACGGTCTTTAAGAAGATAAGCAGATGCAAGCAGAAGCAAAAAGAATAACATGGGAGAATTTTAAGTCCAGTTCCTTAATTAATTTATTCTTTGGAAAATGCAAGCATAACTTCTTCTACGTCTATATTTTTCAGTAAGATTGGCACACAGATAACTACCTAGGACACAAAGGTCTCTACATGGAAAGTGGCTGAGTGATTATTCAATTTCACACTAACCATTCAACCTCTGAGAACATTTGTTCTAGATTCCTTCCCTGTTGCTGTTTTAAAATACTAATCAAAAATAACATAGAGGAGGAAAGGACTTATTTGGCTGGGTTGTAGTCCGTCACTGAGAGAAGTCAATGCAGGAGATTAAAGCAGAAGGGCCATAGATGCAGAGACTGAAGCAGAGTCCATAGAGGACCTTGCTTACAGCCTTGCTACTCCTGGATTGCACAGATGCTGTTAAGCATGCAATAACCATTAGAAAAAAAGAGGCCATGAATATAAAGGAGAGATAGGAGGAATATATCAGAGAGTTTGGAGAAAAGGTATAGGAGGAAGAAATGTCTTAATTAAATTATGATCTCAAAGCTACACAAAAGAAAAGATATCTATCTCAGGATTATTAGATATCAGATATTTGAGTTTATCATCAGAATGGCTCCATGCACATTTATTTATGAGACTTCAATGTCCTTCACACTTTCAAAGTAATGGATCTAATGTATGTAGAAATTATATTTTATGCTTTTTCACTGAAGGAAAATTATAGGGAAATTTGAGCAACATAGTATGAGTCCTAAAGCATTTTACAGAATCATGTATTTCACTTAACTTCTCTTGGGTCTTTAGTAATGTGTAGCTTTTGTTGTTGCTGCTGCTGTTATTTGTTTGTTTGTCATATAGTCTCACTATGTAATCCTGGGTGTCCTGGAACTCTCACAAAGATCTCTCTCCTTTTGCCTCCTGGTTTAAAGGCATGTGCCACCACACTCAGTTTAATATATAGCTTTGAGTTGTGATAATCCTCACAACTAAAAAAACCAAGGATTTTTCTCTGAAATCCTCTATATATCTAATGAAATGGGACATGCTGAAAAGTGACTAACACTGATGTGAAATTATATTATTTCTAATCACTCATTGTACTTCTGGTTTATGACTCTAGTGTTTTCCTCAACATAATTCAGCTTTATAATTTTAGTGCTTTCCTTACTCAGGAAGCAGAGTCACAAAGTTAAGAGTGTCTGTGTTCTATAGAATAATCTGCCCACTAGATGCCTCTATTGAGCACTTTACTTGCAATTAAAGTGGCAGCACTGAGAAGGAAGACCATGAGACACTAACTAGAGGTCCCAGATAGAGACATCCCCACACAGGCATTGACATTCAACCCTTCTCTCTTCTCAACTTTTTGTTGTTGTTCTCTGTAGCATCTTTGTTAGTCCTTCCCTACTTACTACAACCAAACCATTCCTTTAAATGTGTCCAAGCAAGATTGTTGAAGATTATCAAGTTAGTTTGACAAAGTTTTGAGATTTATAGAGTTTTCATGCTTCTCATTGTGGTTTCTGTTTTTAGGAATCACATTTTCCACTTGGGTGACAGACCACCCCCCCTCCTTGATTTCACCACAGAATAACTAAGTCAAACACACCCTTTAGCTATCTTCTTGGATGTAAGGAACTTCAGATAATTTTACATATGGGCCTTCAGATTATTTTTCCACTTTTCTTGTTTTAATGGCTGAGGTAAATTTCACTCAACATAAGATACATAGATCACACATGTGGAATTCAACTTTGTATAATGCATGATATTCTGACAATGGAGAGAAAACTTCCTGGGAGTTTCCAGTTGCTTTTGGAGAAAGTGATGCTTTGTCTCCACGGCATTAGTATAGAGCTTTGTACTTTTAGAGAGATTACAAATGCATTATGCTATTTGATCCTCATAAAAGTCCTCTGAGATAGGTTAGACACTTTAAAGACAAAGAAATCAGCTCAAAGAGATTTTCTAACAAAGCTGGTTAGTTAGTAGGAACCAGCGCTCCTGATGCTTTCTCTGCATACTTTCTTCTATAGTGAGGGCCAGCTGAAAGCGTTAGAAGCAAATTCGCCCAAAGTTGGCAGCACATCATTCCAAAGCTTTATTCATTCTTATTTCTGAAGACATTTATTCTATTTGAGTGATGTTGGGAAACCTTGAAAACATAAGTAAATACAAACCACTCACTGATAAGGATGTTGCCTTAAGGAGCAAACATCCACACAGTGGATGACATCACATGAAGATTATAACTCAATTTATTACTAAGTCAGTTTCTAATTATAAAGAAAACATTTTTTATATCTTTGACCATTTTAAATAAAATTAGAAGCATTTATATTGCCTAGATATACCACCATAATTTTTATAATCTTTCTATTATCAGACGACTGTGGCCTACTAGTCATTTGAAGCATAAAACATCGTAATAGCCTTGTAATCATATCCATTTTAGGCTGAAGCCTAAGAATTTCTAGCCATAGAATGGGAAGTTTAAAAAAATATTTGCTAAATGCTACTAGATATTTTTTAAAGTGCTTTAAAAATCAATTTATACTCCACTGGTGATGGAAAAAAATGCCTAGCATTTTATTTAGTTTTTGACATTTTAACCAACATACCACTTTCTTTTCATATACATTTCTTTGGATTTAGTACTTTTATTTTAAATTTTATGAAGACTTAGAACTTATTTTTAGCTTCAATCATTCTCTTCCCTTCTGTATTTTTTGCTTAGTGGTCTTATTAAATTGAGAAAACTCTTCATGAGATGTTTCTAGATCAGAACTGGTTCTTCAATGATCACCTCATGAATATATAATATTTTTTCAGGTTATCTCTGGATGAAATAACACCATCTATATTTTTAGAATTGGAAGGAATAAGAACTTACTGAGAATAGGCTATGCCAATTCACTATGACAAAAAGAAAACTCATAAAAGTTACTTCAATTCCACCTTTTTTCCACCACAATATTTTATGTAATCCCATTTTTTTTCTGGTAATATCATTTGAGAAAAATAAAAGCTATCTAGGTATTATCTTACTTGCTTTGGAGAAATTAAAAATGGCATCATTTTTCACATTTTCTCCTGGAATTACTATTAAAATTACCAATGTACTGCTATGTTCATTTATATTGATGCCTTTATCTATAGTCTACTAGTCTGCTGTATGATAACACAAGTTATTGATTCTACTAAATGTAAATTTTTGGCTTGTTTTCAGCTATCTGTTATTAAGAATGGGTAGTTTTGTACAAGTTTCCTGGTCGAGATTGCCAATTATTTTTAAAAGATAAGTGCATCATGGAATTATTTGGCTGTAGCCTATTATTTTGGGGAAATTCCACAAAACAAGCATAAAATAATTATATTCTTATTCATACAGCACAGTGCTAGAATTTGAGGGGGAATTAAGCTTGGGTAAGATAACAAGGTATTATGTTCAAAAGACTTGTTTAAAAAGAAAGAAAACATTAAATAAATAAACAAGCAACAAAGCCGTCCTCACCTTTAAACTAGTTCAATTTTTGTTTTGTTATTCTGTACCAAATTGTACTTTGTGTCATCAGCGTTATCTTTTAATGCATGCATTCTGGATAGTGGCATTAAAACAAACCTCAGGGTTCCATCTAGCACACTCGTGGAAGGAAGAGTCAAGGAGAGACATGCTCAGCTGCAAGCTGCCTGAGTACTTTCGGGAGCAGAAAGCACGGCAGGAACCTATAACTGCTTATAAATATTTATTGAATATTGTCATGGCATCAAAAGTTAGATTTTGGGAGCAATTAGTAGAAAAAACAAGACTATTCACTAAGAAAGACAACAACCACATCTTTGGACATGAAGTTTGTGACAGAGGGAGTTCATAGGCATTTAAAGATAGAGAAGAGTCCTATACAGGGGCACAAGGAAAATGACCATTAGAAAGCCAAGAAAGAATTCTCACAAGTGTCACTAGGGATGTGGGAGATGTCTTTTAGGAACTTTGCTACATTTGCTTGAAGGGCAAACAGTAACAATTGTCCTTGGGAAAAAATTCAGACACAAGGCAAGTAGAGAACATAGTTTTAGAAAAAGTGATAAATACAGTTGCACACAAAATCATACATATTCTTTTCTGAGAGAGACAACAAAAAAATGGTTGAAGACATTGGAATTAGAAAAGGATGAAAGATAATAGATAAGGACCAATTAAATTTGTACCCATAACTTTTGGCAAACACATAGAAATTGTGGAGTGTATGCATACTTCGGTTTTTCAAATTAATTCCTGTGAACGTACAAATATATGTGAGTTGATGGTAGAGGCAGTGATGAGGAAGTAAGTAGCAACGGTTTTTCTGGGATGTCTGTCCCAGTCACTCCCACAAGCCTGAGACCCTCACCTTCTCTATTTTCATCAGCATCTTCTTGTTGAGGAGAATTTATTTCTCCATTATGGCAGCTCATCAAAAAACAGTCCAGTACTCAAAATCAGGACTAAGTTCTCTATATTAATTACTTTTTTTGTTGCTATGTCAAAAGGAAGTTAAGGAAAGAAGGATTTCTTTAGGTTCAGGGCAAGGAAGGCTGGTGACAAGAGCTTGAGGTGGCCAGTCGACTGCATTCATGCTAGGTAGCAAGCAGAGAGAGATAAGTGCTAGTACTCAGCTAACTATCTCCTTTTTATGCGTCCTGAATGGACCCCTAGGATGGTGCAGCCCACACTAACCTTTGCTAGACAGCCCCTCAGAGAGGCACAAAGGTTTGGTTTTTTTTCAATCAAATAGTTAATCAATACTAACCATGAATTCTCTTTCTGCCTAGAAAATAATCTTACCCTAATCCCTCCCTCTCAAGATGATTCAGCCTCTTTGCTCCCTATAATATGAGTACTTGCTAAGAATTGATGAAAATTTTCACAGTATATACATGTGAGCACCCACTATATATTCTAGACAGGCATCTTAAGGGTGACATAATATCCTATAATGTGGCCAAATATAAAATGAGAGATTAAACAGCCTAAATACATTTCAGCAATAATCAGAAACAATGAAACATGCTACTTATGTGAGCCTCTTAAATCTGTACTTCGTTTCATTATCATTTATTTTATTATTCTTTAAAGAATAAGCTACACCAAATCTACCTGGAGGTGTTTAGTAAAAATGAAATTTTCTAGTCACGTGCTACTTGAGAAGGATCTGAAACCCACATCTTTAATAATTTCCCCAGGTGTTTCTCAAGGATGATGCAATTTGCAAAATAGCACCTCCATAGCTCATAGTGCCTCTTTTATTACCTCCATTATTGTATGTATTAAATTCAGTGGTGGACTAGTTTCTCCAGGGCAAGAATCATGTCTTATTTCCAAGTGTATGTGCTACAGTTCACAGCACTGTGACTTACATATAATATATACTCAATAAATTTTGGTTGAATTATTGCCCATTTCTGTGTTTCATCATGGTGAAATTATTATGAAACTGTTAAGAGCCAGTAATGTATTTTCTTTATGTGGCAGGTCATGGAAAATATATTTGAAGATTCAAATATATACACACATACATATACTCAATGGACACAAACATACTAATTGAAAAACATTCAGAAGAATTAAGAAAAATGAGTATGTAAAAGATCACCCAAAGGAAATGACTTTTGTTGCAGTCTTTATGAAGTCATCCTATGTACATAGTAGATTCACATATCTAAATATTATATACAATATGTATGAAAATATACATATACATTTATTTATAAATATGAATATATACATATATGTTCATTTATAAATATGAAAACCATAATGTTTTGTCAATTTTCATTTAATGTCGGAATCTACCACTGCTATGATTTAAGTACAAACTATCTCTGTGCTAAACTTTTCTTGGAAAACTTGTCTACAGATTTTAATATAGCTTTAAAAGTATTTCCATTCTCAAGAATTGTAGGCACAAAAAGTACAGGATAACCATGCTAAAAACCCAAGTCCACAAACCCAAAATAACTAAGTAATGAGGAAGGTTCAAAATTGGGGAACTTTTGAATCTTTCTGAGAAGGGAAAAATGTAATATATTGACATGGGGAGGGACAGAGGAAGGAAACCAGCTGGGAGCCTGAGAATGGGAGCTAAAGACATCAAGTAGGAGGAGGGTAAACGGAGGCAGAACTGGAGTCCCTGGGGGATGGCTCATCTCTGGGACAAGCTAGAAACCTAGGGCAATGGAAACTCCAGGAATCTGTGAGCATGGCTCTAACTGTGACTCCTAGTGATGCGGGATTTGGAGCCATCTTCTGTAACCAGAAAAGACTTCCAATGGAGAGACTGGGACACGAATCCAGACACAGAATCTTAGACTCACAATTTCCCCTGCCAAACAAATATTCAGGGATAACGATGGAGCAGAAATTGAGGGAATGACCAACTAATGACTGGGACAGCTTGAGACCCATGCCATGAGAACGAACCTACCCTCACACTATTATTGATCTTCTGCTATACTTTTAGATAGCCACATGGTATAACTGTAATCTGAAAGGCTTCACCCAGATGCAGAAATCCACAACCTAACTTAGGTAGAGTTTGAGCAGTTCCATGGAAGATGGGGAGGAAGGAATATAGGAGCCAGAGAGGTCAAGGCCACCGCCAGAAACAGAGAACCAACTCACCTGCAAACATAGGAGCCCACGGAGACTGAACCACCAGAGAGCATACATGGGAAGAACCTAGGCCCTCAACACCTATGTGACAGTTATGCAGCTCAGTCTTCATGTGGGACTCCTAAGAATAGGAACTGAAACTACCTGACTCTGTTGCCTGCCTTTGGATCAATTCCCCCAAACTGGGCTGCCTTGCCGAGGCACAATAAAAGATGTGCTTAGTCCTACTACAATGTGATATGCCATGGAGGCCTCTCTTTTTTCTGAGCCTCCTCTGAGAAGAGAGGGCAGGGAGGATAGGAGGGAGGTGAAGTGGGGTGGGGGGGGGTGGGAGGAGTATGAGAAGGAGAGAAGGGACGGGAAGCAGTCATCAATCTGGAGTAAAATTAATTAACTAATCATTAAAGAAACAAAAACAAATAATTAAAAAAAAAACAAAAAGAGAGAAAAAAGAATTGTAGGCACGCAGAACTGAAGCATACTAAATAGATTAATTAAGTTAAAGGTGAAAGATAAAGTTTTTATCAGTTTGCTGCTTATTTGTTGATTGGACAAAGCTTCCTGTGACCAGCAATTGAAGGGAATTTCTCATAAAACAGCCCAGATTAACTCAGCAAGTCCCCATGATGTTTCAAGAAGGGAAGCAGCATCTAAGTCCACATATCGTGTGCCTCAGAAATCTCAGCTGCTAGCGAGCTACAAGTTCTAGGGGGCAGGAGATACGGATCATCTGTGAAGCAATGACTCTGCGATTGAAATTCACTTTTTTCTTTACATGTGTAAGTAGAATTATACTTTCATAAAGAATTTGACTACATACTAATGGTGAAAAAGATCCATTGTCTTAGTGACAACAAATTCGAGGCATAAGGTTATTGTATAATTCATATACTGATTTCTGTATGGCCACACATATCTGGCTGCAATACTCATTCTGAAAATCTCCTGTTTGGATGCTGTGGGAACACAGCGCCCCAAATTTGCCTAGGCTAATAAAGCAGCTTGCAACCAATCGCTGAGCAGAGGAGAGGAGGAGGAGGTGTTAGAGGAGGAAGCAGGGGATTCAGCCACAGGCCAAGGTCTAAGTGACACCAGGAGAGAACAGAATGATTCAGCTGGAGCAGCAGACGCTAAAATGCGCAAGTATCTCTGGGATGTACACTGGGAAGGAACCAAATTAGCTTAGAGGGTTAAGAACAGAGTGGTAACTGCTCAGTTATTGTATTGTGAAGCTTATTATTAAACAAATATAAAGGAATTTCAATTATTTGTGTGATAGCTGGGTTAGAAAAACTGAGACACAAACACAGTTTGATAAAAATAACTAACAACAAATGGAGTTTTAAAGTAAAAGATAAAAGATGCAATAATTCAAATATTCTCTTCTCCCTCTCCCCTAAAACCTCCTTTTAGGACAGTGAAAAGTGTTAAGAGACAGAATGAAAAGAAATAAAAATGATAGAAAATGGTGGTACTAAAGCTTTCTGAATCTAGCAGAAGAGAACAACAAATGATGATCTCTTAGCACTTACAAATAGCCACGTCCCAGGCTGGCTGGGAAAAATTAAGAGGCATGCTAAACTCTATACTAGAAGGTGCCTAATGTTCAGATAATATTTCAAATTCTTTTAGAAGTAATAAAAATATATAATGTAGAACACAAATGGGTTGATTGACACGTGAGAAGACAGAACTTTAAATCTCTTCCATCGTGTAACAGGATCCACTCTTTTACAACATAAAGAAGGCTGGGGAATAGAAAACAAAAGCAGACCTCTGCCTCACACCATATGTAGAGATTAACTGAAAGTAGAGAGTAATCTGAAAATAAATGTTACTAGAGGACATAGAGGCAAATGTTCATGACCTTGACTTGGCAATGCATTTTAGAGTTAACACCACAAACATCAACAATGAAGGGAAAATTTATATTTGGATTTCATTAAAAATTAAAATGTCTGTGCATTAGAAATCTTCATTTTAAAAGTGAAAATATAGTCTACCCAATATGAAAAGATATGTTTAAACTACTTATCTAATTGGTTTAGTATCCCGAAAATAAACGATGCATTTATTATCTCAGAATCAGAAAGTTAATTTAATTTACAAGTGAACAAATTGAATATTTTCCCTAATAAAATATACCAGTACCCAGCAATCATGCTGTTTGCTCAACATTATTCATTAGTCAATAGTGGAAAGGGTTAGGGAAACAAAACAAGACACATATGTTGAAAAGGGTATTGAGAAATGAAACTCAGCCATTCCCAGTGAGAACTTAACACAGTTCATCTGTGGTAGAAGACAGTTGCTCAAAATGTTCAACATAAAATTACATTCACACAAATAGCCACTCCTAGCTGTGTATCAAAGTAACTGAAAAGCAGGCAACACAAGCAACAACATTTCAGTGTGCCACCATTCACCACTATCAAAGTGAATTCGTCCACTGTCCATTGATATATAAGTAGAGGTATACAATGACAATCAGATGTATTGGAGGATTATTCAGAAAGAAAAAAGAACAAACTTTTGTCGTAATGTTCATCATGGCTGGCTCTATAATATGAAAGAAGCTAAACAGAAAAGGTCACATAACTATTTCCACAAAATAACCAGAATACTTAAATTTATAAAGACATAAATCTGATTTTTGGCTGCCACATGCTAGAGGAAAAGGGAAGTGGAGATAATTTGTTATGCGTAAGATTTACTGTGTGCATAATGACAATAGTTTGGAATTATAAAGAAATGCTGATTAAATAACTTTGTGAATTCACTAAATGGCATTGACATGTCTTTTAAAAACATCAGTATCTATCTGTTTCAAATGGAGGGAGCTAAAAATAATGCACAGGATGCCTGGAGAAGAATGCTTTAGGCGCAATTACATCATGCTGCGCCCTGTGAAAATAGAAAAACTGGATTATAGTAAATTTGCATAATAAATATTGTGTTCCATGTTTCTCTTTCTCTAATTGGATCCATAATTTTGGAAACAACATTTTTCAAATCCTGAAATCTAACCCTAAAAGTAAAGGCCTAAAATATGTACTCAAAATATGTTATCACTACTCAATCTGTGTAATGACAACAGGCCATCCAGCAAAGTCCTTCATTTGATCCCATTTTAAAGAAACTGAAAAACAATAAATATTAATTTCTTCTTAACATGCACTAACAACAGTGAACACCACTACGTGAAAAGAAGGCTTTTATCATGTGAAAGAGAATCATGTATATCCGCAGCAACCTGAAGATGTGCAGACCACTAGGAAAGAGAAAGGCTACCACTGGCATCTCTGGGAGAGGCAGATGAGCAGCCCTGAAAACAGTGTTAACAGCGGAATGGAAAAGGCAGGAGAACACATTTGTTATGAGATGCCCACTAGAGGAGACTATGCAGGCATGAGTTTAAGACAACAGAAAGTCCTTAAGCCATCAGGAAACTGCACGGGGTGCTACTCCAGTGAAGCACTGAGCCTTTCTTAGGAGAGCTTTTAAGCACAAAGGTCACATCCTGGGTTGCCATACTTCAGTTAGCAAAAACAGTTAGAAGAACTACAGAAGCCAAAATGCAAGTTAGTTCATTTAGAGATACTCCCAGAACTATGGACCTTGACAAGTTAGGCTTTTTTTTTTTTTTTTCCTTTTGTTAGATGTTGCAGTCTATGTGCTGAGTTTTATGGCCTAATTGGAACTTCTATCATGGAGTCAGTTGTGCTAAGTGGGCCTGTTACATCCCCAGTTGTTTTAATGGGCACATAAAGTCAAATCATGGACTGACTCATCTGGGGACAAGAGATTATATTGTCCTTTTAGCATTAGTAGTTTAACAAAATTTATACTTTATTTTCTCTAGATAAGTAGGCAGTTGATTAAGCACGGTTCAATAGTGAGAACTAAAAATAAAAGGATGAATGACCCAACTATGGCAGTAAAAAGAGTTGCCAACCAAGGAGACAAAGAAAACAAATGTTGGTACCAGTTGTTAGATATTTGCTAGCCCTCTTGCCTTTTGTAAGGATATTTTTGACCATGACTTGGCTCATAAAGAGGTGGTTGAATCTTCTTTGACTCTGATAAATAACCTTAGCTAAAAAGTCTAACTGAACTTCAGGAAGCAGAATTTTTTACGCAGCCCAGGTCCACATTGACTTGAACATTGATTTTTTTAAACGTTTCATTCCCCCATCACTAGTCATGCACTGGAACCCATGAGACCCTCCCTCACCAATAATGAAATGAGGGTGGGGATGGTTCCTCAGCATGGGGAAGCCCAGAATCTAGACTTCAGTGGACCCTGCCCTCTTTTTATTTTTATTACATATCAATACGTGTGGTATGACATGCATAAAGACCCAAAGGAGTGGGTTCTCCTCCAGTGCAAGCAATTCAGAAGATGTACACTTGGTTAAACCACTAGTGCAAGCAATCCAGGTAGTCTCTGGGGCCTAGAAATACACAATACTCCCATTTTTGCATACAGCTGCAGACATCTGCCCAGGAGCACTATGTGGAGGGGATCTTCGTGACATTAAACAGGCACCTTCCCTGGAGGGCCCCCTAAGTGAGCTTATGTTGCTCCCATTTGTAGCTGTTAAGGTTGGAAGTGAAGTTTATTGTTTGATTAGTTTCATTTTCAACATAATATGGGGACTTGGTGTCCAGGCACAGCCAGTGGTCCTGACCTACACCCAGTCGAGATTGGCTTAGGAACTGACAAACTCTTTCTAGCATCTGAACACTGAGGGGCTGGCTTCTGCTGCCCACTGGGTCTTTATTTTTGAGGCTACCAAAGAAATTCCAGGGGAAATTGTGGTTTGGGGATTACATTGCTTGTGACCATATTTTGCTGATGATGGTTTCAGTGTGCTCCCAGGAGGACACAGTTTTATAATTCCACTGAGTACAGTGCTATTTGCCTGGCTTTTGGCAATTGTGTGTGTGTGTGTGTATGTGTGTGTGTGTGTGTGTGTGTGTGTGTGTGCGCGAGCATGTGCGCGTGTGTATGTGTCCAGAGCCGTGACTCAGCGGCCTGCTTTGATATTTAAATCTCGGAGGAGAGATGGCTTTTAGGAGGCCTTTTACTAATGGCAGAGGAGAACTTGCAAGTCCATCTCCTTTTGTTTGTGACAACAGGTGGGATAGCTTGTGAGGGTTACACCTCTTCCTCAGGCTCCTTGTGAAAATTAACCTATTGTTCTGAGATGTTTTACTGGCTAAAAGTAACTCCTCAAAAAATAAAGTGGTGAGAAGGCCGGAGGCAGAGGAGGCAGGCAGAGTCTTGAGACTTGCTGCTGGCACTGCTTGCTGCAGCAACCTGCCTTTTGCTGTGGCTGTTGAGTCTGGACCTTTAAAAAGTTTCCTGTGTGCTGTGTGTTTATTTTATTAATATTAATCATTCACTCCCAACTCAAGAATTGTTCGACTCTGCTGGCTGGCTCTGGCATGTATGAGAGACAGAGAGAGAGATAGGATATGCGTGTGTTGAGGCGGTGTGGGTCAGCCAAGCAGGCATAGTACTTGATAAATTAGAGTCCCTTCCCTTCTTCCCCTTCTTGTGTGGACACACAGCCTAGGGGCCTGGGCTTCTCCAGGAGTGAGCAAACCATCTACTAATAGCTCTGGATACAATATTTTCCAGAAAGCTACCTAGAAGGTGGTCTTGGGTCTCAGTGGATAGATTGGCTATGAGATCCCCAGTTTTGGTTTTCTTCATTCTGATACTCAAGGTCCTGATTTGGGGCTTTACCCAGAATAATACAACTAAAATTACCATAATTATAGGCCCATGTCAGTGTTATCTTTACGGAGTCAGAGGTCCTGGTGATGGCCCCTCTGTTGTTATCTTCTGTACCTTCCTTTCAGCTGCTTGTAGTGTGCCCCTGGTATAACGTTGGTGACATTCATTGTTGTTTTGTGGATGGCATATTTTTTAGCCATATAAGCACTGCCATCCCTGGAGCAGAGGAGACAGGCCCCGAATCCATGCTTAACACAGGAGCTGAGTCCATCTTTTATTGCAGCCATGGGAGCTTTCGAATCACCAGCATTTGCCTGGATGAGCTCAGCTTCGAGCTTCTGCTGGCTGGAGCATGACGGGACTGAGCATCTCCCTTCAAGAGAGCTAGTGCCAGGAGAACCTGTCTGTATCCACTGCACCATCATGAAACCACTGATAGATGAGGTCTACCTCCCCTTCTATATGACCTTAGACTATCAGGTCTCATCAGGACTGGCTGCATTGTCTTCCTCTGTGGCCTAGCAAGGCTGTATTCCCCAAAGGGAGGTGATCAGAAAGCCTGACACTGAGTTCATGCCAGAGAAAGCCCCTGCTCCCCTTACTAAGGCATCCACTTTGCTACTGAGTGTATGGGTTACCTCTGAGCTGGGGTTTTAGGTCCTCTCCATGCATTGTCCTTGGTTGAGGTGTCAGTCTCTGCAGGACCCCCAAGGCTCAGATTTTTTGGTTCTGTTTGTCTTCTTTTGGAGCTTATGTCTCCTCCAGATCTTTCTATCTCTCCCTTCTTCCATAAGATTTCCTGCACTCTACCGGTATCCAAAGTTCATCCCATTTGACTTTCTGAATGAGGATCTTCCCTAGGGTCTTCCTTGTTGTTTAGCTTCTTTAGGAGTATAGATTTTAGTATGTTTATCTTATATTATGTGGCTAATATCTACATATGACTGTGTATATACCATGTGTATCTTTCTGCTTCTGTGTTACCTCACTCAAGATGATCTGTTCTAGTTCCCACCATTTGCTTGCAAATTTCATGATTTCCTTGTTTTTAATAACTGAGTAGTATTCCATTGTGTAAATGTACCACAATTTCCGTATCCATTCCTCTGTTGAGGGTCATCGAGGTTGTTTCCAGCTTCTGGCTATTACGAATAGAGCTGCTATGAACATGGTTGTATACTTGTATACTTGAGCATATTTTGGAAGTATGCCTAGGAGTGATATAGCTCTATCTTAGGTATCACTATTTCTTATTTTCTGAGAAAGTGCCAGATTGATTTCCAAAGTGGTTGTACAAGGCTACACTCCCACCAGCAATGGAGGAGGGTTCCCCTTTCTCCACATCCTCTCCAGCATGTGTTATCATTTGAGTTTCTGATCTTAGCCATTCTTATGGTGTAAGGTGAAATCTCAGGTTCCTTTTAATTTACATTTCCTTGATAACTAAAGACATTGGGCATTTCTTTAAGTGTTTCTCTGCCATTTGCTATTCCTCTACTGAGAATTCTCTGTTTAGCTCTGTACCCCACTTTTAAGTGGATTACTTGGTTTTCTGATGTTTAACGTCTTAAGTTCTTTATTTATTCTAGATATTAGCCCCGTGTCTGATATAGGGTTGGTAATGACCTTCTCCCAATCTGTAGGCTGATGTTTTGTTCTGACAACAGTATCCTTTGCTTTACAAAAGCTTTTCAGTTTTATGGGGTCCCATTTATTGCTTGTTGATCTTAGAGCCTGTCAACAACTTTTTAAAATTCTCTTTTAAAAAAGATTAAAATCTTGCCAGGACAGCAAAAATTGTTCAAAAGTCTCCTTACCTTGGTCACCATTGGACAGAAGCACAATTCCATTTTATTAGAGTTACAGCTTCTGACAGGGATTCCCCTCCCTGGCCCAGGCAGCTTTTCTACACTTTTCGGGAATTATGGATGTTGATTTTTCCAATTATACACATCCCTGATTGAAAAGGAGACCTAAAACTTCAAAGAGGGAGGAGTGGAACATTTTCTTCCCCTGGGTAGAACTGGCTGCCTAGAGCGGCATAGGAGGGAACATGAGGAGTGTGCAGCTCAGAGAACTATTTCTCCCTCCCTGAGTTCATTCTGCATAGACAGCAAAGGGCCCCGACAAGAGGCTGGCCATCTCCCTGTCTCCATACAGGTAACAGAACTGGAACTTTGGGACCACAAGTGGGAATCAAACTGGGGTTCCTGTCTGAAGGCCCGAGAAAAGATTGTCAAAGGCAAGACAAGTTTTCTTTTACTTTTCTGTTTTAATTGGGCCTTTGGCAGTTTGGATGATGCCTTTCCACACTGCTAAATGTGAGCTTGGTACAGCCTAGTGACTCAAGATCCCTGGACACAAAAAGCCTAGATAAAACATTTTGTCTATTATGGATATTTCTTACTCCAGTCAAATGCATACAGAAAATAAACAATTTAACATTCAAAATTTTGATGCACAGACATATGCACGCGCGCGCGCACACACACACACACACACACACACACACACACACACCTTCATTATGTCAGCTAAGACGGCCTAAAGATAATGACACCCATTAGCAGTGAACAAATATAGCACCCAGATGTAGGTCTCCAACACCGTATATCAACGAAAGGAACCAAGGCTCATTGGAAAGGTCACATATTCCAATATTAAGACAAAGGATGCAAGAGATTGTTGCAGAACACACGACAGTGACAAAAGTAAGTTATTAAAAAATCAGAACGAATAATATATATATATATATATAGGATATATGTATAGGGGAAAAGAGAATCAGTTGAAAAGGCTATTGATAAAGCTGAAAGAGTTTGAAAATAAGGGAAAACAATAAGCACTTTAGTCATAAACACAAAATAAAAACTGAACACACATGAGTGTGTCATACTAAATGTGTATGACTTAATAAACAAAAGACATAGCTTATTGCTAGATGAATACCCATATTAACAATGGAGACCTTACTATCCACCATCACTTCATTCTAATCACAATCCTCTTTCTTTCAAGTTCCTATAAAATCACTTTAATTTTATTTATATATTTATTTATTACTATTTATTCCCTGATAGGGAGGACCTCCTTTTTAAGGTAGCTAAACATGTGTTGAAAATCCATTATATATTCACAGGACAGAAGCCTACTGCAGAGGCTTCTGAAAGACTCTAACTAGCAGTATATCAAAGCAGATGCGGAAACTCATAACCGAACCTTGGGTAGAGTGCAGGGAACCATATGAAAGAAGGGGGACTTAGTAAGATCTGGTGAGGACAGTAGCTCCACAAGGACAAAATATATCAGGGCACAGGGGCCTCTATGAGACTTTTTCTCCAACCAAGGACCATGTAGGGATATAACCTAGAACCCCTGCTTGGATGTAGCCCATTGTAGCGCAGTAACCAAGTGGGTTCTCTAGTAAGGGGAACAGGAACTATTTATGACATAAATTCAATAGCTGGCTCCTTTACCTCCACCCCCCCTTTCCCTGATGGAGGAACAGTCTTGCTAAGCCACAGAGGAGGACATGGCAGCCAGGCCTGGAGATACCTGATAAGCTAGGGTCAGATGGAAAGGGAGGAGGATCTCCCCTAGCAATGGACTTGGAAAGGGGCAGGAAGGAGATGAGGAAGGGAAGGAGGGATTGGGAGGGAATGAGGAAGGGAACTATAGCTGGGATACAAAGTAAACAACCCGTGATTAATATAAAAAAATAAAAATTAAAAAACCTAATATACGATCAGCTTCAGAAATACTTTTTGTGAAGAATCAAGTTATTTTTCCTTCAATATAATTCTTAATATAATATGTAATTCAATATAATTCTTAATATAATTTCTTAAGTAGCCGCTAAAGCTACTGGCGATTGTTGTCCTTTTGCAAGTCATCTAGATTGGAGTAGAGGTTTAATTTGTTCGCTCTGCCTTCACACTCTCAAAAGAGGAGCTGATACTTTCTATGTACTGACATCCACACATGACAATGAGGAAAGCTTTTTATTAACCTTGCTGCAATAAATATTGAGTAGGGAAACTTAACAAATGTGTGTGCATGTAGGTCTGCGTGTGTGTGTGTGTGTGTATGTGTGTGTGTGTGTGTGTGTTTGTGGGGGTGGTGAAAAGATCTTGCAGTGTATCCTGGGCATGGCTGCAAGTCAAGATCCTCCTGCCTTTGTTTCACAGGTTCTGACATCAGGTGTGTTCCCCCATTCCTAGCCGTCTGTTAAATCTACTATATTCACCCAGTTCATAAGAAATGCTACCCATGTTTCTTCAAAGTCTTGTTAAAGCAACATATTTCCTTTCAAAGGTAATGTTTATTGTTTCAAGTGATTCATGGAACTAATAATGCTCAAGTCCCAGATAAGAAAGGAAAATATTAAGCCAAACCCCCCAATCCACAAGAAAATTAAGATGTTGGCTTTCCATTCTGGTCAATGAAGACATATGCATTCAGAGCATATGCTTTTTCTAATGAAATTATCGGGTTTCTAATTGATGGCATTACATAGCAAGTATCATCTGGTTTTGGAGGGAGACATGTAAGGCTATTCACTAACTTTTTTTTTTTTTTAATGAATCCAACTAGCTTGAGAGTTTGGATTTGATTTGCATGTTCTGGCTTACAGTTTTAAGTTTCCTCTGATTTCTTTACAGAACATGGAGGGAGCTAAGGGTGGCAGGAATAGGAGTGAGGCATGCAAGATACTAAAATAATCAATGTGATAAATATAGGCAATATTTCTGAAATTATCTTAATCAAAAAATGATTTCTTGAGAACCACTGATTTTTTTTTTTAAACAAGGATCATCTTGTGATCCAAACTAAGTTTGAAATTCTCTGTTGAAGTCTGATGGACTCCTAAGTGGTCAAACTTTTATTTTTATTTTATTTTATTAATGTAATTTTTATTTATTACAGTTTATTCACATTGGATCCCAGCTGTAGCTCCACCTTTGTTCCTTCCCAATCCTGCCCTCCCTCCCTCATCTCCTCTCATGCCCCTTCCCCAATCCACTGATAGTGGAGGACCTCCTCCCATTCTATCTGTCCCTAGATTATCGGATCTCATCAAGGCTAGCTGCATCCTCTTCCTCTGTGGCCTGGCAAGGCTGCACACCCAGAGGCAGTTAAAGAAGGCATGGGTACTACTGAATTCTTTCGTGTTTGAAGAGGTTTTCCTCTTACTATCTAAGTGAACTATTCACGTGGTATACAATATTTAAATTACACATTATACTCCATAAAATAAATAGATGATTCTCTGCTGTAGTCTGACACCAAATGCTGTGAAACTAGCTTAGTTCTTTCCTGTCTGACTTTGCTTATATTCCTATGACCAGTTATAAAATATTCATCCCAATAATGTAACTAGAGTATACATTGTTGGTCATTTCTTTGGGTTCTTTTCCTAAGCTAGACTTGGCCCCTTCCATATTAAATTCTCAGCTGTTTTACTATAAAGAAATCTCATGTAATATTTTAAAGTATTATTTTCCTAGTATGTTTATATTCACACCAATTTGTTTCTTGGTTACCTAATTTGGCATTTTTGTGAAATATTAACTGAAAACTCATGTATGCACTACTTATTAACACATTTCAGTCTTCTCTATCCTATTTTTTTTTTTGTTTATACATTAGTTTGACTTTTCATTTTCTTTCTCTGCTTTTCAGTCTCCTTTATAATTTTATTCTGAGGTGATTTTCTCACTTTAGCAGATTAATAACTATAAAATCTTACTCAATTCTATGGAACATCATCAGAGTGATAGCTCAAGTGTCTGTGAAATATTTGATATTGTGTCCTTTTTCCCATTTAAAAATGCTTAACTCTAATTAATTTTAAATTATCATCCAGAGCAATAGGTTTTGTTGTATAATTTTCTGACATATATGCCACACTTTGCTCTTAATGTCCTGAAATTTTTCCAATATTTTTGTTTGTCTCTTGAAAATTGGCAAGTGTTTCCCGTTGTTCCTTTTCCCACACTGTGTGATGGTAGAATCTTGCTTAAAATTTAAAAGCATGGTTGCTTGGAAGAATGCTTACTTTTACAGCCTTCTTTGCAGGCAGGCATAGTCTGAGGGTATCTTGATGAATATACTAGGCATTTTGTCTTCTCTTTTCCTGGTGCTTGATATATGGATACGAGGCTGGAAACATGGTGTTTATTTGAGCCTGTAACCACATCTTGAAACAGGGATCTCTGACTGTCCTGGTGTACCATTCCTGGAATAGCAGATTACCTATTTGTTTTAGTACATGAATTCAATGTTTTTAAATTTTCTATTGAGCCACTGTTATTATGAATTTGTTCGATTGCTGTTGAAAGAGACTCTGATAGTCTTCTATGTATTTTCTTTTGTTTCTATTTTTTTTTTTATCTTTCTGGCTTTCCTGATTACGGAATGAGTAATTCCGTAGTTTCTTGGTGTTTTCCTTCATTTAATCCACATTCAGGCAGACCCTCCTGTTCTAGGAGAGGCTCGTCTCTTATTCTCTTCAGAGACTTCTGGTTTCCTCTTTAAGCTGTGGTCTACTAGAAAAATTTTGTTCATCTCACTATAGTACAAAAAAAATGGAGCATGGATTCAGGGTGGGAGCACCTGGGGTGATCGAAGTGTTAGAAGTGGGGAAATTGGCTATGGCTTTAAATGCTTTTTCCACTTCTTGCTAGCACTGTAGTCATAGGCTAATTGTTTAATTGTGTTATTATTCAGTCTCTCATTCATGAAGGATCAAAAAACTTATACTGTCTTACCTGAGTTTTGAAGATTAAACATGGTAAAAATGTCAAAGAATTAGAATTTCTCCTACTACATCCAGAGTGCTGTAGTTGAATGTAGGCACTGGATCATTATCATCATCACTATCTACATCACCACCACTTGAACTCAGTCTTACCTGGTCTTTGCTAAGTGCAGGGTGATGTTATTCACCTTCTATTCAAGGATGCATTGTAATACAGGGAAGCAGCCACAATTCTGGCAATGCATAATGCTAAATATCAACCAAGCTTGGCAGAGAAGGTTGGTTCTATTCAGTAACAACTTTAACAGGGAGAAAGAGTGCAATGTAAATTGAACTCAGATTCCCAAAGGAAAAGTTTAATGATTCTTTACAACATTGAGAGCATTAACAGGAGTTCCTCCATGTGACCATTCCATTTTCATTTCATGTGTTCAATCAGAAGAGAATTCAGTCCTTATCTTTGGACGTACAGCAGTAGGACAAACTGTTGTCAGACTATTGGGAGGGTCCTCTCCTCTCATAGGACTGGGAGTGAAGGTAAGAGGTATGCCCCTGCAAGTCTGAATTCAAGGCAATTCTCAGGTTCTTGCGGAAACACTTCTGTGTTATACATATACAGTTCTTGGGGACAAAGAATTTGTAATTCAAATCTTTCTAAAATCACCCCTGAAAGAGAAGGGTGAGAGGACCTAGGCATCTCCAGTAGGTCTTACTGGGAACACTGGATTTTCCTTCCAGGACTGAATGCTCTCATCAAGGTGTAAGGAACCTAGAGTCATCCAAGAGACACCATGGTTTCATCTAGTCTCTTGCAGATGTTCAACTGACCTCATTCCATTCAAACTTGTGCAACTGTTAACACCCACAGCTGTTGTCTGGTTCCAGAAGCCATTGGCCACTCTTGGGATCTCTAACTTCTTGTACAGTTATATGAACATTTTGTACTTTGAACTGGGACCATTGTCCTCTCTCCTTGTCATTAAGCAAAGTCAAGAAGAGTACTTGCTGCATATATAGTAGACTGGAAACTACAATATTTCAGTTGTGTTACTTGCAAAATACATAATTTGGGCAATTTTCCCCAGTGGGTCACTTAGACACTTGCTCTAATATCACCCGTGTGCCTACATCATGCAATTTATTGATCATTTTTGGTAGTATCAATTATAACCCAACAAATGTCAGTGTTTATCATTTTCTTTTACTCCTATAGATTAATCTTTTTTTGCGTGCTCTACACCTTTAGTCTCATCTAGATATAGATAGCATTTGCTTATTTTATGTAATCATACTGGATTTTGACAGCAGAGAACTTGGTACTAAATTATACAAAGTTGATCCAGCCAGTTTTTCTGTACTTAATACAATCATTAGCTTCAAGGAAAAAGTCACTAAATTCTCATCAGTTTTATGACACTTTCAGAACAACCATAGAGCTTTTGCAAAATTGTATTTGAAAACTATTCACTGAATGTGCAAGGAAATCCATTTAGTAACTGTTGGTGCAGGTTCCTGTAGGTTTACAGACTTAAAAAGTAGATTATCATCTGAGTCACCCTAGGTATTCAGAGTGAGACAAATTTTGTAATTTTTTTATAAACTAGGCATGGATATTAAATTAATTTTAAGCACTGTAGCTTATTTCAAACATTTTACAAACCATATTAAAGAACCTAAGTGTGGATTTGTTTCATTTCTTCTCTCTTAAGTCTCTAGTCTCTCTCTTTCCATCTCAAGATAATTAATCTCACTTGAACATCAAAGACTTGAGAGTTGTAGGTGTCATGACAGTTTGTGAACAGTCTGTGATCTAGGTCCAAATACCTTAATCCCTGCTAGAGCCTGTTTGCTGTTTAATGTTTCATAGATTCTCTCTGAGGCAGGCCACATCTGTTTGACAGCTGCTGCACCTGAAACAAGGTAATAAATGTAAGCATAAAATAATGATACCAAAATCTTTATTACAAATTGTAATATTTAACAATTTTACCTGTTCTATTATGTCTCTCAATTAGTTAGATCTAATATATTTTTTTGATAAGGAAGGAATTTTTCTCCCTTAACAGAAATTCTACAGCAAAACTCAAAAAACTCAAAAAAAAGAACAATTGACATAGATTTGAAGGAACATTTACAGGGTAGTATTTTTAAGTTGTATGTAAACCTTCTCTGCACTCTGCTTTTCTCTTTTCCCTGACCTATAGAATATGAACTCCTCTGTATTACATACTAAGTTGTCAGCTTTGACATTAATGTATAACTGGATGTGGGATGTTGTGTTGCCATTATTTCTCCACTTATTTTTTAATCATAAAATGAATTCCTTTATTAAAAAAAACTAGTTATTTATGAAAACATATTAAGTATCATCTACTTTAATATCAGATGTAGAAAAGCATGAATGTTATTGTTTGTTTATTCTGATAAATATAGAACAGCTAGGGTAAGGTACCCAGCTGTACCATTTTCTTCCTTTTCCCATCAGTTCCTTTCAGGTAGTAATAAGAAGAAACTGCAAGGGACATGTGAAATAGAAAGTACAGTTCTCTCTACCTGTACAGCCTACATCATAATAATTGAGAGGAAACAATGGAAAGAGGCAGAAATGGCAATGTCTGAAATTCTGACATTGTCTCCAACATCTTTCTGCACCTTAGGCTCAGGGTTCATTGCAGATGAGGGGTGAGAAGACTGTAGGAGCCAAAAATATAGCAACTTTGCTGTGCGATTGTGTCTCCTAGAAACGTGTGAGAAGATACACCCAGAATGTCTCCCTCACATTGCTACCCAAACAGGACATCACCAAGGATGACATCATTAAACATACATATGAAAGAGCGATAGCCCACTGGGTCTCAACCCTAGACAAAAAACTATCAGACACTAAATAATGCTGAGGCTATGAAATATTCTTCCCGGAGAAGAACACACCAATGCCAACAGCAAATACTTATCCAACAGCAAATGGTCAACCCTAAAAACATGTACGTAAAAATAACATTATATAAGGGTAAGTCATATTTTTATATTTATAAATATACATGTGTATAAATATATACATAACAACAACTGAGAAAAAGGGCTGTGAATTTGCAGAGCAGTGGTGACACACACCTTTATTCCCAGCTCTCAGAAGTCAGAGGCAGGAAAATCTCTGTGAGTTGAAAGCCAGCCTGCTCTACAGACAGAGTTCCCAGACAACCAGGTCTACACAGAGAAACCCTGTCTCAAAAAACAAAAAGAAAGATAGACAAGACAAAAGGTTGTGAATCTGATTGACAGTAAGGAGGGTACATGTGAAGAGTTGGATCAGGGAATAAAATGAAGGGGAAATATGCAATAATATTATAAATTTAAAAAATAATATAACTATTTAAAATAAACAATAGTCTGCCTGTGTCCCAGACTAACATGGAAATAAAAGAGGGGTTATATGATTCAGATACAGACTATTGTAACTTTCGTAGCTATTTGAAAGTCTGAATTCCAATTCTGACCTGGTATGGTGACACACTGATCTGTCTTAAAGATTAGAACACTGAGTACTGTTGTTCTCTGCTCTAAGACATAATCAAGCTGGGCCTGACAGTAACCTGGCCAGGAGACTGCCTCTCAGGAAAGATAGCGCACCTGAAGAAAGACTGAGATGATGGGAGGCATGAATAGCTTTCCATGAGATAATATTTCTGAGTCCACAGAAGCTCCTCCCTCAGGGCAGTTCCTTGCATTTTTTTTCTCTACACTCTTTAAGCATGCCTACTTTACTGAGTTCTAATTCAAACAGGGAAATTTCTTTTCCCCATTTTCTTTTTTTAAATTAATTTATTTTAATGAATACAGTTTATTCACTTTGAATCCCAGCTATAGCCCCCTTCCTCAGCCCCTCCCAATCCCACCCTCCTTCATCTCCTCCCAGGTCCCTCACCAAGTCCACTGGTAGGGGAGGTCCTCCTTTCCTTCCTTCTGACCTTAGCCTATCAGGTCTCATCAGGAGTAGCTGCACTGTCTTCCTCAGTGGCCTGGTAAGGCTCCTCTATCCTCACGGGTAGGTGATCAAAGAGCCAGTCACTGAGTTCATGTCAGAGAAATTCCCTGTTCCCCTTACTAGGGTACCCATTTAGAGGCTGAGCTGCCATGGGCTACATCCATACAGAGGTTCTAGGTTATCTCCATGAATGGTCCTTGTTTGGAGTATCTGTCTCAGAAAAGACCCCTTTGCCCAGATTTTTTGGTTCTGTTGCTCTCCTTCTGGAGCTCCTGTCTCCTCCACATTTTTCTCTCTCCCCCTTATTTCATAAGATTCCCTGCACACTGCCCAGTTTGGCTATGAGTCTCAGCATCTGCTTTGTAGAGTCACATCTGCTGGGTGGAGTCATTCAGAAGCCCTCTGTAGTAGGCTTCTGTCCTGTTCCCTGTTTTCTCCCTCTTCTGATATCCATCCTGTTTCCTTTCTGAGTGAAGATTGATCTTACCCAGGGTCCTCCTTCTTACTTAGCTTCTTTAGGTGTACAGATTTTAGTATGTTTATCCAATATTATATTTTTACTATCCATTTATAAGTGAGTATATAGCATGTGTGTCTTTCTGCTTCTGGGATACCTCACTCAGGATGGTCTTTTCTAGATCCCACCATTTGCCTGAAATTTCATGATTTCCTTGTTTTTAATTGCTGACTAGTATTCCATTATGTAAATGTACCACAATTTCTGTATCCATTCCTCCATTGAAGGACATCTCAGTTGTTTCCAGGTTCTTGCTATTACAAATAAAGCTGCCACAAACATGGTTGAGCAAATGTCCTTGCTGTATACTTGAGCATTATTTGGATATTTGCCTAGGAGTGGTATAGCTGGATCTTGAGGAAGCACTATTCCTAATTGTCCGAGAAAGCTCCAGATTGATTTCCAAAATGGTTATACAAGTTTTAATACCCACCAACAGTGGAGGAGGGTTCCCCTTTCTCTACATCCTCTCCAGCATGTGTTGTCACTTGAGGTTTTGATCTTAGCTATTCTGATGGTTGTAACTTTCCCCCTTTTCTATCTCTGCTTTAGAGGCAGACAAAATTCCTAATCTTCTTTTTTCTATAATTTTGGGCTTTCTTACCTTTTTTTTAAAGATCCAACCCACCTTCATATTTTTTCCACAACTTCTTGAAGAACTCCATTGTTTAAGCTAACTTATATTTTGTCTACCTCTTCATAGTCTGATTCCTGGCACCTGGCAAGATGTAGTTTGCTTGCTTTGTTTTATTCTCTCAAACTCTGATAAAAATACACCTCAAGATTCTGAATAAACAACAAAACAAAAGCGATTTCCTACATTTTCTTCCTTACCTCCCTCTCTTCAGTTCTCCTTCCCTTTGACATTATTCTCTTTGACATTACTCTCTTGTACTTTTTCTCTTTTTCCTTTTCTTCTTTTACTAGATGACTAATCCTGTAAACATAAAGAAAAAACAGCTTTAAAGGTGATCACTTAAATTCTCTCAAAGCTTATCCTTGAAACCACAAAGATAAAACAAGACAGAAAATTGCCATTCCATAGGCCCATACAGTGTATGTGGCTATGAATGCCATCCCTGAAACATTTAATTATCAATCTGAAAATATGCTAGGTGACGTAGATGAGATACAGTGGACACAGTGGGGGTAGAATGTAATCGAGGAGATCTTGTTTATAACTCTCACAAATCTTACTAATACATATTTACATTTTTGGAAAATGTGAGCATCTTAGAAGTCAATTCAAACACACATACAAACACACACTCATGTACATACATTCACACACAAACATTTTTTTCTGCTTTCCTACCAGATATTTATTGCAGAAAGAGTAATAGTTTTCTTCCTTATCATTTTTTCTTTTTCTTCTTTTTTTTTTAATAGTTCATCAAAACTCAACAAAGTTAAGAGCTACCTAAGACTCAGGAAAATATATAGATAAAAATAAGTACAAAAGAACAATTATAGATGACTTTAAGTTGTGCCCCGCTACGTAGGTTCTATTTAGGTAGATAGCAATTATTGACACAATACCACATCCACCTAGTAATTAATAATTTTTATTTAGGCTTTGGCCACATAGGAAATTTTATAAACCATGGAAACAGAAATCTCAAATCTGCACTTACAGTAATTAATCTGCAGCTCATATTCATATTAAAATAAGTCTGATATTACCTACTCACTTCCTGAGCAAGCTTCCTGCTTGGTCTTTTTCAGTCTTGTTTCCTTCACGGGTAAGATACATATAAATCATAGTTATGAAGGTCTCTAGAGACCTTCCACAATATGTCTAAACCTATCATTATTTCAATGCGCATTTTCAATGGTTTCCACTCTACACTATGTAAGTGCTTTCCCATCAGTAAGTTAAAGACCTGAATCTAAAGCATGTCTCCAGATATGCATTGCATTATATGACATTATTTCATTGTATTTTCCGAATTACGACATCACAAAATTGAGGATATTTTTCAGTTTAAGGTAAATAATGTCTCGCTCAGATAATCATGTAATTAATTGGTTCACATCATAAAATGCAGCTAGAGCTGTGGTTTGGGTTTGTTGATGGAGAAACAACAGCAATAAATGTCCAGGTCCATGTCATTAGTCCCCACTGTTAACTGCCCAGGCTTTTCAATGCAAGATATTCTCCACAAATAGCTGCAAAATAGCTATGATTAAGAGAAATCTTAAAGAGTGGTATTTCATGAGAAGAATTAGACAGATTAAGAGGTGTGGCCTTGTTAGAGTAGGTACAGTCTTTTTGGAAGAAGCATGTCATTGGGGTTGGGTAGCCTTTGAATATTCAAAAGGCCTCCATCTCTCTGCCTTCAGACCATTCAGCCACTGTTCCAGCACTTTGTGTGCTACTATGCTCCCCACCATAATGTTAATGAAATAAACTTCTGAAACTGTAACAGAGTGAAAGCGATTTGCACAGTTTATTTGTATTCATAAGGATATGCATACTGTTTTAAGGACATCCTTAATTGCAAAGTGGTTGTAATTGAAAGTAGTAGCTATTGTGAAGGGGGTTGTTTCCCTAATTTCAGGGAACAGGAAAGGAGCCTTTCATAGAGGGCCTCTGAAATACTCTACCCAGTAGGGTATCAAAGCAGATGCTGAGACTTATAGACAAACTTTGGGTAAAGGGCAGGGATTCTTATGGAAGAAAGAGGATATAGTAACACCTGGAGGACCAGAGCTCCACAAGGAGAGCAACAGAGCCAAAAGACCTGGGGCTTATGGAGAGCCTGCAGAGACTGAAGGATAAACCAAGGGCCATGCATAGAGAAAACCTAGACTCCCTGCTCAGACATAGTCCATGGGCAGCTCAGTCTCCATGTTCGTTCCCTAGTAAAGGGAGCAGGGACAGTCACAGGCATGAACTTGATTGTCTGCTCTTTGGTCACCTCCCTCTGGCTAGTTGGACTTTGTAGGTCACAAAGAAAGAAGAGCCAGACAGTCCTGATGATAGCTGCTACTGTCAGATACTAGGGGAGGAGGACTTCCCCTATCAGTAGACTGGGGGAGGGGCATAAGGGGAGAAGAAAGATGGAGGGTGGGACCAGGGGGAGATTTATTTAATTACAAGTGAATAACTTGTAAAATAATAATAATAACAATAATATTAATGAAAAAAATTAAAAAGAAAGTGATGGCAATATCACCTAGAATCCCATGGAAGGGCCTTGTACCACACAGTCATTTCTGAATTATTCCAAGGAGAAGAATAGACTGTTCCTACTATAATGTCAGGTAATACTTTTTAAATTTGTGTATTTTTATCCTGTAATTTTTATTACTTTTGGGTTCAATTTTAATATGTGTATCATATATCACCATTTTAGGATGGCAATCTCAAATATGATATTCTACAAGATACCTAATAACTAACAGAAAGGCTGATTTACAGGGCTGGTTCTTTGTTAAAATAAAAAACAAATAAAAACAATATTGACAAAATTAAGTTCAAATTGTAAGCTTGGAGAAGTTAAAATATGAGCTCACAAAACTGCTGATGACTTAAATGTTACTATGTAATAGAAATGAGTGTGGTAAACATACTGTCATGAATAACTGAAAAATTTAAAAATGCTGGTACTAAGGTTGTTGGCCTGATTCTTAACTGAATAAATTAAAGACAAATAATTGATATTTTCTCTTACAGCTCTGACAAAAAAAAATCAAACATGTAAAAATGTACTGTCTAAAACATGTGATAATTGTTCTGCCTGTTTTTTTGTCAGCTTGACCTAAAGTATAGTCATCAAAGAGGAGGAAACATCGAAAGTTAAATGACTCTATAAGATCTGACTATAGGCAAGCCTCTAGGGTATTTTCTTATTTAGTGATTAACTGGGGAGGGCCCAGCCCATTGTGGGGAGGCCACTGCCATGCAGGGCTGGTGATCCTGTGTTCTAGAAGATAGCAGACTGGGCAAGCCATGAGTGAGCAAGCCAATAAGTAGCAATCCTTCACTGTTTTGGGGTCTGCTCCTGCCTCCAGTTTCCTGCCCTGTTTGAGTTCCTGCCCTGACTTCTGTCAATGATGCACTGTTGCTTGGAACCTGTTTCTTCCCCAGGTTGCTTTGGCCCCAGTGTTTTATCATAGCAATAGTAACACTGATTAAGACAGTGACATACTGTGAATGACAGAAATCAACAAGCACAGGTTGCTTTCACCACAGAGAAGCTTACATATGCAATGTGAAAAGCTGAAGGATGTAAAAAAGTAAAAGCAATAAAAGAATCAATGATTGAATCCAGTAAATAAATAGATGTCTTATAATTAAATATGTTAAAAGTTGTTGACTGAATTATATACCAAGGATAATATCTATCAAAGTGACAAGTAAAGATCAGTAAATGATTCTAATTGGAAGGTTATTACAGATCAAAACATAAGGTATTTTTATTTTCATTGCTAGAGAAGAAATAATACACATCTGCTATAAACTTAAAAGTAAGCTGAGAAACAATGTTATAAAGTTTGTTTACCTTTCATACAGAAACTGGACTAAGATAATACATAAAAACGCAAACAAATAATATTTCACTAGAACAGAGGTTCAAATATCTTTAAAAAACAAGTCAATCTAAACAGATACTTCAAAAACATAACATGAGTAACTGGACTTATGTAAGTAATACAGTTGTTTTAACAGTTGAAAAATAAATCAGCACAATATTGCTACCTTAAAATAATAAAATAAAATGGTGACAGATTAAAAAAAAAGCTTTTAATAAAATCCATACACATCTGATTTGGAGATACACTTAGGGGTAGAGAACTTACCTAGATCACAAATCAGGCTCTGGATTTGATTTGCATCACACACACACAAATTCATGTGTATTCATGTTTTTGTAAATGTATCATTAAATAGAAACAGAATTATCATTTTCCTGGAAATTTTCTATCTATTCTTCTTTAAATTAGAAAAAAGAAAAAGTAGTTTTCCTTCAACTTTTATTCCACATTGGAGTGCTGGTTTCAGGAGGAACATTAAGGCAAAATCTTTGATCAAGAAAGAAGAAATATGCCAGTGTCATGCATGGTACTGGCATAGAACCAGACTGGTAGATCAATGGACTTGAATAGAAGACCTAGAAATAAACTCACACACACACACACAATTATGGACACCTGATTTTTGACAAAGATGCCAAAACCATACAACGGAAAAAAGATAGCATCTTCAACAAATGGTGCTGGTCTAACTGGATGTCTACATGTCGAAAAATGAAAATAGATCCATTATTTATCGCCCTGCACAAAACTAAAGCGGATCAAAGACCTCAATATAAAACTAGACACACTAACCCTGTTTGAAGAAAAAGTGGGGAAGAGCCTTGAACTCCTTGGCATAGGAGATGACTTCCTAAACAGAACACCAACAGCACAGGCTCTAAGATCAACAATCAATAAATGGGAACTTATGAAATGGAAAAGCTTCTATAAAGCAAAGGACACTGTCATCAGAACAAAACACCAGGCTGCGGACTTGGAAAAGATCTTCATAGACCTTATGTCTGGCTGAGGGCTAATATCCAGAATATATAAAGAACTCAAGAGGTTAAACACGAACAAACCAAGTAACCCAATCAAAAAATGGGGAACAGAGCTAAACAGAGAATTCTCAATAGAGGATTATCGAATGGCAGAGAAACACTTAAAGAAATGCTCAACATTCTTAATTATCAGGGAAATGCCAATCAAAACTACCCTGAGATTTCACCTTACACCCATCAGAATGGCTAAGATAAACAACTCAAGTGACAACACATGCTGGAAAAGATGTGGAGAAATGGGAACGCTTCTCCATTGCTGATGGGAATGTAAATTTGTACAACCACTTTGGAAATCAATCTGACACTTTCTTAGAAAATTAGGAATAGTATTGCCTCAAGATCCAGCTATATTATTTCTTGGCAAATATCCAAAATATGCTCAACTATACAACAAGGACATTTGCTCAACCATGTTCATAGCATCTCTATTCATAATAGCCAGAAGTTGGAAACAATCCAGATGTCCCTCAGTTGAGGAATGGATACAGAAATTGTGGTACATTTACACAATGGAATACTACTCAGCAATTAAAAACAAAGAAATCATGAACCCTGCAGGCAAATGGTGGGAACTAGAAAAGATCATCTTGAGTGAGGTAACCCAGAATCAGAAAGACACACATGGTGTATACTCACTTATAAGTAGATATTTGACATATAACATAGAATCATCATACTAAAGTCTGTACACCTAAAGAAGGTAAAGCAAGAAGGAGGACCCTGGGTAAGATGCTCAATCATCATGTAGAAAGGCAAGTGGGATAAACATCGGAAGAGGAGGAAAACAGGGAACAGAACAGGAGCCTACCCCAGAGGGCTCAAACCCAGAATCTTTAGAAATAAAGTTCACTTGTTCTGTTGCTCTCCTTGTGGAGTTCCTGTCCTCTCCAGCAACAAAACAAGAAAATTTGAACACAGGGAACTTCCCAAAGACTCATACTCCAACCAAGGACTATTCATGGAGATAACCTAGAACCCCTGCACAGATGTAGCCCATGGCAGTTTAGTGTCCAAGTGGGTTACATAGTGATGGGAAGAGGGACTGCCTCTGACATAAACTGATTGGCCTGCTCTTTGATCATCTCCCCCTGAGGGGGGAGCAGCCTTACCAGGCCACAGAAGAAGACAATGCAGCCATTCCTGATGTGATCTGATAGACTAAGATCAGAAGGAAGGAGAGGAGGACCTCCCCTATCAGTGGACGTGGGGAAGAGCATGCATGCAGAAAGGGGAGGTAGGGTGGGAGCGGGAGGGGGAGGAGGGAGGGGCTTATGGGGGGATACAAAATGAATAAAGTGTAATAAATAATAATAATAATAATAATAATAATAAAGCAAAAAAAAGAAATAAAGTTCACTACAAAGCTTCAATTTTCTTTCATTTTCAGTGAAAGATTCTAAGAACATTTTTTAGTACCTAGATAATTAGAGACATATGCAATAATTATTAATTTGAAATTTTAATATTGTTAATATTTCTTTGGATTTAGTGATTTAATGCAATACAATTAATATCCCAGCTATCATTTTTGTCAGAATATGTATGCTGAGCGTAAAACATATATGGAAATGTACCATGGAATTGTCTGAATATCTTGAACATGATGAATGAAATTTTCAGTCTTCAAACGCTTGGCTTCATGACCAACAACAAAGCTACATTAACCAAGGCAGTGTGGGTCAGTGACACAAAAGGCATGAGTGGAACAAACCAGAAAGTCCAGAAATAGAGTCTAACAGAGAGAGAGGATTCACACCAGGGCACAATTATGAGGAAAGAGATTTATTTCCAAAAGTAACATGAGCTAAGAGCACAGAGAAAGCAAGAGAGCCTCAGCTTGAGGCACATACTGCACAGCATTAGAGAAGTGAGAGGATCCATATGCCCAGGAAGAAACAAGGGAAGGAGTCAGGACAAACAAGGGACAAAGGAGGGAGAGAGAGAAAGAAGAAACAAAGGATGCAAAGATTTATTAAATTTAAATTTTTATCATTTTTTAACCACAGAATTGGAAAACCCATTTTTAAAACAGATTTCATGAGTTCCTGTAAGTCTGTATGGTGGACTCTGCAATATATACAGTGGGCTCAATAATATCCAAAATTTTAAGATTGCTTTAAAATTGTAATGAATGATTTTATTTATTAAAAAGAAAATATAAATACGATGGAGAAGTTGGCTCAGTGGGTAAAAAGACTTGATACAAAGTCTGGTGACCAGAGTTTGATCTCGGAGAACAATGTGGTGGAAAGACAGAAGCAGCTCCAGGAACTTATCTTCTAACCAGCAAAGCTTCAAAACTTTGCTGTGCCAAATGCCCCTCCACACACCCTCTCTTCTACATTTACACATACAGGCTGTCCTACATGAAAATTCGTGCACACACACTCAAACTCACACGTGCACACACACTATTCTACACCACGCACACACACACAATCCTACATACCCATGCATGCATACACACTGTACTGCATGCCCAGGCATGAACACTCACACTGTACTGCATCCCGTGCATGCACACACACACTGGGCTACATGCTGAAGCATGCACACACACACACACACTGGGCTACATACTGAAGCGTGCACACACACAAACACACACTGTGCTACATGCTGAAGCATGCACACACAAACACACACACACTGTGCTACATGCTGAAGCGTGCACACACAAGCACACACACAGTGTGCTACATGCTGAAGCGTGCACACACACAAACACACACACACACACACACTGTGCTACATGCTGGAGCGTGCACACACACAAACACACACACACACTGTGCTACATGCTGAAGCATGCACACACACAAACACACACACACACTGTGCTACATGCTGAAGCGTGCACACACAAGCACACACACAGTGTGCTACATGCTGAAGCGTGCACACACACACACACACACACTGTGCTACATGCTGAAGCGTGCACACACACAAACACACACTGTGCTACATGCTGAAGCATGCACACACACACACACACACACACTGTGCTGCATGCTGAAGCGTGCACACACACACACACACACACACACTGTGCTACATGCTGAAGCATGCACACACACGCACACACACACTGTGATGCATGCTGAAGCGTGCACACACACACACACACTGTGCTGCATGCTGAAGCGTGCACACACACACACTGTGATGCATGCTGAAGCGTGCACACACACACACACACACACACACACTGTGATGCATGCTGAAGCGTGCACACACACACACACACACACACACACTGTGCTACATGCTGAAGCGTGCACACACACACACACTGTGATGCATGCTGAAGCGTGCACACACACACAAACACACACACACTGTGATGCATGCTTTATGTGCAGGCACATGGAAGTAAATAAACAAATCTAATGACTTTCAAATAGCAGAACTGACTAACAGCTCCTATGGAGAATGCTCACTATCATTAGTCACAGGCAAAGTGGTTTGACAGCTATCAAAATGTCTTAAAGACTAGTAAGGCTACAAAATCATGAAAACACCTGACACTCTCATACCTCAGGGGTGGAGTACTGCATGAATGCTTAGTTTATGAAGCCTTTTGAAACTATCTTACTAAGGTAAATGTACACCCTTTCTGTAACCCAGCAGTTCTGCTGATTGCTTCTAAAAGAGGTGGGAAGACAGGAGGACCAAGAAAATATAACAAATCTAAATAATTGTGTGGCTATTACTTTCCAAACTATCTACTAAATATATGTAAATTTCATTGTTTGATGACTATATTTCAAAAAATGCAGTTTGTATGTAAAAAACTTACCCAATACAAAGAAAAGTCACAGAAGATAACTCTCCAGTTAACAGATAACTCTCAACAGAACATGATGCCTGGTCAGTCACAGCACGGAACTGCTTTATGAATGAAGCATTCCAATAATGGTCATGGCCTACGTAAGTGCAAAAGAGCTGTGCTCTATTGTGATGTTTGTTGTTTGCATGTGCAAAATTAACATCATCAGACACAGTTAGGTTTGAGTCTACAAAGTAAATTTATCTATAAACACAAAACATAGGAAACAACATGTTGTCCTGGTTGACGTGTGTTGGCTTAGAGCAAAACTTACATAAGCTTTACAGTCCGTACTGCATGATCCTAAAGCCCTTCCCTTCAGCTTGTGATTTTAAGGTAGACAAGTCAAAGTTTTGTATGTGGAAGGTTAGTAAAAATGATAGTCTTCAATTCATATGTCATGTGTCTTCCTTATTGATCTGTTGCTCTTAGCTTGATAAATCTGAATTATTTCAAGATGTCATGACATTAAATTTTTCAGAGCTACAAAGACAAAATGCATTGACTTATTGGCCCTGGAACTATTTGTTATCCTTTTTGAACCTTCTGTAAGGAAACAAAGGGAACAGGAAAGTCCACATTCCAGTTGATTTTCTCCTTTTTTTTTTTTTAATTTTATAGTTGGGCTTCAAAAGTTTGAGATATTTTCGAAGGCTGTAAATGTCTCCAGATACTTCTTAAATTGTGGGACAATTAATGCTATGACAAAAAAAAAATAAGCTAACTAAATGAAAGGTGAAGTGTTTTTACCTGAAATTAGAACAGCTTCGATAAAACCTGAAAGATAGCCACTGCATTATGGAAATAGGTTAGTGTCAAACACAATTAAGAGCTAAATTACTATGAATCACATTCATTGTTTCTTAAACCTGGGATAAATAACAGGTGAGGTTTTTTTTTTTTGTTTTGTTTTGTTTTTCTTTTTCGTTTCCTACAAAGAAAATGGACATGGAATGAATTTAACATACATTGTGGTATATATATCAAACCGGGTTGACAGATCTTTATTGTTTTGCTGGTTGCCAGAAAAATAGCAATACCTTTTCAAGTTTGTGGACAGACAGTGAGTTTCATGTGTTATCAGAGCACTACCTGAGTTAATTTGCCACTTAGTACTACGTCTGAACAAAATCCTCACAGTAAACAAAGTGTGTTCCACAGTAAACACACTTATCCTCAAGCTGAGTGATGGAGCCAGCTCAATAAATAAAACCCTGGCAGTAATACCTTACCGCTACAATTAAAAACTAATTATTGGTTTAAAATAAACAGCATGCTAATTTCATTCATTATGTGTGGCAAAGTCCTGTGGAGCTCCTGTATTTGAGAACTTGTTTAGCTATTGAACATTAATACATGTGTTGTGTGTTATATACATTTTTTCTTTTTTTTTGATTTTATTATTACTTTTTTTATCAGTTACATTTTATTAACTCTGTATCCCAGCCGTGTCCTGATCCCTCATTCCCTCCCAGTCCCTCCCTCCCTCCCTCATCTCCACCGTGCCCCTTTCCAGGTCCACTGATGGGGGGACCTCCTCCCCATTCATCTGATCCTGTTTTATCAGGTATCTTCAGGACTGGCTGCAAAGCCCTCCTCTGTGGCCTAACAGGACTGCTCCTCCCTTCGGGGGTGGGGAGACCAAAGAGCCAGTCATTGAGTTCTTGTTAGAAATAGTCCTTGTTCCCCTCACTTTGGGAAACCAATTGGTTACTGAGCTACCACAGGCTACATCTGAGTGGAGGTTCTAGGTTATATCCATACATGGATAAAAGTGTTCTAGTAATGACTAATAGTCACTAGAACACCAGAATACATCAAGAGGTCTTGTGACTGGTTGAAAAAAGTCATTCATTGTTGCTGTAATTGCTCATCGCAGCACATCTAAAATCAAGCAAAAAACAAAACAACAGGAAAAACTTCCTGTTGTTATAAATGATATGTGTGTGTTCCAATTTCTTTTAAAATTCCCAATGCTTTATTTACCCATTTTGTTTATGATTGAAGTAGTGAATGATATTCTCAATGAGGCAATAAAATAACAGATAATAATGCACCAACACCAGCCATTCAAAAGATTCAGGTCAATGAAACAAAACAGAAAGCCTGGAAGGAATTATGCATTTCAACACACAGCTGATTTTAGAGAGAAGTGCCAAGAACACACAATGAAGAAAGGACTAACTTTTTAGTAAATGTGTTGGGAAACTGGGTATCCACATACAGGAAAGGAAGCTATATATCTGCATTTCACCTCTTTCAAAGGTAAATTAAAAATGGATTAAATATTGGACTCTAAGACCTGAAACTATGAAAACTTTATAACAAAGCATGAGGGGACAATTTAAAGACCTATAAATCAATTTTTTTTGGAAAACACTTCAAAAGTATAAGATATTAAAGCCAAAAATAGTCAAATGAAAGTATATCAAAATAAAAAGCTTTTATAAAACATGGGAAATAATCAACAGAGAAAAAGACAACATATAGAATACAAGAAGTTGAGACCTATTTGACAAGAAGTTAAATATATTAATATTATGTATATTCATATATATTAATATCAGACTATATCGATCCCTTCAGAAACTCAATAACAAAAAACAGTCTAATTTTAACATTAGTGATGAAATTAAATGAACTTTTCTCAGGAGGAGATTTGTACATAGTCAATAATATATTTCATAACACTAATCATGTGAGAAATGCAAACAAAACCATAATTAAATATAACATTACTTAACTGTGATTTGCTAGAACTAAAAAAAAAAAAAAAAAAAAAAAAAAAAAGATAACAAGTATTGGGAAGGAGGTTAATGAATAGAATACTTGCGCTTTCTTCATGAGAATAGAAATACACATACACATTGTGGATCATACTATAAATGGCTTCTAAAAGTTAGAAATTAAATAAACTTATGATAGAGCCATCTCATTGCTTGTTATTTATGCAAAGAATATAAAACCGGTATGTCAAAAAGAGACACCTATATCCCATGTTACAGGAACACTATACAAAAAAGGCAAGAAGTCAACAAAGGATTTTATACATCAACTGATAAACAAATTGGAAATTGTAGTTAAATACACAGCAAATATTAATTAGTCATAAAATGAAAGCAATCCTGACAATGTGGATGAAAATGTATATCATTGTGTTACATGAAATAAGCCAATGAAAGACAGACAAGATCAACATGGTCCTTTGCATAGGTGTAATTAACAATGTTGATCTCGGCACAGTGGTTTTTATCATAGTTGGAGAGAATATGGGAGGTGGATGATGAAATGACTCCCAAGTTAAGAACAGTGAGGAGTAAGACATTCTGCCATGCAATTGCAGGCTAGACTGACCATAGTTAACAATCACATCCTCCTTTCCAGTTCTCACAACAATCATATGAAACAGGATTTGTCCATTTTTTATTCTTGAGAATTTTTATTTTTCATAGTCTTCAATATTCATCTTGACAGTGTTTTGGTATGTTCAATTTATAGAAGTTTTGTTATTGTTATTTTTGTTTAATTTGCTTCAAAATTATTACAATACTATCACCTCATATGTGATTATTTTCCCATGATTTGGCTTATATAGGTGTAACTTAGCATTTAACTAACTCATTACTTTCTTAGCAAAGCAACTACAGTCATAAAAACCTTTGGTGTATTTTTTTTCTTATTTAATCTAACTGTGAATTCATGGCTACTCCAAATACAACATTTAATACATGACTATATGTTTTTTTATTACATGCATATTTTTTAAATTTTAAATTTTATTTTTTCACAATTTTTCATTATATATTGCAATTGAAGCCCCCTCCATGAACTCCCTCCATTCCCACCCTCCAATGGTGGAGAACTCCCCCTTTCAGTGGACTAGGGAAAGAGAACAGGGGGGAAGAGGGATTTGTTCATTTTTAATATGATATATTTCATTCTTAGGTATTTAAGTAATGAGCAATTTAAGACTTGAAGGGTATTCTTCCATCAAATGAAAGCCTTCAATAGGTAACAAAAACAATTCAGTTCAGGAAGCTGAACTTGATAAATTATCTCAAACTAACTTTCAGATGACATAAGAGAAGAAGTAAATAAGTAAAGAAATTGAGAATAAGTAAAAATAGAACAGTCAGAGAAACAGGCAAATTTACAACACAAAGAAGTACTATGTGTACTTGCTATAATTGAATCACAAATTAGATTTTAACAGAGTATGCACAGGATCTAAAGTACATAACACTAGTGGGCTCAGTGAGGCCCACCCAACATTAAGGAATGAGGAAAATCTCTCCCGCAGTGCCTAGGGACTGCTACTCCATTATGAACAGGAAATGCTCTTCTACTGTGTGCTTACTACTCATACTTTAGTTCAAATCCAAAATGATAATTAATGGCATAGTTCAGGGAATCAGTTCCACAGGAATAATTAATTCTACAATTCTTGGTAAAAATATGAGCCTCTTTTTATAGTCTTGTTTTAATCTTAAAATACACAGGTGAATGAATAAATAAGCATGTAAATTACTGCACTTAAAACTGCTAAGAGGATGAGACTGCGAGCTAACTGGATGTCTACATTTGGGAAAATGCAAGTAGATCTACTTGTACCACCTACACAAAACTCAAGTCCAAGTGGATCGAAGAAAAGAAAAACCAATACGCTAAAGCTAAAAGAAGAGAAATTGGAGAATAGCCTTGAACACATTGGCACAGAATACATGTTTCTGAACAGAACCCAATAGCTCAGGCAATAAAGTCAACAATTAATAAATGGCACCTCATGAAACTGAAAAGCTTCTATAAAGCAAAAGACACTGTCAAAAGGACAAAATGGCAGCCTACAGAATGGAAAAAGATTTTTACTAATACTACATCCAACAGAGGGCTAATATCCAAAATATTTAAACAACTCAAGATATCAAACACCAACAAATCAAATAATTCAATTCAAAAATGAGATATAGATCTAAACAGTGCATTCTCAACAAAGGAATCTCCAATGATCAAGAAGCACTTAAAGAAATGCTCAAAGTCCTTAGTCATTGAAGAAATGCATATCAAAATAACTTTGATATTTCATCTTACACACATCAGAATGGCTAAGATAAAAAAACTCACTGACAGCACGTGCTGGTGAGGATGTGAAGAAGGAGGAACACTCTTCCATTGCTGGTGGGAGTGCAAACTTCTCTAAGCTCTTTGGAAATCAATTTGATGGCTTCTCAGAAAATTAGGAATAGTTCTACCTCAAGACCCAACTATACCACTCCTGGGCAAATACCCAAAAGATGCTCCCCAGTACAACAAGGACATTTGCTCAACTATGTTCATACAAGCTTTATTCATAATAGCCAGAAACTGGAACAACCTATATGTCCTTCAACCAAAAAGTGGATAAAGAAATTGTGGTACATTTACACAATGGAGTATTACTCAGGTATTAAAAAAATGACATGAAATTTATAGTCATCTGGATGGAACTAGAAATGATCATTCTGAATGAGGTAACCCAGACCCAGAAAGATAAACATAGTATATATTTACTCATAAGTGGATATTAGCCATAAAGTAAACGATATAATCCACAAACTCAAATAAACTAAGTGAAACAGAGGGCTCAAAGGGGAACACTTGAATCTCACTGAGAATGGAAATAGAAAAGACATCATGGATGGATTAGGAAAAGTGACTGAGTAGATTGGGGGCTAGGATAGAAAAGTAGTAGAAGGACAAATGAAGAGAGTACTGAGAGAGAGAGAATGGTTTTGGGGAGGTGCATTTCTGGGACTAGCTAGAAATCTAGGGCAGTGGAAACTCCCAGGAATCCTTGAGGGTGAGCCTCCCCAAGACACCTAGTAATGGGGAATAAAGAACTTGAACTAGCCATCTCCTATAACCAACCAAGACTGACAATGGAGGAGACACCAATCCAGTCACAAAACCTTCAACTTAACAATTTGTCCTGCTTACAAGATATGACAGGGTAAAGATGGAGCAGAAATTGAGGGAATGGCTAACCAATAACTGGTCCAGGTAGAGACCCATTCATGGAAAGAAAGGCAAACCTTGACACATTAATGATATTTTGGTATACAAACAGACAGGAACCTTACATAACTGTCATCAGCAACTGATGGAAACAAATTCAGAGACCTATAGTCTTACATTGAGCAGAGCTCAGGTAACCCTGCAGAAGAAAGGGAGGAAGGATTTTAGGAGCCAGAGGAGTCAAAGGTGCCACAAGAAAACCTACCAAATCAACTATCCTGGCTCACAGAGATTGGGCTACCAACTGGAAAGCATGCATAAGATTGACCTAGGCCCTCTACACATGTGGACAAGCTGTGTAGCTTTGTCTTCATGAGAGACTCTTAACAGCAGGAACAGGGGCTGTCTCTGACTCTATTTGTGGCCTGTCTTTGGGAGCCTTTCCCCTAACTGGGCTGCCTCATCAAGCCTGAACAGAAGATGTTCCTAGTTTTATTGGAACTTGATATGCAAAGACTGGTTGACATCCATGGGAGGTCTCTCCTTTTCTGAAAAGAAAAGGGAGGAAGAGTGGTTGTTGGGAGGAGAATTGGGATGAGAGGAGGAAGGGAGGAGATGTAAAGTAAATACATAAATTAATTAATTATAAAAAAGCAGTTCATCTTTCATGCTTATGCTAAAAGTAATATAATCTTATGTGCTTTTCACCAAAGATATAGTCCTAGGTCTAATTTGGAGTTTAGTTTCATTGTCATATTTATAAATCCTATAATAAATTGCCTTTGTCAATTAAAAAAAACTGTTGAGAAGAAATCTTAGCATCTACACAGATGTGAAAGAATGAAAATTTTCAGTCACAAGTAAATCTGGTGTTGTTCTGCAACTCTGCTCCTGTAGTCCCACAAGCATTCATTGCTGGCTAGCTTTACACCTGGTTTTCTCATTATTATAATAGAAAAGCCACTACAAAGGGAAGGTCTATCATGGCATTAATTATAGCACTGAAAAAAAGTGTGCCACAAAATTATCAAAATACAGCATTGCTAATTGACAGAACAAATGTGCTGCTACAAACCTAGTTGTAAAAGAAGCAGTGTACCTATATCATTAGAGGAGGGTCATGGATTCAACTGGATGTTGACCAAGGAAAACAAAACAAAAATCAGTATCAAGATTGAGTGTCATTGAGACCCAATATCTTTCTGCCCTTTCTGGTGATGGGTGAGTATGCAGAAAGAAATAGAAATTTTTATGAGATACTAAATAAAACAGAAAGTATATAAAAGGGGCTTACAACTATGTATGTATGTATGTAGACATGTAAACAAATTGGATTATATATGTTAACATAGAATTATGACTGTGTTTGCAAATCATTTTTGTGTGTCTTTGAATATGAGTTACACAAGATGGTAATTTTGACTACAAAAAGTTTTAAATTGAGGAGAGAAACTACATGTTATAAAAATTTTACATAGAGCCAATTATAACATATCTGATATCTTTATTTTTACAATTAATTATTGAGAGACAGGAAAAAATATTCTAAATATTCTAATTCCAATAGTTTTGAGTTTAGCCAGGTTAAAATAATAGCAAAAGATATTATTCTAACAACAATGTTCAAAGATTGTGTCTTCTAGTGATGTCAGAAGATACACTCATAAAGTTTCATCAACAGGCCTGCTTAACATGAGCCAAAGACACAATAAGAGACATACCAAAAAAAAAAAATGGGACAAAAGACCACAGGGCCTACACACACACACACACACACACACACACACACACACACCCCAAACCAAAGCAACAAACAAAAAAATCTCCTGGTGACTAAAGAATGCTAGAGAGCAGAGAAATTTCCTTCCCCAGGAAAGAGCTCACTGATTGCTTATTCAATAGCAAATGGTCAGCCCAGAACACAATGTACAAAGTAACATTACACAAAGTGAGTAGGTTTTATTTATTTATTTAGGAATATAGATACACATATATGTATATGCACGAAGCAACAGATAACACAAATAAGAGGCCATAAATTTGAAAGAGAGCAGGGATGGGAGAATTTAAAGGGAGAACCCATGGCCTCCAACTCAGAGCAGCTGCCCCAGGATTCAATCCCAGCTCTCTAGCTGCAGTGCGCTTTTACAGCTATTCTGCTCTATTTTACTCAAGAGTATTAGGCCAAACCTTGCTATTCTAGAATGGTGTGTGGAGGCTAAAAGGGTGTGTAAAATGTCCTTGAAAAGATGTTGTAGATGGAGGTAAAATTCCATGGGTGCTGGGAACTTAATCCAGGTCTCTGCAAGAGCAGTAAGCTCTTAACTGAATCATTTTTCCATTACATATTCTAAAATTTCCTAAATACTATCATATGTGATATCTTATCATCAGAGTTCTTATGCACATATGGACACCAATATCACCTTCAATCTGTCCTTCTATCTTTGACTCTAACATTGTCCTAATCAAGTCCAATGACATGTACCTATATTATGGGTTATAATATTGATTTTAGCCATTTAAAAAGTATTCTGAATTCCTGCAACACTAAATCTCATAAACTACAGTGGCTGTAGAATAAAAGATGCACTCATATTCTGTAGCATAGAATAACACTTTCTGTTAAATTTTGTTTGTAATGGAACATTTTTTTTTTTTTCAATGCAGTTTATTCAGGAACCTTGAACAATCATCTGACCCTGGGGAAAGGGAGCCCACAGCTTAAATAGCCTCTGGGTAGCCAAACCCAGCATGCCATGTGGGCAATGCAGATAGGTCCACATACATGGAAGCAAGCCAGATCCTCAGCCTTAGCCAAATGTGGAGTTGTTCGTGACAGAGAGCACTCACCATTGGGAAGGTGGAAGGCAGAAACCAGCTCCATCTTTAAGGTGCGGCATTACGCAGCTCTCTACAATTCCCCCTTTTTGTTTTAGACGCATCAGGCAAGAGTAGAGGTCTGATCTCTGATATTAGAAATAAATTGGGACTTTGTACTGATGTTCATTTAGGTGTCATCCACCCAAAGAGCATCAGACCCATCCAATAACTTTTTCTCAGAGGCGGGACCTGGGGCATCAACCCCCATGCAATCAGACATGCTCTTCTCTGGGTCCAAAGCGGCTGACCCTGAGTACAGTGCTTAGCCTCGCATCCTGAGCGTAACATTTTAGCTTTTTATGGTAGCCAAACATGCTTGGGGAGACTGTCCTGCTTCAATGGCTGTAAAGGCCTGAATGGTCATGGCTGTATTCCGCTGTTGTGAGACTCTAATCTTGCATATATACCACAGGCAAACCAAGGAGACCAACACCAGAAGGCCTGCTAATGCTCCCATGCCCGCCCATTCCTTCAGATGATTCATGGCTGCAGCAATCCATGATGATAATCCTGTGGCTAGTCCTGTGTCCACTCTGGTAGAATTTACCATAACAATGGCCACTCTCAGCTGCTCCATCGTAGTATCAAATTCTCCAGTCCAATTACCTAAAATATAGCTCGACAATTGTTTAGACAGATTTGCAGCACAGGGAAAATTCTCATGTTGTATGCTAGTGACTCAAAGTCCAGCATACTTTCATTGACAGCCAAGTTGAGCGATTTGCCATAGGGTATCAATTTGCTCCTGCACGAGGTCAATCCGCTGATTGAACAACATCAAGCCTCCTTTTAGTTGAGCATTAATTCCTTTTTGTACATCTAAGGCATGAGCTACATTGGCTAAAAGGTTATTCAGGGTCTGAGCCGTCTGCACAGTATGACTTCTGGCTAATGCCGCGGTGGTAGCTCCAACAGCCGCCAATGAGATGGCAGTAACAATGGCGGCTGTAATTCCAAGATCCCTTTTCTGTCTGAAGAGAGTCATAGCGTGAGGGGCATCAACGGGCACAGGCACCCAGCAAGGCATGCGAGTAACCAGCTAGTAAATTTACTAGCATTCCAGCAATGGGCAAAAAAGCAAGTATCATTACCACAATTACTTGGATCTATCTGGCTAATAATGAATAAAAATGGGGGATATAAACAAACAGGTGTGGGCTTATAGGAAATATTATGAGAAGCCTTAACCCCCTTGTTGGAAGATCCTGCATCAGTTCTAGAACTAGCAGTGGTGGTGTCCGAGGTCTGAGTAGGTTCAGGAGACCATTGCCCCCAGGGGCGAGACGTGCTCCATGTAAATTGACTAACTTCATGTTTTCCTCCACTTTTGAAAGTCATTTCAGGTTCTTAAATTATTTTTTTCCCTTTTTTTTTTAATTTTTTCATCAATTACACTTTATTCATTCTGCATCCCCCCATAAGCCCCTCCCTCCTCCCATCCCAAACACCCTCCCTCCGCCTTCTGCATGCATGCCACTCCCCAAGTCCACTAATAGGGGAGGTTCTCCTCTCCTTTCTGATCTTAGTCCATCAGTTCACATAAAAAGTGACTGCATTGTCCTCTACTATGGCCTGGTAAGGCTGCTCCCCCTCAGGAGGAGGTGACTAATGAACAGGCCAGTCAGTTCCTGCCAGAGGCAGTCCCTCTTCACATTACTATGTAACCCAATTGGACTCTGAACTGCCCTGGGCTACATCTGTGTAGGGGTTCTAGGTTATCTTCATGAATCGTCCATGGTTGGAGTATGAGTCTCTGGGAAGTTCCCTGTGTTCAAATTTTCTTGTTCTGTTGCTCTCCTTGTGGAGACCCTGTCCTCTCCAGCTCTTACTATTTCCCAGTTCTTACCTAAAATTCCATTCACTCTGCCCAACAGTTGCCCATCAGGCTCAGCATCTGCTTTGATAGTCTGTAGGGCAGAGGCTTTCAGAGGCCCTCTGTGGTAGGTTCCTAGGTTGTTTCCTGTTTTCTTCTTCATCTGATGTCCATCCTCTTTGCCTTTCTGGATGGGGATAGGACATTTTAGTTAGGGTCCTCTCTCTTGCTTAGTTTCTTTAGATGCACAGGTTTTAGTGGGGTTGTCCAATGTTCTATGTCTATATGAGTGAGTATATACCATGTGTGTCTTTTTGCTTCTGGGACAACTCACTCAGGATGATCATTTCCAGATCCCACCATTTACCTGCAAATTTCATGATTTCCTTATTTTTCATTGCTGAGTAATATTCCATTGTGTAGATGTACCACAATTTCTGCATCCATTCTTCAGTTGAGGGGCATCTGGGTTGTTTCCAGCTTCTGGCTATTACAAATAAAGCTGCTACAAACATGGCTGAGCAAATTTCCTTTTTGTGTACTTGAGCCTCTTTTGGATATATGCCTAGGAGTGGTATGGCTGGATCTTGGGGAAGCACCACTCCTAGTTGTCTGAGAAAACGCCAGATTGATTTCCAGAGTGGTTGTACAAGTTTACATTCCCACCAGCAGTGGAGAAGGGTTCCTCTTTCTCCACAACCTCTCCAGCATGTGTTGTCACTTGAGTTTTTGATCTTGGCCATTCTCATGGGTGTAAGGTGAAACCTCAGGGTTGTTTTGATTTGCATTTCCCTAATGGCTAGTGAGGTTGAGCATTTCTTTAAGTGCTTCTCTGCCATTTGATATTCCTCTACAGAGAATTCTCTGTTTAGCTCTGTTCCCCATTTTTTAAGTGGCTTACTTGGTTTGCTGCTTTTCAGCTTCTTTAGTTCTTTATACATACTTGATATGAGTCTTCTGTCAGATAAAGGGTTGGTGAAGATTCTTTTCCAATCTGTATGCAGTCGCTTTGTTTTGATGACAGTGTCCTTTGCTTTGCAGAAGCTTTTCAGTTTCATGAGGTCCCATTTATTGATTGTTGCTCTTAGAGCCTGTGCTGTTGGCGTTTTGTTCAGGAAGTTTTCCCCTGTACCCATGAGTTCTAGGGTATTCCCCACTTTTTTTTCAAGCCGATTTAATGTGTCTGGTTTTATGTTGAGGTCTTTGATCCACTTGGACTTCAGTTTTGTGCAGGGTGATAAGTATGGATCTATTTTCATTTTTCTACATGTAGACATCCAGTTGGACCAGCACTATTTGTTGAAGATGCTATCTTTTTTCCATTGTATGGTTTTGGCATCTTTGTCAAAGATCAGGTGTCCATAAGTGTGTGGGTTTATTTCTGGGTCCTCTGCTTGGTTCCATTGATCCACCATTCTGTTTCTATGCCATTACCATGCAGTTTTTAAAACTGTTGCTCTATAGTACAGCTTAAGATCAGGGATGGAGATACCTCCAGAAGATCTTTTATTGTAGAGGATTGTTTTAGCAATTCTGGGTTTCTTGTAATTCCATATGAAGTTGAGAATTTTTCTTTCCAGGTCTGTAAAGAATTGTGTTGGTAATTTGATGGGCATTGCATTGAATCTGTAGATTGCTTTTGGTAAGATGGCCATTTTTACTATGTTAATCCTGCCAAGCCATGAGCATGGGAGATCTTTTCATCTTCTCATATCTTCTTCTAGTTCTTTCTTCAGAGATTTGAAATTTTTTTCATACAAGTCTTTGACTTCCTTGGTTAGGGTTACTCCGAGGTACCTTATGTCATTTGTGGCTATTGTGAAGGGTGTTGTTTACCTAATTTCTTTCTCAGCCCTTTTGTCTTTTGTATACAGGAGGGCTACTGATTTTTTTTTTTTTAGTTAATTTTGTATATGGCCACTTTGCTGAAGGTGTTTATCAGCTGTAGGCGTTCCCTGGTAGAGTTTTTGGGGTCACTCACTTATACTATCATGTCATCTGCAAATAGTGATCATTTGACTTCTTCCTTTCCAATTTGTATCCCCTTGATCTCCTTCAAATGTCCTATTGTTCTAGCAAGGACTTCCAGAACTATGTTGAATAGATATGGAGAGAGTGGGCAGCGTTGTCTTGTCCCTGATTTCAGTGGGATTGCTTTAAGTTTCTCTCTGTTCAGTTTGATGTTGGCTATAGGTTTATTGTATATTGCCTTTACTATGTTTAAATATGTGCGTTGTATCCCTGATCTCTCCAATACTTTAAACATGAATGGATGTTGGATTTTGTCAAAGGCTTTTTCAGCATCTAGGGAGATTATCATGTGGTTTTTTTTCTTTCAATTTGTTAATATGATGGATCACATTGATGGATATCCATATATTGAACCACCCCTGCATACCTGGGATGAAGCCTACTTGGTCATGGTGGATGATATCTTTGATGTGTTCTTGTATTCGGTTTGCGAGTATTTTGTTGAGTATTTTTGCATCAATGTTCATAAGGGAGATTGGTCTGAAGTTCTCTTTTTTGGTTGGGTCTTTGTGAGGTTTAGGTACCAAGGTGACTGTGGCTTCATAGAATGAGTTTGGTAATGTTGCTTCTGTTTCGATTTTGTGGAATAGTTTGAAGAGAATTGGAGTTAGCTCTTATTTGAATGTCTGGTATAATTCTGTGCTGCAACCATCAGGTCCTGGGCTTTTTTTGCATGGGAGAATTTCTATGACTGTTTCTATTTCCTTGGGGGATATAGGACTATTTAATTGATTTACCTGGTCCTGATTTAGCTTTGGTAAGTGGAATTGATCAAGAAAATTGTCCATTTCATTTAAATTTTCAAATTTTATTGCATATAGACTTTTGAAGTAAGTCCTAATGATTGCTTGGATTTCCTCAGTGTCTGTAGTTATGTCCCCCTTTTCATTTCTGATTTTGTTGATTTGGATGGTGTCTCTCTGCCTTTTAGTTAGCTTGGCTAAGGGTTTGTCTATCTTGTTGATTTTCTCAAAGAACCAGCTCTTGGTTTCATTGATTCTTTGAATTGTTTTATTTGTTTCCAATTGATTGATTTCAGCCCTGAGTTTGATTATTTCCAGCCATCTGCTCCTTGTTGGTGTGTCTGCTTCTTCTTTTTCTAGGGTTTTTAAGTGAGCCATTAAGTTGCTTGAATGCGCTGTCTCAAATTTCTTCTTGAAGGCACTTAGTGCTATGAACTTTCCTCTTAGCACTGCCTTCATTGTGTCCCACAAGTTTGGGTATGTTGTGTCTTCATTTTCATTGAGTTCTAGGAAGATTTTAATTTCTTTCTTTATTTCTTCCCTGACCCAGCTGTCTTTGAGTAGCAAGTTGCTCAGTTTCCATGTATGTGTAGGCTTTTTGCTATTTCTATTGTTACTGAGGTCCAGCTTTATTCCATGGTGATCAGACAGGATACAAGGGATTATTTCAATCTTCCTGTATTTGTTGAGGCTTGCTTTGTGACCCACTATATGGTCTATTTTGGAGAAGGTTCGATGAGGTGCTGAGAAGAAGGTAAATTCTTTTGTTTTTGGGTGTAATGTTCTGTAAATGTCTGTTAGGTCCATTTGATTCATGACTTCTGTTAGAGATATTGTTTCTTTGTTTAATTTCTGTTTTGTTGACCTGTCCTTTGTTGAGAGTGAGGTGTTGAAGTCTCCCACTATTAGTGTGTGTGGATCTATATGTGGTTTAAGTTTTATCAATGTTTCTTTCACAAATGTGGGTGCCCTTGTATTTAGGGCATAGATGTTCAGGATTGTGATGTCTTCTTGGTGGAATTTTCCCTTGATGAGTATGAAATGTCCTTCCCCATCTCTTTTGATTAATTTTGGTTGAAAGACTTTTTTATCAGATATTAGACTGGCTATTACTGCTTGGTTCTTGAGTCCATTTGCTTGAAAAGCCATCTTCCATCCCTTTACCCTCAGGTAATGTCTATCTTTGTGACTTAGGTGTGTTTCTTGTATACAACAGATTGCTGGGTTTTGTTTACGCATCCACTGTGTTAGTCTGTGTCTTTTTATTGGAGAATTAAGTCCATTGATATTGAGAGAGAGTAATGACCAGTGGCTGTTAGATCCTTTGAATTTGATGTTGGCTGTGGTCATACGGTTGTGTGCTTGGTTCCTTTTTGTTTTACTATAGTGGGGTTATTTATTTTCTGTGATTTCTTGAATGTAGCTAGCTTTCTTGGGTTGTATTTTCCCTTCCAGCGTCTTCTGTAATGCTGGATTTGTTTGTAGGTATTGTTGAAATTTGTTTTTGTCATTGAATATCTTGTTTTCTCTATCTATGAGGACTGAGAGTTTTGCAGGGTATAGTAGCCTGAGCTGACATCTGTGTTCTCTTAGGGTCTGCATGATATCTGTCCAGGCCCTTCTGGCTTTCATAGTCTCTGTTGAAAAGTCAGGTGTGATTCTAATGGGTTTGCCATTATATGTTACTTGGCCTTTTTCTCTTGCAGCTTTTAGTATTTCTTCTTTGTTCTGTATACTTACAGTGTTGATTATTATGTGGCAGGAGGATTTTCTTTTCTGGTCTAATTTATTGGGTGTTCTATAGGCCTCTTGTATTCTTATTGGCCTCTCCTTTAAGTTGGGGAAATTTTCTTCAATGATTTTGTTCAAAATATTTTCTGGGCCTTGGTGCAGGGAATCTTCTTTTTCCTCTATTCCTATTACTCTTCGGTTTTGTCTTTTTATGTTGTCTTGAATTTCTTGGACGGTCTGTGTCAGGAATTTTTTAGATTTAACATTTTCTTTGACAGATACATCTATTTCTTCCATTGTATCTTCCACACCTGAGATTCTTTCTTCCATTTCTTGTAGCCTATTGGTTATGCTAACCTCTGTAGTTCCTGCTTTCTTCCCTAAGTTCTTTCTCTCCACAATTTCTTCCATTTGTGTTTTTTTTAATTTTTCCAATTCTATCTTTAGGTCTTGAGCTATTTTGTTGGTTTCCTTCCCCTGTCTGACTGTATTTTCATGTTTTTCTGTCAATTCCTTCAGCTGTTTGTTTGAACAATCCACTGTTTCTTTTATTTCATTCAGTGATTTAAGCATTTCCTCTTTAAAGGCCACATACCATTTGGCTGCAGCTTCTTCTAATTCTTTTAATATTTTATTTGTTTCCTCTGTTATCATCTTCTTGAGCATAGATGTTAGGTCATCTTCTTGAATTTCATTTATGCTGGGGTGTCTAGGGCTATTTGCCCCTGGATAACTGGGTTCTGGAGATGCCATAATGCTCTGGCTTTTGTTGGTTGAACTTTTACGCTGTCCTCTACCCATTGGGCTATCTTAGTTGTTTGAATTTAGTTTCTGGTTATTCCTGGACTGTTGTAGTGGAGGGAATCCCTTTGTTAGGAAGATGGTTTTTCCTGAAGGAAGCCTTCCCAGCTTTTTGGGTATAGTCCCTGGATGTCTGGTGTTTTTCAGGAGTTGCTACAGCTCACCTCAGGCATAGAGACCTGGGTGGTAACTGTGGTCCTGATTAGTCAAGAGGGCTCTCCTCTCACCGGGAGAAGTCCTGGAGACAGCTGCCCTCCTTCTGGGTTTCTTGCTGTAAATTTAGTGATCAGCTGCTGTAACCTGTGTGTCCCGTGGTTTGGTCGGTTTTGTTAGGGTTGCCCCTTGGAGCAGTATCTGGGGGTTGATCTCAGGGTTCCCGGTCTTTTGAAGGTCTGAGATTGGGGCTCTGTGCCCCAGAACCCAAGAGGTAATCTGGCGGGTGAGTACTGCTCTGGGGTCTTGGGGCACTCAGTTCTGTCTGTAAGGAGTAGTTGGCACAAAGCAGGCCTCTGAGCTGGCAGAGCATGCACCCACCTGCTAGTCTGCGGGAGCTGAGTTTCCAATCACTCTGTGCTCCCTCTTTGGGCCCAGATCTGTGATGGCTGGCCATACTCACCTGTTTGCCATCTGCAGTCTGCTAGACTTTCCCTAGGAGACCCCACAGCATGGTTTCTTCCTTCTCTGTGGGGTCCTCTCCGGACAGGGGTTCCCAGTCCCTGTTGTACTGGGGCGCGCAGCTTGTCTGTACCGCTGAGCTGAGCGCAAAGCTCTCCACGCGTGGCAGGAGCTCGGCTGTGATGGCGGCAGAGACCTTCCGGGGAAAGACTGGGTGACCTGGATCAGACCTGCAACCCTGCTTCCCCGTGGGGTCCCCCCGTGACTGGGACTCCCAGTCTCAGGTACCCTGTGCCCAGGGATCAGCCTGGGAAATTGACTGGGACATGCCCGCTTGCGGCTCCAGCCCGGAGACCCAAAGCCTGCGTTACCCACGATTTCTTCCGGGTTCTGGCTGGGTAGTGAGTGGACCCGACTGATTCCCAAGCCGTGGGAGCCTCCCCTCACCTGGGAAACACAATCGATGTAGTTTCAGGGCCCCGAGTTCAGTCTCCTGGTCTCTGCATGGAGAGTGCTGTCCTGCTTCTCAGACGCGCTGTTCCCCCCGGCGCCGCCATCTTGGCTCCCCTAGTAATGGAACATTTAAAGAAATAAACAGGTTTACAAAGTTAGAGAGTTGTAAATACTTCACTAAAACTTTGACTTTTTTTCTCAGAAAAAACACAAAAAAATGTGAACATGGTCAGTGATAATATTAATCAGAAATATACAGTAGCATTAACTCTAATGTAAGTTAGAAAGCTACAAAAGCTTAAACTGTAGTTTTAGCTATCCCTTTAAGCTTCTATATAAAGCTAGAATATGCTCCTGCACAGTGGAAATTACATCTGACAGGAGTCGAGGAAGTATTTAAAAACCCTTTGTGTTCAGGTAACATATTAGAGTTTCTTAAAAATATTTTTTAAAATATCTTTGTGTGTGGGGGGGAGTGGGGTGGGGTGGGTGGGGGTGTGTGTGTAATACTGATGGTGTCTTTTAGAGTTGACACTCCAGGGAATTGAATAGCTAGAAATTGACAGGTCAGGATATTTAAAATTCAATGCTGTTTCTACCTAGCAAAGAACCATAGTCAACTGATATAAAATTGAACATTTAATTTAATAGTAAATAAGATGGTTTTATTTGAAACTGACTAAAATTCACAGGACAAAGGAAATATTTCCTAGAAAATATAGGGGGAAAACAGTCCATTTAACTAAAGATGTGTAAGGGATCAATTATTATCATACTTTCTTAAAACTTGAATCAATTATTAATTTTACAGATACTTGTGGTTTTATGTCAGAAAGTTATATTAAATGCAGTTTCCACCTCTCTTGGGATTAAACTTGGTAAAATAATCTTGACTCCTTCTATGACAGATAATATTAGTAAAAGGATTGGAAAGCCCTGTTTTTCTTCGGTCTTTGTCTTAAACTGAAAAATACTTATTTAAAAATATTTTTATAATTAGGAGTTGAAAGATGTCTCAGAATATGAGAGGTTTTGCTGCTCTGTTATGATGACCATAGTTTAAATCCTAACACCCACAGCAGATGACTCACCCATACCAAGAGCTCCTCACATCAATTACTCTTTGGCCTTCCAGGAGCATGCATGTGTGTGCATGTGCATGCACACACACACACACACACACACACACACACACACACTAAAATAAATCGTTACAAGATAAAAATTAAAAAACACAGATACTTAAAAGGATATGAAATTCAAGAAAGGTCCAATCTCACCACCCAGCATTAATAACTTCTGTTATAATCATGTTAATAAGCACTCAGATGTTCTGCCACTATGATAACCAGTTGTTTTAGAGGCTGGGCATGCTGCACAGTAGTAGAGCACTTGGGACAGCTCATATGTTCAAGGGCTTGAGTTTGATCTCAGCACTACCAAAACAAATCATTTACAGTGACTCATAAAATGCAGAGAGCAAAAACTTTTAGGCATGGTCTCAAATTGATTAACCTGCATTTATTTCACAGGAAATAAAGCAAGCCATAAAAAATCTAATGTGATTCGTTCTGAGTCTCACAGCTACTAAGGGACAGACAGGCCTGAAACTGAAATACTTTTTTCTTATCCTAGTGATTGTTACCATGAGTTTATAAACATTGTTTTTACCACCTCATCCATTAATAGCATCAAGGAGATAAGTAGCCTATAGAATGTGGCCTCTTATGTTAAATATGTATATGAACTATTTATGTGACACATTTCAGAGCAACAGCCTGAACACATCTACATTTCAATTCAATATGAATATTGTCAACAAACTAATCCAGTCAGGTGTAAAAAAACAAAGACAAACAAACAAACAAACAAAAACCAGAACATAAATTTCTCTATAAATGGGAGAAAAAAATTGGTTCAGTAATTCCTGAGAATAAACTCGGTAGAAAACATAGTAGGCCTGTTATGGCTGGATTTCATAACAAATTCCATTACTTCAACACTTTCATCCTCAAAGTACTTTCAAATAATCTCATGATTGATATTGGCTGAAATTTGAGTTGAGCAAAATAGGCCTTTATGTATTATATTATGCACATTCTCATATATCTTAGCACAAAAAACAGTAAGAATCTAGCTATGAAATTAACTGAATCATTTTTGAAGCAGATACATGAGAACTACCCCAGACTGTGAGGTAGCTTCAGTTTGATTCACTCCTTAATACTGTAAAGCTCCCACTATACCTATCATTTTATTTACTTATAAATATGTCAGTACAGTTCTTACTCCTAAATAATTAAAGCAAAGAGGACATAAATACATACCAAAATTAAAAGTACAGTTTAAAAATTTCTTGATTTCTATATTTGGAGACAGCAAGCATATCAGAGAATAACAAACTGCTAAATAGCTGTTTGTGAGGTATTTATAAGTACAGTTATTTCATAAAGGCACAAATGAACACATTTATAAAATTATTGTTCAGCAATGACTTGGAATCTGTATTTCAAATAATATACAACTGCCCAATATCTTCATCCAGGTTTATCTAAGACTGGATTTATCAATAGGGTACCAACAACTCAAGTGCACAGAGATGTTAGTTATGATTTTTCAAGAAGAGGTTGTGTTAGCTTCCTTTCATTGTGACAAAATACATATGCCAAAATCAGACTATGAAAGGAAAGATTTCAGTAGGTGGTTTGTTTGGTCTTGGGTGACACTGTACGTCATGGAGCCAAGCTGCTCACCTCATGACAGGTAGAGAGCATAGTGAGAGGAAGGGCCTGATATTCCTGTTAAACAAGTCTTTCAGTGACCAAAATCCTCTCCACTAGGGCCCACCCATAAAGGTCCTTCTGTCCTACAGTGTTGTGGTTGAAGCCTGGTAAACAAAACCTTTTAATATATGGGTCTTTAGGAACATTTATTAGTCAACTCACAACAGAAGCAATCTTGTAAATTATTAACACCTAGTGTGACAGAGGCAGATTTGCTGTTTAAAGCCAACTTAAGTACATCATCAAACTACATGTCACAGCTTTCATTATTTTCTTTCCATGCGACTAAGTTCTAAACAAAAAAGTTGAGAATAAACATTGTTTCTGTTCCAGTCTAGCCTGGCCCGCAAAAATATCTTGATACCTTCTGACTAGAAAGGAGAAGATGCCTATTAGTGACATTCTGAAGCTGGATCCCACTAGGCTATGAGCCAATTACTCAATATTCAAGGATGTTGTTTGCCATTATTGCTTTTAGTTCCTCAGATGAGGGGATGTGATGAAAGCCATACCCAAACTTTACAAATATGTCTTGGCCTGAGCCAAGAGCATTACTAACTATCTTTGGCCTAGGACGGGAAGCTTCTAGCCTCCATACAATCCAATCTTCCACAAACTCAGATTTTGAAGACTTCAGTTTCCAGTCTCTGTCTGCTAACCTAAGCCTAGAATGTTTTGAGCCTCTGAGACTTACTGCTGGATGAACTCACATTTTTCTAGATCTTTCTGAATTCTGGTTGGATGGTTCAACTCAGCTGTTCTGACTCGAACTCCTCTCTAAACGGACTGATTCAAACTGGCTTTTCATTTTTGTTTTTGTTTTTGTTTTCATTCAAACCGATGAAATTGCTCTGCTTAGAAATACTGCTTCTGAACTCCACAAACTGAACTACACTGACTGCAAGAACTGAATGTAACTGTACAGACTCAATTGAACTCAACTGCATTCAACCCAGCTGCAACAAACTCAACTCTGTCTTTGTCTGTCTCTGTCACTCTGTCTCTCTCTCTGTGTGTCTGTATATTTCTCTGTCCTTCTTTCTCTCTCTCTGTCTCTCTTTGTCTCTCTCTCTCTCTCTCTCTCTCTCTCTCTCTCTCTCTCTCACTCTGTGTCTCCTTCTGCAATGCTCTTAAGTTGCCTTCCCTTCCTGTCTGTTATTATGAGAGTTAGGTTTACCTTATCTCTGGCTCATTCTGTCAAATCTCTCTGATAAGTGACTTTGTCCTCCTGTCAATTATAAATCAAGTTTGTTCACTGTTTTTGTCAACTCTTTGTCTTAATATTAATGACGGCCAATCTGGAGTGACTTTATACAGGAGCAGAGGAGGCAGATCAGTTGTATTCTCTGTGCAGACATGAGAGCCTGAGTTCAGTCTTTATAACCCATGTGAATATGAATATGTGTATACATAAATATGGATATTTATATATAAATATATTTGTATATTTATGTATATATATGTATATTTATATGGAGATGAAGTCTTATGATCCCAGATATAGGAAAACAGAGTCAGGCACACCCTTTGGCTTACTAGCTGTCCAGTCTCACCCAAATGGAAATGTTCAGAACAGTAAAAGACTGTCTCAAAAACTAATGTGGATAGCTGAGCATGGCTTGTGACCACTACACGTGCTCACCTTCTTTCACACATACACACTCTCACTAACACACACACACACACACATCAACTAAAACATGTTGGGTATTAAACTCTTGAAATTTATCTAAAAATGTTATGTCAATAATCTTCACCAGTTATAATTCACTACTTGAATCCCCTTTTCTTCAATAAAAACACATTTGATCTTCTTTATGATTTTTGGTAAGGAAAGCAGGCATATCAAGTTTCCTTTGTAGTGTATGTCACATGTGCAAATGAAGGAATAGAAAATAAGTTGCCAAATAGACACTGACAGAGTAAGTTTCCTTGACTCAGACAACAGCTCCTCCTAAATGTCTTCTCATCTTTTGAATGCACTGTAGAATGAGGTACTGTGATAACATATGTCCAGGGAAACAGACATTCCAGCTGATGTTTTCTCAATTCTTATCGGTTGAAGAAAGAAGGAAATGGCCAAGACGTGCCCTCAGTGACCATAAACAATTTATTCAACACAGTCTCATGGCAGCGTTTCACTTCTCAGTTCATACTGCAATTGCTGCTTCAAAACATTAACAAATTAAAGCCACATGGCTTTGTATCAAATCCAATATCCCAAAATGTTTTGACTCTAGAAGCTGTGCATAGAATCAACTGTGCTTCATCTGCAGTCAATCAGAACTGCATTTGAATTGACTCTGGGCATGTGAGAGCATGCCTGATGTATGAACACAACATGAACACGTACCCTTCACAGAAGCCACCGGGCCAGACACTGCTTGAACACAAATTGACTGTTTTTTTGCATTGTCCATTTTAATTCTGAGTTCCTTCCACTGGTTGTTTATGTGGGGACCACTCTGCCTTAATATAACATTCTCAGAAGACATTCAATAAAAATCCTCGACAACATGTTTCCATCCTATACTACTAAATTATGTTAAATACTAAAAATCAATGACATGTTCTTCAGTGGTTAATTTAACCCTCACAACCAAAGCTGCTAACATGAGTCTCACCAGTAATGGAGAAACTACAGATAAGAGGGGTTAAGTGAAATAACCAGGTTCCTATAACTAGAGAGAGAAAAAATTCATGCTTAAAGATAGGTTGATGTAATTTGAATGCCCACCTCTGCTTACTCCACACTTTGTTCCCTGGTCTCACCTGATCCTGTGCTGTTGCTTGCTCTGAACACTATGTACGGTTCTTCTACAATATCTCTATAAACACACAACATCCCTCCACAATTTTCCTTTCGGTATCTATTGTATCTTATGCATCTTCAATACTTAGGTTCCATATTTCCCTAGAGATTTTCTGTTATTATTTTCATAATTTCTCATTCTCTTTTATTCTGAATTCATTTGGTTTATAGAGAATTTGAATTAACAGTACTAACTTACATGGCTTTCAACTTCAAACCAGCAAACTGTCATTTGGGTTAAATGATATCCCAATGATGTGTCTCATTTGGTCTGCACAGTTCTTTTGTTTTTGTTTTGTTTTAATTTGAAATAGTTTCCAAACTTTTAAAACTTTATTCTTTAAAAAGCATACATATATTAAATATAGATAAAAGTAGCAGTGGTACAAAGAAATTGAACTTTCTTTGATTCAGCTGAAATGATCCTCAAATATGCAAATTGGTCTGGGGCCATTCACTAAGTTCTGCCTAACCATCTTATAGATTATTCATCTGTTTCTTTTTATGCACTTCCAAAAGAGCTACAGATGGCTTAGTCATAGACATACTGAACATCATATTATTTGTTTGTTTTTCCATAGAAAATTATGAAAGATTTGATAAAAAAAAAAAAAACAGTTGCTACCCTCACTAAACTTTGCATGTGTGCTAATGTGGGTAAAGTGGATTCTATTCTTCCTGCTAACAATGAAGAAGAGGGATGAATTGAGCAAAAGATTTTCTTAAAGCATTGTTGGCTTCTAGACAATGTTCCAGCACTCCTATCCCAATCTAAGGATATGCAGCTCCACACAGAAAAAGAGAAACTCTAAGGTTAGATCCTTTTAGGCAAAAGCATTCAGAATTTGAAAGCCGTTTGAGCAGATGCAGCCAATTTAATCTGGTTTTCTCTGTATGAGCTTAATATTAAAAAAAAATAATCAATTTGTCAGAATAAGAAATGTCTCATCGGGATGGAAAGATGGCTCAGTGGCTATGAACTTCAGCTGCTTCTTCGGAGTGCTGGCTTTCAACCTCTCCCCCCCCCAAGAGGCTCACAACCCATGTAACTGCTCTTCCGCAAGTGATACAAAGTCAGACACACAAACAAAACAACCATAAGCAGAAATTAATTAATCAAAATAAAAAATAAATGGCTAACTAAAGATGTCTGCAGTGTAAGAAGAAAAAGTACCATTAACAGAAAAATGAAAACAAAATTCTAAAGTTTTGGCTCCTCAGTTTACTCATTTTGCTTTTGTTTTTGTTTTATTTTGTTTTCTAATGTGTGACAAAGAGAAATGGGCTTGTAATGATCTGTTCATGATGCAGAATCTTCATTTACTTCCATCGATTAAGAGGTAGTAATTTATTATGTGCAGACAATGTTGAAGAATTAGGAATTTTTTTAATTTATTTTTATTTTTTTATTATTTTTTATAATTATTTTTTATAATTTTATTTTTCTCATTAGTTACATTTTGTTAATTCTGTATCCCAGCTGTATCCCTCATTCCCTCCCCAATCCCACCCTCCCTCCCTCATCTCCTCCCTGCCCCTTTCCAAGTCCACTGATAGGAGAGGACCTCCTCCCCTTTCATATGACTCCCTTTTGTCAGGTATTTTCAGGACTGGCTGCAAAGTCCTCCTCTGTGGCCTAACAGTACTGCTCCTCCCTTGGGAGGTGGGGAGGTCAAAGAGCCAGTCATTGAGTTCCTGTTAGAAATAGTCCTTGTTCCCCTTACTATGGGAAACCAATTGATTACTGAGCTATCACGGGTCACATCCGAGCAGAGGTTCTAGGTTTTATCCTCTCATGGACTTTGGTTGAGTGTCCATCTCAGAAAAGACCCTGTGCCCAGATACATTTGGTCCTTGTGGAGCTCCTATCCTTTCCACATCAAACTCCCCTTCTTTCATGTGATTCCCTGCACTCTGCTGAAGGTTTGGTTATGAGTCTTAGTATCTACTTTGGAGCACTGCTAGGTAGAGTCTTTCAGATGCTTTCTGCGTTAGACTCCTGTCATACGTTCAATGCATATCCCATTTGTCTTTCTAAATGAGGATAGATCATCATACCCTGTGTCCACTTTCTTGATTATCTTCTTTAGGTGTATAGATTTCATTATGTTTATCCTATCTTTTAGGTCTATATAAGCGAGTATATTCCATGTTTGTCTTTGTTTTTAAATTGAAAATACATTATAATTTGTTAATGAGATGTCCTAATTATAGTAATTGGTAATCTAAATAGTAAACTGTAAAATTACATTTTTTTCTGATAATTTGACTAGAAACGAATGTACAAGCAACATCTTTCACTAAGATGATGAAGTCCTGCAGCATCGTGCAGTTGTGCTCACCAGGGGAGTGCACCGCACGGCCGTGTCCTGAAAACGACAGTGCTGCTCACTCCGCACAACAGCAAAGTAAGGAAACCAACCCACCTGCACAGAGCAGTAGATAAAGTGTGGCACAGCTGGACAGCAGGGGTTTTCTGACACAGATTAACTGGGGAACGGTGCTCACAGGAAAGGGGTTTCAACTAGAGATAAGCACATTAAAGGGACTCTGCAAGTCTCAGTAAGAAAAATATTGAATGGTTTTCTCTAATATGCCGTTAATAGGTTTTATATGGACACGTACATCAATCATGCATGTGATAAGAAAGTTGAAGTGAAACAGGATAAAGAAACAAAAGAGGCTAATAAGTGAGGTTGAGAGGGAGAAAGACAGAGAGTAGATGGGAAATAGGCTCAGGAACAATGTACCTTTGCATGATACTCTCTTGATGTGACACAGTACCATGTACAATGACTTTGTACAATAAAAATTAAAATAATGTTAGGAACACTGTAACGGAGTTGAAATTTTCTTACACAATTCCAAATTCACATGCTTTGAGATGTTGCTGGTATAAACAAACCCAACACTACCAGCCATAGATGGTACAGCAATGTGATTATATATGATTATATACAGCAATGTGAACACAGCAATTGTGACGAAAACAAAAAGAAATAACTGTGTTCCAGTTTGGATATCTCCTACACTAAAATTTCATCATTACCTTAGACTGTACTTCTATCTGTATTTTTTAAATTTGTTCAGGTAAAAAGCACGCTGTGTTATACCAATATCAGCTTCATACATCTCCTCTTCACTGTGTCTTTTTAAAATAATCCTCTCATTTATTATATTAAAATGTAATCATGCAATTTCTCCTTTCCTTTATAACCCTTATTCCAGGTCTCTGGCAAATCCAGAGATGACTGCCCCAATTCTGATTTCCATTTTCTCACCCCCAATTCTCTCTACTCCTAAACCTGACTCTTGCTTCACTTCCCATCTCCTCTCCTACCCAGTTTCCTCCCTCCTTCTATCTCCAATGCCTATTTCCTTCCTTGTAAATTAGCCTCTTTGGGTCTGTGGATTGTAGGATGGCTATCCTGTACTTTATGGCTAATATATTCTTATAAGTGAAAATATACTATGCTTGTCTTTTTAGGCTTGGGTTACCTCATTCGAGATGATTTTTACTGGTTCCATCTATTTCCCTGCAAATTTCAAAATATCCTTGTTTGTAATAGCTAAGTAGTATTCCATTGTGTAAATGTACTACATTTTCTTTATCCATTCTTCAGTTGAGGGACACCTGTTTTCTTTGTTGTTGTTTTGTTTTATTTTATTTCCAGTTTCTGGCTATTGCAAATAAAGCTGCTATGAACATACTTGAGCAAATGTCCTTGTAGTATGTTGATGCATCTTTTGAGTATATGCTCAGGAGTGATATAGCTGGGTCTATTGGTCTACTGTTTGTTTTCTGAGAAACTGCCAGATTGATTTTTCAAAGTGATATCACTTGAGTTTTTTATCTTAGTTGTCCTAACGGGTGTAACAGGATCTCAGAGTCATTTTGATTCACATTTCTCTAGTGACTAAGAAGGTTGAACATTTCTTTAAGTGTTTCTCTGTCATTCTATATTTCTCTGTTGAGGATTTTCTGTTTAGCTCTGAACGCCATTATTTAAAACTGAGCTATTTAGGTTGTTGGTTTCTTATTTCTTTTTTTTTTTTTTCAATGCAGTTTATTTAGGAACCTTGAACAATCATCTGACCCTGGGGAAAGCCAGCTCACAGCTTAAATAGCCTCTGGGTAGCCAACCCCAGCGTGCCACGTGGGCAATGCAGATAGGTCCACATACATGGAAGCAAGCCAGATCCTCAGCCTTAGCCAAATGTGGACTTGTTCGTGATAGAGAGCACTCACCATCAGGAAGGTGGAAGGCAGAAACCAGCTCCATCTTTAAGGCACAGCATTCCGCAGCTCTCTACAGTTCCCCCTTTTTGTTTTAGACGCATCAGGCAAGAGTAGAGGTCTGATCTCTGATATTAGAAATAAATTGGGACTTTGTACTGATGTTCATTTAGGTGTCATCCACCCAAAGAGCATCAGACCCGACTGATACCTTTTTCTCAGAGGCGGGACCTGGGGCATCAACCCACATGCAATCAGACATGCTCTTCTTTGGGTCCAAAGCGGCTGACCCTGAGTGCAGTGCTTAGCCTCGCATCCTGAGCATAACATTTTAGCTTTTTATGGTAGCCAACCATGCTTGGGGAGACTGTCCTGCTTCAATGGCTGTAAAGGCCTGAATGGTCATGGCTGCATTACGCTGTTGTGAGACTCTAATCTTGCATATATACCACAGGCAAACCAAGGAGACCAACACCAGAAGGCCTGCTAATGCTCCCATGCCCGCCCATTCCTTCAGATGATTCATGGCTGCAGCAATCCATGATGATAATCCTGTGGCTAGTCCTGCGTCCACTGTTACTGCCATCTCATTGGCGGCTGTTGGAGCTACCACCGGGGCATTAGCCATGAGTCATACTGGGCAGACTGCTCAGACCCTGAATAATCATTTAGCCAATGTAGCTCATGCCTTAGTTGTACAAAAAGGAATTAATGCTCAACTAAAAGGAAGCTTCATGGTGTTCAATCAGAAGATTGACCTCGTGCAGGAGCAAATTGATACCCTATGGCAAATCGCTCAACTTGGCTGTGAATGAAAATATGCTGGACTTTGAGTCACTAGCATACAACATGAGAATTTTTCCTGTGCTGCAAATCTGTCTAAACAATTGTCAAGCTATATTTTAGGTAATTGGACTGGAGAATTCGATACTACGATGGAGCAGCTGAGAGTGGCCCTTGTCACAGTAAATTCTACCAGAGTGGTTTCTTATTTCTTGAACTGTTTATATGTTTTGGATATTAGTTCTCTGTTGAATGTAGGGTGATGAAGATCTTTTCCAGTTCTATAGGCTGCCATTTTGTCCTATTGACAGTGTCCTTTGCCTTACAGAAGACTGCCCCTACTTGAGACTTATCCCATGGGATAGAATCAATCCCTGGGTGAGTGGGGGCGGAGCCAAGATGGCGACTAGCACACACAGTTTCTGAGCAGTGGGATACCTGATCTTCTGAGTTGGAGAATGGAAGGACCCCCAACCCAGGAAAACCACAGCGAGGCTTTCTGAACACCAGAGAACATCGCAGGAGGTGAAAACTTTGGCCTCCGGTCACCCAGAGACTTGCTTGGGGAGGGAGAGAAAAGATCCTTTGTTCTTGCTGCACTCCCTTCCCCCAGACCTCCTTCCTCCTCGGCACAGCCGCACAGCGGACTCATCTTTCTCAGCGCAGACCTAACTGCCTGGGGTATACAGCCGCTGAGACGGAGGGAGCCCCAAGCACTTTAGCGGCAGACAAAAGCCAGCAGTACGTACCCCGGAGTCCCAGGTTCGCGCAGCGGCTGCACCATCCTCCCAGGGCGCGAATCTGCTAGACACCATACTAGCTCCTCAGGATCACCATCACTGACGTACGACCCGCCCAATCCCACAGTGACAGAGAATACGCTATATACTCACCGAAACCAGGCAGAAACGTCATACAACCTGGACACACCAGGCACTGGGCCTCCCAAGCTTGGAGAGCACACCGAAGAGATCCCAGGACTTCCCAGAAAGCATTGGGACTAGCAAGCCAGTCTCCAGTTACAGCAGGACGTGGCAGCGGAGCAGTACTGAACTGGCGGGGCACCACAGCCCTCCAGTTTAAGACTAACCAGGGCCAAACCAGAGAACAGAGAGCCTGATTACCCCATCCCTGCTGAAGTGACCACCCTGAAATCTCCAGCTGCAGCAAGACCTCAGAACCTGGCAGTGACAGCAGCACAGAACTGGCGGAACACATCAAAGAAGCAGGGCCAAACCAGAGAGCAGAGAGCCCCGGATACCACGATCTCGGCCAAGAGACCTGCCTGTAAGTGAGTGCACCCTTGAGAATCTGCAGTTCCCCAGATCCTGGGTCCTTCTAAATCAGAAGCCAGGCATCGAACCCCCCTCCCACCCACATACCCACTTTGGGAAACAGAGGGGCACTAGGGACATTGAAGTTCCTGCCCTGTGGGCCTGATTGAGGAGCTAAGACAGTTAATACCAGAAATTGCGCTGCGATCATCATTAGCGCCTGCGACATATACAGTGCAGAGCCCCTCCCACACACTCAAGGGTTCAACATTAGCCATCACTCTGTCCCTCGAGAAACTCATCCACGCACACTTACACACACAGACACACGCGCGCGCGCGCACACACACGCTTGCATTTGCCCCGTTTGCGCCTGCGTACTTTCCTCCCACAGGTACAGCTAGTCCTCAGCACACGCTGAGAGTGCTCAGCTTCCTGAAGAACTCTCCAGACACCAGAGAGAGACAGCACCAGTCTGATCTGCAGAATACAAAAACAAACAGGGAAGGTTTCAGATAAGCCAATGGCCAGAGATAGGCGAAAGAACACTTCCAACATAAATCAGGACATCATGACTTCACCAGCAAACCCCAAAATCGATGGATACACCAATTCAGCAGAAGCACAGGAAAATGATTTTAAAGCCATGCTTGCCCAATTATTTGAGGCTCATAAGGAGGAAATGAACAAGTCTTTCAAAGAGATGGCCAGTCAATTGGAGGCAAAGAAAGAAGAAATAGACAATATCCTTAAAGAAACACAGGCAAACATAGCCAAACAAATAGATACACAAGTAGAGGAAAAATTAGTGGCATATAAGAAGGAAATGAAAAAAGAAATAGAGGCCATCGTAGAGAGACAGGAATCCAAATTCAAACACATGAAAGAAATGGTGCAAGGCATGAAAACAGAATTAGAATCAATAAAGAAAACACAAAATGAGAAAACCCTTGAGCTGGAGAACTTGGAGAAAAGATCAGGAACCACAAAAGTAAGCATCACCAACAGAATACAAGAAATGGAAGAGAGAATCTCTGGAGCTGAAGACACACTTGCAGAAATGGATACTTCTCTCAAAGAAAAAGTAAAATCAGAAAAGTTCCAATCACAAAATATCCAAGAAATCAAGGATGCTATGAAAAGACAAAATCTAAGAATAATAGGAATTCACGAAAAAGAAGACTCCAGACTCCAAGGTCCAGAAAATATTTTCAAGAAAATCATAGAAGAAAATTTTCCCAACTTAAAGAAAGAGATGTCCATAAATATACAAGAGGCCTACAGAACTCCAAATAGACTAGACCAGAAAAGAAACACATCACGTCACATCATAGTCAAAACACTAAATCTACAGAACAAAGAAAAGATATTAAAAGCAGCAAGGGAAAAAGGCCAAGTAACATATGAAGGTAGACCTATCAGAATCACGCCGGACTTCTCATCAGAAACTATGAAAGCCAGAAGGGCCTGGGCAAGTATCATGGAGACTCTAAGAGATCACAAATGTCAACCCAGACTACTATACCCTGCAAAGCTTTCAATCAACATAGATGGAGAAAACAAAATATTCCATGACAAAACTAAATTTACACAATATCTACACAGCAAACCATCCCTACAGAAGATACTAGAAGGAAAACTCCAATCCAATGAAAACAAATTCACCCAAGAAAACAGGGCATACAGATAATATCCCAACAAAAATGAAAAGAAAACAAGCAATGAATCAGGGTTAGATCATCGACTCCATTACAAAAGGAACTAACATGCATTGGTCACTATTATCTATCAATATCAATGGACTCAACTCACCAATAAAAAGACACAGGCTAACAGAATGGTTAAGGAAACAGGATCCAACATTCTGTTGCATCCAAGAAACACACCTATGCAACAAAGACAAACACTACCTCAGAGTAAAGGGCTGGAAAACTGTTTTTCAAGCAAACGGTTCCAGAAAACAAGCTGGAGTAGCCATCCTAATATCTAATAAAGTAGACTTTCAACCCAAGTTAATCAAAAAAGATAAGGAGGGCCACTATATTCTCATCAAAGGAAAAATCCACCAAGAGGACATCACAATCTTGAATATCTATGCCCCAAATACAAGAGCACCGACATTCGTAAATGAAACATTATTAAAGCTTAAATCATACATTGATCCTAATACCTTAATAGTGGGAGACTTCAACACTCCACTCTCACCAAGGGACAGATCAACTAGACAGACACCAAATAGGGAAATAAAAGCACTCACAGAATCCCTAAATCAAATGGACCTAATAGACGTCTACAGATCATTTCACCCAAACTCAAAAGAGTACACCTTCTTTTCAGCACCGCATGGAACCTTTTCCAAAATAGACCATATAGTGGGCCACAAAGCAAGCCTCAACAGATACAAAAGGATTGAAATAATCCCTTGTATACTATCTGACCACCATGGACTAAAGCTCGATCTCAACAACGACAGAAACAACAAAAAGCTGACACGCACATGGAAACTAAACAACTTACTACTCAATGACAGCTGGGTTAAGGAAGAAATAAAGAAAGAAATTAAAGACTTCCTAGAATTCAATGAAAAGGAAGGCACAACATACCCAAATTTATGGGACACACTGAAAGCAGTGCTCAGAGGAAAATTTATAGCACTAAGTGCCTGCAAGAAGAAATTCGTAACATCACATACAAACAACTTAATGGCCCAACTGAAAACCCTAGAACAAAAAGAAGCAGATACACCCAAAAGGAGCAGACGGCTGGAAATAATCAAACTAAGGGCTGAAATCAATCAACTAGAAACAAATAAAACTATCCAAAGAATCAATGAAACAAAAAGCTGGTTCTTTGAGAAAATCAACAAGATAGACAAACCCTTAGCCAAACTAACTAAAAAGCAGAGAGAAACTATCCAGATCAGCAAAATCAGAAATGAAAATGGGGACAACCACAGACATTGAGGAAATCCAAACAATTATTAGGTCATACTACAAAAGCCTATATGCCACAAAATTTGAGAATCTAAATGAAATGGATAATTTTCTTGAAAGATTCCATCTACCAAAACTAAGTCAAGATCAGGTAGAAAGACTGAATAGCCCTATATCTCCCAAGGAAATCGAAGCAGTCATTAACAGTCTCCCCTCCAAAAAAAGCCCTGGACCAAATGGCTTCAGCGCAGAATTCTACAAGACCTTCAAAGAAGTGCTAACTCCAATTCTCCTCAAGCTATTCCACAAAATAGAAACAGAAGGAACACTACCAAACTCATTCTATGAAGCCACAGTCACCTTAATACCTAAACCACACAAAGACCCAACAAAAAAAGAGAACTTCAGGCCTATCTCTCTTATGAACATTGACGCAAAAATACTCAATAAAATACTTGCAAACCGAATCCAAGAACACATCAAAGATATCATCCACCATGACCAAGTAGGCTTCATCCCAGGCATGCAAGGGTGGTTCAACATACGGAAATCCATCAATGTAATCCACTACATAAACAAACTGAAGGAGAAAAACCACATGATCATCTCCTTAGACGCCGAAAAAGCATTTGACAAAGTCCAACATCCATTCATGTTTAAAGTCTTGGAGTGATCAGGGATACAAGGCATATAGCTAAACATAGTGAAGGCAATATACAGCAAGCCTATAGCTAACATCAAACTCAATGGAGAGAAACTTAAATCAATCCCACTGAAATCAGGGACAAGACAAGGCTGTCCATTGTCCCCATATCTCTTCAACATAGTACTTGAAGTCCTAGCCAGAGCAATAAGACAACTAAAGGAGATCAAGGGGATACAAATCGGAAAGGAAGAGGTCAAAGTGTCACTATTTGCAGATGATATGATAGTATACATGAGCGACCCCAAAAATTCAACCAGAGAACTCCTTCAGCTGATAAACACCTTCAGCAAAGTGGCAGGATACAAAATCAACTCAAAAAAATCAGAAGCCCTCCTATATACCAAAGACAAAAAGGCTGAGAAAGAAATTAGGGAAACAACACCCTTCACAATAGCCACTAATAACATAAAGTACCTTGGTGTGACCCTAACCAAGCAAGTTAAAGACCTGTTTGAGAAAAACTTCAAGTCTCTGAAGAAAGAAATTGAAGAAGATATCAGAAGATGGAAAGATCTCCCGTGCTCATGGATTGGTAGGATTAACATTGTGAAAATGGCCATACTGCCAAAAGCAATCTATAGATTCAATGCAATTCCCATCAAAATACCAACTCAATTCTTTACAGACCTTGAAAAAAAGATTCTCAGCTTCATATGGAGAAACAAAAAACCCAGAATCTCCAAAACGATCCTGTACAACAACAGATCATCTGGAGGTATCTCCATTCCTGATCTCAAGCTGTACTACAGGGCAACAGTAATAAAAACTGCATGGTACTGGCATAGAAACAGAAAGGAGGATCAATGGAACCGCATAGAAGACCCAGAAATAAATCCACACACCTATGAATACTCGATATTCGACAAAGAAGCCAATTCCATTCAATGGAAAAAAGACAGCATCTTCAACAAATGGTGCTGGACCAACTGGATGTCTACATGCAGAAAAATGAAAATAGATCCATATTTATCACCCTGCACGAAACTAAAGTCAAAGTGGATCAAGGACCTCAACATAAAACCAGATACCCTAAATCAACTGGAAAAAAAGTGGGGAACAGCCTAGAACTCATTGGCATAGGAGACAACTTCCTGAACAGAACACCACAGCACAGGCTCTAAGAGCGACAATCAATAAATGGGACCTCATGAAACTGAAAAGTTTCTGTAAAGCAATGGATACCGTCATCAAAACAAAACGACTGCCTACAGATTGGGAAAGAATCTTCACTAACCCTTTATCTGACAGAGGACTAATATCCAGTATATACAAAGAACTAAAGAAGCTGAAAAGCAGCAATCCAAGTAATCCAATTAAAAAATGGGGAACAGAGCTAAACAGAGAATTCTCGACAGAGGAATATCGAATGGCAGAAAAACACTTAAAGAAATGCTCATCCTCATTAGCCATCAGGGAAATGCAAATCAAAACGACCCTGAGATATCACCTTACACCCATCAGAATGGCCAAGATGAAAAACTCAAGCGATAACACATGCTGGAGAGGTTGTGGAGAAAGGGGAACCCTGCTCCACTGCTGGTGGGAATGTAAACTGGTACAACCACTCTGGAAAGCTATCTGGCGCTTTCTAAGACAAATAGGAATAGTGCTTCCTCCAGACCCAGCTATACCACTGCTAGGTATATACCCAAAGTTTGTTCAAGTACACAAAAAGGACACTTGCTCAACCATGTTTATAGCAGCTCTATTTGTAATAGCCAGAACCTGGAAACAACCCAGATGTCCATCAACGGAGGAATGGGTACAGAAATTGTGGTATTTTTATACAATGGAATACTATTCAGCAATCAAAAAGGAGGAAATCATGAAATTTGCAGGCAAATGGTGGGATCTAGAAAAGATCATTCTGAGTGAAATATCCCAGAAGGAGAAAGACAAACATGGGATATACTCACTTATATAGACCTATAAGATATGATAAACATAATGAAATCTATACACCTAAAAAAGATAATCAATTGAGCGGACATGGGGTAAGATGATCAATCCTCGTTTAGAAAGACAGATGGGATGTGCATTGAACGTATGACAGGAGTCTACTGAGCGCATCTGAAAGACTCTAACTAGCAGTGTTTTCAAAGCAAAGACTCATGACCAAACCTTTGGCAGAGTACAGGGAATCATAAGAAAGAAGGGGAGTTAGTCTGATGGGGAAAGGATAGGAGCTCCACAAGGACCAAATATATCTGGGCACAGGGTCTTTTCTGAGACTGACATTCAACCAAGGACCATGTATGGATATAACCTAGAACCTCCACTCAGATGTAGCCTGTGGTAGCTCAGTAACCAATTGGTTTCCCAAAGTGAGGGGAACAGGGACTATTTCTAACAGGAACTCGATGACTGGCTCTTTGGTCTCCCCACCCCCGAAGGGAGGAGCAGTCCTGTTAGGCCACAGAGGAGGGCTTTGCAGCCAGTCCTGAAGATACCTGATAAAACAGGATCAGATGAATGGGGAGGAGGTCCCCCCCATCAGTGGACTTGGAAAGGGGCACGGTGGAGATGAGGGAGGGAGGGAGGGAGGGACTGGGAGGGAATGAGGGATCGGGACACGGCTGGGATACAGAGTTAATAAAATGTAACTGATAAAAAAATAAAATAAAAAAAAATAAAAAAAAAAAACAAGGAATTAGGGTGACTGTTATTGACACTTCATTAGATTCTCATCATTATTTCCAATAGACACCTTTAGCTTTTGTAAATAAACTTAATATATATATTCACCTTAAAAAAAAAAAAAGAATCAATCCCTGACAGTATTAACGTTACTCTACTATTCTTATAAACAGGAGCCTAGCATACCATCTGTGAGAGGCTTCACCCAGCACCTCATGGAAACAGATGCAGAGATCCACATTCAAACATTAGACAGAACTTGGGAAGTCACATAGAAGAGTTTTGGGAAAGATTGAGGGAACCAGAGGGGTCAAGGATTCCACAAAAGTCCTACAGAGGCAACTAACCTGGAATTTGAGGGCTCACAGGGACTGAACCACTAACCAAAGAGCATGCATGGACTGGTCCTAGGTCCCCTGCACATATGTAACAGATGTGTGGCTTAGTGCTTATGTGGGTCCCCCAACAACTGGAATGGGAGACCGTCTCTGAATCTGATGCCTCCCTTAGAATTGCATGCCTTTAACTGGGCTTCCTTGTCTGGCCTCGTTGGAAGAGGATTGCCTAGAACTGCAGGGACTAAGTGTGCCAGGGCAGATTGCTTCCCATGGGAGACTTGCCCCCTCTGAGGAGAAGGAAAGAGGAGAATGGAAAAGTGTTTTATAAGGGGAGCACTAAGAGGGGAGGAGGGGGGCTACAATCATGATATAAAGTGAATATGTATATATATATGTATATATGTATACTATATGTATACATGCATATACATATATATTCATACATATACACATATATACATATTCATACATATATACATATTCACTTTACATCCTGATATATATATCCTCTTCAGCCGATATGTTACTTGTATGTACATATTTCAAGGCTGATCCCTTACTTATGGATAACCAATTAGAGGTTCTTTACAATGTCTTTTGATTAAGCCAAGTTACTGGCCTATATCAGTTAGCTCTGGATACTATACACTTTAATGGTCACACAATAACACAAGATTCTAATGTGATATTCCTTAGGGCATATCCCCATCATTAAATAAGCCAAGGTTGTACTTAGCTCAAAAACTGAGACAGTGAAATAATCCCTAAGATTAAATATATTGCTTTCTCTTACTGGATAGGGACAGATTTAATGAGATAAAAATCTCATAGTTAGGAGAAAAGTCTTCCCTAGCGCCTAAGAAATCCAGTCATATAAGAGTCTTATGAGCTACAAAACAATACTTCTAAATACGTAGTTATATATTTAATGTTTTGAAACCCATTAAGCCAAGTTGTACTTGACACCATCACCACCTTCTTTCTGTTCTTTCTCCTTTCTCAGTCTGTCTGTCTATCTGTATGTCTCTCCTGCCTTCACCCCCTCCCCCAAAACACAGACACATTCCGTGAAGTAGAAGAAAAGTATCTAAAGGAGTCATTTTAACAAGGAGAAAATGGTAACTGCAGGCTCAGGAAAAATGAAATCAGAACTAGCTGTGTAACTTGGCTCCTGGTGACCCACATATGAGAGCCAGTGGATAACGGTTGTAGCTCAGTAATCTAACTAAACACAAAAATGTGGTCTTACAACTATAAAAAATAAGAATAAAACGTGATAGTGAACCTCCTACATGAAAGTAAAATATCAAAGAGTCATGATTTTGTAGAATTGTATCTATCTCATGCTTGAAACGAAAACCAAACCCTTCCCTTTCTATTTGGTGACATGAAAATTAAAATGAGTTAGACTCATAGAAATTGTTCTGAAAAACTCTGGAAGACACTGTTTTCCAAGGTCACAATTAACCTAAATACCCATCTAAGACTGTTGTAAACTTTATGTTCCCACAGAAGCCAAAGAGAAGCTGCTGAAGAAAGGTTATCCAAGGATGACCAGAAAAAGAATAAAAGCAAATTATCATGAATTCAGATTACATCAAGTTCTAAAATAAGAGACAAAACAATCCCCTTTGGATCTCCCTAGGAAGCTGCCTTGCTCTTACTAGTGAACACATGTCTTTACACGCCTTTATATTCTGTTATTCTACATGAGGCCTCATTCATTACGGCATCTGAATGACTTGAGTTAATTTATTGACCATCTGTGGTGTAACCATAAAATAATTAAGGATTCCTCTACAAAGATCAGAAGATCTTAGTGACACACCACATCCTTTGAATATGCCAGTGACATGAGACAGGATAAGAAACATTTTTAGTTCTAAGGAAACATACTTTGTTGTATCCAGAGAATTCTGTTCTAGCTACTAAAACAAATAATTCATAATAAAATATACAGAATATTTAGAACTGTCTTCAGAATGTATATACAAGCTGTGGGGTACAACTGAGTAGTTCTTTTTCATTCTTTGAAACACAGTCTTGATATGCGGCTCAGGCTTGTGTCTAACTCACAAATCTCCCTACCTCATCCTCCTGAATGGTAGGATAAATAGCTGTTTTAAAAGCTTTACAGCTTTACATTTCTATCTCTCTGTCTGTCTGTTTCTCTCTCTGTATCTGACTCTCTCTGTCTCTGTCTCTCTCTCTCTGTCTCTGTGATTCTGTTTCTCTGTGTGTGTGTGTATCTCTGTGATGTTCAGTGTTATACACGTTATACACTCAGTGTTTGGGCTTATGTGAGTATCCTTCCTTGAAGGTCAGAGAAGAACATGGAGTGCCCTGCTGTGTCATTTCTCTAATAACAGAAAGAATATCTCTCAGAAAGCCCAAGAAATCTTCCTGTCTCCACTTCCTCTATCACTGTTTGAGATACAGGTTTATCTGACATTTTATGTGGATTTTGGAACCTAACCTCTGGTTTATGCTCATTTTTTACTCAGCAAGTACTCTTATGCATTGAGCCATCTTCTTAGCCTCATGCTTAAAAAGTATTTAAATTTAAAGAAATTTCTGGGTGGGTATAACACACAGATAGCTTACTCCAAAGTGGGAGAACCTCTGTCATAAGCCTTGGACGCAATCTGGAGACATTGTTCTCTTTTGAGTTGCTGCAATCTTTTGGGTCTGTTCATTAGATGCTGAAAAAGCCTTTGACAAAATCCAACACCACTTCCTGGTAAGCCTTGGAGAGATCAGGAATATAAGGCCCAAACCTAAAATAATAAAGGCAATACACAGTGAGCTAATAGACAATTCCAAATTAAAGGGAGAGAAAGTTGAAGCAAGTACATTAAAATCAGGGACAAGACAACGTTGCCCTCTCTCTCCATATCTATTTAATATAATAGTAGAAGCTCTAGCTAGAAAAATAAGACAACTAAATAAGATCAAAGGGATTCAAATTGAAAAGAAGTCAAAGTATCACTATTCACAGAAGACATGAAAGTATATATAAGTGAATCTAAAATTCTACTAGAGACCACCCACCCATGAGAAACAATTTCAGCAAAGTGGCTGGAGACAAAATGAAATAAAAACAATCAGTAGTCCTCATTTATAGAAGCAATAAGTAGGCTGAGAAAGAAATTAGGGGAAAACAATCACCTTTCGCAACAGTAACAAAAATATAAAATACCGTGGTGTACCTCTAGCTAAGCAAGTAAAAAATCACAAGAACATCAAGTCTTTGAAGAAATAAATTGAAGATATTAAAAGATGGAAAGATCTCCCATGTTCATGGATGAGTAGAATTAACATAGTGAAAACAGGCATCTTTCCAAAAAGAAAAAAGAAAAACAAAACAACAAAAAAAAGTACAGAATCAATGCTATTCCATCAGAATTCCAACAGAACTTTTTAAAAATTATTTATTTATTTATTTATTTATTTATTTATTTATTTATTATGTATATAGAGTTCTGCTGACATGTACACCTGCAGGACACAAGAGGACACCAGATATCATTACAGATGGTTGTGAGCCACCATGTGATTGCCAAGAGTTGAACTCAGGATCTTTGAAAGAGCAGTCAGTCCTCTTTTTTTTTTTTTGGTATTTTTTTTGTTTATTATTATTATTATTATTATTATTTTATCAGTTACATTTTATTAACTCTGTATCCCAGCCATATCCCAATCCCTCATTCCCTCCCTCCCTCCCTCATCTCCACCGTGCCCCTTTCCAAGTCCACTGATGGGGGGGACCTCCTCCCCATTCATCTGATCCTGTTTTATCAGGTATCTTCAGGACTGGCTGCAAAGCCCTCCTCTGTGGCCTAACAGGACTGCTCCTCCCTTCGGGGGTGGGGAGACCAAAGAGCCAGTCATTGAGTTCCTGTTAGAAATAGTCCTTGTTCCCCTCACTTTGGGAAACCAATTGGTTACTGAGCTACCACAGGCTACATCTGAGTGGAGGTTCTAGGTTATATCCATACATGGTCCTTGGTTGAATGTCAGTCTCAGAAAAGACCCTGTGCCCAGATATATGTGGTCCTTGTGGAGCTCCTATCCTTTCCCCATCAGACTAACTCTCCTTCTTTCTTATGATTCCCTGTACTCTGCCAAAGGTTTAGTCATGAGTCTTTGCTTTGAAAACACTGGTAGTTAGAGTCTTTCAGATGCGCTCAGTAGACTCCTGTCATACGTTCAATGCACATACCATCTGTCTTTCTAAACGAGAATTGATCATCTTACCCCATGTCCGCTCAATTGATTATCTTTTTTAGGTGTATAGATTTCATTATGTTTATCATATCTTATAGGTCTATATAAGTGAGTATATCCCATGTTTGTCTTTCTCCTTCTGGGATATTACACTTAGAATGATCTTTTCTAGATCCCACCATTTGCCTGCAAATTTCATGATTTCCTCCTTTTTGATTGCTGAGTAGTATACCATTGTGTAAAAATACCACAATTTCTGTACCCATTCCTCCGTTGATGGACATCTGGGTTGTTTCCAGGTTCTGGCTATTACAAATAAAGCTGCTATAAACATGGTTGAGCAAGTATCCCTTTTGTGTACTTGAGCAAACTTTGGGTATATACCTAGCAGTGGTATAGCTGGGTCTTGAGGAAGCAATATTCCTAATTGTCTTAGAAAGCTCCAGATAGCTTTCTAGAGTGGTTGTACCAGTTTACATTCCCACCAGCAGTGAAGGAGGGTTCCCCTTTCTCTACAACCCCTCCAGCATGTGTTGTCACTTGAGTTTTTCATCTTGGCCATTCTGATGGGTGTAAGGTGATATCTCAGGGTCGTTTTGATTTGCATTTCCCCGATGGCTAATGAGGATGAGCATTTCTTTAAGTGTTTTTCTGCCATTCGATATTCCTCTGTCGAGAATTCTCTGTTTAGCTCTGTTCCCCATTTATTAATTGGATTACTTGGTTTGCTGCTTTTCAGCTTCTTTAGTTCTTTGTATATACTGGATATTAGTCCTCTGTCAGATAAAGTGTTAGTGAAGATTCTTTCCCAATCTGTAGGCAGTCCTTTAGTTTTCATGACGGTGTCCTTTGCTTTACAGAAACTTTTCAGTTTCATGAGGTCCCATTTATTGATTGTTGCTCTTAGAGACTGTGCTGTTGGTGTTCTGTTCAGGAAGTTGTCTCCTGTGCCAATGAGTTCTAGGCTGTTCCCCACTTTTTTTTTCAATTGATTTAGGGTATCTGGTTTTATGTTGAGGTCCTTGATCCACTTTGACTTTAGTATTGTGCAGGGTGATAAATATGGATCTATTTTCATTTTTCTGCATGTAGACATCCAGTTGGTCCAGCACCATTTGTTGAAGATGCTGTCTTTTTTCCATTGAATGGATTTGGCTTCTTTGTCAAATATCGAGTATTCATAGGTGTGTGGATTTATTTCTGGGTCTTCTATGCGGTTCCATTGATCCTCCTTTATGTTTCTATGCCAATACCATGCAGTTTTTATTACTGTTGCCCTGTAGTACAGCTTGAGATCAGGGATGGAGATACCTCCAGATGATCTATTGTTGTACAGGATAGTTTTGGAGATTCTGGGTTTTTTGTTTCTCCATATGAAGCTGAGAATCTTTTTTTCAAGGTCTGTAAAGAATTGAGTTGGTATTTTGATGGGAATTGCATTGAATCTGTAGATTGCTTTTGGCAGTATGGCCATTTTCACAATGTTAATCCTACCAATCCATGAGCACGGGAGATCTTTCCATCTTCTGATATCTTCTTCGATTTCTTTCTTCAGAGACTTGAAGTTTTTCTCAAACAGGTCTTTCACTTGCTTGGTTAGAGTCACACCAAGGTACTTTATGTTATTAGTGGCTATTGTGAAGGGTGTTGTTTCCCTAATTTCTTTCTCAGCCTTTTTGTCTTTGGTATATAGGAGGGCTTCTGATTTTTTTGAGTTGATTTTGTATCCTGCCACTTTGCTGAAGGTGTTTATCAGCTGAAGGAGTTCTCTGGTTGAAATTTTGGGGTCGCTCATGTATATTATCATGTCATCTGCAAATAGTGACACTTTGACCTCTTCCTTTCCAATTTGTATCCCCTTGATCTCCTTTAGTTGTCTTATTGCTCTGGCTAGGACTTCAAGTACTATGTTGAAGAGATATGGGGACAATGGACAGCCTTGTCTTGTCCCTGATTTCAGTGGGATTGATTTAAGTTTCTCTCCATTGAGTTTGATGTTAGCTATAGGCTTGCTGTAAATTGCCTTTACTATCTTTAGGTATGTGCCTTGTATCCCTGATCTCTCCAAGACTTTAAACATGAATGGGTGTTGGACTTTGTCAAATGCTTTTTCGGCATCTAAGGAGATGATCATGTGGTTTTTTCCTTCAGTTTGTTTATGTAGTGGATTGCATTGATGGATTTCCATATGTTGAACCACCCTTGCATGCCTGGGATGAAGCCTATTTTGTCATGGTGGATGATATCTTTGATATGTTCTTGGATTCGGTTTGCAAGTATTTTATTGAGTATTTTTGTGTCAATGTTCATAAGAGAGATAGGCCTGAAGTTCTCTTTTTTTGTTGGGTCTTCGTGAGGTTTAGGTACCAAGGTGACTGGCTTCATAGAATGAGTTTGGTAGTGTTCCTTCTGTTTCTATTTTGTGGAATAGCTTGAGGAGAATTGGAGTTAGCACTTCTTTGAAGGTCTTGTAGAATTCTGCGCTGAAGCCATCTGGCCCAGGGCTTTTTTTGGAGGGGAGACTGTTAATGACTGCTTCGATTTCCTTGGGAGATATAGGAATATTCAGTCTTTCTACCTGATCTTGACTTAATTTTGGTAAATGGAATCTTTCAAGAAAATTATCCATTTCATTTAGATTTTCAAATTTTGTAGCATATAGGCTTTTGTAGTATGACCTAATAATTGTTTTGGATTTCCTCAGTGTCTGTGGTTATGTCCCCATTTTTATTTCTGATTTTGCTGATCTGGATAGTTTCTCTCTGCTTTTTAGTTAGCTTGGCTAAGGGTTTGTCTATCTTGTTGATTTTCTCAAAGAACCAGCTTTTTGTTTCATTGATTCTTTGGATAGTTGTATTTGTTTCTAATTGATTGATTTCAGCCCTTAGTTTGAATATTTCCAGCCGTCTGCTCCTCTTGGGTGTATCTGCTTTTTTTTTCTAGGGTTTTCAGTTGGGCCATTAAGTTGTTTGTATGTGATTTTACAATTTTCTTCTTGCAGGCACTTAGTGCTATAAATTTTCCTCTGAGCACTGCTTTCAATGTGTCCCATAAATTTGGGTATGTTGTGCCTTCCTTTTCATTGAATTCTAGGAAGTCTTTAATTTCCTTCTTTATTTCTTCCTTAACCCAGCTGTCATTGAGTAGTAAGTTGTCCAGTTTCCATGTGCGTGTCGATTTTTTGTTGTTTCTGTTGTTGTTGATGTCTAGCTTTAGTCCATGGTGGTCAGATAGTATACAAGGGATTATTTCAATCCTTTTGTATCTGTTGAGGCTTGCTTTGTGGCCCACTATATGGTCTATTTTGGAAAAGGTTCCATGCGGTGCTGAAAAGAAGGTGTACTCTTTTGAGTTTGGGGGAAACGATCTGTAGACGTCTATTAGGTCCATTTGATTTAGGGATTCTGTGAGTGCTTTTATTTCCCTATTTGGTGTCTGTCTAGTTGATCTGTCCCTTGGTGAGAGTGGAGTGTTGAAGTCTCCCACTATTAAAGTATTAGGATCAATGTATGATTTAAGATTTAATAATGTTTCATTTACGAATGTTGGTGCTCTTGTATTTGGGGCATAGATATTCAAGATTGTGATGTCCCCTTGGTGGATTTTTCCTTTGATGAGAATATAGTGGCCCTCCTTATCTTTTTTGATTAACTTGGGTTGAAAGTCTATTTTGTTAGATATTAGGATGGCTACTCCAGCTTGTTTTCTGGAACCATTTGCTTGAAAAACAGTTTTCCAGCCCTTATTCTGAGATAGTGTTTATCTTTTTTGCATAGGTGTGTTTCTTGGATGCAACAGAATGTTTGATCCTGTTTCCTTAACCATTCTGTTAGCCTGTGTCTTTTTATTGGTGAGTTGAGTCCATTGATATTGATAGATAATAGTGACCAATGCATGTTAGTTCCTTTTGTAATGGAGTCGGTGATCTAACCCTGTTTCATTGCTTGTTTTCTTCTCATTTTTATTGGGATATTATCTGTATGCCCTGTTTTCTTGGATGAATTTGTTTTCATTGGATTGGAGTTTTCCTTCTAGTATCTTCTGTAGGGATGGTTTGCTGTGTAGATATTGTGTAAATTTAGTTTTGTTGTGAAATATTTTGTTTTCTCCATCTATGTTGATTGAAAGCTTTGCAGGGTATAGTAGTCTGGGTTGACATTTGTGATCTCTTAGAGTCTCCATGATACTTGCCCAGGCCCTTCTGGCTTTCATAGTTTCTGATGAGAAGTCAGGTGTGATTCTGATAGGTCTACCTTCATATGTTACTTGGCCTTTTTTCCTTGCTGCTTTTAATATCTTTTCTTTATTCTGTAGATTTAGTGTTTTGACTATGATGTGACATGATGTGTTTCTTTTCTGGTCTAGTCTATTTGGAGTTCTGTAGGCTTCTTGTATATTTATGGACATCTCTTTCTTTAAGTTGGGAAAATTTTCTTCTATGATTTTCTTGAAAATATTTTCTGGACCTTGGAGTCTGGAGTCTTCTTTTTCATGAATTCCTATTATTCTTAGATTTTGTCTTTTCATAGCATCCTTGATTTCTTGGATATTTTGTGATTGGAACTTTTCTGATTTTACTTTTTCTTTGAGAGAAGTATCCATTTCTGCAAGTGTGTCTTCAGCTCCAGAGATTCTCTCTTCCATTTCTTGTATTCTGTTGGTGATGCTTACTTTTGTGGTTCCTGATCTTTTCTCCAAGTTCTCTAGCTCAAGGGTTTTCTCATTTTGTGTTTTCTTTATTGATTCTAATTCTGTTTTCATGCCTTGCACCATTTCTTTCATGTGTTTGAATTTGGATTCCTGTCTCTCTACGATGGCCTCTATTTCTTTTTTCATTTTTTTTTTATATGCCACTAATTTTTCCTCTACTTGTGTATCTATTTGTTTGGCTATGTTTGCCTGTGTTTCTTTAAGGATATTGTCTATTTCTTCTTTCTTTGCCTCCAATTAACTGGGCATCTCTTTGAAAGACTTGTTCATTTCCTCCTTATGAGCCTCAAATAATTGGGCAAGCATGGCTTTAAAATCATTTTCCTGTGCTTCTGCTGAATTGGAGTATCCATTGATTTTGGGGTTTGCTGGTGAAGTCATGATGTCCTGATTTATGTTGGAAGTGTTCTTTCGCCTACCCCTGGCCATTGACTTATCTGAAACCTTCCCTGTTTGTTTTTGGATTCTGCAGATCAGACTGGTGCTGTCTCTCTCTGGTGTCTGGAGAGTTCTTCAGGAAGCTGAGCACTCTCAGCGTGTGCTGAGGACTAGCTGTACCTGTGGGAGGAAAGTACGCAGGTGCAAACGGGGCAAATGCAAGCGTGTGTGTGTGTGTGCGCGTGTGTGTGTGTGTGTGTAAGTGTGCGTGGACATGTGTCTCGAGGGACAGAGTGATGGCTAATGTTGAACCCTTGAGTGTGGGACGCGCTCTGCACTGTATATGTCGCAGGCGCTAATGATGATTGCAGCGCAATTTCTGGCATTAACTGCCTTAACTCCTCAATTAGGCCCACAGGGCAGGAACTTCAATGTCCCTAGTGCCCCTCTGTTTCCCAAAGTGGGTATGTGGGTGGGAGGGGGGTTTGATGCCTGCCTTCTGATTTAGAAGGACCCAGGATCTGGGGAACTGCAGATTCTCGAGGGTGCACTCACTTACAGGCAGGTCACTTGGCAGAGATTGTGGTATCTGGGGCTCTCTGCTCTCTGGTTTGGCCCTGCTTCTTTGATGTGCTCCGCCAGTTCTGTGCTGCTGTCACTGCCAGGTTCTGAGGTCTTGCTGCAGCTGGAGATTTCAGGGTGGTCACTTCAGCAGGGATGGGGTAACCAGGCTCTCTGTTCTCTGGTTTGGCCCTGGTTCGTCTTAAACTGGAGGGCTGTGGTTCTCTGCCAGTTCAGTGCTGCTCTGCCATCACGTCCCGCTGTAACTGGAGACTGGGTCGCTAGTCTGGATGCTTTCTGGGAAGTCCTGGGATCTCTTCGTTGTGCTCTCCAAGCTTGGGAGGCCCAGCGCCTGGTGTGTCCAGGTTGTATGACGTTTCTGCCTGGTTTTGGTGAGTATATAGCATATTCTCTGTCACTGTGGGATTGGGCGGGCCGTACTGTCAGTGATGGCGATCCTGCGGAGCTAGTATGGTGTCTAGCAGATTCGCGCCCTGGGAGGATGGTGCAGCCGCCGAGGCGCAAATCTGGGACTCTGGGACATTTACTTCTGGCTTTTGTCTGCCGCTAAAGTGCTTGGGGCTCCTTCTCAGTGGCTGTATACCCCAGGCAGTTAGGTCTGCGCTGAGAAAGATGAGTCTGCTGTGCCGCTGTGCTGAGGAGGAAGGAGGTCTGGGGGAAGGGAGTGCCGCAAGATCAAAGGATCATTTCTCTCCTTCCCCAAACAAGTCCCCGGGTGACCCGAGACCAAAGTTTTCACCTCCTGCGATGTTCACTGTTGTTTAGGAAGCCTCACCGTGGTTTTCCTGGGTTAGAGGTCCTTCCAATCACCAACTCAGAAGTTCAGGTATCCCACCACTCAGAAACTGTGTGTGCTAGTCGCCATCTTGGCTCTGCCCCTCCTCGCAGTCAGTCCTCTTAACCTCAGAGTCATCACTCCAGCCCCCAACAGAAATTTTTATAGGTCTTGAACCAACAATTCTCAAATGTCATATGGAAAAATAAACAAACCCATGATAACTCAAATAATTATATACAATAAAAGAACTTCTAGAGGTATTACTATCCACGATTTCAAGCTGTACTACAAAGCAGTGGTAATAAAAACAATATGGTATTGGCATAAAAACAGATAGGATGACGTTGATCAGTAGAATTGAATCAAGGCCCATAAATGAACCCACACATCTACAGACACTTGATTTTTTGACAAAAAATCCAAAACTATACAGTGCAAGAATGATAGTATTGTGAACAAATGGTACTGAAGTAACTGGATATATGCACACTGAAGAATGCAAATAGATTCGTATTTATCACCCTGAACTTAAAACTCAAAGTCCTCAACATAAAATAGACACACTAAATCTCTTAGAAGAAAAAGTGGGTAATAGCCTTGAACTCATTGGCACAGGGGACAACTTCCAGATCACTATCTCCCTACATGCAACACCAGCTGGATTGGTGAGTTCCCTCATTGGTCAGCATAAACATCTCTCTTGGTGAAGATTGAGCGTCCGGCAACTTCCTGGTACTTTTTGAGATGAAGAAACACCCAGCCAAGGCTTTCACTGGCCATGGTTGACCCTTTTTGCTGACCTCCATTTAGGGCCTCATTTTTACCTTGTGTGAGATTTTCTTTCCTTCTACTAGCATGGTTTCACCCCCAGCTCATCTACAAAAATCCTAGCACTAGGTAAATCATATCTGACTCCCTTCTCCACAGGGAGAAGTCTTATCACTGGCCTTTAAGGTGTACCATGGAAGAGACAAGAAAACCCTAGGTCTGGCTATGGATGACTGAAGGTGCCCAGGTTCCCTTGACCTGACAACTGCCATCACTAGCTGGGAGACATGGGTAATTATCATGGTATAATGGTATCAAGGTGACCCATCTTCCTTGTGGACACTGGAGCAGCTTACTCAGTCCTGATGGAATATTGTGGGCCAAAATCTCCTTCTAGTTACTCTATTGTAGGGGTAGAAGAACAGCCTTGCCAGCCTTGCCGGACTCTATCACTCATTTGTATTCCCTTGACTCATTCCTTTTTAAATATGCCAAGCTGTCCAGTTCCATTACTGGAAAGGGACTTTTTAGCCAAAGTGGGAGCCTCTATCTCCTTTACTCCACCCATTCCCCTGATCCCAAGCTCACCAGTGTCCTCTCTCCTCCTTCTCCTAGCTACCTCACCTACCAGTTGTGACATGTCAATTTCTCTATCAGTCTCCAAGTCTAGGATGTCCAAAATCCCTGTCTTGCTAGGCATCATTCCCCTGTGGTCATTCAGCTACAGGAACCTACCTGGTATATTACCCAAACCCTGGGGATGGGAGAAGTAGAAAAGGTAATTAAACACTCCTCTAAATTCATTGCCTCTTTGACATCCTCCTTCCTAAATAATGCAAATCTGTCATTTCATATCCTATTTCAGGCTCTGACCTCGGCCTACAAGCTCCTTAATGTGACCCAACTGGGCCATTTTAAAACTTGCTGGCTGTGTGTCCCACCTGGGACCATTTCAGAACTACTGCTGATAGGTTCTCCGGTGATTCTGTCAAGTAACCTTACTTCATCATTCACTAACTGCCCTGACTCTGATGTTGTCACAACCTCCTACCTTTTTCATATCACCCTCCTAGGCATGACAAGCATTTTCAAGACACCCAGTACACACTCTGTAGGAATGCTAAGTTCCTTATAATGTAATAAAACTATAATCCTTGATACGTTATCTACTGCCCTGCTGCTAATAAGACCTGGATTCTTTGTGGCACTCAAAGACTCAGGTCTACCATTATCTGCCTGCTTGTTGCTCAGGAGTTTGCACACTGGTACTCCTCTTCCCCTAGCTGGGGGTGATAAATGAAAAGAAGCCCCTACCAATCCTGGGCGTGGACTCAATAGATGCCCAGAAGGATAGGATTGCAATTCAAATCCTGCCCCTCTTGGCTATTGAAGGAATCTCAGTAGCTATGAGGACTAGAACAGCAGGACTAGCCACTTCATTAACTTTATTTTATCAGCTTTCTTCCCAGTTCATCCAGGACCTCTAGCAAGTGGCTCAGACAATACTAACTCTCCAAGGATAGACAGACTCACTGGCAGCAGTACTACATCAAAACCAATGATGATAGGATCTCCTTACAGCTAAAGAAGGTGGTGTTTGCATCTTCCTCCAGGAGGAATGCTGTTTTTATGTCAACTAGTCAGGTGTAGTAAAAGACAAAATCCAACAACTCCAGGCAGATCTACAAAAGCTAAAGGAACAGCTCAAGGCCTCTAGCTCCTGGGTCTGCGAGAACCCCATATAGAAATGGATTCTTCCCTTCCTCACACCTCTTCTGCTCATCTTTCTGCTTTTGTTTTTTTATACCACGCATTATTAACTTATTTTCTACATTCCTCCAACAACAAATGCAAAAATTCTCTGACCAAACGTGTAATCAGTTACTCTTAAGGGATTATCAACCTTTGCTCCCAGAACCAGATGACAATGACCCTCCAATTGACCCTGATGGTGGGGACCAGCTATACTCTGAGAATGACAATGCCCCTAATCAGCAGGAAGTAGCTTGAAGAGCAAAGGTCACCCCTATGCTGTCCCTACCATATTCCCTTCCTAGCTCCTCACTTTTAATAAAACAAAAAAGGGAGGAATGTTGGAATCCATAATCAGGCATCTCTACGGACAACCCCAAGGGACCTGACAAATCAGATATCAGGCATCTGTGAGTTCACCTATGGACCACCTGTGGACCACCTGAAACCACCTGCACATGCTCTGAGTCTCTTATAAAAGAACTCACACCACCTGCTCTCTCTCTCCTACCCTGTCCAGAGACGGTCTCTGTGACCTCCTCCCCCTTCCCTTAATAACCTTCCATGTGGAAGCAGTAGGGTGGCTTGATCTGTGAACCTGCTGTGTAACTTTGCTGCACAATCCTAACAGGGATCACACCTCCGTTGCTGGTAGGAGTGCAAACTTGCAGAACCACTGTAGAAATCAATCTAGTGGTTTCTCCGAAATTTGGCAATAGTTCTCTATCTCAAGACCCAGCTATAACACTTCTAAGCATATACCCAAAAGATGCTCTCTATCAAACCAAAAGTCACTTGCTCAACTATGTTCATAGCAATATTTTCATAATACACAGAAACTAGAAACAACCAAGATGTCCCTCAACTAAAGAATGGATGGAGAAGATGTGGAACCTTTACACAATGGACTACTACTTAGCTACTAAAAACAAAGACATCATGAAATTTGCAGGCAAATGGATTGAACTAGAAAAGAGCATCCTGAATGAGGTAACCCAGACCAAGAATGACACATATGGTATTATGCATTTACAAGTGGCCATTAGACATAATGTACAGAAAAAAAAAACATGCTACTACTCACAGACCCAAGAAAGTCAAGGAGGCCAAGGAAGAATGCTTGACTCTCATAAGAAGGGGAAATGAAATAGTCGTCTGAAGTAAGTGGAGGAAAGTAGCTGTGTGGGAAGGGCGGAGGTAACGGAGGGTGGCAATCAGGTATGGGGAAAGCAGGAGGTGAAGGGGGTGAACAGTGGGGAATAGTGGGAGAGAAAAGACCAGGAAAGAGAACAAAAATTAGTGGGGGAGCATCTCTGGGCCAGAGAAGGCCCCTGAGAGTTTGTGGGGGTGATCTTAGCTGAGATCCTTAACAGTAGGAACATGGAGCCTGAACTCACCCATAGCCAGGTGGGACTTGCAGTGGAGGAAGTTGACACCAACCCACCCATAAAAACTTTGACCCCAAATTTGTCTTGCTAATAAGAAGTGTAGGGGTAAAGGTAGAGCAGACATTGAATGACAAACCAATGACTGGCCTAGCTTGAGACCTACCCCACGAGAGAAAGTCAGTGCCTTACACTACTAATGATACTCTGCTATGCTTGAAGACAGGAGCTAAACAATAGTCGGAGCCAGGGGAGTTACATGAAAGAGTGAGTGGGAGAAAGGATTGAGGGAGCTGGAGAGGTCAAAGACACCACTAGAAGACCTACAGAGTAAACTAACCTGGGCTCATGGGGGCTCTCAGAGACTGAAACACCAACCAAAGAGCATACATGGGCTGGACCTAGAACCCTATACAGATGTAGCTTATGTGCAGCATGGTTAGCATGTGGGTCCTCTAACAATGGGATTGGGGCTGTCTCTGACTTTGTTAGCTGCCTTTGGGTCTATTTCCCCTAGTTGGATGCTTTGTCTGGCCACAATGGGAGAAGATGCACTTAGTCCTGCTGTGATTTGAAGTGCCAGGATGCATTGGTACCTCTTAGAGGCCTCCCCTTATCTCAAAAGAAAGGAAAGGATAGAATGTAGAGGGGAAGGGTGTAACTGGGAAGGGCACAGTGGGGGCTGGGATCAAACTGTAAATAAATTAATTAATTAAATGGAAAAAATTAAAGAATCCATGATGGCAAGAACATAGGGCTTTAATGACCATGAAGGAAGAAGACCTGTCCCTGCTATCCCTTCAAAACCCTCCTTCCTTTGCCTCTCAATTTGGCATTAGGGATCATTGAGGAAGAAGGAGGAACCAGAAAGAAGAGCAGAGAGTTTGCTGTGAATGTATCACTTAAGAATGTCAGCTAGGATAAACATATTAAAATCTGTACACCTAAAGAAGCTAAGCAAGGAGGAGGACCCTAGGGAGGATGATCAATCCTCATCCATAAGAACATCAGAAGAGAGAGAAATCAGGAAACAGGACAGGAGCCTACCACAGAGGGCCTCTGAAAGACTCTACCAAGCAGGGTATTAAAACAGATGCTGAGACTCATAGTCAAACTTTGGGCAGAGTATAGGGAATTTTATGAAAGAAGAGGGAAATGAAAGACTTGGAGGGGGCAGGAGCTCCACAAGGAGAGCAACAGAAACAAAAAATTGGGGCACAGGGTCAAATAGGCTAGGGTCAAATGGAAGGGGAAGTGAACCTTCCCTATCAGTGGACTTGGGGAAAGGAATGGGAGGAGAAGAGGGAGGGAAAGTAGATTGGGAGGGGATGAGCGAAGGGACTACAGCTGGGATGCAAAGTGAATAAATTATAATTAATAAAAATAATTAAATTAAGAGAAAACTAGAAAAAGAAACAATGTCAGAAGCTGCACCTATATAAGGTCTCAGTGACATGACCACCTAAACAAAAGCTGAAGGAGGACAAAAGACATGTTAATGTGGGTGGGAGAAAGCCTGCACACAGAGCTACAGGCAGCTAAGGAATGCTGAGAGGAGGAGAAATAGTCTTTCAGAGGGAAGCTTACACCCCTGATTGGTTGTAGAACACCAAATGGTCAGCCCCAAAAGGGTCTGAGAAGAGAACAAGAAAGGATATATGGATGGATGACTGGAGAAAAGGGAGAGGAAATGGTAGAATCATATTATAATCTCAGAGATTAAAAGAAATATTTTTAAAAGAAAAAATATAGAGGGACTAAATGGTTTCTGAAGGTCAAGAACAAGCTCTTCCCCACCATACTTTAATTCTAAACAAGGCAACAGTGAAATATACACCATGAGAGAGAAGTGAACAGGTTGAACATCAAGAAAGGAGTCTTTCTTCAAAGAAACCCTCAGGAAGCTTGCAGAAATATTACCAGTGCTAAGAAATGAGTTTAACACTGTTGCTGAATACCAGCAAAACAAAAGCTAATTGGGTTACACCACACTGGCAATTAGTAATTATAAATTAGAATGATAAAAACTTTATTTACTTCAAAAATTAGATATAAATATGGCAAAATGAGTACAGAATGTATTAGCTCTATTTTTTTCAGTCAGTGAAATGTCTGGAATTCAGAACACATTTTAATGAAAACACTTTTTCACTATCTTTAAGTAAGAGCCATTTACAATTTTGTAGGCTAAAGCCTTTGTAGTGCCAGGAAGTCATTGCTTCCTGCGGGGGTTTTAGGTTTCTTTGCTCTTCCAAGTCCCCTGAGCTCCTCAGACAGTTTCTCTGTGAGGGGTCCTCATGGCAGTTACAGGGGCTGAATCTGTGCAGCTACTCTCAGGGCTGCACTGGCTGATGGGAAGTGTCTACGAACTTAAGGAAGTATGCTGATTCCCATCAAGTTATGAGTATTCTTTTGTGCTATTTATTCTGGAAACATTAGGCAATTGTCAAGGGTACTAAGTATTCATCCTTGTTGAATTTGTCATGAGCTAAAGGTGAAAGCTGAAATATTTATCTACAGCTATTGAATTGATACATGGGTGTACATCGAAGGGCCTCTGAGCTTTTTGTCATGGTCTTTACTCTTTCTGAGACCTGTGAACTATAAAATTTCTATTGTGAGTATGATGTTTATTCATTTATTCAAAATTTCCTTGTGTTTATCATGTAGATGTCCAATTTTTCCAGAAGTTTTTGAACAGTGCAAATGCCCTGTCCTGTAAGGCAGCCTGTGACATTCATCTGTCTATATCTTACCCCTACTCATACCCACCCACTGAGGGCTTTACCTTATTAACCAAACTCATAAATACAGATCTTCTTGAGACAACTTCATGCTCTGAACCTATGATGGTAGCCAGTTGCAGCAATTTCCTGTAGAACCTCCAAGTGTACTTTCTCACCAAAGGTAGACTAAATTCACCATTTCTCACTCACATGTGCTGTAAAAATCACTGGAGTCCAGTGACACATAACACAAGGCTTCCTTGAATACAGGAGGAGACTCAGACAGGGGGATTACCATGTGTGAAGAGTCATGATTTTCTGCAATAGGAAATAGTACTACTGAAAGGAGTTTTCATAGATGGATTTCAATATTTACTCATTTCTGTACAGGGAATGAAGTAGCTAATTTCCATTTGAAGCTCATCTGTATTTTTTCAGTTCTGTTTTTCTGCATATATATGAGTGTGTACGAATTTTAATCCCCTTCCTTTTAGAATTATTGCTTCCAAAAGTGAAGCTAGTTGTCCAGAAAACTGTTTTTGCATATATTTTCTCTAATCCTTTTGAGTTAAAAGGAAGGCAAAAACACAAATCTCCAACACTTAAAATTCATTAGTATTAAAAGTAATACAATACCACATTTCTGTTACACTGTCCACTCCTGATAGACCCCACTATGTCATTCTCGGAAATTTTTTTTCTTTTTTTTTGTTTTTGTTGCTTTTGAGGAAGAGTTGCAATGACATTGATTTTCTTATGGCAAAAATAATTACAATCACATCTCAAAGATTCTGACTCAGGGTACCTGATAAGCATATATCTGCCAGCACACAGCTTTCTAACCAATCATGGAAACTCAGCTAGACACATTTCTAATGCTAACAAAGTTGGATGGTTTATTGAAATCTAAAGTTAGACAGTAAAGGGTATTGAAATTGGCTCCATTTAAAACTTTAAGAATAATTACATATATTATTTTGGTTTTTATTTTTTGTTTATTTTTTTAGGATTTTAATTGGAAGAAAAAAGTGTCCTTTTTTTTAATATAGAATCTCTTGTGTCAATGTTTAACCCTGTGATGTTGAATTCATCATGTAGCTGTAGCCCAGGCTGGCTACAAATTTATGTTCTTCCTTGATCAGCCTCCTAAGTGCTGGAATTACAAACTGGCACAACCATGCCCATCAATTTCAGGAAGTGAATGAGGAAAGACACATGACAGCAAGTAGTTGTCTTTCCAGGATGTGTGCAAGCATGAAGAAATAATTTTAAAGACTGCCCTTCCTTTAATGTATTTTTGACATAAGTATCTTCCCATAACCAATATGACTTCAGCTCATTAAATTTTAAAATTAATATATCCTGGATTTAATGTCCTTCTAAATAAAATGACCATAGAGAATATTGAATTGTTTCCAAATTTTAAATTTATTAAGAACTTTCTCTTCCTTTTCTAATTCCAGGTCAGCTACGGGAGTTATGGATTTGCTCACTGCACTCCCTCTGCCCTTCACATCCCCAGGACAGTAAATTCTAAGGAAACTACTTGAGGTAATTTGGCCTCAAAATTAATGTGAAAAATCACTTGACATTTCTGAAGCATCCTAAAGGCTTTCCTTCATGGCTTGGCAGGTGCTTCTTCCCTCTCTTTTCACTTTCTCTCTGAGGAGGACAATGACTTTGGGATTTTCTGACTTTTAAAGCTCATCTTCATCTTAAGATGTTCCCAGAACCTACCATTAGCTCTGTGCTATGACTTTACAGTAAACATCCAATCAATGAAAATACAATCTAATAAAAAATCAATAGATAAAGAAGGATCAGAAATTAATAAATAAAGATCAGAGCTTGGATAAATGTGGCTTCCATGTTATTTCCTCTTAAATCATTTTTAGTTCACTCTCCCAAACACTTTTCATGTGTTTGTCTCTCACTTCTCCCAGGTTGGGGTGCACATTGCTGAGGTGTGTGTTTGAGGTGACAGAGACAGCCCCAGGAAGTCTACAGACTGCCATTAGGTTATGTATACAGAAAAAAACAGTGCTTCTCAAAGTTCAGAAGCTTTTGTTATTGTTCCTTTTGCTTTTGGTGTAAAGCATATTTGGCTTCATAATGGGTTTGGCTGCTTGTTAAAGATGTCTGGATCTTTAAAGAGTCTGGTTCTGTGTGATGTCCCAGCTTTTTCTTTTGTATGATTTTAAAGCTGTTTGTGTTTATGAACTGCAGAACTGATATAAAATTCAAAAGTTTTAAATAACTACATGCATAGATTTGTACATATCTTTAGCGAGTTTATTTCATACTTACTTTATGCTCATCTACGGATTAAGGAATGGAAAACCTTAGTTCTTCTGAGTTCTTTTGATTTATGTATACTGAAGTTCCTTCCTATCAGGTCTGATATTCACTTAGTGCATTGTTTCAGGTTGCTATCCTTCAGTCATCACTCACTATTTTTAGTTTGTTTGAGGGCAACTGATTGGGTGCTAACTTTTTCTTTATGTTTCTATAACATTTTCCATTCTTTTCTAATTCTAAATCCTTTCCAAATACTATCCTACAGGCGTTTAGCTTTTCAATCTGTTTATTTCCAACTTTCATATGCATATTTTGTGCATGTGTGATAATAAATAGGCCTAATATTGACTTGTGTATTTCTGTTTAATTTTCATACTTACTTGTGCCTCATCTCGCTCAGGTTTTAGTTCACAGAATGGCTGTAACAGCATTTTGGAGACATATTAAGTTTCTGTATGTACACTCAGTGCAGACTTCTCTCCCTATGTGTAGGATTCTACCTTAGATGTCTGCTGAATTTTCTCATCAGCCTTTCAGAGTGATTACCAAATTAGCTTGCAGGCTTCGCTGTAAGTGGTGTTTCTCTGTACTCTTTGTAACATTTTTTTTTCCTAAAGTATAAATATCCAGCCTAAAACATCTAAGTTCTGTGAAATACTCATACAAATTTCAGTAATTACTACCATTTTTTTCCTATAATAATTACACAAATGGTATTGACTGCATGTCAATATTAATAATTATTTGTTTGTGAAGCACTGGGATTGTACATTTTCATTATTTCAACAGAGAAACTTTAGTTTTGGTATCAAAGCTAAGAAGATGCTCAGTGATGATCATCATGGTGTGGAGGGAGCATCTGTCCCCACTTGTGTCATTTGTGCTCTCCGGCCCTGCTTCACTGCTGCTTGTTCCCTCTGCAATGCCTAAGCTCAGCCTCGGTGGTTTCACTCTAAGTGCCCCTTTCACCTGGAGGGTTCTAAGCTTGCTTATTTTGTTTTGTTCTGTATTTAAAACAGTGTCTCACTAGGTAACTTAGGCTGGCCTTTACCTCTCAATTCTCCAGCTTCTTTCAGCCTCCCTCTTGCTGGGATGACACTTCTGCAACATCGTAAAGCAAAGATTTTTATCTTAATTACAGTCAATATCATGTGCAAATGTATAGGCTGCCTTAACTTTCTCAGTGTGATGTAATATTCTGAGTAATCATTTGGTTTTAAAATATAATACTACATTATTTAAAGACTGATATGAAAGTTAAGAGGGAAATGTAGTTTTGTTGTTTTTGTTTTTGTTTTTTTTGCTGTTGTTTGTTTTTTAAACAGAGATTGAAAACATTTTTCAACTCTTTATTGGGAACAACTTTTGCTTCCAAAAGTCCATAATGTCTTGAAGAGTAAATTTCCTCTTAAGAATGATTGAAGCGGCTGGGGCTGAAGAGATTGCTCCTGGTAAAGGACTTGCCACTCTTGCTGAGGACATGAATTCAGCTTCCAGAGCACATACATGTCAGGCAGTTATCAAATGCCTATAAGTGCAGACCCGAGGGATCCAACCACTTCTTCTGCGTGACAGTTTGTCGGCATGCATATCCAACTGTCTCTTAGTGTAGAGCAGGCTAAGGAAGTAGAAGTGAATCTGAGCCTTCTACCCCAGCAGCTCCTGTGCATTGGTTTCAGTACTACTCTCTTCCAAGGTAAATTTTCTGAGAACCTCACCAATTTACAACCTACACATTTTGCCTTCCAATTATCCAACATGAACCTTATAAGAGGATACCCTGAGGAAATAGAAACAAATGCACCTCGAAAGTAACTGTCATTAAAGTTAATAAAAGAAACCAAAGAATATTATTTTAATAAAGCCAAAACACAAAGAACAAATTTTGCATGCCTTTAACAATTTGTCACAGGAAAGAATTAGTATTATTTACAGTAACTAATGCAGCATTACACACATCCTCCTTAAGTGGTAATTTGTTTAATAATAGATCATAATAAAAATGCACAAAAAACTATCATCTTTGTTTTCTCATCATGAACTTGAACTTTACTGTATCTGTATTTATCTATCTTTTACTCAATGAATTAATAACAACTAATAGACTGTGAAATATATTTAGTTGGTTATAGCAAATATTTTTAGAATATAGAAAAGCACAGATATTATTCTATAAAATTTGCTTATTTAAAAGGTTAAAATATTTTCATCTACCTTTTAAATTGCCTCAGCTTACTTTTGAGTTATGTGTTTTTGACTTTATGAAGAAGTATTGCTATAAAATGATATTAGAATCGTTTCATTATTTAACATTTTATTTTTTATGTTATTGTCTTATATTAAGTCAAATTATAAAAAAAAAAAGCTAAAAAGACAACTGTTCCCCAGTGACCCACTTCAAGCACAGTAATTTCTTAAATCTCTCTCATGATTTCCCTTTAATCTCTCTTATGATTCCCCCTAACACAGTGGTAAAATGGGGAATAAAAATTAGAAGAACAAAAGAACACAAGGGGAACATTATTATGGGACAGTTTGACCAAATTTTAAGTATATAAAAAAAGCAAGTACACTGATAATTTAAACTTTGTAGGCAGCTACAGATAAAAGAAGCCAGAGGGGAGGTGAACACAAAATAATTCTCACTTCTTCAGTACACTTGCAGGGAGAGTCCTGTCGTGGGAAAATCCATGTTAGCCCTCACTACCACTACCTCAGCCTGGTCTATGGTAAGAGACAGCTGGGTATGCTTGCCAAACAAACTATAGAACCCATTCTATAACCCATTCTAAGGTGCACATCCCTTTCCAGACAGTCAAAACTAGTAATGACAACTAACATATTAAGAAAAGGTAGAATAGAACATACAAGGTAGAGAATATTAGATTCCGTTTCATAGGTTAAATGTAAAATTTTCCTAATGAACATTTTATTTCAATACCGTGCATGCATGTGTATGTGTGTATGTGGTGTGTGTGTGTGTGTGTGTGTGTGTGTGGGTGTGGGTGTGTGTGTTCTAGCTGTAAGGGAAAATTCTGTTTTTAGCATGAACCAGAGTCAAGTAAGCTGGGAAAACACTAGAGCTGTCATGAAATCTTCCTTACTGGACTCTGTGATCTCCATGCACCTGGTTATCCTGTAGAAACATTTCTGTTCATTAACTTCTAAATCTATGAGAGGGAAACTGCAGAATCTGTGATTTAAAAAAAAAAAAAAGTTCTCAGTTACTATTAACACAAAATTCTCCATTCAAATTAATTGGAAGAATATCAGTCACTGACCTGAAGTCTTACCTTAAGAATAGATTTTTGCCTATGGTGCTTTGTTAAGGAAGATTTCACAGAATGACAGTACTCAATTGACAGCTTTGTGATCTCTTCCACTATTGGCAAGACAGAGATGAATTTTATCTTTTTCTCAGAATGGGACCCTGTCTTTACCTGTATCCATGGTGCCTTCTATAGTAACTACAACTTAGTAAGCAAATAATTATTAAATTAAAATACATATTTAATCAATACAATAAATATAAAAATGCTTTTAAAGTATATTACTTTAAGATTCTAAAATACAAAATATCTTCTTTGTGATGTGCTTTATATGTCATTTAGCTTATATTTCAATTCAAAATTATTGTGTGAGGTTCTAAGCTAATGAGTTTTTAATGTACATTATTGTACATTCAATGTGCATTAAATATATAGAGAAAATGTGCAATATCCAATATAAAGATCTAATGCAAAGAGTTTCTGAAGAACATGTGAGACGTGGTCGACAGTTCATAAGTGTTTGATGATGTAATTTGATTTGATAAGTAACTTAAAGATTTGAGGTAATTAAATGACTCAACCAAACATTACTTTTACTTCATCCTTATGAGGGAAACATATTTCCATCTCACTATGAAACCAAAGGTGTAAGCTTACATATTTAAATATGTTTGTATGACTACCAGATTTAGCAACCTAAGATATATAGTGCTATATTTAATAATTCTCACGTGCTCGGAAATATTGCACTAAAACAAAAACCATATATCATAAAGATGTTCTTCCTAGTCCCCAACATGTTCCCTAATCAAGATTATTTTACTTGATGCAGACATCAACCTTCCTCTAGACACCCATTAAAAAAATGATGTGCTATTTTTGGTGCTTTGTTATAGGCAAGAAAACACTATTTTTACTGTTATATGAATTTAAAAGAAATCTATACATAAACCATGACAAAACTGGAAACAAGTGGAAAAAAGAGGAGGCTCCAGGATCACAGATACACATGCTCAAGGTGAGCTGTGCTTTTTCCTCTGACAGTCCAGGCTAGAGAAGGCAAATCAAAGGCCAGTTGTTAGATTAAACTCCACAAGAACGGCGATTAGAGCATCTGTCCAGAAAACTTACCCTTTAGCCCAGGTGGCAAGAATAAGAAAGAAAGCGTTCAAGAAGATTGCCATAAATATCCAGAGTTTTGGCATAAATGAGCCCTAAAAATTTTTCTTAGAATTGTTTCTTTGGTATGAAAAAAGCCCTGATGTTCCAGCACCAAGGACCATACAGGATTTGAAAGTAAAATATGACTGAGAGCAAAAGGAGGGCGATAGCCTCGCTCTTTTCTCTTGCCATTGACCTAAATTAATGCATCTTGACCTTCTGCAAGCTGACACCCTTGAATGCAGTTGTTCATGTTGTGATGATTGCCAACCCTAAAATTAGTTTTCTTCCTACTTCATAACTATAATTTTTGCTACTGTTATGAGTTGTAATGAAAATACATTTGGAAACACAGGTTATCCAAGGGAGTCCTGACCTACAAGTTGAGAAACACTTGTCTGAATATTCAGAGACTTGAAGGAAAGGGACAGCATCATCAGCACATTGAGATCTGAGCTCTGCATCAGAGCACATTGAGATCTGAGTTCTGCTCCACCCTATAGAGACTCAGTCATAATGTCTGTATTATTTTCCACATCGATGCTAACAACTGTTGTTATCTGCTGCCTTGGGGCCCACAGTCCCAGAGAGGAAATGATGCCTCAGTCTTTCTTGTGAAAGCTGGTAATTATATAAACTGCTTAAAGGAATAGGCCCTGATCCATAGGATGTTTGCCTCTGATTACATTTGGACTGAAATGTAATTTATTTTGTTATTTTAAAAACCCTCACAAATAATCAAAAATGCATTTGAGGAATATACTGTACTTGAAAAATATTACTCCAAATTATTTACTCCATTTTTTTCTTTAATGTATGCATGTTGTCTCTATAAATTTCATTATAACAGTCATTTTATAGCTTCCATAAAGGATATGGGACATTAAAAATATATTCAATAATTATCTGCTCAGTGACAAAGTACAATTTCCCCCTAAAGCAGTATTTGCATTTATATTATCTATCTAGTTTTACCTTAAGAAATATATAATCATATCTGCCATTTTTGGTATATGTAGTACATATGTATCCATATATATTATATGAAAACTCACACATTATTTAAAGTTAAGCAATTAGATACCTGCATATGAATAGATACCAAATGAGTATACACAGAGACATTATACCAATAATATTCTTATTACTACTGTGGTATGTTTAGAAATAACATTTTAGGAAATCCAAAAATCCGTATCATGCAGTTTTAAGAATAAGTTGTTATAATCCAAGGCTAGCATAATAGAGAAGACCACATACAAGTCAGCTGACCATGACTTAATGTGCAAGAACCAGGTCTCTGCCCTGGTGTTAAATGTTTCTTCCAACACCATGAGGTAGGTGACATGACTATTCTCTGTTACTATTAAGATATGAAGCTAAAAATGAAGCAAATTGTTCAAGCACACAGAAATACTTATAGGACTAAAAATGTGCAAACATAGGTTCTAACCCTGAATATTCTTTGTTGCCAGCTTTGATCTTTAACAAATCAGTTATTTCGGTTTTTTTCTCTCCTAAAATAAGATTATTGTGAGAATCCAGTAAGATACATAGGGAAACACATTGAAAAGTTCAACTCCATTATTGGGACTGAAATAGTTGAGGTATTTCTATCCTTGCACCACAGTATGTTGTTTTTCTGGCTCCTCTCCCTTTGACTTCTTCGTGGCTGCCTCAGCTAAAAGTTTCACATGTATTTGGCACCATCAAGTCCCAATAAACACTTTGAGACAACTATGTACTCTTTACCAGTAGAAATGGATGATCTGCCTGTTTTCTATTGGCAAAGACAGGCTACTTAAAAAAAAAAAAAACAAGGCAGAGATTAGAGGGCAACAGGTATAGCTGTCCGGAAGATAGACACCAACCTAATAGCCCCACTCCCTCCATTTCCACAATCAGTGATAACCTGTGCTCTAAACCCGAGTCTACACTTGAATCATTCCATATGGGAATGCTCACTTATTCCTGTCACTTAGTCCTTTTTAGGTAATCTGGTACCAGGCTGACTATTTCTTTTGATACATTACATTTTCTATTTCTAGTAGGACAGAACTCAGGGCCAAATGTATGCTAAATGATCAGTCTTCCCCTGTGCTAAATCCACTAACCTCATTTCTTTTCAATAACTGACCTCCTTGTTGGTGCTTATGAAGTTGCCTGTTTGCTTTTACTTCTCTGGCGTCACGTATTTTCTTCAGTGTGATACATGCTTAACTAGTGCTTCATGAGATGGGACGTGAGGCATTATAGAACGCGTCACCTTTAGGTATTAATACTGGGGTTTGTGTTTTAAATGATAAATATTCGTAAAATATTTCTAAACACCTAAATACACATGTTCCTCAGTTCCATCTCAAAATCATCTCCAGAGGCAGGACAAGCATTTTAACACAATCTATAAATCAAAAGATGTGACTCTGTCAAGATCTCCAGTTAGCAAATTTGAACGTGAAATGACTTCTCCCAATTTCTGGATTTTGTCTGTGTGTCTGTGTCTGTCTGTTTGTCTATATGTTCAATAGTTAAACTTCATATTTAAGCTAGGAAGTTTTGGTACATGTCTTTAATCCCTGCAGTTTGGAGGCAGAAGCAAGTAGGTTTCTGAGTTCAAGGCCAGTCTGATCTACAGAGTAAGTTCCAGGACAGCTAGTGATACACAGACAAACTCTGACAGCCCCCCACCACAAAACAAAAACTTACAACTATCACCACCACAAACAACAACAAAAGAAAACCAAAAACATACCAACAAAATAACAAACCAAAAAAAAAAAAAAAAAAAAAAACAGCAAAAAAGAAAAAAAAAACATATTTTGAGGCAGGATTTTCTAGTGATGACAGGAGGTGCAGGTCTGTGTGTGTGGGTGTGTAAGGAAATTAAAATGATAAACAATAAAGGAGATTGGGAAAGACACTTTTCTCTCTAGCAGCTGCAGGGCAGCTCCATGCTCAGCTGCCCCTGTACACCCATGAGGAGGAAGCCATGCTTTCACGAACCATGGAAAATAGCACTAGGCACCTCTGGGGAAGCACTGGCACGAGTACGACCTCTCCCTTCGCCCTGAACGTGGCACATATGTCCAGACCAGATTCTCGGCCTAATCTGCATTTCACCCTTTTTTGTTTTCTCATGTCAGGAAAAGCCATCAGACCAACTCTATGGAAAATGCCTCCTTCCTTTATTTCATGCCTATCATAGCTACTGTTATGAATTAACTGAAAAAGAGTAAAGCATAGATGCCCTTTCCTCTTAATGAGGAATTCAGATAGGAATATCACTTAAACAGTAATTGAAACAAAACCCAATGATTAACTGTCCTAGATGGTCTCATAGAATTATAAGGGTTTTGAAGTTTTTCTACAAAAGTGAAGAATAGGCCAAAATAAAATAAATTAGCCACTAAAGTACCTGGAAAAAAAGAAAGTAAGAGTAAAACAACTATTGCTTCAGAAAAAAAATAGTGTTAGTATTTTGGCAGCCTGCTTCTGGGTTGCCTAGCAACCTATGATGTCATCATGTGTTGCCAGCCAGGTAGCCACACCTGGCAGGTGTGGTTACATTGCTCCTTAAAGGAAGCAACCTGCCACTTAGTCTTCCTCTTTCTCTCTTGGCCCCTGGCTCTCTTGGCTCTTGCCCTCTCCCATTTCTCTGTCAGGGCAGCCCTTTCCCCATATCATGTCTAACTCTTTCTTTCTCTCTCTATCTCCATCTAATAAACCTCTTTCATATAAAATCTGCTGTGCACATCATTGTCATTTTTATTTGATCCTAACAAATATTGTCCATGCCTTAAAAAATTGTTTTAAAAGCGAATAATAGTACTGAATAGTTTTTTTTTTTTAATTTTTAAATGATAGGTTAAGATAGAGAAAAGGCCGACAGGCTATGACCCTACACTAAGAACTATAGGCAACTAAGGAAACCTTATTATGTGAGAGAGGTGACCTTTCCCAGGGAAAAGCACATCAACTGGCTGTTCAGGGCCAAGTGGTCAGTACTCAAAACATGCATACAGGTAGCACTGTATAGACCAAACCAGTTATGTTTAGGTATATATAATGTATACATATATATGTATATATACACACATATATACATGTATATATGTTTGTGTGTATATATGTCCACATATGCGTACAATAACAGCATATAAAGGAAGCCATGAATTTGAGGGAGGGAAACATGTGGATAATATAGAGGGATTTGGAGGAAGGGAAGGAAGGGAGGAGAAGGGAATGGAAGGGAAAGGAAGAGACGGGAAGGAAAGGGAGAAGCGTAAATAAATTATATAATCTTAAATAAATAAATAAGAAAAATGAGAGTTTATTCTTTAAAGGATAGATCAATGCAAAGCTCAAAAACAAAACTCATTTGTCCACACCTACTTCTCAAAAAGCTGTCTCAAGGAATTCCATGATTATCTTGAGAAGTGATGGAGAACCCTGTGATCTTGATGGCAGCAATGCATCCTATTGGGGTGACCTCTGAATCTTACTCATCAAGCACAAGGTCATTTGCTCACTAGTGATCTGCCTTTCTGTTCAGTTTTAATTTTTCTGAGCTTCCATTATCTACATTTGTCTGATAGTACTTAATCTGCATTATTGCTTTGACAGCTATCCATTTATTTAATATGTTTAAAATCTTCTTAAAAAAAATTTCCTTCAAGACAAGATTTTACTCTGTAGCCCAGGCTGTCCTCAAACTGCTCGTCTTCCTGCTTCTACCTCCTGAGTGCTCGGATTACAGTACAGTTACGTGCCAATACACTGCTCTTGTTTAAAATTCTTATATAAAATTTTCTTGTGTTGATCTCATCTCCTTTTTCCCAGAAGACTGTAGCTCTGTAAGAGCATAAATATTCCCTTCTATAAATTTTATTTCTTACAAAAGCTAACTTTTTCAGTCAATAAACATTTGTTTCTTTTTATTTTATTGGAAAAAATAGACAATGAGAGGTAGTACATCAAAAACGTAGTAAAATTATGCACCGGGAGCTCAGAAAGTGGAGAAATCAATATTCACAGCAGTAGTGTAGAAAATCTTTTCGTTAATTTTTAATCATTAATTGAAGGAAATACAACAGCTATAACTTTACAAATATTTCTAGTTTGGTGCCATAAGCATAATAATCAAGGCACTCTTAATTGTGTACAATTTTGCCGTAATACTCTAGTGATTTGATAGATACCATGTTTCATTTTAAATTTTAAGAAATTGAACATTTTCTTTGTGAGATCTAAGTTTTATTCTATTTCCCCACATAGTTTGATGCTAAGAAAATATACTTTTACATTAAGTTCTTGTACTAGCCCTTTCCTATAATAGTCTTAACAGTGATTATAAATTTAATGCTGAGCTATTTTTAATTTTATTTTAATTGTGCCACTGGCACAAATTTTGCTGTCTATACTCTTAGGATTATATCCTACTCCTGAGAAAATGGGTGGCTACCAGGAGACACACTGAGAGACCAAAGAATTGAAAATTATTTTGGGTGGTATTAGTTTAAGGTTTGGAGCACAGGCCTTGGTGAAGACCAGCCAGATGGAGACGTGTCCAGCCATCGGGGGAAAGGATCTAGTTTTATTGCATTCTTTCCTGCCCACTAGAGATACAGTTGCTAGGAAACCTGCCCAGATGGCCAGGCCAGAACCGTTTATGGTCTTGGAGACTAAAGTAAACCAATTATTTCAAAAGCCAATTTCCCTTACCCAATCATGTAACGCCAAGGCATATAACTCCCTGCTTGTGTTTTTTTCCCTTTATAAACCTTGTTTCCCTAGGCCACGGGGTCGCATTCCTCTCCTGATTCCACAGGAAGTTTTACAACCCAGTCTCAAGCTTGTCATAAAAGATCCTCATGTATTTGCAGCAGAATTTCTTCTTGGTGTTCTCTGGGGGGTCTCATGAACTGGGAATAACAACATACTTTTCTGCAATAACTTCATGGTAACCATGTGTAATGCTCAAGTCTCATGGACCACAAAGACTAACAGAAAAGAAAATTGACTCTCCTGTCAACTATCCATAATTTCTCAGCAATGTGACTTCTCTCTAGAGAGAAGATGACTTCTCTCTAGCTCAGGAAATCTTCAAGGAACAATACTTTAATTGGAATAAAAGCTGAGTTACTTTATTAGGGTCTGGAACTCGATGAAGGAAAGAAGGAAAGAATCATACTTACATAGTATGTAAAAGCAAGGAGCATTTATGTTGCAGAAAATTCCAGCATGCTGGGATCACCACCATTAATATGGCAGAAACCCCAAGGGGTATCAAAGTCCTCTTTTAGTGGCAAAAAGAGTAATTCCTTCTGTGGCCAAGTGACCTCAGTTGGGATTGGAAGGTGTCCCTGGAGGTTCTGATTGGGATTGGCTTGTGCCCAGATGGCCAGCAGGCCACATTCTTGTGTCATGAATGTTTAACCATAAGATGTGATGCTTCATCAATATAAGGGCATCAAGCACGGATGACCAGTCTTGAGATAAGACTACTCTAAGTGCTCTTTACACTTCCTGCCTGCCATTTCTTCTGATTGGCTGGCCTTGGAGTGGAGGATTTTTATAGTCTGTTCCTGGAACTGATGATTTCTTGAGATCAGAAATCTAGGACAAGCCTAGGTTAGGCTTGTCTTCCCAATTTACCAGAGATGATGCTCATACTTCTCAAGTACCTGTGAAAGAACCAGACCTGCCCCACCCCACCCCAAAAGCTATCAGTCCCAGGAACTAGGTCATAGGACACCAATTCCAGAAAGAAAACAATTGAGTCCCCTACCCAAGAAACATCCTAGAGCAAACCCCTAGTGAAACCCCTAGCTAATCGGTGAATTCCTAAAATTCACCCAGGTGTTCTTTACAATGGGATGAGTAAAACCATCACAGTTTGGCTTGGCCCTCTGGGCAAACAATTTCCTCCCCACACCTGATATTTGCTAAATGTCAATCAATCATAAAACTGCCTAGTTAGGATTTCCCAATTTACCTTGCCGTGATCCTAAATAAAAACCCTTCTGCCCATGAGCTGGGGCCTCTGCACTAGACAGCTGTGTCGATGAGGGTATGGGCTTGAGCTTCTAATAAAAAGACCCTTCTGCATTTGCATCGAAATTGGCTCCTTGTTAGTCTTTGTGGTCCATGAGACTTGAGCATTACACATGGTTACCATGAAGTTATTGCAGAAAAGTGTGTATGCTGTTGAGTATGAAATAAACTGCTCATCTTCCAAGTTGAAGCCACACATAATTGGGCTGTGGCTCAATGTAAGAAAGAGGTGATGGGCAGTGAAGATTTTTATATGTCTATGTCTGCTCAAAGATACACTGGCTATCTACTTTTCCTCTCTCCTTGAAATTGTCATTGGAATGAAATGTAACCATGTTTAACTTGAGGAAAGAGCATATGTTTATATATGTTTTAGAAGTTAAAGAAATGAGACAACGAAGAGAGGTAGCAACCATGAAGCCAGCATGCTAAACACAGAGTGAAGGTATTTTGCTTGGTTGCTTGTTCTAACAGTCTAACCCAAGAAACGTGGTCTTTCTCACCATACAAAATACTAGTCACCTTTTTCTAACTGTGTGATTCAGAACAACATGTATTTGTGGAGTTTTCCTTGCTTTTAGTTTCTCTATGACTTGTACCCTACACCCCAATGCCATTTCCACTTTGAGAAGCTTTATAAACACCGCATTTACACTTCAAAGCTCAGGACATTACTGCTCAGAAACTCCTCTCCAACCCTTTGTGGTGGGATAAATCCCTCACTGAGAACTTTTTAAGTAGCTTTACTGCAAATAGATATACTATGTAGCTGTAGGGGTTTCTATTGATTCATATGGGTTTATTAGAATCTAGCATGTTTTCTTGCAAGCTATAATTTTTCAGTATTTTCTGTTGCATAAATAAGGTAATGAAGGAAACAACGTGTTTCAATCAATCATAAACTAAACAACTAAACAAGGAAAGACAATCCTGATGAGATCTGATAGGCTAGAGTCAGAAGGAAGGGGAGGAGATCCTCCATTATCAGTGGAGTGGGGAAGGGGCAGGGGAGGAGATGAGGGAGGGTGGGCAGGAATGGGAGGGGATGAGGGTGGGAGCTACAGCTGGGATACAAAGTGAATAAATTGTAATAAATAAAAATTATATATATATATATATATATATATCTCACTTGAACTAGTCAAACTATCTCAGGAATGGATTAAGATGTTTGATATTTTATTTCATAAAATGTATGAAAATGTTTTCATCCCCAGAATTGATTAGTGCCTGGAACTCTCTGGTTATTGCTAATTTATTGATTTGTTTACATCAACAACCCAGTTCTCACCAACTAGAGCACATGAGAATATGTTTTTTAAAACAGAGTATCTCTGCATTGTTCTGCATGTTGTCCTGGAATTCATTTTGTATACCACACTGGCCTCAAGCTCAGGAGGCCTGTCTTTGCCTCCCAAGTACTAAATTAAAGGTATGTGCCACTATGTTTGGCTCTAGAATATGTGTTTTCTTAAACTGCATTTTGTTTCCTGCTATACACCTGATACCCCATAAAGGTAACATGAGAACAATAATATTCAATAAATATTTGTTAAACATATAAATGAATTAATACAAGTGTTCTGAGTTCACAAATTGACATTACTAATTTCTAATCTTCACTAAAACTAGATCTAAGTTCTATCCTGCCACCAAGAGAAGTTTTAAAAAGAAAAAAAAACTCTGTACAATGCAGAACAGTTCTCAAAATATGCTTTGCTTTGTTTTTTCTTTTTTTACACAATAATCCAGTATAACCTTTTTCTCAATTATTACTATCTTTATACATTTCTTTGATATCGAAATCTGGGTTTAAAAAAAAAGGTAAGGATGAAAGTAAAAGAGAAAAAACAAAAAGTGTCAACATTAATGGTAGCAATAAATAATGTTTTGCTAAAAGCTGCCTAAGAATAGATGGCGCACAGTCTATGTGGGAGTATGCAAATGAAATGCAAATAAGAATCTAATTTTAATGCAAATGCATATGTGGTCCGCCTAACTATTTCATGCACCTGGATAGAGCCCCTAGGAAAATTCTAGCAGAGAGAAATGTGCTCTCAGCAATGTTTTAATGACTGGGTGGTTTGGAGAGCAGTGGGTACCACACCTGGCATGCATTATAAGGTCTGCTAGTTAGCTGCTGAAAACAAGCGCTTGTAAATGTCATATTGCTTTGCAGCTTTGGTGGCTACCAATCTGCCTTACACATACCTTCACTGCAGGTTCTGTGAATATGAGGCTGATTTACTTCAGGCTACTAGGCAGAGTTTATCTGTTAACACACCACTAAAATCAGGAATGTGTAAAAATTTGGGACCATGGATCTGCTGAATTTGAATGATCCCAAATGGATGCTATGATTATATTTCATTATAAAATGCCCTACTTATGGCCTGTCAGAAAAGGTAATTTGCATCCTCTTTGAAATATGAATTTTCTAAAATAAAGAAAAATTAGAGAAAACTTTGTGGTCAAATAAACATATCACTATTGTTTTTAAAAGCTTAGTGAAAGTAAAATTGACAGGAAATCAAGTAAAATATCAATGGGAATATCTTATCGCAAAAGCCATGGATGAGGTATAAAGAAAGCAACGCATTTGTTTGCTGACGGAACCATGTGATTGCTCTACCCTAAGAATGACAGTTAGGAAAACCACAACCTTATATTTCTTTGTTATTATCAACTATTTGCCTTCTTATCTTCACTGATTTAATAGAAAATAAACAATATTCTTTGCAGTTACTGTAGGAGTACTATTTATTTTTGTCGTATTTTTTAACTGATACATAGAAAAAGAAAACAATTGCAATTTTTTGGTACCATGTGATATTTCAATATATTTATACATTATGGGAATATATCAGTTAAAAATGAAACTGACTTTGGTTTGTGGCATTATGGTACTTTAAATGATTTTCCTGCCTCCATCATGATACTTTATAGTGTACAGTCTACATGTTTTTGTTGTATCACTAGCCTAACAGAAATAACTTTAATGTTTCAGAGAAAAAGATACAGAGAGACAGAGAGGGGAGAGGGAGGGAGGGAGGGAGGGAGGGAGGGAGGGAGGGAGGGAGGGAGGGAAGGAGAGAGGGAGGGAGGGAGGAAGGAAGGAAGGAAGGAAGGAAGGAAGGAAGGAAGGAAGGAAGACTAGCTAATGTGAGACTTTTTTCTTTTCATATAGAAGAAATAGGATTTTTCAGAGAACAAACACCAATAACATTAGGTTGTCAGCGTTCTGACCTTTGAGTAACTTTGGGTAAAGTAGCTTCCTACACTGTTTCTTCCAAAGGAACCAGTTAATGTAACCTTATTTCCAGGTGGAAGCACCTAGTAGTGTGTAATAGTAACTTTTATTTGCCTGATTTGATTGTTGTCTTGGAGACTTAGTGCCTCACTCTGCTAACTTAGGCCTAGTCCTAGTCCTGGAAGTTTCTGGCCTCTGTAATATGTAACCTAGGCCTAGAATGTTCTCAGCCTCTAAGACTTACTTCTGAATAAGCTCACCCATTGTCCTGTTTTCTGAATTCTGGCTGGCTGGTTAAAATAAGGACTTCCAGCTCAATCTCCTCTCCAAGTTGACTGATTCAAACTGGCTTCTCTCAACTTCTAACTGAATTACTCTGCTTGGCATCAAACTAACTCTAGAAATATGTTCTAACCTTCTGGCTCCTTTTCATCTATGGTTCATTCTGTCTTCACCTGTTCTCTCTTTAACCCGTCTTTGTAAAACTCTCCCAGTAAAACTGCCTCTGAATTCTACAAACTGAACTGCTAAAAATTCAACTCCACTGCACTGCTTCTCAACTCACTGACTCAACAGAACTGCCTGACTAAAACCCAGAGATTTTCGTCCAACTGCCTCCTGAGTGAAGAGATTAAAGGAGTATACAACCATGCCTGGAGCTAAGTTTTTGTTTACCAGAAAACTTGCTCTATACCTGTTATTCAAGAGTATGAAGTTTCAGGATTTTTTTTTTTTTTTTTACTTGTGAGATCTCAACATAACACCAAATACACTAAATCTGTTGGAACAAAGAGTGGGGAAGAGCCTCAAACTCATTGGCACAGGAGAAATTTTCTTGAAAACTAACAGCTCAGGCTTTAAAATCTACAATTAAAAGAAAAATGAGACTTCGAAAAATAGAAAAGCTTCTTTAAAACTAAGGACAGAGCCTACAGAAGAGAAAAAGATTTCATCAACCCTATATCCTATAGAGGGCTAATATCCAGAATATATATAGACCTCAAGAAATTAGACACTAACAAATGAAATAGTCCATTAAAAATGGGGTAGGGAGCTAAACAGAAAATTCTCAACAGAAGAATATCGAAAGCCAGAGAAACACTTAAAGGAATCTTCAAAATCCTTAGTCATCACGGAAATGCAAATCAAAACTATTCTGAGATTCCATCTTACACTGTTCAGAATAGCTAAGATCAAAAACTCAAATGATAATACATACTGGAGAGGATGTGGATAAAGGGGAACCCTCCTCCATTTCTGGTGGGAGTACAAGCTTGTACAACTACTTTGGAAATCAATCTGATGCTTTCTAAAAATATTGGAAAAAGCACTATCTCAAGATCCAGCAATACCACTCCTGGGTATATACTCAAAATATGCCCCATCATTCAACAAGGATATTTGCTCAGCAATGTTCATAGTAGCTTTATTTGTAATAGCCAGAATCTGGAAACAACCTGATATCCCTCAACCAAGGAATGAATGAGGAAATTCTGGCACATTGACACAATGGAATACTTACTACTCAGCTATTAAAAACAAGGAAATCATGAAATTTGTAGGCAAATGGATGGAACTAGAAAAGATCATCCTGAGTGACATAATCCAGAAACAGAAAGACAAGCATGGTACATACTCACTTATAAGATATTTCCCATATATTATAGAATAGCTGTACTAAAAGCTACAGATATAAAAAAGATAAACACTACGGAGGACTCTTGGAAGAATGATTATATCTCATTCAGAATGGCAAACAGGGTAGAAACAAGAAGCAGTGGAAGAAAAGAGACAGGATGGAAGCCTACTATAGAGCATCCTCTGAAAGACTCCACCCAACAGGGGATCGAAGCAGATGCTGAGAATCACAGCCAAACTTTGAGCAGAACTCGGGGAGTCTTATGGAAGAAGCAGTGGGGGAAGGACAGAAGGACATGGAAGGGACAAGAGCCCCACAAGGAGACCAAAAAAACTAAAAAATCTGAGTGCAGGTGTTCCTTCAGAGACTGATGCACCAACCAAGGACCATGCATGGAGAAGACCTACACCTCCTGCTGAGATATAACCTATAGACAGCTCAGTCTTCATATGATTCCCCGATTAAAGGGAGCAGGGGCTGCCTCTTTGATCACTTGCCCCTGGTGATGCAGTCTTGCTAGGCCACAGAGGAAAAAGATCCAGGCAGTCCTGATGAAACTTGATAAGCTATTGTCAGATGGCAGAGGAGAGCTCCCCCTTTCAGTGGACTAGGGGAAGGGGATGGGAGAAGAGGGAGGGAGGATGGGACTGGAAGGAGTTGAGGGAGGGGGCTTCAATCAGTATATATAATTAATAAATTGTGAAAAAATAAAAATAAAAACTATTAAAAAAGAAAATATTTTCTTTTCTTACACAATATATACCAATTATAGTTTCTCCTTCCTCTTTCTACTCCTGCCAGTTTCTTCCCATATTCCTTCCCCTATGGAACCACTCCTTTTTGGTTTTTCATTAGAAAAGAACAGGCTTCTAAAAGATAACAACTAAATACGGCAAAATATAATATTAAGATGAAGCAAAAACCATCATATTGAAGTTGGACACTGTAACCCAGCAGGAGAAAAAGAGTCACAAGAGGAGGCACAGGAATTAGAGACTCATTCATTCTTATGGTCAGGAGTCCCATAAAAATACTAAGCTAACAGTTATAATATATATATGCAAATAGCTAGTTTTGTTTTTATTTTCCCTTTGGGGTGCATGGTTGCTGGATATGATAGTGAGTCTCAACTCTACCACATGCAACCCACATCTTTTTTTACTCTGATATCCTTGGCTATTATCAACATAAATTTTGTTTCAAACGGTATTTTGCTCACATCAAAGCCAGGGCTTTTTAATGTTGCTAATTTTCAGTTCCTGTATAGAGTGAGAATGACTTTGTGCTTTTCATGGCTGATTCTGTCATGAGAAATCAGAAAAGTTCTGGCCCTTGAATTCAGAGATCTTTCTCTGAGATAGAATCTATCTCTTTTGCCCAAGACTTTAGAAACACCAATGATGGTAAGAAGTTTGTTGAGATGTGTATCATACTATATTTGGATCTCTTGCTTTCATTGGTACTGACTCTATAGTACAAAAACAAACAAACAAAAACAAAAACATAACAAAACAATAACAACAACAACAGCACTTAGGACACATGGAGGTAGTGCAGTGGGTAAAGTCACTTGCTACCAAGACAGAGGACTTGAGTTCAATGTCCAGAACACATGTGGCAGAGAAAAAGAACCTACTCCTGCTGGTTGTCTTCTGACCTGCTCATGTAAGCTGTGCATACCAGTGTCTGTTTTCACACATAGCAATTATTAAAAGGAAATTCAGCCTGTTTCATTAAACCAGATTTTCTAACATGTGGACACTTTCTCTTAGGGGCTTGATTTCTTTTTACTCAAGTTCAGTCTTTCTGAGAAGAAAAAGAATTCTTAATGGAACCATACATATTTTTATACCATGTAACAGACAAGTTCATGTTGTCTTATTTTATTGCATGTATAATGTGTTCTGTGACAATCCTGCAGGGACTAAATATCTATTTTAAAGACCTGGAATAGCTGATAAGGGTCTCAAGGATAACGAAGATGCTTCCTTACTCCTTTTACAGTACTGGAAGTCTATATGGAGGCAGATGGAGGTAAACGTAATCAACAGTAGTACCTAGCTGTGAGCCCAGATAGCTACACTAAAATCCACCCTGGTAAGCTAGGCCTGCCTATAAGTGCAATAGTGGCATAATGTTAGGAGAGTAACTATTGTATTCAAAGCCCATCAAGCATGAAAAAGTAAATGCCTAGTACTGTAATCGTGGTCAAGGACCCATCGCTAGGGAGCTAAGACCGGAGTTATCTACTAGTATCATTTGATGAAGTGGGAACAGTATGAAAAGATTGTCTCATACTTCATATGTCTATATGAATGGATTATAGTAACTCTCAGACCTAATCATAGAAGCTTCTCTGTATAGCAGATAGCCGTTATAGTAGAAACTCACAAATATTATGGAGAATAAGCTTCTGTGCACTGGTAATCGAAAAATGGAATATCTAATCACACCCACTCTTCTCAGGGCCAGTAAACCATCACCTAAAAAAAAAATTATATGAGCCAGATGTTAGAGAAGATCTGGGAGAAACAGTCTCTCCTGGTTGTGAGAGGACCAATGCATTCAAGAACTCACAGGCGCTCTGCTTGTCTGAGCAAGCCAGTCCAGTCAACCAATATCCCACATGTAGTAGCAAGGGTATCACAAGTCCTAGATCCTAGCCCTGGAATTAGTAACAGTTACTTACTCTCAATGCCTAGGAAACCAAAAACTAATTAATTTTCAAATGAATTCTCTGTCATTTGTACTCAGATATCCAGCTCCTCAAATCCTGTCTCTGACTCATTGTGTCAAATCTTTCTCTGATCTGTCACTTTGTCTGACCCTCAATCAGATGTCATTGTTTGGGACTAAAGGTGTGTACTAAAGGCCTGTCTGTATTCCAGACAAATCACACAGAAATAGGTCTTAGGATCTGATCCCTTGCTAGAGTAGCTATTTTGCTGGTTTAAAATTCCTCTACATTCTCCTTGGATATCTTGGTTTTCTCTGGCCAGCTACAGCTTTTGCACTGTCTTCAACTCAGTGATTCCACAAATACGATTCCCATACACTCTGATTCTCCACTGAGCACTGGATCTTTTGATACAAAAACACATCTTTTCTGTTATTCACAACTGGAGACATTGGGCTTTGTTTTCTGAAACTTGTGTCTAATTGTTCCTGCAGTGGAAGGGTTTCTAAAACTTTTTTTTTTTTTTTGTAATTTTACCTTTTGTCTAAGATGTGTGAGGAAATATAAAAACAAAACACGTCTATGGAAAAAAAATCATTGAAAGTAGACAAATGACTAATACAAAACTGTCAAGAACATCTTTCCTCTGACTCAGACTCCAGCTACACACCTTTGAATGGTAGCATGCTATTGTCGTTGGCACACAGACTTGACCTTCTCTGGCCACCTTGCCTCTGATGCTCCTCAATTCCCCATACAAATGTCTCTATTATGTTCACTAGCATCAATTGGACAATAAAAAGGTATGCCCTTACCTCAGTCCCAGAACAGAGTGTCCATTATCATTAATGATGATCATAACCTGAGAAAAAAGTCAATTGACCTCCTAGCATATGCCCTCTGGCTACATAATCATGCTTCCCTGGTGACTTGGTTCGCATTCGATAGGACAGGATTAATTCTGCATAAAAATATTCTTTGGCCTACTTGAACTTTAAGTAGAATATAAAATGACCTACTTTAACAATATGTTTAACTTTTCTCATGGTTGCTATTTTTCCCAGCTCTTTGTTCATTACCTTGCCAAAGTATTTATGTGAAAAGATTCTTAAGTTCTACTCTACACCTGAATCAGAATGTTAATTTTTTTAACAGCACTATATTATCAAGAAACAGCTACAGCAGGGAGTAAGCAGGAAATTAGTATTATCAAGAAAGGGATTGTGATTTTAAAATAAAGATGGTTGAAGGAGATTTTTTAAATTTTCATTTGGCATGTATTTCTGACCTGAGGAAATGCCAAGACATTTAAAGAAGAGCATAATTTATAACGTGGATAATCAATACTTTAAAAAGAATCAAGTTGCCTTTGCATAGAGGTAGCATATTCACCCTGATAGATAATCTAAGAAAAATTACCTGAGCATAGCAGGTAGCAGCACATACCTTTAATCCCAACATTTAGAATGCTGAGGCAGAAAGATGATGAATTTGAGGCTACCCTGGACTGTGTACTCAAAGGCTTGTTTCAGAGAGAGAGAGAGAGAGAGAGAGAGAGAGAGATCCAAAAAAACCAAAACAAAACCAAAAAACCCCAAACTAAGAAATTTTACTATTTTCTGTTTACTCATAAAACTCTCAAGTTAGGGATACTTAAAAAAATTATAAAGCTGGGCATGGTGGTACAGCAATTCAGCAAGTTCAAGACAAGTATAGGCAACTTAACAATATTGCAGTTCAAAATGAAAAGGATACTATATATAAATCAATATAGAGTGTTTGGGGCTCCACATTCTACTCATAATGGTAAAGAAAGCATCAATGGAAAGAAAATCTTTTAAGGTGTTATCTCCAATGGGTGCTGCTATAGCTCAATTTCAGTGGGTCAAAACCCCATAATTAAACAGTTCTATCTAGAATATGTTAGAAAAATCCAAACCTACTCACTTCATGTTCTATACCTTTATTTTATCAGGATAGCAAATATTTAGATGGATAATTTTCTTTTGCATAGTTTTGGTTCTCTACATTTGTTTCTACCAGCTGCTGGATGGACCCTCTCTAATGATGATTATCCTAGGTTTCTGGTCTGTGAATATTGAAAAATATCTTTAGGGATCATTTTATTGACTTTTTCTTTTTAAAGTTGCCATTCCTGTTTGGTTCTATCCTGGGTCTCTGGACTATCCAGTTTTTGATTCCTGGCCCTCAAGGTAGCATTAGGTATGGGTTCCTTCTCAAGGATTGGGTCTCAAGCTGGACCAGTCATTTGGTTGGCCAATCCCATAATTTCTGCATTACCTTTACCTCAGTGCATCTTGTAGGCAGGATAAATTGTTGGTCAATGGTTTTGTGGATGGCTCGGTGTCCCAATCCCTCCACTGCAAGTCTGGCCTGGTTACAGGAGAAGGCCTGTTCTGACTCCACTTCTCCCATTGCTAAGAGTCTTAGCTAGAGCCACTCTTGTAGGTTCTCTCTCTTTGTTTTTTTGTTTGTTTTTCTTAGTTTTTTAATTTTAATTTTTTTTTGAGACACGGTTTCTCTGTGTAGCATTGGGTATCATAGATTCACTTTATAGACCAGGCTGGCCCCGAAAGCACAGAGATCTGCCTATTTTCTGCTTCCCTGGTACTCGAACTCCAGGCGTGTGCAGCACCCCTATCTTATTTTTGAGACAAGATCTTTCATTGACAAGTGGCTGACCAGTGGTTCAGCCTGTCTCCATTGACATCATTTAGTGCTAGGGCTCCAGATGGACCACAGTGCTCAACTGCTGTGTCTGTGTGTGCATGCGTTTGTGTGTGTGTGTGTGTGTGTGTGTGTGTGTGTCTGAATTATACCTTCATGCTTGCACGGAAGTTCTACAAATGAGCCATCAGCAGTCCTACTCACTGGTGCTTTTCAAACATGGAAATCCATATCCTCTAACTATACTGTAGATCAGTCTGCCATAAATGAAAATTTTAGCTATACCGTTTTAAGATAAGCATATAAAATAGAGAAAAATCTTTACAGTTCATTAGAATAATAAAATTAACTATGTGTCAAAGATTATAGTTTTTAACAAACAAGTTTTTTACTTTTAAATGTAAAGTTGTATTTCTTCACAAATGTTATTGTCAAAAGTTTGTTGAACACTTCTTTGTAAAAAAAAGTACCAACAAAATATGTGCTACTCAATAATGAAAATTAAATAATCACGTATGTGTTTTAAAATAACAACTTCTACTGCAGATTTTAGACTCTGGGTTGTGACCTCAAATAGAATAATATAATGGGAAGTGAGAACTGCAAAATAAAAAGGCAGTAGTAAAAGATTTCTGAACATCCAATAACCAAAAAATTATTCAAAACCAAAGGAGTAGTAAACAAGGAGTTTCTGTTAGCACATGATTCATTGTGTTGTGTCTTTATCCCAGTCTTGACTCTGAGTAGGTAGCAAGTACAGTCTGCTCCAAGCATGTCATCATACCCTGTGACACCAACCATCACTACTGGAAACACCTCAGCTCAGAATGTATACTAACCTTTGTAATGAATTATGTATTTTAATGTCTGTACCAAGTGTTCTGCTTTGATGAAAGCATATAGCTTAGTTATAGAAAACAGATTTTGATGTTTTCTTATCTCCATTACTCATAGGTAAGTCTGTCTGTCATTGGATTGTGTAACTATAATGCTTGATTCAAACAATTTGCTATGTGAGTTATTGATTTTGGTGTCATAAAATATAATTAAATTAATTTTACTTTGGGTTTAGGGCAGAATTGCCAACCAATTTTGAAGAGGCCCTAAACATACTTCTGCCATTTTTTACCATGTATTTATGCAAAGCAATGTTCTCAGCAATGAGATTATAAAATCAAAACATAATCAAATGTGAAAATGATAAAAATAACCAGCAGTATGAAATACTCACCCAAGATTTAACTCTTTATAAAAAGTACATAAACACATATATCTAATTAATACATAATAAAATTATATGTATACCAAAGAATTGTTTTAAAATAAATATCTTTATGGATTACTTATCAGCAAAGGTTTAAGTTGTTTAGCTATTTTATATAATTTTGTGTGAAGAAATTTCTTGTGCAAAATAAGGTGATGAGCAGAAAAAGTTTAAGAAGTGCTAATTTAAATGATGACCAAGTGAATTACTGAGATATTTCCAGTGCCAGAGTGTGGGAAGCCTATGCCTTAAATAAACTGTTTTGATACCAGTAAGCAAGAACATCAGGAACCAATCTGAGTTGCTATTTTGTCACAGAGTGAAACATACAGTTTTAATTGTTAGCAAGTTGGACTCAGAAATGCTTGGTTTGGTATGAAAGGGAAACTGAGTCATTGAACTGGTTGGTATAAGATAGTCAAGTGACTAAGTGAGGTCTTAAGTAAAGACAGACTGTCTGATAGTCAGAAGCCAGCTAACAGGCTAAGTGATGTTGAAGGGTGGCTTCTGTACTTTTCAGACACTCCAACTGTTGGCTGTCCTCTGGTCTGGATGAAAGATCATCCACAAAGAGGTCTCACTCCCAATTTACAGCACTATCATGATCTCTGAGATAATTTTCTCAACACAAATGAAAACAGTATAGAGTCAATCTCTGGCTAGAAGATAAGTGTGTTTTATTTATTTATGGTATTAAGGATTGACCCTAGTATACCAGAAAAGTGATCTACTACTGAATAATATCACCAGCCCATCAAAAACATCTGATGTAAAAATGGGGCTCTGTTACACAATAATAGAACACTGGACTTTTATAACAATGTCTGCAGAGAAACATTAAATGCAGGATTCCTGCATTCATTAAATGTCTGATGAAAATATTGCAAAGACAAGTGAAAGAAATGATCAAAAACCTTGCAGCCCACATAAAAATTGTCCCACTGAGGCATGGTTGCCATTTGCCTCAACAGTAGCGTGTCAGTTATTTCTACCTTGAGAAAGGCAAAATTCGTAGGTATAGCTTACTGTGATGGATAATTTTCATTGTCAATTTGACTGGATTTAGAGTCACCATGGAAACACATCACTAGCTATGTCAGTGAAGATGTTCCCAGAAAGGTTTCAGTGAAGAGTGAAGGCCTACTCTGAAGGTGGAGAGCACAGTCCCTGGGGTGAGGGTGCTCACTGAATAAAGAGGGGAACGTGACCTGCGAACAGGCGATGATCTTTCTCTGGTCCTGCTAGATACATGACCAGCTTCCTTAAGCTCCTGTGCCGACACCTTCCCTGCCATAATGAATGGCATCCCCTCTCACTTCAAACGAAAACAATCCCTTCTTCTCTGCAGCTGTTTCTTATGAGGTATTTGGTCAGAGCCAGAGAAAGGCCGCAAATACAGTGAGTAACTCCTTTTAAGTGGGATTGAAAATCAATAAGAGAAACCGTGAACTAGAAAGAACAGCCCTGAACAGTTCCTTCCTCTGTTGTATCTCTAACCATGTGGATAGTGTTCTAATTATGTTTTTTCAAAATATGTTGTCATTCTGGATCTTGGCTTGTACATTATCAAAGGTTAGTGTTTGTAGGTATCTTTCTGGTACTCAAAGCTTACAGTGGAAGATAATGACTCTCTGAAGAGATTAGGGAAATGACAAGGAGATTTATTTTTATAGCTTGGATCAAATGGTTGGCGAAAAATGCAACAGTAAGTAAGGAGTAAGGCTATATTTCTGGTCTTGGATTCAAACAATAGAGTTAGCTAATACCCTAGCATCCCATTTAGAAAAACAAAACTATGATGATCATTAAAAGGAGAGTCCTGGCATAAACAATAATGCTTTTCAGAGCGGTTTAATGGCATGCCCAGTAAAATGAGAACTCAGATAATAGAAAGGTTGCATGGGATAGCAGTCAAAGGGAGAAAAAAAAATAAGTTGCATCGTTTTTTGTTTTTTGTTTTTTGTTTTTTTTTTTTTTTTGTGTGTGTGTGAGTGTGTGGAGCCCCAAGGTAAGAGCACAAGAAAAATATTCATATGAATACTTAATCAAAGGCCATAACTTTACGAAGTTTGTGTGGAGGTAGGCAAATTTACCCTGAAATTTCAGCTTTTTTCTTCGTGTGTTTGTTTACAGTACCAAGTCCTGAATAAAAAGAGGCCTTCTATACATTAGCCAAGCATTCTACTACTGAGTAATATCCTTAGCTCCACCTTCATTTTTGTTTTGTTTTCAAAATTTGTGTGTGGGTACGCGTGTGTGTGTGTGTGTGTGTGTGTGTGTGCATGTGCAGATGTGTGTGCATGTGTGGGTGTTTATGTGTGTCTGCAGCTGCACATGCAGTTGCACAAGGGCATAGGTGGCCAACGAAGGAAGAAGCGAACATCAGATCTGGAGCTGGAATTATAGAGGGCTGTGAGTGACATAGCACATGGGTGCTAGAAATTGGACTGTAGGCTTCTGCCAGGAAAGCAGATACTGAGCTGTGTCTCCAGCCCTTAATGTTTATTTTGAAATAATATCTCACTAAATTGCTTCGAACTTGAAGTCTTCCTATATTCTTAATGTTCTGTCTTGATACCTTTTCCTGATTATTTCATCAGCAGGTAAGCCATATACTAGAAATATTCCACATCATTTTTTTTCATAGTTCCTCACCAGTACTGATGTAGAATGGTGGCTTGTAATTTTTCCTTGTCATAGTGACTGACTTCACATAAAATCTTTACAAATTTCCACTTAAAAACTTCTGTCACCTAAACAGGCTGTGAATTCCCATAATTCTAGAATTTGACATACTGAATCAGGGGAATTCATGTTCAAGGCCTGCTTTAAACACAAAAAAGTCTCTAATATTATGAGTAGAGTTATATATCATAACATATAATTAAAATGTGGTATCTAAATATTTGTGATAGTTGAATTAAAGTTAGTGCTAAATGTAGGCAACTATAATTGCTTATTAAATTAATCAAAAACTTGTTTGGGGATTGTTTGTATAATATTCTTGTGGAATGTACCCTTGTTAATTCAACTGCTGATTTCTCTACCCCATTACCTGGTTTCAATCTGGACGCTGCATTGTGATGCTTATTCTAAACATCACCAGTCCCAAGTTTGTGTAAACATGCCACCATTTGTTCTCTGTATTTTCAATTAAACAACCAGCCAGTGTTGTGCAATGGAGAGAATAGGGTGGGGCATCCTGGTCCAGAGAGGAGGAGAAGGAATCGAGTGGGAGGAGAAGTAGGAGCAGAGATCAACAGAGAGGTCTTGGAAACACCTGAAGAGATGAACCAAACCAAAGATATAACTAAAAGCAAGTATAAAGGGTGAAATCTGAATGGTAGGAAACTATGTGGGCTTGGAAGTTTAGGATGGAGTAACTATTGCCCAGCATTGTGCTCTAGGTTAATTAAATCAATCCTAGTCTCTGTGTGATGATTTGGGTATACAGCTTGTTTCAGGAATAACTGCTGCTTAACTAAAATAATTATCAATAGTAAAGATTAATAATCAACAACAGGGGATGTAAAAAAATTGTTTTCTTAAATGGCAGTTTTATTGGCATAACGATGAGCTAGTGAATTCCTTTTCATATCTTGGTACCTATCTTTTATTGTTTATTTTATAGTAGGTATTTTGCTTAATCACACTGGATTGTCGACAAATTCCTTGGCTTTTTAACAGTTATTGATTGGGGTGCTATCTGGAATTAGAAGATTTCATCATTTCCATTGTCATTTGATGGAAGTTTCCTTTGACATGTTTTTTGGATCTGTTTATGTAGTGACTTACTGGTCATGGAGCATTTTTGGGATTTTGGGAGGGCTTTGAGTTCTTTCTCTTGACCCTGATTGGAGATTATTTCATAGTCTAAGTTTGAACTAAGCTCTACTATGGGGCATGCAAGCTGATAATTCTCCAGTTTTACATTTAGATATGATTAATCAATAAGCATAGATAAATAGAGATTCTGTAAAGGAATTTCTAAGCATGCACAAGTCATGAACAATTCTCACAAGACAAGAAGGTATGTGAAAAATAAGTGATGTATAAAATATTTGAGTGGTGAACTAAGACAGGATTTCTTTTTGTCTGTCTTTTGGCCTGTCTTTCATCATAGAACATTAAAATGTTGCATCATGCCCATGTTGTCATTTCTGTCCCTGTGAAATATTCCTATGTCAAAGAATGCTAGAGCCGGTATCACTAGCAGGTCTAGTCAAAGTCTTATTTTAAACTTCATTTTTGGTTATGCTCTTCTATAGCAAATCTGATTTAATTTTTCTTTTGGCCATAACAGAAGTTCTAATTTTAATATCATGTACTATCTGAAATAGTTAAGAATTTCAAAAGCATTATAAATCCTGGGTCCATTTGTTTAGTGTTCCCTTCAATTCAGTCTCTCCCTCCTCCTTTCTCTTTCTCTCTCATCATTAGGGGGAGGGGAAATCACAGGCAATACCTTCTTTGTTTTGGTTACTGTGGCTGATTGGCAGCTCAGTCTCCATGTGGATCTCCCAGTGAGGGGAGCAGGGCCAGCCTCTATCATGAACTCCACTGCCTTCTCTTGGATCACTTGGCCTTGGTGATTTGGCCTTGCCAGGCCACAGAGAAAAAGGATCCAAGCAGTCCTGATGAAACTTAATAAGCTATGGGCAGATGGCAATGGTGGAGAACTCCCCCTTCCAGTGGACTAAGGGAAGGGGATGGGGGGAAGAGGGAGGGAGAGTAAACTGGGAAGAGTTGACGGAGGGGGCTTCAATTGGGATATATATTGAATCAATTGTGAAAAAAATAAAATTAAATAAAAAAGAAGTCTCCTTAGCTATATTACCCACTTCCTAAGGCATGTTTTCTTCTTGCCATGTCACTGTAGGCAACAATATTGCCAAATTACTATCTTGTAATGAATAGGAGCTCTGGTATCATCTCTAGTCTTCAGCAGCCCCTGCTGCCTTGTGAGGCCTCACAGCTGTTTTTAGAGCCCATGTTTTTTGCAATCATTGAGTTCAAGGCATTTTAAGCTCTAAGTAATTCTTTCCTTAACCCTTATCTCCATTCCAAAGCCAGTCTTCTGTTTTAAATTTCTGTATGACAGCATTCCATTTCATATACTACATTACAGAAAAAGGACACATGAATCAGAGGATATAGCACTATTTTTAATTAATTAGAATAGAGTGTTTTATTTTTAAATGTATATTCTAAAGGTACCACATAATTACATACTGTGTGTCTGTTATAATGTGGTAAATGTGTCTAGTCAAAATCCAGGTACTTTCTGCTTCTGGGTTACCTCACTCAGGATGATCTTTTCTAGTTTCCACAATTTCTCTACAAATATCATGATTTCCTTGTTTTTAATTGCTGAGTAATATTCCATTGTGTAAATGTACCACAATCTGTGTATCCATTCTTCAGTTGAGGGACGTCTGGGTTGTTTTCAGATTCTGGCTAATATGAATGAAGCTGCTATGAACATAGTTGAGTAAATGTCCCTGTTGTATGGTTTAGCATCTTTCTGATAGATGTCCAGGAGTGGTATAGCTGCATCATGAGGTAGCAGTATTACTAATTGTCGGAGAAATTGCCAGATTGATTTTCAAAGTGATTGTACAAGGTTACACTCCCAACAGCAATGGAGGAGAATTCCCCTTTCTCCACAACCTCTCCAGCATGTGCTGTCACTAGAACTTTTGATCTTAGCCATTATGATGGGTGTGAGGTGGAATCTCAGGGTCATTTTTATTTGCATTTTCTGGATGACTAAGGATGCTGATCAATTCTTTCAGTGTTTCTCTATCATTCGATATTTTTCTGTCAAGAATTCTCTGTTTAGTTCTGTATCCCATTTTTTAAAGTATGGTATATACTCTCTTATAAGTGCATATTAGCAATATAATATAGGATAAACATACTAAAATATATAGTTCTAAAGACATTAAACAACAAGGAGGACCCTAGGAAAGAATCTTAATCTTTTTTCAGAAGGGCAAACAGGATAGACATCGGAACGTAGGAGAAGACAGGGAACAGGACAGGAGCCTTCCATAGGAGGCCTCTGAAAGACTACACATTCGGATATCAAAGCAGATGTTGAAACTCATATACAGGGGGCGGAGCTAAGATGGCGACTAGCACACACAGTTTCTGAGTGGTGGGATACCTGATCTTCTGAGTTGGAGAATGGAAGGACCCCCAACCCAGAAAAACCACAGCGAGGCTTTCTGAACACCAGGGAACATCTCAGGAGGTGAAAACTTTGGTCTCGGGTCACCCGGGGACTTGTTTGGGGAAGGAGAGAAACGATCCTTTGTTCTTGCTGCACTCCCTTCCCCCAGACCTCCTTCCTCCTCGGCACAGCGGCACAGCTGACTCATCTTTCTCAGTGCAGACCTAACTGCCTGGGGTATACAGCCACTGAGACGGAGCCCCAACCACTTTAGCGGCAGACAAAAGCCAGCAGTACGTGCCCCGGAGTCCCAGATTCGCGCAGCCGCTGCACCATCCTCCCAGGGCGCGAATCTGCTAGACACCATACTGGCTCCACAGGATCGCCATCACTGACGGTACAGCCCGCCCAATCCCACAGTGACAGAGAATATGCTATATACTCACCAAAACCAGGCAGAAACGTCATACAACCTGGACACACCAGGCGCTGGGCCTCCCAAGTTTGGAGAGCACAACGAAGAGACCCCAGGACTTCCCAGAAAGCATCCGGACTAGCGACCCAGTCTCCAGTTACAGCGGGACGTGGCAGCAGAGCAGCACTGAACTGGCGGGGCACCACAGCCCTCCAGTTTAAGACTAACCAGGGCCAAACCAGAGAACAGAGAGCCTGGTTACCCCATCCCTGCTGAAGTGACCACCCTGAAATCTCCAGCTGCAGCAAGACCTCAGAACCTGGCAGTGACAGCAGCACAGAACTGGCGGAGCACATCAAAGAAGCAGGGCCAAATGAGAGAGCAGAGAGCCCCGGATACCAAGATCTCTGCCAAGTGACCTGCCTGTAAGTGAGTGAACCCTTGAGAATCTGCAGTTCCCCAGATCCTGGGTCCTTCTAAATCAGAAGGCAGGCATCAAACCCCCCTCCCACCCACCTACCCACTTTGGGAAACAGAGGGGCACTAGGGACATTGAAGTTCCTGCCCTGTGGGCCTAATTGAGGAGTTAAGGCAGTTAATGCCAGAAATTGCACTGCGATCATCATTAGCGCCTGTGACATATACAGTGCAGAGCCCCTCCCACACACTCAAGGGTTCAACATTAGCCATCACTCTGTCCCTCGAGACACACGTCCATGCACACTTACACACACACACACACACACACACAGACACACACACGCGCACACACACACGCTTGCATTTGCCCCGTTTGCACCTGCGTACTTTCCTCCCACAGGTACAGCTAGTCCTCAGCACACGCTGAGAGTGCTCAGCTTCCTGAAGAACTCTCCAGACACCAGAGAGAGACAGCACCAGTCTGATCTGCAGAATCCAAAAACAAACAGGGAAGGTTTCAGATAAGTCAATGGCCAGGGGTAGGCGAAAGAACACTTCCAATATATATCAGGACATCATGACTTCACCAGCAAACCCCAAAATCGATGGATACACCAATTCAGCAGAAGCACAGGAAAATGATTTTAAAGCCATGCTTGCCCAATTATTTGAGGCTCATAAGGAGGAAATGAACAAGTCTTTCAAAGAGATGGCCAGTCAATTGGAGGCAAAGAAAGAAGAAATAGACAATATCCTTAAAGAAACACAGGCAAACATAGCCAAACAAATAGATACACAAGTAGAGGAAAAATTAGTGGCATATAAGAAGGAAATGAAAAAAGAAATAGAGGCCATCGTAGAGAGACAGGAATCCAAATTCAAACACATGAAAGAAATGGTGCAAGGCATGAAAACAGAATTAGAATCAATAAAGAAAACACAAAATGAGAAAACCCTTGAGCTGGAGAACTTGGAGAAAAGATCAGGAACCACAAAAGTAAGCATCACCAACAGAATACAAGAGATGGAAGAGAGAATCTCTGGAGCTGAAGACACACTTGCAGAAATGGATACTTCTCTCAAAGAAAAAGTAAAATCAGAAAAGTTCCAATCACAAAATATCCAAGAAATCAAGGATGCTATGAAAAGACAAAATCTAAGAATAATAGGAATTCACGAAAAAGAAGACTACAGACTCCAAGGTCCAGAAAGTATTTTCAAGAAAATCATAGAAGAAAATTTTCCCAACTTAAAGAAAGAGATGTCCATAAATATACAAGAGGCCTACAGAACTCCAAATAGACTAGACCAGAAAAGAAACACATCACGTCACATCATAGTCAAAACATTAAATCTACAGAACAAAGAAAAGATATTAAAAGCAGCAAGGGAAAAAGGCCAAGTAACATATGAAGTTAGACCTATCAGAATCACACTGGACTTCTCATCAGAAACTATGAAAGCCAGAAGGGCCTGGGCAAGTATCATGGAGACTCTAAGAGATCACAAATGTCAACCCAGACTACTATACCCTGCAAAGCTTTCAATCAACATAGATGGAGAAAACAAAATATTCCATGACAAAACTAAATTTATACAATATCCACACAGCAAACCATCCCTACAGAAGATACTAGAAGGAAAACTCCAATCCAATGAAAACAAATTCACCCAAGAAAACAGGGCATAGATAATGTCCCAACAAAAATGAAAAGAAAACAAGCAATGAAACAGGGTTAGATCATCAACTCCATTACAAAAGGAACTAACATGCATTGGTCACTATTATCTATCAATATCAATGGACTCAACTCACCAATAAAAAGACACAGGCTAACAGATTGGTTAAGGAAACAGGATCCAACATTCTGTTGCATCCAACAAACACACCTATGCAACAAAGACAAACACTACCTCAGAGTAAAGGGCTGGAAAACTGTTTTTCAAGCAAATGGTTCCAGAAAACAAGCTGGAGTAGCCATCCTAATATCTAATAAAATAGACTTTCAACCCAAGTTAATCAAAAAAGATAAGGAGGGCCACTATATTCTCATCAAAGGAAAAATCCACCAAGAGGACATCACAATCTTGAATATCTATGCCCCAAATACAAGAGCACCAACATTCGTAAATGAAACATTATTAAAGCTTAAATCATACATTGATCCTAATACCTTAATAGTGGGAGACTTCAACACTCCACTCTCACCAAGGGACAGATCAACTAGACAGACACCAAATAGGGAAATAAAAGCACTCACAGAATCCCTAAATCAAATGGACCTAATAGACGTCTAAAGATCATTTCACCCAAACTCAAAAGAGTACACCTTCTTTTCAGCACCGCATGGAACCTTTTCCAAAATAGACCATATAGTGGGCCACAAAGCAAGCCTCAACAGATACAAAAGGATTGAAATAATCCCTTGTATACTATCTGACCACCATGGACTAAAGCTCGACCTCAACAACAACAGAAAGAACAAAAAGCCGACACGCACATGGAAACTGAACAACTTACTACTCAATGACAGCTGGGTTAAGGAAGAAATAAAGAAAGAAATTAAAGACTTCCTAGAATTCAATGAAAAGGAAGGCACAACATACCCAAATTTATGGGACACATTGAAAGCAGTGCTCAGAGGAAAATTTATAGCACTAAGTGCCTGCAAGAAGAAATTTGTAACATCACATACAAACAACTTAATGGCCCAACTGAAAACCATAGAAAAAAAAAGAAGCAGATACACCCAAGAGGAGCAGATGTCTGGAAATATTCAAACTAAGGGCTGAAATCAATCAACTAGAAACAAATAAAACTATCCAAAGAATCAATGAAACAAAAAACTGGTTCTTTGAGAAAATCAACAAGATAGACAAACCCTTAGCCAAACTAACTAAAAAGCAGAGAGAAACTATCCAGATCAGCAAAATCAGAAATGAAAATGGGGACATAACCACAGACATTGAGGAAATCCAAACAATTATTAGGTCATACTACAAAAGCCTATATGCCACAAAATTTGAGAATCTAAATGAAATGGATAATTTTCTTGAAAGATTCCATCTACCAAAACTAAGTCAAGATCAGGTAGAAAGACTGAATAGCCCTATATCTCCCAAGGAAATCGAAGCAGTCATTAACAGTCTCCCCTCCAAAAAAAGCCCTGGACCAGATGGCTTCAGCGCAGAATTCTACAAGACCTTCAAAGAAGTGCTAACTCCAATTCTCCTCAAGCTATTCCACAAAATAGAAACAGAAGGAACACTACCAAACTCATTCTATGAAGACACAGTCACCTTAATACCTAAACCACACAAAGACCCAACAAAAAAAGAGAACTTCAGGCCTATCTCTCTTATGAACATTGACACAAAAATACTCAATAAAATACTTGCAAACCGAATCCAAGAACACATCAAAGATCATCCACCATGACCAAGTAGGCTTCATCCCAGGCATGCAAGGGTGGTTCAACATACGGAAATCCATCAATGTAATCCACTACATAAACAAACTGAAGGAGAAAAACCACATGATCATCTCCTTAGATGCCGAAAAAGCATTTGACAAAGTCCAACACCCATTCATGTTTAAAGTCTTGGAGAGATCAGGGATACAAGGCACATACCTAAACATCATAAAGGCAATATATAGCAAGCCTATAGCTAACATCAAACTCAATGGAAAGAAACTTAAATCAATCCCACTGAAATCAGGGACAAGACAAGGCTGTCCATTGTCCCCATATCTCTTCAACATAGTACTTGAAGTCCTAGCCAGAGCAATAAGACAACTAAAGGAGATCAAGGGGATACAAATTGGAAAGGAAGAGGTCAAAGTGTCACTATTTGCAGATGATATGATAGTATACATGAGCGACCCCAAAAATTCAACCAGAGAACTCCTTCAGCTGATAAACACCTTCAGCAAAGTGGCAGGATACAAAATCAACTCAAAAAAATCAGAAACCCTCCTATATACCAAAGACAAAAAGGCTGAGAAAGAAATTAGGGAAACAACACCCTTCACAATAGCCACTAATAACATAAAGTACTTTGGTGTGACTCTAACCAAGCAAGTGAAAGACCTGTTTGAGAAAAACTTCAAGTCTCTGAAGAAAGAAATCGAAGAAGATATCAGAAGATGGAAAGATCTCCCGTGCTCATGGATTGGTAGGATTAACATTGTGAAAATGGCCATACTGCCAAAAGCAATCTACAGATTCAATGCAATTCCCATCAAAATACCAACTCAATTCTTTACAGACCTTGAAAAAAAGATTCTCAGCTTCATATGGAGAAACAAAAAACCCAGAATCTCCAAAACGATCCTGTATGACAACAGATCATCTGGAGGTATCTCCATTCCTGATCTCAAGCTGTACTACAGGGCAACAGTAATAAAAACTGCATGGTATTGGCATAGAAACAGAAAGGAGGATCAATGGAACCGCATAGAAGACCCAGAAATAAAACCACACACCTATGAATACTCGATATTCGACAAAGAAGCCAATTCCATTCAATGGAAAAAAGACAGTATCTTCAACAAATGGTGCTGGACCAACTGGATGTCTACATGCAGAAAACTGAAAATAGATCCATATTTATCACCCTGCACAAAACTAAAGTCAAAGTGGATCAAGGACCTCAACATAAAACCAGATACCCTAAATCAATTGAAAAAAAAAGTGGGGAACAGCCTAGAACTCATTGGCACAGGAGACAACTTCCTGAACAGAACACCAACAGCACAGGCTCTAAGAGCAACAATCAATAAATGGGACCTCTTGAAACTGAAAAGTTTCTGTAAAGCAAAGGATACCGTCATCAAAACAAAGAGACTGCCTACAGATTGGGAAAGAATCTTCACTAACCCTTTATCTGACAGAGGACTAATATCCAGTATATACAAAGAACTAATGAAGCTGAAAAGCAGCAAACCAAGTAATCCAATTAAAAAATGGGGAACAGAGCTAAACAGAGAATTCTCGACAGAGGAATATCGAATGGCAGAAAAACACTTAAAGAAATGCTCATCCTCATTAGCCATCAGGGAAATGCAAATCAAAATGACCCTGAGATATCACCTTACACCCATCAGAATGGCCAAGATGAAAAATTCAAGCGATAACACATGCTGGAGAGGTTGTGGAGAAAGGGGAACCCTCCTCCACTGCTGGTGGGAATGTAAACTGGTACAACCACTCTGGAAAGCTATCTGGCGCTTCCTAAGACAAATAGGAATAGTGCTTCCTCCAGACCCAGCTATACCACTGCTAGGTATATACCCAAAGTTTGTTCAAGTACACAAAAAGGACACTTGCTCAACCATGTTTATAGCAGCTCTATTTGTAATAGCCAGAACCTGGAAACAACCCAGATGTCCATCAACGGTGGAATGGGTACAGAAATTGTGGTATTTTTATACAATGGAATACTATTCAGCAATCAAAAAGGAGGAAATCATGAGATTTGCAGGCAAATGGTGGGATCTAGAAAAGATCATTCTGAGTGTAATATCCCAGAAGGAGAAAGACAAACATGGGATATAGTCACTTATATAGACCTATAAGATATGATAAACATAATGAAATCTATACACCTAAAAAAGATAATCAATTGAGCAGACATGGTGTAAGATGATCAATCCTCATTTAGAAAGACAGATGGGATGTGCATTGAAGGTATGACAGGAGTCTACTGAGCGCATCTGAAAGACTCTAACTAGCAGTGTTTTCAAAGCAAAGACTCATGACCAAACCTTTGGCAGAGTACAGGGAATCATAAGAAAGAAGGGGAGTTAGTCTGATGGGGAAAGGATAGGAGCTCCACAAGGACCAAATATATCTGGGCACAGGGTCTTTTCTGAGACTGACATTCAACCAAGGACCATGTATGGATATAACCTAGAACCTCCACTCAGATGTAGCCTGTGGTAGCTCAGTAACCAATTGGTTTCCCAAAGTGAGGGGAACAGGGACTATTTCTAACAGGAACTCAATGACTGGCTCTTTGGTCTCCCCACCCCTGAAGGGAGGAGCAGTCCTGTTAGGCCACAGAGGAGGGCTTTGCAGCCAGTCCTGAAGATACCTGATAAAACAGGATCAGATGAATGGGGAGGAGGTCCCCCCCTATCAGTGGACTTGGAAAGGGGCACGGTGGAGATGAGGGAGGGAGGGAGGGACCGGGAGGGAATGAGGGATCGGGACACGGCTGGGATACAGAGTTAATAAAATGTAACTGATAAAAAAATAAAATAAAAAAAAAGAAACTCATATACAAACTTTGGGCAGAGTGCAGGAAATCTTATGGAAGAAGGGGGAGATAGAAAGAGCTGGAGGGGGCAGGAGCTCCACAAGGAGACAAACAGAGCCAAAAAAACCTGGACCCAGGAAGCCCTGCAGAGATGGGTAGTCCAACCACGTATAATGCATGGAGATAACCTAGCCCCTTTGCTCAGATGAAACCCATAGGCTGCTCAGTTTCCAAGTGGCTTCCCTAGTAAGGGGAGCAGGGGCTGTCTCTGATACAAACTCAGTGGTTGGCTCTTTGATCACTTCCCCCTAGGGGGTGCAGCCTTGCCAGGACACAGAGGAAGATGATGTGATAATACCTGATACGCTAAGGTCAGATAGAAAGGGAGGAGCTCATTCCTTCTCAGGGGACTAGAGAAAGAACACAGGGGGAGAAAAGAGTGGGTGGATGTGACTGGGAGGAGATGAGGGAGAGGGCTACAGCTAGGATACAAAGTGGATAAATTGTACTAAATAATAAATTAGAAAATCATTTCTTGAAAAATAATAATAATAAAAAAATCTAGGCATTCTGATACGGGGCCTGGTATAAAGCAGCAGCCGAGTTGTCCACAGAGGCTGCAGTTGCTTAGAGCACAACCAGTTACTATCCAATTCCAAGCTCACTCACATGTCCACTGGCAACCCTCAGGCCTCCCTGGTTTGTTAAGGGTAGCCATCACTTCTTTGTCATGCTCCTCTCCAAGAGGAAACTCACGTCAGGACAGCTGTGTCCATTCAGACTTGAGTGGGCTGGGGAAGCCACTGTCCCTCATTTTTCAAACTTGTTCTTGGAAAAGATGGCTCATCCTTTTTGTCCTATTTTTCAGTTAGGGTCAGGTTGCCCTGTCTCTCTCTTCAGTGGAACAGAATTCCACTAGGACATGAACAATGGGAGGTGGGATCACTAGAAGTGGTCTGGAGCTTGCCCACGATGAACTCAAGTCTATGCAGAATCTACAGTGAGGGGATGTGATGTCTGTGGAACAGAACAAAGTTGATGCTCTGAAGGTCAACACAGTGAACCCTCAGCCTGACAGCACCACAGAGCTCCGTGTTTTATATCGGGAAGCATTGAGCTGAACAAGTACAAATGTCCTCGAAAGATTACTGCATATGCAGATCAAGGTGAGAGGACGCAGCTGCAATTTACTGAGCATCCAAGTTGCGAAAGACTGTATTTTACATGAATTATCTCATAGGATACATATAATATAAGCTTTATTGACTTCAACAAAGAAAGGCTACAAGAAAGACAATTCAAAAATGGTGTTTCATTGGAAGAAGCAAATGACAGGTTTGCTGTTGAAATAAGAAGGAGGGGATATTAGCAGTGAAGTAGAGTTTTTGGACTGATTGGGGTGAGCAAAGTTTTATGTATGTATAGATTTTATAGCATGTTATAAAATGTTGGGCACTTACAGCTGTGTGTAAGTATAGGGGTTATTGCTCCAATTTTAATAGCAAATATTTAAAACACATAGGTATCATTGTCTGACTAATATAATACTTCTAGAGCCCCAAATTTTGTACTTATCCAGTCAAATAAAAATGAAACCACTGAATAGGTCCTTCCCTAGCATTGACGTTAAAATATTAGTTGACCACTGTATAGTTTTCAGTAGTTCTAGGCCAGGAAAACAAGAACATGTGTTCACATTCAGTTTCATGAGCCATAAAAAAAACGATGACATCCCATGTTGCCTTTACCTCCCAATGTTCTTGCTGTGTGTTTTAAAATAGATATGACAAATAATATCTCTACCTTATTGTAGCTTTGAGGTTAAAATGAGTTAATATATGCCGATATTTAGAATGTTGTCTGATAATAAATAAATAGTAGACATGATTTTTATTTATTTATTTTTTCTTAAATTTTTCATCAATTACACTTTATTCATTCTGCATCCCCCCATAAGCCCCTCCCTCCTCCCATCCCAATCCCACCCTCCCTCCTTCCTCTGCTTGCATGCCACTCCCCAAGTCCACTAATAGGGGAGGTTCTCCTCTCCTTTCTGATCTTAGTCTGTCAGTTCACATCAAAAGTGGCTGTATTGTCCTCTACTATGGCCTGGTAAGGCTGCTCCCCCCCCAGAGGGAGGTGATCAAAGAGCAGGCCAATCAGATTATGTCAGAGGCAGTCCCTCTTCACATTACTATGTAACCCAATTGGACTCTGAACTGCCCTGGGCTACATCTGTGCAGGGGTTCTAGGTTATCTCCATGAATAGTCCTTGGTTGGAGTATGAGTCTCTGGGAAGTTCCCTATGTTCAAATTTTCTTGTTCTTTTGCTCTCCTTGTGGAGACCCTGTCCTCTCCAGCTCTTACTATTTCCCAGTTCTTACCTAAAATTCCGTTCACTCTGCCCAACAGTTGCCCATCAGGCTCAGCATCTGCTTTGATAGTCTGAAGGGCAGAGGCTTTCAGAGGCCCTCTGTGGTAGGTTCCTAGGTTGTTTCCTGTTTTCTTCTTCTTCTGATGTCCATCCTCTTTGCCTTTCTGGATGGGGTTTGGACGTTTTAGTTAGGGTCCTCTCTCTTGCTTAGTTTCTTTAGATGCACAGGTTTTAGTGGGTTTGTCCCATGTTGTATGTCTATATGAGTGAGTATATACCATGTGTGTCTTTTTGCTTCTGAGACAACTCACTCAGGATGATCCTTTCCAGATCCCACCATTTACCTGCAAATTTCATTATTTCCATATTTTTCATTGCTGAGTAATATTCCATTGTGTAGATGTACCACAATTTCTGCATCCATTCTTCAGTTGAGGGGCATCTGGGTTGTTTCCAGCTTCTGGCTATTACAAATAAAGCTGCTACAAACATGGTTGAGCAAATGTCCTTTTTGTGTACTTGAGCCTCTTTTGGATATATGCCCACTAGTGGTATGGCTGGATCTTGAGGAAGCGCTATTCCTAGTTGTCTGAGAAAGCGCCAGATTGATTTCCAGAGTGGTTGTACAAGTTTACATTCCCACCAGCAGTGGAGAAGGGTTCCCCTTTCTCCACAACCTCTCCAGCATGTGTTGTCACTTGAGTTTTTGATCTTGGCCATTCTCATGGGTGTAAGGTGAAATCTCAGGGTTGTTTTGATTTGCATTTCCCTAATGGCTAATGAGGTTGAGCATTTCTTTAAGTGCTTCTCTGCCATTCGGTATTCCTTTACAGAGAATTCTCTGTTTAGCTCTGTTCCCCATTTTTTAAGTGGATTACTTGGTTTGCTGCTTTTCAGCTTCTTTAGTTCTTTATATATACTGGATATGAGTCCTCTGTCAGATAAAGGGTTGGTGAAGATTCTTTCCCAATCTGTAGGTGGTCGCTTTGTTTTGATGACGGTGTCCTTTGCTTTACAGAAGCTTTTCAGTTTCATGAGGTCCCATTTATTGGTTGTTGCTCTTAGAGCCTGTGCTGTTGGGGTTCTGTTCAGGAGGTTTCCCCCTGTACCAATGAGTTCTAGGGTATTTCCCACTTTTTTTTCAAGCCGATTTAATGTGTCTGGTTTTATGTTGAGGTCTTTGATCCACTTGGACTTCAGTTTTGTGCAGGGTGACAAGTATGGATCTATTTTCATTTTTCTACATGTAGACATCCAGTTAGACCAGCACCATTTGTTGAAGATGCTATCTTTTTTCCATTGTATGGTTTTGGCGTCTTTGTCAAAGATCAGGTGTCCATAAGTGTGTGGGTTTATTTCTGGGTCCTCTGTTCGGTTCCATTGATCCACCACTCTCTTTCTATGCCAGTACCATGCAGTTTTTAAAACTATTGCTCTATAGTACAACTTAAGATCAGGGATGGAGATACCTCCAGAAGATCTTTTATTGTAGAGGATTGTTTTAGCAATTCTGGGTTTCTTGTTATTCCATATGAAGTTGAGAATTTTCCTTTCCAGATCTGTAAAGAATTGTGTTGGTAATTTGATGGGCATTGCATTGAATCTGTAGATTGCTTTTGGTAAGATGGCCATTTTTACTATGTTAATCCTACCAAGCCATGAGCATGGGAGATCTTTCCATCTTCTCATATCTTCTTCTAATTCTTTCTTCAGAGATTTGAAATTTTTTTCATACAAGTCTTTGACTTCCTTGGTTAGGGTTACTCCGAGGTACCTTATGTCATTTGTGGCTATTGTGAAGGGTGTTGTTTCCTTAATTTCTTTCTCAGCCCTTTTGTCTTTTGTATACAGGAGGGCTACTGATTTTTTTGAGTTAATTTTGTATCCTGCCACTTTGCTGAAGGTGTTTATCAGCTGTAGGAGTTCCCTGGTAGAGTTTTTGGGGTCATTCACGTATACTATCATATCATCTGCAAATAGTGATAATTTGACTTCTTCCTTTCCAATTTGTATCCCCTTGATCTCTTTCAACTGTCTTATTGCTCTAGCAAGGACTTCCAACACTATGTTGAAGAGATATGGAGAGAGTGGGAAGCCTTGTCTTGTCCCTGATTTCAGTGGGATTGCTTTAAGTTTCTCTCCATTCAGTTTGATGTTGGCTATAGGCTTGCTGTATATCGCCTTTACTATGTTTAGATATGTGCCTTGTATCCCTGATCTCTCCAATACTTTGAACATGAATGGATGTTGGATTTTGTCAAAGGCTTTTTCAGCATCTAGGGAGATTATCATGTGGTTTTTTTCTTTCAGTTTGTTAATATGGTGGATCACATTGATGGATTTCCGTATATTGAACCACCCCTGCATACCTGGGATGAAGCCTACTTGGTCATAGTGGATAATATCTTTGATGTGTTCTTGGATTCGGTTTGCGAGTATTTTATTAAGTATTTTTGCATCAATGTTCATAAGGGAGATTGGCCGGAAATTCTCTTTCTTTGTTGAGTCTTTGTGAGGTTTAGGTACCAAGGTGACTGTGGCTTCATAGAATGAATTTGGTAATATTCCTTCTGTTTCTATTTTGTGGAATAGTTTGAAGAGAATTGGTGTTAGCTCTTCTTTGAAGGTCTGGTAGAATTCTGCGCTGAAGCCATCTGGTCCTGGGCTTTTTTTGGATGGGAGACTTTTGATGACCGCTTCTATTTCTTTGGGGGATATAGGTCTATTTAGTTGATTTACCTGGTCCTGGTTCAGCTTTGGTAAGTCAAATCGATCAAGAAAATTGTCCATTTCATTTAGATTTTCAAATTTTGTGGCATATAGACTTTTGAAGTAAGTCCTAATGATTGTTTGGATTTCCTCAGTGTCTGTAGTTATATCCCCCTTTTCATTTCTGATTTTGTTGATTTGGGTGGTGTCTCTCTGCCTTTTAGTTAGCCTGGCTAAGGGTTTGTCTATCTTGTTGATTTTCTCAAAGAACCAGCTCTTGGTTTCATTGATTCTTTGAATTATTTTATTTGTTTCCAATTGATTGATTTCAGCCCTGAGTTTGATTATTTCCAGCCGTCTACTCCTTCTTGGTGTGTCTGCTTCTTGTTTTTCTAGGGTTTTTAAGTGAGCCATTAAGGTGCTTGAATGAGCTGTCTCGAATTTCTTCTTGAAGGCACTTAGTGCTATGAACTTTCCTCTTAGCACTGCTTTCATTGTGTCCCACAAGTTTGGGTATGTTGTGTCTTCATTTTCATTGATTTCTAGAAAGACTTTAATTTCTTTCTTTATTTCTTCCCTGACCCAGCTGTCATTTAGTAAGAAGTTGTTCAGTTTCCATGTGTATGTGTAGGCTTTTTGCTATTTCTGTTATTGTCGAGGTCCAGCTTTATTCCATGGTGATCAGACAAGATACAAGGGATTATTTCAATCTTCTTGTATCTGTTGAGGCTTGCTTTGTGACCCACTATATGGTCTATTTTGGAGAAGGTTCCATGAGGTGCTGAGAAGAAGGTAAATTCTTTTGTGTTTGGGTGTAAAGTTCTGTAAATGTCTGTTAGGTCCATTTGATTCATGACCTCTGTCAGAGACATTGTTTCTTTGTTTAATTTCTGTTTGGTTGACCTGTCCTTTGTTGAGAGTGGGGTGTTGAAGTCTCCCACTATTAATGTGTGGGGATCTATATGTGCTTTAAATTTTATCAATGTTTCTTTCACAAATGTGGGTGCCCTTGTATTTGGGGCATAGATGTTCAGGATTGTGATGTCTTCCTGGTGGAATTTTCCCTTGATGAATATGAAGTGTCCTTCCCCATCTCTTTTGATTAATTTTGGTTGAAAGTCTATTTTATCAGATATTAGAATGGCTACTCCTGCTTGCTTCTTGGGTCCATTTGCTTGGAAAGTCGTCTTCCAACCCTTTACCCTCAGGTAATGTCTATCTTTGTGTCTTAGGTGTGTTTCTTGTATGCAACAGATTGCTGGGTTTTGTTTAGGTATCCATTCTGTTAACCTGTGTCTTTTTATTGGAGAGTTGAGTCCATTGATGTTGAGAGAGATTAATGACCAGTGGCTGTTAGATCTCTTGATTTTGATGTTGGCTGTGGTCATCAGGTTGTGTGCTTGGTTGCTTTTTGTTTTACTGAAGTGCGGTTATTTATTTCCTGTGTTTTCTTGAATGTAGCTAGCTTTCTTGGGTTGTATTTTCCCTTCCAGTGTCTTCTGTAATGCTGGATTTGTTTGTAGGTATTGTTGAAATTTGTTTTTGTCATTGAATATCTTGTTTTCTCCATCTATGAGGACTGAGAGTTTTGCTGGGTATAGTAGCCTGGGCTGACATCTGTGTTCTCTTAGGGTCTGCATGATATCTGTCCAGGCCCTTCTGGCTTTCATAGTCTCTGTTGAAAAGTCAGGTGTGATTCTAATGGGTTTGCCATTATATGTTACTTGGCCTTTTTCCCTTGCAGCTTTTAGTATTTTTTCTTTGTTCTGTATACTTACTGTTTTGATTATTATGTGGCGGGAGGATTTTCTTTTCTGGTCAAATTTGCTGGGTGTTCTGTAGGCCTCATGTATTCTAATTGGCCTCTCCTTTAGCTTGGGGAAATTTTCTTCAATGATTTTGTTGAAAATATTTTCTGGGCCTTGGAGAAGGGAGTCTTCTTTTTCCTCTATACCTATTATTCTTAGGTTTTGTCTTTTCATATTGTCTTGCATTTCTTGGACGGTCTTTGTCAGGAATTTTTCAGATTTAACATTTTCTTTGACAGATACATCGATTTCTTCCATTGTATCTTCTACACCTGAGATTCTTTCTTCCATCTCTTGTAGTCTGTTGGTCATGCTTACCTCTGTAGTTCCTGTTTTCTTCCCTAGATTCTTCCTTTCCATTATTTCTTCCATTTGTGTTTTCTTTAATTTTTCCAATTCTATCTTCAGGTCTTGAGTTGGTTTGTTTACTTCCTTCACCTGTCTGATTGTACTTTCCTGTTTTTCTTTTAGTTCCTTCAACTCTGTTTCTTTCATTTCATTCAGTGTTTTAAGCATTTCCTTTCTAAAGGCCATAAACTGTTTGGCTGCAGCTTCCTCTATTTTTTTACGGATGGCAATATTCTGTTTGAGTTTATCTTCCTCTATGTCTTTACGAATCTTATTTGTTTCCTCTGTTATCATCTTCATAAGCATACTTGTTAGGTCATCTTCTTGGATTTCAGTTATGGTGGGGTGTCCAGGGCTACTTGCCCCTGGGTAACTGGGTTCTGGAGATGCCATATTGCTCTGTCTTTTGTTGCTTGAGCTTTTACGCTGGCCTCTACCCATTGTGTTATCTTAGGAGTTTGGGGTTATTTTCTGGTGGTTCCTGGGGATCCTGTGGTGGAGAGAATCCCCTTTGCAGAAAGCTGGATTTTCCTGAAGGATGTCTTCTCAGCTTTTTGGGTATAGTCCCTGGATGGCTGGTGTTTTTTCAGGAGTTGCTCACCTCAGGGATATAGACCTGAGTGGTAACTGTGGTCTTTGTTAGTCGAGAGGGTTCTCCTCTCACCCAGGGAAGTCCTGAGGGCAGCTGCCCTGTTTCTGGGTTTCTTGTTGCAAATTTAATGATCAGCTGCTGTGACCCAGTTGGACATCAGGCACACCTCAACTGTTTGTGCTTGTGTCTGGAGCACAGCTGAGTGCTGGCGCCTTGGCCCCACTAGACTACTAGACTTTTTCTAGGGAAGGATTGGGTGATTTAGATCAGTACAGTTTCCTTCCTTCCCCGTGGATTCTCTGGAGACATGGACTCCTAGTGTCTTTTTTTGCCCTGGTGCACACTGCTCAGTGTCCGCCAGCTGGCTGGCTGCAGAAACTGCCTGTGCCTGGAGCACAGCTGTGTGATGGCGGCTCAGTCTCTGCCAGCTGTCTGGTGCGCAGAAACTGCCTGTGTCTGCCTTTGTGGCTTTTGGGAGTCTGAGTGGCTCCCTAAGCTGGATAATTTTCCGGGGACCTTTTCAGGTTGGGGGTGAGCTGAGTGCTCTGAGATCAGACCCGCCGTTTCTATCTCTGGCGGCGAATCAGGCGCGCAGGCATGCAGGGCTATGTGCCGGAACCTGGGTCCCCAGCTCTGGCTCCGGGCTGGCTCCTGGGGTGCCCGTGGAACCCGCCCGAGTCTTTTCCAGGGTATGTCTGGGTGACCTAAGGCCGGTCCCAATCGTTTCCTGTACCCTGGGGTTATCTCTCGACTGAAAATTCCAGTCTCTGATAGTGTGGTGCCCAAGGTTCAGTCTGGGACCGTGACCAGAGACACTGGCTTGTGGCTCTGGGCTGGGGCTGGGGCTGGCAGCTGGCAGCCAAGCGTCTGGAACCGGGATCTCTTCCGCGGTTTAGCAGGGTGAGTTAAAAGCTGATTGAATCCCCCACCGTGGGGTATCCTCTCACCTGGGAAACACAATGACTGTGTTTTATGGCCGAGAGTTCTGATTGCTGTTCACTGTGCTGATCCTGCTGTGCTGCTGCTCAGAATGAGAGTCCTCCCGGCGCCGCCATCTTGCCCCTCCCGACATGATTTTTAAAATGGTGGTAATTAATAGTAGTAATCACATAAATGGTACTCTCTGCCAAAGATACCTTAATACATCCTGTATGATCAATCCTCGTTTAGAAAGACAGAAAGGATGTGCATTGAACATATGACAGGAGTCTACTGAGTGCATCTGAAAGACTCTAACTAGCAGTGTTTTCAAAGCAAAGACTCATGACCAAACCTTTGGCAGAGTACAGGGAATCATAAGAAAGAATGGGAGTTATTCTGATTGGGAAAGGATAGGAGCTCCACAAGGACCAAATATATCTGGGCACAGGGTCTTTTCTGAGACTGACATTCAACCAAGGACCATGTATGGATATAACCTAGAACCTCCACTCAGATGTAGCCTGTGGTAGCTCAGTAACCAATTGGTTTCCCAAAGTGAGGGGAACAGGGACTATTTCTAATAAGAACTCAATGACTGGCTCTTTGGTCTCCCCACCACCGAAGGGAGGAGCAGTCCTGTTAGGCCACAGAGGAGGGCTTTGCAGCCAGTCCTGAAGATACCTGATAAAACAGGATCAGATGAATGGGGAGGAGGTCCCCCCCTATCAGTGGACTTGGAAAGGGGCACGGTGGAAATGAGGGAGGGAGGGAGGGACCGGGAGGGAATGAGGGATCGGGACATGGCTGGGATGCAGAGTTAATAAAATGTAACTGATAAAAAAAATAATAATAATAAAATAAAAAAATACATACATCATTTCCTCCTTTACATGTTCTTTCTCCATCCCTTCCCATATACTTCATTTTGATTTTTCCTATTAAATATGTAAGTTTATATAAATATATAAACAATATTTGCTGAGTCCAAAAAAAATACATCCTGTAAATCAAACTGTCAATATATAACTGTCTTCAACATTTAGGTTGTTTTAGGGGATTCATTTTAAAACTTCCATAGGTACCAAAATTCTAGTGTGCTTAAGTTCCTTTTATAAAAGATAATGTATTTTTGTGTCTGCTGCCTTCCTACAGTGTAGTTTACCTCTGGAGGGCTCGACTTAGTGATGTGTTTATATAATCCAAATGCTTAGGTAGGCGAGGTGGGACAATTGATCAAGGCTAGCCTTGGCTAAATAAGAAGACTAAGAAAAAAATATGTGTATAGTATTTACAATATCTGATTCAATGATATGCAAATAGTTGTGTCTTATGGTTGAGATAATGTAATAACGACAAGAAAGAAAATCTGTACATGGTTCCTGTGTAGACAACATGGATATTTACTACATAGTTTCAATAAGCAGTTGGCTGAATCTACGGATGAAGTACCTGTACTATATCTGTACACCAAGAGAAAATAGCATGAATGTACACATACTTATCTTCGGGGTGTCATATGGGAAGTTTCATTACATTGTTGGCTATTTTGATATGGGGTAAATTCATGTTTGAGTTGCTTGATTTTCTGTCTCTGAATTTTCTTACATGATGTTTCCCAGCCTTTCGGTTTTGGTATCTATAACTGAATACAAGCAACAGATATGCCTGCCTTTTAGAAGTCTATATTACTGAGCAAAACTCTCAGTCATCATAGATGGAGAAAACGAGATATTCAACAACAAAAACAAATTTAAACAATACCTACCCACAAATCCAGCATTACAGAAGATACTAGAAGGAAAAAATTCAACCCAGGAAAACTAACTACATTCAGGAAAACACAGGAAACAAATAACCTCACTACAGCAAAACTAAAAGTTACACACAACCACAACCAACAGCAAAATCAAAGCATCTAACAGCCACTGGTCATTAATCTCCCTCAACATCAATGGACTCAACTCTCCAATAAAAATACAAAGACTAACAGAATGGATATGTAAACAAGCTACAACAATTTGATGCATACAAGAAACACACCTAAGTTACAATGATAGACATTATCCGAGAGTAAAGACCTGGAAGATGGTTTTCCAAGCAAATGGAGCCAAGAAGCAAGGAAGAGTAGCCATTCTAATATGTAATAAAATGAATTTTTAACCAAAATTAATCAAAATAGATGAAGGTCATTTCATACTCATCAAAGGAAAATTACACCAAGAAGACATCACAATTCTGAAAATCTACATCCCAAATACAAGAGCACCCACATTCGTAAAAGAAACATTAGTAAAACTGAAATCACACATAGATCCCCACACATTAATAGTGGGAGACTTGAACATCCCACTCTCAACCAAGGAGAGGTCAACCAAACAGAAATTAAACAAAGAAACAATGATTCTGACAGAGGTCATGAATCAAATGGACCTAACAGACATCTACAGAAACAGTCACCCAAACAGAAAAGAATTTGCCTTCTTCTCAGCACCTCATGAAACCTTCTTCAAAATAGACCATATAGTTAGTCACAAAGCAAGCCTCAACAGATAGAAGAAGATTAAAATAATCCTTTATATCCAATCTGACCACTATGGACTAAAGCTGGACCTCAACAACAACAAGAATAGCAAAAAGCCTACATATACATGGAAACTGAAAAACTTGGGTCAGGGGAAAAATTAAAAAAAAGAAATCAAAGTCTTCCTAGAATTCAATGAAAATGAAGACACAACATACCCAAACTTGTGGGACATAACAAAAGCAGTGTTAAGAGGAAAATTCATAGCACTAAGTGCCTTCAAGAAGAATTTTAAAAGATCTCATACAAGCAACTTAAAGGCTCCCCTGAAAGCCTTAGAAAAAAAAGCAGACCTACCCAAGAGGAGTAGAGAGCTGGAAATAATCAAACTCAGGGCTGAAATCAATAAATTAGAAACAAATAAAACATTTCAAAGAATCAATGAAACCAAGAGCTGGTTTGTTGAGAAAATCAACAAGGTAGACAAACCCTTAGCCAAAATAACTAAAAGGCAGAGAGACACTATCTAAATCAATAAAATCAGAAATAAAATGGGGGACATAACAACAGACACTGAGGAAATCCAAACAATCGTTAGGACTTACTTCAAAAGTCTATATGCTACAAAATTTGAAAATCTAAATGAAATGGACAATTTTCTTGATCAATTCCACATGCCAAAGTTGAATCAAGACCAGGTAAATCAATTAAATAGTCCTATATCCCTTAAGGAAATAGAAGATGTCATCAAAAGTCTCCTATCCAAATAAAGCGCAGGGCAAGATGGTTTCAGTGCAGAAATCTACCAGACCTTCAAAGAAGAGCTAATACCAATACTCTTCAAACTATTCCACAAAATAGTAACAGAAAGAACTTCACCAAATTCAATCTATGAAGCCACAGTCACCTTGATACCTAAGCCTCACAAAGACCCAACAAAGAAAGAGAATTTTAGTACAATCTCTCTTATGAACTTTGATGCAAAAATACTCAATAAAATACTCACAAACCAAATCCAAGAACACATCAAACATATCATCCATTATGACCAAGTAGGTTTTATCCCAGGTTTGCATGTGTGGTACAATATACAGAAATCCATCAATGTAATCTACCATACAAACAAGTTGAAAGAAAAAAGACCACATGATAATCTCCTGAGATGCTGAAAAAGCATTTGATAAAATACAACAATCATTTCTGTTTAAAGTCCTGGAGAGATGAAGAATAAAAAGGTACCTACCTAAATACAGGAAAGGCAATATACTTCAAGCCAATAGCCAACATCAAACTAAATGGAGAGAAACTTAAATCAATCCCGCTGAAATAAAGGACAAGGCAAGGCTGCCCACTCTCTCCATACCTTATTAACATAGTACTTGAAGTCCTTGCTAGAGCAATAAGACAATTAAAGGAGATAAATAGGATTCAATTCAAAAAGGAAGAAGTCCAAATATCACTATTTGCATATGATATTATAGTATACCTGAGTGACCCCAAAAATTCTACCAGGGAACTCCTACCTTCAGCAAAGTGGCTGGATACAAAATTAACTCAAAAAAATCAGTAGCCCTCCTGTATACAAAAGACAAAAGGGATAAGAAAGAACTTAGGGAAACAACACCTTTCACAATAGCCACAAAGGACATAAAGGACCTTGGTGTGAACCTATCCAAGCAAGTCAAAGACTTGTAAAAAAAAATTTAAGTCTCTGAAGAAAAAATTAGAAGAAGATATCAGAAGATGGAAAGATCTCCAATGCTCATGGCTTGGCAAGATTAACATAAGAAGCATTCTACAGATTCAATGCAATTCCCATCAAATTACCAACACAATTCTTTACAGACCTTGAAAGAAAAATTCTCAACTTCATATGGAATAACAAGAAAGCCAGAATTGCTAAAACAATTCTCTACAATAAAAGTTCTTCTGGAGTTATCTCCATCCCTGATCTTGAGCTGTATTATAGAGCAACAGTAATAAAAATTGATTGGTACTGGCATAGAAACTTACTGGTGGATCAACGGAATCAAATAGAAGTACCAGAAATAAACCTAGAGACTTATGGACACCTGAATTTTGACAAAGATGTCAAAACCATACAATGTAAAAAAGATAGCATCTTCAACAAATGGTGCTGGTCTAACTGGATGTCTACATGTACAAAAATGCAAATAGAACCATACTTATCACCCTACACAAAAAAATACTATAAAACCAGACACACTAAACCTGTTAAAAGAAAAAGTGGGGAAGAGCTTTGAACTCATTGGCACAGGAGACAACTTCCTGAACAGAGTACCAACAGCACTGACTCTGAGATCAACAATCAATAAATGGAACCTCATGAAATTGAAAAGCTTCTGTAAAGCAAAGGACACTGTTGTCAAAACAAAACGACTGCCTACAGATTGGGAAAGGATCTTCACCAAACTTTTATGTGACAGAGGGCTAATATCCAGTATATATAAAGGACTCAAGAAGTTAAACAGCAACAAATCAAGTAATCTAATGAAAAAAATGGGGTACAGAGCTAAACAGAGAATTCTCAATAGAGGAATATCGAGTGGCAGATAAATGCTTAAAGAAATGTTCAGCATCTTTAGTCATAAAGGAGATCCAAATCAAAATGCCCCTGAGATTTCACCTTACACTCATCAGAATGGCTAAGATCAAAAACTCAAGTGACAACACATGCTGGAGAGGATGTGGAGAAAGAGGAACCCTACTCCTTTGCTGGTGGGAATGTAAATTTGTACAACCACTTTGGAAATCAATCTGGTGCTATCTAAGATATTTAGGAATAGTGTTTCCTCAAGATCCAGCTATACCACTCCTAGGCATATATCCAAAATATGCTCATGTATACAACGAGGACATTTGTACAACCAGGTTGGTAAGAGCTTTATTTGTAATAACCAGAAGCTGGAAACAACTCAGATGTCCCTTAGTTGAGGAATGGATACAGAAATTGCAGTACTTTTACACAATGGAATACTACTTAGCAATTAAAAACAAAGAAATCATAAAATTTGCAGGCAAATGGTGAGATCTAGAAATGATCATCCTGAGTGAGATATCCCAGAAACAGAAAGATACACATGGTATATACTCACTATAAGTGGATATTAAATATATAATATATATTTTATATATAATATATATAAAAATCTTACTAAAATCTATATACCTAAGTAAGCTAATCAAGAAGGAAGATCCTAGTAAGATGCTCAATCTTCATTCAGAAAGACAAATGAGATGGCCTCCAGAAGAGGGAGAAAAGGGAACAGGACAGGAGCCTATCACTAAGGGCCTCTGAAAGACTCTACCCAGCAGGGTATCAAAACATATGCTGAGATTCATAGCCAATCTTTGGACAGAGTGCAGGGGATCTTATGAAAGAAGGGGGAGATAGAAAGACCTGGAGGGAACAGGTGCTCTGCAAGGAGAGCAACAGAGCCAAAATTCTGGTCACAGGGGTCTTTTCTGAGACTGATACTCCTAACAAGGACCATGCATATAGATAACTTAGAGCCCCTGCACAGAAGTAGCCCATGGCAACTCAGTGTCCAAAAGGATTCTCCAGTGCTAGGAACAGGGACTGTCTCTGATAGGAACTCAGTGGCTGGCTCTTTGATCAATTCCACCTGAGGTGGGAGCAGCCTTACTAGTTTACAGAGGAAGACAAAGAAGCCAGTCCTGATGAGACCTGATAGACTAGGGTTAGATGGAAGGGGCAGAAGACCTCCCCTGTCATTGGACTGGGGCAGGGCATAGGAGAAGAAGAGGGAGGGAAGGTGGGACTGGGAAAAGTTGGGGGAGGGGGCTACAGCTGGGATACAAAAGTGAATAAACTGTAATTAGTAAAAAAGTCTAAAAGTCCATCTTACCCTTAGTTTAGGAGCTAAAGTGTTTCAGTGTATTTCCAAAAGAATTTGCTTATTAACAAGTGAGTTCTATTAATTTGTGGTGGAGATTAGACATTATGACGGCTAATACTAAAACCTTATGAGCTATGCTTCCAGAAACCTGCTAGAAAAATATCACTTTTTTTTGCCTGTCCTCTTCAATTTTTCATCATGTAATGCTGTTTCTAGTCTGTATCACAGTCAATAATTTTTTTTTTTAACTTCAGGTCTTGGCGAGAAGTCAGGTTGTTTTAAAGTCACTTGCTCGGGCAAAAGAAAAAGAAGGGGAGAGAGAGAGAGAGAAGAATGATACATTTGGAGTGGAAATGTCCTGGAGGGCATTGCTGCAATTAGATAGATAAATGACTATGGGTCTTAATTACAATGTTAGGTACACAGATTACACCATTACTCTAAAAAACAAAAACAAAAACAAAAAAACCTCTGCACTCATAGAGTGAGGCAGAACAGTACCATTGAGTCAATAGTCTATAGGTCTGCAAACAGAATTCCTAGGCAAGGCACCATCTTAATTCTATTTATTTATACATTTACTGTTTTATAGACTGAGTAACTCCTGATTAACATTAATGCATAGTTACTGAGTCAGTTTATTTAAAATCAGTCCAAAGACAAGAAAGAAGCATTATAAAGAAGAATATTTATTCCTGCTGTTATCTCCATTCCTCAGTAATAATGTCATTACTTTGTAGTTCTTAATATACACTATCTTTAAAAGCTAATGTTAAAAATTATTCAGAAAAAGGAAATAAAATAGCTTCCTTGAAGTCTTCTTTTGAATTCTATGATTAAAGAATTGAGACAGAGTTTTAATTTCTCCTTACCATTTAAAGATTAAAAACCGAAGTTCAAAATAACTAAGCTCATAACTATAATGAGTTATAAGTAAAATATATAAATAACATTAAAGCAAATTATTTTCTTAATAAACTACCCCTTCCCTTCATTTATTCACAGCTTTAATCAATTCATGGGACAAATTTTTTTCTGATATTTTTACTCAAGTGTTCAGAAGGCAGAATAAGGAACAGTCCAGAAATATGAGGGTGCACAGAAATCATCTTAGTGTATTATAGGCTATATTTGAAGAAAACAGAGATATTTTAAAAACTAACAACACTACTGAAAATCAATTTTCAAGACCAACCACAGTGTTTTTCAAACAAGAAATAAGAAAACTCCCTGTTCTTCTTATCCTAAAGGTAGAATTTTCTCAAAGCTCTCTTTGTCTCTTTCTCTGTCTCTGTCTCTCTCTTTCTCTTGCTCCCCTTTGAAGTGCTACAGAGATTGGACAAGGCGTATCTCTTGTCCATCTACAATACAATTTATAAGATTTTTGTGGCTTTTCTTTCATACCAATTGTTCAAGCCAGGGTCTTCTAAACCACAACTAGAAAGCCATCTAGGCTCTTATGAAAACTCATTCTACTTTTTTATCCTCACTATTCTCTCTGCTTGTCCTAACATATTGAAATTTGGTGTACCCTGCAGACACTTGCTGTTGTCTAACATGGCAAACATTGATATATAATTTATTTACGATATGTAACTAGTATCATAAAAAATAGATTTGGTGGCTTATAAACAATAGAATTTTATGTTTCATATTTCTAGGTGGTGGGAATTTTAAAATCATGAAACCAATAGATCAGGTGGGTGGCAAGAACCTGCCAGACCTGTATTATTTTCTCTGTGTAACTTACCATGGTAGAGGAGGCAGGAGTTTTCTGGATCCTATATTGTATGGGTACTATGGAGGAAAAAAAAAAAGTCTTCTGTTCTCAAAGACTCGCATTCTCCATTCATCTGGTTAGCAAAATGCAAATTTCCTTATCACTGACCAATTCCAACATGAACTGGAAGGACTGTAATTCAAGCCTAAAGTTGACTAGAATTACACTCCACAGGTTAAGGGCTCCATTTAGAAAACTTGTTCCCACTATAGAAGCTAATTCAGGTCTCAGATCGTTGTAAAGTGTGTATCAGAAGTTCCTGAACACCCTTTACATTCTTCAGTCATGTATTAAGGAGCAAACAGGACTCAAAGGCACTTTACCTATAGTGACTTGCTCATTAAAAAGAATATTGCAAAGGGTATTGATAACCAACTGACACAAAGGAGCCATAGTTCACACTGCAATGGCATAGCTTCCAGGCTCTTCCGGGGTGTCACCTTCAACAATGCCACAAATTCAGTAGTGGAGAAGTTCTCCAAATCTTGTCACTCAAGGGGAGAATTTGCCATATAGTCATGGTTCATTAATAGCTATTTTTTTTGCTCAAGTACACCTTCTATCACCTTGGATTATAAAGAATAAAACTGGAAACTCAAACCCTCCAATCATATGGCTGGTTCCTTAGCAACCTGACCCTACCCAGAGACTGTGTAGAAATCCAGAGCCACCAGTGATCTCGTTACCATGAGAAGAAACGTGTCACTCCCACACCCAACATTGCTGGTCAAAACCATACTACTTTTATTTAAAAAGCACCCATTCACTCATGAAGGTTCTTTCCTTCCAAAATGATCCTCTCATACCTTGTTAGTGTTTACATTAGGGTTTCAACACTAAATTCTGGAAGAACTAAATAGCCAGCAAAGCATTTCCTTTTCATCAATCTTCAAAATAACTTGCAAAATAGATAGTTATTCCAAAGAACTCTAGCAAGGAACATAGGAAGGCTAAACAATGTGCAGCAATTTATGAAGCTACAAAGTAGCAAAAACCAAAACAAATAAACAAACAAAAACAAAACAACTTACTTTGGCTCCCCTAAAGAATTGTTCCTTCCCCAGATAGGGGAAAGAATTCTCCAAAGAATCCATTCTCCTGTTCAATATCACAAGCGCAGAAAACAAAACAAAAGTAAACCTTCAAGCAACACAGGCCAGAGAGTTGAAAAGCAGCAAGCTATCTGACAAATCCACATTTCAACCTTTCAAGGTGGGAAAGTAACATGGATAGGGTAAAAGAAATGTGGGAGGGATACATGAAAAGAGGTGAGGGATGTGTCCTATTCCTGGAATAAGCATATTTTTAGAACTCAAGCACAACCTCTCTAGTTTCTTTCATAGTCCAGTGCCTTTTGCCTTGAAAGTTGGCAGATATGTCACCTAGTGTGATTATTAGATTAGAATAAAACTAGAGGAAGTCGAAAGAATCCCTCCCATCTCAACAGGAATCTATTTTGTAAAGAGATTTTTTTTCATGTTAGCTTTCAGTACTTTTCTCCACCTATTTATTATTATTATTATTAGAATTTCAAGCACTTCTGCCTCAGTTCCTGGGGTCTACAAATATTTTGAATATAATGTTCATCTCAGTAAAATCTTCTCCAACACAACATGAGAGCTCAGCAAGGAAAAAAATTTCACATCTGTATACCTAAGGCTGTTCACATCATTACTGAAGGTTCTGCTTAATAATTTAAAAGGGAGCCAACTATACTACAGTCCAGACAAGGGGACAGGAAAATGTTTTTAAAAATAAATTAACACCCAAGAGGACAGTTTGAAGAAGCTGGCATTATGTATCTTGTAAGAGAAAAACAACTAGGTAGAAGGATTTAAAGAAATGCCCCTAAGAGTATGGAAACACAGAGAAAGGATATAAATTCTGCCCATAAGTCTATGTGTGAAGCCTTGTGCCAGGCACTTTGAAGACACAAAATAGACCAGTTATGGCCTCTGTCCAGAATGGGGTGACACATTCTTAGACAAATACCCCAAAGGCAAGGTTCCACATTTGAAGTTCATACAAGTTGTCTAATGCTTAAGAAAACCACAATGGCTGTCTATTCTTATCTTTTACTTTGGTCATTGTAATGATTTCTTAATATGTTTCATTGTTTCTACTCTTACTCCACACCTAATATGGATCCTTGTAAGGTCTAAGTTCTCAGGCCACTTCTTGGTCCACAACCTTCCAGTCTTTCCATATTCTTCCTCTTTATGACATAAAGGCTCTTAATAGTTTGATACTCTGTTGTTTTTCCTGGGTTACATCTTTTACTCTCTAACACACTCACTGCATTCCAAAACTAAGTACCTCCAGGTTATTCCTCATGTTCCTCTGGGAAGTTCTTCATGTATGCCACCTAAGGACATTGGCAACTTTTATTCTCTTTAAAGCAAGAACTCCTCCTTCAGAAGATAAAATGATAAATCACATGATTACTTCATTCAATTGTGTCCTCCCAAATGTCAACTCTTCAGAAAAAGGTTTTTCCTCATCTCCTTACTTATAAAAACACATCTCCCAAGTACAAATCTTTACTCAGGTTTCCTTTGCTCTCAAGCATTGACACACATATGACTATGCTCTATGTACACAAAACATACAAAAATACACACACCACCTCTAAGCTCCTGAAAGTATGGACTTTGTCTGATTCACAGTTGCATCTTATGAGATATATACAATAAAATTCTCAAGGTATATACAATATGATAACCAGTTAAATTATTTGTTGGTAAATTACTTCCTAGTTTTGATTGCAGAGGTGTAAAGCATTTTTTATGGTATGAATATTTTTATAGGTATGAATGTTTGAGCCAGGCCTTAAACAATTAGTGAGATTTTCATTAGAAAAAAATAAAGAAAAGGAGAAGATATCACAGTATTCAATGCTATTGTTGATAGAATACTATAACTTTTATTTAAGAATTAAATAATTCTTAAATGACAGGGGTTGGCACTGTAGAAAGAACAACAAGGATAAAACTAGAAGAGCCAGATGCTGTGGTCTCATAGATGTCTTCAAGCAACACATCAGGAATTTGATTTTCAGGAAAAAAAAAAAGACTTAATAACATCTGACTTATAAGACAGCACTAGATATAAAGCTATGGAAATAGTTTAGGTGAGAGGAAAATTCTCATAGAGAGACATAGGGGTGAAATGAGATTAGGGGAGGAAACAGAATTCTATGTTTTACTCAGAAGATTCTTAACTCAGATTCCAGTGGCATATTCCAATGATAATAAATGGTAAATCCTTTTTCTTTTTTTTTTCTTTTTTTTTCTTTATTTCTTTATTTCTTTATTTATTTATTTTTTATCAGTTACATTTTATTAACTCTGTATCCCAGCTGTGTCCCGATCCCTCATTCCCTCCCACTCCCTCCCTCCCTCCCTCCCTCATCTCCACCGTGCCCCTTTCCAAGTCCACTGATGGGGGGGACCTCCTCCCCATTCATCTGATCCTGTTTTATCAGGTATCTTCAGGACTGGCTGCAAAGCCCTCCTCTGTGGCCTAACAGGACTGCTCCTCCCTTCGGGGGTGGGGAGACCAAAGAGCCAGTCATCGAGTTCCTGTTAGAAATAGTCCCTGTTCCCCTCACTTTGGGAAACCAATTGGTTACTGAGCTACCACAGGCTACATCTGAGTGGAGGTTCTAGGTTATATCCATACATGGTCCTTGGTTGAATGTCAGTCTCAGAAAAGACCCTGTGCCCAGATATATTTGGTCCTTGTGGAGCTCCTATCCTTTCCCCATCAGACTAACTCCCCTTCTTTCTTATGATTCCCTGTACTCTGCCAAAGGTTTGGTCATGAGTCTTTGCTTTGAAAACACTGCTAGTTAGAGTCTTTCAGATGTGCTCAGTAGACTCCTGTCATACATTCAATGCACATCCCATCTGTCTTTCTAAACGAGGATTGATCATCTTACCCCATGTCCGCTCAATTGATTATCTTTTTTAGGTGTATAGATTTCATTATGTTTATCATATCTTATAGGTCTATATAAGTGAGTATATCCCATGTTTGTCTTTCTCCTTCTGGGATATTTCACTCAGAATGATGGTAAATCCTTTTTCTTAGATGGTATCTCAAGGTTAGATTGAATTTTTTTCAATGAAAATATGAATAGAATAAAGAAGAAACAGATCCAGCACTTAAAGTTCTGAAAGACACATGTTCTGGTGGTCAGCAATGAAGGAAGTGATGACAGAGGCTGGCAGCTGAGGGGAGATGAAGTCAGGGGAGTCTTTCAGCACAAAGGCCCATCAGCACTGCTCTTATCTTCATTTCCTGAAGCCACACACGGCAGCACTGCCAGGAGGAAGTGATCCAAAAGCAGGGGCCCTTCAGAGACTGAGACACCAACTAAGGAGCATGCATTGTCTCGAGCTAGTGCCCTTATACATATGTAGCTGACACTCTGCTTGGTCATGTGGGGTACTAGTGAGCGGAGGGGTTGCTATTTCTAATATGAACTCTATGGCCTGCTTTTGGATCACTTCCTTCTACATTCCAATGTCTATTCTGTTTGCCCTTCTGAATGAGAATCAGCTATATTTCTTAGGTTCCTGCTCTTGGTTAGCTTCTTTAGGACTATAGATTTTAGTATATCTATCCTATATTATATAGATAATATCCACTTAAAAGTGAGTATATGCATTTTGTGTCTTTCTAGTTCTGGGTTACCTCACTTAGAATGATCTTTTTTAGTTCCATCCATTTGCTTACAAAGTTTTCCTTGTTTTTAATTGCTGAATAGTATTCCATTGTGTAAATGTGCCATAAATGTACCTGCATCCATTCCTTGGTTCAGGGACATCTAAGTTGTTTCCAGTTTTTGGCTGTGAATAGAGCTGCTATAAACATGGTTGAGTAAATGTCCTTGTTGTACACTTGAGCATATTTTGGATATATGCCTAGGAGTGATAGAGATGTATTTTGAGGTAGCACTACTCCTAATTTCTGAGAGAGTACCATATTGATTTCCAAAGTGATTGTGCAAGTTTACATTCCCACCAGCAATTGAATATGATTTAATATGCCTTCTATGCTTATAGCTTGAAATACTTCTTCTGCTCCTGTGATTCGTGGATTCGGCCTGTCACTGTTTTCTCTCGGATTCTACATGTTCCATTCGTCTTATCCCCACATCCTCTCCAGCATGTGTTGTCACTTGAGTTTTTCATCTTAGCCATTCTGATGGGTGTAAGGTGAAATCTCAGAGTTGTTTTGATTTTCATTTATCTTATAACTTAGGATGTTGAGCATTTCTTTAAGTGTTTCTTTGTCATTCGATATACTTCTGTTGAGAATTATCTGTTTAGCTCTGACCCCATTTTTTTTTTGTGCCTTCAACATTTATTGTGTTATTCAGGATTGTTTTTTTTTTTTCATCAATTACACTTTATTCATTCTGCATCCCCCCATAAGCCCCTCCCTCCTCCCCTCCAAATCCCACCCTCCCTCCTCCCTCTGCATGCATGCCACTCCCCAAGTCCACTGATAGGGGAGGTTCTCCTCTCCTTTCTGATCTTAGTCTATCAGTTCACATCAAAAGTGGCTGCATTGTCCTCTACTATGGCCTGACCCCATTTTCTAATTGGATTACTTGGTTTGTTGGTGTTTAACTTCTTGAGTTCTTTATATATTCTGGGTATTAGGACTCTGTCAGATGTAAGTTTGGTGAAGATCTTTTCCCAGTCTGCAGGCTGTCTTTTTGTTCTGTTAATAGTGTCTTTTGTTTTACAGAGGCTTTTCAGTTTCATGAGGTCCCATTTATTGATTGTTGATCTTAGAGTCTGTGCTGTTGATGTTCTGTTCAGGAAGTTGTCTCCTGTGCCAATGAGTTCAAGGCTCTTTTATTTCCTACAGATTTAGTGTTTCTGGATTTATGTTGAGGTCTTTGATCTACTTGGAAGCCTATTTTTTTTCTTCAAATGTCAAAATTACTACACCTGCTTGCTTGCTAGTTCTTTTTAACTTAGAAGATCTTTTCCTATCCTTTCACCCTAAAGCTATAGTAATCTTTCCCAATAATGCTTGTTTCACATACCCATACATATGTGTGTGCTGTATGCATATATTGATATCGAGATATAGATATAGATATAGATATAGATATAGATAGATATAGAGGTGGGTCTCATTAACTGTTTTTTATTGTGTGATGGGAGTCATGTGTGCAGAAATCAGAAAAGACTTTATAGGAGTTGGTTCTCTCTTTCTAGCTTGTTGGTCCTAGTATCAAACTCAGGCTTTAGACAAATATCTTTACTAACTGAGATATTTCAAGTTCCAATCCTATTTTTATTCTGGTAGTCTAGGTCTTTTCTTCAGAGACTTTAAACCAATAATATTCAGAGATATTATTAAAGCTGTGTTTTCCTTGTTGTCATTTTGTTTTGCTTTGTAAGGTTTGGTATTAATTTCATTCCTTTTTTCTTTATTCAAGTGCTGCTTTTTCCATTCTTACAGTGTCATGGATGTGTTTATCTCTCTCTTCTATGCAGGAACCCTTTGTGTATCTTTTATGGAGGTGGCTTAGTGATTATAGTTTTTTTTTCAGTTTTTCTTTTTCCTGGAAGATTTTTATTTTTGTTTTGATTATGAAGGATAACTGGGCTGGGTTATTAATTTGGGTTAGAGCTTAATGGTTTTCCGATTATGTCTGTACTTGAATGTGTGAGTTTACTTTGATATGGGAATTAGTGCTTCTCCCTGTGTTCTGCACATTTCATGTTGTTACTGCTCTGTGAAATAGCACATTTTCTTCTCTCCCCATTGCCTTCCTAGTTTTAAAACTTGTGGTATGATGATTTAGTATGCCTTCTCTGCTTATAGCTTGCAATGCCTCTTTTGCTCCTGTGATTCGTGGATTTGGCCTTTTACTGTTTTCTCTCAGATTCTAGAGGTTCCATTGACCTTATTAATTTACTTTTGTCACTGCTTGGATGTTCTAACATATTAACATCCTGGTATTCTATCTTCTACTTGATCTAGTCTATTAGTAGGTCTTCCTATTTAATTTTTACCCGACTTATAAAATTTTCAGTTGTAACATTTTAGTTTAATTTTTCTAGTATTTTTATCTCTTTATGAAATTATATTTTCAGAATCTGAGTTGACTTCACTTAGTTATTTGTGCTCTCTTCAGCTTTGTTCTTATCCCCTTTAATTGTGGTGAATATTATTTGAAAACATTTGCCTGGAATAACTCACTCTCATTTTAGACATACTATGGGATGTAATTTTTGCAGAATTTTATATATTGTGAGCATCTGGATTAGATTATTGCTTGGGTTTTTCTATATCACCCATAATCATTTGAAGCATTTGTAATATTCAAGTTGGAATCAGTTGTTACAGGATTGAGGTATTTATTTTTGCTGGACTGACTTTGGAATACAATTTCTTTCAGCTTTTCCTTTAAACTAGTCTTTTCTAAATAGACACATCTGTAGCTTTATATGGTGAACTTTGGTTACAGGCATAAACTTCAGGCTTCTGAAGGGCATAAAAAAACATTATTCTAGCATTTAACCTGAGCAAATGAAACTCATGAGATTAATTATGATAATAGTTTGAAATCTTGTACTTACCCTACCGTGACCCTAATAATACACCTTACCTATTTTCCTTTTATGTATTGCATCATAAACTTCATTAAGTCAAGAGCTTATTCCTGTCTTCCTCATTGTTGTTTCCCTAATAGCTAGCAGAGAGCCTGGTATATAGTAAATGCTAAAAATATTATTTATTGAATAAATGAATAGATTGTAATTGGGGCTTGAAGAGAGTGTGGAACAGCTGTTAGAACTATAATGCAGGAATTATAATTGGAAGTCAATTAGAAAAGACTGAAAGAATTGCTGAGTTGCTTTTTGGAATGTGCCAAGTTAGGGATAAAATGTTTGTAGTGGATCTAATCATCACTGCTGAGTGAATTTCAAAAGTAAGCCAAAAAAAAAAAAAATAGTGTAGAGAGTAGAATTTAAGGATCGAAACAAGTTTGTGGTTGAACAATTGAAGAGCACAAGACTAACGACAGTGTGGACTTAAACTAAGTGTAACATATGTGAAATGACTGACTATAAAATTAAGTTTACTTGAGAAATTAAAGCAGCAAAGTGCTGTGAGATATAAGAATGTGCATAAACAAAATATTGACATGATAACCAAGGCAAAAACATAGTTTAGTGAATGAGAGCCGGAAAGCAGGTTACTCCACATTTCCCCACATAGTTCAGTTGAGTCTCCTGTGCTAACCACACTTACTCATTAGTCTTGGATCCACCATTCTTGGTTAGCACGGGGTCACCTGCTGCTGTGTCCCTCCTCTTACCACAATCAACATTACTGAAAATTAAATGGCCTCTTCCGAACCATTGAAGAAAACCTGCCTGTTGTATTTGTTCTTAACGAGAAACCAATGCTTATAGAATTATCTGGAATTATTGAGTTTTCCTCTCTTTTCCACGTCTGTCTATATTTGTCCAAGAGTACTTATCTGTCACTACCACATTCTGTCTGTTTACTCTTTAGAACTGCCTTTCTCATTTCAGCTTCATTTGTTACTCCTTAACAGACTTGCTCTCTATTTCTAGGATGTGCTCAGAATGCTCGTGTATGCTTCAGAAGCCTTCAGTTTTGTCTGTCTACATCTATCTTCAGTTTGAGGACCAGAACCCTGGCTCAGTTATGCCCTGGCTAGAGGGCTTCTATTTTGTTCTTGCAAAGAAAAGTTACTTGTCCCATTGCCTCTAATCTGAGATGGCCATAGAGATGGCCAAGAACTGTGCTATCACCAAGGCTTTGTGATTTTGCCAGTTACGATTGAGCTAAATGTGCCCTTTGTCTCTGTTTCTTGCTCACTTCATTGGATGTTTTTCTAGAATAAAATTTTTCTCCATACTTAGGTCATCTTTGCCCTCATACAAGACTGAAGGTCAATAGATAGATAGATAGATAGATAGATAGATAGATAGATAAATAGATTTAAATAAATGTTATTGGGGTTGATATTTGTTGTTAATTTCAAAGCTTATCAATGAAAAATACTCTAGCTGAGCTCCAATAATGAATGACTTGTATCTTAATGACTTGGAGAATGGGAAACATCTGCAAAGGACTAGTTGTCAAATATTTTTCGCCTTGTGGACCCAACAGCACTTATCACAACTATTTGACACTATACTTAAAGCTAAAAACAGCCATGGCCCTTATAAAAAACAAGGAAATATGGCATGTGTCGATAAAACTTTATTTAAAACTAAGGGAGGTCTTAGTTTATAAACAAGATTTATGTCATGCTCACACTTTATGTTCATGAGGGAACCTAACAGGTGCTGTCACTGGTGTTACTCTCAACCCAACTTAGGAAAAGAGCAACAGTCTGTGACCTTGCAGTTGTGGCAAAGGGACAAACTATAAAATACTTCCTGTCCTGACATGATAGGCAACATTTTTACTTGGATTTAGTCAGCTTATTCAAACTACATGTTTCACAATCAAGTTCAAGAAAGGAGAAAAGCATTGGTCTATGGCTCAGGCTATAAAGAAAGGATTTGTGATAAGAAAGAAAATGAAACATATTACAATGCTTGATGGTGTCATTTCAGGTAATGAAGCTCAAAGTGCTGGGTTCTAGGACAGCTAGTGAAAAACAAAACTGAACAGGGCTGGAGCTCAGGAAATTAGGTAATTTTACATCTACTTCAGACATCAAAGTTCATTTGTACACAGAATGAATATTAGCTTCCCAATTTTTTGGTAAAACTGATAAATAAAATAACAATGCAATGTATTCTCTAATACAATATAACAAATATGTGTAGAATCTTCTCTAAACATGCTGGATTTATATGTAGAGATAAGAAAGGGACCATATTCTAAAAAGTATTGTGAACACACGATTTTTCACAGCACTCACCAGACTATATGAGACTTCTCAGTTGGTGACCAAATTATTTATTTTGTAATTTTTTTAATTTTATACATGTATGTTAAACATAAATTTATATACATAAAATTTTTGATGTAAAACATCACTATTATTATTATTAATTACAATTTATTCAGTTTTTATCCAGACTGTGGCCCTCTCCCTCATCTCTTCCCAATGGCACCCACTTCTCCCTCTATGTCCCTCCTCTAGCCCACTAATACGGGCAGGCCTATCAGGTCTCATCAGGACTGGTTGCATTGTCTTCCTCTGTGGACTGGCAAGGTTGAACCCACCCCTAGGGGAAGGTGATCAGAGAGCCTGACATTAAGTACATGCCAGAGAAAGTCCCCGTTCCCCTTACTAGGGACCCCACTTGGAGACTGAGTCTATGGCCTACATCTGAGCCAAGGTTAATATCCAGAATAAATAAAGAACTTAAGAAGTTAAACACCAACAAACCAAGTAATCCAATTAAAAAATAGGGTAGAGTTAAACCAAGAATTCTCAATAGAGGAATATCGAATGGCAGAGAAACACTTACAGAAATGTTCAATACCCATAGTCATCAGGGAGATGCAAATCAAAACTACCCTGAGATTTCACCTTACACCCATCAGAATGGTTAAGATAAAAAACTCAAGTGAGAACATATGCTGGAGAGGATGTGGAGAAATGGAAACCCTCCTCCATTGCTGGTGGGAATTTTAAAAACATCTGGTGTTAAGAACACATCAAAGATATCATCTACTACGACCAAGTAGGCTTCATCCCAGGCATGCAGGGGTGTTCAATATACGGAAATCCATCAATGGGAACCAACACATAAATAAACTGAAGGAGAAAAACCACACGATCATCTTCTTAGATGCTGAAAAGGCATTTGACAAAATCCAACATCCATTCATGTTTAAAGTCTCGGAGAGATCAGGGATACATGGCACTTACATGAACTTAGAAAAGGCAATATACAGCAAGCTTATCGCCAATATCAAACGCAATGGAGAGAAACTTAAATCATTCCCCCTGAAATCAGAGACAAGGCAAGGCTGCCCATTCTTTCCATATCTCTTCAACATTGTTCTTGAAGTCCTTGCTAGAGCAATAAGACAATTGAAGGAGATCAAGGGGATACAAATTGGAAAGGAAGAAGTCAAAGTATCACTATTTGCAGATGATATGATAGTATACCTGAGTGGCTCCAAAAATTCTACCAGGGAACTCTTGGTAGAATTAACACCTTCAGCAAAGTGGCTGGATACAAAATTAACTAAAAAACAAAACAAAACAAAACAAAACAAACAAACAAACAAAAAAAAAAACAGTAGCCCTCCTGTATACAAAAAAACAAAAGGGCTGAGAAAGAAATTAGGAAAACAACACCCTTCACAATAACCACAAAGGACATAAAGTATCTTGGTGTGAACCTAACCAAACAAGTCAAAGACTTATATGAAAAAAAAAATTTCCAGTCTCTGAAGAAATAATTAGAAGAAGATATCAGAAGATAGAAAGATCTCCCATGCTAATGGCTTCGCAGGATTAATATAGTAAAGATGGTCATCTTACCAAAAGCAATCTACAGATTCAATGCAATTTCCATCAAATTACCAACACAATTCCTTACAGACCTTGAAAGAAAAATTCTCAACTTCATGTGGAACAACAAGAAACCCAGAATTGCTAAAACAATTCTCTACAGTAAAAGATCTTCAGGAGGTAACTCCATCCCTTATCTCAAGCTGTACTATAGAGCAACAGTTTTAAAAACTGCATGGTACTGGCATAGAAACAGAATGGTGGATCAATGGAACCGAACAGAGGACCCAGAAATAAACCCACACACTTATGGACACCTGATCTTTGACGAAGACGCCAAAACCATTCAATGGAAAAAAGATAGCATCTTCAACAAATGGTGCTGGTCCAACTGGATGTCTACATGTAGAAAAATGCAAATAGATCCATACTTATCACCCTGTACAAAACTAAAGTCCAAGTGGATCAAAGACCTCAACGTAAAACCAGACACACTAAAGCGCTTGGAAGAAAAAGTGGGGAAGAGCATTGAACTCATTGGCACAGGAGACAACTTCCTGAACAGAACACCAACAGCACAGGCTCTAAGAGCAACAATAAAAAAATGGGACCTCATTAAACTGAAAAGCTTCTGTAAAGCAAAGGACATTGTTGTCAGAAGAAAACGACAGCCTACAGATTGAGAAAGGATCTTCACCAACCCACCAACCCACCAACCCACCAACAGAGGACTAATATCCAGTATATACAAAGAAATAAAGAAGCTAAAGAGCAAAAAATCAAGGAATCCAGTCAAAGAAATGGGGTACAGAACTAAACAGAGAATTCTCTGTAGGGGAATATCGAATGGCAGAGAAACACTTAAAGAAATGTTAAACCTCATTAACCATCAGGGAAATGCAAATCAAAATGACTCTAAGATTTCACCTTATACCCATCAGAATGGCTACGATCAAAAACTCAAGAGACAACACTTGCTAGAGAGATTGTGGAGAAAGGGGAACCCTCCTCCACTGCCGGTGGGAATGTAAATTTGTACAACCAATCTGGAAAGCAATATGCTTTCTCAGACAACTAAGAATAGCGCTTCCTCAAGACCCAGCTATACCACTCCTTGGCATATACCCAAAAGAGTCTCAAGTACACAATAAGGACATTTGCTCAACCATGTTTGTAGCAGCCTTATTTGTAATAGCCAGAAGCTGGAAACAGCCCAGATGCCCCTCAGTGGAGGAATGGATGCAAAAATTGTGGTATATCTACACAATAGAATATTACTCAGCCATAAAAAGCAAGGAAATCTTGAAATTTGCAGGTAAATGGTAGGTCTGGAAAAGATCATCCCTAGTGAGCTATCCCAGAAGCAAAAGATACACACAGTATATGCTCACTCACATAGACATATAATACAGGATAAACCTACAAAAATTTGTACCCCTAAAGAAACTAATTAAGAGGGAGGACCATTGCTAAAATGCTCAATTCCTATCCAGAAAGGCAAAGAGGATGGATATCAGAAGAAAGAGAAAAGAGGGAACAAGTCAGGAGCCTGACACAGAGGACCTCTGAAAGGCTCTGCTCTGCCCTGCAGACTCTCAATGCAGATGCTGAGACTTATGGGCAACCTTTGGGCAGAGTGCAGGGAATCTTATGAAAGAAGTGGGAAACAGTAAGATCTGGAGAGGACAGGAACTCCACAAGTAGAGCAACACAACCAAAAAATTTGAACACCGGGGTCTTTCCTGAGATTGATACTCCAACCAAGGACTATGCATGGAGATAACCTAAGACCTCTACACAGATGTAGCCCATGGCAGTTCAGTATCCAAGTGGGTTCCATTGTAATAGAAACAGGGACTGTCTCTCATATGAACTGATTGGCCTGCTCTTTAATTACCTCCCCCTGAGGGGGAAGCAGCATTACCAGGCCACAGATGAAGACAATGCACCCACTCCTGATGAGACCTAGTTGAACAGGATCAGAAGGAAGGAAAAGAAGACCTCCCTTGTCAGTGGACTTGGGGAGGGGCATGCATGCAGAGGGTTGAAGAAGGAAGCAATTGGGACAGGAGGAGAGAGGGAACCACAGGGGGGATACAAAGTGAATAAAGTGTAATTAATAAAGTATTTTAAAAAAGGAAAAAAAATCAATCTGGTGCTCTCTCAGAAAATTAGGAATAGTGCTACCTCAAGATCCAGCTATATTCATAAATTTAAGTAACTGCATACACAGTAAGTAAATTAAATTTTATCATATATGAAATTGAAAAAATCAATGGTATGAATTTGGTGACAGGGTATTTTAGTATTTTATTGATATATTTGAATAGACTTATTGTAGCTTTATTTACTTGTTGGGCACATTGTATGACAGGAAAGGTGAAAAAAAAAGATAAGAATGGATTAGTCTGTTAACATTACAATTTTTTTTAAAATATGCTTGAGGTGTAATGTTTTTGTAGTCAACAATTGCTGAGCTGGAAGCCCTACACTGCTCTGCATTCATAAACTCACACTGAAGTGCACAGATGCTGAAGTAAAATCGTAGCTAAAACCTTGAACCCACTCCATTCCATTTCAAAGCAAAACATTCATAAACAGTGCTTGCTTTTATTGTTTTGTTTTGTTTTTTTAACCATTGTTTGTTACAAGCTCTATGTAGCAAGTATTGGAAGTGATGGTAACAGGGCAAAGCTACCACACCCAGATTCCGAGCTCCCAGATTTGAACATTTTCAGTGCTCTCAGTCTGGAACACAGACATACTATTGTCAGCTCCTGTGTTCTGTGTCAGATCCAGTCTGTCACTAGTGGAACTGAACACAGTAGGTGCTTGTCAGGTTCATCAGTCAAGGACAACCTTCAGGAAAAGTTGCCTTGACTTGTGTCTTGAATATAGAACTGTATACAGCACCTGCTTTCAATTCTATAGCGAAAGATGCAGTCAGAATGAGGGAGGTCTTTCATTCAATTCATTGGGCTTTTGCATTGTAATCTTTATAGATTTTGTTGACTTATTTTTACTTGGCTGTGGAAAAATGCTCATGGGGTGAAAGGATAGAACATAATGCATTTATTTGAAGAAAAAAAGAGAATTGCCATGTGAAATTATGTTCTTCAATTTTTTTTCTACATTACACGTGTTTTGCATTGGAATGCAGAAAACAGAAGCACTCTGGGAAAGCTTATCATCTTTGTTTACCTTTTGACTGCATTTTCCATTTTGAATCTTGAGCTATATCACCTCTAATCTAATTGCAAATACTAATTTTCCCCTGATTTAAAATAAATTTTGTTACTGAATTTGGAGAACGTTTTTGCTTGTACCTTTCTACCTTTGCATCTTATTGATTGTGTTGCTGGTTTCTATGGTAACAGAATGAAGAAGCTAATTAAGACCAAGAGGTTAGAATTGAAGAAAAATGGAATTTTCAACACCATTCATTTATCATGTACATTTGAATTAGTTTCTTTAATAAAATATCTTTTGGATTAAAGTGGTGATGGGTGAATCACTTTAATAAAAACAAATGATAGAATGTTAAAGTTTAACATCATTTATTTATATTCAATTCATCTCATTAAGAAGCATTTACCTTTGTAATCAAATTAACAAAAATCATTAATAACAGCAGCAGCCGTGTCTCAATATTGGCCCTCTAAGACTTTTGGCTTTGAGCTCTTCCTCATATGTATCGTTCTCAATATTTAACCAGAATGAGCCTACAGCTTCTGTTAATATATCATCTTCTATTTACAAATCCACTCTTTCTTATCTGTTTTCATGACTCTCTTGCTAGGACTATACAATTTCTGAATTTCCACGAGAGTTCTAGGTTTTGCCAGGGAAGCATAAATTGGAAAAAAAATAGTTAAATAAAGGGTGAGAAAAGAAACTTCTCTTGATATTTTGTTTCTCTCATGATGAATACAGCAGTGATTCTTCACAGAGGACAAGATATTATCCTAAACTCTATCACCCAGCCCTGTAAATTATAGAAATCCCTACTTTTGGAATATCTAGCATATTTTTGTCTTCCTAGCTAGTACCAAAAGCATGACATGTAAAATATAATGGCAAGTAGCTTAATGAAGCACGGAATTTACTTTTTCTATTATAAAATGGTTGGAAGGGTTTTTTTTTCTTCAAATAAAACCAATACTATTGAAAGTGAGGATAGCTCAGTGTAAAGTACTCGCTTAGGATGCACAAATCCATGAGTTCCATACTGCAAACAGACAAACACACAACCTATTTTGACAGGTATGTAATATATAGACAATTTTACTACTACTTGGTATTTGTATATTTAAACTATTTGAACCTAATTTAAAAATACTAAATAATTCTGTTATGAACATTTTTCATTGTGAGCTATTTTTTTATATGGAGGTCTCTTTCTTTAGAATTTAAACCTTTGCTTTTATAATCTTACCATTTTAGTAAGACACAGATCCATAACCTTCTGCAAAGATTGCATACTCATAAGTATTTCTGGTTTTATGTCATTATGGGACATATAATAAATTCCTCCATTTGTCTACAGTTTGTTGTAGGCATGTGTCTGTCCACATGAAGAGGAATAGTTTTCTTAATACATCAACGTATTACAGGTAAATAGTAGCTGAAAACAGTTTAGATCGAATTAAAGGAATAATAAAAGCAATTCTGGTTTGCTAAAAGAAACTTCACAGTAATATTCACCAAGTACCTACCTGTAAAATAGGTTAATATTTTCATAAACAAACTATTGTTTTTATAGTTGGAGACTGGAAAGGGAATGATATTATTTAGAGATACTTCTCATAAGATTATTTGGGTTATGAGCTGAATGGAGACATTTAAATGTTAAAATCATGTACCAACTAGAAGTTCAATATAAGCCACAGTAAATAAATTCTTACAAGGTAGAATAGTGTAATACTTACCACTATCCTTACTTACAGGGTTGTAAGTCCAAATTGCATACATATGCTTATATTAATATTCATATATATTGAAGTATTCTGAACATCACAAAGAAACAAAAACACAAAGCAAACATTCATAATGTTAAATATCACAAGAATATATAAGTGCAAACATAAATTTTTGTTTAAAAATATTTATTTACAAGTTCAGAAAAGAGTAGGTGTAATCAGTTAGGCATCTCTGTAAGTTTTGTGCTGTGCCTTAATCAACTGTAGTGTCAATGTCATCTTTGATACTATTTTCTGATTCCTTCATCAGCTTCCTCTGCCTTTGAGAAATGACAGCTAACTATAATATAGAAAACCAGCCTTTAATTTTAAGAGGCAACTCCTTCACACAATTGTGGAGATCATAATGTGCTTCTTCACCTGCCACATCATGACTAACAGCAAGGAGCAACATAGTAATTGACTTAGAATTCTTTTTGAAAGACCCTTTTAAAGTTATGCCAATAGCCAGATAACCTTCAAAATCTGATTTAATTTCCTTCTATCACAAAAATTACTGAATACATGCCAGGTATTTGATATTGTTTTTTGCTTTAGATGATCTTATTTATACCTGATTACTGTGTAAGGTATTTTATTGTTAACTATGCTTTGCAAAAGAGATGACTGAACATCACAAAAGTAATGTGCCATTTCCAAGTTTAGACAAAAGAGCATAACAAGAATTTGAATGTCACTTGATATGACCTAATAACATTTTCTTCCAGAGATAGTTATTATATTTTTCAAAGCAATTAATGTGACAAAGGCTCTTGGAGTCTGTCATTGCCTAGGCACTGAGTTTTATTCAGCAATTATGATAGTTGATATTTAAAAAACATAATCAGTATATAATTGTAATAAAGTTAGAATATTTAATGGTAGTGCTGTGTGGTGGCTTAAGGCTGTGTTTTCTGCACTCAGGAAGCTGAAATAAGAGAATTACTTCAAGTTTCAAACCAATATAGGTTAGTTCTACACATGAATATGCTACCAAATGAGATCAGGTCCCAGACAACACAATGCAAAGAAAGTTAGACAAGTTCATTAGAAGCATGCATTTATCAGAAAGTTTTGATTGTTGCTTTATGGCTGTGAATTTCTTGAATCTTAAAACTCTAAAGAAAAAAAGTAACTTTTTCCCAGCTTCGTACATTGAAAATCACTTTATTCTTACACTATTTTCCTTTACAGTGTTGATTGTAAAATAAATAATACAAACATTGTATGTTGAAATATGGCATTTAGGGAGTTCTCCAAGATGGCAGTGCCCACCTCTTACTGAATCTGAGTAGCAGAATATCAGAGACTATGAAACAAGTAAGTAATCTGGCTGCTGACTCCAAAATGCCAACTTCTGCGTTTCTTTGACAAGAGAAGGCATTCGGGGATATAGGGTTGCACAGTTCCAGGCCCCTCACTGAAGACTCCAAGGTTCAAGAATCACACAGGGCCCTAAGCTCTAAGGACCCAGAGACTTCTGCCTTCTGGAACAGGAGTCCCAAGTTCCAAAAACTCACAGATCAAGCATGCAGACCCCAAACTCCTCCTGTCTCCCTGAGTACACCTCAGGAAGGTGCAAAACTACTCAACAATATACACACAAACCAAATAGAAGAACACATAAAAATATCATCCACTATGATCAAGTAGGATTCATTCCAGGAATTCAGGGGTGGTTCAATACATAAAAATCCAACAATACAATCCACCATATAAACAAACTGAAAGAAAAAAAAAATCACACACACACACACACATACACACATATGATCATCTCATTAGGTGTCAAAAAAGCATTCTACAAAATCCAACACTGCTTCATGTTTCAAGTCTTGGAAAGATCAAAGAAACAAGCACTATCTTAAGCCCAACAAAGGCAATATACAGCAAGCCTATAGTCAACATCAAATTAAATGAAGACAAACTTAAAGCAATCCCACAGAAATCAACAAGACAAGGTTGCCCACTCTCACCTTATTGCTTCGATATAGTACTTGAAGTTCTAGCCAGAGCAATAAGACAACTAAAGGAAATCCAGAGAATAAAATTGGAAAGGAAGAAGTATCATTATTTGCAGATGATATGACAATATACAAAAGTGACCCCCAAAATTCCACCAGAGAACTTCTACAGTTGATAAACACCTTCAGCCAAGTAGCTACAAGAGTAATTTTTTTTTAAAAAAAAAATCAGTAGCCCACCTCTGTACAAACAATAAACAGGCTGAGAGAGAAATTAGGAAAGCTGTACCCTACACAATAGCCACAAGTAATATAAAGTATCTGGGTGTAGCTCTAACCAAGAAAGTCAACAACCTTTATGACAAGAACTTTATGTCTCTAAAAAAATTGAAGAAGCTATCAGAAGAAGGAAAAATGTCCTATGCTCATCGATCTGTAAAATCAACATAATAAAAATTGCTATGTTACTAAAAGCAATCTACAGGTTCAATCCCCATCAAAATTCCAACACAATTCTTTACAGACCTTGAAGGAACAATTTTCAACTTCATATGGAAAAAACAAAAAAATCCAGAATAGCAAAAACAATCCTATACACTAAAAGAAAGTCTGGAAGTCTCTCCATCCCTGTTGTCAAGCTATACTGCAAAGCTATAGTATTGAAACCTGCAAGATACTGGCACAGAATTTGACTGGTTGATCAACAGAATAGAATCAAAGACCCAGAAATAAACCCACACATCCAAGGCCACTTGATTTTTTACAAAGAATCCAGAACCCTAAAATGGAAAAAAGAAAGCATCTTTAATAAATAGTGCTGTTCTAACTGGTTCTGTACATGTAGAAAATGCAAATGAACCCATATTTATCACCCTGCACAAAACTCAAATCCAAGTGGATCAAAGATCTCAATGTATAACAAGATATCCTAAATCTATTATAAGAGAAAGTCAGGAAGAACCTTAAACTCATTGGCAGAGAGGACAACTTCCTGAACAGAAGACCACAAGCTCAGGCTCTAAGATCAAAAATTAATAAATGAGACCTCTTAAATCTGAAGAGCTTCTGTAAAGTGAAGGACAGTGTCAATAGAACTAAATGGCAGTTTAGAGACCAGGAAAAAAAATCTTCATCAATCCTTCATCTGACAAAGCACTAATATCCAAACTATATAAAAAATTCAAGAAATTAAACACCAATAAGCAAAATAATCCAATTTAAAATAGGATACAGTGGAAATCTTTTCTGTTGCTCTATAGTACAGCTTGAGATAAGCGATGGAGATACCTCCAGAAGGCCTTTAATTGTAGAAGATTGTTATAGCTTATTCTGTTTTTTTGTTTGGTTTTATTTTTCCATATGAAGTTGAGAGTTTTTTTCAAGGTCTTTAAGAATTGTGTTGCCATTTTGATAGGAATTGCATTGATTATGTAGATTGCTTTTGGTTGTATGGCCATTTTTACTATGGTATATACTCACTTATAAGCAGATATTAGTCATATAATATTAGATAACAATACTAAAATATGAAGACATAAAGAAGCTAAACAACAAGGAGGACCATAGGGAAGATGCTTAAGTCTCATCCAAAATGGCAAACAGGATAGACACCAGAAGCAGTGGAAGAGAAGGATCAGGACAGGAGCCTATCATAGAAGTCTTCTGAAAGGCTCCGCCCAAGCATATGCTGAGACTCAAGCCAAACTTTGAGCAGAGCACAGGGAGTCTTATGGAAGAAGGGGGAGATAGAAGGACCTGGAATGGACAGACTTTCAGAAGGAGACCAACAAAGATAAAATATCTGAGCCCAGGAGTCCCCGCTGAGAGTGATGAACCAGCCAGGGACCATGTATCAGGTGGACCTAGATCTCTTGCTCAGATGTAGCCCAGAGGCAGCTCAGTTTCCTTCTGGGTTCTCAAGTAAGGGGAGCAGGGGCTGCCTTTGCATGAACTCAGTTGTCTGCTCTTTGATCACTTCCCTCTGGGGATGTGCCTTGTCAGGCTATAGAGTAAGAGGATCCAGGCAGTCCTGATGAGACTTGATAACCTAGGGTGAGATGGCAGAGAAGGAGAACTCCCCCTTTCAGTTGACTCCAGGAAGGGAATAGGGAGAAGAGGGAGGGAGGAAAGGGTAAGGATAGGAGAAGATGAGGTAGGGGGGAACAATTGGGATATAAAATGAATAAATTGTAAAAAAGAAAAAATAAAAAAGTAAGAAAATGGGGTACAACGCTGAAGGGAAAATTCTCAATAGAAGAATCTCTTAATTGCCAAGAAGCACTTAAAGAAAGATTCAATGTCCTTAGTCATCTGGGAAATGCAAATCAAAATGACTATGGGATTTCATCTTACACCCATCAGAATGGCTAAGTTCAAAACTCAAGTGACAGCACACGCTGGTGAGGATGTGGAGAAAGGGGAACCCTCCTGCATTGCTGGGGGGAGTGTAGACTTGTACAACCATTTGGAAATCAATTTGGTGCTTTCTTGGAAAGGTGGGAATAGCTACACCTCAAGTTTCAGCTCTACCACTCCTGGGCATATATCCAAAAGATGCTCCACTATATAACACGACACTTGCTCAACTATGTTCATAGTGGCTTTATTCATAAAAGCCAGAATGTGGAAAAAACCTAGATAACCCTCAACCAAAGAATGGATAAAAATAATTATGGTGCACTTATAGAATGGAACACTACTCAGCTCTTAAACACAAAAAAGTCATGAGATTTGCAGGCAAATGGATGGAACTAGAAGACCATCCTGAGCGAGGAACCTAGACCCAGAAAGACACACATGATATGCACCCACTTATAATTGGACTTTAGTCATATAGTACAGGATATACATTCAGAACTCACAGACCCAAAAAATATAAGTAACAAGGCGATCCGAGGAAGGATGCTTAAAACTCACTGAGAAGGGAAAATAGAATAGTCAGCAGACTTGGTTGAAGAGAGGGAACATGGTAGGAGAGGGAGTACAGAGAGAAGTGAGGGTGGAAACTAGACCTGGAGAGTGCAGAGCCTGGAACACAGAGGACCTACAGTAAATGAGTAAATGAGAAACCATAGGTGGGGGCATCTCTGTGACAAGTTGGAGACATAAGACAGGGTAAGATTCTGGGAAGATATGGGGATGACTTTAGTTGAGATTCTTAGTAGCAGGTGTCTAACTAGACAAGACTCCTAGTGGAGGGAAGAGAACATCAACCCATCCACAAAAGCCTTGACCCCAAATTACCCTGCTTACAAGCTGTATAGGAATAAAGAAAAAGGAGAAATTGAGGGAATGTTCACACAACACCTGACCCAATCTGAGACCCACACCAAGGAAGGGAGCCAAACCGTGACACTATTAACTGTGTTCTGCTAAGTTCACAGACTGGAGCTTATCCTCTGAGAGGTTCCATCCACCAGCAAATTGAAACAGATTGAGACTCACAGCCAAACATTGGGCAAAGCATAGGAAATCTTATGGAAAAGTGGGTGGAAGGATAAAAGGACCTGGAGGTGCCAGGAGCTCCAGAAGAAAACTAACAGAGCCAACTATCCAGGGCCTAGAGGGGCTTACAGAGACTGAAGCACCAACCAAGGACCATCCATAGACTGGACCTAAACCTAGACACAGATATAGCCCATGGGAAGTTCAGGCTTCATGTCGGTTCCCTAGTAAGAGGAGCTGGGCTGCCTCTGACATGGACTCTGTTGCCTGCTTTATTTGCCCTGGTGGGGCTGCCTGGATAGGCCACAGGGGAAAAGGATGTTTTCAGTTCTGATGTAACTTAATGTGCTGGCGGTGGGAAGGGTGGGGGCTCCCCTTATCTGAGAAATAGGGAAGGGAAAAACAAGAAAAATATGTGGAACCTGGAGGAGGGGAGGGAGCGGTCTATCATTATATGTAAAGTAAATAAATAATTAATTGAAAAACATGTTTCATATATTATAGTAAAACTCCGTTGTGTCCTTCATGGGAAGTACATGGAGGGGATTCATAAAACTGAGAAACAAACAAACAAACAAACCAAAACAATGGAGGTAAGCCTCAGGAAACTTCTGAAATTTGCAAGATTTACCAAGATGAGCAACTGCTGGAGAAGACTCGCCGAACACCGGCTGAGCTGTAGGCAAGTCTGGCGGGGAGGTCAGCGAAGCAGCTCCTGTGAGTTCTCATCCATGATGAGGCAGTCGGTGGTTCTCCTCCCGCCCTGCTCCAGGAGAGGGCAAACTGTCAAGAACAAACAGGAGGACTTTACTGTCCGTTTAGGACTAACAACCTAAAAAATGTAAACCTACTTTAGGGAGACTGCCCTGTGAAGTTTTGACAATCTAAACACAGCAGGTTTGGACTTTAAGTAGCAGCAGGGTGCTAGCCCAGAGACTTAACAGCTCTGAGAGCTCCAGGAAGTGATACAACTCAGGATTCCGAGAGGGCTTTGTGCAGCTACCATGGACAGTCTTAAGAACAAAACTGTAGGTCCCTGATGGACCTGGCGCAGAATGAACAGCAAGCGTTCTGCCTCCAGTAGATGCATCTTAGGCTGTGGGACAGCGGGTCTTGGAGAACAGTCATAGCTTCAGCCCAGCTGAGTGTCACGTATTGGAGGCTAAGGCAGGAAGGAATTCCCCTGCTTGCAGCCACTGATGAGATTCTCAAGTCTGCTACAGGAAGCCTCAAAAAGTACAGAGGCCCTCAAATGTGTCTGTCTAGGTACCTGTTAAATGTAATCTTCCTTCTCGGGCTCCCCCATCAGCTTCTGCAGCAGCTCTGGCTTTCCAGCCCCAGAAAGTCAGACTGTGAAGAAGTGGCAGGGTATCAACTTGGTTCTGATTGGCTGTGTATTCAAATATGTTGAGAAATAGGACCAATCAAAAAAGAGGTGCCAAACTTGGTCAGGAAGGAGAAGAATGCTGAGCCGGAAGTGCAAGGTCAGGTTCACAGTTTCTGTCTCTGCAGACAAAGGGACAGGAAAACTGAGAAAGTTTTGCTTTTTGCCAGTTGCTATGGTTACTTTTGCAGGTCATGTGTTGCTTTACCTAACTAGCGTAGAAAGGTATTTTTTGTATATTGCAGCTCCATTAACATTTGTCACTGCTCTACAGTTCTTTTCCCTATGAGAAAAGGGTTGACAGAAAACCCTTTATTGGAATGCGAGCTACAACTCTCAGTAATGCTGCCTTGGGATGCTTTGAGCACTCAGGCTCTTGTGAGTAACTGCTCAACTTTATGCTATAAGTAACCGTAATAAACTCATTGTCTCTCCAAGTTAGACTTGGGTGTAACTTTTGCTTTGGTCTGCTGTTGATTCCCTCTCTGGGATGAATGAACATTTGTTCACATCAACTAAGGAACATTCAATATTTCACAAAATGCATAAAATTGTATACTTCGCTATTATTTGGGTGTGGTTTATCTTCACAAAATCTCATGTTAGAGTTTGGTTATCTATTTACACCTAAGGGCACAGTGGTGGCACATATACTTTGTCAGTAACCAATAGCTTTATCATTAAACTGAAGACCAGCTCAACAAGAGGCAAATCTTGCCTAGCAATGGAAACCTAACCATCTGTCCAGAGCTAGGGAAGTCATGGATCTTCGAGGAGAACTTACAAACACCATGTTATTAAACCAGTATAATATATAACTACATTCTAAATATTTGTCTTTATACCCACAGATAAGTGTAGTGTTCACTCTCTGATTAAGGAAACATCTTTTTGAAAAAGACAGAAACCAATACTGGAAACGACAAGCAACTGAAATATAGAGTTGTGGAGCTTAGTCAGAATGGATACATCTATAAAGCAACTATCAAACCCAAAGCTCAGGGAACACTGTAGAAAAGAAAGTAGAAAAACTCCAAAAGCCAGAGGATCAGTGAGTTTCCTGTGAGATTGTGTCTTGGGTAAGGTTAGAAGCTATACCCATAAGGTTTCAGCAATAATGTGAGCTAAACAAGAATAGCAATAACATAAAAAAGAATAGTGGTCTGGTGGGATGACCACAAGGCTTCTCCCCTACACAAAGAGTTAGAGAACAACTAGAGAATGCTGAGAGCTGGAGAAATGGCCTTCCTCAGGCAAGAGCGCACAAGTTGGTTATCCAATACCAAATATTCAACTCTGAAATCATACAGACACGTCACATTATGCAAAATTCACAGGTTATATTTATAAATTAGGAACATATGTATATACACATACGTTGATGTATAAAACAACAATTAATTAAAAAATAGGCACAAAATTGAAAGAGAGAAAGACATAGTGTCTTATAGGGTTTGGGAGGAGAAAAGAAATGAGAGAAATGATACATTTATAATTTTAAATAATAAAAAACAATAGCTTTTAAAAAGTGGTTATCAATGCCGCAGTGTTAGTAAGTGAGAGCTTTCAAGGTGATTTACATTTTTGCCCAGAGACTAATCCCTTTTTCTAATAAGGAATTAGTGCTCATGAGCTTGTGAGAAAGTATTTCGTCACTTTTGTCCCTTCTCTTTTCTTTTCACATGTCTCTCTGCCACCCTTGTACACACCTTTGATAGGTAATGTTATCTGCCAAGTTTCAGTGCATCCTGGTACCATCACCAATGTCACTGCCTTGTCTTAAAGTTGTCTTCAAAACTATGAGCTAAATAAAGCATTTTTTGATAAACTACCTATTTTCAGGTATTATGTTGTATTGACAAAGAGTAGAAGATATACAGTATACATGCATTTAATTTTACTGTGCTTTCCTTTGTGGACTTAGCAAGAATTACTTTTACAAATTAAAGGTTTCTGTTTTGCTTCCCATCTTCCCCTTGCTCCACTGAGTAATTTCCACTAACTCTTCATGCACATAACTAGTTAAACTCAGTGGACCACAGACAAAAAGAAGGTAGGCAGGAGACCCATTGAAAAGAGTGCTAGTGGAAGAGAGAGTGGGAGGAGAGAGGGGAATAGGAGATTAACATTACCAAAATTAATTACATAACTGTGCTAAATTGTCAAATAATATACAAACAAATATTAATAAAAGTAAAGAAAGAAATCTTAGATGTTGTTCTAAAAGCAAAATTTCTGGCTATGCTCTGTATACCAAGCAAGTCCATCACCTCTATATACCAATAGTACATGTGGGTTTTGTATCTCTGTCTCACATTTTGATAGTGCTTAAAATATGTCTAGTTTTTATTCTAATATATAGACTATTGCTAGTGGTCTATGCTGATACTGTACCTCAGAGAGTTAAGTGATTTTAATTAGTATGTGTGAGTCCTAAGATTGAGTCCATCATACCACTAAAATAATTTAAAAAAAGAATGGAAGAAAAATTACCTGTGATAATGAATAATCTTGGATGCTATTATGTAATAATTGTTTGGAGAATCTCAAATTGTGCTCATAAAAAAGCAAATTCAATCAACAAGTGCATATGTTTCCTATTCTGATTGTCCCAATGACTGATCCATCTTATCCATTCAAATATATAAATATATATATATACATAAAATCCCCACATATGTGTATGCCTGAATATATATATGCCACATATGTATATATATTTATATATATTCCACAAAAATATATTGGGTTCCCTTGTTTCCAGAGACACAGTAATATTGAATTTTACAAAACAATAATCACATAGCATCTATCAAATATCCCATATACAAAGAACTAATTTATTCATATTATTTTCACAAGTTTATAGACAGTAATTAGTCTGATAGATTGGCTCAAAATGAATGAAAATCATCCTGTATGGGATTCAACCTTCTGGATGACACTAAAAAGGTTTCCAATGCATGGTATGGGCCCAATATAGAAACTGTAACAGAAGTTTGAACGAGGTTAAGTTCGGTCCTTAAGGCAGTTCTGATAGGCATAGAATGTCAATGAAAAGAAGTAGCATTTAAAGAGAACTAGAGTTAGAAGTTCTGTCTGAATTAGTACAATCTTATAATAAAAAGTTAGTGCATGAAAAGCTGTTTCCTGTATATGAGCAGAGAGTGGTTTCTTGAGATGGGATACAGGAGAAGATACCAGGCACACTGATAAAATGACAACAGAGGACTTAAGCACTTAAACACTGTATGGGCCTGGTTGTTAAAGTAGGGCAGAGTAGAGGTTGTGGGTTATGTGGGTCAGATAAATCTTTTGTGAAGAGTCCGCACAATAAACTGTGGAGTTCCTCTAACACTTTGCCCCAGTCATCTGAGCCTTCTGCAACCACCACCCTGAGTCATCATTTAGGTAAGACCCTTCACTAGGAAAAGGAATGCCATTTGCTGAGGGCTTAGATGTCCATTAACATTCTTTATCAATAAAATATTTTAATAATACATATTGGTTTTTTTTGTTTTTGTTTTTGTTTTGTTTGTTTGTTTGTAGCAGCTTTATTTTTTTTTTTTCAATGCAGTTTATTCAGGAACCTTGAACAATCATCTGACCCTGGGGAAAGCCAGCCCACAGCTTAAATAGCCTCTGGGTAGCCAACCCCAGCGTGCCACGTGGGCAATGCAGATAGGTCCACATACATGGAAGCAAGCCAGATCCTCAGCCTTAGCCAAATGTGGAATTGTTCGTGACAGAGAGCACTCACCATCGGGAAGGTGGAAGGCAGAAACCAGCTCCATCTTTAAGGCGTGGCATTACGCAGCTCTTTACAGTTCCCCCTTTTTGTTTTAGACGCATCAGGCAAGAGTAGAGGTCTGATCTCTGATATTAGAAATAAATTGGGACTTTGTACTGATGTTCATTTAGGTGTCATCCACCCAAAGAGCATCAGACCCGACCGATACCTTTTTCTCAGAGGCGGGACCAGGGGCATCAACCCGCATGCAATCAGACATGCTCTTCTCTGGGTCCAAAGCGGCTGACCCTGAGTGCAGTGCTTATATGTAAAATGACCACATACAGTAACTATACCTAGCTAACTACATTAACTGACTTTAGAATAATGTAATATAGTTTTACATACGCCAAGAAGCAACAAAAAAAATGGAGTCACCTGAAAGTGACTCTAATTATGACTATGTAATTTTCTCTCCATATAGAAATGTTGATATATGTGTGTGTATAACTGTCTGTACAGCATACACATAGTTACACACAAATGCTATATGAGAACAGCAGAATAGTATTTGCTCACTATAAGGCCACAGTTAGTCATATGTTGGGAAACACTTGCCTCCCATGAAACTTTGCCTGTTGGTCAGCCTCCCTCAATGCTCTGTTTGAGAAATCCAACAACTGCACATTCATTATGGATATACCTGCTAAGTCAGTAATTACCATAACTTGATATAATTTTACAAATAAAGAAAAGCTAAAAGCAAGCACATATGATGCTTGAGGATTCTAATGAAATTCATTACACATTTCTATGAAGACATGCTCTGTCATACAAATTCCAACAGGTATCCTCAAGGAATATTCAAGAAAGACATTCTGTTTAGCTTCCCTTTATTTACATTGTGAAAATGTCAGAATTACATTCTTTGGTGCTATTTTCTAAAAGGTGTATGTTCTTAAGACAATTTGGGGGTCAATCTCTTCAATCATGTACATGATATTTGTTTGAAAATAATATGATTATCCTTGCCACTGAATTGGCTAAAAAGCCCAATGCTGAAAGGTGTGAAGATGTTTACACAGACTATTATGAGTTTGAATTATTATAAATAGATTTACACAGAGATGATGGTTTCCAAAAAGTTATTAAATCAGTACAGGTAGTGTTTCTATACATGACACAATCAGATGGAAATTGTTGGTAGTTGTTCTTTTAACAATAACTTGCCATATCAGAGTAAAGCTATAAACTACTCAGAAAACAGGAATCATGATTTACCACACTAACTCTGAAGAGAAATTAAAAGGTTAAGACACCAGGAGTAAGCTTGTAGCTTCTGACATTTTCTTACTTTATATACATAAGGAAATGTGTAGTACCAACTTGCATAAAAATGACCTTGTCTCAGATCAGTCTCCGGGTCATTAGAAAAAAAAAAAAGATATACACGTTGGAAGAAAGTTTTACATGACTCTGGATATAAATATGTTTTAATGTGAAAATTATATGCTCACTGGCTTATTTGTTGTGTTACGAATATGTGTCAGACTTGCGAGCTTTTAGTACCCCTTAAAAGCAAGGCCCTTGAGGGAGTCGGGGAGACAGCTCAGCAGGTAGGAACACTTGCTGCTTTTGAAGGGACTAGGGCTTGGTTCTCAGCACCCATGTAAGTGGCTCACGACTGGCTGTGGTTCCAGCTCCAGGTGATCCAGTACCTTCCTCTGCATGCGTGTGATGCACAAACACACAGCTGAGTTCAGATGTACACATAGAATAAAATACACAACTATTCTACGTGTCTTTAAAAATACCTGGCTGTGAGCTTCTGTTATGATCTGATCATCACTAGTCTTGAGCTGTGTCACTCACCTAACTCAAAGGTGGGAAGAATTCATTTCCCTAAAGCTGGTCTGAAAAGGAGGGATGAACTGACATTTCAGTGAGAAGATTTAAAGCAGCACTGACAAGGATGACTGTATATAGACGGCTAGGGCGCCATCTACTTTGACCATGACTACACACCTTTTCAGGAAGATGCATTGCTGGTTTTGGTTGCCTTAAAAAAAAAAAAAAAAAGAAACCTACTTTTTCTGTTAGAGATATTTGTACCTTCATTTAACTGTGGCCTTTTTCTTCAGTGAATGGAAACTTTCTGACCTCAAGGCAGAGATTCTTCCAAATGTGCCCCTCATTGTGACCCCTTATGTGGTTGTGGAGATTTCCTTTTAGCGTGAGGGAGGCCTGATCTCAGTCTAACAATGGCTCTGTCGGCCTGCCAGAACCCTGAAAAGATATTGTCTTTCCCACCTGCTCTGGTATAGAAGATGATTTCCTGTGCTGTGTGGAGGGCATGAGTGTTTCTTTTAATAGAATCTCTGTCATCTTTTGGGCCCTCTCTAGTCCTATGGGTGACTGCAGAAACTGTCCCTATTCTGTTGAAAGTCAATACCATCTGACCCTTTGCTTTACTGGAAGTTATTCTATTTTGCTGAATTCTGAAGTCCTGGCCATTTTTTGACAATGCTTTGTTTCATTGCACTTTCAGCCAAAACACACTGTTGAACTCCAGAATAGATGGTGGCAGTGATGGAATGGGATTCCAGTTTCTTAGAGAAAATTGTTTTCAATTATTTGAGTTGAATCTGTTATAATCAAAGCCTCCTTTGTGTAAGCTTTTTATGTAAATGTGGTTTCTCTTTGAACTAATAAATACCACCATCTTTCTCGTGTCTAACTGACTAGAAATGGTATCTACTACATTCATTGCTAAATGTATTTATCCTGAGCAACGAGCAAGGACATGATATAAAGGGAGAGTTTTGCTTAGTAGGGGTGTTCGCCTATTAATAGAAACACATTTATAGGTTGAATTTTTTCTAAGAAATTTTTGAGCACAATGCCTAAAAGACCATTGTAGGACTGGAAGTGAAGACATTCAGGTGGCTTTTAAGTGATAGGTGTAGGGAATCAGAGCAGACTGAGGAGGTGTGCGCGCACGCGCACGCACACACACACACACACACATACACACAAGCTGGACTGTGCAGGATCATGGAGATGCAATGCTGCAAGGACTGATGCATGCTTTGGAGTTGCTGTGTCTTCTGAAGTGCTGAACACTGCTCGTTGGCTTTTGCTGTGTGGCACACAGGAAAGAGGAGCAAGATCTTGGCAAGTGGCTCTCTCTATTCCTGAGAAAACGTCTTTGTCATTATAAATTAATGTATCCAGAAGAACAATTTTCTGAAGAATGAATATTGTATTCCTAAGAGAAATTCTGTAATCTCTGAATGCAATAACATTTCTAGCCACAATATAATTTCATAAAGAATACTACAGTAATAGGCCTATATTTATAAAAGCCTTCAGTGGTGAGGCTATTTGATCTCTCCGTGTGTCTCACTTGTCTCTGCCTTATCTGGTCTCACTTTTCTCACTTTCTCTCTCTCTCTCTCTCTCTCTCTCTCTCTCTCTCTCTCACACACACACACACACACACACACACGCTTAACTAAGGCTAGCTAAGCAATTCATAAGAACAGCTAAACTGAGATAATATATAGACTCCCTAAGATAGAACCGCTTTTCTATAAAACAGACAGTTCCAGTGGGCTACTAAGAGTTATTTTAAAAGATGGGCATGGGAACAGGTTTATAATCCCTGAACTCTGGAGGCTGAGATAAAAGAGAAGATTAGGAGTTTAGGCCTGTCTGAGCTTCATAGATGATAATATTCTGTCTGGAAATATAAAGGCCTAGAGCTGTAACTCAGCAGTAACACACTTGCATGTCATTCATAAGCCCCTGTGTTAAATTCCTAACACTCCATAGAAAAACCTAAAATATTTTTGTACTTAAACTTATATATGCTAGAGTTTAGCAGGCCTAAAAGAGGCTCATAAAAAACTACATACTTGTAATCTACTTGCTTAAGAAGAAAACATGACCTAGGTTAGAAATGGCAGCTGGATCTCAGAGTTTCTCAGAAAATCTTGAGATACATCTCAACATTTTCTCAAGAATAGAATCTTTCATAAATGAGAAATCCATTAATAAATTCTGTAACAAATTTTTAAAATATTCTCTAAATACTGGCTGTTCTTTTTATAATTTAAAGACAGACTGACCTACTTTGCTCTGACTGTCATCTCCTGTGCTGAGACCCTGTAAGTCAGGGGCTTCTTCTGTCACACCGCAATCATAATGACAATCACCAGTTACAAGATGCACATGAAATCTGTAACTAGAAACAAAACAGTACAAAAAGGTGATAAGTGAGCCTGGCTCCCAGACAGTCTCTGGAGTCCTGGGAGACAACACCAGATTTCCCACAGGGTTTAGAAAGAGGACTCAAGCAAGTTTCATTTGAAATTGAAGGGATAGAGAGCACTCAGCTAACAGGCATCCCATGAGAGTGGCGGACGCCAAGGACATTAAGAAAGAGGTCTTCTGAGATTCTCCTGAGCTAGCTGCAAGAGGTTCGCGTCTTTACATCTCCCAGGGGGATGGTTCCAAAAGAGTGCTTAGGATACCTGCCTGGTTGGTGGAGCATCTCAATCGTAGGGTAGTAACTCATATATAAAAGAAGAAAGGCTAACATGGACCTCACTGGGAAGGATAAATCTATATTCTGATCGGAAGGGAAATGTAGAAGTTCCCATGTCCTTCCAAAAACAAAGGCAGTCATTTAAAACTTTGTTCACTGACTCAGAGTATCACACATATGTCATGCAAAGATTCTAGCCAAGAAAAAAAAAATCAAAATCTACCATAAATATCTATGGCTAGGGAGATAAAGAATTGGTGTCTTCTGGACGTGACCTCATAGGAAGAAATAAATATTTCCCCCTTCAAATGTATATATATATATATATTTTTTATTTATTCATTTATTTATATTTATATTTATAAATACATATATATGTATGTGTGTTGTTTCATTTCAAATTGAGAGATCAAGAAAACTGAAGCTCTACCGTAACTTAACATTGTGCCTAGGTTTTATATATGGTTAACAGCTTTGGGTGCTTATATTATATCATGCTGTCCTGGGTACAGCAACTGGAAAGCCCCTGCTGCTAACACAGTCAAGGAACCTGACATTCTTTGAGTCAGTAGGAGTCTCCAATCCTGGACTCCTCCCTCACACAGAATCACATGCAGCCTCCATTCCTACAGAGCCCACTTGGGTGAGAGAGAAAGGAACTTACTCTCAGATTTTATGACCAATGAATAAAGAAATCAGTGCTCTGCAGCAACAGATAACAGTTCTAAGGAATTCATCAGATCTTTATTAAACTGTGCTCCTTCCTCACATAATAGAGCATGCTATGTCAAGCATATTGGAGGCCATAGAGTGTTGGATAACACCCCAGAATGTGCAATGACCAAAAACCTGCTCACTCTCTGCCTTTCTAACCTTAGCCCTTCTTTCCCCAGAGACATCTATATCCAAAGATAAGCCAGGACTATGGTTTACAATTTCCACACCTAATTTGAACCCTTATAAAAGGTGTACATACATGCACTTGGGTTTGAGACCTAAGGTAGGATTTCATAAAATACTTCTGGACCTGTTGAAGTTCATAAATCTGCCTTCCACAGTCAAAATTTATTCTTACATTTTGTTAACTTAGAATCTTTTCATTACACACTTCCTTTGATTGTTTGATTTTTTAAGTGTTTAAAAGTTAGTTTCTTTTGTTTGAAACTAAGTTAGCATAGAAGAGAGTCTAAGAACTTTTGGCACAGGGTAGACCCAGGAAATGACCCCTTTCAAAACAAATGTGAAAAACTGAAGGAATCCTCAATATACTGGGCAAGAGAAAAAAATAGAAAAAAATTTGGACAAGATTAGTTGACCCTAATATTGAGCTAAAGTAAGTTTTGTACTATTTTCTGAACTATGTGGATTACTTTACTTATATTCATTCACAAAGTCCAAGAAAAAGAAGGGACTAAAAATTAAAGTCTTTCCCCCTTCCTAAGAACTTGTATCTCTCAGCTTATGTGACACGTAGCTCTGCACATGTGTAACATTTTACTGAGCTATAGAATTCTACATTAAAGTAGAGGGGGGAAGGAATCAAAAAACGTAGACAATGAGAACAAAGAAAGGGAAAAGAAATATGAGTAAGAGAGGTGGCAGAGGAAGGAGAGTTTAGTTGTTCCCAAACTCAGCACACACAGAAAACCAGAAAACCCCTTATTCCTTCTGACCTTCTCAGTAGCACACACATGTGCCTCAGCATGCATCACGATCTCAGCACAGCACACACACTGAAGAAGATATGACAGACAGCAACATTTTAATGCACTGAACATCACAGTCCATGGCAAATGACAGAAAGTCATTGTAGAGTGTCCTTTGTTTATTCTTACAGTAGGAGGGAATGCTGAAGCTGCATCCCAGTCTCCCTGCCAAGTGGCACAACAGAGTATCACACATTTGTCATGCAAAGATTCTAGCCAAGGAAAAAAATCAAAATCTACCATAAATATCTATGGTTAGGGAGATAAAGAAGAAATGGTGTCTTCTGGACGTGACCAGATAGCTGCACTTGTGAATTCACAAGAGCTATGGCGGCCTAGAAAAGACCCCCGAAAGATCAAGTCAGTAGCATTCTTGAATGGAGTGGGAAGGATTCAGTAGACCCCATTCCTAACTGAGTTGCTATGGAAAGCTTATGGAGTATGAGGTAGGGAGAATCAATTCCCTTTTAGGGTGTGGCCCTCCTGGATTAACCATTCTCCAGTGAGTGTGAGTATACAGCTATCTCAAACTGGACTCTGTGGATTATGAAGAGGAATGAAGAAGAGGACTTAAAGTATAGAACAGAATGGATGGGGATGGATATGAAAGGAGTTCAGGGGGATAAATATATTTGAATTACATTGTATGCATGTATTACATTCTCAAAAATATTTTTTTAGAAGTCTGGTTCTTATCAAATGTGTTGTGTACCAGTAAATAATCAAATCAACGTTAATTAGAAATGTTTCATTGTGAAGTCAAATGGATTTTTACCCAACTGAGAGGTCAATCCATTAATGAAAGCTGAAGGTTGTGAAAGATAAGTTGAAAGGCCCCCTCTATAAACTTACAAACAAACAAGCAAACAAAAACACAGATGATACATTCAAACTTCTTTACAGGGGTTATACTCCCCTTTGATATATATATATAAAATAATATGTTTTGCTTTAAAGATCCAACATTTTATATGTTATAACAATGAAATTGTACAAATTAAATGTTTTAACAAATAACTCCCTATATGTCAGAGAATTGTTCTAGATTCAGTTTAATAACTGTTTCTCCCTCACATTGCACTCTTGTACATGCCTAGAACATTAAAATATGTTCTAGTTAATATGAACACAGCACGTCTATCTGTTATAAGAAGAAGTACTATGGGACATATAATTCTTTCGTGTATTTGATATTGTGCATTTCATCGCAGGAACAGCTTCATACACTGAGGGTCACAAGCTGACAATGGATCTTGTAACTGAATGTGATAGTTACATCACAGTCAATAGTAAATGGTCTCTAAACATGCAATGGCACTAAAAATTATTCACAATTAAGTATGTAATAGGTCAAAGGTACTTCTGGGAAACATGCCTGTGTTGCTTCATATGACCTTAGTGCAACTTGCTTCAGAACATTCAGCATTCTTACCACATCACAGAACACCAGTCAGCATTGCCTGATTACAAACTATGGGGTGTGATGAATTGTAAGGTTTTTAGTGCACAGGCTACATAAAAATAATTTTTGTTAGGATGTATTATCTACAAATTTCTGATTCTCATTTTTGTTTTATATATCTCTTTGCCCAGTTGTACAAATGTCCCAGGCAAGCAAGAGCTGGCCGTAGAAGTTGAAACCGCCCTGCTTACAATGGCTTCTCTGGATAGATATAGTATTCAAGTTCATGGACTGACAACACAGGTGGTCTTTGGAAGCTCATAGGAAATGTGTCATTTTAGGCTTCATCTCTGACTTACTGAATCATAACCTGAGTTTTGAGAAGATTTTGATTGATGGTTTACAAGAAAACGAAGAGTAATGAAAAGAAATTCATTTTTCTGTGGAGTTCTGTAAACATTTCACTTTTTGCTTTCAATGTCATCATACAATAAGAAAGTGGAGCCTTCTATTTTTAAATTAAATTTTTATTTTTTATATTAATTTCAGTTTATTCACTTTGTATCCCAGCTGTAGCCTTGTCCCTCATTCCCTTCCAATTCTACCTTTCCTCGCTGATCTCCTCCCATTCCCCTCTCCAACTCCACTCATAGGGAAAGTCCTCCTCCCCTTCCATCTGATCCTAGCTTATCAGGTCTCATCAGAACTGGCTGCATTGTCCTCCTCTGTGACCTGGCAAGGCTGTTCCCCCCTCGGGGGGGGATGGTCAAAGAGCTAGCCACTGAGTTCATGTGAGAGACACTCCTGTTCCCCTTACTAGCTAGTCCACTTGGACAACGAGCTGCAATATCTGAGCAGGGGTTCTAGGTTATATCTATGAATGGTCCTTGGTTGGAGTATCATTCTCAGAAAAAAATCCTGTGCCCAGATGTTTTGGTTCTGTTGCTCTCCTTATGGAGCTCCAGTCCCCTCCAGTTCTTACTATCTCCCTCTTCTTTTATAAGATTCCTTGCCCTCTGCCCAAAGCTAGGTTATGAGTCTCAGCATCTGCTTTGGTACACTGCTGGGTAGAGTCGTTCAGAGCCGTCTGTGGTAGGCTCCTGTCCTGTTTCCTGTTTTATCCTTCTTCCAATGTCTAATCCATTTGTCTTTTTTTGGTTTATGGCTCAACGGTTTATCTATATTTTAATCTAAGATTTTGATATTTTCTGGGCTAGCAATCTCTTATGATATGTAAGTCATTACTTTGGGCTATGCGGTGGTCAGGCACAGCATCATGGTGCAATAAGCATAGAGCCATTTTATTCATGTAGCTAAGCCTGGAAGGTAGCCAGGGCCAATGCATTGGCCCCGAGAATACATCTTATGTGTCCTACTTCCTGTAACTGGTTTGCCCCTCCTAGTTTCCAGAACTTCCCCAAAGGGCCCTTACAGTCAGTGATGAAGCCTGGAATTCTGTGACATTGCTGGAAAATGGCACTTCAAATCCATAAAATCCTATCTGAGTATTTAGTCTTGCCATAATCACATGGGCATCTTTATAAGTGCATCTTTATCTCTACATAGAAACATCCTGTCCTGTTATTTTCTCTAGAGAACATGACCAAAACATCCAACTAAAAACAGTAGAATATGAATACATTGAAAATAAACTTCTGTATATCTAACACAATTTATCAAAGAGTTGTGTCTGAGGAGCAGGACACCAATGTCGGTACAGTGACCAAGAGACTAAATTCGGGGGCCTAAAACAACAGTGATCATGTTTTCCAGGTGAGAGGACACTCCACAGTGAGGGAATCAGTCAGGTCCACTCTCAGGTCACCCAGCCAGAACCCAGAAGAGATCTCAGGTCACGCAGACACTAAGTTGCCAGACCAGAGCCACATGATTGGGTGTCCTTATCACCTTCCCAAGCTGAACTGTGGGCACCAAAAAGCCAGAGATTGAGAGTCCCAGTCCAGAGAAAACCCCACAGGGAAGGAAGTAAAGAGGTCTGATCTCAGGTCACCCAGTCTATCCCTGCAAAAGGTCCCAGAGACTGACGGGCATCCATCCGCCAGCCCTGAATGGGGTTCCAGCCCCCAGCTCAGAGACCTGCTGCAAGCCAACTCTCCATCACAGACAGAACTATGTGCCCAAGGGCACCAGAGACTGGGTTTCCCTATCTGGAGAAAAACCCACAGGGAAGGAAGCAAACAGGGACTGACTTCAGGTCACCCAGTCTATCCCTGGAAAATGTCCCGCAGAACCAGCAGGTACATGCCACCAGCCTAGAGATCTGTTTCTGCCAGACTCTCTGTCACATACAGAACTGTGAGCCCCAAGACACCAGAGACTGGATTTCCCTCTTGGGAGAAAAAGCCACAGGGAGGGAAACAGCAGGCACCAGCTTAGAGCACTCAGCAGACCCCACCACCACCACCACCACACATGGAAAAGTTCTTGGGAAAAGGTCTCAGGTTCCTTCCCAATCACCAGCTTAGCACCACCATCCACCAGTGCCTGTGTGCTCTATGCACCACCCCAAACACTACAGACTGGATCTTCCTGTTGGGAGAAACCCTAAGATGGGGGAAACATCTGGCCCTACCTCAGGACACCTCGCTCTGGAAAACTTTTTGGTTATCCACAGGCTCCAGACTCTAGCATCCTGAGGCATGCAAGAGAGCAGTGTTCACCTGCCACTGATTACAGCTTGGGCACTGAGGAACAGAGCTTCAACCTCAGACCTACAAAAGCCTAGGATCCCCGAGATCAACCCCCAGATACTGCTCCAAGGGACAGCCAGTTATCCCTAACTAAACAGACCAAACCTCAGGGCACCCAGGTTACAGCAGCAGCTCTAAATTTACAGCAAGAAACCCAGAAGCAGAGCAGCTGTCTCCAGGACTTCTCCAGGTGACAAGAGAGCCCTCCTGACTAACAAGGACCACAGATACCACTCAGATCTGTATGCCTGAGGTGACCTGTGGAAATTCTTGAAAAACACTGGCCATTCAGTGACCATATCAAAAAAGCTGAGTAGGCCTCCTTCAGGAAAAACCATCTTCCTGGCAAGGGGATTCTCCACACCACAAGATTACAGAAGCACCAGAAACTAACAGCCAACACCTAAGATAGCCCAATGGGTAGAGGCCAGCATAAAAGCTCAAAAACAAAAGACAGAGCAATATGGCATCTCCAGAACCCAGTTATCCAGGGGCAAGCATCCCTGGATACCCCAGCATAAATGAAATTCAAGAAGATGACCTTAAATATATGTTTATGAAGAGAATAATAGAGGAAACAAGTAAAATGTGTAAAGAACTAGTGGAAGATAAGGTGAAAATGATTATGGTCATCCATAAAGAAATACAAGAAGTTGCAGCCAAACAGTTTGTGGCCTTTAGAGAGGAAATACTTAAATCACTGAAAGAAATAAAATAAACAAAGTTCAAACAAACAGCTGACAAGATTGAAGGAAATACAGGAAAATACAGTCAGACAAGTGAAGGAAATCAACAAAATGGATGAAGATCTGAAGGTAGAATTGAAAAAATTAAAGGAAACACAAATGGAGGAAATTGTGGAGAGAAAGAACTTAGGGAAGAAAACAGGAACTACAGAGGTAAGCATATCCAATAGATTACAAGTGATGGAAGAAAGAATCTAAGGTGTGGAAGATAAAATGGAAGAAATCAATATATCCATCAAAGAAAATGTTAAATCTAAAAAATTCCTGACAAAGATCGTCCAAGAAAACCAAAACAACATGAAAAGACAAACCTTAAGATTACTAAGAATAAAGAAAAAAGAAGATTCTCTCCTCCAAGGCCCAGAAAATATTTTCAACAAAATCATAGAAAAAAATTCCCCAACTTAAAGGAGAGGCCAATAAGAATACAAGAGGCCTAAAGAACACCCAATATATTAGACTAGAAAAGAAAATTCTCCCACCACATAATAATCAAAACAGTAAGGATACAGAACAAAGAAAAAATACTAAAAGCTTCAAGGGAAAAGGCCAAGTAACATATAATGGCAAACCCATTAGAATCACACCTGACTTTTCAACAGAGACTATGAAAGCCAGAAGGGCCTGGATGGATATCATGCAGACCCTAAGAGAACTCAGATGTCAACCCAGGCTACTATACCCAGCAAAACACTCAGTCCTCATAGACGGAGAATACAAGATATCCAAAGACAAAAACAAATTTCAACAATACCTACACACAAATCCAGTGTTACAGAAGATACTAGAAGGAAAATTACAACCCAAGAATACTAACTACTTTTAAGAAAACATAGGAAATAAATAACCTCCTCAGTAAAACAAAAAGCAACCAAACTTACTACCACAGCCAACATCAAAATCAAAGGATCTAACAGCCACTGGTCATTAATCTCTCTCAACATCAATGGACTCAATTCTCCAATAAAAAAGACACAGAATAACAGATGGATGCATGAAGAAGACCCCAAAATCTGTTACATACAAAAACACATCTAAGTCACAAAGACAGACATTACCTGAGGCTAAAGGGCTGGAAGACAGATTTCCAAGACACAAGAAGCAAGCAGGAGTAGCCATTCCAATATCTGGGAAAATAGACTTTCAACCAAAATTAATAAAAAGAGATGGGAAAGGAAACTTCATACTCATCAAGGGAAAATTCTGCCAGAAAGACATCACAATCCAGAACATCTATGCCCAAAATACAAAGTCACACACATTTGGAAAAGAAACGTTAGTAAAACTGAAACCACACATGGATCCTCACACATGAATAGTGGAAGACTTCAACACCCCACTCTCAACCAAAGACAGGTCAACAAAACAGAAATTAAACAAAGAAATATTATCTCTACCAGAGGCCATGAATCAAATAGATCTAACAGACATCTACAGAACCTTACACCCAAACACAAAAGAATTCACCTTCTTCTCAGCACCTCACGGGACCTTCTCCAAAATAGACCATATGGTTGGTCACAAAGTAAGCCTCAACAGATACAAGAAGATTGAAAGAATCCCTGTATCCTGTCAGATTTTCATGGACTAAAGCTGGACCCCAACAACAACAGAAAAAGCAAAAAGCCTACACACATGGAAACTGAACAACTCGCTACTAAATGACAGCTCGATCAGGGGAGAAGTAAAGAAAGAAATTAAAGTCTTCCAAGAATTCAATGAAAATGAAGACACAACATACCCAAACTTATGGGACACGATAATACCAGGCCATAGTAGAGGACAATGCAGCCACTTTTGATGTGAACTGACAGACTGAGATCAGAAAGGAGAGGAGAACCTCCCCTATTAGTGGACTTGGGGAGTGGCATGCAAGCAGAGGGAGGAGGGAGGGTGGGATTGGGAGGGGAGGAGGGAGGGACTTATGGGGGGATGCAGAATGAATAAAGTGTAATTGATGAAAAATTTAAAAAAAATAAATAAATAAAACAATGAAAAACAAAAGCAGTGCTAAGAAGAAAGTTCATAGCAGTAAGTGCCTTCAAGAAGAAATTTGAAACATCTCATTCAAGCAACTTAATGGCTCAACTAAAAGACCCACCCCCCCCCAAAGAAAAAGTAGATACATCAAAAAGAAGGAGATGGCTGGAAATAATCAAACTCATCAAACTCAGGGTTGAAATCAATAAATTAGAAACAAATAAAACTATTCAAAGAATTAATGAAACCAAGAGCTGGTTCTTGGAAAAAATCAACAAGATAGACAAACCCTTAGCCAAACTAAGAAAAAGGCAGAGAAGCACTAACCAAATCAACAAAATCAGAAATGAAAAGGGGGGCATAACAACAGACACTAAAGAAATCCAAACAATCACTAGTTTATATTTCAAACGTCTATATGCCACAAAATTTGAAAATCTAAATGAATGGACACTTTTCTTGATCAATTCCAGTTACCAAAGCTGAAGAATCAATACCAGATAAATAAATTAAATAGTCCAATATCCTTCAAGGAAATAGAAGCGGTCATCAAAATCTGCCATCCAAAAACAGCCCAGGACCAGATGGTTTCAGCGCAGAATTCTACCAGACCTTCAAAGAAGAGCTAACTCCAATTCTCTTCAAACTATTCCACAAAATAGAAACAGTAGGAACATTACCAAACTCATTCTGTGAAGCCACAGTCACCTTGTTACCTAAACCTCATAAAGACCCAACAAAGAAAAAGAATTTCAGGCCAATCTCCCTAATGAACATTGAAGCAAATATACTCAACAAAATACTTGCAAACTGAGTACAAGAACACATCAAAGATATCATCCACTATGACCAAGTAGGCTTCATCCCAGGTATGCAGGGGTGGGTCAATATAGGGAAATCCATCAATGTGATCCACCATATTAACAAACTGAAAGAAAAAAAAACACATGCTAATCTCCTTAGATGCTGAAAAAGAATTTCACAAAATCCAACATCCATTCATGTTTAAAGTGTTGGAGAGATCAGTGATAAAAGGCACATACCTAAACATAGCAAGCCTATAGTCAACATCAAACTAAACAGAGAGAAACTTAAAGCAATCCCACTGAAATCAGGGACAAGGGAAAGCTGCCCACTCTCTTCATATCTCTTATACATAGTTCTTGAAGTCCTTGTTAGAGAAATAAGACAATGAAAGGAGATCAAGGGGATACAAATTGGAAAAGAAGTCAAAGTATCATTTACAGATGATATGATAGTATATCTGAGTGACCCCAAAAATTCTACCAGAGAACTCCTACAGCTGATAAATACCTTCAGCAAAGTGGCTGGATACAAAATTAACTCAAAAAAAAAAAAGAAAGAAAAAAAAAAGAAATCAGTAGCCCTCCTGTATAAAAAAGACAAAGGGGCAGAGAAAGAAATTAGGGAAACATCACCCTTCACATAAGCAGTAAAGGACATAAAATACCTTGATGTGACCCTAACCAAGTAAGTAAAAAAAGGACTTGTATGAAAAAAATTTCAAGTCTCTGAAGAAAGAATGAGAAGAAGATATCAGAAGTTGGAAAGATCTCACATGCTCATGGCTTGGCTGCATTAACATAGTAAAAATGGCCATCTTACCAAAAGGAATCTACAGTTTCAAAGCAATTCCCATCAAATTACCAACACAATTTTTCCAGACCTTGAAAGAAAAATGCTCATTTCATAAGGAATAACAAGAAACCCAGAGTTGCTAAAACAATGCTCTACAATAAAAGGTCTTCTGGAGGTATCTCCATCCCTGAACTATACAGCAACAGTAATAAAAAACTTCAGGGTAGCGGAATAGAAATAGAATAGTGGATAGAAGACCCAAAAATAAACCCACAGACTTATGGGTTACCTGATTTTTGACAAAGATGTCAAAACCATACAATGGAAAAAAGACAGCATCTTCAACAAATGGTGCTGGTCTAACTGGATGTCTACATGTAGAAAAATACAAATAGATCCATGCTTTTCACGCTGCACAAAACTAAAGTCCAAGTGGATCAAAGATATGGGGACCTATCTGCATTGCCCACGAGGCACGCTGGGGTTGGCTACCCAGAGGCTATTTTAAGCTGTGGGCTGGCTTTCCCCAGGGTCAGAAGATTGTTCAAGGTTCCTGAATAAACTGCATTGAGAAGAACAAAAAAAAAAAAAAAAACACACTAAACCTGTTAGAAGGAAAATTAGGGAGGAGCCTTGACCTCATTGGCACAGGAGGCAACTTCCTTAACAGAACACCAACAGTACAGGCTCTAAGAGCAACAATGAATAAATGGACCTTAATGACACTGAAAACCTTCTGTAAAGCATAGGACACTGTTGTCAAAACAAAATGACTGCCTATAGATTGGGAAAGGTTCTTCACCAACTCTATATCGACAGAAGGTTAATATCCAGTATATATAAAGAACTCAAGAAGCTAAACAGCAACAAATCAAGTAATCCAATGAAAAAAATGGGGTACAGAGCTAAACAGAATTCTCAAGAAAGGAATATCGAATGGCAGAAAAACACCTAAAGAAATGTTCAATGTCCTTAGTCATCAGGGAGATACAAATAAAAAATGACCTGAGATTTCACCTCATACCCATCAGAATGGTGAAAATAAAAAAAACTCAAGTGACAACACATACTGGAGAGGACCTAGAGTAAGGGAAACCCTCCTCCACTGCTGGTGACTATGTGAACTTATACAACCACTTTGGAAATCAGTCTGGTGCTTTCTCAGACAATTAGGAATAGCACTTCCTCAAGATCCAGCTATACCACTCCTAGGCATATATCCAAAAGACACTCAAGTACACAACAAGGACATCTGCTCAACCATGTTTGTAGCAGCTTCATTTGTAATAGTCAGAAGCTAGAAACAGCCCAGATGCCCCTCAGTTGAGGAATAGATTCAGAAATTGTGGTATATCTATACAATGGAATATTACTTAGCGATAAAAAAGAAGGAAATAATTAAATTTGTAGGTAAATGGTGGGAATTGGAAAATATCATCCTGAGTAAGGTATCCCAGAAGCAGAAAAACACACAGGGTATTTATGCACTCATAAGTGGATACTAGACCTATAATATAGGATAAACAACCTAAAACCTGTACATCTAAAGAAGCTAATCAGGATGGAGGACTCTGGCTAAGATGCTCAAATCCCATTCAGAAAGGCAAAGAGTATGTACATCTGGGGAGGGAGAAAACAGGGAACAGGACAGGAGCCTACCACAGAGGGCCTCTGAAAGACTCTACCGTGCAGGGTATCAAGGCAGATGCTGAGACTCATAGCCAAACTTTGGGCAGAGTGCAGGGACTCTTATGAAAGAAGTGGGAGATAGTAAAACCTGGAGAGGACAGAAGCTCCACAAGGACAGCAACAGATCCTAAATATCTGAGTACAGGGGTCTTTTCTGAGACTAATAGTCCAGCCAAGGACCACTCATAGAGATGGCCTGGAACCCCTGCACAGAGGTAGCCTATGGAAGTTCAGTATCCAAGTGGGCTCCATAGTAATGGGGACAAGGACTGTCTCTGCCATCAATTGATTAGCCTGCTCTATGTTTACCTCCCCCTGAGGGGGAAGCAGCCTTGCCAGGCCACAGCCACTCCTAATAAGGCCTGATATACTAGGATCAAAGGGAAGGGGAGTAGGACCTCCTTCATCAGCGGACTGGGAGAGGGACATTGGTGGGGAAGAGGGAGGGTGGGACTGGGAGGGGAGAAGGGAGGGTGGTACAGGGGGATACAAAATGAATAAACTATAATTAATAATAAAGAAAAATAATTAAAAAATAAAATGAAACCTGCTTTCTACCAGCTATTGTTGTTTCTTGAAGTCTATGACTAATTAAGATACATATTCAGGTACCATATGACAACCTACCATTCACTCTAAATTAGTCATAGTAGAGTCATCCTTCAGCTCTAAAAAAAATAAATGCTGCACATTTCCAGACTGCCTGACTTTATATTTTTTTTCTTTTGCTTAAGATCAAAAATAATTTTCTCAGCCAGTATAAGGAAATCACTATGATAAATTTGTAACAAAATTTCATCCCCTGATTTTCAATGACAGTTTAGAAAACCTACTCTGAGTAAGATGATGAAATAATTTGCCAAGGCTTTTAAGTTTATAATTATTATTTCATCCATAATATCACAGAGATGGATTGAGTATATGACTGAAACTTTCTCAGTTCTTTATAAAAAAACAATATTTTTGTCTAAATTTCAGTATAAAAGAATATGAATTTGACATTAAACAGTCTGAATAATGAAAATACTTAGCCTCCAGAAGCAGAGAGCAGGAAGTCATGGTAGATAAATGCCAAATTCCAGAAATAATAGGTCAAAATTTAATGTATAACTTTTGCCAAATCTCAGCCCTAACTTGTTTGTCAGAAGAGCATTAAATATGACAAGTCCATATAAAGCTCTGATGAATAAATAAATATTAAATAACTAATCAGTATAAAATGCTAAGCATAATTTTTGACTCATAGCAAGTACTTGTAGGTGTTGGTTTATTGTTCATATGCACACTTGTACACCACTTGTAAAATGAAACTGCTTGCCTAATGTGGTTATAATTAATGTTAGAATTTGGCTGAGTTTTATTTTCTATTTTATGTACACTTAAATGTTGCATAATGGGTTACTATTATAATAGAGCATAAATTATTTTAAGAATAATAAAATGAAAGCACTGGTAGAGAAGTATTCAAAACTTTTATTGGAAAGCCAGAATGACAAAATGAGGGTAAAACAACAGACTAAAAAGACAGTGGCCTGAACAATGTCTGCTTTAAAATGCCACCAGTAAGCTGGATGCAGTGGTGCATGCCTGTAATCCTAGCACTGGGGGAGATAGAGACAAGCAGATCTCTATGAGTTTGGGGCTAGCCTGGTCTACAAATTGAGTCCTGGACAGCCAAGGCTACACAAACAAACCATGTCTAAAAAAATAAATGTAAATAAATTAAGAATAATCAATCAATCAATCCATCCATCATTAAAGCGTGCCCAGGTGGAATTTATACCTGAGAAGTTAGTGAAGCTATTGAATTGAGAAGTGAGTTTAGAAGTGACATGTTAGGTAGATATAATAAGCAGAGACCCAGAATACCACTTATCTGCGAAAACAGCTGGGTAAGTACTGCAGTGACATAATTTTGAAAGGACAGTGGCTTAGTTATGGCAAAGGCATAGGTTTATGACTTAGAAAATGGGACTAGTAGCACAGGCCTCTAATCCTAGAACTCTAGAACTTGGGAAGTTGAGGCAGGAGGATAGCAAGTTTGCAGCCTCTTTAGGCTATAAAGTGAGTTTTAGCCCAGACTGGGCTATTACCATTACTATTTGTCTCAAATAACAGTAATAATAGTAACATTGATATTATTATTTTTGTTATTAAGGCTGTTAACATAGTCCAGTGGTAGAGTGGTTGCCTGAGCTGTACAAGGCCCTAGATTCATCCCTAGTACCTCGCACACAACAAAATAGAAACATAGAGATTGGGCCATTTGAAATCATTTAATAGATAATGGAGCTTGTACTAAATTTTGTTTTAATTTTTTATTAAAATATTTTTTCTCTTTTTAATTATTTTTTCTTCTTTTTTTTTCTTTTATTGAAATAGATTATTTTCTAATGCAATACATCCTGACTATACTTTCCTCTCCCTCTAGTCCTCCCAGTTCCTCCACACATCTCCTCCTCTTCCCTCTGAATCCACGCCCTTTCTGTCTTTCATTAGAAAAGAACAGGCTTCTAAGAGATAACTACCAAAATTGACAAAATAAAATATATGATGGAGAAGCAAAAACTCAAAATTTGAAGCTTAACATGGAAACTGAACAAGGGAAAAGTTCCCACAGCAGTTACAAGAATCAGAAACATTCATTTTCATTGTCAGAAGTCCCATAAACATACTGAGCTAATAGCTTTAACATATATACCCAGAGGGCCTGTTGTAGACCCATGTGGGCCCTGTGCCTCCTGTTTCAATCTCAATGAATTCATATGTGCCTTGCTTAGTTGATTCAGAGACCCTTGTTCTTCTATTGTCCTCTATCCTTTCTGGCTCTTATAACCTTTCTGCCTACTCTTAGGCAGCTCCCTAAGCTCTGAGGGATGGTTTTGATATAGACCTCCAATTTAGAATCATTTTGGTTTTAACCTAGGTCTCTGGGATATCTGGTCTGATTCTTGTTTACCTAAGTAGTGTCAGGCATGGGAGTGTGACCACTCTCACAAATTCTGTATCACCACAGCCTTAACAGAATTTGCAGGCAGGACAGAAGGTTTTGAGGCTGGGTTGCTGTCTACATTTCTCTTTCTTTAAGAGTGCCTCCTGCACCAGAGACTAGAACATAGGGGTGAAGGCACCATGGAGGTGTCTGCTCAGTTTCTCTGTTCAATGAGTTGTGTAAGTGTTGCCCTGGACAATGAGGCCCTGGTGCTGGTTTGTGAAGAGCACCCCTTTGTCTAAGCAACAATCTGGATGGTTTGAGACTGTCTATGGGATCCACTTGGCCAATAACTCTTCAGTCCCACCATTGGAAGCCTTATGACAACTTATGATAAAAGGTCGACAGTGGAGACTTCATATTCACCATTCCTCAGAGTCCTCATAAGACCAACTGTATACATTCCAGGAAGTTTCCACAGCACCGGGTATCTACACCACTCCCCAAATAACCCTCAGTTTTAGTCGTCTCTCCTCTCACTTTCTTCCTCCACTATATTACCCTCTGCTCCCATTACTGCTGGCCACCATTTCACCTCTAAAATCTTTTATTTATTGCTTCCTTCCCCTTGAAATCTATTCTAGGAGATCCATGCATCATCTCTGGACAACTCCTTTTTACCTATCCTCTCTGAGTCTATAGATTGGAGACTGATTATCATTTACTTAACTGTACTATCCACTTACAAGCAAATACATACCATATTTATCTTTCTGGATTTGGGAAACCTCACTCAGATTGTTCTTTTTCTAGTTCCATCTATTTGACTACAAATTTCATGATGTCATTTTTAAAAGAGTTCCACTAGGTAAATGTACCATATTTTTTGTCTCCATTATTTGGTGGAGGAATATCTATGTTTCTTCCTATTTCTGGCTATTCTGAATACAGCTGCAATGAACACTGGTTAAGCAAGTATTCTTGTGGTAGGAACAGAGTATCCTTTGGGTATCTGCTCAAGGGTAATATAGCTGGATTTATTTAAATTTAATTTTATTTATATATTTATTTATTACAATTTGTTCACTTTGTATCACCACTGCAGTCCCCCTCTCTCATCTCCTTCCAGTTCTACCCTCCCTCTTTCTTTTCCCCCTATGCCATTTCCTTCCCTAGTCCCCTGATAGGAGAGGACCCCTCCACTTCTAAATTACCCTAGCCGATCAGGACTCATCAGGGCTGGCTGCATCATCTTCCTCTGTAGCCTGGCAAGGCTGCACCCCCATGGGGAGATGATCAAACAGCCCACTGAGTTCATGTCAGAGATAACCCTTGATCCCCTCACTAGGGAACTCACTTGAAAACTGAGCAGCCTTTGGGCTTCCTTTGAACAAGTGGTCTATGTCCTCTCCATGCATGGTCCTTGGTTAGAGTATTGGTCTCTGCAGCCTTCTCCCTGCCCTCTGGGACTATCCTGAGTGAGGTAACCTAGAAGCAGAAAGACATATGATATATACTCACTTATAAGTGACTATTAGCCATAAAATGAAAGATAAACATACTAAAATCTATAGCTCTAAAGAAGCTAAGCAACAAGGAGGGAAGATGGTTAATCCTCATTCAGAAGGGCAAACAGGATAGACATAGGAAGTAGGAAAAGACAAGGCACAGGACAGAAGCCTTTCACAGTGAACTTCTGAAAGACTATATCCAACAGAGTATTGAAGGAGATATTGAGACTTAGCCAAACTTTGGGCAATGTGCCAGAATCCTTATGAAAGAAGAGGGAGGCAGAAAGACTTGGATAGGACAGGAACACAACAAGGAGAACAACAGAGGCAATATACCTGGATCTTTTTTTTTTTTTTCAATGCAGTTTATTCAGGAACATTGAACAATCCTCGGACCCCGGGGAAAGCCAGCCCACAGCTTAAATAGCCTCTGGGTAGCCAACCCAGGCGTGCCACGGGGGCAATGCAGATAGGTCCACATACATGGAAGCAAGCCAGATCCTCGGCCTTAGCCAAATGTGGAGTTGTTCGTGACAGAGAGCACTCACCATCGGGAAGGTGGAAGGCAGAAACCAGCTCCATCTTTAAGGCATAGCATTCTGCAGCTCTCTACAGTTCCCCCTTTTTGTTTTAGACGCATCAGGCAAGAGTAGAGGTCTGATCTCTGATATTAGAAATAAATTGGGACTTTGTACCGATGTTCATTTAGGTGTCATCCACCCAAAGAGCATCAGACCCGTCCAATACCTTTTTCTCAGAGGTGGGACCTGGGGCATCAACCCGCATGCAATCAGACATGCTCTTCTCTGGGTCCAAAGCGGCTGACCCTGAGTGCAGTGCTTAGCCTCGCATCCTGAGCATATCATTTTAGCTTTTTATGGTATCCAACCATGCTTGGGGAGAATGTCCTGCTTCAATGGCTGTAAAGGCCTGAATGATCATGGCTGCATCACACTGTTGTGAGACTCTAATCTTGCATATATACCACAGGCAAACCAAGGAGACCAACACCAGAAGGCCTGCTAACACTCCCATGCCCGCCCATTCCTTCAGATGATTCATGGCTGCAGCAATCCATGTTGATAATCCTGTGGCTAGTCCTACGTCCACTACGGTAGAATTTACTGTGACAATGGCCACTCTCAGCTGCTCCATTGTAGTATCGAATTCTCCAGTCCAATTACCTAAAATATAGCTCGACAATTGTTTAGACAGATTTGCAGCACAGGAAAAATTCTCATGTTGTATGTTAGTGACACAAAGTCCAGCATACTTTCATTGACAGCCAGGTTGAGCGATTTGCCATAGGGTATCAATTTGCTCCTGCAAGAGGTCAATCCTCTGATTGAACACCATCAAGCTTCCTTGTAGTTGAGCATTAATTCTTTTATGTACAACTAAGGCATGAGCTACATTGGATAAATGATTATTCAGGGTCTGAGCAGTCTGCCCAGTATGACTCATGGCTAATGCCCTGGTGGTAGCTCCAACAGCCGTCAATGAGATGGTAGTATCAATGGTGGCTGTAGTTCCAAGATCCCTTTTCTGTCTGAAGAGAGTCATAGCATGAGGGGCATCAATGGGCATAGGCACCCAGGGAGGCATGCGAGTAACCAGGGCATACCTAACTTTACTAGCATTCCAGCATTGGGCAAAAAAGCAAGTATCATTACCACAATTACTTGGCTCTATCTGGCTAATAATGAATAAAAATGGGGGATATAGACAAACAGGTGTGGGCTTATAGGAAATATTATGAGAAGCCTTAACCCCTCGTTGGAACATCCTGCGTCAGTTCTAGAACTAGCAGTGGTGGTGTCCGAGGTCTGAGTAGGTTCAGGAGACCATTGCCCCCAGGGGCGAGACGTGCTCCATGCCAATTGACTAACTCCATGTTTTCCTCCAATTTTGAAAGTCATTTAAGGTTCTTAAATTATTTTTTTCCCTTTTTTCTTAAATTTTTCATCAATTACACTTTATTCATTCTGCATCCCCCCATAAGCCCCTCCCTCCTCCCATCCCAATCCCACCCTCCCTCCTCCCTCTGCTTGCATGCCACTCCCCAAGTCCACTAATAGGGGAGGTTCTCCTCTCCTTTCTGATCTTAGTCTATCAGTTCTCATCAAAAGTGGCTGTATTGTCCTCTACTGTGGCCTGGTAAGGCTGCTCCCTCCCCCCAGAGGGAGGTGATCAAAGAGCAGGCAAATCAGAGTATGTCAGAGGCAGTCCCTCTTCACATTACTATGTAACTCAATTGGACTCTGAACTGCCCTGGGCTACATCTGTGCAGGGGTTCTAGGTTATCTCCATGAATAGTCCTTGGTTGGAGTATGAGTCTCTGGGAAGTTTCCTATGTTCAAATTTTCTTGTTCTGTTGCTCTCCTTGTGGAGACCCTGTCCTCTCCAGCTCTTACTATTTCCCAGTTCTTACCTAAAATTCCGTTCACTCTGCCCAACAGTTGCCCATCAGGCTCAGCATCTGCTTTGATAGTCTGAAGGGCAGAGGCTTTCAGAGGCCCTCTGTGGTAGGTTCCTAGGTTGTTTCCTGTTTTCTTCTTCTTCTGATGTCCATCCTCTTTGCCTTTCTGGATGGGGATTGGACGTTTTAGTTAGGGTCCTCTCTCTTGCTTAGTTTCTTTAGATGCACAGGTTTTAGTGGGTTTGTCCTATGTTGTATGTCTATATGAGTGAGTATATACCATGTGTGTCTTTTTGCTTCTGAGACAACTCACTCAGGATGATCCTTTCCAGATCCCACCATTTACCTGCAAATTTCATGATTTCCTTATTTTTCATTGCTGAGTAATATTCCATTGTGTAGATGTACCACAATTTCTGCATCCATTCTTCAATTGAGGGGCATCTGGGTTGTTTCCAGCTTCTGGCTATTACAAATAAAGCTGCTACAAACATGGTTGAGCAAATGTCCTTTTTGTGTACTTGAGCCTCTTTTGGATATATGCCCAGTAGTGGTATGGCTGGATCTTGAGGAAGCGCTATTCCTAGTTGTCTGAGAAAGCGCCAGATTGATTTCCAGAGTGGTTGTACAAGTTTACATTCCCACCAGCAGTGGAGAAGGGTTCCCCTTTCTCCACAACCTCTCCAGCATGTGTTGTCACTTGAGTTTTTGATCTTGGCCATTCTCATGGGTGTAAGGTGAAATCTCAGGGTTGTTTTGATTTGCATTTCCCTAATGGCTAATGAGGTTGAGCATTTCTTTAAGTGCTTCTCTGCCATTCGGTATACCTCTACAGAGAATTCTCTGTTTAGCTCTGTTCCCCATTTTTTAAGTGGATTACTTGGTTTGCTGCTTTCCAGCTTCTTTAGTTCTTTATATATACTGGATATGAGTCCTCTGTCAGATAAAGGGTTGGTGAAGATTCTTTCCCAATCTGTAGGTGGTCGCTTTGTTTTGATGACGGTGTCCTTTGCTTTACAGAAGCTTTTCAGTTTCATGAGGTCCCATTTATTGGTTGTTGCTCTTAGAGCCTGTGCTGTTGGTGTTCTGTTCAGGAAGTTTCCCCCTGTACCAATGAGTTCTAGGGTATTTCCCACTTTTTTTTCAAGCCGATTTAATGTGTCTGGTTTTATGTTGAGGTCTTTGATCCACTTGGACTTCAGTTTTGTGCAGGGTGACAAGTATGGATCTATTTTCATTTTTCTACATGTAGACATCCAGTTAGACCAGCACCATTTGTTGAAGATGCTATCTTTTTTCCATTGTATGGTTTTGGCATCTTTGTCAAAGATCAGGTGTCCATAAGTGTGTGGGTTTATTTCTGGGTCCTCTGTTCGGTTCCATTGATCCACCATTCTGTTTCTATGCCAGTACCATGCAGTTTTTAAAACTGTTGCTCTATAGTACAACTTAAGATCAGGGATGGAGATACCTCCAGAAGATCTTTTATTGTAGAGGATTGTTTTAGCAATTCTGGGTTTCTTGTTATTCCATATGAAGTTGAGAATTTTCCTTTCCAGGTCTGTAAAGAATTGTGTTGGTAATTTGATGGGCATTGCATTGAATCTGTAGATTGCTTTTGGTAAGATGGCCATTTTTACTATGTTAATCCTACCAAGCCATGAGCATGGGAGATCTTTCCATCTTCTCATATCTTCTTCTAATTCTTTCTTCAGAGATTTGAAATTTTTTTCATACAAGTCTTTGACTTCCTTGGTTAGGGTTACTCCGAGGTACCTTATGTCATTTGTGGCTATTGTGAAGGGTGTTGTTTCCTTAATTTCTTTCTCAGCCCTTTTGTCTTTTGTATACAGGAGGGCTACTGATTTTTTTGAGTTAATTTTGTATCCTGCCACTTTGCTGAAGGTGTTTATCAGCTGTAGGAGTTCCCTGGTAGAGTTTTTGGGGTCACTCACGTATACTATCATATCATCTGCAAATAGTGATAATTTGACTTCTTCCTTTCCAATTTGTATCCCCTTGATCTCCTTCAACTGTCTTATTGCTCTAGCAAGGACTTCCAACACTATGTTGAAGAGATATGGAGAGAGTGGGCAGCCTTGTCTTGTCCCTGATTTCAGTGGGATTGCTTTAAGTTTCTCTCCATTCAGTTTGATGTTGGCTATAGGCTTGCTGTATATCGCCTTTACTATGTTTAGATATGTGCCTTGTATCCCTGATCTCTCCAATACTTTGAACATGAATGGATGTTGGATTTTGTCAAAGGCTTTTTCAGCATCTAGGGAGATTATCATGTGGTTTTTTTCTTTCAGTTTGTTAATATGGTGGATCACATTGATGGATTTCCGTATATTGAACCACCCCTGCATACCTGGGATGAAGCCTACTTGGTCATGGTGGATGATATCTTTGATGTGTTCTTGTATTCTGTTTGCGAGTATTTTATTAAGTATTTTTGCATCAATGTTCATAAGGGAGATTGGCCGGAAATTCTCTTTCTTTGTTGAGTCTTTGTGAGGTTTAGGTACCAAGGTGACTGTGGCTTCATAGAATGAATTTGGTAATATTCCTTCTGTTTCTATTTTGTGGAATAGTTTGAAGAGAATTGGTGTTAGCTCTTCTTTGAAGGTCTGGTAGAATTCTGCGCTGAAGCCATCTGGTCCTGGGCTTTTTTTAGATGGGAGACTTTTGATGACCGCTTCTATTTCTTTGGGGGATATAGGTCTATTTAGTTGATTTACCTGGTCCTGGTTCAGCTTTGGTAAGTCAAATCGATCAAGAAAATTGTCCATTTCATTTAGATTTTCAAATTTTGTGGCATATAGACTTTTGAAGTAAGTCCTAATGATTGTTTGGATTTCCTCAGTGTCTGTAGTTATATCCCCCTTTTCATTTCTGATTTTGTTGATTTGGGTGGTGTCTCTCTGCCTTTTAGTTAGCCTGGCTAAGGGTTTGTCGATCTTGTTGATTTTCTCAAAGAACCAGCTCTTGGTTTCATTGATTCTTTGAATTGTTTTATTTGTTTCCAATTGATTGATTTCAGCCCTGAGTTTGATTATTTCCAGCCGTCTACTCCTTCTTGGTGTGTCTGCTTCTTCTTTTTCTAGGGTTTTTAAGTGAGCCATTAGGGTGCTTGAATGAGCTGTCTCGAATTTCTTCTTGAAGGCACTTAGTGCTATGAACTTTCCTCTTAGCACTGCTTTCATTGTGTCCCACAAGTTTGGGTATGTTGTGTCTTCATTTTCATTGATTTCTAGAAAGACTTTAATTTCTTTCTTTATTTCTTCCCTGACCCAGCTGTCATTTAGTAACAAGTTGTTCAGTTTCCATGTGTGTGTAGGCTTTTTGTTATTTCTGTTATTGTTGAGGTCCAGCTTTATTCCATGGTGATCAGACAAGATACATGGGATTATTTCAATCTTCTTGTATCTGTTGAGGCTCGCTTTGTGACCCACTATGTGGTCTATTTTGGAGAAGGTTCCATGAGGTGCTGAGAAGAAGGTAAATTCTTTTGTGTTTGGGTGTAAAGTTCTGTAAATGTCTGTTAGGTCCATTTGATTCATGACCTCTGTCAGAGACATTGTTTCTTTGTTTAATTTCTGTTTGGTTGACCTGTCCTTTGTTGAGAGTGGGGTGTTGAAGTCTCCCACTATTAATGTGTGTGGATCTATATGTGCTTTAAATTTTATCAATGTTTCTTTCACAAATGTGGGTGCCCTTGTATTTGGGGCATAGATGTTCAGGATTGTGATGTCTTCCTGGTGGAATTTTCCCTTGATGAGTATGAAGTGTCCTTCCCCATCTCTTTTGATTAATTTTGGTTGAAAGTCTATTTTATCAGATATTAGAATGGCTACTCCTGCTTGCTTCTTGGGTCCGTTTGCTTGGAAAGTCGTCTTCCAACCCTTTACCCTCAGGTAATGTCTATCTTTGTGTCTTAGGTGTGTTTCTTGTATGCAACAGATTGCTGGGTTTTGTTTATGTATCCATTCTGTTAATCTGTGTCTTTTTATTGGAGAGTTGAGTCCATTGATGTTGAGAGAGATTAATGACCAGTGGCTGTTAGATCTCTTGATTTTGATGTTGGCTGTGGTCATCAGGTTGTGTGCTTGGTTGCTTTTTGTTTTACTGAAGTGAGGTTATTTATTTCCTGTGTTTTCTTGAATGTAGCTAGCTTTCTTGGGTTGTATTTTCCCTTCCAGTGTCTTCTGTAATGCTGGATTTGTTTGTAGGTATTGTTGAAATTTGTTTTTGTCATTGAATATCTTGTTTTCTCCATCTATGAGGACTGAGAGTTTTGCTGGGTATAGTAGCCTGGGCTGACATCTGTGTTCTCTTAGGGTCTGCATGATATCTGTCCAGGCCCTTCTGGCTTTCATAGTCTCTGTTGAAAAGTCAGGTGTGATTCTAATGGGTTTGCCATTATATGTTACTTGGCCTTTTTCCCTTGCAGCTTTTAGTATTTTTTCTTTGTTCTGTATACTTACTGTTTTGATTATTATGTGGCGGGAGGATTTTCTTTTCTGGTCAAATTTGCTGGGTGTTCTGTAGGCCTCATGTATTCTAATTGGCCTCTCCTTTAGCTTGGGGAAATTTTCTTCAATGATTTTGTTGAAAATATTTTCTGGGCCTTGGAGAAGGGAGTCTTCTTTTTCCTCTATACCTATTATTTTCATATTGTCTTGCATTTCTTGGACGGTCTGTGTCAGGAATTTTTCAGATTTAACATTTTCTTTGACAGATACATCGATTTCTTCCATTGTATCTTCTACACCTGAGATTCTTTCTTCCATCTCTTGTAGTCTGTTGGTTATGCTTACCTCTGTAGTTCCTGTTTTCTTCCCTAGATTCTTCCTTTCCATTATTTCTTCCATTTGTGTTTTCTTTAATTTTTCCAATTCTATCTTCAGGTCTTGAGTTGTTTTGTTTACTTCCTTCACCTGTCTGATTGTACTTTCCTGTTTTTCTTTTAGTTCCTTCAACTCTGTTTCTTTCATTTCATTCAGTGTTTTAAGCATTTCCTTTCTAAAGGCCATAAACTGTTTGGCTGCAGCTTCCTCTATTTCTTTACGGATGGCAATATTCTGTTTGAGTTTATCTTCCTCTATGTCTTTACGAATCTTATTTGTTTCCTCTGTTATCATCTTCATGAGCATACTTGTTAGGTCATCTTCTTGGATTTCAGTTATGGTGGGGTGTCCAGGGCTACTTGCCCCTGGGTAACTGGGTTCTGGAGATGTCATATTGCTCTGTCTTTTGTTGCTTGAGCTTTTACGCTGGCCTCTACCCATTGTGCTATTTTAGGAGTTTGGGGTTATTTTCTGGTGGTTCCTGGGGATCCTGTGATGGAGAGAATCCCCTTTGCAGAAAGCTGGTTTTTCCTGAAGGATGTCTTCTCAGCTTTTTGGGTATAGTCCCTGGATGGCTGGTGTTTTTTCAGGAGTTGCTCACCTCAGGGATAGAGACCTGAGTGGTAACTGTGGTCTTTGTTAGTCGAGAGGGTTCTCCTCTCACCCAGGGAAGTCCTGAGGGCAGCTGCCCTGTTTCTGGGTTTCTTGTTGCAAATTTAATGATCAGCTGCTGTGACCCAGTTGAACATCAGGCGCGCCTCAACTGTTTGTGCTTGTGTCTGGAGCACAGCTGAGTGCTGGCGCCTCGGCCCCACTAGACTGCTAGACTTTTTCTAGGGAAGGATTGGGTGATTTAGATCAGTACAGTTTCCTTCCTTCCCCGTGGATTCTCTGGAGACACGGACTCCTAGTGTCTTTTTTTGCCCTGGTGCACACTGCTCAGTGTCCGCCAGCTGGCTGGCCACAGAAATTTGCCTGTGCCTGGAGCACAGCTATGTGATGGCGGCTCAGTCTCTGCCAGCTGTCTGGTGCGCAGAAACTGCCTGTGTCTGCCTTTGTGGCTTTTGGGAGTCTGAGTGGCTCCCTAAGCTGGGTAATTTTCCAGGGACCTTTTCAGGTTGGGGGTGAGCTGAGTGCTCTGAGATCAGACCCGCCGTTTCTATCTCTGGTGGCGAATCAGGCGCGCAGGCAGGCAGGGCTCTGTGCTGGAACCTGGGTCCCCGGCTCTGGCTCCGGGCTGGCTCCTGGCGTGCCCGTGGAACCCGCCCGAGTCTTTTCCAGGGGATGTCTGGGTGACCTAAGGCTGGTCTCAATCGTTTCCTGTACCCTGGGGTTATCTCTCGACTGAAAATTCCAGTCTCTGATAGTGTGGTGCCCAAGGTTCAGTCTGGGACCGTGACCAGAGACACTGGCTTGTGGCTCTGGGCTGGGGCTGGGGCTGGCGGCCGGCAGCCAAGCGTCTGGCGGAACCGGGATCTCTTCCGTGGTTTAGCAGGGTGAGTTAAAAGCTGATTGAATCCCCCACCGTGGGGTATCCTCTCACCTGGGAAACACAATGACTGTGTTTTATGGCCGAGAGTTCTGATTGCTGTTCGCTGTGCTGATCCTGCTGTGCTGCTGCTCAGAATGAGAGTCCTCCCGGCGCCGCCATCTTGCCCCTCCCCCTACCTGGATCTTAAGGAGGAACAATTCCCATTTTTTTGAGGAACTGCCATATTAAATTCCATAGTGCCTATATAATTCTCACTCACACTAGCGATGGAGGAGCAGTTCAATTGCTCCAAATCCTCACCACCATGAGCTTTCACTTGTGTTATTGATCTGAGCCATTCTAACTTGTAAAAGATAAAATCACAAAATAGTTTTGATTTACATTTCCCTGATGGCTAAGGATGTTGAACATTTCTTTAAGTTTCTCAGCCATTTGAATTTTCTCTATTGACAGTTCTGTTTAGATTGGTTCCCCATTTCTAAATTATCTTATTTTGTTTTTTGATATCTAGTTTCTTGAATTCTTTATATAGTTTTGATACTAGTCCTCTGATGTGTGAAGTTGGTAAAAATATTTACTCATTCAACAGGCTGCTGCTTTGTTCAATTGATGTTCTTTAACTTACAGAAGCTTTTCAGTTTTATGAATTTCCATTTATTAATTGTTGATCTCAATGTCTGTACCAATGGTGTTATGTTCAGGAAGTTGCCTTCTGTGACAATGTGTTCGAGCCTATTCCCCACTTTCTCTTCTATCAGATTGAGTGTATCTGGTTTTATGTTGAGATCCTTGATACATTTGGACTTGAGTTTTATGCAGGGTGATAAGTATGGATTGTTTGTCATTCTTGAACATGCAGGTATCTAGCTTAACCAGCATTTGTTGAAAATGTTAAGTTTTTTTCCAGTGTTTATTTCTGTGTTCTTTAGCAAAATTCAGTTGTCTATATGTGTGTGAATTTATATCTGCACCTTCAGTTTCATTCTACTGATTAATGTGTTTTTATGCCAACACTATGCTTTTTGTTGTTGTTCTTGTTTGTTTATTCATTTTTAATTACTTGAATTGAGGAATGATGAGACCTCCAGCAGCTTTTGGTTTTTCAGGATTGTTTTAACTGTCCTGGGTTTGTTGTTTTGCCATATTGAGAATTGTTCTGTCAAGTATTACATTGAATCTATACATTGCCTACTCAACTATTAGCATGGGAGATCTTTCCATCTTTTCATACCTTCTTCAGTTTCTTTCTTCAGAACCTTGAAGGTTTTATTATACAAGACTTTTACATGCTTGGTTATAGTTATACCAAGATATTTTATATTATTTGAATCTATTGTTAAAGGTGTTGTTTTCCTCATTTTTTTCTCAATCCATTTGTCATTTATACGTAGAAAGACTACAGATTTTTCTTTTGAGTTAAATTTGTTTTGTGTGTATATGTGTGTATCTTGATTCATTATTAATATTAAAATGTGTTCACTTTGTATCCCGGCTGTAGCAGCCTCCCTCATCTCCTCCCAGTCCCAACATCCCTCCCTCTTCCGCTATTATGTCTCTCCCTTAGTCCACTGATTTTAACGGAATTGCTTTAATTTTCTTTCCATTTAGTTAGATTTTAGCTATAGACTTGCTGTAAGTTGCCGTTATTATGTTGAGGCAAGTCCCTTATGTCCTTAATCTCTCCAGGACTTTTGTCATGAAGAGGTGTTAGATTTTGCCAAAGGCCTTTTCTGCATCTAATCAGATGATAATGTAGCTTTATTTCTTTCAGTTTGATTGTATGGTGGATTACATTTATTGATTTCATTATATTGAACCATCACTGCATCTTTGGGATGAAGTCTACTTGATCATGGTAGATGATCATTTTTATGTGTTCTTTGATTTGGTTTGCAAGTATTTTTTTTGTGTATTTTTGTATGTATGTACACATGGAAATTGTTCCACAATTCTCTTTCTTTCTTGAGTCATTCTGTAATTGAGGTAACAGGGTAACTGTCACTACTTAAAATCAATTGGTCAATGTTTCTTCTTTTTCTATTTTGTAAAATAATTTAAGGAATTATAGCATTAACTCTTCTTTGGAAGTATGATAGAATTCTGCACTAAAACCAGATGACCCTGGGTGTTTTTTTTTTGGGGGGGGATAGGAGTCTTTTAATAACTGCTTAGATTTCACTAGGGTTTATAGGCCTATTTAAATTGTTTATCTGATCTTCATTTAAATTTGGAAGTCAAACCTATCAAGAAAATTATTCATTTTATTAAATTTTCCAAATTGGTGGAAAATTTTATCTCACTATCACTTAAGTTCATTGCATTTCCACTGTCTCTATGAGTTGAGTATTTCTTTATGAAACAAGTGCACTCTTCTACCTCTGTCTTGTTTGCTATCTCTAATTCACTCTATCTCCTGGTCTCTCTCTCTTTTTGTCAATCTCTGTTTCTCCCTCATGTCCTTACTCTGAGAGGGCCTTAGGCTCCCCTCTCCCCCCAATAAATCTCTCGTATTAGATCTGTTGCATGGCATGATATTTTAGTTGCATACCTTGCCCAGACCTTCCAGAGTACCTTTCTGCCACTTCATCCTAACATGTGTGTTTGATATTTTCATATTGTGCCAGATTTCCTTGATGTTTATGCTACAAATTTTTTAGATTTAACATTTTATTTGACTAATGAATCCATTTCTTTTATTGTGTCTTCCATGCTTGATACTCTCTTCCATCTCTTACATTCTGCTGCTGTAGCTTACCTCTGTACTTCCTGTTCAAATTCCTAAATTTTTCCTTTCAAGAATTTTCTCAGCTTGCATTTTCTTTACTGCTTCTATTTCCTTTTTAAGTCTTGAACAATTTTATTTGTTTCCTTCAACTGCTTGTTTGTGTTTTCTTGGCTTTCTTTAAGAAATTTAGTCATTTCTTCCAATTGTTTGTTTGTGCTTTCCTGGATTTCGTAAAAGGATATACTCCATTTCCCTCCAATTGCCTGCATTTTCCTGAATTTTCTTAAGGGATTTATTCTTTTTCTCCTCAAGGACCTCTATTACCTTCATACATTTGATTTTATGATCTTTTTTTCTTGTACCTCAACTATGATGGAATATTTAGGGCCTGTTGTAGTGAAACATCTGTGATCATGTGGAGACATATTGCCTTAGCTATTATGTTGATTTTAAATTTTCATTGAAGCATTAATGGCTGCTTAATGGAGGCTGGAATACTGTGATGAGTTGTGGAAGAAAATCATTGTGATTCACTGGGATGGAGTCAAAGAGAAAAGGGAGATCACAGCAGGGTTTCCTGCTACAGATCTTGGAAAGAGATTGAGGTTATTAGATCTTAGGAGAAGGAGGAAAGATGAGGGTCTTTCTTCAACCTACGTGTTTACCTGGGAGGAGTGGTCCTTGGCCTATCAAGGATTGCCTGCTGGAATTGGGGTCTGGGACAAAGAAATTAGTTTGGAGAGGGAGGTTAGAAAAGGAAGATCTGTGGGATACAGAGGAAATTTGAGCAGGGGTCAGGGAAGGCTGCCAAGAGTTTTCTGCTGCAGATCTGAGAATGAGGTTAAGGTATTGGACCTGACAGAAAGGAAGTCTGAAGGCAGCCTACCTGGTGTTCTGGCTGGCATGGTCAGTGGCCTAGCAAGGGTTGCCTTTTGGGAGCTGCGGACCAGGATAAAGCTATAGAGTGAAAGAAAAGGTATTATGAGGGGATGAACTATGAGCTCCAAAGAAGAGACAGGCAGGAGGAAAGCAAGGCTGTAGCTGGTATTCTGTTGCAGCACTGGAGATGAGACTAGCATTTTGAATCCAGGGAAACAGAGCCATTGTTCTAAATTTAAGTGTCAAGGAAACAAATAAATAAATAGAAAGTGAGAGGGAAAGAAAAAAAGAAAGGGAAAGAAAGAAAAGAACTTTGATTAGAAAGAAAACAAGCAATTTGATTTTTAAAAGGCAAAGTTGAATGGGGAGATGGCCCAGTGAATAAAGTGCTTTGCCACCAAACAAGCAGGACTGAATTTCATTCCTAAGAATTCACACAAAAAGCCAGTCATGGTAGTGTGTATCCATGATCTCAGTTCTGGTGAGGTAGACAGGATGACCCATAGGCTTGTTGACCAGGCAGTCTATCTGAATCAATTGACCCCCCCAAATAAGGTGAAAAGCAATTGAGGAAGACACCTGTTATCCCTGAATCTCTAGCTTCTACTCGTATTCATACAAATAACATACACGTGCCACACGCACACACACACAAACACGCACGCACACACAAACACGCACGCACACACAAACACGCACGCACACATGCACACTGAGTGGGGAGAGGGAGTGGAAGAGGGAGAGAGAGAGAACACAAATGACTTAAAAGGATATTTCTCAAAAAGAGATATACAAATAGCTAATGATTGTGCAAAGAATTCATTCTTTTTTAACAATAAATGCAAATTGAAACCATAATGTCACCTCAAATCTGTAAGGAAGGCTATCATGAAAAGGATGATAGCTAGCAAGTATTGACAAAGTGGAGAAGACACTTTTGGTAAGAATGTAAATTAACACAGCCATGTTCCCCCAAAACTTAGGACTAGCTTACAGAAAGGAATGCCACCACTGTCTATATGTCAATAGAAATGAAATTGGGATACTGAAGGATAATTTCTCTTCCACTATTTATAGAAAAATAATAGCCAATATATGAAAACAACTACATCCATAGGAACTAAAGAATGAACACTTAAATATGCAGTATGTATATACAATAGACTCAGTAATAACAGAAATTGGAAAGTATGTGGTGTTTTACATTGGTGAACTTGGTGAATATTAAACCAAGGGCAGAAAGGCAAAGGCAGAATCATCTCCCTTTTATACCGATTCTAATGAATGTTGATCTCTCAGAAGCAGAGTAAAAGGACTGATAGAGAGACTGAGGTTACTTTAGAAATTGAGTGGGAGGATGTTAGTGTAAAGACAGAAAAATCTCAGTTGCATGAAAGACTAACAATTTCTCCAGATTGAATGTACAGCATGGTGACTTCAGTTACCTTTAAAAATTCCAAAAGAGTGACAGCTATGTTTAGATATATAGTTTTACACACACACACACACACACACACACACACACACACACAAACACATCACACTATGTATGATATCTCATACAATATTATGTTTAAATTTTAAAATAAAGAAATGTCAGCAAGCTTGTAACACTGGCTAGCTGGATGCCTCCAACAAAATGAGCTTGTTTGAAAGCTAAAGGTAGCTTTAGAAAGAAAACCTCATCTTGGGAGAAGCCCCTGCTTTTACCACACTGTGGTAGCTACATGGGGTCAAACCTCAGGTCTACAGGAACTCCATGTCATCAATAAAGCAAAACAGAACTAGGGGAAACCTTGTAGGTATCCTAATCTATACTTCACTTCCCAGTTCCAAAATTATGTGATAAAAATGATACAGCCTTGTCTCCCACCATGCTGCAAAACCTCAGCAGGGATGTGCTGGCTCCCATATCCAGGCTTTTTACTCATCAATCCGTACCAACATGGACAGATCCCCAGCTTCAGCTGTAACTAAAATCCTGTGGGTTTGTACTGGATGGGATATTTCAAGAGGGCATTTTTTTTTTATTCTAAATTTTCAAAATGTGTACTTATTATATATAGCATGGTGCTTATTATCTATTTCCATTACTACACATGTCAGGATATCTGCATGGCACAGGCTTCTCCAAAATGGCGAAAACATTGACTTAGCAAACATTAGGTGATAGTCACTATTTTTATTCAAGTGTCAGGACAATCTATTTTCACAGACATTTTATTTTTTTCTTTCTTTTTTATTGCATCTGTATTTGTTTGGGGGAATACACACACACACACACACACACACACACACACACACATATATATAATGTATATCGTTTAGAAATGAAGGTGTTTTTTTTTTTCTCACAGTCTTTTAATGAGGTTAATAATAGATGTTTCAAAAAATTCTTATCAGTTTAGTCATAAAATGTTCTCACTTTTCCAACATTAGACTACAGTGACAATTGATTAACAAGAAGGCTTTGTTAAGTTGAATATATTAGATATTTCAACCAAGTTGTCAAACTAATCATGATTAATATTAGCTTAAATATTTTATTACATGTCAGTTTTAAGCCAAGTTGTGTTCTTCATCTTAGATTGTTTTTCAGCAAAGTCATGACCCTGTCAACCTTTTAAAATTGCCCGAGTTGCACCATTTAAAAACCTTCCAATGACAGAGAGAGAGAGAAAGAGAGAGAGAGAGAGAAACAAAAGCATTCATAGCACTCAAGTGTTTATACTATTATTCAGTCTTTTTTAATGGTTTCCCTTTGTTATCATTAGGGATTAAAATAACCCCATTCAACATATATTAACTTAATCAATGATGTTTATTAAGCACATAACACAATCCAGATTTGCTATATACATGACAGCTACTTTTTCTTCTTTCTTTTCTCTATTTTTTAGTGTTAGTAATAAAGCCCAGGGTCTCAGCCATGCTCATAGTCAAATATCCCACCAATGATGTCTTTGGCAACCACCAAAGGATACAAAAACAACTGCTTGCTATCAAGATAAAAAATGAAATCAAAGAGACAGTAGGAATTCAGTAAGATTTATAGGTTTAGTGTAGTTTTTTGTTTTCATTTCCTTGTTTTGGTGTCTAGAGATATAAAATTCATATTATTCCTGAATCAGTTAGCGAGTCCTATGATCATGGAATTTTATTCTAAGGGAAACCATCCTACCATTCTAAACTATCCATTTTTGTTTTTGTTTTTTTTTTTTTTTATCTCCCATGTTTTAGGCTTTACAAGTAAAATGAAGTCACAGGATATATTGATATATTGATAACTGAAATGATGACTCTTAGACAAAGGGTCAAGGACAGTAACAGTAAGGTCTCAGCTTAAATACCAAGAAAAAGGGGGGTATCATATTCTAAGACTAGAGAAGCAGGGGCTTGAACAATTGCTAAATCATTAAGTGCGTTTGTCCTTGAAGAGAAATAAAGTTTGATTCCCAGCACTGATACATCAGTCAAAGAAACTGCTAAATCTAAAAAATTCCTGACACTGCTACAGAGGGCCTCTGAAAGCCAGAAGAAGAAGACAGGAAACAACCTAGGAAAGTGCCACAGAGGGCATCTGAAAGCCTCTGCCCTGCAGACTATCAAAGATGCTGAGCCTGATGGCCAACTGTTGGGCAGAGTGAATGGAATTTTAGGTAAGAACTGGGAAATAGCAAGAGCTGGAGAGGACAGGAACTACACAAGGAGAGCAACAGAACAAGAAAATTTGAACACAGGGAACTTCCCAAAGACTCATACTCCAACCAAGGACTATTCATGGAGATAACCTAGAACCCCTGCACAGATGTAGTCCATGGCAGTTTAGTGTCCAAGTGGCTTACATAGTGATGGGAAGAGGGACTGCCTCTGACACAATCTGATTGGCCTGCTCTTTGATCACCTCCCCCTGAGGGGGGAGCAGCCTTACCAGGCCACAGAAGAAGACAATGCAGCCATTCCTGATGTGATCTGATAGACTAAGATCAGTAGGAAGGAGAGGAGGACCTCCCCTATCAGTGGACATGGGGAGGAGCATGCATGCAGAAAGGGTGGGAGCGGGAGGGGGAGGGGGAGGGGCTAATGGGGGGATATAAAATGAATAAAGTGTAATTAATAATAATAATAATAATAATAAAAGAAAAAATGAAATTATTGATGAGGGAGGTAGCTTACAAGGTTGCTCCCATTGGACCCCTGGATTCAAATGAAAGGACAATCAAATTGTTTCCTTATTCAAGAAATCCAATTTTAAAAATTGTTGTTTTTTTCTATTGATGTTCCATTTTAATATAATTGATTACTTTAGCTCATTTATTTCAGAGTGGTGACAGGGCTGTGAGTAAAAGTAGAATGGAATAAAAAAAAAAAATCCTGACACAAAACATCCAGGAAATCTGGGATAGTATTTAAAAAAAAAAAGACCTAATCAAAGAATAATAGAAGGTAAAGAGTCCCAGCTCCAAGAATCAAAAAATATTTTCAATAAAATCATAGAAGAAAATTTCCCCAACCTGAAGAAAGAAATGCTTATAAATATACGAGAAGCTTAGAGAACACCACTTAGATTGGATATACAAGAAAATCCTCTTTCCACATATTAACTAAAATACTAAATCAACAAAACAACAAAAAAAGAATATTAAAAACTGCAAGGAAAAAATGTCAAGTAACTGGCAGATAACGAAGAGGGACAAATGCAAAGACAGCATTCCTAAAAGCTTCTGCCTTCACTAGCTGAGGATGAGGAGGGAGCCAGAGGAGTTTGAAGAAGAAAGAATGTGGAATGTGGAGCAGAGCTTGCTCATTTATAAATGGCCAGGAAGTTGATAGAGAGATGAGGGAAGGGTCTGAGAAGGAGGTGTCACCCCCAAAACACACTCCCAGTGACTTACCTTCTTTATCTAAGCCCTACCTGCTATTTTTTTTTCAGAAAATACAAAACTATTGCTATTAGGTGACATATTTCATATTCACACCATAGCAGTGTCAGCAATAGGGAAGGCAGGTGATAACAACATGAAAATAAAGACTGTCTTCAAAGTAGTTGTGCTTCAGTGGAACTTAGATTTTTAGGATGAAAAAGGAATGATAGCTTAGAAAAAGCCTTGAAGACAAACTGCACATCATTCTATCTCTATGGCTAGTTGTGCATTGAACATGCAAGACAAAGAGTTCCTCCATTTGAGGAGTCCACCAAATCTTCAGAGTTCACAGGAGAAAATCTAGCTCAGAAACACAGTTGAAGGTAGTTTTAGGTAATAATGATGTAACAAAGCTACAGGAGGAGGAACTACTCAGAGGTTGAGAGCATTTCCTCCAGAGGACCAAATTTCACTTCCCAGAGACCACATGGAGCAGTTTATGCCCGCTTGAGGATGATACACACACACACACACAGAGAAGGCCACACATAAGTAAAAATATAAGTAATTATTTAAAAAAAATTAAAATGTGTGGGAGGAGAAATCAGAACTAGGGGGTAATGTAAGAATGCTAGCTGAAAACTTATAGCAGAAGATTCACACCTCAGAAATCTATCTCAGACTGTGGCAATGCTGGTGGGGTCAGCAGAGAAACAGTGAGTGTTACCATGCTGCTCTGACGATGGAAATATTTATCCTCAAAATGTAGCATTTTCTCCTGACTTTCTAAAATATACTACTTTATTTTTTTTTGTTTCTCCTCTTGAAAATTTTCATAATATCTCTATCTATTCCATTGGCCAGAAGTGTGCTAGCAATTCTTCAAAGTGGGCAATTATTAGACTTATCCTTAATTGTTGAAAATTTCTGACACTTGAATTATAACAAAATTCATAGAATTGAACCCAACTGCAATGTAATAAGCTTAGAATTCTCTTTAAAAAATGCAATAAGGATGTCCATTATTTCTTTAACTCAGAATTCCATTACATTTCTAAAGCATATGATCTTTTTATTTAAAAAAATAAAAATAAAAAAAGCAAAGCCAGGCATGGTAGCACATACCTTTAATTCCAGGACTCAGGATGATGAGATAGGTAGATCTCTGAAAGTTCTAGGCCAACCTGGGATGCCTACTGAGATTCTCTCTCTCTCTCCAACAACAACAATAGTGATGGTGATGATGATAGAAGCTGGGCAGGGGTAACACACACACAGTACTCAGGAGGCAGGCTGATCTCTGAGTTCAAGGCCAACCTAGTCTACAAAGTAAGTTTCAGGCTAGTCAGCCCTATCTTAAATTAATAGATAGATAGATAGATAGATAGATAGATAGATAGATAGATAGAATGAACTTATAAGTAATAGAAGTAGTATGGTAGTATTTACTTGAGGCTCAAGTTTGTGTCACTATGTATTTATGCATTCTCTTCTTTTATTTTTATTTATTTATTTATTTAATATTAGTTACAGTTTGTTAACTTTGTATCTCTGCTGTATCCCACTCCCTCATTCCCTCTCAAACTCACCCTCCCTCCCTTATCTCCTCCCTGCCCCTTTCCAAGTCCACTGAAAGGGGAGAACCTCCTCCCCTTTCATCTGACCCTGGTTTATCAGGTATCTTCAAAGTCCTCCTCTGTGGCCTAGAAGGGCTGCTCCTCCCTTGGGGGGGGGTTAAAGAGCCCACCATTGAGTCCATGTCAGGAACATTCCCTGTTTCCCTTATTAGGTACCCACTTGGATACTGAGCTACCAAGGGCTACATCTGAGAAGAGGTTCTAGGTTACATCCATACGTGGTCCTTGTTTGGAGAAACAGTCTCATAAAAGACCCTGTGCAGTGGAGGAATGGATACAGAAATTGTGATGCTTTTCCACAATGGAATAGTACCCAGCAATTAAAAACGAGGAAATCATGAAATTTGCAGGCAAATAGTGGGACCTAGAAATGATCACCCTGAGTGAGGTATCCCAAAAGCAGAAAGACACACATGGTATATACTCACATATATAGACCTATAAGATAGAATAAATATACTGAAATCTATCCACCTAAAGAAGATAAACAAGAAAGAGGACCCAGCGTATGATGATCAATCCTCACTTAGAAAGACAAATGGGATGGACATTGGATGTAAAAACAAACAAGTAACAGGACAGGAGCCTACCACAAAGGGCCTCTGAAAGACTCTACCTAGCAGTGTATCAAAGCAGATATTAAGACTCATAACCAAACCTTTGGCAGAGTACAGGGAATCATAAAAAAATGGGAGGAGTTAATATCCATTCTCTTCTCATGAACAATATCTGTTTTCCAGAAATATATATTTATTAGTTTGTGCAAATAAATGAGGTTGTTATGCTAGAAACTCTATTAAATTTAAGAGGTAAACTGAACATATGTTTTCATTTTAATGACTTCAAATTTTTGCAGTCATATAACAAACCTTAAATTATGGGAAAATATATTTTCTATGATGATTAAATAACAGAAAAATATGAGAGATCTTTCTTTGGAGACAAGTCTTGAGAAATATGTAAAGATTTCATAGTGAATATTTGCTTTCATTTCTATAATCAAGGCCGAAAAATACAAAAACCCCAAATTTTCCTTTATAATTCTGTCTCAAAGATAAGTGCAAAGAGAGAGGATAGAATAATTTGCAAATCATTTCCTCCCTCTCTTTTATTCTTTCTGATCTGTTCGGATAATGGCTGAACAGGTTTTAATTATTCAAACCACAATACAACTTCCCAAGCTTGCCACAATTTCATGTCACATGGTCCCTCTAAAAGAAAACAAGTATCATTGTCTAAGCCTTCTTCTTTTTCCTCCTCCTCCTCTTCCTCTTCTTCATTGTTTGAAATACTATTTGGGGATGCAGAGATGGCTCAGCAGTTGAGATCATATCTGCCTCTGCCAAAGACTCAACTTTATTTGTATTACCATGTCATGCAGCTGCAAGTCCAGAGATCTGACACCCTTTCTGACCTCTGAAGGCACTACACACATATGGGGCACAGACATACATGTAACCAAAACACACACAAAAAGCAAAACTATAAACCTAAAATAAAATAAATGAACAATAAAGTACTATTTGATCTCTACTATTTTCTTCATATATTCTAAACTACTCAAGTTGGAAACAATTTTTTTTTTATTAAAGTTCAGGCTGGGCCTTGAAATCATCTTTCAGTCTCAGCATCCACAAGGGTGACATCACAGGTAGGTGTTACTGTACCTGATTTTCCAGAAATTTTTTTGAGATGTTAAAGTCAGAGTGTGAAGCAACGCTTAAAAACAAGCTCCCTGTAGAGAGGAGAACATTCAAGACAAGAGTAAGAAAAAGGACCAAACACAAGAAAGGAAGATGAGCAAGCATTCCATGATGTCTATAACCAGGAAGAATCATTTAAACCCACTCTTCTGGGGAGAGCATCTATCCAGAAAGAAGTAGAAGCATTTTGGATAGGTCCTGCATGTGTTCTTTTGTTCCTAGGTCAAGGATCAGTCCACGATTTTAATACCTCCTCTGGACTTTGGAGGATTCTACTTGACTTGTCCAGGTGACTGATGGAAAATCAGAACCATTTTAGGTCTGTTCAGTATGAACTTGGATACTAGAGATGCTAAGGGTATCTCCTTGAAGCTCCCACTTGCAGCCAAGCTAAGGTGAGGCTCTTGCCATAGAATATGTTAGCTGATGGTGTTTTATGACACATCAACAATAACAATGGCCAAAGAATTAGAATCATGAGCACTTTAGCAAGACTTCTCAAACTAAAAAGCTGAATAATAGATAATGAATGAGTCAAATATAGTGGTTATATTTAGAGAGATAAAAGGTTCATTCCTTCAGTCATCCAGACATACTTCCAGTCTCTTCCACAATGCCTTCATTGAGAAAGACACCACATATCTCATTCTTCAAAGCACGAGTACAGTAGTATTCCAAAAGACATACAGATGATAAAATGAACTGTTTCTCCTGATGCTGCATTTGATTCTCAAATGATATTTATCATGTCCATCTTTTACTACTAAGTTAATATTTTTCTTGACCAGGATTTTAATCCTAGCTGCTTCCTAATTGTGTTACCATTCTTTCCTGTCTAAGTGATCTCAGCTCTCAATTGTTATATCTTTATGGATAGGGGAATTGTACAGTTCTACATTTCTACATTCATAATTTTTACCAAATATCAAGAGACTAATTTACAGTCTTTGCTTCCAGATACATTCCTGTTTGCCTTAACTATAATATCAGCTGCAGCTATTTGTGGCCATTATTTATTATGCCCATGAGAACAGTAGCTCCTTTATTTTCCTTCTGGTCCACTGGTGGTAGCCAGATGGCAATAACAGATTCTCATTAAATGGAACATTTTTCTGTATCTGCTAACAGAAGTGTTCTATCCCTTTTTGGGAGACAGAATATCTAACTTGGCAAAGACTAACTTTGCAGAGATAGAGAACAAATGTTGTAAGAGAGTCATTGTGAATTATGGTGAGAAGACTGGATTCTTCCTCCTTCTGATGCCTCCTGGACCTCGGATCTTGGAAATGTAGCACCGTGTATCAACTGCTGGCTCAGGGAGCATCCTTCCTTCTATAGGACAGTTCCTAAACTAAAACAGGTCTCCTTCAGCTAACAGTCTGGCTGAGACTTCAAAATTCCATTCTTCCAATGTCTAGTTATGAGTGAAATAAAATCAGATGGCTCCACATTTGTAACTTCATTTTCTAAGAATTTTTGCCACAAAAATGGATTTCTTTGTCTAAAGTATTATTGTGGAGAGGAGGTTGGCTATTCTGAAATTCTCAGGTGACTTTTTGGAATAATGACAAATACAAATAAATGTATATATTGATTTTCTTTTCAGAAGAATTTCAACCTCCTTCCCAATGTCTAGTAAAACCAAAACATAACCCAGAGGCTGACTTATATCACTGAATAAGGTGACATGCTGAAGGTCCAGGCTTGGAACTAGAAAATGAAGTTTGGACACTTAGTAATGGCAACAGTGTTTTATTTGCCTTGGTGGCTGAAACACCATTTGTTTAACCTATCTAGAACCCACAATTACTGTTCTTGTGTATGTACAACAGAAGCATGTACAAGAGAAGCGTCGGCATGGTTAATAGGAGGTAGCTACAAAGCAACGCTGGACTTTTGGACAGTACATCTTCTCTGATAAGCTAATGCATAAATAGGAGGGTGCACATATTTTGAACCTTTATCCATAGGTACAAGCATTTAATGCTTCCACCAATGTTCTCATTTCTCAACTTATTCCAGTCCCTTAATTAACCTTCTAGTACATTATTCACTGTCCTGAAGTAAATGTTTATCCATCTATTACTTGTCTTCCACTCTAAGTGGATTTTCAAACACAATGACTGAAGACCTGCCTACTTGGAGAATTACTTGCCTTACACAGTGTACCTCGGTGTGACTTCTGGTAGAAGGAAGCAGTCAATTTAGACATGAACCAGGCCTGAGTATAGCCCTTCCTCTTCAGTTGAATGTAGGAAATACAAATGGAATCTTCTTATGGTGATAGAGGCATGGGGTGAGAAAGGACACATTAGAGATCAGTGTATCTATCTAATTGTTCTTAAGGTCTGGATGTTCTTGGTCCCACCAAAGCTCTTATATTGAAAGCCTGGTCTCCACATGGCAGATGAGAGTTGGTAAGACTTGTAAAAGGTGATTCCTAGTGGTAGCTGGTAGATGACAGGACATCTACCCTCAGAAAGAATTAAGATTGTTCCCAGTGGATCCTGAGTTAGTTATTCAGAAAAAATTGTTATTAAAAACAACAACAGCAACAGTACCCATAGAGCTTTCTCTCACTTTGAGTTCATTGGCATTGTACATGCTCCCATTATTAAATGTCACCATAACATCCTTTCTAAAACAGAATCAGTGTTGGCATCATGCCCTCAAGGCTGCAGAACTCAGAAATAAATAAACATCTTCTCTTTAAAGTATCCAACCTTATGTATTTCCCTATAACAAAACGAGTGGGCTCACACAATTGAAATGTAAATTCTTTGTCTCCTAGACTTGCACCAGGTATTCCTAAATCTAACATGTCCATGCTAAATTTGAGTTAATGGTCTTATAAAGGCTCCCAATTTATAATGAATAGTCCCAAATCATAGTGTCTCAGTATACCATGATAAAGCATTCAGCCTCTACTGGTGTGATTAAGATATAAAAAGAAGACAGAAAAGTTCATGCCGGTAATTCTTGCATTTTGAAATTTGAGGCAGGCAGATTTCCAGATTTTTCTATATAGTGAGTTTCAGGAAAGCCTGGGCTAGAGTGTAAGATCTTGTCTATGATAAGATATACAGGGAATTGTTTATAAGATGAATAATGCTCTATTACCAGAGGTCTTGCTTCTGTGACATAAAGGTCTATACAACTCTTTGTGCATTGTGTAAAGTGTGATGCAGCAAACAGTCCTTCACCACACAAAGCCCCAGGATTCCTCAACCATGTGATCACCCTCAAACATCCCTGCAGCTTCCAAAGCATTGTAGGCAATGCTTCCTTCTTTCTGGAAAAATATCTTTCTAGAGTTTTAAAGGAGATTTTAATTTTTTTCTTCAAAGTCTAGCTAGCCTAGTGTTCTCAACACAATGGAAGAATACTACTTTTTCACTGTTTCAAGAGAAATTTCTCAAACAAAGAAGCAAACAAACAAACAAATCTCAAGATTGTAATTTTATTGCCTTACTGAAGACACGTGTCTTCCATCAGCTGTGATTAGCTGTACCACTTGGATCTTTCTTGATAGCCTATCAACATGCTCCACAACCAAACTAGGTTTAGCAAACTTCACTCTGTAAATTAAATGTTACTATAATTAGAACCTGTATCCTTATTTTATTTATCTGTTTGTTTTGACAATTCTTCCCTAGATTGATTAATTTCTTTCTAGATTGATTAATAATTTATAATATTTTGTGTCTACCATGGTGGAGGAGCAAATTGAGAAACCTCTACTTTTTTTTTCCTTCAGAATGATGGTGAACCATGGGTTAAAGTACCAGCATGAAGAATTTTCCAGCTGCTACATTTCCAACTAAATACATGAAGCTAAGCAAAACTGTTTCATGAAAGACTCAAATACTGACTGTATGGAAAATCAGGGAGGAAAATAGAAGGACCTGGAGGGGACAGAAGCTCCACAAGAAGATCAACAGAGCACTAGCCAAGGACCACACACGAACTGGACCTAGGGTCCCCACACAGATGGGCAGCTTAGGCTTCATGTGGGTCCCCTCATACATGGAGCAGGGTCTGCCATTGATATAGAGTCTGTTGCCTGCTTTTGGATCACTTCTGACTGGCAGGATTGCCTCAGCAGACCATAGGAGAAGAGGAAGCACTTAGTCCAGATGCAACTTGAAGTACTGGGTGGGTTGGTAGGGAACCCTTCTTTGGAGAAGTTGGGGAAGGGGGATAGATGAAAGAGGGAGGGAGGGTGGGACCAGGAGGTGAGGAGAAGGGCTATGATCTGGATGTAAAGTGAATCAATCAATCAATAATGAACAAACAAATCAACAAACACTTAAAACGTTTTAGTAAAATTCCATTCATTCTCTGGAAACTCTCACTCTACTCAGGAAATTCTAGCAGTGGGTTTCCTTCACTGACACTTTCTTGCTAGTTACACATCTTAGAAAAGGGAGCACAGCTACCCTAGAAGTTGTTTGAAAGCATTTTGTGAACGTAATAATGTTATGCAGTTAACAATGCTGTGAATATTTCCTCAAGAGCCCTTGCCTTTGTTTTCAATCAATGAGCTGTCTCGGTGAACTGACAGATCTGGGACCAGGATTGAAAGTTAATTTTCCATCCCTATACTTGATAATAGTTTGTGTCATAGCCTGGTTTCTTTTATTTCTTTTTTTCACATATAAAAAAAGTGCAATGCAGCTAGTTTTAACAGACATATATGGAGATGGATATGGGAGCCGGAAGCATCCTCAGTGCTGCACAGGCTGCACTGCCCATTTCAGTGGCTACATCTCTAGTGGAATCCCCTCATCCTCAGAGGATGCCTGGCATCACAGGTAGCTCCATACCTTGTATAGACTCTGATGTTCATTCTTTCTAAACCTAAATAATCTATACTGTAGTTAATAATTTAGACATGGTGAAATGTTCAGAGCAAAAATAAGTGAATAAAACAACTAAACTAATACAGTGGGATAAATTACATATAAACAAATATGCTTTGTTTCTGTCAAAAACCTTACTGCCTTGTATATACCCTTCTTTCCATAATGAGTGAGGTGAATGAAATCAGCTTTATGTTATTATATGGAGTCACTAGGCACAAACACCTTGATACTAGGACAGTTGATCTGGTACTCAAAATAGTTAATAAGTGGCTAATAGTCCTGACATATTCAGAATGGACAGAGTACACAAAGAAATGATTGCGGCTGTTTGCCTCTGGACAGGGATGAGCTGAGATTTTATCACATTTTCCACAATGGCAGACAATATATAACTCATGAATTGTTTATTTCTGGTATTTTTCTATTTAGTGTTTTCATATCACAGCTGACTGCACATAAGAGGGGATTCTATATGTGCTTCATATTTGCAAGCTGCCACCTGCCCATACCATTTTAAAAATGTCCTCTTCATTAATACCTGAGTCCCAGCTTCATAGTGACACATTCATGCAGATAAATCCCCTTCTAAAATGTATTCTTTTTTTTTTTCAATGCAGTTTATTCAGGAAACTTGAACAATCATCTGACCCTGGGTAAAGCCAGCCCACTTTAAATAGCCTCTGGGTAGCCAACCTTGGCATGCCACGTGGGCAATGCAGATAGGTCCACATACATGGAAGCAAGCCAGATCCTCGACCTTAGCCAAATGTGGAGTTGTTCATGACAGAGAGCACTCACCATCGGGAAGGTAGAAGGCAGAAAACAACTCTATATTTCAGGCGCGGAATTATGCAGCTCTCTACAGTTTCTTTCCCCTTTTTGTTTTAGACGCATCAGGCAAGAGTAGAGGTCTGATCTCTGATATTAGAAATAAATTGGGACTTTGTACTGATGTTCATTTAGGTGTCATCCACCCAAAGAGCATCAGACCCGTCCGATACCTTTTTCTCAGAGGCGGGACCTGGGACATCAACCCCCATGCAATCAGACATGCTCTTCTTTGGATCCAAAGCGGCTGACCCTGAGTGCAGTGCTTAGCCTCGCATCCTGAGCGTAACATTTTGGCTTTTTATGGTAGCCAACCATGCTTGGGGAGAATGTCCTGCTTCAATGGCTGTAAAGGCCTGAATGATCATGGCTGCATTACACTGTTGTGAGACTCTAATCTTGCATATATACCACAGGCAAACCAAGGTGACCAACACCAGAAGGCCTGCTAACGCTCCCATGCCAGCCCATTCCTTCAGATGATTCATGGATGCAGCAATCCATGATGATAATCCTGTGGCTAGTCCTGTGTCCACTCTGGTAGAATTTACCATGACAATGGCCACTCTCAACTGCTCCATCGTAGTATCGAATTCTGCAGTCCAATTACTTAAAATATAGCTAGACAATTGTTTAGACAGATTTGCAGCACAGGGAAAATTCTCATGTTGTATGCTAGTGACTCAAAGTCCAGCATACTTTCATTGACAGCCAAGTTGAGCGATTTGCCATAGGATATCAATTTGCTCCTGCATGAGGTCAATCCTCTGATTGAACACCCTCAAACCTCCTTTTAGTTGAGCATTAATTCCTTTTTGTACATCTAAGGCATGAGCTACATTGGCTAAAAGGTTATTCAGGGTCTGAGCAGTCTGCCCAGTATGACTGATGGCTAATGCCGCGATGGTAGCTCCAACAGCCGCCAATGAGATGGCAGTAACAATGGCAGCTGTAATTCCAAGATCGCTTTTCTGTCTGAAGAGAGTCATAGTGTGAGGGCATCAACGGGCACAGGCACCCAGCGAGGCATGCGAGTAACCAGGGCATACCTAAATTTACTAGCATTCCAGCATTGGGCAAAAAAGCAAGTATCATTACCACAATTACTTGGCTCTATCTGGCTAATAATGAATAAAAATGGGGGATATAAACAAACAGGTATGGGCTTATAGGAAATATTATGAGAAGCCTTAACCCCCTCGTTGGAACATCCTGCATCAGTTCTAGAACTAGCAGTGGTGGTGTCTGAGGTCTGAGTAGGTTCAGGAGACCATTGCCCCCAGGGGCAAGACGTGCTCCATGCCAATTGACTAACTCCATGTTTTCCTCCACTTTTGAAAGTCATTTAAGGTTCTTAAATTATTTTTTCCCTTTTTTTTTAAAATTTTTCATCAATTACACTTTATTCATTCTGCATCCCCCATAAGCCCCTCCCTCCCCTCCCAATCTCAACCTCCTTCCTCCCTCTGCATGCATGCCACTCCCCAAGTCCACTGATAGGGGAGGTTCTCCTCTCCTTTCTGATCTTAGTCCATCAGTTCACATCAAAAGTGGCTGCATTGTCCTCTACTATGGCCTGGTAAGGCTGCTCCCCCTCAGGAGGAGGTGACTAAAGAGCAGGCCAGTCAGTTCATGTCAGAGGCAGTCCCTCTTCACATTACTATGTAACCCAATTGGACTCTGAACTGCCCTGGGCTACATCTGTGCAGGGGTTCTGGGTTATCTCTATGAATAGTCCTTGGTTGGAGTATGAGTCTCTGGGAAGTTCCCTGTGTTCAAATTTTCTGGTTCTGTTGCTCTCCTTGTGGAGACCCTGTCCTCTCCAGCTCTTACTATTTCCCAGTTCTTACCTAAAATTGCATTCACTCTGCCCAACAGTTGCCCATCAGGCTCAGCATCTGCTTTGATAGTCTGAAGGGCAGAGGCTTTCAAAGGCCCTCTGTGGTAGGTTCCTAGTTTGTTTCCTGTTTTCTTCTTCTTCTGATGTCCATCCTCTTTGCCTTTCCAGATGGGGATTGGACATTTTTGGTAGGGTCCTCTCTCTTGCTTAGTTTCTTTAGATGCACAAGTTTTAGTGGGTTTGTCCTATGTTGTATGTCTATATGAGTGAATATATACCATGTGTGTCTTTTTGCTTCTGGGACAACTCACTCAGGATGATCCTTTCCAGATCCCACCATTTACCTACAAATTTCATGATCTCCTTATTTTTCATTGCTGAGTAATATTCCATTTTGTAGATGTACCACATTTTCTGCAACCATTCTTCAGTTGAGGGGCATTTGGGTTGTTTCCAGCTTCTGGCTATTACAAATGAAGCTGCTACAAACATGGTTGAGCAAATTTCCTTTTTGTGCACTTGAGCCTCTTTTGGATATATGCCTAGGAGTGGTATGGCTGGATCTTGGGAATGCAGTATTCCTAGTTGTCTGAGAAAACACCAGATTGATTTCCAGAGTGGTTGTACAAGTTTACATTCCCACCAGAAGTGGAGAAGGGTTCCCCTTTCTCCAAAACCTCTCCAGCATGTGTTGTCACTTGAGTTTTTGATCTTGGCCATTCTCATGGGTGTAAGGTGAAATCTCAGGGTTGTTTTGATTTGCATTTCCTTAATGGCTAGTGAGGTTGAGCATTTCTTTAAGTGCTTCTCTGCCATTCAATATTCCTCTACAGAGAATTCTCTGTTTAGCTCTGTTCCCCATTTTTTAAGTGGGTTACTTGGTTTGCTGCTTTTCAGCTTCTTTAGTTCTTTATACATACTTGATATGAGTCCTCTGTCAGATAAAGGGTTGGTGAAGATTCTTTCCCAATCTGTATGCAGTCGCTTTGTTTTGATGACGGTGTCCTTTGCTTTACAGAAGCTTTTCAGTTTCATGAGGTCCCATTTATTGATTGTTGCTCTTAGAGCCTGTGCTGTTGGAATTCTGTTCAGGAAGTTTTCCCCTGTACCAATGAGTTCTAGGGTATTCCCCACTTTTATTTCAAGCCAATTTAATGTGTCTGGTTTTATGTTAAGGTCTTTGATCCACTTGGACTTCAGTTTTGTGCAGGGTGATAAGTATGGATCTATTTTCATTTTTCTACATGTAGACATCCAGTTCGACCAGCACCATTTGTTGAAGATGCTATCTTTTTTCCATTGTATGGTTTTGGCGTCTTTGTCAAAGATCAGGTGTCTATAAGTGTGTGGGTTTATTTCTGGGTCCTCTGTTTGGTTCCATTGATCCACCATTCTGTTTCTATGCCAGTACCATGCAGTTTTTAAAACTGTTGCTCTATAGTACAACTTAAGATCAGGGATGGAGATACCTCCAGAAGACCTTTTATTGTAGAGGATTGTTTTAGCAATTCTGGGTTTCTTGTTATTCCATATGAAGTTGAGAATTTTTCTTTCCAGGTCTGTAGAGAATTGTGTTGGTAATTTGATGGGCATTGCACTGAATCTGTAGATTGCTTTTGGTAAAATGGCCATTTTAACTATGTTAATCTTGCCAAGCCATGAGCATGGGAGATCTTTCCATCTTCTCATATCTTCTTTTAATTCTTTCTTCAGAGATTTGAAATTTTTTTCATACAAGTCTTTGACTTCCTTGGTTAGGGTTACTCCGGGGTACCTTATGTCATTTGTGGCTATTGTGAAGGGTGTTGTTTCCCTAATTTCTTTCTCAGCCCTTTTGTCTTTTGTATACAGGAGGGCTACTGATTATTTTTGAGTTAATTTTGTGTCTGGCCACTTTGCTGAAGGTGTTTATCAGCTGTAGGAGTTCCCTTGTAGAGTTTTTGGGGTCACTCATGTATACTATAATATCATCTGCAAATAGTGATAATTTGACTTCTTCCTTTCCAATTTGTATCCCCTTGATCTCCTTCAACTGTCTTATTGCTCTAGCAAGGACTTCCAACACTATGTTGAAGAGATATGGAGAGAGTGGGCAGCCTTGTCTTGTCCCTGATTTCAGTGGGATTGCTTTAAGTTTCTCTCCGTTCAGTTTGATGTTGGCTATAGGTTTGCTGTATATTGCCTTTCCTATGTTTAGATATGTGCCTTGTATCTCTGATCTCTCCAATACTTTAAACATGAATGGATGTTGGATTTTGTCAAAGGCTTTTTCAGCATCTAGGGAGATTATCATGTGTTTTTTTTCTTTCAATTTGTTAATATGGTGGATCACATTGATGGATTTCCTTATATTGAACCACCCCTGCATACCTGGGATGAATCCTACTTGGTCATGGTGGATGATATCTTTGATGTGTTCTTGTATTCGGTTTGCGAGTATTTTGTTGTGTATTTTTGCATCAATGTTCATAAGGCAGATTGGCCAGAAATTCTCTTTCTTTGTTGAGTCTTTGTGAGGTTTAGGTACCAAGGTGACTGTGGCTTCATAGAATGAGTTTGGTAATGTTCCTTCTGTTTCTATTTTATGGAATAGTTTGAAGAGAATTGGTGTTAGCTCGTCTTTGAATGTCTGGTAGAATTCTGCGCTGAAACCATCAGGTCCTGGGCTTTTTTTTGGATGGGAGACTTTCGATGACTGCTTCTATTTCCTTGGGGGATATAGGACTATTTAATTGATTTACCTGGTCCTGATTTAGCTTTGGTAAGTGGAATTGATCAAGAAAATTGTCCATTTCATTTAAATTTTCAAATTTTGTTCTGTATAGACTTTTGAAGTAAGTCTTAATGATTGCTTGGATTTCCTCAGTGTCTGTAGTTATGTCCCCCTTTTCATTTCTGATTTTGTTGATTTGGATGGTGTCTCACTGCCTTTTAGTTAGCTTGGCTAAGGGTTTGTCTATCTTTTTGATTTTCTCAAAGAACCAGCTCTTGGTTTCATTGATTCTTTGAATTGTTTTATTTGTTTCTAATTTATTGATTTCAGCCCTGAGTTTGATTATTTCCAGTTGTCTGCTCCTTCTTGGTGTGTCTGCTTCTTCTTTTTCTAGGGTTTTTAAGTGAGCCATTAAGTTGCTTGAATGCACTGTCTTGAATTTCTTCTTGAAGGCACTTAGTGCTATGAACTTTCCTCTTAGCACTGCTTTCATTGTGTCCCACAAGTTTGGGTATGTTGTGTCTTCATTTTCATTGAGTTCTAGGAAGATTTTAATTTCTTTCTTTATTTCTTCCCTGACCCAGCTGTCTTTTAGTAGCATGTTGTTCAGTTTCCATGTATGTGTAGGCTTTTTGCTATTTCTGTTGTTACTGAGGTCCAACTTTTTTCCATGGTGATCCGACAGGATACAAGGGAATATTTCATCTTCTTGCATCTGTTGAGGCTTGCTTTGTGACCAACTATGTGGTCTATTTTGGAGAAGGTTCGATGAGGTGCTGAGAAGAAGGTAAATTCTTTTGTGTTTGGGTGTAACGTTCTGTAAATGTCTGTCAGGTCCATTTGTTTCATGACCTCTGTTAGAAATATTGTTTCTGTGTTTAATTTCTGTCTTGTTGACATGTCCTTTGTTGAGAGTGGGGTGTTGAAGTCTCCCACTATTAATGTGTGGGAATCTATGTGTGGTTTAAGTTTGATCAATGTTTCTTTCACAAATGTGGGTGCCCTTGTTTTTGTGGCATAGATGTTCAGGATTGTGATGTCTTCTTGGTGGAATTTTCCCTTGATGAGTATGAAGTGTCCTTCCCCATCTCTTTTTATTAATTTTGGTTGAAAGACTATTTTATCAGATATTAGAATGGCTACTCCTGCTTCCTCCTTGCACCCATTTGCTTGAAAAGCAGTCTTCCATCCCTTTACCCTCAGGTAATGTCTATGTTTGTGACTTAGGTGTGTTTCTTGTATACAACAGATTGCTGGGTTTTGTTTACGCATCCATTCTGTTAGTCTGTGTCTTTTTATTGGAGAATTAAGTCCATTGATATTGAGAGAGAGTAATGACCAGTGGCTGTTAGATCCTTTGAATTTGATGTTGGCTGTGGTCATCAGGTTGTGTGCTTGGTTGCTTTTTGTTTTACTGTAGTGGGGTTATTTATTTCCTGTGTTTTCTTGAATGTAGATAGCTTTCTTGGGTTGTATTTTCCCTTCCAGTGTCTTCTGTAATGCTGGATTTGTTTGTAGGTATTGTTGAAATTTATTTTTGTCATTGAATATCTTGTTTTCTCCATCTATGAGGACTGAGAGTTTTGTAGGGTATAGTAGCCTGGGCTGACATCTGTGTTCTCTTAGGGTCTGCATGATATCTGTCCAGGCCCTTATGGCTTTCATAGTCTCTGTTGAAAAGTCAGGGGTGATTCTAATGGGTTTGCCATTATATGTTACTTGGCCTTTTTCTCTTGCAGCTTGTAGTATTTTTTCTTTGTTCTGTATACTTACTGTTTTGATTATTATGTGGCAGGAGGATTTTCTTTTCTGGTCTAATTTATTGGGTGTTCTATAGGCCTCTTGTATTCTTATTGGCCTCTCCTTTAAGTTGGGGAAATTTTCTTCAATGATTTTGTTGAAAATATTTTCTGGGCCTTGGTGCAGGGAATCTTCTTTTTCCTCTATTCCTATTATTCTTACGTTTTGTCTTTTTATGTTTTCTTGAATTTCTTGGACGGTCTGTGTCAGGAATTTTTTAGATTTATCATTTTCTTTGACAGATACATCTATTTCTTCCATTGTATCTTCCACACCTGAGATTCTTTCTTCCATTTCTTGTAGCCTATTGGTTATGCTAACCTCTGTAGTTCCTGCTTCCTTCCCTAAGTTCTTTCTCTCCACAATTTCATCCATTTGTGTTTTTTTTTTTTAATTTTTCCAATTCTATCTTCAGGACTTGAGCTATTTCGTTGGTTTCCTTCCCCTGTCTGACTGTATTTTCATGTTTTTCCGTCAATTCCTTCAGCTGTTTGAACAATCCACTGTTTCTTTTATTTCATTCAGTAATTTAAGCATTTCCTCTCTAAAGGCCACATACCGTTTGGCTGCAGCTTCTTCTAATTCTTTTAGTATTTTATTTGTTTCCTCTGTTATCATCTTCTTGAGCATGTTAGGTCGTCTCCTTGAATTTCATTTATGCTGGGGTGTTTAGGGCTATTTGCCCCTTGATAACTGGGTTCTGGAGATGCCATATGCTCTGGCTTTTGTTGGTTGAACTTTTATGCTGTCCTCTACCCATTGGGCTATCTTAGTTGTTTGAATTTAGTTTCTCGTTGTTCCTGGACTGTTGTAGTGGAGAGAATCCTTTTGGCAGGAAGATGGTGTTTCTTCGAGGAAGCCTTCCCAGCTTTTTGGGTATAGTCCCTGGATGTCTGGTGTTTTTCAGGAGTTGCTACAGCTCACCTCAGGCATAGAGACCTGGGTGGTAACTGTGGTCCTGATTAGTCAAGAGTGCTCTCCTCTCACCGGGAGAAGTCCTGGGGGCAGCTGCCCTCCTTCTGGGTTTCTTGCTGTAAATTTAGTGATCAGCTGCGGTAATCTGTGGTGGGTGAGCACTGCTCTGTTGTCTTGGGGCACTCAGTTCTGTCTGTTTGCAATCTGCAGTCTGCTAGACTTTCCCTAGGTGACCCCAGCAGCGCGGTTTCTTCCTTCTCTTTTTGGTCCTCTCCGGACAGGGGTTCCCAGTCCCTATTGTACTGGGGCGCACAGCTTGTCTGTACCGCTGAGCTGAGCGCAAAGCTCTCTGCGCGCGGCAGGAGCTTGGCTGTGATTGCGGCAGAGACCTTCAAGGGAGAGACTGGGTGACCTGCGATCAGACCCGCAACCCTGCTTCCCCGTGGGGTCCCCCCGCGACTGGGACTCCCAGTCTCAGGTACCCTTGTGTCCACGGATCAGCCTGGGAAAGTGGCTGGGACATGCCCGCTTGTGGCTCCAGCCTGGAGACCCAAAGCCTGCGTTACCCAGGATTTCTTCCGGGTTCTGGCTGGGCAGCCGTGAGTGGACCCGACCGATTTCCATGCCATGGGAGCCTCCCCTTACCTGGGAAACACGATCAATGTAGTTTCAGGGCCCCGAGTTCAGTCTCCTGGTCTCTGCACGGAAAGTGCTGTCCTGCTCCTCAGACGCACTGTTTTCCTGGCGCCGCCATCTTGGCTCCCCCTAAAATGTATTCTTATCACTACAACAAAAGCAGTGCCTTTGAGTCCTCCCTGGAAACCTAGGCAGATAATTGTTTTCCAGTTATATTTACTCTGCAAATTTCTCACCAGCCTGGCAGCTCCCTGTGAGTACAATCATCTCTTTCTGGAATCTCCACCCCATTTTCCAAAGGTCACCTTATAGATAATCTTTAACAACAACCACAACAAAGCTTCAGAGCAAAATATAAGCAGTTTTCGGAACACTTGTCAGAATGTTGAACATTAGTGTGAATTGCCATTCTGACAATGACTTATACTATAGCTTTGCAACATTGTTCTGGAAGTCCTTGCTAGAGCAATAACACAGTTGAAGGAGATCAAGGGGATACAAATTGGAAAGGAAGAAGTCAAAGTATCACTATTTGCAGATGATATGATAGTATACCTGAGTGGCTCCAAAAATTCTACCAGGGAACTCCTGGTAGAATTAACACCTTCAGCAAAGTGGCTGGATACAAAATTAACTCAAAAAAAAAATCAGTAGCCCTCCTGTATACAAAAAAACAAAAGGGCTGAGAAAGAAATTAGGAAAACAACACCCTTCACAATAACCACAAAGGACATAAAGTATCTTGGTGTGAACCTAACCAAACAAGTCAAAGACTTATATGAAAAAAAAAATTTCCAGTCTCTGAAGAAAGAATCAGAAGAAGATATCAGAAGATAGAAAGATCTCCCATGCTCATGGCTTGGCAGGATTAATATAGTAAAGATGGCCATCTTACCAAAAGCAATCTACAGATTCAATGCAATTCCCATCAAATTACCAACACAATTCTTTACAGACCTTGAAAGAAAATTTCTTACCTTCATATGGAACAACAAGAAACCCAGAATTGCTAAAACAATTCTCTACAGTAAAAGATCTTCTGGAGGTATCTTCATCCCTGATCTCAACCTGTACTGAGCAACAATACTAAAAACTGCATGGTACTGGCATAGAAATAGACTGGTGGATCAATGGAATTGAATAGAAGATCCTGACATAAATCCACACACTTATGGACACCTGATCTTTGACAAAGATGCCAAAACCATTCAATGGAAAAAAGACAGCATCTTCAACTAATGGTGCTGGTCTAACTGGATGTCTACATGTAGAAAAATGCAAATAGATCCATACTTATCACCCTGCACAAAACTGAAGTCCAAGTGGATCAAAGACCTCAATATAAAACCAGACACATTAAATCGGCTTGAAATAAAAGTGGGGAATAACCTAGAACTCATTGGTACAGGAGACAACTTCCTGAACAGAACACCAACAGCACAGGCTCTAAGAGCAATAATCAATAAATGGGACCTGATGAAACTGAAAAGCTTCTGTAAAGCAAAGGACACTGCTGTTTTTTCTCTTTCTAGATCATCCAGCCCAAAATTTGGTTCTGCACTTCAGTCCCTGACAATGCCTGTGTATTAAATTTCTTTGTTTCCTTTTTTTTTTCTTTTTCTCTTTTTTTTTTGTTTTTTTTGGGTTTTTTTTTGTTTTGTTTTTTTCACATAACAATGTTTCTTGCTACCTTGGATACAAACAGGGCAAGTAGAGACAAGTATCACCTTGCTTCAGAAAAACACTCCATGGTATTCAAATACAGGGATACTGTTTAGCAAGAAAAAGCCCGTTGTTTCTTACTGACCGTGAAATCAGTGAAACTTGATGTTTAAAATTCTTGTGTTCGTAAATTAATCCACCTGCTTCTCTTTTCAAGGCTCTACTCATTAGGAATGTATATTAAATCTCCTTTTGCAGCTTTGTTACTATAATGATCAAATCCAATGTCTCATTTTTAGTTTAGGCCATCTAGTTCATTAAAAAGAGAAGCCTTCTTAAAGGACATACACTAAGCCCTCCAACTTTTAAACCATGCTGTCAAAACCAGCCATTGGGTTTATAATCAATTGCTTATCATTGTTCTCTCATAGACTGAGTATATTAACCACTTAACCCTGCAATGTTCTATCTTCTGTAAGTACCTCAATTCTAAATCAGCTATAGGTGAAAGTTTTAATAACCACACACATCCTAGATTTTAAAATCTCTTAGCGGTAAGCCAAATTCAAACTCCCATCTTTTGCTTCTTTTCAGATTTAGATGCCATATATATTAATCAAAGTTCTCTAGAAAACAGATTCTGAAATGGAGTTTGCATATGAATCCTTTGTTGAATAGATGCAATCACAGGACATGGAGGATATTAGTAAAAAAAGGAAAGAAAACACAGAGGGGTGTGTTAATCATAGCATCTTAGCAAAAGCCTTAAAAGGCTGAAAGCTGCTCCCTCAATCCTTCAATTTAACTGCCTCCTACGTTCTGTGTTCTTGATCAGAACTTAGGGAACTCTTTTCCTGGCAAATGGTGGTTACTTCTAAACAACAAATAGCACCCTTGGTTGACTGGATTGCAGAAGAAGCCTTGCTAAAGTCCTAGCATTTGTAGCTAGAGAAGAGCCAGGTATGTTTGAGGTTATGTTAACACTGGAGGTGGTAACCCATCTTTTGTATGGATTGTCTCTCAGTACATTGGAGCTACTCATTTGGGGAATGGACATCACAGTTGCTATTGGAAAGTCTGCTGAAGCTCTGTGACTCTGAGGAGTGGGTAAGCTGAGACAGTAAAGGTGCATGCTCCCTCAACGGTGGCCTCTAGTGCCTGAGAGAACACTTCCTTGAGGCAGATGATGCAGAAATGCTAAAGGTGAGAGCTGAAATCCACAACTGAGTCTAATTCCCTCATGACCTGGACTGGCCACAGAATGCAACAATATCAAACAAACAAGCTACTATAGAGACCTGCCATAGCAAAAGTTAGGCTGTTATTAAAACCTTCAGCACATACGGTGAGTTCAAAACAAATGATAAAAGGTACAAGCAGTTTTCAGTGATGGTTTTCTGGAGGCGAACTGGAAATGTTAGTGGTACACACTGAAAATTTATTTACAAGGTTATTCTTTCATTCCTGAAAATAACCCTCTCTGTCTTTTGAGGTTCAGAACTCTCATAAGAAAGTAATTGTTTTTGTTGGAACACCCATTTTCTGGGAACAAGTGTCCATATTTCCCCTAAAAAAATTACAAACACACAAAAAAATATTTCTTTCTTTATGATCTTGCCACTGATAGCAATAACTTATTTTCAGATTCTATTTGAAATAAATTTGACAAGAGAGATTAGTTTTCTTGGCTAAAAATAGCAGTGACAGTGAGGCTGGTTTGTCGACCACCTTGAGGAGTGAGGAATATATTGAAACTGTTTATTAAATTCAGAATGAGGGTGATCAGCATTTTGCTGCTTATTATATGCTTAGTGAAGGACAAAAAGTCCTATGAACACTTTGAGCAACAGAGGAAGGATGACTGAAATAGAGAAGTACATGGCAGAAGAAAGTGGGAATAACAACCAAGGAGCTACTTTTCTCTTAATTGTTTTAATCAAAGAATTAGTTCAACTCGGTTTTTCCTTTTATTTAGTAATAAATACAGTCCTAGTTTTCATTAATATAATGTGTTCTTGAAGTCTGAGGAGATCTCCATTGGTGTCATGCTGCCTGAGTAAGCCTAAGAGGACCCCCAGCCCAGTGACATGAGTCCAAAGAGGGACGATCACACTTGAAATGACCACACTTGAAATGGGCACCCCTAAGATAAGCAAGTAAGTGGTGAAGAGATGAAGAGAAAGAGATGCAGAGGTGTGCATGTACAATGAAGAAAGCTAGAACTGAGTACTCAATAATAGTGAGGAACAGCCTGATATGAGTAGTGTGGGATGTCATAAGAAGCCATGGGAAGGTCCTAGACCATGCTGCCACTGGGGGGCCATATTTAGATTCATGGCCCTGAAACAGCAGGGCTCTCTTAGCACCAAATGCCATGTGGACATCTCTGGTCTGGGCTTCCACCTGGGGCCATGTTGATGTCTGCGGGCTATGCATAGCTGGCTCTGCAGCTCACCAACTGCAACATGGTGGGAGAGATGGCCCTGAAGGTGTGAGAGCAGGAGAGCAAGCCCTGCTCCTCACTGGCTGCAACACTCAGGAGAGTGGACTAGTATAGTAGAACTGCAGTAGAGCTGGTTTTGATTATGGGGATTTTAGGTGAGCCAGCCCCAAGTATATGAGCTCCAGAAAGCTGACTCTACCCCATGTTGGTCATGCAGTGGTGTGGGTTTACAGGAGAGATTTGCCCCTTTCACCACCTGTGGCAAGCTGGAGAACTGGCCTTATCCTTAGCTTTGGCAGCATGGGAAAGCTGGCCTCAGGGTCAGGAGAGCAGGAGAGCTCTCCCTGCTCATCATTAGCTGCAGTGCTCAAGAGAGGGGCCTTGAACCTCACCTGGGCAGCACAGTTGAGCTGACTGTGGTGGCAAGGGTGCAGGTGAGGTGCCCTAAGGGTGTGAGTGCTGGACAGGATGAGCCAGCCCTGCAGCACAAAAAGAGGAAGAGCTGGCTATGTCCCTTGAAGGTTGTGGAATTTTGTGAGCTAGCCTGGGCAATGCTGGAGAGTTCACTCTGTTAGTGTTGGAGCCGGAGAGTAGGTAGGGTCACCAGCTCAGCTACCACCCAAGCCCAGATCCAGGGCTTTGAGTTGGCCTACCCCAACATCTACTCCATCTAAGAATTTCTGGAGCATGTGAAGTGTTTGGTGCTATAGATCCAAAGCCTTAGGATCTCCATGACACAGGGCAACAACAGGATATCCTTGAGGAGTCTTGTTAAGGATCCAGTATTGATAATATAGCAGAAGCCAGAGGCCTCAAATCAGACCAATGACTCATTGCAATGAACTTTGACACACTACAGCTCCCACAAGATTACGGTTTTTTTGGAGGGGGGAGGTTGCAAAGGCAAAGTACTTACACATTATTTAAGGTGCTTATTGAGATTAAGAAGGACCTCTGGTTCCCAATAAAACTTATAAAGATTAGATTTGACCAGATAAGACCTAGTACTAGCTGAAATATAAATGTCTTCACAGGTTTGCTGGTTTGGTGGTTACATGGAGTTCTGAATATCTTGATGACTGAGATTGGTATTGCCCTAAAAAGAATCCTACAACCCCTTTCCCTACTAATCTCCTACCTAAAGTTGGGGGAAGAGGGTTGGAAGTGAGGTAAAGGTGTTTAAGAACCCTAAAGTAAGTAAGTTTGGTGAAAAATCTAAACCCAAAACTTCTGAAACTAGCACACAAATGATTATCTAAACTAAACTAAGATAGAAATATTTCACTCTGCTATGCAGTATTGATGAAATCATGTGAGTTTTTCTACACTGATTGTAATAGTTAAAGAGCACCACCAACATTCAATGAACACCAGGATGCAGTTACTTCTCCCTGCAGAGCCAAGTAGAGAGCTGTGATTAGTCATGTATCTGCAGGGCTTCTGTCAATGTAACTGTCACCAAAGCAAAAGAATTCTTTTTTATTTTCTTTTTCTTTTTTTCTTTTTTTAAAATTCTTTATTAATTACACTTTATTCACTTTGTATCCCTCCCTCCTCCCATCCCAATCCCTCCCTTTCTCCACCCTCTGCATGCATGCCCCTTCCCAAATCCACTGATAGGGGAGGTCTTCTTTTCCTTCCTTCTGATCCTAGTCAATTAGGCCTCATCAGGAATGGCTACATTGTCTTCTTCTGTGGCCTGGTAATGCTGCTTCCCCCTCAGGGGGAGGTAATTAAAGAGCAGGCCAATCAGGTCATGTCAGAGACAGTCCCTGTTCCTATTACAATGGAACCCACTTGGATATTGAACTGCCATGGGTCACATATGTGCAGCGGTCTTAGGTTATCTCCATGCATAGTCCTTGGTTAGAGTATCAGTCTCAGGAAAAACTCCTGTGCTCAGATTTTTTTGTTCTGTTGATCTCCTTGTGGAGCTCCTGTCCTCTCCACTTCTTTCATAAGATTCCCTGCACTCTGCCCAAAGGTTGCCCATAAGTCTCATCATCTGCATTGATAGTCTGCAGGGCAGAACTTTTCAGAGGTCCTTTGTGTCAGGCTCCTGACTGGTTCCCTCTTTTCTCCTTCTTCTGATGTCTATCCTCTTTGCCTTTTTGGATAGGAATTGAGCATTGTAGTAAGAGTCCTCCCTCTTGATTAGTTTCTTTCTTTTGTTTCTTTTTTTTTTCTTTATTAATTGACAGGATTGGCAAAAGAATTCTTAACATTCTGGTAAACAAATCTCCTTTGCTATATTCCATCATATGCCACATTTCAGTTTGACGTATAGTGGGATAATTATGTTCTCACCCATTGTGTTCGGTATTTCTTTCATTCTTTTATGCTTTTTAAAGATTTATTTATTTCATGTATAAATGAAGTGCTCTATCTAACTGCCTGTAAACCTATATGCCACGAGCCAGAATGAGGATCATATCATATTATAGATGGTTGTAAGCCACCAGGTAATTGCTGAGAAATGAACTCAGTATGTCTGGAAGAGCAGCCAGTGCTCTTAACCACTGAGTCATCTTTCCAGTCCCATGCTTGCTATTTTCTAAAAGAACTCAATGTCTTTCTTTGTTTCTGCTTAAGAAGGCTTGTCAAGCATTTATACTATATTTACAATATCTTTCAGGTTCTTATCCGGGCTATCTTCCAGAATTCATTTTCATGTCATATCTCTTAGCAGCTAGTGATCTCTTATTTTGTATATAGTTGGTATTTCTGAATATGAGATCCTAGGTTAAATATACTGTTTTATATATCCCCTGTCTTTCTACTCTTCGTTCCCTCCTCTCTTTCTTCCCCATTTCTCTTTCTTCTCTCCCTTTCCTCCCTCCATTCTCATGTCATTTATCATTCTAATACCTATTTCTATGTTTTTTAGAAGTATTTGTGTAATTTTCCTTAATATTAAAATTTGTGTCCAATTTGATTCTTTTCTAACTGAAGAACAATAATTTTAGATCTAAATTATTTTTAGATTATTATTTTAGTACTAACCATTGTTTTCTATAGATACCAAAAGTTCTCAAATATTTCTGATTTTATTAATTAAAGAGAAATATTTTTGGCATTTAAGTTGTTATTGTGACATCAGTTTTCTTTGATTGTAAATTTTTGGTTTGTTTGCTTGAGTCTTTATTTTTATTCTGAGGCCTTCCCTGGAATTTTGTATTCTAAGTTACCCACTCTAAATGAATAATGAATGAACAAAAGGCTGACTGACCAGTACAGAGAAGTTCCCCAGACATTTCCCTTACTTTCTCTGTAAATAAATAAATAAATAACGTATGTTTCCTTTCCCCCGTCAATGAATACATCCTGATTGTCCTCCTGTCTATGGGACACTGTTGGAAGGTAGTGAGGTTGGTAGGAGGAGTGGGATAAAGCTTCAGGCTGTCCTCCTCTCTGAGGATACTGTGACAGGCTGGTAGGAGGAGTGGGATAAAGCTTCAGGCTGTCCTCCTCTCTGAGGATACTGTGACAGGCTGGCAGATTGGCCAGACGTCAGACCAGTCTTCAGTAGATGCCATTACCTTGGTTTCACTTAAGAGAACACCTCCTTCGCCTGCTTATGCACCTGCATACCCTAGGGTCTGCATTCTATTCCTTTTTCATCATGCTGCCAACTTCCACCCAATTTCTATTCTCAGACTCTTCCTATACTGTCACCATAGTCAGTGTCTTCATCATCTTTGTATTTTCTTACATATTGACTACTTCTTTGGTTCTCAGGACAGAGAAAGACCAATACGTGGCCCACCAGCTGTTCTAAGCTTAAACTCCAGGATATAAATAATTAATTAATAAAGCAAAACAATCAAATAATTTGCATAATTTTTATAAGTGGGGAAGCAAGATCCCTAAATGGGTAAAGCACTCGTCATGCGTGCATGAGTCCCATTACAGGAACCAGGTGGAGAGAAAAAGCCAATCCCAGTGTTGGTGTTGCCTTCTGACGCCAAATACTCACTGTGGCATACATGTGCTGTACACACACACACATGGGGGAGGGGGACAGACAGAGTGACAGAGGGATAGAGAAACAGAGATGTGATGAATAATATTTTAAAATTATCAGTTACTTGATAGACTAATTAGCCAATCACTCTACAAAGTCCCAATTTATTTCTAATATCAGAGATCAGACCTCTACTCTTGCCTGATGCGTCTAAAACAAAAAGGGGGAACTGTAGCGAGCTGCGGAATGCTGCACCTTAAAGATGGAGCTGGTTTCCGCCTTCCACCTTCCCGATGGTGAGTGCTCTCTGTCACGAACAACTCCATATTTGGCTAAGGCTGAGGATCTGGCTTGCTTCCATGTATGTGGACCTATCTGCATTGCCCACGTGGCTCGCCTGGGTTGGCTACCCAGAGGCTATTTAAGCTGTGGGCTGGCTTTCCCCAGGGTTAGATGATTGTTCAAGGTTCCTGAATAAACTGCATTGGAAAAAAAAAAAAAGAAACTAGTCATTAAAGACTTGATTTATTATTTAAAAAAAAAATACAATTTGTTTCACAAAGAATGGTGGCAGACCACAATAAGTAAAAAATGGATAGTGAAAATTATTTTATTTCTAGTCACGGACAACATTCTAGTTAATATCTAGTCAGTGTAGCCTTGGTGAAATTCCTGACTGCTTTAAAGAAAATAAAAAAAAAAAATCTGTCTGAAAGGAAATTGTTTCAGATGTGTTCACTCCTGCCTGCTGAGAGCTCAATACCCAGCATTTTATACCTAATCATAAAATGTATCCACCTTTTTTATCCAATGTAGCTAGAAATTAATAGTATCATTTTGATTTTACATTAAAATTCTATGATTTCTTCTTAATGTCAAAATATGTCCCTTTAAACTTCAGTGAATGTCACTAATTTTTAAAGAAATTGATACTCTGTTTTACAGGATGGTACAAAGGTTTGTTATCCTGTGGGATGGCTTACATGTACAGCTTCTATCCAACTGGCTTTTGAGAGGCCAATCATCTGTAATTTAGCAGGGATTGTAGTGTTGGAGCCTTTTGCAGATTCCATTTCTCCTACTTTTGAGAGTGCTTGTCTACTTTACAAAAAAGAATAAAAAGGAAACGAAAAGGAAAAAAAATGCAATCTTTTCTTAAATTCAAATGAGCAGATAATTCTCCTTGATTGCCCCCTCAGCTGGCTCCTGATGGGCATCAGTCAAGGGTCTCAAGACACTGTTCCTTAAAAGAAAGCAGATTTGACTGTTTGAGCTTTGAATATCAACTATCTTGCCCTGGCAACCAGTGAATGTAATCACACACAGGTCTCCACGGGCCTCCCAATTCAGTACTGGCTTATGTTTGGTGACAATACAGTGTGTTCAAAGGCAACTATTCCCTTGAAAGTGCTCTGTGGTTCTCTAGACATAGAGTGAGTGGACACATTTTTTACTTTTTCTTATTCTTTCTCTATCTCTCTGTCTGTCTCTCTTATTTCTCTTTCTCATCTTCTCCTATAGTTTTCTTTTCTTAGAAATTTTAATGTTAAGAGAGTCATCTTCCATAAGAATCAAGTGCAAGACTCTACGCTGCAGGGTATCAAAACAAATGCTGAAACCTACAGCAAAACTTTGGGCATAGTGCAGGGAATCTTATGAAAGAAATGAGAGATAGTAAGACCTGGAGAGGACAGCAGCTCCACAAGGAGAGCAACAGAACCAAAAAATCTTGGCACAGGGGTCTTTTCTGAGACTGATACTCAAACCTTGGACCACTCATAGAGATAACCTAGAACCCCTGCACAGATGTAGCCCACGGCAGCTCAGTGTCCAAGTGTGTTCCTTAGTAATGGGAAAAGGGACTGCCTCTGACATGAAATGATTGGCCTACTCTTTGATCACCTTCCCCTCAGGGGAGTGCAGCCATACCAGACCACAGAGGAAGACAATGCAGCCACTCCTGATGAGACCTGATAGACTAGGATCAGAAGGAAGGGGAAGAAGACCTCCCTTATCAGTGGACTTGGGGAGAGGCATGGGTTGAGAAGAGGGAGGAAGGGTGGGATTGGGAGGGGAAGAGGGAGGGAGCTACAGGGGGGATACAAAGTGAATAAACTGTAATTAATAGTAATAATAAAGAATCAAGTGCTGGCTGTGGTTAATGTAGTGTGAGAGAGTTGCTGGGGGTTGGTGACCACAATCTTTCTATCTTCTTACTATTCTTCATGTTTGATTTTCCTCCATCTAGTCACTGTTACTTTCACAAGTTTGACTGTGGGTCTCCATTCACAATAAGAAGAGCTCTCTGGATAACCACATATTCAGTCTCTTTCTCTTCCTCACACAGGATGTGGCAGTGCATCTAAAAAGAAAAAGTATGGATTGAGATAAACCTTCAAATAAAATAACCCTTACACTTGGAAATTTTCCTGTAGCTAGGAATGTCCACATGACCCAGTTCAGCATATTAAAGACAAATTTCCCATTTTCTGAATTTGTGTCCTGTAAAGATTTTCAAATGTGTGGGAGAGGTTTTTGTTCTGGACTTTTTTTTCACTTCTTCTTCTTCTTCTTCTTCTTCTTCTTCTTCTTCTTCTTCTTCTTCTTCTTCTTCTTCTTCTTCTTCCTCCTCCTCCTCCTCCTCCTCCTCCTCTCCCTCTCCATCCTCCTCTCTCTCTTCCTTCCATTCCTCCCCCTTCTACTTGTCTTCCTCCTCCTCTTCTTCTTTTTCCTGCCCAGAGAAAAACAGCAATTCCTAGACTTTTGTCAGCCATCATGAGAGTGAGAAATCCATAAACCAGGAAGTTCAGAGTTAGAAGGAGCAACCATCACAACCTCAAGAGGCTAATCTGAAGAAAAGCCATGCTCTAAGTGATTACAACACTAAAAAGCAGAATTCTTGAAAACTGGTGGTATGTTCCACCCTGAGACCGAAAACAAGATGAGGACTTCACAGACAGTGTGGTTAATACCTGCTTGACTTTTTTCCACCAAGAGAGTTTCGGTTTTGTTTTTCGCCTGGAGTTTAGCACCCACAAACAGGTCTCCTCACGCAAGGCATGCAGTTCTCTTGGGGGCACTGAGTTCCCTAAGGTGAGGCAACACATTTTGAACAACCAGAGCAATCTTGCTTCCCTTCAAGACACCAAGTCTAACTAGCATAGCAAAAAATTAAAATACATCTTAACCTTATCTCACAGGGCTGACAAGCTTGTCCTCCAGCTTTTCTTCACACCCAGGGGGCCCGTTAATGTAGGAGTCATCTAAATCACCTCTGGATTAGACGAAAGAACTTCTGAAAAAGTGTCAAAACTTTCTGAGAGAAGAGGCATAGTTGGTCCTGAGGACAAACAACAGACACACCAAATGCCAGTCTTTTCTTTTAATTAAAAGCGAATGATGGTAGCCACTTCTGTAGGAACTGGCACCCTTCCTTCACTTGACAGCCTCTCATTTGCAGGAAAACGGGTATTTATTTTGATCATCTTCACTGGGAGAGAGACTTCCTTCTTCCTATATACTGGCCAACAAAATAAATTTATGTTCATTTACATAATAACCTCAGCCATTAATGTCAAGCTGTCTGTCTGATGGAACTTTGATATTTCTCTTGATGCAAAAACAGTCTTTAAATTTTTGAAAAATGGGACTGGTCACCATCATATTAAAATAATTGGTTTCAGGATCTGGAGAGATGACTCAGCGGTTAAATGCACTGCGTACTCTTCCAGAGAACCTGGGTTCAATTCCCAGCCCCCCACACAGCAGATTGTAACCATCTATAGTTTAAGACCCAGGGGATACAATATCTTTTTCTGGCCTCTGAGGACACCAGTCATTCCAGATATAGTCAAGTTGACAACTGTGAACAGCTATCACAGATCTGGAGATCAAACTTAAGTCTTCAATTTCACTTAGCAAATGCAGTTACCCTCTCAAATTGTCTCACTGTACCCTAAGAAGGTAGTTTTAACAGACATTATGGGTGAGGATAATTTATATCTGCTTCTTGTTATATATTGTTATAAAGATAAAAAGCTTTTCAAGTATCATGCCATAATAGGATATGAACTGTATCTGCAGTTTACCTTAGTTTAACAGCAGTTTTCCACACTACAGTGGGTTGATTAAATAAGCTGAAGGAGCCTTATGAAAAGAAGATATTGCAAGATAATCCAGAACCTTAGAAAAGGAGCTGTGAACAATTAACATACATTTATAAAGTTATTGGGACTACTCATTAAAACAGCTGTTTTGTCAAGGATTTCTTTGATTTAATACACATTATTGCAGATCATGTCTGTGGTATTCTGTGACATTTCTCCATTTACATTGCTTTTAAGAATCACCTCCTGCCTATACCTCTCTTTCTTCTTACTCAGGAAGACTTCTCTAGTCTGTTTAATCCTTGTCTGAGGCCATTCTGAGTCTGAATATATGGAAGCATTTTCCTTTGACTGATCTCTTCAGTTCTATTTGGCTATGACTCTCTGTGGTGGTTTGAATAAGAATGGCCCCTATAGGTTAATAAATTTGAATACTTCATCATCAGAGAATGCCACTAATTGAAAGGATTAGGTGTGGTCTTGTTGGAAGAAGTGGGAGTGGGCTTTGAAGTTTCTAAAAGCCCATTTCAAGCCCAGAGGCTCTTTCTCCCTGCTGCCTGTGGATTAATATGTAGACCTCTCCACTGCTTCTCCAACACCATGTCAGCCTGCATGCTGTTACACTGTTGACCAGGATGAAAATGGACTAAACCTCTAAAACTGTAAGAAAAGCCCAATTAAGCAATTTCTTTTTTATAAGAGTTGCTATGGTGATGGTGTCTCTTCACAGCAGTAGACCACTAAGACATAATCCCATTCATTTGTTTCTGAGATTCTCCCTTCTCTCCTCTCTACCACTGCTTCTAAATGTGTCTTCTTGCTTCTTTGCTTCTCAAGTGAACCTCCATTTTGATTTCTCAAAACACTTTCCAACACTTCTTCAAACTACTTATATCCACCTTGCTAGATCTACTAGGTTTATCTCTAATCCCTTAGAAAAGAAGCCTTAGTACTTCCTCCTCTGATTCCAACTTGGGTTTGCTTTTCCATTTCTACATGAGATCATTTGCATTGTGCTCCATGCCCTTCATTCACAATTTCCTCTGCCTTTTCATCTCTCTAATTTCTTTGGTCCTTTGATGTTAAAAAAGAACAAAAACAAACACACAAACAAAAAATATCCTCATAAAACTGCAGTTGCCTTTTCTTTCGCTTCTCTTCTCTGTTTGGTAGAGAAAGACAACTCCTGTTTTTGAATTTACATCATACTCCATGGGAGAAAATCAGAATTGGAAATAGGAGTTTTACACTGTTGCAGATTAAAATATATTGGCATATCATATAACTCTAGAAGGTTTTTTTCTCTTCCCAAACTGAAAATAATACATATGTCATAACAGATAAAATTCTCAGAACAGTATGTGACAAAAGCTAAACTACTAATAAGCAAAAACTATAGTTATTTATAACCAAAATTTATATAACTTTTATTGTTTTTATTTTGGACAACTTTATTTATGTATGTAATACATCCTGGTTTATTTACCCTTATTTTCTCCTTAGGGTGTTATGGTGATGGGTATCAATCTCAAGGCTTCCTGTAGGCTAGGCAAGGACTCTGTCACTAAGCTATGCCCTCAGCCTTCCATTCCTCTCAGATGTCAAGGTCTTTCCCTAACATTTAGCATGTGATCAAGATCACTTAGGTCTTACATTGGTAACAGATACTCAACAGTGGATTTTATGGCATGTACAGTGCCAAGAGTTATCATTAAAACATGCTACAATAAAACTGACAAAAATACCATTTTAATAAATTGATAAAGAAGTGGAAAGTTTTTATTTGCACCATTTTTGTGCAAAATGGAAGGTATATATACAAAGGAGAAACTAGTATTTCAACCAAATAACTTTAAGCTAAAGTTGAATAGTTTAAAATAGTTCAGTAAGAGAGTATATTTACAACTCAATCTATTTTACCATCTCATCTTGTCTATCAAAAGTATGTTTACCAAAACTATTTAATATGGAGGGTTTTTTTATTTTAATAATAAGGTCCACCCTGCTTTGCTGGGTGTATGACATTGTAAATAACATTCCATAGTTGGCACTATGAAAGAATCAGGGAATTTCAATCCTAATTTCATTATGCATGTAATAACTATAACCAGAGGCCTATAGGTCAAAATAAATAGTAATATCTTATGGGAGATGAATTTGGGTGAAATAAGAAACTCTGGAGAAGAAAAATGTTGCTATGGCAACTTTAATGTTCACAAGCTGCTTTTGAAGTCTCTGCTGCCTTGGTAGGCTTTTGGCATTTAACTTTCTTTTCAGCTTTTTATTTGAGAAAAATAAAAATCCCTTCACTGCTGAGCCCTAAAATGTGACAATGACAATCTGCTCTGTAGTCTTCTGAGATCTGTGTTAATAACTCAGCCTACTTACAACTCCATGGTATAAAGACAACTTAATTGGACTGAAAAGAGGGTGAAGAAACAGCAGTATGCTCCAGCTAAGTTAGACTATTTCCTTCCAGGATGGATCCAATGGAAGAATATGGAACAATTTTAGTCTAAGGTCACAGAGCTGACAAAAATGGCTCTTTAAATCAAGTGTAAGGATATCGTGAGATGCTTTATTAGCACAACATCTAATGTCCGCATTGTTTGAGAGAAGAAAAGTGTATACTATTTCAATTAACAAGTGAGTCAAAAGTGTCAAGTCAAACAAGAAACTTCTGGATCCAAAATTTGTAAATGGTATTTTTATCTTATTCCCTGAGCAACTCAAACACATCATTGCCATCTACATGTCTGGAAAGCTGAAACTTAGTGAGACTAAATCCACTTCTGCGCTGTGAATCTTACCGGCATAGCTTGTGTTGTTGATCCTCTTCTTACCTGCCCACAAACTCAGTAACAACTGTCAGTAAGAGATAACACTCCGTTACCCTGCTTGAATTTCAGGATCGTTGGTTTGGTCACAGGAAGCATACTCTCTTTATATATGATTCCTCAATGAAGCAACCTACCAGTCATAAATGAGACACTGTTCTCTCTCCCTCTAGGCATCTAGAATTATTTTTTTATCAATTATAGTTTATTCACTTTGTATCCCAACTATAGCCCCCTCTCCCACCCCCACCCAACCCCACCCTCCATCCCTCTTCTTCCCCTATTCCCCATCCCCAGTCCAATGATAGGGGAGGTCCTCCTTCCCTTCCATCTGAACCGGTGTCTATCAGGTCTCATCACGACTGGCTTCTTTGTCTTCGTTTGCGGACTGGTAAGGCTACTTCCCCCTCAGATGGAGGTGATCAGGGCCAGCCCATGAGTTCATGCCAGAGATGGTCCCTATTCCTATTATTGGGGAACCCTCTTGGACACTGAGCTACCATGGGCTACTTCTGCCTTGGTTTTTTTTGTGATTTTATTTATTTTTCTTTTTTATTATTAATTACAATTACACTTTATTCACTTTGTATCCCCCCATAAGCCCTTCCCTCCTCCCCTCCCAATCCCATGCTCCCTCCCCCTTCTTAAATGCCCCTCCCCAAGTCCACTGATAGAAGAGGTCCACTTCTCCTTCCTTCTGAACTTAGTCTATCAGATCACATCAGGAGTGATTTCACTGTCATCTTCTGTGGCCTGGTAAGGCTGCTCCCCCCTCATGGAGAGGTGATCAAAGAGCAGGCCACTCAGATTATGTCAGAGGCAGTCCCTCTTCCCATTACTATGGAACCCACTTGGACACTGAACTGTCATGTGCTACATCTGTGCAGGGGTTCTAAGTTATCTCCATGAATAGTCCTTGGTTGAGGTATGAGTCTCTGGGATGTTCCCTATGTTCAAATTTTCTGGTTCTGTTGCTCTCCTTGTGTGGTTTCCGCCCTCTCCAGCTTTTACTATTTCCCACTTCTTACATAAGATTCCATGCACTCTGCCCAACAGTTGGCCAAAAGTCTCAGTGTCTGCTTTGATAGTATGCAGGGCAGAGCCTTTCAGAGACCCTCTATGGCAGGTTCCTAGGTTGTTTCCTGTTTTCTTCTTCTTTTGATGTCCAACCTCTTTGCCTTTCAGTATGGGGATTGAGCATTTTAGTCAGGGTCCTCTGTCTTGATTAGTTTCTTTAGATGCACAGTTTTTAGTAGGTTTATCCTATGTTATATGTCTATGTGAGTGAGTATATACTGTGTGTGTCTTTCTGTTTCTGGGACAGCTCACTCAGGATGATCCTTTCTAGGTTCCACCATTTACCTGCAAATTTCATGATTTCCTTATTTTTCATTGCTGAGTAATACTCCATTGTGTAGATGTACCACAATTTCTGCATCCATTCTTCACTTGAGGGGCATCTGGCCTGTTTCCAGCTTCTGGCTATTACAAATGAAGCTGCTACAAACACGGTTGAGGAAATGTCCTTATTGTATACTTGAGCTTCTTTTGGATATATGCCTAATAGTGGTACAGCTAGATCTTGAGGAAGCACTATTCCTGGTTGTCTGAGAAAGTGCCAGATTGATTTCCAGAGTGATTGTACAAGTTCACATTCCCACCAGCAGTGGAAGAGGGTTCACCTTTCTCCACAGCCTCTTCAGCATGTGTTGTCACTTGAGTTTTTCATCTTGGCCATTTTGATGGGTATAAGGTAAAATCTTAGAGTCGTTTTGATTTGCATTTCCCTAATAGCTAATGATGTTGAGCATTTCTTTAACTGTTTCTCTGCCATTTAATATTCCTCTACAGAGAATTCTCTGTTTAGCTCTGTTTCCCATTTTTTAATTGGATTGATTGGTTTGCTGTTTTTCAGCTTCTTTTTTTTTATTTTTTATTTTATTTTATTTTCTTCTCAATGCAGTCTATTCAGGAACCTTGAACAATCTTCTGACCCTGGGGAAAGCCAGCCCACAGCTTAAATAGCCTCTGGGTAGCCAACCCCAGCGTGCCACGTGGGCAATGCAGATAGGTCCACAAACATGGAAGCAAGCCAGATCCTCAGCCTTAGCCAAATATGGAGTTGTTTGTGACAGAGAGCACTCACCATCAGGAAGGTGGAAGGTGGAAACCAGCTCCATCTTTAAGGCACAGCATTATGCAGCTCTCTACAGTTCCCCCTTTTTGTTTTAGATGCATCAGGCAAGAGTAGAGGTCTGATCTCTGATATTAGAAATAAGTTGGGACTTTGTACTGATGTTCATTTAGGTGTCATCCTTCCAAAGAGCATCAGACCCGTCAGATACCTTTTTCTCAGAGGCAGAACCTGGGGCATCAACCCACATGCAATCAGACATGCTCTTCTCTGGGTCCAAAGCGGCTGACCCTGAGTGCAGTGCTTAGCCTCGCATCCTGAGTGTAACATTTTAGCTTTTTTTGGTAGCCAGCCATGCTTGGGGAGACTGTCCTGCTTCAATGGCTGTAAAGGCCTGAATGATCATGGCTGCATTACGCTGTTGTGAGACTCTAATCTTGCATATACACCACAGGCAAACCAAGAAGACCAACACCAGAAGGCCTGCTAACGCTCCCATGCCCACCCATTCCTTCAGATGATTCATGGCTGCAGCAATCCATGATGATAATCCTGTGGCTCGTCCTGCCTCCACTCTGGTAGAATTTACCGTAACAATGGCCACTCTCAGCTGCTCCATCATAGTATCGTATTCTCCAGTCCAATTACCTAAAATATAGCTAGACGATTGTTTAGACAGATTTGCAGCACGGGAAAAATTCTCATATTGTATGCTAGTGACACAAAGTTCAGCATACTTCCATTGACAGCCATTGCCTTTACTATGTTTAGATATGTGCCTTGTATCTCTGATCTCTCCAAGACTTTAAACATGAATGGATGTTGGATTTTGTCAAATGATTTTTCCGCATATAGGGAGATTATCATGAGGTTATTTTTCTTTCAGTTTGTTAATATGGTGGATCACATTCATGGATTTCCATGTATTGAACCACCCCTGCATACCTGGGATGAAGCCTACTTGATCATAGTGGATGATATCTTTGATGTGTTCTTGTATTCTGTTTGCAAGTATTTTGCTGAATATTTTTGCATCAATGTTCATTAGGGAGATTGACCTGAAATTCTCTTTCTTTGTTGGGTCTTTGTGTGGTTTAGGTACCAAGGTGACTGTGGCTTCATAGAATGAGTTTGGTAATGTTGCTTTTCTTTCTATTTTGTGGAATAATTTGAAGAGAAGTGGAATTAGCTCTTCTTTGAAGGTCTGGTAAAATTCTGCACTGAATCCATCTGGTCCTGGGCTTTTTTTTGGATGGGAGACTTTCGATGACCGCTTCTATTTCCTTGGGGGATATAGGACTATTTAATTGATTTACCTGGTCCTGATTCAGCTTTGGCAAGTGGAATCAATCAAGAAAATTGTACATTTCATTTAGATTTTCAAATTTTGTGGCGTGTAGACTTTTGAAGTAAGTCCTAATTGTGTGGATTTCCTCAGTGTCTGTGGTTATTTTCCCCTTTTCGTTTCTGATTTTGTTGATTTGGATGGTGTCTCTCTGACTTTTAGTTAGCTTGGCTAAGGGTTTGTCGATCTTGTTGATTTTCTCAAAGAACTAGCTTTTGGTATCATTGATTCTTGAATTGTTATATTCATTTCTAATTGATGGATTTCAGCCGTAGGTTTTATTATTTCCAGCGTCTACTCCTTTTTGTTGTGTCTGCTTCTTCTTTTTCTAGGGTTTTTAAGTGAGCCATTAAGTTGCTTGAATGAGCTGTCTCAAATTTCTTGTTGAAGGCACTTAGTGCTATGAACTTTTCTCTTAGCACTGCTTTCATTGTGTCCCACAAGTTTGGGTATGTTGTGTGTTCATTTTCATTGAGTTCTAGGAAGTCTTTAATTTCTTTCTTTATTTCTTCCCTAACCCAGCTGTCATTTAGTAGCAAGTTGTTCAGTTTCTATGTGTGCTTAGGCTTATTGCTATTTCTGTTGTTGAAGTCCAGCTTTATTTAATGGTGATTATATAAGACACATGTGATTATTTCAATCTTCTTGTATTTGTTGATGCTTACTTTGTGACCATATATATGGTCTATTTTGGAGAAATTTCCATGAGGTGGTGAGAAGAAGGTAAATTCTTTTGTGTTTGGGTGTAACGTTCTGTAAATGTCTGTCAGGTCCATTTGTTTCATGACCTATGTTAGAAACATTGTTTCTGTGTTTAATTTCTGTCTTGTTGACATGTCCTTTGTTGAGAGTGGGGTGTTGAAGTCTCCCACTATTAATGTGTGGGAATCTATGTGTGGTTTAAGTTTGATCAATGTTTCTTTCACAAATGTGGGTGCCTTTGTATTTGGGGCATAGATGTTCTGGATTTTGATGTCTTCTTGTTGGAATTTTCCCCTTGATAATCATGAACTGTCCTTCCCCATCTCTTTTGATTAATTTTGGTTAAAAGTCTATTTTATCAGATATTAGAATGGCTATTCCTGCTTGCTTCTTGGGTCCATTTACTTGGAAAGCTGTCTTCCAACCCTTTACCCTCAGGTAATGTCTGTCTTTGTGACTTAGTTGTGTTTCTTGTATGAAACAGATTGCTAGGTTTTGTTTACACATCCATTATGTTAATCTTTGTCTTTTTATTGCAGAATTGAGTCCATTGATGTTGAGAGAGATTAATGACCAGTGGCTGTTAGATCCTTTGATTTTGATGTTGGTTGTTCTCATAAGTTTGTGTGCTTGGTTGCTTTTTGTTTTACTGTAGTGAGGTTAATTACTTCCTATGTTTTCTTGAAAGTAGCTAGTTTTCCTGGGTTGTATTTTCCATTCTAGTGTCTTCTGTAACACTGGATTTGTGTGTAGGTATTGTTTAAATTGGTTTTTTTGTCATGGAATATCTTGTTTTCTCCATCTATGAGGACTGAGAGTTTTGCTGGGTATAGTAGCCTGGGCTGACATCTGTGTTCTCTTAGCGTCTGCATGATATCTGTCCAGGCTCTTCTGGCTTTCATAGTCTCTGTTGAAATGTCAGGTGTAATTCTATTGGGTTTGCCATTATATGTTACTTGGCCTTTTTCCCTTGCAGCTTTTAGTATCTTTTCTTTGTTTTGTATACTTATGGTTTTGATTATTATGTAGCAGGAGGATTTTCTTTTCTTGTCTAATTTATTGTGTGTTCTGTAGGCCTCTTGTATTCTTATTGACCTCTCCTTTAAGTTGGAGAAATTTTCTTCAATGATTTTGTTGAAAATATTTTCTGATCCTTGGAGCAGGGAATCTTCTTTTTTCTCTACTATTATTCTTAGGTTTTGTCTTTCTATGTTGTCTTGAATTTCTTGGATGGTCTGTGTCAGGAATTTTTTAGATTTAACATTTTCTTTGACAGATACATCTATTTCTTCCATTGTATCTTCCATACCTGAGATTCTTTTATCCATCTCTTGTAGTCTATTGCTTATGCTAACCTCTGTGGTTCCTGTTTTCTTCCCTAAGTTCTTTCTTTCCACAATTTCCTTCATTTGTGTTTTCTTTAAGTTTTCCAATTCTGTCTTCAGGTCTTGAGCCATTTTGTTGATTTCCTTCACCTGTCTGACTGTATTTTCCTGTTTTTCCATCAATTCTGTCAGCTGTTTGTTTGAACAGTCCTCTTTTTCTTTTATTTCATTCAGTGTTTTAAGCATTTCCTCTCTATAGGCCACAAACTGTTTGGCTGCAACTTCCTCTATTTCTTTACGGATGGCCATCAACTGTTTTTATCTTCCTCTATTTCTTTACACATTTTATTTGTTTCCTCTGTTATCTTCTTCATGATCATAGATGTTAGGTCCTCTTCTTGCATTTCAATTTTGCTGGGGTGTTTAGGGCTTCTTGTCCCTGGATAACTGGGTTCTGGAAATGCCATATTGCTCTGGCTTTTGTTGGTTGAACTTTTACGCTGACCTCTACCCATTGGGTTATCTTAGGTGTTTGGAGTTGGTTTCTGGTGGTTCTTGGAATCCTGTGGTGGAGAGAATCTCTTTGGCAGGAAGATGGTTTTTCCTGAAGGAAGCCCTCTCAGCTTTTTGGGTATAGTTACTGGATGGCTGGTGTTATTCAGGAGTTGCCGCTGCTCACCTCAGGCATAGAGACCTGAATGGTAACTGTGGTCCTTGTTAGTCGAGTGGGCTCTCCTCTCACCAGGAGAAGTCCCAAAGACATCTGCCCAGTTTCTTGCTGTGAATTTAGTGATCTGATGCTGTAACCTGTGTGTCCCGTGGTTTGGTCGGTTTTGTTAGGGATAACTGGTTGCTCCTTGGAGCAGTATCTGGGGGTTGATCTCGGGGATCCCAGGCTTTTGTAGGTCTGAGGTTGGGGCTCTGTGCCCCAGTACCCAAGCAGTAATCTGTGGCAGGTTGGTACCGCTCTCCTGTTAATAGCAGGCTATCTGGTGCACATCAGGTCCTGGTTTGGGCCAGTCTGCAGGACCTTTTCTGGAGATATACTGGGTGGTCTAAGTCTGTCCCCTTTGCTTAGTTCCCTGTGAGGATTTCTCCAGACAGTGACTCCAATTCTCTGGTGTCCTGGGGCGCACAGTTCTATCTGTGAAGAATAGTTGGTACAAAGCAGGTCTCTGGGCTGTCGGCACGTGCGCCTGCCTGCTAGTCTGCAGAAGCTGGGTGCCCCACTACACTCTGTGATTCCAGCTTGGGGCCAGATCAGTGATGGCGGCTCTACCTGCAGGTCTGAGAGAGACTTTCCCCAGGTAAAGCCTGGCTGGCCCAAGTCAGTACTGTTTCCTTCCTTCCCTGTGGGGGCCTCTTCTAACAGGAACTCCCAGTGTCTGTTGCACTAGGGTGCACAGCTCTGTCTGTACAAGAGAGCTGGCGCTTGGAGCCCAGTTCAGTGATGGCGGCTGGAATCCTCCAGTGTATGAGACTTTTTCCAGGGGAAGACTGGGTGACCTGGTGACCGTGGCCAGTCCCGCTACTTCCCTTCCCCTTGGGTTTTTCTTGTGACTGGGACTCCCCGTCTCTGGTGTTTTTGTGCCCACCATTCAGCCTGGGAAGGTGATCAGGACACGCAAGCATGAGGCTCTGGTCTGGCGATCTAGTGCCTGTGCGAGCAGGGATCTCTTCCGGGTTCTGGCTGCATGGCCTGAGAGTGGACCCAACTGATTCCCATGCCGTGGAGGTTTCCTCTCACCTGAGGAACACAATCACTGTTGTTTTAGGGCCCAGAGTTCAGTCTCTTGGTCGCTGTATGGAAAATGTTGTCCTGCTCTGCAGATGCAGTGTTCTCCTGATGCCGCCATCTTGGCCTCCCTCTAGAATTATTTTTAAAGCCATCACATTCATTGTTCCCTTTTCTAAACTAAGGCTGAGGTCTAGACACCTGATAAAGTGGAGTGAATTGAACAGAAGGGTTTTCAATTAAACAAGTTTTGTAAGAATGCATCATTCCTAATTGTCTGAGAAAGCGCCAGATTGAATTCTAGAAAGCAACTCCCGGACAGCCAAGGCTACACAGAGAAACCCTGCCTCGGAAGAAAAAAAAAAAGCTGGAGATTTGAATGCTTTCCTTAAATGGCCCACAGTGGTGATGATATTTGGGATAAATGGTGTCCATCGACTCAGTTAAGCTTGCTAATAAACTTTTAAGAATCATAAAAAAAAAAAAAAAGAAGGCATCATTCCTGGCTCATGGCCATTGGGATATATTGTTTGCTTTCTGCTTTTTATGATGTTGGTGTTAAACACAAAACCATTATGTAAGGAAATTGAGATTCTAAATTCATTTTAAAGAAAGGGATCCTAAATTTGAATGTAACAAAGAACAATAGTGTGTTATCTCTCTGTACTCACCACAAGGAAACAAAAGGAAAATGAGACTCTGAAAGCTCGTATCTCTTTATTGAGTCCTTAGCCATACAGACTCAAAACCCTGCTTCAAATAACCTAAGGTGTGCCTCTTGAAAGCTCTGGTTAGAAAATATGCTGATTCATTTACACTAATGAACAACTCCGTTATTTTCATCAAGCAAGTTACAAGTTACACAGTGAGCTACACTGAATGCAGATAAAATGATTGACTACCAAATTGCTTACTTTGTGGACTAATGTTCTCTCCAAGGAAGAATATTTGAACATATATGCATATATATGTGTATATATGTATACATGTATGTGTATACACACACACCAGACACACACATACATATTGGTTAGATTCATCCCTAAAATGCTTTACATCATAGCTTTGACCTGGAACATACCTTAATTGGTGTTTCTTTTAAAAATTAAATGCACCATTTAGATCGTAATTGGTTTTTTTTTCTAATCTAATTGGCTATAAATGTAAATTCACATTTACTGCTTAGAATAATGGCTCCCTCTATAGGAACATTCTTGTAGAAGTGGCTTAGGAACCGCGAAGCTTCTAGAATCAATTGTCTGCACCATTCTTAGCTTTTACCACATCACCCACCTTCTAGCTTGTTAGCACTTAGCATGTGTAAAGTCCATGTAGCATTTTTAACTGGAGACCATTTAAGAAGACCATTCAAATAAGAGATCCTTGGGTAAAGCGGGGATGGCTCTTGGGTTATGAGTGCTTTTGCTTATCCAAAGGACTCCTGTGCAGTTCCCAGAATCTGCCAGCAGTCTTACAACTGTGTATTCCAGCTCCAGCATTCCTAACACCCTCTTCTGACCTCTATGGGCAGTTTGCATACATTTTGCACTTATTCACAAAAACCCATACACTAAAATATAATAGTAATATTAATGATTATGATGATATCTTTCAAAAATAAAGAGGCTAGCAGTCCACAGTTTCATTTTGAATATTAAAACCATTGCTTTTCTTTTTAAATCTGTACAAATAATGGGATATTTGCTGGCTTAGCTTTCTGGACCACTTCAAGGTATTTTCATAAACCCTGATTTTGTTTTCTCAGTTTACTTTGGTTTGTTATTTAAGTAGTAAGTATCAATTTACACTTTCTATCCATTTGTCATTTAATTGCAGTGAAATATTTCACATGGATGTGCTTTATTTCTGTGTGAACATACCTACCATCAATCCTAATTCATTCAAAATGATTTAGCGACCTGGTTTCTTCAAGGAGTATTCTAAAAATATAAGGAAAAAAAAAAGAGGACAAAACCAAATTTAAATATTTTTTTTCACAAGTCCATAGATGAAGATCACAGTTTTGCACATTGGGTCTGTTTTTTGACTGGGTGTCAACTCGGTCACCTAAATCTCCATCATTAAATGAGTGCACTGGATCAGGCAGCATGAATGAAGTACCTCCTAGTGAAAGCTTTCTCAGGGGAAAGCAAGTGACCGGCAGACAGCATGCTATAAGCCCTCTCCATGCAGCTTAGGTTTCCGATTGGAAGTGTTGCAGATATGAGTGGAAAGATGTCCTGGCAGGTGGAAGGCCAGGAAGACCACAAAGTCACACCACACAACAAACCTCACACAAGAGATTTATTGGAAAAGACGCAAAGTGGGTTTCCTGGGTTGGGGTGAGAAGCAGCAAAGAACTCAGCAGGAGGTGGGCTGTATATAGTGTTTTATAGAGATTTCCAGGGTAGCCAGGGATTGGTGGGATTTTGTGGCCTTATTTTGGGGCAGTCTCAGGGATCGCTAGGATTTGAGCTCAGGTATTGGTTGGCTTTCAAAACCTGGAAGTGAGCTCAGACGTTTTACCCTCCTGTGCAAATAAACATATGAACACCGTCTAGATTTCCTGCTGCTAAGGGAAAGAAAGCACGCCCGGTCAAGCCCAATGATGCTAGTGCTGCTCACAGATGTTTTAGCTCCTCAAACTCAGTGAAATATGCTAATTTGAAAGTGTTTGTGAAGCAATTCAGACATGAGATAAAAATAATAAAAAGTAGAATTGTTAAATTTCTTAACAATCTTGAGCAGCCTTAGAAAGTTTTGACGCAAACTTCAAATGGAAAATCTGAAAAGAAAAAGAGGATTGTCAGTACTCAATCATGGTTTTTATCAAAACTCCTTTAAGACCCCTTGATTCCACTTAACTAAAACACTGGGGACAGATCTTTGCAATAATGTGGATATATAGAAATCTGACTCTTTTATATACTGCCTCTGAGAACCAACAAAATGCCATCTGGATGCAAGGTTTTCTTTTAGGTCAGAGTTTTACTGTTTCCGCCATAGCTGGAGAGACTGATGGTGGCAATGTGAGGTCACACTGTAGACATGCGAATCAGAGAAGGGTGCTTCCTGGTGATGGGCTCAATTTCTTCTTTTTACAAGATATCAGCCCATGGGGTGGAACCATACAATCTTCCCTCCTCAACTGAACCTCTCTAGCAACACCTCATAAAAGTATGTCTCCTAGGTAATTCTAAATTCTGTCAAGTTCACAATTAAATTTAAGCGCCGTTATTTTCATTACAAGTAACCAATGAGATAAAGAATGAGAAATAATTTAAAAATCGCAATATATCTTAAAACTGTTCCTGAAATTCCACCCAGGGGAAGACCTAGGAAACTCCCATAAGGCAGTAAAAGCAGCAACAAACACTTCACCAAGAAGCAAGAGGGGTTTGACTATGGTGTTACTGCATAGAATGACTCCTTCATGTCAATAAACTTGAGAAAGAAGTGGTAGGTTTGATACATACCCTCTTCTTATCTCGTTTTTGTTTACCTACATGATGTAATGACTTTTCTCCTGGAAAAGTCGCAAGGATATACTCTTATTAAACCAAAATAACTGAAATCTAATGTAAACATCCTTAAAGAAACACCCACATTGCAGCCCCAGGGGAAATAAACAAGGCCATGCAAAATTGCTTCCTTTGTCTATAGCTTCTGGTCTTGCTAAGAAACCTAATTCCTGGCTCATTTCATACCACAGTCAAGCCTTTTGTTTTTGTTTTTGTTTTTCTAGTGTTCCGCATTTCCCATGATCCTCATTGACTTGCCATTGTCAAAATTTCCTCTCAGTGGACTATTTAATGTTTTTGCTGATTTGAAACAAATATCATATTGGTTTCCTTTATTCCAGAGAAGGGAAATCTTGGTTCCCATAAGTAATTTCCTTAGTCATTTAATTTGATCTGGGAATTACTGTATTTTTGGTAGTAGTTGGATCACAAGATCTGAGCTTATTATTTGAGACTATGAATTTGAGACTGCAACTTCCTAGTAAGTTAAAAAAAATTCTCTCTTCTGCCCCTTGTTAAGTCGATACCAAATGAACATCAGGTTAATATAGGTGTCTTTCATTTTGTCTCTGGCACACAAAAATTCTTGATGAAATAATATTTAATATATAATAATGATGTCAAGAAGATGGTGTTATTGAGGAATTGGTAAAGAAATGTCTTTTTTCTAAAAGAAAGATGGCTTCTAAAGAAAGGAAAAAAGAAAGAAAGGAAGGAAGGAAGGAAGCTAGGAAGGAAGGAAGGAAGGAAGGAAGGAAGGAAGGAAGGAAGGAAGGAAGAAAATAATAATAGGTAAATGCCAGGAGCAGAAAGCAAGTTTGTAAACATGGTCATATCTAGAGCTACTTAAAGCATGTTTAAGAAAAATGTCACTTGCCTTTTCAATAGATGCCTGCTATTTTTTTTAAACATGGAACTAATTGGACTATAACAAAATAAAAAAATTAAAACCAAACCAAGCAAAACCCTCTGTAGTTTTCAGATTTAATTTTCTCAATTTTCTAAAGGAAATATTTTTAATAATTTAGATGGTTTCCCTTTTCTCCATGTTTACAAATTCTAATGCTGTATTCTTATTCTCTGGTTTATATATTTAGATACCATTTCTTGATGTCATTTAATGAATAATTACTTTCAATAAGGTCTCTCTATTGAATTATATTTTTAGAAATAACAGTGTTTCTTTGATGTGAGAGAATATTTCATGTTGAACATACAATGACCTTTTGTTTCTTTTACAATGTTTGCTTTTTTACATCAAAGTCTGGAAGAATTATAAAATATAACCCCATGACAAAACCATAAAATGTAGTATTCGTCAACAATAAAAAGAAATAAGTAAAAATAAATAAATTACATATACATGTAGACACAAAGATGGAATACAGTGCAATAAGCTAAGTGGCAAGAGTTAAATTTCAAAGTCTACTAAATATGTTGGATTTATATGATATTTGTATGATATTAGGGAAAAGGCAAGACTCTGAAGCCAACACTGACTGCTGGTCACCTGATTTAGGGGCTGGAGTAAGATTACCTAGTAGAATAGAGTGGAAACTGGGGTATTGATGGTATTATTCTAGATCTTGTGTTGTTTATAGGACTACATGCATTTTTGATATAGGCAAGTGGGTATAGTTAAAAACATTGCTTTTGCAGAATAAAAGCTATACCTTAATACAAACTAAAAATATTGCTCAATATGCTAACTTATTACATACTTCTTCATAGGCTCAACATGTTTCTTAATGCCTTAACACATCTATCTGGGAAAAAAGACTTCAAAAAAAATCACATATGACCTATCAATTGCTTTTATTCATAAAGGAGTCCCACCTAGCCCTTGCCTTCCATTTTGCTGCTTGCTGTTCACTGATTTTCCCCTGATCTGATTTGTGATTACTATATATGATTTATGTGCAGAAATATCCTGAGTGGGGTAGTTGGTCTGAGGACTTCAGTGCCTTACTTTTCAATTTTTATTGTGTGCTTCTGTTTATTGAAGCCAAATAAGGATTTTTATATACCAAATAAAGATTTACTTCCTATTAACCTATATTAAATACATTTAAATTAACATAACAGTGTAAATGTCAGAAATAGGATAAATTAGAAAGATCTAAATAGAAACCTGAGCATTAACATAAACCACACAGAGAGAGACAGACAAACACACAGAGACAGGGAGATAGAGAGCCAGAGAGAAAGAGAAAGAGAGAAAGAGAGAGAGAGAAAGACAGATAGAGAGAGAGAGAGAGAGAGAGAGAGAGAGAGAGAGAACAATTGTCTCAGATGCTAACAAATGGCTTTACTTCTCCCAAAGCATCACTGAGATCATAGAGAGGCATGGGAAGCCAGCTGGGAAGGAGAGCATGAAGGCAGCTCATCTCATAACCCACTATTGGATGAAATAATGAAAGATCATCATACATCCGTAGGGAAATAAACAGGATCCTGCAAATCATTTCTATGTGCATAAGCCTTCAGCGTCTGGAGGAAAGCCTTTCTCTGCTTTATGAGAACTATATTTAAATTCCCCAGGCCTTTGCCTTCTTACCTAGAACACGTTGGCCTGTGCTATCCCTCTATCTTCTTTCTGTTGCTTAAGGCCCATGTCCTTTCTATGTCTTCATTTCTAAACAGAATTAGCCTGTGGTTTGCTTGTCTCACATATTTTAGAGTTATGTAGCCAACATGCAATTTAAAACTCAATGCGGATATAGAGTTTTTCCCCTATTAATATTCAATTTTCTTCCCTTCTTTATGGGAAAAGAAAAAAACAAACAACAACACACGTTTACTACTTCAAAATGAATCACTTTCTTTTTAAAAATTATGTTCTTTCCTTTGATTTTCTTGCACAGGCCCTCAGCATTTCCCAGCTCTTGCTCCTCCACTACTGCCATTTTAAAACAACTGCATGGAACTTTTTAAAGGAACATGGCTCTATTTCAGCCCAGCTTTCTAGATCCCCATTGTTTCTTTGCCTTCTGCCACTGTCTGAATTGGAGTGACTCCAGTAGATTCTCCCCCCTGGCTTAAGAAAAAAAAAATTCCCTTGTAAATTATGAGACTGGTATCATCACAACGTGTCAAAAATAGAGCTAGAACTTTCTATGGTAGGAGCCAATTTTTAAAGTCCCAGTCCTTAAGAAAAGGTCGAAAGATATGTGTTTTTCAGTTAGATGAGAATAAGAAGTTCTGACTCTGGGAAGATGGCCTCAGTGATTAAAAGAACTGCTTCCTCCTGCATAGGACCGTAGTTCACTTACCAACACCCACATAAAAACTTCCAACCATCTATAATTCCAGTTCCGGAACATCTGATGACCCACCTAGTCCTTGCACAGCCTCAGGCACAGTCCTCACTGGGGCAGTGAGGGAATAAGGAAATGACAGAGACACACTGATACAGAATGATTGAGGTAGAATGAACTGGGATGGACAGTCAGACAGAAAAGCCACCATAACTTGGAAGCTCAGCATACTCATGGTATGCAACAGAACATTTGAGGCTTATCACATAGAGCTGAACAAGAAGACAGAGGTATTACATACGGATAAACAGGGATGCAGGGTTTTTGATATGCTGCTGGATCAAGGGGGTGGGCTCAGCTAATCTTAGTAGGAGCGGACTCTGTGGGGAGCAGTGTTAAGGACCTTTCTCTGGTGAGAAAAGGCTGCTGTGGATGTATTCTGCACATGCTATCACCATCTGCACATTGACTAGATATTTGCCACCCATCTGATTTTGGGGAATGGGAGAGGGGTTGCTTTACCCTTCTTATGGGTCTGAGGCTTTTTTGTCTTTGACATGGTCATGTCCTTCACTTACTCAAGGATTCCTCCATTCCACAAAAATAAGAAAAACAGAAATGATGAGTACTGTTCACTAAAGACTTCTAAATTCTTAGGTAGAATTTGATGAATAAATTATATATATTGATTGATTAGGTCAATGTCATTTCAATTTCTCTTGTTGCTTACCCAAAATATTTTTAAACCACATTGAATACAGTTTTTAAAAATATTTTCGGTGAAGCACAAGAGAATTGCAAGGCAGAGTGAGGAGGTGAAAATAATATGTTTGAAAGTTTTATGTCCAGCTTGAATGTTGGCAGAGAGAGGTTGGGAGTATGTCCTCATTAACAACTCTTTCATCTCACTGTCTGGGGCATTTTTATTTTACTCTCAAGAATTAGCCTGCATGAAAATCAGCCTGAAGATTTTTCTGCAGCTGCAGACAACCTTGTGTATAATAATGCAATATGAGAGTCACATTCAGTCTCTGGCAATATCTACCTGAATATGCCTTGTCAAGGCAATATGCTAGCTGTGCTCTTGTGTTGTTCTTTCAGAATGAAAATTAGTAGTTCATGTAACAAAGCAAGACTGGAAAATAAGGCTTGGTGGCTACAAATATGTGGCTCTTCCTTTAGGCGTACTCAGCTTGAATTTGCTGTGGAATTAGTTTGCTCTCTTTCAACTCGTTCCACCACTTGGATGTCTATCTTCCGGATTTTCACTGTGTTTAAATATCTATACATAAACTAAAACATTAGACTTCAAAAATACCATTGCATGGTACAACTTGTATTTATGTGAGGGCTGACTACTCTTTGCTTAGTTCAATTGTTATGTAGGTGGGAAGGAAATAACTGTCACATATCCATTGAAATGTGGCTTTACGTGTGGCAATATTGCATAACTGTAAACAGAGCATGGCTATTCTGTAGGTGAGGTTTACTTTCTGTTTTTCTTCTTTTTCCCGCTGTCTCATACACTGCCTCCTTCAGCTTTCCCACTTCTGCTATAATCTTCTGCAAGGTTCACATGATTATCACCACACTAAGAAATTGATTCTGTCATATTCTTATGTTGGCAATCCTCACAAAATATTGATGAAGTCCTGCAAAAGCAGGTATTCCCAAGTATTTTTTGGTGGAAATTATGACTGGCATTGTCTCTCTAGATGGAAATAGTGGATTAGAATTACAGAATGAGCTGTTGGCAGCATAAATTGTAATAGGGCATTCTTACTCAAATGAACAGGAAAAAGGCTGATGAATACAGAGAGACACAAAGAAGAGAAAAAAATGCACATTATTTATAATGGCTTTTATAAAACATAGGTATGAGTTAAATGTTCTCCTTAGAGAAAGTAGGTCTGGGGGAATGTCCATAGAATATTTGAATCTTAAAAACCTGGGTTTGAATTGCTAATAGCTTTATATTAAGCACATTAAATTCTGCTCTAAAATGTCATCCAATTCTATGAAATGAGGAATTATGACTTGTCTCACAAGGGTTTGTAAGGTACCTTATTTGATGAGGAATGTGAAATTCAGTACCTTACCTTTCTGTAATGGCTATTCTTGGTTGTCAACTTGACAACATCTATAAATAACTAAAATACAAAAAAAAAAAAAAATAAAGAACACAGCTGTGACGTATTTCTGCTTAATTTGAAGTAGGAAGATCAACTTCTAACCTAGGTCTTTGAGGTGGAAGCACATGCCTTTGTTCCAGATCTTTAGTTCAGATCTAACCTAGGCCACAACCCTCTGCTGGAAGGCTATCTGAGGATGTGGAAGAAAGAAGCTTTTGCCCTTTACCTGCTCCATGTCATCTCACTAGCAAGTCCATTTCTTCCCTGGCATTAGAACCTATGCATTTGGAATGACAGTGTATACTGAAGACCAACTAGGATATCTAGCCACAAGTACTGAGCAACTACTGGATTCCTGGACTTTTAATCCACAGCTAGCCATTGTTGGATTAGCTAGACTATAGCCTATAAGTCATTCTAATTAATAGCCAGGGTGCGAGGGAGGGAGCAGAGAGAGGAGGGGAGTTTTGTTCTGTAGGTTCTAGACTCTAGAGAACCCTGACAAATACACATTCTCTTCTGATGCTTGTTTTCCTAAGAAAACAAAGGATTACACGAGAATGGGAAGATTTGAGGAGGATTCAGGAAGTCAATCATGTACATTACATAAAAATCAGAAAGAGGTTGTAAGGGTTGATGGATTTGTGGAAGAAACATCATGCGATGAGAGAGAAGTTGGATGAAAAGAATTAACAGAAACAATTTTTGAATGCCACAGCTAAATGGAATACTGGGCATGTTAATTTAAAATCTAAAATAGAAGAAGAAGAATCAAGGAAAAAAATTCAACAGTGGGAAGCTACCTGGAGAAGTAAGATTGTATTACTAAAACATACCTTACTCTTCTAAGAGCTTAATAACTGATGTCTTTGGCACACTGCTTAATACACTGGCCTTTCCAGGCCTAATCATAGCATCCTGTCAGAAGTATTGGAAATACAATTATTCTCCTATTTAGGAAGCTTTCATGCACTATTTTTGCACACATACACACAATCATCCAAGCTTCTCCCTGAGATTTCACTATGGTACCGTGGTTCTTTGTTTTTATCTTTAAAGGTGTGAGGTCTTTGTAGGAGTAATTGCTATAACTGTCTGGAATATTGGAAGGCTACTGAAATAGTTTAACTTGGACAGCCTGACAATGATGTGCTATGAAAATGTGCTATCAAGAAACCTGTGTTCAGTAAGGCCTTCCCATGATGAAAACATATACAGACCACTGGAAATCACAATATTCTGATTTGTTCATGTCAGATCATAGCACAGTGACTTTAAACAAGCCATAAAGCCTGAAACTGACAAATGGCCAGCGACTTTGATTCAGTTTAATTTCTGCCTTCCTCTCCCCCTTGTTAAGAAGAAAAGTGAAATAAAATATAGTGACCAGCTTCTTGTAACACTAGGTTATAGGGAATCTGCTAAAAAGACAGCTACCTGCTTACTTATTTAAAACTGTTTACTCATTTCCCTGCATTGCTGTGAATTCATGTGTTGTCTCTGTTTCTTTCGTATTTTTAATTTCTGAAACCTATTTCTTCTGGAACATGCAGCAGTATTATTATTGATGGTTTTGGGGATCAATCTTAGGAGCTTCCACACTACCATTGAACTCCAAGACTGATATTTTGCTTTTTAAATAAGGTCTCGCTCTGTAACCTAGGCTGGCCTTGAACTTACAATATTCCCAACTTCTCTCAAGTCCTGGTTTTACAGCTGTGTATCACCAGGTTTGGCCTAACAACACTCTTAAATGAGCTCAGGCTATCTTGGTTCATATATGTTTTTTTATAGACAATGTTTTGTAATGGTCGAGCCTTATAGCCTGTCTTATTAATGTGTACATAATCTATGTTCTGGTTGCTTAAAGGATTCTGCTGCATGACCAATATTTCTGAAATGCAGTAAATGACATCTGCATCAGAGTGGTTACTAATGCCTATTCTTAAATTCCACCCAACTACTTGTATCATGCCCTCATTTGCAAAAGACAATGCTTGAAACACTTCCTCTTTAAATGAAGAGAGGGCTCCTCTCGGCTTTCTTGACAACCTGGCTAAGTGCCTCTCCAAAGAGCTGGAAGAAATTCCAAGTATTGTCATTAGTCACTGACAAGAACTGTGTAAGGATGTGTGAGTTCTTGTGTTGTCTGGGAGCTGGGTCTCTAGAAACATTCTTAACACTAATCCAGAATGCTATTTTGACTTAAGTCCAAAGTTTCAGGGGCACACAAGGAATAATGTGCATGCCATAAACAATTCCCTGTTGCCTTTTTCTATGATTGGTTAACTAGATTTAAAAAAAAAAAAAGGATTCAGTGGTCCACCAAAAGCAAATAAATAAGATTCTAATTATAACTTTTTTTAATAGGCTGATTAGGCATAAATTTTGTTGTCCATTCATGTGTAACAGTCATGATGAGTAAATATTCATGGCCTCAATTTTCCTTAATTCCTATTAAAGGCTACCATTGGGATATGCCAGCAACTTAACAGCTTAGCTCTGCAGTTCGCATAGTTATCTGCTCACCAAGGAAGTGAGGTGGACTGCCTAGAGGGGGAGGGGTAAAGGGCACAGTGTTAGGTCTCTCACAGCAGTTTCCTATCGGTGCTGACAAATGTAATTGAAAAGGTGCAGGCATTTAGGTTGAAATTAAAATTAGATGAGATAATTTGTTCAGGCATGGTATTCATATCCATTATCCCATACTTATAAACCTGAGGCAGAGGGACCCATAGTTTGGGACAGCCTGGGCTACACACACACAATACAATGCAAAGCAACAACAAAACATGAATTTAGTTCCTCAGTAGTTTAAACACAGTTCCTTTCCTGTGCTCCAAAGCCACGTTTGGAGACTAGTACTGGAGGATACAGAACAAGCTGAAAATATTTGTACCATCCTCTGAGATAGCTCTGTGGTCATACGATGCTCTAGGTGAATATGTATCCTCTTTGAGAAAACAATCAGATACTACAGTAGGGTAAATAGTTATTTACCATTTATAACTAATTAGCTACAAGAGAACAAGAAAGAGTTGCTTTTAAGCTCATGAACTGAGAATCAGCATGAACTGAGAATCAGCAGGAGAAAGAAAAGAGCAGAGAATCTAACATTAATGAACTCTGGTATCTGATAATAAAAACAGAGTACTAAGAAATATCCCTCCAACGCATGGTGTGTGTGTGTGTGTGTGTGTGTGTGTGTGTGTGTGTAACACTTTGCACCTTTCTCTCCCTGCTTATCTGTGGAATCCGCACTTGCAATTCCCCCACAAGCATCCCATTTTTCCTCTTTCTGAGCCTATACTCTATTATTCTCTTAGCATTTATGTTACTGACCTCTATCTTCTCTTGGAATTCTATTCTTAGCCTTAAACCCTAGGGAACTATGCTCATATCTTTATGAATTAACGTGAACATTAATGTACAGCCTATTAAATACTGTCACTTCGTAGACAGCAATTCAGTTAGCCAAGAAGCCCACAGCATGGTGAAAGAAACAGAAACAACCAAATTGAATTGTGGTATGGTATATTAGTTCTAAAGATTTCATGGGATCATGGCAATTGTGATGGCCGTGCAGTCTTTTATGCAGATATGTCATTGTAGATAGTTATAATGGGAGCTTGAGAAAGGGAGAGAAAGAGAGAGGGGGAAGAGAGATTCTCAGATACAAGGAAAGATTTGAGTCAAAGTTTTATTCTAGATGGTAAGCAACTTAATATTTTAATTTGCAATTACATTATCATCAATAACCTCTAACAACATTTCATATTTATGATCCACAAGATTTTTGTGAGATAGTCTCATACATATTTGATTTTGTTCTCTTTTCTTTCAGTATAATTTTTATGACTTTTGTTGAATTCATTTAACTTTATCAGAGTCTACTAGATCCAGCAGAGAAATTTCAGAGCAAAAATTGCTAAACAATATATAACCATATAATTTAATATGCAAAGTTTCTATCATTCATTTCTAAACAGAAGAGTACTGTGAGTTTCTTTAGGGGTGAAAATGGCTGGTTCATACATGTTTGCTCCTGGATTTACCATCAGATATCTTTCTAAACAACCCACTCCTTCATGATATGCTTCCCTTGGCTTGGCTCTGATTCTTTGGAGAGGCAGTGTATGTTCATGACATACAACATAGATTTGTGTCCTGAATCAAGTTTTAATGTGATTAAGCAGGTTATTTAACTTCAATGCCATTTAGTTTCTTTATTTTAAGCTCTTAATAGTCATAATATTCATCTCTTAAATTTGCCCTTGAGCGAAACAAGATGCCGGTAAAGCCCTTAAAATACTGCTTGTACCTACCCAGAAATAGAGTAAACTGTGTGTTGCTAAAGATGACAGTGGTACTAGGAAAAAACACCAACCTGTAAGCTTTGTGCTATCCCTGAAATAATATTTTTTTGATAGTTTAACTGAATCAGGCTTTTCCTTTTGACATGAAATCCTCTGAGTTCCATTTAAAATCCCTACTGGAAAGTTCATGGAAATATTTTCCTGATTTTAAGGCTTTTGTCTTTTGCCTTTCACACTGAGGTTTCATCTGAAATTAACTTTTGTGTATAATACTATGGGATGAAGAAATCCAGTTCTTTTCCTTTCCTTTTACTTTTGTTTGGGATGCAACAGCTGAGTCAATATCCCAGCATCACTTTGTGAATGTTGCTCTCATCCAAAAGTAAGTCTCTGTCTTTGTCATGCATCAAGTTTTGTTAATTTGCCTTGTAGAACTAGAATAAGTTGTCCTGGTGCAAAGGAACTCTTCTGTGTATCTTCAACATAGATTGATGTTCAAGCACAGTGAATCTAACTTCAGATTGTAATCTTATAGTAATGTAACTGGGCCTTGGCCAATCATAACAGCTGACCCTGAAGGGTAATTATGTTCTAATTAATCAATGACTAGAGTGCACCAATCAGGTAACATCTATGTCTTATTTCCCATACATCCACTTATAAAAATCAGTCATTATCTTGCAAATAGAGAACATTCAGAATCGATTTTTGTCTAGAATGTACACTTGTTCTAAAAGCTGCTTGCTTAAATAAATATTGTTAAATTGAGGTGATCTTAGCATTTGACAGCCTTTTCCCCTTGAGTTTTCTACTAGTTAGTGGATCTATTGGTGTTCTGAGGCAAGTGTACCATTTTACTACTATCTCATTTTGCATATGCTTATTTTCATAGTGTAACATATTTTAAATTTTTTTCTACATAATATATTTTGATTACAGTTTTCCCTCTCTCTACCTCTCCCAAGTCTTTCCCTTCCTTCCCTCCCATCCAGATGCATTCCTAGTCTGTCTTTCATTAGAAAAAAGGGATTCTAATGGATAATAATAAATATAATATGATGAAACAAAAAAAAAACACCTAATACTGGAATTAGACAAAACAAACCAAAGGGAAAGAATCTAAAAGAATGCAAGAGTTACAGACTCACTTGTTCCCACACTCATGAGTCCTGTAAAAATGCTAAATTGGAACCATAATACATACACAGAGGACCTGGTGCAGTCCCTGTGCATGCTGCCTCCGTCTCTGTGGATTCATAGGAGCTTTGAGCATGGTGTTTTAGGGCCATACTTTCTTATCTATCAACTCGGGCTCTCACACTCTTTCTACCTGCTCCTCCAAAGGGTTTTCTGAGCCCTCTGAAGAGATTTGATGGAGACATTCAATTTAGGGCTGAGCGCTCTAAGGTCTTTCAATTTCTGCATAATTTCTTGCTGGGTCTCTGAGTCTTTGTGTTTGTTCCCATCTGATGATGGCAGGGCAAGGCATTGATCTATGAGTATCCAGGTCAATAGAAGTCATTTTATGGCTATAGGCTTAGGGTATTTTTGTTGTTGTTTTGTGTTGTTTTCTATTGTTTTGTTTAGAGCAGTAGTATAGGTCCCTGGACTATATAGGCTCACGACTATAATATATCTTACCAATATATCTAGCAATTTGTTTTTTCTATTGTGTTGACTGTTTTGGATGAAATTTAAAAAACATATTTAAATGTATTTTACATAACATCTTTTTATATTGTTATTTAGTACTTGAAAGCAACAAAATGCAATTTTATTTGTTTTAGAATTTCTTCTCAAATTCCATCTGATTTTCATTTAAAATGCTTCGAGTTGATATTTGAAGTCCAGTTTTCGTTATTTTTGGTATTCCTCCTTATTTAATGGCCATATTTTCTATTCTCTTTGATTAGAGCAGACTAGTTTAGGAAGACCGAGAAGCTGTTGTCTGAGTTGCAATTCTAGAAGCTGGGGTGAAGGCAGACAGACTCATTGAAAGGTTAGCTTGCACAGAGCTGTGGTAGTTTGAATAGGAAAGGTCCCCGTAGTCTCTTGTATCTAAGTGCTTCGTCCACTGGGGTGGCACCATTAGGAGGTATGGCCTTGGAGGAAGTATGTTAAGGTGAGGGCCAGCTTTGAGGTCTCCTGTGTTCAAGCTTCACCCAGTGTAAAATTCCAGCCTCTTCTTAGCTGCCTTTGGATCAAGATGTAGAACTCTCAGTTCCTTTAGCACCTTGTCTGCCTGCAGGCTGCTATGCTTCCTCACATTATGGTAATAGACTGAAACTTTAAAACTATAAGCCAGCTCCAATTAAATTTTTTCCATTATAAGAGTTGCCTTGGTCATGGTGCCTCTCCACAGCAATAAAACCCTAACTAAGACAGAGCTTAAGGGCCCTAGACCCCTAAAGAAAGGGCTACACTGAAGATCATTCAGGGTTTGCTGACTGACTGGCTATATAGATGAGTTGGAGGCTTGCATCTTTTATCTCCACTCATTTAAATCATCTTTATCTTTTTGATCATGTTTTGTGACTTTTTTTTCTAGCAGAAATCATAGAAATCTTTATAAGACTTTGACAGAATAAAACTTTTTGGATGTAATATCATAATTAAATCATATTTGCAAAGCTTCTAATAGTAAACAGAAATCCAGTTAAATTTTGTGTATGTGTTTCATATCTAGCAATGTAGCTGCACTTTTACTAGCCTTCTATGTGGAGTTTTCAAGATTCTTTCTGTGGACAAATTATTAATCCCATTATTGTCATAAATTATTTACTTTTTAATTTTGTTTTACTGACTATAACTTTTAAGACAATGTTAGATCGAGTAATGGTACTTTTATTATAACTGCAACTTTAAAACATTAAATTTCTGTTATTTGTTTTAAAAGTGTTTGCCATGGTTTTGATGTTTCCTGAGGATCTGTTGCCATTACCTCTCATCAAGATAACAAAATCTTTTACATCATGGTTAGATTGAATGTTTCTAAATTGCATTCCTCTGTAAATTGAGAAAACCAGTTTTCTTCTTTAATATGGTAATGTGCTAAAGTGTAAATATCTCCAATATTAGCTAAGTAGCAGAAACCACATATAATCCGATTACATAACAGCAAGTGATCTGAATGGACCTTTCTCAAAGGAAGACATGCAAATACTTAACTGTATGGTCAATATCCTTTGTCATCAGACATATATAAATCAAAACCTTATAGAGATAATTCACTCACTCTCTCTTTCTGTCTTAAACACACACACACACACACACACACACACTCAAAAATACTGACAAGGATGCAGAGAAGGAAGACTTCTCATAGACTGCTGGTAGGAATGTAATTCATAAAGGTGAAGAAAAATGTATGGAGGTTATTCAAAATATTAGCATCACCATATAATCAGCAGTTACAGCTCTGAGAGCATAGGGAAAATGATATCATTATATCAAAAGACAAATCTCTGTGACCTTAAGATGTACAAGAAAGGATATATAGTTGGAATGGCTACAATTTTATATCCTCTTGGCTTATACACTAAAATTATTGTTGAACTAGAGTTTCATTTAAATGCTACCTTAGCTGGGTCCAAGAAAACACTTCCTTTTGTGTTGCATATAAATATTAACTGCCTGTGGATTGGTCCAAAGTAGAACAGAAAATCACGTGTTCTACCAGTCTTATTACCAACTTTACAAGTCAGAAAGACACATGAGTAAACAGCCTCATGATATCCATTTATAAAGCCTACATGTGTGCTCAGTAAAGTTGAGTCATTATTTTCAAAGCATACCGTGAACAACAGCTCTGGCATGGCTAAAACTTTCATGATGATAATGCAGCTGTCCCTGCTTATCCATATGGGATACATCTCAAGACTTCTAGAAGATGTATGAAACCATCACTAGCACAGAATTTTATTCACTATCTGTTTTCTTCTCTACTTACACTGAATCTGAACATATACATTAGGTACAGAAGGTGATTAACAAAGTTGGAAAGTGGCTTAGTGGCAGACAGTTTGCCTAGCACACACAGGACCCTCATTACTATAAAAAAATAAAAAGACAAGAAAAGAATGAGAGGGAGTCAAGGAGGAGGGAGGGAGAGAGAGAGCAAAAGAAGGAAGAACAACAATAACTAACAAAAACGAAACCATTAAAACACTATAGTATAACATATTTTGTGGCTATGATTTTTGTGTTGAAAAAGTCAAGGGAAATATTAACATTTTCAAGTGAGTTTGACTGTAGATTACTACTCAGGTAATCCAAACTGTAGCAAAGGACAATAAGCAACTGTTGCCATGTACTGGGAGGGTCCATTTTCTCTTAGACAAATAAGATGAGAAACAAATTATAGATAAAAACTCTAGTTTGGTTACAGGTTTTATACCATTGTATATTAATTTAAGAATTGCAGGTTCTTCACCACCACCAACAACAACTGAAAACTTTACAATTAAGAAATTTTCCTGTCAACTTTTTTTTCTATGTTCTATTGGTTATTTAAACAATCTGCCTGCTGCTGCTTCAGGAAATAAAAATCCCAGACGCTTTGTGTGCTGATTAAAATCTAAGCAATCTATGAAGCTTAATTAGGAAAAAATGAACAATAAAGTTTTATTCGGCTTCCTAAATTTTAGTGGCTAACATGTTGCTTTATTTTTCATTACTTTACTTATTCTCAATCCTAAAAAGATTTGACAATTCTCATCAAAGAAACAGGGTTTTGCTTTGTGTAGATTATGTAAAAGACATAAAATAGAAGCATTGCACCGGCTCCTGGTATTATATCTTAATGTTTAGGATTAGTTTTAAGCAGTTGTTCTCAATATCTACTGTCAACATTTTAATTGTCCATCCTAGTAGTTTCCTTTGACTGTCCTGAATTTTGGTATTAGCTCCTGGGCTATTGGATAGAATCTAATTCATTCCCAATTCCTCCTGTAACTTTCAGTACATTCACTATGAAGCAGAAAGACTTGAAAAACAGGGCATGGAAGTAGAGATTGCATAAAATTCTTTATCCATGAATCAGTATATAGGGGACTCATAACAAATGTTCCTTGATGGTGCAGATTTAATATACTCATTCGCCAACATTGTATATCTTAAAATAAATATTCATTTCTCATCATATTTATCTTTTGAAGTATTAAAACCTTTGAATAGCTGGAAAGAATTCTTCTTCCATTTGGTGCATGAAGAAGCAAAGATTTAAAGGAATTGTCTATAGTAATGTGTAGTTTGCGCACACTGACAGAGAAATAGCTATGGTGGTAAAAAGATGTAGAAATAAAAAAGAAAAAATATATCTCATAATTTTGGAAGATTGGAGATTAAAACATTCACCGTCAGCAATCTGTAGACCTTGGAACATGAGGGGTATAACTTAGCCCAAGTCTGAAAGCCTAAGTGATATGGAAACCTGTGTTATAACACAAGCACAGAGAAGGTGAGTTTTCCTAGCCCAAACTGAAGGGAGCATCTTTTTCCTTTTGCTGTGTTCAGGCCCTCAGTAGATTGGCTGCTGTCTGTCCACACTGGAAGGGCAATTTCTTCACTCAAATGATAATCTCTTCTAGAAACCCCCTCAAAGACATGTCACAAATTCTGCCTGTGTAAAAAGTTATTGCAGAATTACAAGGAAATGAGAAAATGATGTTTCACGTAGTTTGTTACAGCACATATTTCTGAAATGTATTTTAGGAACTAGTGGAAACACAGAGTAACATCTCCTGGATGGCTGGGAATGACATGAATTTTACAATAGTTAAATTTTAGCTTTTCTCAAGATTAAATGCAATTTAATGTCCTAAGTGATAAAGTTTAAGAATACTATCTGCATCTTGTAAAATATGAGTAGTGCTAGACTTCATTGAGAAACAGTGGCTAGAACTGAAATGAGATGATTTCATCAAAAAGATATTATTGTAGAAACAGTCAGTCCCACCACCGACTTTAAAATAATCTCTTCTCTTTGAGTAAACAATAAAGTCATCCCAGAGTAAAGAGATGAAAATTGAGGTTGGCAGTGTAGTGACCTAATACAGTGAGAGGCTGCTGGGTAGGTCCCCAGGGTGACCTCAACTTTCCGAACTGGAAGAGTGAGCACTGCGGAGTGTGCCAATCATAAACACACCATGTAGTTGATCAACGTCCTAATAATTACCAACTGTTACCACAATAGACACCACAAAACCACTAAGAAAGATTATATATGACTCCTTATGGGTTGGTGATAGTTTGTTTTTTTTTTTTTAAATACTGTTACCCATTGAATGTAAGGAATACATAGGTCTGCGCATGCACAAAAATACGTATGTGCCTGTGAAGGCATAAGTCAAGTTATTTGGGGAAGGAAGCATGAGAAGGTGAAAAACTCCACACACAAACACAAACACACACATATACATATGTCATATATATAGCATATGTATGCATATATTTACATATATGAATGAAAATGTCATGATAAATCCTGTTATTTTGGAATCTATTTTAAACAATTGGGTATAGAAAAATGCACATTTACATAAATGTAATTTAATAACTCATTGCTATTTGAATTTTAGGAGTTCTTACCATTTCTAGTTATTATCATTTGCTCAGCTTTTTAAAATACCCTTTTTCTGCTTCTCATTAGAAGAGTTACTTTATTTACCTAGTTTCAATTTTTTAATCAAAGTTTGAACCTCAGCAAAAGCATTGCAAGCAAATATATGAGGCGATGCCTAGAGTCTGATATATTAGTACTCAGTGATAAGAAAATCTATTCACTTGCTATTTGTAAAATCATAAATTTATATAATGTTTAAAGTGGAATGACAAACTATACCAAGAACGTAAATGATTTTCATTCCTTAAGCATCTCTATTCTTAGACACTCACCTTAATCAAATAATTCAGTAGAAAAAGACACAAAATGTCTAAATGATTGATTGGGCTCCAATTTACAATTGTGAAAATATGGTAGAAAAATCTACATGTATAAAAAATGAGAAATTTGTCATAACTGATCAACTATAATTTATAAAGTTTCTTGAGGGTATAAGTGTGCTTATGATTTTAATGGGATCATGAATAAAACTGTATTGAGTTTTATTCAAGTGGGTATCTGATAAAACACTGGGCCCTTAGTCTTTACCAGGAAGTAGCTATGCAGCTCTAAGGCAGGGGTCTAGCCCTGTTCTTGTGTTCATCAGCTCCCACTTGGCCTGTGCCATCTTGTCAGCGTGTTCCCTCATCTCTGAGCTTTCATGTATACAGGTTCTGATCTACAACATTTAGCACACACACAGGTGTGTGAGGCTCTCTTTCCTTAGATTTAGAGCAACACTCACTTCTTTCTACAAATAATCTGCCTGCCATGAGAAAATGCTGTCATCTGGCAAACTGAGGTGAGCCCTGAATGTTTAATACAACTGATATCCTGTGGAGCAGTAGTCAAGTCCTGACCATAGACACCAGTCTTCCAAAGAGACTGTGTGTATTTGCCCTGCCTGGCTGGCTGAGAACATTGCTGCAGGCTGCCTGCATGACTATCTCACAACTCTGCTGATGGCTTGGCTCCCTGCCTAACTTCACAGCCAGCAGCAGGGCTGGGCCAGCATGATTATCTGGGTGTGAGGGCAAAGGCATGATTACTTAAGAATCACTCAGCCTGTAAAAAGGCCTGTTGTTGTGCAGCTTCCCTCTGCCTTGCTCTTCAAAATCACTTGAGCTGATCACAACCAGCCTAGCTCAGAAGAGCAATGTGTTCATTTTAGCTGCTATCCCTAGGAGCACAGTATTGTCATCAGAGATTCTGTCAATCACTAACACTAACAGAACAAGGGATGAATTCTCAGCACTCCACAAGTACGAGAACCCTATGGAGAAAAGGAGGCTTTTTCCTTGGTTTGAAAGTAGATAATGCTCTGAATTTTCCTCCATGAAAGCGAAGGATAAGTGACTGAGAGGAAAGAGATCTGAGAGGTGGTATGATCTCAGAAGAGGAAAGGGGCATCAGCTTCAAGGACTAATACATGCAGAGACCAGAGCGGGCCAGCATCTCCTATCAGAGCTCTGCTGCCCACCCCAACCTCATTTTAATCTGTGAACATTTCCTTTAGGAAGTCAACAAGCCCCAATAGAAATCATGGTAATAGAAATGGCCCTCTGCTTTCTAAAATGAAAGTCTTATGAACAGGGGCAGGGTCTGAGGTGATCTCCCCCATCTATTACTCAGCTCTTAGGAAAATAGTCTGGCAGAGAATCGTTCTTAAAGTTCCTGTGTTTGTTTATGGCACTATTTTATCCCAGTTCTGTCTGTACCATTTGATGTAATGGTACATCAGCAGGAATAAAGAAGAAGGAAACCTTGTCCCAGCCTTCATTTATTTAAGAGTGGACGAAGGTTATGCGCTAACTACGGACAAAGGAGATGGTGGGTATTTCGAAAGAGGTGAGAAATGGAAGCAACACCACAGAATAACAGATTGCAAAAACAAACACTGCGGAGAGAGAGAAATGAACAGTCTCCTCTCATTCTTACACATTGTAGACAGAAAAGACTCCTAGCCAGACTCATGGCGTGAGAAAGGGGAAGGAAAAAAATGAGAATGGAAAGAGGAAGAGGAGGGGTAGGGAGAAAGAAAGGGAAGGGGAAGGAAGTGATAAAGGGTATGGAAATAGCAAAAGAGAGAAGCAGGAAAGTAGAAAGGGATCGAAATGGGGTGTTTCTCAATATGAACAGAGTCTGAGGTTACAAGTTTAAGGTTTCATAAGTCCTAGACTCACTTGCACAAGTGGCCACAGGCGCTGACCTAACATTGTGCCTTTCATTACTATGCATGGTAACATGGAGCCATCATAGCCCTATGAAACACATCTTCACTTTACAGAGTTTAAATCACAACAAGGCCTGCTGACTCATTGGAATAATTTCAACATGACCTGCTATTATTGCTCTGTAATATGAATATGTTTTTCTCTCTTATGAGCATTTTCTAAGAAAGGTTTTTCCTTATATCTGATTCTTGCCTCATCCCTGTGCCACATTTAATTAAATTATTACATCAACATTTTGTATCCCTGCCAAGAAGCGCTAAGTCCAAGAGTAATATTTTTTTTAATAAATCAAAAGGATAAAATAAAATAAATAAATGATTTAGGTGGCAAAGGGCAGAAAAGTTCAGGTGGAACTCAGAAAGGGTCTTGGCTCAGCTTAAAGTTTAAAGTGCATTGTCAGCGGATTCATTCATGGTGGTTTTCAGGTTATAAGACAAGATTTTTATATTTTGTTAATTATGGCTGGAGTTTGAGAGACATAAAAGAGAATAATGGAAAAGCAGAAAGTAGTGATGGACAAGTTGGCTGTACCTATCATACTCAGAAGACTCATTTTCCATGACAGAACTTCTCAGCAGAAGCTCTTCATGGTGGATTTACCAGGATGACAATCAATTTAGAGCTCTTCTCCTTCCCTTTCTCCCCTGTCCCACTCCATCTCCCTCTTTCTATCCTCCTTCTGCCAATATTTTCCTGTTCACTCTTTCTATCTTTCTTTCCCTCTCTCCCTCTATTTGTTTCTCTCTGGTTGTGTTTTTAATTTACTTTTACAACATGATTTTTCATGAACCAGGAAGGAAAAATGACCTTCCCATGGGTAAAGTTGATATAATACATTTTTTTCTTTTTTTAAATATATACGAATGTCTTTGAGCCATTTCTTATATTGTGTTCAATTTAAGACACACTGACACACACACACACACACACACATACACACACATTGATAAGGCACTCCATATATTAATTAAAACCTTTTATTCTCATGACTGTGTTAAGCAGCCAACATGGATTTGCTTTTGTAACCATAAAGCAACAATGGCAGTGCAGTGCCATTTATTTATTTTACTAATGTGGAACTATGTTTTTTAAATGGAGGATGGTGTGTTGGTTTAGGAGTGAAGAGACCTACCACCAAGACTAACGGCCTATGCGTTTTCCTCACTAATGGTGAAAAGAGAAAGTAGTCTCTCAAGTTGTCCTTTGCCTTTCTTATATGTGCTGAAGGATAGTGTTGAGAGCACTTTCACAGTGGACAGACAGATAGACAGGCAGACAGGCAGTCAGACAGGCAAGCAGGCAGTCAGGCAAGCAGGCAGATAGAAAGATAGGTGATAGATAGATGACAGATAGATCGATCGATCCATCCATCCATTGATAGATAGGCAGATAGACATGCAATAGCATTTTAACAAATTGGGAGGCCAAACCAACATTAAGTCTCTGAATTATAAGATGAGAATTCTCTTTTTGACATCTAGGGATGCTATTTCATAACTTGTCCAAACATATTATTAATTACTCAGCAACCCCATTAAAAAAAAAAAACAGAAATAAACAGACAAGACTTTTCCTTGTACTTTTACACAATGGAATACTACTCAGAAATTAAAAATGAGGAAATCATGAAATTTGCAGGCAAATGGTGGGACCTAGAAACAATCATCCTAAGTTAGGTATCTCAAAAGCAGAAAGACACACATGGCTGCCAAGTCCTCCTCTGTGGCCTAGCAGAACTGTTCCTCCCTTGGGGGGTGGGGAGTCAAAGAGCCTATATACTCACTTATATAGACCTATAAGATAGTATAAACATACTGAAATCTATAAAACTAAAGAAGATAAACAAGAAAGAGGACCCAGGGTACAATGATCAATCCTCACTTAGAAAGACAAATGAGATGGACATTGGATGTAGGAGCAATCAAGTAACAGGACAGGAGCCTACCACAGAGGACCTCTGAAAGACTCTACCTAGCAGTGTATCAAAGCAGATATTAAGACTCATAACCGGAGGGAGGGGCAAGATGGCGGTGCCTGGAGGACTCTCATTCTGAACAGCAGCAGCAGGATTAGCACAGTGACCAGTAAACAGAACTCGCGGCCATAAAACACAGTCATTGTGTTTCCCAGGTGAGAGGATACCCCACAGTGGAGATTCAATCAGCTTTTGACTCACCCGGCTAAACCGCAGAAGAGATCCCGGTTCTGCCAGACGCTTGGCTGCCGGCCGCCAGCCCCAGACCCAGCCCAGAGCCACAAGCCAGTGTCTCTGGTCACGGTCCCAGACTGAAACGTGCCCACCACACTATCAGAGACTGGAATTTTCAGTCGAGAGATAACCCCAGGGTACAGGAAACGACTGGGACCGGCCTTAGGTCACCCAAACATCCCGTGGAAAAGACTCGGGCACCCCAGGAGCCAGCCCGGAGCCAGAGCCGGGGACCCAGGTTCCGGCACTGAGCCCTGCCTGCCTGCGCACCTGACTCGCCTACTGAGATAGAACTGTGGGCACCAGGGCACCAGCGAATGAGTTTCACTGTCCAGTGCAAACACACAGGGAGGGAAACGGCTGGTCTGATCTCAGAGCACTCAGCCGACACCCCCAACCTGAAAAGGTCCCCGGAAAATTACCCAGCTTAGGGAGGCACCCAGGCTCTCAAAGGCCACAAAGGCAGACAGACACAGACAGTTTCGGCGCACCAGACAGCTGGCAGAGACTGAGCCGCCATCACACAGCTGTGCTCCAGGCACAGGCAGTTTCTGCGGCCAGCCAGCTGGCGGACACTGAGCAGTGTGCACCAGGGTAAAAAAAGACACTGGGAGTCCCTGTCTCCAGAGAATCCACAGGGAAGGAAGGAAACTGTACTGACCTAAATCACCCAAACCTTCCCTAGAAAAAGTCTAGCAGACTAGTGGGGCCGAGGCGCCAGCACTCAGCTGTGCTCCAGACACAGGCACAAACAGTTGATGCGCGCCTGATGTCCAACTGGGTCACAGAAGCTGATCATTAAATTTACAACAAGAAACCCAGAAACAGGGCAGCTGCCCTCAGGACTTCCCTGGGTAAGAGGAGAACCCTCTCGACTAACAAAGACCACAGTTACCACTCAGGTCTCTATCCCTGAGGTGAGCAACTCCTGAAAAAACACCAGCCATCCAGGGACTATACCCAAAAAGCTGAGAAGACATCCTTCAGGAAAAACCAGCTTTCTGCAAAGGGGATTCTCTCCACCACAGGATCCCCAGGAACCACCAGAAAATAACCCCAAACACCTAAGATAGCACAATGGGTAGAGGCCAGCGTAAAAGCTCAAGCAACAAAAGACAGAGCAATATGGCATCTCCAGAACCCAGTTACCCAGGGGCAAGTAGCCCTGGACACCCCACCATAACTGAAATCCAAGAAGATGACCTAACAAGTATGCTCATGAAGATGATAACAGAGGAAACAAATAAGATTCGTAAAGACATAGAGGAAGATAAACTCAAACAGAATATTGCCATCAGTAAAGAAATAGAGGAAGCTGCAGCCAAACAGTTTATGGCCTTTAGAAAGGAAATGCTTAAAACACTGAATGAAATGAAAGAAACAGAGTTGAAGGAACTAAAAGAAAAACAGGAAAGTACAATCAGACAGGTGAAGGAAGTAAACAAAACAACTCAAGACCTGAAGATAGAATTGGAAAAATTAAAGAAAACACAAATGGAAGAAATAATGGAAAGGAAGAATCTAGGGAAGAAAACAGGAACTACAGAGGTAAGCATAACCAACAGATTACAAGAGATGGAAGAAAGAATCTCAGGTGTAGAAGATACAATGGAAGAAATCGATGAATCTGTCAAAGAAAATGTTAAATCCGAAAAATTCCTGACACAGACCGTCCAAGAAATGCAAGACAATATGAAAAGACAAAACCTAAGAATAATAGGTATAGAGGGAAAAGTAGACTCCCTTCTCCAAGGCCCAGAAAATATTTTCAACAAAATCATTGAAGAAAATTTCCCCAAGCTAAAGGAGAGGCCAATTAGAATACATGAGGCCAACAGAATTCCCAACAAATTTGACCAGAAAAGAAAATCCTCCCGCCACATAATAATCAAAAAAGTAAGTATACAGAACAACAACAAAAAAAAAGCTGCAAGGGAAAAAGGCCAAGTAACATGTAATGGCAAACCCATTAGAATCACACCTGACTTTTCAACAGAGACTATGAAAGCCAGAAGGGCCTGGACAGATATCATGCAGACCCTAAGAGAACACAGATGTCAGCCCAGGCTACTATACCCTGCAAAACTCTCAGTCCTCATAGATGGAGAAAACAAGATATTCAATGACAAAAACAAATTTCAACAATACCTACAAACAAATCCAGCATTACAGAAGACACTGGAAGGGAAAATACAACACAAGAAAACTAGCTACATTCAAGAAAACACAGGAAATAAAAAACCTCACTTCAGTAAAACAAAAAGCAACCAAGCACACAACCTGATGACCACAGCCAACATCAAAATCAAGAGATCTAACAGCCACTGGTCATTAATCTCTCTCAACATCAATGGACTCAACTCTCCAATAAAAAGACACAGATTAACAGAATGGATACGTAAACTAAACCCAGCAATCTGTTGCATACAAGAAACACACCTAAGACACAAAGATAGACATTACCTGAGGGTAAAGGGTTGGAAGACGACTTTCCAAGCAAATGGACGCAAGAAGCAAGCAGGAGTAGCCATTCTAATATCTGATAAAATAGACTTTCAACCAAAATTAATAAAAAGAGATGGGGAAGGACACTTCATACTCATCAAGGGAAAATTCCACCAGGAAGACATCACAATCCTGAACATCTATGCCCCAAATACAAGGGCACCCACATTTATGAAAGAAACATTGATAAAATTTAAAGCACATATAGATCCCACACATTAATAGTGGGAGACTTCAACACCCCACTTTCAACAAAGGACAGGTCAACAAAACAGAAATTAAACAAAGAAACAATGTCTCTGACAGAGGTCATGAATCAAATGGACCTAACAGACATTTACAGAACTTTACACCCAAACACAAGAGAATTTACCTTCTTCTCAGCACCTCATGGAACCTTCTACAAAATAGACCATATAGTGGGTGACAAAGCAAGACTCAACAGATACAAGAAGATTGAAATAATACCATGTATCTTGTCTGATCACCATGGAATAAAGCTGGACCTCAACAATAACAGAAATAACAAAAAGCCTACACACACATGGAAACTGAACAACTTGTTACTAAAGGACAGCAGGGTCAGGAAAGAAATAAAGAAAGAAATTAAAGTCTTTCTAGAAATCAATGAAAATGAAGACACAACATACCTGAACTTGTAGGACACAATGATAGCAGTGCTAAGAGGAAAGTTCATAGCACTAAGTGCCTTCAAGAAGAAATTCAACAGCTCATTCAAGCACCCTAATGGCTCATTTAAAAACCCTAGAAAAAGAAGAAGCAGACACACCAAGAAGGAGCAGACAGCTGGAAATAATCAAACTCAGGGCTGAAATCAATCAATTGGAAACAAATAAAACAATTCAAAGATTCAATGAAACCAAGAGCTGGTTCTTTGAGAAAATCAACAAGATCAACAAACCCTTAGCCAGGCTAACTAAAAGGCAGAGAGACACCACCCAAATCAACAAAATCAGAAATGAAAAGGGGGATATAACTACAGACACTGAGGAAATCCAAACAATCATTAGGACTTCCTTCAAAAGTCTATACGGAACAAAATTTGAAAATCTAAATGAAATGGACAATTTTCTTGATCGACTTGACTTACCAAAGCTGAATCAGGACCAGGTAAATCAATTAAATAGTCCTATATCCCCCAAAGAAATAGAAGCGGTCATCAAAAGTCTCCCATCCAAAAAAAGCCCAGGACCAGATGGCTTCAGCGCAGAATTCTACCAGACCTTCAAAGAAGAGCTAAAACCAATTCTCTTCAAACTATTCCACAAAATAGAAACAGAAGGAATATTACCAAATTCATTCTATGAAGCCACAGTCACCTTGGTACCTAAACCTCACAAAGACTCAACAAAGAAAGAGAATTTCTGGCCAATCTCCCTTATGAACATTGATGCAAGAATACTTAATAAAATACTCGCAAACAGAATACAAGAACACATCAAAGATATCATCCACCATGACCAAGTAGGCTTCATCCCAGGTATGCAGGGGTGGTTCAATATATGGAAATCCATCAATGTGATCCACCATATTAACAAACTGAAAGAAAAAAACCACATGATAATCTCCCTAGATGCTGAAAAAGCATTTGACAAAATCCAACATCCATTCATGTTCAAAGTGTTGGAGAGATCAGGGATACAAGGCACATATCTAAACATAGTAAAGGTGATATATAGCAACCCTATAGCCAACATCAAACTGAACGGAGAGAAACTTAAAGCAATCCCACTGAAATCAGGGACAAGACAAGGCTGCCCAGTCTCTCCATATCTCTTCAACATAGTGCTGGAAGTCCTTGCTAGAGCAAAAAGACAGTTGAAGGAGATCAAGGGGATACAAATTGGAAAGGAAGAAGTCAAATTATCACTATTTGCAGATGATATGATAGTATAAGTGAGTGACCCCAAAAACTCTACCAGGGAACTCCTACAGCTGATAAACACCTTCAGTAAAGTGGCAGGATACAAAATTAACTCAAAAAAATCAGTAGCCCTCCTGTATACAAAAGACAAAAGGGCTGAGAAAGAAATTAGGGAAACAACACCCTTCACAATAGCCACAAATGACATAAGGTACCTCGGAGTAACCCTAACCAAGGAAGACAAAGACTTGTATGAAAAAAAATTCAAATCTCTGAAGAAAGAATTAGAAGAAGATATGAGAAGATGGAAAGATCTCCCATGCTCATGGCTTGGCAAGATTAACATAGTTAAAATGGCCATCTTACCAAAAGCAATCTACAGATTCAATGCAATGCCCATCAAATTACCAACACAATTCTCTACAGACCTGGAAAGAAAAATTCTCAACTTCATATGGAATAACAAGAAACCCAGAATTGCTAAAACAATCCTCTACAATAAAAGATCTTCTGGAGGTATCTCCATCCCTGATCTTAAGTTGTACTATAGAGCAACAGTTTTAAAAACTTCATGGTACTGGCATAGGAACAGAATGGTGGATCAATGGAACCGAACAGAGGACCCAGAAATAAACCCACACACTTATGGACACCTGATCTTTGACAAAGACGCCAAAACCATACAATGGAAAAAAGATAGCATCTTCAACAAATGGTGCTGGTCTAACTGGATGTCTACATGTAGAAAAATGAAAATAGATCCATACTTGTCACCCTGCACAAAACTGAAGTCCAAGTGGATCAACATAAAACTAGACACATTAAATCGGCTTGAAAAAAAAGTGGGAAATACCCTAGAACTCATTGGTACAGGGGAAAACTTCCTGAACAGAACACCAACAGCACAGGCTCTAAGAGCAACAATCAATAAATGGACCTCATGAAACTGAAAAACTTCTGTAAAGCAAAGGACACCGTCATCAAAACAAAGCGGCCTACAGATTGGAAAAGAATCTTCACCAACCCTTTATCTGACAGAGGACTCATATCCAGTATATATAAAGAACTAAAGAAGCTGGAAAGCAGCAAACCAAGTAATCCACTTTAAAAATGGGGAACAGAGCTAAACAGAGAATTCTCTGTAGAGGAATACCGAATGGCAGAGAAGCACTTAAAGAAATGCTCAACCTCACTAGCCATTAGGGAAATGCAAATCAAAACAACCCTGAGATTTCACCTTACACCCATGAGAATGGCCAAGATCAAAAACTCAAGTGAAAACACATGCTGGAGAGGTTGTGGAGAAAAGGGAACCCTTCTCCACTGCTGGTGGGAATGTAAACTTGTACAACCACTCTGGAAATCAATCTGGCGCTTTCTCAGACAACTAGGAATAGCACTTCCTCAAGATCCAGCCATACCACTACTGGGCATATATCCAAAAGAGGCTCAAGTACACAAAAAGGACATTTACTCAACCATGTTTGTAGCAGTTTTTTTTTAATAGCTAGAAGCTGGAAACAACCCAGATGCCCCTCAAGTGAAAAATGGATGCAGAAATTGTGGTACATCTACACAATGGAATATTACTCAACAATGAAAAATAAGGAAATAATGAAATTTGCAGGTAAATGGTGGGATCTGGAAAGGATCATCCTGAGTGAGTTGTCCCACAAACAAAAAGACACACATGGTATATACTCACTCATATAGACATACAACATAAGACAAACCCACTAAAACCTGTGCATCTAAAGAAACTAAGCAAGAGAGAGGACCCTAACTAAAATGTCCAATCCCCATCCGGAAAGGCAAAGAGGATGGACATCAGAAGAAGAAGAAAACAGGAAACAAACTAGGAACCTACCACAGAGGGCCTTTGAAAGCCTCGGCCCTTCAGACTATCAAAGCAGATGCTGAGCCTGATGGGCAACTGTTGGGCAGAGTGAACGGAATTTTAGGTAAGAACTGGGAAATAGTAAGAGCTGGAGAGGACAAGGTCTCCACAAGGAGAGCAACAGAACCAGAAAATTTGAACACAGGGAACTTCCCAGAGACTCATACTCCAACCAAGGACTATTCATGGAGATAACCCAGAACTCCTGCACATATGTAGCCCAGGGCAGTTCAGAGTCCAATTGGGTTACATAGTAATGTGAAGAGGGACTGCCTCTGACATAATCTGATTGGCCTGCTCTTTGATCACCTCCCCCTGGGGGTGAGCAGCCTTACCAGGCCATAGTAGAAAACAATGCAGCCACTTTTGATGTGAACTCATAGACTAAGATCAGAAAGGAGAGGAGAACCTCCCCTATCAGTGGACTTGGGGAGTGGCATGCAAGCAGAGGGAGGAGGGAGGGTGGGATTTGAGGGGAGGAGGGAGGGGCTTATGGGGGGATGCAGAATGAATAAAGTGTAATTGATGAAAAATTTAAAAAAAAAAGGAAAAAATAATTTAAGAACCTTAAATGACTTTCAAAAGTGGAGGAAAACATGGAGTTAGTCAATTGGCATGGAGCACGTCTCGCCCCTGGGGGCAATGGTCTCCTGAACCTACTCAGACCTGGGACACCACCACTGCTAGTTCTAGAACTGATGCAGGATGTTCCAACAAGGGGGTTAAGGCTTCTCATAATATTTCCTATAAGCCCACACCTGTTTGTTTATATCCCCCATTTTTATTCATTATTAGCCAGATAGAGCCAAGTAATTGTGGTAATGATACTTGCTTTTTTGCCCAATGCTGGAATGCTAGTAAATTTAGGTATGCCCTGGTTACTCGCATGCCTCGCTGGGTGCCTGTGCCCGTTGATGCCCCTCATGCTATGACTCTCTTCAGACAGAAAAGGGATCTTGGAACTACAGCCACCATTGTTACTGCCATCTCATTGGCGGCTGTTGGAGCTACCACCAGGGCATTAGCCATGAGTCATACTGGGCAGACTGCTCAGACCCTGAATAATCATTTAGCCAATGTAGCTCATGCCTTAGTTGTACAAAAAGGAATTAATGCTCAACTAAAAGGAAGCTTGATGGTGTTCAATCAGAGGATTGACCTCGTGCAGGAGCAAATTGATACCCTATGGCAAATCGCTCAACTTGGCTGTCAATGAAAATATGCTGGACTTTGAGTCACTAGCATATAACATGAGAATTTTTCCTGTGCTGCAAATCTGTCTAAACAATTGTCTAGCTATATTTTAGGTAATTGGACTGGAGAATTCGATACTACGATGGAGCAGCTGAGAGTGGCCATTGTCACAGTAAATTCTACCAGAGTGGACGCAGGACTAGCCACAGGATTATCATCATAGATTGCTGCAGCCATGAATCATCTGAAGGAATGGGCGGGCATGGGAGCGTTAGCAAGCCTCTGGTGTTGGTCTCCTTGGTTTGCCTGTGGTATATATGCAAGATTAGAGTCTCACAACAACGTAATACAGCCATGACCATTCAGGCCTTACAGCCATTGAACCAGGACAGTCTCCCCAAGCATGGTTGGCTACCATAAAAAGCTAAAATGTTAAGCTCAGGATGGGAGGCTAAGCACTGCACTCAGGGTCAGCAGCTTTGGACCCAGAGAAGAACATGTCTGATTGCATGCGGGTTGATGCCCCAGGTCCCGCCTCTGAGAAAAAGGTATCGGACGGGTCTGATGCTCTTTGGGTGGATGACACCTAAATGAACATCAGTACAAAGTCCCAATTTATTTCTAATATCAGAGATCAGACCTCTACTCTTGCCTGATGCGTCTAAAACAAAAAGGGGGAACTGTAGAGAGCTGCGGAATGCTATGCCTTAAAGATGGAGCTGGTTTCTGCCTTCCACCTTCCCGATGGTGAGTGCTCTCTGTGACGAACAACTCCATATTTGGCTAAGGCTGAGGATCTGGCTTGCTTCCATGTATGTGGACCTATCTGCATTGCCCACGTGGCACACTGGGGTTGGCTACCCAGAGGCTATTTAAGCTGTGGGCTGGCTTTCCCCAGGGTCAGAAGATTGTTCAAGGTTCCTGAATAAAGTGCATTGAAAAAAAAAAGACTCATAACCAAACCTTCGGCAGAGTGAAGGGGATCATATGAAAGAAGGGGGAGTTAATATGACCTGGAGAGGACAGGAGCTCCACAAGGACCAAATATATCTGGGCACAGGGTCTTTATAAGACTGTTTCTCCAAACAGGGACCATGTATGGATATAACCTAGAACCTCTGCCCAGATGTAGCCCTTCATAGCTCACTATCCAACTGGACACCCTAATAAGGGAACAGAGACTGTTTCTGACATGAACTCAATGGTGGACTCTTTAACCCCACACACACACCAAGGGAGGAGCAGCCCTGCTAGGCCACAGAGGAGGACTTTGCAGCCAGTCCTGAAGATACCTCATAAACCAGGGTCAGATGAAACGGGAGGAGGACCTCCCTTATCAGTGGACTTGGAAAGGAGCAGGGAGGAGATGAGGGAGGGAGGGTGGGAATGGAAGGGAAAGAGAGAGCAGGATACAGCTAGGATACAGCTGGGATACGGAGTTAATAAACTGTAACTAATATTAAAAAATAAAAATTATAAAAAAAGACTCTTCCTCAGAGACACAATGCACACACACACACATCTGTTCTCCCCAGATAGGGAGCCCATGTCTTCAATAGTATTCCATAGCACAAACATGACCAATGTATACAGTATACAGGCCAGTAGAAAATCACCCTGTTCTGCCTGCATGTTTCCACAAGGGAGTGGGTGGCCCTTCTCTAGGAGAGAAGCAGCAGGGAACTGAACAGGAGACAGGCTTTATATAGGGTTTCTTGGGGGCAGAATCTTTCATGGTAGAGATAGCCTGTGTGGGGATTGGTGGATTTCAAGTTCTGAGCTAGGGCTAACTCAGGGATTGGTGAGATTTCAAACCTGGAAATGAACTCCAACTTTTTACCCTACAATGTGACTGTGTGGTATTTCCTAGCTCCTGCCTGCCAAGATGCCCTTGCACTAAAAAAATCCTTTCTTCTTTTTATTGTTTGTTATTATTATTTACATTTTATCAACTCTGCATCCCAGCTGCATTCCGCTCCCCCATTCCCTCCCAATCCCACCCTCCCTCCCTCATCTTCTCCCTGCCCCTTTCTAAGTCCATGGACTGTGGAGGACCTCCTCCCATTTCGTCTGGCCCTGTTTTATCAGGTATCTTCAAGGCTGGCTGCCAAGTCCTCCTCTGTGGCCTAGCAGAACTGCTCCTCCCTTGGGGGGTAGGGAGTCAAAGAGCCTGCCATTGAGTTCCTGTCAGAGATAGTCCCTGTTCCCCCTACTACGGGAAACCAATTGGTTATTGAGCTTCGTCCGAGTAAAGGTTCTAGGTTATATCCATACATGGTCCTTGTTTGGAGAAACAGTTTCAGAAAAAAACCCTGTGCCCAGATATATTTGGTCCTTGTGGGGCTCCTATCCTTTCCCTGTCATACTAACTCCTCTTCTGCCGAAGGTTTGGTTATGAGTCTTAGTATCTGTTCTGAAACGCTGCTTGGTAGGATCTTTCAGATGCCTTCTGCCATAGACTCCTGTCATATGTCCAATACACATCTCATTTGTCTTTCTAAGTAAGGATTGATCATCTTACCTCCTGTCTGCTTTCTTGTTTATCTCCTTTAGGTGTATAGACTTCATTGTGTTTATTATATCTTGTAGGTTTATATAAGCGAGTATATACCATGTTTGTCTTTCTCCTTCTGGGATACTTCACTCAGAATGATCTTTTCTAGATCCCACCATTTGCCTGCAAATTTCATGATTTCCTCTTTTTGATTGCTGAGTAGTATTCCATTGTGTAAAAATACAATTTCTGTATCCATTCCTCCAATGATGGACATCTGGGTTGTTTCCAGGTTCTGGCTATTACAAATAAAGCTGTTACAAACATGGTTGAGCAAATGTCCTTGTTGTGTACTTGAGCAAATTTTGGTTATATACCTAGCAGTTGTATAGCTGGGTCTTGAGGAAGCGTTATTCCTAATTGTATGAGTAAGCGCCAGATTGACTTCCAAAGTGGTTGTATCAGTTTACATTCCCACCAGCAATGGAAGAGGGTTCCCCTTTCTCCACAACCTCTCCAGGATGTGTTGTCACTTGAGTTTTTCATCTTGGCCATTCTGATGGGTGTAAGGTGAAATCTCAGGATCATTTTGATTTGCATTTCCCTAATGGCGAATGATGTTGAGCATTTCTTTAAGTGTTTCTCTGCCATTCAATATTCCTCTACAGAGAATTCTCTGTTTAGCTCTGTTCCCCATTTTTTAATTGGATTACTTGGTTTGTTGCTTTTCAGCTTCTTTAGTTCTTTATATATACTGGTTATTAGCCCTCTGTCAGATAAAGGGTTGGTGAAGATTCTTTCCTAATCTGTAGGCAGTCGTTTTGTTTTGATGACAGTGTCTTTTGCTTTACAGAAGCTTTTCAATTTCATGAGGTCCCATTTATTGATTGTTGCTCTTAGAGCCTGTGCTGTTGGTGTTCTGTTCTGTCTTCTGTGCCAATGAGTTCTAGGCTGTTCCCCACTTTTTTTTTCTAACCGATTTAGAGTATCTGATTTAATGTTGAGGTCTTTGATCCACTTGAACTTTAGTTTTGTGCAGGGCGATAAATATTGATCTATTTTCATTTTCCTGCATGTAGACATCCAGTTGGACCAGCACCATTTGTTGAAGATGTTGTCTTTTTTCCATTGAATGGATCTGGCTGCTTAGTCAAAAATCAAGTATTCATAGGTGTGTGGGTTTATTTCTGGATCTTCTATTCAGTTACATTGATCCTCCTTTCTGTTTCTATGCCAATACCATGCAGTTTTTATTACGATTGCTCTGTAGTACAGCTTGAGATGGGGGATGGAGATACCTCCAGATGATCTGTTGTTATACAGGATTGCTTTAGAGATTCTGAGTTTTAGACCTATCTTTCTAATAAACATTGATGAAAAAATACTCAATAAAATACTTGCAAACCAAATCCAAGAACACATCAAAGATATCATCCACCATGACCAAGTAGGCTTCATCCCAGGCATGCAAGGGTGGTTCAACATATGGAAATCCATCAATGTAATCCACCATATAAACAAACTGAAGGAGAAAAACCACGTGATCATCTCCTTAGATGCCGAAAAAGCATTTGACAAAATCCAACACCCATTCATTTTTAAAGTCTTGGAGAGATGAGGGATGCAAGGCACATATCTAAACATAGTAAAGGTGATATACAGCAACCCTATAGCCAACATCAAACTGAACGGAGAGAAACTTAAAGCAATCCCACTGAAATCAGGGACAAGACAAGGCTGCCCACTCTCTCCATACCTCTTCAACATAGTACTTGAAGTCCTAGCCAGAGCAATAAGACAACTAAAGGAGATCAAGGGGATACAAATCAGAAAGGAAGAGGTCAAAATGTTACTATTCGCAGATAGTATATGTGAGCGACCCCAAAAATTCAACCAGAGAACTCCTCCATTTGATAAACCCCTTCAGCAAAGTGGCAGGATACAAAATCAACTCAAAAAAATCAGAAGCCCTCCTGTATACCAAAGACAAAAGGGCCGAGAAAGAAATCAGGGAAACAACACCCTTCACAATAGCCACTAACCACATAAAGTACCTTGGGGTGACACTAACCAAGCAAGTGAAAGACCTGTTTGAGAAAAACTTCAAGTCTCTGAAGAAGAAATTGAAGAACATATCAGAAGATGGAAAGATCTCCCGTGCTCATGGATTGGTAGGATAAACTTTGTGAAAATGGCCATCCTACCAAAAGCAATCTACAGATTCAGTGCAATTCCCATCAAAATACCAACTCAATTCTTTACAGACCTTGAAAAAAAGATTCTCAGCTTCATATGGAGAAATGAAAAATCCTTTTATAAAGCCCATCTTAGTGAATCAGTGAGTTGTAGTGGGTTATTTTCAGGACTGTGCGTGAGATGTTACTTACAGAACCAGAAACGACTAATAGACATCATATCCCCAAAGTCTACCCCGTGTGCTACAGCTCACGAACGCTGAGAATTGGAACACACTGTACAGTGTACAGGCAGTTCAACAGGTTAGACTCAGCTGTTCTAAAGATCCTCCAGGCAGTTAATCTGGTTTCTGCTTCTTCCAGGCCTGGCCTCAGAGTCTTCTTCGCAGCTTAGCTGGTCAAAAAGTGACTCAGTATACAAGTGGGTTTCCCTAGTAAGGGGGAACAGGTACTATTTCTGACATGAACTCAATGACTGGCTCCTTTACCTCCTCCAGCCCCTCCTCCTCCTGAGGGAAGAACAGCCTTGCTAGGCCACAGAGGAAGAAATGGCAGCCAAGCCTGAAGACACCTGATAAGCTAGGGTCAGATGGAAAGGGAGCAGGACCTCCCTTAGCAGTGGACTTCGAAAGGGGCAAGAAGGAGATGAGGGAGGGATGATAAGATTGGGAGGGAATGAAGGAGGGGGGTACAGCTAAAATACAAAGTAAATAACCTGTGATTAATATAAAAAATAAAAATTAATATTTAAAAAAATGGCTATCACTTATTCCTGCAAGTAAGGCCCTAGCGAGTCTCGTCAGTTTCAGAAGCACCCTAAAGCTATTTTGAGTTGATTGTTTTTGTCTTAAGGAGCTTCCTTCCCTGAGAGGGGGGAACGTTTCCATCTTGCAGGAAAACACAATACAAAAACAGGACACTATCAGTCCATCCACTTCTTCTGAGTTTACACGTTGAGCTAGGTTTTGTTAGGATGAACAGTGGAGTGCTAAAGGTGATGGTTGCTCTCTGGGAAGCACACCACTGTCCTTGGCATGGTCAGGCACCACATATGCAGTATATAGGACTAAGAACACTCCCTGCAATAGAAGCAAACAAATGAAAAACAAATAACCACACCGAGGGCTGCAGAAGAGGAAAGGTAAGAATTTTATAGCAAGGACTGTTATTTGCTTTATGTCTTATAACTTTACTAATATTAGCTTAACTATTTAAGAATATATACATAGTATACTACTGTATTTCTCTGGTTTTCTTAGGTCAAACAGGAACACAGATACTCCATGGAAACAGAAGTTGTAACAACCGAATCATTCATCATGCATCTAAAACTTTTGGTGCCTATTAAACCCACCTAGTGAACTTTTCCAAATTAGCATATAGTTAACAAATAAGCTGAATAAAGCATTCACATGCCAGGGTGTTATATGAGACCCCAAAATAAGACCTAAGCCTTGGTAGTTACATTTATCAGGTGATTTAATGAACTACCAAGATTGCTGACCCTCTAAGTCATTAAAATCAACCTTATTATTCAAAGTATTTCCTTCTCCACTGAGTTTGCACTGGTTTGTCCCCTTTTAGGTTTGCTGGTGAAAAACAATCTAAGGTACGTGTCAATGATTTTTCACTTCCAGAATAACAAAACGTAGCACCCTCTCTTGCCTTTTGTCTGATAACAACAGCCATTGCTCAAGTCTACACAGCTGCTACTCCTTTCCAGTTGTTCCAGCTGCTGCTCCTCACCCAGACATACAAATGCTAGAACTTAGTCCTGTAAACACTCTTAGCTTTCAGGTTAGGACAAAATACCATCATAAACAGCTTACAAGGAAAAAGGGTTTATTTTGGCTTGTGATTCCTGAGATTTCGGTCCATAGTTGCCTGGTCCTGCAGTAGTCAGTATCATAAATCATCATAATGGTAGATGGTGGAGATGACCTGATGATGATGGGAAGCAAATATGGAAGAGAGGCCACCAAGTGGCCTTTGACATGAGTAGAGCTCTATTTCTGTGTTTTAGAACTTCCCTTCTGTCTCCAGGCTGCCTTCCCAGCACACAGCCCTTTGCAAACCTCACCATGACGTCACAGCCTGCTAGGCAGCTTCTTGCTTAGATGGACTAGATTAAATGGCTGGAATATCTTCACCAAATCAGGGGTTGTCCCCCCATCCCCCATCCAAGACCACACTCTGATTTGGGGAGGTATGGAGTGATAGTAAAAGTGGACATGTGTTGTATTTTGAACAGCTAAATTAGCTTGCTTATATGCATCTTTTAGCTACAAATGTAAAGAAAAATCCAACTATTCCATATTCTTCATTCTCCTAGGTGATATTTCCACATCTGTATGTCTGTTTGTTTCTCTTTAGAAAGACACTGGCAGCAGTATTGAGTGTATATATATTGGAATTTTATTGTTGCATCATTGGAGAATACACATCTTCATGTTTGCTAGATAAGTACTAAATTGTTTTTCAAATCATTTTACATTCCCACCTGGAGAAAGCAAATGTTTAGTTGCACCAATCTTCATCAATCCCTGATAACTGTTGAATTTTCCACATTTTGCTCTCCCTTAGTGATGAAATTGTATCTGAACATAATCTTGGCTTTATTTCCCTGATTGCTAGTAAGGTTAAGTATATATATATATGTTTGTCAGACATTTATATTTCATTTTTTTCTAGTATCTATTCACACAGAAACTGTTTCATTCTTACTGACTTTACATGTATCTATTCTTTATCAATGATATACATGCAAATTCCTTTCTCTAATATATGGTATTTCCTTTAATGTTTTAACTATTTTTTTTTAATAAACAAAGTGTTACAATTCGTTGTTTACTTTTTGGTCATTATCTATGATGTTGAATTTTTTAGATTTTATATTTATTTATCATGCATGTGTTTGTCTTTGTATATTGGTACCCAACAGCACATTTGGAGGTCAGATGACAAATTAGTAGAATAATTCTTTTCTTTGAGTATGTGGTTCCAAGGTATCAACTCAAGTAATCAGGGTGGCAACAAACTTACCTTACCCAGTCAGACATCTCAACAGCCTGAATCTTTTTTCTTTCCACTTCTCTTTAAAAAATTCATTATTATCATTTATTACAATGTATTCAATTTGTATCCCACCTGTGGCCCCTTCCTTTGTTTCCTCCCAATCCCAATCTCTCCCTATGCCCCTCCCCTAGCCCACTGATAGAGGAGGTCCTCCTAGCCCTCTATTTGACTCTAGCCTGAATCTTTTTAAAGGTATGCAGTAATAATGAATCAGCTACAATACTTCTTTTACTCCATTCTCTTTTAAATGTTTGTAATAGTTATTTTTCTATTACTGTGATAAAATACCATGACCAAGACAACTTATGAAATGAAGCATTTTAGTCAGGTTTACAATTTCTGAAGGGTTAGACTTCATGGTGATTGAGTTCAGTAGCAGGAACAGCTTAGAGCGCACATCTCAAGCCACAAGTAGAAGGCAGGGAACACGATGGGAATAGTGTAAGTCTTCTGAAACCTCATAACCTGCTTCTATGACATACTTCATTTAAGGAAGCCATACTTTCTAATCCTTCCCAAAAAGTTCCACTAACTGGGATGCAGTATTCAAACATACGACCCCATGAGAGCTTTTCTTATTCAAGCCACCACAGATTTTTAGTTTATGGCTTTGACATCTAAAGCTATAGTGTCCTTGGAATTGACTTTTATTCATGACAGGAATGAAAATCCTTTCCCATCAATTTCCATGTAATACAATTGATTGTGCAAGAACAAGAGCTTGTTTTAACCTTTGGTCTCAAATACTAATCATTTTTTGTTTGTTTGTTTGTTTTAATTTATTTATTTTTAATTTTATTAATTAAACTTTATTCACTTTGTATCCCCCCATAAACTCCTCCCTTCTCCCCTCCCAATTCCACCTTTCTTTCCCCTTCTCCACACATGCCTCTCCCCAAGTCCACTGATAGAGTAGGTCTTCCTCTCCTTCCTTCTGATCCAAGTCTATCAGATCTCATCAGGAGTAGCTGCATTGTCTTCCTCTGTAGCCTGGTAAGGCTGCTCCCCCATCAGGGTGAGGTGATCAAAGAGCAGGCCAATCAGTTCATGTCAGAAGCAGATGCTGAGACTTATAGCCAACTGTTGGGCAGAGTGCAGGGAATCCTATGAAAGAAGTGGGAAATAGTAAGATCTGGAGAGGACAGGAGCTCCACAAGGAGAGCAACAGAACCAAAAATTCTGAGCACAGGGGTCTTTCCTGAGACTCATACTCCAACCAATTACCATGCATGGAGATAACCTAGAATCCCTGCACAGAGGTACCCCATGGCAGTTCAGTATCCAAGTGGCTTCCATAGTAGTGGGAACAGGGACTGCCTCTGATTAATCATTTTATAATCCTTTTTTTTTTTCAAAATGTGTTGGTTTGGTTCTTTATTACACTGCCCATTTATAAATACCTGAAAAAACTGTATTTTTCTTAAATACAGTTGCCAATAATAAAGTATTAAAGCTGGTAGAGCAGGAAGTACCCATATTCTTTCATCAGATATCTCTACAAGAGATGTCCAGTATTTAACATTACAACAAGATATTATCATCGATACATTCTGCATTCAAGAACTGTGTAAGTTAAAAGATGTCACACCCTCAAAATTCTTTCCTTTTTTTTTTTTGCCAAGGATATATTAGCATTTTATTCAAATGAATGTGATATCACATAATCTCTATGTCCATAGGACTTAGAAGTTTGTTGCTATTGTTTGTTTGTTTGTTTTTTATTTTTTTACACTTTATTCACTTTGTATCCCCCCATAAGCCCCTCCCTCCTCCCCTCCCGATCCCACCCTCCAAAATTCTTATAATGCTTTAAAGAACCTTGTGTTTTTCTGTTGGGCCACATTCGTTGCTATCCTTGGCCACTTGAGGCTAAGCTGAATTGATCCTATGCTCTTCAATATTAAATTTAAAGCCACTTAATCAAAAGCGGTAGCAAAAACAATGCTAGTGATCACATTGTAGAGATTGGGAGAGTTACACTTAATTTGGAGAGCAACTTGAGCAAAATGGTTTTATGATATTGAATTATTTGATATTGAATTTATTTGATGCAGAGTTCCAGTCCATCAACACTAGATATCTCTCAGGTTATTCAGTTTTATTACAATGTTTTTCAAAATGTTTTATAATATTCTACTTGTCTTGAATATCTCATGATAGATTTTTTCCAGTTTACATTCTGACACTAAATAATATTTTAATGATAATCTCTGTATTATGACAGGAATGCAAATTAACTTTGTGTTGATCTAACAACCAGTTTTACTAAGCTATTGTTAGTTTTAATAATTTACCTTTAAGTAATAAAATTTTACTATGCTTCTTTTTTAGTGTATCATTACAGTTAGATTCTTGAAATGAAATAACCATAGAAAGTGCATTTTTAAAAAATTTTTAAAGAAAATGCCTTCAATATAATACTACCAATAAAAATATTGATTATAAGATTTTTGGTTATTTTATCATTAATATTTTTTCTTTTTATGAAAGTAGGTTTTTGGAGGGGAATCCAAGATGACAGCGCACAGAGGACACTGTCTCTGAGGAGGAGGACACCAATGTCAGTACAGCAATCAAGAGCCTGAACTTTGGGCCCTAGAACAACAGCGATCATGTTTCCCAGGTAAGAGGAAACTCCATGGTATGGGAATCAGTCAGGTCCACTCTCAGGTCACCCAGCCAGAACCCAGAAGAGATCCCAGATCATACAGACACTCAGTCACCAGACCAGAGCCACACGCCTGCATGTGCTGATCACCTTTCTAGGATGAATTGTGGGCTGAACACCAGAGACTGGGAGTCCCAGTGGCAAGAAAACCCCTCAGAGAAGGAAGCAAAGGGGACTGACCTTAGGTCACCCAGTCTATCTGTGGAAAAGGTCCTGAAGACCTCTGGGTACACAGCAGCCAGTCCTGAGCAGGGCTCCAACCACCAGCCCAGAGACCTACTGCGCACCTGACTCTCCATCACAGGCAGAACTGTGTACTCCAGGGCACCAGAGACTGGGTTTTCCTGTTGGGATTAAACCCACAGTGAAGGAAGTAAATGGGAATGATTTCAGGTCACCCAGTCTATCCCTGGAAAAGATCCCGCATACTGGCGGGCGCACAGCTGCTAGCCCAGAGACCTGGTACATGCCTGATTCTCCATCACCAACAGAGCTATGCGCCCCACGACACCAGAGACTGGGTTTCCCTGTTGGGAGAAAACCCCACAGGGAGGGAAACAGCAGGCCCCAGCTTAGAGCACTCAGCAGACCCCACCACCACCACCACCACACATGGGAAAGTTCTTGGGAAAAGGACTCAGATTCTTGCCCAATCACCAGCTTGGAGCCACCATCCTCCAGAGCCTATGTGTTCGACACACCACTGCAAACACCACAGACTGGGTCCTCCTGGTGGGAGGAAACCCCGTGGTGGGGAACATCTGGCCCTGCCTCAGGACACCTCGCTCTGGAAAACTTTCTGGTTATCCACAGGCTCCAGACTCCAGCACCCTGCAGCAGGCAAGAGAGCAGCGCTCACCTGCCACTGCTTACAGTTGGGATACTGGGGCACAGAGCTCCAACCTCAGACCTACAAAAGCCTAGGATCCCCGAGATCAACCCCCAGATACTCCTCCAAGGGACAGCCAGTTATCCCTAACTAAATTGACCAAACCTCAGGGCAACCAGGTTACAGCAGCAGATCACTAAACTTACAGCTAGAAACCCAGAAGCAGGGCAGCTGTCTCCAGGACTTCTCCGGGTGAGAGGAGAGCCCACTTGACTAACAAGGACCACAGTTACCACTCAGGTCTGTACACCTGAGGTGACCTGTGGAAATTCTTGAAAAACACTGGCCATTCAGTGACCATACCCAAAAAGCTGAGTAGGCCTCCTTCAGGAAAAATCATCTTCCTGGCAAGGAGATTCTCCCCACCACAAGATTACAGGAAGCACCAGAAACTAACAGCCAACACCTAAGATAGCCCAATGGGTAGAGGCCAGCATAAAAGCTCAACAACAAAAGACAGAACAAAATGGCATCTCCAGAACCCAGTTATCCAGGGGCAAGCAGCCCTGGACACCCCAGCATAAATGAAATTCAAGAAGATGACCTTACATCTATGCTAATGAAGAGGATAATAGAGGAAACAAGTAAAATGTGTAAAGAATTAGTGGAAGATAAAGTCAAAAGATTATGGCCATCTGTAAAGAAAAACAGGAAGTTGCAGCCAAAAAGTTTGTGGCCTTTAGAGAGTAAATACTTAAATCACTGGAAGAAATAAAGTAAACAGAGGATAGTTCAAACAAACAGCTGAAGGAATTGAAGAAAATACAGGAAAATACAGTCAGACAGGTGAAGGAAATCAACAAAATGGATCAAGATCTGAAGATAGAATTGGAAAAAAGTAAAGAAAACACAAATGGAGGAAACTGTGGAAAGAAACAACTTAGGGAAGAAAACAGGAACTACAGAGGTAAGCATAACCAATAGACTACAAGAGAGGGAAGAAAGAATCTCAGGTGTGGAAGATACAATGGAAGAAATCAATGTATCTGTCAAAGAAAATATTAAATCTAAAAAATTACTGACACAGACCGTCCAAGAAATTTAAGACTACATAAAAAGAAAAAAACCTAAGATTAATAGGAATAGAGGAAAAAAAAGATTCTCTCCTCTAAGGCCCAGAAAATATTTTCAACAAATCATAGAAGAAAATTTCCCAAATTAAAGGAGAGGCATATAAGAACATAAGAGGTCTACAGAATGCCAAATAAACTAAACCAGAAAAGAAAACCCTCCAGCCAAATAATAATCAAAACAGTAAAGATACAGAACAACAACAAAAAAAAAATACTAAAAGCTGCAAGGGAAAAAGGCCAAGTAACATATAATGGCAAACCCATCAGAATCACACCTGACTTCTCAACAGAGACTATGAAAGCCAGAATGGCCTGTATGGATATTATGCAGACCCTAAGAGAACACGGATGTCAGCTTGGCTACTATACCCAGCAAAACTCTTAGCCCTAATAGATGGAGAAAACGAGATATTCAATGCTAAAAACAAATTGCAGCAACACCACAATAAATACACACAAATCCGGTGTTACAGAAGATACTAGAAGGAAAAATCTAAGCCAAGAAAACTAACTACTTTCAAGAAAACACAGGAAATAATTAACCTCACTATAGCAAAACAAAATGTAACCAAGCACACAAACTTACTACCATACCCAACATCAAAATCAAGGGATCTATCAAGCATTGGTCATTAATCTCTCTCAACATCAATGGACTCAATTCTGCAATAAAAAGACAAAGACTAACAGAATGGATGCGTAAAGAAAACCCAGCAATCTGGTGCATACAAGAAATACATCTAAGTCACCAAGATAGACATTACCTGAGGGTAAAGGTCTGGAAGAGAGTTTTTCCAAGCAATGGATCCAAGAAGCAAGCAGGAGTAGCCTTTCTAATATCTGAAAAAATAGACTTTCAACCAAAATTAATAAAAAATGATGAGGAAGGATACTTCATACTCACAAGGTAAAATTCCACCAGGAAGACATCACCATCCTGAACATCTATGTCCCAAATACAAAGGCACCCACATTTGGAAAAGAAACATTAATAAAACTGAAACCACACATAGATCCCCACACATTAATAGTGGGAGACTTCAACACCCCACTTTCAACCAAGGACAGGTCAACGAAGCAGAAATTAAACAAAGAAACAATATCTCTAACAGAGGTCATGAATCAAATGGACCTAACAGACACCTACAGAACTTTATACCCAAACACAAAAGAATTTACCTTCTCTCAGCACCTCATGAAACCTGATCCAAAATAGACCATACAGTGGGTCACAAAGCAAGCTTCAACAGATATAAGAAGATTGACATAATCCCTTGTATCCTATCTGATCACCATAGACTTAAGCTGGACTTCAACAACAGAAAAAGCAAAAAGCCTACACACACATGGAAACTGAACAACTTGTTACTAAATGACAGCTGGATCAGGAAAGAAATGAAGAAAGAAATTAAAGTCTTTCTAGAAATCAATGAAAATGAAGACACAACATACCCAAACTTGTGGGACACAATGAAAGCAGTGCTAAGAGGAAAGTTCATAGCACTAAGTGCCTTCAAGAAGAAATTCGAGACAGCTCATTCAAGCACCCTAATGGCTCACTTAAAAACCCTAGAAAAAGAAGAAGCAGACACACCAAGAAGGAGCAGACGGCTGGAAATAATCAAACTCAGGGCTGAAACCAATCAATTGGAAACAAATAAAAAATTCAAATAATCAATGAAACCAAGAGCTCATTCCTTGAGAAGATCAACAAGATAGATAAACTCTTAGCCAAACTAACAAAAATGGCAGAGAAACACTATACAAATTAACAAAATCAGAAATGAAAAGAGAGACATAACAACAGACACTGAGGAAATCTAAACAATCACTAAGTTTTACTTCAAAAATCTATATGCCACAAAATTTGAAAATCTAAATGAAATGGACAATTTTCTTGATCAATTCCATTTACCAAAGCTGAATCAAGACCAGGAAAATCAATTAAATAATCCTATAGGCCCTAAGGAAATAGAAGTGGTCATCATACTGAGCGCATCTAAAAGACTCTAACTAGCAGTGTTTTCAAAGCAAAGACTCATGACCAAACCTTTGGCAGAGTACAGGGAATCATAAGAAAGAAGGGGAGTTAGTCTGATACAGAAAGGATAGGAGCTCCACAAGGACCAAATATATCTGGGCACAGGGTCTTTTCTGAGACTGACATTCAACCAAGGACCATGTATGGATATAACCTAGAACCTCCACTCAGAAGTAGCCTGTGGTAGCTCAATAACCAATTGGTTTTCCAAAGTGAGGGGACTATTTCTAACAGGAACTCAATGACTGGCTCTTTGGCTTTCCCATCCCCAAAGGGAGGAGCAGTCCTGTTAGGCCACAGAGGAGGGCTTTGCAGCCGGTCCTGAAGATACCTGATAAAACAGGATCAGATGAATGGGGAGGAGGTCCCCCCCATCAGTGTACTTGGAAAGGGGCAAGGTGGAGATGAGGGAGGGAGGGAGGGACTGGGAGGGAATGAGGGATCGGGACACGGCTGGGATACAGAGTTAATAAAATGTAACTGATAAAAAAATAAAAAATAAAAAAAGGAAAAAATAAAATAAAATTTTAATTTATGTAAAAAAAGAAAAAAAAAAAAGAAGTGGTCATCAAAAGTTTCCCATCCAAAAAAAGCCCAAGGCCAGAAGATGGTTTCAGCACAGAATTCTACCAGACCTTCAAAGAAGAGCTAACTCCAATTCTCTTCAAACTATTCCACAAAATTGAAACAGAAGGACTACTACCAAACCCATTTTGAAGCCACAGTTACCTTGGTACCTAAACCTCACAAAGACCCAACAAAGAAAGAAATTTCCAGGCCTATCTCCCTTATGAACATTGATGCAAAAATACTCAACAAAATACTTGCAAACCAAATACAAGAACACATCAACGATATCATCCACTATGACCAAGTAGGCTTCATCCCAGGTATACAAGGTAGTTCAATATGCAGACATCCATCAATGTAATCCACCATATAAACAAACTGAAACTAAAACAAACAAACAAACAAACAAACAAAAACAAATGATAATCTCCTTAGGTGCTGAAAAAGCATTTGACAATATCCAACATCCATGCATGTTTAAAATGTTGGAGAGACCAGGGATGCAAGGCACGTACCTAAATAGAGTAAAGGCAATATTCAGCAAGCCTATAACCAACATCAAACTAAACAAAGAGAAACTTAAAGCAATCCCACTGAAATCAGGGACAAGACAAGGCTGCCCACTCTCTCCATCTCTCTTCAACAGAGTTCTGGAAGTCCTTTCTAGAGTAATAAAACAATTAAGGGAGATCGAAGGGATAAAAATTAGAAAGGAAGATGTCAAAGTATCACTATTTGCAGATGATATGATAGTATACCTGAGTGACCCCCAAAATTCTACCAGGGAACTCCTACAACTGATAATCACCTTCAGCAAAGTGGCTGAATATAAAACTAACTAAAAAAAAAAAAAAATCAGTAACCCTCCTGTATATAAAAGACAAAAGGGCTGAGAAAGAAATTAGGGGAACAACACCCTTCACAATAGCCACAAAAAACAGAAATTATGTTGGTGTGACCTTAACAAAGCAAGTCAAAGACTTGTATCAAAAAAATTTCCACTCTCTAAAGAAAGAATTGGAAGAAGATATCAGAAAATGAAAAGATCTCCCATGCTCATGGCTCGGCAAGATTAACATAATAAAAACGACCATTTTACCAAAGGCAATCTACAGATTCAATGAAATTTCCATCAAATTACCAACACAATTCTTTACAGACCTGGAAAGAAAAATTCTCAACTTCATATCAAATAAGAAGAAACCCAGAATGGCTAAAACAATCCTCTACAATAAATCTTCTGGAGGTATCTCCATCCCTTATCTCAAGCTGCACTATAGAGCAACAATAATGAAAACTGCATGGTCTTGGCATAGAAACAGAGTGCTAGATCAATGGAATTGGTTAGAAAACCCAGAAATAAACCCACACACTTATGGACAACTGGTTTTTGACAATGATGCCAAAACTATACAATGGAAAAAAGATAGTATCTTCAACAAATGGTGCTGGTCTAGCTGGATATCTACATGTAGAAAAATGCAAATAGATCCACACTTATCACCCTGCACAAAACTAAAGTCCCAGCAGATCAAAGACCTTAACATAAAACCAGACACACTAAATCAGTTAGAAGAAAAAGTGGGGAAGAGCCTTAAACTCATTGGTACAGGAGAGAACTTCCTGAACAGGATACCAACAGCACAGGCTCTAAGAGCAACATTCAATAAATGGGATCTCATGAAACTGAAAAGCTTCTGTAAAGCAAAAGACACTGTCATCAAAACCAAATTACTGCCTACAGGTTGGGATAGGAACTTCACCAACCCTATATCTGACAGAGGGCTAATATCCAGTATATATAAAGAACTCAAGAAGTTAAACAGCAACAAATCAAGTAATCCAATTTTAAAAATGGGGTACAGATCTATACAGAGAATTCTCAATAGAGGAATATCAAATGACAGAGAAACACCTAAAGAATTGCTCAGTGTCCTTAGTCATCAGGCAGATGCAAATCAAAATGACCCTGAGATTTCACCTTATACCCATCAGAATGGCTAAGATGAATAACTCAATTGAGAACACATGCTAGAGAGGATCTGGAATAAGAGGAACCCTCCTCCACTGCTGGTGGGAATGTAAACTTATACAACCACTTTGGAAATCAATCTGGTACTTTCTCAGACATTTAGGAATAGTGCTTCCTCAATATCCAGCTATACCATTCCTAGGCATATATCCAAAAGACACTCAAGTATACAACAAGCACATCTGCTCAACCATGTTTGTAGCAGCTTTATTTGTAATAGCCAGAAGCTGGAAACAGCCCAGATGCCCCTCAGTTGAGGAATAGATACAGAAATTGTGGTACATCTACCCAATGGAATATTACTCAGAAATAAAAAAGAAGGAAATCATGAAATTTGCAGGTAAATGTTGGGAACTGGAAAATATTATCCTGAGTGAGGTATCCCAGAAGCAGAAAGACACACAGGGTATATACTCACTCATAAGTAGATATTAGACCTATAATATAGGATAAACATACCAAAATCTGTATACCTAAGGAAGCTAATCAGGAAGGAGGCCTCTGCCTAAGATGCTCAATCCCCATTCAGAAAGGCAAAGAGGATGGACTTCGGAGGAGGGAGAAAACAGGTGCCTACCACAGGCCTCTGAAAGGCTTTACCCTGATGGGTATGGAGACTCATAGCCAAACTCTGGGCAGAGTGCAGAGAATCTTATGAAAGAAGAGGGAGATAGTAAGACCTGGAGAGGACAGAAGCTCCACAAGGAGAGGAACACATCCAAAAAGACTGGGCACATGGGTCTTTTCTGAAACTGATACTCCAGCAAAGGACCACTCATGGAGATGGCCTGGAACCTCCGCACAGAGGTAGCTTATGGTAGTTCAGTATCCAAGTGGGTTCCATAGTAATTGGGACAGGGACTGTCTCTGACAGGAACTGATTGGCCTGCTCTTTGACCACCTCCCCCTGAGGGGGGAGCAGCCTTACCAGGCCACAGAAGACAATGCATCCAGTCCTGATGAGACCTGATAGACTAGGATCAGAGGGAAGTGGAGGAGGACCTCCCGTATCAGTGGACTGGGAGATAGGCACGGGTGGGGAAGAGGGAGGGTGGGATTGGGATGGGAGGAGGGAGGGAGGTACAGGAGAGATACAAAGTGAATAAACTGTAATTAACAAAAATAAAAATAATTTTAAAAAAGAAAGTAGGTTTTCTTCTTTCATAATATATGTATTTTTTCCTCCCTCCACTCCTCTCAGTTCCCTACCTCACACCTATCCACTCCCTTTCTTTCTGACATTACAAATGAAAGAGGCTTCTAAGAGATACAAATAAAATAAAATATAAGATAAAACCAAAACTAACACATTGAAAGAGGACATAACAAACATACAGAGGGGAAAAAAAAAGCCCAAGAAAAAGCATAAGAACCATGTATAGGCTCAGAGACCCTCTCATTAGCACTTTCAGATAGCCTATTAAAACACAATGAAATGAAAGTCATAATATGTAAGAAAAGAACCTGTAGGGTAAAATAGAGGGAAAAAAGGCATATAAATAAAATAAATTTAGGAAAAGATTTTAATTAATTAATTAATTAAATCACTTTACAGCCTGATCCTCCTGTTCTCACATCCCACCACCATATCCTGCTCCCCCTATTCTCCTCTCTTCCTCTTCTCAAAGAAAGGGAGTCCACAAAGGGTACCCACCCTTCCTGGCATCTCAAGTCACAGAAGGACTAAGCCCATCCTCTGCCACTGTGACCAGACAAGCAGCCAAGCTATGGGAAGGGAATCCAGTGGCTGCAACAGAATCAGGACAGCCCCTACTGTTACTATTAGAGGACTCACATATTGACAACGCTGAACATCTGCTACACATGTGTAAGGGTAGAGGTGCAGCCCAGCCATGCTCTTTGGTTGGTGGTTCAGTCTCTGTGAGGCCCAAGTTAGTTTATTGTAAGTCTTCTTGTGATGTCTCTGACTCCCTCTATCCTTCCTCCCACTCTTCTACAAAGTGCTCCCTAAGCTCACTCTATGGTTTGGCTGTAGGTCTCCTCATCTGTTTCCATCAGCTGTTGGATGAGGCCTTTCAGAGGACAGTTTTGCTAGGCTCCTGTCTGCAAGCATAGCAAAGCATCACTAACAGTGAAAAGGATTGGTCTTTCCCATGGAGTTAGTCTCAAGTTGGGCCAGTCATTGATTTGCATTCCTTTATTTTCTGCTCCATCTTAATACCTATACTTCTTATTGGAAAGACAAATTTTGGATTGATGGTCATATGGGTAAGTTGGTGCTCTCTTCCGTCCACTGGAAGTCCCAATTGGCTACGGGAGGTGGCTAATTCTACTTCAAACTCCTGGACCCTCACTGCTCAGAGTCTCAGCTAGGGTCACCTCCATAGACTCCTGGGAGCCTCCCTTGTCCCAGAGATGACACCCACCAATTTTTGTTCTCTTTGGGTATGTGCCTGTTAGGGTTACTATTGCTGTGATAAAACACAATGGCCAAGATGGAGAGGACAGGGTTTGTTTGGCTTATATTTCCACATTGTAGTCCATCACTGAAGGAAGCCAGGACATGAACTCACATAGGGAAGGAAACTGGAGGCAGGAGCTGATGGAGAGATGATGGAGGCATGCTGCTTACTGGCTTGCTCTTCATGGCTTGTTCAGCCTGCTTTCATATAAAAGCCAGAACCACTAGTCCAGGAATGGCACCATCCACAATGGTCTGGGCTTTAATTCATCAATCACTGATAGAAAAAGTTCCTTACTGGCTTGCCTATAGCCCAATCTCATGGAGACTTTTACTTAATTGAACTTCCCTCCTCTCAGTTGACTTTGCTAGTGTAAGGTCGTCGTAAAAGTTATCCACCACAATGCCCAAGAGTGGAATAACTGGATCTTGAGATAAGTCAATTCCCACTTTCTTGAGTAACCACAACACTGATTTCTACAATAGCTGTACAAGCTTGCATTCCCTTCATCAACAGATGAGTGTTTCCCTTATTACACATCTTCTACACCATAAGCTGTCACTTGTTTTGTTTTAGCCATTTTGACAGGTGTAAAATGAAATCTCAACGTACTTTTGAGTTGCATTTTTTTTCTGATGGCTAAGGATGTACAACCACTTTGCAATCATGTCTGTTTCAGGAGGTCATTATGACTAACTTTTGTTCTTTGTCTTGTGTTGTGTTTTGCTTCTCTTTATGCATTCCACCTAGGGATTGCTCTATGTACTGGTTCATTTTTACTCTCTTGTTTGTGTTTCTGTGCCAGTTACAAGTAGACTTGTGGGCCAGAACGAACTCTAGCTGCCACTACTTCACATCGCTGGGCAATGTGGACAGACCACCAGCATACTACCCCGTGTGTATTCTTTGTGCCCTGCCCACCCAGGTCCAAATCCAACACTGCAGCTTGCCATGGCTGCTTTGATAGCCAAGGCACAGAATTCCTCAACTCTTAGCTTTCCAGTCATCGGATTCAGTTTCTCGGGGATTTAAAAGTCTTTTAGGAATGCTTAATGTTGAGATATTGTTTTATGATCTTCTACTGTACTGAAAAGCTGTCTCTAGAGTTGTAAAGTTTCTGTTCGGTGTCAGGCAAACCACCTGATTTTGTGGCAGTAAAAAGGAGCAAGGCCAAGCGTGAAGAAAATTAGAGTATTGGTTTAATTGTCTACAAGTTTGGCTAAGTTGTAAACCTTATCTCTATAAACTATTACAGGTGCTCTCTGTACCTCTGGATTTGTAAGTTTATTTGATATGATTTTAAAAATCTATAGAATCTATAACTCAAGTTGATTTAAAACTTACAACACAATGTTAATAATTAGAAGGCTATATAGGGAATCTTTAAACAAAGACCTAATCCATCACTGTCTATAGTTCTGGCAAACATTCAAATGTGCTAACCTTGCTTTTTAACCCCTGTCATTCTGCTGCTGTCTAAATGGTTTTGTTAACTGAAATATGTCAACCTAAAACATATATTTTATGTTTAAAGGTTCACCCTGAGAAAGATTCAAGAATACATTGGAATCTCAAATGCCCAGTGTAAATTAAATTACTGGCCAATTAAAGTTAAGGTCACAACTACTAAACACAATAAACTGGATTATTCCTATCTTATGATACAGCAAGCCAATGACATAGGCAGTGAGACAAAGAACCTATAAAATGTCTCTCCTTAACTAAGGTCTGTTCAGACTAACAAACTGATTTAATAATGTATGTCTAGTCTCCTTGTCTTTGCTATATCTGTTAAGCTTTAGCTATTTTGATATGAGTCATACAGAAACTATGATATTCTAAAACTACAGCTGAGACTCTCCCTTTATGGTTTAAAGTTTTATTTTGATGCTAAAAAAGGTTAAATTCAAGAACTGTAATTTTTTTAAGGCTAAACTTAACAGCCATAAAACTATAGAATCTTAATCTTATAAAAGCTACTAATGTGTAATTGTTCAAGGTAATTAAGACATAAAGATTAATAATCATCTTATAAGTGATCAAATTCTTTACAAATGTAATTCATTTAGAGGAACAAGCTTTATTTACCCTGAAGTATATGTTTTCAATGTTAAACCTAGAACAAATAGCTAAAAGCAAATAAAGTTTTTTTAAAATCAAATATATTTAATAGACAGCTCTCAAAACTTTTCAGAGATCTACTGAATATTGGCATTTAAAGTGTTTAATGGAGATAGATTCCTATGACAGACAGAGGTTTCAACTTCTAACAGCAATTTTAATGTCTCCAAGGAAGACAGACTTGCATGACAACTTCACCTGGACTTTAGCAATGCTAACCACAGGGCAAAATTGCCCCACTCCTTACCTGCCACCAGGGCCCTGCACAAGTTGTGGAAATAGTCGGATTGACTGTTCTACTCTGCTTTGTCAAAATAATGTCAGTCCCCCAGGTTTGTCCACTTCAGGAAAATCTCTCAGGCTTGGGTTAGCCAAAGGCTGATGCTGTTCTGGGTGGTACAGACTGTCCCCAAAAAAAACATTAAGAGCACAGAAGCCTAGGACAACCATCTAGGTAGTAATGTCTCTGTTATTTTACTTGATACTAGGCCATTTGTATTATACTTCCTGCTATCATTTATCCTACTCAGATCTCTAATGGTGTTGATGGCTAACTGTAGCATCATCAGTTTAACAGCAGCTGCCTGGTCAATGCACTTCATACATAAAAAACAGGCCTTACTTTCCTAGAGATATTAGCTTACCTGGTAAGACAGGCAAATTTGCAGAGAGGTTTGCCTCTCTAACAGGCATCCTATTAAAGGATAAGTTTCAGGTGTAACTTTTGCTATTTAAAAGAACTTGCTTTGCAAAGACTTCTCTTAGTAAAAGCCACTTATGTACATACAGTGATATATAATTTAAGGTTTATATAAACGATAAAATTCAAAAAATAAATTATAAACATCTGAGGTTATAAAAAATATAAGTAATTTATGGGTATCTATGAAAATGACTTAAAGTATATAAATACAAATTACTCTATAGTATTGTTATACTAAGATTTGAAATGTTCACAGTTCTAACATCAATTAATGGGATTCTGTTACACTTGTAAAACACTGAATACTATTCTCAGTCACAAGCTCAAGATTTTAAATTTCCTCTGGTTATCTTCTAAATATAGACTTAAAGATGCTTTTCAACATGCTAAAAGCATTCTTTGACCAATGTATATATCCAGCTCTGGACAGAGAAAAAAACATGTTCGTACTTTTTTTATCCAAAGCTATAGGTTTTGTTATGATTCAAATGTGTGAGTATACTCTGTTTTACAGCTGTTGTTAGCTGCTTTTTCTAAAATATGGATATCAATTCAAGTTACAAACAATGATAATATAAGCTTCAGGGAGTCAAAAAATCATAATACTTAGATCCACATCTCACAGATCAAAAGGACTTCAGCTAAGTACTCCTGTCAATCACCAGCCTAAGCTTCCTTGTCTATTACCTATCCCTGAGGTGAAAGTTCCAAATATGAAAATATCCTTTAAGTTCTTTAACTTCTGCCCCTTGTCTGTATCTATTTTGGCAGAGTTCCACTGAGCTAGTAGCCACCATCCAGAAATCAGCCGTGGACTACAAACTGCTCCAAAGATGATCCACATCATGCCAGGAAGCTTATGCTGAAAGTTTATGTGAACAAGTCCCGTCAACACGATTGCTCTGTCTCTTCAGCTGGGTCAGCAAACCAGATGCTTCTGATGAATACTCCATTGCCTAAATCCCCTCCTGGACATTGGCTAATATGCCATTCTTCCAAGGCCCTGACAATGACATCCTGATTTCAGCAGGAGGTAGTTACAGAGGAGAATACATCATCCTTTCTTCTCAACGAAGTTTTGTAATATTAGATTCAAGGAAACTTCCTGGCAAAGGAGACAAAATGGCTACCTTTATTACTTATTGGTATACCAAGATTATAGAGCCTTAAAATGTTTGTTTTATCTATACTAACCAAACAGATATAATTTTGAATGAGCAATGTATCTTTTGATGCATTACAAATATTGTTTCTCCCAGATAAAAAATGCTAAGACCCTATCAAGGATTTGTTTGACATTGACACATAAGACAAGGAAGGGAATGAAGAACCAGCCTGCCTCTATCTCAGCCTTAAATGGCATATCATAGTAAAAATAAACTAAGTTCATTTTTGTTTGTGATTAAACTTCTGTTTCTTAACGATTGGGCTATGCCCTACCTGTAATCTTAAGTACAAATGGTTCTGTACTGCCTGTCCCAGGAATGGCAATCATGTTTTTGTTTCAAAAGTTAAGAACTATCTTGCAACCCTACCTTTCTTTAAAAAGGATTGTTATAGCTACCTTTTATAGGGATACATTGTTATGACCACATTGCAATCATTTCTTTTTTTTTCAGGACATTTTATAATTTGTTATGCTTATGATCTGCTCCTGTAACCCCATCCCTTTTGCCCACCAAATTCTGTTTGGGTTAGTCTGGTGCTATGTATTGAAATGCTAAATACTGGCCCCCAAGATCTAGTTGCTCTCCAGACAAGCACATCCTCAAATACAGCAAGTAATGTTGTATAAATCGTGCTCTCCAATTTAAGGTTGATTGGCTAATAACAATGGCTAGACAGCCTATAGAGGAACAGAAGAGAAACAGGCAGAGCTTACGTTCCTGGGCTTGGGGTCAGATGGTTACCAGGGTGTGGGATAGAGAAGGAGGAGAAGAAGGAAGTCACCATGGGGCAGTATGGACAGTGAGCACATGGCCTTGGTTCCTGGCCTGATAGAGCAGAAGCAGCCCAGGCAGAAACAATTATGTCAAGTAATATTGGTTCAAGGCTGGGAAATAGCAAAATAGCTTAGAGGGCTTATCATAAATCTAAAAGGTCACTGTGTCTTTTATAGGGAACTTAACAGTCTGAAGTGGGGTAAAAAACCCAAATAAATAATTTAGGAGCAAAGTGAGAGTAGGTAGTGAACCATACAAATGTAGTTATGGTAATAAAATTCCCTATTTGGAAACCTTCTCCTCTTAAGCCTTGTTTTCCTCACATTCCAAGGCTGACTTCTCAAACCCCAACTTACAGGGAAGCAGCCTGTGAATATGAATGAAAAAGTTTACTTTAGCTAATTAGTCAATAATGATTTGGATTGGTGGTCTTCTCTTTCCATTCTTTGGGATTAACAGAGCTAACAGATACTTATGCCTGTCTCTGCAGAGAATTACAAAATTGCAAAGCAAAAGAAAAAAATGATAATTAAAAAAACAGACTGTATTTAAAATCTGAGCCCACTTGATTGCACTTCTTTCTTTATATTCTAGGTCTGAAAATTCTGCTGAAGAAGCTCAGAGTAGTCATGTCTTAAAATCCATACCAGGATCATGAACATTTGCCAGACACATATCCACATTAAATAAATAACTAAACAAATAAACAAACATATAAATAAATACAGGGTTTAATAATCTAGTTGTCTGGGAACGAAGTGGCAAGAGAGATGACACAAAATGGAATCTGACTTTAATTTCCCTCAGAAGTAGAAGTAGATAAAATAGACATCAGAAGTGGATGAAGGGGGAGAACTAGGTGAGAGGGGTAGGAAGGGAAATGAGGGTGGGGATTAGAAGGTGGGAGAGCAGGGGGTAGGAGGTGAGAGGGCTGGGCATTGGGCAAGAGAAGGGAAACCAATGTGTGGGGCATCGCTGGGACAAGCTGGAGACCTGTGGAGTAGGCTCCTGCGAGGATATGGTGGTGACTCTCGTGAGACTCCTAGCGGTGGGGTGAGGGATGATACATAAAAGCTGAAGTCCAGGCATAACTTCCAATGGAGAGAGTAGGACACCAACCCACTCACAAAACCTTCAACCAAAAATTTACCTTGCCAACAAGGTGTGCAGGGATAAAGATGGTACAGAGTTTGAGGGAAGGTCCAAACAATGACTGTCACAACCTGAGACCCACCCCATGCAAGAAAGCCAACCCCTGACAGTTTTTACTATGCTCTGCTCTGCTTATAGACAAGAAACTACCATAGCTGTCCTCCAAGAGACTCTACCCAGTAGTAGATAAAAACAGATTCAGAGACCCACTGCCAAACATAAGGAAGAGCTTGGGGAGACTTGTGAAAAATTTGGATGAAAAATAGAGAGACCCAGAGGCAACAAGAACTCCACAAGAATACCAACAGAGTCAACTAACAGCAGACCATGGAGGCTCATAGAGACTGAACCATTAACCAAACAGCATGCATTGACTGCTCCTAGGTCCCCTACACATGTGTACCTGGTGGTCAATTAAATCTTCCTGAGGGTTCCCTAGCAATTAGAGTACAGGTTGTTTCTGACCTAGAATCTGCTGCCTGCTTTTGGATCACTTACCCTAGCTGGACTGCCTTCTTTGGCCACAGTGGCTTAGTCCTGACACATTTTATTGTGTCAAGGTGGGTAGATAGGTGGAGTAGGGGCTTCCTTTTTCTGAGGAAAGGGGAGGGGAGAAAGGAGAAAGAGAGTGGGATAGTGGGACTGGGAAAAGAAGAGGGATGGTGATTCAAAAGGGATGTTAAATTTGTAGAAGAAATCCTACCTTATACATAATGTGACAGATCTGGTAGAAAGAAGGTTTATTGTGGGAACAGGGGTGGGGAGGAGAAAGCAGGGAGGGAGAAAAAGGAGGGGTCCCATGACATAAAAAGAAAGAGAGACAGAGAGTATAAGAGAGGAGCAGTAGGGAATCTGGTGGGGCCCTCCTATCAGGCACACACCTGGTGTATATTTGGCGGTGGCCAGTAATGATGCCAGAGTTTGCTAGGGCCCCGAAGAGCAGGCAAGTGGGACCACCTATATGCTAATAGTGGCCAAGGTAGTAATGCCAACAACATACCCTTCTCTACTGGATGTGCTGACTCCAAAAAAGTCAAATTTATCCCTTGGAGCATGGGTAAAGCACACACACTCGTATAAATCTTTCAGGAATTCTTTCTTTTATGTTTACCCTCTCCTAGTTAATGGCAGGACTTCAAGACATTTTCATAGTGGACACTGGGGCACAAACTAAGTCATTTAAGAACATGCAGACAAAGCAACAGGTTGATCAGATTTCCTGACAACTTTTTTTTTTTTTTTTTTTAGCCACCCAAAGCAGCAAACTCCAATGTGCCCAGTAGGCCTGGGTAATATTTGTTTGTTTTGCTTTGTTTTGTTTGTTTGTTTCCAGACATGATCTCACTGTCCTGGAATTCACTATGAGGTTTGGTCAAAACCTCAGAGTTCTCCCTGCCTCTGCCTTCGGAATGTTGTGATTAAAGGTATACATCATTATGACTGGACTATTACCTATATTTTGAAGTCAAACTTGTACACATGTCAGGTACAAGGATATATTTTCCAACTAAAAGTGAAAGGGGGATAGGTACCTAGCCTGCTTCATTTATGATGGAAAATGATTAAGAGATATTAGGAAACTCGCCATGTCATTATCCCAAGTCAGTCACTCCAGAGCCATACAGGGGACACGGACTTCTGTGAGAATCATGCTGAATAATTTAAAGGGATGTGGGATTCAGTTCCAAATTGATTTCATTAGAAAGTTAAATGAATTTGAAGTGAAATTCCTAAATGGCAAGGCATAAAAACGCGTAGCAGGTGCTGCAGGAACCCCACCTGCACAAAGGCACTCCCCTTCCCTGGCTCTGGGAGTGCACACTTCACAGCTGTACTCATTTGCAACTCTTTGCTTGAGGGCTTTCTCTTGACCTCAGAGCCAGTGGAGTCAGGCTGCAAAGCCACAGAAGTTACTTTGGAGTTAATTATCACTTCTACTTCTTTCCCTTCTTGAAGTTGTTCACCGAAGACTAATAATAACTACTGGATACCCTGTTCCCATGCACTAACCGGATTTAGTGAATTGGAAAAGAAAGCAAGAAGTTGAGACAGGAAGGATGTTGAAGGTAATATAGGAAAAGTAACAGGGAAAATAAAAAGGAATACATGAACATATTTTTTATACATATACATATATGAAATCATCAAAAGTAAAGAGATTTTTAAAAATGAGTTAATGGATAAATAATTGGGCTGGCAGTTCTCATATGGAGAAAGCGGATTAGATAGTGGAAGAAAAAGTTAATTCTGATGTATATCAGTCAGCTTTCTGCTATTGTCACAAAATAACCAAGATGATCAACTCATTAAAAGAAAAGGTGTATTTTGGCTTGCAGCCACAGTCCATGGTCACTGGTTCTCTTGTTTTGTACGTGTGGTGGTCCATTACTTTACAAGATCAAGGGCTGGAGAAAGTTAGCCCTTTATTTGCAGCTGGCGTAGAGAAAACGAGAGAGAGAGAAATGAAATGAAGGACTCAGTTCTCCAATCTCTTCAATACAGCTCCCTACCATGAGGCCCCACCTCTGGGCAGTGCTTCCATCTTCCTAAGAAACTAGAGGCGGGGACAAAGCCTTAACATGTGCATTGAGGACATATTCACAATTGATCCAATATGTACTACTGTGGGCTTCTGAAAACACTCAAATGCACAGTGGAGCATCAGGAATAGACTAGACCGAATTTAGTTTAAACCTAGAATTAAGTTTAAACCTAAGCTTTTTGGATCAGGCTTCAAGCCATCAAGCGCCAGTGAGAATTGATGTTCAAGGTGGGTAAAGAGTAAATGACTTCCATACCCCTTATCTGAGAGTGTTCTGTTGTTGCAAAGGCCAATTACATTCTAGAGAACTTGAATGGGAGCATGGGAAGTTATACTGCTTACACTTAACGTTCTTAGGAAGCAATGTGAGATTCCCAAAGAACCAAAAACCTTTTTTCCCCTTGATTTCAAAAGTAACCTTCACAGGAAAATTTAAGTAATTACAGACTTTAGGCTTAAACTTACTCTAAATTTTCTGTTAGTAAAAAGCTACTATTGAGGGTTTTTTTTTTAAAATTATTATTTAACTGTAGAGAGCATTGCTAGAAATAGTAAACTTACAAACTACCACAATCCAGAAGTGTTAATCCAAGCTTGTTTTTGCACTGTAAATGGATGCTGTCTTTCAATAGCCTATCTTTTCCAAAGTGTCTTTTTTGTACTGTCTTGCTCAGTGGAGAAACCATTTTCCCCCCTCAGGGTGAAATTCAAATGGGAGACATTAGAAGCCACTTGAATGCTCATGTTCCTCACCCCAAATTGTTGTATTGTTTGGAGAGATGACATTCAATAGAAGAATACTTAACATAGTCACAAGAACTACCTATTGAAACAGATATAGAAAAACTTAATCTCCTTAGGTATTTTTCAATCTACCTGTCATGTTCAGAGTTCAGATAACTATAACAGTCAAGTGTTAAAGAACAGATGCTTTGCTAGAATAGGAGCTTGCTACATATTGAATATGTGTAGTCCATCTTCAAGTTGTTAAATTAAATACTAAGATCCTTGGTAATGTTTATCTCTAAATGAATATGAATTTTCTCTTAAAGCTGGATATGTATGGAATGAGAGACCATCCCTGTATTAGTGTTCAGTAAATATGTAAAGGTCCAACATGTAAATATGAAGCAATATTAATTCCCACAGAAGTTTCACGAGTTAATGGTTAGTTACTCAGAAGAGTGCTTTCTATGCACAACAGAATGTCACTATTAAAGTCAGGTCATGAAATCTCCCCAGTGCTTTACTAGCACTCCCTGAAACATTTATCTTCAGCATATGTTTTATAAAAGTTTTGTTTATATCCAATGGCTGTTTCAGTGGTTCTTTATTTTATTGTAAAGTATCAAAGTTTTCAGAGAAAACTGGATAGACTTAATCTATATAGTACTTTCCCCCAATAATATATTCACCTTTGCTATATATACATGAAATTAGAAATATATGTTAATATTCACATGTGTATTTTTAACCATTGATGCCTGTAATTGAGTGCTGGGTACCCCATAGGTCAAGAACAAAGAATGTGTGCTGGTTAGCTTTCACTGCTAACCTAACACAACCTAGTATTATTTGGGAAGGGAGTCTTAATAACCGATTATCTAAACATGGTTGGCATGTGTCCTAGTCTGTAGGGGATCATCTTGATTGCTTGCTGATACAGGATGTCTTAGCCCACTGTGAGTGTCACTATTGTCTAGGCAGAAATAGTAAAAAGAGAAAGCAAACAAATAGAAAATATCTACATGTCTTTCTCATTGTTCTTGACTGTGGATTTGATGTGACTAGCTACTTGAATTTAAGCCTGATAGACTGTAACCTGGCTGGAAAACTAAGTAAGCCCTTTCTCCTCCAAGTTTCTTTGTCAAACTATTTCACTACAGCAATTCAAATAACAGCGCAGCCTTTGTACTGATTGTAGCAATTGTACAGCCACAACCTTTGATATGCCTTACATTTTAAAAGTAAGCTAAATTATGTAGCCTTCAATTTAAACATTAAGGAAATAAGGGTTGTTTTTCCTATATGTCTGGAACTCATGCATTAATATTAAGAAAGAAATGACACATAGCTCTGTAACAATATATTAACATCTAATAATATATGTAGCATTAATGTTGAAATTCATTGCTATAAAATGAAAGAAAATGTCTCATGTTTTTATTACTGGAAAGTTGTTTCAAAAAAGCCAAGGTCTTAAAATTATTACTGTTTTTTTGATTGAAAATTAGTAATAGGCCATATGGTTGCTACAAAGAAGCTTTGCTTTATAAAAAAAAATAAACATAACCTTTACAAAGAAATTGTATGTCTGTTAATTTGTATGTCAGGATTTGGTAAAGTTTTTTTTTTCTCATTTTTCAAATAACAGTCTTAACAAATGATTTTATGTTTTCTCAAAGCATTAATTCCTACAAAAGATAATATTGTAGTAGCCATCTTTTTTTGTGTGTTTACTAGATACATTATTTCATATAATCATTACCTCTTTATAACTCTGACATTATTCTTAGTACAGATAAGAAGAGAGGAAATTAGGGAAATCATAGCTAATGAAATATTTTGTAGTTAATTAGAGGTGTATGAAACTTTAATTCCATTGCAATTGACAGAGTGTGTATATATGACATCAGCAAATATATGTATCATTCTCAGCTGGTCCTGTGTGTTTCCAGGAAATCTGCATGGAGTACTTACATCTTAAGTATATGAAGACAGGGGTGCATAATGAGTAGTGAAATGCAGAAAAGGGTGCTTCATCATCCTTTACCTGCCTGTCTGGAGATAAGGTTTCCTTTCAAATGCAGTCTTCCTCACTGCTCAATTCAGTGACAAAATGGTGTCGCGTACAATTTTTAAAGTCAATAATCCGCAGTTGTATTAAGAAATATTTTATTAACAAAACAGTAAATTCCACTTGCTTAGCATTTCCAATAATGGATAGATTGGCCTTGCAACAGAGAAACAAAGTAAAACAAACCCCTTAGATACCCAGTCACCCAAAGCACTAGAAGGGTATAATTAAAGTGGCCTTTCTTTGACTTCTTAGGGATTCCATACATTATTATAGTCATCATTTTTTTTAAAGGCAACACATTACATGGATAAAAAAAGAAGCATACTCAATCAGAAAAGTTACAATCGAGAGAGATGTGATCAGTTTATGCCAGGTAGTGTGAAGTCCTTTGTGAGTTTCAAGTGACACATGAACCCTGATGGATATGGTTAGTAGAAAGATACTTGGGCTTTATTCAAGTCTTTTTCCTTCAACAATTCATAGTCCTCTCTTCCTTCTCCATTCAGGGAGGGGGGGGGAAACTTGCTAGGTTTTGTGTAGTTCAATAAAATTAGATATGTTTTTACCAGCACTATAAGTTTATATCAATGTGTGAAATTTTGAAATTTATGCTCGGTAGAAACACTGAAATCAATTACAAATAGCAAGCCTCCCAGATAGACCACTTTAAAATACTACAAATCATTTTTTTTCATCATTTTTTAGAATCCTTCCAAATGAAAGTAGTTTGAGTTAAGTAGACACAATGGAAAAGCAAACATACATATACATATATATGTATATATTATGTTTAATCTGTAAATTAGTGGTTTTATGTTCCTTTTTATTTCTCTGGCTTTCCCTGAGTAAGACTGAATGAGAGGGGCAGGGGGAAAAGACTTGTGAGTTCTTTTAACCTGGCAAAATAAAAATATATGAAGACTTGAAACAGAATTAATGGGTATTAAATTTTAATTTTATGCCATCTATTTTCCAGGTGATGAAAAGTCTTTAAGACTTCTTACACAATTACTTGGCAGCTGTAGATCATCATGATTTGCTATGATATATATGTATTTTTAAGGTACTGTTATGTTTGAAATCCAGGCCACTTCTTGGCATATTTTTCATCAACTAAAGTATCACAAAAGGTGTTTTGTATTTTTTTTTTTTTGCCTTGCTGATTAAAGCTGATTGTAATGGTATCCTTCTCTTTTATGAATCCTAGCATCAATCTTTTAGAAGATGTTTATGTCATTTGACCAGTTTTTACAGAAGCATCACCCTGCAGCCTCAGCATCACCTTCTCACATTGATAATTTATTGCTATGAACATCATTGAAACAATATGCAAAACAAGTGTGTAATCTATACTTCACTACTACATACTGTATGTTAAACTAAACTATGTTTAATGATATAGATGTAAATCCAGAAAAGTTAAAATTTAGTCAATTGTCAACAAATATAGAATGATTTTAATGGGTAGTAATACAGAATCAAAAATTACCGAGAATACTTTTTTAGTTGAAAAAAAAATGTTTACTTTCCATAAAGCTTGATCACGCACGTCATGTTCAGAGAATATATATGATTTTACGGGGAAAAAGTTTTCATTGCAGCAGCCAGAGTTTACCAACATGATTTCTGTAGCGTGCCTTAGAGTGATGTACATGTATGCAGTGGTGGATGGTGCTATTCTATTTCATTAAAAAAAAAAAGTTCCCATTTTTAGGACTAAGGACTGGAGGTTTCCTTGTATCAGGATTTCAATGAAGCAAATCACCCATTTGTCATAATACCTTGGCACAACTGTCTTTCTTCACGCTTTTCATTTGTCAATATTTGTGTGTTTTGGTGTTCCATCAGATCAGACAGCTCTGTGTGTATGTGTGTATGTGTGCATGTGTGTGTGTGTGTGTGTGTGTGTGTGTGTGTTGAACATATATAGAAATATAAATAATTGGGGGAAAGAAAGGATTGTATGATACTTAGGTATATATTTCACCTTCTAATTCACACCTTTCATACAAATACTAAAACTTAATAATGCAACAGAATGAAAGCTATACATGTAAGAAAAGAAGTAGCTGAGTCCTTTTATATACATTCATACATATCTTTCTTAGAATAAACACTACACTGTAATTTTTGTTTAAAAAAGTAAGTAATTGTGGGAATTTATAATGGTGGCAAAAAAATCAGTCTGAAATAATTGTTGCTTCAATGTCATAAAACTCCCTATACTTAGCAACACTTATAACATTGAATTTACCAAAAATGGCTGAAGAGCAGAGATATATTTTGTATTTTCTATACAACAGGCTATAAAACGTCACTTATCACAGTCCAGAAAGCACACAGAGATGGGTTTTATATCAACATATGTAATAACATAGTAAGCGTGCATGAAAATTTCCCAATGATTGCATCTATGCCCTCTCATTTTTGTTTTGAAACTTTAGTGTGAAATGTGCCTTATATTTCACATTTTTGAAAATAAGGCCTCCATACTTTTTTTTTAATTCTCTCACAAACAGAAAGGGGCTTTTGAATGCCTTCCTACACAAGTATTCGAAAACGCCAGCACTTTGTCTCAAACGCAAGCTCCAACCCCTGCTCCAGTTGCCGCAGCTCGCCAACTCCTCCTGATCTGCAGATGGTCCCACAAACGGACTTTCTCCTGTGGCAGTCCACCCAAATGGCTCCTCCGGAAAGCGCTAGCACTTTGGCTGAATCCAGGATCATAGGTAGCTTCTTTGTGTGTGTGTGTTGTGTTGTGTGTTGGTTTTGTGCCTCGATGTAATACTCCTTCGCTTTATGAATGCGTGCGGTCCTCACCGTCTTTAGAATGTCCCGGCAACATAAAGACAGGCAGAGTAAATGAAAACACTGCGGATGTTAGGGAATTTATTGGCCCCTGTTTTTGATGTTGTTGTAGTTGTTTGTTTTAGTATTTTCCCTTCCTTTCTTCTCTCTCATTTTTTTTGTTTATGTTTTTGAGAAACAAGAGCATGAGATACTTGTTTGTTTTTTTTTAAAAAGAGTTTTCCCTCCTGATTGCATTCCCTGTCTTCTTTTGTATGTGCTTCATAAAAAGGAAAGTAAATAAGTTTATATTATGTCTCAGATAAAATGAAGACTATTTCTATACAAGTGTCTTTTTCGAATCTTGAGATCAGACATAATACTCCTTATCCTTATTTTTCTTGTTTTTGTTGGCGCTTTTCGCACTGCTGGGCTGTTTCTCCTTGACCACGGCCCCATTGGACTGTGCTGAGTTACTGATGTAGTTTCGACTCTCATCCACGTGGTATGACCCTTCATCCCGGTTTCTGTACTTGTACATGGCATACAGGAGGATGAGGATGCACAGAGCGGCGGCGGCGACAATGCCCACCACCATGCCAGTAGTACTGCTGGACTCCCGGATCACCTCTGCAGAGCCTGGGTAAGGTTCGCGGCCGCCCACTCTGGTAGGGTTGGCTGTAGGAAACAGGATGAGAAAGAAGTGATTATGAGTTTCCTGAAGGTCAGCAAACATGTTAACTCACGCATCTATTTCAGAGCCTATTTCAAAGTACTTGCTGCTTTGAGGAAAGTGTTATGTCACTAAATTTCTCCTTCTCATGGCCACTACAATTTAGGGACTCCATCCAAATTCAAAGTAATCGCAATAAAAGAACACTTGCCTGGTGAGTCAGCTACAAAACCCTTCGCCAAACCTCTCTAAGTAGAGGCAAAGCTCTCCCTTGGGAACAAGTGCTGGACTGTAGGGTGTCTGGTGTCTTCTCTAAGGCCTAGGAAGGCACTGAGGTTGTCCACAGAACACAAAAGAAAGCAAATGGGATATAGTAGGTAATGGCAGGAGAGCAGTGGGCAGCTTTCTGCCTTCAAAGAGTGGAAGCTAGGGGAAAATGGCCTGTCTGGACCGTTTTCTTTATAGCTTTTGGGTTTTTGTTTACTTTCTTTGATTTTTCATTGTTTAGCTTATCCTACAGGAGAAAAACAATACTGTTGTGGTGGATTAAGAATGCCATACATAAGTTTCAGAAATATGCACCCTGCTTTTAAGCAATCTCAAGATTCCATAGATATACTGAATGTACTTATGTACATACATACTTGAGTGTGCACATTTCTACAAAGGAACCGGGTACCTGTTAATTACTTGGAAACATTTAACAATGGATAAAACCCTATTCTTTTTTAAAAATCCACTTTAAAGGTGGGGAGGCTTTCTTTGCAGGTAAAGACACAAGCAGCTAAGTCTGGCAGCCTGCATTCAATCCTCGGACCACACAAGATAGGAGAGAACTCACTTTTGCAAGTTGTCCTCCATAGACTCACTGTCATCTATATGAGCTTCCACACTTGCCCACATGCACATATTTACACACTCACACTCACGCACACATGTGTGCACACAAAATGTAATAATTCCATTTCTTAGTAATAGACTCCCGGATCACTAAGTTTCTTCTGCACAAATACAGGTTTTTTGCTGTTAGTTTCTTTTCTTTCATTAAATAAATCCTCATCAGTGAAGTTGCTTATAATACCATGGTTCTTGGTCTCAGAGAGGAAGGAGCTACTTTCTCTATCTACGGCATGCAGCAGGTGAACCCTTCTGAGGCGATTATGCCACCGCTTGTTTTTCAAAAGCCCTTGTAATGCTTCCTAAAAAGCCTAGGAGTTGTTTCTCTGTCCAAGGTGGAAAGGAACAAAGACTATAATCCACAGTATTTGATTACAGGAAATTAATTTGCTCTCAAAAGCCTACTACAGTAACTCTGTCAGTACTAGACAAACCAAAGGCGGTACTTTCTCTTTAAATACAGTCATCATTGGCAAAGTGTGTCAATTAGCTCAGCTGCTAACTTTTCGTGAATGACAACTCAGTGTGTGCCTTTAGAACAGCGTTCTTTTATCATGGTGTCTCATTTTTTCTGCACCTGATGAAGGAATGCTGAAACACATTTTTACAATAACCTCACTTTTTCAGAAAGAAACGAAGGGCTAATAAGCGAGAATCCTGTTCATTTCGCTTATGATATTACCACTGGGGGGCTTTAATGAAATTGACGGTGTAAATTCACTAAGCTAATAATGAAGGCACACATGTGTGTTTGTGCACAATTAAGAAATGGTGTTATATATTTTATTATATTAATACCTCATTTTTTCAAATATATCTAATATGGCTTTAAAATAACTATGCAAGTGGAGCTAAATATAGATATGTGCTCACCTTGGAAGGAAATCACAAAGATAAAAGCAAACTCTAATTTTTGCTCTATAAGCATTTGATAAGTATCTCCTGTTAAAAAATGTACTTTCCCATACTGCAACACCAGCCAAAATGCTTAAGTCACATGAGAGCTAAAAGTATCTCTGCTTAACCCACTTTAAGAGACTCTAAATATCATAATTAAAACAAACAAACAAACAAACATATAAAACACTCTCCAAGAACCCCTGCTCAGATATAGTCCACGGCAGCTCAGTATCCAAGTGGGATTCCCTAGTAAGGGGAACAGGGACTGTCTCTGACATGAACTCAGTGGCCTGCTTTTTGATCACTTCCCCCGGATGGGGAACAGCCTTGCCAGGCCACAGAGAAGGACAATGCATCCAGTCCTGCTGAGACCTAATAGGCTAGGGTCTAATGGAAGGGGAGGAGGACCTCCCCATCAGTGGACTTGGAGAAGGGCATGGGAGGAAATGAGGGAGGGAACATGGGATTGGGAGGAAATGAGGGAGGGTGCTACAACTGGGATACAAAGTGAATAAATTGTAATTAATATAAAAAATAAAAATTTAATTAGAAAACACTCTCCAGACAACTAGAATCAAAACCCAATAAAAAAATCTTTTCATTCCCTTTATTTACAGTAAAATTTTAATAGCCACTAATATAGGTATTTATATAAACCTTTAGACTATACAGTTGTTTCCATGTCTACTTGATTAAATAATCCATCTTTCTATTTATGTTTCAAATCTGAAGGCTAAATGATACTTCCTTAACTTTTGTTATAAGGTCAAGTGTGTTTATATGTAAATGTGTGGGACATTGCTCCAAGATAGATGTACAATAACAGGCTACATAACGTCAATATATTTATGAACTAAAACTGTGTTCACTAATGTATTATATTGTTGTTCTCTGAAAAAAATCTGAGTACATTTTATATTAATTTGAATATAGACAATGTATGATACCAAGGCTAAAATGCCCTTTTATATATAATGTATTCAAAAAATATGCAGAGTAGAAGAAGGGCATCCATATTTTAACCACTTATGACAGACAATATTAAAAAGATATTTTAATCAAAGAAACATATAATTAATATATTTCATGGATTGGAGAATTTTGCATTTTTCACACTTCATAATAAACACAAAGTACGTCTCTAATAATTATAATTATCATTAATGCACTCCTGGGCCTCCGTGAAAGCTGTATGAATGAACCGAAGATCATTTTCATCCATTTCCTTTCCTTGGTCCCAGCACTTAGGGTCAGAGTCAGGCCAATCTCTGTGTGTTCGAGGATAGCCTGTTCCCCAGGATAGCCAAGGCTATACAGAAAAATCCTGTCTTGAAAAATCAACAACAACAGCAATAATAATATAATAAAAAGGAAAAGAGAAAAATAAAGGAGAAATAATCAGAGGCTAATAAGCTTTAAGTCTAGAACTGTTAAAAACAGACTCTGTTAGGAAGGTACATGTATTTTGTTGGAGCCAGTTCATCACACTGGGCCTTGTGGTAAGCTCCATGGAACTCTTCGTGGTCACAAAAGGAGCCAAGAAAGAGATGTGATGTGGTATGTCTAGAAGTGGAAATGCATTAAACTTCAGTGGGCATACAAATTTCACTTTATGGCTAGGTAACCAGAAAGGGAAGAAATAAGTAGGTGAGTTTTCTAAGTACTTAAAGAACTTATGTCGACTCATAAAATTAAAAAAAAAAAGATTAACTACACAGATGTATGAAAACACAACCAACATATTATTATATTGCACATTTTCCCCATGCAGTTGCCTCTACTCAGAGAAAAATGTAGAAATAAGTCATTACTTCACAGAGTCAGCTGGAATCAAATGTAAAATGTGTCATCTACACTATGAGGAGAGAGAGTATGCCAATATTGATAGTAACACAAAGGCATCTATCTGGACTTTGGTGGCCAATTTAATCTAAATGACTCTGAGGCTGTTGATGGCTCTGACTAGAGGAGAAGGCCTTGTACACGGGTCAGGACGTCACAGTCAGTTCTTTTCTGTCACACTCACTTCTCATACTTAGTCAAAGCTGCAAAAAGGAGACTCCTGCACTGACAAGGAAAAGGTGGCCTTTGATTCTGTTTTCATCCCTTCCTCCCTCTTTTACATGCTTCTTCCTTTCTTTTCTCTCCTCTCAATCTCCTCCTCTCCCTTATCTCTTCTCCCTTCTTTCTGTTGTCTCCCATTATGACACTATCTAAAAATTTTTGACATGGTCTGTTTTGGTCCAGCAGATTGAGGAAGAATCTTGTATGCTAGATCCATGCCTTTCATAGTCTGGTTAACATTGTGGCACATTATATGAGCATTTACCTTCCAGTGTTAGGAGGGATAACAGTGCTCCACCACAATTGTCAGAGGACGAGTCAGTGTAGACATATGGAATCCAAGCGACTTATTTCAGTATTTTGTTTTGTCAAAATAGTATTTTTGTTTGCTACTTAAAAGTTTTGAAGTCATATTTTTGAAATCTTAATTTGCCTTCGTGTTTGCTGCTTTCATGTCTTTCTTGGTGTGTCTTCTGTACCATTCTTTTCCAGCTCCTGACTTGTCCTGTTGGATGCCCTTGTAAGGGCATCTGGTGAGTGTGTCACACAGTGGAAAGGAAGCTGGTGAGATCAGTGCAGTTAGGAGCTCTGCCTAATGGGGTTCATGTATTATTAAGCAAGGTGCTAAGCAAATGGCAGAAATACTGCCAAACTGCTACATTCAAAGCACAACATAAAAATCTTCTTTATTGTCTAAAATGTTTAAAGGTGAAACCTTCACCAGAATGTTCTTTGTGTTTTATATTAACATTTTAATGTTTGATTTTCTAAATTTATTTACAGGTAAAGTTATATGCTTTATCAAATGATATTGGTTTAACAAATGATATTGGTTCGCTTATTTAAAAACATTCTATCCTGGCATGGTCCTTTACACTTTGAAGTACTGCATTATGGGGTTCATGTCCAGACTGAACTACACTGCAAGCTGCAGGCCAATAATAGCTATAACATAAAGACAAACAAATAAAAAGTAAAACAAAAACACTGCAAAGCACTCTTCTGTAGATGGCAACATAACATCTGAGGTGCATTAAGGTACGGAGCTTTGCCTGCACATTCCACTCGCATGTCTGCACCTAGTTACACTTTGCAATATGAAAAGTGAAAGAATAAAATTCACAATTGCATTGCAATATTATTCTGTTCTAAACTAAGCATTTTATTTATTTTTTTTTGTTTTTTTTTTTGTTTTTTGTTTGTTTTTTTTTTTCAATGCAGTTTATTCAGGAACATTGAACAATCCTCGGACCCCGGGGAAAGCCAGCCCACAGCTTAAATAGCCTCTGGGTAGCCAACCCAGGCGTGCCACGGGGGCAATGCAGATAGGTCCACATACATGGAAGCAAGCCAGATCAGCAAGCATTTTAAAAGGCAAAGTTTTGAAAGTAAATGATTTTTTTCCAAAATTGTTAGGTAACAATGGGAAATATTTGGCCTCTTGGTTACTCTTTCTGAATTGGAAAGACAGCAATTAAAATCTCCCTCTTGCTCTCTCTCTCCCTGCATCTATTTCTGTTGTTTTTGAGGCGTAGCCTCAAATTTCCCAAGCTTGCCTCAAACTTGATAATTTGAGGTAGCACTGAATTTCTGGTCTTCCTGCCTGTACCTCTAAGATAGTACACATGCATATTTGATCTAGTAGGTGCTGGAGATTGACCCCAGGGCTTCCTACATGCTAAGCCAGCACTTGACCAACTAAGACACATGATAGTCCCTAAATACTGTTATTGAAAAATAAAATGGTGTGTTAGGGGTGTGTGTGCTCAGAGCTTAGGGGTGCATGCTGGTCTTATGGAAAAGTTCAATTCCTAACCACCCATGTCAGGTGTGTTACAACTACCTCTAATTCTAGCTCCCAGAGACATAACAGCCTCTTTCATCACCAAGAATATTTCACTGACTTGCCCATATACACACAATTAACAAAATACCAGTCAAAAAATAATAAAGCTGGAGGGAGAAGCTTATTTAGTGAGGGGAGAAACCTGTACTAATTTATAGATACAAAGATAAGTATTTAGGAGGTAGTTTAATACTTCATCAAATATGTATGTATAATATTGCAAAAATTAAATTAAAAAAAAAAACTGGGCAGCCTTAAAGGTTCAATGGCAGAATATAAGCCATTCATTCAGGAAGCCCTGGATTATCAATAAAACAAACAAACTAACAAAAAAACCTGATATTTATTTATTCCTTAAAATAGTTTGAAAACCAGAAAAGAAATAGTATTTAACATCCCAATCCATAACATCTAGGCTGAGGGTTTGTTTGATGGTGGACAGGGACACTTTGTATTTGCAATAATGGGTTTGCCAAGGCAGTGACATGACATCACATGTTCTTTTTATCACTCAGACTGCCATTTTTATGAAACCATTTTGTACAAATGAACAAGCAGCTCCTCTACTGTAATCTTATTATATTTATGTTGTTTCCAAAATTCTCTTTCACGGTAAGATTGTGGTTTCCAGGCAGTCTTCCAGGCTGGTTTTATTTCCTCAGTAAACACAACTATCATATAGCTTTGTCATCAAGTATGACCTTGTCACATCAAGGATGAAGCATGGGCATCTCTATACACTGGTGACAATGGAAATTCAGGCAACTGTAAGAAATTACCAGTCTTCAGAAGTATTAAAGTACAAAACATGCCAATGATAAAAAATGGAATGTGAGTTATATATTTCAGAAATGGAAAGGCATATATAGGATCACAAAACCCCACACTATTCCACATACATTATGTTGAGAACTAGAATTATTAGGTGGGTATCTTATCTTACAATTATCTTTAAAAACTGTTGGCAAGATGTATAGATTGAATTTTTTTTTGGCATAATATCTTTTAGTAGTCTGCTTTTATACTAGATCTAACTTAAAGTAATTACATTCAGACTTCTATCTCTGTCCCATTTAGGAAAATCACCTCTCTAAAATAAATTCACTGGAACAGATCTCCATACTGTGTCTTAGATATGGATGTTATTATAATTTAAACCAAGCCTTGAAAATGGTTTGAGAATTATGGGGAAGGTTTGACTTTTCCCACACCCGGTTTCATTAATACTGTGAAAAGAAAATTGGAAGTGCAGGCTCCTGGGGTGTTTGCCAATTGAGATTAGTACAATTTCTTTCTCTCCTATGTCTAACAACAACAAAAGAGGCTATTATTTTTCTCATTTTTGTCCTTTGCTGTAACATAGGCCAAGATGAGCCACTATGATGCGATCACTCTGAAGAAGGCACGCTTAGACACCACATTTGTCGTCGGAAACGCACAGTGTGTACAGGGCGTGTTTGACTTTCAATCTATGCTGGGGTTTGTCAGAAATGATAGTTGTTCTGCATTTCAAATCCTTCTTCTTTATCTTTCCTCCAGCCCCTGCTATGTCTTATATCTTCTGCAGTTCTCTCTTGACGGTTGAACAGGAGGAAGGGGGATGCTGGATGACTTTCATGCTTTTTCAGTGAGTTGGAGACTCAGCAAGAATAAGAGACCAATAAGACACTGCAATCTGATTGGCTATGGGTTATCTCTGCTTTTTCTCTGCTCCTTTCCACACTGTCAAAGCCTGTGCTTAAGGGAAGGGTTACAGGGCACTATTCTGAGATGAAGAGAGCTATTTTCATTTCTTGAAATCCAGGTTTATATGAATGAGGATGCTAGAGACAGACCTGATTGTGTGCCGTTATGATAGTTAGTGCTTAGTTACTGCTAAGGTTGGGTGCTGACTCAGTTGGCTTTGGAAGAAAGAAAGGGCAGAGAGAGAGACTATATCCCTCATGACTGTTTTTTATATTTAAAAATGGACATATACACAAACACACTTTTTCTTTCTTATCTAAGGGAACATACATAATCAAGGCTTTTACAGACTGCTGTATTTATAAACTATATGTCCATAGCTTCATCATATGCAACTCTTATAGAATCTTCATGTGGTGATTAATTCCATTTAGTTTTATGAAAACCCTTGAAAGCATCATGGTGTGTACACTAAAATGAATCTAATTCCTTATGATCCTTGATGGTTCTCTCACAGCTACTACTCAACTTTGCCATTTATTTATTAAAACAGGTACAGCTACAGCGTTACATGTAAGAAAGTTCTACTTCCCTGTTGTTCATAGGCTCACTTTCTTTTTTTTTGTATAAATAATATTTACTCATCTTTGAAGAAGTTTTCTTTAAGAATTTTCCTTCCTGATCTAGGCACAATTCCATAACAAGCTATAGTTGTGTTCCAGGAACAGGTTTGGATATCAGGTAACCAAAGATACTTGATATATCCCCTCATAGACCATGATATATAGCAAGACAAGTAGATATACAACAAATAATTTAAGTCATATACAGCATAAAATCTGGGAAAATTGTGATGGAGGAAAACTCCAGGTGCCATGCAGGAATGGGACAGAGGTTTCTGAGTCAAAAAAAAAAAAAGTAATAAATTCCTTTAATCACAGCACTTAGGGAGCCTACAAGTATATCTCTGATGTTTGGAGGCCAGCCTCAGATGTATAGCAAGTTCAAGATCAGTCATTATGAGGCTCTGTCTCAGAAAGGAAGAAAAAAGCAACCCAGCAAACAAAAAACAAGAAAGGCCAGGGGAGTCTATTAATAAGAAACAACACTGCGGCTGAAGAGATGGCTCAACAGCACACATTGCTCTTTTAGCTCACAACTGCCCTATCTCCAACTCCAGAGGACTCTATGCTCTCTTTTGGCATCTGTGGGCACCTGCACTCTTGTGCTCACACTCCAACCCCTCACAGAAACACAAATATGCATAATTGGGTATATGAACTGAATATATGACTTTGAAGTCGTAAGAGCACAGGTGGAAGGAAGGATTTTGGCTTTTTAGTGAATAAATTGATCCTGAGTGGATGCTCAACAGTGGGGACAGTGAGAAGCTGTTTGAAAGTGGACATAAACCTCATCCTGGTAGACAGTGGATGAGCTGTACGTAAAAATATCAACATTTGCCATCACTAAGAAGGTAAAAGTCAAGTGAAAAGAAATGAGAGAAAATATTTGTAGAACCTATGAAAAGAGTAAATGCCTCTAAAATACAAAGGAAAACCCACCAATTGATGAAAAACAAACCATTAGAAGAATAGCAAGAGTATACACAGGTTGCTGGAACAGACAATGACTTTTCCAAGTGTTACAGGATATAACTTATGAAATTTAACATAAATAAATAATCTCAAGCATGTATCATCAGTACAGTTCAGACTCTATAGAGTGATGAAATTTTACTGAAATGTTTCATTGCTATTAGATTTCACTCTATTGCAGATTAGATTATGTTTTTTGATAGTCATTTCTGGCTACTCTTGGGAAAGTAGCAATTTCTCTACCTTCCCTCTTCTCTTGAAGTTTGAACACACCTGCTGAGAAGGATGGGTGTTTTCTAAGGGATTATGGGAAAGGATTGTTGCCATTTGGTCAGCGTTTAGGAAGGATGTGGTTAAATGTGACCATTAAGCAAGTGTGAAATATTCTTCATTTCACAGTTTTTAGGGAAGGAGTTAAACAAAGTGGAAAAGCATTGACACTAATATTGTAGATTTTCATATTCTTCTGAGAGAATCTCACTAGGAATGAGTGTGTTTATGTGTTTGTGTTTGTCAGCATATGTGTTTCTCTGTGTGTAAGTGTCTGTGTGTAAGTATGTATGCATACATGAAGGCTCCAGCTGACCTGGAACTTACTAAATAGCCCAGAATGCGCTGGAAGTCATCATTCTTTTGCCTTAACCTCTTGAGAACTGGGATTACAAGCCCTGGATACTTTTGAATATGAATGATGGACTCAAAGAGTAATGTGCTTGGCATATAAACCCAGTGACATGAGTTTAATTCCTGAAAACCATGAACCCATATAAAGGAAAAGAAAGAACCAAGTACACAAAGTTGCCCTTTGACCTCCATATGTGTGCTGTAGTGTTCACATGTACATGCATACATTACACACACACATGCACACAAACTCACTAACAGTAAAATTTTTTGGAATGGTATATTTTTATCTCTATAAATCCATAACCTCTACTTCCCATGCTACCTAACATGAAAGAGAAAAAACAGAATAACTGTGGTCAATATTCATTAATGCAAACATCATACTGCTTTTTCTATACTTCCTAATAACACACTGCTTAATTTTAATGTCTAAAACCACATTATTCAAAGCTAGTCAAGTTAGCAGTGTTCATCTGATCATTTCGTTTCCACCTTTACTGCACCAGCATGTGACATCTAGAAGCTCACGAATGAACAGCTGATAGCATGCAGTGAATCCTGTTTGTCAATCCAGCAGAGCACTTATATATGGGGGTCTTAGGTATCCTTTTCAGATTTGTTGCTTTGTGGATGCAGGTGCTAACCAGGTCCTTACCAGGCAGACTACACTTTCTTAAGTGTCTGGCAGAAAAGAAGCCACACAAATGGCAGCTGAGCTTTCCAGCTTCCAAGCTAAGAATCCTGGAGTGTTTAAATATCATTTCCATCAAAACAGATTACATTTCAAAATTTAAAAAAGTAAGAGGATCTACATATTAAGATGTAGATAATACTCTTTATTTCTGACTTCTATGCTTCTTCATAGCAAAAGAGTTTCTCTTCCTACAACATGTCTTCCAGACATCCATAGACCTAGAATTCACCATTGATCTTCTACAAACACCAAAGGACCATTCCAAGGGAACCAAAGGCCTGGAGCCAGGAATGTGTGAAGAACTAGATTATAGGTAGACACAGGACACCGTGATTACAGCTAGAGCATGAGGCACTGTGGATGCACGTGTGGGTATTGTAACACATCTCTCAGTTCCCTGACAGAAGGTGACAGCTGAGTTTTTGTTTTACATGATTTTTATAAGTAATGGCAAAAATATGAAAAACTCCATGGACTATTTCCCCAAACCTCAGATGTACTTTACATAAATATGCAGTATTAGCAAAAGCTTCTTAACTTCCTCCCAAATAGCATCTGTAGTAGATATTTCTAATACTATGTAATCATTATCTGATGCTCAATGCAGGTCCAATCATACTTGATTCACTGTAAAAACCGAATTTACTTTCCTATTTGACTAAGTAAACAACTATTGCCTTTCCTAGTTATTGCTAACAAGGCTCTCTGCTGTGTTCTATATACATATTATCGGATTTATTCCTCACATGCTGGAGCTCTGCAGCTATGGGTATTAAGGGAAAGGAAATTGTCTCAAAGAGCTTAGGTAATTTAGGCTTCTGAGCTTAAATTCTGAGCCAAGAGTCTGTGACTATTGCACTTTCTTCTGTGTAATCCAGCAGCATGGACCAGCTGGCCCCTGCTCTAAGCAGCTGTGTAGTTCCGCCTGTCTCAGGCTTATTCTTCTTTACCTCTTATAGCCTACCAATCTTTTGGTGCAGGAATTTTGCATGACCATGGAATTACCCACATACAACACAGAGTGAGCAAAATAATGCTGGATTAAATATTAATTTATAGTCTGGAACCTGTACCTAACTTGCTAAAGCAGTGATGGTCAACCCTTGACCAATACTTCTTCAAAACATGATGATTACACTCAAATTGTGTACCATGAAGAGTCAGTTTGTGGCTCAGAGAAGGCAGGACAGTAAGTTATCAACTGTTATAAAACGGTCATGACCTAATTATTTCTCTCCTGTCTTTCTTACAAAAGATACTCATTGAGCAGCTGTCCCAACACTTAGACAGTCTGTAGTCTACACCTGCCTCCCCGGTTCAGTTGGCTGCAGCAGTGATGACAAGAGACATTTTCTCTGCGGAGGCAGTTGCATTAGAGCCCTTCCCTTGGATGAATGGAGGCCCTGTGAAGTCACCTGGCAAATCGGCTTTCTGTGTCACATCATGTTGTCTTATTGTGCTCCTGTTGTTTCAGACCAGGACCTGTGGCACTGTGTGTGAAGCGTGTTTGTGTTTAAGTGAGCAACACCCTATCTTTAGTGGATCAACACTCTCTGGCTCTCATGGTGGAGTGAATTATATTTCTCCATCTCTCAAACTATCATTATTCATATTTTTAGCTATCCCAAAAGCAATCATCTAAGACTATTCTTTGCTATTAGCTGGTGTGCTTTACAAACTTAGAAGTAAGAACTCTTTTGATTAGGGTTTAGCATTTCTTTTTCAAATGTTCTCATCTATTTCCTCTCCTTATCTGAAACTCCACAATGCAGTCTAGGTGAAATCCAGAGAAGAGTTTCCGTTTGTGTGCATGATGAGTCTGAAGTGTCCAACTTCCTGCCTGAGGTCTCTGAGTAACACCCTTCAAAGCCTCAGGCTTTCAGGGTACTAGGGTAGAATGCAGGTCTTCTGGCTTAAAACTCAGTGTACAGAGCTTCTGTTGGCTCAATTTTCCTTTATTGTAAAATGATTATATTCTTTTTTGTTGTTGTTGTTTAATGTGTAATAGCCGAGGTGAAAGATAAGATATTAGATACCAGCCCGCAGCCTATTATAGGGAAGCCTGTTAGGACTAGACTTGAAAAGTACGGCATACAAGCCATGGATCACAGCGGTGGGGTTTGGAACTTGTATGGGTGGAAATGACCTGTAATTCATGGTGCCACAGAGCATCTTTGAATGTCTTAGAAAGAAGAACAGAAAAGACTATCAACCTTTGTCTCAAAAGCTCTGTGGGGGAAAGCCCTAGGTGTTTTTCTCCCCCAAGTAAGAGCTGGAGATGCAAATACTTTTCTTATTGCAGCAGAGCAGGCATGCCGAACTGAAGTGCAGAGCTTGTCTTGTAAGTTGTAGGAGTTCTCAAGTAAACACTGTGTACATGGGGACTTCAGAATGAGCTTTATGAAAACACCTTGCTAGATGCTAAAGTGCCAACTTCTAATGTTGCCTGTAGGTTAGGGAAGTAAATTTATTTCCATCGATTATATGATGTATTCCTTTCTATTTTTTGCTTATTTCCTATTTGCTTATTTATTTCTTATTTTCTAGTACTATAGCAGCTATTTTCTATTAGGGGTTACAGTAGCAGACTATAGTGAGCATTTCACAGTCTAACTATTATCAGAACAATAGTGGTGTCATATTTAATATTATCCACACCATTTTGCAGTTGCCAAAAGCCAGGTACACAGGTTCAGTGATCTGCTTTTGATTGTACATCAGGACAATGAACCTGGATCTGAACCCAAGTTCAGTCAATGAAACAAAAGGCTTTAGCATTTCCATATGTAGACAATTTGTACTTACCTTTCCTCTTTAAAAAATATTTATTATTTGCTTGGTTGCTATACTGGTGTCTTTCATACATCCTTCTTTAACTTGGACAATTCTTATTTTGTTGCCACTATCAGGCTTGTATAACAGTGTGTGACTAAGTGAAAATCTAATATTGATGACAGTGACCTCTTTAACATGTCAGTGTGTGGAGATGAGACCTGTGAGCTGGTGCCAAATATAACATTTGTGGCTCCTAGGAACATATGAGCTGACGACAAGAAAACATATTGGCTCTTCATGGAGGCAGCATACCCTGTGGAGTAGAATCCACAACATGCTGGCTTACCCTCGTAACATCTAAGGAAGTGGAATTAATAAGGCACCAAAAATACTCCACAGGAAAACAACTTTGTTATCAAAATAGGGATTTGGCACTAATTACAATAGAACACAGATTTTTTTTGTTAAGATTCAATTATTATTAGTTTAGGAATCAGAATTTTCTCGTTTTGATTATTTATTTTTTTTATAAATTGCACTTTATTCACTTTGTATCCCCACTGTAGCCCCCTTCCTCAGCCCCTCCCAATCCTGCTCTCCCTCCCTCATTTCTTCCCATGCCCTTCCCCCAGTCCACTGATAGGAAAGGTCTCCTCCCCTTCCCTCTGACCCTAGCCTATCAGGTCTCATCAGGACTGGCTGCATTGTCTTCCTCTGTGGCCACAGCTTCATTCTTAATGGCTTTACATTTTCATAACAGAGAGTCTTAGACTACACTCTTCTGAATACATTGTATTTCTCTCTTCATGGCTGATGAGCCAGTGTGGGGATGCATGGCACTGTCCCTTTCAGAGCACAACAGGATATGTGCTATACTGTTCTGAGACTTTGTGGCAATTTAGCATTTTTCTAATAAAGCTGTGATGTAAAACGTGTTATTGAAGCACTCATGCTGCGCAAACTTAGGCTGCTTAAAAACTTGTTCTGTGGCTATTAGAGAAGAGGCATTGCTATTCAGCGTAGCAAGTGGCTGCAGGCGTGTGCGTGCGTGTGTGTGCGTGCGTGTGCGTGCGTGCGTGTGTGTGCAACATTTTCACTTTTAACCAAATGTGGCAAGTACAATATATGCTAATTATTCTATTATTCAATCATGCTAGTTGACCCTTTCTTTTCTTTCTTTCTTTCTTTCTTTCTTTCTTTCTTTCTTTCTTTCTTTCTTTCTTTCTTACTTTTTGTGGTCTTCTGACAATGTCTCATGTATCCCCTGTTGGCTTAAATTTGCTATGCAATTGAATTTGACCTTGACTGTCTTATCTACTGTCTCTACCTCCTGAGTTCCAGGGTCATAGCTGTACACTCCCGCTTCTAGGAAGCTTGTCTGCCCTGGGGTTTTCTTTTGAACTCTAATAAAATCATTCCTGAGCTCTTTTAAGTGCAGTGGTTTTTCTATTAAGAAGCCTCAGAAACTGAGAGGGGACCCTAATTTCTCTGATAACATGACTACCTTGGCTACTGACATGATTTTGGTAAAGGCAAACCTGGGCAATTTAACTTGGTTTAACTCACCACAGGCAGGCTATACCCTGTCCTCTGGCTTTTAACAGTTCTTCCTATAGAACACTTGCAATTCTAAATGCTTTCTCTGGCTATTTGATATGTAAAAATTTTTAAAGCCTCTCTCCAGTTTTAAAACCACAGTCTATTTAAAATGAAGGACCCTGGAATCATCACTTTGCAATGTAAACATCTAGAGAGATAATATCCTCATTCTTCAGCTTCTTCTGGGAAGGCAGGGGTGGGTGGCAGCCCCGTGCTTTAGAAAAACTTGTTTTGGCTGAAACCATTGGCCTGATCAACAATCAATCCACCCCCAATGTTTCCATCCTTTCTGTTAAAAACTCTGCCTCCTGCTTACTCTCCCCATAATCTCTGAGCTCAGGAAGAATTCTAACAACACCTCTCTTACTACAACAATGTGGAATGAATTTTCCTTGCAATTTAACTTTCTTTAATGTAAATTTCCTTTCTAACACACAAGTTTAGAAAAGTAAGAATGTTAAGGGACAGGTTTGTAGCTCAGAGCTAGTGTACTTGCCAAGAATAAGAGAGGGGTTGTAGTCTGATCCCAGCCCAGGGAAAGGGGTAGGGAGAGAAAGCAGGAAAAGCAGGAAGGAAGAAGGAAGGATATTATGATATATGTGTCTTTCTCCTATCAAGACCATATTCCATTTACTTTTACCCTAGAATCCCACAGAATTAAATTTATATATAGTAAAAACAAAAAAGTCAATGAAACAAACAATAGTCCAGCATATTGCATACTGATAGCACATTCATCAGTGCCAAACTTGGCCACCATCCTGGGTGTCAGGCCTTCCACGCTGGCTGGGCCCTGGGACGTAGGAGACACTCTAATGTTCCCAAAAACCCAACATTCATTATGCTCTATTTCTGGATGCAGCTCAAAATCTTCCATTTTAAAAGCAATGTGTTGGCTATTATTGGCTAATTAGACTCACTTTGTAATGATTGCATAATAAATAACCCAAATTTAAAAGAAGAACAAAATTATCTTCTAATCAGTCTCAAAAATATGGTCTAATAAATGATATATTCCTTTAAATGACTGAGATTACTTATTTAATGAAAAAATGCAGCTTGTTCAATATACATATTTTTATTCCTAATGGTTAATGGGATCATTTCAATAGAAATCCTTTGATCTTTCCTCAAAATAGCATGCTGGAAAACCACTCAAAATTGCACAGTAATTGTAGCAAATTTTCTGTAATGAATAGTAATACATGTGAAGGACCTTTTGCCATCAAATTTAAATTTATTCCAGGGAATTATTTAAATGAACATCTTAAAAGCCAATTCTGTATTTGTGAGGTTTCTAAATTTTATAAGAACAACCTGCATTTCAAGAAACCAAAATTCCACTTTCTCTAAACTAAGATGGTCAGAGAGCAGGTTTGCCTCAGTAACAATCCTTTGAATCTCTACAGCTATGAAAACAGTTTATAGTTTCATTAAAGTGGGAAATAGAATAATGCGTGTAATGACTGAAAGCACTGATGAGCATAGGAGCTGTCTTCACTAAATCCAAAAGATACATGTTATGCATTTGTATCTATACTCATACTCTAAGGCCTGGCCCAGGAGATGTAACTAAAGTCCAGCCAAGGTTTGTTTACAGTGGTGCACGGACAGCTCATCTCTATGGCCCCAGACAAACTATAAAAGATCACACACACACACACACACACACACACACAGAGAGAGAGAGAGAGAGAGAGATTCTGACTGATCTTATTATTCAAGAGGCCTTTCTTTTTTTTTCTAGTGCAGCAATGGTTTACTCTCTGTCCTTAAATATAATGAGGTTTGACATACTATCCTCACCATGTAAATACAAGAAGATTTTTCTAAATATGTTGGAAGAAGCAAAATTTGTTTTTATTGGAGCAAATTGGCATTATTCACCAGGAAGCTTCCATACAAAAAAGGGTCGTTGTTTTCATTGAAAGCCTTAAATATCACTATGAAAATCACACTCTAAGATTTCACCCACCAGTATAGAGATAGTATTCTGTTCGAGAGAGGGCACAAAACTGAGATGGAGGAATATGACCTAAATATTTAGGTGAGTTTGCAATGTTGGGATTCTAACAGTTTACTAAGCAAATCCAAAATAAAAAGTGTCAGGAAAACTCATTTTACAAATGCCTATTTTTCTAAAAGAGACATAGGAAATATGTATACTTACACACCAATGGTACAATAATAAAAATAAAAATAAAAAATAATAATAATAGCAGAAAACACTCAAAAACACATATAGGAACAAGTTATTGCTCTTCATCATACTTCCTACCCACCATCCATCCACTCTTAAAAGCATGTGTCTTGGTTGAGGGAAAAGCAAAGTAGGTACAAGTGGGTTTCTTATTTGTTTGTTTGTTTGTTCAAAGAACAAAGAACCCTGTGGAAGGTCAGTGTCCATGCAGCATAAGAAGGTATTTTCAGACAGTGATGGCCTGTGACCAGTGGGAGCATGAGGTTTCTGCCTGCAGAGATAGGATTTGGTTAGCTGTCCTGCATTGCCTGCCTTCCTTTTGTACTCTAAACCCCCGACTGACCAATGTGAAGCCATCATCCAGTTCTCAGTACGCAGGAGTGTGTGGCTGGAATCAGCTGTAACAGAGATCCATGTGTTCTCACTCAGGGGGTGGTCCCTGCTCTAGTTTCAACACGCTCTGTTCCCATCAGGAGGCCCAAGTGGTTTCATCAGTTGCCCATCAGTTTCAGCCAAAAAAAAGTAACAGCATTATGTAAAAGGGAAAAAATAGCTTGGATATTACTTTTATAGAAATGAATTGGAAAAAGGAAAATCACCCATTTGTGCTCAGCTTCAATCCAGGCATTGCAATAATTACCTTAAATACATTCACTTTAATGTTTGAAATGCCTCTTAAGAAACAGGTGATATTTTAATGTCTTAGATGAAGGACTTGAAAATCATAAGAAAAATAAATTAAAGCACAAATATAGGGTTGCTTCTAAAGTAGAATAAAAAACAGACCTTGAAAAAAAAATCAAGCTCTAAAAGAACATGAGGGTATCCACAGTGTTTTCCCTCCCAGGGCCAGCACAGGAGTGGATTCACATAATGACTAGGTAACACTTGAACAATGATGAAATTAATCATTAAATACACAACTCCCTCTTCATTAAGAGCACCAAGTGGAGTCACACAGCAATCCAAATCTATCCAACCCTTAATAAGAGGTATAATTTGCTGGTGTAAAGAAGAGGCTACATTTGCTTTGCTTTCCATGTTTTTGTTTGTTTGTTTTTTGACATCTTTAGGAAGGAAGTCATCTAAATACCAAAGGTGACACAATCGCAGTGAGAAAAAAAAATTTTTTTTTTTCCGGAAGTGTCTGTCTGTGGTATGGCAGGGAAAGTGAAATACCCAGAAAACTTGTGTTAGTAGCTGTTTTCAATGGCTTAGGGGATCATAGCTGCATGTAGCACACTGTGTCTCTGAAATCTACCTTAGGGTCTAGTTCTAAAGGCCTCCTTGCCTCGAGTTTGACTTGCATATACATGAAAGGATTTTTACCTAGACATTCTAGTAGTAAACAAAGTCTAATGATATCAGCAATTACAATTATTGCCAGTATTATCTTGTAATAATTTAAGAACAACAACTGGAAAAGAGATGTAAGGAAATGGTACATCGATAGACAAGAGCCTGTGGAAGAAAAATCTCAGAAGGAAAGAATATTTAGATTCAAGCAGGGTCAAGAAAATAGTTTTTTTCTCAAATAATAGCTGGAAAGCAGACAAATTATATAAACTGAGAATTTTAATTGATGCTATTATAAAAATAATAGCATTTTGCTAAGGGCACAATATTACACTTAACATTAAAGAAGAACCAGGAAAGGAAATCAGAAATTTGAATGGAAAAGTCAAGATTTCGTTTATAATGCAATATAAAAAGAATATCCCTTGAAGGCATACCACTGTCTGTAAGGTCACCAGAACAGCTGGCAGCCAGTGCTCCAGCAGATGTAGCAGCCCCTGCTCTCAAGTATCAACCTACTCTATCAAGATCTGGGGAACAGAAAACTAAGGAGTAAGGAAAGAAACATGGCAAGATAGTAAGTTAAATAAACCAGGCTGTGTAAAAGAGTGTAAGAGGAGACAGAAGAGATGGCTTACTGAGTAAAAGAGCATGTTGTCCAGCATATGGACACCAAGTCAAATGCTCAGTACGTACATAAATAATAATAATAATAACCCTGACCACTGGGTGTGTGGAGATTTACACTTTTAATCCCAGACTTAGACAGATCTTGGTGAGTACTCGGCCAGCCTGGTCTACAATAGGGTTATACAGTAAAACCCTATTTCAAAGAAAGAAATAATAAATAGAATTATAAAATGGCTTTGAATACCTTTAAACCCAATATTGGGGGGCAGAGGCAAGCAGATCCTTGGACCTCCTTAATCAGCTAGCTAGACAAAATGCATTCTAAGCTACAGGGACAGGGACAAATTTACAATGAGATAACTTGTCTCAAAGGAATAAAGCAGAGAACAACAGGACATAAAGTAGGATACCTACTATTTTCCTCTGACCTCCATGGGCATGCAAACACACACACACACACACACACACACACACACACACACACACACACACTAAAATAGTTATTGGATAGAATCAGTAATTATGTATCTTATATTTGGGGCAGCAGACAATGTATTCGAAACGTGTGTAAAAGTTTATAGATGGGCTGGAGAAATGGCTCAGCAGTTAAGAGCACCAGCTGCTCTTCCAGAGGTCCTGAGTTCAATTCCCAGCAACCACATGGTGGCTCACAACCATCTATAATAGGATCTGATACTCTGTTCTGTCATGTACGTGTACATGGAGATAAAGCTCTCATATAAATAAATAAATAAATAAATATATTTAAAAAAATATAGAAAAAGTGCTCCATGGAGGTATGCATTCATACAGGTTCCTGTTTCATGTCCCTTGCGTTCTTATGGGTGAGACTACAGCTATACGTTGGCAAACTAGTAGTAGGTAGGTACTCAAGGTTCTTTAGCTCATCGTAGATTCAGTAAAGAAGAGAGGACCCCAAGACTATCTAGAACACAGCTGTTGACAAGATGCTGCTCACTTCCTATTGGCCATTTAATAAAGCAGCAAACGTTGGGTAAATTAAAAGGAGGAAGAGCTGGAAGATGGGTACAGTGGTTAAGAAGATGTGGTGCTCCTGTGGAGGACCCAGGTTCAGTACACAGCACCCACATAGGGCTGCTCACAATGGCCTGTAGCTTCAGTTCCAGGGGCAGCTGATATCGCTTGTGTCCTCGGGCACATTCTGTATTCACAATTAGAAACACATAATGCACTTTTTTTGAATTAAACATGGAGAATGGGAAGATTCAAGGGTCATCTCCCCTTTTCTAGTACCCCATCTCTTTCATTCATTTTCCCATAACCCTGTTCTGAAGTCTATTGTACAAAGAGAAATGAAAAGATCAAAGAGTAGTTGATAAGGGGTGTTGAATAGGACCTGTAAGCAATGCTGGAGTAATTGGAGCATTTTGCTCAAGAAGAGAGACAAAGCGACAATTTTTCAAGTGCAAATAAAGTCCTCACAGTGGATTTACTGGGTACTTAAGGTAAAGGTTCTGTCTAAAGAGGATGATATCTGATACTCAACAGAAGAGGGATTTAGCCAAAGAAAAATCAGCAAGCACCACAATTAGTCAGCACCTATGCAGTTCTCATTACCATTAGCATAAGCCATAAATACTGAAGAAGATGACTACCTTTAAAACAATGAAAACAGCAAAAAAATCTTATAAATACACAAAATTCAGAGTTTGTTACTGGAATAAGCCATAATAATAATAATAATAATGATTATGATATCCTGAATGTTTTAATTAGCATAGGGAAAGGAGTGAGAAAATTTATAAAAATAATGGCAGGACCTTGACCTTGTGGCCAAGGATCATGGGCTGATTGTAGAATCAGGAGAAATGACAGAGATCAAGGTGTTAAAATCAAATAAGTGGTACCAGAGGCAGAAGAGCTACATATGACAAGCCGTTCTGGGGCTGACAGTCCTGTGGGAGGTGATCTGCTGAGCCAGGCAATCCCAGCTGCAGCTGAGGCTGCAGCCGAGCATGCAGTGTGGTATGCTTGCCCTTTACCAGCAGCTACTTCTATGTGCTGCCAATAGTAACAGTAGTTTAAGTGATACCCAAACAGAGATACAGCCTATGCACCCCGAAATAGTCCATATGTTAAAATGATTAGACTGACTTTGAAACTGTATATATATTACAAGAATACAAGTGAATTACTTTATTGTGACAAGGTCTTTTGGGGTTCTAGGTAAGCTCCTTGAAGGTCATGGGGTGATCACATCTCCTGCAGTCATTCTGCTAACACTGCAAGGAACCAAGTCAACACTAATGGCAATATGTCTACTACCATGAACATTTGGCAGAAACAAACTGGGAGTCACTCATTGTTAGGCCCACAGTATTCGTTCAGCATCACAGGGGTAAACAAACTGGGAGTCACTCATTGTTAGGGCCACAGTATTCGTTCAGCATCACAGGGGTAAACAAACTGGGAGTCACTCATTGTTAGGCCCACAGTATTCGTTCAGCATCACAGGGGTAAACAAACTGGGAGTCACTCATTGTTAGGGCCCACAGTATTCGTTCAAGGACTGTACCTGCTGTTCGTTTTACTATCATCACACAACTTTCAAAATTTGGAAATATATAACTTAAGGTAATTTTCCAGTAGATGGATCATGGAAAGGTTTTTCAGTACAAAGGTCAACTGACTTTTCGCAATTCACAGTAGTTTTAACTTTCCACTTTTACTATAAGTAGGCATAGGAAAAACCCATTCTAAAAACTCTATACAAAAATGACCCCAGAAGCTACTAGACTAGAAAGTCAACAGTAAGTACTCATGTGTGCTGCCTCCCTCCCCACAGCTTTCTCTAAAGTATCTACTCTCCTTTTCTCTTCCTTCCTTCCTTCCTTCCTTCCTTCCTTCCTTCCTTCCTTCCTTCCTTCCTTCCTTCCTTCCTTCCTTCCTTTCTTTGCTTTTTGCATTTGTTTTTCAGAGACAGGATTTCTCTATGTAGCCCTGGCTGTCCTAAAATTTACTCCGTAGACCAGGCTGGCCTAGAATTCACAGAGATCTTCCTGCCACTGCTGGGATTAAAGGCATGTGCCACCACAACCTAGTGAAAATGTCGATTTTTGGTGGTTTGCTTTTATTTTATTTTATTAGAGTGAGAAAATTTATACTACTAAAAGTCAAAGGCCCATTGGATATTTTGTTTGTTGTTGTTCGGGTTTTTTTAATTTTGTGAGACAGAATCTCCTATAGTCCACTCTGGACTTCATTTCACGCAGCCCAGGAAGTCTTTAAAATCCTCATCTTCCTGCTTCTAGCTCCCAAATTATCAGCATATACCTCTCCCAACCCCCATTTCCAACTAAAAACTCATTGGATAGAGTACCACTTTATAATAAGGTGGCCTAATGTAGCCCTGATCATATAAATGAACCTCTCTTTATAGAATGTAACATGCAACAAAGACTTACAATAAAGGCAAAGAAGTAAGAAAAAAAATTGACTAACCTAACCCACCTGAGCTCGGCTCACAGGGGTCAATGTCCTCATCATCGCTGGGACACTCTGCTGAGGCCACAAGGATGTCGTCCGTGGTCTGCAAAGGAATCACAGTCAGTTGATTAATAAAAGGTTTCCTAACAGCTCGTTCCATTTCATTTACATCTGAAACACAGTTTGTATTTATTTGTATTATAGGTTAAGAAAGCAAATTTATTACATTCCTTCCCCTAGGCACAATACATAAAGCTTAGATTCACAAGCATATTTTAGATCTCGCATAGAAATAACTCCCTGTATGTATGATTTTGATTGCAACTTATTTTACATGTGGACACAAAACTGGGTATCTATAGTTGGTAGACACTCAATGAACCAGCTACAATGAGAGGCTGCATACAGGAGCACACAGATGTTTAAAACAACCTGGCAGAAACGGTTGAATTGAGATTGATTACAGCCCTAAAGAGCTACAACGTATGCACCAGTGGGCTTTATGCAGCTCTTGTGGTTGGCTTTCTGAAGCAAAACAAGCCATAAATTTTTACATATGTAAACAGGTAGTTCTGTAAAGCTTCGAGATGGAACTTGTCATCATTGAGAAACACAAGATAAAGTAGAGAACTAAATATATAATTTTTAGAGGCAATAATGAAGCAAATATAGTTAAAATATTTTTCAGTCTTTACAATTTTATACTCAGATGTCATTTTTAAAATATCCAGATAGTAGAAGCTGTTTCCTCGTTGTCCTTTCCACCATCAAGATTTAATAGTAAGTAAAAAGTGTATGCAGAGTAGGCTGGGAAAGGTGACCATTTCCTCAGTGACATTATAATTGCTTCACTGCACTTACAGCCAAAGGTAACTATTGCTGTAGTAAAACTCAGAGTGCAAATCCCAGCAGTCAGTCACCAAACAACACACCTAACCAACACACTGACAAATATCAAGTTACCTAACAGACACACTGACAGATATCAAGGCTGTTTTTTTCCCTGTGGCTCACGTATAGTAACAAACCCAGAAGAGTTAGTGCATGGATCTGTGAAGGCTTACATCAGATTGGGATAATGCTAAGGTAAAACAGAACAAGTCTGCCGGAAGGAGATCTCATCACATTTGCAGAGATTCCTGGAGATCTGGACTGCTCACGGGATGCTTGAGAACAAAATGATGCAGCATTTAACAGGAGCTGGAATAACGTGGCCTGACATAAAGATTACAGAGTCACAATATCAGGGATAAAGATTTAAAGAATCTTTAAATTTTAAGAAAGCTGGAGACAAAGAAGAAGGCACTTTAATGGTAAATAAAGTTTTAAAAATCTTCATGGCCCGAGCCTTTAGTCCTAAAGCAGAATTTATTCCAAATATCCCTTAAAATCAATACAAGCCTTTACACAGCATGTGGATATAGCTTCATTGGGTTTGGCTCTTAATTTTTCTAAAAGAGTTTCTGGATTCATGTATTCTCCTGCTGTCATTTTCAAGAAGAAAGTTCAAAATACCAGATTTCCTGGAACCATAGTTGTTCAAAGAGAAAGCCATTAGCCCATGTCCTGAACAGCCCTTCATCTCTCATTAGAATGAGTTTCATCAAAGACCCATCTGGCTTTTGGCACAAGTTGGTTTTGAGCCTATCACCCACTTGGGTAATATGGTATCATGAGTTGAATGAGGTGTCCTTCGGGAAAATTAATCCATTCTAATCCAGAGCAGATACTGGGCTTTTCCTAAGGCCAACATCTATCAGGAAGCTCTTGTCCTCACCCAGGGACTCTTTCAATGTAATCAGAATCAAGTTAATAATTACATTTATAAGAGAAGTTTTCATTTTTTTTTCCTTGGGAACTTTTATATGTACTGATGCAATCAATAACTGTCACGGTTTTAATAGTCTTCATAAGAGGAGTTCAGGATGAACACATTCTTTAAGCCAGTGGCTCTCACCCTAATAGTGCTATTACTTCTCCCTCCCCTCCTGTTCCTGGAGGGGCATTTGGTGGTGTTTGGAGGTCTATGTTCCTGCTGGGCTATTGGTGCAGGCAGGTATTACTGTGCGTATCTAGTAACTGGAGGCTTAGAATGCTATGAAATGGGCTAAAACATATTTAATGACTCATACAACAAGAATTATCAAAGGTGCTAAAATTAAGGAACCCTGCCATTGAAATGTAATCATTGACTATGCTTTATTTTTCCTATCTTTAAATATGATGACTATAATAGACATTGTTTTTAAGGAATAAATCAACACATGAAAAGTATTTAGAATATGATCGCATTGTAATTGTTGATGAAAATTTCCAAATTTATCAACAGTAATATTTCATGGACATGGAGTTGTTTTCATTAAATAATTTTGAGCTATATTTATAAATAATAAAGTTTTATATATTGTTAATTTATTTATTGTCGTATTAATTATACTTTATTCAATTTGTATCCCAGTGGTAGCCCTCTCCCTCAGCCCCTCCCAAGCCCATTCCCCCCCTTCTTCTCCCATGCCCCTCCCCAGTCCACTGAGAGGGGAGGTCATCCTCCCTTTCCATGTGAACCTAGTCTATCAGTTCTCTTCAGGACTGGCTGCATTGTCTTCCTTTGTGGCCTGGCAAGGCTGCACCCCCTCAGAGGGAGGTGATCAAAGAGCCAGCCACTGAGTTCATGTCAGAGACAGCCCTTGTTCCCATTATTAAGGAACCCATTTGGACACTGAGCTGCCATGGGCTACGTCTATGCAGGGGTTCTAGGTTATCTCCATGCATGGTCCTTGGTTGGAGTATCAGTCTCAGAAAAGATCCCTGGGCCCAGATTTTTTTTTCTCTCCTTGTGGAGCTCCTCTCCCCTCGAGATCTTTCTATCTCTCCCTTCTTCCATAAGGAGTCCAGCACTCTGCCCAAATTTTGGTTATGAGTCTCAGCATCTGCTATGATACCCTGCAGGGTAGAGTCTTTCAGAGTCCCTCTGTGGTAGGCTCCTGTCCTGTTCCCTGTTTTCTCCCTCTTCTGTTGTCCATCCCATTTCCCTTTCTGAATGAATATTGGGCATCTTACCCAGGGTCCTCCTTCTTGATTAGCACCTTCAGGTGTACAGATTTTAGTATGATTATCCTATATTACATGTCTAACATACACTTATCAATGAGTATATGCCATGTGTGTCTTTCTGCTTCTGGGATAGCTCACTCAGGATGATCTTTTCTAGACCCCACCATTTGCCTGCAAATTTCATGATTTCTTTGTTTTTAATAGCTGAGTAGTATTCCATTGGGTAAATGTATCACAATTTCTGTATCCGTTCCTCAACTGAGGGACATCTGGCTATACCATTCCTAGGGATATATCTAAAAGATGTTCAAGTATACAACAAGGATATTTGCTCAACCATGTTTGTAGCAGCATTATTTTTACTTAGTAGAAGCTGGAAAGTTTTATATCTTTTACTAAAAGTTGTACAAACTAATTTTCAACTGGAAGCTTCATGTTAGCAATTGTATTAAAATTTGAGAGTTATATTGGGTAGTTTTATACTTCCATATTTTATAGTCTCAAGTTGTGACTAAGGCAAACATCAACTATAACTGAGGAGCATTGTTTGTTATAATGAATTCATTACTACATATGTACAAGTAATCTGAAACCGTTTTATGTAGGCTAGTTGCTTAGATTATGCAAGCTAATCCATTCAAAGCTATTTTCTTTAGGGATAATGCCCTTTTAAGTAGAAAAATGTTGTACCTTTTCATAAAACACTATATTCAAAATACAATAGTTGTATAATAATATCTTGAACAGCACTCTCAAAGTAAAATAAATCACAGACAAATTTAGCTCCTCTATAAACAGACACTTAGGATTTAATGTAATTTCCTGCTATAATGCATGTATATTCTTGATTATTATACTTTTCAGCCCAAACTAAACACTAGAAATACTTCTGTGAATGAAAGTCTCAAATTAATAGATAGCTTGGTTGAAATCTCCATGGTATGAAAAAATCAAGAATCATCTCAAGAAAGGGAAAAAATAAAGAAGCATCTTGTGGAGGAAACGAAAAATCAAATTTCATTCAGGAGATGGATTGAACCAAAGAATTCTCTAGCCAAAGCTGTGTAATTGAAATTTAATTCACTGAGCTTGGAGCTGCCTCTCTCTGACTTACTGTTGAGAGCGTGCTATTAAAAACCTCAAATATGCCACATGAATCAATTCTAGTCTTTGCTAGACTTTTGCTTGATGTTTATAACCTTTTCTTCGAAAGATAACCTGTTGTAAGAGACAGAATAGCTATCAAGCGCAAGCCTTAACTTTACACGGCAACCCATTTAGATAAGTGTCTCTAACTGTCATTTAACCACTCACATGTCAAAGAACCATGCTGAGATTCCCTAATAGAGCTATGTCTGTGGCTGCGTATAGCAAGCATCTATTCTTATTTCACATGTCTAAAAAAATGAAGTCTCTATACCTTTAGACTGAACAACATGGGAAAAATAAGAGAAATAAAGGAAGTATCATGTTCTGCATATGAACACTAACACATAATAGGACTTGGGTAAAGAGTAATCAGGAGCCATTATTGAAATTTACCCAAAAGTTAAGGTTTCAGGGGAGACTACTTGTTAGTCTACAAACTATAACAACACCCCCTTTCCCACAGAGTTCTCCTCCACAGTTACTTGCAATACATACACTACTTGCCATTAAAAAACTAATAAACAGCTTAAGTGTCTTTGTGGTTAATAAATATATATGGTGAGGGAGTAACTAAATTTTATGTCCCTTCTAAGAACAACAGCATTTCTGGATGTCATTTTCATGATACATGGCTGTGCTGAACATTAGTTCCTGTCTGCAAACAAACAAGAAACACTAAGCTGATCAACAAAAATGCTTTGTATGGAAAAGGGTAAATTCCAACTATTCAATTATGGTCTTTCATTGATTCTAAACTTTAATGTAAATGTTCTTTTTAAACTGCAGTAATTTATTCTCTTATATATCACAATATCCTCTTTATATCACAATATTAGTAATATATAATATATGTATTATATATATTTAATGCATAATATATGTATTGTATGTGTTATGTATAACAATACATATATATATTATATATGTATATAAAATTTACCCAGAATGCAGGTGGAAGAAGTACTTGTTAAAAGAACACAACAACAACCTACCCATTTGTATACTCACTTACCAAATTTGAATATGCGAGCTTTGGCATTCATGAATATTTAGGGCAGAGCCAGCATTTACATTTTTTAAATGTTCTTTGCCAACTGTAGCCTAAAGCTATTACAAAAAGTGACCACAAATCATCTCTCTGCTTGGGGAAAGACAGACTTGAAAGTTACTCAATTTTCTTCAAAAATGTTTCAGTTGTTTCAAATGTATGCCATGATTTCAGAGCAGTGACAGTGGATTGCACAGAAAAACTCCAGCGTGGTAAAGAGATCTTATTCTTCTTAACACTTATTTTTGTGTACATTTGACTCTCCTTATCTTAACATGAAAAACTCAGGATATGCAGAAACATGCATATTGTTGCAGATAAATGTGTTTTAGGGAAAAGAGAAAGAACAAAGTTGGATTCCTCCGTAATTAAAAGGAATATTCATTCCGGTAATTTATATAACACAATAAAACATTCAAGAAAGAAATTTAATGTAAGAAATCATGAAACTAACTTATTACTTTTAAATAAAACAGCATGTCTTTTATAATTTTTGAACTATGCTGGGCTTTTATTCTCATATTGCATTTCTAGTTTTAGATAATGAAACTCTGAAGAATCAGTCAAAAGTTTAAACTTTCATAAAAGCCATTTCAAAAATCTGTTCTCAAAAGTCAGAATTTGTGGTTTAAGACTTGCAAATACTACAGGTGGTAAAACAAAGATGCTGAAGAGAAACTGGAGAGTGGGGTAGTCCAATTTGCTCTGGTTTTGGACAAATCAGTTTTTGAAATGATTTAGGCTATTCCCAAATTAAATACTGACAGATGTTTATATATGTAAATTGAGGCTTTTCAATGGTGTTCAAATAAATCTCTACTCCAGCTACTCAGTCTGAATGGACTTATTAGTCACACAGGTTAAATTGAAATCCTTATTGGTAATGAGGATAAAACATATTTTATGACTGTAGTGTGCCAGTGGCGAATAGCTTTGATCAGCAGGATTCCAAAATCCAGGCTTTTACTGTGGGTATGTAACAGGTCAAGGAAGGAACTCATGATAATCACTAAGTATTCATAGCTTTTCTTGTAATGATACTGACTTCAGTAACCACTCATGCACACTCTTAATTTTATCTTTAAGGAAAGTGGAGCTAGAAAAAACATAAAACATAATCACAATTTCATGTCTAATTAATGAAACTATCTACACCTTCAGTAAACTGTGATCATCTCTTACTCCATAACTAGCCATCCAGCCAAACATCCAGGTATGTACACATGAATTCACCCATCCCAATTCATCTTGGTTTCTAAACGATTCAAGTTAGCTTACAAAGACGCATGATAAAATTAACCTAAAATAACTGAAAAATGTGGCAGAAGGAGAAAAAGTACCACAGTGTGAAAAAGATACTACTACATTCATTAAAAGAGAAAATTAGATATATAATGAGACACATGCACAAATGTTCTATTGCTTGATATGAACACTAAGGGAAGAAAAATATCAATGCTAGAGTTCAATTTTTGAAAGTCTTATTGTAAAATGTTTGATTTCAGCACTTGTTGCTCTATTTTTATTTTTTATGCTTTAAAGAATTTTTTCATTTCATTTATATAAGTGGTTTATCTCATGTACATATATGTTATCACTTGTGCCTGGAGCCTATGGAAGTCAGAAGAAGGCTCCTGACAGTCTCGAACTTGAGTTATAGGTAACTGTGAGCTGTCTTGTTGGTACAGGGACTTGAACTTGTGTTCTTTGGAAGAGTAGCATATGCCATTAAGCACGGATGCAGTTCTGTCCCCTCTATTTGTTATTTTAAGTAAATTCAGAAAGTTCTTCATTTACTTGTACCAATCTTGTAGTTTACTGTTTATCTAAGAAATCTTTGAACATAAACCTGTAACTAAATTCTTCACATAGAGGGAAAAAATAGATTATTGCATTTTTTACTGTCTTTTAATCTACTTGAATAGTTAATACCATCACTTTTTCACTATTTTCTTCCCACTAAGCCACTAATCAAAATCCATCCAACTTCCAAAGTCTTTCATATATTTTTTTAGCATGTAACATTTGTCTTTGTTTATCCTCTTCTCTCCTTCCCTTTATGATTCTTTCACCTCTCACAGATGCCTTTTACTTTCATATTATTTAAGCATTTCATATCAATTCACACTTAAATCTAGATTTTGTGTATGATAAAGCACAATATTTGTCTTTTAAATATGGATTACTTTGCTTTACCAGAAGGACTCCAGTTCAGCCTATTTCCCTTCCAATGACATAATGTCACTCTTTTTTTTTTCCAGCTGATTAAACCCCACCACATGGTGTAACATACTTTCTTTATTCATTTATCTGTTGATGGGCATGTAGAAAAGTCCTACATCTTGGCTATTGTAACTAGTGCTGCAGTAAACATGGTTGTGCAAGCATCTTCCCACAGATTGGGATTTACAATAAACATTTTGTGTCAAAATTTGTAATGATGTTATGTATTAAGATATGCCATGTATTGCACTGATAGTATAGTATTATCACTACCTGAATGAATAAATATTTGAGATTTCTTATTTATTAATTCACTTGTAGGAGATAACTACAGAATCTTATAAAAAGAAAAATACAAACGGTCACTAAGGACATGGTAGATTCACAACACCCCATGGCTTTGAAATCCATATATCTCCATGCCAGACTCATGTCTGATATGAAACTCCTTTCCTCATGATTCTGTAACCTTACAATATTTTTTTTTTGTCTGATTTATCTCGAATTCCTCATCCAGGATTCGAACATCATCCTTACATTATTTTAGCCTAACTAATAGTGTAACAACGCTGGAAACAGACATTATTTCCACCAGTGCTTTCAATATTTCAGAGCTTCATAGTAGGATAAATCTCTTTGCTAATCTCCATTTTCCTCTCCACTCTTATACATTACTTGACAGAAGATAAGGAAGCTTCTTCTCACTGAAATCCTCCGTCAACTTCCACAAGTTCAGTCTCTTCTAGAATCAACATTTCAGGGCAGTAAGAGGACAAGAGATTCAAAGTTTCACAGTCATTGGTTGAGTCCTACTCATCTACCCTAGTGGCTTCACAATACTAAGAAATTAATTTTCTTTCAACTTGGAATAGTTGTAAATATCTACAAAAGACATATATTTAAGTGGGAAGAAGTGATTTGAGTTGAATGTAGTGTCCACAGTATCCTTACCATAAACCCTGAGATAGGGCTTATTTCCCAACCTCTAGTTGGTGTTTCTTTAGTTTCTGTTCTTCCCATTAAACATTTCATGTTAACTCCTCTTCATTTTGATTTCTGATTGACTGAGGCCTTGTTGAGAAAACAAAGTGTTGAGAAAACAAAGTCTTTCTTATTAACTTCTGTCTTTATGAAGTATTTTTGTCCTTCAATCATCATATAGAATTTTGTCCAGTAATATTTTATTATATCCTGATAATAAACAAATAGAAGTGATAGTATTTTAGTAATACTTTTTTATCATTAAAATAATCAAGATATGAATTTTTGATTAAGTTTGCAGTATTTAATTAATGATCATTAATTGAAAATTCAAAATCAACATTGTAGGATGGAGCCACAGACAGCCAGTTATCCAAAACATTTTTGGGGGAGGCTAAAGGGAGGTTAGAAGGAATTATCAGAACCTGTGTCCACTGGACAGACCGTTAGTTAAGCCAGGGGATGGTATGTGAGAACTTTTGTGTCACACAATGCTTGGAATGAAACAACAAGGAATAGGGATATGGTTGGAAACAATGAACTGAATAAGTTAATTTTCAGAATATAGATAAGGTCATCAATCAAGATCCCCAAATAAGCCAGCATCTGAACAAATGCACTACAAAAAAGTCCCTGGGCAATGATGGAGAATGAGCTTTATCTATCTCAGATTTCACAATGGTATTTCATTTGCTACTAAGAGAATTCGTCCTTTACTAGTTCCATTTGAATTGGAGTGCTAAGCTTCTATACTTGACTTCTTCCCTCCTCATGGCTCACACTGTTTGGCTAATGTGTAGTTTGGATGTGGCACAGTTGACACACCTAAAGATCTACTTGGTTAGCAGTTCTCAACTTGTGGGATGAGACCCCTTTGGAGGAAGAACAACCCTTTTACAGGGATCATATATCAGATGTCCTGCTTATCAGACATTTACATTGTGATTCATAACAGCAGCAAAATTACAGCCATAAAGTAGCAACAAAAATAATTTTATGTTTGAAGCTCAGCACAATGTGAGGAAGTGTATTAAAGCATCACAGCATTCGGAAGGCTGAGGATCACTCTACTAGGTTGATTAATGTTGGCCAAAACTTAGTTCAGAATTCAAGTCTCAGTTATGGTCTTAGAAATGGTGTCCATTGTCTTGGATTGCATCTTATATTCTAACACACACACACACACACACACACACACACACACACACACATGTATGTGGATACATATGGAAGGATCCCAATTTTTGAACCATAATAATTCCCCTAACTAACCTAGCTTTGGTAGCTCATGACTAATCCCAGCACTGAGGCTAGGGCAGGAATTCTAGGATATCTGGGCTGTCTTAATGAAACAAAATGAGCAAAGAGGAAAGAAAATGAAAATAATAATTTCTTTATCCCATGGATATGTTGTAGGAATCAAATTTGATGTGCAAAATTTTTTGGAGAGAAGGGAAGTGTTCACAATGTAGGCTTTATATGCTCGTGACTGCTAGTCTTGGTTGTAACTTGATGATACCTGATATTAAATTTTAATTACAATTAATAAGATGATGTCTTTGGACAGCTCTGTGGATTGTTGGAGAAGATTGCTGAGCATCTACTTCATTGACTACATTTCCTTTTCACTCCAACCCCTCCCCCCCAATCCTGTCAGTTGAACAGGGTCTGTATCCCTCACTCCAGCTGGCTCTTCACAAGGCAGCATCTGGGAAGCTTCCTTTTCCCAAGATAGAATTTATTATACCACTGGGTATATAGTACATACATGTGAGTTTAATTATTAATCAATGAGTTAAAAAGTGCCGATCCATGCCTAGCAATGACATATTCCTTTCCAGTACATAGATTCAGAGATACTAAGTCCTAAGTCTTGTTCACTGTGTATAACAACCTAATGTATCCTAGGACCCAAATTTTACTGTTGCTCTATGCCATATGGTATCTGCAGCATTTAAACAGAGAAATAAAAGGGCCGGTTACCAGCAGTATTAAGTGAGGAGAAAAGAGAGAAGGGGGAAGAGAGATACACATAGAGTGAGACAGACAGAGAAACAGAGATCGATACAGAGAGACAGAGACAGAGAAAGAAAGAGAAACAGACAGAGACAAGAAAGACAGAGAGAGGGAGACAGACACACAGAGAAGGAGATTCTCTCAGGGTGATCTATGCACAAATGCTCCCTGTTACAGGCTGTATCTGTAGTTATAATAGAAACACTCTGTGGTCTATTTGCTGTATTTATTTTTAAATGTGCAAATGAATTTGTATGAGGCATTCAGCATAATTTTATTATATTAAAATAGAAGAATGTGTACCTTTCCAAATTATCTTGAAATCAGAATTTTGAGAACTCTTTAGATATGTTTTTTCTGTTTCAAATACTTCTATGTGTCACAGTTCACCGCTGTATTTAAACATTTGTCTCAATTAATAGGACTTGCTTAAAACCTTATTACTAGTTAAATTTCTGGCATATTTTCTTTAAGATTTCCATAGATAAATTATTGTATGAAAATAACCATGGTTATGAACAAATAATTTTGTAAATATAATTATGTAAATAGTGTGTATTTCATCTTGACTTCAAGACTCCAAAAAGTATTATACATGGCATTTGAATATGTTACTCTCATTACAGTCAGAATCCTTTTGCCTTCTGTCACCTATTCTACTTTCACTACACATCTTTTTGTGACAAACTGTATTTTTCACCATTGTTCATATGTGACAGTCTCAAAATAAGAGTGAGAAACTATAGATTCTTTTCCAGAACTAAGACTTGAGGATAAGAACTGAGGCCAATATATATATGTTGTAGGAATCAAATTTGATGTGCAAAATTTTTTGGAGAGAAGGGAAATGTTCACAATGCAGGCTTTAATTATTAATCAATGAGTTAAGAAGTGCCGATCCATGCCTGGCGATGACATATTCCTTTCCAGTACATAGATTCAGAGATACTAAGTCCTAAGTCATGTTTCAAAATTTATACCTGACTTATAATGCCTCTGGAAGTGACAATGAATATATATTATTATACTTCATGGTGGAAATTTAGTGTAGAGAAACAAAACAAACAGAAAAAAACTGACATTATGTTTACTAGAAAAAAAGAATGACTAAAGGTTAGAAGGTAGGCAAAGCTGAAAAATGTCTTGCGCTAAGTTGATCTGCCTACTTTTATGAAACATCCTTGCCCTTCAGAATAGCACTAAGATACATCCTACTTTAAAAAGAACTGAGGTTGGGGGTAGGGAGCAAATGATCATTCTCTATCTTTATTTCATATTCAATATCTCTTAGCTACTCCTGTCTCCTACATACTCTATTACAATAGTTTTATATTTCTGAACTTGTATTTAACTTAATGGAAACTCTCTCTTTCCGTTTTCCTTCAAAATCTAACTATACATTGAAAGTTTTATTTTATTTTTGAAATGAAAGTTATGGAAGGCCTCGCTGACAGAAGCCATCAAATTGAGACCAAGAAATAAATGCACAGTCAAGTGCAGTCATGCAGTTTATTTTCATTGACTCTCACATGCATTTACTTATTTATTAATTCATTCAACCATAGTAATTTGTTGAATACTTTTGAGTAACAAAGAGTTCTACAGTAGAAAATATGGTTGCTACTTTTCTGGCTCCTAGTGTTTATCATACAGTAATGGAAAATATAGCTGTTTTTCAGTTTGGAGGCAGCTATATCATTTTATGGATTAGGTAATTAATCATTCTCATATTGAAGGTTGCTTTTCTGATGCCTGGTATAATACTTAGCAATAGGATACAAATGTCTGACCAATGAATTAAACACATGAGTTATTTCATAGAAATTAAGTCCTTTGTCCAAACTACTATATGATCACAGACATAATTCAAGCACTTAAGATTTTTACACAAATATTTTCAAATGTGGTCCTTGATGGGAGTAAAGATGTTCCATGGTACATGATAAATCATCACTTCATAAAAGAAGTATGGCCATGTTAATGTCTTCAGAAATGATGGCTTTACCATCATCTGAGCTACCTCCCTCTGCCCACGAGGGAGGAACAGCCTTGCTAGGCCACAGAGGAGGACATTGCAGCCAGTTCTGATGAGACCTGATAAACTAGAGTCAGATGGAAGCAGAGGAGGACCTCCCTTATCAGTGGGCTTAGAGAGGGTTAGGGAGGAGATGAGGGAGGGAGGGTGGGGTTGTGAGGGAATGAGGGAGGGTACCACAGCTGGGATACAAAGTAAATAAACTGTAATTAATATAAAAATAAAAATCATTTAAAAAATTAAAAATAAATATTTTGACCTTTGTTTTTATTTTATGAATAGGTGATTTGCCTGCACTTGAATATGAAACATGTGGATGCAATGCCAGTGAAATAGAAGAGAGCATCAGCTCTCCAGGGACTGGAGTTAGCAGGCAGGTATGAGCTGCCATATGGGTACTGGGAACTGATCCCCATTTCTCTAGAAGAGCAGTCAGCACTTTCCAATGGCTGGGCCAGTTTTCCATTCCTCATATCATCATTTTAAAGCAGCCAAAGTCCTCTCATTTTATAATTAATAAAGTGTACTGATATTTAACTTCCCTGTTCACTTTTTCTTTTACCTTTCCCCTTTGAATTTAATTTGTGGTGTCCCTACACCTCACATTGCAGAGAAGAAAAGCCAACCAACCAATGCTGTTTCACTATTACCAACACACCACAGTCTCTAGGGCTCATCTATAAAGGGGCACGTAGATGTAGATATTTTCTTACAGTTGTCATTACTATAGGATTCCATAATCCTTTGCTAGTTGGAAATGCTTCTATGATAATGAATTTGTGAAACAATAGACAATCTACTTGTTCTGCTAAATATCTTTCCTGGCAAAGGAAGAAGTTCTGCAATGTGTAGTTCCCCACTTAAATTACAAAGTTCTGCTCAATATCTCAGAATATTTTGTCTCAGTTGTATAGGTGGGATATGTGTGTATGTGTGTGTGTGGGAGGTGTCTGGTTTTATTTTTCTCAAAGATGATTTTTAAGATGGGCAGGTTGTCCCAGTAAACCTGAGAAAAACGCAAAGTAACAAGATCAGCCTCTGTGATTAAATTCTTAAAGTCCAAACGGGGTACTTGCCATGCAATTGATAATCCTCTGAAGAAGGTTGCTCTTTCTACGATAAACAGAGAATGCCTATATTTGCATCTGAGCTGAAGTGAGTAGGCTTAAAAACAAGCTCAATCAATTCCCAATTCTGTGGCCCTGGTGAACCTTCCTAAGTTCCCCAGGTTTCTTCCTGTGTAAGAGTTATTTTCACTGACAGTGCAGATGTGATATGAGCATGAAATGATCTAAGGCTAGCCAGCAGAACTGACTAGCATGGTAGCTGGTACATAAAGAAGCTCAAGCATCTACTGCGTACATGCAGCTGGGTCTCAAACTGGCACATGTTGTTCTTCTTTGTCTTTATGGCAACACAGAAAGAAATAAAAATTCCTATCACTGGACTCTCAGGCACAGACATTGCCTTTACAAAGGACAAAAATCATAATTCTCTATTTAAACACTCTATAAACATAAATATATATATAACTCTAATGAGAACATGCTAAGACCATATGAAGCAGCATCAAAACATGAACATACAGAAAACACAAGGAGCATCACTTCCATTCTCCTCAACTGCTGACTGAACCAAGAATTCATCCCATTTGGAGGTACTCAGTTATCTGTAGTAGTCCTCTTATAGCTAAAGTGAGGAAAACCCTGGCACACACAGGCATGGGTCATGTGACCAGTGCTAGTAACTGCTGTGTTCATTGTCAGACTTGGGTTCATGTCCTGACCTACTAGCTTTCCCTCCAATTAGTAACATAGTCCTGTCATTTTAAGTTTCATTTTTAGACATGGATATGGTGAAATAGCAAGAATAATTTGATACTCTCTACAATACTTACCTCATGTGTCATTTTAAAAGACAACCCTGTTGTAATGGATGTTTTTGCAAAGTCTTTAAGAAATGCTGGAGAATGGCACCCGCCAACAGCAGTCATGGCTGTTAAGTATTGAGAACATTCAGCAATTTGTGCAAGGTCCATCAAAGACCATCTAGAGATACACAAGAGGGCTGGGGAGGATTTTCCTAATCGCCTTCTCCTGAGAACTTAGAGCTTCATTGGAGAGCCAATCCATGTGGACATGCATCACTGGACAGCATCTGTCACAGAACTCTTGCTACAAGTATGGGGTGCTTTATTCATGTCATCTGGCTGTGGCCTTTCCTCCCTGCACTCCTCTGCCAAATCTGTCTCCTAATCCCCTTAATTTTTTTGAGATGCTCACTGATAAGTGAGGACAAAAAACAAACTGATTCAATATAATAATGTTCCCAGGAGAAAATTTGAAATCATCCAAACCCACAATTTAAACAGGACATTCATGTGCTGGGGTGGGTTGGGGGGGCTCCCCTTTTCTGAGGCATAGGGGAGGGGGGAGGAGGTGGAAGGAGGAAGGGTGGAACTATGAGGAGAGGAAGGAGGAGGTGGCTATCATTGGGATTAAAAAACCAGGAAGTTCAGGAGGCCATTTTCCTTGCCGATTTGGTATCATCCATAATACCAGCAACATATCATTGTCACAGAATCCAAAGTGGATCGCTGTCTCTGCAGCAACACTCCTCTAAACACTGTGAGCATGTACGGAGTATGTGTGTATTGTGTATGCACTTGTGTGTGTGTGTATGTGTGTGTGTGTGTGTGGGCATGTGTGTGGAGGCCAGATAAAGACATTGAGTGCCTTATTCTATTACTCTCCACTTTACTCTTTTCCTGTAGGGTCTCCTACTGAACCTGAAGCTTGTCTGGTAGCCAACAAGCGCCACTAATTCTTCTCTCTGTGTTCTACCACGAGGGGTTTCATGTCTGAGGATGATCATGTCCAGATTTTTGTGTGAGTACTAAATGTTCAAACACATGCCCTACTCAGGCCAACTCAAATTACTAATATCTCACCCCTCTCCTAAGCTTTCAGTTTGCTCTTCAGATTTACTTTGAGCTGACACATAAAAGAATCCCACAAAAGATAAACAGTTTATAAAAAAAAGAATTTCAAGAATGATTATCAAATAAAAAAGCCCAGGAGATTCATAACCACTTAATACACATAAGACATGTTCATTTTCTCCAGTTGTAACATTCTACAAGAAGATAATATGTGATTCTTCCAGAAATATTTGAATTGTGAGGACTCCCAACAGTCTTTTCTTATTTCATGGAGTCCAGAAAAACTTATGAAAGTTTTATCCCCTCTGTCTCAACACTTTAAAAGTTAATTTTATTATCATTAGTTTTATGTGTAGGTGTGCATGGAGGGGGCAGCAAAGGCCAGAAGAGGACATTGGATCCTCTATAGTTGGGAATTACAGGCAGGTGGGAGTAATCTAACTTAGGTGCTGAGAATCAAGTTCCAGTCTTCTGCATGAACAGAAAGCACTACTAACTGTTGACTCTGTCTAGTCCTATCTCGATTGTTATTTTCTAAGATTAAGTTAAATAGAAGCTAATCATTTCTGTGTTCTACTGAGTTTGAGAAATGGCTAAATGGAAAAGCAGTTGTCATACCTTCATAACTTCTCACCTGAAAGCCTAGATAGCATTTGCAGATGCAATCTGATGTGGTTTTGCTTTCAGTCTCGGTAACTAATCATGTATCCTGAGTACAGGAAAGAAAGCTTTCCACAGTTGCCAAATTTCTGGCTTTCTAAGACAAGCTATTTGTCTAACAAACTGAGAAGTCTAGCTACTGATTACAGGATCTTCTGTTGGTGCTTCCTAGACATATAGCACATGATCATTTGAGTCAGGCATGATCACCTTTAAATCTGGGTCCTGTAAAATATATTAATAAAACATGAGTGACTGATACACGAGTTTTCTCCTGAAAAGGAGGAGGAATTCAATATCAATCTCTGGAGTGTAGACACAGGACTTTAGAGGCCATGATAGATGACACCAATTCTGGAAAATAACAAGTATTAAATAAGCCTGGGATATAATCCTCATTTTGACCCACTTCCAAGCATGCTAGAAGGCAATGTGTTTCTCATTATGGATAAAACCCCACCAGCTAGGACCACGGGGTATAGACGGTGGACATTTGCCTTGAAGAGAATATTGTAAAGGAGATTTAAAAAAAGGCAAACATTGCATGAAGAATGCAAATGTATTTTTATTCCAAATGCCCTATTTTGCCTTTCAACTGTTAAACTCCATTTTTTTTTCCAAAATATATTCCTAACCATTCCAAAGCATTTTGAGTTAAAAATCCTTTGTTGTTGTTTCATAATAAGCTAACTGCAGGTGCAAACTCAGGGGAGACACACCTTGAAAATTTTAAGTATGTTGCTATGGCGATGGTTTGCAAGAATGTGTATGAGTTCTGCCTTAGCTTACAAGCATTCAACTGAGTTCATATGTGGAAGCTCAAATCACTAGACACACAATGTTTGTCATTTGTGGTGTCATTAAAAGGTTGAGAAACAACTCTCTGTTACTTGTAGCAACCAGAACTCCACAAAACACCATCTATCTATTCATTCATCCATTCACTCATCATATATCCATCTAGGTACCTACGTATCTATCTACCTACCTATGTACATATCATCTGTCCATTTACTTAAATGTAGAAAACTATTCATTATTGTCTGATTTAAACAGCCCTTTCTCCCAGTTTGACTGGTCTAGGAGAATGTGCATAAATAAACTATATTACAGCATTTTCACCATTGTTGTGATTTTTTGATATGAAGTAACTATAATTTTTTCTAGAAATACACATTAACATCAACAAAATTGAACTACAAATCAAGAAGTGTGATAAATCCAAGAATTGGAGGGAACCCTTTTTAAAGGATCCCTCTTAGAGGCATAGTGTGAAAACCCATGGTCTGTTCTCTGAACCAACACCCCAGCACGTCATTGTCACCAACAATAAAACGTCAGCAAAAGTGGCTGAGCAATTTCATATGAACTATCCTTACCTGTGCTGTCCATAAGTGTTTCAGTATGGTTTAAAGCTAACATTGCTGGCCTCCTGATTCTTTGACAAATAGGCAATGATCTTGGCAAAAGCACTTTTATATCCCATACATGGTATTCACAAAACACTGAATATATAGCTTTAGAGCTATATTTGGTAGATGCAGTAATTATTAAAATTCTCTGAAAGTAATAAAGCTTTGTTCATCTCAAATTGGCACTATCCAAATTTTAGTAAACATATTTTTTTTAAAAAATGTTCATCCAGGGTATCGAAGGAGATACTGAGACTCATAGCCAAACTTTGGGCAGAGTGCTGGACTCCTTATGGAAGAAGAGAGAGATAGAAAGACCTGAGGGAACAGGCACTCCACAGGAAAACAACAGAGCCAAAAAACCTGGGCCCAGGGGGTCCTGCAGAGACTGATACTCCACCCAAGGATCATGCATGGAGAGGACCTAGAGCCTCTGTTCAGAGGAAGCCCATGGACTGCTCAGTTTCCAAGTGGGTTTTCTAGTAATGAGAACAGGGAGTGTCTCTGACATGAACTCAGTGGCTGGCTCTTTGATCACCTCCTCCTGAGGGGGGTGCAGCCTAGCCAGGCCACGGAAGATGACAATGCAGCCAGTCCTGATGAGACCTGATAGGCTATGGTCAGATGGAAGGGGAGCAGGACCTCCCCTATCAGTGGACTAGGGGAGAGGCTTAGGAGGAACTGAATGAGGAAGGGTGGGATTAGGAGGAGACAAGGGAGACAAGGGAGGGGGCTGCAGCAGGGATACAAGTGAATAAATAAATAAAAATTAAAAATAGAAAAGAAACACACACAGAGTAACCAGACAGACAGACACAGTTTTGGATGAAACAAGGGACTTCATCAAACAAATTCTAATAGGCTCCACAATTTCATAAACACAGACACATGCACATACATACATAGATACATACATACATACATAGAGATGTTCATCAAGAGAAAAAAAAAGCTGAATTCCTATAGGTAAATATTACTTAGTTTCCTTAGCAAAAACATTTCCTGTGGGTGGTACAGTATCATCTTAAGTGGCATTCATAAAATGAATCCAGACAACTATGCTATCTCTTGCTTACCTACTCACAAACCCTCCCCACAGGCATGGCCAGTTACCAAAATCTGACGTCGCTGAAAATTTACTTTGCTTTTTTAGTTTGACCCATCCTTCAATACACACATCCACATATACACATGCACACACACACACACACACACACACACACACATCTCTGCACTACTTTCTGTAACACCATGTCGATGTATTTTAAACCTTCCATTGCATTCCTGTTACCCACCCTGTGTCCTAAAGCAGCCCACAGCAATGCTAGAATTAAACACACGAGAATGCAGTAATTAGCTGGGCAAGCTGCCAAGTGGTTCTAGAAACAACAACCCAGAAAACAGACAATCAGCATTTTCAAGATCTAAGAGGAATGTGCATGGACTTTTCATTTATTTTAAAAATAAACAGACTTTTCAACAGTCATTGAAGTTTTTATAGAGATGGGGTAAGTTGGCCAATGTGTCTTTTACATTTTTGGTTATTTCCATGCTACTAGTATAGAAAAGTCTTCAGTCCTGTATGCTTGCAATTTTTTTTTCTTTCTTTCTAGTATCAAAGGTGGATACTGACAAAATACTTTCAAAATGGCTACAAACAGGTCAGAGGCTAAATTACATGCTATGGCCTCCAAGTCTAAGTAAAATGGTGTTATGAGGGATAACTAAATTAAAATGAGGTATAAGAAATAGGGAAGGTGAAAAGAATTCTCAAAATATCTGGTGTGTTTCTATGTACATGGAAAGAAGCAGATATTTTATTATGGAGGAGGAGGGCATTTGTTAAAAACTTGGCAGCAAAATCAGTTTGTTGGGGGGTGTAAAGTGACTGACACTTTCCTTCTCAGCATCTCTGTGGCATTTCTATGAGGCAGTGTGGACAGTTTTGTATACAGTTTCATCTGAACTGCTAAGTGATATTGCCGTTAGCAGCTAATGCTCTTTTAACCTATTTGCATCCATCAATAGAAATACATCAGAATTACTTTAAATCTAGAATGGCATTGACTCACAATCCAAGCACAGTTGAAATGAAATACAATTTTTTGCTTTACATTTCTCATCTTTCAACATGCTGGACATCTTTCCTCTAGCTGAGAATGTAGTCCACTCTGACTGAACCTGGTCTGGAATAGGACACAGTGATCCGGGAAAAGCTCTGTCAGTTGTCCCTGGTCCGCATCAAATCCCTCTCCATCCCACTATGCTATACACTGTGGAAGATGACTCCTAAAGACTGAAAATACCGCAAAGGAGGACAAGGTCAGGCAGTCTTGAGACAATGGTTTTGTAACATGCTGCTTGTGATATGTGCTCTAAAAAGCTATTCAGGTTATAAACTGCATACATATATACTACACACACAAAAGAAATTAATTCTAACTGTCAGAATATGAAAAAGGTGAACTATAGATGTGCAAAATGTTAATGTAGCAAAGTTCAGCCAACTAAACTGTCCCGCTCAGGTTTGGCTCTTCTACAACAGCAGAGGTCTGGAATTTCAGACTTCAGGTTAAGATGAAGACTGCAGTCTTTTCTCATCTTCGACATCTTCCACCAAATAAAATCAGTGTCCAACAAATGGACACAGTTCGTCCAATAATCATCTTAGTGTGTTTTCCTTTACAACTTTTTTGTGAATCTGTAATTATGTCACAAAAAAGAATCTTCTTTACCATGAAATGGCTTCCTGACAGTCAGACATGAAATGATACATGGGGACTAATGCTAAATAAATTTTTACTTTAAATTCTAGAAAGGGGCTTAAAAGAAAATCAGCATTATAATATGTGCAAGAAAACAATTCAAGTCAAGCTAGCTCTAGGACTAGCTAAGGAAAGTGTGTCTTTCACATTTAATTCTGATCCTAACAAAGATTTTACTTCAGTCAAACACCACGTTGTAAAAGAGAAGTGTCCTGAGCAGATTTTCTCCTTTCTCACACAGCTTCCACCAAAGTAGAAAAACAGAGTCAGTTCATCTTTCACTTTGCTGAGTTTAAGAATGGTGTGTATTACAATGAAATGCCTTCACACCCATCATACTTTTTCTAGAGCTAATTCTATCAGTTACAACAAATTGAAAATGGTGGATGGAATTATTTCTGATGGAAGGATAAAATACATAGTAGGTGATTAGTCAAGGGTGGTAAACTGGTGTATGATTCAAAGACATTGAAATGAAATTAATGAAAGTATTTATGTGGCCACAATAAAAAAGAACTGGCCAAGAAGTATTTGGTCCCCACATCTCCTAATGCCTCTTTCTCCTCAGTGAGGAGTTACAGTGCTTCCTGTATTTTATAAGACTTGAGAAATGTTTTAAGTTAAAATTTTCAGTCTTACTGCTTTGGAAGTAAAATCTATCATTATAAGATTACCTTAAAAGCTAAAACAGTACTGCACATATCAATTTATATTTCAAATTGCTACTTCTTTGGATTATCTATTGAATCCCAGTAGGAAGTAAATAGCTTCAGTTTAGATTCTGGCAACAAATTAAAATAAAACAAACTGAAAGATGATTACTACATCTTCTATGTCTTAAGTCTTTAAATTATTGATGCCAAATCTTAAATTTATATTCATGTATCAAAACTGAAACAAATAGAAAACAACAACAACAACAAAACCAACCAACTACAGAAAAAACAAACAAACAAAAACCTTCCTTCTCTACTAAGGAAGTCTAGTGTTCATGGATATTCTCAAACTGTATTGGTTTGTTACGTACAAATTGCGAACATCCATAAGAATTCCTATAAACCTAACCATCTGTTCTCAGTACAGACCCACTTTTTTTCATAAGCGTTTATAGAAAAAGGCTTACAAAGTTTTGTTCTCTGAGTACCTCATTTGGTATTTTGAAAACCTGTCCCCCATAAATCTCTCAGCAGCGGAACAGTTCCTCAGACTGTACCATCTATTTCTTCCATTACCACTTCCCTCCCTCTTCCATTAGAAGCCACAAGGCACCTCACTGTTCAGAAGACAATGTGAAGCTGCTCAGGGAATGAAGGACATTTAGTCTAGAGCTTCTGACACTTTATAAAACACGTATTGATACAAGGTAAAGAGCAGGTACAGCACTCATCTGGGTAGTTAATTGGTACACTCAGCCTCTGATTTTACACCACAGGGCTCTTATTAGGAACAGCAGAAAAGAAACCAGCGTTCTTGATACATGGGAATAAATATTTTCACATATAATGAATAATTCAGCTATTTTGGCTTCCACTCTCTGAAAAATAGATTTGAAATAATTTCATAACCTTGTAGCAAAGTGTAGTTCTGGGAGACAAAGAGCATAGCAAATACAAACATATTTCTTTGTTTTCATTATAAAAATGGCTTGCCTTTATGAACACATACTGCATCTTTTCTTCTTCATTTGCTGAGAAGAGATGATGCTATTTGATGCTATTGCTTTTGCCTATTGTGAGTTTCTAGGATTGTACATCATCAGTTCTCTGAAGTCCATCAGACTTACCAGCAGAATGTTAATGAGCCTGTGTCATCTTCATTGTGAAATGGAAGAACCAGTTTTGACTCTAATTAAGGCCATGACTGAATGAATTATCCACACAAAACCAAAACAAAAATTCAGTAAGGAAATGCCAGGTGCAAATTTAGGCGAGGAGATTTAACAACATGAAATGCAATTCATGCTTTGAAGACCACTTTATTAAAACAATCTTTCTTAAAAGACATTCACATTTATTCATACTCTAAAACCATGAATTACTAGAGCTGTCTCTGTCTCACTTGACAAAGGAGGAAATCAAGCAATAAAAAATATAGATAATCTTCTAATTGGGGTAGAGGCCTTCCTAGCACAATTTATTGCATAATCAATAGAAAAATTATGTTTAAAAATTGAGTAACATGTCCACATTGGGACTGATAGGATTTCAGATGATTCTGAAGTGACTGTAAGTGTAGATTTGAAGTTGAAAAGAGAGAGCTGAGAGTGATGTAGATGAACAAAGAACAATGAAAACAGAAAAAGATTCCAAGACAAAATCAAGAATAAAATTAATGTTTTAAACAGAACAAATATGGGTGGGAGGAATAGTACTAGCAAATGTGAGGTGGTTATATTAGACGTTAACATTTGTGAAAGATGAATGGAGAATGATGTTTAATGTATCCAGAGTACTTTTTATTATATAAAGTTAGTCCAGTTACCATAGGTATTTTTAGATTTAAAGAGATAAAGGAAATACAGTAATCTAGTAAACTTCTAGATAATGCATGCAATTTGGTTAACTATGGTGTTTTTTGAATATTTAATCATTATTTAGAGACAGTGTCTGTGCATAGTTCTAGTTGGCCTGAGCCTTCTATGTAGCCCAGGCTAGCCTTATGCTCACAGAGCCATCTGCCTACTGAGTGCTTGGATTAAGGCATGTGCCAGGATGTCCATCTGGATTTTGCATGTGTGTGTGTGAAATTCACAAGGGCAAGGAGATTGAATAGCAGCAACCATGAAAATATAAATCTATCATTTTATATTTATATTTATTGTTTGAATGAGATATTTTCAAAATATATTTTCATTTTAGAATTCTGTTAATCAAGTACCTAGTTTTCCTAGTCTTATCACACTAAACTTCCATATTTTCATTCACATTTCTTCCCAGAAACTACAAAGACTTGATACAAAGTTTATTAACTTGCCAAGTAGAAGGAGATAAACTGAAGTCAATATTTATTTTGTAATTGCACTGTGGAGGGGGGGAAGGACTTCTGTTTAAACTAAAGACATCATCTATTGTGAGTTAGTGAGTTTTTTGTTTTTGTTTTTGTTTTTAACTTGATAAAAGCTAGAGTCATCTGTGAAACAGATTCTCAGTTGAGAAAATCCCTCACTAAACTGGGCTTCTGGGAGGAAGGCAGTCCATTATGGCTCAAACCATGGGAACAAGCCAATAAACACCATTCTTCCACATCTCTCCTTTAGTTCCTGCTTCCAAGCTCCAGACCTGCTTGGGTGCCTGCCTTGGTGTCCCTCATGATAGACTGTGATTCATAAGTCAAATTAGCTACCCTCTCACTCCTTCCTACCTACCTCCCAAAATTTCATTTGTTTGGTCATTCTTTTATCAGCAACAGAAATTAGCTAACAAAGAATGTAATTATCATCATTTTGACCATGTATAAATGAGAAAGCCAAGAATCTAGAAAACCCTTATTGCCATGGATTTCTTTAAAAAACATCTCAAGCTTATTTATCTCTAGTTTGGGATTTTGTGAAACAATCAAGAACTATTGAGTTTAATATTTCATACCAAAATATAGTTGAAATGAATCATGCATGTGATGCCCCATAATTAGTTACTATTTTAAACAGAAATAATCATTGAAGAAATAATACTAGGTACCATGCATAGATATAACCTAGAACCCCTTCTCGGATGTAGTTCATGGCAGCTCAGTATCCAAGTGGGTTCTTTAGTAAGGGGAAGAAGGACTGTTTTTGACATGAGCTCAATGGCAGGCTCTTTGCCCCCACCCCCCAGGGAGGAGCAGCCTGCTAGGCCACAGAGGAGGACATTGCAGCCAGTCCTGATGAGACCTGATAAGCTAAGGTCAGATGGAAGGGGAGGGGGACCTCTCCTATCTGTGGAATTGGAAAGGGGCAGGGAGGAGATGAGGGAGGGTGGGTGGGATTGGGAGGGAATGAGGGAGCAGGATACAGCTAGGATAAAAAGTTAATAAACTGTAACTAATATTTAAAAAACAAAAATTTAATAAAAATGCCTAGAATCAGAAAAAAAATACTAATACTAATAACAATTCGTAACATGAGGAGGCTGTTTGTGCTGCTATTTTTACTTTTCAAAATTGTTTCCTTCAAGCCCAGAGTCCTGCATTCTGCCCGTATTTACATTCATTTTTCCATCTTCTGAAGAAAAGGAAAAAAAAAATGAGACTAAAATACAATCAGCCGTACTGAGAGTGTGGTGGACCATTTCACAAGCATACCTAATTTATCTTCTGGCTCAAGATATTTATAACTGTATCTAAGCTAGCTAGCTTCAAAAATGACTGTTTTAAGTGAAAATTCTTCTTCCTCCTCCTCCTTCATCTCCTTCATATGCTGATGCTGCTTTTGAGCACTGATCTCAGAGCCTTGTCTATTCTAGACATGTGTTCTACCACTGAGGAACACTTCTTACTAGACATTTTATTTCTTCTTAATTCTTCACACCCCCTTAGAGCTGGGATGATACTAAGCAATGTAAGACACCTCATTTTATCTGTTGTTGCATTACTTTTTATTGTGTGACCATATAACTGGGAATGTTTAAGCATGTAGAGTAGAATAACAGCACCTAGTCTCCCTTTCACTGGCACTGACAGACAATCATGTGTCCATTTGCTAATACTACTAAACTAAGGCACTTCAACCTCTAGCACTTTCCTGGTGTTGTGACTATTAGTCCTGACTGGTCAAGGGAACTCTCAAGATAGCAAGTACCTTACTTTCTTTCCAGTCACTGATGATATCCAGCAGAGTTTTTGCACAGATCAGTCAACCAGTCAGTATGTTTGCAGAACATAACTAACAGAAGCATCAAAACCTCTGTGATGAGAGCTTAGCAACTGCTGATGTATTACAGTGATAATCTCATCATAAAAGTAAGACAATATTTAGAGAACCTAACAATAGCTAGTCAGTGATCAAACTTCCAATTTATTGCATATATCCTTTGAACCTATTACTTTGTGGTTACACATTTAGACATATTTCATAACACTACGCTGGACTCTAAAGAGATTGTGTTAGTACCACAAACTTAACGGAAAGGCAATCCATTCAGTGTGCTCCTGGAAGAAGGTGTCTGTGTAAGTAGAAACACAAGAGAGGGTAACGGTAAAAGCACATGTACTCCCCAATTATTTTAAACACCGGGAATTGTTTGCCTGCTCAGAGTATTGTGCTTAGCTCCACCCTACATGTCAGAGTGACTAAGAAAGAGTGAAGGCCTCCAAGAGATCAAATAGCATCTGTTACATAAAAGTAAATAGGACAACAGAAAGTGAAATCGATTGCTTAGGGCAGCAGTTCTCAACCTGTGGGTTGACACACAAGACATGCTGCATATCAGATATTTACACTAAGCTTCAGAACAGTAGCAAAATTACAGTTATAAAGTGGCAATGAAATAATTTTGTGGTTGGGGTCACCACGACGTGAGGAGCTATATTAAAAGGTCACAGTAGTAGGATGGTTGAGAATCAACGTTGTAGGATGAATAAAGGCAACCTTACTAGAGAGCAAATAAATCCAAAGGTTAATTATGTAAGAAGAATATAGTTCCATAGAACATTGCTAAATTAACACCAACTGTGTTATCTATAATTGATAACACATGGGTTTTAGGGTAACTAATATATTGTCTTTCTGATTTAAAGTCATCTGATCCCATGAGTCATAGGTAAAGCCACAGAGGAGTAAACACTAGAAGCAAGAAAAGGTGGGGGATAAAAAAGAGAAGACAGGATAAGAAATATATGTCATGTGGTCTAGTTATAGTTAAGTATTCAACACACTGATCACTTATGGATTGTGCTAATGCACATCACACCAAAATTAAGGACATAGATTTGGATGAGACTGGGTGTTTTCAGGGTGGTATGGTATAGAACAGAATACTGTTTTGGATAACACAGAGTATTGTTCTGTGCTGGAGAAATGGTTCAGCATTTTAGAATACCCATTGCTCTTGCCTTCAATTCTCAGCACCCTCATGCTGGCTCACAATCACCTGTAACTCCAGTTACAGGATCCAGGAAGTCATGTGGTTAACATGTATACATACAGGCAAAACCTTTGTCCATATGTTATAAACTAAATAAATCTAAAATGTAGTCTTATTTCAAATGTCATTTGCTAAATGGTAGAATATACACCTATTTCTCAAAACTCTTTAAACAATACACACAAACCAAGGCCTACAGTCCTTGGGTACATGCTTCCATTTCCTATTGGAAAACTAAAAATTACAAGTTCTAAAGGCTTTTCCCACAGATTCATCAACTGTCATAGAGTTAACTGATTGCACTTGTTGTCTGTTGTTCTCAGACACTGTGGGAATGAGCTCATTTCATTAATTAAATGGGATATGGACCAAACACAGAGAGAAACACATCATCATCACCACTTCAAAGTCTTTAATTTGTGATGCTGTTGCCACTACCAATTTAGTAATGTATAAACACTTCCCTGGCTAATGTCTCAATAAAAATGTTGCTTGGCAGGTAAATGCAAATGAAGTTGGAGTCAGTTGCCAAATACTACTTTAGAGCTTTTTCTGATTTTAATCGCTTGATTGATTAGTCACTTGATTGCTTGACCCTAAGAGAGGAACTTACTCGGTACCCTGACTGGCCTTGAACTCAATACGAAGCCTCTGTATGCCTCAGTCCTTCCACTTCCTCCCAAGTGTTTGGAAACTGATTCAAACCAGTTACATTATTATATATCAGTGTTTGTTGTATATATTTATAAATATATCAGTATTTCCAGTATATTTGGTACCTCAAATATAAAAAAAGTATTTGGTATTACAAGGATATTATGAGTTCACTCTTCTATGCCTATAGCCTACTGAAGAACTTCCATTGTGCACTCAATAGAAATTTTACCCCTTATCACTGGGTGTTTTTGTTTAATGAATAGTAGTCAGCCTGCCAAAATAGAAATCTCTGTCCCACTTTCTCTGTGCAGATTCTTATTCCTTTCTAGGAATGTTAGAGCAAATTTGCCAAATGAAGTCCACTGATTTCTAAGGATAGGATAAAATGAAAAAGGTTTTGTCTTCAGCTTCTGAAAAAAAATACTATAAATGATCTAAGTATATTATCTTCAATTTAGTTCAAGATACCAAAGCTAAAGATTTCTGTTATGTTGCTCAGGTGATGATCTGTGCTAAAGCCAAAATTCCAAAGTAAGTCCAAAAAAAAAAAAACCACTTCCTTGGTGAACAGAAATCCTCTTTTGCAAGATGATTCACCAAATTATAAACCAGTAAACTGTGAAGGACCCACGGACAAAAAGATGTGGAGTTAAACTTTTTTTTTTTTAATTTGTGTTA